>NC_091474.1:56739799-61739799 GCF_036971445.1 Narcine bancroftii
CCAGAGGCGGGGATTCAGAGGCGGGGAATCAGATATGGGGAATCAGAGGTGGGGAATCAGATATGGGGAAACAGAGGCGGGGAATCAGAGGCGGGGAAACAGAGGCGGGGAATCTGATATGGGGAATCAGAGGTGGCGAATGAAAGGCGGTGAATCAGAGATGGGGAATAAGAGGCGGGGAATCAGAGGCAGGGAATCAAACACGGGGAATCAGAGGTGGGGAATCAGAGCTGGGGAATCAGAGGCGGGGATTCAGAGTTGGGGAATCAGAGGCGGGGAATCAGATATGGGGAAACAGAGGTGGGGAATCAGAGGCAGGGAAACAGAGGTGGGGAATCAGATATGGGGAATCAGAGGTGGGGAATCAGAGGTTGGGAAACAGAGGCAGGGAATCAGAGGCGGGGAGTCAGAGGCGGGGAATCAGAGGCAGGGTATCAGATGTGCGGAATCAGAGATGGGGAATCAGAGGCAGCGAATCAGAGGCGGGGAACCAGAGGCGGGGAATCAGAGGCCGGGAATCAGAGGCCGGGAATGAGAGGCCGGGAATCAGAGGCCGGGAATCAGAGGCCGGGAATCAGAGATGGGGAATCAGAGGCGGGGAATCAAACACGGGGAATCAGAGCTGGGGAATCAGAGGCGGGGAATCAGATATGGGGAAAAAGAGGCGGGGAATCAGAGGCGGGGAATCAGAGGCACAGAAACAGAGGCGGGGTATCAGATATGGGGAATCAGAGGTGGGGAATCAGGGGCGGGGTATCAGAGGCTGGGTATCAGACACGGGGATTCAGAGGCGGGGAATCAGAGATGTGGAATCAGAGGCGGGGAATCAGAGGCAGGGAATCAGACACGGGGAATCAGAGGCGGGGAATCAAAGCCTGGGAATCAGAGGCGGGGAATCAGAGGCGGGGAAACAGAGGCGGGGAATCAGATATGGGTCTCAGAGGAGGGGAATCAGAGGTTGGGAATCAGAGGCAGGGAATCAGAGGCGGGGAATCAGAGGCGGGGAATCAGAGGCAGGGATTTGGATGTGTGGAATCAGAGATGGGGAATCAGAGGTAGGGAATCAGAGTCCAAAAATCAGAGATGGGGAATCAGAGGCGGGGAATAAGAGGCGGGAAATCATAGGTGGGGAATCAGATACGGGGAATCAGAGGTGGGGAATCAGAGGCGGTGAATCAGAGATGGGGAATAAGAGGCGGGGAATCAGAGGCTGGAAATCAGGCACGGGGAATCAGAGGCTGTGAATCAGAGGCGGGGAATCAGAGGCGGGGAATCAGAGCTGGGGAATCAGAGGCAGGGAATCAGAGTTGGGGATTCAGAGGCGGGTAATCAGATATGGGGAAACAGAGGAGGGGAATTAGAGGCGGGCAAAGAGAGGCAGGGAATCAGATATGGTGAATCAGAGGTGGGGAATCAGAGGTTGTGAATCAGAGATGGGGAATCACAGGCGGGAAATCAGAGGCAGGGAATCAGAGCTGGGGAATCAGAGGCGGGGAATCAGAGCTGGGGAATCAGAGGCAGGGAATCAGAGTTGGGGATTCAGAGGCGGGGAATCAGAGCTGGGGAATCAGAGGCGGGGAATCAGAGGCAGGGAATCAGAGGCTGGGAATCAGAGGCAGGGAATCAGATATGGGGATTCAGAGGTGGGGAATCAGAGGTTGGGAATCAGAGGCAGGGAATCGGAGGCAGGGAATCAGAGGCAGGGAATCAGATGTAGGGAATCAGAGGCGGGGAATCAGAGCTGGGGAATCAGAGGTGGGGAATCAGAGTTTGGGAATCAGAGGCGGGGAATTAGATATGGGGAAACAGAGGCGGGGAATCTGAGGTGGGGAAACAGAGCTGGGGAATCAGAGGCGGGGAATCATAGTTGGGGAATCAGAGGCGTGGAATCAGATATGGGGAATCGGAGGCGGGGAATCAGAGGCGCGGAATGAGAGGCGGGGAATCAGATATGGGGAATCAGAGGTGGGGAATCAGGGGCGGGGTATCAGAGGCTGGGTATCAGACACGGGGATTCAGAGGCGGGGAATCAGAGATGGGGAATCAGAGGCGGGAATCAGAGGCAGGGAATCATACGCGGGGAATCAGAGGCTGGGAATCAGAGTCCAGGAATCAGAGGCGGGGAATCAGAGTTGGGGAATCAGAGGCGGGGAATCAGAGTTGGGGAATCAGAGGCGGGGAATCAGATATGTGGAAACAGAGGCGGGGAATTAGAGGCGGGCAAACAGAGGCGGGGAATCAGATATGGGGAATCAGAGGTGGGGAATCAGAGGTTGTGAATCAGAGATGGGGAATCACAGGCGGGAAATCAGAGGCAGGGAATCAGAGCTGGGGAATCAGAGGCGGGGAATCAGAGCTGGGGAATCAGAGGCAGGGAATCAGAGTTGGGGATTCAGAGGCGGGGAATCAGAGCTGGGGAATCAGAGGCGGGGAATCAGAGGCAGGGAATCAGAGGCGGGGTATCAGAGGCAGGGAATCAGATATGGGGATTCAGAGGTAGGGAATCAGAGGTTGGGAATCAGAGGCAGGGAATCGGAGGCAGGGAATCAGAGGCAGGGAATCAGATTTGGGGAATCAGAGGCGGGGAATCAGAGCTGGGGAATCAGAGTCGGGGAATCAGAATTTGGGAATCAGAGGCGGGGAATTAGATATGGGGAAACAGAGGCGGGGAATCAGAGGCGGGGAATCAGATATGGGGAATCAGAGGCGGGGAATCAGAGGCGCGGAAAGAGAGGCGGGGAATCAGATATGGGGAATCAGAGGTGGGGAATCAGATATGGGGAAACAGAGGCGGGGAATCAGAGGCGGGGAAACAGAGGCGGGGAATCTGATATGGGGAATCAGAGGTGGCGAATGAAAGGCGGTGAATCAGAGATGGGGAATCAGAGGCGGGGAATCAGAGGCAGGGAATCAAACACGGGGAATCAGAGGTGGGGAATCAGAGGCGGGGAATCAGAGTTGGGGAATCAGAGGCGGGGAATCAGATATGGGGAAACAGAGGTGGGGAATCAGAGGCAGGGAAACAGAGGTGGGGATTCAGATATGGGGAATCAGAGGTGGGGAATCAGAGGTTGGGAAACAGAGGCAGGGAATCAGAGGCGGGGAGTCAGAGGCGGGGAATCAGAGGCAGGGAATCAGATGTGCGGAATCAGAGATGGGGAATCGGAGGCCGGGAATCAGGGGCCGGGAATCAGAGGCCGGGAATCAGAGGCCGGGAATAAGAGATGGGGAATCAGAGGCGGGGAATCAAACACGGGGAATCAGAGCTGGGGAATCAGAGGCGGGGAATCAGAGTTGGGGAATCAGAGGCGGGGAATCAGACATGGGGAAACAGAGGCGGGGAATCAGAGGCGGGGAATCAGAGGCGCAGAAACAGAGTTGGGGTATCAGATATGGGGAATCATAGGTGGGGAATCAGGGGCGGGGTATCAGAGGCTGGGTATCAGAGGCGTGGAACCAGAGGCGGGGAATCAGAGGCCGGGAATCAGAGGCCGGGAATGAGAGGCCGGGAATCAGTGGCCGGGGAATCAGAGGCGGGGAATCAGAGATGGGGAATCAGAGGCGGGGAATCAAACACGGGGAATCAGAGCTGGGGAATCAGAGGCGGGGAATCTGAGTTGGCGAATCAGATATGGGGAATCAGAGGTGGGGAATCAGGGGCGGGGAATCAGTGGCAGGGAATCAGAGGCGGGGAATCAGAGGCAGGGAATCAGACACGGGGAATCAGAGGCGGGGAATCAGAGATGGGGAATCAGAGGCGGGGAATCAGAGGCGGTGAATCAGAGGCAGGGAATCGGACACGGGAATCAGAGGCGGGGAATCAGAGCTGGGGAATCAGAGGCGGGGAATCAGAGTTGGGGAATCAGAGGCGGGGAATCAGATATGGTGAATCAGAGGTGGGGAATCAGAGGTTGTGAATCAGAGATGTGGAATCACAGGCGGGAAATCAGAGGCAGGGAATCAGAGCTGGGGAATCAGAGGAGGGGAATCAGAGCTGGGGAATCAGAGGCAGGGAATCAGAGTTTGGGATTTTGAGGCGGGGAATCAGAGCTGGGGAATCAGAAGCGGGGAATCAGAGGCGGGGTATCAGAGGCAGGGAATCAGAGGCAGGCAATCAGATATGGGGATTCAGAGGTGGGGAATCAGAGGTTGGGAATCAGAGGCAGGGAATCAGAGGCGGGGAATCAGAGGCAGGGAATCAGATGTGGGGAATCAGAGGCAGGGAATCAGAGCTGGGGTATCAGAGGCGGGGAATCAGAGTTTGGGAATCAGAGGCGGGGAATTAGTTATGGGGAAACAGAGGCGGGGAATCAGAGGCGGGGAAAGAGAGCTGGGGAATCAGAGGCGGGGAATCAGAGTTGGGGAATCAGAGGCGGGGAATCAGATATGGGGAATCAGAGGCGGGGAATGAGAGGCGCGGAAAGAGAGGCGGGAAATCAGATATGGGGAATCAGAGGTGGGGAATCAGGGGAGGGGTATCAGAGGCTGGGTATCAGACACGGGGATTCAGAGGCGGGGAATCAGAGATGGGGAATCAGAGGCGGGGAATCAGAGGCAGGGAATCAGATGCGGGGAATCAGAGGCGGGGAATCAGAGCTGGGTAATCAGAGGCGGGGAATCAGAGTTGGGGTATCAGAGGCGGGGAATCAGATATGGGGAAACAGAGGCGGGGAATCAGAGGCGGGGTAACAGAGGCGGGGAATCTGATATGGGGAATCAGAGGTGGCGAATGAAAGGTGGTGAATCAGAGATGGGGAATTAGAGGCGGGGAATCAGAGGCAGGGAATCAAACACGGGGAATCAGAGGTGGGGAATCAGAGCTGGGGAATCAGAGGCGGGGAATCAGAGTTGGGGAATCAGAGGCGGGGAATCAGATATTGGGAAACAGAGGCGGGGAATCAGAGGCAGGGAAACAGAGGTGGGGAATCAGATATGGGGAATCAGAGGTGGGGAATCAGAGGTTGGGAAACAGAGGCAGGGAATCAGAGGCGGGGAGTCAGAGGCGGGGAATCAGAGGCAGGGAATCAGATGTGCGGAATCTGAGATGGGGAATCAGAGGCAGCGAATCAGAGGCGGGGAACCAGAGGCGGGGATTCAGAGGCGGGGAATCAGATATGGGGAATCAGAGGTGGGGAATCTGATATGGGGAAACAGAGGCGGGGAATCAGAGGCGGGGAAACAGAGGCGGGGAATCTGATATGGGGAATCAGAGGTGGCGAATGAAAGGCGGTGAATCAGAGATGGGGAATAAGAGGCGGGGAATCAGAGGCAGGGAATCAAACACGGGGAATCAGAGGTGGGGAATCAGAGCTGGGGAATCAGAGGCGGGATTCAGAGTTGGGGAATCAGAGGCGGGGAATCAGATATGGGGAAACAGAGGTGGGGAATCAGAGGCAGGGAAACAGAGGTGGGGAATCAGATATGGGGAATCAGAGGTGGGGAATCAGAGGTTGGGAAACAGAGGCAGGGAATCAGAGGCGGGGAGTCAGAGGCGGGGAATCAGAGGCAGGGTATCAGATGTGCGGAATCAGAGATGGGGAATCAGAGGCAGCGAATCAGAGGCGGGGAACCAGAGGCGGGGAATCAGAGGTCGGGAATCAGAGGCCGGGAATGAGAGGCCGGGAATCAGAGGCCGGGAATCAGTGGCCGGGAATCAGAGATGGGGAATCAGAGGCGGGGAATCAAACACGGGGAATCAGAGCTGGGGAATCAGAGGCGGGGAATCAGATATGGGGAAACAGAGGCGGGGAATCAGAGGCGGGGAATCAGAGGCACAGAAACAGAGGCGGGGTATCAGATATGGGGAATCAGAGGTGGGGAATCAGGGGCGGGGTATCAGAGGCTGGGTATCAGACACGGGGATTCAGAGGCGGGGAATCAGAGATGGGGAATCAGAGGCGGGGAATCAGAGGCCTGGAATCAGACGCGGGGAATCAGAGGCGGGGAATCAGAGCCTGGGAATCAGAGGCGGGGAATCAGAGGCGGGGAAACAGAGGCTGGGAATCAGATATGGGTCTCAGAGGAGGGGAATCAGAGGTTGGGAATCAGAGGCAGGGAATCAGAGGCGGGGAATCAGAGGCGGGGAATCAGAGGCAGGGATTTGGATGTGTGGACTCAGAGATGGGGAATCAGAGGTAGGGAATCAGAGTCCAAAAATCAGAGATGGGGAATCAGAGGCGGGGAATAAGAGGCGGGAAATCATAGGTGGGGAATCAGATACGGGGAATCAGAGGTGGGGAATCAGAGGCGGTGAATCAGAGATGGGGAATAAGAGGCGGGGAATCAGAGGCTGGAAATCAGGCACGGGGAATCAGAGGCTGTGAATCAGAGGCGGGGAATCAGAGGCGGGGAATCAGAGCTGTGGAATCAGAGGCAGGGAATCAGAGTTGGGGATTCAGAGGCGGGTAATCAGATATGGGGAAACAGAGGAGGGGAATTAGAGGCGGGCAAAGAGAGGCTGGGAATCAGATATGGTGAATCAGAGGTGGGGAATCAGAGGTTGTGAATCAGAGATGGGGAATCACAGGCGGGAAATCAGAGGCAGGGAATCAGAGCTGGGGAATCAGAGGCGGGGAATCAGAGCTGGGGAATCAGAGGCAGGGAATCAGAGTTGGGGATTCAGAGGCGGGGAATCAGAGCTGGGGAATCAGAGGCGGGGAATCAGAGGCAGGGAATCAGAGGCTGGGAATCAGAGGCAGGGAATCAGATATGGGGATTCAGAGGTGGGGAATCAGAGGTTGGGAATCAGAGGCAGGGAATCGGAGGCAGGGAATCAGAGGCAGGGAATCAGATGTAGGGAATCAGAGGCGGGGAATCAGAGCTGGGGAATCAGAGGCGGGGAATCAGAGTTTGGGAATCAGAGGCGGGGAATTAGATATGGGGAAACAGAGGCGGGGAATCAGAGGTGGGGAAACAGAGCTGGGGAATCAGAGGCTGGGAATCATAGTTGGGGAATCAGAGGCGTGGAATCAGATATGGGGAATCGGAGGCGGGGAATCAGAGGCGCGGAATGAGAGGCGGGGAATCAGATATGGGGAATCAGAGGTGGGGAATCAGGGGCGGGGTATCAGAGGCTGGGTATCAGACACGGGGATTCAGAGGCGGGGAATCAGAGATGGGGAATCAGAGGCGGGAATCAGAGGCAGGGAATCATACGCGGGGAATCAGAGGCTGGGAATCAGAGTCCAGGAATCAGAGGCGGGGAATCAGAGTTGGGGAATCAGAGGCGGGGAATCAGAGTTGGGGAATCAGAGGCGGGGAATCAGATATGGTGAATCAGAGGTGGGGAATCAGAGGTTGTGAATCAGAGATGGGGAATCACAGGCGGGAAATCAGAGGCAGGGAATCAGAGGTGGGGAATCAGAGGCGGGGAATCAGAGCTGGGGAATCAGAGGCAGGGAATCAGAGTTGGGGATTCAGAGGCGGGGAATCAGAGGCGGGGAATCAGATATGTGGAAACAGAGGCGGGGAATTAGAGGCGGGCAAACAGAGGCGGGGAATCAGATATGGGGAATCAGAGGTGGGGAATCAGAGGTTGTGAATCAGAGATGGGGAATCACAGGCGGGAAATCTGGGGCAGGGAATCAGAGCTGGGGAATCAGAGGCGGGGAATCAGAGCTGGGGAATCAGAGGCAGGGAATCAGAGTTGGGGATTCAGAGGCGGGGAATCAGAGCTGGGGAATCAGAGGCGGGGAATCAGAGGCAGGGCATCAGAGGCGGGGTATCAGAGGCAGGGAATCAGATATGGGGATTCAGAGGTAGGGAATCAGAGGTTGGGAATCAGAGGCAGGGAATCGGAGGCAGGGAATCAGAGGCAGGGAATCAGATTTGGGGAATCAGAGGCGGGGAATCAGAGCTGGGGAATCAGAGTCGGGGAATCAGAGGTGGCGAATGAAAGGCGGTGAATCAGAGATGGGGAATCAGAGGCGGGGAATCAGAGGCAGGGAATCAAACACGGGGAATCAGAGGTGGGGAATCAGAGCTGGGGAATCAGAGGCGGGGAATCAGAGTTGGGGAATCAGAGTTGGGGAATCAGATATGGGGAAACAGAGGTGGGGAATCAGAGGCAGGGAAACAGAGGTGGGGATTCAGATATGGGGAATCAGAGGTGGGGAATCAGAGGTTGGGAAACAGAGGCAGGGAATCAGAGGCGGGGAGTCAGAGGCGGGGAATCAGAGGCAGGGAATCAGATGTGCGGAATCAGAGATGGGGAATCGGAGGCCGGGAATCAGAGGCGGGGAATCAGAGGCGCAGAAACAGAGTTGGGGTATCAGATATGGGGAATCAGAGGTGGGGAATCAGGGGCGGGGTATCAGAGGCTGGGTATCAGAGGCGTGGAACCAGAGGCGGGGAATCAGAGGCCGGGATTCAGAGGCCGGGAATGAGAGGCCGGGAATCAGTGGCCGGGGAATCAGAGGCGGGGAATCAGAGATGGGGAATCAGAGGCGGGGAATCAAACACGGGGAATCAGAGCTGGGGAATCAGAGGCGGGGAATCTGAGTTGGCGAATCAGATATGGGGAATCAGAGGTGGGGAATCAGGGGCGGGGAATCAGTGGCAGGGAATCAGAGGCGGGGAATCAGAGGCAGGGAATCAGACACGGGGAATCAGAGGCGGGGAATCAGAGATGGGGAATCAGAGGCGGTGAATCAGAGGCAGGGAATCGGACACGGGAATCAGAGGCGGGGAATCAGAGCTGGGGAATCAGAGGCGGGGAATCAGAGTTGGGGAATCAGAGGCGGGGAATCAGATATGGTGAATCAGAGGTGGGGAATCAGAGGTTGTGAATCAGAGATTTGGAATCACAGGCGGGAAATCAGAGGCAGGGAATCAGAGCTGGGGAATCAGAGGAGGGGAATCAGAGCTGGGGAATCAGAGGCAGGGAATCAGAGTTGGGGATTTAGAGGCGGGGAATCAGAGCTGGGGAATCAGAAGCGGGGAATCAGAGGCGGGGTATCAGAGGCAGGGAATCAGAGGCAGGCAATCAGATATGGGGATTCAGAGGTGGGGAATCAGAGGTTGGGAATCAGAGGCAGGGAATCAGAGGCGGGGAATCAGAGGCAGGGAATCAGATGTGGGGAATCAGAGGCAGGGAATCAGAGCTGGGGTATCAGAGGCGGGGAATCAGAGTTTGGGAATCAGAGGCGGGGAATTAGTTATGGGGAAACAGAGGCGGGGAATCAGAGGCGGGGAAAGAGAGCTGGGGAATCAGAGGCGGGGAATCAGAGTTGGGGAATCAGAGGCGGGGAATCAGATATGGGGAATCAGAGGCGGGGAATGAGAGGCGCGGAAAGAGAGGCGGGAAATCAGATATGGGGAATCAGAGGTGGGGAATCAGGGGAGGGGTATCAGAGGCTGGGTATCAGACACGGGGATTCAGAGGCGGGGAATCAGAGATGGGGAATCAGAGGCGTGGAATCAGAGGCAGGGAATCAGATGCGGGGAATCAGAGGCGGGGAATCAGAGCTGGGTAATCAGAGGCGGGGAATCAGAGTTGGGGAATCAGAGGCGGGGAATCAGATATGGGGAAACAGAGGCGGGGAATCAGAGGCGGGGTAACAGAGGCGGGGAATCTGATATGGGGAATCAGAGGTGGCGAATGAAAGGCGGTGAATCAGAGATGGGGAATTAGAGGCGGGGAATCAGAGGCAGGGAATCAAACACGGGGAATCAGAGGTGGGGAATCAGAGCTGGGGAATCAGAGGCGGGGAATCAGAGTTGGGGAATCAGAGGCGGGGAATCAGATATTGGGAAACAGAGGCGGGGAATCAGAGGCAGGGAAACAGAGGTGGGGAATCAGATATGGGGAATCAGAGGTGGGGAATCAGAGGTTGGGAAACAGAGGCAGGGAATCAGAGGCGGGGAGTCAGAGGCGGGGAATCAGAGGCAGGGAATCAGATGTGCGGAATCTGAGATGGGGAATCAGAGGCAGCGAATCAGAGGCGGGGAACCAGAGGCGGGGATTCAGAGGCGGGGAATCAGATATGGGGAATCAGAGGTGGGGAATCAGAGGTTGTGAATCAGAGATGGGGAAACAGAGGCGGGGAATCAGAGGCGGGGAAACAGAGGTGGGGAATCTGATATGGGGAATCAGACGTGGCGAATGAAAGGAAGTGAATCAGAGATGGGGAATCAGAGGCGCGGAATCAGAGGCAGGGAATCAAACACGGTGAATCAGAGGCGGGGAATCAGAGCTGGAGAATCAGAGGCGGGGAATCAGAGTTGGGGAATCAGAGGCAGCGAATCAGAGGCGGGGAATCAGAGTTGGGGAATCAGAGGCGGGGAATCAGATATTGGGAAACAGAGGCGGGGAATCAGAGGCAGGGAAACAGAGGTGGGGAATCAGATATGGGGAATCAGAGGTGGGGAATCAGAGGTTGGGAAACAGAGGCAGGGAATCAGAGGCGGGGAGTCAGAGGCGGGGAATCAGAGGCAGGGAATCAGATGTGCGGAATCAGAGATGGGGAATCAGAGGCAGCGAATCAGAGGCGGGGAACCAGAGGCGGGGATTCAGAGGCGGGGAATCAGATATGGGGAATCAGAGGTGGGGA
Organism: Narcine bancroftii; assembly: GCF_036971445.1. Taxonomy (NCBI): domain Eukaryota; kingdom Metazoa; phylum Chordata; class Chondrichthyes; order Torpediniformes; family Narcinidae; genus Narcine; species Narcine bancroftii. Next base: position 56,750,350 of record NC_091474.1, read on the forward strand.
ATCAGAGGTTGTGAATCAGAGATGGGGAAACAGAGGCGGGGAATCAGAGGTGGGGAAACAGAGTTGGGGAATCTGATATGGGGAATCAGACGTGGCGAATGAAAGGAAGTGAATCAGAGATGGGGAATCAGAGGCGGGGAATCAGAGGCAGGGAATCAAACACGGTGAATCAGAGGCGGGGAATCAGAGCTGGAGAATCAGAGGCGGGGAATCAGAGTTGGGGAATCAGAGGCAGCGAATCAGAGGCGGGGAACCAGAGGCGGGTAAACAGAGGCGGGGAATCAGATATGGGGAATCAGAGGTGGGGAATCAGAGGTTGTGAATCAGAGATGGGGAAACAGAGGCGGGGAATCAGAGGCGGGGAAACAGAGGAGGGGAATCTGATATGGGGAATCAGACGTGGCGAATGAAAGGAAGTGAATCAGAGATGGGGAATCAGAAGCGGGGAATCAGAGGCAGGGAATCAAACACGGTGAATCAGAGGCGGGGAATCAGAGCTGGAGAATCAGAGGCGGGGAATCAGAGTTGGGGAATCAGAGGCGGGGAATCAGATATGGGGAAACAGAGGTGGGGAATCAGAAGTTGGGAAACAGAGGCAGGGAATCAGAGGCAGGGAATCAGATGTGCGGAATCAGAGATGGAAAATCAGAGGCAGCGAAAAAGAGGCGGGGAACCAGAGGCGGGGAATCAGAGGCCGGGAATGAGAGGCCGGGAATGAGAGGCCGTGAATCAGAGGCCGGGGAATCAGAGGCGGGGAATCAGAGATGGGGAATCAGAGGCGGGGAATCAAACACGGGGAATCAGAGCTGGGGAATCAGAGGCGGGGAATCAGAGTTGGGGAATCAGATATGGGGAATCAGAGGTGGGGAATCAGGGGCGGGGAATCAGTGGCAGGGAATCAGAGGCAGGGAATCAGAGGCGGGGAATCAGAGGCAGGGAATCAGACACGGGGAATCAGAGGCGGGGAATCAGAGATGGGGAATCAGAGGCGGTGAATCAGAGGCAGGGAATCGGATGCCGGGAATCAGAGGCGGGGAATCAGAGCTGGGGAATCAGAGGCGGGGAATCAGAGTTGGGGAATCAGAGGCGGGGAATCAGATATGGGGAATCAGAGGTGGGGAATCAGAGGTTGTGAATCAGAGATGGGGAAACAGAGGCGGGGAATCAGAGGCGGGGAAACAGAGGTGGGGAATCTGATATGGGGAATCAGACGTGGCGAATGAAAGGAAGTGAATCAGAGATGGGGAATCAGAGGCGGGGAATCAGAGGCAGGGAATCAAACACGGTGAATCAGAGGCGGGGAATCAGAGCTGGAGAATCAGAGGCGGGAAATCAGAGTTGGGGAATCAGAGGCGGGGAATCAGATATGGGGAAACAGAGGTGGGGAATCAGAAGTTGGGAAACAGAGGCAGGGAATCAGAGGCAGGGAATCAGATGTGCGGAATCAGAGATGGAAAATCAGAGGCAGCGAAAAAGAGGCGGGGAACCAGAGGCGGGGAATCAGAGGCCGGGAATGAGAGGCCGGGAATGAGAGGCCGTGAATCAGAGGCCGGGGAATCAGAGGCGGGGAATCAGAGATGGGGAATCAGAGGCGGGGAATCAAACACGGGGAATCAGAGCTGGGGAATCAGAGGCGGGGAATCAGAGTTGGGGAATCAGATATGGGGAATCAGAGGTGGGGAATCAGGGGCGGGGAATCAGTGTCAGGGAATCAGAGGCAGGGAATCAGAGGCGGGGAATCAGAGGCAGGGAATCAGACACGGGGAATCAGAGGCGGGGAATCAGAGATGGGGAATCAGAGGCGGTGAATCAGAGGCAGGGAATCGGATGCCGGGAATCAGAGGCGGGGAATCAGAGGTTGTGAATCAGAGATGGGGAATCACAGGCGGGAAATCAGAGGCAGGGAATCAGAGGTGCGTAATCAGAGGCGGGGAATCAGAGCTGGGGAATCAGAGGCAGGGAATCAGAGTTGGGGATTCAGAGGCAGGAAATCAGAGCTGGGGAATCAGAAGCGGGGAATCAGAGGCGGGGAATCAGAGGCAGGGAGTAAGAGGCAGGCAATCAGATATGGGGATTCAGAGGTGGGGAATCAGAGGTTGGGAATCAGAGGCAGGGAATCAGAGGCGGGGAATCAGAGGCAGGGAATCAGATGTGGGGAATCAGAGGCGGGGAATCAGAGCTGGTGAATCAGAGGCGGGGAATCAGATATGGGGAATCAGATGCGGGGAATCAGAGGCGCGGAAAGAGAGGCGGGGAATCAGATATGGGGAATCAGAGGTGGGGAATCAGATATGGGGAAACAGAGGCGGGGAATCAGAGGCGGGGAAACAGAGGCGGGGAATCTGATATGGGGAATCAGAGGTGGCGAATGAAAGGCGGTGAATCAGAGATGGGGAATAAGAGGCGGGGAATCAGAGGCAGGGAATCAAACACGGGGAATCAGAGGTGGGGAATCAGAGCTGGGGAATCAGAGGCGGGGATTCAGAGTTGGGGAATCAGAGGCGTGGAATCAGATATGGGGAAACAGAGGTGGGGAATCAGAGGCAGGGAAACAGAGGTGGGGATTCAGATATGGGGAATCAGAGGTGGGGAATCAGAGGTTGGGAAACAGAGGCAGGGAATCAGAGGCGGGGAGTCAGAGGCGGGGAATCAGAGGCAGGGTATCAGATGTGCGGAATCAGAGATGGGGAATCAGAGGCAGCGAATCAGAAGCGGGGAACCAGAGGCGGGGAATCAGAGGCCGGGAATCAGAGGCCGGGAATGAGAGGCCGGGAATCAGAGGCCGGGAATCAGAGGCCGGGAATCAGAGATGGGGAATCAGAGGCGGAGAATCAAACACGGGGAATCAGAGCTGGGGAATCAGAGGCGGGGAATCAGAGTTGGGGAATCAGAGGCGGGGAATCAGATATGGGGAAACGGAGGCGGGGAATCAGAGGCGGGGAATCAGAGGCACAGAAACAGAGGCGGGGTATCAGATATGGGGAATCAGAGGTGGGGAATCAGGGGCGGGGTATCAGAGGCTGGGTATCAGACACGGGGATTCAGAGGCGGGGAATCAGAGATGGGGAATCAGAGGCGGGGAATCAGAGGCAGGGAATCAGACGCGGGGAATCAGAGGCGGGGAATCAGAGCCTGGGAATCAGAGGCGGGGAATCAGAGGCGGGGAAACAGAGGCGGGGAATCAGATATGGGTCTCAGAGGAGGGGAATCAGAGGTTGGGAATCAGAGGCAGGGAATCAGAGGCGGGGAATCAGAGGCGGGGAATCAGAGGCAGGGATTTGGATGTGCGGAATCAGAGATGGGGAATCAGAGGTAGGGAATCAGAGTCCAAAAATCAGAGATGGGGAATCAGAGGCGGGGAATAAGAGGCGGGAAATCATAGGTGGGGAATCAGATACGGGGAATCAGAGGTGGGGAATCAGAGGCGGTGAATCAGAGATGGGGAATAAGAGGCGGGGAATCAGAGGCTGGAAATCAGGCACGGGGAATCAGAGGCTGTGAATCAGAGGCGGGGAATCAGAGGCGGGGAATCAGAGCTGGGGAATCAGAGGCAGGGAATCAGAGTTGGGGATTCAGAGGCGGGTAATCAGATATGGGGAAACAGAGGAGGGGAATTAGAGGCGGGCAAAGAGAGGCAGGGAATCAGATATGGTGAATCAGAGGTGGGGAATCAGAGGTTGTGAATCAGAGATGGGGAATCACAGGCGGGAAATCAGAGGCAGGGAATCAGAGCTGGGGAATCAGAGGCGGGGAATCAGAGCTGGGGAATCAGAGGCAGGGAATCAGAGTTGGGGATTCAGAGGCGGGGAATCAGAGCTGGGGAATCAGAGGCTGGGAATCAGAGGCAGGGAATCAGAGGCTGGGAATCAGAGGCAGGGAATCAGATATGGGGATTCAGAGGTGGGGAATCAGAGGTTGGTAATCAGAGGCAGGGAATCGGAGGCAGGGAATCAGAGGCAGGGAATCAGATGTAGGGAATCAGAGGCGGGGAATCAGAGCTGGGGAATCAGAGGCGGGGAATCAGAGTTTGGGAATCAGAGGCGGGGAATTAGATATGGGGAAACAGAGGCGGGGAATCAGAGGTGGGGAAACAGAGCTGGGGAATCAGAGGCGGGGAATCATAGTTGGGGAATCAGAGGCGTGGAATCAGATATGGGGAATCGGAGGCGGGAAATCAGAGGCGCGGAATGAGAGGCGGGGAATCAGATATGGGGAATCAGAGGTGGGGAATCAGGGGCGGGGTATCAGAGGCTGGGTATCAGACACGGGGATTCAGAGGCGGGGAATCAGAGATGGGGAATCAGAGGCGTGAATCAGAGGCAGGGAATCATACGCGGGGAATCAGAGGCTGGGAATCAGAGTCCAGGAATCAGAGGCGGGGAATCAGAGTTGGGGAATCAGAGGCGGGGAATCAGATATGGGGAAACAGAGGCGGGGAATCAGAGGCCGGGAAACAGAGGCGGGGAATCTGATATGGGGAATCAGAGGTGGCGAATGAAAGGAAGTGAATCAGAGATGGGGAATCAGAGGCGGGGAATCAGAGGCAGGGAATCAAACACGTTGAATCAGAGTCGGGGAATCAGAGCTGGAGAATCAGAGGCGGGGAATCAGAGTTGGGGAATCAGAGGCGGGGAATCAGATATGGGGAAACAGAGGCGGGGAATCAGAGGCAGGGAAACAGAGGTGGGGAATCAGAAATGGGGAATCAGAGGTAGGGAATCAGAGGTTGGGAAACAGAGGCAGGGAATCAGAGACAGGGAATCAGATGTGCGGAATCAGAGATGGAAAATCAGAGGCAGCGAAAAAGAGGCGGGGAACCAGAGGCGGGGAATCAGAGGCCGGGAATCAGAGGCCGGGAATGAGAGGCCGGGAATGAGAGGCCGGGAAATCAGAGGCGGGGAATCAGAGATGGGATATCAGAGGCGGGGAATCAAACACGGGGAATCAGAGCTGGGGAATCAGAGGCGGGGAATCAGAGTTGGGGAATCAGATATGGGGAATTAGAGGTGTGGAATCAGGGGCGGGGAATCAGTGGCAGGGAATCAGAGGCGGGGAATCAGAGGCGGGGAATCAGAGGCAGGGAATCAGACACGGGGAATCAGACACGGGGAATCAGAGATGGGGAATCAGAGGCAGTGAATCAGAGGCAGGGAATCGGATGCCGGGAATCAGAGGCGGGGAATCAGAGCTGGGGAATCAGAGGCGGGGAATCAGAGTTGGGGAATCAGAGGTGGGGAATCAGGTATGGTGAATCAGAGGTGGGGAATCAGAGGTTGTGAATCAGAGATGGGGAATCACAGGCGGGAAATCAGAGGCAGGGGATCAGAGGTGGGGAATCAGAGGCGGGGAATCAGAGCTGGGGAATCAGAGGCAGGGAATCAGAGTTGGGGATTCAGAGGCGGGGAATCAGAGGCGGGGAATCAGATATGTGGAAACAGAGGCGGGGAATTAGAGGCGGGCAAACAGAGGCGGGGAATCAGATATGGGGAATCAGAGGTTGGGAATCAGAGGTTATGAATCAGAGATGGGGAATCACAGGCGGGAAATCAGAGGCAGGGAATCAGAGCTGGGGAATAAGAGGCGGGGAATCAGAGCTGGGGAATCAGAGGCAGGGAATCAGAGTTGGGGATTCAGAGGCGGAGAATCAGAGCTGGGGAATCAGAGGCGGGGAATCAGAGGCAGGGAATCAGAGGCGGGGTATCAGAGGCAGGGAATCAGATATGAGGATTCAGAGGTGGGGAATCAGAGGTTGGGAATCAGAGGCAGGGAATCGGAGGCAGGGAATCAGAGGCAGGGAATCAGATGTGGGGAATCAGAGGCGGGGAATCAGAGCTGGGGAATCAGAGTCGGGGAATCAGAATTTGGGAATCAGAGGCGGGGAATTAGATATGGGGAAACAGAGGCGGGGAATCAGAGGCGGGGAATCAGATATGGGGAATCAGAGGCGGGGAATCAGAGGCGCGGAAAGAGAGGCGGGGAATCAGATATGGGGAATCAGAGGTGGGGAATCAGATATGGGGAAACAGAGGCGGGGAATCAGAGTTGGGGAATCAGAGGCGGGGAATCAGATATGGGGAAACAGAGGCGGGGAATCAGAGGCCGGGAAACAGAGGCGGGGAATCTGATATGGGGAATCAGACGTGGCGAATGAAAGGAAGTGAATCAGAGATGGGGAATCAGAGGCGGGGAATCAGAGGCAGGGAATCAGAGGCTGGGAATCAGAGGCAGGGAATCAGATATGGGGATTCAGAGGTGGGGAATCAGAGGTTGGGAATCAGAGGCAGGGAATCGGAGTCAGGGAATCAGAGGCAGGGAATCAGATGTGGGGAATCAGAGGCGGGGAATCAGAGCTGGGGAATCAGAGGCGGGGAATCTGACTTTGGGAATCAGAGGCGAGGAATTAGATATGGGGAAACAGAGGCGGGGAATCAGAGGTGGGGAAACAGAGCTGGGGAATCAGAGGCGGGGAATCAAGTTGGGGAATCAGAGGCGGGGAATCAGATATGGGGAATCAGAGGCGGGGAATCAGAGGCGCGGAATGAGAGGCGGGGAATCAGATATGGGGAATCAGAGGTGGGGAATCAGGGGCGGGGTATCAGAGGCTGGGTATCAGACACGGGGATTCAGAGGCGGGGAATCAGAGATGGGGAATCAGAGGCGGGAATCAGAGGCAGGGAATCATACGCGGGGAATCAGAGGCTGGGAATCAGAGTCCAGGAATCAGAGGCGGGGAATCAGAGTTGGGGAATCAGAGGCGGGGAATCAGATATGGGGAAACATAGGCGGGGAATCAGAGGCCGGGAAACAGAGGCGGGGAATCTGATATGGGGAATCAGAGGTGGCGAATGAAAGGAAGTGAATCAGAGATGGGGAATCAGAGGCGGGGAATCAGAGGCAGGGAATCAAACACGTTGAATCAGAGTCGGGGAATCAGAGCTGGAGAATCAGAGGCGGGGAATCAGAGTTGGGGAATCAGAGGCGGGGTATCAGATATGGGGAAACAGAGGCGGGGAATCAGAGGCAGGGAAACAGAGGTGGGGAATCAGAAATGGGGAATCAGAGGTAGGGAATCAGAGGTTGGGAAACAGAGGCAGGGAATCAGAGACAGGGAATCAGATGTGCGGAATCAGAGATGGAAAATCAGAGGCAGCGAAAAAGAGGCGGGGAACCAGAGGCGGGGAATCAGAGGCCGGGAATCAGAGGCCGGGAATGAGAGGCCGGGAATCAGAGGTGGGGAATCGGAGATGGGGAATCAGAGGCGGGGAATCAAACACGGGGAATCAGAGCTGGGGAATCAGAGGCGGGGAATCAGAGTTGGGGAATCAGATATGGGGAATCAGAGGTGGGGAATCAGGGGCGTCGAATCAGTGGCAGGGAATCAGAGGCGGGGAATCAGAGGCGGGGAATCAGAGGCAGGGAATCAGACACGGGGAATCAGAGGCGGGCAATCAGAGATGGGGAATCAGAGGCGGTTAATCAGAGGCAGGGAATCGGATGCCGGGAATCTGAGGCGGGGAATCAGAGCTGGGGAATCAGAGGCGGGGAATCAGAGTTGGGGAATCAGAGGCGGGGAATCAGATATGGTGAATCAGAGGTGGGGAATCAGAGGTTGTGAATCAGAGATGGGGAATCACAGGCGGGAAATCAGAGGCAGGGGATCAGAGGTGGGGAATCAGAGGCGGGGAATCAGAGCTGGGGAATCAGAGGCAGGTAATCAGAGTTTGGGATTCAGAGGCGGGGAATCAGAGGCGGGGAATCAGATATGTGGAAACAGAGGCGGGGAATTAGAGGCGGGCAAACAGAGGCGGGGAATCAGATATGGGGAATCAGAGGTGGGGAATCAGAGGTTGTGAATCAGAGATGGGGAATCACAGGCGGGAAATCAGAGGCAGGGAATCAGAGCTGGGGAATCAGAGGCGGGGAATCAGAGCTGGGGAATCAGAGGCAGGGAATCAGAGTTGGGGATTCAGAGGCGGGGAATCAGAACTGGGGAATCAGTGGCGGGGAATCAGAGGCAGGGAATCAGAGTTGGGGATTCAGAGGCGGAGAATCAGAGCTGGGGAATCAGAGGCGGGGAATCAGAGGCAGGGAATCAGAGGCGGGGTATCAGAGGCAGGGAATCAGATATGGGGATTCAGAGGTGGGGAATCAGAGGTTGGGAATCAGAGGCAGGGAATCGGAGGCAGGGAATCAGAGGCAGGGAATCAGATGTGGGGAATCAGAGGCGGGGAATCAGAGCTGGGGAATCAGAGTCGGGGAATCAGAATTTGGGAATCAGAGGCGGGGAATTAGATATGGGGAAACAGAGGCGGGGAATCAGAGGCGGGGAATCAGATATGGGGAATCAGAGGCGGGGAATCAGAGGCGCGGAAAGAGAGGCGGGGAATCAGATATGGGGAATCAGAGGTGGGGAATCAGATATAGGGAAACAGAGGCGGGGAATCAGAGGCGGGGAAACAGAGGCGGGGAATCTGATATGGGGAATCAGAGGTGGCGAATGAAAGGCGGTGAATCAGAGATGGGGAATCAGAGGCGGGGAATCAGAGGCAGGGAATCAAACACGGTGAATCAGAGGTGGGGAATCAGAGCTGGGGAATCAGAGGCGGGGAATCAGAGTTGGGGAATCAGAGGCGGGGAATCAGATATGGGGAAACAGAGGTGGGGAATCAGAGGCAGGGAAACAGAGGTTGGGATTCAGATATGGGGAATCAGAGGTGGGGAATCAGAGGTTGGGAAACAGAGGCAGGGAATCAGAGGCGGGGAGTCAGAGGCGGGGAATCAGAGGCAGGGAATCAGATGTGCGGAATCAGAGATGGGGAATCAGAGGCAGCGAATCAGAGGCGGGGAACCAGAGGCGGGGAATCAGAGGCCGGGAATCAGAGGCCGGGAATGAGAGGCCGGGAATCAGAGGCAGGGAATCAGAGGCCGGGAATCAGAGATGGGGAATCAGAGGCGGGGAATCAAACACGGGGAATCAGAGCTGGGGAATCAGAGGCGGGGAATCAGAGTTGGGGAATCAGAGGCGGGGAATCAGATATGGGGAAACAGAGGCGGGGAATCAGAGGCGGGGAATCAGAGGCGTAGAAACAGAGTTGGGGTATCAGATATGGGGAATCAGAGGTGAGGAATCAGGGGCGGGGTATCAGAGGCTGGGTATCAGACACGGGGATTCAGAGGTGGGGAATCAGAGATGGGGAATCAGAGGCGGGGAATCAGAGGCAGGGAATCAGACGCGGGGAATCAGAGGCGGGGAATCAGAGCCTGGGAATCAGAGGCGGGGAATCAGAGTTCAGGAATCAGAGGCGGGGAATCAGAGTTGGGGAATCAGAGGCGGGGAATCAGATATGGGGAAACAGAGGCGGGGAATCAGAGGCGGGGAAACAGAGGTGGGGAATCTGATATGGGGAATCAGACGTGGCGAATGAAAGGAAGTGAAGCAGAGATGGGGAATCAGAGGCGGGGAATCAGATATGGGGATTCAGAGGTGGGGAATCAGAGGTTGGGAATCAGAGGCAGGGAATCGGAGGCAGGGAATCAGAGGCAGGGAATCAGATGTGGGGAATCAGAGGCGGGGAATCAGAGCTGGGGTATCAGAGGCGGGGAATCAGAGTTTGGGAATCAGAGGCGAGGAATTAGATATGGGGAAACAGAGGCGGGGAATCAGAGGTGGGGAAACAGAGCTGGGGAATCAGAGGCGGGGAATCAAGTTGGGGAATCAGAGGTGGGGAATCAGATATGGGGAATCAGAGGCGGGGAATCAGAGGCGCGGAATGAGAGGCGGGGAATCAGATATGGGGAATCAGAGGTGGGGAATCAGGGGCGGGGTATCAGAGGCTGGGTATCAGACACGGGGATTCAGAGGCGGGGAATCAGAGATGGGGAATCAGAGGCGGGAATCAGAGGCAGGGAATCATACGCGGGGAATCAGAGGCTGGGAATCAGAGTCCAGGAATCAGAGGCGGGGAATCAGAGTTGGGGAATCAGAGGCGGGGAATCAGATATGGGGAAACAGGGGCGGGGAATCAGAGGCCGGGAAACAGAGGCGGGGAATCTGTTATGGGGAATCAGAGGTGGCGAATGAAAGGAAGTGAATCAGAGGCAGGGAATCAGAGGCGGGGAATCAGATATGGGGAATCAGAGGTGGGGAATCAGATATAGGGAAACAGAGGCGGGGAATCAGAGGCGGGGAAACAGAGGCGGGGAATCTGATATGGGGAATCAGAGGTGGCGAATGAAAGGCGGTGAATCAGAGATGGGGAATCAGAGGCGGGGAATCAGAGGCAGGGAATCAAACACGGGGAATCAGAGGTGGGGAATCAGAGCTGGGGAATCAGAGGCGGGGAATCAGAGTTGGGGAATCAGAGGCGGGGAATCAGAAATGGGGAAACAGAGGTGGGGAATCAGAGGCAGGGAAACAGAGGTTGGGATTCAGATATGGGGAATCAGAGGTGGGGAATCAGAGGTTGGGAAACAGAGGCAGGGAATCAGAGGCGGGGAGTCAGAGGCGGGGAATCAGAGGCAGGGAATCAGATGTGCGGAATCAGAGATGGGGAATCAGAGGCAGCGAATCAGAGGCGGGGAACCAGAGGCGGGGAATCAGAGGCCGGGAATCAGAGGCCGGGAATGAGAGGCCGGGAATCAGAGGCAGGGGATCAGAGGCCGGGAATCAGAGATGGGGAATCAGAGGCGGGGAATCAAACACGGGGAATCAGAGCTGGGGAATCAGAGGCGGGGAATCAGAGTTGGGGAATCAGAGGCGGGGAATCAGATATGGGGAAACAGAGGCGGGGAATCAGAGGCGGGGAATCAGAGGCGAAGAAACAGAGTTGGGGTATCAGATATGGGGAATCAGAGGTGGGGAATCAGGGGCGGGGTATCAGAGGCTGGGTATCAGACACGGGGATTCAGAGGCGGGGAATCAGAAATGGGGAATCAGAGGCGGGGAATCAGAGGCAGGGAATCAGACGCGGGGAATCAGAGGCGGGGAATCAGAGCCTGGGAATCAGAGGCGGGGAATCAGAGTTAAGGAATCAGAGGCGGGGAATCAGAGTTGGGGAATCAGAGGCGGGGAATCAGATATGGGGAAACAGAGGCGGGGAATCAGAGGCGTGGAAACAGAGGTGGGTAATCTGATATGGGGAATCAGACGTGGCGAACGAAAGGAAGTGAATCAGAGATGGGGAATCAGAGGCGGGGAATCCGAGGCAGGGAATCAGAGGCTGGGAATCAGAGGCAGGGAATCAGATATGGGGATTCAGAGGTGGGGAATCAGAGGTTGGGAATCAGAGGCAGGGAATCGGAGGCAGGGAATCAGAGGCAGGGAATCGGATGTGGGGAATCAGAGGCGGGGAATCAGAGCTGGGGAATCAGAGGCGGGGAATCAGAGTTTGGGAATCAGAGGCGAGGAATTAGATATGGGGAAACAGAGGCGGGGAATCAGAGGTGGGGAAACAGAGCCTGGGAATCAGAGGCGGGGAATCAAGTTGGGGAATCAGAGGCTGGGAATCAGATATGGGGTATCAGAGGCGGGGAATCAGAGGCGCGGAATGAGAGGCGGGGAATCAGATATGGGGAATCAGAGGTGGGGAATCAGGGGCGGGGTATCAGAGGCTGGGTATCAGACACGGGGATTCACAGGCGGGGAATCAGAGATGGGGAATCAGAGGCGGGAATCAGAGGCAGGGAATCATACGCGGGGAATCAGAGGCTGGGAATCAGAGTCCAGGAATCAGAGGCGGGGAATCAGAGTTGGGGAATCAGAGGCGGGGAATCAGATATGGGGAAACAGAGGCGGGGAATCAGAGGCCGGGAAACAGAGGCGGGGAATCTGATATGGGGAATCAGAGGTGGCGAATGAAAGGAAGTGAATCAGAGATGGGGAATCAGAGGCGGGGAATCAGAGGCAGGGAATCAAACACGTTGAATCAGAGTCGGGTAATCAGAGCTGGAGAATCAGAGGCGGGGAATCAGAGTTGGGGAATCAGAGGCGGGGAATCAGATATGGGGAAACAGAGGCGGGGAATCAGAGGCAGGGAAACAGAGGTGGGGAATCAGAAATGGGGAATCAGAGGTAGGGAATCAGAGGTTGGGAAACAGAGGCAGGGAATCAGAGACAGGGAATCAGATGTGCGGAATCAGAGATGGAAAATTAGAGGCAGCGAAAAAGAGGCGGGGAACCAGAGGCGGGGAATCAAAGGCCGGGAATCAGAGGCCGGGAATGAGAGGCCGGGAATCAGAGGCGGGGAATCAGAGATGGGGAATCAGAGGCGGGGAATCAAACACGGGAAATCAGAGCTGGGGAATCAGAGGCGGGGAATCAGAGTTGGGGAATCAGATATGGGGAATCAGAGGTGGGGAATCAGGGGCGGGGAATCAGTGGCAGGGAATCAGAGGCGGGGAATCAGAGGCGGGGAATCAGAGGCAGGGAATCAGACACGGGGAATCAGAGGCGGGGAATCAGAGATGGGGTATCAGAGGCGGTGAATCAGAGGCAGGCAATCAGATGCCGGGAATCAGAGGCGGGGAATCAGAGCTGGGGAATCAGAGGCGGGGAATCAGAGTTGGGGAATCAGAGGCGGGGAATCAGATATGGTGAATCAGAGGTGGGGAATCAGAGGTTGTGAATCAGAGATGGGGAATCACAGGCGGGAAATCAGAGGCAGGGGATCAGAGGTGGGGAATCAGAGGCGGGGAATCAGAGCTGGGGAATCAGAGGCAGGGAATCAGAGTTTGGGATTCAGAGGCGGGGAATCAGAGGCGGGGAATCAGATATGTGGAAACAGAGGCGGGGAATTAGAGGCGGGCAAACAGAGGCGGGGAATCAGATATGGGGAATCAGAGGTGGGGAATCAGAGGTTGTGAATCAGAGATGGGGAATCACAGGCGGGAAATCAGAGGCAGGGAATCAGAACTGGGGAATCAGAGGCGGGGAATCAGAGCTGGGGAATCAGAGGCAGGGAATCAGAGTTGGGGATTCAGAGGCGGGGAATCAGAGCTGGGGAATCAGAGGCGGGGAATCAGAGGCAGGGAATCAGAGGCGGGGTATCAGAGGCAGGGAATCAGATATGGGGATTCAGAGGTGGGGAATCAGAGGTTGGGAATCAGAGGCAGGGAATCGGAGGCAGGGAATCAGAGGCAGGGAATCAGATGTGGGGAATCAGAGGCGGGGAATCAGAGCTGGGGAATCAGAGTCGGGGAATCAGAATTTGGGAATCAGAGGCGGGGAATTAGATATGGGGAAACAGAGGCGGGGAATCAGAGGCGGGGAATCAGATATGGTGAATCAGAGGCGGGGAATCAGAGGCGCGGAAAGAGAGGCGGGGAATCAGGTATGGGGAATCAGAGGTGGGGAATCAGATATGGGGAAACAGAGGCGGGGAATCAGAGGCGGGGAAACAGAGGCGGGGAATCTGATATGGGGAATCAGAGGTGGCGAATGAAAGGCGGTGAATCAGAGATGGGGAATCAGAGGCGGGGAATCAGAGGCAGGGAATCAAACACGAGGAATCAGAGGTGGGAATCAGAGCTGGGGAATCAGAGGCGGGAAATCAGAGTTGGGGAATCAGAGGCGGGGAATCAGATATGGGGAAACAGAGGTGGGGAATCAGAGGCAGGGAAACAGAGGTTGGGATTCAGATATGGGGAATCAGAGGTGGGGAATCAGAGGTTGGGAAACAGAGGCAGGGAATCAGAGGCGGGGAGTCAGAGGCGGGGAATCAGAGGCAGGGAATCAGATGTGCGGAATCAGAGATGGGGAATCAGAGGAAGCGAATCAGAGGCGGGGAACCAGAGGCGGGGAATCAGAGGATGGGAATCAGAGGCCGGGAATGTGAGGCCGGGAATCAGAGGCCGGGAATCAGAGGCCGGGAATGAGAGGCCGGGGAATCAGAGGCGGGGAATCAGAGATGGGGAATCAGAGGCGGGGAATCAAACACGGGGAATCAGAGCTGGGGAATCAGAGGCGGGGAATCAGAGGCAGGGAATCAAACACGGGGAATCAGAGGCGGGGAATCTGAGCCTGGGAATCAGAGGCGGGGAATCAGAGTTCAGGAATCAGAGGCGGGGAATCAGAGTTGGGGAATCAGAGGCGGGGAATCAGATATGGGGAAACAGAGGCGGGGAATCAGAGGCCGGGAAACAGAGGCGGGGAATCTGATATGGGGAATCAGACGTGGCGAATGAAAGGAAGTGAATCAGAGATGGGGAATCAGAGGCGGGGAATCAGAGGCAGGGAATCAGAGGCTGGGAATCAGAGGCAGGGAATCAGATATGGGGATTCAGAGGTGGGGAATCAGAGGTTGGGAATCAGAGGCAGGGAATCGGAGGAAGGGAATCAGAGGCAGGGAATCAGATGTGGGGAATCAGAGGCGGGGAAACAGAGGCGGGGAATCTGATATGGGGAATCAGAGGTGGCGAATGAAAGGCGGTGAATCAGAGATGGGGAATCAGAGGCGGGGAATCAGAGGCAGGGAATCAAACACGGGGAATCAGAGGTGGGGAATCAGAGCTGGGGAATCAGAGGCGGGGAATCAGAGTTGGGGAATCAGAGGCGGGGAATCAGAAATGGGGAAACAGAGGTGGGGAATCAGAGGCAGGGAAACAGAGGTTGGGATTCAGATATGGGGAATCAGAGGTGGGGAATCAGAGGTTGGGAAACAGAGGCAGGGAATCAGAGGCGGGGAGTCAGAGGCGGGGAATCAGAGGCAGGGAATCAGATGTGCGGAATCAGAGATGGGGAATCAGAGGCAGCGAATCAGAGGCGGGGAACCAGAGGCGGGGAATCAGAGGCCGGGAATCAGAGGCCGGGAATGAGAGGCCGGGAATCAGAGGCAGGGGATCAGAGGCCGGGAATCAGAGATGGGGAATCAGAGGCGGGGAATCAAACACGGGGAATCAGAGCTGGGGAATCAGAGGCGGGGAATCAGAGTTGGGGAATCAGAGGCGGGGAATCAGATATGGGGAAACAGAGGCGGGGAATCAGAGGCGGGGAATCAGAGGCGAAGAAACAGAGTTGGGGTATCAGATATGGGGAATCAGAGGTGGGGAATCAGGGGCGGGGTATCAGAGGCTGGGTATCAGACACGGGGATTCAGAGGCGGGGAATCAGAAATGGGGAATCAGAGGCGGGGAATCAGAGGCAGGGAATCAGACGCGGGGAATCAGAGGCGGGGAATCAGAGCCTGGGAATCAGAGGCGGGGAATCAGAGTTAAGGAATCAGAGGCGGGGAATCAGAGTTGGGGAATCAGAGGCGGGGAATCAGATATGGGGAAACAGAGGCGGGGAATCAGAGGCGGGGAAACAGAGGTGGGGAATCTGATATGGGGAATCAGACGTGGCGAACGAAAGGAAGTGAATCAGAGATGGGGAATCAGAGGCGGGGAATCAGAGGCAGGGAATCAGAGGCTGGGAATCAGAGGCAGGGAATCAGATATGGGGATTCAGAGGTGGGGAATCAGAGGTTGGGAATCAGAGGCAGGGAATCGGAGGCAGGGAATCAGAGGCAGGGAATCGGATGTGGGGAATCAGAGGCGGGGAATCAGAGCTGGGGAATCAGAGGCGGGGAATCAGAGTTTGGGAATCAGAGGCGAGGAATTAGATATGGGGAAACAGAGGCGGGGAATCAGAGGTGGGGAAACAGAGCCTGGGAATCAGAGGCGGGGAATCAAGTTGGGGAATCAGAGGCTGGGAATCAGATATGGGGTATCAGAGGCGGGGAATCAGAGGCGCGGAATGAGAGGCGGGGAATCAGATATGGGGAATCAGAGGTGGGGAATCAGAGGCGGGAATCAGAGGCAGGGAATCATACGCGGGGAATCAGAGGCTGGGAATCAGAGTCCAGGAATCAGAGGCGGGGAATCAGAGTTGGGGAATCAGAGGCGGGGAATCAGATATGGGGAAACAGAGGCGGGGAATCAGAGGCCGGGAAACAGAGGCGGGGAATCTGATATGGGGAATCAGAGGTGGCGAATGAAAGGAAGTGAATCAGAGATGGGGAATCAGAGGCGGGGAATCAGAGGCAGGGAATCAAACACGTTGAATCAGAGTCGGGTAATCAGAGCTGGAGAATCAGAGGCGGGGAATCAGAGTTGGGGAATCAGAGGCGGGGAATCAGATATGGGGAAACAGAGGCGGGGAATCAGAGGCAGGGAAACAGAGGTGGGGAATCAGAAATGGGGAATCAGAGGTAGGGAATCAGAGGTTGGGAAACAGAGGCAGGGAATCAGAGACAGGGAATCAGATGTGCGGAATCAGAGATGGAAAATTAGAGGCAGCGAAAAAGAGGCGGGGAACCAGAGGCGGGGAATCAAAGGCCGGGAATCAGAGGCCGGGAATGAGAGGCCGGGAATCAGAGGCGGGGAATCAGAGATGGGGAATCAGAGGCGGGGAATCAAACACGGGAAATCAGAGCTGGGGAATCAGAGGCGGGGAATCAGAGTTGGGGAATCAGATATGGGGAATCAGAGGTGGGGAATCAGGGGCGGGGAATCAGTGGCAGGGAATCAGAGGCGGGGAATCAGAGGCGGGGAATCAGAGGCAGGGAATCAGACACGGGGAATCAGAGGCGGGGAATCAGAGATGGGGAATCAGAGGCGGTGAATCAGAGGCAGGCAATCAGATGCCGGGAATCAGAGGCGGGGAATCAGAGCTGGGGAATCAGAGGCGGGGAATCAGAGTTGGGGAATCAGAGGCGGGGAATCAGATATGGTGAATCAGAGGTGGGGAATCAGAGGTTGTGAATCAGAGATGGGGAATCACAGGCGGGAAATCAGAGGCAGGGGATCAGAGGTGGGGAATCAGAGGCGGGGAATCAGAGCTGGGGAATCAGAGGCAGGGAATCAGAGTTTGGGATTCAGAGGCGGGGAATCAGAGGCGGGGAATCAGATATGTGGAAACAGAGGCGGGGAATTAGAGGCGGGCAAACAGAGGCGGGGAATCAGATATGGGGAATCAGAGGTGGGGAATCAGAGGTTGTGAATCAGAGATGGGGAATCACAGGCGGGAAATCAGAGGCAGGGAATCAGAACTGGGGAATCAGAGGCGGGGAATCAGAGCTGGGGAATCAGAGGCAGGGAATCAGAGTTGGGGATTCAGAGGCGGGGAATCAGAGCTGGGGAATCAGAGGCGGGGAATCAGAGGCAGGGAATCAGAGGCGGGGTATCAGAGGCAGGGAATCAGATATGGGGATTCAGAGGTGGGGAATCAGAGGTTGGGAATCAGAGGCAGGGAATCGGAGGCAGGGAATCAGAGGCAGGGAATCAGATGTGGGGAATCAGAAGCGGGGAATCAGAGCTGGGGAATCAGAGTCGGGGAATCAGAATTTGGGAATCAGAGGCGGGGAATTAGATATGGGGAAACAGAGGCGGGGAATCAGAGGCGGGGAATCAGATATGGGGAATCAGAGGCGGGGAATCAGAGGCGCGGAAAGAGAGGCGGGGAATCAGATATGGGGAATCAGAGGTGGGGAATCAGATATGGGGAAACAGAGGCGGGGAATCAGAGGCGGGGAAACAGAGGCGGGGAATCTGATATGGGGAATCAGAGGTGGCGAATGAAAGGCGGTGAATCAGAGATGGGGAATCAGAGGCGGGGAATCAGAGGCAGGGAATCAAACACGAGGAATCAGAGGTGGGAATCAGAGCTGGGGAATCAGAGGCGGGAAATCAGAGTTGGGGAATCAGAGGCGGGGAATCAGATATGGGGAAACAGAGGTGGGGAATCAGAGGCAGGGAAACAGAGGTTGGGATTCAGATATGGGGAATCAGAGGTGGGGAATCAGAGGTTGGGAAACAGAGGCAGGGAATCAGAGGCGGGGAGTCAGAGGCGGGGAATCAGAGGCAGGGAATCAGATGTGCGGAATCAGAGATGGGGAATCAGAGGAAGCGAATCAGAGGCGGGGAACCAGAGGCGGGGAATCAGAGGCCGGGAATCAGAGGCCGGGAATGAGAGGCCGGGAATCAGAGGCCGGGAATCAGAGGCCGGGAATGAGAGGCCGGGGAATCAGAGGCGGGGAATCAGAGATGGGGAATCAGAGGCGGGGAATCAAACACGGGGAATCAGAGCTGGGGAATCAGAGGCGGGGAATCAGAGGCAGGGAATCAAACACGGGGAATCAGAGGCGGGGAATCTGAGCCTGGGAATCAGAGGCGGGGAATCAGAGTTCAGGAATCAGAGGCGGGGAATCAGAGTTGGGGAATCAGAGGCGGGGAATCAGATATGGGGAAACAGAGGCGGGGAATCAGAGGCCGGGAAACAGAGGCGGGGAATCTGATATGGGGAATCAGACGTGGCGAATGAAAGGAAGTGAATCAGAGATGGGGAATCAGAGGCGGGGAATCAGAGGCAGGGAATCAGAGGCTGGGAATCAGAGGCAGGGAATCAGATATGGGGATTCAGAGGTGGGGAATCAGAGGTTGGGAATCAGAGGCAGGGAATCGGAGGCAGGGAATCAGAGGCAGGGAATCAGATGTGGGGAATCAGAGGCGGGGAATCAGAGGTGGGGAAACAGAGCTGGGGAATCAGAGGCGGGGAATCAAGTTGGGGAATCAGAGGCGGGGAATCAGATATGGGGAATCAGAGGCGGGGAATCAGAGGCGCGGAATGAGAGGCGGGGAATCAGATATGGGGAATCAGAGGTGGGGAATCAGGGGCGGGGTATCAGAGGCTGGGTATCAGACACGGGGATTCAGAGGCGGGGAATCAGAGATGGGGAATCAGAGGCGGGAATCAGAGGCAGGGAATCATACGCGGGGAATCAGAGGCTGGGAATCAGAGTCCAGGAATCAGAGGCGGGGAATCACAGTTGGGGAATCAGAGGCGGGGAATCAGATATGGGGAAACATAGGCGGGGAATCAGAGGCCGGGAAACAGAGGCGGGGAATCTGATATGGGGAATCAGAGGTGGCGAATGAAAGGAAGTGAATCAGAGATGGGGAATCAGAGGCGGGGAATCAGAGGCAGGGAATCAAACACGTTGAATCAGAGTCGGGGAATCAGAGCTGGAGAATCAGAGGCGGGGAATCAGAGTTGGGGAATCAGAGGCGGGGTATCAGATATGGGGAAACAGAGGCGGGGAATCAGAGGCAGGGAAACAGAGGTGGGGAATCAGAAATGGGGAATCAGAGGTAGGGAATCAGAGGTTGGGAAACAGAGGCAGGGAATCAGAGACAGGGAATCAGATGTGCGGAATCAGAGATGGAAAATCAGAGGCAGCGAAAAAGAGGCGGGGAACCAGAGGCGGGGAATCAGAGGCCGGGAATCAGAGGCCGGGAATGAGAGGCCGGGAATCAGAGGTGGGGAATCAGAGATGGGGAATCAGAGGCGGGGAATCAAACACGGGGAATCAGAGCTGGGGAATCAGAGGCGGGGAATCAGAGTTGGGGAATCAGATATGGGGAATCAGAGGTGGGGAATCAGGGGCGGCGAATCAGTGGCAGGGAATCAGAGGCGGGGAATCAGAGGCGGGGAATCAGAGGCAGGGAATCAGACACGGGGAATCAGAGGCGGGCAATCAGAGATGGGGAATCAGAGGCGGTTAATCAGAGGCAGGGAATCGGATGCCGGGAATCTGAGGCGGGGAATCAGAGCTGGGGAATCAGAGGCGGGGAATCAGAGTTGGGGAATCAGAGGCGGGGAATCAGATATGGTGAATCAGAGGTGGGGAATCAGAGGTTGTGAATCAGAGATGGGGAATCACAGGCGGGAAATCAGAGGCAGGGGATCAGAGGTGGGGAATCAGAGGCGGGGAATCAGAGCTGGGGAATCAGAGGCAGGTAATCAGAGTTTGGGATTCAGAGGCGGGGAATCAGAGGCGGGGAATCAGATATGTGGAAACAGAGGCGGGGAATTAGAGGCGGGCAAACAGAGGCGGGGAATCAGATATGGGGAATCAGAGGTGGGGAATCAGAGGTTGTGAATCAGAGATGGGGAATCACAGGCGGGAAATCAGAGGCAGGGAATCAGAGCTGGGGAATCAGAGGCGGGGAATCAGAGCTGGGGAATCAGAGGCGGGGAATCAGAGGCAGGGAATCAGAGTTGGGGATTCAGAGGCGGAGAATCAGAGCTGGGGAAACAGAGGCGGGGAATCAGAGGCAGGGAATCAGAGGCGGGGTATCAGAGGCAGGGAATCAGATATGGGGATTCAGAGGTGGGGAATCAGAGGTTGGGAATCAGAGGCAGGGAATCGGAGGCAGGGAATCAGAGGCAGGGAATCAGATGTGGGGAATCAGAGGCGGGGAATCAGAGCTGGGGAATCAGAGTCGGGGAATCAGAATTTGGGAATCAGAGGCGGGGAATTAGATATGGGGAAACAGAGGCAGGGAATCAGAGGCGGGGAATCAGATATGGGGAATCAGAGGCGGGGAATCAGAGGCGCGGAAAGAGAGGCGGGGAATCAGATATGGGGAATCAGAGGTGGGGAATCAGATATAGGGAAACAGAGGCGGGGAATCAGAGGCGGGGAAACAGAGGCGGGGAATCTGATATGGGGAATCAGAGGTGGCGAATGAAAGGCGGTGAATCAGAGATGGGGAATCAGAGGCGGGGAATCAGATATGGGGAAACAGAGGTGGGGAATCAGAGGGAGGGAAACAGGGGTTGGGATTCAGATATGGGGAATCAGAGGTGGGGAATCAGAGGTTGGGAAACAGAGGCAGGGAATCAGAGGCGGGGAGTCAGAGGCGGGGAATCAGAGGCAGGGAATCAGATGTGCGGAATCAGAGATGGGGAATCAGAGGCAGCGAATCAGAGGCGGGGAACCAGAGGCGGGGAATCAGAGGCCGGGAATCAGAGGCCGGGAATGAGAGGCCGGGAATCAGAGGCAGGGAATCAGAGGCCGGGAATCAGAGATGGGGAATCAGAGGCGGGGAATCAAACACGGGGAATCAGAGCTGGGGAATCAGAGGCGGGGAATCAGAGTTGGGGAATCAGAGGCGGGGAATCAGATATGGGGAAACAGAGGCGGGGAATCAGAGGCGGGGAATCAGAGGCGTAGAAACAGAGTTGGGGTATCAGATATGGGGAATCAGAGGTGAGGAATCAGGGGCGGGGTATCAGAGGCTGGGTATCAGACACGGGGATTCAGAGGTGGGGAATCAGAGATGGGGAATCAGAGGCGGGGAATCAGAGGCAGGGAATCAGACGCGGGGAATCAGAGGCGGGGAATCAGAGCCTGGGAATCAGAGGCGGGGAATCAGAGTTCAGGAATCAGAGGCGGGGAATCAGAGTTGGGGAATCAGAGGCGGGGAATCAGATATGGGGAAACAGAGGCGGGGAATCAGAGGCGGGGAAACAGAGGTGGGGAATCTGATATGGGGAATCAGACGTGGCGAATGAAAGGAAGTGAATCAGAGATGGGGAATCAGAGGCGGGGAATCAGATATGGGGATTCAGAGGTGGGGAATCAGAGGTTGGGAATCAGAGGCAGGGAATCGGAGGCAGGGAATCAGAGGCAGGGAATCAGATGTGGGGAATCAGAGGCGGGGAATCAGAGCTGGGGTATCAGAGGCGGGGAATCAGAGTTTGGGAATCAGAGGCGAGGAATTAGATATGGGGAAACAGAGGCGGGGAATCAGAGGTGGGGAAACAGAGCTGGGGAATCAGAGGCGGGGAATCAAGTTGGGGAATCAGAGGTGGGGAATCAGATATGGGGAATCAGAGGCGGGGAATCAGAGGCGCGGAATGAGAGGCGGGGAATCAGATATGGGGAATCAGAGGTGGGGAATCAGGGGCGGGGTATCAGAGGCTGGGTATCAGACACGGGGATTCAGAGGCGGGGAATCAGAGATGGGGAATCAGAGGCGGGAATCAGAGGCAGGGAATCATACGCGGGGAATCAGAGGCTGGGAATCAGAGTCCAGGAATCAGAGGCGGGGAATCAGAGTTGGGGAATCAGAGGCGGGGAATCAGATATGGGGAAACAGGGGCGGGGAATCAGAGGCCGGGAAACAGAGGCGGGGAATCTGTTATGGGGAATCAGAGGTGGCGAATGAAAGGAAGTGAATCAGAGGCAGGGAATCAGAGGCGGGGAATCAGATATGGGGAATCAGAGGTGGGGAATCAGATATAGGGAAACAGAGGCGGGGAATCAGAGGCGGGGAAACAGAGGCGGGGAATCTGATATGGGGAATCAGAGGTGGCGAATGAAAGGCGGTGAATCAGAGATGGGGAATCAGAGGCGGGGAATCAGAGGCAGGGAATCAAACACGGGGAATCAGAGGTGGGGAATCAGAGCTGGGGAATCAGAGGCGGGGAATCAGAGTTGGGGAATCAGAGGCGGGGAATCAGAAATGGGGAAACAGAGGTGGGGAATCAGAGGCAGGGAAACAGAGGTTGGGATTCAGATATGGGGAATCAGAGGTGGGGAATCAGAGGTTGGGAAACAGAGGCAGGGAATCAGAGGCGGGGAGTCAGAGGCGGGGAATCAGAGGCAGGGAATCAGATGTGCGGAATCAGAGATGGGGAATCAGAGGCAGCGAATCAGAGGCGGGGAACCAGAGGCGGGGAATCAGAGGCCGGGAATCAGAGGCCGGGAATGAGAGGCCGGGAATCAGAGGCAGGGAATCAGAGGCCGGGAATCAGAGATGGGGAATCAGAGGCGGGGAATCAAACACGGGGAATCAGAGCTGGGGAATCAGAGGCGGGGAATCAGAGTTGGGGAATCAGAGGCGGGGAATCAGATATGGGGAAACAGAGGCGGGGAATCAGAGGCGGGGAATCAGAGGCGAAGAAACAGAGTTGGGGTATCAGATATGGGGAATCAGAGGTGGGGAATCAGGGGCGGGGTATCAGAGGCTGGGTATCAGACACGGGGATTCAGAGGCGGGGAATCAGAAATGGGGAATCAGAGGCGGGGAATCAGAGGCAGGGAATCAGACGCGGGGAATCAGAGGCGGGGAATCAGAGCCTGGGAATCAGAGGCGGGGAATCAGAGTTCAGGAATCAGAGGCGGGGAATCAGAGTTGGGGAATCAGAGGCGGGGAATCAGATATGGGGAAACAGAGGCGGGGAATCAGAGGCGGGGAAACAGAGGTGGGGAATCTGATATGGGGAATCAGACGTGGCGAACGAAAGGAAGTGAATCAGAGATGGGGAATCAGAGGCGGGGAATCAGAGGCAGGGAATCAGAGGCTGGGAATCAGAGGCAGGGAATCA
Source organism: Narcine bancroftii (assembly GCF_036971445.1). NCBI lineage: Eukaryota > Metazoa > Chordata > Chondrichthyes > Torpediniformes > Narcinidae > Narcine > Narcine bancroftii. Next base: position 56,773,499 of record NC_091474.1, read on the forward strand.
GATATGGGGATTCAGAGGTGGGGAATCAGAGGTTGGGAATCAGAGGCAGGGAATCGGAGGCAGGGAATCAGAGGCAGGGAATCGGATGTGGGGAATCAGAGGCGGGGAATCAGAGCTGGGGAATCAGAGGCGGGGAATCAGAGTTTGGGAATCAGAGGCGAGGAATTAGATATGGGGAAACAGAGGCGGGGAATCAGAGGTGGGGAAACAGAGCCTGGGAATCAGAGGCGGGGAATCAAGTTGGGGAATCAGAGGCTGGGAATCAGATATGGGGAATCAGAGGCGGGGAATCAGAGGCGCGGAATGAGAGGCGGGGAATCAGATATGGGGAATCAGAGGTGGGGAATCAGGGGCGGGGTATCAGAGGCTGGGTATCAGACACGGGGATTCACAGGCGGGGAATCAGAGATGGGGAATCAGAGGCGGGAATCAGAGGCAGGGAATCATACGCGGGGAATCAGAGGCTGGGAATCAGAGTCCAGGAATCAGAGGCGGGGAATCAGAGTTGGGGAATCAGAGGCGGGGAATCAGATATGGGGAAACAGAGGTGGGGAATCAGAGGCCGGGAAACAGAGGCGGGGAATCTGATATGGGGAATCAGAGGTGGCGAATGAAAGGAAGTGAATCAGAGATGGGGAATCAGAGGCGGGGAATCAGAGGCAGGGAATCAAACACGTTGAATCAGAGTCGGGTAATCAGAGCTGGAGAATCAGAGGCGGGGAATCAGAGTTGGGGAATCAGAGGCGGGGAATCAGATATGGGGAAACAGAGGCGGGGAATCAGAGGCAGGGAAACAGAGGTGGGGAATCAGAAATGGGGAATCAGAGGTAGGGAATCAGAGGTTGGGAAACAGAGGCAGGGAATCAGAGACAGGGAATCAGATGTGCGGAATCAGAGATGGAAAATTAGAGGCAGCGAAAAAGAGGCGGGGAACCAGAGGCGGGGAATCAAAGGCCGGGAATCAGAGGCCGGGAATGAGAGGCCGGGAATCAGAGGCGGGGAATCAGAGATGGGGAATCAGAGGCGGGGAATCAAACACGGGAAATCAGAGCTGGGGAATCAGAGTCGGGGAATCAGAGTTGGGGAATCAGATATGGGGAATCAGAGGTGGGGAATCAGGGGCGGGGAATCAGTGGCAGGGAATCAGAGGCGGGGAATCAGAGGCGGGGAATCAGAGGCAGGGAATCAGACACGGGGAATCAGAGGCGGGGAATCAGAGATGGGGAATCAGAGGCGGTGAATCAGAGGCAGGCAATCAGATGCCGGGAATCAGAGGCGGGGAATCAGAGCTGGGGAATCAGAGGCGGGGAATCAGAGTTGGGGAATCAGAGGCGGGGAATCAGATATGGTGAATCAGAGGTGGGGAATCAGAGGTTGTGAATCAGAGATGGGGAATCACAGGCGGGAAATCAGAGGCAGGGGATCAGAGGTGGGGAATCAGAGGCGGGGAATCAGAGCTGGGGAATCAGAGGCAGGGAATCAGAGTTTGGGATTCAGAGGCGGGGAATCAGAGGCGGGGAATCAGATATGTGGAAACAGAGGCGGGGAATTAGAGGCGGGCAAACAGAGGCGGGGAATCAGATATGGGGAATCAGAGGTGGGGAATCAGAGGTTGTGAATCAGAGATGGGGAATCACAGGCGGGAAATCAGAGGCAGGGAATCAGAACTGGGGAATCAGAGGCGGGGAATCAGAGCTGGGGAATCAGAGGCAGGGAATCAGAGTTGGGGATTCAGAGGCGGGGAATCAGAGCTGGGGAATCAGAGGCGGGGAATCAGAGGCAGGGAATCAGAGGCGGGCTATCAGAGGCAGGGAATCAGATATGGGGATTCAGAGGTGGGGAATCAGAGGTTGGGAATCAGAGGCAGGGAATCGGAGGCAGGGAATCAGAGGCAGGGAATCAGATGTGGGGAATCAGAGGCGGGGAATCAGAGCTGGGGAATCAGAGTCGGGGAATCAGAATTTGGGAATCAGAGGCGGGGAATTAGATATGGGGAAACAGAGGCGGGGAATCAGAGGCGGGGAATCAGATATGGGGAATCAGAGGCGGGGAATCAGAGGCGCGGAAAGAGAGGCGGGGAATCAGATATGGGGAATCAGAGGTGGGGAATCAGATATGGGGAAACAGAGGCGGGGAATCAGAGGCGGGGAAACAGAGGCGGGGAATCTGATATGGGGAATCAGAGGTGGCGAATGAAAGGCGGTGAATCAGAGATGGGGAATCAGAGGCGGGGAATCAGAGGCAGGGAATCAAACACGAGGAATCAGAGGTGGGAATCAGAGCTGGGGAATCAGAGGCGGGAAATCAGAGTTGGGGAATCAGAGGCGGGGAATCAGATATGGGGAAACAGAGGTGGGGAATCAGAGGCAGGGAAACAGAGGTTGGGATTCAGATATGGGGAATCAGAGGTGGGGAATCAGAGGTTGGGAAACAGAGGCAGGGAATCAGAGGCGGGGAGTCAGAGGCGGGGAATCAGAGGCAGGGAATCAGATGTGCGGAATCAGAGATGGGGAATCAGAGGAAGCGAATCAGAGGCGGGGAACCAGAGGCGGGGAATCAGAGGCCGGGAATCAGAGGCCGGGAATGAGAGGCCGGGAATCAGAGGCCGGGAATCAGAGGCCGGGAATGAGAGGCCGGGGAATCAGAGGCGGGGAATCAGAGATGGGGAATCAGAGGCGGGGAATCAAACACGGGGAATCAGAGCTGGGGAATCAGAGGCGGGGAATCAGAGTTGGGGAATCAGATATGGGGAATCAGAGGTGGGGAATCAGGGGCGGGGAATCAGTGGCAGGGAATCAGAGGCGGGGAATCAGAGGCGGGGAATCAGAGGCAGGGAATCAGACACGGGGAATCAGAGGCGGGGAATCAGAGATGGGGAATCAGAGGCGGTGAATCAGAGGCAGGGAATCGGATGCCGGGAATCAGAGGCGGGGAATCAGAGCTGGGGAATCAGAGGCGGGGAATCAGAGTTGGGGAATCAGAGGCGGGGAATCAGATATGGTGAATCAGAGGTGGGGAATCAGAGGTTGTGAATCAGAGATGGGGAATCACAGGCGGGAAATCAGAGGCAGGGGATCAGAGGTGGGGAATCAGAGGCGGGGAATCAGAGCTGGGGAATCAGAGGCAGGGAATCAGAGTTTGGGATTCAGAGGCGGGGAATCAGAGGCGGGGAATCAGATATGTGGAAACAGAGGCGGGGAATTAGAGGCGGGCAAACAGAGGCGGGGAATCAGATATGGGGAATCAGAGGTGGGGAATCAGAGGTTGTGAATCAGAGATGGGGAATCACAGGCGGGAAATCAGAGGCAGGGAATCAGAGCTGGGGAATCAGAGGCGGGGAATCAGAGCTGGGGAATCAGAGGCAGGGAATCAGAGTTGGGGATTCAGAGGCGGGGAATCAGAGCTGGGGAATCAGAGGCGGGGAATCAGAGGCAGGGAATCAGAGGCGGGGTATCAGAGGCAGGGAATCAGATATGGGGATTCAGAGGTGGGGAATCAGAGGTTGGGAATCAGAGGCAGGGAATCGGAGGCAGGGAATCAGAGGCAGGGAATCAGATGTGGGGAATCGAAGGCGGGGAATCAGAGCTGGGGAATCAGAGTCGGGGAATCAGAATTTGGGAATCAGAGGCGGGGAATTAGATATGGGGAAACAGAGGCGGGGAATCAGAGGCGGGGAATCAGATATGGGGAATCAGAGGCGGGGAATCAGAGGCGCGGAAAGAGAGGCGGGGAATCAGATATGGGCAATCAGAGGTGGGGAATCAGATATGGGGAAACAGATGCGGGGAATCAGAGGCGGGGAAACAGAGGCGGGGAATCTGATATGGGGAATCAGAGGTGGCGAATGAAAGGCGGTGAATCAGAGATGGGGAATCAGAGGCGGGGAATCAGAGGCAGGGAACCAAACATGGGGAATCAGAGGTGGGGAATCAGAGCTGGGGAGTCAGAGGCGGGAAATCAGAGTTGGGGAATCAGAGGCGGGGAATCAGATATGGGGAAACAGAGGTGGGGAATCAGAGGCAGGGAAACAGAGGTTGGGATTCAGATATGGGGAATCAGAGGTGGGGAATCAGAGGTTGGGAAACAGAGGCAGGGAATCAGAGGCGGGGAGTCAGAGGCGGGGAATCAGAGGCAGGGAATCAGATGTGCGGAATCAGAGATGGGGAATCAGAGGCAGCGAATCAGAGGCGGGGAACCAGAGGCGGGGAATCAGAGGCCGGGAATCAGAGGCCGGGAATGAGAGGCCGGGAATCAGAGGCCGGGAATCAGAGGCGGGGAATCAGATATGGGGAATCAGAGGTGGGGAATCAGAGGTTGTGAATCAGAGATGGTGAATCACAGGCGGGAAATCAGAGGCAGGGAATCAGAGCTGGGGAATCAGAGGCGGGGAATCAGAGCTGGGGAATCAGAGGCAGGGAATCAGAGTTGGGGATTCAGAGGCGGGGAATCAGAGCTGGGGAATCAGAGGCGGGGAATCAGAGGCAGGGAATCAGAGGCGGGGTATCAGAGGCAGGGAATCAGATATGGGGATTCAGAGGTGGGGAATCAGAGGTTGGGAATCAGAGGCAGGGAATCGGATGCCGGGAATCAGAGGCGGGGAATCAGAGCTGGGGAATCAGAGGCGGGGAATCAGAGCTGGGGAATCAGAGGCAGGGAATCAGAGTTGGGGAATCAGAGGCGGGGAATCAGATATGGTGAATCAGAGGTGGGGAATCAGAGGTTGTGAATCAGAGATGGGGAATCACAGGCGGGAAATCAGAGGCGGGGAATCAGAGTTGGGGAATCAGAGGCGGGGAATCAGAGGCAGGGAATCAGACACGGGGAATCAGAGGCGGAGAATCAGAGATGGGGAATCAGAGGCGGTGAATCAGAGGCAGGCAATCAGATGCCGGGAATCAGAGGCGGGGAATCAGAGCTGGGGAATCAGAGGCGGGGAATCAGAGTTGGGGAATCAGAGGCGGGGAATCAGATATGGTGAATCAGAGGTGGGGAATCAGAGGTTGTGAATCAGAGATGGGGAATCACAGGCGGGAAATCAGAGGCAGGGGATCAGAGGTGGGGAATCAGAGGCGGGGAATCAGAGCTGGGGAATCAGAGGCAGGGAATCAGAGTTTGGGATTCAGAGGCGGGGAATCAGAGGCGGGGAATCAGATATGTGGAAACAGAGGCGGGGAATTAGAGGCGGGCAAACAGAGGCGGGGAATCAGAGGTTGTGAATCAGAGATGGGGAATCACAGGCGGGAAATCAGAGGCAGGGAATCAGAGCTGGGGAATCAGAGGCGGGGAATCAGAGCTGGGGAATCAGAGGCAGGGAATCAGAGTTGGGGATTAAGAGGCGGGGAATCAGAGCTGGGGAATCAGAGGCGGGGAATCAGAGGCAGGGAATCAGAGGCGGGGTATCAGAGGCAGGGAATCAGATATGGGGATTCAGAGGTGGGGAATCAGAGGTTGGGAATCAGAGGCAGGGAATCGGAGGCAGGGAATCAGAGGCAGGGAATCAGATGTGGGGAATCAGAGGCGGGGAATCAGAGCTGGGGAATCAGAGTCGGGGAATCAGAATTTGGGAATCAGAGGCGGGGAATTAGATATGGGGAAACAGAGGCGGGGAATCAGAGGCGGGGAATCAGATATGGGGAATCAGAGGCGGGGAATCAGAGGCGCGGAAAGAGAGGCGGGGAATCAGATATGGGGAATCAGAGGTGGGGAATCATATATGGGGAAACAGAGGCGGGGAATCAGAGGCAGGGAAACAGAGGCGGGGAATCTGATATGGGGAATCAGAGGTGGCGAATGAAAGGCGGTGAATCAGAGATGGGGAATCAGAGGCGGGGAATCAGAGGCAGGGAATCAAACATGGGGAATCAGAGGTGGGGAATCAGAGCTGGGGAATCAGAGGCGGGAAATCAGAGTTGGGGAATCAGAGGCGGGGAATCAGATATGGGGAAACAGAGGTGGGGAATCAGAGGCAGGGAAACAGAGGTTGGGATTCAGATATGGGGAATCAGAGGTGGGGAATCAGAGGTTGGGAAACAGATGCAGGGAATCAGAGGCGGGGAGTCAGAGGCGGGGAATCAGAGGCAGGGAATCAGATGTGCGGAATCAGAGATGGGGAATCAGAGGCAGCGAATCAGAGGCGGGGAACCAGAGGCGGGGAATCAGAGGCCGGGAATCAGAGGCCGGGAATGAGAGGCCGGGAATCAGAGGCCGGGAATCAGAGGCCGGGAATGAGAGGCCGGGGAATCAGAGGCGGGGAATCAGAGATGGGGAATCAGAGGCGGGGAATCAAACACGGGGAATCAGAGCTGGGGAATCAGAGGCGGGGAATCAGAGTTGGGGAATCAGATATGGGGAATCAGAGGTGGGGAATCAGGGGCGGGGAATCAGTGGCAGGGAATCAGAGGCGGGGAATCAGAGGCGGGGAATCAGAGGCAGGGAATCAGACACCGGGAATCAGAGGCGGGGAATCAGAGATGGGGAATCAGAGGCGGTGAATCAGAGGCAGGGAATCGGATGCCGGGAATCAGAGGCGGGGAATCAGAGCTGGGGAATCAGAGGCGGGGAATCAGAGGCGGGGAATCAGAGGCGGGGAATCAGATATGGTGAATCAGAGGTGGGGAATCAAAGGTTGTGAATCAGAGATGGGGAATCACAGGCGGGAAATCAGAGGCAGGGGATCAGAGGTGGGGAATCAGAGGCGGGGAATCAGAGCTGGGGAATCAGAGGCAGGGAATCAGAGTTTGGGATTCAGAGGCGGGGAATCAGAGGCAGGGAATCAGATATGTGGAAACAGAGGCGGGGAATTAGAGGCGGGCAAACAGAGGCGGGGAATCAGATATGGGGAATCAGAGGTGGGGAATCAGAGGTTGTGAATCAGAGATGGGGAATCACAGGCGGGAAATCAGAGGCAGGGAATCAGAGCTGGGGAATCAGAGGCGGGGAATCAGAGCTGGGGAATCAGAGGCAGGGAATCAGAGTTGGGGATTCAGAGGCGGGGAATCAGAGCTGGGGAATCAGAGGCGGGGAATAAGAGGCAGGGAATCAGAGGCGGGGTATCAGAGGCAGGGAATCAGATATGGGGATTCAGAGGTGGGGTATCAGAGGTTGGGAATCAGAGGCAGGGAATCGGAGGCAGGGAATCAGATGTGGGGAATCAGAGGCGGGGAACAGAGCTGGGGAATCAGAGGCGGGGAATCAGAGGCAGGGAATCAGAGGCGGGGTATCAGAGGCAGGGAATCAGATATGGGGATTCAGAGGTGGGGAATCAGAGGTTGGGAATCGGAGGCAGGGAATCGGAGGCAGGGAATCAGAGGCAGGGAATCAGATGTGGGGAATCAGAGGCGGGGAATCAGAGCTGGGGAATCAGAGTCGGGGAATCAGAATTTGGGAATCAGAGGCGGGGAATTAGATATGGGGAAACAGAGGCGGGGAATCAGAGGCGGGGAATCAGATATGGGGAATCAGAGGCGGGGAATCAGAGGTGCGGAAAGAGAGGCGGGGAATCAGATATGGGGAATCAGAGGTGGGGAATCAGATATGGGGAAACAGGGGCGGGGAATCAGAGGCGGGGAAACAGAGGCGGGGAATCTGATATGGGGAATCAGAGGTGGCGAATGAAAGGCGGTGAATCAGAGATGGGGAATCAGAGGCGGGGAATCAGAGGCAGGGAATCAAACATGGGGAATCAGAGGTGGGGAATCAGAGCTGGGGAATCAGAGGCGGGAAATCAGAGTTGGGGAATCAGAGGCGGGGAATCAGATATGGGGAAACAGAGGTGGGGAATCAGAGGCAGGAAAACAGAGGTTGGGATTCAGATATGGGGAATCAGAGGTGGGGAATCAGAGGTTGGGAAACAGAGGCAGGGAATCAGAGGCGGGGAGTCAGAGGCGGGGAATCAGAGGCAGGGAATCAGATGTGCGGAATCAGAGATGGGGAATCAGAGGCAGCGAATCAGAGGCGGGGAACCAGAGGCGGGAAATCAGAGGCCGGGAATCAGAGGCCGGATATGAGAGGCCGGGAATCAGAGGCCGGGAATCAGAGGCCGGGAATGAGAGGCCGGGGAATCAGAGGCGGGGAATCAGAGATGGGGAATCAGAGGCGGGGAATCAAACACGGGGAATCAGAGCTGGGGAATCAGAGGCGGGGAATCAGAGTTGGGGAATCAGATATGGGGAATCAGAGGTGGGGAATCAGGGGCGGGGAATCAGTGGCAGGGAATCAGAGGCGGGGAATCAGAGGCGGGGAATCAGAGGCAGGGAATCAGACACGGGGAATCAGAGGCGGGGAATCAGAGATGGGGAATCAGAGGCGGTGAATCAGAGGCAGGGAATCGGATGCCGGGAATCAGAGGCGGGGAATCAGAGCTGGGGAATCAGAGGCGGGGAATCAGAGGCGGGGAATCAGAGGCGGGGAATCAGATATGGTGAATCAGAGGTGGGGAATCAGAGGTTGTGAATCAGAGATGGGGAATCACAGGCGGGAAATCAGAGGCAGGGGATCAGAGGTGGGGAATCAGAGGCGGGGAATCAGAGCTGGGGAATCAGAGGCAGGGAATCAGAGTTTGGGATTCAGAGGCGGGGAATCAGAGGCAGGGAATCAGATATGTGGAAACAGAGGCGGGGAATTAGAGGCGGGCAAACAGAGGCGGGGAATCAGATATGGGGAATCAGAGGTGGGGAATCAGAGGTTGTGAATCAGAGATGGGGAATCACAGGCGGGAAATCAGAGGCAGGGAATCAGAGCTGGGGAATCAGAGGCGGGGAATCAGAGCTGGGGAATCAGAGGCAGGGAATCAGAGTTGGGGATTCAGAGGCGGGGAATCAGAGCTGGGGAATCAGAGGCGGGGAATAAGAGGCAGGGAATCAGAGGCGGGGTATCAGAGGCAGGGAATCAGATATGGGGATTCAGAGGTGGGGTATCAGAGGTTGGGAATCAGAGGCAGGGAATCGGAGGCAGGGAATCAGATGTGGGGAATCAGAGGCGGGGAATCAGAGCTGGGGAATCAGAGGCGGGGACTCAGAGGCAGGGAATCAGAGGCGGGGTATCAGAGGCAGGGAATCAGATATGGGGATTCAGAGGTGGGGAATCAGAGGTTGGGAATCGGAGGCAGGGAATCAGAGGCAGGGAATCAGAGGCAGGGAATCAGATGTGGGGAATCAGAGGCGGGGAATCAGAGCTGGGGAATCAGAGTCGGGGAATCAGAATTTGGGAATCAGAGGCGGGGAATTAGATATGGGGAAACAGAGGCGGGGAATCAGAGGCGGGGAATCAGATATGGGGAATCAGAGGCGGGGTATCAGAGGCGCGGAAAGAGAGGCGGGGAATCAGATATGGGGAATCAGAGGTGGGGAATCAGATATGGGGAAACAGGGGCGGGGAATCAGAGGCGGGGAAACAGAGGCGGGGAATCTGATATGGGGAATCAGAGGTGGCGAATGAAAGGCGGTGAATCAGAGATGGGGAATCAGAGGCGGGGAATCAGAGGCAGGGAATCAAACATGGGGAATCAGAGGTGGGGAATCAGAGCTGGGGAATCAGAGGCGGGAAATCAGAGTTGGGGAATCAGAGGCGGGGAATCAGATATGGGGAAACAGAGGTGGGGAATCAGAGGCAGGGAAACAGAGGTTGGGATTCAGATATGGGGAATCAGAGGTGGGGAATCAGAGGTTGGGAAACAGAGGCAGGGAATCAGAGGCGGGGAGTCAGAGGCGGGGAATCAGAGGCAGGGAATCAGATGTGCGGAATCAGAGATGGGGAATCAGAGGCAGCGAATCAGAGGCGGGGAACCAGAGGCGGGGAATCAGAGGCCGGGAATCAGAGGCCGGGTATGAGAGGCCGGGAATCAGAGGCCGGGAATCAGAGGCCGGGAATGAGAGGCCGGGGAATCAGAGGCGGGGAATCAGAGATGGGGAATCAGAGGCGGGGAATCAAACACGGGGAATCAGAGCTGGGGAATCAGAGGCGGGGAATCAGAGTTGGGGAATCAGATATGGGGAATCAGAGGTGGGGAATCATGGGCGGGGAATCAGTGGCAGGGAATCAGAGGCGGGGAATCAGAGGCGGGGAATCAGAGGCAGGGAATCAGACACGGGGAATCAGAGGCGGGGAATCAGAGATGGGGAATCAGAGGCGGTGAATCAGAGGCAGGGAATCGGATGCCGGGAATCAGAGGCGGGGAATCAGAGCTGGGGAATCAGAGGCGGGGAATCAGAGTTGGGGAATCAGAGGCGGGGAATCAGATATGGTGAATCAGAGGTGGGGAATCAGAGGTTGTGAATCAGAGATGGGGAATCACAGGCGGGAAATCAGAGGCAGGGGATCAGAGGTGGGGAATCAGAGGCGGGAAATCAGAGCTGGGGAATCAGAGGCAGGGAATCAGAGTTTGGGATTCAGAGGCGGGGAATCAGAGGCAGGGAATCAGATATGTGGAAACAGAGGCGGGGAATTAGAGGCGGGCAAACAGAGGCGGGGAATCAGATATGGGGAATCAGAGGTGGGGAATCAGAGGTTGTGAATCAGAGATGGGGAATCACAGGCGGGAAATCAGAGGCAGGGAATCAGAGGCAGGGAATCAGAGTCGGGGAATCAGAGGCAGGGAATCAGATACGGGGAATCAGAGGTGGGGAATGAGAGATGGGGAATCAGAGGCGGGGAATCAGAGGCAGGGAATCAGACGCGGGGAATCAGAGGCGGGGAATCAGAGGCGGGGAATCAGAGGTGCAGAAACAGAGTTGGGGTATCAGATATGGGGAATCAGAGGTGGGGAATCAGGGGCGGGGTATCAGAGGCTGGGTATCAGACACGGGGATTCAGAGGCGGGGAATCAGAGCCTGGGAATCAGAGGCGGGGAATCAAGTTGGGGAATCAGAGGCTGGGAATCAGATATGGGGAATCAGAGGCGGGGAATCAGAGGCGCGGAATGAGAGGCGGGGAATCAGATATGGGGAATCAGAGGTGGGGAATCAGGGGCGGGGTATCAGAGGCTGGGTATCAGACACGGGGATTCAGAGGCGGGGAATCAGAGATGGGGAATCAGAGGCGGGAATCAGAGGCAGGGAATCATACGCGGGGAATCAGAGGCTGGGAATCAGAGTCCAGGAATCAGAGGCGGGGAATCAGAGTTGGGGAATCAGAGGCGGGGAATCAGATATGGGGAAACAGAGGCGGGGAATCAGAGGCCGGGAAACAGAGGCGGGGAATCTGATATGGGGAATCAGAGGTGGCGAATGAAAGGAAGTGAATCAGAGATGGGGAATCAGAGGCGGGGAATCAGAGGCGGGGAATCAAACACGTTGAATCAGAGTCGGGGAATCAGAGCTGGAGAATCAGAGGCGGGGAATCAGAGTTGGGGAATCAGAGGCGGGGAATCAGATATGGGGAAACAGAGGCGGGGAATCAGAGGCAGGGAAACAGAGGTGGGGAATCAGAAATGGGGAATCAGAGGTAGGGAATCAGAGGTTGGGAAACAGAGGCAGGGAATCAGAGACAGGGAATCAGATGTGCGGAATCAGAGATGGAAAATCAGAGGCAGCGAAAAAGAGGCGGGGAACCAGAGGCGGGGAATCAGAGGCCGGGAATCAGAGGCCGGGAATGAGAGGCCGGGAATCAGAGGCGGGGAATCAGAGATGGGGAATCAGAGGCGGGGAATCAAACACGGGGAATCAGAGCTGGGGAATCAGAGGCGGGGAATCAGAGTTGGGGAATCAGATATGGGGAATCAGAGGTGGGGAATCAGGGGCGGGGAATCAGTGGCAGGGAATCAGAGGCGGGGAATCAGAGGCGGGGAATCAGAGGCAGGGAATCAGACACGGGGAATCAGAGGCGGGGAATCAGAGATGGGGAATCAGAGGCGGTGAATCAGAGGCAGGCAATCAGATGCCGGGAATCAGAGGCGGGGAATCAGAGCTGGGGAATCAGAGGCGGGGAATCAGAGTTGGGGAATCAGAGGCGGGGAATCAGATATGGGGAATCAGAGGTGGGGAATCAGAGGTTGTGAATCAGAGATGGGGAATCACAGGCGGGAAATCAGAGGCAGGGAATCAGAGCTGGGGAATCAGAGGCGGGGAATCAGAGCTGGGGAATCAGAGGCAGGGAATCAGAGTTGGGGATTCAGAGGCGGGGAATCAGAGCTGGGGAATCAGAGGCGGGGAATCAGAGGCAGGGAATCAGAGGCGGGGTATCAGAGGCAGGGAATCAGATATGGGGATTCAGAGGTGGGGAATCAGAGGTTGGGAATCAGAGGCAGGGAATCGGAGGCAGGGAATCAGAGGCAGGGAATCAGATGTGGGGAATCAGAGGCGGGGAATCAGATCTGGGGAATCAGAGTCGTGGAATCAGAATTTGGGAATCAGAGGCGGGGAATTAGATATGGGGAAACAGAGGCGGGGAATCAGAGGCGGGGAATCAGATATGGGGAATCAGAGCTGGGGAATCAGAGGCGGGGAATCAGAGTTGGGGAATCAGAGGCGGGGAATCAAACACGGGGAATCAGAGCTGGGGAATCAGAGGCGGGGAATCAGAGTTGGGGAATCAGATATGGGGAATCAGAGGTGGGGAATCAGGGGCGGGGAATCAGTGGCAGGGAATCAGAGGCGGGGAATCAGAGGCGGGGAATCAGAGGCAGGGAATCAGACACGGGGAATCAGAGGCGGGGAATCAGAGATGGGGAATCAGAGGCGGTGAATCAGAGGCAGGGAATCGGATGCCGGGAATCAGAGGCGGGGAATCAGAGCTGGGGAATCAGAGGCGGGGAATCAGAGTTGGGGAATCAGAGGCGGGGAATCAGATATGGTGAATCAGAGGTGGGGAATCAGAGGTTGTGAATCAGAGATGGGGAATCACAGGCGGGAAATCAGAGGCAGGGGATCAGAGGTGGGGAATCAGAGGCGGGAAATCAGAGCTGGGGAATCAGAGGCAGGGAATCTGAGTTTGGGATTCAGAGGCGGGGAATCAGAGGCAGGGAATCAGATATGTGGAAACAGAGGCGGGGAATTAGAGGCGGGCAAACAGAGGCGGGGAATCAGATATGGGGAATCAGAGGTGGGGAATCAGAGGTTGTGAATCAGAGATGGGGAATCACAGGCGGGAAATCAGAGGCAGGGAATCAGAGGCAGGGAATCAGAGTCGGGGAATCAGAGGCAGGGAATCAGATACGGGGAATCAGAGGTGGGGAATGAGAGATGGGGAATCAGAGGCGGGGAATCAGAGGCAGGGAATCAGACGCGGGGAATCAGAGGCGGGGAATCAGAGGCGGGGAATCAGAGGTGCAGAAACAGAGTTGGGGTATCAGATATGGGGAATCAGAGGTGGGGAATCAGGGGCGGGGTATCAGAGGCTGGGTATCAGACACGGGGATTCAGAGGCGGGGAATCAGAGCCTGGGAATCAGAGGCGGGGAATCAAGTTGGGGAATCAGAGGCTGGGAATCAGATATGGGGAATCAGAGGCGGGGAATCAGAGGCGCGGAATGAGAGGCGGGGAATCAGATATGGGGAATCAGAGGTGGGGAATCAGGGGCGGGGTATCAGAGGCTGGGTATCAGACACGGGGATTCAGAGGCGGGGAATCAGAGATGGGGAATCAGAGGCGGGAATCAGAGGCAGGGAATCATACGCGGGGAATCAGAGGCTGGGAATCAGAGTCCAGGAATCAGAGGCGGGGAATCAGAGTTGGGGAATCAGAGGCGGGGAATCAGATATGGGGAAACAGAGGCGGGGAATCAGAGGCCGGGAAACAGAGGCGGGGAATCTGATATGGGGAATCAGAGGTGGCGAATGAAAGGAAGTGAATCAGAGATGGGGAATCAGAGGCGGGGAATCAGAGGCGGGGAATCAAACACGTTGAATCAGAGTCGGGGAATCAGAGCTGGAGAATCAGAGGCGGGGAATCAGAGTTGGGGAATCAGAGGCGGGGAATCAGATATGGGGAAACAGAGGCGGGGAATCAGAGGCAGGGAAACAGAGGTGGGGAATCAGAAATGGGGAATCAGAGGTAGGGAATCAGAGGTTGGGAAACAGAGGCAGGGAATCAGAGACAGGGAATCAGATGTGCGGAATCAGAGATGGAAAATCAGAGGCAGCGAAAAAGAGGCGGGGAACCAGAGGCGGGGAATCAGAGGCCGGGAATCAGAGGCCGGGAATGAGAGGCCGGGAATCAGAGGCGGGGAATCAGAGATGGGGAATCAGAGGCGGGGAATCAAACACGGGGAATCAGAGCTGGGGAATCAGAGGCGGGGAATCAGAGTTGGGGAATCAGATATGGGGAATCAGAGGTGGGGAATCAGGGGCGGGGAATCAGTGGCAGGGAATCAGAGGCGGGGAATCAGAGGCGGGGAATCAGAGGCAGGGAATCAGACACGGGGAATCAGAGGCGGGGAATCAGAGATGGGGAATCAGAGGCGGTGAATCAGAGGCAGGCAATCAGATGCCGGGAATCAGAGGCGGGGAATCAGAGCTGGGGAATCAGAGGCGGGGAATCAGAGTTGGGGAATCAGAGGCGGGGAATCAGATATGGGGAATCAGAGGTGGGGAATCAGAGGTTGTGAATCAGAGATGGGGAATCACAGGCGGGAAATCAGAGGCAGGGAATCAGAGCTGGGGAATCAGAGGCGGGGAATCAGAGCTGGGGAATCAGAGGCAGGGAATCAGAGTTGGGGATTCAGAGGCGGGGAATCAGAGCTGGGGAATCAGAGGCGGGGAATCAGAGGCAGGGAATCAGAGGCGGGGTATCAGAGGCAGGGAATCAGATATGGGGATTCAGAGGTGGGGAATCAGAGGTTGGGAATCAGAGGCAGGGAATCGGAGGCAGGGAATCAGAGGCAGGGAATCAGATGTGGGGAATCAGAGGCGGGGAATCAGAGCTGGGGAATCAGAGTCGTGGAATCAGAATTTGGGAATCAGAGGCGGGGAATTAGATATGGGGAAACAGAGGCGGGGAATCAGAGGCGGGGAATCAGATATGGGGAATCAGAGGCGGGGAATCAGAGGCGCGGAAAGAGAGGCGGGGAATCAGATATGGGGAATCAGAGGTGGGGAATCAGATATGGGGAAACAGAGGCGGGGAATCAGAGGCGGGGAAACAGAGGCGGGGAATCTGATATGGGGAATCAGAGGTGGCGAATGAAAGGCGGTGAATCAGAGATGGGGAATCAGAGGCGGGGAATCAGAGGCAGGGAATCAAACATGGGGAATCAGAGGTGGGGAATCAGAGCTGGGGAATCAGAGGCGGGAAATCAGAGTTGGGGAATCAGAGGCGGGGAATCAGATATGGGGAAACAGAGGTGGGGAATCAGAGGCAGGGAAACAGAGGTTGGGATTTAGATATGGGGAATCAGAGGTGGGGAATCAGAGGTTGGGAAACAGAGGCAGGGAATCAGAGGCGGGGAGTCAGAGGCGGGGAATCAGAGGCAGGGAATCAGATGTGCGGAATCAGAGATGGGGAATCAGAGGCAGCGAATCAGAGGCGGGGAACCAGAGGCGGGGAATCAGAGGCCGGGAATCAGAGGCCGGGAATGAGAGGCCGGGAATCAGAGGCCGGGAATCAGAGGCCGGGAATGAGAGGCCGGGGAATCAGAGGCGGGGAATCAGAGATGGGGAATCAGAGGCGGGGAATCAAACACGGGGAATCAGAGCTGGGGAATCAGAGGCGGGGAATCAGAGTTGGGGAATCAGATATGGGGAATCAGAGGTGGGGAATCAGGGGCAGGGAATCAGAGGCGGGGAATCAGAGGCGGGGAATCAGAGGCAGGGAATCAGACACGGGGAATCAGAGGCGGGGAATCAGAGATGGGGAATCAGAGGCGGTGAATCAGAGGCAGGGAATCGGATGCCGGGAATCAGAGGCGGGGAATCAGAGCTGGGGAATCAGAGGCGGGGAATCAGAGGCGGGGAATCAGAGGCGGGGAATCAGATATGTTGAATCAGAGGTGGGGAATCAGAGGTTGTGAATCAGAGATGGGGAATCACAGGCGGGAAATCAGAGGCAGGGGATCAGAGGTGGGGAATCAGAGGCGGGGAATCAGAGGCGGGGAATCAGAGGCAGGGAATCAGAGGCAGGGAATCAGAGGCGGGGAATCAGAGGCAGGGAATCAGATATGTGGAAACAGGGGCGGGGAATTAGAGGCGGGCAAACAGAGGTGGGGAATCAGATATGGGGAATCAGAGGTGGGGAATCAGAGGTTGTGAATCAGAGATGGGGAATCACAGGCGGGAAATCAGAGGCAGGGAATCAGAGCTGGGGAATCAGAGGCGGGGAATCAGAGCTGGGGAATCAGAGGCAGGGAATCAGAGTTGGGGATTCAGAGGCGGGGAATCAGAGCTGGGGAATCAGAGGCGGGGAATAAGAGGCAGGGAATCAGAGGCGGGGTATCAGAGGCAGGGAATCAGATATGGGGATTCAGAGGTGGGGTATCAGAGGTTGGGAATCAGAGGCAGGGAATCGGAGGCAGGGAATCAAAGGCAGGGAATCAGATGTGGGGAATCAGAGGCGGGGAATCAGAGCTGGGGAATCAGAGTCGGGGAATCAGAATTTGGGAATCAGAGGCGGGGAATTAGATATGGGGAAACAGAGGCAGGGAATCAGAGGCGGGGAATCAGATATGGGGAATCAGAGGCGGGGAATCAGAGGCGCGGAAAGAGAGGCGGGGAATCAGATATGGGGAATCAGAGGTGGGGAATCAGATATGGGGAAACAGAGGCGGGGAATCAGAGGCGGGGAAACAGAGGCGGGGAATCTGATATGGGAATCAGAGGTGGCGAATGAAAGGCGGTGAATCAGAGATGGGGAATCAGAGGCGGGGAATCAGAGGCAGGGAATCAAACACGGGGAATCAGAGGTGGGGAATCAGAGCTGGGGAATCAGAGGCGGGAAATCAGAGTTGGGGAATCAGAGGCAGGGAATCAGAGGCGGGGAATCAAACACGTTGAATCAGAGTCGGGGAATCAGAGCTGGAGAATCAGAGGCGGGGAATCAGAGTTGGGGAATCAGAGGCGGGGAATCAGATATGGGGAAACAGAGGCGGGGAATCAGAGGCAGGGAAACAGAGGTGGGGAATCAGAAATGGGGAATCAGAGGCGGGTAATTAGATATGGGGAAACAGAGGCGGGGAATCAGAGGCGGGGAATCTGATATGGGGAATCAGAGGCGGGGAATCAGAGGCGCGGAAAGAGAGGCGGGGAATCAGATATGGGGAATCAGAGGTGGGGAATCAGATATGGGGAAACAGAGGCGGGGAATCAGAGGCGGGGAAACAGAGGCGGGGAATCTGATATGGGGAATCAGAGGTGGCGAATGAAAGGCGGTGAATCAGAGATGGGGAATCAGAGGCGGGGAATCAGAGGCAGGGAATCAAACATGGGGAATCAGAGGTGGGGAATCAGAGCTGGGGAATCAGAGGCGGGAAATCAGAGTTGGGGAATCAGAGGCGGGGAATCAGATATGGGGAAACAGAGGTGGGGAATCAGAGGCAGGGAAACAGAGGTTGGGATTCAGATATGGGGAATCAGAGGTGGGGAATCAGAGGTTGGGAAACAGAGGCAGGGAATCAGAGGCGGGGAGTCAGAGGCGGGGAATCAGAGGCAGGGAATCTGATGTGCGGAATCAGAGATGGGGAATCAGAGGCAGCGAATCAGAGGCGGGGAACCAGAGGCGGGGAATCAGAGGCCGGGAATGAGAGGCCGGGAATGAGAGGCCGGGAATCAGAGGCCGGGAATCAGAGGCCGGGAATGAGAGGCCGGGGAATCAGAGGCGGGGAATCAGAGATGGGGAATCAGAGGCGGGGAATCAAACACGGGGAATCAGAGCTGGGGAATCAGAGGCGGGGAATCAGAGTTGGGGAATCAGATATGGGGAATCAGAGGTGGGGAATCAGGGGCGGGGAATCAGTGGCAGGGAATCAGAGGCGGGGAATCAGAGGCGGGGAATCAGAGGCAGGGAATCAGACACGGGGAATCAGAGGCGGGGAATCAGAGATGGGGAATCAGAGGCGGTGAATCAGAGGCAGGGAATCGGATGCCGGGAATCAGAGGCGGGGAATCAGAGCTGGGGAATCAGAGGCGGGGAATCAGAGGCGGGGAATCAGAGGCGGGGAATCAGATATGGTGAATCAGAGGTGGGGAATCAGAGGTTGTGAATCAGAGATGGGGAATCACAGGCGGGAAATCAGAGGCAGGGGATCAGAGGTGGGGAATCAGAGGCGGGGAATCAGAGCTGGGGAATCAGAGGCAGGGAATCAGAGTTTGGGATTCAGAGGCGGGGAATCAGAGGCAGGGAAACAGATATGTGGAAACAGAGGCGGGGAATTAGAGGCGGGCAAACAGAGGCGGGGAATCAGATATGGGGAATCAGAGGTGGGGAATCAGAGGTTGTGAATCAGAGATGGGGAATCACAGGCGGGAAATCAGAGGCAGGGAATCAGAGCTGGGGAATCAGAGGCGGGGAATCAGAGCTGGGGAATCAGAGGCAGGGAATCAGAGTTGGGGATTCAGAGGCGGGGAATCAGAGCTGGGGAATCAGAGGCGGGGAATAAGAGGCAGGGAATCAGAGGCGGGGTATCAGAGGCAGGGAATCAGATATGGGGATTCAGAGGTGGGGTATCAGAGGTTGGGAATCAGAGGCAGGGAATCGGAGGCAGGGAATCAGAGGCAGGGAATCAGATGTGGGGAATCAGAGGCGGGGAATCAGAGCTGGGGAATCAGAGTCGGGGAATCAGAATTTGGGAATCAGAGGCGGGGAATTAGATATGGGGAAACAGAGGCGGGGAATCAGAGGCGGGGAATCAGATATGGGGAATCAGAGGCGGGGAATCAGAGGCGCGGAAAGAGAGGTGGGGAATCAGAAATGGGGAATCAGAGGTGGGGAATCAGATATGGGGAAACAGAGGCGGGGAATCAGAGGCGGGGAAACAGAGGCGGGGAATCTGATATGGGGAATCAGAGGTGGCGAATGAAAGGCGGTGAATCAGAGATGGGGAATCAGAGGCGGGGAATGAGAGGCAGGGAATCAAACACGGGGAATCAGAGGTGGGGAATCAGAGCTGGGGAATCAGAGGCGGGAAATCAGAGTTGGGGAATCAGAGGCGGGGAATCAGAGGCGGGGAATCAAACACGTTGAATCAGAGTCGGGGAATCAGAGCTGGAGAATCAGAGGCGGGGAATCAGAGTTGGGGAATCAGAGGCGGGGAATCAGATATGGGGAAACAGAGGCGGGGAATCAGAGGCAGGGAAACAGAGGTGGGGAATCAGAAATGGGGAATCAGAGGTAGGGAATCAGAGGTTGGGAAACAGAGGCAGGGAATCAGAGACAGGGAATCAGATGTGCGGAATCAGAGATGGAAAATCAGAGGCAGCGAAAAAGAGGCGGGGAACCAGAGGCGGGGAATCAGAGCCCGGGAATCAGAGGCCGGGAATGAGAGGCCGGGAATCAGGGGCGGGGAATCAGAGATGGGGAATCAGAGGCGGGGAATCAAACACGGGGAATCAGAGCTGGGGAATCAGAGGCGGGGAATCAGAGTTGGGGAATCAGATATGGGGAATCAGAGGTGGGGAATCAGGGGCGGGGAATCAGTGGCAGGGAATCACAGGCGGGGAATCAGAGGCGGGGAATCAGAGGCAGGGAATCAGACACGGGGAATCAGAGGCGGGGAATCAGAGATGGGGAATCAGAGGCGGTGAATCAGAGGCAGGCAATCAGATGCCGGGAATCAGAGGCGGGGAATCAGAGCTGGGGAATCAGAGGCGGGGTATCAGAGTTGGGGAATCAGAGGCGGGGAATCAGATATGGTGAATCAGAGGTGGGGAATCAGAGGTTGTGAATCAGAGATGGGGAATCACAGGCGGGAAATCAGAGGCAGGGGATCAGAGGTGGGGAATCAGAGGCGGGGAATCAGAGCTGGGGAATCAGAGGCAGGGAATCAGAGTTTGGGATTCAGAGGCGGGGAATCAGAGGCGGGGAATCAGATATGTGGAAACAGAGGCGGGGAATTAGAGGCGGGCAAACAGAGGCGGGGAATCAGATATGGGGAATCAGAGGTGGGGAATCAGAGGTTGTGAATCAGAGATGGGGAATCACAGGCGGGAAATCAGAGGCAGGGAATCAGAGCTGGGGAATCAGAGGCGGGGAATCAGAGCTGGGGAATCAGAGGCAGGGAATCAGAGTTGGGGATTCAGAGGCGGGGAATCAGAGCTGGGGAATCAGAGGCGGGGAATCAGAGGCAGGGAATCAGAGGCCGGGTATCAGAGGCAGGGAATCAGATATGGGGATTCAGAGGTGGGGAATCAGAGGTTGGGAATCAGAGGCAGGGAATCGGAGGCAGGGAATCAGAGGCAGGGAATCAGATGTGGGGAATCAGAGGCGGGGAATCAGAGCTGGGGAATCAGAGTCGGGGAATCAGAATTTGGGAATCAGAGGCGGGGAATTAGATATGGGGAAACAGAGGCGGGGAATCAGAGGCGGGGAATCAGATATGGGGAATCAGAGGCGGGGAATCAGAGGCGCGGAAAGAGAGGCGGGGAATCAGATATGGGGAATCAGAGGTGGGGAATCAGATATGGGGAAACAGAGGCGGGGAATCAGAGGCGGGGAAACAGAGGCGGGGAATCTGATATGGGGAATCAGAGGTGGCGAATGAAAGGCGGTGAATCAGAGATGGGGAATCAGAGGCGGGGAATCAGAGGCAGGGAATCAAACATGGGGAATCAGAGGTGGGGAATCAGAGCTGGGGAATCAGAGGCGGGAAATCAGAGTTGGGGAATCAGAGGCGGGGAATCAGATATGGGGAAACAGAGGTGGGGAATCAGAGGCAGGGAAACAGAGGTTGGGATTCAGATATGGGGAATCAGAGGTGGGGAATCAGAGGTTGGGAAACAGAGGCAGGGAATCAGAGGCGGGGAGTCAGAGGCGGGGAATCAGAGGCAGGGAATCAGATGTGCGGAATCAGAGATGGGGAATCAGAGGCAGCGAATCAGAGGCGGGGAACCAGAGGCGGGGAATCAGAGGCCGGGAATCAGAGGCCGGGAATGAGAGGCCGGGAATCAGAGGGCGGGAATCAGAGGCCGGGAATGAGAGGCCGGGGAATCAGAGGCGGGGAATCAGAGATGGGGAATCAGAGGCGGGGAATCAAACACGGGGAATCAGAGCTGGGGAATCAGAGGTGGGGAATCAGAGTTGGGGAATCAGATATGGGGAATCAGAGGTGGGGAATCAGGGGCGGGGAATCAGTGGCAGGGAATCAGAGGCGGGGAATCAGAGGCGGGGAATCAGAGGCAGGGAATCAGACACGGGGAATCAGAGGCGGGGAATCAGAGATGGGGAATCAGAGGCGGTGAATCAGAGGCAGGGAATCGGATGCCGGGAATCGGATGCCGGGAATCAGAGGCGGGGAATCAGAGCTGGGGAATCAGAGGCGGGGAATCAGAGTTGGGGAATCAGATATGGTGAATCAGAGGTGGGGAATCAGAGGTTGTGAATCAGAGATGGGGAATCACAGGCGGGAAATCAGAGGCAGGGGATCAGAGGTGGGGAATCAGAGGCGGGGAATCAGAGCTGGGGAATCAGAGGCAGGGAATCAGAGTTTGGGATTCAGAGGCGGGGAATCAGAGGCAGGGAATCAGATATGTGGAAACAGAGGCGGGGAATTAGAGGCGGGCAAACAGAGGCGGGGAATCAGATATGGGGAATCAGAGGTGGGGAATCAGAGGTTGTGAATCAGAGATGGGGAATCACAGGCGGGAAATCAGAGGCAGGGAATCAGAGCTGGGGAATCAGAGGCGGGGAATAAGAGCTGGGGAATCAGAGGCAGGGAATCAGAGCTGGGGAATCAGAGGCAGGGAATCAGAGGCGGGGTATCAGAGGCAGGGAATCAGATATGGGGATTCAGAGGTGGGGTATCAGAGGTTGGGAATCAGAGGCAGGGAATCGGAGGCAGGGAATCAGAGGCAGGGAATCAGATGTGGGGAATCAGAGGCGGGGAATCAGAGCTGGGGAATCAGAGTCGGGGAATCAGAATTTGGGAATCAGAGGCGGGGAATTAGATATGGGGAAACAGAGGCGGGGAATCAGAGGCGGGGAATCAGATATGGGGAATCAGAGGCGGGGAATCAGAGGCGCGGAAAGAGAGGCGGGGAATCAGATATGGGGAATCAGTGGTGGGGAATCAGATATGGGGAAACAGAGGCGGGGAATCAGAGGCGGGGAAACAGAGGCGGCGAATCTGATATGGGGAATCAGAGGTGGCGAATGAAAGGCGGTGAATCAGAGATGGGGAATCAGAGGCGGGGAATCAGAGGCAGGGAATCAAACACGGGGAATCAGAGGTGGGGAATCAGAGCTGGGGAATCAGAGGCGGGAAATCAGAGTTGGGGAATCAGAGGCGGGGAATCAGATATGTGGAAACAGAGGTGGGGAATCAGAGGCAGGGAAACAGAGGTTGGGATTCAGATATGGGGAATCAGAGGTGGGGAATCAGAGGTAGGGAAACAGAGGCAGGGAATCAGAGGCGGGGAGTCAGAGGCGGGGAATCAGAGGCAGGGAATCAGATGTGCGGAATCAGAGGCGGGGAGTCAGAGGCGGGGAATCAGAGGCAGGGAATCAGATGTGCGGAATCAGAGATGGGGAATCAGAGGCAGCGCATCAGAGGCAGCGAATCAGAGGCGGGGAACCAGAGGCGGGGAATCAGAGGCCGGGAATCAGAGGCCGGGAATGAGAGGCCGGGAATCAGAGGCCGGGAATCAGAGGCCGGGAATCAGAGATGGGGAATCAGAGGCGGGGAATCAGAGCTGGGGAATCAGAGGCGGGGAATCAGAGTTGGGGAATCAGAGGCGGGGAATCAGATATGGGGAAACAGAGGCGGGGAATCAGAGGCGGGGAATCAGAGGCGCAGAAACAGAGTTGGGGTATCAGATATGGGGAATCAGAGGTGGGGAATCAGGGGCGGGGAATCAGATATGGGGAATCAGAGGTGGGGAATCAGGGGCGGGGAATCAGTGGCAGGGAATCAGAGGCAGGGAATCAGAGTCGGGGAATCAGAGGCAGGGAATCAGATACGGGGAATCAGAGGTGGGGAATCAGAGATGGGGAATCAGAGGCGGGGAATCAGAGGCAGGGAATCAGACGCGGGGAATCAGAGGCCGGGAATCAGAGGCCGGGAATGAGAGGCGCAGAAACAGAGTTGGGGTATCAGATATGGGGAATCAGAAGCGGGGAATCAGAGGCGGGGAATCAGAGCTGGGGAATCAGAGGCGGGGAATCAGAGTTGGGGAATCAGAGGCGGGGAATCAGATATGGGGAAACAGAGGCGGGGAATCAGAGGCGGGGAATCAGAGGCGCAGAAACAGAGTTGGGGTATCAGATATGGGGAATCAGAGGTGGGGAATCAGGGGCGGGGAATCAGATATGGGGAATCAGAGGCGGGGAATCAGAGGCGCGGAAAGAGAGGCGGGGAATCAGATATGGGGAATCAGAGGTGGGGAATCAGATATGGGGAAACAGAGGCGGGGAATCAGAGGCGGGGAAACAGAGGTGGGGAATCTGATATGGGGAATCAGAAGTGGCGAATGAAAGGCGGTGAATCAGAGATGGGGAATCAGAGGCGGGGAATCAGAGGCAGGGAATCAAACACGGGGAATCAGAGGTGGGGAATCAGAGCTGGGGAATCAGAGGCGGGGATTCAGAGTTGGGGAATCAGAGGCGGGGAATCAGAGGCGGGGAATCAGAGCTGGGGAATCAGAGGCGGGGAATCAGAGTTGGGGAATCAGAGGCGGGGAATCAGATATGGGGAAACAGAGGCGGGGAATCAGAGGCGGGGAATCAGAGGCGCAGAAACAGAGTTGGGGTATCAGATATGGGGAATCAGAAGCGGGGAATCAGAGGCGGGGAATCAGAGCTGGGGAATCAGAGGCGGGGAATCAGAGTTGGGGAATCAGAGGCGGGGAATCAGATATGGGGAAACAGAGGCGGGGAATCAGAGGCGGGGAATCAGAGGCGCAGAAACAGAGTTGGGGTATCAGATATGGGGAATCAGAGGTGGGGAATCAGGGGCGGGGAATCAGATATGGGGAATCAGAGGCGGGGAATCAGAGGCGCGGAAAGAGAGGCGGGGAATCAGATATGGGGAATCAGAGGTGGGGAATCAGATATGGGGAAACAGAGGCGGGGAATCAGAGGCGGGGAAACAGAGGTGGGGAATCTGATATGGGGAATCAGAAGTGGCGAATGAAAGGCGGTGAATCAGAGATGGGGAATCAGAGGCGGGGAATCAGAGGCAGGGAATCAAACACGGGGAATCAGAGGTGGGGAATCAGAGCTGGGGAATCAGAGGCGGGGATTCAGAGTTGGGGAATCAGAGGCGGGGAATCAGATATGGAGAAACAGAGGTGGGGAATCAGAGGCAGGGAATCAGAGATGGGGAATCAGAGGCGGGGAATCAGCGGTGCTGAATCAGACGCGGGGATTCAGAGGTTGTAAATCAGAGATGGGGAATCAGAGGAGGGGAATCAGAGGCGGGGAAACAGAGTTGGGGAATCAGATATGGGGAATCAGAGGTGGGGAATAAGAGGCTGAGAATCAGAAGCAGGGAATGAGAGGCGGGGAATCAGAGGCCGGGAATCAGAAGCCAGGAATCAGAGGCCGGGAATCAGAGATGGGGAATGAGAGGTGGTGAATCAGAGATGGGGAGTCAGAGGAAGGGACTCAGAGGCGGGGAATCAGACGCGGGGAATCAGTGGCCGGGAATCAGAGCTGGGGAATCAGAGGCGGGGAATCAGACGCGGGGAATCAGTGACCTGGAATCAGAGCTGGGGAATCAGAGGCGGGGAATCAGAGATGGGGAATCGGAGGCGGGGAATCAGAGATGGCAAATCAGAGATGGGGAATTAGAGGCGGGGAAACAGAGGCGGGGAGTCAGATTTGGGGAATCAGAGGTAGGGAATCAGAGGTGGTGTAATGAGTGATGCGGAATCAGAGGCGGGGAATCAGAGGCAGGGAATCAGACGCGGGGAATCAGAGGCTGGGAATCAGAGGCTGGGAATCAGAGCTGGGGAATCAGAGGTTGGGAATCAGAGGCCTGGAATCAGAGGCGGGCAATCAGAGGCAGGGAATCAGATGCGGGGAATCAGAGTTGGGGAATCAGAGGCGGGGAATCAGATATGGGGAAACAGAGGTGGGGAATCAGAGGTGGGGAAACAGAGGCGGGGAATCAGATATGGGGAATCAGAGGTGGGGAATCAGAGGTTGGGAATCAGATGCGGGGAATCAGAGGCGGGGAATCATAGGCAGGGAATCGGATGTGCGGAATCAGAGATGGCGAATCAGAGGCCGGGAATCATAGCTGGCGAATCAGAGGCGGGGAATCAGAGGTGGGCAATCAGAGGCGGGGAATCAGATATGGGGAATCAGAGGCGGGGAATCAGAGGCGGGGAATCAGAGGCGGGGAATCAGATATGGGGAATCAGAGGTGGGGAATCAGAGGTTGTGAATCAGAGATGGGGAATCAGAGGCGGGGAATCAGAGGCAGGGAATCAGAGGCGGGGAATCAGAGATGGGGAATCAGAGGCGGTGAATCAGAGGCAGGGAATCGGATGCCGGGAATCAGAGGCGGGGAATCAGAGCTGGGGAATCAGAGGCGGGGAATCAGAGGCGGGGAATCAGAGTTGGGGAATCAGAGGCGGGGAATCAGATATGGTGAATCAGAGGTGGGGAATCAGAGGTTGTGAATCAGAGATGGGGAATCACAGGCGGGAAATCAGAGGCAGGGGATCAGAGGTGGGGAATCAGAGGCGGGAAATCAGAGCTGGGGAATCAGAGGCAGGGAATCAGAGTTTGGGATTCAGAGCGGGGAATCAGAGGCAGGGAATCAGATATGTGGAAACAGAGGCGGGGAATTAGAGGCGGGCAAACAGAGGCGGGGAATCAGATATGGGAAATCAGAGGTGGGGAATCAGAGGTTGTGAATCAGAGATGGGGAATCACAGGCGGGAAATCAGAGGCAGGGAATCAGAGGCAGGGAATCAGAGTCGGGGAATCAGAGGCAGGGAATCAGATACGGGGAATCAGAGGTGGGGAATGAGAGATGGGGAATCAGAGGAGGGGAATCAGAGGCGGGGAAACAGAGTTGGGGAATCAGATATGGGGAATCAGAGGTGGGGAATCAGAGATGGGGAATCAGAGGCGGGGAATCAGAGGCAGGGAATCAGACGCGGGGAATCAGAGGTGGGGAATCAGAGGCGGGGAATCAGAGGCGCAGAAACAGAGTTGGGGTATCAGATATGGGGAATCAGAGGTGGGGAATCAGGGGCGGGGTATCAGAGGCTGGGTATCAGACACGGGGATTCAGAGGCGGGGAATCAGAGCCTGGGAATCAGAGGCGGGGAATCAAGTTGGGGAATCAGAGGCTGGGAATCAGATATGGGGAATCAGAGGCGGGGAATCAGAGGCGCGGAATGAGAGGCGGGGAATCAGATATGGGGAATCAGAGGTGGGGAATCAGGGGCGGGGTATCAGAGGCTGGGTATCAGACACGGGGATTCAGAGGCGGGGAATCAGAGATGGGGAATCAGAGGCGGGAATCAGAGGCAGGGAATCATACGCGGGGAATCAGAGGCTGGGAATCAGAGTCCAGGAATCAGAGGCGGGGAATCAGAGTTGGGGAATCAGAGGCGGGGAATCAGATATGGGGAAACAGAGGCGGGGAATCAGAGGCCGGGAAACAGAGGCGGGGAATCTGATATGGGGAATCAGAGGTGGCGAATGAAAGGAAGTGAATCAGAGATGGGGAATCAGAGGCGGGGAATCAGAGGCGGGGAATCAAACACGTTGAATCAGAGTCGGGGAATCAGAGCTGGAGAATCAGAGGCGGGGAATCAGAGTTGGGGAATCAGAGGCGGGGAATCAGATATGGGGAAACAGAGGCGGGGAATCAGAGGCAGGGAAACAGAGGTGGGGAATCAGAAATGGGGAATCAGAGGTAGGGAATCAGAGGTTGGGAAACAGAGGCAGGGAATAAGACACAGGGAATCAGATGTGCGGAATCAGAGATGGAAAATCAGAGGCAGCGAAAAAGAGGCGGGGAACCAGAGGCGGGGAATCAGAGGCCGGGAATCAGAGGCCGGGAATGAGAGGCCGGGAATCAGAGGCGGGGAATCAGAGATGGGGAATCAGAGGCGGGGAATCAAACACGGGGAATCAGAGCTGGGGAATCAGAGGCGGGGAATCAGAGTTGGGGAATCAGATATGGGGAATCAGAGGTGGGGAATCAGGGGCGGGGAATCAGTGGCAGGGAATCAGAGGCGGGGAATCAGAGGCGGGGAATCAGAGGCAGGGAATCAGACACGGGGAATCAGAGGCGGGGAATCAGAGATGGGGAATCAGAGGCGGTGAATCAGAGGCAGGCAATCAGATGCCGGGAATCAGAGGCGGGGAATCAGAGCTGGGGAATCAGAGGCGGGGAATCAGAGTTGGGGAATCAGAGGCGGGGAATCAGATATGGTGAATCAGAGGTGGGGAATCAGAGGTTGTGATTCAGAGATGGGGAATCACAGGCGGGAAATCAGAGGCAGGGGATCAGAGGTGGGGAATCAGAGGCGGGGAATCAGAGCTGGGGAATCAGAGGCAGGGAATCAGAGTTTGGGATTCAGAGGCGGGGAATCAGAGGCGGGGAATCAGATATGTGGAAACAGAGGCGGGGAATTAGAGGCGGGCAAACAGAGGCGGGGAATCAGATATGGGGAATCAGAGGTGGGGAATCAGAGGTTGTGAATCAGAGATGGGGAATCACAGGCGGGAAATCAGAGGCAGGGAATCAGAGCTGGGGAATCAGAGGCGGGGAATCAGAGCTGGGGAATCAGAGGCAGGGAATCAGAGTTGGGGATTCAGAGGCGGGGAATCAGAGCTGGGGAATCAGAGGCGGGGAATCAGAGGCAGGGAATCAGAGGCCGGGTATCAGAGGCAGGGAATCAGATATGGGGATTCAGAGGTGGGGAATCAGAGGTTGGGAATCAGAGGCAGGGAATCGGAGGCAGGGAATCAGAGGCAGGGAATCAGATGTGGGGAATCAGAGGCGGGGAATCAGAGCTGGGGAATCAGAGTCGGGGAATCAGAATTTGGGAATCAGAGGCGGGGAATTAGATATGGGGAAACAGAGGCGGGGAATCAGAGGCGGGGAATCAGATATGGGGAATCAGAGGCGGGGAATCAGAGGCGCGGAAAGAGAGGCGGGGAATCAGATATGGGGAATCAGTGGTGGGGAATCAGATATGGGGAAACAGAGGCGGGGAATCAGAGGCGGGGAAACAGAGGCGGCGAATCTGATATGGGGAATCAGAGGTGGCGAATGAAAGGCGGTGAATCAGAGATGGGGAATCAGAGGCGGGGAATCAGAGGCAGGGAATCAAACACGGGGAATCAGAGGTGGGGAATCAGAGCTGGGGAATCAGAGGCGGGAAATCAGAGTTGGGGAATCAGAGGCGGGGAATCAGATATGTGGAAACAGAGGTGGGGAATCAGAGGCAGGGAAACAGAGGTTGGGATTCAGATATGGGGAATCAGAGGTGGGGAATCAGAGGTAGGGAAACAGAGGCAGGGAATCAGAGGCGGGGAGTCAGAGGCGGGGAATCAGAGGCAGGGAATCAGATGTGCGGAATCAGAGGCGGGGAGTCAGAGGCGGGGAATCAGAGGCAGGGAATCAGATGTGCGGAATCAGAGATGGGGAATCAGAGGCAGCGAATCAGAGGCAGCGAATCAGAGGCGGGGAACCAGAGGCGGGGAATCAGAGGCCGGGAATCAGAGGCCGGGAATGAGAGGCCGGGAATCAGAGGCCGGGAATCAGAGGCCGGGAATCAGAGATGGGGAATCAGAGGCGGGGAATCAGAGCTGGGGAATCAGAGGCGGGGAATCAGAGTTGGGGAATCAGAGGCGGGGAATCAGATATGGGGAAACAGAGGCGGGGAATCAGAGGCGGGGAATCAGAGGCGCAGAAACAGAGTTGGGGTATCAGATATGGGGAATCAGAGGTGGGGAATCAGGGGCGGGGAATCAGATATGGGGAATCAGAGGTGGGGAATCAGGGGCGGGGAATCAGTGGCAGGGAATCAGAGGCAGGGAATCAGAGTCGGGGAATCAGAGGCAGGGAATCAGATACGGGGAATCAGAGGTGGGGAATCAGAGATGGGGAATCAGAGGCGGGGAATCAGAGGCAGGGAATCAGACGCGGGGAATCAGAGGCCGGGAATCAGAGGCCGGGAATGAGAGGCGCAGAAACAGAGTTGGGGTATCAGATATGGGGAATCAGAAGCGGGGAATCAGAGGCGGGGAATCAGAGCTGGGGAATCAGAGGCGGGGAATCAGAGTTGGGGAATCAGAGGCGGGGAATCAGATATGGGGAAACAGAGGCGGGGAATCAGAGGCGGGGAATCAGAGGCGCAGAAACAGAGTTGGGGTATCAGATATGGGGAATCAGAGGTGGGGAATCAGGGGCGGGGAATCAGATATGGGGAATCAGAGGCGGGGAATCAGAGGCGCGGAAAGAGAGGCGGGGAATCAGATATGGGGAATCAGAGGTGGGGAATCAGATATGGGGAAACAGAGGCGGGGAATCAGAGGCGGGGAAACAGAGGTGGGGAATCTGATATGGGGAATCAGAAGTGGTGAATGAAAGGCGGTGAATCAGAGATGGGGAATCAGAGGCGGGGAATCAGAGGCAGGGAATCAAACACGGGGAATCAGAGGTGGGGAATCAGAGCTGGGGAATCAGAGGCGGGGATTCAGAGTTGGGGAATCAGAGGCGGGGAATCAGATATGGAGAAACAGAGGTGGGGAATCAGAGGCAGGGAATCAGAGATGGGGAATCAGAGGCGGGGAATCAGCGGTGCTGAATCAGACGCGGGGATTCAGAGGTTGTAAATCAGAGATGGGGAATCAGAGGAGGGGAATCAGAGGCGGGGAAACAGAGTTGGGGAATCAGATATGGGGAATCAGAGGTGGGGAATAAGAGGCTGAGAATCAGAAGCAGGGAATGAGAGGCGGGGAATCAGAGGCCGGGAATCAGAAGCCAGGAATCAGAGGCCGGGAATCAGAGGTGGGGAATCAGAGGCCGGGAATCAGAGATGGGGAATGAGAGGTGGTGAATCAGAGATGGGGAGTCAGAGGAAGGGACTCAGAGGCGGGGAATCAGACGCGGGGAATCAGTGGCCGGGAATCAGAGCTGGGGAATCAGAGGCGGGGAATCAGACGCGGGGAATCAGTGGCCTGGAATCAGAGCTGGGGAATCAGAGGCGGGGAATCAGAGATGGGGAATCGGAGGCGGTGAATCAGAGATGGCAAATCATTAATGGGGAATTAGAGGCGGGGAAACAGAGGCGGGGAGTCAGATTTGGGGAATCAGAGGTAGGGAATCAGAGGTGGTGTAATGAGTGATGCGGAATCAGAGGCGGGGAATCAGAGGCAGGGAATCAGACGCGGGGAATCAGAGGCTGGGAATCAGAGGCTGGGAATCAGAGCTGGGGAATCAGAGGTTGGGAATCAGAGGCCTGGAATCAGAGGCGGGCAATCAGAGGCAGGGAATCAGATGCGGGGAATCAGAGTTGGGGAATCAGAGGCGGGGAATCAGATATGGGGAAACAGAGGTGGGGAATCAGAGGTGGGGAAACAGAGGCGGGGAATCAGATATGGGG
This sequence comes from Narcine bancroftii, assembly GCF_036971445.1. Classification (NCBI taxonomy): domain Eukaryota; kingdom Metazoa; phylum Chordata; class Chondrichthyes; order Torpediniformes; family Narcinidae; genus Narcine; species Narcine bancroftii. Next base: position 56,804,151 of record NC_091474.1, read on the forward strand.
AATCAGAGGTGGGGAATCAGAGGTTGGGAATCAGATGCGGGGAATCAGAGGCGGGGAATCATAGGCAGGGAATCGGATGTGCGGAATCAGAGATGGCGAATCAGAGGCCGGGAATCATAGCTGGCGAATCAGAGGCGGGGAATCAGAGGTGGGCAATCAGAGGCGGGGAATCAGATATGGGGAATCAGAGGCGGGGAATCAGAGGCGGGGAATCAGAGGCGGGGAATCAGATATGGGGAATCAGAGGTGGGGAATCAGAGGTTGTGAATCAGAGATGGGGAATCAGAGGCGGGGAATCAGAGGCAGGGAATCAGAGGCGGGGAATCAGAGATGGGGAATCAGAGGCGGTGAATCAGAGGCAGGGAATCGGATGCCGGGAATCAGAGGCGGGGAATCAGAGCTGGGGAATCAGAGGCGGGGAATCAGAGGCGGGGAATCAGAGTTGGGGAATCAGAGGCGGGGAATCAGATATGGTGAATCAGAGGTGGGGAATCAGAGGTTGTGAATCAGAGATGGGGAATCACAGGCGGGAAATCAGAGGCAGGGGATCAGAGGTGGGGAATCAGAGGCGGGAAATCAGAGCTGGGGAATCAGAGGCAGGGAATCAGAGTTTGGGATTCAGAGGCGGGGAATCAGAGGCAGGGAATCAGATATGTGGAAACAGAGGCGGGGAATTAGAGGCGGGCAAACAGAGGCGGGGAATCAGATATGGGAAATCAGAGGTGGGGAATCAGAGGTTGTGAATCAGAGATGGGGAATCACAGGCGGGAAATCAGAGGCAGGGAATCAGAGGCAGGGAATCAGAGTCGGGGAATCAGAGGCAGGGAATCAGATACGGGGAATCAGAGGTGGGGAATCAGAGATGGGGAATCAGAGGCGGGGAATCAGAGGCAGGGAATCAGACGCGGGGAATCAGAGGCGGGGAATCAGAGGCGGGGAATCAGAGGCGCAGAAACAGAGTTGGGGTATCAGATATGGGGAATCAGAGGTGGGGAATCAGGGGCGGGGTATCAGAGGCTGGGTATCAGACACGGGGATTCAGAGGCGGGGAATCAGAGCCTGGGAATCAGAGGCGGGGAATCAAGTTGGGGAATCAGAGGCTGGGAATCAGATATGGGGAATCAGAGGCGGGGAATCAGAGGCGCGGAATGAGAGGCGGGGAATCAGATATGGGGAATCAGAGGTGGGGAATCAGGGGCGGGGTATCAGAGGCTGGGTATCAGACACGGGGATTCAGAGGCGGGGAATCAGAGATGGGGAATCAGAGGCGGGAATCAGAGGCAGGGAATCATACGCGGGGAATCAGAGGCTGGGAATCAGAGTCCAGGAATCAGAGGCGGGGAATCAGAGTTGGGGAATCAGAGGCGGGGAATCAGATATGGGGAAACAGAGGCGGGGAATCAGAGGCCGGGAAACAGAGGCGGGGAATCTGATATGGGGAATCAGAGGTGGCGAATGAAAGGAAGTGAATCAGAGATGGGGAATCAGAGGCGGGGAATCAGAGGCGGGGAATCAAACACGTTGAATCAGAGTCGGGGAATCAGAGCTGGAGAATCAGAGGCGGGGAATCAGAGTTGGGGAATCAGAGGCGGGGAATCAGATATGGGGAAACAGAGGCGGGGAATCAGAGGCAGGGAAACAGAGGTGGGGAATCAGAAATGGGGAATCAGAGGTAGGGAATCAGAGGTTGGGAAACAGAGGCAGGGAATAAGACACAGGGAATCAGATGTGCGGAATCAGAGATGGAAAATCAGAGGCAGCGAAAAAGAGGCGGGGAACCAGAGGCGGGGAATCAGAGGCCGGGAATCAGAGGCCGGGAATGAGAGGCCGGGAATCAGAGGCGGGGAATCAGAGATGGGGAATCAGAGGCGGGGAATCAAACACGGGGAATCAGAGCTGGGGAATCAGAGGCGGGGAATCAGAGTTGGGGAATCAGATATGGGGAATCAGAGGTGGGGAATCAGGGGCGGGGAATCAGTGGCAGGGAATCAGAGGCGGGGAATCAGAGGCGGGGAATCAGAGGCAGGGAATCAGACACGGGGAATCAGAGGCGGGGAATCAGAGATGGGGAATCAGAGGCGGTGAATCAGAGGCAGGCAATCAGATGCCGGGAATCAGAGGCGGGGAATCAGAGCTGGGGAATCAGAGGCGGGGAATCAGAGTTGGGGAATCAGAGGCGGGGAATCAGATATGGTGAATCAGAGGTGGGGAATCAGAGGTTGTGATTCAGAGATGGGGAATCACAGGCGGGAAATCAGAGGCAGGGGATCAGAGGTGGGGAATCAGAGGCGGGGAATCAGAGCTGGGGAATCAGAGGCAGGGAATCAGAGTTTGGGATTCAGAGGCGGGGAATCAGAGGCGGGGAATCAGATATGTGGAAACAGAGGCGGGGAATTAGAGGCGGGCAAACAGAGGCGGGGAATCAGATATGGGGAATCAGAGGTGGGGAATCAGAGGTTGTGAATCAGAGATGGGGAATCACAGGCGGGAAATCAGAGGCAGGGAATCAGAGCTGGGGAATCAGAGGCGGGGAATCAGAGCTGGGGAATCAGAGGCAGGGAATCAGAGTTGGGGATTCAGAGGCGGGGAATCAGAGCTGGGGAATCAGAGGCGGGGAATCAGAGGCAGGGAATCAGAGGCCGGGTATCAGAGGCAGGGAATCAGATATGGGGATTCAGAGGTGGGGAATCAGAGGTTGGGAATCAGAGGCAGGGAATCGGAGGCAGGGAATCAGAGGCAGGGAATCAGATGTGGGGAATCAGAGGCGGGGAATCAGAGCTGGGGAATCAGAGTCGGGGAATCAGAATTTGGGAATCAGAGGCGGGGAATTAGATATGGGGAAACAGAGGCGGGGAATCAGAGGCGGGGAATCAGATATGGGGAATCAGAGGCGGGGAATCAGAGGCGCGGAAAGAGAGGCGGGGAATCAGATATGGGGAATCAGAGGTGGGGAATCAGATATGGGGAAACAGAGGCGGGGAATCAGAGGCGGGGAAACAGAGGCGGGGAATCTGATATGGGGAATCAGAGGTGGCGAATGAAAGGCGGTGAATCAGAGATGGGGAATCAGAGGCGGGGAATCAGAGGCAGGGAATCAAACATGGGGAATCAGAGGTGGGGAATCAGAGCTGGGGAATCAGAGGCGGGAAATCAGAGTTGGGGAATCAGAGGCGGGGAATCAGATATGGGGAAACAGAGGTGGGGAATCAGAGGCAGGGAAACAGAGGTTGGGATTCAGATATGGGGAATCAGAGGTGGGGAATCAGAGGTTGGGAAACAGAGGCAGGGAATCAGAGGCGGGGAGTCAGAGGCGGGGAATCAGAGGCAGGGAATCAGATGTGCGGAATCAGAGATGGGGAATCAGAGGCAGCGAATCAGAGGCGGGGAACCAGAGGCGGGGAATCAGAGGCCGGGAATCAGAGGCCGGGAATGAGAGGCCGGGAATCAGAGGCCGGGAATCAGAGGCCGGGAATGAGAGGCCGGGGAATCAGAGGCGGGGAATCAGAGATGGGGAATCAGAGGCGGGGAATCAAACACGGGGAATCAGAGCTGGGGAATCAGAGGCGGGGAATCAGAGTTGGGGAATCAGATATGGGGAATCAGAGGTGGGGAATCAGGGGCGGGGAATCAGTGGCAGGGAATCAGAGGCGGGGAATCATAGGCGGGGAATCAGAGGCAGGGAATCAGACACGGGGAATCAGAGGCGGGGAATCAGAGATGGGGAATCAGAGGCGGTGAATCAGAGGCAGGGAATAGGATGCCGGGAATTAGAGGCGGGGAATCAGAGCTGGGGAATCAGAGGCGGGGAATCAGAGGCGGGGAATCAGAGGTGGGTAATCAGATATGGTGAATCAGAGGTGGGGAATCAGAGGTTGTGAATCAGAGATGGGGAATCACAGGCGGGAAATCAGAGGCAGGGGATCAGAGGTGGGGAATCAGAGGCGGGGAATCAGAGCTGGGGAATCAGAGGCAGGGAATCAGAGTTTGGGATTCAGAGGCGGGGAATCAGAGGCAGGGAATCAGATATGTGGAAACAGAGGCGGGGAATTAGAGGCGGGCAAACAGAGGCGGGGAATCAGATATGGGGAATCAGAGGTGGGGAATCAGAGGTTGTGAATCAGAGATGGGGAATCACAGGCGGGAAATCAGAGGCAGGGAATCAGAGCTGGGGAATCAGAGGCGGGGAATCAGAGTTGGGGAATCAGAGGCAGGAAATCAGAGTTGGGGATTCAGAGGCGGGGAATCAGAGCTGGGGAATCAGAGGCGGGGAATAAGAGGCAGGGAATCAGAGGCGGGGTATCAGAGGCAGGGAATCAGATATGGGGATTCAGAGGTGGGGTATCAGAGGTTGGGAATCAGAGGCAGGGAATCGGAGGCAGGGAATCAGAGGCAGGGAATCAGATGTGGGGAATCAGAGGCGGGGAATCAGAGCTGGGGAATCAGAGTCGGGGAATCAGAATTTGGGAATCAGAGGCGGGGAATTAGATATGGGGAAACAGAGGCGGGGAATCAGAGGCGGGGAATCAGATATGGGGAATCAGAGGCGGGGAATCAGAGGCGCGGAAAGAGAGGCGGGGAATCAGATATGGGGAATCAGAGGTGGGGAATCAGATATGGGGAAACAGAGGCGGGGAATCAGAGGCGGGGAAACAGAGGCGGGGAATCTGATATGGGGAATCAGAGGTGGCGAATGAAAGGCGGTGAATCAGAGATGGGGAATCAGAGGCGGGGAATCAGAGGCAGGGAATCAAACACGGGGAATCAGAGGTGGGGAATCAGAGCTGGGGAATCAGAGGCGGGAAATCAGAGTTGGGGAATCAGAGGCGGGGAATCAGAGGCGGGGAATCAAACACGTTGAATCAGAGTCGGGGAATCAGAGCTGGAGAATCAGAGGCGGGGAATCAGAGTTGGGGAATCAGAGGCGGGGAATCAGATATGGGGAAACAGAGGCGGGGAATCAGAGGCAGGGAAACAGAGGTGGGGAATCAGAAATGGGGAATCAGAGGCGGGGAATTAGATATGGGGAAACAGAGGCGGGGAATCAGAGGCGGGGAATCAGATATGGGGAATCAGAGGCGGGGAATCAGAGGCGCGGAAAGAGAGGCGGGGAATCAGATATGGGGAATCAGAGGTGGGGAATCAGATATGGGGAAACAGAGGCGGGGAATCAGAGGCGGGGAAACAGAGGCGGGGAATCTGATATGGGGAATCAGAGGTGGCGAATGAAAGGCGGTGAATCAGAGATGGGGAATCAGAGGCGGGGAATCAGAGGCAGGGAATCAAACATGGGGAATCAGAGGTGGGGAATCAGAGCTGGGGAATCAGAGGCGGGAAATCAGAGTTGGGGAATCAGAGGCGGGGAATCAGATATGGGGAAACAGAGGTGGGGAATCAGAGGCAGGGAAACAGAGGTTGGGATTCAGATATGGGGAATCAGAGGTGGGGAATCAGAGGTTGGGAAACAGAGGCAGGGAATCAGAGGCGGGGAGTCAGAGGCGGGGAATCAGAGGCAGGGAATCAGATGTGCGGAATCAGAGATGGGGAATCAGAGGCAGCGAATCAGAGGCGGGGAACCAGAGGCGGGGAATCAGAGGCCGGGAATCAGAGGCCGGGAATGAGAGGCCGGGAATCAGAGGCCGGGAATCAGAGGCCGGGAATGAGAGGCCGGGGAATCAGAGGCGGGGAATCAGAGATGGGGAATCAGAGGCGGGGAATCAAACACGGGGAATCAGAGCTGGGGAATCAGAGGCGGGGAATCAGAGTTGGGGAATCAGATATGGGGAATCAGAGGTGGGGAATCAGGGACGGGGAATCAGTGGCAGGGAATCAGAGGCGGGGAATCAGAGGCGGGGAATCAGAGGCAGGGAATCAGACACGGGGAATCAGAGGCGGGGAATCAGAGATGGGGAATCAGAGGCGGTGAATCAGAGGCAGGGAATCGGATGCCGGGAATCAGAGGCGGGGAATCAGAGCTGGGGAATCAGAGGCGGGGAATCAGAGGCGGGGAATCAGAGGCGGGGAATCAGATATGGTGAATCAGAGGTGGGGAATCAGAGGTTGTGAATCAGAGATGGGGAATCACAGGCGGGAAATCAGAGGCAGGGGATCAGAGGTGGGGAATCAGAGGCGGGGAATCAGAGCTGGGGAATCAGAGGCAGGGAATCAGAGTTTGGGATTCAGAGGCGGGGAATCAGAGGCAGGGAATCAGATATGTGGAAACAGAGGCGGGGAATTAGAGGCGGGCAAACAGAGGCGGGGAATCAGATATGGGGAATCAGAGGTGGGGAATCAGAGGTTGTGAATCAGAGATGGGGAATCACAGGCGGGAAATCAGAGGCAGGGAATCAGAGCTGGGGAATCAGAGGCGGGGAATCAGAGCTGGGGAATCAGAGGCAGGGAATCAGAGTTGGGGATTCAGAGGCGGGGAATCAGAGCTGGGGAATCAGAGGCGGGGAATAAGAGGCAGGGAATCAGAGGCGGGGTATCAGAGGCAGGGAATCAGATATGGGGATTCAGAGGTGGGGTATCAGAGGTTGGGAATCAGAGGCAGGGAATCGGAGGCAGGGAATCAGAGGCAGGGAATCAGATGTGGGGAATCAGAGGCGGGGAATCAGAGCTGGGGAATCAGAGTCGGGGAATCAGAATTTGGGAATCAGAGGCGGGGAATTAGATATGGGGAAACAGAGGCGGGGAATCAGAGGCGGGGAATCAGATATGGGGAATCAGAGGCGGGGAATCAGAGGCGCGGAAAGAGAGGCGGGGAATCAGATATGGGGAATCAGAGGTGGGGAATCAGATATGGGGAAACAGAGGCGGGGAATCAGAGGCAGGGAAACAGAGGCGGGGAATCTGATATGGGGAATCAGAGGTGGCGAATGAAAGGCGGTGAATCAGAGATGGGGAATCAGAGGCGGGGAATCAGAGGCAGGGAATCAAACACGGGGAATCAGAGGTGGGGAATCAGAGCTGGGGAATCAGAGGCGGGAAATCAGAGTTGGGGAATCAGAGGCGGGGAATCAGAGGCGGGGAATCAAACACGTTGAATCAGAGTCGGGGAATCAGAGCTGGAGAATCAGAGGCGGGGAATCAGAGTTGGGGAATCAGAGGCGGGGAATCAGATATGGGGAAACAGAGGCGGGGAATCAGAGGCAGGGAAACAGAGGTGGGGAATCAGAAATGGGGAATCAGAGGTAGGGAATCAGAGGTTGGGAAACAGAGGCAGGGAATCAGAGACAGGGAATCAGATGTGCGGAATCAGAGATGGAAAATCAGAGGCAGCGAAAAAGAGGCGGGGAACCAGAGGCGGGGAATCAGAGGCCGGGAATCAGAGGCCGGGAATGAGAGGCCGGGAATCAGAGGCGGGGAATCAGAGATGGGGAATCAGAGGCGGGGAATCAAACACGGGGAATCAGAGCTGGGGAATCAGAGGCGGGGAATCAGAGTTGGGGAATCAGATATGGGGAATCAGAGGTGGGGAATCAGGGGCGGGGAATCAGTGGCAGGGAATCACAGGCGGGGAATCAGAGGCGGGGAATCAGAGGCAGGGAATCAGACACGGGGAATCAGAGGCGGGGAATCAGAGATGGGGAATCAGAGGCGGTGAATCAGAGGCAGGCAATCAGATGCCGGGAATCAGAGGCGGGGAATCAGAGCTGGGGAATCAGAGGCGGGGAATCAGAGTTGGGGAATCAGAGGCGGGGAATCAGATATGGTGAATCAGAGGTGGGGAATCAGAGGTTGTGAATCAGAGATGGGGAATCACAGGCGGGAAATCAGAAGCAGGGGATCAGAGGTGGGGAATCAGAGGCGGGGAATCAGAGCTGGGGAATCAGAGGCAGGGAATCAGAGTTTGGGATTCAGAGGCGGGGAATCAGAGGCGGGGAATCAGATATGTGGAAACAGAGGCGGGGAATTAGAGGCGGGCAAACAGAGGCGGGGAATCAGATATGGGGAATCAGAGGTGGGGAATCAGAGGTTGTGAATCAGAGATGGGGAATCACAGGCGGGAAATCAGAGGCAGGGAATCAGAGCTGGGGAATCAGAGGCGGGGAATCAGAGCTGGGGAATCAGAGGCAGGGAATCAGAGTTGGGGATTCAGAGGCGGGGAATCAGAGCTGGGGAATCAGAGGCGGGGAATCAGAGGCAGGGAATCAGAGGCCGGGTATCAGAGGCAGGGAATCAGATATGGGGATTCAGAGGTGGGGAATCAGAGGTTGGGAATCAGAGGCAGGGAATCGGAGGCAGGGAATCAGAGGCAGGGAATCAGATGTGGGGAATCAGAGGCGGGGAATCAGAGCTGGGGAATCAGAGTCGGGGAATCAGAATTTGGGAATCAGAGGCGGGGAATTAGATATGGGGAAACAGAGGCGGGGAATCAGAGGCGGGGAATCAGATATGGGGAATCAGAGGTGGGGAATCAGAGGCGCGGAAAGAGAGGCGGGGAATCAGATATGGGGAATCAGAGGTGGGGAATCAGATATGGGGAAACAGAGGCGGGGAATCAGAGGCGGGGAAACAGAGGCGGGGAATCTGATATGGGGAATCAGAGGTGGCGAATGAAAGGCGGTGAATCAGAGATGGGGAATCAGAGGCGGGGAATCAGAGGCAGGGAATCAAACATGGGGAATCAGAGGTGGGGAATCAGAGCTGGGGAATCAGAGGCGGGAAATCAGAGTTGGGGAATCAGAGGCGGGGAATCAGATATGGGGAAACAGAGGTGGGGAATCAGAGGCAGGGAAACAGAGGTTGGGATTCAGATATGGGGAATCAGAGGTGGGGAATCAGAGGCGGGGAGTCAGAGGCGGGGAATCAGAGGCAGGGAATCAGATGTGCGGAATCAGAGATGGGGAATCAGAGGCAGCGAATCAGAGGCGGGGAACCAGAGGCGGGGAATCAGAGGCCGGGAATCAGAGGCCGGGAATGAGAGGCCGGGAATCAGAGGCCGGGAATCAGAGGCCGGGAATGAGAGGCCGGGGAATCAGAGGCGGGGAATCAGAGATGGGGAATCAGAGGCGGGGAATCAAACACGGGGAATCAGAGCTGGGGAATCAGAGGCGGGGAATCAGAGTTGGGGAATCAGATATGGGGAATCAGAGGTGGGGAATCAGGGGCGGGGAATCAGTGGCAGGGAATCAGAGGCGGGGAATCAGAGGCGGGGAATCAGAGGCAGGGAATCAGACACGGGGAATCAGAGGCGGGGAATCAGAGATGGGGAATCTGAGGCGGTGAATCAGAGGCAGGGAATCGGATGCCGGGAATCAGAGGCGGGGAATCAGAGCTGGGGAATCAGAGGCGGGGAATCAGAGTTGGGGAATCAGAGGCGGGGAATCAGATATGGTGAATCAGAGGTGGGGAATCAGAGGTTGTGAATCAGAGATGGGGAATCACAGGCGGGAAATCAGAGGCAGGGGATCAGAGGTGGGGAATCAGAGGCGGGGAATCAGAGCTGGGGAATCAGAGGCAGGGAATCAGAGTTTGGGATTCAGAGGCAGGGAATCAGAGGCAGGGAATCAGATATGTGGAAACAGAGGCGGGGAATTAGAGGCGGGCAAACAGAGGCGGGGAATCAGATATGGGGAATCAGAGGTGGGGAATCAGAGGTTGTGAATCAGAGATGGGGAATCACAGGCGGGAAATCAGAGGCAGGGAATCAGAGCTGGGGAATCAGAGGCGGGGAATCAGAGCTGGGGAATCAGAGGCAGGGAATCAGAGTTGGGGATTCAGAGGCGGGGAATCAGAGCTGGGGAATCAGAGGCGGGGAATAAGAGGCAGGGAATCAGAGGCGGGGTATCAGAGGCAGGGAATCAGATATGGGGATTCAGAGGTGGGGTATCAGAGGTTGGGAATCAGAGGCAGGGAATCGGAGGCAGGGAATCAGAGGCAGGGAATCAGATGTGGGGAATCAGAGGCGGGGAATCAGAGCTGGGGAATCAGAGTCGGGGAATCAGAATTTGGGAATCAGAGGCGGGGAATTAGATATGGGGAAACAGAGGCGGGGAATCAGAGGCGGGGAATCAGATATGGGGAATCAGAGGCGGGGAATCAGAGGCGCGGAAAGAGAGGCGGGGAATCAGATATGGGGAATCAGAGGTGGGGAATCAGATATGGGGAAACAGAGGCGGGGAATCAGAGGCGGGGAAACAGAGGCACGGAATCTGATATGGGGAATCAGAGGTGGCGAATGAAAGGCGGTGAATCAGAGATGGGGAATCAGAGGCGGGGAATCAGAGGCAGGGAATCAAACACGGGGAATCAGAGGTGGGGAATCAGAGCTGGGGAATCAGAGGCGGGAAATCAGAGTTGGGGAATCAGAGGCGGGGAATCAGATATGGGGAAACAGAGGTGGGGAATCAGAGGCAGGGAAACAGAGGTTGGGATTCAGATATGGGGAATCAGAGGTGGGGAATCAGAGGTTGGGAAACAGAGGCAGGGAATCAGAGGCGGGGAGTCAGAGGCGGGGAATCAGAGGCAGGGAATCAGATGTGCGGAATCAGAGATGGGGAATCAGAGGCAGCGAATCAGAGGCGGGGAACCAGAGGCGGGGAATCAGAGGCCGGGAATCAGAGGCCGGGAATGAGAGGCCGGGAATCAGAGGCCGGGAATCAGAGGCCGGGAATCAGAGATGGGGAATCAGAGGCGGGGAATCAAACACGGGGAATCAGAGCTGGGGAATCAGAGGCGGGGAATCAGAGTTGGGGAATCAGAGGCGGGGAATCAGATATGGGGAAACAGAGGCGGGGAATCAGAGGCGGGGAATCAGAGGCGCAGAAACAGAGTTGGGGTATCAGATATGGGGAATCAGAGGTGGGGAATCAGGGGCGGGGAATCAGAGGGGGGGGAACAGAGGCGGGGAATAAGATATGGGGAATCAGAGGTGGGGAATCAGGGGCGGGGAATCAGTGGCAGGGAATCAGAGGCAGGGAATCAGAGTCGGGGAATCAGAGGCAGGGAATCAGATACGGGGAATCAGAGGTGGGGAATCAGAGATGGGGAATCAGAGGCGGGGAATCAGAGGCAGGGAATCAGACGCGGGGAATCAGAGGCGGGGAATCAGAGGCGGGGAATCAGAGGCGCAGAAACAGAGTTGGGGTATCAGATATGGGGAATCAGAGGTGGGGAATCAGGGGCGGGGTATCAGAGGCTGGGTATCAGACACGGGGATTCAGAGGCGGGGAATCAGAGATGGGGAATCAGAGGCGGGGAATCAGAGGAAGGGAATCAGACGCGGGGAATCAGAGGCGGGGAATCAGAGCCTGGGAATCAGAGGCGGGGAATCAGAGTTCAGGAATCAGAGGCGGGGAATCAGAGTTGGGGAATCAGAGGCGGGGAATCAGATATGGGGAAACAGAGGCGGGGAATCAGAGGCGGGGAAACAGAGGTGGGGAATCTGATATGGGGAATCAGACGTGGCGAATGAAATGAAGTGAATCAGAGATGGGGAATCAGAGGCGGGGAATCAGAGGCAGGGAATCAAACACGGGGAATCAGAGGCGGGGAATCAGAGCTGGAGAATCAGAGGCGGGGAATCAGAGTTGGGGAATCAGAGGCGGGGAATCAGATATGGGGAAACAGAGGCATGGAATCAGAGGCAGGGAAACAGAGGTGGGGATTCAGATATGGCGAATCAGAGGTGGGGAATCAGAAGTTGGGAAACAGAGGCAGGGAATCAGAGGCAGGGAATCAGATGTGCGGAATCAGAGATGGAAAATCAGAGGCAGCGAAAAAGAGGCAGGGAACCAGAGGCGGGGAATCAGAGGCCGGGAATGAGAGGCCGGGAATGAGAGGCCGGGAATGAGAGGCCGGGAATCAGAGGCCGGGGAATCAGAGGCGGGGAATCAGAGATGGGGAATCATAGGAGGGGAATCAAACACGGGGAATCAGAGCTGGGGAATCAGAGGCGGGGAATCAGACTTGGGGAATCAGAGGCGGGGAATCAGAGGCAGGGAATCAGACACGGGGAATCAGAGGCGGGGAATCAGAGATGGGGAATCAGAGGCGGTGAATCAGAGGCAGGGAATCGGATGCTGGTAATCAGAGGCGGGGAATCAGAGCTGGGGAATCAGAGGCGGGGAATCAGAGTTGGGGAATCAGGGGCGGGGAATCAGATATGGTGAATCAGAGGTGGGGAATCGGAGGTTGTGAATCAGAGATGGGGAATCACAGGCGGGAAATCAGAGGCAGGGAATCAGAGGTGGGTAATCAGAGGCGGGGAATCAGAGCTGGGGAATCAGAGGCAGGGAATCAGAGTTGGGGATTCAGAGGCAGGGAATCAGAGCTGGGGAATCAGAAGCGGGGAATCAGAGGCGGGGAATCAGAGGCAGGGAATCAGAGGCAGGCAATCAGATATGGGGATTCAGAGGTGGGGAATCAGAGGTTGGGAATCAGAGGCAGGGAATCAGAGGCGGGGAATCAGAGGCAGGAAATCAGATGTGGGGAATCAGAGGTGGGGAATCAGAGCTGGGGAATCAGAGGCAGGGAATCAGAGTTGGGGATTCAGAGGCGGGGAATCAGAGGCAGGGAATCAGACACGGGGAATCAGAGGCGGGGAATCAGAGATGGGGAATCAGAGGCGGTGAATCAGAGGCAGGGAATCGGATGCCGGTAATCAGAGGCGGGGAATCAGAGCTGGGGAATCAGAGGCGGGGAATCAGAGTTGGGGAATCAGGGGCGGGGAATCAGATATGGTGAATCAGAGGTGGGGAATCGGAGGTTGTGAATCAGAGATGGGGAATCACAGGCGGGAAATCAGAGGCAGGGAATCAGAGGTGGGTAATCAGAGGCGGGGAATCAGAGCTGGGGAATCAGAGGCAGGGAATCAGAGTTGGGGATTCAGAGGCAGGGAATCAGAGCTGGGGAATCAGAAGCGGGGAATCAGAGGCGGGGAATCAGAGGCAGGGAATCAGAGGCAGGCAATCAGATGTGGGGATTCAGAGGTGGGGAATCAGAGGTTGGGAATCAGAGGCAGGGAATCAGAGGCGGGGAATCAGAGGCAGGAAATCAGATGTGGGGAATCAGAGGTGGGGAATCAGAGCTGGTGAATCAGAGGCGGGGAATCAGATATGGGGAATCAGAGGCGGGGAATCAGAGGCGCGGAAAGAGAGGCGGGGAATCAGATATGGGGAATCAGAGGTGGGGAATCAGATATGGGGAAACAGAGGCGGGGAATCAGAGGCGGGGAAACAGAGGTGGGGAATCTGATATGGGGAATCAGAGGTGGCGAATGAAAGGCGGTGAATCAGAGATGGGGAATCAGAGGCGGGGAATCAGAGGCAGGGAATCAAACATGGGGAATCAGAGGTGGGGAATCAGAGCTGGGGAATCAGAGGCGGGGATTCAGAGTTGGGGAATCAGAGGCGGGGAATCAGATATGGAGAAACAGAGGTGGGGAATCAGAGGCAGGGAATCAGAGATGGGGAATCAGAGGCGGGGAATCAGCGGTGGTGAATCAGACGCGGGGATTCAGAGGTTGTAAATCAGAGATGGGGAATCAGAGGAGGGGAATCAGAGGCGGGGAAACAGAGTTGGGGAATCAGATATGGGGAATCAGAGGTGGGGAATAAGAGGCTGAGAATCAGAAGCAGGGAATGAGAGGCGGGGAATCAGAGGCCGGGAATCAGAAGCCAGGAATCAGAGGCCGGGAATCAGAGGTGGGGAATCAGAGGCCGGGAATCAGAGATGGGGAATGAGAGGTGGTGAATCAGAGATGGGGAGTCAGAGGAAGGGACTCAGAGGCGGGGAATCAGACGCGGGGAATCAGTGGCCGGGAATCAGAGCTGGGGAATCAGAGGCGGGGAATCAGACGCGGGGAATCAGTGGCCTGGAATCAGAGCTGGGGAATCAGAGGCGGGGAATCAGAGATGGGGAATCGGAGGCGGGGAATCAGAGATGGCAAATCAGAGATGGGGAATCAGAGGCGGGGAAACAGAGGCGGGGAGTCAGATTTGGGGAATCAGAGGTAGGGAATCAGAGGTGGTGTAATGAGTGATGCGGAATCAGAGGCGGGGAATCAGAGGCAGGGAATCAGACGCGGGGAATCAGAGGCTGGGAATCAGAGGCTGGGAATCAGAGCTGGGGAATCAGACGTTGGGAATCAGAGGCCTGGAATCAGAGGCGGGCAATCAGAGGCAGGGAATCAGATGCGGGGAATCAGAGTTGGGGAATCAGAGGCGGGGAATCAGATATGGGGAAACAGAGGTGGGGAATCAGAGGCGGGGAAACAGAGGCGGGGAATCAGATATGGGGAATCAGAGGTGGGGAATCAGAGGTTGGGAATCAGATGCGGGGAATCAGAGGCGGGGAATCATAGGCAGGGAATCGGATGTGCGGAATCAGAGATGGGGAATCAGAGGCCGGGAATCATAGCTGGCGAATCAGAGGCGGGGAATCAGAGGTGGGCAATCAGAGGCGGGGAATCAGATATGGGGAATCAGAGGTGGGGAATCAGAGGTTGTGAATCAGAGATGGGGAATCAGAGGCGGGGAATCAGAGGCAGGGAATCAGACGCGGGGAATCAGAGGCGGGGATTCAGAGCTGGGAATCAGAGGCGGGGAATCAGAGTTGGGGAATCAGAGGCGGTGAATCAGATATGGGGAACCAGAGGCGGGGAATCAGAGGCGGGGAAACAGAGGCGGGGAATCAGATATGGGGAATCAGAGGTGGGGAATCAGGGGCAGGGAATAAGTGGCAGGGAATCAGAGGCGGGGAATCAGAGGCGGGGAATCAGAGGCAGGGAATCAGACACGGGGAATCAGAGGCGGGGAATCAGAGATGGGGAATCAGAGGCGGGGAATCAGAGGCAGGGAATCGGACGCCGGGAATCAGAGGCGGGGAATCAGAGCTGGGGAATCAGAGGCGGGGAATCAGAGTTGGGGAATCAGAGGCGGGGTATGAGATATGGGGAAATAGAGGCGGGGAATCAGATATGGGGAATCAGAGGCGGGGAATCAGATATGGGGTATCAGAGGCTGGGAATCAGAGGGGGGGAAACAGAGGCGGGGAATAAGATATGGGGAATCAGAGGTGGGGAATCAGGGGCGGGGAATCAGTGGCAGGGAATCAGAGGCAGGGAATCAGAGTCGGGGAATCAGAGGCAGGGAATCAGATACGGGGAATCAGAGGTGGGGAATCAGAGATGGGGAATCAGAGGCGGGGAATCAGAGGCAGGGAATCAGACGCGGGGAATCAGAGGCGGGGAGTCAGAGCTGGGGAATCAGAGGCGGGGAATCAGAGTCGTGGAATCAGAGGCAGAGAATCGGATGTGCGGAATCAGAGATGGGGAATCAG
This sequence comes from Narcine bancroftii, assembly GCF_036971445.1. Lineage (NCBI taxonomy): Eukaryota > Metazoa > Chordata > Chondrichthyes > Torpediniformes > Narcinidae > Narcine > Narcine bancroftii. The sequence continues at coordinate 56,819,433 of NC_091474.1, forward strand.
AGGTGGGGAATCAGAGGCGTTGAATCAGAGTTGGGGATTCAGAGGCGGGGAATCAGATATGGGGAAACAGAGGCGGGGAATCAGAGGCGGGCAAACAGAGGCGGGGTATCAGATATGGGGAATCAGAGGTGGGGAATTAGAGGTGGTGAATCAGAGATTGGGAATTACAGGCGGGGAATCAGAGGCAGGGAATAGAACGCGGGGAATCAGAGGCGGGGAATCAGAGCTAGGGAATCAGAGGCGGGGAATCATAGTTGGGAATTAGAGGCGGGGAATCAGATATGGGGAAACAGAGGCAGGGAATCAGAGGCGGGGAAACAGAGGCGGGGAATCAGATATGGGGAATCAGATGCGGGGAATCAGAGGCGGGGAATCAGAGCTGGGGAATCAGAGGCGGGGAATCAGAGTTGGGGCATCAGAGGTGGGGAATTAGATATGGGGAAACAGAGATGGGGAATCAGAGGCGGGGAAACAGAGGCGGGGAATCAGATATGGGGAATCAGAGGTGGGGAATCAGAGGCAGGGAATCAGATGTGCGGAATCAGAGATGGGGAATCAGAGGAAGGGAATCAGAATCAGAAGAGGGGAATCAGAGGCCGGGAATCAGACGCAGGGAATCAGATGCCGGGAATAAGAGGCCGGGAATCAGAGGTGGGGAATCAGTGTCCGGGAATCAGAGATGGGGATTCAGAGGCGGGGAATGAGATATTGGGAATCAGAGGCGGGGAATCAGAGGTGGGGAAACAGAGGTGGGGAATCAGATATGGGGAATCAGAGGTGGCGAATCAAAGGCGGTGAATCAGAGATGGGGAATCAGAGGCGGGGAATCAGAGGCAGGGAATCAAACACGGGGAATCAGAGGCGGGGAATCAGAGCTGGGGAATCAGAGGCGGGGAATCAGAGTTGGGGAATCAGAGGCGGGGAATCAGATATGGGGAAACAAAAGTGGGGAATCAGAGGCGGGGAAAGAGAGGCGGGGAATCAGATATGGGGAATCAGAGGAGGGGAATCAGAGGTTGGGAATCAGAGGCAGGGAATCAGAGGCGGGGAAACAGAGGCGGGGTATCAGATATGGGGAATCAGAGGTGGCGAATCAAAGGCGGTGTATCAGAGATGGGGAATCAGAGGCGGGGAATCAGAGGCAGGGAATCAAACACGGGGAATCAGAGGCGGGGAATCAGAGCTGGGGAATCAGAGGCGGGGAATCAGAGTTGGGGAATCAGAGGCGGGGAATCAGAGGCGGGGAAACAGAGGCGGGGAATCAGATATGGGGAATCAGAGGAGTGGAATCAGAGGTTGGGAATCAGAGGCAGGGAATCAGAGGCGGGGAATCAGAGGCGGGGAATCAGAGGCAGGGAATCAGAGGCGGAGAATCAGAGGTTGGGAATCAGAGGCAGGGAATCAGAGGCAGGGAATCAGAGGCAGGGAATCAGAGACGGGGAATCAGAGGCGGAGAATCAGAGGCCGGGAATCAGAGGCGGGGAATCAGAGTTGGGGCATCAGTGGTGGGGAATTAGATATGGGGAAACAGAGGCGGGGAATCAGAGGCGGGGAAACAGAGCGGGGAATCAGATATGGGAATCAGAGGTGGGGAATCAGAGGCAGGGAATCAGATGTGCGGAATCAGAGATGGGGAATCAGAGGCAGGGAATCAGAATCTGAAGCGGGGAATCAGAGGCCGGGAATCAGAGGCCGGGAATCAGATGCCGGGAATAAGAGGCCGGGAATCAGAGGTGGGGAATCAGAGTCCGGGAATCAGAGATGGGGATTCAGAGGCGGGGAATCAGAGGCGGGGAAACAGAGGTGGGGAATCAGGTATGGGGAATCAGTGGTGGCGAATCAAAGGCGGTAAATCAGAGATGGGGAATCAGAGGCGGGGAATCAGAGGCAGGGAATCAAACACGGGGAATCAGAGGCGGGGAATCAGAGCTGGGGAATCAGAAGCGGGGAATCAGATTTGGGGAATCAGAGTCGGGGAATCAGACATGGGGAAACAGAGGTGGGGAATCAGAGGCGGGGATACAGAGGCGGGGAATCAGATATGGGGAATCGGAGGTGGGGAATCAGATATGGGGAATCAGAGGTGGGGAATTAGAGGTGGTGAATCAGAGATGGGGAATTACAGGCGGGGAATCAGAGGCAGGGAATAGAACGCGGGGAATCAGAGGCGGTGAATCAGAGCTGGGGAATCAGAGGCGGGGAATCATAGTTGGGAATTAGAGGCGGGGAATCAGATATGGGGAAACAGAGGCGGGGAATCAGAGGCGGGGAAACAGAGGCGGGGAATCAGATATGGGGAATCAGATGCGGGGAATCAGAGGCGGGGAATCAGAGCTGGGGAATCAGAGGCGGGGAATCAGAGTTGGGGCATCAGAGGTGGGGAATTAGATATGGGGAAACAGAGGTGGGGAATCAGAGGCGGGGAAACAGAGGCGGGGAATCAGATATGGGGAATCAGAGGTGGGGAATCAGAGGCAGGGAATCAGATGTGCGGAATCAGAGATGGGGAATCAGAGGCAGGGAATCAGAATCAGAAGAGGGGAATCAGAGGCCGGGAATCAGACGCCGGGGATCATATGCCGGGAATAAGAGGCCGGGAATCAGAGGTGGGTAATCAGAGTCCGGGAATCAGAGATGGGGATTCAGAGGCGGGGAATGAGATATTGGGAATCAGAGGCGGGGAGTCAGAGGTGGGGAAACAGAGGTGGGGAATCAGATATGGGGAATCAGAGGTGGCGAATCAAAGGCGGTGAATCAGAGATGGGGAATCAGAGGCGGGGAATCAGAGGCAGGGAATCAAACACGGGGAATCAGAGGCGGGGAATCAGAGCTGGGGAATCAGAGGCGGGGAATCTGAGTTGGGGAATCAGAGGCGGGGAATCAGATATGGGGAAACAAAAGTGGGGAATCAGAGGTGGAGAAACAGAGGCGGGGAATCAGATATGGGGAATCAGAGGAGGGGAATCAGAGGTTGGGAATCAGAGGCCAGGGAATCAGAGGCGGGGAAACAGAGGCGGGGTATCAGATATGGGGAATCAGAGGTGGCGAATCAAAGGCGGTGTATCAGAGATGGGGAATCAGAGGCGGGGAATCAGAGGCAGGGAATCAAACACGGGGAATCAGAGGCGGGGAATCAGAGCTGGGGAATCAGAGGCGGGGAATCAGAGTTGGGGAATCAGAGGCGGGGAATCAGAGGCGGGGAAACAGAGGCGGGGAATCAGATATGGGGAATCAGAGGAGGGGAATCAGAGGCGGGGAATCAGATATGGGGAATCAGAGGCGGGGAATCAGAGGCGCGGAAAGAGAGGCGGGGAATCAGATATGGGGAATCAGAGGTGGGGAATCAGATATAGGGAAACAGAGGCGGGGAATCAGAGGCGGGGAAACAGAGGCGGGGAATCTGATATGGGGAATCAGAGGTGGCGAATGAAAGGCGGTGAATCAGAGATGGGGAATCAGAGACGGGGAATCAGAGGCAGGGAATCAAACACGGTGAATCAGAGGTGGGGAATCAGAGCTGGGGAATCAGAGGCGGGGAATCAGAGTTGGGGAATCAGAGGCGGGGAATCAGATATGGGGAAACAGAGGTGGGGAATCAGAGGCAGGGAAACAGAGGTTGGGATTCAGATATGGGGAATCAGAGGTGGGGAATCAGAGGTTGGGAAACAGAGGCAGGGAATCAGAGGCGGGGAGTCAGAGGCGGGGAATCAGAGGCAGGGAATCAGATGTGCGGAATCAGAGATGGGGAATCAGAGGCAGCGAATCAGAGGCGGGGAACCAGAGGCGGGGAATCAGAGGCCGGGAATCAGAGGCCGGGAATGAGAGGCCGGGAATCAGAGGCAGGGAATCAGAGGCCGGGAATCAGAGATGGGGAATCAGAGGCGGGGAATCAAACACCGGGAATCAGAGCTGGGGAATCAGAGGCGGGGAATCAGAGTTGGGGAATCAGAGGCGGGGAATCAGATATGGGGAAACAGAGGCGGGGAATCAGAGGCGGGGAATCAGAGGCGTAGAAACAGAGTTGGGGTATCAGATATGGGGAATCAGAGGTGAGGAATCAGGGGCGGGGTATCAGAGGCTGGGTATCAGACACGGGGATTCAGAGGCGGGGAATCAGAGATGGGGAATCAGAGGCGGGGAATCAGAGGCAGGGAATCAGACGCGGGGAATCAGAGGCGGGGAATCAGAGCCTGGGAATCAGAGGCGGGGAATCAGAGTTCAGGAATCAGAGGCGGGGAATCAGAGTTGGGGAATCAGAGGCGGGGAATCAGATATGGGGAAACAGAGGCGGGGAATCAGAGGCGGGGAAACAGAGGTGGGGAATCTGATATGGGGAATCAGACGTGGCGAATGAAAGGAAGTGAATCAGAGATGGGGAATCAGAGGCGGGGAATCAGAGGCAGGGAATCAGAGGCTGGGAATCAGAGGCAGGGAATCAGATATGGGGATTCAGAGGTGGGGAATCAGAGGTTGGGAATCAGAGGCAGGGAATCGGAGGCAGGGAATCAGAGGCAGGGAATCAGATGTGGGGAATCAGAGGCGGGGAATCAGAGCTGGGGTATCAGAGGCGGGGAATCAGAGTTTGGGAATCAGAGGCGAGGAATTAGATATGGGGAAACAGAGGCGGGGAATCAGAGGTGGGGAAACAGAGCTGGGGAATCAGAGGCGGGGAATCAAGTTGGGGAATCAGAGGTGGGGAATCAGATATGGGGAATCAGAGGCGGGGAATCAGAGGCGCGGAATGAGAGGCGGGGAATCAGATATGGGGAATCAGAGGTGGGGAATCAGGGGCGGGGTATCAGAGGCTGGGTATCAGACACGGGGATTCAGAGGCGGGGAATCAGAGATGGGGAATCAGAGGCGGGAATCAGAGGCAGGGAATCATACGCGGGGAATCAGAGGCTGGGAATCAGAGTCCAGGAATCAGAGGCGGGGAATCAGAGTTGGGGAATCAGAGGCGCGGAATCAGATATGGGGAAACAGAGGCGGGGAATCAGAGGCCGGGAAACAGAGGCGGGGAATCTGATATGGGGAATCAGAGGTGGCGAATGAAAGGAAGTGAATCAGAGGCAGGGAATCAGAGGCGGGGAATCAGATATGGGGAATAAGAGGTGGGGAATCAGATATAGGGAAACAGAGGCGGGGAATCAGAGGCGGGGAAACAGAGGCGGGGAATCTGATATGGGGAATCAGAGGTGGCGAATGAAAGGCGGTGAATCAGAGATGGGGAATCAGAGGCGGGGAATCAGAGGCAGGGAATCAAACACGGGGAATCAGAGGTGGGGAATCAGAGCTGGGGAATCAGAGGCGGGGAATCAGAGTTGGGGAATCAGAGGCGGGGAATCAGAAATGGGGAAACAGAGGTGGGGAATCAGAGGCAGGGAAACAGAGGTTGGGATTCAGATATGGGGAATCAGAGGTGGGGAATCAGAGGTTGGGAAACAGAGGCAGGGAATCAGAGGCGGGGAGTCAGAGGCGGGGAATCAGAGGCAGGGAATCAGATGTGCGGAATCAGAGATGGGGAATCAGATGCAGCGAATCAGAGGCGGGGAACCAAAGGCGGGGAATCAGAGGCCGGGAATCAGAGGCCGGGAATGAGAGGCCGGGAATCAGAGGCAGGGAATCAGAGGCCGGGAATCAGAGATGGGGAATCAGAGGCGGGGAATCAAACACGGGGAATCAGAGCTGGGGAATCAGAGGCGGGGAATCAGAGTTGGGGAATCAGAGGCGGGGAATCAGATATGGGGATACAGAGGCGGGGAATCAGAGGCGGGGAATCAGAGGCGTAGAAACAGAGTTGGGGTATCAGATATGGGGAATCAGAGGTGGGGAATCAGGGGCGGGGTATCAGAGGCTGGGTATCAGACACGGGGATTCAGAGGCGGGGAATCAGAAATGGGGAATCAGAGGCGGGGAATCAGAGGCAGGGAATCAGACGCGGGGAATCAGAGGCGGGGAATCAGAGCCTGGGAATCAGAGGCGGGGAATCAGAGTTCTGGAATCAGAGGCGGGGAATCAGAGTTGGGGAATCAGAGGCGGGGAATCAGATATGGGGAAACAGAGGCGGGGAATCAGAGCTGGGGAATCAGAGGCGGGGAATCAGAGTTTGGGAATCAGAGGCGAGGAATTAGATATGGGGAAACAGAGGCGGGGAATCAGAGGTGGGGAAACAGAGCCTGGGAATCAGAGGCGGGGAATCAAGTTGGGGAATCAGAGGCTGGGAATCAGATATGGGGAATCAGAGGCGGGGAATCAGAGGCGCGGAATGAGAGGCGGGGTATCAGATATGGGGAATCAGAGGTGGGGAATCAGGGGCGGGGTATCAGAGGCTGGGTATCAGACACGGGGATTCAGAGGCGGGGAATCAGAGATGGGGAATCAGAGGCGGGAATCAGAGGCAGGGAATCATACGCGGGGAATCAGAGGCTGGGAATCAGAGTCCAGGAATCAGAGGCGGGGAATCAGAGTTGGGGAATCAGAGGCGGGGAATCAGATATGGGGAAACAGAGGCGGGGAATCAGAGGCCGGGAAACAGAGGCGGGGAATCTGATATGGGGAATCAGAGGTGGCGAATGAAAGGAAGTGAATCAGAGATGGGGAATCAGAGGCGGGGAATCAGAGGCAGGGAATCAAACACGTTGAATCAGAATCGGGGAATCAGAGCTGGAGAATCAGAGGCGGGGAATCAGAGTTGGGGAATCAGAGGCGGGGAATCAGATATGGGGAAACAGAGGCGGGGAATCAGAGGCAGGGAAACAGAGGTGGGGAATCAGAAATGGGGAATCAGAGGTAGGGAATCAGAGGTTGGGAAACAGAGGCAGGGAATCAGAGACAGGGAATCAGATGTGCGGAATCAGAGATGGAAAATCAGAGGCAGCGAAAAAGAGGCGGGGAACCAGAGGCGGGGAATCAGAGGCCGGGAATCAGAGGCCGGGAATGAGAGGCCGGGAATCAGAGGCGGGGAATCAGAGATGGGGAATCAGAGGCGGGGAATCAAACACGGGAAATCAGAGCTGGGGAATCAGGGGCGGGGAATCAGTGGCAGGGAATCAGAGGCGGGGAATCAGAGGCGGGGAATCAGAGGCAGGGAATCAGACACGGGGAATCAGAGGCGGGGAATCAGAGATGGGGAATCAGAGGCGGTGAATCAGAGGCAGGCAATCAGATGCCGGGAATCAGAGGCGGGGAATCAGAGCTGGGGAATCAGAGGCGGGGAATCAGAGTTGAGGAATCAGAGGCGGGGAATCAGATATGGTGAATCAGAGGTGGGGAATCAGAGGTTGTGAATCAGAGATGGGGAATCACAGGCGAGAAATCAGAGGCAGGGGATCAGAGGTGGGGAATCAGAGGCGGGGAATCAGAGCTGGGGAATCAGAGGCAGGGAATCAGAGTTTGGGATTCAGAGGCGGGGAATCAGAGGCGGGGAATCAGATATGTGGAAACAGAGGCGGGGAATTAGAGGCGGGCAAACAGAGGCGGGGAATCAGATATGGGGAATCAGAGGTGGGGAATCAGAGGTTGTGAATCAGAGATGGGGAATCACAGGCGTGAAAGCAGAGGCAGGGAATCAGAGCTGGGGAATCAGAGGCGGGGAATCAGAGCTGGGGAATCAGAGGCAGGGAATCAGAGTTGGGGATTCAGAGGCGGGGAATCAGAGCTGGGGAATCAGAGGCGGGGAATCAGAGGCAGGGAATCAGAGGCGGGGTATCAGAGGCAGGGAATCAGATATGGGGTTTCAGAGGTGGGGAATCAGAGGTTGGGAATCAGAGGCAGGGAATCGGAGGCAGGGAATCAGAGGCAGGGAATCAGATGTGGGGAATCAGAGGCGGGGAATCAGAGCTGGGGAATCAGAGTCGGGGAATCAGAATTTGGGAATCAGAGGCGGGGAATTAGATATGGGGAAACAGAGGCGGGGAATCAGAGGCGGGGAATCAGATATGGGGAATCAGAGGTGGGGAATCAGAGGCGCGGAAAGAGAGGCGGGGAATCAGATATGGGGAAACAGAGGCGGGGAATCAGAGGCAGGGAAACAGAGGTGGGGAATCAGAAATGGGGAATCAGAGGTAGGGAATCAGAGGTTGGGAAACAGAGGCAGGGAATCAGAGACAGGGAATCAGATGTGCGGAATCAGAGATGGAAAATCAGAGGCAGCGAAAAAGAGGCGGGGAACCAGAGGCGGGGAATCAGAGGCCGGGAATCAGAGGCCGGGAATGAGAGGCCGGGAATCAGAGGCGGGGAATCAGAGATGGGGAATCAGAGGCGGGGAATCAAACACGGGAAATCAGAGCTGGGTAATCAGGGGCGGGGAATCAGTGGCAGGGAATCAGAGGCGGGGAATCAGAGGCGGGGAATCAGAGGCAGGGAATCAGACACGGGGAATCAGAGGCGGGGAATCAGAGATGGGGAATCAGAGGCGGTGAATCAGAGGCAGGCAATCAGATGCCGGGAATCAGAGGCGGGGAATCAGAGCTGGGGAATCAGAGGCGGGGAATCAGAGTTGAGGAATCAGAGGCGGGGAATCAGATATGGTGAATCAGAGGTGGGGAATCAGAGGTTGTGAATCAGAGATGGGGAATCACAGGCGAGAAATCAGAGGCAGGGGATCAGAGGTGGGGAATCAGAGGCGGGGAATCAGAGCTGGGGAATCAGAGGCAGGGAATCAGAGTTTGGGATTCAGAGGCGGGGAATCAGAGGCGGGGAATCAGATATGTGGAAACAGAGGCGGGGAATTAGAGGCGGGCAAACAGAGGCGGGGAATCAGATATGGGGAATCAGAGGTGGGGAATCAGAGGTTGTGAATCAGAGATGGGGAATCACAGGCGTGAAAGCAGAGGCAGGGAATCAGAGCTGGGGAATCAGAGGCGGGGAATCAGAGCTGGGGAATCAGAGGCAGGGAATCAGAGTTGGGGATTCAGAGGCGGGGAATCAGAGCTGGGGAATCAGAGGCGGGGAATCAGAGGCAGGGAATCAGAGGCGGGGTATCAGAGGCAGGGAATCAGATATGGGGTTTCAGAGGTGGGGAATCAGAGGTTGGGAATCAGAGGCAGGGAATCGGAGGCAGGGAATCAGAGGCAGGGAATCAGATGTGGGGAATCAGAGGCGGGGAATCAGAGCTGGGGAATCAGAGTCGGGGAATCAGAATTTGGGAATCAGAGGCGGGGAATTAGATATGGGGAAACAGAGGCGGGGAATCAGAGGCGGGGAATCAGATATGGGGAATCAGAGGTGGGGAATCAGAGGCGCGGAAAGAGAGGCGGGGAATCAGATATGGGGAATCAGAGGTGGGGAATCAGATATGGGGAAACAGAGGCGGGGAATCAGAGGCGGGGAAACAGAGGCGGGGAATCTGATATGGGGAATCAGAGGTGGCGAATGAAAGGCGGTGAATCAGAGATGGGGAATCAGAGGCGGGGAATCAGAGGCAGGGAATCAAACACGGGGAATCAGAGGTGGGGAATCAGAGCTGGGGAATCAGAGGCGGGAAATCAGAGTTGGGGAATCAGAGGCGGGGAATCAGATATTGGGAAACAGAGGTGGGGAATCAGAGGCAGGGAAACAGAGGTTGGGATTCAGATATGGGGAATCAGAGGTGGGGAATCAGAGGTTGGGAAACAGAGGCAGGGAATCAGAGGCGGGGAGTCAGAGGCGGGGAATCAGAGGCAGGGAATCAGATGTGCGGAATCAGAGATGGGGAATCAGAGGAAGCGAATCAGAGGCGGGGATCCAGAGGCGGGGAATCAGAGGCCGGGAATCAGAGGCCGGGAATGAGAGGCCGGGAATCAGAGGCCGGGAATCAGAGGCCGGGAATGAGAGGCCGGGGAATCAGAGGCGGGGAATCAGAGATGGGGAATCAGAGGCGGGGAATCAAACACGGGGAATCAGAGCTGGGGAATCAGAGGCGGGGAATCAGAGTTGGGGAATCAGATATGGGGAATCAGAGGTGGGGAATCAGGGGCGGGGAATCAGTGGCAGGGAATCAGAGGCGGGGAATCAGAGGCGGGGAATCAGAGGCAGGGAATCAGACACGGGGAATCAGAGGCGGGGAATCAGAGATGGGGAATCAGAGGCGGTGAATCAGAGGCAGGGAATCGGATGCCGGGAATCAGAGGCGGGGAATCAGAGCTGGGGAATCAGAGGCGGGGAATCAGAGTTGGGGAATCAGAGGCGGGGAATCAGATATGGTGAATCAGAGGTGGGGAATCAGAGGTTGTGAATCAGAGATGGGGAATCACAGGCGGGAAATCAGAGGCAGGGGATCAGAGGTGGGGAATCAGAGGCGGGGAATCAGAGCTGGGGAATCAGAGGCAGGGAATCAGAGTTTGGGATTCAGAGGCGGGGAATCAGAGGCGGGGAATCAGATATGTGGAAACAGAGGCGGGGAATTAGAGGCGGGCAAACAGAGGCGGGGAATCAGATATGGGGAATCAGAGGTGGGGAATCAGAGGTTGTGAATCAGAGATGGGGAATCACAGGCGGGAAATCAGAGGCAGGGAATCAGAGCTGGGGAATCAGAGGCGGGGAATCAGAGCTGGGGAATCAGAGGCAGGGAATCAGAGTTGGGGATTCAGAGGCGGGGAATCAGAGCTGGGGAATCAGAGGCGGGGAATCAGAGGCAGGGAATCAGAGGCGGGGTATCAGAGGCAGGGAATCAGATATGGGGATTCAGAGGTGGGGAATCAGAGGTTGGGAATCAGAGGCAGGGAATCGGAGGCAGGGAATCAGAGGCGGGGAATCAGATATGGGGAAACAGAGGTGGGGAATCAGAGGCAGGGAAACAGAGGTTGGGATTCAGATATGGGGAATCAGAGGTGGGGAATCAGAGGTTGGGAAACAGAGGCAGGGAATCAGAGGCGGGGAGTCAGAGGCGGGGAATCAGAGGCAGGGAATCAGATGTGCGGAATCAGAGATGGGGAATAAGAGGAAGCGAATCAGAGGCGGGGATCCAGAGGCGGGGAATCAGAGGCCGGGAATCAGAGGCCGGGAATGAGAGGCCGGGAATCAGAGGCCGGGAATCAGAGGCCGGGAATGAGAGGCCGGGGAATCAGAGGCGGGGAATCAGAGATGGGGAATCAGAGGCGGGGAATCAAACACGGGGAATAGGAGCTGGGGAATCAGAGGCGGGGAATCAGAGTTGGGGAATCAGATATGGGGAATCAGAGGTGGGGAATCAGGGGCGGGGAATCAGTGGCAGGGAATCAGAGGCGGGGAATCAGAGGCGGGGAATCAGAGGCAGGGAATCAGACACGGGGAATCAGAGGCGGGGAATCAGAGATGGGGAATCAGAGGCGGTGAATCAGAGGCAGGGAATCGGATGCCGGGAATCAGAGGCGGGGAATCAGAGCTGGGGAATCAGAGGCGGGGAATCAGAGTTGGGGAATCAGAGGCGGGGAATCAGATATGGTGAATCAGAGGTGGGGAATCAGAGGTTGTGAATCAGAGATGGGGAATCACAGGCGGGAAATCAGAGGCAGGGGATCAGAGGTGGGGAATCAGAGGCGGGGAATCAGAGCTGGGGAATCAGAGGCAGGGAATCAGAGTTTGGGATTCAGAGGCGGGGAATCAGAGGCGGGGAATCAGATATGTGGAAACAGAGGCGGGGAATTAGAGGCGGGCAAACAGAGGCGGGGAATCAGATATGGGGAATCAGAGGTGGGGAATCAGAGGTTGTGAATCAGAGATGGGGAATCACAGGCGGGAAATCAGAGGCAGGGAATCAGAGCTGGGGAATCAGAGGCGGGGAATCAGAGCTGGGGAATCAGAGGCAGGGAATCAGAGTTGGGGATTCAGAGGCGGGGAATCAGAGCTGGGGAATCAGAGGCGGGGAATCAGAGGCAGGGAATCAGAGGCGGGGTATCAGAGGCAGGGAATCAGATATGGGGATTCAGAGGTGGGGAATCAGAGGTTGGGAATCAGAGGCAGGGAATCGGAGGCAGGGAATCAGAGTCAGGGAATCAGATGTGGGGAATCAGAGGCGGGGAATCAGAGCTGGGGAATCAGAGTCGGGGAATCAGAATTTGGGAATCAGAGGCGGGGAATTAGATATGGGGAAACAGAGGCGGGGAATCAGAGGCGGGGAATCAGATATGGGGAATCAGAGGCGGGGAATCAGAGGCGCGGAAAGAGAGGCGGGGAATCAGATATGGGGAATCAGAGGTGGGGAATCAGATATGGGGAAACAGAGGCGGGGAATCAGAGGCGGGGAAACAGAGGCGGGGAATCTGATATGGGGAATCAGAGGTGGCGAATGAAATGCGGTGAATCAGAGATGGGGAATCAGAGGCGGGGAATCAGAGGCAGGGAATCAAACATGGGGAATCAGAGGTGGGGAATCAGAGCTGGGGAATCAGAGGCGGGAAATCAGAGTTGGGGAATCAGAGGCGGGGAATCAGATATGGGGAAACAGAGGTGGGGAATCAGAGGCAGGGAAACAGAGGTTGGGATTCAGATATGGGGAATCAGAGGTGGGGAATCAGAGGTTGGGAAACAGAGGCAGGGAATCAGAGGCGGGGAGTCAGAGGCGGGGAATCAGAGGCAGGGAATCAGATGTGCGGAATCAGAGATGGGGAATCAGAGGCAGCGAATCAGAGGCGGGGAACCAGAGGCGGGGAATAAGAGGCCGGGAATCAGAGGCCGGGAATGAGAGGCCGGGAATCAGAGGCCGGGAATCAGAGGCCGGGAATGAGAGGCCGGGGAATCAGAGGCGGGGAATCAGAGATGGGGAATCAGAGGCGGGGAATCAAACACGGGGAATCAGAGCTGGGGAATCAGAGGCGGGGAATCAGAGTTGGGGAATCAGATATGGGGAATCAGAGGTGGGGAATCAGAGGCGGTGAATCAGAGGCAGGGAATCGGATGCCGGGAATCAGAGGCGGGGAATCAGAGCTGGGGAATCAGAGGCGGGGAATCAGAGTTGGGGAATCAGAGGCGGGGAATCAGATATGGTGAATCAGAGGTGGGGAATCAGAGGTTGTGAATCAGAGATGGGGAATCACAGGCGGGAAATCAGAGGCAGGGGATCAGAGGTGGGGAATCAGAGGCGGGGAAACAGAGGCAGGGAATCAGAGTTTGGGAATCAGAGTTTGGGATTCAGAGGTGGGGAATCAGAGGCAGGGAATCAGATATGTGGAAACAGAGGCGGGGAATTAGAGGCGGGCAAACAGAGGCGGGGAATCAGATATGGGGAATCAGAGGTGGGGAATCAGAGGTTGTGAATCAGAGATGGGGAATCACAGGCGGGAAATCAGAGGCAGGGAATCAGAGGCAGGGAATCAGAGTCGGGGAATCAGAGGCAGGGAATCAGATACGGGGAATCAGAGGAGGGGAATCAGAGATGGGGAATCAGAGGCGGGGAATCAGAGGCAGGGAATCAGACGCGGGGAATCAGAGGCGGGGAATCAGAGGCGCAGAAACAGAGTTGGGGTATCAGATATGGGGAATCAGAGGTGGGGAATCAGGGGCGGGGTATCAGAGGCTGGGTATCAGACACGGGGATTCAGAGGCGGGGAATCAGAGCCTGGGAATCAGAGGCGGGGAATCAAGTTGGGGAATCAGAGGCTGGGAATCAGATATGGGGAAACAGAGGCGGGGAATCAGAGGCGCGGAATGAGAGGCGGGGAATCAGATATGGGGAATCAGAGGTGGGGAATCAGGGGCGGGGTATCAGAGGCTGGGTATCAGACACGGGGATTCAGAGGCGGGGAATCAGAGATGGGGAATCAGAGGCGGGAATCAGAGGCAGGGAATCATACGCGGGGAATCAGAGGCTGGGAATCAGAGTCCAGGAATCAGAGGCGGGGAATCAGAGTTGGGGAATCAGAGGCGGGGAATCAGATATGGGGAAACAGAGGCGGGGAATCAGAGGCCGGGAAACAGAGGCGGGGAATCTGATATGGGGAATCAGAGGTGGCGAATGAAAGGAAGTGAATCAGAGATCGGGAATCAGAGGCGGGGAATCAGAGGCGGGGAATCAAACACGTTGAATCAGAGTCGGGGAATCAGAGCTGGAGAATCAGAGGCGGGGAATCAGAGTTGGGGAATCAGAGGCGGGGAATCAGATATGGGGAAACAGAGGCGGGGAATCAGAGGCAGGGAAACCGAGGTGGGGAATCAGAAATGGGGAATCAGAGGTAGGGAATCAGAGGTTGGGAAACAGAGGCAGGGAATCAGAGACAGGGAATCAGATGTGCGGAATCAGAGATGGAAAATCAGAGGCAGCGAAAAAGAGGCGGGGAACCAGAGGCGGGGAATCAGAGGCCGGGAATCAGAGGCCGGGAATGAGAGGCCGGGAATCAGAGGCGGGGAATCAGAGATGGGGAATCAGAGGCGGGGAATCAAACACGGGGAATCAGAGCTGGGGAATCAGAGGCGGGGAATCAGAGTTGGGGAATCAGATATGGGGAATCAGAGGTGGGGAATCAGGGGCGGGGAATCAGTGGCAGGGAATCAGAGGCGGGGAATCAGAGGCGGGGAATCAGAGGCAGGGAATCAGACACGGGGAATCAGAGGCGGGGAATCAGAGATGGGGAATCAGAGGCGGTGAATCAGAGGCAGGCAATCAGATGCCGGGAATCAGAGGCGGGGAATCAGAGCTGGGGAATCAGAGGCGGGGAATCAGAGTTGGGGAATCAGAGGCGGGGAATCAGATATGGTGAATCAGAGGTGGGGAATCAGAGATTGTGAATCAGAGATGGGGAATCACAGGCGGGAAACCAGAGGCAGGGGATCAGAGGTGGGGAATCAGAGGCGGGGAATCAGAGCTGGGGAATCAGAGGCAGGGAATCAGAGTTTGGGATTCAGAGGCGGGGAATCAGAGGCGGGGAATCAGATATGTGGAAACAGAGGCGGGGAATTAGAGGCGGGCAAACAGAGGCGGGGAATCAGATATGGGGAATCAGAGGTGGGGAATCAGAGGTTGTGAATCAGAGATGGGGAATCACAGGCGGGAAATCAGAGGCAGGGAATCAGAGCTGGGGAATCAGAGGCGGGGAATCAGAGCTGGGGAATCAGAGGCAGGGAATCAGAGTAGGGGATTCAGAGGCGGGGAATCAGAGCTGGGGAATCAGAGCTGGGGAATCAGAGGCGGGGAATCAGAGGCAGGGAATCAGAGGCGGGGTATCAGAGGCAGGGAATCAGATATGGGGATTCAGAGGTGGGGAATCAGAGGTTGGGAATCAGAGGCAGGGAATCGGAGGCAGGGACACAGAGGCAGGGAATCAGATGTGGGGAATCAGAGGCGGGGAATCAGAGCTGGGGAATCAGAGTCGGGGAATCAGAATTTGGGAATCAGAGGCGGGGAATTAGATATGGGGAAACAGAGGCGGGGAATCAGAGGCGGGGAATCAGATATGGGGAATCAGAGGCGGGGAATCAGAGGCGCGGAAAGAGAGGCGGGGAATCAGATATGGGGAATCAGAGGTGGGGAATCAGATATGGGGAAACAGAGGCGGGGAATCAGAGGCGGGGAAACAGAGGCGGGGAATCTGATATGGGGAATCAGAGGTGGCGAATGAAAGGCGGTGAATCAGAGATGGGGAATCAGAGGCGGGGAATCAGAGGCAGGGAATCAAACATGGGGAATCAGAGGTGGGGAATCAGAGCTGGGGAATCAGAGGCGGGAAATCAGAGTTGGGGAATCAGAGGCGGGGAATCAGATATGGGGAAACAGAGGTGGGGAATCAGAGGCAGGGAAACAGAGGTTGGGATTCAGATATGGGGAATCAGAGGTGGGGAATCAGAGGTTGGGAAACAGAGGCAGGGAATCAGAGGCGGGGAGTCAGAGGCGGGGAATCAGAGGCAGGGAATCAGATGTGCGGAATCAGAGATGGGGAATCAGAGGCAGCGAATCAGAGGCGGGGAACCAGAGGCGGGGAATCAGAGGCCGGGAATCAGAGGCCGGGAATGAGAGGCCGGGAATCAGAGGCCGGGAATCAGAGGCCGGGAATGAGAGGCCGGGGAATCAGAGGCGGGGAATCAGAGATGGGGAATCAGAGGCGGGGAATCAAACACGGGGAATCAGAGCTGGGGAATCAGAGGCGGGGAATCAGAGGCGGGGAATCAGAGTTGGGGAATCAGAGGTGGGGAATCAGGGGCGGGGAATCAGTGGCAGGGAATCAGAGGCGGGGAATCAGAGGCGGGGAATCAGAGGCAGGGAATCAGACACGGGGAATCAGAGGCGGGGAATCAGAGATGGGGAATCAGAGGCGGTGAATCAGAGGCAGGGAATCGGATGCCGGGAATCAGAGGCGGGGAATCACAGCTGGGGAATCAGAGGCGGGGAATCAGAGTTGGGGAATCAGAGGCGGGGAATCAGATATGGTGAATCAGAGGTGGGAAATCAGAGGTTGTGAATCAGAGATGGGGAATCACAGGCGGGAAATCAGAGGCAGGGGATCAGAGGTGGGGAATCAGAGGCGGGGAATCAGAGCTGGGGAATCAGAGGCAGGGAATCAGAGTTTGGGATTCAGAGGCGGGGAATCAGAGGCAGGGAATCAGATATGTGGAAACAGAGGCGGGGAATTAGAGGCGGGCAAACAGAGGCGGGGAATCAGATATGGGGAATCAGAGGTGGGGAATCAGAGGTTGTGAATCAGAGATGGGGAATCACAGGCGGGAAATCAGAGGCAGGGAATCAGAGCTGGGGAATCAGAGGCGGGGAATCAGAGCTGGGGAATCAGAGGCAGGGAATCAGAGTTGGGGATTCAGAGGCGGGGAATCAGAGCTGGGGAATCAGAGGCGGGGAATAAGAGGCAGGGAATCAGAGGCGGGGTATCAGAGGCAGGGAATCAGATATGGGGATTCAGAGGTGGGGTATCAGAGGTTGGGAATCAGAGGCAGGGAATCGGAGGCAGGGAATCAGAGGCAGGGAATCAGATGTGGGGAATCAGAGGCGGGGAATCAGAGCTGGGGAATCAGAGTCGGGGAATCAGAATTTGGGAATCAGAGGCGGGGAATTAGATATGGGGAAACAGAGGCGGGGAATCAGAGGCTGGGAATCAGATATGGGGAATCAGAGGCGGGGAATCAGAGGCGCGGAAAGAGAGGCGGGGAATCAGATATGGGGAATCAGAGGTGGGGAATCAGATATGGGGAAACAGAGGCGGGGAATCAGAGGCGGGGAAACAGAGGCGGGGAATCAGATATGGGGAAGCAGAGGTGGCGAATGAAAGGCAGTGAATCAGAGATGGGGAATCAGAGGCGGGGAATCAGAGGCAGGGAATCAAACACGGGGAATCAGAGGTGGGGAATCAGAGCTGGGGAATCAGAGGCGGGAAATCAGAGTTGGGGAATCAGAGGCGGGGAATCAGATATGGGGAAACAGAGGTGGGGAATCAGAGGCAGGGAAACAGAGGTTGGGATTCAGATATGGGGAATCAGAGGTGGGGAATCAGAGGTTGGGAAACAGAGGCAGGGAATCAGAGGCGGGGAGTCAGAGGCGGGGAATCAGAGGCAGAGAATCAGATGTGCGGAATCAGAGATGGGGAATCAGAGGCAGCGAATCAGAGGCGGGGAACCAGAGGCGGGGAATCAGAGGCCGGGAATCAGAGGCCGGGAATGAGAGGCCGGGAATCAGAGGCCGGGAATCAGTGGCCGGGAATCAGAGATGGGGAATCAGAGGCGGGGAATCAAACACGGGGAATCAGAGCTGGGGAATCAGAGGCGGGGAATCAGAGTTGGGGAATCAGAGGCGGGGAATCAGATATGGGGAAACAGAGGCGGGGAATCAGAGGCGGGGAATCAGAGGTGCAGAAACAGAGTTGGGGTATCAGATATGGGGAATCAGAGGTGGGGAATCAGGGGCGGGGAATCAGAGGGGGGGGAACAGAGGCGGGGAATAAGATATGGGGAATCAGAGGTGGGGAATCAGGGGCGGGGAATCAGTGGCAGGGAATCAGAGGCAGGGAATCAGAGTCGGGGAATCAGAGGCAGGGAATCAGATACGGGGAATCAGAGGTGGGGAATCAGAGATGGGGAATCAGAGGCGGGGAATCAGAGGCAGGGAATCAGACGCGGGGAATCAGAGGCGGGGAATCAGAGGCGGGGAATCAGAGGCGCAGAAACAGAGTTGGGGTATCAGATATGGGGAATCAGAGGTGGGGAATCAGGGGCGGGGTATCAGAGGCTGGGTATCAGACACGGGGATTCAGAGGCGCGGAATCAGAGATGGGGAATCAGAGGCGGGGAATCAGAGGAAGGGAATCAGACGCGGGGAATCAGAGGCGGGGAATCAGAGTCTGGGAATCAGAGGCGGGGAATCAGAGTTCAGGAATCAGAGGCGGGGAATCAGAGTTGGGGAATCAGAGGCGGGGAATCAGATATGGGGAAAGAGAGGTGGGGAATCAGAGGCGGGGAAACAGAGGTGGGGAATCTGATATGGGGAATCAGACGTGGCGAATGAAATGAAGTGAATCAGAGATGGGGAATCAGAGGCGGGGAATCAGAGGCAGGGAATCAAACACGGGGAATAGAGGCGGGGAATCAGAGCTGGAGAATCAGAGGCGGGGAATCAGAGTTGGGGAATCAGAGGCGGGGAATCAGATATGGGGAAACAGAGGCAGGGAATCAGAGGCAGGGAAACAGAGGTGGGGATTCAGATATGGCGAATCAGAGGTGGGGAATCAGAAGTTGGGAAACAGAGGCAGGGAATAAGAGGCAGGGAATCAGATGTGCGGAATCAGAGATGGAAAATCAGAGGCAGCGAAAAAGAGGCAGGGAACCAGAGGCGGGGAATCAGAGGCCGGGAATGAGAGGCCGGGAATGAGAGGCCGGGAATCAGAGGCCGGGGAATCAGAGGCGGGGAATCAGAGATGGGGAATCATAGGAGGGGAATCAAACACGGGGAATCAGAGCTGGGGAATCAGAGGCGGGGAATCAGACTTGGGGAATCAGATATGGGGAATCAGAGGTGGGGAATCAGGGGCGGGGAATCAGTGGCAGGGAATCAGAGGCGGGGAATCAGAGGCGGGGAATCAGAGGCAGGGAATCAGACACGGGGAATCAGAGGCGGGGAATCAGAGATGGGGAATCAGAGGCGGTGAATCAGAGGCAGGGAATCGGATGCCGGTAATCAGAGGCGGGGAATCAGAGCTGGGGAATCAGAGGCGGGGAATCAGAGTTGGGGAATCAGGGGCGGGGAATCAGATATGGTGAATCAGAGGTGGGGAATCGGAGGTTGTGAATCAGAGATGGGGAATCACAGGAGGGAAATCAGAGGCAGGGAATCAGAGGTGGGTAATCAGAGGCGGGGAATCAGAGCTGGGGAATCAGAGGCAGGGAATCAGAGGTGGGTAATCAGAGCTGGGGAATCAGAAGCGGGGAATCAGAGGCGGGGAATCAGAGGCAGGGAATCAGAGGCAGGCAATCAGATATGGGGATTCAGAGGTGGGGAATCAGAGGTTGGGAATCAGAGGCAGGGAATCAGAGGCGGGGAATCAGAGGCAGGAAATCAGATGTGGGGAATCAGAGGCGGGGAATCAGAGCTGGTGAATCAGAGGCGGGGAATCAGATATGGGGAATCAGAGGCGGGGAATCAGAGGCGCGGAAAGAGAGGCGGGGAATCAGATATGGGGAATCAGAGGTGGGGAATCAGATATGGGGAAACAGAGGCGGGGAATCAGAGGCGGGGAAACAGAGGTGGGGAATCTGATATGGGGAATCAGAGGTGGCGAATGAAAGGCGGTGAATCAGAGATGGGGAATCAGAGGCGGGGAATCAGAGGCAGGGAATCAAACACGGGGAATCAGAGGTGGGGAATCAGAGCTGGGGAATCAGATGCGGGGATTCAGAGTTGGGGAATCAGAGGCGGGGAATCAGATATGGGGAAACAGAGGTGGGGAATCAGAGGCAGGGAATCAGAGATGGGGAATCAGAGATGGGGAATCATAGGAGGGGAATCAAACACGGGGAATCAGAGCTGGGGAATCAGAGGCGGGGAATCAGACTTGGGGAATCAGATATGGGGAATCAGAGGTGGGGAATCAGGGGCGGGGAATCAGTGGCAGGGAATCAGAGGCGGGGAATCAGAGGCGGGGAATCAGAGGCAGGGAATCAGACACGGGGAATCAGAGGCGGGGAATCAGAGATGGGGAATCAGAGGCGGTGAATCAGAGGCAGGGAATCGGATGCCGGTAATCAGAGGCGGGGAATCAGAGCTGGGGAATCAGAGGCGGGGAATCAGAGTTGGGGAATCAGGGGCGGGGAATCAGATATGGTGAATCAGAGGTGGGGAATCGGAGGTTGTGAATCAGAGATGGGGAATCACAGGAGGGAAATCAGAGGCAGGGAATCAGAGGTGGGTAATCAGAGGCGGGGAATCAGAGCTGGGGAATCAGAGGCAGGGAATCAGAGGTGGGTAATCAGAGCTGGGGAATCAGAAGCGGGGAATCAGAGGCGGGGAATCAGAGGCAGGGAATCAGAGGCAGGCAATCAGATATGGGGATTCAGAGGTGGGGAATCAGAGGTTGGGAATCAGAGGCAGGGAATCAGAGGCGGGGAATCAGAGGCAGGAAATCAGATGTGGGGAATCAGAGGCGGGGAATCAGAGCTGGTGAATCAGAGGCGGGGAATCAGATATGGGGAATCAGAGGCGGGGAATCAGAGGCGCGGAAAGAGAGGCGGGGAATCAGATATGGGGAATCAGAGGTGGGGAATCAGATATGGGGAAACAGAGGCGGGGAATCAGAGGCGGGGAAACAGAGGTGGGGAATCTGATATGGGGAATCAGAGGTGGCGAATGAAAGGCGGTGAATCAGAGATGGGGAATCAGAGGCGGGGAATCAGAGGCAGGGAATCAAACACGGGGAATCAGAGGTGGGGAATCAGAGCTGGGGAATCAGATGCGGGGATTCAGAGTTGGGGAATCAGAGGCGGGGAATCAGATATGGGGAAACAGAGGTGGGGAATCAGAGGCAGGGAATCAGAGATGGGGAATCAGAGGCGGGGAATCAGCGGTGGTGAATCAGACGTGGGGATTCAGAGGTTGTAAATCAGAGATGGGGAATCAGAGGACGGGAATCAGAGGCGGGGAAACAGAGTTGGGGAATCAGATATGGGGAATCAGAGGTGGGGAATAAGAGGCTGAGAATCAGATATGGGGAATCAGAGGCGGGGAATCAGAGGCGCGGAAAGAGAGGCGGGGAATCAGATATGGGGAATCAGAGGTGGGGAATCAGATATGGGGAAACAGAGGCGGGGAATCAGAGGCGGGGAAACAGAGGCGGGGAATCAGATATGGGGAAGCAGAGGTGGCGAATGAAAGGCAGTGAATCAGAGATGGGGAATCAGAGGCGGGGAATCAGAGGCAGGGAATCAAACACGGGGAATCAGAGGTGGGGAATCAGAGCTGGGGAATCAGAGGCGGGAAATCAGAGTTGGGGAATCAGAGGCGGGGAATCAGATATGGGGAAACAGAGGTGGGGAATCAGAGGCAGGGAAACAGAGGTTGGGATTCAGATATGGGGAATCAGAGGTGGGGAATCAGAGGTTGGGAAACAGAGGCAGGGAATCAGAGGCGGGGAGTCAGAGGCGGGGAATCAGAGGCAGAGAATCAGATGTGCGGAATCAGAGATGGGGAATCAGAGGCAGCGAATCAGAGGCGGGGAACCAGAGGCGGGGAATCAGAGGCCGGGAATCAGAGGCCGGGAATGAGAGGCCGGGAATCAGAGGCCGGGAATCAGAGGCCGGGAATCAGAGATGGGGAATCAGAGGCGGGGAATCAAACACGGGGAATCAGAGCTGGGGAATCAGAGGCGGGGAATCAGAGTTGGGGAATCAGAGGCGGGGAATCAGATATGGGGAAACAGAGGCGGGGAATCAGAGGCGGGGAATCAGAGGTGCAGAAACAGAGTTGGGGTATCAGATATGGGGAATCAGAGGTGGGGAATCAGGGGCGGGGAATCAGAGGGGGGGGAACAGAGGCGGGGAATAAGATATGGGGAATCAGAGGTGGGGAATCAGGGGCGGGGAATCAGTGGCAGGGAATCAGAGGCAGGGAATCAGAGTCGGGGAATCAGAGGCAGGGAATCAGATACGGGGAATCAGAGGTGGGGAATCAGAGATGGGGAATCAGAGGCGGGGAATCAGAGGCAGGGAATCAGACGCGGGGAATCAGAGGCGGGGAATCAGAGGCGGGGAATCAGAGGCGCAGAAACAGAGTTGGGGTATCAGATATGGGGAATCAGAGGTGGGGAATCAGGGGCGGGGTATCAGAGGCTGGGTATCAGACACGGGGATTCAGAGGCGGGGAATCAGAGATGGGGAATCAGAGGCGGGGAATCAGAGGAAGGGAATCAGACGCGGGGAATCAGAGGCGGGGAATCAGAGCCTGGGAATCAGAGGCGGGGAATCAGAGTTCAGGAATCAGAGGCGGGGAATCAGAGTTGGGGAATCAGAGGCGGGGAATCAGATATGGGGAAAGAGAGGTGGGGAATCAGAGGCGGGGAAACAGAGGTGGGGAATCTGATATGGGGAATCAGACGTGGCGAATGAAATGAAGTGAATCAGAGATGGGGAATCAGAGGCGGGGAATCAGAAGCAGGGAATCAAACACGGGGAATAGAGGCGGGGAATCAGAGCTGGAGAATCAGAGGCGGGGAATCAGAGTTGGGGAATCAGAGGCGGGGAATCAGATATGGGGAAACAGAGGCAGGGAATCAGAGGCAGGGAAACAGAGGTGGGGATTCAGATATGGCGAATCAGAGGTGAAGAATCAGAAGTTGGGAAACAGAGGCAGGGAATCAGAGGCAGGGAATCAGATGTGCGGAATCAGAGATGGAAAATCAGAGGCAGCGAAAAAGAGGCAGGGAACCAGAGGCGGGGAATCAGAGGCCGGGAATGAGAGGCCGGGAATGAGAGGCCGGGAATCAGAGGCCGGGGAATCAGAGGCGGGGAATCAGAGATGGGGAATCATAGGAGGGGAATCAAACACGGGGAATCAGAGCTGGGGAATCAGAGGCGGGGAATCAGACTTGGGGAATCAGATATGGGGAATCAGAGGTGGGGAATCAGGGGCGGGGAATCAGTGGCAGGGAATCAGAGGCGGGGAATCAGAGGCGGGGAATCAGAGGCAGGGAATCAGACACGGGGAATCAGAGGCGGGGAATCAGAGATGGGGAATCAGAGGCGGTGAATCAGAGGCAGGGAATCGGATGCCGGTAATCAGAGGCGGGGAATCAGAGCTGGGGAATCAGAGGCGGGGAATCAGAGTTGGGGAATCAGGGGCGGGGAATCAGATATGGTGAATCAGAGGTGGGGAATCGGAGGTTGTGAATCAGAGATGGGGAATCACAGGAGGGAAATCAGAGGCAGGGAATCAGAGGTGGGTAATCAGAGGCGGGGAATCAGAGCTGGGGAATCAGAGGCAGGGAATCAGAGGTGGGTAATCAGAGCTGGGGAATCAGAAGCGGGGAATCAGAGGCTGGGAATCAGAGGCAGGGAATCAGAGGCAGGCAATCAGATATGGGGATTCAGAGGTGGGGAATCAGAGGTTGGGAATCAGAGGCAGGGAATCAGAGGCGGGGAATCAGAGGCAGGAAATCAGATGTGGGGAATCAGAGGCGGGGAATCAGAGCTGGTGAATCAGAGGCGGGGAATCAGATATGGGGAATCAGAGGCGGGGAATCAGAGGCGCGGAAAGAGAGGCGGGGAATCAGATATGGGGAATCAGAGGTGGGGAATCAGATATGGGGAAACAGAGGCGGGGAATCAGAGGCGGGGAAACAGAGGTGGGGAATCTGATATGGGGAATCAGAGGTGGCGAATGAAAGGCGGTGAATCAGAGATGGGGAATCAGAGGCGGGGAATCAGAGGCAGGGAATCAAACACGGGGAATCAGAGGTGGGGAATCAGAGCTGGGGAATCAGATGCGGGGATTCAGAGTTGGGGAATCAGAGGCGGGGAATCAGATATGGGGAAACAGAGGTGGGGAATCAGAGGCAGGGAATCAGAGATGGGGAATCAGAGGCGGGGAATCAGCGGTGGTGAATCAGACGTGGGGATTCAGAGGTTGTAAATCAGAGATGGGGAATCAGAGGACGGGAATCAGAGGCGGGGAAACAGAGTTGGGGAATCAGATATGGGGAATCAGAGGTGGGGAATAAGAGGCTGAGAATCAGAAGCAGGGAATGAGAGGCGGGGAATCAGAGGCCGGGAATCAGAAGCCAGGAATCAGAGGCCGGGAATCAGAGGTGGGGAATCAGAGGCCGGGAATCAGAGATGGGGAATGAGAGGTGGTGAATCAGAGATGGGGAGTCAGAGGAAGGGACTCAGAGGCGGGGAATCAGACGCGGGGAATCAGTGGCCGGGAATCAGAGCTGGGGAATCAGAGGCGGGGAATCAGACGCGGGGAATCAGTGGCTGGAATCAGAGCTGGGGAATCAGAGGCGGGGAATCAGAGATGGGGAATCGGAGGCGGGGAATCGGAGGCGGGGAATCAGAGATGGCAAATCAGAGATGGGGAATCAGAGGCGGGGAAACAGAGGCGGGGAGTCAGATTTGGGGAATCAGAGGTAGGGAATCAGAGGTGGTGTAATGAGTGATGCGGAATCAGAGGCGGTGAATCAGAGGCAGGGAATCAGACGCGGGGAATCAGAGGCTGGGAATCAGAGGCTGGGAATCAGAGCTGGGGAATCAGAGGTTGGGAATCAGAGGCCTGGAATCAGAGGCGGGCAATCAGAGGCAGGGAATCAGATGCGGGGAATCAGAGTTGGGGAATCAGAGGCGGGGAATCAGATATGGGGAAACAGAGGTGGGGAATCAGAGGCGGGGAAACAGAGGCGGGGAATCAGATATGGGGAATCAGAGGTGGGGAATCAGAGGTTGGGAATCAGATGCGGGGAATCAGAGGCGGGGAATCATAGGCAGGGAATCGGATGTGCGGAATCAGAGATGGGGAATCAGAGGCCGGGAATCATAGCTGGCGAATCAGAGGCGGGGAATCAGAGGTGGGCAATCAGAGGCGGGGAATCAGATATGGGGAATCAGAGGCGGGGAATCAGAGGCGGGGAAACAGAGGTGGGGAATCAGATATGGGGAATCAGAGGTGGGGAATCAGAGGTTGTGAATCAGAGATGGGGAATCAGAGGCGGGGAATCAGAGGCAGGGAATCAGACGCGGGGAATCAGAGGCGGGGATTCAGAGCTGGGAATCAGAGGCGGGGAATCAGAGTTGGGGAATCAGAGGCGGTGAATCAGATATGGGGAATCAGAGGCGGGGAATCAGAGGCGGGGAAACAGAGGCGGGGAATCAGATATGGGGAATCAGAGGTGGGGAATCAGGGGCAGGGAATAAGTGGCAGGGAATCAGAGGCGGGGAATCAGAGGCGGGGAATCAGAGGCAGGGAATCAGACACGGGGAATCAGAGGCGGGGAATCAGAGATGGGGAATCAGAGGCGGGGAATCAGAGGCAGGGAATCGGACGCCGGGAATCAGAGGCGGGGAATCAGAGCTGGGGAATCAGAGGCGGGGAATCAGAGTTGGGGAATCAGAGGCGGGGTATGAGATATGGGGAAATAGAGGCGGGGAATCAGATATGGGGAATCAGAGGCGGGGAATCAGATATGGGGTATCAGAGGCTGGGAATCAGAGGGGGGGAAACAGAGGCGGGGAATAAGATATGGGGAATCAGAGATGGGGAATCAGAGGTGGGGAATCAGAGGCGTTGAATCAGAGATGGGGAATCAGAGGCGGGGAATCAGAGGCAGGAAATCAGACACGGGGATTCAGAGGCTGGGAATCAGACGGGGGGAATCAAAGGCGGGGAATCAGAGCTGGGGAATCAGAGGCAGGGAATCAGAGCTGGGGATTCAGAGGCGGGGAATCAGATATGGGGAAACAGAGGTGGGGAATCAGAGGCGGGCAAACAGAGGCAGGGTATCAGATATGGGGAATCAGAGGTGGGGAATTAGAGGTGGTGAATCAGAGATGGGGAATTACAGGCGGGGAATCAGAGGCAGGGAATAGAACGCGGGGAATCAGAGGCGGGGAATCAGAGCTAGGGAATCAGAGGCGGGGAATCATAGTTGGGAATTAGAGGCGGGGAATCAGATATGGGGAAACAGAGGCAGGGAATCAGAGGCGGGGAAACAGAGGCGGGGAATCAGATATGGGGAATCAGATGCGGGGAATCAGAGGCGGGGAATCAGAGCTGGGGAATCAGAGGCGGGGAATCAGAGTTGGGGCATCAGAGGTGGGGAATTAGATATGGGGAAACAGAGGTGGGGAATCAGAGGCAGGGAAACAGAGGCGGGGAATCAGATATGGGGAATCAGAGGTGGGGAATCAGAGGCAGGGAATCAGATGTGCGGAATCAGAGATGGGGAATCAGAGGAAGGGAATCAGAATCAGAAGAGGGGAATCAGAGGCCGGGAATCAGACGCCGGGAATCAGATGCCGGGAATAAGAGGCCGGGAATCAGAGGTGGGGAATCAGAGTCCGGGAATCAGAGATGGGGATTCAGAGGCGGGGAATGAGATATTGGGAATCAGAGGCGGGGAATCAGAGGTGGGGAAACAGAGGTGGGGAATCAGATATGGGGAATCAGAGGTGGCGAATCAAAGGCGGTGAATCAGAGATGGGGAATCAGAGGCGGGGAGTCAGAGGCAGGGAATCAAACACGGGGAATCAGAGGCGGGGAATCAGAGCTGGGGAATCAGAGGCGGGGAATCAGAGTTGGGGAATCAGATGCGGGGAATCAGATATGGGGAAACAAAAGTGGGGAATCAGAGGCGGGGAAACAGAGGCGGGGAATCAGATATGGGGAATCAGAGGAGGGGAATCAGAGGTTGGGAATCAGAGGCAGGGAATCAGAGGCGGTGAAACAGAGGCGGGGTATCAGATATGGGGAATCAGAGGTGGCGAATCAAAGGCGGTGTATCAGAGATGGGGAATCAGAGGCGGGGAATCAGAGGCAGGGAATCAAACACGGGGAATCAGAGGCGGGGAATCAGAGCTGGGGAATCAGAGGCGGGGAATCAGAGTTGGGGAATCAGAGGCGGGGAATCAGAGGCGGGGAAACAGAGGCGGGGAATCAGATATGGGGAATCAGAGGAGTGGAATCAGAGGTTGGGAATCAGAGGCAGGGAATCAGAGGCGGGGAATCAGAGGCGGGGAATCAGAGGCAGGGAATCAGAGGCGGAGAATCAGAGGTTGGGAATCAGAGGCAGGGAATCAGAGGCAGGGAATCAGAGGCAGGGAATCAGAGGCGGGGAATCAGAGGCGGAGAATCAGAGGCCGGGAATCAGAGGCGGGGAATCAGAGTTGGGGCATCAGTGGTGGGGAATTAGATATGGGGAAACAGAGGCGGGGAATCAGAGGCGGGGAAACAGAGCGGGGAATCAGATATGGGAATCAGAGGTGGGGAATCAGAGGCAGGGAATCAGATGTGCGGAATCAGAGATGGGGAATCAGAGGCAGGGAATCAGAATCTGAAGCGGGGAATCAGAGGCCGGGAATCAGAGGCCGGGAATCAGATGCCGGGAATAAGAGGCCGGGAATCAGAGGTGGGGAATCAGGGTCCGGGAATCAGAGATGGGGATTCAGAGGCGGGGAATCAGAGGCGGGGAAACAGAGGTGGGGAATCAGGTATGGGGAATCAGTGGTGGCGAATCAAAGGCGGTAAATCAGAGATGGGGAATCAGAGGCGGGGAATCAGAGGCAGGGAATCAAACACGGGGAATCAGAGGCGGGGAATCAGAGCTGGGGAATCAGAAGCGGGGAATCAGATTTGGGGAATCAGAGTCGGGGAATCAGACATGGGGAAACAGAGGTGGGGAATCAGAGGCGGGGATACAGAGGCGGGGAATCAGATATGGGGAATCGGAGGTGGGGAATCAGATATGGGGAATCAGAGGTGGGGAATTAGAGGTGGTGAATCAGAGATGGGGAATTACAGGCGGGGAATCAGAGGCAGGGAATAGAACGCGGGGAATCAGAGGCGGGGAATCAGAGCTGGGGAATCAGAGGCGGGGAATCATAGTTGGGAATTAGAGGCGGGGAATCAGATATGGGGAAACAGAGGCGGGGAATCAGAGGCGGGGAAACAGAGGCGGGGAATCAGATATGGGGAATCAGATGCGGGGAATCAGAGGCGGGGAATCAGAGCTGGGGAATCAGAGGCGGGGAATCAGAGTTGGGGCATCAGAGGTGGGGAATTAGATATGGGGAAACAGAGGTGGGGAATCAGAGGCGGGGAAACAGAGGCGGGGAATCAGATATGGGGAATCAGAGGTGGAGAATCAGAGGCAGGGAATCAGATGTGCGGAATCAGAGATGGGGAATCAGAGGCAGGGAATCAGAATCAGAAGAGGGGAATCAGAGGCCGGGAATCAGACGCCGGGAATCATATGCCGGGAATAAGAGGCCGGGAATCAGAGGTGGGTAATCAGAGTCCGGGAATCAGAGATGGGGATTCAGAGGCGGGGAATGAGATATTGGGAATCAGAGGCGGGGAATCAGAGGTGGGGAAACAGAGGTGGGGAATCAGATATGGGGAATCAGAGGTGGCGAATCAAAGGCGGTGAATCAGAGATGGGGAATCAGAGGCGGGGAATCAGAGTTGGGGAATCAGAGGCGGGGAATCAGATATGGGGAAACAAAAGTGGGGAATCAGAGGCGGAGAAACAGAGGCGGGGAATCAGATATGGGGAATCAGAGGAGGGGAATCAGAGGTTGGGAATCAGAGGCCTGGAATCAGAGGCCGGGAATCAGAGGCCGGGAATCAGAGGTGGGGAATCAGAGGCCGGGAATCAGAGATGCGGAATCAGACGCGGGGATTCAGAGGTTGTAAATCAGAGATGGGGAATCAGAGGTGGGGAATCACAGGCGGGGATACAGAGGTGGGGAGTCAGATATGAGGAATCAGAGGTGGGGAATAAGAGGCGGAGAATCAGAGGTGGGGAATCAGAGTCCGGGAATCAGAGATGGGGATTCAGAGGCGGGGAATGAGATATTGGGAATCAGAGGCGGCGAAACAAAGGCGGTGAATCAGAGATGGGGAATCAGAGGCGCGGAATCAGAGGCGGGGAATCAGAGGCAGGGAGTCAAACACGGGGAATCAGAGCTGGGGAATCAAAGTCGGGGAATCAGAGTTGAGGCATCAGAGGTGGGGAATTAGATATGGGGAAACAGAGGTGGGGAATCAGAGGCGGGGAAACAGAGGCGGGGAATCAGATATGGGGAATCAGAGGTGGGGAATCAGAGGCAGGGAATCAGATGTGCGGAAGCAGAGATGGGGAATCAGAGGCAGGGAATCAGAATCAGAAGCGGGGAATCAGAGGCCGGGAATCAGAGGCCGGGAATCAGATGCCGGGAATAAGAGGCCGGGAATCAGAGGTGGGGAATCAGAGTCGGGGAATCAGAGTCCGGGAATCAGAGGCAGGGAATCAGAGGCGGGGAATCAGAGGTGGAGTATCAGAGGTTGGGAATCAGAGGCAGGGAATCAGAGGCGGGGAATCAGAGGCATGGAATCAGATGTGCGGAATCAGAGATGGGGAATCAGAGGCAGGGAATCAGAGGCGGGGAATCAGAGGCGTGGAATCAGATTCCGGGAATCAGAGGCCGGGAATGAGAGGCCTGGAATCAGAGGCCGGGAATCAGAGGCCGGGAATCAGAGGTGGGGAATCAGAGGCCGGGAATCAGAGATGCGGAATCAGACGCGGGGATTCAGAGGTTGTAAATCAGAGATGGGGAATCAGAGGTGGGGAATCAGAGGCGGGGAAACAGAGGTGGGGAGTCAGATATGAGGAATCAGAGGTGGGGAATAAGAGGCGGAGAATCAGAGGTGGGGAATCAGAGTCCGGAAATCAGAGATGGGGATTCAGAGGCGGGGAATGAGATATTGGGAATCAGAGGCGGGGAAACAAAGGCGGTGAATCAGAGATGGGGAATCAGAGGCGCGGAATCAGAGGCACGGAATCAAACATGGGGAATCAGAGCTGGGGAATCAGAGTCGGGGAATCAGAGTTGGGGCATCAGAGGTGGGGAATTAGATATGCGGAAACAGAGGTGGGGAATCAGAGGCGGGGAAACAGAGGCGGGGAATCAGATATGGGGAATCAGAGGTGGGGAATCAGAGGCAGGGAATGAGATGTGCGGAATCAGAGGTGGGGAATCAGAGGTGGGGAAACAGAGGTGGGGAGTCAGATATGGGGAATCAGAGGTGGGGAATAAGAGGCGGAGAATCAGAGGCAGGGAATCAGATGCCGGGAATAAGAGGCCGGGAAACAGAGGTGGGGAATCAGAGTCCGGGAATCAGAGATGGGGATTCAGAGGCGGGGATTGAGATATTGGGAATCAGATATGGGGAATCAGAGGTGGCGAATCAAAGGCGGTGAATCAGAGATGGGGAACCAGAGGCGGGGAATCAGAGGCAGGGAATCAAACACGGGGAATCAGAGCTGGGGAATCAGAGTCGGGGAATCAGAGTTGGGGCATCAGAGGTGGGGAATTAGATATGGGGAAACAGAGGTGGGGAATCAGAGGCGGGGAAACAGAGGCGGGGAATCAGAATTGGGGAATCAGAGGTGGGGATTCAGAGGCAGGGAATCAGATGTGCGGAATCAGAGATGGGGAATCAGAGGCAGGGAATCAGAATCAGAAGCGGGGAATCAGAGGCCGGGAATCAGAGGCCGGGAATCAGATGCCGGGAATAAGAGGCCGGGAATCAGAGGTGGGGAATCAGAGTCCGGGAATCAGAGATGGGGATTCAGAGGTGGGGAATGAGATATTGGGAATCAGAGGCGGGGAATCAGAGGTGGGGAAACAGAGGTGGGGAATCAGATATGGGGAATCAGAGGTGGCGAATCAAAGGCGGTGAATCAGAGATGGGGAATCAGAGGCGGGGAATCAGAGGCAGGGAATCAAACACGGGGAATCAGAGGCGGGGAATCAGAGCTGGGGAATCAGAGGCGGGGAATCAGAGTTGGGGAATCAGAGGCGGGGAATCAGATATGGGGAAACAAAAGTGGGGAATCAGAGGCGGGGAAACAGAGGCGGGGAATCAGATATGGGGAATCAGAGGAGGGGAATCAGAGGTTGGGAATCAGAGGCAGGGAATCAGAGGCGGGGAAACAGAGGCGGGGTATCAGATATGGGGAATCAGAGGTGGCGAATCAAAGGCGGTGTATCAGAGATGGGGAATCAGAGGCGGGGAATCAGAGGCAGGGAATCAAACACGGGGAATCAGTGGCAGGGAATCAGAGGCAGGGAATCAGAGTCGGGGAATCAGAGGCAGGGAATCAGATACGGGGAATCAGAGGTGGGGAATCAGAGATGGGGAATCAGAGGCGGGGAATCAGAGGCAGGGAATCAGACGCGGGGAATCAGAGGCGGGGAATCAGAGGCGGGGAATCAGAGGCGCAGAAACAGAGTTGGGGTATCAGATATGGGGAATCAGAGGTGGGGAATCAGGGGCGGGGTATCAGAGGCTGGGTATCAGACACGGGGATTCAGAGGCGGGGAATCAGAGATGGGGAATCAGAGGCGGGGAATCAGAGGAAGGGAATCAGACGCGGGGAATCAGAGGCGGGGAATCAGAGCCTGGGAATCAGAGGCGGGGAATCAGAGTTCAGGAATCAGAGGCGGGGAATCAGAGTTGGGGAATCAGAGGCGGGGAATCAGATATGGGGAAAGAGAGGTGGGGAATCAGAGGCGGGGAAACAGAGGTGGGGAATCTGATATGGGGAATCAGACGTGGCGAATGAAATGAAGTGAATCAGAGATGGGGAATCAGAGGCGGGGAATCAGAAGCAGGGAATCAAACACGGGGAATAGAGGCGGGGAATCAGAGCTGGAGAATCAGAGGCGGGGAATCAGAGTTGGGGAATCAGAGGCGGGGAATCAGATATGGGGAAACAGAGGCAGGGAATCAGAGGCAGGGAAACAGAGGTGGGGATTCAGATATGGCGAATCAGAGGTGAAGAATCAGAAGTTGGGAAACAGAGGCAGGGAATCAGAGGCAGGGAATCAGATGTGCGGAATCAGAGATGGAAAATCAGAGGCAGCGAAAAAGAGGCAGGGAACCAGAGGCGGGGAATCAGAGGCCGGGAATGAGAGGCCGGGAATGAGAGGCCGGGAATCAGAGGCCGGGGAATCAGAGGCGGGGAATCAGAGATGGGGAATCATAGGAGGGGAATCAAACACGGGGAATCAGAGCTGGGGAATCAGAGGCGGGGAATCAGACTTGGGGAATCAGATATGGGGAATCAGAGGTGGGGAATCAGGGGCGGGGAATCAGTGGCAGGGAATCAGAGGCGGGGAATCAGAGGCGGGGAATCAGAGGCAGGGAATCAGACACGGGGAATCAGAGGCGGGGAATCAGAGATGGGGAATCAGAGGCGGTGAATCAGAGGCAGGGAATCGGATGCCGGTAATCAGAGGCGGGGAATCAGAGCTGGGGAATCAGAGGCGGGGAATCAGAGTTGGGGAATCAGGGGCGGGGAATCAGATATGGTGAATCAGAGGTGGGGAATCGGAGGTTGTGAATCAGAGATGGGGAATCACAGGAGGGAAATCAGAGGCAGGGAATCAGAGGTGGGTAATCAGAGGCGGGGAATCAGAGCTGGGGAATCAGAGGCAGGGAATCAGAGGTGGGTAATCAGAGCTGGGGAATCAGAAGCGGGGAATCAGAGGCTGGGAATCAGAGGCAGGGAATCAGAGGCAGGCAATCAGATATGGGGATTCAGAGGTGGGGAATCAGAGGTTGGGAATCAGAGGCAGGGAATCAGAGGCGGGGAATCAGAGGCAGGAAATCAGATGTGGGGAATCAGAGGCGGGGAATCAGAGCTGGTGAATCAGAGGCGGGGAATCAGATATGGGGAATCAGAGGCGGGGAATCAGAGGCGCGGAAAGAGAGGCGGGGAATCAGATATGGGGAATCAGAGGTGGGGAATCAGATATGGGGAAACAGAGGCGGGGAATCAGAGGCGGGGAAACAGAGGTGGGGAATCTGATATGGGGAATCAGAGGTGGCGAATGAAAGGCGGTGAATCAGAGATGGGGAATCAGAGGCGGGGAATCAGAGGCAGGGAATCAAACACGGGGAATCAGAGGTGGGGAATCAGAGCTGGGGAATCAGATGCGGGGATTCAGAGTTGGGGAATCAGAGGCGGGGAATCAGATATGGGGAAACAGAGGTGGGGAATCAGAGGCAGGGAATCAGAGATGGGGAATCAGAGGCGGGGAATCAGCGGTGGTGAATCAGACGTGGGGATTCAGAGGTTGTAAATCAGAGATGGGGAATCAGAGGACGGGAATCAGAGGCGGGGAAACAGAGTTGGGGAATCAGATATGGGGAATCAGAGGTGGGGAATAAGAGGCTGAGAATCAGAAGCAGGGAATGAGAGGCGGGGAATCAGAGGCCGGGAATCAGAAGCCAGGAATCAGAGGCCGGGAATCAGAGGTGGGGAATCAGAGGCCGGGAATCAGAGATGGGGAATGAGAGGTGGTGAATCAGAGATGGGGAGTCAGAGGAAGGGACTCAGAGGCGGGGAATCAGACGCGGGGAATCAGTGGCCGGGAATCAGAGCTGGGGAATCAGAGGCGGGGAATCAGACGCGGGGAATCAGTGGCTGGAATCAGAGCTGGGGAATCAGAGGCGG
This sequence comes from Narcine bancroftii, assembly GCF_036971445.1. NCBI lineage: Eukaryota > Metazoa > Chordata > Chondrichthyes > Torpediniformes > Narcinidae > Narcine > Narcine bancroftii. The sequence goes on from NC_091474.1 coordinate 56,853,020, forward strand.
GGAATCAGAGATGGGGAATCGGAGGCGGGGAATCGGAGGCGGGGAATCAGAGATGGCAAATCAGAGATGGGGAATCAGAGGCGGGGAAACAGAGGCGGGGAGTCAGATTTGGGGAATCAGAGGTAGGGAATCAGAGGTGGTGTAATGAGTGATGCGGAATCAGAGGCGGGGAATCAGAGGCAGGGAATCAGACGCGGGGAATCAGAGGCTGGGAATCAGAGGCTGGGAATCAGAGCTGGGGAATCAGAGGTTGGGAATCAGAGGCCTGGAATCAGAGGCGGGCAATCAGAGGCAGGGAATCAGATGCGGGGAATCAGAGTTGGGGAATCAGAGGCGGGGAATCAGATATGGGGAAACAGAGGTGGGGAATCAGAGGCGGGGAAACAGAGGCGGGGAATCAGATATGGGGAATCAGAGGTGGGGAATCAGAGGTTGGGAATCAGATGCGGGGAATCAGAGGCGGGGAATCATAGGCAGGGAATCGGATGTGCGGAATCAGAGATGGGGAATCAGAGGCCGGGAATCATAGCTGGCGAATCAGAGGCGGGGAATCAGAGGTGGGCAATCAGAGGCGGGGAATCAGATATGGGGAATCAGAGGCGGGGAATCAGAGGCGGGGAAACAGAGGTGGGGAATCAGATATGGGGAATCAGAGGTGGGGAATCAGAGGTTGTGAATCAGAGATGGGGAATCAGAGGCGGGGAATCAGAGGCAGGGAATCAGACGCGGGGAATCAGAGGCGGGGATTCAGAGCTGGGAATCAGAGGCGGGGAATCAGAGTTGGGGAATCAGAGGCGGTGAATCAGATATGGGGAATCAGAGGCGGGGAATCAGAGGCGGGGAAACAGAGGCGGGGAATCAGATATGGGGAATCAGAGGTGGGGAATCAGGGGCAGGGAATAAGTGGCAGGGAATCAGAGGCGGGGAATCAGAGGCGGGGAATCAGAGGCAGGGAATCAGACACGGGGAATCAGAGGCGGGGAATCAGAGATGGGGAATCAGAGGCGGGGAATCAGAGGCAGGGAATCGGACGCCGGGAATCAGAGGCGGGGAATCAGAGCTGGGGAATCAGAGGCGGGGAATCAGAGTTGGGGAATCAGAGGCGGGGTATGAGATATGGGGAAATAGAGGCGGGGAATCAGATATGGGGAATCAGAGGCGGGGAATCAGATATGGGGTATCAGAGGCTGGGAATCAGAGGGGGGGAAACAGAGGCGGGGAATAAGATATGGGGAATCAGAGATGGGGAATCAGAGGTGGGGAATCAGAGGCGTTGAATCAGAGATGGGGAATCAGAGGCGGGGAATCAGAGGCAGGAAATCAGACACGGGGATTCAGAGGCTGGGAATCAGACGGGGGGAATCAAAGGCGGGGAATCAGAGCTGGGGAATCAGAGGCAGGGAATCAGAGCTGGGGATTCAGAGGCGGGGAATCAGATATGGGGAAACAGAGGTGGGGAATCAGAGGCGGGCAAACAGAGGCAGGGTATCAGATATGGGGAATCAGAGGTGGGGAATTAGAGGTGGTGAATCAGAGATGGGGAATTACAGGCGGGGAATCAGAGGCAGGGAATAGAACGCGGGGAATCAGAGGCGGGGAATCAGAGCTAGGGAATCAGAGGCGGGGAATCATAGTTGGGAATTAGAGGCGGGGAATCAGATATGGGGAAACAGAGGCAGGGAATCAGAGGCGGGGAAACAGAGGCGGGGAATCAGATATGGGGAATCAGATGCGGGGAATCAGAGGCGGGGAATCAGAGCTGGGGAATCAGAGGCGGGGAATCAGAGTTGGGGCATCAGAGGTGGGGAATTAGATATGGGGAAACAGAGGTGGGGAATCAGAGGCGGGGAAACAGAGGCGGGGAATCAGATATGGGGAATCAGAGGTGGGGAATCAGAGGCAGGGAATCAGATGTGCGGAATCAGAGATGGGGAATCAGAGGAAGGGAATCAGAATCAGAAGAGGGGAATCAGAGGCCGGGAATCAGACGCCGGGAATCAGATGCCGGGAATAAGAGGCCGGGAATCAGAGGTGGGGAATCAGAGTCCGGGAATCAGAGATGGGGATTCAGAGGCGGGGAATGAGATATTGGGAATCAGAGGCGGGGAATCAGAGGTGGGGAAACAGAGGTGGGGAATCAGATATGGGGAATCAGAGGTGGCGAATCAAAGGCGGTGAATCAGAGATGGGGAATCAGAGGCGGGGAGTCAGAGGCAGGGAATCAAACACGGGGAATCAGAGGCGGGGAATCAGAGCTGGGGAATCAGAGGCGGGGAATCAGAGTTGGGGAATCAGATGCGGGGAATCAGATATGGGGAAACAAAAGTGGGGAATCAGAGGCGGGGAAACAGAGGCGGGGAATCAGATATGGGGAATCAGAGGAGGGGAATCAGAGGTTGGGAATCAGAGGCAGGGAATCAGAGGCGGTGAAACAGAGGCGGGGTATCAGATATGGGGAATCAGAGGTGGCGAATCAAAGGCGGTGTATCAGAGATGGGGAATCAGAGGCGGGGAATCAGAGGCAGGGAATCAAACACGGGGAATCAGAGGCGGGGAATCAGAGCTGGGGAATCAGAGGCGGGGAATCAGAGTTGGGGAATCAGAGGCGGGGAATCAGAGGCGGGGAAACAGAGGCGGGGAATCAGATATGGGGAATCAGAGGAGTGGAATCAGAGGTTGGGAATCAGAGGCAGGGAATCAGAGGCGGGGAATCAGAGGCGGGGAATCAGAGGCAGGGAATCAGAGGCGGAGAATCAGAGGTTGGGAATCAGAGGCAGGGAATCAGAGGCAGGGAATCAGAGGCAGGGAATCAGAGGCGGGGAATCAGAGGCGGAGAATCAGAGGCCGGGAATCAGAGGCGGGGAATCAGAGTTGGGGCATCAGTGGTGGGGAATTAGATATGGGGAAACAGAGGCGGGGAATCAGAGGCGGGGAAACAGAGCGGGGAATCAGATATGGGAATCAGAGGTGGGGAATCAGAGGCAGGGAATCAGATGTGCGGAATCAGAGATGGGGAATCAGAGGCAGGGAATCAGAATCTGAAGCGGGGAATCAGAGGCCGGGAATCAGAGGCCGGGAATCAGATGCCGGGAATAAGAGGCCGGGAATCAGAGGTGGGGAATCAGAGTCCGGGAATCAGAGATGGGGATTCAGAGGCGGGGAATCAGAGGCGGGGAAACAGAGGTGGGGAATCAGGTATGGGGAATCAGTGGTGGCGAATCAAAGGCGGTAAATCAGAGATGGGGAATCAGAGGCGGGGAATCAGAGGCAGGGAATCAAACACGGGGAATCAGAGGCGGGGAATCAGAGCTGGGGAATCAGAAGCGGGGAATCAGATTTGGGGAATCAGAGTCGGGGAATCAGACATGGGGAAACAGAGGTGGGGAATCAGAGGCGGGGATACAGAGGCGGGGAATCAGATATGGGGAATCGGAGGTGGGGAATCAGATATGGGGAATCAGAGGTGGGGAATTAGAGGTGGTGAATCAGAGATGGGGAATTACAGGCGGGGAATCAGAGGCAGGGAATAGAACGCGGGGAATCAGAGGCGGGGAATCAGAGCTGGGGAATCAGAGGCGGGGAATCATAGTTGGGAATTAGAGGCGGGGAATCAGATATGGGGAAACAGAGGCGGGGAATCAGAGGCGGGGAAACAGAGGCGGGGAATCAGATATGGGGAATCAGATGCGGGGAATCAGAGGCGGGGAATCAGAGCTGGGGAATCAGAGGCGGGGAATCAGAGTTGGGGCATCAGAGGTGGGGAATTAGATATGGGGAAACAGAGGTGGGGAATCAGAGGCGGGGAAACAGAGGCGGGGAATCAGATATGGGGAATCAGAGGTGGAGAATCAGAGGCAGGGAATCAGATGTGCGGAATCAGAGATGGGGAATCAGAGGCAGGGAATCAGAATCAGAAGAGGGGAATCAGAGGCCGGGAATCAGACGCCGGGAATCATATGCCGGGAATAAGAGGCCGGGAATCAGAGGTGGGTAATCAGAGTCCGGGAATCAGAGATGGGGATTCAGAGGCGGGGAATGAGATATTGGGAATCAGAGGCGGGGAATCAGAGGTGGGGAAACAGAGGTGGGGAATCAGATATGGGGAATCAGAGGTGGCGAATCAAAGGCGGTGAATCAGAGATGGGGAATCAGAGGCGGGGAATCAGAGTTGGGGAATCAGAGGCGGGGAATCAGATATGGGGAAACAAAAGTGGGGAATCAGAGGCGGAGAAACAGAGGCGGGGAATCAGATATGGGGAATCAGAGGAGGGGAATCAGAGGTTGGGAATCAGAGGCCTGGAATCAGAGGCCGGGAATCAGAGGCCGGGAATCAGAGGTGGGGAATCAGAGGCCGGGAATCAGAGATGCGGAATCAGACGCGGGGATTCAGAGGTTGTAAATCAGAGATGGGGAATCAGAGGTGGGGAATCACAGGCGGGGATACAGAGGTGGGGAGTCAGATATGAGGAATCAGAGGTGGGGAATAAGAGGCGGAGAATCAGAGGTGGGGAATCAGAGTCCGGGAATCAGAGATGGGGATTCAGAGGCGGGGAATGAGATATTGGGAATCAGAGGCGGCGAAACAAAGGCGGTGAATCAGAGATGGGGAATCAGAGGCGCGGAATCAGAGGCGGGGAATCAGAGGCAGGGAGTCAAACACGGGGAATCAGAGCTGGGGAATCAAAGTCGGGGAATCAGAGTTGAGGCATCAGAGGTGGGGAATTAGATATGGGGAAACAGAGGTGGGGAATCAGAGGCGGGGAAACAGAGGCGGGGAATCAGATATGGGGAATCAGAGGTGGGGAATCAGAGGCAGGGAATCAGATGTGCGGAAGCAGAGATGGGGAATCAGAGGCAGGGAATCAGAATCAGAAGCGGGGAATCAGAGGCCGGGAATCAGAGGCCGGGAATCAGATGCCGGGAATAAGAGGCCGGGAATCAGAGGTGGGGAATCAGAGTCGGGGAATCAGAGTCCGGGAATCAGAGGCAGGGAATCAGAGGCGGGGAATCAGAGGTGGAGTATCAGAGGTTGGGAATCAGAGGCAGGGAATCAGAGGCGGGGAATCAGAGGCATGGAATCAGATGTGCGGAATCAGAGATGGGGAATCAGAGGCAGGGAATCAGAGGCGGGGAATCAGAGGCGTGGAATCAGATTCCGGGAATCAGAGGCCGGGAATGAGAGGCCTGGAATCAGAGGCCGGGAATCAGAGGCCGGGAATCAGAGGTGGGGAATCAGAGGCCGGGAATCAGAGATGCGGAATCAGACGCGGGGATTCAGAGGTTGTAAATCAGAGATGGGGAATCAGAGGTGGGGAATCAGAGGCGGGGAAACAGAGGTGGGGAGTCAGATATGAGGAATCAGAGGTGGGGAATAAGAGGCGGAGAATCAGAGGTGGGGAATCAGAGTCCGGAAATCAGAGATGGGGATTCAGAGGCGGGGAATGAGATATTGGGAATCAGAGGCGGGGAAACAAAGGCGGTGAATCAGAGATGGGGAATCAGAGGCGCGGAATCAGAGGCACGGAATCAAACATGGGGAATCAGAGCTGGGGAATCAGAGTCGGGGAATCAGAGTTGGGGCATCAGAGGTGGGGAATTAGATATGCGGAAACAGAGGTGGGGAATCAGAGGCGGGGAAACAGAGGCGGGGAATCAGATATGGGGAATCAGAGGTGGGGAATCAGAGGCAGGGAATGAGATGTGCGGAATCAGAGGTGGGGAATCAGAGGTGGGGAAACAGAGGTGGGGAGTCAGATATGGGGAATCAGAGGTGGGGAATAAGAGGCGGAGAATCAGAGGCAGGGAATCAGATGCCGGGAATAAGAGGCCGGGAAACAGAGGTGGGGAATCAGAGTCCGGGAATCAGAGATGGGGATTCAGAGGCGGGGATTGAGATATTGGGAATCAGATATGGGGAATCAGAGGTGGCGAATCAAAGGCGGTGAATCAGAGATGGGGAACCAGAGGCGGGGAATCAGAGGCAGGGAATCAAACACGGGGAATCAGAGCTGGGGAATCAGAGTCGGGGAATCAGAGTTGGGGCATCAGAGGTGGGGAATTAGATATGGGGAAACAGAGGTGGGGAATCAGAGGCGGGGAAACAGAGGCGGGGAATCAGAATTGGGGAATCAGAGGTGGGGATTCAGAGGCAGGGAATCAGATGTGCGGAATCAGAGATGGGGAATCAGAGGCAGGGAATCAGAATCAGAAGCGGGGAATCAGAGGCCGGGAATCAGAGGCCGGGAATCAGATGCCGGGAATAAGAGGCCGGGAATCAGAGGTGGGGAATCAGAGTCCGGGAATCAGAGATGGGGATTCAGAGGTGGGGAATGAGATATTGGGAATCAGAGGCGGGGAATCAGAGGTGGGGAAACAGAGGTGGGGAATCAGATATGGGGAATCAGAGGTGGCGAATCAAAGGCGGTGAATCAGAGATGGGGAATCAGAGGCGGGGAATCAGAGGCAGGGAATCAAACACGGGGAATCAGAGGCGGGGAATCAGAGCTGGGGAATCAGAGGCGGGGAATCAGAGTTGGGGAATCAGAGGCGGGGAATCAGATATGGGGAAACAAAAGTGGGGAATCAGAGGCGGGGAAACAGAGGCGGGGAATCAGATATGGGGAATCAGAGGAGGGGAATCAGAGGTTGGGAATCAGAGGCAGGGAATCAGAGGCGGGGAAACAGAGGCGGGGTATCAGATATGGGGAATCAGAGGTGGCGAATCAAAGGCGGTGTATCAGAGATGGGGAATCAGAGGCGGGGAATCAGAGGCAGGGAATCAAACACGGGGAATCAGAGGCGGGGAATCAGAGCTGGGGAATCAGAGGCGGGGAATCAGAGTTGGGGAATCAGAGGCGGGGAATCAGAGGCGGGGAAACAGAGGCGGGGAATCAGATATGGGGAATCAGAGGAGGGGAATCAGAGGTTGGGAATCAGAGGCAGGGAATCAGAGGCGGGGAATCAGAGGCGGGGAATCAGAGGCAGGGAATCAGAGGCGGAGAATCAGAGGTTGGGAATCAGAGGCAGGGAATCAGAGGCAGGGAATCAGAGGCAGGGAATCAGAGGCGGGGAATCAGAGGCGGAGAATCAGAGGCCGGGAATCAGAGGCGGGGAATCAGAGTTGGGGCATCAGTGGTGGGGAATTAGATATGGGGAAACAGAGGCGGGGAATCAGAGGCGGGGAAACAGAGCGGGGAATCAGATATGGGGAATCAGAGGTGGGGAATCAGAGGCAGGGAATCAGATGTGCGGAATCAGAGATGGGGAATCAGAGGCAGGGAATCAGAATCAGAAGCGGGGAATCAGGGCCGGGAATCAGAGGCCGGGAATCAGATGCCGGGAATAAGAGGCCGGGAATCAGAGGTGGGGAATCAGTGTCCGGGAATCAGAGATGGGGATTCAGAGGCGGGGAATCAGAGGCGGGGAAACAGAGGTGGGGAATCAGGTATGGGGAATCAGTGGTGGCGAATCAAAGGCGGTAAATCAGAGATGGGGAATCAGAGGCGGGGTATCAGAGGCAGGGAATCAAACACGGGGAATCAGAGGCGGGGAATCAGAGCTGGGGAATCAGAGGCGGGGAATCAGATTTGGGGAATCAGAGTCGGGGAATCAGATATGGGGAAACAGAGGTGGGGAATCAGAGGCGGGGATACAGAGGCGGGGAATCAGATATGGGGAATCAGAGGTGGGGAATCAGAGGCGGCGAAACAGAGGCGGGGAATCAGATATGGGGAATCAGAGGTGGGGAATCAGAGGTTGGGAATCAGAGGCAGGGAATCAGAGATGGGGATTCAGAGGCGGGGAATGAGATATTGGGAATCAGAGGCGGGGAAACAAAGGCGGTGAATCAGAGATGGGGAATCAGAGGCGCGGAATCAGAGGCAGGGAATCAAACATGGGGAATCAGAGCTGGGGAATCAGAGTCGGGGAATCAGAGTTGGGGCATCAGAGGTGGGGAATTAGATATGGGGAAACAGAGGTGGGGAATCAGAGGCGGGGAAACAGAGGCGGGGAATCAGATATGGGGAATCAGAGGTGGGGAATCAGAGGCAGGGAATGAGATGTGCGGAATCAGAGGTGGGGAATCAGAGGTGGGGAAACAGAGGTGGGGAGTCAGATATGGGGAATCAGAGGTGGGGAATAAGAGGCGGAGAATCAGAGGCAGGGAATCAGATGCCGGGAATAAGAGGCCGGGAAACAGAGGTGGGGAATCAGAGTCCGGGAATCAGAGATGGGGATTCAGAGGCGGGGATTGAGATATTGGGAATCAGATATGGGGAATCAGAGGTGGCGAATCAAAGGCGGTGAATCAGAGATGGGGAACCAGAGGCGGGGAATCAGAGGCAGGGAATCAAACACGGGGAATCAGAGCTGGGGAATCAGAGTCGGGGAATCAGAGTTGGGGCATCAGAGGTGGGGAATTAGAAATGGGGAAACAGAGGTGGGGAATCAGAGGCGGGGAAACAGAGGCGGGGAATCAGAATTGGGGAATCAGAGGTGGGGATTCAGAGGCAGGGAATCAGATGTGCGGAATCAGAGATGGGGAATCAGAGGCAGGGAATCAGAATCAGAAGCGGGGAATCAGAGGCCGGGAATCAGAGGCCGGGAATCAGATGCCGGGAATAAGAGGCCGGGAATCAGAGGTGGGGAATCAGAGTCCGGGAATCAGAGATGGGGATTCAGAGGTGGGGAATGAGATATTGGGAATCAGAGGCGGGGAATCAGAGGTGGGGAAACAGAGGTGGGGAATCAGATATGGGGAATCAGAGGTGGCGAATCAAAGGCGGTGAATCAGAGATGGGGAATCAGAGGCGGGGAATCAGAGGCAGGGAATCAAACACGGGGAAACAGAGGCGGGGAATCAGAGCTGGGGAATCAGAGGCGGGGAATCAGAGTTGGGGAATCAGAGGCGGGGAATCAGATATGGGGAAACAAAAGTGGGGAATCAGAGGCGGGGAAACAGAGGCTGGGAATCAGATATGGGGAATCAGAGGAGGGGAATCAGAGGTTGGGAATCAGAGGCAGGGAATCAGAGGCGGGGAAACAGAGGCGGGGTATCAGATATGGGGAATCAGAGGTGGCGAATCAAAGGCGGTGTATCAGAGATGGGGAATCAGAGGCGGGGAATCAGAGGCAGGGAATCAAACACGGGGAATCAGAGGCGGGGAATCAGAGCTGGGGAATCAGAGGCGGGGAATCAGAGTTGGGGAATCAGAGGCGGGGAATCAGAGGCGGGGAAACAGAGGCGGGGAATCAGATATGGGGAATCAGAGGAGGGGAATCAGAGGTTGGGAATCAGAGGCAGGGAATCAGAGGCGGGGAATCAGAGGCGGGGAATCAGAGGCAGGGAATCAGAGGCGGAGAATCAGAGGTTGGGAATCAGAGGCAGGGAATCAGAGGCAGGGAATCAGAGGCAGGGAATCAGAGGCGGGGAATCAGAGGCGGAGAATCAGAGGCCGGGAATCAGAGGCGGGGAATCAGAGTTGGGGCATCAGTGGTGGGGAATTAGATATGGGGAAACAGAGGCGGGGAATCAGAGGCGGGGAAACAGAGCGGGGAATCAGATATGGGGAATCAGAGGTGGGGAATCAGAGGCAGGGAATCAGATGTGCGGAATCAGAGATGGGGAATCAGAGGCAGGGAATCAGAATCAGAAGCGGGGAATCAGGGCCGGGAATCAGAGGCCGGGAATCAGATGCCTGGAATAAGAGGCCGGGAATCAGAGGTGGGGAATCAGTGTCCGGGAATCAGAGATGGGGATTCAGAGGCGGGGAATCAGAGGCGGGGAAACAGAGGTGGGGAATCAGGTATGGGGAATCAGTGGTGGCGAATCAAAGGCGGTAAATCAGAGATGGGGAATCAGAGGCGGGGTATCAGAGGCAGGGAATCAAACACGGGGAATCAGAGGCGGGGAATCAGAGCTGGGGAATCAGAGGCGGGGAATCAGAGTTGGGGAATCAGAGTCGGGGAATCAGATATGGGGAAACAGAGGTGGGGAATCAGAGGCGGGGATACAGAGGCGGGGAATCAGATATGGGGAATCAGAGGTGGGGAATCAGAGGCGGCGAAACAGAGGCGGGGAATCAGATATGGGGAATCAGAGGTGGGGAATCAGAGGTTGGGAATCAGAGGCAGGGAATCAGAGGCGGGGAATCAGAGGCGGCGAATCAGATGCATGGAATCAGATGTGCGAAATCAGAGATGGGGAATCAGAGGCAGGGAATCAGAGGCGGGGAATCAGAGGCGTGGAATCAGAGGCCGGTATTCAGAGGCCGGGAATGAGAGGCCGGGAATCAGAGGCCGGGAATCAGAGGCGTGGAATCAGAGTCCGGGAATACGAGGCCGGGAATGAGAGGCCGGGAATCAGAGGCCGGGAATCAGAGGCCGGGAATCAGAGGTGGGGAATCAGAGGCCGGGAATCAGAGATGCGGAATCAGATGCGGGGATTCAGAGGTTGTAAATCAGAGATGGGGAATCAGAGGCGGGGAATCAGAGGCGGGGAAACAGAGGTGGGGAATCAGATATGGGGAATCAGATATGGGGAATCAAAGGCGGTGAATCAGAGATGGGGAATCAGAGGCGGGGAATCAGAGGCGGGGAATCAGAGCTGGGGAATCAGAGGCGGGGAATCAGAGTTGGGGAATCAGAGGCGGGGAATCAGATATGGGGAAACAGAGGTGGGGAATCAGAGGCGGGGAAACAGAGGCGGGGAATCAGATATGGGGAATCAGAGGCAGGGAATCAGATGTGCGGAATCAAAGATGGTGAATCTGAGGCAGGGAATCAGAGGCGGGGAATCAGAGGCGGGGAATCAGAGTCCGGGAATCAAAGGCCGGGAATGAGAGGCCGCGAATCAGAAGCCGGTAATCAGAGTCCGGGAATCAGAGGTGGGGAATCAGATGCAGGGAATCAGAGATGGGGAATCAGAGGCGGGGAATCAGCGGTGGTGAATCAGACGCGGGGATTCAGAGGTTGTAAATCAGAGATGGGGAATCAGAGGAGGGGAATCAGAGGCGGGGAAACAGAGTTGGGGAATCAGATATGGGGAATCAGAGGTGGGGAATAAGAGGCTGAGAATCAGAAGCAGGGAATCAGAGGCGGGGAATCAGAGGCCGGGAATCAGAAGCCAGGAATCAGAGGCCGGGAATCAGAGGTGGGGAATCAGAGGCCAGGAATCAGAGATGGGGAATGAGAGGTGGTGAATCAGAGATGGGGAGTCAGAGGAAGGGACTCAGAGGCGGGGAATCAGACGCGGGGAATCAGTGGCCGGGAATCAGAGCTGGGGAATCAGAGGCGGGGAATCAGACGCGGGGAATCAGTGGCCTGGAATCAGAGCTGGGGAATCAGAGGCGGGGAATCAGAGATGGGGAATCGGAGGCGGGGAATCAGAGATGACAAATCAGAGATGGGGAATCAGAGGCGGGGAAACAGAGGCGGGGAGTCAGATTTGGGGAATCAGAGGTAGGGAATCAGAGGTGGTGTAATGAGTGATGCGGAATCAGAGGCGGGGAATCAGAGGCAGGGAATCAGACGCGGGGAATCAGAGGCTGGGAATCAGAGGCTGGGAATCAGAGCTGGGGAATCAGAGGTTGGGAATCAGAGGCCTGGAATCAGAGGCGGGCAATCAGAGGCAGGGAATCAGATGCGGGGAATCAGAGTTGGGGAATCAGAGGCGGGGAATCAGAGATGGGGAACCAGAGGCCGGGAATCATAGCTGGCGAATCAGAGGCGGGGAATCAGTGGTGGGCAATCAGAGGCGGGGAATCAGATATGGGGAATCAGAGGCGGGGAATCAGAGGCGGGGAAACAGAGGCGGGGAATCAGATATGGGGAATCAGAGGTGGGGAATCAGAGGTTGTGAATCAGAGGTGGGGAATCAGAAGTTGGGAAACAGAGGCAGGGAATCAGAGGCAGGGAATCAGATGTGCGGAATCAGAGATGGAAAATCAGAGGCAGCGAAAAAGAGGCAGGGAACCAGAGGCGGGGAATCAGAGGCCGGGAATGAGAGGCCGGGAATGAGAGGCCGGGAATCAGAGGCCGGGGAATCAGAGGCGGGGAATCAGAGGCGGGGAATCAGAGATGGGGAATCATAGGAGGGGAATCAAACACGGGGAATCAGAGCTGGGGAATCAGAGGCGGGGAATCAGACTTGGGGAATCAGATATGGGGAATCAGAGGTGGGGAATCAGGGGCGGGGAATCAGTGGCAGGGAATCAGAGGCGGGGAATCAGAGGCGGGGAATCAGAGGCAGGGAATCAGACACGGGGAATCAGAGGCGGGGAATCAGAGATGGGGAATCAGAGGCGGTGAATCAGAGGCAGGGAATCGGATGCCGGTAATCAGAGGCGGGGAATCAGAGCTGGGGAATCAGAGGCGGGGAATCAGAGTTGGGGAATCAGGGGCGGGGAATCAGATATGGTGAATCAGAGGTGGGGAATCGGAGGTTGTGAATCAGAGATGGGGAATCACAGGCGGGAAATCAGAGGCAGGGAATCAGAGGTGGGTAATCATAGGCGGGGAATCAGAGCTGGGGAATCAGAGGCAGGGAATCAGAGTTGGGGATTCAGAGGCAGGGAATCAGAGCTGGGGAATCAGAAGCGGGGAATCAGAGGCGGGGAATCAGAGGCAGGGAATCAGAGGCAGGCAATCAGATATGGGGATTCAGAGGTGGGGAATAAGAGGTTGGGAATCAGAGGCAGGGAATCAGAGGCGGGGAATCAGAGGCAGGAAATCAGATGTGGGGAATCAGAGGTGGGGAATCAGAGCTGGTGAATCAGAGGCGGGGAATCAGATATGGGGAATCAGAGGCGGGGAATCAGAGGTGCGGAAAGAGAGGCGGGGAATCAGATATGGGGAATCAGAGGTGGGGAATCAGATATGGGGAAACAGAGGCGGGGAATCAGAGGCGGGGAAACAGAGGTGGGGAATCTGAGATGGGGAATCAGAGGTGGCGAATGAAAGGCGGTGAATCAGAGATGGGGAATCAGAGGCGGGGAATCAGAGGCAGGGAATCAAACACGGGAATCAGAGGTGGGGAATCAGAGCTGGGGAATCAGAGGCGGGGATTCAGAGTTGGGGAATCAGAGGCGGGGAATCAGATATGGAGAAACAGAGGTGGGGAATCAGAGGCAGGGAATCAGAGATGGGGAATCAGAGGCGGGGAATCAGCGGTGGTGAATCAGACGCGGGGATTCAGAGGTTGTAAATCAGAGATGGGGAATCAGAGGAGGGGAATCAGAGGCGGGGAAACAGAGTTGGGGAATCAGATATGGGGAATCAGAGGTGGGGAATAAGAGGCTGAGAATCAGAAGCAGGGAATGAGAGGCGGGGAATCAGAGGCCGGGAATCAGAAGCCAGGAATCAGAGGCCGGGAATCAGAGGTGGGGAATCAGAGGCCGGGAATCAGAGATGGGGAATGAAAGGTGGTGAATCAGAGATGGGGAGTCAGAGGAAGGGACTCAGAGGCGGGGAATCAGACGCGGGGAATCAGTGGCCGGGAATCAGAGCTGGGGAATCAGAGGCGGGGAATCAGACGCGGGGAATCAGTGGCCTGGAATCAGAGCTGGGGAATCAGAGGCGGGGAATCAGAGATGGGGAATCGGAGGCGGGGAATCAGAGATGGCAAATCAGAGATGGGGAATCAGAGGCGGGGAAACAGAGGCGGGGAGTCAGATTTGGGGAATCAGAGGTAGGGAATCAGAGGTGGTGTAATGAGTGATGCGGAATCAGAGGCGGGGAATCAGAGGCAGGGAATCAGACGCGGGGAATCAGAGGCTGGGAATCAGAGGCTGGGAATCAGAGCTGGGGAATCAGAGGTTGGGAATCAGAGGCCTGGAATCAGAGGCGGGCAATCAGAGGCAGGGAATCAGATGCGGGGAATCAGAGTTGGGGAATCAGAGGCGGGGAATCAGATATGGGGAAACAGAGGTGGGGAATCAGAGGCGGGGAAACAGAGGCGGGGAATCAGATATGGGGAATCAGAGGTGGGGAATCAGAGGTTGGGAATCAGATGCGGGGAATCAGAGGCGGGGAATCATAGGCAGGGAATCGGATGTGCGGAATCAGAGATGGGGAATCAGAGGCCGGGAATCATAGCTGGCGAATCAGAGGCGGGGAATCAGAGGTGGGCAATCAGAGGCGGGGAATCAGATATGGGGAATCAGAGGCGGGGAATCAGAGGCGGGGAAACAGAGGCGGGGAATCAGGTATGGGGAATCAGAGGTGGGGAATCAGAGGTTGTGAATCAGAGATGGGGAATCAGAGGCGGGGAATCAGAGGCAGGGAATCAAACACGGGGAATCAGAGGCGGGGAATCAGAGCTGGGGAATCAGAGGCGGGGAATCAGAGTTGGGGAATCAGAGGCGGTGAATCAGATATGGGGAATCAGAGGCGGGGAATCAGAGGCGGGGAAACAGAGGCGGGGAATCAGATATGGGGAATCAGAGGTGGGGAATCAGGGGCAGGGAATAAGTGGCAGGGAATCAGAGGCGGGGAATCAGAGGCGGGGAATCAGAGGCAGGGAATCAGACACGGGGAATCAGAGGCGGGGAATCAGAGATGGGGAATCAGAGGCGGGGAATCAGAGGCAGGGAATCGGACGCCGGGAATCAGAGGCGGGGAATCAGAGCTGGGGAATCAGAGGCGGGGAATCAGAGTTGGGGAATCAGAGGCGGGGTATGAGATATGGGGAAATAGAGGCGGGGAATCAGATATGGGGAATCAGAGGCGGGGAATCAGATATGGGGTATCAGAGGCTGGGAATCAGAGGGGGGGAAACAGAGGCGGGGAATCAGATATGGGGAATCAGAGGTGGGGAATCAGGGGCAGGGAATAAGTGGCAGGGAATCAGAGGCGGGGAATCAGAGGCGGGGAATCAGAGGCAGGGAATCAGACACGGGGAATCAGAGGCGGGGAATCAGAGATGGGGAATCAGAGGCGGGGAATCAGAGGCAGGGAATCGGACGCCGGGAATCAGAGGCGGGGAATCAGAGCTGGGGAATCAGAGGCGGGGAATCAGAGTTGGGGAATCAGAGGCGGGGTATGAGATATGGGGAAATAGAGGCGGGGAATCAGATATGGGGAATCAGAGGCGGGGAATCAGATATGGGGTATCAGAGGCTAGGAATCAGAGGGGGGGAAACAGAGGCGGGGAATAAGATATGGGGAATCAGAGGTGGGGAATCAGGGGCGGGTAATCAGTGGCAGGGAATCAGAGGCAGGGAATCAGAGTCGGGGAATCAGAGGCAGGGAATCAGATACGGGGAATCAGAGGTGGGGAATCAGAGATGGGGAATCAGAGGCGGGGAATCAGAGGCAGGGAATCAGACGCGGGGAATCAGAGGCGGGGAATCAGAGCTGGGGAATCAGAGGCGGGGAATCAGAGTCGTGGAATCAGAGGCAGAGAATCGGATGTGCGGAATCAGAGATGGGGAATCAGAGGTGGGGAATCAGAGGCGTTGAATCAGAGTTGGGGATTCAGAGGCGGGGAATCAGATATGGGGAAACAGAGGCGGGGAATCAGAGGCGGGCAAACAGAGGCGGGGTATCAGATATGGGGAATCAGAGGTGGGGAATTAGAGGTGGTGAATCAGAGATGGGGAATTACAGGCGGGGAATCAGAGGCAGGGAATAGAACGCGGGGAATCAGAGGCGGGGAATCAGAGCTAGGGAATCAGAGGCGGGGAATCATAGTTGGGAATTAGAGGCGGGGAATCAGATATGGGGAAACAGAGGCAGGGAATCAGAGGCGGGGAAACAGAGGCGGGGAATCAGATATGGGGAATCAGATGCGGGGAATCAGAGGCGGGGAATCAGAGCTGGGGAATCAGAGGCGGGGAATCAGAGTTGGGGCATCAGAGGTGGGGAATTAGATATGGGGAAACAGAGGTGGGGAATCAGAGGCGGGGAAACAGAGGCGGGGAATCAGATATGGGGAATCAGAGGTGGGGAATCAGAGGCAGGGAATCAGATGTGCGGAATCAGAGATGGGGAATCAGAGGAAGGGAATCAGAATCAGAAGAGGGGAATCAGAGGCCGGGAATCAGACGCCGGGAATCAGATGCCGGGAATAAGAGGCCGGGAATCAGAGGTGGGGAATCAGAGTCCGGGAATCAGAGATGGGGATTCAGAGGCGGGGAATGAGATATTGGGAATCAGAGGCGGGGAATCAGAGGTGGGGAAACAGAGGTGGGGAATCAGATATGGGGAATCAGAGGTGGCGAATCAAAGGCGGTGAATCAGAGATGGGGAATCAGAGGCGGGGAATCAGAGGCAGGGAATCAAACACGGGGAATCAGAGGCGGGGAATCAGAGCTGTGGAATCAGAGGCGGGGAATCAGAGTTGGGGAATCAGAGGCGGGGAATCAGATATGGGGAAACAAAAGTGGGGAATCAGAGGCGGGGAAACAGAGGCGGGGAATCAGATATGGGGAATCAGAGGAGGGGAATCAGAGGTTGGGAATCAGAGGCAGGGAATCAGAGGCGGGGAAACAGAGGCGGGGTATCAGATATGGGGAATCAGAGGTGGCGAATCAAAGGCGGTGTATCAGAGATGGGGAATCAGAGGCGGGGAATCAGAGGCAGGGAATCAAACACGGGGAATCAGAGGCGGGGAATCAGAGCTGGGGAATCAGAGGCGGGGAATCAGAGTTGGGGAATCAGAGGCGGGGAATCAGAGGCGGGGAAACAGAGGCGGGGAATCAGATATGGGGAATCAGAGGAGTGGAATCAGAGGTTGGGAATCAGAGGCAGGGAATCAGAGGCGGGGAATCAGAGGCGGGGAATCAGAGGCAGGGAATCAGAGGCGGAGAATCAGAGGTTGGGAATCAGAGGCAGGGAATCAGAGGCAGGGAATCAGAGGCAGGGAATCAGAGGCGGGGAATCAGAGGCGGAGAATCAGAGGCCGGGAATCAGAGGCGGGGAATCAGAGTTGGGGCATCAGTGGTGGGGAATTAGATATGGGGAAACAGAGGCGGGGAATCAGAGGCGGGGAAACAGAGCGGGGAATCAGATATGGGAATCAGAGGTGGGGAATCAGAGGCAGGGAATCAGATGTGCGGAATCAGAGATGGGGAATCAGAGGCTGGGAATCAGAATCTGAAGCGGGGAATCAGAGGCCGGGAATCAGAGGCCGGGAATCAGATGCCGGGAATAAGAGGCCGGGAATCAGAGGTGGGGAATCAGAGTCCGGGAATCAGAGATGGGGATTCAGAGGCGGGGAATCAGAGGCGGGGAAACAGAGGTGGGGAATCAGGTATGGGGAATCAGTGGTGGCGAATCAAAGGCAGTAAATCAGAGATGGGGAATCAGAGGCGGGGAATCAGAGGCAGGGAATCAAACACTGGGAATCAGAGGCGGTGAATCAGAGCTGGGGAATCAGAAGCGGGGAATCAGATTTGGGGAATCAGAGTCGGGGAATCAGACATGGGGAAACAGAGGTGGGGAATCAGAGACGGGGATACAGAGGCGGGGAATCAGATATGGGGAATCGGAGGTGGGGAATCAGATATGGGGAATCAGAGGTGGGGAATTAGAGGTGGTGAATCAGAGATGGGGAATTACAGGCGGGGAATCAGAGGCAGGGAATAGAACGCGGGGAATCAGAGGCGGGGAATCAGAGCTGGGGAATCAGAGGCGGGGAATCATAGTTGGGAATTAGAGGCGGGGAATCAGATATGGGGAAACAGAGGCGGGGAATCAGAGGCGGGGAAACAGAGGCGGGGAATCAGATATGGGGAATCAGATGCGGGGAATCAGAGGCGGGGAATCAGAGCTGGGGAATCAGAGGCGGGGAATCAGAGTTGGGGCATCAGAGGTGGGGAATTAGATATGGGGAAACAGAGGTGGGGAATCAGAGGCGGGGAAACAGAGGCGGGGAATCAGATATGGGGAATCAGAGGTGGGGAATCAGAGGCAGGGAATCAGATGTGCGGAATCAGAGATGGGGAATCAGAGGCAGGGAATCAGAATCAGAAGAGGGGAATCAGAGGCCGGGAATCAGACGCCGGGGATCATATGCCGGGAATAAGAGGCCGGGAATCAGAGGTGGGTAATCAGAGTCCGGGAATCAGAGATGGGGATTCAGAGGCGGGGAATGAGATATTGGGAATCAGAGGCGGGGAATCAGAGGTGGGGAAACAGAGGTGGGGAATCAGATATGGGGAATCAGAGGTGGCGAATCAAAGGCGGTGAATCAGAGATGGGGAATCAGAGGCGGGGAATCAGAGGCAGGGAATCAAACACGGGGAATCAGAGGCGGGGAATCAGAGCTGGGGAATCAGAGGCGGGGAATCTGAGTTGGGGAATCAGAGGCGGGGAATCAGATATGGGGAAACAAAAGTGGGGAATCAGAGGTGGAGAAACAGAGGCGGGGAATCAGATATGGGGAATCAGAGGAGGGGAATCAGAGGTTGGGAATCAGAGGCAGGGAATCAGAGGCGGGGAAACAGAGGCGGGGTATCAGATATGGGGAATCAGAGGTGGCGAATCAAAGGCGGTGTATCAGAGATGGGGAATCAGAGGCGGGGAATCAGAGGCAGGGAATCAAACACGGGGAATCAGAGGCGGGGAATCAGAGCTGGGGAATCAGAGGCGGGGAATCAGAGTTGGGGAATCAGAGGCGGGGAATCAGAGGCGGGGAAACAGAGGCGGGGAATCAGATATGGGGAATCAGAGGAGGGGAATCAGAGGTTGGGAATCAGAGGCAGGGAATCAGAGGCGGGGAATCAGAGGCGGGGAATCAGAGGCAGGGAATCAGAGGCGGAGAATCAGAGGTTGGGAATCAGAGGCAGGGAATCAGAGGCAGGGAATCAGAGGCAGGGAATCAGAGGCGGGGATTCAGAGGCGGAGAATCAGAGGCCGGGAATCAGAGGCGGGGAATCAGAGTTGGGGCATCAGTGGTGGGGAATTAGATATGGGGAAACAGAGGCGGGGAATCAGAGGCGGGGAAACAGAGGCGGGGAAACAGAGGTGGGGAACCAGGTATGGGGAATCAGTGGTGGCGAATCAAAGGCGGTAAATCAGAGATGGGGAATCAGAGGCGGGGAATCAGAGGCAGGGAATCAAACACGGGGAATCAGAGGCGGGGAATCAGAGCTGGGGAATCAGAAGCGGGGAATCAGATTTGGGGAATCAGAGTCGGGGAATCAGACATGGGGAAACAGAGGTGGGGAATCAGAGGCGGGGATACAGAGGCGGGGAATCAGATATGGGGAATCAGAGGTGGGGAATCAGAGGTTGGGAATCAGAGGCAGGGAATCAGAGGCGGGGAAACAGAGGTTGGGAATCAGAGGCAGGGAATCAGAGGCGGGGAAACAGAGGCGGGGAATCAGATATGGGGAATCAGAGGTGGCGAATCAAAGGTGGTGAATCAGAGATGGGGAATCAGAGGCGGGGAAACAGAGGCGGGGAATCAGATATGGGGAATCAGAGGTGGGGAATCAGAGGTTGGGAATCAGAGGCAGGGAATCAGAGTTGGGGAATCAGAGGCAGCGAATCAGATGCATGGAATCAGATGTGCGGAATCAGAGATGGGGAATCAGAGGCAGCGAATCAGAGGCGGGGAATCAGAGGCGTGGAATCAGAGGTTGGGAATCAGAGGCAGGGAATCAGAGGCAGGGAATCAGAGGCAGGGAATCAGAGGCGGGGATTCAGAGGCGGAGAATCAGAGGCCGGGAATCAGAGGCGGGGAATCAGAGTTGGGGCATCAGTGGTGGGGAATTAGATATGGGGAAACAGAGGCGGGGAATCAGAGGCGGGGAAACAGAGCGGGGAATCAGATATGGGGAATCAGAGATGGGGAATCAGAGGCAGGGAATCAGAATCAGAAGCGGGGAATCAGAGGCCGGGAATCAGAGGCCGGGAATCAGATGCCGGGAATCAGAGGCCGGGAATCAGAGGTGGGGAATCAGAGTCCGGGAATCAGAGATGGGGATTCAGAGGCGGGGAATCAGAGGCGGGGAAACAGAGGTGGGGAACCAGGTATGGGGAATCAGTGGTGGCGAATCAAAGGCGGTAAATCAGAGATGGGGAATCAGAGGCGGGGAATCAGAGGCAGGGAATCAAACACGGGGAATCAGAGGCGGGGAATCAGAGCTGGGGAATCAGAAGCGGGGAATCAGATTTGGGGAATCAGAGTCGGGGAATCAGACATGGGGAAACAGAGGTGGGGAATCAGAGGCGGGGATACAGAGGCGGGGAATCAGATATGGGGAATCAGAGGTGGGGAATCAGAGGTTGGGAATCAGAGGCAGGGAATCAGAGGCGGGGAAACAGAGGTTGGGAATCAGAGGCAGGGAATCAGAGGCGGGGAAACAGAGGCGGGGAATCAGATATGGGGAATCAGAGGTGGCGAATCAAAGGTGGTGAATCAGAGATGGGGAATCAGAGGCGGGGAAACAGAGGCGGGGAATCAGATATGGGGAATCAGAGGTGGGGAATCAGAGGTTGGGAATCAGAGGCAGGGAATCAGAGTTGGGGAATCAGAGGCAGCGAATCAGATGCATGGAATCAGATGTGCGGAATCAGAGATGGGGAATCAGAGGCAGCGAATCAGAGGCGGGGAATCAGAGGCGTGGAATCAGAGGCCGGTATTCAGAGGCCGGGAATGAGTGGCCGGGAATCAGAGGCCGGGAATCAGAGGCCGGGAATCAGAGGTGGGATATCAGAGGCCGGGAATCAGAGATGGGGAATCAGAGGCGGGGAATCAGCGGTGGTGAATCAGACGCGGGGATTCAGAGGTTGTAAATCAGAGATGGGGAATCAGAGACGGGGAATCAGAGGCGGGGAAACAGAGGTGGGGAGTCAGATATGGGGAATCAGAGGTGTGGAATAAGAGGCGGAGAATCTGAGGCAGGGAATCAGAGGCGGGGAATCAGAGGCCGGGAATCAGAAGCCAGGATTCAGAGGCCGGGAATCAGAGATGGGGATTCAGAGGCGGGGAATGAGATATTGGGAATCAGAGGCGGGGAATCAGAGGCGGGGAAACAGAGGTGGGGAATCAGATATGGGGAATCAGAGGTAGCGAATCAAAGGCGGTGAATCAGAGATGGGGAATCAGAGGCGGGGAATCAGAGGCAGGGAATCAAACACGGGGAATCAGAGGCGGGGAATCAGAGCTGGGGAATCAGAGGCGGGGAATCAGAGTTGGGGAATCAGAGGCGGGGAATCAGATATGGGGAAACAGAGGTGGGGAATCAGAGGCGGGGAAACAGAGGCGGGGAATCAGATATGGGGAATCAGAGGTGGGGAATCAGAGGTTGGGAATCAGAGGCAGGGAATCAGAGGCGGGGAAACAGAGGCAGGGAATCAGATATGGGGAATCAGAGGTGGCGAATCATAGGCGGTGTATCAGAGATGGGGAATCAGAGTCAGGGAATCAAACACGGGGAATCAGAGGCGGGGAATCAGAGCTGGGGAATCAGAGGCGTGGAATCAGAGTTGGGGAATCAGAGGCAGGGAATCAGAGGCAGGGAATCAGAGGCGGAGAATCAGAGGTTGGGAATCAGAGGCAGTGAATCAGAGGCAGGGAATCAGAGGCAGGGAATCAGAGGCGGGGAATCAGAGGTGGGGAATCAGAGGTTTGGAATCAGAGGCAGGGAATCAGAGGCGGGGAATCAGAGGCGGGGAATCAGAGGCATGGAATCAGATGTGCGGAATCAGAGATGTGGAATCAGAGGCAGGGAATCAGAGGCGGGGAATCAGAGGCGGGGAACCAGAGGCGGGGAATCAGAGGCCGGGAATCAGAGGCCGGGAATGAGAGGCCGGGAATCAGAGGCAGGGAATCAGAGGCCGGGAATCAGAGATGGGGAATCAGAGGCGGGGAATCAAACACGGGGAATCAGAGCTGGGGAATCAGAGGCGGGGAATCAGAGTTGGGGAATCAGAGGCGGGGAATCAGATATGGGGAAACAGAGGCGGGGAATCAGAGGCGGGGAATCAGAGGCGTAGAAACAGAGTTGGGGTATCAGATATGGGGAATCAGAGGTGGGGAATCAGGGGCGGGGTATCAGAGGCTGGGTATCAGACACAGGGATTCAGAGGCGGGGAATCAGAGATGGGGAATCAGAGGTGGGGAATCAGAGGCAGGGAATCAGATGCGGGGAATCAGAGGCGGGGAATCAGAGCCTGGGAATCAGAGGCGGGGAATCAGAGTTCAGGAATCAGAGGCGGGGAATCAGAGTTGGGGAATCAGAGGCGGGGAATCAGATATGGGGAAACAGAGGCGGGGAATCAGAGGCGGGGAAACAGAGGTGGGGAATCTGATATGGGGAATCAGACGTGGCGAATGAAAGGAAGTGAATCAGAGATGGGGAATCAGAGGCGGGGAATCAGAGGCAGGGAATCAGAGGCTGGGAATCAGAGGCAGGGAATCAGATATGGGGATTCAGAGGTGGGGAATCAGAGGTTGGGAATCAGAGGCAGGGAATCGGAGGCAGGGAATCAGAGGCAGGGAATCAGATGTGGGGAATCAGAGGCGGGGAATCAGAGCTGGGGAATCAGAGGCGGGGAATCAGACTTTGGGAATCAGAGGCGAGGAATTAGATATGGGGAAACAGAGGCGGGGAATCAGAGGTGGGGAAACAGAGCTGGGGAATCAGAGGCGGGGAATCAAGTTGGGGAATCAGAGGCGGGGAATCAGATATGTGGAATCAGAGGCGGGGAATCAGAGGCGCGGAATGAGAGGCGGGGAATCAGATATGGGGAATCAGAGGTGGGGAATCAGGGGCGGGGTATCAGAGGCTGGGTATCAGACACGGGGATTCAGAGGCGGGGAATCAGAGATGGGGAATCAGAGGCGGGAATCAGAGCAGGGAATCATACGCGGGGAATCAGAGGCTGGGAATCAGAGTCCAGGAATCAGAGGCGGGGAATCAGAGTTGGGGAATCAGAGGCGGGGAATCAGATATGGGGAAACAGAGGCGGGGAATCAGAGGCAGGGAATCAAACACGTTGAATCAGAGTCGGGGAATCAGAGCTGGAGAATCAGAGGCGGGGAATCTGAGTTGGGGAATCAGAGGCGGGGAATCAGATATGGGGAAACAGAGGCGGGGAATCAGAGGCAGGGAAACAGAGGTGGGGAATCAGAAATGGGGAATCAGAGGTAGGGAATCAGAGGTTGGGAAACAGAGGCAGGGAATCAGAGACAGGGAATCAGATGTGCGGAATCAGAGATGGAAAATCAGAGGCAGCGAAAAAGAGGCGGGGAACCAGAGGCGGGGAATCAGAGGCCGGGAATCAGAGGCCGGGAATGAGAGGCCGGGAATCAGAGGCGGGGAATCAGAGATGGGGAATCAGAGGCGGGGAATCAAACACGGGGAATCAGAGCTGGGGAATCAGAGGCGGGGAATCAGAGTTGGGGAATCAGATATGGGGAATCAGAGGTGGGGAATCAGGGGCGGGGAATCAGTGGCAGGGAATCAGAGGCGGGGAATCAGAGGCGGGGAATCAGAGGCAGGGAATCAGACACGGGGAATCAGAGGCGGGCAATCAGAGATGGGGAATCAGAGGCGGTTAATCAGAGGCAGGGAATCGGATGCCGGGAATCTGAGGCGGGGAATCAGAGCTGGGGAATCAGAGGCGGGGAATCAGAGTTGGGGAATCAGAGGCGGGGAATCAGATATGGTGAATCAGAGGTGGGGAATCAGAGGTTGTGAATCAGAGATGGGGAATCACAGGCGGGAAATCAGAGGCAGGGGATCAGAGGTGGGGAATCAGAGGCGGGGAATCAGAGCTGGGGAATCAGAGGCAGGGAATCAGAGTTTGGGATTCAGAGGCGGGGAATCAGAGGCGGGGAATCAGATATGTGGAAACAGAGGCGGGGAATTAGAGGCGGGCAAACAGAGGCGGGGAATCAGATATGGGGAATCAGAGGTGGGGAATCAGAGGTTGTGAATCAGAGATGGGGAATCACAGGCGGGAAATCAGAGGCAGGGAATCAGAGCTGGGGAATCAGAGGCGGGGAATCAGAGCTGGGGAATCAGAGGCAGGGAATCAGAGTTGGGGATTCAGAGGCGGGGAATCAGAGCTGGGGAATCAGTGGCGGGGAATCAGAGGCAGGGAATCAGAGTTGGGGATTCAGAGGCGGAGAATCAGAGCTGGGGAATCAGAGGCGGGGAATCAGAGGCAGGGAATCAGAGGCGGGGTATCAGAGGCAGGGAATCAGATATGGGGATTCAGAGGTGGGGAATCAGAGGTTGGGAATCAGAGGCAGGGAATCGGAGGCAGGGAATCAGAGGCAGGGAATCAGATGTGGGGAATCAGAGGCGGGGAATCAGAGCTGGGGAATCAGAGTCGGGGAATCAGAATTTGGGAATCAGAGGCGGGGAATTAGATATGGGGAAACAGAGGCGGGGAATCAGAGGCGGGGAATCAGATATGGGGAATCAGAGGCGGGGAATCAGAGGCGCGGAAAGAGAGGCGGGGAATCAGATATGGGGAATCAGAGGTGGGGAATCAGATATAGGGAAACAGAGGCGGGGAATCAGAGGCGGGAAACAGAGGCGGGGAATCTGATATGGGGAATCAGAGGTGGCGAATGAAAGGCGGTGAATCAGAGATGGGGAATCAGAGACGGGGAATCAGAGGCAGGGAATCAAACACGGTGAATCAGAGGTGGGGAATCAGAGCTGGGGAATCAGAGGCGGGGAATCAGAGTTGGGGAATCAGAGGCGGGGAATCAGATATGGGGAAACAGAGGTGGGGAATCAGAGGCAGGGAAACAGAGGTTGGGATTCAGATATGGGGAATCAGAGGTGGGGAATCAGAGGTTGGGAAACAGAGGCAGGGAATCAGAGGCGGGGAGTCAGAGGCGGGGAATCAGAGGCAGGGAATCAGATGTGCGGAATCAGAGATGGGGAATCAGAGGCAGCGAATCAGAGGCGGGGAACCAGAGGCGGGGAATCAGAGGCCGGGAATCAGAGGCCGGGAATGAGAGGCCGGGAATCAGAGGCAGGGAATCAGAGGCCGGGAATCAGAGATGGGGAATCAGAGGCGGGGAATCAAACACCGGGAATCAGAGCTGGGGAATCAGAGGCGGGGAATCAGAGTTGGGGAATCAGAGGCGGGGAATCAGATATGGGGAAACAGAGGCGGGGAATCAGAGGCGGGGAATCAGAGGCGTAGAAACAGAGTTGGGGTATCAGATATGGGGAATCAGAGGTGAGGAATCAGGGGCGGGGTATCAGAGGCTGGGTATCAGACACGGGGATTCAGAGGCGGGGAATCAGAGATGGGGAATCAGAGGCGGGGAATCAGAGGCAGGGAATCAGACGCGGGGAATCAGAGGCGGGGAATCAGAGCCTGGGAATCAGAGGCGGGGAATCAGAGTTCAGGAATCAGAGGCGGGGAATCAGAGTTGGGGAATCAGAGGCGGGGAATCAGATATGGGGAAACAGAGGCGGGGAATCAGAGGCGGGGAAACAGAGGTGGGGAATCTGATATGGGGAATCAGACGTGGCGAATGAAAGGAAGTGAATCAGAGATGGGGAATCAGATGCGGGGAATCAGAGGCAGGGAATCAGAGGCTGGGAATCAGAGGCAGGGAATCAGATATGGGGATTCAGAGGTGGGGAATCAGAGGTTGGGAATCAGAGGCAGGGAATCGGAGGCAGGGAATCAGAGGCAGGGAATCAGATGTGGGGAATCAGAGGCGGGGAATCAGAGCTGGGGTATCAGAGGCGGGGAATCAGAGTTTGGGAATCAGAGGCGAGGAATTAGATATGGGGAAACAGAGGCGGGGAATCAGAGGTGGGGAAACAGAGCTGGGGAATCAGAGGCGGGGAATCAAGTTGGGGAATCAGAGGTGGGGAATCAGATATGGGGAATCAGAGGCGGGGAATCAGAGGCGCGGAATGAGAGGCGGTGAATCAGATATGGGGAATCAGAGGTGGGGAATCAGGGGCGGGGTATCAGAGGCTGGGTATCAGACACGGGGATTCAGAGGCGGGGAATCAGAGATGGGGAATCAGAGGCGGGAATCAGAGGCAGGGAATCATACGCGGGGAATCAGAGGCGGGGAATCAGAGGCAGGGAATCAGACACGGGGAATCAGAGGCGGGGAATCAGAGATGGGGAATCAGAGGCGGGGAATCAGAGGCAGGGAATCGGACGCCGGGAATCAGAGGCGGGGAATCAGAGCTGGGGAATCAGAGGCGGGGAATCAGAGTTGGGGAATCAGAGGCGGGGTATGAGATATGGGGAAATAGAGGCGGGGAATCAGATATGGGGAATCAGAGGCGGGGAACCAGATATGGGGTATCAGAGGCTGGGAATCAGAGGGGGGGAAACAGAGGCGGGGAATAAGATATGGGGAATCAGAGGTGGGGAATCAGGGGCGGGGAATCAGTGGCAGGGAATCAGAGGCAGGGAATCAGAGTCGGGGAATCAGAGGCAGGGAATCAGATACGGGGAATCAGAGGTGGGGAATCAGAGATGGGGAATCAGAGGCGGGGAATCAGAGGCAGGGAATCAGACGCGGGGAATCAGAGGCGGGGAATCAGAGCTGGGGAATCAGAGGCGGGGAATCAGAGTCGTGGAATCAGAGGCAGAGAATCGGATGTGCGGAATCAGAGGTGGGGAATCAGAGGTTGGGAATCAGAGGCAGGGAATCAGAGGCGGGGAATCAGAGGCAGGAAATCAGATGTGGGGAATCAGAGGTGGGGAATCAGAGCTGGTGAATCAGAGGCGGGGAATCAGATATGGGGAATCAGAGGCGGGGAATCAGAGGTGCGGAAAGAGAGGCGGGGAGTCAGATATGGGGAATCAGAGGTGGGGAATCAGATATGGGGAAACAGAGGCGGGGAATCAGAGGCGGGGAAACAGAGGTGGGGAATCTGATATGGGGAATCAGAGGTGGCGAATGAAAGGCGCTGAATCAGAGATGGGGAATCAGAGGCGGGGAATCAGAGGCAGGGAATCAAACACGGGAATCAGAGGTGGGGAATCAGAGCTGGGGAATCAGAGGCGGGGATTCAGAGTTGGGGAATCAGAGGCGGGGAATCAGATATGGAGAAACAGAGGTGGGGAATCAGAGGCAGGGAATCAGAGATGGGGAATCAGAGGCGGGGAATCAGTGGTGGTGAATCAGACGCGGGGATTCAGAGGTTGTAAATCAGAGATGGGGAATCAGAGGAGGGGAATCAGAGGCGGGGAAACAGAGTTGGGGAATCAGATATGGGGAATCAGAGGTGGGGAATAAGAGGCTGAGAATCAGAAGCAGGGAATGAGAGGCGGGGAATCAGAGGCCGGGAATCAGAAGCCAGGAATCAGAGGCCGGGAATCAGAGGTGGGGAATCAGAGGCCGGGAATCAGAGATGGGGAATGAGAGGTGGTGAATCAGAGATGGGGAGTCAGAGGAAGGGACTCAGAGGCGGGGAATCAGACGCGGGGAATCAGTGGCCGGGAATCAGAGCTGGGGAATCAGAGGCGGGGAATCAGACGCGGGGAATCAGTGGCCTGGAATCAGAGCTGGGGAATCAGAGGCGGGGAATCAGAGATGGGGAATCGGAGGCGGGGAATCAGAGATGGCAAATCAGAGATGGGGAATCAGAGGCGGGGAAACAGAGGCGGGGAGTCAGATTTGGGGAATCAGAGGTAGGGAATCAGAGGTGGTGTAATGAGTGATGCGGAATCAGAGGCGGGGAATCAGAGGCAGGGAATCAGACGCGGGGAATCAGAGGCTGGGAATCAGAGGCTGGGAATCAGAGCTGGGGAATCAGAGGTTGGGAATCAGAGGCCTGGAATCAGAGGCGGGCAATCAGAGGCAGGGAATCAGATGCGGGGAATCAGAGTTGGGGAATCAGAGGCGGGGAATCAGATATGGGGAAACAGAGGTGGGGAATCAGAGGCGGGGAAACAGAGGCGGGGAATCAGATATGGGGAATCAGAGGTGGGGAATCAGAGGTTGGGAATCAGATGCAGGGAATCAGAGGCGGGGAATCATAGGCAGGGAATCGGATGTGCGGAATCAGAGATGGGGAATCAGAGGCCGGGAATCATAGCTGGCGAATCAGAGGCGGGGAATCAGAGGTGGGCAATCAGAGGCGGGGAATCAGATATGGGGAATCAGAGGCGGGGAATCAGAGGCGGGGAAACAGAGGCGGGGAATCAGAGGTGGGGAATCAGAGGTGGGGAATCAGAGGCCGGGAATCAGAGGCCGGGAATGAGAGGCCGGGAATCAGAGGCAGGGAATCAGAGGCCGGGAATCAGAGATGGGGAATCAGAGGCGGGGAATCAAACACCGGGAATCAGAGCTGGGGAATCAGAGGCGGGGAATCAGAGTTGGGGAATCAGAGGCGGGGAATCAGATATGGGGAAACAGAGGCGGGGAATCAGAGGCGGGGAATCAGAGGCGTAGAAACAGAGTTGGGGTATCAGATATGGGGAATCAGAGGTGAGGAATCAGGGGCGGGGTATCAGAGGCTGGGTATCAGACACGGGGATTCAGAGGCGGGGAATCAGAGATGGGGAATCAGAGGCGGGGAATCAGAGGCAGGGAATCAGACGCGGGGAATCAGAGGCGGGGAATCAGAGCCTGGGAATCAGAGGCGGGGAATCAGAGTTCAGGAATCAGAGGCGGGGAATCAGAGTTGGGGAATCAGAGGCGGGGAATCAGATATGGGGAAACAGAGGCGGGGAATCAGAGGCGGGGAAACAGAGGTGGGGAATCTGATATGGGGAATCAGACGTGGCGAATGAAAGGAAGTGAATCAGAGATGGGGAATCAGAGGCGGGGAATCAGAGGCAGGGAATCAGAGGCTGGGAATCAGAGGCAGGGAATCAGATATGGGGATTCAGAGGTGGGGAATCAGAGGTTGGGAATCAGAGGCAGGGAATCGGAGGCAGGGAATCAGAGGCAGGGAATCAGATGTGGGGAATCAGAGGCGGGGAATCAGAGCTGGGGTATCAGAGGCGGGGAATCAGAGTTTGGGAATCAGAGGCGAGGAATTAGATATGGGGAAACAGAGGCGGGGAATCAGAGGTGGGGAAACAGAGCTGGGGAATCAGAGGCGGGGAATCAAGTTGGGGAATCAGAGGTGGGGAATCAGATATGGGGAATCAGAGGCGGGGAATCAGAGGCGCGGAATGAGAGGCGGGGAATCAGATATGGGGAATCAGAGGTGGGGAATCAGGGGCGGGGTATCAGAGGCTGGGTATCAGACACGGGGATTCAGAGGCGGGGAATTAGAGATGGGGAATCAGAGGCGGGAATCAGAGGCAGGGAATCATACGCGGGGAATCAGAGGCTGGGAATCAGAGTCCAGGAATCAGAGGCGGGGAATCAGAGTTGGGGAATCAGAGGCGGGGAATCAGATATGGGGAAACAGAGGCGGGGAATCAGAGGCCGGGAAACAGAGGCGGGGAATCTGATATGGGGAATCAGAGGTGGCGAATGAAAGGAAGTGAATCAGAGGCAGGGAATCAGAGGCGGGGAATCAGATATGGGGAATCAGAGGTGGGCAATCAGATATAGGGAAACAGAGGCGGGGAATCAGAGGCGGGGAAACAGAGGCGGGGAATCTGATATGGGGAATCAGAGGTGGCGAATGAAAGGCGGTGAATCAGAGATGGGGAATCAGAGGCGGGGAATCAGAGGCAGGGAATCAAACACGGGGAATCAGAGGTGGGGAATCAGAGCTGGGGAATCAGAGGCGGGGAATCAGAGTTGGGGAATCAGAGGCGGGGAATCAGAAATGGGGAAACAGAGGTGGGGAATCAGAGGCAGGGAAACAGAGGTTGGGATTCAGATATGGGGAATCAGAGGTGGGGAATCAGAGGTTGGGAAACAGAGGCAGGGAATCAGAGGCTGGGAGTCAGAGGCGGGGAATCAGAGGCAGGGAATCAGATGTGCGGAATCAGAGATGGGGAATCAGAGGCAGTGAATCAGAGGCGGGGAACCAGAGGCGGGGAATCAGAGGCCGGGAATCAGAGGCCGGGAATGAGAGGCCGGGAATCAGAGGCAGGGAATCAGAGGCCGGGAATCAGAGATGGGGAATCAGAGGCGGGGAATCAAACACGGGGAATCAGAGCTGGGGAATCAGAGGCGGGGAATCAGAGTTGGGGAATCAGAGGCGGGGAATCAGATATGGGGATACAGAGGCGGGGAATCAGAGGCGGGGAATCAGAGGCGTAGAAACAGAGTTGGGGTATCAGATATGGGGAATCAGATGTGGGGAATCAGGGGCGGGGTATCAGAGGCTGGGTATCAGACACGGGGATTCAGAGGCGGGGAATCAGAAATGGGGAATCAGAGGCGGGGAATCAGAGGCAGGGAATCAGACGCGGGGAATCAGAGGCGGGGAATCAGAGCCTGGGAATCAGAGGCGGGGAATCAGAGTTCAGGAATCAGAGGCGGGGAATCAGAGTTGGGGAATCAGAGGCGGGGAATCAGATATGGGGAAACAGAGGCGGGGAATCAGAGCTGCGGAATCAGAGGCGGGGAATCAGAGTTTGGGAATCAGAGGCGAGGAATTAGATATGGGGAAACAGAGGCGGGGAATCAGAGGTGGGGAAACAGAGCCTGGGAATCAGAGGCGGGGAATTAAGTTGGGGAATCAGAGGCTGGGAATCAGATATGGGGAATCAGAGGCGGGGAATCAGAGGCGCGGAATGAGAGGCGGGGTATCAGATATGGGGAATCAGAGGTGGCGAATGAAAGGAAGTGAATCAGAGATGGGGAATCAGAGGCGGGGAATCAGAGGCAGGGAATCAAACACGTTGAATCAGAATCGGGGAATCAGAGATGGGGAATCAGAGGCGGGAATCAGAGGCAGGGAATCATACGCGGGGAATCAGAGGCTGGGAATCAGAGTCCAGGAATCAGAGGCGGGGAATCAGAGTTGGGGAATCAGAGGCGGGGAATCAGATATGGGGAAACAGAGGCGGGGAATCAGAGGCCGGGAAA
The DNA here is from genome assembly GCF_036971445.1 of Narcine bancroftii. Lineage (NCBI taxonomy): Eukaryota > Metazoa > Chordata > Chondrichthyes > Torpediniformes > Narcinidae > Narcine > Narcine bancroftii. The sequence continues at coordinate 56,883,918 of NC_091474.1, forward strand.
CAGAGGCGGGGAATCTGATATGGGGAATCAGAGGTGGCGAATGAAAGGAAGTGAATCAGAGATGGGGAATCAGAGGCGGGGAATCAGAGGCAGGGAATCAAACACGTTGAATCAGAATCGGGGAATCAGAGCTGGAGAATCAGAGGCGGGGAATCAGAGGCGGGGAATCAGAGGCGGGGAATCAGATATGGGGAAACAGAGGCGGGGAATCAGAGGCAGGGAAACAGAGGTGGGGAATCAGAAATGGGGAATCAGAGGCAGGGAATCAGAGGTTGGGAAACAGAGGCAGGGAATCAGAGACAGGGAATCAGATGTGCGGAATCAGAGATGGAAAATCAGAGGCAGCGAAAAAGAGGCGGGGAACCAGAGGCGGGGAATCAGAGGCGGGGAATCAGATATGTGGAAACAGAGGCGGGGAATTAGAGGCGGGCAAACAGAGGCGGGGAATCAGATATGGGGAATCAGAGGTGGGGAATCAGAGGTTGTGAATCAGAGATGGGGAATCACAGGCGGGAAATCAGAGGCAGGGAATCAGAGCTGGGGAATCAGAGGCGGGGAATCAGAGCTGGGGAATCAGAGGCAGGGAATCAGAGTTGGGGATTCAGAGGCGGGGAATCAGAGCTGGGGAATCAGTGGCGGGGAATCAGAGGCAGGGAATCAGAGTTGGGGATTCAGAGGCGGAGAATCAGAGCTGGGGAATCAGAGGCGGGGAATCAGAGGCAGGGAATCAGAGGCGGGGTATCAGAGGCAGGGAATCAGATATGGGGATTCAGAGGTGGGGAATCAGAGGTTGGGAATCAGAGGCAGGGAATCGGAGGCAGGGAATCAGAGGCAGGGAATCAGATGTGGGGAATCAGAGGCGGGGAATCAGAGCTGGGGAATCAGAGTCGGGGAATCAGAATTTGGGAATCAGAGGCGGGGAATTAGATATGGGGAAACAGAGGCGGGGAATCAGAGGCGGGGAATCAGATATGGGGAATCAGAGGCGGGGAATCAGAGGCGCGGAAAGAGAGGCGGGGAATCAGATATGGGGAATCAGAGGTGGGGAATCAGATATAGGGAAACAGAGGCGGGGAATCAGAGGCGGGGAAACAGAGGCGGGGAATCTGATATGGGGAATCAGAGGTGGCGAATGAAAGGCGGTGAATCAGAGATGGGGAATCAGAGACGGGGAATCAGAGGCAGGGAATCAAACACGGTGAATCAGAGGTGGGGAATCAGAGCTGGGGAATCAGAGGCGGGGAATCAGAGTTGGGGAATCAGAGGCGGGGAATCAGATATGGGGAAACAGAGGTGGGGAATCAGAGGCAGGGAAACAGAGGTTGGGATTCAGATATGGGGAATCAGAGGTGGGGAATCAGAGGTTGGGAAACAGAGCCAGGGAATCAGTGGCGGGGAGTCAGAGGCGGGGAATCAGAGGCAGGGAATCAGATGTGCGGAATCAGAGATGGGGAATCAGAGGCAGCGAATCAGAGGCGGGGAACCAGAGGCGGGGAATCAGAGGCCGGGAATCAGAGGCCGGGAATGAGAGGCCGGGAATCAGAGGCAGGGAATCAGAGGCCGGGAATCAGAGATGGGGAATCAGAGGCGGGGAATCAAACACCGGGAATCAGAGCTGGGGAATCAGAGGCGGGGAATCAGAGTTGGGGAATCAGAGGCGGGGAATCAGATATGGGGAGACAGAGGCGGGGAATCAGAGGCGGGGAATCAGAGGCGTAGAAACAGAGTTGGGGTATCAGATATGGGGAATCAGAGGTGAGGAATCAGGGGCGGGGTATCAGAGGCTGGGTATCAGACACGGGGATTCAGAGGCGGGGAATCAGAGATGGGGAATCAGAGGCGGGGAATCAGAGGCAGGGAATCAGACGCGGGGAATCAGAGGCGGGGAATCAGAGCCTGGGAATCAGAGGCGGGGAATCAGAGTTCAGGAATCAGAGGCGGGGAATCAGAGTTGGGGAATCAGAGGCGGGGAATCAGATATGGGGAAACAGAGGCGGGGAATCAGAGGCGGGGAAACAGAGGTGGGGAATCTGATATGGGGAATCAGACGTGGCGAATGAAAGGAAGTGAATCAGAGATGGGGAATCAGAGGCGGGGAATCAGAGGCAGGGAATCAGAGGCTGGGAATCAGAGGCAGGGAATCAGATATGGGGATTCAGAGGTGGGGAATCAGAGGTTGGGAATCAGAGGCAGGGAATCGGAGGCAGGGAATCAGAGGCAGGGAATCAGATGTGGGGAATCAGAGGCGGGGAATCAGAGCTGGGGTATCAGAGGCGGGGAATCAGAGTTTGGGAATCAGAGGCGAGGAATTAGATATGGGGAAACAGAGGCGGGGAATCAGAGGTGGGGAAACAGAGCTGGGGAATCAGAGGCGGGGAATCAAGTTGGGGAATCAGAGGTGGGGAATCAGATATGGGGAATCAGAGGCGGGGAATCAGAGGCGCGGAATGAGAGGCGGGGAATCAGATATGGGGAATCAGAGGTGGGGAATCAGGGGCGGGGTATCAGAGGCTGGGTATCAGACACGGGGATTCAGAGGCGGGGAATCAGAGATGGGGAATCAGAGGCGGGAATCAGAGGCAGGGAATCATACGCGGGGAAACAGAGGCTGGGAATCAGAGTCCAGGAATCAGAGGCGGGGAATCAGAGTTGGGGAATCAGAGGCGGGGAATCAGATATGGGGAAACAGAGGCGGGGAATCAGAGGCCGGGAAACAGAGGCGGGGAATCTGATATGGGGAATCAGAGGTGGCGAATGAAAGGAAGTGAATCAGAGGCAGGGAATCAGAGGCGGGGAATCAGATATGGGGAATCAGAGGTGGGCAATCAGATATAGGGAAACAGAGGCGGGGAATCAGAGGCGGGGAAACAGAGGCGGGGAATCAGAGGCGCGGAAAGAGGATATGGGGAATCAGAGGTGGCGAATGAAAGGCGGTGAATCAGAGATGGGGAATCAGAGGCGGGGAATCAGAGGCAGGGAATCAAACACGGGGAATCAGAGGTGGGGAATCAGAGCTGGGGAATCAGAGGCGGGGAATCAGAGTTGGGGAATCAGAGGCGGGGAATCAGAAATGGGGAAACAGAGGTGGGGAATCAGAGGCAGGGAAACAGAGGTTGGGATTCAGATATGGGGAATCAGAGGTGGGGAATCAGAGGTTGGGAAACAGAGGCAGGGAATCAGAGGCGGGGAGTCAGAGGCGGGGAATCAGAGGCAGGGAATCAGATGTGCGGAATCAGAGATGGGGAATCAGAGGCAGCGAATCAGAGGCGGGGAACCAGAGGCGGGGAATCAGAGGCCGGGAATCAGAGGCCGGGAATGAGAGGCCGGGAATCAGAGGCAGGGAATCAGAGGCCGGGAATCAGAGATGGGGAATCAGAGGCGGGGAATCAAACACGGGGAATCAGAGCTGGGGAATCAGAGGCGGGGAATCAGAGTTGGGGAATCAGAGGCGGGGAATCAGATATGGGGATGCAGAGGCGGGGAATCAGAGGCGGGGAATCAGAGGCGTAGAAACAGAGTTGGGGTATCAGATATGGGGAATCAGAGGTGGGGAATCAGGGGCGGGGTATCAGAGGCTGGGTATCAGACACGGGGATTCAGAGGCGGGGAATCAGAAATGGGGAATCAGAGGCGGGGAATCAGAGGCAGGGAATCAGACGCGGGGAATCAGAGGCGGGGAATCAGAGCCTGGGAATCAGAGGCGGGGAATCAGAGTTCAGGAATCAGAGGCGGGGAATCAGAGTTGGGGAATCAGAGGCGGGGAATCAGATATGGGGAAACAGAGGCGGGGAATCAGAGGTGGGGAAACAGAGCCTGGGAATCAGAGGCGGGGAATCAAGTTGGGGAATCAGAGGCTGGGAATCAGATATGGGGAATCAGAGGCGGGGAATCAGAGGCGCGGAATGAGAGGCGGGGTATCAGATATGGGGAATCAGAGGTGGCGAATGAAAGGAAGTGAATCAGAGATGGGGAATCAGAGGCGGGGAATCAGAGGCAGGGAATCAAACACGTTGAATCAGAATCGGGGAATCAGAGATGGGGAATCAGAGGCGGGAATCAGAGGCAGGGAATCATACGCGGGGAATCAGAGGCTGGGAATCAGAGTCCAGGAATCAGAGGCGGGGAATCAGAGTTGGGGAATCAGAGGCGGGGAATCAGATATGGGGAAACAGAGGCGGGGAATCAGAGGCCGGGTATCAGACACGGGGATTCAGAGGCGGGGAATCAGAGATGGGGAATCAGAGGCGGGAATCAGAGGCAGGGAATCATACGCGGGGAATCAGAGGCGGGGAATCAGAGGCAGGGAATCAGACACGGGGAATCAGAGGCGGGGAATCAGAGATGGGGAATCAGAGGCGGGGAATCAGAGGCAGGGAATCGGACGCCGGGAATCAGAGGCGGGGAATCAGAGCTGGGGAATCAGAGGCGGGGAATCAGAGTTGGGGAATCAGAGGCGGGGTATGAGATATGGGGAAATAGAGGCGGGGAATCAGATATGGGGAATCAGAGGCGGGGAACCAGATATGGGGTATCAGAGGCTGGGAATCAGAGGGGGGGAAACAGAGGCGGGGAATAAGATATGGGGAATCAGAGGTGGGGAATCAGGGGCGGGGAATCAGTGGCAGGGAATCAGAGGCAGGGAATCAGAGTCGGGGAATCAGAGGCAGGGAATCAGATACGGGGAATCAGAGGTGGGGAATCAGAGATGGGGAATCAGAGGCGGGGAATCAGAGGCAGGGAATCAGACGCGGGGAATCAGAGGCGGGGAATCAGAGCTGGGGAATCAGAGGCGGGGAATCAGAGTCGTGGAATCAGAGGCAGAGAATCGGATGTGCGGAATCAGAGGTGGGGAATCAGAGGTTGGGAATCAGAGGCAGGGAATCAGAGGCGGGGAATCAGAGGCAGGAAATCAGATGTGGGGAATCAGAGGTGGGGAATCAGAGCTGGTGAATCAGAGGCGGGGAATCAGATATGGGGAATCAGAGGCGGGGAATCAGAGGTGCGGAAAGAGAGGCGGGGAGTCAGATATGGGGAATCAGAGGTGGGGAATCAGATATGGGGAAACAGAGGCGGGGAATCAGAGGCGGGGAAACAGAGGTGGGGAATCTGATATGGGGAATCAGAGGTGGCGAATGAAAGGCGGTGAATCAGAGATGGGGAATCAGAGGCGGGGAATCAGAGGCAGGGAATCAAACACGGGAATCAGAGGTGGGGAATCAGAGCTGGGGAATCAGAGGCGGGGATTCAGAGTTGGGGAATCAGAGGCGGGGAATCAGATATGGAGAAACAGAGGTGGGGAATCAGAGGCAGGGAATCAGAGATGGGGAATCAGAGGCGGGGAATCAGTGGTGGTGAATCAGACGCGGGGATTCAGAGGTTGTAAATCAGAGATGGGGAATCAGAGGAGGGGAATCAGAGGCGGGGAAACAGAGTTGGGGAATCAGATATGGGGAATCAGAGGTGGGGAATAAGAGGCTGAGAATCAGAAGCAGGGAATGAGAGGCGGGGAATCAGAGGCCGGGAATCAGAAGCCAGGAATCAGAGGCCGGGAATCAGAGGTGGGGAATCAGAGGCCGGGAATCAGAGATGGGGAATGAGAGGTGGTGAATCAGAGATGGGGAGTCAGAGGAAGGGACTCAGAGGCGGGGAATCAGACGCGGGGAATCAGTGGCCGGGAATCAGAGCTGGGGAATCAGAGGCGGGGAATCAGACGCGGGGAATCAGTGGCCTGGAATCAGAGCTGGGGAATCAGAGGCGGGGAATCAGAGATGGGGAATCGGAGGCGGGGAATCAGAGATGGCAAATCAGAGATGGGGAATCAGAGGCGGGGAAACAGAGGCGGGGAGTCAGATTTGGGGAATCAGAGGTAGGGAATCAGAGGTGGTGTAATGAGTGATGCGGAATCAGAGGCGGGGAATCAGAGGCAGGGAATCAGACGCGGGGAATCAGAGGCTGGGAATCAGAGGCTGGGAATCAGAGCTGGGGAATCAGAGGTTGGGAATCAGAGGCCTGGAATCAGAGGCGGGCAATCAGAGGCAGGGAATCAGATGCGGGGAATCAGAGTTGGGGAATCAGAGGCGGGGAATCAGATATGGGGAAACAGAGGTGGGGAATCAGAGGCGGGGAAACAGAGGCGGGGAATCAGATATGGGGAATCAGAGGTGGGGAATCAGAGGTTGGGAATCAGATGCGGGGAATCAGAGGCGGGGAATCATAGGCAGGGAATCGGATGTGCGGAATCAGAGATGGGGAATCAGAGGCCGGGAATCATAGCTGGCGAATCAGAGGCGGGGAATCAGAGGTGGGCAATCAGAGGCGGGGAATCAGATATGGGGAATCAGAGGCGGGGAATCAGAGGCGGGGAAACAGAGGCGGGGAATCAGAGGTGGGGAATCAGAGGTGGGGAATCAGAGGCCGGGAATCAGAGGCCGGGAATGAGAGGCCGGGAATCAGAGGCAGGGAATCAGAGGCCGGGAATCAGAGATGGGGAATCAGAGGCGGGGAATCAAACACCGGGAATCAGAGCTGGGGAATCAGAGGCGGGGAATCAGAGTTGGGGAATCAGAGGCGGGGAATCAGATATGGGGAAACAGAGGCGGGGAATCAGAGGCGGGGAATCAGAGGCGTAGAAACAGAGTTGGGGTATCAGATATGGGGAATCAGAGGTGAGGAATCAGGGGCGGGGTATCAGAGGCTGGGTATCAGACACGGGGATTCAGAGGCGGGGAATCAGAGATGGGGAATCAGAGGCGGGGAATCAGAGGCAGGGAATCAGACGCGGGGAATCAGAGGCGGGGAATCAGAGCCTGGGAATCAGAGGCGGGGAATCAGAGTTCAGGAATCAGAGGCGGGGAATCAGAGTTGGGGAATCAGAGGCGGGGAATCAGATATGGGGAAACAGAGGCGGGGAATCAGAGGCGGGGAAACAGAGGTGGGGAATCTGATATGGGGAATCAGACGTGGCGAATGAAAGGAAGTGAATCAGAGATGGGGAATCAGAGGCGGGGAATCAGAGGCAGGGAATCAGAGGCTGGGAATCAGAGGCAGGGAATCAGATATGGGGATTCAGAGGTGGGGAATCAGAGGTTGGGAATCAGAGGCAGGGAATCGGAGGCAGGGAATCAGAGGCAGGGAATCAGATGTGGGGAGTCAGAGGCGGGGAATCAGAGCTGGGGTATCAGAGGCGGGGAATCAGAGTTTGGGAATCAGAGGCGAGGAATTAGATATGGGGAAACAGAGGCGGGGAATCAGAGGTGGGGAAACAGAGCTGGGGAATCAGAGGCGGGGAATCAAGTTGGGGAATCAGAGGTGGGGAATCAGATATGGGGAATCAGAGGCGGGGAATCAGAGGCGCGGAATGAGAGGCGGGGAATCAGATATGGGGAATCAGAGGTGGGGAATCAGGGGCGGGGTATCAGAGGCTGGGTATCAGACACGGGGATTCAGAGGCGGGGAATTAGAGATGGGGAATCAGAGGCGGGAATCAGAGGCAGGGAATCATACGCGGGGAATCAGAGGCTGGGAATCAGAGTCCAGGAATCAGAGGCGGGGAATCAGAGTTGGGGAATCAGAGGCGGGGAATCAGATATGGGGAAACAGAGGCGGGGAATCAGAGGCCGGGAAACAGAGGCGGGGAATCTGATATGGGGAATCAGAGGTGGCGAATGAAAGGAAGTGAATCAGAGGCAGGGAATCAGAGGCGGGGAATCAGATATGGGGAATCAGAGGTGGGCAATCAGATATAGGGAAACAGAGGCGGGGAATCAGAGGCGGGGAAACAGAGGCGGGGAATCTGATATGGGGAATCAGAGGTGGCGAATGAAAGGCGGTGAATCAGAGATGGGGAATCAGAGGCGGGGAATCAGAGGCAGGGAATCAAACACGGGGAATCAGAGGTGGGGAATCAGAGCTGGGGAATCAGAGGCGGGGAATCAGAGTTGGGGAATCAGAGGCGGGGAATCAGAAATGGGGAAACAGAGGTGGGGAATCAGAGGCAGGGAAACAGAGGTTGGGATTCAGATATGGGGAATCAGAGGTGGGGAATCAGAGGTTGGGAAACAGAGGCAGGGAATCAGAGGCGGGGAGTCAGAGGCGGGGAATCAGAGGCAGGGAATCAGATGTGCGGAATCAGAGATGGGGAATCAGAGGCAGTGAATCAGAGGCGGGGAACCAGAGGCGGGGAATCAGAGGCCGGGAATCAGAGGCCGGGAATGAGAGGCCGGGAATCAGAGGCAGGGAATCAGAGGCCGGGAATCAGAGATGGGGAATCAGAGGCGGGGAATCAAACACGGGGAATCAGAGCTGGGGAATCAGAGGCGGGGAATCAGAGTTGGGGAATCAGAGGCGGGGAATCAGATATGGGGATACAGAGGCGGGGAATCAGAGGCGGGGAATCAGAGGCGTAGAAACAGAGTTGGGGTATCAGATATGGGGAATCAGAGGTGGGGAATCAGGGGCGGGGTATCAGAGGCTGGGTATCAGACACGGGGATTCAGAGGCGGGGAATCAGAAATGGGGAATCAGAGGCGGGGAATCAGAGGCAGGGAATCAGACGCGGGGAATCAGAGGCGGGGAATCAGAGCCTGGGAATCAGAGGCGGGGAATCAGAGTTCAGGAATCAGAGGCGGGGAATCAGAGTTGGGGAATCAGAGGCGGGGAATCAGATATGGGGAAACAGAGGCGGGGAATCAGAGCTGGGGAATCAGAGGCGGGGAATCAGAGTTTGGGAATCAGAGGCGAGGAATTAGATATGGGGAAACAGAGGCGGGGAATCAGAGGTGGGGAAACAGAGCCTGGGAATCAGAGGCGGGGAATCAAGTTGGGGAATCAGAGGCTGGGAATCAGATATGGGGAATCAGAGGCGGGGAATCAGAGGCGCGGAATGAGAGGCGGGGTATCAGATATGGGGAATCAGAGGTGGCGAATGAAAGGAAGTGAATCAGAGATGGGGAATCAGAGGCGGGGAATCAGAGGCAGGGAATCAAACACGTTGAATCAGAATCGGGGAATCAGAGATGGGGAATCAGAGGCGGGAATCAGAGGCAGGGAATCATACGCGGGGAATCAGAGGCTGGGAATCAGAGTCCAGGAATCAGAGGCGGGGAATCAGAGTTGGGGAATCAGAGGCGGGGAATCAGATATGGGGAAACAGAGGCGGGGAATCAGAGGCCGGGAAACAGAGGCGGGGAATCTGATATGGGGAATCAGAGGTGGCGAATGAAAGGAAGTGAATCAGAGATGGGGAATCAGAGGCGGGGAATCAGAGGCAGGGAATCAAACACGTTGAATCAGAATCGGGGAATCAGAGCTGGAGAATCAGAGGCGGGGAATCAGAGGCGGGGAATCAGAGGCGGGGAATCAGATATGGGGAAACAGAGTCGGGGAATCAGAGGCAGGGAAACAGAGGTGGGGAATCAGAAATGGGGAATCAGAGGCAGGGAATCAGAGGTTGGGAAACAGAGGCAGGGAATCAGAGACAGGGAATCAGATGTGCGGAATCAGAGATGGAAAATCAGAGGCAGCGAAAAAGAGGCGGGGAACCAGAGGCGGGGAATCAGAGGCGGGGAATCAGATATGTGGAAACAGAGGCGGGGAATTAGAGGCAGGCAAACAGAGGCGGGGAATCAGATATGGGGAATCAGAGGTGGGGAATCAGAGGTTGTGAATCAGAGATGGGGAATCACAGGCGGGAAATCAGAGGCAGGGAATCAGAGCTGGGGAATCAGAGGCGGGGAATCAGAGCTGGGGAATCAGAGGCAGGGAATCAGAGTTGGGGATTCAGAGGCGGGGAATCAGAGCTGGGGAATCAGTGGCGGGGAATCAGAGGCAGGGAATCAGAGTTGGGGATTCAGAGGCGGAGAATCAGAGCTGGGGAATCAGAGGCGGGGAATCAGAGGCAGGGAATCAGAGGCGGGGTATCAGAGGCAGGGAATCAGATATGGGGATTCAGAGGTGGGGAATCAGAGGTTGGGAATCAGAGGCAGGGAATCGGAGGCAGGGAATCAGAGGCAGGGAATCAGATGTGGGGAATCAGAGGCGGGGAATCAGAGCTGGGGAATCAGAGTCGGGGAATCAGAATTTGGGAATCAGAGGCGGGGAATTAGATATGGGGAAACAGAGGCGGGGAATCAGAGGCGGGGAATCAGATATGGGGAATCAGAGGCGGGGAATCAGAGGCGCGGAAAGAGAGGCGGGGAATCAGATATGGGGAATCAGAGGTGGGGAATCAGATATAGGGAAACAGAGGCGGGGAATCAGAGGCGGGGAAACAGAGGCGGGGAATCTGATATGGGGAATCAGAGGTGGCGAATGAAAGGCGGTGAATCAGAGATGGGGAATCAGAGACGGGGAATCAGAGGCAGGGAATCAAACACGGTGAATCAGAGTTGGGGAATCAGAGCTGGGGAATCAGAGGCGGGGAATCAGAGTTGGGGAATCAGAGGCGGGGAATCAGATATGGGGAAACAGAGGTGGGGAATCAGAGGCAGGGAAACAGAGGTTGGGATTCAGATATGGGGAATCAGAGGTGGGGAATCAGAGGTTGGGAAACAGAGCCAGGGAATCAGTGGCGGGGAGTCAGAGGCGGGGAATCAGAGGCAGGGAATCAGATGTGCGGAATCAGAGATGGGGAATCAGAGGCAGCGAATCAGAGGCGGGGTACCAGAGGCGGGGAATCAGAGGCCGGGAATCAGAGGCCGGGAATGAGAGGCCGGGAATCAGAGGCAGGGAATCAGAGGCCGGGAATCAGAGATGGGGAATCAGAGGCGGGGAATCAAACACCGGGAATCAGAGCTGGGGAATCAGAGGCGGGGAATCAGAGTTGGGGAATCAGAGGCGGGGAATCAGATATGGGGAAACAGAGGCGGGGAATCAGAGGCGGGGAATCAGAGGCGTAGAAACAGAGTTGGGGTATCAGATATGGGGAATCAGAGGTGAGGAATCAGGGGCGGGGTATCAGAGGCTGGGTATCAGACACGGGGATTCAGAGGCGGGGAATCAGAGATGGGGAATCAGAGGCGGGGAATCAGAGGCAGGGAATCAGACGCGGGGAATCAGAGGCGGGGAATCAGAGCCTGGGAATCAGAGGCGGGGAATCAGAGTTCAGGAATCAGAGGCGGGGAATCAGAGTTGGGGAATCAGAGGCGGGGAATCAGATATGGGGAAACAGAGGCGGGGAATCAGAGGCGGGGAAACAGAGGTGGGGAATCTGATATGGGGAATCAGACGTGGCGAATGAAAGGAAGTGAATCAGAGATGGGGAATCAGAGGCGGGGAATCAGAGGCAGGGAATCAGAGGCTGGGAATCAGAGGCAGGGAATCAGATATGGGGATTCAGAGGTGGGGAATCAGAGGTTGGGAATCAGAGGCAGGGAATCGGAGGCAGGGAATCAGAGGCAGGGAATCAGATGTGGGGAATCAGAGGCGGGGAATCAGAGCTGGGGTATCAGAGGCGGGGAATCAGAGTTTGGGAATCAGAGGCGAGGAATTAGATATGGGGAAACAGAGGCGGGGAATCAGAGGTGGGGAAACAGAGCTGGGGAATCAGAGGCGGGGAATCAAGTTGGGGAATCAGAGGCGGGGAATCAGAGGCGCGGAATGAGAGGCGGGGAATCAGATATGGGGAATCAGAGGTGGGGAATCAGGGGCGGGGTATCAGAGGCTGGGTATCAGACACGGGGATTCAGAGGCGGGGAATCAGAGATGGGGAATCAGAGGCGGGAATCAGAGGCAGGGAATCATACGCGGGGAAACAGAGGCTGGGAATCAGAGTCCAGGAATCAGAGGCGGGGAATCAGAGTTGGGGAATCAGAGGCGGGGAATCAGATATGGGGAAACAGAGGCGGGGAATCAGAGGCCGGGAAACAGAGGCGGGGAATCTGATATGGGGAATCAGAGGTGGCGAATGAAAGGAAGTGAATCAGAGGCAGGGAATCAGAGGCGGGGAATCAGATATGGGGAATCAGAGGTGGGCAATCAGATATAGGGAAACAGAGGCGGGGAATCAGAGGCGGGGAAACAGAGGCGGGGAATCTGATATGGGGAATCAGAGGTGGCGAATGAAAGGCGGTGAATCAGAGATGGGGAATCAGAGGCGGGGAATCAGAGGCAGGGAATCAAACACGGGGAATCAGAGGTGGGGAATCAGAGCTGGGGAATCAGAGGCGGGGAATCAGAGTTGGGGAATCAGAGGCGGGGAATCAGAAATGGGGAAACAGAGGTGGGGAATCAGAGGCAGGGAAACAGAGGTTGGGATTCAGATATGGGGAATCAGAGGTGGGGAATCAGAGGTTGGGAAACAGAGGCAGGGAATCAGAGGCGGGGAGTCAGAGGCGGGGAATCAGAGGCAGGGAATCAGATGTGCGGAATCAGAGATGGGGAATCAGAGGCAGCGAATCAGAGGCGGGGAACCAGAGGCGGGGAATCAGAGGCCGGGAATCAGAGGCCGGGAATGAGAGGTGGGGAAACAGAGCCTGGGAATCAGAGGCGGGGAATCAAGTTGGGGAATCAGAGGCTGGGAATCAGATATGGGGAATCAGAGGCGGGGAATCAGAGGCGCGGAATGAGAGGCGGGGTATCAGATATGGGGAATCAGAGGTGGCGAATGAAAGGAAGTGAATCAGAGATGGGGAATCAGAGGCGGGGAATCAGAGGCAGGGAATCAAACACGTTGAATCAGAATCGGGGAATCAGAGATGGGGAATCAGAGGCGGGAATCAGAGGCAGGGAATCATACGCGGGGAATCAGAGGCTGGGAATCAGAGTCCAGGAATCAGAGGCGGGGAATCAGAGTTGGGGAATCAGAGGCGGGGAATCAGATATGGGGAAACAGAGGCGGGGAATCAGAGGCCGGGAAACAGAGGCGGGGAATCTGATATGGGGAATCAGAGGTGGCGAATGAAAGGAAGTGAATCAGAGATGGGGAATCAGAGGCGGGGAATCAGAGGCAGGGAATCAAACACGTTGAATCAGAATCGGGGAATCAGAGCTGGAGAATCAGAGGCGGGGAATCAGAGGCGGGGAATCAGAGGCGGGGAATCAGATATGGGGAAACAGAGGCGGGGAATCAGAGGCAGGGAAACAGAGGTGGGGAATCAGAAATGGGGAATCAGAGGTAGGGAATCAGAGGTTGGGAAACAGAGGCAGGGAATCAGAGACAGGGAATCAGATGTGCGGAATCAGAGATGGAAAATCAGAGGCAGCGAAAAAGAGGCGGGGAACCAGAGGCGGGGAATCAGAGGCCGGTAATCAGAGGCCGCGAATGAGAGGCCGGGAATCAGAGGCGGGGAATCAGAGGCAGGGAATCAAACACGGTGAATCAGAGGTGGGGAATCAGAGCTGGGGAATCAGAGGTTGGGAATCAGAGGCAGGGAATCAGAGGCGGGGAAACAGAGGCGGGGTATCAGATATGGGGAATCAGAGGTGGCGAATGAAAGGAAGTGAATCAGAGATGGGGAATCAGAGGCGGGGAATCAGAGGCAGGGAATCAAACACGTTGAATCAGAATCGGGGAATCAGAGCTGGAGAATCAGAGGCGGGGAATCAGAGGCGGGGAATCAGAGGCGGGGAATCAGATATGGGGAAACAGAGGCGGGGAATCAGAGGCAGGGAAACAGAGGTGGGGAATCAGAAATGGGGAATCAGAGGTAGGGAATCAGAGGTTGGGAAACAGAGGCAGGGAATCAGAGACAGGGAATCAGATGTGCGGAATCAGAGATGGAAAATCAGAGGCAGCGAAAAAGAGGCGGGCAACCAGAGGCGGGGAATCAGAGGCCGGTAATCAGAGGCCGCGAATGAGAGGCCGGGAATCAGAGACGGGGAATCAGAGGCAGGGAATCAAACACGGTGAATCAGAGGTGGGGAATCAGAGCTGGGGAATCAGAGGTTGGGAATCAGAGGCAGGGAATCAGAGGCGGGGAAACAGAGGCGGGGTATCAGATATGGGGAATCAGAGGTGGCGAATGAAAGGCGGTGAATCAGAGATGGGGAATCAGAGACGGGGAATCAGAGGCAGGGAATCAAACACGGTGAATCAGAGGTGGGGAATCAGAGCTGGGGAATCAGAGGCGGGGAATCAGAGTTGGGGAATCAGAGGCGGGGAATCAGATATGGGGAAACAGAGGTGGGGAATCAGAGGCAGGGAAACAGAGGTTGGGATTCAGATATGGGGAATCAGAGGTGGGGAATCAGAGGTTGGGAAACAGAGGCAGGGAATCAGAGGCGGGGAGTCAGAGGCGGGGAATCAGAGGCAGGGAATCAGATGTGCGGAATCAGAGATGGGGAATCAGAGGCAGCGAATCAGAGGCGGGGAACCAGAGGCGGGGAATCAGAGGCCGGGAATCAGAGGCCGGGAATGAGAGGCCGGGAATCAGAGGCAGGGAATCAGAGGCCGGGAATCAGAGATGGGGAATCAGAGGCGGGGAATCAAACACCGGGAATCAGAGCTGGGGAATCAGAGGCGGGGAATCAGAGTTGGGGAATCAGAGGCGGGGAATCAGATATGGGGAAACAGAGGCGGGGAATCAGAGGCGGGGAATCAGAGGCGTAGAAACAGAGTTGGGGTATCAGATATGGGGAATCAGAGGTGAGGAATCAGGGGCGGGGTATCAGAGGCTGGGTATCAGACACGGGGATTCAGAGGCGGGGAATCAGAGATGGGGAATCAGAGGCGGGGAATCAGAGGCAGGGAATCAGACGCGGGGAATCAGAGGCGGGGAATCAGAGCCTGGGAATCAGAGGCGGGGAATCAGAGTTCAGGAATCAGAGGCGGGGAATCAGAGTTGGGGAATCAGAGGCGGGGAATCAGATATGGGGAAACAGAGGCGGGGAATCAGAGGCGGGGAAACAGAGGTGGGGAATCTGATATGGGGAATCAGACGTGGCGAATGAAAGGAAGTGAATCAGAGATGGGGAATCAGAGGCGGGGAATCAGAGGCAGGGAATCAGAGGCTGGGAATCAGAGGCAGGGAATCAGATATGGGGATTCAGAGGTGGGGAATCAGAGGTTGAGAATCAGAGGCAGGGAATCGGAGGCAGGGAATCAGAGGCAGGGAATCAGATGTGGGGAATCAGAGGCGGGGAATCAGAGCTGGGGTATCAGAGGCGGGGAATCAGAGTTTGGGAATCAGAGGCGAGGAATTAGATTTGGGGAAACAGAGGCGGGGAATCAGAGGTGGGGAAACAGAGCTGGGGAATCAGAGACGGGGAATCAAGTTGGGGAATCAGAGGTGGGGAATCAGATATGGGGAATCAGAGGCGGGGAATCAGAGGCGCGGAATGAGAGGCGGGGAATCAGATATGGGGAATCAGAGGTGGGGAATCAGGGGCGGGGTATCAGAGGCTGGGTATCAGACACGGGGATTCAGAGGCGGGGAATCAGAGATGGGGAATCAGAGGCGGGAATCAGAGGCAGGGAATCATACGCGGGGAATCAGAGGCTGGGAATCAGAGTCCAGGAATCAGAGGCGGGGAATCAGAGTTGGGGAATCAGAGGCGGGGAATCAGATATGGGGAAACAGAGGCGGGGAATCAGAGGCCGGGAAACAGAGGCGGGGAATCTGATATGGGGAATCAGAGGTGGCGAATGAAAGGAAGTGAATCAGAGGCAGGGAATCAGAGGCGGGGAATCAGATATGGGGAATCAGAGGTGGGCAATCAGATATAGGGAAACAGAGGCGGGGAATCAGAGGCGGGGAAACAGAGGCGGGGAATCTGATATGGGGAATCAGAGGTGGCGAATGAAAGGCGGTGAATCAGAGATGGGGAATCAGAGGCGGGGAATCAGAGGCAGGGAATCAAACACGGGGAATCAGAGGTGGGGAATCAGAGCTGGGGAATCAGAGGCGGGGAATCAGAGTTGGGGAATCAGAGGCGGGGAATCAGAAATGGGGAAACAGAGGTGGGGAATCAGAGGCAGGGAAACAGAGGTTGGGATTCAGATATGGGGAATCAGAGGTGGGGAATCAGAGGTTGGGAAACAGAGGCAGGGAATCAGAGGCGGGGAGTCAGAGGCGGGGAATCAGAGGCAGGGAATCAGATGTGCGGAATCAGAGATGGGGAATCAGAGGCAGCGAATCAGAGGCGGGGAACCAGAGGCGGGGAATCAGAGGCCGGGAATCAGAGGCCGGGAATGAGAGGCCGGGAATCAGAGGCAGGGAATCAGAGGCCGGGAATCAGAGATGGGGAATCAGAGGCGGGGAATCAAACACGGGGAATCAGAGCTGGGGAATCAGAGGCGGGGAATCAGAGTTGGGGAATCAGAGGCGGGGAATCAGATATGGGGATGCAGAGGCGGGGAATCAGAGGCGGGGAATCAGAGGCGTAGAAACAGAGTTGGGGTATCAGATATGGGGAATCAGAGGTGGGGAATCAGGGGCGGGGTATCAGAGGCTGGGTATCAGACACGGGGATTCAGAGTCGGGGAATCAGAAATGGGGAATCAGAGGCGGGGAATCAGAGGCAGGGAATCAGACGCGGGGAATCAGAGGCGGGGAATCAGAGCCTGGGAATCAGAGGCGGGGAATCAGAGTTCAGGAATCAGAGGCGGGGAATCAGAGTTGGGGAATCAGAGGCGGGGAATCAGATATGGGGAAACAGAGGCGGGGAATCAGAGCTGGGGAATCAGAGGCGGGGAATCAGAGTTTGGGAATCAGAGGCGAGGAATTAGATATGGGGAAACAGAGGCGGGGAATCAGAGGTGGGGAAACAGAGCCTGGGAATCAGAGGCGGGGAATCAAGTTGGGGAATCAGAGGCTGGGAATCAGATATGGGGAATCAGAGGCGGGGAATTAGAGGCGGGCAAACAGAGGCGGGGAATCAGATATGGGGAATCAGAGGTGGGGAATCAGAGGTTGTGAATCAGAGATGGGGAATCACAGGCGGGAAATCAGAGGCAGGGAATCAGAGCTGGGGAATCAGAGGCGGGGAATCAGAGCTGGGGAATCAGAGGCAGGGAATCAGAGTTGGGGATTCAGAGGCGGGGAATCAGAGCTGGGGAATCAGAGGCGGGGAATCAGAGGCAGGGAATCAGAGGCGGGGTATCAGAGGCAGGGAATCAGATATGGGGTTTCAGAGGTGGGGAATCAGAGGTTGGGAATCAGAGGCAGGGAATCGGAGGCAGGGAATCAGAGGCAGGGAATCAGATGTGGGGAATCAGAGGCGGGGAATCAGAGCTGGGGAATCAGAGTCGGGGAATCAGAATTTGGGAATCAGAGGCGGGGAATTAGATATGGGGAAACAGAGGCGGGGAATCAGAGGCGGGGAATCAGATATGGGGAATCAGAGGTGGGGAATCAGAGGCGCAGAAAGAGAGGCGGGGAATCAGATATGGGGAATCAGAGGTGGGGAATCAGATATGGGGAAACAGAGGCGGGGAATCAGAGGCGGGGAAACAGAGGCGGGGAATCTGATATGGGGAATCAGAGGTGGCGAATGAAAGGAGGTGAATCAGAGATGGGGAATCAGAGGCGGGGAATCAGAGGCAGGGAATCAAACACGGGGAATCAGAGGTGGGGAATCAGAGCTGGGGAATCAGAGGCGGGAAATCAGAGTTGGGGAATCAGAGGCGGGGAATCAGATATGGGGAAACAGAGGTGGGGAATCAGAGGCAGGGAAACAGAGGTTGGGATTCAGATATGGGGAATCAAAGGTGGGGAATCAGAGGTTGGGAAACAGAGGCAGGGAATCAGAGGCGGGGAGTCAGAGGCGGGGAATCAGAGGCAGGGAATCAGATGTGCGGAATCAGAGATGGGGAATCAGAGGAAGCGAATCAGAGGCGGGGATCCAGAGGCGGGGAATCAGAGGCCGGGAATCAGAGGCCGGGAATGAGAGGCCGTGAATCAGAGGCCGGGAATCAGAGGCCGGGAATGAGAGGCCGGGGAATCAGAGGCGGGGAATCAGAGATGGGGAATCAGAGGCGGGGAATCAAACACGGGGAATCAGAGCTGGGGAATCAGAGGCGGGGAATCAGAGTTGGGGAATCAGATATGGGGAATCAGAGGTTGGGAATCAGGGGCGGGGAATCAGTGGCAGGGAATCAGAGGCGGGGAATCAGAGGCGGGGAATCAGAGGCAGGGAATCAGACACGGGGAATCAGAGGCGGGGAATCAGAGATGGGGAATCAGAGGCGGTGAATCAGAGGCAGGGAATCGGATGCCGGGAATCAGAGGCGGGGAATCAGAGCTGGGGAATCAGAGGCGGGGAATCAGAGTTGGGGAATCAGAGGCGGGGAATCAGATATGGTGAATCAGAGGTGGGGAATCAGAGGTTGTGAATCAGAGATGGGGAATCACAGGCGGGAAATCAGAGGCAGGGGATCAGAGGTGGGGATTCAGGGGCAGCGAATCAGAGGCGGGGAACCAGAGGCGGGGAATCAGAGGCCGGGAATCAGAGGCCGGGAATGAGAGGCCGGGAATCAGAGGCCGGGAATCAGAGGCCGGGAATCAGAGGCCGGGAATCAGAGATGGGGAATCAGAGGCGGGGAATCAAACACGGGGAATCAGAGCTGGGGAATCAGAGGCGGGGAATCAAAGTTGGGGAATCAGAGGTGGGGAATCAGATATGGGGAATCAGAGGCGGGGAATCAAGTTGGGGAATCAGAGGTGGGGAATCAGATATGGGGAATCAGAGGCGGGGAATCAGAGGCGCGGAATGAGAGGCGGGGAATCAGATATGGGGAATCAGAGGTGGGGAATCAGGGGCGGGGTATCAGAGGCTGGGTATCAGACACGGGGATTCAGAGGCGGGGAATCAGAGATGGGGAATCAGAGGCGGGAATCAGAGGCAGGGAATCATACGCGGGGAATCAGAGGCTGGGAATCAGAGTCCAGGAATCAGAGGCGGGGAATCAGAGTTGGGGAATCAGAGGCGGGGAATCAGATATGGGGAAACAGAGGCGGGGAATCAGAGGCCGGGAAACAGAGGCGGGGAGTCTGATATGGGGAATCAGAGGTGGCGAATGAAAGGAAGTGAATCAGAGGCAGGGAATCAGAGGCGGGGAATCAGATATGGGGAATCAGAGGTGGGCAATCAGATATAGGGAAACAGAGGCGGGGAATCAGAGGCGGGGAAACAGAGGCGGGGAATCTGATATGGGGAATCAGAGGTGGCGAATGAAAGGCGGTGAATCAGAGATGGGGAATCAGAGGCGGGGAATCAGAGGCAGGGAATCAAACACGGGGAATCAGAGGTGGGGAATCAGAGCTGGGGAATCAGAGGCGGGGAATCAGAGTTGGGGAATCAGAGGCGGGGAATCAGAA
Organism: Narcine bancroftii; assembly: GCF_036971445.1. Lineage (NCBI taxonomy): Eukaryota > Metazoa > Chordata > Chondrichthyes > Torpediniformes > Narcinidae > Narcine > Narcine bancroftii. The sequence continues at coordinate 56,903,171 of NC_091474.1, forward strand.
ATGGGGAAACAGAGGTGGGGAATCAGAGGCAGGGAAACAGAGGTTGGGATTCAGATATGGGGAATCAGAGGTGGGGAATCAGAGGTTGGGAAACAGAGGCAGGGAATCAGAGGCGGGGAGTCAGAGGCGGGGAATCAGAGGCAGGGAATCAGATGTGCGGAATCAGAGATGGGGAATCAGAGGCAGCGAATCAGAGGCGGGGAACCAGAGGCGGGGAATCAGAGGCCGGGAATCAGAGGCCGGGAATGAGAGGCCGGGAATCAGAGGCAGGGAATCAGAGGCCGGGAATCAGAGATGGGGAATCAGAGGCGGGGAATCAAACACGGGGAATCAGAGCTGGGGAATCAGAGGCGGGGAATCAGAGTTGGGGAATCAGAGGCGGGGAATCAGATATGGGGATGCAGAGGCGGGGAATCAGAGGCGGGGAATCAGAGGCGTAGAAACAGAGTTGGGGTATCAGATATGGGGAATCAGAGGTGGGGAATCAGGTGCGGGGTATCAGAGGCTGGGTATCAGACACGGGGATTCAGAGGCGGGGAATCAGAAATGGGGAGTCAGAGGCGGGGAATCAGAGGCAGGGAATCAGACGCGGGGAATCAGAGGCGGGGAATCAGAGCCTGGGAATCAGAGGCGGGGAATCAGAGTTCAGGAATCAGAGGCGGGGAATCAGAGTTGGGGAATCAGAGGCGGGGAATCAGATATGGGGAAACAGAGGCGGGGAATCAGAGCTGGGGAATCAGAGGCGGGGAATCAGAGTTTGGGAATCAGAGGCGAGGAATTAGATATGGGGAAACAGAGGCGGGGAATCAGAGGTGGGGAAACAGAGCCTGGGAATCAGAGGCGGGGAATCAAGTTGGGGAATCAGAGGCTGGGAATCAGATATGGGGAATCAGAGGCGGGGAATCAGAGGCGCGGAATGAGAGGCGGGGTATCAGATATGGGGAATCAGAGGTGGCGAATGAAAGGAAGTGAATCAGAGATGGGGAATCAGAGGCGGGGAATCAGAGGCAGGGAATCAAACACGTTGAATCAGAATCGGGGAATCAGAGATGGGGAATCAGAGGCGGGAATCAGAGGCAGGGAATCATACGCGGGGAATCAGAGGCTGGGAATCAGAGTCCAGGAATCAGAGGCGGGGAATCAGAGTTGGGGAATCAGAGGCGGGGAATCAGATATGGGGAAACAGAGGCGGGGAATCAGAGGCCGGGAAACAGAGGCGGGGAATCTGATATGGGGAATCAGAGGTGGCGAATGAAAGGAAGTGAATCAGAGATGGGGAATCAGAGGCGGGGAATCAGAGGCAGGGAATCAAACACGTTGAATCAGAATCGGGGAATCAGAGCTGGAGAATCAGAGGCGGGGAATCAGAGGCGGGGAATCAGAGGCGGGGAATCAGATATGGGGAAACAGAGGCGGGGAATCAGAGGCAGGGAAACAGAGGTGGGGAATCAGAAATGGGGAATCAGAGGTAGGGAATCAGAGGTTGGGAAACAGAGGCAGGGAATCAGAGACAGGGAATCAGATGTGCGGAATCAGAGATGGAAAATCAGAGGCAGCGAAAAAGAGGCGGGGAACCAGAGGCGGGGAATCAGAGGCCGGGAATCAGAGGCCGCGAATGAGAGGCCGGGAATCAGAGGCGGGGAATCAGAGATGGGGAATCAGAGGCGGGGAATCAAACACGGGAAATCAGAGCTGGGGAATCAGAGGCGGGGAATCAGAGTTGGGGAATCAGATATGGGGAATCAGAGGTGGGGAATTAGGGGCGGGGAATCAGTGGCAGGGAATCAGAGGCGGGGAATCAGAGGCGGGGAATCAGAGGCAGGGAATCAGACACGGGGAATCTGAGGCGGGGAATCAGAGATGGGGAATCAGAGGCGGTGAATCAGAGGCAGGCAATCAGATGCCGGGAATCAGAGGCGGGGAATCAGAGCTGGGGAATCAGAGGCGGGGAATCAGAGTTGAGGAATCAGAGGCGGGGATTCAGATATGGTGAATCAGAGGTGGGGAATCAGAGGTTGTGAATCAGAGATGGGGAATCACAGGCGGGAAATCAGAGGCAGGGGATCAGAGGTGGGGAATCAGAGGCGGGGAATCAGAGCTGGGGAATCAGAGGCAGGGAATCAGAGTTTGGGATTCAGAGGCGGGGAATCAGAGGCGGGGAATCAGATATGTGGAAACAGAGGCGGGGAATTAGAGGCGGGCAAACAGAGGCGGGGAATCAGATATGGGGAATCAGAGGTGGGGAATCAGAGGTTGTGAATCAGAGATGGGGAATCACAGGCGGGAAATCAGAGGCAGGGAATCAGAGCTGGGGAATCAGAGGCGGGGAATCAGAGCTGGGGAATCAGAGGCAGGGAATCAGAGTTGGGGATTCAGAGGCGGGGAATCAGAGCTGGGGAATCAGAGGCGGGGAATCAGAGGCAGGGAATCAGAGGCGGGGTATCAGAGGCAGGGAATCAGATATGGGGTTTCAGAGGTGGGGAATCAGAGGTTGGGAATCAGAGGCAGGGAATCGGAGGCAGGGAATCAGAGGCAGGGAATCAGATGTGGGGAATCAGAGGCGGGGAATCAGAGCTGGGGAATCAGAGTCGGGGAATCAGAATTTGGGAATCAGAGGCGGGGAATTAGATATGGGGAAACAGAGGCGGGGAATCAGAGGCGGGGAATCAGATATGGGGAATCAGAGGTGGGGAATCAGAGGCGCGGAAAGAGAGGCGGGGAATCAGATATGGGGAATCAGAGGTGGGGAATCAGATATGGGGAAACAGAGGCGGGGAATCAGAGGCGGGGAAACAGAGGCGGGGAATCTGATATGGGGAATCAGAGGTGGCGAATGAAAGGCGGTGAATCAGAGATGGGGAATCAGAGGCGGGGAATCAGAGGCAGGGAATCAAACACGGGGAATCAGAGGTGGGGAATCAGAGCTGGGGAATCAGAGGCGGGAAATCAGAGTTGGGGAATCAGAGGCGGGGAATCAGATATGGGGAAACAGAGGTGGGGAATCAGAGGCAGGGAAACAGAGGTTGGGATTCAGATATGGGGAATCAGAGGTGGGGAATCAGAGGTTGGGAAACAGAGGCAGGGAATCAGAGGCGGGGAGTCAGAGGCGGGGAATCAGAGGCAGGGAATCAGATGTGCGGAATCAGAGATGGGGAATCAGAGGAAGCGAATCAGAGGCGGGGATCCAGAGGCGGGGAATCAGAGGCCGGGAATCAGAGGCCGGGAATGAGAGGCCGGGAATCAGAGGCCGGGAATCAGAGGCCGGGAATGAGAGGCCGGGGAATCAGAGGCGGGGAATCAGAGATGGGGAATCAGAGGCGGGGAATCAAACACGGGGAATCAGAGCTGGGGAATCAGAGGCGGGGAATCAGAGTTGGGGAATCAGATATGGGGAATCAGAGGTGGGGAATCAGGGGCGGGGAATCAGTGGCAGGGAATCAGAGGCGGGGAATCAGAGGCGGGGAATCAGAGGCAGGGAATCAGACACGGGGAATCAGAGGCGGGGAATCAGAGATGGGGAATCAGAGGCGGTGAATCAGTGGCAGGGAATCGGATGCCGGGAATCAGAGGCGGGGAATCAGAGCTGGGGATTCAGAGGCGGGGAATCAGAGTTGGGGAATCAGAAGCGGGGAATCAGATATGGTGAATCAGAGGTGGGGAATCAGAGGTTGTGAATCAGAGATGGGGAATCACAGGCGGGAAATCAGAGGCAGGGGATCAGAGGTGGGGATTCAGGGGCAGCGAATCAGAGGCGGGGAACCAGAGGCGGAGAATCAGAGGCCGGGAATCAGAGGCCGGGAATCAGAGGCCGGGAATGAGAGGCCGGGAATCAGAGGCCAAGAATCAGAGGCCGGGAATCAGAGATGGGGAATCAGAGGCGGGGAATCAAACACGGGGAATCAGAGCTGGGGAATCAGAGGCGGGGAATCAAAGTTGGGGAATCAGAGGCGGGGAATCAAATATGGGGAAACAGAGGCGGGGAATCAGAGGCGGGGAATCAGAGGCGCAGAAACAGAGGCGGGGTATCAGATATGGGGAATCAGAGGTGGGGAATCAGGGGCGGGGTATCAGAGGCTGGGTATCAGACAAGGGGATTCAGAGGCGGGGAATCAGAGATGGGGAATCAGAGGCTGGGAATCAGAGGCAGGGAATCAGACGAGGGGAATCAGAGGCTGGGAATCAGAGCCTGGGAATCAGAGGCGGGGAATCAGAGGCAGGGAAAGAGAGGCGGGGAATCAGATATGGGGACTCAGAGGTGGGGAATCAGAGGTTGGGAATCAGAGGCAGGGAATCAGAGGCGGGGAATCAGAGGCGGGGAATCAGAGGCAGGGTTTCGGATGTGCGGAATCAGAGATGGGGAATCAGAGGTGGGGAATCAGAGTCCAGGAATCAGAGATGGGGAATCAGAGGCGGGGAATCAGAGGCGGAAAAACATAGGTGGGGAATCAGATACGGGGAATCAGAGGTGGGGAATCAGAGGCGGTGAATCAGAGATGGGGAATCAGAGGCGGGGAATCAGAGGCTGGAAATCAGACACGGGGAATCAGAGGCTGTGAATCAAAGGCGGGGAATCAGAGGCGGGTAATCAGAGCTGGGAAATCTAAGGCAGGGAATCAGAGTTGTGGATTCAGAGGCGGGGAATCAGATATGGGGAAACAGAGGCGGGGAATTAGAGGCGGGCAAACAGAGGCAGGGAATCAGATATGGTGAATCAGAGGTGGGGAATCAGAGGTTGTGAATCAGAGATGGGGAATCACAGGCGGGAAATCAGAGGCAGGGAATCAGAGCTGGGGAATCAGAGGCAGGGAATCAGAGTTGGGGATTCAGAGGCGGGGAATCAGAGCTGTGGAATCAGAGGCGGGGAATCAGAGGCAGGGAATCGGATGCCGGGAATCAGAGGCGGGGAATCAGAGCTGGGGAATCAGAGGCGGGGAATCAGAGTTGGGGAATCAGAGGCGGGGAATCAGATATGGTGAATCAGAGGTGGGGAATCAGAGGTTGTGAATCAGAGATGGGGAATCACAGGCGGGAAATCAGAGGCAGGGGATCAGAGGTGGGGAATCAGAGGCGGGGAATCAGAGCTGGGGAATCAGAGGCAGGGAATCAGAGTTTGGGATTCAGAGGCGGGGAATCAGAGGCGGGGAATCAGATATGTGGAAACAGAGGCGGGGAATTTGAGGCGGGCAAAAAGAGGCGGGGAATCAGATATGGGGAATCAGAGGTGGGGAATCAGAGGTTGTGAATCAGAGATGGGGAATCACAGGCGGGAAATCAGAGGCAGGGAATCAGAGCTGGGGAATCAGAGGCAGGGAATCAGAGCTGGGGAATCAGAGGCAGGGAATCAGAGTTGGGGATTCAGAGGCGGGGAATCAGAGCTGGGGAATCAGAGGCGGGGAATCAGAGGCAGGGAATCAGAGGCGGGGTATCAGAGGCAGGGAATCAGATATGGGGATTCAGAGGTGGGGAATCAGAGGTTGGGAATCAGAGGCAGGGAATCGGAGGCAGGGAATCAGAGGCAGGGAATCAGATGTGAGGAATCAGAGGCGGGGAATCAGAGCTGGGGAATCAGAGTCGGGGAATCAGAATTTGGGAATCAGAGGCGGGGAATTAGATATGGGGAAACAGAGGCGGGGAATCAGAGGCGGGGAATCAGATATGGGGAATCAGAGGCGGGGAATCAGAGGCGCGGAAAGAGAGGCGGGGAATCAGATATGGGGAATCAGAGGTGGGGAATCAGATATGGGGAAACAGAGGCGGGGAATCAGAGGCGGGGAAACAGAGGCGGGGAATCTGATATGGGGAATCAGAGGTGGCGAATGAAATGCGGTGAATCAGAGATGGGGAATCAGAGGCGGGGAATCAGAGGCAGGGAATCAGAGGTGGGGAATGAGAGCTGGGGAATCAGAGCCGGGAAATCAGAGTTGGGGAATCAGAGGCGGGGAATCAGATATGGGGAAACAGAGGTGGGGAATCAGAGGCAGGGAAACAGAGGTTGGGATTCAGATATGGGGAATCAGAGGTGGGGAATCAGAGGTTGGGAAACAGAGGCAGGGAATCAGAGGCGGGGAGTCAGAGGCGGGGAATCAGAGGCAGGGAATCAGATGTGCGGAATCAGAGATGGGGAATCAGAGGCAGCGAATCAGAGGCGGGGAACCAGAGGCGGGGAATCAGAGGCCGGGAATCAGAGGCCGGGAATGAGAGGCCGGGAATCAGAGGCCGGGAATCAGAGGCCGGGAATGAGAGGCCGGGGAATCAGAGGCGGGGAATCAGAGATGGGGAATCAGAGGCAGGGAATCAAACACGGGGAATCAGAGCTGGGGAATCAGAGGCGGGGAATCAGAGTTGGGGAATCAGATATGGGGAATCAGAGGTGGGGAATCAGGGGCGGGGAATCAGTGGCAGGGAATCAGAGGCGGGGAATCAGAGGCGGGGAATCAGAGGCGGGGAATCAGAGGCAGGGAATCAGACACGGGGAATCAGAGGCGGGGAATCAGAGATGGGGAATCAGAGGCGGTGAATCAGAGGCAGGGAATCGGATGCCGGGAATCAGAGGCGGGGAATCAGAGCTGGGGAATCAGAGGCGGGGAATCAGAGTTGGGGAATCAGAGGCGGGGAATCAGATATGGTGAATCAGAGGTGGGGAATCAGAGGTTGTGAATCAGAGATGGGGAATCACAGGCGGGAAATCAGAGGCAGGGGATCAGAGGTGGGGAATCAGAGGCGGGGAATCAGAGGCAGGGAATCAGAGTTTGGGAATCAGAGTTTGGGATTCAGAGGTGGGGAATCAGAGGCAGGGAATCAGATATGTGGAAACAGAGGCGGGGAATTAGAGGCGGGCAAACAGAGGCGGGGAATCAGATATGGGGAATCAGAGGTGGGGAATCAGAGGTTGTGAATCAGAGATGGGGAATCACAGGCGGGAAATCAGAGGCAGGGAATCAGAGGCAGGGAATCAGAGTCGGGGAATCAGAGGTGGGAATCAGATACGGGGAATCAGAGGAGGGGAATCAGAGATGGGGAATCAGAGGCGGGGAATCAGAGGCAGGGAATCAGACGCGGGGAATCAGAGGCGGGGAATCAGAGGCGCAGAAACAGAGTTGGGGTATCAGATATGGGGAATCAGAGGTGGGGAATCAGGGGCGGGGTATCAGAGGCTGGGTATCAGACACGGGGATTCAGAGGCGGGGAATCAGAGCCTGGGAATCAGAGGCGGGGAATCAAGTTGGGGAATCAGAGGCTGGGAATCAGATATGGGGAAACAGAGGCGGGGAATCAGAGGCGCGGAATGAGAGGCGGGGAATCAGATATGGGGAATCAGAGGTGGGGAATCAGGGGCGGGGTATCAGAGGCTGGGTATCAGACACGGGGATTCAGAGGCGGGGAATCAGAGATGGGGAATCAGAGGCGGGAATCAGAGGCAGGGAAACAGAGGCGGGGAATCTGATATGGGGAATCAGAGGTGGCGAATGAAAGGAAGTGAATCAGAGATCGGGAATCAGAGGCGGGGAATCAGAGGCGGGGAATCAGAGTCCAGGAATCAGAGGCGGGGAATCAGAGTTGGGGAATCAGAGGCGGGGAATCAGATATGGGGAAACAGAGGCGGGGAATCAGAGGCCGGGAAACAGAGGCGGGGAATCTGATATGGGGAATCAGAGGTGGCGAATGAAAGGAAGTGAATCAGAGATCGGGAATCAGAGGCGGGGAATCAGAGGCGGGGAATCAAACACGTTGAATCAGAGTCGGGGAATCAGAGCTGGAGAATCAGAGGCGGGGAATCAGAGTTGGGGAATCAGAGGCGGGGAATCAGATATTGGGAAACAGAGGCAGGGAAACAGAGGTGGGGAATCAGAAATGGGGAATCAGAGGTAGGGAATCAGAGGTTGGGAAACAGAGGCAGGGAATCAGAGACAGGGAATCAGAGTTGGGGAATCAGATATGGGGAATCAGAGGTGGGGAATCAGAGTTGGGGAATCAGATATGGGGAATCAGAGGTGGGGAATCAGGGGCGGGGAATCAGTGGCAGGGAATCAGAGGCGGGGAATCAGAGGCGGGGAATCAGAGGCAGGGAATCAGACACGGGGAATCAGAGGCGGGGAATCAGAGATGGGGAATCAGAGGCGGTGAATCAGAGGCAGGGAATCGGATGCCGGGAATCAGAGGCGGGGAATCAGAGCTGGGGATTCAGAGGCGGGGAATCAGAGTTGGGGAATCAGAGGCGGGGAATCAGATATGGTGAATCAGAGGTGGGGAATCAGAGGTTGTGAATCAGAGATGGGGAATCACAGGCGGGAAATCAGAGGCAGGGGATCAGAGGTGGGGAATCAGAGGCGGGGAATCAGAGGCAGGGAATCAGAGTTTGGGAATCAGAGTTTGGGATTCAGAGGTGGGGAATCAGAGGCAGGGAATCAGATATGTGGAAACAGAGGCGGGGAATTAGAGGCGGGCAAACAGAGGCGGGGAATCAGATATGGGGAATCAGAGGTGGGGAATCAGAGGTTGTGAATCAGAGATGGGGAATCACAGGCGGGAAATCAGAGGCAGGGAATCAGAGGCAGGGAATCAGAGTCGGGGAATCAGAGGTGGGAATCAGATACGGGGAATCAGAGGAGGGGAATCAGAGATGGGGAATCAGAGGCGGGGAATCAGAGGCAGGGAATCAGACGCGGGGAATCAGAGGCGGGGAATCAGAGGCGCAGAAACAGAGTTGGGGTATCAGATATGGGGAATCAGAGGTGGGGAATCAGGGGCGGGGTATCAGAGGCTGGGTATCAGACACGGGGATTCAGAGGCGGGGAATCAGAGCCTGGGAATCAGAGGCGGGGAATCAAGTTGGGGAATCAGAGGCTGGGAATCAGATATGGGGAAACAGAGGCAGGGAATCAGAGGCGCGGAATGAGAGGCGGGGAATCAGATATGGGGAATCAGAGGTGGGGAATCAGGGGCGGGGTATCAGAGGCTGGGTATCAGACACGGGGATTCAGAGGCGGGGAATCAGAGATGGGGAATCAGAGGCGGGAATCAGAGGCAGGGAAACAGAGGCGGGGAATCTGATATGGGGAATCAGAGGTGGCGAATGAAAGGAAGTGAATCAGAGATCGGGAATCAGAGGCGGGGAATCAGAGGCGGGGAATCAGAGTCCAGGAATCAGAGGCGGGGAATCAGAGTTGGGGAATCAGAGGCGGGGAATCAGATATGGGGAAACAGAGGCGGGGAATCAGAGGCCGGGAAACAGAGGCGGGGAATCTGATATGGGGAATCAGAGGTGGCGAATGAAAGGAAGTGAATCAGAGATCGGGAATCAGAGGCGGGGAATCAGAGGCGGGGAATCAAACACGTTGAATCAGAGTCGGGGAATCAGAGCTGGAGAATCAGAGGCGGGGAATCAGAGTTGGGGAATCAGAGGCGGGGAATCAGATATTGGGAAACAGAGGCAGGGAAACAGAGGTGGGGAATCAGAAATGGGGAATCAGAGGTAGGGAATCAGAGGTTGGGAAACAGATGCAGGGAATCAGAGACAGGGAATCAGAGTTGGGGAATCAGATATGGGGATTCAGAGGTGGGGAATCAGAGTTGGGGAATCAGATATGGGGAATCAGAGGTGGGGAATCAGGGGCGGGGAATCAGTGGCAGGGAATCAGAGGCGGGGAATCAGAGGCGGGGAATCAGAGGCAGGGAATCAGACACGGGGAATCAGAGGCGGGGAATCAGAGATGGGGAATCAGAGGCGGTGAATCAGAGGCAGGGAATCGGATGCCGGGAATCAGAGGCGGGGAATCAGAGCTGGGGATTCAGAGGCGGGGAATCAGAGTTGGGGAATCAGAGGCGGGGAATCAGATATGGTGAATCAGAGGTGGGGAATCAGAGGTTGTGAATCAGAGATGGGGAATCACAGGCGGGAAATCAGAGGCAGGGGATCAGAGGTGGGGATTCAGGGGCAGCGAATCAGAGGCGGGGAACCAGAGGCGGGGAATCAGAGGCCGGGAATCAGAGGCCGGGAATCAGAGGCCGGGAATGAGAGGCCGGGAATCAGAGGCCGGGAATCAGAGGCCGGGAATCAGAGATGGGGAATCAGAGGCGGGGAATCAAACACGGGGAATCAGAGCTGGGGAATCAGAGGCGGGGAATCAAAGTTGGGGAATCAGAGGCGGGGAATCAAATATGGGGAAACAGAGGCGGGGAATCAGAGGCGGGGAATCAGAGGCGCAGAAACAGAGGCGGGGTATCAGATATGGGGAATCAGAGGTGGGGAATCAGGGGCGGGGTATCAGAGGCTGGGTATCAGACAAGGGGATTCAGAGGCGGGGAATCAGAGATGGGGAATCAGAGGCTGGGAATCAGAGGCAGGGAATCAGACGAGGGGAATCAGAGGCTGGGAATCAGAGCCTGGGAATCAGAGGCGGGGAATCAGAGGCAGGGAAAGAGAGGCGGGGAATCAGATATGGGGACTCAGAGGTGGGGAATCAGAGGTTGGGAATCAGAGGCAGGGAATCAGAGGCGGGGAATCAGAGGCGGGGAATCAGAGGCAGGGTTTCGGATGTGCGGAATCAGAGATGGGGAATCAGAGGTGGGGAATCAGAGTCCAGGAATCAGAGATGGGGAATCAGAGGCGGGGAATCAGAGGCGGAAAAACATAGGTGGGGAATCAGATACGGGGAATCAGAGGTGGGGAATCAGAGGCGGTGAATCAGAGATGGGGAATCAGAGGCGGGGAATCAGAGGCTGGAAATCAGACACGGGGAATCAGAGGCTGTGAATCAAAGGCGGGGAATCAGAGGCGGGTAATCAGAGCTGGGGAATCTAAGGCAGGGAATCAGAGTTGTGGATTCAGAGGCGGGGAATCAGATATGGGGAAACAGAGGCGGGGAATTAGAGGCGGGCAAACAGAGGCAGGGAATCAGATATGGTGAATCAGAGGCTGGGAATCAGAGGCAGGGAATCAGACGAGGGGAATCAGAGGCTGGGAATCAGAGCCTGGGAATCAGAGGCGGGGAATCAGAGGCAGGGAAAGAGAGGCGGGGAATCAGATATGGGGACTCAGAGGTGGGGAATCAGAGGTTGGGAATCAGAGGCAGGGAATCAGAGGCGGGGAATCAGAGGCGGGGAATCAGAGGCAGGGTTTCGGATGTGCGGAATCAGAGATGGGGAATCAGAGGTGGGGAATCAGAGTCCAGGAATCAGAGATGGGGAATCAGAGGCGGGGAATCAGAGGCGGAAAAACATAGGTGGGGAATCAGATACGGGGAATCAGAGGTGGGGAATCAGAGGCGGTGAATCAGAGATGGGGAATCAGAGGCGGGGAATCAGAGGCTGGAAATCAGACACGGGGAATCAGAGGCTGTGAATCAAAGGCGGGGAATCAGAGGCGGGTAATCAGAGCTGGGGAATCTAAGGCAGGGAATCAGAGTTGTGGATTCAGAGGCGGGGAATCAGATATGGGGAAACAGAGGCGGGGAATTAGAGGCGGGCAAACAGAGGCAGGGAATCAGATATGGTGAATCAGAGGTGGGGAATCAGAGGTTGTGAATCAGAGATGGGGAATCACAGGCGGGAAATCAGAGGCAGGGAATCAGAGCTGGGGAATCAGAGGCAGGGAATCAGAGTTGGGGATTCAGAGGCGGGGAATCAGAGCTGTGGAATCAGAGGCGGGGAATCAGAGGCAGGGAATCGGATGCCGGGAATCAGAGGCGGGGAATCAGAGCTGGGGAATCAGAGGCGGGGAATCAGAGTTGGGGAATCAGAGGCGGGGAATCAGATATGGTGAATCAGAGGTGGGGAATCAGAGGTTGTGAATCAGAGATGGGGAATCACAGGCGGGAAATCAGAGGCAGGGGATCAGAGGTGGGGAATCAGAGGCGGGGAATCAGAGCTGGGGAATCAGAGGCAGGGAATCAGAGTTTGGGATTCAGAGGCGGGGAATCAGAGGCGGGGAATCAGATATGTGGAAACAGAGGCGGGGAATTAGAGGCGGGCAAAAAGAGGCGGGGAATCAGATATGGGGAATCAGAGGTGGGGAATCAGAGGTTGTGAATCAGAGATGGGGAATCACAGGCGGGAAATCAGAGGCAGGGAATCAGAGCTGGGGAATCAGAGGCGGGGAATCAGAGCTGGGGAATCAGAGGCAGGGAATCAGAGTTGGGGATTCAGAGGCGGGGAATCAGAGCTGGGGAATCAGAGGCGGGGAATCAGAGGCAGGGAATCAGAGGCGGGGTATCAGAGGCAGGGAATCAGATATGGGGATTCAGAGGTGGGGAATCAGAGGTTGGGAAACAGAGGCAGGGAATCGGAGGCAGGGAATCAGAGGCAGGGAATCAGATGTGGGGAATCAGAGGCGGGGAATCAGAGCTGGGGAATCAGAGTCGGGGAATCAGAATTTGGGAATCAGAGGCGGGGAATTAGATATGGGGAAACAGAGGCGGGGAATCAGAGGCGGGGAATCAGATATGGGGAATCAGAGGGGGGGAATCAGAGGCGCGGAAAGAGAGGCGGGGAATCAGATATGGGGAATCAGAGGTGGGGAATCAGATATGGGGAAACAGAGGCGGGGAATCAGAGGCGGGGAAACAGAGGCGGGGAATCTGATATGGGGAATCAGAGGTGGCGAATGAAATGCGGTGAATCAGAGATGGGGAATCAGAGGCGGGGAATCAGAGGCAGGGAATCAGAGGTGGGGAATCAGAGCTGGGGAATCAGAGGCGGGAAATCAGAGTTGGGGAATCAGAGGCGGGGAATCAGATATGGGGAAACAGAGGTGGGGAATCAGAGGCAGGGAAACAGAGGTTGGGATTCAGATATGGGGAATCAGAGGTGGGGAATCAGAGGTTGGGAATCAGAGGCCGGGAATCAGAGGCCGGGAATGAGAGGCCGGGAATCAGAGGCCGGGAATCAGAGGCCGGGAATGAGAGGCCGGGGAATCAGAGGCGGGGAATCAGAGATGGGGAATCAGAGGCGGGGAATCAAACACGGGGAATCAGAGCTGGGGAATCAGAGGCGGGGAATCAGAGTTGGGGAATCAGATATGGGGAATCAGAGGTGGGGAATCAGGGGCGGGGAATCAGTGGCAGGGAATCAGAGGCGGGAAATCAGAGGCGGGGAATCTGAGGCGGGGAATCAGAGGCAGGGAATCAGACACGGGGAATCAGAGGCGGGGAATCAGAGATGGGGAATCAGAGGCGGTGAATCAGAGGCAGGGAATCGGATGCCGGGAATCAGAGGCGGGGAATCAGAGCTGGGGAATCAGAGGCGGGGAATCAGAGTTGGGGAATCAGAGGCGGGGAATCAGATATGGTGAATCAGAGGTGGGGAATCAGAGGTTGTGAATCAGAGATGGGGAATCACAGGCGGGAAATCAGAGGCAGGGGATCAGAGGTGGGGAATCAGAGGCGGGGAATCAGAGGCAGGGAATCAGAGTTTGGGAATCAGAGTTTGGGATTCAGAGGTGGGGAATCAGAGGCAGGGAATCAGATATGTGGAAACAGAGGCGGGGAATTAGAGGCGGGCAAACAGAGGCGGGGAATCAGATATGGGGAATCAGAGGTGGGGAATCAGAGGTTGTGAATCAGAGATGGGGAATCACAGGCGGGAAATCAGAGGCAGGGAATCAGAGGCAGGGAATCAGAGTCGGGGAATCAGAGGTGGGAATCAGATACGGGGAATCAGAGGAGGGGAATCAGAGATGGGGAATCAGAGGCGGGGAATCAGAGGCAGGGAATCAGACGCGGGGAATCAGAGGCGGGGAATCAGAGGCGCAGAAACAGAGTTGGGGTATCAGATATGGGGAATCAGAGGTGGGGAATCAGGGGCGGGGTATCAGAGGCTGGGTATCAGACACGGGGATTCAGAGGCGGGGAATCAGAGCCTGGGAATCAGAGGCGGGGAATCAAGTTGGGGAATCAGAGGCTGGGAATCAGATATGGGGAAACAGAGGCGGGGAATCAGAGGCGCGGAATGAGAGGCGGGGAATCAGATATGGGGAATCAGAGGTGGGGAATCAGGGGCGGGGTATCAGAGGCTGGGTATCAGACACGGGGATTCAGAGGCGGGGAATCAGAGATGGGGAATCAGAGGCGGGAATCAGAGGCAGGGAAACAGAGGCGGGGAATCTGATATGGGGAATCAGAGGTGGCGAATGAAAGGAAGTGAATCAGAGATCGGGAATCAGAGGCGGGGAATCAGAGGCGGGGAATCAGAGTCCAGGAATCAGAGGCGGGGAATCAGAGTTGGGGAATCAGAGGCGGGGAATCAGATATGGGGAAACAGAGGCGGGGAATCAGAGGCCGGGAAACAGAGGCGGGGAATCTGATATGGGGAATCAGAGGTGGCGAATGAAAGGAAGTGAATCAGAGATCGGGAATCAGAGGCGGGGAATCAGAGGCGGGAAATCAAACACGTTGAATCAGAGTCGGGGAATCAGAGCTGGAGAATCAGAGGCGGGGAATCAGAGTTGGGGAATCAGAGGCGGGGAATCAGATATTGGGAAACAGAGGCAGGGAAACAGAGGTGGGGAATCAGAAATGGGGAATCAGAGGTAGGGAATCAGAGGTTGGGAAACAGAGGCAGGGAATCAGAGACAGGGAATCAGATGTGCGGAATCAGAGATGGAAAATCAGAGGCAGCGAAAAAGAGGCGGGGAACCAGAGGCGGGGAATCAGAGGCCGGGAATCAGAGGCCGGGAATGAGAGGCCGGGAATCAGAGGCGGGGAATCAGAGATGGGGAATCAGAGGCGGGGAATCAAACACGGGGAATCAGAGCTGGGGAATCAGAGGCGGGGAATCAGAGTTGGGGAATCAGATATGGGGAATCAGAGGTGGGGAATCAGGGGCGGGGAATCAGTGGCAGGGAATCAGAGGTGGGGAATCAGAGGCGGGGAATCAGAGGCAGGGAATCAGACACGGGGAATCAGAGGCGGGGAATCAGAGATGGGGAATCAGAGGCGGTGAATCAGAGGCAGGCAATCAGATGCCGGGAATCAGAGGCGGGGAATCAGAGCTGGGGAATCAGAGGCGGGGAATCAGAGTTGGGGAATCAGAGGCGGGGAATCAGATATGGTGAATCAGAGGTGGGGAATCAGAGGTTGTGAATCAGAGATGGGGAATCACAGGCGGGAAATCAGAGGCAGGGGATCAGAGGTGGGGAATCAGAGGCGGGGAATCAGAGCTGGGGAATCAGAGGCAGGGAATCAGAGTTTGGGATTCAGAGGCGGGGAATCAGAGGCGGGGAATCAGATATGTGGAAACAGAGGCGGGGAATTAGAGGCGGGCAAACAGAGGCGGGGAATCAGATATGGGGAATCAGAGGTGGGGAATCAGAGGTTGTGAATCAGAGATGGGGAATCACAGGCGGGAAATCAGAGGCAGGGAATCAGAGCTGGGGAATCAGAGGCGGGGAATCAGAGCTGGGGAATCAGAGGCAGGGAATCAGAGTAGGGGATTCAGAGGCGGGGAATCAGAGCTGGGGAATCAGAGGCGGGGAATCAGAGGCATGGAATCAGAGGCGGGGTATCAGAGGCAGGGAATCAGATATGGGGATTCAGAGGTGGGGAATCAGAGGTTGGGAATCAGAGGCAGGGAATCGGAGGCAGGGAATCAGAGGCAGGGAATCAGATGTGGGGAATCAGAGGCGGGGAATCAGAGCTGGGGAATCAGAGTCGGGGAATCAGAATTTGGGAATCAGAGGCGGGGAATTAGATATGGGGAAACAGAGGCGGGGAATCAGAGGCGGGGAATCAGATATGGGGAATCAGAGGCGGGGAATCAGAGGCGCGGAAAGAGAGGCGGGGAATCAGATATGGGGAATCAGAGGTGGGGAATCAGATATGGGGAAACAGAGGCGGGGAATCAGAGGCGGGGAAACAGAGGCGGGGAATCTGATATGGGGAATCAGAGGTGGCGAATGAAAGGCGGTGAATCAGAGATGGGGAATCAGAGGCGGGGAATCAGAGGCAGGGAATCAAACATGGGGAATCAGAGGTGGGGAATCAGAGCTGGGGAATCAGAGGCGGGAAATCAGAGTTGGGGAATCAGAGGCGGGGAATCAGATATGGGGAAACAGAGGTGGGGAATCAGAGGCAGGGAAACAGAGGTTGGGATTCAGATATGGCGAATCAGAGGTGGGGAATCAGAGGTAGGGAAACAGAGGCAGGGAATCAGAGGCGGGGAGTCAGAGGCGGGGAATCAGAGGCAGGGAATCAGATGTGCGGAATCAGAGATGGGGAATCAGAGGCAGCGAATCAGAGGCGGGGAACCAGAGGCGGGGAATCAGAGGCCGGGAATCAGAGGCCGGGAATGAGAGGCCGGGAATCAGAGGCCGGGAATCAGAGGCCGGGAATGAGAGGCCGGGGAATCAGAGGCGGGGAATCAGAGATGGGGAATCAGAGGCGGGGAATCAAACACGGGGAATCAGAGCTGGGGAATCAGAGGCGGGGAATCAGAGTTGGGGAATCAGATATGGGGAATCAGAGGTGGGGAATCATGGGCGGGGAATCAGTGGCAGGGAATCAGAGGCGGGGAATCAGAGGCGGGGAATCAGAGGCAGGGAATCAGACACGGGGAATCAGAGGCGGGGAATCAGAGATGGGGAATCAGAGGCGGTGAATCAGAGGCAGGGAATCGGATGCCGGGAATCAGAGGCGGGGAATCACAGCTGGGGAATCAGAGGCGGGGAATCAGAGTTGGGGAATCAGAGGCGGGGAATCAGATATGGTGAATCAGAGGTGGGAAATCAGAGGTTGTGAATCAGAGATGGGGAATCACAGGCGGGAAATCAGAGGCAGGGGATCAGAGGTGGGGAATCAGAGGCGGGGAATCAGAGCTGGGGAATCAGAGGCAGGGAATCAGAGTTTGGGATTCAGAGGCGGGGAATCAGAGGCAGGGAATCAGATATGTGGAAACAGAGGCGGGGAATTAGAGGCGGGCAAACAGAGGCGGGGAATCAGATATGGGGAATCAGAGGTGGGGAATCAGAGGTTGTGAATCAGAGATGGGGAATCACAGGCGGGAAATCAGAGGCAGGGAATCAGAGCTGGGGATCAGAGGCGGGGAATCAGAGCTGGGGAATCAGAGGCAGGGAATCAGAGTTGGGGATTCAGAGGCGGGGAATCAGAGCTGGGGAATCAGAGGCGGGGAATAAGAGGCAGGGAATCAGAGGAGGGGTATCAGAGGCAGGGAATCAGATATTGGGATTCAGAGGTGGGGTATCAGAGGTTGGGAATCAGAGGCAGGGAATCGGAGGCAGGGAATCAGAGGCAGGGAATCAGATGTGGGGAATCAGAGGCGGGGAATCAGAGCTGGGGAATCAGAGTCGGGGAATCAGAATTTGGGAATCAGAGGCGGGGAATTAGATATGGGGAAACAGAGGCGGGGAATCAGAGGCGGGGAATCAGATATGGGGAATCAGAGGCGGGGAATCAGAGGCGCGGAAAGAGAGGCGGGGAATCAGATATGGTGAATCAGAGGTGGGGAATCAGATATGGGGAAACAGAGGCCGGGAATCAGAGGCGGGGAAACAGAGGCGGGGAATCTGATATGGGGAATCAGAGGTGGCGAATGAAAGGCAGTGAATCAGAGATGGGGAATCAGAGGCGGGGAATCAGAGGCAGGGAATCAAACACGGGGAATCAGAGGTGGGGAATCAGAGCTGGGGAATCAGAGGCGGGAAATCAGAGTTGGGGAATCAGAGGCGGGGAATCAGATATGGGGAAACAGAGGTGGGGAATCAGAGGCAGGGAAACAGAGGTTGGGATTCAGATATGGGGAATCAGAGGTGGGGAATCAGAGGTTGGGAAACAGAGGCAGGGAATCAGAGGCGGGGAGTCAGAGGCGGGGAATCAGAGGCAGAGAATCAGATGTGCGGAATCAGAGATGGGGAATCAGAGGCAGCGAATCAGAGGCGGGGAACCAGAGGCGGGGAATCAGAGGCCGGGAATCAGAGGCCGGGAATGAGAGGCCGGGAATCAGAGGCCGGGAATCAGAGGCCGGGAATCAGAGATGGGGAATCAGAGGCGGGGAATCAAACACGGGGAATCAGAGCTGGGGAATCAGAGGCGGGGAATCAGAGTTGGGGAATCAGAGGCGGGGAATCAGATATGGGGAAACAGAGGCGGGGAATCAGAGGCGGGGAATCAGAGGTGCAGAAACAGAGTTGGGGTATCAGATATGGGGAATCAGAGGTGGGGAATCAGGGGCGGGGAATCAGAGGGGGGGGAACAGAGGCGGGGAATAAGATATGGGGAATCAGAGGTGGGGAATCAGGGGCGGGGAATCAGTGGCAGGGAATCAGAGGCAGGGAATCAGAGTCGGGGAATCAGAGGCAGGGAATCAGATACGGGGAATCAGAGGTGGGGAATCAGAGATGGGGAATCAGAGGCGGGGAATCAGAGGCAGGGAATCAGACGCGGGGAATCAGAGGCGGGGAATCAGAGGCGGGGAATCAGAGGCGCAGAAACAGAGTTGGGGTATCAGATATGGGGAATCAGAGGTGGGGAATCAGGGGCGGGGTATCAGAGGCTGGGTATCAGACACGGGGATTCAGAGGCGGGGAATCAGAGATGGGGAATCAGAGGCGGGGAATCAGAGGAAGGGAATCAGACGCGGGGAATCAGAGGCGGGGAATCAGAGCCTGGGAATCAGAGGCGGGGAATCAGAGTTCAGGAATCAGAGGCGGGGAATCAGAGTTGGGGAATCAGAGGCGGGGAATCAGATATGGGGAAACAGAGGCGGGGAATCAGAGGCGGGGAAACAGAGGTGGGGAATCTGATATGGGGAATCAGACGTGGCGAATGAAATGAAGTGAATCAGAGATGGGGAATCAGAGTCGGGGAATCAGAGGCAGGGAATCAAACACGGGGAATCAGAGGCGGGGAATCAGAGCTGGAGAATCAGAGGCGGGGAATCAGAGTTGGGGAATCAGAGGCGGGGAATCAGATATGGGGAAACAGAGGCAGGGAATCAGAGGCAGGGAAACAGAGGTGGGGATTCAGATATGGCGAATCAGAGGTGGGGAATCAGAAGTTGGGAAACAGAGGCATGGAATCAGAGGCAGGGAATCAGATGTGCGGAATCAGAGATGGAAAATCAGAGGCAGCGAAAAAGAGGCAGGGAACCAGACGCGGGGAATCAGAGGCCGGGAATGAGAGGCCGGGAATGAGAGGCCGGGAATCAGAGGCCGGGGAATCAGAGGCGGGGAATCAGAGATGGGGAATCATAGGAGGGGAATCAAACACGGGGAATCAGAGCTGGGGAATCAGAGGCGGGGAATCAGACTTGGGGAATCAGATATGGGGAATCAGAGGTGGGGAATCAGGGGCGGGGAATCAGTGGCAGGGAATCAGAGGCGGGGAATCAGAGGCGGGGAATCAGAGGCAGGGAATCAGACACGGGGAATCAGAGGCGGGGAATCAGAGATGGGGAATCAGAGGCGGTGAATCAGAGGCAGGGAATCGGATGCCGGTAATCAGAGGCGGGGAATCAGAGCTGGGGAATCAGAGGCGGGGAATCAGAGTTGGGGAATCAGGGGCGGGGAATCAGATATGGTGAATCAGAGGTGGGGAATCGGAGGTTGTGAATCAGAGATGGGGAATCACAGGAGGGAAATCAGAGGCAGGGAATCAGAGGTGGGTAATCAGAGGCGGGGAATCAGAGCTGGGGAATCAGAGGCAGGGAATCAGAGGTGGGTAATCAGAGCTGGGGAATCAGAAGCGGGGAATCAGAGGCGGGGAATCAGAGGCAGGGAATCAGAGGCAGGCAATCAGATATGGGGATTCAGAGGTGGGGAATCAGAGGTTGGGAATCAGAGGCAGGGAATCAGAGCTGGGGAATCAGAGGCGGGGAATCAGAGCTGGTGAATCAGAGGCGGGGAATCAGATATGGGGAATCAGAGGCGGGGAATCAGAGGCGCGGAAAGAGAGGCGGGGAATCAGATATGGGGAATCAGAGGTGGGGAATCAGATATGGGGAAACAGAGGCGGGGAATCAGAGGCGAGGAAACAGAGGTGGGGAATCTGATATGGGGAATCAGAGGTGGCGAATGAAAGGCGGTGAATCAGAGATGGGGAATCAGAGGCGGGGAATCAGAGGCAGGGAATAAAACACGGGGAATCAGAGGTGGGGAATCAGAGCTGGGGAATCAGATGCGGGGATTCAGAGTTGGGGAATCAGAGGCGGGGAATCAGATATGGGGAAACAGAGGTGGGGAATCAGAGGCAGGGAATCAGAGATGGGGAATCAGAGGCGGGGAATCAGCGGTGGTGAATCAGACGCGGGGATTCAGAGGTTGTAAATCAGAGATGGGGAATCAGAGGAGGGGAATCAGAGGCGGGGAAACAGAGTTGGGGAATCAGATATGGGGAATCAGAGGTGGTGAATAAGAGGCTGAGAATCAGAAGCAGGGAATGAGAGGCGGGGAATCAGAGGCCGGGAATCAGAAGCCAGGAATCAGAGGCCGGGAATCAGAGGTGGGGAATCAGAGGCCTGGAATCAGAGATGGGGAATGAGAGATGGTGAATCAGAGATGGGGAGTCAGAGGAAGGGACTCAGAGGCGGGGAATCAGACGCGGGGAATCAGTGGCCGGGAATCAGAGCTGGGGAATCAGAGGCGGGGAATCAGACGCGGGGAATCAGTGGCCTGGAATCAGAGCTGGGGAATCAGAGGCGGGGAATCAGAGATGGGGAATCGGAGGCGGGGAATCAGAGATGGCAAATCAGAGATGGGGAATCAGAGGCGGGGAAACAGAGGCGGGGAGTCAGATTTGGGGAATCAGAGGTAGGGAATCAGAGGTGGTGTAATGAGTGATGCGGAATCAGAGGCGGGGAATCAGAGGCAGAGAATCAGACGCGGGGAGTCAGAGGCTGGGAATCAGAGGCTGGGAATCAGAGCTGGGGAATCAGAGGTTGGGAATCAGAGGCCTGGAATCAGAGGCGGGCAATCAGAGGCAGGGAATCAGATGCGGGGAATCAGAGTTGGGGAATCAGAGGCGGGGAATCAGATATGGGGAAACAGAGGTGGGGAATCAGAGGCGGGGAAACAGAGGCGGGGAATCAGATATGGGGAATCAGAGGTGGGGAATCAGAGGTTGGGAATCAGATGCGGGGAATCAGAGGCGGGGAATCATAGGCAGGGAATCGGATGTGCGGAATCAGAGATGGGGAATCAGAGGCCGGGAATCATAGCTGGCGAATCAGAGGCGGGGAATCAGAGGTGGGCAATCAGAGGCGGGGAATCAGATATGGGGAATCAGAGGCGGGGAATCAGAGGCGGGGAAACAGAGGCGGGGAATCAGATATGGGGAATCAGAGGTGGGGAATCAGAGGTTGTGAATCAGAGATGGGGAATCAGAGGCGGGGAATCAGAGGCAGGGAATCAGACGCGGGGAATCAGAGGCGGGGATTCAGAGCTGGGAATCAGAGGCGGGGAATCAGAGTTGGGGAATCAGAGGCGTTGAATCAGATATGGGGAATCAGAGGCGGGGAATCAGAGGCGGGGAAACAGAGGCGGGGAATCAGATATGGGGAATCAGAGGTGGGGAATCAGGGGCAGGGAATAAGTGGCAGGGAATCAGATGTGCGGAATCAGAGATGGGGAATCAGAGGCAGCGAATCAGAGGCGGGGAACCAGAGGCGGGGAATCAGAGGCCGGGAATCAGAGGCCGGGAATGAGAGGCCGGGAATCAGAGGCAGGGAATCAGAGGCCGGGAATCAGAGATGGGGAATCAGAGGCGGGGAATCAAACACCGGGAATCAGAGCTGGGGAATCAGAGGCGGGGAATCAGAGTTGGGGAATCAGAGGCGGGGAATCAGATATGGGGAGACAGAGGCGGGGAATCAGAGGCGGGGAATCAGAGGCGTAGAAACAGAGTTGGGGTATCAGATATGGGGAATCAGAGGTGAGGAATCAGGGGCGGGGTATCAGAGGCTGGGTATCAGACACGGGGATTCAGAGGCGGGGAATCAGAGATGGGGAATCAGAGGCGGGGAATCAGAGGCAGGGAATCAGACGCGGGGAATCAGAGGCGGGGAATCAGAGCCTGGGAATCAGAGGCGGGGAATCAGAGTTCAGGAATCAGAGGCGGGGAATCAGAGTTGGGGAATCAGAGGCGGGGAATCAGATATGGGGAAACAGAGGCGGGGAATCAGAGGCGGGGAAACAGAGGTGGGGAATCTGATATGGGGAATCAGACGTGGCGAATGAAAGGAAGTGAATCAGAGATGGGGAATCAGAGGCGGGGAATCAGAGGCAGGGAATCAGAGGCTGGGAATCAGAGGCAGGGAATCAGATATGGGGATTCAGAGGTGGGGAATCAGAGGTTGGGAATCAGAGGCAGGGAATCGGAGGCAGGGAATCAGAGGCAGGGAATCAGATGTGGGGAATCAGAGGCGGGGAATCAGAGCTGGGGTATCAGAGGCGGGGAATCAGAGTTTGGGAATCAGAGGCGAGGAATTAGATATGGGGAAACAGAGGCGGGGAATCAGAGGTGGGGAAACAGAGCTGGGGAATCAGAGGCGGGGAATCAAGTTGGGGAATCAGAGGTGGGGAATCAGATATGGGGAATCAGAGGCGGGGAATCAGAGGCGCGGAATGAGAGGCGGGGAATCAGATATGGGGAATCAGAGGTGGGGAATCAGGGGCGGGGTATCAGAGGCTGGGTATCAGACACGGGGATTCAGAGGCGGGGAATCAGAGATGGGGAATCAGAGGCGGGAATCAGAGGCAGGGAATCATACGCGGGGAAACAGAGGCTGGGAATCAGAGTCCAGGAATCAGAGGCGGGGAATCAGAGTTGGGGAATCAGAGGCGGGGAATCAGATATGGGGAAACAGAGGCGGGGAATCAGAGGCCGGGAAACAGAGGCGGGGAATCTGATATGGGGAATCAGAGGTGGCGAATGAAAGGAAGTGAATCAGAGGCAGGGAATCAGAGGCGGGGAATCAGATATGGGGAATCAGAGGTGGGCAATCAGATATAGGGAAACAGAGGCGGGGAATCAGAGGCGGGGAAACAGAGGCGGGGAATCAGAGGCGCGGAAAGAGGATATGGGGAATCAGAGGTGGCGAATGAAAGGCGGTGAATCAGAGATGGGGAATCAGAGGCGGGGAATCAGAGGCAGGGAATCAAACACGGGGAATCAGAGGTGGGGAATCAGAGCTGGGGAATCAGAGGCGGGGAATCAGAGTTGGGGAATCAGAGGCGGGGAATCAGAAATGGGGAAACAGAGGTGGGGAATCAGAGGCAGGGAAACAGAGGTTGGGATTCAGATATGGGGAATCAGAGGTGGGGAATCAGAGGTTGGGAAACAGAGGCAGGGAATCAGAGGCGGGGAGTCAGAGGCGGGGAATCAGAGGCAGGGAATCAGATGTGCGGAATCAGAGATGGGGAATCAGAGGCAGCGAATCAGAGGCGGGGAACCAGAGGCGGGGAATCAGAGGCCGGGAATCAGAGGCCGGGAATGAGAGGCCGGGAATCAGAGGCAGGGAATCAGAGGCCGGGAATCAGAGATGGGGAATCAGAGGCGGGGAATCAAACACGGGGAATCAGAGCTGGGGAATCAGAGGCGGGGAATCAGAGTTGGGGAATCAGAGGCGGGGAATCAGATATGGGGATGCAGAGGCGGGGAATCAGAGGCGGGGAATCAGAGGCGTAGAAACAGAGTTGGGGTATCAGATATGGGGAATCAGAGGTGGGGAATCAGGGGCGGGGTATCAGAGGCTGGGTATCAGACACGGGGATTCAGAGGCGGGGAATCAGAAATGGGGAATCAGAGGCGGGGAATCAGAGGCAGGGAATCAGACGCGGGGAATCAGAGGCGGGGAATCAGAGCCTGGGAATCAGAGGCGGGGAATCAGAGTTCAGGAATCAGAGGCGGGGAATCAGAGTTGGGGAATCAGAGGCGGGGAATCAGATATGGGGAAACAGAGGCGGGGAATCAGAGGTGGGGAAACAGAGCCTGGGAATCAGAGGCGGGGAATCAAGTTGGGGAATCAGAGGCTGGGAATCAGATATGGGGAATCAGAGGCGGGGAATCAGAGGCGCGGAATGAGAGGCGGGGTATCAGATATGGGGAATCAGAGGTGGCGAATGAAAGGAAGTGAATCAGAGATGGGGAATCAGAGGCGGGGAATCAGAGGCAGGGAATCAAACACGTTGAATCAGAATCGGGGAATCAGAGATGGGGAATCAGAGGCGGGAATCAGAGGCAGGGAATCATACGCGGGGAATCAGAGGCTGGGAATCAGAGTCCAGGAATCAGAGGCGGGGAATCAGAGTTGGGGAATCAGAGGCGGGGAATCAGATATGGGGAAACAGAGGCGGGGAATCAGAGGCCGGGTATCAGACACGGGGATTCAGAGGCGGGGAATCAGAGATGGGGAATCAGAGGCGGGAATCAGAGGCAGGGAATCATACGCGGGGAATCAGAGGCGGGGAATCAGAGGCAGGGAATCAGACACGGGGAATCAGAGGCGGGGAATCAGAGATGGGGAATCAGAGGCGGGGAATCAGAGGCAGGGAATCGGACGCCGGGAATCAGAGGCGGGGAATCAGAGCTGGGGAATCAGAGGCGGGGAATCAGAGTTGGGGAATCAGAGGCGGGGTATGAGATATGGGGAAATAGAGGCGGGGAATCAGATATGGGGAATCAGAGGCGGGGAACGAGATATGGGGTATCAGAGGCTGGGAATCAGAGGGGGGGAAACAGAGGCGGGGAATAAGATATGGGGAATCAGAGGTGGGGAATCAGGGGCGGGGAATCAGTGGCAGGGAATCAGAGGCAGGGAATCAGAGTCGGGGAATCAGAGGCAGGGAATCAGATACGGGGAATCAGAGGTGGGGAATCAGAGATGGGGAATCAGAGGCGGGGAATCAGAGGCAGGGAATCAGACGCGGGGAATCAGAGGCGGGGAATCAGAGCTGGGGAATCAGAGGCGGGGAATCAGAGTCGTGGAATCAGAGGCAGAGAATCGGATGTGCGGAATCAGAGGTGGGGAATCAGAGGTTGGGAATCAGAGGCAGGGAATCAGAGGCGGGGAATCAGAGGCAGGAAATCAGATGTGGGGAATCAGAGGTGGGGAATCAGAGCTGGTGAATCAGAGGCGGGGAATCAGATATGGGGAATCAGAGGCGGGGAATCAGAGGTGCGGAAAGAGAGGCGGGGAGTCAGATATGGGGAATCAGAGGTGGGGAATCAGATATGGGGAAACAGAGGCGGGGAATCAGAGGCGGGGAAACAGAGGTGGGGAATCTGATATGGGGAATCAGAGGTGGCGAATGAAAGGCGGTGAATCAGAGATGGGGAATCAGAGGCGGGGAATCAGAGGCAGGGAATCAAACACGGGAATCAGAGGTGGGGAATCAGAGCTGGGGAATCAGAGGCGGGGATTCAGAGTTGGGGAATCAGAGGCGGGGAATCAGATATGGAGAAACAGAGGTGGGGAATCAGAGGCAGGGAATCAGAGATGGGGAATCAGAGGCGGGGAATCAGTGGTGGTGAATCAGACGCGGGGATTCAGAGGTTGTAAATCAGAGATGGGGAATCAGAGGAGGGGAATCAGAGGCGGGGAAACAGAGTTGGGGAATCAGATATGGGGAATCAGAGGTGGGGAATAAGAGGCTGAGAATCAGAAGCAGGGAATGAGAGGCGGGGAATCAGAGGCCGGGAATCAGAAGCCAGGAATCAGAGGCCGGGAATCAGAGGTGGGGAATCAGAGGCCGGGAATCAGAGATGGGGAATGAGAGGTGGTGAATCAGAGATGGGGAGTCAGAGGAAGGGACTCAGAGGCGGGGAATCAGACGCGGGGAATCAGTGGCCGGGAATCAGAGCTGGGGAATCAGAGGCGGGGAATCAGACGCGGGGAATCAGTGGCCTGGAATCAGAGCTGGGGAATCAGAGGCGGGGAATCAGAGATGGGGAATCGGAGGCGGGGAATCAGAGATGGCAAATCAGAGATGGGGAATCAGAGGCGGGGAAACAGAGGCGGGGAGTCAGATTTGGGGAATCAGAGGTAGGGAATCAGAGGTGGTGTAATGAGTGATGCGGAATCAGAGGCGGGGAATCAGAGGCAGGGAATCAGACGCGGGGAATCAGAGGCTGGGAATCAGAGGCTGGGAATCAGAGCTGGGGAATCAGAGGTTGGGAATCAGAGGCCTGGAATCAGAGGCGGGCAATCAGAGGCAGGGAATCAGATGCGGGGAATCAGAGTTGGGGAATCAGAGGCGGGGAATCAGATATGGGGAAACAGAGGTGGGGAATCAGAGGCGGGGAAACAGAGGCGGGGAATCAGATATGGGGAATCAGAGGTGGGGAATCAGAGGTTGGGAATCAGATGCGGGGAATCAGAGGCGGGGAATCATAGGCAGGGAATCGGATGTGCGGAATCAGAGATGGGGAATCAGAGGCCGGGAATCATAGCTGGCGAATCAGAGGCGGGGAATCAGAGGTGGGCAATCAGAGGCGGGGAATCAGATATGGGGAATCAGAGGCGGGGAATCAGAGGCGGGGAAACAGAGGCGGGGAATCAGAGGTGGGGAATCAGAGGTGGGGAATCAGAGGCCGGGAATCAGAGGCCGGGAATGAGAGGCCGGGAATCAGAGGCAGGGAATCAGAGGCCGGGAATCAGAGATGGGGAATCAGAGGCGGGGAATCAAACACCGGGAATCAGAGCTGGGGAATCAGAGGCGGGGAATCAGAGTTGGGGAATCAGAGGCGGGGAATCAGATATGGGGAAACAGAGGCGGGGAATCAGAGGCGGGGAATCAGAGGCGTAGAAACAGAGTTGGGGTATCAGATATGGGGAATCAGAGGTGAGGAATCAGGGGCGGGGTATCAGAGGCTGGGTATCAGACACGGGGATTCAGAGGCGGGGAATCAGAGATGGGGAATCAGAGGCGGGGAATCAGAGGCAGGGAATCAGACGCGGGGAATCAGAGGCGGGGAATCAGAGCCTGGGAATCAGAGGCGGGGAATCAGAGTTCAGGAATCAGAGGCGGGGAATCAGAGTTGGGGAATCAGAGGCGGGGAATCAGATATGGGGAAACAGAGGCGGGGAATCAGAGGCGGGGAAACAGAGGTGGGGAATCTGATATGGGGAATCAGACGTGGCGAATGAAAGGAAGTGAATCAGAGATGGGGAATCAGAGGCGGGGAATCAGAGGCAGGGAATCAGAGGCTGGGAATCAGAGGCAGGGAATCAGATATGGGGATTCAGAGGTGGGGAATCAGAGGTTGGGAATCAGAGGCAGGGAATCGGAGGCAGGGAATCAGAGGCAGGGAATCAGATGTGGGGAGTCAGAGGCGGGGAATCAGAGCTGGGGTATCAGAGGCGGGGAATCAGAGTTTGGGAATCAGAGGCGAGGAATTAGATATGGGGAAACAGAGGCGGGGAATCAGAGGTGGGGAAACAGAGCTGGGGAATCAGAGGCGGGGAATCAAGTTGGGGAATCAGAGGTGGGGAATCAGATATGGGGAATCAGAGGCGGGGAATCAGAGGCGCGGAATGAGAGGCGGGGAATCAGATATGGGGAATCAGAGGTGGGGAATCAGGGGCGGGGTATCAGAGGCTGGGTATCAGACACGGGGATTCAGAGGCGGGGAATTAGAGATGGGGAATCAGAGGCGGGAATCAGAGGCAGGGAATCATACGCGGGGAATCAGAGGCTGGGAATCAGAGTCCAGGAATCAGAGGCGGGGAATCAGAGTTGGGGAATCAGAGGCGGGGAATCAGATATGGGGAAACAGAGGCGGGGAATCAGAGGCCGGGAAACAGAGGCGGGGAATCTGATATGGGGAATCAGAGGTGGCGAATGAAAGGAAGTGAATCAGAGGCAGGGAATCAGAGGCGGGGAATCAGATATGGGGAATCAGAGGTGGGCAATCAGATATAGGGAAACAGAGGCGGGGAATCAGAGGCGGGGAAACAGAGGCGGGGAATCTGATATGGGGAATCAGAGGTGGCGAATGAAAGGCGGTGAATCAGAGATGGGGAATCAGAGGCGGGGAATCAGAGGCAGGGAATCAAACACGGGGAATCAGAGGTGGGGAATCAGAGCTGGGGAATCAGAGGCGGGGAATCAGAGTTGGGGAATCAGAGGCGGGGAATCAGAAATGGGGAAACAGAGGTGGGGAATCAGAGGCAGGGAAACAGAGGTTGGGATTCAGATATGGGGAATCAGAGGTGGGGAATCAGAGGTTGGGAAACAGAGGCAGGGAATCAGAGGCGGGGAGTCAGAGGCGGGGAATCAGAGGCAGGGAATCAGATGTGCGGAATCAGAGATGGGGAATCAGAGGCAGTGAATCAGAGGCGGGGAACCAGAGGCGGGGAATCAGAGGCCGGGAATCAGAGGCCGGGAATGAGAGGCCGGGAATCAGAGGCAGGGAATCAGAGGCCGGGAATCAGAGATGGGGAATCAGAGGCGGGGAATCAAACACGGGGAATCAGAGCTGGGGAATCAGAGGCGGGGAATCAGAGTTGGGGAATCAGAGGCGGGGAATCAGATATGGGGATACAGAGGCGGGGAATCAGAGGCGGGGAATCAGAGGCGTAGAAACAGAGTTGGGGTATCAGATATGGGGAATCAGAGGTGGGGAATCAGGGGCGGGGTATCAGAGGCTGGGTATCAGACACGGGGATTCAGAGGCGGGGAATCAGAAATGGGGAATCAGAGGCGGGGAATCAGAGGCAGGGAATCAGACGCGGGGAATCAGAGGCGGGGAATCAGAGCCTGGGAATCAGAGGCGGGGAATCAGAGTTCAGGAATCAGAGGCGGGGAATCAGAGTTGGGGAATCAGAGGCGGGGAATCAGATATGGGGAAACAGAGGCGGGGAATCAGAGCTGGGGAATCAGAGGCGGGGAATCAGAGTTTGGGAATCAGAGGCGAGGAATTAGATATGGGGAAACAGAGGCGGGGAATCAGAGGTGGGGAAACAGAGCCTGGGAATCAGAGGCGGGGAATCAAGTTGGGGAATCAGAGGCTGGGAATCAGATATGGGGAATCAGAGGCGGGGAATCAGAGGCGCGGAATGAGAGGCGGGGTATCAGATATGGGGAATCAGAGGTGGCGAATGAAAGGAAGTGAATCAGAGATGGGGAATCAGAGGCGGGGAATCAGAGGCAGGGAATCAAACACGTTGAATCAGAATCGGGGAATCAGAGATGGGGAATCAGAGGCGGGAATCAGAGGCAGGGAATCATACGCGGGGAATCAGAGGCTGGGAATCAGAGTCCAGGAATCAGAGGCGGGGAATCAGAGTTGGGGAATCAGAGGCGGGGAATCAGATATGGGGAAACAGAGGCGGGGAATCAGAGGCCGGGAAACAGAGGCGGGGAATCTGATATGGGGAATCAGAGGTGGCGAATGAAAGGAAGTGAATCAGAGATGGGGAATCAGAGGCGGGGAATCAGAGGCAGGGAATCAAACACGTTGAATCAGAATCGGGGAATCAGAGCTGGAGAATCAGAGGCGGGGAATCAGAGGCGGGGAATCAGAGGCGGGGAATCAGATATGGGGAAACAGAGTCGGGGAATCAGAGGCAGGGAAACAGAGGTGGGGAATCAGAAATGGGGAATCAGAGGCAGGGAATCAGAGGTTGGGAAACAGAGGCAGGGAATCAGAGACAGGGAATCAGATGTGCGGAATCAGAGATGGAAAATCAGAGGCAGCGAAAAAGAGGCGGGGAACCAGAGGCGGGGAATCAGAGGCGGGGAATCAGATATGTGGAAACAGAGGCGGGGAATTAGAGGCAGGCAAACAGAGGCGGGGAATCAGATATGGGGAATCAGAGGTGGGGAATCAGAGGTTGTGAATCAGAGATGGGGAATCACAGGCGGGAAATCAGAGGCAGGGAATCAGAGCTGGGGAATCAGAGGCGGGGAATCAGAGCTGGGGAATCAGAGGCAGGGAATCAGAGTTGGGGATTCAGAGGCGGGGAATCAGAGCTGGGGAATCAGTGGCGGGGAATCAGAGGCAGGGAATCAGAGTTGGGGATTCAGAGGCGGAGAATCAGAGCTGGGGAATCAGAGGCGGGGAATCAGAGGCAGGGAATCAGAGGCGGGGTATCAGAGGCAGGGAATCAGATATGGGGATTCAGAGGTGGGGAATCAGAGGTTGGGAATCAGAGGCAGGGAATCGGAGGCAGGGAATCAGAGGCAGGGAATCAGATGTGGGGAATCAGAGGCGGGGAATCAGAGCTGGGGAATCAGAGTCGGGGAATCAGAATTTGGGAATCAGAGGCGGGGAATTAGATATGGGGAAACAGAGGCGGGGAATCAGAGGCGGGGAATCAGATATGGGGAATCAGAGGCGGGGAATCAGAGGCGCGGAAAGAGAGGCGGGGAATCAGATATGGGGAATCAGAGGTGGGGAATCAGATATAGGGAAACAGAGGCGGGGAATCAGAGGCGGGGAAACAGAGGCGGGGAATCTGATATGGGGAATCAGAGGTGGCGAATGAAAGGCGGTGAATCAGAGATGGGGAATCAGAGACGGGGAATCAGAGGCAGGGAATCAAACACGGTGAATCAGAGGTGGGGAATCAGAGCTGGGGAATCAGAGGCGGGGAATCAGAGTTGGGGAATCAGAGGCGGGGAATCAGATATGGGGAAACAGAGGTGGGGAATCAGAGGCAGGGAAACAGAGGTTGGGATTCAGATATGGGGAATCAGAGGTGGGGAATCAGAGGTTGGGAAACAGAGCCAGGGAATCAGTGGCGGGGAGTCAGAGGCGGGGAATCAGAGGCAGGGAATCAGATGTGCGGAATCAGAGATGGGGAATCAGAGGCAGCGAATCAGAGGCGGGGTACCAGAGGCGGGGAATCAGAGGCCGGGAATCAGAGGCCGGGAATGAGAGGCCGGGAATCAGAGGCAGGGAATCAGAGGCCGGGAATCAGAGATGGGGAATCAGAGGCGGGGAATCAAACACCGGGAATCAGAGCTGGGGAATCAGAGGCGGGGAATCAGAGTTGGGGAATCAGAGGCGGGGAATCAGATATGGGGAAACAGAGGCGGGGAATCAGAGGCGGGGAATCAGAGGCGTAGAAACAGAGTTGGGGTATCAGATATGGGGAATCAGAGGTGAGGAATCAGGGGCGGGGTATCAGAGGCTGGGTATCAGACACGGGGATTCAGAGGCGGGGAATCAGAGATGGGGAATCAGAGGCGGGGAATCAGAGGCAGGGAATCAGACGCGGGGAATCAGAGGCGGGGAATCAGAGCCTGGGAATCAGAGGCGGGGAATCAGAGTTCAGGAATCAGAGGCGGGGAATCAGAGTTGGGGAATCAGAGGCGGGGAATCAGATATGGGGAAACAGAGGCGGGGAATCAGAGGCGGGGAAACAGAGGTGGGGAATCTGATATGGGGAATCAGACGTGGCGAATGAAAGGAAGTGAATCAGAGATGGGGAATCAGAGGCGGGGAATCAGAGGCAGGGAATCAGAGGCTGGGAATCAGAGGCAGGGAATCAGATATGGGGATTCAGAGGTGGGGAATCAGAGGTTGGGAATCAGAGGCAGGGAATCGGAGGCAGGGAATCAGAGGCAGGGAATCAGATGTGGGGAATCAGAGGCGGGGAATCAGAGCTGGGGTATCAGAGGCGGGGAATCAGAGTTTGGGAATCAGAGGCGAGGAATTAGATATGGGGAAACAGAGGCGGGGAATCAGAGGTGGGGAAACAGAGCTGGGGAATCAGAGGCGGGGAATCAAGTTGGGGAATCAGAGGCGGGGAATCAGAGGCGCGGAATGAGAGGCGGGGAATCAGATATGGGGAATCAGAGGTGGGGAATCAGGGGCGGGGTATCAGAGGCTGGGTATCAGACACGGGGATTCAGAGGCGGGGAATCAGAGATGGGGAATCAGAGGCGGGAATCAGAGGCAGGGAATCATACGCGGGGAAACAGAGGCTGGGAATCAGAGTCCAGGAATCAGAGGCGGGGAATCAGAGTTGGGGAATCAGAGGCGGGGAATCAGATATGGGGAAACAGAGGCGGGGAATCAGAGGCCGGGAAACAGAGGCGGGGAATCTGATATGGGGAATCAGAGGTGGCGAATGAAAGGAAGTGAATCAGAGGCAGGGAATCAGAGGCGGGGAATCAGATATGGGGAATCAGAGGTGGGCAATCAGATATAGGGAAACAGAGGCGGGGAATCAGAGGCGGGGAAACAGAGGCGGGGAATCTGATATGGGGAATCAGAGGTGGCGAATGAAAGGCGGTGAATCAGAGATGGGGAATCAGAGGCGGGGAATCAGAGGCAGGGAATCAAACACGGGGAATCAGAGGTGGGGAATCAGAGCTGGGGAATCAGAGGCGGGGAATCAGAGTTGGGGAATCAGAGGCGGGGAATCAGAAATGGGGAAACAGAGGTGGGGAATCAGAGGCAGGGAAACAGAGGTTGGGATTCAGATATGGGGAATCAGAGGTGGGGAATCAGAGGTTGGGAAACAGAGGCAGGGAATCAGAGGCGGGGAGTCAGAGGCGGGGAATCAGAGGCAGGGAATCAGATGTGCGGAATCAGAGATGGGGAATCAGAGGCAGCGAATCAGAGGCGGGGAACCAGAGGCGGGGAATCAGAGGCCGGGAATCAGAGGCCGGGAATGAGAGGTGGGGAAACAGAGCCTGGGAATCAGAGGCGGGGAATCAAGTTGGGGAATCAGAGGCTGGGAATCAGATATGGGGAATCAGAGGCGGGGAATCAGAGGCGCGGAATGAGAGGCGGGGTATCAGATATGGGGAATCAGAGGTGGCGAATGAAAGGAAGTGAATCAGAGATGGGGAATCAGAGGCGGGGAATCAGAGGCAGGGAATCAAACACGTTGAATCAGAATCGGGGAATCAGAGATGGGGAATCAGAGGCGGGAATCAGAGGCAGGGAATCATACGCGGGGAATCAGAGGCTGGGAATCAGAGTCCAGGAATCAGAGGCGGGGAATCAGAGTTGGGGAATCAGAGGCGGGGAATCAGATATGGGGAAACAGAGGCGGGGAATCAGAGGCCGGGAAACAGAGGCGGGGAATCTGATATGGGGAATCAGAGGTGGCGAATGAAAGGAAGTGAATCAGAGATGGGGAATCAGAGGCGGGGAATCAGAGGCAGGGAATCAAACACGTTGAATCAGAATCGGGGAATCAGAGCTGGAGAATCAGAGGCGGGGAATCAGAGGCGGGGAATCAGAGGCGGGGAATCAGATATGGGGAAACAGAGGCGGGGAATCAGAGGCAGGGAAACAGAGGTGGGGAATCAGAAATGGGGAATCAGAGGTAGGGAATCAGAGGTTGGGAAACAGAGGCAGGGAATCAGAGACAGGGAATCAGATGTGCGGAATCAGAGATGGAAAATCAGAGGCAGCGAAAAAGAGGCGGGGAACCAGAGGCGGGGAATCAGAGGCCGGTAATCAGAGGCCGCGAATGAGAGGCCGGGAATCAGAGGCGGGGAATCAGAGGCAGGGAATCAAACACGGTGAATCAGAGGTGGGGAATCAGAGCTGGGGAATCAGAGGTTGGGAATCAGAGGCAGGGAATCAGAGGCGGGGAAACAGAGGCGGGGTATCAGATATGGGGAATCAGAGGTGGCGAATGAAAGGAAGTGAATCAGAGATGGGGAATCAGAGGCGGGGAATCAGAGGCAGGGAATCAAACACGTTGAATCAGAATCGGGGAATCAGAGCTGGAGAATCAGAGGCGGGGAATCAGAGGCGGGGAATCAGAGGCGGGGAATCAGATATGGGGAAACAGAGGCGGGGAATCAGAGGCAGGGAAACAGAGGTGGGGAATCAGAAATGGGGAATCAGAGGTAGGGAATCAGAGGTTGGGAAACAGAGGCAGGGAATCAGAGACAGGGAATCAGATGTGCGGAATCAGAGATGGAAAATCAGAGGCAGCGAAAAAGAGGCGGGGAACCAGAGGCGGGGAATCAGAGGCCGGTAATCAGAGGCCGCGAATGAGAGGCCGGGAATCAGAGACGGGGAATCAGAGGCAGGGAATCAAACACGGTGAATCAGAGGTGGGGAATCAGAGCTGGGGAATCAGAGGTTGGGAATCAGAGGCAGGGAATCAGAGGCGGGGAAACAGAGGCGGGGTATCAGATATGGGGAATCAGAGGTGGCGAATGAAAGGCGGTGAATCAGAGATGGGGAATCAGAGACGGGGAATCAGAGGCAGGGAATCAAACACGGTGAATCAGAGTTGGGGAATC
The DNA here is from genome assembly GCF_036971445.1 of Narcine bancroftii. Taxonomy (NCBI): domain Eukaryota; kingdom Metazoa; phylum Chordata; class Chondrichthyes; order Torpediniformes; family Narcinidae; genus Narcine; species Narcine bancroftii. Next base: position 56,937,336 of record NC_091474.1, read on the forward strand.
AGAGCTGGGGAATCAGAGGCGGGGAATCAGAGTTGGGGAATCAGAGGCGGGGAATCAGATATGGGGAAACAGAGGTGGGGAATCAGAGGCAGGGAAACAGAGGTTGGGATTCAGATATGGGGAATCAGAGGTGGGGAATCAGAGGTTGGGAAACAGAGGCAGGGAATCAGAGGCGGGGAGTCAGAGGCGGGGAATCAGAGGCAGGGAATCAGATGTGCGGAATCAGAGATGGGGAATCAGAGGCAGCGAATCAGAGGCGGGGAACCAGAGGCGGGGAATCAGAGGCCGGGAATCAGAGGCCGGGAATGAGAGGCCGGGAATCAGAGGCAGGGAATCAGAGGCCGGGAATCAGAGATGGGGAATCAGAGGCGGGGAATCAAACACCGGGAATCAGAGCTGGGGAATCAGAGGCGGGGAATCAGAGTTGGGGAATCAGAGGCGGGGAATCAGATATGGGGAAACAGAGGCGGGGAATCAGAGGCGGGGAATCAGAGGCGTAGAAACAGAGTTGGGGTATCAGATATGGGGAATCAGAGGTGAGGAATCAGGGGCGGGGTATCAGAGGCTGGGTATCAGACACGGGGATTCAGAGGCGGGGAATCAGAGATGGGGAATCAGAGGCGGGGAATCAGAGGCAGGGAATCAGACGCGGGGAATCAGAGGCGGGGAATCAGAGCCTGGGAATCAGAGGCGGGGAATCAGAGTTCAGGAATCAGAGGCGGGGAATCAGAGTTGGGGAATCAGAGGCGGGGAATCAGATATGGGGAAACAGAGGCGGGGAATCAGAGGCGGGGAAACAGAGGTGGGGAATCTGATATGGGGAATCAGACGTGGCGAATGAAAGGAAGTGAATCAGAGATGGGGAATCAGAGGCGGGGAATCAGAGGCAGGGAATCAGAGGCTGGGAATCAGAGGCAGGGAATCAGATATGGGGATTCAGAGGTGGGGAATCAGAAGTTGAGAATCAGAGGCAGGGAATCGGAGGCAGGGAATCAGAGGCAGGGAATCAGATGTGGGGAATCAGAGGCGGGGAATCAGAGCTGGGGTATCAGAGGCGGGGAATCAGAGTTTGGGAATCAGAGGCGAGGAATTAGATATGGGGAAACAGAGGCGGGGAATCAGAGGTGGGGAAACAGAGCTGGGGAATCAGAGACGGGGAATCAAGTTGGGGAATCAGAGGTGGGGAATCAGATATGGGGAATCAGAGGCGGGGAATCAGAGGCGCGGAATGAGAGGCGGGGAATCAGATATGGGGAATCAGAGGTGGGGAATCAGGGGCGGGGTATCAGAGGCTGGGTATCAGACACGGGGATTCAGAGGCGGGGAATCAGAGATGGGGAATCAGAGGCGGGGAATCAGAGGCAGGGAATCAAACACGGGGAATCAGAGGTGGGGAATCAGAGCTGGGGAATCAGAGGCGGGGAATCAGAGTTGGGGAATCAGAGGCGGGGAATCAGAAATGGGGAAACAGAGGTGGGGAATCAGAGGCAGGGAAACAGAGGTTGGGATTCAGATATGGGGAATCAGAGGTGGGGAATCAGAGGTTGGGAAACAGAGGCAGGGAATCAGAGGCGGGGAGTCAGAGGCGGGGAATCAGAGGCAGGGAATCAGATGTGCGGAATCAGAGATGGGGAATCAGAGGCAGCGAATCAGAGGCGGGGAACCAGAGGCGGGGAATCAGAGGCCGGGAATCAGAGGCCGGGAATGAGAGGTGGGGAAACAGAGCCTGGGAATCAGAGGCGGGGAATCAAGTTGGGGAATCAGAGGCTGGGAATCAGATATGGGGAATCAGAGGCGGGGAATCAGAGGCGCGGAATGAGAGGCGGGGTATCAGATATGGGGAATCAGAGGTGGCGAATGAAAGGAAGTGAATCAGAGATGGGGAATCAGAGGCGGGGAATCAGAGGCAGGGAATCAAACACGTTGAATCAGAATCGGGGAATCAGAGATGGGGAATCAGAGGCGGGAATCAGAGGCAGGGAATCATACGCGGGGAATCAGAGGCTGGGAATCAGAGTCCAGGAATCAGAGGCGGGGAATCAGAGTTGGGGAATCAGAGGCGGGGAATCAGATATGGGGAAACAGAGGCGGGGAATCAGAGGCCGGGAAACAGAGGCGGGGAATCTGATATGGGGAATCAGAGGTGGCGAATGAAAGGAAGTGAATCAGAGATGGGGAATCAGAGGCGGGGAATCAGAGGCAGGGAATCAAACACGTTGAATCAGAATCGGGGAATCAGAGCTGGAGAATCAGAGGCGGGGAATCAGAGGCGGGGAATCAGAGGCGGGGAATCAGATATGGGGAAACAGAGGCGGGGAATCAGAGGCAGGGAAACAGAGGTGGGGAATCAGAAATGGGGAATCAGAGGTAGGGAATCAGAGGTTGGGAAACAGAGGCAGGGAATCAGAGACAGGGAATCAGATGTGCGGAATCAGAGATGGAAAATCAGAGGCAGCGAAAAAGAGGCGGGGAACCAGAGGCGGGGAATCAGAGGCCGGTAATCAGAGGCCGCGAATGAGAGGCCGGGAATCAGAGGCGGGGAATCAGAGGCAGGGAATCAAACACGGTGAATCAGAGGTGGGGAATCAGAGCTGGGGAATCAGAGGTTGGGAATCAGAGGCAGGGAATCAGAGGCGGGGAAACAGAGGCGGGGTATCAGATATGGGGAATCAGAGGTGGCGAATGAAAGGAAGTGAATCAGAGATGGGGAATCAGAGGCGGGGAATCAGAGGCAGGGAATCAAACACGTTGAATCAGAATCGGGGAATCAGAGCTGGAGAATCAGAGGCGGGGAATCAGAGGCGGGGAATCAGAGGCGGGGAATCAGATATGGGGAAACAGAGGCGGGGAATCAGAGGCAGGGAAACAGAGGTGGGGAATCAGAAATGGGGAATCAGAGGTAGGGAATCAGAGGTTGGGAAACAGAGGCAGGGAATCAGAGACAGGGAATCAGATGTGCGGAATCAGAGATGGAAAATCAGAGGCAGCGAAAAAGAGGCGGGGAACCAGAGGCGGGGAATCAGAGGCCGGTAATCAGAGGCCGCGAATGAGAGGCCGGGAATCAGAGACGGGGAATCAGAGGCAGGGAATCAAACACGGTGAATCAGAGGTGGGGAATCAGAGCTGGGGAATCAGAGGTTGGGAATCAGAGGCAGGGAATCAGAGGCGGGGAAACAGAGGCGGGGTATCAGATATGGGGAATCAGAGGTGGCGAATGAAAGGCGGTGAATCAGAGATGGGGAATCAGAGACGGGGAATCAGAGGCAGGGAATCAAACACGGTGAATCAGAGTTGGGGAATCAGAGCTGGGGAATCAGAGGCGGGGAATCAGAGTTGGGGAATCAGAGGCGGGGAATCAGATATGGGGAAACAGAGGTGGGGAATCAGAGGCAGGGAAACAGAGGTTGGGATTCAGATATGGGGAATCAGAGGTGGGGAATCAGAGGTTGGGAAACAGAGGCAGGGAATCAGAGGCGGGGAGTCAGAGGCGGGGAATCAGAGGCAGGGAATCAGATGTGCGGAATCAGAGATGGGGAATCAGAGGCAGCGAATCAGAGGCGGGGAACCAGAGGCGGGGAATCAGAGGCCGGGAATCAGAGGCCGGGAATGAGAGGCCGGGAATCAGAGGCAGGGAATCAGAGGCCGGGAATCAGAGATGGGGAATCAGAGGCGGGGAATCAAACACCGGGAATCAGAGCTGGGGAATCAGAGGCGGGGAATCAGAGTTGGGGAATCAGAGGCGGGGAATCAGATATGGGGAAACAGAGGCGGGGAATCAGAGGCGGGGAATCAGAGGCGTAGAAACAGAGTTGGGGTATCAGATATGGGGAATCAGAGGTGAGGAATCAGGGGCGGGGTATCAGAGGCTGGGTATCAGACACGGGGATTCAGAGGCGGGGAATCAGAGATGGGGAATCAGAGGCGGGGAATCAGAGGCAGGGAATCAGACGCGGGGAATCAGAGGCGGGGAATCAGAGCCTGGGAATCAGAGGCGGGGAATCAGAGTTCAGGAATCAGAGGCGGGGAATCAGAGTTGGGGAATCAGAGGCGGGGAATCAGATATGGGGAAACAGAGGCGGGGAATCAGAGGCGGGGAAACAGAGGTGGGGAATCTGATATGGGGAATCAGACGTGGCGAATGAAAGGAAGTGAATCAGAGATGGGGAATCAGAGGCGGGGAATCAGAGGCAGGGAATCAGAGGCTGGGAATCAGAGGCAGGGAATCAGATATGGGGATTCAGAGGTGGGGAATCAGAAGTTGAGAATCAGAGGCAGGGAATCGGAGGCAGGGAATCAGAGGCAGGGAATCAGATGTGGGGAATCAGAGGCGGGGAATCAGAGCTGGGGTATCAGAGGCGGGGAATCAGAGTTTGGGAATCAGAGGCGAGGAATTAGATATGGGGAAACAGAGGCGGGGAATCAGAGGTGGGGAAACAGAGCTGGGGAATCAGAGACGGGGAATCAAGTTGGGGAATCAGAGGTGGGGAATCAGATATGGGGAATCAGAGGCGGGGAATCAGAGGCGCGGAATGAGAGGCGGGGAATCAGATATGGGGAATCAGAGGTGGGGAATCAGGGGCGGGGTATCAGAGGCTGGGTATCAGACACGGGGATTCAGAGGCGGGGAATCAGAGATGGGGAATCAGAGGCGGGAATCAGAGGCAGGGAATCATACGCGGGGAATCAGAGGCTGGGAATCAGAGTCCAGGAATCAGAGGCGGGGAATCAGAGTTGGGGAATCAGAGGCGGGGAATCAGATATGGGGAAACAGAGGCGGGGAATCAGAGGCCGGGAAACAGAGGCGGGGAATCTGATATGGGGAATCAGAGGTGGCGAATGAAAGGAAGTGAATCAGAGGCAGGGAATCAGAGGCGGGGAATCAGATATGGGGAATCAGAGGTGGGCAATCAGATATAGGGAAACAGAGGCGGGGAATCAGAGGCGGGGAAACAGAGGCGGGGAATCTGATATGGGGAATCAGAGGTGGCGAATGAAAGGCGGTGAATCAGAGATGGGGAATCAGAGGCGGGGAATCAGAGGCAGGGAATCAAACACGGGGAATCAGAGGTGGGGAATCAGAGCTGGGGAATCAGAGGCGGGGAATCAGAGTTGGGGAATCAGAGGCGGGGAATCAGAAATGGGGAAACAGAGGTGGGGAATCAGAGGCAGGGAAACAGAGGTTGGGATTCAGATATGGGGAATCAGAGGTGGGGAATCAGAGGTTGGGAAACAGAGGCAGGGAATCAGAGGCGGGGAGTCAGAGGCGGGGAATCAGAGGCAGGGAATCAGATGTGCGGAATCAGAGATGGGGAATCAGAGGCAGCGAATCAGAGGCGGGGAACCAGAGGCGGGGAATCAGAGGCCGGGAATCAGAGGCCGGGAATGAGAGGCCGGGAATCAGAGGCAGGGAATCAGAGGCCGGGAATCAGAGATGGGGAATCAGAGGCGGGGAATCAAACACGGGGAATCAGAGCTGGGGAATCAGAGGCGGGGAATCAGAGTTGGGGAATCAGAGGCGGGGAATCAGATATGGGGATGCAGAGGCGGGGAATCAGAGGCGGGGAATCAGAGGCGTAGAAACAGAGTTGGGGTATCAGATATGGGGAATCAGAGGTGGGGAATCAGGGGCGGGGTATCAGAGGCTGGGTATCAGACACGGGGATTCAGAGTCGGGGAATCAGAAATGGGGAATCAGAGGCGGGGAATCAGAGGCAGGGAATCAGACGCGGGGAATCAGAGGCGGGGAATCAGAGCCTGGGAATCAGAGGCGGGGAATCAGAGTTCAGGAATCAGAGGCGGGGAATCAGAGTTGGGGAATCAGAGGCGGGGAATCAGATATGGGGAAACAGAGGCGGGGAATCAGAGCTGGGGAATCAGAGGCGGGGAATCAGAGTTTGGGAATCAGAGGCGAGGAATTAGATATGGGGAAACAGAGGCGGGGAATCAGAGGTGGGGAAACAGAGCCTGGGAATCAGAGGCGGGGAATCAAGTTGGGGAATCAGAGGCTGGGAATCAGATATGGGGAATCAGAGGCGGGGAATTAGAGGCGGGCAAACAGAGGCGGGGAATCAGATATGGGGAATCAGAGGTGGGGAATCAGAGGTTGTGAATCAGAGATGGGGAATCACAGGCGGGAAATCAGAGGCAGGGAATCAGAGCTGGGGAATCAGAGGCGGGGAATCAGAGCTGGGGAATCAGAGGCAGGGAATCAGAGTTGGGGATTCAGAGGCGGGGAATCAGAGCTGGGGAATCAGAGGCGGGGAATCAGAGGCAGGGAATCAGAGGCGGGGTATCAGAGGCAGGGAATCAGATATGGGGTTTCAGAGGTGGGGAATCAGAGGTTGGGAATCAGAGGCAGGGAATCGGAGGCAGGGAATCAGAGGCAGGGAATCAGATGTGGGGAATCAGAGGCGGGGAATCAGAGCTGGGGAATCAGAGTCGGGGAATCAGAATTTGGGAATCAGAGGCGGGGAATTAGATATGGGGAAACAGAGGCGGGGAATCAGAGGCGGGGAATCAGATATGGGGAATCAGAGGTGGGGAATCAGAGGCGCAGAAAGAGAGGCGGGGAATCAGATATGGGGAATCAGAGGTGGGGAATCAGATATGGGGAAACAGAGGCGGGGAATCAGAGGCGGGGAAACAGAGGCGGGGAATCTGATATGGGGAATCAGAGGTGGCGAATGAAAGGAGGTGAATCAGAGATGGGGAATCAGAGGCGGGGAATCAGAGGCAGGGAATCAAACACGGGGAATCAGAGGTGGGGAATCAGAGCTGGGGAATCAGAGGCGGGAAATCAGAGTTGGGGAATCAGAGGCGGGGAATCAGATATGGGGAAACAGAGGTGGGGAATCAGAGGCAGGGAAACAGAGGTTGGGATTCAGATATGGGGAATCAGAGGTGGGGAATCAGAGGTTGGGAAACAGAGGCAGGGAATCAGAGGCGGGGAGTCAGAGGCGGGGAATCAGAGGCAGGGAATCAGATGTGCGGAATCAGAGATGGGGAATCAGAGGAAGCGAATCAGAGGCGGGGATCCAGAGGCGGGGAATCAGAGGCCGGGAATCAGAGGCCGGGAATGAGAGGCCGGGAATCAGAGGCCGGGAATCAGAGGCCGGGAATGAGAGGCCGGGGAATCAGAGGCGGGGAATCAGAGATGGGGAATCAGAGGCGGGGAATCAAACACGGGGAATCAGAGCTGGGGAATCAGAGGCGGGGAATCAGAGTTGGGGAATCAGATATGGGGAATCAGAGGTTGGGAATCAGGGGCGGGGAATCAGTGGCAGGGAATCAGAGGCGGGGAATCAGAGGCGGGGAATCAGAGGCAGGGAATCAGACACGGGGAATCAGAGGCGGGGAATCAGAGATGGGGAATCAGAGGCGGTGAATCAGAGGCAGGGAATCGGATGCCGGGAATCAGAGGCGGGGAATCAGAGCTGGGGAATCAGAGGCGGGGAATCAGAGTTGGGGAATCAGAGGCGGGGAATCAGATATGGTGAATCAGAGGTGGGGAATCAGAGGTTGTGAATCAGAGATGGGGAATCACAGGCGGGAAATCAGAGGCAGGGGATCAGAGGTGGGGATTCAGGGGCAGCGAATCAGAGGCGGGGAACCAGAGGCGGGGAATCAGAGGCCGGGAATCAGAGGCCGGGAATGAGAGGCCGGGAATCAGAGGCCGGGAATCAGAGGCCGGGAATCAGAGGCCGGGAATCAGAGATGGGGAATCAGAGGCGGGGAATCAAACACGGGGAATCAGAGCTGGGGAATCAGAGGCGGGGAATCAAAGTTGGGGAATCAGAGGTGGGGAATCAGATATGGGGAATCAGAGGCGGGGAATCAAGTTGGGGAATCAGAGGTGGGGAATCAGATATGGGGAATCAGAGGCGGGGAATCAGAGGCGCGGAATGAGAGGCGGGGAATCAGATATGGGGAATCAGAGGTGGGGAATCAGGGGCGGGGTATCAGAGGCTGGGTATCAGACACGGGGATTCAGAGGCGGGGAATCAGAGATGGGGAATCAGAGGCGGGAATCAGAGGCAGGGAATCATACGCGGGGAATCAGAGGCTGGGAATCAGAGTCCAGGAATCAGAGGCGGGGAATCAGAGTTGGGGAATCAGAGGCGGGGAATCAGATATGGGGAAACAGAGGCGGGGAATCAGAGGCCGGGAAACAGAGGCGGGGAGTCTGATATGGGGAATCAGAGGTGGCGAATGAAAGGAAGTGAATCAGAGGCAGGGAATCAGAGGCGGGGAATCAGATATGGGGAATCAGAGGTGGGCAATCAGATATAGGGAAACAGAGGCGGGGAATCAGAGGCGGGGAAACAGAGGCGGGGAATCTGATATGGGGAATCAGAGGTGGCGAATGAAAGGCGGTGAATCAGAGATGGGGAATCAGAGGCGGGGAATCAGAGGCAGGGAATCAAACACGGGGAATCAGAGGTGGGGAATCAGAGCTGGGGAATCAGAGGCGGGGAATCAGAGTTGGGGAATCAGAGGCGGGGAATCAGAAATGGGGAAACAGAGGTGGGGAATCAGAGGCAGGGAAACAGAGGTTGGGATTCAGATATGGGGAATCAGAGGTGGGGAATCAGAGGTTGGGAAACAGAGGCAGGGAATCAGAGGCGGGGAGTCAGAGGCGGGGAATCAGAGGCAGGGAATCAGATGTGCGGAATCAGAGATGGGGAATCAGAGGCAGCGAATCAGAGGCGGGGAACCAGAGGCGGGGAATCAGAGGCCGGGAATCAGAGGCCGGGAATGAGAGGCCGGGAATCAGAGGCAGGGAATCAGAGTCCGGGAATCAGAGATGGGGAATCAGAGGCGGGGAATCAAACACGGGGAATCAGAGCTGGGGAATCAGAGGCGGGGAATCAGAGTTGGGGAATCAGAGGCGGGGAATCAGATATGGGGATGCAGAGGCGGGGAATCAGAGGCGGGGAATCAGAGGCGTAGAAACAGAGTTGGGGTATCAGATATGGGGAATCAGAGGTGGGGAATCAGGGGCGGGGTATCAGAGGCTGGGTATCAGACACGGGGATTCAGAGGCGGGGAATCAGAAATGGGGAGTCAGAGGCGGGGAATCAGAGGCAGGGAATCAGACGCGGGGAATCAGAGGCGGGGAATCAGAGCCTGGGAATCAGAGGCGGGGAATCAGAGTTCAGGAATCAGAGGCGGGGAATCAGAGTTGGGGAATCAGAGGCGGGGAATCAGATATGGGGAAACAGAGGCGGGGAATCAGAGCTGGGGAATCAGAGGCGGGGAATCAGAGTTTGGGAATCAGAGGCGAGGAATTAGATATGGGGAAACAGAGGCGGGGAATCAGAGGTGGGGAAACAGAGCCTGGGAATCAGAGGCGGGGAATCAAGTTGGGGAATCAGAGGCTGGGAATCAGATATGGGGAATCAGAGGCGGGGAATCAGAGGCGCGGAATGAGAGGCGGGGTATCAGATATGGGAAATCAGAGGTGGCGAATGAAAGGAAGTGAATCAGAGATGGGGAATCAGAGGCGGGGAATCAGAGGCAGGGAATCAAACACGTTGAATCAGAATCGGGGAATCAGAGATGGGGAATCAGAGGCGGGAATCAGAGGCAGGGAATCATACGCGGGGAATCAGAGGCTGGGAATCAGAGTCCAGGAATCAGAGGCGGGGAATCAGAGTTGGGGAATCAGAGGCGGGGAATCAGATATGGGGAAACAGAGGCGGGGAATCAGAGGCCGGGAAACAGAGGCGGGGAATCTGATATGGGGAATCAGAGGTGGCGAATGAAAGGAAGTGAATCAGAGATGGGGAATCAGAGGCGGGGAATCAGAGGCAGGGAATCAAACACGTTGAATCAGAATCGGGGAATCAGAGCTGGAGAATCAGAGGCGGGGAATCAGAGGCGGGGAATCAGAGGCGGGGAATCAGATATGGGGAAACAGAGGCGGGGAATCAGAGGCAGGGAAACAGAGGTGGGGAATCAGAAATGGGGAATCAGAGGTAGGGAATCAGAGGTTGGGAAACAGAGGCAGGGAATCAGAGACAGGGAATCAGATGTGCGGAATCAGAGATGGAAAATCAGAGGCAGCGAAAAAGAGGCGGGGAACCAGAGGCGGGGAATCAGAGGCCGGGAATCAGAGGCCGCGAATGAGAGGCCGGGAATCAGAGGCGGGGAATCAGAGATGGGGAATCAGAGGCGGGGAATCAAACACGGGAAATCAGAGCTGGGGAATCAGAGGCGGGGAATCAGAGTTGGGGAATCAGATATGGGGAATCAGAGGTGGGGAATTAGGGGCGGGGAATCAGTGGCAGGGAATCAGAGGCGGGGAATCAGAGGCGGGGAATCAGAGGCAGGGAATCAGACACGGGGAATCTGAGGCGGGGAATCAGAGATGGGGAATCAGAGGCGGTGAATCAGAGGCAGGCAATCAGATGCCGGGAATCAGAGGCGGGGAATCAGAGCTGGGGAATCAGAGGCGGGGAATCAGAGTTGAGGAATCAGAGGCGGGGAATCAGATATGGTGAATCAGAGGTGGGGAATCAGAGGTTGTGAATCAGAGATGGGGAATCACAGGCGGGAAATCAGAGGCAGGGGATCAGAGGTGGGGAATCAGAGGCGGGGAATCAGAGCTGGGGAATCAGAGGCAGGGAATCAGAGTTTGGGATTCAGAGGCGGGGAATCAGAGGCGGGGAATCAGATATGTGGAAACAGAGGCGGGGAATTAGAGGCGGGCAAACAGAGGCGGGGAATCAGATATGGGGAATCAGAGGTGGGGAATCAGAGGTTGTGAATCAGAGATGGGGAATCACAGGCGGGAAATCAGAGGCAGGGAATCAGAGCTGGGGAATCAGAGGCGGGGAATCAGAGCTGGGGAATCAGAGGCAGGGAATCAGAGTTGGGGATTCAGAGGCGGGGAATCAGAGCTGGGGAATCAGAGGCGGGGAATCAGAGGCAGGGAATCAGAGGCGGGGTATCAGAGGCAGGGAATCAGATATGGGGTTTCAGAGGTGGGGAATCAGAGGTTGGGAATCAGAGGCAGGGAATCGGAGGCAGGGAATCAGAGGCAGGGAATCAGATGTGGGGAATCAGAGGCGGGGAATCAGAGCTGGGGAATCAGAGTCGGGGAATCAGAATTTGGGAATCAGAGGCGGGGAATTAGATATGGGGAAACAGAGGCGGGGAATCAGAGGCGGGGAATCAGATATGGGGAATCAGAGGTGGGGAATCAGAGGCGCGGAAAGAGAGGCGGGGAATCAGATATGGGGAATCAGAGGTGGGGAATCAGATATGGGGAAACAGAGGCGGGGAATCAGAGGCGGGGAAACAGAGGCGGGGAATCTGATATGGGGAATCAGAGGTGGCGAATGAAAGGCGGTGAATCAGAGATGGGGAATCAGAGGCGGGGAATCAGAGGCAGGGAATCAAACACGGGGAATCAGAGGTGGGGAATCAGAGCTGGGGAATCAGAGGCGGGAAATCAGAGTTGGGGAATCAGAGGCGGGGAATCAGATATGGGGAAACAGAGGTGGGGAATCAGAGGCAGGGAAACAGAGGTTGGGATTCAGATATGGGGAATCAGAGGTGGGGAATCAGAGGTTGGGAAACAGAGGCAGGGAATCAGAGGCGGGGAGTCAGAGGCGGGGAATCAGAGGCAGGGAATCAGATGTGCGGAATCAGAGATGGGGAATCAGAGGAAGCGAATCAGAGGCGGGGATCCAGAGGCGGGGAATCAGAGGCCGGGAATCAGAGGCCGGGAATGAGAGGCCGGGAATCAGAGGCCGGGAATCAGAGGCCGGGAATGAGAGGCCGGGGAATCAGAGGCGGGGAATCAGAGATGGGGAATCAGAGGCGGGGAATCAAACACGGGGAATCAGAGCTGGGGAATCAGAGGCGGGGAATCAGAGTTGGGGAATCAGATATGGGGAATCAGAGGTGGGGAATCAGGGGCGGGGAATCAGTGGCAGGGAATCAGAGGCGGGGAATCAGAGGCGGGGAATCAGAGGCAGGGAATCAGACACGGGGAATCAGAGGCGGGGAATCAGAGATGGGGAATCAGAGGCGGTGAATCAGTGGCAGGGAATCGGATGCCGGGAATCAGAGGCGGGGAATCAGAGCTGGGGATTCAGAGGCGGGGAATCAGAGTTGGGGAATCAGAAGCGGGGAATCAGATATGGTGAATCAGAGGTGGGGAATCAGAGGTTGTGAATCAGAGATGGGGAATCACAGGCGGGAAATCAGAGGCAGGGGATCAGAGGTGGGGATTCAGGGGCAGCGAATCAGAGGCGGGGAACCAGAGGCGGAGAATCAGAGGCCGGGAATCAGAGGCCGGGAATCAGAGGCCGGGAATGAGAGGCCGGGAATCAGAGGCCGGGAATCAGAGGCCGGGAATCAGAGATGGGGAATCAGAGGCGGGGAATCAAACACGGGGAATCAGAGCTGGGGAATCAGAGGCGGGGAATCAAAGTTGGGGAATCAGAGGCGGGGAATCAAATATGGGGAAACAGAGGCGGGGAATCAGAGGCGGGGAATCAGAGGCGCAGAAACAGAGGCGGGGTATCAGATATGGGGAATCAGAGGTGGGGAATCAGGGGCGGGGTATCAGAGGCTGGGTATCAGACAAGGGGATTCAGAGGCGGGGAATCAGAGATGGGGAATCAGAGGCTGGGAATCAGAGGCAGGGAATCAGACGAGGGGAATCAGAGGCTGGGAATCAGAGCCTGGGAATCAGAGGCGGGGAATCAGAGGCAGGGAAAGAGAGGCGGGGAATCAGATATGGGGACTCAGAGGTGGGGAATCAGAGGTTGGGAATCAGAGGCAGGGAATCAGAGGCGGGGAATCAGAGGCGGGGAATCAGAGGCAGGGTTTCGGATGTGCGGAATCAGAGATGGGGAATCAGAGGTGGGGAATCAGAGTCCAGGAATCAGAGATGGGGAATCAGAGGCGGGGAATCAGAGGCGGAAAAACATAGGTGGGGAATCAGATACGGGGAATCAGAGGTGGGGAATCAGAGGCGGTGAATCAGAGATGGGGAATCAGAGGCGGGGAATCAGAGGCTGGAAATCAGACACGGGGAATCAGAGGCTGTGAATCAAAGGCGGGGAATCAGAGGCGGGTAATCAGAGCTGGGAAATCTAAGGCAGGGAATCAGAGTTGTGGATTCAGAGGCGGGGAATCAGATATGGGGAAACAGAGGCAGGGAATTAGAGGCGGGCAAACAGAGGCAGGGAATCAGATATGGTGAATCAGAGGTGGGGAATCAGAGGTTGTGAATCAGAGATGGGGAATCACAGGCGGGAAATCAGAGGCAGGGAATCAGAGCTGGGGAATCAGAGGCAGGGAATCAGAGTTGGGGATTCAGAGGCGGGGAATCAGAGCTGTGGAATCAGAGGCGGGGAATCAGAGGCAGGGAATCGGATGCCGGGAATCAGAGGCGGGGAATCAGAGCTGGGGAATCAGAGGCGGGGAATCAGAGTTGGGGAATCAGAGGCGGGGAATCAGATATGGTGAATCAGAGGTGGGGAATCAGAGGTTGTGAATCAGAGATGGGGAATCACAGGCGGGAAATCAGAGGCAGGGGATCAGAGGTGGGGAATCAGAGGCGGGGAATCAGAGCTGGGGAATCAGAGGCAGGGAATCAGAGTTTGGGATTCAGAGGCGGGGAATCAGAGGCGGGGAATCAGATATGTGGAAACAGAGGCGGGGAATTTGAGGCGGGCAAAAAGAGGCGGGGAATCAGATATGGGGAATCAGAGGTGGGGAATCAGAGGTTGTGAATCAGAGATGGGGAATCACAGGCGGGAAATCAGAGGCAGGGAATCAGAGCTGGGGAATCAGAGGCAGGGAATCAGAGCTGGGGAATCAGAGGCAGGGAATCAGAGTTGGGGATTCAGAGGCGGGGAATCAGAGCTGGGGAATCAGAGGCGGGGAATCAGAGGCAGGGAATCAGAGGCGGGGTATCAGAGGCAGGGAATCAGATATGGGGATTCAGAGGTGGGGAATCAGAGGTTGGGAATCAGAGGCAGGGAATCGGAGGCAGGGAATCAGAGGCAGGGAATCAGATGTGAGGAATCAGAGGCGGGGAATCAGAGCTGGGGAATCAGAGTCGGGGAATCAGAATTTGGGAATCAGAGGCGGGGAATTAGATATGGGGAAACAGAGGCGGGGAATCAGAGGCGGGGAATCAGATATGGGGAATCAGAGGCGGGGAATCAGAGGCGCGGAAAGAGAGGCGGGGAATCAGATATGGGGAATCAGAGGTGGGGAATCAGATATGGGGAAACAGAGGCGGGGAATCAGAGGCGGGGAAACAGAGGCGGGGAATCTGATATGGGGAATCAGAGGTGGCGAATGAAATGCGGTGAATCAGAGATGGGGAATCAGAGGCGGGGAATCAGAGGCAGGGAATCAGAGGTGGGGAATGAGAGCTGGGGAATCAGAGCCGGGAAATCAGAGTTGGGGAATCAGAGGCGGGGAATCAGATATGGGGAAACAGAGGTGGGGAATCAGAGGCAGGGAAACAGAGGTTGGGATTCAGATATGGGGAATCAGAGGTGGGGAATCAGAGGTTGGGAAACAGAGGCAGGGAATCAGAGGCGGGGAGTCAGAGGCGGGGAATCAGAGGCAGGGAATCAGATGTGCGGAATCAGAGATGGGGAATCAGAGGCAGCGAATCAGAGGCGGGGAACCAGAGGCGGGGAATCAGAGGCCGGGAATCAGAGGCCGGGAATGAGAGGCCGGGAATCAGAGGCCGGGAATCAGAGGCCGGGAATGAGAGGCCGGGGAATCAGAGGCGGGGAATCAGAGATGGGGAATCAGAGGCGGGGAATCAAACACGGGGAATCAGAGCTGGGGAATCAGAGGCGGGGAATCAGAGTTGGGGAATCAGATATGGGGAATCAGAGGTGGGGAATCAGGGGCGGGGAATCAGTGGCAGGGAATCAGAGGCGGGGAATCAGAGGCGGGGAATCAGAGGCGGGGAATCAGAGGCAGGGAATCAGACACGGGGAATCAGAGGCGGGGAATCAGAGATGGGGAATCAGAGGCGGTGAATCAGAGGCAGGGAATCGGATGCCGGGAATCAGAGGCGGGGAATCAGAGCTGGGGAATCAGAGGCGGGGAATCAGAGTTGGGGAATCAGAGGCGGGGAATCAGATATGGTGAATCAGAGGTGGGGAATCAGAGGTTGTGAATCAGAGATGGGGAATCACAGGCGGGAAATCAGAGGCAGGGGATCAGAGGTGGGGAATCAGAGGCGGGGAATCAGAGGCAGGGAATCAGAGTTTGGGAATCAGAGTTTGGGATTCAGAGGTGGGGAATCAGAGGCAGGGAATCAGATATGTGGAAACAGAGGCGGGGAATTAGAGGCGGGCAAACAGAGGCGGGGAATCAGATATGGGGAATCAGAGGTGGGGAATCAGAGGTTGTGAATCAGAGATGGGGAATCACAGGCGGGAAATCAGAGGCAGGGAATCAGAGGCAGGGAATCAGAGTCGGGGAATCAGAGGTGGGAATCAGATACGGGGAATCAGAGGAGGGGAATCAGAGATGGGGAATCAGAGGCGGGGAATCAGAGGCAGGGAATCAGACGCGGGGAATCAGAGGCGGGGAATCAGAGGCGCAGAAACAGAGTTGGGGTATCAGATATGGGGAATCAGAGGTGGGGAATCAGGGGCGGGGTATCAGAGGCTGGGTATCAGACACGGGGATTCAGAGGCGGGGAATCAGAGCCTGGGAATCAGAGGCGGGGAATCAAGTTGGGGAATCAGAGGCTGGGAATCAGATATGGGGAAACAGAGGCGGGGAATCAGAGGCGCGGAATGAGAGGCGGGGAATCAGATATGGGGAATCAGAGGTGGGGAATCAGGGGCGGGGTATCAGAGGCTGGGTATCAGACACGGGGATTCAGAGGCGGGGAATCAGAGATGGGGAATCAGAGGCGGGAATCAGAGGCAGGGAAACAGAGGCGGGGAATCTGATATGGGGAATCAGAGGTGGCGAATGAAAGGAAGTGAATCAGAGATCGGGAATCAGAGGCGGGGAATCAGAGGCGGGGAATCAGAGTCCAGGAATCAGAGGCGGGGAATCAGAGTTGGGGAATCAGAGGCGGGGAATCAGATATGGGGAAACAGAGGCGGGGAATCAGAGGCCGGGAAACAGAGGCGGGGAATCTGATATGGGGAATCAGAGGTGGCGAATGAAAGGAAGTGAATCAGAGATCGGGAATCAGAGGCGGGGAATCAGAGGCGGGGAATCAAACACGTTGAATCAGAGTCGGGGAATCAGAGCTGGAGAATCAGAGGCGGGGAATCAGAGTTGGGGAATCAGAGGCGGGGAATCAGATATTGGGAAACAGAGGCAGGGAAACAGAGGTGGGGAATCAGAAATGGGGAATCAGAGGTAGGGAATCAGAGGTTGGGAAACAGAGGCAGGGAATCAGAGACAGGGAATCAGAGTTGGGGAATCAGATATGGGGAATCAGAGGTGGGGAATCAGAGTTGGGGAATCAGATATGGGGAATCAGAGGTGGGGAATCAGGGGCGGGGAATCAGTGGCAGGGAATCAGAGGCGGGGAATCAGAGGCGGGGAATCAGAGGCAGGGAATCAGACACGGGGAATCAGAGGCGGGGAATCAGAGATGGGGAATCAGAGGCGGTGAATCAGAGGCAGGGAATCGGATGCCGGGAATCAGAGGCGGGGAATCAGAGCTGGGGATTCAGAGGCGGGGAATCAGAGTTGGGGAATCAGAGGCGGGGAATCAGATATGGTGAATCAGAGGTGGGGAATCAGAGGTTGTGAATCAGAGATGGGGAATCACAGGCGGGAAATCAGAGGCAGGGGATCAGAGGTGGGGAATCAGAGGCGGGGAATCAGAGGCAGGGAATCAGAGTTTGGGAATCAGAGTTTGGGATTCAGAGGTGGGGAATCAGAGGCAGGGAATCAGATATGTGGAAACAGAGGCGGGGAATTAGAGGCGGGCAAACAGAGGCGGGGAATCAGATATGGGGAATCAGAGGTGGGGAATCAGAGGTTGTGAATCAGAGATGGGGAATCACAGGCGGGAAATCAGAGGCAGGGAATCAGAGGCAGGGAATCAGAGTCGGGGAATCAGAGGTGGGAATCAGATACGGGGAATCAGAGGAGGGGAATCAGAGATGGGGAATCAGAGGCGGGGAATCAGAGGCAGGGAATCAGACGCGGGGAATCAGAGGCGGGGAATCAGAGGCGCAGAAACAGAGTTGGGGTATCAGATATGGGGAATCAGAGGTGGGGAATCAGGGGCGGGGTATCAGAGGCTGGGTATCAGACACGGGGATTCAGAGGCGGGGAATCAGAGCCTGGGAATCAGAGGCGGGGAATCAAGTTGGGGAATCAGAGGCTGGGAATCAGATATGGGGAAACAGAGGCAGGGAATCAGAGGCGCGGAATGAGAGGCGGGGAATCAGATATGGGGAATCAGAGGTGGGGAATCAGGGGCGGGGTATCAGAGGCTGGGTATCAGACACGGGGATTCAGAGGCGGGGAATCAGAGATGGGGAATCAGAGGCGGGAATCAGAGGCAGGGAAACAGAGGCGGGGAATCTGATATGGGGAATCAGAGGTGGCGAATGAAAGGAAGTGAATCAGAGATCGGGAATCAGAGGCGGGGAATCAGAGGCGGGGAATCAGAGTCCAGGAATCAGAGGCGGGGAATCAGAGTTGGGGAATCAGAGGCGGGGAATCAGATATGGGGAAACAGAGGCGGGGAATCAGAGGCCGGGAAACAGAGGCGGGGAATCTGATATGGGGAATCAGAGGTGGCGAATGAAAGGAAGTGAATCAGAGATCGGGAATCAGAGGCGGGGAATCAGAGGCGGGGAATCAAACACGTTGAATCAGAGTCGGGGAATCAGAGCTGGAGAATCAGAGGCGGGGAATCAGAGTTGGGGAATCAGAGGCGGGGAATCAGATATTGGGAAACAGAGGCAGGGAAACAGAGGTGGGGAATCAGAAATGGGGAATCAGAGGTAGGGAATCAGAGGTTGGGAAACAGATGCAGGGAATCAGAGACAGGGAATCAGAGTTGGGGAATCAGATATGGGGAATCAGAGGTGGGGAATCAGAGTTGGGGAATCAGATATGGGGAATCAGAGGTGGGGAATCAGGGGCGGGGAATCAGTGGCAGGGAATCAGAGGCGGGGAATCAGAGGCGGGGAATCAGAGGCAGGGAATCAGACACGGGGAATCAGAGGCGGGGAATCAGAGATGGGGAATCAGAGGCGGTGAATCAGAGGCAGGGAATCGGATGCCGGGAATCAGAGGCGGGGAATCAGAGCTGGGGATTCAGAGGCGGGGAATCAGAGTTGGGGAATCAGAGGCGGGGAATCAGATATGGTGAATCAGAGGTGGGGAATCAGAGGTTGTGAATCAGAGATGGGGAATCACAGGCGGGAAATCAGAGGCAGGGGATCAGAGGTGGGGATTCAGGGGCAGCGAATCAGAGGCGGGGAACCAGAGGCGGGGAATCAGAGGCCGGGAATCAGAGGCCGGGAATCAGAGGCCGGGAATGAGAGGCCGGGAATCAGAGGCCGGGAATCAGAGGCCGGGAATCAGAGATGGGGAATCAGAGGCGGGGAATCAAACACGGGGAATCAGAGCTGGGGAATCAGAGGCGGGGAATCAAAGTTGGGGAATCAGAGGCGGGGAATCAAATATGGGGAAACAGAGGCGGGGAATCAGAGGCGGGGAATCAGAGGCGCAGAAACAGAGGCGGGGTATCAGATATGGGGAATCAGAGGTGGGGAATCAGGGGCGGGGTATCAGAGGCTGGGTATCAGACAAGGGGATTCAGAGGCGGGGAATCAGAGATGGGGAATCAGAGGCTGGGAATCAGAGGCAGGGAATCAGACGAGGGGAATCAGAGGCTGGGAATCAGAGCCTGGGAATCAGAGGCGGGGAATCAGAGGCAGGGAAAGAGAGGCGGGGAATCAGATATGGGGACTCAGAGGTGGGGAATCAGAGGTTGGGAATCAGAGGCAGGGAATCAGAGGCGGGGAATCAGAGGCGGGGAATCAGAGGCAGGGTTTCGGATGTGCGGAATCAGAGATGGGGAATCAGAGGTGGGGAATCAGAGTCCAGGAATCAGAGATGGGGAATCAGAGGCGGGGAATCAGAGGCGGAAAAACATAGGTGGGGAATCAGATACGGGGAATCAGAGGTGGGGAATCAGAGGCGGTGAATCAGAGATGGGGAATCAGAGGCGGGGAATCAGAGGCTGGAAATCAGACACGGGGAATCAGAGGCTGTGAATCAAAGGCGGGGAATCAGAGGCGGGTAATCAGAGCTGGGGAATCTAAGGCAGGGAATCAGAGTTGTGGATTCAGAGGCGGGGAATCAGATATGGGGAAACAGAGGCGGGGAATTAGAGGCGGGCAAACAGAGGCAGGGAATCAGATATGGTGAATCAGAGGTGGGGAATCAGAGGTTGTGAATCAGAGATGGGGAATCACAGGCGGGAAATCAGAGGCAGGGAATCAGAGCTGGGGAATCAGAGGCAGGGAATCAGAGTTGGGGATTCAGAGGCGGGGAATCAGAGCTGTGGAATCAGAGGCGGGGAATCAGAGGCAGGGAATCGGATGCCGGGAATCAGAGGCGGGGAATCAGAGCTGGGGAATCAGAGGCGGGGAATCAGAGTTGGGGAATCAGAGGCGGGGAATCAGATATGGTGAATCAGAGGTGGGGAATCAGAGGTTGTGAATCAGAGATGGGGAATCACAGGCGGGAAATCAGAGGCAGGGGATCAGAGGTGGGGAATCAGAGGCGGGGAATCAGAGCTGGGGAATCAGAGGCAGGGAATCAGAGTTTGGGATTCAGAGGCGGGGAATCAGAGGCGGGGAATCAGATATGTGGAAACAGAGGCGGGGAATTAGAGGCGGGCAAAAAGAGGCGGGGAATCAGATATGGGGAATCAGAGGTGGGGAATCAGAGGTTGTGAATCAGAGATGGGGAATCACAGGCGGGAAATCAGAGGCAGGGAATCAGAGCTGGGGAATCAGAGGCGGGGAATCAGAGCTGGGGAATCAGAGGCAGGGAATCAGAGTTGGGGATTCAGAGGCGGGGAATCAGAGCTGGGGAATCAGAGGCGGGGAATCAGAGGCAGGGAATCAGAGGCGGGGTATCAGAGGCAGGGAATCAGATATGGGGATTCAGAGGTGGGGAATCAGAGGTTGGGAAACAGAGGCAGGGAATCGGAGGCAGGGAATCAGAGGCAGGGAATCAGATGTGGGGAATCAGAGGCGGGGAATCAGAGCTGGGGAATCAGAGTCGGGGAATCAGAATTTGGGAATCAGAGGCGGGGAATTAGATATGGGGAAACAGAGGCGGGGAATCAGAGGCGGGGAATCAGATATGGGGAATCAGAGGGGGGGAATCAGAGGCGCGGAAAGAGAGGCGGGGAATCAGATATGGGGAATCAGAGGTGGGGAATCAGATATGGGGAAACAGAGGCGGGGAATCAGAGGCGGGGAAACAGAGGCGGGGAATCTGATATGGGGAATCAGAGGTGGCGAATGAAATGCGGTGAATCAGAGATGGGGAATCAGAGGCGGGGAATCAGAGGCAGGGAATCAGAGGTGGGGAATCAGAGCTGGGGAATCAGAGGCGGGAAATCAGAGTTGGGGAATCAGAGGCGGGGAATCAGATATGGGGAAACAGAGGTGGGGAATCAGAGGCAGGGAAACAGAGGTTGGGATTCAGATATGGGGAATCAGAGGTGGGGAATCAGAGGTTGGGAATCAGAGGCCGGGAATCAGAGGCCGGGAATGAGAGGCCGGGAATCAGAGGCCGGGAATCAGAGGCCGGGAATGAGAGGCCGGGGAATCAGAGGCGGGGAATCAGAGATGGGGAATCAGAGGCGGGGAATCAAACACGGGGAATCAGAGCTGGGGAATCAGAGGCGGGGAATCAGAGTTGGGGAATCAGATATGGGGAATCAGAGGTGGGGAATCAGGGGCGGGGAATCAGTGGCAGGGAATCAGAGGCGGGAAATCAGAGGCGGGGAATCAGAGGCGGGGAATCAGAGGCAGGGAATCAGACACGGGGAATCAGAGGCGGGGAATCAGAGATGGGGAATCAGAGGCGGTGAATCAGAGGCAGGGAATCGGATGCCGGGAATCAGAGGCGGGGAATCAGAGCTGGGGAATCAGAGGCGGGGAATCAGAGTTGGGGAATCAGAGGCGGGGAATCAGATATGGTGAATCAGAGGTGGGGAATCAGAGGTTGTGAATCAGAGATGGGGAATCACAGGCGGGAAATCAGAGGCAGGGGATCAGAGGTGGGGAATCAGAGGCGGGGAATCAGAGGCAGGGAATCAGAGTTTGGGAATCAGAGTTTGGGATTCAGAGGTGGGGAATCAGAGGCAGGGAATCAGATATGTGGAAACAGAGGCGGGGAATTAGAGGCGGGCAAACAGAGGCGGGGAATCAGATATGGGGAATCAGAGGTGGGGAATCAGAGGTTGTGAATCAGAGATGGGGAATCACAGGCGGGAAATCAGAGGCAGGGAATCAGAGGCAGGGAATCAGAGTCGGGGAATCAGAGGTGGGAATCAGATACGGGGAATCAGAGGAGGGGAATCAGAGATGGGGAATCAGAGGCGGGGAATCAGAGGCAGGGAATCAGACGCGGGGAATCAGAGGCGGGGAATCAGAGGCGCAGAAACAGAGTTGGGGTATCAGATATGGGGAATCAGAGGTGGGGAATCAGGGGCGGGGTATCAGAGGCTGGGTATCAGACACGGGGATTCAGAGGCGGGGAATCAGAGCCTGGGAATCAGAGGCGGGGAATCAAGTTGGGGAATCAGAGGCTGGGAATCAGATATGGGGAAACAGAGGCGGGGAATCAGAGGCGCGGAATGAGAGGCGGGGAATCAGATATGGGGAATCAGAGGTGGGGAATCAGGGGCGGGGTATCAGAGGCTGGGTATCAGACACGGGGATTCAGAGGCGGGGAATCAGAGATGGGGAATCAGAGGCGGGAATCAGAGGCAGGGAAACAGAGGCGGGGAATCTGATATGGGGAATCAGAGGTGGCGAATGAAAGGAAGTGAATCAGAGATCGGGAATCAGAGGCGGGGAATCAGAGGCGGGGAATCAGAGTCCAGGAATCAGAGGCGGGGAATCAGAGTTGGGGAATCAGAGGCGGGGAATCAGATATGGGGAAACAGAGGCGGGGAATCAGAGGCCGGGAAACAGAGGCGGGGAATCTGATATGGGGAATCAGAGGTGGCGAATGAAAGGAAGTGAATCAGAGATCGGGAATCAGAGGCGGGGAATCAGAGGCGGGAAATCAAACACGTTGAATCAGAGTCGGGGAATCAGAGCTGGAGAATCAGAGGCGGGGAATCAGAGTTGGGGAATCAGAGGCGGGGAATCAGATATTGGGAAACAGAGGCAGGGAAACAGAGGTGGGGAATCAGAAATGGGGAATCAGAGGTAGGGAATCAGAGGTTGGGAAACAGAGGCAGGGAATCAGAGACAGGGAATCAGATGTGCGGAATCAGAGATGGAAAATCAGAGGCAGCGAAAAAGAGGCGGGGAACCAGAGGCGGGGAATCAGAGGCCGGGAATCAGAGGCCGGGAATGAGAGGCCGGGAATCAGAGGCGGGGAATCAGAGATGGGGAATCAGAGGCGGGGAATCAAACACGGGGAATCAGAGCTGGGGAATCAGAGGCGGGGAATCAGAGTTGGGGAATCAGATATGGGGAATCAGAGGTGGGGAATCAGGGGCGGGGAATCAGTGGCAGGGAATCAGAGGTGGGGAATCAGAGGCGGGGAATCAGAGGCAGGGAATCAGACACGGGGAATCAGAGGCGGGGAATCAGAGATGGGGAATCAGAGGCGGTGAATCAGAGGCAGGCAATCAGATGCCGGGAATCAGAGGCGGGGAATCAGAGCTGGGGAATCAGAGGCGGGGAATCAGAGTTGGGGAATCAGAGGCGGGGAATCAGATATGGTGAATCAGAGGTGGGGAATCAGAGGTTGTGAATCAGAGATGGGGAATCACAGGCGGGAAATCAGAGGCAGGGGATCAGAGGTGGGGAATCAGAGGCGGGGAATCAGAGCTGGGGAATCAGAGGCAGGGAATCAGAGTTTGGGATTCAGAGGCGGGGAATCAGAGGCGGGGAATCAGATATGTGGAAACAGAGGCGGGGAATTAGAGGCGGGCAAACAGAGGCGGGGAATCAGATATGGGGAATCAGAGGTGGGGAATCAGAGGTTGTGAATCAGAGATGGGGAATCACAGGCGGGAAATCAGAGGCAGGGAATCAGAGCTGGGGAATCAGAGGCGGGGAATCAGAGCTGGGGAATCAGAGGCAGGGAATCAGAGTAGGGGATTCAGAGGCGGGGAATCAGAGCTGGGGAATCAGAGGCGGGGAATCAGAGGCATGGAATCAGAGGCGGGGTATCAGAGGCAGGGAATCAGATATGGGGATTCAGAGGTGGGGAATCAGAGGTTGGGAATCAGAGGCAGGGAATCGGAGGCAGGGAATCAGAGGCAGGGAATCAGATGTGGGGAATCAGAGGCGGGGAATCAGAGCTGGGGAATCAGAGTCGGGGAATCAGAATTTGGGAATCAGAGGCGGGGAATTAGATATGGGGAAACAGAGGCGGGGAATCAGAGGCGGGGAATCAGATATGGGGAATCAGAGGCGGGGAATCAGAGGCGCGGAAAGAGAGGCGGGGAATCAGATATGGGGAATCAGAGGTGGGGAATCAGATATGGGGAAACAGAGGCGGGGAATCAGAGGCGGGGAAACAGAGGCGGGGAATCTGATATGGGGAATCAGAGGTGGCGAATGAAAGGCGGTGAATCAGAGATGGGGAATCAGAGGCGGGGAATCAGAGGCAGGGAATCAAACATGGGGAATCAGAGGTGGGGAATCAGAGCTGGGGAATCAGAGGCGGGAAATCAGAGTTGGGGAATCAGAGGCGGGGAATCAGATATGGGGAAACAGAGGTGGGGAATCAGAGGCAGGGAAACAGAGGTTGGGATTCAGATATGGCGAATCAGAGGTGGGGAATCAGAGGTTGGGAAACAGAGGCAGGGAATCAGAGGCGGGGAGTCAGAGGCGGGGAATCAGAGGCAGGGAATCAGATGTGCGGAATCAGAGATGGGGAATCAGAGGCAGCGAATCAGAGGCGGGGAACCAGAGGCGGGGAATCAGAGGCCGGGAATCAGAGGCCGGGAATGAGAGGCCGGGAATCAGAGGCCGGGAATCAGAGGCCGGGAATGAGAGGCCGGGGAATCAGAGGCGGGGAATCAGAGATGGGGAATCAGAGGCGGGGAATCAAACACGGGGAATCAGAGCTGGGGAATCAGAGGCGGGGAATCAGAGTTGGGGAATCAGATATGGGGAATCAGAGGTGGGGAATCATGGGCGGGGAATCAGTGGCAGGGAATCAGAGGCGGGGAATCAGAGGCGGGGAATCAGAGGCAGGGAATCAGACACGGGGAATCAGAGGCGGGGAATCAGAGATGGGGAATCAGAGGCGGTGAATCAGAGGCAGGGAATCGGATGCCGGGAATCAGAGGCGGGGAATCACAGCTGGGGAATCAGAGGCGGGGAATCAGAGTTGGGGAATCAGAGGCGGGGAATCAGATATGGTGAATCAGAGGTGGGAAATCAGAGGTTGTGAATCAGAGATGGGGAATCACAGGCGGGAAATCAGAGGCAGGGGATCAGAGGTGGGGAATCAGAGGCGGGGAATCAGAGCTGGGGAATCAGAGGCAGGGAATCAGAGTTTGGGATTCAGAGGCGGGGAATCAGAGGCAGGGAATCAGATATGTGGAAACAGAGGCGGGGAATTAGAGGCGGGCAAACAGAGGCGGGGAATCAGATATGGGGAATCAGAGGTGGGGAATCAGAGGTTGTGAATCAGAGATGGGGAATCACAGGCGGGAAATCAGAGGCAGGGAATCAGAGCTGGGGATCAGAGGCGGGGAATCAGAGCTGGGGAATCAGAGGCAGGGAATCAGAGTTGGGGATTCAGAGGCGGGGAATCAGAGCTGGGGAATCAGAGGCGGGGAATAAGAGGCAGGGAATCAGAGGAGGGGTATCAGAGGCAGGGAATCAGATATTGGGATTCAGAGGTGGGGTATCAGAGGTTGGGAATCAGAGGCAGGGAATCGGAGGCAGGGAATCAGAGGCAGGGAATCAGATGTGGGGAATCAGAGGCGGGGAATCAGAGCTGGGGAATCAGAGTCGGGGAATCAGAATTTGGGAATCAGAGGCGGGGAATTAGATATGGGGAAACAGAGGCGGGGAATCAGAGGCGGGGAATCAGATATGGGGAATCAGAGGCGGGGAATCAGAGGCGCGGAAAGAGAGGCGGGGAATCAGATATGGTGAATCAGAGGTGGGGAATCAGATATGGGGAAACAGAGGCCGGGAATCAGAGGCGGGGAAACAGAGGCGGGGAATCTGATATGGGGAATCAGAGGTGGCGAATGAAAGGCAGTGAATCAGAGATGGGGAATCAGAGGCGGGGAATCAGAGGCAGGGAATCAAACACGGGGAATCAGAGGTGGGGAATCAGAGCTGGGGAATCAGAGGCGGGAAATCAGAGTTGGGGAATCAGAGGCGGGGAATCAGATATGGGGAAACAGAGGTGGGGAATCAGAGGCAGGGAAACAGAGGTTGGGATTCAGATATGGGGAATCAGAGGTGGGGAATCAGAGGTTGGGAAACAGAGGCAGGGAATCAGAGGCGGGGAGTCAGAGGCGGGGAATCAGAGGCAGAGAATCAGATGTGCGGAATCAGAGATGGGGAATCAGAGGCAGCGAATCAGAGGCGGGGAACCAGAGGCGGGGAATCAGAGGCCGGGAATCAGAGGCCGGGGATGAGAGGCCGGGAATCAGAGGCCGGGAATCAGAGGCCGGGAATCAGAGATGGGGAATCAGAGGCGGGGAATCAAACACGGGGAATCAGAGCTGGGGAATCAGAGGCGGGGAATCAGAGTTGGGGAATCAGAGGCGGGGAATCAGATATGGGGAAACAGAGGCGGGGAATCAGAGGCGGGGAATCAGAGGTGCAGAAACAGAGTTGGGGTATCAGATATGGGGAATCAGAGGTGGGGAATCAGGGGCGGGGAATCAGAGGGGGGGGAACAGAGGCGGGGAATAAGATATGGGGAATCAGAGGTGGGGAATCAGGGGCGGGGAATCAGTGGCAGGGAATCAGAGGCAGGGAATCAGAGTCGGGGAATCAGAGGCAGGGAATCAGATACGGGGAATCAGAGGTGGGGAATCAGAGATGGGGAATCAGAGGCGGGGAATCAGAGGCAGGGAATCAGACGCGGGGAATCAGAGGCGGGGAATCAGAGGCGGGGAATCAGAGGCGCAGAAACAGAGTTGGGGTATCAGATATGGGGAATCAGAGGTGGGGAATCAGGGGCGGGGTATCAGAGGCTGGGTATCAGACACGGGGATTCAGAGGCGGGGAATCAGAGATGGGGAATCAGAGGCGGGGAATCAGAGGAAGGGAATCAGACGCGGGGAATCAGAGGCGGGGAATCAGAGCCTGGGAATCAGAGGCGGGGAATCAGAGTTCAGGAATCAGAGGCGGGGAATCAGAGTTGGGGAATCAGAGGCGGGGAATCAGATATGGGGAAACAGAGGCGGGGAATCAGAGGCGGGGAAACAGAGGTGGGGAATCTGATATGGGGAATCAGACGTGGCGAATGAAATGAAGTGAATCAGAGATGGGGAATCAGAGTCGGGGAATCAGAGGCAGGGAATCAAACACGGGGAATCAGAG
This sequence comes from Narcine bancroftii, assembly GCF_036971445.1. Lineage (NCBI taxonomy): Eukaryota > Metazoa > Chordata > Chondrichthyes > Torpediniformes > Narcinidae > Narcine > Narcine bancroftii. The sequence continues at coordinate 56,964,107 of NC_091474.1, forward strand.
GCGGGGAATCAGAGCTGGAGAATCAGAGGCGGGGAATCAGAGTTGGGGAATCAGAGGCGGGGAATCAGATATGGGGAAACAGAGGCAGGGAATCAGAGGCAGGGAAACAGAGGTGGGGATTCAGATATGGCGAATCAGAGGTGGGGAATCAGAAGTTGGGAAACAGAGGCATGGAATCAGAGGCAGGGAATCAGATGTGCGGAATCAGAGATGGAAAATCAGAGGCAGCGAAAAAGAGGCAGGGAACCAGAGGCGGGGAATCAGAGGCCGGGAATGAGAGGCCGGGAATGAGAGGCCGGGAATCAGAGGCCGGGGAATCAGAGGCGGGGAATCAGAGATGGGGAATCATAGGAGGGGAATCAAACACGGGGAATCAGAGCTGGGGAATCAGAGGCGGGGAATCAGACTTGGGGAATCAGATATGGGGAATCAGAGGTGGGGAATCAGGGGCGGGGAATCAGTGGCAGGGAATCAGAGGCGGGGAATCAGAGGCGGGGAATCAGAGGCAGGGAATCAGACACGGGGAATCAGAGGCGGGGAATCAGAGATGGGGAATCAGAGGCGGTGAATCAGAGGCAGGGAATCGGATGCCGGTAATCAGAGGCGGGGAATCAGAGCTGGGGAATCAGAGGCGGGGAATCAGAGTTGGGGAATCAGGGGCGGGGAATCAGATATGGTGAATCAGAGGTGGGGAATCGGAGGTTGTGAATCAGAGATGGGGAATCACAGGAGGGAAATCAGAGGCAGGGAATCAGAGGTGGGTAATCAGAGGCGGGGAATCAGAGCTGGGGAATCAGAGGCAGGGAATCAGAGGTGGGTAATCAGAGCTGGGGAATCAGAAGCGGGGAATCAGAGGCGGGGAATCAGAGGCAGGGAATCAGAGGCAGGCAATCAGATATGGGGATTCAGAGGTGGGGAATCAGAGGTTGGGAATCAGAGGCAGGGAATCAGAGCTGGGGAATCAGAGGCGGGGAATCAGAGCTGGTGAATCAGAGGCGGGGAATCAGATATGGGGAATCAGAGGCGGGGAATCAGAGGCGCGGAAAGAGAGGCGGGGAATCAGATATGGGGAATCAGAGGTGGGGAATCAGATATGGGGAAACAGAGGCGGGGAATCAGAGGCGAGGAAACAGAGGTGGGGAATCTGATATGGGGAATCAGAGGTGGCGAATGAAAGGCGGTGAATCAGAGATGGGGAATCAGAGGCGGGGAATCAGAGGCAGGGAATAAAACACGGGGAATCAGAGGTGGGGAATCAGAGCTGGGGAATCAGATGCGGGGATTCAGAGTTGGGGAATCAGAGGCGGGGAATCAGATATGGGGAAACAGAGGTGGGGAATCAGAGGCAGGGAATCAGAGATGGGGAATCAGAGGCGGGGAATCAGCGGTGGTGAATCAGACGCGGGGATTCAGAGGTTGTAAATCAGAGATGGGGAATCAGAGGAGGGGAATCAGAGGCGGGGAAACAGAGTTGGGGAATCAGATATGGGGAATCAGAGGTGGGGAATAAGAGGCTGAGAATCAGAAGCAGGGAATGAGAGGCGGGGAATCAGAGGCCGGGAATCAGAAGCCAGGAATCAGAGGCCGGGAATCAGAGGTGGGGAATCAGAGGCCTGGAATCAGAGATGGGGAATGAGAGATGGTGAATCAGAGATGGGGAGTCAGAGGAAGGGACTCAGAGGCGGGGAATCAGACGCGGGGAATCAGTGGCCGGGAATCAGAGCTGGGGAATCAGAGGCGGGGAATCAGACGCGGGGAATCAGTGGCCTGGAATCAGAGCTGGGGAATCAGAGGCGGGGAATCAGAGATGGGGAATCGGAGGCGGGGAATCAGAGATGGCAAATCAGAGATGGGGAATCAGAGGCGGGGAAACAGAGGCGGGGAGTCAGATTTGGGGAATCAGAGGTAGGGAATCAGAGGTGGTGTAATGAGTGATGCGGAATCAGAGGCGGGGAATCAGAGGCAGAGAATCAGACGCGGGGAGTCAGAGGCTGGGAATCAGAGGCTGGGAATCAGAGCTGGGGAATCAGAGGTTGGGAATCAGAGGCCTGGAATCAGAGGCGGGCAATCAGAGGCAGGGAATCAGATGCGGGGAATCAGAGTTGGGGAATCAGAGGCGGGGAATCAGATATGGGGAAACAGAGGTGGGGAATCAGAGGCGGGGAAACAGAGGCGGGGAATCAGATATGGGGAATCAGAGGTGGGGAATCAGAGGTTGGGAATCAGATGCGGGGAATCAGAGGCGGGGAATCATAGGCAGGGAATCGGATGTGCGGAATCAGAGATGGGGAATCAGAGGCCGGGAATCATAGCTGGCGAATCAGAGGCGGGGAATCAGAGGTGGGCAATCAGAGGCGGGGAATCAGATATGGGGAATCAGAGGCGGGGAATCAGAGGCGGGGAAACAGAGGCGGGGAATCAGATATGGGGAATCAGAGGTGGGGAATCAGAGGTTGTGAATCAGAGATGGGGAATCAGAGGCGGGGAATCAGAGGCAGGGAATCAGACGCGGGGAATCAGAGGCGGGGATTCAGAGCTGGGAATCAGAGGCGGGGAATCAGAGTTGGGGAATCAGAGGCGTTGAATCAGATATGGGGAATCAGAGGCGGGGAATCAGAGGCGGGGAAACAGAGGCGGGGAATCAGATATGGGGAATCAGAGGTGGGGAATCAGGGGCAGGGAATAAGTGGCAGGGAATCAGAGGCGGGGAATCAGAGGCGGGGAATCAGAGGCAGGGAATCAGACACGGGGAATCAGAGGCGGGGAATCAGAGATGGGGAATCAGAGGCGGGGAATCAGAGGCAGGGAATCGGACGCCGGGAATCAGAGGCGGGGAATCACAGCTGGGGAATCAGAGGTGGGGAATCAGAGTTGGGGAATCAGAGGCGGGGTATGAGATATGGGGAAATAGAGGCGGGGAATCAGATATGGGGAATCAGAGGCGGGGAATCAGATATGGGGTATCAGAGGCTGGGAATCAGAGGGGGGGAAACAGAGGCGGGGAATAAGATATGGGGAATCAGAGGTGGGGAATCAGGGGCGGGGAATCAGTGGCAGGGAATCAGAGGCAGGGAATCAGAGTCGGGGAATCAGAGGCAGGGAATCAGATACGGGGAATCAGAGGTGGGGAATCAGAGATGGGGAATCAGAGGCGGGGAATCAGAGGCAGGGAATCAGACGCGGGGAATCAGAGGCGGGGAATCAGAGCTGGGGAATCAGAGGCGGGGAATCAGAGTCGTGGAATCAGAGGCAGAGAATCGGATGTGCGGAATCAGAGATGGGGAATCAGAGGTGGGGAATCAGAGGCGTTGAATCAGAGATGGGGAATCAGAGGCGGGGAATCAGAGGCAGGAAATCAGACACGGGGATTCAGAGGCTGGGAATCAGACGGGGGGAATCAAAGGCGGGGAATCAGAGCTGGGGAATAAGAGGCAGTGAATCAGAGTTGGGGATTCAGAGGCGGGGAATCAGATATGGGGAAACAGAGGCGGGGAATCAGAGGCGGGCAAACAGAGGCGGGGTATCAGATATGGGGAATCAGAGGTTGGGAATTAGAGGTGGTGAATCAGAGATGGGGAATTACAGGCGGGGAATCAGAGGCAGGGAATAGAACGCGGGGAATCAGAGGCGGGGAATCAGAGCTAGGGAATCAGAGGCGGGGAATCATAGTTGGGAATTAGAGGCGGGGAATCAGATATGGGGAAACAGAGGCAGGGAATCAGAGGCGGGGAAACAGAGGCGGGGAATCAGATATGGGGAATCAGATGCTGGGAATCAGAGGCGGGGAATCAGAGCTGGGGAATCAGAGGCGGGGAATCAGAGTTGGGGCATCAGAGGTGGGGAATTAGATATGGGGAAACAGAGGTGGGGAATCAGAGGCGGGGAAACAGAGGCGGGGAATCAGATATGGGGAATCAGAGGTGGGGAATCAGAGGCAGGGAATCAGATGTGCGGAATCAGAGATGGGGAATCAGAGGAAGGGAATCAGAATCAGAAGAGGGGAATCAGAGGCCGGGAATCAGACGCCGGGAATCAGATGCCGGGAATAAGAGGCCGGGAATCAGAGGTGGGGAATCAGTGTCCGGGAATCAGAGATGGGGATTCAGAGGCGGGGAATGAGATATTGGGAATCAGAGGCGGGGAATCAGAGGTGGGGAAACAGAGGTGGGGAGTCAGATATGGGGAATCAGAGGTGGCGAATCAAAGGCGGTGAATCAGAGATGGGGAATCAGAGGCGGGGAGTCAGAGGCAGGGAATCAAACACGGGGAATCAGAGGCGGGGAATCAGAGCTGGGGAATCAGAGGCGGGGAATCAGTGTTGTGGAATCAGAGGCGGGGAATCAGATATGGGGAAACAAAAGTGGGGAATCAGAGGCGGGGAAACAGAGGCGGGGAATCAGATATGGGGAATCAGAGGAGGGGAATCAGAGGTTGGGAATCAGAGGCAGGGAATCAGAGGCGGTGAAACAGAGGCGGGGTATCAGATATGGGGAATCAGAGGTGGCGAATCAAAGGCGGTGTATCAGAGATGGGGAATCAGAGGCGGGGAATCAGAGGCAGGGAATCAAACACGGGGAATCAGAGGCGGGGAATCAGAGCTGGGGAATCAGAGGCGGGGAATCAGAGTTGGGGAATCAGAGGCGGGGAATCAGAGGCGGGGAAACAGAGGCGGGGAATCAGATATGGGGAATCAGAGGAGTGGAATCAGAGGTTGGGAATCAGAGGCAGGGAATCAGAGGCGGGGAATCAGAGGCGGGGAATCAGAGGCAGGGAATCAGAGGCGGAGAATCAGAGGTTGGGAATCAGAGGCAGGGAATCAGAGGCAGGGAATCAGAGGCAGGGAATCAGAGGCGGGGAATCAGAGGCGGAGAATCAGAGGCCGGGAATCAGAGGCGGGGAATCAGAGTTGGGGCATCAGTGGTGGGGAATTAGATATGGGGAAACAGAGGCGGGGAATCAGAGGCGGGGAAACAGAGCGGGGAATCAGATATGGGAATCAGAGGTGGGGAATCAGAGGCAGGGAATCAGATGTGCGGAATCAGAGATGGGGAATCAGAGGCAGGGAATCAGAATCTGAAGCGGGGAATCAGAGGCCGGGAATCAGAGGCCGGGAATCAGATGCCGGGAATAAGAGGCCGGGAATCAGAGGTGGGGAATCAGAGTCCGGGAATCAGAGATGGGGATTCAGAGGCGGGGAATCAGAGGCGGGGAAACAGAGGTGGGGAATCAGGTATGTGGAATCAGTGGTGGCGAATCAAAGGCGGTAAATCAGAGATGGGGAATCAGAGGCGGGGAATCAGAGGCAGGGAATCAAACACGGGGAATCAGAGGCGGGGAATCAGAGCTGGGGAATCAGAAGCGGGGAATCAGATTTGGGGAATCAGAGTCGGGGAATCAGACATGGGGAAACAGAGGTGGGGAATCAGAGGCGGGGATACAGAGGCGGGGAATCAGATATGGGGAATCGGAGGTGGGGAATCAGATATGGGGAATCAGAGGTGGGGAATTAGAGGTGGTGAATCAGAGATGGGGAATTACAGGCGGGGAATCAGAGGCAGGGAATAGAACGCGGGGAATCAGAGGCGGGGAATCAGAGCTGGGGAATCAGAGGCGGGGAATCATAGTTGGGAATTAGATGCGGGGAATCAGATATGGGGAAACAGAGGCGGGGAATCAGAGGCGGGGAAACAGAGGCGGGGAATCAGATATGGGGAATCAGATGCGGGGAATCAGAGGCGGGGAATCAGAGCTGGGGAATCAGAGGCGGGGAATCAGAGTTGGGGCATCAGAGGTGGGGAATTAGATATGGGGAAACAGAGGTGGGGAATCAGAAGCGGGGAAACAGAGGCGGGGAATCAGATATGGGGAATCAGAGGTGGGGAATCAGAGGCAGGGAGTCAGATGTGCGGAATCAGAGATGGGGAATCAGAGGCAGGGAATCAGAATCAGAAGAGGGGAATCAGAGGCCGGGAATCAGACGCCGGGAATCATATGCCGGGAATAAGAGGCCGGGTATCAGAGGTGGGTAATCAGAGTCCGGGAATCAGAGATGGGGATTCAGAGGCGGGGAATGAGATATTGGGAATCAGAGGCGGGGAATCAGAGGTGGGGAAACAGAGGTGGGGAATCAGATATTGGGAATCAGAGGTGGCGAATCAAAGGCGGTGAATAAGAGATGGGGAATCAGAGGCGGGGAATCAGAGGCAGGGAATCAAACACGGGGAATCAGAGGCGGGGAATCAGAGCTGGGGAATCAGAGGCGGGGAATCAGAGTTGGGGAATCAGAGGCGGGGAATCAGATATGGGGAAACAAAAGTGGGGAATCAGAGGCGGAGAAACAGAGGCGGGGAATCAGATATGGGGAATCAGAGGAGGGGAATCAGAGGTTGGGAATCAGAGGCCTGGAATCAGAGGCCGGGAATCAGAGGCCGGGAATCAGAGGTGGGGAATCAGAGGCCGGGAATCAGAGATGCGGAATCAGACGCGGGGATTCAGAGGTTGTAAATCAGAGATGGGGAATCAGAGGTGGGGAATCAGAGGCGGGGAAACAGAGGTGGGGAGACAGATATGAGGAATCAGAGGTGGGGAATAAGAGTCGGAGAATCAGAGGTGGGGAATCAGAGTCCGGGAATCAGAGATGGGGATTCAGAGGCGGGGAATGAGATATTGGGAATCAGAGGCGGGGAAACAAAGGCGGTGAATCAGAGATGGGGAATCAGAGGCGCGGAATCAGAGGCAGGGAATCAAACATGGGGAATCAGAGCTGGGGAATCAGAGTCGGGGAATCAGAGTTGGGGCATCAGAGGTGGGGAATTAGATATGGGGAAACAGAGGTGGGGAATCAGAGGCAGGGAAACAGAGGCGGGGAATCAGATATGGGGAATCAGAGGTGGGGAATCAGAGGCAGGGAATGAGATGTGCGGAATCAGAGGTGGGGAATCAGAGGTGGGGAAACAGAGGTGGGGAGTCAGATATGGGGAATCAGAGGTGGGGAATAAGAGGCGGAGAATCAGAGGCAGGGAATCAGATGCCGGGAATAAGAGGCCGGGAAACAGAGGTGGGGAATCAGAGTCCGGGAATCAGAGATGGGGATTCAGAGGCGGGGATTGAGATATTGGGAATCAGATATGGGGAATCAGAGGTGGCGAATCAAAGGCGGTGAATCAGAGATGGGGAATCAGAGGCGGGGAATCAGAGGCAGGGAATCAAACACGGGGAATCAGAGCTGGGGAATCAGAGTCGGGGAATCAGAGTTGGGGCATCAGAGGTGGGGAATTAGATATGGGGAAACAGAGGTGGGGAATCAGAGGCGGGGAAACAGAGGCGGGGAATCAGAATTGGGGAATCAGAGGTGGGGATTCAGAGGCAGGGAATCAGATGTGCGGAATCAGAGATGGGGAATCAGAGGCAGGGAATCAGAATCAGAAGCGGGGAATCAGAGGCCGGGAATCAGAGGCCGGGAATCAGATGCCGGGAATAAGAGGCCGGGAATCAGAGGTGGGGAATCAGAGTCCGGGAATCAGAGATGGGGATTCAGAGGTGGGGAATGAGATATTGGGAATCAGAGGCGGGGAATCAGAGGTGGGGAAACAGAGGTGGGGAATCAGATATGGGGAATCAGAGGTGGCGAATCAAAGGCGGTGAATCAGAGATGGGGAATCAGAGGCGGGGAATCAGAGGCAGGGAATCAAACACGGGGAATCAGAGGCGGGGAATCAGAGCTGGGGAATCAGAGGCGGGGAATCAGAGTTGGGGAATCAGAGGCGGGGAATCAGATATGGGGAAACAAAAGTGGGGAATCAGAGGCGGGGAAACAGAGGCGGGGAATCAGATATGGGGAATCAGAGGAGGGGAATCAGAGGTTGGGAATCAGAGGCAGGGAATCAGAGGCGGGGAAACAGAGGCGGGGTATCAGATATGGGGAATCAGAGGTGGCGAATCAAAGGCGGTGTATCAGAGATGGGGAATCAGAGGCGGGGAATCAGAGGCAGGGAATCAAACACGGGGAATCAGAGGCGGGGAATCAGAGCTGGGGAATCAGAGGCGGGGAATCAGAGTTGGGGAATCAGAGGCGGGGAATCAGAGGCGGGGAAACAGAGGCGGGGAATCAGATATGGGGAATCAGAGGAGGGGAATCAGAGGTTGGGAATCAGAGGCAGGGAATCAGAGGCGGGGAATCAGAGGCGGGGAATCAGAGGCAGGGAATCAGAGGCGGAGAATCAGAGGTTGGGAATCAGAGGCAGGGAATCAGAGGCAGGGAATCAGAGGCAGGGAATCAGAGGCGGGGAATCAGAGGCGGAGAATCAGAGGCCGGGAATCAGAGGCGGGGAATCAGAGTTGGGGCATCAGTGGTGGGGAATTAGATATGGGGAAACAGAGGCGGGGAATCAGAGGCGGGGAAACAGAGCGGGGAATCAGATATGGGGAATCAGAGGTGGGGAATCAGAGGCAGGGAATCAGATGTGCGGAATCAGAGATGGGGAATCAGAGGCAGGGAATCAGAATCAGAAGCGGGGAATCAGGGCCGGGAATCAGAGGCCGGGAATCAGATGCCGGGAATAAGAGGCCGGGAATCAGAGGTGGGGAATCAGTGTCCGGGAATCAGAGATGGGGATGCAGAGGTGGGGAATCAGGTATGGGGAATCAGTGGTGGCGAATCAGAGGCGGGGAATCAGAGCTGGGGAATCAGAGGCGGGGAATCAGAGGCAGGGAATCAAACACGGGGAATCAGAGGCGGGGAATCAGAGCTGGGGAATCAGAGGCGGGGAATCAGAGTTGGGGAATCAGAGTCGGGGAATCAGATATGGGGAAACAGAGGTGGGGAATCAGAGGCGGGGATACAGAGGCGGGGAATCAGATATGGGGAATCAGAGGTGGGGAATCAGAGGCGGCGAAACAGAGGCGGGGAATCAGATATGGGGAATCAGAGGTGGGGAATCAGAGGTTGGGAATCAGAGGCAGGGAATCAGAGGCGGGGAATCAGAGGCGGCGAATCAGATGCATGGAATCAGATGTGCGAAATCAGAGATGGGGAATCAGAGGCAGGGAATCAGAGGCGGGGAATCAGAGGCGTGGAATCAGAGGCCGGTATTCAGAGGCCGGGAATGAGAGGCCGGGAATCAGAGGCCGGGAATCAGAGGCGTGGAATCAGAGTCCGGGAATCAGAGGCCGGGAATGAGAGGCCGGGAATCAGAGGCCGGGAATCAGAGGCCGGGAATCAGAGGTGGGGAATCAGAGGCCGGGAATCAGAGATGCGGAATCAGATGCGGGGATTCAGAGGTTGTAAATCAGAGATGGGGAATCAGAGGCGGGGAATCAGAGGCGGGGAAACAGAGGTGGGGAATCAGATATGGGGAATCAGATATGGGGAATCAAAGGCGGTGAATCAGAGATGGGGAATCAGAGGCGGGGAATCAGAGGCGGGGAATCAGAGCTGGGGAATCAGAGGCGGGGAATCAGAGTTGGGGAATCAGAGGCGGGGAATCAGATATGGGGAAACAGAGGTGGGGAATCAGAGGCGGGGAAACAGAGGCGGGGAATCAGATATGGGGAATCAGAGGCAGGGAATCAGATGTGCGGAATCAAAGATGGTGAATCAGAGGCAGGGAATCAGAGGCGGGGAATCAGAGGCGGGGAATCAGAGTCCGGGAATCAAAGGCCGGGAATGAGAGGCCGGGAATCAGAAGCCGGTAATCAGAGGCCGGGAATCAGAGTGGGGAATCAGATGCAGGGAATCAGAGATGGGGAATCAGAGGCGGGGAATCAGCGGTGGTGAATCAGACGCGGGGATTCAGAGGTTGTAAATCAGAGATGGGGAATCAGAGGAGGGGAATCAGAGGCGGGGAAACAGAGTTGGGGAATCAGATATGGGGAATCAGAGGTGGGGAATAAGAGGCTGAGAATCAGAAGCAGGGAATCAGAGGCGGGGAATCAGAGGCCGGGAATCAGAAGCCAGGAATCAGAGGCCGGGAATCAGAGGTGGGGAATCAGAGGCCAGGAATCAGAGATGGGGAATGAGAGGTGGTGAATCAGAGATGGGGAGTCAGAGGAAGGGACTCAGAGGCGGGGAATCAGACGCGGGGAATCAGTGGCCGGGAATCAGAGCTGGGGAATCAGAGGCGGGGAATCAGACGCGGGGAATCAGTGGCCTGGAATCAGAGCTGGGGAATCAGAGGCGGGGAATCAGAGATGGGGAATCGGAGGCGGGGAATCAGAGACGACAAATCAGAGATGGGGAATCAGAGGCGGGGAAACAGAGGCGGGGAGTCAGATTTGGGGAATCAGAGGTAGGGAATCAGAGGTGGTGTAATGAGTGATGCGGAATCAGAGGCGGGGAATCAGAGGCAGGGAATCAGACGCGGGGAATCAGAGGCTGGGAATCAGAGGCTGGGAATCAGAGCTGGGGAATCAGAGGTTGGGAATCAGAGGCCTGGAATCAGAGGCGGGCAATCAGAGGCAGGGAATCAGATGCGGGGAATCAGAGTTGGGGAATCAGAGGCGGGGAATCAGAGATGGGGAACCAGAGGCCGGGAATCATAGCTGGCGAATCAGAGGCGGGGAATCAGTGGTGGGCAATCAGAGGCGGGGAATCAGATATGGGGAATCAGAGGCGGGGAATCAGAGGCGGGGAAACAGAGGCGGGGAATCTGATATGGGGAATCAGAGGTGGGGAATCAGAGGTTGTGAATCAGAGATGGGGAATCAGAGGCGGGGAATCAGAGGCAGGGAATCAGACGCGGGGAATCAGAGGCGGGGATTCAGAGCTGGGAATCAGAGGCGGGGAATCAGAGTTGGGGAATCAGAGGCGTTGAATCAGATATGGGGAATCAGAGGCGGGGAATCAGAGGCGGGGAAACAGAGGCGTGGAATCAGATATGGGGAATCAGAGGTGGGGAATCAGGGGCAGGGAATAAGTGGCAGGGAATCAGAGGCGGGGAATCAGAGGCGGGGAATCAGAGGCAGGGAATCAGACACGGGGAATCAGAGGCGGGGAATCAGAGATGGGGAATCAGAGGCGGGGAATCAGAGGCAGGGAATCGGACGCCGGGAATCAGAGGCGGGGTATCAGAGCTGGGGAATCAGAGGCGGGGAATCAGAGTTGGGGAATCAGAGGCGGGGTATGAGATATGGTGAAATAGAGGCGGGGAATCAGATATGGGGAATCAGAGGCGGGGAATCAGATATGGGGTATCAGAGGCTGGGAATCAGAGGGGGGGAAACAGAGGCGGGGAATAAGATATGGGGAATCAGAGGTGGGGAATCAGGGGCGGGGAATCAGTGGCAGGGAATCAGAGGCAAGGAATCAGAGTCGGGGATTCAGAGGCAGGGAATCAGATACGGGGAATCAGAGGTGGGGAATCAGAGATGGGAAATCAGAGGCGGGGAATCAGAGGCAGGGAATCAGACGCGGGGAATCAGAGGCGGGGAATCAGAGCTGGGGAATCAGAGGCGGGGAATCAGAGTCGTGGAATCAGAGGCAGAGAATCGGATGTGCGGAATCAGAGATGGGGAATCAGAGGTGGGGAATCAGAGGCGTTGAATCAGAGATGGGGAATCAGAGGCGGGGAATCAGAGGCAGGAAATCAGACACGGGGATTCAGAGGCTGGGAATCAGACGGGGGGAATCAAAGGCGGGGAATCAGAGCTGGGGAATCAGAGGCAGGGAATCAGAGTTGGGGATTCAGAGGCGGGGAATCAGATATGGGGAAACAGAGGCGGGGAATCAGAGGCGGGCATACAGAGGCGGGGTATCAGATATGGGGAATCAGAGGTGGGGAATTAGAGGTGGTGAATCAGAGATGGGGAATTACAGGCGGGGAATCAGAGGCAGGGAATAGAATGCGGGGAATCAGAGGCGGGGAATCAGAGCTGGGGAATCAGAGGCGGGGAATCATAGTTGGGAATTAGAGGCGGGGAATCAGATATGGGGAAACAGAGGCGGGGAATCAGAGGCGGGGAAACAGAGGCGGGGAATCAGATATGGGGAATCAGATGTGGGGAATCAGAGGCGCGGAATCAGAGCTGGGGAATCAGAGGCGGGGAATCAGAGTTGGGGCATCAGATGTGGGGAATTAGATATGGGGAAAGAGAGGTGGGGAATCAGAGGCGGGGAAACAGAGGCGGGGAATCAGATATGGGGAATCAGAGGTGGGGAATCAGAGGCAGGGAATCAGATGTGCGGAATCGGAGATGGGGAATCAGAGGCAGGGAATCAGAATCAGAAGAGGGGAATCAGAGGCCGGGAATCAGACGCCGGGAATCAGATGCCGGGAATAAGAGGCCGGGAATCAGAGGTGGGGAATCAGAGTCCGGGAATCAGAGATGGGGATTCAGATGCGGGGAATGAGATATTGGGAATCAGAGGCGGGGAATCAGAGGTGGGGAAACAGAGGTGGGGAATCAGATATGGGGAATCAGAGGTGGCGAATCAAAGGCGGTGAATCAGAGATGGGGAATCAGAGGCGGGGAATCAGAGGCAGGGAATCAAACACGGGGAATCAGAGGCGGGGAATCAGAGCTGGGGAATCAGAGGCGGGGAATCAGAGTTGGGGAATCAGAGGCGGGGAATCAGATATGGGGAAACAAAAGTGGGGAATCAGAGGCGGGGAAACAGAGGCGGGGAATCAGATATGGGGAATCAGAGAAGGGGAATCAGAGGTTGGGAATCAGAGGCAGGGAATCAGAGGCGGGGAAACAGAGGCGGGGTATCAGATATGGGGAATCAGAGGTGGCGAATCAAAGGCGGTGTATCAGAGATGGGGAATCAGAGGCGGGGAATCAGAGGCAGGGAATCAAACACGGGGAATCAGAGGCGGGGAATCAGAGCTGGGGAATCAGAGGCGGGGAATCAGAGTTGGGGAATCAGAGGCGGGGAATCAGAGGCGGGGAAACAGAGGCGGGGAATCAGATATGGGGAATCAGAGGAGGGGAATCAGAGGTTGGGAATCAGAGGCAGGGAATCAGAGGCGGGGAATCAGAGGCGGGGAATCAGAGGCAGGGAATCAGAGGCGGAGAATCAGAGGTTGGGAATCAGAGGCAGGGAATCAGAGGCAGGGAATCAGAGGCAGGGAATCAGAGGCGGGGAATCAGAGGCGGAGAATCAGAGGCCGGGAATCAGAGGCGGGGAATCAGAGTTGGGGCATCAGTGGTGGGGAATTAGATATGGGGAAACAGAGGCGGGGAATCAGAGGCGGGGAAACAGAGCGGGGAATCAGATGTGCGGAATCAGAGATGGGGAATCAGAGGCAGGGAATCAGAATCAGAAGCGGGGAATCAGAGGCCGGGAATCAGAGGCCGGGAATGAGATGCCGGGAATAAGAGGCCGGGAATCAGAGGTGGGGAATCAGAGTCCGGGAATCAGAGATGGGGATTCAGAGGCGGGGAATCAGAGGCGGGGAAACAGAGGTCGGGAATCAGGTATGGGGAATCAGTGGTGGAGAATCAAAGGCGGTAAATCAGAGATGGGGAATCAGAGGCGGGGAATCAGAGGCAGGGAATCAAACACGGGGAATCAGAGGCGGGGAATCAGAGCTGGGGAATCAGAAGCGGGGAATCAGATTTGGGGAATCAGAGTCGGGGAATCAGACATGGGGAAACAGAGGTGGGGAATCAGAGGCGGGGATACAGAGGCGGGGAATCAGATATGGGGAATCAGAGGTGGTGAATCAGAGGTTGGGAATCAGAGGCAGGGAATCAGAGGCGGGGAAACAGAGGTTGGGAATCAGAGGCAGGGAATCAGAGGCGGGGAAACAGAGGCGGGGAATTAGATATGGGGAATCAGAGGTGGCGAATCAAAGGTGGTGAATCAGAGATGGGGAATCAGAGGCGGGGATACAGAGGCGGGGAATCAGATGTGCGGAATCAGAGATGGGGAATCAGAGGCAGGGAATCAGAGGCGGGGAATCAGAGGCGTGGAATCAGAGGCCGGTATTCAGAGGCCGGGAATGAGAGGCCGGGAATCAGAGGCCGGGAATCAGAGTCCGGGAATCAGAGGTGGGATATCAGAGGCCGGGAATCAGAGATGGGGAATCAGAGGCGGGGAATCAGCGGTGGTGAATCAGACGCGGGGATTCAGAGGTTGTAAATCAGAGATGGGGAATCAGAGATGGGGAATCAGAGGCGGGGAAACAGAGGTGGGGAGTCAGATATGGGGAATCAGAGGTGTGGAATAAGAGGCGGAGAATCAGAGGCAGGGAATCAGAGGCGGGGAATCAGAGGCCGGGAATCAGAAGCCAGGAATCAGAGGCCGGGAATCAGAGATGGGGATTCAGAGGCGGGGAATGAGATATTGGGAATCAGAGGCGGGGAATCAGAGGCGGGGAAACAGAGGTGGGGAATCAGATATGGGGAATCAGAGGTAGCGAATCAAAGGCGGTGAATCAGAGATGGGGAATCAGAGGCGGGGAATCAGAGGCAGGGAATCAAACACGGGGAATAAGAGGCGGGGAATCAGAGCTGGGGAATCAGAGGCGGGGAATCAGAGTTGGGGAATCAGAGGCGGGGAATCAGATATGGGGAAACAGAGGTGGGGAATCAGAGGCGGGGAAACAGAGGCGGGGAATCAGATATGGGGAATCAGAGGTGGCGAATCAAAGGCGGTGTATCAGAGATGGGGAATCAGAGGCGGGGAATCAGAGTCAGGGAATCAAACACGGGGAATCAGAGGCGGGGAATCAGAGCTGGGGAATCAGAGGCGTGGAATCAGAGTTGGGGAATCAGAGGCGGGGAATCAGAGGCAGGGAATCAGAGGCGGAGAATCAGAGGTTGGGAATCAGAGGCAGGGAATCAGAGGCAGGGAATCAGAGGCAGGGAATCAGAGGCGGGGAATCAGAGGTGGGGAATCAGAGGTTTGGAATCAGAGGCAGGGAATCAGAGGCGGGGAATCAGAGGCGGGGAATCAGAGGCATGGAATCAGATGTGCGGAATCAGAGATGTGGAATCAGAGGCAGGGAATCAGAGGCGGGGAATCAGAGGCGTGGAATCAGAGGCCGGGAATCAGAGGCCGGGAATGAGAGGCCGGGAATCAGAGGCCGGGAATCAGAGGCCGGGAATCAGAGGTGGGGAATCAGAGGCCGGGAATCAGAGATGGGGAATCAGAGGTGGGGAATCAGCGGTGGTGAATCAGACGCGGGGATTCAGAGGTTGTAAATCAGAGATGGGGAATCAGAGGCGGGGAATCAGAGGCGGGGAAACAGAGGTGGGGAGTCAGATATGGGGAATCAGAGGTGGGGAATAAGATGCGGAGAATCAGAGGCAGGGAATCAGATGCCGGGAATAAGAGGGGGGTCTTTCCCCGCCTCTGATTCCCCACCTCTGATTCCGCACATCTGATTCCCCGCCTCTGATTCCCCACCTCTGATTCCCCATATCTGATTCCCCGCCTCTGTTTCCCCGCCTCTGATTCCCCACCTCTGTTTCCCCATATCTAATTCCCCACCTCTGATGCCCCAACTCTGATTCCGCGCCTCTGATTCACCATCTCTGATTCACTGCCTTTGTTTCCCCGCCTCTGATTCCCCGCCTGTGATTCCCAATATCTCATACCCCGCCTCTGAATCCCCATCTCTGATTCCTGGACTCTGATTCCCCACCTCTGATTCCCGGCCTCTTATTCCCGGCATCTGATTCCCTGCCTCTGATTCTCCGCATCTTATTCCCCACCTCTGATTCCCCATATCTGACTCCCCACCTCTTTTTCCCTGCCTCTGATTCCCCGCCTCTGATTCCCCATCTCTGATTTACAACCTCTGAATCCCCGCGTCTGATTCACCACCGCTGATTCCCCGCCTCTGATTCCCCATCTCTGATTCCCGGCCTCTGATTCCCCACCTCTGATTCCAGGCCTCTGATTCCCGGCCTCTGATTCCCGGCCTCTGATTCCCGGCCTCTGATTCCACGCCTCTGATTCCCCGCCTCTGATTCCCTGCCTCTGATTCCACATCTCTGATTCCGCACATCTGATTCCATGCCTCTGATTCCCCGCCTCTGATTCCCCGCCTCTGATTCCCTGCCTCTGATTCCCAACCTCTGATTCCCCACCTCTGATTCCCCGCCTCTGATTCCCTGCCTCTGATTCCCTGCCTCTGATTCCCTGCCTCTGATTCCCAACCTCTGATTCTCCGCCTCTGATTCCCTGCCTCGGATTCCCCGCCTCTGATTCCCCAACTCTGATTCCCCGCCTCTGATTCCCCAGCTCTGATTCCCCGCCTCTGATTCCCCGTGTTTGATTCCCTGACTCTGATTCCCCGCCTCTGATTCCCCATCTCTGATACACCGCCTTTGATTCGCCACCTCTGATTCCCCATATCTGATTCCCCGCCTCTGTTTCCCCGCCTCTGATTCCCTGCCTCTGATTCCCAACCTCTGATTCCCCACCTCTGATTCCCCATATCTGTTTCCCCGCCTCTGTTTCCCCGCCTCTGATTCCCCACCTCTGTTTCCCCATATCTGATTCCCCGCCTCTGTTTCCCCGCCTCCTATTCCCCACCTCTGTTTCCCCATATCTAATTCCCCACCTCTGATGCCCCAACTCTGATTCCGCGACTCTGATTCCGCACTTCTGATTCCCTGCCTCTGAATCCCCGCCTCTGATTCCCTGCCTCTGATTCCCGGACACTGATTCCCCGACTCTGATTCCCCACCTCTGATTCCCGGCCTCTTATTCCCGGCATCTGATTCCCGGCCTCTGATTCCCGGCCTCTGATTCCCCACCTCTGATTCCCCATATCTGATTCCCCGACTTTGATTCCCCAGCTCTGATTCCCCGTGTTTGATTCCCTGCCTCTGATTCCCCGCCTCTTATTCCCCATATCTGATTCCCAGTATCTCAATCCCCGCCTCTGAATCCCCATCTCTGATTCCCGGACTCTGATTCCCCACCTCTGTTTCCCGGCCTCTTATTCCCGGCATCTGATTCCCTGCCTCTGATTCTCCGCCTCTTATTCCCCACCTCTGATTCCCCATATCTGACTCCCCACCGTGGGGAATCAGAGGCAGGGAATCAGATGTGCGGAATCAGAGGTGGGGAATCAGAGGCGGGGAAAGAGAGGTGGGGAGTCAGATATGGGGAATCAGAGGTGGGGAATAAGAGGCGGAGAATCAGAGGCAGGGAATCAGATGCCGGGAATAAGAGGCCGGGAAACAGAGGTGGGGAATCAGAGTCCGGGAATCAGAGATGGGGATTCAGAGGCGGGGATTGAGATATTGGGAATCAGATATGTGGAATCAGAGGTGGCGAATCAAAGGCGGTGAATCAGAGATGGGGAATCAGAGGCGGGGAATCAGAGGCAGGGAATCAAACACGGGGAATCAGAGCTGGGGAATCAAAGTCGGGGAATCAGAGTTGGGGCATCAGAGGTGGGGAATTAGATATGGGGAAACAGAGGTGGGGAATCAGAGGCGGGGAAACAGAGGCTGGGAATCAGATATGGGGAATCAGAGGTGGGGAATCAGAGGCAGGGAATCAGATGTGCGGAATCAGAGATGGGGAATCAGAGGCAGGGAATCAGAATCAGAAGCGGGGAATCAGAGGCCGGGAATCAGAGGACGGGAATCAGATGCCGGG
The DNA here is from genome assembly GCF_036971445.1 of Narcine bancroftii. Taxonomy (NCBI): domain Eukaryota; kingdom Metazoa; phylum Chordata; class Chondrichthyes; order Torpediniformes; family Narcinidae; genus Narcine; species Narcine bancroftii. Next base: position 56,981,670 of record NC_091474.1, read on the forward strand.
AATAAGAGGCCGGGAATCAGAGGTGGGGAATCAGAGTCGGGGAATCAGAGTCCGGGAATCAGAGGCAGGGAATCAGAGGCGGGGAATCAGAGGTGGAGTATCAGAGGTTGGGAATCAGAGGCAGGGAATCAGAGGCGGGGAATCAGAGGCATGGAATCAGATGTGCGGAATCAGAGATGGGGAATCAGAGGCAGGGAATCAGAGGCGGGGAATCAGAGGCGTGGAATCAGAGTCCGGGAATCAGAAGCCGGGAATGAGAGGCCTGGAATCAGAGGCCGGGAATCAGAGGCCGGGAATCAGAGGTGGGGAATCAGAGGCCGGGAATCAGAGATGAGGAATCAGACGCGGGGATTCAGAGGTTGTAAATCAGAGATGGGGAATCAGAGGTGGGGAATCAGAGGCGGGGAAACAGAAGTGGGGAGTCAGATATGGGGAATCAGAGGTGGGGAAGAAAAGGCGGAGAATCAGAGGCAGGGAATCAGATGCCGGGAATAAGAGGCCGGGAATCAGAGGTGGGGAATCAGAGTCCGTGAATCAGAGATGGGGATTCAGAGGCGGGGAATGAGATATTGGGAATCAGAGGCGGGGAAACAAAGGCGGTGAATCAGAGATGGGGAATCAGAGGCGCGGAATCAGAGGCAGGGAATCAAACATGGGGAATCAGAGCTGGGGAATCAGAGTCGGGGAATCAGAGTTGGGGCATCAGAGGTGGGGAATTAGATATGGGGAAACAGAGGTGGGGAATCAGAGGCGGGGAAACAGAGGCGGGGAATCAGATATGGGGAATCAGAGGTGGGGAATCAGAGGCAGGGAATCAGATGTGCGGAATCAGAGGTCGGGAATCAGAGGTGGGGAAACAGAGGTGGGGAGTCAGATATGGGGAATCAGAGGTGGGGAATAAGAGGCGGAGAATCAGAGGCAGGGAATCAGATGCCGGGAATAAGAGGCCGGGAAACAGAGGTGGGGAGTCAGAGTCCGGGAATCAGAGATGGGGATTCAGAGGCGGGGATTGAGATATTGGGAATCAGATATGGGGAATCAGAGGTGGCGAATCAAAGGCGGTGAATCAGAGATGGGGAATCAGAGGCGGGGAATCAGAGGCAGGGAATCAAACACGGGGAATCAGAGCTGGGGAATCAGAGTCGGGGAATCAGAGTTGGGGCATCAGAGGTGGGGAAGTAGATATGGGGAAACAGAGGTGGGGAATCAGAGGCGGGGAAACAGAGGCGGGGAATCAGATTTGGGGAATCAGAGGTGGGGAATCAGAGGCAGGGAATCAGATGTACGGAATCAGAGATGGGGAATCAGAGGCAGGGAATCAGAATCAGAAGCTGGGAATCAGAGGCCGGGAATCAGAGGCCGGGAATCAGATGCCGGGAATAAGAGGCCGGGAATCAGAGGTGGGGAATCAGAGTCCGGGAATCAGAGATGGGGATTCAGAGGCGGGGAATGAGATATGGGGAATCAGAGGCGGGGAATCAGAGGCGGGGAAACAGAGGTGGGGAATCAGATATGGGGAATCAGATATGGGGAATCAAAGGCGGTGAATCAGAGATGGGGAATCAGAGGCGGGGATACAGAGGCGGGGAATCAGATATGGGGAATCAGAGGTGGGGAATCAGAGGTTGGGAATCAGAGGCAGGGAATCAGAGGTGGGGAATCAGAGGCGGGGAATCAGAGGCAGGGAATCAAACACGAGGAATCAGAGGCGGGGAATCAGAGCTCGTGAATCAGAGGCGGGGAATCAGAGTTGGGGAATCAGAGGCGGGGAATCAGAGGCAGGGAATCAGAGGCGGAGAATCAGAGGTTGGGAATCAGAGGCAGGGAATCAGAGGCAGGGATTCAGAGGCAGGGAATCAGAGGCGGGGAATCAGAGGTGGGGAATCAGAGGTTGGGAATCAGAGGCAGGGAATCAGAGGCGGGGAATCAGAGGCATGGAATCAGATGTGCGGAATCAGAGATGGGGAATCAGAGGCAGGGAATCAGAGGCGGGGAATCAGAGGCGTGGAATAAGAGTCCGGGAATCAGAGGCCGGGAATGAGAGGCCGGGAATGAGAGGCCGGGAATCAGAGGCCGGGAATCAGAGGTGGGGAATCATAGGCCGGGAATCAGAGATGCGGAATCAGATGCGGGGATTCAGAGGTTGTAAATCAGAGATGGGGAATCAGAGGCGGGGAATCAGAGGCGGGGAAACAGAGGTGGGGAATCAGATATGGGGAATCAGATATGGGGAATCAAAGGCGGTGAATCAGAGATGGGGAATCAGAGGCGGGGAATCAGAGGCGGGTAATCAGAGCTGGGGAATCAGAGGCGGGGAATCAGTGTTGGGGAATCAGAGGCGGGGAATCAGATATGGGGAAACAGAGGTGGGGAATCAGAGGCGGGGAAACAGAGGCGGGGAATCAAATATGGGGAATCAGAGGTGGGGAATCAGAGGTTGGGAATCAGAGGCAGGGAATCAGAGGCGGGGAAACAGAGGCGGGGAATCAGATATGGAGAATCAGATGTGGCGAATCAAAGGCGGTGAATCAGAGATGGGGAATCAGAGGCGGGGAATCAGAGGCAGGGAATCAAACACGGGGAATCAGAGGCGGGGAATCAGAGTTGGGGAATCAGAGGCGGGGAATCAGATATGGGGAAACAGAGGCGGGGAATCAGAGGTGGGGAAACAGAGGCGGGGAATCAGATATGGGGAATCGGAGGTGGGGAATCAGAGTTTGGGAATCAGAGGCAGGGAATCAGAGGCGGGGAATCAGAGGCGGGGAATCAGAGGCAGGGAATCAGATGTGCGGAATCAAAGATGGAGAATCAGAGGCAGGGAATCAGAGGCGGGGAATCAGAGGCGGGGAATCAGAGTCCGGGAATCAGAGGCCGGGAATGAGAGGCCGGGAATCAGAAGCCGGTAATCAGAGGCCGGGAATCAGAGGTGGGGAATCAGATGCAGGGAATCAGAGATGGGGAATCAGAGGCGGGGAATCAGCGGTGGTGAAGCAGACGCGGGGATTCAGAGGTTGTAAATCAGAGATGGGGAATCAGAGGAGGGGAATCAGAGGCGGGGAAACAGAGTTGGGGAATCAGATATGGGGAATCAGAGGTGGGGAATAAGAGGCTGAGAATCAGAAGCAGGGAATCAGAGGCGGGGAATCAGAGGCCGGGAATCAGAAGCCAGGAATCAGAGGCCGGGAATCAGAGGTGGGGAATCAGAGGCCGGGAATCAGAGATGGGGAATGAGAGGTGGTGAATCAGAGATGGGGAGTCAGAGGAAGGGACTCAGAGGCGGGGAATCAGACGCGGGGAATCAGTGGCCGGGAATCAGAGCTGGGGAATCAGAGGCGGGGAATCAGACGCGGGGAATCAGTGGCCTGGAATCAGTGCTGGGGAATCAGAGGCGGGGAATCAGAGATGGGGAATCGGAGGCGGGGAATCAGAGATGGCAAATCAGAGATGGGGAATCAGAGGCGGGGAAACAGAGGCGGGGAGTCAGATTTGGGGTATCAGAGGTGGGGAATCAGAGGTGGTGAAATGAGAGATGGGGAATCAGAGGCGGGTAATCAGAGGCAGGGAATCAGACGCGGGGAATCAGAGGCTGGGAATCAGAGGCTGGGAATCAGAGCTGGGGAATCAGAGGTTGGGAATCAGAGGCCTGGAATCAGAGGCGGGCAATCAGAGGCAGGGAATCAGATGCGGGGAATCAGAGTTGGGAATCAGAGGCGGGGAATCAGATATGTGGAAACAGAGGTGGGGAATCAGAGGCGGGGAAACAGAGGCGGGGAATCAGATATGGGGAATCAGAGGTGGGGAATCAGAGGTTGGGAATCAGATGCGGGGAATCAGAGGCGGGGAATCATAGGCAGGGAATCGGATGTGCGGAATCAGAGATGGGGAATCAGAGGCCGGGAATCATAGCTGGCGAATCAGAGGCGGGGAATCAGAGGTGGGCAATCAGAGGCGGGGAATCAGATATGGGGAATCAGAGGCGGGGAATCAGAGGCGGGGAAACAGAGGCGGGGAATCAGATATGGGGAATCAGAGGTGGGGAATCAGGGGCAGGGAATAAGTGGCAGGGAATCAGAGGCGGGGAATCAGAGGCGGGGAATCAGAGGCAGGGAATCAGACACGGGGAATCAGAGGCGGGGAATCAGAGATGGGGAATCAGAGGCGGGGAATCAGAGGCAGGGAATCGGACGCCGGGAATCAGAGGCGGGGAATCAGAGCTGGTGAATCAGAGGCGGGGAATCAGAGTTGGGGAATCAGAGGCGGGGTATCAGATATGGGGAAATAGAGGCGGGGAATCAGATATGGGGAATCAGAGGCGGGGAATCAGATATGGGGAATCAGGCTGGGAATCAGAGGGGGGGAAACAGAGGCGGGGAATAAGATATGGGGAATCAGAGGTGGGGAATCAGGGGCGGGGAATCAGTGGCAGGGAATCAGAGGCAGGAAATCAGAGTCGGGGAATCAGAGGCAGGGAATCAGATACGGGGAATCAGAGGTGGGGAATTAGAGGTGGTGAATCAGAGATGGGGAATTACAGGCGGGGAATCAGAGGCAGGGAATAGAACGCGGGGAATCAGAGGCGGGGAATCAGAGCTGGGGAATCAGAGGCGGGGAATCATAGTTGGGAATTAGAGGCGGGGAATCAGATATGGGGAAACACAGGCGGGGAATCAGAGGCGGGGAAACAGAGGCGGGGAATCAGATATGGGGAATCAGATGCGGGGAATCAGAGGCGGGGAATCAGAGCTGGGGAATCATAGGCGGGGAATCAGAGTTGGGGCATCAGAGGTGGGGAAACAGAGGCGGGGAATCAGAGGTGGGGAAACAGAGGCGGGGAATCAGATATGGGGAATCAGAGGTGGGGAATCAGAGGCAGGGAATCAGATGTGCGGAATCAGAGATGGGGAATCAGAGGCAGGGAATCAGAATCAGAAGAGGGGAATCAGAGGCCGGGAATCAGACGCCGGGAATCAGATGCCGGGAATAAGAGGCCGGGAATCAGAGGTGGGGAATCAGAGTCCGGGAATCAGAGATGGGGATTCAGAGGCGGGGAATGAGATATTGGGAATCAGACGCGGGGAATCAGAGGTGGGGAAACAGAGGTGGGGAATCAGATATGGGGAATCAGAGGTGGCGAATCAAAGGCGGTGAATCAGAGATGGGGAATCAGAGGCGGGGAATCAGAGGCAGGGAATCAAACACGGGGAATCAGAGGCGGGGAATCAGAGCTGGGGAATCAGAGGCGGGGAATCAAAGTTGGGGAATCAGAGGCGGGGAATCAGATATGGGGAAACAAAGGTGGGGAATCAGAGGCGGGGAAACAGAGGCGGGGAATCAGATATGGGGAATCAGAGGAGGGGAATCAGAGGTTGGGAATCAGAGGCAGGGAATCAGAGGCGGGGAAACAGAGGCGGGGTATCAGATATGGGGAATCAGAGGTGGCGAATCAAAGGCGGTGTATCAGAGATAGGGAATCAGAGGCGGGGAATCAGAGGCAGGGAATCAAAGACTGGGAATCAGAGGCGGGGAATCATAGGCCGGGAATCAGATGCAGGGAATAAGAGGCCGGGAATCAGAGGTGGGGAATCAGAGTCCGGGAATCAGAGATGGGGATTCAGAGGCGGGGAATGAGATATGGGGAATCAGAGGCGGGGAATCAGAGGCGGGGAAACAGAGGTGGGGAATCAGATATGGGGAATCAGATATGGGGAATCAAAGGCGGTGAATCAGAGATGGGGAATCAGAGGCGGGGATACAGAGGCGGGGAATCAGTAATGGGGAATCAGAGGTGGGGAATCAGAGGTTGGGAATCAGAGGCAGGGAATCAGAGGTGGGGAATCAGAGGCGGGGAATCTGAGGCAGGGAATCAAACACGAGGAATCAGAGGCGGGGAATCAGAGCTGGTGAATCAGAGGCGGGGAATCAGAGTTGGGGAATCAGAGGCGGGGAATCAGAGGCAGGGAATCAGAGGCGGAGAATCAGAGGTTGGGAATCAGAGGCAGGGAATCAGAGGCAGGGATTCAGAGGCAGGGAATCAGAGGCGGGGAATCAGAGGTGGGGAATCAGAGGTTGGGAATCAGAGGCAGGGAATCAGAGGCGGGGAATCAGAGGCATGGAATCAGATGTGCGGAATCAGAGATGGGGAATCAGAGGCAGGGAATCAGAGGCGGGGAATCAGAGGCGTGGAATAAGAGTCCGGGAATCAGAGGCCGGGAATGAGAGGCCGGGAATGAGAGGCCGGGAATCAGAGGCCGGGAATCAGAGGTGGGGAATCATAGGCCGGGAATCAGAGATGCGGAATCAGATGCGGGGATTCAGAGGTTGTAAATCAGAGATGGGGAATCAGAGGCGGGGAATCAGAGGCGGGGAAACAGAGGTGGGGAATCAGATATGGGGAATCAGATATGGGGAATCAAAGGCGGTGAATCAGAGATGGGGAATCAGAGGCGGGGAATCAGAGGCGGGTAATCAGAGCTGGGGAATCAGAGGCGGGGAATCAGAGTTGGGGAATCAGAGGCGGGGAATCAGATATGGGGAAACAGAGTTGGGGAATCAGAGGCGGGGAAACAGAGGCGGGGAATCAAATATGGGGAATCAGAGGTGGGGAATCAGAGGTTGGGAATCAGAGGCAGGGAATCAGAGGCGGGGAAACAGAGGCGGGGAATCAGATATGGGGAATCAGATGTGGCGAATCAAAGGCGGTGAATCAGAGATGGGGAATCAGAGGCGGGGAATCAGAGGCAGGGAATCAAACACGGGGAATCAGAGGCGGGGAATCAGAGTTGGGGAATCAGAGGCGGGGAATCAGATATGGGGAAACAGAGGCGGGGAATCAGAGGCGGGGAAACAGAGGCGGGGAATCAGATATGGGGAATCAGAGGTGGGGAATCAGAGTTTGGGAATCAGAGGAAGGGAATCAGAGGCGGGGAATCAGAGGCGGGGAATCAGAGGCAGGGAATCAGATGTGCGGAATCAAAGATGGAGAATCAGAGGCAGGGAATCAGAGGCGGGGAATCAGAGGCGGGGAATCAGAGTCCGTGAATCAGAGGCCGGGAATGAGAGGCCGGGAATCAGAAGCCGGTAATCAGAGGCCGGGAATCAGAGGTGGGGAATCAGATGCAGGGAATCAGAGATGGGGAATCAGAGGCGGGGAATCAGCGGTGGTGAAGCAGACGCGGGGATTCAGAGGTTGTAAATCAGAGATGGGGAATCAGAGGAGGGGAATCAGAGGCGGGGAAACAGAGTTGGGGAATCAGATATGGGGAATCAGAGGTGGGGAATAAGAGGCTGAGAATCAGAAGCAGGGAATCAGAGGCGGGGAATCAGAGGCCGGGAATCAGATGCCAGGAATCAGAGGCCGGGAATCAGAGGTGGGGAATCAGAGGCCGGGAATCAGAGATGGGGAATGAGAGGTGGTGAATCAGAGATGGGGAGTCAGAGGAAGGGACTCAGAGGCGGGGAATCAGACGCGGGGAATCAGTGGCCGGGAATCAGAGCTGGGGAATCAGAGGCGGGGAATCAGACGCGGGGAATCAGTGGCCTGGAATCAGTGCTGGGGAATCAGAGGCGGGGAATCAGAGATGGGGAATCGGAGGCGGGGAATCAGAGATGGCAAATCAGAGATGGGGAATCAGAGGCGGGGAAACAGAGGCGGGGAGTCAGATTTGGGGTATCAGAGGTGGGGAATCAGAGGTGGTGAAATGAGAGATGGGGAATCAGAGGCGGGTAATCAGAGGCAGGGAATCAGACGCGGGGAATCAGAGGCTGGGAATCAGAGGCTGGGAATCAGAGCTGGGGAATCAGAGGTTGGGAATCAGAGGCCTGGAATCAGAGGCGGGCAATCAGAGGCAGGGAATCAGATGCGGGGAATCAGAGTTGGGGAATCAGAGGTGGGGAATCAGATATGTGGAAACAGAGGTGGGGAATCAGAGGCGGGGAAACGGAGGCGGGGAATCAGATATGGGGAATCAGAGGTGGGGAATCAGAGGTTGGGAATCAGATGCGGGGAATCAGAGGCGGGGAATCATAGGCAGGGAATCGGATGTGCGGAATCAGAGATGGGGAATCAGAGGCCGGGAATCATAGCTGGCGAATCAGAGGCGGGGAATCAGAGGTGGGCAATCAGAGGCGGGGAATCAGATATGGGGAATCAGAGGCGGGGAATCAGAGGCGGGGAAACAGAGGCGGGGAATCAGATATGGGGAATCAGAGGTGGGGAATCAGGGGCAGGGAATAAGTGGCAGGGAATCAGAGGCGGGGAATCAGAGGCGGGGAATCAGAGGCAGGGAATCAGACACGGGGAATCAGAGGCGGGGAATCAGAGATGGGGAATCAGAGGCGGGGAATCAGAGGCAGGGAATCGGACGCCGGGAATCAGAGGCGGGGAATCAGAGCTGGTGAATCAGAGGCGGGGAATCAGAGTTGGGGAATCAGAGGCGGGGTATCAGATATGGGGAAATAGAGGCGGGGAATCAGATATGGGGAATCAGAGGCGGGGAATCAGATATGGGGAATCAGGCTGGGAATCAGAGGGGGGGAAACAGAGGCGGGGAATAAGATATGGGGAATCAGAGGTGGGGAATCAGGGGCGGGGAATCAGTGGCAGGGAATCAGAGGCAGGGAATCAGAGTCGGGGAATCAGAGGCAGGGAATCAGATACGGGGAATCAGAGGTGGGGAATTAGAGGTGGTGAATCAGAGATGGGGAATTACAGGCGGGGAATCAGAGGCAGGGAATAGAACGCGGGGAATCAGAGGCGGGGAATCAGAGCTGGGGAATCAGAGGCGGGGAATCATAGTTGGGAATTAGAGGCGGGGAATCAGATATGGGGAAACACAGGCGGGGAATCAGAGGCGGGGAAACAGAGGCGGGGAATCAGATATGGGGAATCAGATGCGGGGAATCAGAGGCGGGGAATCAGAGCTGGGGAATCATAGGCGGGGAATCAGAGTTGGGGCATCAGAGGTGGGGAAACAGAGGCGGGGAATCAGAGGCGGGGAAACAGAGGCGGGGAATCAGATATGGGGAATCAGAGGTGGGGAATCAGAGGCAGGGAATCAGATGTGCGGAATCAGAGATGGGGAATCAGAGGCAGGGAATCAGAATCAGAAGAGGGGAATCAGAGGCCGGGAATCAGACGCCGGGAATCAGATGCCGGGAATAAGAGGCGGGGAATCAGAGGTGGGGAATCAGAGTCCGGGAATCAGAGATGGGGATTCAGAGGCGGGGAATGAGATATTGGGAATCAGACGCGGGGAATCAGAGGTGGGGAAACAGAGGTGGGGAATCAGATATGGGGAATCAGAGGTGGCGAATCAAAGGCGGTGAATCAGAGATGGGGAATCAGAGGCGGGGAATCAGAGGCAGGGAATGAAACACGGGGAATCAGAGGCGGGGAATCAGAGCTGGGGAATCAGAGGCGGGGAATCAAAGTTGGGGAATCAGAGTCGGGGAATCAGATATGGGGAATCAAAGGTGGGGAATCAGAGGCGGGGAAACAGAGGCGGGGAATCAGATATGGGGAATCAGAGGAGGGGAATCAGAGGTTGGGAATCAGAGGCAGGGAATCAGAGGCGGGGAAACAGAGGCGGGGTATCAGATATGGGGAATCAGAGGTGGCGAATCAAAGGCGGTGTATCAGAGATAGGGAATCAGAGGCGGGGAATCAGAGGCAGGGAATCAAAGACGGGGAATCAGAGGCGGGGAATCAGAGCTGGGGAATCAGAGGCGGGGAATCAGAGTTGGGGAATCAGAGGCGGGGAATCAGAGGCGGGGAAACAGAGGCGGGGAATCAGATATGGGGAATCAGAGGTGGGGAATCAGAGGTTGGGAATTAGAGGCAGGGAATCAGAGGCGGGGAATCAGAGGCGGGGATTCAGAGGCAGGGAATCAGAGGCGGAGAATCAGAGGTTGGGAATCAGAGGCAGGGAATCAGAGGCAGGGAATCAAAGGCAGGGAATCAGAGGCGGGGAATCAGAGGCGGAGAATCAGAGGCCGGGAATCAGAGGCGGGGAATCAGAGTTGGGGCATCAGTGGTGGGGAATTAGATATGGGGAAACAGAGGCGGGGAATCAGAGGCGGGGAAACAGAGCGGGGAATCAGATATGGGGAATCAGAGGTGGGGAATCAGAGGCAGGGAATCAGATGTGCGGAATCAGAGATGGGGAATCAGAGGCAGGGAATCAGAATCAGAAGCGGGGAATCAGAGGCAGGGAATCAGAGGCCGGGAATCAGATGCCGGGAATAAGAGGCCGGGAAGCAGAGGTGGGGAATCAGAGTCCGGGAATCAGAGATGGGGATTCAGAGGCGGGGAATCAGAGGCGGGGAAACAGAGGTTGGGAATCAGATATGGGGAATCAGTGGTGGCGAATCAAAGGCGGTAAATCAGAGATGGGGAATCAGAGGCGGGGAATCAGAGGCAGGGAATCAAACACGGGGAATCAGAGGCGGGGAATCAGAGCAGGGGAATCAGAGGCGGGGAATCAGAGTTGGGGAATCAGAGTCGGGGAATCAGATATGGGGAAACAGAGGTGGGGAATCAGAGGCGGGGATACAGAGGCGGGGAATCAGATATGGGGAATCAGAGGTGGGGAATCAGAGGTTGGGAATCAGAGGCAGGGAATCAGAGGCGGGGAAACAGAGGTTGGGAATCAGAGGCAGGGAATCAGAGGCGGGGAAACAGAGGCAGGGGAATCAGATATGGGGAATCAGAGGTGGCGAATCAAAGGCGGTGAATCAGAGATGGGGAATCAGAGGCGGTGAATCAGAGGCAGGGAATCAAACACGGGGAATCAGAGGAGGGGAATCAGACCTGGGGAATCAGAGGCGGGGAATCAGATTTGGGGAATCAGAGGAGGGGAATCAGAGGCGGGGAAACAGAGGCGGGGAATCAGATATGGGGAATCAGAGGTGGGGAATCAGAGGTTGGGAATCAGAGGCAGGGAATCAGAGGCGGGGAATCAGAGGCGGCGAATCAGAGGCATGGAATCAGATGTGCGGAATCAGAGATGGGGAATCAGAGGCAGGGAATCAGAGGCGGGGAATCAGAGGCGTGGAATCAGAGGCCGGGAATCAGAGGCCGGGAATGAGAGGCCGGGAATCAGAGGCCGGGAATCAGAGGCCGGGAATCAGAGGTGGGGAATCAGAGGCCGGGAATCAGAGGCGGGGAATCAGAGGCGGGGAAACAGAGGTGGGGAGTCAGATATGGGGAATCAGAGGTGGGGAATAAGAGGCGGAGAATCAGAGGCAGGGAATCAGAGGCGGGGAATCAGAGGCCGGGAATCAGAAGCCAGGTATCAGAGGCCGGGAATCAGAGATGGGGATTCAGAGGCGGGGAATGAGATACTGGGAATCAGAGGCGGGGAATCAGAGGCGGGGAAACAGAGGTGGGGAATCAGATATGGGGAATCAGAGTTGGCGAATCAAAGGCGGTGAATCAGAGATGGGGAATCAGAGGCGGGGAATCAGAGGCAGGGAATCAAACACGGGGAATCAGAGGCGGGGAATCAGAGCTGGGGATTCAGAGGCGGGGAATCAGAGTTGGGGAATCAGAGGCGGGGAATCAGATATGGGGAAACAGAGGTGGGGAATCAGAGGCGGGGAAACAGAGGCGGGGAATCAGATATGGGGAATCAGAGGTGGGGAATCAGAGGTTGGTAATCAGAGGCAGGGAATCAGAGGCGGGGAAACAGAGGCGGGGAATCAGATATGGGGAATCAGAGGTGGGGAATCAGAGGTTGGTAATCAGAGGCAGGGAATCAGAGGCGGGGAAACAGAGGCGGGGAATCAGATATGGGGAATCAGAGGTGGCGAATCAAAGGCGGTGTATCAGAGATGGGGAATCAGAGGCGGGGAATCAGAGGCAGGCAATCAAACACGGGGAATCAGAGGCGGGGAATCAGAGCTGGGGAATCAGAGGCGGGGAATCAGAGTTGGGGAATCAGAGGCGGGGAATCAGAGGCAGGGAATCAGAGGCGGAGAATCAGAGGTTGGGAATCAGAGGCAGGGAATCAGAGGCAGGGAATCAGAGGCAGGGAATCAGAGGCGGGGAATCAGAGGTGGGGAATCAGAGGTTGGGAATCAGAGGCAGGGAATCAGAGGCAGGGAATCAGAGGCGGGGAATCAGAGGCATGGAATCAGATGTGCGGAATCAGAGATGGGGAATCAGAGGCAGGGAATCAGAGGCGGGGAATCAGAGGCGTGGAATCAGAGGCCGGGAATCAGAGGCCGGGAATGAGAGGCCGGGAATCAGAGGCCGGGAATCAGAGGTGGGGAATCAGAGGCCGGGAATCAGAGATGGGGAATCAGAGGCGGGGAATCAGCGGTGGTGAATCAGACACGGGGATTCAGAGGTTGTAAATCAGAGATGGGGAATCAGAGGCGGGGAATCAGAAGCGGGGAAACAGAGGTGGGGAGTCAGATATCGGGAATCAGAGGTGGGGAATAAGAGGCGAAGAATCAGAGGCAGGGAATCAGATGCCGGGAATAAGAGGCCGGGAATCAGAGGTGGGGAATCAGAGTCCGGGAATCAGAGATGGGGATTCAGAGGCTGGAATGAGATATTGGGAATCAGAGGCGGGGAATCAGAGGCGGGGAAACAAAGGCGGTGAATCAGAGATAGGGAATCAGAGGCGCGGAATCAGAGGCAGGGAATCAAACATGGGGAATCAGAGCTGGGGAATCAGAGTCGGGGAATCAGAGTTGGGGCATCAGAGGTGGGGAATTAGATATGGGGAAACAGAGGTGGGGAATCAGAGGCGGGGAAACAGAGGCGGGGAATCAGATATGGGGAATCAGAGGTGGGGAATCAGAGGCAGGGAATCAGATATGGGGAATCAGAGGAGGGGAATCAGAGGTTGGGAATCAGAGGCAGGGAATCAGAGGCGGGGAAACAGAGGCGGGGTATCAGATATGGGGAATCAGAGGTGGCGAATCAAAGGCGGTGTATCAGAGATAGGGAATCAGAGGCGGGGAATCAGAGGCAGGGAATCAAACACGGGGAATCAGAGGCGGGGAATCAGAGCTGGGGAATCAGAGGCGGGGAATCAGAGTTGGGGAATCAGAGGCGGGGAATCAGAGGCAGGGAAACAGAGGCGGGGAATCAGATATGGGGAATCAGAGGTGGGGAATCAGAGGTTGGGAATTAGAGGCAGGGAATCAGAGGCGGGGAATCAGAGGCGGGGAATCAGAGGCAGGGAATCAGAGGCGGAGAATCAGAGGTTGGGAATCAGAGGCGGGGAATCAGAGGCGGGGAAACAGAGGCGGGGAATCAGATATGGGGAATCAGAGGTGGGGAATCAGAGGTTGGGAATTAGAGGCAGGGAATCAGAGGCGGGGAATCAGAGGCGGGGATTCAGAGGCAGGGAATCAGAGGCGGAGAATCAGAGGTTGGGAATCAGAGGCAGGGAATCAGAGGCAGGGAATCAAAGGCAGGGAATCAGAGGCGGGGAATCAGAGGCGGAGAATCAGAGGCCGGGAATCAGAGGCGGGGAATCAGAGTTGGGGCATCAGTGGTGGGGAATTAGATATGGGGAAACAGAGGCGGGGAATCAGAGGCGGGGAAACAGAGCGGGGAATCAGATATGGGGAATCAGAGGTGGGGAATCAGAGGCAGGGAATCAGATGTGCGGAATCAGAGATGGGGAATCAGAGGCAGGGAATCAGAATCAGAAGCGGGGAATCAGAGGCAGGGAATCAGAGGCCGGGAATCAGATGCCGGGAATAAGAGGCCGGGAAGCAGAGGTGGGGAATCAGAGTCCGGGAATCAGAGATGGGGATTCAGAGGCGGGGAATCAGAGGCGGGGAAACAGAGGTTGGGAATCAGATATGGGGAATCAGTGGTGGCGAATCAAAGGCGGTAAATCAGAGATGGGGAATCAGAGGCGGGGAATCAGAGGCAGGGAATCAAACACGGGGAATCAGAGGCGGGGAATCAGAGCAGGGGAATCAGAGGCGGGGAATCAGAGTTGGGGAATCAGAGTCGGGGAATCAGATATGGGGAAACAGAGGTGGGGAATCAGAGGCGGGGATACAGAGGCGGGGAATCAGATATGGGGAATCAGAGGTGGGGAATCAGAGGTTGGGAATCAGAGGCAGGGAATCAGAGGCGGGGAAACAGAGGTTGGGAATCAGAGGCAGGGAATCAGAGGCGGGGAAACAGAGGCAGGGGAATCAGATATGGGGAATCAGAGGTGGCGAATCAAAGGCGGTGAATCAGAGATGGGGAATCAGAGGCGGTGAATCAGAGGCAGGGAATCAAACACGGGGAATCAGAGGAGGGGAATCAGACCTGGGGAATCAGAGGCGGGGAATCAGATTTGGGGAATCAGAGGAGGGGAATCAGAGGCGGGGAAACAGAGGCGGGGAATCAGATATGGGGAATCAGAGGTGGGGAATCAGAGGTTGGGAATCAGAGGCAGGGAATCAGAGGCGGGGAATCAGAGGCGGCGAATCAGAGGCATGGAATCAGATGTGCGGAATCAGAGATGGGGAATCAGAGGCAGGGAATCAGAGGCGGGGAATCAGAGGCGTGGAATCAGAGGCCGGGAATCAGAGGCCGGGAATGAGAGGCCGGGAATCAGAGGCCGGGAATCAGAGGCCGGGAATCAGAGGTGGGGAATCAGAGGCCGGGAATCAGAGGCGGGGAATCAGAGGCGGGGAAACAGAGGTGGGGAGTCAGATATGGGGAATCAGAGGTGGGGAATAAGAGGCGGAGAATCAGAGGCAGGGAATCAGAGGCGGGGAATCAGAGGCCGGGAATCAGAAGCCAGGTATCAGAGGCCGGGAATCAGAGATGGGGATTCAGAGGCGGGGAATGAGATACTGGGAATCAGAGGCGGGGAATCAGAGGCGGGGAAACAGAGGTGGGGAATCAGATATGGGGAATCAGAGTTGGCGAATCAAAGGCGGTGAATCAGAGATGGGGAATCAGAGGCGGGGAATCAGAGGCAGGGAATCAAACACGGGGAATCAGAGGCGGGGAATCAGAGCTGGGGATTCAGAGGCGGGGAATCAGAGTTGGGGAATCAGAGGCGGGGAATCAGATATGGGGAAACAGAGGTGGGGAATCAGAGGCGGGGAAACAGAGGCGGGGAATCAGATATGGGGAATCAGAGGTGGGGAATCAGAGGTTGGTAATCAGAGGCAGGGAATCAGAGGCGGGGAAACAGAGGCGGGGAATCAGATATGGGGAATCAGAGGTGGGGAATCAGAGGTTGGTAATCAGAGGCAGGGAATCAGAGGCGGGGAAACAGAGGCGGGGAATCAGATATGGGGAATCAGAGGTGGCGAATCAAAGGCGGTGTATCAGAGATGGGGAATCAGAGGCGGGGAATCAGAGGCAGGCAATCAAACACGGGGAATCAGAGGCGGGGAATCAGAGCTGGGGAATCAGAGGCGGGGAATCAGAGTTGGGGAATCAGAGGCGGGGAATCAGAGGCAGGGAATCAGAGGCGGAGAATCAGAGGTTGGGAATCAGAGGCAGGGAATCAGAGGCAGGGAATCAGAGGCAGGGAATCAGAGGCGGGGAATCAGAGGTGGGGAATCAGAGGTTGGGAATCAGAGGCAGGGAATCAGAGGCAGGGAATCAGAGGCGGGGAATCAGAGGCATGGAATCAGATGTGCGGAATCAGAGATGGGGAATCAGAGGCAGGGAATCAGAGGCGGGGAATCAGAGGCGTGGAATCAGAGGCCGGGAATCAGAGGCCGGGAATGAGAGGCCGGGAATCAGAGGCCGGGAATCAGAGGTGGGGAATCAGAGGCCGGGAATCAGAGATGGGGAATCAGAGGCGGGGAATCAGCGGTGGTGAATCAGACACGGGGATTCAGAGGTTGTAAATCAGAGATGGGGAATCAGAGGCGGGGAATCAGAAGCGGGGAAACAGAGGTGGGGAGTCAGATATCGGGAATCAGAGGTGGGGAATAAGAGGCGAAGAATCAGAGGCAGGGAATCAGATGCCGGGAATAAGAGGCCGGGAATCAGAGGTGGGGAATCAGAGTCCGGGAATCAGAGATGGGGATTCAGAGGCTGGAATGAGATATTGGGAATCAGAGGCGGGGAATCAGAGGCGGGGAAACAAAGGCGGTGAATCAGAGATAGGGAATCAGAGGCGCGGAATCAGAGGCAGGGAATCAAACATGGGGAATCAGAGCTGGGGAATCAGAGTCGGGGAATCAGAGTTGGGGCATCAGAGGTGGGGAATTAGATATGGGGAAACAGAGGTGGGGAATCAGAGGCGGGGAAACAGAGGCGGGGAATCAGATATGGGGAATCAGAGGTGGGGAATCAGAGGCAGGGAATCAGATATGGGGAATCAGAGGAGGGGAATCAGAGGTTGGGAATCAGAGGCAGGGAATCAGAGGCGGGGAAACAGAGGCGGGGTATCAGATATGGGGAATCAGAGGTGGCGAATCAAAGGCGGTGTATCAGAGATAGGGAATCAGAGGCGGGGAATCAGAGGCAGGGAATCAAACACGGGGAATCAGAGGCGGGGAATCAGAGCTGGGGAATCAGAGGCGGGGAATCAGAGTTGGGGAATCAGAGGCGGGGAATCAGAGGCAGGGAAACAGAGGCGGGGAATCAGATATGGGGAATCAGAGGTGGGGAATCAGAGGTTGGGAATTAGAGGCAGGGAATCAGAGGCGGGGAATCAGAGGCGGGGAATCAGAGGCAGGGAATCAGAGGCGGAGAATCAGAGGTTGGGAATCAGAGGCAGGGAATCAGAGGCAGGGAATCAAAGGCAGGGAATCAGAGGCGGGGAATCAGAGGCGGAGAATCAGAGGCCGGGAATCAGAGGCGGGGAATCAGAGTTGGGGCATCAGTGGTGGGGAATTAGATATGGGGAAACAGAGGCGGGGAATCAGAGGCGGGGAAACAGAGCGGGGAATCAGATATGGGGAATCAGAGGTGGGGAATCAGAGGCAGGGAATCAGATGTGCGGTATCAGAGATGGGGAATCAGAGGCAGGGAATCAGAATCAGAAGCGGGGAATCAGAGGCAGGGAATCAGAGGCCGGGAATCAGATGCCGGGAATAAGAGGCCGGGAAGCAGAGGTGGGGAATCAGAGTCCGGGAATCAGAGATGGGGATTCAGAGGCGGGGAATCAGAGGCGGGGAAACAGAGGTTGGGAATCAGATATGGGGAATCAGTGGTGGCGAATCAAAGGCGGTAAATCAGAGATGGGGAATCAGAGGCGGGGAATCAGAGGCAGGGAATCAAACACGGGGAATCAGAGGCGGGGAATCAGAGCAGTGGAATCAGAGGTGGGGAATCAGAGTTGGGGAATCAGAGTCGGGGAATCAGATATGGGGAAACAGAGGTGGGGAATCAGAGGCGGGTAACAGAGGCGGGGAATCAGATATGGGGAATCAGAGGTGGGGAATCAGAGGTTGGGAATCAGAGGCAGGGAATCAGAGGCGGGGAAACAGAGGTTGGGAATCAGAGGCAGGGAATCAGAGGCGGGGAAACAGAGGCAGGGGAATCAGATATGGGGAATCAGAGGTGGCGAATCAAAGGCGGTGAATCAGAGATGGGGAATCAGAGGCGGTGAATCAGAGGCAGGGAATCAAACACGGGGAATCAGAGGCGGGGAATCAGACCTGGGGAATCAGAGGCGGGGAATCAGAGTTGGGGAATCAGAGGCGGGGAATCAGAGGCGGGGAAACAGAGGCGGGGAATCAGATATGGGGAATCAGAGGTGGGGAATCAGAGGTTGGGAATCAGAGGCAGGGAATCAGAGGCGGGGAATCAGAGGCGGCGAATCAGAGGCATGGAATCAGATGTGCGGAATCAGAGATGGGGAATCAGAGGCAGGGAATCAGAGGCGGGGAATCAGAGGCGTGGAATCAGAGGCCGGGAATGAGAGGCCGGGAATGAGAGGCCGGGAATGAGAGGCCGGGAATCAGAGGCCGGGAATCAGAGGTGGGGAATCAGAGGCCGGGAATCAGAGGCGGGGAATCAGAGGCGGGGAAACAGAGGTGGGGAGTCAGATATGGGGAATCAGAGGTGGGGAATAAGAGGCGGAGAATCAGAGGCAGGGAATCAGAGGCGGGGAATCAGAGGCCGGGAATCAGAAGCCAGGTATCAGAGGCCGGGAATCAGAGATGGGGATTCAGAGGCGGGGAATGAGATACTGGGAATCAGAGGCGGGGAATCAGCGGTGGTGAAGCAGACGCGGGGATTCAGAGGTTGTAAATCAGAGATGGGGAATCAGAGGAGGGGAATCAGAGGCGGGGAAACAGAGTTGGGGAATCAGATATGGGGAATCAGAGGTGGGGAATAAGAGGCTGAGAATCAGAAGCAGGGAATCAGAGGCGGGGAATCAGAGGCCGGGAATCAGAAGCCAGGAATCAGAGGCCGGGAATCAGAGGTGGGGAATCAGAGGCCGGGAATCAGAGATGGGGAATGAGAGGTGGTGAATCAGAGATGGGGAGTCAGAGGAAGGGACTCAGAGGCGGGGAATCAGACGCGGGGAATCAGTGGCCGGGAATCAGAGCTGGGGAATCAGAGGCGGGGAATCAGACGCGGGGAATCAGTGGCCTGGAATCAGTGCTGGGGAATCAGAGGCGGGGAATCGGAGATGGGGAATCGGAGGTGGGGAATCAGAGATGGCAAATCAGAGATGGGGAATCAGAGGCGGGGAAACAGAGGCGGGGAGTCAGATTTGGGGTATCAGAGGTGGGGAATCAGAGGTGGTGAAATGAGAGATGGGGAATCAGAGGCGGGTAATCAGAGGCAGGGAATCAGACGCGGGGAATCAGAGGCTGGGAATCAGAGGCTGGGAATCAGAGCTGGGGAATCAGAGGTTGGGAATCAGAGGCCTGGAATCAGAGGCGGGCAATCAGAGGCAGGGAATCAGATGCGGGGAATCAGAGTTGGGGAATCAGAGGTGGGGAATCAGATATGTGGAAACAGAGGTGGGGAATCAGAGGCGGGGAAACAGAGGCGGGGAATCAGATATGGGGAATCAGAGGTGGGGAATCAGAGGTTGGGAATCAGATGCGGGGAATCAGAGGCGGGGAATCATAGGCAGGGAATCGGATGTGCGGAATCAGAGATGGGGAATCAGAGGCCGGGAATCATAGCTGGCGAATCAGAGGCGGGGAATCAGAGGTGGGCAATCAGAGGCGGGGAATCAGATATGGGGAATCAGAGGCGGGGAATCAGAGGCGGGGAAACAGAGGCGGGGAATCAGATATGGGGAATCAGAGGTGGGGAATCAGGGGCAGGGAATAAGTGGCAGGGAATCAGAGGCGGGGAATCAGAGGCGGGGAATCAGAGGCAGGGAATCAGACACGGGGAATCAGAGGCGGGGAATCAGAGATGGGGAATCAGAGGCGGGGAATCAGAGGCAGGGAATCGGACGCCGGGAATCAGAGGCGGGGAATCAGAGCTGGTGAATCAGAGGCGGGGAATCAGAGTTGGGGAATCAGAGGCGGGGTATCAGATATGGGGAAATAGAGGCGGGGAATCAGATATGGGGAATCAGAGGCGGGGAATCAGATATGGGGAATCAGGCTGGGAATCAGAGGGGGGGAAACAGAGGCGGGGAATAAGATATGGGGAATCAGAGGTGGGGAATCAGGGGCGGGGAATCAGTGGCAGGGAATCAGAGGCAGGGAATCAGAGTCGGGGAATCAGAGGCAGGGAATCAGATACGGGGAATCAGAGGTGGGGAATTAGAGGTGGTGAATCAGAGATGGGGAATTACAGGCGGGGAATCAGAGGCAGGGAATAGAACGCGGGGAATCAGAGGCGGGGAATCAGAGCTGGGGAATCAGAGGCGGGGAATCATAGTTGGGAATTAGAGGCGGGGAATCAGATATGGGGAAACACAGGCGGGGAATCAGAGGCGGGGAAACAGAGGCGGGGAATCAGATATGGGGAATCAGATGCGGGGAATCAGAGGCGGGGAATCAGAGCTGGGGAATCATAGGCGGGGAATCAGAGTTGGGGCATCAGAGGTGGGGAAACAGAGGCGGGGAATCAGAGGCGGGGAAACAGAGGCGGGGAATCAGATATGGGGAATCAGAGGTGGGGAATCAGAGGCAGGGAATCAGATGTGCGGAATCAGAGATGGGGAATCAGAGGCAGGGAATCAGAATCAGAAGAGGGGAATCAGAGGCCGGGAATCAGACGCCGGGAATCAGATGCCGGGAATAAGAGGCGGGGAATCAGAGGTGGGGAATCAGAGTCCGGGAATCAGAGATGGGGATTCAGAGGCGGGGAATGAGATATTGGGAATCAGACGCGGGGAATCAGAGGTGGGGAAACAGAGGTG
The DNA here is from genome assembly GCF_036971445.1 of Narcine bancroftii. Taxonomy (NCBI): domain Eukaryota; kingdom Metazoa; phylum Chordata; class Chondrichthyes; order Torpediniformes; family Narcinidae; genus Narcine; species Narcine bancroftii. The sequence continues at coordinate 57,001,943 of NC_091474.1, forward strand.
GGGAATCAGATATGGGGAATCAGAGGTGGCGAATCAAAGGCGGTGAATCAGAGATGGGGAATCAGAGGCGGGGAATCAGAGGCAGGGAATGAAACACGGGGAATCAGAGGCGGGGAATCAGAGCTGGGGAATCAGAGGCGGGGAATCAAAGTTGGGGAATCAGAGTCGGGGAATCAGATATGGGGAATCAAAGGTGGGGAATCAGAGGCGGGGAAACAGAGGCGGGGAATCAGATATGGGGAATCAGAGGAGGGGAATCAGAGGTTGGGAATCAGAGGCAGGGAATCAGAGGCGGGGAAACAGAGGCGGGGTATCAGATATGGGGAATCAGAGGTGGCGAATCAAAGGCGGTGTATCAGAGATAGGGAATCAGAGGCGGGGAATCAGAGGCAGGGAATCAAAGACGGGGAATCAGAGGCGGGGAATCAGAGCTGGGGAATCAGAGGCGGGGAATCAGAGTTGGGGAATCAGAGGCGGGGAATCAGAGGCGGGGAAACAGAGGCGGGGAATCAGATATGGGGAATCAGAGGTGGGGAATCAGAGGTTGGGAATTAGAGGCAGGGAATCAGAGGCGGGGAATCAGAGGCGGGGATTCAGAGGCAGGGAATCAGAGGCGGAGAATCAGAGGTTGGGAATCAGAGGCAGGGAATCAGAGGCAGGGAATCAAAGGCAGGGAATCAGAGGCGGGGAATCAGAGGCGGAGAATCAGAGGCCGGGAATCAGAGGCGGGGAATCAGAGTTGGGGCATCAGTGGTGGGGAATTAGATATGGGGAAACAGAGGCGGGGAATCAGAGGCGGGGAAACAGAGCGGGCAATCAGATATGGGGAATCAGAGGTGGGGAATCAGAGGCAGGGAATCAGATGTGCGGAATCAGAGATGGGGAATCAGAGGCAGGGAATCAGAATCAGAAGCGGGGAATCAGAGGCAGGGAATCAGAGGCCGGGAATCAGATGCCGGGAATAAGAGGCCGGGAAGCAGAGGTGGGGAATCAGAGTCCGGGAATCAGAGATGGGGATTCAGAGGCGGGGAATCAGAGGCGGGGAAACAGAGGTTGGGAATCAGATATGGGGAATCAGTGGTGGCGAATCAAAGGCGGTAAATCAGAGATGGGGAATCAGAGGCGGGGAATCAGAGGCAGGGAATCAAACACGGGGAATCAGAGGCGGGGAATCAGAGCAGGGGAATCAGAGGCGGGGAATCAGAGTTGGGGAATCAGAGTCGGGGAATCAGATATGGGGAAACAGAGGTGGGGAATCAGAGGCGGGGATACAGAGGCGGGGAATCAGATATGGGGAATCAGAGGTGGGGAATCAGAGGTTGGGTATCAGAGGCAGGGAATCAGAGGCGGGGAAACAGAGGTTGGGAATCAGAGGCAGGGAATCAGAGGCGGGGAAACAGAGGCAGGGGAATCAGATATGGGGAATCAGAGGTGGCGAATCAAAGGCGGTGAATCAGAGATGGGGAATCAGAGGCGGTGAATCAGAGGCAGGGAATCAAACACGGGGAATCAGAGGAGGGGAATCAGACCTGGGGAATCAGAGGCGGGGAATCAGATTTGGGGAATCAGAGGAGGGGAATCAGAGGCGGGGAAACAGAGGCGGGGAATCAGATATGGGGAATCAGAGGTGGGGAATCAGAGGTTGGGAATCAGAGGCAGGGAATCAGAGGCGGGGAATCAGAGGCGGCGAATCAGAGGCATGGAATCAGATGTGCGGAATCAGAGATGGGGAATCAGAGGCAGGGAATCAGAGGCGGGGAATCAGAGGCGTGGAATCAGAGGCCGGGAATCAGAGGCCGGGAATGAGAGGCCGGGAATGAGAGGCCGGGAATCAGAGGCCGGGAATCAGAGGTGGGGAATCAGAGGCCGGGAATCAGAGGCGGGGAATCAGAGGCGGGGAAACAGAGGTGGGGAGTCAGATATGGGGAATCAGAGGTGGGGAATAAGAGGCGGAGAATCAGAGGCAGGGAATCAGAGGCGGGGAATCAGAGGCCGGGAATCAGAAGCCAGGTATCAGAGGCCGGGAATCAGAGATGGGGATTCAGAGGCGGGGAATGAGATACTGGGAATCAGAGGCGGGGAATCAGAGGCGGGGAAACAGAGGTGGGGAATCAGATATGGGGAATCAGAGTTGGCGAATCAAAGGCGGTGAATCAGAGATGGGGAATCAGAGGCGGGGAATCAGAGGCAGGGAATCAAACACGGGGAATCAGAGGCGGGGAATCAGAGCTGGGGATTCAGAGGCGGGGAATCAGAGTTGGGGAATCAGAGGCGGGGAATCAGATATGGGGAAACAGAGGTGGGGAATCAGAGGCGGGGAAACAGAGGCGGGGAATCAGATATGGGGAATCAGAGGTGGGGAATCAGAGGTTGGTAATCAGAGGCAGGGAATCAGAGGCGGGGAAACAGAGGCGGGGAATCAGATATGGGGAATCAGAGGTGGGGAATCAGAGGTTGGTAATCAGAGGCAGGGAATCAGAGGCGGGGAAACAGAGGCGGGGAATCAGATATGGGGAATCAGAGGTGGCGAATCAAAGGCGGTGTATCAGAGATGGGGAATCAGAGGCGGGGAATCAGAGGCAGGCAATCAAACACGGGGAATCAGAGGCGGGGAAATAGAGCTGGGGAATCAGAGGCGGGGAATCAGAGTTGGGGAATCAGAGGCGGGGAATCAGAGGCAGGGAATCAGAGGCGGAGAATCAGAGGTTGGGAATCAGAGGCAGGGAATCAGAGGCAGGGAATCAGAGGCAGGGAATCAGAGGCGGGGAATCAGAGGTGGGGAATCAGAGGTTGGGAATCAGAGGCATGGAATCAGATGTGCGGAATCAGAGATGGGGAATCAGAGGCAGGGAATCAGAGGCGGGGAATCAGAGGCGTGGAATCAGAGGCCGGGAATCAGAGGCCGGGAATGAGAGGCCGGGAATCAGAGGCCGGGAATCAGAGGTGGGGAATCAGAGGCCGGGAATCAGAGATGGGGAATCAGAGGCGGGGAATCAGCGGTGGTGAATCAGACACGGGGATTCAGAGGTTGTAAATCAGAGATGGGGAATCAGAGGCGGGGAATCAGAAGCGGGGAAACAGAGGTGGGGAGTCAGATATCGGGAATCAGAGGTGGGGAATAAGAGGCGAAGAATCAGAGGCAGGGAATCAGATGCCGGGAATAAGAGGCCGGGAATCAGAGGTGGGGAATCAGAGTCCGGGAATCAGAGATGGGGATTCAGAGGCTGGAATGAGATATTGGGAATCAGAGGCGGGGAATCAGAGGCGGGGAAACAAAGGCGGTGAATCAGAGATAGGGAATCAGAGGCGCGGAATCAGAGGCAGGGAATCAAACATGGGGAATCAGAGCTGGGGAATCAGAGTCGGGGAATCAGAGTTGGGGCATCAGAGGTGGGGAATTAGATATGGGGAAACAGAGGTGGGGAATCAGAGGCGGGGAAACAGAGGCGGGGAATCAGATATGGGGAATCAGAGGTGGGGAATCAGAGGCAGGGAATCAGATATGGGGAATCAGAGGAGGGGAATCAGAGGTTGGGAATCAGAGGCAGGGAATCAGAGGCGGGGAAACAGAGGCGGGGTATCAGATATGGGGAATCAGAGGTGGCGAATCAAAGGCGGTGTATCAGAGATAGGGAATCAGAGGCGGGGAATCAGAGGCAGGGAATCAAACACGGGGAATCAGAGGCGGGGAATCAGAGCTGGGGAATCAGAGGCGGGGAATCAGAGTTGGGGAATCAGAGGCGGGGAATCAGAGGCAGGGAAACAGAGGCGGGGAATCAGATATGGGGAATCAGAGGTGGGGAATCAGAGGTTGGGAATTAGAGGCAGGGAATCAGAGGCGGGGAATCAGAGGCGGGGAATCAGAGGCAGGGAATCAGAGGCGGAGAATCAGAGGTTGGGAATCAGAGGCAGGGAATCAGAGGCAGGGAATCAAAGGCAGGGAATCAGAGGCGGGGAATCAGAGGCGGAGAATCAGAGGCCAGGAATCAGAGGCGGGGAATCAGAGTTGGGGCATCAGTGGTGGGGAATTAGATATGGGGAAACAGAGGCGGGGAATCAGAGGCGGGGAAACAGAGCGGGGAATCAGATATGGGGAATCAGAGGTGGGGAATCAGAGGCAGGGAATCAGATGTGCGGAATCAGAGATGGGGAATCAGAGGCAGGGAATCAGAATCAGAAGCGGGGAATCAGAGGCAGGGAATCAGAGGCCGGGAATCAGATGCCGGGAATAAGAGGCCGGGAAGCAGAGGTGGGGAATCAGAGTCCGGGAATCAGAGATGGGGATTCAGAGGCGGGGAATCAGAGGCGGGGAAACAGAGGTTGGGAATCAGATATGGGGAATCAGTGGTGGCGAATCAAAGGCGGTAAATCAGAGATGGGGAATCAGAGGCGGGGAATCAGAGGCAGGGAATCAAACACGGGGAATCAGAGGCGGGGAATCAGAGCAGGGGAATCAGAGGTGGGGAATCAGAGTTGGGGAATCAGAGTCGGGGAATCAGATATGGGGAAACAGAGGTGGGGAATCAGAGGCGGGGATACAGAGGCGGGGAATCAGATATGGGGAATCAGAGGTGGGGAATCAGAGGTTGGGAATCAGAGGCAGGGAATCAGAGGCGGGGAAACAGAGGTTGGGAATCAGAGGCAGGGAATCAGAGGCGGGGAAACAGAGGCAGGGGAATCAGATATGGGGAATCAGAGGTGGCGAATCAAAGGCGGTGAATCAGAGATGGGGAATCAGAGGCGGTGAATCAGAGGCAGGGAATCAAACACGGGGAATCAGAGGCGGGGAATCAGACCTGGGGAATCAGAGGCGGGGAATCAGAGTTGGGGAATCAGAGGCGGGGAATCAGAGGCGGGGAAACAGAGGCGGGGAATCAGATATGGGGAATCAGAGGTGGGGAATCAGAGGTTGGGAATCAGAGGCAGGGAATCAGAGGCGGGGAATCAGAGGCGGCGAATCAGAGGCATGGAATCAGATGTGCGGAATCAGAGATGGGGAATCAGAGGCAGGGAATCAGAGGCGGGGAATCAGAGGCGTGGAATCAGAGGCCGGGAATCAGAGGCCGGGAATGAGAGGCCGGGAATGAGAGGCCGGGAATCAGAGGCCGGGAATCAGAGGTGGGGAATCAGAGGCCGGGAATCAGAGGCGGGGAATCAGAGGCGGGGAAACAGAGGTGGGGAGTCAGATATGGGGAATCAGAGGTGGGGAATAAGAGGCGGAGAATCAGAGGCAGGGAATCAGAGGCGGGGAATCAGAGGCCGGGAATCAGAAGCCAGGTATCAGAGGCCGGGAATCAGAGATGGGGATTCAGAGGCGGGGAATGAGATACTGGGAATCAGAGGCGGGGAATCAGAGGCGGGGAAACAGAGGTGGGGAATCAGATATGGGGAATCAGAGTTGGCGAATCAAAGGCGGTGAATCAGAGATGGGGAATCAGAGGCGGGGAATCAGAGGCAGGGAATCAAACACGGGGAATCAGAGGCGGGGAATCAGAGCTGGGGAATCAGAGGCGGGGAATCAGAGTTGGGGAATCAGAGGCGGGGAATCAGATATGGGGAAACAGAGGTGGGGAATCAGAGGCGGGGAAACAGAGGCGGGGAATCAGATATGGGGAATCAGAGGTGGGGAATCAGAGGTTGGTAATCAGAGGCAGGGAATCAGAGGCGGGGAAACAGAGGCGGGGAATCAGATATGGGGAATCAGAGGTGGCGAATCAAAGGCGGTGTATCAGAGATGGGGAATCAGAGGCGGGGAATCAGAGGCAGGCAATCAAACACGGGGAATCAGAGGCGGGGAATCAGAGCTGGGGAATCAGAGGCGGGGAATCAGAGTTGGGGAATCAGAGGCGGGGAATCAGAGGCAGGGAATCAGAGGCGGAGAATCAGAGGTTGGGAATCAGAGGCAGGGAATCAGAGGCAGGGAATCAGAGGCAGGGAATCAGAGGCGGGGAATCAGAGGTGGGGAATCAGAGGTTGGGAATCAGAGGCAGGGAATCAGAGGCAGGGAATCAGAGGCGGGGAATCAGAGGCATGGAATCAGATGTGCGGAATCAGAGATGGGGAATCAGAGGCAGGGAATCAGAGGCGGGGAATCAGAGGTGTGGAATCAGAGGCCGGGAATCAGAGGCCGGGAATGAGAGGCCGGGAATCAGAGGCCGGGAATCAGAGGCCGGGAATCAGAGGTGGGGAATCAGAGGCCGGGAATCAGAGATGGGGAATCAGAGGCGGGGAATCAGCGGTGGTGAATCAGACGCGGGGATTCAGAGGTTGTAAATCAGAGATGGGGAATCAGAGGCGGGGAATCAGAAGCGGGGAAACAGAGGTGGGGAGTCAGATATGGGGAATCAGAGGTGGGGAATAAGAGGCGAAGAATCAGAGGCAGGGAATCAGATGCCGGGAATAAGAGGCCGGGAATCAGAGGTGGGGAATCAGAGTCCGGGAATCAGAGATGGGGATTCAGAGGCTGGAATGAGATATTGGGAATCAGAGGCGGGGAATCAGAGGCGGGGAAACAAAGGCGGTGAATCAGAGATAGGGAATCAGAGGCGCTGAATCAGAGGCAGGGAATCAAACATGGGGAATCAGAGCTGGGGAATCAGAGTCGGGGAATCAGAGTTGGGGCATCAGAGGTGGGGAATTAGATATGGGGAAACTGAGGTGGGGAATCAGAGGCGGGGAAACAGAGGCGGGGAATCAGATATGGGGAATCAGAGGTGGGGAATCAGAGGCAGGGAATCAGAATAGCGGAATCAGAGGTGGTGAATCAGAGGCGGGGAAACAGAGGTGGGGAGTCAGATATGAGGAATCAGAGGTGGGGAATAAGAGGCGGAGAATTAGAGGCAGGGAATCAGATGCCGGGAATAAGAGGCCGGGAAACAGAGGTAGGGAATCAGAGTTCGGGAATCAGAGATGGGGATTCAGAGGCGGGGATTGAGATATTGGGAATCAGATATGGGGAATCAGAGGTGGCGAATCAAAGGCGGTGAATCAGAGATGGGGAATCAGAGGCGGGGAATCAGAGGCGGGGAATCAGAGCTGGGGAATCAGAGGCGGGGAATCAGAGTTGGGGAATCAGAGGCGGGGAATCAGATATGTGGAAACAGATGTGGGGAATCAGAGGCGGGGAAACAGAGGCGGGGAATCAGATATGGGGAATCAGAGGTGGCGAATCAAAGGCGGTGAATCAGAGATGGGGAATCAGAGGCAGGGAATCAGAGGCAGGGAATCAAACACGGGGAATCAGAGGCGGGGAATCAGAGCTGGGGAATCAGAGGCGGGGAATCAGAGTTGGGGAGTCAGAGGCGGGGAATCAGAGGCGGGGAAACAGAGGCGGTGAATCAGATATGGGGAATCAGAGGTGGGGAATCAGAGGTTGGGAATCAGAGGCAGGGAATCAGAGGCGGGGAATCAGAGTCCGGGAATCAGAGATGGGGATTCAGAGGTGGGGAATGAGATATGGGGAATCAGAGGTGGGGAATCAGAGGCGGGGAAACAGAGGTGGGGACTCAGATATGGGGAATCAGATATGGGGAATCAAAGGCGGTGAATCAGAGATGGGGAATCAGAGGCGGGGAATCAGAGACAGGGAATCAGAGCTGGGGAATCAGAGGCGGGGAATGAGAGGCGTGGAATCAGAGGCCGGGAATCAGAGGCCGGGAATGAGAGGCCAGGAATGAGAGGCCGGGAATCAGAGGCCGGGAATCAGAGGTGGGGAATCAGAGGCCGGGAATCAGAGGCGGTGAATCAGAGGCGGGGAAACAGAGGTGGGGAGTCAGATATGGGGAATCAGAGGTGGGGAATAAGAGGCGGAGAATCAGAGGCAGGGAATCAGAGGCGGGGAATCAGAGGCCGGGAATCAGAAGCCAGGTATCAGAGGCCGGGAATCAGAGATGGGGATTCAGAGGCGGGGAATGAGATACTGGGAATCAGAGGCGGGGAATCAGAGGCGGGGAAACAGAGGTGGGGAATCAGATATGGGGAATCAGAGTTGGCGAATCAAAGGCGGTGAATCAGAGATGGGGAATCAGAGGCGGGGAATCAGAGGCAGGGAATCAAACACGGGGAATCAGAGGCGGGGAATCAGAGCTGGGGAATCAGAGGCGGGGAATCAGAGTTGGGGAATCAGAGGCGGGGAATCAGATATGGGGAAACAGAGGTGGGGAATCAGAGGCGGGGAAACAGAGGCGGGGAATCAGATATGGGGAATCAGAGGTGGGGAATCAGAGGTTGGTAATCAGAGGCAGGGAATCAGAGGCGGGGAAACAGAGGCGGGGAATCAGATATGGGGAATCAGAGGTGGCGAATCAAAGGCGGTGTATCAGAGATGGGGAATCAGAGGCGGGGAATCAGAGGCAGGCAATCAAACACGGGGAATCAGAGGCGGGGAATCAGAGCTGGGGAATCAGAGGCGGGGAATCAGAGTTGGGGAATCAGAGGCGGGGAATCAGAGGCAGGGAATCAGAGGCGGAGAATCAGAGGTTGGGAATCAGAGGCAGGGAATCAGAGGCAGGGAATCAGAGGCAGGGAATCAGAGGCGGGGAATCAGAGGTGGGGAATCAGAGGTTGGGAATCAGAGGCAGGGAATCAGAGGCAGGGAATCAGAGGCGGGGAATCAGAGGCATGGAATCAGATGTGCGGAATCAGAGATGGGGAATCAGAGGCAGGGAATCAGAGGCGGGGAATCAGAGGCGTGGAATCAGAGGCCGGGAATCAGAGGCCGGGAATGAGAGGCCGGGAATCAGAGGCCGGGAATCAGAGGTCGGGAATCAGAGGTGGGGAATCAGAGGCCGGGAATCAGAGATGGGGAATCAGAGGCGGGGAATCAGCGGTGGTGAATCAGACGCGGGGATTCAGAGGTTGTAAATCAGAGATGGGGAATCAGAGGCGGGGAATCAGAAGCGGGGAAACAGAGGTGGGGAGTCAGATATGGGGAATCAGAGGTGGGGAATAAGAGGCGAAGAATCAGAGGCAGGGAATCAGATGCCGGGAATAAGAGGCCGGGAATCAGAGGTGGGGAATCAGAGTCCGGGAATCAGAGATGGGGATTCAGAGGCTGGAATGAGATATTGGGAATCAGAGGCGGGGAATCAGAGGCGGGGAAACAAAGGCGGTGAATCAGAGATAGGGAATCAGAGGCGCTGAATCAGAGGCAGGGAATCAAACATGGGGAATCAGAGCTGGGGAATCAGAGTCGGGGAATCAGAGTTGGGGCATCAGAGGTGGGGAATTAGATATGGGGAAACAGAGGTGGGGAATCAGAGGCGGGGAAACAGAGGCGGGGAATCAGATATGGGGAATCAGAGGTGGGGAATCAGAGGCAGGCAATCAGATGTGCGGAATCAGAGGTGGTGAATCAGAGGCGGGGAAACAGAGGTGGGGAGTCAGATATGAGGAGTCAGAGGTGGGGAATAAGAGGCGGAGAATCAGAGGCAGGGAATCAGATGCCGGGAATAAGAGGCCGGGAAACAGAGGTGGGGAATCAGAGTTCGGGAATCAGAGATGGGGATTCAGAGGCGGGGATTGAGATATTGGGAATCAGATATGGGGAATCAGAGGTGGCGAATCAAAGGCGGTGAATCAGAGATGGGGAATCAGAGGCGGGGAATCAGAGGCGGGGAATCAGAGCTGGGGAATCAGAGGCGGGGAATCAGAGTTGGGGAATCAGAGGCGGGGAATCAGATATGTGGAAACAGATGTGGGGAATCAGAGGCGGGGAAACAGAGGCGGGGAATCAGATATGGGGAATCAGAGGTGGCGAATCAAAGGCGGTGAATCAGAGATGGGGAATCAGAGGCAGGGAATCAGAGGCAGGGAATCAAACACGGGGAATCAGAGGCGGGGAATCAGAGCTGGGGAATCAGAGGCGGGGAATCAGAGTTGGGGAGTCAGAGGCGGGGAATCAGAGGCGGGGAAACAGAGGCGGTGAATCAGATATGGGGAATCAGAGGTGGGGAATCAGAGGTTGGGAATCAGAGGCAGGGAATCAGAGGCCGGGAATCAGAGTCCGGGAATCAGAGATGGGGATTCAGAGGTGGGGAATGAGATATGGGGAATCAGAGATGGGGAATCAGAGGCGGGGAATCAGAGACGGGGAATCAGAGCTGGGGAATCAGAGGCGGGGAATCAGAGTTGGGGAATCAGAGGCGGGGAATCAGATATGGGGAAACAGAGGTGGGGAATCAGAGGAGGGGAAACAGAGGCGGGGAATCAGATATGGGGAATCAGAGGTGGGGAATCAGAGTCCGGGAATCAGAGATGGGGATTCAGAGGCGGGGAATGAGATATGGGGAATCAGATGCGGGGAATCAGAGGCGGGGAAACAGAGGTGGTGAATAAGATATGGGGAATCAGATATGGGGAATCAAAGGCGGTGAATCAGAGATGGGGAATCAGAGGCGGGGAATCAGAGGCGGGGTATCAGAGCTGGGGAATCAGAGGCGGGGAATCAGAGTTGGGGAATAAGAGGCGGGGAATCAGATATGGGGAAACAGAGGTGGGGAATCAGAGGTGGGGAAACAGAGGCGGGGAATCAGATATGGGGAATCAGAGGTGGGGAATCAGAGGTTAGGAATCAGAGGCAGGGAATCAGAGGCGGGGAAACAGAGGCGGGGAATCAGATATGGGGAATCAGAGGTGGCGAATCAAAGGCGGTGAATCAGAGATGGGGATTCAGAGGCGGGGAATCAGAGGCAGGGAATCAAACACGGGGAATCAGAGGTGGGGAATCAGAGCTGGGGAATCAGAGGCGGGGAATCAGAGTTGGGGAATCAGAGGCGGGGAATCAGAGGCGGGGAAACAGAGGCGGGGAATCAGATATGGGGAATCAGAGGTGGGGAATCAGAGGTTGGGAATCAGAGGCAGGGAATCAGAGGCGGGGAATCAGAGGCGGGGAAACAGAGGCGGGGAATCAGATATGGGGAATCAGATGTGGCGAATCAAAGGCGGTGAATCAGAGATGGGGAATCAGAGGCGGGGAATCAGAGGCGGGGAATCAGAGTTGGGGAATCAGAGGCGGGGAATCAGAGGCGGGGAAACAGAGGCGGTGAATCAGATATGGGGAATCAGAGGTGGGGAATCAGAGGTTGGGAATCAGAGGCAGGGAATCAGAGGCGGGGATTCAGAGTCCGGGAATCAGAGATGGGGATTCAGAGGTGGGGAATGAGATATGGGGAATCAGAGGCGGGGAATCAGAGGCGGGGAAACAGAGGTGGGGACTCAGATATGGGGAATCAGATATGGGGAATCAAAGGCGGTGAATCAGAGATAGGGAATCAGAGGCGGGGAATCAGAGACGGGGAATCAGAGCTAGGGAATCAGAGGCGGGGAATCAGAGTTGGGGAATCAGAGGCGGGGAATCAGATATGGGGAAACAGAGGTGGGGAATCAGAGACGGGGAAACAGAGGCGGGGAATCAGATATGGGGAATCAGAGGTGGGGAATCAGAGTCCGGGAATCAGAGATGGGGATTCAGAGGCGGGGAATGAGATATGGGGAATCAGAGGCGGGGAATCAGAGGCGGGGAAACAGAGGTGGGGAATCAGATATGGGGAATCAGATATGGGGAATCAAAGGCGGTGAATCAGAGATGGGGAATCAGAGGCGGGGAATCAGAGGCGGGGTATCAGAGCTGGGGAATCAGAGGCGGGGAATCAGAGTTGGGTAATCAGAGGCGGGGAATCAGTTATGGGGAAACAGAGGTGGGGAATCAGAGGTGGGGAAACAGAGGCGGGGAATCAGATATGGGGAATCAGAGGTGGGGAATCAGAGGTTAGGAATCAGAGGCAGGGAATCAGAGGCGGGGAAACAGAGGCGGGGAATCAGATATGGGGAATCAGAGGTGGCGAATCAAAGGCGGTGAATCAGAGATGGGGAATCAGAGGCGGGGAATCGGAGGCAGGGAATCAAACACGGGGAATCAGAGGCGGGGAATCAGAGCTGGGGAATCAGAGGCGGGGAATCAGAGTTGGGGAATCAGAGGCGGGGAATCAGAGGCGGGGAAACAGAGGCGGGGAATCAGATATGGTGAATCAGAGGTGGGGAATCAGAGGTTGGGAATCAGAGGCAGGGAATCAGATGTGCGGAATCAGAGATGGGGAATCAAAGGCGGGGAATCAGAGTTGGGGCATCAGAGCTGGGGAATCAGAGGCAGGGAATCAGAATCAGAAGCGGGGAATCAGAGGCTGGGAATCAGAGGTTGGGAATCAGAGGCAGGGAATCAGAGGCGGGGAATCAGAGGCCGGGAATCAGAGGCAGGGAATCAGATGTGCGGAATCAGAGATGGGGAATCAAAGGCGGGGAATCAGAGTTGGGGCATCAGAGCTGGGGAATCAGAGGCAGGGAATCAGAATCAGAAGCGGGGAATCAGAGGCTGGGAATCAGAGGCCGGGAATCAGATGCCGGGAATAAGAGGCCGGGAATCAGCGGTGCGGAATCAGAGTCCGGGAATCAGAGATGGGGATTCAGAGGCGGGGAATGAGATATGGGGAATCAGAGGCGGGGAATCAGAGGCGGGGAAACAGAGGTGGGGAATCAGATATAGGGAATCAGAGGTGGCGAATCAAAGGCGGTGAATCAGTGATGGGCAATCAGAGGCGGGGAATCAGAGGCAGGGAATCAAACACGGGGAATCAGAGGCGGGGAATCAGAGCTGGGGAATCAGAGGCGGGGAATCAGAGTTGGGGAATCAGAGGCGGGGAATCAGATATGGGGAATCAGAGGCGGGGAATCATAGGCGGGTAAACAGATGCGGGGAATCAGATATGGGGAATCAGAGGTGGGGAATCAGGTGCAGGGAATCAGTGGCAGGGAATCAGAGGCGGGGAATCAGAGGCGGGGAGTCAGAGGTAGGGAATCAGACACGGGGAATCAGAGGTGGGGAATCAGAGATGGGGAATCAGAGGCGGGGAATCAGAGGCAGGGAATCGGACGCCGGGAATCAGAGGCGGGGAATCAGAGCTGGGGAATCAGAGGCGGGGAATCAGAGTTGGGGAATCAGAGGCGGGGTATCAGATATGGGGAAATTGAGGCGGGGAATCAGATATGGGGAATCAGAGGCTGGGAATCAGAGGGGGAGAAACAGAGGCGGGGAATAAGTTATGGGGAATCATAGGTGGGGAATCAGGGGTGGGGAATCAGTGGCAGGGAATCAGAGGCGGGGAAACAGAGGTGGGTAATCAGATATGGGAAATCAGAGGTGGCGAATCAAAGGCGGTAAATCAGAGATGGGGAATCAGAGGCGGGGAATCAGAGCTGGGGAATCAGAGGCGGGGAATCAGAGTTGGGGAATCAGAGTCGGGGAATCAGATAAGGGGAAACAGAGGTGGGGAATCAGAGGCGGGGAAACAGAGGCGGGGAATCAGATATGGGGAATCAGAGGTGGGGAATCAGAGGTTGGGAATCAGAGGCAGGGAATCAGAGGCGGGGAAACAGAGGCGGGGAATCAGATATGGGGAATCAGAGGTGGCGAATCAAAGGCGGTGAATCAGAGATGGGGAATCAGAGGGGGTGAATCAGAGGCAGGGAATCAAACACGGGGAATCAGAGGCGGGGAATCAGACCTGGGGAGTCAGAGGCGGGGAATCAGAGTTGGGGAATCAGAGGCGGGGAATCAGAGGCGGGGAAACAGAGGCGGGGAATCAGATATGGGGAATCAGAGGTGGGGAATCAGAGGTTGGGAATCAGAGGCAGGGAATCAGACGCGGGGAATCAGAGGCGGGGAATCAGAGGCATGGAATCAGATGTGCGGAATCAGAGATGGGGAATCAGAGGCAGGGAATCAGAGGCGGGTAATCAGAGGCGTGGAATCAGAGGCCGGGAATCAGAGGCCGGGAATAGAGGCCGGGAATCAGAGGCCGGGAATCAGAGGCCGGGAATCAGAGGTGGGGAATCAGAGGCGGGGAATCAGAGGCGGAGAATCAGAGGCCGGGAATCAGAGGCGGGGAATCAGAGTTGGGGCATCAGAGGTGGGGAATTAGATATGGGGAAACAGAGGCGGGGAATCAGAGGCGGGGAAACAGAGCGGGGAATCAGATATGGGGAATCAGAGGTGGGGAATCAGAGGCAGGGAATCAGATGTGCGGAATCAGAGATGGGGAATCAGAGGCAGGGAATCAGAATCAGAAGCGGGGAATCAGAGGCCGGGAATCAGAGGCCGGGAATCAGATGCCGGGAATAAGAGGCCGGGAATCAGAGGTGGGGAATCAGAGTCCGGGAATCAGAGATGGGGATTCAGAGGCGGGGAATCAGAGGCGGGGAAACAGAGGTGGGGAATCAGATATGGGGAATCAGTGGTGGCGAATCAAAGGCGGTAAATCAGAGATGGGGAATCAGAGGCGGGGAATCAGAGGCAGGGAATCAAACACGGGGAATCAGAGGCGGGGAATCAGAGCTGGGGAATCAGAGGCGGGGAATCAGAGTTGGGGAATCAGAGTCGGGGAATCAGATATGGGGAAACAGAGGTGGGGAATCAGAGGCGGGGATACAGAGGCGGGGAATCAGATATGGGGAATCAGAGGTGGGGAATCAGAGGTTGGGAATCAGAGGCAGGGAATCAGAGGCGGGGAAACAGAGGTTGGGAATCAGAGGCAGGGAATCAGAGGCGGGGAAACAGAGGCGGGGAATCAGATATGGGGAATCAGAGGTGGCGAATCAAAGGTGGTGAATCAGAGATGGGGAATCAGAGGCGGTGAATCAGAGGAAGGGAATCAAACACGGGGAATCAGAGGTGGGGAATCAGACCTGGGGAATCAGAGGCGGGGAATCAGAGTTGGGGAATCAGAGGCGAGGAATCAGAGGCGGGGAAACAGAGGCGGGGAATCAGATATGGGGAATCAGAGGTGGGGAATCAGAGGTTGGGAATCAGAGGCAGGGAATCAGAGGCGGGGAATCAGAGGCGGCGAATCAGATGCATGGAATCAGATGTGCGGAATCAGAGATGGGGAATCAGAGGCAGGGAATCAGAGGCGGGGAATCAGAGGCGTGGAATCAGAGGCCGGTATTCAGAGGCCGGGAATGAGAGGCCGGGAGTCAGAGGCCGGGAATCAGAGGCCGGGAATCAGAGGTGGGATATCAGAGGCCGGGAATCAGAGATGGGGAATCAGAGGCAGGGAATCAGCGGTGGTGAATCAGACGCGGGGATTCAGAGGTTGTAAATCAGAGATGGGGAATCAGAGACGGGGAATCAGAGGCGGGGAATCAGAGGCGAGGAATCAGAGGCGGGGAAACAGAGGCGGGGAATCAGATATGGGGAATCAGAGGTGGGGAATCAGAGGTTGGGAATCAGAGGCAGGGAATCAGAGGCGGGGAATCAGAGGCGGCGAATCAGATGCATGGAATCAGATGTGCGGAATCAGAGATGGGGAATCAGAGGCAGGGAATCAGAGGCGGGGAATCAGAGGCGTGGAATCAGAGGCCGGTATTCAGAGGCCGGGAATGAGAGGCCGGGAATCAGAGGCCGGGAATCAGAGGCCGGGAATCAGAGGTGGGATATCAGAGGCCGGGAATCAGAGATGGGGAATCAGAGGCGGGGAATCAGCGGTGGTGAATCAGACGCCGGGATTCAGAGGTTGTAAATCAGAGATGGGGAATCAGAGACGGGGAATCAGAGGCGGGGAAACAGAGGTGGGGAGTCAGATATGGGGAATCAGAGGTGGGGAATAAGAGGCGGAGAATCAGAGGCAGGGAATCAGAGGTGGGGAATCAGAGGCCGGGAATCAGAATCCAGGAATCAGAGGCCGGGAATCAGAGATGGGGATTCAGAGGCGGGGAATGAGATATTGGGAATCAGAGGCGGGGAATCAGAGGCGGGGAAACAGAGGTGGGGAATCAGATTTGGGGAATCAGAGGTGGCGAATCAAAGGCGGTGAATCAGAGATGGGGAATCAGAGGCGGGGAATCAGAGGCAGGGAATCAAACACGGGGAATCAGAGGCGGGGAATCAGAGCTGGGGAATCAGAGGCGGGGAATCAGAGTTGGGGAATCAGAGGCGGGGAATCAGATATGGGGAAACAGAGGTGGGGAATCAGAGGTGGGGAAACAGAGGCGGGGAATCAGATATGGGGAATCAGAGGTGGGGAATCAGAGGTTGGGAATCAGAGGCAGGGAATCAGAGGCGGGGAAACAGAGGCGGGGAATCAGATATGGGGAATCAGAGGTGGCGAATCAAAGGCGGTGTATCAGAGATGGGGAATCAGAGGCGGGGAATCAGAGTCAGGGAATCAAACACGGGGAATCAGAGGCGGGGAATCAGAGCTGGGGAATCAGAGGCGGGGAATCAGAGTTGGGGAATCAGAGGCGGGGAATCAGAGGCAGGGAATCAGAGGCGGAGAATCAGAGGTTGGGAATCAGAGGCAGGGAATCAGAGGCAGGGAATCAGAGGCAGGGAATCAGAGGCGGGGAATCAGAGGTGGGGAATCAGAGGTTGGGAATCAGAGGCAGGGAATCAGAGGCATGGAATCAGATGTGCGGAATCAGAGATGTGGAATCAGAGGCAGGGAATCAGAGGCGGGGAATCAGAGGCGTGGAATCAGAGGCCGGGAATCAGAGGCCGGGAATGAGAGGCCGGGAATCAGAGGCCGGGAATCAGAGGCCGGGAATCAGAGGTGGGGAATCAGAGGCCGGGAATCAGAGATGGGGATTCAGAGGCGGGGAATGAGATATTGGGAATCAGAGGCGGGGAATCAGAGGCGGGGAAACAAAGGCTGTGAATCATAGATGGGGAATCAGAGGCGCGGAATCAGAGGCAGGGAATCAAACACGGGGAATCAGAGCTGGGGAATCAGAGTCGGGGAATCAGAGTTGGGGCATCAGAGGTGGGGAATTAGATATGGGGAAACAGAGCTGGGGAATCAGAGGCGGGGAAACAGAGGCGGGGAATCAGATATGGGGAATCAGAGGCGGGGAATCAGAGTTGGGGAATCAGAGGCGGGGAATCAGAGGCGGGGAAACAGAGGCGGGGAATCAGATATGGGGAATCAGAGGTGGGGAATCAGAGGTTGGGAATCAGAGGCAGGGAATCAGAGGAGGGGAATCAGAGGCGGGGAATCAGAGGCAGGGAATCAGATGTGCGGAATCAGAGATGGGGAATCAAAGGCGGGGAATCAGAGTTGGGGCATCAGAGCTGGGGAATCAGAGGCAGGGAATCAGAATCAGAAGCGGGGAATCAGAGGCCGGGAATCAGAGGCCGGGAATCAGATGCCGGGAATAAGAGGACGGGAATCAGCGGTGGGGAATCAGAGTCCGGGAATCAGAGATGGGGATTCAGAGGCGGGGAATGAGATATGGGGGATCAGAGGCGGGGAATCAGAGGCGGGGAAACAGAGGCGGGGAATCAGATATGGGGAATCAGATGTGGCGAATCAAAGGCGGTGAATCAAGATGGGGAATCAGAGGCGGGGAATCAGAGGCGGGGAATCAGAATGGGGCATCAGAGGCGGGGAATCAGAGGCGGGGAAACAGAGGCGGTGAATCAGATATGGGGAATCAGAGGTGGGGAATCAGAGGTTGGGAATCAGAGGCAGGGAATCAGAGGCGGGGATTCAGAGTCCGGGAATCAGAGATGGGGATTCAGAGGTGGGGAATGAGATATGGGGAATCAGAGGCGGGGAATCAGAGGCGAGGAAACAGAGGTGGGGACTCAGATATGGGGAATCAGATATGGGGAATCAAAGGCGGTGAATCAGAGATAGGGAATCAGCGGCGGGGAATCAGAGACGGGGAATCAGAGCTGGGGAATCAGAGGCGGGGAATCAGAGTTGGGGAATCAGAGGCGGGGAATCAGATATGGGGAAACAGAGGTGGGGAATCAGAGGCGGGGAAACAGAGGCGGGGAATCAGATATGGGGAATCAGAGGTGGGGAATCAGAGTCCGGGAATCAGAGATGGGGATTCAGAGGCGGGGAATGAGATATGGGGAATCAGAGGCGGGGAATCAGAGGCGGGGAAACAGAGGTGGGGAATCAGATATGGGGAATCAGATATGGAGAATCAAAGGCGGTGAATCAGAGATGGGGAATCAGAGGCGGGGAATCAGAGGCGGGGTATCAGAGCTGGGGAATCAGAGGCGGGGAATCAGAGTTGGGGAATCAGAGGCGGGGAATCAGTTATGGGGAAACAGAGGTGGGGAATCAGAGGTGGGGAAACAGAGGCGGGGAATCAGATATGGGGAATCAGAGGTGGGGAATCAGAGGTTAGGAATCAGAGGCAGGGAATCAGAGGCGGGGAAACAGAGGCGGGGAATCAGATATGGGGAATCAGAGGTGGCGAATCAAAGGCGGTGAATCAGAGATGGGGAATCAGAGGCGGGGAATCAGAGGCAGGGAATCAAACACGGGGAATCAGAGGCGGGGAATCAGAGCTGGGGAATCAGAGGCGGGGAATCAGAGTTGGGGAATCAGAGGCAGGGAATCAGAGGCGGGGAAACAGAGGCGGGGAATCAGATATGGTGAATCAGAGGTGGGGAATCAGAGGTTGGGAATCAGAGGCAGGGAATCAGAGGCGGGGAATCAGAGGCCGGGAATCAGAGGCAGGGAATCAGATGTGCGGAATCAGATATGGGGAATCAAAGGCGGGGAATCAGAGTTGGGGCATCAGAGCTGGGGAATCAGAGGCAGGGAATCAGAATCAGAAGCGGGGAATCAGAGGCTGGGAATCAGAGGCCGGGAATCAGATGCCGGGAATAAGAGGCCGGGAATCAGCGGTGCGGAATCAGAGTCCGGGAATCAGAGATGGGGATTCAGAGGCGGGGAATGAGATTTGGGGAATCAGAGGCGGGGAATCAGAGGCGGGGAAACAGAGGTGGGGAATCAGATATAGGGAATCAGAGGTGGCGAATCAAAGGCGGTGAATCAGTGATGGGCAATCAGAGGCGGGGAATCAGAGGCAGGGAATCAAACACGGGGAATCAGAGGCGGGGAATCAGAGCTGGGGAATCAGAGGCGGGGAATCAGAGTTGGGGAATCAGAGGCGGGGAATCAGATATGGGGAATCAGAGGCGGGGAATCATAGGCGGGTAAACAGATGCGGGGAATCAGATATGGGGAATCAGAGGTGGGGAATCAGGTGCAGGGAATCAGTGGCAGGGAATCAGAGGCGGGGAATCAGAGGCGGGGAGTCAGAGGTAGGGAATCAGACACGGGGAATCAGAGGTGGGGAATCAGAGATGGGGAATCAGAGGCGGGGAATCAGAGGCAGGGAATCGGACGCCGGGAATCAGAGGCGGGGAATCAGAGCTGGGGAATCAGAGGCGGGGAATCAGAGTTGGGGAATCAGAGGCGGGGTATCAGATATGGGGAAATAGAGGCGGGGAATCAGATATGGGGAATCAGAGGCTGGGAATCAGAGGGGGAGAAACAGAGGCGGGGAATAAGTTATGGGGAATCATGGGTGGGGAATCAGGTGTGGGGAATCAGTGGCAGGGAATCAGAGGCGGGGAATCAGAGGCGGGGAATCAGAGGCGGGGAAACAGAGGTGGGTAATCAGATATGGGAAATCAGAGGTGGCGAATCAAAGGCGGTAAATCAGAGATGGGGAATCAGAGGCGGGGAATCAGAGCTGGGGAATCAGAGGCGGGGAATCAGAGTTGGGGAATCAGAGTCGGGGAATCAGATATGGGGAAACAGAGGTGGGGAATCAGAGGCGGGGAAACAGAGGCGGGGAATCAGATATGGGGAATCAGAGGTGGGGAATCAGAGGTTGGGAATCAGAGGCAGGGAATCAGAGGCGGGGAAACAGAGGCGGGGAATCAGATATGGGGAATCAGCTGTGGCGAATCAAAGGCGGTGAATCAGAGATGGGGAATCAGAGGGGGTGAATCAGAGGCAGGGAATCAAACACGGGGAATCAGAGGCGGGGAATCAGACCTGGGGAATCAGAGGCGGGGAATCAGAGTTGGGGAATCAGAGGCGGGGAATCAGAGGCGGGGAAACAGAGGCGGGGAATCAGATATGGGGAATCAGAGGTGGGGAATCAGAGGTTGGGAATCAGAGGCAGGGAATCAGAGGCGGGGAATCAGAGGAGGGGAATCAGAGGCATGGAATCAGATGTGCGGAATCAGAGATGGGGAATCAGAGGCAGGGAATCAGAGGCGGGTAATCAGAGGCGTGGAATCAGAGGCCGGGAATCAGAGGCCGGGAATGAGAGGCCGGGAATCAGAGGCCGGGAATCAGAGGCCGGGAATCAGAGGTGGGGAATCAGAGGCCGGGAATCAGAGGTTGGGAATCAGAGGCAGGGAATCAGAGGCAGGGAATCAGAGGCAGGGAATCAGAGGCGGGGAATCAGAGGCGGAGCATCAGAGGCCGGGAATCAGAGGCGGGGAATCAGAGTTGGGGCATCAGAGGTGGGGAATTAGATATGGGGAAACAGAGGCGGGGAATCAGAGGCGGGGAAACAGAGCGGGGAATCAGATATGGGGAATCAGAGGTGGGGAATCAGAGGCAGGGAATCAGATGTGCGGAATCAGAGATGGGGAATCAGAGGCAGGGAATCAGAATCAGAAGCGGGGAATCAGAGGCCGGGAATCAGAGGCCGGGAATCAGATGCCGGGAATAAGAGGCCGGGAATCAGAGGTGGGGAATCAGAGTCCGGGAATCAGAGATGGGGATTCAGAGGCGGGGAATCAGAGGCGGGGAAACAGAGGTGGGGAATCAGATATGGGGAATCAGTGGTGGCGAATCAAAGGCGGTAAATCAGAGATGGGGAATCAGAGGCGGGGAATCAGAGGCAGGGAATCAAACACGGGGAATCAGAGGCGGGGAATCAGAGCTGGGGAATCAGAGGCGGGGAATCAGAGTTGGGGAATCAGAGTCGGGGAATCAGATATGGGGAAACAGAGGTGGGGAATCAGAGGCGGGGATACAGAGGCGGGGAATCAGATATGGGGAATCAGAGGTGGGGAATCAGAGGTTGGGAATCAGAGGCAGGGAATCAGAGGCGGGGAAACAGAGGTTGGGAATCAGAGGCAGGGAATCAGAGGCGGGGAAACAGAGGCGGGGAATCAGATATGGGGAATCAGAGGTGGCGAATCAAAGGTGGTGAATCAGAGATTGGGAATCAGAGGCGGTGAATCAGAGGCAGGGAATCAAACACGGGGAATCAGAGGTGGGGAATCAGACCTGGGGAATCAGAGGCGGGGAATCAGAGTTGGGGAATCAGAGGCGAGGAATCAGAGGCGGGGAAACAGAGGCGGGGAATCAGATATGGGGAATCAGAGGTGGGGAATCAGAGGTTGGGAATCAGAGGCAGGGAATCAGAGGCGGGGAATCAGAGGCGGCGAATCAGATGCATGGAATCAGATGTGCGGAATCAGAGATGGGGAATCAGAGGCGGGGAATCAGAGGCGGGGAATCAGAGGCGTGGAATCAGAGGCCGGTATTCAGAGGCCGGGAATGAGAGGCCGGGAATCAGAGGCCGGGAATCAGAGGCCGGGAATCAGAGGTGGGATATCAGAGGCCGGGAATCAGAGATGGGGAATCAGAGGCGGGGAATCAGCGGTGGTGAATCAGACGCGGGGATTCAGAGGTTGTAAATCAGAGATGGGGAATCAGAGACGTGGAATCAGAGGCGGGGAATCAGAGGCGAGGAATCAGAGGCGGGGAAACAGAGGCGGGGAATCAGATATGGGGAATCAGAGGTGGGGAATCAGAGGTTGGGAATCAGAGGCAGGGAATCAGAGGCGGGGAATCAGAGGCGGCGAATCAGATGCATGGAATCAGATGTGCGGAATCAGAGATGGGGAATCAGAGGCAGGGAATCAGAGGCGGGGAATCAGAGGCGTGGAATCAGAGGCCGGTATTCAGAGGCCGGGAATGAGAGGCCGGGAATCAGAGGCCGGGAATCAGAGGCCGGGAATCAGAGGTGGGATATCAGAGGCCGGGAATCAGAGATGGGGAATCAGAGACGGGGAATCAGAGGCGGGGAAACAGAGGTGGGGAGTCAGATATGGGGAATCAGAGGTGGGGAATAAGAGGCGGAGAATCAGAGGCAGGGAATCAGAGGTGGGGAATCAGAGGCCGGGAATCAGAATCCAGGAATCAGAGGCCGGGAATCAGAGATGGGGATTCAGAGGCGGGGAATGAGATATTGGGAATCAGAGGCGGGGAATCAGAGGCGGGGAATCAGAGGTGGGGAATCAGATTTGGGGAATCAGAGGTGGCGAATCAAAGGCGGTGAATCAGAGATGGGGAATCAGAGGCGGGGAATCAGAGGCAGGGAATCAAACACGGGGAATCAGAGGCGGGGAATCAGAGCTGGGGAATCAGAGGCGGGGAATCAGAGTTGGGGAATCAGAGGCGGGGAATCAGATATGGGGAAACAGAGGTGGGGAATCAGAGGTGGGGAAACAGAGGCGGGGAATCAGATATGGGGAATCAGAGGTGGGGAATCAGAGGTTGGGAATCAGAGGCAGGGAATCAGAGGCGGGGAAACAGAGGCGGGGAATCAGATATGGGGAATCAGAGGTGGCGAATCAAAGGCGGTGTATCAGAGATGGGGAATCAGAGGCGGGGAATCAGAGTCAGGGAATCAAACACGGGGAATCAGAGGCGGGGAATCAGAGCTGGGGAATCAGAGGCGGGGAATCAGAGTTGGGGAATCAGAGGCGGGGAATCAGAGGCAGGGAATCAGAGGCAGGGAATCAGAGGCGGAGAATCAGAGTTTGGGAATCAGAGGCAGGGAATCAGAGGCAGGGAATCAGAGGCAGGGAATCAGAGGCGGGGAATCAGAGGTGGGGAATCAGAGGTTGGGAATCAGAGGCAGGGAATCAGAGGCATGGAATCAGATGTGCGGAATCAGAGATGTGGAATCAGAGGCAGGGAATCAGAGGCGGGGAATCAGAGGCGTGGAATCAGAGGCCGGGAATCAGAGGCCGGGAATCAGAGGCCGGGAATCAGAGGCCTGGAATCAGAGGCCGGGAATCAGAGGTGGGGAATCAGAGATGGGGAATCAGAGGCGGGGAATCAGCGGTGGTGAATCAGACGCGGGGATTCAGAGGTTGTAAATCAGAGATGGGGAATCAGAGGCGGGGAATCAGAGGCGGGGAAACAGAGGTGGGGAATCAGATATGGGGAATCAGAGGTGGGGAATAAGATGCGGAGAATCAGAGGCAGGGAATCAGATGCCGGGAATAAGAGGCCGGGAATCAGAGGTGGGGAATCAGAGTCCAGGAATCAGAGATGGGGATTCAGAGGCGGGGAATGAGATATTGGGAATCAGAGGCGGGGAATCAGAGGCGGGGAAACAAAGGCTGTGAATCAGAGATGGGGAATCAGAGGCGCGGAATCAGAGGCAGGGAATCAAACACGGGGAATCAGAGCTGGGGAATCAGAGTCGGGGAATCAGAGTTGGGGCATCAGAGGTGGGGAATTAGAGATGGGGAAACAGAGGTGGGGAATCAGAGGCGGGGAAACAGAGGCGGGGAATCAGATATGGGGAATCAGAGGTGGGGAATCAGAGGCAGGGAATCAGATGTGCGGAATCAGAGGTGGGGAATCAGAGGCGGGGAAACAGATGTGGGGAGTCAGATATGGGGAATCAGAGGTGGGGAATAAGAGGCAGAGAATCAGAGGCAGGGAATCAGATGCCGGGAATAAGAGGCCGGGAAACAGAGGTGGGGAATCAGAGTCCGGGAATCAGAGATGGGGATTCAGAGGCGGGGATTGAGATATTGGGAATCAGATATGGGGAATCAGAGGTGGCGAATCAAAGGCGATGAATCAGAGATGGGGAATCAGATATGGGGAATCAAAGGCGGTGAATCAGAGATGGGGAATCAGAGGCGGGGAAACAGAGGCGGGGAATCAGAGCTGGGGAATCAGAGGCGGGGAATCAGAGTTGGGGAATCAGAGGCGGGGAATCAGATATGTGGAAACAGAGGTGGGGAATCATAGGCGGGGAAACAGAGGCGGGGAATCAGATATGGGGAATCAGAGGTGGCGAATCAAAGGCGGTGAATCAGATGTGCGGAATCAGAGATGGGGAATCAGAGGCAGGGAATCAGAATCAGAAGCGGGGAATCAGAGGCCGGGAATCAGAGGCCGGGTATCAGATGCCGGGAATAAGAGGCCGGGAAGCAGAGGTGGGGAATCAGAGTCCGGGAATCAGAGATGGGGATTCAGAGGCGGGGAATGAGATATGGGGAATCAGAGGCGGGGAATCAGAGGCGGGGAAACAGAGGTGGGGAATCAGATATGGGGAATCAGATATGGGGAATCAAAGGCGGTGAATCAGAGATGGGGATTCAGAGGCGGGGAAACAGAGGCGGGGATTCAGAGCTGGGGAATCAGAGGCGGGGAATCAGAGTTGGGGAATCAGAGGCGGGGAATCAGACATGTGGAAACAGAGGTGGGGAATCAGAGGCGGGGAAACAGAGGCGGGGAATCAGATATGGGGAATCAGAGGTGGCGAATCAAAGGCGGTGAATCAGAGATGGGGAATCAGAGGTGGGGAATCAGAGGCCGGGAATCAGAATCCAGGAATCAGAGGCCGGGAATCAGAGATGGGGATTCAGAGGCGGGGAATGAGATATTGGGAATCAGAGGCGGGGAATCAGAGGCGGGGAATCAGAGGTGGGGAATCAGATTTGGGGAATCAGAGGTGGCGAATCAAAGGCGGTGAATCAGAGATGGGGAATCAGAGGCGGGGAATCAGAGGCAGGGAATCAAACACGGGGAATCAGAGGCGGGGAATCAGAGCTGGGGAATCAGAGGCGGGGAATCAGAGTTGGGGAATCAGAGGCGGGGAATCAGATATGGGGAAACAGAGGTGGGGAATCAGAGGTGGGGAAACAGAGGCGGGGAATCAGATATGGGGAATCAGAGGTGGGGAATCAGAGGTTGGGAATCAGAGGCAGGGAATCAGAGGCGGGGAAACAGAGGCGGGGAATCAGATATGGGGAATCAGAGGTGGCGAATCAGAGTCAGGGAATCAAACACGGGGAATCAGAGGCGGGGAATCAGAGCTGGGGAATCAGAGGCGGGGAATCAGAGTTGGGGAATCAGAGGCGGGGAATCAGAGGCAGGGAATCAGAGGCAGGGAATCAAACACGGGGAATCAGAGGCGGGGAATCAGAGCTGGGGAATCAGAGGCGGGGAATCAGAGTTGGGGAATCAGAGGCGGGGAATCAGATATGGGGAAACAGAGGTGGGGAATCAGAGGTGGGGAAACAGAGGCGGGGAATCAGATATGGGGAATCAGAGGTGGGGAATCAGAGGTTGGGAATCAGAGGCAGGGAATCAGAGGCGGGGAAACAGAGGCGGGGAATCAGATATGGGGAATCAGAGGTGGCGAATCAGAGTCAGGGAATCAAACACGGGGAATCAGAGGCGGGGAATCAGAGCTGGGGAATCAGAGGCGGGGAATCAGAGTTGGGGAATCAGAGGCGGGGAATCAGAGGTTGGGAATCAGAGGCAGGGAATCAGAGGCGGGGAAACAGAGGCGGGGAATCAGATATGGGGAATCAGAGGTGGCGAATCAAAGGTGGTGAATCAGAGATGGGGAATCAGAGGCGGTGAATCAGAGGAAGGGAATCAAACACGGGGAATCAGAGGTGGGGAATCAGACCTGGGGAATCAGAGGCGGGGAATCAGAGTTGGGGAATCAGAGGCGAGGAATCAGAGGCGGGGAAACAGAGGCGGGGAATCAGATATGGGGAATCAGAGGTGGGGAATCAGAGGTTGGGAATCAGAGGCAGGGAATCAGAGGCGGGGAATCAGAGGCGGCGAATCAGATGCATGGAATCAGATGTGCGGAATCAGAGATGGGGAATCAGAGGCAGGGAATCAGAGGCGGGGAATCAGAGGCGTGGAATCAGAGGCCGGTATTCAGAGGCCGGGAATGAGAGGCCGGGAGTCAGAGGCCGGGAATCAGAGGCCGGGAATCAGAGGTGGGATATCAGAGGCCGGGAATCAGAGATGGGGAATCAGAGGCGGGGAATCAGCGGTGGTGAATCAGACGCGGGGATTCAGAGGTTGTAAATCAGAGATGGGGAATCAGAGACGGGGAATCAGAGGCGGGGAATCAGAGGCGAGGAATCAGAGGCGGGGAAACAGAGGCGGGGAATCAGATATGGGGAATCAGAGGTGGGGAATCAGAGGTTGGGAATCAGAGGCAGGGAATCAGAGGCGGGGAATCAGAGGCGGCGAATCAGATGCATGGAATCAGATGTGCGGAATCAGAGATGGGGAATCAGAGGCAGGGAATCAGAGGCGGGGAATCAGAGGCGTGGAATCAGAGGCCGGTATTCAGAGGCCGGGAATGAGAGGCCGGGAATCAGAGGCCGGGAATCAGAGGCCGGGAATCAGAGGTGGGATATCAGAGGCCGGGAATCAGAGATGGGGAATCAGAGGCGGGGAATCAGCGGTGGTGAATCAGACGCCGGGATTCAGAGGTTGTAAATCAGAGATGGGGAATCAGAGACGGGGAATCAGAGGCGGGGAAACAGAGGTGGGGAGTCAGATATGGGGAATCAGAGGTGGGGAATAAGAGGCGGAGAATCAGAGGCAGGGAATCAGAGGTGGGGAATCAGAGGCCGGGAATCAGAATCCAGGAATCAGAGGCGGGGAATCAGAGTTGGGGAATCAGAGGCGGGGAATCAGATATGGGGAAACAGAGGTGGGGAATCAGAGGTGGGGAAACAGAGGCGGGGAATCAGATATGGGGAATCAGAGGCGGGGAATCAGAGGCGGGGAAACAGAGGTGGGGAATCAGATTTGGGGAATCAGAGGTGGCGAATCAAAGGCGGTGAATCAGAGATGGGGAATCAGAGGCGGGGAATCAGAGGCAGGGAATCAAACACGGGGAATCAGAGGCGGGGAATCAGAGCTGGGGAATCAGAGGCGGGGAATCAGAGTTGGGGAATCAGAGGCGGGGAATCAGATATGGGGAAACAGAGGTGGGGAATCAGAGGTGGGGAAACAGAGGCGGGGAATCAGATATGGGGAATCAGAGGTGGGGAATCAGAGGTTGGGAATCAGAGGCAGGGAATCAGAGGCGGGGAAACAGAGGCGGGGAATCAGATATGGGGAATCAGAGGTGGCGAATCAAAGGCGGTGTATCAGAGATGGGGAATCAGAGGGGGTGAATCAGAGGCAGGGAATCAAACACGGGGAATCAGAGGCGGGGAATCAGACCTGGGGAATCAGAGGCGGGGAATCAGAGTTGGGGAATCAGAGGCGGGGAATCAGAGGCGGGGAAACAGAGGCGGGGAATCAGATATGGGGAATCAGAGGTGGGGAATCAGAGGTTGGGAATCAGAGGCAGGGAATCAGAGGCGGGGAATCAGAGGCGGGGAATCAGAGGCATGGAATCAGATGTGCGGAATCAGAGATGGGGAATCAGAGGCAGGGAATCAGAGGCGGGTAATCAGAGGCGTGGAATCAGAGGCCGGGAATCAGAGGCCGGGAATGAGAGGCCGGGAATCAGAGGCCGGGAATCAGAGGCCGGGAATCAGAGGTGGGGAATCAGAGGCCGGGAATCAGAGGTTGGGAATCAGAGGCAGGGAATCAGAGGCAGGGAATCAGAGGCAGGGAATCAGAGGCGGGGAATCAGAGGCGGAGCATCAGAGGCCGGGAATCAGAGGCGGGGAATCAGAGTTGGGGCATCAGAGGTGGGGAATTAGATATGGGGAAACAGAGGCGGGGAATCAGAGGCGGGGAAACAGAGCGGGGAATCAGATATGGGGAATCAGAGGTGGGGAATCAGAGGCAGGGAATCAGATGTGCGGAATCAGAGATGGGGAATCAGAGGCAGGGAATCAGAATCAGAAGCGGGGAATCAGAGGCCGGGAATCAGAGGCCGGGAATCAGATGCCGGGAATAAGAGGCCGGGAATCAGAGGTGGGGAATCAGAGTCCGGGAATCAGAGATGGGGATTCAGAGGCGGGGAATCAGAGGCGGGGAAACAGAGGTGGGGAATCAGATATGGGGAATCAGTGGTGGCGAATCAAAGGCGGTAAATCAGAGATGGGGAATCAGAGGCGGGGAATCAGAGGCAGGGAATCAAACACGGGGAATCAGAGGCGGGGAATCAGAGCTGGGGAATCAGAGGCGGGGAATCAGAGTTGGGGAATCAGAGTCGGGGAATCAGATATGGGGAAACAGAGGTGGGGAATCAGAGGCGGGGATACAGAGGCGGGGAATCAGATATGGGGAATCAGAGGTGGGGAATCAGAGGTTGGGAATCAGAGGCAGGGAATCAGAGGCGGGGAAACAGAGGTTGGGAATCAGAGGCAGGGAATCAGAGGCGGGGAAACAGAGGCGGGGAATCAGATATGGGGAATCAGAGGTGGCGAATCAAAGGTGGTGAATCAGAGATGGGGAATCAGAGGCGGTGAATCAGAGGCAGGGAATCAAACACGGGGAATCAGAGGTGGGGAATCAGACCTGGGGAATCAGAGGCGGGGAATCAGAGTTGGGGAATCAGAGGCGAGGAATCAGAGGCGGGGAAACAGAGGCGGGGAATCAGATATGGGGAATCAGAGGTGGGGAATCAGAGGTTGGGAATCAGAGGCAGGGAATCAGAGGCGGGGAATCAGAGGCGGCGAATCAGATGCATGGAATCAGATGTGCGGAATCAGAGATGGGGAATCAGAGGCGGGGAATCAGAGGCGGGGAATCAGAGGCGTGGAATCAGAGGCCGGTATTCAGAGGCCGGGAATGAGAGGCCGGGAATCAGAGGCCGGGAATCAGAAGCCGGGAATCAGAGGTGGGATATCAGAGGCCGGGAATCAGAGATGGGGAATCAGAGGCGGGGAATCAGCGGTGGTGAATCAGACGCGGGGATTCAGAGGTTGTAAATCAGAGATGGGGAATCAGAGACGTGGAATCAGAGGCGGGGAATCAGAGGCGAGGAATCAGAGGCGGGGAAACAGAGGCGGGGAATCAGATATGGGGAATCAGAGGTGGGGAATCAGAGGTTGGGAATCAGAGGCAGGGAATCAGAGGCGGGGAATCAGAGGCGGCGAATCAGATGCATGGAATCAGATGTGCGGAATCAGAGATGGGGAATCAGAGGCAGGGAAT
Source organism: Narcine bancroftii (assembly GCF_036971445.1). Taxonomy (NCBI): domain Eukaryota; kingdom Metazoa; phylum Chordata; class Chondrichthyes; order Torpediniformes; family Narcinidae; genus Narcine; species Narcine bancroftii. The sequence continues at coordinate 57,030,952 of NC_091474.1, forward strand.
CAGAGGCGGGGAATCAGAGGCGTGGAATCAGAGGCCGGTATTCAGAGGCCGGGAATGAGAGGCCGGGAATCAGAGGCCGGGAATCAGAGGCCGGGAATCAGAGGTGGGATATCAGAGGCCGGGAATCAGAGATGGGGAATCAGAGACGGGGAATCAGAGGCGGGGAAACAGAGGTGGGGAGTCAGATATGGGGAATCAGAGGTGGGGAATAAGAGGCGGAGAATCAGAGGCAGGGAATCAGAGGTGGGGAATCAGAGGCCGGGAATCAGAATCCAGGAATCAGAGGCCGGGAATCAGAGATGGGGATTCAGAGGCGGGGAATGAGATATTGGGAATCAGAGGCGGGGAATCAGAGGCGGGGAATCAGAGGTGGGGAATCAGATTTGGGGAATCAGAGGTGGCGAATCAAAGGCGGTGAATCAGAGATGGGGAATCAGAGGCGGGGAATCAGAGGCAGGGAATCAAACACGGGGAATCAGAGGCGGGGAATCAGAGCTGGGGAATCAGAGGCGGGGAATCAGAGTTGGGGAATCAGAGGCGGGGAATCAGATATGGGGAAACAGAGGTGGGGAATCAGAGGTGGGGAAACAGAGGCGGGGAATCAGATATGGGGAATCAGAGGTGGGGAATCAGAGGTTGGGAATCAGAGGCAGGGAATCAGAGGCGGGGAAACAGAGGCGGGGAATCAGATATGGGGAATCAGAGGTGGCGAATCAAAGGCGGTGTATCAGAGATGGGGAATCAGAGGCGGGGAATCAGAGTCAGGGAATCAAACACGGGGAATCAGAGGCGGGGAATCAGAGCTGGGGAATCAGAGGCGGGGAATCAGAGTTGGGGAATCAGAGGCGGGGAATCAGAGGCAGGGAATCAGAGGCAGGGAATCAGAGGCGGAGAATCAGAGGTTGGGAATCAGAGGCAGGGAATCAGAGGCAGGGAATCAGAGGCAGGGAATCAGAGGCGGGGAATCAGAGGTGGGTAATCAGAGGTTGGGAATCAGAGGCAGGGAATCAGAGGCATGGAATCAGATGTGCGGAATCAGAGATGTGGAATCAGAGGCAGGGAATCAGAGGCGGGGAATCAGAGGCGTGGAATCAGAGGCCGGGAATCAGAGGCCGGGAATCAGAGGCCGGGAATCAGAGGCCGGGAATCAGAGGCCGGGAATCAGAGGTGGGGAATCAGAGATGGGGAATCAGAGGCGGGGAATCAGCGGTGGTGAATCAGACGCGGGGATTCAGAGGTTGTAAATCAGAGATGGGGAATCAGAGGCGGGGAATCAGAGGCGGGGAAACAGAGGTGGGGAATCAGATATGGGGAATCAGAGGTGGGGAATAAGATGCGGAGAATCAGAGGCAGGGAATCAGATGCCGGGAATAAGAGGCCGGGAATCAGAGGTGGGGAATCAGAGTCCAGGAATCAGAGATGGGGATTCAGAGGCGGGGAATGAGATATTGGGAATCAGAGGCGGGGAATCAGAGGCGGGGAAACAAAGGCTGTGAATCAGAGATGGGGAATCAGAGGCGCGGAATCAGAGGCAGGGAATCAAACACGGGGAATCAGAGCTGGGGAATCAGAGTCGGGGAATCAGAGTTGGGGCATCAGAGGTGGGGAATTAGAGATGGGGAAACAGAGGTGGGGAATCAGAGGCGGGGAAACAGAGGCGGGGAATCAGATATGGGGAATCAGAGGTGGGGAATCAGAGGCAGGGAATCAGATGTGCGGAATCAGAGGTGGGGAATCAGAGGCGGGGAAACAGATGTGGGGAGTCAGATATGGGGAATCAGAGGTGGGGAATAAGAGGCAGAGAATCAGAGGCAGGGAATCAGATGCCGGGAATAAGAGGCCGGGAAACAGAGGTGGGGAATCAGAGTCCGGGAATCAGAGATGGGGATTCAGAGGCGGGGATTGAGATATTGGGAATCAGATATGGGGAATCAGAGGTGGCGAATCAAAGGCGATGAATCAGAGATGGGGAATCAGATATGGGGAATCAAAGGCGGTGAATCAGAGATGGGGAATCAGAGGCGGGGAAACAGAGGCGGGGAATCAGAGCTGGGGAATCAGAGGCGGGGAATCAGAGTTGGGGAATCAGAGGCGGGGAATCAGATATGTGGAAACAGAGGTGGGGAATCATAGGCGGGGAAACAGAGGCGGGGAATCAGATATGGGGAATCAGAGGTGGCGAATCAAAGGCGGTGAATCAGATGTGCGGAATCAGAGATGGGGAATCAGAGGCAGGGAATCAGAATCAGAAGCGGGGAATCAGAGGCCGGGAATCAGAGGCCGGGTATCAGATGCCGGGAATAAGAGGCCGGGAAGCAGAGGTGGGGAATCAGAGTCCGGGAATCAGAGATGGGGATTCAGAGGCGGGGAATGAGATATGGGGAATCAGAGGCGGGGAATCAGAGGCGGGGAAACAGAGGTGGGGAATCAGATATGGGGAATCAGATATGGGGAATCAAAGGCGGTGAATCAGAGATGGGGAATCAGAGGCGGGGAAACAGAGGCGGGGATTCAGAGCTGGGGAATCAGAGGCGGGGAATCAGAGTTGGGGAATCAGAGGCGGGGAATCAGATATGTGGAAACAGAGGTGGGGAATCAGAGGCGGGGAAACAGAGGCGGGGAATCAGATATGGGGAATCAGAGGTGGCGAATCAAAGGCGGTGAATCAGAGATGGGGAATCAGAGGTGGGGAATCAGAGGCCGGGAATCAGAATCCAGGAATCAGAGGCCGGGAATCAGAGATGGGGATTCAGAGGCGGGGAATGAGATATTGGGAATCAGAGGCGGGGAATCAGAGGCGGGGAATCAGAGGTGGGGAATCAGATTTGGGGAATCAGAGGTGGCGAATCAAAGGCGGTGAATCAGAGATGGGGAATCAGAGGCGGGGAATCAGAGGCAGGGAATCAAACACGGGGAATCAGAGGCGGGGAATCAGAGCTGGGGAATCAGAGGCGGGGAATCAGAGTTGGGGAATCAGAGGCGGGGAATCAGATATGGGGAAACAGAGGTGGGGAATCAGAGGTGGGGAAACAGAGGCGGGGAATCAGATATGGGGAATCAGAGGTGGGGAATCAGAGGTTGGGAATCAGAGGCAGGGAATCAGAGGCGGGGAAACAGAGGCGGGGAATCAGATATGGGGAATCAGAGGTGGCGAATCAGAGTCAGGGAATCAAACACGGGGAATCAGAGGCGGGGAATCAGAGCTGGGGAATCAGAGGCGGGGAATCAGAGTTGGGGAATCAGAGGCGGGGAATCAGAGGCAGGGAATCAGAGGCAGGGAATCAAACACGGGGAATCAGAGGCGGGGAATCAGAGCTGGGGAATCAGAGGCGGGGAATCAGAGTTGGGGAATCAGAGGCGGGGAATCAGATATGGGGAAACAGAGGTGGGGAATCAGAGGTGGGGAAACAGAGGCGGGGAATCAGATATGGGGAATCAGAGGTGGGGAATCAGAGGTTGGGAATCAGAGGCAGGGAATCAGAGGCGGGGAAACAGAGGCGGGGAATCAGATATGGGGAATCAGAGGTGGCGAATCAGAGTCAGGGAATCAAACACGGGGAATCAGAGGCGGGGAATCAGAGCTGGGGAATCAGAGGCGGGGAATCAGAGTTGGGGAATCAGAGGCGGGGAATCAGAGGTTGGGAATCAGAGGCAGGGAATCAGAGGCGGGGAAACAGAGGTTGGGAATCAGAGGCAGGGAATCAGAGGCGGGGAAACAGAGGCGGGGAATCAGATATGGGGAATCAGAGGTGGCGAATCAAAGGTGGTGAATCAGAGATGGGGAATCAGAGGCGGTGAATCAGAGGAAGGGAATCAAACACGGGGAATCAGAGGTGGGGAATCAGACCTGGGGAATCAGAGGCGGGGAATCAGAGTTGGGGAATCAGAGGCGAGGAATCAGAGGCGGGGAAACAGAGGCGGGGAATCAGATATGGGGAATCAGAGGTGGGGAATCAGAGGTTGGGAATCAGAGGCAGGGAATCAGAGGCGGGGAATCAGAGGCGGCGAATCAGATGCATGGAATCAGATGTGCGGAATCAGAGATGGGGAATCAGAGGCAGGGAATCAGAGGCGGGGAATCAGAGGCGTGGAATCAGAGGCCGGGAATCAGAGGTGGGATATCAGAGGCCGGGAATCAGAGATGGGGAATCAGAGGCGGGGAATCAGCGGTGGTGAATCAGACGCGGGGATTCAGAGGTTGTAAATCAGAGATGGGGAATCAGAGACGGGGAATCAGAGGCGGGGAATCAGAGGCGAGGAATCAGAGGCGGGGAAACAGAGGCGGGGAATCAGATATGGGGAATCAGAGGTGGGGAATCAGAGGTTGGGAATCAGAGGCAGGGAATCAGAGGCGGGGAATCAGAGGCGGCGAATCAGATGCATGGAATCAGATGTGCGGAATCAGAGATGGGGAATCAGAGGCAGGGAATCAGAGGCGGGGAATCAGAGGCGTGGAATCAGAGGCCGGTATTCAGAGGCCGGGAATGAGAGGCCGGGAATCAGAGGCCGGGAATCAGAGGCCGGGAATCAGAGGTGGGATATCAGAGGCCGGGAATCAAAGATGGGGAATCAGAGGCGGGGAATCAGCGGTGGTGAATCAGACGCCGGGATTCAGAGGTTGTAAATCAGAGATGGGGAATCAGAGACGGGGAATCAGAGGCGGGGAAACAGAGGTGGGGAGTCAGATATGGGGAATCAGAGGTGGGGAATAAGAGGCGGAGAATCAGAGGCAGGGAATCAGAGGTGGGGAATCAGAGGCCGGGAATCAGAATCCAGGAATCAGAGGCCGGGAATCAGAGATGGGGATTCAGAGGCGGGGAATGAGATATTGGGAATCAGAGGCGGGGAATCAGAGGCGGGGAAACAGAGGTGGGGAATCAGATTTGGGGAATCAGAGGTGGCGAATCAAAGGCGGTGAATCAGAGATGGGGAATCAGAGGCGGGGAATCAGAGGCAGGGAATCAAACACGGGGAATCAGAGGCGGGGAATCAGAGCTGGGGAATCAGAGGCGGGGAATCAGAGTTGGGGAATCAGAGGCGGGGAATCAGATATGGGGAAACAGAGGTGGGGAATCAGAGGTGGGGAAACAGAGGCGGGGAATCAGATATGGGGAATCAGAGGTGGGGAATCAGAGGTTGGGAATCAGAGGCAGGGAATCAGAGGCGGGGAAACAGAGGCGGGGAATCAGATATGGGGAATCAGAGGTGGCGAATCAAAGGCGGTGTATCAGAGATGGGGAATCAGAGGCGGGGAATCAGAGTCAGGGAATCAAACACGGGGAATCAGAGGCGGGGAATCAGAGCTGGGGAATCAGAGGCGGGGAATCAGAGTTGGGGAATCAGAGGCGGGGAATCAGAGGCAGGGAATCAGAGGCGGAGTATCAGAGGTTGGGAATCAGAGGCAGGGAATCAGAGGCAGGGAATCAGAGGCAGGGAATCAGAGGCGGGGAATCAGAGGTGGGGAATCAGAGGTTGGGAATCAGAGGCAGGGAATCAGAGGCATGGAATCAGATGTGCGGAATCAGAGATGTGGAATCAGAGGCAGGGAATCAGAGGCGGGGAATCAGAGGCAGGGCATCAGATGTGCGGAATCAGAGATGGGGAATCAGAGGCAGGGAATCAGAATCAGAAGCGGGGAATCAGAGGCCGGGAATCAGAGGCCGGGAATCAGATGCCGGGAATAAGAGGCCGGGAATCAGAGGTGGGGAATCAGAGTCCGGGAATCAGAGATGGGGATTCAGAGGCGGGGAATCAGAGGCGGGAAAACAGAGGTGGGGAATCAGATATGGGGAATCAGTGGTGGCGAATCAAAGGCGGTAAATCAGAGATGGGGAATCAGAGGCGGGGAATCAGAGGCAGGGAATCAAACACGGGGAATCAGAGGCGGGGAATCAGAGCTGGGGAATCAGAGGCGGGGAATCAGAGTTGGGGAATCAGAGGCGGGGAATCAGATATGGGGAAACAGAGGCGGGGAATCAGAGGCGTGGAATCAGAGGCCGGGAATCAGAGGCCGGGAATGAGAGGCCGGGAATCAGAGGCCGGGAATCAGAGGCCGGGAATCAGAGGTGGGGAATCAGAGATGGGGAATCAGAGGCGGGGAATCAGCGGTGGTGAATCAGACGCGGGGATTCAGAGGTTGTAAATCAGAGATGGGGAATCAGAGGCGGGGAATCAGAGGCGGGGAAACAGAGGTGGGGAATCAGATATGGGGAATCAGAGGTGGGGAATAAGATGCGGAGAATCAGAGGCAGGGAATCAGATGCCGGGAATAAGAGGCCGGGAATCAGAGGTGGGGAATCAGAGTCCAGGAATCAGAGATGGGGATTCAGAGGCGGGGAATGAGATATTGGGAATCAGAGGCGGGGAATCAGATGCGGGGAAACAAAGGCTGTGAATCAGAGATGGGGAATCAGAGGCGCGGAATCAGAGGCAGGGAATCAAACACGGGGAATCAGAGCTGGGGAATCAGAGTCGGGGAATCAGAGTTGGGGCATCAGAGGTGGGGAATTAGAGATGGGGAAACAGAGGTGGGGAATCAGAGGCGGGGAAACAGAGGCGGGGAATCAGATATGGGGAATCAGAGGTGGGGAATCAGAGGCAGGGAATCAGATGTGCGGAATCAGAGGTGGGGAATCAGAGGCGGGGAAACAGATGTGGGGAGTCAGATATGGGGAATCAGAGGTGGGGAATAAGAGGCAGAGAATCAGAGGCAGGGAATCAGATGCCGGGAATAAGAGGCCGGGAAACAGAGGTGGGGAATCAGAGTCCGGGAATCAGAGATGGGGATTCAGAGGCGGGGATTGAGATATTGGGAATCAGATATGGGGAATCAGAGGTGGCGAATCAAAGGCGATGAATCAGAGATGGGGAATCAGATATGGGGAATCAAAGGCGGTGAATCAGAGATGGGGAATCAGAGGCGGGGAAACAGAGGCGGGGAATCAGAGCTGGGGAATTAGAGGCGGGGAATCAGAGTTGGGGAATCAGAGGCGGGGAATCAGATATGTGGAAACAGAGGTGGGGAATCATAGGCGGGGAAACAGAGGCGGGGAATCAGATATGGGGAATCAGAGGTGGCGAATCAAAGGCGGTGAATCAGATGTGCGGAATCAGAGATGGGGAATCAGAGGCAGGGAATCAGAATCAGAAGCGGGGAATCAGAGGCCGGGAATCAGAGGCCGGGTATCAGATGCCGGGAATAAGAGGCCGGGAAGCAGAGGTGGGGAATCAGAGTCCGGGAATCAGAGATGGGGATTCAGAGGCGGGGAATGAGATATGGGGAATCAGAGGCGGGGAATCAGAGGCGGGGAAACAGAGGTGGGGAATCAGATATGGGGAATCAGATATGGGGAATCAAAGGCGGTGAATCAGAGATGGGGAATGAGAGGCGGGGAAACAGAGGCGGGGATTCAGAGCTGGGGAATCAGAGGCGGGGAATCAGAGTTGGGGAATCAGAGGCGGGGAATCAGATATGTGGAAACAGAGGTGGGGAATCAGAGGCGGGGAAACAGAGGCGGGGAATCAGATATGGGGAATCAGAGGTGGCGAATCAAAGGCGGTGAATCAGAGATGGGGAATCAGAGGCGGGGAATCAGAGGCAGCAAATCAAACACGGGGAATCAGAGGCGGGGAATCAGAGCTGGGGAATCAGAGGAGGGGAATCAGAGTTGGGGAATCAGAGGCGGGGAATCAGAGGCGGGGAAACAGAGGCGGTGAATCAGATATGGGGAATCAGAGGTGGGGAATCAGAGGTTGGGAATCAGAGGCAGGGAATCAGAGGCGGGGAATCAGAGTCCGGGAATCAGAGATGGGGATTCAGAGGCAGGGAATGAGATATGGGGAATCAGAGGCGGGGAATCAGAGGCGGGGAAACAGAGGTGGTGAATCAGATATGGTGAATCAGATATGGGGAATCAAAGGCGGTGAATCAGAGATGGGGAATCAGAGGCGGGGAATCAGAGGCGGGGAATCAGAGCTGGGGAATCAGAGGCGGGGAATCAGAGTTGGGGAATCAGAGGCGGGGAATCAGATATGGGGAAACAGAGGTGGGGAATCAGAGGCGGGGAAACAGAGGCGGGGAATCAGATATGGGGAATCAGAGGTGGGGAATCAGAGTACGGGAATCAGAGATGGGGATTCAGAGGCGGGGAATGAGATATGGGGAATCAGAGGCGGGGAATCAGAGGCGGGGAAACAGAGGTGGGGAATCAGATATGGGGAATCTGATATGGGGAATCAAAGGCGGTGAATCAGAGATGGGGAATCAGAGGCGGGGAATCAGAGGCGGGGTATCAGAGCTGGGGAATCAGAGGCGGGGAATCAGAGTTGGGGAATCAGAGGCGGGGAATCAGATATGGGGAAACAGAGGTGGGGAATCAGAGGTGGGGAAACAGAGGCGGGGAATCAGATATGGGGAATCAGAGGTGGGGAATCAGAGGTTGGGAATCAGAGGCAGGGAATCAGAGGCGGGGAAACAGAGGCGGGGAATCAGATATGGGGAATCAGAGGTGGCGAATCAAAGGCGGTGAATCAGAGATGGGGAATCAGAGGCGGGGAATCAGAGGCAGGGAATCAAACACGGGGAATCAGAGGCGGGGAATCAGAGCTGGGGAATCAGAGGCGGGGAATCAGAGTTGGGGAATCAGAGGCGGGGAATCAGAGGCGGGGAAACAGAGGCGGGGAATCAGATATGGGGAATCAGAGGTCGGGAATCAGAGGTTGGGAATCAGAGGCAGGGAATCAGAGGCGGGGAATCAGAGGCGGGGAATCAGAGGCAGGGAATCAGATGTGCGGAATCAGAGATGGGGAATCAAAGGCGGGGAATCAGAGTTGGGGCATCAGAGGTGGGGAATTAGAAATGGGGAAACAGAGGCGGGGAATCAGAGGCGGGGAAACAGAGGCGGGGAATCAGATATGGGGAATCAGAGGTGGGGAATCAGAGGCAGGGAATCAGATGTGCGGAATCAGAGATGGGGAATCAGAGGCAGGGAATCAGAATCAGAAGCGGGGTATCAGAGGCCGGGAATCAGAGGCCGGGAATCAGATGCCGGGAATAAGAGGCCGGGAATCAGCGGTGGGGAATCAGAGTCCGGGAATCAGAGATGGGGATTCAGAGGCGGGGAATGATATATGGGGAATCAGAGGCGGGGAATAACAGGCGGGGAAACAGAGGTGGGGAATCAGATATAGGGAATCAGAGGTGGCGAATCAAAGGCGGTGAATCAAAGATGGGGAATCAGAGGCGGGGAAACAGAGGCGGGGAATCAGAGGTGGGGAATCAGAGGTTGGGAATCAGAGTCAGGGAATCAGAGGCGGGGAATCAGAGGCGGGGAATCAGAGGCATGGAATCAGATGTGCGGAATCAGAGATGTGGAATCAGAGGCAGGGAATCAGAGGCGGGGAATCAGAGGCGTGGAATCAGAGGCCGGGAATGAGAGGCCGGGAATCAGAGGCCGGGAATCAGAGGCCGGGAATCAGAGGTGGGGAATCAGAGGCCGGGAATCAGAGATGGGGAATCAGAGGCGGGGAATCAGCGGTGGTGAATCAGACGCGGGGATTCAGAGGTTGTAAATCAGAGATGGGGAATCAGAGGCGGGGAATCAGAGTCAGGGAATCAAACACGGGGAATCAGAGGCGGGGAATCAGAGCTGGGGAATCAGAGGCGGGGAATCAGAGTTGGGGAATCAGAGGCGGGGAATCAGAGGCAGGGAATCAGAGGCGGAGAATCAGAGGTTGGGAATCAGAGGCAGGGAATCAGAGGCAGGGAATCAGAGTCAGGGAATCAGAGGCAGGGAATCAGAGGTGGGGAATCAGAGGTTGGGAATCAGAGGCAGGGAATCAGAGGCATGGAATCAGATGTGCGGAATCAGAGATGTGGAATCAGAGGCAGGGAATCAGAGGCGGGGAATCAGAGGCGTGGAATCAGAGGCCGGGAATCAGAGGCCGGGAATGAGAGGCCGGGAATCAGAGGCCGGGAATCAGAGGCCGGGAATCAGAGGTGGGGAATCAGAGTCCGGGAATCAGAGATGGGGATTCAGAGGCGGGGAATCAGAGGCGGGGAAACAGAGGTGGGGAATCAGATATGGGGAATCAGTGGTGGCGAATCAAAGGCGGTAAATCAGAGATGGGGAATCAGAGGCGGGGAATCAGAGGCAGGGAATCAAACACGGGGAATCAGAGGCGGGGAATCAGAGCTGGGGAATCAGAGGCGGGGAATCAGAGTTGGGGAATCAGAGGCGGGGAATCAGATATGGGGAAACAGAGGTGGGGAATCAGAGGTGGGGAAACAGAGGCGGGGAATCAGATATGGGGAATCAGAGGTGGGGAATCAGAGGTTGGGAATCAGAGGCAGGGAATCAGAGGCGGGGAAACAGAGGCGGGGAATCAGATATGGGGAATCAGAGGTGGCGAATCAAAGGCGGTGAATCAGAGATGGGGAATCAGAGGTGGGGAATCAGAGGTTGGGAATCAGAGGCAGGGAATCAGAGGCGGGGAATCAGAGGCGGCGAATCAGATGCATGGAATCAGATGTGCGGAATCAGAGATGGGGAATCAGAGGCGGGGAATCAGAGGCGGGGAATCAGAGGCGTGGAATCAGAGGCCGGTATTCAGAGGCCGGGAATGAGAGGCCGGGAATCAGAGGCCGGGAATCAGAGGCCGGGAATCAGAGGTGGGATATCAGAGGCCGGGAATCAGAGATGGGGAATCAGAGGCGGGGAATCAGCGGTGGTGAATCAGACGCGGGGATTCAGAGGTTGTAAATCAGAGATGGGGAATCAGAGACGTGGAATCAGAGGCGGGGAATCAGAGGCGAGGAATCAGAGGCGGGGAAACAGAGGCGGGGAATCAGATATGGGGAATCAGAGGTGGGGAATCAGAGGTTGGGAATCAGAGGCAGGGAATCAGAGGCGGGGAATCAGAGGCGGCGAATCAGATGCATGGAATCAGATGTGCGGAATCAGAGATGGGGAATCAGAGGCAGGGAATCAGAGGCGGGGAATCAGAGGCGTGGAATCAGAGGCCGGTATTCAGAGGCCGGGAATGAGAGGCCGGGAATCAGAGGCCGGGAATCAGAGGCCGGGAATCAGAGGTGGGATATCAGAGGCCGGGAATCAGAGATGGGGAATCAGAGACGGGGAATCAGAGGCGGGGAAACAGAGGTGGGGAGTCAGATATGGGGAATCAGAGGTGGGGAATAAGAGGCGGAGAATCAGAGGCAGGGAATCAGAGGTGGGGAATCAGAGGCCGGGAATCAGAATCCAGGAATCAGAGGCCGGGAATCAGAGATGGGGATTCAGAGGCGGGGAATGAGATATTGGGAATCAGAGGCGGGGAATCAGAGGCGGGGAATCAGAGGTGGGGAATCAGATTTGGGGAATCAGAGGTGGCGAATCAAAGGCGGTGAATCAGAGATGGGGAATCAGAGGCGGGGAATCAGAGGCAGGGAATCAAACACGGGGAATCAGAGGCGGGGAATCAGAGCTGGGGAATCAGAGGCGGGGAATCAGAGTTGGGGAATCAGAGGCGGGGAATCAGATATGGGGAAACAGAGGTGGGGAATCAGAGGTGGGGAAACAGAGGCGGGGAATCAGATATGGGGAATCAGAGGTGGGGAATCAGAGGTTGGGAATCAGAGGCAGGGAATCAGAGGCGGGGAAACAGAGGCGGGGAATCAGATATGGGGAATCAGAGGTGGCGAATCAAAGGCGGTGTATCAGAGATGGGGAATCAGAGGCGGGGAATCAGAGTCAGGGAATCAAACACGGGGAATCAGAGGCGGGGAATCAGAGCTGGGGAATCAGAGGCGGGGAATCAGAGTTGGGGAATCAGAGGCGGGGAATCAGAGGCAGGGAATCAGAGGCAGGGAATCAGAGGCGGAGAATCAGAGGTTGGGAATCAGAGGCAGGGAATCAGAGGCAGGGAATCAGAGGCAGGGAATCAGAGGCGGGGAATCAGAGGTGGGTAATCAGAGGTTGGGAATCAGAGGCAGGGAATCAGAGGCATGGAATCAGATGTGCGGAATCAGAGATGTGGAATCAGAGGCAGGGAATCAGAGGCGGGGAATCAGAGGCGTGGAATCAGAGGCCGGGAATCAGAGGCCGGGAATCAGAGGCCGGGAATCAGAGGCCGGGAATCAGAGGCCGGGAATCAGAGGTGGGGAATCAGAGATGGGGAATCAGAGGCGGGGAATCAGCGGTGGTGAATCAGACGCGGGGATTCAGAGGTTGTAAATCAGAGATGGGGAATCAGAGGCGGGGAATCAGAGGCGGGGAAACAGAGGTGGGGAATCAGATATGGGGAATCAGAGGTGGGGAATAAGATGCGGAGAATCAGAGGCAGGGAATCAGATGCCGGGAATAAGAGGCCGGGAATCAGAGGTGGGGAATCAGAGTCCAGGAATCAGAGATGGGGATTCAGAGGCGGGGAATGAGATATTGGGAATCAGAGGCGGGGAATCAGAGGCGGGGAAACAAAGGCTGTGAATCAGAGATGGGGAATCAGAGGCGCGGAATCAGAGGCAGGGAATCAAACACGGGGAATCAGAGCTGGGGAATCAGAGTCGGGGAATCAGAGTTGGGGCATCAGAGGTGGGGAATTAGAGATGGGGAAACAGAGGTGGGGAATCAGAGGCGGGGAAACAGAGGCGGGGAATCAGATATGGGGAATCAGAGGTGGGGAATCAGAGGCAGGGAATCAGATGTGCGGAATCAGAGGTGGGGAATCAGAGGCGGGGAAACAGATGTGGGGAGTCAGATATGGGGAATCAGAGGTGGGGAATAAGAGGCAGAGAATCAGAGGCAGGGAATCAGATGCCGGGAATAAGAGGCCGGGAAACAGAGGTGGGGAATCAGAGTCCGGGAATCAGAGATGGGGATTCAGAGGCGGGGATTGAGATATTGGGAATCAGATATGGGGAATCAGAGGTGGCGAATCAAAGGCGATGAATCAGAGATGGGGAATCAGATATGGGGAATCAAAGGCGGTGAATCAGAGATGGGGAATCAGAGGCGGGGAAACAGAGGCGGGGAATCAGAGCTGGGGAATCAGAGGCGGGGAATCAGAGTTGGGGAATCAGAGGCGGGGAATCAGATATGTGGAAACAGAGGTGGGGAATCATAGGCGGGGAAACAGAGGCGGGGAATCAGATATGGGGAATCAGAGGTGGCGAATCAAAGGCGGTGAATCAGATGTGCGGAATCAGAGATGGGGAATCAGAGGCAGGGAATCAGAATCAGAAGCGGGGAATCAGAGGCCGGGAATCAGAGGCCGGGTATCAGATGCCGGGAATAAGAGGCCGGGAAGCAGAGGTGGGGAATCAGAGTCCGGGAATCAGAGATGGGGATTCAGAGGCGGGGAATGAGATATGGGGAATCAGAGGCGGGGAATCAGAGGCGGGGAAACAGAGGTGGGGAATCAGATATGGGGAATCAGATATGGGGAATCAAAGGCGGTGAATCAGAGATGGGGAATCAGAGGCGGGGAAACAGAGGCGGGGATTCAGAGCTGGGGAATCAGAGGCGGGGAATCAGAGTTGGGGAATCAGAGGCGGGGAATCAGATATGTGGAAACAGAGGTGGGGAATCAGAGGCGGGGAAACAGAGGCGGGGAATCAGATATGGGGAATCAGAGGTGGCGAATCAAAGGCGGTGAATCAGAGATGGGGAATCAGAGGTGGGGAATCAGAGGCCGGGAATCAGAATCCAGGAATCAGAGGCCGGGAATCAGAGATGGGGATTCAGAGGCGGGGAATGAGATATTGGGAATCAGAGGCGGGGAATCAGAGGCGGGGAATCAGAGGTGGGGAATCAGATTTGGGGAATCAGAGGTGGCGAATCAAAGGCGGTGAATCAGAGATGGGGAATCAGAGGCGGGGAATCAGAGGCAGGGAATCAAACACGGGGAATCAGAGGCGGGGAATCAGAGCTGGGGAATCAGAGGCGGGGAATCAGAGTTGGGGAATCAGAGGCGGGGAATCAGATATGGGGAAACAGAGGTGGGGAATCAGAGGTGGGGAAACAGAGGCGGGGAATCAGATATGGGGAATCAGAGGTGGGGAATCAGAGGTTGGGAATCAGAGGCAGGGAATCAGAGGCGGGGAAACAGAGGCGGGGAATCAGATATGGGGAATCAGAGGTGGCGAATCAGAGTCAGGGAATCAAACACGGGGAATCAGAGGCGGGGAATCAGAGCTGGGGAATCAGAGGCGGGGAATCAGAGTTGGGGAATCAGAGGCGGGGAATCAGAGGCAGGGAATCAGAGGCAGGGAATCAAACACGGGGAATCAGAGGCGGGGAATCAGAGCTGGGGAATCAGAGGCGGGGAATCAGAGTTGGGGAATCAGAGGCGGGGAATCAGATATGGGGAAACAGAGGTGGGGAATCAGAGGTGGGGAAACAGAGGCGGGGAATCAGATATGGGGAATCAGAGGTGGGGAATCAGAGGTTGGGAATCAGAGGCAGGGAATCAGAGGCGGGGAAACAGAGGCGGGGAATCAGATATGGGGAATCAGAGGTGGCGAATCAGAGTCAGGGAATCAAACACGGGGAATCAGAGGCGGGGAATCAGAGCTGGGGAATCAGAGGCGGGGAATCAGAGTTGGGGAATCAGAGGCGGGGAATCAGAGGTTGGGAATCAGAGGCAGGGAATCAGAGGCGGGGAAACAGAGGTTGGGAATCAGAGGCAGGGAATCAGAGGCGGGGAAACAGAGGCGGGGAATCAGATATGGGGAATCAGAGGTGGCGAATCAAAGGTGGTGAATCAGAGATGGGGAATCAGAGGCGGTGAATCAGAGGAAGGGAATCAAACACGGGGAATCAGAGGTGGGGAATCAGACCTGGGGAATCAGAGGCGGGGAATCAGAGTTGGGGAATCAGAGGCGAGGAATCAGAGGCGGGGAAACAGAGGCGGGGAATCAGATATGGGGAATCAGAGGTGGGGAATCAGAGGTTGGGAATCAGAGGCAGGGAATCAGAGGCGGGGAATCAGAGGCGGCGAATCAGATGCATGGAATCAGATGTGCGGAATCAGAGATGGGGAATCAGAGGCAGGGAATCAGAGGCGGGGAATCAGAGGCGTGGAATCAGAGGCCGGTATTCAGAGGCCGGGAATGAGAGGCCGGGAGTCAGAGGCCGGGAATCAGAGGCCGGGAATCAGAGGTGGGATATCAGAGGCCGGGAATCAGAGATGGGGAATCAGAGGCGGGGAATCAGCGGTGGTGAATCAGACGCGGGGATTCAGAGGTTGTAAATCAGAGATGGGGAATCAGAGACGGGGAATCAGAGGCGGGGAATCAGAGGCGAGGAATCAGAGGCGGGGAAACAGAGGCGGGGAATCAGATATGGGGAATCAGAGGTGGGGAATCAGAGGTTGGGAATCAGAGGCAGGGAATCAGAGGCGGGGAATCAGAGGCGGCGAATCAGATGCATGGAATCAGATGTGCGGAATCAGAGATGGGGAATCAGAGGCAGGGAATCAGAGGCGGGGAATCAGAGGCGTGGAATCAGAGGCCGGTATTCAGAGGCCGGGAATGAGAGGCCGGGAATCAGAGGCCGGGAATCAGAGGCCGGGAATCAGAGGTGGGATATCAGAGGCCGGGAATCAAAGATGGGGAATCAGAGGCGGGGAATCAGCGGTGGTGAATCAGACGCCGGGATTCAGAGGTTGTAAATCAGAGATGGGGAATCAGAGACGGGGAATCAGAGGCGGGGAAACAGAGGTGGGGAGTCAGATATGGGGAATCAGAGGTGGGGAATAAGAGGCGGAGAATCAGAGGCAGGGAATCAGAGGTGGGGAATCAGAGGCCGGGAATCAGAATCCAGGAATCAGAGGCCGGGAATCAGAGATGGGGATTCAGAGGCGGGGAATGAGATATTGGGAATCAGAGGCGGGGAATCAGAGGCGGGGAAACAGAGGTGGGGAATCAGATTTGGGGAATCAGAGGTGGCGAATCAAAGGCGGTGAATCAGAGATGGGGAATCAGAGGCGGGGAATCAGAGGCAGGGAATCAAACACGGGGAATCAGAGGCGGGGAATCAGAGCTGGGGAATCAGAGGCGGGGAATCAGAGTTGGGGAATCAGAGGCGGGGAATCAGATATGGGGAAACAGAGGTGGGGAATCAGAGGTGGGGAAACAAAGGCGGGGAATCAGATATGGGGAATCAGAGGTGGGGAATCAGAGGTTGGGAATCAGAGGCAGGGAATCAGAGGCGGGGAAACAGAGGCGGGGAATCAGATATGGGGAATCAGAGGTGGCGAATCAAAGGCGGTGTATCAGAGATGGGGAATCAGAGGCGGGGAATCAGAGTCAGGGAATCAAACACGGGGAATCAGAGGCGGGGAATCAGAGCTGGGGAATCAGAGGCGGGGAATCAGAGTTGGGGAATCAGAGGCGGGGAATCAGAGGCAGGGAATCAGAGGCGGAGTATCAGAGGTTGGGAATCAGAGGCAGGGAATCAGAGGCAGGGAATCAGAGGCAGGGAATCAGAGGCGGGGAATCAGAGGTGGGGAATCAGAGGTTGGGAATCAGAGGCAGGGAATCAGAGGCATGGAATCAGATGTGCGGAATCAGAGATGTGGAATCAGAGGCAGGGAATCAGAGGCGGGGAATCAGAGGCAGGGCATCAGATGTGCGGAATCAGAGATGGGGAATCAGAGGCAGGGAATCAGAATCAGAAGCGGGGAATCAGAGGCCGGGAATCAGAGGCCGGGAATCAGATGCCGGGAATAAGAGGCCGGGAATCAGAGGTGGGGAATCAGAGTCCGGGAATCAGAGATGGGGATTCAGAGGCGGGGAATCAGAGGCGGGGAAACAGAGGTGGGGAATCAGATATGGGGAATCAGTGGTGGCGAATCAAAGGCGGTAAATCAGAGATGGGGAATCAGAGGCGGGGAATCAGAGGCAGGGAATCAAACACGGGGAATCAGAGGCGGGGAATCAGAGCTGGGGAATCAGAGGCGGGGAATCAGAGTTGGGGAATCAGAGGCGGGGAATCAGATATGGGGAAACAGAGGCGGGGAATCAGAGGCGTGGAATCAGAGGCCGGGAATCAGAGGCCGGGAATGAGAGGCCGGGAATCAGAGGCCGGGAATCAGAGGCCGGGAATCAGAGGTGGGGAATCAGAGATGGGGAATCAGAGGCGGGGAATCAGCGGTGGTGAATCAGACGCGGGGATTCAGAGGTTGTAAATCAGAGATGGGGAATCAGAGGCGGGGAATCAGAGGCGGGGAAACAGAGGTGGGGAATCAGATATGGGGAATCAGAGGTGGGGAATAAGATGCGGAGAATCAGAGGCAGGGAATCAGATGCCGGGAATAAGAGGCCGGGAATCAGAGGTGGGGAATCAGAGTCCAGGAATCAGAGATGGGGATTCAGAGGCGGGGAATGAGATATTGGGAATCAGAGGCGGGGAATCAGATGCGGGGAAACAAAGGCTGTGAATCAGAGATGGGGAATCAGAGGCGCGGAATCAGAGGCAGGGAATCAAACACGGGGAATCAGAGCTGGGGAATCAGAGTCGGGGAATCAGAGTTGGGGCATCAGAGGTGGGGAATTAGAGATGGGGAAACAGAGGTGGGGAATCAGAGGCGGGGAAACAGAGGCGGGGAATCAGATATGGGGAATCAGAGGTGGGGAATCAGAGGCAGGGAATCAGATGTGCGGAATCAGAGGTGGGGAATCAGAGGCGGGGAAACAGATGTGGGGAGTCAGATATGGGGAATCAGAGGTGGGGAATAAGAGGCAGAGAATCAGAGGCAGGGAATCAGATGCCGGGAATAAGAGGCCGGGAAACAGAGGTGGGGAATCAGAGTCCGGGAATCAGAGATGGGGATTCAGAGGCGGGGATTGAGATATTGGGAATCAGATATGGGGAATCAGAGGTGGCGAATCAAAGGCGATGAATCAGAGATGGGGAATCAGATATGGGGAATCAAAGGCGGTGAATCAGAGATGGGGAATCAGAGGCGGGGAAACAGAGGCGGGGAATCAGAGCTGGGGAATTAGAGGCGGGGAATCAGAGTTGGGGAATCAGAGGCGGGGAATCAGATATGTGGAAACAGAGGTGGGGAATCATAGGCGGGGAAACAGAGGCGGGGAATCAGATATGGGGAATCAGAGGTGGCGAATCAAAGGCGGTGAATCAGATGTGCGGAATCAGAGATGGGGAATCAGAGGCAGGGAATCAGAATCAGAAGCGGGGAATCAGAGGCCGGGAATCAGAGGCCGGGTATCAGATGCCGGGAATAAGAGGCCGGGAAGCAGAGGTGGGGAATCAGAGTCCGGGAATCAGAGATGGGGATTCAGAGGCGGGGAATGAGATATGGGGAATCAGAGGCGGGGAATCAGAGGCGGGGAAACAGAGGTGGGGAATCAGATATGGGGAATCAGATATGGGGAATCAAAGGCGGTGAATCAGAGATGGGGAATCAGAGGCGGGGAAACAGAGGCGGGGATTCAGAGCTGGGGAATCAGAGGCGGGGAATCAGAGTTGGGGAATCAGAGGCGGGGAATCAGATATGTGGAAACAGAGGTGGGGAATCAGAGGCGGGGAAACAGAGGCGGGGAATCAGATATGGGGAATCAGAGGTGGCGAATCAAAGGCGGTGAATCAGAGATGGGGAATCAGAGGCGGGGAATCAGAGGCAGCAAATCAAACACGGGGAATCAGAGGCGGGGAATCAGAGCTGGGGAATCAGAGGAGGGGAATCAGAGTTGGGGAATCAGAGGCGGGGAATCAGAGGCGGGGAAACAGAGGCGGTGAATCAGATATGGGGAATCAGAGGTGGGGAATCAGAGGTTGGGAATCAGAGGCAGGGAATCAGAGGCGGGGAATCAGAGTCCGGGAATCAGAGATGGGGATTCAGAGGCAGGGAATGAGATATGGGGAATCAGAGGCGGGGAATCAGAGGCGGGGAAACAGAGGTGGTGAATCAGATATGGTGAATCAGATATGGGGAATCAAAGGCGGTGAATCAGAGATGGGGAATCAGAGGCGGGGAATCAGAGGCGGGGAATCAGAGCTGGGGAATCAGAGGCGGGGAATCAGAGTTGGGGAATCAGAGGCGGGGAATCAGATATGGGGAAACAGAGGTGGGGAATCAGAGGCGGGGAAACAGAGGCGGGGAATCAGATATGGGGAATCAGAGGTGGGGAATCAGAGTACGGGAATCAGAGATGGGGATTCAGAGGCGGGGAATGAGATATGGGGAATCAGAGGCGGGGAATCAGAGGCGGGGAAACAGAGGTGGGGAATCAGATATGGGGAATCTGATATGGGGAATCAAAGGCGGTGAATCAGAGATGGGGAATCAGAGGCGGGGAATCAGAGGCGGGGTATCAGAGCTGGGGAATCAGAGGCGGGGAATCAGAGTTGGGGAATCAGAGGCGGGGAATCAGATATGGGGAAACAGAGGTGGGGAATCAGAGGTGGGGAAACAGAGGCGGGGAATCAGATATGGGGAATCAGAGGTGGGGAATCAGAGGTTGGGAATCAGAGGCAGGGAATCAGAGGCGGGGAAACAGAGGCGGGGAATCAGATATGGGGAATCAGAGGTGGCGAATCAAAGGCGGTGAATCAGAGATGGGGAATCAGAGGCGGGGAATCAGAGGCAGGGAATCAAACACGGGGAATCAGAGGCGGGGAATCAGAGCTGGGGAATCAGAGGCGGGGAATCAGAGTTGGGGAATCAGAGGCGGGGAATCAGAGGCGGGGAAACAGAGGCGGGGAATCAGATATGGGGAATCAGAGGTCGGGAATCAGAGGTTGGGAATCAGAGGCAGGGAATCAGAGGCGGGGAATCAGAGGCGGGGAATCAGAGGCAGGGAATCAGATGTGCGGAATCAGAGATGGGGAATCAAAGGCGGGGAATCAGAGTTGGGGCATCAGAGGTGGGGAATTAGAAATGGGGAAACAGAGGCGGGGAATCAGAGGCGGGGAAACAGAGGCGGGGAATCAGATATGGGGAATCAGAGGTGGGGAATCAGAGGCAGGGAATCAGATGTGCGGAATCAGAGATGGGGAATCAGAGGCAGGGAATCAGAATCAGAAGCGGGGTATCAGAGGCCGGGAATCAGAGGCCGGGAATCAGATGCCGGGAATAAGAGGCCGGGAATCAGCGGTGGGGAATCAGAGTCCGGGAATCAGAGATGGGGATTCAGAGGCGGGGAATGATATATGGGGAATCAGAGGCGGGGAATAAGAGGCGGGGAAACAGAGGTGGGGAATCAGATATAGGGAATCAGAGGTGGCGAATCAAAGGCGGTGAATCAAAGATGGGGAATCAGAGGCGGGGAAACAGAGGCGGGGAATCAGAGGTGGGGAATCAGAGGTTGGGAATCAGAGTCAGGGAATCAGAGGCGGGGAATCAGAGGCGGGGAATCAGAGGCATGGAATCAGATGTGCGGAATCAGAGATGTGGAATCAGAGGCAGGGAATCAGAGGCGGGGAATCAGAGGCGTGGAATCAGAGGCCGGGAATGAGAGGCCGGGAATCAGAGGCCGGGAATCAGAGGCCGGGAATCAGAGGTGGGGAATCAGAGGCCGGGAATCAGAGATGGGGAATCAGAGGCGGGGAATCAGCGGTGGTGAATCAGACGCGGGGATTCAGAGGTTGTAAATCAGAGATGGGGAATCAGAGGCGGGGAATCAGAGTCAGGGAATCAAACACGGGGAATCAGAGGCGGGGAATCAGAGTTGGGGAATCAGAGGCGGGGAATCAGAGGCAGGGAATCAGAGGCGGAGAATCAGAGGTTGGGAATCAGAGGCAGGGAATCAGAGGCAGGGAATCAGAGTCAGGGAATCAGAGGCGGGGAATCAGAGGTGGGGAATCAGAGGTTGGGAATCAGAGGCAGGGAATCAGAGGCATGGAATCAGATGTGCGGAATCAGAGATGTGGAATCAGAGGCAGGGAATCAGAGGCGGGGAATCAGAGGCGTGGAATCAGAGGCCGGGAATCAGAGGCCGGGAATGAGAGGCCGGGAATCAGAGGCCGGGAATCAGAGGCCGGGAATCAGAGGTGGGGAATCAGAGTCCGGGAATCAGAGATGGGGATTCAGAGGCGGGGAATCAGAGGCGGGGAAACAGAGGTGGGGAATCAGATATGGGGAATCAGTGGTGGCGAATCAAAGGCGGTAAATCAGAGATGGGGAATCAGAGGCGGGGAATCAGAGGCAGGGAATCAAACACGGGGAATCAGAGGCGGGGAATCAGAGCTGGGGAATCAGAGGCGGGGAATCAGAGTTGGGGAATCAGAGGCGGGGAATCAGATATGGGGAAACAGAGGCGGGGAATCAGAGGCGTGGAATCAGAGGCCGGGAATCAGAGGCCGGGAATGAGAGGCCGGGAATCAGAGGCCGGGAATCAGAGGCCGGGAATCAGAGGTGGGGAATCAGAGATGGGGAAGCAGAGGCGGGGAATCAGCGGTGGTGAATCAGACGCGGGGATTCAGAGGTTGTAAATCAGAGATGGGGAATCAGAGGCGGGGAATCAGAGGCGGGGAAACAGAGGTGGGGAATCAGATATGGGGAATCAGAGGTGGGGAATAAGATGCGGAGAATCAGAGGCAGGGAATCAGATGCCGGGAATAAGAGGCCGGGAATCAGAGGTGGGGAATCAGAGTCCAGGAATCAGAGATGGGGATTCAGAGGCGGGGAATGAGATATTGGGAATCAGAGGCGGGGAATCAGATGCGGGGAAACAAAGGCTGTGAATCAGAGATGGGGAATCAGAGGCGCGGAATCAAACACGGGGAATCAGAGCTGGGGAATCAGAGGCGGGGAATCAGAGTTGGGGAATCAGAGGCGGGGAATCAAATATGGGGAAACAGAGGTGGGGAATCAGAGGCGGGGAATCAGAGGCGCAGAAACAGAGGCGGGGTATCAGATATGGGGAATCAGAGGTGGGGAATCAGGGGCGGGGTATCAGAGGCTGGGTATCAGACACGGGGATTCAGAGGCGGGGAATCAGAGATGGGGAATCAGAGGCGGGGAATCAGAGGCAGGGAATCAGACGCGGGGAATCAGAGGCGGGGAATCAGAGCCTGGGAATCAGAGGCGGGGAATCAGAAGCGGGGAAAGAGAGGCAGGGAATCAGATATGGGGACAGAGGTGGGGAATCAGAGGTTGGGAATCAGAGGCAGGGAATCAGAGGCGGGGAATCAGAGGCGGGGAATCAGAGGCAGGGTTTCGGATGTGCGGAATCAGAGATGGGGAATCAGAGGTGGGGAATCAGAGTCCAGGAATCAGAGATGGGGAATCAGAGGCGGGGAATCAGAGGCGGAAAAACATAGGTGGGGAATCAGATACGGGGAATCAGAGGTGGGGAATCAGAGGCGGTGAATCAGAGTTGGGGAATCAGAGGCGGGGAATCAGAGCTGGGGTATCAGAGGCGGGGAATCAGAGTTTGGGAATCAGAGGCGGGGAATCAGATATGGGGAATCAGAGGCGGGGAATCAGAGGCGCGGAAAGAGAGGCGGGAAATCAGATATGGGGAATCAGAGGTGCGAATCGGGGAGCGGTATCAGAGGCTGGGTATCAGAAACGGGGATTCAGAGGCAGGGAATCAGATGTGCGGAATCAGAGATGGGGAATCAGAGGCAGCGAATCAGAGGCGGGGAACCAGAGGCGGGAATCAGATATGGGTAATCAGAGGCGGGGAATCAGAGTTGGGGAATCAGAGGCGGGGAATCAGATATGGGGAAAGAGAGGCGGGGAATCAGAGGCGGGGAAACAGAGGCGGGGAATCTGATATGGGGAATCTGAGGTGGCGAATGAAAGGCGGTGAATCAGAGATGGGGAATCAGAGGCGGGGAATCAGAGGCAGGGAATCAAACACGGGGAATCAGAGGTGGGGTATCAGAGCTGGGGAATCAGAGGCGGGGAATCAGAGTTGGGGAATCAGAGGCGGGGAATCAGATATTGGGAAACAGAGGCGGGGAATCAGAGGCAGGGAAACAGAGGTGGGGAATCATATATGGGGAATCAGAGGTGGGGAATCAGAGGTTGGGAATGAGAGGCCGGGAATCAGAGGCCGGGGAATCAGAGGCGGGGAATCAGAGATGGGGAATCAGAGGCGGGGAATCAAACACGGGGAATCAGAGCTGGGGAATCAGAGGCGGGGAATCAGAGTTGGCGAATCAGATATGGGGAATCAGAGTTGGGGAATCAGGGGCGAGGAATCAGTGGCAGGGAATCAGAGGTGGGAATCAGAGGCGGGGAATCAGAGGCAGGGAATCAGACACGGGGAATCAGAGGCGGGGAATCAGAGATGGGGAATCAGAGGCGGTGAATCAGAGGCAGGGAATCGGACACCGGCAATCAGAGGCGGGGAATCAGAGCTGGGGAATCAGAGGCGGGGAATCAGAGTTGGGGAATCAGAGGCGGGGAATCAGATGTGGTGAATCAGAGGTGGGGAATCAGAGGTTGTGAATCAGAGATGGGGAATCACAGGCGGGAAATCAGAGGCAGGGAATCAGAGCTGGGGAATCAGAGGAGGGGAATCAGAGCTGGGGAATCAGAGGCAGGGAATCAGAGTTGGGGAATCAGAGGCAGGGCTCAGAGCTGGGGTATCAGAGGCGGGGAATCAGAGTTTGGGAATCAGAGGCGGGGAATCAGATATGGGGAATCAGAGGCGGGGAATCAGAGGCGCGGAAAGAGAGGCGGGAAATCAGATATGGGGAATCAGAGGTGGGGAATCGGGGAGGGGTATCAGAGGTTGGGTATCAGACACGGGGATTCAGGGGCGGGGAATCAGAGATGGGGAATCAGAGGCGGGGAAACAGAGGCAGGGAATCAGACGCGGGGAATCAGAGGTGGGGAATCAGAGCTGGGTAATCAGAGGCGGGGAATCAGAGTTGGGGAATCAGAGGCGGAGAATCAGATATGGGGAAAGAGAGGCGGGGAATCAGAGGTGGGGAAACAGAGGCGGGGAATCTGATATGGGGAATCAGAGGTGGCGAATGAAAGGCGGTGAATCAGAGATGGGGAATCAGAGGCGGGGAATCAGAGGCAGGGAATCAAACACGGGGAATCAGAGGTGGGGTATCAGAGCTGGGGAATCAGAGGCGGGGAATCAGAGTTGGGGAATCAGAGGCGAGGAATCAGATATTGGGAAACAGAGGCGGGGAATCAGAGGCAGGGAAACAGAGGTGGGGAATCAGATATGGGGAATCAGAGGTGGTGAATCAGAGGTTGGGAAACAGACGCAGGGAATCAGAGGCGGGGAGTCATAGGCAGGGAATCAGAGGCAGGGAATCAGATGTGCGGAATCAGAGATGGGGAATCAGAGGCAGCGAATCAGAGGCGGGGAACCAGAGGCGGGGATTCAGAGGTGGGGAATCAGATATGGGGAAACAGAGGCGGGGAATTAGAGGCGGGCAAACAGAGGCGGGGAATCAGAGCTGGAGAATCAGAGGTGGGGAATCAGAGATGGGGAATCAGAGGCAGGGAATCAAACACGGGGAATCAGAGCTGGGGAATCAGAGGCGGGGAATCAGAGTTGGCGAATCAGATATGGGGAATCAGAGGTGGGGAATCAGGGGCGGGGAATCAGTGGCAGGGAATCAGAGGTGGGAATCAGAGGCCGGGAATCAGAGGCAGGGAATCAGACACGTGGAATCAGAGGCGGGGAATCAGAGATGGGGAATCAGAGGCGGTGAATCAGAGGCAGGGAATCGGACACCGGGAATCAGAGGCGGGGAATCAGAGCTGGGGAATCAGAGGCGGGGAATCAGAGTTGGGGAATCAGAGGAGGGGAATCAGATGTGGTGAATCAGAGGTGGGGAATCAGAGGTTGTGAATCAGAAATGGGGAATCACAGGCGCGAAATCAGAGGCAGGGAATCAGAGCTGGGGAATCAGATGAGGGGAATCAGAGCTGGGGAATCAGAGGCAGGGAATCAGAGTTGGGGATTCAGAGGCGGGGAATCAGAGCTGGGGAATCAGAAGCGGGAAATCAGAGGCGGGGAATCAGAGGCAGGGAATCAGAGGCAGGCAATCAGATATGGGGATTCAGAGGTGGGGAATCAGAGGTTGGGAATCAGAGGCAGGGAATCAGAGGCGTGGAATCAGAGGCAGGGAATCAGATGTGGGGAATCAGAGGCAGGGAATCAGAGCTGGGGTATCAGAGGCGGGGAATCAGAGTTTGGGAATCAGAGGCGGGGAATCAGATATGGGGAATCAGAGGCGGGGAATCAGAGTTTGGGAATCACAGGCGGGGAATCAGATATGGGGAATCAGAGGTGGAGAATCAGAGCTGGGGAATCAGTGGCGGGGAATCAGAGTTGGGGAATCAGAGGCGGGGAATCAGATATGGGGAAACAGAGGTGGGGAATCAGAGGCAGGGAAACAGAGGTGGGGAATCAGATATGGGGAATCAGAGGTGGGGAATCAAAGGTTTGGAAACAGAGGCAGGGAATCAGAGGCGGGGAGTCAGAGGCGGGGAATCAGAGGCAGGGAATCAGATGTGCGGAATCAGAGATGGGGAATCAGAGGCAGCGAATCAGAGGCGGGGAACAAGAGGCGGGGAATCAGAGGCCGGGAATCAGAGGCCGGGAATGAGAGGCCGGGAATCAGAGGCAGGGAATCAGAGGCCGGGAATCAGAGATGGGGAATCAGAGGAGGGGAATCAAACACGGGGAATCAGAGCTGGGGAATCAGAGGCGGGGAATCAGAGGCGGGGAATCAGAGGCGGGGAATCAGATATGGGGAAACAGAGGCGGGGAAACAGAGGCAGGGAATCAGAGAGGCGGGGAGTCAGAGGCTGGGAATCAGAGGCAGGGAATCAGATGTGCGGAATCAGAGATGAGGAATCTGAGGCAGCGAATCAGAGGCGGGGAACCAGAGGCGGGGAATCAGAGGCCGGGAATCAGAGGCCGGGAATGAGAGGCCGGGAATCAGAGGCCGGGAATCAGAGGCCGGGAATCAGAGATGGGGAATCAGAGGCGGGGAATCAAACACGGGGAATCAGAGCTGGGGAATCAGAGGCGGGGAATCAGAGTTGGGGAATCAGAGGCGGGGAATCAAATATGGGGAAACAGAGGCGGGGAATCAGAGGCGGGGAATCAGAGGCGCAGAAACAGAGGCGGGGTATCAGATATGGGGAATCAGAGGTGGGGAATCAGGGGCGGGGTATAAGAGGCTGGGTATCAGACACGGGGATTCAGAGGCGGGGAATCAGAGATGGGGAATCAGAGGCGGGGAATCAGAGGCAGGGAATCAGACGCGGGGAATCAGAGGCGGGGAATCAGAGCCTGGGAATCAGAGGCGGGGAATCAGAGGCGGGGAAAGAGAGGCGGGGAATCAGATATGGGGACAGAGGTGGGGAATCAGAGGTTGGGAATCAGAGGCAGGGAATCAGAGGCGGGGAATCAGAGGCGGGGAATCAGAGGCAGGGTTTCGGATGTGCGGAATCAGAGATGGGGAATCAGAGGTGGGGAATCAGAGTCCAGGAATCAGAGATGGGGAATCAGAGGCGGGGAATCAGAGGCGGAAAAACATAGGTGGGGAATCAGATACGGGGAATCAGAGGTGGGGAATCAGAGGCGGTGAATCAGAGTTGGGGAATCAGAGGCGGGGAATCAGAGCTGTGGTATCAGAGGCGGGGAATCAGAGTTTGGGAATCAGAGGCGGGGAATCAGATATGGGGAATCAGAGGCGGGGAATCAGAGGCGCGGAAAGAGAGGCGGGAAATCAGATATGGGGAATCAGAGGTGCGAATCGGGGAGGGGTATCAGAGGCTGGGTATCAGAAACTGGGATTCAGAGGCAGGGAATCAGATGTGCGGAATCAGAGATGGGGAATCAGAGGCAGCGAATCAGAGGCGGGGAACCAGAGGCGGGGAATCAGATATGGGTAATAAGAGGCGGGGAATCAGAGTTGGGGAATCAGAGGCGGGGAATCAGATATGGGGAAAGAGAGGCGGGGAATCAGAGGCGGGGAAACAGAGGCGGGGAATCTGATATGGGGAATCTGAGGTGGCGAATGAAAGGCGGTGAATCAGAGATGGGGAATCAGAGGCGGGGAATCAGAGGCAGGGAATCAAACACGGGGAATCAGAGGTGGGGTATCAGAGCTGGGGAATCAGAGGCGGGGAATCAGAGTTGGGGAATCAGAGGCGGGGAATCAGATATTGGGAAACAGAGGCGGGGAATCAGAGGCAGGGAAACAGAGGTGGGGAATCAGATATGGGGAATCAGAGGTGGGGAATCAGAGGTTGGGAATGAGAGGCCGGGAATCAGAGGCCGGGGAATCAGAGGCGGGGAATCAGAAATGGGGAATCAGAGGCGGGGAATCAAACACGGGGAATCAGAGCTGGGGAATCAGAGGCGGGGAATCAGAGTTGGCGAATCAGATATGGGGAATCAGACGCAGGGAATCAGACACGGGGAATCAGAGGCGGGGAATCAGAGATGGGGAATCAGAGGCGGTGAATCATAGGCAGGGAATCGGACACCGGGAATCAGAGGCGGGGAATCAGAGCTGGGGAATCAGAGGCGGGGAATCAGAGTTGGGGAATCAGAGGCGGGGAATCAGATGTGGTGAATCAGAGGTGGGGAATCAGAGGTTGTGAATCAGAGATGGGGAATCACAGGCGGGAAATCAGAGGCAGGGAATCAGAGCTGGGGAATCAGAGGAGGGGAATCAGAGCTGGGGAATCAGAGGCAGGGAATCAGAGTTGGGGATTCAGAGGCGGGGAATCTGAGCTGGGGAATCAGAAGCGGGGAATCAGAGGCGGGGAATCAGAGGCAGGGAATCAGAGGCGGGGAATCAGAGGCAGGGAATCAGATGTGGGGAATCAGAGGCAGGGAATCAGAGCTGGGGTATCAGAGGCGGGGAATCAGAGTTTGGGAATCAGAGGCGGGGAATCAGATATGGGGAATCAGAGGCGGGGAATCAGAGGCGCGGAAAGAGAGGCGGGAAATCAGATATGGGGAATCAGAGGTGGGGAATCGGGGAGGGGTATCAGAGGCTGGGTATCAGACACGGGGATTCAGGGGCGGGGAATCAGAGATGGGGAATCAGAGGCGGTGAATCAGAGGCAGGGAATCAGACGCGGGGAATCAGAGGTGGGGAATCAGAGCTGGGTAATCAGAGGCGGGGAATCAGAGTTGGGGAATCAGAGGCGGGGAATCAAATATGGGGAAACAGAGGCGGGGAATCAGAGGCGGGGAATCAGATATGGGGAAACAGAGGCGGGGAAACAGAGGCAGGGAATCAGAGAGGCGGGGAGTCAGAGGCTGGGAATCAGAGGCAGGGAATCAGATGTGCGGAATCAGAGATGAGGAATCAGAGGCAGCGAATCAGAGGCGGGGAACCAGAGGCAGGGAATCAGAGGCCGGGAATGAGAGGCCGGGAATCAGAGGCCGGGAATCAGAGGCCGGGAATCAGAGATGGGGAATCAGAGGCGGGGAATCAAACACGGGGAATCAGAGCTGGGGAATCAGAGGCGGGGAATCAGAGTTGGGGAATCAGAGGCGGGGAATCAAATATGGGGAAACAGAGGCGGGGAATCAGAGGCGGGGAATCAGAGGCGCAGAAACAGAGGCGGGGTATCAGATATGGGGAATCAGAGGTGGGGAATCAGGGGCGGGGTATCAGAGGCTGGGTATCAGACACGGGGATTCAGAGGCGGGGAATCAGAGATGGGGAATCAGAGGCGGGGAATCAGAGGCAGGGAATCAGACGCGGGGAATCAGAGGCGGGGAATCAGAGCCTGGGAATCAGAGGCGGGGAATCAGAGGCGGGGAAAGAGAGGCGGGAAATCAGATATGGGGACAGAGGTGGGGAATCAGAGGTTGGGAATCAGAGGCAGGGAATCAGAGGCGGGGAATCAGAGGCGGGGAATCAGAGGCAGGGTTTCGGATGTGCGGAATCAGAGATGGGGAATCAGAGGTGGGGAATCAGAGTCCAGGAATCAGAGATGGGGAATCAGAGGCGGGGAATCAGAGGCGGAAAAACATAGGTGGGGAATCAGATACGGGGAATCAGAGGTGGGGAATCAGAGGCGGTGAATCAGAGTTGGGGAATCAGAGGCGGGGAATCAGAGCTGGGGTATCAGAGGCGGGGAATCAGAGTTTGGGAATCAGAGGCGGGGAATCAGATATGGGGAATCAGAGGCGGGGAATCAGAGGCGCGGAAAGAGAGGCGGGAAATCAGATATGGGGAATCAGAGGTGCGAATCGGGGAGGGGTATCAGAGGCTGGGTATCAGAAACGGGGATTCAGAGGCAGGGAATCAGATGTGCGGAATCAGAGATGGGGAATCAGAGGCAGCGAATCAGAGGCGGGGAACCAGAGGCGGGGAATCAGATATGGGTAATCAGACGCGGGGAATCAGAGTTGGGGAATCAGAGGCGGGGAATCAGATATGGGGAAAGAGAGGCGGGGAATCAGAGGCGGGGAAACAGAGGCGGGGAATCTGATATGGGGAATCTGAGGTGGCGAATGAAAGGCGGTGAATCAGAGATGGGGAATCAGAGGCGGGGAATCAGAGGCAGGGAATCAGATATGGGGATTCAGAGGTGGGGAATCAGAGGTTGAGAATCAGAGGCAGGGAATCGGAGGCAGGGAATCAGAGGCAGGGAATCAGATGTGGGGAATCTGAGGCTGGGAATCAGAGCTGGGGAATTAGAGGCGTGGAATCAGAGTTTGGGAATCAGAGGCGGGGAATTAGATATGGGGAAACAGAGGCGGGGAATCAGAGGTGGGGAAACAGAGCTGGTGAATCAGAGGCGGGGAATCAGAGTTGGGGAATCAGAGGCGGGGAATCAGATATGGGGAATCAGAGGCGGGGAATCAGGCGCGGAAAGAGAGGCAGGGAATCAGATATGGGGAATCAGAGGTGGGGAATCAGGGGCGGGGTATCAGAGGCTGGGTATCAGACACGGGGATTCAGAGGCGGGGAATCAGAGATGGGGAATCAGAGGCAGGGAATCAGAGGCAGGGAATCAGATATGGGGAAACAGAGGCGGGGAATCAGAGGCGGGGAAACAGAGGCGGGGAATCTGATATGGGGAATCAGAGGTGGCGAATTAAAGGAAGTGAATCAGAGATGGGGAATCAGAGGCGGGGTATCAGAGGCAGGGAATCAAACACGGTGAATCAGAGGCGGGGAATCAGAGCTGGAGAATCAGAGGTGGGGAATCAGAGATGGGGAATCAGAGGCAGGGAATCAAACACGGGGAATCAGAGCTGGGGAATCAGAGGCGGGGAATCAGAGTTGGCGAATCAGATATGGGGAATCAGAGGTGGGGAATCAGGGGCGGGGAATCAGTGGCAGGGAATCAGAGGTGGGAATCAGAGGCCGGGAATCAGAGGCAGGGAATCAGACACGTGGAATCAGAGGCGGGGAATCAGAGATGGGGAATCAGAGGCGGTGAATCAGAGGCAGGGAATCGGACACCGGGAATCAGAGGCGGGGAATCAGAGCTGGGGAATCAGAGGCGGGGAATCAGAGTTGGGGAATCAGAGGAGGGGAATCAGATGTGGTGAATCAGAGGTGGGGAATCAGAGGTTGTGAATCAGAAATGGGGAATCACAGGCGCGAAATCAGAGGCAGGGAATCAGAGCTGGGGAATCAGATGAGGGGAATCAGAGCTGGGGAATCAGAGGCAGGGAATCAGAGTTGGGGATTCAGAGGCGGGGAATCAGAGCTGGGGAATCAGAAGCGGGAAATCAGAGGCGGGGAATCAGAGGCAGGGAATCAGAGGCAGGCAATCAGATATGGGGATTCAGAGGTGGGGAATCAGAGGTTGGGAATCAGAGGCAGGGAATCAGAGGCGTGGAATCAGAGGCAGGGAATCAGATGTGGGGAATCAGAGGCAGGGAATCAGAGCTGGGGTATCAGAGGCGGGGAATCAGAGTTTGGGAATCAGAGGCGGGGAATCAGATATGGGGAATCAGAGGCGGGGAATCAGAGTTTGGGAATCACAGGCGGGGAATCAGATATGGGGAATCAGAGGTGGAGAATCAGGGGAGGGGTATCAGAGGCTGGGTATCAGACACGGGGATTCAGAGGCGGGGAATCAGAGATGGGGAATCAGAGGCGGGGAATCAGAGGCAGGGAATCAGACGCGGGGAATCAGAGGCGGGGAATCAGAGCTGGGTAATCAGAGGCGGGGAATCAGAGTTGTGGAATCAGAGGCGGGTAATCAGATATGGGGAAAGAGAGGCGGGGAATCAGAGGCGGGGAAACAGAGGCGGGGAATCTGATATGGGGAATCAGAGGTGGCGAATGAAAGGCGGTGAATCAGAGATGGGGAATCAGAGGCGGGGTATCAGAGGCAGGGAATCAAACACGGGGAATCAGAGGTGGGGTATCAGAGCTGGGGAATCAGAGGCGGGGAATCAGAGTTGGGGAATCAGAGGCGAGGAATCAGATATTGGGAAACAGAGGCGGGGAATCAGAGGCAGGGAAACAGAGGTGGGGAATCAGATATGGGGAATCAGAGGTGGGGAATCAGAGGTTGGGAAACAGAGGCAGGGAATCAGAGGCGGGGAGTCAGAGGCGGGGAATCAGAGGCAGGGAATCAGATGTGCGGAATCAGAGATGGGGTATCAGAGGCAGCGAATCAGAGGCGGGGAACCAGAGGTGGGGAATCAGATATGGGTAATCAGAGGCGGTGAATCAGAGGCAGGGAATCAGACGCGGGGAATCAGAGGCGGGGAATCAGAGCTGGGTAATCAGAGGCGGGGAATCAGAGTTGGGGAATCAGAGGCGGGGAATCAAATATGGGGAAACAGAGGCGGGGAATCAGAGGCGGGGAATCAGATATGGGGAAACAGAGGCGGGGAAACAGAGGCAGGGAATCAGAGAGGCGGGGAGTCAGAGGTTGGGAATCAGAGGCAGGGAATCAGATGTGCGGAATCAGAGATGAGGAATCAGAGGCAGCGAATCAGAGGCGGGGAACCAGAGGCGGGGAATCAGAGGCCGGGAATGAGAGGCCGGGAATCAGAGGCCGGGAATCAGAGGCCGGGAATCAGAGATGGGGAATCAGAGGCGGGGAATCAAACACGGGGAATCAGAGCTGGGGAATCAGAGGCGGGGAATCAGAGTTGGGGAATCAGAGGCGGGGAATCAAATATGGGGAAACAGAGGTGGGGAATCAGAGGCGGGGAATCAGAGGCTGGGTATCAGACACGGGGATTCAGAGGCGGGGAATCAGAGATGGGGAATCAGAGGCAGGGAATCAGAGGCAGGGAATCAGATATGGGGAAACAGAGGCGGGGAATCAGAGGCGGGGAAACAGAGGCGGGGAATCTGATATGGGGAATCAGAGGTGGCGAATTAAAGGAAGTGAATCAGAGATGGGGAATCAGAGGCGGGGTATCAGAGGCAGGGAATCAAACACGGTGAATCAGAGGCGGGGAATCAGAGCTGGAGAATCAGAGGTGGGGAATCAGAGATGGGGAATCAGAGGCAGGGAATCAAACACGGGGAATCAGAGCTGGGGAATCAGAGGCGGGGAATCAGAGTTGGCGAATCAGATATGGGGAATCAGAGGTGGGGAATCAGGGGCGGGGAATCAGTGGCAGGGAATCAGAGGTGGGAATCAGAGGCCGGGAATCAGAGGCAGGGAATCAGACACGTGGAATCAGAGGCGGGGAATCAGAGATGGGGAATCAGAGGCGGTGAATCAGAGGCAGGGAATCGGACACCGGGAATCAGAGGCGGGGAATCAGAGCTGGGGAATCAGAGGCGGGGAATCAGAGTTGGGGAATCAGAGGAGGGGAATCAGATGTGGTGAATCAGAGGTGGGGAATCAGAGGTTGTGAA
Source organism: Narcine bancroftii (assembly GCF_036971445.1). NCBI lineage: Eukaryota > Metazoa > Chordata > Chondrichthyes > Torpediniformes > Narcinidae > Narcine > Narcine bancroftii. The sequence continues at coordinate 57,063,717 of NC_091474.1, forward strand.
TCAGAAATGGGGAATCACAGGCGCGAAATCAGAGGCAGGGAATCAGAGCTGGGGAATCAGATGAGGGGAATCAGAGCTGGGGAATCAGAGGCAGGGAATCAGAGTTGGGGATTCAGAGGCGGGGAATCAGAGCTGGGGAATCAGAAGCGGGAAATCAGAGGCGGGGAATCAGAGGCAGGGAATCAGAGGCAGGCAATCAGATATGGGGATTCAGAGGTGGGGAATCAGAGGTTGGGAATCAGAGGCAGGGAATCAGAGGCGTGGAATCAGAGGCAGGGAATCAGATGTGGGGAATCAGAGGCAGGGAATCAGAGCTGGGGTATCAGAGGCGGGGAATCAGAGTTTGGGAATCAGAGGCGGGGAATCAGATATGGGGAATCAGAGGCGGGGAATCAGAGTTTGGGAATCACAGGCGGGGAATCAGATATGGGGAATCAGAGGTGGAGAATCAGGGGAGGGGTATCAGAGGCTGGGTATCAGACACGGGGATTCAGAGGCGGGGAATCAGAGATGGGGAATCAGAGGCGGGGAATCAGAGGCAGGGAATCAGACGCGGGGAATCAGAGGCGGGGAATCAGAGCTGGGTAATCAGAGGCGGGGAATCAGAGTTGTGGAATCAGAGGCGGGTAATCAGATATGGGGAAAGAGAGGCGGGGAATCAGAGGCGGGGAAACAGAGGCGGGGAATCTGATATGGGGAATCAGAGGTGGCGAATGAAAGGCGGTGAATCAGAGATGGGGAATCAGAGGCGGGGTATCAGAGGCAGGGAATCAAACACGGGGAATCAGAGGTGGGGTATCAGAGCTGGGGAATCAGAGGCGGGGAATCAGAGTTGGGGAATCAGAGGCGAGGAATCAGATATTGGGAAACAGAGGCGGGGAATCAGAGGCAGGGAAACAGAGGTGGGGAATCAGATATGGGGAATCAGAGGTGGGGAATCAGAGGTTGGGAAACAGAGGCAGGGAATCAGAGGCGGGGAGTCAGAGGCGGGGAATCAGAGGCAGGGAATCAGATGTGCGGAATCAGAGATGGGGAATCAGAGGCAGCGAATCAGAGGCGGGGAACCAGAGGCGGGGAATCAGATATGGGTAATCAGAGGCGGTGAATCAGAGGCAGGGAATCAGACGCGGGGAATCAGAGGCGGGGAATCAGAGCTGGGTAATCAGAGGCGGGGAATCAGAGTTGGGGAATCAGAGGCGGGGAATCAAATATGGGGAAACAGAGGCGGGGAATCAGAGGCGGGGAATCAGATATGGGGAAACAGAGGCGGGGAAACAGAGGCAGGGAATCAGAGAGGCGGGGAGTCAGAGGCTGGGAATCAGAGGCAGGGAATCAGATGTGCGGAATCAGAGATGAGGAATCAGAGGCAGCGAATCAGAGGCGGGGAACCAGAGGCGGGGAATCAGAGGCCGGGAATGAGAGGCCGGGAATCAGAGGCCGGGAATCAGAGGCCGGGAATCAGAGATGGGGAATCAGAGGCGGGGAATCAAACACGGGGAATCAGAGCTGGGGAATCAGAGGCGGGGAATCAGAGTTGGGGAATCAGAGGCGGGGAATCAAATATGGGGAAACAGAGGTGGGGAATCAGAGGCGGGGAATCAGAGGCGCAGAAACAGAGGCGGGGTATCAGATATGGGGAATCAGAGGTGGGGAATCAGGGGCGGGGTATCAGAGGCTGGGTATCAGACACGGGGATTCAGAGGCGGGGAATCAGAGATGGGGAATCAGAGGCGGGGAATCAGAGGCAGGGAATCAGACGCGGGGAATCAGAGGCGGGGAATCAGAGCCTGGGAATCAGAGGCGGGGAATCAGAAGCGGGGAAAGAGAGGCGGGGAATCAGATATGGGGACAGAGGTGGGGAATCAGAGGTTGGGAATCAGAGGCAGGGAATCAGAGGCGGGGAATCAGAGGCGGGGAATCAGAGGCAGGGTTTCGGATGTGCGGAATCAGAGATGGGGAATCAGAGGTGGGGAATCAGAGTCCAGGAATCAGAGATGGGGAATCAGAGGCGGGGAATCAGAGGCGGAAAAACATAGGTGGGGAATCAGATACGGGGAATCAGAGGTGGGGAATCAGAGGCGGTGAATCAGAGTTGGGGAATCAGAGGCGGGGAATCAGAGCTGGGGTATCAGAGGCGGGGAATCAGAGTTTGGGAATCAGAGGCGGGGAATCAGATATGGGGAATCAGAGGCGGGGAATCAGAGGCGCGGAAAGAGAGGCGGGAAATCAGATATGGGGAATCAGAGGTGCGAATCGGGGAGCGGTATCAGAGGCTGGGTATCAGAAACGGGGATTCAGAGGCAGTGAATCAGATGTGCGGAATCAGAGATGGGGAATCAGAGGCAGCGAATCAGAGGCGGGGAACCAGAGGCGGGAATCAGATATGGGTAATCAGAGGCGGGGAATCAGAGTTGGGGAATCAGAGGCGGGGAATCAGATATGGGGAAAGAGAGGCGGGGAATCAGAGGCGGGGAAACAGAGGCGGGGAATCTGATATGGGGAATCTGAGGTGGCGAATGAAAGGCGGTGAATCAGAGATGGGGAATCAGAGGCGGGGAATCAGAGGCAGGGAATCAAACACGGGGAATCAGAGGTGGGGTATCAGAGCTGGGGAATCAGAGGCGGGGAATCAGAGTTGGGGAATCAGAGGCGGGGAATCAGATATTGGGAAACAGAGGCGGGGAATCAGAGGCAGGGAAACAGAGGTGGGGAATCATATATGGGGAATCAGAGGTGGGGAATCAGAGGTTGGGAATGAGAGGCCGGGAATCAGAGGCCGGGGAATCAGAGGCGGGGAATCAGAGATGGGGAATCAGAGGCGGGGAATCAAACACGGGGAATCAGAGCTGGGGAATCAGAGGCGGGGAATCAGAGTTGGCGAATCAGATATGGGGAATCAGAGTTGGGGAATCAGGGGCGAGGAATCAGTGGCAGGGAATCAGCGGTGGGAATCAGAGGCGGGGAATCAGAGGCAGGGAATCAGACACGGGGAATCAGAGGCGGGGAATCAGAGATGGGGAATCAGAGGCGGTGAATCAGAGGCAGGGAATCGGACACCGGCAATCAGAGGCGGGGAATCAGAGCTGGGGAATCAGAGGCGGGGAATCAGAGTTGGGGAATCAGAGGCGGGGAATCAGATGTGGTGAATCAGAGGTGGGGAATCAGAGGTTGTGAATCAGAGATGGGGAATCACAGGCGGGAAATCAGAGGCAGGGAATCAGAGCTGGGGAATCAGAGGAGGGGAATCAGAGCTGGGGAATCAGAGGCAGGGAATCAGAGTTGGGGAATCAGAGGCAGGGCTCAGAGCTGGGGTATCAGAGGCGGGGAATCAGAGTTTGGGAATCAGAGGCGGGGAATCAGATATGGGGAATCAGAGGCGGGGAATCAGAGGCGCGGAAAGAGAGGCGGGAAATCAGATATGGGGAATCAGAGGTGGGGAATCGGGGAGGGGTATCAGAGGTTGGGTATCAGACACGGGGATTCAGGGGCGGGGAATCAGAGATGGGGAATCAGAGGCGGGGAAACAGAGGCAGGGAATCAGACGCGGGGAATCAGAGGTGGGGAATCAGAGCTGGGTAATCAGAGGCGGGGAATCAGAGTTGGGGAATCAGAGGCGGAGAATCAGATATGGGGAAAGAGAGGCGGGGAATCAGAGGTGGGGAAACAGAGGCGGGGAATCTGATATGGGGAATCAGAGGTGGCGAATGAAAGGCGGTGAATCAGAGATGGGGAATCAGAGGCGGGGAATCAGAGGCAGGGAATCAAACACGGGGAATCAGAGGTGGGGTATCAGAGCTGGGGAATCAGAGGCGGGGAATCAGAGTTGGGGAATCAGAGGCGAGGAATCAGATATTGGGAAACAGAGGCGGGGAATCAGAGGCAGGGAAACAGAGGTGGGGAATCAGATATGGGGAATCAGAGGTGGGGAATCAGAGGTTGGGAAACAGACGCAGGGAATCAGAGGCGGGGAGTCATAGGCAGGGAATCAGAGGCAGGGAATCAGATGTGCGGAATCAGAGATGGGGAATCAGAGGCAGCGAATCAGAGGCGGGGAACCAGAGGCGGGGATTCAGAGGTGGGGAATCAGATATGGGGAAACAGAGGCGGGGAATTAGAGGCGGGCAAACAGAGGCGGGGAATCAGAGCTGGAGAATCAGAGGTGGGGAATCAGAGATGGGGAATCAGAGGCAGGGAATCAAACACGGGGAATCAGAGCTGGGGAATCAGAGGCGGGGAATCAGAGTTGGCGAATCAGATATGGGGAATCAGAGGTGGGGAATAAGGGGCGGGGAATCAGTGGCAGGGAATCAGAGGTGGGAATCAGAGGCCGGGAATCAGAGGCAGGGAATCAGACACGTGGAATCAGAGGCGGGGAATCAGAGATGGGGAATCAGAGGCGGTGAATCAGAGGCAGGGAATCGGACACCGGGAATCAGAGGCGGGGAATCAGAGCTGGGGAATCAGAGGCGGGGAATCAGAGTTGGGGAATCAGAGGAGGGGAATCAGATGTGGTGAATCAGAGGTGGGGAATCAGAGGTTGTGAATCAGAAATGGGGAATCACAGGCGCGAAATCAGAGGCAGGGAATCAGAGCTGGGGAATCAGATGAGGGGAATCAGAGCTGGGGAATCAGAGGCAGGGAATCAGAGTTGGGGATTCAGAGGCGGGGAATCAGAGCTGGGGAATCAGAAGCGGGAAATCAGAGGCGGGGAATCAGAGGCAGGGAATCAGAGGCAGGCAATCAGATATGGGGATTCAGAGGTGGGGAATCAGAGGTTGGGAATCAGAGGCAGGGAATCAGAGGCGTGGAATCAGAGGCAGGGAATCAGATGTGGGGAATCAGAGGCAGGGAATCAGAGCTGGGGTATCAGAGGCGGGGAATCAGAGTTTGGGAATCAGAGGCGGGGAATCAGATATGGGGAATCAGAGGCGGGGAATCAGAGTTTGGGAATCACAGGCGGGGAATCAGATATGGGGAATCAGAGGTGGAGAATCAGGGGAGGGGTATCAGAGGCTGGGTATCAGACACGGGGATTCAGAGGCGGGGAATCAGAGATGGGGAATCAGAGGCGGGGAATCAGAGGCAGGGAATCAGACGCGGGGAATCAGAGGCGGGGAATCAGAGCTGGGTAATCAGAGGCGGGGAATCAGAGTTGTGGAATCAGAGGCGGGTAATCAGATATGGAAAAAGAGAGGCGGGGAATCAGAGGCGGGGAAACAGAGGCGGGGAATCTGATATGGGGAATCAGAGGTGGCGAATGAAAGGCGGTGAATCAGAGATGGGGAATCAGAGGCGGGGTATCAGAGGCAGGGAATCAAACACGGGGAATCAGAGGTGGGGTATCAGAGCTGGGGAATCAGAGGCGGGGAATCAGAGTTGGGGAATCAGAGGCGAGGAATCAGATATTGGGAAACAGAGGCGGGGAATCAGAGGCAGGGAAACAGAGGTGGGGAATCAGATATGGGGAATCAGAGGTGGGGAATCAGAGGTTGGGAAACAGAGGCAGGGAATCAGAGGCGGGGAGTCAGAGGCGGGGAATCAGAGGCAGGGAATCAGATGTGCGGAATCAGAGATGGGGTATCAGAGGCAGCGAATCAGAGGCGGGGAACCAGAGGCGGGGAATCAGATATGGGTAATCAGAGGCGGTGAATCAGAGGCAGGGAATCAGACGCGGGGAATCAGAGGCGGGGAATCAGAGCTGGGTAATCAGAGGCGGGGAATCAGAGTTGGGGAATCAGAGGCGGGGAATCAAATATGGGGAAACAGAGGCGGGGAATCAGAGGCGGGGAATCAGAGGTTGGGAATCAGAGGCAGGGAATCAGATGTGCGGAATCAGAGATGAGGAATCAGAGGCAGCGAATCAGAGGCGGGGAACCAGAGGCGGGGAATCAGAGGCCGGGAATGAGAGGCCGGGAATCAGAGGCCGGGAATCAGAGGCCGGGAATCAGAGATGGGGAATCAGAGGCGGGGAATCAAACACGGGGAATCAGAGCTGGGGAATCAGAGGCGGGGAATCAGAGTTGGGGAATCAGAGGCGGGGAATCAAATATGGGGAAACAGAGGCGGGGAATCAGAGTTTGGGAATCACAGGCGGGGAATCAGATATGGGGAATCAGAGGTGGAGAATCAGGGGAGGGGTATCAGAGGCTGGGTATCAGACACGGGGATTCAGAGGCGGGGAATCAGAGATGGGGAATCAGAGGCGGGGAATCAGAGGCAGGGAATCAGACGCGGGGAATCAGAGGCGGGGAATCAGAGCTGGGTAATCAGAGGCGGGGAATCAGAGTTGTGGAATCAGAGGCGGGTAATCAGATATGGAAAAAGAGAGGCGGGGAATCAGAGGCGGGGAAACAGAGGCGGGGAATCTGATATGGGGAATCAGAGGTGGCGAATGAAAGGCGGTGAATCAGAGATGGGGAATCAGAGGCGGGGTATCAGAGGCAGGGAATCAAACACGGGGAATCAGAGGTGGGGTATCAGAGCTGGGGAATCAGAGGCGGGGAATCAGAGTTGGGGAATCAGAGGCGAGGAATCAGATATTGGGAAACAGAGGCGGGGAATCAGAGGCAGGGAAACAGAGGTGGGGAATCAGATATGGGGAATCAGAGGTGGGGAATCAGAGGTTGGGAAACAGAGGCAGGGAATCAGAGGCGGGGAGTCAGAGGCGGGGAATCAGAGGCAGGGAATCAGATGTGCGGAATCAGAGATGGGGTATCAGAGGCAGCGAATCAGAGGCGGGGAACCAGAGGCGGGGAATCAGATATGGGTAATCAGAGGCGGTGAATCAGAGGCAGGGAATCAGACGCGGGGAATCAGAGGCGGGGAATCAGAGCTGGGTAATCAGAGGCGGGGAATCAGAGTTGGGGAATCAGAGGCGGGGAATCAAATATGGGGAAACAGAGGCGGGGAATCAGAGGCGGGGAATCAGAGGTTGGGAATCAGAGGCAGGGAATCAGATGTGCGGAATCAGAGATGAGGAATCAGAGGCAGCGAATCAGAGGCGGGGAACCAGAGGCGGGGAATCAGAGGCCGGGAATGAGAGGCCGGGAATCAGAGGCCGGGAATCAGAGGCCGGGAATCAGAGATGGGGAATCAGAGGCGGGGAATCAAACACGGGGAATCAGAGCTGGGGAATCAGAGGCGGGGAATCAGAGTTGGGGAATCAGAGGCGGGGAATCAAATATGGGGAAACAGAGGTGGGGAATCAGAGGCGGGGAATCAGAGGCGCAGAAACAGAGGCGGGGTATCAGATATGGGGAATCAGAGGTGGGGAATCAGGGGCGGGGTATCAGAGGCTGGGTATCAGACACGGGGATTCAGAGGCGGGGAATCAGAGATGGGGAATCAGAGGCGGGGAATCAGAGGCAGGGAATCAGACGCGGGGAATCAGAGGCGGGGAATCAGAGCCTGGGAATCAGAGGCGGGGAATCAGAGGCGGGGAAAGAGAGGCGGGGAATCAGATATGGGGACAGAGGTGGGGAAACAGAGGTTGGAAATCAGAGGCAGGGAATCAGAGGCGGGGAATCAGAGGCGGGGAATCAGAGGCAGGGTTTCGGATGTGCGGAATCAGAGATGGGGAATCAGAGGTGGGGAATCAGAGTCCAGGAATCAGAGATGGGGAATCAGAGGCGGGGAATCAGAGGCGGAAAAACATAGGTGGGGAATCAGATACGGGGAATCAGAGGTGGGGAATCAGAGGCGGTGAATCAGAGTTGGGGAATCAGAGGCGGGGAATCAGAGCTGGGGTATCAGAGGCGGGGAATCAGAGTTTGGGAATCAGAGGCGGGGAATCAGATATGGGGAATCAGAGGCGGGGAATCAGAGGCGCGGAAAGAGAGGCGGGAAATCAGATATGGGGAATCAGAGGTGCGAATCGGGGAGGGGTATCAGAGGCTGGGTATCAGAAACGGGGATTCAGAGGCAGGGAATCAGATGTGCGGAATCAGAGATGGGGAATCAGAGGCAGCGAATCAGAGGCGGGGAACCAGAGGCGGGGAATCAGATATGGGTAATCAGAGGCGGGGAATCAGAGTTGGGGAATCAGAGGCGGGGAATCAGATATGGGGAAAGAGAGGCGGGGAATCAGAGGCGGGGAAACAGAGGCGGGGAATCTGATATGGGGAATCTTAGGTGGCGAATGAAAGGCGGTGAATCAGAGATGGGGAATCAGAGGCGGGGAATCAGAGGCAGGGAATCAAACACGCGGAATCAGAGGTGGGGTATCAGAGCTGGGGAATCAGAGGCGGGGAATCAGAGTTGGGGAATCAGAGGCGGGGAATCAGATATTGGGAAACAGAGGCGGGGAATCAGAGGCAGGGAAACAGAGGTGGGGAATCATATATGGGGAATCAGAGGTGGAGAATCAGAGGTTGGGAATGAGAGGCTGGGAATCAGAGGCCGGGGAATCAGAGGCGGGGAATCAGAGATGGGGAATCAGAGGCGGGGAATCAAACACGGGGAATCAGAGCTGGGGAATCAGAGGCGGGGAATCAGAGTTGGCGAATCAGTTATGGGGAATCAGAGTTGGGGAATCAGGGGCGAGGAATCAGTGGCAGGGAATCAGAGGTGGGAATCAGAGGCGGGGAATCAGAGGCAGGGAATCAGACACGGGGAATCAGAGGCGGGGAATCAGAGATGGGGAATCAGAGGCGGTGAATCAGAGGCAGGGAATCGGACACCGGGAATCAGAGGCGGGGAATCAGAGCTGGGGAATCAGAGGCGGGGAATCAGAGTTGGGGAATCAGAGGCGGGGAATCAGATGTGGTGAATCAGAGGTGGGGAATCAGAGGTTGTGAATCAGAGATGGGGAATCACAGGCGGGAAATCAGAGGCAGGGAATCAGAGCTGGGGAATCAGAGGAGGGGAATCAGAGCTGGGGAATGAGAGGCAGGGAATCAGAGTTGGGGATTCAGAGGCGGGGAATCTGAGCTGGGGAATCAGAAGCGGGGAATCAGAGGCGGGGAATCAGAGGCAGGGAATCAGAGGCGGGGAATCAGAGGCAGGGAATCAGATGTGGGGAATCAGAGGCAGGGAATCAGAGCTGGGGTATCAGAGGCGGGGAATCAGAGTTTGGGAATCAGAGGCGGGGAATCAGATATGGGGAATCAGAGGCGGGGAATCAGAGGCGCGGAAAGAGAGGCGGGAAATCAGATATGGGGAATCAGAGGTGGGGAATCGGGGAGGGGTATCAGAGGCTGGGTATCAGACACGGGGATTCAGGGGCGGGGAATCAGAGATGGGGAATCAGAGGCGGGGAATCAGAGGCAGGGAATCAGACGCGGGGAATCAGAGGTGGGGAATCAGAGCTGGGTAATCAGAGGCGGGGAATCAGAGTTGGGGAATCAGAGGCGGAGAATCAGATATGGGGAAAGAGAGGCGGGGAATCAGAGGTGGGGAAACAGAGGCGGGGAATCTGATATGGGGAATCAGAGGTGGCGAATGAAAGGCGGTGAATCAGAGATGGGGAATCAGAGGCGGGGAATCAGAGGCAGGGAATCAAACACGGGGAATCAGAGGTGGGGTATCAGAGCTGGGGAATCAGAGGCGGGGAATCAGAGTTGGGGAATCAGAGGCGAGGAATCAGATATTGGGAAACAGAGGCGGGGAATCAGAGGCAGGGAAACAGAGGTGGGGAATCAGATATGGGGAATCAGAGGTGGGGAATCAGAGGTTGGGAAACAGACGCAGGGAATCAGAGGCGGGGAGTCAGAGGCAGGGAATCAGAGGCAGGGAATCAGATGTGCGGAATCAGAGATGGGGAATCAGAGGCAGCGAATCAGAGGCGGGGAACCAGAGGCGGGGATTCAGAGGTGGGGAATCAGATATGGGGAAACAGAGGCGTGGAATTAGAGGCGGGCAAACAGAGGCGGGGAATCAGATATGGGGAATCAGAGGTGGGGAATCAGGGGCGGGGTATCAGAGGCTGGGTATCAGACACGGGGATTCAGAGGCGGGGAATCAGAGATGGGGAATCAGAGGCAGGGAATCAGAGGCAGGGAATCAGATATGGGGAAACAGAGGCGGGGAATCAGAGGCGGGGAAACAGAGGCGGGGAATCTGATATGGGGAATCAGAGGTGGCGAATTAAAGGAAGTGAATCAGAGATGGGGAATCAGAGGCGGGGTATCAGAGGCAGGGAATCAAACACGGTGAATCAGAGGCGGGGAATCAGAACTGGAGAATCAGAGGTGGGGAATCAGAGATGGGGAATCAGAGGCAGGGAATCAAACACGGGGAATCAGAGCTGGGGAATCAGAGGCGGGGAATCAGAGTTGGCGAATCAGATATGGGGAATCAGAGGTGGGGAATCAGAGGCGGGGAATCAGAGCTGGGTAATCAGAGGCGGGGAATCAGAGTTGTGGAATCAGAGGCGGGTAATCAGATATGGAAAAAGAGAGGCGGGGAATCAGAGGCGGGGAAACAGAGGCGGGGAATCTGATATGGGGAATCAGAGGTGGCGAATGAAAGGCGGTGAATCAGAGATGGGGAATCAGAGGCGGGGTATCAGAGGCAGGGAATCAAACACGGGGAATCAGAGGTGGGGTATCAGAGCTGGGGAATCAGAGGCGGGGAATCAGAGTTGGGGAATCAGAGGCGAGGAATCAGATATTGGGAAACAGAGGCGGGGAATCAGAGGCAGGGAAACAGAGGTGGGGAATCAGATATGGGGAATCAGAGGTGGGGAATCAGAGGTTGGGAAACAGAGGCAGGGAATCAGAGGCGGGGAGTCAGAGGCGGGGAATCAGAGGCAGGGAATCAGATGTGCGGAATCAGAGATGGGGTATCAGAGGCAGCGAATCAGAGGCGGGGAACCAGAGGCGGGGAATCAGATATGGGTAATCAGAGGCGGTGAATCAGAGGCAGGGAATCAGACGCGGGGAATCAGAGGCGGGGAATCAGAGCTGGGTAATCAGAGGCGGGGAATCAGAGTTGGGGAATCAGAGGCGGGGAATCAAATATGGGGAAACAGAGGCGGGGAATCAGAGGCGGGGAATCAGATATGGGGAAACAGAGGCGGGGAAACAGAGGCAGGGAATCAGAGAGGCGGGGAGTCAGAGGTTGGGAATCAGAGGCAGGGAATCAGATGTGCGGAATCAGAGATGAGGAATCAGAGGCAGCGAATCAGAGGCGGGGAACCAGAGGCGGGGAATCAGAGGCCGGGAATGAGAGGCCGGGAATCAGAGGCCGGGAATCAGAGGCCGGGAATCAGAGATGGGGAATCAGAGGCGGGGAATCAAACACGGGGAATCAGAGCTGGGGAATCAGAGGCGGGGAATCAGAGTTGGGGAATCAGAGGCGGGGAATCAAATATGGGGAAACAGAGGTGGGGAATCAGAGGCGGGGAATCAGAGGCGCAGAAACAGAGGCGGGGTATCAGATATGGGGAATCAGAGGTGGGGAATCAGGGGCGGGGTATCAGAGGCTGGGTATCAGACACGGGGATTCAGAGGCGGGGAATCAGAGATGGGGAATCAGAGGCGGGGAATCAGAGGCAGGGAATCAGACGCGGGGAATCAGAGGCGGGGAATCAGAGCCTGGGAATCAGAGGCGGGGAATCAGAGGCGGGGAAAGAGAGGCGGGGAATCAGATATGGGGACAGAGGTGGGGAATCAGAGGTTGGAAATCAGAGGCAGGGAATCAGAGGCGGGGAATCAGAGGCGGGGAATCAGAGGCAGGGTTTCGGATGTGCGGAATCAGAGATGGGGAATCAGAGGTGGGGAATCAGAGTCCAGGAATCAGAGATGGGGAATCAGAGGCGGGGAATCAGAGGCGGAAAAACATAGGTGGGGAATCAGATACGGGGAATCAGAGGTGGGGAATCAGAGGCGGTGAATCAGAGTTGGGGAATCAGAGGCGGGGAATCAGAGCTGGGGTATCAGAGGCGGGGAATCAGAGTTTGGGAATCAGAGGCGGGGAATCAGATATGGGGAATCAGAGGCGGGGAATCAGAGGCGCGGAAAGAGAGGCGGGAAATCAGATATGGGGAATCAGAGGTGCGAATCGGGGAGGGGTATCAGAGGCTGGGTATCAGAAACGGGGATTCAGAGGCAGGGAATCAGATGTGCGGAATCAGAGATGGGGAATCAGAGGCAGCGAATCAGAGGCGGGGAACCAGAGGCGGGGAATCAGATATGGGTAATCAGAGGCGGGGAATCAGAGTTGGGGAATCAGAGGCGGGGAATCAGATATGGGGAATCAGAGGCGGGGAATCAGAGGCGCGGAAAGAGAGGCGGGAAATCAGATATGGGGAATCAGAGGTGGGGAATCGGGGAGGGGTATCAGAGGCTGGGTATCAGACACGGGGATTCAGGGGCGGGGAATCAGAGATGGGGAATCAGAGGCGGGGAATCAGAGGCAGGGAATCAGACGCGGGGAATCAGAGGTGGGGAATCAGAGCTGGGTAATCAGAGGCGGGGAATCAGAGTTGGGGAATCAGAGGCGGAGAATCAGATATGGGGAAAGAGAGGCGGGGAATCAGAGGTGGGGAAACAGAGGCGGGGAATCTGATATGGGGAATCAGAGGTGGCGAATGAAAGGCGGTGAATCAGAGATGGGGAATCAGAGGCGGGGAATCAGAGGCAGGGAATCAAACACGGGGAATCAGAGGTGGGGTATCAGAGCTGGGGAATCAGAGGCGGGGAATCAGAGTTGGGGAATCAGAGGCGAGGAATCAGATATTGGGAAACAGAGGCGGGGAATCAGAGGCAGGGAAACAGAGGTGGGGAATCAGATATGGGGAATCAGAGGTGGGGAATCAGAGGTTGGGAAACAGACGCAGGGAATCAGAGGCGGGGAGTCAGAGGCAGGGAATCAGAGGCAGGGAATCAGATGTGCGGAATCAGAGATGGGGAATCAGAGGCAGCGAATCAGAGGCGGGGAACCAGAGGCGGGGATTCAGAGGTGGGGAATCAGATATGGGGAAACAGAGGCGTGGAATTAGAGGCGGGCAAACAGAGGCGGGGAATCAGATATGGGGAATCAGAGGTGGGGAATCAGGGGCGGGGTATCAGAGGCTGGGTATCAGACACGGGGATTCAGAGGCGGGGAATCAGAGATGGGGAATCAGAGGCAGGGAATCAGAGGCAGGGAATCAGATATGGGGAAACAGAGGCGGGGAATCAGAGGCGGGGAAACAGAGGCGGGGAATCTGATATGGGGAATCAGAGGTGGCGAATTAAAGGAAGTGAATCAGAGATGGGGAATCAGAGGCGGGGTATCAGAGGCAGGGAATCAAACACGGTGAATCAGAGGCGGGGAATCAGAGCTGGAGAATCAGAGGTGGGGAATCAGAGATGGGGAATCAGAGGCAGGGAATCAAACACGGGGAATCAGAGCTGGGGAATCAGAGGCGGGGAATCAGAGTTGGCGAATCAGATATGGGGAATCAGAGGTGGGGAATCAGAGGCGGGGAATCAGAGCTGGGTAATCAGAGGCGGGGAATCAGAGTTGTGGAATCAGAGGCGGGTAATCAGATATGGAAAAAGAGAGGCGGGGAATCAGAGGCGGGGAAACAGAGGCGGGGAATCTGATATGGGGAATCAGAGGTGGCGAATGAAAGGCGGTGAATCAGAGATGGGGAATCAGAGGCGGGGTATCAGAGGCAGGGAATCAAACACGGGGAATCAGAGGTGGGGTATCAGAGCTGGGGAATCAGAGGCGGGGAATCAGAGTTGGGGAATCAGAGGCGAGGAATCAGATATTGGGAAACAGAGGCGGGGAATCAGAGGCAGGGAAACAGAGGTGGGGAATCAGATATGGGGAATCAGAGGTGGGGAATCAGAGGTTGGGAAACAGAGGCAGGGAATCAGAGGCGGGGAGTCAGAGGCGGGGAATCAGAGGCAGGGAATCAGATGTGCGGAATCAGAGATGGGGTATCAGAGGCAGCGAATCAGAGGCGGGGAACCAGAGGCGGGGAATCAGATATGGGTAATCAGAGGCGGTGAATCAGAGGCAGGGAATCAGACGCGGGGAATCAGAGGCGGGGAATCAGAGCTGGGTAATCAGAGGCGGGGAATCAGAGTTGGGGAATCAGAGGCGGGGAATCAAATATGGGGAAACAGAGGCGGGGAATCAGAGGCGGGGAATCAGATATGGGGAAACAGAGGCGGGGAAACAGAGGCAGGGAATCAGAGAGGCGGGGAGTCAGAGGTTGGGAATCAGAGGCAGGGAATCAGATGTGCGGAATCAGAGATGAGGAATCAGAGGCAGCGAATCAGAGGCGGGGAACCAGAGGCGGGGAATCAGAGGCCGGGAATGAGAGGCCGGGAATCAGAGGCCGGGAATCGGAGGCCGGGAATCAGAGATGGGGAATCAGAGGCGGGGAATCAAACACGGGGAATCAGAGCTGGGGAATCAGAGGCGGGGAATCAGAGTTGGGGAATCAGAGGCGGGGAATCAAATATGGGGAAACAGAGGTGGGGAATCAGAGGCGGGGAATCAGAGGCGCAGAAACAGAGGCGGGGTATCAGATATGGGGAATCAGAGGTGGGGAATCAGGGGCGGGGTATCAGAGGCTGGGTATCAGACACGGGGATTCAGAGGCGGGGAATCAGAGATGGGGAATCAGAGGCGGGGAATCAGAGGCAGGGAATCAGACGCGGGGAATCAGAGGCGGGGAATCAGAGCCTGGGAATCAGAGGCGGGGAATCAGAGGCGGGGAAAGAGAGGCGGGGAATCAGATATGGGGACAGAGGTGGGGAATCAGAGGTTGGAAATCAGAGGCAGGGAATCAGAGGCGGGGAATCAGAGGCGGGGAATCAGAGGCAGGGTTTCGGATGTGCGGAATCAGAGATGGGGAATCAGAGGTGGGGAATCAGAGTCCAGGAATCAGAGATGGGGAATCAGAGGCGGGGAATCAGAGGCGGAAAAACATAGGTGGGGAATCAGATACGGGGAATCAGAGGTGGGGAATCAGAGGCGGTGAATCAGAGTTGGGGAATCAGAGGCGGGGAATCAGAGCTGGGGTATCAGAGGCGGGGAATCAGAGTTTGGGAATCAGAGGCGGGGAATCAGATATGGGGAATCAGAGGCGGGGAATCAGAGGCGCGGAAAGAGAGGCGGGAAATCAGATATGGGGAATCAGAGGTGCGAATCGGGGAGGGGTATCAGAGGCTGGGTATCAGAAACGGGGATTCAGAGGCAGGGAATCAGATGTGCGGAATCAGAGATGGGGAATCAGAGGCAGCGAATCAGAGGCGGGGAACCAGAGGCGGGGAATCAGATATGGGTAATCAGAGGCGGGGAATCAGAGTTGGGGAATCAGAGGCGGGGAATCAGATATGGGGAAAGAGAGGCGGGGAATCAGAGGCGGGGAAACAGAGGCGGGGAATCTGATATGGGGAATCTTAGGTGGCGAATGAAAGGCGGTGAATCAGAGATGGGGAATCAGAGGCGGGGAATCAGAGGCAGGGAATCAAACACGCGGAATCAGAGGTGGGGTATCAGAGCTGGGGAATCAGAGGCGGGGAATCAGAGTTGGGGAATCAGAGGCGGGGAATCAGATATTGGGAAACAGAGGCGGGGAATCAGAGGCAGGGAAACAGAGGTGGGGAATCATATATGGGGAATCAGAGGTGGAGAATCAGAGGTTGGGAATGAGAGGCTGGGAATCAGAGGCCGGGGAATCAGAGGCGGGGAATCAGAGATGGGGAATCAGAGGCGGGGAATCAAACACGGGGAATCAGAGCTGGGGAATCAGAGGCGGGGAATCAGAGTTGGCGAATCAGTTATGGGGAATCAGAGTTGGGGAATCAGGGGCGAGGAATCAGTGGCAGGGAATCAGAGGTGGGAATCAGAGGCGGGGAATCAGAGGCAGGGAATCAGACACGGGGAATCAGAGGCGGGGAATCAGAGATGGGGAATCAGAGGCGGTGAATCAGAGGCAGGGAATCGGACACCGGGAATCAGAGGCGGGGAATCAGAGCTGGGGAATCAGAGGCGGGGAATCAGAGTTGGGGAATCAGAGGCGGGGAATCAGATGTGGTGAATCAGAGGTGGGGAATCAGAGGTTGTGAATCAGAGATGGGGAATCACAGGCGGGAAATCAGAGGCAGGGAATCAGAGCTGGGGAATCAGAGGAGGGGAATCAGAGCTGGGGAATGAGAGGCAGGGAATCAGAGTTGGGGATTCAGAGGCGGGGAATCTGAGCTGGGGAATCAGAAGCGGGGAATCAGAGGCGGGGAATCAGAGGCAGGGAATCAGAGGCGGGGAATCAGAGGCAGGGAATCAGATGTGGGGAATCAGAGGCAGGGAATCAGAGCTGGGGTATCAGAGGCGGGGAATCAGAGTTTGGGAATCAGAGGCGGGGAATCAGATATGGGGAATCAGAGGCGGGGAATCAGAGGCGCGGAAAGAGAGGCGGGAAATCAGATATGGGGAATCAGAGGTGGGGAATCGGGGAGGGGTATCAGAGGCTGGGTATCAGACACGGGGATTCAGGGGCGGGGAATCAGAGATGGGGAATCAGAGGCGGGGAATCAGAGGCAGGGAATCAGACGCGGGGAATCAGAGGTGGGGAATCAGAGCTGGGTAATCAGAGGCGGGGAATCAGAGTTGGGGAATCAGAGGCGGAGAATCAGATATGGGGAAAGAGAGGCGGGGAATCAGAGGTGGGGAAACAGAGGCGGGGAATCTGATATGGGGAATCAGAGGTGGCGAATGAAAGGCGGTGAATCAGAGATGGGGAATCAGAGGCGGGGAATCAGAGTTGGGGAATCAGAGGCGAGGAATCAGATATTGGGAAACAGAGGCGGGGAATCAGAGGCAGGGAAACAGAGGTGGGGAATCAGATATGGGGAATCAGAGGTGGGGAATCAGAGGTTGGGAAACAGACGCAGGGAATCAGAGGCGGGGAGTCAGAGGCAGGGAATCAGAGGCAGGGAATCAGATGTGCGGAATCAGAGATGGGGAATCAGAGGCAGCGAATCAGAGGCGGGGAACCAGAGGCGGGGATTCAGAGGTGGGGAATCAGATATGGGGAAACAGAGGCGTGGAATTAGAGGCGGGCAAACAGAGGCGGGGAATCAGATATGGGGAATCAGAGGTGGGGAATCAGGGGCGGGGTATCAGAGGCTGGGTATCCGACACGGGGATTCAGAGGCGGGGAATCAGAGATGGGGAATCAGAGGCAGGGAATCAGAGGCAGGGAATCAGATATGGGGAAACAGAGGCGGGGAATCAGAGGCGGGGAAACAGAGGCGGGGAATCTGATATGGGGAATCAGAGGTGGCGAATTAAAGGAAGTGAATCAGAGATGGGGAATCAGAGGCGGGGTATCAGAGGCAGGGAATCAAACACGGTGAATCAGAGGCGGGGAATCAGAGCTGGAGAATCAGAGGTGGGGAATCAGAGATGGGGAATCAGAGGCAGGGAATCAAACACGGGGAATCAGAGCTGGGGAATCAGAGGCGGGGAATCAGAGTTGGCGAATCAGATATGGGGAATCAGAGGTGGGGAATCAGGGGCGGGGAATCAGTGGCAGGGAATCAGAGGTGGGAATCAGAGGCCGGGAATCAGAGGCAGGGAATCAGACACGTGGAATCAGAGGCGGGGAATCAGAGATGGGGAATCAGAGGCGGTGAATCAGAGGCAGGGAATCGGACACCGGGAATCAGAGGCGGGGAATCAGAGCTGGGGAATCAGAGGCGGGGAATCAGAGTTGGGGAATCAGAGGAGGGGAATCAGATGTGGTGAATCAGAGGTGGGGAATCAGAGGTTGTGAATCAGAAATGGGGAATCACAGGCGCGAAATCAGAGGCAGGGAATCAGAGCTGGGGAATCAGATGAGGGGAATCAGAGCTGGGGAATCAGAGGCAGGGAATCAGAGTTGGGGATTCAGAGGCGGGGAATCAGAGCTGGGGAATCAGAAGCGGGAAATCAGAGGCGGGGAATCAGAGGCAGGGAATCAGAGGCAGGCAATCAGATATGGGGATTCAGAGGTGGGGAATCAGAGGTTGGGAATCAGAGGCAGGGAATCAGAGGCGTGGAATCAGAGGCAGGGAATCAGATGTGGGGAATCAGAGGCAGGGAATCAGAGCTGGGGTATCAGAGGCGGGGAATCAGAGTTTGGGAATCAGAGGCGGGGAATCAGATATGGGGAATCAGAGGCGGGGAATCAGAGTTTGGGAATCACAGGCGGGGAATCAGATATGGGGAATCAGAGGTGGAGAATCAGGGGAGGGGTATCAGAGGCTGGGTATCAGACACGGGGATTCAGAGGCGGGGAATCAGAGATGGGGAATCAGAGGCGGGGAATCAGAGGCAGGGAATCAGACGCGGGGAATCAGAGGCGGGGAATCAGAGCTGGGTAATCAGAGGCGGGGAATCAGAGTTGTGGAATCAGAGGCGGGTAATCAGATATGGGGAAAGAGAGGCGGGGAATCAGAGGCGGGGAAACAGAGGCGGGGAATCTGATATGGGGAATCAGAGGTGGCGAATGAAAGGCGGTGAATCAGAGATGGGGAATTAGAGGCGGGGTATCAGAGGCAGGGAATCAAACACGGGGAATCAGAGGTGGGGTATCAGAGCTGGGGAATCAGAGGCGGGGAATCAGAGTTGGGGAATCAGAGGCGAGGAATCAGATATTGGGAAAAAGAGGCGGGGAATCAGAGGCAGGGAAACAGAGGTGGGGAATCAGATATGGAGAATCAGAGGTGGGGAATCAGAGGTTGGGAAACAGAGGCAGGGAATCAGAGGCGGGGAGTCAGAGGCGGGGAATCAGAGGCAGGGAATCAGATGTGCGGAATCAGAGATGGGGAATCAGAGGCAGCGAATCAGAGGCGGGGAACCAGAGGCGGGGAATCAGATATGGGTAATCAGAGGCGGTGAATCAGAGGCAGGGAATCAGACGCGGGGAATCAGAGGCGGGGAATCAGAGCTGGGTAATCAGAGGCGGGGAATCAGAGTTGGGGAATCAGAGGCGGGGAATCAAATATGGGGAAACAGAGGCGGGGAATCAGAGGCGGGGAATCAGATATGGGGAAACAGAGGCGGGGAAACAGAGGCAGGGAATCAGAGAGGCGGGGAGTCAGAGGCTGGGAATCAGAGGCAGGGAATCAGATGTGCGGAATCAGAGATGAGGAATCAGAGGCAGCGAATCAGAGGCGGGGAACCAGAGGCGGGGAATCAGAGGCCGGGAATGAGAGGCCGGGAATCAGAGGCCGGGAATCAGAGGCCGGGAATCAGAGATGGGGAATCAGAGGCGGGGAATCAAACACGGGGAATCAGAGCTGGGGAATCAGAGGCGGGGAATCAGAGTTGGGGAATCAGAGGCGGGGAATCAAATATGGGGAAACAGAGGTGGGGAATCAGAGGCGGGGAATCAGAGGCGCAGAAACAGAGGCGGGGTATCAGATATGGGGAATCAGAGGTGGGGAATCAGGGGCGGGGTATCAGAGGCTGGGTATCAGACACGGGGATTCAGAGGCGGGGAATCAGAGATGGGGAATCAGAGGCGGGGAATCAGAGGCAGGGAATCAGACGCGGGGAATCAGAGGCGGGGAATCAGAGCCTGGGAATCAGAGGCGGGGAATCAGAAGCGGGGAAAGAGAGGCGGGGAATCAGATATGGGGACAGAGGTGGGGAATCAGAGGTTGGGAATCAGAGGCAGGGAATCAGAGGCGGGGAATCAGAGGCGGGGAATCAGAGGCAGGGTTTCGGATGTGCGGAATCAGAGATGGGGAATCAGAGGTGGGGAATCAGAGTCCAGGAATCAGAGATGGGGAATCAGAGGCGGGGAATCAGAGGCGGAAAAACATAGGTGGGGAATCAGATACGGGGATTCAGAGGTGGGGAATCAGAGGCGGTGAATCAGAGTTGGGGAATCAGAGGCGGGGAATCAGAGCTGGGGTATCAGAGGCGGGGAATCAGAGTTTGGGAATCAGAGGCGGGGAATCAGATATGGGGAATCAGAGGCGGGGAATCAGAGGCGCGGAAAGAGAGGCGGGAAATCAGATATGGGGAATCAGAGGTGCGAATCGGGGAGGGGTATCAGAGGCTGGGTATCAGAAACGGGGATTCAGAGGCAGGGAATCAGATGTGCGGAATCAGAGATGGGGAATCAGAGGCAGCGAATCGGAGGCGGGGAACCAGAGGCGGGGAATCAGATATGGGTAATCAGAGGCGGGGAATCAGAGTTGGGGAATCAGAGGCGGGGAATCAGATATGGGGAAAGAGAGGCGGGGAATCAGAGGCGGGGAAACAGAGGCGGGGAATCTGATATGGGGAATCTGAGGTGGCGAATGAAAGGCGGTGAATCAGAGATGGGGAATCAGAGGCGGGGAATCAGAGGCAGGGAATCAAACACGGGGAATCAGAGGTGGGGTATCAGAGCTGGGGAATCAGAGGCGGGGAATCAGAGTTGGGGAATCAGAGGCGGGGAATCAGATATTGGGAAACAGAGGCGGGGAATCAGAGGCAGGGAAACAGAGGTGGGGAATCATATATGGGGAATCAGAGGTGGGGAATCAGAGGTTGGGAATGAGAGGCCGGGAATCAGAGGCCGGGGAATCAGAGGCGGGGAATCAGAGATGGGGAATCAGAGGCGGGGAATCAAACACGGGGAATCAGAGCTGGGGAATCAGAGGCGGGGAATCAGAGTTGGCGAATCAGATATGGGGAATCAGAGTTGGGGAATCAGGGGCGAGGAATCAGTGGCAGGGAATCAGAGGTGGGAATCAGAGGCGGGGAATCAGAGGCAGGGAATCAGACACGGGGAATCAGAGGCGGGGAATCAGAGATGGGGAATCAGAGGCGGTGAATCAGAGGCAGGGAATCGGACACCGGCAATCAGAGGCGGGGAATCAGAGCTGGGGAATCAGAGGCGGGGAATCAGAGTTGGGGAATCAGAGGCGGGGAATCAGATGTGGTGAATCAGAGGTGGGGAATCAGAGGTTGTGAATCAGAGATGGGGAATCACAGGCGGGAAATCAGAGGCAGGGAATCAGAGCTGGGGAATCAGAGGAGGGGAATCAGAGCTGGGGAATCAGAGGCAGGGAATCAGAGTTGGGGAATCAGAGGCAGGGCTCAGAGCTGGGGTATCAGAGGCGGGGAATCAGAGTTTGGGAATCAGAGGCGGGGAATCAGATATGGGGAATCAGAGGCGGGGAATCAGAGGCGCGGAAAGAGAGGCGGGAAATCAGATATGGGGAATCAGAGGTGGGGAATCGGGGAGGGGTATCAGAGGTTGGGTATCAGACACGGGGATTCAGGGGCGGGGAATCAGAGATGGGGAATCAGAGGCGGGGAAACAGAGGCAGGGAATCAGACGCGGGGAATCAGAGGTGGGGAATCAGAGCTGGGTAATCAGAGGCGGGGAATCAGAGTTGGGGAATCAGAGGCGGAGAATCAGATATGGGGAAAGAGAGGCGGGGAATCAGAGGTGGGGAAACAGAGGCGGGGAATCTGATATGGGGAATCAGAGGTGGCGAATGAAAGGCGGTGAATCAGAGATGGGGAATCAGAGGCGGGGAATCAGAGGCAGGGAATCAAACACGGGGAATCAGAGGTGGGGTATCAGAGCTGGGGAATCAGAGGCGGGGAATCAGAGTTGGGGAATCAGAGGCGAGGAATCAGATATTGGGAAACAGAGGCGGGGAATCAGAGGCAGGGAAACAGAGGTGGGGAATCAGATATGGGGAATCAGAGGTGGGGAATCAGAGGTTGGGAAACAGACGCAGGGAATCAGAGGCGGGGAGTCATAGGCAGGGAATCAGAGGCAGGGAATCAGATGTGCGGAATCAGAGATGGGGAATCAGAGGCAGCGAATCAGAGGCGGGGAACCAGAGGCGGGGATTCAGAGGTGGGGAATCAGATACGGGGAAACAGAGGCGGGGAATTAGAGGCGGGCAAACAGAGGCGGGGAATCAGATATGGGGAATCAGAGGTGGGGAATCAGAGGTTGTGAATCAGAGATGGGGAATCACAGGTGGGAAATCAAAGGCAGGGAATCAGAGCTGGGGAATCAGAGGCGGGGAATCAGAGCTGGGGAATCAGAGGCGGGGAATCAGAGCTGGGGAATCAGAGGCAGGGAATCAGAGTTGGGGATTCAGAGGCGGGGAATCAGAGCTGGGGAATCAGTTGCGGGGAATCAGAGGCAGGGAATCAGAGGCGGGGAATCAGAGGCAGGGAATCAGATGTGGGGAATCAGAGGCAGGGAATCAGAGCTGGGGTATCAGAGGCGGGGAATCAGAGTTTGGGAATCAGAGGTGGGGAATCAGATATGGGGAATCAGAGGCGCGGAAAGAGAGGCGGGAAATCTAATATGGGGAATCAGAGGTGGGGAATCGGGGAGGGGTATCAGAGGCTGGGTATCAGACACGGGGATTCAGGGGCGGGGAATCAGAGATGGGGAATCAGAGGCGGGGAATCAGAGGCAGGGAATCAGACGCGGGGAATCAGAGGTGGGGAATCAGAGCTGGGTAATCAGAGGCGGGGAATCAGAGTTGGGGAATCAGAGGCGGAGAATCAGATATGGGAAAAGAGAGGCGGGGAATCAGAGGTGGGGAAACAGAGGCGGGGAATCTGATATGGGGAATCAGAGGTGGCGAATGAAAGGCGGTGAATCAGAGATGGGGAATCAGAGGCGGGGAATCAGAGGCAGGGAATCAAACACGGGGAATCAGAGGTGGGGTATCAGAGCTGGGGAATCAGAGGCGGGGAATCAGAGTTGGGGAATCAGAGGCGAGGAATCAGATATTGGGAAACAGAGGCGGGGAATCAGAGGCAGGGAAACAGAGGTGGGGAATCAGATATGGGGAATCAGAGGTGGGGAATCAGAGGTTGGGAAACAGACGCAGGGAATCAGAGGCGGGGAGTCAGAGGCAGGGAATCAGAGGCAGGGAATCAGATGTGCGGAATCAGAGATGGGGAATCAGAGGCAGCGAATCAGAGGCGGGGAACCAGAGGCGGGGATTCAGAGGTGGGGAATCAGATATGGGGAAACAGAGGCGGGGAATTAGAGGCGGGCAAACAGAGGCGGGGAATCAGATATGGGGAATCAGAGGTGGGGAATCAGAGGTTGTGAATCAGAGATGGGGAATCACAGGCGGGAAATCAAAGGCAGGGAATCAGAGCTGGGGAATCAGAGGCGGGGAATCAGAGCTGGGGAATCAGAGGCGGGGAATCAGAGCTGGGGAATCAGAGGCAGGGAATCAGAGTTGGGGATTCAGAGGCGGGGAATCAGAGCTGGGGAATCAGTGGCGGGGAATCAGAGGCAGGGAATCAGAGGCGGGGAATCAGAGGCAGGGAATCAGATATGGGGATTCAGAGGTGGGGAATCAGAGGTTGAGAATCAGAGGCAGGGAATCGGAGGCAGGGAATCAGAGGCAGGGAATCAGATGTGGGGAATCTGAGGCTGGGAATCAGAGCTGGGGAATTAGAGGCGTGGAATCAGAGTTTGGGAATCAGAGGCGGGGAATTAGATATGGGGAAACAGAGGCGGGGAATCAGAGGTGGGGAAACAGAGCTGGTGAATCAGAGGCGGGGAATCAGAGTTGGGGAATCAGAGGCGGGGAATCAGATATGGGGAATCAGAGGCGGGGAATCAGGCGCGGAAAGGGAGGCAGGGAATCAGATATGGGGAAACAGAGGCGGGGAATCAGAGGCGGGGAAACAGAGGCGGGGAATCTGATATGGGGAATCAGAGGTGGCGAATTAAAGGAAGTGAATCAGAGATGGGGAATCAGAGGCGGGGAATCAGAGGCAGGGAATCAAACACGGTGAATCAGAGGCGGGGAATCAGAGCTGGAGAATCAGAGGTGGGGAATCAGAGAAGGGGAATCAGAGGCAGGGAATCAAACACGGGGAATCTGAGCTGGGGAATCAGAGGCGGGGAATCAGAGTTGGCGAATCAGATATGGGGAATCAGAGGTGGGGAATCAGGGGCGGGGAATCAGTGGCAGGGAATCAGAGGTGGGAATCAGAGGCCGGGAATCAGAGGCAGGGAATCAGACACGTGGAATCAGAGGCGGGGAATCAGAGATGGGGAATCAGAGGCGGTGAATCAGAGGCAGGGAATCGGACACCGGGAATCAGAGGCGGGGAATCAGAGCTGGGGAATCAGAGGCGGGGAATCAGAGTTGGGGAATCAGAGGAGGGGAATCAGATGTGGTGAATCAGAGGTGGGGAATCAGAGGTTGTGAATCAGAAATGGGGAATCACAGGCGCGAAATCAGAGGCAGGGAATCAGAGCTGGGGAATCAGATGAGGGGAATCAGAGCTGGGGAATCAGAGGCAGGGAATCAGAGTTGGGGATTCAGAGGCGGGGAATCAGAGCTGGGGAATCAGAAGCGGGAAATCAGAGGCGGGGAATCAGAGGCAGGGAATCAGAGGCAGGCAATCAGATATGGGGATTCAGAGGTGGGGAATCAGAGGTTGGGAATCAGAGGCAGGGAATCAGAGGCGTGGAATCAGAGGCAGGGAATCAGATGTGGGGAATCAGAGGCAGGGAATCAGAGCTGGGGTATCAGAGGCGGGGAATCAGAGTTTGGGAATCAGAGGCGGGGTATCAGATATGGGGAATCAGAGGCGGGGAATCAGAGTTTGGGAATCAGAGGCGGGGAATCAGATATGGGGAATCAGAGGTGGAGAATCAGGGGAGGGGTATCAGAGGCTGGGTATCAGACACGGGGATTCAGAGGCGGGGAATCAGAGATGGGGAATCAGAGGCGGGGAATCAGAGGCAGGGAATCAGACGCGGGGAATCAGAGGCGGGGAATCAGAGCTGGGTAATCAGAGGCGGGGAATCAGAGTTGTGGAATCAGAGGCGGGTAATCAGATATGGGGAAAGAGAGGCGGGGAATCAGAGGCGGGGAAACAGAGGCGGGGAATCTGATATGGGGAATCAGAGGTGGCGAATGAAAGGCGGTGAATCAGAGATGGGGAATCAGAGGCGGGGTATCAGAGGCAGGGAATCAAACACGGGGAATCAGAGGTGGGGTATCAGAGCTGGGGAATCAGAGGCGGGGAATCAGAGTTGGGGAATCAGAGGCGAGGAATCAGATATTGGGAAACAGAGGCGGGGAATCAGAGGCAGGGAAACAGAGGTGGGGAATCAGATATGGGGAACAGAGGTGGGGAATCAGAGGTTGGGAAACAGAGGCAGGGAATCAGAGGCGGGGAGTCAGAGGCGGGGAATCAGAGGCAGGGAATCAGATGTGCGGAATCAGAGATGGGGAATCAGAGGCAGCGAATCAGAGGCGGGGAACCAGAGGCGGGGATTCAGAGGCGTGGAATCAGATATGGGGAAACAGAGGCGGGGAATTAGAGGCGGGCAAACAGAGGCGGGGAATCAGATATGGGGAATCAGAGGTGGGGAATCAGAGGTTGTGAATCAGAGATGGGGAATCACAGGCGGGAAATCAGAGGCAGGGAATCAGAGCTGGGGAATCAGAGGCTGGGAATCAGAGCTGGGGAATCAGAGGCAGGGAATCAGAGTTGGGGATTCAGAGGCGGGGAATCAGAGCTGGGGAATCAGAGGCGGGGAATCAGAGGCAGGGAATCAGAGGCGGGGAATCAGAGGCAGGGAATCAGATATGGGGATTCAGAGGTGGGGAATCAGAGGTTGGGAATCAGAGGCAGGGAATCGGAGGCAGGGAATCAGAGGCAGGGAATCAGATGTGGGGAATCAGAGGCGGTGAATCAGAGCTGGGGAATCAGAGTCGGGGAATCAGGGTTTGGGAATCAGAGGCGGGGAATTAGATATGGGGAAACAGAGGAGGGGAATCAGAGGTGGGGAAACAGAGCTGGGGAATCAGAGGCGGGGAATCAGAGTTGGGGAATCAGAGGCGGGGAATCAGATATGGGGAAGCAGAGGCGGGGAATCAGAGGCGCGGAAAGAGAGGCGGGGAATCAGATATGTGGAATCAGAGGTGGGGAATCAGATATGGGGAAACAGAGGCGGGGAATCAGAGGCGGGGAAACAGAGGTGGGGAATCTGATATGGGGAATCAGAGGTGGCGAATGAAAGGCGGTGAATCAGAGATGGGGAATCAGAGGCGGGGAATCAGAGGCAGGGAATCAAACACGGGGAATCAGAAGTGGGGAATCAGAGCTGGGGAATCAGAGGCGGGGAATCAGAGTTGGGGAATCAGAGGCGGGGAATCAGATATGGGGAAACAGAGGTGGGGAATCAGAGGCAGGGAAACAGAGGTGGGGAATCAGATATGGGGAATCAGAGGTGGGGAATCAGAGGTTGGGAAACAGAGGCAGGGAATCAGAGGCGGGGAGTCAGAGGCGGGGAATCAGAGGCAGGGAATCAGATGTGCGGAATCAGAGATGGGGAATCAGAGGCGGGGAATCAGATATGGGGAATCAGAGCTGGGTAATCAGAGGCGGGGAATCAGAGTTGTGGAATCAGAGGCGGGTAATCAGATATGGGGAAAGAGAGGCGGGGAATCAGAGGCGGGGAAACAGAGGCGGGGAATCTGATATGGGGAATCAGAGGTGGCGAATGAAATGCGGTGAATCAGAGATGGGGAATCAGAGGCGGGGTATCAGAGGCAGGGAATGAAACACGGGGAATCAGAGTTGGGGTATCAGAGCTGGGGAATCAGAGGCGGGGAATCAGAGTTGTGGAATCAGAGGCGGGTAATCAGATATGGGGAAAGAGAGGCGGGGAATCAGAGGCGGGGAAACAGAGGCGGGGAATCTGATATGGGGAATCAGAGGTGGCGAATGAAAGGCGGTGAATCAGAGATGGGGAATCAGAGGCGGGGTATCAGAGGCAGGGAATCAAACACGGGGAATCAGAGGTGGGGTATCAGAGCTGGGGAATCAGAGGCGGGGAATCAGAGTTGGGGAATCAGAGGCGAGGAATCAGATATTGGGAAACAGAGGCGGGGAATCAGAGGCAGGGAAACAGAGGTGGGGAATCAGATATGGGGAATCAGAGGTGGGGAATCAGAGGTTGGGAAACAGAGGCAGGGAATCAGAGGCGGGGAGTCAGAGGCGGGGAATCAGAGGCAGGGAATCAGATGTGCGGAATCAGAGATGGGGAATCAGAGGCAGCGAATCAGAGGCGGGGAACCAGAGGCGGGGAATCAGATATGGGTAATCAGAGGCGGTGAATCAGAGGCAGGGAATCAGACGCGGGGAATCAGAGGCGGGGAATCAGAGCTGGGTAATCAGAGGCGGGGAATCAGAGTTGGGGAATCAGAGGCGGAGAATCAGATATGGGGAAAGAGAGGCGGGGAATCAGAGGTGGGGAAACAGAGGCGGGGAATCTGATATGGGGAATCAGAGGTGGCGAATGAAAGGCGGTGAATCAGAGATGGGGAATCAGAGGCGGGGAATCAGAGGCAGGGAATCAAACACGGGGAATCAGAGGTGGGGTATCAGAGCTGGGGAATCAGAGGCGGGGAATCAGAGTTGGGGAATCAGAGGCGAGGAATCAGATATTGGGAAACAGAGGCGGGGAATCAGAGGCAGGGAAACAGAGGTGGGGAATCAGATATGGGGAATCAGAGGTGGGGAATCAGAGGTTGGGAAACAGACGCAGGGAATCAGAGGCGGGGTGTCAGAGGCAGGGAATCAGAGGCAGGGAATCAGATGTGCGGAATCAGAGATGGGGAATCAGAGGCAGCGAATCAGAGGCGGGGAACCAGAGGCGGGGATTCAGAGGTGGGGAATCAGATATGGGGAAACAGAGGCGGGGAATTAGAGGCGGGCAAACAGAGGCGGGGAATCAGATATGGGGAATCAGAGGTGGGGAATCAGGGGCGGGGTATCAGAGGCTGGGTATCAGACACGGGGATTCAGAGGCGGGGAATCAGAGATGGGGAATCAGAGGCAGGGAATCAGAGGCAGGGAATCAGATATGGGGAAACAGAGGCGGGGAATCAGAGGCGGGGAAACAGAGGCGGGGAATCTGATATGGGGAATCAGATGTGGCGAATTAAAGGAAGTGAATCAGAGATGGGGAATCAGAGGCGGGGTATCAGAGGCAGGGAATCAAACACGGTGAATCAGAGGCGGGGAATCAGAGCTGGAGAATCAGAGGTGGGGAATCAGAGATGGGGAATCAGAGGCAGGGAATCAAACACGGGGAATCAGAGCTGGGGAATCAGAGGCGGGGAATCAGAGTTGGCGAATCAGATATGGGGAATCAGAGGTGGGGAATCAGGGGCGGGGAATCAGTGGCAGGGAATCAGAGGTGGGAATCAGAGGCCGGGAATCAGAGGCAGGGAATCAGACACGTGGAATCAGAGGCGGGGAATCAGAGATGGGGAATCAGAGGCGGTGAATCAGAGGCAGGGAATCGGACACCGGGAATCAGAGGCGGGGAATCAGAGCTGGGGAATCAGAGGCGGGGAATCAGAGTTGGGGAATCAGAGGAGGGGAATCAGATGTGGTGAATCAGAGGTGGGGAATCAGAGGTTGTTAATCAGAAATGGGGAATCACAGGCGCGAAATCAGAGGCAGGGAATCAGTGCTGGGGAATCAGATGAGGGGAATCAGAGCTGGGGAATCAGAGGCAGGGAATCAGAGTTGGGGATTCAGAGGCGGGGAATCAGAGCTGGGGAATCAGAAGCGGGAAATCAGAGGCGGGGAATCAGAGGCAGGGAATCAGAGGCAGGCAATCAGATATGGGGATTCAGAGGTGGGGAATCAGAGGTTGGGAATCAGAGGCAGGGAATCAGAGGCGTGGAATCAGAGGCAGGGAATCAGATGTGGGGAATCAGAGGCAGGGAATCAGAGCTGGGGTATCAGAGGCGGGGAATCAGAGTTTGGGAATCAGAGGCGGGGAATCAGATATGGGGAATCAGAGGCGGGGAATCAGAGTTTGGGAATCACAGGCGGGGAATCAGATATGGGGAATCAGAGGTGGAGAATCAGGGGAGGGGTATCAGAGGCTGGGTATCAGACACGGGGATTCAGAGGCGGGGAATCCGAGATGGGGAATCAGAGGCGGGGAATCAGAGGCAGGGAATCAGACGCGGGGAATCAGAGGCGGGGAATCAGAGCTGGGTAATCAGAGGCGGGGAATCAGAGTTGTGGAATCAGAGGCGGGTAATCAGATATGGGGAAAGAGAGGCGGGGAATCAGAGGCGGGGAAACAGAGGCGGGGAATCTGATATGGGGAATCAGAGGTGGCGAATGAAAGGCGGTGAATCAGAGATGGGGAATCAGAGGCGGGGTATCAGAGGCAGGGAATCAAACACGGGGAATCAGAGGTGGGGTATCAGAGCTGGGGAATCAGAGGCGGGGAATCAGAGTTGGGGAATCAGAGGCGAGGAATCAGATATTGGGAAACAGAGGCGGGGAATCAGAGGCAGGGAAACAGAGGTGGGGAATCAGATATGGGGAATCAGAGGTGGGGAATCAGAGGTTGGGAAACAGAGGCAGGGAATCAGAGGCGGGGAGTCAGAGGCGGGGAATCAGAGGCAGGGAATCAGATGTGCGGAATCAGAGATGGGGAATCAGAGGCAGCGAATCAGAGGCGGGGAACCAGAGGCGGGGAATCAGATATGGGTAATCAGAGGCGGTGAATCAGAGGCAGGGAATCAGACGCGGGGAATCAGAGGCGGGGAATCAGAGCTGGGTAATCAGATGCGGGCAATCAGAGTTGGGGAATCAGAGGCGGGGAATCAAATATGGGGAAACAGAGGCGGGGAATCAGAGGCGGGGAATCAGATATGGGGAAACAGAGGCGGGGAAACAGAGGCAGGGAATCAGAGAGGCGGGGAGTCAGAGGCTGGGAATCAGAGGCAGGGAATCAGATGTGCGGAATCAGAGATGAGGAATCAGAGGCAGCGAATCAGAGGCGGGGAACCAGAGGCGGGGAATCAGAGGCCGGGAATGAGAGGCCGGGAATGAGAGGCCGGGAATCAGAGGCCGGGAATCAGAGATGGGGAATCAGAGGCGGGGAATCAAACACGGGGAATCAGAGCTGGGGAATCAGAGGCGGGGAATCAGAGTTGGGGAATCAGAGGCGGGGAATCAAATATGGGGAAACAGAGGTGGGGAATCAGAGGCGGGGAATCAGAGGCGCAGAAACAGAGGCGGGGTATCAGATATGGGGAATCAGAGGTGGGGAATCAGGGGCGGGGTATCAGAGGCTGGGTATCAGACACGGGGATTCAGAGGCGGGGAATCAGAGATGGGGAATCAGAGGCGGGGAATCAGAGGCAGGGAATCAGACGCGGGGAATCAGAGGCGGGGAATCAGAGCCTGGGAATCAGAGGCGGGGAATCAGAAGCGGGGAAAGAGAGGCGGGGAATCAGATATGGGGACAGAGGTGGGGAATCAGAGGTTGGGAATCAGAGGCAGGGAATCAGAGGCGGGGAATCAGAGGCGGGGAATCAGAGGCAGGGTTTCGGATGTGCGGAATCAGAGATGGGGAATCAGAGGTGGGGAATCAGAGTCCAGGAATCAGAGATGGGGAATCAGAGGCGGGGAATCAGAGGCAGAAAAACATAGGTGGGGAATCAGATACGGGGAATCAGAGGTGGGGTATCAGAGGCGGGGAATCAGAGTTTGGGAATCAGAGGCGGGGAATCAGATATGGGGAATCAGAGCTGGGGTATCAGAGGCGGGGAATCAGAGTTTGGGAATCAGAGGCGGGGAATCAGATATGGGGAATCAGAGGCGGGGAATCAGAGGCGCGGAAAGAGAGGCGGGAAATCAGATATGGGGAATCAGAGGTGCGAATCGGGGAGGGGTATCAGAGGCTGGGTATCAGAAACGGGGATTCAGAGGCAGGGAATCAGATGTGCGGAATCAGAGATGGGGAATCAGAGGCAGCGAATCAGAGGCGGGGAACCAGAGGCGGGGAATCAGATATGGGTAATCAGAGGCGGGGAATCAGAGTTGGGGAATCAGAGGCGGGGAATCAGATATGGGGAAAGAGAGGCGGGGAATCAGAGGCGGGGAAACAGAGGCGGGGAATCTGATATGGGGAATCTGAGGTGGCGAATGAAAGGCGGTGAATCAGAGATGGGGAATCAGAGGCGGGGAATCAGAGGCAGGGAATCAAACACGGGGAATCAGAGGTGGGGTATCAGAGCTGGGGAATCAGAGGCGGGGAATCAGAGTTGGGGAATCAGAGGCGGGGAATCAGATATTGGGAAACAGAGGCGGGGAATCAGAGGCAGGGAAACAGAGGTGGGGAATCATATATGGGGAATCAGAGGTGGGGAATCAGAGGTTGGGAATGAGAGGCCGGGAATCAGAGGCCGGGGAATCAGAGGCGGGGAATCAGAGATGGGGAATCAGAGGCGGGGAATCAAACACGGGGAATCAGAGCTGGGGAATCAGAGGCGGGGAATCAGAGTTGGCGAATCAGATATGGGGAATCAGAGTTGGGGAATCAGGGGCGAGGAATCAGTGGCAGGGAATCAGAGGTGGGAATCAGAGGCGGGGAATCAGAGGCAGGGAATCAGACACGGGGAATCAGAGGCGGGGAATCAGAGATGGGGAATCAGAGGCGGTGAATCAGAGGCAGGGAATCGGACACCGGCAATCAGAGGCGGGGAATCAGAGCTGGGGAATCAGAGGCGGGGAATCAGAGTTGGGGAATCAGAGGCGGGGAATCAGATGTGGTGAATCAGAGGTGGGGAATCAGAGGTTGTGAATCAGAGATGGGGAATCACAGGCGGGAAATCAGAGGCAGGGAATCAGAGCTGGGGAATCAGAGGAGGGGAATCAGAGCTGGGGAATCAGAGGCAGGGAATCAGAGTTGGGGAATCAGAGGCAGGGCTCAGAGCTGGGGTATCAGAGGCGGGGAATCAGAGTTTGGGAATCAGAGGCGGGGAATCAGATATGGGGAATCAGAGGCGGGGAATCAGAGGCGCGGAAAGAGAGGCGGGAAATCAGATATGGGGAATCAGAGGTGGGGAATCGGGGAGGGGTATCAGAGGTTGGGTATCAGACACGGGGATTCAGGGGCGGGGAATCAGAGATGGGGAATCAGAGGCGGGGAAACAGAGGCAGGGAATCAGACGCGGGGAATCAGAGGTGGGGAATCAGAGCTGGGTAATCAGAGGCTGGGAATCAGAGTTGGGGAATCAGAGGCGGAGAATCAGATATGGGGAAAGAGAGGCGGGGAATCAGAGGTGGGGAAACAGAGGCGGGGAATCTGATATGGGGAATCAGAGGTGGCGAATGAAAGGCGGTGAATCAGAGATGGGGAATCAGAGGCGGGGAATCAGAGGCAGGGAATCAAACACGGGGAATCAGAGGTGGGGTATCAGAGCTGGGGAATCAGAGGCGGGGAATCAGAGTTGGGGAATCAGAGGCGAGGAATCAGATATTGGGAAACAGAGGCGGGGAATGAGAGGCAGGGAAACAGAGGTGGGGAATCAGATATGGGGAATCAGAGGTGGGGAATCAGAGGTTGGGAAACAGACGCAGGGAATCAGAGGCGGGGAGTCATAGGCAGGGAATCAGAGGCAGGGAATCAGATGTGCGGAATCAGAGATGGGGAATCAGAGGCAGCGAATCAGAGGCGGGGAACCAGAGGCGGGGATTCAGAGGTGGGGAATCAGATATGGGGAAACAGAGGCGGGGAATTAGAGGCGGGCAAACAGAGGCGGGGAATCAGATATGGGGAATCAGAGGTGGGGAATCAGAGGTTGTGAATCAGAGATGGGGAATCACAGGTGGGAAATCAAAGGCAGGGAATCAGAGCTGGGGAATCAGAGGCGGGGAATCAGAGCTGGGGAATCAGAGGCGGGGAATCAGAGCTGGGGAATCAGAGGCAGGGAATCAGAGTTGGGGATTCAGAGGCGGGGAATCAGAGCTGGGGAATCAGTGGCGGGGAATCAGAGGCAGGGAATCAGAGGCGGGGAATCAGAGGCAGGGAATCAGATGTGGGGAATCAGAGGCAGGGAATCAGAGCTGGGGTATCAGAGGCGGGGAATCAGAGTTTGGGAATCAGAGGTGGGGAATCAGATATGGGGAATCAGAGGCGCGGAAAGAGAGGCGGGAAATCTAATATGGGGAATCAGAGGTGGGGAATCGGGGAGGGGTATCAGAGGCTGGGTATCAGACACGGGGATTCAGGGGCGGGGAATCAGAGATGGGGAATCAGAGGCGGGGAATCAGAGGCAGGGAATCAGACGCGGGGAATCAGAGGTGGGGAATCAGAGCTGGGTAATCAGAGGCGGGGAATCAGAGTTGGGGAATCAGAGGCGGAGAATCAGATATGGGAAAAGAGAGGCGGGGAATCAGAGGTGGGGAAACAGAGGCGGGGAATCTGATATGGGGAATCAGAGGTGGCGAATGAAAGGCGGTGAATCAGAGATGGGGAATCAGAGGCGGGGAATCAGAGGCAGGGAATCAAACACGGGGAATCAGAGGTGGGGTATCAGAGCTGGGGAATCAGAGGCGGGGAATCAGAGTTGGGGAATCAGAGGCGAGGAATCAGATATTGGGAAACAGAGGCGGGGAATCAGAGGCAGGGAAACAGAGGTGGGGAATCAGATATGGGGAATCAGAGGTGGGGAATCAGAGGTTGGGAAACAGACGCAGGGAATCAGAGGCGGGGAGTCAGAGGCAGGGAATCAGAGGCAGGGAATCAGATGTGCGGAATCAGAGATGGGGAATCAGAGGCAGCGAATCAGAGGCGGGGAACCAGAGGCGGGGATTCAGAGGTGGGGAATCAGATATGGGGAAACAGAGGCGGGGAATTAGAGGCGGGCAAACAGAGGCGGGGAATCAGATATGGGGAATCAGAGGTGGGGAATCAGAGGTTGTGAATCAGAGATGGGGAATCACAGGCGGGAAATCAAAGGCAGGGAATCAGAGCTGGGGAATCAGAGGCGGGGAATCAGAGCTGGGGAATCAGAGGCGGGGAATCAGAGCTGGGGAATCAGAGGCAGGGAATCAGAGTTGGGGATTCAGAGGCGGGGAATCAGAGCTGGGGAATCAGTGGCGGGGAATCAGAGGCAGGGAATCAGAGGCGGGGAATCAGAGGCAGGGAATCAGATATGGGGATTCAGAGGTGGGGAATCAGAGGTTGAGAATCAGAGGCAGGGAATCGGAGGCAGGGAATCAGAGGCAGGGAATCAGATGTGGGGAATCTGAGGCTGGGAATCAGAGCTGGGGAATTAGAGGCGTGGAATCAGAGTTTGGGAATCAGAGGCGGGGAATTAGATATGGGGAAACAGAGGCGGGTAATCAGAGGTGGGGAAACAGAGCTGGTGAATCAGAGGCGGGGAATCAGAGTTGGGGAATCAGAGGCGGGGAATCAGATATGGGGAATCAGAGGCGGGGAATCAGGCGCGGAAAGGGAGGCAGGGAATCAGATATGGGGAAACAGAGGCGGGGAATCAGAGGCGGGGAAACAGAGGCGGGGAATCTGATATGGGGAATCAGAGGTGGCGAATTAAAGGAAGTGAATCAGAGATGGGGAATCAGAGGCGGGGAATCAGAGGCAGGGAATCAAACACGGTGAATCAGAGGCGGGGAATCAGAGCTGGAGAATCAGAGGTGGGGAATCAGAGAAGGGGAATCAGAGGCAGGGAATCAAACACGGGGAATCTGAGCTGGGGAATCAGAGGCGGGGAATCAGAGTTGGCGAATCAGATATGGGGAATCAGAGGTGGGGAATCAGGGGCGGGGAATCAGTGGCAGGGAATCAGAGGTGGGAATCAGAGGCCGGGAATCAGAGGCAGGGAATCAGACACGTGGAATCAGAGGCGGGGAATCAGAGATGGGGAATCAGAGGCGGTGAATCAGAGGCAGGGAATCGGACACCGGGAATCAGAGGCGGGGAATCAGAGCTGGGGAATCAGAGGCGGGGAATCAGAGCTGGGGAATCAGAGGAGGGGAATCAGATGTGGTGAATCAGAGGTGGGGAATCAGAGGTTGTGAATCAGAAATGGGGAATCACAGGCGCGAAATCAGAGGCAGGGAATCAGAGCTGGGGAATCAGTTGAGGGGAATCAGAGCTGGGGAATCAGAGGCAGGGAATCAGAGTTGGGGATTCAGAGGCGGGGAATCAGAGCTGGGGAATCAGAAGCGGGAAATCAGAGGCGGGGAATCAGAGGCAGGGAATCAGAGGCAGGCAATCAGATATGGGGATTCAGAGGTGGGGAATCAGAGGTTGGGAATCAGAGGCAGGGAATCAGAGGCGTGGAATCAGAGGCAGGGAATCAGATGTGGGGAATCAGAGGCAGGGAATCAGAGCTGGGGTATCAGAGGCGGGGAATCAGAGTTTGGGAATCAGAGGCGGGGTATCAGATATGGGGAATCAGAGGCGGGGAATCAGAGTTTGGGAATCAGAGGCGGGGAATCAGATATGGGGAATCAGAGGTGGAGAATCAGGGGAGGGGTATCAGAGGCTGGGTATCAGACACGGGGATTCAGAGGCGGGGAATCAGAGATGGGGAATCAGAGGCGGGGAATCAGAGGCAGGGAATCAGACGCGGGGAATCAGAGGCGGGGAATCAGAGCTGGGTAATCAGAGGCGGGGAATCAGAGTTGTGGAATCAGAGGCGGGTAATCAGATATGGGGAAAGAGAGGCGGGGAATCAGAGGCGGGGAAACAGAGGCGGGGAATCTGATATGGGGAATCAGAGGTGGCGAATGAAAGGCAGTGAATCAGAGATGGGGAATCAGAGGCGGGGTATCAGAGGCAGGGAATCAAACACGGGGAATCAGAGGTGGGGTATCAGAGCTGGGGAATCAGAGGCGGGGAATCAGAGTTGGGGAATCAGAGGCGAGGAATCAGATATTGGGAAACAGAGGCGGGGAATCAGAGGCAGGGAAACAGAGGTGGGGAATCAGATATGGGGAACAGAGGTGGGGAATCAGAGGTTGGGAAACAGAGGCAGGGAATCAGAGGCGGGGAGTCAGAGGCGGGGAATCAGAGGCAGGGAATCAGATGTGCGGAATCAGAGATGGGGAATCAGAGGCAGCGAATCAGAGGCGGGGAACCAGAGGCGGGGATTCAGAGGCGTGGAATCAGATATGGGGAAACAGAGGCGGGGAATTAGAGGCGGGCAAACAGAGGCGGGGAATCAGATATGGGGAATCAGAGGTGGGGAATCAGAGGTTGTGAATCAGAGATGGGGAATCACAGGCGGGAAATCAGAGGCAGGGAATCAGAGCTGGGGAATCAGAGGCTGGGAATCAGAGCTGGGGAATCAGAGGCAGGGAATCAGAGTTGGGGATTCAGAGGCGGGGAATCAGAGCTGGGGAATCAGAGGCGGGGAATCAGAGGCAGGGAATCAGAGGCGGGGAATCAGAGGCAGGGAATCAGATATGGGGATTCAGAGGTGGGGAATCAGAGGTTGGGAATCAGAGGCAGGGAATCGGAGGCAGGGAATCAGAGGCAGGGAATCAGATGTGGGGAATCAGAGGCGGTGAATCAGAGCTGGGGAATCAGAGTCGGGGAATCAGGGTTTGGGAATCAGAGGCGGGGAATTAGATATGGGGAAACAGAGGAGGGGAATCAGAGGTGGGGAAACAGAGCTGGGGAATCAGAGGCGGGGAATCAGAGTTGGGGAATCAGAGGCGGGGAATCAGATATGGGGAAGCAGAGGCGGGGAATCAGAGGCGCGGAAAGAGAGGCGGGGAATCAGATATGTGGAATCAGAGGTGGGGAATCAGATATGGGGAAACAGAGGCGGGGAATCAGAGGCGGGGAAACAGAGGTGGGGAATCTGATATGGGGAATCAGAGGTGGCGAATGAAAGGCGGTGAATCAGAGATGGGGAATCAGAGGCGGGGAATCAGAGGCAGGGAATCAAACACGGGGAATCAGAAGTGGGGAATCAGAGCTGGGGAATCAGAGGCGGGGAATCAGAGTTGGGGAATCAGAGGCGGGGAATCAGATATGGGGAAACAGAGGTGGGGAATCAGAGGCAGGGAAGCAGAGGTGGGGAATCAGATATGGGGAATCAGAGGTGGGGAATCAGAGGTTGGGAAACAGAGGCAGGGAATCAGAGGCGGGGAGTCAGAGGCGGGGAATCAGAGGCAGGGAATCAGATGTGCGGAATCAGAGATGGGGAATCAGAGGCGGGGAATCAGATATGGGGAATCAGAGCTGGGTAATCAGAGGCGGGGAATCAGAGTTGTGGAATCAGAGGCGGGTAATCAGATATGGGGAAAGAGAGGCGGGGAATCAGAGGCGGGGAAACAGAGGCGGGGAATCTGATATGGGGAATCAGAGGTGGCGAATGAAATGCGGTGAATCAGAGATGGGGAATCAGAGGCGGGGTATCAGAGGCAGGGAATGAAACACGGGGAATCAGAGTTGGGGTATCAGAGCTGGGGAATCAGAGGCGGGGAATCAGAGTTGTGGAATCAGAGGCGGGTAATCAGATATGGGGAAAGAGAGGCGGGGAATCAGAGGCGGGGAAACAGAGGCAGGGAATCTGATATGGGGAATCAGAGGTGGCGAATGAAAGGCGGTGAATCAGAGATGGGGAATCAGAGGCGGGGTATCAGAGGCAGGGAATCAAACACGGGGAATCAGAGGTGGGGTATCAGAGCTGGGGAATCAGAGGCGGGGAATCAGAGTTGGGGAATCAGAGGCGAGGAATCAGATATTGGGAAACAGAGGCGGGGAATCAGAGGCAGGGAAACAGAGGTGGGGAATCAGATATGGGGAATCAGAGGTGGGGAATCAGAGGTTGGGAAACAGAGGCAGGGAATCAGAGGCGGGGAGTCAGAGGCGGGGAATCAGAGGCAGGGAATCAGATGTGCGGAATCAGAGATGGGGAATCAGAGGCAGCGAATCAGAGGCGGGGAACCAGAGGCGGGGAATCAGATATGGGTAATCAGAGGCGGTGAATCAGAGGCAGGGAATCAGACGCGGGGAATCAGAGGCGGGGAATCAGAGCTGGGTAATCAGAGGCGGGGAATCAGAGTTGGGGAATCAGAGGCGGGGAATCAAATATGGGGAAACAGAGGCGGGGAATCAGAGGCGGGGAATCAGATATGGGGAAACAGAGGCGGGGAAACAGAGGCAGGGAATCAGAGAGGCGGGGAGTCAGAGGCTGGGAATCAGAGGCAGGGAATCAGATGTGCGGAATCAGAGATGAGGAATCAGAGGCAGCGAATCAGAGGCGGGGAACCAGAGGCGGGGAATCAGAGGCCGGGAATGAGAGGCCGGGAATCAGAGGCCGGGAATCAGAGGCCGGGAATCAGAGATGGGGAATCAGAGGCGGGGAATCAAACACGGGGAATCAGAGCTGGGGAATCAGAGGCGGGGAATCAGAGTTGGGGAATCAGAGGCGGGGAATCAAATATGGGGAAACAGAGGTGGGGAATCAGAGGCGGGGAATCAGAGGCGCAGAAACAGAGGCGGGGTATCAGATATGGGGATTCAGAGGTGGGGAATCAGGGGCGGGGTATCAGAGGCTGGGTATCAGACACGGGGATTCAGAGGCGGGGAATCAGAGATGGGGAATCAGAGGCGGGGAATCAGAGGCAGGGAATCAGACGCGGGGAATCAGAGGCGGGGAATCAGAGCCTGGGAATCAGAGGCGGGGAATCAGAGGCGGGGAAAGAGAGGCGGGGAATCCGATATGGGGACAGAGGTGGGGAATCAGAGGTTGGGAATCAGAGGCAGGGTTTCGGATGTGCGGAATCAGAGATGGGGAATCAGAGGTGGGGAATCAGAGTCCAGGAATCAGAGATGGGGAATCAGAGGCGGGGAATCAGAGGCGGAAAAACATAGGTGGGGAATCAGATACGGGGAATCAGAGGTGGGGAATCAGAGGCGGTGAATCAGAGTTGGGGAATCAGAGGCGGGGAATCAGAGCTGGGGTATCAGAGGCGGGGAATCAGAGTTTGGGAATCAGAGGCGGGGAATCAGATATGGGGAATCAGAGGCGGGGAATCAGATGCGCGGAAAGAGAGGCGGGAAATCAGATATGGGGAATCAGAGGTGCGAATCGGGGAGGGGTATCAGAGGCTGGGTATCAGAAACGGGGATTCAGAGGCAGGGAATCAGATGTGCGGAATCAGAGATGGGGAATCAGAGGCAGCGAATCAGAGGCGGGGAACCAGAGGCGGGGAATCAGATATGGGTAATCAGAGGCGGGGAATCAGAGTTGGGGAATCAGAGGCGGGGAATCAGATATGGGGAAAGAGAGGCGGGGAATCAGAGGCGGGGAAACAGAGGCGGGGAATCTGATATGGGGAATCTGAGGTGGCGAATGAAAGGCGGTGAATCAGAGATGGGGAATCAGAGGCGGGGAATCAGAGGCAGGGAATCAAACACGGGGAATCAGAGGTGGGGTATCAGAGCTGGGGAATCAGAGGCGGGGAATCAGAGTTGGGGAATCAGAGGCGGGGAATCAGATATTGGGAAACAGAGGCGGGGAATCAGAGGCAGGGAAACAGAGGTGGGGAATCATATATGGGGAATCAGAGGTGGGGAATCAGAGGTTGGGAATGAGAGGCCGGGAATCAGAGGCCGGGGAATCAGAGGCGGGGAATCAGAGATGGGGAATCAGAGGCGGGGAATCAAACACGGGGAATCAGAGCTGGGGAATCAGAGGCGGGGAATCAGAGTTGGCGAATCAGATATGGGGAATCAGAGTTGGGGAATCAGGGGCGAGGAATCAGTGGCAGGGAATCAGAGGTGGGAATCAGAGGCGGGGAATCAGAGGCAGGGAATCAGACACGGGGAATCAGAGGCGGGGAATCAGAGATGGGGAATCAGAGGCGGTGAATCAGAGGCAGGGAATCGGACACCGGGAATCAGAGGCGGGGAATCAGAGCTGGGGAATCAGAGGCGGGGAATCAGAGTTGGGGAATCAGAGGCGGGGAATCAGATGTGGTGAATCAGAGGTGGGGAATCAGAGGTTGTGAATCAGAGATGGGGAATCAAAGGCGGGAAATCAGAGGCAGGGAATCAGAGCTGGGGAATCAGAGGAGGGGAATCAGAGCTGGGGAATCAGAGGCAGGGAATCAGAGTTGGGGATTCAGAGGCGGGGAATCTGAGCTGGGGAATCAGAAGCGGGGAATCAGAGGCGGGGAATCAGAGGCAGTGAATCAGAGGCGGGGAATCAGAGGCAGGGAATCAGATGTGGGGAATCAGAGGCAGGGAATCAGAGCTGGGGTATCAGAGGCGGGGAATCAGAGTTTGGGAATCAGAGGCGGGGAATCAGATATGGGGAATCAGAGGCGGGGAATCAGAGGCGCGGAAAGAGAGGCGGGAAATCAGATATGGGGAATCAGAGGTGGGGAATCGGGGAGGGGTATCAGAGGCTGGGTATCAGACACGGGGATTCAGGGGCGGGGAATCAGAGATGGGGAATCAGAGGCGGGGAATCAGATGCAGGGAATCAGACGCGGGGAATCAGAGGTGGGGAATCAGAGCTGGGTAATCAGAGGCGGGGAATCAGAGTTGGGGAATCAGAGGCGGAGAATCAGATATGGGGAAAGAGAGGCGGGGAATCAGAGGTGGGGAAACAGAGGCGGGGAATCTGATATGGGGAATCAGAGGTGGCGAATGAAAGGCGGTGAATCAGAGATGGGGAATCAGAGGCGGGGAATCAGAGGCAGGGAATCAAACACGGGGAATCAGAGGTGGGGTATCAGAGCTGGGGAATCAGAGGCGGGGAATCAGAGTTGGGGAATCAGAGGCGAGGAATCAGATATTGGGAAACAGAGGCGGGGAATCAGAGGCAGGGAAACAGAGGTGGGGAATCAGATATGGGGAATCAGAGGTGGGGAATCAGAGGTTGGGAAACAGACGCAGGGAATCAGAGGCGGGGAGTCATAGGCAGGGAATCAGAGGCAGGGAATCAGATGTGCGGAATCAGAGATGGGGAATCAGAGGCAGCGAATCAGAGGCGGGGAACCAGAGGCGGGGATTCAGAGGTGGGGAATCAGATATGGGGAAACAGAGGCGGGGAATTAGAGGCGGGCAAACAGAGGCGGGGAATCAGATATGGGGAATCAGAGGTGGGGAATCAGAGGTTGTGAATCAGAGATGGGGAATCACAGGTGGGAAATCAAAGGCAGGGAATCAGAGCTGGGGAATCAGAGGCGGGGAATCAGAGCTGGGGAATCAGAGGCGGGGAATCAGAGCTGGGGAATCAGAGGCAGGGAATCAGAGTTGGGGATTCAGAGGCGGGGAATCAGAGCTGGGGAATCAGTGGCGGGGAATCAGAGGCAGGGAATCAGAGGCGGGGAATCAGAGGCAGGGAATCAGATGTGGGGAATCAGAGGCAGGGAATCAGAGCTGGGGTATCAGAGGCGGGGAATCAGAGTTTGGGAATCAGAGGTGGGGAATCAGATATGGGGAATCAGAGGCGCGGAAAGAGAGGCGGGAAATCTAATATGGGGAATCAGAGGTGGGGAATCGGGGAGGGGTATCAGAGGCTGGGTATCAGACACGGGGATTCAGGGGCGGGGAATCAGAGATGGGGAATCAGAGGCGGGGAATCAGAGGCAGGGAATCAGACGCGGTGAATCAGAGGTGGGGAATCAGAGCTGGGTAATCAGAGGCGGGGAATCAGAGTTGGGGAATCAGAGGCGGAGAATCAGATATGGGAAAAGAGAGGCGGGGAATCAGAGGTGGGGAAACAGAGGCGGGGAATCTGATATGGGGAATCAGAGGTGGCGAATGAAAGGCGGTGAATCAGAGATGGGGAATCAGAGGCGGGGAATCAGAGGCAGGGAATCAAACACGGGGAATCAGAGGTGGGGTATCAGAGCTGGGGAATCAGAGGCGGGGAATCAGAGTTGGGGAATCAGAGGCGAGGAATCAGATATTGGGAAACAGAGGCGGGGAATCAGAGGCAGGGAAACAGAGGTGGGGAATCAGATATGGGGAATCAGAGGTGGGGAATCAGAGGTTGGGAAACAGACGCAGGGAATCAGAGGCGGGGAGTCAGAGGCAGGGAATCAGAGGCAGGGAATCAGATGTGCGGAATCAGAGATGGGGAATCAGATGCAGCGAATCAGAGGCGGGGAACCAGAGGCGGGGATTCAGAGGTGGGGAATCAGATATGGGGAAACAGAGGCGGGGAATTAGAGGCGGGCAAACAGAGGTGGGGAATCAGATATGGGGAATCAGAGGTGGGGAATCAGAGGTTGTGAATCAGAGATGGGGAATCACAGGCGGGAAATCAAAGGCAGGGAATCAGAGCTGGGGAATCAGAGGCGGGGAATCAGAGCTGGGGAATCAGAGGCGGGGAATCAGAGCTGGGGAATCAGAGGCAGGGAATCAGAGTTGGGGATTCAGAGGCGGGGAATCAGAGCTGGGGAATCAGTGGCGGGGAATCAGAGGCAGGGAATCAGAGGCGGGTAATCAGAGGCAGGGAATCAGATATGGGGATTCAGAGGTGGGGAATCAGAGGTTGAGAATCAGAGGCAGGGAATCGGAGGCAGGGAATCAGAGGCAGGGAATCAGATGTGGGGAATCTGAGGCTGGGAATCAGAGCTGGGGAATTAGAGGCGTGGAATCAGAGTTTGGGAATCAGAGGCGGGGAATTAGATATGGGGAAACAGAGGCGGGGAATCAGAGGTGGGGAAACAGAGCTGGTGAATCAGAGGCGGGGAATCAGAGGCGGGGAAAGAGAGGCGGGGAATCAGATATGGGGACAGAGGTGGGGAATCAGAGGTTGGGAATCAGAGGCAGGGAATCAGAGGCGGGGAATCAGAGGCGGGGAATCAGAGGCAGGGTTTCGGATGTGCGGAATCAGAGATGGGGAATCAGAGGTGGGGAATCAGAGTCCAGGAATCAGAGATGGGGAATCAGAGGCGGGGAATCAGAGGCGGAAAAACATAGGTGGGGAATCAGATACGGGGAATCAGAGGTGGGGAATCAGAGGCGGTGAATCAGAGTTGGGGAATCAGAGGCGGGGAATCAGAGCTGGGGTATCAGAGGCGGGGAATCAGAGTTTGGGAATCAGAGGCGGGGAATCAGATATGGGGAATCAGAGGCGGGGAATCAGAGGCGCGGAAAGAGAGGCGGGAAATCAGATATGGGGAATCAGAGGTGCGAATCGGGGAGGGGTATCACAGGCTGGGTATCAGAAACGGGGATTCAGAGGCAGGGAATCAGATGTGCGGAATCAGAGATGGGGAATCAGAGGCAGCGAATCAGAGGCGGGGAACCAGAGGCGGGGAATCAGATATGGGTAATCAGAGGCGGGGAATCAGAGTTGGGGAATCAGAGGCGGGGAATCAGATATGGGGAAAGAGAGGCGGGGAATCAGAGGCGGGGAAACAGAGGCGGGGAATCTGATATGGGGAATCTGAGGTGGCGAATGAAAGGCGGTGAATCAGAGATGGGGAATCAGAGGCGGGGAATCAGAGGCAGGGAATCAAACACGGGGAATCAGAGGTGGGGTATCAGAGCTGGGGAATCAGTGGCGGGGAATCAGAGTTGGGGAATCAGAGGCGGGGAATCAGATATTGGGAAACAGAGGCCGGGAATCAGAGGCAGGGAAACAGAGGTGGGGAATCATATATGGGGAATCAGAGGTGGGGAATCAGAGGTTGGGAATGAGAGGCCGGGAATCAGAGGCCGGGGAATCAGAGGCGGGGAATCAGAGATGGGGAATCAGAGGCGGGGAATCAAACACGGGGAATCAGAGCTGGGGAATCAGAGGCGGGGAATCAGAGTTGGCGAATCAGATATGGGGAATCAGAGTTGGGGAATCAGGGGCGAGGAATCAGTGGCAGGGAATCAGAGGTGGGAATCAGAGGCGGGGAATCAGAGGCAGGGAATCAGACACGGGGAATCAGAGGCGGGGAATCAGAGATGGGGAATCAGAGGCGGTGAATCAGAGGCAGGGAATCGGACACCGGGAATCAGAGGCGGGGAATCAGAGCTGGGGAATCAGAGGCGGGGAATCAGAGTTGGGGAATCAGAGGCGGGGAATCAGATGTGGTGAATCAGAGGTGGGGAATCAGAGGTTGTGAATCAGAGATGGGGAATCACAGGCGGGAAATCAGAGGCAGGGCATCAGAGCTGGGGAATCAGAGGAGGGGAATCAGAGCTGGGGAATCAGAGGCAG
The DNA here is from genome assembly GCF_036971445.1 of Narcine bancroftii. Classification (NCBI taxonomy): domain Eukaryota; kingdom Metazoa; phylum Chordata; class Chondrichthyes; order Torpediniformes; family Narcinidae; genus Narcine; species Narcine bancroftii. The sequence goes on from NC_091474.1 coordinate 57,107,642, forward strand.
GGAATCAGAGTTGGGGATTCAGAGGCGGGGAATCTGAGCTGGGGAATCAGAAGCGGGGAATCAGAGGCGGGGAATCAGAGGCAGTGAATCAGAGGCGGGGAATCAGAGGCAGGGAATCAGATGTGGGGAATCAGAGGCAGGGTATCAGAGCTGGGGTATCAGAGGCGGGGAATCAGAGTTTGGGAATCAGAGGCGGGGAATCAGATATGGGGAATCAGAGGCGGGGAATCAGAGGCGCGGAAAGAGAGGCGGGAAATCAGATATGGGGAATCAGAGGTGGGGAATCGGGGAGGGGTATCAGAGGCTGGGTATCAGACACGGGGATTCAGGGGCGGGGAATCAGAGATGGGGAATCAGAGGCGGGGAATCAGAGGCAGGGAATCAGACGCGGGGAATCAGAGGTGGGGAATCAGAGCTGGGTAATCAGAGGCGGGGAATCAGAGTTGGGGAATCAGAGGCGGAAAATCAGATATGGGGAAAGAGAGGCGGGGAATCAGAGGTGGGGAAACAGAGGCGGGGAATCTGATATGGGGAATCAGAGGTGGCGAATGAAAGGCGGTGAATCAGAGATGGGGAATCAGAGGCGGGGAATCAGAGGCAGGGAATCAAACACGGGGAATCAGAGGTGGGGTATCAGAGCTGGGGAATCAGAGGCGGGGAATCAGAGTTGGGGAATCAGAGGCGAGGAATCAGATATTGGGAAACAGAGGCGGGGAATCAGAGTCAGGGAAACAGAGGTGGGGAATCAGATATGGGGAATCAGAGGTGGGGAATCAGAGGTTGGGAAACAGACGCAGGGAATCAGAGGCGGGGAGTCATAGGCAGGGAATCAGAGGCAGGGAATCAGATGTGCGGAATCAGAGATGGGGAATCAGAGGCAGCGAATCAGAGGCGGGGAACCAGAGGCGGGGATTCAGAGGTGGGGAATCAGATATGGGGAAACAGAGGCGGGGAATTAGAGGCGGGCAAACAGAGGCGGGGAATCAGATATGGGGAATCAGAGGTGGGGAATCAGAGGTTGTGAATCAGAGATGGGGAATCACAGGTGGGAAATCAAAGGCAGGGAATCAGAGCTGGGGAATCAGAGGCGGGGAATCAGAGCTGGGGAATCAGAGGCGGGGAATCAGAGCTGGGGAATCAGAGGCAGGGAATCAGAGTTGGGGATTCAGAGGCGGGGAATCAGAGCTGGGGAATCAGTGGCGGGGAATCAGAGGCAGGGAATCAGAGGCGGGGAATCAGAGGCAGGGAATCAGATGTGGGGAATCAGAGGCAGGGAATCAGAGCTGGGGTATCAGAGGCGGGGAATCAGAGTTTGGGAATCAGAGGTGGGGAATCAGATATGGGGAATCAGAGGCGCGGAAAGAGAGGCGGGAAATCTAATATGGGGAATCAGAGGTGGGGAATCGGGGAGGGGTATCAGAGGCTGGGTATCAGACACGGGGATTCAGGGTCGGGGAATCAGAGATGGGGAATCAGAGGCGGGGAATCAGAGGCAGGGAATCAGACGCGGGGAATCAGAGGTGGGGAATCAGAGCTGGGTAATCAGAGGCGGGGAATCAGAGTTGGGGAATCAGAGGCGGAGAATCAGATATGGGAAAAGAGAGGCGGGGAATCAGAGGTGGGGAAACAGAGGCGGGGAATCTGATATGGGGAATCAGAGGTGGCGAATGAAAGGCGGTGAATCAGAGATGGGGAATCAGAGGCGGGGAATCAGAGGCAGGGAATCAAACACGGGGAATCAGAGGTGGGGTATCAGAGCTGGGGAATCAGAGGCGGGGAATCAGAGTTGGGGAATCAGAGGCGAGGAATCAGATATTGGGAAACAGAGGCGGGGAATCAGAGGCAGGGAAACAGAGGTGGGGAATCAGATATGGGGAATCAGAGGTGGGGAATCAGAGGTTGGGAAACAGACGCAGGGAATCAGAGGCGGGGAGTCAGAGGCAGGGAATCAGAGGCAGGGAATCAGATGTGCGGAATCAGAGATGGGGAATCAGAGGCAGCGAATCAGAGGCGGGGAACCAGAGGCGGGGATTCAGAGGTGGGGAATCAGATATGGGGAAACAGAGGCGGGGAATTAGAGGCGGGCAAACAGAGGCGGGGAATCAGATATGGGGAATCAGAGGTGGGGAATCAGAGGTTGTGAATCAGAGATGGGGAATCACAGGCGGGAAATCAAAGGCAGGGAATCAGAGCTGGGGAATCAGAGGCGGGGAATCAGAGCTGGGGAATCAGAGGCGGGGAATCAGAGCTGGGGAATCAGAGGCAGGGAATCAGAGTTGGGGATTCAGAGGCGGGGAATCAGAGCTGGGGAATCAGTGGCGGGGAATCTGAGGCAGGGAATCAGAGGCGGGGAATCAGAGGCAGGGAATCAGATATGGGGATTCAGAGGTGGGGAATCAGAGGTTGAGAATCAGAGGCAGGGAATCGGAGGCAGGGAATCAGAGGCAGGGAATCAGATGTGGGGAATCTGAGGCTGGGAATCAGAGCTGGGGAATTAGAGGCGTGGAATCAGAGTTTGGGAATCAGAGGCGGGGAATTAGATATGGGGAAACAGAGGCGGGGAATCAGAGGTGGGGAAACAGAGCTGGTGAATCAGAGGCGGGGAATCAGAGTTGGGGAATCAGAGGCGGGGAATCAGATATGGGGAATCAGAGGCGGGGAATCAGGCGCGGAAAGGGAGGCAGGGAATCAGATATGGGGAATCAGAGGTGGGGAATCAGGGGCGGGGTATCAGAGGCTGGGTATCAGACACGGGGATTCAGAGGCGGGGAATCAGAGATGGGGAATCAGAGGCAGGGAATCAGAGGCAGGGAATCAGATATGGGGAAACAGAGGCGGGGAATCAGAGGCGGGGAAACAGAGGCGGGGAATCTGATATGGGGAATCAGAGGTGGCGAATTAAAGGAAGTGAATCAGAGATGGGGAATCAGAGGCGGGGAATCAGAGGCAGGGAATCAAACACGGTGAATCAGAGGCGGGGAATCAGAGCTGGGGAATCAGAGGCAGGGAATCAGAGTTGGGGATTCAGAGGCGGGGAATCAGAGCTGGGGAATCAGTGGCGGGGAATCAGAGGCAGGGAATCAGAGGCGGGGAATCAGAGGCAGGGAATCAGATATGGGGATTCAGAGGTGGGGAATCAGAGGTTGAGAATCAGAGGCAGGGAATCGGAGGCAGGGAATCAGAGGCAGGGAATCAGATGTGGGGAATCTGAGGCTGGGAATCAGAGCTGGGGAATTAGAGGCGTGGAATCAGAGTTTGGGAATCAGAGGCGGGGAATTAGATATGGGGAAACAGAGGCGGGGAATCAGAGGTGGGGAAACAGAGCTGGTGAATCAGAGGCGGGGAATCAGAGGCGGGGAAAGAGAGGCGGGGAATCAGATATGGGGACAGAGGTGGGGAATCAGAGGTTGGGAATCAGAGGCAGGGAATCAGAGGCGGGGAATCAGAGGCGGGGAATCAGAGGCAGGGTTTCGGATGTGCGGAATCAGAGATGGGGAATCAGAGGTGGGGAATCAGAGTCCAGGAATCAGAGATGGGGAATCAGAGGCGGGGAATCAGAGGCGGAAAAACATAGGTGGGGAATCAGATACGGGGAATCAGAGGTGGGGAATCAGAGGCGGTGAATCAGAGTTGGGGAATCAGAGGCGGGGAATCAGAGCTGGGGTATCAGAGGCGGGGAATCAGAGTTTGGGAATCAGAGGCGGGGAATCAGATATGGGGAATCAGAGGCGGGGAATCAGAGGCGCGGAAAGAGAGGCGGGAAATCAGATATGGGGAATCAGAGGTGCGAATCGGGGAGGGGTATCAGAGGCTGGGTATCAGAAACGGGGATTCAGAGGCAGGGAATCAGATGTGCGGAATCAGAGATGGGGAATCAGAGGCAGCGAATCAGAGGCGGGGAACCAGAGGCGGGGAATCAGATATGGGTAATCAGAGGCGGGGAATCAGAGTTGGGGAATCAGAGGCGGGGAATCAGATATGGGGAAAGAGAGGCGGGGAATCAGAGGCGGGGAAACAGAGGCGGGGAATCTGATATGGGGAATCTGAGGTGGCGAATGAAAGGCGGTGAATCAGAGATGGGGAATCAGAGGCGGGGAATCAGAGGCAGGGAATCAAACACGGGGAATCAGAGGTGGGGTATCAGAGCTGGGGAATCAGTGGCGGGGAATCAGAGTTGGGGAATCAGAGGCGGGGAATCAGATATTGGGAAACAGAGGCCGGGAATCAGAGGCAGGGAAACAGAGGTGGGGAATCATATATGGGGAATCAGAGGTGGGGAATCAGAGGTTGGGAATGAGAGGCCGGGAATCAGAGGCCGGGGAATCAGAGGCGGGGAATCAGAGATGGGGAATCAGAGGCGGGGAATCAAACACGGGGAATCAGAGCTGGGGAATCAGAGGCGGGGAATCAGAGTTGGCGAATCAGATATGGGGAATCAGAGTTGGGGAATCAGGGGCGAGGAATCAGTGGCAGGGAATCAGAGGTGGGAATCAGAGGCGGGGAATCAGAGGCAGGGAATCAGACACGGGGAATCAGAGGCGGGGAATCAGAGATGGGGAATCAGAGGCGGTGAATCAGAGGCAGGGAATCGGACACCGGGAATCAGAGGCGGGGAATCAGAGCTGGGGAATCAGAGGCGGGGAATCAGAGTTGGGGAATCAGAGGCGGGGAATCAGATGTGGTGAATCAGAGGTGGGGAATCAGAGGTTGTGAATCAGAGATGGGGAATCACAGGCGGGAAATCAGAGGCAGGGCATCAGAGCTGGGGAATCAGAGGAGGGGAATCAGAGCTGGGGAATCAGAGGCAGGGAATCAGAGTTGGGGATTCAGAGGCGGGGAATCTGAGCTGGGGAATCAGAAGCGGGGAATCAGAGGCGGGGAATCAGAGGCAGTGAATCAGAGGCGGGGAATCAGAGGCAGGGAATCAGATGTGGGGAATCAGAGGCAGGGTATCAGAGCTGGGGTATCAGAGGCGGGGAATCAGAGTTTGGGAATCAGAGGCGGGGAATCAGATATGGGGAATCAGAGGCGGGGAATCAGAGGCGCGGAAAGAGAGGCGGGAAATCAGATATGGGGAATCAGAGGTGGGGAATCGGGGAGGGGTATCAGAGGCTGGGTATCAGACACGGGGATTCAGGGGCGGGGAATCAGAGATGGGGAATCAGAGGCGGGGAATCAGAGGCAGGGAATCAGACGCGGGGAATCAGAGGTGGGGAATCAGAGCTGGGTAATCAGAGGCGGGGAATCAGAGTTGGGGAATCAGAGGCGGAAAATCAGATATGGGGAAAGAGAGGCGGGGAATCAGAGGTGGGGAAACAGAGGCGGGGAATCTGATATGGGGAATCAGAGGTGGCGAATGAAAGGCGGTGAATCAGAGATGGGGAATCAGAGGCGGGGAATCAGAGGCAGGGAATCAAACACGGGGAATCAGAGGTGGGGTATCAGAGCTGGGGAATCAGAGGCGGGGAATCAGAGTTGGGGAATCAGAGGCGAGGAATCAGATATTGGGAAACAGAGGCGGGGAATCAGAGGCAGGGAAACAGAGGTGGGGAATCAGATATGGGGAATCAGAGGTGGGGAATCAGAGGTTGGGAAACAGACGCAGGGAATCAGAGGCGGGGAGTCATAGGCAGGGAATCAGAGGCAGGGAATCAGATGTGCGGAATCAGAGATGGGGAATCAGAGGCAGCGAATCAGAGGCGGGGAACCAGAGGCGGGGATTCAGAGGTGGGGAATCAGATATGGGGAAACAGAGGCGGGGAATTAGAGGCGGGCAAACAGAGGCGGGGAATCAGATATGGGGAATCAGAGGTGGGGAATCAGAGGTTGTGAATCAGAGATGGGGAATCACAGGTGGGAAATCAAAGGCAGGGAATCAGAGCTGGGGAATCAGAGGCGGGGAATCAGAGCTGGGGAATCAGAGGCGGGGAATCAGAGCTGGGGAATCAGAGGCAGGGAATCAGAGTTGGGGATTCAGAGGCGGGGAATCAGAGCTGGGGAATCAGTGGCGGGGAATCAGAGGCAGGGAATCAGAGGCGGGGAATCAGAGGCAGGGAATCAGATGTGGGGAATCAGAGGCAGGGAATCAGAGCTGGGGTATCAGAGGCGGGGAATCAGAGTTTGGGAATCAGAGGTGGGGAATCAGATATGGGGAATCAGAGGCGCGGAAAGAGAGGCGGGAAATCTAATATGGGGAATCAGAGGTGGGGAATCGGGGAGGGGTATCAGAGGCTGGGTATCAGACACGGGGATTCAGGGTCGGGGAATCAGAGATGGGGAATCAGAGGCGGGGAATCAGAGGCAGGGAATCAGACGCGGGGAATCAGAGGTGGGGAATCAGAGCTGGGTAATCAGAGGCGGGGAATCAGAGTTGGGGAATCAGAGGCGGAGAATCAGATATGGGAAAAGAGAGGCGGGGAATCAGAGGTGGGGAAACAGAGGCGGGGAATCTGATATGGGGAATCAGAGGTGGCGAATGAAAGGCGGTGAATCAGAGATGGGGAATCAGAGGCGGGGAATCAGAGGCAGGGAATCAAACACGGGGAATCAGAGGTGGGGTATCAGAGCTGGGGAATCAGAGGCGGGGAATCAGAGTTGGGGAATCAGAGGCGAGGAATCAGATATTGGGAAACAGAGGCGGGGAATCAGAGGCAGGGAAACAGAGGTGGGGAATCAGATATGGGGAATCAGAGGTGGGGAATCAGAGGTTGGGAAACAGACGCAGGGAATCAGAGGCGGGGAGTCAGAGGCAGGGAATCAGAGGCAGGGAATCAGATGTGCGGAATCAGAGATGGGGAATCAGAGGCAGCGAATCAGAGGCGGGGAACCAGAGGCGGGGATTCAGAGGTGGGGAATCAGATATGGGGAAACAGAGGCGGGGAATTAGAGGCGGGCAAACAGAGGCGGGGAATCAGATATGGGGAATCAGAGGTGGGGAATCAGAGGTTGTGAATCAGAGATGGGGAATCACAGGCGGGAAATCAAAGGCAGGGAATCAGAGCTGGGGAATCAGAGGCGGGGAATCAGAGCTGGGGAATCAGAGGCGGGGAATCAGAGCTGGGGAATCAGAGGCAGGGAATCAGAGTTGGGGATTCAGAGGCGGGGAATCAGAGCTGGGGAATCAGTGGCGGGGAATCAGAGGCAGGGAATCAGAGGCGGGGAATCAGAGGCAGGGAATCAGATATGGGGATTCAGAGGTGGGGAATCAGAGGTTGAGAATCAGAGGCAGGGAATCGGAGGCAGGGAATCAGAGGCAGGGAATCAGATGTGGGGAATCTGAGGCTGGGAATCAGAGCTGGGGAATTAGAGGCGTGGAATCAGAGTTTGGGAATCAGAGGCGGGGAATTAGATATGGGGAAACAGAGGCGGGGAATCAGAGGTGGGGAAACAGAGCTGGTGAATCAGAGGCGGGGAATCAGAGTTGGGGAATCAGAGGCGGGGAATCAGATATGGGGAATCAGAGGCGGGGAATCAGGCGCGGAAAGGGAGGCAGGGAATCAGATATGGGGAATCAGAGGTGGGGAATCAGGGGCGGGGTATCAGAGGCTGGGTATCAGACACGGGGATTCAGAGGCGGGGAATCAGAGATGGGGAATCAGAGGCAGGGAATCAGAGGCAGGGAATCAGATATGGGGAAACAGAGGCGGGGAATCAGAGGCGGGGAAACAGAGGCGGGGAATCTGATATGGGGAATCAGAGGTGGCGAATTAAAGGAAGTGAATCAGAGATGGGGAATCAGAGGCGGGGAATCAGAGGCAGGGAATCAAACACGGTGAATCAGAGGCGGGGAATCAGAGCTGGAGAATCAGAGGTGGGGAATCAGAGAAGGGGAATCAGAGGCAGGGAATCAAACACGGGGAATCAGAGCTGGGGAATCAGAGGCGGGGAATCAGAGTTGGCGAATCAGATATGGGGAATCAGAGGTGGGGAATCAGGGGCGGGGAATCAGTGGCAGGGAATCAGAGTTGGGAATCAGAGGCCGGGAATCAGAGGCAGGGAATCAGACACGTGGAATCAGAGGCGGGGAATCAGAGATGGGGAATCAGAGGCAGTGAATCAGAGGCAGGGAATCGGACACCGGGAATCAGAGGCGGGGAATCAGAGCTGGGGAATCAGAGGCGGGGAATCAGAGTTGGGGAATCAGAGGAGGGGAATCAGATGTGGTGAATCAGAGGTGGGGAATCAGAGTTTGTGAATCAGAAATGGGGAATCACAGGCGCGAAATCAGAGGCAGGGAATCAGAGCTGGGGAATCAGATCAGGGGAATCAGAGCTGGGGAATCAGAGGCAGGGAATCAGAGTTGGGGATTCAGAGGCGGGGAATCAGAGCTGGGGAATCAGAAGCGGGAAATCAGAGGCGGGGAATCAGAGGCAGGGAATCAGAGGCAGGCAATCAGATATGGGGATTCAGAGGTGGGGAATCAGAGGTTGGGAATCAGAGGCAGGGAATCAGAGGCGTGGAATCAGAGGCAGGGAATCAGATGTGGGGAATCAGAGGCAGGGAATCAGAGCTGGGGTATCAGAGGCGGGGAATCAGAGTTTGGGAATCAGAGGCGGGGAATCAGATATGGGGAATCAGAGGCGGGGAATCAGAGTTTGGGAATCAGAGGCGGGGAATCAGATATGGGGAATCAGAGGTGGAGAATCAGGGGAGGGGTATCAGAGGCTGGGTATCAGACACGGGGATTCAGAGGCGGGGAATCAGAGATGGGGAATCAGAGGCGGGGAATCAGAGGCAGGGAATCAGACGCGGGGAATCAGAGGCGGGGAATCAGAGCTGGGTAATCAGAGGCGGGGAATCAGAGTTGTGGAATCAGAGGCGGGTAATCAGATATGGGGAAAGAGAGGCGGGGAATCAGAGGCGGGGAAACAGAGGCGGGGAATCTGACATGGGGAATCAGAGGTGGCGAATGAAAGGCGGTGAATCAGAGATGGGGAATCAGAGGCGGGGTATCAGAGGCAGGGAATCAAACACGGGGAATCAGAGGTGGGGTATCAGAGCTGGGGAATCAGAGGCGGGGAATCAGAGTTGGGGAATCAGAGGCGAGGAATCAGATATTGGGAAACAGAGGCGGGGAATCAGAGGCAGGGAAACAGAGGTGGGGAATCAGATATGGGGAATCAGAGGTGGGGAATCAGAGGTTGGGAAACAGAGGCAGGGAATCAGAGGCGGGGAGTCAGAGGCGGGGAATCAGAGGCAGGGAATCAGATGTGCGGAATCAGAGATGGGGAATCAGAGGCAGCGAATCAGAGGCGGGGAACCAGAGGCGGGGATTCAGAGGCGTGGAATCAGATATGGGGAAACAGAGGCGGGGAATTAGAGGCGGGCAAACAGAGGCGGGGAATCAGATATGGGGAATCAGAGGTGGGGAATCAGAGGTTGTGAATCAGAGATGGGGAATCACAGGCGGGAAATCAGAGGCAGGGAATCAGAGCTGGGGAATCAGAGGCTGGGAATCAGAGCTGGGGAATCAGAGGCAGGGAATCAGAGTTGGGGATTCAGAGGCGGGGAATCAGAGCTGGGGAATCAGAGGTGGGGAATCAGAGGCAGGGAATCAGAGGCGGGGAATCAGAGGCAGGGAATCAGATATGGGGATTCAGAGGTGGGGAATCAGAGGTTGGGAATCAGAGGCAGGGAATCGGAGGCAGGGAATCAGAGGCAGGGAATCAGATGTGGGGAATCAGAGGCGGTGAATCAGAGCTGGGGAATCAGAGTCGGGGAATCAGGGTTTGGGAATCAGAGGCGGGGAATTAGATATGGGGAAACAGAGGAGGGGAATCAGAGGTGGGGAAACAGAGCTGGGGAATCAGAGGCGGGGAATCAGAGTTGGGGAATCAGAGGCGGGGAATCAGATATGGGGAAGCAGAGGCGGGGAATCAGAGGCGCGGAAAGAGAGGCGGAGAATCAGATATGTGGAATCAGAGGTGGGGAATCAGATATGGGGAAACAGAGGCGGGGAATCAGAGGTGGGGAAACAGAGGTGGGGAATCTGATATGGGGAATCAGAGGTGGCGAATGAAAGGCGGTGAATCAGAGATGGGGAATCAGAGGCGGGGAATCAGAGGCAGGGAATCAAACACGGGGAATCAGAAGTGGGGAATCAGAGTTTGGGAATCAGAGGCGGGGAATCAGATATGGGGAAACAGAGGTGGGGAATCAGAGGCAGGGATACAGAGGTGGGGAATCAGATATGGGGAATCAGAGGTGGGGAATCAGAGGTTGGGAAACAGAGGCAGGGAATCAGAGGCGGGGAGTCAGAGGCGGGGAATCAGAGGCAGGGAATCAGATGTGCGGAATCAGAGATGGGGAATCAGAGGCGGGGAATCAGATATGGGGAATCAGAGCTGGGTAATCAGAGGCGGGGAATCAGAGTTGTGGAATCAGAGGCGGGTAATCAGATATGGGGAAAGAGAGGCGGGGAATCAGAGGCGGGGAAACAGAGGCGGGGAATCTGATATGGGGAATCAGAGGTGGCGAATGAAATGCGGTGAATCAGAGATGCGGAATCAGAGGCGGGGTATCAGAGGCAGGGAATCAAACACGGGGAATCAGAGTTGGGGTATCAGAGCTGGGGAATCAGAGGCGGGGAATCAGAGTTGTGGAATCAGAGGCGGGTAATCAGATATGGGGAAAGAGAGGCGGGGAATCAGAGGCGGGGAAACAGAGGCGGGGAATCTGATATGGGGAATCAGAGGTGGCGAATGAAAGGCGGTGAATCAGAGATGGGGAATCAGAGGCGGGGTATCAGAGGCAGGGAATCAAACACGGGGAATCAGAGGTGGGGTATCAGAGCTGGGGAATCAGAGGCGGGGAATCAGAGTTGGGGAATCAGAGGCGAGGAATCAGATATTGGGAAACAGAGGCGGGGAATCAGAGGCAGGGAAACAGAGGTGGGGAATCAGATATGGGGAACAGAGGTGGGGAATCAGAGGTTGGGAAACAGAGGCAGGGAATCAGAGGCGGGGAGTCAGAGGCGGGGAATCAGAGGCAGGGAATCAGATGTGCGGAATCAGAGATGGGGAATCAGAGGCAGCGAATCAGAGGCGGGGAACCAGAGGCGGGGATTCAGAGGCGTGGAATCAGATATGGGGAAACAGAGGCGGGGAATTAGAGGCGGGCAAACAGAGGCGGGGAATCAGATATGGGGAATCAGAGGTGGGGAATCAGAGGTTGTGAATCAGAGATGGGGAATCACAGGCGGGAAATCAGAGGCAGGGAATCAGAGCTGGGGAATCAGAGGCTGGGAATCAGAGCTGGGGAATCAGAGGCAGGGAATCAGAGTTGGGGATTCAGAGGCGGGGAATCAGAGCTGGGGAATCAGAGGCGGGGAATCAGAGGCAGGGAATCAGAGGCGGGGAATCAGAGGCAGGGAATCAGATATGGGGATTCAGAGGTGGGGAATCAGAGGTTGGGAATCAGAGGCAGGGAATCGGAGGCAGGGAATCAGAGGCAGGGAATCAGATGTGGGGAATCAGAGGCGGTGAATCAGAGCTGGGGAATCAGAGTCGGGGAATCAGGGTTTGGGAATCAGAGGCGGGGAATTAGATATGGGGAAACAGAGGACGGGAATCAGAGGTGGGGAAACAGAGCTGGGGAATCAGAGGCGGGGAATCAGAGTTGGGGAATCAGAGGCGGGGAATCAGATATGGGGAAGCAGAGGCGGGGAATCAGAGGCGCGGAAAGAGAGGCGGGGAATCAGATATGTGGAATCAGAGGTGGGGAATCAGATATGGGGAAACAGAGGCGGGGAATCAGAGGCGGGGAAACAGAGGTGGGGAATCTGATATGGGGAATCAGAGGTGGCGAATGAAAGGCGGTGAATCAGAGATGGGGAATCAGAGGCGGGGAATCAGAGGCAGGGAATCAAACACGGGGAATCAGAAGCGGGGAATCAGAGCTGGGGAATCAGAGGCGGGGAATCAGATATGGGGAAACAGAGGTGGGGAATCAGAGGCAGGGAAACAGAGGTGGGGAATCAGATATGGGGAATCAGAGGTGGGGAATCAGAGGTTGGGAAACAGAGGCAGGGAATCAGAGGCGGGGAGTCAGAGGCGGGGAATCAGAGGCAGGGAATCAGATGTGTGGAATCAGAGATGGGGAATCAGAGGCGGGGAATCAGATATGGGGAATCAGAGCTGGGTAATCAGAGGCGGGGAATCAGAGTTGTGGAATCAGAGGCGGGTAATCAGATATGGGGAAAGAGAGGCGGGGAATAAGAGGCGGGGAAACAGAGGCGGGGAATCTGATATGGGGAATCAGAGGTGGCGAATGAAATGCGGTGAATCAGAGATGGGGAATCAGAGGCGGGGTATCAGAGGCAGGGAATCAAACACGGGGAATCAGAGTTGGGGTATCAGAGCTGGGGAATCAGAGGCGGGGAATCAGAGTTGGGGAATCAGAGGCGAGGAATCAGATATTGGGAAACAGAGGCGGGGAATCAGAGGCAGGGAAACAGAGGTGGGGAATCAGATATGGGGAATCAGAGGTGGGGAATCAGAGGTTGGGAAACAGAGGCAGGGAATCAGAGGCGGGGAGTCAGAGGCGGGGAATCAGAGGCAGGGAATCAGATGTGCGGAATCAGAGATGGGGAATCAGAGGCAGCGAATCAGAGGCGGGGAACCAGAGGCGGGGATTCAGAGGCGGGGAATCAGATATGGGGAAACAGAGGCGGGGAATTAGAGGCGGGCAAACAGAGGCGGGGAATCAGATATGGGGAATCAGAGGTGGGGAATCAGAGGTTGTGAATCAGAGATGGGGAATCACAGGCGGGAAATCAGAGGCAGGGAATCAGAGCTGGGGAATCAGAGGCTGGGAATCAGAGCTGGGGAATCAGAGGCAGGGAATCAGAGTTGGGGATTCAGAGGCGGGGAATCAGAGCTGGGGAAACAGAGGCCGGGAATCAGAGGCAGGGAATCAGAGGCGGGGAATCAGAGGCAGGGAATCAGATATGGGGATTCAGAGGTGGGGAATCAGAGGTTGGGAATCAGAGGCAGGGAATCGGAGGCAGGGAATCAGAGGCAGGGAATCAGATGTGGGGAATCAGAGGCGGTGAATCAGAGTTGGGGAATCAGAGGCGGGGAATCAGAGCTGGGGTATCAGAGGCGGGGAATCTGATATGGGGAATCAGAGGTGGCGAATGAAAGGCGGTGAATCAGAGATGGGGAATCAGAGGCGGGGAATCAGAGGCAGGGAATCAAACACGGGGAATCAGAAGTGGGGAATCAGAGCTGGGGAATCAGAGGTGGGGAATCAGAGTTGGGGAATCAGAGGCGGGGAATCAGATATGGGGAAACAGAGGTGGGGAATCAGAGGCAGGGAAACAGAGGTGGGGAATCAGATATGGGGAATCAGAGGTGGGGAATCAGAGGCGGGGAATCAGAGTTGGGGAATCAGAGGCGAGGAATCAGATATTGGGAAACAGAGGCGGGGAATCAGAGGCAGGGAAACAGAGGTGGGGAATCAGATATGGGGAATCAGAGGTGGGGAATCAGAGGTTGGGAAACAGAGGCAGGGAATCAGAGGCGGGGAGTCAGAGGCGGGGATTCAGAGGCAGGGAATCAGATGTGCGGAATCAGAGATGGGGAATCAGAGGCAGCGAATCAGAGGCGGGGAACCAGAGGCGGGGAATCAGATATGGGTAATCAGAGGCGGTGAATCAGAGGCAGGGAATCAGACGCGGGGAATCAGAGGCGGGGAATCAGAGCTGGGTAATCAGAGGCGGGGAATCAGAGTTGGGGAATCAGAGGCGGGGAATCAAATATGGGGAAACAGAGGCGGGGAATCAGAGGCGGGGAATCAGATATGGGGAAACAGAGGCGGGGAAACAGAGGCAGGGAATCAGAGAGGCGGGGAGTCAGAGGCTGGGAATCAGAGGCAGGGAATCAGATGTGCGGAATCAGAGATGAGGAATCAGAGGCAGCGAATCAGAGGCGGGGAACCAGAGGCGGGGAATCAGAGGCCGGGAATGAGAGGCCGGGAATCAGAGGCCGGGAATCAGAGGCCGGGAATCAGAGATGGGGAATCAGAGGCGGGGAATCAAACACGGGGAATCAGAGCTGGGGAATCAGAGGCGGGGAATCAGAGTTGGGGAATCAGAGGCGGGGAATCAAATATGGGGAAACAGAGGTGGGGAATCAGAGGCGGGGAATCAGAGGCGCAGAAACAGAGGCGGGGTATCAGATATGGGGAATCAGAGGTGGGGAATCAGGGGCGGGGTATCAGAGGCTGGGTATCAGACACGGGGATTCAGAGGCTTGAATCAGAGATGGGGAATCAGAGGCGGGGAATCAGAGGCAGGGAATCAGACGCGGGGAATCAGAGGCGGGGAATCAGAGCCTGGGAATCAGAGGCGGGGAATCAGAGGCGGGGAAAGAGAGGCGGGGAATCAGATATGGGGACAGAGGTGGGGAATCAGAGGTTGGGAATCAGAGGCAGGGAATCAGAGGCGGGGAATCAGAGGTGGGGAATCAGAGGCAGGGTTTCGGATGTGCGGAATCAGAGATGGGAAATCAGAGGTGGGGAATCAGAGTCCAGGAATCAGAGATGGGGAATCAGAGGCGGGGAATCAGAGGCGGAAAAACATAGGTGGGGAATCAGATACGGGGAATCAGAGGTGCGAATCGGGGAGGGGTATCAGAGGCTGGGTATCAGAAACGGGGATTCAGAGGCAGGGAATCAGATGTGCGGAATCAGAGATGGGGAATCAGAGGCAGCGAATCAGAGGCGGGGAACCAGAGGCGGGGAATCAGAGTTGGCGAATCAGATATGGGGAATCAGAGGTGGGGAATCAGGGGCGGGGAATCAGTGGCAGGGAATCAGAGGTGGGAATCAGAGGCCGGGAATCAGAGGCAGGGAATCAGACACGTGGAATCAGAGGCGGGGAATCAGAGATGGGGAATCAGAGGCAGTGAATCAGAGGCAGGGAATCGGACACCGGGAATCAGAGGCGGGGAATCAGAGCTGGGGAATCAGAGGCGGGGAATCAGAGTTGGGGAATCAGAGGAGGGGAATCAGATGTGGTGAATCAGAGGTGGGGAATCAGAGTTTGTGAATCAGAAATGGGGAATCACAGGCGCGAAATCAGAGGCAGGGAATCAGAGCTGGGGAATCAGATCAGGGGAATCAGAGCTGGGGAATCAGAGGCAGGGAATCAGAGTTGGGGATTCAGAGGCGGGGAATCAGAGCTGGGGAATCAGAAGCGGGAAATCAGAGGCGGGGAATCAGAGGCAGGGAATCAGAGGCAGGCAATCAGATATGGGGATTCAGAGGTGGGGAATCAGAGGTTGGGAATCAGAGGCAGGGAATCAGAGGCGTGGAATCAGAGGCAGGGAATCAGATGTGGGGAATCAGAGGCAGGGAATCAGAGCTGGGGTATCAGAGGCGGGGAATCAGAGTTTGGGAATCAGAGGCGGGGAATCAGATATGGGGAATCAGAGGCGGGGAATCAGAGTTTGGGAATCAGAGGCGGGGAATCAGATATGGGGAATCAGAGGTGGAGAATCAGGGGAGGGGTATCAGAGGCTGGGTATCAGACACGGGGATTCAGAGGCGGGGAATCAGAGATGGGGAATCAGAGGCGGGGAATCAGAGGCAGGGAATCAGACGCGGGGAATCAGAGGCGGGGAATCAGAGCTGGGTAATCAGAGGCGGGGAATCAGAGTTGTGGAATCAGAGGCGGGTAATCAGATATGGGGAAAGAGAGGCGGGGAATCAGAGGCGGGGAAACAGAGGCGGGGAATCTGACATGGGGAATCAGAGGTGGCGAATGAAAGGCGGTGAATCAGAGATGGGGAATCAGAGGCGGGGTATCAGAGGCAGGGAATCAAACACGGGGAATCAGAGGTGGGGTATCAGAGCTGGGGAATCAGAGGCGGGGAATCAGAGTTGGGGAATCAGAGGCGAGGAATCAGATATTGGGAAACAGAGGCGGGGAATCAGAGGCAGGGAAACAGAGGTGGGGAATCAGATATGGGGAATCAGAGGTGGGGAATCAGAGGTTGGGAAACAGAGGCAGGGAATCAGAGGCGGGGAGTCAGAGGCGGGGAATCAGAGGCAGGGAATCAGATGTGCGGAATCAGAGATGGGGAATCAGAGGCAGCGAATCAGAGGCGGGGAACCAGAGGCGGGGATTCAGAGGCGTGGAATCAGATATGGGGAAACAGAGGCGGGGAATTAGAGGCGGGCAAACAGAGGCGGGGAATCAGATATGGGGAATCAGAGGTGGGGAATCAGAGGTTGTGAATCAGAGATGGGGAATCACAGGCGGGAAATCAGAGGCAGGGAATCAGAGCTGGGGAATCAGAGGCTGGGAATCAGAGCTGGGGAATCAGAGGCAGGGAATCAGAGTTGGGGATTCAGAGGCGGGGAATCAGAGCTGGGGAATCAGAGGTGGGGAATCAGAGGCAGGGAATCAGAGGCGGGGAATCAGAGGCAGGGAATCAGATATGGGGATTCAGAGGTGGGGAATCAGAGGTTGGGAATCAGAGGCAGGGAATCGGAGGCAGGGAATCAGAGGCAGGGAATCAGATGTGGGGAATCAGAGGCGGTGAATCAGAGCTGGGGAATCAGAGTCGGGGAATCAGGGTTTGGGAATCAGAGGCGGGGAATTAGATATGGGGAAACAGAGGAGGGGAATCAGAGGTGGGGAAACAGAGCTGGGGAATCAGAGGCGGGGAATCAGAGTTGGGGAATCAGAGGCGGGGAATCAGATATGGGGAAGCAGAGGCGGGGAATCAGAGGCGCGGAAAGAGAGGCGGAGAATCAGATATGTGGAATCAGAGGTGGGGAATCAGATATGGGGAAACAGAGGCGGGGAATCAGAGGTGGGGAAACAGAGGTGGGGAATCTGATATGGGGAATCAGAGGTGGCGAATGAAAGGCGGTGAATCAGAGATGGGGAATCAGAGGCGGGGAATCAGAGGCAGGGAATCAAACACGGGGAATCAGAAGTGGGGAATCAGAGTTTGGGAATCAGAGGCGGGGAATCAGATATGGGGAAACAGAGGTGGGGAATCAGAGGCAGGGATACAGAGGTGGGGAATCAGATATGGGGAATCAGAGGTGGGGAATCAGAGGTTGGGAAACAGAGGCAGGGAATCAGAGGCGGGGAGTCAGAGGCGGGGAATCAGAGGCAGGGAATCAGATGTGCGGAATCAGAGATGGGGAATCAGAGGCGGGGAATCAGATATGGGGAATCAGAGCTGGGTAATCAGAGGCGGGGAATCAGAGTTGTGGAATCAGAGGCGGGTAATCAGATATGGGGAAAGAGAGGCGGGGAATCAGAGGCGGGGAAACAGAGGCGGGGAATCTGATATGGGGAATCAGAGGTGGCGAATGAAATGCGGTGAATCAGAGATGCGGAATCAGAGGCGGGGTATCAGAGGCAGGGAATCAAACACGGGGAATCAGAGTTGGGGTATCAGAGCTGGGGAATCAGAGGCGGGGAATCAGAGTTGTGGAATCAGAGGCGGGTAATCAGATATGGGGAAAGAGAGGCGGGGAATCAGAGGCGGGGAAACAGAGGCGGGGAATCTGATATGGGGAATCAGAGGTGGCGAATGAAAGGCGGTGAATCAGAGATGGGGAATCAGAGGCGGGGTATCAGAGGCAGGGAATCAAACACGGGGAATCAGAGGTGGGGTATCAGAGCTGGGGAATCAGAGGCGGGGAATCAGAGTTGGGGAATCAGAGGCGAGGAATCAGATATTGGGAAACAGAGGCGGGGAATCAGAGGCAGGGAAACAGAGGTGGGGAATCAGATATGGGGAACAGAGGTGGGGAATCAGAGGTTGGGAAACAGAGGCAGGGAATCAGAGGCGGGGAGTCAGAGGCGGGGAATCAGAGGCAGGGAATCAGATGTGCGGAATCAGAGATGGGGAATCAGAGGCAGCGAATCAGAGGCGGGGAACCAGAGGCGGGGATTCAGAGGCGTGGAATCAGATATGGGGAAACAGAGGCGGGGAATTAGAGGCGGGCAAACAGAGGCGGGGAATCAGATATGGGGAATCAGAGGTGGGGAATCAGAGGTTGTGAATCAGAGATGGGGAATCACAGGCGGGAAATCAGAGGCAGGGAATCAGAGCTGGGGAATCAGAGGCTGGGAATCAGAGCTGGGGAATCAGAGGCAGGGAATCAGAGTTGGGGATTCAGAGGCGGGGAATCAGAGCTGGGGAATCAGAGGCGGGGAATCAGAGGCAGGGAATCAGAGGCGGGGAATCAGAGGCAGGGAATCAGATATGGGGATTCAGAGGTGGGGAATCAGAGGTTGGGAATCAGAGGCAGGGAATCGGAGGCAGGGAATCAGAGGCAGGGAATCAGATGTGGGGAATCAGAGGCGGTGAATCAGAGCTGGGGAATCAGAGTCGGGGAATCAGGGTTTGGGAATCAGAGGCGGGGAATTAGATATGGGGAAACAGAGGACGGGAATCAGAGGTGGGGAAACAGAGCTGGGGAATCAGAGGCGGGGAATCAGAGTTGGGGAATCAGAGGCGGGGAATCAGATATGGGGAAGCAGAGGCGGGGAATCAGAGGCGCGGAAAGAGAGGCGGGGAATCAGATATGTGGAATCAGAGGTGGGGAATCAGATATGGGGAAACAGAGGCGGGGAATCAGAGGCGGGGAAACAGAGGTGGGGAATCTGATATGGGGAATCAGAGGTGGCGAATGAAAGGCGGTGAATCAGAGATGGGGAATCAGAGGCGGGGAATCAGAGGCAGGGAATCAAACACGGGGAATCAGAAGTGGGGAATCAGAGCTGGGGAATCAGAGGCGGGGAATCAGAGTTGGGGAATCAGAGGCGGGGAATCAGATATGGGGAAACAGAGGTGGGGAATCAGAGGCAGGGAAACAGAGGTGGGGAATCAGATATGGGGAATCAGAGGTGGGGAATCAGAGGTTGGGAAACAGAGGCAGGGAATCAGAGGCGGGGAGTCAGAGGCGGGGAATCAGAGGCAGGGAATCAGATGTGTGGAATCAGAGATGGGGAATCAGAGGCGGGGAATCAGATATGGGGAATCAGAGCTGGGTAATCAGAGGCGGGGAATCAGAGTTGTGGAATCAGAGGCGGGTAATCAGATATGGGGAAAGAGAGGCGGGGAATAAGAGGCGGGGAAACAGAGGCGGGGAATCTGATATGGGGAATCAGAGGTGGCGAATGAAATGCGGTGAATCAGAGATGGGGAATCAGAGGCGGGGTATCAGAGGCAGGGAATCAAACACGGGGAATCAGAGTTGGGGTATCAGAGCTGGGGAATCAGAGGCGGGGAATCAGAGTTGGGGAATCAGAGGCGAGGAATCAGATATTGGGAAACAGAGGCGGGGAATCAGAGGCAGGGAAACAGAGGTGGGGAATCAGATATGGGGAATCAGAGGTGGGGAATCAGAGGTTGGGAAACAGAGGCAGGGAATCAGAGGCGGGGAGTCAGAGGCGGGGAATCAGAGGCAGGGAATCAGATGTGCGGAATCAGAGATGGGGAATCAGAGGCAGCGAATCAGAGGCGGGGAACCAGAGGCGGGGATTCAGAGGCGGGGAATCAGATATGGGGAAACAGAGGCGGGGAATTAGAGGCGGGCAAACAGAGGCGGGGAATCAGATATGGGGAATCAGAGGTGGGGAATCAGAGGTTGTGAATCAGAGATGGGGAATCACAGGCGGGAAATCAGAGGCAGGGAATCAGAGCTGGGGAATCAGAGGCTGGGAATCAGAGCTGGGGAATCAGAGGCAGGGAATCAGAGTTGGGGATTCAGAGGCGGGGAATCAGAGCTGGGGAAACAGAGGCCGGGAATCAGAGGCAGGGAATCAGAGGCGGGGAATCAGAGGCAGGGAATCAGATATGGGGATTCAGAGGTGGGGAATCAGAGGTTGGGAATCAGAGGCAGGGAATCGGAGGCAGGGAATCAGAGGCAGGGAATCAGATGTGGGGAATCAGAGGCGGTGAATCAGAGTTGGGGAATCAGAGGCGGGGAATCAGAGCTGGGGTATCAGAGGCGGGGAATCTGATATGGGGAATCAGAGGTGGCGAATGAAAGGCGGTGAATCAGAGATGGGGAATCAGAGGCGGGGAATCAGAGGCAGGGAATCAAACACGGGGAATCAGAAGTGGGGAATCAGAGCTGGGGAATCAGAGGTGGGGAATCAGAGTTGGGGAATCAGAGGCGGGGAATCAGATATGGGGAAACAGAGGTGGGGAATCAGAGGCAGGGAAACAGAGGTGGGGAATCAGATATGGGGAATCAGAGGTGGGGAATCAGAGGCGGGGAATCAGAGTTGGGGAATCAGAGGCGAGGAATCAGATATTGGGAAACAGAGGCGGGGAATCAGAGGCAGGGAAACAGAGGTGGGGAATCAGATAAGGGGAATCAGAGGTGGGGAATCAGAGGTTGGGAAACAGAGGCAGGGAATCAGAGGCGGGGAGTCAGAGGCGGGGATTCAGAGGCAGGGAATCAGATGTGCGGAATCAGAGATGGGGAATCAGAGGCAGCGAATCAGAGGCGGGGAACCAGAGGCGGGGAATCAGATATGGGTAATCAGAGGCGGTGAATCAGAGGCAGGGAATCAGACGCGGGGAATCAGAGGCGGGGAATCAGAGCTGGGTAATCAGAGGCGGGGAATCAGAGTTGGGGAATCAGAGGCGGGGAATCAAATATGGGGAAACAGAGGCGGGGAATCAGAGGCGGGGAATCAGATATGGGGAAACAGAGGCGGGGAAACAGAGGCAGGGAATCAGAGAGGCGGTGAGTCAGAGGCTGGGAATCAGAGGCAGGGAATCAGATGTGCGGAATCAGAGATGAGGAATCAGAGGCAGCGAATCAGAGGCGGGGAACCAGAGGCGGGGAATCAGAGGCCGGGAATGAGAGGCCGGGAATCAGAGGCCGGGAATCAGAGGCCGGGAATCAGAGATGGGGAATCAGAGGCGGGGAATCAAACACGGGGAATCAGAGCTGGGGAATCAGAGGCGGGGAATCAGAGTTGGGGAATCAGAGGCGGGGAATCAAATATGGGGAAACAGAGGTGGGGAATCAGAGGCGGGGAATCAGAGGCGCAGAAACAGAGGCGGGGTATCAGATATGGGGAATCAGAGGTGGGGAATCAGGGGCGGGGTATCAGAGGCTGGGTATCAGACACGGGGATTCAGAGGCTTGAATCAGAGATGGGGAATCAGAGGCGGGGAATCAGAGGCAGGGAATCAGACGCGGGGAATCAGAGGCGGGGAATCAGAGCCTGGGAATCAGAGGCGGGGAATCAGAGGCGGGGAAAGAGAGGCGGGGAATCAGATATGGGGACAGAGGTGGGGAATCAGAGGTTGGGAATCAGAGGCAGGGAATCAGAGGCGGGGAATCAGAGGTGGGGAATCAGAGGCAGGGTTTCGGATGTGCGGAATCAGAGATGGGAAATCAGAGGTGGGGAATCAGAGTCCAGGAATCAGAGATGGGGAATCAGAGGCGGGGAATCAGAGGCGGAAAAACATAGGTGGGGAATCAGATACGGGGAATCAGAGGTGCGAATCGGGGAGGGGTATCAGAGGCTGGGTATCAGAAACGGGGATTCAGAGGCAGGGAATCAGATGTGCGGAATCAGAGATGGGGAATCAGAGGCAGCGAATCAGAGGCGGGGAACCAGAGGCGGGGAATCAGATATGGGTAATCAGAGGCGGGGAATCAGAGTTGGGGAATCAGAGGCGGGGAATCAGATATGGGGAAAGAGAGGCGGGGAATCAGAGGCGGGGAAACAGAGGCGGGGAATCTGATATGGGGAATCTGAGGTGGCGAATGAAAGGCGGTGAATCAGAGATGGGGAATCAGAGGCGGGGAATCAGATATTGGGAAACAGACGCGGGGAATCAGAGGCAGGGAAACAGAGGTGGGGAATCAGATATGGGGAATCAGAGGTGGGGAATCAGAGGTTGGGAAACAGACGCAGGGAATCAGAGGCGGGGAGTCAGAGGCAGGGAATCAGAGGCAGGGAATCAGATGTGCGGAATCAGAGATGGGGAATCAGAGGCAGCGAATCAGAGGCGGGGAACCAGAGGCGGGGATTCAGAGGTGGGGAATCAGATATGGGGAAACAGAGGCGGGGAATTAGAGGCGGGCAAACAGAGGCGGGGAATCAGATATGGGGAATCTGATATGGGGAATCAGAGGTGGCGAATTAAAGGAAGTGAATCAGAGATGGGGAATCAGAGGCGGGGAATCAGAGGCAGGGAATCAAACACGGTGAATCAGAGGCGGGGAATCAGAGCTGGAGAATCAGAGGTGGGGAATCAGAGAAGGGGAATCAGAGGCAGGGAATCAAACACGGGGAATCAGAGCTGGGGAATCAGAGGCGGGGAATCAGAGTTGGCGAATCAGATATGGGGAATCAGAGGTGGGGAATCAGGGGCGGGGAATCAGTGGCAGGGAATCAGAGGTGGGAATCAGAGGCCGGGAATCAGAGGCAGGGAATCAGACACGTGGAATCAGAGGCGGGGAATCAGAGATGGGGAATCAGAGGCAGTGAATCAGAGGCAGGGAATCGGACACCGGGAATCAGAGGCGGGGAATCAGAGCTGGGGAATCAGAGGCGGGGAATCAGAGTTGGGGAATCAGAGGAGGGGAATCAGATGTGGTGAATCAGAGGTGGGGAATCAGAGGTTGTGAATCAGAAATGGGGAATCACAGGCGCGAAATCAGAGGCAGGGAATCAGAGTTGGGGATTCAGAGGCGGGGAATCAGAGCTGGGGAATCAGAAGCGGGAAATCAGAGGCGGGGAATCAGAGGCAGGGAATCAGAGGCAGGCAATCAGATATGGGGATTCAGAGGTGGGGAATCAGAGGTTGGGAATCAGAGGCAGGGAATCAGAGGCGTGGAATCAGAGGCAGGGAATCAGATGTGGGGAATCAGAGGCAGGGAATCAGAGCTGGGGTATCAGAGGCGGGGAATCAGAGTTTGGGAATCAGAGGCGGGGAATCAGATATGGGGAATCAGAGGCGGGGAATCAGAGTTTGGGAATCAGAGGCGGGGAATCAGATATGGGGAATCAGAGGTGGAGAATCAGGGGAGGGGTATCAGAGGCTGGGTATCAGACACGGGGATTCAGAGGCGGGGAATCAGAGATGGGGAATCAGAGGCGGGGAATCAGAGGCAGGGAATCAGACGCGGGGAATCAGAGGCGGG
Source organism: Narcine bancroftii (assembly GCF_036971445.1). Taxonomy (NCBI): domain Eukaryota; kingdom Metazoa; phylum Chordata; class Chondrichthyes; order Torpediniformes; family Narcinidae; genus Narcine; species Narcine bancroftii. The sequence goes on from NC_091474.1 coordinate 57,130,790, forward strand.
GAATCAGAGCTGGGTAATCAGAGGCGGGGAATCAGAGTTGTGGAATCAGAGGCGGGTAATCAGATATGGGGAAAGAGAGGCGGGGAATCAGAGGCGGGGAAACAGAGGCGGGGAATCTGATATGGGGAATCAGAGGTGGCGAATGAAAGGCGGTGAATCAGAGATGGGGAATCAGAGGCGGGGTATCAGAGGCAGGGAATCAAACACGGGGAATCAGAGGTGGGGTATCAGAGCTGGGGAATCAGAGGCGGGGAATCAGAGTTGGGGAATCAGAGGCGAGGAATCAGATATTGGGAAACAGAGGCGGGGAATCAGAGGCAGGGAAACAGAGGTGGGGAATCAGATATGGGGAATCAGAGGTGGGGAATCAGAGGTTGGGAAACAGAGGCAGGGAATCAGAGGCGGGGAGTCAGAGGCGGGGAATCAGAGGCAGGGAATCAGATGTGCGGAATCAGAGATGGGGAATCAGAGGCAGCGAATCAGAGGCGGGGAACCAGAGGCGGGGATTCAGAGGCGTGGAATCAGATATGGGGAAACAGAGGCGGGGAATTAGAGGCGGGCAAACAGAGGCGGGGAATCAGATATGGGGAATCAGAGGTGGGGAATCAGAGGTTGTGAATCAGAGATGGGGAATCACAGGCGGGAAATCAGAGGCAGGGAATCAGAGCTGGGGAATCAGAGGCTGGGAATCAGAGCTGGGGAATCAGAGGCAGGGAATCAGAGTTGGGGATTCAGAGGCGGGGAATCAGAGCTGGGGAATCAGAGGCGGGGAATCAGAGGCAGGGAATCAGAGGCGGGGAATCAGAGGCAGGGAATCAGATATGGGGATTCAGAGGTGGGGAATCAGAGGTTGGGAATCAGAGGCAGGGAATCGGAGGCAGGGAATCAGAGGCAGGGAATCAGATGTGGGGAATCAGAGGCGGTGAATCAGAGCTGGGGAATCAGAGTCGGGGAATCAGGGTTTGGGAATCAGAGGCGGGGAATTAGATATGGGGAAACAGAGGAGGGGAATCAGAGGTGGGGAAACAGAGCTGGGGAATCAGAGGCGGGGAATCAGAGTTGGGGAATCAGAGGCGGGGAATCAGATATGGGGAAGCAGAGGCGGGGAATCAGAGGCGCGGAAAGAGAGGCGGGGAATCAGATATGTGGAATCAGAGGTGGGGAATCAGATATGGGGAAACAGAGGCGGGGAATCAGAGGCGGGGAAACAGAGGTGGGGAATCTGATATGGGGAATCAGAGGTGGCGAATGAAAGGCGGTGAATCAGAGATGGGGAATCAGAGGCGGGGAATCAGAGGCGGGGAATCAGAGTTGGGGAATCAGAGGCGGGGAATCAGATATGGGGAAACAGAGGTGGGGAATCAGAGGCAGGGATACAGAGGTGGGGAATCAGATATGGGGAATCAGAGGTGGGGAATCAGAGGTTGGGAAACAGAGGCAGGGAATCAGAGGCGGGGAGTCAGAGGCGGGGAATCAGAGGCAGGGAATCAGATGTGCGGAATCAGAGATGGGGAATCAGAGGCGGGGAATCAGATATGGGGAATCAGAGCTGGGTAATCAGAGGCGGGGAATCAGAGTTGTGGAATCAGAGGCGGGTAATCAGATATGGGGAAAGAGAGGCGGGGAATCAGAGGCGGGGAATCAGATATGGGGAATCAGAGCTGGGTAATCAGAGGCGGGGAATCAGAGTTGTGGAATCAGAGGCGGGTAATCAGATATGGGGAAAGAGAGGCGGGGAATCAGAGGCGGGGAAACAGAGGCGGGGAATCTGATATGGGGAATCAGAGGTGGCGAATGAAATGCGGTGAATCAGAGATGGGGAATCAGAGGCGGGGTATCAGAGGCAGGGAATCAAACACGGGGAATCAGAGTTGGGGTATCAGAGCTGGGGAATCAGAGGCGGGGAATCAGAGTTGTGGAATCAGAGGCGGGTAATCAGATATGGGGAAAGAGAGGCGGGGAATCAGAGGCGGGGAACAGAGGCGGGGAATCTGATATGGGGAATCAGAGGTGGCGAATGAAAGGCGGTGAATCAGAGATGGGGAATCAGAGGCGGGGTATCAGAGGCAGGGAATCAAACACGGGGAATCAGAGGTGGGGTATCAGAGCTGGGGAATCAGAGGCGGGGAATCAGAGTTGGGGAATCAGAGGCGAGGAATCAGATATTGGGAAACAGAGGCGGGGAATCAGAGGCAGGGAAACAGAGGTGGGGAATCAGATATGGGGAACAGAGGTGGGGAATCAGAGGTTGGGAAACAGAGGCAGGGAATCAGAGGCGGGGAGTCAGAGGCGGGGAATCAGAGGCAGGGAATCAGATTTGCGGAATCAGAGATGGGGAATCAGAGGCAGCGAATCAGAGGCGGGGAACCAGAGGCGGGGATTCAGAGGCGTGGAATCAGATATGGGGAAACAGAGGCGGGGAATTAGAGGCGGGGAAACAGAGGCGGGGAATCAGATATGGGGAATCAGAGGTGGGGAATCAGAGGTTGTGAATCAGAGATGGGGAATCACAGGCGGGAAATCAGAGGCAGGGAATCAGAGCTGGGGAATCAGAGGCTGGGAATCAGAGCTGGGGAATCAGAGGCAGGGAATCAGAGTTGGGGATTCAGAGGCGGGGAATCAGAGCTGGGGAATCAGAGGCGGGGAATCAGAGGCAGGGAATCAGAGGAGGGGAATCAGAGGCAGGGAATCAGATATGGGGATTCAGAGGTGGGGAATCAGAGGTTGGGAATCAGAGGCAGGGAATCGGAGGCAGGGAATCAGAGGCAGGGAATCAGATGTGGGGAATCAGAGGCGGTGAATCAGAGCTGGGGAATCAGAGTCGGGGAATCAGGGTTTGGGAATCAGAGGCGGGGAATTAGATATGGGGAAACAGAGGACGGGAATCAGAGGTGGGGAAACAGAGCTGGGGAATCAGAGGCGGGGAATCAGAGTTGGGGAATCAGAGGCGGGGAATCAGATATGGGGAATCAGAGGTGGGGAATCAGAGGTTGTGAATCAGAGATGGGGAATCACAGGCGGGAAATCAGAGGCAGGGAATCAGAGCTGGGGAATCAGAGGCTGGGAATCAGAGCTGGGGAATCAGAGGCAGGGAATCAGAGTTGGGGATTCAGAGGCGGGGAATCAGAGCTGGGGAATCAGAGGTGGGGAATCAGAGGCAGGGAATCAGAGGCGGGGAATCAGAGGCAGGGAATCAGATATGGGGATTCAGAGGTGGGGAATCAGAGGTTGGGAATCAGAGGCAGGGAATCGGAGGCAGGGAATCAGAGGCAGGGAATCAGATGTGGGGAATCAGAGGCGGTGAATCAGAGCTGGGGAATCAGAGTCGGGGAATCAGGGTTTGGGAATCAGAGGCGGGGAATTAGGTATGGGGAAACAGAGGAGGGGAATCAGAGGTGGGGAAACAGAGCTGGGGAATCAGAGGCGGGGAATCAGAGTTGGGGAATCAGAGGCGGGGAATCAGATATGGGGAAGCAGAGGCGGGGAATCAGAGGCGCGGAAAGAGAGGCGGAGAATCAGATATGTGGAATCAGAGGTGGGGAATCAGATATGGGGAAACAGAGGCGGGGAATCAGAGGCGGGGAAACAGAGGTGGGGAATCTGATATGGGGAATCAGAGGTGGCGAATGAAAGGCGGTGAATCAGAGATGGGGAATCAGAGGCGGGGAATCAGAGGCAGGGAATCAAACACGGGGAATCAGAAGTGGGGAATCAGAGTTTGGGAATCAGAGGCGGGGAATCAGATATGGGGAAACAGAGGTGGGGAATCAGAGGCAGGGATACAGAGGTGGGGAATCAGATATGGGGAATCAGAGGTGGGGAATCAGAGGTTGGGAAACAGAGGCAGGGAATCAGAGGCGGGGAGTCAGAGGCGGGGAATCAGAGGCAGGGAATCAGATGTGCGGAATCAGAGATGGGGAATCAGAGGCGGGGAATCAGATATGGGGAATCAGAGCTGGGTAATCAGAGGCGGGGAATCAGAGTTGTGGAATCAGAGGCGGGTAATCAGATATGGGGAAAGAGAGGCGGGGAATCAGAGGCGGGGAAACAGAGGCGGGGAATCTGATATGGGGAATCAGAGGTGGCGAATGAAATGCGGTGAATCAGAGATGCGGAATCAGAGGCGGGGTATCAGAGGCAGGGAATCAAACACGGGGAATCAGAGTTGGGGTATCAGAGCTGGGGAATCAGAGGCGGGGAATCAGAGTTGTGGAATCAGAGGCGGGTAATCAGATATGGGGAAAGAGAGGCGGGGAATCAGAGGCGGGGAAACAGAGGCGGGGAATCTGATATGGGGAATCAGAGGTGGCGAATGAAAGGCGGTGAATCAGAGATGGGGAATCAGAGGCGGGGTATCAGAGGCAGGGAATCAAACACGGGGAATCAGAGGTGGGGTATCAGAGCTGGGGAATCAGAGGCGGGGAATCAGAGTTGGGGAATCAGAGGCGAGGAATCAGATATTGGGAAACAGAGGCGGGGAATCAGAGGCAGGGAAACAGAGGTGGGGAATCAGATATGGGGAACAGAGGTGGGGAATCAGAGGTTGGGAAACAGAGGCAGGGAATCAGAGGCGGGGAGTCAGAGGCGGGGAATCAGAGGCAGGGAATCAGATGTGCGGAATCAGAGATGGGGAATCAGAGGCAGCGAATCAGAGGCGGGGAACCAGAGGCGGGGATTCAGAGGCGTGGAATCAGATATGGGGAAACAGAGGCGGGGAATTAGAGGCGGGCAAACAGAGGCGGGGAATCAGATATGGGGAATCAGAGGTGGGGAATCAGAGGTTGTGAATCAGAGATGGGGAATCACAGGCGGGAAATCAGAGGCAGGGAATCAGAGCTGGGGAATCAGAGGCTGGGAATCAGAGCTGGGGAATCAGAGGCAGGGAATCAGAGTTGGGGATTCAGAGGCGGGGAATCAGAGCTGGGGAATCAGAGGCGGGGAATCAGAGGCAGGGAATCAGAGGCGGGGAATCAGAGGCAGGGAATCAGATATGGGGATTCAGAGGTGGGGAATCAGAGGTTGGGAATCAGAGGCAGGGAATCGGAGGCAGGGAATCAGAGGCAGGGAATCAGATGTGGGGAATCAGAGGCGGTGAATCAGAGCTGGGGAATCAGAGTCGGGGAATCAGGGTTTGGGAATCAGAGGCGGGGAATTAGATATGGGGAAACAGAGGACGGGAATCAGAGGTGGGGAAACAGAGCTGGGGAATCAGAGGCGGGGAATCAGAGTTGGGGAATCAGAGGCGGGGAATCAGATATGGGGAAGCAGAGGCGGGGAATCAGAGGCGCGGAAAGAGAGGCGGGGAATCAGATATGTGGAATCAGAGGTGGGGAATCAGATATGGGGAAACAGAGGCGGGGAATCAGAGGCGGGGAAACAGAGGTGGGGAATCTGATATGGGGAATCAGAGGTGGCGAATGAAAGGCGGTGAATCAGAGATGGGGAATCAGAGGCGGGGAATCAGAGGCAGGGAATCAAACACGGGGAATCAGAAGTGGGGAATCAGAGCTGGGGAATCAGAGGCGGGGAATCAGAGTTGGGGAATCAGAGGCGGGGAATCAGATATGGGGAAACAGAGGTGGGGAATCAGAGGCAGGGAAACAGAGGTGGGGAATCAGATATGGGGAATCAGAGGTGGGGAATCAGAGGTTGGGAAACAGAGGCAGGGAATCAGAGGCGGGGAGTCAGAGGCGGGGAATCAGAGGCAGGGAATCAGATGTGTGGAATCAGAGATGGGGAATCAGAGGCGGGGAATCAGATATGGGGAATCAGAGCTGGGTAATCAGAGGCGGGGAATCAGAGTTGTGGAATCAGAGGCGGGTAATCAGATATGGGGAAAGAGAGGCGGGGAATAAGAGGCGGGGAAACAGAGGCGGGGAATCTGATATGGGGAATCAGAGGTGGCGAATGAAATGCGGTGAATCAGAGATGGGGAATCAGAGGCGGGGTATCAGAGGCAGGGAATCAAACACGGGGAATCAGAGTTGGGGTATCAGAGCTGGGGAATCAGAGGCGGGGAATCAGAGTTGGGGAATCAGAGGCGAGGAATCAGATATTGGGAAACAGAGGCGGGGAATCAGAGGCAGGGAAACAGAGGTGGGGAATCAGATATGGGGAATCAGAGGTGGGGAATCAGAGGTTGGGAAACAGAGGCAGGGAATCAGAGGCGGGGAGTCAGAGGCGGGGAATCAGAGGCAGGGAATCAGATGTGCGGAATCAGAGATGGGGAATCAGAGGCAGCGAATCAGAGGCGGGGAACCAGAGGCGGGGATTCAGAGGCGGGGAATCAGATATGGGGAAACAGAGGCGGGGAATTAGAGGCGGGCAAACAGAGGCGGGGAATCAGATATGGGGAATCAGAGGTGGGGAATCAGAGGTTGTGAATCAGAGATGGGGAATCACAGGCGGGAAATCAGAGGCAGGGAATCAGAGCTGGGGAATCAGAGGCAGGGAATCAGAGCTGGGGAATCAGAGGCTGGGAATCAGAGCTGGGGAATCAGAGGCAGGGAATCAGAGTTGGGGATTCAGAGGCGGGGAATCAGAGCTGGGGAAACAGAGGCCGGGAATCAGAGGCAGGGAATCAGAGGCGGGGAATCAGAGGCAGGGAATCAGATATGGGGATTCAGAGGTGGGGAATCAGAGGTTGGGAATCAGAGGCAGGGAATCGGAGGCAGGGAATCAGAGGCAGGGAATCAGATGTGGGGAATCAGAGGCGGTGAATCAGAGTTGGGGAATCAGAGGCGGGGAATCAGAGCTGGGGTATCAGAGGCGGGGAATCTGATATGGGGAATCAGAGGTGGCGAATGAAAGGCGGTGAATCAGAGATGGGGAATCAGAGGCGGGGAATCAGAGGCAGGGAATCAAACACGGGGAATCAGAAGTGGGGAATCAGAGCTGGGGAATCAGAGGTGGGGAATCAGAGTTGGGGAATCAGAGGCGGGGAATCAGATATGGGGAAACAGAGGTGGGGAATCAGAGGCAGGGAAACAGAGGTGGGGAATCAGATATGGGGAATCAGAGGTGGGGAATCAGAGGCGGGGAATCAGAGTTGGGGAATCAGAGGCGAGGAATCAGATATTGGGAAACAGAGGCGGGGAATCAGAGGCAGGGAAACAGAGGTGGGGAATCAGATATGGGGAATCAGAGGTGGGGAATCAGAGGTTGGGAAACAGAGGCAGGGAATCAGAGGCGGGGAGTCAGAGGCGGGGATTCAGAGGCAGGGAATCAGATGTGCGGAATCAGAGATGGGGAATCAGAGGCAGCGAATCAGAGGCGGGGAACCAGAGGCGGGGAATCAGATATGGGTAATCAGAGGCGGTGAATCAGAGGCAGGGAATCAGACGCGGGGAATCAGAGGCGGGGAATCAGAGCTGGGTAATCAGAGGCGGGGAATCAGAGTTGGGGAATCAGAGGCGGGGAATCAAATATGGGGAAACAGAGGCGGGGAATCAGAGGCGGGGAATCAGATATGGGGAAACAGAGGCGGGGAAACAGAGGCAGGGAATCAGAGAGGCGGGGAGTCAGAGGCTGGGAATCAGAGGCAGGGAATAAGATGTGCGGAATCAGAGATGAGGAATCAGAGGCAGCGAATCAGAGGCGGGGAACCAGAGGCGGGGAATCAGAGGCCGGGAATGAGAGGCCGGGAATCAGAGGCCGGGAATCAGAGGCCGGGAATCAGAGATGGGGAATCAGAGGCGGGGAATCAAACACGGGGAATCAGAGCTGGGGAATCAGAGGCGGGGAATCAGAGTTGGGGAATCAGAGGCGGGGAATCAAATATGGGGAAACAGAGGTGGGGAATCAGAGGCGGGGAATCAGAGGCGCAGAAACAGAGGCGGGGTATCAGATATGGGGAATCAGAGGTGGGGAATCAGGGGCGGGGTATCAGAGGCTGGGTATCAGACACGGGGATTCAGAGGCTTGAATCAGAGATGGGGAATCAGAGGCGGGGAATCAGAGGCAGGGAATCAGACGCGGGGAATCAGAGGCGGGGAATCAGAGCCTGGGAATCAGAGGCGGGGAATCAGAGGCGGGGAAAGAGAGGCGGGGAATCAGATATGGGGACAGAGGTGGGGAATCAGAGGTTGGGAATCAGAGGCAGGGAATCAGAGGCGGGGAATCAGAGGTGGGGAATCAGAGGCAGGGTTTCGGATGTGCGGAATCAGAGATGGGAAATCAGAGGTGGGGAATCAGAGTCCAGGAATCAGAGATGGGGAATCAGAGGCGGGGAATCAGAGGCGGAAAAACATAGGTGGGGAATCAGATACGGGGAATCAGAGGTGCGAATCGGGGAGGGGTATCAGAGGCTGGGTATCAGAAACGGGGATTCAGAGGCAGGGAATCAGATGTGCGGAATCAGAGATGGGGAATCAGAGGCAGCGAATCAGAGGCGGGGAACCAGAGGCGGGGAATCAGATATGGGTAATCAGAGGCGGGGAATCAGAGTTGGGGAATCAGAGGCGGGGAATCAGATATGGGGAAAGAGAGGCGGGGAATCAGAGGCGGGGAAACAGAGGCGGGGAATCTGATATGGGGAATCTGAGGTGGCGAATGAAAGGCGGTGAATCAGAGATGGGGAATCAGAGGCGGGGAATCAGATATTGGGAAACAGACGCGGGGAATCAGAGGCAGGGAAACAGAGGTGGGGAATCAGATATGGGGAATCAGAGGTGGGGAATCAGAGGTTGGGAAACAGACGCAGGGAATCAGAGGCGGGGAGTCAGAGGCAGGGAATCAGAGGCAGGGAATCAGATGTGCGGAATCAGAGATGGGGAATCAGAGGCAGCGAATCAGAGGCGGGGAACCAGAGGCGGGGATTCAGAGGTGGGGAATCAGATATGGGGAAACAGAGGCGGGGAATTAGAGGCGGGCAAACAGAGGCGGGGAATCAGATATGGGGAATCTGATATGGGGAATCAGAGGTGGCGAATTAAAGGAAGTGAATCAGAGATGGGGAATCAGAGGCGGGGAATCAGAGGCAGGGAATCAAACACGGTGAATCAGAGGCGGGGAATCAGAGCTGGAGAATCAGAGGTGGGGAATCAGAGAAGGGGAATCAGAGGCAGGGAATCAAACACGGGGAATCAGAGCTGGGGAATCAGAGGCGGGGAATCAGAGTTGGCGAATCAGATATGGGGAATCAGAGGTGGGGAATCAGGGGCGGGGAATCAGTGGCAGGGAATCAGAGGTGGGAATCAGAGGCCGGGAATCAGAGGCAGGGAATCAGACACGTGGAATCAGAGGCGGGGAATCAGAGATGGGGAATCAGAGGCAGTGAATCAGAGGCAGGGAATCGGACACCGGGAATCAGAGGCGGGGAATCAGAGCTGGGGAATCAGAGGCGGGGAATCAGAGTTGGGGAATCAGAGGAGGGGAATCAGATGTGGTGAATCAGAGGTGGGGAATCAGAGGTTGTGAATCAGAAATGGGGAATCACAGGCGCGAAATCAGAGGCAGGGAATCAGAGTTGGGGATTCAGAGGCGGGGAATCAGAGCTGGGGAATCAGAAGCGGGAAATCAGAGGCGGGGAATCAGAGGCAGGGAATCAGAGGCAGGCAATCAGATATGGGGATTCAGAGGTGGGGAATCAGAGGTTGGGAATCAGAGGCAGGGAATCAGAGGCGTGGAATCAGAGGCAGGGAATCAGATGTGGGGAATCAGAGGCAGGGAATCAGAGCTGGGGTATCAGAGGCGGGGAATCAGAGTTTGGGAATCAGAGGCGGGGAATCAGATATGGGGAATCAGAGGCGGGGAATCAGAGTTTGGGAATCAGAGGCGGGGAATCAGATATGGGGAATCAGAGGTGGAGAATCAGGGGAGGGGTATCAGAGGCTGGGTATCAGACACGGGGATTCAGAGGCGGGGAATCAGAGATGGGGAATCAGAGGCGGGGAATCAGAGGCAGGGAATCAGACGCGGGGAATCAGAGGCGGGGAATCAGAGCTGGGTAATCAGAGGCGGGGAATCAGAGTTGTGGAATCAGAGGCGGGTAATCAGATATGGGGAAAGAGAGGCGGGGAATCAGAGGCGGGGAAACAGAGGCGGAGAATCTGATATGGGGAATCAGAGGTGGCGAATGAAAGGCGGTGAATCAGAGATGGGGAATCAGAGGCGGGGTATCAGAGGCAGGGAATCAAACACGGGGAATCAGAGGTGGGGTATCAGAGCTGGGGAATCAGAGGCGGGGAATCAGAGTTGGGGAATCAGAGGCGAGGAATCAGATATTGGGAAACAGAGGCGGGGAATCAGAGGCAGGGAAACAGAGGTGGGGAATCAGATATGGGGAATCAGAGGTGGGGAATCAGAGGTTGGGAAACAGAGGCAGGGAATCAGAGGCGGGGAGTCAGAGGCGGGGAATCAGAGGCAGGGAATCAGATGTGCGGAATCAGAGATGGGGAATCAGAGGCAGCGAATCAGAGGCGGGGAACCAGAGGCGGGGATTCAGAGGCGTGGAATCAGATATGGGGAAACAGAGGCGGGGAATTAGAGGCGGGCAAACAGAGGCGGGGAATCAGATATGGGGAATCAGAGGTGGGGAATCAGAGGTTGTGAATCAGAGATGGGGAATCACAGGCGGGAAATCAGAGGCAGGGAATCAGAGCTGGGGAATCAGAGGCTGGGAATCAGAGCTGGGGAATCAGAGGCAGGGAATCAGAGTTGGGGATTCAGAGGCGGGGAATCAGAGCTGGGGAATCAGAGGCGGGGAATCAGAGGCAGGGAATCAGAGGCGGGGAATCAGAGGCAGGGAATCAGATATGGGGATTCAGAGGTGGGTAATCAGAGGTTGGGAATCAGAGGCAGGGAATCGGAGGCAGGGAATCAGAGGCAGGGAATCAGATGTGGGGAATCAGAGGCGGTGAATCAGAGCTGGGGAATCAGAGTCGGGGAATCAGGGTTTGGGAATCAGAGGCGGGGAATTAGATATGGGGAAACAGAGGAGGGGAATCAGAGGTGGGGAAACAGAGCTGGGGAATCAGAGGCGGGGAATCAGAGTTGGGGAATCAGAGGCGGGGAATCAGATATGGGGAAGCAGAGGCGGGGAATCAGAGGCGCGGAAAGAGAGGCGGGGAATCAGATATGTGGAATCAGAGGTGGGGAATCAGATATGGGGAAACAGAGGCGGGGAATCAGAGGCGGGGAAACAGAGGTGGGGAATCTGATATGGGGAATCAGAGGTGGCGAATGAAAGGCGGTGAATCAGAGATGGGGAATCAGAGGCGGGGAATCAGATATGGGGAAACAGAGGTGGGGAATCAGAGGCAGGGATACAGAGGTGGGGAATCAGATATGGGGAATCAGAGGTGGGGAATCAGAGGTTGGGAAACAGAGGCAGGGAATCAGAGGCGGGGAATCAGAGTTGGGGAATCAGAGGCGGGGAATCAGATATGGGGAAACAGAGGTGGGGAATCAGAGGCAGGGATACAGAGGTGGGGAATCAGATATGGGGAATCAGAGGTGGGGAATCAGAGGTTGGGAAACAGAGGCAGGGAATCAGAGGCGGGGAGTCAGAGGCGGGGAATCAGAGGCAGGGAATCAGATGTGCGGAATCAGAGATGGGGAATCAGAGGCGGGGAATCAGATATGGGGAATCAGAGCTGGGTAATCAGAGGCGGGGAATCAGAGTTGTGGAATCAGAGGCGGGTAATCAGATATGGGGAAAGAGAGGCGGGGAATCAGAGGCGGGGAAACAGAGGCGGGGAATCTGATATGGGGAATCAGAGGTGGCGAATGAAATGCGGTGAATCAGAGATGGGGAATCAGAGGCGGGGTATCAGAGGCAGGGAATCAAACACGGGGAATCAGAGTTGGGGTATCAGAGCTGGGGAATCAGAGGCGGGGAATCAGAGTTGTGGAATCAGAGGCGGGTAATCAGATATGGGGAAAGAGAGGCGGGGAATCAGAGGCGGGGAACAGAGGCGGGGAATCTGATATGGGGAATCAGAGGTGGCGAATGAAAGGCGGTGAATCAGAGATGGGGAATCAGAGGCGGGGTATCAGAGGCAGGGAATCAAACACGGGGAATCAGAGGTGGGGTATCAGAGCTGGGGAATCAGAGGCGGGGAATCAGAGTTGGGGAATCAGAGGCGAGGAATCAGATATTGGGAAACAGAGGCGGGGAATCAGAGGCAGGGAAACAGAGGTGGGGAATCAGATATGGGGAACAGAGGTGGGGAATCAGAGGTTGGGAAACAGAGGCAGGGAATCAGAGGCGGGGAGTCAGAGGCGGGGAATCAGAGGCAGGGAATCAGATTTGCGGAATCAGAGATGGGGAATCAGAGGCAGCGAATCAGAGGCGGGGAACCAGAGGCGGGGATTCAGAGGCGTGGAATCAGATATGGGGAAACAGAGGCGGGGAATTAGAGGCGGGGAAACAGAGGCGGGGAATCAGATATGGGGAATCAGAGGTGGGGAATCAGAGGTTGTGAATCAGAGATGGGGAATCACAGGCGGGAAATCAGAGGCAGGGAATCAGAGCTGGGGAATCAGAGGCTGGGAATCAGAGCTGGGGAATCAGAGGCAGGGAATCAGAGTTGGGGATTCAGAGGCGGGGAATCAGAGCTGGGGAATCAGAGGCGGGGAATCAGAGGCAGGGAATCAGAGGCGGGGAATCAGAGGCAGGGAATCAGATATGGGGATTCAGAGGTGGGGAATCAGAGGTTGGGAATCAGAGGCAGGGAATCGGAGGCAGGGAATCAGAGGCAGGGAATCAGATGTGGGGAATCAGAGGCGGTGAATCAGAGCTGGGGAATCAGAGTCGGGGAATCAGGGTTTGGGAATCAGAGGCGGGGAATTAGATATGGGGAAACAGAGGACGGGAATCAGAGGTGGGGAAACAGAGCTGGGGAATCAGAGGCGGGGAATCAGAGTTGGGGAATCAGAGGCGGGGAATCAGATATGGGGAAGCAGAGGCGGGGAATCAGAGGCGCGGAAAGAGAGGCGGGGAATCAGATATGTGGAATCAGAGGTGGGGAATCAGATATGGGGAAACAGAGGCGGGGAATCAGAGGCGGGGAAACAGAGGTGGGGAATCTGATATGGGGAATCAGAGGTGGCGAATGAAAGGCGGTGAATCAGAGATGGGGAATCAGAGGAGGGGAATCAGAGGCAGGGAATCAAACACGGGGAATCAGAAGTGGGGAATCAGAGCTGGGGAATCAGAGGCGGGGAATCAGAGTTGGGGAATCAGAGGCGGGGAATCAGATATGGGGAAACAGAGGTGGGGAATCAGAGGCAGGGAAACAGAGGTGGGGAATCAGATATGGGGAATCAGAGGTGGGGAATCAGAGGTTGGGAAACAGAGGCAGGGAATCAGAGGCGGGGAGTCAGAGGCGGGGAATCAGAGGCAGGGAATCAGATGTGTGGAATCAGAGATGGGGAATCAGAGGCGGGGAATCAGATATGGGGAATCAGAGCTGGGTAATCAGAGGCGGGGAATCAGAGTTGTGGAATCAGAGGCGGGTAATCAGATATGGGGAAAGAGAGGCGGGGAATCAGAGGCGGGGAAACAGAGGCGGGGAATCTGATATGGGGAATCAGAGGTGGCGAATGAAATGCGGTGAATCAGAGATGGGGAATCAGAGGCGGGGTATCAGAGGCAGGGAATCAAACACGGGGAATCAGAGTTGGGGTATCAGAGCTGGGGAATCAGAGGCGGGGAATCAGAGTTGGGGAATCAGAGGCGAGGAATCAGATATTGGGAAACAGAGGCGGGGAATCAGAGGCAGGGAAACAGAGGTGGGGAATCAGATATGGGGAATCAGAGGTGGGGAATCAGAGGTTGGGAAACAGAGGCAGGGAATCAGAGGCGGGGAGTCAGAGGCGGGGAATCAGAGGCAGGGAATCAGATGTGCGGAATCAGAGATGGGGAATCAGAGGCAGCGAATCAGAGGCGGGGAACCAGAGGCGGGGATTCAGAGGCGTGGAATCAGATATGGGGAAACAGAGGCGGGGAATTAGAGGCGGGCAAACAGAGGCGGGGAATCAGATATGGGGAATCAGAGGTGGGGAATCAGAGGTTGTGAATCAGAGATGGGGAATCACAGGCGGGAAATCAGAGGCAGGGAATCAGAGCTGGGGAATCAGAGGCTGGGAATCAGAGCTGGGGAATCAGAGGCAGGGAATCAGAGTTGGGGATTCAGAGGCGGGGAATCAGAGCTGGGGAATCAGAGGCGGGGAATCAGAGGCAGGGAATCAGAGGCGGGGAATCAGAGGCAGGGAATCAGATATGGGGATTCAGAGGTGGGGAATCAGAGGTTGGGAATCAGAGGCAGGGAATCGGAGGCAGGGAATCAGAGGCAGGGAATCAGATGTGGGGAATCAGAGGCGGTGAATCAGAGCTGGGGAATCAGAGTCGGGGAATCAGGGTTTGGGAATCAGAGGCGGGGAATTAGATATGGGGAAACAGAGGACGGGAATCAGAGGTGGGGAAACAGAGCTGGGGAATCAGAGGCGGGGAATCAGAGTTGGGGAATCAGAGGCGGGGAATCAGATATGGGGAAGCAGAGGCGGGGAATCAGAGGCGCGGAAAGAGAGGCGGGGAATCAGATATGTGGAATCAGAGGTGGGGAATCAGATATGGGGAAACAGAGGCGGGGAATCAGAGGCGGGGAAACAGAGGTGGGGAATCTGATATGGGGAATCAGAGGTGGCGAATGAAAGGCGGTGAATCAGAGATGGGGAATCAGAGGAGGGGAATCAGAGGCAGGGAATCAAACACGGGGAATCAGAAGTGGGGAATCAGAGCTGGGGAATCAGAGGCGGGGAATCAGAGTTGGGGAATCAGAGGCGGGGAATCAGATATGGGGAAACAGAGGTGGGGAATCAGAGGCAGGGAAACAGAGGTGGGGAATCAGATATGGGGAATCAGAGGTGGGGAATCAGAGGTTGGGAAACAGAGGCAGGGAATCAGAGGCGGGGAGTCAGAGGCGGGGAATCAGAGGCAGGGAATCAGATGTGTGGAATCAGAGATGGGGAATCAGAGGCGGGGAATCAGATATGGGGAATCAGAGCTGGGTAATCAGAGGCGGGGAATCAGAGTTGTGGAATCAGAGGCGGGTAATCAGATATGGGGAAAGAGAGGCGGGGAATCAGAGGCGGGGAAACAGAGGCGGGGAATCTGATATGGGGAATCAGAGGTGGCGAATGAAATGCGGTGAATCAGAGATGGGGAATCAGAGGCGGGGTATCAGAGGCAGGGAATCAAACACGGGGAATCAGAGTTGGGGTATCAGAGCTGGGGAATCAGAGGCGGGGAATCAGAGTTGGGGAATCAGAGGCGAGGAATCAGATATTGGGAAACAGAGGCGGGGAATCAGAGGCAGGGAAACAGAGGTGGGGAATCAGATATGGGGAATCAGAGGTGGGGAATCAGAGGTTGGGAAACAGAGGCAGGGAATCAGAGGCGGGGAGTCAGAGGCGGGGAATCAGAGGCAGGGAATCAGATGTGCGGAATCAGAGATGGGGAATCAGAGGCAGCGAATCAGAGGCGGGGAACCAGAGGCGGGGATTCAGAGGCGGGGAATCAGATATGGGGAAACAGAGGCGGGGAATTAGAGGCGGGCAAACAGAGGCGGGGAATCAGATATGGGGAATCAGAGGTGGGGAATCAGAGGTTGTGAATCAGAGATGGGGAATCACAGGCGGGAAATCAGAGGCAGGGAATCAGAGCTGGGGAATCAGAGGCTGGGAATCAGAGCTGGGGAATCAGAGGCAGGGAATCAGAGTTGGGGATTCAGAGGCGGGGAATCAGAGCTGGGGAAACAGAGGCCGGGAATCAGAGGCAGGGAATCAGAGGCGGGGAATCAGAGGCAGGGAATCAGATATGGGGATTCAGAGGTGGGGAATCAGAGGTTGGGAATCAGAGGCAGGGAATCGGAGGCAGGGAATCAGAGGCAGGGAATCAGATGTGGGGAATCAGAGGCGGTGAATCAGAGTTGGGGAATCAGAGGCGGGGAATCAGAGCTGGGGTATCAGAGGCGGGGAATCTGATATGGGGAATCAGAGGTGGCGAATGAAAGGCGGTGAATCAGAGATGGGGAATCAGAGGCGGGGAATCAGAGGCAGGGAATCAAACACGGGGAATCAGAAGTGGGGAATCAGAGCTGGGGAATCAGAGGTGGGGAATCAGAGTTGGGGAATCAGAGGCGGGGAATCAGATATGGGGAAACAGAGGTGGGGAATCAGAGGCAGGGAAACAGAGGTGGGGAATCAGATATGGGGAATCAGAGGTGGGGAATCAGAGGCGGGGAATCAGAGTTGGGGAATCAGAGGCGAGGAATCAGATATTGGGAAACAGAGGCGGGGAATCAGAGGCAGGGAAACAGAGGTGGGGAATCAGATATGGGGAATCAGAGGTGGGGAATCAGAGGTTGGGAAACAGAGGCAGGGAATCAGAGGCGGGGAGTCAGAGGCGGGGATTCAGAGGCAGGGAATCAGATGTGCGGAATCAGAGATGGGGAATCAGAGGCAGCGAATCAGAGGCGGGGAACCAGAGGCGGGGAATCAGATATGGGTAATCAGAGGCGGTGAATCAGAGGCAGGGAATCAGACGCGGGGAATCAGAGGCGGGGAATCAGAGCTGGGTAATCAGAGGCGGGGAATCAGAGTTGGGGAATCAGAGGCGGGGAATCAAATATGGGGAAACAGAGGCGGGGAATCAGAGGCGGGGAATCAGATATGGGGAAACAGAGGCGGGGAAACAGAGGCAGGGAATCAGAGAGGCGGGGAGTCAGAGGCTGGGAATCAGAGGCAGGGAATCAGATGTGCGGAATCAGAGATGAGGAATCAGAGGCAGCGAATCAGAGGCGGGGAACCAGAGGCGGGGAATCAGAGGCCGGGAATGAGAGGCCGGGAATCAGAGGCCGGGAATCAGAGGCCGGGAATCAGAGATGGGGAATCAGAGGCGGGGAATCAAACACGGGGAATCAGAGCTGGGGAATCAGAGGCGGGGAATCAGAGTTGGGGAATCAGAGGCGGGGAATCAAATATGGGGAAACAGAGGTGGGGAATCAGAGGCGGGGAATCAGAGGCGCAGAAACAGAGGCGGGGTATCAGATATGGGGAATCAGAGGTGGGGAATCAGGGGCGGGGTATCAGAGGCTGGGTATCAGACACGGGGATTCAGAGGCGGGGAATCAGAGATGGGGAATCAGAGGCGGGGAATCAGAGGCGGGGAAAGAGAGGCGGGGAATCAGATATGGGGACAGAGGTGGGGAATCAGAGGTTGGGAATCAGAGGCAGGGAATCAGAGGCGGGGAATCAGAGGTGGGGAATCAGAGGCAGGGTTTCGGATGTGCGGAATCAGAGATGGGGAATCAGAGGTGGGGAATCAGAGTCCAGGAATCAGAGATGGGGAATCAGAGGCGGGGAATCAGAGGCGGAAAAACATAGGTGGGGAATCAGATACGGGGAATCAGAGGTGCGAATCGGGGAGGGGTATCAGAGGCTGGGTATCAGAAACGGGGATTCAGAGGCAGGGAATCAGATGTGCGGAATCAGAGATGAGGAATCAGAGGCAGCGAATCAGAGGCGGGGAACCAGAGGCGGGGAATCAGAGGCCGGGAATGAGAGGCCGGGAATCAGAGGCCGGGAATCAGAGGCCGGGAATCAGAGATGGGGAATCAGAGGCGGGGAATCAAACACGGGGAATCAGAGCTGGGGAATCAGAGGCGGGGAATCAGAGTTGGGGAATCAGAGGCGGGGAATCAAATATGGGGAAACAGAGGTGGGGAATCAGAGGCGGGGAATCAGAGGCGCAGAAACAGAGGCGGGGTATCAGATATGGGGAATCAGAGGTGGGGAATCAGGGGCGGGGTATCAGAGGCTGGGTATCAGACACGGGGATTCAGAGGCGGGGAATCAGAGATGGGGAATCAGAGGCGGGGAATCAGAGGCAGGGAATCAGACGCGGGGAATCAGAGGCGGGGAATCAGAGCCTGGGAATCAGAGGCGGGGAATCAGAGGCGGGGAAAGAGAGGCGGGGAATCAGATATGGGGACAGAGGTGGGGAATCAGAGGTTGGGAATCAGAGGCAGGGAATCAGAGGCGGGGAATCAGAGGTGGGGAATCAGAGGCAGGGTTTCGGATGTGCGGAATCAGAGATGGGGAATCAGAGGTGGGGAATCAGAGTCCAGGAATCAGAGATGGGGAATCAGAGGCGGGGAATCAGAGGCGGAAAAACATAGGTGGGGAATCAGATACGGGGAATCAGAGGTGCGAATCGGGGAGGGGTATCAGAGGCTGGGTATCAGAAACGGGGATTCAGAGGCAGGGAATCAGATGTGCGGAATCAGAGATGGGGAATCAGAGGCAGCGAATCAGAGGCGGGGAACCAGAGGCGGGGAATCAGATATGGGTAATCAGAGGCGGGGAATCAGAGTTGGGGAATCAGAGGCGGGGAATCAGATATGGGGAAAGAGAGGCGGGGAATCAGAGGCGGGGAAACAGAGGCGGGGAATCTGATATGGGGAATCTGAGGTGGCGAATGAAAGGCGGTGAATCAGAGATGGGGAATCAGAGGCGGGGAATCAGATATTGGGAAACAGAGGCGGGGAATCAGAGGCAGGGAAACAGAGGTGGGGAATCAGATATGGGGAATCAGAGGTGGGGAATCAGAGGTTGGGAAACAGACGCAGGGAATCAGAGGCGGGGAGTCAGAGGCAGGGAATCAGAGGCAGGGAATCAGATGTGCGGAATCAGAGATGGGGAATCAGAGGCAGCGAATCAGAGGCGGGGAACCAGAGGCGGGGATTCAGAGGTGGGGAATCAGATATGGGGAAACAGAGGCGGGGAATTAGAGGCGGGCAAACAGAGGCGGGGAATCAGATATGGGGAATCTGATATGGGGAATCAGAGGTGGCGAATTAAAGGAAGTGAATCAGAGATGGGGAATCAGAGGCGGGGAATCAGAGGCAGGGAATCAAACACGGTGAATCAGAGGCGGGGAATCAGAGCTGGAGAATCAGAGGTGGGGAATCAGAGAAGGGGAATCAGAGGCAGGGAATCAAACACGGGGAATCAGAGCTGGGGAATCAGAGGCGGGGAATCAGAGTTGGCGAATCAGATATGGGGAATCAGAGGTGGGGAATCAGGGGCGGGGAATCAGTGGCAGGGAATCAGAGGTGGGAATCAGAGGCCGGGAATCAGAGGCAGGGAATCAGACACGTGGAATCAGAGGCGGGGAATCAGAGATGGGGAATCAGAGGCAGTGAATCAGAGGCAGGGAATCGGACACCGGGAATCAGAGGCGGGGAATCAGAGCTGGGGAATCAGAGGCGGGGAATCAGAGTTGGGGAATCAGAGGAGGGGAATCAGATGTGGTGAATCAGAGGTGGGGAATCAGAGGTTGTGAATCAGAAATGGGGAATCACAGGCGCGAAATCAGAGGCAGGGAATCAGAGCTGGGGAATCAGATGAGGGGAATCAGAGCTGGGGAATCAGAGGCAGGGAATCAGAGTTGGGGATTCAGAGGCGGGGAATCAGAGCTGGGGAATCAGAAGCGGGAAATCAGAGGCGGGGAATCAGAGGCAGGGAATCAGAGGCAGGCAATCAGATATGGGGATTCAGAGGTGGGGAATCAGAGGTTGGGAATCAGAGGCAGGGAATCAGAGGCGTGGAATCAGAGGCAGGGAATCAGATGTGGGGAATCAGAGGCAGGGAATCAGAGCTGGGGTATCAGAGGCGGGGAATCAGAGTTTGGGAATCAGAGGCGGGGAATCAGATATGGGGAATCAGAGGCGGGGAATCAGAGTTTGGGAATCAGAGGCGGGGAATCAGATATGGGGAATCAGAGGTGGAGAATCAGGGGAGGGGTATCAGAGGCTGGGTATCAGACACGGGGATTCAGAGGCGGGGAATCAGAGATGGGGAATCAGAGGCGGGGAATCAGAGGCAGGGAATCAGACGCGGGGAATCAGAGGCGGGGAATCAGAGCTGGGTAATCAGAGGCGGGGAATCAGAGTTGTGGAATCAGAGGCGGGTAATCAGATATGGGGAAAGAGAGGCGGGGAATCAGAGGCGGGGAAACAGAGGCGGGGAATCTGATATGGGGAATCAGAGGTGGCGAATGAAAGGCGGTGAATCAGAGATGGGGAATCAGAGGCGGGGTATCAGAGGCAGGGAATCAAACACGGGGAATCAGAGGTGGGGTATCAGAGCTGGGGAATCAGAGGCGGGGAATCAGAGTTGGGGAATCAGAGGCGAGGAATCAGATATTGGGAAACAGAGGCGGGGAATCAGAGGACGGGAAACAGAGGTGGGGAATCAGATATGGGGAATCAGAGGTGGGGAATCAGAGGTTGGGAAACAGAGGCAGGGAATCAGAGGCGGGGAGTCAGAGGCGGGGAATCAGAGGCAGGGAATCAGATGTGCGGAATCAGAGATGGGGAATCAGAGGCAGCGAATCAGAGGCGGGGAACCAGAGGCGGGGATTCAGAGGCGTGGAATCAGATATGGGGAAACAGAGGCGGGGAATTAGAGGCGGGCAAACAGAGGCGGGGAATCAGATATGGGGAATCAGAGGTGGGGAATCAGAGGTTGTGAATCAGAGATGGGGAATCACAGGCGGGAAATCAGAGGCAGGGAATCAGAGCTGGGGAATCAGAGGCTGGGAATCAGAGCTGGGGAATCAGAGGCAGGGAATCAGAGTTGGGGATTCAGAGGCGGGGAATCAGAGCTGGGGAATCAGAGGCGGGGAATCAGAGGCAGGGAATCAGAGGCGGGGAATCAGAGGCAGGGAATCAGATATGGGGATTCAGAGGTGGGGAATCAGAGGTTGGGAATCAGAGGCAGGGAATCGGAGGCAGGGAATCAGAGGCAGGGAATCAGATGTGGGGAATCAGAGGCGGTGAATCAGAGCTGGGGAATCAGAGTCGGGGAATCAGGGTTTGGGAATCAGAGGCGGGGAATTAGATATGGGGAAACAGAGGAGGGGAATCAGAGGTGGGGAAACAGAGCTGGGGAATCAGAGGCGGGGAATCAGAGTTGGGGAATCAGAGGCGGGGAATCAAATATGGGGAAACAGAGGTGGGGAATCAGAGGCGGGGAATCAGAGGCGCAGAAACAGAGGCGGGGTATCAGATATGGGGAATCAGAGGTGGGGAATCAGGGGCGGGGTATCAGAGGCTGGGTATCAGACACGGGGATTCAGAGGCGGGGAATCAGAGATGGGGAATCAGAGGCGGGGAATCAGAGGCAGGGAATCAGACGCGGGGAATCAGAGGCGGGGAATCAGAGCCTGGGAATCAGAGGCGGGGAATCAGAGGCGGGGAAAGAGAGGCGGGGAATCAGATATGGGGACAGAGGTGGGGAATCAGAGGTTGGGAATCAGAGGCAGGGAATCAGAGGCGGGGAATCAGAGGTGGGGAATCAGAGGCAGGGTTTCGGATGTGCGGAATCAGAGATGGGGAATCAGAGGTGGGGAATCAGAGTCCAGGAATCAGAGATGGGGAATCAGAGGCGGGGAATCAGAGGCGGAAAAACATAGGTGGGGAATCAGATACGGGGAATCAGAGGTGCGAATCGGGGAGGGGTATCAGAGGCTGGGTATCAGAAACGGGGATTCAGAGGCAGGGAATCAGATGTGCGGAATCAGAGATGGGGAATCAGAGGCAGCGAATCAGAGGCGGGGAACCAGAGGCGGGGAATCAGATATGGGTAATCAGAGGCGGGGAATCAGAGTTGGGGAATCAGAGGCGGGGAATCAGATATGGGGAAAGAGAGGCGGGGAATCAGAGGCGGGGAAACAGAGGCGGGGAATCTGATATGGGGAATCTGAGGTGGCGAATGAAAGGCGGTGAATCAGAGATGGGGAATCAGAGGCGGGGAATCAGATATTGGGAAACAGAGGCGGGGAATCAGAGGCAGGGAAACAGAGGTGGGGAATCAGATATGGGGAATCAGAGGTGGGGAATCAGAGGTTGGGAAACAGACGCAGGGAATCAGAGGCGGGGAGTCAGAGGCAGGGAATCAGAGGCAGGGAATCAGATGTGCGGAATCAGAGATGGGGAATCAGAGGCAGCGAATCAGAGGCGGGGAACCAGAGGCGGGGATTCAGAGGTGGGGAATCAGATATGGGGAAACAGAGGCGGGGAATTAGAGGCGGGCAAACAGAGGCGGGGAATCAGATATGGGGAATCTGATATGGGGAATCAGAGGTGGCGAATTAAAGGAAGTGAATCAGAGATGGGGAATCAGAGGCGGGGAATCAGAGGCAGGGAATCAAACACGGTGAATCAGAGGCGGGGAATCAGAGCTGGAGAATCAGAGGTGGGGAATCAGAGAAGGGGAATCAGAGGCAGGGAATCAAACACGGGGAATCAGAGCTGGGGAATCAGAGGCGGGGAATCAGAGTTGGCGAATCAGATATGGGGAATCAGAGGTGGGGAATCAGGGGCGGGGAATCAGTGGCAGGGAATCAGAGGTGGGAATCAGAGGCCGGGAATCAGAGGCAGGGAATCAGACACGTGGAATCAGAGGCGGGGAATCAGAGATGGGGAATCAGAGGCAGTGAATCAGAGGCAGGGAATCGGACACCGGGAATCAGAGGCGGGGAATCAGAGCTGGGGAATCAGAGGCGGGGAATCAGAGTTGGGGAATCAGAGGAGGGGAATCAGATGTGGTGAATCAGAGGTGGGGAATCAGAGGTTGTGAATCAGAAATGGGGAATCACAGGCGCGAAATCAGAGGCAGGGAATCAGAGCTGGGGAATCAGATGAGGGGAATCAGAGCTGGGGAATCAGAGGCAGGGAATCAGAGTTGGGGATTCAGAGGCGGGGAATCAGAGCTGGGGAATCAGAAGCGGGAAATCAGAGGCGGGGAATCAGAGGCAGGGAATCAGAGGCAGGCAATCAGATATGGGGATTCAGAGGTGGGGAATCAGAGGTTGGGAATCAGAGGCAGGGAATCAGAGGCGTGGAATCAGAGGCAGGGAATCAGATGTGGGGAATCAGAGGCAGGGAATCAGAGCTGGGGTATCAGAGGCGGGGAATCAGAGTTTGGGAATCAGAGGCGGGGAATCAGATATGGGGAATCAGAGGCGGGGAATCAGAGTTTGGGAATCAGAGGCGGGGAATCAGATATGGGGAATCAGAGGTGGAGAATCAGGGGAGGGGTATCAGAGGCTGGGTATCAGACACGGGGATTCAGAGGCGGGGAATCAGAGATGGGGAATCAGAGGCGGGGAATCAGAGGCAGGGAATCAGACGCGGGGAATCAGAGGCGGGGAATCAGAGCTGGGTAATCAGAGGCGGGGAATCAGAGTTGTGGAATCAGAGGCGGGTAATCAGATATGGGGAAAGAGAGGCGGGGAATCAGAGGCGGGGAAACAGAGGCGGGGAATCTGATATGGGGAATCAGAGGTGGCGAATGAAAGGCGGTGAATCAGAGATGGGGAATCAGAGGCGGGGTATCAGAGGCAGGGAATCAAACACGGGGAATCAGAGGTGGGGTATCAGAGCTGGGGAATCAGAGGCGGGGAATCAGAGTTGGGGAATCAGAGGCGAGGAATCAGATATTGGGAAACAGAGGCGGGGAATCAGAGGCAGGGAAACAGAGGTGGGGAATCAGATATGGGGAATCAGAGGTGGGGAATCAGAGGTTGGGAAACAGAGGCAGGGAATCAGAGGCGGGGAGTCAGAGGCGGGGAATCAGAGGCAGGGAATCAGATGTGCGGAATCAGAGATGGGGAATCAGAGGCAGCGAATCAGAGGCGGGGAACCAGAGGCGGGGATTCAGAGGCGTGGAATCAGATATGGGGAAACAGAGGCGGGGAATTAGAGGCGGGCAAACAGAGGCGGGGAATCAGATATGGGGAATCAGAGGTGGGGAATCAGAGGTTGTGAATCAGAGATGGGGAATCACAGGCGGGAAATCAGAGGCAGGGAATCAGAGCTGGGGAATCAGAGGCTGGGAATCAGAGCTGGGGAATCAGAGGCAGGGAATCAGAGTTGGGGATTCAGAGGCGGGGAATCAGAGCTGGGGAATCAGAGGCGGGGAATCAGAGGCAGGGAATCAGAGGCGGGGAATCAGAGGCAGGGAATCAGATATGGGGATTCAGAGGTGGGGAATCAGAGGTTGGGAATCAGAGGCAGGGAATCGGAGGCAGGGAATCAGAGGCAGGGAATCAGATGTGGGGAATCAGAGGCGGTGAATCAGAGCTGGGGAATCAGAGTCGGGGAATCAGGGTTTGGGAATCAGAGGCGGGGAATTAGATATGGGGAAACAGAGGAGGGGAATCAGAGGTGGGGAAACAGAGCTGGGGAATCAGAGGCGGGGAATCAGAGTTGGGGAATCAGAGGCGGGGAATCAGATATGGGGAAGCAGAGGCGGGGAATCAGAGGCGCGGAAAGAGAGGCGGGGAATCAGATATGTGGAATCAGAGGTGGGGAATCAGATATGGGGAAACAGAGGCGGGGAATCAGAGGCGGGGAAACAGAGGTGGGGAATCTGATATGGGGAATCAAGGGTGGCGAATGAAAGGCGGTGAATCAGAGATGGGGAATCAGAGGCGGGGAATCAGAGGCAGGGAATCAAACACGGGGAATCAGAAGTGGGGAATCAGAGCTGGGGAATCAGAGGCGGGGAATCAGAGTTGGGGAATCAGAGGCGGGGAATCAGATATGGGGAAACAGAGGTGGGGAATCAGAGGCAGGGATACAGAGGTGGGGAATCAGATATGGGGAATCAGAGGTGGGGAATCAGAGGTTGGGAAACAGAGGCAGGGAATCAGAGGCGGGGAGTCAGAGGCGGGGAATCAGAGGCAGGGAATCAGATGTGCGGAATCAGAGATGGGGAATCAGAGGCGGGGAATCAGATATGGGGAATCAGAGCTGGGTAATCAGAGGCGGGGAATCAGAGTTGTGGAATCAGAGGCGGGTAATCAGATATGGGGAAAGAGAGGCGGGGAATCAGAGGCGGGGAAACAGAGGCGGGGAATCTGATATGGGGAATCAGAGGTGGCGAATGAAATGCGGTGAATCAGAGATGGGGAATCAGAGGCGGGGTATCAGAGGCAGGGAATCAAACACGGGGAATCAGAGTTGGGGTATCAGAGCTGGGGTATCAGAGGCGGGGAATCAGAGTTGTGGAATCAGAGGCGGGTAATCAGATATGGGGAAAGAGAGGCGGGGAATCAGAGGCGGGGAAACAGAGGCGGGGAATCTGATATGGGGAATCAGAGGTGG
Source organism: Narcine bancroftii (assembly GCF_036971445.1). Classification (NCBI taxonomy): domain Eukaryota; kingdom Metazoa; phylum Chordata; class Chondrichthyes; order Torpediniformes; family Narcinidae; genus Narcine; species Narcine bancroftii. The sequence goes on from NC_091474.1 coordinate 57,155,968, forward strand.
CGAATGAAAGGCGGTGAATCAGAGATGGGGAATCAGAGGCGGGGTATCAGAGGCAGGGAATCAAACACGGGGAATCAGAGGTGGGGTATCAGAGCTGGGGAATCAGAGGCGGGGAATCAGAGTTGGGGAATCAGAGGCGAGGAATCAGATATTGGGAAACAGAGGCGGGGAATCAGAGGCAGGGAAACAGAGGTGGGGAATCAGATATGGGGAACAGAGGTGGGGAATCAGAGGTTGGGAAACAGAGGCAGGGAATCAGAGGCGGGGAGTCAGAGGCGGGGAATCAGAGGCAGGGAATCAGATGTGCGGAATCAGAGATGGGGAATCAGAGGCAGCGAATCAGAGGCGGGGAACCAGAGGCGGGGATTCAGAGGCGTGGAATCAGATATGGGGAAACAGAGGCGGGGAATTAGAGGCGGGCAAACAGAGGCGGGGAATCAGATATGGGGAATCAGAGGTGGGGAATCAGAGGTTGTGAATCAGAGATGGGGAATCACAGGCGGGAAATCAGAGGCAGGGAATCAGAGCTGGGGAATCAGAGGCTGGGAATCAGAGCTGGGGAATCAGAGGCAGGGAATCAGAGTTGGGGATTCAGAGGCGGGGAATCAGAGCTGGGGAATCAGAGGCGGGGAATCAGAGGCAGGGAATCAGAGGCGGGGAATCAGAGGCAGGGAATCAGATATGGGGATTCAGAGGTGGGGAATCAGAGGTTGGGAATCAGAGGCAGGGAATCGGAGGCAGGGAATCAGAGGCAGGGAATCAGATGTGGGGAATCAGAGGCGGTGAATCAGAGCTGGGGAATCAGAGTCGGGGAATCAGGGTTTGGGAATCAGAGGCGGGGAATTAGATATGGGGAAACAGAGGACGGGAATCAGAGGTGGGGAAACAGAGCTGGGGAATCAGAGGCGGGGAATCAGAGTTGGGGAATCAGAGGCGGGGAATCAGATATGGGGAAGCAGAGGCGGGGAATCAGAGGCGCGGAAAGAGAGGCGGGGAATCAGATATGTGGAATCAGAGGTGGGGAATCAGATATGGGTAAACAGAGGCGGGGAATCAGAGGCGGGGAAACAGAGGTGGGGAATCTGATATGGGGAATCAGAGGTGGCGAATGAAAGGCGGTGAATCAGAGATGGGGAATCAGAGGCGGGGAATCAGAGGCAGGGAATCAAACACGGGGAATCAGAAGTGGGGAATCAGAGCTGGGGAATCAGAGGCGGGGAATCAGAGTTGGGGAATCAGAGGCGGGGAATCAGATATGGGGAAACAGAGGTGGGGAATCAGAGGCAGGGAAACAGAGGTGGGGAATCAGATATGGGGAATCAGAGGTGGGGAATCAGAGGTTGGGAAACAGAGGCAGGGAATCAGAGGCGGGGAGTCAGAGGCGGGGAATCAGAGGCAGGGAATCAGATGTGTGGAATCAGAGATGGGGAATCAGAGGCGGGGAATCAGATATGGGGAATCAGAGCTGGGTAATCAGAGGCGGGGAATCAGAGTTGTGGAATCAGAGGCGGGTAATCAGATATGGGGAAAGAGAGGCGGGGAATCAGAGGCGGGGAAACAGAGGCGGGGAATCTGATATGGGGAATCAGAGGTGGCGAATGAAATGCGGTGAATCAGAGATGGGGAATCAGAGGCGGGGTATCAGAGGCAGGGAATCAAACACGGGGAATCAGAGTTGGGGTATCAGAGCTGGTGAATCAGAGGCGGGGAATCAGAGTTGGGGAATCAGAGGCGAGGAATCAGATATTGGGAAACAGAGGCGGGGAATCAGAGGCAGGGAAACAGAGGTGGGGAATCAGATATGGGGAATCAGAGGTGGGGAATCAGAGGTTGGGAAACAGAGGCAGGGAATCAGAGGCGGGGAGTCAGAGGCGGGGAATCAGAGGCAGGGAATCAGATGTGCGGAATCAGAGATGGGGAATCAGAGGCAGCGAATCAGAGGCGGGGAACCAGAGGCGGGGATTCAGAGGCGGGGAATCAGATATGGGGAAACAGAGGCGGGGAATTAGAGGCGGGCAAACAGAGGCGGGGAATCAGATATGGGGAATCAGAGGTGGGGAATCAGAGGTTGTGAATCAGAGATGGGGAATCACAGGCGGGAAATCAGAGGCAAGTAATCAGAGCTGGGGAATCAGAGGCTGGGAATCAGAGCTGGGGAATCAGAGGCAGGGAATCAGAGTTGGGGATTCAGAGGCGGGGAATCAGAGCTGGGGAAACAGAGGCCGGGAATCAGAGGCAGGGAATCAGAGGCGGGGAATCAGAGGCAGGGAATCAGATATGGGGATTCAGAGGTGGGGAATCAGAGGTTGGGAATCAGAGGCAGGGAATCGGAGGCAGGGAATCAGAGGCAGGGAATCAGATGTGGGGAATCAGAGGCGGTGAATCAGAGTTGGGGAATCAGAGGCGGGGAATCAGAGCTGGGGTATCAGAGGCGGGGAATCTGATATGGGGAATCAGAGGTGGCGAATGAAAGGCGGTGAATCAGAGATGGGGAATCAGAGGCGGGGAATCAGAGGCAGGGAATCAAACACGGGGAATCAGAAGTGGGGAATCAGAGCTGGGGAATCAGAGGTGGGGAATCAGAGTTGGGGAATCAGAGGCGGGGAATCAGATATGGGGAAATAGAGGTGGGGAATCAGAGGCAGGGAAACAGAGGTGGGGAATCAGATATGGGGAATCAGAGGTGGGGAATCAGAGGCGGGGAATCAGAGTTGGGGAATCAGAGGCGAGGAATCAGATATTGGGAAACAGAGGCGGGGAATCAGAGGCAGGGAAACAGAGGTGGGGAATCAGAAATGGGGAATCAGAGGTGGGGAATCAGAGGTTGGGAAACAGAGGCAGGGAATCAGAGGCGGGGAGTCAGAGGCGGGGATTCAGAGGCAGGGAATCAGATGTGCGGAATCAGAGATGGGGAATCAGAGGCAGCGAATCAGAGGCGGGGAACCAGAGGCGGGGAATCAGATATGGGTAATCAGAGGCGGTGAATCAGAGGCAGGGAATCAGACGCGGGGAATCAGAGGCGGGGAATCAGAGCTGGGTAATCAGAGGCGGGGAATCAGAGTTGGGGAATCAGAGGCGGGGAATCAAATATGGGGAAACAGAGGCGGGGAATCAGAGGCGGGGAATCAGATATGGGGAAACAGAGGCGGGGAAACAGAGGCAGGGAATCAGAGAGGCGGGGAGTCAGAGGCTGGGAATCAGAGGCAGGGAATCAGATGTGCGGAATCAGAGATGAGGAATCAGAGGCAGCGAATCAGAGGCGGGGAACACGAGGCGGGGAATCAGAGGCCGGGAATGAGAGGCCGGGAATCAGAGGCCGGGAATCAGAGGCCGGGAATCAGAGATGGGGAATCAGAGGCGGGGAATCAAACACGGGGAATCAGAGCTGGGGAATCAGAGGCGGGGAATCAGAGTTGGGGAATCAGAGGCGGGGAATCAAATATGGGGAAACAGAGGTGGGGAATCAGAGGCGGGGAATCAGAGGCGCAGAAACAGAGGCGGGGTATCAGATATGGGGAATCAGAGGTGGGGAATCAGGGGCGGGGTATCAGAGGCTGGGTATCAGACACGGGGATTCAGAGGCTTGAATCAGAGATGGGGAATCAGAGGCGGGGAATCAGAGGCAGGGAATCAGACGCGGGGAATCAGAGGCGGGGAATCAGAGCCTGGGAATCAGAGGCGGGGAATCAGAGGCGGGGAAAGAGAGGCGGGGAATCAGATATGGGGACAGAGGTGGGGAATCAGAGGTTGGGAATCAGAGGCAGGGAATCAGAGGCGGGGAATCAGAGGTGGGGAATCAGAGGCAGGGTTTCGGATGTGAGGAATCAGAGATGGGGAATCAGAGGTGGGGAATCAGAGTCCAGGAATCAGAGATGGGGAATCAGAGGCGGGGAATCAGAGGCGGAAAAACATAGGTGGGGAATCAGATACGGGGAATCAGAGGTGCGAATCGGGGAGGGGTATCAGAGGCTGGGTATCAGAAACGGGGATTCAGAGGCAGGGAATCAGATGTGCGGAATCAGAGATGGGGAATCAGAGGCAGCGAATCAGAGGCGGGGAACCAGAGGCGGGGAATCAGATATGGGTAATCAGAGGCGGGGAATCAGAGTTGGGGAATCAGAGGCGGGGAATCAGATATGGGGAAAGAGAGGCGGGGAATCAGAGGCGGGGAAACAGAGGCGGGGAATCTGATATGGGGAATCTGAGGTGGCGAATGAAAGGCGGTGAATCAGAGATGGGGAATCAGAGGCGGGGAATCAGATATTGGGAAACAGAGGCGGGGAATCAGAGGCAGGGAAACAGAGGTGGGGAATCAGATATGGGGAATCAGAGGTGGGGAATCAGAGGTTGGGAAACAGACGCAGGGAATCAGAGGCGGGGAGTCAGAGGCAGGGAATCAGAGGCAGGGAATCAGATGTGCGGAATCAGAGATGGGGAATCAGAGGCAGCGAATCAGAGGCGGGGAACCAGAGGCGGGGATTCAGAGGTGGGGAATCAGATATGGGGAAACAGAGGCGGGGAATTAGAGGCGGGCAAACAGAGGCGGGGAATCAGATATGGGGAATCAGAGGTGGGGAATCAGAGGTTGTGAATCAGAGATGGGGAATCACAGGCGGGAAATCAAAGGCAGGGAATCAGAGCTGGGGAATCAGAGGCGGGGAATCAGAGCTGGGGAATCAGAGGCGGGGAATCAGAGCTGGGGAATCAGAGGCAGGGAATCAGAGTTGGGGATTCAGAGGCGGGGAATCAGAGCTGGGGAATCAGTGGCGGGGAATCAGAGGCAGGGAATCAGAGGCGGGGAATCAGAGGCAGGGAATCAGATATGGGGATTCAGAGGTGGGGAATCAGAGGTTGAGAATCAGAGGCAGGGAATCGGAGGCAGGGAATCAGAGGCAGGGAATCAGATGTGGGGAATCTGAGGCTGGGAATCAGAGCTGGGGAATTAGAGGCGTGGAATCAGAGTTTGGGAATCAGAGGCGGGGAATTAGATATGGGGAAACAGAGGCGGGGAATCAGAGGTGGGGAAACAGAGCTGGTGAATCAGAGGCGGGGAATCAGAGTTGGGGAATCAGAGGCGGGGAATCAGATATGGGGAATCAGAGGCGGGGAATCAGGCGCGGAAAGGGAGGCAGGGAATCAGATATGGGGAATCAGAGGTGGGGAATCAGGGGCGGGGTATCAGAGGCTGGGTATCAGACACGGGGATTCAGAGGCGGGGAATCAGAGATGGGGAATCAGAGGCAGGGAATCAGAGGCAGGGAATCAGATATGGGGAAACAGAGGCGGGGAATCAGAGGCGGGGAAACAGAGGCGGGGAATCTGATATGGGGAATCAGAGGTGGCGAATTAAAGGAAGTGAATCAGAGATGGGGAATCAGAGGCGGGGAATCAGAGGCAGGGAATCAAACACGGTGAATCAGAGGCGGGGAATCAGAGCTGGAGAATCAGAGGTGGGGAATCAGAGAAGGGGAATCAGAGGCATGGAATCAAACACGGGGAATCATAGCTGGGGAATCAGAGGCGGGGAATCAGAGTTGGCGAATCAGATATGGGGAATCAGAGGTGGGGAATCAGGGGCGGGGAATCAGTGGCAGGGAATCAGAGGTGGGAATCAGAGGCCGGGAATCAGAGGCAGGGAATCAGACACGTGGAATCAGAGGCGGGGAATCAGAGATGGGGAATCAGAGGCGGTGAATCAGAGGCAGGGAATCGGACACCGGGAATCAGAGGCGGGGAATCAGAGCTGGGGAATCAGAGGCGGGGAATCAGAGTTGGGGAATCAGAGGAGGGGAATCAGAGCTGGGGAATCAGATATGGGGAATCAGAGGTGGGGAATCAGAGGTTGGGAAACAGAGGCAGGGAATCAGAGGCGGGGAGTCAGAGGCGGGGAATCAGAGGCAGGGAATCAGATGTGCGGAATCAGAGATGGGGAATCAGAGGCAGCGAATCAGAGGCGGGGAACCAGAGGCGGGGATTCAGAGGCGTGGAATCAGATATGGGGAAACAGATGCGGGGAATTAGAGGCGGGCAAACAGAGGCGGGGAATCAGATATGGGGAATCAGAGGTGGGGAATCAGAGGTTGTGAATCAGAGATGGGGAATCACAGGTGGGAAATCAGAGGCAGGGAATCAGAGCTGGGGAATCAGAGGCTGGGAATCAGAGCTGGGGAATCAGAGGCAGGGAATCAGAGTTGGGGATTCAGAGGCGGGGAATCAGAGCTGGGGAATCAGAGGCGGGGAATCAGAGGCAGGGAATCAGAGGCGGGGAATCAGAGGCAGGGAATCAGATATGGGGATTCAGAGGTGGGGAATCAGAGGTTGGGAATCAGAGGCAGGGAATCGGAGGCAGGGAATCAGAGGCAGGGAATCAGATGTGGGGAATCAGAGGCGGTGAATCAGAGCTGGGGAATCAGAGTCGGGGAATCAGGGTTTGGGAATCAGAGGCGGGGAATTAGATATGGGGAAACAGAGGAGGGGAATCAGAGGTGGGGAAACAGAGCTGGGGAATCAGAGGCGGGGAATCAGAGTTGGGGAATCAGAGGCGGGGAATCAGATATGGGGAAGCAGAGGCGGGGAATCAGAGGCGCGGAAAGAGAGGCGGGGAATCAGATATGTGGAATCAGAGGTGGGGAATCAGATATGGGTAAACAGAGGCGGGGAATCAGAGGCGGGGAAACAGAGGTGGGGAATCTGATATGGGGAATCAGAGGTGGCGAATGAAAGGCGGTGAATCAGAGATGGGGAATCAGAGGCGGGGAATCAGAGGCAGGGAATCAAACACGGGGAATCAGAAGTGGGGAATCAGAGCTGGGGAATCAGAGGCGGGGAATCAGAGTTGGGGAATCAGAGGCGGGGAATCAGATATGGGGAAACAGAGGTGGGGAATCAGAGGCAGGGAAACAGAGGTGGGGAATCAGATATGGGGAATCAGAGGTGGGGAATCAGAGGTTGGGAAACAGAGGCAGGGAATCAGAGGCGGGGAGTCAGAGGCGGGGAATCAGAGGCAGGTAATCAGATGTGCGGAATCAGAGATGGGGAATCAGAGGCGGGGAATCAGATATGGGGAATCAGAGCTGGGTAATCAGAGGCGGGGAATCAGAGTTGTGGAATCAGAGGCGGGTAATCAGATATGGGGAAAGAGAGGCGGGGAATCAGAGGCGGGGAAACAGAGGCGGGGAATCTGATATGGGGAATCAGAGGTGGCGAATGAAATGCGGTGAATCAGAGATGGGGAATCAGAGGCGGGGTATCAGAGGCAGAAAATCAAACACGGGGAATCAGAGTTGGGGTATCAGAGCTGGGGAATCAGAGGCGGGGAATCAGAGTTGGGGAATCAGAGGCGAGGAATCAGATATTGGGAAACAGAGGCGGGGAATCAGAGGCAGGGAAACAGAGGTGGGGAATCAGATATGGGGAATCAGAGGTGGGGAATCAGAGGTTGGGAAACAGAGGCAGGGAATCAGAGGCGGGGAGTCAGAGGCGGGGAATCAGAGGCAGGGAATCAGATGTGCGGAATCAGAGATGGGGAATCAGAGGCAGCGAATCAGAGGCGGGGAACCAGAGGCGGAGATTCAGAGGCGGGGAATCAGATATGGGGAAACAGAGGCGGGGAATTAGAGGCGGGCAAACAGAGGCGGGGAATCAGATATGGGGAATCAGAGGTGGGGAATCAGAGGTTGTGAATCAGAGATGGGGAATCACAGGCGGGAAATCAGAGGCAGGGAATCAGAGCTGGGGAATCAGAGGCTGGGAATCAGAGCTGGGGAATCAGAGGCAGGGAATCAGAGTTGGGGATTCAGAGGCGGGGAATCAGAGCTGGGGAAACAGAGGCCGGGAATCATAGGCAGGGAATCAGAGGCGGGGAATCAGAGGCAGGGAATCAGATATGGGGATTCAGAGGTGGGGAATCAGAGGTTGGGAATCAGAGGCAGGGAATCAGAGGCAGGGAATCAGAGGCAGGGAATCAGATGTGGGGAATCAGAGGCGGTGAATCAGAGTTGGGGAATCAGAGGCGGGGAATCAGAGCTGGGGTATCAGAGGCGGGGAATCTGATATGGGGAATCAGAGGTGGCGAATGAAAGGCGGTGAATCAGAGATGGGGAATCAGAGGCGGGGAATCAGAGGCAGGGAATCAAACACGGGGAATCAGAAGTGGGGAATCAGAGCTGGGGAATCAGAGGCGGGGAATCAGAGTTGGGGAATCAGAGGCGGGGAATCAGATATGGGGAAACAGAGGTGGGGAATCAGAGGCAGGGAAACAGAGGTGGGGAATCAGATATGGGGAATCAGAGGTGGGGAATCAGAGGCGGGGAATCAGAGTTGGGGAATCAGAGGCGAGGAATCAGATATTGGGAAACAGAGGCGGGGAATCAGAGGCAGGGAAACAGAGGTGGGGAATCAGATATGGGGAATCAGAGTTGGGGAATCAGAGGAGGGGAATCAGATGTGGTGAATCAGAGGTGGGGAATCAGAGGTTGTGAATCAGAAATGGGGAATCACAGGCGCGAAATCAGAGGCAGGGAATCAGAGCTGGGGAATCAGATGAGGGGAATCAGAGCTGGGGAATCAGAGGCAGGGAATCAGAGTTGGGGATTCAGAGGCGGGGAATCAGAGCTGGGGAATCAGAAGCGGGAAATCAGAGGCGGGGAATCAGAGGCAGGGAATCAGAGGCAGGCAATCAGATATGGGGATTCAGAGGTGGGGAATCAGAGGTTGGGAATCAGAGGCAGGGAATCAGAGGCGTGGAATCAGAGGCAGGGAATCAGATGTGGGGAATCAGAGGCAGGGAATCAGAGCTGGGGTATCAGAGGCGGGGAATCAGAGTTTGGGAATCAGAGGCGGGGAATCAGATATGGGGAATCAGAGGCGGGGAATCAGAGTTTGGGAATCAGAGGCGGGGAATCAGATATGGGGAATCAGAGGTGGAGAATCAGGGGAGGGGTATCAGAGGCTGGGTATCAGACACGGGGATTCAGAGGCGGGGAATCAGAGATGGGGAATCAGAGGCGGGGAATCAGAGGCAGGGAATCAGACGCGGGGAATCAGAGGCGGGGAATCAGAGCTGGGTAATCAGAGGCGGGGAATCAGAGTTGTGGAATCAGAGGCGGGTAATCAGATATGGGGAAAGAGAGGCGGGGAATCAGAGGCGGGGAAACAGAGGCGGGGAATCTGATATGGGGAATCAGAGGTGGCGAATGAAAGGCGGTGAATCAGAGATGGGGAATCAGAGGCGGGGTATCAGAGGCAGGGAATCAAACACGGGGAATCAGAGGTGGGGTATCAGAGCTGGGGAATCAGAGGCGGGGAATCAGAGTTGGGGAATCAGAGGCGAGGAATCAGATATTGGGAAACAGAGGCGGGGAATCAGAGGCAGGGAAACAGAGGTGGGGAATCAGATATGGGGAATCAGAGGTGGGGAATCAGAGGTTGGGAAACAGAGGCAGGGAATCAGAGGCGGGGAGTCAGAGGCGGGGAATCAGAGGCAGGGAATCAGATGTGCGGAATCAGAGATGGGGAATCAGAGGCAGCGAATCAGAGGCGGGGAACCAGAGGCGGGGATTCAGAGGCGTGGAATCAGATATGGGGAAACAGAGGCGGGGAATTAGAGGCGGGCAAACAGAGGCGGGGAATCAGATATGGGGAATCAGAGGTGGGGAATCAGAGGTTGTGAATCAGAGATGGGGAATCACAGGCGGGAAATCAGAGGCAGGGAATCAGAGCTGGGGAATCAGAGGCTGGGAATCAGAGCTGGGGAATCAGAGGCAGGGAATCAGAGTTGGGGATTCAGAGGCGGGGAATCAGAGCTGGGGAATCAGAGGCGGGGAATCAGAGGCAGGGAATCAGAGGCGGGGAATCAGAGGCAGGGAATCAGATATGGGGATTCAGAGGTGGGGAATCAGAGGTTGGGAATCAGAGGCAGGGAATCGGAGGCAGGGAATCAGAGGCAGGGAATCAGATGTGGGGAATCAGAGGCGGTGAATCAGAGCTGGGGAATCAGAGTCGGGGAATCAGGGTTTGGGAATCAGAGGCGGGGAATTAGATATGGGGAAACAGAGGAGGGGAATCAGAGGTGGGGAAACAGAGCTGGGGAATCAGAGGCGGGGAATCAGAGTTGGGGAATCAGAGGCGGGGAATCAGATATGGGGAAGCAGAGGCGGGGAATCAGAGGCGCGGAAAGAGAGGCGGGGAATCAGATATGTGGAATCAGAGGTGGGGAATCAGATATGGGGAAACAGAGGCGGGGAATCAGAGGCGGGGAAACAGAGGTGGGGAATCTGATATGGGGAATCAGAGGTGGCGAATGAAAGGCGGTGAATCAGAGATGGGGAATCAGAGGCGGGGAATCAGAGGCAGGGAATCAAACACGGGGAATCAGAAGTGGGGAATCAGAGCTGGGGAATCAGAGGCGGGGAATCAGAGTTGGGGAATCAGAGGCGGGGAATCAGATATGGGGAAACAGAGGTGGGGAATCAGAGGCAGGGATACAGAGGTGGGGAATCAGATATGGGGAATCAGAGGTGGGGAATCAGAGGTTGGGAAACAGAGGCAGGGAATCAGAGGCGGGGAGTCAGAGGCGGGGAATCAGAGGCAGGGAATCAGATGTGCGGAATCAGAGATGGGGAATCAGAGGCGGGGAATCAGATATGGGGAATCAGAGCTGGGTAATCAGAGGCGGGGAATCAGAGTTGTGGAATCAGAGGCGGGTAATCAGATATGGGGAAAGAGAGGCGGGGAATCAGAGGCGGGGAAACAGAGGCGGGGAATCTGATATGGGGAATCAGAGGTGGCGAATGAAATGCGGTGAATCAGAGATGGGGAATCAGAGGCGGGGTATCAGAGGCAGGGAATCAAACACGGGGAATCAGAGTTGGGGTATCAGAGCTGGGGTATCAGAGGCGGGGAATCAGAGTTGTGGAATCAGAGGCGGGTAATCAGATATGGGGAAAGAGAGGCGGGGAATCAGAGGCGGGGAAACAGAGGCGGGGAATCTGATATGGGGAATCAGAGGTGGCGAATTAAAGGAAGTGAATCAGAGATGGGGAATCAGAGGCGGGGAATCAGAGGCAGGGAATCAAACACGGTGAATCAGAGGCGGGGAATCAGAGCTGGAGAATCAGAGGTGGGGAATCAGAGAAGGGGAATCAGAGGCATGGAATCAAACACGGGGAATCATAGCTGGGGAATCAGAGGCGGGGAATCAGAGTTGGCGAATCAGATATGGGGAATCAGAGGTGGGGAATCAGGGGCGGGGAATCAGTGGCAGGGAATCAGAGGTGGGAATCAGAGGCCGGGAATCAGAGGCAGGGAATCAGACACGTGGAATCAGAGGCGGGGAATCAGAGATGGGGAATCAGAGGCGGTGAATCAGAGGCAGGGAATCGGACACCGGGAATCAGAGGCGGGGAATCAGAGCTGGGGAATCAGAGGCGGGGAATCAGAGTTGGGGAATCAGAGGAGGGGAATCAGAGCTGGGGAATCAGATATGGGGAATCAGAGGTGGGGAATCAGAGGTTGGGAAACAGAGGCAGGGAATCAGAGGCGGGGAGTCAGAGGCGGGGAATCAGAGGCAGGGAATCAGATGTGCGGAATCAGAGATGGGGAATCAGAGGCAGCGAATCAGAGGCGGGGAACCAGAGGCGGGGATTCAGAGGCGTGGAATCAGATATGGGGAAACAGATGCGGGGAATTAGAGGCGGGCAAACAGAGGCGGGGAATCAGATATGGGGAATCAGAGGTGGGGAATCAGAGGTTGTGAATCAGAGATGGGGAATCACAGGTGGGAAATCAGAGGCAGGGAATCAGAGCTGGGGAATCAGAGGCTGGGAATCAGAGCTGGGGAATCAGAGGCAGGGAATCAGAGTTGGGGATTCAGAGGCGGGGAATCAGAGCTGGGGAATCAGAGGCGGGGAATCAGAGGCAGGGAATCAGAGGCGGGGAATCAGAGGCAGGGAATCAGATATGGGGATTCAGAGGTGGGGAATCAGAGGTTGGGAATCAGAGGCAGGGAATCGGAGGCAGGGAATCAGAGGCAGGGAATCAGATGTGGGGAATCAGAGGCGGTGAATCAGAGCTGGGGAATCAGAGTCGGGGAATCAGGGTTTGGGAATCAGAGGCGGGGAATTAGATATGGGGAAACAGAGGAGGGGAATCAGAGGTGGGGAAACAGAGCTGGGGAATCAGAGGCGGGGAATCAGAGTTGGGGAATCAGAGGCGGGGAATCAGATATGGGGAAGCAGAGGCAGGGAATCAGAGGCGCGGAAAGAGAGGCGGGGAATCAGATATGTGGAATCAGAGGTGGGGAATCAGATATGGGTAAACAGAGGCGGGGAATCAGAGGCGGGGAAACAGAGGTGGGGAATCTGATATGGGGAATCAGAGGTGGCGAATGAAAGGCGGTGAATCAGAGATGGGGAATCAGAGGCGGGGAATCAGAGGCAGGGAATCAAACACGGGGAATCAGAAGTGGGGAATCAGAGCTGGGGAATCAGAGGCGGGGAATCAGAGTTGGGGAATCAGAGGCGGGGAATCAGATATGGGGAAACAGAGGTGGGGAATCAGAGGCAGGGAAACAGAGGTGGGGAATCAGATATGGGGAATCAGAGGTGGGGAATCAGAGGTTGGGAAACAGAGGCAGGGAATCAGAGGCGGGGAGTCAGAGGCGGGGAATCAGAGGCAGGTAATCAGATGTGCGGAATCAGAGATGGGGAATCAGAGGCGGGGAATCAGATATGGGGAATCAGAGCTGGGTAATCAGAGGCGGGGAATCAGAGTTGTGGAATCAGAGGCGGGTAATCAGATATGGGGAAAGAGAGGCGGGGAATCAGAGGCGGGGAAACAGAGGCGGGGAATCTGATATGGGGAATCAGAGGTGGCGAATGAAATGCGGTGAATCAGAGATGGGGAATCAGAGGCGGGGTATCAGAGGCAGAAAATCAAACACGGGGAATCAGAGTTGGGGTATCAGAGCTGGGGAATCAGAGGCGGGGAATCAGAGTTGGGGAATCAGAGGCGAGGAATCAGATATTGGGAAACAGAGGCGGGGAATCAGAGGCAGGGAAACAGAGGTGGGGAATCAGATATGGGGAATCAGAGGTGGGGAATCAGAGGTTGGGAAACAGAGGCAGGGAATCAGAGGCGGGGAGTCAGAGGCGGGGAATCAGAGGCAGGGAATCAGATGTGCGGAATCAGAGATGGGGAATCAGAGGCAGCGAATCAGAGGCGGGGAACCAGAGGCGGGGATTCAGAGGCGGGGAATCAGATATGGGGAAACAGAGGCGGGGAATTAGAGGCGGGCAAACAGAGGCGGGGAATCAGATATGGGGAATCAGAGGTGGGGAATCAGAGGTTGTGAATCAGAGATGGGGAATCACAGGCGGGAAATCAGAGGCAGGGAATCAGAGCTGGGGAATCAGAGGCTGGGAATCAGAGCTGGGGAATCAGAGGCAGGGAATCAGAGTTGGGGATTCAGAGGCGGGGAATCAGAGCTGGGGAAACAGAGGCCGGGAATCATAGGCAGGGAATCAGAGGCGGGGAATCAGAGGCAGGGAATCAGATATGGGGATTCAGAGGTGGGGAATCAGAGGTTGGGAATCAGAGGCAGGGAATCAGAGGCAGGGAATCAGAGGCAGGGAATCAGATGTGGGGAATCAGAGGCGGTGAATCAGAGTTGGGGAATCAGAGGCGGGGAATCAGAGCTGGGGTATCAGAGGCGGGGAATCTGATATGGGGAATCAGAGGTGGCGAATGAAAGGCGGTGAATCAGAGATGGGGAATCAGAGGCGGGGAATCAGAGGCAGGGAATCAAACACGGGGAATCAGAAGTGGGGAATCAGAGCTGGGGAATCAGAGGCGGGGAATCAGAGTTGGGGAATCAGAGGCGGGGAATCAGATATGGGGAAACAGAGGTGGGGAATCAGAGGCAGGGAAACAGAGGTGGGGAATCAGATATGGGGAATCAGAGGTGGGGAATCAGAGGCGGGGAATCAGAGTTGGGGAATCAGAGGCGAGGAATCAGATATTGGGAAACAGAGGCGGGGAATCAGAGGCAGGGAAACAGAGGTGGGGAATCAGATATGGGGAATCAGAGTTGGGGAATCAGAGGAGGGGAATCAGATGTGGTGAATCAGAGGTGGGGAATCAGAGGTTGTGAATCAGAAATGGGGAATCACAGGCGCGAAATCAGAGGCAGGGAATCAGAGCTGGGGAATCAGATGAGGGGAATCAGAGCTGGGGAATCAGAGGCAGGGAATCAGAGTTGGGGATTCAGAGGCGGGGAATCAGAGCTGGGGAATCAGAAGCGGGAAATCAGAGGCGGGGAATCAGAGGCAGGGAATCAGAGGCAGGCAATCAGATATGGGGATTCAGAGGTGGGGAATCAGAGGTTGGGAATCAGAGGCAGGGAATCAGAGGCGTGGAATCAGAGGCAGGGAATCAGATGTGGGGAATCAGAGGCAGGGAATCAGAGCTGGGGTATCAGAGGCGGGGAATCAGAGTTTGGGAATCAGAGGCGGGGAATCAGATATGGGGAATCAGAGGCGGGGAATCAGAGTTTGGGAATCAGAGGCGGGGAATCAGATATGGGGAATCAGAGGTGGAGAATCAGGGGAGGGGTATCAGAGGCTGGGTATCAGACACGGGGATTCAGAGGCGGGGAATCAGAGATGGGGAATCAGAGGCGGGGAATCAGAGGCAGGGAATCAGACGCGGGGAATCAGAGGCGGGGAATCAGAGCTGGGTAATCAGAGGCGGGGAATCAGAGTTGTGGAATCAGAGGCGGGTAATCAGATATGGGGAAAGAGAGGCGGGGAATCAGAGGCGGGGAAACAGAGGCGGGGAATCTGATATGGGGAATCAGAGGTGGCGAATGAAAGGCGGTGAATCAGAGATGGGGAATCAGAGGCGGGGTATCAGAGGCAGGGAATCAAACACGGGGAATCAGAGGTGGGGTATCAGAGCTGGGGAATCAGAGGCGGGGAATCAGAGTTGGGGAATCAGAGGCGAGGAATCAGATATTGGGAAACAGAGGCGGGGAATCAGAGGCAGGGAAACAGAGGTGGGGAATCAGATATGGGGAATCAGAGGTGGGGAATCAGAGGTTGGGAAACAGAGGCAGGGAATCAGAGGCGGGGAGTCAGAGGCGGGGAATCAGAGGCAGGGAATCAGATGTGTGGAATCAGAGATGGGGAATCAGAGGCAGCGAATCAGAGGCGGGGAACCAGAGGCGGGGATTCAGAGGCGTGGAATCAGATATGGGGAAACAGAGGCGGGGAATTAGAGGCGGGCAAACAGAGGCGGGGAATCAGATATGGGGAATCAGAGGTGGGGAATCAGAGGTTGTGAATCAGAGATGGGGAATCACAGGCGGGAAATCAGAGGCAGGGAATCAGAGCTGGGGAATCAGAGGCTGGGAATCAGAGCTGGGGAATCAGAGGCAGGGAATCAGAGTTGGGGATTCAGAGGCGGGGAATCAGAGCTGGGGAATCAGAGGCGGGGAATCAGAGGCAGGGAATCAGAGGCGGGGAATCAGAGGCAGGGAATCAGATATGGGGATTCAGAGGTGGGGAATCAGAGGTTGGGAATCAGAGGCAGGGAATCGGAGGCAGGGAATCAGAGGCAGGGAATCAGATGTGGGGAATCAGAGGCGGTGAATCAGAGCTGGGGAATCAGAGTCGGGGAATCAGGGTTTGGGAATCAGAGGCGGGGAATTAGATATGGGGAAACAGAGGAGGGGAATCAGAGGTGGGGAAACAGAGCTGGGGAATCAGAGGCGGGGAATCAGAGTTGGGGAATCAGAGGCGGGGAATCAGATATGGGGAAGCAGAGGCGGGGAATCAGAGGCGCGGAAAGAGAGGCGGGGAATCAGATATGTGGAATCAGAGGTGGGGAATCAGATATGGGGAAACAGAGGCGGGGAATCAGAGGCGGGGAAACAGAGGTGGGGAATCTGATATGGGGAATCAGAGGTGGCGAATGAAAGGCGGTGAATCAGAGATGGGGAATCAGAGGCGGGGAATCAGAGGCAGGGAATCAAACACGGGGAATCAGAAGTGGGGAATCAGAGCTGGGGAATCAGAGGCGGGGAATCAGAGTTGGGGAATCAGAGGCGGGGAATCAGATATGGGGAAACAGAGGTGGGGAATCAGAGGCAGGGATACAGAGGTGGGGAATCAGATATGGGGAATCAGAGGTGGGGAATCAGAGGTTGGGAAACAGAGGCAGGGAATCAGAGGCGGGGAGTCAGAGGCGGGGAATCAGAGGCAGGGAATCAGATGTGCGGAATCAGAGATGGGGAATCAGAGGCGGGGAATCAGATATGGGGAATCAGAGCTGGGTAATCAGAGGCGGGGAATCAGAGTTGTGGAATCAGAGGCGGGTAATCAGATATGGGGAAAGAGAGGCGGGGAATCAGAGGCGGGGAAACAGAGGCGGGGAATCTGATATGGGGAATCAGAGGTGGCGAATGAAATGCGGTGAATCAGAGATGGGGAATCAGAGGCGGGGTATCAGAGGCAGGGAATCAAACACGGGGAATCAGAGTTGGGGTATCAGAGCTGGGGTATCAGAGGCGGGGAATCAGAGTTGTGGAATCAGAGGCGGGTAATCAGATATGGGGAAAGAGAGGCGGGGAATCAGAGGCGGGGAAACAGAGGCGGGGAATCTGATATGGGGAATCAGAGGTGGCGAATGAAAGGCGGTGAATCAGAGATGGGGAATCAGAGGTGGGGTATCAGAGGCAGGGAATCAAACACGGGGAATCAGAGGTGGGGTATCAGAGCTGGGGAATCAGAGGCGGGGAATCAGAGTTGGGGAATCAGAGGCGAGGAATCAGATATTGGGAAACAGAGGCGGGGAATCAGAGGCAGGGAAACAGAGGTGGGGAATCAGATATGGGGAACAGAGGTGGGGAATCAGAGGTTGGGAAACAGAGGCAGGGAATCAGAGGCGGGGAGTCAGAGGCGGGGAATCAGAGGCAGGGAATCAGATGTGCGGAATCAGAGATGGGGAATCAGAGGCAGCGAATCAGAGGCGGGGAACCAGAGGCGGGGATTCAGAGGCGTGGAATCAGATATGGGGAAACAGAGGCGGGGAATTAGAGGCGGGCAAACAGAGGCGGGGAATCAGATATGGGGAATCAGAGGTGGGGAATCAGAGGTTGTGAATCAGAGATGGGGAATCACAGGCGGGAAATCAGAGGCAGGGAATCAGAGCTGGGGAATCAGAGGCTGGGAATCAGAGCTGGGGAATCAGAGGCAGGGAATCAGAGTTGGGGATTCAGAGGCGGGGAATCAGAGCTGGGGAATCAGAGGCGGGGAATCAGAGGCAGGGAATCAGAGGCGGGGAATCAGAGGCAGGGAATCAGATATGGGGATTCAGAGGTGGGGAATCAGAGGTTGGGAATCAGAGGCAGGGAATCGGAGGCAGGGAATCAGAGGCAGGGAATCAGATGTGGGGAATCAGAGGCGGTGAATCAGAGCTGGGGAATCAGAGTCGGGGAATCAGGGTTTGGGAATCAGAGGCGGGGAATTAGATATGGGGAAACAGAGGACGGGAATCAGAGGTGGGGAAACAGAGCTGGGGAATCAGAGGCGGGGAATCAGAGTTGGGGAATCAGAGGCGGGGAATCAGATATGGGGAAGCAGAGGCGGGGAATCAGAGGCGCGGAAAGAGAGGCGGGGAATCAGATATGTGGAATCAGAGGTGGGGAATCAGATATGGGGAAACAGAGGCGGGGAATCAGAGGCGGGGAAACAGAGGTGGGGAATCTGATATGGGGAATCAGAGGTGGCGAATGAAAGGCGGTGAATCAGAGATGGGGAATCAGAGGCGGGGAATCAGAGGCAGGGAATCAAACACGGGGAATCAGAAGTGGGGAATCAGAGCTGGGGAATCAGAGGCGGGGAATCAGAGTTGGGGAATCAGAGGCGGGGAATCAGATATGGGGAAACAGAGGTGGGGAATCAGAGGCAGGGAAACAGAGGTGGGGAATCAGATATGGGGAATCAGAGGTGGGGAATCAGAGGTTGGGAAACAGAGGCAGGGAATCAGAGGCGGGGAGTCAGAGGCGGGGAATCAGAGGCAGGGAATCAGATGTGTGGAATCAGAGATGGGGAATCAGAGGCGGGGAATCAGATATGGGGAATCAGAGCTGGGTAATCAGAGGCGGGGAATCAGAGTTGTGGAATCAGAGGCGGGTAATCAGATATGGGGAAAGAGAGGCGGGGAATCAGAGGCGGGGAAACAGAGGCGGGGAATCTGATATGGGGAATCAGAGGTGGCGAATGAAATGCGGTGAATCAGAGATGGGGAATCAGAGGCGGGGTATCAGAGGCAGGGAATCAAACACGGGGAATCAGAGTTGGGGTATCAGAGCTGGGGAATCAGAGGCGGGGAATCAGAGTTGGGGAATCAGAGGCGAGGAATCAGATATTGGGAAACAGAGGCGGGGAATCAGAGGCAGGGAAACAGAGGTGGGGAATCAGATATGGGGAATCAGAGGTGGGGAATCAGAGGTTGGGAAACAGAGGCAGGGAATCAGAGGCGGGGAGTCAGAGGCGGGGAATCAGAGGCAGGGAATCAGATGTGCGGAATCAGAGATGGGGAATCAGAGGCAGCGAATCAGAGGCGGGGAACCAGAGGCGGGGATTCAGAGGCGGGGAATCAGATATGGGGAAACAGAGGCGGGGAATTAGAGGCGGGCAAACAGAGGCGGGGAATCAGATATGGGGAATCAGAGGTGGGGAATCAGAGGTTGTGAATCAGAGATGGGGAATCACAGGCGGGAAATCAGAGGCAAGTAATCAGAGCTGGGGAATCAGAGGCTGGGAATCAGAGCTGGGGAATCAGAGGCAGGGAATCAGAGTTGGGGATTCAGAGGCGGGGAATCAGAGCTGGGGAAACAGAGGCCGGGAATCAGAGGCAGGGAATCAGAGGCGGGGAATCAGAGGCAGGGAATCAGATATGGGGATTCAGAGGTGGGGAATCAGAGGTTGGGAATCAGAGGCAGGGAATCGGAGGCAGGGAATCAGAGGCAGGGAATCAGATGTGGGGAATCAGAGGCGGTGAATCAGAGTTGGGGAATCAGAGGCGGGGAATCAGAGCTGGGGTATCAGAGGCGGGGAATCTGATATGGGGAATCAGAGGTGGCGAATGAAAGGCGGTGAATCAGAGATGGGGAATCAGAGGCGGGGAATCAGAGGCAGGGAATCAAACACGGGGAATCAGAAGTGGGGAATCAGAGCTGGGGAATCAGAGGTGGGGAATCAGAGTTGGGGAATCAGAGGCGGGGAATCAGATATGGGGAAATAGAGGTGGGGAATCAGAGGCAGGGAAACAGAGGTGGGGAATCAGATATGGGGAATCAGAGGTGGGGAATCAGAGGCGGGGAATCAGAGTTGGGGAATCAGAGGCGAGGAATCAGATATTGGGAAACAGAGGCGGGGAATCAGAGGCAGGGAAACAGAGGTGGGGAATCAGAAATGGGGAATCAGAGGTGGGGAATCAGAGGTTGGGAAACAGAGGCAGGGAATCAGAGGCGGGGAGTCAGAGGCGGGGATTCAGAGGCAGGGAATCAGATGTGCGGAATCAGAGATGGGGAATCAGAGGCAGCGAATCAGAGGCGGGGAACCAGAGGCGGGGAATCAGATATGGGTAATCAGAGGCGGTGAATCAGAGGCAGGGAATCAGACGCGGGGAATCAGAGGCGGGGAATCAGAGCTGGGTAATCAGAGGCGGGGAATCAGAGTTGGGGAATCAGAGGCGGGGAATCAAATATGGGGAAACAGAGGCGGGGAATCAGAGGCGGGGAATCAGATATGGGGAAACAGAGGCGGGGAAACAGAGGCAGGGAATCAGAGAGGCGGGGAGTCAGAGGCTGGGAATCAGAGGCAGGGAATCAGATGTGCGGAATCAGAGATGAGGAATCAGAGGCAGCGAATCAGAGGCGGGGAACCAGAGGCGGGGAATCAGAGGCCGGGAATGAGAGGCCGGGAATCAGAGGCCGGGAATCAGAGGCCGGGAATCAGAGATGGGGAATCAGAGGCGGGGAATCAAACACGGGGAATCAGAGCTGGGGAATCAGAGGCGGGGAATCAGAGTTGGGGAATCAGAGGCGGGGAATCAAATATGGGGAAACAGAGGTGGGGAATCAGAGGCGGGGAATCAGAGGCGCAGAAACAGAGGCGGGGTATCAGATATGGGGAATCAGAGGTGGGGAATCAGGGGCGGGGTATCAGAGGCTGGGTATCAGACACGGGGATTCAGAGGCTTGAATCAGAGATGGGGAATCAGAGGCGGGGAATCAGAGGCAGGGAATCAGACGCGGGGAATCAGAGGCGGGGAATCAGAGCCTGGGAATCAGAGGCGGGGAATCAGAGGCGGGGAAAGAGAGGCGGGGAATCAGATATGGGGACAGAGGTGGGGAATCAGAGGTTGGGAATCAGAGGCAGGGAATCAGAGGCGGGGAATCAGAGGTGGGGAATCAGAGGCAGGGTTTCGGATGTGAGGAATCAGAGATGGGGAATCAGAGGTGGGGAATCAGAGTCCAGGAATCAGAGATGGGGAATCAGAGGCGGGGAATCAGAGGCGGAAAAACATAGGTGGGGAATCAGATACGGGGAATCAGAGGTGCGAATCGGGGAGGGGTATCAGAGGCTGGGTATCAGAAACGGGGATTCAGAGGCAGGGAATCAGATGTGCGGAATCAGAGATGGGGAATCAGAGGCAGCGAATCAGAGGCGGGGAACCAGAGGCGGGGAATCAGATATGGGTAATCAGAGGCGGGGAATCAGAGTTGGGGAATCAGAGGCGGGGAATCAGATATGGGGAAAGAGAGGCGGGGAATCAGAGGCGGGGAAACAGAGGCGGGGAATCTGATATGGGGAATCTGAGGTGGCGAATGAAAGGCGGTGAATCAGAGATGGGGAATCAGAGGCGGGGAATCAGATATTGGGAAACAGAGGCGGGGAATCAGAGGCAGGGAAACAGAGGTGGGGAATCAGATATGGGGAATCAGAGGTGGGGAATCAGAGGTTGGGAAACAGACGCAGGGAATCAGAGGCGGGGAGTCAGAGGCAGGGAATCAGAGGCAGGGAATCAGATGTGCGGAATCAGAGATGGGGAATCAGAGGCAGCGAATCAGAGGCGGGGAACCAGAGGCGGGGATTCAGAGGTGGGGAATCAGATATGGGGAAACAGAGGCGGGGAATTAGAGGCGGGCAAACAGAGGCGGGGAATCAGATATGGGGAATCAGAGGTGGGGAATCAGAGGTTGTGAATCAGAGATGGGGAATCACAGGCGGGAAATCAAAGGCAGGGAATCAGAGCTGGGGAATCAGAGGCGGGGAATCAGAGCTGGGGAATCAGAGGCGGGGAATCAGAGCTGGGGAATCAGAGGCAGGGAATCAGAGTTGGGGATTCAGAGGCGGGGAATCAGAGCTGGGGAATCAGTGGCGGGGAATCAGAGGCAGGGAATCAGAGGCGGGGAATCAGAGGCAGGGAATCAGATATGGGGATTCAGAGGTGGGGAATCAGAGGTTGAGAATCAGAGGCAGGGAATCGGAGGCAGGGAATCAGAGGCAGGGAATCAGATGTGGGGAATCTGAGGCTGGGAATCAGAGCTGGGGAATTAGAGGCGTGGAATCAGAGTTTGGGAATCAGAGGCGGGGAATTAGATATGGGGAAACAGAGGCGGGGAATCAGAGGTGGGGAAACAGAGCTGGTGAATCAGAGGCGGGGAATCAGAGTTGGGGAATCAGAGGCGGGGAATCAGATATGGGGAATCAGAGGCGGGGAATCAGGCGCGGAAAGGGAGGCAGGGAATCAGATATGGGGAATCAGAGGTGGGGAATCAGGGGCGGGGTATCAGAGGCTGGGTATCAGACACGGGGATTCAGAGGCGGGGAATCAGAGATGGGGAATCAGAGGCAGGGAATCAGAGGCAGGGAATCAGATATGGGGAAACAGAGGCGGGGAATCAGAGGCGGGGAAACAGAGGCGGGGAATCTGATATGGGGAATCAGAGGTGGCGAATTAAAGGAAGTGAATCAGAGATGGGGAATCAGAGGCGGGGAATCAGAGGCAGGGAATCAAACACGGTGAATCAGAGGCGGGGAATCAGAGCTGGAGAATCAGAGGTGGGGAATCAGAGAAGGGGAATCAGAGGCATGGAATCAAACACGGGGAATCATAGCTGGGGAATCAGAGGCGGGGAATCAGAGTTGGCGAATCAGATATGGGGAATCAGAGGTGGGGAATCAGGGGCGGGGAATCAGTGGCAGGGAATCAGAGGTGGGAATCAGAGGCCGGGAATCAGAGGCAGGGAATCAGACACGTGGAATCAGAGGCGGGGAATCAGAGATGGGGAATCAGAGGCGGTGAATCAGAGGCAGGGAATCGGACACCGGGAATCAGAGGCGGGGAATCAGAGCTGGGGAATCAGAGGCGGGGAATCAGAGTTGGGGAATCAGAGGAGGGGAATCAGAGCTGGGGAATCAGATATGGGGAATCAGAGGTGGGGAATCAGAGGTTGGGAAACAGAGGCAGGGAATCAGAGGCGGGGAGTCAGAGGCGGGGAATCAGAGGCAGGGAATCAGATGTGCGGAATCAGAGATGGGGAATCAGAGGCAGCGAATCAGAGGCGGGGAACCAGAGGCGGGGATTCAGAGGCGTGGAATCAGATATGGGGAAACAGATGCGGGGAATTAGAGGCGGGCAAACAGAGGCGGGGAATCAGATATGGGGAATCAGAGGTGGGGAATCAGAGGTTGTGAATCAGAGATGGGGAATCACAGGTGGGAAATCAGAGGCAGGGAATCAGAGCTGGGGAATCAGAGGCTGGGAATCAGAGCTGGGGAATCAGAGGCAGGGAATCAGAGTTGGGGATTCAGAGGCGGGGAATCAGAGCTGGGGAATCAGAGGCGGGGAATCAGAGGCAGGGAATCAGAGGCGGGGAATCAGAGGCAGGGAATCAGATATGGGGATTCAGAGGTGGGGAATCTGAGGTTGGGAATCAGAGGCAGGGAATCGGAGGCAGGGAATCAGAGGCAGGGAATCAGATGTGGGGAATCAGAGGCGGTGAATCAGAGCTGGGGAATCAGAGTCGGGGAATCAGGGTTTGGGAATCAGAGGCGGGGAATTAGATATGGGGAAACAGAGGAGGGGAATCAGAGGTGGGGAAACAGAGCTGGGGAATCAGAGGCGGGGAATCAGAGTTGGGGAATCAGAGGCGGGGAATCAGATATGGGGAAGCAGAGGCGGGGAATCAGAGGCGCGGAAAGAGAGGCGGGGAATCAGATATGTGGAATCAGAGGTGGGGAATCAGATATGGGTAAACAGAGGCGGGGAATCAGAGGCGGGGAAACAGAGGTGGGGAATCTGATATGGGGAATCAGAGGTGGCGAATGAAAGGCGGTGAATCAGAGATGGGGAATCAGAGGCGGGGAATCAGAGGCAGGGAATCAAACACGGGGAATCAGAAGTGGGGAATCAGAGCTGGGGAATCAGAGGCGGGGAATCAGAGTTGGGGAATCAGAGGCGGGGAATCAGATATGGGGAAACAGAGGTGGGGAATCAGAGGCAGGGAAACAGAGGTGGGGAATCAGATATGGGGAATCAGAGGTGGGGAATCAGAGGTTGGGAAACAGAGGCAGGGAATCAGAGGCGGGGAGTCAGAGGCGGGGAATCAGAGGCAGGTAATCAGATGTGCGGAATCAGAGATGGGGAATCAGAGGCGGGGAATCAGATATGGGGAATCAGAGCTGGGTAATCAGAGGCGGGGAATCAGAGTTGTGGAATCAGAGGCGGGTAATCAGATATGGGGAAAGAGAGGCGGGGAATCAGAGGCGGGGAAACAGAGGCGGGGAATCTGATATGGGGAATCAGAGGTGGCGAATGAAATGCGGTGAATCAGAGATGGGGAATCAGAGGCGGGGTATCAGAGGCAGAAAATCAAACACGGGGAATCAGAGTTGGGGTATCAGAGCTGGGGAATCAGAGGCGGGGAATCAGAGTTGGGGAATCAGAGGCGAGGAATCAGATATTGGGAAACAGAGGCGGGGAATCAGAGGCAGGGAAACAGAGGTGGGGAATCAGATATGGGGAATCAGAGGTGGGGAATCAGAGGTTGGGAAACAGAGGCAGGGAATCAGAGGCGGGGAGTCAGAGGCGGGGAATCAGAGGCAGGGAATCAGATGTGCGGAATCAGAGATGGGGAATCAGAGGCAGCGAATCAGAGGCGGGGAACCAGAGGCGGGGATTCAGAGGCGGGGAATCAGATATGGGGAAACAGAGGCGGGGAATTAGAGGCGGGCAAACAGAGGCGGGGAATCAGATATGGGGAATCAGAGGTGGGGAATCAGAGGTTGTGAATCAGAGATGGGGAATCACAGGCGGGAAATCAGAGGCAGGGAATCAGAGCTGGGGAATCAGAGGCTGGGAATCAGAGCTGGGGAATCAGAGGCAGGGAATCAGAGTTGGGGATTCAGAGGCGGGGAATCAGAGCTGGGGAAACAGAGGCCGGGAATCATAGGCAGGGAATCAGAGGCGGGGAATCAGAGGCAGGGAATCAGATATGGGGAAACAGAGGCGGGGAATCAGAGGCAGGGAAACAGAGGTGGGGAATCAGATATGGGGAATCAGAGGTGGGGAATCAGAGGTTGGGAAACAGACGCAGGGAATCAGAGGCGGGGAGTCAGAGGCAGGGAATCAGAGGCAGGGAATCAGATGTGCGGAATCAGAGATGGGGAATCAGAGGCAGCGAATCAGAGGCGGGGAACCAGAGGCGGGGATTCAGAGGTGGGGAATCAGATATGGGGAAACAGAGGCGGGGAATTAGAGGCGGGCAAACAGAGGCGGGGAATCAGATATGGGGAATCAGAGGTGGGGAATCAGAGGTTGTGAATCAGAGATGGGGAATCACAGGCGGGAAATCAAAGGCAGGGAATCAGAGCTGGGGAATCAGAGGCGGGGAATCAGAGCTGGGGAATCAGAGGCGGGGAATCAGAGCTGGGGAATCAGAGGCAGGGAATCAGAGTTGGGGATTCAGAGGCGGGGAATCAGAGCTGGGGAATCAGTGGCGGGGAATCAGAGGCAGGGAATCAGAGGCGGGGAATCAGAGGCAGGGAATCAGATATGGGGATTCAGAGGTGGGGAATCAGAGGTTGAGAATCAGAGGCAGGGAATCGGAGGCAGGGAATCAGAGGCAGGGAATCAGATGTGGGGAATCTGAGGCTGGGAATCAGAGCTGGGGAATTAGAGGCGTGGAATCAGAGTTTGGGAATCAGAGGCGGGGAATTAGATATGGGGAAACAGAGGCGGGGAATCAGAGGTGGGGAAACAGAGCTGGTGAATCAGAGGCGGGGAATCAGAGTTGGGGAATCAGAGGCGGGGAATCAGATATGGGGAATCAGAGGCGGGGAATCAGGCGCGGAAAGGGAGGCAGGGAATCAGATATGGGGAATCAGAGGTGGGGAATCAGGGGCGGGGTATCAGAGGCTGGGTATCAGACACGGGGATTCAGAGGCGGGGAATCAGAGATGGGGAATCAGAGGCAGGGAATCAGAGGCAGGGAATCAGATATGGGGAAACAGAGGCGGGGAATCAGAGGCGGGGAAACAGAGGCGGGGAATCTGATATGGGGAATCAGAGGTGGCGAATTAAAGGAAGTGAATCAGAGATGGGGAATCAGAGGCGGGGAATCAGAGGCAGGGAATCAAACACGGTGAATCAGAGGCGGGGAATCAGAGCTGGAGAATCAGAGGTGGGGAATCAGAGAAGGGGAATCAGAGGCATGGAATCAAACACGGGGAATCATAGCTGGGGAATCAGAGGCGGGGAATCAGAGTTGGCGAATCAGATATGGGGAATCAGAGGTGGGGAATCAGGGGCGGGGAATCAGTGGCAGGGAATCAGAGGTGGGAATCAGAGGCCGGGAATCAGAGGCAGGGAATCAGACACGTGGAATCAGAGGCGGGGAATCAGAGATGGGGAATCAGAGGCGGTGAATCAGAGGCAGGGAATCGGACACCGGGAATCAGAGGCGGGGAATCAGAGCTGGGGAATCAGAGGCGGGGAATCAGAGTTGGGGAATCAGAGGAGGGGAATCAGAGCTGGGGAATCAGATATGGGGAATCAGAGGTGGGGAATCAGAGGTTGGGAAACAGAGGCAGGGAATCAGAGGCGGGGAGTCAGAGGCGGGGAATCAGAGGCAGGGAATCAGATGTGCGGAATCAGAGATGGGGAATCAGAGGCAGCGAATCAGAGGCGGGGAACCAGAGGCGGGGATTCAGAGGCGTGGAATCAGATATGGGGAAACAGATGCGGGGAATTAGAGGCGGGCAAACAGAGGCGGGGAATCAGATATGGGGAATCAGAGGTGGGGAATCAGAGGTTGTGAATCAGAGATGGGGAATCACAGGTGGGAAATCAGAGGCAGGGAATCAGAGCTGGGGAATCAGAGGCTGGGAATCAGAGCTGGGGAATCAGAGGCAGGGAATCAGAGTTGGGGATTCAGAGGCGGGGAATCAGAGCTGGGGAATCAGAGGCGGGGAATCAGAGGCAGGGAATCAGAGGCGGGGAATCAGAGGCAGGGAATCAGATATGGGGATTCAGAGGTGGGGAATCAGAGGTTGGGAATCAGAGGCAGGGAATCGGAGGCAGGGAATCAGAGGCAGGGAATCAGATGTGGGGAATCAGAGGCGGTGAATCAGAGCTGGGGAATCAGAGTCGGGGAATCAGGGTTTGGGAATCAGAGGCGGGGAATTAGATATGGGGAAACAGAGGAGGGGAATCAGAGGTGGGGAAACAGAGCTGGGGAATCAGAGGCGGGGAATCAGAGTTGGGGAATCAGAGGCGGGGAATCAGATATGGGGAAGCAGAGGCGGGGAATCAGAGGCGCGGAAAGAGAGGCGGGGAATCAGATATGTGGAATCAGAGGTGGGGAATCAGATATGGGTAAACAGAGGCGGGGAATCAGAGGCGGGGAAACAGAGGTGGGGAATCTGATATGGGGAATCAGAGGTGGCGAATGAAAGGCGGTGAATCAGAGATGGGGAATCAGAGGCGGGGAATCAGAGGCAGGGAATCAAACACGGGGAATCAGAAGTGGGGAATCAGAGCTGGGGAATCAGAGGCGGGGAATCAGAGTTGGGGAATCAGAGGCGGGGAATCAGATATGGGGAAACAGAGGTGGGGAATCAGAGGCAGGGAAACAGAGGTGGGGAATCAGATATGGGGAATCAGAGGTGGGGAATCAGAGGTTGGGAAACAGAGGCAGGGAATCAGAGGCGGGGAGTCAGAGGCGGGGAATCAGAGGCAGGTAATCAGATGTGCGGAATCAGAGATGGGGAATCAGAGGCGGGGAATCAGATATGGGGAATCAGAGCTGGGTAATCAGAGGCGGGGAATCAGAGTTGTGGAATCAGAGGCGGGTAATCAGATATGGGGAAAGAGAGGCGGGGAATCAGAGGCGGGGAAACAGAGGCGGGGAATCTGATATGGGGAATCAGAGGTGGCGAATGAAATGCGGTGAATCAGAGATGGGGAATCAGAGGCGGGGTATCAGAGGCAGAAAATCAAACACGGGGAATCAGAGTTGGGGTATCAGAGCTGGGGAATCAGAGGCGGGGAATCAGAGTTGGGGAATCAGAG
This sequence comes from Narcine bancroftii, assembly GCF_036971445.1. Lineage (NCBI taxonomy): Eukaryota > Metazoa > Chordata > Chondrichthyes > Torpediniformes > Narcinidae > Narcine > Narcine bancroftii. The sequence continues at coordinate 57,183,610 of NC_091474.1, forward strand.
GCGAGGAATCAGATATTGGGAAACAGAGGCGGGGAATCAGAGGCAGGGAAACAGAGGTGGGGAATCAGATATGGGGAATCAGAGGTGGGGAATCAGAGGTTGGGAAACAGAGGCAGGGAATCAGAGGCGGGGAGTCAGAGGCGGGGAATCAGAGGCAGGGAATCAGATGTGCGGAATCAGAGATGGGGAATCAGAGGCAGCGAATCAGAGGCGGGGAACCAGAGGCGGGGATTCAGAGGCGGGGAATCAGATATGGGGAAACAGAGGCGGGGAATTAGAGGCGGGCAAACAGAGGCGGGGAATCAGATATGGGGAATCAGAGGTGGGGAATCAGAGGTTGTGAATCAGAGATGGGGAATCACAGGCGGGAAATCAGAGGCAGGGAATCAGAGCTGGGGAATCAGAGGCTGGGAATCAGAGCTGGGGAATCAGAGGCAGGGAATCAGAGTTGGGGATTCAGAGGCGGGGAATCAGAGCTGGGGAAACAGAGGCCGGGAATCATAGGCAGGGAATCAGAGGCGGGGAATCAGAGGCAGGGAATCAGATATGGGGATTCAGAGGTGGGGAATCAGAGGTTGGGAATCAGAGGCAGGGAATCAGAGGCAGGGAATCAGAGGCAGGGAATCAGATGTGGGGAATCAGAGGCGGTGAATCAGAGTTGGGGAATCAGAGGCGGGGAATCAGAGCTGGGGTATCAGAGGCGGGGAATCTGATATGGGGAATCAGAGGTGGCGAATGAAAGGCGGTGAATCAGAGATGGGGAATCAGAGGCGGGGAATCAGAGGCAGGGAATCAAACACGGGGAATCAGAAGTGGGGAATCAGAGCTGGGGAATCAGAGGCGGGGAATCAGAGTTGGGGAATCAGAGGCGGGGAATCAGATATGGGGAAACAGAGGTGGGGAATCAGAGGCAGGGAAACAGAGGTGGGGAATCAGATATGGGGAATCAGAGGTGGGGAATCAGAGGCGGGGAATCAGAGTTGGGGAATCAGAGGCGAGGAATCAGATATTGGGAAACAGAGGCGGGGAATCAGAGGCAGGGAAACAGAGGTGGGGAATCAGATATGGGGAATCAGAGGTGGGGAATCAGAGGTTGGGAAACAGAGGCAGGGAATCAGAGGCGGGGAGTCAGAGGCGGGGAATCAGAGGCAGGGAATCAGATGTGCGGAATCAGAGATGGGGAATCAGAGGCAGCGAATCAGAGGCGGGGAACCAGAGGCGGGGAATCAGATATGGGTAATCAGAGGCGGTGAATCAGAGGCAGGGAATCAGACGCGGGGAATCAGAGGCGGGGAATCAGAGCTGGGTAATCAGAGGCGGGGAATCAGAGTTGGGGAATCAGAGGCGGGGAATCAAATATGGGGAAACAGAGGCGGGGAATCAGAGGCGGGGAATCAGATATGGGGAAACAGAGGCGGGGAAACAGAGGCAGGGAATCAGAGAGGCGGGGAGTCAGAGGCTGGGAATCAGAGGCAGGGAATCAGATGTGCGGAATCAGAGATGAGGAATCAGAGGCAGCGAATCAGAGGCGGGGAACCAGAGGCGGGGAATCAGAGGCCGGGAATGAGAGGCCGGGAATCAGAGGCGGGGAATCAGAGGCCGGGAATCAGAGATGGGGAATCAGAGGCGGGGAATCAAACACGGGGAATCAGAGCTGGGGAATCAGAGGCGGGGAATCAGAGTTGGGGAATCAGAGGCGGGGAATCAAATATGGGGAAACAGAGGTGGGGAATCAGAGGCGGGGAATCAGAGGCGCAGAAACAGAGGCGGGGTATCAGATATGGGGAATCAGAGGTGGGGAATCAGGGGCGGGGTATCAGAGGCTGGGTATCAGACACGGGGATTCAGAGGCGGGGAATCAGAGATGGGGAATCAGAGGCGGGGAATCAGAGGCAGGGAATCAGACGCGGGGAATCAGAGGCGGGGAATCAGAGCCTGGGAATCAGAGGCGGGGAATCAGAGGCGGGGAAAGAGAGGCGGGGAATCAGATATGGGGACAGAGGTGGGGAATCAGAGGTTGGGAATCAGAGGCAGGGAATCAGAGGCGGGGAATCAGAGGCGGGGAATCAGAGGCAGGGTTTCGGATGTGCGGAATCAGAGATGGGGAATCAGAGGTGGGGAATCAGAGTCCAGGAATCAGAGATGGGGAATCAGAGGCGGGGAATCAGAGGCGGAAAAACATAGGTGGGGAATCAGATACGGGGAATCAGAGGTGGGGAATCAGAGGCGGTGAATCAGAGTTGGGGAATCAGAGGCGGGGAATCAGAGCTGGGGTATCAGAGTCGGGGAATCAGAGTTTGGGAATCAGAGGCGGGGAATCAGATATGGGGAATCAGAGGCGGGGAATCAGAGGCGCGGAAAGAGAGGCGGGAAATCAGATATGGGGAATCAGAGGTGCGAATCAGGGAGGGGTATCAGAGGCTGGGTATCAGAAACGGGGATTCAGAGGCAGGGAATCAGATGTGCGGAATCAGAGATGGGGAATCAGAGGCAGCGAATCAGAGGCGGGGAACCAGAGGCGGGGAATCAGATATGGGTAATCAGAGGCGGGGAATCAGAGTTGGGGAATCAGAGGCGGGGAATCAGATATGGGGAAAGAGAGGCGGGGAATCAGAGGCGGGGAAACAGAGGCGGGGAATCTGATATGGGGAATCTGAGGTGGCGAATGAAAGGCGGTGAATCAGAGATGGGGAATCAGAGGCGGGGAATCAGATATTGGGAAACAGAGGCGGGGAATCAGAGGCAGGGAAACAGAGGTGGGGAATCAGATATGGGGAATCAGAGGTGGGGAATCAGAGGTTGGGAAACAGACGCAGGGAATCAGAGGCGGGGAGTCAGAGGCAGGGAATAAGAGGCAGGGAATCAGATGTGCGGAATCAGAGATGGGGAATCAGAGGCAGCGAATCAGAGGCGGGGAACCAGAGGCGGGGATTCAGAGGTGGGGAATCAGATATGGGGAAACAGAGGCGGGGAATTAGAGGCGGGCAAACAGAGGCGGGGAATCAGATATGGGGAATCAGAGGTGGGGAATCAGAGGTTGTGAATCAGAGATGGGGAATCACAGGCGGGAAATCAAAGGCAGGGAATCAGAGCTGGGGAATCAGAGGCGGGGAATCAGAGCTGGGGAATCAGAGGCGGGGAATCAGAGCTGGGGAATCAGAGGCAGGGAATCAGAGTTGGGGATTCAGAGGCGGCGAATCAGAGCTGGGGAATCAGTGGCGGGGAATCAGAGGCAGGGAATCAGAGGCGGGGAATCAGAGGCAGGGAATCAGATATGGGGATTCAGAGGTGGGGAATCAGAGGTTGAGAATCAGAGGCAGGGAATCGGAGGCAGGGAATCAGAGGCAGGGAATCAGATGTGGGGAATCTGAGGCTGGGAATCAGAGCTGGGGAATTAGAGGCGTGGAATCAGAGTTTGGGAATCAGAGGCGGGGAATTAGATATGGGGAAACAGAGGCGGGGAATCAGAGGTGGGGAAACAGAGCTGGTGAATCAGAGGCGGGGAATCAGAGTTGGGGAATCAGAGGCGGGGAATCAGATATGGGGAATCAGAGGCGGGGAATCAGGCGCGGAAAGGGAGGCAGGGAATCAGATATGGGGAATCAGAGGTGGGGAATCAGGGGCGGGGTATCAGAGGCTGGGTATCAGACACGGGGATTCAGAGGCGGGGAATCAGAGATGGGGAATCAGAGGCAGGGAATCAGAGGCAGGGAATCAGATATGGGGAAACAGAGGCGGGGAATCAGAGGCGGGGAAACAGAGGTGTGGAATCTGATATGGGGAATCAGAGGTGGCGAATTAAAGGAAGTGAATCAGAGATGGGGAATCAGAGGCGGGGAATCAGAGGCAGGGAATCAAACACGGTGAATCAGAGGCGGGGAATCAGAGCTGGAGAATCAGAGGTGGGGAATCAGAGAAGGGGAATCAGAGGCAGGGAATCAAACACGGGGAATCAGAGCTGGGGAATCAGAGGCGGGGAATCAGAGTTGGCGAATCAGATATGGGGAATCAGAGGTGGGGAATCAGGGGCGGGGAATCAGTGGCAGGGAATCAGAGGTGGGAATCAGAGGCCGGGAATCAGAGGCAGGGAATCAGACACGTGGAATCAGAGGCGGGGAATCAGAGATGGGGAATCAGAGGCGGTGAATCAGAGGCAGGGAATCGGACACCGGGAATCAGAGGCGGGGAATCAGAGCTGGGGAATCAGAGGCGGGGAATCAGAGTTGGGGAATCAGAGGAGGGCAATCAGAGCTGGGGAATCAGATATGGGGAATCAGAGGTGGGGAATCAGAGGTTGGGAAACAGAGGCAGGGAATCAGAGGCGGGGAGTCAGAGGCGGGGAATCAGAGGCAGGGAATCAGATGTGCGGAATCAGAGATGGGGAATCAGAGGCAGCGAATCAGAGGCGGGGAACCAGAGGCGGGGATTCAGAGGCGTGGAATCAGATATGGGGAAACAGAGGCGGGGAATTAGAGGCGGGCAAACAGATGCGGGGAATCAGATATGGGGAATCAGAGGTGGGGAATCAGAGGTTGTGAATCAGAGATGGGGAATCACAGGCGGGAAATCAGAGGCAGGGAATCAGAGCTGGGGAATCAGAGGCTGGGAATCAGAGCTGGGGAATCAGAGGCAGGGAATCAGAGTTGGGGATTCAGAGGCGGGGAATCAGAGCTGGGGAATCAGAGGCGGGGAATCAGAGGCAGGGAATCAGAGGCGGGGAATCAGAGGCAGGGAATCAGATATGGGGATTCAGAGGTGGGGAATCAGAGGTTGGGAATCAGAGGCAGGGAATCGGAGGCAGGGAATCAGAGGCAGGGAATCAGATGTGGGGAATCAGAGGCGGTGAATCAGAGCTGGGGAATCAGAGTCGGGGAATCAGGGTTTGGGAATCAGAGGCGGGGAATTAGATATGGGGAAACAGAGGAGGGGAATCAGAGGTGGGGAAACAGAGCTGGGGAATCAGAGGCGGGGAATCAGAGTTGGGGAATCAGAGGCGGGGAATCAGATATGGGGAAGCAGAGGCGGGGAATCAGAGGCGCGGAAAGAGAGGCGGGGAATCAGATATGTGGAATCAGAGGTGGGGAATCAGATATGGGGAAACAGAGGCGGGGAATCAGAGGCGGGGAAACAGAGGTGGGGAATCTGATATGGGGAATCAGAGGTGGCGAATGAAAGGCGGTGAATCAGAGATGGGGAATCAGAGGCGGGGAATCAGAGGCAGGGAATCAAACACGGGGAATCAGAAGTGGGGAATCAGAGCTGGGGAATCAGAGGCGGGGAATCAGAGTTGGGGAATCAGAGGCGGGGAATCAGATATGGGGAAACAGAGGTGGGGAATCAGAGGCAGGGAAACAGAGGTGGGGAATCAGATATGGGGAATCAGAGGTGGGGAATCAGAGGTTGGGAAACAGAGGCAGGGAATCAGAGGCGGGGAGTCAGAGGCGGGGAATCAGAGGCAGGGAATCAGATGTGCGGAATCAGAGATGGGGAATCAGAGGCGGGGAATCAGATATGGGGAATCAGAGCTGGGTAATCAGAGGCGGGGAATCAGAGTTGTGGAATCAGAGGCGGGTAATCAGATATGGGGAAAGAGAGGCGGGGAATCAGAGGCGGGGAATCAGAGGCGGGGAATCTGATATGGGGAATCAGAGGTGGCGAATGAAATGCGGTGAATCAGAGATGGGGAATCAGAGGCGGGGTATCAGAGGCAGGGAATCAAACACGGGGAATCAGAGTTGGGGTATCAGAGCTGGGGAATCAGAGGCGGGGAATCAGAGTTGTGGAATCAGAGGCGGGTAATCAGATATGGGGAAAGAGAGGCGGGGAATCAGAGGCGGGGAAACAGAGGCGGGGAATCTGATATGGGGAATCAGAGGTGGCGAATGAAAGGCGGTGAATCAGAGATGGGGAATCAGAGGCGGGGTATCAGAGGCAGGGAATCAAACACGGGGAATCAGAGGTGGGGAATCAGAGGCGGTGAATCAGAGCTGGGGAATCAGAGTCGGGGAATCAGGGTTTGGGAATCAGAGGCGGGGAATTAGATATGGGGAAACAGAGGAGGGGAATCAGAGGTGGGGAAACAGAGCTGGGGAATCAGAGGCGGGGAATCAGAGTTGGGGAATCAGAGGCGGGGAATCAGATATGGGGAAGCAGAGGCGGGGAATCAGAGGCGCGGAAAGAGAGGCGGGGAATCAGATATGTGGAATCAGAGGTGGGGAATCAGATATGGGGAAACAGAGGCGGGGAATCAGAGGCGGGGAAACAGAGGTGGGGAATCTGATATGGGGAATCAGAGGTGGCGAAAGAAAGGCGGTGAATCAGAGATGGGGAATCAGAGGCGGGGAATCAGAGGCAGCGAATCAAACACGGGGAATCAGAAGTGGGGAATCAGAGCTGGGGAATCAGAGGCGGGGAATCAGAGTTGGGGAATCAGAGGCGGGGAATCAGATATGGGGAAACAGAGGTGGGGAATCAGAGGCAGGGAAACAGAGGTGGGGAATCAGATATGGGGAATCAGAGGTGGGGAATCAGAGGTTGGGAAACAGAGGCAGGGAATCAGAGGCGGGGAGTCAGAGGCGGGGAATCAGAGGCAGGGAATCAGATGTGCGGAATCAGAGATGGGGAATCAGAGGCGGGGAATCAGATATGGGGAATCAGAGCTGGGTAATCAGAGGCGGGGAATCAGAGTTGTGGAATCAGAGGCGGGTAATCAGATATGGGGAAAGAGAGGCGGGGAATCAGAGGCGGGGAAACAGAGGCGGGGAATCTGATATGGGGAATCAGAGGTGGCGAATGAAATGCGGTGAATCAGAGATGGGGAATCAGAGGCGGGGTATCAGAGGCAGGGAATCAAACACGGGGAATCAGAGTTGGGGTATCAGAGCTGGGGAATCAGAGGCGGGGAATCAGAGTTGGGGAATCAGAGGCGAGGAATCAGATATTGGGAAACAGAGGCGGGGAATCAGAGGCAGGGAAACAGAGGTGGGGAATCAGATATGGGGAATCAGAGGTGGGGAATCAGAGGTTGGGAAACAGAGGCAGGGAATCAGAGGCGGGGAGTCAGAGGCGGGGAATCAGAGGCAGGGAATCAGATGTGCGGAATCAGAGATGGGGAATCAGAGGCAGCGAATCAGAGGCGGGGAACCAGAGGCGGGGATTCACAGGCGGGGAATCAGATATGGGGAAACAGAGGCGGGGAATTAGAGGCGGGCAAACAGAGGCGGGGAATCAGATATGGGGAATCAGAGGTGGGGAATCAGAGGTTGTGAATCAGAGATGGGGAATCACAGGCGGGAAATCAGAGGCAGGGAATCAGAGCTGGGGAATCAGAGGCTGGGAATCAGAGCTGGGGAATCAGAGGCAGGGAATCAGAGTTGGGGATTCAGAGGCGGGGAATCAGAGCTGGGGAAACAGAGGCCGGGAATCAGAGGCAGGGAATCAGAGGCGGGGAATCAGAGGCAGGGAATCAGATATGGGGATTCAGAGGTGGGGAATCAGAGGTTGGGAATCAGAGGCAGGGAATCGGTGGCAGGGAATCAGAGGCAGGGAATCAGATGTGGGGAATCAGAGGCGGTGAATCAGAGTTGGGGAATCAGAGGCGGGGAATCAGAGCTGGGGTATCAGAGGCGGGGAATCTGATATGGGGAATCAGAGGTGGCGAATGAAAGGCGGTGAATCAGAGATGGGGAATCAGAGGCGGGGAATCAGAGGCAGGGAATCAAACACGGGGAATCAGAAGTGGGGAATCAGAGCTGGGGAATCAGAGGCGGGGAATCAGAGTTGGGGAATCAGAGGCGGGGAATCAGATATGGGGAAACAGAGGTGGGGAATCAGAGGCAGGGAAACAGAGGTGGGGAATCAGATATGGGGAATCAGAGGTGGGGAATCAGAGGCGGGGAATCAGAGTTGGGGAATCAGAGGCGAGGAATCAGATATTGGGAAACAGAGGCGGGGAATCAGAGGCAGGGAAACAGAGGTGGGGAATCAGATATGGGGAATCAGAGGTGGGGAATCAGAGGTTGGGAAACAGAGGCAGGGAATCAGAGGCGGGGAGTCAGAGGCGGGGAATCAGAGGCAGGGAATCAGATGTGCGGAATCAGAGATGGGGAATCAGAGGCAGCGAATCAGAGGCGGGGAACCAGAGGCGGGGGATCAGATATGGGTAATCAGAGGCGGTGAATCAGAGGCAGGGAATCAGACGCGGGGAATCAGAGGCGGGGAATCAGAGCTGGGTAATCAGAGGCGGGGAATCAGAGTTGGGGAATCAGAGGCGGGGAATCAAATATGGGGAAACAGAGGCGGGGAATCAGAGGCGGGGAATCAGATATGGGGAAACAGAGGCGGGGAAACAGAGGCAGGGAATCAGAGAGGCGGGGAGTCAGAGGCTGGGAATCAGAGGCAGGGAATCAGATGTGCGGAATCAGAGATGAGGAATCAGAGGCAGCGAATCAGAGGCGGGGAACCAGAGGCGGGGAATCAGAGGCCGGGAATGAGAGGCCGGGAATCAGAGGCCGGGAATCAGAGGCCGGGAATCAGAGATGGGGAATCAGAGGCGGGGAATCAAACACGGGGAATCAGAGCTGGGGAATCAGAGGCGGGGAATCAGAGTTGGGGAATCAGAGGCGGGGAATCAAATATGGGGAAACAGAGGTGGGGAATCAGAGGCGGGGAATCAGAGGCGCAGAAACAGAGGCGGGGTATCAGATATGGGGAATCAGAGGTGGGGAATCAGGGGCGGGGTATCAGAGGCTGGGTATCAGACACGGGGATTCAGAGGCGGGGAATCAGAGATGGGGAATCAGAGGCGGGGAATCAGAGGCAGGGAATCAGACGCGGGGAATCAGAGGCGGGGAATCAGAGTCTGGGAATCAGAGGCGGGGAATCAGAGGCGGGGAAAGAGAGGCGGGGAATCAGATATGGGGACAGAGGTGGGGAATCAGAGGTTGGGAATCAGAGGCAGGGAATCAGAGGCGGGGAATCAGAGGCGGGGAATCAGAGGCAGGGTTTCGGATGTGCGGAATCAGAGTTGGGGAATCAGAGGCGGGGAATCAGAGCTGGGGTATCAGAGGCGGGGAATCAGAGTTTGGGAATCAGAGGCGGGGAATCAGATATGGGGAATCAGAGGCGGGGAATCAGAGGCGCGGAAAGAGAGGCGGGAAATCAGATATGGGGAATCAGAGGTGCGAATCGGGGAGGGGTATCAGAGGCTGGGTATCAGAAACGGGGATTCAGAGGCAGGGAATCAGATGTGCGGAATCAGAGATGGGGAATCAGAGGCAGCGAATCAGAGGCGGGGAACCAGAGGCGGGGAATCAGATATGGGTAATCAGAGGCGGGGAATCAGAGTTGGGGAATCAGAGGCGGGGAATCAGATATGGGGAAAGAGAGGCGGGGAATCAGAGGCGGGGAAACAGAGGCGGGGAAACTGATATGGGGAATCTGAGGTGGCGAATGAAAGGCGGTGAATCAGAGATGGGGAATCAGAGGCGGGGAATCAGATATTGGGAAACAGAGGCGGGGAATCAGAGGCAGGGAAACAGAGGTGGGGAATCAGATATGGGGAATCAGAGGTGGGGAATCAGAGGTTGGGAAACAGATGCAGGGAATCAGAGGCGGGGAGTCAGAGGCAGGGAATCAGAGGCAGGGAATCAGATGTGCGGAATCAGAGATGGGGAATCAGAGGCAGCGAATCAGAGGCGGGGAACCAGAGGCGGGGATTCAGAGGTGGGGAATCAGATATGGGGAAACAGAGGCGGGGAATTAGAGGCGGGCAAACAGAGGCGGGGAATCAGATATGGGGAATCAGAGGTGGGGAATCAGAGGTTGTGAATCAGAGATGGGGAATCACAGGCGGGAAATCAAAGGCAGGGAATCAGAGCTGGGGAATCAGAGGCGGGGAATCAGAGCTGGGGAATCAGAGGCGGGGAATCAGAGCTGGGGAATCAGAGGCAGGGAATCAGAGTTGGGGATTCAGAGGCGGGGAATCAGAGCTGGGGAATCAGTGGCGGGGAATCAGAGGCAGGGAATCAGAGGCGGGGAATCAGAGGCAGGGAATCAGATATGGGGATTCAGAGGTGGGGAATCAGAGGTTGAGAATCAGAGGCAGGGAATCGGAGGCAGGGAATCAGAGGCAGGGAATCAGATATGGGGAATCTGAGGCTGGGAATCAGAGCTGGGGAATTAGAGGCGTGGAATCAGAGTTTGTGAATCAGAGGCGGGGAATTAGATATGGGGAAACAGAGGCGGGGAATCAGAGGTGGGGAAACAGAGCTGGTGAATCAGAGGCGGGGAATCAGAGGCGGGGAATCAGATATGGGGAATCAGAGGCGGGGAATCAGGCGCGGAAAGGGAGGCAGGGAATCAGATATGGGGAATCAGAGGTGGGGAATCAGGGGCGGGGTATCAGAGGCTGGGTATCAGACACGGGGATTCAGAGGCGGGGAATCAGAGATGGGGAATCAGAGGCAGGGAATCAGAGGCAGGGAATCAGATATGGGGAAACAGAGGCGGGGAATCAGAGGCGGGGAAACAGAGGCGGGGAATCTGATATGGGGAATCAGAGGTGGCGAATTAAAGGAAGTGAATCAGAGATGGGGAATCAGAGGCGGGGAATCAGAGGCAGGGAATCAAACACGGTGAATCAGAGGCGGGGAATCAGAGCTGGAGAATCAGAGGTGGGGAATCAGAGAAGGGGAATCAGAGGCAGGGAATCAAACACGGGGAATCAGAGCTGGGGAATCAGAGGCGGGGAATCAGAGTTGGCGAATCAGATATGGGGAATCAGAGGTGGGGAATCAGGGGCGGGGAATCAGTGGCAGGGAATCAGAGGTGGGAATCAGAGGCCGGGAATCAGAGGCAGGGAATCAGACACGTGGAATCAGAGGCGGGGAATCAGAGATGGGGAATCAGAGGCGGTGAATCAGAGGCAGGGAATCGGACACCGGGAATCAGAGGCGGGGAATCAGAGCTGGGGAATCAGAGGCGGGGAATCAGAGTTGGGGAATCAGAGGAGGGGAATCAGAGCTGGGGAATCAGATATGGGGAATCAGAGGTGGGGAATCAGAGGTTGGGAAACAGAGGCAGGGAATCAGAGGCGGGGAGTCAGAGGCGGGGAATCAGAGGCAGGGAATCAGATGTGCGGAATCAGAGATGGGGAATCAGAGGCAGCGAATCAGAGGCGGGGAACCAGAGGCGGGGATTCAGAGGCGTGGAATCAGATATGGGGAAACAGAGGCGGGGAATTAGAGGCGGGCAAACAGAGGCGGGGAATCAGATATGGGGAATCAGAGGTGGGGAATCAGAGGTTGTGAATCAGAGATGGGGAATCACAGGCGGGAAATCAGAGGCAGGGAATCAGAGCTGGGGAATCAGAGGCTGGGAATCAGAGCTGGGGAATCAGAGGCAGGGAATCAGAGTTGGGGATTCAGAGGCGGGGAATCAGAGCTGGGGAATCAGAGGCGGGGAATCAGAGGCAGGGAATCAGAGGCGGGGAATCAGAGGCAGGGAATCAGATATGGGGATTCAGAGGTGGGGAATCAGAGGTTTGGAATCAGAGGCAGGGAATCGGAGGCAGGGAATCAGAGGCAGGGAATCAGATGTGGGGAATCAGAGGCGGTGAATCAGAGCTGGGGAATCAGAGTCGGGGAATCAGGGTTTGGGAATCAGAGGCGGGGAATTAGATATGGGGAAACAGAGGAGGGGAATCAGAGGTGGGGAAACAGAGCTGGGGAATCAGAGGCGGGGAATCAGAGTTGGGGAATCAGAGGCGGGGAATCAGATATGGGGAAGCAGAGGCGGGGAATCAGAGGCGCGGAAAGAGAGGCGGGGAATCAGATATGTGGAATCAGAGGTGGGGAATCAGATATGGGGAAACAGAGGCGGGGAATCAGAGGCGGGGAAACAGAGGTGGGGAATCTGATATGGGGAATCAGAGGTGGCGAATGAAAGGCGGTGAATCAGAGATGGGGAATCAGAGGCGGGGAATCAGAGGCAGGGAATCAAACACGGGGAATCAGAAGTGGGGAATCAGAGCTGGGGAATCAGAGGTTGGGAAACAGAGGCAGGGAATCAGAGGCGGGGAGTCAGAGGCGGGGAATCAGAGGCAGGGAATCAGATGTGCGGAATCAGAGATGGGGAATCAGAGGCAGCGAATCAGAGGCGGGGAACCAGAGGCGGGGGATCAGATATGGGTAATCAGAGGCGGTGAATCAGAGGCAGGGAATCAGACGCGGGGAATCAGAGGCGGGGAATCAGAGCTGGGTAATCAGAGGCGGGGAATCAGAGTTGGGGAATCAGAGGCGGGGAATCAAATATGGGGAAACAGAGGCGGGGAATCAGAGGCGGGGAATCAGATATGGGGAAACAGAGGCGGGGAAACAGAGGCAGGGAATCAGAGAGGCGGGGAGTCAGAGGCTGGGAATCAGAGGCAGGGAATCAGATGTGCGGAATCAGAGATGAGGAATCAGAGGCAGCGAATCAGAGGCGGGGAACCAGAGGCGGGGAATCAGAGGCCGGGAATGAGAGGCCGGGAATCAGAGGCCGGGAATCAGAGGCCGGGAATCAGAGATGGGGAATCAGAGGCGGGGAATCAAACACGGGGAATCAGAGCTGGGGAATCAGAGGCGGGGAATCAGAGTTGGGGAATCAGAGGCGGGGAATCAAATATGGGGAAACAGAGGTGGGGAATCAGAGGCGGGGAATCAGAGGCGCAGAAACAGAGGCGGGGTATCAGATATGGGGAATCAGAGGTGGGGAATCAGGGGCGGGGTATCAGAGGCTGGGTATCAGACACGGGGATTCAGAGGCGGGGAATCAGAGATGGGGAATCAGAGGCGGGGAATCAGAGGCAGGGAATCAGACGCGGGGAATCAGAGGCGGGGAATCAGAGTCTGGGAATCAGAGGCGGGGAATCAGAGGCGGGGAAAGAGAGGCGGGGAATCAGATATGGGGACAGAGGTGGGGAATCAGAGGTTGGGAATCAGAGGCAGGGAATCAGAGGCGGGGAATCAGAGGCGGGGAATCAGAGGCAGGGTTTCGGATGTGCGGAATCAGAGTTGGGGAATCAGAGGCGGGGAATCAGAGCTGGGGTATCAGAGGCGGGGAATCAGAGTTTGGGAATCAGAGGCGGGGAATCAGATATGGGGAATCAGAGGCGGGGAATCAGAGGCGCGGAAAGAGAGGCGGGAAATCAGATATGGGGAATCAGAGGTGCGAATCGGGGAGGGGTATCAGAGGCTGGGTATCAGAAACGGGGATTCAGAGGCAGGGAATCAGATGTGCGGAATCAGAGATGGGGAATCAGAGGCAGCGAATCAGAGGCGGGGAACCAGAGGCGGGGAATCAGATATGGGTAATCAGAGGCGGGGAATCAGAGTTGGGGAATCAGAGGCGGGGAATCAGATATGGGGAAAGAGAGGCGGGGAATCAGAGGCGGGGAAACAGAGGCGGGGAAACTGATATGGGGAATCTGAGGTGGCGAATGAAAGGCGGTGAATCAGAGATGGGGAATCAGAGGCGGGGAATCAGATATTGGGAAACAGAGGCGGGGAATCAGAGGCAGGGAAACAGAGGTGGGGAATCAGATATGGGGAATCAGAGGTGGGGAATCAGAGGTTGGGAAACAGATGCAGGGAATCAGAGGCGGGGAGTCAGAGGCAGGGAATCAGAGGCAGGGAATCAGATGTGCGGAATCAGAGATGGGGAATCAGAGGCAGCGAATCAGAGGCGGGGAACCAGAGGCGGGGATTCAGAGGTGGGGAATCAGATATGGGGAAACAGAGGCGGGGAATTAGAGGCGGGCAAACAGAGGCGGGGAATCAGATATGGGGAATCAGAGGTGGGGAATCAGAGGTTGTGAATCAGAGATGGGGAATCACAGGCGGGAAATCAAAGGCAGGGAATCAGAGCTGGGGAATCAGAGGCGGGGAATCAGAGCTGGGGAATCAGAGGCGGGGAATCAGAGCTGGGGAATCAGAGGCAGGGAATCAGAGTTGGGGATTCAGAGGCGGGGAATCAGAGCTGGGGAATCAGTGGCGGGGAATCAGAGGCAGGGAATCAGAGGCGGGGAATCAGAGGCAGGGAATCAGATATGGGGATTCAGAGGTGGGGAATCAGAGGTTGAGAATCAGAGGCAGGGAATCGGAGGCAGGGAATCAGAGGCAGGGAATCAGATGTGGGGAATCTGAGGCTGGGAATCAGAGCTGGGGAATTAGAGGCGTGGAATCAGAGTTTGTGAATCAGAGGCGGGGAATTAGATATGGGGAAACAGAGGCGGGGAATCAGAGGTGGGGAAACAGAGCTGGTGAATCAGAGGCGGGGAATCAGAGGCGGGGAATCAGATATGGGGAATCAGAGGCGGGGAATCAGGCGCGGAAAGGGAGGCAGGGAATCAGATATGGGGAATCAGAGGAGGGGAATCAGGGGCGGGGTATCAGAGGCTGGGTATCAGACACGGGGATTCAGAGGCGGGGAATCAGAGATGGGGAATCAGAGGCAGGGAATCAGAGGCAGGGAATCAGATATGGGGAAACAGAGGCGGGGAATCAGAGGCGGGGAAACAGAGGCGGGGAATCTGATATGGGGAATCAGAGGTGGCGAATTAAAGGAAGTGAATCAGAGATGGGGAATCAGAGGCGGGGAATCAGAGGCAGGGAATCAAACACGGTGAATCAGAGGCGGGGAATCAGAGCTGGAGAATCAGAGGTGGGGAATCAGAGAAGGGGAATCAGAGGCAGGGAATCAAACACGGGGAATCAGAGCTGGGGAATCAGAGGCGGGGAATCAGAGTTGGCGAATCAGATATGGGGAATCAGAGGTGGGGAATCAGGGGCGGGGAATCAGTGGCAGGGAATCAGAGGTGGGAATCAGAGGCCGGGAATCAGAGGCAGGGAATCAGACACGTGGAATCAGAGGCGGGGAATCAGAGATGGGGAATCAGAGGCGGTGAATCAGAGGCAGGGAATCGGACACCGGGAATCAGAGGCGGGGAATCAGAGCTGGGGAATCAGAGGCGGGGAATCAGAGTTGGGGAATCAGAGGAGGGGAATCAGAGCTGGGGAATCAGATATGGGGAATCAGAGGTGGGGAATCAGAGGTTGGGAAACAGGCAGGGAATCAGAGGCGGGGAGTCAGAGGCGGGGAATCAGAGGCAGGGAATCAGATGTGCGGAATCAGAGATGGGGAATCAGAGGCAGCGAATCAGAGGCGGGGAACCAGAGGCGGGGATTCAGAGGCGTGGAATCAGATATGGGGAAACAGAGGCGGGGAATTAGAGGCGGGCAAACAGAGGCGGGGAATCAGATATGGGGAATCAGAGGTGGGGAATCAGAGGTTGTGAATCAGAGATGGGGAATCACAGGCGGGAAATCAGAGGCAGGGAATCAGAGCTGGGGAATCAGAGGCTGGGAATCAGAGCTGGGGAATCAGAGGCAGGGAATCAGAGTTGGGGATTCAGAGGCGGGGAATCAGAGCTGGGGAATCAGAGGCGGGGAATCAGAGGCAGGGAATCAGAGGCGGGGAATCAGAGGCAGGGAATCAGATATGGGGATTCAGAGGTGGGGAATCAGAGGTTTGGAATCAGAGGCAGGGAATCGGAGGCAGGGAATCAGAGGCAGGGAATCAGATGTGGGGAATCAGAGGCGGTGAATCAGAGCTGGGGAATCAGAGTCGGGGAATCAGGGTTTGGGAATCAGAGGCGGGGAATTAGATATGGGGAAACAGAGGAGGGGAATCAGAGGTGGGGAAACAGAGCTGGGGAATCAGAGGCGGGGAATCAGAGTTGGGGAATCAGAGGCGGGGAATCAGATATGGGGAAGCAGAGGCGGGGAATCAGAGGCGCGGAAAGAGAGGCGGGGAATCAGATATGTGGAATCAGAGGTGGGGAATCAGATATGGGGAAA
Source organism: Narcine bancroftii (assembly GCF_036971445.1). NCBI lineage: Eukaryota > Metazoa > Chordata > Chondrichthyes > Torpediniformes > Narcinidae > Narcine > Narcine bancroftii. Next base: position 57,199,506 of record NC_091474.1, read on the forward strand.
CAGAGGCGGGGAATCAGAGGCGGGGAAACAGAGGTGGGGAATCTGATATGGGGAATCAGAGGTGGCGAATGAAAGGCGGTGAATCAGAGATGGGGAATCAGAGGCGGGGAATCAGAGGCAGGGAATCAAACACGGGGAATCAGAAGTGGGGAATCAGAGCTGGGGAATCAGAGGCGGGGAATCAGAGTTGGGGAATCAGAGGCGGGGAATCAGATATGGGGAAACAGAGGTGGGGAATCAGAGGCAGGGAAACAGAGGTGGGGAATCAGATATGGGGAATCAGAGGTGGGGAATCAGAGGTTGGGAAACAGAGGCAGGGAATCAGAGGCGGGGAGTCAGAGGCGGGGAATCAGAGGCAGGGAATCAGATGTGCGGAATCAGAGATGGGGAATCAGAGGCGGGGAATCAGATATGGGGAATCAGAGCTGGGTAATCAGAGGCGGGGAATCAGAGTTGTGGAATCAGAGGCGGGTAATCAGATATGGGGAAAGAGAGGCGGGGAATCAGAGGCGGGGAAACAGAGGCGGGGAATCTGATATGGGGAATCAGAGGTGGCGAATGAAATGCGGTGAATCAGAGATGGGGAATCAGAGGCGGGGTATCAGAGGCAGGGAATCAAACACGGGGAATCAGAGTTGGGGTATCAGAGCTGGGGAATCAGAGGCGGGGAATCAGAGTTGTGGAATCAGAGGCGGGTAATCAGATATGGGGAAAGAGAGGCGGGGAATCAGAGGCGGGGAAACAGAGGCGGGGAATCTGATATGGGGAATCAGAGGTGGTGAATGAAAGGCGGTGAATCAGAGATGGGGAATCAGAGGCGGGGTATCAGAGGCAGGGAATCAAACACGGGGAATCAGAGGTGGGGTATCAGAGCTGGGGAATCAGAGGCGGGGAATCAGAGTTGGGGAATCAGAGGCGAGGAATCAGATATTGGGAAACAGAGGCGGGGAATCAGAGGCAGGGAAACAGAGGTGGGGAATCAGATATGGGGAATCAGAGGTGGGGAATCAGAGGTTGGGAAACAGAGGCAGGGAATCAGAGGCGGGGAGTCAGAGGCGGGGAATCAGAGGCAGGGAATCAGATGTGCGGAATCAGAGATGGGGAATCAGAGGCAGCGAATCAGAGGTGGGGAACCAGAGGCGGGGATTCAGAGGCGTGGAATCAGATATGGGGAAACAGAGGCGGGGAATTAGAGGCGGGCAAACAGAGGCGGGGAATCAGATATGGGGAATCAGAGGTGGGGAATCAGAGGTTGTGAATCAGAGATGGGGAATCACAGGCGGGAAATCAGAGGCAGGGAATCAGAGCTGGGGAATCAGAGGCTGGGAATCAGAGCTGGGGAATCAGAGGCAGGGAATCAGAGTTGGGGATTCAGAGGCGGGGAATCAGAGCTGGGGAATCAGAGGCGGGGAATCAGAGGCAGGGAATCAGAGGCGGGGAATCAGAGGCAGGGAATCAGATATGGGGATTCAGAGGTGGGGAATCAGAGGTTTGGAATCAGAGGCAGGGAATCGGAGGCAGGGAATCAGAGGCAGGGAATCAGATGTGGGGAATCAGAGGCGGTGAATCAGAGCTGGGGAATCAGAGTCGGGGAATCAGGGTTTGGGAATCAGAGGCGGGGAATTAGATATGGGGAAACAGAGGAGGGGAATCAGAGGTGGGGAAACAGAGCTGGGGAATCAGAGGCGGGGAATCAGAGTTGGGGAATCAGAGGCGGGGAATCAGATATGGGGAAGCAGAGGCGGGGAATCAGAGGCGCGGAAAGAGAGGCGGGGAATCAGATATGTGGAATCAGAGGTGGGGAATCAGATATGGGGAAACAGAGGCGGGGAATCAGAGGCGGGGAAACAGGTGGGGAATCTGATATGGGGAATCAGAGGTGGCGAATGAAAGGCGGTGAATCAGAGATGGGGAATCAGAGGCGGGGAATCAGAGGCAGGGAATCAAACACGGGGAATCAGAAGTGGGGAATCAGAGCTGGGGAATCAGAGGCGGGGAATCAGAGTTGGGGAATCAGAGGCGGGGAATCAGATATGGGGAAACAGAGGTGGGGAATCAGAGGCAGGGAAACAGAGGTGGGGAATCAGATATGGGGAATCAGAGGTGGGGAATCAGAGGTTGGGAAACAGAGGCAGGGAATCAGAGGCGGGGAGTCAGAGGCGGGGAATCAGAGGCAGGGAATCAGATGAGCGGAATCAGAGATGGGGAATCAGAGGCGGGGAATCAGATATGGGGAATCAGAGCTGGGTAATCAGAGGCGGGGAATCAGAGTTGTGGAATCAGAGGCGGGTAATCAGATATGGGGAAAGAGAGGCGGGGAATCAGAGGCGGGGAAACAGAGGCGGGGAATCTGATATGGGGAATCAGAGGTGGCGAATGAAATGCGGTGAATCAGAGATGGGGAATCAGAGGCGGGGTATCAGAGGCAGGGAATCAAACACGGGGAATCAGAGTTGGGGTATCAGAGCTGGGGAATCAGAGGCAGGGAATCGGAGGCAGGGAATCAGAGGCAGGGAATCAGATGTGGGGAATCAGAGGCGGTGAATCAGAGGCGGGGAATCAGAGCTGGGGTATCAGAGGCGGGGAATCTGATATGGGGAATCAGAGTTGGCGAATGAAAGGCGGTGAATCAGAGATGGGGAATCAGAGGCGGGGAATCAGAGGCAGGGAATCAAACACGGGGAATCAGAAGTGGGGAATCAGAGCTGGGGAATCAGAGGCGGGGAATCAGAGTTGGGGAATCAGAGGCGGGGAATCAGATATGGGGAAACAGAGGTGGGGAATCAGAGGCAGGGAAACAGAGGTGGGGAATCAGATATGGGGAATCAGAGGTGGGGAATCAGAGGCGGGGAATCAGAGTTGGGGAATCAGAGGCGAGGAATCAGATTTTGGGAAACAGAGGCGGGGAATCAGAGGCAGGGAAACAGAGGTGGGGAATCAGATATGGGGAATCAGAGGTGGGGAATCAGAGGTTGGGAAACAGAGGCAGGGAATCAGAGGCGGGGAGTCAGAGGCGGGGAATCAGAGGCAGGGAATCAGATGTGCGGAATCAGAGATGGGGAATCAGAGGCAGCGAATCAGAGGCGGGGAACCAGAGGCGGGGAATCAGATATGGGTAATCAGAGGCGGTGAATCAGAGGCAGGGAATCAGACGCGGGGAATCAGAGGCGGGGAATCAGAGCTGGGTAATCAGAGGCGGGGAATCAGAGTTGTGGAATCAGAGGCGGGGAATCAAATATGGGGAAACAGAGGCGGGGAATGTGAGGCGGGGAATCAGATATGGGGAAACAGAGGCGGGGAAACAGAGGCAGGGAATCAGAGAGGCGGGGAGTCAGAGGCTGGGAATCAGAGGCAGGGAATCAGATGTGCGGAATCAGAGATGAGGAATCAGAGGCAGCGAATCAGAGGCGGGGAACCAGAGGCGGGGAATCAGAGGCCGGGAATGAGAGGCCGGGAATCAGAGGCCGGGAATCAGAGGCCGGGAATCAGAGATGGGGAATCAGAGGCGGGGAATCAAACACGGGGAATCAGAGCTGGGGAATCAGAGGCGGGGAATCAGAGTTGGGGAATCAGAGGCGGGGAATCAAATATGGGGAAACAGAGGTGGGGAATCAGAGGCGGGGAATCAGAGGCGCAGAAACAGAGGCGGGGTATCAGATATGGGGAATCAGAGGTGGGGAATCAGGGGCGGGGTATAAGAGGCTGGGTATCAGACACGGGGATTCAGAGGCGGGGAATCAGAGATGGGGAATCAGAGGCGGGGAATCAGAGGCAGGGAATCAGACGCGGGGAATCAGAGGCGGGGAATCAGAGCCTGGGAATCAGAGGCGGGGAATCAGAGGCGGGGAAAGAGAGGCGGGGAATCAGATATGGGGACAGAGGTGGGGAATCAGAGGTTGGGAATCAGAGGCAGGGAATCAGAGGCGGGGAATCAGAGGCGGGGAATCAGAGGCAGGGTTTCGGATGTGCGGAATCAGAGATGGGGAATCAGAGGTGGGGAATCAGAGTCCAGGAATCAGAGATGGGGAATCAGAGGCGGGGAATCAGAGGCGGAAAAACATAGGTGGGGAATCAGATACGGGGAATCAGAGGTGGGGAATCAGAGGCGGTGAATCAGAGTTGGGGAATCAGAGGCGGGGAATCAGAGCTGGGGTATCAGAGGCGGGGAATCAGAGTTTGGGAATCAGAGGCGGGGAATCAGATATGGGGAATCAGAGGGGGGGAATCAGAGGCGCGGAAAGAGAGGCGGGATATCAGATATGGGGAATCAGAGGTGCGAATCGGGGAGGGGTATCAGAGGCTGGGTATCAGAAACGGGGATTCAGAGGCAGGGAATCAGATGTGCGGAATCAGAGATGGGGAATCAGAGGCAGCGAATCAGAGGCGGGGAACCAGAGGCGGGGAATCAGATATGGGTAATCAGAGGCGGGGAATCAGAGTTGGGGAATCAGAGGCGGGGAATCAAATATGGGGAAAGAGAGGCGGGGAATCAGAGGCGGGGAAACAGAGGCGGGGAATCTGATATGGGGAATCTGAGGTGGCGAATGAAAGGCGGTGAATCAGAGATGTGGAATCAGAGGCGGGGAATCAGAGGCAGGGAATCAAACACGGGGAATCAGAGGTGGGGTATCAGAGCTGGGGAATCAGAGGCGGGGAATCAGAGTTGGGGAATCAGAGGCGGGGAATCAGATATTGGGAAACAGAGGCGGGGAATCAGAGGCAGGGAAACAGAGGTGGGGAATCATATATGGGGAATCAGAGGTGGGGAATCAGAGGTTGGGAATGAGAGGCCGGGAATCAGAGGCCGGGGAATCAGAGGCGGGGAATCAGAGATGGGGAATCAGAGGCCGGGGAATCAGAGGCGGGGAATCAGAGATGGGGAATCAGAGGCGGGGAATCAGAGTTGGCGAATCAGATATGGGGAATCAGAGTTGGGGAATCAGGGGCGAGGAATCAGTGGCAGGGAATCAGAGGTGGGAATCAGAGGCGGGGAATCAGAGGCAGGGAATCAGACACGGGGAATCAGAGGCGGGGAATCAGAGATGGGGAATCAGAGGCGGTGAATCAGAGGCAGGGAATCGGACAGCGGGAATCAGAGGCGGGGAATCAGAGCTGGGGAATCAGAGGCGGGGAATCAGAGTTGGGGAATCAGAGGCGGGGAATCAGATGTGGTGAATCAGAGGTGGGGAATCAGAGGTTGTGAATCAGAGATGGGGAATCACAGGCGGGAAATCAGAGGCAGGGAATCAGAGTTGGGGATTCAGAGGCGGGGAATCTGAGCTGGGGAATCAGAAGCGGGGAATCAGAGGCGGGGAATCAGAGGCAGGGAATCAGAGGCGGGGAATCAGAGGCAGGGAATCAGATGTGGGGAATCAGAGGCAGGGAATCAGAGCTGGGGTATCAGAGGCGGGGAATCAGAGTTTGGGAATCAGAGGCGGGGAATCAGATATGGGGAATCAGAGGCGGGGAATCAGAGGCGCGGAAAGAGAGGCGGGAAATCAGATATGGGGAATCAGAGGTGGGGAATCGGGGAGGGGTATCAGAGGCTGGGTATCAGACACGGGGATTCAGGGGCGGGGAATCAGAGATGGGGAATCAGAGGCGGGGAATCAGAGGCAGGGAATCAGACGCGGGGAATCAGAGGTGGGGAATCAGAGCTGGGTAATCAGAGGCGGGGAATCAGAGTTGGGGAATCAGAGGCGGAGAATCAGATATGGGGAAAGAGAGGCGGGGAATCAGAGGTGGGGAAACAGAGGCGGGGAATCTGATATGGGGAATCAGAGGTGGCGAATGAAAGGCGGTGAATCAGAGATGGGGAATCAGAGGCGGGGAATCAGAGGCAGGGAATCAAACACGGGGAATCAGAGGTGGGGTATCAGAGCTGGGGAATCAGAGGCGGGGAATCAGAGTTGGGGAATCAGAGGCGAGGAATCAGATATTGGGAAACAGAGGCGGGGAATCAGAGGCAGGGAAACAGAGGTGGGGAATCAGATATGGGGAATCAGAGGTGGGGAATCAGAGGTTGGGAAACAGACGCAGGGAATCAGAGGCGGGGAGTCAGAGGCAGGGAATCAGAGGCAGGGAATCAGATGTGCGGAATCAGAGATGGGGAATCAGAGGCAGCGAATCAGAGGCGGGGAACCAGAGGCGGGGTATCAGACACGGGGATTCAGGGGTGGGGTATCAGAGATGGGGAATCAGAGGCGGGGAATCAGAGGCAGGGAATCAGACGCGGGGAATCAGAGGTGGGGAATCAGAGCTGGGTAATCAGAGGCGGGGAATCAGAGTTGGGGAATCAGAGGCGGAGAATCAGATATGGGGAAAGAGAGGCGGGGAATCAGAGGTGGGGAAACAGAGGCGGGGAATCTGATATGGGGAATCAGAGGTGGCGAATGAAAGGCGGTGAATCAGAGATGGGGAATCAGAGGCGGGGAATCAGAGGCAGGGAATCAAACACGGGGAATCAGAGGTGGGGTATCAGAGCTGGGGAATCAGAGGCGGGGAATCAGAGTTGGGGAATCAGAGGCGAGGAATCAGATATTGGGAAACAGAGGCGGGGAATCAGAGGCAGGGAAACAGAGGTGGGGAATCAGATATGGGGAATCAGAGGTGGGGAATCAGAGGTTGGGAAACAGACGCAGGGAATCAGAGGTGGGGAGTCAGAGGCAGGGAATCAGAGGCAGGGAATCAGATGTGCGGAATCAGAGATGGGGAATAAGAGGCAGCGAATCAGAGGCGGGGAACCAGAGGCGGGGATTCAGAGGTGGGGAATCAGATATGGGGAAACAGAGGCGGGGAATTAGAGGCGGGCAAACAGAGGCGGGGAATCAGATATGGGGAATCAGAGGTGGGGAATCAGAGGTTGTGAATCAGAGATGGGGAATCACAGGCGGGAAATCAGAGGCAGGGAATCAGAGCTGGGGAATCAGAGGCTGGGAATCAGAGCTGGGGAATCAGGGGCAGGGAATCAGAGTTGGGGATTCAGAGGCGGGGAATCAGAGCTGGGGAAACAGAGGCCGGGAATCAGAGGCAGGGAATCAGAGGCGGGGAATCAGAGGCAGGGAATCAGATATGGGGATTCAGAGGTGGGGAATCAGAGGTTGGGAATCAGAGGCAGGGAATCGGAGGCAGGGAATCAGAGGCAGGGAATCAGATGTGGGGAATCAGAGGCGGTGAATCAGAGTTGGGGAATCAGAGGCGGGGAATCAGAGCTGGGGTATCAGAGGCGGGGAATCTGATATGGGGAATCAGAGGTGGCGAATGAAAGGCGGTGAATCAGAGATGGGGAATCAGAGGCGGGGAATCAGAGGCAGGGAATCAAACACGGGGAATCAGAAGTGGGGAATCAGAGCTGGGGAATCAGAGGCGGGGAATCAGAGTTGGGGAATCAGAGGCGGGGAATCAGATATGGGGAAACAGAGGTGGGGAATCAGAGGCAGGGAAACAGAGGTGGGGAATCAGATATGGGGAATCAGAGGTGGGGAATCAGAGGCGGGGAATCAGAGTTGGGGAATCAGAGGCGAGGAATCAGATATTGGGAAACAGAGGCGGGGAATCAGAGGCAGGGAAACAGAGGTGGGGAATCAGATATGGGGAATCAGAGGTGGGGAATCAGAGGTTGGGAAACAGAGGCAGGGAATCAGAGGCGGGGAGTCAGATGCGGGGAATCAGAGGCAGGGAATCAGATGTGCGGAATCAGAGATGGGGAATCAGAGGCAGCGAATCAGAGGCGGGGAACCAGAGGCGGGGGATCAGATATGGGTAATCAGAGGCGGTGAATCAGAGGCAGGGAATCAGACGCGGGGAATCAGAGGCGGGGAATCAGAGCTGGGTAATCAGAGGCGGGGAATCAGAGTTGGGGAATCAGAGGCGGGGAATCAAACATGGGGAAACAGAGGCGGGGAATCAGAGGCGGGGAATCAGATATGGGGAAACAGAGGCGGGGAAACAGAGGCAGGGAATCAGAGAGGCGGGGAGTCAGAGGCTGGGAATCAGAGGCAGGGAATCAGATGTGCGGAATCAGAGATGAGGAATCAGAGGCAGCGAATCAGAGGCGGGGAACCAGAGGCGGGGAATCAGAGGCCGGGAATGAGAGGCCGGGAATCAGAGGCCGGGAATCAGAGGCCGGGAATCAGAGATGGGGAATCAGAGGCGGGGAATCAAACACGGGGAATCAGAGCTGGGGAATCAGAGGCGGGGAATCAGAGTTGGGGAATCAGAGGCGGGGAATCAAATATGGGGAAACAGAGGTGGGGAATCAGAGGCGGGGAATCAGAGGCGCAGAAACAGAGGCGGGGTATCAGATATGGGGAATCAGAGGTGGGGAATCAGGGGCGGGGTATCAGAGGCTGGGTATCAGACACGGGGATTCAGAGGCGGGGAATCAGAGATGGGGAATCAGAGGCGGGGAATCAGAGGCAGGGAATCAGACGCGGGGAATCAGAGGCGGGGAATCAGAGTCTGGGAATCAGAGGCGGGGAATCAGAGGCGGGGAAAGAGAGGCGGGGAATCAGATATGGGGACAGAGGTGGGGAATCAGAGGTTGGGAATCAGAGGCAGGGAATCAGAGGCGGGGAATCAGAGGCGGGGAATCAGAGGCAGGGTTTCGGATGTGCGGAATCAGAGTTGGGGAATCAGAGGCGGGGAATCAGAGCTGGGGTATCAGAGGCGGGGAATCAGAGTTTGGGAATCAGAGGCGGGGAATCAGATATGGGGAATCAGAGGCGGGGAATCAGAGGCGCAGAAAGAGAGGCGGGAAATCAGATATGGGGAATCAGAGGTGCGAATCGGGGAGGGGTATCAGAGGCTGGGTATCAGAAACGGGGATTCAGAGGCAGGGAATCAGATGTGCGGAATCAGAGATGGGGAATCAGAGGCAGCGAATCAGAGGCGGGGAACCAGAGGCGGGGAATCAGATATGGGTAATCAGAGGCGGGGAATCAGAGTTGGGGAATCAGAGGCGGGGAATCAGATATGGGGAAAGAGAGGCGGGGAATCAGAGGCGGGGAAACAGAGGCGGGGAATCTGATATGGGGAATCTGAGGTGGCGAATGAAAGGCGGTGAATCAGAGATGGGGAATCAGAGGCGGGGAATCAGATATTGGGAAACAGAGGCGGGGAATCAGAGGCAGGGAAACAGAGGTGGGGAATCAGATATGGGGAATCAGAGGTGGGGAATCAGAGGTTGGGAAACAGACGCAGGGAATCAGAGGCGGGGAGTCAGAGGCAGGGAATCAGAGGCAGGGAATCAGATGTGCGGAATCAGAGATGGGGAATCAGAGGCAGCGAATCAGAGGCGGGGAACCAGAGGCGGGGATTCAGAGGTGGGGAATCAGATATGGGGAAACAGAGGCGGGGAATTAGAGGCGGGCAAACAGAGGCGGGGAATCAGATATGGGGAATCAGAGGTGGGGAATCAGAGGTTGTGAATCAGAGATGGGGAATCACAGGCGGGAAATCAAAGGCAGGGAATCAGAGCTGGGGAATCAGAGGCGGGGAATCAGAGCTGGGGAATCAGAGGCGGGGAATCAGAGCTGGGGAATCAGAGGCAGGGAATCAGAGTTGGGGATTCAGAGGCGGGGAATCAGAGCTGGGGAATCAGTGGCGGGGAATCAGAGGCAGGGAATCAGAGGCGGGGAATCAGAGGCAGGGAATCAGATATGGGGATTCAGAGGTGGGGAATCAGAGGTTGAGAATCAGAGGCAGGGAATCGGAGGCAGGGAATCAGAGGCAGGGAATCAGATGTGGGGAATCTGAGGCTGGGAATCAGAGCTGGGGAATTAGAGGCGTGGAATCAGAGTTTGGGAATCAGAGGCGGGGAATTAGATATGGGGAAACAGAGGCGGGGAATCAGAGGTGGGGAAACAGAGCTGGTGAATCAGAGGCGGGGAATCAGAGGCGGGGAATCAGATATGGGGAATCAGAGGCGGGGAATCAGGCGCGGAAAGGGAGGCAGGGAATCAGATATGGGGAATCAGAGGTGGGGAATCAGGGGCGGGGTATCAGAGGCTGGGTATCAGACACGGGGATTCAGAGGCGGGGAATCAGAGATGGGGAATCAGAGGCTGGGAATCAGAGGCAGGGAATCAGATATGGGGAAACAGAGGCGGGGAATATGAGGCGGGGAAACAGAGGCGGGGAATCTGATATGGGGAATCAGAGGTGGCGAATTAAAGGAAGTGAATCAGAGATGGGGAATCAGAGGCGGGGAATCAGAGGCAGGGAATCAAACACGGTGAATCAGAGGCGGGGAATCAGAGCTGGAGAATCAGAGGTGGGGAATCAGAGAAGGGGAATCAGAGGCAGGGAATCAAACACGGGGAATCAGAGCTGGGGAATCAGAGGCGGGGAATCAGAGTTGGCGAATCAGATATGGGGAATCAGAGGTGGGGAATCAGGGGCGGGGAATCAGTGGCAGGGAATCAGAGGTGGGAATCAGAGGCCGGGAATCAGAGGCAGGGAATCAGACACGTGGAATCAGAGGCGGGGAATCAGAGATGGGGAATCAGAGGCGGTGAATCAGAGGCAGGGAATCGGACACCGGGAATCAGAGGCGGGGAATCAGAGCTGGGGAATCAGAGGCGGGGAATCAGAGTTGGGGAATCAGAGGAGGGGAATCAGAGCTGGGGAATCAGATATGGGGAATCAGAGGTGGGGAATCAGAGGTTGGGAAACAGAGGCAGGGAATCAGAGGCGGGGAGTCAGAGGCGGGGAATCAGAGGCAGGGAATCAGATGTGCGGAATCAGAGATGGGGAATCAGAGGCAGCGAATCAGAGGCGGGGAACCAGAGGCGGGGATTCAGAGGCGTGGAATCAGATATGGGGAAACAGAGGCGGGGAATTAGAGGCGGGCAAACAGAGGCGGGGAATCAGATATGGGGAATCAGAGGTGGGGAATCAGAGGTTGTGAATCAGAGATGGGGAATCACAGGCGGGAAATCAGAGGCAGGGAATCAGAGCTGGGGAATCAGAGGCTGGGAATCAGAGCTGGGGAATCAGAGGCAGGGAATCAGAGTTGGGGATTCAGAGGCGGGGAATCAGAGCTGGGGAATCAGAGGCGGGGAATCAGAGGCAGGGAATCAGAGGCGGGGAATCAGAGGCAGGGAATCAGATATGGGGATTCAGAGGTGGGGAATCAGAGGTTTGGAATCAGAGGCAGGGAATCGGAGGCAGGGAATCAGAGGCAGGGAATCAGATGTGGGGAATCAGAGGCGGTGAATCAGAGCTGGGGAAACAGAGTCGGGGAATCAGGGTTTGGGAATCAGAGGCGGGGAATTAGATATGGGGAAACAGAGGAGGGGAATCAGAGGTGGGGAAACAGAGCTGGGGAATCAGAGGCGGGGAATCAGAGTTGGGGAATCAGAGGCGGGGAATCAGATATGGGGAAGCAGAGGCGGGGAATCAGAGGCGCGGAAAGAGAGGCGGGGAATCAGATATGTGGAATCAGAGGTGGGGAATCAGATATGGGGAAACAGAGGCGGGGAATCAGAGGCGGGGAAACAGAGGTGGGGAATCTGATATGGGGAATCAGAGGTGGCGAATGAAAGGCGGTGAATCAGAGATGGGGAATCAGAGGCGGGGAATCAGAGGCAGGGAATCAAACACGGGGAATCAGAAGTGGGGAATCAGAGCTGGGGAATCAGAGGCGGGGAATCAGAGTTGGGGAATCAGAGGCGGGGAATCAGATATGGGGAAACAGAGGTGGGGAATCAGAGGCAGGGAAACAGAGGTGGGGAATCAGATATGGGGAATCAGAGGTGGGGAATCAGAGGTTGGGAAACAGAGGCAGGGAATCAGAGGCGGGGAGTCAGAGGCGGGGAATCAGAGGCAGGGAATCAGATGTGCGGAATCAGAGATGGGGAATCAGAGGCGGGGAATCAGATATGGGGAATCAGAGCTGGGTAATCAGAGGCGGGGAATCAGAGTTGTGGAATCAGAGGCGGGTAATCAGATATGGGGAAAGAGAGGCGGGGAATCAGAGGCGGGGAAACAGAGGCGGGGAATCTGATATGGGGAATCAGAGGTGGCGAATGAAATGCGGTGAATCAGAGATGGGGAATCAGAGGCGGGGTATCAGAGGCAGGGAATCAAACACGGGGAATCAGAGTTGGGGTATCAGAGCTGGGGAATCAGAGGCGGGGAATCAGAGTTGTGGAATCAGAGGCGGGTAATCAGATATGGGGAAAGAGAGGCGGGGAATCAGAGGCGGGGAAACAGAGGCGGGGAATCTGATATGGGGAATCAGAGGTGGCGAATGAAAGGCGGTGAATCAGAGATGGGGAATCAGAGGCGGGGTATCAGAGGCAGGGAATCAAACACGGGGAATCAGAGGTGGGGTATCAGAGCTGGGGAATCAGAGGCGGGGAATCAGAGTTGGGGAATCAGAGGCGAGGAATCAGATATTGGGAAACAGAGGCGGGGAATCAGAGGCAGGGAAACAGAGGTGGGGAATCAGATATGGGGAATCAGAGGTGGGGAATCAGAGGTTGGGAAACAGAGGCAGGGAATCAGAGGCGGGGAGTCAGAGGCGGGGAATCAGAGGCAGGGAATCAGATGTGCGGAATCAGAGATGGGGAATCAGAGGCAGCGAATCAGAGGCGGGGAACCAGAGGCGGGGATTCAGAGGCGTGGAATCAGATATGGGGAAACAGAGGCGGGGAATTAGAGGCGGGCAAACAGAGGCGGGGAATCAGATATGGGGAATCAGAGGTGGGGAATCAGAGGTTGTGAATCAGAGATGGGGAATCACAGGCGGGAAATCAGAGGCAGGGAATCAGAGCTGGGGAATCAGAGGCTGGGAATCAGAGCTGGGGAATCAGAGGCAGGGAATCAGAGTTGGGGATTCAGAGGCGGGGAATCAGAGCTGGGGAATCAGAGGCGGGGAATCAGAGGCAGGGAATCAGAGGCGGGGAATCAGAGGCAGGGAATCAGATATGGGGATTCAGAGGTGGGGAATCAGAGGTTGGGAATCAGAGGCAGGGAATCGGAGGCAGGGAATCAGAGGCAGGGAATCAGATGTGGGGAATCAGAGGCGGTGAATCAGAGCTGGGGAATCAGAGTCGGGGAATCAGGGTTTGGGAATCAGAGGCGGGGAATTAGATATGGGGAAACAGAGGAGGGGAATCAGAGGTGGGGAAACAGAGCTGGGGAATCAGAGGCGGGGAATCAGAGTTGGGGAATCAGAGGCGGGGAATCAGATATGGGGAAGCAGAGGCGGGGAATCAGAGGCGCGGAAAGAGAGGCGGGGAATCAGATATGTGGAATCAGAGGTGGGGAATCAGATATGGGGAAACAGAGGCGGGGAATCAGAGGCGGGGAAACAGAGGTGGGGAATCTGATATGGGGAATCAGAGGTGGCGAATGAAAGGCGGTGAATCAGAGATGGGGAATCAGAGGCGGGGAATCAGAGGCAGGGAATCAAACACGGGGAATCAGAAGTGGGGAATCAGAGCTGGGGAATCGGAGGCGGGGAATCAGAGTTGGGGAATCAGAGGCGGGGAATCAGATATGGGGAAACAGAGGTGGGGAATCAGAGGCAGGGAAACAGAGGTGGGGAATCAAATATGGGGAATCAGAGGTGGGGAATCAGAGGTTGGGAAACAGAGGCAGGGAATCAGAGGCGGGGAGTCAGAGGCGGGGAATCAGAGGCAGGGAATCAGATGTGCGGAATCAGAGATGGGGAATCAGAGGCGGGGAATCAGATATGGGGAATCAGAGCTGGGTAATCAGAGGCGGGGAATCAGAGTTGTGGAATCAGAGGCGGGTAATCAGATATGGGGAAAGAGAGGCGGGGAATCAGAGGTGGGGAAACAGAGGCGGGGAATCTGATATGGGGAATCAGAGGTGGCGAATGAAATGCGGTGAATCAGAGATGGGGAATCAGAGGCGGGGAATCAGAGGCAGGGAATCAAACACGGGGAATCAGAGTTGGGGTATCAGAGCTGGGGAATCAGAGGCGGGGAATCAGAGTTGGGGAATCAGAGGCGAGGAATCAGATATTGGGAAACAGAGGCGGGGAATCAGAGGCAGGGAAACAGAGGTGGGGAATCAGATATGGGGAATCAGAGGTGGGGAATCAGAGGTTGGGAAACAGAGGCAGGGAATCAGAGGCGGGGAGTCAGAGGCGGGGAATCAGAGGCAGGGAATCAGATGTGCGGAATCAGAGATGGGGAATCAGAGGCAGCGAATCAGAGGCGGGGAACCAGAGGCGGGGATTCAGAGGCGGGGAATCAGATATGGGGAAACAGAGGCGGGGAATTAGAGGCGGGCAAACAGAGGCGGGGAATCAGATATGGGGAATCAGAGGTGGGGAATCAGAGGTTGTGAATCAGAGATGGGGAATCACAGGCGGGAAATCAGAGGCAGGGAATCAGAGCTGGGGAATCAGAGGCTGGGAATCAGAGCTGGGGAATCAGAGGCAGGGAATCAGAGTTGGGGATTCAGAGGCGGGGAATCAGAGCTGGGGAAACAGAGGCCGGGAATCAGAGGCAGGGAATCAGAGGCGGGGAATCAGAGGCAGGGAATCAGATATGGGGATTCAGAGGTGGGGAATCAGAGGTTGGGAATCAGAGGCAGAGAATCGGAGGCAGGGAATCAGAGGCAGGGAATCAGATGTGGGGAATCAGAGGCGGTGAATCAGAGTTGGGGAATCAGAGGCGGGGAATCAGAGCTGGGGTATCAGAGGCGGGGAATCTGATATGGGGAATCAGAGGTGGCGAATGAAAGGCGGTGAATCAGAGATGGGGAATCAGAGGCGGGGAATCAGAGGCAGGGAATCAAACACGGGGAATCAGAAGTGGGGAATCAGAGCTGGGGAATCAGAGGCGGGGAATCAGAGTTGGGGAATCAGAGGCGGGGAATCAGATATGGGGAAACAGAGGTGGGGAATCAGAGGCAGGGAAACAGAGGTGGGGAATCAGATATGGGGAATCAGAGGTGGGGAATCAGAGGCGGGGAATCAGAGTTGGGGAATCAGAGGCGAGGAATCAGATTTTGGGAAACAGGGGCGGGGAATCAGAGGCAGGGAAACAGAGGTGGGGAATCAGATATGGGGAATCAGAGGTGGGGAATCAGAGGTTGGGAAACAGAGGCAGGGAATCAGAGGCGGGGAGTCAGAGGCGGGGAATCAGAGGCAGGGAATCAGATGTGCGGAATCAGAGATGCGGAATCAGAGGCAGCGAATCAGAGGCGGGGAACCAGAGGCGGGGAATCAGATATGGGTAATCAGAGGCGGTGAATCAGAGGCAGGGAATCAGACGCGGGGAATCAGAGGCGGGGAATCAGAGCTGGGTAATCAGAGGCGGGGAATCAGAGTTGGGGAATCAGAGGCGGGGAATCAAATATGGGGAAACAGAGGCGGGGAATGTGAGGCGGGGAATCAGATATGGGGAAACAGAGGCGGGGAAACAGAGGCAGGGAATCAGAGAGGCGGGGAGTCAGAGGCTGGGAATCAGAGGCAGGGAATCAGATGTGCGGAATCAGAGATGAGGAATCAGAGGCAGCGAATCAGAGGCGGGGAACCAGAGGCGGGGAATCAGAGGCCGGGAATGAGAGGCCGGGAATCAGAGGCCGGGAATCAGAGGCCGGGAATCAGAGATGGGGAATCAGAGGCGGGGAATCAAATACGGGGAATCAGAGCTGGGGAATCAGAGGCGGGGAATCAGAGTTGGGGAATCAGAGGCGGGGAATCAAATATGGGGAAACAGAGGTGGGGAATCAGAGGCGGGGAATCAGAGGCGCAGAAACAGAGGCGGGGTATCAGATATGGGGAATCAGAGGTGGGGAATCAGGGGCGGGGTATAAGAGGCTGGGTATCAGACACGGGGATTCAGAGGCGGGGAATCAGAGATGGGGAATCAGAGGCGGGGAATCAGAGGCAGGGAATCAGACGCGGGGAATCAGAGGCGGGGAATCAGAGCCTGGGAATCAGAGGCGGGGATTCAGAGGCGGGGAAAGAGAGGCGGGGAATCAGATATGGGGACAGAGGTGGGGAATCAGAGGTTGGGAATCAGAGGCAGGGAATCAGAGGCGGGGAATCAGAGGCGGGGAATCAGAGGCAGGGTTTCGGATGTGCGGAATCAGAGATGGGGAATCAGAGGTGGGGAATCAGAGTCCAGGAATCAGAGATGGGGAATCAGAGGCGGGGAATCAGAGGCGGAAAAACATAGGTGGGGAATCAGATACGGGGAATCAGAGGTGGGGAATCAGAGGCGGTGAATCAGAGTTGGGGAATCAGAGGCGGGGAATCAGAGCTGGGGTATCAGAGGCGGGGATTCAGAGTTTGGGAATCAGAGGCGGGGAATCAGATATGGGGAATCAGAGGCGGGGAATCAGAGGCGCGGAAAGAGAGGCAGGATATCAGATATGGGGAATCAGAGGTGCGAATCGGGGAGGGGTATCAGAGGCTGGGTATCAGAAACGGGGATTCAGAGGCAGGGAATCAGATGTGCGGAATCAGAGATGGGGAATCAGAGGCAGCGAATCAGAGGCGGGGAACCAGAGGCGGGGAATCAGATATGGGTAATCAGAGGCGGGGAATCAGAGTTGGGGAATCAGAGGCGGGGAATCAGATATGGGGAAAGAGAGGCGGGGAATCAGAGGCGGGGAAACAGAGGCGGGGAATCTGATATGGGGAATCTGAGGTGGCGAATGAAAGGCGGTGAATCAGAGATGGGGAATCAGAGGCGGGGAATCAGAGGCAGGGAATCAAACACGGGGAATCAGAGGTGGGGTATCAGAGCTGGGGAATCAGAGGCGGGGAATCAGAGTTGGGGAATCAGAGGCGGGGAATCAGATATTGGGAAACAGAGGCGGGGAATCAGAGGCAGGGAAACAGAGGTGGGGAATCATATATGGGGAATCAGAGGTGGGGAATCAGAGGTTGGGAATGAGAGGCCGGGAATCAGAGGCCGGGGAATCAGAGGCGGGGAATCAGAGATGGGGAATCAGAGGCCGGGGAATCAGAGGCGGGGAATCAGAGATGGGGAATCAGAGGCGGGGAATCAGAGTTGGCGAATCAGATATGGGGAATCAGAGTTGGGGAATCAGGGGCGAGGAATCAGTGGCAGGGAATCAGAGGTGGGAATCAGAGGCGGGGAATCAGAGGCAGGGAATCAGACACGGGGAATCAGAGGCGGGGAATCAGAGATGGGGAATCAGAGGCGGTGAATCAGAGGCAGGGAATCGGACAGCGGGAATCAGAGGCGGGGAATCAGAGCTGGGGAATCAGAGGCGGGGAATCAGAGTTGGGGAATCAGAGGCGGGGAATCAGATGTGGTGAATCAGAGGTGGGGAATCAGAGGTTGTGAATCAGAGATGGGGAATCACAGGCGGGAAATCAGAGGCAGGGAATCAGAGTTGGGGATTCAGAGGCGGGGAATCTGAGCTGGGGAATCAGAAGCGGGGAATCAGAGGCGGGGAATCAGAGGCAGGGAATCAGAGGCGGGGAATCAGAGGCAGGGAATCAGATGTGGGGAATCAGAGGCAGGGAATCAGAGCTGGGGTATCAGAGGCGGGGAATCAGAGTTTGGGAATCAGAGGCGGGGAATCAGATATGGGGAATCAGAGGCGGGGAATCAGAGGCGCGGAAAGAGAGGCGGGAAATCAGATATGGGGAATCAGAGGTGGGGAATCGGGGAGGGGTATCAGAGGCTGGGTATCAGACACGGGGATTCAGGGGCGGGGAATCAGAGATGGGGAATCAGAGGCGGGGAATCAGAGGCAGGGAATCAGACGCGGGGAATCAGAGGTGGGGAATCAGAGCTGGGTAATCAGAGGCGGGGAATCAGAGTTGGGGAATCAGAGGCGGAGAATCAGATATGGGGAAAGAGAGGCGGGGAATCAGAGGTGGGGAAACAGAGGCGGGGAATCTGATATGGGGAATCAGATGTGGCGAATGAAAGGCGGTGAATCAGAGATGGGGAATCAGAGGCGGTGAATCAGAGGCAGGGAATCAAACACGGGGAATCAGAGGTGGGGTATCAGAGCTGGGGAATCAGAGGCGGGGAATCAGAGTTGGGGAATCAGAGGCGAGGAATCAGATATTGGGAAACAGAGGCGGGGAATCAGAGGCAGGGAAACAGAGGTGGGGAATCAGATATGGGGAATCAGAGGTGGGGAATCAGAGGTTGGGAAACAGACGCAGGGAATCAGAGGCGGGGAGTCAGAGGCAGGGAATCAGAGGCAGGGAATCAGATGTGCGGAATCAGAGATGGGGAATCAGAGGCAGCGAATCAGAGGCGGGGAACCAGAGGCGGGGTATCAGACACGGGGATTCAGTGGTGGGGTATCAGAGATGGGGAATCAGAGGCGGGGAATCAGAGGCAGGGAATCAGACGCGGGGAATCAGAGGTGGGGAATCAGAGCTGGGTAATCAGAGGCGGGGAATCAGAGTTGGGGAATCAGAGGCGGAGAATCAGATATGGGGAAAGAGAGGCGGGGAATCAGAGGTGGGGAAACAGAGGCGGGGAATCTGATATGGGGAATCAGAGGTGGCGAATGAAAGGCGGTGAATCAGAGATGGGGAATCAGAGGCGGGGAATCAGAGGCAGGGAATCAAACACGGGGAATCAGAGGTTGGGTATCAGAGCTGGGGAATCAGAGGCGGGGAATCAGAGTTGGGGAATCAGAGGCGAGGAATCAGATATTGGGAAACAGAGGCGGGGAATCAGAGGCAGGGAAACAGAGGTGGGGAATCAGATATGGGGAATCAGAGGCCGGGAATCAGAGGCCGGGAATCAGAGATGGGGAATCAGAGGCGGGGAATCAAACACGGGGAATCAGAGCTGGGGAATCAGAGGCGGGGAATCAGAGTTGGGGAATCAGAGGCGGGGAATCAAATATGGGGAAACAGAGGTGGGGAATCAGAGGCGGGGAATCAGAGGCGCAGAAACAGAGGCGGGGTATCAGATATGGGGAATCAGAGGTGGGGAATCAGGGGCGGGGTATAAGAGGCTGGGTATCAGACACGGGGATTCAGAGGCGGGGAATCAGAGATGGGGAATCAGAGGCGGGGAATCAGAGGCAGGGAATCAGACGCGGGGAATCAGAGGCGGGGAATCAGAGGCGGGGAAAGAGAGGCGGGGAATCAGATATGGGGACAGAGGTGGGGAATCAGAGGTTGGGAATCAGAGGCAGGGAATCAGAGGCGGGGAATCAGAGGCGGGGAATCAGAGGCAGGGTTTCGGATGTGCGGAATCAGAGATGGGGAATCAGAGGTGGGGAATCAGAGTCCAGGAATAAGAGATGGGGAATCAGAGGCGGGGAATCAGAGGCGGAAAAACATAGGTGGGGAATCAGATACGGGGAATCAGAGGTGGGGAATCAGAGGCGGTGAATCAGAGTTGGGGAATCAGAGGCGGGGAATCAGAGCTGGGGTATCAGAGGCGGGGAATCAGAGTTTGGGAATCAGAGGCGGGGAATCAGATATGGGGAATCAGAGGCGGGGAATCAGAGGCGCGGAAAGAGAGGCGGGATATCAGATATGGGGAATCAGAGGTGCGAATCGGGGAGGGGTATCAGAGGCTGGGTATCAGAAACGGGGATTCAGAGGCAGGGAATCAGATGTGCGGAATCAGAGATGGGGAATCAGAGGCAGCGAATCAGAGGCGGGGAACCAGAGGCGGGGAATCAGATATGGGTAATCAGAGGCGGGGAATCAGAGTTGGGGAATCAGAGGCGGGGAATCAGATATGGGGAAAGAGAGGCGGGGAATCAGAGGCGGGGAAACAGAGGCGGGGAATCTGATATGGGGAATCTGAGGTGGCGAATGAAATGCGGTGAATCAGAGATGGGGAATCAGAGGCGGGGAATCAGAGGCAGGGAATCAAACACGGGGAATCAGAGGTGGGGTATCAGAGCTGGGGAATCAGAGGCGGGGAATCAGAGTTGGGGAATCAGAGGCGGGGAATCAGATATTGGGAAACAGAGGCGTGGAATCAGAGGCAGGGAAACAGAGGTGGGGAATCATATATGGGGAATCAGAGGTGGGGAATCAGAGGTTGGGAATGAGAGGCCGGGAATCAGAGGCCGGGGAATCAGAGGCGGGGAATCAGAGATGGGGAATCAGAGGCCGGGGAATCAGAGGCGGGGAATCAGAGATGGGGAATCAGAGGCGGGGAATCAGAGTTGGCGAATCAGATATGGGGAATCAGAGTTGGGGAATCAGGGGCGAGGAATCAGTGGCAGGGAATCAGAGGTGGGAATCAGAGGCGGGGAATCAGAGGCAGGGAATCAGACACGGGGAATCAGAGGCGGGGAATCAGAGATGGGGAATCAGAGGCGGTGAATCAGAGGCAGGGAATCGGACAGCGGGAATCAGAGCTGGGGAATCAGAGGCGGGGAATCAGAGTTGGGGAATCAGAGGCGGGGAATCAGATGTGGTGAATCAGAGGTGGGGAATCAGAGGTTGTGAATCAGAGATGGGGAATCACAGGCGGGAAATCAGAGGCAGGGAATCAGAGTTGGGGATTCAGAGGCGGGGAATCTGAGCTGGGGAATCAGAAGCGGGGAATCAGAGGCGGGGAATCAGAGGCAGGGAATCAGAGGCGGGGAATCAGAGGCAGGGAATCAGATGTGGGGAATCAGAGGCAGGGAATCAGAGCTGGGGTATCAGAGGCGGGGAATCAGAGTTTGGGAATCAGAGGCGGGGAATCAGATATGGGGAATCAGAGGCGGGGAATCAGAGGCGCGGAAAGAGAGGCGGGAAATCAGATATGGGGAATCAGAGGTGGGGAATCGGGGAGGGGTATCAGAGGCTGGGTATCAGACACGGGGATTCAGGGGCGGGGAATCAGAGATGGGGAATCAGAGGCGGGGAATCAGAGGCAGGGAATCAGACGCGGGGAATCAGAGGTGGGGAATCAGAGCTGGGTAATCAGAGGCGGGGAATCAGAGTTGGGGAATCAGAGGCGGAGAATCAGATATGGGGAAAGAGAGGCGGGGAATCAGAGGTGGGGAAACAGAGGCGGGGAATCTGATATGGGGAATCAGATGTGGCGAATGAAAGGCGGTGAATCAGAGATGGGGAATCAGAGGCGGGGAATCAGAGGCAGGGAATCAAACACGGGGAATCAGAGGTGGGGTATCAGAGCTGGGGAATCAGAGGCGGGGAATCAGAGTTGGGGAATCAGAGGCGAGGAATCAGATATTGGGAAACAGAGGCGGGGAATCAGAGGCAGGGAAACAGAGGTGGGGAATCAGATATGGGGAATCAGAGGTGGGGAATCAGAGGTTGGGAAACAGACGCAGGGAATCAGAGGCGGGGAGTCAGAGGCAGGGAATCAGAGGCAGGGAATCAGATGTGCGGAATCAGAGATGGGGAATCAGAGGCAGCGAATCAGAGGCGGGGAACCAGAGGCGGGGTATCAGACACGGGGATTCAGGGGTGGGGTATCAGAGATGGGGAATCAGAGGCGGGGAATCAGAGGCAGGGAATCAGACGCGGGGAATCAGAGGTGGGGAATCAGAGCTGGGTAATCAGAGGCGGGGAATCAGAGTTGGGGAATCAGAGGCGGAGAATCAGATATGGGGAAAGAGAGGCGGGGAATCAGAGGTGGGGAAACAGAGGCGGGGAATCTGATATGGGGAATCAGAGGTGGCGAATGAAAGGCGGTGAATCAGAGATGGGGAATCAGAGGCGGGGAATCAGAGGCAGGGAATCAAACACGGGGAATCAGAGGTGGGGTATCAGAGCTGGGGAATCAGAGGCGGGGAATCAGAGTTGGGGAATCAGAGGCGAGGAATCAGATATTGGGAAACAGAGGCGGGGAATCAGAGGCAGGGAAACAGAGGTGGGGAATCAGATATGGGGAATCAGAGGTGGGGAATCAGAGGTTGGGAAACAGACGCAGGGAATCAGAGGTGGGGAGTCAGAGGCAGGGAATCAGAGGCAGGGAATCAGATGTGCGGAATCAGAGATGGGGAATCAGAGGCAGCGAATCAGAGGCGGGGAACCAGAGGCGGGGATTCAGAGGTGGGGAATCAGATATGGGGAAACAGAGGCGGGGAATTAGAGGCGGGCAAACAGAGGCGGGGAATCAGATATGGGGAATCAGAGGTGGGGAATCAGAGGTTGTGAATCAGAGATGGGGAATCACAGGCGGGAAATCAAAGGCAGGGAATCAGAGCTGGGGAATCAGAGGCGGGGAATCAGAGCTGGGGAATCAGAGGCGGGGAATCAGAGCTGGGGAATCAGAGGCAGGGAATCAGAGTTGGGGATTCAGAGGCGGGGAATCAGAGCTGGGGAATCAGTGGCGGGGAATCAGAGGCAGGGAATATGAGGCGGGGAATCAGAGGCAGGGAATCAGATGTGGGGAATCAGAGGCAGGGAATCAGAGCTGGGGTATCAGAGGCGGGGAATCAGAGTTTGGGAATCAGAGGTGGGGAATCAGATATGGGGAATCAGAGGCGCGGAAAGAGAGGCGGGAAATCTAATATGGGGAATCAGAGGTGGGGAATCGGGGAGGGGTATCAGAGGCTGGGTATCAGACACGGGGATTCAGGGGCGGGGAATCAGAGATGGGGAATCAGAGGCGGGGAATCAGAGGCAGGGAATCAGACGCGGGGAATCAGAGGTGGGGAATCAGAGCTGGGTAATCAGAGGCGGGGAATCAGAGTTGGGGAATCAGAGGCGGAGAATCAGATATGGGAAAAGAGAGGCGGGGAATCAGAGGTGGGGAAACAGAGGCGGGGAATCTGATATGGGGAATCAGAGGTGGCGAATGAAAGGCGGTGAATCAGAGATGGGGAATCAGAGGCGGGGAATCAGAGGCAGGGAATCAAACACGGGGAATCAGAGGTGGGGTATCAGAGCTGGGGAATCAGAGGCGGGGAATCAGAGTTGGGGAATCAGAGGCGGGGAATCAGATATTGGGAAACAGAGGCGGGGAATCAGAGGCAGGGAAACAGAGGTGGGGAATCATATATGGGGAATCAGAGGTGGGGAATCAGAGGTTGGGAATGAGAGGCCGGGAATCAGAGGCCGGGGAATCAGAGGCGGGGAATCAGAGATGGGGAATCAGAGGCGGGGAATCAGATATTGGGAAACAGAGGCGGGGAATCAGAGGCAGGGAATCAGAGGTGGGAATCAGAGGCGGGGCATCAGAGGCAGGGAATCAGACACGGGGAATCAGAGGCGGGGAATCAGAGATGGGGAATCAGAGGCGGTGAATCAGAGGCAGGGAATCGGACAGCGGGAATCAGAGGCGGGGAATCAGAGCTGGGGAATCAGAGGCGGGGAATCAGAGTTGGGGAGTCAGAGGCGGGGAATCAGATGTGGTGAATCAGAGGTGGGGAATCAGAGGTTGTGAATCAGAGATGGGGAATCACAGGCGGGAAATCAGAGGCAGGGAATCAGAGCTGGGGAATCAGAGGAGGGGAATCAGAGCTGGGGAATCAGAGGCAGGGAATCAGAGTTGGGGATTCAGAGGCGGGGAATCTGAGCTGGGGAATCAGAAGTGGGGAATCAGAGGCGGGGAATCAGAGGCAGGGAATCAGAGGCGGGGAATCAGAGGCAGGGAATCAGATGTGGGGAATCAGAGGCAGGGAATCAGAGCTGGGGTATCAGAGGCGGGGAATCAGAGTTTGGGAATCAGAGGCGGGGAATCAGATATGGGGAATCAGAGGCGGGGAATCAGAGGCGCGGAAAGAGAGGCGGGAAATCAGATATGGGGAATCAGAGGTGGGGAATCGGGGAGGGGTATCAGAGGCTGGGTATCAGACACGGGGATTCAGGGGCGGGGAATCAGAGATGGGGAATCAGAGGCGGGGAATCAGAGGCAGGGAATCAGACGCGGGGAATCAGAGGTGGGGAATCAGAGCTGGGTAATCAGAGGCGGGGAATCAGAGTTGGGGAATCAGAGGCGGAGAATCAGATATGGGGAAAGAGAGGCGGGGAATCAGAGGTGGGGAAACAGAGGCGGGGAATCTGATATGGGGAATCAGAGGTGGCGAATGAAAGGCGGTGAATCAGAGATGGGGAATCAGAGGCGGGGAATCAGAGGCAGGGAATCAAACACGGGGAATCAGAGGTGGGGTATCAGAGCTGGGGAATCAGAGGCGGGGAATCAGAGTTGGGGAATCAGAGGCGAGGAATCAGATATTGGGAAACAGAGGCGGGGAATCAGAGGCAGGGAAACAGAGGTGGGGAATCAGATATGGGGAATCAGAGGTGGGGAATCAGAGGTTGGGAAACAGACGCAGGGAATCAGAGGCGGGGAGTCAGAGGCAGGGAATCAGAGGCAGGGAATCAGATGTGCGGAATCAGAGATGGGGAATCAGAGGCAGCGAATCAGAGGCGGGGAACCAGAGGCGGGGATTCAGAGGTGGGGAATCAGATATGGGGAAACAGAGGCGGGGAATTAGAGGCGGCCAAACAGAGGCGGGGAATCAGATATGGGGAATCAGAGGTGGGGAATCAGAGGTTGTGAATCAGAGATGGGGAATCACAGGCGGGAAATCAAAGGCAGGGAATCAGAGCTGGGGAATCAGAGGCGGGGAATCAGAGCTGGGGAATCAGAGGCGGGGAATCAGAGCTGGGGAATCAGAGGCAGGGAATCAGAGTTGGGGATTCAGAGGCGGGGAATCAGAGCTGGGGAATCAGTGGCGGGGAATCAGAGGCAGGGAATCAGAGGCGGGGAATCAGAGGCAGGGAATCAGATGTGGGGAATCAGAGGCAGGGAATCAGAGCTGGGGTATCAGAGGCGGGGAATCAGAGTTTGGGAATCAGAGGTGGGGAATCAGATATGGGGAATCAGAGGCGCGGAAAGAGAGGCGGGAAATCTAATATGGGGAATCAGAGGTGGGGAATCGGGGAGGGGTATCAGAGGCTGGGTATCAGACACGGGGATTCAGGGGCGGGGAATCAGAGATGGGGAATCAGAGGCGGGGAATCAGAGGCAGGGAATCAGACGCGGGGAATCAGAGGTGGGGAATCAGAGCTGGGTAATCAGAGGCGGGGAATCAGAGTTGGGGAATCAGAGGCGGAGAATCAGATATGGGAAAAGAGAGGCGGGGAATCAGAGGTGGGGAAACAGAGGCGGGGAATCTGATATGGGGAATCAGAGGTGGCGAATGAAAGGCGGTGAATCAGAGATGGGGAATCAGAGGCGGGGAATCAGAGGCAGGGAATCAAACACGGGGAATCAGAGGTGGGGTATCAGAGCTGGGGAATCAGAGGCGGGGAATCAGAGTTGGGGAATCAGAGGCGAGGAATCAGATATTGGGAAACAGAGGCGGGGAATCAGAGGCAGGGAAACAGAGGTGGGGAATCAGATATGGGGAATCAGAGGTGGGGAATCAGAGGTTGGGAAACAGACGCAGGGAATCAGAGGCGGGGAGTCAGAGGCAGGGAATCAGAGGCAGGGAATCAGATGTGCGGAATCAGAGATGGGGAATCAGAGGCAGCGAATCAGAGGCGGGGAACCAGAGGCGGGGTATCAGACACGGGGATTCAGGGGCGGGGTATCAGAGATGGGGAATCAGAGGCGGGGAATCAGAGGCAGGGAATCAGACGCGGGGAATCAGAGGTGGGGAATCAGAGCTGGGTAATCAGAGGCGGGGAATCAGAGTTGGGGAATCAGAGGCGGAGAATCAGATATGGGGAAAGAGAGGCGGGGAATCAGAGGTGGGGAAACAGAGGCGGGGAATCTGATATGGGGAATCAGAGGTGGCGAATGAAAGGCGGTGAATCAGAGATGGGGAATCAGAGGCGGGGAATCAGAGGCAGGGAATCAAACACGGGGAATCAGAGGTGGGGTATCAGAGCTGGGGAATCAGAGGCGGGGAATCAGAGTTGGGGAATCAGAGGCGAGGAATCAGATATTGGGAAACAGAGGCGGGGAATCAGAGGCAGGGAAACAGAGGTGGGGAATCAGATATGGGGAATCAGAGGTGGGGAATCAGAGGTTGGGAAACAGACGCAGGGAATCAGAGGCGGGGAGTCAGAGGCAGGGAATCAGAGGCAGGGAATCAGATGTGCGGAATCAGAGATGGGGAATCAGAGGCAGCGAATCAGAGGCGGGGAACCAGAGGCGGGGATTCAGAGGTGGGGAATCAGATATGGGGAAACAGAGGCGGGGAATTAGAGGCGGGCAAACAGAGGCGGGGAATCAGATATGGGGAATCAGAGGTGGGGAATCAGAGGTTGTGAATCAGAGATGGGGAATCACAGGCGGGAAATCAAAGGCAGGGAATCAGAGCTGGGGAATCAGAGGCGGGGAATCAGAGCTGGGGAATCAGAGGCAGGGAATCAGAGTTGGGGATTCAGAGGCGGGGAATCAGAGCTGGGGAATCAGTGGCGGGGAATCAGAGGCAGGGAATCAGAGGCGGGGAATCAGAGGCAGGGAATCAGATATGGGGATTCAGAGGTGGGGAATCAGAGGTTGAGAATCAGAGGCAGGGAATCGGAGGCAGGGAATCAGAGGCAGGGAATCAGATGTGGGGAATCTGAGGCTGGGAATCAGAGCTGGGGAATTAGAGGCGTGGAATCAGAGTTTGGGAATCAGAGGCGGGGAATTGGATATGGGGAAACAGAGGCGGGGAATCAGAGGTGGGGAAACAGAGCTGGTGAATCAGAGGCGGGGAATCAGAGTTGGGGAATCAGAGGCGGGGAATCAGATATGGGGAATCAGAGGCGGGGAATCAGGCGCGGAAAGGGAGGCAGGGAATCAGATATGGGGAATCAGAGGTGGGGAATCAGGGGCGGGGTATCAGAGGCTGGGTATCAGACACGGGGATTCAGAGGCGGGGAATCAGAGATGGGGAATCAGAGGCAGGGAATCAGAGGCAGGGAATCACATATGGGGAAACAGAGGCGGGGAATCAGAGGCGGGGAAACAGAGGCGGGGAATCTGATATGGGGAATCAGAGGTGGCGAATTAAAGGAAGTGAATCAGAGATGGGGAATCAGAGGCGGGGAATCAGAGGCAGGGAATCAAACACGGTGAATCAGAGGCGGGGAATCAGAGCTGGAGAATCAGAGGTGGGGAATCAGAGAAGGGGAATCAGAGGCAGGGAATCAAACACGGGGAATCAGAGCTGGGGAATCAGAGGCGGGGAATCAGAGTTGGCGAATCAGATATGGGGAATCAGAGGTGGGGAATCAGGGGCGGGGAATCAGTGGCAGGGAATCAGAGGTGGGAATCAGAGGCCGGGAATCAGAGGCAGGGAATCAGACACGTGGAATCAGAGGCGGGGAATCAGAGATGGGGAATCAGAGGCGGTGAATCAGAGGCAGGGAATCGGACACCGGGAATCAGAGGTGGGGAATCAGAGCTGGGGAATCAGAGGCGGGGAATCAGAGTTGGGGAATCAGAGGAGGGGAATCAGATGTGGTGAATCAGAGGTGGGGAATCAGAGGTTGTGAATCAGAAATGGGGAATCACAGGCGCGAAATCAGAGGCAGGGAATCAGAGCTGGGGAATCAGATGAGGGGAATCAGAGCTGGGGAATCAGAGGCAGGGAATCAGAATTGGGGATTCAGAGGCGGGGAATCAGAGCTGGGGAATCAGAAGCGGGAAATCAGAGGCGGGGAATTAGAGGCAGGGAATCAGAGGCAGGCAATCAGATATGGGGATTCAGAGGTGGGGAATCAGAGGTTGGGAATCAGAGGCAGGGAATCAGAGGCGTGGAATCAGAGGCAGGGAATCAGATGTGGGGAATCAGAGGCAGGGAATCAGAGCTGGGGTATCAGAGGCGGGGAATCAGAGTTTGGGAATCAGAGGCGGGGAATCAGATATGGGGAATCAGAGGCGGGGAATCAGAGTTTGGGAATCAGAGGTGGGGAATCAGATATGGGGAATCAGAGGTGGGGAATCAGAGGTTGGGAAACAGACGCAGGGAATCAGAGGCGGGGAGTCAGAGGCAGGGAATCAGAGGCAGGGAATCAGATGTGCGGAATCAGAGATGGGGAATCAGAGGCAGCGAATCAGAGGCGGGGAACCAGAGGCGGAGATTCAGAGGTGGGGAATCAGATATGGGGAAACAGAGGCGGGGAATTAGAGGCGGGCAAACAGAGGCGGGGAATCAGATATGGGGAATCAGAGGTGGGGAATCAGAGGTTGTGAATCAGAGATGGGGAATCACAGGCGGGAAATCAAAGGCAGGGAATCAGAGCTGGGGAATCAGAGGCGGGGAATCAGAGCTGGGGAATCAGAGGCGGGGAATCAGAGCTGGGGAATCAGAGGCAGGGAATCAGAGTTGGGGATTCAGAGGCGGGGAATCAGAGCTGGGGAATCAGTGGCGGGGAATCAGAGGCAGGGAATCAGAGGCGGGGAATCAGAGGCAGGGAATCAGATATGGGGATTCAGAGGTGGGGAATCAGAGGTTGAGAATCAGAGGCAGGGAATCGGAGGCAGGGAATCAGAGGCAGGGAATCAGATGTGGGGAATCTGAGGCTGGGAATCAGAGCTGGGGAATTAGAGGCGTGGAATCAGAGTTTGGGAATCAGAGGCGGGGAATTAGATATGGGGAAACAGAGGCGGTGAATCAGAGGTGGGGAAACAGAGCTGGTGAATCAGAGGCGGGGAATCAGAGTTGGGGAATCAGAGGCGGGGAATCAGATATGGGGAATCAGAGGCGGGGAATCAGGCGCGGAAAGGGAGGCAGGGAATCAGATATGGGGAATCAGAGGTGGGGAATCAGGGGCGGGGTATCAGAGGCTGGGTATCAGACACGGGGATTCAGAGGAGGGGAATCAGAGATGGGGAATCAGAGGCAGGGAATCAGAGGCAGGGAATCAGATATGGGGAAACAGAGGCGGGGAATCAGAGGCGGGGAAACAGAGGCGGGGAATCTGATATGGGGAATCAGAGGTGGCGAATTAAAGGAAGTGAATCAGAGATGGGGAATCAGAGGCGGGGAATCAGAGGCAGGGAATCAAACACGGTGAATCAGAGGCGGGGAATCAGAGCTGGAGAATCAGAGGTGGGGAATCAGAGAAGGGGAATCAGAGGCAGGGAATCAAACACGGGGAATCAGAGCTGGGGAATCAGAGGCGGGGAATCAGAGTTGGCGAATCAGATATGGGGAATCAGAGGTGGGGAATCAGGGGCGGGGAATCAGTGGCAGGGAATCAGAGGTGGGAATCAGAGGCCGGGAATCAGAGGCAGGGAATCAGACACGTGGAATCAGAGGCGGGGAATCAGAGATGGGGAATCAGAGGCGGTGAATCAGAGGCAGGGAATCGGACACCGGGAATCAGAGGTGGGGAATCAGAGCTGGGGAATCAGAGGCGGGGAATCAGAGTTGGGGAATCAGAGGAGGGGAATCAGATGTGGTGAATCAGAGGTGGGGAATCAGAGGTTGTGAATCAGAAATGGGGAATCACAGGCGCGAAATCAGAGGCAGGGAATCAGAGCTGGGGAATCAGATGAGGGGAATCAGAGCTGGGGAATCAGAGGCAGGGAATCAGAGTTGGGGATTCAGAGGCGGGGAATCAGAGCTGGGGAATCAGAAGCGGGAAATCAGAGGCGGGGAATTAGAGGCAGGGAATCAGAGGCAGGCAATCAGATATGGGGATTCAGAGGTGGGGAATCAGAGGTTGGGAATCAGAGGCAGGGAATCAGAGGCGTGGAATCAGAGGCAGGGAATCAGATGTGGGGAATCAGAGGCAGGGAATCAGAGCTGGGGTATCAGAGGCGGGGAATCAGAGTTTGGGAATCAGAGGCGGGGAATCAGATATGGGGAATCAGAGGCGGGGAATCAGAGTTTGGGAATCAGAGGCGGGGAATCAGATATGGGGAATCAGAGGTGGAGAATCAGGGGAGGGGTATCAGAGGCTGGGTATCAGACACGGGGATTCAGAGGCGGGGAATCAGAGATGGGGAATCAGAGGCGGGGAATCAGAGGCAGGGAATCAGACGCGGGGAATCAGAGGCGGGGAATCAGAGCTGGGTAATCAGAGGCGGGGAATCAGAGTTGTGGAATCAGAGGCGGGTAATCAGATATGGGGAAAGAGAGGCGGGGAATCAGAGGCGGGGAAACAGAGGCGGGGAATCTGATATGGGGAATCAGAGGTGGCGAATGAAAGGCGGTGAATCAGAGATGGGGAATCAGAGGCGGGGTATCAGAGGCAGGGAATCAAACACGGGGAATCAGAGGTGGGGTATCAGAGCTGGGGAATCAGAGGCGGGGAATCAGAGTTGGGGAATCAGAGGCGAGGAATCAGATATTGGGAAACAGAGGCGGGGAATCAGAGGCAGGGAAACAGAGGTGGGGAATCAGATATGGGGAATCAGAGGTGGGGAATCAGAGGTTGGGAAACAGAGGCAGGGAATCAGAGGCGGGGAGTCAGAGGCGGGGAATCAGAGGCAGGGAATCAGATGTGCGGAATCAGAGATGGGGAATCAGAGGCAGCGAATCAGAGGCGGGGAACCAGAGGCGGGGATTCAGAGGCGTGGAATCAGATATGGGGAAACAGAGGCGGGGAATTAGAGGCGGGCAAACAGAGGCGGGGAATCAGATATGGGGAATCAGAGGTGGGGAATCAGAGGTTGTGAATCAGAGATGGGGAATCACAGGCGGGAAATCAGAGGCAGGGAATCAGAGCTGGGGAATCAGAGGCTGGGAATCAGAGCTGGGGAATCAGAGGCAGGGAATCAGAGTTGGGGATTCAGAGGCGGGGAATCAGAGCTGGGGAATCAGAGGCGGGGAATCAGAGGCAGGGAATCAGAGGCGGGGAATCAGAGGCAGGGAATCAGATATGGGGATTCAGAGGTGGGGAATCAGAGGTTGGGAATCAGAGGCAGGGAATCGGAGGCAGGGAATCAGAGGCAGGGAATCAGATGTGGGGAATCAGAGGCGGTGAATCAGAGCTGGGGAATCAGAGTCGGGCAATCAGGGTTTGGGAATCAGAGGCGGGGAATTAGATATGGGGAAACAGAGGAGGGGAATCAGAGGTGGGGAAACAGAGCTGGGGAATCAGAGGCGGGGAATCAGAGTTGGGGAATCAGAGGCGGGGAATCAGATATGGGGAAGCAGAGGCGGGGAATCAGAGGCGCGGAAAGAGAGGCGGGGAATCAGATATGTGGAATCAGAGGTGGGGAATCAGATATGGGGAAACAGAGGCGGGGAATCAGAGGCGGGGAAACAGAGGTGGGGAATCTGATATGGGGAATCAGAGGTGGCGAATGAAAGGCGGTGAATCAGAGATGGGGAATCAGAGGCGGGGAATCAGAGGCAGGGAATCAAACACGGGGAATCAGAAGTGGGGAATCAGAGCTGGGGAATCAGAGGCGGGGAATCAGAGTTGGGGAATCAGAGGCGGGGAATCAGATATGGGGAAACAGAGGTGGGGAATCAGAGGCAGGGAAACAGAGGTGGGGAATCAGATATGGGGAATCAGAGGTGGGGAATCAGAGGTTGGGAAACAGAGGCAGGGAATCAGAGGCGGGGAGTCAGAGGCGGGGAATCAGAGGCAGGGAATCAGATGTGCGGAATCAGAGATGGGGAATCAGAGGCGGGGAATCAGATATGGGGAATCAGAGCTGGGTAATCAGAGGCGGGGAATCAGAGTTGTGGAATCAGAGGCGGGTAATCAGATATGGGGAAAGAGAGGCGAGGAATCAGAGGCGGGGAAACAGAGGCGGGGAATCTGATATGGGGAATCAGAGGTGGCGAATGAAATGCGGTGAATCAGAGATGGGGAATCAGAGGCGGGGTATCAGAGGCAGGGAATCAAACACGGGGAATCAGAGTTGGGGTATCAGAGCTGGGGAATCAGAGGCGGGGAATCAGAGTTGTGGAATCAGAGGCGGGTAATCAGATATGGGGAAAGAGAGGCGGGGAATCAGAGGCGGGGAAACAGAGGCGGGGAATCTGATATGGGGAATCAGAGGTGGCGAATGAAAGGCGGTGAATCAGAGATGGGGAATCAGAGGCGGGGTATCAGAGGCAGGGAATCAAACACGGGGAATCAGAGGTGGGGTATCAGAGCTGGGGAATCAGAGGCGGGGAATCAGAGTTGGGGAATCAGAGGCGAGGAATCAGATATTGGGAAACAGAGGCGGGGAATCAGAGGCAGGGAAACAGAGGTGGGGAATCAGATATGGGGAATCAGAGGTGGGGAATCAGAGGTTGGGAAACAGAGGCAGGGAATCAGAGGCGGGGAGTCAGAGGCGGGGAATCAGAGGCAGGGAATCAGATGTGCGGAATCAGAGATGGGGAATCAGAGGCAGCGAATCAGAGGCGGGGAACCAGAGGCGGGGATTCAGAGGCGTGGAATCAGATATGGGGAAACAGAGGCGGGGAATTAGAGGCGGGCAAACAGAGGCGGGGAATCAGATATGGGGAATCAGAGGTGGGGAATCAGAGGTTGTGAATCAGAGATGGGGAATCACAGGCGGGAAATCAGAGGCAGGGAATCAGAGCTGGGGAATCAGAGGCTGGGAATCAGAGCTGGGGAATCAGAGGCAGGGAATCAGAGTTGGGGATTCAGAGGCGGGGAATCAGAGCTGGGGAATCAGAGGCGGGGAATCAGAGGCAGGGAATCAGAGGCGGGGAATCAGAGGCAGGGAATCAGATATGGGGATTCAGAGGTGGGGAATCAGAGGTTGGGAATCAGAGGCAGGGAATCGGAGGCAGGGAATCAGAGGCAGGGAATCAGATGTGGGGAATCAGAGGCGGTGAATCAGAGCTGGGGAATCAGAGTCGGGGAATCAGGGTTTGGGAATCAGAGGCGGGGAATTAGATATGGGGAAACAGAGGAGGGGAATCAGAGGTGGGGAAACAGAGCTGGGGAATCAGAGGCGGGGAATCAGAGTTGGGGAATCAGAGGCGGTGAATCAGATATGGGGAAGCAGAGGCGGGGAATCAGAGGCGCGGAAAGAGAGGCGGGGAATCAGATATGTGGAATCAGAGGTGGGGAATCAGATATGGGGAAACAGAGGCGGGGAATCAGAGGCGGGGAAACAGAGGTGGGGAATCTGATATGGGGAATCAGAGGTGGCGAATGAAAGGTGGTGAATCAGAGATGGGGAATCAGAGGCGGGGAATCAGAGGCAGGGAATCAAACACGGGGAATCAGAAGTGGGGAATTAGAGCTGGGGAATCAGAGGCGGGGAATCAGAGTTGGGGAATCAGAGGCGGGGAATCAGATATGGGGAAACAGAGGTGGGGAATCAGAGGCAGGGAAACAGAGGTGGGGAATCAGATATGGGGAATCAGAGGTGGGGAATCAGAGGTTGGGAAACAGAGGCAGGGAATCAGAGGCGGGGAGTCAGAGGCGGGGAATCAGAGGCAGGGAATCAGATGTGCGGAATCAGAGATGGGGAATCAGAGGCGGGGAATCAGATATGGGGAATCAGAGCTGGGTAATCAGAGGCGGGGAATCAGAGTTGTGGAATCAGAGGCGGGTAATCAGATATGGGGAAAGAGAGGCGGGGAATCAGAGGCGGGGAAACAGAGGCGGGGAATCTGATATGGGGAATCAGAGGTGGCGAATGAAATGCGGTGAATCAGAGATGGGGAATCAGAGGCGGGGTATCAGAGGCAGGGAATCAAACACGGGGAATCAGAGTTGGGGTATCAGAGCTGGGGAATCAGAGGCGGGGAATCAGAGTTGGGGAATCAGAGGCGAGGAATCAGATATTGGGAAACAGAGGCGGGGAATCAGAGGCAGGGAAACAGAGGTGGGGAATCAGATATGGGGAATCAGAGGTGGGGAATCAGAGGTTGGGAAACAGAGGCAGGGAATCAGAGGCGGGGAGTCAGAGGCGGGGAATCAGAGGCAGGGAATCAGATGTGCGGAATCAGAGATGGGGAATCAGAGGCAGCGAATCAGAGGCGGGGAACCAGAGGCGGGGATTCAGAGGCGGGGAATCAGATATGGGGAAACAGAGGCGGGGAATTAGAGGCGGGCAAACAGAGGCGGGGAATCAGATATGGGGAATCAGAGGTGGGGAATCAGAGGTTGTGAATCAGAGATGGCGAATCACAGGCGGGAAATCAGAGGCAGGGAATCAGAGCTGGGGAATCAGAGGCTGGGAATCAGAGCTGGGGAATCAGAGGCAGGGAATCAGAGTTGGGGATTCAGAGGCGGGGAATCAGAGCTGGGGAAACAGAGGCCGGGAATCAGAGGCAGGGAATCAGAGGCGGGGAATCAGAGGCAGGGAATCAGATATGGGGATTCAGAGGTGGGGAATCAGAGGTTGGGAATCAGAGGCAGGGAATCGGAGGCAGGGAATCAGAGGCAGGGAATCAGATGTGGGGAATCAGAGGCGGTGAATCAGAGTTGGGGAATCAGAGGCGGGGAATCAGAGCTGGGGTTTCAGAGGCGGGGAATCTGAGTTTGGGAATCAGAGGCAGGGAATCAGATATGGGGAATCAGAGGCGGGGAATCAGAGGCGCGGAAAGAGAGGCGGGAAATCAGATATGGGGAATCAGAGGTGCGAATCGGGGAGGGGTATCAGAGGCTGGGTATCAGAAACGGGGATTCAGAGGCAGGGAATCAGATGTGCGGAATCAGAGATGGGGAATCAGAGGCAGCGAATCAGAGGCGGGGAACCAGAGGCGGGGAATCAGATATGGGTAACAGAGGCGGGGAATCAGAGTTGGGGAATCAGAGGCGGGGAATCAGATATGGGGAAAGAGAGGCGGGGAATCAGAGGCGGGGAAACAGAGGCGGGGAATCTGATATGGGGAATCTGAGGTGGCGAATGAAAGGCGGTGAATCAGAGATGGGGAATCAGAGGCGGGGAATCAGAGGCAGGGAATCAAACACGGGGAATCAGAGGTGGGGTATCAGAGCTGGGGAATCAGAGGCGGGGAATCAGAG
This sequence comes from Narcine bancroftii, assembly GCF_036971445.1. Classification (NCBI taxonomy): domain Eukaryota; kingdom Metazoa; phylum Chordata; class Chondrichthyes; order Torpediniformes; family Narcinidae; genus Narcine; species Narcine bancroftii. The sequence goes on from NC_091474.1 coordinate 57,234,274, forward strand.
TTGGGGAATCAGAGGCGGGGAATCAGATATTGGGAAACAGAGGCGGGGAATCAGAGGCAGGGAATCAGAGGTGGGGAATCATATATGGGGAATCAGAGGTGGGGAATCAGAGGTTGGGAATGAGAGGCCGGGAATCAGAGGCCGGGGAATCAGAGGCGGGGAATCAGAGATGGGGAATCAGAGGCGGGGAATCAAACACGGGGAATCAGAGCTGGGGAATCAGAGGCGGGGAATCAGAGTTGGCGAATCAGATATGGGGAATCAGAGTTGGGGAATCAGGGGCGGGGAATCAGTGGCAGTGAATCAGAGGTGGGAATCAGAGGCGGGGAATCAGAGGCAGGGAATCAGACACGGGGAATCAGAGGCGGAGAATCAGAGATGGGGAATCAGAGGCGGTGAATCAGAGGCAGGGAATTGGACACCGGGAATCAGAGGCGGGGAATCAGAGCTGGGGAATCAGAGGCGGGGAATCAGAGTTGGGGAATCAGAGGCGGGGAATCAGATGTGGTGAATCAGAGGTGGGGAATCAGAGGTTGTGAATCAGAGATGGGGAATCACAGGCGGGAAATCAGAGGCAGGGAATCAGAGCTGGGGAATCAGAGGAGGGGAATCAGAGCTGGGGAATCAGAGGCAGGGAATCAGAGATGGGGATTCAGAGGCGGGGAATCTGAGCTGGGGAATCAGAAGCGGGGAATCAGAGGCGGGGAATCAGAGGCAGGGAATCAGAGGCGGGGAATCAGAGGCAGGGAATCAGATGTGGGGAATCAGAGGCAGGGAATCAGAGCTGGGGTATCAGAGGCGGGGAATCAGAGTTTGGGAATCAGAGGCGGGGAATCAGATATGGGGATTCAGAGGCGGGGAATCAGAGGCGCGGAAAGAGAGGCGGGAAATCAGATATGGGGAATCAGAGGTGGGGAATCGGGGAGGGGTATCAGAGGCTGGGTATCAGACACGGGGATTCAGGGGCGGGGAATCAGAGATGGGGAATCAGAGGCGGGGAATCAGAGGCAGGGAATCAGACGCGGGGAATCAGAGGTGGGGAATCAGAGCTGGGTAATCAGAGGCGGGGAATCAGAGTTGGGGAATCAGAGGCGGAGAATCAGATATGGGAAAAGAGAGGCGGGGAATCAGAGGTGGGGAAACAGAGGCGGGGAATCTGATATGGGGAATCAGAGGTGGCGAATGAAAGGCGGTGAATCAGAGATGGGGAATCAGAGGCGGGGAATCAGAGGCAGGGAATCAAACACGGGGAATCAGAGGTGGGGTATCAGAGCTGGGGAATCAGAGGGGGGGAATCAGAGTTGGGGAATCAGAGGCGAGGAATCAGATATTGGGAAACAGAGGCGGGGAATCAGAGGCAGGGAAACAGAGGTGGGGAATCAGATATGGGGAATCAGAGGTGGGGAATCAGAGGTTGGGAAACAGACGCAGGGAATCAGAGGCGGGGAGTCAGAGGCAGGGAATCAGAGGCAGGGAATCAGATGTGCGGAATCAGAGATGTGGAATCAGAGGCAGCGAATCAGAGGCGGGGAACCAGAGGCGGGGATTCAGAGGTGGGGAATCAGATATGGGGAAACAGAGGCGGGGAATTAGAGACGGGCAAACAGAGGCGGGGAATCAGATATGGGGAATCAGAGGTGGGGAATCAGAGGTTGTGAATCAGAGATGGGGAATCACAGGCGGGAAATCAAAGGCAGGGAATCAGAGCTGGGGAATCACAGGCGGGGAATCAGAGCTGGGGAATCAGAGGCGGGGAATCAGAGCTGGGGAATCAGAGGCAGGGAATCAGAGTTGGGGATTCAGAGGCGGGGAATCAGAGCTGGGGAATCAGTGGCGGGGAATCAGAGGCAGGGAATCAGAGGCGGGGAATCAGAGGCAGGGAATCAGATGTGGCGAATCAGAGGCAGGGAATCAGAGCTGGGGTATCAGAGGCGGGGAATCAGAGTTTGGGAATCAGAGGTGGGGAATCAGATATGGGGAATCAGAGGCACGGAAAGAGAGGCGGGAAATCTAATATGGGGAATCAGAGGTGGGGAATCGGGGAGGGGTATCAGAGGCTGGGTATCAGACACGGGGATTCAGGGGCGGGGAATCAGAGATGGGGAATCAGAGGCGGGGAATCAGAGGCAGGGAATCAGACGCGGGGAATCAGAGGTGGGGAATCAGAGCTGGGTAATCAGAGGCGGGGAATCAGAGTTTGGGAATCAGAGGTGGGGAATCAGATATGGGGAATCAGAGGCACGGAAAGAGAGGCGGGAAATCTAATATGGGGAATCAGAGGTGGGGAATCGGGGAGGGGTATCAGAGGCTGGGTATCAGACACGGGGATTCAGGGGCGGGGAATCAGAGATGGGGAATCAGAGGCGGGGAATCAGAGGCAGGGAATCAGACGCGGGGAATCAGAGGTGGGGAATCAGAGCTGGGTAATCAGAGGCAGGGAATCAGAGTTGGGGAATCAGAGGCGGAGAATCAGATATGGGAAAAGAGAGGCGGGGAATCAGAGGTGGGGAAACAGAGGCGGGGAATCTGATATGGGGAATCAGAGGTGGCGAATGAAAGGCGGTGAATCAGAGATGGGGAATCAGAGGCGGGGAATCAGAGGCAGGGAATCAAACACGGGGAATCAGAGGTGGGGTATCAGAGCTGGGGAATCAGAGGCGGGGAATCAGAGTTGGGGAATCAGAGGCGAGGAATCAGATATTGGGAAACAGAGGCGGGGAATCAGAGGCAGGGAAACAGAGGTGGGGAATCAGATATGGGGAATCAGAGGTGGGGAATCAGAGGTTGGGAAACAGACGCAGGGAATCAGAGGCGGGGAGTCAGAGGCAGGGAATCAGAGGCAGGGAATCAGATGTGCTGAATCAGAGATGGGGAATCAGAGGCAGCGAATCAGAGGCGGGGAACCAGAGGCCGGGATTCAGAGGTGGGGAATCAGATATGGGGAAACAGAGGCGGGGAATTAGAAGCGGGCAAACAGAGGCGGGGAATCAGATATGGGGAATCAGAGGTGGGGAATCAGAGGTTGTGAATCAGAGATGGGGAATCACAGGCGGGAAATCAAAGGCAGGGAATCAGAGCTGGGGAATCAGAGGCGGGGAATCAGAGCTGGGGAATCAGAGGCGGGGAATCAGAGCTGGGGAATCAGAGGCAGGGAATCAGAGTTGGGGATTCAGAGGCGGGGAATCAGAGCTGGGGAATCAGTGGCGGGGAATCAGAGGCAGGGTATCAGAGGCGGGGAATCAGAGGCAGGGAATCAGATATGGGGATTCAGAGGTGGGGAATCAGAGGTTGAGAATCAGAGGCAGGGAATCGGAGGCAGGGAATCAGAGGCAGGGAATCAGATGTGGGGAATCTGAGGCTGGGAATCAGAGCTGGGGAATTAGAGGCGTGGAATCAGAGTTTGGGAATCAGAGGCGGGGAATTAGATATGGGGAAACAGAGGCGGGGAATCAGAGGTGGGGAAACAGAGCTGGTGAATCCGAGGCGGGGAAACAGAGTTGGGGAATCAGAGGCGGGGAGTCAGATATGGGGAATCAGAGGCGGGGAATCAGGCGCGGAAAGAGAGGCAGGGAATCAGATATGGGGAATCAGAGGTGGGGAATCAGGGGCGGGGTATCAGAGGCTGGGTATCAGACACGGGGATTCAGAGGCGGGGAATCAGAGATGGGGAATCAGAGGCAGGGAATCAGAGGCAGGGAATCAGATATGGGGAAACAGAGGCGGGGAATCAGAGGCGGGGAAACAGAGGCGGGGAATCTGATATGGGGAATCAGAGGTGGCGAATTAAAGGAAGTGAATCAGAGATGGGGAATCAGAGGCGGGGAATCAGAGGCAGGGAATCAAACACGGTGAATCAGAGGCGGGGAATCAGAGCTTGAGAATCAGAGGTGGGGAATCAGAGATGGGGAATCAGAGGCAGGGAATCAAACACGGGGAATCAGAGCTCGGGAATCAGAGGCGGGGAATCAGAGTTGGCGAATCAAATATGGGGAATCAGAGGTGGGGAATCAGGGGCGGGGAATCAGTGGCAGGGAATCAGAGGTGGGAATCAGAGGCCGGGAATCAGAGGCAGGGAATCAGACACGTGGAATCAGAGGCGGGGAATCAGAGATGGGGAATCAGAGGCGGTGAATCAGAGGCAGGGAATCGGACACCGGGAATCAGAGGCGGGGAATCAGAGCTGGGGAATCAGAGGCGGGGAATCAGAGTTGGGGAATCAGAGGAGGGGAATCAGATGTGGTGAATCAGATGTGGGGAATCAGAGGTTGTGAATCAGAAATGGGGAATCACAGGCGCGAAATCAGAGGCAGGGAATCAGAGCTGGGGAATCAGATGAGGGGAATCAGAGCTGGGGAATCAGAGGCAGGGAATCAGAGTTGGGGATTCAGAGGCGGGGAATCAGAGCTGGGGAATCAGAAGCGGGAAATCAGAGGCGGGGAATCAGAGGCAGGGAATCAGAGGCAGGCAATCAGATATGGGGAATCAGAGGCAGGGAATCAGAGCTGGGGTATCAGAGGCGGGGAATCAGAGTTTGGGAATCAGAGGCGGGGAATCAGATATGGGGAATCAGAGGCGGGGAATCAGAGTTTGGGAATCAGAGGCGGGGAATCAGATATGGGGAATCAGAGCTGGAGAATCAGGGGAGGGGTATCAGAGGCTGGGTATCAGACACGGGGATTCAGAGGCGGGGAATCAGAGATGGGGAATCAGAGGCGGGGAATCAGAGGCAGGGAATCAGACGCGGGGAATCAGAGGCGGGGAATCAGAGCTGGGTAATCAGAGGCGGGGAATCAGAGTTGTGGAATCAGAGGCGGGTAATCAGATATGGGGAAAGAGAGGCGGGGAATCAGAGGCGGGGAAACAGAGGCGGGGAATCTGATATGGGGAATCAGAGGTGGCGAATGAAAGGCGGTGAATCAGAGATGGGGAATCAGAGGCGGGGTATCAGAGGCAGGGAATCAAACACGGGGAATCAGAGGTGGGGTATCAGAGCTGGGGAATCAGAGGCGGGGAATCAGAGTTGGGGAATCAGAGGCGAGGAATCAGATATTGGGAAACAGAGGCGGGGAATCAAAGGCAGGGAAACAGAGGTGGGGAATCAGATATGGGGAATCAGAGGTGGGGAATCAGAGGTTGGGAAACAGAGGCAGGGAATCAGAGGCGGGGAGTCAGAGGCGGGGAATCAGAGGCAGGGAATCAGATGTGCGGAATCAGAGATGGGGAATCAGAGGCAGCGAATCAGAGGCGGGGAACCAGAGGCGGGGATTCAGAGGCGTGGAATCAGATATGGGGAAACAGAGGCGGGGAATTAGAGGCGGGCAAACAGAGGCGGGGAATCAGATATGGGGAATCAGAGGTGGGGAATCAGAGGTTGTGAATCAGAGATGGGGAATCACAGGCGGGAAATCAGAGGCAGGGAATCAGAGCTGGGGAATTAGAGGCTGGGAATCAGAGCTGGGGAATCAGAGGCAGGGAATCAGAGTTGGGGATTCAGAGGCGGGGAATCAGAGCTGGGGAATCAGAGGCGGGGAATCAGAGGCAGGGAATCAGAGGCGGGGAATCAGAGGCAGGGAATCAGATATGGGGATTCAGAGGTGGGGAATCAGAGGTTGGGAATCAGAGGCAGGGAATCGGAGGGAGGGAATCAGAGGCAGGGAATCAGATGTGGGGAATCAGAGGCGGTGAATCAGAGCTGGGGAATCAGAGTCGGGGAATCAGGGTTTGGGAATCAGAGGCGGGGAATTAGATATGGGGAAACAGAGGCGGGGAATCAGAGGTGGGGAAACAGAGCTGGGGAATCAGAGGCGGGGAATCAGAGTTGGGGAATCAGAGGCGGGGAATCAGATATGGGGAAGCAGAGGCGGGGAATCAGAGGCGCAGAAAGAGAGGCGGGGAATCAGATATGTGGAATCAGAGGTGGGGAATCAGATATGGGGAAACAGAGGTGGGGAATCAGAGGCGGGGAAACAGAGGTGGGGAATCTGATATGGGGAATCAGAGGTGGCGAATGAAAGGCGGTGAATCAGAGATGGGGAATCAGAGGCGGGGAATCAGAGGCAGGGAATCAAACACGGGGAATCAGAGGCGGGGAATCAGAGTTGGGGAATCAGAGGCGGGGAATCAGATATGGGGAAACAGAGGTGGGGAATCAGAGGCAGGGAAACAGAGGTGGGGAATCAGATATGGGGAATCAGAGGTGGGGAATCAGAGGTTGGGAAACAGAGGCAGGGAATCAGAGGCGGGGAGTCAGAGGCAGGGAATCAGAGGCAGGGAATCAGATGTGCGGAATCAGAGATGGGGAATCAGAGGCGGGGAATCAGATATGGGGAATCAGAGCTGGGTAATCAGAGGCGGGGAATCAGAGTTGTGGAATCAGAGGCGGGTAATCAGATATGGGGAAAGAGAGGCGGGGAATCAGAGGCGGGGAAACAGAGGCGGGGAATCTGATATGGGGAATCAGAGGTGGCGAATGAAATGCGGTGAATCAGAGATGGGGAATCAGAGGCGGGGTATCAGAGGCAGGGAATCAAACACGGGGAATCAGAGTTGGGGTATCAGAGCTGGGGAATCAGAGGCGGGGAATCAGAGTTGGGGAATCAGAGGCGAGGAATCAGATATTGGGAAACAGAGGCGGGGAATCAGAGGCAGGGAAACAGAGGTGGGGAATCAGATATGGGGAATCAGAGGTGGGGAATCAGAGGTTGGGAAACAGAGGCAGGGAATCAGAGGCGGGGAGTCAGAGGCGGGGAATCAGAGGCAGGGAATCAGATGTGCGGAATCAGAGATGGGGAATCAGAGGCAGCGAATCAGAGACGGGGAACCAGAGGCGGGGATTCAGAGGCGGGGAATCAGATATGGGGAAACAGAGGCGGGGAATTAGAGGCGGGCAAACAGAGGCGGGGAATCAGATATGGGGAATCAGAGGTGGGGAATCAGAGGTTGTGAATCAGAGATGGGGAATCACAGGCGGGAAATCAGAGGCAGGGAATCAGAGCTGGGGAATCAGAGGCTGGGAATCAGAGCTGGGGAATCAGAGGCAGGGAATCAGAGTTGGGGATTCAGAGGCGGGGAATCAGAGCTGGGGAAACAGAGGCCGGGAATCAGAGGCAGGGAATCAGAGGCGGGGAATCAGAGGCAGGGAATCAGATATGGGGATTCAGAGGTGGGGAATCAGAGGTTGGGAATCAGAGGCAGGGAATCGGAGGCAGGGAATCAGAGGCAGGGAATCAGATGTGGGGAATCAGAGGCGGTGAATCAGAGCTGGGGAATCAGAGTCGGGGAATCAGAGTTTGGGAATCAGAGGCGGGGAATTAGATATGGGGAAACAGAGGCGGGTAATCAGAGGTGGGGAAACAGAGCTGGGGAATCAGAGGCGGGGAATCAGAGTTGGGGAATCAGAGGCGGGGAATCAGATATGGGGAAGCAGAGGCGGGGAATCAGAGGCGCGGAAAGAGAGGCGGGGAATCAGATATGGGGAATCAGAGGTGGGGAATCAGATATGGGGAAACAGAGGCGGGGAATCAGAGGCGGGGAAACAGAGGTGGGGAATCTGATATGGGGAATCAGAGGTGGCGAATGAAAGGTGGTGAATCAGAGATGGGGAATCAGAGGCGGGGAATCAGAGGCAGGGAATCAAACACGGGGAATCAGAAGTGGGGAATCAGAGCTGGGGAATCAGAGGCGGGGAATCAGAGTTGGGGAATCAGAGGCGGGGAATCAGATATGGGGAATCAGAGGTGGGGAATCAGAGGTTGGGAAACAGAGGCAGGGGAATCAGAGGCGGGGAGTCAGAGGCGGGGAATCAGAGGCAGGGAATCAGATGTGCGGAATCAGAGATGGGGAATCAGAGGCAGCGAATCAGAGGCGGGGAACCAGAGGCGGGGAATCAGAGGCCGGGAATCAGAGGCCGGGAATGAGAGGCCGGGAATCAGCGGCCGGGAATCAGAGGCCGGGAATCAGAGGCCGGGAATCAGAGGCGGGGAATCAAACACGGGGAATCAGAGCTGGGGAATCAGAGGCGGGGAATCAGAGCTGAGGAATCAGAGGCGGGGAATCAGAGGCAGGGAATCAGAGGCGGGGAATCAGAGGCAGGGAATCAGATATGGGGATTCAGAGGTGGGGAATCAGAGGTTGGGAATCAGAGGCAGGGAATCGGAGGGAGGGAATCAGAGGCAGGGAATCAGATGTGGGGAATCAGAGGCGGTGAATCAGAGCTGGGGAATCAGAGTCGGGGAATCAGGGTTTGGGAATCAGAGGCGGGGAATTAGATATGGGGAAACAGAGGCGGGGAATCAGAGGTGGGGAAACAGAGCTGGGGAATCAGAGGCGGGGAATCAGAGTTGGGGAATCAGAGGCGGGGAATCAGATATGGGGAAGCAGAGGCGGGGAATCAGAGGCGCAGAAAGAGAGGCGGGGAATCAGATATGTGGAATCAGAGGTGGGGAATCAGATATGGGGAAACAGAGGTGGGGAATCAGAGGCGGGGAAACAGAGGTGGGGAATCTGATATGGGGAATCAGAGGTGGCGAATGAAAGGCGGTGAATCAGAGATGGGGAATCAGAGGCGGGGAATCAGAGGCAGGGAATCAAACACGGGGAATCAGAGGCGGGGAATCAGAGTTGGGGAATCAGAGGCGGGGAATCAGATATGGGGAAACAGAGGTGGGGAATCAGAGGCAGGGAAACAGAGGTGGGGAATCAGATATGGGGAATCAGAGGTGGGGAATCAGAGGTTGGGAAACAGAGGCAGGGAATCAGAGGCGGGGAGTCAGAGGCAGGGAATCAGAGGCAGGGAATCAGATGTGCGGAATCAGAGATGGGGAATCAGAGGCGGGGAATCAGATATGGGGAATCAGAGCTGGGTAATCAGAGGCGGGGAATCAGAGTTGTGGAATCAGAGGCGGGTAATCAGATATGGGGAAAGAGAGGCGGGGAATCAGAGGCGGGGAAACAGAGGCGGGGAATCTGATATGGGGAATCAGAGGTGGCGAATGAAATGCGGTGAATCAGAGATGGGGAATCAGAGGCGGGGTATCAGAGGCAGGGAATCAAACACGGGGAATCAGAGTTGGGGTATCAGAGCTGGGGAATCAGAGGCGGGGAATCAGAGTTGGGGAATCAGAGGCGAGGAATCAGATATTGGGAAACAGAGGCGGGGAATCAGAGGCAGGGAAACAGAGGTGGGGAATCAGATATGGGGAATCAGAGGTGGGGAATCAGAGGTTGGGAAACAGAGGCAGGGAATCAGAGGCGGGGAGTCAGAGGCGGGGAATCAGAGGCAGGGAATCAGATGTGCGGAATCAGAGATGGGGAATCAGAGGCAGCGAATCAGAGACGGGGAACCAGAGGCGGGGATTCAGAGGCGGGGAATCAGATATGGGGAAACAGAGGCGGGGAATTAGAGGCGGGCAAACAGAGGCGGGGAATCAGATATGGGGAATCAGAGGTGGGGAATCAGAGGTTGTGAATCAGAGATGGGGAATCACAGGCGGGAAATCAGAGGCAGGGAATCAGAGCTGGGGAATCAGAGGCTGGGAATCAGAGCTGGGGAATCAGAGGCAGGGAATCAGAGTTGGGGATTCAGAGGCGGGGAATCAGAGCTGGGGAAACAGAGGCCGGGAATCAGAGGCAGGGAATCAGAGGCGGGGAATCAGAGGCAGGGAATCAGATATGGGGATTCAGAGGTGGGGAATCAGAGGTTGGGAATCAGAGGCAGGGAATCGGAGGCAGGGAATCAGAGGCAGGGAATCAGATGTGGGGAATCAGAGGCGGTGAATCAGAGCTGGGGAATCAGAGTCGGGGAATCAGAGTTTGGGAATCAGAGGCGGGGAATTAGATATGGGGAAACAGAGGCGGGGAATCAGAGGTGGGGAAACAGAGCTGGGGAATCAGAGGCGGGGAATCAGAGTTGGGGAATCAGAGGCGGGGAATCAGATATGGGGAAGCAGAGGCGGGGAATCAGAGGCGCGGAAAGAGAGGCGGGGAATCAGATATGGGGAATCAGAGGTGGGGAATCAGATATGGGGAAACAGAGGCGGGGAATCAGAGGCGGGGAAACAGAGGTGGGGAATCTGATATGGGGAATCAGAGGTGGCGAATGAAAGGTGGTGAATCAGAGATGGGGAATCAGAGGCGGGGAATCAGAGGCAGGGAATCAAACACGGGGAATCAGAAGTGGGGAATCAGAGCTGGGGAATCAGAGGCGGGGAATCAGAGTTGGGGAATCAGAGGCGGGGAATCAGATATGGGGAATCAGAGGTGGGGAATCAGAGGTTGGGAAACAGAGGCAGGGGAATCAGAGGCGGGGAGTCAGAGGCGGGGAATCAGAGGCAGGGAATCAGATGTGCGCAATCAGAGATGGGGAATCAGAGGCAGCGAATCAGAGGCGGGGAACCAGAGGCGGGGAATCAGAGGCCGGGAATCAGAGGCCGGGAATGAGAGGCCGGGAATCAGCGGCCGGGAATCAGAGGCCGGGAATCAGAGGCCGGGAATCAGAGGCGGGGAATCAAACACGGGGAATCAGAGCTGGGGAATCAGAGGCGGGGAATCAGAGTTGGGGAATCAGAGGCGGGGAATCAGATATGGGGAAACAGAGGTGGGGAATCAGAGGCGGGGAATCAGAGGCGCAGAAACAGAGGCGGGGTATCAGATATGGGGAATCAGAGGTGGGGAATCAGGGGCGGGGTATCAGAGGCTGGGTATCAGACACGGGGATTCAGAGGCGGGGAATCAGAGATGGGGAATCAGAGGCGGGGAATCAGAGGCAGGGAATCAGACGCGGGGAATCAGAGGCAGGGAATCAGAGCCTGGGAATCAGAGGCGGGGTATCAGAGGCGGGGAAACAGAGGCGGGGAATCAGATATGGGCACTCAGAGGTGGGGAATCAGAGGTTGGGAATCAGAGGCAGGGAATCAGAGGCAGGGAATCAGAGGCGGGGAATCAGAGGCAGGGATTCGGATGTGCTGAATCAGAGAAGGGGAATCAGAGGTGGGGAATCAGAGGCGGGAAAACATAGGTGGGGAATCAGATACGGGGAATCAGAGGTGGGGAATCAGAGGCGGTGAATCAGAGATGGGGATTCAGAGGCGGGGAATTAGAGGCTGGAAATCAGTCACGGGGAATCAGAGGCTGTGAATCAGAGGCGGGGAATCAGAGGCGGGGAATCAGAGCTGGGGAATCAGAGGCAGGGAATCAGAGTTGGGGATTCAGAGGCGGGTAATCAGATATGGGGAATCAGAGGCGGGGAATTAGAGGTGGGCAAACAGAGGCGGGGAATCAGATATGGTGAATCAGAGGTGGGGAATCAAAGGTTGTGAAACAGAGATGGGGAATCACAGGCGGGAAATCAGAGGCAGGAAATCAGAGCTGGGGTATCAGAGGCGGGGAATCAGAGGCCGGGAATCAGAGGAGGGGAATCAGATATGGGGAATCAGAGGCGGGGAATCAGAGGCGCGGAAAGATAGGCGGGAAATCAGATATGGGGAATCAGAGGTGCAAATCGGGGAGGGGTATCAGAGGCTGGGTATCAGAAACGGGGATTCAGAGGCAGGGAATCAGAGGAGGGGAATCAGATATGGGGAATCAGAGGCGGGGAATCAGAGTTGGGGAATCAGAGGCGGGGAATCAGAGCTGGGGTATCAGAGGCGGGGAATCAGAGGCCGGGAATCAGAGGAGGGGAATCAGATATGGGGAATCAGAGGCGGGGAATCAGAGGCGCGGAAAGATAGGCGGGAAATCAGATATGGGGAATCAGAGGTGCAAATCGGGGAGGGGTATCAGAGGCTGGGTATCAGAAACGGGGATTCAGAGGCAGGGAATCAGAGGAGGGGAATCAGATATGGGGAATCAGAGGCGGTGAATCAGAGTTGGGGAATCAGAGGCGGGGAATCAGAGCTGGGGTATCAGAGGCGGGGAATCAGAGGCCGGGAATCAGAGGAGGGGAATCAGATATGGGGAATCAGAGGCGGGGAATCAGAGGCGCGGAAAGATAGGCGGGAAATCAGATATGGGGAATCAGAGGTGCAAATCGGGGAGGGGTATCAGAGGCTGGGTATCAGAAACGGGGATTCAGAGGCAGGGAATCAGATGTGCGGAATCAGAGATGGGGAATCAGAGGCAGCGAATCAGAGGCGGGGAATCAGAGTTTGGGAATCAGAGGCGGGGAATTAGATTTGGGGAAACAGAGGCTGGGAATCAGAGGTGGGGAAACAGAGCTGGGGAATCAGAGGCGGGGAATCAGAGTTGGGGAATCAGTGGCGGGGAATCAGATATGGGGAATCTGAGGCGGGGAATCAGAGGCGCGGAAAGAGAGGCGGGGAATCAGATATGGGGAATCAGAGGTGGGGAATCAGGGGCGGGGTATCAGAGGCTGGGTATCAGACACGGGGATTCAGAGGCGGGGAATCAGAGATGGGGAATCAGAGGCGGGGAATCAGAGGCAGGGAATCAGACGCGGGGAATCAGATGCGGGGAATCAGAGCTGGGTAATCAGAGGCGGGGAATCAGAGTTGGGGAATCAGAGGCGGGGAATCAGATATGGGGAAACAGAGGCGGGGAATCAGAGGCGGGGAAACAGAGGCGGGGAATCTGATTGGGGAATCAGAGGTGGCGAAAGAAAGGCGGTGAATCAGAGATGGCGAATCAGAGGCGGGGAATCAGAGGCAGGGAATCAAACACGGGGAATCAGAGGTGGCAATCAGAGCTGGGGAATCAGTGGCGGGGAATCAGAGTTGGGGAATCAGAGGCAGGGAATCAGATATGGTGAAACAGAGGTGGGGAATCAGAGGCAGGGAAACAGAGGTGGGGAATCAGATATGGGGAATCAGAGGTGGGGAATCAAAGGTTTGGAAACAGAGGCAGGGAATCAGAGGCGGGGAGTCAGAGGAGGGGAATCAGAGGCAGGGAATCAGATGTGCGGAATCAGAGATGGGGAATCAGAGGCAGCGAATCAGAGGCGGGGAACCAGAGGCGGGGAATCAGAGGCCGGGAATCAGAGGCCGGGAATGAGAGGCCGGGAATCAGAGGCAGGGAATCAGAGGCCGGGAATCAGAGATGGGGAATCAGAGGCGGGGAATCAAACACGGGGAATCAGAGCTGGGGAATCAGAGGCGGGGAATCAGAGTTGGGGAATCAGAGGCGGGGAATCAGATATGGGGAAACAGAGGCGGGGAAACAGAGGCAGGGAATCAGAGGCGGGGAGTCAGTGGCTGGGAATCAGAGGCAGGGAATCAGATGTGCGGAATCAGAGATGAGGAATCAGAGGCAGCGAATCAGAGGCGGGGAACCAGAGGCGGGGAATCAGAGGCCGGGAATCAGAGGCCGGGAATGAGAGGCCGGGAATCAGAGGCCGGGAATCAGAGATGGGGTATCAGAGGCGGGGAATCAAACACGGGGAATCAGAGCTGGGGAATCAGAGGCGGGGAATCAGAGTTGGGGAATCAGAGGCGGGGAATCAAATATGGGGAAACAGAGGCGGGGAATCAGAGGCGGGGAATCAGAGGCACAGAAACAGAGGCGGGGTATCAGATATGGGGAATCAGAGGTGGGGAATCAGGGGCGGGGTATCAGAGGCTGGGTATCAGACACGGGGATTCAGAGGCGGGGAATCAGAGATGGGGAATCAGAGGCGGGGAATCAGAGGCAGGGAATCAGACGCGGGGAATCAGAGGCGGGGAATCAGAGCCTGGGAATCAGAGGCGGGGAATCAGAGGCAGGGAAAGAGAGGCGGGGAATCAGATATGGGGACTCAGAGGTGGGGAATAAGAGGTTGGGAATCAGAGGCAGGGAATCAGAGGCGGGGAATCAGAGGCGGGGAATCAGAGGCAGGGTTTCGGATGTGCGGAATCAGAGATGGGGAATCAGAGGTGGGGAATCAGAGTCCAGGAATCAGAGATGGGGAATCAGAGGCGGGGAATCAGAGGCGGAAAAACATAGGTGGGGAATCAAATACGGGGAATCAGAGGTGGGGAATCAGAGGCGGTGAATCAGAGTTGGGGAATCAGAGGCGGGGAATCAGAGCTGGGGTATCAGAGGCGGGGAATCAGAGGCCGGGAATCAGAGGAGGGGAATCAGATATGGGGAATCAGAGGCGGGGAATCAGAGGCGCGGAAAGATAGGCGGGAAATCAGATATGGGGAATCAGAGGTGCAAATCGGGGAGGGGTATCAGAGGCTGGGTATCAGAAACGGGGATTCAGAGGCAGGGAATCAGATGTGCGGAATCAGAGATGGGGAATCAGAGGCAGCGAATCAGAGGCGGGGAACCAGAGGCGGGGAATCAGATATGGGTAATCAGAGGCGGGGAATCAGAGTTGGGGAATCAGAGGCGGGGAATCAGATATGGGGAAAGAGAGGCGGGGAATCAGAGGCGGGGAAACAGAGGCGGGGAATCTGATATGGGGAATCTGAGGTGGCGAATGAAAGGCGGTGAATCAGAGATGGGGAATCAGAGGCGGGGAATCAGAGGCAGGGAATCAAACATGGGGAATCAGAGGTGGGGTATCAGAGCTGGGGAATCAGAGGCGGGGAATCAGAGTTGGGGAATCAGAGGCGGGGAATCAGATATGGGGAAACAGAGGCGGGGAATCAGAGGCGGGGAAACAGAGGCGCGGAATCTGATTGGGGAATCAGAGGTGGCGAATGAAAGGCGGTGAATCAGAGATGGGGAATCAGAGGCGGGGAATCAGAGGCAGGGAATCAAACACGGGGAATCAGAGGTGGGGAATCAGAGCTGGGGAATCAGTGGCGGGGAATCAGAGTTGGGGAATCAGAGGCGTGGAATCAGATATGGTGAAACAGAGGTGGGGAATCAGAGGCAGGGAAACAGAGGTGGGGAATCAGATATGGGGAATCAGAGGTGGGGAATCAAAGGTTTGGAAACAGAGGCAGGGAATCAGAGGCGGGGAGTCAGAGGCGGGGAATCAGAGGCAGGGAATCAGATGTGCGGAATCAGAGATGGGGAATCAGAGGCAGCGAATCAGAGGCGGGGAACCAGAGGCGGGTAATCAGAGGCCGGGAATCAGATGCCGGGAATGAGAGGCCGGGAATCAGAGGCAGGGAATCAGAGGCCGGGAATCAGAGATGGGGAATCAGAGGCGGGCAATCAAACACGGGGAATCAGAGCTGGGGAATCAGAGGCGGGGAATCAGAGTTGGGGAATCAGAGGCGGGGAATCAGATATGGGGAAACAGAGGCGGGGAAACAGAGGCAGGGAATCAGAGGCGGGGAGTCAGAGGCTGGGAATCAGAGGCAGGGAATCAGATGTGCGGAATCAGAGATGAGGAATCAGAGGCAGCGAATCAGAGGCGGGGAACCAGAGGCGGGGAATCAGAGGCCGGGAATCAGAGGCCGGGAATGAGAGGCCGGGAATCAGAGGCCGGGAATCAGAGATGGGGTATCAGAGGCGGGGAATCAAACACGGGGAATCAGAGCTGGGGAATCAGAGGCGGGGAATCAGAGTTGGGGAATCAGAGGCGGGGAATCAAATATGGGGAAACAGAGGCGGGGAATCAGAGGCGGGGAATCAGAGGTGCAGAAACAGAGGCGGGGTATCAGATATGGGGAATCAGAGGTGGGGAATCAGGGGCAGGGTATCAGAGGCTGGGTATCAGACACGGGGATTCAGAGGCGGGGAATCAGAGATGGGGAATCAGAGGCCGGGAATCAGAGGCAGGGAATCAGACGCGGTGAATCAGAGGCGGGGAATCAGAGCCTGGGAATCAGAGGCGGGGAATCAGAGGCGGGGAAAGAGAGGCGGGGAATCAGATATGGGGACTCAGAGGTGGGGAATCAGAGGTTGGGAATCAGAGGCAGGGAATCAGAGGCGGGGAATCAGAGGCGGGGAATCAGAGGCAGGGTTTCGGATGTGCGGAATCAGAGATGGGGAATCAGAGGTGGGGAATCAGAGTCCAGGAATCAGAGATGGGGAATCAGAGGCGGGGAATCAGAGGCGGAAAAACATAGGTGGGGAATCAGATACGGGGAATCAGAGGTGGGGAATCAGAGGCGGTGAATCAGAGTTGGGGAATCAGAGGCGGGGAATCAGAGCTGGGGTATCAGAGGCGGGGAATCAGAGTTTGGGAATCAGAGGAGGGGAATCAGATATGGGGAATCAGAGGCGGGGAATCAGAGGCGCGGAAAGAGAGGCGGGAAATCAGATATGGGGAATCAGAGGTGCGAATCGGGGAGGGGTATCAGAGGCTGGGTATCAGAAACGGGGATTCAGAGGCAGGGAATCAGATGTGCGGAATCAGAGATGGGGAATCAGAGGCAGCGAATCAGAGGCGGGGAACCAGAGGCGGGGAATCAGATATGGGTAATCAGAGGCGTGGAATCAGAGGCGGGGAATCAGAGGCGGGGAATCAGATATGGGGAAAGAGAGGCGGGGAATCAGAGGCGGGGAAACAGAGGCGGGGAATCTGATATATGGAATCTGAGGTGGCGAATGAAAGGCGGTGAATCAGAGTTGGGGATTCAGAGGCGGGGAATCAGAGCTGGGGAATCAGAGGCGGGGAATCAGAGGCAGGGAATCAGAGGCGGGGAATCAGAGGCAGGGAATCAGATATGGGGATTCAGAGGTGGGGAATCAGAGGTTGGGAATCAGAGGCAGGGAATCGGAGGCAGGGAATCAGAGGCAGGGAATCAGATGTGGGGAATCAGAGGCGGTGAATCAGAGCTGGGGAATCAGAGTCGGGGAATCAGAGTTTGGGAATCAGAGGCGGGGAATTAGATATGGGGAAACAGAGGCGGGGAATCAGAGGTGGGGAAACAGAGCTGGGGAATCAGAGGCGGGGAATCAGAGTTGGGGAATCAGAGGCGGGGAATCAGATATGGGGAAGCAGAGGCGGGGAATCAGAGGCGCGGAAAGAGAGGCGGGGAATCAGATATGTGGAATCAGAGGTGGGGAATCAGATATGGGGAAACAGAGGCGGGGAATCAGAGGCGGGGAAACAGAGGTGGGGAATCTGATATTGGGAATCAGAGGTGGCGAATGAAAGGCGGTGAATCAGAGATGGGGAATCAGAGGCGGGGAATCAGAGGCAGGGAATCAAACACGGGGAATCAGAAGTGGGGAATCAGAGCTGGGGAATCAGAGGCGGGGAATCAGAGTTGGGGAATCAGAGGCGGAGAATCAGATATGGGGAAACAGAGGTGGGGAATCAGAGGCAGGGAAACAGAGGTGGGGAATCAGATATGGGGAATCAGAGGTGGGGAATCAGAGGTTGGGAAACAGAGGCAGGGAATCAGAGGCGGGGAGTCAGAGGCGGGGAATCAGAGGCAGGGAATCAGATGTGCGGAATCAGAGATGGGGAATCAGAGGCGGCGAATCAGATATGGGGAATCAGAGCTGGGTAATCAGAGGCGGGGAATCAGAGTTGTGGAATGAGAAGCGGGTAATCAGATATGGGGAAAGAGAGGCGGGGAATCAGAGGCGGGGAAACAGAGGCGGGGAATCTGATATGGGGAATCAGAGGTGGCGAATGAAAGGCGGTGAATCAGAGATGGGGAATCAGAGGCGGGGTATCAGAGGCAGGGAATCAAACACGGGGAATCAGAGTTGGGGTATCAGAGCTGGGGAATCAGAGGCGGGGAATCAGAGTTGGGGAATCAGAGGCGAGGAATCAGATATTGGGAAACAGAGGCGGGGAATCAGAGGCAGGGAAACAGAGGTGGGGAATCAGATATGGGGAATCAGAGGTGGGGAATCAGAGGTTGGGAAACAGAGGCAGGGAATCAGAGGCGGGGAGTCAGAGGCGGGGAATCAGAGGCAGGTAATCAGATGTGCGGAATCAGAGATGGGGAATCAGAGGCAGCGAATCAGAGGCGGGGAACCAGAGGCCGGGATTCAGAGGCGGGGAATCAGATATGGGGAAACAGAGGCGGGGAATTAGAGGCGGGCAAACAGAGGCGGGGAATCAGATATGGGGAATCAGAGGTGGGGAATCAGAGGTTGTGAATCAGAGATGGGGAATCACAGGCGGGAAATCAGAGGCAGGGAATCAGAGCTGGGGAATCAGGGGCTGGGAATCAGAGCTGGGGAATCAGAGGCAGGGAATCAGAGTTGGGGATTCAGAGGCGGGGAATCAGAGCTGGGGTAACAGAGGCCGGGAATCAGAGGCAGGGAATCAGAGGCGGGGAATCAGAGGCAGGGAATCAGATATGGGGATTCAGAGGTGGGGAATCAGAGGTTGGGAATCAGAGGCAGGGAATCGGAGGCAGGGAATCAGAGGCAGGGAATCAGATGTGGGGAATCAGAGGCGGTGAATCAGAGCTGGGGAATCAGAGTCGGGGAATCTGAGTTTGGGAATCAGAGGCGGGGAATTAGATATGGGGAAACAGAGGCGGGGAATCAGAGGTGGGGAAACAGAGCTGGGGAATCAGAGGCGGGGAATCAGAGTTGGGGAATCAGAGGCGGGGAATCAGATATGGGGAAGCAGAGGCGGGGAATCAGAGGCGCGGAAAGAGAGGCGGGGAATCAGATATGGGGAATCAGAGGTGGGGAATCAGATATGGGGAAACAGAGGCGGGGAATCAGAGGCGGGGAAACAGAGGTGGGGAATCTGATATGGGGAATCAGAGGTGGCGAATGAAAGGTGGTGAATCAGAGATGGGGAATCAGAGGCGGGGAATCAGAGGCAGGGAATCAAACACGGGGAATCAGAAGTGGGGAATCAGAGCTGGGGAATCAGAGGCGGGGAATCAGAGTTGGGGAATCAGAGGCGGGGAATCAGATATGGGGAAACAGAGGTGGGGAATCAGAGGCAGGGAAACAGAGGTGGGGAATCAGATATGGGGAATCAGAGGTGGGGAATCAGAGGTTGGGAAACAGAGGCAAGGGAATCAGAGGTGGGGAGTCAGAGGCGGGGAATCAGAGGCAGGGAATCAGATGTGCGGAATCAGAGATGGGGAATCAGAGGCAGCGAATCAGAGGCGGGGAACCAGAGGCGGGGAATCAGAGGCCGGGAATCAGAGGCCGGGAATGAGAGGCCGGGAATCAGCGGCCGGGAATCAGAGGCCGGGAATCAGAGATGGGGAATCAGAGGCGGGAAATCAAACACGGGGAATCAGAGCTGGGGAATCAGAGGCGGGGAATCAGAGTTGGGGAATCAGAGGCGCAGAAACAGAGGCGGGGTATCAGATATGGGGAATCAGAGGTGGGGAATCAGGGGCGGGGTATCAGAGGCTGGGTATCAGACACGGGGAATCAGAGGCGGGGAATCAGAGGCAGGGAATCAGACGCGGGGAATCAGAGGCAGGGAATCAAACACGGGGAATCAGAAGTGGGGAATCAGAGCTGGGGAATCAGAGGCGGGGAATCAGAGTTGGGGAATCAGAGGCGGGGAATCAGATATGGGGAATCAGAGGTGGGGAATCAGAGGTTGGGAAACAGAGGCAGGGGAATCAGAGGCGGGGAGTCAGAGGCGGGGAATCAGAGGCAGGGAATCAGATGTGCGGAATCAGAGATGGGGAATCAGAGGCAGCGAATCAGAGGCGGGGAACCAGAGGCGGGGAATCAGAGGCCGGGAATCAGAGGCCGGGAATGAGAGGCCGGGAATCAGCGGCCGGGAATCAGAGGCCGGGAATCAGAGGCCGGGAATCAGAGGCGGGGAATCAAACACGGGGAATCAGAGCTGGGGAATCAGAGGCGGGGAATCAGAGCTGAGGAATCAGAGGCGGGGAATCAGAGGCAGGGAATCAGAGGCGGGGAATCAGAGGCAGGGAATCAGATATGGGGATTCAGAGGTGGGGAATCAGAGGTTGGGAATCAGAGGCAGGGAATCGGAGGGAGGGAATCAGAGGCAGGGAATCAGATGTGGGGAATCAGAGGCGGTGAATCAGAGCTGGGGAATCAGAGTCGGGGAATCAGGGTTTGGGAATCAGAGGCGGGGAATTAGATATGGGGAAACAGAGGCGGGGAATCAGAGGTGGGGAAACAGAGCTGGGGAATCAGAGGCGGGGAATCAGAGTTGGGGAATCAGAGGCGGGGAATCAGATATGGGGAAGCAGAGGCGGGGAATCAGAGGCGCAGAAAGAGAGGCGGGGAATCAGATATGTGGAATCAGAGGTGGGGAATCAGATATGGGGAAACAGAGGTGGGGAATCAGAGGCGGGGAAACAGAGGTGGGGAATCTGATATGGGGAATCAGAGGTGGCGAATGAAAGGCGGTGAATCAGAGATGGGGAATCAGAGGCGGGGAATCAGAGGCAGGGAATCAAACACGGGGAATCAGAGGCGGGGAATCAGAGTTGGGGAATCAGAGGCGGGGAATCAGATATGGGGAAACAGAGGTGGGGAATCAGAGGCAGGGAAACAGAGGTGGGGAATCAGATATGGGGAATCAGAGGTGGGGAATCAGAGGTTGGGAAACAGAGGCAGGGAATCAGAGGCGGGGAGTCAGAGGCAGGGAATCAGAGGCAGGGAATCAGATGTGCGGAATCAGAGATGGGGAATCAGAGGCGGGGAATCAGATATGGGGAATCAGAGCTGGGTAATCAGAGGCGGGGAATCAGAGTTGTGGAATCAGAGGCGGGTAATCAGATATGGGGAAAGAGAGGCGGGGAATCAGAGGCGGGGAAACAGAGGCGGGGAATCTGATATGGGGAATCAGAGGTGGCGAATGAAATGCGGTGAATCAGAGATGGGGAATCAGAGGCGGGGTATCAGAGGCAGGGAATCAAACACGGGGAATCAGAGTTGGGGTATCAGAGCTGGGGAATCAGAGGCGGGGAATCAGAGTTGGGGAATCAGAGGCGAGGAATCAGATATTGGGAAACAGAGGCGGGGAATCAGAGGCAGGGAAACAGAGGTGGGGAATCAGATATGGGGAATCAGAGGTGGGGAATCAGAGGTTGGGAAACAGAGGCAGGGAATCAGAGGCGGGGAGTCAGAGGCGGGGAATCAGAGGCAGGGAATCAGATGTGCGGAATCAGAGATGGGGAATCAGAGGCAGCGAATCAGAGACGGGGAACCAGAGGCGGGGATTCAGAGGCGGGGAATCAGATATGGGGAAACAGAGGCGGGGAATTAGAGGCGGGCAAACAGAGGCGGGGAATCAGATATGGGGAATCAGAGGTGGGGAATCAGAGGTTGTGAATCAGAGATGGGGAATCACAGGCGGGAAATCAGAGGCAGGGAATCAGAGCTGGGGAATCAGAGGCTGGGAATCAGAGCTGGGGAATCAGAGGCAGGGAATCAGAGTTGGGGATTCAGAGGCGGGGAATCAGAGCTGGGGAAACAGAGGCCGGGAATCAGAGGCAGGGAATCAGAGGCGGGGAATCAGAGGCAGGGAATCAGATATGGGGATTCAGAGGTGGGGAATCAGAGGTTGGGAATCAGAGGCAGGGAATCGGAGGCAGGGAATCAGAGGCAGGGAATCAGATGTGGGGAATCAGAGGCGGTGAATCAGAGCTGGGGAATCAGAGTCGGGGAATCAGAGTTTGGGAATCAGAGGCGGGGAATTAGATATGGGGAAACAGAGGCGGGGAATCAGAGGTGGGGAAACAGAGCTGGGGAATCAGAGGCGGGGAATCAGAGTTGGGGAATCAGAGGCGGGGAATCAGATATGGGGAAGCAGAGGCGGGGAATCAGAGGCGCGGAAAGAGAGGCGGGGAATCAGATATGGGGAATCAGAGGTGGGGAATCAGATATGGGGAAACAGAGGCGGGGAATCAGAGGCGGGGAAACAGAGGTGGGGAATCTGATATGGGGAATCAGAGGTGGCGAATGAAAGGTGGTGAATCAGAGATGGGGAATCAGAGGCGGGGAATCAGAGGCAGGGAATCAAACACGGGGAATCAGAAGTGGGGAATCAGAGCTGGGGAATCAGAGGCGGGGAATCAGAGTTGGGGAATCAGAGGCGGGGAATCAGATATGGGGAATCAGAGGTGGGGAATCAGAGGTTGGGAAACAGAGGCAGGGGAATCAGAGGCGGGGAGTCAGAGGCGGGGAATCAGAGGCAGGGAATCAGATGTGCGCAATCAGAGATGGGGAATCAGAGGCAGCGAATCAGAGGCGGGGAACCAGAGGCGGGGAATCAGAGGCCGGGAATCAGAGGCCGGGAATGAGAGGCCGGGAATCAGCGGCCGGGAATCAGAGGCCGGGAATCAGAGGCCGGGAATCAGAGGCGGGGAATCAAACACGGGGAATCAGAGCTGGGGAATCAGAGGCGGGGAATCAGAGTTGGGGAATCAGAGGCGGGGAATCAGATATGGGGAAACAGAGGTGGGGAATCAGAGGCGGGGAATCAGAGGCGCAGAAACAGAGGCGGGGTATCAGATATGGGGAATCAGAGGTGGGGAATCAGGGGCGGGGTATCAGAGGCTGGGTATCAGACACGGGGATTCAGAGGCGGGGAATCAGAGATGGGGAATCAGAGGCGGGGAATCAGAGGCAGGGAATCAGACGCGGGGAATCAGAGGCAGGGAATCAGAGCCTGGGAATCAGAGGCGGGGTATCAGAGGCGGGGAAACAGAGGCGGGGAATCAGATATGGGCACTCAGAGGTGGGGAATCAGAGGTTGGGAATCAGAGGCAGGGAATCAGAGGCAGGGAATCAGAGGCGGGGAATCAGAGGCAGGGATTCGGATGTGCTGAATCAGAGAAGGGGAATCAGAGGTGGGGAATCAGAGGCGGGAAAACATAGGTGGGGAATCAGATACGGGGAATCAGAGGTGGGGAATCAGAGGCGGTGAATCAGAGATGGGGATTCAGAGGCGGGGAATTAGAGGCTGGAAATCAGTCACGGGGAATCAGAGGCTGTGAATCAGAGGCGGGGAATCAGAGGCGGGGAATCAGAGCTGGGGAATCAGAGGCAGGGAATCAGAGTTGGGGATTCAGAGGCGGGTAATCAGATATGGGGAATCAGAGGCGGGGAATTAGAGGCGGGCAAACAGAGGCGGGGAATCAGATATGGTGAATCAGAGGTGGGGAATCAAAGGTTGTGAAACAGAGATGGGGAATCACAGGCGGGAAATCAGAGGCAGGAAATCAGAGCTGGGGTATCAGAGGCGGGGAATCAGAGGCCGGGAATCAGAGGAGGGGAATCAGATATGGGGAATCAGAGGCGGGGAATCAGAGGCGCGGAAAGATAGGCGGGAAATCAGATATGGGGAATCAGAGGTGCAAATCGGGGAGGGGTATCAGAGGCTGGGTATCAGAAACGGGGATTCAGAGGCAGGGAATCAGAGGAGGGGAATCAGATATGGGGAATCAGAGGCGGGGAATCAGAGTTGGGGAATCAGAGGCGGGGAATCAGAGCTGGGGTATCAGAGGCGGGGAATCAGAGGCCGGGAATCAGAGGAGGGGAATCAGATATGGGGAATCAGAGGCGGGGAATCAGAGGCGCGGAAAGATAGGCGGGAAATCAGATATGGGGAATCAGAGGTGCAAATCGGGGAGGGGTATCAGAGGCTGGGTATCAGAAACGGGGATTCAGAGGCAGGGAATCAGAGGAGGGGAATCAGATATGGGGAATCAGAGGCGGTGAATCAGAGTTGGGGAATCAGAGGCGGGGAATCAGAGCTGGGGTATCAGAGGCGGGGAATCAGAGGCCGGGAATCAGAGGAGGGGAATCAGATATGGGGAATCAGAGGCGGGGAATCAGAGGCGCGGAAAGATAGGCGGGAAATCAGATATGGGGAATCAGAGGTGCAAATCGGGGAGGGGTATCAGAGGCTGGGTATCAGAAACGGGGATTCAGAGGCAGGGAATCAGATGTGCGGAATCAGAGATGGGGAATCAGAGGCAGCGAATCAGAGGCGGGGAATCAGAGTTTGGGAATCAGAGGCGGGGAATTAGATTTGGGGAAACAGAGGCTGGGAATCAGAGGTGGGGAAACAGAGCTGGGGAATCAGAGGCGGGGAATCAGAGTTGGGGAATCAGTGGCGGGGAATCAGATATGGGGAATCTGAGGCGGGGAATCAGAGGCGCGGAAAGAGAGGCGGGGAATCAGATATGGGGAATCAGAGGTGGGGAATCAGGGGCGGGGTATCAGAGGCTGGGTATCAGACACGGGGATTCAGAGGCGGGGAATCAGAGATGGGGAATCAGAGGCGGGGAATCAGAGGCAGGGAATCAGACGCGGGGAATCAGATGCGGGGAATCAGAGCTGGGTAATCAGAGGCGGGGAATCAGAGTTGGGGAATCAGAGGCGGGGAATCAGATATGGGGAAACAGAGGCGGGGAATCAGAGGCGGGGAAACAGAGGCGGGGAATCTGATTGGGGAATCAGAGGTGGCGAAAGAAAGGCGGTGAATCAGAGATGGCGAATCAGAGGCGGGGAATCAGAGGCAGGGAATCAAACACGGGGAATCAGAGGTGGCAATCAGAGCTGGGGAATCAGTGGCGGGGAATCAGAGTTGGGGAATCAGAGGCAGGGAATCAGATATGGTGAAACAGAGGTGGGGAATCAGAGGCAGGGAAACAGAGGTGGGGAATCAGATATGGGGAATCAGAGGTGGGGAATCAAAGGTTTGGAAACAGAGGCAGGGAATCAGAGGCGGGGAGTCAGAGGAGGGGAATCAGAGGCAGGGAATCAGATGTGCGGAATCAGAGATGGGGAATCAGAGGCAGCGAATCAGAGGCGGGGAACCAGAGGCGGGGAATCAGAGGCCGGGAATCAGAGGCCGGGAATGAGAGGCCGGGAATCAGAGGCAGGGAATCAGAGGCCGGGAATCAGAGATGGGGAATCAGAGGCGGGGAATCAAACACGGGGAATCAGAGCTGGGGAATCAGAGGCGGGGAATCAGAGTTGGGGAATCAGAGGCGGGGAATCAGATATGGGGAAACAGAGGCGGGGAAACAGAGGCAGGGAATCAGAGGCGGGGAGTCAGTGGCTGGGAATCAGAGGCAGGGAATCAGATGTGCGGAATCAGAGATGAGGAATCAGAGGCAGCGAATCAGAGGCGGGGAACCAGAGGCGGGGAATCAGAGGCCGGGAATCAGAGGCCGGGAATGAGAGGCCGGGAATCAGAGGCCGGGAATCAGAGATGGGGTATCAGAGGCGGGGAATCAAACACGGGGAATCAGAGCTGGGGAATCAGAGGCGGGGAATCAGAGTTGGGGAATCAGAGGCGGGGAATCAAATATGGGGAAACAGAGGCGGGGAATCAGAGGCGGGGAATCAGAGGCACAGAAACAGAGGCGGGGTATCAGATATGGGGAATCAGAGGTGGGGAATCAGGGGCGGGGTATCAGAGGCTGGGTATCAGACACGGGGATTCAGAGGCGGGGAATCAGAGATGGGGAATCAGAGGCGGGGAATCAGAGGCAGGGAATCAGACGCGGGGAATCAGAGGCGGGGAATCAGAGCCTGGGAATCAGAGGCGGGGAATCAGAGGCAGGGAAAGAGAGGCGGGGAATCAGATATGGGGACTCAGAGGTGGGGAATAAGAGGTTGGGAATCAGAGGCAGGGAATCAGAGGTGGGGAATCAGAGGCGGGGAATCAGAGGCAGGGTTTCGGATGTGCGGAATCAGAGATGGGGAATCAGAGGTGGGGAATCAGAGTCCAGGAATCAGAGATGGGGAATCAGAGGCGGGGAATCAGAGGCGGAAAAACATAGGTGGGGAATCAAATACGGGGAATCAGAGGTGGGGAATCAGAGGCGGTGAATCAGAGTTGGGGAATCAGAGGCGGGGAATCAGAGCTGGGGTATCAGAGGCGGGGAATCAGAGGCCGGGAATCAGAGGAGGGGAATCAGATATGGGGAATCAGAGGCGGGGAATCAGAGGCGCGGAAAGATAGGCGGGAAATCAGATATGGGGAATCAGAGGTGCAAATCGGGGAGGGGTATCAGAGGCTGGGTATCAGAAACGGGGATTCAGAGGCAGGGAATCAGATGTGCGGAATCAGAGATGGGGAATCAGAGGCAGCGAATCAGAGGCGGGGAACCAGAGGCGGGGAATCAGATATGGGTAATCAGAGGCGGGGAATCAGAGTTGGGGAATCAGAGGCGGGGAATCAGATATGGGGAAAGAGAGGCGGGGAATCAGAGGCGGGGAAACAGAGGCGGGGAATCTGATATGGGGAATCTGAGGTGGCGAATGAAAGGCGGTGAATCAGAGATGGGGAATCAGAGGCGGGGAATCAGAGGCAGGGAATCAAACATGGGGAATCAGAGGTGGGGTATCAGAGCTGGGGAATCAGAGGCGGGGAATCAGAGTTGGGGAATCAGAGGCGGGGAATCAGATATGGGGAAACAGAGGCGGGGAATCAGAGGCGGGGAAACAGAGGCGCGGAATCTGATTGGGGAATCAGAGGTGGCGAATGAAAGGCGGTGAATCAGAGATGGGGAATCAGAGGCGGGGAATCAGAGGCAGGGAATCAAACACGGGGAATCAGAGGTGGGGAATCAGAGCTGGGGAATCAGTGGCGGGGAATCAGAGTTGGGGAATCAGAGGCGTGGAATCAGATATGGTGAAACAGAGGTGGGGAATCAGAGGCAGGGAAACAGAGGTGGGGAATCAGATATGGGGAATCAGAGGTGGGGAATCAAAGGTTTGGAAACAGAGGCAGGGAATCAGAGGCGGGGAGTCAGAGGCGGGGAATCAGAGGCAGGGAATCAGATGTGCGGAATCAGAGATGGGGAATCAGAGGCAGCGAATCAGAGGCGGGGAACCAGAGGCGGGTAATCAGAGGCCGGGAATCAGATGCCGGGAATGAGAGGCCGGGAATCAGAGGCAGGGAATCAGAGGCCGGGAATCAGAGATGGGGAATCAGAGGCGGGCAATCAAACACGGGGAATCAGAGCTGGGGAATCAGAGGCGGGGAATCAGAGTTGGGGAATCAGAGGCGGGGAATCAGATATGGGGAAACAGAGGCGGGGAAACAGAGGCAGGGAATCAGAGGCGGGGAGTCAGAGGCTGGGAATCAGAGGCAGGGAATCAGATGTGCGGAATCAGAGATGAGGAATCAGAGGCAGCGAATCAGAGGCGGGGAACCAGAGGCGGGGAATCAGAGGCCGGGAATCAGAGGCCGGGAATGAGAGGCCGGGAATCAGAGGCCGGGAATCAGAGATGGGGTATCAGAGGCGGGGAATCAAACACGGGGAATCAGAGCTGGGGAATCAGAGGCGGGGAATCAGAGTTGGGGAATCAGAGGCGGGGAATCAAATATGGGGAAACAGAGGCGGGGAATCAGAGGCGGGGAATCAGAGGTGCAGAAACAGAGGCGGGGTATCAGATATGGGGAATCAGAGGTGGGGAATCAGGGGCAGGGTATCAGAGGCTGGGTATCAGACACGGGGATTCAGAGGCGGGGAATCAGAGATGGGGAATCAGAGGCCGGGAATCAGAGGCAGGGAATCAGACGCGGTGAATCAGAGGCGGGGAATCAGAGCCTGGGAATCAGAGGCGGGGAATCAGAGGCGGGGAAAGAGAGGCGGGGAATCAGATATGGGGACTCAGAGGTGGGGAATCAGAGGTTGGGAATCAGAGGCAGGGAATCAGAGGCGGGGAATCAGAGGCGGGGAATCAGAGGCAGGGTTTCGGATGTGCGGAATCAGAGATGGGGAATCAGAGGTGGGGAATCAGAGTCCAGGAATCAGAGATGGGGAATCAGAGGCGGGGAATCAGAGGCGGAAAAACATAGGTGGGGAATCAGATACGGGGAATCAGAGGTGGGGAATCAGAGGCGGTGAATCAGAGTTGGGGAATCAGAGGCGGGGAATCAGAGCTGGGGTATCAGAGGCGGGGAATCAGAGTTTGGGAATCAGAGGAGGGGAATCAGATATGGGGAATCAGAGGCGGGGAATCAGAGGCGCGGAAAGAGAGGCGGGAAATCAGATATGGGGAATCAGAGGTGCGAATCGGGGAGGGGTATCAGAGGCTGGGTATCAGAAACGGGGATTCAGAGGCAGGGAATCAGATGTGCGGAATCAGAGATGGGGAATCAGAGGCAGCGAATCAGAGGCGGGGAACCAGAGGCGGGGAATCAGATATGGGTAATCAGAGGCGTGGAATCAGAGGCGGGGAATCAGAGGCGGGGAATCAGATATGGGGAAAGAGAGGCGGGGAATCAGAGGCGGGGAAACAGAGGCGGGGAATCTGATATATGGAATCTGAGGTGGCGAATGAAAGGCGGTGAATCAGAGTTGGGGATTCAGAGGCGGGGAATCAGAGCTGGGGAATCAGAGGCGGGGAATCAGAGGCAGGGAATCAGAGGCGGGGAATCAGAGGCAGGGAATCAGATATGGGGATTCAGAGGTGGGGAATCAGAGGTTGGGAATCAGAGGCAGGGAATCGGAGGCAGGGAATCAGAGGCAGGGAATCAGATGTGGGGAATCAGAGGCGGTGAATCAGAGCTGGGGAATCAGAGTCGGGGAATCAGAGTTTGGGAATCAGAGGCGGGGAATTAGATATGGGGAAACAGAGGCGGGGAATCAGAGGTGGGGAAACAGAGCTGGGGAATCAGAGGCGGGGAATCAGAGTTGGGGAATCAGAGGCGGGGAATCAGATATGGGGAAGCAGAGGCGGGGAATCAGAGGCGCGGAAAGAGAGGCGGGGAATCAGATATGTGGAATCAGAGGTGGGGAATCAGATATGGGGAAACAGAGGCGGGGAATCAGAGGCGGGGAAACAGAGGTGGGGAATCTGATATTGGGAATCAGAGGTGGCGAATGAAAGGCGGTGAATCAGAGATGGGGAATCAGAGGCGGGGAATCAGAGGCAGGGAATCAAACACGGGGAATCAGAAGTGGGGAATCAGAGCTGGGGAATCAGAGGCGGGGAATCAGAGTTGGGGAATCAGAGGCGGAGAATCAGATATGGGGAAACAGAGGTGGGGAATCAGAGGCAGGGAAACAGAGGTGGGGAATCAGATATGGGGAATCAGAGGTGGGGAATCAGAGGTTGGGAAACAGAGGCAGGGAATCAGAGGCGGGGAGTCAGAGGCGGGGAATCAGAGGCAGGGAATCAGATGTGCGGAATCAGAGATGGGGAATCAGAGGCGGCGAATCAGATATGGGGAATCAGAGCTGGGTAATCAGAGGCGGGGAATCAGAGTTGTGGAATGAGAAGCGGGTAATCAGATATGGGGAAAGAGAGGCGGGGAATCAGAGGCGGGGAAACAGAGGCGGGGAATCTGATATGGGGAATCAGAGGTGGCGAATGAAAGGCGGTGAATCAGAGATGGGGAATCAGAGGCGGGGTATCAGAGGCAGGGAATCAAACACGGGGAATCAGAGTTGGGGTATCAGAGCTGGGGAATCAGAGGCGGGGAATCAGAGTTGGGGAATCAGAGGCGAGGAATCAGATATTGGGAAACAGAGGCGGGGAATCAGAGGCAGGGAAACAGAGGTGGGGAATCAGATATGGGGAATCAGAGGTGGGGAATCAGAGGTTGGGAAACAGAGGCAGGGAATCAGAGGCGGGGAGTCAGAGGCGGGGAATCAGAGGCAGGTAATCAGATGTGCGGAATCAGAGATGGGGAATCAGAGGCAGCGAATCAGAGGCGGGGAACCAGAGGCCGGGATTCAGAGGCGGGGAATCAGATATGGGGAAACAGAGGCGGGGAATTAGAGGCGGGCAAACAGAGGCGGGGAATCAGATATGGGGAATCAGAGGTGGGGAATCAGAGGTTGTGAATCAGAGATGGGGAATCACAGGCGGGAAATCAGAGGCAGGGAATCAGAGCTGGGGAATCAGGGGCTGGGAATCAGAGCTGGGGAATCAGAGGCAGGGAATCAGAGTTGGGGATTCAGAGGCGGGGAATCAGAGCTGGGGTAACAGAGGCCGGGAATCAGAGGCAGGGAATCAGAGGCGGGGAATCAGAGGCAGGGAATCAGATATGGGGATTCAGAGGTGGGGAATCAGAGGTTGGGAATCAGAGGCAGGGAATCGGAGGCAGGGAATCAGAGGCAGGGAATCAGATGTGGGGAATCAGAGGCGGTGAATCAGAGCTGGGGAATCAGAGTCGGGGAATCTGAGTTTGGGAATCAGAGGCGGGGAATTAGATATGGGGAAACAGAGGCGGGGAATCAGAGGTGGGGAAACAGAGCTGGGGAATCAGAGGCGGGGAATCAGAGTTGGGGAATCAGAGGCGGGGAATCAGATATGGGGAAGCAGAGGCGGGGAATCAGAGGCGCGGAAAGAGAGGCGGGGAATCAGATATGGGGAATCAGAGGTGGGGAATCAGATATGGGGAAACAGAGGCGGGGAATCAGAGGCGGGGAAACAGAGGTGGGGAATCTGATATGGGGAATCAGAGGTGGCGAATGAAAGGTGGTGAATCAGAGATGGGGAATCAGAGGCGGGGAATCAGAGGCAGGGAATCAAACACGGGGAATCAGAAGTGGGGAATCAGAGCTGGGGAATCAGAGGCGGGGAATCAGAGTTGGGGAATCAGAGGCGGGGAATCAGATATGGGGAAACAGAGGTGGGGAATCAGAGGCAGGGAAACAGAGGTGGGGAATCAGATATGGGGAATCAGAGGTGGGGAATCAGAGGTTGGGAAACAGAGGCAAGGGAATCAGAGGTGGGGAGTCAGAGGCGGGGAATCAGAGGCAGGGAATCAGATGTGCGGAATCAGAGATGGGGAATCAGAGGCAGCGAATCAGAGGCGGGGAACCAGAGGCGGGGAATCAGAGGCCGGGAATCAGAGGCCGGGAATGAGAGGCCGGGAATCAGCGGCCGGGAATCAGAGGCCGGGAATCAGAGATGGGGAATCAGAGGCGGGAAATCAAACACGGGGAATCAGAGCTGGGGAATCAGAGGCGGGGAATCAGAGTTGGGGAATCAGAGGCGCAGAAACAGAGGCGGGGTATCAGATATGGGGAATCAGAGGTGGGGAATCAGGGGCGGGGTATCAGAGGCTGGGTATCAGACACGGGGAATCAGAGGCGGGGAATCAGAGGCAGGGAATCAGACGCGGGGAATCAGAGGCAGGGAATCAGAGCCTGGGAATCAGAGGCGGGGTATCAGAGGCGGGGAAACAGAGGCGGGGAATCAGATATGGGCACTCAGAGGTGGGGAATCAGAGGTTGGGAATCAGAGGCAGGGAATCAGAGGCGGGGAATCAGAGGCGGGGAATCAGAGGCAGGGATTCGGATGTGCGGAATCAGAGAAGGGGAATCAGAGGTTGGGAATCAGAGGCGGGAAAACATAGGTGGGGAATCAGATACGGGGAATCAGAGGTGGGGAATCAGAGGCGGTGAATCAGAGATGGGGATTCAGAGGCGGGGAATTAGAGGCTGGAAATCAGACACGGGGAATCAGAGGCTGTGAATCAGAGGCGGGGAATCAGATATGGGGAATCAGAGGCGGGGAATTAGAGGCGGGCAAACAGAGGCGGGGAATCAGATATGGTGAATCAGAGGTGGGGAATCAAAGGTTGTGAAACAGAGATGGGGAATCACAGGCGGGAAATCAGAGGCAGGAAATCAGAGCTGGGGAATCAGAGGCGGGGAATCAGAGCTGGGGAATCAGAGGCGGGGAATCAGAGTTTGGGAATCAGAGGCGGGGAATTAGATTTGGGGAAACAGAGGCTGGGAATCAGAGGTGGGGAAACAGAGCTGGGGAATCAGAGGCGGGGAATCAGAGTTGGGGAATCAGTGGCGGGGAATCAGATATGGGGAATCTGAGGCGGGGAATCAGAGGCGCGGAAAGAGAGGCGGGGAATCAGATATGGGGAATCAGAGGTGGGGAATCAGGGGCGGGGTATCAGAGGCTGGGTATCAGACACGGGGATTCAGAGGCGGGGAATCAGAGATGGGGAATCAGAGGCGGGGAATCAGAGGCAGGGAATCAGACGCGGGGAATAAGATGCGGGGAATCAGAGCTGGGTAATCAGAGGCGGGGAATCAGAGTTGGGGAATCAGAGGCGGGGAATCAGATATGGGGAAACAGAGGCGGGGAATCAGAGGCGGGGAAACAGAGGGGGGGAATCTGATTGGGGAATCAGAGGTGGCGAATGAAAGGCGGTGAATCAGAGATGGCGAATCAGAGGCGGGGAATCAGAGGCAGGGAATCAAACACGGGGAATCAGAGGTGGGGAATCAGAGCTGGGGAATCAGTGGCGGGGAATCAGAGTTGGGGAATCAGAGGCGGGGAATCAGATATGGTGAAACAGAGGTGGGGTATCAGAGGCAGGGAAACAGAGGTGGGGAATCAGATATGGGGAATCAGAGGTGGGGAATCAAAGGTTTGGAAACAGAGGCAGGGAATCAGAGGCGGGGAGTCAGAGGCGGGGAATCAGAGGCAGGGAATCAGATGTGCGGAATCAGAGATGGGGAATCAGAGGCAGCGAATCAGAGGCGGGGAACCAGAGGCGGGGAATCAGAGGCCGGGAATCAGTGGT
Organism: Narcine bancroftii; assembly: GCF_036971445.1. Classification (NCBI taxonomy): domain Eukaryota; kingdom Metazoa; phylum Chordata; class Chondrichthyes; order Torpediniformes; family Narcinidae; genus Narcine; species Narcine bancroftii. The sequence continues at coordinate 57,266,561 of NC_091474.1, forward strand.
CGGGAATGAGAGGCCGGGAATCAGAGGCAGGGAATCAGAGGCCGGGAATCAGAGATGGGGAATCAGAGGCGGGGAATCAAACACGGGGAATCAGAGCTGGGGAATCAGAGGCGGGGAATCAGAGTTGGGGAATCAGAAGCGGGGAATCAGATATGGGGAAACAGAGGCGGGGAAACAGAGCCAGGGAATCAGAGGCGGGGAGTCAGTGGCTGGGAATCAGAGGCAGGGAATCAGATGTGCGGAATCAGAGATGAGGAATCAGAGGCAGCGAATCAGAGGCGGGGAACCAGAGGCGGGGAATCAGAGGCCGGGAATCAGAGGACGGGAATGAGAGGCCGGGAATCAGAGGCCGGGAATCAGAGATGGGGTATCAGAGGCGGGGAATCAAACACGGGGAATCAGAGCTGGGGAATCAGAGGCGGGGAATCAGAATTGGGGAATCAGAGGCGGGGAATCAAATATGGGGAAACAGAGGCGGGGAATCAGAGGCGGGGAATCAGAGGCGCAGAAACAGAGGCGGGGTATCAGATATGGGGAATCAGAGGTGGGGAATCAGGGGCGGGGTATCAGAGGCTGGGTATCAGACACGGGGATTCAGAGGCGGGGAATCAGAGATGGGGAATCAGAGGCGGGGAATCAGAGGCAGGGAATCAGACGTGGGGAATCAGAGGCGGGGAATCAGAGCCTGGGAATCAGAGGCGGGGAATCAGAGGCAGGGAAAGAGAGGCGGGGAATCAGATATGGGGACTCAGAGGTGGGGAATCAGAGGTTGGGAATCAGAGGCAGGGAATCAGAGGCGGGGAATCAGAGGCGGGGAATCAGGGGCAGGGTTTCGGATGTGCGGAATCAGAGATGGGGAATCAGAGGTGGGGAATCAGAGTCCAGGAATCAGAGATGGGGAATCAGAGGCGGGGAATCAGAGGCGGAAAAACATAGGTGGGGAATCAGATACGGGGAATCAGAGGTGGGGAATCAGAGGCGGTGAATCAGAGTTGGGGAATCAGAGGCGGGGAATCAGAGCTGGGGTATCAGAGGCGGGGAATCAGAGTTTGGGAATCAGAGGAGGGGAATCAGATATGGGGAATCAGAGGCGGGGAATCAGAGGCGCGGAAAGAGAGGCGGGAAATCAGATATGGGGAATCAGAGGTGCAAATCGGGGAGGGGTATCAGAGGCTGGGTATCAGAAACGGGGATTCAGAGGCAGGGAATCAGATGTGCGGAATCAGAGATGGGGAATCAGAGGCAGCGAATCAGAGGCGGGGAACCAGAGGCAGGGAATCAGATATGGGTAATCAGAGGCGGGGAATCAGAGTTGGGGAATCAGAGGCGGGGAATCAGATATGGGGAAAGAGAGGCGGGGAATCAGAGGCGGGGAAACAGAGGCGGGGAATCTGATATGGGGAATCTGAGGTGGCGAATGAAAGGCGGTGAATCAGAGATGGGGAATCAGAGGCGGGGAATCAGAGGCAGGGAATCAAACACGGGCAATCAGAGGTGGGGTATCAGAGCTGGGGAATCAGAGGCGGGGAATCAGAGTTGGGGAATCAGAGGCGGGGAATCAGATATGGGGAAACAGAGGCGGGGAATCAGAGGCGGGGAAACAGAGGCGGGGAATCTGATTGGGGAATCAGAGGTGGCGAATGAAAGGCGGTGAATCAGAGATGGGGAATCAGAGGCGGGGAATCAGAGGCAGGGAATCAAACACGGGGAATCAGAGGTGGGGAATCAGAGCTGGGGAATCAGTGGCGGGGAATCAGAGTTGGGGAATCAGAGGCGTGGAATCAGATATGGTGAAACAGAGGTGGGGAATCAGAGGCAGGGAAACAGAGGTGGGGAATCAGATATGGGGAATCAGAGGTGGGGAATCAAAGGTTTGGAAACAGAGGCAGGGAATCAGAGGCGGGGAGTCAGAGGCGGGGAATCAGAGGCAGGGAATCAGATGTGCGGAATCAGAGATGGGGAATCAGAGGTGGGGAATCAGGGGCGGGGTATCAGAGGCTGGGTATCAGACACGGGGAATCAGAGGCGGGCAATCAGAGGCAGGGAATCAGACGCGGGGAATCAGAGGCAGGGAATCAGAGCCTGGGAATCAGAGGCGGGGTATCAGAGGCGGGGAAACAGAGGCGGGGAATCAGATATGGGCACTCAGAGGTGGGGAATCAGAGGTTGGGAATCAGAGGCAGGGAATCAGAGGCGGGGAATCAGAGGCGGGGAATCAGAGGCAGGGATTCGGATGTGCGGAATCAGAGAAGGGGAATCAGAGGTGGGGAATCAGAGGCGGGAAAACATAGGTGGGGAATCAGATACGGGGAATCAGAGGTGGGGAATCAGAGGCGGTGAATCAGAAATGGGGATTCAGAGGCGGGGAATTAGAGGCTGGAAATCAGACACGGGGAATCAGAGGCTGTGAATCAGAGGCGGGGAATCAGAGGCGGGGAATCAGAGCTGGGGAATCAGAGGCAGGGAATCAGAGTTGGGGATTCAGAGGCGGGTAATCAGATATGGGGAATCAGAGGCGGGGAATTAGAGGCGGGCAAACAGAGGCGGGGAATCAGATATGGTGAATCAGAGGTGGGGAATCAAAGGTTGTGAAACAGAGATGGGGAATCACAGGCGGGAAATCAGAGGCAGGAAATCAGAGCTGGGGAATCAGAGGCGGGGAATCAGAGCTGGGGAATCAGAGGCGGGGAATCAGAGTTTGGGAATCAGAGGCGGGGAATTAGATTTGGGGAAACAGAGGCTGGGAATCAGAGGTGGGGAAACAGAGCTGGGGAATCAGAGGCGGGGAATCAGAGTTGGGGAATCAGTGGCGGGGAATCAGATATGGGGAATCTGAGGCGGGGAATCAGAGGCGCGGAAAGAGAGGCGGGGAATCAGATATGGGGAATCAGAGGTGGGGAATCAGGGGCGGGGTATCAGAGGCTGGGTATCAGACACGGGGATTCAGAGGCAGGGAATCAGATGTGCGGAATCAGAGATGGGGAATCAGAGGCAGCGAATCAGAGGCGGGGAACCAGAGGCGGGGAATCAGATATGGGTAATCAGAGGCGGGGAATCAGAGTTGGGGAATCAGAGGCGGGGAATCAGATATGGGGAAAGAGAGGCGGGGAATCAGAGGCGGGGAAACAGAGGCGGGGAATCTGATATGGGGAATCTGAGGTGGCGAATGAAAGGCGGTGAATCAGAGATGGGGAATCAGAGGCGGGGAATCAGAGGCAGGGAATCAAACACGGGGAATCAGAGGTGGGGTATCAGAGCTGGGGAATCAGAGGCGGGGAATCAGAGTTGGGGAATCAGAGGCGGGGAATCAGATATGGGGAAACAGAGGCGGGGAATCAGAGGCGGGGAAACAGAGGCGGGGAATCTGATTGGGGAATCAGAGGTGGCGAATGAAAGGCGGTGAATCAGAGATGGGGAATCAGAGGCGGGGAATCAGAGGCAGGGAATCAAACACGGGGAATCAGAGGTGGGGAATCAGAGCTGGGGAATCAGTGGCGGGGAATCAGAGTTGGGGAATCAGAGGCGTGGAATCAGATATGGTGAAACAGAGGTGGGGAATCAGAGGCAGGGAAACAGAGGTGGGGAATCAGATATGGGGAATCAGAGGTGGGGAATCAAAGGTTTGGAAACAGAGGCAGGGAATCAGAGGCGGGGAGTCAGAGGCGGGGAATCAGAGGCAGGGAATCAGATGTGCGGAATCAGAGATGGGGAATCAGAGGCAGCGAATCAGAGGCGGGGAACCAGAGGCGGGGAATCAGATATGGGGAAAGAGAGGCGGGGAATCAGAGGCGGGGAAACAGAGGCGGGGAATCTGATATGGGGAATCTGAGGTGGCGAATGAAAGGCGGTGAATCAGAGATGGGGAATCAGAGGCGGGGAATCAGAGGCAGGGAATCAAACACGGGGAATCAGAGGTGGGGTATCAGAGCTGGGGAATCAGAGGCGGGGAATCAGAGTTGGGGAATCAGAGGCGGGGAATCAGATATGGGGAAACAGAGGCGGGGAATCAGAGGCGGGGAAACAGAGGCGGGGAATCTGATTGGGGAATCAGAGGTGGCGAATGAAAGGCGGTGAATCAGAGATGGGGAATCAGAGGCGGGGAATCAGAGGCAGGGAATCAAACACGGGGAATCAGAGGTGGGGAATCAGAGCTGGGGAATCAGTGGCGGGGAATCAGAGTTGGGGAATCAGAGGCGTGGAATCAGATATGGTGAAACAGAGGTGGGGAATCAGAGGCAGGGAAACAGAGGTGGGGAATCAGATATGGGGAATCAGAGGTGGGGAATCAAAGGTTTGGAAACAGAGGCAGGGAATCAGAGGCGGGGAGTCAGAGGCGGGGAATCAGAGGCAGGGAATCAGATGTGCGGAATCAGAGATGGGGAATCAGAGGCAGCGAATCAGAGGCGGGGAACCAGAGGCGGGGAATCAGAGGCCGGGAATCAGATGCCGGGAATGAGAGGCCGGGAATCAGAGGCAGGGAATCAGAGGCCGGGAATCAGAGATGGGGAATGAGAGGCGGGCAATCAAACACGGGGAATCAGAGCTGGGGAATCAGAGGCGGGGAATCAGAGTTGGGGAATCAGAGGCGGGGAATCAGATATGGGGAAACAGAGGCGGGGAAACAGAGGCAGGGAATCAGAGGCGGGGAGTCAGAGGCTGGGAATCAGAGGCAGGGAATCAGATGTGCGGAATCAGAGATGAGGAATCAGAGGCAGCGAATCAGAGGCGGGGAACCAGAGGCGGGGAATCAGAGGCCGGGAATCAGAGGCCGGGAATGAGAGGCCGGGAATCAGAGGCCGGGAATCAGAGATGGGGTATCAGAGGCGGGGAATCAAACACGGGGAATCAGAGCTGGGGAATCAGAGGCGGGGAATCAGAGTTGGGGAATCAGAGGCGGGGAATCAAATATGGGGAAACAGAGGCGGGGAATCAGAGGCGGGGAATCAGAGGCGCAGAAACAGAGGCGGGGTATCAGATATGGGGAATCAGAGGTGGGGAATCAGGGGCGGGGTATCAGAGGCTGGGTATCAGACACGGGGATTCAGAGGCGGGGAATCAGAGATGGGGAATCAGAGGCCGGGAATCAGAGGCAGGGAATCAGACGCGGTGAATCAGAGGCGGGGAATCAGAGCCTGGGAATCAGAGGCGGGGAATCAGAGGCGGGGAAAGAGAGGCGGGGAATCAGATATGGGGACTCAGAGGTGGGGAATCAGAGGTTGGGAATCAGAGGCAGGGAATCAGAGGCGGGGAATCAGAGGCGGGGAATCAGAGGCAGGGTTTCGGATGTGCGGAATCAGAGATGGGGAATCAGAGGTGGGGAATCAGAGTCCAGGAATCAGAGATGGGGAATCAGAGGCGGGGAATCAGAGGCGGAAAAACATAGGTGGGGAATCAGATACGGGGAATCAGAGGTGGGGAATCAGAGGCGGTGAATCAGAGTTGGGGAATCAGAGGCGGGGAATCAGAGCTGGGGTATCAGAGGCGGGGAATCAGAGTTTGGGAATCAGAGGAGGGGAATCAGATATGGGGAATCAGAGGCGGGGAATCAGAGGCGCGGAAAGAGAGGCGGGAAATCAGATATGGGGAATCAGAGGTGCAAATCGGGGAGGGGTATCAGAGGCTGGGTATCAGAAACGGGGATTCAGAGGCAGGGAATCAGATGTGCGGAATCAGAGATGGGGAATCAGAGGCAGCGAATCAGAGGCGGGGAACCAGAGGCAGGGAATCAGATATGGGTAATCAGAGGCGGGGAATCAGAGTTGGGGAATCAGAGGCGGGGAATCAGATATGGGGAAAGAGAGGCGGGGAATCAGAGGCGGGGAAACAGAGGCGGGGAATCTGATATGGGGAATCTGAGGTGGCGAATGAAAGGCGGTGAATCAGAGATGGGGAATCAGAGGCGGGGAATCAGAGGCAGGGAATCAAACACGGGCAATCAGAGGTGGGGTATCAGAGCTGGGGAATCAGAGGCGGGGAATCAGAGTTGGGGAATCAGAGGCGGGGAATCAGATATGGGGAAACAGAGGCGGGGAATCAGAGGCGGGGAAACAGAGGCGGGGAATCTGATTGGGGAATCAGAGGTGGCGAATGAAAGGCGGTGAATCAGAGATGGGGAATCAGAGGCGGGGAATCAGAGGCAGGGAATCAAACACGGGGAATCAGAGGTGGGGAATCAGAGCTGGGGAATCAGTGGCGGGGAATCAGAGTTGGGGAATCAGAGGCGTGGAATCAGATATGGTGAAACAGAGGTGGGGAATCAGAGGCAGGGAAACAGAGGTGGGGAATCAGATATGGGGAATCAGAGGTGGGGAATCAAAGGTTTGGAAACAGAGGCAGGGAATCAGAGGCGGGGAGTCAGAGGCGGGGAATCAGAGGCAGGGAATCAGATGTGCGGAATCAGAGATGGGGAATCAGAGGTGGGGAATCAGGGGCGGGGTATCAGAGGCTGGGTATCAGACACGGGGAATCAGAGGCGGGCAATCAGAGGCAGGGAATCAGACGCGGGGAATCAGAGGCAGGGAATCAGAGCCTGGGAATCAGAGGCGGGGTATCAGAGGCGGGGAAACAGAGGCGGGGAATCAGATATGGGCACTCAGAGGTGGGGAATCAGAGGTTGGGAATCAGAGGCAGGGAATCAGAGGCGGGGAATCAGAGGCGGGGAATCAGAGGCAGGGATTCGGATGTGCGGAATCAGAGAAGGGGAATCAGAGGTGGGGAATCAGAGGCGGGAAAACATAGGTGGGGAATCAGATACGGGGAATCAGAGGTGGGGAATCAGAGGCGGTGAATCTGAAATGGGGATTCAGAGGCGGGGAATTAGAGGCTGGAAATCAGACACGGGGAATCAGAGGCTGTGAATCAGAGGCGGGGAATCAGAGGCGGGGAATCAGAGCTGGGGAATCAGAGGCAGGGAATCAGAGTTGGGGATTCAGAGGCGGGTAATCAGATATGGGGAATCAGAGGCGGGGAATTAGAGGCGGGCAAACAGAGGCGGGGAATCAGATATGGTGAATCAGAGGTGGGGAATCAAAGGTTGTGAAACAGAGATGGGGAATCACAGGCGGGAAATCAGAGGCAGGAAATCAGAGCTGGGGAATCAGAGGCGGGGAATCAGAGCTGGGGAATCAGAGGCGGGGAATCAGAGTTTGGGAATCAGAGGCGGGGAATTAGATTTGGGGAAACAGAGGCTGGGAATCAGAGGTGGGGAAACAGAGCTGGGGAATCAGAGGCGGGGAATCAGAGTTGGGGAATCAGTGGCGGGGAATCAGATATGGGGAATCTGAGGCGGGGAATCAGAGGCGCGGAAAGAGAGGCGGGGAATCAGATATGGGGAATCAGAGGTGGGGAATCAGGGGCGGGGTATCAGAGGCTGGGTATCAGACACGGGGATTCAGAGGCAGGGAATCAGATGTGCGGAATCAGAGATGGGGAATCAGAGGCAGCGAATCAGAGGCGGGGAACCAGAGGCGGGGAATCAGATATGGGTAATCAGAGGCGGGGAATCAGAGTTGGGGAATCAGAGGCGGGGAATCAGATATGGGGAAAGAGAGGCGGGGAATCAGAGGCGGGGAAACAGAGGCGGGGAATCTGATATGGGGAATCTGAGGTGGCGAATGAAAGGCGGTGAATCAGAGATGGGGAATCAGAGGCGGGGAATCAGAGGCAGGGAATCAAACACGGGGAATCAGAGGTGGGGTATCAGAGCTGGGGAATCAGAGGCGGGGAATCAGAGTTGGGGAATCAGAGGCGGGGAATCAGATATGGGGAAACAGAGGCGGGGAATCAGAGGCGGGGAAACAGAGGCGGGGAATCTGATTGGGGAATCAGAGGTGGCGAATGAAAGGCGGTGAATCAGAGATGGGGAATCAGAGGCGGGGAATCAGAGGCAGGGAATCAAACACGGGGAATCAGAGGTGGGGAATCAGAGCTGGGGAATCAGTGGCGGGGAATCAGAGTTGGGGAATCAGAGGCGTGGAATCAGATATGGTGAAACAGAGGTGGGGAATCAGAGGCAGGGAAACAGAGGTGGGGAATCAGATATGGGGAATCAGAGGTGGGGAATCAAAGGTTTGGAAACAGAGGCAGGGAATCAGAGGCGGGGAGTCAGAGGCGGGGAATCAGAGGCAGGGAATCAGATGTGCGGAATCAGAGATGGGGAATCAGAGGCAGCGAATCAGAGGCGGGGAACCAGAGGCGGGGAATCAGATATGGGGAAAGAGAGGCGGGGAATCAGAGGCGGGGAAACAGAGGCGGGGAATCTGATATGGGGAATCTGAGGTGGCGAATGAAAGGCGGTGAATCAGAGATGGGGAATCAGAGGCGGGGAATCAGAGGCAGGGAATCAAACACGGGGAATCAGAGGTGGGGTATCAGAGCTGGGGAATCAGAGGCGGGGAATCAGAGTTGGGGAATCAGAGGCGGGGAATCAGATATGGGGAAACAGAGGCGGGGAATCAGAGGCGGGGAAACAGAGGCGGGGAATCTGATTGGGGAATCAGAGGTGGCGAATGAAAGGCGGTGAATCAGAGATGGGGAATCAGAGGCGGTGAATCAGAGTTGGGGAATCAGAGGCGGGGAATCAGAGCTGGGGTATCAGAGGCGGGGAATCAGAGTTTGGGAATCAGAGGAGGGGAATCAGATATGGGGAATCAGAGGCGGGGAATCAGAGGCGCGGAAAGAGAGGCGGGAAATCAGATATGGGGAATCAGAGGTGCGAATCGGGGAGGGGTATCAGAGGCTGGGTATCAGAAACGGGGATTCAGAGGCAGGGAATCAGATGTGCGGAATCAGAGATGGGGAATCAGAGGCAGCGAATCAGAGGCGGGGAACCAGAGGCGGGGAATCAGATATGGGTAATCAGAGGCGTGGAATCAGAGTTGGGGAATCAGAGGCGGGGAATCAGATATGGGGAAAGAGAGGCGGGGAATCAGAGGCGGGGAAACAGAGGCGGGGAATCTGATATGGGGAATCTGAGGTGGCGAATGAAAGGCGGTGAATCAGAGTTGGGGATTCAGAGGCGGGGAATCAGAGCTGGGGAATCAGAGGCGGGGAATCAAAGGTTTGGAAACAGAGGCAGGGAATCAGAGGCGGGGAGTCAGAGGCGGGGAATCAGAGGCAGGGAATCAGATGTGCGGAATCAGAGATGGGGAATCAGAGGCAGCGAATCAGAGGCGGGGAACCAGAGGCGGGGAATCAGATATGGGGAAAGAGAGGCGGGGAATCAGAGGCGGGGAAACAGAGGCGGGGAATCTGATATGGGGAATCTGAGGTGGCGAATGAAAGGCGGTGAATCAGAGATGGGGAATCAGAGGCGGGGAATCAGAGGCAGGGAATCAAACACGGGGAATCAGAGGTGGGGTATCAGAGCTGGGGAATCAGAGGCGGGGAATCAGAGTTGGGGAATCAGAGGCGGGGAATCAGATATGGGGAAACAGAGGCGGGGAATCAGAGGCGGGGAAACAGAGGCGGGGAATCTGATTGGGGAATCAGAGGTGGCGAATGAAAGGCGGTGAATCAGAGATGGGGAATCAGAGGCGGGGAATCAGAGGCAGGGAATCAAACACGGGGAATCAGAGGTGGGGAATCAGAGCTGGGGAATCAGTGGCGGGGAATCAGAGTTGGGGAATCAGAGGCGTGGAATCAGATATGGTGAAACAGAGGTGGGGAATCAGAGGCAGGGAAACAGAGGTGGGGAATCAGATATGGGGAATCAGAGGTGGGGAATCAAAGGTTTGGAAACAGAGGCAGGGAATCAGAGGCGGGGAGTCAGAGGCGGGGAATCAGAGGCAGGGAATCAGATGTGCGGAATCAGAGATGGGGAATCAGAGGCAGCGAATCAGAGGCGGGGAACCAGAGGCGGGGAATCAGAGGCCGGGAATCAGATGCCGGGAATGAGAGGCCGGGAATCAGAGGCAGGGAATCAGAGGCCGGGAATCAGAGATGGGGAATGAGAGGCGGGCAATCAAACACGGGGAATCAGAGCTGGGGAATCAGAGGCGGGGAATCAGAGTTGGGGAATCAGAGGCGGGGAATCAGATATGGGGAAACAGAGGCGGGGAAACAGAGGCAGGGAATCAGAGGCGGGGAGTCAGAGGCTGGGAATCAGAGGCAGGGAATCAGATGTGCGGAATCAGAGATGAGGAATCAGAGGCAGCGAATCAGAGGCGGGGAACCAGAGGCGGGGAATCAGAGGCCGGGAATCAGAGGCCGGGAATGAGAGGCCGGGAATCAGAGGCCGGGAATCAGAGATGGGGTATCAGAGGCGGGGAATCAAACACGGGGAATCAGAGCTGGGGAATCAGAGGCGGGGAATCAGAGTTGGGGAATCAGAGGCGGGGAATCAAATATGGGGAAACAGAGGCGGGGAATCAGAGGCGGGGAATCAGAGGCGCAGAAACAGAGGCGGGGTATCAGATATGGGGAATCAGAGGTGGGGAATCAGGGGCGGGGTATCAGAGGCTGGGTATCAGACACGGGGATTCAGAGGCGGGGAATCAGAGATGGGGAATCAGAGGCCGGGAATCAGAGGCAGGGAATCAGACGCGGTGAATCAGAGGCGGGGAATCAGAGCCTGGGAATCAGAGGCGGGGAATCAGAGGCGGGGAAAGAGAGGCGGGGAATCAGATATGGGGACTCAGAGGTGGGGAATCAGAGGTTGGGAATCAGAGGCAGGGAATCAGAGGCGGGGAATCAGAGGCGGGGAATCAGAGGCAGGGTTTCGGATGTGCGGAATCAGAGATGGGGAATCAGAGGTGGGGAATCAGAGTCCAGGAATCAGAGATGGGGAATCAGAGGCGGGGAATCAGAGGCGGAAAAACATAGGTGGGGAATCAGATACGGGGAATCAGAGGTGGGGAATCAGAGGCGGTGAATCAGAGTTGGGGAATCAGAGGCGGGGAATCAGAGCTGGGGTATCAGAGGCGGGGAATCAGAGTTTGGGAATCAGAGGAGGGGAATCAGATATGGGGAATCAGAGGCGGGGAATCAGAGGCGCGGAAAGAGAGGCGGGAAATCAGATATGGGGAATCAGAGGTGCAAATCGGGGAGGGGTATCAGAGGCTGGGTATCAGAAACGGGGATTCAGAGGCAGGGAATCAGATGTGCGGAATCAGAGATGGGGAATCAGAGGCAGCGAATCAGAGGCGGGGAACCAGAGGCAGGGAATCAGATATGGGTAATCAGAGGCGGGGAATCAGAGTTGGGGAATCAGAGGCGGGGAATCAGATATGGGGAAAGAGAGGCGGGGAATCAGAGGCGGGGAAACAGAGGCGGGGAATCTGATATGGGGAATCTGAGGTGGCGAATGAAAGGCGGTGAATCAGAGATGGGGAATCAGAGGCGGGGAATCAGAGGCAGGGAATCAAACACGGGCAATCAGAGGTGGGGTATCAGAGCTGGGGAATCAGAGGCGGGGAATCAGAGTTGGGGAATCAGAGGCGGGGAATCAGATATGGGGAAACAGAGGCGGGGAATCAGAGGCGGGGAAACAGAGGCGGGGAATCTGATTGGGGAATCAGAGGTGGCGAATGAAAGGCGGTGAATCAGAGATGGGGAATCAGAGGCGGGGAATCAGAGGCAGGGAATCAAACACGGGGAATCAGAGGTGGGGAATCAGAGCTGGGGAATCAGTGGCGGGGAATCAGAGTTGGGGAATCAGAGGCGTGGAATCAGATATGGTGAAACAGAGGTGGGGAATCAGAGGCAGGGAAACAGAGGTGGGGAATCAGATATGGGGAATCAGAGGTGGGGAATCAAAGGTTTGGAAACAGAGGCAGGGAATCAGAGGCGGGGAGTCAGAGGCGGGGAATCAGAGGCAGGGAATCAGATGTGCGGAATCAGAGATGGGGAATCAGAGGTGGGGAATCAGGGGCGGGGTATCAGAGGCTGGGTATCAGACACGGGGAATCAGAGGCGGGGAATCAGAGGCAGGGAATCAGACGCGGGGAATCAGAGGCAGGGAATCAGAGCCTGGGAATCAGAGGCGGGGTATCAGAGGCGGGGAAACAGAGGCGGGGAATCAGATATGGGCACTCAGAGGTGGGGAATCAGAGGTTGGGAATCAGAGGCAGGGAATCAGAGGCGGGGAATCAGAGGCGGGGAATCAGAGGCAGGGATTCGGATGTGCGGAATCAGAGAAGGGGAATCAGAGGTGGGGAATCAGAGGCGGGAAAACATAGGTGGGGAATCAGATACGGGGAATCAGAGGTGGGGAATCAGAGGCGGTGAATCAGAAATGGGGATTCAGAGGCGGGGAATTAGAGGCTGGAAATCAGACACGGGGAATCAGAGGCTGTGAATCAGAGGCGGGGAATCAGAGGCGGGGAATCAGAGCTGGGGAATCAGAGGCAGGGAATCAGAGTTGGGGATTCAGAGGCGGGTAATCAGATATGGGGAATCAGAGGCGGGGAATTAGAGGCGGGCAAACAGAGGCGGGGAATCAGATATGGTGAATCAGAGGTGGGGAATCAAAGGTTGTGAAACAGAGATGGGGAATCACAGGCGGGAAATCAGAGGCAGGAAATCAGAGCTGGGGAATCAGAGGCGGGGAATCAGAGCTGGGGAATCAGAGGCGGGGAATCAGAGTTTGGGAATCAGAGGCGGGGAATTAGATTTGGGGAAACAGAGGCTGGGAATCAGAGGTGGGGAAACAGAGCTGGGGAATCAGAGGCGGGGAATCAGAGTTGGGGAATCAGTGGCGGGGAATCAGATATGGGGAATCTGAGGCGGGGAATCAGAGGCGCGGAAAGAGAGGCGGGGAATCAGATATGGGGAATCAGAGGTGGGGAATCAGGGGCGGGGTATCAGAGGCTGGGTATCAGACACGGGGATTCAGAGGCAGGGAATCAGATGTGCGGAATCAGAGATGGGGAATCAGAGGCAGCGAATCAGAGGCGGGGAACCAGAGGCGGGGAATCAGATATGGGTAATCAGAGGCGGGGAATCAGAGTTGGGGAATCAGAGGCGGGGAATCAGATATGGGGAAAGAGAGGCGGGGAATCAGAGGCGGGGAAACAGAGGCGGGGAATCTGATATGGGGAATCTGAGGTGGCGAATGAAAGGCGGTGAATCAGAGATGGGGAATCAGAGGCGGGGAATCAGAGGCAGGGAATCAAACACGGGGAATCAGAGGTGGGGTATCAGAGCTGGGGAATCAGAGGCGGGGAATCAGAGTTGGGGAATCAGAGGCGGGGAATCAGATATGGGGAAACAGAGGCGGGGAATCAGAGGCGGGGAAACAGAGGCGGGGAATCTGATTGGGGAATCAGAGGTGGCGAATGAAAGGCGGTGAATCAGAGATGGGGAATCAGAGGCGGGGAATCAGAGGCAGGGAATCAAACACGGGGAATCAGAGGTGGGGAATCAGAGCTGGGGAATCAGTGGCGGGGAATCAGAGTTGGGGAATCAGAGGCGTGGAATCAGATATGGTGAAACAGAGGTGGGGAATCAGAGGCAGGGAAACAGAGGTGGGGAATCAGATATGGGGAATCAGAGGTGGGGAATCAAAGGTTTGGAAACAGAGGCAGGGAATCAGAGGCGGGGAGTCAGAGGCGGGGAATCAGAGGCAGGGAATCAGATGTGCGGAATCAGAGATGGGGAATCAGAGGCAGCGAATCAGAGGCGGGGAACCAGAGGCGGGGAATCAGAGGCCGGGAATCAGATGCCGGGAATGAGAGGCCGGGAATCAGAGGCAGGGAATCAGAGGCCGGGAATCAGAGATGGGGAATGAGAGGCGGGCAATCAAACACGGGGAATCAGAGCTGGGGAATCAGAGGCGGGGAATCAGAGTTGGGGAATCAGAGGCGGGGAATCAGATATGGGGAAACAGAGGCGGGGAATCAAAGGTTTGGAAACAGAGGCAGGGAATCAGAGGCGGGGAGTCAGAGGCGGGGAATCAGAGGCAGGGAATCAGATGTGCGGAATCAGAGATGGGGAATCAGAGGCAGCGAATCAGAGGCGGGGAACCAGAGGCGGGGAATCAGAGGCCGGGAATCAGATGCCGGGAATGAGAGGCCGGGAATCAGAGGCAGGGAATCAGAGGCCGGGAATCAGAGATGGGGAATGAGAGGCGGGCAATCAAACACGGGGAATCAGAGCTGGGGAATCAGAGGCGGGGAATCAGAGTTGGGGAATCAGAGGCGGGGAATCAGATATGGGGAAACAGAGGCGGGGAAACAGAGGCAGGGAATCAGAGGCGGGGAGTCAGAGGCTGGGAATCAGAGGCAGGGAATCAGATGTGCGGAATCAGAGATGAGGAATCAGAGGCAGCGAATCAGAGGCGGGGAACCAGAGGCGGGGAATCAGAGGCCGGGAATCAGAGGCCGGGAATGAGAGGCCGGGAATCAGAGGCCGGGAATCAGAGATGGGGTATCAGAGGCGGGGAATCAAACACGGGGAATCAGAGCTGGGGAATCAGAGGCGGGGAATCAGAGTTGGGGAATCAGAGGCGGGGAATCAAATATGGGGAAACAGAGGCGGGGAATCAGAGGCGGGGAATCAGAGGCGCAGAAACAGAGGCGGGGTATCAGATATGGGGAATCAGAGGTGGGGAATCAGGGGCGGGGTATCAGAGGCTGGGTATCAGACACGGGGATTCAGAGGCGGGGAATCAGAGATGGGGAATCAGAGGCCGGGAATCAGAGGCAGGGAATCAGACGCGGTGAATCAGAGGCGGGGAATCAGAGCCTGGGAATCAGAGGCGGGGAATCAGAGGCGGGGAAAGAGAGGCGGGGAATCAGATATGGGGACTCAGAGGTGGGGAATCAGAGGTTGGGAATCAGAGGCAGGGAATCAGAGGCGGGGAATCAGAGGCGGGGAATCAGAGGCAGGGTTTCGGATGTGCGGAATCAGAGATGGGGAATCAGAGGTGGGGAATCAGAGTCCAGGAATCAGAGATGGGGAATCAGAGGCGGGGAATCAGAGGCGGAAAAACATAGGTGGGGAATCAGATACGGGGAATCAGAGGTGGGGAATCAGAGGCGGTGAATCAGAGTTGGGGAATCAGAGGCGGGGAATCAGAGCTGGGGTATCAGAGGCGGGGAATCAGAGTTTGGGAATCAGAGGAGGGGAATCAGATATGGGGAATCAGAGGCGGGGAATCAGAGGCGCGGAAAGAGAGGCGGGAAATCAGATATGGGGAATCAGAGGTGCGAATCGGGGAGGGGTATCAGAGGCTGGGTATCAGAAACGGGGATTCAGAGGCAGGGAATCAGATGTGCGGAATCAGAGATGGGGAATCAGAGGCAGCGAATCAGAGGCGGGGAACCAGAGGCGGGGAATCAGATATGGGTAATCAGAGGCGTGGAATCAGAGTTGGGGAATCAGAGGCGGGGAATCAGATATGGGGAAAGAGAGGCGGGGAATCAGAGGCGGGGAAACAGAGGCGGGGAATCTGATATGGGGAATCTGAGGTGGCGAATGAAAGGCGGTGAATCAGAGTTGGGGATTCAGAGGCGGGGAATCAGAGCTGGGGAATCAGAGGCGGGGAATCAGAGGCAGGGAATCAGAGGCGGGGAATCAGAGGCAGGGAATCAGATATGGGGATTCAGAGGTGGGGAATCAGAGGTTGGGAATCAGAGGCAGGGAATCGGAGGCAGGGAATCAGAGGCAGGGAATCAGATGTGGGGAATCAGAGGCGGTGAATCAGAGCTGGGGAATCAGAGTCGGGGAATCAGAGTTTGGGAATCAGAGGCGGGGAATTAGATATGGGGAAACAGAGGCGGGGAATCAGAGGTGGGGAAACAGAGCTGGGGAATCAGCGGCGGGGAATCAGAGTTGGGGAATCAGAGGCGGGGAATCAGATATGGGGAAGCAGAGGCGGGGAATCAGAGGCGCGGAAAGAGAGGCGGGGAATCAGATATGTGGAATCAGAGGTGGGGAATCAGATATGGGGAAACAGAGGCGGGGAATCAGAGGCGGGGAAACAGAGGTGGGAATCTGATATGGGGAATCAGAGGTGGCGAATGAAAGGCGGTGAATCAGAGATGGGGAATCAGAGGCGGGGAATCAGAGGCAGGGAATCAAACACGGGGAATCAGAAGTGGGGAATCAGAGCTGGGGAATCAGAGGCGGGGAATCAGAGTTGGGGAATCAGAGGCGGGGAATCAGATATGGGGAAACAGAGGTGGGGAATCAGAGGCAGGGAAACAGAGGTGGGGAATCAGATATGGGGAATCAGAGGTGGGGAATCAGAGGTTGGGAAACAGAGGCAGGGAATCAGAGGCGGGGAGTCAGAGGCGGGGAATCAGAGGCAGGGAATCAGATGTGCGGAATCAGAGATGGGGAATCAGAGGCGGGGAATCAGATATGGGGAATCAGAGCTGGGTAATCAGAGGCGGGGAATCAGAGTTGTGGAATCAGAGGCGGGTAATCAGATATGGGGAAAGAGAGGCGGGGAATCAGAGGCGGGGAAACAGAGGCGGGGAATCTGATATGGGGAATCAGAGGTGGCGAATGAAAGGCGGTGAATCAGAGATGGGGAATCAGAGGCGGGGTATCAGAGGCAGGGAATCAAACACGGGGAATCAGAGTTGGGGTATCAGAGCTGGGGAATCAGAGGCGGGGAATCAGAGTTGGGGAATCAGAGGCGAGGAATCAGATATTGGGAAACAGAGGCGGGGAATCAGAGGCAGGGAAACAGAGGTGGGGAATCAGATATGGGGAATCAGAGGTGGGGAATCAGAGGTTGGGAAACAGAGGCAGGGAATCAGAGGCGGGGAGTCAGAGGCGGGGAATCAGAGGCAGGTAATCAGATGTGCGGAATCAGAGATGGGGAATCAGAGGCAGCGAATCAGAGGCGGGGAACCAGAGGCCGGGATTCAGAGGCGGGGAATCAGATATGGGGAAACAGAGGCGGGGAATTAGAGGCGGGCAAACAGAGGCGGGGAATCAGATATGGGGAATCAGAGGTGGGGAATCAGAGGTTGTGAATCAGAGATGGGGAATCACAGGCGGGAAATCAGAGGCAGGGAATCAGAGCTGGGGAATCAGAGGCTGGGAATCAGAGCTGGGGAATCAGAGGCAGGGAATCAGAGTTGGGGATTCAGAGGCGGGGAATCAGAGCTGGGGTAACAGAGGCCGGGAATCAGAGGCAGGGAATCAGAGGCGGGGAATCAGAGGCAGGGAATCAGATATGGGGATTCAGAGGTGGGGAATCAGAGGTTGGGAATCAGAGGCAGGGAATCGGATGCAGGGAATCAGAGGCAGGGAATCAGATGTGGGGAATCAGAGGCGGTGAATCAGAGCTGGGGAATCAGAGTCGGGGAATCTGAGTTTGGGAATCAGAGGCGGGGAATTAGATATGGGGAAACAGAGGCGGGGAATCAGAGGTGGGGAAACAGAGCTGGGGAATCAGAGGCGGGGAATCAGAGTTGGGGAATCAGAGGCGGGGAATCAGATATGGGGAAGCAGAGGCGGGGAATCAGAGGCGCGGAAAGAGAGGCGGGGAATCAGATATGGGGAATCAGAGGTGGGGAATCAGATATGGGGAAACAGAGGCGGGGAATCAGAGGCGGGGAAACAGAGGTGGGGAATCTGATATGGGGAATCAGAGGTGGCGAATGAAAGGTGGTGAATCAGAGATGGGGAATCAGAGGCGGGGAATCAGAGGCAGGGAATCAAACACGGGGAATCAGAAGTGGGGAATCAGAGCTGGGGAATCAGAGGCGGGGAATCAGAGTTGGGGAATCAGAGGCGGGGAATCAGATATGGGGAAACAGAGGTGGGGAATCAGAGGCAGGGAAACAGAGGTGGGGAATCAGATATGGGGAATCAGAGGTGGGGAATCAGAGGTTGGGAAACAGAGGCAAGGGAATCAGAGGTGGGGAGTCAGAGGCGGGGAATCAGAGGCAGGGAATCAGATGTGCGGAATCAGAGATGGGGAATCAGAGGCAGCGAATCAGAGGCGGGGAACCAGAGGCGGGGAATCAGAGGCCGGGAATCAGAGGCCGGGAATGAGAGGCCGGGAATCAGCGGCCGGGAATCAGAGGCCGGGAATCAGAGATGGGGAATCAGAGGCGGGGAATCAAACACGGGGAATCAGAGCTGGGGAATCAGAGGCGGGGAATCAGAGTTGGGGAATCAGAGGCGCAGAAACAGAGGCGGGGTATCAGATATGGGGAATCAGAGGTGGGGAATCAGGGGCGGGGTATCAGAGGCTGGGTATCAGACACGGGGAATCAGAGGCGGGGAATCAGAGGCAGGGAATCAGACGCGGGGAATCAGAGGCAGGGAATCAGAGCCTGGGAATCAGAGGCGGGGTATCAGAGGCGGGGAAACAGAGGCGGGGAATCAGATATGGGCACTCAGAGGTGGGGAATCAGAGGTTGGGAATCAGAGGCAGGGAATCAGAGGCGGGGAATCAGAGGCGCGGAATCAGAGGCAGGGATTCGGATGTGCGGAATCAGAGAAGGGGAATCAGAGGTGGGGAATCAGAGGCGGGAAAACATAGGTGGGGAATCAGATACGGGGAATCAGAGGTGGGGAATCAGAGGCGGTGAATCAGAGATGGGGATTCAGAGGCGGGGAATTAGAGGCTGGAAATCAGACACGGGGAATCAGAGGCTGTGAATCAGAGGCGGGGAATAGGAGGCGGGGAATCAGAGCTGGGGAATCAGAGGCAGGGAATCAGAGTTGGGGATTCAGAGGCGGGTAATCAGATATGGGGAATCAGAGGCGGGGAATTAGAGGCGGGCAAACAGAGGCGGGGAATCAGATATTGTGAATCAGAGGTGGGGAATCAAAGGTTGTGAAACAGAGATGGGGAATCACAGGCGGGAAATCAGAGGCAGGAAATCAGAGCTGGGGAATCAGAGGCGGGGAATCAGAGCTGGGGAATCAGAGGCGGGGAATCAGAGTTTGGGAATCAGAGGCGGGGAATTAGATTTGGGGAAACAGAGGCTGGGAATCAGAGGTGGGGAAACAGAGCTGGGGAATAAGAGGCGGGGAATCAGAGTTGGGGAATCAGTGGCGGGGAATCAGATATGGGGAATCTGAGGCGGGGAATCAGAGGCGCGGAAAGAGAGGCGGGGAATCAGATATGGGGAATCAGAGGTGGGGAATCAGGGGCGGGGTATCAGAGGCTGGGTATCAGACACGGGGATTCAGAGGCAGGGAATCAGATGTGCGGAATCAGAGATGGGGAATCAGAGGCAGCGAATCAGAGGCGGGGAACCAGAGGCGGGGAATCAGATATGGGTAATCAGAGGCGGGGAATCAGAGTTGGGGAATCAGAGGCGGGGAATCAGATATGGGGAAAGAGAGGCGGGGAATCAGAGGCGGGGAAACAGAGGCGGGGAATCTGATATGGGGAATCTGAGGTGGCGAATGAAAGGCGGTGAATCAGAGATGGGGAATCAGAGGCGGGGAATCAGAGGCAGGGAATCAAACACGGGGAATCAGAGGTGGGGTATCAGAGCTGGGGAATCAGAGGCGGGGAATCAGAGGCAGGGAATCAGAGGCGGGGAATCAGATATGGGGAAAGAGAGGCGGGGAATCAGAGGCGGGGAAACAGAGGCGGGGAATCTGATATGGGGAATCTGAGGTGGCGAATGAAAGGCGGTGAATCAGAGTTGGGGATTCAGAGGCGGGGAATCAGAGCTGGGGAATCAGAGGCGGGGAATCAGAGGCAGGGAATCAGAGGCGGGGAATCAGATATGGGGAAACAGAGGCGGGGAATCAGAGGCGGGGAAACAGAGGCGGGGAATCTGATTGGGGAATCAGAGGTGGCGAATGAAAGGCGGTGAATCAGAGATGGGGAATCAGAGGCGGGGAATCAGAGGCAGGGAATCAGAGGCGTGGAATCAGATATGGTGAAACAGAGGTGGGGAATCAGAGGCAGGGAAACAGAGGTGGGGAATCAGATATGGGGAATCAGAGGTGGGGAATCAAAGGTTTGGAAACAGAGGCAGGGAATCAGAGGCGGGGAGTCAGAGGCGGGGAATCAGAGGCAGGGAATCAGATGTGCGGAATCAGAGATGGGGAATCAGAGGCAGCGAATCAGAGGCGGGGAACCAGAGGCGGGGAATCAGAGGCCGGGAATCAGATGCCGGGAATGAGAGGCCGGGAATCAGAGGCAGGGAATCAGAGGCCGGGAATCAGAGATGGGGAATCAGAGGCGGGCAATCAAACACGGGGAATCAGAGCTGGGGAATCAGAGGCGGGGAATCAGAGTTGGGGAATCAGAGGCGGGGAATCAGATATGGGGAAACAGAGGCGGGGAAACAGAGGCAGGGAATCAGAGGCGGGGAGTCAGAGGCTGGGAATCAGAGGCAGGGAATCAGATGTGCGGAATCAGAGATGAGGAATCAGAGGCAGCGAATCAGAGGCGGGGAACCAGAGGCGGGGAATCAGAGGCCGGGAATCAGAGGCCGGGAATGAGAGGCCGGGAATCAGAGGCCGGGAATCAGAGATGGGGTATCAGAGGCGGGGAATCAAACACGGGGAATCAGAGCTGGGGAATCAGAGGCGGGGAATCAGAGTTGGGGAATCAGACGCGGGGAATCAAATATGGGGAAACAGAGGCGGGGAATCAGAGGCGGGGAATCAGAGGCGCAGAAACAGAGGCGGGGTATCAGATATGGGGAATCAGAGGTGGGGAATCAGGGGCGGGGTATCAGAGGCTGGGTATCAGACACGGGGATTCAGAGGCGGGGAATCAGAGATGGGGAATCAGAGGTCGGGAATCAGAGGCAGGGAATCAGACGCGGTGAATCAGAGGCGGGGAATCAGAGCCTGGGAATCAGAGGCGGGGAATCAGAGGCGGGGAAAGAGAGGCGGGGAATCAGATATGGGGACTCAGAGGTGGGGAATCAGAGGTTGGGAATCAGAGGCAGGGAATCAGAGGCGGGGAATCAGAGGCGGGGAATCAGAGGCAGGGTTTCGGATGTGCTGAATCAGAGATGGGGAATCAGAGGTGGGGAATCAGAGTCCAGGAATCAGAGATGGGGAATCAGAGGCGGGGAATCAGAGGCGGAAAAACATAGGTGGGGAATCAGATACGGGGAATCAGAGGTGGGGAATCAGAGGCGGTGAATCAGAGTTGGGGAATCAGAGGCGGGGAATCAGAGCTGGGGTATCAGAGGCGGGGAATCAGAGTTTGGGAATCAGAGGAGGGGAATCAGAGGCGGGGAATCAGAGGCGCGGAAAGAGAGGCGGGAAATCAGATATGGGGAATCAGAGGTGCGAATCGGGGAGGGGTATCAGAGGCTGGGTATCAGAAACGGGGATTCAGAGGCAGGGAATCAGATGTGCGGAATCAGAGATGGGGAATCAGAGGCAGCAAATCAGAGGCGGGGAACCAGAGGCGGGGAATCAGATATGGGTAATCAGAGGCGTGGAATCAGAGTTGGGGAATCAGAGGCGGGGAATCAGATATGGGGAAAGAGAGGCGGGGAATCAGAGGCGGGGAAACAGAGGCGGGGAATCTGATATGGGGAATCTGAGGTGGCGAATGAAAGGCGGTGAATCAGAGTTGGGGATTCAGAGGCGGGGAATCAGAGCTGGGGAATCAGAGGCGGGGAATCAGAGGCAGGGAATCAGAGGCGGGGAATCAGAGGCAGGGAATCAGATATGGGGATTCAGAGGTGGGGAATCAGAGGTTGGGAATCAGAGGCAGGGAATCGGAGGCAGGGAATCAGAGGCAGGGAATCAGATGTGGGGAATCAGAGGCGGTGAATCAGAGCTGGGGAATCAGAGTCGGGGAATCAGAGTTTGGGAATCAGAGGCGGGGAATTAGATATGGGGAAACAGAGGCGGGGAATCAGAGGTGGGGAAACAGAGCTGGGGAATCAGAGGCGGGGAATCAGAGTTGGGAAATCAGAGGCGGGGAATCAGATATGGGGAAGCAGAGGCGGGGAATCAGAGGCGCGGAAAGAGAGGCGGGGAATCAGATATGTGGAATCAGAGGTGGGGAATCAGATATGGGGAAACAGAGGCGGGGAATCAGAGGCGGGGAAACAGAGGTGGGGAATCTGATATGGGGAATCAGAGGTGGCGAATGAAAGGCGGTGAATCAGAGATGGGGAATCAGAGGCGGGGAATCAGAGGCAGGGAATCAAACACGGGGAATCAGAAGTGGGGAATCAGAGCTGGGGAATCAGAGGCGGGGAATCAGAGTTGGGGAATCAGAGGCGGGGAATCAGATATGGGGAAACAGAGGTGGGGAATCAGAGGCAGGGAAACAGAGGTGGGGAATCAGATATGGGGAATCAGAGGTGGGGAATCAGAGGTTGGGAAACAGAGGCAGGGAATCAGAGGCGGGGAATCAGAGGCAGGGAATCAGATGTGCGGAATCAGAGATGGGGAATCAGAGGCGGGGAATCAGATATGGGGAATCAGAGCTGGGTAATCAGAGGCGGGGAATCAGAGTTGTGGAATCAGAGGCGGGTAATCAGATATGGGGAAAGAGAGGCGGGGAATCAGAGGCGGGGAAACAGAGGCGGGGAATCTGATATGGGGAATCAGAGGTGGCAAATGAAAGGCGGTGAATCAGAGATGGGGAATCAGAGGCGGGGTATCAGAGGCAGGGAATCAAACACGGGGAATCAGAGTTGGGGTATCAGAGCTGGGGAATCAGAGGCGGGGAATCAGAGTTGGGGAATCAGAGGCGAGGAATCAGATATTGGGAAACAGAGGCGGGGAATCAGAGGCAGGGAAACAGAGGTGGGGAATCAGATATGGGGAATCAGAGGTGGGGAATCAGAGGTTGGGAAACAGAGGCAGGGAATCAGAGGCGGGGAGTCAGAGGCGGGGAATCAGAGGCAGGTAATCAGATGTGCGGAATCAGAGATGGGGAATCAGAGGCAGCGAATCAGAGGCGGGGAACCAGAGGCCGGGATTCAGAGGCGGGGAATCAGATATGGGGAAACAGAGGCGGGGAATTAGAGGCGGGCAAACAGAGGCGGGGAATCAGATATGGGGAATCAGAGGTGGGGAATCAGAGGTTGTGAATCAGAGATGGGGAATCACAGGCGGGAAATCAGAGGCAGGGAATCAGAGCTGGGGAATCAGAGGCTGGGAATCAGAGCTGGGGAATCAAAGGCAGGGAATCAGAGTTGGGGATTCAGAGGCGGGGAATCAGAGCTGGGGTAACAGAGGCCGGGAATCAGAGGCAGGGAATCAGAGGCGGGGAATCAGAGGCAGGGAATCAGATATGGGGATTCAGATGTGGGGAATCAGAGGTTGGGAATCAGAGGCAGGGAATCGGATGCAGGGAATCAGAGGCAGGGAATCAGATGTGGGGAATCAGAGGCGGTGAATCAGAGCTGGGGAATCAGAGTCGGGGAATCTGAGTTTGGGAATCAGAGGCGGGGAATTAGATATGGGGAAACAGAGGCGGGGAATCAGAGGTGGGGAAACAGAGCTGGGGAATCAGAGGCGGGGAATCAGAGTTGGGGAATCAGAGGCGGGGAATCAGATATGGGGAAGCAGAGGCGGGGAATCAGAGGCGCGGAAAGAGAGGCGGGGAATCAGATATGGGGAATCAGAGGTGGGGAATCAGATATGGGGAAACAGAGGCGGGGAATCAGAGGCGGGGAAACAGAGGTGGGGAATCTGATATGGGGAATCAGAGGTGGCGAATGAAAGGTGGTGAATCAGAGATGGGGAATCAGAGGCGGGGAATCAGAGGCAGGGAATCAAACACGGGGAATCAGAAGTGGGGAATCAGAGCTGGGGAATCAGAGGCGGGGAATCAGAGTTGGGGAATCAGAGGCGGGGAATCAGATATGGGGAAACAGAGGTGGGGAATCAGAGGCAGGGAAACAGAGGTGGGGAATCAGATATGGGGAATCAGAGGTGGGGAATCAGAGGTTGGGAAACAGAGGCAAGGGAATCAGAGGTGGGGAGTCAGAGGCGGGGAATCAGAGGCAGGGAATCAGATGTGCGGAATCAGAGATGGGGAATCAGAGGCAGCGAATCAGAGGCGGGGAACCAGAGGCGGGGAATCAGAGGCCGGGAATCAGAGGCCGGGAATGAGAGGCCGGGAATCAGCGGCCGGGAATCAGAGGCCGGGAATCAGAGATGGGGAATCAGAGGCGGGGAATCAAACACGGGGAATCAGAGCTGGGGAATCAGAGGCGGGGAATCAGAGTTGGGGAATCAGAGGCGCAGAAACAGAGGCGGGGTATCAGATATGGGGAATCAGAGGTGGGGAATCAGGGGCGGGGTATCAGAGGCTGGGTATCAGACACGGGGAATCAGAGGCGGGGAATCAGAGGCAGGGAATCAGACGCGGGGAATCAGAGGCAGGGAATCAGAGCCTGGGAATCAGAGGCGGGGTATCAGAGGCGGGGAAACAGAGGCGGGGAATCAGATATGGGCACTCAGAGGTGGGGAATCAGAGGTTGGGAATCAGAGGCAGGGAATCAGAGGCGGGGAATCAGAGGCGGGGAATCAGAGGCAGGGATTCGGATGTGCGGAATCAGAGAAGGGGAATCAGAGGTGGGGAATCAGAGGCGGGAAAACATAGGTGGGGAATCAGATACGGGGAATCAGAGGTGGGGAATCAGAGGCGGTGAATCAGAGATGGGGATTCAGAGGCGGGGAATTAGAGGCTGGAAATCAGACACGGGGAATCAGAGGCTGTGAATCAGAGGCGGGGAATCAGAGGCGGGGAATCAGAGCTGGGGAATCAGAGGCAGGGAATCAGAGTTGGGGATTCAGAGGCGGGTAATCAGATATGGGGAATCAGAGGCGGGGAATTAGAGGCGGGCAAACAGAGGCGGGGAATCAGATATGGTGAATCAGAGGTGGGGAATCAAAGGTTGTGAAACAGAGATGGGGAATCACAGGCGGGAAATCAGAGGCAGGAAATCAGAGCTGGGGAATCAGAGGCGGGGAATCAGAGCTGGGGAATCAGAGGCGGGGAATCAGAGTTTGGGAATCAGAGGCGGGGAATTAGATTTGGGGAAACAGAGGCTGGGAATCAGAGGTGGGGAAACAGAGCTGGGGAATCAGAGGCGGGGAATCAGAGTTGGGGAATCAGTGGCGGGGAATCAGATATGGGGAATCTGAGGCGGGGAATCAGAGGCGCGGAAAGAGAGGCGGGGAATCAGATATGGGGAATCAGAGGTGGGGAATCAGGGGCGGGGTATCAGAGGCTGGGTATCAGACACGGGGATTCAGAGGCGGGGAATCAGAGATGGGGAATCAGAGGCGCGGAATCAGAGGCAGGGAATCAGACGCGGGGAATAAGATGCGGGGAATCAGAGCTGGGTAATCAGAGGCGGGGAATCAGAGTTGGGGAATCAGAGGCGGGGAATCAGATATGGGGAAACAGAGGCGGGGAATCAGAGGCGGGGAAACAGAGGCGGGGAATCTGATTGGGGAATCAGAGGTGGCGAATGAAAGGCGGTGAATCAGAGATGGCGAATCAGAGGCGGGGAATCAGAGGCAGGGAATCAAACACGGGGAATCAGAGGTGGGGAATCAGAGCTGGGGAATCAGTGGCGGGGAATCAGAGTTGGGGAATCAGAGGCGGGGAATCAGATATGGTGAAACAGAGGTGGGGTATCAGAGGCAGGGAAACAGTGGTGGGGAATCAGATATGGGGAATCAGAGGTGGGGAATCAAAGGTTTGGAAACAGAGGCAGGGAATCAGAGGCGGGGAGTCAGAGGCGGGGAATCAGAGGCAGGGAATCAGATGTGCGGAATCAGAGATGGGGAATCAGAGGCAGCGAATCAGAGGCGGGGAACCAGAGGCGGGGAATCAGAGGCCGGGAATCAGTGGTCGGGAATGAGAGGCCGGGAATCAGAGGCAGGGAATCAGAGGCCGGGAATCAGAGATGGGGAATCAGAGGCGGGGAATCAAACACGGGGAATCAGAGCTGGGGAATCAGAGGCGGGGAATCAGAGTTGGGGAATCAGAAGCGGGGAATCAGATATGGGGAAACAGAGGCGGGGAAACAGAGCCAGGGAATCAGAGGCGGGGAGTCAGTGGCTGCGAATCAGAGGCAGGGAATCAGATGTGCGGAATCAGAGATGAGGAATCAGAGGCAGCGAATCAGAGGCGGGGAACCAGAGGCGGGGAATCAGAGGCCGGGAATCAGAGGACGGGAATGAGAGGCCGGGAATCAGAGGCCGGGAATCAGAGATGGGGTATCAGAGGCGGGGAATCAAACACGGGGAATCAGAGCTGGGGAATCAGAGGCGGGGAATCAGAGTTGGGGAATCAGAGGCGGGGAATCAAATATGGGGAAACAGAGGCGGGGAATCAGAGGCGGGGAATCAGAGGCGCAGAATCAGAGGCGGGGTATCAGATATGGGGAATCAGAGGTGGGGAATCAGGGGCGGGGTATCAGAGGCTGGGTATCAGACACGGGGATTCAGAGGCGGGGAATCAGAGATGGGGAATCAGAGGCGGGGAATCAGAGGCAGGGAATCAGACGCGGGGAATCAGAGGCGGGGAATCAGAGCCTGGGAATCAGAGGCGGGGAATCAGAGGCAGGGAAAGAGAGGCGGGGAATCAGATATGGGGACTCAGAGGTGGGGAATCAGAGGTTGGGAATCAGAGGCAGGGAATCAGAGGCGGGGAATCAGAGGCGGGGAATCAGAGGCAGAGTTTCGGATGTGCGGAAATAGAGATGGGGAATCAGAGGTGGGGAATCAGAGTCCAGGAATCAGAGATGGGGAATCAGAGGCGGGGAATCAGAGGCGGAAAAACATAGGTGGGGAATCAGATACGGGGAATCAGAGGTGGGGAATCAGAGGCGGTGAATCAGAGTTGGGGAATCAGAGGCGGGGATTCAGAGCTGGGGTATCAGAGGCGGGGAATCAGAGTTTGGGAATCAGAGGAGGGGAATCAGATATGGGGAATCAGAGGCGGGGAATCAGAGGCGCGGAAAGAGAGGCGTGAAATCAGATATGGGGAATCAGAGGTGCAAATCGGGGAGGGGTATCAGAGGCTGGGTATCAGAAACGGGGATTCAGAGGCAGGGAATCAGATGTGCGGAATCAGAGATGGGGAATCAGAGGCAGCGAATCAGAGGCGGGGAACCAGAGGCGGGGAATCAGATATGGGTAATCAGAGGCGGGGAATCAGAGTTGGGGAATCAGAGGCGGGGAATCAGATATGGGGAAAGAGAGGCGGGGAATCAGAGGCGGGGAAACAGAGGCGGGGAATCTGATATGGGGAATCTGAGGTGGCGAATGAAAGGCGGTGAATCAGAGATGGGGAATCAGAGGCGGGGAATCAGAGGCAGGGAATCAAACACGGGGAATCAGAGGTGGGGTATCAGAGCTGGGGAATCAGAGGCGGGGAATCAGAGTTGGGGAATCAGAGGCGGGGAATCAGATATGGGGAAACAGAGGCGGGGAATCAGAGGCGGGGAAACAGAGGCGGGGAATCTGATTGGGGAATCAGAGGTGGCGAATGAAAGGCGGTGAATCAGAGATGGGGAATCAGAGGCGGGGAATCAGAGGCAGGGAATCAAACACGGGGAATCAGAGGTGGGGAATCAGAGCTGGGGAATCAGTGGCGGGGAATCAGAGTTGGGGAATCAGAGGCGTGGAATCAGATATGGTGAAACAGAGGTGGGGAATCAGAGGCAGGGAAACAGAGGTGGGGAATCAGATATGGGGAATCAGAGGTGGGGAATCAAAGGTTTGGAAACAGAGGCAGGGAATCAGAGGCGGGGAGTCAGAGGCGGGGAATCAGAGGCAGGGAATCAGATGTGCGGAATCAGAGATGGGGAATCAGAGGTGGGGAATCAGGGGCGGGGTATCAGAGGCTGGGTATCAGACACGGGGAATCAGAGGCGGGGAATCAGAGGCAGGGAATCAGACGCGGGGAATCAGAGGCAGGGAATCAGAGCCTGGGAATCAGAGGCGGGGTATCAGAGCCGGGGAAACAGAGGCGGGGAATCAGATATGGGCACTCAGAGGTGGGGAATCAGAGGTTGGGAATCAGAGGCAGGGAATCAGAGGCGGGGAATCAGAGGCGGGGAATCAGAGGCAGGGATTCGGATGTGCGGAATCAGAGAAGGGGAATCAGAGGTGGGGAATCAGAGGCGGGAAAACATAGGTGGGGAATCACATACGGGGAATCAGAGGTGGGGAATCAGAGGCGGTGAATCAGAGATGGGGATTCAGAGGCGGGGAATTAGAGGCTGGAAATCAGACACAGGGAATCAGAGGCTGTGAATCAGAGGCGGGGAATCAGAGGCGGGGAATCAGAGCTGGGGAATCAGAGGCAGGGAATCAGAGTTGGGGATTCAGAGGCGGGTAATCAGATATGGGGAATCAGAGGCGGGGAATTAGAGGCGGGCAAACAGAGGCGGGGAATCAGATATGGTGAATCAGAGGTGGGGAATCAAAGGTTGTGAAACAGAGATGGGGAATCACAGGCGGGAAATCAGAGGCAGGAAATCAGAGCTGGGGAATCAGAGGCGGGGAATCAGAGCTGGGGAATCAGAGGCGGGGAATCAGAGTTTGGGAATCAGAGGCGGGGAATTAGATTTGGGGAAACAGAGGCTGGGAATCAGAGGTGGGGAAACAGAGCTGGGGAATCAGTGGCGGGGAATCAGAGTTGGGGAATCAGTGGCGGGGAATCAGATATGGGGAATCTGAGGCGGGGAATCAGAGGCGCGGAAAGAGAGGCGGGGAATCAGATATGGGGAATCAGAGGTGGGGAATCAGGGGCGGGGTATCAGAGGCTGGGTATCAGACACGGGGATTCAGAGGCGGGGAATCAGAGATGGGGAATCAGAGGCGGGGAATCAGAGGCAGGGAATCAGACGCGGGGAATAAGATGCGGGGAATCAGAGCTGGGTAATCAGAGGCGGGGAATCAGAGTTGGGGAATCAGAGGCGGGGAATCAGATATGGGGAAACAGAGGCGGGGAATCAGAGGCGGGGAAACAGAGGCGGGGAATCTGATTGGGGAATCAGAGGTGGCGAATGAAAGGCGGTGAATCAGAGATGGCGAATCAGAGGCGGGGAATCAGAGGCAGGGAATCAAACACGGGGAATCAGAGGTGGGGAATCAGAGCTGGGGAATCAGTGGCGGGGAATCAGAGTTGGGGAATCAGAGGCGGGGAATCAGATATGGTGAAACAGAGGTGGGGTATCAGAGGCAGGGAAACAGAGGTGGGGAATCAGATATGGGGAATCAGAGGTGGGGAATCAAAGGTTTGGAAACAGAGGCAGGGAATCAGAGGCGGGGAGTCAGAGGCGGGGAATCAGAGGCAGGGAATCAGATGTGCGGAATCAGAGATGGGGAATCAGAGGCAGTGAATCAGAGGCGGGGAACCAGAGGCGGGGAATCAGAGGCCGGGAATCAGTGGTCGGGAATGAGAGGCCGGGAATCAGAGGCAGGGAATCAGAGGCCGGGAATCAGAGATGGGGAATCAGAGGCGGGGAATCAAACACGGGGAATCAGAGCTGGGGAATCAGAGGCGGGGAATCAGAGTTGGGGAATCAGAGGCGGGGAATCAGATATGGGGAAACAGAGGCGGGGAAACAGAGGCAGGGAATCAGAGGCGGGGAGTCAGTGGCTGGGAATCAGAGGCAGGGAATCAGATGTGCGGAATCAGAGATGAGGAATCAGAGGCAGCGAATCAGAGGCGGGGAACCAGAGGCGGGGAATCAGAGGCCGGGAATCAGAGGCCAGGAATGAGAGGCCGGGAATCAGAGGCCGGGAATCAGAGATGGGGTATCAGAGGCGGGGAATCAAACACGGGGAATCAGAGCTGGGGAATCAGAGGCGGGGAATCAGAGTTGGGGAATCAGAGGCGGGGAATCAAATATGGGGAAACAGAGGCGGGGAATCAGAGGCGGGGAATCAGAGGCGCAGAAACAGAGGCGGGGTATCAGATATGGGGAATCAGAGGTGGGGAATCAGGGGCGGGGTATCAGAGGCTGGGTATCAGACACGGGGATTCAGAGGCGGGGAATCAGAGATGGGGAATCAGAGGCGGGGAATCAGAGGCAGGGAATCAGACGCGGGGAATCAGAGGCGGGGAATCAGAGCCTGGGAATCAGAGGCGGGGAATCAGAGGCAGGGAAAGAGAGGTGGGGAATCAGATATGGGGACTCAGAGGTGGGGAATCAGAGGTTGGGAATCAGAGGCAGGGAATCAGAGGCGGGGAATCAGAGGCGGGGAATCAGAGGCAGGGTTTCGGATGTGCGGAATCAGAGATGGGGAATCAGAGGTGGGGAATCAGAGTCCAGGATTCAGAGATGGGGAATCAGAGGCGGGGAATCAGAGGCGGAAAAACATAGGTGGGGAATCAGATACGGGGAATCAGAGGTGGGGAATCAGAGGCAGTGAATCAGAGTTGGGGAATCCGAGGCGGTGAATCAGAGCTGGGGTATCAGAGGCGGGGAATCAGAGTTTGGGAATCAGAGGAGGGAAATCAGATATGGGGAATCAGAGGCGGGGAATCAGAGGCGCGGAAAGAGAGGCGGGAAATCAGATATGGGGAATCAGAGGTGCAAATCGGGGAGGGGTATCAGAGGCTGGGTATCAGAAACGGGGATTCAGAGGCAGGGAATCAGATGTGCGGAATCAGAGATGGGGAATCAGAGGCAGCGAATCAGAGGCGGGGAACCAGAGGCGGGGAATCAGATATGGGTAATCAGAGGCGGAGAATCAGAGTTGGGGAATCAGAGGCGGGGAATCAGATATGGGGAAAGAGAGGCGGGGAATCAGAGGCGGGGAAACAGAGGCGGGGAATCTGATATGGGGAATCTGAGGTGGCGAATGAAAGGCGGTGAATCAGAGATGGGGAATCAGAGGCGGGGAATCAGAGGCAGGGAATCAAACACGGGGAATCAGAGGTGGGGTATCAGAGCTGGGGAATCAGAGGCGGGGAATCAGAGTTGGGGAATCAGAGGCGGGGAATCAGATATGGGGAAACAGAGGCGGGGAATCAGAGGCGGGGAAACAGAGGCGGGGAATCTGATTGGGGAATCAGAGGTGGCGAATGAAAGGCGGTGAATAAGAGATGGGGAATCAGAGGCGGGGAATCAGAGGCAGGGAATCAGAGGCCGGGAATGAGAGGCCAGGAATCAGAGGCAGGGAATCAGAGGCCGGGAATCAGAGATGGGGAATCAGAGGCGGGCAATCAAACACGGGGAATCAGAGCTGGGGAATCAGAGGCGGGGAATCAGAGTTGGGGAATCAGAGGCGGGGAATCAAATATGGGGAAACAGAGGCGGGGAAACAGAGGCAGGGAATCAGAGGCGGGGAGTCAGAGGCTGGGAATCAGAGGCAGGGAATCAGATGTGCGGAATCAGAGATGAGGAATCAGAGGCAGCGAATCAGAGGCGGGGAACCAGAGGCGGGGAATCAGTGGCCGGGAATCAGAGGCCGGGAATGAGAGGCCGGGAATCAGAGGCCGGGAATCAGAGATGGGGTATCAGAGGCGGGGAATCAAACACGGGGAATCAGAGCTGGGGAATCAGAGGCGAGGAATCAGAGTTGGGGAATCAGAGGCGGGGAATCAAATATGGGGAAACAGAGGCGGGGAATCAGAGGCGGGGAATCAGAGGCGCAGAAACAGAGGCGGGGTATCAGATATGGGGAATCAGAGGTGGGGAATCAGGGGCGGGGTATCAGAGGCTGGGTATCAGACACGGGGATTCAGAGGCGGGGAATCAGAGATGGGGAATCAGAGGCCGGCAATCAGAGGCAGGGAATCAGACGCGGGGAATCAGAGGCGGGGAATCAGAGCCTGGGAATCAGAGGCGGGGAATCAGAGGCGGGGAAAGAGAGGCGGGGAATCAGATATGGGGACTCAGAGGTGGGGAATCAGAGGTTGGGAATCAGAGGCAGGGAATCAGAGGCGGGGAATCAGAGGCGGGGAATCAGAGGCAGGGTTTCGGATGTGCGGAATCAGAGATGGGGAATCAGAGGTGGGGAATCAGAGTCCAGGAATCAGAGATGGGGAATCAGAGGCGGGGAATCAGAGGCGGAAAAACATAGGTGGGGAATCAGATACGGGGAATCAGAGGTGGGGAATCAGAGGCGGTGAATCAGAGTTGGGGAATCAGAGGCGGGGAATCAGATATTGGGAAACAGAGGCGGGGAATCAGAGGCAGGGAAACAGAGGTGGGGAATCAGATATGGGGAATCAGAGGTGGGGAATCAGAGGTTGGGAATGAGAGGCCGGGAATCAGAGGCCGGGGAATCAGAGGCGGGGAATCAGAGATGGGGAATCAGAGGCGGGGTATCAAACACGGGGAATCAGAGCTGGGGAATCAGAGGCGGGGAATCAGAGTTGGCGAATCAGATATGGGGAATCAGAGTTGGGGAATCAGGAGCGGGGAATCAGTGGCAGGGAATCAGAGGTGGGAATCAGAGGCGGGGAATCAGAGGCGGGGAATCAGAGTTGGCGAATCAGAGGCGGGGAATCAGATGTGGTGAATCAGAGGTGGGGAATCAGAGGTTGTGAATCAGAGATGGGGAATCACAGGCGGGAAATCAGAGGCAGGGAATCAGAGCTGGGGAATCAGAGGAGGGGAATCAGAGCTGGGGAATCAGAGGCAGGGAATCAGAGTTGGGGATTCAGAGGCGGGGAATCTGAGCTGGGGAATCAGAAGCGGGGAATCAGAGGCGGGGAATCAGAGGCAGGGAATCAGAGGCGGGGAATCAGAGGCAGGGAATCAGATGTGGGGAATCAGAGGCAGGGAATCAGAGCTGGGGTATCAGAGGCGGGGAATCAGAGTTTGGGAATCAGAGGCGGGGAATCAGATATGGGGAATCAGAGGCGGGGAATCAGAGGCGCGGAAAGAGAGGCGGGAAATCAGATATGGGGAATCAGAGGTGGGGAATCAAAGGTTTGGAAACAGAGGCAGGGAATCAGAGGCGGGGAGTCAGAGGCGGGGAATCAGAGGCAGGGAATCAGATGTGCGGAATCAGAGATGGGGAATCAGAGGCAGCGAATCAGAGGCGGGGAACCAGAGGTGGGGAATCAGAGGCCGGGAATCAGAGGCCGGGAATGAGAGGCCAGGATTCAGAGGCAGGGAATCAGAGGCCGGGAATCAGAGATGGGGAATCAGAGGCGGGCAATCAAACACGGGGAATC
The DNA here is from genome assembly GCF_036971445.1 of Narcine bancroftii. Lineage (NCBI taxonomy): Eukaryota > Metazoa > Chordata > Chondrichthyes > Torpediniformes > Narcinidae > Narcine > Narcine bancroftii. The sequence continues at coordinate 57,299,580 of NC_091474.1, forward strand.
AGAGCTGGGGAATCAGAGGCGGGGAATCAGAGTTGGGGAATCAGAGGCGGGGAATCAAATATGGGGAAACAGAGGCGGGGAAACAGAGGCAGGGAATCAGAGGCGGGGAGTCAGAGGCTGGGAATCAGAGGCAGGGAATCAGATGTGCGGAATCAGAGATGAGGAATCAGAGGCAGCGAATCAGAGGCGGGGAACCAGAGGCGGGGAATCAGAGGCCGGGAATCAGAGGCCGGGAATGAGAGGCCGGGAATCAGAGGCCGGGAATCAGAGATGGGGTATCAGAGGCGGGGAATCAAACACGGGGAATCAGAGCTGGGGAATCAGAGGCAGGGAATCAGAGTTGGGGAATCAGAGGCGGGGAATCAAATATGGGGAAACAGAGGCGGGGAATCAGAGGCGCAGAAACAGAGGCGGGGTATCAGATATGGGGAATCAGAGGTGGGGAATCAGGGGCGGGGTATCAGAGGCTGGGTATCAGACACGGGGATTCAGAGGCGGGGAATCAGAGATGGGGAATCAGAGGCCGGGAATCAGAGGCAGGGAATCAGACGCGGGGAATCAGAGGCGGGGAATCAGAGCCTGGGAATCAGAGGCGGGGAATCAGAGGCGGGGAAAGAGAGGCGGGGAATCAGATATGGGGACTCAGAGGTGGGGAATCAGAGGTTGGGAATCAGAGGCAGGGAATCAGAGGCGGGGAATCAGAGGCGGGGAATCAGAGGCAGGGTTTCGGATGTGCGGAATCAGAGATGGGGAATCAGAGGTGGGGAATCAGAGTCCAGGAATCAGAGATGGGGAATCAGAGGCGGGGAATCAGAGGCGGAAAAACATAGGTGGGGAATCAGATACGGGGAATCAGAGGTGGGGAATCAGAGGCGGTGAATCAGAGTTGGGGAATCAGAGGCGGGGAATCAGAGCTGGGGTATCAGAGGCGGGGAATCAGAGTTTGGGAATCAGAGGAGGGGAATCAGATATGGGGAATCAGAGGCGGGGAATCAGAGGCGCGGAAAGAGAGGCGGGAAATCAGATATGGGGAATCAGAGGTGCGAATCGGGGAGGGGTATCAGAGGCTGGGTATCAGAAACGGGGATTCAGAGGCAGGGAATCAGATGTGCGGAATCAGAGATGGGGAATCAGAGGCAGCGAATCAGAGGCGGGGAACCAGAGGCGGGGAATCAGATATGGGTAATCAGAGGCGTGGAATCAGAGTTGGGGAATCAGAGGCGGGGAATCAGATATGGGGAAAGAGAGGCGGGGAATCAGAGGCGGGGAAACAGAGGCGGGGAATCTGATATGGGGAATCTGAGGTGGCGAATGAAAGGCGGTGAATCAGAGTTGGGGATTCAGAGGCGGGGAATCAGAGCTGGGGAATCAGAGGCGGGGAATCAGAGGCAGGGAATCAGAGGCGGGGAATCAGAGGCAGGGAATCAGATATGGGGATTCAGAGGTGGGGAATCAGAGGTTGGGAATCACAGGCAGGGAATCGGAGGCAGGGAATCAGAGGCAGGGAATCAGATGTGGGGAATCAGAGGCGGTGAATCAGAGCTGGGGAATCAGAGTCGGGGAATCAGAGTTTGGGAATCAGAGGCGGGGAATTAGATATGGGGAAACAGAGGCGGGGAATCAGAGGTGGGGAAACAGAGCTGGGGAATCAGAGGCGGGGAATCAGAGTTGGGGAATCAGAGGCGGGGAATCAGATATGGGGAAGCAGAGGTGGGGAATCAGAGGCGCGGAAAGAGAGGCGGGGAATCAGATATGTGGAATCAGAGGCGGGGAATCAGAGCTGGGGAATCAGAGGCGGGGAATCAGAGTTTGGGAATCAGAGGCGGGGAATTAGATTTGGGGAAACAGAGGCTGGGAATCAGAGGTGGGGAAACAGAGCTGGGGAATCAGAGGCGGGGAATCAGAGTTGGGGAATCAGTGGCGGGGAATCAGATATGGGGAATCTGAGGCGGGGAATCAGAGGCGCGGAAAGAGAGGCGGGGAATCAGATATGGGGAATCAGAGGTGGGGAATCAGGGGCGGGGTATCAGAGGCTGGGTATCAGACACGGGGATTCAGAGGCGGGGAATCAGAGATGGGGAATCAGAGGCGGGGAATCAGAGGCAGGGAATCAGACGCGGGGAATAAGATGCGGGGAATCAGAGCTGGGTAATCAGAGGCGGGGAATCAGAGTTGGGGAATCAGAGGCGGGGAATCAGATATGGGGAAACAGAGGCGGGGAATCAGAGGCGGGAAACAGAGGCGGGGAATCTGATTGGGGAATCAGAGGTGGCGAATGAAAGGCGGTGAATCAGAGATGGCGAATCAGAGGCGGGGAATCAGAGGCAGGGAATCAAACACGGGGAATCAGAGGTGGGGAATCAGAGCTGGGGAATCAGTGGCGGGGAATCAGAGTTGGGGAATCAGAGGCGGGGAATCAGATATGGTGAAACAGAGGTGGGGTATCAGAGGCAGGGAAACAGAGGTGGGGAATCAGATATTGGGAATCAGAGGTGGGGAATCAAAGGTTTGGAAACAGAGGCAGGGAATCAGAGGCGGGGAGTCAGAGGCGGGGAATCAGAGGCAGGGAATCAGATGTGCGGAATCAGAGATGGGGAATCAGAGGCAGTGAATCAGAGGCGGGGAACCAGAGGCGGGGAATCAGAGGCCGGGAATCAGTGGTCGGGAATGAGAGGCCGGGAATCAGAGGCAGGGAATCAGAGGCCGGGAATCAGAGATGGGGAATCAGAGGCGGGGAATCAAACACGGGGAATCAGAGCTGGGGAATCAGAGGCGGGGAATCAGAGTTGGGGAATCAGAGGCGGGGAATCAAATATGGGGAAACAGAGGCGGGGAAACAGAGGCAGGGAATCAGAGGCGGGGAGTCAGAGGCTGGGAATCAGAGGCAGGGAATGAGATGTGCGGAATCAGAGATGAGGAATCAGAGGCAGCGAATCAGAGGCGGGGAACCAGAGGCGGGGAATCAGTGGCCGGGAATCAGAGGCCGGGAATGAGAGGCCGGGAATCAGAGGCCGGGAATCAGAGATGGGGTATCAGAGGCGGGGAATCAAACACGGGGAATCAGAGCTGGGGAATCAGAGGCGAGGAATCAGAGTTGGGGAATCAGAGGCGGGGAATCAAATATGGGGAAACAGAGGCGGGGAATCAGAGGCGGGGAATCAGAGGCGCAGAAACAGAGGCGGGGTATCAGATATGGGGAATCAGAGGTGGGGAATCAGGGGCGGGGTATCAGAGGCTGGGTATCAGACACGGGGATTCAGAGGCGGGGAATCAGAGATGGGGAATCAGAGGCCGGCAATCAGAGGCAGGGAATCAGACGCGGGGAATCAGAGGCGGGGAATCAGAGCCTGGGAATCAGAGGCGGGGAATCAGAGGCGGGGAAAGAGAGGCGGGGAATCAGATATGGGGACTCAGAGGTGGGGAATCAGAGGTTGGGAATCAGAGGCAGGGAATCAGAGGCGGGGAATCAGAGGCGGGGAATCAGAGGCAGGGTTTCGGATGTGCGGAATCAGAGATGGGGAATCAGAGGTGGGGAATCAGAGTCCAGGAATCAGAGATGGGGAATCAGAGGCGGGGAATCAGAGGCGGAAAAACATAGGTGGGGAATCAGATACGGGGAATCAGAGGTGGGGAATCAGAGGCGGTGAATCAGAGTTGGGGAATCAGAGGCGGGGAATCAGATATTGGGAAACAGAGGTGGGGAATCAGAGGCAGGGAAACAGAGGTGGGGAATCAGATATGGGGAATCAGAGGTGGGGAATCAGAGGTTGGGAATGAGAGGCCGGGAATCAGAGGCCGGGGAATCAGAGGCGGGGAATCAGAGATGGGGAATCAGAGGCGGGGTATCAAACACGGGGAATCAGAGCTGGGGAATCAGAGGCGGGGAATCAGACTTGGCGAATCAGATATGGGGAATCAGAGTTGGGGAATCAGGGGCGGGGAATCAGTGGCAGGGAATCAGAGGTGGGAATCAGAGGCGGGGAATCAGAGGCAGGGAATCAGACACGGGGAATCAGAGGCGGGGAATCAGAGATGGGGAATCAGAGGCGGTGAATCAGAGGCAGGGAATCGGACACCGGGAATCAGAGGCGGGGAATCAGAGCTGGGGAATCAGAGGCGGGGAATCAGAGTTGGCGAATCAGAGGCGGGGAATCAGATGTGGTGAATCAGAGGTGGGGAATCAGAGGTTGTGAATCAGAGATGGGGAATCACAGGCGGGAAATCAGAGGCAGGGAATCAGAGCTGGGGAATCAGAGGAGGGGAATCAGAGCTGGGGAATCAGAGGCAGGGAATCAGAGTTGGGGATTCAGAGGCGGGGAATCTGAGCTGGGGAATCAGAAGCGGGGAATCAGAGGCGGGGAATCAGAGGCAGGGAATCAGAGGCGGGGAATCAGAGGCAGGGAATCAGATGTGGGGAATCAGAGGCAGGGAATCAGAGCTGGGGTATCAGAGGCGGGGAATCAGAGTTTGGGAATCAGAGGCGGGGAATCAGATATGGGGAATCAGAGGCGGGGAATCAGAGGCGCGGAAAGAGAGGCGGGAAATCAGATATGGGGAATCAGAGGTGGGGAATCAAAGGTTTGGAAACAGAGGCAGGGAATCAGAGGCGGGGAGTCAGAGGCGGGGAATCAGAGGCAGGGAATCAGATGTGCGGAATCAGAGATGGGGAATCAGAGGCAGCGAATCAGAGGCGGGGAACCAGAGGTGGGGAATCAGAGGCCGGGAATCAGAGGCCGGGAATGAGAGGCCAGGAATCAGAGGCAGGGAATCAGAGGCCGGGAATCAGAGATGGGGAATCAGAGGCGGGCAATCAAACACGGGGAATCAGAGCTGGGGAATCAGAGGCGGGGAATCAGAGTTGGGGAATCAGAGGTGGGGAATCAAATATGGGGAAACAGAGGCGGGGAAACAGAGGCAGGGAATCAGAGGCGGGGAGTCAGAGGCTGGGAATCAGAGGCAGGGAATCAGATGTGCGGAATCAGAGATGAGGAATCAGAGGCAGCGAAACAGAGGCGGGGAACCAGAGGCGGGGAATCAGAGGCCGGGAATCAGAGGCCGGGAATGAGAGGCCGGGAATCAGAGGCCGGGAATCAGAGATGGGGTATCAGAGGCGGGGAATCAAACACGGGGAATCAGAGCTGGGGAATCAGAGGCGGGGAATCAGAGTTGGGGAATCAGAGGCGGGGAATCAAATATGGGGAAACAGAGGCGGGGAATCAGAGGCGGGGAATCAGAGGCGCAGAAACAGAGGCGGGGTATCAGATATGGGGAATCAGAGGTGGGGAATCAGGGGCGGGGTATCAGAGGCTGGGTATCAGACACGGGGATTCAGAGGCGGGGAATCAGAGATGGGGAATCAGAGGCTGGGAATCAGAGGCAGGGAATCAGACGCGGGGAATCAGAGGCGGGGAATCAGAGCCTGGGAATCAGAGGCGGGGAATCAGAGGCGGGGAAAGAGAGGCGGGGAATCAGATATGGGGACTCAGAGGTGGGGAATCAGAGGTTGGGAATCAGAGGCAGGGAATCAGAGGCGGGGAATCAGAGGCGGGGAATCAGAGGCAGGGTTTCGGATGTGCGGAATCAGAGATGGGGAATCAGAGGTGGTGAATCAGAGTCCAGGAATCAGAGATGGGGAATCAGAGGCGGGGAATCAGAGGCGGAAAAACATAGGTGGGGAATCAGATACGGGGAATCAGAGGTGGGGAATCAGAGGCGGTGAATCAGAGTTGGGGAATCAGAGGCGGGGAATCAGAGCTGGGGTATCAGAGGCGGGGAATCAGAGTTTGGGAATCAGAGGAGGGGAATCAGATATGGGGAATCAGAGGCGGGGAATCAGAGGCGCGGAAAGAGAGGCGGGAAATCAGATATGGGGAATCAGAGGTGCGAATCGGGGAGGGGTATCAGAGGCTGGGTATCAGAAACGGGGATTCAGAGGCAGGGAATCAGATGTGCGGAATCAGAGATGGGGAATCAGAGGCAGCGAATCAGAGGCGGGGAACCAGAGGCGGGGAATCAGATATGGGTAATCAGAGGCGTGGAATCAGAGTTGGGGAATCAGAGGCGGGGAATCAGATATGGGGAAAGAGAGGCGGGGAATCAGAGGCGGGGAAACAGAGGCGGGGAATCTGATATGGGGAATCTGAGGTGGCGAATGAAAGGCGGTGAATCAGAGTTGGGGATTCAGAGGCGGGGAATCAGAGCTGGGGAATCAGAGGCGGGGAATCAGAGGCAGGGAATCAGAGGCGGGGAATCAGAGGCAGGGAATCAGATGTGCGGAATCAGAGATGGGGAATCAGAGGCAGCGAATCAGAGGCGGGGAACCAGAGGCCGGGATTCAGAGGCGGGGAATCAGATATGGGGAAACAGAGGCGGGGAATTAGAGGCGGGCAAACAGAGGCGGGGAATCAGATATGGGGAATCAGAGGTGGGGAATCAGAGGTTGTGAATCAGAGATGGGGAATCACAGGCGGGAAATCAGAGGCAGGGAATCAGAGCTGGGGAATCAGAGGCTGGGAATCAGAGCTGGGGAATCAGAGGCAGGGAATCAGAGTTGGGGATTCAGAGGCGGGGAATCAGAGCTGGGGTAACAGAGGCCGGGAATCAGAGGCAGGGAATCAGAGGCGGGGAATCAGAGGCAGGGAATCAGATATGGGGATTCAGAGGTGGGGAATCAGAGGTTGGGAATCAGAGGCAGGGAATCGGAGGCAGGGAATCAGAGGCAGGGAATCAGATGTGGGGAATCAGAGGCGGTGAATCAGAGCTGGGGAATCAGAGTCGGGGAATCTGAGTTTGGGAATCAGAGGCGGGGAATTAGATATGGGGAAACAGAGGCGGGGAATCAGAGGTGGGGAAACAGAGCTGGGGAATCAGAGGCGGGGAATCAGAGTTGGGGAATCAGAGGCGGGGAATCAGATATGGGGAAGCAGAGGCGGGGAATCAGAGGCGCGGAAAGAGAGGCGGGGAATCAGATATGGGGAATCAGAGGTGGGGAATCAGATATGGGGAAACAGAGGCGGGGAATCAGAGGCGGGGAAACAGAGGTGGGGAATCTGATATGGGGAATCAGAGGTGGCGAATGAAAGGTGGTGAATCAGAGATGGGGAATCAGAGGCGGGGAATCAGAGGCAGGGAATCAAACACGGGAAATCAGAAGTGGGGAATCAGAGCTGGGGAATCAGAGGCGGGGAATCAGAGCTGGGGAATCAGTGGCGGGGAATCAGAGTTGGGGAATCAGAGGCGGGGAATCAGATATGGTGAAACAGAGGTGGGGTATCAGAGGCAGGGAAACAGAGGTGGGGAATCAGATATGGGGAATCAGAGGTGGGGAATCAAAGGTTTGGAAACAGAGGCAGGGAATCAGAGGCGGGGAGTCAGAGGCGGGGAATCAGAGGCAGGGAATCAGATGTGCGGAATCAGAGATGGGGAATCAGAGGCAGTGAATCAGAGGCGGGGAACCAGAGGCGGGGAATCAGAGGCCGGGAATCAGTGGTCGGGAATGAGAGGCCGGGAATCAGAGGCAGGGAATCAGAGGCCGGGAATCAGAGATGGGGAATCAGAGGCGGGGAATCAAACACGGGGAATCAGAGCTGGGGAATCAGAGGCGGGGAATCAGAGTTGGGGAATCAGAGGCGGGGAATCAAATATGGGGAAACAGAGGCGGGGAAACAGAGGCAGGGAATCAGAGGCGGGGAGTCAGAGGCTGGGAATCAGAGGCAGGGAATGAGATGTGCGGAATCAGAGATGAGGAATCAGAGGCAGCGAATCAGAGGCGGGGAACCAGAGGCGGGGAATCAGTGGCCGGGAATCAGAGGCCGGGAATGAGAGGCCGGGAATCAGAGGCCGGGAATCAGAGATGGGGTATCAGAGGCGGGGAATCAAACACGGGGAATCAGAGCTGGGGAATCAGAGGCGAGGAATCAGAGTTGGGGAATCAGAGGCGGGGAATCAAATATGGGGAAACAGAGGCGGGGAATCAGAGGCGGGGAATCAGAGGCGCAGAAACAGAGGCGGGGTATCAGATATGGGGAATCAGAGGTGGGGAATCAGGGGCGGGGTATCAGAGGCTGGGTATCAGACACGGGGATTCAGAGGCGGGGAATCAGAGATGGGGAATCAGAGGCCGGCAATCAGAGGCAGGGAATCAGACGCGGGGAATCAGAGGCGGGGAATCAGAGCCTGGGAATCAGAGGCGGGGAATCAGAGGCGGGGAAAGAGAGGCGGGGAATCAGATATGGGGACTCAGAGGTGGGGAATCAGAGGTTGGGAATCAGAGGCAGGGAATCAGAGGCGGGGAATCAGAGGCGGGGAATCAGAGGCAGGGTTTCGGATGTGCGGAATCAGAGATGGGGAATCAGAGGTGGGGAATCAGAGTCCAGGAATCAGAGATGGGGAATCAGAGGCGGGGAATCAGAGGCGGAAAAACATAGGTGGGGAATCAGATACGGGGAATCAGAGGTGGGGAATCAGAGGCGGTGAATCAGAGTTGGGGAATCAGAGGCGGGGAATCAGATATTGGGAAACAGAGGTGGGGAATCAGAGGCAGGGAAACAGAGGTGGGGAATCAGATATGGGGAATCAGAGGTGGGGAATCAGAGGTTGGGAATGAGAGGCCGGGAATCAGAGGCCGGGGAATCAGAGGCGGGGAATCAGAGATGGGGAATCAGAGGCGGGGTATCAAACACGGGGAATCAGAGCTGGGGAATCAGAGGCGGGGAATCAGACTTGGCGAATCAGATATGGGGAATCAGAGTTGGGGAATCAGGGGCGGGGAATCAGTGGCAGGGAATCAGAGGTGGGAATCAGAGGCGGGGAATCAGAGGCAGGGAATCAGACACGGGGAATCAGAGGCGGGGAATCAGAGATGGGGAATCAGAGGCGGTGAATCAGAGGCAGGGAATCGGACACCGGGAATCAGAGGCGGGGAATCAGAGCTGGGGAATCAGAGGCGGGGAATCAGAGTTGGCGAATCAGAGGCGGGGAATCAGATGTGGTGAATCAGAGGTGGGGAATCAGAGGTTGTGAATCAGAGATGGGGAATCACAGGCGGGAAATCAGAGGCAGGGAATCAGAGCTGGGGAATCAGAGGAGGGGAATCAGAGCTGGGGAATCAGAGGCAGGGAATCAGAGTTTGGGATTCAGAGGCGGGGAATCTGAGCTGGGGAATCAGAAGCGGGGAATCAGAGGCGGGGAATCAGAGGCAGGGAATCAGAGGCGGGGAATCAGAGGCAGGGAATCAGATGTGGGGAATCAGAGGCAGGGAATCAGAGCTGGGGTATCAGAGGCGGGGAATCAGAGTTTGGGAATCAGAGGCGGGGAATCAGATATGGGGAATCAGAGGCGGGGAATCAGAGGCGCGGAAAGAGAGGCGGGAAATCAGATATGGGGAATCAGAGGTGGGGAATCAAAGGTTTGGAAACAGAGGCAGGGAATCAGAGGCGGGGAGTCAGAGGCGGGGAATCAGAGGCAGGGAATCAGATGTGCGGAATCAGAGATGGGGAATCAGAGGCAGCGAATCAGAGGCGGGGAACCAGAGGTGGGGAATCAGAGGCCGGGAATCAGAGGCCGGGAATGAGAGGCCAGGAATCAGAGGCAGGGAATCAGAGGCCGGGAATCAGAGATGGGGAATCAGAGGCGGGCAATCAAACACGGGGAATCAGAGCTGGGGAATCAGAGGCGGGGAATCAGAGTTGGGGAATCAGAGGTGGGGAATCAAATATGGGGAAACAGAGGCGGGGAAACAGAGGCAGGGAATCAGAGGCGGGGAGTCAGAGGCTGGGAATCAGAGGCAGGGAATCAGATGTGCGGAATCAGAGATGAGGAATCAGAGGCAGCGAAACAGAGGCGGGGAACCAGAGGCGGGGAATCAGAGGCCGGGAATCAGAGGCCGGGAATGAGAGGCCGGGAATCAGAGGCCGGGAATCAGAGATGGGGTATCAGAGGCGGGGAATCAAACACGGGGAATCAGAGCTGGGGAATCAGAGGCGGGGAATCAGAGTTGGGGAATCAGAGGCGGGGAATCAAATATGGGGAAACAGAGGCGGGGAATCAGAGGCGGGGAATCAGAGGCGCAGAAACAGAGGCGGGGTATCAGATATGGGGAATCAGAGGTGGGGAATCAGGGGCGGGGTATCAGAGGCTGGGTATCAGACACGGGGATTCAGAGGCGGGGAATCAGAGATGGGGAATCAGAGGCCGGCAATCAGAGGCAGGGAATCAGACGCGGGGAATCAGAGGCGGGGAATCAGAGCCTGGGAATCAGAGGCGGGGAATCAGAGGCGGGGAAAGAGAGGCGGGGAATCAGATATGGGGACTCAGAGGTGGGGAATCAGAGGTTGGGAATCAGAGGCAGGGAATCAGAGGCGGGGAATCAGAGGCGGGGAATCAGAGGCAGGGTTTCGGATGTGCGGAATCAGAGATGGGGAATCAGAGGTGGGGAATCAGAGTCCAGGAATCAGAGATGGGGAATCAGAGGCGGGGAATCAGAGGCGGAAAAACATAGGTGGGGAATCAGATACGGGGAATCAGAGGTGGGGAATCAGAGGCGGTGAATCAGAGTTGGGGAATCAGAGGCGGGGAATCAGATATTGGGAAACAGAGGTGGGGAATCAGAGGCAGGGAAACAGAGGTGGGGAATCAGATATGGGGAATCAGAGGTGGGGAATCAGAGGTTGGGAATGAGAGGCCGGGAATCAGAGGCCGGGGAATCAGAGGCGGGGAATCAGAGATGGGGAATCAGAGGCGGGGTATCAAACACGGGGAATCAGAGCTGGGGAATCAGAGGCGGGGAATCAGACTTGGCGAATCAGATATGGGGAATCAGAGTTGGGGAATCAGGGGCGGGGAATCAGTGGCAGGGAATCAGAGGTGGGAATCAGAGGCGGGGAATCAGAGGCAGGGAATCAGACACGGGGAATCAGAGGCGGGGAATCAGAGATGGGGAATCAGAGGCGGTGAATCAGAGGCAGGGAATCGGACACCGGGAATCAGAGGCGGGGAATCAGAGCTGGGGAATCAGAGGCGGGGAATCAGAGTTGGCGAATCAGAGGCGGGGAATCAGATGTGGTGAATCAGAGGTGGGGAATCAGAGGTTGTGAATCAGAGATGGGGAATCACAGGCGGGAAATCAGAGGCAGGGAATCAGAGCTGGGGAATCAGAGGAGGGGAATCAGAGCTGGGGAATCAGAGGCAGGGAATCAGAGTTTGGGATTCAGAGGCGGGGAATCTGAGCTGGGGAATCAGAAGCGGGGAATCAGAGGCGGGGAATCAGAGGCAGGGAATCAGAGGCGGGGAATCAGAGGCAGGGAATCAGATGTGGGGAATCAGAGGCAGGGAATCAGAGCTGGGGTATCAGAGGCGGGGAATCAGAGTTTGGGAATCAGAGGCGGGGAATCAGATATGGGGAATCAGAGGCGGGGAATCAGAGGCGCGGAAAGAGAGGCGGGAAATCAGATATGGGGAATCAGAGGTGGGGAATCAAAGGTTTGGAAACAGAGGCAGGGAATCAGAGGCGGGGAGTCAGAGGCGGGGAATCAGAGGCAGGGAATCAGATGTGCGGAATCAGAGATGGGGAATCAGAGGCAGCGAATCAGAGGCGGGGAACCAGAGGTGGGGAATCAGAGGCCGGGAATCAGAGGCCGGGAATGAGAGGCCAGGAATCAGAGGCAGGGAATCAGAGGCCGGGAATCAGAGATGGGGAATCAGAGGCGGGCAATCAAACACGGGGAATCAGAGCTGGGGAATCAGAGGCGGGGAATCAGAGTTGGGGAATCAGAGGTGGGGAATCAAATATGGGGAAACAGAGGCGGGGAAACAGAGGCAGGGAATCAGAGGCGGGGAGTCAGAGGCTGGGAATCAGAGGCAGGGAATCAGATGTGCGGAATCAGAGATGAGGAATCAGAGGCAGCGAAACAGAGGCGGGGAACCAGAGGCGGGGAATCAGAGGCCGGGAATCAGAGGCCGGGAATGAGAGGCCGGGAATCAGAGGCCGGGAATCAGAGATGGGGTATCAGAGGCGGGGAATCAAACACGGGGAATCAGAGCTGGGGAATCAGAGGCGGGGAATCAGAGTTGGGGAATCAGAGGCGGGGAATCAAATATGGGGAAACAGAGGCGGGGAATCAGAGGCGGGGAATCAGAGGCGCAGAAACAGAGGCGGGGTATCAGATATGGGGAATCAGAGGTGGGGAATCAGGGGCGGGGTATCAGAGGCTGGGTATCAGACACGGGGATTCAGAGGCGGGGAATCAGAGATGGGGAATCAGAGGCTGGGAATCAGAGGCAGGGAATCAGACGCGGGGAATCAGAGGCGGGGAATCAGAGCCTGGGAATCAGAGGCGGGGAATCAGAGGCGGGGAAAGAGAGGCGGGGAATCAGATATGGGGACTCAGAGGTGGGGAATCAGAGGTTGGGAATCAGAGGCAGGGAATCAGAGGCGGGGAATCAGAGGCGGGGAATCAGAGGCAGGGTTTCGGATGTGCGGAATCAGAGATGGGGAATCAGAGGTGGTGAATCAGAGTCCAGGAATCAGAGATGGGGAATCAGAGGCGGGGAATCAGAGGCGGAAAAACATAGGTGGGGAATCAGATACGGGGAATCAGAGGTGGGGAATCAGAGGCGGTGAATCAGAGTTGGGGAATCAGAGGCGGGGAATCAGAGCTGGGGTATCAGAGGCGGGGAATCAGAGTTTGGGAATCAGAGGAGGGGAATCAGATATGGGGAATCAGAGGCGGGGAATCAGAGGCGCGGAAAGAGAGGCGGGAAATCAGATATGGGGAATCAGAGGTGCGAATCGGGGAGGGGTATCAGAGGCTGGGTATCAGAAACGGGGATTCAGAGGCAGGGAATCAGATGTGCGGAATCAGAGATGGGGAATCAGAGGCAGCGAATCAGAGGCGGGGAACCAGAGGCGGGGAATCAGATATGGGTAATCAGAGGCGTGGAATCAGAGTTGGGGAATCAGAGGCGGGGAATCAGATATGGGGAAAGAGAGGCGGGGAATCAGAGGCGGGGAAACAGAGGCGGGGAATCTGATATGGGGAATCTGAGGTGGCGAATGAAAGGCGGTGAATCAGAGTTGGGGATTCAGAGGCGGGGAATCAGAGCTGGGGAATCAGAGGCGGGGAATCAGAGGCAGGGAATCAGAGGCGGGGAATCAGAGGCAGGGAATCAGATGTGCGGAATCAGAGATGGGGAATCAGAGGCAGCGAATCAGAGGCGGGGAACCAGAGGCCGGGATTCAGAGGCGGGGAATCAGATATGGGGAAACAGAGGCGGGGAATTAGAGGCGGGCAAACAGAGGCGGGGAATCAGATATGGGGAATCAGAGGTGGGGAATCAGAGGTTGTGAATCAGAGATGGGGAATCACAGGCGGGAAATCAGAGGCAGGGAATCAGAGCTGGGGAATCAGAGGCTGGGAATCAGAGCTGGGGAATCAGAGGCAGGGAATCAGAGGCAGGGAATCAGAGGCGGGGAATCAGAGGCAGGGAATCAGATATGGGGATTCAGAGGTGGGGAATCAGAGGTTGGGAATCAGAGGCAGGGAATCGGAGGCAGGGAATCAGAGGCAGGGAATCAGATGTGGGGAATCAGAGGCGGTGAATCAGAGCTGGGGAATCAGAGTCGGGGAATCTGAGTTTGGGAATCAGAGGCGGGGAATTAGATATGGGGAAACAGAGGCGGGGAATCAGAGGTGGGGAAACAGAGCTGGGGAATCAGAGGCGGGGAATCAGAGTTGGGGAATCAGAGGCGGGGAATCAGATATGGGGAAGCAGAGGCGGGGAATCAGAGGCGCGGAAAGAGAGGCGGGGAATCAGATATGGGGAATCAGAGGTGGGGAATCAGATATGGGGAAACAGAGGCGGGGAATCAGAGGCGGGGAAACAGAGGTGGGGAATCTGATATGGGGAATCAGAGGTGGCGAATGAAAGGTGGTGAATCAGAGATGGGGAATCAGAGGCGGGGAATCAGAGGCAGGGAATCAAACACGGGAAATCAGAAGTGGGGAATCAGAGCTGGGGAATCAGAGGCGGGGAATCAGAGTTGGGGAATCAGATGCGGGGAATCAGATATGGGGAAACAGAGGTGGGGAATCAGAGGCAGGGAAACAGAGGTGGGGAATCAGATATGGGGAATCAGAGGTGGGGAATCAGAGGTTGGGAAACAGAGGCAAGGGAATCAGAGGTGGGGAGTCAGAGGCGGGGAATCAGAGGCAGGGAATCGGATGTGCGGAATCAGAGATGGGGAATCAGAGGCAGCGAATCAGAGGCGGGGAACCGGAGGCGGGGAATCAGAGGCCGGGAATCAGCGGCCGGGAATCAGAGGCCGGGAATCAGAGATGGGGAATCAGAGGCGGAGAATCAAACACGGGGAATCAAACACGGGGAATCAGAGCTGGGGAATCAGAGGCGGGGAATCAGAGTTGGGGAATCAGAGGCGGGGAATCAAATATGGGGAAACAGAGGCGGGGAATCAGAGGCGGGGAATCAGAGGCGCAGAAACAGAGGCGGGGTATCAGATATGGGGAATCAGAGGTGGGGAATCAGGGGCGGGGTATCAGAGGCTGGGTATCAGACACGGGGATTCAGAGGCGGGGAATCAGAGATGGGGAATCAGAGGCCGGCAATCAGAGGCAGGGAATCAGACGCGGGGAATCAGAGGCGGGGAATCAGAGCCTGGGAATCAGAGGCGGGGAATCAGAGGCGGGGAAAGAGAGGCGGGGAATCAGATATGGGGACTCAGAGGTGGGGAATCAGAGGTTGGGAATCAGAGGCAGGGAATCAGAGGCGGGGAATCAGAGGCGGGGAATCAGAGGCAGGGTTTCGGATGTGCGGAATCAGAGATGGGGAATCAGAGGTGGGGAATCAGAGTCCAGGAATCAGAGATGGGGAATCAGAGGCGGGGAATCAGAGGCGGAAAAACATAGGTGGGGAATCAGATACGGGGAATCAGAGGTGGGGAATCAGAGGCGGTGAATCAGAGTTGGGGAATCAGAGGCGGGGAATCAGATATTGGGAAACAGAGGTGGGGAATCAGAGGCAGGGAAACAGAGGTGGGGAATCAGATATGGGGAATCAGAGGTGGGGAATCAGAGGTTGGGAATGAGAGGCCGGGAATCAGAGGCCGGGGAATCAGAGGCGGGGAATCAGAGATGGGGAATCAGAGGCGGGGTATCAAACACGGGGAATCAGAGCTGGGGAATCAGAGGCGGGGAATCAGACTTGGCGAATCAGATATGGGGAATCAGAGTTGGGGAATCAGGGGCGGGGAATCAGTGGCAGGGAATCAGAGGTGGGAATCAGAGGCGGGGAATCAGAGGCAGGGAATCAGACACGGGGAATCAGAGGCGGGGAATCAGAGATGGGGAATCAGAGGCGGTGAATCAGAGGCAGGGAATCGGACACCGGGAATCAGAGGCGGGGAATCAGAGCTGGGGAATCAGAGGCGGGGAATCAGAGTTGGCGAATCAGAGGCGGGGAATCAGATGTGGTGAATCAGAGGTGGGGAATCAGAGGTTGTGAATCAGAGATGGGGAATCACAGGCGGGAAATCAGAGGCAGGGAATCAGAGCTGGGGAATCAGAGGAGGGGAATCAGAGCTGGGGAATCAGAGGCAGGGAATCAGAGTTTGGGATTCAGAGGCGGGGAATCTGAGCTGGGGAATCAGAAGCGGGGAATCAGAGGCGGGGAATCAGAGGCAGGGAATCAGAGGCGGGGAATCAGAGGCAGGGAATCAGATGTGGGGAATCAGAGGCAGGGAATCAGAGCTGGGGTATCAGAGGCGGGGAATCAGAGTTTGGGAATCAGAGGCGGGGAATCAGATATGGGGAATCAGAGGCGGGGAATCAGAGGCGCGGAAAGAGAGGCGGGAAATCAGATATGGGGAATCAGAGGTGGGGAATCAAAGGTTTGGAAACAGAGGCAGGGAATCAGAGGCGGGGAGTCAGAGGCGGGGAATCAGAGGCAGGGAATCAGATGTGCGGAATCAGAGATGGGGAATCAGAGGCAGCGAATCAGAGGCGGGGAACCAGAGGTGGGGAATCAGAGGCCGGGAATCAGAGGCCGGGAATGAGAGGCCAGGAATCAGAGGCAGGGAATCAGAGGCCGGGAATCAGAGATGGGGAATCAGAGGCGGGCAATCAAACACGGGGAATCAGAGCTGGGGAATCAGAGGCGGGGAATCAGAGTTGGGGAATCAGAGGTGGGGAATCAAATATGGGGAAACAGAGGCGGGGAAACAGAGGCAGGGAATCAGAGGCGGGGAGTCAGAGGCTGGGAATCAGAGGCAGGGAATCAGATGTGCGGAATCAGAGATGAGGAATCAGAGGCAGCGAAACAGAGGCGGGGAACCAGAGGCGGGGAATCAGAGGCCGGGAATCAGAGGCCGGGAATGAGAGGCCGGGAATCAGAGGCCGGGAATCAGAGATGGGGTATCAGAGGCGGGGAATCAAACACGGGGAATCAGAGCTGGGGAATCAGAGGCGGGGAATCAGAGTTGGGGAATCAGAGGCGGGGAATCAAATATGGGGAAACAGAGGCGGGGAATCAGAGGCGGGGAATCAGAGGCGCAGAAACAGAGGCGGGGTATCAGATATGGGGAATCAGAGGTGGGGAATCAGGGGCGGGGTATCAGAGGCTGGGTATCAGACACGGGGATTCAGAGGCGGGGAATCAGAGATGGGGAATCAGAGGCTGGGAATCAGAGGCAGGGAATCAGACGCGGGGAATCAGAGGCGGGGAATCAGAGCCTGGGAATCAGAGGCGGGGAATCAGAGGCGGGGAAAGAGAGGCGGGGAATCAGATATGGGGACTCAGAGGTGGGGAATCAGAGGTTGGGAATCAGAGGCAGGGAATCAGAGGCGGGGAATCAGAGGCGGGGAATCAGAGGCAGGGTTTCGGATGTGCGGAATCAGAGATGGGGAATCAGAGGTGGTGAATCAGAGTCCAGGAATCAGAGATGGGGAATCAGAGGCGGGGAATCAGAGGCGGAAAAACATAGGTGGGGAATCAGATACGGGGAATCAGAGGTGGGGAATCAGAGGCGGTGAATCAGAGTTGGGGAATCAGAGGCGGGGAATCAGAGCTGGGGTATCAGAGGCGGGGAATCAGAGTTTGGGAATCAGAGGAGGGGAATCAGATATGGGGAATCAGAGGCGGGGAATCAGAGGCGCGGAAAGAGAGGCGGGAAATCAGATATGGGGAATCAGAGGTGCGAATCGGGGAGGGGTATCAGAGGCTGGGTATCAGAAACGGGGATTCAGAGGCAGGGAATCAGATGTGCGGAATCAGAGATGGGGAATCAGAGGCAGCGAATCAGAGGCGGGGAACCAGAGGCGGGGAATCAGATATGGGTAATCAGAGGCGTGGAATCAGAGTTGGGGAATCAGAGGCGGGGAATCAGATATGGGGAAAGAGAGGCGGGGAATCAGAGGCGGGGAAACAGAGGCGGGGAATCTGATATGGGGAATCTGAGGTGGCGAATGAAAGGCGGTGAATCAGAGTTGGGGATTCAGAGGCGGGGAATCAGAGCTGGGGAATCAGAGGCGGGGAATCAGAGGCAGGGAATCAGAGGCGGGGAATCAGAGGCAGGGAATCAGATGTGCGGAATCAGAGATGGGGAATCAGAGGCAGCGAATCAGAGGCGGGGAACCAGAGGCCGGGATTCAGAGGCGGGGAATCAGATATGGGGAAACAGAGGCGGGGAATTAGAGGCGGGCAAACAGAGGCGGGGAATCAGATATGGGGAATCAGAGGTGGGGAATCAGAGGTTGTGAATCAGAGATGGGGAATCACAGGCGGGAAATCAGAGGCAGGGAATCAGAGCTGGGGAATCAGAGGCTGGGAATCAGAGCTGGGGAATCAGAGGCAGGGAATCAGAGGCAGGGAATCAGAGGCGGGGAATCAGAGGCAGGGAATCAGATATGGGGATTCAGAGGTGGGGAATCAGAGGTTGGGAATCAGAGGCAGGGAATCGGAGGCAGGGAATCAGAGGCAGGGAATCAGATGTGGGGAATCAGAGGCGGTGAATCAGAGCTGGGGAATCAGAGTCGGGGAATCTGAGTTTGGGAATCAGAGGCGGGGAATTAGATATGGGGAAACAGAGGCGGGGAATCAGAGGTGGGGAAACAGAGCTGGGGAATCAGAGGCGGGGAATCAGAGTTGGGGAATCAGAGGCGGGGAATCAGATATGGGGAAGCAGAGGCGGGGAATCAGAGGCGCGGAAAGAGAGGCGGGGAATCAGATATGGGGAATCAGAGGTGGGGAATCAGATATGGGGAAACAGAGGCGGGGAATCAGAGGCGGGGAAACAGAGGTGGGGAATCTGATATGGGGAATCAGAGGTGGCGAATGAAAGGTGGTGAATCAGAGATGGGGAATCAGAGGCGGGGAATCAGAGGCAGGGAATCAAACACGGGAAATCAGAAGTGGGGAATCAGAGCTGGGGAATCAGAGGCGGGGAATCAGAGTTGGGGAATCAGATGCGGGGAATCAGATATGGGGAAACAGAGGTGGGGAATCAGAGGCAGGGAAACAGAGGTGGGGAATCAGATATGGGGAATCAGAGGTGGGGAATCAGAGGTTGGGAAACAGAGGCAAGGGAATCAGAGGTGGGGAGTCAGAGGCGGGGAATCAGAGGCAGGGAATCGGATGTGCGGAATCAGAGATGGGGAATCAGAGGCAGCGAATCAGAGGCGGGGAACCGGAGGCGGGGAATCAGAGGCCGGGAATCAGCGGCCGGGAATCAGAGGCCGGGAATCAGAGATGGGGAATCAGAGGCGGAGAATCAAACACGGGGAATCAGAGCTGGGGAATCAGAGGCGGGGAATCAGAGTTGGGGAATCAGAGGCGCAGAAACAGAGGCGGGGTATCAGATATGGGGAATCAGAGGTGGGGAATCAGGGGCGGGGTATCAGAGGCTGGGTATCAGACACGGGGAATCAGAGGCGGGGAATCAGAGGCAGGGAATCAGACGCGGGGAATCAGAGGCAGGGAATCAGAGCCTGGGAATCAGAGGCGGGGTATCAGAGGCGGGGAAACAGAGGCGGGGAATCAGATATGGGCACTCAGAGGTGGGGAATCAGAGGTTGGGAATCAGAGGCAGGGAATCAGAGGCGGGGAATCAGAGTCGGGGAATCAGAGGCAGGGATTCGGATGTGCGGAATCAGAGAAGGGGAATCAGATGTGGGGAATCAGAGGCGGGAAAACATAGGTGGGGAATCAGATACGGGGAATCAGAGGTGGGGAATCAGAGGCGGTGAATCAGAGATGGGGATTCAGAGGCGGGGAATTAGAGGCTGGAAATCAGACACGGGGAATCAGAGGCTGTGAATCAGAGGCGGGGAATCAGAGGCGGGGAATCAGAGCTGGGGAATCAGAGGCAGGGAATCAGAGTTGGGGATTCAGAGGCGGGTAATCAGATATGGGGAATCAGAGGCGGGGAATTAGAGGCGGACAAACAGAGGCGGGGAATCAGATATGGTGAATCAGAGGTGGGGAATCAAAGGTTGTGAAACAGAGATGGGGAATCACAGGCGGGAAATCAGAGGCAGGAAATCATAGCTGGGGAATCAGAGGCGGGGAATCAGAGCTGGGGAATCAGAGGCGGGGAATCAGAGTTTGGGAATCAGAGGCGGGGAATTAGATTTGGGGAAACAGAGGCTGGGAATCAGAGGTGGGGAAACAGAGCTGGGGAATCAGAGGCGGGGAATCAGAGTTGGGGAATCAGTGGCGGGGAATCAGATATGGGGAATCTGAGGCGGGGAATCAGAGGCGCGGAAAGAGAGGCGGGGAATCAGATATGGGGAATCAGAGGTGGGGAATCAGGGGCGGGGTATCAGAGGCTGGGTATCAGACACGGGGATTCAGAGGCGGGGAATCAGAGATGGGGAATCAGAGGCGGGGAATCAGAGGCAGGGAATCAGACGCGGGGAATAAGATGCGGGGAATCAGAGCTGGGTAATCAGACGCGGGGAATCAGAGTTGGGGAATCAGAGGCGGGGAATCAGATATGGGGAAACAGAGGCGGGGAATCAGAGGCGGGGAAACAGAGGCGGGGAATCTGATTGGGGAATCAGAGGTGGCGAATGAAAGGCGGTGAATCAGAGATGGCGAATCAGAGGCGGGGAATCAGAGGCAGGGAATCAAACACGGGGAATCAGAGGTGGGGAATCAGAGCTGGGGAATCAGTGGCGGGGAATCAGAGTTGGGGAATCAGAGGCGGGGAATCAGATATGGTGAAACAGAGGTGGGGTATCAGAGGCAGGGAAACAGAGGTGGGGAATCAGATATGGGGAATCAGAGGTGGGGAATCAAAGGTTTGGAAACAGAGGCAGGGAATCAGAGGCGGGGAGTCAGAGGCGGGGAATCAGAGGCAGGGAATCAGATGTGCGGAATCAGAGATGGGAAATCAGAGGCAGCGAATCAGAGGCGGGGAACCAGAGGCGGGGAATCAGAGGCCGGGAATCAGTGGTCGGGAATGAGAGGCCGGGAATCAGAGGCAGGGAATCAGAGGCCGGGAATCAGAGATGGGGAATCAGAGGCGGGGAATCAAACACGGGGAATCAGAGCTGGGGAATCAGAGGCGGGGAATCAGAGTTGGGGAATCAGAAGCGGGGAATCAGATATGGGGAAACAGAGGCGGGGAAACAGAGCCAGGGAATCAGAGGCGGGGAGTCAGTGGCTGGGAATCAGAGGCAGGGAATCAGATGTGCGGAATCAGAGATGAGGAATCAGAGGCAGCGAATCAGAGGCGGGGAACCAGAGGCGGGGAATCAGAGGCCGGGAATCAGAGGACGGGAATGAGAGGCCGGGAATCAGAGGCCGGGAATCAGAGATGGGGTATCAGAGGCGGGGAATGAAACACGGGGAATCAGAGCTGGGGAATCAGAGGCGGGGAATCAGAGTTGGGGAATCAGAGGCGGGGAATCAAATATGGGGAAACAGAGGCGGGGAATCAGAGGCGGGGAATCAGAGGCGCAGAAACAGAGGCGGGGTATCAGATATGGGGAATCAGAGGTGGGGAATCAGGGGCGGGGTATCAGAGGCTGGGTATCAGACACGGGGATTCAGAGGCGGGGAATCAGAGATGGGGAATCAGAGGCGGGGAATCAGAGGCAGGGAATCAGACGCGGGGAATCAGAGGCGGGGAATCAGAGCCTGGGAATCAGAGGCGGGGAATCAGAGGCAGGGAAAGAGAGGCGGGGAATCAGATATGGGGACTCAGAGGTGGGGAATCAGAGGTTGGGAATCAGAGGCAGGGAATCAGAGGCGGGGAATCAGAGGCGGGGAATCAGAGGCAGGGTTTCGGATGTGCGGAATCAGAGATGGGGAATCAGAGGTGGGGAATCAGAGTCCAGGAATCAGAGATGGGGAATCAGAGGCGGGGAATCAGAGGCGGAAAAACATAGGTGGGGAATCAGATACGGGGAATCAGAGGTGGGGAATCAGAGGCGGTGAATCAGAGTTGGGGAATCAGAGGCGGGGAATCAGAGCTGGGGTATCAGAGGCGGGGAATCAGAGTTTGGGAATCAGAGGAGGGGAATCAGATATGGGGAATCAGAGGCGGGGAATCAGAGGCGCGGAAAGAGAGGCGGGAAATCAGATATGGGGAATCAGAGGTGCAAATCGGGGAGGGGTATCAGAGGCTGGGTATCAGAAACGGGGATTCAGAGGCAGGGAATCAGATGTGCGGAATCAGAGATGGGGAATCAGAGGCAGCGAATCAGAGGCAAGGAACCAGAGGCGGGGAATCAGATATGGGTAATCAGAGGCGGGGAATCAGAGTTGGGGAATCAGAGGCGGGGAATCAGATATGGGGAAAGAGAGGCGGGGAATCAGAGGCGGGGAAACAGAGGCGGGGAATCTGATATGGGGAATCTGAGGTGGCGAATGAAAGGCGGTGAATCAGAGATGGGGAATCAGAGGCGGGGAATCAGAGGCAGGGAATCAAACACGGGGAATCAGAGGTGGGGTATCAGAGCTGGGGAATCAGAGGCGGGGAATCAGAGTTGGGGAATCAGAGGCGGGGAATCAGATATGGGGAAACAGAGGCGGGGAATCAGAGGCGGGGAAACAGAGGCGGGGAATCTGATTGGGGAATCAGAGGTGGCGAATGAAAGGCGGTGAATCAGAGATGGGGAATCAGAGGCGGGGAATCAGAGGCAGGGAATCAAACACGGGGAATCAGAGGTGGGGAATCAGAGCTGGGGAATCAGTGGCGGGGAATCAGAGTTGGGGAATCAGAGGCGTGGAATCAGATATGGTGAAACAGAGGTGGGGAATCAGAGGCAGGGAAACAGAGGTGGGGAATCAGATATGGGGAATCAGAGGTGGGGAATCAAAGGTTTGGAAACAGAGGCAGGGAATCAGAGGCGGGGAGTCAGAGGCGGGGAATCAGAGGCAGGGAATCAGATGTGCGGAATCAGAGATGGGGAATCAGAGGTGGGGAATCAGGGGCGGGGTATCAGAGGCTGGGTATCAGACACGGGGAATCAGAGGCGGGGAATCAGAGGCAGGGAATCAGACGCGGGGAATCAGAGGCAGGGAATCAGAGCCTGGGAATCAGAGGCGGGGTATCAGAGGCGGGGAAACAGAGGCGGGGAATCAGATATGGGCACTCAGAGGTGGGGAATCAGAGGTTGGGAATCAGAGGCAGGGAATCAGAGGCGGGGAATCAGAGGCGGGGAATCAGAGGCAGGGATTCGGATGTGCGGAATCAGAGAAGGGGAATCAGAGGTGGGGAATCAGAGGCGGGAAAACATAGGTGGGGAATCAGATACGGGGAATCAGAGGTGGGGAATCAGAGGCGGTGAATCAGAGATGGGGATTCAGAGGCGGGGAATTAGAGGCTGGAAATCAGACACGGGGAATCAGAGGCTGTGAATCAGAGGCGGGGAATCAGAGGCGGGGAATCAGAGCTGGGGAATCAGAGGCAGGGAATCAGAGTTGGGGATTCAGAGGCGGGTAATCAGATATGGGGAATCAGAGGCGTGGAATTAGAGGCGGGCAAACAGAGGCGGGGAATCAGATATGGTGAATCAGAGGTGGGGAATCAAAGGTTGTGAAACAGAGATGGGGAATCACAAGCGGGAAATCAGAGGCAGGAAATCAGAGCTGGGGAATCAGAGGCGGGGAATCAGAGCTGGGGAATCAGAGGCGGGGAATCAGAGTTTGGGAATCAGAGGCGGGGAATTAGATTTGGGGAAACAGAGGCTGGGAATCAGAGGTGGGGAAACAGAGCTGGGGAATCAGAGGCGGGGAATCAGAGTTGGGGAATCAGTGGCGGGGAATCAGA
Organism: Narcine bancroftii; assembly: GCF_036971445.1. Lineage (NCBI taxonomy): Eukaryota > Metazoa > Chordata > Chondrichthyes > Torpediniformes > Narcinidae > Narcine > Narcine bancroftii. Next base: position 57,322,867 of record NC_091474.1, read on the forward strand.
TATGGGGAATCTGAGGCGGGGAATCAGATATGGGGAAACAGAGGCGGGGAATCAGAGGCGGGGAATCAAATATGGGGAAACAGAGGCGGGGAATCAGAGGCGGGGAATCAGAGGCGCAGAAACAGAGGCGGGGTATCAGATATGGGGAATCAGAGGTGGGGAATCAGGGGCGGGGTATCAGAGGCTGGGTATCAGACACGGGGATTCAGAGGCGGGGAATCAGAGATGGGGAATCAGAGGCGGGGAATCAGAGGCAGGGAATCAGACGCGGGGAATCAGAGGCGGGGAATCAGAGCCTGGGAATCAGAGGCGGGGAATCAGAGGCAGGGAAAGAGAGGCGGGGAATCAGATATGGGGAATCAGAGGTGGGGAATCAGGGGCGGGGTATCAGAGGCTGGGTATCAGACACGGGGATTCAGAGGCGGGGAATCAGAGATGGGGAATCAGAGGCGGGGAATCAGAGGCAGGGAATCAGACGCGGGGAATAAGATGCGGGGAATCAGAGCTGGGTAATCAGAGGCGGGGAATCAGAGTTGGGGAATCAGAGGCGGGGAATCAGATATGGGGAAACAGAGGCGGGGAATCAGAGGCGGGGAAACAGAGGTGGGGAATCTGATTGGGGAATCAGAGGTGGCGAATGAAAGGCGGTGAATCAGAGATGGCGAATCAGAGGCGGGGAATCAGAGGCAGGGAATCAAACACGGGGAATCAGAGGTGGGGCATCAGAGCTGGGGAATCAGTGGCGGGGAATCAGAGTTGGGGAATCAGAGGCGGGGAATCAGATATGGTGAAACAGAGGTGGGGTATCAGAGGCAGGGAAACAGAGGTGGGGAATCAGATATGGGGAATCAGAGGTGGGGAATCAAAGGTTTGGAAACAGAGGCAGGGAATCAGAGGCGGGGAGTCAGAGGCGGGGAATCAGAGGCAGGGAATCAGATGTGCGGAATCAGAGATGGGGAATCAGAGGCAGCGAATCAGAGGCGGGGAACCAGAGGCGGGGAATCAGAGGCCGGGAATCAGAGGCCGGGAATGAGAGGCCGGGAATCAGAGGCCGGGAATCAGAGATGGGGTATCAGAGGCGGGGAATCAAACACGGGGAATCAGAGCTGGGGAATCAGAGGCGGAGAATCAGAGTTGGGGAATCAGAGGCGGGGAATCAAATATGGGGAAACAGAGGCGGGGAATCAGAGGCGGGGAATCAGAGGCGCAGAAACAGAGGCGGGGTATCAGATATGGGGAATCAGTGGTGGGGAATCAGGGGCGGGGTATCAGAGGCTGGGTATCAGACACGGTGATTCAGAGGCGGGGAATCAGAGATGGGGAATCAGAGGCGGGGAATCAGAGGCAGGGAATCAGACGCGGGGAATCAGAGGCGGGGAATCAGAGCCTGGGAATCAGAGGCGGGGAATCAGAGGCAGGGAAAGAGAGGCGGGGAATCAGATATGGGGACTCAGAGGTGGGGAATCAGAGGTTGGGAATCAGAGGCAGGGAATCAGAGGCGGGGAATCAGAGGCGGGGAATCAGAGGCAGGGTTTCGGATGTGCGGAATCAGAGATGGGGAATCAGAGGTGGGGAATCAGAGTCCAGGATTCAGAGATGGGGAATCAGAGGCGGGGAATCAGAGGCGGAAAAACATAGGTGGGGAATCAGATACGGGGAATCAGAGGTGGGGAATCAGAGGCGGTGAATCAGAGTTGGGGAATCCGAGGCGGGGAATCAGAGCTGGGGTATCAGAGGCGGGGAATCAGAGTTTGGGAATCAGAGGAGGGGAATCAGATATGGGGAATCAGAGGCGGGGAATCAGAGGCGCGGAAAGAGAGGCGGGAAATCAGATATGGGGAATCAGAGGTGCAAATCGGGGAGGGGTATCAGAGGCTGGGTATCAGAAACGGGGATTCAGAGGCAGGGAATCAGATGTGCGGAATCAGAGATGGGGAATCAGAGGCAGCGAATCAGAGGCGGGGAACCAGAGGCGGGGAATCAGATATGGGTAATCAGAGGCGGGGAATCAGAGTTGGGGAATCAGAGGCGGGGAATCAGATATGGGGAAAGAGAGGCGGGGAATCAGAGGCGGGGAAACAGAGGCGGGGAATCTGATATGGGGAATCTGAGGTGGCGAATGAAAGGCGGTGAATCAGAGATGGGGAATCAGAGGCGGGGAATCAGAGGCAGGGAATCAAACACGGGGAATCAGAGGTGGGGTATCAGAGCTGGGGAATCAGATGCGGGGAATCAGAGTTGGGGAATCAGAGGCGGGGAATCAGATATGGGGAAACAGAGGCGGGGAATCAGAGGCGGGGAAACAGAGGCGGGGAATCTGATTGGGGAATCAGAGGTGGCGAATGAAAGGCGGTGAATCAGAGATGGGGAATCAGAGGCGGGGAATCAGAGGCAGGGAATCAAACACGGGGAATCAGAGGTGGGGAATCAGAGCTGGGGAATCAGTGGCGGGGAATCAGAGTTGGGGAATCAGAGGCGTGGAATCAGATATGGTGAAACAGAGGTGGGGAATCAGAGGCAGGGAAACAGAGGTGGGGAATCAGATATGGGGAATCAGAGGTGGGGAATCAAAGGTTTGGAAACAGAGGCAGGGAATCAGAGGCGGGGAGTCAGAGGCGGGGAATCAGAGGCAGGGAATCAGATGTGCGGAATCAGAGATGGGGAATCAGAGGTGGGGAATCAGGGGCGGGGTATCAGAGGCTGGGTATCAGACACGGGGAATCAGAGGCGGGGAATCAGAGGCAGGGAATCAGACGCGGGGAATCAGAGGCAGGGAATCAGAGCCTGGGAATCAGAGGCGGGGTATCAGAGGCGGGGAAACAGAGGCGGGGAATCAGATATGGGCACTCAGAGGTGGGGAATCAGAGGTTGGGAATCAGAGGCAGGGAATCAGAGGCGGGGAATCAGAGGCGGGGAATCAGAGGCAGGGATTCGGATGTGCGGAATCAGAGATGGGGAATCAGAGGCAGCGAATCAGAGGCAAGGAACCAGAGGCGGGGAATCAGATATGGGTAATCAGAGGCGGGGAATCAGAGTTGGGGAATCAGAGGCGGGGAATCAGATATGGGGAAAGAGAGGCGGGGAATCAGAGGCGGGGAAACAGAGGCGGGGAATCTGATATGGGGAATCTGAGGTGGCGAATGAAAGGCGGTGAATCAGAGATGGGGAATCAGAGGCGGGGAATCAGAGGCAGGGAATCAAACACGGGGAATCAGAGGTGGGGTATCAGAGCTGGGGAATCAGAGGCGGGGAATCAGAGTTGGGGAATCAGAGGCGGGGAATCAGATATGGGGAAACAGAGGCGGGGAATCAGAGGCGGGGAAACAGAGGCGGGGAATCTGATTGGGGAATCAGAGGTGGCGAATGAAAGGCGGTGAATCAGAGATGGGGAATCAGAGGCGGGGAATCAGAGGCAGGGAATCAAACACGGGGAATCAGAGGTGGGGAATCAGAGCTGGGGAATCAGTGGCGGGGAATCAGAGTTGGGGAATCAGAGGCGTGGAATCAGATATGGTGAAACAGAGGTGGGGAATCAGAGGCAGGGAAACAGAGGTGGGGAATCAGATATGGGGAATCAGAGGTGGGGAATCAAAGGTTTGGAAACAGAGGCAGGGAATCAGAGGCGGGGAGTCAGAGGCGGGGAATCAGAGGCAGGGAATCAGATGTGCGGAATCAGAGATGGGGAATCAGAGGTGGGGAATCAGGGGCGGGGTATCAGAGGCTGGGTATCAGACACGGGGAATCAGAGGCGGGGAATCAGAGGCAGGGAATCAGACGCGGGGAATCAGAGGCAGGGAATCAGAGCCTGGGAATCAGAGGCGGGGTATCAGAGGCGGGGAAACAGAGGCGGGGAATCAGATATGGGCACTCAGAGGTGGGGAATCAGAGGTTGGGAATCAGAGGCAGGGAATCAGAGGCGGGGAATCAGAGGCGGGGAATCAGAGGCAGGGATTCGGATGTGCGGAATCAGAGAAGGGGAATCAGAGGTGGGGAATCAGAGGCGGGAAAACATAGGTGGGGAATCAGATACGGGGAATCAGAGGTGGGGAATCAGAGGCGGTGAATCAGAGATGGGGATTCAGAGGCGGGGAATTAGAGGCTGGAAATCAGACACGGGGAATCAGAGGCTGTGAATCAGAGGCGGGGAATCAGAGGCGGGGAATCAGAGCTGGGGAATCAGAGGCAGGGAATCAGAGTTGGGGATTCAGAGGCGGGTAATCAGATATGGGGAATCAGAGGCGTGGAATTAGAGGCGGGCAAACAGAGGCGGGGAATCAGATATGGTGAATCAGAGGTGGGGAATCAAAGGTTGTGAAACAGAGATGGGGAATCACAGGCGGGAAATCAGAGGCAGGAAATCAGAGCTGGGGAATCAGAGGCGGGGAATCAGAGCTGGGGAATCAGAGGCGGGGAATCAGAGTTTGGGAATCAGAGGCGGGGAATTAGATTTGGGGAAACAGAGGCTGGGAATCAGAGGTGGGGAAACAGAGCTGGGGAATCAGAGGCGGGGAATCAGAGTTGGGGAATCAGTGGCGGGGAATCAGATATGGGGAATCTGAGGCGGGGAATCAGATATGGGGAAACAGAGGCGGGGAATCAGAGGCGGGGAATCAAATATGGGGAAACAGAGGCGGGGAATCAGAGGCGGGGAATCAGAGGCGCAGAAACAGAGGCGGGGTATCAGATATGGGGAATCAGAGGTGGGGAATCAGGGGCGGGGTATCAGAGGCTGGGTATCAGACACGGGGATTCAGAGGCGGGGAATCAGAGATGGGGAATCAGAGGCGGGGAATCAGAGGCAGGGAATCAGACGCGGGGAATCAGAGGCGGGGAATCAGAGCCTGGGAATCAGAGGCGGGGAATCAGAGGCAGGGAAAGAGAGGCGGGGAATCAGATATGGGGAATCAGAGGTGGGGAATCAGGGGCGGGGTATCAGAGGCTGGGTATCAGACACGGGGATTCAGAGGCGGGGAATCAGAGATGGGGAATCAGAGGCGGGGAATCAGAGGCAGGGAATCAGACGCGGGGAATAAGATGCGGGGAATCAGAGCTGGGTAATCAGAGGCGGGGAATCAGAGTTGGGGAATCAGAGGCGGGGAATCAGATATGGGGAAACAGAGGCGGGGAATCAGAGGCGGGGAAACAGAGGTGGGGAATCTGATTGGGGAATCAGAGGTGGCGAATGAAAGGCGGTGAATCAGAGATGGCGAATCAGAGGCGGGGAATCAGAGGCAGGGAATCAAACACGGGGAATCAGAGGTGGGGAATCAGAGCTGGGGAATCAGTGGCGGGGAATCAGAGTTGGGGAATCAGAGGCGGGGAATCAGATATGGTGAAACAGAGGTGGGGTATCAGAGGCAGGGAAACAGAGGTGGGGAATCAGATATGGGGAATCAGAGGTGGGGAATCAAAGGTTTGGAAACAGAGGCAGGGAATCAGAGGCGGGGAGTCAGAGGCGGGGAATCAGAGGCAGGGAATCAGATGTGCGGAATCAGAGATGGGGAATCAGAGGCAGCGAATCAGAGGCGGGGAACCAGAGGCGGGGAATCAGAGGCCGGGAATCAGAGGCCGGGAATGAGAGGCCGGGAATCAGAGGCCGGGAATCAGAGATGGGGTATCAGAGGCGGGGAATCAAACACGGGGAATCAGAGCTGGGGAATCAGAGGCGGAGAATCAGAGTTGGGGAATCAGAGGCGGGGAATCAAATATGGGGAAACAGAGGCGGGGAATCAGAGGCGGGGAATCAGAGGCGCAGAAACAGAGGCGGGGTATCAGATATGGGGAATCAGAGGTGGGGAATCAGGGGCGGGGTATCAGAGGCTGGGTATCAGACACGGTGATTCAGAGGCGGGGAATCAGAGATGGGGAATCAGAGGCGGGGAATCAGAGGCAGGGAATCAGACGCGGGGAATCAGAGGCGGGGAATCAGAGCCTGGGAATCAGAGGCGGGGAATCAGAGGCAGGGAAAGAGAGGCGGGGAATCAGATATGGGGACTCAGAGGTGGGGAATCAGAGGTTGGGAATCAGAGGCAGGGAATCAGAGGCGGGGAATCAGAGGCGGGGAATCAGAGGCAGGGTTTCGGATGTGCGGAATCAGAGATGGGGAATCAGAGGTGGGGAATCAGAGTCCAGGATTCAGAGATGGGGAATCAGAGGCGGGGAATCAGAGGCGGAAAAACATAGGTGGGGAATCAGATACGGGGAATCAGAGGTGGGGAATCAGAGGCGGTGAATCAGAGTTGGGGAATCCGAGGCGGGGAATCAGAGCTGGGGTATCAGAGGCGGGGAATCAGAGTTTGGGAATCAGAGGAGGGGAATCAGATATGGGGAATCAGAGGCGGGGAATCAGAGGCGCGGAAAGAGAGGCGGGAAATCAGATATGGGGAATCAGAGGTGCAAATCGGGGAGGGGTATCAGAGGCTGGGTATCAGAAACGGGGATTCAGAGGCAGGGAATCAGATGTGCGGAATCAGAGATGGGGAATCAGAGGCAGCGAATCAGAGGCGGGGAACCAGAGGCGGGGAATCAGATATGGGTAATCAGAGGCGGGGAATCAGAGTTGGGGAATCAGAGGCGGGGAATCAGATATGGGGAAAGAGAGGCGGGGAATCAGAGGCGGGGAAACAGAGGCGGGGAATCTGATATGGGGAATCTGAGGTGGCGAATGAAAGGCGGTGAATCAGAGATGGGGAATCAGAGGCGGGGAATCAGAGGCAGGGAATCAAACACGGGGAATCAGAGGTGGGGTATCAGAGCTGGGGAATCAGATGCGGGGAATCAGAGTTGGGGAATCAGAGGCGGGGAATCAGATATGGGGAAACAGAGGCGGGGAATCAGAGGCGGGGAAACAGAGGCGGGGAATCTGATTGGGGAATCAGAGGTGGCGAATGAAAGGCGGTGAATCAGAGATGGGGAATCAGAGGCGGGGAATCAGAGGCAGGGAATCAAACACGGGGAATCAGAGGTGGGGAATCAGAGCTGGGGAATCAGTGGCGGGGAATCAGAGTTGGGGAATCAGAGGCGTGGAATCAGATATGGTGAAACAGAGGTGGGGAATCAGAGGCAGGGAAACAGAGGTGGGGAATCAGATATGGGGAATCAGAGGTGGGGAATCAAAGGTTTGGAAACAGAGGCAGGGAATCAGAGGCGGGGAGTCAGAGGCGGGGAATCAGAGGCAGGGAATCAGATGTGCGGAATCAGAGATGGGGAATCAGAGGTGGGGAATCAGGGGCGGGGTATCAGAGGCTGGGTATCAGACACGGGGAATCAGAGGCGGGGAATCAGAGGCAGGGAATCAGACGCGGGGAATCAGAGGCAGGGAATCAGAGCCTGGGAATCAGAGGCGGGGTATCAGAGGCGGGGAAACAGAGGCGGGGAATCAGATATGGGCACTCAGAGGTGGGGAATCAGAGGTTGGGAATCAGAGGCAGGGAATCAGAGGCGGGGAATCAGAGGCGGGGAATCAGAGGCAGGGATTCGGATGTGCGGAATCAGAGAAGGGGAATCAGAGGTGGGGAATCAGAGGCGGGAAAACATAGGTGGGGAATCAGATACGGGGAATCAGAGGTGGGGAATCAGAGGCGGTGAATCAGAGATGGGGATTCAGAGGCGGGGAATTAGAGGCTGGAAATCAGACACGGGGAATCAGAGGCTGTGAATCAGAGGCGGGGAATCAGAGGCGGGGAATCAGAGCTGGGGAATCAGAGGCAGGGAATCAGAGTTGGGGATTCAGAGGCGGGTAATCAGATATGGGGAATCAGAGGCGTGGAATTAGAGGCGGGCAAACAGAGGCGGGGAATCAGATATGGTGAATCAGAGGTGGGGAATCAAAGGTTGTGAAACAGAGATGGGGAATCACAGGCGGGAAATCAGAGGCAGGAAATCAGAGCTGGGGAATCAGAGGCGGGGAATCAGAGCTGGGGAATCAGAGGCGGGGAATCAGAGTTTGGGAATCAGAGGCGGGGAATTAGATTTGGGGAAACAGAGGCTGGGAATCAGAGGTGGGGAAACAGAGCTGGGGAATCAGAGGCGGGGAATCAGAGTTGGGGAATCAGTGGCGGGGAATCAGATATGGGGAATCTGAGGCGGGGAATCAGATATGGGGAAACAGAGGCGGGGAATCAGAGGCGGGGAATCAAATATGGGGAAACAGAGGCGGGGAATCAGAGGCGGGGAATCAGAGGCGCAGAAACAGAGGCGGGGTATCAGATATGGGGAATCAGAGGTGGGGAATCAGGGGCGGGGTATCAGAGGCTGGGTATCAGACACGGGGATTCAGAGGCGGGGAATCAGAGATGGGGAATCAGAGGCGGGGAATCAGAGGCAGGGAATCAGACGCGGGGAATCAGAGGCGGGGAATCAGAGCCTGGGAATCAGAGGCGGGGAATCAGAGGCAGGGAAAGAGAGGCGGGGAATCAGATATGGGGAATCAGAGGTGGGGAATCAGGGGCGGGGTATCAGAGGCTGGGTATCAGACACGGGGATTCAGAGGCGGGGAATCAGAGATGGGGAATCAGAGGCGGGGAATCAGAGTCAGGGAATCAGACGCGGGGAATAAGATGCGGGGAATCAGAGCTGGGTAATCAGAGGCGGGGAATCAGAGTTGGGGAATCAGAGGCGGGGAATCAGATATGGGGAAACAGAGGCGGGGAATCAGAGGCGGGGAAACAGAGGTGGGGAATCTGATTGGGGAATCAGAGGTGGCGAATGAAAGGCGGTGAATCAGAGATGGCGAATCAGAGGCGGGGAATCAGAGGCAGGGAATCAAACACGGGGAATCAGAGGTGGGGAATCAGAGCTGGGGAATCAGTGGCGGGGAATCAGAGTTGGGGAATCAGAGGCGGGGAATCAGATATGGTGAAACAGAGGTGGGGTATCAGAGGCAGGGAAACAGAGGTGGGGAATCAGATATGGGGAATCAGAGGTGGGGAATCAAAGGTTTGGAAACAGAGGCAGGGAATCAGAGGCGGGGAGTCAGAGGCGGGGAATCAGAGGCAGGGAATCAGATGTGCGGAATCAGAGATGGGGAATCAGAGGCAGCGAATCAGAGGCGGGGAACCAGAGGCGGGGAATCAGAGGCCGGGAATCAGAGGCCGGGAATGAGAGGCCGGGAATCAGAGGCCGGGAATCAGAGATGGGGTATCAGAGGCGGGGAATCAAACACGGGGAATCAGAGCTGGGGAATCAGAGGCGGAGAATCAGAGTTGGGGAATCAGAGGCGGGGAATCAAATATGGGGAAACAGAGGCGGGGAATCAGAGGCGGGGAATCAGAGGCGCAGAAACAGAGGCGGGGTATCAGATATGGGGAATCAGAGGTGGGGAATCAGGGGCGGGGTATCAGAGGCTGGGTATCAGACACGGTGATTCAGAGGCGGGGAATCAGAGATGGGGAATCAGAGGCGGGGAATCAGAGGCAGGGAATCAGACGCGGGGAATCAGAGGCGGGGAATCAGAGCCTGGGAATCAGAGGCGGGGAATCAGAGGCAGGGAAAGAGAGGCGGGGAATCAGATATGGGGACTCAGAGGTGGGGAATCAGAGGTTGGGAATCAGAGGCAGGGAATCAGAGGCGGGGAATCAGAGGCGGGGAATCAGAGGCAGGGTTTCGGATGTGCGGAATCAGAGATGGGGAATCAGAGGTGGGGAATCAGAGTCCAGGATTCAGAGATGGGGAATCAGAGGCGGGGAATCAGAGGCGGAAAAACATAGGTGGGGAATCAGATACGGGGAATCAGAGGTGGGGAATCAGAGGCGGTGAATCAGAGTTGGGGAATCCGAGGCGGGGAATCAGAGCTGGGGTATCAGAGGCGGGGAATCAGAGTTTGGGAATCAGAGGAGGGGAATCAGATATGGGGAATCAGAGGCGGGGAATCAGAGGCGCGGAAAGAGAGGCGGGAAATCAGATATGGGGAATCAGAGGTGCAAATCGGGGAGGGGTATCAGAGGCTGGGTATCAGAAACGGGGATTCAGAGGCAGGGAATCAGATGTGCGGAATCAGAGATGGGGAATCAGAGGCAGCGAATCAGAGGCGGGGAACCGGAGGCGGGGAATCAGATATGGGTAATCAGAGGCGGGGAATCAGAGTTGGGGAATCAGAGGCGGGGAATCAGATATGGGGAAAGAGAGGCGGGGAATCAGAGGCGGGGAAACAGAGGCGGGGAATCTGATATGGGGAATCTGAGGTGGCGAATGAAAGGCGGTGAATCAGAGATGGGGAATCAGAGGCGGGGAATCAGAGGCAGGGAATCAAACACGGGGAATCAGAGGTGGGGTATCAGAGCTGGGGAATCAGATGCGGGGAATCAGAGTTGGGGAATCAGAGGCGGGGAATCAGATATGGGGAAACAGAGGCGGGGAATCAGAGGCGGGGAAACAGAGGCGGGGAATCTGATTGGGGAATCAGAGGTGGCGAATGAAAGGCGGTGAATCAGAGATGGGGAATCAGAGGCGGGGAATCAGAGGCAGGGAATCAAACACGGGGAATCAGAGGTGGGGAATCAGAGCTGGGGAATCAGTGGCGGGGAATCAGAGTTGGGGAATCAGAGGCGTGGAATCAGATATGGTGAAACAGAGGTGGGGAATCAGAGGCAGGGAAACAGAGGTGGGGAATCAGATATGGGGAATCAGAGGTGGGGAATCAAAGGTTTGGAAACAGAGGCAGGGAATCAGAGGCGGGGAGTCAGAGGCGGGGAATCAGAGGCAGGGAATCAGATGTGCGGAATCAGAGATGGGGAATCAGAGGCAGCGAATCAGAGGCGGGGAACCAGAGGTGGGGAATCAGAGGCCGGGAATCAGAGGCCGGGAATGAGAGGCCAGGAATCAGAGGCAGGGAATCAGAGGCCGGGAATCAGAGATGGGGAATCAGAGGCGGGCAATCAAACACGGGGAATCAGAGCTGGGGAATCAGAGGCGGGGAATCAGAGTTGGGGAATCAGAGGCGGGGAATCAAATATGGGGAAACAGAGGCGGGGAAACAGAGGCAGGGAATCAGAGGCGGGGAGTCAGAGGCTGGGAATCAGAGGCAGGGAATCAGATGTGCGGAATCAGAGATGAGGAATCAGAGGCAGCGAATCAGAGGCGGGGAACCAGAGGCGGGGAATCAGAGGCCGGGAATCAGAGGCCGGGAATGAGAGGCCGGGAATCAGAGGCCGGGAATCAGAGATGGGGTATCAGAGGCGGGGAATCAAACACGGGGAATCAGAGCTGGGGAATCAGAGGCGGGGAATCAGAGTTGGGGAATCAGAGGCGGGGAATCAAATATGGGGAAACAGAGGCGGGGAATCAGAGGCAGGGAATCAGAGGCGCAGAAACAGAGGCGGGGTATCAGATATGGGGAATCAGAGGTGGGGAATCAGGGGCGGGGTATCAGAGGCTGGGTATCAGACACGGGGATTCAGAGGCGGGGAATCAGAGATGGGGAATCAGAGGCGGGGAATAAGAGGCAGGGAATCAGATGCGGGGAATCAGAGGCGGGGAATCAGAGCCTGGGAATCAGAGGCGGGGAATCAGAGGCAGGGAAAGAGAGGCGGGGAATCAGATATGGGGACTCAGAGGTGGGGAATCAGAGGTTGGGAATCAGAGGCAGGGAATCAGAGGCGGGGAATCAGAGGCGGGGAATCAGAGGCAGGGTTTCGGATGTGCGGAATCAGAGATGGGGAATCAGAGGTGGGGAATCAGAGTCCAGGATTCAGAGATGGGGAATCAGAGGCGGGGAATCGGAGGCGGAAAAACATAGGTGAGGAATCAGATACGGGGAATCAGAGGTGGGGAATCAGAGGCGGTGAATCAGAGTTGGGGAATCCGAGGCGGGGAATCAGAGCTGGGGTATCAGAGGCGGGGAATCAGAGTTTGGGAATCAGAGGAGGGGAATCAGATATGGGGAATCAGAGGCGGGGAATCAGAGGCGCGGAAAGAGAGGCGGGAAATCAGATATGGGGAATCAGAGGTGCAAATCGGGGAGGGGTATCAGAGGCTGGGTATCAGAAACGGGGATTCAGAGGCAGGGAATCAGATGTGCGGAATCAGAGATGGGGAATCAGAGGCAGCGAATCAGAGGCGGGGAACCAGAGGCGGGGAATCAGATATGGGTAATCAGAGGCGGGGAATCAGAGTTGGGGAATCAGAGGCGGGGAATCAGATATGGGGAAAGAGAGGCGGGGAATCAGAGGCGGGGAAACAGAGGCGGGGAATCTGATATGGGGAATCTGAGGTGGCGAATGAAAGGCGGTGAATCAGAGATGGGGAATCAGAGGCGGGGAATCAGAGGCAGGGAATCAAACACGGGGAATCAGAGGTGGGGTATCAGAGCTGGGGAATCAGAGGCGGGGAATCAGAGTTGGGGAATCAGAGGCGGGGAATCAGATATGGGGAAACAGAGGCGGGGAATCAGAGGCGGGGAAACAGAGGCGGGGAATCTGATTGGGGAATCAGAGGTGGCGAATGAAAGGCGGTGAATCAGAGATGGGGAATCAGAGGCGGGGAATCAGAGGCAGGGAATCAAACACGGGGAATCAGAGGTGGGGAATCAGAGCTGGGGAATCAGTGGCGGGGAATCAAATATGGGGAAACAGAGGCAGGGAAACAGAGGCAGGGAATCAGAGGCGGGGAGTCAGAGGCTGGGAATCAGAGGCAGGGAATCAGATGTGCGGAATCAGAGATGAGGAATCAGAGGCAGCGAATCAGAGGCGGGGAACCAGAGGCGGGGAATCAGTGGCCGGGAATCAGAGGCCGGGAATGAGAGGCCGGGAATCAGAGGCCGGGAATCAGAGATGGGGTATCAGAGGCGGGGAATCAAACACGGGGAATCAGAGCTGGGGAATCAGAGGCGGGGAATCAGAGTTGGGGAATCAGAGGCGGGGAATCAAATATGGGGAAACAGCGGCGGGGAATCAGAGGCGGGGAATCAGAGGCGCAGAAACAGAGGCGGGGTATCAGATATGGGGAATCAGAGGTGGGGAATCAGAGCTGGGGAATCAGTGGCGGGGAATCAGAGTTGGGGAATCAGAGGCGTGGAATCAGATATGGTGAAACAGAGGTGGGGAATCAGAGGCAGGGAAACAGAGGTGGGGAATCAGATATGGGGAATCAGAGGTGGGGAATCAAAGGTTTGGAAACAGAGGCAGGGAATCAGAGGCGGGGAGTCAGAGGCGGGGAATCAGAGGCAGGGAATCAGATGTGCGGAATCAGAGATGGGGAATCAGAGGTGGGGAATCAGGGGCGGGGTATCAGAGGCTGGGTATCAGACACGGGGAATCAGAGGCGGGGAATCAGAGGCAGGGAATCAGACGCGGGGAATCAGAGGCAGGGAATCAGAGCCTGGGAATCAGAGGCGGGGTATCAGAGGCGGGGAAACAGAGGCGGGGAATCAGATATGGGCACTCAGAGGTGGGGAATCAGAGGTTGGGAATCAGAGGCAGGGAATCAGAGGCGGGGAATCAGAGGCGGGGAATCAGAGGCAGGGATTCGGATGTGCGGAATCAGAGAAGGGGAATCAGAGGTGGGGAATCAGAGGCGGGAAAACATAGGTGGGGAATCAGATACGGGGAATCAGAGGTGGGGAATCAGAGGCGGTGAATCAGAGATGGGGATTCAGAGGCGGGGAATTAGAGGCTGGAAATCAGACACGGGGAATCAGAGGCTGTGAATCAGAGGAGGGGAATCAGAGGCGGGGAATCAGAGCTGGGGAATCAGAGGCAGGGAATCAGAGTTGGGGATTCAGAGGCGGGTAATCAGATATGGGGAATCAGAGGCGTGGAATTAGAGGCGGGCAAACAGAGGCGGGGAATCAGATATGGTGAATCAGAGGTGGGGAATCAAAGGTTGTGAAACAGAGCTGGGGAATCACAGGCGGGAAATCAGAGGCAGGAAATCAGAGCTGGGGAATCAGAGGCGGGGAATCAGAGCTGGGGAATCAGAGGCGGGGAATCAGAGTTTGGGAATCAGAGGCGGGGAATTAGATTTGGGGAAACAGAGGCTGGGAATCAGAGGTGGGGAAACAGAGCTGGGGAATCAGAGGCGGGGAATCAGAGTTGGGGAATCAGTGGCGGGGAATCAGATATGGGGAATCTGAGGCGGGGAATCAGAGGCGCGGAAAGAGAGGCGGGGAATCAGATATGGGGAATCAGAGGTGGGGAATCAGGGGCGGGGTATCAGAGGCTGGGTATCAGACACGGGGATTCAGAGGCGGGGAATCAGAGATGGGGAATCAGAGGCGGGGAATCAGAGGCAGGGAATCAGACGCGGGGAATAAGATGCGGGGAATCAGAGCTGGGTAATCAGAGGCGGGGAATCAGAGTTGGGGAATCAGAGGCGGGGAATCGGATATGGGGAAACAGAGGCGGGGAATCAGAGGCGGGGAAACAGAGGTGGGGAATCTGATTGGGGAATCAGAGGTGGCGAATGAAAGGCGGTGAATCAGAGATGGCGAATCAGAGGCGGGGAATCAGAGGCAGGGAATCAAACACGGGGAATCAGAGGTGGGGAATCAGAGCTGGGGAATCAGTGGCGGGGAATCAGAGTTGGGGAATCAGAGGCGGGGAATCAGATATGGAGAAACAGAGGTGGGGTATCAGAGGCAGGGAAACAGAGGTGGGGAATCAGATATGGGGAATCAGAGGTGGGGAATCAAAGGTTTGGAAACAGAGGCAGGGAATCAGAGGCGGGGAGTCAGAGGCGGGGAATCAGAGGCAGGGAATCAGATGTGCGGAATCAGAGATGGGGAATCAGAGGCAGCGAATCAGAGGCGGGGAACCAGAGGCGGGGAATCAGAGGCCGGGAATCAGAGGCCGGGAATGAGAGGCCGGGAATCAGAGGCCGGGAATCAGAGATGGGGTATCAGAGGCGGGGAATCAAACACGGGGAATCAGAGCTGGGGAATCAGAGGCGGAGAATCAGAGTTGGGGAATCAGAGGCGGGGAATCAAATATGGGGAAACAGAGGCGGGGAATCAGAGGCGGGGAATCAGAGGCGCAGAAACAGAGGCGGGGTATCAGATATGGGGAATCAGAGGTGGGGAATCAGGGGCGGGGTATCAGAGGCTGGGTATCAGACACGGGGATTCAGAGGCGGGGAATCAGAGATGGGGAATCAGAGGCGGGGAATCAGAGGCAGGGAATCAGACGCGGGGAATCAGAGGCGGGGAATCAGAGCCTGGGAATCAGAGGCGGGGAATCAGAGGCAGGGAAAGAGAGGCGGGGAATCAGATATGGGGACTCAGAGGTGGGGAATCAGAGGTTGGGAATCAGAGGCAGGGAATCAGAGGCGGGGAATCAGAGGCGGGGAATCAGAGGCAGGGTTTCGGATGTGCGGAATCAGAGATGGGGAATCAGAGGTGGGGAATCAGAGTCCAGGATTCAGAGATGGGGAATCAGAGGCGGGGAATCAGAGGCGGAAAAACATAGGTGGGGAATCAGATACGGGGAATCAGAGGTGGGGAATCAGAGGCGGTGAATCAGAGTTGGGGAATCCGAGGCGGGGAATCAGAGCTGGGGTATCAGAGGCGGGGAATCAGAGTTTGGGAATCAGAGGAGGGGAATCAGATATGGGGAATCAGAGGCGGGGAATCAGAGGCGCGGAAAGAGAGGCGGGAAATCAGATATGGGGAATCAGAGGTGCAAATCGGGGAGGGGTATCAGAGGCTGGGTATCAGAAACGGGGAATCAGAGGCAGGGTTTCGGATGTGCGGAATCAGAGATGGGGAATCAGAGGTGGGGAATCAGAGTCCAGGATTCAGAGATGGGGAATCAGAGGCGGGGAATCAGAGTTGGGGAATCAGAGGCGGGGAATCAGATATGGGGAAAGAGAGGCGGGGAATCAGAGGCGGGGAAACAGAGGCGGGGAATCTGATATGGGGAATCTGAGGTGGCGAATGAAAGGCGGTGAATCAGAGATGGGGAATCAGAGGCGGGGAATCAGAGGCAGGGAATCAAACACGGGGAATCAGAGGTGGGGTATCAGAGCTGGGGAATCAGAGGCGGGGAATCAGAGTTGGGGAATCAGAGGCGGGGAATCAGATATGGGGAAACAGAGGCGGGGAATCAGAGGCGGGGAAACAGAGGCGGGGAATCTGATTGGGGAATCAGAGGTGGCGAATGAAAGGCGGTGAATCAGAGATGGGGAATCAGAGGCGGGGAATCAGAGGCAGGGAATCAAACACGGGGAATCAGAGGTGGGGAATCAGAGCTGGGGAATCAGTGGCGGGGAATCAGAGTTGGGGAATCAGAGGCGTGGAATCAGATATGGTGAAACAGAGGTGGGGAATCAGAGCAGGGAAACAGAGGTGGGGAATCAGATATGGGGAATCAGAGGTGGGGAATCAAAGGTTTGGAAACAGAGGCAGGGAATCAGAGGCGGGGAGTCAGAGGCGGGGAATCAGAGGCAGGGAATCAGATGTGCGGAATCAGAGATGGGGAATCAGAGGCAGCGAATCAGAGGCGGGGAACCAGAGGTGGGGAATCAGAGGCCGGGAATCAGAGGCCGGGAATGAGAGGCCAGGAATCAGAGGCAGGGAATCAGAGGCCGGGAATCAGAGATGGGGAATCAGAGGCGGGCAATCAAACACGGGGAATCAGAGCTGGGGAATCAGAGGCGGGGAATCAGAGTTGGGGAATCAGAGGCGGGGAATCAAATATGGGGAAACAGAGGCGGGGAAACAGAGGCAGGGAATCAGAGGCGGGGAGTCAGAGGCTGGGAATCAGAGGCAGGGAATCAGATGTGCGGAATCAGAGATGAGGAATCAGAGGCAGCGAATCAGAGGCGGGGAACCAGAGGCGGGGAATCAGAGGCCGGGAATCAGAGGCCGGGAATGAGAGGCCTGGAATCAGAGGCCGGGAATCAGAGATGGGGTATCAGAGGCGGGGAATCAAACACGGGGAATCAGAGCTGGGGAATCAGAGGCGGGGAATCAGAGTTGGGTAATCAGAGGCGGGGAATCAAATATGGGGATACAGAGGCGGGGAATCAGAGGCGGGGAATCAGAGGCGCAGAAACAGAGGCGGGGTATCAGATATGGGGAATCAGAGGTGGGGAATCAGGGGCGGGGTATCAGAGGCTGGGTATCAGACACGGGGATTCAGAGGCGGGGAATCAGAGATGGGGAATCAGAGGCGGGGAATCAGAGGCAGGGAATCAGACGCGGGGAATCAGAGGCGGGGAATCAGAGCCTGGGAATCAGAGGCGGGGAATCAGAGGCAGGGAAAGAGAGGCGGGGAATCAGATATGGGGACTCAGAGGTGGGGAATCAGAGGTTGGGAATCAGAGGCAGGGAATCAGAGGCGGGGAATCAGAGGCGGGGAATCAGAGGCAGGGTTTCGGATGTGCGGAATCAGAGATGGGGAATCAGAGGTGGGGAATCAGAGTCCAGGATTCAGAGATGGGGAATCAGAGGCGGGGAATCAGAGGCGGAAAAACATAGGTGGGGAATCAGATACGGGGAATCAGAGGTGGGGAATCAGAGGCGGTGAATCAGAGTTGGGGAATCCGAGGCGGGGAATCAGAGCTGGGGTATCAGAGGCGGGGAATCAGAGTTTGGGAATCAGAGGAGGGGAATCAGATATGGGGAATCAGAGGCGGGGAATCAGAGGCGCGGAAAGAGAGGCGGGAAATCAGATATGGGGAATCAGAGGTGCAAATCGGGGAGGGGTATCAGAGGCTGGGTATCAGAAACGGGGATTCAGAGGCACGGAATCAGATGTGCGGAATCAGAGATGGGGAATCAGAGGCAGCGAATCAGAGGCGGGGAACCAGAGGCGGGGAATCAGATATGGGTAATCAGAGGCGGGGAATCAGAGTTGGGGAATCAGAGGCGGGGAATCAGATATGGGGAAAGAGAGGCGGGGAATCAGAGGCGGGGAAACAGAGGCGGGGAATCTGATATGGGGAATCTGAGGTGGCGAATGAAAGGCGGTGAATCAGAGATGGGGAATCAGAGGCGGGGAATCAGAGGCAGGGAATCAAACACGGGGAATCAGAGGTGGGGTATCAGAGCTGGGGAATCAGAGGCGGGGAATCAGAGTTGGGGAATCAGAGGCGGGGAATCAGATATGGGGAAACAGAGGCGGGGAATCAGAGGCGGGGAAACAGAGGCGGGGAATCTGATTGGGGAATCAGAGGTGGCGAATGAAAGGCGGTGAATCAGAGATGGGGAATCAGAGGCGGGGAATCAGAGGCAGGGAATCAAACACGGGGAATCAGAGGTGGGGAATCAGAGCTTGGGAATCAGTGGCGGGGAATCAGAGTTGGGGAATCAGAGGCGTGGAATCAGATATGGTGAAACAAAGGTGGGGAATCAGAGGCAGGGAAACAGAGGTGGGGAATCAGATATGGGGAATCAGAGGTGGGGAATCAAAGGTTTGGAAACAGAGGCAGGGAATCGGAGGCGGGGAGTCAGAGGCGGGGAATCAGAGGCAGGGAATCAGATGTGCGGAATCAGAGATGGGGAATCAGAGGCAGCGAATCAGAGGCGGGGAACCAGAGGTGGGGAATCAGAGGCCGGGAATCAGAGGCCGGGAATGAGAGGCCAGGAATCAGAGGCAGGGAATCAGAGGCCGGGAATCAGAGATGGGGAATCAGAGGCGGGCAATCAAACACGGGGAATCAGAGCTGGGGAATCAGAGGCGGGGAATCAGAGTTGGGGAATCAGAGGCGGGGAATCAAATATGGGGAAACAGAGGCGGGGAAACAGAGGCAGGGAATCAGAGGCGGGGAGTCAGAGGCTGGGAATCAGAGGCAGGGAATCAGATGTGCGGAATCAGAGATGAGGAATCAGAGGCAGCGAATCAGAGGCGGGGAACCAGAGGCGGGGAATCAGTGGCCGGGAATCAGAGGCCGGGAATGAGAGGCCGGGAATCAGAGGCCGGGAATCAGAGATGGGGTATCAGAGGCGGGGAATCAAACACGGGGAATCAGAGCTGGGGAATCAGAGGCGGGGAATCAGAGTTGGGGAATCAGAGGCGGGGAATCAAATATGGGGAAACAGCGGCGGGGAATCAGAGGCGGGGAATCAGAGGCGCAGAAACAGAGGCGGGGTATCAGATATGGGGAATCAGAGGTGGGGAATCAGGGGCGGGGTATCAGAGGCTGGGTATCAGACACGGGGATTCAGAGGCGGGGAATCAGAGATGGGGAATCAGAGGCCGGGAATCAGAGGCAGGGAATCAGACGCGGGGAATCAGAGGCGGGGAATCAGAGCCTGGGAATCAGAGGCGGGGAATCAGAGGCGGGGAAAGAGAGGCGGGGAATCAGATATGGGGACTCAGAGGTGGGGAATCAGAGGTTGGGAATCAGAGGCAGGGAATCAGAGGCGGGGAATCAGAGGCGGGGAATCAGAGGCAGGGTTTCGGATGTGCGGAATCAGAGATGGGGAATCAGAGGTGGGGAATCAGAGTCCAGGAATCAGAGATGGGGAATCAGAGGCGGGGAATCAGAGGCGGAAAAACATAGGTGGGGAATCAGATACGGGGAATCAGAGGTGGGGAATCAGAGGCGGTGAATCAGATTTGGGGAATCAGAGGCGGGGAATCAGATATTGGGAAACAGAGGCGGGGAATCAGAGGCAGGGAAACAGAGGTGGGGAATCAGATATGGGGAATCAGAGGTGGGGAATCAGAGGTTGGGAATGAGAGGCCGGGAATCAGAGGCCGGGGAATCAGAGGCGGGGAATCAGAGATGGGGAATCAGAGGCGGGGTATCAAACACGGGGAATCAGAGCTGGGGAATCAGAGGCGGGGAATCAGAGTTGGCGAATCAGATATGGGGAATCAGAGTTGGGGAATCAGGGGCGGGGAATCAGTGGCAGGGAATCAGAGGTGGGAATCAGAGGCGGGGAATCAGAGGCAGGGAATCAGACACGGGGAATCAGAGGCGGGGAATCAGAGATGGGGAATCAGAGGCGGTGAATCAGAGGCAGGGAATCGGACACCGGGAATCAGAGGCGGGGAATCAGAGCTGGGGAATCAGAGGCGGGGAATCAGAGTTGGCGAATCAGAGGCGGGGAATCAGATGTGGTGAATCAGAGGTGGGGAATCAGAGGTTGTGAATCAGAGATGGGGAATCACAGGCGGGAAATCAGAGGCAGGGAATCAGAGCTGGGGAATCAGAGGAGGGGAATCAGAGCTGGGGAATCAGAGGCAGGGAATCAGAGTTGGGGATTCAGAGGCGGGGAATCTGAGCTGGGGAATCAGAAGCGGGGAATCAGAGGCGGGGAATCAGAGGCAGGGAATCAGAGGCGGGGAATCAGAGGCAGGGAATCAGATGTGGGGAATCAGAGGCAGGGAATCAGAGCTGGGGTATCAGAGGCGGGGAATCAGAGTTTGGGAATCAGAGGCGGGGAATCAGATATGGGGAATCAGAGGCGGGGAATCAGAGGCGCGGAAAGAGAGGCGGGAAATCAGATATGGGGAATCAGAGGTGGGGAATCAAAGGTTTGGAAACTGAGGCAGGGAATCAGAGGCGGGGAGTCAGAGGCGGGGAATCAGAGGCAGGGAATCAGATGTGCGGAATCAGAGATGGGGAATCAGAGGCAGCGAATCAGAGGCGGGGAACCAGAGGTGGGGAATCAGAGGCCGGGAATCAGAGGCCGGGAATGAGAGGCCAGGAATCAGAGGCAGGGAATCAGAGGCCGGGAATCAGAGCTGGGGAATCAGAGGCGGGGAATCAGAGTTGGGGAATCAGAGGCGGGGAATCAAATATGGGGAAACAGAGGCGGGGAAACAGAGGCAGGGAATCAGAGGCGGGGAGTCAGAGGCTGGGAATCAGAGGCAGGGAATCAGATGTGCGGAATCAGAGATGAGGAATCAGAGGCAGCGAATCAGAGGCGGGGAACCAGAGGCGGGGAATCAGAGGCCGGGAATCAGAGGCCGGGAATGAGAGGCCGGGAATCAGAGGCCGGGAATCAGAGATGGGGTATCAGAGGCGGGGAATCAAACACGGGGTATCAGAGCTGGGGAATCAGAGGCGGGGAATCAGAGTTGGGGAATCAGAGGCGGGGAATCAAATATGGGGAAACAGAGGCGGGGAATCAGAGGCGGGGAATCAGAGGCGCAGAAACAGAGGCGGGGTATCAGATATGGGGAATCAGAGGTGGGGAATCAGGGGCAGGGTATCAGAGGCTGGGTATCAGACACGGGGATTCAGAGGCGGGGAATCAGAGATGGGGAATCAGAGGCCGGGAATCAGAGGCAGGGAATCAGACGCGGGGAATCAGAGGCGGGGAATCAGAGCCTGGGAATCAGAGGCGGGGAAAGAGAGGCGGGGAATCAGATATGGGGACTCAGAGGTGGGGAATCAGAGGTTGGGAATCAGAGGCAGGGAATCAGAGGCGGGGAATCAGAGGCGGGGAATCAGAGGCAGGGTTTCGGATGTGCGGAATCAGAGATGGGGAATCAGAGGTGGGGAATCAGAGTCCAGGAATCAGAGATGGGGAATCAGAGGCGGGGAATCAGAGGCGGAAAAACATAGGTGGGGAATCAGATACGGGGAATCAGAGGTGGGGAATCAGAGGCGGTGAATCAGAGTTGGGGAATCAGAGGCGGGGAATCAGAGCTGGGGTATCAGAGGCGGGGAATCAGAGTTTGGGAATCAGAGGAGGGGAATCAGATATGGGGAATCAGAGGCGGGGAATCAGAGGCGCGGAAAGAGAGGCGGGAAATCAGATATGGGGAATCAGAGGTGCGAATCAGGGAGGGGTATCAGAGGCTGGGTATCAGAAACGGGGATTCAGAGGCAGGGAATCAGATGTGCGGAATCAGAGATGGGGAATCAGAGGCAGCGAATCAGAGGCGGGGAACCAGAGGCGGGGAATCAGATATGGGTAATCAGAGGCGTGGAATCAGAGTTGGGGAATCAGAGGCGGGGAATCAGATATGGGGAAAGAGAGGCGGGTAATCAGAGGCGGGGAAACAGAGGCGGGGAATCTGATATGGGGAATCTGAGGTGGCGAATGAAAGGCGGTGAATCAGAGATGGGGAATCAGAGGCGGGGAATCAGAGGCAGGGAATCAAACACGGGGAATCAGAGGTGGGGTATCAGAGCTGGGGAATCAGAGGCGGGGAATCAGAGTTGGGGAATCAGAGGCGGGGAATCAGATATTGGGAAACAGAGGCGGGGAATCAGAGGCAGGGAAACAGAGGTGGGGAATCAGATATGGGGAATCAGAGGTGGGGAATCAGAGGTTGGGAATAAGAGGCCGGGAATCAGAGGCCGGGGAATCAGAGGTGGGGAATCAGAGATGGGGAATCAGAGGCGGGGTATCAAACACGGGGAATCAGAGCTGGGGAATCAGAGGCGGGGAATCAGAGTTGGCGAATCAGATATGGGGAATCAGAGTTGGGGAATCAGGGGCGGGGAATCAGTGGCAGGGAATCAGAGGTGGGAATCAGAGGCGGGGAATCAGAGGCAGGGAATCAGACACGGGGAATCAGAGGCGGGGAATCAGAGCTGGGGAATCAGAGGCGGGGAATCAGAGTTGGCGAATCAGAGGCGGGGAATCAGATGTGGTGAATCAGAGGTGGGGAATCAGAGGTTGTGAATCAGAGATGGGGAATCACAGGCGGGAAATCAGAGGCAGGGAATCAGAGCTGGGGAATCAGAGGAGGGGAATCAGAGCTGGGGAATCAGAGGCAGGGAATCAGAGTTGGGGATTCAGAGGCGGGGAATCTGAGCTGGGGAATCAGAAGCGGGGAATCAGAGGCGGGGAATCAGAGGCAGGGAATCAGAGGCGGAGAATCAGAGGCAGGGAATCAGATGTGGGGAATCAGAGGCAGGGAATCAGAGCTGGGGTATCAGAGGCGGGGAATCAGAGTTTGGGAATCAGAGGCGGGGAATCAGATATGGGGAATCAGAGGCGGGGAATCAGAGGCGCGGAAAGAGAGGCGGGAAATCAGATATGGGGAATCAGAGGTGGGGAATCAGGGGAGGGGTATCAGAGGCTGGGTATCAGACAAGGGGATTCAGGGGCGGGGAATCAGAGATGGGGAATCAGAGGCGGGGAATCAGAGGCAGGGAATCAGACGCGGGGAATCAGAGGCGGGGAATCAGAGCTGGGTAATCAGAGGCGGGGAATCAGAGTTGGGGAATCAGAGGCGGAGAATCAGATATGGGGAAAGAGAGGCGGGGAATCAGAGGCGGGGAAACAGAGGCGGGGAATCTGATATGGGGAATCAGAGGTGGCGAATGAAAGGCGGTGAATCAGAGATGGGGACTCAGAGGCGGGGAATCAGAGGCAGGGAATCAAACACGGGGAATCAGAGGTGGGGTATCAGAGCTGGGGATTCAGAGGCGGGGAATAAGAGTTGGGGAATCAGAGGCGAGGAATCAGATATTGGGAAACAGAGGCGGGGAATCAGAGGCAGGGAAACAGAGGTGGGGAATCAGATATGGGGAATCAGAGGTGGGGAATCAGAGGTTGGGAAACAGAGGCAGGGAATCAGAGGCGGGGAGTCAGAGGCGGGGAATCAGAGGCAGGGAATCAGATGTGCGGAATCAGAGATGGGGAATCAGAGGTAGCGAATCAGAGGCGGGGAACCAGAGGCGGGGATTCAGAGGCGGGGAATCAGATATGGGGAAACAGAGGCGGGGAATTAGATGCGGGCAAACAGAGGCGGGGAATCAGATATGGGGAATCAGAGGTGGGGAATCAAACACGGGGAATCAGAGCTGGGGAATCAGAGGTGGCGAATGAAAGGTGGTGAATCAGAGATGGGGAATCAGAGGCGGGGAATCAGAGGCAGGGAATCAAACACGGGGAATCAGAAGTGGGGAATCAGAGCTGGGGAATCAGAGGCGGGGAATCAGAGTTGGGGAATCAGAGGCGGGGAATCAGATATGGGGAAACAGAGGTGGGGAATCAGAGGCAGGGAAACAGAGGTGGGGAATCAGATATGGGGAATCAGAGGTGGGGAATCAGAGGTTGGGAAACAGAGGCAAGGGAATCAGAGGCGGGGAGTCAGAGGCGGGGAATCAGAGGCAGGGAATCAGATGTGCGGAATCAGAGATGGGGAATCAGAGGCAGCGAATCAGAGGCGGGGAACCAGAGGCGGGGAATCAGAGGCCGGGAATCAGAGGCCGGGAATGAGAGGCCGGGAATCAGCGGTCGGGAATCAGAGGCCGGGAATCAGAGATGGGGAATCAGAGGCGGGGAATCAAACACGGGGAATCAGAGCTGGGGAATCAGAGGCGGGGAATCAGAGTTGGGGAATCAGAGGCGGGGAATCAGATATGGGGAAACAGAGGTGGGGAATCAGAGGCGGGGAATCAGAGGCGCAGAAACAGAGGCGGGGTATCAGATATGGGGAATCAGAGGTGGGGAATCAGGGGCGGGGTATCAGAGGCTGGGTATCAGACACGGGGATTCAGAGGCGGGGAATCAGAGATGGGGAATCAGAGGCGGGGAATCAGAGGCAGGGAATCAGACGCGGGGAATCAGAGGCAGGGAATCAGAGCCTGGGAATCAGAGGCGGGGTATCAGAGGCGGGGAAACAGAGGCGGGGAATCAGATATGGGAATCAGAGGCGGGGTATCAGAGGTGGGGAATCAGAGGTTGGGAATCAGAGGCAGGGAATCAGAGGCGGGTAATCAGAGGCGGGGAATCAGAGGCAGGGATTCGGATGTGCGGAATCAGAGAAGGGGAATCAGAGGTGGGGAATCAGAGGCGGGAAAACATAGGTGGGGAATCAGATACGGGGAATCAGAGGTTGGGAATCAGAGGCGGTGAATCAGAGATGGGGATTCAGAGGCGGGGAATTAGAGGCTGGAAATCAGACACGGGGAATCAGAGGCTGTGAATCAGAGGCGGGGAATCAGAGGCGGGGAATCAGAGGCGGGAAAACATAGGTGGGGAATCAGATACGGGGAATCAGAGGTGGGGAATAAGAGGCGGTGAATCAGAGATGGGGATTCAGAGGCGGGGAATCAGAGCTGGGGAATCAGAGGCAGGGAATCAGAGGCGGGTAATCAGAGGCGGGGAATCAGAGGCAGGGATTCGGATGTGCGGAATCAGAGAAGGGGAATCAGAGGTGGGGAATCAGAGGCGGGAAAACATAGGTGGGGAATCAGATACGGGGAATCAGAGGTGGGGAATCAGAGGCGGTGAATCAGAGATGGGGATTCAGAGGCGGGGAATCAGAGCTGGGGAATCAGAGGCAGGGAATCAGAGTTGGGGATTCAGAGGCGGGTAATCAGATATGGGGAATCAGAGGCGGGGAATTAGAGGCGGGCAAACAGAGGCGGGGAATCAGATATGGTGAATCAGAGGTGGGGAATCAGAGGCGGGGAATTAGAGGCTGTGAATCAGAGGCGGGGAATCAGAGGCGGGGAATCAGAGCTGGGGAATCAGAGGCAGGGAATCAGAGTTGGGGATTCAGAGGCGGGTAATCAGATATGGGGAATCAGAGGCGGGGAATCAGATATGGTGAATCAGAGGTGGGGTATCAGAGGTGGGGAATCAGAGGTTGGGAATCAGAGGCAGGGAATCAGAGGCGGGTAATCAGAGGCGGGGAATCAGAGGCAGGGATTCGGATGTGCGGAATCAGAGAAGGGGAATCAGAGGTGGGGAATCAGAGGCGGGAAAACATAGGTGGGGAATCAGATACGGGGAATCAGAGGTGGGGAATCAGAGGCAGTGAATCAGAGATGGGGATTCAGAGGCGGGGAATCAGAGCTGGGGAATCAGAGGCAGGGAATCAGAGTTGGGGATTCAGAGGCGGGTAATCAGATATGGGGAATCAGAGGCGGGGAATTAGAGGCGGGCAAACAGAGGCGGGGAATCAGATATGGTGAATCAGAGGTGGGGAATCAGAGGCGGGGAATTAGAGGCTGTGAATCAGAGGCGGGGAATCAGAGGCGGGGAATCAGAGCTGGGGAATCAGAGGCAGGGAATCAGAGTTGGGGATTCAGAGGCGGGTAATCAGATATGGGGAATCAGAGGCGGGGAATTAGAGGCGGGCAAACAGAGGCGGGGAATCAGATATGGTGAATCAGAGGTGGGGAATCAGAGGTGGGGAATCAGAGGCTGTGAATCAGAGGCGGGGAATCAGAGGCGGGGAATCAGAGCTGGGGAATCAGAGGCAGGGAATCAGAGTTGGGGATTCAGAGGCGGGTAATCAGATATGGGGAATCAGAGGCGGGGAATTAGAGGCGGGCAAACAGAGGCGGGGAATCAGATATGGTGAATCAGAGGTGGGGAATCAAAGGTTGTGAAACAGAGATGGGGAATCACTGGCGGGAAATCAGAGGCAGGAAATCAGAGCTGGGAAATCAGAGGCGGGGAATCAGAGCTGGGGAATCAGAGGCGGGGAATCAGAGTTTGGGAATCAGAGGCGGGGAATTAGATTTGGGGAAACAGAGGCTGGGAATCAGAGGTGGGGAAACAGAGCTGGGGAATCAGAGGCGGGGAATCAGAGTTGGGGAATCAGTGGCGGGGAATCAGATATGGGGAATCTGAGGCGGGGAATCAGAGGCGTGGAAAGAGAGGCGGGGAATCAGATATGGGGAATCAGAGGTGGGGAATCAGGGGCGGGGTATCAGAGGCTGGGTATCAGACACGGGGATTCAGAGGCGGGGAATCAGAGATGGGGAATCAGAGGCGGGGAATCAGAGGCAGGGAATCAGACGCGGGGAATCAGATGCGGGGAATCAGAGCTGGGTAATCAGAGGCGGGGAATCAGAGTTGGGGAATCAGAGGCGGGGAATCAGATATGGGGAAACAGAGGCGGGGAATCAGAGGCGGGGAAACAGAGGCGGGGAATCTGATTGGGGAATCAGAGGTGGCGAATGAAAGGCGGTGAATCAGAGATGGCGAATCAGAGGCGGGGAATCAGAGGCAGGGAACCAAACACGGGGAATCAGAGCTGGGGAATCAGAGCTGGGGAATCAGTGGCGGGGAATCAGAGTTGGGGAATCAGAGGCGGGGAATCAGATATGGTGACACAGAGGTGGGGAATCAGAGGCAGGGAAACAGAGGTGGGGAAACAGATATGGGGAATCAGAGGTGGGGAATCAAAGGTTTGGAAACAGAGGCAGGGAATCAGAGGCGGGGAGTCAGAGGCGGGGAATCAGAGGCAGGGAATCAGATGTGCGGAATCAGAGATTGGGAATCAGAGGCAGCGAATCAGAGGTGGGGAACCAGAGGCGGGGAATCAGAGGCCGGGAATCAGAGGCCGGGAATGAGAGGCCGGGAATCAGAGGCAGGGAATCAGAGGCCGGGAATCAGAGATGGGGAATCAGAGGCGGGGAATCAAACACGGGGAATCAGAGCTGGGGAATCAGAGGCGGGGAATCAGGGTTGGGGAATCAGAGGCGGGGAATCAGATATGGGGAAACAGAGGCGGGGAAACAGAGGCAGGGAATCAGAGGCGGGGAGTCAGTGGCTGGGAATCAGAGGCAGGGAATCAGATGTGCGGAATCAGAGATGAGGAATCAGAGACAGCGAATCAGAGGCGGGGAACCAGAGGCGGGGAATCAGAGGCCGGGAATCAGAGGCCGGGAATGAGAGGCCGGGAATCAGAGGCCGGGAATCAGAGCTGGTGAATCAGAGGCGGGGAATCAGAGGCGGGGAATCAGAGTTGGGGAATCAGAGGCGGGGAATCAAATATGGGGAAACAGAGGCGGGGAATCAGAGGCGGGGAATCAGAGGCGCAGAAACAGAGGCGGGGTATCAGATATGGGGCATCAGAGGTGGGGAATCAGGGGCGGGTTATCAGAGGCTGGGTATCAGACACGGGGATTCAGAGGCGGGGAATCAGAGATGGGGAATCAGAGGCGGGGAATCAGAGGCAGGGAATCAGACGCGGGGAATCAGAGGGGGGGAATCAGAGCCTGGGAATCAGAGGCGGGGAATCAGAGGCAGGGAAAGAGAGGCGGGGAATCAGATATGGGGACTCAGAGGTGGGGAATCAGAGGTTGGGAATCAGAGGCAGGGAATCAGAGGCGGGGAATCAGAGGCGGGGAATCAGAGGCAGGGTTTCGGATGTGCGGAATCAGAGATGGGGAATCAGAGGTGGGGAATCAGAGTCCAGGAATCAGAGATGGGGAATCAGAGGCGGGGAATCAGAGGCGGAAAAACATAGGTGGGGAATCAGGTACGGGGAATCAGAGGTGGGGAATCAGAGGCGGTGAATCAGAGTTGGGGAATCAGAGGCGGGGAATCAGAGCTGGGGTATCAGAGGCGGGGAATCAGAGTTGGGGAATCAGAGGCGAGGAATCAGATATTGGGAAACAGAGGCGGGGAATCAGAGGCAGGGAAACAGAGGTGGGGAATCAGATATGGGGAATCAGAGGTGGGGAATCAGAGGTTGGGAAACAGAGGCAGGGAATCAGAGGCGGGGAGTCAGAGGCGGGGAATCAGAGGCAGGGAATCAGATGTGCGGAATCAGAGATGGGGAATCAGAGGCAGCAAATCAGAGGCGGGGAACCAGAGGCGGGGATTCAGAGGTGGGGAAACAGAGCTGGGGAATCAGAGGCGGGGAATCAGAGTTGGGGAATCAGTGGCGGAAAATCAGATATGGGGAATCTGAGGCGGGGAATCAGAGGCGCGGAAAGAGAGGCGGGGAATCAGATATGGGGAATCAGAGGTGGGGAATCAGGGGCGGGGTATCAGAGGCTGGGTATCAGACACGGGGATTCAGAGGCGGGGAATCAGAGATGGGGAATCAGAGGCGGGGAATCAGAGGCAGGGAATCAGACGCGGGGAATAAGATGCGGGGAATCAGAGCTGGGTAATCAGAGGCGGGGAATCAGAGTTGGGGAATCAGAGGCGGGGAATCAGATATGGGGAAACAGAGGCGGGGAATCAGAGGCGGGGAAACAGAGGCGGGGAATCTGATTGGGGAATCAGAGGTGGCGAATGAAAGGCGGTGAATCAGAGATGGCGAATCAGAGGCGGGGAATCAGAGGCAGGGAATCAAACACGGGGAATCAGAGGTGGGGAATCAGAGCTGGGGAATCAGTGGCGGGGAATCAGAGTTGGGGAATCAGAGGCGGGGAATCAGATATGGTGAAACAGAGGTGGGGTATCAGAGGCAGGGAAACAGAGGTGGGGAATCAGATATGGGGAATCAGAGGTGGGGAATCAAAGGTTTGGAAACAGAGGCAGGGAATCAGAGGCGGGGAGTCAGAGGCGGGGAATCAGAGGCAGGGAATCAGATGTGCGGAATCAGAGATGGGGAATCAGAGGCAGTGAATCAGAGGCGGGGAACCAGAGGCAGGGAATCAGACGCGGGGAATCAGAGGCAGGGAATCAGAGCCTGGGAATCAGAGGCGGGGTATCAGAGGCGGGGAAACAGAGGCGGGGAATCAGATATGGGAATCAGAGGCGGGGTATCAGAGGTGGGGAATCAGAGGTTGGGAATCAGAGGCAGGGAATCAGAGGCGGGTAATCAGAGGCGGGGAATCAGAGGCAGGGATTCGGATGTGCGGAATCAGAGAAGGGGAATCAGAGGTGGGGAATCAGAGGCGGGAAAACATAGGTGGGGAATCAGATACGGGGAATCAGAGGTTGGGAATCAGAGGCGGTGAATCAGAGATGGGGATTCAGAGGCGGGGAATTAGAGGCTGGAAATCAGACACGGGGAATCAGAGGCTGTGAATCAGAGGCGGGGAATCAGAGGCGGGGAATCAGAGGCGGGAAAACATAGGTGGGGAATCAGATACGGGGAATCAGAGGTGGGGAATAAGAGGCGGTGAATCAGAGATGGGGATTCAGAGGCGGGGAATCAGAGCTGGGGAATCAGAGGCAGGGAATCAGAGGCGGGTAATCAGAGGCGGGGAATCAGAGGCAGGGATTCGGATGTGCGGAATCAGAGAAGGGGAATCAGAGGTGGGGAATCAGAGGCGGGAAAACATAGGTGGGGAATCAGATACGGGGAATCAGAGGTGGGGAATCAGAGGCGGTGAATCAGAGATGGGGATTCAGAGGCGGGGAATCAGAGCTGGGGAATCAGAGGCAGGGAATCAGAGTTGGGGATTCAGAGGCGGGTAATCAGATATGGGGAATCAGAGGCGGGGAATTAGAGGCGGGCAAACAGAGGCGGGGAATCAGATATGGTGAATCAGAGGTGGGGAATCAGAGGCGGGGAATTAGAGGCTGTGAATCAGAGGCGGGGAATCAGAGGCGGGGAATCAGAGCTGGGGAATCAGAGGCAGGGAATCAGAGTTGGGGATTCAGAGGCGGGTAATCAGATATGGGGAATCAGAGGCGGGGAATCAGATATGGTGAATCAGAGGTGGGGTATCAGAGGTGGGGAATCAGAGGTTGGGAATCAGAGGCAGGGAATCAGAGGCGGGTAATCAGAGGCGGGGAATCAGAGGCAGGGATTCGGATGTGCGGAATCAGAGAAGGGGAATCAGAGGTGGGGAATCAGAGGCGGGAAAACATAGGTGGGGAATCAGATACGGGGAATCAGAGGTGGGGAATCAGAGGCAGTGAATCAGAGATGGGGATTCAGAGGCGGGGAATCAGAGCTGGGGAATCAGAGGCAGGGAATCAGAGTTGGGGATTCAGAGGCGGGTAATCAGATATGGGGAATCAGAGGCGGGGAATTAGAGGCGGGCAAACAGAGGCGGGGAATCAGATATGGTGAATCAGAGGTGGGGAATCAGAGGCGGGGAATTAGAGGCTGTGAATCAGAGGCGGGGAATCAGAGGCGGGGAATCAGAGCTGGGGAATCAGAGGCAGGGAATCAGAGTTGGGGATTCAGAGGCGGGTAATCAGATATGGGGAATCAGAGGCGGGGAATTAGAGGCGGGCAAACAGAGGCGGGGAATCAGATATGGTGAATCAGAGGTGGGGAATCAGAGGTGGGGAATCAGAGGCTGTGAATCAGAGGCGGGGAATCAGAGGCGGGGAATCAGAGCTGGGGAATCAGAGGCAGGGAATCAGAGTTGGGGATTCAGAGGCGGGTAATCAGATATGGGGAATCATAGGCGGGGAATTAGAGGCGGGCAAACAGAGGCGGGGAATCAGATATGGTGAATCAGAGGTGGGGAATCAAAGGTTGTGAAACAGAGATGGGGAATCACTGGCGGGAAATCAGAGGCAGGAAATCAGAGCTGGGAAATCAGAGGCGGGGAATCAGAGCTGGGGAATCAGAGGCGGGGAATCAGAGTTTGGGAATCAGAGGCGGGGAATTAGATTTGGGGAAACAGAGGCTGGGAATCAGAGGTGGGGAAACAGAGCTGGGGAATCAGAGGCGGGGAATCAGAGTTGGGGAATCAGTGGCGGGGAATCAGATATGGGGAATCTGAGGCGGGGAATCAGAGGCGTGGAAAGAGAGGCGGGGAATCAGATATGGGGAATCAGAGGTGGGGAATCAGGGGCGGGGTATCAGAGGCTGGGTATCAGACACGGGGATTCAGAGGCGGGGAATCAGAGATGGGGAATCAGAGGCGGGGAATCAGAGGCAGGGAATCAGACGCGGGGAATCAGATGCGGGGAATCAGAGCTGGGTAATCAGAGGCGGGGAATCAGAGTTGGGGAATCAGAGGCGGGGAATCAGATATGGGGAAACAGAGGCGGGGAATCAGAGGCGGGGAAACAGAGGCGGGGAATCTGATTGGGGAATCAGAGGTGGCGAATGAAAGGCGGTGAATCAGAGATGGCGAATCAGAGGCGGGGAATCAGAGGCAGGGAACCAAACACGGGGAATCAGAGCTGGGGAATCAGAGCTGGGGAATCAGTGGCGGGGAATCAGAGTTGGGGAATCAGAGGCGGGGAATCAGATATGGTGACACAGAGGTGGGGAATCAGAGGCAGGGAAACAGAGGTGGGGAAACAGATATGGGGAATCAGAGGTGGGGAATCAAAGGTTTGGAAACAGAGGCAGGGAATCAGAGGCGGGGAGTCAGAGGCGGGGAATCAGAGGCAGGGAATCAGATGTGCGGAATCAGAGATTGGGAATCAGAGGCAGCGAATCAGAGGTGGGGAACCAGAGGCGGGGAATCAGAGGCCGGGAATCAGAGGCCGGGAATGAGAGGCCGGGAATCAGAGGCAGGGAATCAGAGGCCGGGAATCAGAGATGGGGAATCAGAGGCGGGGAATCAAACACGGGGAATCAGAGCTGGGGAATCAGAGGCGGGGAATCAGGGTTGGGGAATCAGAGGCGGGGAATCAGATATGGGGAAACAGAGGCGGGGAAACAGAGGCAGGGAATCAGAGGCGGGGAGTCAGTGGCTGGGAATCAGAGGCAGGGAATCAGATGTGCGGAATCAGAGATGAGGAATCAGAGACAGCGAATCAGAGGCGGGGAACCAGAGGCGGGGAATCAGAGGCCGGGAATCAGAGGCCGGGAATGAGAGGCCGGGAATCAGAGGCCGGGAATCAGAGCTGGTGAATCAGAGGCGGGGAATCAGAGGCGGGGAATCAGAGTTGGGGAATCAGAGGCGGGGAATCAAATATGGGGAAACAGAGGCGGGGAATCAGAGGCGGGGAATCAGAGGCGCAGAAACAGAGGCGGGGTATCAGATATGGGGCATCAGAGGTGGGGAATCAGGGGCGGGTTATCAGAGGCTGGGTATCAGACACGGGGATTCAGAGGCGGGGAATCAGAGATGGGGAATCAGAGGCGGGGAATCAGAGGCAGGGAATCAGACGCGGGGAATCAGAGGGGGGGAATCAGAGCCTGGGAATCAGAGGCGGGGAATCAGAGGCAGGGAAAGAGAGGCGGGGAATCAGATATGGGGACTCAGAGGTGGGGAATCAGAGGTTGGGAATCAGAGGCAGGGAATCAGAGGCGGGGAATCAGAGGCGGGGAATCAGAGGCAGGGTTTCGGATGTGCGGAATCAGAGATGGGGAATCAGAGGTGGGGAATCAGAGTCCAGGAATCAGAGATGGGGAATCAGAGGCGGGGAATCAGAGGCGGAAAAACATAGGTGGGGAATCAGGTACGGGGAATCAGAGGTGGGGAATCAGAGGCGGTGAATCAGAGTTGGGGAATCAGAGGCGGGGAATCAGAGCTGGGGTATCAGAGGCGGGGAATCAGAGTTGGGGAATCAGAGGCGAGGAATCAGATATTGGGAAACAGAGGCGGGGAATCAGAGGCAGGGAAACAGAGGTGGGGAATCAGATATGGGGAATCAGAGGTGGGGAATCAGAGGTTGGGAAACAGAGGCAGGGAATCAGAGGCGGGGAGTCAGAGGCGGGGAATCAGAGGCAGGGAATCAGATGTGCGGAATCAGAGATGGGGAATCAGAGGCAGCAAATCAGAGGCGGGGAACCAGAGGCGGGGATTCAGAGGTGGGGAAACAGAGCTGGGGAATCAGAGGCGGGGAATCAGAGTTGGGGAATCAGTGGCGGAAAATCAGATATGGGGAATCTGAGGCGGGGAATCAGAGGCGCGGAAAGAGAGGCGGGGAATCAGATATGGGGAATCAGAGGTGGGGAATCAGGGGCGGGGTATCAGAGGCTGGGTATCAGACACGGGGATTCAGAGGCGGGGAATCAGAGATGGGGAATCAGAGGCGGGGAATCAGAGGCAGGGAATCAGACGCGGGGAATAAGATGCGGGGAATCAGAGCTGGGTAATCAGAGGCGGGGAATCAGAGTTGGGGAATCAGAGGCGGGGAATCAGATATGGGGAAACAGAGGCGGGGAATCAGAGGCGGGGAAACAGAGGCGGGGAATCTGATTGGGGAATCAGAGGTGGCGAATGAAAGGCGGTGAATCAGAGATGGCGAATCAGAGGCGGGGAATCAGAGGCAGGGAATCAAACACGGGGAATCAGAGGTGGGGAATCAGAGCTGGGGAATCAGTGGCGGGGAATCAGAGTTGGGGAATCAGAGGCGGGGAATCAGATATGGTGAAACAGAGGTGGGGTATCAGAGGCAGGGAAACAGAGGTGGGGAATCAGATATGGGGAATCAGAGGTGGGGAATCAAAGGTTTGGAAACAGAGGCAGGGAATCAGAGGCGGGGAGTCAGAGGCGGGGAATCAGAGGCAGGGAATCAGATGTGCGGAATCAGAGATGGGGAATCAGAGGCAGTGAATCAGAGGCGGGGAACCAGAGGCGGGGAATCAGAGGCCGGGAATCAGTGGTCGGGAATGAGAGGCCGGGAATCAGAGGCAGGGAATCAGAGGCCGGGAATCAGAGATGGGGAATCAGAGGCGGGGAATCAAACACGGGGAATCAGAGCTGGGGAATCAGAGGCGGGGAATCAGAGTTGGGGAAACAGAGGCGGGGAAACAGAGGCAGGGAATCAGAGGCGGGGAGTCAGAGGCTGGGAATCAGAGGCAGGGAATCAGATGTGCGGAATCAGAGATGAGGAATCAGAGGCAGCGAATCAGAGGCGGGGAACCAGAGGCGGGGAATCAGTGGCCGGGAATCAGAGGCCGGGAATGAGAGGCCGGGAATCAGAGGCCGGGAATCAGAGATGGGGTATCAGAGGCGGGGAATGAAACACGGGGAATCAGAGCTGGGGAATCAGAGGCGAGGAATCAGAGTTGGGGAATCAGAGGCGGGGAATCAGAGGCGCGGAAAGAGAGGCGGGAAATCAGATATGGGGAATCAGAGGTGGGGAATCAGGGGAGGGGTATCAGAGGCTGGGTATCAGACAAGGGGATTCAGGGGCGGGGAATCAGAGATGGGGAATCAGAGGCGGGGAATCAGAGGCAGGGAATCAGACGCGGGGAATCAGAGGCGGGGAATCAGAGATGGGGAATCAGAGGTGGGGAATCAGAGGCGGGGAATCAGATATGGTGACACAGAGGTGGGGAATCAGAGGCAGGGAAACAGAGGTGGGGAAACAGATATGGGGAATCAGAGGTGGGGAATCAAAGGTTTGGAAACAGAGGCAGGGAATCAGAGGCGGGGAGTCAGAGGCGGGGAATCAGAGGCAGGGAATCAGATGTGCGGAATCAGAGATTGGGAATCAGAGGCAGCGAATCAGAGGTGGGGAACCAGAGGCGGGGAATCAGAGGCCGGGAATCAGAGGCCGGGAATGAGAGGCCGGGAATCAGAGGCAGGGAATCAGAGGCCGGGAATCAGAGATGGGGAATCAGAGGCGGGGAATCAAACACGGGGAATCAGAGCTGGGGAATCAGAGGCGGGGAATCAGGGTTGGGGAATCAGAGGCGGGGAATCAGATATGGGGAAACAGAGGCGGGGAATCAGAGGCAGGGAATCAGAGGCGGGGAGTCAGTGGCTGGGAATCAGAGGCAGGGAATCAGATGTGCGGAATCAGAGATGAGGAATCAGAGACAGCGAATCAGAGGCGGGGAACCAGAGGCGGGGAATCAGAGGCCGGGAATCAGAGGCCGGGAATGAGAGGCCGGGAATCAGAGGCCGGGAATCAGAGATGGGGTATCAGAGGCGGGGAATCAAACACGGGGAATCAGAGCTGGTGAATCAGAGGCGGGGAATCAGAGGCGGGGAATCAGAGTTGGGGAATCAGAGGCGGGGAATCAAATATGGGGAAACAGAGGCGGGGAATCAGAGGCGGGGAATCAGAGGCGCAGAAACAGAGGCGGGGTATCAGATATGGGGCATCAGAGGTGGGGAATCAGGGGCGGGTTATCAGAGGCTGGGTATCAGACACGGGGATTCAGAGGCGGGGAATCAGAGATGGGGAATCAGAGGCGGGGAATCAGAGGCAGGGAATCAGACGCGGGGAATCAGAGGGGGGGAATCAGAGCCTGGGAATCAGAGGCGGGGAATCAGAGGCAGGGAAAGAGAGGCGGGGAATCAGATATGGGGACTCAGAGGTGGGGAATCAGAGGTTGGGAATCAGAGGCAGGGAATCAGAGGCGGGGAATCAGAGGCGGGGAATCAGAGGCAGGGTTTCGGATGTGCGGAATCAGAGATGGGGAATCAGAGGTGGGGAATCAGAGTCCAGGAATCAGAGATGGGGAATCAGAGGCGGGGAATCAGAGGCGGAAAAACATAGGTGGGGAATCAGGTACGGGGAATCAGAGGTGGGGAATCAGAGGCGGTGAATCAGAGTTGGGGAATCAGAGGCGGGGAATCAGAGCTGGGGTATCAGAGGCGGGGAATCAGAGTTGGGGAATCAGAGGCGAGGAATCAGATATTGGGAAACAGAGGCGGGGAATCAGAGGCAGGGAAACAGAGGTGGGGAATCAGATATGGGGAATCAGAGGTGGGGAATCAGAGGTTGGGAAACAGAGGCAGGGAATCAGAGGCGGGGAGTCAGAGGCGGGGAATCAGAGGCAGGGAATCAGATGTGCGGAATCAGAGATGGGGAATCAGAGGCAGCAAATCAGAGGCGGGGAACCAGAGGCGGGGATTCAGAGGTGGGGAAACAGAGCTGGGGAATCAGAGGCGGGGAATCAGAGTTGGGGAATCAGTGGCGGAAAATCAGATATGGGGAATCTGAGGCGGGGAATCAGAGGCGCGGAAAGAGAGGCGGGGAATCAGATATGGGGAATCAGAGGTGGGGAATCAGGGGCGGGGTATCAGAGGCTGGGTATCAGACACGGGGATTCAGAGGCGGGGAATCAGAGATGGGGAATCAGAGGCGGGGAATCAGAGGCAGGGAATCAGACGCGGGGAATAAGATGCGGGGAATCAGAGCTGGGTAATCAGAGGCGGGGAATCAGAGTTGGGGAATCAGAGGCGGGGAATCAGATATGGGGAAACAGAGGCGGGGAATCAGAGGCGGGGAAACAGAGGCGGGGAATCTGATTGGGGAATCAGAGGTGGCGAATGAAAGGCGGTGAATCAGAGATGGCGAATCAGAGGCGGGGAATCAGAGGCAGGGAATCAAACACGGGGAATCAGAGGTGGGGAATCAGAGCTGGGGAATCAGTGGCGGGGAATCAGAGTTGGGGAATCAGAGGCGGGGAATCAGATATGGTGAAACAGAGGTGGGGTATCAGAGGCAGGGAAACAGAGGTGGGGAATCAGATATGGGGAATCAGAGGTGGGGAATCAAAGGTTTGGAAACAGAGGCAGGGAATCAGAGGCGGGGAGTCAGAGGCGGGGAATCAGAGGCAGGGAATCAGATGTGCGGAATCAGAGATGGGGAATCAGAGGCAGTGAATCAGAGGCGGGGAACCAGAGGCGGGGAATCAGAGGCCGGGAATCAGTGGTCGGGAATGAGAGGCCGGGAATCAGAGGCAGGGAATCAGAGGCCGGGAATCAGAGATGGGGAATCAGAGGCGGGGAATCAAACACGGGGAATCAGAGCTGGGGAATCAGAGGCGGGGAATCAGAGTTGGGGAAACAGAGGCGGGGAAACAGAGGCAGGGAATCAGAGGCGGGGAGTCAGAGGCTGGGAATCAGAGGCAGGGAATCAGATGTGCGGAATCAGAGATGAGGAATCAGAGGCAGCGAATCAGAGGCGGGGAACCAGAGGCGGGGAATCAGTGGCCGGGAATCAGAGGCCGGGAATGAGAGGCCGGGAATCAGAGGCCGGGAATCAGAGATGGGGTATCAGAGGCGGGGAATGAAACACGGGGAATCAGAGCTGGGGAATCAGAGGCGAGGAATCAGAGTTGGGGAATCAGAGGCGGGGAATCAGAGGCGCGGAAAGAGAGGCGGGAAATCAGATATGGGGAATCAGAGGTGGGGAATCAGGGGAGGGGTATCAGAGGCTGGGTATCAGACAAGGGGATTCAGGGGCGGGGAATCAGAGATGGGGAATCAGAGGCGGGGAATCAGAGGCAGGGAATCAGACGCGGGGAATCAGAGGCGGGGAATCAGAGATGGGGAATCAGAGGTGGGGAATCAAAGGTTTGGAAACAGAGGCAGGGAATCAGAGGCGGGGAGTCAGAGGCGGGGAATCAGAGGCAGGGAATCAGATGTGCGGAATCAGAGATGGGGAATCAGAGGCAGCGAATCAGAGGCGGGGAACCAGAGGCGGGGATTCAGAGGCGGGGAATCAGATATGGGGAAACAGAGGCGGGGAATTAGATGCGGGCAAACAGAGGCGGGGAATCAGATATGGGGAATCAGAGGTGGGGAATCAAACACGGGGAATCAGAGCTGGGGAATCAGAGGTGGCGAATGAAAGGTGGTGAATCAGAGATGGGGAATCAGAGTTGGGGAATCAGAGGCGGGGAATCAGATATGGGGAAACAGAGGTGGGGAATCAGAGGCAGGGAAACAGAGGTGGGGAATCAGATATGGGGAATCAGAGGTGGGGAATCAGAGGTTGGGAAACAGAGGCAAGGGAATCAGAGGCGGGGAGTCAGAGGCGGGGAATCAGAGGCAGGGAATCAGATGTGCGGAATCAGAGATGGGGAATCAGAGGCAGCGAATCAGAGGCGGGGAACCAGAGGCGGGGAATCAGAGGCCGGGAATCAGAGGCCGGGAATGAGAGGCCGGGAATCAGCGGTCGGGAATCAAGGCCGGGAATCAGAGATGGGGAATCAGAGGCGGGGAATCAAACACGGGGAATCAGAGCTGGGGAATCAGAGGCGGGGAATCAGAGTTGGGGAATCAGAGGCGGGGAATCGGATATGGGGAAACAGAGGTGGGGAATCAGAGGCGGGGAATCAGAGGCGCAGAAACAGAGGCGGGGTATCAGATATGGGGAATCAGAGGTGGGGAATCAGGGGCGGGGTATCAGAGGCTGGGTATCAGACACGGGGATTCAGAGGCGGGGAATCAGAGATGGGGAATCAGAGGCGGGGAATCAGAGGCAGGGAATCAGACGCGGGGAATCAGAGGCAGGGAATCAGAGCCTGGGAATCAGAGGCGGGGTATCAGAGGCGGGGAAACAGAGGCGGGGAATCAGATATGGGAATCAGAGGCGGGGTATCAGAGGTGGGGAATCAGAGGTTGGGAATCAGAGGCAGGGAATCAGAGGCGGGTAATCAGAGGCGGGGAATCAGAGGCAGGGAATCAGATGTGGGGAATCAGAGGCAGGGAATCAGAGCTGGGGTATCAGAGGCGGGGAATCAGAGTTTGGGAATCAGAGGCGGGGAATCAGATATGGGGAATCAGAGGCGGGGAATCAGGGGAGGGGTATCAGAGGCTGGGTATCAGACAAGGGGATTCAGGGGCGGGGAATCAGAGATGGGGAATCAGAGGCGGGGAATCAGAGGCAGGGAATCAGACGCGGGGAATCAGAGGCGGGGAATCAGAGCTGGGTAATCAGAGGCGGGGAATCAGAGTTGGGGAATCAGAGGCGGAGAATCAGATATGGGGAAAGAGAGGCGGGGAATCAGAGGCGGGGAAACAGAGGCGGGGAATCTGATATGGGGAATCAGAGGTGGCGAATGAAAGGCGGTGAATCAGAGATGGGGACTCAGAGGCGGGGAATCAGAGGCAGGGAATCAAACACGGGGAATCAGAGGTGGGGTATCAGAGCTGGGGATTCAGAGGCGGGGAATAAGAGTTGGGGAATCAGAGGCGAGGAATCAGATATTGGGAAACAGAGGCGGGGAATCAGAGGCAGGGAAACAGAGGTGGGGAATCAGATATGGGGAATCAGAGGTGGGGAATCAGAGGTTGGGAAACAGAGGCAGGGAATCAGAGGCGGGGAGTCAGAGGCGGGGAATCAGAGGCAGGGAATCAGATGTGCGGAATCAGAGATGGGGAATCAGAGGCAGCGAATCAGAGGCGGGGAACCAGAGGCGGGGATTCAGAGGCGGGGAATCAGATATGGGGAAACAGAGGCGGGGAATTAGATGCGGGCAAACAGAGGCGGGGAATCAGATATGGGGAATCAGAGGTGGGGAATCAAACACGGGGAATCAGAGCTGGGGAATCAGAGGTGGCGAATGAAAGGTGGTGAATCAGAGATGGGGAATCAGAGGCGGGGAATCAGAGGCAGGGAATCAAACACGGGGAATCAGAAGTGGGGAATCAGAGCTGGGGAATCAGAGGCGGGGAATCAGAGTTGGGGAATCAGAGGCGGGGAATCAGATATGGGGAAACAGAGGTGGGGAATCAGAGGCAGGGAAACAGAGGTGGGGAATCAGATATGGGGAATCAGAGGTGGGGAATCAGAGGTTGGGAAACAGAGGCAAGGGAATCAGAGGCGGGGAGTCAGAGGCGGGGAATCAGAGGCAGGGAATCAGATGTGCGGAATCAGAGATGGGGAATCAGAGGCAGCGAATCAGAGGCGGGGAACCAGAGGCGGGGAATCAGAGGCCGGGAATCAGAGGCCGGGAATGAGAGGCCGGGAATCAGCGGTCGGGAATCAGAGGCCGGGAATCAGAGATGGGGAATCAGAGGCGGGGAATCAAACACGGGGAATCAGAGCTGGGGAATCAGAGGCGGGGAATCAGAGTTGGGGAATCAGAGGCGGGGAATCAGATATGGGGAAACAGAGGTGGGGAATCAGAGGCGGGGAATCAGAGGCGCAGAAACAGAGGCGGGGTATCAGATATGGGGAATCAGAGGTGGGGAATCAGGGGCGGGGTATCAGAGGCTGGGTATCAGACACGGGGATTCAGAGGCGGGGAATCAGAGATGGGGAATCAGAGGCGGGGAATCAGAGGCAGGGAATCAGACGCGGGGAATCAGAGGCAGGGAATCAGAGCCTGGGAATCAGAGGCGGGGTATCAGAGGCGGGGAAACAGAGGCGGGGAATCAGATATGGGAATCAGAGGCGGGTTATCAGAGGTGGGGAATCAGAGGTTGGGAATCAGAGGCAGGGAATCAGAGGCGGGTAATCAGAGGCGGGGAATCAGAGGCAGGGATTCGGATGTGCGGAATCAGAGAAGGGGAATCAGAGGTGGGGAATCAGAGGCGGGAAAACATAGGTGGGGAATCAGATACGGGGAATCAGAGGTTGGGAATCAGAGGCGGTGAATCAGAGATGGGGATTCAGAGGCGGGGAATTAGAGGCTGGAAATCAGACACGGGGAATCAGAGGCTGTGAATCAGAGGCGGGGAATCAGAGGCGGGGAATCAGAGGCGGGAAAACATAGGTGGGGAATCAGATACGGGGAATCAGAGGTGGGGAATAAGAGGCGGTGAATCAGAGATGGGGATTCAGAGGCGGGGAATCAGAGCTGGGGAATCAGAGGCAGGGAATCAGAGGCGGGTAATCAGAGGCGGGGAATCAGAGGCAGGGATTCGGATGTGCGGAATCAGAGAAGGGGAATCAGAGGTGGGGAATCAGAGGCGGGAAAACATAGGTGGGGAATCAGATACGGGGAATCAGAGGTGGGGAATCAGAGGCGGTGAATGAGAGATGGGGATTCAGAGGCGGGGAATCAGAGCTGGGGAATCAGAGGCAGGGAATCAGAGTTGGGGATTCAGAGGCGGGTAATCAGATATGGGGAATCAGAGGCGGGGAATTAGAGGCGGGCAAACAGAGGCGGGGAATCAGATATGGTGAATCAGAGGTGGGGAATCAGAGGCGGGGAATTAGAGGCTGTGAATCAGAGGCGGGGAATCAGAGGCGGGGAATCAGAGCTGGGGAATCAGAGGCAGGGAATCAGAGTTGGGGATTCAGAGGCGGGTAATCAGATATGGGGAATCAGAGGCGGGGAATCAGATATGGTGAATCAGAGGTGGGGTATCAGAGGTGGGGAATCAGAGGTTGGGAATCAGAGGCAGGGAATCAGAGGCGGGTAATCAGAGGCGGGGAATCAGAGGCAGGGATTCGGATGTGCGGAATCAGAGAAGGGGAATCAGAGGTGGGGAATCAGAGGCGGGAAAACATAGGTGGG
The DNA here is from genome assembly GCF_036971445.1 of Narcine bancroftii. NCBI lineage: Eukaryota > Metazoa > Chordata > Chondrichthyes > Torpediniformes > Narcinidae > Narcine > Narcine bancroftii. The sequence goes on from NC_091474.1 coordinate 57,364,434, forward strand.
GAATCAGATACGGGGAATCAGAGGTGGGGAATCAGAGGCAGTGAATCAGAGATGGGGATTCAGAGGCGGGGAATCAGAGCTGGGGAATCAGAGGCAGGGAATCAGAGTTGGGGATTCAGAGGCGGGTAATCAGATATGGGGAATCAGAGGCGGGGAATTAGAGGCGGGCAAACAGAGGCGGGGAATCAGATATGGTGAATCAGAGGTGGGGAATCAGAGGCGGGGAATTAGAGGCTGTGAATCAGAGGCGGGGAATCAGAGGCGGGGAATCAGAGCTGGGGAATCAGAGGCAGGGAATCAGAGTTGGGGATTCAGAGGCGGGTAATCAGATATGGGGAATCAGAGGCGGGGAATTAGAGGCGGGCAAACAGAGGCGGGGAATCAGATATGGTGAATCAGAGGTGGGGAATCAGAGGTGGGGAATCAGAGGCTGTGAATCAGAGGCGGGGAATCAGAGGCGGGGAATCAGAGCTGGGGAATCAGAGGCAGGGAATCAGAGTTGGGGATTCAGAGGCGGGTAATCAGATATGGGGAATCAGAGGCGGGGAATTAGAGGCGGGCAAACAGAGGCGGGGAATCAGATATGGTGAATCAGAGGTGGGGAATCAAAGGTTGTGAAACAGAGATGGGGAATCACAGGCGGGAAATCAGAGGCAGGAAATCAGAGCTGGGAAATCAGAGGCGGGGAATCAGAGCTGGGGAATCAGAGGCGGGGAATCAGAGTTTGGGAATCAGAGGCGGGGAATTAGATTTGGGGAAACAGAGGCTGGGAATCAGAGGTGGGGAAACAGAGCTGGGGAATCAGAGGCGGGGAATCAGAGTTGGGGAATCAGTGGCGGGGAATCAGATATGGGGAATCTGAGGCGGGGAATCAGAGGCGTGGAAAGAGAGGCGGGGAATCAGATATGGGGAATCAGAGGTGGGGAATCAGGGGCGGGGTATCAGAGGCTGGGTATCAGACACGGGGATTCAGAGGCGGGGAATCAGAGATGGGGAATCAGAGGCGGGGAATCAGAGGCAGGGAATCAGACGCGGGGAATCAGATGCGGGGAATCAGAGCTGGGTAATCAGAGGCGGGGAATCAGAGTTGGGGAATCAGAGGCGGGGAATCAGATATGGGGAAACAGAGGCGGGGAATCAGAGGCGGGGAAACAGAGGCGGGGAATCTGATTGGGGAATCAGAGGTGGCGAATGAAAGGCGGTGAATCAGAGATGGCGAATCAGAGGCGGGGAATCAGAGGCAGGGAATCAAACACGGGGAATCAGAGGTGGGGAATCAGAGCTGGGGAATCAGTGGCGGGGAATCAGAGTTGGGGAATCAGAGGCGGGGAATCAGATATGGTGACACAGAGGTGGGGAATCAGAGGCAGGGAAACAGAGGTGGGGAAACAGATATGGGGAATCAGAGGTGGGGAATCAAAGGTTTGGAAACAGAGGCAGGGAATCAGAGGCGGGGAGTCAGAGGCGGGGAATCAGAGGCAGGGAATCAGATGTGCGGAATCAGAGATTGGGAATCAGAGGCAGCGAATCAGAGGTGGGGAACCAGAGGCGGGGAATCAGAGGCCGGGAATCAGAGGCCGGGAATGAGAGGCCGGGAATCAGAGGCAGGGAATCAGAGGCCGGGAATCAGAGATGGGGAATCAGAGGCGGGGAATCAAACACGGGGAATCAGAGCTGGGGAATCAGAGGCGGGGAATCAGGGTTGGGGAATCAGAGGCGGGGAATCAGATATGGGGAAACAGAGGCGGGGAAACAGAGGCAGGGAATCAGAGGCGGGGAGTCAGTGGCTGGGAATCAGAGGCAGGGAATCAGATGTGCGGAATCAGAGATGAGGAATCAGAGACAGCGAATCAGAGGCGGGGAACCAGAGGCGGGGAATCAGAGGCCGGGAATCAGAGGCCGGGAATGAGAGGCCGGGAATCAGAGGCCGGGAATCAGAGATGGGGTATCAGAGGCGGGGAATCAAACACGGGGAATCAGAGCTGGTGAATCAGAGGCGGGGAATCAGAGGCGGGGAATCAGAGTTGGGGAATCAGAGGCGGGGAATCAAATATGGGGAAACAGAGGCGGGGAATCAGAGGCGGGGAATCAGAGGCGCAGAAACAGAGGCGGGGTATCAGATATGGGGCATCAGAGGTGGGGAATCAGGGGCGGGTTATCAGAGGCTGGGTATCAGACACGGGGATTCAGAGGCGGGGAATCAGAGATGGGGAATCAGAGGCGGGGAATCAGAGGCAGGGAATCAGACGCGGGGAATCAGAGGGGGGGAATCAGAGCCTGGGAATCAGAGGCGGGGAATCAGAGGCAGGGAAAGAGAGGCGGGGAATCAGATATGGGGACTCAGAGGTGGGGAATCAGAGGTTGGGAATCAGAGGCAGGGAATCAGAGGCGGGGAATCAGAGGCGGGGAATCAGAGGCAGGGTTTCGGATGTGCGGAATCAGAGATGGGGAATCAGAGGCGGGGAATCAGAGGCGGAAAAACATAGGTGGGGAATCAGGTACGGGGAATCAGAGGTGGGGAATCAGAGGCGGTGAATCAGAGTTGGGGAATCAGAGGCGGGGAATCAGAGCTGGGGTATCAGAGGCGGGGAATCAGAGTTGGGGAATCAGAGGCGAGGAATCAGATATTGGGAAACAGAGGCGGGGAATCAGAGGCAGGGAAACAGAGGTGGGGAATCAGATATGGGGAATCAGAGGTGGGGAATCAGAGGTTGGGAAACAGAGGCAGGGAATCAGAGGCGGGGAGTCAGAGGCGGGGAATCAGAGGCAGGGAATCAGATGTGCGGAATCAGAGATGGGGAATCAGAGGCAGCGAATCAGAGGCGGGGAACCAGAGGCGGGGATTCAGAGGTGGGGAAACAGAGCTGGGGAATCAGAGGCGGGGAATCAGAGTTGGGGAATCAGTGGCGGGGAATCAGATATGGGGAATCTGAGGCGGGGAATCAGAGGCGCGGAAAGAGAGGCGGGGAATCAGATATGGGGAATCAGAGGTGGGGAATCAGGGGCGGGGTATCAGAGGCTGGGTATCAGACACGGGGATTCAGAGGCGGGGAATCAGAGATGGGGAATCAGAGGCGGGGAATCAGAGGCAGGGAATCAGACGCGGGGAATAAGATGCGGGGAATCAGAGCTGGGTAATCAGAGGCGGGGAATCAGAGTTGGGGAATCAGAGGCGGGGAATCAGATATGGGGAAACAGAGGCGTGGAATCAGAGGCGGGGAAACAGAGGCGGGGAATCTGATTGGGGAATCAGAGGTGGCGAATGAAAGGCGGTGAATCAGAGATGGCGAATCAGAGGCGGGGAATCAGAGGCAGGGAATCAAACACGGGGAATCAGAGGTGGGGAATCAGAGCTGGGGAATCAGTGGCGGGGAATCAGAGTTGGGGAATCAGAGGCGGGGAATCAGATATGGTGAAACAGAGGTGGGGTATCAGAGGCAGGGAAACAGAGGTGGGGAATCAGATATGGGGAATCAGAGGTGGGGAATCAAAGGTTTGGAAACAGAGGCAGGGAATCAGAGGCGGGGAGTCAGAGGCGGGGAATCAGAGGCAGGGAATCAGATGTGCGGAATCAGAGATGGGGAATCAGAGGCAGTGAATCAGAGGCGGGGAACCAGAGGCGGGGAATCAGAGGCCGGGAATCAGTGGTCGGGAATGAGAGGCCGGGAATCAGAGGCAGGGAATCAGAGGCCGGGAATCAGAGATGGGGAATCAGAGGCGGGGAATCAAACACGGGGAATCAGAGCTGGGGAATCAGAGGCGGGGAATCAGAGTTGGGGAAACAGAGGCGGGGAAACAGAGGCAGGGAATCAGAGGCGGGGAGTCAGAGGCTGGGAATCAGAGGCAGGGAATCAGATGTGCGGAATCAGAGATGAGGAATCAGAGGCAGCGAATCAGAGGCGGGGAACCAGAGGCGGGGAATCAGTGGCCGGGAATCAGAGGCCGGGAATGAGAGGCCGGGAATCAGAGGCCGGGAATCAGAGATGGGGTATCAGAGGCGGGGAATCAAACACGGGGAATCAGAGCTGGGGAATCAGAGGCGAGGAATCAGAGTTGGGGAATCAGAGGCGGGGAATCAAATATGGGGAAACAGAGGCGGGGAATCAGAGGCGGGGAATCAGAGGCGCAGAAACAGAGGCGGGGTATCAGATATGGGGAATCAGAGGTGGGGAATCAGGGGCGGGGTATCAGAGGCTGGGTATCAGACACGGGGATTCAGAGGCGGGGAATCAGAGATGGGGAATCAGAGGCCGGCAATCAGAGGCAGGGAATCAGACGCGGGGAATCAGAGGCGGGGAATCAGAGCCTGGGAATCAGAGGCGGGGAATCAGAGGCGGGGAAAGAGAGGCGGGGAATCAGATATGGGGACTCAGAGGTGGGGAATCAGAGGTTGGGAATCAGAGGCAGGGAATCAGAGGCGGGGAATCAGAGGCGGGGAATCAGAGGCAGGGTTTCGGATGTGCGGAATCAGAGATGGGGAATCAGAGGTAGGGAATCAGAGTCCAGGAATCAGAGATGGGGAATCAGAGGCGGGGAATCAGAGGCGGAAAAACATAGGTGGGGAATCAGATACGGGGAATCAGAGGTGGGGAATCAGAGGCGGTGAATCAGAGTTGGGGAATCAGAGGCGGGGAATCAGATATTGGGAAACAGAGGTGGGGAATCAGAGGCAGGGAAACAGAGGTGGGGAATCAGATATGGGGAATCAGAGGTGGGGAATCAGAGGTTGGGAATGAGAGGCCGGGAATCAGAGGCCGGGGAATCAGAGGCGGGGAATCAGAGATGGGGAATCAGAGGCGGGGTATCAAACACGGGGAATCAGAGCTGGGGAATCAGAGGCGGGGAATCAGAGTTGGCGAATCAGATATGGGGAATCAGAGTTGGGGAATCAGGGGCGGGGAATCAGTGGCAGGGAATCAGAGGTGGGAATCAGAGGCGGGGAATCAGAGGCAGGGAATCAGACACGGGGAATCAGAGGCGGGGAATCAGAGATGGGGAATCAGAGGCGGTGAATCAGAGGCAGGGAATCGGACACCGGGAATCAGAGGCGGGGAATCAGAGCTGGGGAATCAGAGGCGGGGAATCAGAGTTGGCGAATCAGAGGCGGGGAATCAGATGTGGTGAATCAGAGGTGGGGAATCAGAGGTTGTGAATCAGAGATGGGGAATCACAGGCGGGAAATCAGAGGCAGGGAATCAGAGCTGGGGAATCAGAGGAGGGGAATCAGAGCTGGGGAATCAGAGGCAGGGAATCAGAGTTGGGGATTCAGAGGCGGGGAATCTGAGCTGGGGAATCAGAAGCGGGGAATCAGAGGCGGGGAATCAGAGGCAGGGAATCAGAGGCGGGGAATCAGAGGCAGGGAATCAGATGTGGGGAATCAGAGGCAGGGAATCAGAGCTGGGGTATCAGAGGCGGGGAATCAGAGTTTGGGAATCAGAGGCGGGGAATCAGATATGGGGAATCAGAGGCGGGGAATCAGAGGCGCGGAAAGAGAGGCGGGAAATCAGATATGGGGAATCAGAGGTGGGGAATCAAAGGTTTGGAAACAGAGGCAGGGAATCAGAGGCGGGGAGTCAGAGGCGGGGAATCAGAGGCAGGGAATCAGATGTGCGGAATCAGAGATGGGGAATCAGAGGCAGCGAATCAGAGGCGGGGAACCAGAGGTGGGGAATCAGAGGCCGGGAATCAGAGGCCGGGAATGAGAGGCCAGGAATCAGAGGCAGGGAATCAGAGGCCGGGAATCAGAGATGGGGAATCAGAGGCGGGCAATCAAACACGGGGAATCAGAGCTGGGGAATCAGAGGCGGGGAATCAGAGTTGGGGAATCAGAGGCGGGGAATCAAATATGGGGAAACAGAGGCGGGGAAACAGAGGCAGGGAATCAGAGGCGGGGAGTCAGAGGCTGGGAATCAGAGGCAGGGAATCAGATGTGCGGAATCAGAGATGAGGAATCAGAGGCAGCGAATCAGAGGCGGGGAACCAGAGGCGGGGAATCAGAGGCCGGGAATCAGAGGCCGGGAATGAGAGGCCGGGAATCAGAGGCCGGGAATCAGAGATGGGGTATCAGAGGCGGGGAATCAAACACGGGGAATCAGAGCTGGGGAATCAGAGGCGGGGAATCAGAGTTGGGGAATCAGAGGCGGGGAATCAAATATGGGGAAACAGAGGCGGGGAATCAGAGGCGGGGAATCAGAGGCGCAGAAACAGAGGCGGGGTATCAGATATGGGGAATCAGAGGTGGGGAATCAGGGGCGGGGTATCAGAGGCTGGGTATCAGACACGGGGATTCAGAGGCGGGGAATCAGAGATGGGGAATCAGAGGCTGGGAATCAGAGGCAGGGAATCAGACGCGGGGAATCAGAGGCGGGGAATCAGAGCCTGGGAATCAGAGGCGGGGAATCAGAGGCGGGGAAAGAGAGGCGGGGAATCAGATATGGGGACTCAGAGGTGGGGAATCAGAGGTTGGGAATCAGAGGCAGGGAATCAGAGGCGGGGAATCAGAGGCGGGGAATCAGAGGCAGGGTTTCGGATGTGCGGAATCAGAGATGGGGAATCAGAGGTGGGGAATCAGAGTCCAGGAATCAGAGATGGGGAATCAGAGGCGGGGAATCAGAGGCGGAAAAACATAGGTGGGGAATCAGATACGGGGAATCAGAGGTGGGGAATCAGAGGCGGTGAATCAGAGTTGGGGAATCAGAGGCGGGGAATCAGAGCTGGGGTATCAGAGGCGGGGAATCAGAGTTTGGGAATCAGAGGAGGGGAATCAGATATGGGGAATCAGAGGCGGGGAATCAAAGGCGCGGAAAGAGAGGCGGGAAATCAGATATGGGGAATCAGAGGTGCGAATCGGGGAGGGGTATCAGAGGCTGGGTATCAGAAACGGGGATTCAGAGGCAGGGAATCAGATGTGCGGAATCAGAGATGGGGAATCAGAGGCAGCGAATCAGAGGCGGGGAACCAGAGGCGGGGAATCAGATATGGGTAATCAGAGGCGTGGAATCAGAGTTGGGGAATCAGAGGCGGGGAATCAGATATGGGGAAAGAGAGGCGGGGAATCAGAGGCGGGGAAACAGAGGCGGGGAATCTGATATGGGGAATCTGAGGTGGCGAATGAAAGGCGGTGAATCAGAGTTGGGGATTCAGAGGCGGGGAATCAGAGCTGGGGAATCAGAGGCGGGGAATCAGAGGCAGGGAATCAGAGGCGGGGAATCAGAGGCAGGGAATCAGATGTGCGGAATCAGAGATGGGGAATCAGAGGCAGCGAATCAGAGGCGGGGAACCAGAGGCCGGGATTCAGAGGCGGGGAATCAGATATGGGGAAACAGAGGCGGGGAATTAGAGGCGGGCAAACAGAGGCGGGGAATCAGATATGGGGAATCAGAGGTGGGGAATCAGAGGTTGTGAATCAGAGATGGGGAATCACAGGCGGGAAATCAGAGGCAGGGAATCAGAGCTGGGGAATCAGAGGCTGGGAATCAGAGCTGGGGAATCAGAGGCAGGGAATCAGAGTTGGGGATTCAGAGGCGGGGAATCAGAGCTGGGGTAACAGAGGCCGGGAATCAGAGGCAGGGAATCAGAGGCGGGGAATCAGAGGCAGGGAATCAGATATGGGGATTCAGAGGTGGGGAATCAGAGGTTGGGAATCAGAGGCAGGGAATCGGAGGCAGGGAATCAGAGGCAGGGAATCAGATGTGGGGAATCAGAGGCGGTGAATCAGAGCTGGGGAATCAGAGTCGGGGAATCTGAGTTTGGGAATCAGAGGCGGGGAATTAGATATGGGGAAACAGAGGCGGGGAATCAGAGGTGGGGAAACAGAGCTGGGGAATCAGAGGCGGGGAATCAGAGTTGGGGAATCAGAGGCGGGGAATCAGATATGGGGAAGCAGAGGCGGGGAATCAGAGGCGCGGAAAGAGAGGCGGGGAATCAGATATGGGGAATCAGAGGTGGGGAATCAGATATGGGGAAACAGAGGCGGGGAATCAGAGGCGGGGAAACAGAGGTGGGGAATCTGATATGGGGAATCAGAGGTGGCGAATGAAAGGTGGTGAATCAGAGATGGGGAATCAGAGGCGGGGAATCAGAGGCAGGGAATCAAACACGGGGAATCAGAAGTGGGGAATCAGAGCTGGGGAATCAGAGGCGGGGAATCAGAGTTGGGGAATCAGATGCGGGGAATCAGATATGGGGAAACAGAGGTGGGGAATCAGAGGCAGGGAAACAGAGGTGGGGAATCAGATATGGGGAATCAGAGGTGGGGAATCAGAGGTTGGGAAACAGAGGCAAGGGAATCAGAGGTGGGGAGTCAGAGGCGGGGAATCAGAGGCAGGGAATCGGATGTGCGGAATCAGAGATGGGGAATCAGAGGCAGCGAATCAGAGGCGGGGAACCGGAGGCGGGGAATCAGAGGCCGGGAATCAGCGGCCGGGAATCAGAGGCCGGGAATCAGAGATGGGGAATCAGAGGCGGGGAATCAAACACGGGGAATCAGAGCTGGGGAATCAGAGGCGGGGAATCAGAGTTGGGGAATCAGAGGCGCAGAAACAGAGGCGGGGTATCAGATATGGGGAATCAGAGGTGGGGAATCAGGGGCGGGGTATCAGAGGCTGGGTATCAGACACGGGGAATCAGAGGCGGGGAATCAGAGGCAGGGAATCAGACGCGGGGAATCAGAGGCAGGGAATCAGAGCCTGGGAATCAGAGGCGGGGTATCAGAGGCGGGGAAACAGAGGCGGGGAATCAGATATGGGCACTCAGAGGTGGGGAATCAGAGGCGGGGAATCAGAGTCGGGGAATCAGAGGCAGGGATTCGGATGTGCGGAATCAGAGAAGGGGAATCAGATGTGGGGAATCAGAGGCGGGAAAACATAGGTGGGGAATCAGATACGGGGAATCAGAGGTGGGGAATCAGAGGCGGTGAATCAGAGATGGGGATTCAGAGGCGGGGAATTAGAGGCTGGAAATCAGACACGGGGAATCAGAGGCTGTGAATCAGAGGCGGGGAATCAGAGGCGGGGAATCAGAGCTGGGGAATCAGAGGCAGGGAATCAGAGTTGGGGATTCAGAGGCGGGTAATCAGATATGGGGAATCAGAGGCGGGGAATTAGAGGCGGGCAAACAGAGGCGGGGAATCAGATATGGTGAATCAGAGGTGGGGAATCAAAGGTTGTGAAACAGAGATGGGGAATCACAGGCGGGAAATCAGAGGCAGGAAATCATAGCTGGGGAATCAGAGGCGGGGAATCAGAGCTGGGGAATCAGAGGCGGGGAATCAGAGTTTGGGAATCAGAGGCGGGGAATTAGATTTGGGGAAACAGAGGCTGGGAATCAGAGGTGGGGAAACAGAGCTGGGGAATCAGAGGCGGGGAATCAGAGTTGGGGAATCAGTGGCGGGGAATCAGATATGGGGAATCTGAGGCGGGGAATCAGAGGCGCGGAAAGAGAGGCGGGGAATCAGATATGGGGAATCAGAGGTGGGGAATCAGGGGCGGGGTATCAGAGGCTGGGTATCAGACACGGGGATTCAGAGGCGGGGAATCAGAGATGGGGAATCAGAGGCGGGGAATCAGAGGCAGGGAATCAGACGCGGGGAATAAGATGCGGGGAATCAGAGCTGGGTAATCAGAGGCGGGGAATCAGAGTTGGGGATTCAGAGGCGGGGAATCAGATATGGGGAAACAGAGGCGGGGAATCAGAGGCGGGGAAACAGAGGCGGGGAATCTGATTGGGGAATCAGAGGTGGCGAATGAAAGGCGGTGAATCAGAGATGGCGAATCAGAGGCGGGGAATCAGAGGCAGGGAATCAAACACGGGGAATCAGAGGTGGGGAATCAGAGCTGGGGAATCAGTGGCGGGGAATCAGAGTTGGGGAATCAGAGGCGGGGAATCAGATATGGTGAAACAGAGGTGGGGTATCAGAGGCAGGGAAACAGAGGTGGGGAATCAGATATGGGGAATCAGAGGTGGGGAATCAAAGGTTTGGAAACAGAGGCAGGGAATCAGAGGCGGGGAGTCAGAGGCGGGGAATCAGAGGCAGGGAATCAGATGTGCGGAATCAGAGATGGGAAATCAGAGGCAGCGAATCAGAGGCGGGGAACCAGAGGCGGGGAATCAGAGGCCGGGAATCAGTGGTCGGGAATGAGAGGCCGGGAATCAGAGGCAGGGAATCAGAGGCCGGGAATCAGAGATGGGGAATCAGAGGCGGGGAATCAAACACGGGGAATCAGAGCTGGGGAATCAGAGGCGGGGAATCAGAGTTGGGGAATCAGAAGCGGGGAATCAGATATGGGGAAACAGAGGCGGGGAAACAGAGCCAGGGAATCAGAGGCGGGGAGTCAGTGGCTGGGAATCAGAGGCAGGGAATCAGATGTGCGGAATCAGAGATGAGGAATCAGAGGCAGCGAATCAGAGGCGGGGAACCAGAGGCGGGGAATCAGAGGCCGGGAATCAGAGGACGGGAATGAGAGGCCGGGAATCAGAGGCCGGGAATCAGAGATGGGGTATCAGAGGCGGGGAATGAAACACGGGGAATCAGAGCTGGGGAATCAGAGGCGGGGAATCAGAGTTGGGGAATCAGAGGCGGGGAATCAAATATGGGGAAACAGAGGCGGGGAATCAGAGGCGGGGAATCAGAGGCGCAGAAACAGAGGCGGGGTATCAGATATGGGGAATCAGAGGTGGGGAATCAGGGGCGGGGTATCAGAGGCTGGGTATCAGACACGGGGATTCAGAGGCGGGGAATCAGAGATGGGGAATCAGAGGCGGGGAATCAGAGGCAGGGAATCAGACGCGGGGAATCAGAGGCGGGGAATCAGAGCCTGGGAATCAGTGGCGGGGAATCAGAGGCAGGGAAAGAGAGGCGGGGAATCAGATATGGGGACTCAGAGGTGGGGAATCAGAGGTTGGGAATCAGAGGCAGGGAATCAGAGGCGGGGAATCAGAGGCGGGGAATCAGAGGCAGGGTTTCGGATGTGCGGAATCAGAGATGGGGAATCAGAGGTGGGGAATCAGAGTCCAGGAATCAGAGATGGGGAATCAGAGGCGGGGAATCAGAGGCGGAAAAACATAGGTGGGGAATCAGATACGGGGAATCAGAGGTGGGGAATCAGAGGCGGTGAATCAGAGTTGGGGAATCAGAGGCTGGGAATCAGAGCTGGGGTATCAGAGGCGGGGAATCAGAGTTTGGGAATCAGAGGAGGGGAATCAGATATGGGGAATCAGAGGCGGGGAATCAGAGGCGCGGAAAGAGAGGCGGGAAATCAGATATGGGGAATCAGAGGTGCAAATCGGGGAGGGGTATCAGAGGCTGGGTATCAGAAACGGGGATTCAGAGGCAGGGAATCAGATGTGCGGAATCAGAGATGGGGAATCAGAGGCAGCGAATCAGAGGCAAGGAACCAGAGGCGGGGAATCAGATATGGGTAATCAGAGGCGGGGAATCAGAGTTGGGGAATCAGAGGCGGGGAATCAGATATGGGGAAAGAGAGGCGGGGAATCAGAGGCGGGGAAACAGAGGCGGGGAATCTGATATGGGGAATCTGAGGTGGCGAATGAAAGGCGGTGAATCAGAGATGGGGAATCAGAGGCGGGGAATCAGAGGCAGGGAATCAAACACGGGGAATCAGAGGTGGGGTATCAGAGCTGGGGAATCAGAGGCGGGGAATCAGAGTTGGGGAATCAGAGGCGGGGAATCAGATATGGGGAAACAGAGGCGGGGAATCAGAGGCGGGGAAACAGAGGCGGGGAATCTGATTGGGGAATCAGAGGTGGCGAATGAAAGGCGGTGAATCAGAGATGGGGAATCAGAGGCGGGGAATCAGAGGCAGGGAATCAAACACGGGGAATCAGAGGTGGGGAATCAGAGCTGGGGAATCAGTGGCGGGGAATCAGAGTTGGGGAATCAGAGGCGTGGAATCAGATATGGTGAAACAGAGGTGGGGAATCAGAGGCAGGGAAACAGAGGTGGGGAATCAGATATGGGGAATCAGAGGTGGGGAATCAAAGGTTTGGAAACAGAGGCAGGGAATCAGAGGCGGGGAGTCAGAGGCGGGGAATCAGAGGCAGGGAATCAGATGTGCGGAATCAGAGATGGGGAATCAGAGGTGGGGAATCAGGGGCGGGGTATCAGAGGCTGGGTATCAGACACGGGGAATCAGAGGCGGGGAATCAGAGGCAGGGAATCAGACGCGGGGAATCAGAGGCAGGGAATCAGAGCCTGGGAATCAGAGGCGGGGTATCAGAGGCGGGGAAACAGAGGCGGGGAATCAGATATGGGCACTCAGAGGTGGGGAATCAGAGGTTGGGAATCAGAGGCAGGGAATCAGAGGCGGGGAATCAGAGGCGGGGAATCAGAGGCAGGGATTCGGATGTGCGGAATCAGAGAAGGGGAATCAGAGGTGGGGAATCAGAGGCGGGAAAACATAGGTGGGGAATCAGATACGGGGAATCAGAGGTGGGGAATCAGAGGCGGTGAATCAGAGATGGGGATTCAGAGGCGGGGAATTAGAGGCTGGAAATCAGACACGGGGAATCAGAGGCTGTGAATCAGAGGCGGGGAATCAGAGGCGGGGAATCAGAGCTGGGGAATCAGAGGCAGGGAATCAGAGTTGGGGATTCAGAGGCGGGTAATCAGATATGGGGAATCAGAGGCGTGGAATTAGAGGCGGGCAAACAGAGGCGGGGAATCAGATATGGTGAATCAGAGGTGGGGAATCAAAGGTTGTGAAACAGAGATGGGGAATCACAGGCGGGAAATCAGAGGCAGGAAATCAGAGCTGGGGAATCAGAGGCGGGGAATCAGAGCTGGGGAATCAGAGGCGGGGAATCAGAGTTTGGGAATCAGAGGCGGGGAATTAGATTTGGGGAAACAGAGGCTGGGAATCAGAGATGGGGAAACAGAGCTGGGGAATCAGAGGCGGGGAATCAGAGTTGGGGAATCAGTGGCGGGGAATCAGATATGGGGAATCTGAGGCGGGGAATCAGAGGCGCGGAAAGAGAGGCGGGGAATCAGATATGGGGAATCAGAGGTGGGGAATCAGGGGCGGGGTATCAGAGGCTGGGTATCAGACACGGGGATTCAGAGGCGGGGAATCAGAGATGGGGAATCAGAGGCGGGGAATCAGAGGCAGGGAATCAGACGCGGGGAATAAGATGCGGGGAATCAGAGCTGGGTAATCAGAGGCGGGGAATCAGAGTTGGGGAATCAGAGGCGGGGAATCAGATATGGGGAAACAGAGGCGGGGAATCAGAGGCGGGGAAACAGAGGTGGGGAATCTGATTGGGGAATCAGAGGTGGCGAATGAAAGGCGGTGAATCAGAGATGGCGAATCAGAGGCGGGGAATCAGAGGCAGGGAATCAAACACGGGGAATCAGAGGTGGGGAATCAGAGCTGGGGAATCAGTGGCGGGGAATCAGAGTTGGGGAATCAGAGGCGGGGAATCAGATATGGTGAAACAGAGGTGGGGTATCAGAGGCAGGGAAACAGAGGTGGGGAATCAGATATGGGGAATCAGAGGTGGGGAATCAAAGGTTTGGAAACAGAGGCAGGGAATCAGAGGCGGGGAGTCAGAGGCGGGGAATCAGAGGCAGGGAATCAGATGTGCGGAATCAGAGATGGGGAATCAGAGGCAGCGAATCAGAGGCGGGGAACCAGAGGCGGGGAATCAGAGGCCGGGAATCAGAGGCCGGGAATGAGAGGCCGGGAATCAGAGGCCGGGAATCAGAGATGGGGTATCAGAGGCGGGGAATCAAACACGGGGAATCAGAGCTGGGGAATCAGAGGCGGAGAATCAGAGTTGGGGAATCAGAGGCGGGGAATCAAATATGGGGAAACAGAGGCGGGGAATCAGAGGCGGGGAATCAGAGGCGCAGAAACAGAGGCGGGGTATCAGATATGGGGAATCAGAGGTGGGGAATCAGGGGCGGGGTATCAGAGGCTGGGTATCAGACACGGGGATTCAGAGGCGGGGAATCAGAGATGGGGAATCAGAGGCGGGGAATCAGAGGCAGGGAATCAGACGCGGGGAATCAGAGGCGGGGAATCAGAGCCTGGGAATCAGAGGCGGGGAATCAGAGGCAGGGAAAGAGAGGCGGGGAATCAGATATGGGGACTCAGAGGTGGCGAATCAGAGGTTGGGAATCAGAGGCAGGGAATCAGAGGCGGGGAATCAGAGGCGGGGAATCAGAGGCAGGGTTTCGGATGTGCGGAATCAGAGATGGGGAATCAGAGGTGGGGAATCAGAGTCCAGGATTCAGAGATGGGGAATCAGAGGCGGGGAATCAGAGGCGGAAAAACATAGGTGGGGAATCAGATACGGGGAATCAGAGGTGGGGAATCAGAGGCGGTGAATCAGAGTTGGGGAATCCGAGGCGGGGAATCAGAGCTGGGGTATCAGAGGCGGGGAATCAGAGTTTGGGAATCAGAGGAGGGGAATCAGATATGGGGAATCAGAGGCGGGGAATCAGAGGCGCGGAAAGAGAGGCGGGAAATCAGATATGGGGAATCAGAGGTGCAAATCGGGGAGGGGTATCAGAGGCTGGGTATCAGAAACGGGGATTCAGAGGCAGGGAATCAGATGTGCGGAATCAGAGATGGGGAATCAGAGGCAGCGAATCAGAGGCGGGGAACCAGAGGCGGGGAATCAGATATGGGTAATCAGAGGCGGGGAATCAGAGTTGGGGAATCAGAGGCGGGGAATCAGATATGGGGAAAGAGAGGCGGGGAATCAGAGGCGGGGAAACAGAGGCGGGGAATCTGATATGGGGAATCTGAGGTGGCGAATGAAAGGCGGTGAATCAGAGATGGGGAATCAGAGGCGGGGAATCAGAGGCAGGGAATCAAACACGGGGAATCAGAGGTGGGGTATCAGAGCTGGGGAATCAGAGGCGGGGAATCAGAGTTGGGGAATCAGAGGCGGGGAATCAGATATGGGGAAACAGAGGCGGGGAATCAGAGGCGGGGAAACAGAGGCGGGGAATCTGATTGGGGAATCAGAGGTGGCGAATGAAAGGCGGTGAATCAGAGATGGGGAATCAGAGGCGGGGAATCAGAGGCAGGGAATCAAACACGGGGAATCAGAGGTGGGGAATCAGAGCTGGGGAATCAGTGGCGGGGAATCAGAGTTGGGGAATCAGAGGCGTGGAATCAGATATGGTGAAACAGAGGTGGGGAATCAGAGGCAGGGAAACAGAGGTGGGGAATCAGATATGGGGAATCAGAGGTGGGGAATCAAAGGTTTGGAAACAGAGGCAGGGAATCAGAGGCGGGGAGTCAGAGGCGGGGAATCAGAGGCAGGGAATCAGATGTGCGGAATCAGAGATGGGGAATCAGAGGCAGCGAATCAGAGGCGGGGAACCAGAGGTGGGGAATCAGAGGCCGGGAATCAGAGGCCGGGAATGAGAGGCCAGGAATCAGAGGCAGGGAATCAGAGGCCGGGAATCAGAGATGGGGAATCAGAGGCGGGCAATCAAACACGGGGAATCAGAGCTGGGGAATCAGAGGCGGGGAATCAGAGTTGGGGAATCAGAGGCGGGGAATCAAATATGGGGAAACAGAGGCGGGGAAACAGAGGCAGGGAATCAGAGGCGGGGAGTCAGAGGCTGGGAATCAGAGGCAGGGAATCAGATGTGCGGAATCAGAGATGAGGAATCAGAGGCAGCGAATCAGAGGCGGGGAACCAGAGGCGGGGAATCAGAGGCCGGGAATCAGAGGCCGGGAATGAGAGGCCGGGAATCAGAGGCCGGGAATCAGAGATGGGGTATCAGAGGCGGGGAATCAAACACGGGGAATCAGAGCTGGGGAATCAGAGGCGGGGAATCAGAGTTGGGGAATCAGAGGCGGGGAATCAAATATGGGGAAACAGAGGCGGGGAATCAGAGGCAGGGAATCAGAGGCGCAGAAACAGAGGCGGGGTATCAGATATGGGGAATCAGAGGTGGGGAATCAGGGGTGGGGTATCAGAGGCTGGGTATCAGACACGGGGATTCAGAGGCGGGGAATCAGAGATGGGGAATCAGAGGCGGGGAATCAGAGGCAGGGAATCAGATGCGGGGAATCAGAGGCGGGGAATCAGAGCCTGGGAATCAGAGGCGGGGAATCAGAGGCAGGGAAAGAGAGGCGGGGAATCAGATATGGGGACTCAGAGGTGGGGAATCAGAGGTTGGGAATCAGAGGCAGGGAATCAGAGGCGGGGAATCAGAGGCGGGGATTCAGAGGCAGGGTTTCGGATGTGCGGAATCAGAGATGGGGAATCAGAGGTGGGGAATCAGAGTCCAGGATTCAGAGATGGGGAATCAGAGGCGGGGAATCGGAGGCGGAAAAACATAGGTGGGGAATCAGATACGGGGAATCAGAGGTGGGGAATCAGAGGCGGTGAATCAGAGTTGGGGAATCCGAGGCGGGGAATCAGAGCTGGGGTATCAGAGGCGGGGAATCAGAGTTTGGGAATCAGAGGAGGGGAATCAGATATGGGGAATCAGAGGCGGGGAATCAGAGGCGCGGAAAGAGAGGCGGGAAATCAGATATGGGGAATCAGAGGTGCAAATCGGGGAGGGGTATCAGAGGCTGGGTATCAGAAACGGGGATTCAGAGGCAGGGAATCAGATGTGCGGAATCAGAGATGGGGAATCAGAGGCAGCGAATCAGAGGCGGGGAACCAGAGGCGGGGAATCAGATATGGGTAATCAGAGGCGGGGAATCAGAGTTGGGGATTCAGAGGCGGGGAATCAGATATGGGGAAAGAGAGGCGGGGAATCAGAGGCGGGGAAACAGAGGCGGGGAATCTGATATGGGGAATCTGAGGTGGCGAATGAAAGGCGGTGAATCAGAGATGGGGAATCAGAGGCGGGGAATCAGAGGCAGGGAATCAAACACGGGGAATCAGAGGTGGGGTATCAGAGCTGGGGAATCAGAGGCGGGGAATCAGAGTTGGGGAATCAGAGGCGGGGAATCAGATATGGGGAAACAGAGGCGGGGAATCAGAGGCGGGGAAACAGAGGCGGGGAATCTGATTGGGGAATCAGAGGTGGCGAATGAAAGGCGGTGAATCAGAGATGGGGAATCAGAGGCGGGGAATCAGAGGCAGGGAATCAAACACGGGGAATCAGAGGTGGGGAATCAGAGCTGGGGAATCAGTGGCGGGGAATCAGAGTTGGGGAATCAGAGGCGTGGAATCAGATATGGTGAAACAGAGGTGGGGAATCAGAGGCAGGGAAACAGAGGTGGGGAATCAGATATGGGGAATCAGAGGTGGGGAATCAAAGGTTTGGAAACAGAGGCAGGGAATCGGAGGCGGGGAGTCAGAGGCGGGGAATCAGAGGCAGGGAATCAGATGTGCGGAATCAGAGATGGGGAATCAGAGGCAGCGAATCAGAGGCGGGGAACCAGAGGTGGGGAATCAGAGGCCGGGAATCAGAGGCCGGGAATGAGAGGCCAGGAATCAGAGGCAGGGAATCAGAGGCCGGGAATCAGAGATGGGGAATCAGAGGCGGGCAATCAAACACGGGGAATCAGAGCTGGGGAATCAGAGGCGGGGAATCAGAGTTGGGGAATCAGAGGCGGGGAATCAAATATGGGGAAACAGAGGCGGGGAAACAGAGGCAGGGAATCAGAGGCGGGGAGTCAGAGGCTGGGAATCAGAGGCAGGGAATCAGATGTGCGGAATCAGAGATGAGGAATCAGAGGCAGCGTATCAGAGGCGGGGAACCAGAGGCGGGGAATCAGTGGCCGGGAATCAGAGGCCGGGAATGAGAGGCCGGGAATCAGAGGCCGGGAATCAGAGATGGGGTATCAGAGGCGGGGAATCAAACACGGGGAATCAGAGCTGGGGAATCAGAGGCGGGGAATCAGAGTTGGGGAATCAGAGGCGGGGAATCAAATATGGGGAAACAGCGGCGGGGTATCAGAGGCGGGGAATCAGAGGCGCAGAAACAGAGGCGGGGTATCAGATATGGGGAATCAGAGGTGGGGAATCAGGGGCGGGGTATCAGAGGCTGGGTATCAGACACGGGGATTGAGAGGCGGGGAATCAGAGATGGGGAATCAGAGGCCGGGAATCAGAGGCAGGGAATCAGACGCGGGGAATCAGAGGCGGGGAATCAGAGCCTGGGAATCAGAGGCGGGGAATCAGAGGCGGGGAAAGAGAGGCGGGGAATCAGATATGGGGACTCAGAGGTGGGGAATCAGAGGTTGGGAATCAGAGGCAGGGAATCAGAGGCGGGGAATCAGAGGCGGGGAATCAGAGGCAGGGTTTCGGATGTGCGGAATCAGAGATGGGGAATCAGAGGTGGGGAATCAGAGTCCAGGAATCAGAGATGGGGAATCAGAGGCGGGGAATCAGAGGCGGAAAAACATAGGTGGGGAATCAGATACGGGGAATCAGAGGTGGGGAATCAGAGGCGGGAAATCAGATATGGGGAATCAGAGGTGCAAATCGGGGAGGGGTATCAGAGGCTGGGTATCAGAAACGGGGATTCAGAGGCAGGGAATCAGATGTGCGGAATCAGAGATGGGGAATCAGAGGCAGCGAATCAGAGGCAAGGAACCAGAGGCGGGGAATCAGATATGGGTAATCAGAGGCGGGGAATCAGAGTTGGGGAATCAGAGGCGGGGAATCAGATATGGGGAAAGAGAGGCGGGGAATCAGAGGCGGGGAAACAGAGGCGGGGAATCTGATATGGGGAATCTGAGGTGGCGAATGAAAGGCGGTGAATCAGAGATGGGGAATCAGAGGCGGGGAGTCAGAGGCAGGGAATCAAACACGGGGAATCAGAGGTGGGGTATCAGAGCTGGGGAATCAGAGGCGGGGAATCAGAGTTGGGGAATCAGAGGCGGGGAATCAGATATGGGGAAACAGAGGCGGGGAATCAGAGGCGGGGAAACAGAGGCGGGGAATCTGATTGGGGAATCAGAGGTGGCGAATGAAAGGCGGTGAATCAGAGATGGGGAATCAGAGGCGGGGAATCAGAGGCAGGGAATCAAACACGGGGAATCAGAGGTGGGGAATCAGAGCTGGGGAATCAGTGGCGGGGAATCAGAGTTGGGGAATCAGAGGCGTGGAATCAGATATGGTGAA
This sequence comes from Narcine bancroftii, assembly GCF_036971445.1. Classification (NCBI taxonomy): domain Eukaryota; kingdom Metazoa; phylum Chordata; class Chondrichthyes; order Torpediniformes; family Narcinidae; genus Narcine; species Narcine bancroftii. The sequence continues at coordinate 57,383,502 of NC_091474.1, forward strand.
ACAGAGGTGGGGAATCAGAGGCAGGGAAACAGAGGTGGGGAATCAGATATGGGGAATCAGAGGTGGGGAATCAAAGGTTTGGAAACAGAGGCAGGGAATCAGAGGCGGGGAGTCAGAGGCGGGGAATCAGAGGCAGGGAATCAGATGTGCGGAATCAGAGATGGGGAATCAGAGGTGGGGAATCAGGGGCGGGGTATCAGAGGCTGGGTATCAGACACGGGGAATCAGAGGCGGGGAATCAGAGGCAGGGAATCAGACGCGGGGAATCAGAGGCAGGGAATCAGAGCCTGGGAATCAGAGGCGGGGTATCAGAGGCGGGGAAACAGAGGCGGGGAATCAGATATGGGCACTCAGAGGTGGGGAATCAGAGGTTGGGAATCAGAGGCAGGGAATCAGAGGCGGGGAATCAGAGGCGGGGAATCAGAGGCAAGGATTCGGATGTGCGGAATCAGAGAAGGGGAATCAGAGGTGGGGAATCAGAGGCGGGAAAACATAGGTGGGGAATCAGATACGGGGAATCAGAGGTGGGGAATCAGAGGCGGTGAATCAGAGATGGGGATTCAGAGGCGGGGAATTAGAGGCTGGAAATCAGACACGGGGAATCAGAGGCTGTGAATCAGAGGCGGGGAATCAGAGGCGGGGAATCAGAGCTGGGGAATCAGAGGCAGGGAATCAGAGTTGGGGATTCAGAGGCGGGTAATCAGATATGGGGAATCAGAGGCGTGGAATTAGAGGCGGGCAAACAGAGGCGGGGAATCAGATATGGTGAATCAGAGGTGGGGAATCAAAGGTTGTGAAACAGAGATGGGGAATCACAGGCGGGAAATCAGAGGCAGGAAATCAGAGCTGGGGAATCAGAGGCGGGGAATCAGAGCTGGGGAATCAGAGGCGGGGAATCAGAGTTTGGGAATCAGAGGCGGGGAATTAGATTTGGGGAAACAGAGGCTGGGAATCAGAGGTGGGGAAACAGAGCTGGGGAATCAGAGGCGGGGAATCAGAGTTGGGGAATCAGTGGCGGGGAATCAGATATGGGGAATCTGAGGCGGGGAATCAGAGGCGCGGAAAGAGAGGCGGGGAATCAGATATGGGGAATCAGAGGTGGGGAATCAGGGGCGGGGTATCAGAGGCTGGGTATCAGACACGGGGATTCAGAGGCGGGGAATCAGAGATGGGGAATCAGAGGCGGGGAATCAGAGGCAGGGAATCAGACGCGGGGAATAAGATGCGGGGAATCAGAGCTGGGTAATCAGAGGCGGGGAATCAGAGTTGGGGAAACAGAGGCGGGGAATCGGATATGGGGAAACAGAGGCGGGGAATCAGAGGCGGGGAAACAGAGGTGGGGAATCTGATTGGGGAATCAGAGGTGGCGAATGAAAGGCGGTGAATCAGAGATGGCGAATCAGAGGCGGGGAATCAGAGGCAGGGAATCAAACACGGGGAATCAGAGGTGGGGAATCAGAGCTGGGGAATCAGTGGCGGGGAATCAGAGTTGGGGAATCAGAGGCGGGGAATCAGATATGGAGAAACAGAGGTGGGGTATCAGAGGCAGGGAAACAGAGGTGGGGAATCAGATATGGGGAATCAGAGGTGGGGAATCAAAGGTTTGGAAACAGAGGCAGGGAATCAGAGGCGGGGAGTCAGAGGCGGGGAATCAGAGGCAGGGAATCAGATGTGCGGAATCAGAGATGGGGAATCAGAGGCAGCGAATCAGAGGCGGGGAACCAGAGGCGGGGAATCAGAGGCCGGGAATCAGAGGCCGGGAATGAGAGGCCGGGAATCAGAGGCCGGGAATCGGAGATGGGGTATCAGAGGCGGGGAATCAAACACGGGGAATCAGAGCTGGGGAATCAGAGGCGGAGAATCAGAGTTGGGGAATCAGAGGCGGGGAATCAAATATGGGGAAACAGAGGCGGGGAATCAGAGGCGGGGAATCAGAGGCGCAGAAACAGAGGCGGGGTATCAGATATGGGGAATCAGAGGTGGGGAATCAGGGGCGGGGTATCAGAGGCTGGGTATCAGACACGGGGATTCAGAGGCGGGGAATCAGAGATGGGGAATCAGAGGCGGGGAATCAGAGGCAGGGAATCAGACGCGGGGAATCAGAGGCGGGGAATCAGAGCCTGGGAATCAGAGGCGGGGAATCAGAGGCAGGGAAAGAGAGGCGGGGAATCAGATATGGGGACTCAGAGGTGGGGAATCAGAGGTTGGGAATCAGAGGCAGGGAATCAGAGGCGGGGAATCAGAGGCGGGGAATCAGAGGCAGGGTTTCGGATGTGCGGAATCAGAGATGGGGAATCAGAGGTGGGGAATCAGAGTCCAGGATTCAGAGATGGGGAATCAGAGGCGGGGAATCAGAGGCGGAAAAACATAGGTGGGGAATCAGATACGGGGAATCAGAGGTGGGGAATCAGAGGCGGTGAATCAGAGTTGGGGAATCCGAGGCGGGGAATCAGAGCTGGGGTATCAGAGGCGGGGAATCAGAGTTTGGGAATCAGAGGAGGGGAATCAGATATGGGGAATCAGAGGCGGGGAATCAGAGGCGCGGAAAGAGAGGCGGGAAATCAGATATGGGGAATCAGAGGTGCAAATCGGGGAGGGGTATCAGAGGCTGGGTATCAGAAACGGGGATTCAGAGGCAGGGAATCAGATGTGCGGAATCAGAGATGGGGAATCAGAGGCAGCGAATCAAAGGCGGGGAACCAGAGGCGGGGAATCAGATATGGGTAATCAGAGGCGGGGAATCAGAGTTGGGGAATCAGAGGCGGGGAATCAGATATGGGGAAGGAGAGGCGGGGAATCAGAGGCGGGGAAACAGAGGCGGGGAATCTGATATGGGGAATCTGAGGTGGCGAATGAAAGGCGGTGAATCAGAGATGGGGAATCAGAGGCGGGGAATCAGAGGCAGGGAATCAAACACGGGGAATCAGAGGTGGGGTATCAGAGCTGGGGAATCAGAGGCGGGGAATCAGAGTTGGGGAATCAGAGGCGGGGAATCAGATATGGGGAAACAGAGGCGGGGAATCAGAGGCGGGGAAACAGAGGCGGGGAATCTGATTGGGGAATCAGAGGTGGCGAATGAAAGGCGGTGAATCAGAGATGGGGAATCAGAGGCGGGGAATCAGAGGCAGGGAATCAAACACGGGGAATCAGAGGTGGGGAATCAGAGCTGGGGAATCAGTGGCGGGGAATCAGAGTTGGGGAATCAGAGGCGTGGAATCAGATATGGTGAAACAGAGGTGGGGAATCAGAGGCAGGGAAACAGAGGTGGGGAATCAGATATGGGGAATCAGAGGTGGGGAATCAAAGGTTTGGAAACAGAGGCAGGGAATCAGAGGCGGGGAGTCAGAGGCGGGGAATCAGAGGCAGGGAATCAGATGTGCGGAATCAGAGATGGGGAATCAGAGGCAGCGAATCAGAGGCGGGGAACCAGAGGTGGGGAATCAGAGGCCGGGAATCAGAGGCCGGGAATGAGAGGCCAGGAATCAGAGGCAGGGAATCAGAGGCCGGGAATCAGAGATGGGGAATCAGAGGCGGGCAATCAAACACGGGGAATCAGAGCTGGGGAATCAGAGGCGGGGAATCAGAGTTGGGGAATCAGAGGCGGGGAATCAAATATGGGGAAACAGAGGCGGGGAAACAGAGGCAGGGAATCAGAGGCGGGGAGTCAGAGGCTGGGAATCAGAGGCAGGGAATCAGATGTGCGGAATCAGAGATGAGGAATCAGAGGCAGCGAATCAGAGGCGGGGAACCAGAGGCGGGGAATCAGAGGCCGGGAATCAGAGGCCGGGAATGAGAGGCCTGGAATCAGAGGCCGGGAATCAGAGATGGGGTATCAGAGGCGGGGAATCAAACACGGGGAATCAGAGCTGGGGAATCAGAGGCGGGGAATCAGAGTTGGGTAATCAGAGGCGGGGAATCAAATATGGGGATACAGAGGCGGGGAATCAGAGGCGGGGAATCAGAGGCGCAGAAACAGAGGCGGGGTATCAGATATGGGGAATCAGAGGTGGGGAATCAGGGGCGGGGTATCAGAGGCTGGGTATCAGACACGGGGATTCAGAGGCGGGGAATCAGAGATGGGGAATCAGAGGCGGGGAATCAGAGGCAGGGAATCAGACGCGGGGAATCAGAGGCGGGGAATCAGAGCCTGGGAATCAGAGGCGGGGAATCAGAGGCAGGGAAAGAGAGGCGGGGAATCAGATATGGGGACTCAGAGGTGGGGAATCAGAGGTTGGGAATCAGAGGCAGGGAATCAGAGGCGGGGAATCAGAGGCGGGGAATCAGAGGCAGGGTTTCGGATGTGCGGAATCAGAGATGGGGAATCAGAGGTGGGGAATCAGAGTCCAGGATTCAGAGATGGGGAATCAGAGGCGGGGAATCAGAGGCGGAAAAACATAGGTGGGGAATCAGATACGGGGAATCAGAGGTGGGGAATCAGAGGCGGTGAATCAGAGTTGGGGAATCCGAGGCGGGGAATCAGAGCTGGGGTATCAGAGGCGGGGAATCAGAGTTTGGGAATCAGAGGAGGGGAATCAGATATGGGGAATCAGAGGCGGGGAATCAGAGGCGCGGAAAGAGAGGCGGGAAATCAGATATGGGGAATCAGAGGTGCAAATCGGGGAGGGGTATCAGAGGCTGGGTATCAGAAACGGGGATTCAGAGGCACGGAATCAGATGTGCGGAATCAGAGATGGGGAATCAGAGGCAGCGAATCAGAGGCGGGGAACCAGAGGCGGGGAATCAGATATGGGTAATCAGAGGCGGGGAATCAGAGTTGGGGAATCAGAGGCGGGGAATCAGATATGGGGAAAGAGAGGCGGGGAATCAGAGGCGGGGAAACAGAGGCGGGGAATCTGATATGGGGAATCTGAGGTGGCGAATGAAAGGCGGTGAATCAGAGATGGGGAATCAGAGGCGGGGAATCAGAGGCAGGGAATCAAACACGGGGAATCAGAGGTGGGGTATCAGAGCTGGGGAATCAGAGGCGGGGAATCAGAGTTGGGGAATCAGAGGCGGGGAATCAGATATGGGGAAACAGAGGCGGGGAATCAGAGGCGGGGAAACAGAGGCGGGGAATCTGATTGGGGAATCAGAGGTGGCGAATGAAAGGCGGTGAATCAGAGATGGGGAATCAGAGGCGGGGAATCAGAGGCAGGGAATCAAACACGGGGAATCAGAGGTGGGGAATCAGAGCTGGGGAATCAGTGGCGGGGAATCAGAGTTGGGGAATCAGAGGCGTGGAATCAGATATGGTGAAACAGAGGTGGGGAATCAGAGGCAGGGAAACAGAGGTGGGGAATCAGATATGGGGAATCAGAGGTGGGGAATCAAAGGTTTGGAAACAGAGGCAGGGAATCGGAGGCGGGGAGTCAGAGGCGGGGAATCAGAGGCAGGGAATCAGATGTGCGGAATCAGAGATGGGGAATCAGAGGCAGCGAATCAGAGGCGGGGAACCAGAGGTGGGGAATCAGAGGCCGGGAATCAGAGGCCGGGAATGAGAGGCCAGGAATCAGAGGCAGGGAATCAGAGGCCGGGAATCAGAGATGGGGAATCAGAGGCGGGCAATCAAACACGGGGAATCAGAGCTGGGGAATCAGAGGCGGGGAATCAGAGTTGGGGAATCAGAGGCGGGGAATCAAATATGGGGAAACAGAGGCGGGGAAACAGAGGCAGGGAATCAGAGGCGGGGAGTCAGAGGCTGGGAATCAGAGGCAGGGAATCAGATGTGCGGAATCAGAGATGAGGAATCAGAGGCAGCGAATCAGAGGCGGGGAACCAGAGGCGGGGAATCAGTGGCCGGGAATCAGAGGCCGGGAATGAGAGGCCGGGAATCAGAGGCCGGGAATCAGAGATGGGGTATCAGAGGCGGGGAATCAAACACGGGGAATCAGAGCTGGGGAATCAGAGGCGGGGAATCAGAGTTGGGGAATCAGAGGCGGGGAATCAAATATGGGGAAACAGCGGCGGGGAATCAGAGGCGGGGAATCAGAGGCGCAGAAACAGAGGCGGGGTATCAGATATGGGGAATCAGAGGTGGGGAATCAGGGGCGGGGTATCAGAGGCTGGGTATCAGACACGGGGATTCAGAGGCGGGGAATCAGAGATGGGGAATCAGAGGCCGGGAATCAGAGGCAGGGAATCAGACGCGGGGAATCAGAGGCGGGGAATCAGAGCCTGGGAATCAGAGGCGGGGAATCAGAGGCGGGGAAAGAGAGGCGGGGAATCAGATATGGGGACTCAGAGGTGGGGAATCAGAGGTTGGGAATCAGAGGCAGGGAATCAGAGGCGGGGAATCAGAGGCGGGGAATCAGAGGCAGGGTTTCGGATGTGCGGAATCAGAGATGGGGAATCAGAGGTGGGGAATCAGAGTCCAGGAATCAGAGATGGGGAATCAGAGGCGGGGAATCAGAGGCGGAAAAACATAGGTGGGGAATCAGATACGGGGAATCAGAGGTGGGGAATCAGAGGCGGTGAATCAGAGTTGGGGAATCAGAGGCGGGGAATCAGATATTGGGAAACAGAGGCGGGGAATCAGAGGCAGGGAAACAGAGGTGGGGAATCAGATATGGGGAATCAGAGGTGGGGAATCAGAGGTTGGGAATGAGAGGCCGGGAATCAGAGGCCGGGGAATCAGAGGCGGGGAATCAGAGATGGGGAATCAGAGGCGGGGTATCAAACACGGGGAATCAGAGCTGGGGAATCAGAGGCGGGGAATCAGAGTTGGCGAATCAGATATGGGGAATCAGAGTTGGGGAATCAGGGGCGGGGAATCAGTGGCAGGGAATCAGAGGTGGGAATCAGAGGCGGGGAATCAGAGGCAGGGAATCAGACACGGGGAATCAGAGGTGGGGAATCAGAGATGGGGAATCAGAGGCGGTGAATCAGAGGCAGGGAATCGGACACCGGGAATCAGAGGCGGGGAATCAGAGCTGGGGAATCAGAGGCGGGGAATCAGAGTTGGCGAATCAGAGGCGGGGAATCAGATGTGGTGAATCAGAGGTGGGGAATCAGAGGTTGTGAATCAGAGATGGGGAATCACAGGCGGGAAATCAGAGGCAGGGAATCAGAGCTGGGGAATCAGAGGAGGGGAATCAGAGCTGGGGAATCAGAGGCAGGGAATCAGAGTTGGGGATTCAGAGGCGGGGAATCTGAGCTGGGGAATCAGAAGCGGGGAATCAGAGGCGGGGAATCAGAGGCAGGGAATCAGAGGCGGGGAATCAGAGGCAGGGAATCAGATGTGGGGAATCAGAGGCAGGGAATCAGAGCTGGGGTATCAGAGGCGGGGAATCAGAGTTTGGGAATCAGAGGCGGGGAATCAGATATGGGGAATCAGAGGCGGGGAATCAGAGGCGCGGAAAGAGAGGCGGGAAATCAGATATGGGGAATCAGAGGTGGGGAATCAAAGGTTTGGAAACAGAGGCAGGGAATCAGAGGCGGGGAGTCAGAGGCGGGGAATCAGAGGCAGGGAATCAGATGTGCGGAATCAGAGATGGGGAATCAGAGGCAGCGAATCAGAGGCGGGGAACCAGAGGTGGGGAATCAGAGGCCGGGAATCAGAGGCCGGGAATGAGAGGCCAGGAATCAGAGGCAGGGAATCAGAGGCCGGGAATCAGAGATGGGGAATCAGAGGCGGGCAATCAAACACGGGGAATCAGAGCTGGGGAATCAGAGGCGGGGAATCAGAGTTGGGGAATCAGAGGCGGGGAATCAAATATGGGGAAACAGAGGCGGGGAATCAGAGGCGGGGAATCAGAGGCGCAGAAACAGAGGCGGGGTATCAGATATGGGGAATCAGAGGTGGGGAATCAGGGGCAGGGTATCAGAGGCTGGGTATCAGACACGGGGATTCAGAGGCGGGGAATCAGAGATGGGGAATCAGAGGCCGGGAATCAGAGGCAGGGAATCAGACGCGGGGAATCAGAGGCGGGGAATCAGAGCCTGGGAATCAGAGGCGGGGAATCAGAGGCGGGGAAAGAGAGGCGGGGAATCAGATATGGGGACTCAGAGGTGGGGAATCAGAGGTTGGGAATCAGAGGCAGGGAATCAGAGGCGGGGAATCAGAGGCGGGGAATCAGAGGCAGGGTTTCGGATGTGCGGAATCAGAGATGGGGAATCAGAGGTGGGGAATCAGAGTCCAGGAATCAGAGATGGGGAATCAGAGGCGGGGAATCAGAGGCGGAAAAACATAGGTGGGGAATCAGATACGGGGAATCAGAGGTGGGGAATCAGAGGCGGTGAATCAGAGTTGGGGAATCAGAGGCGGGGAATCAGAGCTGGGGTATCAGAGGCGGGGAATCAGAGTTTGGGAATCAGAGGAGGGGAATCAGATATGGGGAATCAGAGGCGGGGAATCAGAGGCGCGGAAAGAGAGGCGGGAAATCAGATATGGGGAATCAGAGGTGCGAATCAGGGAGGGGTATCAGAGGCTGGGTATCAGAAACGGGGATTCAGAGGCAGGGAATCAGATGTGCGGAATCAGAGATGGGGAATCAGAGGCAGCGAATCAGAGGCGGGGAACCAGAGGCGGGGAATCAGATATGGGTAATCAGAGGCGTGGAATCAGAGTTGGGGAATAAGAGGCGGGGAATCAGATATGGGGAAAGAGAGGCGGGTAATCAGAGGCGGGGAAACAGAGGCGGGGAATCTGATATGGGGAATCTGAGGTGGCGAATGAAAGGCGGTGAATCAGAGATGGGGAATCAGAGGCGGGGAATCAGAGGCAGGGAATCAAACACGGGGAATCAGAGGTGGGGTATCAGAGCTGGGGAATCAGAGGCGGGGAATCAGAGTTGGGGAATCAGAGGCGGGGAATCAGATATTGGGAAACAGAGGCGGGGAATCAGAGGCAGGGAAACAGAGGTGGGGAATCAGATATGGGGAATCAGAGGTGGGGAATCAGAGGTTGGGAATGAGAGGCCGGGAATCAGAGGCCGGGGAATCAGAGGCGGGGAATCAGAGATGGGGAATCAGAGGCGGGGTATCAAACACGGGGAATCAGAGCTGGGGAATCAGAGGCGGGGAATCATAGTTGGCGAATCAGATATGGGGAATCAGAGTTGGGGAATCAGGGGCGGGGAATCAGTGGCAGGGAATCAGAGGTGGGAATCAGAGGCGGGGAATCAGAGGCAGGGAATCAGACACGGGGAATCAGAGGCGGGGAATCAGAGCTGGGGAATCAGAGGCGGGGAATCAGAGTTGGCGAATCAGAGGCGGGGAATCAGATGTGGTGAATCAGAGGTGGGGAATCAGAGGTTGTGAATCAGAGATGGGGAATCACAGGCGGGAAATCAGAGGCAGGGAATCAGAGCTGGGGAATCAGAGGAGGGGAATCAGAGCTGGGGAATCAGAGGCAGGGAATCAGAGTTGGGGATTCAGAGGCGGGGAATCTGAGCTGGGGAATCAGAAGCGGGGAATCAGAGGCGGGGAATCAGAGGCAGGGAATCAGAGGCGGGGAATCAGAGGCAGGGAATCAGATGTGGGGAATCAGAGGCAGGGAATCAGAGCTGGGGTATCAGAGGCGGGGAATCAGAGTTTGGGAATCAGAGGCGGGGAATCAGATATGGGGAATCAGAGGCGGGGAATCAGAGGCGCGGAAAGAGAGGCGGGAAATCAGATATGGGGAATCAGAGGTGGGCAATCAGGGGAGGGGTATCAGAGGCTGGGTATCAGACAAGGGGATTCAGGGGCGGGGAATCAGAGATGGGGAATCAGAGGCGGGGAATCAGAGGCAGGGAATCAGACGCGGGGAATCAGAGGCGGGGAATCAGAGCTGGGTAATCAGAGGCGGGGAATCAGAGTTGGGGAATCAGAGGCGGAGAATCAGATATGGGGAAAGAGAGGCGGGGAATCAGAGGCGGGGAAACAGAGGCGGGGAATCTGATATGGGGAATCAGAGGTGGCGAATGAAAGGCGGTGAATCAGAGATGGGGACTCAGAGGCGGGGAATCAGAGGCAGGGAATCAAACACGGGGAATCAGAGGTGGGGTATCAGAGCTGGGGATTCAGAGGCGGGGAATAAGAGTTGGGGAATCAGAGGCGAGGAATCAGATATTGGGAAACAGAGGCGGGGAATCAGAGGCAGGGAAACAGAGGTGGGGAATCAGATATGGGGAATCAGAGGTGTGGAATCAGAGGTTGGGAAACAGAGGCAGGGAATCAGAGGCGGGGAGTCAGAGGCGGGGAATCAGAGGCAGGGAATCAGATGTGCGGAATCAGAGATGGGGAATCAGAGGCAGCGAATCAGAGGCGGGGAACCAGAGGCGGGGATTCAGAGGCGGGGAATCAGATATGGGGAAACAGAGGCGGGGAATTAGATGCGGGCAAACAGAGGCGGGGAATCAGATATGGGGAATCAGAGGTGGGGAATCAAACACGGGGAATCAGAGCTGGGGAATCAGAGGTGGCGAATGAAAGGTGGTGAATCAGAGATGGGGAATCAGAGGCGGGGAATCAGAGGCAGGGAATCAAACACGGGGAATCAGAAGTGGGGAATCAGAGCTGGGGAATCAGAGGCCGGGAATCAGAGTTGGGGAATCAGAGGCGGGGAATCAGATATGGGGAAACAGAGGTGGGGAATCAGAGGCAGGGAAACAGAGGTGGGGAATCAGATATGGGGAATCAGAGGCGGGGAATCAGAGTTGGGGAATCAGAGGCGGGGAATCAGATATGGGGAAAGAGAGGCGGGGAATCAGTGGCGGGGAAACAGAGGCGGGGAATCTGATATGGGGAATCTGAGGTGGCGAATGAAAGGCGGTGAATCAGAGATGGGGAATCAGAGGCGGGGAATCAGAGGCAGGGAATCAAACACGGGGAATCAGAGGTGGGGTATCAGAGCTGGGGAATCAGAGGCGGGGAATCAGAGTTGGGGAATCAGAGGCGGGGAATCAGATATGGGGAAACAGAGGCGGGGAATCAGAGGCGGGGAAACAGAGGCGGGGAATCTGATTGGGGAATCAGAGGTGGCGAATGAAAGGCGGTGAATCAGAGATGGGGAATCAGAGGCGGGGAATCAGAGGCAGGGAATCAAACACGGGGAATCAGAGGTGGGGAATCAGAGCTGGGGAATCAGTGGCGGGGAATCAGAGTTGGGGAATCAGAGGCGTGGAATCAGATATGGTGAAACAGAGGTGGGGAATCAGAGGCAGGGAAACAGAGGTGGGGAATCAGATATGGGGAATCAGAGGTGGGGAATCAAAGGTTTGGAAACAGAGGCAGGGAATCGGAGGCGGGGAGTCAGAGGCGGGGAATCAGAGGCAGGGAATCAGATGTGCGGAATCAGAGATGGGGAATCAGAGGCAGCGAATCAGAGGCGGGGAACCAGAGGTGGGGAATCAGAGGCCGGGAATCAGAGGCCGGGAATGAGAGGCCAGGAATCAGAGGCAGGGAATCAGAGGCCGGGAATCAGAGATGGGGAATCAGAGGCGGGCAATCAAACACGGGGAATCAGAGCTGGGGAATCAGAGGCGGGGAATCAGAGTTGGGGAATCAGAGGCGGGGAATCAAATATGGGGAAACAGAGGCGGGGAAACAGAGGCAGGGAATCAGAGGCGGGGAGTCAGAGGCTGGGAATCAGAGGCAGGGAATCAGATGTGCGGAATCAGAGATGAGGAATCAGAGGCAGCGAATCAGAGGCGGGGAACCAGAGGCGGGGAATCAGTGGCCGGGAATCAGAGGCCGGGAATGAGAGGCCGGGAATCAGAGGCCGGGAATCAGAGATGGGGTATCAGAGGCGGGGAATCAAACACGGGGAATCAGAGCTGGGGAATCAGAGGCGGGGAATCAGAGTTGGGGAATCAGAGGCGGGGAATCAAATATGGGGAAACAGCGGCGGGGAATCAGAGGCGGGGAATCAGATGCGCAGAAACAGAGGCGGGGTATCAGATATGGGGAATCAGAGGTGGGGAATCAGGGGCGGGGTATCAGAGGCTGGGTATCAGACACGGGGATTCAGAGGCGGGGAATCAGAGATGGGGAATCAGAGGCCGGGAATCAGAGGCAGGGAATCAGACGCGGGGAATCAGAGGCGGGGAATCAGAGCCTGGGAATCAGAGGCGGGGAATCAGAGGCGGGGAAAGAGAGGCGGGGAATCAGATATGGGGACTCAGAGGTGGGGAATCAGAGGTTGGGAATCAGAGGCAGGGAATCAGAGGCGGGGAATCAGAGGCGGGGAATCAGAGGCAGGGTTTCGGATGTGCGGAATCAGAGATGGGGAATCAGAGGTGGGGAATCAGAGTCCAGGAATCAGAGATGGGGAATCAGAGGCGGGGAATCAGAGGCGGAAAAACATAGGTGGGGAATCAGATACGGGGAATCAGAGGTGGGGAATCAGAGGCGGTGAATCAGAGTTGGGGAATCAGAGGCGGGGAATCAGATATTGGGAAACAGAGGCGGGGAATCAGAGGCAGGGAAACAGAGGTGGGGAATCAGATATGGGGAATCAGAGGTGGGGAATCAGAGGTTGGGAATGAGAGGCCGGGAATCAGAGGCCGGGGAATCAGAGGCGGGGAATCAGAGATGGGGAATCAGAGGCGGGGTATCAAACACGGGGAATCAGAGCTGGGGAATCAGAGGCGGGGAATCAGAGTTGGCGAATCAGATATGGGGAATCAGAGTTGGGGAATCAGGGGCGGGGAATCAGTGGCAGGGAATCAGAGGTGGGAATCAGAGGCGGGGAATCAGAGGCAGGGAATCAGACACGGGGAATCAGAGGCGGGGAATCAGAGATGGGGAATCAGAGGCGGTGAATCAGAGGCAGGGAATCGGACACCGGGAATCAGAGGCGGGGAATCAGAGCTGGGGAATCAGAGGCGGGGAATCAGAGTTGGCGAATCAGAGGCGGGGAATCAGATGTGGTGAATCAGAGGTGGGGAATCAGAGGTTGTGAATCAGAGATGGGGAATCACAGGCGGGAAATCAGAGGCAGGGAATCAGAGCTGGGGAATCAGAGGAGGGGAATCAGAGCTGGGGAATCAGAGGCAGGGAATCAGAGTTGGGGATTCAGAGGCGGGGAATCTGAGCTGGGGAATCAGAAGCGGGGAATCAGAGGCGGGGAATCAGAGGCAGGGAATCAGAGGCGGGGAATCAGAGGCAGGGAATCAGATGTGGGGAATCAGAGGCAGGGAATCAGAGCTGGGGTATCAGAGGCAGGGAATCAGAGTTTGGGAATCAGAGGCGGGGAATCAGATATGGGGAATCAGAGGCGGGGAATCAGAGGCGCGGAAAGAGAGGCGGGAAATCAGATATGGGGAATCAGAGGTGGGGAATCAAAGGTTTGGAAACAGAGGCAGGGAATCAGAGGCGGGGAGTCAGAGGCGGGGAATCAGAGGCAGGGAATCAGATGTGCGGAATCAGAGATAGGGAATCAGAGGCAGCGAATCAGAGGCGGGGAACCAGAGGTGGGGAATCAGAGGCCGGGAATCAGAGGCCGGGAATGAGAGGCCAGGAATCAGAGGCAGGGAATCAGAGGCCGGGAATCAGAGATGGGGAATCAGAGGCGGGCAATCAAACACGGGGAATCAGAGCTGGGGAATCAGAGGCGGGGAATCAGAGTTGGGGAATCAGAGGCGGGGAATCAAATATGGGGAAACAGAGGCGGGGAATCAGAGGCGGGGAATCAGAGGCGCAGAAACAGAGGCGGGGTATCAGATATGGGGAATCAGAGGTGGGGAATCAGGGGCAGGGTATCAGAGGCAGGGAATCAGACGCGGGGAATCAGAGGCGGGGAATCAGAGCCTGGGAATCAGAGGCGGGGAATCAGAGGCGGGGAAAGAGAGGCGGGGAATCAGATATGGGGACTCAGAGGTGGGGAATCAGAGGTTGGGAATCAGAGGCAGGGAATCAGAGGCGGGGAATCAGAGGCGGGGAATCAGAGGCAGGGTTTCGGATGTGCGGAATCAGAGATGGGGAATCAGAGGTGGGGAATCAGAGTCCAGGAATCAGAGATGGGGAATCAGAGGCGGGGAATCAGAGGCGGAAAAACATAGGTGGGGAATCAGATACGGGGAATCAGAGGTGGGGAATCAGAGGCGGTGAATCAGAGTTGGGGAATCAGAGGCGGGGAATCAGAGCTGGGGTATCAGAGGCGGGGAATCAGAGTTTGGGAATCAGAGGAGGGGAATCAGATATGGGGAATCAGAGGCGGGGAATCAGAGGCGCGGAAAGAGAGGCGGGAAATCAGATATGGGGAATCAGAGGTGCGAATCAGGGAGGGGTATCAGAGGCTGGGTATCAGAAACGGGGATTCAGAGGCAGGGAACCAGATGTGCGGAATCAGAGATGGGGAATCAGAGGCAGCGAATCAGAGGCGGGGAACCAGAGGCGGGGAATCAGATATGGGTAATCAGAGGCGTGGAATCAGAGTTGGGGAATCAGAGGCGGGGAATCAGATATGGGGAAAGAGAGTCGGGTAATCAGAGGCGGGGAAACAGAGGCGGGGAATCTGATATGGGGAATCTGAGGTGGCGAATGAAAGGCGGTGAATCAGAGATGGGGAATCAGAGGCGGGGAATCAGAGGCAGGGAATCAAACACGGGGAATCAGAGGTGGGGTATCAGAGCTGGGGAATCAGAGGCGGGGAATCAGAGTTGGGGAATCAGAGGCGGGGAATCAGATATTGGGAAACAGAGGCGGGGAATCAGAGGCAGGGAAACAGAGGTGGGGAATCAGATATGGGGAATCAGAGGTGGGGAATCAGAGGTTGGGAATGAGAGGCCGGGAATCAGAGGCCGGGGAATCAGAGGCGGGGAATCAGAGATGGGGAATCAGAGGCGGGGTATCAAACACGGGGAATCAGAGCTGGGGAATCAGAGGCGGGGAATCAGAGTTGGCGAATCAGATATGGGGAATCAGAGTTGGGGAATCAGAGGCAGGGAATCAGAGTTGGGGATTCAGAGGCGGGTAATCTGAGCTGGGGAATCAGAGGAGGGGAATCAGAGCTGGGGAATCAGAGGCAGGGAATCAGAGTTGGGGATTCAGAGGCGGGGAATCTGAGCTGGGGAATCAGAAGCGGGGAATCAGAGGCGGGGAATCAGAGGCAGGGAATCAGAGGCGGGGAATCAGAGGCAGGGAATCAGATGTGGGGAATCAGAGGCAGGGAATCAGAGCTGGGGTATCAGAGGCAGGGAATCAGAGTTTGGGAATCAGAGGCGGGGAATCAGATATGGGGAATCAGAGGCGGGGAATCAGAGGCGCGGAAAGAGAGGCGGGAAATCAGATATGGGGAATCAGAGGTGGGGAATCAAAGGTTTGGAAACAGAGGCAGGGAATCAGAGGCGGGGAGTCAGAGGCGGGGAATCAGAGGCAGGGAATCAGATGTGCGGAATCAGAGATAGGGAATCAGAGGCAGCGAATCAGAGGCGGGGAACCAGAGGTGGGGAATCAGAGGCCGGGAATCAGAGGCCGGGAATGAGAGGCCAGGAATCAGAGGCAGGGAATCAGAGGCCGGGAATCAGAGATGGGGAATCAGAGGCGGGCAATCAAACACGGGGAATCAGAGCTGGGGAATCAGAGGCGGGGAATCAGAGTTGGGGAATCAGAGGCGGGGAATCAAATATGGGGAAACAGAGGCGGGGAATCAGAGGCGGGGAATCAGAGGCGCAGAAACAGAGGCGGGGTATCAGATATGGGGAATCAGAGGTGGGGAATCAGGGGCAGGGTATCAGAGGCTGGGTATCAGACACGGGGATTCAGAGGCGGGGAATCAGAGATGGGGAATCAGAGGCCGGGAATCAGAGGCAGGGAATCAGACGCGGGGAATCAGAGGCGGGGAATCAGAGCCTGGGAATCAGAGGCGGGGAATCAGAGGCGGGGAAAGAGAGGCGGGGAATCAGATATGGGGACTCAGAGGTGGGGAATCAGAGGTTGGGAATCAGAGGCAGGGAATCAGAGGCGGGGAATCAGAGGCGGGGAATCAGAGGCAGGGTTTCGGATGTGCGGAATCAGAGATGGGGAATCAGAGGTGGGGAATCAGAGTCCAGGAATCAGAGATGGGGAATCAGAGGCGGGGAATCAGAGGCGGAAAAACATAGGTGGGGAATCAGATACGGGGAATCAGAGGTGGGGAATCAGAGGCGGTGAATCAGAGTTGGGGAATCAGAGGCGGGGAATCAGAGCTGGGGTATCAGAGGCGGGGAATCAGAGTTTGGGAATCAGAGGAGGGGAATCAGATATGGGGAATCAGAGGCGGGGAATCAGAGGCGCGGAAAGAGAGGCGGGAAATCAGATATGGGGAATCAGAGGTGCGAATCAGGGAGGGGTATCAGAGGCTGGGTATCAGAAACGGGGATTCAGAGGCAGGGAATCAGATGTGCGGAATCAGAGATGGGGAATCAGAGGCAGCGAATCAGAGGCGGGGAACCAGAGGCGGGGAATCAGATATGGGTAATCAGAGGCGTGGAATCAGAGTTGGGGAATCAGAGGCGGGGAATCAGATATGGGGAAAGAGAGTCGGGTAATCAGAGGCGGGGAAACAGAGGCGGGGAATCTGATATGGGGAATCTGAGGTGGCGAATGAAAGGCGGTGAATCAGAGATGGGGAATCAGAGGCGGGGAATCAGAGGCAGGGAATCAAACACGGGGAATCAGAGGTGGGGTATCAGAGCTGGGGAATCAGAGGCGGGGAATCAGAGTTGGGGAATCAGAGGCGGGGAATCAGATATTGGGAAACAGAGGCGGGGAATCAGAGGCAGGGAAACAGAGGTGGGGAATCAGATATGGGGAATCAGAGGTGGGGAATCAGAGGTTGGGAATGAGAGGCCGGGAATCAGAGGCCGGGGAATCAGAGGCGGGGAATCAGAGATGGGGAATCAGAGGCGGGGTATCAAACACGGGGAATCAGAGCTGGGGAATCAGAGGCGGGGAATCAGAGTTGGCGAATCAGATATGGGGAATCAGAGTTGGGGAATCAGGGGCGGGGAATCAGTGGCAGGGAATCAGAGGTGGGAATCAGAGGCGGGGAATCAGAGGCAGGGAATCAGACACGGGGAATCAGAGGCGGGGAATCAGAGCTGGGGAATCAGAGGCGGGGAATCAGAGTTGGCGAATCAGAGGCGGGGAATCAGATGTGGTGAATCAGAGGTGGGGAATCAGAGGTTGTGAATCAGAGATGGGGAATCACAGGCGGGAAATCAGAGGCAGGGAATCAGAGCTGGGGAATCAGAGGAGGGGAATCAGAGCTGGGGAATCAGAGGCAGGGAATCAGAGTTGGGGATTCAGAGGCGGGGAATCTGAGCTGGGGAATCAGAAGCGGGGAATCAGAGGCGGGGAATCAGAGGCAGGGAATCAGAGGCGGGGAATCAGAGGCAGGGAATCAGATGTGGGGAATCAGAGGCAGGGAATCAGAGCTGGGGTATCAGAGGCGGGGAATCAGAGTTTGGGAATCAGAGGCGGGGAATCAGATATGGGGAATCAGAGGCGGGGAATCAGAGGCGCGGAAAGAGAGGCGGGAAATCAGATATGGGGAATCAGAGGTGGGCAATCAGGGGAGGGGTATCAGAGGCTGGGTATCAGACAAGGGGATTCAGGGGCGGGGAATCAGAGATGGGGAATCAGAGGCGGGGAATCAGAGGCAGGGAATCAGACGCGGGGAATCAGAGGCGGGGAATCAGAGCTGGGTAATCAGAGGCGGGGAATCAGAGTTGGGGAATCAGAGGCGGAGAATCAGATATGGGGAAAGAGAGGCGGGGAATCAGAGGCGGGGAAACAGAGGCGGGGAATCTGATATGGGGAATCAGAGGTGGCGAATGAAAGGCGGTGAATCAGAGATGGGGACTCAGAGGCGGGGAATCAGAGGCAGGGAATCAAACACGGGGAATCAGAGGTGGGGTATCAGAGCTGGGGATTCAGAGGCGGGGAATAAGAGTTGGGGAATCAGAGGCGAGGAATCAGATATTGGGAAACAGAGGCGGGGAATCAGAGGCAGGGAAACAGAGGTGGGGAATCAGATATGGGGAATCAGAGGTGGGGAATCAGAGGTTGGGAAACAGAGGCAGGGAATCAGAGGCGGGGAGTCAGAGGCGGGGAATCAGAGGCAGGGAATCAGATGTGCGGAATCAGAGATGGGGAATCAGAGGCAGCGAATCAGAGGCGGGGAACCAGAGGCGGGGATTCAGAGGCGGGGAATCAGATATGGGGAAACAGAGGCGGGGAATTAGATGCGGGCAAACAGATGCGGGGAATCAGATATGGGGAATCAGAGGTGGGGAATCAAACACGGGGAATCAGAGCTGGGGAATCAGAGGTGGCGAATGAAAGGTGGTGAATCAGAGATGGGGAATCAGAGGCGGGGAATCAGAGGCAGGGAATCAAACACGGGGAATCAGAAGTGGGGAATCAGAGCTGGGGAATCAGAGGCGGGGAATCAGAGTTGGGGAATCAGAGGCGGGGAATCAGATATGGGGAAACAGAGGTGGGGAATCAGAGGCAGGGAAACAGAGGTGGGGAATCAGATATGGGGAATCAGAGGTGGGGAATCAGAGGTTGGGAAACAGAGGCAAGGGAATCAGAGGCGGGGAGTCAGAGGCGGGGAATCAGAGGCAGGGAATCAGATGTGCGGAATCAGAGATGGGGAATCAGAGGCAGCGAATCAGAGGCGGGGAACCAGAGGCGGGGAATCAGAGGCCGGGAATCAGAGGCCGGGAATGAGAGGCCGGGAATCAGCGGTCGGGAATCAGAGGCCGGGAATCAGAGATGGGGAATCAGAGGCGGGGAATCAAACACGGGGAATCAGAGCTGGGGAATCAGAGGCGGGGAATCAGAGTTGGGGAATCAGAGGCGGGGAATCAGATATGGGGAAACAGAGGTGGGGAATCAGAGGCGGGGAATCAGAGGCGCAGAAACAGAGGCGGGGTATCAGATATGGGGAATCAGAGGTGGGGAATCAGGGGCGGGGTATCAGAGGCTGGGTATCAGACACGGGGATTCAGAGGCGGGGAATCAGAGATGGGGAATCAGAGGCGGGGAATCAGAGGCAGGGAATCAGACGCGGGGAATCAGAGGCAGGGAATCAGAGCCTGGGAATCAGAGGCGGGGTATCAGAGGCGGGGAAACAGAGGCGGGGAATCAGATATGGGAATCAGAGGCGGGGTATCAGAGGTGGGGAATCAGAGGTTGGGAATCAGAGGCAGGGAATCAGAGGCGGGTAATCAGAGGCGGGGAATCAGAGGCAGGGATTCGGATGTGCGGAATCAGAGAAGGGGAATCAGAGGTGGGGAATCAGAGGCGGGAAAACATAGGTGGGGAATCAGATACGGGGAATCAGAGGTGGGGAATCAGAGGCGGTGAATCAGAGATGGGGATTCAGAGGCGGGGAATTAGAGGCTGGAAATCAGACACGGGGAATCAGAGGCTGTGAATCAGAGGCGGGGAATCAGAGGCGGGGAATCAGAGGCGGGAAAACATAGGTGGGGAATCAGATACGGGGAATCAGAGGTGGGGAATAAGAGGCGGTGAATCAGAGATGGGGATTCAGAGGCGGGGAATCAGAGCTGGGGAATCAGAGGCAGGGAATCAGAGGCGGGTAATCAGAGGCGGGGAATCAGAGGCAGGGATTCGGATGTGCGGAATCAGAGAAGGGGAATCAGAGGTGGGGAATCAGAGGCGGGAAAACATAGGTGGGGAATCAGATACGGGGAATCAGAGGTGGGGAATCAGAGGCGGTGAATCAGAGATGGGGATTCAGAGGCGGGGAATCAGAGCTGGGGAATCAGAGGCAGGGAATCAGAGTTGGGGATTCAGAGGCGGGTAATCAGATATGGGGAATCAGAGGCGGGGAATTAGAGGCGGGCAAACAGAGGCGGGGAATCAGATATGGTGAATCAGAGGTGGGGAATCAGAGGCGGGGAATTAGAGGCTGTGAATCAGAGGCGGGGAATCAGAGGCGGGGAATCAGAGCTGGGGAATCAGAGGCAGGGAATCAGAGTTGGGGATTCAGAGGCGGGTAATCAGATATGGGGAATCAGAGGCGGGGAATCAGATATGGTGAATCAGAGGTGGGGTATCAGAGGTGGGGAATCAGAGGTTGGGAATCAGAGGCAGGGAATCAGAGGCGGGTAATCAGAGGCGGGGAATCAGAGGCAGGGATTCGGATGTGCGGAATCAGAGAAGGGGAATCAGAGGTGGGGAATCAGAGGCGGGAAAACATAGGTGGGGAATCAGATACGGGGAATCAGAGGTGGGGAATCAGAGGCGGTGAATCAGAGATGGGGATTCAGAGGCGGGGAATCAGAGCTGGGGAATCAGAGGCAGGGAATCAGAGTTGGGGATTCAGAGGCGGGTAATCAGATATGGGGAATCAGAGGCGGGGAATTAGAGGCGGGCAAACAGAGGCGGGGAATCAGATATGGTGAATCAGAGGTGGGGAATCAGAGGCGGGGAATTAGAGGCTGTGAATCAGAGGCGGGGAATCAGAGGCGGGGAATCAGAGCTGGGGAATCAGAGGCAGGGAATCAGAGTTGGGGATTCAGAGGCGGGTAATCAGATATGGGGAATCAGAGGCGGGGAATTAGAGGCGGGCAAACAGAGGCGGGGAATCAGATATGGTGAATCAGAGGTGGGGAATCAGAGGTGGGGAATCAGAGGCTGTGAATCAGAGGCGGGGAATCAGAGGCGGGGAATCAGAGCTGGGGAATCAGAGGCAGGGAATCAGAGTTGGGGATTCAGAGGCGGGTAATCAGATATGGGGAATCAGAGGCGGGGAATTAGAGGCGGGCAAACAGAGGCGGGGAATCAGATATGGTGAATCAGAGGTGGGGAATCAAAGGTTGTGAAACAGAGATGGGGAATCACAGGCGGGAAATCAGAGGCAGGAAATCAGAGCTGGGGAATCAGAGGCGGGGAATCAGAGCTGGGGAATCAGAGGCGGGGAATCAGAGTTTGGGAATCAGAGGCGGGGAATTAGATTTGGGGAAACAGAGGCTGGGATTCAGAGGTGGGGAAACAGAGCTGGGGAATCAGAGGCGGGGAATCAGAGTTGGGGAATCAGTGGCGGGGAATCAGATATGGGGAATCTGAGGCGGGGAATCAGAGGCGTGGAAAGAGAGGCGGGGAATCAGATATGGGGAATCAGAGGTGGGGAATCAGGGGCGGGGTATCAGAGGCTGGGTATCAGACACGGGGATTCAGAGGCGGGGAATCAGAGATGGGGAATCAGAGGCGGGGAATCAGAGGCAGGGAATCAGACGCGGGGAATCAGATGCGGGGAATCAGAGCTGGGTAATCAGAGGCGGGGAATCAGAGTTGGGGAATCAGAGGCGGGGAATCAGATATGGGGAAACAGAGGCGGGGAATCAGAGGCGGGGAAACAGAGGCGGGGAATCTGATTGGGGAATCAGAGGTGGCGAATGAAAGGCGGTGAATCAGAGATGGCGAATCAGAGGCGGGGAATCAGAGGCAGGGAATCAAACACGGGGAATCAGAGGTGGGGAATCAGAGCTGGGGAATCAGTGGCGGGGAATCAGAGTTGGGGAATCAGAGGCGGGGAATCAGATATGGTGACACAGAGGTGGGGAATCAGAGGCAGGGAAACAGAGGTGGGGAAACAGATATGGGGAATCAGAGGTGGGGAATCAAAGGTTTGGAAACAGAGGCAGGGAATCAGAGGCGGGGAGTCAGAGGCGGGGAATCAGAGGCAGGGAATCAGATGTGCGGAATCAGAGATGGGGAATCAGAGGCAGCGAATCAGAGGCGGGGAACCAGAGGCGGGGAATCAGAGGCCGGGAATCAGAGGCCGGGAATGAGAGGCCGGGAATCAGAGGCAGGGAATCAGAGGCCGGGAATCAGAGATGGGGAATCAGAGGCGGGGAATCAAACACGGGGAATCAGAGCTGGGGAATCAGAGCTGGGGAATCAGAGGCGGGGAATCAGGGTTGGGGAATCAGAGGCGGGGAATCAGATATGGGGAAACAGAGGCGGGGAAACAGAGGCAGGGAATCAGAGGCGGGGAGTCAGTGGCTGGGAATCAGAGGCAGGGAATCAGATGTGCGGAATCAGAGATGAGGAATCAGAGACAGCGAATCAGAGGCGGGGAACCAGAGGCGGGGAATCAGAGGCCGGGAATCAGAGGCCGGGAATGAGAGGCCGGGAATCAGAGGCCGGGAATCAGAGATGGGGTATCAGAGGCGGGGAATCAAACACGGGGAATCAGAGCTGGTGAATCAGAGGCGGGGAATCAGAGGCGGGGAATCAGAGTTGGGGAATCAGAGGCGGGGAATCAAATATGGGGAAACAGAGGCGGGGAATCAGAGGCGGGGAATCAGAGGCGCAGAAACAGAGGCGGGGTATCAGATATGGGGCATCAGAGGTGGGGAATCAGGGGCGGGTTATCAGAGGCTGGGTATCAGACACGGGGATTCAGAGGCGGGGAATCAGAGATGGGGAATCAGAGGCGGGGAATCAGAGGCAGGGAATCAGACGCGGGGAATCAGAGGGGGGGAATCAGAGCCTGGGAATCAGAGGCGGGGAATCAGAGGCAGGGAAAGAGAGGCGGGGAATCAGATATGGGGACTCAGAGGTGGGGAATCAGAGGTTGGGAATCAGAGGCAGGGAATCAGATGCGGGGAATCAGAGGCGGGGAATCAGAGGCAGGGTTTCGGATGTGCGGAATCAGAGATGGGGAATCAGAGGTGGGGAATCAGAGTCCAGGAATCAGAGATGGGGAATCAGATGCGGGGAATCAGAGGCGGAAAAACATAGGTGGGGAATCAGGTACGGGGAATCAGAGGTGGGGAATCAGAGGCGGTGAATCAGAGTTGGGGAATCAGAGGCGGGGAATCAGAGCTGGGGTATCAGAGGCGGGGAATCAGAGTTGGGGAATCAGAGGCGAGGAATCAGATATTGGGAAACAGAGGCGGGGAATCAGAGGCAGGGAAACAGAGGTGGGGAATCAGATATGGGGAATCAGAGGTGGGGAATCAGAGGTTGGGAAACAGAGGCAGGGAATCAGAGGCGGGGAGTCAGAGGCGGGGAATCAGAGGCAGGGAATCAGATGTGCGGAATCAGAGATGGGGAATCAGAGGCAGCGAATCAGAGGCGGGGAACCAGAGGCGGGGATTCAGAGGCGGGGAATCAGATATGGGGAAACAGAGGCGGGGAATTAGATGCGGGCAAACAGAGGCGGGGAATCAGATATGGGGAATCAGAGGTGGGGAATCAAACACGGGGAATCAGAGCTGGGGAATCAGAGGTGGCGAATGAAAGGTGGTGAATCAGAGATGGGGAATCAGAGGCGGGGAATCAGAGGCAGGGAATCAAACACGGGGAATCAGAAGTGGGGAATCAGAGCTGGGGAATCAGAGGCGGGGAATCAGAGTTGGGGAATCAGAGGCGGGGAATCAGATATGGGGAAACAGAGGTGGGGAATCAGAGGCAGGGAAACAGAGGTGGGGAATCAGATATGGGGAATCAGAGGTGGGGAATCAGAGGTTGGGAAACAGAGGCAAGGGAATCAGAGGCGGGGAGTCAGAGGCGGGGAATCAGAGGCAGGGAATCAGATGTGCGGAATCAGAGATGGGGAATCAGAGGCAGCGAATCAGAGGCGGGGAACCAGAGGCGGGGAATCAGAGGCCGGGAATCAGAGGCCGGGAATGAGAGGCCGGGAATCAGCGGTCGGGAATCAGAGGCCGGGAATCAGAGATGGGGAATCAGAGGCGGGGAATCAAACACGGGGAATCAGAGCTGGGGAATCAGAGGCGGGGAATCAGAGTTGGGGAATCAGAGGCGGGGAATCAGATATGGGGAAACAGAGGTGGGGAATCAGAGGCGGGGAATCAGAGGCGCAGAAACAGAGGCGGGGTATCAGATATGGGGAATCAGAGGTGGGGAATCAGGGGCGGGGTATCAGAGGCTGGGTATCAGACACGGGGATTCAGAGGCGGGGAATCAGAGATGGGGAATCAGAGGCGGGGAATCAGAGGCAGGGAATCAGACGCGGGGAATCAGAGGCAGGGAATCAGAGCCTGGGAATCAGAGGCGGGGTATCAGAGGCGGGGAAACAGAGGCGGGGAATCAGATATGGGAATCAGAGGCGGGGTATCAGAGGTGGGGAATCAGAGGTTGGGAATCAGAGGCAGGGAATCAGAGGCGGGTAATCAGAGGCGGGGAATCAGAGGCAGGGATTCGGATGTGCGGAATCAGAGAAGGGGAATCAGAGGTGGGGAATCAGAGGCGGGAAAACATAGGTGGGGAATCAGATACGGGGAATCAGAGGTGGGGAATCAGAGGCGGTGAATCAGAGATGGGGATTCAGAGGCGGGGAATCAGAGCTGGGGAATCAGAGGCAGGGAATCAGAGTTGGGGATTCAGAGGTGGGTAATCAGATATGGGGAATCAGAGGCGGGGAATTAGAGGCGGGCAAACAGAGGCGGGGAATCAGATATGGTGAATCAGAGGTGGGGAATCAGAGGCGGGGAATTAGAGGCTGTGAATCAGAGGCGGGGAATCAGAGGCGGAGAATCAGAGCTGGGGAATCAGAGGCAGGGAATCAGAGTTGGGGATTCAGAGGCGGGTAATCAGATATGGGGAATCAGAGGCGGGGAATCAGATATGGTGAATCAGAGGTGGGGTATCAGAGGTGGGGAATCAGAGGTTGGGAATCAGAGGCAGGGAATCAGAGGCGGGTAATCAGAGGCGGGGAATCAGAGGCAGGGATTCGGATGTGCGGAATCAGAGAAGGGGAATCAGAGGTGGGGAATCAGAGGCGGGAAAACATAGGTGGGGAATCAGATACGGGGAATCAGAGGTGGGGAATCAGAGGCGGTGAATCAGAGATGGGGATTCAGAGGCGGGGAATCAGAGCTGGGGAATCAGAGGCAGGGAATCAGAGTTGGGGATTCAGAGGCGGGTAATCAGATATGGGGAATCAGAGGCGGGGAATTAGAGGCGGGCAAACAGAGGCGGGGAATCAGATATGGTGAATCAGAGGTGGGGAATCAGAGGCGGGGAATTAGAGGCTGTGAATCAGAGGCGGGGAATCAGAGGCGGGGAATCAGAGCTGGGGAATCAGAGGCAGGGAATCAGAGTTGGGGATTCAGAGGCGGGTAATCAGATATGGGGAATCAGAGGCGGGGAATTAGAGGCGGGCAAACAGAGGCGGGGAATCAGATATGGTGAATCAGAGGTGGGGAATCAGAGGTGGGGAATCAGAGGCTGTGAATCAGAGGCGGGGAATCAGAGGCGGGGAATCAGAGCTGGGGAATCAGAGGCAGGGAATCAGAGTTGGGGATTCAGAGGCGGGTAATCAGATATGGGGAATCAGAGGCGGGGAATTAGAGGCGGGCAAACAGAGGCGGGGAATCAGATATGGTGAATCAGAGGTGGGGAATCAAAGGTTGTGAAACAGAGATGGGGAATCACAGGCGGGAAATCAGAGGCAGGAAATCAGAGCTGGGGAATCAGAGGCGGGGAATCAGAGCTGGGGAATCAGAGGCGGGGAATCAGAGTTTGGGAATCAGAGGCGGGGAATTAGATTTGGGGAAACAGAGGCTGGGAATCAGAGGTGGGGAAACAGAGCTGGGGAATCAGAGGCGGGGAATCAGAGTTGGGGAATCAGTGGCGGGGAATCAGATATGGGGAATCTGAGGCGGGGAATCAGAGGCGTGGAAAGAGAGGCGGGGAATCAGATATGGGGAATCAGAGGTGGGGAATCAGGGGCGGGGTATCAGAGGCTGGGTATCAGACACGGGGATTCAGAGGCGGGGAATCAGAGATGGGGAATCAGAGGCGGGGAATCAGAGGCAGGGAATCAGACGCGGGGAATCAGATGCGGGGAATCAGAGCTGTGTAATCAGAGGCGGGGAATCAGAGTTGGGGAATCAGAGGCGGGGAATCAGATATGGGGAAACAGAGGCGGGGAATCAGAGGCGGGGAAACAGAGGCGGGGAATCTGATTGGGGAATCAGAGGTGGCGAATGAAAGGCGGTGAATCAGAGATGGCGAATCAGAGGCGGGGAATCAGAGGCAGGGAATCAAACACGGGGAATCAGAGGTGGGGAATCAGAGCTGGGGAATCAGTGGCGGGGAATCAGAGTTGGGGAATCAGAGGCGGGGAATCAGATATGGTGACACAGAGGTGGGGAATCAGAGGCAGGGAAACAGAGGTGGGGAAACAGATATGGGGAATCAGAGGTGGGGAATCAAAGGTTTGGAAACAGAGGCAGGGAATCAGAGGCGGGGAGTCAGAGGCGGGGAATCAGAGGCAGGGAATCAGATGTGCGGAATCAGAGATGGGGAATCAGAGGCAGCGAATCAGAGGCGGGGAACCAGAGGCGGGGAATCAGAGGCCGGGAATCAGAGGCCGGGAATGAGAGGCCGGGAATCAGAGGCAGGGAATCAGAGGCCGGGAATCAGAGATGGGGAATCAGAGGCGGGGAATCAAACACGGGGAATCAGAGCTGGGGAATCAGAGGCGGGGAATCAGGGTTGGGGAATCAGAGGCGGGGAATCAGATATGGGGAAACAGAGGCGGGGAAACAGAGGCAGGGAATCAGAGGCGGGGAGTCAGTGGCTGGGAATCAGAGGCAGGGAATCAGATGTGCGGAATCAGAGATGAGGAATCAGAGACAGCGAATCAGAGGCGGGGAACCAGAGGCGGGGAATCAGAGGCCGGGAATCAGAAGCCGGGAATGAGAGGCCGGGAATCAGAGGCCGGGAATCAGAGATGGGGTATCAGAGGCGGGGAATCAAACACGGGGAATCAGAGCTGGTGAATCAGAGGCGGGGAATCAGAGGCGGGGAATCAGAGTTGGGGAATCAGAGGCGGGGAATCAAATATGGGGAAACAGAGGCGGGGAATCAGAGGCGGGGAATCAGAGGCGCAGAAACAGAGGCGGGGTATCAGATATGGGGCATCAGAGGTGGGGAATCAGGGGCGGGTTATCAGAGGCTGGGTATCAGACACGGGGATTCAGAGGCGGGGAATCAGAGATGGGGAATCAGAGGCGGGGAATCAGAGGCAGGGAATCAGACGCGGGGAATCAGAGGGGGGGAATCAGAGCCTGGGAATCAGAGGCGGGGAATCAGAGGCAGGGAAAGAGAGGCGGGGAATCAGATATGGGGACTCAGAGGTGGGGAATCAGAGGTTGGGAATCAGAGGCAGGGAATCAGAGGCAGGGTTTCGGATGTGCGGAATCAGAGATGGGGAATCAGAGGTGGGGAATCAGAGTCCAGGAATCAGAGATGGGGAATCAGAGGCGGGGAATCAGAGGCGGAAAAACATAGGTGGGGAATCAGGTACGGGGAATCAGAGGTGGGGAATCAGAGGCGGTGAATCAGAGTTGGGGAATCAGAGGCGGGGAATCAGAGCTGGGGTATCAGAGGCGGGGAATCAGAGTTTGGGAATCAGAGGAGGGGAATCAGATATGGGGAATCAGAGGCGGGGAATCAGAGGCGCGGAAAGAGAGGCGGGAAATCAGATATGGGGAATCAGAGGTGCAAATCGGGGAGGGGTATCAGAGGCTGGGTATCAGAAACGGGGATTCAGAGGCAGGGAATCAGATGTGCGGAATCAGAGATGGGGAATAAGAGGCAGCGAATCAGAGGCGGGGAACCAGAGGCGGGGAATCAGATATGGGTAATCGGAGGCGGGGAATCAGAGTTGGGGAATCAGAGGCGGGGAATCAGATAGGGGAAAGAGAGGCGGGGAATCAGAGGCGGGGAAACAGAGGCGGGGAATCTGATATGGGGAATCTGAGGTGGCGAATGAAAGGCGGTGAATCAGAGATGGGGAATCAGAGGCGGGGAATCAGAGGCAGGGAATCAAACACGGGGAATCAGAGGTGGGGTATCAGAGCTGGGGAATCAGAGGCGGGGAATCAGAGTTGGGGAATCAGAGGCGGGGAATCAGATATGGGGAAAGAGGCGGGGAATCAGAGGCGGGGAAACAGAGGCGGGGAATCTGATTGGGGAATCTGAGGTGGCGAATGAAAGGCGGTGAATCAGAGATAGGGAATCAGAGGCGGGGAATCAGAGGCAGGGAATCAAACACGGGGAATCAGAGGTGGGGAATCAGAGCTGGGGAATCAGTGGCGGGGAATCAGAGTTGGGGAATCAGAGGCGGGGAATCAGATATGGTGAAACAGAGGTGGGGAATCAGAGGCAGGGAAACAGAGGTGGGGAATCAGATATGGGGAATCAGAGGTGGGGAATCAAAGGTTTGGAAACAGAGGCAGGGAATCAGAGGCGGGGAGTCAGAGGCGGGGAATCAGAGGCAGGGAATCAGATGTGCGGAATCAGAGATGGGGAATCAGAGGCAGCGAATCAGAGGCGGGGAACCAGAGGCGGGGAATCAGAGGCCGGGAATCAGAGGCCGGGAATGAGAGGCCGGGAATCAGAGGCAGGGAATCAGAGGCCGGGAATCAGAGATGGGGAATCAGAGGCGGGCAATCAAACACGGGGAATCAGAGCTGGGGAATCAGAGGCGGGGAATCAGAGTTGGGGAATCAGAGGCGGGGAATCAGATATGGGGAAACAGAGGCGGGGAAACAGAAGCAGGGAATCAGAGGCGGGGAGTCAGAGGCTGGGAATCAGAGGCAGGGAATCAGATGTGCGGAATCAGAGATGAGGAATCAGAGGCAGCGAATCAGAGGCGGGGAACCAGAGGCGGGGAATCAGAGGCCGGGAATCAGAGGCCGGGAATGAGAGGCCGGGAATCAGAGGCCGGGAATCAGAGATGGGGTATCAGAGGCGGGGAATCAAACACGGGGAATCAGAGCTGGGGAATCAGAGGCGGGGAATCAGAGTTGGGGAATCAGAGGCGGGGAATCAAATATGGGGAAACAGAGGCGGGGAATCAGAGGCGGGGAATCAGAGGCGCAGAAACAGAGGCGGGGTATCAGATATGGGGAATCAGAGGTGGGGAATCAGGGGCGGGGTATCAGAGGCTGGGTATCAGACACGGGGATTCAGAGGCGGGGAATCAGAGATGGGGAATCAGAGGCGGGGAATCAGAGGCAGGGAATCAGACGCGGGGAATCAGAGGCGGGGAATCAGGGCCTGGGAATCAGAGGCGGGGAATCAGAGGCGGGGAAAGAGAGGCGGGGAATCAGATATGGGGACTCAGAGGTGGGGAATCAGAGGTTGGGAATCAGAGGCAGGGAATCAGAGGCGGGGAATCAGAGGCGGGGAATCAGAGGCAGGGTTTTGGATGTGCGGAATCAGAGATGGGGAATCAGAGGTGGGGAATCAGAGTCCAGGAATCAGAGATGGGGTATCAGAGGCGGGGAATCAGAGGCGGAAAAACATAGGTGGGGAATCAGATACGGGGAATCAGAGGTGGGGAATCAGAGGCGGTGAATCAGAGTTGGGGAATCAGAGGCGGGGAATCAGAGCTGGGGTATCAGAGGCGGGGAATCAGAGTTTGGGAATCAGAGGAGGGGAATCAGATATGGGGAATCAGAGGCGGGGAATCAGAGGCGCGGAAAGAGAGGCGGGAAATCAGATATGGGGAATCAGAGGTGCGAATCGGGGAGGGGTATCAGAGGCTGGGTATCAGAAACGGGGATTCAGAGGCAGGGAATCAGATGTGCGGAATCAGAGATGGGGAATCAGAGGCAGCGAATCAGAGGCGGGGAACCAGAGGCGGGGAATAAGATATGGGTAATCAGAGGCGGGGAATCAGAGGCGGGGAAACAGAGGCGGGGAATCTGATATGGGGAATCTGAGGTGGCGAATGAAAGGCGGTGAATCAGAGATGGGGAATCAGAGGCGGGGAATCAGGGGCAGGGAATCAAACACGGGGAATCAGAGGTGGGGTATCAGAGCTGGGGAATCAGAGGCGGGGAATCAGAGTTGGGGAATCAGAGGCGGGGAATCAGATATTGGGAAACAGAGGCGGGGAATCAGAGGCAGGGAAACAGAGGTGGGGAATCAGATATGGGGAATCAGAGGTGGGGAATCAGAGGTTGGGAATGAGAGGCCGGGAATCAGAGGCCGGGGAATCAGAGGCGGGGAATCAGAGATGGGGAATCAGAGGCGGGGTATCAAACACTGGGAATCAGAGCTGGGGAATCAGAGGCGGGGAATCAGAGTTGGCGAATCAGATATGGGGAATCAGAGTTGGGGAATCAGGGGCGGGGAATCAGTGGCAGGGAATCAGAGGTGGGAATCAGAGGCGGGGAATCAGAGGCAGGGAATCAGACACGGGGAATCAGAGGCGGGGAATCAGAGATGGGGAATCAGAGGCGGTGAATCAGAGGCAGGGAATCGGACACCGGGAATCAGAGGCAGGGATTCAGAGCTGGGGAATCAGAGGCGGGGAATCAGAGTTGGCGAATCAGAGCGGGGAATCAGATGTGGTGAATCAGAGGTGGGGAATCAGAGGTTGTGAATCAGAGATGGGGAATCACAGGCGGGAAATCAGAGGCAGGGAATCAGAGCTGGGGAATCAGAGGAGGGGAATCAGAGCTGGGGAATCAGAGGCAGGGAATCAGAGTTGGGGATTCAGAGGCGGGGAATCTGAGCTGGGGAATCAGAAGCGGGGAATCAGAGGCGGGCAATCAGAGGCAGGGAATCAGAGGCGGGGAATCAGAGGCAGGGAATCAGATGTGGGGAATCAGAGGCAGGGAATCAGAGCTGGGGTATCAGAGGCGGGGAATCAGAGTTTGGGAATCAGAGGCGGGGAATCAGATATGGGGAATCAGAGGCGGGGAATCAGAGGCGCGGAAAGAGAGGCGGGAAATCAGATATGGGGAATCAGAGGTGGGGAATCAGGGGAGGGGTATCAGAGGCTGGGTATCAGACACGGGGATTCAGGGGCGGGGAATCAGAGATGGGGAATCAGAGGCGGGGAATCAGAGGCAGGGAATCAGACGCCGGGAATCAGAGGCGGGGAATCAGAGCTGGGTAATCAGAGGCGGGGAATCAGAGTTGGGGAATCAGAGGCGGAGAATCTGATATGGGGAAAGAGAGGCGGGGAATCAGAGGCGGGGAAACAGAGGCGGGGAATCTGATATGGGGAATCAGAGGTGGCGAATGAAAGGCGGTGAATCAGAGATGGGGAATCAGAGGCGGGGAATCAGAGGCAGGGAATCAAACACGGGGAATCAGAGGTGGGGTATCAGAGCTGGGGAATCAGAGGCGGGGAATAAGAGTTGGGGAATCAGAGGCGAGGAATCAGATATTGGGAAACAGAGGCGGGGAATCAGAGGCAGGGAAACAGAGGTGGGGAATCAGATATGGGGAATCAGAGTTGGGGAATCAGAGGTTGGGAAACAGAGGCAGGGAATCAGAGGCGGGGAGTCAGAGGCGGGGAATCAGAGGCAGGGAATCAGATGTGCGGAATCAGAGATGGGGAATCAGAGGCAGCGAATCAGAGGCGGGGAACCAGAGGCGGGGATTCAGAGGCGGGGAATCAGATATGGGGAAACAGAGGCGGGGAATTAGAGGCGGGCAAACAGAGGCGGGGAATCAGATATGGGGAATCAGAGGTGGGGAATCAGAGGTTGTGAATCAGAGATGGGGAATCACAGGCGGGAAATCAGAGGCAGGGAATCAGAGCTGGGGAATCAGAGGCGGGGAATCAGAGCTGGGGAATCATAGGCAGGGAATCAGAGTTGGGGATTCAGAGGCGGGGAATCAGAGCTGGGGAATCAGAGGCGGGGAATCAGAGGCAGGGAATCAGAGGCGGGGAATCAGAGGCAGGGAATCAGATATGGGGATTCAGAGGTGGGGAAATCAGAGGTTGGGAATCAGAGGCAGGGAATCGGAGGCAGGGAATCAGAGGCAGGGAATCAGATGTGGGGAATCAGAGGCGGGGAATCAGAGCTGGGGAATCAGAGTCGGGGAATCAGAGTTTGGGAATCAGAGGCGGGGAATTAGATATGGGGAAACAGAGGCGGGGAATCAGAGGTGGGGAAACAGAGCTGGGGAATCAGAGGCGGGGAATCAGAGTTGGGGAATCAGAGGTGGGGAATCAGACATGGGGAAGCAGAGGCGGGGAATCAGAGGCGCGGAAAGTGAGGCGGGGAATCAGATATGGGGAATCAGAGGTGGGGAATCAGATATGGGGAAACAGAGGCGGGGAATCAGAGGCGGGGAAACAGAGGTGGGGAATCTGATATGGGGAATCAGAGGTGGCGAATGAAAGGCGGTGAATCTGAGATGGGGAATCAGAGGCGGGGAATCAGAGGCAGGGAATCAAACACGGGGAATCAGAGGTGGGGAATCAGAGCTGGGGAATCAGAGGCGGGGAATCAGAGTTGGGGAATCAGAGGCGGGGAATCAGATATGGGGAAACAGAGGTGGGGAATCAGAGGCAGGGAAACAGAGGTGGGGAATCAGATATGGGGAATCAGAGGTGGGGAATCAGAGGTTGGGAAACAGAGGCAGCGAATCAGAGGCGGGGAGTCAGAGGCGGGGCATCAGAGGCAGGGTATCAGATGTGCGGAATCAGAGTTGGGGAATCAGAGGCAGCGAATCAGAGGCGGGGAACCAGATGCGGGGAATCAGATATGGGTAATCCGAGGCGGGGAATCAGAGTTGGGGAATCAGAGGCGGGGAATCAGATATGGGGAAAGAGAGGCGGTGAATCAGAGGCGGGGAAACAGAGGCGGGGAATCTGATATGGGGAATCAGAGGTGACGAATTAAAGGCGGTGAATCAGAGATGGGGAATCAGAGGCGGGGAATCAGAGGCAGGGAATCAAACACGGGGAATCAGAGGTGGGGTATCAGAGCTGGGGAATCAGAGGCGGGGAATCTGAGTTGGGGAATCAGAGGCGGGGAATCAGATATTGGGAAACAGAGGCGGGGAGTCAGAGGCAGGGAAACAGAGGTGGGGAATCAGATATGGGGAAACAGAGGTGGGGAATCAGAGGTTGGGAAACAGAGGCAGGGAATCAGAGGCGGGGAGTCAGAGGCGGGGAATCAGAGTCAGGGAATCAAATGTGCGGAATCAGAGATGGGGAATCAGAGGCAGCGAATCAGAGGCGGGGAACCAGAGGCGGGGATTCAGAGGCGGGGAATCAGATATGGGGAAACAGATGCGGGGAATTAGAGGCGGGAAACAGAGGCGGGGAATCAGATATGGGGAATCAGAGGTGGGGAATCAGAGGTTGTGAATCAGAGATGGGGAATCACAGGCGGGAAATCAAAGGCAGGGAATCAGAGCTGGGGAATCAGAGGCGGGGAATCAGAGCTGGGGAATCAGAGGCGGGGAATCAGAGCTGGGGAATCAGAGGCAGGGAATCAGAGTTGGGGATTCAGAGGAGGGGAATCAGAGCTGGGGAATCAGTGGCGGGGAATCAGAGGCAGGGAATCAGAGGCGGGGAATCAGAGGCAGGGAATCAGATATGGGGATTCAGAGGTGGGGAATCAGAGGTTGGGAATCAGAGGCAGGGAATCGGAGGCAGGGTATCAGAGGCAGGGAATCAGATGTGGGGAATCAGAGGCTGGGAATCAGAGCTGGGGAATCAGAGGCGTGGAATCAGAGTTTGGGAATCGGAGGCGGGGAATTAGATATGGGGAAACAGAGGCGGGGAATCAGAGGTGGGGAAACAGAGCTGGTGAATCAGAGGCGGGGAATCAGAGTTGGGGAATCAGAGGCGGGGAATCAGATATGGGGAATCAGAGGCGGGGAATCAGAGGCGCGGAAGGAGAGGCGGGGAATCAGATATGGGGAATCAGAGGTGGGGAATCAGGGGCGTGGTATCAGAGGCTGGGTATCAGACACGGGGATTCAGAGGCGGGGAATCAGAGATGGGGAATCAGAGGCGGGGAATCAGAGGCAGGGATCAGATGCGGGGAATCAGAGGCGGGGAATCAGAGTCCAGGAATCAGAGGCGGGGAATCAGAGTTGGGGAATCAGAGGCGGGGAATCAGATATGGGGAAACAGAGGCGGGGAATCAGAGGCGGGGAAACAGAGGCGGGGAATCTGATATGGGGAATCAGAGGTGGCGAATGAAAGGAAGTGAATCAGAGATGGGGAATCAGAGGCGGGGAATCAGAGGCAGGGAATCAAACACGGTGAATAAGAGGCGGGGAATCAGAGCTGGAGAATCAGAGGCGGGGAATCAGAGTTGGGCAATCAGAGGCGGGGAATCAAATATGGGCAACCAGAGGCGGGGAATCAGAGGCAGGGAAACAGAGGTGGGGAATCAGATATGGGGTATCAGAGGTGGGGAATCAGAGGTTGGGAAACAGAGGCAGGGAATCAGAGGCGGGGAGTCAGAGGCGGGGAATCAGAGGCAGGGAATCAGATGTGCGGAATCAGAGATGGAGAATCAGATGCAGCGAAAAAGAGGCGGGGAACCAGAGGCGGGGAATCAGAGGCCGGGAATCAGAGGCCGGGAATGAGAGGCCGGGAATCAGAGGCCGGGGAATCAGAGGCGGGGAATCAGAGATGGGGAATCAGAGGCGGGGAATCAAACACGGGGAATCAGAGCTGGGGAATCAGAGGCGGGGAATCAGAGTTGGCGAATCAGATATGGGGAATCAGAGGTGGGGAATTAGGGGCGGGGAATCAGTGGCAGGGAATCAGAGGTGGGAATCAGAGGCGGGGCATCAGAGGCAGGGAATCAGACACGTGGAATCAGAGGCGGGGAATCAGAGATGGGGAATCAGAGGCGGGGAATCAGATGTGGTGAATCAGAGGTGGGGAATCAGAGGTTGTGAATCAGAGATGGGGAATCACAGGCGGGAAATGAGAGGCAGGGAATCAGAGCTGGGGAATCAGAGGAGGGGAATCAGAGCTGGGGAATCAGAGGCAGGGAATCAGAGTTGGGGATTCAGAGGCGGGGAATCAGAGCTGGGGAATCAGAAGCGGGGAATCAGAGGCGGGGAATCAGAGGCAGGGAATCAGAGGCAGGCAATCAGATATGGGGATTCAGAGGCAGGGAATCAGATGTGGGGAATCAGAGGCAGGGAATCAGAGCTGGGGAATCAGAGGCGGGGAATCAGAGTTTGGGAATCAGAGGCGGGGAATCAGATATGGGGAATCAGAGGCGGGGAATCAGAGGCGCGGAAAGAGAGGCGGGAAATCAGATATAGGGAATCAGAGGTGGGGAATCAGGGGAGGGGTATCAGAGGCTGGGTATCAGACACGGGGATTCAGAGGCGGGGAATCAGAGATGGGGAATCAGAGGCGGGGAATAAGAGGCAGGGAATCAGACGCGGGCAATCAGAGGCGGGGAATCAGAGCTGGGTAATCAGAGGTGGGGAATCAGAGTTGGGGATTCAGAGGCGGGGAATCAGATATGGGGAAAGAGAGGCGGGGAATCAGAGGCGGGGAAACAGAGGCGGGGAATTCTAAATGGGGAATCAGAGGTGGCGAATGAAAGGCGGTGAATCAGAGATGGGGAATCAGAGGCGGGGAATCAGAGGCAGGGAATCAAACACGGGGAATCAGAGGTGGGGTATCAGAGCTGGGGAATCAGAGGCGGGGAATCAGAGTTGGGGAATCAGAGGCGAGGAATCAGATATTAGGAAACAGAGGTGGGGAATCAGAGGCAGGGAAACAGAGGTGGGGAATCAGATATGGGGAATCAGAGGTGGGGAATCAGAGGTTGGGAAACAGAGGCAGGGAATCAGAGGCGGGGAGTCAGAGGCGGGGAATCAGAGGCAGGGAATCAGATGTGCGGAATCAGAGATGGGGAATCAGAGGCAGTGAATCAGAGGCGGGGAACCAGAGGCGGGGATTCAGAGGCGGGGAATCAGAGCTGGGGAATCAGAGGCGGGGAATCAGAGCTGGGGAATCAGAGGCAGGGAATCAGAGTTGGGGATTCAGAGGCGGGGAATCAGAGCTGGGGAATCAGAGGCGGGGAATCAGAGGCAGGGAATCAGAGGCGGGGAATCAGAGGCAGGGAATCAGATATGGGGATTCAGAGGTGGGGAAATCAGAGGTTGGGAATCAGAGGCAGGGAATCAGAGGCAGGGAATCAGAGGCAGGGAATCAGATGTGGGGAATCAGAGGCGGGGAATCAGAGCTGGGGAATCAGAGTCGGGGAATCAGAGTTTGGGAATCAGAGGCGGGGAATTAGATATGGGGAAACAGAGGCGGGGAATCAGAGGTGGGGAAACAGAGCTGGGGAATCAGAGGCGGGGAATCAGAGTTGGGGAATCAGAGGTGGGGAATCAGACATGGGGAAGCAGAGGCGGGG
Organism: Narcine bancroftii; assembly: GCF_036971445.1. Lineage (NCBI taxonomy): Eukaryota > Metazoa > Chordata > Chondrichthyes > Torpediniformes > Narcinidae > Narcine > Narcine bancroftii. The sequence goes on from NC_091474.1 coordinate 57,419,582, forward strand.
AATCAGAGGCGCAGAAAGACAGGCGGGGAATCAGATATGGGGAATCAGAGGTGGGGAATCAGATATGGGGAAACAGAGGCGGGGAATCAGAGGCGGGGAAACAGAGGTGGGGAATCTGATATGGGGAATCTGAGGTGGCGAATGAAAGGCGGTGAATCTGAGATGGGGAATCAGAGGCGGGGAATCAGAGGCAGGGAATCAAACACGGGGAATCAGAGGTGGGGAATCAGAGCTGGGGAATCAGAGACGGGGAATCAGAGTTGGGGAATCAGAGGCGGGGAATCAGATATGGGGAAACAGACGTGGGGAATCAGAGGCAGGGAAACAGAGGTGGGGAATCAGATATGGGGAATCAGAGGTGGGGAATCAGAGGTTGGGAAACAGAGGCAGGGAATCAGAGGCGGGGAGTCAGAGGCGGGGAATAAGAGGCAGGGAATCAGATGTGCGGAATCAGAGTTGGGGAATCAGAGGCAGCGAATCAGAGGCGGGGAACCAGATGCGGGGAATCAGATATGGGTAATCCGAGGCGGGGAATCAGAGTTGGGGAATCAGAGGCGGGGAATCAGATATGGGGAAAGAGAGGTGGTGAATCAGAGGCAGGGAAACAGAGGCGGGGAATCTGATATGGGGAATCAGAGGTGACGAATGAAAGGCGGTGAATCAGAGATGGGGAATCAGAGGCGGGGAATCAGAGGCAGGGAATCAAACACGGGGAATCAGAGGTGGGGTATCAGAGCTGGGGAATCAGAGGCGGGGAATCTGAGTTGGGGAATCAGAGGCGGGGAATCAGATATTGGGAAACAGAGTCGGGGAATCAGAGGCAGGGAAACAGAGGTGGGGAATCAGATATGGGGAAACAGAGGTGGGGAATCAGAGTTTGGGAAACAGAGGCAGGGAATCAGAGGCGGGGAATCAGGGACGGGGAATCAGTGGCAGGGAATCAGAGGTGGGAATCAGAGGCGGGGAATCAGAGGCAGGCAATCAGACACGGGGAATCAGAGGCGGGGATTCAGAGATGGGGAATCAGAGGCGGTGAATCAGAGGCAGGGAATCGGACACCGGGAATCAGAGGCGGGGAATCAGAGTTTGCGAATCAGAGCGGGGAATCAGATGTGGTGAATCAGAGGTGGGGAATCAGAGATTGTGAATCAGAGATGGGGAATCACAGGCGGGAAATCAGAGGCAAGGAATCAGAGCTGGGGAATCAGAGGAGGGGAATCAGAGCTGGGGAATCAGAGGCAGGGAATCAGAGTTGGGGATTCAGAGGCGGGGAATCTGAGCTGGGGAATCAGAAGCGGGGAATCAGAGGCGGGCAATCAGAGGCAGGGAATCAGAGGCGGGGAATCAGAGGCAGGGAATCAGATGTGGGGAATCAGAGGCAGGGAATCAGAGCTGGGGTATCAGAGGCGGGGAATCAGAGTTTGGGAATCAGAGGCGGGGAATCAGATATGGGGAATCAGAGGCGGGGAATCAGAGGCGCAGAAAGAGAGGCGGGAAATCAGATATGGGGAATCAGAGGTGGGGAATCAGGGGAGGGGTATCAGAGGCTGGGTATCAGTCACGGGGATTCAGGGGCGGGGAATCAGAGATGGGGAATCAGAGGCCGGGAATCAGAGGCAGGGAATCAGACGCCGGGAATCAGAGGCGGGGAATCAGAGCTGGGTAATCAGAGGCGGGGAATCAGAGTTGGGGAATCAGAGGCGGAGAATCTGATATGGGGAAAGAGAGGCGGGGAATCAGAGGCGGGGAAACAGAGGCGGGGAATCTGATATGGGGAATCAGAGGTGGCGAATGAAAGGCGGTGAATCAGAGATGGGGAATCAGAGGCGGGGAATCAGAGGCAGGGAATCAAACACGGGGAATCAGAGGTGGGGTATCAGAGCTGGGGAATCAGAGGCGGGGAATAAGAGTTGGGGAATCAGAGGCGAGGAATCAGATATTGGGAAACAGAGGCGGGGAATCAGAGGCAGGGAAACAGAGGTGGGGAATCAGATATGGGGAATCAGAGGTGGGGAATCAGAGGTTGGGAAACAGAGGCAGGGAATCAGAGGCGGGGAGTCAGAGGCGGGGAATCAGAGGCAGGGAATCAGATGTGCGGAATCAGAAATGGGGAATCAGAGGCAGCGAATCAGAGGCGCAGAAAGAGAGGCGGGAAATCAGATATGGGGAATCAGAGGTGGGGAATCAGGGGAGGGGTATCAGAGGCTGGGTATCAGACACGGGGATTCAGGGGCGGGGAATCAGAGATGGGGAATCAGAGGCCGGGAATCAGAGGCAGGGAATCAGACGCCGGGAATCAGAGGCGGGGAATCAGAGCTGGGTAATCAGAGGCGGGGAATCAGAGTTGGGGAATCAGAGGCGGAGAATCTGATATGGGGGAAGAGAGGCGGGGAATCAGAGGCGGGGAAACAGAGGCGGGGAATCTGATATGGGGAATCAGAGGTGGCGAATGAAAGGCGGTGAATCAGAGATGGGGAATCAGAGGCGGGGAATCAGAGGCAGGGAATCAAACACGGGGAATCAGAGGTGGGGTATCAGAGCTGGGGAATCAGAGGCGGGGAATAAGAGTTGGGGAATCAGAGGCGAGGAATCAGATATTGGGAAACAGAGGCGGGGAATCAGAGGCAGGGAAACAGAGGTGGGGAATCAGATATGGGGAATCAGAGGTGGGGAATCAGAGGTTGGGAAACAGAGGCAGGGAATCAGAGGCGGGGAGTCAGAGGCGGGGAATCAGAGGCAGGGAATCAGATGTGCGGAATCAGAGATGGGGAATCAGAGGCAGCGAATCAGAGGCGGGGAACCAGAGGCGGGGATTCAGAGGCGGGGAATCAGATATGGGGAAACAGAGGCGGGGAATTAGAGGCGGGCAAACATAGGCGGGGAATCAGATATGGGGAATCAGAGGTGGGGAATCAGAGGTTGTGAATCAGAGATGGGGAATCACAGGCGGGAAATCAGAGGCAGGGAATCAGAGCTGGGGAATCAGAGGCGGGGAATCAGAGCTGGGGAATCAGAGGCAGGGAATCAGAGTTGGGGATTCAGAGGCGGGGAATCAGAGCTGGGGAATCAGAGGCGGGGAATCAGAGGCAGGGAATCAGAAGCGGGGAATCAGAGGCAGGGAATCAGATATGGGGATACAGAGGTGGGGAAATCAGAGGTTGGGAATCAGAGGCAGGGAATCGGAGGCAGGGAATCAGAGGCAGGGAATCAGATGTGGGGAATCAGAGGCGGGGAATCAGAGCTGGGGAATCAGAGTCGGGGAATCAGAGTTTGGGAATCAGAGGCGGGGAATTAGATATGGGGAAACAGAGGTGGGGAATCAGAGGTTGTGAATCAGAGATGGGGAATCACAGGCGGGAAATCAAAGGCAGGGAATCAGAGCTGGGGAATCAGAGGCGGGGAATCAGAGCTGGGGAATCAGAGGCGGGGAATCAGAGGCAGGGTATCAGAGGCAGGGAATCAGATGTGGGGAATCAGAGGCTGGGAATCAGAGCTGGGGAATCAGAGGCGTGGAATCAGAGTTTGGGAATCAGAGGCGGGGAATTAGATATGGGGAAACAGAGGCGGGGAATCAGAGGTGGGGAAACAGAGCTGGTGAATCAGAGGCGGGGAATCAGAGTTGGGGAATCAGAGGCGGGGAATCAGATATGGGGAATCAGAGGCGGGGAATCAGAGGCGCGGAAAGAGAGGCGGTGAATCAGATATGGGGAATCAGAGGTGGGGAATCAGGGGCGTGGTATCAGAGGCTGGGTATCAGACACGGGGATTCAGAGGCGGGGAATCAGAGATGGGGAATCAGAGGCGGGGAATCAGAGGCAGGGAATCAGATGCGGGGAATCAGAGGCGGGGAATCAGAGTCCAGGAATCAGAGGCGGGGAATCAGAGTTGGGGAATTAGAGGCGGGGAATCAGATATGGGGAAACAGAGGCGGGGAATCAGAGGCGGGGAAACAGAGGCGGGGAATGAGAGGCGGGGAATCAGATATTGGGAAACAGAGGCGGGGAATCAGAGGCAGGGAAACAGAGGTGGGGAATCAGATATGGGGAATCAGAGGTGGGGAATCAGAGGTCGGGAATGAGAGGCCGGGAATCAGAGGCCGGGGAATCAGAGGCGGGGAATCAGAGATGGGGAATCAGAGGCGGGGTATCAAACACGGGGAATCAGAGCTGGGGAATCAGAGGCGGGGAATCAGAGTTGGCGAATCAGATATGGGGAATCAGAGTTGGGGAATCAGGGACGGGGAATCAGTGGCAGGGAATCAGAGGTGGGAATCAGAGGCGGGGAATCAGAGGCAGGCAATCAGACACGGGGAATCAGAGGCGGGGAATCAGAGATGGGGAATCAGAGGCGGTGAATCAGAGGCAGGGAATCGGACACCGGGAATCAGAGGCGGGGAATCAGAGTTTGCGAATCAGAGCGGGGAATCAGATGTGGTGAATCAGAGGTGGGGAATCAGAGATTGTGAATCAGAGATGGGGAATCACAGGCGGGAAATCAGAGGCAAGGAATCAGAGCTGGGGAATCAGAGGAGGGGAATCAGAGCTGGGGAATCAGAGGCAGGGAATCAGAGTTGGGGATTCAGAGGCGGGGAATCTGAGCTGGGGAATCAGAAGCGGGGAATCAGAGGCGGGCAATCAGAGGCAGGGAATCAGAGGCGGGGAATCAGAGGCAGGGAATCAGATGTGGGGAATCAGAGGCAGGGAATCAGAGCTGGGGTATCAGAGGCGGGGAATCAGAGTTTGGGAATCAGAGGCGGGGAATCAGATATGGGGAATCAGAGGCGGGGAATCAGAGGCGCAGAAAGAGAGGCGGGAAATCAGATATGGGGAATCAGAGGTGGGGAATCAGGGGAGGGGTATCAGAGGCTGGGTATCAGTCACGGGGATTCAGGGGCGGGGAATCAGAGATGGGGAATCAGAGGCCGGGAATCAGAGGCAGGGAATCAGACGCCGGGAATCAGAGGCGGGGAATCAGAGCTGGGTAATCAGAGGCGGGGAATCAGAGTTGGGGAATCAGAGGCGGAGAATCTGATATGGGGAAAGAGAGGCGGGGAATCAGAGGCGGGGAAACAGAGGCGGGGAATCTGATATGGGGAATCAGAGGTGGCGAATGAAAGGCGGTGAATCAGAGATGGGGAATCAGAGGCGGGGAATCAGAGGCAGGGAATCAAACACGGGGAATCAGAGGTGGGGTATCAGAGCTGGGGAATCAGAGGCGGGGAATAAGAGTTGGGGAATCAGAGGCGAGGAATCAGATATTGGGAAACAGAGGCGGGGAATCAGAGGCAGGGAAACAGAGGTGGGGAATCAGATATGGGGAATCAGAGGTGGGGAATCAGAGGTTGGGAAACAGAGGCAGGGAATCAGAGGCGGGGAGTCAGAGGCGGGGAATCAGAGGCAGGGAATCAGATGTGCGGAATCAGAAATGGGGAATCAGAGGCAGCGAATCAGAGGCGCAGAAAGAGAGGCGGGAAATCAGATATGGGGAATCAGAGGTGGGGAATCAGGGGAGGGGTATCAGAGGCTGGGTATCAGACACGGGGATTCAGGGGCGGGGAATCAGAGATGGGGAATCAGAGGCCGGGAATCAGAGGCAGGGAATCAGACGCCGGGAATCAGAGGCGGGGAATCAGAGCTGGGTAATCAGAGGCGGGGAATCAGAGTTGGGGAATCAGAGGCGGAGAATCTGATATGGGGGAAGAGAGGCGGGGAATCAGAGGCGGGGAAACAGAGGCGGGGAATCTGATATGGGGAATCAGAGGTGGCGAATGAAAGGCGGTGAATCAGAGATGGGGAATCAGAGGCGGGGAATCAGAGGCAGGGAATCAAACACGGGGAATCAGAGGTGGGGTATCAGAGCTGGGGAATCAGAGGCGGGGAATAAGAGTTGGGGAATCAGAGGCGAGGAATCAGATATTGGGAAACAGAGGCGGGGAATCAGAGGCAGGGAAACAGAGGTGGGGAATCAGATATGGGGAATCAGAGGTGGGGAATCAGAGGTTGGGAAACAGAGGCAGGGAATCAGAGGCGGGGAGTCAGAGGCGGGGAATCAGAGGCAGGGAATCAGATGTGCGGAATCAGAGATGGGGAATCAGAGGCAGCGAATCAGAGGCGGGGAACCAGAGGCGGGGATTCAGAGGCGGGGAATCAGATATGGGGAAACAGAGGCGGGGAATTAGAGGCGGGCAAACATAGGCGGGGAATCAGATATGGGGAATCAGAGGTGGGGAATCAGAGGTTGTGAATCAGAGATGGGGAATCACAGGCGGGAAATCAGAGGCAGGGAATCAGAGCTGGGGAATCAGAGGCGGGGAATCAGAGCTGGGGAATCAGAGGCAGGGAATCAGAGTTGGGGATTCAGAGGCGGGGAATCAGAGCTGGGGAATCAGAGGCGGGGAATCAGAGGCAGGGAATCAGAAGCGGGGAATCAGAGGCAGGGAATCAGATATGGGGATACAGAGGTGGGGAAATCAGAGGTTGGGAATCAGAGGCAGGGAATCGGAGGCAGGGAATCAGAGGCAGGGAATCAGATGTGGGGAATCAGAGGCGGGGAATCAGAGCTGGGGAATCAGAGTCGGGGAATCAGAGTTTGGGAATCAGAGGCGGGGAATTAGATATGGGGAAACAGAGGCGGGGAATCAGAGGTGGGGAAACAGAGCTGGGGAATCAGAGGCGGGGAATCGGAGTTGGGGAATCAGAGGTGGGGAATCAGACATGGGGAAGCAGAGGCGGGGAATCAGAGGCGCGGAAAGAGAGGCGGGGAATCAGATATGGGGAATCAGAGGTGGGGAATCAGATATGGGGAATCAGAGGTGGGGAATCAGGGGAGGGGTATCAGAGGCTGGGTATCAGACACGGGGATTCAGGGGCGGGGAATCAGAGATGGGGAATCAGAGGCCGGGAATCAGAGGCAGGGAATCAGACGCCGGGAATCAGAGGCGGGGAATCAGAGCTGGGTAATCAGAGGCGGGGAATCAGAGTTGGGGAATCAGAGGCGGAGAATCTGATATGGGGAAAGAGAGGCGGGGAATCAGAGGCGGGGAAACAGAGGCGGGGAATCTGATATGGGGAATCAGAGGTGGCGAATGAAAGGCGGTGAATCAGAGATGGGGAATCAGAGGCGGGGAATCAGAGGCAGGGAATCAAACACGGGGAATCAGAGGTGGGGGATCAGAGCTGGGGAATCAGAGGCGGGGAATAAGAGTTGGGGAATCAGAGGCGAGGAATCAGATATTGGGAAACAGAGGCGGGGAATCAGAGGCAGGGAAACAGAGGTGGGGAATCAGATATGGGGAATCAGAGGTGGGGAATCAGAGGTTGGGAAACAGAGGCAGGGAATCAGAGGCGGGGAGTCAGAGGCGGGGAATCAGAGGCAGGGAATCAGATGTGCGGAATCAGAGATGGGGAATCAGAGGCAGCGAATCAGAGGCGGGGAACCAGAGGCGGGGATTCAGAGGCGGGGAATCAGATATGGGGAAACAGAGGCGGGGAATTAGAGGCGGGCAAACAGAGGCGGGGAATCAGATATGGGGAATCAGAGGTGGGGAATCAGAGGTTGTGAATCAGAGATGGGGAATCACAGGCGGGAAATCAGAGGCAGGGAATCAGAGCTGGGGAATCAGAGGCGGGGAATCAGAGCTGGGGAATCAGAGGCAGGGAATCAGAGTTGGGGATTCAGAGGCGGGGAATCAGAGCTGGGGAATCAGAGGCGGGGAATCAGAGGCAGGGAATCAGAAGCGGGGAATCAGAGGCAGGGAATCAGATATGGGGATACAGAGGTGGGGAAATCAGAGGTTGGGAATCAGAGGCAGGGAATCGGAGGCAGGGAATCAGAGGCAGGGAATCAGATGTGGGGAATCAGAGGCGGGGAATCAGAGCTGGGGAATCAGAGTCGGGGAATCAGAGTTTGGGAATCAGAGGCGGGGAATTAGATATGGGGAAACAGATGCGGGGAATCAGAGGTGGGGAAACAGAGCTGGGGAATCAGAGGCGGGGAATCGGAGTTGGGGAATCAGAGGTGGGGAATCAGACATGGGGAAGCAGAGGCGGGGAATCAGAGGCGCGGAAAGAGAGGCGGGGAATCAGATATGGGGAATCAGAGGTGGGGAATCAGATATGGGGAAACAGAGGCGGGGAATCAGAGGCGGGGAAACAGAGGTGGGGAATCTGATATGGGGAATCAGAGGTGGCGAATGAAAGGCGGTGAATCTGAGATGGGGAATCAGAGGCGGGGAATCAGAGGCAGGGAATCAAACACGGGGAATCAGAGGTGGGGAATGAGAGCTGGGGAATCAGAGGCGTGGAATCAGAGGCGGGGAATCAGAGGCGGGGAATCAGATATGGGGAAACAGAGGTGGGGAATCAGAGGCAGGGAAACAGAGGTGGGGAATCAGATATGGGGAATCAGAGGTGGGGAATCAGAGGTTGGGAAACAGAGGCAGGGAATCAGAGGCGGGGAGTCAGAGGCGGGGCATCAGAGGCAGGGAATCAGATGTGCGGAATCAGAGTTGGGGAATAGGAGGCAGCGAATCAGAGGCGGGGAACCAGATGCGGGGAATCAGATATGGGTAATCCGAGGCGGGGAATCAGAGTTGGGGAATCAGAGGCGGGGAATCAGATATGGGGAAAGAGAGGCGGTGAATCAGAGGCGGGGAAACAGAGGCGGGGAATCTGATATGGGGTATCAGAGCTGGGGAATCAGAGGCGGGGAATCTGAGTTGGGGAATCAGAGGCGGGGAATCAGATATTGGAAAACAGAGGCGGGGAGTCAGAGGCAGGGAAACAGAGGTGGGGAATGAGATATGGGGAAACAGAGGTGGGGAATCAGAGGTTGGGAAACAGAGGCAGGGAATCAGAGGCGGGGAGTCAGAGGCGGGGAATCAGAGGCAGGGAATCAAATGTGCGGAATCAGAGATGGGGAATCAGAGGCAGCGAATCAGAGGCGGGGAACCAGAAGCGGGGATTCAGAGGCGGGGAATCAGATATGGGGAAACAGAGGCGGGGAATTAGAGGCGGGCAAACAGAGGCGGGGAATCAGATATGGGGAATCAGAGGTGGGGAATCAGAGGTTGTGAATCAGAGATGGGGAATCACAGGCGGGAAATCAAAGGCAGGGAATCAGAGCTGGGGAATCAGAGGCGGGGAATCAGAGCTGGGGAATCAGAGGCAGGGAATCAGAGTTGGGGATTCAGAGGAGGGGAATCAGAGCTGGGGAATCAGTGGCGGGGAATCAGAGACAGGGAATCAGAGGCGGGGAATCAGAGGCAGGGAATCAGATATGGGGATTCAGAGGTGGGGAATCAGAGGTTGGGAATCAGAGGCAGGGAATCGGAGGCAGGGTATCAGAGGCAGGGAATCAGATGTGGGGAATCAGAGGCTGGGAATCAGAGCTGGGGAATCAGAGGCGTGGAATCAGAGTTTGGGAATCAGAGGCGGGGAATTAGATATGGGGAAACAGAGGCGGGGAATCAGAGGTGGGGAAACAGAGCTGGTGAATCAGAGGCGGGGAATCAGAGTTGGGGAATCAGAGGCGGGGAATCAGATATGGGGAATCAGAGGCGGGGAATCAGAGGCGCGGAAAGAGAGGCGGGGAATCAGATATGGGGAATCAGAGGTGGGGAATCAGGGGCGTGGTATCAGAGGCTGGGTATCAGACACGGGGATTCAGAGGCGGGGAATCAGAGATGGGGAATCAGAGGCGGGGAATCAGAGGCAGGGAATCAGATGCGGGGAATCAGAGGCGGGGAATCAGAGTCCAGGAATCAGAGGCGGGGAATCAGAGTTGGGGAATCAGAGGCGGGGAATCAGATATGGGGAAACAGAGGCGGGGAATCAGAGGCGGGGAAACAGAGGCGGGGAATCTGATATGGGGAATCAGAGGTGGCGAATGAAAGGAAGTGAATCAGAGATGGGGAATCAGAGGCGGGGAATCAGAGGCAGGGAATCAAACACGGTGAATAAGAGGCGGGGAATCAGAGCTGGAGAATCAGAGGCGGGGAATCAGACTTGGGCAATCAGAGGCGGGGAATCAAATATGGGCAACCAGAGGCGGGGAATCAGAGGCAGGGAAACAGAGGTGGGGAATCAGATATGGGGAATCAGAGGCGGGGAGTCAGAGGCGGGGAATCAGAGGCAGGGAATCAGATGTGCGGAATCAGAGATGGAGAATCAGATGCAGCGAAAAAAGGCGGGGAACCAGAGGCGGGGAATCAGAGGCCGGGAATCAGAGGCCGGGAATGAGAGGCCGGGAATCAGAGGCCGGGGAATCAGAGGCGGGGAATCAGAGATGGGGAATCAGAGGCGGGGATTCAAACACGGGGAATCAGAGCTGGGGAATCAGAGGCGGGGAATCAGAGTTGGCGAATCAGATATGGGGAATCAGAGGTGGGGAATCAGGGGCGGGGAATCAGTGGCAGGGAATCAGAGGTGGGAATCAGAGGCGGGGCATCAGAGGCAGGGAATCAAACACGGGGAATCAGAGGCGGGGAATCAGAGATGGGGAATCAGAGGCGGTGAATCAGAGGCAGGGAATCGGACACCTGGAATCAGAGGCGGGGAATCAGAGCTGGGGAATCAGAGGCGGGGAATCAGAGTTGGGGAATCAGAGGCGGGGAATCAGATGTGGTGAATCAGAGGTGGGGAATCAGAGGTTGTGAATCAGAGATGGGGAATCACAGGCGGGAAATCAGAGGCAGGGAATCAGAGCTGGGGAATCAGAGGAGGGGAATCAGAGCTGGGGAATCAGAGGCAGGGAATCAGAGTTGGGGATTCAGAGGCGGGGAATCAGAGCTGGGGAATCAGAAGCGGGGAATCAGAGGTGGGGAATCAGAGGCAGGGAATCAGAGGCAGGCAATCAGATATGGGGATTCAGAGGCAGGGAATCAGATGTGGGGAATCAGAGGCAGGGAATCAGAGCTGGGGAATCAGAGGCGGGGAATCAGAGTTTGGGAATCAGAGGCGGGGAATCAGATATGGGGAATCAGAGGCGGGGAATCAGAGGCGCGGAAAGAGAGGCGGGAAATCAGATATAGGGAATCAGAGGTGGGGAATCAGGGGAGGGGTATCAGAGGCTGGGTATCAGACACGGGGATTCAGAGGCGGGGAATCAGAGATGGGGAATCAGAGGCGGGGAATAAGAGGCAGGGAATCAGACGCGGGCAATCAGAGGCGGGGAATCAGAGCTGGGTAATCAGAGGTGGGGAATCAGAGTTGGGGAATCAGAGGCGGGGAATCAGATATGGGGAAAGAGAGGCGGGGAATCAGAGGCGGGGAAACAGAGGCGGGGAATTCTATATGGGGAATCAGAGGTGGCGAATGAAAGGCGGTGAATCAGAGATGGGGAATCAGAGGCGGGGAATCAGAGGCAGGGAATCAAACACGGGGAATCAGAGGTGGGGTATCAGAGCTGGGGAATCAGAGGCGGGGAATCAGAGTTGGGGAATCAGAGGCGAGGAATCAGATATTAGGAAACAGAGGCGGGGAATCAGAGGCAGGGAAACAGAGGTGGGGAATCAGATATGGGGAATCAGAGGTGGGGAATCAGAGGTTGGGAAACAGAGGCAGGGAATCAGAGGCGGGGAGTCAGAGTCGGGGAATCAGAGGCAGGGAATCAGATGTGCGGAATCAGAGATGGGGAATCAGAGGCAGCGAATCAGAGGCGGGGAACCAGAGGCGGGGATTCAGAGGCGGGGAATCAGAGCTGGGGAATCAGAGGCGGGGAATCAGAGCTGGGGAATCAGAGGCAGGGAATCAGAGTTGGGGATTCAGAGGCGGGGAATCAGAGCTGGGGAATCAGAGGCGGGGAATCAGAGGCAGGGAATCAGAGGCGGGGAATCAGAGGCAGGGAATCAGATATGGGGATTCAGAGGTGGGGAAATCAGAGGTTGGGAATCAGAGGCAGGGAATCGGAGGCAGGGAATCAGAGGCAGGGAATCAGATGTGGGGAATCAGAGGCGGGGAATCAGAGCTGGGGAATCAGAGTCGGGGAATCAGAGTTTGGGAATCAGAGGCGGGGAATTAGATATGGGGAAACAGAGGCGGGGAATCAGAGGTGGGGAAACAGAGCTGGGGAATCAGAGGCGGGGAATCAGAGTTGGGGAATCAGAGGTGGGAAATCAGACATGGGGAAGCAGAGGCGGGGAATCAGAGGCGCGGAAAGAGAGGCGGGGAATCAGATATGGGGAATCAGAGGTGGGGAATCAGATATGGGTAAACAGAGGCGGGGAATCAGAGGCGGGGAAACAGAGGTGGGGAATCTGATATGGGGAATCTGAGGTGGCGAATGAAAGGCGGTGAATCTGAGATGGGGAATCAGAGGCGGGGAATCAGAGGCAGGGAATCAAACACGGGGAATCAGAGCTGGGGAATTAGAGCTGGGGAATCAGAGACGGGGAATCAGAGTTGGGGAATCAGAGGCGGGGAATCAGATATGGGGAAACAGAGGTGGGGAATCAGAGGCAGGGAAACAGAGGTGGGGAATCAGATATGGGGAATCAGAGGTGGGGAATCAGAGGTTGGGAAACAGAGGCAGGGAATCAGAGGCGGGGAGTCAGAGGCGGGGAATCAGAGGCAGGGAATCAGATGTGCGGAATCAGAGTTGGGGAATCAGAGGCAGCGAATCAGAGGCGGGGAACCAGATGCGGGGAATCAGATATGGGTAATCCGAGGCGGAGAATCAGAGTTGGGGAATCAGAGGCGGGGAATCAGATATGGGGAAAGAGAGGCGGTGAATCAGAGGCGGGGAAACAGAGGCGGGGAATCTGATATGGGGAATCAGAGGTGACGAATGAAAGGCGGTGAATCAGAGATGGGGAATCAGAGGCGGGGAATCAGAGGCAGGGAATCAAACACGGGGAATCAGAGGTGGGGTATCAGAGGTGGGGAATCAGAGGCGGGGAATCTGAGTTGGGGAATCAGAGGCGGGGAATCAGATATTGGGAAACAGAGGCGGGGAATCAGAGGCAGGGAAACAGAGGTGGGGAATCAGATATGGGGAAACAGAGGTGGGGAATCAGAGGTTGGGAAACAGAGGCAGGGAATCAGAGGCGGGGAGTCGGAGGCGGGGAATCACAGGCAGGGAATCAAATGTGCGGAATCAGAGATGGGGAATCAGAGGCAGCGAATCAGAGGCGGGGAACCAGAGGCGGGGATTCAGAGGCGGGGAATCAGATATGGGGAAACAGAGGCGGGGAATTAGAGGCGGGCAAACAGAGGCGGGGAATCAGATATGGGGAATCAGAGGTGGGGAATCAGAGGTTGTGTATCAGAGATGGGGAATCACAGGCGGGAAATCAAAGGCAGGGAATCAGAGCTGGGGAATCAGAGGCGGGGAATCAGAGCTGGGGAATCAGAGGCGGGGAATCAGAGCTGGGGAATCAGAGGCAGGGAATCAGAGTTGGGGATTCAGAGGAGGGGAATCAGGGCTGGGGAATCAGTGGCGGGGAATCAGAGGCAGGGAATCAGAGGCGGGGAATCAGAGGCAGGGAATCAGATATGGGGATTCAGAGGTGGGGAATCAGAGGTTGGGAATCAGAGGCAGGGAATCGGAGGCAGGCTATCCGAGGCAGGGAATCAGATGTGGGGAATCAGAGGCTGGGAATCAGAGCTGGGGAATCAGAGGCGTGGAATCAGAGTTTGGGAATCAGAGGCGGGGAATTAGATATGGGGAAACAGAGGCGGGGAATCAGAGGTGGGGAAACAGAGCTGGTGAATCAGAGGCGGGGAATCAGAGTTGGGGAATCAGAGGCGGGGAATCAGATATGGGGAATCAGAGGCGGGGAATCAGAGGCGCGGAAAGAGAGGCGGGGAATCAGATATGGGGAATCAGAGGTGGGGAATCAGGGGCGTGGTATCAGAGGCTGGGTATCAGACACGGGGATTCAGAGGCGGGGTATCAGAGATGGGGAATCAGAGGCGGGGAATCAGAGGCAGGGAATCAGATGCGGGGAATCAGAGGCGGGGAATCAGAGTCCAGGAATCAGAGGCGGGGAATCAGAGTTGGGGAATCAGAGGCGGGGAATCAGATATGGGGAAACAGAGGCGGGGAATCAGAGGCGGGGAAACAGAGGCGGGGAATCTGATATGGGGAATCAGAGGTGGCGAATGAAAGGAAGTGAATCAGAGATGGGGAATCAGAGGCGGGGAATCAGAGGCAGGGAATCAAACACGGTGAATAAGAGGCGGGGAATCAGAGCTGGAGAATCAGAGGCGGGGAATCAGAGTTGGGGAATCAGAGGCGGGGAATCAAATATGGGCAACCAGAGGCGGGGAATCAGAGGCAGGGAAACAGAGGTGGGGAATCAGATATGGGGTATCAGAGGTGGGGAATCAGAGGTTGGGAAACAGAGGCAGGGAATCAGAGGCGGGGAGTCAGAGGCGGGGAATCAGAGGCAGGGAATCAGATGTGCGGAATCAGAGATGGAGAATCAGATGCAGCGAAAAAGAGGCGGGGAACCAGAGGCGGGGAATCAGAGGCCGGGAATCAGAGGCCGGGAATGAGAGGCCGGGTATCAGAGGCCGGGGAATCAGAGGCGGGGAATCAGAGATGGGGAATCAGAGGCGGGGAATCAAACACGGGGAATCAGAGCTGGGGAATCAGAGGCGGGGAATCAGAGTTGGCGAATCAGATATGGGGAATCAGAGGTGGGGAATCAGGGGCGGGGAATCAGTGGCAGGGAATCAGAGGTGGGAATCAGAGGCGGGGCATCAGAGGCAGGGAATCAGACACGGGGAATCAGAGGCGGGGAATCAGAGATGGGGAATCAGAGGCGGTGAATCAGAGGCAGGGAATCGGACACCTGGAATCAGAGGCGGGGAATCAGAGCTGGGGAATCAGAGGCGGTGAATCAGAGTTGGGGAATCAGAGGCGGGGAATCAGATGTGGTGAATCAGAGGTGGCGAATCAGAGGTTGTGAATCAGAGATGGGGAATCACAGGCGGGAAATGAGAGGCAGGGAATCAGAGCTGGGGAATCAGAGGAGGGGAATCAGAGCTGGGGAATCAGAGGCAGGGAATCAGAGTTGGGGATTCAGAGGCGGGGAATCAGAGCTGGGGAATCAGAAGCGGGGAATCAGAGGCGGGGAATCAGAGGCAGGGAATCAGAGGCAGGCAATCAGATATGGGGATTCAGAGGCAGGGAATCAGATGTGGGGAATCAGAGGCAGGGAATCAGAGCTGGGGAATCAGAGGCGGGGAATCAGAGTTTGGGAATCAGAGGCGGGGAATCAGATATGGGGAATCAGAGGCGGGGAATCAGAGGCGCGGAAAGAGAGGCGGGAAATCAGATATAGGGAATCAGAGGTGGGGAATCAGGGGAGGGGTATCAGAGGCTGGGTATCAGACACGGGGATTCAGAGGCGGGGAATCAGAGATGGGGAATCAGAGGCGGGGAATAAGAGGCAGGGAATCAGACGCGGGCAATCAGAGGCGGGGAATCAGAGCTGGGTAATCAGAGGCGGGGAATCAGAGTTGGGGAATCAGAGGCGGGGAATCAGATATGGGGAAAGAGAGGCGGGGAATCAGAGGCGGGGAAACAGAGGCGGGGAATTCTATATGGGGAATCAGAGGTGGCGAATGAAAGGCGGTGAATCAGAGATGGGGAATCAGAGGCGGGGAATCAGAGGCAGGGAATCAAACACGGGGAATCAGAGGTGGGGTATCAGAGCTGGGGAATCAGAGGCGGGGAATCAGAGTTGGGGAATCAGAGGCGAGGAATCAGATATTAGGAAACAGAGGCGGGGAATCAGAGGCAGGGAAACAGAGGTGGGGAATCAGATATGGGGAATCAGAGGTGGGGAATCAGAGGTTGGGAAACAGAGGCAGGGAATCAGAGGCGGGGAGTCAGAGGCGGGGAATCAGAGGCAGGGAATCAGATGTGCGGAATCAGAGATGGGGAATCAGAGGCAGCGAATCAGAGGCGGGGAACCAGAGGCGGGGATTCAGAGGCGGGGAATCAGATATGGGGAAACAGAGGCGGGGAATTAGAGGCGGGCAAACAGAGGCGGGGAATCAGATATGGGGAATCAGAGGTGGGGAATCAGAGGTTGTGAATCAGAGATGGGGAATCACAGGCGGGAAATCAGAGGCAGGGAATCAGAGCTGGGGAATCAGAGGCGGGGAATCAGAGCTCGGGAATCAGAGGCAGGGAATCAGAGTTGGGGATTCAGAGGCGGGGAATCAGAGATGGGGAATCAGAGGCGGGGAATCAGAGGCAGGGAATCAGAGGCGGGGAATCAGAGGCAGGGAATCAGATATGGGGATTCAGAGGTGGGGAATCAGAGGTTGGGAATCAGAGGCAGGGAATCGGAGGCAGGGAATCAGAGGCAGGGAATCAGAGGCGGGGAATCAGAGCTGGGGAATCAGAGTCGTGGAATCAGAGTTTGGGAATCAGAGGCGGGGAATCAGATATGGGGAAACAGAGGCGGGGAATCAGAGGTGGGGAAACAGAGCTGGGGATTCAGAGGCGGGGAATCAGAGTTGGGGAATCAGAGGCGGGGAATCAGATATGGGGAAGCAGAGGTGGGGAATCAGAGGCGCGGAAAGAGAGGCGGGGTATCAGATATGGGGAATCAGAGGTGGGGAATCAGATATGGGGAAACAGAGGCGGGGAATCAGAGGCGGGGAAACAGAGGTGGGGAATCTGATATGTGGAATCAGAGGTGGCGAATGAAAGGCGGTGAATCTGAGATGGGGAATCAGAGGCGGGGAATCAGAGGCAGGGAATCAAACACAGGGAATCAGAGTTGGGGAATCAGAGGTGGGGAATCAGAGGTTGTGAATCAGAGATGGGGAATCACAGGTGGGAAATCAAAGGCAGGGAATCAGAGCTGGGGAATCAGAGGCGGGGAATCAGAGCTGGGGAATCAGAGGCGGGGAATCAGAGCTGGGGAATCAGAAGCAGGGAATCAGAGTTGGGGATTCAGAGGCGGGGAATCAGAGCTGGGGAATCAGTGGCGGTGAATCAGAGGCAGGGAATCAGAGGCGGGGAATCAGAGGCAGGGAATCAGATATGGGGATTCAAAGGTGGGGAATCAGATGTTGGGAATCAGAGGCAGGGAATCGGAGGCAGGGAATCAGAGGCAGGTAGTCAGATGTGGGGAATCAGAGGCTGGGAATCAGAGCTGGGGAATCAGGCGTGGAATCAGAGTTTGGGAATCAGAGGCGGGGAATTAGATATGGGGAAACAGAGGCGGGGAATCAGAGGTGGGGAAACAGAGCTGGTGAATCAGAGGCGGGGAATCAGAGTTGGGGATTCAGAGGCGGGGAATCAGAGGCGCGGAAAGAGAGGCGGGGAATCAGATATGGGGAATCAGAGGTGGGAAATCAGGGGCGGGGTATCAGAGGCTGGGTATCAGACACGGGGATTCAGAGGCGGGGAATCAGAGATGGGGAATCAGAGGCGGGGAATCAGAGGCAGGGAATCAGATGAGGGGAATCAGAGGCGGGGAATCAGAGTCCAGGAATCAGAGGTGGGGTATCAGAGGTGGGGAATCAGAGGCGGGGAATCAGATATGGGGAATCAGAGGCGAGGAATCAGATATTGGGAAACAGAGGCGGGGAATCAGAGGCAGGGAAACAGTGGGGAATCAGATATGGGGAATCAGAGGTGGGGAATCAGAGGTTGGGAAACAGAGGCAGGGAATCAGAGGCGGGGAGTCAGTGGCGGGGAATCAGAGGCAGGGAATCAGATGTGTGGAATCAGAGATGGGGAATCAGAGGCGGGGAATTAGAGGCGGGCAAACAGAGGCAGGGAATCAGATGTGGGGAATCAGAGGCAGGGAATCAGAGCTGGGGAATCAGAGGCGGGGAATCAGAGTTTGGGAATCAGAGGCGTGGAATCAGATATGGGGAATCAGAGGCGGGGAATCAGAGGCGCGGAAAGAGAGGCGGGAAATCAGATATGGGGAATCAGAGGTGGGGAATCAGGGGAGGGGTATCAGAGGCTGGGTATCAGACACGGGGATTCAGAGGCGGGGAATCAGAGATGGGGAATCAGAGGCAGGGAATCGGAGGCAGGGAATCAGAGGCAGGGAATCAGATGTGGGGAATCAGAGGCGGGGAATCAGAGCTGGGGAATCAGAGTCGGGGAATCAGAGTTTGGGAATCAGAGGCGGGGAATTAGATATGGGGAAGCAGAGGCGGGGAATCAGAGGCGCGGAAAGAGAGGCGGGGAATCAGATATGGGGAATCAGATATGGGGAAACAGAGGCGGGGAATCAGAGGCGGGGAAACAGAGGTGGGGAATCTGATATGGGGAATCAGAGGTGGCGAATGAAAGGCGGTGAATCTGAAATGGGGAATCAGAGGCGGGGAATCAGAGGCCGGGAATGAGAGGCCGGGAATCAGAGGCAGGGAATCAGAGGCCGGGAATCAGAGATGGGGAATCAGAGGCGGGGAATCAAACACGGGGAATCAGAGCTGGGGAATCAGAGGCGGGGAATCAGAGTTGGGGAAACAGAGGCGGGGAATCAGATATGGGGAAACAGAGGCGGGGAAACAGAGGCAGGGAATCAGAGGCGGGGAGTCAGAGGCTGGGAATCAGAGGCAAGGAATCAGATGTGCGGAATCAGAGATGAGGAATCAGAGGCAGCGAATCAGAGGCGGAGAACCAGAGGCGGGGAATCAGAGGCTGGGAATCAGAGGCCGGGAATGAGAGGCCGGGAATCAGAGGCCGGGAATCAGAGATGGGGTATCAGAGGCGGGGAATCAAACACGGGGAATCAGAGCTGGGGAATCAGAGGCGGGGAATCAGAGTTGGGGAATCAGAGGCGGGGAATCAAATATGGGGAAACAGAGGCGGGGAATCAGAGGCGCAGAAACAGAGGCGGGGTATCAGATATGGGGAATCAGAGGTGGGGAATCAGGGGCGGGGTATCAGAGGCTGGGTATCAGACACGGGGATTCAGAGGCGGGGAATCAGAGATGGGGAATCAGAGGCGGGGAATCAGAGGCAGGGAATCAGACGCGGGGAATCAGAGGCGGGGAATCAGAGCCTGGGAATCAGAGGCGGGGAATCAGAGGCGGGGAAAGAGAGGCGGGGAATCAGATATGGGGACTCAGAGGTGGGGAATCAGAGGTTGGGAATCAGAGGCAGGGAATCAGAGGCGGGGAATCAGAGGCGGGGAAACAGAGGCGGGGAATTCTATATGGGGAATCAGAGGTGGCGAATGAAAGGTGGTGAATCAGAGATGGGGAATCAGAGGCGGGGAATCAGAGGCAGGGAATCAAACACGGGGAATCAGAGGTGGGGTATCAGAGCTGGGGAATCAGAGGCGGGGAATCAGAGTTGGGGAATCAGAGGCGAGGAATCAGATATTAGGAAACAGAGGCGGGGAATCAGAGGCAGGGAAACAGAGGTGGGGAATCAGATATGGGGAATTAGAGGTGGGGAATCAGAGGTTGGGAAACAGAGGCAGGGAATCAGAGGCGGGGAGTCAGAGGCGGGGAATCAGAGGCAGGGAATCAGATGTGCGGAATCAGAGATGGGGAATCAGAGGCAGCGAATCAGAGGCGGGGAACCAGAGGCGGGGATTCAGAGGCGGGGAATCAGAGCTGGGGAATCAGAGGCGGGGAATCAGAGCTGGGGAATCAGAGGCAGGGAATCAGAGTTGGGGATTCAGAGGCGGGGAATCAGAGCTGGGGAATCAGAGGCGGGGAATCAGAGGCGGGGAATCAGAGGCAGGGAATCAGATATGGGGATTCAGAGGTGGGGAAATCAGAGGTTGGGAATCAGAGGCAGGGAATCGGAGGCAGGGAATCAGAGGCAGGGAATCAGATGTGGGGAATCAGAGGCGGGGAATCAGAGCTGGGGAATCAGAGTCGGGGAATCAGAGTTTGGGAATCAGAGGCGGGGAATTAGATATGGGGAAACAGAGGCGGGGAATCAGAGGTGGGGAAACAGAGCTGGGGAATCAGAGGCGGGGAATCAGAGTTGGGGAATCAGAGGAGGGGAATCAGACATGGGGAAGCAGAGGCGGGGAATCAGAGGCGCGGAAAGAGAGGCGGGGAATCAGATATGGGGAATCAGAGGTGGGGAATCAGATATGGGGAAACAGAGGCGGGGAATCAGAGGCGGGGAAACAGAGGTGGGGAATCTGATATGGGGAATCTGAGGTGGCGAATGAAAGGCGGTGAATCTGAGATGGGGAATCAGAGGCGGGGAATCAGAGGCAGGGAATCAAACACGGGGAATCAGAGCTGGGGAATCAGAGCTGGGGAATCAGAGACGGGGAATCAGAGTTGGGGAATCAGAGGCGGGGAATCAGATATGGGGAAACAGAGGTGGGGAATCAGAGGCAGGGAAACAGAGGTGGGGAATCAGATATGGGGAATCAGAGGTGGGGAATCAGAGGTTGGGAAACAGAGGCAGGGAATCAGAGGCGGGGAGTCAGAGGCGGGGAATCAGAGGCAGGGAATCAGATGTGCGGAATCAGAGTTGGGGAATCAGAGGCAGCGAATCAGAGGCGGGGAACCAGATGCGGGGAATCAGATATGGGTAATCCGAGGCGGAGAATCAGAGTTGGGGAATCAGAGGCGGGGAATCAGATATGGGGAAAGAGAGGCGGTGAATCAGAGGCGGGGAAACAGAGGCGGGGAATCTGATATGGGGAATCAGATGTGACGAATGAAAGGCGGTGAATCAGAGATGGGGAATCAGAGGCGGGGAATCAGAGGCAGGGAATCAAACACGGGGAATCAGAGGTGGGGTATCAGAGCTGGGGAATCAGAGGCGGGGAATCTGAGTTGGGGAATCAGAGGCGGGGAATCAGATATTGGGAAACAGAGGCGGGGAATCAGAGGCAGGGAAACAGAGGTGGGGAATCAGATATGGGGAAACAGAGGTGGGGAATCAGAGGTTGGGAAACAGAGGCAGGGAATCAGAGGCGGGGAGTCAGAGGCGGGGAATCAGAGGCAGGGAATCAAATGTGCGGAATCAGAGATGGGGAATCAGAGGCAGCGAATCAGAGGCGGGGAACCAGAGGCGGGGATTCAGAGGCGGGGAATCAGATATGGGGAAACAGAGGCGGGGAATTAGAGGCGGGCAAACAGAGGCGGGGAATCAGATATGGGGAATCAGAGGTGGGGAATCAGAGGTTGTGAATCAGAGATGGGGAATCACAGGCGGGAAATCAAAGGCAGGGAATCAGAGCTGGGGAATCAGAGGCGGGGAATCAGAGCTGGGGAATCAGAGGTGGGGAATCAGAGCTGGGGAATCAGAGGCAGGGAATCAGAGTTGGGGATTCAGAGGAGGGGAATCAGGGCTGGGGAATCAGTGGCGGGGAATCAGAGGCAGGGAATCAGAGGCGGGGAATCAGAGGCAGGGAATCAGATATGGGGATTCAGAGGTGGGGAATCAGAGGTTGGGAATCAGAGGCAGGGAATCGGAGGCAGGCTATCCGAGGCAGGGAATCAGATGTGGGGAATCAGAGGCTGGGAATCAGAGCTGGGGAATCAGAGGCGTGGAATCAGAGTTTGGGAATCAGAGGCGGGGAATTAGATATGGGGAAACAGAGGCGAGGAATCAGAGGTGGGGAAACAGAGCTGGTGAATCAGAGGCGGGGAATCAGAGTTGGGGAATCAGAGGCGGGGAATCAGATATGGGGAATCAGAGGCGGGGAATCAGAGGCGCGGAAAGAGAGGCGGGGAATCAGATATGGGGAATCAGAGATGGGGAATCAGGGGCGTGGTATCAGAGGCTGGGTATCAGACACGGGGATTCAGAGGCGGGGTATCAGAGATGGGGAATCAGAGGCGGGGAATCAGAGGCAGGGAATCAGATGCGGGGAATCAGAGGCGGGGAATCAGAGTCCAGGAATCAGAGGCGGGGAATCAGAGTTGGGGAATCAGAGGCGGGGAATCAGATATGGGGAAACAGAGGCGGGGAATCAGAGGCAGGGAAACAGAGGCGGGGAATCTGATATGGGGAATCATAGGTGGCGAATGAAAGGAAGTGAATCAGAGATGGGGAATCAGAGGCGGGGAATCAGAGGCAGGGAATCAAACACGGTGAATAAGAGGCGGGGAATCAGAGCTGGAGAATCAGAGGCGGGGAATCAGAGTTGGGGAATCAGAGGCGGGGAATCAAATATGGGCAACCAGAGGCGGGGAATCAGAGGCAGGGAAACAGAGGTGGGGAATCAGATATGGGGTATCAGAGGTGGGGAATCAGAGGTTGGGAAACAGAGGCAGGGAATCAGAGGCGGGGAGTCAGAGGTGGGGAATCAGAGGCAGGGAATCAGATGTGCGGAATCAGAGATGGAGAATCAGATGCAGCGAAAAAGAGGCGGGGAACCAGAGGCGGGGAATCAGAGGCCGGGAATCAGAGGCCGGGAATGAGAGGCCGGGAATCAGAGGCCGGGGAATCAGAGGCGGGGAATCAGAGATGGGGAATCAGAGGCGGGGAATCAAACTAGGGGAATCAGAGCTGGGGAATCAGAGGCGGGGAATCAGAGTTGGCGAATCAGATATGGGGAATCAGAGGTGGGGAATCAGGGGCGGGGAATCAGTGGCAGGGAATCAGAGGTGGGAATCAGAGGCGGGGCATCAGAGGCAGGGAATAAGACACGGGGAATCAGAGGCGGGGAATCAGAGATGGGGAATCAGAGGCGGTGAATCAGAGGCAGGGAATCGGACACCTGGAATCAGAGGCGGGGAATCAGAGCTGGGGAATCAGAGGCGGGGAATCAGAGTTGGGGAATCAGAGGCGGGGAATCAGATGTGGTGAATCAGAGGTGGGGAATCAGAGGTTGTTAATCAGAGATGGGGAATCACAGGCGGGAAATGAGAGGCAGGGAATCAGAGCTGGGGAATCAGAGGAGGGGAATCAGAGCTGGGGAATCAGAGGCAGGGAATCAGAGTTGGGGATTCAGAGGCGGGGAATCAGAGCTGGGGAATCAGAAGCGGGGAATCAGAGGCGGGGAATCAGAGGCAGGGAATCAGAGGCAGGCAATCAGATATGGGGATTCAGAGGCAGGGAATCAGATGTGGGGAATCAGAGGCAGGGAATCAGAGCTGGGGAATCAGAGGCGGGGAATCAGAGTTTGGGAATCAGAGGCGGGGAATCAGATATGGG
This sequence comes from Narcine bancroftii, assembly GCF_036971445.1. NCBI lineage: Eukaryota > Metazoa > Chordata > Chondrichthyes > Torpediniformes > Narcinidae > Narcine > Narcine bancroftii. The sequence goes on from NC_091474.1 coordinate 57,442,649, forward strand.
GAATCAGAGGCGGGGAATCAGAGGCGCGGAAAGAGAGGCGGGAAATCAGATATAGGGAATCAGAGGTGGGGAATCAGGGGAGGGGTATCAGAGGCTGGGTATCAGACACGGGGATTCAGAGGCGGGGAATCAGAGATGGGGAATCAGAGGCGGGGAATAAGAGGCAGGGAATCAGACGCGGGCAATCAGAGGCGGGGAATCAGAGCTGGGTAATCAGAGGCGGGGAATCAGAGTTGGGGAATCAGAGGCGGGGAATCAGATATGGGGAAAGAGAGGCGGGGAATCAGAGGCGGGGAAACAGAGGCGGGGAATTCTATATGGGGAATCAGAGGTGGCGAATGAAAGGCGGTGAATCAGAGATGGGGAATCAGAGGCGGGGAATCAGAGGCAGGGAATCAAACACGGGGAATCAGAGGTGGGGTTTCAGAGCTGGGGAATCAGAGGCGGGTAATCAGAGTTGGGGAATCAGAGGCGAGGAATCAGATATTAGGAAACAGAGGCGGGGAATCAGAGGCAGGGAAACAGAGGTGGGGAATCAGATATGGGGAATCAGAGGTGGGGAATCAGAGGTTGGGAAACAGAGGCAGGGAATCAGAGGCGGGGAGTCAGAGGCGGGGAATCAGAGGCAGGGAATCAGATGTGCGGAATCAGAGATGGGGAATCAGAGGCAGCGAATCAGAGGCGGGGAACCAGAGGCGGGGATTCAGAGGCGGGGAATCAGATATGGGGAAACAGAGGCGGGGAATTAGAGGCGGGCAAACAGAGGCGGGGAATCAGATATGGGGAATCAGAGGTGGGGAATCAGAGGTTGTGAATCAGAGATGGGGAATCACAGGCGGGAAATCAGAGGCAGGGAATCAGAGGCAGGGAATCGGAGGCAGGGAATCAGAGGCAGGGAATCAGAGGCGGGGAATCAGAGCTGGGGAATCAGAGTCGGTGAATCAGAGTTTGGGAATCAGAGGCGGGGAATCAGATATGGGGAAACAGAGGCGGGGAATCAGAGGTGGGGAAACAGAGCTGGGGATTCAGAGGCGGGGAATCAGAGTTGGGGAATCAGAGGCGGGGAATCAGATATGGGGAAGCAGAGGTGGGGAATCAGAGGCGCAGAAAGAGAGGCGGGGAATCAGGTATGGGGAATCAGAGGTGGGGAATCAGATATGGGGAAACAGAGGCGGGGAATCAGAGGCGGGGAAACAGAGGTGGGGAATCTGATATGTGGAATCAGAGGTGGCGAATGAAAGGCGGTGAATCTGAGATGGGGAATCAGAGGCGGGGAATCAGAGGCAGGGAATCAAACACAGGGAATCAGAGTTGGGGAATCAGAGGTGGGGAATCAGAGGTTGTGAATCAGAGATGGGGAATCACAGGTGGGAAATCAAAGGCAGGGAATCAGAGCTGGGGAATCAGAGGCGGGGAATCAGAGCTGGGGAATCAGAGGCGGGGAATCAGAGCTGGGGAATCAGAGGCAGGGAATCAGAGTTGGGGATTCAGAGGCGGGGAATCAGAGCTGGGGAATCAGTGGCGGTGAATCAGAGGCAGGGAATAAGAGGCGTGGAATCAGAGGCAGGGAATCAGATATGGGGATTCAGAGTTGGGGAATCAGATGTTGGGAATCAGAGGCAGGGAATCGGAGGCAGGGAATCAGAGGCAGGTAGTCAGATGTGGGGAATCAGAGGCTGGGAATCAGAGCTGGGGAATCAGGCGTGGAATCAGAGTTTGGGAATCAGAGGCGGGGAATTAGATATGGGGAAACAGAGGCGGGGAATCAGAGGTGGGGAAACAGAGCTGGTGAATCAGAGGCGGGGAATCAGAGTTGGGGAATCAGAGGCGGGGAATCAGAGGCGCGGAAAGAGAGGCGGGGAATCAGATATGGGGAATCAGAGGTGGGGAATCAGGGGCGGGGTATCAGAGGCTGGGTATCAGTCACGGGGATTCAGAGGCGGGGAATCAGAGATGGGGAATCAGAGGCGGGGAATCAGAGGCAGGGAATCAAATGAGGGGAATCAGAGGCGGGGAATCAGAGTCCAGGAATCAGAGGTGGGGTATCAGAGGTGGGGAATCAGAGGCGGGGAATCAGATATGGGGAATCAGAGGCGAGGAATCAGATATTGGGAAACAGAGGCGGGGAATCAGAGGCAGGGAAACAGAGGTGGGGAATCAGATATGGGGAATCAGAGGTGGGGAATCAGAGGTTGGGAAACAGAGGCAGGGAATCAGAGGCGGGGAGTCAGAGGCGGGGAATCAGAGGCAGGGAATCAGATGGGGAATCAGAGGTGGGGAATCAGATATGGGGAATCAGAGGTGGGGAATCAGAGGTTGGGAAACAGAGGCAGGGAATCAGAGGCGGGGAGTCAGAGGTGGGGAATCAGAGGCAGGGAATCAGATGTGTGGAATCAGAGATGGGGAATCAGAGGCAGCGAATCAGAGGCGGGGAATCAGAGCTGGGGAATCAGAGGCGGGGAATCAGAGTTTGGGAATCAGAGGCGGGGAATCAGATATGGGGAATCAGAGGCGGGGAATCAGAGGCGCGGAAAGAGAGGCGGGAAATCAGATATGGGGAATCAGAGGTGGGGAATCAGGGGAGGGGTATCAGATGCTGGGTATCAGACACGGGGATTCAGAGGCGGGGAATCAGAGATGGGGAATCAGAGGCAGGGAATCGGAGGCAGGGAATCAGAGGCATGGAATCAGATGTGGGGAATCAGAGGCGGGGAATCAGAGCTGGGGAATCAGAGTCGGGGAATCAGAGTTTGGGAATCAGAGGCGGGGAATTAGATATGGGGAAACAGAGGAGGGGAATCAGAGGTGGGGAAACAGAGCTGGGGAATCAGAGGCGGGGAATCAGAGTTGGGGAATCAGAGGTGGGGAATCAGACATGGGGAAGCAGAGGCGGGGAATCAGAGGCGCGGAAAGAGAGGCGGGGAATCAGATATGGGGAATCAGATATGGGGAAACAGAGGCGGGGAATCAGAGGCGGGGAAACAGAGGTGGGGAATCTGATATGGGGAATCAGAGGTGGCGAATGAAAGGCGGTGAATCTGAAATGGGGAATCAGAGGCGGGGAATCAGAGGCCGGGAATGAGAGGCCGGGAATGAGAGGCAGGGAATCAGAGGCCGGGAATCAGAGATGGGGAATCAGAGGCGGGGAATCAAACACGGGGAATCAGAGCTGGGGAATCAGAGGCGGGGAATCAGAGTTGGGGAATCAGAGGCGGGGAATCAGATATGGGGAAACAGAGGCGGGAAACAGAGGCAGGGAATCAGAGGCGGGGAGTCAGAGGCTGGGAATCAGAGGCAGGGAATCAGATGTGCGGAATCAGAGATGAGGAATCAGAGGCAGCGAATCAGAGGCGGAGAACCAGAGGCAGGGATTCAGAGGCTGGGAATCAGAGGCCGGGAATGAGAGGCCGGGAATCAGAGGCCGGGAATCAGAGATGGGGTATCAGAGGCGGGGAATCAAACACGGGGAATCAGAGCTGGGGAATCAGAGGCTGGGAATCAGAGTTGGGGAATCAGAGGCGGGGAATCAAATATGGGGAAACAGAGGCGGGGAATCAGAGGCGGGGAATCAGAGGTGCAGAAACAGAGGCGGGGTATCAGATATGGGGAATCAGAGGTGGGGAATCAGGGGCGGGGTATCAGAGGCTGGGTATCAGACACGGGGATTCAGAGGCGGGGAATCAGAGATGGGGAATCAGAGGCGGGGAATCAGAGGCAGGGAATCAGACGCGGGGAATCAGACGCGGGGAATCAGAGCCTGGGAATCAGAGGCGGGGAATCAGAGGCGGGGAAAGAGAGGCGGGGAATCAGATATGGGGACTCAGAGGTGGGGAATCAGAGGTTGGGAATCAGAGGCAGGGAATCAGAGGCGGGGAATCAGAGGCGGGGAATCAGAGGCAGGGTTTCGGATGTGCGGAATCAGAGATGGGGAATCAGAGGTGGGGAATCAGAGTCCAGGAATCAGAGATGGGGAATCAGAGGCGGGGAATCAGAGGCGGAAAAACATAGGTGGGGAATCAGATACGGGGAATCAGAGGTGGGGAATCAGAGGCGGTGAATCAGAGTTGGGGAATCAGAGGCGGGGAATCAGAGCTGGGGTATCAGAGGCGGGGAATCAGAGTTTGGGAATCAGAGGAGGGGAATCAGATATGGGGAATCAGAGGCGGGGAATCAGAGGCGCGGAAAGAGAGGCGGGAAATCAGATATGGGGAATCAGAGGTGCGAATCGGGGAGGGGTATCAGAGGCTGGGTATCAGAAACGGGGATTCAGAGGCAGGGAATCAGATGTGCGGAATCAGAGATGGGGAATCAGAGGCAGCGAATCAGAGGCGGGGAATCAGATATGGGTAATCAGAGGCGGGGAATCAGAGTTGGGGAATCAGAGGCGGGGAATCAGATATGGGAAAAGAGAGGCGGGGAATCAGAGGCGGGGAAACAGAGGCGGGGAATCTGATATGGGGAATCTGAGGTGGCGAATGAAAGGCGGTGAATCAGAGATGGGGAATCAGAGGCGGGGAATCAGAGGCAGGGAATCAAACACGGGGAATCAGAGGTGGGGTATCAGAGCTGGGGAATCAGAGGCGGGGAATCAGAGTTGGGGAATCAGAGGCGGGGAATCAGATATTGGGAAACAGAGGCGGGGAATCAGAGGCAGGGAAACAGAGGTGGGGAATCAGATATGGGGAATCAGAGGTGGGAAACAGAGGTTGGGAATGAGAGGCCGGGAATCAGAGGCCGGGGAATCAGAGGCGGGGAATCAAACACGGGGAATCAGAGCTGGGGAATCAGAGGCGGGGAATCAGAGTTGGCGAATCAGATATGGGGAATCAGAGTTGGGGAATCAGGGGCGGGGAATCAGTGGCAGGGAATCAGAGGTGGGAATCAGAGGCGGGGAATCAGAGGCAGGGAATGAGACACGGGGAATCAGAGGCGGGGAATCAGAGATGGGGAATCAGAGGATGTGAATCAGAGGCAGGGAATCGGACACCGGGAATCAGAGGCGGGGAATCAGAGCTGGGGAATCAGAGGCGGGGAATCAGAGTTGGCGAATCAGAGGCGGGGAATCAGATGTGGTGAATCAGAGGTGGGGGATCAGAGGTTGTGAATCAGAGATGGGGAATCACAGGCGGGAAATCAGAGGCAGGGAATCAGAGCTGGGGAATCAGAGGAGGGGAATCAGAGCTGGGGAATCAGAGGCAGGGAATCAGAGTTGGGGATTCAGAGGCGGGGAATCTGAGCTGGGGAATCAGAAGCGGGGAATCAGAGGCGGGGAATCAGAGGCAGGGAATCAGAGGCGGGGAATCAGAGGCAGGGAATCAGATGTGGGGAATCAGAGGCAGGGAATCAGAGCTGGGGTATCAGAGGCGGGGAATCAGAGTTTGGGAATCAGAGGCGGGGAATCAGATATGGGGAATCAGAGGCGGGGAATCAGAGGCGCGGAAAGAGAGGCGGGAAATCAGATATGGGAATCAGAGGTGGGGAATCAGGGGAGGGGTATCAGAGGCTGGGTATCAGACACTGGGATTCAGGGGCGGGGAATCAGAGATGGGGAATCAGAGGCGGGGAATCAGAGGCAGGGAATCAGACGCGGGGAATCAGAGGCGGGGAATCAGTGCTGGGTAATCAGAGGCGGGGAATCAGAGTTGGGGAATCAGAGGCGGAGAATCAGATATGGGGAAAGAGAGGCGGGGAATCAGAGGCGGGGAAACAGAGGCGGGGAATCTGATATGGGGAATCAGAGGTGGCGAATGAAAGGCGGTGAATCAGAGATGGGGAATCAGAGGCGTGGAATCAGAGGCAGGGAATCAAACACGGGGAATCAGAGGTGGGGTATCAGAGCTGGGGAATCAGAGGCGGGGAATAAGAGTTGGGGAATCAGAGGCGAGGAATCAGATATTGGGAAACAGAGGCGGGGAATCAGAGGCAGGGAAACAGAGGTGGGGAATCAGATATGGGGAATCAGAGGTGGGGAATCAGAGGTTGGGAAACAGAGGCAGGGAATCAGAGGCGGGGAGTCAGAGGCGGGGAATCAGAGGCAGGGAATCAGATGTGCGGAATCAGAGATGGGGAATCAGAGGCAGCGAATCAGAGGCGGGGAACCAGAGGCGGGGATTCAGAGGCGGGGAATCAGATATGGGGAAACACAGGCGGGGAATTAGAGGCGGGCAAACAGAGGCGGGGAATCAGATATGGGGAATCAGAGGTGGGGAATCAGAGGTTGTGAATCAGAGATGGGGAATCACAGGCGGGAAATCAGAGGCAGGGAATCAGAGCTGGGGAATCAGAGGCGGGGAATCAGAGCTGGGGAATCAGAGGCAGGGAATCAGAGTTGGGGATTCAGAGGCGGGGAATCAGAGCTGGGGAATCAGAGGCGGGGAATCAGAGGCAGGGAATCAGAGGCGGGGAATCAGAGGCAGGGAATCAGATATGGGGATTCAGAGGTGGGGAAATCAGAGGTTGGGAATCAGAGGCGGGGAATCAGAGCTGGGGAATCAGAGTCGGGGAATCAGAGTTTGGGAATCAGAGGCGGGGAATTAGATATGGGGAAACAGAGGCGGGGAATCAGAGGTGGGGAAACAGAGCTGGGGAATCAGAGGCGGGGAATCAGAGTTGGGGAATCAGAGGTGGGGAATCAGACATGGGGAAGCAGAGGCGGGGAATCAGAGGCGCGGAAAGAGAGGCGGGGAATCAGATATGGGGAATCAGAGGTGGGGAATCAGATATGGGGAAACAGAGGCGGGGAATCAGAGGCGGGGAAACAGAGGTGGGGAATCTGATATGGGGAATCAGAGGTGGCGAATGAAAGGCGGTGAATCTGAGATGGGGAATCAGAGGCGGGGAATCAGAGGCAGGGAATCAAACACGGGGAATCAGAGGTGGGGAATCAGAGCTGGGGAATCAGAGGCGGGGAATCAGAGTTGGGGAATCAGAGGCGGGGAATCAGATATGGGGAAACAGAGGTGGGGAATCAGAGGCAGGGAAACAGAGGTGGGGAATCAGATATGGGGAATCAGAGGTGGGGAATCAGAGGTTGGGAAACAGAGGCAGGGAATCAGAGGCGGGGAGTCAGAGGCGGGGAATCAGAGGCAGGGAATCAGATGTGCGGAATCAGAGTTGGGGAATCAGAGGCAGCGAATCAGAGGCGGGGAACCAGATGCGGGGAATCAGATATGGGTAATCCGAGGCGGGGAATCAGAGTTGGGGAATCAGAGGCGGGGAATCAGATATGGGGAAAGAGAGGCGGTGAATCAGAGGCGGGGAAACAGAGGCGGGGAATCTGATATGGGGAATCAGAGGTGGCGAATGAAAGGCGGTGAATCAGAGATGGGGAATCAGAGGCGGGAAATCAGAGGCAGGGAATCAAACACGGGGAATCAGAGGTGGGGTATCAGAGCTGGGGAATCAGAGGCGGGGAATCTGAGTTGGGGAATCAGAGGCGGGGAATCAGATATTGGGAAACAGAGGCGGGGAATCAGAGGCAGGGAAACAGAGGTGGGGAATCAGATATGGGGAAACAGAGGTGGGGAATCAGAGGTTGGGAAACAGAGGCAGGGAATCAGAGGCGGGGAGTCAGAGGCGGGGAATCAGAGGCAGGGAATCAAATGTGCGGAATCAGAGATGGGGAATCAGAGGCAGTGAATCAGAGGCGGGGAACCAGAGGCGGGGATTCAGAGGCGGGGAATCAGATATGGGGAAACAGAGGCGGGGAATTAGAGGCGGGCAAACAGAGGCGGGGAATCAGATATGGGGAATCAGAGGTGGGGAATCAGAGGTTGTGAATCAGAGATGGGGAATAACAGGCGGGAAATCAAAGGCAGGGAATCAGAGCTGGGGAATCAGAGGCGGGGAATCAGAGCTGGGGAATCAGAGGCGGGGAATCAGAGCTGGGGAATCAGAGGCAGGGAATCAGAGTTGGGGATTCAGAGGAGGGGAATCAGAGCTGGGGAATCAGTGGCGGGGAATCAGAGGCAGGGAATCAGAGGCGGGGAATCAGAGGCAGGGAATCAGATATGGGGATTCAGAGGTGGGGAATCAGAGGTTGGGAATCAGAGGCAGGGAATCGGAGGCAGGGTATCAGAGGCAGGGAATCAGATGTGGGGAATCAGAGGCTGGGAATCAGAGCTGGGGAATCACAGGCGTGGAATCAGAGTTTGGGAATCAGAGGCGGGGAATTAGATATGGGGAAACAGAGGCGGGGAATCAGAGGTGGGGAAACAGAGCTGGTGAATCAGAGGCGGGGAATTAGAGTTGGGGAATCAGAGGCGGGGAATCAGATATGGGGAATCAGAGGCGGGGAATCAGAGGCGCGGAAAGAGAGGCGGGGAATCAGATATGGGGAATCAGAGGTGGGGAATCAGGGGCGTGGTATCAGAGGCTGGGTATCAGACAAGGGGATTCAGAGGCGGGGAATCAGAGATGGGGAATCAGAGGCGGGGAATCAGAGGCAGGGAATCAGATGCGGGGAATCAGAGGCGGGGAATCAGAGTCCAGGAATCAGAGGCGGGGAATCAGAGTTGGGGAATCAGAGGCGGGGAATCAGATATGGGGAAACAGAGGCGGGGAATCAGAGGCGGGGAAACAGAGGCGGGGAATCTGATATGGGGAATCAGAGGTGGCGAATGAAAGGAAGTGAATCAGAGATGGGGAATCAGAGGCGAGGAATCAGAGGCAGGGAATCAAACACGGTGAATCAGAGGCGGGGAATCAGAGCTGGAGAATCAGAGGCGGGGAATCAGAGTTGGGGAATCAGAGGCGGGGAATCAAATATGGGCAACCAGAGGCGGGGAATCAGAGGCAGGGAAACAGAGGTGGGGAATCAGATATGGGGTATCAGAGGTGGGGAATCAGAGGTTGGGAAACAGAGGCAGGGAATCAGAGGCGGGGAGTCAGAGGCGGGGAATCAGAGGCAGGGAATCAGATGTGCGGAATCAGAGATGGAGAATCAGATGCAGCGAAAAAGAGGCGGGGAACCAGAGGCGGGGAATCAGAGGCCGGGAATCAGAGGCCGGGAATGAGAGGCCGGGAATCAGAGGCCGGGGAATCAGAGGCGGGGAATCAGAGATGGGGAATCAGAGGCGGGGAATCAAACACGGGGAATCAGAGCTGGGGAATCAGAGGCGGGGAATCAGAGTTGGCGAATCAGATATGGGGAATCAGAGGTGGGGAATCAGGGGCGGGGAATCAGTGGCAGGGAATCAGAGGTGGGAATCAGAGGCGGGGCATCAGAGGCAGGGAATCAGACACGGGGAATCAGAGGCGGGGAATCAGAGATGGGGAATCAGAGGCGGTGAATCAGAGGCAGGGAATCGGACACCTGGAATCAGAGGCGGGGAATCAGAGCTGGGGAATCAGAGGTGGGGAATCAGAGTTGGGGAATCAGAGGCGGGGAATCAGATGTGGTGAATCAGAGGTGGGGAATCAGAGGTTGTGAATCAGAGATGGGGAATCACAGGCGGGAAATCAGAGGCAGGGAATCAGAGCTGGGGAATCAGAGGAGGGGAATCAGAGCTGGGGAATCAGAGGCAGGGAATCAGAGTTGGGGATTCAGAGGCGGGGAATCAGAGCTGGGGAATCAGAAGCGGGGAATCAGAGGCGGGGAATCAGAAGCAGGGAATCAGAGGCAGGCAATCAGATATGGGGATTCAGAGGCAGGGAATCAGATGTGGGGAATCAGAGGCAGGGAATCAGAGCTGGGGAATCAGAGGCGGGGAATCAGAGTTTGGGAATCAGAGGCGGGGAATCAGATATGGGGAATCAGAGGTGGGGAATCAGAGGCGCGGAAAGAGAGGCGGGAAATCATATATAGGGAATCAGAGGTGGGGAATCAGGGGAGGGGTATCAGAGGCTGGGTATCAGACACGGGGATTCAGAGGCGGGGAATCAGAGATGGGGAATCAGAGGCGGGGAATAAGAGGCAGGGAATCAGACGCGGGCAATCAGAGGCGGGGAATCAGAGCTGGGTAATCAGAGGCGGGGAATCAGAGTTGGGGAATCAGAGGCGGGGAATCAGATATGGGGAAAGAGAGGCGGGGAATCAGAGGCGGGGAAACAGAGGCGGGGAATTCTATATGGGGAATCAGAGGTGGCGAATGAAAGGCGGTGAATCAGAGATGGGGAATCAGAGGCGGGGAATCAGAGGCAGGGAATCAAACACGGAGAATCAGAGGTGGGGTATCAGAGCTGGGGAATCAGAGGCGGGGAATCAGAGTTGGGGAATCAGAGGCGAGGAATCAGATATTAGGAAACAGAGGCGGGGAATCAGAGGCAGGGAAACAGAGGTGGGGAATCAGATATGGGGAATCAGAGGCAGCGAATCAGAGGCGGGGAGTCAGAGGCGGGGAATCAGAGGCAGGGAATCAGATGTTCGGAATCAGAGATGGGGAATCAGAGGCAGCGAATCAGAGGCGGGGAACCAGAGGCGGGGATTCAGAGGCGGGGAATCAGATATGGGGAAACAGAGGCGGGGAATTAGAGGCGGGCAAACAGAGGCGGGGAATCAGATATGGGGAATCAGAGGTGGGGAATCAGAGGTTGTGAATTAGAGATGGGGAATCACAGGCGGGAAATCAGAGGCAGGGAATCAGAGCTGGGGAATCAGAGGCGGGGAATCAGAGCTCGGGAATCAGAGGCAGGGAATCAGAGTTGGGGATTCAGAGGCGGGGAATCAGAGCTGGGGAATCAGAGGCGGGGAATCAGAGGCAGGGAATCAGAGGCGGGGAATCAGAGGCAGGGAATCAGATATGGGGATTCAGAGGTGGGGAATCAGAGGTTGGGAATCAGAGGCAGGGAATCGGAGGCAGTGAATCAGAGGCAGGGAATCAGAGGCGGGGAATCAGAGCTGGGGAATCAGAGTCGGGGAATCAGAGTTTGGGAATCAGAGGCGGGGAATTAGATATGGGGAAACAGAGGCGGGGAATCAGAGGTGGGGAAACAGAGCTGGGGATTCAGAGGCGGGGAATCAGAGTTGGGGAATCAGAGGCGGGGAATCCGATATGGGGAATCAGAGGCGGGGAACCAGAGGCGGGGATTCAGAGGCGGGGAATCAGATATGGGGAAACAGAGGCGGGGAATTAGAGGCGGGCAAACAGAGGCAGGGAATCAGATGTGGGGAATCAGAGGCAGGGAATCAGAGCTGGGGAATCAGAGGCGGGGAATCAGAGTTTGGGAATCAGAGGCGGGGAATCAGATATGGGGAATCAGAGGCGGGGAATCAGAGGCACGGAAAGAGAGGCGGGAAATCAGATATGGGGAATCAGAGGTGGGGAATAAGGGGAGGGGTATCAGAGGCTGGGTATCAGACACGGGGATTCAGAGGCGGGGAATCAGAGATGGGGAATCAGAGGCAGGGAATCGGAGGCAGGGAATCAGAGGCAGGGAATCAGATGTGGGGAATCAGAGGCGGGGAATCAGAGCTGGGGAATCAGAGTCGGGGAATCAGAGTTTGGGAATCAGAGGCGGGGAATTAGATATGGGGAAACAGAGGCGGGGAATCAGAGGTGGGGAAACAGAGCTGGGGAATCAGAGGCGGGGAATCAGAGTTGGGGAATCAGAGGTGGGGAATCAGACATGGGGAAGCAGAGGCGGGGAATCAGAGGCGCGGAAAGAGAGGCGGGGAATCAGATATGGGGAATCAGAGGTGGGGAATCAGATGCGGGGAATCAGAGGCGGGGAAACAGAGGTGGGGAATCTGATATGGGGAATCAGAGGTGGCGAATGAAAGGCGGTGAATCTGAGATGGGGAATCAGAGGCGGGGAATCAGAGGCAGGGAATCAAACACGGGGAATCAGACGTGGGGAATCAGAGCTGGGGAATCAGAGGCGGGGAATCAGAGTTGGGGAATCAGAGGCGGGGAATCAGATATGGGGAAACAGAGGTGGGGAATCAGAGGCAGGGAAACAGAGGTGGGGAATCAGATATGGGGAATCAGAGGTGGGGAATCAGAGGTTGGGAAACAGAGGCAGGGAATCAGAGGCGGGGAGTCAGAGGCGGGGAATCAGAGGCAGGGAATCAGATGTGCAGAATCAGAGATGGGGAATCAGAGGCAGCGAATCAGAGGCGGGGAACCAGATGCGGGGAATCAGATATGGGTAATCAGAGGCGGGGAATCAGAGTTGGGGAATCAGAAGCGGGGAATCAGATATGGGGAAAGAGAGGCGGTGAATCAGAGGCGGGGAAACAGAGGCGGGGAATCTGATATGGGGAATCAGAGGTGGCGAATGAAAGGCGGTGAATCAGAGATGGGGAATCAGAGGCGGGGAATCAGAGGCAGGGAATCAAACACGGGGAATCAGAGGTGGGGTATCAGAGCTGGGGAATCAGAGGCGGGGAATCTGAGTTGGGGAATCAGAGGCGGGGTATCAGATATTGGGAAACAGAGGCGGGGAATCAGAGGCAGGGAAACAGAGGTGGGGAATCAGATATGGGGAAACAGAGGTGGGGAATCAGAGGTTGGGAAACAGAGGCAGGGAATCAGAGGCGGGGAGTCAGAGGCGGGGAATCAGAGGCAGGGAATCAAATGTGCGGAATCAGAGATGGGGAATCAGAGGCAGCGAATCAGAGGCGGGGAACCAGAGGCGGGGATTCAGAGGCGGGGAATCAGATATGGGGAAACAGAGGCGGGGAATTAGAGGCGGGCAAACAGAGGCGGGGAATCAGATATGGGGAATCAGAGGTGGGGAATCAGAGGTTGTGAATCAGAGATGGGGAATCATAGGCGGGAAATCAAAGGCAGGGAATCAGAGCTGGGGAATCAGAGGCGGGGAATCAGAGCTGGGGAATCAGAGGCGGGGAATCAGAGCTGGGGAATCAGAGGCAGGGAATCAGAGTTGGGGATTCAGAGGAGGGGAATCAGAGCTGGGGAATCAGTGGCGGGGAATCAGAGGCGGGGAATCAGAGGCAGGGAATCACATATGGGGATTCAGAGGTGGGGAATCAGAGGTTGGGAATCAGAGGCAGGGAATCGGAGGCAGGGTATCAGAGGAAGGGAATCAGATGTGGGGAATCAGAGGCTGGGAATCAGAGCTGGGGAATCAGAGGCGTGGAATCAGAGTTTGGGAATCAGAGGCGGGGAATTAGATATGGGGAAACAGAGGCGGGGAATCAGAGGTGGGGAAACAGAGCTGGTGAATCAGAGGCAGGGAATCAGAGTTGGGGAATCAGAGGCGGGGAATCAGATATGGGGAATCAGAGGCGGGGAATCAGAGGCGCGGAAAGAGAGGCGGGGAATCAGATATAGGGAATCAGAGGTGGGGAATCAGGGGCGGGTTATCAGAGGCTGGGTATCAGACACGGGGATTCAGAGGCGGGGAATCAGAGATGGGGAATCAGAGGCGGGGAATCAGAGGCAGGGAATCAGATGCGGGGAATCAGAGGCGGGGAATCAGAGTCCAGGAATCAGAGGCGGGGAATCAGAGTTGGGGAATCAGAGGCGGGGAATCAGATATGGGGAAACAGAGGCGGGGAATCAGAGGCGGGGAAACAGAGGCGGGGAATCTGATATGGGAAATCAGAGGTGGCGAATGAAAGGAAGTGAATCAGAGATGGGGAATCAGAGGCGGGGAATCAGAGGCAGGGAATCAAACACGGTGAATCTGAGGCGGGGAATCAGAGCTGGAGAATCAGAGGCGGGGAATCAGAATTGGGGAATCAGAGGCGGGGAATCAAATATGGGCAACCAGAGGCGGGGAATCAGAGGCAGGGAAACAGAGGTGGGGAATCAGATATGGGGTATCAGAGGTGGGGAATCAGAGGTTGGGAAACAGAGGCAGGGAATCAGAGACGGGGAGTCAGAGGCGGGGAATCAGAGGCAGGGAATCAGATGTGCGGAATCAGAGATGGAGAATCAGATGCAGCGAAAAAGAGGCGGGGAACCAGAGGCGGGGAATCAGAGGCCGGGAATCAGAGGCCGGGAATGAGAGGCCGGGAATCAGAGGCCGGGGAATCAGAGTTGGCGAATCAGATATGGGGAATCAGAGGTGGGGAATCAGGGGCGGGGAATCAGTGGCAGGGAATCAGAGGTGGGAATCAGAGGCGGGGAATCAGAGGCAGGGAATCAGACACGGGGAATCAGAGGCGGGGAATCAGAGATGGGGAATCAGAGGCGGTGAATCAGAGGCAGGGAATCGGACACCTGGAATCAGAGGCGGGGAATCAGAGCTGGGGAATCAGAGGCGGGGATTCAGAGTTGGGGAATCAGAGGCGGGGAATCAGATGTGGTGAATCAGAGGTGGGGAATCAGAGGTTGTGAATCAGAGATGGGGAATCACAGGTGGGAAATCAGGGGCAGGGAATCAGAGCTGGGGAATCAGAGGAGGGGAATCAGAGCTGGGGAATCAGAGGCAGGGAATCAGAGTTGGGGATTCAGAGGCGGGGAATCAGATCTGGGGAATCAGAAGCGGGGAATCAGAGGCGGGGAATCAGAGGCGGGGAATCAGAGGCAGGCAATCAGATATGGGGATTCAGAGGCAGGGAATCAGATGTGGGGAATCAGAGGCAGGGAATCAGAGCTGGGGAATCAGAGGCGGGGAATCAGAGTTTGGGAATCAGAGGCGGGGAAACAGATATGGGGAATCAGAGGCGGGGAATCAGAGGCGCGGAAAGAGAGGCGGGAAATCAGATATGGGGAATCAGAGGTGGGGAATCAGGGGAGGGGTATCAGAGGCTGGGTATCAGACACGGGGATTCAGAGGCGGGGAATCAGAGATGGGGAATCAGAGATGGGGAATCAGAGGCGGGGAATAAGAGGCAGGGAATTTGACGCGGGGAATCAGAGGCGGGGAATCAGAGCTGGGTAATCGGAGGCGGGGAATCAGAGTTGGGGAATCAGAGGCGGGGAATCAGATATGGGGAAAGAGAGGCGGGGAATCAGAGGCGGGGAAACAGAGGCGGGGAATTCTATATGGGGAATCAGAGGTGGCGAATGAAAGGCGGTGAATCAGAGATGGGGAATCAGAGGCGGGGAATCAGAGGCAGGGAATCAAACGCGGGGAATCAGAGGTGGGGTATCAGAGCTGGGGAATCAGAGGCGGGGAATCAGAGTTGGGGAATCAGAGGCGAGGAATCAGATATTAGGAAACAGAGGCGGGGAATCAGAGGCAGGGAAACAGAGGTTGGGAATCAGATATGGGGAATCAGAGGTGGGGAATCAGAGGTTGGGAAACAGAGGCAGGGAATCAGAGGCGGGGAGTCAGAGGCGGGGAATCAGAGGCAGGGAATCAGATGTGTGGAATCAGAGATGGGGAATCAGAGGCAGCGAATCAGAGGCGGGGAACCAGAGGCGCGGATTCAGAGGCGGGGAATCAGATATGGGGAAACAGAGGCGGGGAATTAGAGGCGGACAAACAGAGGCGGGGAATCAGATATGGGGAATCAGAGGTGGGGAATCAGAGGTTGTGAATCAGAGATGGGGAATCACAGGCGGGAAATCAGAGGCAGGGAATCAGAGCTGGGGAATCAGAGGCGGGGAATCAGAGCTCGGGAATCAGAGGCAGGGAATCAGAGTTGGGGATTCAGAGGCGGGGAATCAGAGCTGGGGAATCAGAGGCGGGGAATCAGAGGCAGGGAATCAGAGGCGGGGAATCAGAGGCAGGGAATCAGATATGAGGATTCAGAGGTGGGGAATCAGAGGTTGGGAATCAGAGGCAGGGAATCGGAGGCAGGGAATCAGAGGCAGGGAATCAGAGGCGGGGAATCAGAGCTGGGGAATCAGAGTCGGGGAATCAGAGTTTGGGAATCAGAGGCGGGGAATTCGATATGGGGAAACAGAGGCGGGGAATCAGAGGTGGGGAAACAGAGCTGGGGAATCAGAGGCGGGGAATCAGAGTTCGGGAATCAGAGGCGGGGAATCAGATATGGGGAAGCAGAGGTGGGGAATCAGAGGCGCGGAAAGAGAGGCGGGGAATCAGATATGGGGAATCAGAGGTGGGGAATCAGATATGGGGAAACAGAGGCGGGGAATCAGAGGCGGGGAAACAGAGGTGGGGAATCTGATATGTGGAATCAGAGGTGGCGAATGAAAGGCGGTGAATCTGAGATGGGGAATCAGAGGCGGGGAATCAGAGGCAGGGAATCAAACACGGGGAATCAGAGTTGGGGAATCAGAGGTGGGGAATCAGAGGTTGTGAATCAGAGATGGGGAATCACAGGCGGGAAATCAAAGGCAGGGAATCAGAGCTGGGGAATCAGAGGCGGGGAATCAGAGCTGGGGAATCAGAGGCGGGGAATCAGAGCTGGGGAATCAGAGGCAGGGAATCAGAGTTGGGGATTCAGAGGCGGGGAATCAGAGCTGGGGAATCAGTGGCGGGGAATCAGAGGCAGGGAATCAGAGGCGGGGAATCAGAGGCAGGGAATCAGATATGGGGATTCAGAGGTGGGAAATCAGATGTTGGGAATCAGAGGCAGGGAATCGGAGGCAGGGAATCAGAGGCAGGTAATCAGATGTGGGGAATCAGAGGCTGGGAATCAGAGCTGGGGAATCAGGCGTGGAATCAGAGTTTGGGAATTAGAGGCGGGGAATTAGATATGGGGAAACAGAGGCGGGGAATCAGAGGTGGGGAAACAGAGCTGGTGAATCAGAGGCGGGGAATCAGAGTTGGGGAATCAGAGGCGGGGAATCAGAGGCGGGGAATCAGAGGCGCGGAAAGAGAGGCGGGGAATCAGATATGGGGAATCAGAGGTGGGGAATCAGGGGCGGGGTATCAGAGGCTGGGTATCAGACACGGGGATTCAGAGGCGGGGAATCAGAGATGCGGAATCAGAGGCGGGGAATCAGAGGCAGGGAATCAGATGAGGGGAATCAGAGGCGGGGAATCAGAGTCCAGGAATCAGAGGCGGGGAATCAGAGTTGGGGAATCAGAGGCGGGGAATCAGAGGCGGGGAAACAGAGGCGGGGAATCAGAGGCGGGGAATCAGATATGGGGAATCAGAGGCGGGGAATCAGAGGCGTGGAAAGAGAGGCGGGGAATCAGATATAGGGAATCAGAGGTGGGGAATCAGGGGCGGGTTATCAGAGGCTGGGTATCAGACACGGGGATTCAGAGGCGGGGAATCAGAGATGGGGAATCAGAGGCGGGGAATCAGAGGCAGGGAATCAGATGCGGGGAATCAGAGGCGGGGAATCAGAGTCCAGGAATCAGAGGCGGGGAATCAGAGTTGGGGAATCAGAGGCGGGGAATCAGATATGGGGAAACAGAGGCGGGGAATCAGAGGCGGGGAAACAGAGGCGGGGAATCTGATATGGGAAATCAGAGGTGGCGAATGAAAGGAAGTGAATCAGAGATGGGGAATCAGAGGCGGGGAATCAGAGGCAGGGAATCAAACACGGTGAATCAGAGGCGGGGAATCAGAGCTGGAGAATCAGAGGCGGGGAATCAGAATTGGGGAATCAGAGGCGGGGAATCAAATATGGGCAACCAGAGGCGGGGAATCAGAGGCAGGGAAACAGAGGTGGGGAATCAGATATGGGGTATCAGAGGTGGGGAATCAGAGGTTGGGAAACAGAGGCAGGGAATCAGAGACGGGGAGTCAGAGGCGGGGAATCAGAGGCAGGGAATCAGATGTGCGGAATCAGAGATGGAGAATCAGATGCAGCGAAAAAGAGGCGGGGAACCAGAGGCGGGGAATCAGAGGCCGGGAATCAGAGGCCGGGAATGAGAGGCCGGGAATCAGAGGCCGGGGAATCAGAGTTGGCGAATCAGATATGGGGAATCAGAGGTGGGGAATCAGGGGCGGGGAATCAGTGGCAGGGAATCAGAGGTGGGAATCAGAGGCGGGGAATCAGAGGCAGGGAATCAGACACGGGGAATCAGAGGCGGGGAATCAGAGATGGGGAATCAGAGGCGGTGAATCAGAGGCAGGGAATCGGACACCTGGAATCAGAGGCGGGGAATCAGAGCTGGGGAATCAGAGGCGGGGATTCAGAGTTGGGGAATCAGAGGCGGGGAATCAGATGTGGTGAATCAGAGGTGGGGAATCAGAGGTTGTGAATCAGAGATGGGGAATCACAGGTGGGAAATCAGGGGCAGGGAATCAGAGCTGGGGAATCAGAGGAGGGGAATCAGAGCTGGGGAATCAGAGGCAGGGAATCAGAGTTGGGGATTCAGAGGCGGGGAATCAGATCTGGGGAATCAGAAGCGGGGTATCAGAGGCGGGGAATCAGAGGCGGGGAATCAGAGGCAGGCAATCAGATATGGGGATTCAGAGGCAGGGAATCAGATGTGGGGAATCAGAGGCAGGGAATCAGAGCTGGGGAATCAGAGGCGGGGAATCAGAGTTTGGGAATCAGAGGCGGGGAAACAGATATGGGGAATCAGAGGCGGGGAATCAGAGGCGCGGAAAGAGAGGCGGGAAATCAGATATGGGGAATCAGAGGTGGGGAATCAGGGGAGGGGTATCAGAGGCTGGGTATCAGACACGGGGATTCAGAGGCGGGGAATCAGAGATGGGGAATCAGAGATGGGGAATCAGAGGCGGGGAATAAGAGGCAGGGAATTTGACGCGGGGAATCAGAGGCGGGGAATCAGAGCTGGGTAATCGGAGGCGGGGAATCAGAGTTGGGGAATCAGAGGCGGGGAATCAGATATGGGGAAAGAGAGGCGGGGAATCAGAGGCGGGGAAACAGAGGCGGGGAATTCTATATGGGGAATCAGAGGTGGCGAATGAAAGGCGGTGAATCAGAGATGGGGAATCAGAGGCGGGGAATCAGAGGCAGGGAATCAAACGCGGGGAATCAGAGGTGGGGTATCAGAGCTGGGGAATCAGAGGCGGGGAATCAGAGTTGGGGAATCAGAGGCGAGGAATCAGATATTAGGAAACAGAGGCGGGGAATCAGAGGCAGGGAAACAGAGGTGGGGAATCAGATATGGGGAATCAGAGGTGGGGAATCAGAGGTTGGGAAACAGAGGCAGGGAATCAGAGGCGGGGAGTCAGAGGCGGGGAATCAGAGGCAGGGAATCAGATGTGTGGAATCAGAGATGGGGAATCAGAGGCAGCGAATCAGAGGCGGGGAACCAGAGGCGCGGATTCAGAGGCGGGGAATCAGATATGGGGAAACAGAGGCGGGGAATTAGAGGCGGACAAACAGAGGCGGGGAATCAGATATGGGGAATCAGAGGTGGGGAATCAGAGGTTGTGAATCAGAGATGGGGAATCACAGGCGGGAAATCAGAGGCAGGGAATCAGAGCTGGGGAATCAGAGGCGGGGAATCAGAGCTCGGGAATCAGAGGCAGGGAATCAGAGTTGGGGATTCAGAGGCGGGGAATCAGAGCTGGGGAATCAGAGGCGGGGAATCAGAGGCAGGGAGTCAGAGGCGGGGAATCAGAGGCAGGGAATCAGATATGAGGATTCAGAGGTGGGGAATCAGAGGTTGGGAATCAGAGGCAGGGAATCGGAGGCAGGGAATCAGAGGCAGGGAATCAGAGGCGGGGAATCAGAGCTGGGGAATCAGAGTCGGGGAATCAGAGTTTGGGAATCAGAGGCGGGGAATTAGATATGGGGAAACAGAGGCGGGGAATCAGAGGTGGGGAAACAGAGCTGGGGAATCAGAGGCGGGGAATCAGAGTTGGGGAATCAGAGGCGGGGAATCAGATATGGGGAAGCAGAGGTGGGGAATCAGAGGCGCGGAAAGAGAGGCGGGGAATCAGATATGGGGAATCAGAGGTGGGGAATCAGATATGGGGAAACAGAGGCGGGGAATCAGAGGCGGGGAAACAGAGGTGGGGAATCTGATATGTGGAATCAGAGGTGGCGAATGAAAGGCGGTGAATCTGAGATGGGGAATCAGAGGCGGGGAATCAGAGGCAGGGAATCAAACACGGGGAATCAGAGTTGGGGAATCAGAGGTGGGGAATCAGAGGTTGTGAATCAGAGATGGGGAATCACAGGCGGGAAATCAAAGGCAGGGAATCAGAGCTGGGGAATCAGAGGCGGGGAATCAGAGCTGGGGAATCAGAGGCGGGGAATCAGAGCTGGGGAATCAGAGGCAGGGAATCAGAGTTGGGGATTCAGAGGCGGGGAATCAGAGCTGGGGAATCAGTGGCGGGGAATCAGAGGCAGGGAATCAGAGGCGGGGAATCAGAGGCAGGGAATCAGATATGGGGATTAAGAGGTGGGGAATCAGATGTTGGGAATCAGAGGCAGGGAATCGGAGGCAGGGAATCAGAGGCAGGTAATCAGATGTGGGGAATCAGAGGCTGGGAATCAGAGCTGGGGAATCAGGCGTGGAATCAGAGTTTGGGAATTAGAGGCGGGGAATTAGATATGGGGAAACAGAGGCGGGGAATCAGAGGTGGGGAAACAGAGCTGGTGAATCAGAGGCGGGGAATCAGAGTTGGGGAATCAGAGGCGGGGAATCAGAGGCGGGGAATCAGAGGCGCGGAAAGAGAAGCGGGGAATCAGATATGGGGAATCAGAGGTGGGGAATCAGGGGCGGGGTATCAGAGGCTGGGTATCAGACACGGGGATTCAGAGGCGGGGAATCAGAGATGCGGAATCAGAGGCGGGGAATCAGAGGCAGGGAATCAGATGAGGGGAATCAGAGGCGGGGAATCAGAGTCCAGGAATCAGAGGCGGGGAATCAGAGTTGGGGAATCAGAGGCGGGGAATCAGAGGCGGGGAAACAGAGGCGGGGAATCAGAGGCGGGGAAACAGAGGCGGGGAATCTGATATGGGGAATCAGAGGTGGCGAATGAAAGGAAGTGAATCAGAGATGGGGAATCAGAGGCGGGGAATCAGAGGCAGGGAATCAAACACGGTGAATCAGAGGCGGGGAATCAGAGCTGGAGAATCAGAGGCGGGGAATCAGAGTTGGGGAATCAGAGGCGGGGAATCAAATATGGGGAACCAGAGGCGGGGAATCAGAGGCAGGGAAACAGAGGTGGGGAATCAGATATGGGGTATCAGGGGTGGGGAATCAGAGGTTGGGAAACAGAGGCAGGGAATCAGAGGCGGGGAGTCAGAGGCGGGGAATCAGAGGCAGGGAATCAGATGTGCGGAATCAGAGATGGAGAATCAGATGCAGCGAAAAAGAGACGGGGAACCAGAGGCGGGGAATCAGAGGCCGGGAATCAGAGGCCGGGAATGAGAAGCCGGGAATGAGAGGCCGGGGAATCAGAGGCGGGGAATCAGAGATGGGGAATCAGAGGCGGGGAATCAAACACGGGGAATCAGAGCTGGGGAATCAGAGGCGGGGAATCAGAGTTGGCGAATCAGAAATGGGGAATCAGAGGTGGGGAATCAGGGGCGGGGAATCAGTGGCAGGGAATCAGAGGTGGGAATCAGAGGCGGGGAATCAGAGGCAGGGAATCAGACAGGGGAATCAGAGGCGGGGAATCAGAGATGGGGAATCAGAGGCGGTGAATCAGAGGCAGGGAATCGGACACCGGGAATCAGAGGCGGGGAATCAGAGCTGGGGAATCAGAGGCGGGGAATCAGATATGGGGAATCAGAGGCGGGGAATCAGAGGCACGGAAAGAGAGGCGGGAAATCAGATATGGGGAATCAGAGGTGGGGAATCAGGGGAGGGGTATCAGAGGCTGGGTATCAGACACGGGGATTCAGAGGCGGGGAATCAGAGATGGGGAATTAGAGGCGGGGAATAAGAGGCAGGGAATCAGACGCGGGGAATCAGAGGCGGGGAATCAGAGCTGGGTAATCAGAAGCGGGGAATCAGAGTTGGGGAATCAGAGGCGGTGAATCAGATATGGGGAAAGAGAGGCGGGGAATCAGAGGTGGGGAAACAGAGGCGGGGAATTCTATATGGGGAATCAGAGGTGGCGAATGAAAGGCGGTGAATCAGAGATGGGGAATCAGAGGCGGGGAATCAGAGGCAGGGAATCAAACACGGGGAATCAGAGGTGGGGTATCAGAGCTGGGGAATCAGAGGCGGGGAATCAGAGTTGGGGATTCAGAGGCAAGGAATCAGATATTAGGAAACAGAGGCGGGGAATCAGAGGCAGGGAAACAGAGGTGGGGAATCAGATATGGGGAATCAGAGGTGGGGAATCAGAGGTTGGGAAACAGAGGCAGGGAATCAGAGGCGGGGAGTCAGAGGCGGGGAATCAGAGGCAGGGAATCAGATGTGCGGAATCAGAGATGGAGAATCAGATGCAGCGAAAAAGAGACGGGGAACCAGAGGCTGGGATTCAGAGGCGGGGAATCAGATATGGGGAAACAGAGGCGGGGAATTAGAGGCGGGCAAACAGAGGCGGGGAATCAGATATGGGGAATCAGAGGTGGGGAATCAGAGGTTGTGAATCAGAGATGGGGAATCACAGGCGGGAAATCAGAGGCAGGGAATCAGAGCTGGGGAATCAGAGGCGGGGAATCAGAGCTCGGGAATCAGAGGCAGGGAATCAGAGTTGGGGATTCAGAGGCGGGGAATCAGAGCTTGGGAATCAGAGGCGGGGAATCAGAGGCAGGGAATCAGAGGCGGGGAATCAGAGGCAGGGAATCAGATATGGGGATTCAGAGGTGGGGAATCAGAGGTTGGGAATCAGAGGCAGGGAATCGGAGGCAGGGAATCAGAGGCAGGGAATCAGAGGCGGGGAATCAGAGCTGGGGAATCAGAGTCGGGGAATCAGAGTTTGGGAATCAGAGGCGGGGAATTAGATATGGGGAAACAGAGGCGGGGAATCAGAGGTGGGGAAACAGAGCTGGGGAATCAGAGGCGGGGAATCAGAGTTGGGGAATCAGAGGCGGGGAATCAGATATGGGGAAGCAGAGGTGGGGAATCAGAGGCGCGGAAAGAGAGGCGGGTAATCAGATATGGGGAATCAGAGGTGGGGAATCAGATATGGGGAAACAGAGGCGGGGAATCAGAGGCGGGGAAACAGAGGTGGGGAATCTGATATGTGGAATCAGAGGTGGCGAATGAAAGGCGGTGAATCTGAGATGGGGAATCAGAGGCGGGGAATCAGAGGCAGGGAATCAAACACGGGGAATCAGAGGTGGGGAATCAGAGGTGGGGAATCAGAGGTTGTGAATCAGAGATGGGGAATCACAGGCGGGAAATCAAAGGCAGGGAATCAGAGCTGGGGAATGAGAGGCGGGGAATCAGAGCTGGGGAATCAGAGGCGGGGAATCAGAGCTGGGGAATCAGAGGCAGGGAATCAGAGTTGGGGATTCAGAGGTGGGGAATCAGAGCTGGGGAATCAGTGGCGCGGAATCAGAGGCAGGGAATCAGAGGCGGGGAATCAGAGGCAGGGAATCAGATATGGGGATTCAGAGGTGGGGAATCAGATGTTGGGAATCAGAGGCAGGGAATCGGAGGCAGGGAATCAGAGGCAGGTAATCAGATGTGGGGAATAAGAGGCTGGGAATCAGAGCTGGGGAATCATGCGTGGAATCAGAGTTTGGGAATCAGAGGCGGGGAATTAGATATGGGGAAACAGAGGCGGGGAATCAGAGGTGGGGAAACAGAGCTGGTGAATCAGAGGCGGGGAATCAGATATGGGGAAACAGAGGCGGGGAATCAGAGGCGGGGAAACAGAGGTGGGGAATCTGATATGGGGAATCAGAGGTGGCGAATGAAAGGCGGTGAATCTGAGATGGGGAATCAGAGGCGGGGAATCAGAGGTTGTGAATTAGAGATGGGGAATCACAGGCGGGAAATCAGAGGCAGGGAATCAGAGCTGGGGAATCAGAGGCGGGGAATCAGAGCTCGGGAATCAGAGGCAGGGAATCAGAGTTGGGGATTCAGAGGCGGGGAATCAGAGCTGGGGAATCAGAGGCAGGGAATCAGAGGTGGGAATCAGAGGCGGGGCATCAGAGGCAGGGAATCAGACACGGGGAATCAGAGGCGGGGAATCAGAGATGGGGAATCAGAGGCGGTGAATCAGAGGCAGGGAATCGGACACCTGGAATCAGAGGCGGGGAATCAGAGCTGGGGAATCAGAGGTGGGGAATCAGAGTTGGGGAATCAGAGGCGGGGAATCAGATGTGGTGAATCAGAGGTGGGGAATCAGAGGTTGTGAATCAGAGATGGGGAATCACAGGCGGGAAATCAGAGGCAGGGAATCAGAGCTGGGGAATCAGAGGAGGGGAATCAGAGCTGGGGAATCAGAGGCAGGGAATCAGAGTTGGGGATTCAGAGGCGGGGAATCAGAGCTGGGGAATCAGAAGCGGGGAATCAGAGGCGGGGAATCAGAAGCAGGGAATCAGAGGCAGGCAATCAGATATGGGGATTCAGAGGCAGGGAATCAGATGTGGGGAATCAGAGGCAGGGAATCAGAGCTGGGGAATCAGAGGCGGGGAATCAGAGTTTGGGAATCAGAGGCGGGGAATCAGATATGGGGAATCAGAGGTGGGGAATCAGAGGCGCGGAAAGAGAGGCGGGAAATCATATATAGGGAATCAGAGGTGGGGAATCAGGGGAGGGGTATCAGAGGCTGGGTATCAGACACGGGGATTCAGAGGCGGGGAATCAGAGATGGGGAATCAGAGGCGGGGAATAAGAGGCAGGGAATCAGACGCGGGCAATCAGAGGCGGGGAATCAGAGCTGGGTAATCAGAGGCGGGGAATCAGAGTTGGGGAATCAGAGGCGGGGAATCAGATATGGGGAAAGAGAGGCGGGGAATCAGAGGCGGGGAAACAGAGGCGGGGAATTCTATATGGGGAATCAGAGGTGGCGAATGAAAGGCGGTGAATCAGAGATGGGGAATCAGAGGCGGGGAATCAGAGGCAGGGAATCAAACACGGAGAATCAGAGGTGGGGTATCAGAGCTGGGGAATCAGAGGCGGGGAATCAGAGTTGGGGAATCAGAGGCGAGGAATCAGATATTAGGAAACAGAGGCGGGGAATCAGAGGCAGGGAAACAGAGGTGGGGAATCAGATATGGGGAATCAGAGGCAGCGAATCAGAGGCGGGGAGTCAGAGGCGGGGAATCAGAGGCAGGGAATCAGATGTTCGGAATCAGAGATGGGGAATCAGAGGCAGCGAATCAGAGGCGGGGAACCAGAGGCGGGGATTCAGAGGCGGGGAATCAGATATGGGGAAACAGAGGCGGGGAATTAGAGGCGGGCAAACAGAGGCGGGGAATCAGATATGGGGAATCAGAGGTGGGGAATCAGAGGTTGTGAATTAGAGATGGGGAATCACAGGCGGGAAATCAGAGGCAGGGAATCAGAGCTGGGGAATCAGAGGCGGGGAATCAGAGCTCGGGAATCAGAGGCAGGGAATCAGAGTTGGGGATTCAGAGGCGGGGAATCAGAGCTGGGGAATCAGAGGCGGGGAATCAGAGGCAGGGAATCAGAGGCGGGGAATCAGAGGCAGGGAATCAGATATGGGGATTCAGAGGTGGGGAATCAGAGGTTGGGAATCAGAGGCAGGGAATCGGAGGCAGTGAATCAGAGGCAGGGAATCAGAGGCGGGGAATCAGAGCTGGGGAATCAGAGTCGGGGAATCAGAGTTTGGGAATCAGAGGCGGGGAATTAGATATGGGGAAACAGAGGCGGGGAATCAGAGGTGGGGAAACAGAGCTGGGGATTCAGAGGCGGGGAATCAGAGTTGGGGAATCAGAGGCGGGGAATCCGATATGGGGAATCAGAGGCGGGGAACCAGAGGCGGGGATTCAGAGGCGGGGAATCAGATATGGGGAAACAGAGGCGGGGAATTAGAGGCGGGCAAACAGAGGCAGGGAATCAGATGTGGGGAATCAGAGGCAGGGAATCAGAGCTGGGGAATCAGAGGCGGGGAATCAGAGTTTGGGAATCAGAGGCGGGGAATCAGATATGGGGAATCAGAGGCGGGGAATCAGAGGCACGGAAAGAGAGGCGGGAAATCAGATATGGGGAATCAGAGGTGGGGAATAAGGGGAGGGGTATCAGAGGCTGGGTATCAGACACGGGGATTCAGAGGCGGGGAATCAGAGATGGGGAATCAGAGGCAGGGAATCGGAGGCAGGGAATCAGAGGCAGGGAATCAGATGTGGGGAATCAGAGGCGGGGAATCAGAGCTGGGGAATCAGAGTCGGGGAATCAGAGTTTGGGAATCAGAGGCGGGGAATTAGATATGGGGAAACAGAGGCGGGGAATCAGAGGTGGGGAAACAGAGCTGGGGAATCAGAGGCGGGGAATCAGAGTTGGGGAATCAGAGGTGGGGAATCAGACATGGGGAAGCAGAGGCGGGGAATCAGAGGCGCGGAAAGAGAGGCGGGGAATCAGATATGGGGAATCAGAGGTGGGGAATCAGATGCGGGGAATCAGAGGCGGGGAAACAGAGGTGGGGAATCTGATATGGGGAATCAGAGGTGGCGAATGAAAGGCGGTGAATCTGAGATGGGGAATCAGAGGCGGGGAATCAGAGGCAGGGAATCAAACACGGGGAATCAGACGTGGGGAATCAGAGCTGGGGAATCAGAGGCGGGGAATCAGAGTTGGGGAATCAGAGGCGGGGAATCAGATATGGGGAAACAGAGGTGGGGAATCAGAGGCAGGGAAACAGAGGTGGGGAATCAGATATGGGGAATCAGAGGTGGGGAATCAGAGGTTGGGAAACAGAGGCAGGGAATCAGAGGCGGGGAGTCAGAGGCGGGGAATCAGAGGCAGGGAATCAGATGTGCAGAATCAGAGATGGGGAATCAGAGGCAGCGAATCAGAGGCGGGGAACCAGATGCGGGGAATCAGATATGGGTAATCAGAGGCGGGGAATCAGAGTTGGGGAATCAGAAGCGGGGAATCAGATATGGGGAAAGAGAGGCGGTGAATCAGAGGCGGGGAAACAGAGGCGGGGAATCTGATATGGGGAATCAGAGGTGGCGAATGAAAGGCGGTGAATCAGAGATGGGGAATCAGAGGCGGGGAATCAGAGGCAGGGAATCAAACACGGGGAATCAGAGGTGGGGTATCAGAGCTGGGGAATCAGAGGCGGGGAATCTGAGTTGGGGAATCAGAGGCGGGGTATCAGATATTGGGAAACAGAGGCGGGGAATCAGAGGCAGGGAAACAGAGGTGGGGAATCAGATATGGGGAAACAGAGGTGGGGAATCAGAGGTTGGGAAACAGAGGCAGGGAATCAGAGGCGGGGAGTCAGAGGCGGGGAATCAGAGGCAGGGAATCAAATGTGCGGAATCAGAGATGGGGAATCAGAGGCAGCGAATCAGAGGCGGGGAACCAGAGGCGGGGATTCAGAGGCGGGGAATCAGATATGGGGAAACAGAGGCGGGGAATTAGAGGCGGGCAAACAGAGGCGGGGAATCAGATATGGGGAATCAGAGGTGGGGAATCAGAGGTTGTGAATCAGAGATGGGGAATCATAGGCGGGAAATCAAAGGCAGGGAATCAGAGCTGGGGAATCAGAGGCGGGGAATCAGAGCTGGGGAATCAGAGGCGGGGAATCAGAGCTGGGGAATCAGAGGCAGGGAATCAGAGTTGGGGATTCAGAGGAGGGGAATCAGAGCTGGGGAATCAGTGGCGGGGAATCAGAGGCGGGGAATCAGAGGCAGGGAATCACATATGGGGATTCAGAGGTGGGGAATCAGAGGTTGGGAATCAGAGGCAGGGAATCGGAGGCAGGGTATCAGAGGAAGGGAATCAGATGTGGGGAATCAGAGGCTGGGAATCAGAGCTGGGGAATCAGAGGCGTGGAATCAGAGTTTGGGAATCAGAGGCGGGGAATTAGATATGGGGAAACAGAGGCGGGGAATCAGAGGTGGGGAAACAGAGCTGGTGAATCAGAGGCAGGGAATCAGAGTTGGGGAATCAGAGGCGGGGAATCAGATATGGGGAATCAGAGGCGGGGAATCAGAGGCGCGGAAAGAGAGGCGGGGAATCAGATATAGGGAATCAGAGGTGGGGAATCAGGGGCGGGTTATCAGAGGCTGGGTATCAGACACGGGGATTCAGAGGCGGGGAATCAGAGATGGGGAATCAGAGGCGGGGAATCAGAGGCAGGGAATCAGATGCGGGGAATCAGAGGCGGGGAATCAGAGTCCAGGAATCAGAGGCGGGGAATCAGAGTTGGGGAATCAGAGGCGGGGAATCAGATATGGGGAAACAGAGGCGGGGAATCAGAGGCGGGGAAACAGAGGCGGGGAATCTGATATGGGAAATCAGAGGTGGCGAATGAAAGGAAGTGAATCAGAGATGGGGAATCAGAGGCGGGGAATCAGAGGCAGGGAATCAAACACGGTGAATCTGAGGCGGGGAATCAGAGCTGGAGAATCAGAGGCGGGGAATCAGAATTGGGGAATCAGAGGCGGGGAATCAAATATGGGCAACCAGAGGCGGGGAATCAGAGGCAGGGAAACAGAGGTGGGGAATCAGATATGGGGTATCAGAGGTGGGGAATCAGAGGTTGGGAAACAGAGGCAGGGAATCAGAGACGGGGAGTCAGAGGCGGGGAATCAGAGGCAGGGAATCAGATGTGCGGAATCAGAGATGGAGAATCAGATGCAGCGAAAAAGAGGCGGGGAACCAGAGGCGGGGAATCAGAGGCCGGGAATCAGAGGCCGGGAATGAGAGGCCGGGAATCAGAGGCCGGGGAATCAGAGTTGGCGAATCAGATATGGGGAATCAGAGGTGGGGAATCAGGGGCGGGGAATCAGTGGCAGGGAATCAGAGGTGGGAATCAGAGGCGGGGAATCAGAGGCAGGGAATCAGACACGGGGAATCAGAGGCGGGGAATCAGAGATGGGGAATCAGAGGCGGTGAATCAGAGGCAGGGAATCGGACACCTGGAATCAGAGGCGGGGAATCAGAGCTGGGGAATCAGAGGCGGGGATTCAGAGTTGGGGAATCAGAGGCGGGGAATCAGATGTGGTGAATCAGAGGTGGGGAATCAGAGGTTGTGAATCAGAGATGGGGAATCACAGGTGGGAAATCAGGGGCAGGGAATCAGAGCTGGGGAATCAGAGGAGGGGAATCAGAGCTGGGGAATCAGAGGCAGGGAATCAGAGTTGGGGATTCAGAGGCGGGGAATCAGATCTGGGGAATCAGAAGCGGGGAATCAGAGGCGGGGAATCAGAGGCGGGGAATCAGAGGCAGGCAATCAGATATGGGGATTCAGAGGCAGGGAATCAGATGTGGGGAATCAGAGGCAGGGAATCAGAGCTGGGGAATCAGAGGCGGGGAATCAGAGTTTGGGAATCAGAGGCGGGGAAACAGATATGGGGAATCAGAGGCGGGGAATCAGAGGCGCGGAAAGAGAGGCGGGAAATCAGATATGGGGAATCAGAGGTGGGGAATCAGGGGAGGGGTATCAGAGGCTGGGTATCAGACACGGGGATTCAGAGGCGGGGAATCAGAGATGGGGAATCAGAGATGGGGAATCAGAGGCGGGGAATAAGAGGCAGGGAATTTGACGCGGGGAATCAGAGGCGGGGAATCAGAGCTGGGTAATCGGAGGCGGGGAATCAGAGTTGGGGAATCAGAGGCGGGGAATCAGATATGGGGAAAGAGAGGCGGGGAATCAGAGGCGGGGAAACAGAGGCGGGGAATTCTATATGGGGAATCAGAGGTGGCGAATGAAAGGCGGTGAATCAGAGATGGGGAATCAGAGGCGGGGAATCAGAGGCAGGGAATCAAACGCGGGGAATCAGAGGTGGGGTATCAGAGCTGGGGAATCAGAGGCGGGGAATCAGAGTTGGGGAATCAGAGGCGAGGAATCAGATATTAGGAAACAGAGGCGGGGAATCAGAGGCAGGGAAACAGAGGTTGGGAATCAGATATGGGGAATCAGAGGTGGGGAATCAGAGGTTGGGAAACAGAGGCAGGGAATCAGAGGCGGGGAGTCAGAGGCGGGGAATCAGAGGCAGGGAATCAGATGTGTGGAATCAGAGATGGGGAATCAGAGGCAGCGAATCAGAGGCGGGGAACCAGAGGCGCGGATTCAGAGGCGGGGAATCAGATATGGGGAAACAGAGGCGGGGAATTAGAGGCGGACAAACAGAGGCGGGGAATCAGATATGGGGAATCAGAGGTGGGGAATCAGAGGTTGTGAATCAGAGATGGGGAATCACAGGCGGGAAATCAGAGGCAGGGAATCAGAGCTGGGGAATCAGAGGCGGGGAATCAGAGCTCGGGAATCAGAGGCAGGGAATCAGAGTTGGGGATTCAGAGGCGGGGAATCAGAGCTGGGGAATCAGAGGCGGGGAATCAGAGGCAGGGAATCAGAGGCGGGGAATCAGAGGCAGGGAATCAGATATGAGGATTCAGAGGTGGGGAATCAGAGGTTGGGAATCAGAGGCAGGGAATCGGAGGCAGGGAATCAGAGGCAGGGAATCAGAGGCGGGGAATCAGAGCTGGGGAATCAGAGTCGGGGAATCAGAGTTTGGGAATCAGAGGCGGGGAATTCGATATGGGGAAACAGAGGCGGGGAATCAGAGGTGGGGAAACAGAGCTGGGGAATCAGAGGCGGGGAATCAGAGTTCGGGAATCAGAGGCGGGGAATCAGATATGGGGAAGCAGAGGTGGGGAATCAGAGGCGCGGAAAGAGAGGCGGGGAATCAGATATGGGGAATCAGAGGTGGGGAATCAGATATGGGGAAACAGAGGCGGGGAATCAGAGGCGGGGAAACAGAGGTGGGGAATCTGATATGTGGAATCAGAGGTGGCGAATGAAAGGCGGTGAATCTGAGATGGGGAATCAGAGGCGGGGAATCAGAGGCAGGGAATCAAACACGGGGAATCAGAGTTGGGGAATCAGAGGTGGGGAATCAGAGGTTGTGAATCAGAGATGGGGAATCACAGGCGGGAAATCAAAGGCAGGGAATCAGAGCTGGGGAATCAGAGGCGGGGAATCAGAGCTGGGGAATCAGAGGCGGGGAATCAGAGCTGGGGAATCAGAGGCAGGGAATCAGAGTTGGGGATTCAGAGGCGGGGAATCAGAGCTGGGGAATCAGTGGCGGGGAATCAGAGGCAGGGAATCAGAGGCGGGGAATCAGAGGCAGGGAATCAGATATGGGGATTCAGAGGTGGGAAATCAGATGTTGGGAATCAGAGGCAGGGAATCGGAGGCAGGGAATCAGAGGCAGGTAATCAGATGTGGGGAATCAGAGGCTGGGAATCAGAGCTGGGGAATCAGGCGTGGAATCAGAGTTTGGGAATTAGAGGCGGGGAATTAGATATGGGGAAACAGAGGCGGGGAATCAGAGGTGGGGAAACAGAGCTGGTGAATCAGAGGCGGGGAATCAGAGTTGGGGAATCAGAGGCGGGGAATCAGAGGCGGGGAATCAGAGGCGCGGAAAGAGAGGCGGGGAATCAGATATGGGGAATCAGAGGTGGGGAATCAGGGGCGGGGTATCAGAGGCTGGGTATCAGACACGGGGATTCAGAGGCGGGGAATCAGAGATGCGGAATCAGAGGCGGGGAATCAGAGGCAGGGAATCAGATGAGGGGAATCAGAGGCGGGGAATCAGAGTCCAGGAATCAGAGGCGGGGAATCAGAGTTGGGGAATCAGAGGCGGGGAATCAGAGGCGGGGAAACAGAGGCGGGGAATCAGAGGCGGGGAATCAGATATGGGGAATCAGAGGCGGGGAATCAGAGGCGTGGAAAGAGAGGCGGGGAATCAGATATAGGGAATCAGAGGTGGGGAATCAGGGGCGGGTTATCAGAGGCTGGGTATCAGACACGGGGATTCAGAGGCGGGGAATCAGAGATGGGGAATCAGAGGCGGGGAATCAGAGGCAGGGAATCAGATGCGGGGAATCAGAGGCGGGGAATCAGAGTCCAGGAATCAGAGGCGGGGAATCAGAGTTGGGGAATCAGAGGCGGGGAATCAGATATGGGGAAACAGAGGCGGGGAATCAGAGGCGGGGAAACAGAGGCGGGGAATCTGATATGGGAAATCAGAGGTGGCGAATGAAAGGAAGTGAATCAGAGATGGGGAATCAGAGGCGGGGAATCAGAGGCAGGGAATCAAACACGGTGAATCAGAGGCGGGGAATCAGAGCTGGAGAATCAGAGGCGGGGAATCAGAATTGGGGAATCAGAGGCGGGGAATCAAATATGGGCAACCAGAGGCGGGGAATCAGAGGCAGGGAAACAGAGGTGGGGAATCAGATATGGGGTATCAGAGGTGGGGAATCAGAGGTTGGGAAACAGAGGCAGGGAATCAGAGACGGGGAGTCAGAGGCGGGGAATCAGAGGCAGGGAATCAGATGTGCGGAATCAGAGATGGAGAATCAGATGCAGCGAAAAAGAGGCGGGGAACCAGAGGCGGGGAATCAGAGGCCGGGAATCAGAGGCCGGGAATGAGAGGCCGGGAATCAGAGGCCGGGGAATCAGAGTTGGCGAATCAGATATGGGGAATCAGAGGTGGGGAATCAGGGGCGGGGAATCAGTGGCAGGGAATCAGAGGTGGGAATCAGAGGCGGGGAATCAGAGGCAGGGAATCAGACACGGGGAATCAGAGGCGGGGAATCAGAGATGGGGAATCAGAGGCGGTGAATCAGAGGCAGGGAATCGGACACCTGGAATCAGAGGCGGGGAATCAGAGCTGGGGAATC
Organism: Narcine bancroftii; assembly: GCF_036971445.1. Lineage (NCBI taxonomy): Eukaryota > Metazoa > Chordata > Chondrichthyes > Torpediniformes > Narcinidae > Narcine > Narcine bancroftii. Next base: position 57,475,088 of record NC_091474.1, read on the forward strand.
AGAGGCGGGGATTCAGAGTTGGGGAATCAGAGGCGGGGAATCAGATGTGGTGAATCAGAGGTGGGGAATCAGAGGTTGTGAATCAGAGATGGGGAATCACAGGTGGGAAATCAGGGGCAGGGAATCAGAGCTGGGGAATCAGAGGAGGGGAATCAGAGCTGGGGAATCAGAGGCAGGGAATCAGAGTTGGGGATTCAGAGGCGGGGAATCAGATCTGGGGAATCAGAAGCGGGGTATCAGAGGCGGGGAATCAGAGGCGGGGAATCAGAGGCAGGCAATCAGATATGGGGATTCAGAGGCAGGGAATCAGATGTGGGGAATCAGAGGCAGGGAATCAGAGCTGGGGAATCAGAGGCGGGGAATCAGAGTTTGGGAATCAGAGGCGGGGAAACAGATATGGGGAATCAGAGGCGGGGAATCAGAGGCGCGGAAAGAGAGGCGGGAAATCAGATATGGGGAATCAGAGGTGGGGAATCAGGGGAGGGGTATCAGAGGCTGGGTATCAGACACGGGGATTCAGAGGCGGGGAATCAGAGATGGGGAATCAGAGATGGGGAATCAGAGGCGGGGAATAAGAGGCAGGGAATTTGACGCGGGGAATCAGAGGCGGGGAATCAGAGCTGGGTAATCGGAGGCGGGGAATCAGAGTTGGGGAATCAGAGGCGGGGAATCAGATATGGGGAAAGAGAGGCGGGGAATCAGAGGCGGGGAAACAGAGGCGGGGAATTCTATATGGGGAATCAGAGGTGGCGAATGAAAGGCGGTGAATCAGAGATGGGGAATCAGAGGCGGGGAATCAGAGGCAGGGAATCAAACGCGGGGAATCAGAGGTGGGGTATCAGAGCTGGGGAATCAGAGGCGGGGAATCAGAGTTGGGGAATCAGAGGCGAGGAATCAGATATTAGGAAACAGAGGCGGGGAATCAGAGGCAGGGAAACAGAGGTGGGGAATCAGATATGGGGAATCAGAGGTGGGGAATCAGAGGTTGGGAAACAGAGGCAGGGAATCAGAGGCGGGGAGTCAGAGGCGGGGAATCAGAGGCAGGGAATCAGATGTGTGGAATCAGAGATGGGGAATCAGAGGCAGCGAATCAGAGGCGGGGAACCAGAGGCGCGGATTCAGAGGCGGGGAATCAGATATGGGGAAACAGAGGCGGGGAATTAGAGGCGGACAAACAGAGGCGGGGAATCAGATATGGGGAATCAGAGGTGGGGAATCAGAGGTTGTGAATCAGAGATGGGGAATCACAGGCGGGAAATCAGAGGCAGGGAATCAGAGCTGGGGAATCAGAGGCGGGGAATCAGAGCTCGGGAATCAGAGGCAGGGAATCAGAGTTGGGGATTCAGAGGCGGGGAATCAGAGCTGGGGAATCAGAGGCGGGGAATCAGAGGCAGGGAGTCAGAGGCGGGGAATCAGAGGCAGGGAATCAGATATGAGGATTCAGAGGTGGGGAATCAGAGGTTGGGAATCAGAGGCAGGGAATCGGAGGCAGGGAATCAGAGGCAGGGAATCAGAGGCGGGGAATCAGAGCTGGGGAATCAGAGTCGGGGAATCAGAGTTTGGGAATCAGAGGCGGGGAATTAGATATGGGGAAACAGAGGCGGGGAATCAGAGGTGGGGAAACAGAGCTGGGGAATCAGAGGCGGGGAATCAGAGTTGGGGAATCAGAGGCGGGGAATCAGATATGGGGAAGCAGAGGTGGGGAATCAGAGGCGCGGAAAGAGAGGCGGGGAATCAGATATGGGGAATCAGAGGTGGGGAATCAGATATGGGGAAACAGAGGCGGGGAATCAGAGGCGGGGAAACAGAGGTGGGGAATCTGATATGTGGAATCAGAGGTGGCGAATGAAAGGCGGTGAATCTGAGATGGGGAATCAGAGGCGGGGAATCAGAGGCAGGGAATCAAACACGGGGAATCAGAGTTGGGGAATCAGAGGTGGGGAATCAGAGGTTGTGAATCAGAGATGGGGAATCACAGGCGGGAAATCAAAGGCAGGGAATCAGAGCTGGGGAATCAGAGGCGGGGAATCAGAGCTGGGGAATCAGAGGCGGGGAATCAGAGCTGGGGAATCAGAGGCAGGGAATCAGAGTTGGGGATTCAGAGGCGGGGAATCAGAGCTGGGGAATCAGTGGCGGGGAATCAGAGGCAGGGAATCAGAGGCGGGGAATCAGAGGCAGGGAATCAGATATGGGGATTAAGAGGTGGGGAATCAGATGTTGGGAATCAGAGGCAGGGAATCGGAGGCAGGGAATCAGAGGCAGGTAATCAGATGTGGGGAATCAGAGGCTGGGAATCAGAGCTGGGGAATCAGGCGTGGAATCAGAGTTTGGGAATTAGAGGCGGGGAATTAGATATGGGGAAACAGAGGCGGGGAATCAGAGGTGGGGAAACAGAGCTGGTGAATCAGAGGCGGGGAATCAGAGTTGGGGAATCAGAGGCGGGGAATCAGAGGCGGGGAATCAGAGGCGCGGAAAGAGAAGCGGGGAATCAGATATGGGGAATCAGAGGTGGGGAATCAGGGGCGGGGTATCAGAGGCTGGGTATCAGACACGGGGATTCAGAGGCGGGGAATCAGAGATGCGGAATCAGAGGCGGGGAATCAGAGGCAGGGAATCAGATGAGGGGAATCAGAGGCGGGGAATCAGAGTCCAGGAATCAGAGGCGGGGAATCAGAGTTGGGGAATCAGAGGCGGGGAATCAGAGGCGGGGAAACAGAGGCGGGGAATCAGAGGCGGGGAAACAGAGGCGGGGAATCTGATATGGGGAATCAGAGGTGGCGAATGAAAGGAAGTGAATCAGAGATGGGGAATCAGAGGCGGGGAATCAGAGGCAGGGAATCAAACACGGTGAATCAGAGGCGGGGAATCAGAGCTGGAGAATCAGAGGCGGGGAATCAGAGTTGGGGAATCAGAGGCGGGGAATCAAATATGGGGAACCAGAGGCGGGGAATCAGAGGCAGGGAAACAGAGGTGGGGAATCAGATATGGGGTATCAGGGGTGGGGAATCAGAGGTTGGGAAACAGAGGCAGGGAATCAGAGGCGGGGAGTCAGAGGCGGGGAATCAGAGGCAGGGAATCAGATGTGCGGAATCAGAGATGGAGAATCAGATGCAGCGAAAAAGAGACGGGGAACCAGAGGCGGGGAATCAGAGGCCGGGAATCAGAGGCCGGGAATGAGAAGCCGGGAATGAGAGGCCGGGGAATCAGAGGCGGGGAATCAGAGATGGGGAATCAGAGGCGGGGAATCAAACACGGGGAATCAGAGCTGGGGAATCAGAGGCGGGGAATCAGAGTTGGCGAATCAGAAATGGGGAATCAGAGGTGGGGAATCAGGGGCGGGGAATCAGTGGCAGGGAATCAGAGGTGGGAATCAGAGGCGGGGAATCAGAGGCAGGGAATCAGACAGGGGAATCAGAGGCGGGGAATCAGAGATGGGGAATCAGAGGCGGTGAATCAGAGGCAGGGAATCGGACACCGGGAATCAGAGGCGGGGAATCAGAGCTGGGGAATCAGAGGCGGGGAATCAGATATGGGGAATCAGAGGCGGGGAATCAGAGGCACGGAAAGAGAGGCGGGAAATCAGATATGGGGAATCAGAGGTGGGGAATCAGGGGAGGGGTATCAGAGGCTGGGTATCAGACACGGGGATTCAGAGGCGGGGAATCAGAGATGGGGAATTAGAGGCGGGGAATAAGAGGCAGGGAATCAGACGCGGGGAATCAGAGGCGGGGAATCAGAGCTGGGTAATCAGAAGCGGGGAATCAGAGTTGGGGAATCAGAGGCGGTGAATCAGATATGGGGAAAGAGAGGCGGGGAATCAGAGGTGGGGAAACAGAGGCGGGGAATTCTATATGGGGAATCAGAGGTGGCGAATGAAAGGCGGTGAATCAGAGATGGGGAATCAGAGGCGGGGAATCAGAGGCAGGGAATCAAACACGGGGAATCAGAGGTGGGGTATCAGAGCTGGGGAATCAGAGGCGGGGAATCAGAGTTGGGGATTCAGAGGCAAGGAATCAGATATTAGGAAACAGAGGCGGGGAATCAGAGGCAGGGAAACAGAGGTGGGGAATCAGATATGGGGAATCAGAGGTGGGGAATCAGAGGTTGGGAAACAGAGGCAGGGAATCAGAGGCGGGGAGTCAGAGGCGGGGAATCAGAGGCAGGGAATCAGATGTGCGGAATCAGAGATGGAGAATCAGATGCAGCGAAAAAGAGACGGGGAACCAGAGGCTGGGATTCAGAGGCGGGGAATCAGATATGGGGAAACAGAGGCGGGGAATTAGAGGCGGGCAAACAGAGGCGGGGAATCAGATATGGGGAATCAGAGGTGGGGAATCAGAGGTTGTGAATCAGAGATGGGGAATCACAGGCGGGAAATCAGAGGCAGGGAATCAGAGCTGGGGAATCAGAGGCGGGGAATCAGAGCTCGGGAATCAGAGGCAGGGAATCAGAGTTGGGGATTCAGAGGCGGGGAATCAGAGCTTGGGAATCAGAGGCGGGGAATCAGAGGCAGGGAATCAGAGGCGGGGAATCAGAGGCAGGGAATCAGATATGGGGATTCAGAGGTGGGGAATCAGAGGTTGGGAATCAGAGGCAGGGAATCGGAGGCAGGGAATCAGAGGCAGGGAATCAGAGGCGGGGAATCAGAGCTGGGGAATCAGAGTCGGGGAATCAGAGTTTGGGAATCAGAGGCGGGGAATTAGATATGGGGAAACAGAGGCGGGGAATCAGAGGTGGGGAAACAGAGCTGGGGAATCAGAGGCGGGGAATCAGAGTTGGGGAATCAGAGGCGGGGAATCAGATATGGGGAAGCAGAGGTGGGGAATCAGAGGCGCGGAAAGAGAGGCGGGTAATCAGATATGGGGAATCAGAGGTGGGGAATCAGATATGGGGAAACAGAGGCGGGGAATCAGAGGCGGGGAAACAGAGGTGGGGAATCTGATATGTGGAATCAGAGGTGGCGAATGAAAGGCGGTGAATCTGAGATGGGGAATCAGAGGCGGGGAATCAGAGGCAGGGAATCAAACACGGGGAATCAGAGGTGGGGAATCAGAGGTGGGGAATCAGAGGTTGTGAATCAGAGATGGGGAATCACAGGCGGGAAATCAAAGGCAGGGAATCAGAGCTGGGGAATGAGAGGCGGGGAATCAGAGCTGGGGAATCAGAGGCGGGGAATCAGAGCTGGGGAATCAGAGGCAGGGAATCAGAGTTGGGGATTCAGAGGTGGGGAATCAGAGCTGGGGAATCAGTGGCGCGGAATCAGAGGCAGGGAATCAGAGGCGGGGAATCAGAGGCAGGGAATCAGATATGGGGATTCAGAGGTGGGGAATCAGATGTTGGGAATCAGAGGCAGGGAATCGGAGGCAGGGAATCAGAGGCAGGTAATCAGATGTGGGGAATAAGAGGCTGGGAATCAGAGCTGGGGAATCATGCGTGGAATCAGAGTTTGGGAATCAGAGGCGGGGAATTAGATATGGGGAAACAGAGGCGGGGAATCAGAGGTGGGGAAACAGAGCTGGTGAATCAGAGGCGGGGAATCAGATATGGGGAAACAGAGGCGGGGAATCAGAGGCGGGGAAACAGAGGTGGGGAATCTGATATGGGGAATCAGAGGTGGCGAATGAAAGGCGGTGAATCTGAGATGGGGAATCAGAGGCGGGGAATCAGAGGCAGGGAATCAAACACGGGGAATCAGAGGTGGGGAATCAGAGCTGGGGAATCAGAGGCGGGGAATCAGAGTTGGGGAATCAGAGGCGGGGAATCAGATATGGGGAAACAGAGGTGGGGAATCAGAGGCAGGGAAACAGAGGTGGGGAATCAGATATGGGGAATCAGAGGTGGGGAATCAGAGGTTGGGAAACAGAGGCAGGGAATCAGAGGCGGGGAGTCAGAGGCGGGGCATCAGAGGCAGGGAATCAGATGTGCGGAATCAGAGTTGGGGAATCAGAGGCAGCGAATCAGAGGCGGGGAACCAGATGCGGGGAATCAGATATGGGTAATCCGAGGCGGGGAATCAGAGTTGGGGAATCAGAGGCGGGGAATCAGATATGGGGAAAGAGAGGCGGTGAATCAGAGGCGGGGAAACAGAGGCGGGGAATCTGATATGGGGAATCAGAGGTGACGAATGAAAGGCGGTGAATCAGAGATGGGGAATCAGAGGCGGGGAATCAGAGGCAGGGAATCAAACACGGGGAATCAGAGGTGGGGTATCAGAGCTGGGGAATCAGAGGCGGGGAATCTGAGTTGGGGAATCAGAGGCGGGGAATCAGATATTGGGAAACAGAGGCAGGGAATCAGAGTTGGGGATTCAGAGGCGGGGAATCAGAGCTGGGGAATCAGAGGCGGGGAATCAGAGGCAGGGAATCAGAGGCGGGGAATCAGAGGCAGGGAATCAGATATGAGGATTCAGAGGTGGGGAATCAGAGGTTGGGAATCAGAGGCAGGGAATCGGAGGCAGGGAATCAGAGGCAGGGAATCAGAGGCGGGGAATCAGAGCTGGGGAATCAGAGTCGGGGAATCAGAGTTTGGGAATCAGAGGCGGGGAATCAGAGGCAGGGAATCAGATGAGGGGAATCAGAGGCGGGGAATCAGAGTCCAGGAATCAGAGGCGGGGAATCAGAGTTGGGGAATCGGAGGCGGGGAATCAGAGGCGGGGAAACAGAGGCGGGGAATCAGAGGCGGGGAAACAGAGGCGGGGAATCTGATATGGGGAATCAGAGGTGGCGAATGAAAGGAAGTGAATCAGAGATGGGGAATCAGAGGCGGGGAATCAGAGGCAGGGAATCAAACACGGTGAATCAGAGGCGGGGAATCAGAGCTGGAGAATCAGAGGCGGGGAATCAGAGTTGGGGAATCAGAGGCGGGGAATCAAATATGGGGAACCAGAGGCGGGGAATCAGAGGCAGGGAAACAGAGGTGGGGAATCATATATGGGGTATCAGGGGTGGGGAATCAGAGGTTGGGAAACAGAGGCAGGGAATCAGAGGCGGGGAGTCAGAGGCGGGGAATCAGAGGCAGGGAATCAGATGTGCGGAATCAGAGATGGAGAATCAGATGCAGCGAAAAAGAGACGGGGAACCAGAGGCGGGGAATCAGAGGCCGGGAATCAGAGGCCGGGAATGAGAGGCCGGGAATGAGAGGCCGGGGAATCAGAGGCGGGGAATCAGAGATGGGGAATCAGAGGCGGGGAATCAAACACGGGGAATCAGAGCTGGGGAATCAGAGGCGGGGAATCAGAGTTGGCGAATCAGATATGGGGAATCAGAGGTGGGGAATCAGGGGCGGGGAATCAGTGGCAGGGAATCAGAGGTGGGAATCAGAGGCGGGGAATCAGAGGCAGGGAATCAGACAGGGGAATCAGAGGCGGGGAATCAGAGATGGGGAATCAGAGGCGGTGAATCAGAGGCAGGGAATCGGACACCGGGAATCAGAGGCGGGGAATCAGAGCTGGGGAATCAGAGGCGGGGAATCAGATATGGGGAATCAGAGGCGGGGAATCAGAGGCACGGAAAGAGAGGCGGGAAATCAGATATGGGGAATCAGAGGTGGGGAATCAGGGGAGGGGTATCAGAGGCTGGGTATCAGACACGGGGATTCAGAGGCGGGGAATCAGAGATGGGGAATTAGAGGCGGGGAATAAGAGGCAGGGAATCAGACGCGGGGAATCAGAGGCGGGGAATCAGAGCTGGGTAATCAGAGGCGGGGAATCAGAGTTGGGGAATCAGAGGCGGTGAATCAGATATGGGGAAAGAGAGGCGGGGAATCAGAGGTGGGGAAACAGAGGCGGGGAATTCTATATGGGGAATCAGAGGTGGCGAATGAAAGGCGGTGAATCAGAGATGGGGAATCAGAGGCGGGGAATCAGAGGCAGGGAATCAAACACGGGGAATCAGAGGTGGGGTATCAGAGCTGGGGAATCAGAGGCGGGGAATCAGAGTTGGGGATTCAGAGGCAAGGAATCAGATATTAGGAAACAGAGGCGGGGAATCAGAGGCAGGGAAACAGAGGTGGGGAATCAGATATGGGGAATCAGAGGTGGGGAATCAGAGGTTGGGAAACAGAGGCAGGGAATCAGAGGCGGGGAGTCAGAGGCGGGGAATCAGAGGCAGGGAATCAGATGTGCGGAATCAGAGATGGAGAATCAGATGCAGCGAAAAAGAGACGGGGAACCAGAGGCTGGGATTCAGAGGCGGGGAATCAGATATGGGGAAACAGAGGCGGGGAATTAGAGGCGGGCAAACAGAGGCGGGGAATCAGATATGGGGAATCAGAGGTGGGGAATCAGAGGTTGTGAATCAGAGATGGGGAATCACAGGCGGGAAATCAGAGGCAGGGAATCAGAGCTGGGGAATCAGAGGCGGGGAATCAGAGCTCGGGAATCAGAGGCAGGGAATCAGAGTTGGGGATTCAGAGGCGGGGAATCAGAGCTGGGGAATCAGAGGCGGGGAATCAGAGGCAGGGAATCAGAGGCGGGGAATCAGAGGCAGGGAATCAGATATGGGGATTCAGAGGTGGGGAATCAGAGGTTGGGAATCAGAGGCAGGGAATCGGAGGCAGGGAATCAGAGGCAGGGAATCAGAGGCGGGGAATCAGAGCTGGGGAATCAGAGTCGGGGAATCAGAGTTTGGGAATCAGAGGCGGGGAATTAGATATGGGGAAACAGAGGCGGGGAATCAGAGGTGGGGAAACAGAGCTGGGGAATCAGAGGCGGGGAATCAGAGTTGGGGAATCAGAGGCGGGGAATCAGATATGGGGAAGCAGAGGTGGGGAATCAGAGGCGCGGAAAGAGAGGCGGGTAATCAGATATGGGGAATCAGAGGTGGGGAATCAGATATGGGGAAACAGAGGCGGGGAATCAGAGGCGGGGAAACAGAGGTGGGGAATCTGATATGTGGAATCAGAGGTGGCGAATGAAAGGCGGTGAATCTGAGATGGGGAATCAGAGGCGGGGAATCAGAGGCAGGGAATCAAACACGGGGAATCAGAGGTGGGGAATCAGAGGTGGGGAATCAGAGGTTGTGAATCAGAGATGGGGAATCACAGGCGGGAAATCAAAGGCAGGGAATCAGAGCTGGGGAATGAGAGGCGGGGAATCAGAGCTGGGGAATCAGAGGCGGGGAATCAGAGCTGGGGAATCAGAGGCAGGGAATCAGAGTTGGGGATTCAGAGGTGGGGAATCAGAGCTGGGGAATCAGTGGCGCGGAATCAGAGGCAGGGAATCAGAGGCGGGGAATCAGAGGCAGGGAATCAGATATGGGGATTCAGAGGTGGGGAATCAGATGTTGGGAATCAGAGGCAGGGAATCGGAGGCAGGGAATCAGAGGCAGGTAATCAGATGTGGGGAATCAGAGGCTGGGAATCAGAGCTGGGGAATCAGGCGTGGAATCAGAGTTTGGGAATCAGAGGCGGGGAATTAGATATGGGGAAACAGAGGCGGGGAATCAGAGGTGGGGAAACAGAGCTGGTGAATCAGAGGCGGGGAATCAGATATGGGGAAACAGAGGCGGGGAATCAGAGGCGGGGAAACAGAGGTGGGGAATCTGATATGGGGAATCAGAGGTGGCGAATGAAAGGCGGTGAATCTGAGATGGGGAATCAGAGGCGGGGAATCAGAGGCAGGGAATCAAACACGGGGAATCAGAGGTGGGGAATCAGAGCTGGGGAATCAGAGGCGGGGAATCAGAGTTGGGGAATCAGAGGCGGGGAATCAGATATGGGGAAACAGAGGTGGGGAATCAGAGGCAGGGAAACAGAGGTGGGGAATCAGATATGGGGAATCAGAGGTGGGGAATCAGAGGTTGGGAAACAGAGGCAGGGAATCAGAGGCGGGGAGTCAGAGGCGGGGCATCAGAGGCAGGGAATCAGATGTGCGGAATCAGAGTTGGGGAATCAGAGGCAGCGAATCAGAGGCGGGGAACCAGATGCGGGGAATCAGATATGGGTAATCCGAGGCGGGGAATCAGAGTTGGGGAATCAGAGGCGGGGAATCAGATATGGGGAAAGAGAGGCGGTGAATCAGAGGCGGGGAAACAGAGGCGGGGAATCTGATATGGGGAATCAGAGGTGACGAATGAAAGGCGGTGAATCAGAGATGGGGAATCAGAGGCGGGGAATCAGAGGCAGGGAATCAAACACGGGGAATCAGAGGTGGGGTATCAGAGCTGGGGAATCAGAGGCGGGGAATCTGAGTTGGGGAATCAGAGGCGGGGAATCAGATATTGGGAAACAGAGGCGGGGAGTCAGAGGCAGGGAAACAGAGGTGGGGAATCAGATATGGGGAAACAGAGGTGGGGAATCAGAGGTTGGGAAACAGAGGCAGGGAATCAGAGGCGGGGAGTCAGAGGCGGGGAATCAGAGGCAGGGAATCAAATGTGCGGAATCAGAGATGGGGAATCAGAGGCAGCGAATCAGAGGCGGGGAACCAGAGGCGGGGATTCAGAGGCGGGGAATCAGATATGGGGAAACAGAGGCGGGGAATTAGAGGCGGGCAAACAGAGGCGGGGATTCAGATATGGGGAATCAGGGGTGGGGAATCAGAGGTTGTGAATCAGAGATGGGGAATCACAGGCGGGAAATCAAAGGCAGGGAATCAGAGCTGGGGAATCAGAGGCGGGGAATCAGAGCTGGGGAATCAGAGGCGGGGAATCAGAGCCTGGGAATCAGAGGCAGGGAATCAGAGTTGGGGATTCAGAGGAGGGGAATCAGAGCTGGGGAATCAGTGGCGGGGAATCAGAGGCAGGGAATCAGAGGCGGGGAATCAGAGGCAGGGAATCAGATATGGGGATTCAGAGGTGGGGAATCAGAGGTTGGGAATCAGAGGCAGGGAATCGGAGGCAGGGTATCAGAGGCAGGGAATCAGATGTGGGGAATCAGAGGCTGGGAATCAGAGCTGGGGAATCAGAGGCGTGGAATCAGAGTTTGGGAATCAGAGGCGGGGAATTAGATATGGGGAAACAGAGGCGGGGAATCAGAGGTGGGGAAACAGAGCTGGTGAATCAGAGGCGGGGAATCAGAGTTGGGGAATCAGAGGCGGGGAATCAGATATGGGGAATCAGAGGCGGGGAATCAGAGGCGCGGAAAGAGAGGCGGGGAATCAGATATGGGGAATCAGAGGTGTGGAATCAGGGGCGTGGTATCAGAGGCTGGGTATCAGACACGGGGATTCAGAGGCGGGGAATCAGAGATGGGGAATCAGAGGCGGGGAATCAGAGGCAGGGAATCAGATGCGGGGAATCAGAGGCGGGGAATCAGAGGCAGGGAATCAAACACGGGGAATCAGAGGTGGGGTATCAGAGCTGGGGAATCAGAGGCGGGGAATCAGAGTTGGGGATTCAGAGGCAAGGAATCAGATATTAGGAAACAGAGGCGGGGAATCAGAGGCAGGGAAACAGAGGTGGGGAATCAGATATGGGGAATCAGAGGTGGGGAATCAGAGGTTGGGAAACAGAGGCAGGGAATCAGAGGCGGGGAGTCAGAGGCGGGGAATCAGAGGCAGGGAATCAGATGTGCGGAATCAGAGATGGAGAATCAGATGCAGCGAAAAAGAGACGGGGAACCAGAGGCTGGGATTCAGAGGCGGGGAATCAGATATGGGGAAACAGAGGCGGGGAATTAGAGGCGGGCAAACAGAGGCGGGGAATCAGATATGGGGAATCAGAGGTGGGGAATCAGAGGTTGTGAATCAGAGATGGGGAATCACAGGCGGGAAATCAGAGGCAGGGAATCAGAGCTGGGGAATCAGAGGCGGGGAATCAGAGCTCGGGAATCAGAGGCAGGGAATCAGAGTTGGGGATTCAGAGGCGGGGAATCAGAGCTGGGGAATCAGAGGCGGGGAATCAGAGGCAGGGAATCAGAGGCGGGGAATCAGAGGCAGGGAATCAGATATGGGGATTCAGAGGTGGGGAATCAGAGGTTGGGAATCAGAGGCAGGGAATCGGAGGCAGGGAATCAGAGGCAGGGAATCAGAGGCGGGGAATCAGAGCTGGGGAATCAGAGTCGGGGAATCAGAGTTTGGGAATCAGAGGCGGGGAATTAGATATGGGGAAACAGAGGCGGGGAATCAGAGGTGGGGAAACAGAGCTGGGGAATCAGAGGCGGGGAATCAGAGTTGGGGAATCAGAGGCGGGGAATCAGATACGGGGAAGCAGAGGTGGGGAATCAGAGGCGCGGAAAGAGAGGCGGGTAATCAGATATGGGGAATCAGAGGTGGGGAATCAGATATGGGGAAACAGAGGCGGGGAATCAGAGGCGGGGAAACAGAGGTGGGGAATCTGATATGTGGAATCAGAGGTGGCGAATGAAAGGCGGTGAATCTGAGATGGGGAATCAGAGGCGGGGAATCAGAGGCAGGGAATCAAACACGGGGAATCAGAGGTGGGGAATCAGAGGTGGGGAATCAGAGGTTGTGAATCAGAGATGGGGAATCACAGGCGGGAAATCAAAGGCAGGGAATCAGAGCTGGGGAATGAGAGGCGGGGAATCAGAGCTGGGGAATCAGAGGCGGGGAATCAGAGCTGGGGAATCAGAGGCAGGGAATCAGAGTTGGGGATTCAGAGGTGGGGAATCAGAGCTGGGGAATCAGTGGCGCGGAATCAGAGGCAGGGAATCAGAGGCGGGGAATCAGAGGCAGGGAATCAGATATGGGGATTCAGAGGTGGGGAATCAGATGTTGGGAATCAGAGGCAGGGAATCGGAGGCAGGGAATCAGAGGCAGGTAATCAGATGTGGGGAATCAGAGGCTGGGAATCAGAGCTGGGGAATCAGGCGTGGAATCAGAGTTTGGGAATCAGAGGCGGGGAATTAGATATGGGGAAACAGAGGCGGGGAATCAGAGGTGGGGAAACAGAGCTGGTGAATCAGAGGCGGGGAATCAGATATGGGGAAACAGAGGCGGGGAATCAGAGGCGGGGAAACAGAGGTGGGGAATCTGATATGGGGAATCAGAGGTGGCGAATGAAAGGCGGTGAATCTGAGATGGGGAATCAGAGGCGGGGAATCAGAGGCAGGGAATCAAACACGGGGAATCAGAGGTGGGGAATCAGAGCTGGGGAATCAGAGGCGGGGAATCAGAGTTGGGGAATCAGAGGCGGGGAATCAGATATGGGGAAACAGAGGTGGGGAATCAGAGGCAGGGAAACAGAGGTGGGGAATCAGATATGGGGAATCAGAGGTGGGGAATCAGAGGTTGGGAAACAGAGGCAGGGAATCAGAGGCGGGGAGTCAGAGGCGGGGCATCAGAGGCAGGGAATCAGATGTGCGGAATCAGAGTTGGGGAATCAGAGGCAGCGAATCAGAGGCGGGGAACCAGATGCGGGGAATCAGATATGGGTAATCCGAGGCGGGGAATCAGAGTTGGGGAATCAGAGGCGGGGAATCAGATATGGGGAAAGAGAGGCGGTGAATCAGAGGCGGGGAAACAGAGGCGGGGAATCTGATATGGGGAATCAGAGGTGACGAATGAAAGGCGGTGAATCAGAGATGGGGAATCAGAGGCGGGGAATCAGAGGCAGGGAATCAAACACGGGGAATCAGAGGTGGGGTATCAGAGCTGGGGAATCAGAGGCGGGGAATCTGAGTTGGGGAATCAGAGGCGGGGAATCAGATATTGGGAAACAGAGGCGGGGAGTCAGAGGCAGGGAAACAGAGGTGGGGAATCAGATATGGGGAAACAGAGGTGGGGAATCAGAGGTTGGGAAACAGAGGCAGGGAATCAGAGGCGGGGAGTCAGAGGCGGGGAATCAGAGGCAGGGAATCAAATGTGCGGAATCAGAGATGGGGAATCAGAGGCAGCGAATCAGAGGCGGGGAACCAGAGGCGGGGATTCAGAGGCGGGGAATCAGATATGGGGAAACAGAGGCGGGGAATTAGAGGCGGGCAAACAGAGGCGGGGAATCAGATATGGGGAATCAGAGGTGGGGAATCAGAGGTTGTGAATCAGAGATGGGGAATCACAGGCGGGAAATCAAAGGCAGGGAATCAGAGCTGGGGAATCAGAGGCGGGGAATCAGAGCTGGGGAATCAGAGGCGGGGAATCAGAGCTGGGGAATCAGAGGCAGGGAATCAGAGTTGGGGATTCAGAGGAGGGGAATCAGAGCTGGGGAATCAGTGGCGGGGAATCAGAGGCAGGGAATCAGAGGCGGGGAATCAGAGGCAGGGAATCAGATATGGGGATTCAGAGGTGGGGAATCAGAGGTTGGGAATCAGAGGCAGGGAATCGGAGGCAGGGTATCAGAGGCAGGGAATCAGATGTGGGGAATCAGAGGCTGGGAATCAGAGCTGGGGAATCAGAGGCGTGGAATCAGAGTTTGGGAATCAGAGGCGGGGAATTAGATATGGGGAAACAGAGGCGGGGAATCAGAGGTGGGGAAACAGAGCTGGTGAATCAGAGGCGGGGAATCAGAGTTGGGGAATCAGAGGCGGGGAATCAGATATGGGGAATCAGAGGCGGGGAATCAGAGGCGCGGAAAGAGAGGCGGGGAATCAGATATGGGGAATCAGAGGTGTGGAATCAGGGGCGTGGTATCAGAGGCTGGGTATCAGACACGGGGATTCAGAGGCGGGGAATCAGAGATGGGGAATCAGAGGCGGGGAATCAGAGGCAGGGAATCAGATGCGGGGAATCAGAGGCGGGGAATCAGAGTCCAGGAATCAGAGGCGGGGAATCAGAGTTGGGGAATCAGAGGCGGGAAATCAGATATGGGGAAACAGAGGCGGGGAATCAGAGGCGGGGAAACAGAGGCGGGGAATCTGATATGGGGAATCAGAGGTGGCGAATGAAAGGAAGTGAATCAGAGATGGGGAATCAGAGGCGGGGAATCAGAGGCAGGGAATCAAACACGGTGAATAAGAGGCGGGGAATCAGAGCTGGAGAATCAGAGGCGGGGAATCAGAGTTGGGCAATCAGAGGCGGGGAATCAAATATGGGCAACCAGAGGCGGGGAATCAGAGGCAGGGAAACAGAGGTGGGGAATCAGATATGGGGTATCAGAGGTGGGGAATCAGAGGTTGGGAAACAGAGGCAGGGAATCAGAGGCGGGGAGTCAGAGGCGGGGAATCAGAGGCAGGGAATCAGATGTGCGGAATCAGAGATGGAGAATCAGATGCAGCGAAAAAGAGGCGGGGAACCAGAGGCGGGGAATCAGAGGCCGGGAATCAGAGGCCGGGAATGAGAGGCCGGGAATCAGAGGCCGGGGAATCAGAGGCGGGGAATCAGAGATGGGGAATCAGAGGCGGGGAATCAAACACGGGGAATCAGAGCTGGGGAATCAGAGGCGGGGAATCAGAGTTGGCGAATCAGATATGGGGAATCAGAGGTGGGGAATTAGGGGCGGGGAATCAGTGGCAGGGAATCAGAGGTGGGAATCAGAGGCGGGGCATCAGAGGCAGGGAATCAGACACGTGGAATCAGAGGCGGGGAATCAGAGATGGGGAATCAGAGGCGGTGAATCAGAGGCAGGGAATCGGACACCTGGAATCAGTGGCGGGGAATCAGAGCTGGGGAATCAGAGGCGGGGAATCAGAGTTGGGGAATCAGAGGCGGGGAATCAGATGTGGTGAATCAGAGGTGGGGAATCAGAGGTTGTGAATCAGAGATGGGGAATCACAGGCGGGAAATCAGAGGCAGGGAATCAGAGCTGGGGAATCAGAGGAGGGGAATCAGAGCTGGGGAATCAGAGGCAGGGAATCAGAGTTGGGGATTCAGAGGCGGGGAATCAGAGCTGGGGAATCAGAAGCGGGGAATCAGAGGCGGGGAATCAGAGGCAGGGAATCAGAGGCAGGCAATCAGATATGGGGATTCAGAGGCAGGGAATCAGATGTGGGGAATCAGAGGCAGGGAATCAGAGCTGGGGAATCAGAGGCGGGGAATCAGAGTTTGGGAATCAGAGGCGGGGAATCAGATATGGGGAATCAGAGGCGGGGAATCAGAGGCGCGGAAAGAGAGGCGGGAAATCAGATATAGGGAATCAGAGGTGGGGAATCAGGGGAGGGGTATCAGAGGCTGGGTATCAGACACGGGGATTCAGAGGCGGGGAATCAGAGATGGGGAATCAGAGGCGGGGAATAAGAGGCAGGGAATCAGACGCGGGCAATCAGAGGCGGGGAATCAGAGCTGGGTAATCAGAGGTGGGGAATCAGAGTTGGGGATTCAGAGGCGGGGAATCAGATATGGGGAAAGAGAGGCGGGGAATCAGAGGCGGGGAAACAGAGGCGGGGAATTCTAAATGGGGAATCAGAGGTGGCGAATGAAAGGCGGTGAATCAGAGATGGGGAATCAGAGGCGGGGAATCAGAGGCAGGGAATCAAACACGGGGAATCAGAGGTGGGGTATCAGAGCTGGGGAATCAGAGGCGGGGAATCAGAGTTGGGGAATCAGAGGCGAGGAATCAGATATTAGGAAACAGAGGCGGGGAATCAGAGGCAGGGAAACAGAGGTGGGGAATCAGATATGGGGAATCAGAGGTGGGGAATCAGAGGTTGGGAAACAGAGGCAGGGAATCAGAGGCGGGGAGTCAGAGGCGGGGAATCAGAGGCAGGGAATCAGATGTGCGGAATCAGAGATGGGGAATCAGAGGCAGTGAATCAGAGGCGGGGAACCAGAGGCGGGGATTCAGAGGCGGGGAATCAGAGCTGGGGAATCAGAGGCGGGGAATCAGAGGCAGGGAATCAAACACGGGGAATCAGAGGTGGGGTATCAGAGCTGGGGAATCAGAGGCGGGGAATCAGAGTTGGGGAATCAGAGGCGAGGAATCAGATATTAGGAAACAGAGGCGGGGAATCAGAGGCAGGGAAACAGAGGTGGGGAATCAGATATGGGGAATCAGAGGTGGGGAATCAGAGGTTGGGAAACAGAGGCAGGGAATCAGAGGCGGGGAGTCAGAGGCGGGGAATCAGAGGCACGGAATCAGATGTGCGGAATCAGAGATGGGGAATCAGAGGCAGTGAATCAGAGGCGGGGAACCAGAGGCGGGGATTCAGAGGCGGGGAATCAGAGCTGGGGAATCAGAGGCGGGGAATCAGAGCTGGGGAATCAGAGGCAGGGAATCAGAGTTGGGGATTCAGAGGCGGGGAATCAGAGCTGGGGAATCAGAGGCGGGGAATCAGAGGCAGGGAATCAGAGGCGGGGAATCAGAAGCAGGGAATCAGATAGGGGATTCAGAGGTGGGGAAATCAGAGGTTGGGAATCAGAGGCAGGGAATCGGAGGCAGGGAATCAGAGGCAGGGAATCAGATGTGGGGAATCAGAGGCGGGGAATCAGAGCTGGGGAATCAGAGTCGGGGAATCAGAGTTTGGGAATCAGAGGCGGGGAATTAGATATGGGGAAACAGAGGCGGGGAATCAGAGGTGGGGAAACAGAGCTGGGGAATCAGAGGCGGCTAATCAGAGTTGGGGAATCAGAGGTGGGGAATCAGACATGGGGAAGCAGAGGCGGGGAATCAGAGGCGCGGAAAGAGAGGCGGGGAATCAGATATGGGGAATCAGAGGTGGGGAATCAGATATGGGGAAACAGAGGCGGGGAATCAGAGGCGGGGAAACAGAGGTGGGGAATCTGATATTGGGAATCTGAGGTGGCGAATGAAAGGCGGTGAATCTGAGATGGGGAATCAGAGGCGGGGAATCAGAGGCAGGGAATCAAACACGGGGAATCAGAGGTGGGGAATCAGAGCTGGGGAATCAGAGACGGGGAATCAGAGTTGGGGAATCAGAGGCGGGGAATCAGATATGGGGAAACAGAGGTGGGGAATCAGAGGCAGGGAAACAGAGGTGGGGAATCAGATATGGGGAATCAGAGGTGGGGAATCAGAGGTTGGGAAACAGAGGCAGGGATCAGAGGCGGGGAGTCAGAGGCGGGGAATCAGAGGCAGGGAATCAGATGTGCGGAATCAGAGTTGGGGAATCAGAGGCAGCGAATCAGAGGCGGGGAACCAGATGCGGGGAATCAGATATGGGTAATCCGAGGCGGGGAATCAGAGTTGGGGAATCAGAGGCGGGGAATCAGATATGGGGAAAGAGAGGCGGTGAATCAGAGGCAGGGAAACAGAGGCGGGGAATCTGATATGGGGAATCAGAGGTGACGAATGAAAGGCGGTGAATCAGAGATGGGGAATCAGAGGCGGGGAATCAGAGGCAGGGAATCAAACACGGGGAATCAGCGGTGGGGTATCAGAGCTGGGGAATCAGAGGCGGGGAATCTGAGTTGGGGAATCAGAGGCGGGGAATCAGATATTGGGAAACAGAGTCGGGGAATCAGAGGCAGGGAAACAGAGGTGGGGAATCAGATATGGGGAAACAGAGGTGGGGAATCAGAGTTTGGGAAACAGAGGCAGGGAATCAGAGGCGGGGAGTCAGAGGCGGGGAATCAGAGGCAGGGAATCAAATGTGCGGAATCAGAGATGGGGAATCAGAGGCAGCGAATCAGAGGCGGGGAACCAGAGGCGGGGATTCAGAGGCGGGGAATCAGATATGGGGAAACAGAGGCGGGGAATTAGAGGCGGGCAAACAGAGGCGGGGAATCAGATATGGGGAATCAGAGGTGGGGAATCAGAGGTTGTGAATCAGAGATGGGGAATCACAGGCGGGAAATCAAAGGCAGGGAATCAGAGCTGGGGAATCAGAGGCGGGGATTCAGAGCTGGGGAATCAGAGGCGGGGAATCAGAGCTGGGGAATCAGAGGCAGGGAATCAGAGTTGGGGATTCAGAGGAGGGGAATCAGAGCTGGGGAATCAGTGGCGGGGAATAAGAGGCAGGGAATCAGAGGCGGGGAATCAGAGGCAGGGAATCAGATATGGGGATTCAGAGGTGGGGAATCAGAGGTTGGGAATCAGAGGCAGGGAATCAGAGGCAGGGTATCAGAGGCAGGGAATCAGATGTGGGGAATCAGAGGCTGGGAATCAGAGCTGGGGAATCAGAGGCGTGGAATCAGAGTTTGGGAATCAGAGGCGGGGAATTAGATATGGGGAAACAGAGGCGGGGAATCAGAGGTGGGGAAACAGAGCTGGTGAATCAGAGGCGGGGAATCAGAGTTGGGGAATCAGAGGCGGGGAATCAGATATGGGGAATCAGAGGCGGGGAATCAGAGGCACGGAAAGAGAGGCGGGGAATCAGATATGGGGAATCAGAGGTGGGGAATCAGGGGCGTGGTATCAGAGGCTGGGTATCAGACACGGGGATTCAGAGGCGGGGAATTAGAGATGGGGAATCAGAGGCGGGGAATCAGAGGCAGGGAATCAGATGCGGGGAATCAGAGGCGGGGAATCAGAGTCCAGGAATCAGAGGCGGGGAATCAGAGTTGGGGAATCAGAGGCGGGGAATCAGATATGGGGAAACAGAGGCGGGGAATCAGAGGCGGGGAAACAGAGGCGGGGAATCAGAGGCTGGGAAACAGAGGCGGGGAATCAGAGGCAGGGAAACAGAGGTGGGGAATCAGATATGGGGAATCAGAGGTGGGGAATCAGAGGTCGGGAATGAGAGGCCGGGAATCAGAGGCCGGGGAATCAGAGGCGGGGAATCAGAGATGGGGAATCAGAGGCGGGGTATCAAACACGGGGAATCAGAGCTGGGGAATCAGAGGCGGGGAATCAGAGTTGGCGGATCAGATATGGGGAATCAGAGTTGGGGAATCAGGGGCGGGGAATCAGTGGCAGGGAATCAGAGGTGGGAATCAGAGGCGGGGAATCAGAGGCAGGGAATCAGACACGGGGAATCAGAGGCGGGGAATCAGAGATGGGGAATCAGAGGCGGTGAATCAGAGGCAGGGAATCGGACACCGGGAATCAGAGGCGGGGAATCAGAGCTGGGGAATCAGAGGCGGGGAATCAGAGTTGGCGAATCAGAGCGGGGAATCAGATGTGGTGAATCAGAGGTGGGGAATCAGAGGTTGTGAATCAGAGATGGGGAATCACAGGCGGGAAATCAGAGGCAAGGAATCAGAGCTGGGGAATCAGAGGAGGGGAATCAGAGCTGGGGAATCAGAGGCAGGGAATCAGAGTTGGGGATTCAGAGGCGGGGAATCTGAGCTGGGGAATCAGAAGCGGGGAATCAGAGGCGGGCAATCACAGGCAGGGAATCAGAGGCGGGGAATCAGAGGCAGGGAATCAGATGTGGGGAATCAGAGGCAGGGAATCAGAGCTGGGGTATCAGAGGCGGGGAATCCGAGTTTGGGAATCAGAGGCGGGGAATCAGATATGGGGAATCAGAGGCGGGGAATCAGAGGCGCGGAAAGAGAGGCGGGAAATCAGATATGGGGAATCAGTGGTGGGGAATTAGGGGAGGGGTATCAGAGGCTGGGTATCAGACACCGGGATTCAGGGGCGGGGAATCAGAGATGGGGAATCAGAGGCGGGGAATCAGAGGCAGGGAATCAGACGCCGGGAATCAGAGGCGGGGAATCAGAGCTGGGTAATCAGAGGCGGGGAATCAGAGTTGGGGAATCAGAGGCGGAGAATCTGATATGGGGAAAGAGAGGCGGGGAATCAGAGGCTGGGAAACAGAGGCGGGGAATCTGATATGGGGAATCAGAGGTGGCGAATGAAAGGCGGTGAATCAGAGATGGGGAATCAGAGGCGGGGAATCAGAGGCAGGGAATCAAACACGGGGAATCAGAGGTGGGGTATCAGAGCTGGGGAATCAGATGCGGGGAATAAGAGTTGGGGAATCAGAGGCGAGGAATCAGATATTGGGAAACAGAGGCGGGGAATCAGAGGCAGGGAAACAGAGGTGGGGAATCAGATATGGGGAATCAGAGGTGGGGAATCAGAGGTTGGGAAACAGAGGCAGGGAATCAGAGGCGGGGAGTCAGAGGCGGGGAATCAGAGGCAGGGAATCAGATGTGCGGAATCAGAGATGGGGAATCAGAGGCAGCGAATCAGAGGCGGGGAACCAGAGGCGGGGATTCAGAGGCCGGGAATCAGATAAGGGGAAACAGAGGCGGGGAATTAGAGGCGGGCAAACAGAGGCGGGGAATCAGATATGGGGAATCAGAGGTGGGGAATCAGAGGTTGTGAATCAGAGATGGGGAATCACAGGCGGGAAATCAGAGGCAGGGAATCAGAGCTGGGGAATCAGAGGCGGGGAATCAGAGCTGGGGAATCAGAGGCAGGGAATCAGAGTTGGGGATTCAGAGGCGGGGAATCAGAGCTGGGGAATCAGAGGCGGGGAATCAGAGGCAGGGAATCAGAGGCGGGGAATCAGAGGCAGGGAATCAGATATGGGGATTCAGAGGTGGGGAAATCAGAGGTTGGGAATCAGAGGCAGGGAATCGGAGGCAGGGAATCAGAGGCAGGGAATCAGATGTGGGGAATCAGAGGCGGGGAATCAGAGCTGGGGAATCAGAGTCGGGGAATCAGAGTTTGGGAATCAGAGGCGGGGAATTAGATATGGGGAAACAGAGGCGGGGAATCAGAGGTGGGGAAACAGAGCTGGGGAATCAGAGGCGGGGAATCAGAGTTGGGGAATCAGAGGTGGGGAATCAGACATGGGGAAGCAGAGGCGGGGAATCAGAGGCGCGGAAAGAGAGGCGGGGAATCAGATATGGGGAATCAGAGGTGGGGAATCAGATATGGGGAAACAGAGGCGGGGAATCAGAGGCGGGGAAACAGAGGTGGGGAATCTGATATGGGGAATCAGAGGTGGCGAATGAAAGGCGGTGAATCTGAGATGGGGAATCAGAGGCAGGGAATCAGAGGCAGGGAATCAAACACGGGGAATCAGAGGTGGGGAATCAGAGCTGGGGAATCAGAGGCGGGGAATCAGAGTTGTGGAATCAGAGGCGGGGAATCAGATATGGGGAAACAGAGGTGGGGAATCAGAGGCAGGGAAACAGAGGTGGGGAATCAGATATGGGGAATCAGAGGTGGGGAATCAGTGGTTGGGAAACAGAGGCAGGGAATCAGAGGCGGGGAGTCAGAGGCGGGGCATTAGAGGCAGGGAATCAGATGTGCGGAATCAGAGTTGGGGAATCAGAGGCAGCGAATCAGAGGCGGGGAACCAGATGCGGGGAATCAGATATGGGTAATCCGAGGCGGGGAATCAGAGTTGGGGAATCAGAGGCGGGGAATCAGATATGGGGAAAGAGAGGCGGTGAATCAGAGGCGGGGAAACAGAGGCCGGGAATCTGATATGGGGAATCAGAGGTGACGAATGAAAGGCGGTGAATCAGAGATGGGGAATCAGAGGCGGGGAATCAGAGGCAGGGAATCAAACACGGGGAATCAGAGGTGGGGTATCAGAGCTGGGGAATCAGAGGCGGGGAATCTGAGTTGGGGAATCAGAGGTGGGGAATCAGATATTGGGAAACAGAGGCGGGGAGTCAGAGGCAGGGAAACAGAGGTGGGGAATCAGATATGGGGAAACAGAGGTGGGGAATCAGAGGTTGGGAAACAGAGGCAGGGAATCAGAGGCGGGGAGTCAGAGGCGGGGAATCAGAGGCAGGGAATCAAATGTGCGGAATCAGAGATGGGGAATCAGAGGCAGCGAATCAGAGGCGGGGAACCAGAGGCGGGGATTCAGAGGCGGGGAATCAGATATGGGGAAACAGAGGCGGGGAATTAGAGGCGGGCAAACAGAGGCGGGGAATCAGATATGGGGAATCAGATGTGGGGAATCAGAGGTTGTGAATCAGAGATGGGGAATCACAGGCGGGAAATCAAAGGCAGGGAATCAGAGCTGGGGAATCAGAGGCGGGGAATCAGAGCTGGGGAATCAGAGGCGGGGAATCAGAGCTGGGGAATCAGAGGCAGGGAATCAGAGTTGGGGATTCAGAGGAGGGGAATCAGAGCTGGGGAATCAGTGGCGGGGAATCAGAGGCAGGGAATCAGAGGCGGGGAATCAGAGGCAGGGAATCAGATATGGGGATTCAGAGGTGGGGAATCAGAGGTTGGGAATCAGAGGCAGGGAATCGGAGGCAGGGTATCAGAGGCAGGGAATCAGATGTGGGGAATCAGAGGCTGGGAATCAGAGCTGGGGAATCAGAGGCGTGGAATCAGAGTTTGGGAATCAGAGGCGGGGAATTAGATATGGGGAAACAGAGGCGGGGAATCAGAGGTGGGGAAACAGAGCTGGTGAATCAGAGGCGGGGAATCAGAGTTGGGGAATCAGAGGCGGGGAATCAGATATGGGGAATCAGAGGCGGGGAATCAGAGGCGCGGAAAGAGAGGCGGGGAATCAGATATGGGGAATCAGAGGTGGGGAATCAGGGGCGTGGTATCAGAGGCTGGGTATCAGACACGGGGATTCAGAGGCGGGGAATCAGAGATGGGGAATCAGAGGCGGGGAATCAGAGGCAGGGAATCAGATGCGGGGAATCAGAGGCGGGGAATCAGAGTCCAGGAATCAGAGGCGGGGAATCAGAGTTGGGGAATCAGAGGCGGGGAATCAGATATGGGGAAACAGAGGCGGGGAATCAGAGGCGGGGAAACAGAGGCGGGGAATCTGATATGGGGAATCAGAGGTGGCGAATGAAAGGAAGTGAATCAGAGATGGGGAATCAGAGGCGGGGAATCAGAGGCAGGGAATCAAACACGGTGAATAAGAGGCGGGGAATCAGAGCTGGAGAATCAGAGGCGGGGAATCAGAGTTGGGCAATCAGAGGCGGGGAATCAAATATGGGCAACCAGAGGCGGGGAATCAGAGGCAGGGAAACAGAGGTGGGGAATCAGATATGGGGTATCAGAGGTGGGGAATCAGAGGTTGGGAAACAGAGGCAGGGAATCAGAGGCGGGGAGTCAGAGGCGGGGAATCAGAGGCAGGGAATCAGATGTGCGGAATCAGAGATGGAGAATCAGATGCAGCGAAAAAGAGGTGGGGAACCAGAGGCGGGGAATCAGAGGCCGGGAATCAGAGGCCGGGAATGAGAGGCCGGGAATCAGAGGCCGGGGAATCAGAGGCGGGGAATCAGAGATGGGGAATCAGAGGCGGGGAATCAAACACGGGGAATCAGAGCTGGGGAATCAGAGGCGGGGAATCAGAGTTGGCGAATCAGATATGGGGAATCAGAGGTGGGGAATCAGGGGCGGGGAATCAGTGGCAGGGAATCAGAGGTGGGAATCAGAGGCGGGGCATCAGAGGCAGGGAATCAGACACGGGGAATCAGAGGCGGGGAATCAGAGATGGGGAATCAGAGGCGGTGAATCAGAGGCAGGGAATCGGACACCTGGAATCAGAGGCGGGGAATCAGAGTTGGGGAATCAGAGGCGGGGAATCAGATGTGGTGAATCAGAGGTGGGGAATCAGAGGTTGTGAATCAGAGATGGGGAATCACAGGCAGGAAATCAGAGGCAGGGAATCAGAGCTGGGGAATCAGAGGAGGGGAATCAGAGCTGGGGAATCAGAGGCAGGGAATCAGAGTTGGGGATTCAGAGGCGGGGAATCAGAGCTGGGGAATCAGAAGCGGGGAATCAGAGGTGGGGAATCAGAGGCAGGGAATCAGAGGCAGGCAATCAGATATGGGGATTCAGAGGCAGGGAATCAGATGTGGGGAATCAGAGGCAGGGAATCAGAGCTGGGGAATCAGAGGCGGGGAATCAGAGCTGGGGAATCAGAGGCGGGGAATCAGATATGGGGAATCAGAGGCGGGGAATCAGAGGCGCGGAAAGAGAGGCGGGAAATCAGATATAGGGAATCAGAGGTGGGGAATCAGGGGAGGGGTATCAGAGGCTGGGTATCAGACACGGGGATTCAGAGGCGGGGAATCAGAGATGGGGAATCAGAGGCGGGGAATAAGAGGCAGGGAATCAGACGCGGGCAATCAGAGGCGGGGAATCAGAGCTGGGTAATCAGAGGTGGGGAATCAGAGTAGGGGAATCAGAGGCGGGGAATCAGATATGGGGAAAGAGAGGCGGGGAATCAGAGGCGGGGAAACAGAGGCGGGGAATTCTATATTGGGAATCAGAGGTGGCGAATGAAAGGCGGTGAATCAGAGATGGGGAATCAGAGGCGGGGAATCAGAGGCAGGGAATCAAACACGGGGAATCAGAGGTGGGGTATCAGAGCTGGGGAATCAGAGGCGGGGAATCAGAGTTGGGGAATCAGAGGCCAGGAATCAGATATTAGGAAACAGAGGCGGGGAATCAGAGGCAGGGAAACAGAGGTGGGGAATCAGATATGGGGAATCAGAGGTGGGGAATCAGAGGTTGGGAAACAGAGGCAGGGAATCAGAGGCGGGGAGTCAGAGGCGGGGAATCAGAGGCAGGGAATCAGATGTGTGGAATCAGAGATGGGGAATCAGAGGCAGCGAATCAGAGGCGGGGAACCAGAGGCGGGGATTCAGAGGCGGGGAATCAGAGCTGGGGAATAAGAGGCGGGGAATCAGAGCTGGGGAATCAGAGGCAGGGAATCAGAGTTGGGGATTCAGAGGCGGGGAATCAGAGCTGGGGAATCAGAGGCGGGGAATCAGAGGCAGGGAATCAGAGGCGGGGAATCAGAGGCAGGGAATCAGATATGGGGATTCAGAGGTGGGGAAATCAGAGGTTGGGAATCAGAGGCAGGGAATCGGAGGCAGGGAATCAGAGGCAGGGAATCAGATGTGGGGAATCAGAGGCGGGGAATCAGAGCTGGGGAATCAGAGTCGGGGAATCAGAGTTTGGGAATCAGAGGCGGGGAATTAGATATGGGGAAACAGAGGCGGGGAATCAGAGGTGGGGAAACAGAGCTGGGGAATCAGAGGCGGGGAATCAGAGTTGGGGAATCAGAGGTGGGGAATCAGACATGGGGAAGCAGAGGCGGGGAATCAGAGGCGCGGAAAGAGAGGCGGGGAATCAGATATGGGGAATCAGAGGTGGGGAATCAGATATGGGGAAACAGAGGCGGGGAATCAGAGGCGGGGAAACAGAGGTGGGGAGTCTGATATGGGGAATCTGAGGTGGCGAATGAAAGGCGGTGAATCTGAGATGGGGAATCAGAGGCGGGGAATCAGAGGCAGGGAATCAAACACGGGGAATCAGAGCTGGGGAATCAGAGCTGGGGAATCAGAGACGGGGAATCAGAGTTGGGGAATCAGAGGCGGGGAATCAGATATGGGGAAACAGAGGTGGGGAATCAGAGGCAGGGAAACAGAGGTGGGGAATCAGATATGGGGAATCAGAGGTGGGGAATCAGAGGTTGGGAAACAGAGGCAGGGAATCAGAGGCGGGGAGTCAGAGGCGGGGAATCAGAGGCAGGGAATCAGATGTGCGGAATCAGAGTTGGGGAATCAGAGGCAGCGAATCAGAGGCGGGGAACCAGATGCGGGGAATCAGAGGCGGGGAATCAGATATGGGGAAACAGAGGCGGGGAATCAGAGGCGGGGAATCAGATATGGGGAAAGAGAGGCGGTGAATCAGAGGCAGGGAAACAGAGGCGGGGAATCTGATATGGGGAATCAGAGGTGACGAATGAAAGGCGGTGAATCAGAGATGGGGAATCAGAGGCGGGGAATCAGAGGCAGGGAATCAAACACGGGGAATCAGAGGTGGGGTATCAGAGCTGGGGAATCAGAGGCGGGGAATCTGAGTTGGGGAATCAGAGGCGGGGAATCAGATATTGGGAAACAGAGTCGGGGAATCAGAGGCAGGGAAACAGAGGTGGGGAATCAGATATGGGGAAACAGAGGTGGGGAATCAGAGTTTGGGAAACAGAGGCAGGGAATCAGAGGCGGGGAGTCAGAGGCGGGGAATCAGAGGCAGGGAATCAAATGTGCGGAATCAGAGATGGGGAATCAGAGGCAGCGAATCAGAGGCGGGGAACCAGAGGCGGGGATTCAGAGGCGGGGAATCAGATATGGGGAAACAGAGGCGGAGAATTAGAGGCGGGCAAACAGAGGCGGGGAATCAGATATGGGGAATCAGAGGTGGGGAATCAGAGGTTGTGAATCAGAGATGGGGAATCACAGGCGGGAAATCAAAGGCAGGGAATCAGAGCTGGGGAATCAGAGGCGGGGAATCAGAGCTGGGGAATCAGAGGCGGGGAATCAGAGCTGGGGAATCAGAGGCAGGGAATCAGAGTTGGGGATTCAGAGGAGGGGAATCAGAGCTGGGAAATCAGTGGCGGGGAATAAGAGGCAGGGAATCAGAGGCGGGGAATCAGAGGCAGGGAATCAGATATGGGGATTCAGAGGTGGGGAATCAGAGGTTGGGAATCAGAGGCAGGGAATCGGAGGCAGGGTATCAGAGGCAGGGAATCAGATGTGGGGAATCAGAGGCTGGGAATCAGAGCTGGGGAATCAGAGGCGTGGAATCAGAGTTTGGGAATCAGAGGCGGGGAATTAGATATGGGGAAACAGAGGCGGGGAATCAGAGGTGGGGAAACAGAGCTGGTGAATCAGAGGCGGGGAATCAGAGTTGGGGAATCAGAGGCGGGGAATCAGATATGGGGAATCAGAGGCGGGGAATCAGAGGTGCGGAAAGAGAGGCGGGGAATCAGATATGGGGAATCAGAGGTGGGGAATCAGGGGCGTGGTATCAGAGGCTGGGTATCAGACACGGGGATTCAGAGGCGGGGAATTAGAGATGGGGAATCAGAGGCGGGGAATCAGAGGCAGGGAATCAGATGCGGGGAATCAGAGGCGGGGAATCAGAGTCCAGGAATCAGAGGCGGGGAATCAGAGTTGGGGAATCAGAGGCGGGGAATCAGATATGGGGAAACAGAGGCGGGGAATCAGAGGCGGGGAAACAGAGGCGGGGAATCAGAGGCGGGGAATCAGATATTGGGAAACAGAGGCGGGGAATCAGAGGCAGGGAAACAGAGGTGGGGAATCAGATATGGGGAATCAGAGGTGGGGAATCAGAGGTCGGGAATGAGAGGCCGGGAATCAGAGGCCGGGGAATCAGAGGCGGGGAATCAGAGATGGGGAATCAGAGGCGGGGTATCAAACACGGGGAATCAGAGCTGGGGAATCAGAGGCGGGGAATCAGAGTTGGCGAATCAGATATGGGGAATCAGAGTTGGGGAATCAGGGGCGGGGAATCAGTGGCAGGGAATCAGAGGTGGGAATCAGAGGCGGGGAATCAGAGGCAGGGAATCAGACACGGGGAATCAGAGGCGGGGAATCAGAGATGGGGAATCAGAGGCGGTGAATCAGAGGCAGGGAATCGGACACCGGGAATCAGAGGCGGGGAATCAGAGCTGGGGAATCAGAGGCGGGGAATCAGAGTTGGCGAATCAGAGCGGGGAATCGGATGTGGTGAATCAGAGGTGGGGAATCAGAGGTTGTGAATCAGAGATGGGGAATCACAGGCGGGAAATCAGAGGCAAGGAATCAGAGCTGGGGAATCAGAGGAGGGGAATCAGAGCTGGGGAATCAGAGGCAGGGAATCAGAGTTGGGGATTCAGAGGCGGGGAATCTGAGCTGGGGAATCAGAAGCGGGGAATCAGAGGCGGGCAATCAGAGGCAGGGAATCAGAGGCGGGGAATCAGAGGCAGGGAATCAGATGTGGGGAATCAGAGGCAGGGAATCAGAGCTGGGGTATCAGAGGCGGGGAATCAGAGTTTGGGAATCAGAGGCGGGGAATCAGATATGGGGAATCAGAGGCGGGGAATCAGAGGCGGGGAAACAGAGGCGGGGAATTCTATATTGGGAATCAGAGGTGGCGAATGAAAGGCGGTGAATCAGAGATGGGGAATCAGAGGCGGGGAATCAGAGGCAGGGAATCAAACACGGGGAATCAGAGGTGGGGTATCAGAGCTGGGGAATCAGAGGCGGGGAATCAGAGTTGGGGAATCAGAGGCCAGGAATCAGATATTAGGAAACAGAGGCGGGGAATCAGAGGCAGGGAAACAGAGGTGGGGAATCAGATATGGGGAATCAGAGGTGGGGAATCAGAGGTTGGGAAACAGAGGCAGGGAATCAGAGGCGGGGAGTCAGAGGCGGGGAATCAGAGGCAGGGAATCAGATGTGTGGAATCAGAGATGGGGAATCAGAGGCAGCGAATCAGAGGCGGGGAACCAGAGGCGGGGATTCAGAGGCGGGGAATCAGAGCTGGGGAATAAGAGGCGGGGAATCAGAGCTGGGGAATCAGAGGCAGGGAATCAGAGTTGGGGATTCAGAGGCGGGGAATCAGAGCTGGGGAATCAGAGGCGGGGAATCAGAGGCAGGGAATCAGAGGCGGGGAATCAGAGGCAGGGAATCAGATATGGGGATTCAGAGGTGGGGAAATCAGAGGTTGGGAATCAGAGGCAGGGAATCGGAGGCAGGGAATCAGAGGCAGGGAATCAGATGTGGGGAATCAGAGGCGGGGAATCAGAGCTGGGGAATCAGAGTCGGGGAATCAGAGTTTGGGAATCAGAGGCGGGGAATTAGATATGGGGAAACAGAGGCGGGGAATCAGAGGTGGGGAAACAGAGCTGGGGAATCAGAGGCGGGGAATCAGAGTTGGGGAATCAGAGGTGGGGAATCAGACATGGGGAAGCAGAGGCGGGGAATCAGAGGCGCGGAAAGAGAGGCGGGGAATCAGATATGGGGAATCAGAGGTGGGGAATCAGATATGGGGAAACAGAGGCGGGGAATCAGAGGCGGGGAAACAGAGGTGGGGAGTCTGATATGGGGAATCTGAGGTGGCGAATGAAAGGCGGTGAATCTGAGATGGGGAATCAGAGGCGGGGAATCAGAGGCAGGGAATCAAACACGGGGAATCAGAGCTGGGGAATCAGAGCTGGGGAATCAGAGACGGGGAATCAGAGTTGGGGAATCAGAGGCGGGGAATCAGATATGGGGAAACAGAGGTGGGGAATCAGAGGCAGGGAAACAGAGGTGGGGAATCAGATATGGGGAATCAGAGGTGGGGAATCAGAGGTTGGGAAACAGAGGCAGGGAATCAGAGGCGGGGAGTCAGAGGCGGGGAATCAGAGGCAGGGAATCAGATGTGCGGAATCAGAGTTGGGGAATCAGAGGCAGCGAATCAGAGGCGGGGAACCAGATGCGGGGAATCAGAGGCGGGGAATCAGATATGGGGAAACAGAGGCGGGGAATCAGAGGCGGGGAATCAGATATGGGGAAAGAGAGGCGGTGAATCAGAGGCAGGGAAACAGAGGCGGGGAATCTGATATGGGGAATCAGAGGTGACGAATGAAAGGCGGTGAATCAGAGATGGGGAATCAGAGGCGGGGAATCAGAGGCAGGGAATCAAACACGGGGAATCAGAGGTGGGGTATCAGAGCTGGGGAATCAGAGGCGGGGAATCTGAGTTGGGGAATCAGAGGCGGGGAATCAGATATTGGGAAACAGAGTCGGGGAATCAGAGGCAGGGAAACAGAGGTGGGGAATCAGATATGGGGAAACAGAGGTGGGGAATCAGAGTTTGGGAAACAGAGGCAGGGAATCAGAGGCGGGGAGTCAGAGGCGGGGAATCAGAGGCAGGGAATCAAATGTGCGGAATCAGAGATGGGGAATCAGAGGCAGCGAATCAGAGGCGGGGAACCAGAGGCGGGGATTCAGAGGCGGGGAATCAGATATGGGGAAACAGAGGCGGAGAATTAGAGGCGGGCAAACAGAGGCGGGGAATCAGATATGGGGAATCAGAGGTGGGGAATCAGAGGTTGTGAATCAGAGATGGGGAATCACAGGCGGGAAATCAAAGGCAGGGAATCAGAGCTGGGGAATCAGAGGCGGGGAATCAGAGCTGGGGAATCAGAGGCGGGGAATCAGAGCTGGGGAATCAGAGGCAGGGAATCAGAGTTGGGGATTCAGAGGAGGGGAATCAGAGCTGGGAAATCAGTGGCGGGGAATAAGAGGCAGGGAATCAGAGGCGGGGAATCAGAGGCAGGGAATCAGATATGGGGATTCAGAGGTGGGGAATCAGAGGTTGGGAATCAGAGGCAGGGAATCGGAGGCAGGGTATCAGAGGCAGGGAATCAGATGTGGGGAATCAGAGGCTGGGAATCAGAGCTGGGGAATCAGAGGCGTGGAATCAGAGTTTGGGAATCAGAGGCGGGGAATTAGATATGGGGAAACAGAGGCGGGGAATCAGAGGTGGGGAAACAGAGCTGGTGAATCAGAGGCGGGGAATCAGAGTTGGGGAATCAGAGGCGGGGAATCAGATATGGGGAATCAGAGGCGGGGAATCAGAGGTGCGGAAAGAGAGGCGGGGAATCAGATATGGGGAATCAGAGGTGGGGAATCAGGGGCGTGGTATCAGAGGCTGGGTATCAGACACGGGGATTCAGAGGCGGGGAATTAGAGATGGGGAATCAGAGGCGGGGAATCAGAGGCAGGGAATCAGATGCGGGGAATCAGAGGCGGGGAATCAGAGTCCAGGAATCAGAGGCGGGGAATCAGAGTTGGGGAATCAGAGGCGGGGAATCAGATATGGGGAAACAGAGGCGGGGAATCAGAGGCGGGGAAACAGAGGCGGGGAATCAGAGGCGGGGAATCAGATATTGGGAAACAGAGGCGGGGAATCAGAGGCAGGGAAACAGAGGTGGGGAATCAGATATGGGGAATCAGAGGTGGGGAATCAGAGGTCGGGAATGAGAGGCCGGGAATCAGAGGCCGGGGAATCAGAGGCGGGGAATCAGAGATGGGGAATCAGAGGCGGGGTATCAAACACGGGGAATCAGAGCTGGGGAATCAGAGGCGGGGAATCAGAGTTGGCGAATCAGATATGGGGAATCAGAGTTGGGGAATCAGGGGCGGGGAATCAGTGGCAGGGAATCAGAGGTGGGAATCAGAGGCGGGGAATCAGAGGCAGGGAATCAGACACGGGGAATCAGAGGCGGGGAATCAGAGATGGGGAATCAGAGGCGGTGAATCAGAGGCAGGGAATCGGACACCGGGAATCAGAGGCGGGGAATCAGAGCTGGGGAATCAGAGGCGGGGAATCAGAGTTGGCGAATCAGAGCGGGGAATCAGATGTGGTGAATCAGAGGTGGGGAATCAGAGGTTGTGAATCAGAGATGGGGAATCACAGGCGGGAAATCAGAGGCAAGGAATCAGAGCTGGGGAATCAGAGGAGGGGAATCAGAGCTGGGGAATCAGAGGCAGGGAATCAGAGTTGGGGATTCAGAGGCGGGGAATCTGAGCTGGGGAATCAGAAGCGGGGAATCAGAGGCGGGCAATCAGAGGCAGGGAATCAGAGGCGGGGAATCAGAGGCAGGGAATCAGATGTGGGGAATCAGAGGCAGGGAATCAGAGCTGGGGTATCAGAGGCGGGGAATCAGAGTTTGGGAATCAGAGGCGGGGAATCAGATATGGGGAATCAGAGGCGGGGAATCAGAGGCGCGGAAAGAGAGGCGGGAAATCAGATATGGGGAATCAGAGGTGGGGAATCAAGGGAGGGGTATCAGAGGCTGGGTATCAGACACGGGGATTCAGGGGCGGGGAATCAGAGATGGGGAATCAGAGGCGGGGAATCAGAGGCAGGGAATCAGACGCCGGGAATCAGAGGCGGGGAATCAGAGCTGGGTAATCAGAGGCGGGGAATCAGAGTTGGGGAATCAGAGGCGGAGAATCTGATATGGGGAAAGAGAGGCGGGGAATCAGAGGCTGGGAAACAGAGGCGGGGAATCTGATATGGGGAATCAGAGGTGGCGAATGAAAGGCGGTGAATCAGAGATGGGGAATCAGAGGCGGGGAATCAGAGGCAGGGAATCAAACACGGGGAATCAGAGGTGGGGTATCAGAGCTGGGGAATCAGATGCGGGGAATAAGAGTTGGGGAATCAGAGGCGAGGAATCAGATATTGGGAAACAGAGGCGGGGAATCAGAGGCAGGGAAACAGAGGTGGGGAATCAGATATGGGGAATCAGAGGTGAGGAATCAGAGGTTGGGAAACAGAGGCAGGGAATCAGAGGCGGGGAGTCAGAGGCGGGGAATCAGAGGCAGGGAATCAGATGTGCGGAATCAGAGATGGGGAATCAGAGGCAGCGAATCAGAGGCGGGGAACCAGAGGCGGGGATTCAGAGGCCGGGAATCAGATATGGGGAAACAGAGGCGGGGAATTAGAGGCGGGCAAACAGAGGCGGGGAATCAGATATGGGGAATCAGAGGTGGGGAATCAGAGGTTGTGAATCAGAGATGGGGAATCACAGGCGGGAAATCAGAGGCAGGGAATCAGAGCTGGGGAATCAGAGGCTGGGAATCAGAGCTGGGGAATCAGAGGCAGGGAATCAGAGTTGGGGATTCAGAGGCGGGGAATCAGAGCTGGGGAATCAGAGGCGGGGAATCAGAGGCAGGGAATCAGAGGCGGGGAATCAGAGGCAGGGAATCAGATATGGGGATTCAGAGGTGGGGAAATCAGAGGTTGGGAATCAGAGGCAGGGAATCGGAGGCAGGGAATCAGAGGCAGGGAATCAGATGTGGGGAATCAGAGGCGGGGAATCAGAGCTGGGGAATCAGAGACGGGGAATCAGAGTTTGGGAATCAGAGGCGGGGAATTAGATATGGGGAAACAGAGGCGGGGAATCAGAGGTGGGGAAACAGAGCTGGGGAATCAGAGGCGGGGAATCAGAGTTGGGGAATCAGAGGTGGGGAATCAGACATGGGGAAGCAGAGGCGGGGAATCAGAGGCGCGGAAAGAGAGGCGGGGAATCAGATATGGGGAATCAGAGGTGGGGAATCAGATATGGGGAAACAGAGGCGGGGAATCAGAGGCGGGGAAACAGAGGTGGGGAATCTGATATGGGGAATCAGAGGTGGCGAATGAAAGGCGGTGAATCTGAGATGGGGAATCAGAGGCGGGGAATCAGAGGCAGGGAATCAAACACGGGGAATCAGAGGTGGGGAATCAGAGCTGGGGAATCAGAGGCGGGGAATCAGAGTTGTGGAATCAGAGGCGGGGAATCAGATATGGGGAAACAGAGGTGGGGAATCAGAGGCAGGGAAACAGAGGTGGGGAATCAGATATGGGGAATCAGAGGTGGGGAATCAGAGGTTGGGAAACAGAGGCAGGGAATCAGAGGCGGGGAGTCAGAGGCGGGGCATCAGAGGCAGGGAATCAGATGTGCGGAATCAGAGTTGGGGAATCAGAGGCA
Organism: Narcine bancroftii; assembly: GCF_036971445.1. Taxonomy (NCBI): domain Eukaryota; kingdom Metazoa; phylum Chordata; class Chondrichthyes; order Torpediniformes; family Narcinidae; genus Narcine; species Narcine bancroftii. Next base: position 57,509,021 of record NC_091474.1, read on the forward strand.
GCGAATCAGAGGCGGGGAACCAGATGCGGGGAATCAGATATGGGTAATCCGAGGCGGGGAATCAGAGTTGGGGAATCAGAGGCGGGGAATCAGATATGGGGAAAGAGAGGCGGTGAATCAGAGGCGGGGAAACAGAGGCGGGGAATCTGATATGGGGAATCAGAGGTGACGAATGAAAGGCGGTGAATCAGAGATGGGGAATCAGAGGCGGGGAATCAGAGGCAGGGAATCAAACACGGGGAATCAGAGGTGGGGTATCAGAGCTGGGGAATCAGAGGCGGGGAATCTGAGTTGGGGAATCAGAGGCGGGGAATCAGATATTGGGAAACAGAGGCGGGGAGTCAGAGGCAGGGAAACAGAGGTGGGGAATCAGATATGGGGAAACAGAGGTGGGGAATCAGAGGTTGGGAAACAGAGGCAGGGAATCAGAGGCGGGGAGTCAGAGGCGGGGAATCAGAGGCAGGGAATCAAATGTGCGGAATCAGAGATGGGGAATCAGAGGCAGCGAATCAGAGGCGGGGAACCAGAGGCGGGGATTCAGAGGCGGGGAATCAGATATGGGGAAACAGAGGCGGGGAATTAGAGGCGGGCAAACAGAGGCGGGGAATCAGATATGGGGAATCAGAGGTGGGGAATCAGAGGTTGTGAATCAGAGATGGGGAATCACAGGCGGGAAATCAAAGGCAGGGAATCAGAGCTGGGGAATCAGAGGCGGGGAATCAGAGCTGGGGAATCAGAGGCGGGGAATCAGAGCTCGGGAATCAGAGGCAGGGAATCAGAGTTGGGGATTCAGATGAGGGGAATCAGAGCTGGGGAATCAGTGGCGGGGAATCAGAGGCAGGGAATCAGAGGCGGGGTATCAGAGGCAGGGAATCAGATATGGGGATTCAGAGGTGGGGAATCAGAGGTTGGGAATCAGAGGCAGGGAATCGGAGGCAGGGTATCAGAGGCAGGGAATCAGATGTGGGGAATCAGAGGCTGGGAATCAGAGCTGGGGAATCAGAGGCGTGGAATCAGAGTTTGGGAATCAGAGGCGGGGAATTAGATATGGGGAAACAGAGGCGGGGAATCAGAGGTGGGGAAACAGAGCTGGTGAATCAGAGGCGGGGAATCAGAGTTGGGGAATCAGAGGCGGGGAATCAGATATGGGGAATCAGAGGCGGGGAATCAGAGGCGCGGAAAGAGAGGCGGGGAATCAGATATGGGGAATCAGAGGTGGGGAATCAGGGGCGTGGTATCAGAGGCTGGGTATCAGACACGGGGATTCAGAGGCGGGGAATCAGAGATGGGGAATCAGAGGCGGGGAATCAGAGGCAGGGAATCAGATGCGGGGAATCAGAGGCGGGGAATCAGAGTCCAGGAATCAGAGGCGGGGAATCAGAGTTGGGGAATCAGAGGCGGGGAATCAGATATGGGGAAACAGAGGCGGGGAATCAGAGGCGGGGAAACAGAGGCGGGGAATCTGATATGGGGAATCAGAGGTGGCGAATGAAAGGAAGTGAATCAGAGATGGGGAATCAGAGGCGGGGAATCAGAGGCAGGGAATCAAACACGGTGAATAAGAGGCGGGGAATCAGAGCTGGAGAATCAGAGGCGGGGAATCAGAGTTGGGCAATCAGAGGCGGGGAATCAAATATGGGCAACCAGAGGCGGGGAATCAGAGGCAGGGAAACAGAGGTGGGGAATCAGATATGGGGTATCAGAAGTGGGGAATCAGAGGTTGGGAAACAGAGGCAGGGAATCAGAGGCGGGGAGTCAGAGGCGGGGAATCAGAGGCAGGGAATCAGATGTGCGGAATCAGAGATGGAGAATCAGATGCAGCGAAAAAGAGGCGGGGAACCAGAGGCGGGGAATCAGAGGCCGGGAATCAGAGGCCGGGAATGAGAGGCCGGGAATCAGATGCCGGGGAATCAGAGGCGGGGAATCAGAGATGGGGAGTCAGAGGCGGGGAATCAAACACGGGGAATCAGAGCTGGGGAATCAGAGGCGGGGAATCAGAGTTGGCGAATCAGATATGGGGAATCAGAGGTGGGGAATCAGGGGCGGGGAATCAGTGGCAGGGAATCAGAGGTGGGAATCAGAGGCGGGGCATCAGAGGCAGGGAATCAGACACGGGGAATCAGAGGCGGGGAATCAGAGATGGGGAATCAGAGGCGGTGAATCAGAGGCAGGGAATCGGACACCTGGAATCAGAGGCGGGGAATCAGAGCTGGGGAATCAGAGGCGGGGAATCAGAGTTGGGGAATCAGAGGCGGGGAATCAGATGTGGTGAATCAGAGGTGGGGAATCAGAGGTTGTGAATCAGAGATGGGGAATCACAGGCGGGAAATCAGAGGCAGGGAATCAGAGCTGGGGAATCAGAGGAGGGGAATCAGAGCTGGGGAATCAGAGGCAGGGAATCAGAGTTGGGGATTCAGAGGCGGGGAATCAGAGCTGGGGAATCAGAAGCGGGGAATCAGAGGTGGGGAATCAGAGGCGGGGAATCAGATATGGGGAATCAGAGGCGGGGAATCAGAGGCGCGGAAAGAGAGGCGGGAAATCAGATATGGGGAATCAGAGGTGGGGAATCAAGGGAGGGGTATCAGAGGCTGGGTATCAGACACGGGGATTCAGGGGCGGGGAATCAGAGATGGGGAATCAGAGGCGGGGAATCAGAGGCAGGGAATCAGACGCCGGGAATCAGAGGCGGGGAATCAGAGCTGGGTAATCAGAGGCGGGGAATCAGAGTTGGGGAATCAGAGGCGGAGAATCTGATATGGGGAAAGAGAGGCGGGGAATCAGAGGCTGGGAAACAGAGGCGGGGAATCTGATATGGGGAATCAGAGGTGGCGAATGAAAGGCGGTGAATCAGAGATGGGGAATCAGAGGCGGGGAATCAGAGGCAGGGAATCAAACACGGGGAATCAGAGGTGGGGTATCAGAGCTGGGGAATCAGATGCGGGGAATAAGAGTTGGGGAATCAGAGGCGAGGAATCAGATATTGGGAAACAGAGGCGGGGAATCAGAGGCAGGGAAACAGAGGTGGGGAATCAGATATGGGGAATCAGAGGTGAGGAATCAGAGGTTGGGAAACAGAGGCAGGGAATCAGAGGCGGGGAGTCAGAGGCGGGGAATCAGAGGCAGGGAATCAGATGTGCGGAATCAGAGATGGGGAATCAGAGGCAGCGAATCAGAGGCGGGGAACCAGAGGCGGGGATTCAGAGGCCGGGAATCAGATATGGGGAAACAGAGGCGGGGAATTAGAGGCGGGCAAACAGAGGCGGGGAATCAGATATGGGGAATCAGAGGTGGGGAATCAGAGGTTGTGAATCAGAGATGGGGAATCACAGGCGGGAAATCAGAGGCAGGGAATCAGAGCTGGGGAATCAGAGGCGGGGAATCAGAGCTGGGGAATCAGAGGCAGGGAATCAGAGTTGGGGATTCAGAGGCGGGGAATCAGAGCTGGGGAATCAGAGGCGGGGAATCAGAGGCAGGGAATCAGAGGCGGGGAATCAGAGGCAGGGAATCAGATATGGGGATTCAGAGGTGGGGAAATCAGAGGTTGGGAATCAGAGGCAGGGAATCGGAGGCAGGGAATCAGAGGCAGGGAATCAGATGTGGGGAATCAGAGGCGGGGAATCAGAGCTGGGGAATCAGAGTCGGGGAATCAGAGTCTGGGAATCAGAGGCGGGGAATTAGATATGGGGAAAAAGAGGCGGGGAATCAGAGGTGGGGAAACAGAGCTGGGGAATCAGAGGCGGGGAATCAGAGTTGGGGAATCAGAGGTGGGGAATCAGACATGGGGAAGCAGAGGCGGGGAATCAGAGGCGCGGAAAGAGAGGCGGGGAATCAGATATGGGGAATCAGAGGTGGGGAATCAGATATGGGGAAACAGAGGCGGGGAATCAGAGGCGGGGAAACAGAGGTGGGGAATCAGATATGGGGAATCAGAGGTGGGGAATCAGGGGCGTGGTATCAGAGGCTGGGTATCAGACACGGGGATTCAGAGGCGGGGAATCAGAGATGGGGAATCAGAGGCGGGGAATCAGAGGCAGGGAATCAGATGCGGGGAATCAGAGGCGGGGAATCAGAGTCCAGGAATCAGAGGCGGGGAATCAGAGTTGGGGAATCAGAGGCGGGGAATCAGATATGGGGAAACAGAGGCGGGGAATCAGAGGCGGGGAAACAGAGGCGGGGAATCTGATATGGGGAATCAGAGGTGGCGAATGAAAGGAAGTGAATCAGAGATGGGGAATCAGAGGCGGGGAATCAGAGGCAGGGAATCAAACACGGTGAATAAGAGGCGGGGAATCAGAGCTGGAGAATCAGAGGCGGGGAATCAGAGTTGGGCAATCAGAGGCGTGGAATCAAATATGGGCAACCAGAGGCGGGGAATCAGAGGCAGGGAAACAGAGGTGGGGAATCAGATATGGGGTATCAGAGGTGGGGAATCAGAGGTTGGGAAACAGAGGCAGGGAATCAGAGGCGGGGAGTCAGAGGCGGGGAATCAGAGGCAGGGAATCAGATGTGCGGAATCAGAGATGGAGAATCAGATGCAGCGAAAAAGAGGCGGGGAACCAGAGGCGGGGAATCAGAGGCCGGGAATCAGAGGCCGGGAATGAGAGGCCGGGAATCAGATGCCGGGGAATCAGAGGCGGGGAATCAGAGATGGGGAATCAGAGGCGGGGAATCAAACACGGGGAATCAGAGCTGGGGAATCAGAGGCGGGGAATCAGAGTTGGCGAATCAGATATGGGGAATCAGAGGTGGGGAATCAGGGGCGGGGAATCAGTGGCAGGGAATCAGAGGTGGGAATCAGAGGCGGGGCATCAGAGGCAGGGAATCAGACACGGGGAATCAGAGGCGGGGAATCAGAGATGGGGAATCAGAGGCGGTGAATCAGAGGCAGGGAATCGGACACCTGGAATCAGAGGCGGGGAATCAGAGCTGGGGAATCAGAGGCGGGGAATCAGAGTTGGGGAATCAGAGGCGGGGAATCAGATGTGGTGAATCAGAGGTGGGGAATCAGAGGTTGTGAATCAGAGATGGGGAATCACAGGCGGGAAATCAGAGGCAGGGAATCAGAGCTGGGGAATCAGAGGAGGGGAATCAGAGCTGGGGAATCAGAGGCAGGGAATCAGAGTTGGGGATTCAGAGGCGGGGAATCAGAGCTGGGGAATCAGAAGCGGGGAATCAGAGGTGGGGAATCAGAGGCGGGGAATCAGATATGGGGAATCAGAGGCGGGGAATCAGAGGCGCGGAAAGAGAGGCGGGAAATCAGATATGGGGAATCAGAGGTGGGGAATCAAGGGAGGGGTATCAGAGGCTGGGTATCAGACACGGGGATTCAGGGGCGGGGAATCAGAGATGGGGAATCAGAGGCGGGGAATCAGAGGCAGGGAATCAGACGCCGGGAATCAGAGGCGGGGAATCAGAGCTGGGTAATCAGAGGCGGGGAATCAGAGTTGGGGAATCAGAGGCGGAGAATCTGATATGGGGAAAGAGAGGCGGGGAATCAGAGGCTGGGAAACAGAGGCGGGGAATCTGATATGGGGAATCAGAGGTGGCGAATGAAAGGCGGTGAATCAGAGATGGGGAATCAGAGGCGGGGAATCAGAGGCAGGGAATCAAACACGGGGAATCAGAGGTGGGGTATCAGAGCTGGGGAATCAGATGCGGGGAATAAGAGTTGGGGAATCAGAGGCGAGGAATCAGATATTGGGAAACAGAGGCGGGGAATCAGAGGCAGGGAAACAGAGGTGGGGAATCAGATATGGGGAATCAGAGGTGAGGAATCAGAGGTTGGGAAACAGAGGCAGGGAATCAGAGGCGGGGAGTCAGAGGCGGGGAATCAGAGGCAGGGAATCAGATGTGCGGAATCAGAGATGGGGAATCAGAGGCAGCGAATCAGAGGCGGGGAACCAGAGGCGGGGATTCAGAGGCCGGGAATCAGATATGGGGAAACAGAGGCGGGGAATTAGAGGCGGGCAAACAGAGGCGGGGAATCAGATATGGGGAATCAGAGGTGGGGAATCAGAGGTTGTGAATCAGAGATGGGGAATCACAGGCGGGAAATCAGAGGCAGGGAATCAGAGCTGGGGAATCAGAGGCGGGGAATCAGAGCTGGGGAATCAGAGGCAGGGAATCAGAGTTGGGGATTCAGAGGCGGGGAATCAGAGCTGGGGAATCAGAGGCGGGGAATCAGAGGCAGGGAATCAGAGGCGGGGAATCAGAGGCAGGGAATCAGATATGGGGATTCAGAGGTGGGGAAATCAGAGGTTGGGAATCAGAGGCAGGGAATCGGAGGCAGGGAATCAGAGGCAGGGAATCAGATGTGGGGAATCAGAGGCGGGGAATCAGAGCTGGGGAATCAGAGTCGGGGAATCAGAGTCTGGGAATCAGAGGCGGGGAATTAGATATGGGGAAAAAGAGGCGGGGAATCAGAGGTGGGGAAACAGAGCTGGGGAATCAGAGGCGGGGAATCAGAGTTGGGGAATCAGAGGTGGGGAATCAGACATGGGGAAGCAGAGGCGGGGAATCAGAGGCGCGGAAAGAGAGGCGGGGAATCAGATATGGGGAATCAGAGGTGGGGAATCAGATATGGGGAAACAGAGGCGGGGAATCAGAGGCGGGGAAACAGAGGTGGGGAATCTGATATGGGGAATCAGAGGTGGCGAATGAAAGGCGGTGAATCTGAGATGGGGAATCAGAGGCGGGGAATCAGAGGCAGGGAATCAAACACGGGGAATCAGAGGTGGGGAATCAGAGCTGGGGAATCAGAGGCGGGGAATCAGAGTTGTGGAATCAGAGGCGGGGAATCAGATATGGGGAAACAGAGGTGGGGAATCAGAGGCAGCGAATCAGAGGCGGGGAACCAGATGCGGGGAATCAGATATGGGTAATCCGAGGCGGGGAATCAGAGTTGGGGAATCAGAGGCGGGGAATCAGATATGGGGAAAGAGAGGCGGTGAATCAGAGGCGGGGAAACAGAGGCGGGGAATCTGATATGGGGAATCAGAGGTGACGAATGAAAGGCGGTGAATCAGAGATGGGGAATCAGAGGCGGGGAATCAGAGGCAGGGAATCAAACACGGGGAATCAGAGGTGGGGTATCAGAGCTGGGGAATCAGAGGCGGGGAATCTGAGTTGGGGAATCAGAGGCGGGGAATCAGATATTGGGAAACAGAGGCGGGGAGTCAGAGGCAGGGAAACAGAGGTGGGGAATCAGATATGGGGAAACAGAGGTGGGGAATCAGAGGTTGGGAAACAGAGGCAGGGAATCAGAGGCGGGGAGTCAGAGGCGGGGAATCAGAGGCAGGGAATCAAATGTGCGGAATCAGAGATGGGGAATCAGAGGCAGCGAATCAGAGGCGGGGAACCAGAGGCGGGGATTCAGAGGCGGGGAATCAGATATGGGGAAACAGAGGCGGGGAATTAGAGGCGGGCAAACAGAGGCGGGGAATCAGATATGGGGAATCAGAGGTGGGGAATCAGAGGTTGTGAATCAGAGATGGGGAATCACAGGCGGGAAATCAAAGGCAGGGAATCAGAGCTGGGGAATCAGAGGCGGGGAATCAGAGCTGGGGAATCAGTGGCGGGGAATCAGAGGCAGGGAATCAGAGGCGGGGAATCAGAGGCAGGGAATCAGATATGGGGATTCAGAGGTGGGGAATCAGAGGTTGGGAATCAGAGGCAGGGAATCGGAGGCAGGGTATCAGAGGCAGGGAATCAGATGTGGGGAATCAGAGGCTGGGAATCAGAGCTGGGGAATCAGAGGCGTGGAATCAGAGTTTGGGAATCAGAGGCGGGGAATTAGATATGGGGAAACAGAGGCGGGGAATCAGAGGTGGGGAAACAGAGCTGGTGAATCAGAGGCGGGGAATCAGAGTTGGGGAATCAGAGGCGGGGAATCAGATATGGGGAATCAGAGGCGGGGAATCAGAGGCGCGGAAAGAGAGGCGGGGAATCAGATATGGGGAATCAGAGGTGGGGAATCAGGGGCGTGGTATCAGAGGCTGGGTATCAGACACGGGGATTCAGAGGCGGGGAATCAGAGATGGGGAATCAGAGGCGGGGAATCAGAGGCAGGGAATCAGATGCGGGGAATCAGAGGCGGGGAATCAGAGTCCAGGAATCAGAGGCGGGGAATCAGAGTTGGGGAATCAGAGGCGGGGAATCAGATATGGGGAAACAGAGGCGGGGAATCAGAGGCGGGGAAACAGAGGCGGGGAATCTGATATGGGGAATCAGAGGTGGCGAATGAAAGGAAGTGAATCAGAGATGGGGAATCAGAGGCGGGGAATCAGAGGCAGGGAATCAAACACGGTGAATAAGAGGCGGGGAATCAGAGCTGGAGAATCAGAGGCGGGGAATCAGAGTTGGGCAATCAGAGGCGGGGAATCAAATATGGGCAACCAGAGGCGGGGAATTAGAGGCAGGGAAACAGAGGTGGGGAATCAGACATGGGGTATCAGAGGTGGGGAATCAGAGGTTGGGAAACAGAGGCAGGGAATCAGAGGCGGGGAGTCAGAGGCGGGGAATCAGAGGCAGGGAATCATATGTGCGGAATCAGAGATGGAGAATCAGATGCAGCGAAAAAGAGGCGGGGAACCAGAGGCGGGGAATCAGAGGCCGGGAATCAGAGGCCGGGAATGAGAGGCCGGGAATCAGATGCCGGGGAATCAGAGGCGGGGAATCAGAGATGGGGAATCAGAGGCGGGGAATCAAACACGGGGAATCAGAGCTGGGGAATCAGAGGCGGGGAATCAGAGTTGGCGAATCAGATATGGGGAATCAGAGGTGGGGAATCAGGGGCGGGGAATCAGTGGCAGGGAATCAGAGGTGGGAATCAGAGGCGGGGCATCAGAGGCAGGGAATCAGACACGGGGAATCAGAGGCGGGGAATCAGAGATGGGGAATCAGAGGCGGTGAATCAGAGGCAGGGAATCGGACACCTGGAATCCGAGGCGGGGAATCAGAGCTGGGGAATCAGAGGCGGGGAATCAGAGTTGGGGAATCAGAGGCGGGGAATCAGATGTGGTGAATCAGAGGTGGGGAATCAGAGGTTGTGAATCAGAGATGGGGAATCACAGGCGGGAAATCAGAGGCAGGGAATCAGAGCTGGGGAATCAGAGGAGGGGAATCAGAGCTGGGGAATCAGAGGCAGGGAATCAGAGTTGGGGATTCAGAGGCGGGGAATCAGAGCTGGGGAATCAGAAGCGGGGAATCAGAGGTGGGGAATCAGAGGCAGGGAATCAGAGGCAGGCAATCAGATATGGGGATTCAGAGGCAGGGAATCAGATGTGGGGAATCAGAGGCAGGGAATCAGAGCTGGGGAATCAGAGGCGGGGAATCAGAGCTGGGGAATCAGAGGCGGGGAATCAGATATGGGGAATCAGAGGCGGGGAATCAGAGGCGCGGAAAGAGAGGCGGGAAATCAGATATAGGGAATCAGAGGTGGGGAATCAGGGGAGGGGTATGAGAGGCTGGGTATCAGACACGGGGATTCAGAGGCGGGGAATCAGAGATGGGGAATCAGAGGCGGGGAATAAGAGGCAGGGAATCAGACGCGGGCAATCAGAGGCGGGGAATCAGAGCTGGGTAATCAGAGGTGGGGAATCAGAGTTGGGGAATCAGAGGCGGGGAATCAGATATGGGGAAAGAGAGGCGGGGAATCAGAGGCGGGGAAACAGAGGCGGGGAATTCTATATGGGGAATCAGAGGTGGCGAATGAAAGGCGGTGAATCAGAGATGGGGAATCAGAGGCGGGGAATCAGAGGCAGGGAATCAAACACGGGGAATCAGAGGTGGGGTATCAGAGCTGGGGAATCAGAGGCGGGGAATCAGAGTTGGGGATTCAGAGGCGGGGAAACTGAGCTGGGGAATCAGAAGCGGGGAATCAGAGGCGGGCAATCAGAGGCAGGGAATCAGAGGCGGGGAATCAGAGGCAGGGAATCAGAGCTGGGGTATCAGAGGCGGGGAATCCGAGTTTGGGAATCAGAGGCGGGGAATCAGATATGGGGAATCAGAGGCGGGGAATCAGAGGCGCGGAAAGAGAGGCGGGAAATCAGATATGGGGAATCAGAGGTGGGGAATCAGGGGAGGGGTATCAGAGGCTGGGTATCAGACACGGGGATTCAGGGGCGGGAAATCAGAGATGGGGAATCAGAGGCGGGGAATCAGAGGCAGGGAATCAGACGCCGGGAATCAGAGGCGGGGAATCAGAGCTGGGTAATCAGAGGCGGGGAATCAGAGTTGGGGAATCAGAGGCGGAGATTCTGATATGGGGAAAGAGAGGCGGGGAATCAGAGGCTGGGAAACAGAGGCGGGGAATCTGATATGGGGAATCAGAGGTGGCGAATGAAAGGCGGTGAATCAGAGATGGGGAATCAGAGGCGGGGAATCAGAGGCAGGGAATCAAACACGGGGAATCAGAGGTGGGGTATCAGAGCTGGGGAATCAGATGCGGGGAATAAGAGTTGGGGAATCAGAGGCGAGGAATCAGATATTGGGAAACAGAGGCGGGGAATCAGAGGCAGGGAAACAGAGGTGGGGAATCAGATATGGGGAATCAGAGGTGGGGAAGCAGAGGTTGGGAAACAGAGGCAGGGAATCAGAGGCGGGGAGTCAGAGGCGGGGAATCAGAGGCAGGGAATCAGATGTGCGGAATCAGAGATGGGGAATCAGAGGCAGCGAATCAGAGGCGGGGAACCAGAGGCGGGGATTCAGAGGCCGGGAATCAGATATGGGGAAACAGAGGCGGGGAATTAGAGGCGGGCAAACAGAGGCGGGGAATCAGATATGGGGAATCAGAGGTGGGGAATCAGAGGTTGTGAATCAGAGATGGGGAATCACAGGCGGGAAATCAGAGGCAGGGAATCAGAGCTGGGGAATCAGAGGCGGGGAATCAGAGGCAGGGAATCAGAGGCGGGGAATCAGAGGCAGGGAATCAGATATGGGGATTCAGAGGTGGGGAAATCAGAGGTTGGGAATCAGAGGCAGGGAATCGGAGGCAGGGAATCAGAGGCAGGGAATCAGATGTGGGGAATCAGAGGCGGGGAATCAGAGCTGGGGAATCAGAGTCGGGGAATCAGAGTCTGGGAATCAGAGGCGGGGAATTAGATATGGGGAAAAAGAGGCGGGGAATCAGAGGTGGGGAAACAGAGCTGGGGAATCAGAGGCGGGGAATCAGAGTTGGGGAATCAGAGGTGGGGAATCAGACATGGGGAAGCAGAGGCGGGGAATCAGAGGCGCGGAAAGAGAGGCGGGGAATCAGATATGGGGAATCAGAGGTGGGGAATCAGATATGGGGAAACAGAGGCGGGGAATCAGAGGCGGGGAAACAGAGGTGGGGAATCTGATATGGGGAATCAGAGGTGGCGAATGAAAGGCGGTGAATCTGAGATGGGGAATCAGAGGCGGGGAATCAGAGGCAGGGAATCAAACACGGGGAATCAGAGGTGGGGAATCAGAGCTGGGGAATCAGAGGCGGGGAATCAGAGTTGTGGAATCAGAGGCGGGGAATCAGATATGGGGAAACAGAGGTGGGGAATCAGAGGCAGCGAATCAGAGGCGGGGAACCAGATGCGGGGAATCAGATATGGGTAATCCGAGGCGGGGAATCAGAGTTGGGGAATCAGAGGCGGGGAATCAGATATGGGGAAAGAGAGGCGGTGAATCAGAGGCGGGGAAACAGAGGCGGGGAATCTGATATGGGGAATCAGAGGTGACGAATGAAAGGCGGTGAATCAGAGATGGGGAATCAGAGGCGGGGAATCAGAGGCAGGGAATCAAACACGGGGAATCAGAGGTGGGGTATCAGAGCTGGGGAATCAGAGGCGGGGAATCTGAGTTGGGGAATCAGAGGCGGGGAATCAGATATTGGGAAACAGAGGCGGGGAGTCAGAGGCAGGGAAACAGAGGTGGGGAATCAGATATGGGGAAACAGAGGTGGGGAATCAGAGGTTGGGAAACAGAGGCAGGGAATCAGAGGCGGGGAGTCAGAGGCGGGGAATCAGAGGCAGGGAATCAAATGTGCGGAATCAGAGATGGGGAATCAGAGGCAGCGAATCAGAGGCGGGGAACCAGAGGCGGGGATTCAGAGGCGGGGAATCAGATATGGGGAAACAGAGGCGGGGAATTAGAGGCGGGCAAACAGAGGCGGGGAATCAGATATGGGGAATCAGAGGTGGGGAATCAGAGGTTGTGAATCAGAGATGGGGAATCACAGGCGGGAAATCAAAGGCAGGGAATCAGAGCTGGGGAATCAGAGGCGGGGAATCAGAGCTGGGGAATCAGAGGCGGGGAATCAGAGCTCGGGAATCAGAGGCAGGGAATCAGAGTTGGGGATTCAGAGGAGGGGAATCAGAGCTGGGGAATCAGTGGCGGGGAATCAGAGGCAGGGAATCAGAGGCGGGGAATCAGAGGCAGGGAATCAGATATGGGGATTCAGAGGTGGGGAATCAGAGGTTGGGAATCAGAGGCAGGGAATCGGAGGCAGGGTATCAGAGGCAGGGAATCAGATGTGGGGAATCAGAGGCTGGGAATCAGAGCTGGGGAATCAGAGGCGTGGAATCAGAGTTTGGGAATCAGAGGCGGGGAATTAGATATGGGGAAACAGAGGCGGGGAATCAGAGGTGGGGAAACAGAGCTGGTGAATCAGAGGCGGGGAATCAGAGTTGGGGAATCAGAGGCGGGGAATCAGATATGGGGAATCAGAGGCGGGGAATCAGAGGCGCGGAAAGAGAGGCGGGGAATCAGATATGGGGAATCAGAGGTGGGGAATCAGGGGCGTGGTATCAGAGGCTGGGTATCAGACACGGGGATTCAGAGGCGGGGAATCAGAGATGGGGAATCAGAGGCGGGGAATCAGAGGCAGGGAATCAGATGCGGGGAATCAGAGGCGGGGAATCAGAGTCCAGGAATCAGAGGCGGGGAATCAGAGTTGGGGAATCAGAGGCGGGGAATCAGATATGGGGAAACAGAGGCGGGGAATCAGAGGCGGGGAAACAGAGGCGGGGAATCTGATATGGGGAATCAGAGGTGGCGAATGAAAGGAAGTGAATCAGAGATTGGGAATCAGAGGCGGGGAATCAGAGGCAGGGAATCAAACACGGTGAATAAGAGGCGGGGAATCAGAGCTGGAGAATCAGAGGCGGGGAATCAGAGTTGGGCAATCAGAGGCGGGGAATCAAATATGGGCAACCAGAGGCGGGGAATCAGAGGCAGGGAAACAGAGGTGGGGAATCAGACATGGGGTATCAGAGGTGGGGAATCAGAGGTTGGGAAACAGAGGCAGGGAATCAGAGGCGGGGAGTCAGAGGCGGGGAATCAGAGGCAGGGAATCAGATGTGCGGAATCAGAGATGGAGAATCAGATGCAGCGAAAAAGAGGCGGGGAACCAGAGGCGGGGAATCAGAGGCCGGGAATCAGAGGCCGGGAATGAGAGGCCGGGAATCAGATGCCGGGGAATCAGAGGCGGGGAATCAGAGATGGGGAATCAGAGGCGGGGAATCAAACACGGGGAATCAGAGCTGGGGAATCAGAGGCGGGGAATCAGAGTTGGCGAATCAGATATGGGGAATCAGAGGTGGGGAATCAGGGGCGGGGAATCAGTGGCAGGGAATCAGAGGTGGGAATCAGAGGCGGGGCATCAGAGGCAGGGAATCAGACACGGGGAATCAGAGGCGGGGAATCAGAGATGGGGAATCAGAGGCGGTGAATCAGAGGCAGGGAATCGGACACCTGGAATCCGAGGCGGGGAATCAGAGCTGGGGAATCAGAGGCGGGGAATCAGAGTTGGGGAATCAGAGGCGGGGAATCAGATGTGGTGAATCAGAGGTGGAGAATCAGAGGTTGTGAATCAGAGATGGGGAATCACAGGCGGGAAATCAGAGGCAGGGAATCAGAGCTGGGGAATCAGAGGAGGGGAATCAGAGCTGGGGAATCAGAGGCAGGGAATCAGAGTTGGGGATTCAGAGGCGGGGAATCAGAGCTGGGGAATCAGAAGCGGGGAATCAGAGGTGGGGAATCAGAGGCAGGGAATCAGAGGCAGGCAATCAGATATGGGGATTCAGAGGCAGGGAATCAGATGTGGGGAATCAGAGGCAGGGAATCAGAGCTGGGGAATCAGAGGCGGGGAATCAGAGCTGGGGAATCAGAGGCGGGGAATCAGATATGGGGAATCAGAGGCGGGGAATCAGAGGCGCGGAAAGAGAGGCGGGAAATCAGATATAGGGAATCAGAGGTGGGGAATCAGGGGAGGGGTATCAGAGGCTGGGTATCAGACACGGGGATTCAGAGGCGGGGAATCAGAGATGGGGAATCAGAGGCGGGGAATAAGAGGCAGGGAATCAGACGCGGGCAATCAGAGGCGGGGAATCAGAGCTGGGTAATCAGAGGTGGGGAATCAGAGTTGGGGAATCAGAGGCGGGGAATCAGATATGGGGAAAGAGAGGCGGGGAATCAGAGGCGGGGAAACAGAGGCGGGGAATTCTATATGGGGAATCAGAGGTGGCGAATGAAAGGCGGTGAATCAGAGATGGGGAATCAGAGGCGGGGAATCAGAGGCAGGGAATCAAACACGGGGAATCAGAGGTGGGGTATCAGAGCTGGGGAATCAGAGGCGGGGAATCAGAGTTGGGGATTCAGAGGCGGGGAAACTGAGCTGGGGAATCAGAAGCGGGGAATCAGAGGCGGGCAATCAGAGGCAGGGAATCAGAGGCGGGGAATCAGAGGCAGGGAATCAGAGCTGGGGTATCAGAGGCGGGGAATCCGAGTTTGGGAATCAGAGGCGGGGAATCAGATATGGGGAATCAGAGGCGGGGAATCAGAGGCGCGGAAAGAGAGGCGGGAAATCAGATATGGGGAATCAGAGGTGGGGAATCAGGGGAGGGGTATCAGAGGCTGGGTATCAGACACGGGGATTCAGGGGCGGGAAATCAGAGATGGGGAATCAGAGGCGGGGAATCAGAGGCAGGGAATCAGACGCCGGGAATCAGAGGCGGGGAATCAGAGCTGGGTAATCAGAGGCGGGGAATCAGAGTTGGGGAATCAGAGGCGGAGATTCTGATATGGGGAAAGAGAGGCGGGGAATCAGAGGCTGGGAAACAGAGGCGGGGAATCTGATATGGGGAATCAGAGGTGGCGAATGAAAGGCGGTGAATCAGAGATGGGGAATCAGAGGCGGGGAATCAGAGGCAGGGAATCAAACACGGGGAATCAGAGGTGGGGTATCAGAGCTGGGGAATCAGATGCGGGGAATAAGAGTTGGGGAATCAGAGGCGAGGAATCAGATATTGGGAAACAGAGGCGGGGAATCAGAGGCAGGGAAACAGAGGTGGGGAATCAGATATGGGGAATCAGAGGTGGGGAAGCAGAGGTTGGGAAACAGAGGCAGGGAATCAGAGGCGGGGAGTCAGAGGCGGGGAATCAGAGGCAGGGAATCAGATGTGCGGAATCAGAGATGGGGAATCAGAGGCAGCGAATCAGAGGCGGGGAACCAGAGGCGGGGATTCAGAGGCCGGGAATCAGATATGGGGAAACAGAGGCGGGGAATTAGAGGCGGGCAAACAGAGGCGGGGAATCAGATATGGGGAATCAGAGGTGGGGAATCAGAGGTTGTGAATCAGAGATGGGGAATCACAGGCGGGAAATCAGAGGCAGGGAATCAGAGCTGGGGAATCAGAGGCGGGGAATCAGAGCTGGGGAATCACAGGCAGGGAATCAGAGTTGGGGATTCAGAGGCGGGGAATCAGAGCTGGGGAATCAGAGGCGGGGAATCAGAGGCAGGGAATCAGAGGCGGGGAATCAGAGGCAGGGAATCAGATATGGGGATTCAGAGGTGGGGAAATCAGAGGTTGGGAATCAGAGGCAGGGAATCGGAGGCAGGGAATCAGAGGCAGGGAATCAGATGTGGGGAATCAGAGGCGGGGAATCAGAGCTGGGGAATCAGAGTCGGGGAATCAGAGTTTGGGAATCAGAGGCGGGGAATTAGATATGGGGAAACAGAGGCGGGGAATCAGAGGTGGGGAAACAGAGCTGGGGAATCAGAGGCGGGGAATCAGAGTTGGGGAATCAGAGGTGGGGAATCAGACATGGGGAAGCAGAGGCGGGGAATCAGAGGCGCGGAAAGAGAGGCGGGGAATCAGATATGGGGAATCAGAGGTGGGGAATCAGATATGGGGAAACAGAGGCGGGGAATCAGAGGCGGGGAAACAGAGGTGGGGAATCTGATATGGGGAATCAGAGGTGGCGAATGAAAGGCGGTGAATCTGAGATGGGGAATCAGAGGCGGGGAATCAGAGGCAGGGAATCAAACACGGGGAATCAGAGGTGGGGAATCAGAGCTGGGGAATCAGAGGCGGGGAATCAGAGTTGTGGAATCAGAGGCGGGGAATCAGATATGGGGAAACAGAGGTGGGGAATCAGAGGCAGGGAAACAGAGGTGGGGAATCAGATATGGGGAATCAGAGGTGGGGAATCAGAGGTTGGGAAACAGAGGCAGGGAATCAGAGGCGGGGAGTCAGAGGCGGGGCATCAGAGGCAGGGAATCAGATGTGCGGAATCAGAGTTGGGGAATCAGAGGCAGCGAATCAGAGGCGGGGAACCAGATGCGGGGAATCAGATATGGGTAATCCGAGGAGGGGAATCAGAGTTGGGGAATCAGAGGCGGGGAATCAGATATGGGGAAAGAGAGGCGGTGAATCAGAGGCGGGGAAACAGAGGCGGGGAATCTGATATGGGGAATCAGAGGTGACGAATGAAAGGCGGTGAATCAGAGATGGGGAATCTGAGTTGGGGAATCAGAGGCGGGGAATCAGATATTGGGAAACAGAGGCGGGGAGTCAGAGGCAGGGAAACAGAGGTGGGGAATCAGATATGGGGAAACAGAGGTGGGGAATCAGAGGTTGGGAAACAGAGGCAGGGAATCAGAGGCGGGGAGTCAGAGGCGGGGAATCAGAGGCAGGGAATCAAATGTGCGGAATCAGAGATGGGGAATCAGAGGCAGCGAATCAGAGGCGGGGAACCAGAGGCGGGGATTCAGAGGCGGGGAATCAGATATGGGGAAACAGAGGCGGGGAATTAGAGGCGGGCAAACAGAGGCGGGGAATCAGATATGGGGAATCAGAGGTGGGGAATCAGAGGTTGTGAATCAGAGATGGGGAATCACATGCGGGAAATCAAAGGCAGGGAATCAGAGCTGGGGAATCAGAGGCGGGGAATCAGAGGCGGGGAATCAGAGCTGGGGAATCAGAGGCAGGGAATCAGAGTTGGGGATTCAGAGGAGGGGAATCAGAGCTGGGGAATCAGTGGCGGGGAATCAGAGGCAGGGAATCAGAGGCGGGGAATCAGAGGCAGGGAATCAGATATGGGGATTCAGAGGTGGGGAATCAGAGGTTGGGAATCAGAGGCAGGGAATCGGAGGCAGGGTATCAGAGGCAGGGAATCAGATGTGGGGAATCAGAGGCTGGGAATCAGAGCTGGGGAATCAGAGGCGTGGAATCAGAGTTTGGGAATCAGAGGTGGGGAATTAGATATGGGGAAACAGAGGCGGGGAATCAGAGGTGGGGAAACAGAGCTGGTGAATCAGAGGCGGGGAATCAGAGTTGGGGAATCAGAGGCGGGGAATCAGATATGGGGAATCAGAGGCGGGGAATCAGAGGCGCGGAAAGAGAGGCGGGGAATCAGATATGGGGAATCAGAGGTGGGGAATCAGGGGCGTGGTATCAGAGGCTGGGTATCAGACACGGGGATTCAGAGGCGGGGAATCAGAGATGGGGAATCAGAGGCGGGGAATCAGAGGCAGGGAATCAGATGCGGGGAATCAGAGGCGGGGAATCAGAGTCCAGGAATCAGAGGCGGGGAATCAGAGTTGGGGAATCAGAGGCGGGGAATCAGATATGGGGAAACAGAGGCGGGGAATCAGAGGCGGGGAAACAGAGGCGGGGAATCTGATATGGGGAATCAGAGGTGGCGAATGAAAGGAAGTGAATCAGAGATGGGGAATCAGAGGCGGGGAATCAGAGGCAGGGAATCAAACACGGTGAATAAGAGGCGGGGAATCAGAGCTGGAGAATCAGAGGCGGGGAATCAGAGTTGGGCAATCAGAGGCGGGGAATCAAATATGGGCAACAAGAGGCGGGGAATCAGAGGCAGGGAAACAGAGGTGGGGAATCAGATATGGGGTATCAGAGGTGGGGAATCAGAGGTTGGGAAACAGAGGCAGGGAATCAGAGGCGGGGAGTCAGAGGCGGGGAATCAGAGGCAGGGAATCAGATGTGCGGAATCAGAGATGGAGAATCAAATGCAGCGAAAAAGAGGCGGGGAACCAGAGGCGGGGAATCAGAGGCCGGGAATCAGAGGCCGGGAATGAGAGGCCGGGAATCAGAGGCCGGGGAATCAGAGGCGGGGAATCAGAGATGGGGAATCAGAGGCGGGGAATCAAACACGGGGAATCAGAGCTGGGGAATCAGAGGCGGGGAATCAGAGTTGGCGAATCAGATATGGGGAATCAGAGGTGGGGAATCAGGGGCGGGGAATCAGTGGCAGGGAATCAGAGGTGGGAATCATAGGCGGGGCATCAGAGGCAGGGAATCAGACACGGGGAATCAGAGATGGGGAATCAGAGGCGGTGAATCAGAGGCAGGGAATCGGACACCTGGAATCAGAGGCGGGGAATCAGAGCTGGGGAATCAGAGGCGGGGAATCAGAGTTGGGGAATCAGAGGCGGGGAATCAGATGTGGTGAATCAGAGGTGGGGAATCAGAGGTTGTGAATCAGAGATGGGGAATCACAGGCGGGAAATCAGAGGCAGGGAATCAGAGCTGGGGAATCAGAGGAGGGGAATCAGAGCTGGGGAATCAGAGGCAGGGAATCAGAGGTGGGGATTCAGAGGCGGGGAATCAGAGCTGGGGAATCAGAAGCGGGGAATCAGAGGTGGGGAATCAGAGGCAGGGAATCAGAGGCAGGCAATCAGATATGGGGATTCAGAGGCAGGGAATCAGATGTGGGGAATCAGAGGCAGGGAATCAGAGCTGGGGAATCAGAGGCGGGGAATCAGAGCTGGGGAATCAGAGGCGGGGAATCAGATATGGGGAATCAGAGGCGGGGAATCAGAGGCGCGGAAAGAGAGGCGGGAAATCAGATATAGGGAATCAGAGGTGGGGAATCAGGGGAGGGGTATCAGAGGCTGGGTATCAGACACGGGGATTCAGAGGCGGGGAATCAGAGATGGGGAATCAGAGGCGGGGAATAAGAGGCAGGGAATCAGACGCGGGCAATCAGAGGCGGGGAATCAGAGCTGGGTAATCAGAGGTGGGGAATCAGAGTTGGGGAATCAGAGGCGGGGAATCAGATATGGGGAAAGAGAGGCGGGGAATCAGAGGCGGGGAAACAGAGGCGGGGAATTCTATATGGGGAATCAGAGGTGGCGAATGAAAGGTGGTGAATCAGAGATGGGGAATCAGAGGCGGGGAATCAGAGGCAGGGAATCAAACACGGGGAATCAGAGGTGGGGTATCAGAGCTGGGGAATCAGAGGCGGGGAATCAGAGTTGGGGAATCAGAGGCGAGGAATCAGATATTAGGAAACAGAGGCGGGGAATCAGAGGCAGGGAAACAGAGGTGGGGAATCAGATATGGGGAATCAGAGGTGGGGAATCAGAGGTTGGGAAACAGAGGCAGGGAATCAGAGGCGGGGAGTCAGAGGCGGGGAATCAGAGGCAGGGAATCAGATGTGTGGAATCAGAGATGGGGAATCAGAGGCAGCGAATCAGAGGCGGGGAACCAGAGGCGGGGATTCAGAGGCGGGGAATCAGAGCTGGGGAATAAGAGGCGGGGAATCAGAGCTGGGGAATTAGAGGCAGGGAATCAGAGTTGGGGATTCAGAGGCGGGGAATCAGAGCTGGGGAATCAGAGGCGGGGAATCAGAGGCAGGGAATCAGAGGCGGGGAATCAGAGGCAGGGAATCAGATATGGGGATTCAGAGGTGGGGAAATCAGAGGTTGGGAATCAGAGGCAGGGAATCGGAGGCAGGGAATCAGAGGCAGGGAATCAGATGTGGGGAATCAGAGGCGGGGAATCAGAGCTGGGGAATCAGAGTCGGGGAATCAGAGTTTGGGAATCAGAGGCGGGGAATTAGATATGGGGAAACAGAGGCGGGGAATCAGAGGTGGGGAAACAGAGCTGGGGAATCAGAGGCGGGGAATCAGAGGCAGGGAATCAGAGGCGGGGAATCAGAGGCAGGGAATCAGATATGGGGATTCAGAGGTGGGGAAATAAATAAACTTCTACATTTCAATTTGAGAAAGAATAACATAAATGTTAAAATTAAACAACCAACTTTAAAATACATGCATTTTTGAGAAATTCTTAAACTTTGCTTCACATCTATGAATTTTCATGTATAAGTATTAATAGTCTTTGTAAAACTTTTAAAAACTTTTAAAAATATAGTTTACAACCAGAAAAATAAATGCAGAAAAAGAAATACGCATTTATCTGACAATTTGAAAAAGTATCAATAAATGCTAAAATGAAAGTCCACACATTGAAATAAATGCGTTTTAAGAAAAGATTAAAGCTAGTTTTCTCATCTATGAACTTCATTGTTAATATATAATCAGTAGATGTAAAACGTTTTTCAGTTGTTGTATTGTACTTTTCTGCAATCATACAAAATATAGATCCGGAAATTCACATCCACATTTCAATTTGGAAAAGAATAGTACAAATGATCACTTGAAATTACAAACTTTAAAATAAATACTTTTTTGAAAAATGTTTAAACATGATTTCACATCTATGCAACAGCACAAGTAAAAAGTTTGTCAGAGGTTTTAAAAGTACTTTTCTCCAAAAAAACAAAATGTTGATCAGTAAATTCACTTCTACATTTCAATTTTAGAAAGAATAACATAAAAGTTAAAATGAAATTACCAACTTTAAAATACATGCTTTTTTGAGAAACTTTGCTTCACATCTATGAATTTTCATGTAAAAGTATTAATAGTCTTTGTAAAACTTTTAACAACGTTTAAAAATATAGTTTACAACGAGAAAAATAAATGAAGAAAAAGTAACACGCGTTTATCTGACAATTTGAAAAAGTATCAATAAATGCTAAAATGAATGTCCACACATTGACATAAATGCGTTTTAAGAAAAGATTAAAGCTAGTTTTCTCATCTATGAACTTCATTGTGAATATATAAACAGTATATGTAAAACGTTTTTCATAGGTTGTAATGTACTTTTCTAAAATCAAATAAAATATAGATCTGGGAATTCACAACCAGATTTCAATTTCAAAAAGAATAGTATAAATGGTCAAATGAAATTACAAACATAAAAATAAACGCTCCTTGGAGATATGTTTAAACATGGTTTCACATCTATGCAACAGCACATGTAAAAAGTATGTCAGAGGTTTTAAAAGTACTTTTGTACAAGAAAGCTAAATGTAGATCCATAAATAAACTTCTACATTTCAATTTGAGAAAGAATAACATAAATGTTAAAATGAAACTACCAACTGTAAAATACATGCAATTATGGGAAGTACTTAAACTTTGATTCACATCTATGAATTTTCATGGATAAGTACTAATAGTCTTTGTAAAACTTTTAAAAATGTTTAAAAATATAGTTTACAACCAGAAAAATAAATGAAGAAAAAGAAATAAGCGTTTATCTGACAATTTGAAAAAGTATCAATAAATGCTAAAATGAATGTCCACACATTGAAATAAATGCGTTTTAAGAAATGATTAAAGCTAGTTTTCTCATCTATGAACTTCATTGTTAATATATAATCAGTAGATGTAAAACGTTTTTCAGAGGTTGTATTGTACTTTTCTGCAATCATATAAAATATAGATCTGGAAATTCACATCCACATTTCAATTTTGAAAAGAATAGGACAAATGATCACTTGAAATTACAAACATAAAAATAAAAGCTTTTTGGACAAATGTTTAAACATGGTTTCACCTCTATGCAACAGCACATGTAAAAAGTTTGTCATAGGTTTTAAAACGTTTTTCAGAGGTTGTATTGTACTTTTCTGCAATCATATAAAATATAGATCTGGAAATTCACATCCACATTTCAATTTTGAAAAGAATAGGACAAATGATCACTTGAAATTACAAACATAAAAATAAAAGCTTTTTGGACAAATGTTTAAACATGGTTTCACCTCTATGCAACAGCACATGTAAAAAGTTTGTCAGAGGTTTTAAAACGTTTTTCAGAGGTTGTATTGTACTTTTCTGCAATCATATAAAATATAGATCTGGAAATTCACATCCACATTTCAATTTTGAAAAGAATAGTAGAAATGGTCACTTGAAATTACAAACTTTAAAATAAATGCTTTTTTGAGAAATGTTTAAACATGATTTCACATCTATGCAACAGCTCATGTAAAGTTTGTCAGAGGTTTTAAAAGTACTTTTCTCCAAAAAAGCAAAATGTAGATCCGTAAATTCACTTCTACATTTCAATTTTAGAAAGAATAACATAAATGTTAAAATGAAACAACCAACTTTAAAATACATGCATTTTTGAGAAATACTTAAACTTTGCTTCACATCTATGAATTTTCATGTATAAGTATTAATAGTCTTTGTAAAACTTTTAAAAACGTTTAACAATATAGTTTACAACCAGAAAAATAAATTCAGAAAAAGAAATACGCATTAATCTGACAATTTGAAAAAGTATCAATAAATGCTAAAATGAATGTCCACACATTGAAATAAATGAGTTTTAAGAAAAGATTAAAGCTAGTTTTCTCATCTATGAACTTCATTGTTAATATATAAACAGTACATGTAAAACGTTTTTCAGAGGTTGTATTGTATTTTTCTGCAATCATATAAAATATAGATCTGGAAATTCACATCCACATTCCAATTTTGAAAAGAATAGGACAAATGATCACTTGAAATTACAAACATAAAAATAAAAGCTTTATGGACAAATGTTTAAACATGGTTTCACCTCTATGCAACAGCACATGTAAAAAGTTTGTCAGAGCTTTTAAAATGTTTTTCAGAGGTTGTATTGTACTTTTCTGCAATCATACAAAATATAGATCTGGAAATTCACATCCACATTTCAATTTTGAAAAGAATAGTACAAATGATCACTTGAAATTACAAACCTTAAAATAAATGCTTCTTTGAGAAATGTTTAAACATGATTTCACCTCTATGCAACAGCACATGTAAAAAGTTTGTCAGAGGTTTTAAAAGTACTTTTCGACAAGAAAGCAAAATGTAGATCTGTAAATTCACATCTACATATCAATTTTAGAAAGAATAACATAAATGTTAAAATGAAACAACTAACTTTAAAATACATGGATTTTTGAGAAAAACTTAAACTTTGCTTCACATCTATGAATTTTCATGTATAAGTATTAATAGTCTTTGTAAAACTTTTAAAAACGTTTAAAAATATAGTTTACAACCAGAAAAATAAATGCAGAAAAAGAAATACGTGTTTATCTGACAATATGAAAAAGTATCAATAAATGCTAAAATGAATGTCCACACATTGAAATAAATGCGTTTTAAGAAAATATTAAAGCTAGTTTTCTCATCTATGAACTTCATTGTTAATATATAAACAGTACATGTAAAACGTCTTTCAGAGGTTGTATTGTACTTTTCTGCAATCATATAAAATATAGATCTGGAAATTCACATCCACATTTCAATTTTGAAAAGAATAGTAGAAATGGTCACTTGAAATTACAAACTTTAAAATAAATGCTTTTTTGAGAAATGTTTAAACATGATTTCACATCTATGCAACAGCTCATGTAAAGTTTGTCAGAGGTTTTAAAAGTACTTTTCTCCAAAAAAGCAAAATGTAGATCCGTAAATTCACTTCTACATTTCAATTTTAGAAAGAATAACATAAATGTTAAAATTAAACAACCAACTTTAAAATACATGCATTTTTGAGAAATTCTTAAACTTTGCTTCACATCTATGAATTTTCATGTATAAGTATTAATAGTCTTTGTAAAACTTTTAAAAACTTTTAAAAATATAGTTTACAACCAGAAAAATAAATGCAGAAAAAGAAATACGCATTTATCTGACAATTTGAAAAAGTATCAATAAATGCTAAAATGAAAGTCCACACATTGAAATAAATGCGTTTTAAGAAAAGATTAAAGCTAGTTTTCTCATCTATGAACTTCATTGTTAATATATAATCAGTAGATGTAAAACGTTTTTCAGTTGTTGTATTGTACTTTTCTGCAATCATACAAAATATAGATCCGGAAATTCACATCCACATTTCAATTTGGAAAAGAATAGTACAAATGATCACTTGAAATTACAAACTTTAAAATAAATGCTTTTTTGAAAAATGTTTAAACATGATTTCACATCTATGCAACAGCACAAGTAAAAAGTTTGTCAGAGGTTTTAAAAGTACTTTTCTCCAAAAAAGCAAAATGTTGATCAGTAAATTCTCTTCTACATTTCAATTTTAGAAAGAATAACATAAATGTTAAAATGAAACTACCAACTTTAAAATACATGCTTTTTTGAGAAACTTTGCTTCACATCTATGAATTTTCATGTATAAGTATTAATAGTCTTTGTAAAACTTTTAACAACGTTTAGAAATATAGTCTACAACCAGTAAAATCAATGTAGAAAAAGAAATACGCGTTTATCTGACAATTTGAAAAAGTATCAATAAAGGCTAAAATGAAACCACATTTTGAAATAAATGCGTTTTAAGAAAAGATTAAAGCTAGTTTTCTCATCTATGAACTTCATTGTTAATATATAAACAGTACATGTAAAACGTTTTTCAGAGGTTGTATTGTACTTTTCTGCAATCATACAAAATATAGATAAGGAAATTCACATCCACATTTCAATTTTGAAAAGAATAGTACAAATGATCACTTGAAATTACAAACCTTAAAATAAATGCTTCTTTGAGAAATGTTTAAACATGATTTCACCTCTATGCAACAGCACATGTAAAAAGTTTGTCAGAGGTTTTAAAAGTACTTTTCGACAAGAAAGCAAAATGTAGATCTGTAAATTCACATCTACATATCAATTTTAGAAAGAATAACATAAATGTTAAAATGAAACAACTAACTTTAAAATACATGGATTTTTGAGAAAAACTTAAACTTTGCTTCACATCTATGAATTTTCATGTATAAGTATTAATAGTCTTTGTAAAACTTTTAAAAACGTTTAAAAATATAGTTTACAACCAGAAAAATAAATGCAGAAAAAGAAATACGTGTTTATCTGACAATATGAAAAAGTATCAATAAATGCTAAAATGAATGTCCACACATTGAAATAAATGCGTTTTAAGAAAATATTAAAGCTAGTTTTCTCATCTATGAACTTCATTGTTAATATATAAACAGTACATGTAAAACGTCTTTCAGAGGTTGTATTGTACTTTTCTGCAATCATATAAAATATAGATCTGGAAATTCACATCCACATTTCAATTTTGAAAAGAATAGTAGAAATGGTCACTTGAAATTACAAACTTTAAAATAAATGCTTTTTTGAGAAATGTTTAAACATGATTTCACATCTATGCAACAGCTCATGTAAAGTTTGTCAGAGGTTTTAAAAGTACTTTTCTCCAAAAAAGAAAAATGTAGATCCGTAAATTCACTTCTACATTTCAATTTTAGAAAGAATAACATAAATGTTAAAATTAAACAACCAACTTTAAAATACATGCATTTTTGAGAAATTCTTAAACTTTGCTTCACATCTATGAATTTTCATGTATAAGTATTAATAGTCTTTGTAAAACTTTTAAAAACTTTTAAAAATATAGTTTACAACCAGAAAAATAAATGCAGAAAAAGAAATACGCATTTATCTGACAATTTGAAAAAGTATCAATAAATGCTAAAATGAAAGTCCACACATTGAAATAAATGCGTTTTAAGAAAAGATTAAAGCTAGTTTTCTCATCTATGAACTTCATTGTTAATATATAATCAGTAGATGTAAAACGTTTTTCAGTTGTTGTATTGTACTTTTCTGCAATCATACAAAATATAGATCCGGAAATTCACATCCACATTTCAATTTGGAAAAGAATAGTACAAATGATCACTTGAAATTACAAACTTTAAAATAAATACTTTTTTGAAAAATGTTTAAACATGATTTCACATCTATGCAACAGCACAAGTAAAAAGTTTGTCAGAGGTTTTAAAAGTACTTTTCTCCAAAAAAACAAAATGTTGATCAGTAAATTCACTTCTACATTTCAATTTTAGAAAGAATAACATAAAAGTTAAAATGAAATTACCAACTTTAAAATACATGCTTTTTTGAGAAACTTTGCTTCACATCTATGAATTTTCATGTAAAAGTATTAATAGTCTTTGTAAAACTTTTAACAACGTTTAAAAATATAGTTTACAACGAGAAAAATAAATGAAGAAAAAGTAACACGCGTTTATCTGACAATTTGAAAAAGTATCAATAAA
Organism: Narcine bancroftii; assembly: GCF_036971445.1. Classification (NCBI taxonomy): domain Eukaryota; kingdom Metazoa; phylum Chordata; class Chondrichthyes; order Torpediniformes; family Narcinidae; genus Narcine; species Narcine bancroftii. The sequence goes on from NC_091474.1 coordinate 57,535,517, forward strand.
TGCTAAAATGAATGTCCACACATTGACATAAATGCGTTTTAAGAAAAGATTAAAGCTAGTTTTCTCATCTATGAACTTCATTGTGAATATATAAACAGTATATGTAAAACGTTTTTCATAGGTTGTAATGTACTTTTCTAAAATCAAATAAAATATAGATCTGGGAATTCACAACCAGATTTCAATTTCAAAAAGAATAGTATAAATGGTCAAATGAAATTACAAACATAAAAATAAACGCTCCTTGGAGATATGTTTAAACATGGTTTCACATCTATGCAACAGCACATGTAAAAAGTATGTCAGAGGTTTTAAAAGTACTTTTGTACAAGAAAGCTAAATGTAGATCCATAAATAAACTTCTACATTTCAATTTGAGAAAGAATAACATAAATGTTAAAATGAAACTACCAACTGTAAAATACATGCAATTATGGGAAGTACTTAAACTTTGATTCACATCTATGAATTTTCATGGATAAGTACTAATAGTCTTTGTAAAACTTTTAAAAATGTTTAAAAATATAGTTTACAACCAGAAAAATAAATGAAGAAAAAGAAATAAGCGTTTATCTGACAATTTGAAAAAGTATCAATAAATGCTAAAATGAATGTCCACACATTGAAATAAATGCGTTTTAAGAAATGATTAAAGCTAGTTTTCTCATCTATGAACTTCATTGTTAATATATAATCAGTAGATGTAAAACGTTTTTCAGAGGTTGTATTGTACTTTTCTGCAATCATATAAAATATAGATCTGGAAATTCACATCCACATTTCAATTTTGAAAAGAATAGGACAAATGATCACTTGAAATTACAAACATAAAAATAAAAGCTTTTTGGACAAATGTTTAAACATGGTTTCACCTCTATGCAACAGCACATGTAAAAAGTTTGTCATAGGTTTTAAAACGTTTTTCAGAGGTTGTATTGTACTTTTCTGCAATCATATAAAATATAGATCTGGAAATTCACATCCACATTTCAATTTTGAAAAGAATAGGACAAATGATCACTTGAAATTACAAACATAAAAATAAAAGCTTTTTGGACAAATGTTTAAACATGGTTTCACCTCTATGCAACAGCACATGTAAAAAGTTTGTCAGAGGTTTTAAAACGTTTTTCAGAGGTTGTATTGTACTTTTCTGCAATCATATAAAATATAGATCTGGAAATTCACATCCACATTTCAATTTTGAAAAGAATAGTAGAAATGGTCACTTGAAATTACAAACTTTAAAATAAATGCTTTTTTGAGAAATGTTTAAACATGATTTCACATCTATGCAACAGCTCATGTAAAGTTTGTCAGAGGTTTTAAAAGTACTTTTCTCCAAAAAAGCAAAATGTAGATCCGTAAATTCACTTCTACATTTCAATTTTAGAAAGAATAACATAAATGTTAAAATGAAACAACCAACTTTAAAATACATGCATTTTTGAGAAATACTTAAACTTTGCTTCACATCTATGAATTTTCATGTATAAGTATTAATAGTCTTTGTAAAACTTTTAAAAACGTTTAACAATATAGTTTACAACCAGAAAAATAAATTCAGAAAAAGAAATACGCATTAATCTGACAATTTGAAAAAGTATCAATAAATGCTAAAATGAATGTCCACACATTGAAATAAATGAGTTTTAAGAAAAGATTAAAGCTAGTTTTCTCATCTATGAACTTCATTGTTAATATATAAACAGTACATGTAAAACGTTTTTCAGAGGTTGTATTGTATTTTTCTGCAATCATATAAAATATAGATCTGGAAATTCACATCCACATTCCAATTTTGAAAAGAATAGGACAAATGATCACTTGAAATTACAAACATAAAAATAAAAGCTTTATGGACAAATGTTTAAACATGGTTTCACCTCTATGCAACAGCACATGTAAAAAGTTTGTCAGAGCTTTTAAAATGTTTTTCAGAGGTTGTATTGTACTTTTCTGCAATCATACAAAATATAGATCTGGAAATTCACATCCACATTTCAATTTTGAAAAGAATAATAGAAATGATCACTTGAAATTACAAACTTTAAAATAAATGCTTTTTTGAAAAATGTTTAAACATGATTTCACCTCTATTCAACAGCACATGTAAAAAGTTTGTCAGAGGTTTTAAAACGTTTTTCAGAGGTTGTATTGTACTTTTCTGCAATCATACAAAATATAGATCTGGAAATTCACATCCACATTTCAATTTGGAAAAGAATAGTACAAATGATCACTTGAAATTACAAACTTTAAAATAAATGCTTTTTTGAAAAATGTTTAAACATGATTTCACATCTATGCAACAGCACAAGTAAAAAGTTTGTCAGAGGTTTTAAAAGTACTTTTCTCCAAAAAAACAAAATGTTGATCAGTAAATTCACTTCTACATTTCAATTTTAGAAAGAATAACATAAAAGTTAAAATGAAATTACCAACTTTAAAATACATGCTTTTTTGAGAAACTTTGCTTCACATCTATGAATTTTCATGTAAAAGTATTAATAGTCTTTGTAAAACTTTTAACAACGTTTAAAAATATAGTTTACAACGAGAAAAATAAATGAAGAAAAAGTAACACGCGTTTATCTGACAATTTGAAAAAGTATCAATAAATGCTAAAATGAATGTCCACACATTGACATAAATGCGTTTTAAGAAAAGATTAAAGCTAGTTTTCTCATCTATGAACTTCATTGTGAATATATAAACAGTATATGTAAAACGTTTTTCATAGGTTGTAATGTACTTTTCTAAAATCAAATAAAATATAGATCTGGAAATTCACAACCAGATTTCAATTTCAAAAAGAATAGTATAAATGGTCAAATGAAATTACAAACATAAAAATAAACGCTTCTTGGAGATATGTTTAAACATGGTTTCACATCTATGCAACAGCACATGTAAAAAGTATGTCAGAGATTTTAAAAGTACTTTTGTACAAGAAAGCTAAATGTAGATCCATAAATAAACTTCTACATTTCAATTTGAGAAAGAATAACATAAATGTTAAAATGAAACTACCAACTGTAAAATACATGCAATTTTGGGAAGTACTTAAACTTTGATTCACATCTATGAATTTTCATGGATAAGTATTAATAGTCTTTGTAAAACTTTTAAAAACGTTTAAAAATATAGTTTACAACCAGAAAAATAAATGCAGAAAACGAACTACGCGTTTAACTGACAATTTAAAAAAGTATCAATAAATGCTAAAATGAATGTCCACACATTGAAATAAATGCGTTTTAAGAAATGATTAAAGCTAGTTTTCTCATCTATGAACTTCATTGTTAATATATAATCAGTAGATGTAAAACGTTTTTCAGAGGTTGTATTGTACTTTTCTGCAATCATATAAAATATAGATCTGGAAATTCACATCCACATTTCAATTTTGAAAAGAATAGGACAAATGATCACTTGAAATTACAAACATAAAAATAAAAGCTTTTTGGACAAATGTTTAAACATGGTTTCACCTCTATGCAACAGCACATGTAAAAAGTTTGTCAGAGGTTTTAAAACGTTTTTCAGAGGTTGTATTGTACTTTTCTGCAATCATATAAAATATAGATCTGGAAATTCACATCCACATTTCAATTTTGAAAAGAATAGTAGAAATGGTCACTTGAAATTACAAACTTTAAAATAAATGCTTTTTTGGGAAATGTTTAAACATGATTTCACATCTATGCAACAGCTCATGTAAAGTTTGTCAGAGGTTTTAAAAGTACTTTTCTCCAAAAAAGCAAAATGTAGATCCGTAAATTCACTTCTACATTTCAATTTTAGAAAGAATAACATAAATGTTAAAATGAAACAACCAACTTTAAAATACATGCATTTTTGAGAAATACTTAAACTTTGCTTCACATCTATGAATTTTCATGTATAAGTATTAATAGTCTTTGTAAAACTTTTAAAAACGTTTAAAAATATAGTTTACAACCAGAAAAATAAATGCAGAAAAAGAAATACGCATTTATCTGACAATTTGAAAAAGTATCAATAAATGCTAAAATGAATGTCCACACATTGAAATAAATGCGTTTTAAGAAAAGATTAAAGCTAGTTTTCTCACCTATGAACTTCATTGTGAATATATAAACAGTATATGTAAAACGTTTTTCATAGGTTGTAATGTACTTTTCTAAAATCAAATAAAATATAGATCTGGAAATTCACAACCAGATTTCAATTTCAAAAAGAATAGTATAAATGGTCAAATGAAATTACAAACATAAAAATAAACGCTTCTTGGAGATATGTTTAAACATGGTTTCACATCTATGCAACAGCACATGTAAAAAGTATGTCAGATGTTTTAAAAGTACTTTTGTACAAGAAAGCTAAATGTAGATCCATAAATAAACTTCTACATTTCAATTTGAGAAAGAATAACATAAATGTTAAAATGAAACTACCAACTGTAAAATACATGCAATTTGGGAAGTACTTAAACTTTGATTCACATCTATGAATTTTCATGGATAAGTATTAATAGTCTTTGTAAAACTTTTAAAAATGTTTAAAAATATAGTTTACAACCAGAAAAATAAATGCAGAAAAAGAAATAAGCGTTTATCTGACAATTTGAAAAAGTATCAATAAATGCTAAAATGAATGTCCACACATTGAAATAAATGCGTTTTAAGAAATGATTAAAGCTAGTTTTCTCATCTATGAACTTCATTGTTAATATATAATCAGTAGATGTAAAACGTTTTTCAGAGGTTGTATTGTACTTTTCTGCAATCATATAAAATATAGATCTGGAAATTCACATCCACATTTCAATTTTGAAAAGAATAGGACAAATGATCACTTGAAATTACAAACATAAAAATAAAAGCTTTTTGGACAAATGTTTAAACATGGTTTCACCTCTATGCAACAGCACATGTAAAAAGTTTGTCAGAGGTTTTAAAACGTTTTTCAGAGGTTGTATTGTACTTTTCTGCAATCATATAAAATATAGATCTGGAAATTCACATCCACATTTCAATTTGGAAAAGAATAGTAGAAATGGTCACTTGAAATTACAAACTTTAAAATAAATGCTTTTTTGGGAAATGTTTAAACATGATTTCACATCTATGCAACAGCTCATGTAAAGTTTGTCAGAGGTTTTAAAAGTACTTTTCTCCAAAAAAGCAAAATGTAGATCCGTAAATTCACTTCTACATTTCAATTTTAGAAAGAATAACATAAATGTTAAAATGAAACAACCAACTTTAAAATACATGCATTTTTGAGAAATACTTAAACTTTGCTTCACATCTATGAATTTTCATGTATAAGTATTAATAGTCTTTGTAAAACTTTTAAAAACGTTTAACAATATAGTTTACAACCAGAAAAATAAATTCAGAAAAAGAAATACGCATTAATCTGACAATTTGAAAAAGTATCAATAAATGCTAAAATGAATGTCCACACATTGAAATAAATGAGTTTTAAGAAAAGATTAAAGCTAGTTTTCTCATCTATGAACTTCATTGTTAATATATAAACAGTACATGTAAAACGTTTTTCAGAGGTTGTATTGTATTTTTCTGCAATCATATAAAATATAGATCTGGAAATTCACATCCACATTCCAATTTTGAAAAGAATAGGACAAATGATCACTTGAAATTACAAACATAAAAATAAAAGCTTTATGGACAAATGTTTAAACATGGTTTCACCTCTATGCAACAGCACATGTAAAAAGTTTGTCAGAGCTTTTAAAATGTTTTTCAGAGGTTGTATTGTACTTTTCTGCAATCATACAAAATATAGATCTGGAAATTCACATCCACATTTCAATTTTGAAAAGAATAGTACAAATGATCACTTGAAATTACAAACCTTAAAATAAATGCTTCTTTGAGAAATGTTTAAACATGATTTCACCTCTATGCAACAGCACATGTAAAAAGTTTGTCAGAGGTTTTAAAAGTACTTTTCGACAAGAAAGCAAAATGTAGATCTGTAAATTCACATCTACATATCAATTTTAGAAAGAATAACATAAATGTTAAAATGAAACAACTAACTTTAAAATACATGGATTTTTGAGAAAAACTTAAACTTTGCTTCACATCTATGAATTTTCATGTATAAGTATTAATAGTCTTTGTAAAACTTTTAAAAACGTTTAAAAATATAGTTTACAACCAGAAAAATAAATGCAGAAAAAGAAATACGTGTTTATCTGACAATATGAAAAAGTATCAATAAATGCTAAAATGAATGTCCACACATTGAAATAAATGCGTTTTAAGAAAATATTAAAGCTAGTTTTCTCATCTATGAACTTCATTGTTAATATATAAACAGTACATGTAAAACGTCTTTCAGAGGTTGTATTGTACTTTTCTGCAATCATATAAAATATAGATCTGGAAATTCACATCCACATTTCAATTTTGAAAAGAATAGTAGAAATGGTCACTTGAAATTACAAACTTTAAAATAAATGCTTTTTTGAGAAATGTTTAAACATGATTTCACATCTATGCAACAGCTCATGTAAAGTTTGTCAGAGGTTTTAAAAGTACTTTTCTCCAAAAAAGCAAAATGTAGATCCGTAAATTCACTTCTACATTTCAATTTTAGAAAGAATAACATAAATGTTAAAATTAAACAACCAACTTTAAAATACATGCATTTTTGAGAAATTCTTAAACTTTGCTTCACATCTATGAATTTTCATGTATAAGTATTAATAGTCTTTGTAAAACTTTTAAAAACTTTTAAAAATATAGTTTACAACCAGAAAAATAAATGCAGAAAAAGAAATACGCATTTATCTGACAATTTGAAAAAGTATCAATAAATGCTAAAATGAAAGTCCACACATTGAAATAAATGCGTTTTAAGAAAAGATTAAAGCTAGTTTTCTCATCTATGAACTTCATTGTTAATATATAATCAGTAGATGTAAAACGTTTTTCAGTTGTTGTATTGTACTTTTCTGCAATCATACAAAATATAGATCCGGAAATTCACATCCACATTTCAATTTGGAAAAGAATAGTACAAATGATCACTTGAAATTACAAACTTTAAAATAAATGCTTTTTTGAAAAATGTTTAAACATGATTTCACATCTATGCAACAGCACAAGTAAAAAGTTTGTCAGAGGTTTTAAAAGTACTTTTCTCCAAAAAAGCAAAATGTTGATCAGTAAATTCTCTTCTACATTTCAATTTTAGAAAGAATAACATAAATGTTAAAATGAAACTACCAACTTTAAAATACATGCTTTTTTGAGAAACTTTGCTTCACATCTATGAATTTTCATGTATAAGTATTAATAGTCTTTGTAAAACTTTTAACAACGTTTAGAAATATAGTCTACAACCAGTAAAATCAATGTAGAAAAAGAAATACGCGTTTATCTGACAATTTGAAAAAGTATCAATAAAGGCTAAAATGAAACCACATTTTGAAATAAATGCGTTTTAAGAAAAGATTAAAGCTAGTTTTCTCATCTATGAACTTCATTGTTAATATATAAACAGTACATGTAAAACGTTTTTCAGAGGTTGTATTGTACTTTTCTGCAATCATACAAAATATAGATAAGGAAATTCACATCCACATTTCAATTTTGAAAAGAATAGTACAAATGATCACTTGAAATTACAAACCTTAAAATAAATGCTTCTTTGAGAAATGTTTAAACATGATTTCACCTCTATGCAACAGCACATGTAAAAAGTTTGTCAGAGGTTTTAAAAGTACTTTTCGACAAGAAAGCAAAATGTAGATCTGTAAATTCACATCTACATATCAATTTTAGAAAGAATAACATAAATGTTAAAATGAAACAACTAACTTTAAAATACATGGATTTTTGAGAAAAACTTAAACTTTGCTTCACATCTATGAATTTTCATGTATAAGTATTAATAGTCTTTGTAAAACTTTTAAAAACGTTTAAAAATATAGTTTACAACCAGAAAAATAAATGCAGAAAAAGAAATACGTGTTTATCTGACAATATGAAAAAGTATCAATAAATGCTAAAATGAATGTCCACACATTGAAATAAATGCGTTTTAAGAAAATATTAAAGCTAGTTTTCTCATCTATGAACTTCATTGTTAATATATAAACAGTACATGTAAAACGTCTTTCAGAGGTTGTATTGTACTTTTCTGCAATCATATAAAATATAGATCTGGAAATTCACATCCACATTTCAATTTTGAAAAGAATAGTAGAAATGGTCACTTGAAATTACAAACTTTAAAATAAATGCTTTTTTGAGAAATGTTTAAACATGATTTCACATCTATGCAACAGCTCATGTAAAGTTTGTCAGAGGTTTTAAAAGTACTTTTCTCCAAAAAAGAAAAATGTAGATCCGTAAATTCACTTCTACATTTCAATTTTAGAAAGAATAACATAAATGTTAAAATTAAACAACCAACTTTAAAATACATGCATTTTTGAGAAATTCTTAAACTTTGCTTCACATCTATGAATTTTCATGTATAAGTATTAATAGTCTTTGTAAAACTTTTAAAAACTTTTAAAAATATAGTTTACAACCAGAAAAATAAATGCAGAAAAAGAAATACGCATTTATCTGACAATTTGAAAAAGTATCAATAAATGCTAAAATGAAAGTCCACACATTGAAATAAATGCGTTTTAAGAAAAGATTAAAGCTAGTTTTCTCATCTATGAACTTCATTGTTAATATATAATCAGTAGATGTAAAACGTTTTTCAGTTGTTGTATTGTACTTTTCTGCAATCATACAAAATATAGATCCGGAAATTCACATCCACATTTCAATTTGGAAAAGAATAGTACAAATGATCACTTGAAATTACAAACTTTAAAATAAATACTTTTTTGAAAAATGTTTAAACATGATTTCACATCTATGCAACAGCACAAGTAAAAAGTTTGTCAGAGGTTTTAAAAGTACTTTTCTCCAAAAAAACAAAATGTTGATCAGTAAATTCACTTCTACATTTCAATTTTAGAAAGAATAACATAAAAGTTAAAATGAAATTACCAACTTTAAAATACATGCTTTTTTGAGAAACTTTGCTTCACATCTATGAATTTTCATGTAAAAGTATTAATAGTCTTTGTAAAACTTTTAACAACGTTTAAAAATATAGTTTACAACGAGAAAAATAAATGAAGAAAAAGTAACACGCGTTTATCTGACAATTTGAAAAAGTATCAATAAATGCTAAAATGAATGTCCACACATTGACATAAATGCGTTTTAAGAAAAGATTAAAGCTAGTTTTCTCATCTATGAACTTCATTGTGAATATATAAACAGTATATGTAAAACGTTTTTCATAGGTTGTAATGTACTTTTCTAAAATCAAATAAAATATAGATCTGGGAATTCACAACCAGATTTCAATTTCAAAAAGAATAGTATAAATGGTCAAATGAAATTACAAACATAAAAATAAACGCTCCTTGGAGATATGTTTAAACATGGTTTCACATCTATGCAACAGCACATGTAAAAAGTATGTCAGAGGTTTTAAAAGTACTTTTGTACAAGAAAGCTAAATGTAGATCCATAAATAAACTTCTACATTTCAATTTGAGAAAGAATAACATAAATGTTAAAATGAAACTACCAACTGTAAAATACATGCAATTATGGGAAGTACTTAAACTTTGATTCACATCTATGAATTTTCATGGATAAGTACTAATAGTCTTTGTAAAACTTTTAAAAATGTTTAAAAATATAGTTTACAACCAGAAAAATAAATGAAGAAAAAGAAATAAGCGTTTATCTGACAATTTGAAAAAGTATCAATAAATGCTAAAATGAATGTCCACACATTGAAATAAATGCGTTTTAAGAAATGATTAAAGCTAGTTTTCTCATCTATGAACTTCATTGTTAATATATAATCAGTAGATGTAAAACGTTTTTCAGAGGTTGTATTGTACTTTTCTGCAATCATATAAAATATAGATCTGGAAATTCACATCCACATTTCAATTTTGAAAAGAATAGGACAAATGATCACTTGAAATTACAAACATAAAAATAAAAGCTTTTTGGACAAATGTTTAAACATGGTTTCACCTCTATGCAACAGCACATGTAAAAAGTTTGTCATAGGTTTTAAAACGTTTTTCAGAGGTTGTATTGTACTTTTCTGCAATCATATAAAATATAGATCTGGAAATTCACATCCACATTTCAATTTTGAAAAGAATAGGACAAATGATCACTTGAAATTACAAACATAAAAATAAAAGCTTTTTGGACAAATGTTTAAACATGGTTTCACCTCTATGCAACAGCACATGTAAAAAGTTTGTCAGAGGTTTTAAAACGTTTTTCAGAGGTTGTATTGTACTTTTCTGCAATCATATAAAATATAGATCTGGAAATTCACATCCACATTTCAATTTTGAAAAGAATAGTAGAAATGGTCACTTGAAATTACAAACTTTAAAATAAATGCTTTTTTGAGAAATGTTTAAACATGATTTCACATCTATGCAACAGCTCATGTAAAGTTTGTCAGAGGTTTTAAAAGTACTTTTCTCCAAAAAAGCAAAATGTAGATCCGTAAATTCACTTCTACATTTCAATTTTAGAAAGAATAACATAAATGTTAAAATGAAACAACCAACTTTAAAATACATGCATTTTTGAGAAATACTTAAACTTTGCTTCACATCTATGAATTTTCATGTATAAGTATTAATAGTCTTTGTAAAACTTTTAAAAACGTTTAACAATATAGTTTACAACCAGAAAAATAAATTCAGAAAAAGAAATACGCATTAATCTGACAATTTGAAAAAGTATCAATAAATGCTAAAATGAATGTCCACACATTGAAATAAATGAGTTTTAAGAAAAGATTAAAGCTAGTTTTCTCATCTATGAACTTCATTGTTAATATATAAACAGTACATGTAAAACGTTTTTCAGAGGTTGTATTGTATTTTTCTGCAATCATATAAAATATAGATCTGGAAATTCACATCCACATTCCAATTTTGAAAAGAATAGGACAAATGATCACTTGAAATTACAAACATAAAAATAAAAGCTTTATGGACAAATGTTTAAACATGGTTTCACCTCTATGCAACAGCACATGTAAAAAGTTTGTCAGAGCTTTTAAAATGTTTTTCAGAGGTTGTATTGTACTTTTCTGCAATCATACAAAATATAGATCTGGAAATTCACATCCACATTTCAATTTTGAAAAGAATAATAGAAATGATCACTTGAAATTACAAACTTTAAAATAAATGCTTTTTTGAAAAATGTTTAAACATGATTTCACCTCTATTCAACAGCACATGTAAAAAGTTTGTCAGAGGTTTTAAAACGTTTTTCAGAGGTTGTATTGTACTTTTCTGCAATCATACAAAATATAGATCTGGAAATTCACATCCACATTTCAATTTGGAAAAGAATAGTACAAATGATCACTTGAAATTACAAACTTTAAAATAAATGCTTTTTTGAAAAATGTTTAAACATGATTTCACATCTATGCAACAGCACAAGTAAAAAGTTTGTCAGAGGTTTTAAAAGTACTTTTCTCCAAAAAAACAAAATGTTGATCAGTAAATTCACTTCTACATTTCAATTTTAGAAAGAATAACATAAAAGTTAAAATGAAATTACCAACTTTAAAATACATGCTTTTTTGAGAAACTTTGCTTCACATCTATGAATTTTCATGTAAAAGTATTAATAGTCTTTGTAAAACTTTTAACAACGTTTAAAAATATAGTTTACAACGAGAAAAATAAATGAAGAAAAAGTAACACGCGTTTATCTGACAATTTGAAAAAGTATCAATAAATGCTAAAATGAATGTCCACACATTGACATAAATGCGTTTTAAGAAAAGATTAAAGCTAGTTTTCTCATCTATGAACTTCATTGTGAATATATAAACAGTATATGTAAAACGTTTTTCATAGGTTGTAATGTACTTTTCTAAAATCAAATAAAATATAGATCTGGAAATTCACAACCAGATTTCAATTTCAAAAAGAATAGTATAAATGGTCAAATGAAATTACAAACATAAAAATAAACGCTTCTTGGAGATATGTTTAAACATGGTTTCACATCTATGCAACAGCACATGTAAAAAGTATGTCAGAGATTTTAAAAGTACTTTTGTACAAGAAAGCTAAATGTAGATCCATAAATAAACTTCTACATTTCAATTTGAGAAAGAATAACATAAATGTTAAAATGAAACTACCAACTGTAAAATACATGCAATTTTGGGAAGTACTTAAACTTTGATTCACATCTATGAATTTTCATGGATAAGTATTAATAGTCTTTGTAAAACTTTTAAAAACGTTTAAAAATATAGTTTACAACCAGAAAAATAAATGCAGAAAACGAACTACGCGTTTAACTGACAATTTAAAAAAGTATCAATAAATGCTAAAATGAATGTCCACACATTGAAATAAATGCGTTTTAAGAAATGATTAAAGCTAGTTTTCTCATCTATGAACTTCATTGTTAATATATAATCAGTAGATGTAAAACGTTTTTCAGAGGTTGTATTGTACTTTTCTGCAATCATATAAAATATAGATCTGGAAATTCACATCCACATTTCAATTTTGAAAAGAATAGGACAAATGATCACTTGAAATTACAAACATAAAAATAAAAGCTTTTTGGACAAATGTTTAAACATGGTTTCACCTCTATGCAACAGCACATGTAAAAAGTTTGTCAGAGGTTTTAAAACGTTTTTCAGAGGTTGTATTGTACTTTTCTGCAATCATATAAAATATAGATCTGGAAATTCACATCCACATTTCAATTTTGAAAAGAATAGTAGAAATGGTCACTTGAAATTACAAACTTTAAAATAAATGCTTTTTTGGGAAATGTTTAAACATGATTTCACATCTATGCAACAGCTCATGTAAAGTTTGTCAGAGGTTTTAAAAGTACTTTTCTCCAAAAAAGCAAAATGTAGATCCGTAAATTCACTTCTACATTTCAATTTTAGAAAGAATAACATAAATGTTAAAATGAAACAACCAACTTTAAAATACATGCATTTTTGAGAAATACTTAAACTTTGCTTCACATCTATGAATTTTCATGTATAAGTATTAATAGTCTTTGTAAAACTTTTAAAAACGTTTAAAAATATAGTTTACAACCAGAAAAATAAATGCAGAAAAAGAAATACGCATTTATCTGACAATTTGAAAAAGTATCAATAAATGCTAAAATGAATGTCCACACATTGAAATAAATGCGTTTTAAGAAAAGATTAAAGCTAGTTTTCTCACCTATGAACTTCATTGTGAATATATAAACAGTATATGTAAAACGTTTTTCATAGGTTGTAATGTACTTTTCTAAAATCAAATAAAATATAGATCTGGAAATTCACAACCAGATTTCAATTTCAAAAAGAATAGTATAAATGGTCAAATGAAATTACAAACATAAAAATAAACGCTTCTTGGAGATATGTTTAAACATGGTTTCACATCTATGCAACAGCACATGTAAAAAGTATGTCAGATGTTTTAAAAGTACTTTTGTACAAGAAAGCTAAATGTAGATCCATAAATAAACTTCTACATTTCAATTTGAGAAAGAATAACATAAATGTTAAAATGAAACTACCAACTGTAAAATACATGCAATTTGGGAAGTACTTAAACTTTGATTCACATCTATGAATTTTCATGGATAAGTATTAATAGTCTTTGTAAAACTTTTAAAAATGTTTAAAAATATAGTTTACAACCAGAAAAATAAATGCAGAAAAAGAAATAAGCGTTTATCTGACAATTTGAAAAAGTATCAATAAATGCTAAAATGAATGTCCACACATTGAAATAAATGCGTTTTAAGAAATGATTAAAGCTAGTTTTCTCATCTATGAACTTCATTGTTAATATATAATCAGTAGATGTAAAACGTTTTTCAGAGGTTGTATTGTACTTTTCTGCAATCATATAAAATATAGATCTGGAAATTCACATCCACATTTCAATTTTGAAAAGAATAGGACAAATGATCACTTGAAATTACAAACATAAAAATAAAAGCTTTTTGGACAAATGTTTAAACATGGTTTCACCTCTATGCAACAGCACATGTAAAAAGTTTGTCAGAGGTTTTAAAACGTTTTTCAGAGGTTGTATTGTACTTTTCTGCAATCATATAAAATATAGATCTGGAAATTCACATCCACATTTCAATTTGGAAAAGAATAGTAGAAATGGTCACTTGAAATTACAAACTTTAAAATAAATGCTTTTTTGGGAAATGTTTAAACATGATTTCACATCTATGCAACAGCTCATGTAAAGTTTGTCAGAGGTTTTAAAAGTACTTTTCTCCAAAAAAGCAAAATGTAGATCCGTAAATTCACTTCTACATTTCAATTTTAGAAAGAATAACATAAATGTTAAAATGAAACAACCAACTTTAAAATACATGCATTTTTGAGAAATACTTAAACTTTGCTTCACATCTATGAATTTTCATGTATAAGTATTAATAGTCTTTGTAAAACTTTTAAAAACGTTTAAAAATATAGTTTACAACCAGAAAAATAAATGAAGAAAAAGAAATACGCATTTATCTGACAATTTGAAAAAGTATCAATAAATGCTAAAATGAATGTCCACACATTGAAATAAATGCGTTTTAAGAAAAGATTAAAGCTAGTTTTCTCATCTATGAACTTCATTGTTAATATATAAACAGTACATGTAAAACGTTTTTCAGAGGTTGTTATTGTACTTTTCTGCAATCATATAAAATATAGATCTGGAAATTCACATCCACATTTCAATTTTGAAAAGAATAGGACAAATGATCACTTGAAATTACAAACATAAAAATAAAAGCTTTTTGGACAAATGTTTAAACATGGTTTCACCTCTATGCAACAGCACATGTAAAAAGTTTGTCAGAGGTTTTAAAACGTTTTTCAGAGGTTGTATTGTACTTTTCTGCAATCATACAAAATATAGATCCGGAAATTCACATCCACATTTCAATTTGGAAAAGAATAGTACAAATGATCACTTGAAATTACAAACTTTAAAATAAATACTTTTTGGAAAAATGTTTAAACATGATTTCACATCTATGCAACAGCACAAGTAAAAAGTTTGTCAGAGGTTTTAAAAGTACTTTTCTCCAAAAAAACAAAATGTTGATCAGTAAATTCACTTCTACATTTCAATTTTAGAAAGAATAACATAAAAGTTAAAATGAAATTACCAACTTTATAATACATGCTTTTTTCAGAAACTTTGCTTCACATCTATGAATTTTCATGTATAAGTATTAATAGTCTTTGTATAACTTTTAACAACGTTTAAAAATATAGTTTACAACGAGAAAAATAAATGAAGAAAAAGTAACACGCGTTTATCTGACAATTTGAAAAAGTATCAATAAATGCTAAAATGAATGTCCACACATTGAAATAAATGCGTTTTAAGAAAAGATTAAAGCTAGTTTTCTCATCTATGAACTTCATTGTGAATATATAAACAGTATATGTAAAACGTTTTTCATAGGTTGTAATGTACTTTTCTACAATCAAATAAAATATAGATCTGGAAATTCACAACCAGATTTCAATTTCAAAAAGAATAGTATAAATGGTCAAATGAAATTACAAACATAAAAATAAACGCTTCTTGGAGATATGTTTAAACATGGTTTCACATCTATGCAACAGCACATGTAAAAAGTATGTCAGAGGTTTTAAAAGTACTTTTGTACAAGAAAGCTAAATGTAGATCCATAAATTCACTTCTACATTTCAATTTGAGAAAGAATAACATAAATGTTAAAATGAAACTACCAACTGTAAAATACATGCATTTCTGAGAAGTACTTAAACTTTGATTCACATCTATGAATTTTCATGTATTAATAGTCTTTGTAAAACTTTTAAAAATGTTTAAAAATATAGTTTACAACCAGAAAAATAAATGCAGAAAAAGAAATAAGCGTTTATCTGACAATTTGAAAAAGTATCAATAAATGCTAAAATGAATGTCCACACATTGAAATAAATGCGTTTTAAGAAAAGATTAAAGCTAGTTTTCTCATCTATGAACTTCATTGTTAATATATAATCAGTAGATGTAAAACGTTTTTCAGAGGTTGTATTGTACTTTTCTGCAATCATAAAATATAGATCTGGAAATTCACATCCACATTTCAATTTTGAAAAGAATAGGACAAATGATCACTTGAAATTACAAACATAAAAATAAAAGCTTTTTGGACAAATGTTTAAACATGGTTTCACCTCTATGCAACAGCACATGTAAAAAGTTTGTCAGAGGTTTTAAAAGTACTTTTCTCCAAAAAAAACAAAATGTTGATCAGTAAATTCACTTCTACATTTCAATTTTAGAAAGAATAACATAAAAGTTAAAATGAAATTACCAACTTTAAAATACAAGCTTTTTTGAGAAATTTTGCTTCACATCTATGAATTTTCATGTATAAGTATTAATAGTCTTTGTAAAACTTTTAACAACGTTTAAAAATATAGTTTACAACGAGAAAAATAAATGAAGAAAAAGTAACACGCGTTTATCTGACAATTTGAAAAAGTATCAATAAATGCTAAAATGAATGTCCACACATTGAAATAAATGCGTTTTAAGAAAAGATTAAAGCTAGTTTTCTCATCTATGAACTTCATTGTGAATATATAAACAGTATATGTAAAACGTTTTTCATAGGTTGTAATGTACTTTTCTACAATCAAATAAAATATAGATCTGGAAATTCACAACCAGATTTCAATTTCAAAAAGAATAGTATAAATGGTCAAATGAAATTACAAACATAAAAATAAACGCTTCTTGGAGATATGTTTAAACATGGTTTCACATCTATGCAACAGCACATGTAAAAAGTATGTCAGAGGTTTTAAAAGTACTTTTGTACAAGAAAGCAAAATGTAGATCCGTAAATTCACTTCTACATTTCAATTTTAGAAAGAATAACATAAATGTTAAAATGAAACCACCAACTGTAAAATACATGCATTTTTGAGTACTTAAACTTTGATTCACATCTATGAATTTTCATGTATGTATTAATAGTCTTTGTAAAACTTTTAAAAATGTTTAAAAATATAGTTTACAACCAGAAAAATAAATGCTGAAAAAGAAATAAGCGTTTATCTGACAATTTGAAAAAGTATCAATAAATGCTAAAATGAATGTCCACACATTGAAATAAATGCGTTTTAAGAAAAGATTAAAGCTAGTTTTCTCATCTATGAACTTCATTGTTAATATATAATCAGTAGATGTAAAACGTTTTTCAGAGGTTGTATTGTACTTTTCTGCAATCATATAAAATATAGATCTGGAAATTCACATCCACATTTCAATTTTGAAAAGAATAGGACAAATGATCACTTGAAATTACAAACATAAAAATAAAAGCTTTTTGGACAAATGTTTAAACATGGTTTCACCTCTATGCAACAGCACATGTAAAAAGTTTGTCAGAGGTTTTAAAACGTTTTTCAGAGGTTGTATTGTATTTTTCTGCAATCAAACAAAATATAGATCTGGAAATTCACATCCACATTTCAATTTGGAAAAGAATAGTACAAATGATCACTTGAAATTACAAACTTTAAAATAAATGCTTTTTTGAAAAATGTTTAAACATGATTTCACATCTATGCAACAGCACAAGTAAAAAGTTTGTCAGAGGTTTTAAAAGTACTTTTCTCCAAAAAAGCAAAATGTTGATCAGTAAATTCACTTCTACATTTCAATTTTAGAAAGAATAACATAAATGTTAAAATGAAACTACCAACTTTAAAATACATGCTTTTTTGAGAAACTTTGCTTCACATCTATGAATTTTCATGTATAAGTATTAATAGTCTTTGTAAAACTTTTAACAACGTTTAGAAATATAGTCTACAACCAGTAAAATCAATGTAGAAAAAGAAATACGCGTTTATCTGACAATTTGAAAAAGTATCAATAAAGGCTAAAATGAAACCACATTTTGAAATAAATGCGTTTTAAGAAAAGATTAAAGCTAGTTTTCTCATCTATGAACTTCATTGTTAATATATAAACAGTACATGTAAAACGTTTTTCAGAGGTTGTATTGTACTTTTCTGCAATCATACAAAATATAGATAAGGAAATTCACATCCACATTTCAATTTTGAAAAGAATAGTACAAATGATCACTTGAAATTACAAACCTTAAAATAAATGCTTCTTTGAGAAATGTTTAAACATGATTTCACCTCTATGCAACAGCACATGTAAAAAGTTTGTCAGAGGTTTTAAAAGTACTTTTCGACAAGAAAGCAAAATGTAGATCTGTAAATTCACATCTACATATCAATTTTAGAAAGAATAACATAAATGTTAAAATGAAACAACTAACTTTAAAATACATGGATTTTTGAGAAAAACTTAAACTTTGCTTCACATCTATGAATTTTCATGTATAAGTATTAATAGTCTTTGTAAAACTTTTAAAAACGTTTAAAAATATAGTTTACAACCAGAAAAATAAATGCAGAAAAAGAAATACGTGTTTATCTGACAATATGAAAAAGTATCAATAAATGCTAAAATGAATGTCCACACATTGAAATAAATGCGTTTTAAGAAAATATTAAAGCTAGTTTTCTCATCTATGAACTTCATTGTTAATATATAAACAGTACATGTAAAACGTCTTTCAGAGGTTGTATTGTACTTTTCTGCAATCATATAAAATATAGATCTGGAAATTCACATCCACATTTCAATTTTGAAAAGAATAGTAGAAATGGTCACTTGAAATTACAAACTTTGAAATAAATGCTTTTTTGAGAAATGTTTAAACATGATTTCACATCTATGCAACAGCTCATGTAAAGTTTGTCAGAGGTTTTAAAAGTACTTTTCTCCAAAAAAGCAAAATGTAGATCCGTAAATTCACTTCTACATTTCAATTTTAGAAAGAATAAAATAAATGTTAAAATTAAACAACCAACTTTAAAATACATGCATTTTTGAGAAATTCTTAAACTTTGCTTCACATCTATGAATTTTCATGTATAAGTATTAATAGTCTTTGTAAAACTTTTAAAAACTTTTAAAAATATAGTTTACAACAAGAAAAATAAATGCAGAAAAAGAAATACGCATTTATCTGACAATTTGAAAAAGTATTAATAAATGCTAAAATGAATGTCCACACATTGAAATAAATGCGTTTTAAGAAAAGATTAAAGCTAGTTTTCTCATCTATGAACTTCATTGTTAATATATAATCAGTAGATGTAAAACGTTTTTCAGAGGTTGTATTGTACTTTTCTGCAATCATACAAAATATAGATCCGGAAATTCACATCCACATTTCAATTTGGAAAAGAATAGTACAAATGATCACTTGAAATTACAAACTTTAAAATAAATACTTTTTTGAAAAATGTTTAAACATGATTTCACATCTATGCAACAGCACAAGTAAAAAGTTTGTCAGAGGTTTTAAAAGTACTTTTCTCCAAAAAAACAAAATGTTGATCAGTAAATTCACTTCTACATTTCAATTTTAGAAAGAATAACATAAAAGTTAAAATGAAATTACCAACTTTAAAATACATGCTTTTTTGAGAAACTTTGCTTCACATCTATGAATTTTCATGTAAAAGTATTAATAGTCTTTGTAAAACTTTTAACAACGTTTAAAAATATAGTTTACAACGAGAAAAATAAATGAAGAAAAAGTAACACGCGTTTATCTGACAATTTGAAAAAGTATCAATAAATGCTAAAATGAATGTCCACACATTGACATAAATGCGTTTTAAGAAAAGATTAAAGCTAGTTTTCTCATCTATGAACTTCATTGTGAATATATAAACAGTATATGTAAAACGTTTTTCATAGGTTGTAATGTACTTTTCTAAAATCAAATAAAATATAGATCTGGGAATTCACAACCAGATTTCAATTTCAAAAAGAATAGTATAAATGGTCAAATGAAATTACAAACATAAAAATAAACGCTCCTTGGAGATATGTTTAAACATGGTTTCACATCTATGCAACAGCACATGTAAAAAGTATGTCAGAGGTTTTAAAAGTACTTTTGTACAAGAAAGGTAAATGTAGATCCATAAATAAACTTCTACATTTCAATTTGAGAAAGAATAACATAAATGTTAAAATGAAACTACCAACTGTAAAATACATGCAATTATGGGAAGTACTTAAACTTTGATTCACATCTATGAATTTTCATGGATAAGTACTAATAGTCTTTGTAAAACTTTTAAAAATGTTTAAAAATATAGTTTACAACCAGAAAAATAAATGAAGAAAAAGAAATAAGCGTTTATCTGACAATTTGAAAAAGTATCAATAAATGCTAAAATGAATGTCCACACATTGAAATAAATGCGTTTTAAGAAATGATTAAAGCTAGTTTTCTCATCTATGAACTTCATTGTTAATATATAATCAGTAGATGTAAAACGTTTTTCAGAGGTTGTATTGTACTTTTCTGCAATCATATAAAATATAGATCTGGAAATTCACATCCACATTTCAATTTTGAAAAGAATAGGACAAATGATCACTTGAAATTACAAACATAAAAATAAAAGCTTTTTGGACAAATGTTTAAACATGGTTTCACCTCTATGCAACAGCACATGTAAAAAGTTTGTCATAGGTTTTAAAACGTTTTTCAGAGGTTGTATTGTACTTTTCTGCAATCATATAAAATATAGATCTGGAAATTCACATCCACATTTCAATTTTGAAAAGAATAGGACAAATGATCACTTGAAATTACAAACATAAAAATAAAAGCTTTTTGGACAAATGTTTAAACATGGTTTCACCTCTATGCAACAGCACATGTAAAAAGTTTGTCAGAGGTTTTAAAACGTTTTTCAGAGGTTGTATTGTACTTTTCTGCAATCATATAAAATATAGATCTGGAAATTCACATCCACATTTCAATTTTGAAAAGAATAGTAGAAATGGTCACTTGAAATTACAAACTTTAAAATAAATGCTTTTTTGAGAAATGTTTAAACATGATTTCACATCTATGCAACAGCTCATGTAAAGTTTGTCAGAGGTTTTAAAAGTACTTTTCTCCAAAAAAGCAAAATGTAGATCCGTAAATTCACTTCTACATTTCAATTTTAGAAAGAATAACATAAATGTTAAAATGAAACAACCAACTTTAAAATACATGCATTTTTGAGAAATACTTAAACTTTGCTTCACATCTATGAATTTTCATGTATAAGTATTAATAGTCTTTGTAAAACTTTTAAAAACGTTTAACAATATAGTTTACAACCAGAAAAATAAATTCAGAAAAAGAAATACGCATTAATCTGACAATTTGAAAAAGTATCAATAAATGCTAAAATGAATGTCCACACATTGAAATAAATGAGTTTTAAGAAAAGATTAAAGCTAGTTTTCTCATCTATGAACTTCATTGTTAATATATAAACAGTACATGTAAAACGTTTTTCAGAGGTTGTATTGTATTTTTCTGCAATCATATAAAATATAGATCTGGAAATTCACATCCACATTCCAATTTTGAAAAGAATAGGACAAATGATCACTTGAAATTACAAACATAAAAATAAAAGCTTTATGGACAAATGTTTAAACATGGTTTCACCTCTATGCAACAGCACATGTAAAAAGTTTGTCAGAGCTTTTAAAATGTTTTTCAGAGGTTGTATTGTACTTTTCTGCAATCATACAAAATATAGATCTGGAAATTCACATCCACATTTCAATTTTGAAAAGAATAATAGAAATGATCACTTGAAATTACAAACTTTAAAATAAATGCTTTTTTGAAAAATGTTTAAACATGATTTCACCTCTATTCAACAGCACATGTAAAAAGTTTGTCAGAGGTTTTAAAACGTTTTTCAGAGGTTGTATTGTACTTTTCTGCAATCATACAAAATATAGATCTGGAAATTCACATCCACATTTCAATTTGGAAAAGAATAGTACAAATGATCACTTGAAATTACAAACTTTAAAATAAATGCTTTTTTGAAAAATGTTTAAACATGATTTCACATCTATGCAACAGCACAAGTAAAAAGTTTGTCAGAGGTTTTAAAAGTACTTTTCTCCAAAAAAACAAAATGTTGATCAGTAAATTCACTTCTACATTTCAATTTTAGAAAGAATAACATAAAAGTTAAAATGAAATTACCAACTTTAAAATACATGCTTTTTTGAGAAACTTTGCTTCACATCTATGAATTTTCATGTAAAAGTATTAATAGTCTTTGTAAAACTTTTAACAACGTTTAAAAATATAGTTTACAACGAGAAAAATAAATGAAGAAAAAGTAACACGCGTTTATCTGACAATTTGAAAAAGTATCAATAAATGCTAAAATGAATGTCCACACATTGACATAAATGCGTTTTAAGAAAAGATTAAAGCTAGTTTTCTCATCTATGAACTTCATTGTGAATATATAAACAGTATATGTAAAACGTTTTTCATAGGTTGTAATGTACTTTTCTAAAATCAAATAAAATATAGATCTGGAAATTCACAACCAGATTTCAATTTCAAAAAGAATAGTATAAATGGTCAAATGAAATTACAAACATAAAAATAAACGCTTCTTGGAGATATGTTTAAACATGGTTTCACATCTATGCAACAGCACATGTAAAAAGTATGTCAGAGATTTTAAAAGTACTTTTGTACAAGAAAGCTAAATGTAGATCCATAAATAAACTTCTACATTTCAATTTGAGAAAGAATAACATAAATGTTAAAATGAAACTACCAACTGTAAAATACATGCAATTTTGGGAAGTACTTAAACTTTGATTCACATCTATGAATTTTCATGGATAAGTATTAATAGTCTTTGTAAAACTTTTAAAAACGTTTAAAAATATAGTTTACAACCAGAAAAATAAATGCAGAAAAAGAACTACGCGTTTATCTGACAATTTAAAAAAGTATCAATAAATGCTAAAATGAATGTCCACACATTGAAATAAATGCGTTTTAAGAAATGATTAAAGCTAGTTTTCTCATCTATGAACTTCATTGTTAATATATAAACAGTACATGTAAAACGTTTTTCAGAGGTTGTATTGTATTTTTCTGCAATCATATAAAATATAGATCTGGAAATTCACATCCACATTCCAATTTTGAAAAGAATAGGACAAATGATCACTTGAAATTACAAACATAAAAATAAAAGCTTTATGGACAAATGTTTAAACATGGTTTCACCTCTATGCAACAGCACATGTAAAAAGTTTGTCAGAGCTTGTAAAATGTTTTTCAGAGGTTGTATTGTACTTTTCTGCAATCATACAAAATATAGATCTGGAAATTCACATCCACATTTCAATTTGGAAAAGAATAGTAGAAATGGTCACTTGAAATTACAAACTTTAAAATAAATGCTTTTCTGGGAAATGTTTAAACATGATTTCACATCTATGCAACAGCTCATGTAAAGTTTGTCAGAGGTTTTAAAAGTACTTTTCTCCAAAAAAGCAAAATGTAGATCCGTAAATTCACTTCTACATTTCAATTTTAGAAAGAATAACATAAATGTTAAAATGAAACAACCAACTTTAAAATACATGCATTTTTGAGAAATACTTAAACTTTGCTTCACATCTATGAATTTTCATGTATAAGTATTAATAGTCTTTGTAAAACTTTTAAAAACGTTTAAAAATATAGTTTACAACCAGAAAAATAAATGCAGAAAAAGAAATACGCATTTATCTGACAATTTGAAAAAGTATCAATAAATGCTAAAATGAATGTCCACACATTGAAATAAATGCGTTTTAAGAAAAGATTAAAGCTAGTTTTCTCACCTATGAACTTCATTGTGAATATATAAACAGTATATGTAAAACGTTTTTCATAGGTTGTAATGTACTTTTCTAAAATCAAATAAAATATAGATCTGGAAATTCACAACCAGATTTCAATTTCAAAAAGAATAGTATAAATGGTCAAATGAAATTACAAACATAAAAATAAACGCTTCTTGGAGATATGTTTAAACATGGTTTCACATCTATGCAACAGCACATGTAAAAAGTATGTCAGATGTTTTAAAAGTACTTTTGTACAAGAAAGCTAAATGTAGATCCATAAATAAACTTCTACATTTCAATTTGAGAAAGAATAACATAAATGTTAAAATGAAACTACCAACTGTAAAATACATGCAATTTGGGAAGTACTTAAACTTTGATTCACATCTATGAATTTTCATGGATAAGTATTAATAGTCTTTGTAAAACTTTTAAAAATGTTTAAAAATATAGTTTACAACCAGAAAAATAAATGCAGAAAAAGAAATAAGCGTTTATCTGACAATTTGAAAAAGTATCAATAAATGCTAAAATGAATGTCCACACATTGAAATAAATGCGTTTTAAGAAATGATTAAAGCTAGTTTTCTCATCTATGAACTTCATTGTTAATATATAATCAGTAGATGTAAAACGTTTTTCAGAAGTTGTATTGTACTTTTCTGCAATCATATAAAATATAGATCTGGAAATTCACATCCACATTTCAATTTTGAAAAGAATAGGACAAATGATCACTTGAAATTACAAACATAAAAATAAAAGCTTTTTGGACAAATGTTTAAACATGGTTTCACCTCTATGCAACAGCACATGTAAAAAGTTTGTCAGAGGTTTTAAAACGTTTTTCAGAGGTTGTATTGTACTTTTCTGCAATCATATAAAATATAGATCTGGAAATTCACATCCACATTTCAATTTGGAAAAGAATAGTAGAAATGGTCACTTGAAATTACAAACTTTAAAATAAATGCTTTTTTGGGAAATGTTTAAACATGATTTCACATCTATGCAACAGCTCATGTAAAGTTTGTCAGAGGTTTTAAAAGTACTTTTCTCCAAAAAAGCAAAATGTAGATCCGTAAATTCACTTCTACATTTCAATTTTAGAAAGAATAACATAAATGTTAAAATGAAACAACCAACTTTAAAATACATGCATTTTTGAGAAATACTTAAACTTTGCTTCACATCTATGAATTTTCATGTATAAGTATTAATAGTCTTTGTAAAACTTTTAAAAACGTTTAAAAATATAGTTTACAACCAGAAAAATAAATGAAGAAAAAGAAATACGCATTTATCTGACAATTTGAAAAAGTATCAATAAATGCTAAAATGAATGTCCACACATTGAAATAAATGCGTTTTAAGAAAAGATTAAAGCTAGTTTTCTCATCTATGAACTTCATTGTTAATATATAAACAGTACATGTAAAACGTTTTTCAGAGGTTGTTATTGTACTTTTCTGCAATCATATAAAATATAGATCTGGAAATTCACATCCACATTTCAATTTTGAAAAGAATAGGACAAATGATCACTTGAAATTACAAACATAAAAATAAAAGCTTTTTGGACAAATGTTTAAACATGGTTTCACCTCTATGCAACAGCACATGTAAAAAGTTTGTCAGAGGTTTTAAAACGTTTTTCAGAGGTTGTATTGTACTTTTCTGCAATCATACAAAATATAGATCCGGAAATTCACATCCACATTTCAATTTGGAAAAGAATAGTACAAATGATCACTTGAATTTACAAACTTTAAAATAAATACTTTTTGGAAAAATGTTTAAACATGATTTCACATCTATGCAACAGCACAAGTAAAAAGTTTGTCAGAGGT
Source organism: Narcine bancroftii (assembly GCF_036971445.1). NCBI lineage: Eukaryota > Metazoa > Chordata > Chondrichthyes > Torpediniformes > Narcinidae > Narcine > Narcine bancroftii. The sequence goes on from NC_091474.1 coordinate 57,561,290, forward strand.
TTTAAAAGTACTTTTCTCCAAAAAAACAAAATGTTGATCAGTAAATTCACTTCTACATTTCAATTTTAGAAAGAATAACATAAAAGTTAAAATGAAATTACCAACTTTATAATACATGCTTTTTTCAGAAACTTTGCTTCACATCTATGAATTTTCATGTATAAGTATTAATAGTCTTTGTATAACTTTTAACAACGTTTAAAAATATAGTTTACAACGAGAAAAATAAATGAAGAAAAAGTAACACGCGTTTATCTGACAATTTGAAAAAGTATCAATAAATGCTAAAATGAATGTCCACACATTGAAATAAATGCGTTTTAAGAAAAGATTAAAGCTAGTTTTCTCATCTATGAACTTCATTGTGAATATATAAACAGTATATGTAAAACGTTTTTCATAGGTTGTAATGTACTTTTCTACAATCAAATAAAATATAGATCTGGAAATTCACAACCAGATTTCAATTTCAAAAAGAATAGTATAAATGGTCAAATGAAATTACAAACATAAAAATAAACGCTTCTTGGAGATATGTTTAAACATGGTTTCACATCTATGCAACAGCACATGTAAAAAGTATGTCAGAGGTTTTAAAAGTACTTTTGTACAAGAAAGCTAAATGTAGATCCATAAATTCACTTCTACATTTCAATTTGAGAAAGAATAACATAAATGTTAAAATGAAACTACCAACTGTAAAATACATGCATTTCTGAGAAGTACTTAAACTTTGATTCACATCTATGAATTTTCATGTATTAATAGTCTTTGTAAAACTTTTAAAAATGTTTAAAAATATAGTTTACAACCAGAAAAATAAATGCAGAAAAAGAAATAAGCGTTTATCTGACAATTTGAAAAAGTATCAATAAATGCTAAAATGAATGTCCACACATTGAAATAAATGCGTTTTAAGAAAAGATTAAAGCTAGTTTTCTCATCTATGAACTTCATTGTTAATATATAATCAGTAGATGTAAAACGTTTTTCAGAGGTTGTATTGTACTTTTCTGCAATCATAAAATATAGATCTGGAAATTCACATCCACATTTCAATTTTGAAAAGAATAGGACAAATGATCACTTGAAATTACAAACATAAAAATAAAAGCTTTTTGGACAAATGTTTAAACATGGTTTCACCTCTATGCAACAGCACATGTAAAAAGTTTGTCAGAGGTTTTAAAAGTACTTTTCTCCAAAAAAAACAAAATGTTGATCAGTAAATTCACTTCTACATTTCAATTTTAGAAAGAATAACATAAAAGTTAAAATGAAATTACCAACTTTAAAATACAAGCTTTTTTGAGAAATTTTGCTTCACATCTATGAATTTTCATGTATAAGTATTAATAGTCTTTGTAAAACTTTTAACAACGTTTAAAAATATAGTTTACAACGAGAAAAATAAATGAAGAAAAAGTAACACGCGTTTATCTGACAATTTGAAAAAGTATCAATAAATGCTAAAATGAATGTCCACACATTGAAATAAATGCGTTTTAAGAAAAGATTAAAGCTAGTTTTCTCATCTATGAACTTCATTGTGAATATATAAACAGTATATGTAAAACGTTTTTCATAGGTTGTAATGTACTTTTCTACAATCAAATAAAATATAGATCTGGAAATTCACAACCAGATTTCAATTTCAAAAAGAATAGTATAAATGGTCAAATGAAATTACAAACATAAAAATAAACGCTTCTTGGAGATATGTTTAAACATGGTTTCACATCTATGCAACAGCACATGTAAAAAGTATGTCAGAGGTTTTAAAAGTACTTTTGTACAAGAAAGCAAAATGTAGATCCGTAAATTCACTTCTACATTTCAATTTTAGAAAGAATAACATAAATGTTAAAATGAAACCACCAACTGTAAAATACATGCATTTTTGAGTACTTAAACTTTGATTCACATCTATGAATTTTCATGTATGTATTAATAGTCTTTGTAAAACTTTTAAAAATGTTTAAAAATATAGTTTACAACCAGAAAAATAAATGCTGAAAAAGAAATAAGCGTTTATCTGACAATTTGAAAAAGTATCAATAAATGCTAAAATGAATGTCCACACATTGAAATAAATGCGTTTTAAGAAAAGATTAAAGCTAGTTTTCTCATCTATGAACTTCATTGTTAATATATAATCAGTAGATGTAAAACGTTTTTCAGAGGTTGTATTGTACTTTTCTGCAATCATAAAATATAGATCTGGAAATTCACATCCACATTTCAATTTTGAAAAGAATAGGACAAATGATCACTTGAAATTACAAACATAAAAATAAAAGCTTTTTGGACAAATGTTTAAACATGGTTTCACCTCTATGCAACAGCACATGTAAAAAGTTTGTCAGAGGTTTTAAAACGTTTTTCAGAGGTTGTATTGTATTTTTCTGCAATCAAACAAAATATAGATCTGGAAATTCACATCCACATTTCAATTTGGAAAAGAATAGTACAAATGATCACTTGAAATTACAAACTTTAAAATAAATGCTTTTTTGAAAAATGTTTAAACATGATTTCACATCTATGCAACAGCACAAGTAAAAAGTTTGTCAGAGGTTTTAAAAGTACTTTTCTCCAAAAAAGCAAAATGTTGATCAGTAAATTCACTTCTACATTTCAATTTTAGAAAGAATAACATAAATGTTAAAATGAAACTACCAACTTTAAAATACATGCTTTTTTGAGAAACTTTGCTTCACATCTATGAATTTTCATGTATAAGTATTAATAGTCTTTGTAAAACTTTTAACAACGTTTAGAAATATAGTCTACAACCAGTAAAATCAATGTAGAAAAAGAAATACGCGTTTATCTGACAATTTGAAAAAGTATCAATAAAGGCTAAAATGAAACCACATTTTGAAATAAATGCGTTTTAAGAAAAGATTAAAGCTAGTTTTCTCATCTATGAACTTCATTGTTAATATATAAACAGTACATGTAAAACGTTTTTCAGAGGTTGTATTGTACTTTTCTGCAATCATACAAAATATAGATAAGGAAATTCACATCCACATTTCAATTTTGAAAAGAATAGTACAAATGATCACTTGAAATTACAAACCTTAAAATAAATGCTTCTTTGAGAAATGTTTAAACATGATTTCACCTCTATGCAACAGCACATGTAAAAAGTTTGTCAGAGGTTTTAAAAGTACTTTTCGACAAGAAAGCAAAATGTAGATCTGTAAATTCACATCTACATATCAATTTTAGAAAGAATAACATAAATGTTAAAATGAAACAACTAACTTTAAAATACATGGATTTTTGAGAAAAACTTAAACTTTGCTTCACATCTATGAATTTTCATGTATAAGTATTAATAGTCTTTGTAAAACTTTTAAAAACGTTTAAAAATATAGTTTACAACCAGAAAAATAAATGCAGAAAAAGAAATACGTGTTTATCTGACAATATGAAAAAGTATCAATAAATGCTAAAATGAATGTCCACACATTGAAATAAATGCGTTTTAAGAAAATATTAAAGCTAGTTTTCTCATCTATGAACTTCATTGTTAATATATAAACAGTACATGTAAAACGTCTTTCAGAGGTTGTATTGTACTTTTCTGCAATCATATAAAATATAGATCTGGAAATTCACATCCACATTTCAATTTTGAAAAGAATAGTAGAAATGGTCACTTGAAATTACAAACTTTGAAATAAATGCTTTTTTGAGAAATGTTTAAACATGATTTCACATCTATGCAACAGCTCATGTAAAGTTTGTCAGAGGTTTTAAAAGTACTTTTCTCCAAAAAAGCAAAATGTAGATCCGTAAATTCACTTCTACATTTCAATTTTAGAAAGAATAAAATAAATGTTAAAATTAAACATCCAACTTTAAAATACATGCATTTTTGAGAAATTCTTAAACTTTGCTTCACATCTATGAATTTTCATGTATAAGTATTAATAGTCTTTGTAAAACTTTTAAAAACTTTTAAAAATATAGTTTACAACAAGAAAAATAAATGCAGAAAAAGAAATACGCATTTATCTGACAATTTGAAAAAGTATTAATAAATGCTAAAATGAATGTCCACACATTGAAATAAATGCGTTTTAAGAAAAGATTAAAGCTAGTTTTCTCATCTATGAACTTCATTGTTAATATATAATCAGTAGATGTAAAACGTTTTTCAGAGGTTGTATTGTACTTTTCTGCAATCATACAAAATATAGATCCGGAAATTCACATCCACATTTCAATTTGGAAAAGAATAGTACAAATGATCACTTGAAATTACAAACTTTAAAATAAATACTTTTTTGAAAAATGTTTAAACATGATTTCACATCTATGCAACAGCACAAGTAAAAAGTTTGTCAGAGGTTTTAAAAGTACTTTTCTCCAAAAAAACAAAATGTTGATCAGTAAATTCACTTCTACATTTCAATTTTAGAAAGAATAACATAAAAGTTAAAATGAAATTACCAACTTTAAAATACATGCTTTTTTGAGAAACTTTGCTTCACATCTATGAATTTTCATGTAAAAGTATTAATAGTCTTTGTAAAACTTTTAACAACGTTTAAAAATATAGTTTACAACGAGAAAAATAAATGAAGAAAAAGTAACACGCGTTTATCTGACAATTTGAAAAAGTATCAATAAATGCTAAAATGAATGTCCACACATTGACATAAATGCGTTTTAAGAAAAGATTAAAGCTAGTTTTCTCATCTATGAACTTCATTGTGAATATATAAACAGTATATGTAAAACGTTTTTCATAGGTTGTAATGTACTTTTCTAAAATCAAATAAAATATAGATCTGGGAATTCACAACCAGATTTCAATTTCAAAAAGAATAGTATAAATGGTCAAATGAAATTACAAACATAAAAATAAACGCTCCTTGGAGATATGTTTAAACATGGTTTCACATCTATGCAACAGCACATGTAAAAAGTATGTCAGAGGTTTTAAAAGTACTTTTGTACAAGAAAGCTAAATGTAGATCCATAAATAAACTTCTACATTTCAATTTGAGAAAGAATAACATAAATGTTAAAATGAAACTACCAACTGTAAAATACATGCAATTATGGGAAGTACTTAAACTTTGATTCACATCTATGAATTTTCATGGATAAGTACTAATAGTCTTTGTAAAACTTTTAAAAATGTTTAAAAATATAGTTTACAACCAGAAAAATAAATGAAGAAAAAGAAATAAGCGTTTATCTGACAATTTGAAAAAGTATCAATAAATGCTAAAATGAATGTCCACACATTGAAATAAATGCGTTTTAAGAAATGATTAAAGCTAGTTTTCTCATCTATGAACTTCATTGTTAATATATAATCAGTAGATGTAAAACGTTTTTCAGAGGTTGTATTGTACTTTTCTGCAATCATATAAAATATAGATCTGGAAATTCACATCCACATTTCAATTTTGAAAAGAATAGGACAAATGATCACTTGAAATTACAAACATAAAAATAAAAGCTTTTTGGACAAATGTTTAAACATGGTTTCACCTCTATGCAACAGCACATGTAAAAAGTTTGTCATAGGTTTTAAAACGTTTTTCAGAGGTTGTATTGTACTTTTCTGCAATCATATAAAATATAGATCTGGAAATTCACATCCACATTTCAATTTTGAAAAGAATAGGACAAATGATCACTTGAAATTACAAACATAAAAATAAAAGCTTTTTGGACAAATGTTTAAACATGGTTTCACCTCTATGCAACAGCACATGTAAAAAGTTTGTCAGAGGTTTTAAAAGTACTTTTCGACAAGAAAGCAAAATGTAGATCTGTAAATTCACATCTACATATCAATTTTAGAAAGAATAACATAAATGTTAAAATGAAACAACTAACTTTAAAATACATGGATTTTTGAGAAAAACTTAAACTTTGCTTCACATCTATGAATTTTCATGTATAAGTATTAATAGTCTTTGTAAAACTTTTAAAAACGTTTAAAAATATAGTTTACAACCAGAAAAATAAATGCAGAAAAAGAAATACGTGTTTATCTGACAATATGAAAAAGTATCAATAAATGCTAAAATGAATGTCCACACATTGAAATAAATGCGTTTTAAGAAAATATTAAAGCTAGTTTTCTCATCTATGAACTTCATTGTTAATATATAAACAGTACATGTAAAACGTCTTTCAGAGGTTGTATTGTACTTTTCTGCAATCATATAAAATATAGATCTGGAAATTCACATCCACATTTCAATTTTGAAAAGAATAGTAGAAATGGTCACTTGAAATTACAAACTTTAAAATAAATGCTTTTTTGAGAAATGTTTAAACATGATTTCACATCTATGCAACAGCTCATGTAAAGTTTGTCAGAGGTTTTAAAAGTACTTTTCTCCAAAAAAGCAAAATGTAGATCCGTAAATTCACTTCTACATTTCAATTTTAGAAAGAATAACATAAATGTTAAAATTAAACAACCAACTTTAAAATACATGCATTTTTGAGAAATTCTTAAACTTTGCTTCACATCTATGAATTTTCATGTATAAGTATTAATAGTCTTTGTAAAACTTTTAAAAACTTTTAAAAATATAGTTTACAACCAGAAAAATAAATGCAGAAAAAGAAATACGCATTTATCTGACAATTTGAAAAAGTATCAATAAATGCTAAAATGAAAGTCCACACATTGAAATAAATGCGTTTTAAGAAAAGATTAAAGCTAGTTTTCTCATCTATGAACTTCATTGTTAATATATAATCAGTAGATGTAAAACGTTTTTCAGTTGTTGTATTGTACTTTTCTGCAATCATACAAAATATAGATCCGGAAATTCACATCCACATTTCAATTTGGAAAAGAATAGTACAAATGATCACTTGAAATTACAAACTTTAAAATAAATGCTTTTTTGAAAAATGTTTAAACATGATTTCACATCTATGCAACAGCACAAGTAAAAAGTTTGTCAGAGGTTTTAAAAGTACTTTTCTCCAAAAAAGCAAAATGTTGATCAGTAAATTCTCTTCTACATTTCAATTTTAGAAAGAATAACATAAATGTTAAAATGAAACTACCAACTTTAAAATACATGCTTTTTTGAGAAACTTTGCTTCACATCTATGAATTTTCATGTATAAGTATTAATAGTCTTTGTAAAACTTTTAACAACGTTTAGAAATATAGTCTACAACCAGTAAAATCAATGTAGAAAAAGAAATACGCGTTTATCTGACAATTTGAAAAAGTATCAATAAAGGCTAAAATGAAACCACATTTTGAAATAAATGCGTTTTAAGAAAAGATTAAAGCTAGTTTTCTCATCTATGAACTTCATTGTTAATATATAAACAGTACATGTAAAACGTTTTTCAGAGGTTGTATTGTACTTTTCTGCAATCATACAAAATATAGATAAGGAAATTCACATCCACATTTCAATTTTGAAAAGAATAGTACAAATGATCACTTGAAATTACAAACCTTAAAATAAATGCTTCTTTGAGAAATGTTTAAACATGATTTCACCTCTATGCAACAGCACATGTAAAAAGTTTGTCAGAGGTTTTAAAAGTACTTTTCGACAAGAAAGCAAAATGTAGATCTGTAAATTCACATCTACATATCAATTTTAGAAAGAATAACATAAATGTTAAAATGAAACAACTAACTTTAAAATACATGGATTTTTGAGAAAAACTTAAACTTTGCTTCACATCTATGAATTTTCATGTATAAGTATTAATAGTCTTTGTAAAACTTTTAAAAACGTTTAAAAATATAGTTTACAACCAGAAAAATAAATGCAGAAAAAGAAATACGTGTTTATCTGACAATATGAAAAAGTATCAATAAATGCTAAAATGAATGTCCACACATTGAAATAAATGCGTTTTAAGAAAATATTAAAGCTAGTTTTCTCATCTATGAACTTCATTGTTAATATATAAACAGTACATGTAAAACGTCTTTCAGAGGTTGTATTGTACTTTTCTGCAATCATATAAAATATAGATCTGGAAATTCACATCCACATTTCAATTTTGAAAAGAATAGTAGAAATGGTCACTTGAAATTACAAACTTTAAAATAAATGCTTTTTTGAGAAATGTTTAAACATGATTTCACATCTATGCAACAGCTCATGTAAAGTTTGTCAGAGGTTTTAAAAGTACTTTTCTCCAAAAAAGAAAAATGTAGATCCGTAAATTCACTTCTACATTTCAATTTTAGAAAGAATAACATAAATGTTAAAATTAAACAACCAACTTTAAAATACATGCATTTTTGAGAAATTCTTAAACTTTGCTTCACATCTATGAATTTTCATGTATAAGTATTAATAGTCTTTGTAAAACTTTTAAAAACTTTTAAAAATATAGTTTACAACCAGAAAAATAAATGCAGAAAAAGAAATACGCATTTATCTGACAATTTGAAAAAGTATCAATAAATGCTAAAATGAAAGTCCACACATTGAAATAAATGCGTTTTAAGAAAAGATTAAAGCTAGTTTTCTCATCTATGAACTTCATTGTTAATATATAATCAGTAGATGTAAAACGTTTTTCAGTTGTTGTATTGTACTTTTCTGCAATCATACAAAATATAGATCCGGAAATTCACATCCACATTTCAATTTGGAAAAGAATAGTACAAATGATCACTTGAAATTACAAACTTTAAAATAAATACTTTTTTGAAAAATGTTTAAACATGATTTCACATCTATGCAACAGCACAAGTAAAAAGTTTGTCAGAGGTTTTAAAAGTACTTTTCTCCAAAAAAACAAAATGTTGATCAGTAAATTCACTTCTACATTTCAATTTTAGAAAGAATAACATAAAAGTTAAAATGAAATTACCAACTTTAAAATACATGCTTTTTTGAGAAACTTTGCTTCACATCTATGAATTTTCATGTAAAAGTATTAATAGTCTTTGTAAAACTTTTAACAACGTTTAAAAATATAGTTTACAACGAGAAAAATAAATGAAGAAAAAGTAACACGCGTTTATCTGACAATTTGAAAAAGTATCAATAAATGCTAAAATGAATGTCCACACATTGACATAAATGCGTTTTAAGAAAAGATTAAAGCTAGTTTTCTCATCTATGAACTTCATTGTGAATATATAAACAGTATATGTAAAACGTTTTTCATAGGTTGTAATGTACTTTTCTAAAATCAAATAAAATATAGATCTGGGAATTCACAACCAGATTTCAATTTCAAAAAGAATAGTATAAATGGTCAAATGAAATTACAAACATAAAAATAAACGCTCCTTGGAGATATGTTTAAACATGGTTTCACATCTATGCAACAGCACATGTAAAAAGTATGTCAGAGGTTTTAAAAGTACTTTTGTACAAGAAAGCTAAATGTAGATCCATAAATAAACTTCTACATTTCAATTTGAGAAAGAATAACATAAATGTTAAAATGAAACTACCAACTGTAAAATACATGCAATTATGGGAAGTACTTAAACTTTGATTCACATCTATGAATTTTCATGGATAAGTACTAATAGTCTTTGTAAAACTTTTAAAAATGTTTAAAAATATAGTTTACAACCAGAAAAATAAATGAAGAAAAAGAAATAAGCGTTTATCTGACAATTTGAAAAAGTATCAATAAATGCTAAAATGAATGTCCACACATTGAAATAAATGCGTTTTAAGAAATGATTAAAGCTAGTTTTCTCATCTATGAACTTCATTGTTAATATATAATCAGTAGATGTAAAACGTTTTTCAGAGGTTGTATTGTACTTTTCTGCAATCATATAAAATATAGATCTGGAAATTCACATCCACATTTCAATTTTGAAAAGAATAGGACAAATGATCACTTGAAATTACAAACATAAAAATAAAAGCTTTTTGGACAAATGTTTAAACATGGTTTCACCTCTATGCAACAGCACATGTAAAAAGTTTGTCATAGGTTTTAAAACGTTTTTCAGAGGTTGTATTGTACTTTTCTGCAATCATATAAAATATAGATCTGGAAATTCACATCCACATTTCAATTTTGAAAAGAATAGGACAAATGATCACTTGAAATTACAAACATAAAAATAAAAGCTTTTTGGACAAATGTTTAAACATGGTTTCACCTCTATGCAACAGCACATGTAAAAAGTTTGTCAGAGGTTTTAAAACGTTTTTCAGAGGTTGTATTGTACTTTTCTGCAATCATATAAAATATAGATCTGGAAATTCACATCCACATTTCAATTTTGAAAAGAATAGTAGAAATGGTCACTTGAAATTACAAACTTTAAAATAAATGCTTTTTTGAGAAATGTTTAAACATGATTTCACATCTATGCAACAGCTCATGTAAAGTTTGTCAGAGGTTTTAAAAGTACTTTTCTCCAAAAAAGCAAAATGTAGATCCGTAAATTCACTTCTACATTTCAATTTTAGAAAGAATAACATAAATGTTAAAATGAAACAACCAACTTTAAAATACATGCATTTTTGAGAAATACTTAAACTTTGCTTCACATCTATGAATTTTCATGTATAAGTATTAATAGTCTTTGTAAAACTTTTAAAAACGTTTAACAATATAGTTTACAACCAGAAAAATAAATTCAGAAAAAGAAATACGCATTAATCTGACAATTTGAAAAAGTATCAATAAATGCTAAAATGAATGTCCACACATTGAAATAAATGAGTTTTAAGAAAAGATTAAAGCTAGTTTTCTCATCTATGAACTTCATTGTTAATATATAAACAGTACATGTAAAACGTTTTTCAGAGGTTGTATTGTATTTTTCTGCAATCATATAAAATATAGATCTGGAAATTCACATCCACATTCCAATTTTGAAAAGAATAGGACAAATGATCACTTGAAATTACAAACATAAAAATAAAAGCTTTATGGACAAATGTTTAAACATGGTTTCACCTCTATGCAACAGCACATGTAAAAAGTTTGTCAGAGCTTTTAAAATGTTTTTCAGAGGTTGTATTGTACTTTTCTGCAATCATACAAAATATAGATCTGGAAATTCACATCCACATTTCAATTTTGAAAAGAATAATAGAAATGATCACTTGAAATTACAAACTTTAAAATAAATGCTTTTTTGAAAAATGTTTAAACATGATTTCACCTCTATTCAACAGCACATGTAAAAAGTTTGTCAGAGGTTTTAAAACGTTTTTCAGAGGTTGTATTGTACTTTTCTGCAATCATACAAAATATAGATCTGGAAATTCACATCCACATTTCAATTTGGAAAAGAATAGTACAAATGATCACTTGAAATTACAAACTTTAAAATAAATGCTTTTTTGAAAAATGTTTAAACATGATTTCACATCTATGCAACAGCACAAGTAAAAAGTTTGTCAGAGGTTTTAAAAGTACTTTTCTCCAAAAAAACAAAATGTTGATCAGTAAATTCACTTCTACATTTCAATTTTAGAAAGAATAACATAAAAGTTAAAATGAAATTACCAACTTTAAAATACATGCTTTTTTGAGAAACTTTGCTTCACATCTATGAATTTTCATGTAAAAGTATTAATAGTCTTTGTAAAACTTTTAACAACGTTTAAAAATATAGTTTACAACGAGAAAAATAAATGAAGAAAAAGTAACACGCGTTTATCTGACAATTTGAAAAAGTATCAATAAATGCTAAAATGAATGTCCACACATTGACATAAATGCGTTTTAAGAAAAGATTAAAGCTAGTTTTCTCATCTATGAACTTCATTGTGAATATATAAACAGTATATGTAAAACGTTTTTCATAGGTTGTAATGTACTTTTCTAAAATCAAATAAAATATAGATCTGGAAATTCACAACCAGATTTCAATTTCAAAAAGAATAGTATAAATGGTCAAATGAAATTACAAACATAAAAATAAACGCTTCTTGGAGATATGTTTAAACATGGTTTCACATCTATGCAACAGCACATGTAAAAAGTATGTCAGAGATTTTAAAAGTACTTTTGTACAAGAAAGCTAAATGTAGATCCATAAATAAACTTCTACATTTCAATTTGAGAAAGAATAACATAAATGTTAAAATGAAACTACCAACTGTAAAATACATGCAATTTTGGGAAGTACTTAAACTTTGATTCACATCTATGAATTTTCATGGATAAGTATTAATAGTCTTTGTAAAACTTTTAAAAACGTTTAAAAATATAGTTTACAACCAGAAAAATAAATGCAGAAAACGAACTACGCGTTTAACTGACAATTTAAAAAAGTATCAATAAATGCTAAAATGAATGTCCACACATTGAAATAAATGCGTTTTAAGAAATGATTAAAGCTAGTTTTCTCATCTATGAACTTCATTGTTAATATATAATCAGTAGATGTAAAACGTTTTTCAGAGGTTGTATTGTACTTTTCTGCAATCATATAAAATATAGATCTGGAAATTCACATCCACATTTCAATTTTGAAAAGAATAGGACAAATGATCACTTGAAATTACAAACATAAAAATAAAAGCTTTTTGGACAAATGTTTAAACATGGTTTCACCTCTATGCAACAGCACATGTAAAAAGTTTGTCAGAGGTTTTAAAACGTTTTTCAGAGGTTGTATTGTACTTTTCTGCAATCATATAAAATATAGATCTGGAAATTCACATCCACATTTCAATTTTGAAAAGAATAGTAGAAATGGTCACTTGAAATTACAAACTTTAAAATAAATGCTTTTTTGGGAAATGTTTAAACATGATTTCACATCTATGCAACAGCTCATGTAAAGTTTGTCAGAGGTTTTAAAAGTACTTTTCTCCAAAAAAGCAAAATGTAGATCCGTAAATTCACTTCTACATTTCAATTTTAGAAAGAATAACATAAATGTTAAAATGAAACAACCAACTTTAAAATACATGCATTTTTGAGAAATACTTAAACTTTGCTTCACATCTATGAATTTTCATGTATAAGTATTAATAGTCTTTGTAAAACTTTTAAAAACGTTTAAAAATATAGTTTACAACCAGAAAAATAAATGCAGAAAAAGAAATACGCATTTATCTGACAATTTGAAAAAGTATCAATAAATGCTAAAATGAATGTCCACACATTGAAATAAATGCGTTTTAAGAAAAGATTAAAGCTAGTTTTCTCACCTATGAACTTCATTGTGAATATATAAACAGTATATGTAAAACGTTTTTCATAGGTTGTAATGTACTTTTCTAAAATCAAATAAAATATAGATCTGGAAATTCACAACCAGATTTCAATTTCAAAAAGAATAGTATAAATGGTCAAATGAAATTACAAACATAAAAATAAACGCTTCTTGGAGATATGTTTAAACATGGTTTCACATCTATGCAACAGCACATGTAAAAAGTATGTCAGATGTTTTAAAAGTACTTTTGTACAAGAAAGCTAAATGTAGATCCATAAATAAACTTCTACATTTCAATTTGAGAAAGAATAACATAAATGTTAAAATGAAACTACCAACTGTAAAATACATGCAATTTGGGAAGTACTTAAACTTTGATTCACATCTATGAATTTTCATGGATAAGTATTAATAGTCTTTGTAAAACTTTTAAAAATGTTTAAAAATATAGTTTACAACCAGAAAAATAAATGCAGAAAAAGAAATAAGCGTTTATCTGACAATTTGAAAAAGTATCAATAAATGCTAAAATGAATGTCCACACATTGAAATAAATGCGTTTTAAGAAATGATTAAAGCTAGTTTTCTCATCTATGAACTTCATTGTTAATATATAATCAGTAGATGTAAAACGTTTTTCAGAGGTTGTATTGTACTTTTCTGCAATCATATAAAATATAGATCTGGAAATTCACATCCACATTTCAATTTTGAAAAGAATAGGACAAATGATCACTTGAAATTACAAACATAAAAATAAAAGCTTTTTGGACAAATGTTTAAACATGGTTTCACCTCTATGCAACAGCACATGTAAAAAGTTTGTCAGAGGTTTTAAAACGTTTTTCAGAGGTTGTATTGTACTTTTCTGCAATCATATAAAATATAGATCTGGAAATTCACATCCACATTTCAATTTGGAAAAGAATAGTAGAAATGGTCACTTGAAATTACAAACTTTAAAATAAATGCTTTTTTGGGAAATGTTTAAACATGATTTCACATCTATGCAACAGCTCATGTAAAGTTTGTCAGAGGTTTTAAAAGTACTTTTCTCCAAAAAAGCAAAATGTAGATCCGTAAATTCACTTCTACATTTCAATTTTAGAAAGAATAACATAAATGTTAAAATGAAACAACCAACTTTAAAATACATGCATTTTTGAGAAATACTTAAACTTTGCTTCACATCTATGAATTTTCATGTATAAGTATTAATAGTCTTTGTAAAACTTTTAAAAACGTTTAAAAATATAGTTTACAACCAGAAAAATAAATGAAGAAAAAGAAATACGCATTTATCTGACAATTTGAAAAAGTATCAATAAATGCTAAAATGAATGTCCACACATTGAAATAAATGCGTTTTAAGAAAAGATTAAAGCTAGTTTTCTCATCTATGAACTTCATTGTTAATATATAAACAGTACATGTAAAACGTTTTTCAGAGGTTGTTATTGTACTTTTCTGCAATCATATAAAATATAGATCTGGAAATTCACATCCACATTTCAATTTTGAAAAGAATAGGACAAATGATCACTTGAAATTACAAACATAAAAATAAAAGCTTTTTGGACAAATGTTTAAACATGGTTTCACCTCTATGCAACAGCACATGTAAAAAGTTTGTCAGAGGTTTTAAAACGTTTTTCAGAGGTTGTATTGTACTTTTCTGCAATCATACAAAATATAGATCCGGAAATTCACATCCACATTTCAATTTGGAAAAGAATAGTACAAATGATCACTTGAAATTACAAACTTTAAAATAAATACTTTTTGGAAAAATGTTTAAACATGATTTCACATCTATGCAACAGCACAAGTAAAAAGTTTGTCAGAGGTTTTAAAAGTACTTTTCTCCAAAAAAACAAAATGTTGATCAGTAAATTCACTTCTACATTTCAATTTTAGAAAGAATAACATAAAAGTTAAAATGAAATTACCAACTTTATAATACATGCTTTTTTCAGAAACTTTGCTTCACATCTATGAATTTTCATGTATAAGTATTAATAGTCTTTGTATAACTTTTAACAACGTTTAAAAATATAGTTTACAACGAGAAAAATAAATGAAGAAAAAGTAACACGCGTTTATCTGACAATTTGAAAAAGTATCAATAAATGCTAAAATGAATGTCCACACATTGAAATAAATGCGTTTTAAGAAAAGATTAAAGCTAGTTTTCTCATCTATGAACTTCATTGTGAATATATAAACAGTATATGTAAAACGTTTTTCATAGGTTGTAATGTACTTTTCTACAATCAAATAAAATATAGATCTGGAAATTCACAACCAGATTTCAATTTCAAAAAGAATAGTATAAATGGTCAAATGAAATTACAAACATAAAAATAAACGCTTCTTGGAGATATGTTTAAACATGGTTTCACATCTATGCAACAGCACATGTAAAAAGTATGTCAGAGGTTTTAAAAGTACTTTTGTACAAGAAAGCTAAATGTAGATCCATAAATTCACTTCTACATTTCAATTTGAGAAAGAATAACATAAATGTTAAAATGAAACTACCAACTGTAAAATACATGCATTTCTGAGAAGTACTTAAACTTTGATTCACATCTATGAATTTTCATGTATTAATAGTCTTTGTAAAACTTTTAAAAATGTTTAAAAATATAGTTTACAACCAGAAAAATAAATGCAGAAAAAGAAATAAGCGTTTATCTGACAATTTGAAAAAGTATCAATAAATGCTAAAATGAATGTCCACACATTGAAATAAATGCGTTTTAAGAAAAGATTAAAGCTAGTTTTCTCATCTATGAACTTCATTGTTAATATATAATCAGTAGATGTAAAACGTTTTTCAGAGGTTGTATTGTACTTTTCTGCAATCATAAAATATAGATCTGGAAATTCACATCCACATTTCAATTTTGAAAAGAATAGGACAAATGATCACTTGAAATTACAAACATAAAAATAAAAGCTTTTTGGACAAATGTTTAAACATGGTTTCACCTCTATGCAACAGCACATGTAAAAAGTTTGTCAGAGGTTTTAAAAGTACTTTTCTCCAAAAAAAACAAAATGTTGATCAGTAAATTCACTTCTACATTTCAATTTTAGAAAGAATAACATAAAAGTTAAAATGAAATTACCAACTTTAAAATACAAGCTTTTTTGAGAAATTTTGCTTCACATCTATGAATTTTCATGTATAAGTATTAATAGTCTTTGTAAAACTTTTAACAACGTTTAAAAATATAGTTTACAACGAGAAAAATAAATGAAGAAAAAGTAACACGCGTTTATCTGACAATTTGAAAAAGTATCAATAAATGCTAAAATGAATGTCCACACATTGAAATAAATGCGTTTTAAGAAAAGATTAAAGCTAGTTTTCTCATCTATGAACTTCATTGTGAATATATAAACAGTATATGTAAAACGTTTTTCATAGGTTGTAATGTACTTTTCTACAATCAAATAAAATATAGATCTGGAAATTCACAACCAGATTTCAATTTCAAAAAGAATAGTATAAATGGTCAAATGAAATTACAAACATAAAAATAAACGCTTCTTGGAGATATGTTTAAACATGGTTTCACATCTATGCAACAGCACATGTAAAAAGTATGTCAGAGGTTTTAAAAGTACTTTTGTACAAGAAAGCAAAATGTAGATCCGTAAATTCACTTCTACATTTCAATTTTAGAAAGAATAACATAAATGTTAAAATGAAACCACCAACTGTAAAATACATGCATTTTTGAGTACTTAAACTTTGATTCACATCTATGAATTTTCATGTATGTATTAATAGTCTTTGTAAAACTTTTAAAAATGTTTAAAAATATAGTTTACAACCAGAAAAATAAATGCTGAAAAAGAAATAAGCGTTTATCTGACAATTTGAAAAAGTATCAATAAATGCTAAAATGAATGTCCACGCATTGAAATAAATGCGTTTTAAGAAAAGATTAAAGCTAGTTTTCTCATCTATGAACTTCATTGTTAATATATAATCAGTAGATGTAAAACGTTTTTCAGAGGTTGTATTGTACTTTTCTGCAATCATATAAAATATAGATCTGGAAATTCACATCCACATTTCAATTTTGAAAAGAATAGGACAAATGATCACTTGAAATTACAAACATAAAAATAAAAGCTTTTTGGACAAATGTTTAAACATGGTTTCACCTCTATGCAACAGCACATGTAAAAAGTTTGTCAGAGGTTTTAAAACGTTTTTCAGAGGTTGTATTGTATTTTTCTGCAATCAAACAAAATATAGATCTGGAAATTCACATCCACATTTCAATTTGGAAAAGAATAGTACAAATGATCACTTGAAATTACAAACTTTAAAATAAATGCTTTTTTGAAAAATGTTTAAACATGATTTCACATCTATGCAACAGCACAAGTAAAAAGTTTGTCAGAGGTTTTAAAAGTACTTTTCTCCAAAAAAGCAAAATGTTGATCAGTAAATTCACTTCTACATTTCAATTTTAGAAAGAATAACATAAATGTTAAAATGAAACTACCAACTTTAAAATACATGCTTTTTTGAGAAACTTTGCTTCACATCTATGAATTTTCATGTATAAGTATTAATAGTCTTTGTAAAACTTTTAACAACGTTTAGAAATATAGTCTACAACCAGTAAAATCAATGTAGAAAAAGAAATACGCGTTTATCTGACAATTTGAAAAAGTATCAATAAAGGCTAAAATGAAACCACATTTTGAAATAAATGCGTTTTAAGAAAAGATTAAAGCTAGTTTTCTCATCTATGAACTTCATTGTTAATATATAAACAGTACATGTAAAACGTTTTTCAGAGGTTGTATTGTACTTTTCTGCAATCATACAAAATATAGATAAGGAAATTCACATCCACATTTCAATTTTGAAAAGAATAGTACAAATGATCACTTGAAATTACAAACCTTAAAATAAATGCTTCTTTGAGAAATGTTTAAACATGATTTCACCTCTATGCAACAGCACATGTAAAAAGTTTGTCAGAGGTTTTAAAAGTACTTTTCGACAAGAAAGCAAAATGTAGATCTGTAAATTCACATCTACATATCAATTTTAGAAAGAATAACATAAATGTTAAAATGAAACAACTAACTTTAAAATACATGGATTTTTGAGAAAAACTTAAACTTTGCTTCACATCTATGAATTTTCATGTATAAGTATTAATAGTCTTTGTAAAACTTTTAAAAACGTTTAAAAATATAGTTTACAACCAGAAAAATAAATGCAGAAAAAGAAATACGTGTTTATCTGACAATATGAAAAAGTATCAATAAATGCTAAAATGAATGTCCACACATTGAAATAAATGCGTTTTAAGAAAATATTAAAGCTAGTTTTCTCATCTATGAACTTCATTGTTAATATATAAACAGTACATGTAAAACGTCTTTCAGAGGTTGTATTGTACTTTTCTGCAATCATATAAAATATAGATCTGGAAATTCACATCCACATTTCAATTTTGAAAAGAATAGTAGAAATGGTCACTTGAAATTACAAACTTTGAAATAAATGCTTTTTTGAGAAATGTTTAAACATGATTTCACATCTATGCAACAGCTCATGTAAAGTTTGTCAGAGGTTTTAAAAGTACTTTTCTCCAAAAAAGCAAAATGTAGATCCGTAAATTCACTTCTACATTTCAATTTTAGAAAGAATAAAATAAATGTTAAAATTAAACAACCAACTTTAAAATACATGCATTTTTGAGAAATTCTTAAACTTTGCTTCACATCTATGAATTTTCATGTATAAGTATTAATAGTCTTTGTAAAACTTTTAAAAACTTTTAAAAATATAGTTTACAACAAGAAAAATAAATGCAGAAAAAGAAATACGCATTTATCTGACAATTTGAAAAAGTATTAATAAATGCTAAAATGAATGTCCACACATTGAAATAAATGCGTTTTAAGAAAAGATTAAAGCTAGTTTTCTCATCTATGAACTTCATTGTTAATATATAATCAGTAGATGTAAAACGTTTTTCAGAGGTTGTATTGTACTTTTCTGCAATCATACAAAATATAGATCCGGAAATTCACATCCACATTTCAATTTGGAAAAGAATAGTACAAATGATCACTTGAAATTACAAACTTTAAAATAAATACTTTTTTGAAAAATGTTTAAACATGATTTCACATCTATGCAACAGCACAAGTAAAAAGTTTGTCAGAGGTTTTAAAAGTACTTTTCTCCAAAAAAACAAAATGTTGATCAGTAAATTCACTTCTACATTTCAATTTTAGAAAGAATAACATAAAAGTTAAAATGAAATTACCAACTTTAAAATACATGCTTTTTTGAGAAACTTTGCTTCACATCTATGAATTTTCATGTAAAAGTATTAATAGTCTTTGTAAAACTTTTAACAACGTTTAAAAATATAGTTTACAACGAGAAAAATAAATGAAGAAAAAGTAACACGCGTTTATCTGACAATTTGAAAAAGTATCAATAAATGCTAAAATGAATGTCCACACATTGACATAAATGCGTTTTAAGAAAAGATTAAAGCTAGTTTTCTCATCTATGAACTTCATTGTGAATATATAAACAGTATATGTAAAACGTTTTTCATAGGTTGTAATGTACTTTTCTAAAATCAAATAAAATATAGATCTGGGAATTCACAACCAGATTTCAATTTCAAAAAGAATAGTATAAATGGTCAAATGAAATTACAAACATAAAAATAAACGCTCCTTGGAGATATGTTTAAACATGGTTTCACATCTATGCAACAGCACATGTAAAAAGTATGTCAGAGGTTTTAAAAGTACTTTTGTACAAGAAAGGTAAATGTAGATCCATAAATAAACTTCTACATTTCAATTTGAGAAAGAATAACATAAATGTTAAAATGAAACTACCAACTGTAAAATACATGCAATTATGGGAAGTACTTAAACTTTGATTCACATCTATGAATTTTCATGGATAAGTACTAATAGTCTTTGTAAAACTTTTAAAAATGTTTAAAAATATAGTTTACAACCAGAAAAATAAATGAAGAAAAAGAAATAAGCGTTTATCTGACAATTTGAAAAAGTATCAATAAATGCTAAAATGAATGTCCACACATTGAAATAAATGCGTTTTAAGAAATGATTAAAGCTAGTTTTCTCATCTATGAACTTCATTGTTAATATATAATCAGTAGATGTAAAACGTTTTTCAGAGGTTGTATTGTACTTTTCTGCAATCATATAAAATATAGATCTGGAAATTCACATCCACATTTCAATTTTGAAAAGAATAGGACAAATGATCACTTGAAATTACAAACATAAAAATAAAAGCTTTTTGGACAAATGTTTAAACATGGTTTCACCTCTATGCAACAGCACATGTAAAAAGTTTGTCATAGGTTTTAAAACGTTTTTCAGAGGTTGTATTGTACTTTTCTGCAATCATATAAAATATAGATCTGGAAATTCACATCCACATTTCAATTTTGAAAAGAATAGGACAAATGATCACTTGAAATTACAAACATAAAAATAAAAGCTTTTTGGACAAATGTTTAAACATGGTTTCACCTCTATGCAACAGCACATGTAAAAAGTTTGTCAGAGGTTTTAAAACGTTTTTCAGAGGTTGTATTGTACTTTTCTGCAATCATATAAAATATAGATCTGGAAATTCACATCCACATTTCAATTTTGAAAAGAATAGTAGAAATGGTCACTTGAAATTACAAACTTTAAAATAAATGCTTTTTTGAGAAATGTTTAAACATGATTTCACATCTATGCAACAGCTCATGTAAAGTTTGTCAGAGGTTTTAAAAGTACTTTTCTCCAAAAAAGCAAAATGTAGATCCGTAAATTCACTTCTACATTTCAATTTTAGAAAGAATAACATAAATGTTAAAATGAAACAACCAACTTTAAAATACATGCATTTTTGAGAAATACTTAAACTTTGCTTCACATCTATGAATTTTCATGTATAAGTATTAATAGTCTTTGTAAAACTTTTAAAAACGTTTAACAATATAGTTTACAACCAGAAAAATAAATTCAGAAAAAGAAATACGCATTAATCTGACAATTTGAAAAAGTATCAATAAATGCTAAAATGAATGTCCACACATTGAAATAAATGAGTTTTAAGAAAAGATTAAAGCTAGTTTTCTCATCTATGAACTTCATTGTTAATATATAAACAGTACATGTAAAACGTTTTTCAGAGGTTGTATTGTATTTTTCTGCAATCATATAAAATATAGATCTGGAAATTCACATCCACATTCCAATTTTGAAAAGAATAGGACAAATGATCACTTGAAATTACAAACATAAAAATAAAAGCTTTATGGACAAATGTTTAAACATGGTTTCACCTCTATGCAACAGCACATGTAAAAAGTTTGTCAGAGCTTTTAAAATGTTTTTCAGAGGTTGTATTGTACTTTTCTGCAATCATACAAAATATAGATCTGGAAATTCACATCCACATTTCAATTTTGAAAAGAATAATAGAAATGATCACTTGAAATTACAAACTTTAAAATAAATGCTTTTTTGAAAAATGTTTAAACATGATTTCACCTCTATTCAACAGCACATGTAAAAAGTTTGTCAGAGGTTTTAAAACGTTTTTCAGAGGTTGTATTGTACTTTTCTGCAATCATACAAAATATAGATCTGGAAATTCACATCCACATTTCAATTTGGAAAAGAATAGTACAAATGATCACTTGAAATTACAAACTTTAAAATAAATGCTTTTTTGAAAAATGTTTAAACATGATTTCACATCTATGCAACAGCACAAGTAAAAAGTTTGTCAGAGGTTTTAAAAGTACTTTTCTCCAAAAAAACAAAATGTTGATCAGTAAATTCACTTCTACATTTCAATTTTAGAAAGAATAACATAAAAGTTAAAATGAAATTACCAACTTTAAAATACATGCTTTTTTGAGAAACTTTGCTTCACATCTATGAATTTTCATGTAAAAGTATTAATAGTCTTTGTAAAACTTTTAACAACGTTTAAAAATATAGTTTACAACGAGAAAAATAAATGAAGAAAAAGTAACACGCGTTTATCTGACAATTTGAAAAAGTATCAATAAATGCTAAAATGAATGTCCACACATTGACATAAATGCGTTTTAAGAAAAGATTAAAGCTAGTTTTCTCATCTATGAACTTCATTGTGAATATATAAACAGTATATGTAAAACGTTTTTCATAGGTTGTAATGTACTTTTCTAAAATCAAATAAAATATAGATCTGGAAATTCACAACCAGATTTCAATTTCAAAAAGAATAGTATAAATGGTCAAATGAAATTACAAACATAAAAATAAACGCTTCTTGGAGATATGTTTAAACATGGTTTCACATCTATGCAACAGCACATGTAAAAAGTATGTCAGAGATTTTAAAAGTACTTTTGTACAAGAAAGCTAAATGTAGATCCATAAATAAACTTCTACATTTCAATTTGAGAAAGAATAACATAAATGTTAAAATGAAACTACCAACTGTAAAATACATGCAATTTTGGGAAGTACTTAAACTTTGATTCACATCTATGAATTTTCATGGATAAGTATTAATAGTCTTTGTAAAACTTTTAAAAACGTTTAAAAATATAGTTTACAACCAGAAAAATAAATGCAGAAAAAGAACTACGCGTTTATCTGACAATTTAAAAAAGTATCAATAAATGCTAAAATGAATGTCCACACATTGAAATAAATGCGTTTTAAGAAATGATTAAAGCTAGTTTTCTCATCTATGAACTTCATTGTTAATATATAAACAGTACATGTAAAACGTTTTTCAGAGGTTGTATTGTATTTTTCTGCAATCATATAAAATATAGATCTGGAAATTCACATCCACATTCCAATTTTGAAAAGAATAGGACAAATGATCACTTGAAATTACAAACATAAAAATAAAAGCTTTATGGACAAATGTTTAAACATGGTTTCACCTCTATGCAACAGCACATGTAAAAAGTTTGTCAGAGCTTGTAAAATGTTTTTCAGAGGTTGTATTGTACTTTTCTGCAATCATACAAAATATAGATCTGGAAATTCACATCCACATTTCAATTTGGAAAAGAATAGTAGAAATGGTCACTTGAAATTACAAACTTTAAAATAAATGCTTTTCTGGGAAATGTTTAAACATGATTTCACATCTATGCAACAGCTCATGTAAAGTTTGTCAGAGGTTTTAAAAGTACTTTTCTCCAAAAAAGCAAAATGTAGATCCGTAAATTCACTTCTACATTTCAATTTTAGAAAGAATAACATAAATGTTAAAATGAAACAACCAACTTTAAAATACATGCATTTTTGAGAAATACTTAAACTTTGCTTCACATCTATGAATTTTCATGTATAAGTATTAATAGTCTTTGTAAAACTTTTAAAAACGTTTAAAAATATAGTTTACAACCAGAAAAATAAATGCAGAAAAAGAAATACGCATTTATCTGACAATTTGAAAAAGTATCAATAAATGCTAAAATGAATGTCCACACATTGAAATAAATGCGTTTTAAGAAAAGATTAAAGCTAGTTTTCTCACCTATGAACTTCATTGTGAATATATAAACAGTATATGTAAAACGTTTTTCATAGGTTGTAATGTACTTTTCTAAAATCAAATAAAATATAGATCTGGAAATTCACAACCAGATTTCAATTTCAAAAAGAATAGTATAAATGGTCAAATGAAATTACAAACATAAAAATAAACGCTTCTTGGAGATATGTTTAAACATGGTTTCACATCTATGCAACAGCACATGTAAAAAGTATGTCAGATGTTTTAAAAGTACTTTTGTACAAGAAAGCTAAATGTAGATCCATAAATAAACTTCTACATTTCAATTTGAGAAAGAATAACATAAATGTTAAAATGAAACTACCAACTGTAAAATACATGCAATTTGGGAAGTACTTAAACTTTGATTCACATCTATGAATTTTCATGGATAAGTATTAATAGTCTTTGTAAAACTTTTAAAAATGTTTAAAAATATAGTTTACAACCAGAAAAATAAATGCAGAAAAAGAAATAAGCGTTTATCTGACAATTTGAAAAAGTATCAATAAATGCTAAAATGAATGTCCACACATTGAAATAAATGCGTTTTAAGAAATGATTAAAGCTAGTTTTCTCATCTATGAACTTCATTGTTAATATATAATCAGTAGATGTAAAACGTTTTTCAGAAGTTGTATTGTACTTTTCTGCAATCATATAAAATATAGATCTGGAAATTCACATCCACATTTCAATTTTGAAAAGAATAGGACAAATGATCACTTGAAATTACAAACATAAAAATAAAAGCTTTTTGGACAAATGTTTAAACATGGTTTCACCTCTATGCAACAGCACATGTAAAAAGTTTGTCAGAGGTTTTAAAACGTTTTTCAGAGGTTGTATTGTACTTTTCTGCAATCATATAAAATATAGATCTGGAAATTCACATCCACATTTCAATTTGGAAAAGAATAGTAGAAATGGTCACTTGAAATTACAAACTTTAAAATAAATGCTTTTTTGGGAAATGTTTAAACATGATTTCACATCTATGCAACAGCTCATGTAAAGTTTGTCAGAGGTTTTAAAAGTACTTTTCTCCAAAAAAGCAAAATGTAGATCCGTAAATTCACTTCTACATTTCAATTTTAGAAAGAATAACATAAATGTTAAAATGAAACAACCAACTTTAAAATACATGCATTTTTGAGAAATACTTAAACTTTGCTTCACATCTATGAATTTTCATGTATAAGTATTAATAGTCTTTGTAAAACTTTTAAAAACGTTTAAAAATATAGTTTACAACCAGAAAAATAAATGAAGAAAAAGAAATACGCATTTATCTGACAATTTGAAAAAGTATCAATAAATGCTAAAATGAATGTCCACACATTGAAATAAATGCGTTTTAAGAAAAGATTAAAGCTAGTTTTCTCATCTATGAACTTCATTGTTAATATATAAACAGTACATGTAAAACGTTTTTCAGAGGTTGTTATTGTACTTTTCTGCAATCATATAAAATATAGATCTGGAAATTCACATCCACATTTCAATTTTGAAAAGAATAGGACAAATGATCACTTGAAATTACAAACATAAAAATAAAAGCTTTTTGGACAAATGTTTAAACATGGTTTCACCTCTATGCAACAGCACATGTAAAAAGTTTGTCAGAGGTTTTAAAACGTTTTTCAGAGGTTGTATTGTACTTTTCTGCAATCATACAAAATATAGATCCGGAAATTCACATCCACATTTCAATTTGGAAAAGAATAGTACAAATGATCACTTGAATTTACAAACTTTAAAATAAATACTTTTTGGAAAAATGTTTAAACATGATTTCACATCTATGCAACAGCACAAGTAAAAAGTTTGTCAGAGGTTTTAAAAGTACTTTTCTCCAAAAAAACAAAATGTTGATCAGTAAATTCACTTCTACATTTCAATTTTAGAAAGAATAACATAAAAGTTAAAATGAAATTACCAACTTTATAATACATGCTTTTTTCAGAAACTTTGCTTCACATCTATGAATTTTCATGTATAAGTATTAATAGTCTTTGTATAACTTTTAACAACGTTTAAAAATATAGTTTACAACGAGAAAAATAAATGAAGAAAAAGTAACACGCGTTTATCTGACAATTTGAAAAAGTATCAATAAATGCTAAAATGAATGTCCACACATTGAAATAAATGCGTTTTAAGAAAAGATTAAAGCTAGTTTTCTCATCTATGAACTTCATTGTGAATATATAAACAGTATATGTAAAACGTTTTTCATAGGTTGTAATGTACTTTTCTACAATCAAATAAAATATAGATCTGGAAATTCACAACCAGATTTCAATTTCAAAAAGAATAGTATAAATGGTCAAATGAAATTACAAACATAAAAATAAACGCTTCTTGGAGATATGTTTAAACATGGTTTCACATCTATGCAACAGCACATGTAAAAAGTATGTCAGAGGTTTTAAAAGTACTTTTGTACAAGAAAGCTAAATGTAGATCCATAAATTCACTTCTACATTTCAATTTGAGAAAGAATAACATAAATGTTAAAATGAAACTACCAACTGTAAAATACATGCATTTCTGAGAAGTACTTAAACTTTGATTCACATCTATGAATTTTCATGTATTAATAGTCTTTGTAAAACTTTTAAAAATGTTTAAAAATATAGTTTACAACCAGAAAAATAAATGCAGAAAAAGAAATAAGCGTTTATCTGACAATTTGAAAAAGTATCAATAAATGCTAAAATGAATGTCCACACATTGAAATAAATGCGTTTTAAGAAAAGATTAAAGCTAGTTTTCTCATCTATGAACTTCATTGTTAATATATAATCAGTAGATGTAAAACGTTTTTCAGAGGTTGTATTGTACTTTTCTGCAATCATAAAATATAGATCTGGAAATTCACATCCACATTTCAATTTTGAAAAGAATAGGACAAATGATCACTTGAAATTACAAACATAAAAATAAAAGCTTTTTGGACAAATGTTTAAACATGGTTTCACCTCTATGCAACAGCACATGTAAAAAGTTTGTCAGAGGTTTTAAAAGTACTTTTCTCCAAAAAAAACAAAATGTTGATCAGTAAATTCACTTCTACATTTCAATTTTAGAAAGAATAACATAAAAGTTAAAATGAAATTACCAACTTTAAAATACAAGCTTTTTTGAGAAATTTTGCTTCACATCTATGAATTTTCATGTATAAGTATTAATAGTCTTTGTAAAACTTTTAACAACGTTTAAAAATATAGTTTACAACGAGAAAAATAAATGAAGAAAAAGTAACACGCGTTTATCTGACAATTTGAAAAAGTATCAATAAATGCTAAAATGAATGTCCACACATTGAAATAAATGCGTTTTAAGAAAAGATTAAAGCTAGTTTTCTCATCTATGAACTTCATTGTGAATATATAAACAGTATATGTAAAACGTTTTTCATAGGTTGTAATGTACTTTTCTACAATCAAATAAAATATAGATCTGGAAATTCACAACCAGATTTCAATTTCAAAAAGAATAGTATAAATGGTCAAATGAAATTACAAACATAAAAATAAACGCTTCTTGGAGATATGTTTAAACATGGTTTCACATCTATGCAACAGCACATGTAAAAAGTATGTCAGAGGTTTTAAAAGTACTTTTGTACAAGAAAGCAAAATGTAGATCCGTAAATTCACTTCTACATTTCAATTTTAGAAAGAATAACATAAATGTTAAAATGAAACCACCAACTGTAAAATACATGCATTTTTGAGTACTTAAACTTTGATTCACATCTATGAATTTTCATGTATGTATTAATAGTCTTTGTAAAACTTTTAAAAATGTTTAAAAATATAGTTTACAACCAGAAAAATAAATGCTGAAAAAGAAATAAGCGTTTATCTGACAATTTGAAAAAGTATCAATAAATGCTAAAATGAATGTCCACACATTGAAATAAATGCGTTTTAAGAAAAGATTAAAGCTAGTTTTCTCATCTATGAACTTCATTGTTAATATATAATCAGTAGATGTAAAACGTTTTTCAGAGGTTGTATTGTACTTTTCTGCAATCATAAAATATAGATCTGGAAATTCACATCCACATTTCAATTTTGAAAAGAATAGGACAAATGATCACTTGAAATTACAAACATAAAAATAAAAGCTTTTTGGACAAATGTTTAAACATGGTTTCACCTCTATGCAACAGCACATGTAAAAAGTTTGTCAGAGGTTTTAAAACGTTTTTCAGAGGTTGTATTGTATTTTTCTGCAATCAAACAAAATATAGATCTGGAAATTCACATCCACATTTCAATTTGGAAAAGAATAGTACAAATGATCACTTGAAATTACAAACTTTAAAATAAATGCTTTTTTGAAAAATGTTTAAACATGATTTCACATCTATGCAACAGCACAAGTAAAAAGTTTGTCAGAGGTTTTAAAAGTACTTTTCTCCAAAAAAGCAAAATGTTGATCAGTAAATTCACTTCTACATTTCAATTTTAGAAAGAATAACATAAATGTTAAAATGAAACTACCAACTTTAAAATACATGCTTTTTTGAGAAACTTTGCTTCACATCTATGAATTTTCATGTATAAGTATTAATAGTCTTTGTAAAACTTTTAACAACGTTTAGAAATATAGTCTACAACCAGTAAAATCAATGTAGAAAAAGAAATACGCGTTTATCTGACAATTTGAAAAAGTATCAATAAAGGCTAAAATGAAACCACATTTTGAAATAAATGCGTTTTAAGAAAAGATTAAAGCTAGTTTTCTCATCTATGAACTTCATTGTTAATATATAAACAGTACATGTAAAACGTTTTTCAGAGGTTGTATTGTACTTTTCTGCAATCATACAAAATATAGATAAGGAAATTCACATCCACATTTCAATTTTGAAAAGAATAGTACAAATGATCACTTGAAATTACAAACCTTAAAATAAATGCTTCTTTGAGAAATGTTTAAACATGATTTCACCTCTATGCAACAGCACATGTAAAAAGTTTGTCAGAGGTTTTAAAAGTACTTTTCGACAAGAAAGCAAAATGTAGATCTGTAAATTCACATCTACATATCAATTTTAGAAAGAATAACATAAATGTTAAAATGAAACAACTAACTTTAAAATACATGGATTTTTGAGAAAAACTTAAACTTTGCTTCACATCTATGAATTTTCATGTATAAGTATTAATAGTCTTTGTAAAACTTTTAAAAACGTTTAAAAATATAGTTTACAACCAGAAAAATAAATGCAGAAAAAGAAATACGTGTTTATCTGACAATATGAAAAAGTATCAATAAATGCTAAAATGAATGTCCACACATTGAAATAAATGCGTTTTAAGAAAATATTAAAGCTAGTTTTCTCATCTATGAACTTCATTGTTAATATATAAACAGTACATGTAAAACGTCTTTCAGAGGTTGTATTGTACTTTTCTGCAATCATATAAAATATAGATCTGGAAATTCACATCCACATTTCAATTTTGAAAAGAATAGTAGAAATGGTCACTTGAAATTACAAACTTTGAAATAAATGCTTTTTTGAGAAATGTTTAAACATGATTTCACATCTATGCAACAGCTCATGTAAAGTTTGTCAGAGGTTTTAAAAGTACTTTTCTCCAAAAAAGCAAAATGTAGATCCGTAAATTCACTTCTACATTTCAATTTTAGAAAGAATAAAATAAATGTTAAAATTAAACATCCAACTTTAAAATACATGCATTTTTGAGAAATTCTTAAACTTTGCTTCACATCTATGAATTTTCATGTATAAGTATTAATAGTCTTTGTAAAACTTTTAAAAACTTTTAAAAATATAGTTTACAACAAGAAAAATAAATGCAGAAAAAGAAATACGCATTTATCTGACAATTTGAAAAAGTATTAATAAATGCTAAAATGAATGTCCACACATTGAAATAAATGCGTTTTAAGAAAAGATTAAAGCTAGTTTTCTCATCTATGAACTTCATTGTTAATATATAATCAGTAGATGTAAAACGTTTTTCAGAGGTTGTATTGTACTTTTCTGCAATCATACAAAATATAGATCCGGAAATTCACATCCACATTTCAATTTGGAAAAGAATAGTACAAATGATCACTTGAAATTACAAACTTTAAAATAAATACTTTTTTGAAAAATGTTTAAACATGATTTCACATCTATGCAACAGCACAAGTAAAAAGTTTGTCAGAGGTTTTAAAAGTACTTTTCTCCAAAAAAACAAAATGTTGATCAGTAAATTCACTTCTACATTTCAATTTTAGAAAGAATAACATAAAAGTTAAAATGAAATTACCAACTTTAAAATACATGCTTTTTTGAGAAACTTTGCTTCACATCTATGAATTTTCATGTAAAAGTATTAATAGTCTTTGTAAAACTTTTAACAACGTTTAAAAATATAGTTTACAACGAGAAAAATAAATGAAGAAAAAGTAACACGCGTTTATCTGACAATTTGAAAAAGTATCAATAAATGCTAAAATGAATGTCCACACATTGACATAAATGCGTTTTAAGAAAAGATTAAAGCTAGTTTTCTCATCTATGAACTTCATTGTGAATATATAAACAGTATATGTAAAACGTTTTTCATAGGTTGTAATGTACTTTTCTAAAATCAAATAAAATATAGATCTGGGAATTCACAACCAGATTTCAATTTCAAAAAGAATAGTATAAATGGTCAAATGAAATTACAAACATAAAAATAAACGCTCCTTGGAGATATGTTTAAACATGGTTTCACATCTATGCAACAGCACATGTAAAAAGTATGTCAGAGGTTTTAAAAGTACTTTTGTACAAGAAAGCTAAATGTAGATCCATAAATAAACTTCTACATTTCAATTTGTGAAAGAATAACATAAATGTTAAAATGAAACTACCAACTGTAAAATACATGCAATTATGGGAAGTACTTAAACTTTGATTCACATCTATGAATTTTCATGGATAAGTACTAATAGTCTTTGTAAAACTTTTAAAAATGTTTAAAAATATAGTTTACAACCAGAAAAATAAATGAAGAAAAAGAAATAAGCGTTTATCTGACAATTTGAAAAAGTATCAATAAATGCTAAAATGAATGTCCACACATTGAAATAAATGCGTTTTAAGAAATGATTAAAGCTAGTTTTCTCATCTATGAACTTCATTGTTAATATATAATCAGTAGATGTAAAACGTTTTTCAGAGGTTGTATTGTACTTTTCTGCAATCATATAAAATATAGATCTGGAAATTCACATCCACATTTCAATTTTGAAAAGAATAGGACAAATGATCACTTGAAATTACAAACATAAAAATAAAAGCTTTTTGGACAAATGTTTAAACATGGTTTCACCTCTATGCAACAGCACATGTAAAAAGTTTGTCATAGGTTTTAAAACGTTTTTCAGAGGTTGTATTGTACTTTTCTGCAATCATATAAAATATAGATCTGGAAATTCACATCCACATTTCAATTTTGAAAAGAATAGGACAAATGATCACTTGAAATTACAAACATAAAAATAAAAGCTTTTTGGACAAATGTTTAAACATGGTTTCACCTCTATGCAACAGCACATGTAAAAAGTTTGTCAGAGGTTTTAAAACGTTTTTCAGAGGTTGTATTGTACTTTTCTGCAATCATATAAAATATAGATCTGGAAATTCACATCCACATTTCAATTTTGAAAAGAATAGTAGAAATGGTCACTTGAAATTACAAACTTTAAAATAAATGCTTTTTTGAGAAATGTTTAAACATGATTTCACATCTATGCAACAGCTCATGTAAAGTTTGTCAGAGGTTTTAAAAGTACTTTTCTCCAAAAAAGCAAAATGTAGATCCGTAAATTCACTTCTACATTTCAATTTTAGAAAGAATAACATAAATGTTAAAATGAAACAACCAACTTTAAAATACATGCATTTTTGAGAAATACTTAAACTTTGCTTCACATCTATGAATTTTCATGTATAAGTATTAATAGTCTTTGTAAAACTTTTAAAAACGTTTAACAATATAGTTTACAACCAGAAAAATAAATTCAGAAAAAGAAATACGCATTAATCTGACAATTTGAAAAATTATCAATAAATGCTAAAATGAATGTCCACACATTGAAATAAATGAGTTTTAAGAAAAGATTAAAGCTAGTTTTCTCATCTATGAACTTCATTGTTAATATATAAACAGTACATGTAAAACGTTTTTCAGAGGTTGTATTGTATTTTTCTGCAATCATATAAAATATAGATCTGGAAATTCACATCCACATTCCAATTTTGAAAAGAATAGGACAAATGATCACTTGAAATTACAAACATAAAAATAAAAGCTTTATGGACAAATGTTTAAACATGGTTTCACCTCTATGCAACAGCACATGTAAAAAGTTTGTCAGAGCTTTTAAAATGTTTTTCAGAGGTTGTATTGTACTTTTCTGCAATCATACAAAATATAGATCTGGAAATTCACATCCACATTTCAATTTTGAAAAGAATAATAGAAATGATCACTTGAAATTACAAACTTTAAAATAAATGCTTTTTTGAAAAATGTTTAAACATGATTTCACCTCTATTCAACAGCACATGTAAAAAGTTTGTCAGAGGTTTTAAAACGTTTTTCAGAGGTTGTATTGTACTTTTCTGCAATCATACAAAATATAGATCTGGAAATTCACATCCACATTTCAATTTGGAAAAGAATAGTACAAATGATCACTTGAAATTACAAACTTTAAAATAAATGCTTTTTTGAAAAATGTTTAAACATGATTTCACATCTATGCAACAGCACAAGTAAAAAGTTTGTCAGAGGTTTTAAAAGTACTTTTCTCCAAAAAAACAAAATGTTGATCAGTAAATTCACTTCTACATTTCAATTTTAGAAAGAATAACATAAAAGTTAAAATGAAATTACCAACTTTAAAATACATGCTTTTTTGAGAAACTTTGCTTCACATCTATGAATTTTCATGTAAAAGTATTAATAGTCTTTGTAAAACTTTTAACAACGTTTAAAAATATAGTTTACAACGAGAAAAATAAATGAAGAAAAAGTAACACGCGTTTATCTGACAATTTGAAAAAGTATCAATAAATGCTAAAATGAATGTCCACACATTGACATAAATGCGTTTTAAGAAAAGATTAAAGCTAGTTTTCTCATCTATGAACTTCATTGTGAATATATAAACAGTATATGTAAAACGTTTTTCATAGGTTGTAATGTACTTTTCTAAAATCAAATAAAATATAGATCTGGAAATTCACAACCAGATTTCAATTTCAAAAAGAATAGTATAAATGGTCAAATGAAATTACAAACATAAAAATAAACGCTTCTTGGAGATATGTTTAAACATGGTTTCACATCTATGCAACAGCACATGTAAAAAGTATGTCAGAGATTTTAAAAGTACTTTTGTACAAGAAAGCTAAATGTAGATCCATAAATAAACTTCTACATTTCAATTTGAGAAAGAATAACATAAATGTTAAAATGAAACTACCAACTGTAAAATACATGCAATTTTGGGAAGTACTTAAACTTTGATTCACATCTATGAATTTTCATGGATAAGTATTAATAGTCTTTGTAAAACTTTTAAAAACGTTTAAAAATATAGTTTACAACCAGAAAAATAAATGCAGAAAAAGAACTACGCGTTTATCTGACAATTTAAAAAAGTATCAATAAATGCTAAAATGAATGTCCACACATTGAAATAAATGCGTTTTAAGAAATGATTAAAGCTAGTTTTCTCATCTATGAACTTCATTGTTAATATATAAACAGTACATGTAAAACGTTTTTCAGAGGTTGTATTGTATTTTTCTGCAATCATATAAAATATAGATCTGGAAATTCACATCCACATTCCAATTTTGAAAAGAATAGGACAAATGATCACTTGAAATTACAAACATAAAAATAAAAGCTTTATGGACAAATGTTTAAACATGGTTTCACCTCTATGCAACAGCACATGTAAAAAGTTTGTCAGAGCTTGTAAAATGTTTTTCAGAGGTTGTATTGTACTTTTCTGCAATCATACAAAATATAGATCTGGAAATTCACATCCACATTTCAATTTTGAAAAGAATAATAGAAATGATCACTTGAAATTACAAACTTTAAAATAAATGCTTTTTTGAAAAATGTTTAAACATGATTTCACCTCTATTCAACAGCACATGTAAAAAGTTTGTCAGAGGTTTTAAAACGTTTTTCAGAGGTTGTATTGTACTTTTCTGCAATCATACAAAATATAGATCTGGAAATTCACATCCACATTTCAATTTGGAAAAGAATAGTACAAATGATCACTTGAAATTACAAACTTTAAAATAAATGCTTTTTTGAAAAATGTTTAAACATGATTTCACATCTATGCAACAGCACAAGTAAAAAGTTTGTCAGAGGTTTTAAAAGTACTTTTCTCCAAAAAAACAAAATGTTGATCAGTAAATTCACTTCTACATTTCAATTTTAGAAAGAATAACATAAAAGTTAAAATGAAATTACCAACTTTAAAATACATGCTTTTTTGAGAAACTTTGCTTCACATCTATGAATTTTCATGTAAAAGTATTAATAGTCTTTGTAAAACTTTTAACAACGTTTAAAAATATAGTTTACAACGAGAAAAATAAATGAAGAAAAAGTAACACGCGTTTATCTGACAATTTGAAAAAGTATCAATAAATGCTAAAATGAATGTCCACACATTGACATAAATGCGTTTTAAGAAAAGATTAAAGCTAGTTTTCTCATCTATGAACTTCATTGTGAATATATAAACAGTATATGTAAAACGTTTTTCATAGGTTGTAATGTACTTTTCTACAATCAAATAAAATATAGATCTGGAAATTCACAACCAGATTTCAATTTCAAAAAGAATAGTATAAATGGTCAAATGAAATTACAAACATAAAAATAAACGCTTCTTGGAGATATGTTTAAACATGGTTTCACATCTATGCAACAGCACATGTAAAAAGTATGTCAGAGGTTTTAAAAGTACTTTTGTACAAGAAAGCTAAATGTAGATCCATAAATAAACTTCTACATTTCAATTTGAGAAAGAATAACATAAATGTTAAAATGAAACTACCAACTGTAAAATACATGCAATTTTGGGAAGTACTTAAACTTTGATTCACATCTATGAATTTTCATGGATAAGTATTAATAGTCTTTGTAAAACTTTTAAAAACGTTTAAAAATATAGTTTACAACCAGAAAAATAAATGCAGAAAAAGAACTACGCGTTTATCTGACAATTTGAAAAAGTATCAATAAATGCTAAAATGAATGTCCACACATTGAAATAAATGCGTTTTAAGAAATGATTAAAGCTAGTTTTCTCATCTATGAACTTCATTGTTAATATATAATCAGTAGATGTAAAACGTTTTTCAGAGGTTGTATTGTACTTTTCTGCAATCATATAAAATATAGATCTGGAAATTCACATCCACATTTCAATTTTGAAAAGAATAGGACAAATGATCACTTGAAATTACAAACATAAAAATAAAAGCTTTTTGGACAAATGTTTAAACATGGTTTCACCTCTATGCAACAGCACATGTAAAAAGTTTGTCAGAGGTTTTAAAACGTTTTTCAGAGGTTGTATTGTACTTTTCTGCAATCATATAAAATATAGATCTGGAAATTCACATCCACATTTCAATTTTGAAAAGAATAGTAGAAATGGTCACTTGAAATTACAAACTTTAAAATAAATGCTTTTTTGGGAAATGTTTAAACATGATTTCACATCTATGCAACAGCTCATGTAAAGTTTGTCAGAGGTTTTAAAAGTACTTTTCTCCAAAAAAGCAAAATGTAGATCCGTAAATTCACTTCTACATTTCAATTTTAGAAAGAATAACATAAATGTTAAAATGAAACAACCAACTTTAAAATACATGCATTTTTGAGAAATACTTAAACTTTGCTTCACATCTATGAATTTTCATGTATAAGTATTAATAGTCTTTGTAAAACTTTTAAAAACGTTTAAAAATATAGTTTACAACCAGAAAAATAAATGCAGAAAAAGAAATACGCATTTATCTGACAATTTGAAAAAGTATCAATAAATGCTAAAATGAATGTCCACACATTGAAATAAATGCGTTTTAAGAAAAGATTAAAGCTAGTTTTCTCATCTATGAACTTCATTGTGAATATATAAACAGTATATGTAAAACGTTTTTCATAGGTTGTAATGTACTTTTCTAAAATCAAATAAAATATAGATCTGGAAATTCACAACCAGATTTCAATTTCAAAAAGAATAGTATAAATGGTCAAATGAAATTACAAACATAAAAATAAACGCTTCTTGGAGATATGTTTAAACATGGTTTCACATCTATGCAACAGCACATGTAAAAAGTATGTCAGATGTTTTAAAAGTACTTTTGTACAAGAAAGCTAAATGTAGATCCATAAATAAACTTCTACATTTCAATTTGAGAAAGAATAACATAAATGTTAAAATGAAACTACCAACTGTAAAATACATGCAATTTTGGGAAGTACTTAAACTTTGATTCACATCTATGAATTTTCATGGATAAGTATTAATAGTCTTTGTAAAACTTTTAAAAATGTTTAAAAATATAGTTTACAACCAGAAAAATAAATGCAGAAAAAGAAATAAGCGTTTATCTGACAATTTGAAAAAGTATCAATAAATGCTAAAATGAATGTCCACACATTGAAATAAATGCGTTTTAAGAAATGATTAAAGCTAGTTTTCTCATCTATGAACTTCATTGTTAATATATAATCAGTAGATGTAAAACGTTTTTCAGAGGTTGTATTGTACTTTTCTGCAATCATATAAAATATAGATCTGGAAATTCACATCCACATTTCAATTTTGAAAAGAATAGGACAAATGATCACTTGAAATTACAAACATAAAAATAAAAGCTTTTTGGACAAATGTTTAAACATGGTTTCACCTCTATGCAACAGCACATGTAAAAAGTTTGTCAGAGGTTTTAAAACGTTTTTCAGAGGTTGTATTGTACTTTTCTGCAATCATATAAAATATAGATCTGGAAATTCACATCCACATTTCAATTTTGAAAAGAATAGTAGAAATGGTCACTTGAAATTACAAACTTTAAAATAAATGCTTTTTTGGGAAATGTTTAAACATGATTTCACATCTATGCAACAGCTCATGTAAAGTTTGTCAGAGGTTTTAAAAGTACTTTTCTCCAAAAAAGCAAAATGTAGATCCGTAAATTCACTTCTACATTTCAATTTTAGAAAGAATAACATAAATGTTAAAATGAAACAACCAACTTTAAAATACATGCATTTTTGAGAAATACTTAAACTTTGCTTCACATCTATGAATTTTCATGTATAAGTATTAATAGTCTTTGTAAAACTTTTAAAAACGTTTAAAAATATAGTTTACAACCAGAAAAATAAATGCAGAAAAAGAAATACGCATTTATCTGACAATTTGAAAAAGTATCAATAAATGCTAAAATGAATGTCCACACATTGAAATAAATGCGTTTTAAGAAAAGATTAAAGCTAGTTTTCTCATCTATGAACTTCATTGTTAATATATAAACAGTACATGTAAAACGTTTTTCAGAGGTTGTATTGTACTTTTCTGCAATCATATAAAATATAGATCTGGAAATTCACATCCACATTTCAATTTTGAAAAGAATAGGACAAATGATCACTTGAAATTACAAACATAAAAATAAAAGCTTTTTGGACAAATGTTTAAACATGGTTTCACCTCTATGCAACAGCACATGTAAAAAGTTTGTCAGAGGTTTTAAAACGTTTTTCAGAGGTTGTATTGTACTTTTCTGCAATCATACAAAATATAGATCCGGAAATTCACATCCACATTTCAATTTGGAAAAGAATAGTACAAATGATCACTTGAAATTACAAACTTTAAAATAAATACTTTTTTGAAAAATGTTTAAACATGATTTCACATCTATGCAACAGCACAAGTAAAAAGTTTGTCAGAGGTTTTAAAAGTACTTTTCTCCAAAAAAACAAAATGTTGATCAGTAAATTCACTTCTACATTTCAATTTTAGAAAGAATAACATAAAAGTTAAAATGAAATTACCAACTTTATAATACATGCTTTTTTCAGAAACTTTGCTTCACATCTATGAATTTTCATGTATAAGTATTAATAGTCTTTGTATAACTTTTAACAACGTTTAAAAATATAGTTTACAACGAGAAAAATAAATGAAGAAAAAGTAACACGCGTTTATCTGACAATTTGAAAAAGTATCAATAAATGCTAAAATGAATGTCCACACATTGAAATAAATGCGTTTTAAGAAAAGATTAAAGCTAGTTTTCTCATCTATGAACTTCATTGTGAATATATAAACAGTATATGTAAAACGTTTTTCATAGGTTGTAATGTACTTTTCTACAATCAAATAAAATATAGATCTGGAAATTCACAACAAGATTTCAATTTCAAAAAGAATAGTATAAATGGTCAAATGAAATTACAAACATAAAAATAAACGCTTCTTGGAGATATGTTTAAACATGGTTTCACATCTATGCAACAGCACATGTAAAAAGTATGTCAGAGGTTTTAAAAGTACTTTTGTACAAGAAAGCTAAATGTAGATCCATAAATTCACTTCTACATTTCAATTTGAGAAAGAATAACATAAATGTTAAAATGAAACTACCAACTTTAAAATACATGCTTTTTTGAGAAACTTTGCTTCACATCTATGAATTTTCATGTATAAGTATTAATAGTCTTTGTAAAACTTTTAACAACGTTTAGAAATATAGTCTACAACCAGTAAAATCAATGTAGAAAAAGAAATACGCGTTTATCTGACAATTTGAAAAAGTATCAATAAAGGCTAAAATGAAACCACATTTTGAAATAAATGCGTTTTAAGAAAAGATTAAAGCTAGTTTTCTCATCTATGAACTTCATTGTTAATATATAAACAGTACATGTAAAACGTTTTTCAGAGGTTGTATTGTACTTTTCTGCAATCATAGAAAATATAGATAAGGAAATTCACATCCACATTTCAATTTTGAAAAGAATAGTACAAATGATCACTTGAAATTACAAACCTTAAAATAAATGCTTCTTTGAGAAATGTTTAAACATGATTTCACATCTATGCAACAGCACAAGTAAAAAGTTTGTCAGAGGTTTTAAAAGTACTTTTCTCCAAAAAAACAAAATGTTGATCAGTAAATTCACTTCTACATTTCAATTTTAGAAAGAATAACATAAAAGTTAAAATGAAATTACCAACTTTAAAATACATGCTTTTTTGAGAAACTTTGCTTCACATCTATGAATTTTCATGTAAAAGTATTAATAGTCTTTGTAAAACTTTTAACAACGTTTAAAAATATAGTTTACAACGAGAAAAATAAATGAAGAAAAAGTAACACGCGTTTATCTGACAATTTGAAAAAGTATCAATAAATGCTAAAATGAATGTCCACACATTGAAATAAATGCGTTTTAAGAAATGATTAAAGCTAGTTTTCTCATCTATGAACTTCATTGTTAATATATAATCAGTAGATGTAAAACGTTTTTCAGAGGTTGTATTGTACTTTTCTGCAATCATATAAAATATAGATCTGGAAATTCACATCCACATTTCAATTTTGAAAAGAATAGGACAAATGATCACTTGAAATTACAAACATAAAAATAAAAGCTTTTTGGACAAATGTTTAAACATGGTTTCACCTCTATGCAACAGCACATGTAAAAAGTTTGTCATAGGTTTTAAAACGTTTTTCAGAGGTTGTATTGTACTTTTCTGCAATCATATAAAATATAGATCTGGAAATTCACATCCACATTTCAATTTTGAAAAGAATAGGACAAATGATCACTTGAAATTACAAACATAAAAATAAAAGCTTTTTGGACAAATGTTTAAACATGGTTTCACCTCTATGCAACAGCACATGTAAAAAGTTTGTCAGAGGTTTTAAAACGTTTTTCAGAGGTTGTATTGTACTTTTCTGCAATCATATAAAATATAGATCTGGAAATTCACATCCACATTTCAATTTTGAAAAGAATAGTAGAAATGGTCACTTGAAATTACAAACTTTAAAATAAATGCTTTTTTGAGAAATGTTTAAACATGATTTCACATCTATGCAACTGCTCATGTAAAGTTTGTCAGAGGTTTTAAAAGTACTTTTCTCCAAAAAAGCAAAATGTAGATCCGTAAATTCACTTCTACATTTCAATTTTAGAAAGAATAACATAAATGTTAAAATGAAACAACCAACTTTAAAATACATGCATTTTTGAGAAATACTTAAACTTTGCTTCACATCTATGAATTTTCATGTATAAGTATTAATAGTCTTTGTAAAACTTTTAAAAACGTTTAACAATATAGTTTACAACCAGAAAAATAAATTCAGAAAAAGAAATACGCATTAATCTGACAATTTGAAAAAGTATCAATAAATGCTAAAATGAATGTCCACACATTGAAATAAATGAGTTTTAAGAAAAGATTAAAGCTAGTTTTCTCATCTATGAACTTCATTGTTAATATATAAACAGTACATGTAAAACGTTTTTCAGAGGTTGTATTGTATTTTTCTGCAATCATATAAAATATAGATCTGGAAATTCACATCCACATTCCAATTTTGAAAAGAATAGGACAAATGATCACTTGAAATTACAAACATAAAAATAAAAGCTTTATGGACAAATGTTTAAACATGGTTTCACCTCTATGCAACAGCACATGTAAAAAGTTTGTCAGAGCTTTTAAAATGTTTTTCAGAGGTTGTATTGTACTTTTCTGCAATCATACAAAATATAGATCTGGAAATTCACATCCACATTTCAATTTTGAAAAGAATAATAGAAATGATCACTTGAAATTACAAACTTTAAAATAAATGCTTTTTTGAAAAATGTTTAAACATGATTTCACCTCTATTCAACAGCACATGTAAAAAGTTTGTCAGAGGTTTTAAAACGTTTTTCAGAGGTTGTATTGTACTTTTCTGCAATCATACAAAATATAGATCTGGAAATTCACATCCACATTTCAATTTGGAAAAGAATAGTACAAATGATCACTTGAAATTACAAACTTTAAAATAAATGCTTTTTTGAAAAATGTTTAAACATGATTTCACATCTATGCAACAGCACAAGTAAAAAGTTTGTCAGAGGTTTTAAAAGTACTTTTCTCCAAAAAAACAAAATGTTGATCAGTAAATTCACTTCTACATTTCAATTTTAGAAAGAATAACATAAAAGTTAAAATGAAATTACCAACTTTAAAATACATGCTTTTTTGAGAAACTTTGCTTCACATCTATGAATTTTCATGTAAAAGTATTAATAGTCTTTGTAAAACTTTTAACAACGTTTAAAAATATAGTTTACAACGAGAAAAATAATTGAAGAAAAAGTAACACGCGTTTATCTGACAATTTGAAAAAGTATCAATAAATGCTAAAATGAATGTCCACACATTGACATAAATGCGTTTTAAGAAAAGATTAAAGCTAGTTTTCTCATCTATGAACTTCATTGTGAATATATAAACAGTATATGTAAAACGTTTTTCATAGGTTGTAATGTACTTTTCTAAAATCAAATAAAATATAGATCTGGAAATTCACAACCAGATTTCAATTTCAAAAAGAATAGTATAAATGGTCAAATGAAATTACAAACATAAAAATAAACGCTTCTTGGAGATATGTTTAAACATGGTTTCACATCTATGCAACAGCACATGTAAAAAGTATGTCAGAGATTTTAAAAGTACTTTTGTACAAGAAAGCTAAATGTAGATCCATAATTAAACTTCTACATTTCAATTTGAGAAAGAATAACATAAATGTTAAAATGAAACTACCAACTGTAAAATACATGCAATTTTGGGAAGTACTTAAACTTTGATTCACATCTATGAATTTTCATGGATAAGTATTAATAGTCTTTGTAAAACTTTTAAAAACGTTTAAAAATATAGTTTACAACCAGAAAAATAAATGCAGAAAAAGAACTACGCGTTTATCTGACAATTTAAAAAAGTATCAATAAATGCTAAAATGAATGTCCACACATTGAAATAAATGCGTTTTAAGAAATGATTAAAGCTAGTTTTCTCATCTATGAACTTCATTGTTAATATATAATCAGTAGATGTAAAACGTTTTTCAGAGGTTGTATTGTACTTTTCTGCAATCATATAAAATATAGATCTGGAAATTCACATCCACATTTCAATTTTGAAAAGAATAGGACAAATGATCACTTGAAATTACAAACATAAAAATAAAAGCTTTTTGGACAAATGTTTAAACATGGTTTCACCTCTATGCAACAGCACATGTAAAAAGTTTGTCAGAGGTTTTAAAACGTTTTTCAGAGGTTGTATTGTACTTTTCTGCAATCATATAAAATATAGATCTGGAAATTCACATCCACATTTCAATTTTGAAAAGAATAGTAGAAATGGTCACTTGAAATTACAAACTTTAAAATAAATGCTTTTTTGGGAAATGTTTAAACATGATTTCACATCTATGCAACAGCTCATGTAAAGTTTGTCAGAGGTTTTAAAAGTACTTTTCTCCAAAAAAGCAAAATGTAGATCCGTAAATTCACTTCTACATTTCAATTTTAGAAAGAATAACATAAATGTTAAAATGAAACAACCAACTTTAAAATACATGCATTTTTGAGAAATACTTAAACTTTGCTTCACATCTATGAATTTTCATGTATAAGTATTAATAGTCTTTGTATAACTTTTAACAACGTTTAAAAATATAGTTTACAACGAGAAAAATAAATGAAGAAAAAGTAACACGCGTTTACCTGACAATTTGAAAAAGTATCAATAAATGCTAAAATGAATGTCCACACATTGAAATAAATGCGTTTTAAGAAAAGATTAAAGCTAGTTTTCTCATCTATGAACTTCATTGTGAATATATAAACAGTATATGTAAAACGTTTTTCATAGGTTGTAATGTACTTTTCTACAATCAAATAAAATATAGATCTGGAAATTCACAACCAGATTTCAATTTCAAAAAGAATAGTATAAATGGTCAAATGAAATTACAAACATAAAAATAAACGCTTCTTGGAGATATGTTTAAACATGGTTTCACATCTATGCAACAGCACATGTAAAAAGTATGTCAGAGGTTTTAAAAGTACTTTTGTACAAGAAAGCTAAATGTAGATCCATAAATTCACTTCTACATTTCAATTTGAGAAAGAATAACATAAATGTTAAAATGAAACTACCAACTGTAAAATACATGCATTTTTGAGAAGTACTTAAACTTTGATTCACATCTATGAATTTTCATGTATTAATAGTCTTTGTAAAACTTTTAAAAATGTTTAAAAATATAGTTTACAACAAGAAAAATAAATGCAGAAAAAGAAATAAGCGTTTATCTGACAATTTGAAAAAGTATCAATAAATGCTAAAATGAATGTCCACACTTTGAAATAAATGCGTTTTAAGAAAAGATTAAAGCTAGTTTTCTCATCTATGAACTTCATTGTTAATATATAATCAGTAGATGTAAAACGTTTTTCAGAGGTTGTATTGTACTTTTCTGCAATCATAAAATATAGATCTGGAAATTCACATCCACATTTCAATTTTGAAAAGAATAGGACAAATGATCACTTGAAATTACAAACATAAAAATAAAAGCTTTTTGGACAAATGTTTAAACATGGTTTCACCTCTATGCAACAGCACATGTAAAAAGTTTGTCAGAGGTTTTAAAAGTACT
This sequence comes from Narcine bancroftii, assembly GCF_036971445.1. Taxonomy (NCBI): domain Eukaryota; kingdom Metazoa; phylum Chordata; class Chondrichthyes; order Torpediniformes; family Narcinidae; genus Narcine; species Narcine bancroftii. The sequence continues at coordinate 57,604,892 of NC_091474.1, forward strand.
TTTCTCCAAAAAAAACAAAATGTTGATCAGTAAATTCACTTCTACATTTCAATTTTAGAAAGAATAACATAAAAGTTAAAATGAAATTACCAACTTTAAAATACAAGCTTTTTTGAGAAACTTTGCTTCACATCTATGAATTTTCATGTATAAGTATTAATAGTCTTTGTAAAACTTTTAACAACGTTTAAAAATATAGTTTACAACGAGAAAAATAAATGAAGAAAAAGTAACACGCGTTTATCTGACAATTTGAAAAAGTATCAATAAATGCTAAAATGAATGTCCACACATTGAAATAAATGCGTTTTAAGAAATGATTAAAGCTAGTTTTCTCATCTATGAACTTCATTGTTAATATATAATCAGTAGATGTAAAACGTTTTTCAGAGGTTGTATTGTACTTTTCTGCAATCATATAAAATATAGATCTGGAAATTCACATCCACATTTCAATTTTGAAAAGAATAGGACAAATGATCACTTGAAATTACAAACATAAAAATAAAAGCTTTTTGGACAAATGTTTAAACATGGTTTCACCTCTATGCAACAGCACATGTAAAAAGTTTGTCATAGGTTTTAAAACGTTTTTCAGAGGTTGTATTGTACTTTTCTGCAATCATATAAAATATAGATCTGGAAATTCACATCCACATTTCAATTTTGAAAAGAATAGGACAAATGATCACTTGAAATTACAAACATAAAAATAAAAGCTTTTTGGACAAATGTTTAAACATGGTTTCACCTCTATGCAACAGCACATGTAAAAAGTTTGTCAGAGGTTTTAAAACGTTTTTCAGAGGTTGTATTGTACTTTTCTGCAATCATATAAAATATAGATCTGGAAATTCACATCCACATTTCAATTTTGAAAAGAATAGTAGAAATGGTCACTTGAAATTACAAACTTTAAAATAAATGCTTTTTTGAGAAATGTTTAAACATGATTTCACATCTATGCAACAGCTCATGTAAAGTTTGTCAGAGGTTTTAAAAGTACTTTTCTCCAAAAAAGCAAAATGTAGATCCGTAAATTCACTTCTACATTTCAATTTTAGAAAGAATAACATAAATGTTAAAATGAAACAACCAACTTTAAAATACATGCATTTTTGAGAAATACTTAAACTTTGCTTCACATCTATGAATTTTCATGTATAAGTATTAATAGTCTTTGTAAAACTTTTAAAAACGTTTAACAATATAGTTTACAACCAGAAAAATAAATTCAGAAAAAGAAATACGCATTAATCTGACAATTTGAAAAAGTATCAATAAATGCTAAAATGAATGTCCACACATTGAAATAAATGAGTTTTAAGAAAAGATTAAAGCTAGTTTTCTCATCTATGAACTTCATTGTTAATATATAAACAGTACATGTAAAACGTTTTTCAGAGGTTGTATTGTATTTTTCTGCAATCATATAAAATATAGATCTGGAAATTCACATCCACATTCCAATTTTGAAAAGAATAGGACAAATGATCACTTGAAATTACAAACATAAAAATAAAAGCTTTATGGACAAATGTTTAAACATGGTTTCACCTCTATGCAACAGCACATGTAAAAAGTTTGTCAGAGCTTTTAAAATGTTTTTCAGATGTTGTATTGTACTTTTCTGCAATCATACAAAATATAGATCTGGAAATTCACATCCACATTTCAATTTTGAAAAGAATAATAGAAATGATCACTTGAAATTACAAACTTTAAAATAAATGCTTTTTTGAAAAATGTTTAAACATGATTTCACCTCTATTCAACAGCACATGTAAAAAGTTTGTCAGAGGTTTTAAAACGTTTTTCAGAGGTTGTATTGTACTTTTCTGCAATCATACAAAATATAGATCTGGAAATTCACATCCACATTTCAATTTTGAAAAGAATAATAGAAATGATCACTTGAAATTACAAACTTTAAAATAAATGCTTTTTTGAAAAATGTTTAAACATGATTTCACCTCTATTCAACAGCACATGTAAAAAGTTTGTCAGAGGTTTTAAAACGTTTTTCAGAGGTTGTATTGTACTTTTCTGCAATCATACAAAATATAGATCTGGAAATTCACATCCACATTTCAATTTGGAAAAGAATAGTACAAATGATCACTTGAAATTACAAACTTTAAAATAAATGCTTTTTTGAAAAATGTTTAAACATGATTTCACATCTATGCAACAGCACAAGTAAAAAGTTTTTTAGATGTTTTAAAAGTACTTTTCTCCAAAAAAACAAAATGTTGATCAGTAAATTCACTTCTACATTTCAATTTTAGAAAGAATAACATAAAAGTTAAAATGAAATTACCAACTTTAAAATACATGCTTTTTTGAGAAACTTTGCTTCACATCTATGAATTTTCATGTAAAAGTATTAATAGTCTTTGTAAAACTTTTAACAACGTTTAAAAATATAGTTTACAACGAGAAAAATAAATGAAGAAAAAGTAACACGCGTTTACCTGACAATTTGAAAAAGTATCAATAAATGCTAAAATGAATGTCCACACATTGAAATAAATGCGTTTTAAGAAAAGATTAAAGCTAGTTTTCTCATCTATGAACTTCATTGTGAATATATAAACAGTATATGTAAAACGTTTTTCATAGGTTGTAATGTACTTTTCTACAATCAAATAAAATATAGATCTGGAAATTCACAACCAGATTTCAATTTCAAAAAGAATAGTATAAATGGTCAAATGAAATTACAAACATAAAAATAAACGCTTCTTGGAGATATGTTTAAACATGGTTTCACATCTATGCAACAGCACATGTAAAAAGTATGTCAGAGGTTTTAAAAGTACTTTTGTACAAGAAAGCTAAATGTAGATCCATAAATTCACTTCTACATTTCAATTTGAGAAAGAATAACATAAATGTTAAAATGAAACTACCAACTGTAAAATACATGCATTTTTGAGAAGTACTTAAACTTTGATTCACATCTATGAATTTTCATGTATTAATAGTCTTTGTAAAACTTTTAAAAATGTTTAAAAATATAGTTTACAACCAGAAAAATAAATGCAGAAAAAGAAATAAGCGTTTATCTGACAATTTGAAAAAGTATCAATAAATGCTAAAATGAATGTCCACACATTGAAATAAATGCGTTTTAAGAAAAGATTAAAGCTAGTTTTCTCATCTATGAACTTCATTGTTAATATATAATCAGTAGATGTAAAACGTTTTTCAGAGGTTGTATTGTACTTTTCTGCAATCATAAAATATAGATCTGGAAATTCACATCCACATTTCAATTTTGAAAAGAATAGGACAAATGATCACTTGAAATTACAAACATAAAAATAAAAGCTTTTTGGACAAATGTTTAAACATGGTTTCAGCTCTATGCAACAGCACATGTAAAAAGTTTGTCAGAGGTTTTAAAAGTACTTTTCTCCAAAAAAAACAAAATGTTGATCAGTAAATTCACTTCTACGTTTCAATTTTAGAAAGAATAACATAAAAGTTAAAATGAAATTACCAACTTTAAAATACATGCTTTTTTGAGAAACTTTGCTTCACATCTATGAATTTTCATGTATAAGTATTAATAGTCTTTGTAAAACTTTTAAAAACGTTTAACAATATAGTTTACAACCAGAAAAATAAATGCAGAAAAAGAAATACGCATTAATCTGACAATTTGAAAAAGTATCAATAAATGCTAAAATGAATGTCCACACATTGAAATAAATGCGTTTTAAGAAAAGATTAAAGCTAGTTTTCTCATCTATGAACTTCATTGTGAATATATAAACAGTATATGTAAAACGTTTTTCATAGGTTGTAATGTACTTTTCTACAATCAAATAAAATATAGATCTGGAAATTCACAACCAGATTTCAATTTCAAAAAGAATAGTATAAATGGTCAAATGAAATTACAAACATAAAAATAAACGCTTCTTGGAGATATGTTTAAACATGGTTTCACATCTATGCAACAGCACATGTAAAAAGTATGTCAGAGGTTTTAAAAGTACTTTTGTACAAGAAAGCAAAATGTAGATCCCTAAATTCACTTCTACATTTCAATTTTAGAAAGAATAACATAAATGTTAAAATGAAACTACCAACTTTAAAATACATGCTTTTTTGAGAAACTTTGCTTCACATCTATGAATTTTCATGTATATGTATTAATAGTCTTTGTAAAACTTTTAAAAATGTTTAAAAATATAGTTTACAACTAGAGAAAGAAATGCAGAAAAAGAAATACGCGTTTATCTGACAATTTGAAAAAGTATCAATAAATGCTAAAATGATTGTCCACACATTCAAATAAATGCGTTTTGAGAAAAGATTAAACATAGTTTTGTCATCTATGAACTTCCTTGTTAATATATAAACAGTACATGTCAAACGTTTTTCATAGGTTGTATTGTACTTTTCTGCAGTCAAATAAAATGTAGGTCTGGAAATTCACATCCAAATTTCAATTTTGAAAAGAAATGGTAAAATGAAATTACAAGCATAAAAATAAATGCTTTCTTGAGAAATGATTAAACATCTTTTCACATCTATGTAACAGCACATGTAAAAAGTTTGTCAGAGGTTTTGAATGTTCTTTTCTACAAGAAAATAAAATGTCGATCCGTAAACCACTTCTACATTTCAATTTTAAAGAGAATAGCATAAATGTTAAAATGAAACTACCAACTTTAAAATACATGCTTTTTTGAGAAATACTTAAACTTTGTATCACATCTATGAATTTTCATGTATAAGTATTAATAGGCTTTGTAAAACTTTTAATAAAGTTTAAAAATACAGTTTACAACCAGAAAAGAATATGTAGAAAAAGAAATAAGCGTTTATATTTTAATTTCAAAAAGTATAATTAAATGCTAAAATGAATGTCCACACATTGAAATAAATGCGTTTTAAGAAAAGGTTAAACATAGTTTTCTCATCTATGAACTTCCTTCTTAATATATAAAGAGTACATGTAAAACGTTTTTCAGAGGTTGTACAGTACTTTTCTACAATCAAATAAAATGTAGATCTGGAAATTCACATCCAGATTTCAATTTTGAAAAGAATAATATAAATGGTCAAATTAAATTACAAACATAAAAATAAATGCTTTTTTGAGAAATTTTTAAACATGTTTTCACCTCTATCCAACAGTACATGTAAAAAGTTTGTCAGAGATTGTAAAAGTACTTTCCTACAAGAAAGTAAAATGTAGATCCATAAATTCACTTCTACATTTCAATTTTAAAAAGAATAACATAATTGTTAAAATGAAACTACCCTTTAAAATACATGCTTTTTTGAGAAATACTTAAACTTTGTTTAAAATCTATGAATTTTCATGTGTAAGTATTACTAGCCTTTGTAAAACTTTTAAAAATGTTTAAAAATATAGTTTACAACCAGAAAAGAAAATGTAGAAAAAGAAATAAGCATTTATCTGACAATTTCAAAAAGTATCAATAAATGATAAAATGAATGGCCACACATTGAAATAAATGCGTTTTAAGAAAAGATTAAACATAGTTTTCTCATCTATGAACTTCCTTCTTAATATATAAACAGTACATGTAAAACGTTTTTCAGAGGTGGTAAAGTACTTTTCTACAAGCAAATAAAATAGAGATCTGGAAATTCACGTCAAGATTTCAATTTTGAAAAGAAATGGTAAAATGAAATTACAAGCAGAAAAATAAATGCTTTTTTGAGAAATGATTAAACATCGTTTAACATCTATGAAACAGCACATTTAACATGTTTGACAGAGGTTTTGAATGTTCTTTCCTACAAGAAAATAAAATGTAGATTCGTAAATTCACTTCTACATTTCAATTTTAAAAAGAATATCATAAATGTTAAAATGAAACTACAAACTTTAAAATACATGCTTTTTTGATAAATACTTAAACTTTGCTTCATATCTATGTATTTTCATGTATACGTATAAATAGCCTTTGTAAAACCTTTAACAAAGTTTAAAAATATAGTTTACAACCAGGAAAGAAAATGTAGAAAAAGAAATATGAGTTTATATTTCAATTTCAAAAAGTGGAAATAAATGCTAAAATGAATGTCCACACATTGAATTAAATGCATTTTAGGAAAAGATTAAAAATAGTTTTCTCATGTATGAACTTCCTTGTTAATATATAAACAGTACATGTAAAACGTTTCTCAGAGGTGGTAAAGTACTTTTCTACAAGCAAATAAAATAGAGATCTGGAAATTCACGTCCAGATTTCAATTTTGAAAAGAAATGGTAAAATGAAATTACAAGCAGAAAAATAAATGCTTTTTTGAGAAATGATTAAACATCGTTTAACATCTATGAAACAGCACATGTAACATGTTTGTCAGAGGTTTTGAATGTTCTTTCCTACAAGATATAAAATGTAGATCCGTAAATTCACTTCTACATTTCAATTTTAAAAAGAATATCCTAAATGTGAAAATGAAACTACAAACATTAAATTACATGCTTGTTTGTGAAATACTTAAACTATGTATCACATCAATGAATTTTAACAATATCTATGAAGTTTAAAAATATTGTTTACCACCAGAAACCTAAATGTAGATAAAGAAATACGCATTTAAATATCAATTTCAAAAAGTATAAATAAATGCTAAAATGAATGTCCACACTTTTGCAAAACGTTTGTCAGAGGTGGTAAAGTACTTTTCTACAAGCAAATAAAATGGAGATCTGGTAATTCACATCCAGATTTCAATTTTTAAAAGAATAATATAAATGGTGAAATGAAATTACAAACTGAAAAATAAAAGCTTTTTTGAGAAATGTTTCAACATTATTTCACATCTATCAATTTTAATGTTGAAGTATTAACAACCTTTGTAAAACCTTTAAAAGAAGTTGAAAAAAATACTTTACAACCTGAACACAAACTTAGATAAAGAAATTCGTGTTTAAATTTCAATTTCAAAATGTATCAATAAATGCTAAAATGAATGTCCACACATTGAAATAAATGCGTTTTAAGAAAAGATTAAACATAGTTTTCTCATCTATGAACTTCCTTCTTAATATATAAACAGTACATGTAATACGTTTGTCAGAGTTTGTAATGTTCTTTTCTACCAGCAAATAACATGTAGATCTGGAAATTCACATCCAGATTTCAATTTTTAAAAGAATAATATAAATGGTGAAATGAAATTACAAACTGAAAAATAAAAGCTTTTTTGAGAAATGTTTAAACATTATTTCACATCTATCAATTTTCATGTTGAAGTATTAACAACCTTTGTAAAACCTTTAAAAGAAGTTGAAAAATATACTTTACAACCTCAACACCAACTTAGGTAAAGAAATTCGTGTTTAAATTTCAATTTCAAAATGTATCAATAAATGCTAAAATGAATTGAAATAAATGCGTTTTAGGAAAAGATTAAACATAGTTTTCTCATCTTTGAACTTCCTTGTTAATATATAAACAGTACATGTAAAATGTTTGTCATAGGTGGTAAACTACTTTTCTACAAGCATATAAAATAGAGATCTGGAAATTCACATCCAGATTTCAATTTTGAAAAGAAATGGTAAAATGAAATTACAAGCATAAAAATAAATGCTTTTTTTTAGAAATGTTTTAACATGAATTCACATCTATGAATTTTCATGATTAAATATTAAGAACACTTGTAAAATGTTTAAAGAAGTTGAAAAAATATACTTTGCAGTCAGAAAGCAAAATGTAGATAAAGAAATTTGCATTTAAATTTGAATCTCAAAACGTATAAATTAATGCTAATATGAGGCTGCAAACATTCAAATAAAACTTTTTTAGGAAAAGATTAAACAGATTTCTCAGCTATGAATTATATTGTATATAGTTTAACAGCACATGTAAAAACTTCTCAAAGGTTTTTAAAGTATTTTTCTACAAGAAAGCAAAATCTAGATCCGTAAATTCACATCTGAATTTCAATTTTAAAAAGAATAACATAAATTTTAAAATGAAATTACAAACATTAAAGTACATGCTTTTATGAGAAATGTTTAAACATGGTTTCACATCTTTAAATTTTCATGTTTAAATATTAATAGACTTTGTAAAACTTTTAACAAAGTTTAAACATATAGTTTACAACCAGAAAACAAAATGTAGACAAAGAAATATGCATTTAAATTTCAATTTAAAAAAGTATAAATAAATGCTTAAATGAAGGTCCACACATTGAAATAAATGCATTTTAGGAAAAGATTAAACATAGTTTTCTCATCTATGAACTACGTTGTTTATATATAAACAGTACATGTGAAACGTATGTCAGAGGTTGTAAAGTACTTTTCTACAGAAATGGAGAAAAGGGTGGTCACAGGGGGAGACGGTGGAAAGGGGAGACAGAGGGAATGGAGTGAGATGGAGGTAAGGTGTGAAAGAATGAAGGATGAAAGAGGGGACAGAGGGAAGGGGGTGATGGAGGTATGGGAATCAAAGGGAAGGGAAGACAGAGGGAAGGTGGAGGAGACGGAGGAAATGGGGACAGTGGGGTAGATAGAGGAAAGGAGGTTACAGAGGGGGGAGACGGCGGAACTGGGGGACAGGGGGAGATAGAGGAAAGGGCGGGCACTGGCAGAGACAGTGGAAAGGGGACACAGTGTGAATGCTGGAGACTGTGGAAAGGGGAGAGAAGGTAGTGGAGAAGACAGGGCAAAGGGGATGGAGGTAAGTGGGAGAAGGAGGAAAGGAGGACAGAGGAAATGTGAGAGAATGAGGAAAGTGGGGTTAGAGGGAAAGGGGGACGCAGAGTTAAAATGGTACAAAGGGAAGGTGGGTTAGACGGATGAAATGGGGGACAGTGGGAGAGACAGAGGAAAGGGGGTTACAGAGGGGGGATACAATGGAACTGGGGGACAGGGGGAGACGGAGGAAATGGCCAGCACTGTTGGAGATGGTGTAAAGGGGAGACAGAGTGAATGCTGGAGACTGACAAAAGGGGTGACAGAAAAAAGTGGTGAGATGGAGGAAAGCGGAGACCAAGGGAAGAGGGTGACTTAGGAAAGGGTGACAGAGAGAAGGGGGTGATGGTAGAAAGTGGGGGACAGAGGGAAGGTGGAGACGGAGTAAAGGGGGACAGAGGAAAGTGGGGACAGAGGATAGGGGAGGAGACAGGGCAAAGGGAATGGAGGGAAGGAGGAGAAGTTGGAAAGGAGGGCAGAGGGAATGTGAGAGAATGAGGTAAGTGGGAACAGAGGGAACGGGGACACAGAGTTCAGGGGGGACAAAGTGAAGTCGGGCAAGTTGGATGAAATGTGGACAGAGGGTGGAGACAAAGGAAAGGGGGTACAGAGTTGGTGAGGTGGAGGAACTGGGGACAGGGGTAATGTATGGACAGGGGTGAGACGGTGGAATGGAGGGACAGACAGAAGGGCTGAGATGGAGGAAAGGGAGCAGAGCAAAGAGGGATATGGATGGCAAGGGGAACAGAGGGAAGGGTTATAGATGGAGATAAGGGGAACAGAGGAAATGGGAGACGGAGGAAATTGGGGTCAGAGGGAAGAGGGACAGATGGAAGGGGACACGGAGTTAAGGAGGGACAACGCGAAGGCGCGTAATACGGAGGAAGTGAAGGTCAGGGGCAGAGACGGAGGAAAGGGCGGACACGGGGGATGCGGGGAATCAGAGCTGGGTAATCAGAGGCGGGGAATCAGAGTTGGGGAATCAGAGGCGGGGAATCAGATATGGGGAAACAGAGGCGGGGAATCAGAGGCGGGGAAACAGAGGCGGGGAATCTGATTGGGGAATCAGAGGTGGCGAATGAAAGGCGGTGAATCAGAGATGGGGAATCAGAGGCGGGGAATCAGAGGCAGGGAATCAAACACGGGGAATCAGAGGTGGAGAATCAGAGCTGGGGAATCAGTGGCGGGAAATCAGAGTTGGGGAATCAGAGGCGGGGAATCAGATATGGGGAAACAGAGGTGGGGAATCAGAGGCAGGGAAACAGAGGTGGGGAATCAGATATGGGGAATCAGAGGCAGCGAATCAGAGGCGGGGAACAAGAGGCGGGGAATCAGAGGCCGGGAATCAGAGGCCGCGAATGAGAGGCCGGGAATCAGAGGCAGGGAATCAGAGGCCGGGAATCAGAGATGGGGAATCAGAGGCGGGGAATCAAACACGGGGAATCAGAGCTGGGGAATCAGAGGCGGGGAATCAGAGTTGGGGAATCAGAGGCGGGGAATCAGATATGGGGAAACAGAGGCGGGGAAACAGAGGCAGGGAATCAGAGAGGCGGGGAGTCAGAGGCTGGGAATCAGAGGCAGGGAATCAGATGTGCGGAATCAGAGATGAGGAATCAGAGGCGGGGAATCAGAGGCAGGGAATCAAACACGGGGAATCAGAGGTGGAGAATCAGAGCTGGGGAATCAGTGGCGGGGAATCAGAGTTGGGGAATCAGAGGCGGGGAATCAGATATGGGGAAACAGAGGTGGGGAATCAGAGGCAGGGAAACAGAGGTGGGGAATCAGATATGGGGAATCAGAGGTGGGGAATCAAAGGTTTGGAAACAGAGGCAGGGAATCAGAGGCGGGGAGTCAGAGGCGGGGAATCAGAGGCAGGGAATCAGATGTGCGGAATCAGAGATGGGGAATCAGAGGCAGCGAATCAGAGGCGGGGAACAAGAGGCGGGGAATCAGAGGCCGGGAATCAGAGGCCGGGAATGAGAGGCCGGGAATCAGAGGCAGGGAATCAGAGGCCGGGAATCAGAGATGGGGAATCAGAGGCGGGGAATCAAACACGGGGAATCAGAGCTGGGGAATCAGAGGCGGGGAATCAGAGGCGGGGAATCAGAGGCGGGGAATCAGATATGGGGAAACAGAGGCGGGGAAACAGAGGCAGGGAATCAGAGAGGCGGGGAGTCAGAGGCTGGGAATCAGAGGCAGGGAATCAGATGTGCGGAATCAGAGATGAGGAATCTGAGGCAGCGAATCAGAGGCGGGGAACCAGAGGCGGGGAATCAGAGGCCGGGAATCAGAGGCCGGGAATGAGAGGCCGGGAATCAGAGGCCGGGAATCAGAGGCCGGGAATCAGAGATGGGGAATCAGAGGCGGGGAATCAAACACGGGGAATCAGAGCTGGGGAATCAGAGGCGGGGAATCAGAGTTGGGGAATCAGAGGCGGGGAATCAAATATGGGGAAACAGAGGCGGGGAATCAGAGGCGGGGAATCAGAGGCGCAGAAACAGAGGCGGGGTATCAGATATGGGGAATCAGAGGTGGGGAATCAGGGGCGGGGTATAAGAGGCTGGGTATCAGACACGGGGATTCAGAGGCGGGGAATCAGAGATGGGGAATCAGAGGCGGGGAATCAGAGGCAGGGAATCAGACGCGGGGAATCAGAGGCGGGGAATCAGAGCCTGGGAATCAGAGGCGGGGAATCAGAGGCGGGGAAAGAGAGGCGGGGAATCAGATATGGGGACAGAGGTGGGGAATCAGAGGTTGGGAATCAGAGGCAGGGAATCAGAGGCGGGGAATCAGAGGCGGGGAATCAGAGGCAGGGTTTCGGATGTGCGGAATCAGAGATGGGGAATCAGAGGTGGGGAATCAGAGTCCAGGAATCAGAGATGGGGAATCAGAGGCGGGGAATCAGAGGCGGAAAAACATAGGTGGGGAATCAGATACGGGGAATCAGAGGTGGGGAATCAGAGGCGGTGAATCAGAGTTGGGGAATCAGAGGCGGGGAATCAGAGCTGTGGTATCAGAGGCGGGGAATCAGAGTTTGGGAATCAGAGGCGGGGAATCAGATATGGGGAATCAGAGGCGGGGAATCAGAGGCGCGGAAAGAGAGGCGGGAAATCAGATATGGGGAATCAGAGGTGCGAATCGGGGAGGGGTATCAGAGGCTGGGTATCAGAAACTGGGATTCAGAGGCAGGGAATCAGATGTGCGGAATCAGAGATGGGGAATCAGAGGCAGCGAATCAGAGGCGGGGAACCAGAGGCGGGGAATCAGATATGGGTAATAAGAGGCGGGGAATCAGAGTTGGGGAATCAGAGGCGGGGAATCAGATATGGGGAAAGAGAGGCGGGGAATCAGAGGCGGGGAAACAGAGGCGGGGAATCTGATATGGGGAATCTGAGGTGGCGAACGAAAGGCGGTGAATCAGAGATGGGGAATCAGAGGCGGGGAATCAGAGGCAGGGAATCAAACACGGGGAATCAGAGGTGGGGTATCAGAGCTGGGGAATCAGAGGCGGGGAATCAGAGTTGGGGAATCAGAGGCGGGGAATCAGATATTGGGAAACAGAGGCGGGGAATCAGAGGCAGGGAAACAGAGGTGGGGAATCAGATATGGGGAATCAGAGGTGGGGAATCAGAGGTTGGGAATGAGAGGCCGGGAATCAGAGGCCGGGGAATCAGAGGCGGGGAATCAGAGATGGGGAATCAGAGGCGGGGAATCAAAAACGGGGAATCAGAGCTGGGGAATCAGAGGCGGGGAATCAGAGTTGGCGAATCAGATATGGGGAATCAGACGCAGGGAATCAGACACGGGGAATCAGAGGCGGGGAATCAGAGATGGGGAATCAGAGGCGGTGAATCAGAGGCAGGGAATCGGACACCGGGAATCAGAGGCGGGGAATCAGAGCTGGGGAATCAGAGGCGGGGAATCAGAGTTGGGGAATCAGAGGCGGGGAATCAGATGTGGTGAATCAGAGGTGGGGAATCAGAGGTTGTGAATCAGAGATGGGGAATCACAGGCGGGAAATCAGAGGCAGGGAATCAGAGCTGGGGAATCAGAGGAGGGGAATCAGAGCTGGGGAATCAGAGGCAGGGAATCAGAGTTGGGGATTCAGAGGCGGGGAATCTGAGCTGGGGAATCAGAAGCGGGGAATCAGAGGCGGGGAATCAGAGGCAGGGAATCAGAGGCGGGGAATCAGAGGCAGGGAATCAGATGTGGGGAATCAGAGGCAGGGAATCAGAGCTGGGGTATCAGAGGCGTGGAATCAGAGTTTGGGAATCAGAGGCGGGGAATCAGATATGGGGAATCAGAGGCGGGGAATCAGAGGCGCGGAAAGAGAGGCGGGAAATCAGATATGGGGAATCAGAGGTGGGGAATCGGGGAGGGGTATCAGAGGCTGGGTATCAGACACGGGGATTCAGGGGCGGGGAATCAGAGATGGGGAATCAGAGGCGGTGAATCAGAGGCAGGGAATCAGACGCGGGGAATCAGAGGTGGGGAATCAGAGCTGGGTAATCAGAGGCGGGGAATCAGAGTTGGGGAATCAGAGGCGGGGAATAAAATATGGGGAAACAGAGGCGGGGAATCAGAGGCGGGGAATCAGATATGGGGAAACAGAGGCGGGGAAACAGAGGCAGGGAATCAGAGAGGCGGGGAGTCAGAGGCTGGGAATCAGAGGCAGGGAATCAGATGTGCGGAATCAGAGATGAGGAATCAGAGGCAGCGAATCAGAGGCGGGGAACCAGAGGCAGGGAATCAGAGGCCGGGAATGAGAGGCCGGGAATCAGAGGCCGGGAATCAGAGGCCGGGAATCAGAGATGGGGAATCAGAGGCGGGGAATCAAACACGGGGAATCAGAGCTGGGGAATCAGAGGCGGGGAATCAGAGTTGGGGAATCAGAGGCGGGGAATCAAATATGGGGAAACAGAGGCGGGGAATCAGAGGCGGGGAATCAGAGGCGCAGAAACAGAGGCGGGGTATCAGATATGGGGAATCAGAGGTGGGGAATCAGGGGCGGGGTATCAGAGGCTGGGTATCAGACACGGGGATTCAGAGGCGGGGAATCAGAGATGGGGAATCAGAGGCGGGGAATCAGAGGCAGGGAATCAGACGCGGGGAATCAGAGGCGGGGAATCAGAGCCTGGGAATCAGAGGCGGGGAATCAGAGGCGGGGAAAGAGAGGCGGGAAATCAGATATGGGGACAGAGGTGGGGAATCAGAGGTTGGGAATCAGAGGCAGGGAATCAGAGGCGGGGAATCAGAGGCGGGGAATCAGAGGCAGGGTTTCGGATGTGCGGAATCAGAGATGGGGAATCAGAGGTGGGGAATCAGAGTCCAGGAATCAGAGATGGGGAATCAGAGGCGGGGAATCAGAGGCGGAAAAACATAGGTGGGGAATCAGATACGGGGAATCAGAGGTGGGGAATCAGAGGCGGTGAATCAGAGTTGGGGAATCAGAGGCGGGGAATCAGAGCTGGGGTATCAGAGGCGGGGAATCAGAGTTTGGGAATCAGAGGCGGGGAATCAGATATGGGGAATCAGAGGCGGGGAATCAGAGGCGCGGAAAGAGAGGCGGGAAATCAGATATGGGGAATCAGAGGTGCGAATCGGGGAGGGGTATCAGAGGCTGGGTATCAGAAACGGGGATTCAGAGGCAGGGAATCAGATGTGCGGAATCAGAGATGGGGAATCAGAGGCAGCGAATCAGAGGCGGGGAACCAGAGGCGGGGAATCAGATATGGGTAATCAGACGCGGGGAATCAGAGTTGGGGAATCAGAGGCGGGGAATCAGATATGGGGAAAGAGAGGCGGGGAATCAGAGGCGGGGAAACAGAGGCGGGGAATCTGATATGGGGAATCTGAGGTGGCGAATGAAAGGCGGTGAATCAGAAATGGGGAATCAGAGGCGGGGAATCAGAGGCAGGGAATCAGATATGGGGATTCAGAGGTGGGGAATCAGAGGTTGAGAATCAGAGGCAGGGAATCGGAGGCAGGGAATCAGAGGCAGGGAATCAGATGTGGGGAATCTGAGGCTGGGAATCAGAGCTGGGGAATAAGAGGCATGGAATCAGAGTTTGGGAATCAGAGGCGGGGAATTAGATATGGGGAAACAGAGGCGGGGAATCAGAGGTGGGGAAACAGAGCTGGTGAATCAGAGGCGGGGAATCAGAGTTGGGGAATCAGAGGCGGGGAATCAGATATGGGGAATCAGAGGCGGGGAATCAGGCGCGGAAAGAGAGGCAGGGAATCAGATATGGGGAATCAGAGGTGGGGAATCAGGGGCGGGGTATCAGAGGCTGGGTATCAGACACGGGGATTCAGAGGCGGCGAATCAGAGATGGGGAATCAGAGGCAGGGAATCAGAGGCAGGGAATCAGATATGGGGAAACAGAGGCGGGGAATCAGAGGCGGGGAAACAGAGGCGGGGAATCTGATATGGGGAATCAGAGGTGGCGAATTAAAGGAAGTGAATCAGAGATGGGGAATCAGAGGCGGGGTATCAGAGGCAGGGAATCAAACACGGTGAATCAGAGGCGGGGAATCAGAGCTGGAGAATCAGAGGTGGGGAATCAGAGATGGGGAATCAGAGGCAGGGAATCAAACACGGGGAATCAGAGCTGGGGAATCAGAGGCGGGGAATCAGAGTTGGCGAATCAGATATGGGGAATCAGAGGTGGGGAATCAGGGGCGGGGAATCAGTGGCAGGGAATCAGAGGTGGGAATCAGAGGCCGGGAATCAGAGACAGGGAATCAGACACGTGGAATCAGAGGCGGGGAATCAGAGATGGGGAATCAGAGGCGGTGAATCAGAGGCAGGGAATCGGACACCGGGAATCAGAGGCGGGGAATCAGAGCTGGGGAATCAGAGGCGGGGAATCAGAGTTGGGGAATCAGAGGAGGGGAATCAGATGTGGTGAATCAGAGGTGGGGAATCAGAGGTTGTGAATCAGAAATGGGGAATCACAGGCGCGAAATCAGAGGCAGGGAATCAGAGCTGGGGAATCAGATGAGGGGAATCAGAGCTGGGGAATCAGAGGCAGGGAATCAGAGTTGGGGATTCAGAGGCGGGGAATCAGAGCTGGGGAATCAGAAGCGGGAAATCAGAGGCGGGGAATCAGAGGCAGGGAATCAGAGGCAGGCAATCAGATATGGGGATTCAGAGGTGGGGAATCAGAGGTTGGGAATCAGAGGCAGGGAATCAGAGGCGTGGAATCAGAGGCAGGGAATCAGATGTGGGGAATCAGAGGCAGGGAATCAGAGCTGGGGTATCAGAGGCGGGGAATCAGAGTTTGGGAATCAGAGGCGGGGAATCAGATATGGGGAATCAGAGGCGGGGAATCAGAGTTTGGGAATCACAGGCGGGGAATCAGATATGGGGAATCAGAGGTGGAGAATCAGGGGAGGGGTATCAGAGGCTGGGTATCAGACACGGGGATTCAGAGGCGGGGAATCAGAGATGGGGAATCAGAGGCGGGGAATCAGAGGCAGGGAATCAGACGCGGGGAATCAGAGGCGGGGAATCAGAGCTGGGTAATCAGAGGCGGGGAATCAGAGTTGTGGAATCAGAGGCGGGTAATCAGATATGGGGAAAGAGAGGCGGGGAATCAGAGGCGGGGAAACAGAGGCGGGGAATCTGATATGGGGAATCAGAGGTGGCGAATGAAAGGCGGTGAATCAGAGATGGGGAATCAGAGGCGGGGTATCAGAGGCAGGGAATCAAACACGGGGAATCAGAGGTGGGGTATCAGAGCTGGGGAATCAGAGGCGGGGAATCAGAGTTGGGGAATCAGAGGCGAGGAATCAGATATTGGGAAACAGAGGCGGGGAATCAGAGGCAGGGAAACAGAGGTGGGGAATCAGATATGGGGAATCAGAGGTGGGGAATCAGAGGTTGGGAAACAGAGGCAGGGAATCAGAGGCGGGGAGTCAGAGGCGGGGAATCAGAGGCAGGGAATCAGATGTGCGGAATCAGAGATGGGGCATCAGAGGCAGCGAATCAGAGGCGGGGAACCAGAGGCGGGGAATCAGATATGGGTAATCAGAGGCGGTGAATCAGAGGCAGGGAATCAGACGCGGGGAATCAGAGGCGGGGAATCAGAGCTGGGTAATCAGAGGCGGGGAATCAGAGTTGGGGAATCAGAGGCGGGGAATCAAATATGGGGAAACAGAGGCGGGGAATCAGAGGCGGGGAATCAGATATGGGGAAACAGAGGCGGGGAAACAGAGGCAGGGAATCAGAGAGGCGGGGAGTCAGAGGTTGGGAATCAGAGGCAGGGAATCAGATGTGCGGAATCAGAGATGAGGAATCAGAGGCAGCGAATCAGAGGCGGGGAACCAGAGGCGGGGAATCAGAGGCCGGGAATGAGAGGCCGGGAATCAGAGGCCGGGAATCAGAGGCCGGGAATCAGAGATGGGGAATCAGAGGCGGGGAATAAAACACGGGGAATCAGAGCTGGGGAATCAGAGGCGGGGAATCAGAGTTGGGGAATCAGAGGCGGGGAATCAAATATGGGGAAACAGAGGTGGGGAATCAGAGGCGGGGAATCAGAGGCGCAGAAACAGAGGCGGGGTATCAGATATGGGGAATCAGAGGTGGGGAATCAGGGGCGGGGTATCAGAGGCTGGGTATCAGACACGGGGATTCAGAGGCGGGGAATCAGAGATGGGGAATCAGAGGCGGGGAATCAGAGGCAGGGAATCAGACGCGGGGAATCAGAGGCGGGGAATCAGAGCCTGGGAATCAGAGGCGGGGAATCAGAGGCGGGGAAAGAGAGGCGGGGAATCAGATATGGGGACAGAGGTGGGGAATCAGAGGTTGGGAATCAGAGGCAGGGAATCAGAGGCGGGGAATCAGAGGCGGGGAATCAGAGGCAGGGTTTCGGATGTGCGGAATCAGAGATGGGGAATCAGAGGTGGGGAATCAGAGTCCAGGAATCAGAGATGGGGAATCAGAGGCGGGGAATCAGAGGCGGAAAAACATAGGTGGGGAATCAGATACAGGGAATCAGAGGTGGGGAATCAGAGGCGGTGAATCAGAGTTGGGGAATCAGAGGCGGGGAATCAGAGCTGGGGAAAGAGAGGCGGGGAATCAGAGGCGGGGAAACAGAGGCGGGGAATCTGATATGGGGAATCTTAGGTGGCGAATGAAAGGCGGTGAATCAGAGATGGGGAATCAGAGGCGGGGAATCAGAGGCAGGGAATCAAACACGCGGAATCAGAGGTGGGGTGTCAGAGCTGGGGAATCAGAGGCGGGGAATCAGAGTTGGGGAATCAGAGGCGGGGAATCAGATATTGGGAAACAGAGGCGGGGAATCAGAGGCAGGGAAACAGAGGTGGGGAATCATATATGGGGAATCAGAGGTGGAGAATCAGAGGTTGGGAATGAGAGGCCGGGAATCAGAGGCCGTGGAATCAGAGGCGGGGAATCAGAGATGGGGAATCAGAGGCGGGGAATCAAACACGGGGAATCAGAGCTGGGGAATCAGAGGCGGGGAATCAGAGTTGGCGAATCAGATATGGGGAATCAGAGTTGGGGAATCAGGGGCGAGGAATCAGTGGCAGGGAATCAGAGGTGGGAATCAGAGGCGGGGAATCAGAGGCAGGGAATCAGACACGGGGAATCAGAGGCGGGGAATCAGAGATGGGGAATCAGAGGCGGTGAATCAGAGGCAGGGAATCGGACACCGGGAATCAGAGGCGGGGAATCAGAGCTGGGGAATCAGAGGCGGGGAATCAGAGTTGGGGAATCAGAGGCGGGGAATCAGATGTGGTGAATCAGAGGTGGGGAATCAGAGGTTGTGAATCAGAGATGGGGAATCACAGGCGGGAAATCAGAGGCAGGGAATCAGAGCTGGGGAATCAGAGGAGGGGAATCAGAGCTGGGGAATGAGAGGCAGGGAATCAGAGTTGGGGATTCAGAGGCGGGGAATCTGAGCTGGGGAATCAGAAGCGGGGAATCAGAGGCGGGGAATCAGAGGCAGGGAATCAGAGGCGGGGAATCAGAGGCAGGGAATCAGAGCTGGGGTATCAGAGGCGGGGAATCAGAGTTTGGGAATCAGAGGCGGGGAATCAGAGCTGGGGTATC
This sequence comes from Narcine bancroftii, assembly GCF_036971445.1. NCBI lineage: Eukaryota > Metazoa > Chordata > Chondrichthyes > Torpediniformes > Narcinidae > Narcine > Narcine bancroftii. The sequence goes on from NC_091474.1 coordinate 57,623,674, forward strand.
AGAGGCGGGGAATCAGAGTTTGGGAATCAGAGGCGGGGAATCAGATATGGGGAATCAGAGGCGGGGAATCAGAGGCGCAGAAAGAGAGGCGGGAAATCAGATATGGGGAATCAGAGGTGCGAATCGGGGAGGGGTATCAGAGGCTGGGTATCAGAAACGGGGATTCAGAGGCAGGGAATCAGATGTGCGGAATCAGAGATGGGGAATCAGAGGCAGCGAATCAGAGGCGGGGAACCAGAGGCGGGGAATCAGATATGGGTAATCAGACGCGGGGAATCAGAGTTGGGGAATCAGAGGCGGGGAATCAGATATGGGGAAAGAGAGGCGGGGAATCAGAGGCGGGGAAACAGAGGCGGGGAATCTGATATGGGGAATCTGAGGTGGCGAATGAAAGGCGGTGAATCAGAAATGGGGAATCAGAGGCGGGGAATCAGAGGCAGGGAATCAGATATGGGGATTCAGAGGTGGGGAATCAGAGGTTGAGAATCAGAGGCAGGGAATCGGAGGCAGGGAATCAGAGGCAGGGAATCAGATGTGGGGAATCTGAGGCTGGGAATCAGAGCTGGGGAATAAGAGGCGTGGAATCAGAGTTTGGGAATCAGAGGCGGGGAATTAGATATGGGGAAACAGAGGCGGGGAATCAGAGGTGGGGAAACAGAGCTGGTGAATCAGAGGCGGGGAATCAGAGTTGGGGAATCAGAGGCGGGGAATCAGATATGGGGAATCAGAGGCGGGGAATCAGGCGCGGAAAGAGAGGCAGGGAATCAGATATGGGGAATCAGAGGTGGGGAATCAGGGGCGGGGTATCAGAGGCTGGGTATCAGACACGGGGATTCAGAGGCGGCGAATCAGAGATGGGGAATCAGAGGCAGGGAATCAGAGGCAGGGAATCAGATATGGGGAAACAGAGGCGGGGAATCAGAGGCGGGGAAACAGAGGCGGGGAATCTGATATGGGGAATCAGAGGTGGCGAATTAAAGGAAGTGAATCAGAGATGGGGAATCAGAGGCGGGGTATCAGAGGCAGGGAATCAAACACGGTGAATCAGAGGCGGGGAATCAGAGCTGGAGAATCAGAGGTGGGGAATCAGAGATGGGGAATCAGAGGCAGGGAATCAAACACGGGGAATCAGAGCTGGGGAATCAGTGGCGGGGAATCAGAGTTGGCGAATCAGATATGGGGAATCAGAGGTGGGGAATCAGGGGCGGGGAATCAGTGGCAGGGAATCAGAGGTGGGAATCAGAGGCCGGGAATCAGAGACAGGGAATCAGACACGTGGAATCAGAGGCGGGGAATCAGAGATGGGGAATCAGAGGCGGTGAATCAGAGGCAGGGAATCGGACACCGGGAATCAGAGGCGGGGAATCAGAGCTGGGGAATCAGAGGCGGGGAATCAGAGTTGGGGAATCAGAGGAGGGGAATCAGATGTGGTGAATCAGAGGTGGGGAATCAGAGGTTGTGAATCAGAAATGGGGAATCACAGGCGCGAAATCAGAGGCAGGGAATCAGAGCTGGGGAATCAGATGAGGGGAATCAGAGCTGGGGAATCAGAGGCAGGGAATCAGAGTTGGGGATTCAGAGGCGGGGAATCAGAGCTGGGGAATCAGAAGCGGGAAATCAGAGGCGGGGAATCAGAGGCAGGGAATCAGAGGCAGGCAATCAGATATGGGGATTCAGAGGTGGGGAATCAGAGGTTGGGAATCAGAGGCAGGGAATCAGAGGCGTGGAATCAGAGGCAGGGAATCAGATGTGGGGAATCAGAGGCAGGGAATCAGAGCTGGGGTATCAGAGGCGGGGAATCAGAGTTTGGGAATCAGAGGCGGGGAATCAGATATGGCGAATCAGAGGCGGGGAATCAGAGTTTGGGAATCACAGGCGGGGAATCAGATATGGGGAATCAGAGGTGGAGAATCAGGGGAGGGGTATCAGAGGCTGGGTATCAGACACGGGGATTCAGAGGCGGGGAATCAGAGATGGGGAATCAGAGGCGGGGAATCAGAGGCAGGGAATCAGACGCGGGGAATCAGAGGCGGGGAATCAGAGCTGGGTAATCAGAGGCGGGGAATCAGAGTTGTGGAATCAGAGGCGGGTAATCAGATATGGGGAAAGAGAGGCGGGGAATCAGAGGCGGGGAAACAGAGGCGGGGAATCTGATATGGGGAATCAGAGGTGGCGAATGAAAGGCGGTGAATCAGAGATGGGGAATCAGAGGCGGGGTATCAGAGGCAGGGAATCAAACACGGGGAATCAGAGGTGGGGTATCAGAGCTGGGGAATCAGAGGCGGGGAATCAGAGTTGGGGAATCAGAGGCGAGGAATCAGATATTGGGAAACAGAGGCGGGGAATCAGAGGCAGGGAAACAGAGGTGGGGAATCAGATATGGGGAATCAGAGGTGGGGAATCAGAGGTTGGGAAACAGAGGCAGGGAATCAGAGGCGGGGAGTCAGAGGCGGGGAATCAGAGGCAGGGAATCAGATGTGCGGAATCAGAGATGGGGTATCAGAGGCAGCGAATCAGAGGCGGGGAACCAGAGGCGGGGAATCAGATATGGGTAATCAGAGGCGGTGAATCAGAGGCAGGGAATCAGACGCGGGGAATCAGAGGCGGGGAATCAGAGCTGGGTAATCAGAGGCGGGGAATCAGAGTTGGGGAATCAGAGGCGGGGAATCAAATATGGGGAAACAGAGGCGGGGAATCAGAGGCGGGGAATCAGATATGGGGAAACAGAGGCGGGGAAACAGAGGCAGGGAATCAGAGAGGCGGGGAGTCAGAGGTTGGGAATCAGAGGCAGGGAATCAGATGTGCGGAATCAGAGATGAGGAATCAGAGGCAGCGAATCAGAGGCGGGGAACCAGAGGCGGGGAATCAGAGGCCGGGAATGAGAGGCCGGGAATCAGAGGCCGGGAATCAGAGGCCGGGAATCAGAGATGGGGAATCAGAGGCGGGGAATAAAACACGGGGAATCAGAGCTGGGGAATCAGAGGCGGGGAATCAGAGTTGGGGAATCAGAGGCAGGGAATCAAATATGGGGAAACAGAGGTGGGGAATCAGAGGCGGGGAATCAGAGGCGCAGAAACAGAGGCGGGGTATCAGATATGGGGAATCAGAGGTGGGGAATCAGGGGCGGGGTATCAGAGGCTGGGTATCAGACACGGGGATTCAGAGGCGGGGAATCAGAGATGGGGAATCAGAGGCGGGGAATCAGAGGCAGGGAATCAGACGCGGGGAATCAGAGGCGGGGAATCAGAGCCTGGGAATCAGAGGCGGGGAATCAGAGGCGGGGAAAGAGAGGCGGGGAATCAGATATGGGGACAGAGGTGGGGAATCAGAGGTTGGGAATCAGAGGCAGGAAATCAGAGGCGGGGAATCAGAGGCGGGGAATCAGAGGCAGGGTTTCGGATGTGCGGAATCAGAGATGGGGAATCAGAGGTGGGGAATCAGAGTCCAGGAATCAGAGATGGGGAATCAGAGGCGGGGAATCAGAGGCGGAAAAACATAGGTGGGGAATCAGATACAGGGAATCAGAGGTGGGGAATCAGAGGCGGTGAATCAGAGTTGGGGAATCAGAGGCGGGGAATCAGAGCTGGGGTATCAGAGGCGGGGAATCAGAGTTTGGGAATCAGAGGCGGGGAATCAGATATGGGGAATCAGAGGCGGGGAATCAGAGGCGCGGAAAGAGAGGCGGGAAATCAGATATGGGGAATCAGAGGTGCGAATCGGGGAGGGGTATCAGAGGCTGGGTATCAGAAACGGGGATTCAGAGGCAGGGAATCAGATGTGCGGAATCAGAGATGGGGAATCAGAGGCAGCGAATCAGAGGCGGGGAACCAGAGGCGGGGAATCAGATATGGGTAATCAGAGGCGGGGAATCAGAGTTGGGGAATCAGAGGCGGGGAATCAGATATGGGGAAAGAGAGGCGGGGAATCAGAGGCGGGGAAACAGAGGCGGGGAATCTGATATGGGGAATCTTAGGTGGCGAATGAAAGGCGGTGAATCAGAGATGGGGAATCAGAGGCGGGGAATCAGAGGCAGGGAATCAAACACGCGGAATCAGAGGTGGGGTGTCAGAGCTGGGGAAACAGAGGCGGGGAATCAGAGTTGGGGAATCAGAGGCGGGGAATCAGATATTGGGAAACAGAGGCGGGGAATCAGAGGCAGGGAAACAGAGGTGGGGAATCATATATGGGGAATCAGAGGTGGAGAATCAGAGGTTGGGAATGAGAGGCCGGGAATCAGAGGCCGTGGAATCAGAGGCGGGGAATCAGAGATGGGGAATCAGAGGCGGGGAATCAAACACGGGGAATCAGAGCTGGGGAATCAGAGGCGGGGAATCAGAGTTGGCGAATCAGATATGGGGAATCAGAGTTGGGGAATCAGGGGCGAGGAATCAGTGGCAGGGAATCAGAGGTGGGAATCAGAGGCGGGGAATCAGAGGCAGGGAATCAGACACGGGGAATCAGAGGCGGGGAATCAGAGATGGGGAATCAGAGGCGGTGAATCAGAGGCAGGGAATCGGACACCGGGAATCAGAGGCGGGGAATCAGAGCTGGGGAATCAGAGGCGGGGAATCAGAGTTGGGGAATCAGAGGCGGGGAATCAGATGTGGTGAATCAGAGGTGGGGAATCAGAGGTTGTGAATCAGAGATGGGGAATCACAGGCGGGAAATCAGAGGCAGGGAATCAGAGCTGGGGAATCAGAGGAGGGGAATCAGAGCTGGGGAATGAGAGGCAGGGAATCAGAGTTGGGGATTCAGAGGCGGGGAATCTGAGCTGGGGAATCAGAAGCGGGGAATCAGAGGCGGGGAATCAGAGGCAGGGAATCAGAGGCGGGGAATCAGAGGCAGGGAATCAGATGTGGGGAATCAGAGGCAGGGAATCAGAGCTGGGGTATCAGAGGCGGGGAATCAGAGTTTGGGAATCAGAGGCGGGGAATCAGATATGGGGAATCAGAGGCGGGGAATCAGAGGCGCGGAAAGAGAGGCGGGAAATCAGATATGGGGAATCAGAGGTGGGGAATCGGGGAGGGGTATCAGAGGCTGGGTATCAGACACGGGGATTCAGGGGCGGGGAATCAGAGATGGGGAATCAGAGGCGGGGAATCAGAGGCAGGGAATCAGACGCGGGGAATCAGAGGTGGGGAATCAGAGCTGGGTAATCAGAGGCGGGGAATCAGAGTTGGGGAATCAGAGGCGGAGAATCAGATATGGGGAAAGAGAGGCGGGGAATCAGAGGTGGGGAAACAGAGGCGGGGAATCTGATATGGGGAATCAGAGGTGGCGAATGAAAGGCGGTGAATCAGAGATGGGGAATCAGAGGCGGGGAATCAGAGGCAGGGAATCAAACACGGGGAATCAGAGGTGGGGTATCAGAGCTGGGGAATCAGAGGCGGGGAATCAGAGTTGGGGAATCAGAGGCGAGGAATCAGATATTGGGAAACAGAGGCGGGGAATCAGAGGCAGGGAAACAGAGGTGGGGAATCAGATATGGGGAATCAGAGGTGGGGAATCAGAGGTTGGGAAACAGACGCAGGGAATCAGAGGCGGGGAGTCAGAGGCAGGGAATCAGAGGCAGGGAATCAGATGTGCGGAATCAGAGATGGGGAATCAGAGGCAGCGAATCAGAGGCGGGGAACCAGAGGCGGGGATTCAGAGGTGGGGAATCAGATATGGGGAAACAGAGGCGGGGAATTAGAGGCGGGCAAACAGAGGCGGGGAATCAGATATGGGGAATCAGAGGTGGGGAATCAGGGGCGGGGTATCAGAGGCTGGGTATCAGACACGGGGATTCAGAGGCGGGGAATCAGAGATGGGGAATCAGAGGCAGGGAATCAGAGGCAGGGAATCAGATATGGGGAAACAGAGGCGGGGAATCAGAGGCGGGGAAACAGAGGCGGGGAATCTGATATGGGGAATCAGAGGTGGCGAATTAAAGGAAGTGAATCAGAGATGGGGAATCAGAGGCGGGGTATCAGAGGCAGGGAATCAAACACGGTGAATCAGAGGCGGGGAATCAGAGCTGGAGAATCAGAGGTGGGGAATCAGAGATGGGGAATCAGAGGCAGGGAATCAAACACGGGGAATCAGAGCTGGGGAATCAGAGGCGGGGAATCAGAGTTGGCGAATCAGATATGGGGAATCAGAGGTGGGGAATCAGGGGCGGGGAATCAGTGGCAGGGAATCAGAGGTGGGAATCAGAGGCCGGGAATCAGAGGCAGGGAATCAGACACGTGGAATCAGAGGCGGGGAATCAGAGATGGGGAATCAGAGGCGGTGAATCAGAGGCAGGGAATCGGACACCGGGAATCAGAGGCGGGGAATCAGAGCTGGGGAATCAGAGGCGGGGAATCAGAGTTGGGGAATCAGAGGAGGGGAATCAGATGTGGTGAATCAGAGGTGGGGAATCAGAGGTTGTGAATCAGAAATGGGGAATCACAGGCGCGAAATCAGAGGCAGGGAATCAGAGCTGGGGAATCAGATGAGGGGAATCAGAGCTGGGGAATCAGAGGCTGGGAATCAGAGTTGGGGATTCAGAGGCGGGGAATCAGAGCTGGGGAATCAGAAGCGGGAAATCAGAGGCGGGGAATCAGAGGCAGGGAATCAGAGGCAGGCAATCAGATATGGGGATTCAGAGGTGGGGAATCAGAGGTTGGGAATCAGAGGCAGGGAATCAGAGGCGTGGAATCAGAGGCAGGGAATCAGATGTGGGGAATCAGAGGCAGGGAATCAGAGCTGGGGTATCAGAGGCGGGGAATCAGAGTTTGGGAATCAGAGGCGGGGAATCAGATATGGGGAATCAGAGGCGGGGAATCAGAGTTTGGGAATCACAGGCGGGGAATCAGATATGGGGAATCAGAGGTGGAGAATCAGGGGAGGGGTATCAGAGGCTGGGTATCAGACACGGGGATTCAGAGGCGGGGAATCAGAGATGGGGAATCAGAGGCGGGGAATCAGAGGCAGGGAATCAGACGCGGGGAATCAGAGGCGGGGAATCAGAGCTGGGTAATCAGAGGCGGGGAATCAGAGTTGTGGAATCAGAGGCGGGTAATCAGATATGGGGAAAGAGAGGCGGGGAATCAGAGGCGGGGAAACAGAGGCGGGGAATCTGATATGGGGAATCAGAGGTGGCGAATGAAAGGCGGTGAATCAGAGATGGGGATTCAGAGGCGGGGTATCAGAGGCAGGGAATCAAACACGGGGAATCAGAGGTGGGGTATCAGAGCTGGGGAATCAGAGGCGGGGAATGAGAGTTGGGGAATCAGAGGCGAGGAATCAGATATTGGGAAACAGAGGCGGGGAATCAGAGGCAGGGAAACAGAGGTGGGGAATCAGATATGGGGAATCAGAGGTGGGGAATCAGAGGTTGGGAAACAGAGGCAGGGAATCAGAGGCGGGGAGTCAGAGGCGGGGAATCAGAGGCAGGGAATCAGATGTGCGGAATCAGAGATGGGGAATCAGAGGCAGCGAATCAGAGGCGGGGAACCAGAGGCGGGGAATCAGATATGGGTAATCAGAGGCGGTGAATCAGAGGCAGGGAATCAGACGCGGGGAATCAGAGGCGGGGAATCAGAGCTGGGTAATCAGAGGCGGGGAATCAGAGTTGGGGAATCAGAGGCGGGGAATCAAATATGGGGAAACAGAGGCGGGGAATCAGAGGCGGGGAATCAGATATGGGGAAACAGAGGTGGGGAAACAGAGGCAGGGAATCAGAGAGGCGGGGAGTCAGAGGCTGGGAATCAGAGGCAGGGAATCAGATGTGCGGAATCAGAGATGAGGAATCAGAGGCAGCGAATCAGAGGCGGGGAACCAGAGGCGGGGAATCAGAGGCCGGGAATGAGAGGCCGGGAATCAGAGGCCGGGAATCAGAGGCCGGGAATCAGAGATGGGGAATCAGAGGCGGGGAATCAAACACGGGGAATCAGAGCTGGGGAATCAGAGGCGGGGAATCAGAGTTGGGGAATCAGAGGCGGGGAATCAAATATGGGGAAACAGAGGTGGGGAATCAGAGGCGGGGAATCAGAGGCGCAGAAACAGAGGCGGGGTATCAGATATGGGGAATCAGAGGTGGGGAATCAGGGGCGGGGTATCAGAGGCTGGGTATCAGACACGGGGATTCAGAGGCGGGGAATCAGAGATGGGGAATCAGAGGCGGGGAATCAGAGGCAGGGAATCAGACGCGGGGAATCAGAGGCGGGGAATCAGAGCTTGGGAATCAGAGGCGGGGAATCAGAGGCGGGGAAAGAGAGGCGGGGAATCAGATATGGGGACAGAGGTGGGGAATCAGAGGTTGGGAATCAGAGGCAGGGAATCAGAGGCGGGGAATCAGAGGCGGGGAATCAGAGGCAGGGTTTCGGATGTGCGGAATCAGAGATGGGGAATCAGAGGTGGGGAATCAGAGTCCAGGAATCAGAGATGGGGAATCAGAGGCGGGGAATCAGAGGCGGAAAAACATAGGTGGGGAATCAGATACGGGGAATCAGAGGTGGGGAATCAGAGGCGGTGAATCAGAGTTGGGGAATCAGAGGCGGGGAATCAGAGCTGGGGTATCAGAGGCGGGGAATCAGAGTTTGGGAATCAGAGGCGGGGAATCAGATATGGGGAATCAGAGGCGGGGAATCAGAGGCGCGGAAAGAGAGGCGGGAAATCAGATATGGGGAATCAGAGGTGCGAATCGGGGAGGGGTATCAGAGGCTGGGTATCAGAAACGGGGATTCAGAGGCAGGGAATCAGATGTGCGGAATCAGAGATGGGGAATCAGAGGCAGCGAATCAGAGGCGGGGAACCAGAGGCGGGGAATCAGATATGGGTAATCAGAGGCGGGGAATCAGAGTTGGGGAATCAGAGGCGGGGAATCAGATATGGGGAAAGAGAGGCGGGGAATCAGAGGCGGGGAAACAGAGGCGGGGAATCTGATATGGGGAATCTGAGGTGGCGAATGAAAGGCGGTGAATCAGAGATGGGGAATCAGAGGCGGGGAATCAGAGGCAGGGAATCAAACACGGGGAATCAGAGGTGGGGTATCAGAGCTGGGGAATCAGAGGCGGGGAATCAGAGTTGGGGAATCAGAGGCGGGGAATCAGATATTGGGAAACAGAGGCGGGGAATCAGAGGCAGGGAAACAGAGGTGGGGAATCATATATGGGGAATCAGAGGTGGGGAATCAGAGGTTGGGAATGAGAGGCCGGGAATCAGAGGCCGGGGAATCAGAGGCGGGGAATCAGAGATGGGGAATCAGAGGCGGGGAATCAAACACGGGGAATCAGAGCTGGGGAATCAGAGGCGGGGAATCAGAGTTGGCGAATCAGATATGGGGAATCAGAGTTGGGGAATCAGGGGCGAGGAATCAGTGGCAGGGAATCAGAGGTGGGAATCAGAGGCGGGGAATCAGAGGCAGGGAATCAGACACGGGGAATCAGAGGCGGGGAATCAGAGATGGGGAATCAGAGGCGGTGAATCAGAGGCAGGGAATCGGACACCGGCAATCAGAGGCGGGGAATCAGAGCTGGGGAATCAGAGCTGGGGAATCAGAGGCAGGGAATCAGAGTTGGGGAATCAGAGGCAGGGCTCAGAGCTGGGGTATCAGAGGCGGGGAATCAGAGTTTGGGAATCAGAGGCGGGGAATCAGATATGGGGAATCAGAGGCGGGGAATCAGAGGCGCGGAAAGAGAGGCGGGAAATCAGATATGGGGAATCAGAGGTGGGGAATCGGGGAGGGGTATCAGAGGTTGGGTATCAGACACGGGGATTCAGGGGCGGGGAATCAGCGATGGGGAATCAGAGGCGGGGAAACAGAGGCAGGGTATCAGACGCGGGGAATCAGAGGTGGGGAATCAGAGCTGGGTAATCAGAGGCGGGGAATCAGAGTTGGGGAATCAGAGGCGGAGAATCAGATATGGGGAAAGAGAGGCGGGGAATCAGAGGTGGGGAAACAGAGGCGGGGAATCTGATATGGGGAATCAGAGGTGGCGAATGAAAGGCGGTGAATCAGAGATGGGGAATCAGAGGCGGGGAATCAGAGGCAGGGAATCAAACACGGGGAATCAGAGGTGGGGTATCAGAGCTGGGGAATCAGAGGCGGGGAATCAGAGTTGGGGAATCAGAGGCGAGGAATCAGATATTGGGAAACAGAGGCGGGGAATCAGAGGCAGGGAAACAGAGGTGGGGAATCAGATATGGGGAATCAGAGGTGGGGAATCAGAGGTTGGGAAACAGACGCAGGGAATCAGAGGCGGGGAGTCATAGGCAGGGAATCAGAGGCAGGGAATCAGATGTGCGGAATCAGAGATGGGGAATCAGAGGCAGCGAATCAGAGGCGGGGAACCAGAGGCGGGGATTCAGAGGTGGGGAATCAGATATGGGGAAACAGAGGCGGGGAATTAGAGGCGGGCAAACAGAGGCGGGGAATCAGATATGGGGAATCAGAGGTGGGGAATCAGAGGTTGTGAATCAGAGATGGGGAATCACAGGTGGGAAATCAAAGGCAGGGAATCAGAGCTGGGGAATCAGAGGCGGGGAATCAGAGCTGGGGAATCAGAGGCGGGGAATCAGAGCTGGGGAATCAGAGGCAGGGAATCAGAGTTGGGGATTCAGAGGCGGGGAATCAGAGCTGGGGAATCAGTGGCGGGGAATCAGAGGCAGGGAATCAGAGGCGGGGAATCAGAGGCAGGGAATCAGATGTGGGGAATCAGAGGCAGGGAATCAGAGCTGGGGTATCAGAGGCGGGGAATCAGAGTTTGGGAATCAGAGGTGGGGAATCAGATATGGGGAATCAGAGGCGCGGAAAGAGAGGCGGGAAATCTAATATGGGGAATCAGAGGTGGGGAATCGGGGAGGGGTATCAGAGGCTGGGTATCAGACACGGGGATTCAGGGGCGGGGAATCAGAGATGGGGAATCAGAGGCGGGGAATCAGAGGCAGGGAATCAGATGCGGGGAATCAGAGGTGGGGAATCAGAGCTGGGTAATCAGAGGCGGGGAATCAGAGTTGGGGAATCAGAGGCGGAGAATCAGATATGGGAAAAGAGAGGCGGGGAATCAGAGGTGGGGAAACAGAGGCGGGGAATCTGATATGGGGAATCAGAGGTGGCGAATGAAAGGCGGTGAATCAGAGATGGGGAATCAGAGGCGGGGAATCAGAGGCAGGGAATCAAACACGGGGAATCAGAGGTGGGGTATCAGAGCTGGGGAATCAGAGGCGGGGAATCAGAGTTGGGGAATCAGAGGCGAGGAATCAGATATTGGGAAACAGAGGCGGGGAATCAGAGGCAGGGAAACAGAGGTGGGGAATCAGATATGGGGAATCAGAGGTGGGGAATCAGAGGTTGGGAAACAGACGCAGGGAATCAGAGGCGGGGAGTCAGAGGCAGGGAATCAGAGGCAGGGAATCAGATGTGCGGAATCAGAGATGGGGAATCAGAGGCAGCGAATCAGAGGCGGGGAACCAGAGGCGGGGATTCAGAGGTGGGGAATCAGATATGGGGAAACAGAGGCGGGGAATTAGAGGCGGGCAAACAGAGGCGGGGAATCAGATATGGGGAATCAGAGGTGGGGAATCAGAGGTTGTGAATCAGAGATGGGGAATCACAGGCGGGAAATCAAAGGCAGGGAATCAGAGCTGGGGAATCAGAGGCGGGGAATCAGAGCTGGGGAATCAGAGGCGGGGAATCAGAGCTGGGGAATCAGAGGCAGGGAATCAGAGTTGGGGATTCAGAGGCGGGGAATCAGAGCTGGGGAATCAGTGGCGGGGAATCAGAGGCAGGGAATCAGAGGCGGGGAATCAGAGGCAGGGAATCAGATATGGGGATTCAGAGGTGGGGAATCAGAGGTTGAGAATCAGAGGCAGGGAATCGGAGGCAGGGAATCAGAGGCAGGGAATCAGATGTGGGGAATCTGAGGCTGGGAATCAGAGCTGGGGAATTAGAGGCGTGGAATCAGAGTTTGGGAATCAGAGGCGGGGAATTAGATATGGGGAAACAGAGGCGGGGAATCAGAGGTGGGGAAACAGAGCTGGTGAATCAGAGGCGGGGAATCAGAGTTGGGGAATCAGAGGCGGGGAATCAGATATGGGGAATCAGAGGCGGGGAATCAGGCGCGGAAAGGGAGGCAGGGAATCAGATATGGGGAAACAGAGGCGGGGAATCAGAGGCGGGGAAACAGAGGCGGGGAATCTGATATGGGGAATCAGAGGTGGCGAATTAAAGGAAGTGAATCAGAGATGGGGAATCAGAGGCGGGGAATCAGAGGCAGGGAATCAAACACGGTGAATCAGAGGCGGGGAATCAGAGCTGGAGAATCAGAGGTGGGGAATCAGAGAAGGGGAATCAGAGGCAGGGAATCAAACACGGGGAATCTGAGCTGGGGAATCAGAGGCGGGGAATCAGAGTTGGCGAATCAGATATGGGGAATCAGAGGTGGGGAATCAGGGGCGGGGAATCAGTGGCAGGGAATCAGAGGTGGGAATCAGAGGCCGGGAATCAGAGGCAGGGAATCAGACACGTGGAATCAGAGGCGGGGAATCAGAGATGGGGAATCAGAGGCGGTGAATCAGAGGCAGGGAATCGGACACCGGGAATCAGAGGCGGGGAATCAGAGCTGGGGAATCAGAGGCGGGGAATCAGAGTTGGGGAATCAGAGGAGGGGAATCAGATGTGGTGAATCAGAGGTGGGGAATCAGAGGTTGTGAATCAGAAATGGGGAATCACAGGCGCGAAATCAGAGGCAGGGAATCAGAGCTGGGGAATCAGATGAGGGGAATCAGAGCTGGGGAATCAGAGGCAGGGAATCAGAGTTGGGGATTCAGAGGCGGGGAATCAGAGCTGGGGAATCAGAAGCGGGAAATCAGAGGCGGGGAATCAGAGGCAGGGATTCAGAGGCAGGCAATCAGATATGGGGATTCAGAGGTGGGGAATCAGAGGTTGGGAATCAGAGGCAGGGAATCAGAGGCGTGGAATCAGAGGCAGGGAATCAGATGTGGGGAATCAGAGGCAGGGAATCAGAGCTGGGGTATCAGAGGCGGGGAATCAGAGTTTGGGAATCAGAGGCGGGGTATCAGATATGGGGAATCAGAGGCGGGGAATCAGAGTTTGGGAATGAGAGGCGGGGAATCAGATATGGGGAATCAGAGGTGGAGAATCAGGGGAGGGGTATCAGAGGCTGGGTATCAGACACGGGGATTCAGAGGCGGGGAATCAGAGATGGGGAATCAGAGGCGGGGAATCAGAGGCAGGGAATCAGACGCGGGGAATCAGAGGCGGGGAATCAGAGCTGGGTAATCAGAGGCGGGGAATCAGAGTTGTGGAATCAGAGGCGGGTAATCAGATATGGGGAAAGAGAGGCGGGGAATCAGAGGCGGGGAAACAGAGGCGGGGAATCTGATATGGGGAATCAGAGGTGGCGAATGAAAGGCGGTGAATCAGAGATGGGGAATCAGAGGCGGGGTATCAGAGGCAGGGAATCAAACACGGGGAATCAGAGGTGGGGTATCAGAGCTGGGGAATCAGAGGCGGGGAATCAGAGTTGGGGAATCAGAGGCGAGGAATCAGATATTGGGAAACAGAGGCGGGGAATCAGAGGCAGGGAAACAGAGGTGGGGAATCAGATATGGGGAACAGAGGTGGGGAATCAGAGGTTGGGAAACAGAGGCAGGGAATCAGAGGCGGGGAGTCAGAGGCGGGGAATCAGAGGCAGGGAATCAGATGTGCGGAATCAGAGATGGGGAATCAGAGGCAGCGAATCAGAGGCGGGGAACCAGAGGCGGGGATTCAGAGGCGTGGAATCAGATATGGGGAAACAGAGGCGGGGAATTAGAGGCGGGCAAACAGAGGCGGGGAATCAGATATGGGGAATCAGAGGTGGGGAATCAGAGGTTGTGAATCAGAGATGGGGAATCACAGGCGGGAAATCAGAGGCAGGGAATCAGAGCTGGGGAATCAGAGGCTGGGAATCAGAGCTGGGGAATCAGAGGCAGGGAATCAGAGTTGGGGATTCAGAGGCGGGGAATCAGAGCTGGGGAATCAGAGGCGGGGAATCAGAGGCAGGGAATCAGAGGCGGGGAATCAGAGGCAGGGAATCAGATATGGGGATTCAGAGGTGGGGAATCAGAGGTTGGGAATCAGAGGCAGGGAATCGGAGGCAGGGAATCAGAGGCAGGGAATCAGATGTGGGGAATCAGAGGCGGTGAATCAGAGCTGGGGAATCAGAGTCGGGGAATCAGGGTTTGGGAATCAGAGGCGGGGAATTAGATATGGGGAAACAGAGGAGGGGAATCAGAGGTGGGGAAACAGAGCTGGGGAATCAGAGGCGGGGAATCAGAGTTGGGGAATCAGAGGCGGGGAATCAGATATGGGGAAGCAGAGGCGGGGAATCAGAGGCGCGGAAAGAGAGGCGGGGAATCAGATATGTGGAATCAGAGGTGGGGAATCAGATATGGGGAAACAGAGGCGGGGAATCAGAGGCGGGGAAACAGAGGTGGGGAATCTGATATGGGGAATCAGAGGTGGCGAATGAAAGGCGGTGAATCAGAGATGGGGAATCAGAGGCGGGGAATCAGAGGCAGGGAATCAAACACGGGGAATCAGAAGTGGGGAATCAGAACTGGGGAATCAGAGGCGGGGAATCAGAGTTGGGGAATCAGAGGCGGGGAATCAGATATGGGGAAACAGAGGTGGGGAATCAGAGGCAGGGAAACAGAGGTGGGGAATCAGATATGGGGAATCAGAGGTGGGGAATCAGAGGTTGGGAAACAGAGGCAGGGAATCAGAGGCGGGGAGTCAGAGGCGGGGAATCAGAGGCAGGGAATCAGATGTGCGGAATCAGAGATGGGGAATCAGAGGCGGGGAATCAGATATGGGGAATCAGAGCTGGGTAATCAGAGGCGGGGAATCAGAGTTGTGGAATCAGAGGCGGGTAATCAGATATGGGGAAAGAGAGGCGGGGAATCAGAGGCGGGGAAACAGAGGCGGGGAATCTGATATGGGGAATCAGAGGTGGCGAATGAAATGCGGTGAATCAGAGATGGGGAATCAGAGGCGGGGTATCAGAGGCAGGGAATGAAACACGGGGAATCAGAGTTGGGGTATCAGAGCTGGGGAATCAGAGGCGGGGAATCAGAGTTGTGGAATCAGAGGCGGGTAATCAGATATGGGGAAAGAGAGGCGGGGAATCAGAGGCGGGGAAACAGAGGCGGGGAATCTGATATGGGGAATCAGAGGTGGCGAATGAAAGGCGGTGAATCAGAGATGGGGAATCAGAGGCGGGGTATCAGAGGCAGGGAATCAAACACGGGGAATCAGAGGTGGGGTATCAGAGCTGGGGAATCAGAGGCGGGGAATCAGAGTTGGGGAATCAGAGGCGAGGAATCAGATATTGGGAAACAGAGGCGGGGAATCAGAGGCAGGGAAACAGAGGTGGGGAATCAGATATGGGGAATCAGAGGTGGGGAATCAGAGGTTGGGAAACAGAGGCAGGGAATCAGAGGCGGGGAGTCAGAGGCGGGGAATCAGAGGCAGGGAATCAGATGTGCGGAATCAGAGATGGGGAATCAGAGGCAGCGAATCAGAGGCGGGGAACCAGAGGCGGGGAATCAGATATGGGTAATCAGAGGCGGTGAATCAGAGGCAGGGAATCAGACGCGGGGAATCAGAGGCGGGGAATCAGAGCTGGGTAATCAGAGGCGGGGAATCAGAGTTGGGGAATCAGAGGCGGGGAATCAAATATGGGGAAACAGAGGCGGGGAATCAGAGGCGGGGAATCAGATATGGGGAAACAGAGGCGGGGAAACAGAGGCAGGGAATCAGAGAGGCGGGGAGTCAGAGGCTGGGAATCAGAGGCAGGGAATCAGATGTGCGGAATCAGAGATGAGGAATCAGAGGCAGCGAATCAGAGGCGGGGAACCAGAGGCGGGGAATCAGAGGCCGGGAATGAGAGGCCGGGAATCAGAGGCCGGGAATCAGAGGCCGGGAATCAGAGATGGGGAATCAGAGGCGGGGAATCAAACACGGGGAATCAGAGCTGGGGAATCAGAGGCGGGGAATCAGAGTTGGGGAATCAGAGGCGGGGAATCAAATATGGGGAAACAGAGGTGGGGAATCAGAGGCGGGGAATCAGAGGCGCAGAAACAGAGGCGGGGTATCAGATATGGGGAATCAGAGGTGGGGAATCAGGGGCGGGGTATCAGAGGCTGGGTATCAGACACGGGGATTCAGAGGCGGGGAATCAGAGATGGGGAATCAGAGGCGGGGAATCAGAGGCAGGGAATCAGACGCGGGGAATCAGAGGCGGGGAATCAGAGCCTGGGAATCAGAGGCGGGGAATCAGAGGCGGGGAAAGAGAGGCGGGGAATCAGATATTGGGACAGAGGTGGGGAATCAGAGGTTGGGAATCAGAGGCAGGGAATCAGAGGCGGGGAATCAGAGGCGGGGAATCAGAGGCAGGGTTTCGGATGTGCGGAATCAGAGATGGGGAATCAGAGGTGGGGAATCAGAGTCCAGGAATCAGAGATGGGGAATCAGAGGCGGGGAATCAGAGGCGGAAAAACATAGGTGGGGAATCAGATACGGGGAATCAGAGGTGGGGAATCAGAGGCGGTGAATCAGAGTTGGGGAATCAGAGGCGGGGAATCAGAGCTGGGGTATCAGAGGCGGGGAATCAGAGTTTGGGAATCAGAGGCGGGGAATCAGATATGGGGAATCAGAGGCGGGGAATCAGATGCGCGGAAAGAGAGGCGGGAAATCAGATATGGGGAATCAGAGGTGCGAATCGGGGAGGGGTATCAGAGGCTGGGTATCAGAAACGGGGATTCAGAGGCAGGGAATCAGATGTGCGGAATCAGAGATGGGGAATCAGAGGCAGCGAATCAGAGGCGGGGAACCAGAGGCGGGGAATCAGATATGGGTAATCAGAGGTGGGGAATCAGAGTTGGGGAATCAGAGGCGGGGAATCAGATATGGGGAAAGAGAGGCGGGGAATCAGAGGCGGGGAAACAGAGGCGGGGAATCTGATATGGGGAATCTGAGGTGGCGAATGAAAGGCGGTGAATCAGAGATGGGGAATCAGAGGCGGGGAATCAGAGGCAGGGAATCAAACACGGGGAATCAGAGGTGGGGTATCAGAGCTGGGGAATCAGAGGCGGGGAATCAGAGTTGGGGAATCAGAGGCGGGGAATCAGATATTGGGAAACAGAGGCGGGGAATCAGAGGCAGGGAAACAGAGGTGGGGAATCATATATGGGGAATCAGAGGTGGGGAATCAGAGGTTGGGAATGAGAGGCCGGGAATCAGAGGCCGGGGAATCAGAGGCGGGGAATCAGAGATGGGGAATCAGAGGCGGGGAATCAAACACGGGGAATCAGAGCTGGGGAATCAGAGGCGGGGAATCAGAGTTGGCGAATCAGATATGGGGAATCAGAGTTGGGGAATCAGGGGCGAGGAATCAGTGGCAGGGAATCAGAGGTGGGAATCAGAGGCGGGGAATCAGAGGCAGGGAATCAGACACGGGGAATCAGAGGCGGGGAATCAGAGATGGGGAATCAGAGGCGGTGAATCAGAGGCAGGGAATCGGACACCGGGAATCAGAGGCGGGGAATCAGAGCTGGGGAATCAGAGGCGGGGAATCAGAGTTGGGGAATCAGAGGCGGGGAATCAGATGTGGTGAATCAGAGGTGGGGAATCAGAGGTTGTGAATCAGAGATGGGGAATCAAAGGCGGGAAATCAGAGGCAGGGAATCAGAGCTGGGGAATCAGAGGAGGGGAATCAGAGCTGGGGAATCAGAGGCAGGGAATCAGAGTTGGGGATTCAGAGGCGGGGAATCTGAGCTGGGGAATCAGAAGCGGGGAATCAGAGGCGGGGAATCAGAGGCAGTGAATCAGAGGCGGGGAATCAGAGGCAGGGAATCAGATGTGGGGAATCAGAGGCAGGGAATCAGAGCTGGGGTATCAGAGGCGGGGAATCAGAGTTTGGGAATCAGAGGCGGGGAATCAGATATGGGGAATCAGAGGCGGGGAATCAGAGGCGCGGAAAGAGAGGCGGGAAATCAGATATAGGGAATCAGAGGTGGGGAATCGGGGAGGGGTATCAGAGGCTGGGTATCAGACACGGGGAGTCAGGGGCGGGGAATCAGAGATGGGGAATCAGAGGCGGGGAATCAGATGCAGGGAATCAGACGCGGGGAATCAGAGGTGGGGAATCAGAGCTGGGTAATCAGAGGCGGGGAATCAGAGTTGGGGAATCAGAGGCGGAGAATCAGATATGGGGAAAGAGAGGCGGGGAATCAGAGGTGGGGAAACAGAGGCGGGGAATCTGATATGGGGAATCAGAGGTGGCGAATGAAAGGCGGTGAATCAGAGATGGGGAATCAGAGGCGGGGAATCAGAGGCAGGGAATCAAACACGGGGAATCAGAGGTGGGGTATCAGAGCTGGGGAATCAGAGGCGGGGAATCAGAGTTGGGGAATCAGAGGCGAGGAATCAGATATTGGGAAACAGAGGCGGGGAATCAGAGGCAGGGAAACAGAGGTGGGGAATCAGATATGGGGAATCAGAGGTGGGGAATCAGAGGTTGGGAAACAGACGCAGGGAATCAGAGGCGGGGAGTCATAGGCAGGGAATCAGAGGCAGGGAATCAGATGTGCGGAATCAGAGATGGGGAATCAGAGGCAGCGAATCAGAGGCGGGGAACCAGAGGCGGGGATTCAGAGGTGGGGAATCAGATATGGGGAAACAGAGGCGGTGAATTAGAGGCGGGCAAACAGAGGCGGGGAATCAGATATGGGGAATCAGAGGTGGGGAATCAGAGGTTGTGAATCAGAGATGGGGAATCACAGGTGGGAAATCAAAGGCAGGGAATCAGAGCTGGGGAATCAGAGGCGGGGAATCAGAGCTGGGGAATCAGAGGCGGGGAATCAGAGCTGGGGAATCAGAGGCAGGGAATCAGAGTTGGGGATTCAGAGGCGGGGAATCAGAGCTGGGGAATCAGTGGCGGGGAATCAGAGGCAGGGAATCAGAGGCGGGGAATCAGAGGCAGGGAATCAGATGTGGGGAATCAGAGGCAGGGAATCAGAGCTGGGGTATCAGAGGCGGGGAATCAGAGTTTGGGAATCAGAGGTGGGGAATCAGATATGGGGAATCAGAGGCGCGGAAAGAGAGGCGGGAAATCTAATATGGGGAATCAGAGGTGGGGAATCGGGGAGGGGTATCAGAGGCTGGGTATCAGACACGGGGATTCAGGGGCGGGGAATCAGAGATGGGGAATCAGAGGCGGGGAATCAGAGGCAGGGAATCAGACGCGGGGAATCAGAGGTGGGGAATCAGAGCTGGGTAATCAGAGGCGGGGAATCAGAGTTGGGGAATCAGAGGCGGAGAATCAGATATGGGAAAAGAGAGGCGGGGAATCAGAGGTGGGGAAACAGAGGCGGGGAATCTGATATGGGGAATCAGAGGTGGCGAATGAAAGGCGGTGAATCAGAGATGGGGAATCAGAGGCGGGGAATCAGAGGCAGGGAATCAAACACGGGGAATCAGAGGTGGGGTATCAGAGCTGGGGAATCAGAGGCGGGGAATCAGAGTTGGGGAATCAGAGGCGAGGAATCAGATATTGGGAAACAGAGGCGGGGAATCAGAGGCAGGGAAACAGAGGTGGGGAATCAGATATGGGGAATCAGAGGTGGGGAATCAGAGGTTGGGAAACAGACGCAGGGAATCAGAGGCGGGGAGTCAGAGGCAGGGAATCAGAGGCAGGGAATCAGATGTGCGGAATCAGAGATGGGGAATCAGATGCAGCGAATCAGAGGCGGGGAACCAGAGGCGGGGATTCAGAGGTGGGGAATCAGATATGGGGAAACAGAGGCGGGGAATTAGAGGCGGGCAAACAGAGGCGGGGAATCAGATATGGGGAATCAGAGGTGGGGAATCAGAGGTTGTGAATCAGAGATGGGGAATCACAGGCGGGAAATCAAAGGCAGGGAATCAGAGCTGGGGAATCAGAGGCGGGGAATCAGAGCTGGGGAATCAGAGGCGGGGAATCAGAGCTGGGGAATCAGAGGCAGGGAATCAGAGTTGGGGATTCAGAGGCGGGGAATCAGAGCTGGGGAATCAGTGGCGGGGAATCAGAGGCAGGGAATCAGAGGCGGGGAATCAGAGGCAGGGAATCAGATATGGGGATTCAGAGGTGGGGAATCAGAGGTTGAGAATCAGAGGCAGGGAATCGGAGGCAGGGAATCAGAGGCAGGGAATCAGATGTGGGGAATCTGAGGCTGGGAATCAGAGCTGGGGAATTAGAGGCGTGGAATCAGAGTTTGGGAATCAGAGGCGGGGAATTAGATATGGGGAAACAGAGGCGGGGAATCAGAGGTGGGGAAACAGAGCTGGTGAATCAGAGGCGGGGAATCAGAGGCGGGGAAAGAGAGGCGGGGAATCAGATATGGGGACAGAGGTGGGGAATCAGAGGTTGGGAATCAGAGGCAGGGAATCAGAGGCGGGGAATCAGAGGCAGGGAATCAGAGGCAGGGTTTCGGATGTGCGGAATCAGAGATGGGGAATCAGAGGTGGGGAATCAGAGTCCAGGAATCAGAGATGGGGAATCAGAGGCGGGGAATCAGAGGCGGAAAAACATAGGTGGGGAATCAGATACGGGGAATCAGAGGTGGGGAATCAGAGGCGGTGAATCAGAGTTGGGGAATTAGAGGCGGGGAATCAGAGCTGGGGTATCAGAGGCGGGGAATCAGAGTTTGGGAATCAGAGGCGGGGAATCAGATATGGGGAATCAGAGGCGGGGAATCAGAGGCGCGGAAAGAGAGGCGGGAAATCAGATATGGGGAATCAGAGGTGCGAATCGGGGAGGGGTATCAGAGGCTGGGTATCAGAAACGGGGATTCAGAGGCAGGGAATCAGATGTGCGGAATCAGAGATGGGGAATCAGAGGCAGCGAATCAGAGGCGGGGAACCAGAGGCGGGGAATCAGATATGGGTAATCAGAGGCGGGGAATCAGAGTTGGGGAATCAGAGGCGGGGAATCAGATATGGGGAAAGAGAGGCGGGGAATCAGAGGCGGGGAAACAGAGGCGGGGAATCTGATATGGGGAATCTGAGGTGGCGAATGAAAGGCGGTGAATCAGAGATGGGGAATCAGAGGCGGGGAATCAGAGGCAGGGAATCAAACACGGGGAATCAGAGGTGGGGTATCAGAGCTGGGGAATCAGTGGCGGGGAATCAGAGTTGGGGAATCAGAGGCGGGGAATCAGATATTGGGAAACAGAGGCGGGGAATCAGAGGCAGGGAAACAGAGGTGGGGAATCATATATGGGGAATCAGAGGTGGGGAATCAGAGGTTGGGAATGAGAGGCCGGGAATCAGAGGCCGGGGAATCAGAAGCGGGGAATCAGAGATGGGGAATCAGAGGCGGGGAATCAAACACGGGGAATCAGAGCTGGGGAATCAGAGGCGGGGAATCAGAGTTGGCGAATCAGATATGGGGAATCAGAGTTGGGGAATCAGGGGCGAGGAATCAGTGGCAGGGAATCAGAGGTGGGAATCAGAGGCGGGGAATCAGAGGCAGGGAATCAGACACGGGGAATCAGAGGCGGGGAATCAGAGATGGGGAATCAGAGGCGGTGAATCAGAGGCAGGGAATCGGACACCGGGAATCAGAGGCGGGGAATCAGAGCTGGGGAATCAGAGGCGGGGAATCAGAGTTGGGGAATCAGAGGCGGGGAATCAGATGTGGTGAATCAGAGGTGGGGAATCAGAGGTTGTGAATCAGAGATGGGGAATCACAGGCGGGAAATCAGAGGCAGGGCATCAGAGCTGGGGAATCAGAGGAGGGGAATCAGAGCTGGGGAATCAGAGGCAGGGAATCAGAGTTGGGGATTCAGAGGCGGGGAATCTGAGCTGGGGAATCAGAAGCGGGGAATCAGAGGCGGGGAATCAGAGGCAGTGAATCAGAGGCGGGGAATCAGAGGCAGGGAATCAGATGTGGGGAATCAGAGGCAGGGAATCAGAGCTGGGGTATCAGAGGCGGGGAATCAGAGTTTGGGAATCAGAGGCGGGGAATCAGATATGGGGAATCAGAGGCGGGGAATCAGAGGTGGGGAATCAGAGGCGGGGAATCAGAGGCAGGGAATCAGATATGGGGATTCAGAGGTGGGGAATCAGAGGTTGGGAATCAGAGGCAGGGAATCGGAGGCAGGGAATCAGAGGCAGGGAATCAGATGTGGGGAATCAGAGGCGGTGAATCAGAGCTGGGGAATCAGAGTCGGGGAATCAGGGTTTGGGAATCAGAGGCGGGGAATTAGATATGGGGAAACAGAGGAGGGGAATCAGAGGTGGGGAAACAGAGCTGGGGAAACAGAGGCGGGGAATCAGAGTTGGGGAATCAGAGGCGGGGAATCAGATATGGGGAAGCAGAGGCGGGGAATCAGAGGCGCGGAAAGAGAGGCGGGGAATCAGATATGTGGAATCAGAGGTGGGGAATCAGATATGGGGAAACAGAGGCGGGGAATCAGAGGCGGGGAAACAGAGGTGGGGAATCTGATATGGGGAATCAGAGGTGGCGAATGAAAGGCGGTGAATCAGAGATGGGGAATCAGAGGCGGGGAATCAGAGGCAGGGAATCAAACACGGGGAATCAGAAGTGGGGAATCAGAGCTGGGGAATCAGAGGCGGGGAATCAGAGTTGGGGAATCAGAGGCGGGGAATCAGATATGGGGAAACAGAGGTGGGGAATCAGAGGCAGGGAAACAGAGGTGGGGAATCAGATATGGGGAATCAGAGGTGGGGAATCAGAGGTTGGGAAACAGAGGCAGGGAATCAGAGGCGGGGAGTCAGAGGCGGGGAATCAGAGGCAGGGAATCAGATGTGCGGAATCAGAGATGGGGAATCAGAGGCGGGGAATCAGATATGGGGAATCAGAGCTGGGTAATCAGAGGCGGGGAATCAGAGTTGTGGAATCAGAGGCGGGTAATCAGATATGGGGAAAGAGAGGCGGGGAATCAGAGGCGGGGAAACAGAGGCGGGGAATCTGATATGGGGAATCAGAGGTGGCGAATGAAATGCGGTGAATCAGAGATGGGGAATCAGAGGCGGGGTATCAGAGGCAGGGAATGAAACACGGGGAATCAGAGTTGGGGTATCAGAGCTGGGGAATCAGAGGCGGGGAATCAGAGTTGTGGAATCAGAGGCGGGTAATCAGATATGGGGAAAGAGAGGCGGGGAATCAGAGGCGGGGAAACAGAGGCGGGGAATCTGATATGGGGAATCAGAGGTGGCGAATGAAAGGCGGTGAATCAGAGATGGGGAATCAGAGGCGGGGTATCAGAGGCAGGGAATCAAACACGGGGAATCAGAGGTGGGGTATCAGAGCTGGGGAATCAGAGGCGGGGAATCAGAGTTGGGGAATCAGAGGCGAGGAATCAGATATTGGGAAACAGAGGCGGGGAATCAGAGGCAGGGAAACAGAGGTGGGGAATCAGATATGGGGAATCAGAGGTGGGGAATCAGAGGTTGGGAAACAGAGGCAGGGAATCAGAGGCGGGGAGTCAGAGGCGGGGAATCAGAGGCAGGGAATCAGATGTGCGGAATCAGAGATGGGGAATCAGAGGCAGCGAATCAGAGGCGGGGAACCAGAGGCGGGGAATCAGATATGGGTAATCAGAGGCGGTGAATCAGAGGCAGGGAATCAGACGCGGGGAATCAGAGGCGGGGAATCAGAGCTGGGTAATCAGAGGCGGGGAATCAGAGTTGGGGAATCAGAGGCGGGGAATCAAATATGGGGAAACAGAGGCGGGGAATCAGAGGCGGGGAATCAGATATGGGGAAACAGAGGCGGGGAAACAGAGGCAGGGAATCAGAGAGGCGGGGAGTCAGAGGCTGGGAATCAGAGGCAGGGAATCAGATGTGCGGAATCAGAGATGAGGAATCAGAGGCAGCGAATCAGAGGCGGGGAACCAGAGGCGGGGAATCAGAGGCCGGGAATGAGAGGCCGGGAATCAGAGGCCGGGAATCAGAGGCCGGGAATCAGAGATGGGGAATCAGAGGCGGGGAATCAAACACGGGGAATCAGAGCTGGGGAATCAGAGGCGGGGAATCAGAGTTGGGGAATCAGAGGCGGGGAATCAAATATGGGGAAACAGAGGTGGGGAATCAGAGGCGGGGAATCAGAGGCGCAGAAACAGAGGCGGGGTATCAGATATGGGGAATCAGAGGTGGGGAATCAGGGGCGGGGTATCAGAGGCTGGGTATCAGACACGGGGATTCAGAGGCGGGGAATCAGAGATGGGGAATCAGAGGCGGGGAATCAGAGGCAGGGAATCAGACGCGGGGAATCAGAGGCGGGGAATCAGAGCCTGGGAATCAGAGGCGGGGAATCAGAGGCGGGGAAAGAGAGGCGGGGAATCAGATATGGGGACAGAGGTGGGGAATCAGAGGTTGGGAATCAGAGGCAGGGAATCAGAGGCGGGGAATCAGAGGCGGGGAATCAGAGGCAGGGTTTCGGATGTGCGGAATCAGAGATGGGGAATCAGAGGTGGGGAATCAGAGTCCAGGAATCAGAGATGGGGAATCAGAGGCGGGGAATCAGAGGCGGAAAAACATAGGTGGGGAATCAGATACGGGGAATCAGAGGTGGGGAATCAGAGGCGGTGAATCAGAGTTGGGGAATCAGAGGCGGGGAATCAGAGCTGGGGTATCAGAGGCGGGGAATCAGAGTTTGGGAATCAGAGGCGGGGAATCAGATATGGGGAATCAGAGGCGGGGAATCAGATGCGCGGAAAGAGAGGCGGGAAATCAGATATGGGGAATCAGAGGTGCGAATCGGGGAGGGGTATCAGAGGCTGGGTATCAGAAACGGGGATTCAGAGGCAGGGAATCAGATGTGCGGAATCAGAGATTGGGAATCAGAGGCAGCGAATCAGAGGCGGGGAACCAGAGGCGGGGAATCAGATATGGGTAATCAGAGGTGGGGAATCAGAGTTGGGGAATCAGAGGCGGGGAATCAGATATGGGGAAAGAGAGGCGGGGAATCAGAGGCGGGGAAACAGAGGCGGGGAATCTGATATGGGGAATCTGAGGTGGCGAATGAAAGGCGGTGAATCAGAGATGGGGAATCAGAGGCGGGGAATCAGAGGCAGGGAATCAAACACGGGGAATCAGAGGTGGGGTATCAGAGCTGGGGAATCAGAGGCGGGGAATCAGAGATGGGGAATCAGAGGCGGGGAATCAAACACGGGGAATCAGAGCTGGGGAATCAGAGGCGGGGAATCAGAGTTGGCGAATCAGATATGGGGAATCAGAGTTGGGGAATCAGGGGCGAGGAATCAGTGGCAGGGAATCAGAGGTGGGAATCAGAGGCGGGGAATCAGAGGCAGGGAATCAGACACGGGGAATCAGAGGCGGGGAATCAGAGATGGGGAATCAGAGGCGGTGAATCAGAGGCAGGGAATCGGACACCGGGAATCAGAGGCGGGGAATCAGAGCTGGGGAATCAGAGGCGGGGAATCAGAGTTGGGGAATCAGAGGCGGGGAATCAGATGTGGTGAATCAGAGGTGGGGAATCAGAGGTTGTGAATCAGAGATGGGGAATCAAAGGCGGGAAATCAGAGGCAGGGAATCAGAGCTGGGGAATCAGAGGAGGGGAATCAGAGCTGGGGAATCAGAGGCAGGGAATCAGAGTTGGGGATTCAGAGGCGGGGAATCTGAGCTGGGGAATCAGAAGCGGGGAATCAGAGGCGGGGAATCAGAGGCAGTGAATCAGAGGCGGGGAATCAGAGGCAGGGAATCAGATGTGGGGAATCAGAGGCAGGGAATCAGAGCTGGGGTATCAGAGGCGGGGAATCAGAGTTTGGGAATCAGAGGCGGGGAATCAGATATGGGGAATCAGAGGCGGGGAATCAGAGGCGCGGAAAGAGAGGCGGGAAATCAGATATGGGGAATCAGAGGTGGGGAATCGGGGAGGGGTATCAGAGGCTGGGTATCAGACACGGGGAGTCAGGGGCGGGGAATCAGAGATGGGGAATCAGAGGCGGGGAATCAGATGCAGGGAATCAGACGCGGGGAATCAGAGGTGGGGAATCAGAGCTGGGTAATCAGAGGCGGGGAATCAGAGTTGGGGAATCAGAGGCGGAGAATCAGATATGGGGAAAGAGAGGCGGGGAATCAGAGGTGGGGAAACAGAGGCGGGGAATCTGATATGGGGAATCAGAGGTGGCGAATGAAAGGCGGTGAATCAGAGATGGGGAATCAGAGGCGGGGAATCAGAGGCAGGGAATCAAACACGGGGAATCAGAGGTGGGGTATCAGAGCTGGGGAATCAGAGGCGGGGAATCAGAGTTGGGGAATCAGAGGCGAGGAATCAGATATTGGGAAACAGAGGCGGGGAATCAGAGGCAGGGAAACAGAGGTGGGGAATCAGATATGGGGAATCAGAGGTGGGGAATCAGAGGTTGGGAAACAGACGCAGGGAATCAGAGGCGGGGAGTCATAGGCAGGGAATCAGAGGCAGGGAATCAGATGTGCGGAATCAGAGATGGGGAATCAGAGGCAGCGAATCAGAGGCGGGGAACCAGAGGCGGGGATTCAGAGGTGGGGAATCAGATATGGGGAAACAGAGGCGGGGAATTAGAGGCGGGCAAACAGAGGCGGGGAATCAGATATGGGGAATCAGAGGTGGGGAATCAGAGGTTGTGAATCAGAGATGGGGAATCACAGGTGGGAAATCAAAGGCAGGGAATCAGAGCTGGGGAATCAGAGGCGGGGAATCAGAGCTGGGGAATCAGAGGCGGGGAATCAGAGCTGGGGAATCAGAGGCAGGGAATCAGAGTTGGGGATTCAGAGGCGGGGAATCAGAGCTGGGGAATCAGTGGCGGGGAATCAGAGGCAGGGAATCAGAGGCGGGGAATCAGAGGCAGGGAATCAGATGTGGGGAATCAGAGGCAGGGAATCAGAGCTGGGGTATCAGAGGCGGGGAATCAGAGTTTGGGAATCAGAGGTGGGGAATCAGATATGGGGAATCAGAGGCGCGGAAAGAGAGGCGGGAAATCTAATATGGGGAATCAGAGGTGGGGAATCGGGGAGGGGTATCAGAGGCTGGGTATCAGACACGGGGATTCAGGGGCGGGGAATCAGAGATGGGGAATCAGAGGCGGGGAATCAGAGGCAGGGAATCAGACGCGGGGAATCAGAGGTGGGGAATCAGAGCTGGGTAATCAGAGGCGGGGAATCAGAGTTGGGGAATCAGAGGCGGAGAATCAGATATGGGAAAAGAGAGGCGGGGAATCAGAGGTGGGGAAACAGAGGCGGGGAATCTGATATGGGGAATCAGAGGTGGCGAATGAAAGGCGGTGAATCAGAGATGGGGAATCAGAGGCGGGGAATCAGAGGCAGGGAATCAAACACGGGGAATCAGAGGTGGGGTATCAGAGCTGGGGAATCAGAGGCGGGGAATCAGAGTTGGGGAATCAGAGGCGAGGAATCAGATATTGGGAAACAGAGGCGGGGAATCAGAGGCAGGGAAACAGAGGTGGGGAATCAGATATGGGGAATCAGAGGTGGGGAATCAGAGGTTGGGAAACAGACGCAGGGAATCAGAGGCGGGGAGTCAGAGGCAGGGAATCAGAGGCAGGGAATCAGATGTGCGGAATCAGAGATGGGGAATCAGATGCAGCGAATCAGAGGCGGGGAACCAGAGGCGGGGATTCAGAGGTGGGGAATCAGATATGGGGAAACAGAGGCGGGGAATTAGAGGCGGGCAAACAGAGGCGGGGAATCAGATATGGGGAATCAGAGGTGGGGAATCAGAGGTTGTGAATCAGAGATGGGGAATCACAGGCGGGAAATCAAAGGCAGGGAATCAGAGCTGGGGAATCAGAGGCGGGGAATCAGAGCTGGGGAATCAGAGGCGGGGAATCAGAGCTGGGGAATCAGAGGCAGGGAATCAGAGTTGGGGATTCAGAGGCGGGGAATCAGAGCTGGGGAATCAGTGGCGGGGAATCAGAGGCAGGGAATCAGAGGCGGGGAATCAGAGGCAGGGAATCAGATATGGGGATTCAGAGGTGGGGAATCAGAGGTTGAGAATCAGAGGCAGGGAATCGGAGGCAGGGAATCAGAGGCAGGGAATCAGATGTGGGGAATCTGAGGCTGGGAATCAGAGCTGGGGAATTAGAGGCGTGGAATCAGAGTTTGGGAATCAGAGGCGGGGAATTAGATATGGGGAAACAGAGGCGGGGAATCAGAGGTGGGGAAACAGAGCTGGTGAATCAGAGGCGGGGAATCAGAGGCGGGGAAAGAGAGGCGGGGAATCAGATATGGGGACAGAGGTGGGGAATCAGAGGTTGGGTATCAGAGGCAGGGAATCAGAGGCGGGGAATCAGAGGCGGGGAATCAGAGGCAGGGTTTCGGATGTGCGGAATCAGAGATGGGGAATCAGAGGTGGGGAATCAGAGTCCAGGAATCAGAGATGGGGAATCAGAGGCGGGGAATCAGAGGCGGAAAAACATAGGTGGGGAATCAGATACGGGGAATCAGAGGTGGGGAATCAGAGGCGGTGAATCAGAGTTGGGGAATCAGAGGCGGGGAATCAGAGCTGGGGTATCAGAGGCGGGGAATCAGAGTTTGGGAATCAGAGGCGGGGAATCAGATATGGGGAATCAGAGGCGGGGAATCAGAGGCGCGGAAAGAGAGGCGGGAAATCAGATATGGGGAATCAGAGGTGCGAATCGGGGAGGGGTATCAGAGGCTGGGTATCAGAAACGGGGATTCAGAGGCAGGGAATCAGATGTGCGGAATCAGAGATGGGGAATCAGAGGCAGCGAATCAGAGGCGGGGAACCAGAGGCGGGGAATCAGATATGGGTAATCAGAGGCGGGGAATCAGAGTTGGGGAATCAGAGGCGGGGAATCAGATATGGGGAAAGAGAGGCGGGGAATCAGAGGCGGGGAAACAGAGGCGGGGAATCTGATATGGGGAATCTGAGGTGGCGAATGAAAGGCGGTGAATCAGAGATGGGGAATCAGAGGCGGGGAATCAGAGGCAGGGAATCAAACACGGGGAATCAGAGGTGGGGTATCAGAGCTGGGGAATCAGTGGCGGGGAATCAGAGTTGGGGAATCAGAGGCGGGGAATCAGATATTGGGAAACAGAGGCGGGGAATCAGAGGCAGGGAAACAGAGGTGGGGAATCATATATGGGGAATCAGAGGTGGGGAATCAGAGGTTGGGAATGAGAGGCCGGGAATCAGAGGCCGGGGAATCAGAGGCGGGGAATCAGAGATGGGGAATCAGAGGCGGGGAATCAAACACGGGGAATCAGAGCTGGGGAATCAGAGGCGGGGAATCAGAGTTGGCGAATCAGATATGGGGAATCAGAGTTGGGGAATCAGGGGCGAGGAATCAGTGGCAGGGAATCAGAGGTGGGAATCAGAGGCGGGGAATCAGAGGCAGGGAATCAGACACGGGGAATCAGAGGCGGGGAATCAGAGATGGGGAATCAGAGGCGGTGAATCAGAGGCAGGGAATCGGACACCGGGAATCAGAGGCGGGGAATCAGAGCTGGGGAATCAGAGGCGGGGAATCAGAGTTGGGGAATCAGAGGCGGGGAATCAGATGTGGTGAATCAGAGGTGGGGAATCAGAGGTTGTGAATCAGAGATGGGGAATCACAGGCGGGAAATCAGAGGCAGGGCATCAGAGCTGGGGAATCAGAGGAGGGGAATCAGAGCTGGGGAATCAGAGGCAGGGAATCAGAGTTGGGGATTCAGAGGCGGGGAATCTGAGCTGGGGAATCAGAAGCGGGGAATCAGAGGCGGGGAATCAGAGGCAGTGAATCAGAGGCGGGGAATCAGAGGCAGGGAATCAGATGTGGGGAATCAGAGGCAGGGAATCAGAGCTGGGGTATCAGAGGCGGTGAATCAGAGTTTGGGAATCAGAGGCGGGGAATCAGATATGGGGAATCAGAGGCGGGGAATCAGAGGCGCGGAAAGAGAGGCGGGAAATCAGATATGGGGAATCAGAGGTGGGGAATCGGGGAGGGGTATCAGAGGCTGGGTATCAGACACGGGGATTCAGGGGCGGGGAATCAGAGATGGGGAATCAGAGGCGGGGAATCAGAGGCAGGGAATCAGACGCGGGGAATCAGAGGTGGGGAATCAGAGCTGGGTAATCAGAGGCGGGGAATCAGAGTTGGGGAATCAGAGGCGGAAAATCAGATATGGGGAAAGAGAGGCGGGGAATCACAGGTGGGGAAACAGAGGCGGGGAATCTGATATGGGGAATCAGAGGTGGCGAATGAAAGGCGGTGAATCAGAGATGGGGAATCAGAGGCGGGGAATCAGAGGCAGGGAATGAAACACGGGGAATCAGAGGTGGGGTATCAGAGCTGGGGAATCAGAGGCGGGGAATCAGAGTTGGGGAATCAGAGGCGAGGAATCAGATATTGGGAAACAGAGGCGGGGAATCAGAGGCAGGGAAACAGAGGTGGGGAATCAGATATGGGGAATCAGAGGTGGGGAATCAGAGGTTGGGAAACAGACGCAGGGAATCAGAGGCGGGGAGTCATAGGCAGGGAATCAGAGGCAGGGAATCAGATGTGCGGAATCAGAGATGGGGAATCAGAGGCAGCGAATCAGAGGCGGGGAACCAGAGGCGGGGATTCAGAGGTGGGGAATCAGATATGGGGAAACAGAGGCGGGGAATTAGAAGCGGGCAAACAGAGGCGGGGAATCAGATATGGGGAATCAGAGGTGGGGAATCAGAGGTTGTGAATCAGAGATGGGGAATCACAGGTGGGAAATCAAAGGCAGGGAATCAGAGCTGGGGAATCAGAGGCGGGGAATCAGAGCTGGGGAATCAGAGGCGGGGAATCAGAGCTGGGGAATCAGAGGCAGGGAATCAGAGTTGGGGATTCAGAGGCGGGGAATCAGAGCTGGGGAATCAGTGGCGGGGAATCAGAGGCAGGGAATCAGAGGCGGGGAATCAGAGGCAGGGAATCAGATGTGGGGAATCAGAGGCAGGGAATCAGAGCTGGGGTATCAGAGGCGGGGAATCAGAGTTTGGGAATCAGAGGTGGGGAATCAGATATGGGGAATCAGAGGCGCGGAAAGAGAGGCGGGAAATCTAATATGGGGAATCAGAGGTGGGGAATCGGGGAGGGGTATCAGAGGCTGGGTATCAGACACGGGGATTCAGGGGCGGGGAATCAGAGATGGGGAATCAGAGGCGGGGAATCAGAGGCAGGGAATCAGACGCGGGGAATCAGAGGTGGGGAATCAGAGCTGGGTAATCAGAGGCGGGGAATCAGAGTTGGGGAATCAGAGGCGGAGAATCAGATATGGGAAAAGAGAGGCGGGGAATCAGAGGTGGGGAAACAGAGGCGGGGAATCTGATATGGGGAATCAGAGGTGGCGAATGAAAGGCGGTGAATCAGAGATGGGGAATCAGAGGCGGGGAATCAGAGGCAGGGAATCAAACACGGGGAATCAGAGGTGGGGTATCAGAGCTGGGGAATCAGAGGCGGGGAATCAGAGTTGGGGAATCAGAGGCGAGGAATCAGATATTGGGAAACAGAGGCGGGGAATCAGAGGCAGGGAAACAGAGGTGGGGAATCAGATATGGGGAATCAGAGGTGGGGAATCAGAGGTTGGGAAACAGACGCAGGGAATCAGAGGCGGGGAGTCAGAGGCAGGGAATCAGAGGCAGGGAATCAGATGTGCGGAATCAGAGATGGGGAATCAGAGGCAGCGAATCAGAGGCGGGGAACCAGAGGCGGGGATTCAGAGGTGGGGAATCAGATATGGGGAAACAGAGGCGGGGAATTAGAGGCGGGCAAACAGAGGCGGGGAATCAGATATGGGGAATCAGAGGTGGGGAATCAGAGGTTGTGAATCAGAGATGGGGAATCACAGGCGGGAAATCAAAGGCAGGGAATCAGAGCTGGGGAATCAGAGGCGGGGAATCAGAGCTGGGGAATCAGAGGCGGGGAATCAGAGCTGGGGAATCAGAGGCAGGGAATCAGAGTTGGGGATTCAGAGGCGGGGAATCAGAGCTGGGGAATCAGTGGCGGGGAATCAGAGGCAGGGAATCAGAGGCGGGGAATCAGAGGCAGGGAATCAGATATGGGGATTCAGAGGTGGGGAATCAGAGGTTGAGAATCAGAGGCAGGGAATCGGAGGCAGGGAATCAGAGGCAGGGAATCAGATGTGGGGAATCTGAGGCTGGGAATCAGAGCTGGGGAATTAGAGGCGTGGAATCAGAGTTTGGGAATCAGAGGCGGGGAATTAGATATGGGGAAACAGAGGCGGGGAATCAGAGGTGGGGAAACAGAGCTGGTGAATCAGAGGCGGGGAATCAGAGGCGGGGAAAGAGAGGCGGGGAATCAGATATGGGGACAGAGGTGGGGAATCAGAGGTTGGGAATCAGAGGCAGGGAATCAGAGGCGGGGAATCAGAGGCGGGGAATCAGAGGCAGGGTTTCGGATGTGCGGAATCAGAGATGGGGAATCAGAGGTGGGGAATCAGAGTCCAGGAATCAGAGATGGGGAATCAGAGGCGGGGAATCAGAGGCGGAAAAACATAGGTGGGGAATCAGATACGGGGAATCAGAGGTGGGGAATCAGAGGCGGTGAATCAGAGTTGGGGAATCAGAGGCGGGGAATCAGAGCTGGGGTATCAGAGGCGGGGAATCAGAGTTTGGGAATCAGAGGCGGGGAATCAGATATGGGGAATCAGAGGCGGGGAATCAGAGGCGCGGAAAGAGAGGCGGGAAATCAGATATGGGGAATCAGAGGTGCGAATCGGGGAGGGGTATCAGAGGCTGGGTATCAGAAACGGGGATTCAGAGGCAGGGAATCAGATGTGCGGAATCAGAGATGGGGAATCAGAGGGAGCGAATCAGAGGCGGGGAACCAGAGGCGGGTAATCAGATATGGGTAATCAGAGGCGGGGAATCAGAGTTGGGGAATCAGAGGCGGGGAATCAGATATGGGGAAAGAGAGGCGGGGAATCAGAGGCGGGGAAACAGAGGCGGGGAATCTGATATGGGGAATCTGAGGTGGCGAATGAAAGGCGGTGAATCAGAGATGGGGAATCAGAGGCGGGGAATCAGAGGCAGGGAATCAAACACGGGGAATCAGAGATGGGGTATCAGAGCTGGGGAATCAGTGGCGGGGAATCAGAGTTGGGGAATCAGAGGCGGGGAATCAGATATTGGGAAACAGAGTCGGGGAATCAGAGGCAGGGAAACAGAGGTGGGGAATCATATATGGGGAATCAGAGGTGGGGAATCAGAGGTTGGGAATGAGAGGCCGGGAATCAGAGGCCGGGGAATCAGAGGCGGGGAATCAGAGATGGGGAATCAGAGGCGGGGAATCAAACACGGGGAATCAGAGCTGGGGAATCAGAGGCGGGGAATCAGAGTTGGCGAATCAGATATGGGGAATCAGAGTTGGGGAATCAGGGGCGAGGAATCAGTGGCAGGGAATCAGAGGTGGGAATCAGAGGCGGGGAATCAGAGGCAGGGAATCAGACACGGGGAATCAGAGGCGGGGAATCAGAGATGGGGAATCAGAGGCGGTGAATCAGAGGCAGGGAATCGGACACCGGGAATCAGAGGCGGGGAATCAGAGCTGGGGAATCAGAGGCGGGGAATCAGAGTTGGGGAATCAGAGGCGGGGAATCAGATGTGGTGAATCAGAGGTGGGGAATCAGAGGTTGTGAATCAGAGATGGGGAATCACAGGCGGGAAATCAGAGGCAGGGCATCAGAGCTGGGGAATCAGAGGAGGGGAATCAGAGCTGGGGAATCAGAGGCAGGGAATCAGAGTTGGGGATTCAGAGGCGGGGAATCTGAGCTGGGGAATCAGAAGCGGGGAATCAGAGGCGGGGAATCAGAGGCAGTGAATCAGAGGCGGGGAATCAGAGGCAGGGAATCAGATGTGGGGAATCAGAGGCAGGGAATCAGAGCTGGGGTATCAGAGGCGGGGAATCAGAGTTTGGGAATCAGAGGCGGGGAATCAGATATGGGGAATCAGAGGCGGGGAATCAGAGGCGCGGAAAGAGAGGCGGGAAATCAGATATGGGGAATCAGAGGTGGGGAATCGGGGAGGGGTATCAGAGGCTGGGTATCAGACACGGGGATTCAGGGGCGGGGAATCAGAGATGGGGAATCAGAGGCGGGGAATCAGAGGCAGGGAATCAGACGCGGGGAATCAGAGGTGGGGAATCAGAGCTGGGTAATCAGAGGCGGGGAATCAGAGTTGGGGAATCAGAGGCGGAAAATCAGATATGGGGAAAGAGAGGCGGGGAATCAGAGGTGGGGAAACAGAGGCGGGGAATCTGATATGGGGAATCAGAGGTGGCGAATGAAAGGCGGTGAATCAGAGATGGGGAATCAGAGGCGGGGAATCAGAGGCAGGGAATCAAACACGGGGAATCAGAGGTGGGGTATCAGAGCTGGGGAATCAGAGGCGGGGAATCAGAGTTGGGGAATCAGAGGCGAGGAATCAGATATTGGGAAACAGAGGCGGGGAATCAGAGGCAGGGAAACAGAGGTGGGGAATCAGATATGGGGAATCAGAGGTGGGGAATCAGAGGTTGGGAAACAGACGCAGGGAATCAGAGGCGGGGAGTCATAGGCAGGGAATCAGAGGCAGGGAATCAGATGTGCGGAATCAGAGATGGGGAATCAGAGGCAGCGAATCAGAGGCGGGGAACCAGAGGCGGGGATTCAGAGGTGGGGAATCAGATATGGGGAAACAGAGGCGGGGAATTAGAGGCGGGCAAACAGAGGCGGGGAATCAGATATGGGGAATCAGAGGTGGGGAATCAGAGGTTGTGAATCAGAGATGGGGAATCACAGGTGGGAAATCAAAGGCAGGGAATCAGAGCTGGGGAATCAGAGGCGGGGAATCAGAGCTGGGGAATCAGAGGCGGGGAATCAGAGCTGGGGAATCAGAGGCAGGGAATCAGAGTTGGGGATTCAGAGGCGGGGAATCAGAGCTGGGGAATCAGTGGCGGGGAATCAGAGGCAGGGAATCAGAGGCGGGGAATCAGAGGCAGGGAATCAGATGTGGGGAATCAGAGGCAGGGAATCAGAGCTGGGGTATCAGAGGCGGGGAATCAGAGTTTGGGAATCAGAGGTGGGGAATCAGATATGGGGAATCAGAGGCGCGGAAAGAGAGGCGGGAAATCTAATATGGGGAATCAGAGGTGGGGAATCGGGGAGGGGTATCAGAGGCTGGGTATCAGACACGGGGATTCAGGGGCGGGGAATCAGAGATGGGGAATCAGAGGCGGGGAATCAGAGGCAGGGAATCAGACGCGGGGAATCAGAGGTGGGGAATCAGAGCTGGGTAATCAGAGGCGGGGAATCAGAGTTGGGGAATCAGAGGCGGAGAATCAGATATGGGAAAAGAGAGGCGGGGAATCAGAGGTGGGGAAACAGAGGCGGGGAATCTGATATGGGGAATCAGAGGTGGCGAATGAAAGGCGGTGAATCAGAGATGGGGAATCAGAGGCGGGGAATCAGAGGCAGGGAATCAAACACGGGGAATCAGAGGTGGGGTATCAGAGCTGGGGAATCAGAGGCGGGGAATCAGAGTTGGGGAATCAGAGGCGAGGAATCAGATATTGGGAAACAGAGGCGGGGAATCAGAGGCAGGGAAACAGAGGTGGGGAATCAGATATGGGGAATCAGAGGTGGGGAATCAGAGGTTGGGAAACAGACGCAGGGAATCAGAGGCGGGGAGTCAGAGGCAGGGAATCAGAGGCAGGGAATCAGATGTGCGGAATCAGAGATGGGGAATCAGAGGCAGCGAATCAGAGGCGGGGAACCAGAGGCGGGGATTCAGAGGTGGGGAATCAGATATGGGGAAACAGAGGCGGGGAATTAGAGGCGGGCAAACAGAGGCGGGGAATCAGATATGGGGAATCAGAGGTGGGGAATCAGAGGTTGTGAATCAGAGATGGGGAATCACAGGCGGGAAATCAAAGGCAGGGAATCAGAGCTGGGGAATCAGAGGCGGGGAATCAGAGCTGGGGAATCAGAGGCGGGGAATCAGAGCTGGGGAATCAGAGGCAGGGAATCAGAGTTGGGGATTCAGAGGCGGGGAATCAGAGCTGGGGAATCAGTGGCGGGGAATCAGAGGCAGGGAATCAGAGGCGGGGAATCAGAGGCAGGGAATCAGATATGGGGATTCAGAGGTGGGGAATCAGAGGTTGAGAATCAGAGGCAGGGAATCGGAGGCAGGGAATCAGAGGCAGGGAATCAGATGTGGGGAATCTGAGGCTGGGAATCAGAGCTGGGGAATTAGAGGCGTGGAATCAGAGTTTGGGAATCAGAGGCGGGGAATTAGATATGGGGAAACAGAGGCGGGGAATCAGAGGTGGGGAAACAGAGCTGGTGAATCAGAGGCGGGGAATCAGAGTTGGGGAATCAGAGGCGGGGAATCAGATATGGGGAATCAGAGGCGGGGAATCAGGCGCGGAAAGGGAGGCAGGGAATCAGATATGGGGAATCAGAGGTGGGGAATCAGGGGCGGGGTATCAGAGGCTGGGTATCAGACACGGGGATTCAGAGGCGGGGAATCAGAGATGGGGAATCAGAGGCAGGGAATCAGAGGCAGGGAATCAGATATGGGGAAACAGAGGCGGGGAATCAGAGGCGGGGAAACAGAGGCGGGGAATCTGATATGGGGAATCAGAGGTGGCGAATTAAAGGAAGTGAATCAGAGATGGGGAATCAGAGGCGGGGAATCAGAGGCAGGGAATCAAACACGGTGAATCAGAGGCGGGGAATCAGAGCTGGAGAATCAGAGGTGGGGAATCAGAGAAGGGGAATCAGAGGCAGGGAATCAAACACGGGGAATCAGAGCTGGGGAATCAGAGGCGGGGAATCAGAGTTGGCGAATCAGATATGGGGAATCAGAGGTGGGGAATCAGGGGCGGGGAATCAGTGGCAGGGAATCAGAGGTGGGAATCAGAGGCCGGGAATCAGAGGCAGGGAATCAGACACGTGGAATCAGAGGCGGGGAATCAGAGATGGGGAATCAGAGGCAGTGAATCAGAGGCAGGGAATCGGACACCGGGAATCAGAGGCGGGGAATCAGAGCTGGGGAATCAGAGGCGGGGAATCAGAGTTGGGGAATCAGAGGAGGGGAATCAGATGTGGTGAATCAGAGGTGGGGAATCAGAGGTTGTGAATCAGAAATGGGGAATCACAGGCGCGAAATCAGAGGCAGGGAATCAGAGCTGGGGAATCAGATGAGGGGAATCAGAGCTGGGGAATCAGAGGCAGGGAATCAGAGTTGGGGATTCAGAGGCGGGGAATCAGAGCTGGGGAATCAGAAGCGGGAAATCAGAGGCGGGGAATCAGAGGCAGGGAATCAGAGGCAGGCAATCAGATATGGGGATTCAGAGGTGGGGAATCAGAGGTTGGGAATCAGAGGCAGGGAATCAGAGGCGTGGAATCAGAGGCAGGGAATCAGATGTGGGGAATCAGAGGCAGGGAATCAGAGCTGGGGTATCAGAGGCGGGGAATCAGAGTTTGGGAATCAGAGGCGGGGAATCAGATATGGGGAATCAGAGGCGGGGAATCAGAGTTTGGGAATCAGAGGCGGGGAATCAGATATGGGGAATCAGAGGTGGAGAATCAGGGGAGGGGTATCAGAGGCTGGGTATCAGACACGGGGATTCAGAGGCGGGGAATCAGAGATGGGGAATCAGAGGCGGGGAATCAGAGGAAGGGAATCAGACGCGGGGAATCAGAGGCGGGGAATCAGAGCTGGGTAATCAGAGGCGGGGAATCAGAGTTGTGGAATCAGAGGCGGGTAATCAGATATGGGGAAAGAGAGGCGGGGAATCAGAGGCGGGGAAACAGAGGCGGGGAATCTGATATGGGGAATCAGAGGTGGCGAATGAAAGGCGGTGAATCAGAGATGGGGAATCAGAGGCGGGGTATCAGAGGCAGGGAATCAAACACGGGGAATCAGAGGTGGGGTATCAGAGCTGGGGAATCAGAGGCGGGGAATCAGAGTTGGGGAATCAGAGGCGAGGAATCAGATATTGGGAAACAGAGGCGGGGAATCAGAGGCAGGGAAACAGAGGTGGAGAATCAGATATGGGGAATCAGAGGTGGGGAATCAGAGGTTGGGAAACAGAGGCAGGGAATCAGAGGGGGGGAGTCAGAGGCGGGGAATCAGAGGCAGGGAATCAGATGTGCGGAATCAGAGATGGGGAATCAGAGGCAGCGAATCAGAGGCGGGGAACCAGAGGCGGGGATTCAGAGGCGTGGAATCAGATATGGGGAAACAGAGGCGGGGAATTAGAGGCGGGCAAACAGAGGCGGGGAATCAGATATGGGGAATCAGAGGTGGGGAATCAGAGGTTGTGAATCAGAGATG
This sequence comes from Narcine bancroftii, assembly GCF_036971445.1. Lineage (NCBI taxonomy): Eukaryota > Metazoa > Chordata > Chondrichthyes > Torpediniformes > Narcinidae > Narcine > Narcine bancroftii. The sequence continues at coordinate 57,662,037 of NC_091474.1, forward strand.
GGGAATCACAGGCGGGAAATCAGAGGCAGGGAATCAGAGCTGGGGAATCAGAGGCTGGGAATCAGAGCTGGGGAATCAGAGGCAGGGAATCAGAGTTGGGGATTCAGAGGCGGGGAATCAGAGCTGGGGAATCAGAGGCGGGGAATCAGAGGCAGGGAATCAGAGGCGGGGAATCAGAGGCAGGGAATCAGATATGGGGATTCAGAGGTGGGGAATCAGAGGTTGGGAATCAGAGGCAGGGAATCGGAGGCAGGGAATCAGAGGCAGGGAATCAGATGTGGGGAATCAGAGGCGGTGAATCAGAGCTGGGGAATCAGAGTCGGGGAATCAGGGTTTGGGAATCAGAGGCGGGGAATTAGATATGGGGAAACAGAGGAGGGGAATCAGAGGTGGGGAAACAGAGCTGGGGAATCAGAGGCGGGGAATCAGAGTTGGGGAATCAGAGGCGGGGAATCAGATATGGGGAAGCAGAGGCGGGGAATCAGAGGCGCGGAAAGAGAGGCGGGGAATCAGATATGTGGAATCAGAGGTGGGGAATCAGATATGGGGAAACAGAGGCGGGGAATCAGAGGCGGGGAAACAGAGGTGGGGAATCTGATATGGGGAATCAGAGGTGGCGAATGAAAGGCGGTGAATCAGAGATGGGGAATCAGAGGCGGGGAATCAGAGGCAGGGAATCAAACACGGGGAATCAGAAGTGGGGAATCAGAGCTGGGGAATCAGAGGCGGGGAATCAGAGTTGGGGAATCAGAGGCGGGGAATCAGATATGGGGAAACAGAGGTGGGGAATCAGAGGCAGGGATACAGAGGTGGGGAATCAGATATGGGGAATCAGAGGTGGGGAATCAGAGGTTGGGAAACAGAGGCAGGGAATCAGAGGCGGGGAGTCAGAGGCGGGGAATCAGAGGCAGGGAATCAGATGTGCGGAATCAGAGATGGGGAATCAGAGGCGGGGAATCAGATATGGGGAATCAGAGCTGGGTAATCAGAGGCGGGGAATCAGAGTTGTGGAATCAGAGGCGGGTAATCAGATATGGGGAAAGAGAGGCGGGGAATCAGAGGCGGGGAAACAGAGGCGGGGAATCTGATATGGGGAATCAGAGGTGGCGAATGAAATGCGGTGAATCAGAGATGGGGAATCAGAGGCGGGGTATCAGAGGCAGGGAATCAAACACGGGGAATCAGAGTTGGGGTATCAGAGCTGGGGAATCAGAGGCGGGGAATCAGAGTTGTGGAATCAGAGGCGGGTAATCAGATATGGGGAAAGAGAGGCGGGGAATCAGAGGCGGGGAAACAGAGGCGGGGAATCTGATATGGGGAATCAGAGGTGGCGAATGAAAGGCGGTGAATCAGAGATGGGGAATCAGAGGCGGGGTATCAGAGGCAGGGAATCAAACACGGGGAATCAGAGGTGGGGTATCAGAGCTGGGGAATCAGAGGCGGGGAATCAGAGTTGGGGAATCAGAGGCGAGGAATCAGATATTGGGAAACAGAGGCGGGGAATCAGAGGCAGGGAAACAGAGGTGGGGAATCAGATATGGGGAACAGAGGTGGGGAATCAGAGGTTGGGAAACAGAGGCAGGGAATCAGAGGCGGGGAGTCAGAGGCGGGGAATCAGAGGCAGGGAATCAGATGTGCGGAATCAGAGATGGGGAATCAGAGGCAGCGAATCAGAGGCGGGGAACCAGAGGCGGGGATTCAGAGGCGTGGAATCAGATATGGGGAAACAGAGGCGGGGAATTAGAGGCGGGCAAACAGAGGCGGGGAATCAGATATGGGGAATCAGAGGTGGGGAATCAGAGGTTGTGAATCAGAGATGGGGAATCACAGGCGGGAAATCAGAGGCAGGGAATCAGAGCTGGGGAATCAGAGGCTGGGAATCAGAGCTGGGGAATCAGAGGCAGGGAATCAGAGTTGGGGATTCAGAGGCGGGGAATCAGAGCTGGGGAATCAGAGGCGGGGAATCAGAGGCAGGGAATCAGAGGCGGGGAATCAGAGGCAGGGAATCAGATATGGGGATTCAGAGGTGGGGAATCAGAGGTTGGGAATCAGAGGCAGGGAATCGGAGGCAGGGAATCAGAGGCAGGGAATCAGATGTGGGGAATCAGAGGCGGTGAATCAGAGCTGGGGAATCAGAGTCGGGGAATCAGGGTTTGGGAATCAGAGGCGGGGAATTAGATATGGGGAAACAGAGGACGGGAATCAGAGGTGGGGAAACAGAGCTGGGGAATCAGAGGCGGGGAATCAGAGTTGGGGAATCAGAGGCGGGGAATCAGATATGGGGAAGCAGAGGCGGGGAATCAGAGGCGCGGAAAGAGAGGCGGGGAATCAGATATGTGGAATCAGAGGTGGGGAATCAGATATGGGGAAACAGAGGCGGGGAATCAGAGGCGGGGAAACAGAGGTGGGGAATCTGATATGGGGAATCAGAGGTGGCGAATGAAAGGCGGTGAATCAGAGATGGGGAATCAGAGGCGGGGAATCAGAGGCAGGGAATCAAACACGGGGAATCAGAAGTGGGGAATCAGAGCTGGGGAATCAGAGGCGGGGAATCAGAGTTGGGGAATCAGAGGCGGGGAATCAGATATGGGGAAACAGAGGTGGGGAATCAGAGGCAGGGAAACAGAGGTGGGGAATCAGATATGGGGAATCAGAGGTGGGGAATCAGAGGTTGGGAAACAGAGGCAGGGAATCAGAGGCGGGGAGTCAGAGGCGGGGAATCAGAGGCAGGGAATCAGATGTGTGGAATCAGAGATGGGGAATCAGAGGCGGGGAATCAGATATGGGGAATCAGAGCTGGGTAATCAGAGGCGGGGAATCAGAGTTGTGGAATCAGAGGCGGGTAATCAGATATGGGGAAAGAGAGGCGGGGAATCAGAGGCGGGGAAACAGAGGCGGGGAATCTGATATGGGGAATCAGAGGTGGCGAATGAAATGCGGTGAATCAGAGATGGGGAATCAGAGGCGGGGTATCAGAGGCAGGGAATCAAACACGGGGAATCAGAGTTGGGGTATCAGAGCTGGGGAATCAGAGGCGGGGAATCAGAGTTGGGGAATCAGAGGCGAGGAATCAGATATTGGGAAACAGAGGCGGGGAATCAGAGGCAGGGAAACAGAGGTGGGGAATCAGATATGGGGAATCAGAGGTGGGGAATCAGAGGTTGGGAAACAGAGGCAGGGAATCAGAGGCGGGGAGTCAGAGGCGGGGAATCAGAGGCAGGGAATCAGATGTGCGGAATCAGAGATGGGGAATCAGAGGCAGCGAATCAGAGGCGGGGAACCAGAGGCGGGGATTCAGAGGCGGGGAATCAGATATGGGGAAACAGAGGCGGGGAATTAGAGGCGGGCAAACAGAGGCGGGGAATCAGATATGGGGAATCAGAGGTGGGGAATCAGAGGTTGTGAATCAGAGATGGGGAATCACAGGCGGGAAATCAGAGGCAGGGAATCAGAGTTGGGGAATCAGAGGCTGGGAATCAGAGCTGGGGAATCAGAGGCAGGGAATCAGAGTTGGGGATTCAGAGGCGGGGAATCAGAGCTGGGGAAACAGAGGCCGGGAATCAGAGGCAGGGAATCAGAGGCGGGGAATCAGAGGCAGGGAATCAGATATGGGGATTCAGAGGTGGGGAATCAGAGGTTGGGAATCAGAGGCAGGGAATCGGAGGCAGGGAATCAGAGGCAGGGAATCAGATGTGGGGAATCAGAGGCGGTGAATCAGAGTTGGGGAATCAGAGGCGGGGAATCAGAGCTGGGGTATCAGAGGCGGGGAATCTGATATGGGGAATCAGAGGTGGCGAATGAAAGGCGGTGAATCAGAGATGGGGAATCAGAGGCGGGGAATCAGAGGCAGGGAATCAAACACGGGGAATCAGAAGTGGGGAATCAGAGCTGGGGAATCAGAGGTGGGGAATCAGAGTTGGGGAATCAGAGGCGGGGAATCAGATATGGGGAAACAGAGGTGGGGAATCAGAGGCAGGGAAACAGAGGTGGGGAATCAGATATGGGGAATCAGAGGTGGGGAATCAGAGGCGGGGAATCAGAGTTGGGGAATCAGAGGCGAGGAATCAGATATTGGGAAACAGAGGCGGGGAATCAGAGGCAGGGAAACAGAGGTGGGGAATCAGATATGGGGAATCAGAGGTGGGGAATCAGAGGTTGGGAAACAGAGGCAGGGAATCAGAGGCGGGGAGTCAGAGGCGGGGATTCAGAGGCAGGGAATCAGATGTGCGGAATCAGAGATGGGGAATCAGAGGCAGCGAATCAGAGGCGGGGAACCAGAGGCGGGGAATCAGATATGGGTAATCAGAGGCGGTGAATCAGAGGCAGGGAATCAGACGCGGGGAATCAGAGGCGGGGAATCAGAGCTGGGTAATCAGAGGCGGGGAATCAGAGTTGGGGAATCAGAGGCGGGGAATCAAATATGGGGAAACAGAGGCGGGGAATCAGAGGCGGGGAATCAGATATGGGGAAACAGAGGCGGGGAAACAGAGGCAGGGAATCAGAGAGGCGGGGAGTCAGAGGCTGGAAATCAGAGGCAGGGAATCAGATGTGCGGAATCAGAGATGAGGAATCAGAGGCAGCGAATCAGAGGCGGGGAACCAGATGCGGGGAATCAGAGGCCGGGAATGAGAGGCCGGGAATCAGAGGCCGGGAATCAGAGGCCGGGAATCAGAGATGGGGAATCAGAGGCGGGGAATCAAACACGGGGAATCAGAGCTGGGGAATCAGAGGCGGGGAATCAGAGTTGGGGAATCAGAGGCGGGGAATCAAATATGGGGAAACAGAGGTGGGGAATCAGAGGCGGGGAATCAGAGGCGCAGAAACAGAGGCGGGGTATCAGATATGGGGAATCAGAGGTGGGGAATCAGGGGCGGGGTATCAGAGGCTGGGTATCAGACACGGGGATTCAGAGGCTTGAATCAGAGATGGGGAATCTGAGGCGGGGAATCAGAGGCAGGGAATCAGACGCGGGGAATCAGAGGCGGGGAATCAGAGCCTGGGAATCAGAGGCGGGGAATCAGAGGCGGGGAAAGAGAGGCGGGGAATCAGATATGGGGACAGAGGTGGGGAATCAGAGGTTGGGAATCAGAGGCAGGGAATCAGAGGCGGGGAATCAGAGGTGGGGAATCAGAGGCAGGGTTTCGGATGTGCGGAATCAGAGATGGGGAATCAGAGGTGGGGAATCAGAGTCCAGGAATCAGAGATGGGGAATCAGAGGCGGGGAATCAGAGGCGGAAAAACATAGGTGGGGAATCAGATACGGGGAATCAGAGGTGCGAATCGGGGAGGGGTATCAGAGGCTGGGTATCAGAAACGGGGTTTCAGAGGCAGGGAATCAGATGTGCGGAATCAGAGATGGGGAATCAGAGGCAGCGAATCAGAGGCGGGGAACCAGAGGCGGGGAATCAGATATGGGTAATCAGAGGCGGGGAATCAGAGTTGGGGAATCAGAGGCGGGGAATCAGATATGGGGAAAGAGAGGCGGGGAATCAGAGGCGGGGAAACAGAGGCGGGGAATCTGATATGGGGAATCTGAGGTGGCGAATGAAAGGCGGTGAATCAGAGATGGGGAATCAGAGGCGGGGAATCAGATATTGGGAAACAGAGGCGGGGAATCAGAGGCAGGGAAACAGAGGTGGGGAATCAGATATGGGGAATCAGAGGTGGGGAATCAGAGGTTGGGAAACAGACGCAGGGAATCAGAGGCGGGGAGTCAGAGGCAGGGAATCAGAGGCAGGGAATCAGATGTGCGGAATCAGAGGCAGGGAATCAGAGGCAGCGAATCAGAGGCGGGGAACCAGAGGCGGGGATTCAGAGGTGGGGAATCAGATATGGGGAAACAGAGGCGGGGAATTAGAGGCGGGCAAACAGAGGCGGGGAATCAGATATGGGGAATCAGAGGTGGGGAATCAGAGGTTGTGAATCAGAGATGGGGAATCACAGGCGGGAAATCAAAGGCAGGGAATCAGAGCTGGCGAATCAGAGGCGGGGAATCAGAGCTGGGGAATCAGAGGCGGGGAATCAGAGCTGGGGAATCAGAGGCAGGGAATCAGAGTTGGGGATTCAGAGGCGGGGAATCAGAGCTGGGGAATCAGTGGCGGGGAATCAGAGGCAGGGAATCAGAGGCGGGGAATCAGAGGCAGGGAATCAGATATGGGGATTCAGAGGTGGGGAATCAGAGGTTGAGAATCAGAGGCAGGGAATCGGAGGCAGGGAATCAGAGGCAGGGAATCAGATGTGGGGAATCTGAGGCTGGGAATCAGAGCTGGGGAATTAGAGGCGTGGAATCAGAGTTTGGGAATCAGAGGCGGGGAATTAGATATGGGGAAACAGAGGCGGGGAATCAGAGGTGGGGAAACAGAGCTGGTGAATCAGAGGCGGGGAATCAGAGTTGGGGAATCAGAGGCGGGGAATCAGATATGGGGAATCAGAGGCGGGGAATCAGGCGCGGAAAGGGAGGCAGGGAATCAGATATGGGGAATCAGAGGTGGGGAATCAGGGGCGGGGTATCAGAGGCTGGGTATCAGACACGGCGATTCAGAGGCGGGGAATCAGAGATGGGGAATCAGAGGCAGGGAATCAGAGGCAGGGAATCAGATATGGGGAAACAGAGGCGGGGAATCAGAGGCGGGGAAACAGAAGCGGGGAATCTGATATGGGGAATCAGAGGTGGCGAATTAAAGGAAGTGAATCAGAGATGGGGAATCAGAGGCGGGGAATCAGAGGCAGGGAATCAAACACGGTGAATCAGAGGCGGGGAATCAGAGCTGGAGAATCAGAGGTGGGGAATCAGAGAAGGGGAATCAGAGGCATGGAATCAAACACGGGGAATCAGAGCTGGGGAATCAGAGGCGGGGAATCAGAGTTGGCGAATCAGATATGGGGAATCAGAGGTGGGGAATCAGGGGCGGGGAATCAGTGGCAGGGAATCAGAGGTGGGAATCAGAGGCCGGGAATCAGAGGCAGGGAATCAGACACGTGGAATCAGAGGCGGGGAATCAGAGATGGGGAATCAGAGGCGGTGAATCAGAGGCAGGGAATCGGACACCGGGAATCAGAGGCGGGGAATCAGAGCTGGGGAATCAGAGGCGGGGAATCAGAGTTGGGGAATCAGAGGAGGGGAATCAGAGCTGGGGAATCAGATATGGGGAATCAGAGGTGGGGAATCAGAGGTTGGGAAACAGAGGCAGGGAATCAGAGGCGGGGAGTCAGAGGCGGGGAATCAGAGGCAGGGAATCAGATGTGCGGAATCAGAGATGGGGAATCAGAGGCAGCGAATCAGAGGCGGGGAACCAGAGGCGGGGATTCAGAGGCGTGGAATCAGATATGGGGAAACAGATGCGGGGAATTAGAGGCGGGCAAACAGAGGCGGGGAATCAGATATGGGGAATCAGAGGTGGGGAATCAGAGGTTGTGAATCAGAGATGGGGAATCACAGGCGGGAAATCAGAGGCAGGGAATCAGAGCTGGGGAATCAGAGGCTGGGAATCAGAGCTGGGGAATCAGAGGCAGGGAATCAGAGTTGGGGATTCAGAGGCGGGGAATCAGAGCTGGGGAATCAGAGGCGGGGAATCAGAGGCAGGGAATCAGAGGCGGGGAATCAGAGGCAGGGAATCAGATATGGGGATTCAGAGGTGGGGAATCAGAGGTTGGGAATCAGAGGCAGGGAATCGGAGGCAGGGAATCAGAGGCAGGGAATCAGATGTGGGGAATCAGAGGCGGTGAATCAGAGCTGGGGAATCAGAGTCGGGGAATCAGGGTTTGGGAATCAGAGGCGGGGAATTAAATATGGGGAAACAGAGGAGGGGAATCAGAGGTGGGGAAACAGAGCTGGGGAATCAGAGGCGGGGAATCAGAGTTGGGGAATCAGAGGCGGGGAATCAGATATGGGGAAGCAGAGGCGGGGAATCAGAGGCGCGGAAAGAGAGGCGGGGAATCAGATATGTGGAATCAGAGGTGGGGAATCAGATATGGGTAAACAGAGGCGGGGAATCAGAGGCGGGGAAACAGAGGTGGGGAATCTGATATGGGGAATCAGAGGTGGCGAATGAAAGGCGGTGAATCAGAGATGGGGAATCAGAGGCGGGGAATCAGAGGCAGGGAATCAAACACGGGGAATCAGAAGTGGGGAATCAGAGCTGGGGAATCAGAGGCGGGGAATCAGAGTTGGGGAATCAGAGGCGGGGAATCAGATATGGGGAAACAGAGGTGGGGAATCAGAGGCAGGGAAACAGAGGTGGGGAATCAGATATGGGGAATCAGAGGTGGGGAATCAGAGGTTGGGAAACAGAGGCAGGGAATCAGAGGCGGGGAGTCAGAGGCGGGGAATCAGAGGCAGGTAATCAGATGTGCGGAATCAGAGATGGGGAATCAGAGGCGGGGAATCAGATATGGGGAATCAGAGCTGGGTAATCAGAGGCGGGGAATCAGAGTTGTGGAATCAGAGGCGGGTAATCAGATATGGGGAAAGAGAGGCGGGGAATCAGAGGCGGGGAAACAGAGGCGGGGAATCTGATATGGGGAATCAGAGGTGGCGAATGAAATGCGGTGAATCAGAGATGGGGAATCAGAGGCGGGGTATCAGAGGCAGAAAATCAAACACGGGGAATCAGAGTTGGGGTATCAGAGCTGGGGAATCAGAGGCGGGGAATCAGAGTTGGGGAATCAGAGGCGAGGAATCAGATATTGGGAAACAGAGGCGGGGAATCAGAGGCAGGGAAACAGAGGTGGGGAATCAGATATGGGGAATCAGAGGTGGGGAATCAGAGGTTGGGAAACAGAGGCAGGGAATCAGAGGCGGGGAGTCAGAGGCGGGGAATCAGAGGCAGGGAATCAGATGTGCGGAATCAGAGATGGGGAATCAGAGGCAGCGAATCAGAGGCGGGGAACCAGAGGCGGGGATTCAGAGGCGGGGAATCAGATATGGGGAAACAGAGGCGGGGAATTAGAGGCGGGCAAACAGAGGCGGGGAATCAGATATGGGGAATCAGAGGTGGGGAATCAGAGGTTGTGAATCAGAGATGGGGAATCACAGGCGGGAAATCAGAGGCAGGGAATCAGAGCTGGGGAATCAGAGGCTGGGAATCAGAGCTGGGGAATCAGAGGCAGGGAATCAGAGTTGGGGATTCAGAGGCGGGGAATCAGAGCTGGGGAAACAGAGGCCGGGAATCAGAGGCGGGGAATCAGAGGCGGGGAATCAGAGGCAGGGAATCAGATATGGGGATTCAGAGGTGGGGAATCAGAGGTTGGGAATCAGAGGCAGGGAATCAGAGGCAGGGAATCAGAGGCAGGGAATCAGATGTGGGGAATCAGAGGCGGTGAATCAGAGTTGGGGAATCAGAGGCGGGGAATCAGAGCTGGGGTATCAGAGGCGGGGAATCTGATATGGGGAATCAGAGGTGGCGAATGAAAGGCGGTGAATCAGAGATGGGGAATCAGAGGCGGGGAATCAGAGGCAGGGAATCAAACACGGGGAATCAGAAGTGGGGAATCAGAGCTGGGGAATCAGAGGCGGGGAATCAGAGTTGGGGCATCAGAGGCGGGGAATCAGATATGGGGAAACAGAGGTGGGGAATCAGAGGCAGGGAAACAGAGGTGGGGAATCAGATATGGGGAATCAGAGGTGGGGAATCAGAGGCGGGGAATCAGAGTTGGGGAATCAGAGGCGAGGAATCAGATATTGGGAAACAGAGGCGGGGAATCAGAGGCAGGGAAACAGAGGTGGGGAATCAGATATGGGGAATCAGAGGTGGGGAATCAGAGGTTGGGAAACAGAGGCAGGGAATCAGAGGCGGGGAGTCAGAGGCGGGGAATCAGAGGCAGGGAATCAGATGTGCGGAATCAGAGATGGGGAATCAGAGGCAGCGAATCAGAGGCGGGGAACCAGAGGCGGGGAATCAGATATGGGTAATCAGAGGCGGTGAATCAGAGGCAGGGAATCAGACGCGGGGAATCAGAGGCGGGGAATCAGAGCTGGGTAATCAGAGGCGGGGAATCAGAGTTGGGGAATCAGAGGCGGGGAATCAAATATGGGGAAACAGAGGCGGGGAATCAGAGGCGGGGAATCAGATATGGGGAAACAGAGGCGGGGAAACAGAGGCAGGGAATCAGAGAGGCGGGGAGTCAGAGGCTGGGAATCAGAGGCAGGGAATCAGATGTGCGGAATCAGAGATGAGGAATCAGAGGCAGCGAATCAGAGGCGGGGAACCAGAGGCGGGGAATCAGAGGCCGGGAATGAGAGGCCGGGAATCAGAGGCCGGGAATCAGAGGCCGGGAATCAGAGATGGGGAATCAGAGGCGGGGAATCAAACACGGGGAATCAGAGCTGGGGAATCAGAGGCGGGGAATCAGAGTTGGGGAATCAGAGGCGGGGAATCAAATATGGGGAAACAGAGGTGGGGAATCAGAGGCGGGGAATCAGAGGCGCAGAAACAGAGGCGGGGTATCAGATATGGGGAATCAGAGGTGGGGAATCAGGGGCGGGGTATCAGAGGCTGGGTATCAGACACGGGGATTCAGAGGCGGGGAATCAGAGATGGGGAATCAGAGGCGGGGAATCAGAGGCAGGGAATCAGACGCGGGGAATCAGAGGCGGGGAATCAGAGCCTGGGAATCAGAGGCGGGGAATCAGAGGCGGGGAAAGAGAGGCGGGGAATCAGATATGGGGACAGAGGTGGGGAATCAGAGGTTGGGAATCAGAGGCAGGGAATCAGAGGCGGGGAATCAGAGGCGGGGAATCAGAGGCAGGGTTTCGGATGTGCGGAATCAGAGATGGGGAATCAGAGGTGGGGAATCAGAGTCCAGGAATCAGAGATGGGGAATCAGAGGCGGGGAATCAGAGGCGGAAAAACATAGGTGGGCAATCAGATACGGGGAATCAGAGGTGGGGAATCAGAGGCGGTGAATCAGAGTTGGGGAATCAGAGGCGGGGAATCAGAGCTGGGGTATCAGAGGCGGGGAATCAGAGTTTGGGAATCAGAGGCGGGGAATCAGATATGGGGAATCAGAGGCGGGGAATCAGAGGCGCGGAAAGAGAGGCGGGAAATCAGATATGGGGAATCAGAGGTGCGAATCGGGGAGGGGTATCAGAGGCTGGGTATCAGAAACGGGGATTCAGAGGCAGGGAATCAGATGTGCGGAATCAGAGATGGGGAATCAGAGGCAGCGAATCAGAGGCGGGGAACCAGAGGCGGGGAATCAGATATGGGTAATAAGAGGCGGGGACTCAGAGTTGGGGAATCAGAGGCGGGGAATCAGATATGGGGAATCTGAGGTGGCGAATGAAAGGCGGTGAATCAGAGATGGGGAATCAGAGGCGGGGAATCAGATATTGGGAAACAGAGGCGGGGAATCAGAGGCAGGGAAACAGAGGTGGGGAATCAGATATGGGGAATCAGAGGTGGGGAATCAGAGGTTGGGAAACAGACGCAGGGAATCAGAGGCGGGGAGTCAGAGGCAGGGAATCAGAGGCAGGGAATCAGATGTGCGGAATCAGAGATGGGGAATCAGAGGCAGCGAATCAGAGGCGGGGAACCAGAGTTGGGGAATCAGAGGCGGGGAATCAGATATGGGGAAACAGAGGTGGGGAATCAGAGGCAGGGAAACAGAGGTGGGGAATCAGATATGGGGAATCAGAGGTGGGGAATCAGAGGTTGGGAAACAGAGGCAGGGAATCAGAGGCGGGGAGTCAGAGGTGGGGAATCAGAGGCAGGTAATCAGATGTGCGGAATCAGAGATGGGGAATCAGAGGCGGGGAATCAGATATGGGGAATCAGAGCTGGGTAATCAGAGGCGGGGAATCAGAGTTGTGGAATCAGAGGCGGGTAATCAGATATGGGTAAACAGAGGCGGGGAATCAGAGGCGGGGAAACAGAGGTGGGGAATCTGATATGGGGAATCAGAGGTGGCGAATGAAAGGCGGTGAATCAGAGATGGGGAATCAGAGGCGGGGAATCAGAGGCAGGGAATCAAACACGGGGAATCAGAAGTGGGGAATCAGAGCTGGGGAATCAGAGGCGGGGAATCAGAGTTGGGGAATCAGAGGCGGGGAATCAGATATGGGGAAACAGAGGTGGGGAATCAGAGGCAGGGAAACAGAGGTGGGGAATCAGATATGGGGAATCAGAGGTGGGGAATCAGAGGTTGGGAAACAGAGGCAGGGAATCAGAGGCGGGGAGTCAGAGGCGGGGAATCAGAGGCAGGTAATCAGATGTGCGGAATCAGAGATGGGGAATCAGAGGCGGGGAATCAGATATGGGGAATCAGAGCTGGGTAATCAGAGGCGGGGAATCAGAGTTGTGGAATCAGAGGCGGGTAATCAGATATGGGGAAAGAGAGGCGGGGAATCAGAGGCGGGGAAACAGAGGCGGGGAATCTGATATGGGGAATCAGAGGTGGCGAATGAAATGCGGTGAATCAGAGATGGGGAATCAGAGGCGGGGTATCAGAGGCAGAAAATCAAACACGGGGAATCAGAGTTGGGGTATCAGAGCTGGGGAATCAGAGGCGGGGAATCAGAGTTGGGGAATCAGAGGCGAGGAATCAGATATTGGGAAACAGAGGCGGGGAATCAGAGGCAGGGAAACAGAGGTGGGGAATCAGATATGGGGAATCAGAGGTGGGGAATCAGAGGTTGGGAAACAGAGGCAGGGAATCAGAGGCGGGGAGTCAGAGGCGGGGAATCAGAGGCAGGGAATCAGATGTGCGGAATCAGAGATGGGGAATCAGAGGCAGCGAATCAGAGGCGGGGAACCAGAGGCGGGGATTCAGAGGCGGGGAATCAGATATGGGGAAACAGAGGCGGGGAATTAGAGGCGGGCAAACAGAGGCGGGGAATCAGATATGGGGAATCAGAGGTGGGGAATCAGAGGTTGTGAATCAGAGATGGGGAATCACAGGCGGGAAATCAGAGGCAGGGAATCAGAGCTGGGGAATCAGAGGCTGGGAATCAGAGCTGGGGAATCAGAGGCAGGGAATCAGAGTTGGGGATTCAGAGGCGGGGAATCAGAGCTGGGGAAACAGAGGCCGGGAATCAGAGGCGGGGAATCAGAGGCGGGGAATCAGAGGCAGGGAATCAGATATGGGGATTCAGAGGTGGGGAATCAGAGGTTGGGAATCAGAGGCAGGGAATCAGAGGCAGGGAATCAGAGGCAGGGAATCAGATGTGGGGAATCAGAGGCGGTGAATCAGAGTTGGGGAATCAGAGGCGGGGAATCAGAGCTGGGGTATCAGAGGCGGGGAATCTGATATGGGGAATCAGAGGTGGCGAATGAAAGGCGGTGAATCAGAGATGGGGAATCAGAGGCGGGGAATCAGAGGCAGGGAATCAAACACGGGGAATCAGAAGTGGGGAATCAGAGCTGGGGAATCAGAGGCGGGGAATCAGAGTTGGGGCATCAGAGGCGGGGAATCAGATATGGGGAAACAGAGGTGGGGAATCAGAGGCAGGGAAACAGAGGTGGGGAATCAGATATGGGGAATCAGAGGTGGGGAATCAGAGGCGGGGAATCAGAGTTGGGGAATCAGAGGCGAGGAATCAGATATTGGGAAACAGAGGCGGGGAATCAGAGGCAGGGAAACAGAGGTGGGGAATCAGATATGGGGAATCAGAGGTGGGGAATCAGAGGTTGGGAAACAGAGGCAGGGAATCAGAGGCGGGGAGTCAGAGGCGGGGAATCAGAGGCAGGGAATCAGATGTGCGGAATCAGAGATGGGGAATCAGAGGCAGCGAATCAGAGGCGGGGAACCAGAGGCGGGGAATCAGATATGGGTAATCAGAGGCGGTGAATCAGAGGCAGGGAATCAGACGCGGGGAATCAGAGGCGGGGAATCAGAGCTGGGTAATCAGAGGCGGGGAATCAGAGTTGGGGAATCAGAGGCGGGGAATCAAATATGGGGAAACAGAGGCGGGGAATCAGAGGCGGGGAATCAGATATGGGGAAACAGAGGCGGGGAAACAGAGGCAGGGAATCAGAGAGGCGGGGAGTCAGAGGCTGGGAATCAGAGGCAGGGAATCAGATGTGCGGAATCAGAGATGAGGAATCAGAGGCAGCGAATCAGAGGCGGGGAACCAGAGGCGGGGAATCAGAGGCCGGGAATGAGAGGCCGGGAATCAGAGGCCGGGAATCAGAGGCCGGGAATCAGAGATGGGGAATCAGAGGCGGGGAATCAAACACGGGGAATCAGAGCTGGGGAATCAGAGGCGGGGAATCAGAGTTGGGGAATCAGAGGCGGGGAATCAAATATGGGGAAACAGAGGTGGGGAATCAGAGGCGGGGAATCAGAGGCGCAGAAACAGAGGCGGGGTATCAGATATGGGGAATCAGAGGTGGGGAATCAGGGGCGGGGTATCAGAGGCTGGGTATCAGACACGGGGATTCAGAGGCGGGGAATCAGAGATGGGGAATCAGAGGCGGGGAATCAGAGGCAGGGAATCAGACGCGGGGAATCAGAGGCGGGGAATCAGAGCCTGGGAATCAGAGGCGGGGAATCAGAGGCGGGGAAAGAGAGGCGGGGAATCAGATATGGGGACAGAGGTGGGGAATCAGAGGTTGGGAATCAGAGGCAGGGAATCAGAGGCGGGGAATCAGAGGCGGGGAATCAGAGGCAGGGTTTCGGATGTGCGGAATCAGAGATGGGGAATCAGAGGTGGGGAATCAGAGTCCAGGAATCAGAGATGGGGAATCAGAGGCGGGGAATCAGAGGCGGAAAAACATAGGTGGGCAATCAGATACGGGGAATCAGAGGTGGGGAATCAGAGGCGGTGAATCAGAGTTGGGGAATCAGAGGCGGGGAATCAGAGCTGGGGTATCAGAGGCGGGGAATCAGAGTTTGGGAATCAGAGGCGGGGAATCAGATATGGGGAATCAGAGGCGGGGAATCAGAGGCGCGGAAAGAGAGGCGGGAAATCAGATATGGGGAATCAGAGGTGCGAATCGGGGAGGGGTATCAGAGGCTGGGTATCAGAAACGGGGATTCAGAGGCAGGGAATCAGATGTGCGGAATCAGAGATGGGGAATCAGAGGCAGCGAATCAGAGGCGGGGAACCAGAGGCGGGGAATCAGATATGGGTAATCAGAGGCGGGGACTCAGAGTTGGGGAATCAGAGGCGGGGAATCAGATATGGGGAATCTGAGGTGGCGAATGAAAGGCGGTGAATCAGAGATGGGGAATCAGAGGCGGGGAATCAGATATTGGGAAACAGAGGCGGGGAATCAGAGGCAGGGAAACAGAGGTGGGGAATCAGATATGGGGAATCAGAGGTGGGGAATCAGAGGTTGGGAAACAGACGCAGGGAATCAGAGGCGGGGAGTCAGAGGCAGGGAATCAGAGGCAGGGAATCAGATGTGCGGAATCAGAGATGGGGAATCAGAGGCAGCGAATCAGAGGCGGGGAACCAGAGTTGGGGAATCAGAGGCGGGGAATCAGATATGGGGAAACAGAGGTGGGGAATCAGAGGCAGGGAAACAGAGGTGGGGAATCAGATATGGGGAATCAGAGGTGGGGAATCAGAGGTTGGGAAACAGAGGCAGGGAATCAGAGGCGGGGAGTCAGAGGTGGGGAATCAGAGGCAGGTAATCAGATGTGCGGAATCAGAGATGGGGAATCAGAGGCGGGGAATCAGATATGGGGAATCAGAGCTGGGTAATCAGAGGCGGGGAATCAGAGTTGTGGAATCAGAGGCGGGTAATCAGATATGGGGAAAGAGAGGCGGGGAATCAGAGGCGGGGAAACAGAGGCGGGGAATCTGATATGGGGAATCAGAGGTGGCGAATGAAATGCGGTGAATCAGAGATGGGGAATCAGAGGCGGGGTATCAGAGGCAGAAAATCAAACACGGGGAATCAGAGTTGGGGTATCAGAGCTGGGGAATCAGAGGCGGGGAATCAGAGTTGGGGAATCAGAGGCGAGGAATCAGATATTGGGAAACAGAGGCGGGGAATCAGAGGCAGGGAAACAGAGGTGGGGAATCAGATATGGGGAATCAGAGGTGGGGAATCAGAGGTTGGGAAACAGAGGCAGGGAATCAGAGGCGGGGAGTCAGAGGCGGGGAATCAGAGGCAGGGAATCAGATGTGCGGAATCAGAGATGGGGAATCAGAGGCAGCGAATCAGAGGCGGGGAACCAGAGGCGGGGATTCAGAGGCGGGGAATCAGATATGGGGAAACAGAGGCGGGGAATTAGAGGCGGGCAAACAGAGGCGGGGAATCAGATATGGGGAATCAGAGGTGGGGAATCAGAGGTTGTGAATCAGAGATGGGGATTCACAGGCGGGAAATCAGAGGCAGGGAATCAGAGCTGGGGAATCAGAGGCTGGGAATCAGAGCTGGGGAATCAGAGGCAGGGAATCAGAGTTGGGGATTCAGAGGCGGGGAATCAGAGCTGGGGAAACAGAGGCCGGGAATCAGAGGCAGGGAATCAGAGGCGGGGAATCAGAGGCAGGGAATCAGATATGGGGATTCAGAGGTGGGGAATCAGAGGTTGGGAATCAGAGGCAGGGAATCAGAGGCAGGGAATCAGAGGCAGGGAATCAGATGTGGGGAATCAGAGGCGGTGAATCAGAGTTGGGGAATCAGAGGCGGGGAATCAGAGCTGGGGTATCAGAGGCGGGGAATCTGATATGGGGAATCAGAGGTGGCGAATGAAAGGCGGTGAATCAGAGATGGGGAATCAGAGGCGGGGAATCAGAGGCAGGGAATCAAACACGGGGAATCAGAAGTGGGGAATCAGAGCTGGGGAATCAGAGGCGGGGAATCAGAGTTGGGGCATCAGAGGCGGGGAATCAGATATGGGGAAACAGAGGTGGGGAATCAGAGGCAGGGAAACAGAGGTGGGGAATCAGATATGGGGAATCAGAGGTGGGGAATCAGAGGCGGGGAATCAGAGTTGGGGAATCAGAGGCGAGGAATCAGATATTGGGAAACAGAGGCGGGGAATCAGAGGCAGGGAAACAGAGGTGGGGAATCAGATATGGGGAATCAGAGGTGGGGAATCAGAGGTTGGGAAACAGAGGCAGGGAATCAGAGGCGGGGAGTCAGAGGCGGGGAATCAGAGGCAGGGAATCAGATGTGCGGAATCAGAGATGGGGAATCAGAGGCAGCGAATCAGAGGCGGGGAACCAGAGGCGGGGAATCAGATATGGGTAATCAGAGGCGGTGAATCAGAGGCAGGGAATCAGACGCGGGGAATCAGAGGCGGGGAATCAGAGCTGGGTAATCAGAGGCGGGGAATCAGAGTTGGGGAATCAGAGGCGGGGAATCAAATATGGGGAAACAGAGGCGGGGAATCAGAGGCGGGGAATCAGATATGGGGAAACAGAGGCGGGGAAACAGAGGCAGGGAATCAGAGAGGCGGGGAGTCAGAGGCTGGGAATCAGAGGCAGGGAATCAGATGTGCGGAATCAGAGATGAGGAATCAGAGGCAGCGAATCAGAGGCGGGGAACCAGAGGCGGGGAATCAGAGGCCGGGAATGAGAGGCCGGGAATCAGAGGCCGAGAATCAGAGGCCGGGAATCAGAGATGGGGAATCAGAGGCGGGGAATCAAACACGGGGAATCAGAGCTGGGGAATCAGAGGCGGGGAATCAGAGTTGGGGAATCAGAGGCGGGGAATCAAATATGGGGAAACAGAGGTGGGGAATCAGAGGCGGGGAATCAGAGGCGCAGAAACAGAGGCGGGGTATCAGATATGGGGAATCAGAGGTGGGGAATCAGGGGCGGGGTATCAGAGGCTGGGTATCAGACACGGGGATTCAGAGGCGGGGAATCAGAGATGGGGAATCAGAGGCGGGGAATCAGAGGCAGGGAATCAGACGCGGGGAATCAGAGGCGGGGAATCAGAGCCTGGGAATCAGAGGCGGGGAATCAGAGGCGGGGAAAGAGAGGCGGGGAATCAGATATGGGGACAGAGGTGGGGAATCAGAGGTTGGGAATCAGAGGCAGGGAATCAGAGCTGGGGAATCAGAGTCGGGGAATCAGGGTTTGGGAATCAGAGGCGGGGAATTAAATATGGGGAAACAGAGGAGGGGAATCAGAGGTGGGGAAACAGAGCTGGGGAATCAGAGGCGGGGAATCAGAGTTGGGGAATCAGAGGCGGGGAATCAGATATGGGGAAGCAGAGGCGGGGAATCAGAGGCGCGGAAAGAGAGGCGGGGAATCAGATATGTGGAATCAGAGGTGGGGAATCAGATATGGGTAAACAGAGGCGGGGAATCAGAGGCGGGGAAACAGAGGTGGGGAATCTGATATGGGGAATCAGAGGTGGCGAATGAAAGGCGGTGAATCAGAGATGGGGAATCAGAGGCGGGGAATCAGAGGCAGGGAATCAAACACGGGGAATCAGAAGTGGGGAATCAGAGCTGGGGAATCAGAAGCGGGGAATCAGAGTTGGGGAATCAGAGGCGGGGAATCAGATATGGGGAAACAGAGGTGGGGAATCAGAGGCAGGGAAACAGAGGTGGGGAATCAGATATGGGGAATCAGAGGTGGGGAATCAGAGGTTGGGAAACAGAGGCAGGGAATCAGAGGCGGGGAGTCAGAGGCGGGGAATCAGAGGCAGGTAATCAGATGTGCGGAATCAGAGATGGGGAATCAGAGGCGGGGAATCAGATATGGGGAATCAGAGCTGGGTAATCAGAGGCGGGGAATCAGAGTTGTGGAATCAGAGGCGGGTAATCAGATATGGGGAAAGAGAGGCGGGGAATCAGAGGCGGGGAAACAGAGGCGGGGAATCTGATATGGGGAATCAGAGGTGGCGAATGAAATGCGGTGAATCAGAGATGGGGAATCAGAGGCGGGGTATCAGAGGCAGAAAATCAAACACGGGGAATCAGAGTTGGGGTATCAGAGCTGGGGAATCAGAGGCGGGGAATCAGAGTTGGGGAATCAGAGGCGAGGAATCAGATATTGGGAAACAGAGGCGGGGAATCAGAGGCAGGGAAACAGAGGTGGGGAATCAGATATGGGGAATCAGAGGTGGGGAATCAGAGGTTGGGAAACAGAGGCAGGGAATCAGAGGCGGGGAGTCAGAGGCGGGGAATCAGAGGCAGGGAATCAGATGTGCGGAATCAGAGATGGGGAATCAGAGGCAGCGAATCAGAGGCGGGGAACCAGAGGCGGGGATTCAGAGGCGGGGAATCAGATATGGGGAAACAGAGGCGGGGAATTAGAGGCGGGCAAACAGAGGCGGGGAATCAGATATGGGGAATCAGAGGTGGGGAATCAGAGGTTGTGAATCAGAGATGGGGAATCACAGGCGGGAAATCAGAGGCAGGGAATCAGAGCTGGGGAATCAGAGGCTGGGAATCAGAGCTGGGGAATCAGAGGCAGGGAATCAGAGTTGGGGATTCAGAGGCGGGGAATCAGAGCTGGGGAAACAGAGGCCGGGAATCAGAGGCGGGGAATCAGAGGCGGGGAATCAGAGGCAGGGAATCAGATATGGGTATTCAGAGGTGGGGAATCAGAGGTTGGGAATCAGAGGCAGGGAATCAGAGGCAGGGAATCAGAGGCAGGGAATCAGATGTGGGGAATCAGAGGCGGTGAATCAGAGTTGGGGAATCAGAGGCGGGGAATCAGAGCTGGGGTATCAGAGGCGGGGAATCTGATATGGGGAATCAGAGGTGGCGAATGAAAGGAGGTGAATCAGAGATGGGGAATCAGAGGCGGGGAATCAGAGGCAGGGAATCAAACACGGGGAATCAGAAGTGGGGAATCAGAGCTGGGGAATCAGAGGCGGGGAATCAGAGTTGGGGCATCAGAGGCGGGGAATCAGATATGGGGAAACAGAGGTGGGGAATCAGAGGCAGGGAAACAGAGGTGGGGAATCAGATATGGGGAATCAGAGGTGGGGAATCAGAGGCGGGGAATCAGAGTTGGGGAATCAGAGGCGAGGAATCAGATATTGGGAAACAGAGGCGGGGAATCAGAGGCAGGGAAACAGAGGTGGGGAATCAGATATGGGGAATCAGAGGTGGGGAATCAGAGGTTGGGAAACAGAGGCAGGGAATCAGAGGCGGGGAGTCAGAGGCGGGGAATCAGAGGCAGGGAATCAGATGTGCGGAATCAGAGATGGGGAATCAGAGGCAGCGAATCAGAGGCGGGGAACCAGAGGCGGGGAATCAGATATGGGTAATCAGAGGCGGTGAATCAGAGGCAGGGAATCAGACGCGGGGAATCAGAGGCGGGGAATCAGAGCTGGGTAATCAGAGGCGGGGAATCAGAGTTGGGGAATCAGAGGCGGGGAATCAAATATGGGGAAACAGAGGCGGGGAATCAGAGGCGGGGAATCAGATATGGGGAAACAGAGGCGGGGAAACAGAGGCAGGGAATCAGAGAGGCGGGGAGTCAGAGGCTGGGAATCAGAGGCAGGGAATCAGATGTGCGGAATCAGAGATGAGGAATCAGAGGCAGCGAATCAGAGGCGGGGAACCAGAGGCGGGGAATCAGAGGCCGGGAATGAGAGGCCGGGAATCAGAGGCCGGGAATCAGAGGCCGGGAATCAGAGATGGGGAATCAGAGGCGGGGAATCAAACACGGGGAATCAGAGCTGGGGAATCAGAGGCGGGGAATCAGAGTTGGGGAATCAGAGGCGGGGAATCAAATATGGGGAAACAGAGGTGGGGAATCAGAGGCGGGGAATCAGAGGCGCAGAAACAGAGGCGGGGTATCAGATATGGGGAATCAGAGGTGGGGAATCAGGGGCGGGGTATCAGAGGCTGGGTATCAGACACGGGGATTCAGAGGCGGGGAATCAGAGATGGGGAATCAGAGGCGGGGAATCAGAGGCAGGGAATCAGACGCGGGGAATCAGAGGCGGGGAATCAGAGCCTGGGAATCAGAGGCGGGGAATCAGAGGCGGGGAAAGAGAGGCGGGGAATCAGATATGGGGACAGAGGTGGTGAATCAGAGGTTGGGAATCAGAGGCAGGGAATCAGAGGCGGGGAATCAGAGGCGGGGAATCAGAGGCAGGGTTTCGGATGTGCGGAATCAGAGATGGGGAATCAGAGGTGGGGAATCAGAGTCCAGGAATCAGAGATGGGGAATCAGAGGCGGGGAATCAGAGGCGGAAAAACATAGGTGGGGAATCAGATACGGGGAATCAGAGGTGGGGAATCAGAGGCGGTGAATCAGAGTTGGGGAATCAGAGGCGGGGAATCAGAGCTGGGGTATCAGAGGCGGGGAATCAGAGTTTGGGAATCAGAGGCGGGGAATCAGATATGGGGAATCAGAGGCGGGGAATCAGAGGCGCGGAAAGAGAGGCGGGAAATCAGATATGGGGAATCAGAGGTGCGAATCGGGGAGGGGTATCAGAGGCTGGGTATCAGAAACGGGGATTCAGAGGCAGGGAATCAGATGTGCGGAATCAGAGATGGGGAATCAGAGGCAGCGAATCAGAGGCGGGGAACCAGAGGCGGGGAATCAGATATGGGTAATCAGAGGCGGGGAATCAGAGTTGGGGAATCAGAGGCGGGGAATCAGATATGGGGAATCTGAGGTGGCGAATGAAAGGCGGTGAATCAGAGATGGGGAATCAGAGGCGGGGAATCAGATATTGGGAAACAGAGGCGGGGAATCAGAGGCAGGGAAACAGAGGTGGGGAATCAGATATGGGGAATCAGAGGTGGGGAATCAGAGGTTGGGAAACAGACGCAGGGAATCAGAGGCGGGGAGTCAGAGGCAGGGAATCAGAGGCAGGGAATCAGATGTGCGGAATCAGAGATGGGGAATCAGAGGCAGCGAATCAGAGGCGGGGAACCAGAGTTGGGGAATCAGAGGCGGGGAATCAGATATGGGGAAACAGAGGTGGGGAATCAGAGGCAGGGAAACAGAGGTGGGGAATCAGATATGGGGAATCAGAGGTGGGGAATCAGAGGTTGGGAAACAGAGGCAGGGAATCAGAGGCGGGGAGTCAGAGGTGGGGAATCAGAGGCAGGTAATCAGATGTGCGGAATCAGAGATGGGGAATCAGAGGCGGGGAATCAGATATGGGGAATCAGAGCTGGGTAATCAGAGGCGGGGAATCAGAGTTGTGGAATCAGAGGCGGGTAATCAGATATGGGGAAAGAGAGGCGGGGAATCAGAGGCGGGGAAACAGAGGCGGGGAATCTGATATGGGGAATCAGAGGTGGCGAATGAAATGCGGTGAATCAGAGATGGGGAATCAGAGGCGGGGTATCAGAGGCAGAAAATCAAACACGGGGAATCAGAGTTGGGGTATCAGAGCTGGGGAATCAGAGGCGGGGAATCAGAGTTGGGGAATCAGAGGCGAGGAATCAGATATTGGGAAACAGAGGCGGGGAATCAGAGGCAGGGAAACAGAGGTGGGGAATCAGATATGGGGAATCAGAGGTGGGGAATCAGAGGTTGGGAAACAGAGGCAGGGAATCAGAGGCGGGGAGTCAGAGGCGGGGAATCAGAGGCAGGGAATCAGATGTGCGGAATCAGAGATGGGGAATCAGAGGCAGCGAATCAGAGGCGGGGAACCAGAGGCGGGGATTCAGAGGCGGGGAATCAGATATGGGGAAACAGAGGCGGGGAATTAGAGGCGGGCAAACAGAGGCGGGGAATCAGATATGGGGAATCAGAGGTGGGGAATCAGAGGTTGTGAATCAGAGATGGGGAATCACAGGCGGGAAATCAGAGGCAGGGAATCAGAGCTGGGGAATCAGAGGCTGGGAATCAGAGCTGGGGAATCAGAGGCAGGGAATCAGAGTTGGGGATTCAGAGGCGGGGAATCAGAGCTGGGGAAACAGAGGCCGGGAATCAGAGGCAGGGAATCAGAGGCGGGGAATCAGAGGCAGGGAATCAGATATGGGGATTCAGAGGTGGGGAATCAGAGGTTGGGAATCAGAGGCAGGGAATCAGAGGCAGGGAATCAGAGGCAGGGAATCAGATGTGGGGAATCAGAGGCGGTGAATCAGAGTTGGGGAATCAGAGGCGGGGAATCAGAGCTGGGGTATCAGAGGCGGGGAATCTGATATGGGGAATCAGAGGTGGCGAATGAAAGGCGGTGAATCAGAGATGGGGAATCAGAGGCGGGGAATCAGAGGCAGGGAATCAAACACGGGGAATCAGAAGTGGGGAATCAGAGCTGGGGAATCAGAGGCGGGGAATCAGAGTTGGGGCATCAGAGGCGGGGAATCAGATATGGGGAAACAGAGGTGGGGAATCAGAGGCAGGGAAACAGAGGTGGGGAATCAGATATGGGGAATCAGAGGTGGGGAATCAGAGGCGGGGAATCAGAGTTGGGGAATCAGAGGCGAGGAATCAGATATTGGGAAACAGAGGCGGGGAATCAGAGGCAGGGAAACAGAGGTGGGGAATCAGATATGGGGAATCAGAGGTGGGGAATCAGAGGTTGGGAAACAGAGGCAGGGAATCAGAGGCGGGGAGTCAGAGGCGGGGAATCAGAGGCAGGGAATGAGATGTGCGGAATCAGAGATGGGGAATCAGAGGCAGCGAATCAGAGGCGGGGAACCAGAGGCGGGGAATCAGATATGGGTAATCAGAGGCGGTGAATCAGAGGCAGGGAATCAGACGCGGGGAATCAGAGGCGGGGAATCAGAGCTGGGTAATCAGAGGCGGGGAATCAGAGTTGGGGAATCAGAGGCGGGGAATCAAATATGGGGAAACAGAGGCGGGGAATCAGAGGCGGGGAATCAGATATGGGGAAACAGAGGCGGGGAAACAGAGGCAGGGAATCAGAGAGGCGGGGAGTCAGAGGCTGGGAATCAGAGGCAGGGAATCAGATGTGCGGAATCAGAGATGAGGAATCAGAGGCAGCGAATCAGAGGCGGGGAACCAGAGGCGGGGAATCAGAGGCCGGGAATGAGAGGCCGGGAATCAGAGGCCGAGAATCAGAGGCCGGGAATCAGAGATGGGGAATCAGAGGCGGGGAATCAAACACGGGGAATCAGAGCTGGGGAATCAGAGGCGGGGAATCAGAGTTGGGGAATCAGAGGCGGGGAATCAAATATGGGGAAACAGAGGTGGGGAATCAGAGGCGGGGAATCAGAGGCGCAGAAACAGAGGCGGGGTATCAGATATGGGGAATCAGAGGTGGGGAATCAGGGGCGGGGTATCAGAGGCTGGGTATCAGACACGGGGATTCAGAGGCGGGGAATCAGAGATGGGGAATCAGAGGCGGGGAATCAGAGGCAGGGAATCAGACGCGGGGAATCAGAGGCGGGGAATCAGAGCCTGGGAATCAGAGGCGGGGAATCAGAGGCGGGGAAAGAGAGGCGGGGAATCAGATATGGGGACAGAGGTGGGGAAACAGAGGTTGGGAATCAGAGGCAGGGAATCAGAGGCGGGGAATCAGAGGCGAGGAATCAGAGGCAGGGTTTCGGATGTGCGGAATCAGAGATGGGGAATCAGAGGTGGGGAATCAGAGTCCAGGAATCAGAGATGGGGAATCAGAGGCGGGGAATCAGAGGCGGAAAAACATAGGTGGGGAATCAGATACGGGGAATCAGAGGTGGGGAATCAGAGGCGGTGAATCAGAGTTGGGGAATCAGAGGCGGGGAATCAGAGCTGGGGTATCAGAGGCGGGGAATCAGAGTTTGGGAATCAGAGGCGGGGAATCAGATATGGGGAATCAGAGGCGGGGAATCAGAGGCGCGGAAAGAGAGGCGGGAAATCAGATATGGGGAATCAGAGGTGCGAATCGGGGAGGGGTATCCGAGGCTGGGTATCAGAAACGGGGATTCAGAGGCAGGGAATCAGATGTGCGGAATCAGAGATGGGGAATCAGAGGCAGCGAATCAGAGGCGGGGAACCAGAGGCGGGGAATCAGATATGGGTAATCAGAGGCGGGGAATCAGAGTTGGGGAATCAGAGGCGGGGAATCAGATATGGGGAATCTGAGGTGGCGAATGAAAGGCGGTGAATCAGAGATGGGGAATCAGATATTGGGAAACAGAGGCGGGGAATCAGAGGCAGGGAAACAGAGGTGGGGAATCAGATATGGGGAATCAGAGGTGGGGAATCAGAGGTTGGGAAACAGACGCAGGGAATCAGAGGCGGGGAGTCAGAGGCAGGGAATCAGAGGCAGGGAATCAGATGTGCGGAATCAGAGATGGGGAATCAGAGGCAGCGAATCAGAGGCGGGGAACCAGAGGCGGGGATTCAGAGGTGGGGAATCAGATATGGGGAAACAGAGGCGGGGAATTAGAGGCGGGCAAACAGAGGCGGGGAATCAGATATGGGGAATCAGAGGTGGGGAATCAGAGGTTGTGAATCAGAGATGGGGAATCACAGGCGGGAAATCAAAGGCAGGGAATCAGAGCTGGGGAATCAGAGGCGGGGAATCAGAGCTGGGGAATCAGAGGCGGGGAATCAGAGCTGGGGAATGAGAGGCAGGGAATCAGAGTTGGGGATTCAGAGGCGGCGAATCAGAGCTGGGGAATCAGTGGCAGGGAATCAGAGGCAGGGAATCAGAGGCGGGGAATCAGAGGCAGGGAATCAGATATGGGGATTCAGAGGTGGGGAATCAGAGGTTGAGAATCAGAGGCAGGGAATCGGAGGCAGGGAATCAGAGGCAGGGAATCAGATGTGGGGAATCTGAGGCTGGGAATCAGAGCTGGGGAATTAGAGGCGTGGAATCAGAGTTTGGGAATCAGAGTCGGGGAATTAGATATGGGGAAACAGAGGCGGGGAATCAGAGGTGGGGAAACAGAGCTGGTGAATCAGAGGCGGGGAATCAGAGTTGGGGAATCAGAGGCGGGGAATCAGATATGGGGAATCAGAGGCGGGGAATCAGGCGCGGAAAGGGAGGCAGGGAATCAGATATGGGGAATCAGAGGTGGGGAATCAGGGGCGGGGTATCAGAGGCTGGGTATCAGACACGGGGATTCAGAGGCGGGGAATCAGAGATGGGGAATCAGAGGCAGGGAATCAGAGGCAGGGAATCAGATATGGGGAAACAGAGGCGGGGAATCAGAGGCGGGGAAACAGAGGCGTGGAATCTGATATGGGGAATCAGAGGTGGCGAATTAAAGGAAGTGAATCAGAGATGGGGAATCAGAGGCGGGGAATCAGAGGCAGGGAATCAAACACGGTGAATCAGAGGCGGGGAATCAGAGCTGGAGAATCAGAGGTGGGGAATCAGAGAAGGGGAATCAGAGGCAGGGAATCAAACACGGGGAATCAGAGCTGGGGAATCAGAGGCGGGGAATCAGAGTTGGCGAATCAGATATGGGGAATCAGAGGTGGGGAATCAGGGGCGGGGAATCAGTGGCAGGGAATCAGAGGTGGGAATCAGAGGCCGGGAATCAGAGGCAGGGAATCAGACACGTGGAATCAGAGGCGGGGAATCAGAGATGGGGAATCAGAGGCGGTGAATCAGAGGCAGGGAATCGGACACCGGGAATCAGAGGCGGGGAATCAGAGCTGGGGAATCAGAGGCGGGGAATCAGAGTTGGGGAATCAGAGGAGGGCAATCAGAGCTGGGGAATCAGATATGGGGAATCAGAGGTGGGGAATCAGAGGTTGGGAAACAGAGGCAGGGAATCAGAGGCGGGGAGTCAGAGGCGGGGAATCAGAGGCAGGGAATCAGATGTGCGGAATCAGAGATGGGGAATCAGAGGCAGCGAATCAGAGGCGGGGAACCAGAGGCGGGGATTCAGAGGCGTGGAATCAGATATGGGGAAACAGAGGCGGGGAATTAGAGGCGGGCAAACAGAGGCGGGGAATCAGATATGGGGAATCAGAGGTGGGGAATCAGAGGTTGTGAATCAGAGATGGGGAATCACAGGCGGGAAATCAGAGGCAGGGAATCAGAGCTGGGGAATCAGAGGCTGGGAATCAGAGCTGGGGAATCAGAGGCAGGGAATCAGAGTTGGGGATTCAGAGGCGGGGAATCAGAGCTGGGGAATCAGAGGCGGGGAATCAGAGGCAGGGAATCAGAGGCGGGGAATCAGAGGCAGGGAATCGGAGGCAGGGAATCAGAGGCAGGGAATCAGATGTGGGGAATCAGAGGCGGTGAATCAGAGCTGGGGAATCAGAGTCGGGGTATCAGGGTTTGGGAATCAGAGGCGGGGAATTAGATATGGGGAAACAGAGGAGGGGAATCAGAGGTGGGGAAACAGAGCTGGGGAATCAGAGGCGGGGAATCAGAGTTGGGGAATCAGAGGCGGGGAATCAGATATGGGGAAGCAGAGGCGGGGAATCAGAGGCGCGGAAAGAGAGGCGGGGAATCAGATATGTGGAATCAGAGGTGGGGAATCAGATATGGGGAAACAGAGGCGGGGAATCAGAGGCGGGGAAACAGAGGTGGGGAATCTGATATGGGGAATCAGAGGTGGCGAATGAAAGGCGGTGAATCAGAGATGGGGAATCAGAGGCGGGGAATCAGAGGCAGGGAATCAAACACGGGGAATCAGAAGTGGGGAATCAGAGCTGGGGAATCAGAGGCGGGGAATCAGAG
The DNA here is from genome assembly GCF_036971445.1 of Narcine bancroftii. Lineage (NCBI taxonomy): Eukaryota > Metazoa > Chordata > Chondrichthyes > Torpediniformes > Narcinidae > Narcine > Narcine bancroftii. The sequence continues at coordinate 57,689,456 of NC_091474.1, forward strand.
TTGGGGAATCAGAGGCGGGGAATCAGATATGGGGAAACAGAGGTGGGGAATCAGAGGCAGGGAAACAGAGGTGGGGAATCAGATATGGGGAATCAGAGGTGGGGAATCAGAGGTTGGGAAACAGAGGCAGGGAATCAGAGGCGGGGAGTCAGAGGCGGGGAATCAGAGGCAGGGAATCAGATGTGCTGAATCAGAGATGGGGAATCAGAGGCGGGGAATCAGATATGGGGAATCAGAGCTGGGTAATCAGAGGCGGGGAATCAGAGTTGTGGAATCAGAGGCGGGTAATCAGATATGGGGAAAGAGAGGCGGGGAATCAGAGGCGGGGAATCAGAGGCGGGGAATCTGATATGGGGAATCAGAGGTGGCGAATGAAATGCGGTGAATCAGAGATGGGGAATCAGAGGCGGGGTATCAGAGGCAGGGAATCAAACACGGGGAATCAGAGTTGGGGTATCAGAGCTGGGGAATCAGAGGCGGGGAATCAGAGTTGTGGAATCAGAGGCGGGTAATCAGATATGGGGAAAGAGAGGCGGGGAATCAGAGGCGGGGAAACAGAGGCGGGGAATCTGATATGGGGAATCAGAGGTGGCGAATGAAAGGCGGTGAATCAGAGATGGGGAATCAGAGGCGGGGTATCAGAGGCAGGGAATCAAACACGGGGAATCAGAGGTGGGGAATCAGAGGCGGTGAATCAGAGCTGGGGAATCAGAGTCGGGGAATCAGGGTTTGGGAATCAGAGGCGGGGAATTAGATATGGGGAAACAGAGGAGGGGAATCAGAGGTGGGGAAACAGAGCTGGGGAATCAGAGGCGGGGAATCAGAGTTGGGGAATCAGAGGCGGGGAATCAGATATGGGGAAGCAGAGGCGGGGAATCAGAGGCGCGGAAAGAGAGGCGGGGAATCAGATATGTGGAATCAGAGGTGGGGAATCAGATATGGGGAAACAGAGGCGGGGAATCAGAGGCGGGGAAACAGAGGTGGGGAATCTGATATGGGGAATCAGAGGTGGCGAATGAAAGGCGGTGAATCAGAGATGGGGAATCAGAGGCGGGGAATCAGAGGCAGGGAATCAAACACGGGGAATCAGAAGTGGGGAATCAGAGCTGGGGAATCAGAGGCGGGGAATCAGAGTTGGGGAATCAGAGGCGGGGAATCAGATATGGGGAAACAGAGGTGGGGAATCAGAGGCAGGGAAACAGAGGTGGGGAATCAGATATGGGGAATCAGAGGTGGGGAATCAGAGGTTGGGAAACAGAGGCAGGGAATCAGAGGCGGGGAGTCAGAGGCGGGGAATCAGAGGCAGGGAATCAGATGTGCGGAATCAGAGATGGGGAATCAGAGGCGGGGAATCAGATATGGGGAATCAGAGCTGGGTAATCAGAGGCGGGGAATCAGAGTTGTGGAATCAGAGGCGGGTAATCAGATATGGGGAAAGAGAGGCGGGGAATCAGAGGCGGGGAAACAGAGGCGGGGAATTTGATATGGGGAATCAGAGGTGGCGAATGAAATGCGGTGAATCAGAGATGGGGAATCAGAGGCGGGGTATCAGAGGCAGGGAATCAAACACGGGGAATCAGAGTTGGGGTATCAGAGCTGGGGAATCAGAGGCGGGGAATCAGAGTTGGGGAATCAGAGGCGAGGAATCAGATATTGGGAAACAGAGGCGGGGAATCAGAGGCAGGGAAACAGAGGTGGGGAATCAGATATGGGGAATCAGAGGTGGGGAATCAGAGGTTGGGAAACAGAGGCAGGGAATCAGAGGCGGGGAGTCAGAGGCGGGGAATCAGAGGCAGGGAATCAGATGTGCGGAATCAGAGATGGGGAATCAGAGGCAGCGAATCAGAGGCGGGGAACCAGAGGCCGGGATTCAGAGGCGGGGAATCAGATATGGGGAAACAGAGGCGGGGAATTAGAGGCGGGCAAACAGAGGCGGGGAATCAGATATGGGGAATCAGAGGTGGGGAATCAGAGGTTGTGAATCAGAGATGGGGAATCACAGGCGGGAAATCAGAGGCAGGGAATCAGAGCTGGGGAATCAGAGGCTGGGAATCAGAGCTGGGGAATCAGAGGCAGGGAATCAGAGTTGGGGATTCAGAGGCGGGGAATCAGAGCTGGGGAAACAGAGGCCGGGAATCAGAGGCAGGGAATCAGAGGCGGGGAATCAGAGGCAGGGAATCAGATATGGGGATTCAGAGGTGGGGAATCAGAGGTTGGGAATCAGAGGCAGGGAATCGGAGGCAGGGAATCAGAGGCAGGGAATCAGATGTGGGGAATCAGAGGCGGTGAATCAGAGTTGGGGAATCAGAGGCGGGGAATCAGAGCTGGGGTATCAGAGGCGGGGAATCTGATATGGGGAATCAGAGGTGGCGAATGAAAGGCGGTGAATCAGAGATGGGGAATCAGAGGCGGGGAATCAGAGGCAGGGAATCAAACACGGGGAATCAGAAGTGGGGAATCAGAGCTGGGGAATCAGAGGCGGGGAATCAGAGTTGGGGAATCAGAGGCGGGGAATCAGATATGGGGAAACAGAGGTGGGGAATCAGAGGCGGGGAATCAGAGTTGGGGAATCAGAGGCGAGGAATCAGATATTGGGAAACAGAGGCGGGGAATCAGAGGCAGGGAAACAGAGGTGGGGAATCAGATATGGGGAATCAGAGGTGGGGAATCAGAGGTTGGGAAACAGAGGCAGGGAATCAGAGGCGGGGAGTCAGAGGCGGGGAATCAGAGGCAGGGAATCAGATGTGCGGAATCAGAGATGGGGAATCAGAGGCAGCGAATCAGAGGCGGGGAACCAGAGGCGGGGGATCAGATATGGGTAATCAGAGGCGGTGAATCAGAGGCAGGGAATCAGACGCGGGGAATCAGAGGCGGGGAATCAGAGCTGGGTAATCAGAGGCGGGGAATCAGAGTTGGGGAATCAGAGGCGGGGAATCAAATATGGGGAAACAGAGGCGGGGAATCAGAGGCGGGGAATCAGATATGGGGAAACAGAGGCGGGGAAACAGAGGCAGGGAATCAGAGAGGCGGGGAGTCAGAGGCTGGGAATCAGAGGCAGGGAATCAGATGTGCGGAATCAGAGATGAGGAATCAGAGGCAGCGAATCAGAGGCGGGGAACCAGAGGCGGGGAATCAGAGGCCGGGAATGAGAGGCCGGGAATCAGAGGCCGGGAATCAGAGGCGGGGAATCAGAGTTGGGGAATCAGAGGCGGGGAATCAAATATGGGGAAACAGAGGTGGGGAATCAGAGGCGGGGAATCAGAGGCGCAGAAACAGAGGCGGGGTATCAGATATGGGGAATCAGAGGTGGGGAATCAGGGGCGGGGTATCAGAGGCTGGGTATCAGACACGGGGAATCAGAGGCGGGGAATCAGAGGCAGGGAATCAGACGCGGGGAATCAGAGGCGGGGAATCAGAGTCTGGGAATCAGAGGCGGGGAATCAGAGGCGGGGAAAGAGAGGCGGGGAATCAGATATGGGGACAGAGGTGGGGAATCAGAGGTTGGGAATCAGAGGCAGGGAATCAGAGGCGGGGAATCAGAGGCGGGGAATCAGAGGCAGGGTTTCGGATGTGCGGAATCAGAGTTGGGGAATCAGAGGCGGGGAATCAGAGCTGGGGTATCAGAGGCGGGGAATCAGAGTTTGGGAATCAGAGGCGGGGAATCAGATATGGGGAAACAGAGGCGGGGAATCAGAGGCGGGGAAACAGAGGTGGGGAATCTGATATGGGGAATCAGAGGTGGCGAATGAAAGGCGGTGAATCAGAGATGGGGAATCAGAGGCGGGGAATCAGAGGCAGGGAATCAAACACGGGGAATCAGAAGTGGGGAATCAGAGCTGGGGAATCAGAGGCGGGGAATCAGAGTTGGGGAATCAGAGGCGGGGAATCAGATATGGGGAAACAGAGGTGGGGAATCAGAGGCAGGGAAACAGAGGTGGGGAATCAGATATGGGGAATCAGAGGTGGGGAATCAGAGGTTGGGAAACAGAGGCAGGGAATCAGAGGCGGGGAGTCAGAGGCGGGGAATCAGAGGCAGGGAATCAGATGTGCGGAATCAGAGATGGGGAATCAGAGGCGGGGAATCAGATATGGGGAATCAGAGCTGGGTAATCAGAGGCGGGGAATCAGAGTTGTGGAATCAGAGGCGGGTAATCAGATATGGGGAAAGAGAGGCGGGGAATCAGAGGCGGGGAAACAGAGGCGGGGAATTTGATATGGGGAATCAGAGGTGGCGAATGAAATGCGGTGAATCAGAGATGGGGAAACAGAGGCGGGGAATCAGAGGCAGGGAAACAGAGGTGGGGAATCAGATATGGGGAATCAGAGGTGGGGAATCAGAGGTTGGGAAACAGAGGCAGGGAATCAGAGGCGGGGAGTCAGAGGCGGGGAATCAGAGGCAGGGAATCAGATGTGCGGAATCAGAGATGGGGAATCAGAGGCAGCGAATCAGAGGCGGGGAACCAGAGGCCGGGATTCAGAGGCGGGGAATCAGATATGGGGAAACAGAGGCGGGGAATTAGAGGCGGGCAAACAGAGGCGGGGAATCAGATATGGGGAATCAGAGGTGGGGAATCAGAGGTTGTGAATCAGAGATGGGGAATCACAGGCGGGAAATCAGAGGCAGGGAATCAGAGCTGGGGAATCAGAGGCTGGGAATCAGAGCTGGGGAATCAGAGGCAGGGAATCAGAGTTGGGGATTCAGAGGCGGGGAATCAGAGCTGGGGAAACAGAGGCCGGGAATCAGAGGCAGGGAATCAGAGGCGGGGAATCAGAGGCAGGGAATCAGATATGGGGATTCAGAGGTGGGGAATCAGAGGTTGGGAATCAGAGGCAGGGAATCGGAGGCAGGGAATCAGAGGCAGGGAATCAGATGTGGGGAATCAGAGGCGGTGAATCAGAGTTGGGGAATCAGAGGCGGGGAATCAGAGCTGGGGTATCAGAGGCGGGGAATCTGATATGGGGAATCAGAGGTGGCGAATGAAAGGCGGTGAATCAGAGATGGGGAATCAGAGGCGGGGAATCAGAGGCAGGGAATCAAACACGGGGAATCAGAAGTGGGGAATCAGAGCTGGGGAATCAGAGGCGGGGAATCAGAGTTGGGGAATCAGAGGCGGGGAATCAGATATGGGGAAACAGAGGTGGGGAATCAGAGGCAGGGAAACAGAGGTGGGGAATCAGATATGGGGAATCAGAGGTGGGGAATCAGAGGCGGGGAATCAGAGTTGGGGAATCAGAGGCGAGGAATCAGATATTGGGAAACAGAGGCGGGGAATCAGAGGCAGGGAAACAGAGGTGGGGAATCAGATATGGGGAATCAGAGGTGGGGAATCAGAGGTTGGGAAACAGAGGCAGGGAATCAGAGGCGGGGAGTCAGAGGCGGGGAATCAGAGGCAGGGAATCAGATGTGCGGAATCAGAGATGGGGAATCAGAGGCAGCGAATCAGAGGCGGGGAACCAGAGGCGGGGGATCAGATATGGGTAATCAGAGGCGGTGAATCAGAGGCAGGGAATCAGACGCGGGGAATCAGAGGCGGGGAATCAGAGCTGGGTAATCAGAGGCGGGGAATCAGAGTTGGGGAATCAGAGGCGGGGAATCAAATATGGGGAAACAGAGGCGGGGAATCAGAGGCGGGGAATCAGATATGGGGAAACAGAGGCGGGGAAACAGAGGCAGGGAATCAGAGAGGCGGGGAGTCAGAGGCTGGGAATCAGAGGCAGGGAATCAGATGTGCGGAATCAGAGATGAGGAATCAGAGGCAGCGAATCAGAGGCGGGGAACCAGAGGCGGGGAATCAGAGGCCGGGAATGAGAGGCCGGGAATCAGAGGCCGGGAATCAGAGGCCGGGAATCAGAGATGGGGAATCAGAGGCGGGGAATCAAACACGGGGAATCAGAGCTGGGGAATCAGAGGCGGGGAATCAGAGTTGGGGAATCAGAGGCGGGGAATCAAATATGGGGAAACAGAGGTGGGGAATCAGAGGCGGGGAATCAGAGGCGCAGAAACAGAGGCGGGGTATCAGATATGGGGAATCAGAGGTGGGGAATCAGGGGCGGGGTATCAGAGGCTGGGTATCAGACACGGGGAATCAGAGGCGGGGAATCAGAGGCAGGGAATCAGACGCGGGGAATCAGAGGCCGGGAATCAGAGTCTGGGAATCAGAGGCGGGGAATCAGAGGCGGGGAAAGAGAGGCGGGGAATCAGATATGGGGACAGAGGTGGGGAATCAGAGGTTGGGAATCAGAGGCAGGGAATCAGAGGCGGGGAATCAGAGGCGGGGAATCAGAGGCAGGGTTTCGGATGTGCGGAATCAGAGTTGGGGAATCAGAGGCGGGGAATCAGAGCTGGGGTATCAGAGGCGGGGAATCAGAGTTTGGGAATCAGAGGCGGGGAATCAGATATGGGGAAACAGAGGCGGGGAATCAGAGGCGGGGAAACAGAGGTGGGGAATCTGATATGGGGAATCAGAGGTGGCGAATGAAAGGCGGTGAATCAGAGATGGGGAATCAGAGGCGGGGAATCAGAGGCAGGGAATCAAACACGGGGAATCAGAAGTGGGGAATCAGAGCTGGGGAATCAGAGGCGGGGAATCAGAGTTGGGGAATCAGAGGCGGGGAATCAGATATGGGGAAACAGAGGTGGGGAATCAGAGGCAGGGAAACAGAGGTGGGGAATCAGATATGGGGAATCAGAGGTGGGGAATCAGAGGTTGGGAAACAGAGGCAGGGAATCAGAGGCGGGGAGTCAGAGGCGGGGAATCAGAGGCAGGGAATCAGATGTGCGGAATCAGAGATGGGGAATCAGAGGCGGGGAATCAGATATGGGGAATCAGAGCTGGGTAATCAGAGGCGGGGAATCAGAGTTGTGGAATCAGAGGCGGGTAATCAGATATGGGGAAAGAGAGGCGGGGAATCAGAGGCGGGGAAACAGAGGCGGGGAATTTGATATGGGGAATCAGAGGTGGCGAATGAAATGCGGTGAATCAGAGATGGGGAATCAGAGGCGGGGTATCAGAGGCAGGGAATCAAACACGGGGAATCAGAGTTGGGGTATCAGAGCTGGGGAATCAGAGGCGGGGAATCAGAGTTGGGGAATCAGAGGCGAGGAATCAGATATTGGGAAACAGAGGCGGGGAATCAGAGGCAGGGAAACAGAGGTGGGGAATCAGATATGGGGAATCAGAGGTGGGGAATCAGAGGTTGGGAAACAGAGGCAGGGAATCAGAGGCGGGGAGTCAGAGGCGGGGAATCAGAGGCAGGGAATCAGATGTGCGGAATCAGAGATGGGGAATCAGAGGCAGCGAATCAGAGGCGGGGAACCAGAGGCCGGGATTCAGAGGCGGGGAATCAGATATGGGGAAACAGAGGCGGGGAATTAGAGGCGGGCAAACAGAGGCGGGGAATCAGATATGGGGAATCAGAGGTGGGGAATCAGAGGTTGTGAATCAGAAATGGGGAATCACAGGCGGGAAATCAGAGGCAGGGAATCAGAGCTGGGGAATCAGAGGCTGGGAATCAGAGCTGGGGAATCAGAGGCAGGGAATCAGAGTTGGGGATTCAGAGGCGGGGAATCAGAGCTGGGGAAACAGAGGCCGGGAATCAGAGGCAGGGAATCAGAGGCGGGGAATCAGAGGCAGGGAATCAGATATGGGGATTCAGAGGTGGGGAATCAGAGGTTGGGAATCAGAGGCAGGGAATCGGAGGCAGGGAATCAGAGGCAGGGAATCAGATGTGGGGAATCAGAGGCGGTGAATCAGAGTTGGGGAATCAGAGGCGGGGAATCAGAGCTGGGGTATCAGAGGCGGGGAATCTGATATGGGGAATCAGAGGTGGCGAATGAAAGGCGGTGAATCAGAGATGGGGAATCAGAGGCGGGGAATCAGAGGCAGGGAATCAAACACGGGGAATCAGAAGTGGGGAATCAGAGCTGGGGAATCAGAGGCGGGGAATCAGAGTTGGGGAATCAGAGGCGGGGAATCAGATATGGGGAAACAGAGGTGGGGAATCAGAGGCAGGGAAACAGAGGTGGGGAATCAGATATGGGGAATCAGAGGTGGGGAATCAGAGGCGGGGAATCAGAGTTGGGGAATCAGAGGCGAGGAATCAGATATTGGGAAACAGAGGCGGGGAATCAGAGGCAGGGAAACAGAGGTGGGGAATCAGATATGGGGAATCAGAGGTGGGGAATCAGAGGTTGGGAAACAGAGGCAGGGAATCAGAGGCGGGGAGTCAGAGGCGGGGAATCAGAGGCAGGGAATCAGATGTGCGGAATCAGAGATGGGGAATCAGAGGCAGCGAATCAGAGGCGGGGAACCAGAGGCGGGGGATCAGATATGGGTAATCAGAGGCGGTGAATCAGAGGCAGGGAATCAGACGCGGGGAATCAGAGGCGGGGAATCAGAGCTGGGTAATCAGAGGCGGGGAATCAGAGTTGGGGAATCAGAGGCGGGGAATCAAATATGGGGAAACAGAGGCGGGGAATCAGAGGCGGGGAATCAGATATGGGGAAACAGAGGCGGGGAAACAGAGGCAGGGAATCAGAGAGGCGGGGAGTAAGAGGCTGGGAATCAGAGGCAGGGAATCAGATGTGCGGAATCAGAGATGAGGAATCAGAGGCAGCGAATCAGAGGCGGGGAACCAGAGGCGGGGAATCAGAGGCCGGGAATGAGAGGCCGGGAATCAGAGGCCGGGAATCAGAGGCCGGGAATCAGAGATGGGGAATCAGAGGCGGGGAATCAAACACGGGGAATCAGAGCTGGGGAATCAGAGGCGGGGAATCAGAGTTGGGGAATCAGAGGCGGGGAATCAAATATGGGGAAACAGAGGTGGGGAATCAGAGGCGGGGAATCAGAGGCGCAGAAACAGAGGCGGGGTATCAGATATGGGGAATCAGAGGTGGGGAATCAGGGGCGGGGTATCAGAGGCTGGGTATCAGACACGTGGATTCAGAGGCGGGGAATCAGAGATGGGGAATCAGAGGCGGGGAATCAGAGGCAGGGAATCAGACGCGGGGAATCAGAGGCGGGGAATCAGAGTCTGGGAATCAGAGGCGGGGAATCAGAGGCGGGGAAAGAGAGGCGGGGAATCAGATATGGGGACAGAGGTGGGGAATCAGAGGTTGGGAATCAGAGGCAGGGAATCAGAGGCGGGGAATCAGAGGCGGGGAATCAGAGGCAGGGTTTCGGATGTGCGGAATCAGAGTTGGGGAATCAGAGGCGGGGAATCAGAGCTGGGGTATCAGAGGCGGGGAATCTGAGTTTGGGAATCAGAGGCGGGGAATCAGATATGGGGAAACAGAGGCGGGGAATCAGCGGCGCGGAAAGAGAGGCGGGAAATCAGATATGGGGAATCAGAGGTGCGAATCGGGGAGGGGTATCAGAGGCTGGGTATCAGAAACGGGGATTCAGAGGCAGGGAATCAGATGTGCGGAATCAGAGATGGGGAATCAGAGGCAGCGAATCAGAGGCGGGGAACCAGAGGCGGGGAATCAGATATGGGTAATCAGAGGCGGGGAATCAGAGTTGGGGAATCAGAGGCGGGGAATCAGATATGGGGAAAGAGAGGCGGGGAATCAGAGGCGGGGAAACAGAGGCGGGGAATCTGATATGGGGAATCTGAGGTGGCGAATGAAAGGCGGTGAATCAGAGATGGGGAATCAGAGGCGGGGAATCAGATATTGGGAAACAGAGGCGGGGAATCAGAGGCAGGGAAACAGAGGTGGGGAATCAGATATGGGGAATCAGAGGTGGGGAATCAGAGGTTGGGAAACAGATGCAGGGAATCAGAGGCGGGGAGTCAGAGGCAGGGAATCAGAGGCAGGGAATCAGATGTGCGGAATCAGAGATGGGGAATCAGAGGCAGCGAATCAGAGGCGGGGAACCAGAGGCGGGGATTCAGAGGTGGGGAATCAGATATGGGGAAACAGAGGCGGGGAATTAGAGGCGGGCAAACAGAGGCGGGGAATCAGATATGGGGAATCAGAGGTGGGGAATCAGAGGTTGTGAATCAGAGATGGGGAATCACAGGCGGGAAATCAAAGGCAGGGAATCAGAGCTGGGGAATCAGAGGCGGGGAATCAGAGCTGGGGAATCAGAGGCGGGGAATCAGAGCTGGGGAATCAGAGGCAGGGAATCAGAGTTGGGGATTCAGAGGCGGGGAATCAGAGCTGGGGAATCAGTGGCGGGGAATCAGAGGCGGGGAATCAGAGGCGGGGAATCAGAGGCAGGGAATCAGATGTGGGGATTCAGAGGTGGGGAATCAGAGGTTGAGAATCAGAGGCAGGGAATCGGAGGCAGGGAATCAGAGGCAGGGAATCAGATGTGGGGAATCTGAGGCTGGGAATCAGAGCTGGGGAATTAGAGGCGTGGAATCAGAGTTTGGGAATCAGAGGCGGGGAATTAGATATGGGGAAACAGAGGCGGGGAATCAGAGGTGGGGAAACAGAGCTGGTGAATCAGAGGCGGGGAATCAGAGGCGGGGAATCAGATATGGGGAATCAGAGGCGGGGAATCAGGCGCGGAAAGGGAGGCAGGGAATCAGATATGGGGAATCAGAGGTGGGGAATCAGGGGCGGGGTATCAGAGGCTGGGTATCAGACACGGGGATTCAGAGGCGGGGAATCAGAGATGGGGAATCAGAGGCAGGGAATCAGAGGCAGGGAATCAGATATGGGGAAACAGAGGCGGGGAATCAGAGGCGGGGAAACAGAGGCGGGGAATCTGATATGGGGAATCAGAGGTGGCGAATTAAAGGAAGTGAATCAGAGATGGGGAATCAGAGGCGGGGAATCAGAGGCAGGGAATCAAACACGGTGAATCAGAGGCGGGGAATCAGAGCTGGAGAATCAGAGGTGGGGAATCAGAGAAGGGGAATCAGAGGCAGGGAATCAAACACGGGGAATCAGAGCTGGGGAATCAGAGGCGGGGAATCAGAGTTGGCGAATCAGATATGGGGAATCAGAGGTGGGGAATCAGGGGCGGGGAATCAGTGGCAGGGAATCAGAGGTGGGAATCAGAGGCCGGGAATCAGAGGCAGGGAATCAGACACGTGGAATCAGAGGCGGGGAATCAGAGATGGGGAATCAGAGGCGGTGAATCAGAGGCAGGGAATCGGACACCGGGAATCAGAGGCTGGGAATCAGAGCTGGGGAATCAGAGGCGGGGAATCAGAGTTGGGGAATCAGAGGAGGGGAATCAGAGCTGGGGAATCAGATATGGGGAATCAGAGGTGGGGAATCAGAGGTTGGGAAACAGAGGCAGGGAATCAGAGGCGGGGAGTCAGAGGCGGGGAATCAGAGGCAGGGAATCAGATGTGCGGAATCAGAGATGGGGAATCAGAGGCAGCGAATCAGAGGCGGGGAACCAGAGGCGGGGATTCAGAGGCGTGGAATCAGATATGGGGAAACAGAGGCGGGGAATTAGAGGCGGGCAAACAGAGGCGGGGAATCAGATATGGGGAATCAGAGGTGGGGATTCAGAGGTTGTGAATCAGAGATGGGGAATCACAGGCGGGAAATCAGAGGCAGGGAATCAGAGCTGGGGAATCAGAGGCTGGGAATCAGAGCTGGGGAATCAGAGGCAGGGAATCAGAGTTGGGGATTCAGAGGCGGGGAATCAGAGCTGGGGAATCAGAGGCGGGGAATCAGAGGCAGGGAATCAGAGGCGGGGAATCAGAGGCAGGGAATCAGATATGGGGATTCAGAGGTGGGGAATCAGAGGTTTGGAATCAGAGGCAGGGAATCGGAGGCAGGGAATCAGAGGCAGGGAATCAGATGTGGGGAATCAGAGGCGGTGAATCAGAGCTGGGGAATCAGAGTCGGGGAATCAGGGTTTGGGAATCAGAGGCGGGGAATTAGATATGGGGAAACAGAGGAGGGGAATCAGAGGTGGGGAAACAGAGCTGGGGAATCAGAGGCGGGGAATCAGAGTTGGGGAATCAGAGGCGGGGAATCAGATATGGGGAAGCAGAGGCGGGGAATCAGAGGCGCGGAAAGAGAGGCGGGGAATCAGATATGTGGAATCAGAGGTGGGGAATCAGATATGGGGAAACAGAGGCGGGGAATCAGAGGCGGGGAAACAGAGGTGGGGAATCTGATATGGGGAATCAGAGGTGGCGAATGAAAGGCGGTGAATCAGAGATGGGGAATCAGAGGCGGGGAATCAGAGGCAGGGAATCAAACACGGGGAATCAGAAGTGGGGAATCAGAGCTGGGGAATCAGAGGCGGGGAATCAGAGTTGGGGAATCAGAGGCGGGGAATCAGATATGGGGAAACAGAGGTGGGGAATCAGAGGCAGGGAAACAGAGGTGGGGAATCAGATATGGGGAATCAGAGGTGGGGAATCAGAGGTTGGGAAACAGAGGCAGGGAATCAGAGGCGGGGAGTCAGAGACGGGGAATCAGAGGCAGGGAATCAGATGTGCGGAATCAGAGATGGGGAATCAGAGGCGGGGAATCAGATATGGGGAATCAGAGCTGGGTAATCAGAGGCGGGGAATCAGAGTTGTGGAATCAGAGGCGGGTAATCAGATATGGGGAAAGAGAGGCGGGGAATCAGAGGCGGGGAAACAGAGGCGGGGAATCTGATATGGGGAATCAGAGGTGGCGAATGAAATGCGGTGAATCAGAGATGGGGAATCAGAGGCGGGGTATCAGAGGCAGGGAATCAAACACGGGGAATCAGAGTTGGGGTATCAGAGCTGGGGAATCAGAGGCGGGGAATCAGAGTTGTGGAATCAGAGGCGGGTAATCAGATATGGGGAAAGAGAGGCGGGGAATCAGAGGCGGGGAAACAGAGGCGGGGAATCTGATATGGGGAATCAGAGGTGGCGAATGAAAGGCGGTGAATCAGAGATGGGGAATCAGAGGCGGGGTATCAGAGGCAGGGAATCAAACACGGGGAATCAGAGGTGGGGTATCAGAGCTGGGGAATCAGAGGCGGGGAATCAGAGTTGAGGAATCAGAGGCGAGGAATCAGATATTGGGAAACAGAGGCGGGGAATCAGAGGCAGGGAAACAGAGGTGGGGAATCAGATATGGGGAATCAGAGGTGGGGAATCAGAGGTTGGGAAACAGAGGCAGGGAATCAGAGGCGGGGAGTCAGAGGCGGGGAATCAGAGGCAGGGAATCAGATGTGCGGAATCAGAGATGGGGAATCAGAGGCAGCGAATCAGAGGTGGGGAACCAGAGGCGGGGATTCAGAGGCGTGGAATCAGATATGGGGAAACAGAGGCGGGGAATTAGAGGCGGGCAAACAGAGGCGGGGAATCAGATATGGGGAATCAGAGGTGGGGAATCAGAGGTTGTGAATCAGAGATGGGGAATCACAGGCGGGAAATCAGAGGCAGGGAATCAGAGCTGGGGAATCAGAGGCTGGGAATCAGAGCTGGGGAATCAGAGGTAGGGAATCAGAGTTGGGGATTCAGAGGCGGGGAATCAGAGCTGGGGAATCAGAGGCGGGGAATCAGAGGCAGGGAATCAGAGGCGGGGAATCAGAGGCAGGGAATCAGATATGGGGATTCAGAGGTGGGGAATCAGAGGTTTGGAATCAGAGGCAGGGAATCGGAGGCAGGGAATCAGAGGCAGGGAATCAGATGTGGGGAATCAGAGGCGGTGAATCAGAGCTGGGGAATCAGAGTCGGGGAATCAGGGTTTGGGAATCAGAGGCGGGGAATTAGATATGGGGAAACAGAGGAGGGGAATCAGAGGTGGGGAAACAGAGCTGGGGAATCAGAGGCGGGGAATCAGAGTTGGGGAATCAGAGGCGGGGAATCAGATATGGGGAAGCAGAGGCGGGGAATCAGAGGCGCGGAAAGAGAGGCGGGGAATCAGATATGTGGAATCAGAGGTGGGGAATCAGATATGGGGAAACAAAGGCGGGGAATCAGAGGCGGGGAAACAGAGGTGGGGAATCTGATATGGGGAATCAGAGGTGGCGAATGAAAGGCGGTGAATCAGAGATGGGGAATCAGAGGCGGGGAATCAGAGGCAGGGAATCAAACACGGGGAATCAGAAGTGGGGAATCAGAGCTGGGGAATCACAGGCGGGGAATCAGAGTTGGGGAATCAGAGGCGGGGAATCAGATATGGGGAAACAGAGGTGGGGAATCAGAGGCAGGGAAACAGAGGTGGGGAATCAGATATGGGGAATCAGAGGTGGGGAATCAGAGGTTGGGAAACAGAGGCAGGGAATCAGAGGCGGGGAGTCAGAGGCGGGGAATCAGAGGCAGGGAATCAGATGTGCGGAATCAGAGATGGGGAATCAGAGGCGGGGAATCAGATATGGGGAATCAGAGCTGGGTAATCAGAGGCGGGGAATCAGAGTTGTGGAATCAGAGGCGGGTAATCAGATATGGGGAAAGAGAGGTGGGGAATCAGAGGCGGGGAAACAGAGGCGGGGAATCTGATATGGGGAATCAGAGGTGGCGAATGAAATGCGGTGAATCAGAGATGGGGAATCAGAGGCGGGGTATCAGAGGCAGGGAATCAAACACGGGGAATCAGAGTTGGGGTATCAGAGCTGGGGAATCAGAGGCGGGGAATCAGAGTTGTGGAATCAGAGGCGGGTAATCAGATATGGGGAAAGAGAGGCGGGGAATCAGAGGCGGGGAAACAGAGGCGGGGAATCTGATATGGGGAATCAGAGGTGGCGAATGAAAGGCGGTGAATCAGAGATGGGGAATCAGAGGCGGGGTATCAGAGGCAGGGAATCAAACACGGGGAATCAGAGGTGGGGTATCAGAGCTGGGGAATCAGAGGCGGGGAAGCAGAGTTGGGGAATCAGAGGCGAGGAATCAGATATTGGGAAACAGAGGCGGGGAATCAGAGGCAGGGAAACAGAGGTGGGGAATCAGATATGGGGAATCAGAGGTGGGGAATCAGAGGTTGGGAAACAGAGGCAGGGAATCAGAGGTGGGGAGTCAGAGGCGGGGAATCAGAGGCAGGGAATCAGATGTGCGGAATCAGAGATGGGGAATCAGAGGCAGCGAATCAGAGGCGGGGAACCAGAGGCGGGGATTCAGAGGCGTGGAATCAGATATGGGGAAACAGAGGCGGGGAATTAGAGGCGGGCAAACAGAGGCGGGGAATCAGATATGGGGAATCAGAGGTGGGGAATCAGAGGTTGTGAATCAGAGATGGGGAATCACAGGCGGGAAATCAGAGGCAGGGAATCAGAGCTGGGGAATCAGAGGCTGGGAATCAGAGCTGGGGAATCAGAGGCAGGGAATCAGAGTTGGGGATTCAGAGGCGGGGAATCAGAGCTGGGGAATCAGAGGCGGGGAATCAGAGGCAGGGAATCAGAGGCGGGGAATCAGAGGCAGGGAATCAGATATGGGGATTCAGAGGTGGGGAATCAGAGGTTGGGAATCAGAGGCAGGGAATCGGAGGCAGGGAATCAGAGGCAGGGAATCAGATGTGGGGAATCAGAGGCGGTGAATCAGAGCTGGGGAATCAGAGTCGGGGAATCAGGGTTTGGGAATCAGAGGCGGGAAATTAGATATGGGGAGACAGAGGAGGGGAATCAGAGGTGGGGAAACAGAGCTGGGGAATCAGAGGCGGGGAATCAGAGTTGGGGAATCAGAGGCGGGGAATCAGATATGGGGAAGCAGAGGCGGGGAATCAGAGGCGCGGAAAGAGAGGCGGGGAATCAGATATGTGGAATCAGAGGTGGGGAATCAGATATGGGGAAACAGAGGCGGGGAATCAGAGGCGGGGAAACAGAGGTGGGGAATCTGATATGGGGAATCAGAGGTGGCGAATGAAAGGCGGTGAATCAGAGATGGGGAATCAGAGGCGGGGAATCAGAGGCAGGGAATCAAACACGGGGAATCAGAAGTGGGGAATCAGAGCTGGGGAATCGGAGGCGGGGAATCAGAGTTGGGGAATCAGAGGCGGGGAATCAGATATGGGGAAACAGAGGTGGGGAATCAGAGGCAGGGAAACAGAGGTGGGGAATCAAATATGGGGAATCAGAGGTGGGGAATCAGAGGTTGGGAAACAGAGGCAGGGAATCAGAGGCGGGGAGTCAGAGGCGGGGAATCAGAGGCAGGGAATCAGATGTGCGGAATCAGAGATGGGGAATCAGAGGCGGGGAATCAGATATGGGGAATCAGAGCTGGGTAATCAGAGGCGGGGAATCAGAGTTGTGGAATCAGAGGCGGGTAATCAGATATGGGGAAAGAGAGGCGGGGAATCAGAGGCGGGGAAACAGAGGCGGGGAATCTGATATGGGGAATCAGAGGTGGCGAATGAAATGCGGTGAATCAGAGATGGGGAATCAGAGGCGGGGTATCAGAGGCAGGGAATCAAACACGGGGAATCAGAGTTGGGGTATCAGAGCTGGGGAATCAGAGGCGGGGAATCAGAGTTGGGGAATCAGAGGCGAGGAATCAGATATTGGGAAACAGAGGCGGGGAATCAGAGGCAGGGAAACAGAGGTGGGGAATCAGATATGGGGAATCAGAGGTGGGGAATCAGAGGTTGGGAAACAGAGGCAGGGAATCAGAGGCGGGGAGTCAGAGGCGGGGAATCAGAGGCAGGGAATCAGATGTGCGGAATCAGAGATGGGGAATCAGAGGCAGCGAATCAGAGGCGGGGAACCAGAGGCGGGGATTCAGAGGCGGGGAATCAGATATGGGGAAACAGAGGCGGGGAATTAGAGGCGGGCAAACAGAGGCGGGGAATCAGATATGGGGAATCAGAGGTGGGGAATCAGAGGTTGTGAATCAGAGATGGGGAATCACAGGCGGGAAATCAGAGGCAGGGAATCAGAGCTGGGGAATCAGAGGCTGGGATTCAGAGCTGGGGAATCAGAGGCAGGGAATCAGAGTTGGGGATTCAGAGGCGGGGAATCAGAGCTGGGGAAACAGAGGCCGGGAATCAGAGGCAGGGAATCAGAGGCGGGGAATCAGAGGCAGGGAATCAGATATGGGGATTCAGAGGTGGGGAATCAGAGGTTGGGAATCAGAGGCAGGGAATCGGAGGCAGGGAATCAGAGGCAGGGAATCAGATGTGGGGAATCAGAGGCGGTGAATCAGAGTTGGGGAATCAGAGGCGGGGAATCAGAGCTGGGGTATCAGAGGCGGGGAATCTGATATGGGGAATCAGAGGTGGCGAATGAAAGGCGGTGAATCAGAGATGGGGAATCAGAGGCGGGGAATCAGAGGCAGGGAATCAAACACGGGGAATCAGAAGTGGGGAATCAGAGCTGGGGAATCAGAGGCGGGGAATCAGAGTTGGGGAATCAGAGGCGGGGAATCAGATATGGGGAAACAGAGGTGGGGAATCAGAGGCAGGGAAACAGAGGTGGGGAATCAGATATGGGGAATCAGAGGTGGGGAATCAGAGGCGGGGAATCAGAGTTGGGGAATCAGAGGCGAGGAATCAGATTTTGGGAAACAGAGGCGGGGAATCAGAGGCAGGGAAACAGAGGTGGGGAATCAGATATGGGGAATCAGAGTTGGGGAATCAGAGGTTGGGAAACAGAGGCAGGGAATCAGAGGCGGGGAGTCAGAGGCGGGGAATCAGAGGCAGGGAATCAGATGTGCGGAATCAGAGATGGGGAATCAGAGGCAGCGAATCAGACGCGGGGAATCAGAGGCGGGGAATCAGAGCTGGGTAATCAGAGGCGGGGAATCAGAGTTGGGGAATCAGAGGCGGGGAATCAAATATGGGGAAACAGAGGTGGGGAATCAGATATGGGGAATCAGAGTTGGGGAATCAGAGGTTGGGAAACAGAGGCAGGGAATCAGAGGCGGGGAGTCAGAGGCGGGGAATCAGAGGCAGGGAATCAGATGTGCGGAATCAGAGATGGGGAATCAGAGGCAGCGAATCAGAGGCGGGGAACCAGAGGCGGGGAATCAGATATGGGTAATCAGAGGCGGTGAATCAGAGGCAGGGAATCAGACGCGGGGAATCAGAGGCGGGGAATCAGAGCTGGGTAATCAGAGGCGGGGAATCAGAGTTGGGGAATCAGAGGCGGGGAATCAAATATGGGGAAACAGAGGCGGGGAATGTGAGGCGGGGAATCAGATATGGGGAAACAGAGGCGGGGAAACAGAGGCAGGGAATCAGAGAGGCGGGGAGTCAGAGGCTGGGAATCAGAGGCAGGGAATCAGATGTGCGGAATCAGAGATGAGGAATCAGAGGCAGCGAATCAGAGGCGGGGAACCAGAGGCGGGGAATCAGAGGCCGGGAATGAGAGGCCGGGAATCAGAGGCCGGGAATCAGAGGCCGGGAATCAGAGATGGGGAATCAGAGGCGGGGAATCAAACACGGGGAATCAGAGCTGGGGAATCAGAGGCGGGGAATCAGAGTTGGGGAATCAGAGGCGGGGAATCAAATATGGGGAAACAGAGGTGGGGAATCAGAGGCGGGGAATCAGAGGCGCAGAAACAGAGGCGGGGTATCAGATATGGGGAATCAGAGGTGGGGAATCAGGGGCGGGGTATAAGAGGCTGGGTATCAGACACGGGGATTCAGAGGCGGGGAATCAGAGATGGGGAATCAGAGGCGGGGAATCAGAGGCAGGGAATCAGACGCGGGGAATCAGAGGCGGGGAATCAGAGCCTGGGAATCAGAGGCGGGGAATCAGAGGCGGGGAAAGTGAGGCGGGGAATCAGATATGGGGACAGAGGTGGGGAATCAGAGGTTGGGAATCAGAGGCAGGGAATCAGAGGCGGGGAATCATAGGCGGGGAATCAGAGGCAGGGTTTCGGATGTGCGGAATCAGAGATGGGGAATCAGAGGTGGGGAATCAGAGTCCAGGAATCAGAGATGGGGAATCAGAGGCGGGGAATCAGAGGCGGAAAAACATAGGTGGGGAATCAGATACGGGGAATCAGAGGTGGGGAATCAGAGGCGGTGAATCAGAGTTGGGGAATCAGAGGCGGGGAATAAGAGCTGGGGTATCAGAGGCGGGGAATCAGAGTTTGGGAATCAGAGGCGGGGAATCAGATATGGGGAATCAGAGGCGGGGAATCAGAGGCGCGGAAAGAGAGGCGGGATATCAGATATGGGGAATCAGAGGTGCGAATCGGGGAGGGGTATCAGAGGCTGGGTATCAGAAACGGGGATTCAGAGGCAGGGAATCAGATGTGCGGAATCAGAGATGGGGAATCAGAGGCAGCGAATCAGAGGCGGGGAACCAGAGGCGGGGAATCAGATATGGGTAATCAGAGGCGGGGAATCAGAGTTGGGGAATCAGAGGCGGGGAATCAGATATGGGGAAAGAGAGGCGGGGAATCAGAGGCGGGGAAACAGAGGCGGGGAATCTGATATGGGGAATCTGAGGTGGCGAATGAAAGGCGGTGAATCAGAGATGGGGAATCAGAGGCGGGGAATCAGAGGCAGGGAATCAAACACGGGGAATCAGAGGTGGGGTATCAGAGCTGGGGAATCAGAGGCGGGGAATCAGAGTTGGGGAATCAGAGGCGGGGAATCAGATATTGGGAAACAGAGGCGGGGAATCAGAGGCAGGGAAACAGAGGTGGGGAATCATATATGGGGAATCAGAGGTGGGGAATCAGAGGTTGGGAATGAGAGGCCGGGAATCAGAGGCCGGGGAATCAGAGGCGGGGAATCAGAGATGGGGAATCAGAGGCCGGGGAATCAGAGGCGGGGAATCAGAGATGGGGAATCAGAGGCGGGGAATCAGAGTTGGCGAATCAGATATGGGGAATCAGAGTTGGGGAATCAGGGGCGAGGAATCAGTGGCAGGGAATCAGAGGTGGGAATCAGAGGCGGGGAATCAGAGGCAGGGAATCAGACACGGGGAATCAGAGGCGGGGAATCAGAGATGGGGAATCAGAGGCGGTGAATCAGAGGCAGGGAATCGGACAGCGGGAATCAGAGGCGGGGAATCAGAGCTGGGGAATCAGAGGCGGGGAATCAGAGTTGGGGAATCAGAGGCGGGGAATCAGATGTGGTGAATCAGAGGTGGGGAATCAGAGGTTGTGAATCAGAGATGGGGAATCACAGGCGGGAAATCAGAGGCAGGGAATCAGAGTTGGGGATTCAGAGGCGGGGAATCTGAGCTGGGGAATCAGAAGCGGGGAATCAGAGGCGGGGAATCAGAGGCAGGGAATCAGAGGCGGGGAATCAGAGGCAGGGAATCAGATGTGGGGAATCAGAGGCAGGGAATCAGAGCTGGGGTATCAGAGGCGGGGAATCAGAGTTTGGGAATCAGAGGCGGGGAATCAGATATGGGGAATCAGAGGCGGGGAATCAGAGGCGCGGAAAGAGAGGCGGGAAATCAGATATGGGGAATCAGAGGTGGGGAATCGGGGAGGGGTATCAGAGGCTGGGTATCAGACACGGGGATTCAGGGGCGGGGAATCAGAGATGGGGAATCAGAGGCGGGGAATCAGAGGCAGGGAATCAGACGCGGGGAATCAGAGGTGGGGAATCAGAGCTGGGTAATCAGAGGCGGGGAATCAGAGTTGGGGAATCAGAGGCGGAGAATCAGATATGGGGAAAGAGAGGCGGGGAATCAGAGGTGGGGAAACAGAGGCGGGGAATCTGATATGGGGAATCAGAGGTGGCGAATGAAAGGCGGTGAATCAGAGATGGGGAATCAGAGGCGGGGAATCAGAGGCAGGGAATCAAACACGGGGAATCAGAGGTGGGGTATCAGAGCTGGGGAATCAGAGGCGGGGAATCAGAGTTGGGGAATCAGAGGCGAGGAATCAGATATTGGGAAACAGAGGCGGGGAATCAGAGGCAGGGAAACAGAGGTGGGGAATCAGATATGGGGAATCAGAGGTGGGGAATCAGAGGTTGGGAAACAGACGCAGGGAATCAGAGGCGGGGAGTCAGAGGCAGGGAATCAGAGGCAGGGAATCAGATGTGCGGAATCAGAGATGGGGAATCAGAGGCAGCGAATCAGAGGCGGGGAACCAGAGGCGGGGTATCAGACACGGGGATTCAGGGGTGGGGTATCAGAGATGGGGAATCAGAGGCGGGGAATCAGAGGCAGGGAATCAGACGCGGGGAATCAGAGGTGGGGAATCAGAGCTGGGTAATCAGAGGCGGGGAATCAGAGTTGGGGAATCAGAGGCGGAGAATCAGATATGGGGAAAGAGAGGCGGGGAATCAGAGGTGGGGAAACAGAGGCGGGGAATCTGATATGGGGAATCAGAGGTGGCGAATGAAAGGCTGTGAATCAGAGATGGGGAATCAGAGGCGGGGAATCAGAGGCAGGGAATCAAACACGGGGAATCAGAGGTGGGGTATCAGAGCTGGGGAATCAGAGGCGGGGAATCAGAGTTGGGGAATCAGAGGCGAGGAATCAGATATTGGGAAACAGAGGCGGGGAATCAGAGGCAGGGAAACAGAGGTGGGGAATCAGATATGGGGAATCAGAGGTGGGGAATCAGAGGTTGGGAAACAGACGCAGGGAATCAGAGGTGGGGAGTCAGAGGCAGGGAATCAGAGGCAGGGAATCAGTTGTGCGGAATCAGAGATGGGGAATAAGAGGCAGCGAATCAGAGGCGGGGAACCAGAGGCGGGGATTCAGAGGTGGGGAATCAGATATGGGGAAACAGAGGCGGGGAATTAGAGGCGGGCAAACAGAGGCGGGGAATCAGATATGGGGAATCAGAGGTGGGGAATCAGAGGTTGTGAATCAGAGATGGGGAATCACAGGCGGGAAATCAGAGGCAGGGAATCAGAGCTGGGGAATCAGAGGCTGGGAATCAGAGCTGGGGAATCAGAGGCAGGGAATCAGAGTTGGGGATTCAGAGGCGGGGAATCAGAGCTGGGGAAACAGAGGCCGGGAATCAGAGGCAGGGAATCAGAGGCGGGGAATCAGAGGCAGGGAATCAGATATGGGGATTCAGAGGTGGGGAATCAGAGGTTGGGAATCAGAGGCAGGGAATCGGAGGCAGGGAATCAGAGGCAGGGAATCAGATGTGGGGAATCAGAGGCGGTGAATCAGAGTTGGGGAATCAGAGGCGGGGAATCAGAGCTGGGGTATCAGAGGCGGGGAATCTGATATGGGGAATCAGAGGTGGCGAATGAAAGGCGGTGAATCAGAGATGGGGAATCAGAGGCGGGGAATCAGAGGCAGGGAATCAAACACGGGGAATCAGAAGTGGGGAATCAGAGCTGGGGAATCAGAGGCGGGGAATCAGAGTTGGGGAATCAGAGGCAGGGAATCAGATGTGCGGAATCAGAGATGGGGAATCAGAGGCAGCGAATCAGAGGCGGGGAACCAGAGGCGGGGGATCAGATATGGGTAATCAGAGGCGGTGAATCAGAGGCAGGGAATCAGACGCGGGGAATCAGAGGCGGGGAATCAGAGCTGGGTAATCAGAGGCGGGGAATTAGAGGCGGGCAAACAGAGGCGGGGAATCAGATATGGGGAATCAGAGGTGGGGAATCAGAGGTTGTGAATCAGAGATGGGGAATCACAGGCGGGAAATCAGAGGCAGGGAATCAGAGCTGGGGAATCAGAGGCTGGGAATCAGAGCTGGGGAATCAGAGGCAGGGAATCAGAGTTGGGGATTCAGAGGCGGGGAATCAGAGCTGGGGAAACAGAGGCCGGGAATCAGAGGCAGGGAATCAGAGGCGGGGAATCAGAGGCAGGGAATCAGATATGGGGATTCAGAGGTGGGGAATCAGAGGTTGGGAATCAGAGGCAGGGAATCGGAGGCAGGGAATCAGAGGCAGGGAATCAGATGTGGGGAATCAGAGGCGGTGAATCAGAGTTGGGGAATCAGAGGCGGGGAATCAGAGCTGGGGTATCAGAGGCGGGGAATCTGATATGGGGAATCAGAGGTGGCGAATGAAAGGCGGTGAATCAGAGATGGGGAATCAGAGGCGGGGAATCAGAGGCAGGGAATCAAACACGGGGAATCAGAAGTGGGGAATCAGAGCTGGGGAATCAGAGGCGGGGAATCAGAGTTGGGGAATCAGAGGCGGGGAATCAGATATGGGGAAACAGAGGTGGGGAATCAGAGGCAGGGAAACAGAGGTGGGGAATCAGATATGGGGAATCAGAGGTGGGGAATCAGAGGCGGGGAATCAGAGTTGGGGAATCAGAGGCGAGGAATCAGATATTGGGAAACAGAGGCGGGGAATCAGAGGCAGGGAAACAGAGGTGGGGAATCAGATATGGGGAATCAGAGGTGGGGAATCAGAGGTTGGGAAACAGAGGCAGGGAATCAGAGGCGGGGAGTCAGATGCGGGGAATCAGAGGCAGGGAATCAGATGTGCGGAATCAGAGATGGGGAATCAGAGGCAGCGAATCAGAGGCGGGGAACCAGAGGCGGGGGATCAGATATGGGTAATCAGAGGCGGTGAATCAGAGGCAGGGAATCAGACGCGGGGAATCAGAGGCGGGGAATCAGAGCTGGGTAATCAGAGGCGGGGAATCAGAGTTGGGGAATCAGAGGCGGGGAATCAAATATGGGGAAACAGAGGCGGGGAATCAGAGGCGGGGAATCAGATATGGGGAAACAGAGGCGGGGAAACAGAGGCAGGGAATCAGAGAGGCGGGGAGTCAGAGGCTGGGAATCAGAGGCAGGGAATCAGATGTGCGGAATCAGAGATGAGGAATCAGAGGCAGCGAATCAGAGGCTGGGAACCAGAGGCGGGGAATCAGAGGCCGGGAATGAGAGGCCGGGAATCAGAGGCCGGGAATCAGAGGCCGGGAATCAGAGATGGGGAATCAGAGGCGGGGAATCAAACACGGGGAATCAGAGCTGGGGAATCAGAGGCGGGGAATCAGAGTTGGGGAATCAGAGGCGGGGAATCAAATATGGGGAAACAGAGGTGGGGAATCAGAGGCGGGGAATCAGAGGCGCAGAAACAGAGGCGGGGTATCAGATATGGGGAATCAGAGGTGGGGAATCAGGGGCGGGGTATCAGAGGCTGGGTATCAGACACGGGGATTCAGAGGCGGGGAATCAGAGATGGGGAATCAGAGGCGGGGAATCAGAGGCAGGGAATCAGACGCGGGGAATCAGAGGCGGGGAATCAGAGTCTGGGAATCAGAGGCGGGGAATCAGAGGCGGGGAAAGAGAGGCGGGGAATCAGATATGGGGACAGAGGTGGGGAATCAGAGGTTGGGAATCAGAGGCAGGGAATCAGAGGCGGGGAATCAGAGGCGGGGAATCAGAGGCAGGGTTTCGGATGTGCGGAATCAGAGTTGGGGAATCAGAGGCGGGGAATCAGAGCTGGGGTATCAGAGGCGGGGAATCAGAGTTTGGGAATCAGAGGCGGGGAATCAGATATGGGGAATCAGAGGCGGGGAATCAGAGGCGCGGAAAGAGAGGCGGGAAATCAGATATGGGGAATCAGAGGTGCGAATCGGGGAGGGGTATCAGAGGCTGGGTATCAGAAACGGGGATTCAGAGGCAGTGAATCAGATGTGCGGAATCAGAGATGGGGAATCAGAGGCAGCGAATCAGAGGCGGGGAACCAGAGGCGGGGAATCAGATATGGGTAATCAGAGGCGGGGAATCAGAGTTGGGGAATCAGAGGCGGGGAATCAGATATGGGGAAAGAGAGGCGGGGAATCAGAGGCGGGGAAACAGAGGCGGGGAATCTGATATGGGGAATCTGAGGTGGCGAATGAAAGGCGGTGAATCAGAGATGGGGAATCAGAGGCGGGGAATCAGATATTGGGAAACAGAGGCGGGGAATCAGAGGCAGGGAAACAGAGGTGGGGAATCAGATATGGGGAATCAGAGGTGGGGAATCAGAGGTTGGGAAACAGACGCAGGGAATCAGAGGCGGGGAGTCAGAGGCAGGGAATCAGAGGCAGGGAATCAGATGTGCGGAATCAGAGATGGGGAATCAGAGGCAGCGAATCAGAGGCGGGGAACCAGAGGCGGGGATTCAGAGGTGGGGAATCAGATATGGGGAAACAGAGGCGGGGAATTAGAGGCGGGCAAACAGAGGCGGGGAATCAGATATGGGGAATCAGAGGTGGGGAATCAGAGGTTGTGAATCAGAGATGGGGAATCACAGGCGGGAAATCAAAGGCAGGGAATCAGAGCTGGGGAATCAGAGGCGGGGAATCAGAGCTGGGGAATCAGAGGCGGGGAATCAGAGCTGGGGAATCAGAGGCAGGGAATCAGAGTTGGGGATTCAGAGGCGGGGAATCAGAGCTGGGGAATCAGTGGCGGGGAATCAGAGGCAGGGAATCAGAGGCGGGGAATCAGAGGCAGGGAATCAGATATGGGGATTCAGAGGTGGGGAATCAGAGGTTGAGAATCAGAGGCAGGGAATCGGAGGCAGGGAATCAGAGGCAGGGAATCAGATGTGGGGAATCTGAGGCTGGGAATCAGAGCTGGGGAATCAGAGGCGGGGAATCAGAGGCGGGGAATCAGATATGGGGAATCAGAGGCGGGGAATCAGGCGCGGAAAGGGAGGCAGGGAATCAGATATGGGGAATCAGAGGTGGGGAATCAGGGGCGGGGTATCAGAGGCTGGGTATCAGACACGGGGATTCAGAGGCGGGGAATCAGAGATGGGGAATCAGAGGCAGGGAATCAGAGGCAGGGAATCAGATATGGGGAAACAGAGGCGGGGAATCAGAGGCGGGGAAACAGAGGCGGGGAATCTGATATGGGGAATCAGAGGTGGCGAATTAAAGGAAGTGAATCAGAGATGGGGAATCAGAGGCGGGGAATCAGAGGCAGGGAATCAAACACGGTGAATCAGAGGCGGGGAATCAGAGCTGGAGAATCAGAGGTGGGGAAACAGAGAAGGGGAATCAGAGGCAGGGAATCAAACACGGGGAATCAGAGCTGGGGAATCAGAGGCGGGGAATCAGAGGTGGGGAAACAGAGCTGGTGAATCAGAGGCGGGGAATCAGAGGCGGGGAATCAGATATGGGGAATCAGAGGCGGGGAATCAGGCGCGGAAAGGGAGGCAGGGAATCAGATATGGGGAATCAGAGGTGGGGAATCAGGGGCGGGGTATCAGAGGCTGGGTATCAGACACGGGGATTCAGAGGCGGGGAATCAGAGATGGGGAATCAGAGGCAGGGAATCAGAGGCAGGGAATCAGATATGGGGAAACAGAGGCGGGGAATCAGAGGCGGGGAAACAGAGGCGGGGAATCTGATATGGGGAATCAGAGGTGGCGAATTAAAGGAAGTGAATCAGAGATGGGGAATCAGAGGCGGGGAATCAGAGGCAGGGAATCAAACACGGTGAATCAGAGGCGGGGAATCAGAGCTGGAGAATCAGAGGTGGGGAAACAGAGAAGGGGAATCAGAGGCAGGGAATCAAACACGGGGAATCAGAGCTGGGGAATCAGAGGCGGGGAATCAGAGTTGGCGAATCAGATATGGGGAATCAGAGGTGGGGAATCAGGGGCGGGGAATCAGTGGCAGGGAATCAGAGGTGGGAATCAGAGGCCGGGAATCAGAGGCAGGGAATCAGACACGTGGAATCAGAGGCGGGGAATCAGAGATGGGGAATCAGAGGCGGTGAATCAGAGGCAGGGAATCGGACACCGGGAATCAGAGGCGGGGAATCAGAGCTGGGGAATCAGAGGCGGGGAATCAGAGTTGGGGAATCAGAGGAGGGGAATCAGAGCTGGGGAATCAGATATGGGGAATCAGAGGTGGGGAATCAGAGGTTGGGAAACAGAGGCAGGGAATCAGAGGCGGGGAGTCAGAGGCGGGGAATCAGAGGCAGGGAATCAGATGTGCGGAATCAGAGATGGGGAATCAGAGGCAGCGAATCAGAGGCGGGGAACCAGAGGCGGGGATTCAGAGGCGTGGAATCAGATATGGGGAAACAGAGGCGGGGAATTAGAGGCGGGCAAACAGAGGCGGGGAATCAGATATGGGGAATCAGAGGTGGGGAATCAGAGGTTGTGAATCAGAGATGGGGAATCACAGGCGGGAAATCAGAGGCAGGGAATCAGAGCTGGGGAATCAGAGGCTGGGAATCAGAGCTGGGGAATCAGAGGCAGGGAATCAGAGTTGGGGATTCAGAGGCGGGGAATCAGAGCTGGGGAATCAGAGGCGGGGAATCAGAGGCAGGGAATCAGAGGCGGGGAATCAGAGGCAGGGAATCAGATATGGGGATTCAGAGGTGGGGAATCAGAGGTTTGGAATCAGAGGCAGGGAATCGGAGGCAGGGAATCAGAGGCAGGGAATCAGATGTGGGGAATCAGAGGCGGTGAATCAGAGCTGGGGAATCAGAGTCGGGGAATCAGGGTTTGGGAATCAGAGGCGGGGAATTAGATATGGGGAAACAGAGGAGGGGAATCAGAGGTGGGGAAACAGAGCTGGGGAATCAGAGGCGGGGAATCAGAGTTGGGGAATCAGAGGCGGGGAATCAGATATGGGGAAGCAGAGGCGGGGAATCAGAGGCGCGGAAAGAGAGGCGGGGAATCAGATATGTGGAATCAGAGGTGGGGAATCAGATATGGGGAAACAGAGGCGGGGAATCAGAGGCGGGGAAACAGAGGTGGGGAATCTGATATGGGGAATCAGAGGTGGCGAATGAAAGGCGGTGAATCAGAGATGGGGAATCAGAGGCGGGGAATCAGAGGCAGGGAATCAAACACGGGGAATCAGAAGTGGGGAATCAGAGCTGGGGAATCAGAGGCGGGGAATCAGAGTTGGGGAATCAGAGGCGGGGAATCAGATATGGGGAAACAGAGGTGGGGAATCAGAGGCAGGGAAACAGAGGTGGGGAATCAGATATGGGGAATCAGAGGTGGGGAATCAGAGGTTGGGAAACAGAGGCAGGGAATCAGAGGCGGGGAGTCAGAGGCGGGGAATCAGAGGCAGGGAATCAGATGTGCGGAATCAGAGATGGGGAATCAGAGGCGGGGAATCAGATATGGGGAATCAGAGCTGGGTAATCAGAGGCGGGGAATCAGAGTTGTGGAATCAGAGGCGGGTAATCAGATATGGGGAAAGAGAGGCGGGGAATCAGAGGCGGGGAAACAGAGGCGGGGAATCTGATATGGGGAATCAGAGGTGGCGAATGAAATGCGGTGAATCAGAGATGGGGAATCAGAGGCGGGGTATCAGAGGCAGGGAATGAAACACGGGGAATCAGAGTTGGGGTATCAGAGCTGGGGAATCAGAGGCGGGGAATCAGAGTTGTGGAATCAGAGGCGGGTAATCAGATATGGGGAAAGAGAGGCGGGGAATCAGAGGCGGGGAAACAGAGGCGGGGAATCTGATATGGGGAATCAGAGGTGGCGAATGAAAGGCGGTGAATCAGAGATGGGGAATCAGAGGCGGGGTATCAGAGGCAGGGAATCAAACACGGGGAATCAGAGGTGGGGTATCAGAGCTGGGGAATCAGAGGCGGGGAATCAGAGTTGGGGAATCAGAGGCGAGGAATCAGATATTGGGAAACAGAGGCGGGGAATCAGAGGCAGGGAAACAGAGGTGGGGAATCAGATATGGGGAATCAGAGGTGGGGAATCAGAGGTTGGGAAACAGAGGCAGGGAATCAGAGGCGGGGAGTCAGAGGCGGGGAATCAGAGGCAGGGAATCAGATGTGCGGAATCAGAGATGGGGAATCAGAGGCAGCGAATCAGAGGTGGGGAACCAGAGGCGGGGATTCAGAGGCGTGGAATCAGATATGGGGAAACAGAGGCGGGGAATTAGAGGCGGGCAAACAGAGGCGGGGAATCAGATATGGGGAATCAGAGGTGGGGAATCAGAGGTTGTGAATCAGAGATGGGGAATCACAGGCGGGAAATCAGAGGCAGGGAATCAGAGCTGGGGAATCAGAGGCTGGGAATCAGAGCTGGGGAATCAGAGGCAGGGAATCAGATTTGGGGATTCAGAGGCGGGGAATCAGAGCTGGGGAATCAGAGGCGGGGAATCAGAGGCAGGGAATCAGAGGCGGGGAATCAGAGGCAGGGAATCAGATATGGGGATTCAGAGGTGGGGAATCAGAGGTTTGGAATCAGAGGCAGGGAATCGGAGGCAGGGAATCAGAGGCAGGGAATCAGATGTGGGGAATCAGAGGCGGTGAATCAGAGCTGGGGAATCAGAGTCGGGGAATCAGGGTTTGGGAATCAGAGGCGGGGAATTAGATATGGGGAAACAGAGGAGGGGAATCAGAGGTGGGGAAACAGAGCTGGGGAATCAGAGGCGGGGAATCAGAGTTGGGGAATCAGAGGCGGGGAATCAGATATGGGGAAGCAGAGGCGGGGAATCAGAGGCGCGGAAAGAGAGGCGGGGAATCAGATATGTGGAATCAGAGGTGGGGAATCAGATATGGGGAAACAGAGGCGGGGAATCAGAGGCGGGGAAACAGAGGTGGGGAATCTGATATGGGGAATCAGAGGTGGCGAATGAAAGGCGGTGAATCAGAGATGGGGAATCAGAGGCGGGGAATCAGAGGCAGGGAATCAAACACGGGGAATCAGAAGTGGGGAATCAGAGCTGGGGAATCAGAGGCGGGGAATCAGAGTTGGGGAATCAGAGGCGGGGAATCAGATATGGGGAAACAGAGGTGGGGAATCAGAGGCAGGGAAACAGAGGTGGGGAATCAGATATGGGGAATCAGAGGTGGGGAATCAGAGGTTGGGAAACAGAGGCAGGGAATCAGAGGCGGGGAGTCAGAGGCGGGGAATCAGAGGCAGGGAATCAGATGTGCGGAATCAGAGATGGGGAATCAGAGGCGGGGAATCAGATATGGGGAATCAGAGCTGGGTAATCAGAGGCGGGGAATCAGAGTTGTGGAATCAGAGGCGGGTAATCAGATATGGGGAAAGAGAGGCGGGGAATCAGAGGCGGGGAAACAGAGGCGGGGAATCTGATATGGGGAATCAGAGGTGGCGAATGAAATGCGGTGAATCAGAGATGGGGAATCAGAGGCGGGGTATCAGAGGCAGGGAATCAAACACGGGGAATCAGAGTTGGGGTATCAGAGCTGGGGAATCAGAGGCGGGGAATCAGAGTTGTGGAATCAGAGGCGGGTAATCAGATATGGGGAAAGAGAGGCGGGGAATCAGAGGCGGGGAAACAGAGGCGGGGAATCTGATATGGGGAATCAGAAGTGGCGAATGAAAGGCGGTGAATCAGAGATGGGGAATCAGAGGCGGGGTATCAGAGGCAGGGAATCAAACACGGGGAATCAGAGGTGGGGTATCAGAGCTGGGGAATCAGAGGCGGGGAATCAGAGTTGGGGAATCAGAGGCGAGGAATCAGATATTGGGAAACAGAGGCGGGGAATCAGAGGCAGGGAAACAGAGGTGGGGAAACAGATATGGGGAATCAGAGGTGGGGAATCAGAGGTTGGGAAACAGAGGCAGGGAATCAGAGGCGGGGAGTCAGAGGCGGGGAATCAGAGGCAGGGAATCAGATGTGCGGAATCAGAGATGGGGAATCAGAGGCAGCGAATCAGAGGCGGCGAACCAGAGGCGGGGATTCAGAGGCGTGGAATCAGATATGGGGAAACAGAGGCGGGGAATTAGAGGCGGGCAAACAGAGGCGGGGAATCAGATATGGGGAATCAGAGGTGGGGAATCAGAGGTTGTGAATCAGAGATGGGGAATCACAGGCGGGAAATCAGAGGCAGGGAATCAGAGCTGGGGAATCAGAGGCTGGGAATCAGAGCTGGGGAATCAGAGGCAGGGAATCAGAGTTGGGGATTCAGAGGCGGGGAATCAGAGCTGGGGAATCAGAGGCGGGGAATCAGAGGCAGGGAATCAGAGGCGGGGAATCAGAGGCAGGGAATCAGATATGGGGATTCAGAGGTGGGGAATCAGAGGTTGGGAATCAGAGGCAGGGAATCGGAGGCAGGGAATCAGAGGCAGGGAATCAGATGTGGGGAATCAGAGGCGGTGAATCAGAGCTGGGGAATCAGAGTCGGGGAATCAGGGTTTGGGAATCAGAGGAGGGGAATTAGATATGGGGAAACAGAGGAGGGGAATCAGAGGTGGGGAAACAGAGCTGGGGAATCAGAGGCGGGGAATCAGAGTTGGGGAATCAGAGGCGGGGAATCAGATATGGGGAAGCAGAGGCGGGGAATCAGAGGCGCGGAAAGAGAGGCGGGGAATCAGATATGTGGAATCAGAGGTGGGGAATCAGATATGGGGAAACAGAGGCGGGGAATCAGAGGCGGGGAAACAGAGGTGGGGAATCTGATATGGGGAATCAGAGGTGGCGAATGAAAGGCGGTGAATCAGAGATGGGGAATCAGAGGCGGGGAATCAGAGGCAGGGAATCAAACACGGGGAATCAGAAGTGGGGAATCAGAGCTGGGGAATCGGAGGCGGGGAATCAGAGTTGGGGAATCAGAGGCGGGGAATCAGATATGGGGAAACAGAGGTGGGGAATCAGAGGCAGGGAAACAGAGGTGGGGAATCAAATATGGGGAATCAGAGGTGGGGAATCAGAGGTTGGGAAACAGAGGCAGGGAATCAGAGGCGGGGAGTCAGAGGCGGGGAATCAGAGGCAGGGAATCAGATGTGCGGAATCAGAGATGGGGAATCAGAGGCGGGGAATCAGATATGGGGAATCAGAGCTGGGTAATCAGAGGCGGGGAATCAGAGTTGTGGAATCAGAGGCGGGTAATCAGATATGGGGAAAGAGAGGCGGGGAATCAGAGGCGGGGAAACAGAGGCGGGGAATCTGATATGGGGAATCAGAGGTGGTGAATGAAATGCGGTGAATCAGAGATGGGGAATCAGAGGCGGGGTATCAGAGGCAGGGAATCAAACACGGGGAATCAGAGTTGGGGTATCAGAGCTGGGGAATCAGAGGCGGGGAATCAGAGTTGGGGAATCAGAGGCGAGGAATCAGATATTGGGAAACAGAGGCGGGGAATCAGAGGCAGGGAAACAGAGGTGGGGAATCAGATATGGGGAATCAGAGGTGGGGAATCAGAGGTTGGGAAACAGAGGCAGGGAATCAGAGGCGGGGAGTCAGAGGCGGGGAATCAGAGGCAGGGAATCAGATGTGCGGAATCAGAGATGGGGAATCAGAGGCAGCGAATCAGAGGCGGGGAACCAGAGGCGGGGATTCAGAGGCGGGGAATCAGATATGGGGAAACAGAGGCGGGGAATTAGAGGCGGGCAAACAGAGGCGGGGAATCAGATATGGGGAATCAGAGGTGGGGAATCAGAGGTTGTGAATCAGAGATGGGGAATCACAGGCGGGAAATCAGAGGCAGGGAATCAGAGCTGGGGAATCAGAGGCTGGGAATCAGAGCTGGGGAATCAGAGGCAGGGAATCAGAGTTGGGGATTCAGAGGCGGGGAATCAGAGCTGGGGAAACAGAGGCCGGGAATCAGAGGCAGGGAATCAGAGGCGGGGAATCAGAGGCAGGGAATCAGATATGGGGATTCAGAGGTGGGGAATCAGAGGTTGGGAATCAGAGGCAGGGAATCGGAGGCAGGGAATCAGAGGCAGGGAATCAGATGTGGGGAATCAGAGGCGGTGAATCAGAGTTGGGGAATCAGAGGCGGGGAATCAGAGCTGGGGTATCAGAGGCGGGGAATCTGATATGGGGAATCAGAGGTGGCGAATGAAAGGCGGTGAATCAGAGATGGGGAATCAGAGGCGGGGAATCAGAGGCAGGGAATCAAACACGGGGAATCAGAAGTGGGGAATCAGAGCTGGGGAATCAGAGGCGGGGAATCAGAGTTGGGGAATCAGAGGCGGGGAATCAGATATGGGGAAACAGAGGTGGGGAATCAGAGGCAGGGAAACAGAGGTGGGGAATCAGATATGGGGAATCAGAGGTGGGGAATCAGAGGCGGGGAATCAGAGTTGGGGAATCAGAGGCGAGGAATCAGATTTTGGGAAACAGGGGCGGGGAATCAGAGGCAGGGAAACAGAGGTGGGGAATCAGATATGGGGAATCAGAGGTGGGGAATCAGAGGTTGGGAAACAGAGGCAGGGAATCAGAGGCGGGGAGTCAGAGGCGGGGAATCAGAGGCAGGGAATCAGATGTGCGGAATCAGAGATGGGGAATCAGAGGCAGCGAATCAGAGGCGGGGAACCAGAGGCGGGGAATCAGATATGGGTAATCAGAGGCGGTGAATCAGAGGCAGGGAATCAGACGCGGGGAATCAGAGGCGGGGAATCAGAGCTGGGTAATCAGAGGCGGGGAATCAGAGTTGGGGAATCAGAGGCGGGGAATCAAATATGGGGAAACAGAGGCGGGGAATGTGAGGCGGGGAATCAGATATGGGGAAACAGAGGCGGGGAAACAGAGGCAGGGAATCAGAGAGGCGGGGAGTCAGAGGCTGGGAATCAGAGGCAGGGAATCAGATGTGCGGAATCAGAGATGAGGAATCAGAGGCAGCGAATCAGAGGCGGGGAACCAGAGGCGGGGAATCAGAGGCCGGGAATGAGAGGCCGGGAATCAGAGGCCGGGAATCAGAGGCCGGGAATCAGAGATGGGGAATCAGAGGCGGGGAATCAAACACGGGGAATCAGAGCTGGGGAATCAGAGGCGGGGAATCAGAGTTGGGGAATCAGAGGCGGGGAATCAAATATGGGGAAACAGAGGTGGGGAATCAGAGGCGGGGAATCAGAGGCGCAGAAACAGAGGCGGGGTATCAGATATGGGGAATCAGAGGTGGGGAATCAGGGGCGGGGTATAAGAGGCTGGGTATCAGACACGGGGATTCAGAGGCGGGGAATCAGAGATGGGGAATCAGAGGTGGGGAATCAGAGTCCAGGAATCAGAGATGGGGAATCAGAGGCGGGGAATCAGAGGCGGAAAAACATAGGTGGGGAATCAGATACGGGGAATCAGAGGTGGGGAATCAGAGGCGGTGAATCAGAGTTGGGGAATCAGAGGCGGGGAATCAGAGCTGGGGTATCAGAGGCGGGGAATCAGAGTTTGGGAATCAGAGGCGGGGAATCAGATATGGGGAATCAGAGGCGGGGAATCAGAGGCGCGGAAAGAGAGGCGGGATATCAGATATGGGGAATCAGAGGTGCGAATCGGGGAGGGGTATCAGAGGCTGGGTATCAGAAACGGGGATTCAGAGGCAGGGAATCAGATGTGCGGAATCAGAGATGGGGAATCAGAGGCAGCGAATCAGAGGCGGGGAACCAGAGGCGGGGAATCAGATATGGGTAATCAGAGGCGGGGAATCAGAGTTGGGGAATCAGAGGCGGGGAATCAGATATGGGGAAAGAGAGGCGGGGAATCAGAGGCGGGGAAACAGAGGCGGGGAATCTGATATGGGGAATCTGAGGTGGCGAATGAAAGGCGGTGAATCAGAGATGGGGAATCAGAGGCGGGGAATCAGAGGCAGGGAATCAAACACGGGGAATCAGAGGTGGGGTATCAGAGCTGGGGAATCAGAGGTGGGGAATCAGAGTTGGGGAATCAGAGGCGGGGAATCAGATATTGGGAAACAGAGGCGGGGAATCAGAGGCAGGGAAACAGAGGTGGGGAATCATATATGGGGAATCAGAGGTGGGGAATCAGAGGTTGGGAATGAGAGGCCGGGAATCAGAGGCCGGGGAATCAGAGGCGGGGAATCAGAGATGGGGAATCAGAGGCCGGGGAATCAGAGGCGGGGAATCAGAGATGGGGAATCAGAGGCGGGGAATCAGAGTTGGCGAATCAGATATGGGGAATCAGAGTTGGGGAATCAGGGGCGAGGAATCAGTGGCAGGGAATCAGAGGTGGGAATCAGAGGCGGGGAATCAGAGGCAGGGAATCAGACACGGGGAATCAGAGGCGGGGAATCAGAGATGGGGAATCAGAGGCGGTGAATCAGAGGCAGGGAATCGGACAGCGGGAATCAGAGGCGGGGAATCAGAGCTGGGGAATCAGAGGCGGGGAATCAGAGTTGGGGAATCAGAGGCGGGGAATCAGATGTGGTGAATCAGAGGTGGGGAATCAGAGGTTGTGAATCAGAGATGGGGAATCACAGGCGGGAAATCAGAGGCAGGGAATCAGAGTTGGGGATTCAGAGGCGGGGAATCTGAGCTGGGGAATCAGAAGCGGGGAATCAGAGGCGGGGAATCAGAGGCAGGGAATCAGAGGCGGGGAATCAGAGGCAGGGAATCAGATGTGGGGAATCAGAGGCAGGGAATCAGAGCTGGGGTATCAGAGGCGGGGAATCAGAGTTTGGGAATCAGAGGCGGGGAATCAGATATGGGGAATCAGAGGCGGGGAATCAGAGGCGCGGAAAGAGAGGCGGGAAATCAGATATGGGGAATCAGAGGTGGGGAATCGGGGAGGGGTATCAGAGGCTGGGTATCAGACACGGGGATTCAGGGGCGGGGAATCAGAGATGGGGAATCAGAGGCGGGGAATCAGAGGCAGGGAATCAGACGCGGGGAATCAGAGGTGGGGAATCAGAGCTGGGTAATCAGAGGCGGGGAATCAGAGTTGGGGAATCAGAGGCGGAGAATCAGATATGGGGAAAGAGAGGCGGGGAATCAGAGGTGGGGAAACAGAGGCGGGGAATCTGATATGGGGAATCAGATGTGGCGAATGAAAGGCGGTGAATCAGAGATGGGGAATCAGAGGCGGGGAATCAGAGGCAGGGAATCAAACACGGGGAATCAGAGGTGGGGTATCAGAGCTGGGGAATCAGAGGCGGGGAATCAGAGTTGGGGAATCAGAGGCGAGGAATCAGATATTGGGAAACAGAGGCGGGGAATCAGAGGCAGGGAAACAGAGGTGGGGAATCAGATATGGGGAATCAGAGGTGGGGAATCAGAGGTTGGGAAACAGACGCAGGGAATCAGAGGCGGGGAGTCAGAGGCAGGGAATCAGAGGCAGGGAATCAGATGTGCGGAATCAGAGATGGGGAATCAGAGGCAGCGAATCAGAGGCGGGGAACCAGAGGCGGGGTATCAGACACGGGGATTCAGGGGTGGGGTATCAGAGATGGGGAATCAGAGGCGGGGAATCAGAGGCAGGGAATCAGACGCGGGGAATCAGAGGTGGGGAATCAGAGCTGGGTAATCAGAGGCGGGGAATCAGAGTTGGGGAATCAGAGGCGGAGAATCAGATATGGGGAAAGAGAGGCGGGGAATCAGAGGTGGGGAAACAGAGGCGGGGAATCTGATATGGGGAATCAGAGGTGGCGAATGAAAGGCGGTGAATCAGAGATGGGGAATCAGAGGCGGGGAATCAGAGGCAGGGAATCAAACACGGGGAATCAGAGGTGGGGTATCAGAGCTGGGGAATCAGAGGCGGGGAATCAGAGTTGGGGAATCAGAGGCGAGGAATCAGATATTGGGAAACAGAGGCGGGGAATCAGAGGCAGGGAAACAGAGGTGGGGAATCAGATATGGGGAATCAGAGGCCGGGAATCAGAGGCCGGGAATCAGAGATGGGGAATCAGAGGCGGGGAATCAAACACGGGGAATCAGAGCTGGGGAATCAGAGGCGGGGAATCAGAGTTGGGGAATCAGAGGCGGGGAATCAAATATGGGGAAACAGAGGTGGGGAATCAGAGGCGGGGAATCAGAGGCGCAGAAACAGAGGCGGGGTATCAGATATGGGGAATCAGAGGTGGGGAATCAGGGGCGGGGTATAAGAGGCTGGGTATCAGACACGGGGATTCAGAGGCGGGGAATCAGAGATGGGGAATCAGAGGCGGGGAATCAGAGGCAGGGAATCAGACGCGGGGAATCAGAGGCGGGGAATCAGAGCCTGGGAATCAGAGGCGGGGAATCAGAGGCGGGGAAAGAGAGGCGGGGAATCAGATATGGGGACAGAGGTGGGGAATCAGAGGTTGGGAATCAGAGGCAGGGAATCAGAGGCGGGGAATCAGAGGCGGGGAATCAGAGGCAGGGTTTCGGATGTGCGGAATCAGAGATGGGGAATCAGAGGTGGGGAATCAGAGTCCAGGAATCAGAGATGGGGAATCAGAGGCGGGGAATCAGAGGCGGAAAAACATAGGTGGGGAATCAGATACGGGGAATCAGAGGTGGGGAATCAGAGGCGGTGAATCAGAGTTGGGGAATCAGAGGCGGGGAATCAGAGCTGGGGTATCAGAGGCGGGGAATCAGAGTTTGGGAATCAGAGGCTGGGAATCAGATATGGGGAATCAGAGGCGGGGAATCAGAGGCGCGGAAAGAGAGGCGGGATATCAGATATGGGGAATCAGAGGTGCGAATCGGGGAGGGGTATCAGAGGCTGGGTATCAGAAACGGGGATTCAGAGGCAGGGAATCAGATGTGCGGAATCAGAGATGGGGAATCAGAGGCAGCGAATCAGAGGCGGGGAACCAGAGGCGGGGAATCAGATATGGGTAATCAGAGGCGGGGAATCAGAGTTGGGGAATCAGAGGCGGGGAATCAGATATGGGGAAAGAGAGGCGGGGAATCAGAGGCGGGGAAACAGAGGCGGGGAATCTGATATGGGGAATCTGAGGTGGCGAATGAAAGGCGGTGAATCAGAGATGGGGAATCAGAGGCGGGGAATCAGAGGCAGGGAATCAAACACGGGGAATCAGAGGTGGGGTATCAGAGCTGGGGAATCAGAGGCGGGGAATCAGAGTTGGGGAATCAGAGGCGGGGAATCAGATATTGGGAAACAGAGGCGGGGAATCAGAGGCAGGGAAACAGAGGTGGGGAATCATATATGGGGAATCAGAGGTGGGGAATCAGAGGTTGGGAATGAGAGGCCGGGAATCAGAGGCCGGGGAATCAGAGGCGGGGAATCAGAGATGGGGAATCAGAGGCCGGGGAATCAGAGGCGGGGAATCAGAGATGGGGAATCAGAGGCGGGGAATCAGAGTTGGCGAATCAGATATGGGGAATCAGAGTTGGGGAATCAGGGGCGAGGAATCAGTGGCAGGGAATCAGAGGTGGGAATCAGAGGCGGGGAATCAGAGGCAGGGAATCAGACACGGGGAATCAGAGGCGGGGAATCAGAGATGGGGAATCAGAGGCGGTGAATCACAGGCAGGGAATCGGACAGCGGGAATCAGAGGCGGGGAATCAGAGCTGGGGAATCAGAGGCGGGGAATCAGAGTTGGGGAATCAGAGGCGGGGAATCAGATGTGGTGAATCAGAGGTGGGGAATCAGAGGTTGTGAATCAGAGATGGGGAATCACAGGCGGGAAATCAGAGGCAGGGAATCAGAGTTGGGGATTCAGAGGCGGGGAATCTGAGCTGGGGAATCAGAAGCGGGGAATCAGAGGCGGGGAATCAGAGGCAGGGAATCAGAGGCGGGGAATCAGAGGCAGGGAATCAGATGTGGGGAATCAGAGGCAGGGAATCAGAGCTGGGGTATCAGAGGCGGGGAATCAGAGTTTGGGAATCAGAGGCGGGGAATCAGATATGGGGAATCAGAGGCGGGGAATCAGAGGCGCGGAAAGAGAGGCGGGAAATCAGATATGGGGAATCAGAGGTGGGGAATCGGGGAGGGGTATCAGAGGCTGGGTATCAGACACGGGGATTCAGGGGCGGGGAATCAGAGATGGGGAATCAGAGGCGGGGAATCAGAGGCAGGGAATCAGACGCGGGGAATCAGAGGTGGGGAATCAGAGCTGGGTAATCAGAGGCGGGGAATCAGAGTTGGGGAATCAGAGGCGGAGAATCAGATATGGGGAAAGAGAGGCGGGGAATCAGAGGTGGGGAAACAGAGGCGGGGAATCTGATATGGGGAATCAGATGTGGCGAATGAAAGGCGGTGAATCAGAGATGGGGAATCAGAGGCGGGGAATCAGAGGCAGGGAATCAAACACGGGGAATCAGAGGTGGGGTATCAGAGCTGGGGAATCAGAGGCGGGGAATCAGAGTTGGGGAATCAGAGGCGAGGAATCAGATATTGGGAAACAGAGGCGGGGAATCAGAGGCAGGGAAACAGAGGTGGGGAATCAGATATGGGGAATCAGAGGTGGGGAATCAGAGGTTGGGAAACAGACGCAGGGAATCAGAGGCGGGGAGTCAGAGGCAGGGAATCAGAGGCAGGGAATCAGATGTGCGGAATCAGAGATGGGGAATCAGAGGCAGCGAATCAGAGGCGGGGAACCAGAGGCGGGGTATCAGACACGGGGATTCAGGGGTGGGGTATCAGAGATGGGGAATCAGAGGCGGGGAATCAGAGGCAGGGAATCAGACACGGGGAATCAGAGGTGGGGAATCAGAGCTGGGTAATCAGAGGCGGGGAATCAGAGTTGGGGAATCAGAGGCGGAGAATCAGATATGGGGAAAGAGAGGCGGGGAATCAGAGGTGGGGAAACAGAGGCGGGGAATCTGATATGGGGAATCAGAGGTGGCGAATGAAAGGCGGTGAATCAGAGATGGGGAATCAGAGGCGGGGAATCAGAGGCAGGGAATCAAACACGGGGAATCAGAGGTGGGGTATCAGAGCTGGGGAATCAGAGGCGGGGAATCAGAGTTGGGGAATCAGAGGCGAGGAATCAGATATTGGGAAACAGAGGCGGGGAATCAGAGGCAGGGAAACAGAGGTGGGGAATCAGATATGGGGAATCAGAGGTGGGGAATCAGAGGTTGGGAAACAGACGCAGGGAATCAGAGGTGGGGAGTCAGAGGCAGGGAATCAGAGGCAGGGAATCAGATGTGCGGAATCAGAGATGGGGAATCAGAGGCAGCGAATCAGAGGCGGGGAACCAGAGGCGGGGATTCAGAGGTGGGGAATCAGATATGGGGAAACAGAGGCGGGGAATTAGAGGCGGGCAAACAGAGGCGGGGAATCAGATATGGGGAATCAGAGGTGGGGAATCAGAGGTTGTGAATCAGAGATGGGGAATCACAGGCGGGAAATCAAAGGCAGGGAATCAGAGCTGGGGAATCAGAGGCGGGGAATCAGAGCTGGGGAATCAGAGGCGGGGAATCAGAGCTGGGGAATCAGAGGCAGGGAATCAGAGTTGGGGATTCAGAGGCGGGGAATCAGAGCTGGGGAATCAGTGGCGGGGAATCAGAGGCAGGGAATATGAGGCGGGGAATCAGAGGCAGGGAATCAGATGTGGGGAATCAGAGGCAGGGAATCAGAGCTGGGGTATCAGAGGCGGGGAATCAGAGTTTGGGAATCAGAGGTGGGGAATCAGATATGGGGAATCAGAGGCGCGGAAAGAGAGGCGGGAAATCTAATATGGGGAATCAGAGTTGGGGAATCGGGGAGGGGTATCAGAGGCTGGGTATCAGACACGGGGATTCAGGGGCGGGGAATCAGAGATGGGGAATCAGAGGCGGGGAATCAGAGGCAGGGAATCAGACGCGGGGAATCAGAGGTGGGGAATCAGAGCTGGGTAATCAGAGGCGGGGAATCAGAGTCTGGGAATCAGAGGCGGAGAATCAGATATGGGAAAAGAGAGGCGGGGAATCAGAGGTGGGGAAACAGAGGCGGGGAATCTGATATGGGGAATCAGAGGTGGCGAATGAAAGGCGGTGAATCAGAGATGGGGAATCAGAGGCGGGGAATCAGAGGCAGGGAATCAAACACGGGGAATCAGAGGTGGGGTATCAGAGCTGGGGAATCAGAGGCGGGGAATCAGAGTTGGGGAATCAGAGGCGGGGAATCAGATATTGGGAAACAGAGGCGGGGAATCAGAGGCAGGGAAACAGAGGTGGGGAATCATATATGGGGAATCAGAGGTGGGGAATCAGAGGTTGGGAATGAGAGGCCGGGAATCAGAGGCCGGGGAATCAGAGGCGGGGAATCAGAGATGGGGAATCAGAGGCGGGGAATCAAACACGGGGAATCAGAGCTGGGGAATCAGAGGCGGGGAATCAGAGTTGGCGAATCAGATATGGGGAATCAGAGTTGGGGAATCAGGGGCGAGGAATCAGTGGCAGGGAATCAGAGGTGGGAATCAGAGGCGGGGAATCAGAGGCAGGGAATCAGACACGGGGAATCAGAGGCGGGGAATCAGAGATGGGGAATCAGAGGCGGTGAATCAGAGGCAGGGAATCGGACAGCGGGAATCAGAGGCGGGGAATCAGAGCTGGGGAATCAGAGGCGGGGAATCAGAGTTGGGGAATCAGAGGCGGGGAATCAGATGTGGTGAATCAGAGGTGGGGAATCAGAGGTTGTGAATCAGAGATGGGGAACCACAGGCGGGAAATCAGAGGCAGGGAATCAGAGCTGGGGAATCAGAGGAGGGGAATCAGAGCTGGGGAATCAGAGGCAGGGAATCAGAGTTGGGGATTCAGAGGCGGGGAATCTGAGCTGGGGAATCAGAAGCGGGGAATCAGAGGCGGGGAATCAGAGGCAGGGAATCAGAGGCGGGGAATCAGAGGCAGGGAATCAGACACGGGGAATCAGAGGCGGGGAATCAGAGATGGGGAATCAGAGGCGGTGAATCACAGGCAGGGAATCGGACAGCGGGAATCAGAGGCGGGGAATCAGAGCTGGGGAATCAGAGGCGGGGAATCAGAGTTGGGGAATCAGAGGCGGGGAATCAGATGTGGTGAATCAGAGGTGGGGAATCAGAGGTTGTGAATCAGAGATGGGGAATCACAGGCGGGAAATCAGAGGCAGGGAATCAGAGTTGGGGATTCAGAGGCGGGGAATCTGAGCTGGGGAATCAGAAGCGGGGAATCAGAGGCGGGGAATCAGAGGCAGGGAATCAGAGGCGGGGAATCAGAGGCAGGGAATCAGATGTGGGGAATCAGAGGCAGGGAATCAGAGCTGGGGTATCAGAGGCGGGGAATCAGAGTTTGGGAATCAGAGGCGGGGAATCAGATATGGGGAATCAGAGGCGGGGAATCAGAGGCGCGGAAAGAGAGGCGGGAAATCAGATATGGGGAATCAGAGGTGGGGAATCGGGGAGGGGTATCAGAGGCTGGGTATCAGACACGGGGATTCAGGGGCGGGGAATCAGAGATGGGGAATCAGAGGCGGGGAATCAGAGGCAGGGAATCAGACGCGGGGAATCAGAGGTGGGGAATCAGAGCTGGGTAATCAGAGGCGGGGAATCAGAGTTGGGGAATCAGAGGCGGAGAATCAGATATGGGGAAAGAGAGGCGGGGAATCAGAGGTGGGGAAACAGAGGCGGGGAATCTGATATGGGGAA
Source organism: Narcine bancroftii (assembly GCF_036971445.1). Lineage (NCBI taxonomy): Eukaryota > Metazoa > Chordata > Chondrichthyes > Torpediniformes > Narcinidae > Narcine > Narcine bancroftii. The sequence continues at coordinate 57,731,360 of NC_091474.1, forward strand.
TCAGATGTGGCGAATGAAAGGCGGTGAATCAGAGATGGGGAATCAGAGGCGGGGAATCAGAGGCAGGGAATCAAACACGGGGAATCAGAGGTGGGGTATCAGAGCTGGGGAATCAGAGGCGGGGAATCAGAGTTGGGGAATCAGAGGCGAGGAATCAGATATTGGGAAACAGAGGCGGGGAATCAGAGGCAGGGAAACAGAGGTGGGGAATCAGATATGGGGAATCAGAGGTGGGGAATCAGAGGTTGGGAAACAGACGCAGGGAATCAGAGGCGGGGAGTCAGAGGCAGGGAATCAGAGGCAGGGAATCAGATGTGCGGAATCAGAGATGGGGAATCAGAGGCAGCGAATCAGAGGCGGGGAACCAGAGGCGGGGTATCAGACACGGGGATTCAGGGGTGGGGTATCAGAGATGGGGAATCAGAGGCGGGGAATCAGAGGCAGGGAATCAGACGCGGGGAATCAGAGGTGGGGAATCAGAGCTGGGTAATCAGAGGCGGGGAATCAGAGTTGGGGAATCAGAGGCGGAGAATCAGATATGGGGAAAGAGAGGCGGGGAATCAGAGGTGGGGAAACAGAGGCGGGGAATCTGATATGGGGAATCAGAGGTGGCGAATGAAAGGCGGTGAATCAGAGATGGGGAATCAGAGGCGGGGAATCAGAGGCAGGGAATCAAACACGGGGAATCAGAGGTGGGGTATCAGAGCTGGGGAATCAGAGGCGGGGAATCAGAGTTGGGGAATCAGAGGCGAGGAATCAGATATTGGGAAACAGAGGCGGGGAATCAGAGGCAGGGAAACAGAGGTGGGGAATCAGATATGGGGAATCAGAGGTGGGGAATCAGAGGTTGGGAAACAGACGCAGGGAATCAGAGGTGGGGAGTCAGAGGCAGGGAATCAGAGGCAGGGAATCAGATGTGCGGAATCAGAGATGGGGAATCAGAGGCAGCGAATCAGAGGCGGGGAACCAGAGGCGGGGATTCAGAGGTGGGGAATCAGATATGGGGAAACAGAGGCGGGGAATTAGAGGCGGGCAAACAGAGGCGGGGAATCAGATATGGGGAATCAGAGGTGGGGAATCAGAGGTTGTGAATCAGAGATGGGGAATCACAGGCGGGAAATCAAAGGCAGGGAATCAGAGCTGGGGAATCAGAGGCGGGGAATCAGAGCTGGGGAATCAGAGGCGGGGAATCAGAGCTGGGGAATCAGAGGCAGGGAATCAGAGTTGGGGATTCAGAGGCGGGGAATCAGAGCTGGGGAATCAGTGGCGGGGAATCAGAGGCAGGGAATATGAGGCGGGGAATCAGAGGCAGGGAATCAGATGTGGGGAATCAGAGGCAGGGAATCAGAGCTGGGGTATCAGAGGCGGGGAATCAGAGTTTGGGAATCAGAGGTGGGGAATCAGATATGGGGAATCAGAGGCGCGGAAAGAGAGGCGGGAAATCTAATATGGGGAATCAGAGTTGGGGAATCGGGGAGGGGTATCAGAGGCTGGGTATCAGACACGGGGATTCAGGGGCGGGGAATCAGAGATGGGGAATCAGAGGCGGGGAATCAGAGGCAGGGAATCAGACGCGGGGAATCAGAGGTGGGGAATCAGAGCTGGGTAATCAGAGGCGGGGAATCAGAGTCTGGGAATCAGAGGCGGAGAATCAGATATGGGAAAAGAGAGGCGGGGAATCAGAGGTGGGGAAACAGAGGCGGGGAATCTGATATGGGGAATCAGAGGTGGCGAATGAAAGGCGGTGAATCAGAGATGGGGAATCAGAGGCGGGGAATCAGAGGCAGGGAATCAAACACGGGGAATCAGAGGTGGGGTATCAGAGCTGGGGAATCAGAGGCGGGGAATCAGAGTTGGGGAATCAGAGGCGGGGAATCAGATATTGGGAAACAGAGGCGGGGAATCAGAGGCAGGGAAACAGAGGTGGGGAATCATATATGGGGAATCAGAGGTGGGGAATCAGAGGTTGGGAATGAGAGGCCGGGAATCAGAGGCCGGGGAATCAGAGGCGGGGAATCAGAGATGGGGAATCAGAGGCGGGGAATCAAACACGGGGAATCAGAGCTGGGGAATCAGAGGCGGGGAATCAGAGTTGGCGAATCAGATATGGGGAATCAGAGTTGGGGAATCAGGGGCGAGGAATCAGTGGCAGGGAATCAGAGGTGGGAATCAGAGGCGGGGAATCAGAGGCAGGGAATCAGACACGGGGAATCAGAGGCGGGGAATCAGAGATGGGGAATCAGAGGCGGTGAATCAGAGGCAGGGAATCGGACAGCGGGAATCAGAGGCGGGGAATCAGAGCTGGGGAATCAGAGGCGGGGAATCAGAGTTGGGGAATCAGAGGCGGGGAATCAGATGTGGTGAATCAGAGGTGGGGAATCAGAGGTTGTGAATCAGAGATGGGGAACCACAGGCGGGAAATCAGAGGCAGGGAATCAGAGCTGGGGAATCAGAGGAGGGGAATCAGAGCTGGGGAATCAGAGGCAGGGAATCAGAGTTGGGGATTCAGAGGCGGGGAATCTGAGCTGGGGAATCAGAAGCGGGGAATCAGAGGCGGGGAATCAGAGGCAGGGAATCAGAGGCGGGGAATCAGAGGCAGGGAATCAGATGTGGGGAATCAGAGGCAGGGAATCAGAGCTGGGGTATCAGAGGCGGGGAATCAGAGTTTGGGAATCAGAGGCGGGGAATCAGATATGGGGAATCAGAGGCGGGGAATCAGAGGCGCGGAAAGAGAGGCGGGAAATCAGATATGGGGAATCAGAGGTGGGGAATCGGGGAGGGGTATCAGAGGCTGGGTATCAGACACGGGGATTCAGGGGCGGGGAATCAGAGATGGGGAATCAGAGGCGGGGAATCAGAGGCAGGGAATCAAACACGGGGAATCAGAGGTGGGGTATCAGAGCTGGGGAATCAGAGGCGGGGAATCAGAGTTGGGGAATCAGAGGCGAGGAATCAGATATTGGGAAACAGAGGCGGGGAATCAGAGGCAGGGAAACAGAGGTGGGGAATCAGATATGGGGAATCAGAGGTGGGGAATCAGAGGTTGGGAAACAGACGCAGGGAATCAGAGGCGGGGAGTCAGAGGCAGGGAATCAGAGGCAGGGAATCAGATGTGCGGAATCAGAGATGGGGAATCAGAGGCAGCGAATCAGAGGCGGGGAACCAGAGGCGGGGATTCAGAGGTGGGGAATCAGATATGGGGAAACAGAGGCGGGGAATTAGAGGCGGCCAAACAGAGGCAGGGAATCAGATATGGGGAATCAGAGGTGGGGAATCAGAGGTTGTGAATCAGAGATGGGGAATCACAGGCGGGAAATCAAAGGCAGGGAATCAGAGCTGGGGAATCAGAGGCGGGGAATCAGAGCTGGGGAATCAGAGGTGGGGAATCAGATATGGGGAATCAGAGGCGCGGAAAGAGAGGCGGGAAATCTAATATGGGGAATCAGAGGTGGGGAATCGGGGAGGGGTATCAGAGGCTGGGTATCAGACACGGGGATTCAGGGGCGGGGAATCAGAGATGGGGAATCAGAGGCGGGGAATCAGAGGCAGGGAATCAGACGCGGGGAATCAGAGGTGGGGAATCAGAGCTGGGTAATCAGAGGCGGGGAATCAGAGTTGGGGAATCAGAGGCGGAGAATCAGATATGGGAAAAGAGAGGCGGGGAATCAGAGGTGGGGAAACAGAGGCGGGGAATCTGATATGGGGAATCAGAGGTGGCGAATGAAAGGCGGTGAATCAGAGATGGGGAATCAGAGGCGGGGAATCAGAGGCAGGGAATCAAACACGGGGAATCAGAGGTGGGGTATCAGAGCTGGGGAATCAGAGGCGGGGAATCAGAGTTGGGGAATCAGAGGCGAGGAATCAGATATTGGGAAACAGAGGCGGGGAATCAGAGGCAGGGAAACAGAGGTGGGGAATCAGATATGGGGAATCAGAGGTGGGGAATCAGAGGTTGGGAAACAGACGCAGGGAATCAGAGGCGGGGAGTCAGAGGCAGGGAATCAGAGGCAGGGAATCAGATGTGCGGAATCAGAGATGGGGAATCAGAGGCAGCGAATCAGAGGCGGGGAACCAGAGGCGGGGTATCAGACACGGGGATTCAGGGGCGGGGTATCAGAGATGGGGAATCAGAGGCGGGGAATCAGAGGCAGGGAATCAGACGCGGGGAATCAGAGGTGGGGAATCAGAGCTGGGTAATCAGAGGCGGGGAATCAGAGTTGGGGAATCAGAGGCGGAGAATCAGATATGGGGAAAGAGAGGCGGGGAATCAGAGGTGGGGAAACAGAGGCGGGGAATCTGATATGGGGAATCAGAGGTGGCGAATGAAAGGCGGTGAATCAGAGATGGGGAATCAGAGGCGGGGAATCAGAGGCAGGGAATCAAACACGGGGAATCAGAGGTGGGGTATCAGAGCTGGGGAATCAGAGGCGGGGAATCAGAGTTGGGGAATCAGAGGTGAGGAATCAGATATTGGGAAACAGAGGCGGGGAATCAGAGGCAGGGAAACAGAGGTGGGGAATCAGATATGGGGAATCAGAGGTGGGGAATCAGAGGTTGGGAAACAGACGCAGGGAATCAGAGGTGGGGAGTCAGAGGCGGGGAATCAGAGGCAGGGAATCAGACGCGGGGAATCAGAGGTGGGGAATCAGAGCTGGGTAATCAGAGGCGGGGAATCAGAGTTGGGGAATCAGAGGCGGAGAATCAGATATGGGGAAAGAGAGGCGGGGAATCAGAGGTGGGGAAACAGAGGCGGGGAATCTGATATGGGGAATCAGATGTGGCGAATGAAAGGCGGTGAATCAGAGATGGGGAATCAGAGGCGGGGAATCAGAGGCAGGGAATCAAACACGGGGAATCAGAGGTGGGGTATCAGAGCTGGGGAATCAGAGGCGGGGAATCAGAGTTGGGGAATCAGAGGCGAGGAATCAGATATTGGGAAACAGAGGCGGGGAATCAGAGGCAGGGAAACAGAGGTGGGGAATCAGATATGGGGAATCAGAGGTGGGGAATCAGAGGTTGGGAAACAGACGCAGGGAATCAGAGGCGGGGAGTCAGAGGCAGGGAATCAGAGGCAGGGAATCAGATGTGCGGAATCAGAGATGGGGAATCAGAGGCAGCGAATCAGAGGCGGGGAACCAGAGGCGGGGTATCAGACACGGGGATTCAGGGGTGGGGTATCAGAGATGGGGAATCAGAGGCGGGGAATCAGAGGCAGGGAATCAGACGCGGGGAATCAGAGGTGGGGAATCAGAGCTGGGTAATCAGAGGCGGGGAATCAGAGTTGGGGAATCAGAGGCGGAGAATCAGATATGGGGAAAGAGAGGCGGGGAATCAGAGGTGGGGAAACAGAGGCGGGGAATCTGATATGGGGAATCAGAGGTGGCGAATGAAAGGCGGTGAATCAGAGATGGGGAATCAGAGGCGGGGAATCAGAGGCAGGGAATCAAACACGGGGAATCAGAGGTGGGGTATCAGAGCTGGGGAATCAGAGGCGGGGAATCAGAGTTGGGGAATCAGAGGCGAGGAATCAGATATTGGGAAACAGAGGCGGGGAATCAGAGGCAGGGAAACAGAGGTGGGGAATCAGATATGGGGAATCAGAGGTGGGGAATCAGAGGTTGGGAAACAGACGCAGGGAATCAGAGGTGGGGAGTCAGAGGCAGGGAATCAGAGGCAGGGAATCAGATGTGCGGAATCAGAGATGGGGAATCAGAGGCAGCGAATCAGAGGCGGGGAACCAGAGGCGGGGATTCAGAGGTGGGGAATCAGATATGGGGAAACAGAGGCGGGGAATTAGAGGCGGGCAAACAGAGGCGGGGAATCAGATATGGGGAATCAGAGGTGGGGAATCAGAGGTTGTGAATCAGAGATGGGGAATCACAGGCGGGAAATCAAAGGCAGGGAATCAGAGCTGGGGAATCAGAGGCGGGGAATCAGAGCTGGGGAATCAGAGGCGGGGAATCAGAGCTGGGGAATCAGAGGCAGGGAATCAGAGTTGGGGATTCAGAGGCGGGGAATCAGAGCTGGGGAATCAGTGGCGGGGAATCAGAGGCAGGGAATATGAGGCGGGGAATCAGAGGCAGGGAATCAGATGTGGGGAATCAGAGGCAGGGAATCAGAGCTGGGGTATCAGAGGCGGGGAATCAGAGTTTGGGAATCAGAGGTGGGGAATCAGATATGGGGAATCAGAGGCGCGGAAAGAGAGGCGGGAAATCTAATATGGGGAATCAGAGTTGGGGAATCGGGGAGGGGTATCAGAGGCTGGGTATCAGACACGGGGATTCAGGGGCGGGGAATCAGAGATGGGGAATCAGAGGCGGGGAATCAGAGGCAGGGAATCAGACGCGGGGAATCAGAGGTGGGGAATCAGAGCTGGGTAATCAGAGGCGGGGAATCAGAGTCTGGGAATCAGAGGCGGAGAATCAGATATGGGAAAAGAGAGGCGGGGAATCAGAGGTGGGGAAACAGAGGCGGGGAATCTGATATGGGGAATCAGAGGTGGCGAATGAAAGGCGGTGAATCAGAGATGGGGAATCAGAGGCGGGGAATCAGAGGCAGGGAATCAAACACGGGGAATCAGAGGTGGGGTATCAGAGCTGGGGAATCAGAGGCGGGGAATCAGAGTTGGGGAATCAGAGGCGGGGAATCAGATATTGGGAAACAGAGGCGGGGAATCAGAGGCAGGGAAACAGAGGTGGGGAATCATATATGGGGAATCAGAGGTGGGGAATCAGAGGTTGGGAATGAGAGGCCGGGAATCAGAGGCCGGGGAATCAGAGGCGGGGAATCAGAGATGGGGAATCAGAGGCGGGGAATCAAACACGGGGAATCAGAGCTGGGGAATCAGAGGCGGGGAATCAGAGTTGGCGAATCAGATATGGGGAATCAGAGTTGGGGAATCAGGGGCGAGGAATCAGTGGCAGGGAATCAGAGGTGGGAATCAGAGGCGGGGAATCAGAGGCAGGGAATCAGACACGGGGAATCAGAGGCGGGGAATCAGAGATGGGGAATCAGAGGCGGTGAATCAGAGGCAGGGAATCGGACAGCGGGAATCAGAGGCGGGGAATCAGAGCTGGGGAATCAGAGGCGGGGAATCAGAGTTGGGGAATCAGAGGCGGGGAATCAGATGTGGTGAATCAGAGGTGGGGAATCAGAGGTTGTGAATCAGAGATGGGGAATCACAGGCGGGAAATCAGAGGCAGGGAATCAGAGCTGGGGTATCAGAGGAGGGGAATCAGAGCTGGGGAATCAGAGGCAGGGAATCAGAGTTGGGGATTCAGAGGCGGGGAATCTGAGCTGGGGAATCAGAAGCGGGGAATCAGAGGCGGGGAATCAGAGGCAGGGAATCAGAGGCGGGGAATCAGAGGCAGGGAATCAGATGTGGGGAATCAGAGGCAGGGAATCAGAGCTGGGGTATCAGAGGCGGGTAATCAGAGTTTGGGAATCAGAGGCGGGGAATCAGATATGGGGAATCAGAGGCGGGGAATCAGAGGCGCGGAAAGAGAGGCGGGAAATCAGATATGGGGAATCAGAGGTGGGGAATCGGGGAGGGGTATCAGAGGCTGGGTATCAGACACGGGGATTCAGGGGCGGGGAATCAGAGATGGGGAATCAGAGGCGGGGAATCAGAGGCAGGGAATCAAACACGGGGAATCAGAGGTGGGGTATCAGAGCTGGGGAATCAGAGGCGGGGAATCAGAGTTGGGGAATCAGAGGCGAGGAATCAGATATTGGGAAACAGAGGCGGGGAATCAGAGGCAGGGAAACAGAGGTGGGGAATCAGATATGGGGAATCAGAGGTGGGGAATCAGAGGTTGGGAAACAGACGCAGGGAATCAGAGGCGGGGAGTCAGAGGCAGGGAATCAGAGGCAGGGAATCAGATGTGCGGAATCAGAGATGGGGAATCAGAGGCAGCGAATCAGAGGCGGGGAACCAGAGGCGGGGATTCAGAGGTGGGGAATCAGATATGGGGAAACAGAGGCGGGGAATTAGAGGCGGCCAAACAGAGGCAGGGAATCAGATATGGGGAATCAGAGGTGGGGAATCAGAGGTTGTGAATCAGAGATGGGGAATCACAGGCGGGAAATCAAAGGCAGGGAATCAGAGCTGGGGAATCAGAGGCGGGGAATCAGAGCTGGGGAATCAGAGGTGGGGAATCAGATATGGGGAATCAGAGGCGCGGAAAGAGAGGCGGGAAATCTAATATGGGGAATCAGAGGTGGGGAATCGGGGAGGGGTATCAGAGGCTGGGTATCAGACACGGGGATTCAGGGGCGGGGAATCAGAGATGGGGAATCAGAGGCGGGGAATCAGAGGCAGGGAATCAGACGCGGGGAATCAGAGGTGGGGAATCAGAGCTGGGTAATCAGAGGCGGGGAATCAGAGTTGGGGAATCAGAGGCGGAGAATCAGATATGGGAAAAGAGAGGCGGGGAATCAGAGGTGGGGAAACAGAGGCGGGGAATCTGATATGGGGAATCAGAGGTGGCGAATGAAAGGCGGTGAATCAGAGATGGGGAATCAGAGGCGGGGAATCAGAGGCAGGGAATCAAACACGGGGAATCAGAGGTGGGGTATCAGAGCTGGGGAATCAGAGGCGGGGAATCAGAGTTGGGGAATCAGAGGCGAGGAATCAGATATTGGGAAACAGAGGCGGGGAATCAGAGGCAGGGAAACAGAGGTGGGGAATCAGATATGGGGAATCAGAGGTGGGGAATCAGAGGTTGGGAAACAGACGCAGGGAATCAGAGGCGGGGAGTCAGAGGCAGGGAATCAGAGGCAGGGAATCAGATGTGCGGAATCAGAGATGGGGAATCAGAGGATGCGAATCAGAGGCGGGGAACCAGAGGCGGGGTATCAGACACGGGGATTCAGGGGCGGGGTATCAGAGATGGGGAATCAGAGGCGGGGAATCAGAGGCAGGGAATCAGACGCGGGGAATCAGAGGTGGGGAATCAGAGCTGGGTAATCAGAGGCGGGGAATCAGAGTTGGGGAATCAGAGGCGGAGAATCAGATATGGGGAAAGAGAGGCGGGGAATCAGAGGTGGGGAAACAGAGGCGGGGAATCTGATATGGGGAATCAGAGGTGGCGAATGAAAGGCGGTGAATCAGAGATGGGGAATCAGAGGCGGGGAATCAGAGGCAGGGAATCAAACACGGGGAATCAGAGGTGGGGTATCAGAGCTGGGGAATCAGAGGCGGGGAATCAGAGTTGGGGAATCAGAGGTGAGGAATCAGATATTGGGAAACAGAGGCGGGGAATCAGAGGCAGGGAAACAGAGGTGGGGAATCAGATATGGGGAATCAGAGGTGGGGAATCAGAGGTTGGGAAACAGACGCAGGGAATCAGAGGTGGGGAGTCAGAGGCAGGGAATCAGAGGCAGGGAATCAGATGTGCGGAATCAGAGATGGGGAATCAGAGGCAGCGAATCAGAGGCGGGGAACCAGAGGCGGGGATTCAGAGGTGGGGAATCAGATATGGGGAAACAGAGGCGGGGAATTAGAGGCGGGCAAACAGAGGCGGGGAATCAGATATGGGGAATCAGAGGTGGGGAATCAGAGGTTGTGAATCAGAGATGGGGAATCACAGGCGGGAAATCAAAGGCAGGGAATCAGAGCTGGGGAATCAGAGGCGGGGAATCAGAGCTGGGGAATCAGAGGCGGGGAATCAGAGCTGGGGAATCAGAGGCAGGGAATCAGAGTTGGGGATTCAGAGGCGGGGAATCAGAGCTGGGGAATCAGTGGCGGGGAATCAGAGGCAGGGAATATGAGGCGGGGAATCAGAGGCAGGGAATCAGATGTGGGGAATCAGAGGCAGGGAATCAGAGCTGGGGTATCAGAGGCGGGGAATCAGAGTTTGGGAATCAGAGGTGGGGAATCAGATATGGGGAATTTGAGGCGCGGAAAGAGAGGCGGGAAATCTAATGTGGGGAATCAGAGGTGGGGAATCGGGGAGGGGTATCAGAGGCTGGGTATCAGACACGGGGATTCAGGGGCGGGGAATCAGAGATGGGGAATCAGAGGCGGGGAATCAGAGGCAGGGAATCAGACGCGGGGAATCAGAGGTGGGGAATCAGAGCTGGGTAATCAGAGGCGGGGAATCAGAGTTGGGGAATCAGAGGCGGAGAATCAGATATGGGAAAAGAGAGGCGGGGAATCAGAGGTGGGGAAACAGAGGCGGGGAATCTGATATGGGGAATCAGAGGTGGCGAATGAAAGGCGGTGAATCAGAGATGGGGAATCAGAGGCGGGGAATCAGAGGCAGGGAATCAAACACGGGGAATCAGAGGCGGGGAATCAGAGTTGGGGAATCAGAGGCGAGGAATCAGATATTGGGAAACAGAGGCGGGGAATCAGAGGCAGGGAAACAGAGGTGGGGAATCAGATATGGGGAATCAGAGGTGGGGAATCAGAGGTTGGGAAACAGACGCAGGGAATCAGAGGCGGGGAGTCAGAGGCAGGGAATCAGAGGCAGGGAATCAGATGTGCGGAATCAGAGATGGGGAATCAGAGGCAGCGAATCAGAGGCGGGGAACCAGAGGTGGGGATTCAGAGGTGGGGAATCAGATATGGGGAAACAGAGGCGGGGAATTAGAGGCGGGCAAACAGAGGCGGGGAATCAGATATGGGGAATCAGAGGTGGGGAATCAGAGGTTGTGAATCAGAGATGGGGAATCACAGGCGGGAAATCAAAGGCAGGGAATCAGAGCTGGGGAATCAGAGGCGGGGAATCAGAGCTGGGGAATCAGAGGCGGGGAATCAGAGCTGGGGAATCAGAGGCAGGGAATCAGAGTTGGGGATTCAGAGGCGGGGAATCAGAGCTGGGGAATCAGTGGCGGGGAATCAGAGGCAGGGAATCAGAGGCGGGGAATCAGAGGCAGGGAATCAGATATGGGGATTCAGAGGTGGGGAATCAGAGGTTGAGAATCAGAGGCAGGGAATCGGAGGCAGGGAATCAGAGGCAGGGAATCAGATGTGGGGAATCTGAGGCTGGGAATCAGAGCTGGGGAATTAGAGGCGTGGAATCAGAGTTTGGGAATCAGAGGCGGGGAATTAGATATGGGGAAACAGAGGCGGGGAATCAGAGGTGGGGAAACAGAGCTGGTGAATCAGAGGCGGGGAATCAGAGTTGGGGTATCAGAGGCGGGGAATCAGATATGGGGAATCAGAGGCGGGGAATCAGGCGCGGAAAGGGAGGCAGGGAATCAGATATGGGGAATCAGAGGTGGGGAATCAGGGGCGGGGTATCAGAGGCTGGGTATCAGACACGGGGATTCAGAGGCGGGGAATCAGAGATGGGGAATCAGAGGCAGGGAATCAGAGGCAGGGAATCAGATATGGGGAAACAGAGGCGGGGAATCAGAGGCGGGGAAACAGAGGCGGGGAATCTGATATGGGGAATCAGAGGTGGCGAATTAAAGGAAGTGAATCAGAGATGGGGAATCAGAGGCGGGGAATCAGAGGCAGGGAATCAAACACGGTGAATCAGAGGCGGGGAATCAGAGCTGGAGAATCAGAGGTGGGGAATCAGAGAAGGGGAATCAGAGGCAGGGAATCAAACACGGGGAATCAGAGCTGGGGAATCAGAGGCGGGGAATCAGAGTTGGCGAATCAGATATGGGGAATCAGAGGTGGGGAATCAGGGGCGGGGAATCAGTGGCAGGGAATCAGAGGTGGGAATCAGAGGCCGGGAATCAGAGGCAGGGAATCAGACACGTGGAATCAGAGGCGGGGAATCAGAGATGGGGAATCAGAGGCGGTGAATCAGAGGCAGGGAATCGGACACCGGGAATCAGAGGTGGGGAATCAGAGCTGGGGAATCAGAGGCGGGGAATCAGAGTTGGGGAATCAGAGGAGGGGAATCAGATGTGGTGAATCAGAGGTGGGGAATCAGAGGTTGTGAATCAGAAATGGGGAATCACAGGCGCGAAATCAGAGGCAGGGAATCAGAGCTGGGGAATCAGATGAGGGGAATCAGAGCTGGGGAATCAGAGGCAGGGAATCAGAGTTGGGGATTCAGAGGCGGGGAATCAGAGCTGGGGAATCAGAAGCGGGAAATCAGAGGCGGGGAATTAGAGGCAGGGAATCAGAGGCAGGCAATCAGATATGGGGATTCAGAGGTGGGGAATCAGAGGTTGGGAATCAGAGGCAGGGAATCAGAGGCGTGGAATCAGAGGCAGGGAATCAGATGTGGGGAATCAGAGGCAGGGAATCAGAGCTGGGGTATCAGAGGCGGGGAATCAGAGTTTGGGAATCAGAGGCGGGGAATCAGATATGGGGAATCAGAGGCGGGGAATCAGAGTTTGGGAATCAGAGGTGGGGAATCAGATATGGGGAATCAGAGGTGGGGAATCAGAGGTTGGGAAACAGACGCAGGGAATCAGAGGCGGGGAGTCAGAGGCAGGGAATCAGAGGCAGGGAATCAGATGTGCGGAATCAGAGATTGGGAATCAGAGGCAGCGAATCAGAGGCGGGGAACCAGAGGCGGGGATTCAGAGGTGGGGAATCAGATATGGGGAAACAGAGGCGGGGAATTAGAGGCGGGCAAACAGAGGCGGGGAATCAGATATGGGGAATCAGAGGTGGGGAATCAGAGGTTGTGAATCAGAGATGGGGAATCACAGGCGGGAAATCAAAGGCAGGGAATCAGAGCTGGGGAATCAGAGGCGGGGAATCAGAGCTGGGGAATCAGAGGCGGGGAATCAGAGCTGGGGAATCAGAGGCAGGGAATCAGAGTTGGGGATTCAGAGGCGGGGAATCAGAGCTGGGGAATCAGTGGCGGGGAATCAGAGGCAGGGAATCAGAGGCGGGGAATCAGAGGCAGGGAATCAGATATGGGGATTCAGAGGTGGGGAATCAGAGGTTGAGAATCAGAGGCAGGGAATCGGAGGCAGGGAATCAGAGGCAGGGAATCAGATGTGGGGAATCTGAGGCTGGGAATCAGAGCTGGGGAATTAGATGCGTGGAATCAGAGTTTGGGAATCAGAGGCGGGGAATTAGATATGGGGAAACAGAGGCGGTGAATCAGAGGTGGGGAAACAGAGCTGGTGAATCAGAGGCGGGGAATCAGAGTTGGGGAATCAGAGGCGGGGAATCAGATATGGGGAATCAGAGGCGGGGAATCAGGCGCGGAAAGGGAGGCAGGGAATCAGATATGGGGAATCAGAGGTGGGGAATCAGGGGCGGGGTATCAGAGGCTGGGAATCAGACACGGGGATTCAGAGGAGGGGAATCAGAGATGGGGAATCAGAGGCAGGGAATCAGAGGCAGGGAATCAGATATGGGGAAACAGAGGCGGGGAATCAGAGGCGGGGAAACAGAGGCGGGGAATCTGATATGGGGAATCAGAGGTGGCGAATTAAAGGAAGTGAATCAGAGATGGGGAATCAGAGGCGGGGAATCAGAGGCAGGGAATCAAACACGGTGAATCAGAGGCGGGGAATCAGAGCTGGAGAATCAGAGGTGGGGAATCAGAGAAGGGGAATCAGAGGCAGGGAATCAAACACGGGGAATCAGAGCTGGGGAATCAGAGGCGGGGAATCAGAGTTGGCGAATCAGATATGGGGAATCAGAGGTGGGGAATCAGGGGCGGGGAATCAGTGGCAGGGAATCAGAGGTGGGAATCAGAGGCCGGGAATCAGAGGCAGGGAATCAGACACGTGGAATCAGAGGCGGGGAATCAGAGATGGGGAATCAGAGGCGGTGAATCAGAGGCAGGGAATCGGACACCGGGAATCAGAGGTGGGGAATCAGAGCTGGGGAATCAGAGGCGGGGAATCAGAGTTGGGGAATCAGAGGAGGGGAATCAGATGTGGTGAATCAGAGGTGGGGAATCAGAGGTTGTGAATCAGAAATGGGGAATCACAGGCGCGAAATCAGAGGCAGGGAATCAGAGCTGGGGAATCAGATGAGGGGAATCAGAGCTGGGGAATCAGAGGCAGGGAATCAGAGTTGGGGATTCAGAGGCGGGGAATCAGAGCTGGGGAATCAGAAGCGGGAAATCAGAGGCGGGGAATTAGAGGCAGGGAATCAGAGGCAGGCAATCAGATATGGGGATTCAGAGGTGGGGAATCAGAGGTTGGGAATCAGAGGCAGGGAATCAGAGGCGTGGAATCAGAGGCAGGGAATCAGATGTGGGGAATCAGAGGCAGGGAATCAGAGCTGGGGTATCAGAGGCGGGGAATCAGAGTTTGGGAATCAGAGGCGGGGAATCAGATATGGGGAATCAGAGGCGGGGAATCAGAGTTTGGGAATCAGAGGCGGGGAATCAGATATGGGGAATCAGAGGTGGAGAATCAGGGGAGGGGTATCAGAGGCTGGGTATCAGACACGGGGATTCAGAGGCGGGGAATCAGAGATGGGGAATCCGAGGCGGGGAATCAGAGGCAGGGAATCAGACGCGGGGAATCAGAGGCGGGGAATCAGAGCTGGGTAATCAGAGGCGGGGAATCAGAGTTGTGGAATCAGAGGCGGGTAATCAGATATGGGGAAAGAGAGGCGGGGAATCAGAGGCGGGGAAACAGAGGCGGGGAATCTGATATGGGGAATCAGAGGTGGCGAATGAAAGGCGGTGAATCAGAGATGGGGAATCAGAGGCGGGGTATCAGAGGCAGGGAATCAAACACGGGGAATCAGAGGTGGGGTATCAGAGCTGGGGAATCAGAGGCGGGGAATCAGAGTTGGGGAATCAGAGGCGAGGAATCAGATATTGGGAAACAGAGGCGGGGAATCAGAGGCAGGGAAACAGAGGTGGGGAATCAGATATGGGGAATCAGAGGTGGGGAATCAGAGGTTGGGAAACAGAGGCAGGGAATCAGAGGCGGGGAGTCAGAGGCGGGGAATCAGAGGCAGGGAATCAGATGTGCGGAATCAGAGATGGGGAATCAGAGGCAGCGAATCAGAGGCGGGGAACCAGAGGCGGGGATTCAGAGGCGTGGAATCAGATATGGGGAAACAGAGGCGGGGAATTAGAGGCGGGCAAACAGAGGCGGGGAATCAGATATGGGGAATCAGAGGTGGGGAATCAGAGGTTGTGAATCAGAGATGGGGAATCACAGGCGGGAAATCAGAGGCAGGGAATCAGAGCTGGGGAATCAGAGGCTGGGAATCAGAGCTGGGGAATCAGAGGCAGGGAATCAGAGTTGGGGATTCAGAGGCGGGGAATCAGAGCTGGGGAATCAGAGGCGGGGAATCAGAGGCAGGGAATCAGAGGCGGGGAATCAGAGGCAGGGAATCAGATATGGGGATTCAGAGGTGGGGAATCAGAGGTTGGGAATCAGAGGCAGGGAATCGGAGGCAGGGAATCAGAGGCAGGGAATCAGATGTGGGGAATCAGAGGCGGTGAATCAGAGCTGGGGAATCAGAGTCGGGGAATCAGGGTTTGGGAATCAGAGGCGGGGAATTAGATATGGGGAAACAGAGGAGGGGAATCAGAGGTGGGGAAACAGAGCTGGGGAATCAGAGGCGGGGAATCAGAGTTGGGGAATCAGAGGCGGGGAATCAGATATGGGGAAGCAGAGGCGGGGAATCAGAGGCGCGGAAAGAGAGGCGGGGAATCAGATATGTGGAATCAGAGGTGGGGAATCAGATATGGGGAAACAGAGGCGGGGAATCAGAGGCGGGGAAACAGAGGTGGGGAATCTGATATGGGGAATCAGAGGTGGCGAATGAAAGGCGGTGAATCAGAGATGGGGAATCAGAGGCGGGGAATCAGAGGCAGGGAATCAAACACGGGGAATCAGAAGTGGGGAATCAGAGCTGGGGAATCAGAGGCGGGGAATCAGAGTTGGGGAATCAGAGGCGGGGAATCAGATATGGGGAAACAGAGGTGGGGAATCAGAGGCAGGGAAACAGAGGTGGGGAATCAGATATGGGGAATCAGAGGTGGGGAATCAGAGGTTGGGAAACAGAGGCAGGGAATCAGAGGCGGGGAGTCAGAGGCGGGGAATCAGAGGCAGGGAATCAGATGTGCGGAATCAGAGATGGGGAATCAGAGGCGGGGAATCAGATATGGGGAATCAGAGCTGGGTAATCAGAGGCGGGGAATCAGAGTTGTGGAATCAGAGGCGGGTAATCAGATATGGGGAAAGAGAGGCGAGGAATCAGAGGCGGGGAAACAGAGGCGGGGAATCTGATATGGGGAATCAGAGGTGGCGAATGAAATGCGGTGAATCAGAGATGGGGAATCAGAGGCGGGGTATCAGAGGCAGGGAATCAAACACGGGGAATCAGAGTTGGGGTATCAGAGCTGGGGAATCAGAGGCGGGGAATCAGAGTTGTGGAATCAGAGGCGGGTAATCAGATATGGGGAAAGAGAGGCGGGGAATCAGAGGCGGGGAAACAGAGGCGGGGAATCTGATATGGGGAATCAGAGGTGGCGAATGAAAGGCGGTGAATCAGAGATGGGGAATCAGAGGCGGGGTATCAGAGGCAGGGAATCAAACACGGGGAATCAGAGGTGGGGTATCAGAGCTGGGGAATCAGAGGCGGGGAATCAGAGTTGGGGAATCAGAGGCGAGGAATCAGATATTGGGAAACAGAGGCGGGGAATCAGAGGCAGGGAAACAGAGGTGGGGAATCAGATATGGGGAATCAGAGGTGGGGAATCAGAGGTTGGGAAACAGAGGCAGGGAATCAGAGGCGGGGAGTCAGAGGCGGGGAATCAGAGGCAGGGAATCAGATGTGCGGAATCAGAGATGGGGAATCAGAGGCAGCGAATCAGAGGCGGGGAACCAGAGGCGGGGATTCAGAGGCGTGGAATCAGATATGGGGAAACAGAGGCGGGGAATTAGAGGCGGGCAAACAGAGGCGGGGAATCAGATATGGGGAATCAGAGGTGGGGAATCAGAGGTTGTGAATCAGAGATGGGGAATCACAGGCGGGAAATCAGAGGCAGGGAATCAGAGCTGGGGAATCAGAGGCTGGGAATCAGAGCTGGGGAATCAGAGGCAGGGAATCAGAGTTGGGGATTCAGAGGCGGGGAATCAGAGCTGGGGAATCAGAGGCGGGGAATCAGAGGCAGGGAATCAGAGGCGGGGAATCAGAGGCAGGGAATCAGATATGGGGATTCAGAGGTGGGGAATCAGAGGTTGGGAATCAGAGGCAGGGAATCGGAGGCAGGGAATCAGAGGCAGGGAATCAGATGTGGGGAATCAGCGGCGGTGAATCAGAGCTGGGGAATCAGAGTCGGGGAATCAGTGTTTGGGAATCAGAGGCGGGGAATTAGATATGGGGAAACAGAGGAGGGGAATCAGAGGTGGGGAAACAGAGCTGGGGAATCAGAGGCGGGGAATCAGAGTTGGGGAATCAGAGGCGGGGAATCAGATATGGGGAAGCAGAGGCGGGGAATCAGAGGCGCGGAAAGAGAGGCGGGGAATCAGATATGTGGAATCAGAGGTGGGGAATCAGATATGGGGAAACAGAGGCGGGGAATCAGAGGCGGGGAAACAGAGGTGGGGAATCTGATATGGGGAATCAGAGGTGGCGAATGAAAGGTGGTGAATCAGAGATGGGGAATCAGAGGCGGGGAATCAGAGGCAGGGAATCAAACACGGGGAATCAGAAGTGGGGAATCAGAGCTGGGGAATCAGAGGCGGGGAATCAGAGTTGGGGAATCAGATATGGGGAATCAGAGGTGGGGAATCAGAGGTTGGGAAACAGAGGCAGGGAATCAGAGGCGGGTAGTCAGAGGCGGGGAATCAGAGGCAGGGAATCAGATGTGCTGAATCAGAGATGGGGAATCAGAGGCGGGGAATCAGATATGGGGAATCAGAGCTGGGTAATCAGAGGCGGGGAATCAGATTTGTGGAATCAGAGGCGGGTAATCAGATATGGGGAAAGAGAGGCGGGGAATCAGAGGCGGGGAAACAGAGGCGGGGAATCTGATATGGGGAATCAGAGGTGGCGAATGAAATGCGGTGAATCAGAGATGGGGAATCAGAGGCGGGGTATCAGAGGCAGGGAATCAAACACGGGGAATCAGAGTTGGGGTATCAGAGCTGGGGAATCAGAGGCGGGGAATCAGAGTTGGGGAATCAGAGTTGGGGAATCAGAGGCGAGGAATCAGATATTGGGAAACAGAGGCGGGGAATCAGAGGCAGGGAAACAGAGGTGGGGAATCAGATATGGGGAATCAGAGGTGGGGAATCAGAGGTTGGGAAACAGAGGCAGGGAATCAGAGGCGGGGAGTCAGAGGCGGGGAATCAGAGGCAGGGAATCAGATGTGCGGAATCAGAGATGGGGAATCAGAGGCAGCGAATCAGAGGCGGGGAACCAGAGGCGGGGATTCAGAGGCGGGGAATCAGATATGGGGAAACAGAGGCGGGGAATTAGAGGCGGGCAAACAGAGGCGGGGAATCAGATATGTGGAATCAGAGGTGGGGAATCAGAGGTTGTGAATCAGAGATGGGGAATCACAGGCGGGAAATCAGAGGCAGGGAATCAGAGCTGGGGAATCAGAGGCTGGGAATCAGAGCTGGGGAATCAGAGGCAGGGAATCAGAGTTGGGGATTCAGAGGCGGGGAATCAGAGCTGGGGAAACAGAGGCCGGGAATCAGAGGCAGGGAATCAGAGGCGGGGAATCAGAGGCAGGGAATCAGATATGGGGATTCAGAGGTGGGGAATCAGAGGTTGGGAATCAGAGGCAGGGAATCGGAGGCAGGGAATCAGAGGCAGGGAATCAGATGTGGGGAATCAGAGGCGGTGAATCAGAGTTGGGGAATCAGAGGCGGGGAATCAGAGCTGGGGTTTCAGAGGCGGGGAATCAGAGTTTGGGAATCAGAGGCAGGGAATCAGATATGGGGAATCAGAGGCGGGGAATCAGAGGCGCGGAAAGAGAGGCGGGAAATCAGATATGGGGAATCAGAGGTGCGAATCGGGGAGGGGTATCAGAGGCTGGGTATCAGAAACGGGGATTCAGAGGCAGGGAATCAGATGTGCGGAATCAGAGATGGGGAATCAGAGGCAGCGAATCAGAGGCGGGGAACCAGAGGCGGGGAATCAGATATGGGTAATCAGAGGCGGGGAATCAGAGTTGGGGAATCAGAGGCGGGGAATCAGATATGGGGAAAGAGAGGCGGGGAATCAGAGGCGGGGAAACAGAGGCGGGGAATCTGATATGGGGAATCTGAGGTGGCGAATGAAAGGCGGTGAATCAGAGATGGGGAATCAGAGGCGGGGAATCAGAGGCAGGGAATCAAACACGGGGAATCAGAGGTGGGGTATCAGAGCTGGGGAATCAGAGGCGGGGAATCAGAGTTGGGGAATCAGAGGCGGGGAATCAGATATTGGGAAACAGAGGCGGGGAATCAGAGGCAGGGAATCAGAGGTGGGGAATCATATATGGGGAATCAGAGGTGGGGAATCAGAGGTTGGGAATGAGAGGCCGGGAATCAGAGGCCGGGGAATCAGAGGCGGGGAATCAGAGATGGGGAATCAGAGGCGGGGAATCAAACACGGGGAATCAGAGCTGGGGAATCAGAGGCGGGGTATCAGAGTTGGCGAATCAGATATGGGGAATCAGAGTTGGGGAATCAGGGGCGGGGAATCAGTGGCAGGGAATCAGAGGTGGGAATCAGAGGCGGGGAATCAGAGGCAGGGAATCAGACACGGGGAATCAGAGGCGGAGAATCAGAGATGGGGAATCAGAGGCGGTGAATCAGAGGCAGGGAATTGGACACCGGGAATCAGAGGCGGGGAATCAGAGCTGGGGAATCAGAGGCGGGGAATCAGAGTTGGGGAATCAGAGGCGGGGAATCAGATGTGGTGAATCAGAGGTGGGGAATCAGAGGTTGTGAATCAGAGATGGGGAATCACAGGCGGGAAATCAGAGGCAGGGAATCAGAGCTGGGGAATCAGAGGAGGGGAATCAGAGCTGGGGAATCAGAGGCAGGGAATCAGAGATGGGGATTCAGAGGCGGGGAATCTGAGCTGGGGAATCAGAAGCGGGGAATCAGAGGCGGGGAATCAGAGGCAGGGAATCAGAGGCGGGGAATCAGAGGCAGGGAATCAGATGTGGGGAATCAGAGGCAGGGAATCAGAGCTGGGGTATCAGAGGCGGGGAATCAGAGTTTGGGAATCAGAGGCGGGGAATCAGATATGGGGATTCAGAGGCGGGGAATCAGAGGCGCGGAAAGAGAGGCGGGAAATCAGATATGGGGAATCAGAGGTGGGGAATCGGGGAGGGGTATCAGAGGCTGGGTATCAGACACGGGGATTCAGGGGCGGGGAATCAGAGATGGGGAATCAGAGGCGGGGAATCAGAGGCAGGGAATCAGACGCGGGGAATCAGAGGTGGGGAATCAGAGCTGGGTAATCAGAGGCGGGGAATCAGAGTTGGGGAATCAGAGGCGGAGAATCAGATATGGGAAAAGAGAGGCGGGGAATCAGAGGTGGGGAAACAGAGGCGGGGAATCTGATATGGGGAATCAGAGGTGGCGAATGAAAGGCGGTGAATCAGAGATGGGGAATCAGAGGCGGGGAATCAGAGGCAGGGAATCAAACACGGGGAATCAGAGGTGGGGTATCAGAGCTGGGGAATCAGAGGGGGGGAATCAGAGTTGGGGAATCAGAGGCGAGGAATCAGATATTGGGAAACAGAGGCGGGGAATCAGAGGCAGGGAAACAGAGGTGGGGAATCAGATATGGGGAATCAGAGGTGGGGAATCAGAGGTTGGGAAACAGACGCAGGGAATCAGAGGCGGGGAGTCAGAGGCAGGGAATCAGAGGCAGGGAATCAGATGTGCGGAATCAGAGATGTGGAATCAGAGGCAGCGAATCAGAGGCGGGGAACCAGAGGCGGGGATTCAGAGGTGGGGAATCAGATATGGGGAAACAGAGGCGGGGAATTAGAGACGGGCAAACAGAGGCGGGGAATCAGATATGGGGAATCAGAGGTGGGGAATCAGAGGTTGTGAATCAGAGATGGGGAATCACAGGCGGGAAATCAAAGGCAGGGAATCAGACCTGGGGAATCAGAGGCGGGGAATCAGAGCTGGGGAATCAGAGGCGGGGAATCAGAGCTGGGGAATCAGAGGCAGGGAATCAGAGTTGGGGATTCAGAGGCGGGGAATCAGAGCTGGGGAATCAGTGGCGGGGAATCAGAGGCAGGGAATCAGAGGCGGGGAATCAGAGGCAGGGAATCAGATGTGGCGAATCAGAGGCAGGGAATCAGAGCTGGGGTATCAGAGGCGGGGAATCAGAGTTTGGGAATCAGAGGTGGGGAATCAGATATGGGGAATCAGAGGCACGGAAAGAGAGGCGGGAAATCTAATATGGGGAATCAGAGGTGGGGAATCGGGGAGGGGTATCAGAGGCTGGGTATCAGACACGGGGATTCAGGGGCGGGGAATCAGAGATGGGGAATCAGAGGCGGGGAATCAGAGGCAGGGAATCAGACGCGGGGAATCAGAGGTGGGGAATCAGAGCTGGGTAATCAGAGGCGGGGAATCAGAGTTTGGGAATCAGAGGTGGGGAATCAGATATGGGGAATCAGAGGCACGGAAAGAGAGGCGGGAAATCTAATATGGGGAATCAGAGGTGGGGAATCGGGGAGGGGTATCAGAGGCTGGGTATCAGACACGGGGATTCAGGGGCGGGGAATCAGAGATGGGGAATCAGAGGCTGGGAATCAGAGGCAGGGAATCAGACGCGGGGAATCAGAGGTGGGGAATCAGAGCTGGGTAATCAGAGGCGGGGAATCAGAGTTGGGGAATCAGAGGCGGAGAATCAGATATGGGAAAAGAGAGGCGGGGAATCAGAGGTGGGGAAACAGAGGCGGGGAATCTGATATGGGGAATCAGAGGTGGCGAATGAAAGGCGGTGAATCAGAGATGGGGAATCAGAGGCGGGGAATCAGAGGCAGGGAATCAAACACGGGGAATCAGAGGTGGGGTATCAGAGCTGGGGAATCAGAGGCGGGGAATCAGAGTTGGGGAATCAGAGGCGAGGAATCAGATATTGGGAAACAGAGGCGGGGAATCAGAGGCAGGGAAACAGAGGTGGGGAATCAGATATGGGGAATCAGAGGTGTGGAATCAGAGGTTGGGAAACAGACGCAGGGAATCAGAGGCGGGGAGTCAGAGGCAGGGAATCAGAGGCAGGGAATCAGATGTGCTGAATCAGAGATGGGGAATCAGAGGCAGCGAATCAGAGGCGGGGAACCAGAGGCCGGGATTCAGAGGTGGGGAATCAGATATGGGGAAACAGAGGCGGGGAATTAGAAGCGGGCAAACAGAGGCGGGGAATCAGATATGGGGAATCAGAGGTGGGGAATCAGAGGTTGTGAATCAGAGATGGGGAATCACAGGCGGGAAATCAAAGGCAGGGAATCAGAGCTGGGGAATCAGAGGCGGGGAATCAGAGCTGGGGAATCAGAGGCGGGGAATCAGAGCTGGGGAATCAGAGGCAGGGAATCAGAGTTGGGGATTCAGAGGCGGGGAATCAGAGCTGGGGAATCAGTGGCGGGGAATCAGAGGCAGGGAATCAGAGGCGGGGAATCAGAGGCAGGGAATCAGACATGGGGATTCAGAGGTGGGGAATCAGAGGTTGAGAATCAGAGGCAGGGAATCGGAGGCAGGGAATCAGAGGCAGGGAATCAGATGTGGGGAATCTGAGGCTGGGAATCAGAGCTGGGGAATTAGAGGCGTGGAATCAGAGTTTGGGAATCAGAGGCGGGGAATTAGATATGGGGAAACAGAGGCGGGGAATCAGAGGTGGGGAAACAGAGCTGGTGAATCCGAGGCGGGGAAACAGAGTTGGGGAATCAGAGGCGGGGAGTCAGATATGGGGAATCAGAGGCGGGGAATCAGGCGCGGAAAGAGAGGCAGGGAATCAGATATGGGGAATCAGAGGTGGGGAATCAGGGGCGGGGTATCAGAGGCTGGGTATCAGACACGGGGATTCAGAGGCGGGGAATCAGAGATGGGGAATCAGAGGCAGGGAATCAGAGGCAGGGAATCAGATATGGGGAAACAGAGGCGGGGAATCAGAGGCGGGGAAACAGAGGCGGGGAATCTGATATGGGGAATCAGAGGTGGCGAATTAAAGGAAGTGAATCAGAGATGGGGAATCAGAGGCGGGGAATCAGAGGCAGGGAATCAAACACGGTGAATCAGAGGCGGGGAATCAGAGCTGGAGAATCAGAGGTGGGGAATCAGAGATGGGGAATCAGAGGCAGGGAATCAAACACGGGGAATCAGAGCTCGGGAATCAGAGGCGGGGAATCAGAGTTGGCGAATCAGATATGGGGAATCAGAGGTGGGGAATCAGGGGCGGGGAATCAGTGGCAGGGAATCAGAGGTGGGAATCAGAGGCCGGGAATCAGAGGCAGGGAATCAGACACGTGGAATCAGAGGCGGGGAATCAGAGATGGGGAATCAGAGGCGGTGAATCAGAGGCAGGGAATCGGACACCGGGAATCAGAGGCGGGGAATCAGAGCTGGGGAATCAGAGGCGGGGAATCAGAGTTGGGGAATCAGAGGAGGGGAATCAGATGTGGTGAATCAGATGTGGGGAATCAGAGGTTGTGAATCAGAAATGGGGAATCACAGGCGCGAAATCAGAGGCAGGGAATCAGAGCTGGGGAATCAGATGAGGGGAATCAGAGCTGGGGAATCAGAGGCAGGGAATCAGAGTTGGGGATTCAGAGGCGGGGAATCAGAGCTGGGGAATCAGAAGCGGGAAATCAGAGGCGGGGAATCAGAGGCAGGGAATCAGAGGCAGGCAATCAGATATGGGGAATCAGAGGCAGGGAATCAGAGCTGGGGTATCAGAGGCGGGGAATCAGAGTTTGGGAATCAGAGGCCGTGAATCAGATATGGGGAATCAGAGGCGGGGAATCAGAGTTTGGGAATCAGAGGCGGGGAGTCAGAGGCGGGGAATCAGAGGCAGGGAATCAGATGTGCGGAATCAGAGATGGGGAATCAGAGGCAGCGAATCAGAGGCGGGGAACCAGAGGCGGGGAATCAGAGGCCGGGAATCAGAGGCCGGGAATGAGAGGCCGGGAATCAGAGGCAGGGAATCAGAGGCCGGGAATCAGAGATGGGGAATCAGAGGCGGGGAATCAAACACGGGGAATCAGAGCTGGGGAATCAGAGGCGGGGAATCAGAGTTGGGGAATCAGAGGCGGGGAATCAGATATGGGGAAACAGAGGTGGGGAAACAGAGTCAGGGAATCAGAGGCGGGGAGTCAGTGGCTGGGAATCAGAGGCAGGGAATCAGATGTGCGGAATCAGAGATGAGGAATCAGAGGCAGCGAATCAGAGGCGGGGAACCAGAGGCGGGGAATCAGAGGCCGGGAATCAGAGGCCGGGAATGAGAGGCCGGGAATCAGAGGCCGGGAATCAGAGATGGGGTATCAGAGGCGGGGAATCAAACACGGGGAATCAGAGCTGGGGAATCAGAGGCGGGGAATCAGAGTTGGGGAATCAGAGGCGGGGAATCAAATATGGGGAAACAGAGGCGGGGAATCAGAGGCGGGGAATCAGAGGCACAGAAACAGAGGCGGGGTATCAGATATGGGGAATCAGAGGTGGGGAATCAGGGGCGGGGAATCAGATATGGGGAAACAGAGGCGGGGAAACAGAGGCAGGGAATCAGAGGCGGGGAGTCAGAGGCTGGGAATCAGAGGCAGGGAATCAGATGTGCGGAATCAGAGATGAGGAATCAGAGCCTGGGAATCAGAGGCGGGGAATCAGAGGCAGGGAAAGAGAGGTGGGGAATCAGATATGGGGACTCAGAGGTGGGGAATCAGAGGTTGGGAATCAGAGGCAGGGAATCAGAGGCGGGGAATCAGAGGCGGGGAATCAGAGGCAGGGTTTCGGATGTGCGGAATCAGAGATGGGGAATCAGAGGTGGGGAATCAGAGTCCAGGATTCAGAGATGGGGAATCAGATGCGGGGAATCAGAGGCGGAAAAACATAGGTGGGGAATCAGATACGGGGAATCAGAGGTGGGGAATCAGAGGCGGTGAATCAGAGTTGGGGAATCCGAGGCGGGGAATCAGAGCTGGGGTATCAGAGGCGGGGAATCAGAGTTTGGGAATCAGAGGAGGGAAATCAGATATGGGGAATCAGAGGCGGGGAATCAGAGGCGCGGAAAGAGAGGCGGGAAATCAGATATGGGGAATCAGAGGTGCAAATCGGGGAGGGGTATCAGAGGCTGGGTATCAGAAACGGGGATTCAGAGGCAGGGAATCAGATGTGCGGAATCAGAGATGGGGAATCAGAGGCAGCGAATCAGAGGCGGGGAACCAGAGGCGGGGAATCAGATATGGGTAATCAGAGGCGGAGAATCAGAGTTGGGGAATCAGAGGCGGTGAATCAGATATGGGGAAAGAGAGGCGGGGAATCAGAGGCGGGGAAACAGAGGCGGGGAATCTGATATGGGGAATCTGAGGTGGCGAATGAAAGGCGGTGAATCAGAGATGGGGAATCAGAGGCGGGGAATCAGAGGCAGGGAATCAAACACGGGGAATCAGAGGTGGGGTATCGGAGCTGGGGAATCAGAGGCGGGGAATCAGAGTTGGGGAATCAGAGGCGGGGAATCAGATATGGGGAAACAGAGGCGGGGAATCAGAGGCGGGGAAACAGAGGCGGGGAATCTGATTGGGGAATCAGAGGTGGCGAATGAAAGGCGGTGAATAAGAGATGGGGAATCAGAGGCGGGGAATCAGAGGCAGGGAATCAAACACGGGGAATCAGAGGTGGGGAATCAGAGCTGGGGAATCAGTGGCGGGGAATCAGAGTTGGGGAATCAGAGGCGTGGAATCAGATATGGTGAAACAGAGGTGGGGAATCAGAGGCGCGGAAAGAGAGGCGGGAAATCAGATATGGGGAATCAGAGGTGGGGAATCAAAGGTTTGGAAACAGAGGCAGGGAATCAGAGGCGGGGAGTCAGAGGCGGGGAATCAGAGGCAGGGAATCAGATGTGCGGAATCAGAGATGGGGAATCAGAGGCAGCGAATCAGAGGCGGGGAACCAGAGGTGGGGAATCAGAGGCCGGGAATCAGAGGCCGGGAATGAGAGGCCAGGAATCAGAGGCAGGGAATCAGAGGCCGGGAATCAGAGATGGGGAATCAGAGGCGGGCAATCAAACACGGGGAATCAGAGCTGGGGAATCAGAGGCGGGGAATCAGAGTTGGGGAATCAGAGGCGGGGAATCAAATATGGGGAAACAGAGGCGGGGAAACAGAGGCAGGGAATCAGAGGCGGGGAGTCAGAGGCTGGGAATCAGAGGCAGGGAATCAGATGTGCGGAATCAGAGATGAGGAATCAGAGGCAGCGAATCAGAGGCGGGGAACCAGAGGCGGGGAATCAGTGGCCGGGAATCAGAGGCCGGGAATGAGAGGCCGGGAATCAGAGGCCGGGAATCAGAGATGGGGTATCAGAGGCGGGGAATCAAACACGGGGAATCAGAGCTGGGGAATCAGAGGCGAGGAATCAGAGTTGGGGAATCAGAGGCGGGGAATCAAATATGGGGAAACAGAGGTGGGGAATCAGAGGCGGGGAATCAGAGGCGCAGAAACAGAGGCGGGGTATCAGATATGGGGAATCAGAGGTGGGGAATCAGGGGCGGGGTATCAGAGGCTGGGTATCAGACACGGGGATTCAGAGGCGGGGAATCAGAGATGGGGAATCAGAGGCCGGCAATCAGAGGCAGGGAATCAGACGCGGGGAATCAGAGGCGGGGAATCAGAGCCTGGGAATCAGAGGCGGGGAATCAGAGGCGGGGAAAGAGAGGCGGGGAATCAGATATGGGGACTCAGAGGTGGGGAATCAGAGGTTGGGAATCAGAGGCAGGGAATCAGAGGCGGGGAATCAGAGGCGGGGAATCAGAGGCAGGGTTTCGGATGTGCGGAATCAGAGATGGGGAATCAGAGGTGGGGAATCAGAGTCCAGGAATCAGAGATGGGGAATCAGAGGCGGGGAATCAGAGGCGGAAAAACATAGGTGGGGAATCAGATACGGGGAATCAGAGGTGGGGAATCAGAGGCGGTGAATCAGAGTTGGGGAATCAGAGGCGGGGAATCAGATATTGGGAAACAGAGGCGGGGAATCAGAGGCAGGGAAACAGAGGTGGGGAATCAGATATGGGGAATCAGAGGTGGGGAATCAGAGGTTGGGAATGAGAGGCCGGGAATCAGAGGCCGGGGAATCAGAGGCGGGGAATCAGAGATGGGGAATCAGAGGCGGGGTATCAAACACGGGGAATCAGAGCTGGGGAATCAGAGGCGGGGAATCAGAGTTGGCGAATCAGATATGGGGAATCAGAGTTGGGGAATCAGGGGCGGGGAATCAGTGGCAGGGAATCAGAGGTGGGAATCAGAGGCGGGGAATCAGAGGCAGGGAATCAGACACGGGGAATCAGAGGCGGGGAATCAGAGATGGGGAATCAGAGGCGGTGAATCAGAGGCAGGGAATCGGACACCGGGAATCAGAGGCGGTGAATCAGAGCTGGGGAATCAGAGGCGGGGAATCAGAGTTGGCGAATCAGAGGCGGGGAATCAGATGTGGTGAATCAGAGGTGGGGAATCAGAGGTTGTGAATCAGAGATGGGGAATCACAGGCGGGAAATCAGAGGCAGGGAATCAGAGCTGGGGAATCAGAGGAGGGGAATCAGAGCTGGGGAATCAGAGGCAGGGAATCAGAGTTGGGGATTCAGAGGCGGGGAATCTGAGCTGGGGAATCAGAAGCGGGGAATCAGAGGCGGGGAATCAGAGGCAGGGAATCAGATGTGGGGAATCAGAGGCAGGGAATCAGAGCTGGGGTATCAGAGGCGGGGAATCAGAGTTTGGGAATCAGAGGCGGGGAATCAGATATGGGGAATCAGAGGCGGGGAATCAGAGGCGCGGAAAGAGAGGCGGGAAATCAGATATGGGGAATCAGAGGTGGGGAATCAAAGGTTTGGAAACAGAGGCAGGGAATCAGAGGCGGGGAGTCAGAGGCGGGGAATCAGAGGCAGGGAATCAGATGTGCGGAATCAGAGATGGGGAATCAGAGGCAGCGAATCAGAGGCGGGGAACCAGAGGTGGGGAATCAGAGGCCGGGAATCAGAGGCCGGGAATGAGAGGCCAGGATTCAGAGGCAGGGAATCAGAGGCCGGGAATCAGAGATGGGGAATCAGAGGCGGGCAATCAAACACGGGGAATCAGAGCTGGGGAATCAGAGGCGGGGAATCAGAGTTGGGGAATCAGAGGCGGGGAATCAAATATGGGGAAACAGAGGTGGGGAAACAGAGGCAGGGAATCAGAGGCGGGGAGTCAGAGGCTGGGAATTAGAGGCAGGGAATCAGATGTGCGGAATCAGAGATGAGGAATCAGAGGCAGCGAATCAGAGGCGTGGAACCAGAGGCGGGGAATCAGAGGCCGGGAATCAGAGGCCGGGAATGAGAGGCCGGGAATCAGAGGCCGGGAATCAGAGATGGGGTATCAGAGGCGGGGAATCAAACACGGGGAATCAGAGCTGGGGAATCAGAGGCGGGGAATCAGAGTTGGGGAATCAGAGGCGGGGAATCAAATATGGGGAAACAGAGGCGGGGAATCAGAGGCGCAGAAACAGAGGCGGGGTATCAGATATGGGGAATCAGAGGTGGGGAATCAGGGGCGGGGTATCAGAGGCTGGGTATCAGACACGGGGATTCAGAGGCGGGGAATCAGAGATGGGGAATCAGAGGCCGGGAATCAGAGGCAGGGAATCAGACGCGGGGAATCAGAGGCGGGGAATCAGAGCCTGGGAATCAGAGGCGGGGAATCAGAGGCGGGGAAAGAGAGGCGGGGAATCAGATATGGGGACTCAGAGGTGGGGAATCAGAGGTTGGGAATCAGAGGCAGGGAATCAGAGGCGGGGAATCAGAGGCGGGGAATCAGAGGCAGGGTTTCGGATGTGCGGAATCAGAGATGGGGAATCAGAGGTGGGGAATCAGAGTCCAGGAATCAGAGATGGGGAATCAGAGGCGGGGAATCAGAGGCGGAAAAACATAGGTGGGGAATCAGATACGGGGAATCAGAGGTGGGGAATCAGAGGCGGTGAATCAGAGTTGGGGAATCAGAGGCGGGGAATCAGAGCTGGGGTATCAGAGGCTGGGAATGAGAGTTTGGGAATCAGAGGAGGGGAATCAGATATGGGGAATCAGAGGCGGGGAATCAGAGGCGCGGAAAGAGAGGCGGGAAATCAGATATGGGGAATCAGAGGTGCGAATCGGGGAGGGGTATCAGAGGCTGGGTATCAGAAACGGGGATTCAGAGGCAGGGAATCAGATGTGCGGAATCAGAGATGGGGAATCAGAGGCAGCGAATCAGAGGCGGGGAACCAGAGGCGGGGAATCAGATATGGGTAATCAGAGGCGTGGAATCAGGGTTGGGGAATCAGAGGCGGGGAATCAGATATGGGGAAAGAGAGGCGGGGAATCAGAGGCGGGGAAACAGAGGCGGGGAATCTGATATGGGGAATCTGAGGTGGCGAATGAAAGGCGGTGAATCAGAGTTGGGGATTCAGAGGCGGGGAATCAGAGCCTGGGAATCAGAGGCGGGGAATCAGAGGCAGGGAATCAGAGGCGGGGAATCAGAGGCAGGGAATCAGATATGGGGATTCAGAGGTGGGGAATCAGAGGTTGGGAATCAGAGGCAGGGAATCGGAGGCAGGGAATCAGAGGCAGGGAATCAGATGTGGGGAATCAGAGGCGGTGAATCAGAGCTGGGGAATCAGAGTCGGGGAATCAGAGTTTGGGAATCAGAGGCGGGGAATTAGATATGGGGAAACAGAGGCGGGGAATCAGAGGTGGGGAAACAGAGCTGGGGAATCAGAGGCGGGGAATCAGAGTTGGGGAATCAGAGGCGGGGAATCAGATATGGGGAAGCAGAGGTGGGGAATCAGAGGCGCGGAAAGAGAGGCGGGGAATCAGATATGTGGAATCAGAGGCGGGGAATCAGAGCTGGGGAATCAGAGGCGGGGAATCAGAGTTTGGGAATCAGAGGCGGGGAATTAGATTTGGGGAAACAGAGGCTGGGAATCAGAGGTGGGGAAACAGAGCTGGGGAATCAGAGGCGGGGAATCAGAGTTGGGGAATCAGTGGCGGGGAATCAGATATGGGGAATCTGAGGCGGGGAATCAGAGGCGCGGAAAGAGAGGCGGGGAATCAGATATGGGGAATCAGAGGTGGGGAATCAGGGGCGGGGTATCAGAGGCTGGGTATCAGACACGGGGATTCAGAGGCGGGGAATCAGAGATGGGGAATCAGAGGCGGGGAATCAGAGGCAGGGAATCAGACGCGGGGAATAAGATGCGGGGAATCAGAGCTGGGTAATCAGAGGCGGGGAATCAGAGTTGGGGAATCAGAGGCGGGGAATCAGATATGGGGAAACAGAGGCGGGGAATCAGAGGCGGGGAAACAGAGGCGGGGAATCTGATTGGGGAATCAGAGGTGGCGAATGAAAGGCGGTGAATCAGAGATGGCGAATCAGAGGCGGGGAATCAGAGGCAGGGAATCAAACACGGGGAATCAGAGGTGGGGAATCAGAGCTGGGGAATCAGTGGCGGGGAATCAGAGTTGGGGAATCAGAGGCGGGGAATCAGATATGGTGAAACAGAGGTGGGGTATCAGAGGCAGGGAAACAGAGGTGGGGAATCAGATATGGGGAATCAGAGGTGGGGAATCAAAGGTTTGGAAACAGAGGCAGGGAATCAGAGGCGGGGAGTCAGAGGCGGGGAATCAGAGGCAGGGAATCAGATGTGCGGAATCAGAGATGGGGAATCAGAGGCAGTGAATCAGAGGCGGGGAACCAGAGGCGGGGAATCAGAGGCCGGGAATCAGTAGTCGGGAATGAGAGGCCGGGAATCAGAGGCAGGGAATCAGAGGCCGGGAATCAGAGATGGGGAATCAGAGGCGGGGAATCAAACACGGGGAATCAGAGCTGGGGAATCAGAGGCGGGGAATCAGAGTTGGGGAATCAGAGGCGGGGAATCAAATATGGGGAAACAGAGGCGGGGAAACAGAGGCAGGGAATCAGAGGCGGGGAGTCAGAGGCTGGGAATCAGAGGCAGGGAATCAGATGTGCGGAATCAGAGATGAGGAATCAGAGGCAGCGAATCAGAGGCGGGGAACCAGAGGCGGGGAATCAGTGGCCGGAATCAGAGGCCGGGAATGAGAGGCCGGGAATCAGAGGCCGGGAATCAGAGATGGGGTATCAGAGGCGGGGAATCAAACACGGGGAATCAGAGCTGGGGAATCAGAGGCGAGGAATCAGAGTTGGGGAATCAGAGGCGGGGAATCAAATATGGGGAAACAGAGGCGGGGAATCAGAGGCGGGGAATCAGAGGCGCAGAAACAGAGGCGGGGTATCAGATATGGGGAATCAGAGGTGGGGAATCAGGGGCGGGGTACCAGAGGCTGGGTATCAGACACGGGGATTCAGAGGCGGGGAATCAGAGATGGGGAATCAGAGGCCGGCAATCAGAGGCAGGGAATCAGACGCGGGGAATCAGAGGCGGGGAATCAGAGCCTGGGAATCAGAGGCGGGGAATCAGAGGCAGGGAAAGAGAGGCGGGGAATCAGATATGGGGACTCAGAGGTGGGGAATCAGAGGTTGGGAATCAGAGGCAGGGAATCAGAGGCGGGGAATCAGAGGCGGGGAATCAGAGGCAGGGTTTCGGATGTGCGGAATCAGAGATGGGGAATCAGAGGTGGGGAATCAGAGTCCAGGAATCAGAGATGGGGAATCAGAGGCGGGGAATCAGAGGCGGAAAAACATAGGTGGGGAATCAGATACGGGGAATCAGAGGTGGGGAATCAGAGGCGGTGAATCAGAGTTGGGGAATCAGAGGCGGGGAATCAGAGCTGGGGTATCAGAGGCTGGGAATGAGAGTTTGGGAATCAGAGGAGGGGAATCAGATATGGGGAATCAGAGGCGGGGAATCAGAGGCGCGGAAAGAGAGGCGGGAAATCAGATATGGGGAATCAGAGGTGCGAATCGGGGAGGGGTATCAGAGGCTGGGTATCAGAAACGGGGATTCAGAGGCAGGGAATCAGATGTGCGGAATCAGAGATGGGGAATCAGAGGCAGCGAATCAGAGGCGGGGAACCAGAGGCGGGGAATCAGATATGGGTAATCAGAGGCGTGGAATCAGGGTTGGGGAATCAGAGGCGGGGAATCAGATATGGGGAAAGAGAGGCGGGGAATCAGAGGCGGGGAAACAGAGGCGGGGAATCTGATATGGGGAATCTGAGGTGGCGAATGAAAGGCGGTGAATCAGAGTTGGGGATTCAGAGGCGGGGAATCAGAGCCTGGGAATCAGAGGCGGGGAATCAGAGGCAGGGAATCAGAGGCGGGGAATCAGAGGCAGGGAATCAGATATGGGGATTCAGAGGTGGGGAATCAGAGGTTGGGAATCAGAGGCAGGGAATCGGAGGCAGGGAATCAGAGGCAGGGAATCAGATGTGGGGAATCAGAGGCGGTGAATCAGAGCTGGGGAATCAGAGTCGGGGAATCAGAGTTTGGGAATCAGAGGCGGGGAATTAGATATGGGGAAACAGAGGCGGGGAATCAGAGGTGGGGAAACAGAGCTGGGGAATCAGAGGCGGGGAATCAGAGTTGGGGAATCAGAGGCGGGGAATCAGATATGGGGAAGCAGAGGTGGGGAATCAGAGGCGCGGAAAGAGAGGCGGGGAATCAGATATGTGGAATCAGAGGCGGGGAATCAGAGCTGGGGAATCAGAGGCGGGGAATCAGAGTTTGGGAATCAGAGGCGGGGAATTAGATTTGGGGAAACAGAGGCTGGGAATCAGAGGTGGGGAAACAGAGCTGGGGAATCAGAGGCGGGGAATCAGAGTTGGGGAATCAGTGGCGGGGAATCAGATATGGGGAATCTGAGGCGGGGAATCAGAGGCGCGGAAAGAGAGGCGGGGAATCAGATATGGGGAATCAGAGGTGGGGAATCAGGGGCGGGGTATCAGAGGCTGGGTATCAGACACGGGGATTCAGAGGCGGGGAATCAGAGATGGGGAATCAGAGGCGGGGAATCAGAGGCAGGGAATCAGACGCGGGGAATAAGATGCGGGGAATCAGAGCTGGGTAATCAGAGGCGGGGAATCAGAGTTGGGGAATCAGAGGCGGGGAATCAGATATGGGGAAACAGAGGCGGGGAATCAGAGGCGGGGAAACAGAGGCGGGGAATCTGATTGGGGAATCAGAGGTGGCGAATGAAAGGCGGTGAATCAGAGATGGCGAATCAGAGGCGGGGAATCAGAGGCAGGGAATCAAACACGGGGAATCAGAGGTGGGGAATCAGAGCTGGGGAATCAGTGGCGGGGAATCAGAGTTGGGGAATCAGAGGCGGGGAATCAGATATGGTGAAACAGAGGTGGGGTATCAGAGGCAGGGAAACAGAGGTGGGGAATCAGATATGGGGAATCAGAGGTGGGGAATCAAAGGTTTGGAAACAGAGGCAGGGAATCAGAGGCGGGGAGTCAGAGGCGGGGAATCAGAGGCAGGGAATCAGATGTGCGGAATCAGAGATGGGGAATCAGAGGCAGTGAATCAGAGGCGGGGAACCAGAGGCGGGGAATCAGAGGCCGGGAATCAGTAGTCGGGAATGAGAGGCCGGGAATCAGAGGCAGGGAATCAGAGGCCGGGAATCAGAGATGGGGAATCAGAGGCGGGGAATCAAACACGGGGAATCAGAGCTGGGGAATCAGAGGCGGGGAATCAGAGTTGGGGAATCAGAGGCGGGGAATCAAATATGGGGAAACAGAGGCGGGGAAACAGAGGCAGGGAATCAGAGGCGGGGAGTCAGAGGCTGGGAATCAGAGGCAGGGAATCAGATGTGCGGAATCAGAGATGAGGAATCAGAGGCAGCGAATCAGAGGCGGGGAACCAGAGGCGGGGAATCAGTGGCCGGAATCAGAGGCCGGGAATGAGAGGCCGGGAATCAGAGGCCGGGAATCAGAGATGGGGTATCAGAGGCGGGGAATCAAACACGGGGAATCAGAGCTGGGGAATCAGAGGCGAGGAATCAGAGTTGGGGAATCAGAGGCGGGGAATCAAATATGGGGAAACAGAGGCGGGGAATCAGAGGCGGGGAATCAGAGGCGCAGAAACAGAGGCGGGGTATCAGATATGGGGAATCAGAGGTGGGGAATCAGGGGCGGGGTACCAGAGGCTGGGTATCAGACACGGGGATTCAGAGGCGGGGAATCAGAGATGGGGAATCAGAGGCCGGCAATCAGAGGCAGGGAATCAGACGCGGGGAATCAGAGGCGGGGAATCAGAGCCTGGGAATCAGAGGCGGGGAATCAGAGGCGGGGAAAGAGAGGCGGGGAATCAGATATGGGGACTCAGAGGTGGGGAATCAGAGGTTGGGAATCAGAGGCAGGGAATCAGAGGCGGGGAATCAGAGGCGGGGAATCAGAGGCAGGGTTTCGGATGTGCGGAATCAGAGATGGGGAATCAGAGGTGGGGAATCAGAGTCCAGGAATCAGAGATGGGGAATCAGAGGCGGGGAATCAGAGGCGGAAAAACATAGGTGGGGAATCAGATACGGGGAATCAGAGGTGGGGAATCAGAGGCGGTGAATCAGAGTTGGGGAATCAGAGGCGGGGAATCAGATATTGGGAAACAGAGGTGGGGAATCAGAGGCAGGTAAACAGAGGTGGGGAATCAGATATGGGGAATCAGAGGTGGGGAATCAGAGGTTGGGAATGAGAGGCCGGGAATCAGAGGCCGGGGAATCAGAGGCGGGGAATCAGAGATGGGGAATCAGAGGCGGGGTATCAAACACGGGGAATCAGAGCTGGGGAATCAGAGGCGGGGAATCAGAGTTGGCGAATCAGATATGGGGAATCAGAGTTGGGGAATCAGGGGCGGGGAATCAGTGGCAGGGAATCAGAGGTGGGAATCAGAGGCGGGGAATCAGAGGCAGGGAATCAGACACGGGGAATCAGAGGCGGGGAATCAGAGATGGGGAATCAGAGGCAGGGAATCAGACACGGGGAATCAGAGGCGGGGAATCAGAGATGGGGAATCAGAGGCGGTGAATCAGAGGCAGGGAATCGGACACCGGGAATCAGAGGCGGGGAATCAGAGCTGGGGAATCAGAGGCGGGGAATCAGAGTTGGCGAATCAGAGGCGGGGAATCAGATGTGGTGAATCAGAGGTGGGGAATCAGAGGTTGTGAATCAGAGATGGGGAATCACAGGCGGGAAATCAGAGGCAGGGAATCAGAGCTGGGGAATCAGAGGAGGGGAATCAGAGCTGGGGAATCAGAGGCAGGGAATCAGAGTTGGGGATTCAGAGGCGGGGAATCTGAGCTGGGGAATCAGAAGCGGGGAATCAGAGGCGGGGAATCAGAGGCAGGGAATCAGAGGCGGGGAATCAGAGGCAGGGAATCAGATGTGGGGAATCAGAGGCAGGGAATCAGAGCTGGGGTATCAGAGGCGGGGAATCAGAGTTTGGGAATCAGAGGCGGGGAATCAGATATGGGGAATCAGAGGCGGGGAATCAGAGGCGCGGAAAGAGAGGCGGGAAATCAGATATGGGGAATCAGAGGTGGGGAATCAAAGGTTTGGAAACAGAGGCAGGGAATCAGAGGCGGGGAGTCAGAGGTGGGGAATCAGAGGCAGGGAATCAGATGTGCGGAATCAGAGATGGGGAATCAGAGGCAGCGAATCAGAGGCGGGGAACCAGAGGTGGGGAATCAGAGGCCGGGAATCAGAGGCCGGGAATGAGAGGCCAGGAATCAGAGGCAGGGAATCAGAGGCCGGGAATCAGAGATGGGGAATCAGAGGCGGGCAATCAAACACGGGGAATCAGAGCTGGGGAATCAGAGGCGGGGAATCAGAGTTGGGGAATCAGAGGCGGGGAATCAAATATGGGGAAACAGAGGCGGGGAAACAGAGGCAGGGAATCAGAGGCGGGGAGTCAGAGGCTGGGAATCAGAGGCAGGGAATCAGATGTGCGGAATCAGAGATGAGGAATCAGAGGCAGCGAATCAGAGGCGGGGATCCAGAGGCGGGGAATCAGAGGCCGGGAATCAGAGGCCGGGAATGAGAGGCCGGGAATCAGAGGCCGGGAATCAGAGATGGGGTATCAGAGGCGGGGAATCAAACACGGGGAATCAGAGCTGGGGAATCAGAGGCGGGAAATCAGAGTTGGGGAATCAGAGGCGGGGAATCAAATATGGGGAAACAGAGGCGGGGAATCAGAGGCGGGGAATCAGAGGCGCAGAAACAGAGGCGGGGTATCAGATATGGGGAATCAGAGGTGGGGAATCAGGGGCGGGGTATCAGAGGCTGGGTATCAGACACGGGGATTCAGAGGCGGGGAATCAGAGATGGGGAATCAGAGGCTGGGAATCAGAGGCAGGGAATCAGACGCGGGGAATCAGAGGCGGGGAATCAGAGCCTGGGAATCAGAGGCGGGGAATCAGAGGCGGGGAAAGAGAGGCGGGGAATCAGATATGGGGACTCAGAGGTGGGGAATCAGAGGTTGGGAATCAGAGGCAGGGAATCAGAGGCGGGGAATCAGAGGCGGGGAATCAGAGGCAGGGTTTCGGATGTGCGGAATCAGAGATGGGGAATCAGAGGTGGGGAATCAGAGTCCAGGAATCAGAGATGGGGAATCAGAGGCGGGGAATCAGAGGCGGAAAAACATAGGTGGGGAATCAGATACGGGGAATCAGAGGTGGGGAATCAGAGGCGGTGAATCAGAGTTGGGGAATCAGAGGCGGGGAATCAGAGCTGGGGTATCAGAGGCGGGGAATCAGAGTTTGGGAATCAGAGGAGGGGAATCAGATATGGGGAATCAGAGGCGGGGAATCAGAGGCGCGGAAAGAGAGGCGGGAAATCAGATATGGGGAATCAGAGGTGCGAATCGGGGAGGGGTATCAGAGGCTGGGTATCAGAAACGGGGATTCAGAGGCAGGGAATCAGATGTGCGGAATCAGAGATGGGGAATCAGAGGCAGCGAATCAGAGGCGGGGAACCAGAGGCGGGGAATCAGATATGGGTAATCAGAGGCGTGGAATCAGAGTTGGGGAATCAGAGGCGGGGAATCAGATATGGGGAAAGAGAGGCGGGGAATCAGAGGCGGGGAAACAGAGGCGGGGAATCTGATATGGGGAATCTGAGGTGGCGAATGAAAGGCGGTGAATCAGAGTTGGGGATTCAGAGGCGGGGAATCAGAGCTGGGGAATCAGAGGCGGGGAATCAGAGGCAGGGAATCAGAGGCGGGGAATCAGAGGCAGGGAATCAGATGTGCGGAATCAGAGATGGGGAATCAGAGGCAGCGAATCAGAGGCGGGGAACCAGAGGCCGGGATTCAGAGGCGGGGAATCAGATATGGGGAAACAGAGGCGGGGAATTAGAGGCGGGCAAACAGAGGCGGGGAATCAGATATGGGGAATCAGAGGTGGGGAATCAGAGGTTGTGAATCAGAGATGGGGAATCACAGGCGGGAAATCAGAGGCAGGGAATCAGAGCTGGGGAATCAGAGGCTGGGAATCAGAGCTGGGGAATCAGAGGCAGGGAATCAGAGTTGGGGATTCAGAGGCGGGGAATCAGAGCTGGGGTAACAGAGGCCGGGAATCAGAGGCAGGGAATCAGAGGCGGGGAATCAGAGGCAGGGAATCAGATATGGGGATTCAGAGGTGGGGAATCAGAGGTTGGGAATCAGAGGCAGGGAATCGGAGGCAGGGAATCAGAGGCAGGGAATCAGATGTGGGGAATCAGAGGCGGTGAATCAGAGCTGGGGAATCAGAGTCGGGGAATCTGAGTTTGGGAATCAGAGGCGGGGAATTAGATATGGGGAAACAGAGGCGGGGAATCAGAGGTGGGGAAACAGAGCTGGGGAATCAGAGGCGGGGAATCAGAGTTGTGGAATCAGAGGCGGGGAATCAGATATGGGGAAGCAGAGGCGGGGAATCAGAGGCGCGGAAAGAGAGGCGGGGAATCAGATATGGGGAATCAGAGGTGGGGAATCAGATATGGGGAAACAGAGGCGGGGAATCAGAGGCGGGGAAACAGAGGTGGGGAATCTGATATGGGGAATCAGAGGTGGCGAATGAAAGGTGGTGAATCAGAGATGGGGAATCAGAGGCGGGGAATCAGAGGCAGGGAATCAAACACGGGGAATCAGAAGTGGGGAATCAGAGCTGGGGAATCAGAGGCGGGGAATCAGAGTTGGGGAATCAGATGCGGGGAATCAGATATGGGGAAACAGAGGTGGGGAATCAGAGGCAGGGAAACAGAGGTGGGGAATCAGATATGGGGAATCAGAGGTGGGGAATCAGAGGTTGGGAAACATAGGCAAGGGAATCAGAGGTGGGGAGTCAGAGGCGGGGAATCAGAGGCAGGGAATCGGATGTGCGGAATCAGAGATGGGGAATCAGAGGCAGCGAATCAGAGGCGGGGAACCGGAGGCGGGGAATCAGAGGCCGGGAATCAGCGGCCGGGAATCAGAGGCCGGGAATCAGAGATGGGGAATCAGAGGCGGGGAATCAAACACGGGGAATCAGAGCTGGGGAATCAGAGGCGGGGAATCAGAGTTGGGGAATCAGAGGCGCAGAAACAGAGGCGGGGTATCAGATATGGGGAATCAGAGGTGGGGAATCAGGGGCGGGGTATCAGAGGCTGGGTATCAGACACGGGGAATCAGAGGCGGGGAATCAGAGGCAGGGAATCAGACGCGGGGAATCAGAGGCAGGGAATCAGAGCCTGGGAATCAGAGGCGGGGTATCAGAGGCGGGGAAACAGAGGCGGGGAATCAGATATGGGCACTCAGAGGTGGGGAATCAGAGGTTGGGAATCAGAGGCAGGGAATCAGAGGCGGGGAATCAGAGTCGGGGAATCAGAGGCAGGGATTCGGATGTGCGGAATCAGAGAAGGGGAATCAGAGGTGGGGAATCAGAGGCGGGAAAACATAGGTGGGGAATCAGATACGGGGAATCAGAGGTGGGGAATCAGAGGCGGTGAATCAGAGATGGGGATTCAGAGGCGGGGAATTAGAGGCTGGAAATCAGACACGGGGAATCAGAGGCTGTGAATAAGAGGCGGGGAATCAGAGGCGGGGAATCAGAGCTGGGGAATCAGAGGCAGGGAATCAGAGTTGGGGATTCAGAGGCGGGTAATCAGATATGGGGAATCAGAGGCGGGGAATTAGAGGCGGGCAAACAGAGGCGGGGAATCAGATATGGTGAATCAGAGGTGGGGAATCAAAGGTTGTGAAACAGAGATGGGGAATCACAGGCGGGAAATCAGAGGCAGGAAATCATAGCTGGGGAATCAGAGGCGGGGAATCAGAGCTGGGGAATCAGAGGCGGGGAATCAGAGTTTGGGAATCAGAGGCGGGGAATTAGATTTGGGGAAACAGAGGCTGGGAATCAGAGGTGGGGAAACAGAGCTGGGGAATCAGAGGCGGGGAATCAGAGTTGGGGAATCAGTGGCGGGGAATCAGATATGGGGAATCTGAGGCGGGGAATCAGAGGCGCGGAAAGAGAGGCGGGGAATCAGATATGGGGAATCAGAGGTGGGGAATCAGGGGCGGGGTATCAGAGGCTGGGTATCAGACACGGGGATTCAGAGGCGGGGAATCAGAGATGGGGAATCAGATGCGGGGAATCAGAGGCAGGGAATCAGACGCGGGGAATAAGATGCGGGGAATCAGAGCTGGGTAATCAGAGGCGGGGAATCAGAGTTGGGGAATCAGAGGCGGGGAATCAGATATGGGGAAACAGAGGCGGGGAATCAGAGGCGGGGAAACAGAGGCGGGGAATCTGATTGGGGAATCAGAGGTGGCGAATGAAAGGCGGTGAATCAGAGATGGCGAATCAGAGGCGGGGAATCAGAGGCAGGGAATCAAACACGGGGAATCAGAGGTGGGGAATCAGAGCTGGGGAATCAGTGGCGGGGAATCAGAGTTGGGGAATCAGAGGCGGGGAATCAGATATGGTGAAACAGAGGTGGGGTATCAGAGGCAGGGAAACAGAGGTGGGGAATCAGATATGGGGAATCAGAGGTGGGGAATCAAAGGTTTGGAAACAGAGGCAGGGAATCAGAGGCGGGGAGTCAGAGGCGGGGAATCAGAGGCAGGGAATCAGATGTGCGGAATCAGAGATGGGAAATCAGAGGCAGCGAATCAGAGGCGGGGAACCAGAGGCGGGGAATCAGAGGCCGGGAATCAGTGGTCGGGAATGAGAGGCCGGGAATCAGAGGCAGGGAATCAGAGGCCGGGAATCAGAGATGGGGAATCAGAGGCGGGGAATCAAACACGGGGAATCAGAGCTGGGGAATCAGAGGCGGGGAATCAGAGTTGGGGAATCAGAAGCGGGGAATCAGATATGGGGAAACAGAGGCGGGGAAACAGAGCCAGGGAATCAGAGGCGGGGAGTCAGTGGCTGGGAATCAGAGGCAGGGAATCAGATGTGCGGAATCAGAGATGAGGAATCAGAGGCAGCGAATCAGAGGCGGGGAACCAGAGGCGGGGAATCAGAGGCCGGGAATCAGAGGACGGGAATGAGAGGCCGGGAATCAGAGGCCGGGAATCAGAGATGGGGTATCAGAGGCGGGGAATGAAACACGGGGAATCAGAGCTGGGGAATCAGAGGCGGGGAATCAGAGTTGGGGAATCAGAGGCGGGGAATCAAATATGGGGAAACAGAGGCGGGGAATCAGAGGCGGGGAATCAGAGGCGCAGAAACAGAGGCGGGGTATCAGATATGGGGAATCAGAGGTGGGGAATCAGGGGCGGGGTATCAGAGGCTGGGTATCAGACACGGGGATTCAGAGGCGGGGAATCAGAGATGGGGAATCAGAGGCGGGAAATCAGAGGCAGGGAATCAGACGCGGGGAATCAGAGGCGGGGAATCAGAGCCTGGGAATCAGAGGCGGGGAATCAGAGGCAGGGAAAGAGAGGCGGGGAATCAGATATGGGGACTCAGAGGTGGGGAATCAGAGGTTGGGAATCAGAGGCAGGGAATCAGAGGTGGGGAATCAGAGGCGGGGAATCAGAGGCAGGGTTTCGGATGTGCGGAATCAGAGATGGGGAATCAGAGGTGGGGAATCAGAGTCCAGGAATCAGAGATGGGGAATCAGAGGCGGGGAATCAGAGGCGGAAAAACATAGGTGGGGAATCAGATACGGGGAATCAGAGGTGGGGAATCAGAGGCGGTGAATCAGAGTTGGGGAATCAGAGGCGGGGAATCAGAGCTGGGGTATCAGAGGCGGGGAATCAGAGTTTGGGAATCAGAGGAGGGGAATCAGATATGGGGAATCAGAGGCGGGGAATCAGAGGCGCGGAAAGAGAGGCGGGAAATCAGATATGGGGAATCAGAGGTGCAAATCGGGGAGGGGTATCAGAGGCTGGGTATCAGAAACGGGGATTCAGAGGCAGGGAATCAGATGTGCGGAATCAGAGATGGGGAATCAGAGGCAGCGAATCAGAGGCAAGGAACCAGAGGCGGGGAATCAGATATGGGTAATCAGAGGCGGGGAATCAGAGTTGGGGAATCAGAGGCGGGGAATCAGATATGGGGAAAGAGAGGCGGGGAATCAGAGGCGGGGAAACAGAGGCGGGGAATCTGATATGGGGAATCTGAGGTGGCGAATGAAAGGCGGTGAATCAGAGATGGGGAATCAGAGGCGGGGAATCAGAGGCAGGGAATCAAACACGGGGAATCAGAGGTGGGGTATCAGAGCTGGGGAATCAGAGGCGGGGAATCAGAGTTGGGGAATCAGAGGCGGGGAATCAGATATGGGGAAACAGAGGCGGGGAATCAGAGGCGGGGAAACAGAGGCGGGGAATCTGATTGGGGAATCAGAGGTGGCGAATGAAAGGCGGTGAATCAGAGATGGGGAATCAGAGGCGGGGAATCAGAGGCAGGGAATCAAACACGGGGAATCAGAGGTGGGGAATCAGAGCTGGGGAATCAGTGGCGGGGAATCAGAGTTGGGGAATCAGAGGCGTGGAATCAGATATGGTGAAACAGAGGTGGGGAATCAGAGGCAGGGAAACAGAGGTGGGGAATCAGATATGGGGAATCAGAGGTGGGGAATCAAAGGTTTGGAAACAGAGGCAGGGAATCAGAGGCGGGGAGTCAGAGGCGGGGAATCAGAGGCAGGGAATCAGATGTGCGGAATCAGAGATGGGGAATCAGAAGTGGGGAATCAGGGGCGGGGTATCAGAGGCTGGGTATCAGACACGGGGAATCAGAGGCGGGGAATCAGAGGCAGGGAATCAGACGCGGGGAATCAGAGGCAGGGAATCAGAGCCTGGGAATCAGAGGCGGGGTATCAGAGGCGGGGAAACAGAGGCGGGGAATCAGATATGGGCACTCAGAGGTGGGGAATCAGAGGTTGGGAATCAGAGGCAGGGAATCAGAGGCGGGGAATCAGAGGCGGGGAATCAGAGGCAGGGATTCGGATGTGCGGAATCAGAGAAGGGGAATCAGAGGTGGGGAATCAGAGGCGGGAAAACATAGGTGGGGAATCAGATACGGGGAATCAGAGGTGGGGAATCAGAGGCGGTGAATCAGAGATGGGGATTCAGAGGCGGGGAATTAGAGGCTGGAAATCAGACACGGGGAATCAGAGGCTGTGAATCAGAGGCGGGGAATCAGAGGCGGGGAATCAGAGCTGGGGAATCAGAGGCAGGGAATCAGAGTTGGGGATTCAGAGGCGGGTAATCAGATATGGGGAATCAGAGGCGTGGAATTAGAGGCGGGCAAACAGAGGCGGGGAATCAGATATGGTGAATCAGAGGTGGGGAATCAAAGGTTGTGAAACAGAGATGGGGAATCACAGGCGGGAAATCAGAGGCAGGAAATCAGAGCTGGGGAATCAGAGGCGGGGAATCAGAGCTGGGGAATCAGAGGCGGGGAATCAGAGTTTGGGAATCAGAGGCGGGGAATTAGATTT
Source organism: Narcine bancroftii (assembly GCF_036971445.1). NCBI lineage: Eukaryota > Metazoa > Chordata > Chondrichthyes > Torpediniformes > Narcinidae > Narcine > Narcine bancroftii. The sequence goes on from NC_091474.1 coordinate 57,774,255, forward strand.
GGGGAAACAGAGGCTGGGAATCAGAGGTGGGGAAACAGAGCTGGGGAATCAGAGGCGGGGAATCAGAGTTGGGGAATCAGTGGCGGGGAATCAGATATGGGGAATCTGAGGCGGGGAATCAGAGGCGCGGAAAGAGAGGCGGGGAATCAGATATGGGGAATCAGAGGTGGGGAATCAGGGGCGGGGTATCAGAGGCTGGGTATCAGACACGGGGATTCAGAGGCGGGGAATCAGAGATGGGGAATCAGAGGCGGGGAATCAGAGGCAGGGAATCAGACGCGGGCAATAAGATGCGGGGAATCAGAGCTGGGTAATCAGAGGCGGGGAATCAGAGTTGGGGAATCAGAGGCGGGGAATCAGATATGGGGAAACAGAGGCGGGGAATCAGAGGCGGGGAAACAGAGGTGGGGAATCTGATTGGGGAATCAGAGGTGGCGAATGAAAGGCGGTGAATCAGAGATGGCGAATCAGAGGCGGGGAATCAGAGGCAGGGAATCAAACACGGGGAATCAGAGGTGGGGAATCAGAGCTGGGGAATCAGTGGCGGGGAATCAGAGTTGGGGAATCAGAGGCGGGGAATCAGATATGGTGAAACAGAGGTGGGGTATCAGAGGCAGGGAAACAGAGGTGGGGAATCAGATATGGGGAATCAGAGGTGGGGAATCAAAGGTTTGGAAACAGAGGCAGGGAATCAGAGGCGGGGAGTCAGAGGCGGGGAATCAGAGGCAGGGAATCAGATGTGCGGAATCAGAGATGGGGAATCAGAGGCAGCGAATCAGAGGCGGGGAACCAGAGGCGGGGAATCAGAGGCCGGGAATCAGAGGCCGGGAATGAGAGGCCGGGAATCAGAGGCCGGGAATCAGAGATGGGGTATCAGAGGCGGGGAATCAAACACGGGGAATCAGAGCTGGGGAATCAGAGGCGGAGAATCAGAGTTGGGGAATCAGAGGCGGGGAATCAAATATGGGGAAACAGAGGCGGGGAATCAGAGGCGGGGAATCAGAGGCGCAGAAACAGAGGCGGGGTATCAGATATGGGGAATCAGAGGTGGGGAATCAGGGGCGGGGTATCAGAGGCTGGGTATCAGACACGGGGATTCAGAGGCGGGGAATCAGAGATGGGGAATCAGAGGCGGGGAATCAGAGGCAGGGAATCAGACGCGGGGAATCAGAGGCGGGGAATCAGAGCCTGGGAATCAGAGGCGGGGAATCAGAGGCAGGGAAAGAGAGGCGGGGAATCAGATATGGGGACTCAGAGGTGGGGAATCAGAGGTTGGGAATCAGAGGCAGGGAATCAGAGGCGGGGAATCAGAGGCGGGGAATCAGAGGCAGGGTTTCGGATGTGCGGAATCAGAGATGGGGAATCAGAGGTGGGGAATCAGAGTCCAGGATTCAGAGATGGGGAATCAGAGGCGGGGAATCAGAGGCGGAAAAACATAGGTGGGGAATCAGATACGGGGAATCAGAGGTGGGGAATCAGAGGCGGTGAATCAGAGTTGGGGAATCAGAGGCGGGGAATCAGAGCTGGGGTATCAGAGGCGGGGAATCAGAGTTTGGGAATCAGAGGAGGGGAATCAGATATGGGGAATCAGAGGCGGGGAATCAGAGGCGCGGAAAGAGAGGCGGGAAATCAGATATGGGGAATCAGAGGTGCAAATCGGGGAGGGGTATCAGAGGCTGGGTATCAGAAACGGGGATTCAGAGGCAGGGAATCAGATGTGCGGAATCAGAGATGGGGAATCAGAGGCAGCGAATCAGAGGCGGGGAACCAGAGGCGGGGAATCAGATATGGGTAATCAGAGGCGGGGAATCAGAGTTGGGGAATCAGAGGCGGGGAATCAGATATGGGGAAAGAGAGGCGGGGAATCAGAGGCGGGGAAACAGAGGCGGGGAATCTGATATGGGGAATCTGAGGTGGCGAATGAAAGGCGGTGAATCAGAGATGGGGAATCAGAGGCGGGGAATCAGAGGCAGGGAATCAAACACGGGGAATCAGAGGTGGGGTATCAGAGCTGGGGAATCAGAGGCGGGGAATCAGAGTTGGGGAATCAGAGGCGGGGAATCAGATATGAGGAAACAGAGGCGGGGAATCAGAGGCGGGGAAACAGAGGCGGGGAATCTGATTGGGGAATCAGAGGTGGCGAATGAAAGGCGGTGAATCAGAGATGGGGAATCAGAGGCGGGGAATCAGAGGCAGGGAATCAAACACGGGGAATCAGAGGTGGGGAATCAGAGCTGGGGAATCAGTGGCGGGGAATCAGAGTTGGGGAATCAGAGGCGTGGAATCAGATATGGTGAAACAGAGGTGGGGAATCAGAGGCAGGGAAACAGAGGTGGGGAATCAGATATGGGGAATAAGAGGTGGGGAATCAAAGGTTTGGAAACAGAGGCAGGGAATCAGAGGCGGGGAGTCAGAGGCGGGGAATCAGAGGCAGGGAATCAGATGTGCGGAATCAGAGATGGGGAATCAGAGGCAGCGAATCAGAGGCGGGGAACCAGAGGTGGGGAATCAGAGGCCGGGAATCAGAGGCCGGGAATGAGAGGCCAGGAATCAGAGGCAGGGAATCAGAGGCCGGGAATCAGAGATGGGGAATCAGAGGCGGGCAATCAAACACGGGGAATCAGAGCTGGGGAATCAGAGGCGGGGAATCAGAGTTGGGGAATCAGAGGCGGGGAATCAAATATGGGGAAACAGAGGCGGGGAAACAGAGGCAGGGAATCAGAGGCGGGGAGTCAGAGGCTGGGAATCAGAGGCAGGGAATCAGATGTGCGGAATCAGAGATGAGGAATCAGAGGCAGCGAATCAGAGGCGGGGAACCAGAGGCGGGGAATCAGAGGCCGGGAATCAGAGGCCGGGAATGAGAGGCCGGGAATCAGAGGCCGGGAATCAGAGATGGGGTATCAGAGGCGGGGAATCAAACACGGGGAATCAGAGCTGGGGAATCAGAGGCGGGGAATCAGAGTTGGGGAATCAGAGGCGGGGAATCAAATATGGGGAAACAGAGGCGGGGAATCAGAGGCAGGGAATCAGAGGCGCAGAAACAGAGGCGGGGTATCAGATATGGGGAATCAGAGGTGGGGAATCAGGGGCGGGGTATCAGAGGCTGGGTATCAGACACGGGGATTCAGAGGCGGGGAATCAGAGATGGGGAATCAGAGGCGGGGAATCAGAGGCAGGGAATCAGATGCGGGGAATCAGAGGCGGGGAATCAGAGCCTGGGAATCAGAGGCGGGGAATCAGAGGCAGGGAAAGAGAGGCGGGGAATCAGATATGGGGACTCAGAGGTGGGGAATCAGAGGTTGGGAATCAGAGGCAGGGAATCAGAGGCGGGGAATCAGAGGCGGGGAATCAGAGGCAGGGTTTCGGATGTGCGGAATCAGAGATGGGGAATCAGAGGTGGGGAATCAGAGTCCAGGATTCAGAGATGGGGAATCAGAGGCGGGGAATCGGAGGCGGAAAAACATAGGTGGGGAATCAGATACGGGGAATCAGAGGTGGGGAATCAGAGGCGGTGAATCAGAGTTGGGGAATCCGAGGCGGGGAATCAGAGCTGGGGTATCAGAGGCGGGGAATCAGAGTTTGGGAATCAGAGGAGGGGAATCAGATATGGGGAATCAGAGGCGGGGAATCAGAGGCGCGGAAAGAGAGGCGGGAAATCAGATATGGGGAATCAGAGGTGCAAATCGGGGAGGGGTATCAGAGGCTGGGTATCAGAAACGGGGATTCAGAGGCAGGGAATCAGATGTGCGGAATCAGAGATGGGGAATCAGAGGCAGCGAATCAGAGGCGGGGAACCAGAGGCGGGGAATCAGATATGGGTAATCAGAGGCGGGGAATCAGAGTTGGGGAATCAGAGGCGGGGAATCAGATATGGGGAAAGAGAGGCGGGGAATCAGAGGCGGGGAAACAGAGGCGGGGAATCTGATATGGGGAATCTGAGGTGGCGAATGAAAGGCGGTGAATCAGAGATGGGGAATCAGAGGCGGGGAATCAGAGGCAGGGAATCAAACACGGGGAATCAGAGGTGGGGTATCAGAGCTGGGGAATCAGAGGCGGGGAATCAGAGTTGGGGAATCAGAGGCGGGGAATCAGATATGGGGAAACAGAGGCGGGGAATCAGAGGCGGGGAAACAGAGGCGGGGAATCTGATTGGGGAATCAGAGGTGGCGAATGAAAGGCGGTGAATCAGAGATGGGGAATCAGAGGCGGGGAATCAGAGGCAGGGAATCAAACACGGGGAATCAGAGGTGGGGAATCAGAGCTGGGGAATCAGTGGCGGGGAATCAGAGTTGGGGAATCAGAGGCGTGGAATCAGATATGGTGAAACAGAGGTGGGGAATCAGAGGCAGGGAAACAGAGGTGGGGAATCAGATATGGGGAATCAGAGGTGGGGAATCAAAGGTTTGGAAACAGAGGCAGGGAATCGGAGGCGGGGAGTCAGAGGCGGGGAATCAGAGGCAGGGAATCAGATGTGCGGAATCAGAGATGGGGAATCAGAGGCAGCGAATCAGAGGCGGGGAACCAGAGGTGGGGAATCAGAGGCCGGGAATCAGAGGCCGGGAATGAGAGGCCAGGAATCAGAGGCAGGGAATCAGAGGCCGGGAATCAGAGATGGGGAATCAGAGGCGGGCAATCAAACACGGGGAATCAGAGCTGGGGAATCAGAGGCGGGGAATCAGAGTTGGGGAATCAGAGGCGGGGAATCAAATATGGGGAAACAGAGGCGGGGAAACAGAGGCAGGGAATCAGAGGCGGGGAGTCAGAGGCTGGGAATCAGAGGCAGGGAATCAGATGTGCGGAATCAGAGATGAGGAATCAGAGGCAGCGAATCAGAGGCGGGGAACCAGAGGCGGGGAATCAGTGGCCGGGAATCAGAGGCCGGGAATCAGAGGCCGGGAATCAGAGGCCGGGAATCAGAGATGGGGTATCAGAGGCGGGGAATCAAACACGGGGAATCAGAGCTGGGGAATCAGAGGCGGGGAATCAGAGTTGGGGAATCAGAGGCGGGGAATCAAATATGGGGAAACAGCGGCGGGGAATCAGAGGCGGGGAATCAGAGGCGCAGAAACAGAGGCGGGGTATCAGATATGGGGAATCAGAGGTGGGGAATCAGGGGCGGGGTATCAGAGGCTGGGTATCAGACACGGGGATTCAGAGGCGGGGAATCAGAGATGGGGAATCAGAGGCCGGGAATCAGAGGCAGGGAATCAGACGCGGGGAATCAGAGGCGGGGAATCAGAGCCTGGGAATCAGAGGCGGGGAATCAGAGGCGGGGAAAGAGAGGCGGGGAATCAGATATGGGGACTCAGAGGTGGGGAATCAGAGGTTGGGAATCAGAGGCAGGGAATCAGAGGCGGGGAATCAGAGGCGGGGAATCAGAGGCAGGGTTTCGGATGTGCGGAATCAGAGATGGGGAATCAGAGGTGGGGAATCAGAGTCCAGGAATCAGAGATGGGGAATCAGAGGCGGGGAATCAGAGGCGGAAAAACATAGGTGGGGAATCAGATACGGGGAATCAGAGGTGGGGAATCAGAGGCGGGAAATCAGATATGGGGAATCAGAGGTGCAAATCGGGGAGGGGTATCAGAGGCTGGGTATCAGAAACGGGGATTCAGAGGCAGGGAATCAGATGTGCGGAATCAGAGATGGGGAATCAGAGGCAGCGAATCAGAGGCAAGGAACCAGAGGCGGGGAATCAGATATGGGTAATCAGAGGCGGGGAATCAGAGTTGGGGAATCAGAGGCGGGGAATCAGATATGGGGAAAGAGAGGCGGGGAATCAGAGGCGGGGAAACAGAGGCGGGGAATCTGATATGGGGAATCTGAGGTGGCGAATGAAAGGCGGTGAATCAGAGATGGGGAATCAGAGGCGGGGAATCAGAGGCAGGGAATCAAACACGGGGAATCAGAGGTGGGGTATCAGAGCTGGGGAATCAGAGGCGGGGAATCAGAGTTGGGGAATCAGAGGCGGGGAATCAGATATGGGGAAACAGAGGCGGGGAATCAGAGGCGGGGAAACAGAGGCGGGGAATCTGATTGGGGAATCAGAGGTGGCGAATGAAAGGCGGTGAATCAGAGATGGGGAATCAGAGGCGGGGAATCAGAGGCAGGGAATCAAACACGGGGAATCAGAGGTGGGGAATCAGAGCTGGGGAATCAGTGGCGGGGAATCAGAGTTGGGGAATCAGAGGCGTGGAATCAGATATGGTGAAACAGAGGTGGGGAATCAGAGGCAGGGAAACAGAGGTGGGGAATCAGATATGGGGAATCAGAGGTGGGGAATCAAAGGTTTGGAAACAGAGGCAGGGAATCAGAGGCGGGGAGTCAGAGGCGGGGAATCAGAGGCAGGGAATCAGATGTGCGGAATCAGAGATGGGGAATCAGAGGTGGGGAATCAGGGGCGGGGTATCAGAGGCTGGGTATCAGACACGGGGAATCAGAGGCGGGGAATCAGAGGCAGGGAATCAGACGCGGGGAATCAGAGGCAGGGAATCAGAGCCTGGGAATCAGAGGCGGGGTATCAGAGGCGGGGAAACAGAGGCGGGGAATCAGATATGGGCACTCAGAGGTGGGGAATCAGAGGTTGGGAATCAGAGGCAGGGAATCAGAGGCGGGGAATCAGAGGCGGGGAATCAGAGGCAGGGATTCGGATGTGCGGAATCAGAGAAGGGGAATCAGAGGTGGGGAATCAGAGGCGGGAAAACATAGGTGGGGAATCAGATACGGGGAATCAGAGGTGGGGAATCAGAGGCGGTGAATCAGAGATGGGGATTCAGAGGCGGGGAATTAGAGGCTGGAAATCAGACACGGGGAATCAGAGGCTGTGAATCAGAGGCGGGGAATCAGAGGCGGGGAATCAGAGCTGGGGAATCAGAGGCAGGGAATCAGAGTTGGGGATTCAGAGGCGGGTAATCAGATATGGGGAATCAGAGGCGTGGAATTAGAGGCGGGCAAACAGAGGCGGGGAATCAGATATGGTGAATCAGAGGTGGGGAATCAAAGGTTGTGAAACAGAGATGGGGAATCACAGGCGGGAAATCAGAGGCAGGAAATCAGAGCTGGGGAATCAGAGGCGGGGAATCAGAGCTGGGGAATCAGAGGCGGGGAATCAGAGTTTGGGAATCAGAGGCGGGGAATTAGATTTGGGGAAACAGAGGCTGGGAATCAGAGGTGGGGAAACAGAGCTGGGGATTCAGAGGCGGGGAATCAGAGTTGGGGAATCAGTGGCGGGGAATCAGATATGGGGAATCTGAGGCGGGGAATCAGAGGCGCGGAAAGAGAGGCGGGGAATCAGATATGGGGAATCAGAGGTGGGGAATCAGGGGCGGGGTATCAGAGGCTGGGTATCAGACACGGGGATTCAGAGGCGGGGAATCAGAGATGGGGAATCAGAGGCGGGGAATCAGAGGCAGGGAATCAGACGCGGGGAATAAGATGCGGGGAATCAGAGCTGGGTAATCAGAGGCGGGGAATCAGAGTTGGGGAATCAGAGGCGGGGAATCGGATATGGGGAAACAGAGGCGGGGAATCAGAGGCGGGGAAACAGAGGTGGGGAATCTGATTGGGGAATCAGAGGTGGCGAATGAAAGGCGGTGAATCAGAGATGGCGAATCAGAGGCGGGGAATCAGAGGCAGGGAATCAAACACGGGGAATCAGAGGTGGGGAATCAGAGCTGGGGAATCAGTGGCGGGGAATCAGAGTTGGGGAATCAGAGGCGGGGAATCAGATATGGAGAAACAGAGGTGGGGTATCAGAGGCAGGGAAACAGAGGTGGGGAATCAGATATGGGGAATCAGAGGTGGGGAATCAAAGGTTTGGAAACAGAGGCAGGGAATCAGAGGCGGGGAGTCAGAGGCGGGGAATCAGAGGCAGGGAATCAGATGTGCGGAATCAGAGATGGGGAATCAGAGGCAGCGAATCAGAGGCGGGGAACCAGAGGCGGGGAATCAGAGGCGGGGAATCAGAGGCCGGGAATGAGAGGCCGGGAATCAGAGGCCGGGAATCAGAGATGGGGTATCAGAGGCGGGGAATCAAACACGGGGAATCAGAGCTGGGGAATCAGAGGCGGAGAATCAGAGTTGGGGAATCAGAGGCGGGGAATCAAATATGGGGAAACAGAGGCGGGGAATCAGAGGCGGGGAATCAGAGGCGCAGAAACAGAGGCGGGGTATCAGATATGGGGAATCAGAGGTGGGGAATCAGGGGCGGGGTATCAGAGGCTGGGTATCAGACACGGGGATTCAGAGGCGGGGAATCAGAGATGGGGAATCAGAGGCGGGGAATCAGAGGCAGGGAATCAGACGCGGGGAATCAGAGGCGGGGAATCAGAGCCTGGGAATCAGAGGCGGGGAATCAGAGGCAGGGAAAGAGAGGCGGGGAATCAGATATGGGGACTCAGAGGTGGGGAATCAGAGGTTGGGAATCAGAGGCAGGGAATCAGAGGCGGGGAATCAGAGGCGGGGAATCAGAGGCAGGGTTTCGGATGTGCGGAATCAGAGATGGGGAATCAGAGGTGGGGAATCAGAGTCCAGGATTCAGAGATGAGGAATCAGAGGTGGGGAATCAGAGGCGGAAAAACATAGGTGGGGAATCAGATACGGGGAATCAGAGGTGGGGAATCAGAGGCGGTGAATCAGAGTTGGGGAATCCGAGGCGGGGAATCAGAGCTGGGGTATCAGAGGCGGGGAATCAGAGTTTGGGAATCAGAGGAGGGGAATCAGATATGGGGAATCAGAGGCGGGGAATCAGAGGCGCGGAAAGAGAGGCGGGAAATCAGATATGGGGAATCAGAGGTGCAAATCGGGGAGGGGTATCAGAGGCTGGGTATCAGAAACGGGGATTCAGAGGCAGGGAATCAGATGTGCGGAATCAGAGATGGGGAATCAGAGGCAGCGAATCAGAGGCGGGGAACCAGAGGCGGGGAATCAGATATGGGTAATCAGAGGCGGGGAATCAGAGTTGGGGAATCAGAGGCGGGGAATCAGATATGGGGAAAGAGAGGCGGGGAATCAGAGGCGGGGAAACAGAGGCGGGGAATCTGATATGGGGAATCTGAGGTGGCGAATGAAAGGCGGTGAATCAGAGATGGGGAATCAGAGGCGGGGAATCAGAGGCAGGGAATCAAACACGGGGAATCAGAGGTGGGGTATCAGAGCTGGGGAATCAGAGGCGGGGAATCAGAGTTGGGGAATCAGAGGCGGGGAATCAGATATGGGGAAACAGAGGCGGGGAATCAGAGGCGGGGAAACAGAGGCGGGGAATCTGATTGGGGAATCAGAGGTGGCGAATGAAAGGCGGTGAATCAGAGATGGGGAATCAGAGGCGGGGAATCAGAGGCAGGGAATCAAACACGGGGAATCAGAGGTGGGGAATCAGAGCTGGGGAATCAGTGGCGGGGAATCAGAGTTGGGGAATCAGAGGCGTGGAATCAGATATGGTGAAACAGAGGTGGGGAATCAGAGGCAGGGAAACAGAGGTGGGGAATCAGATATGGGGAATCAGAGGTGGGGAATCAAAGGTTTGGAAACAGAGGCAGGGAATCAGAGGCGGGGAGTCAGAGGCGGGGAATCAGAGGCAGGGAATCAGATGTGCGGAATCAGAGATGGGGAATCAGAGGCAGCGAATCAGAGGCGGGGAACCAGAGGTGGGGAATCAGATGCCGGGAATCAGAGGCCGGGAATGAGAGGCCAGGAATCAGAGGCAGGGAATCAGAGGCCGGGAATCAGAGATGGGGAATCAGAGGCGGGCAATCAAACACGGGGAATCAGAGCTGGGGAATCAGAGGCGGGGAATCAGAGTTGGGGAATCAGAGGCGGGGAATCAAATATGGGGAAACAGAGGCGGGGAAACAGAGGCAGGGAATCAGAGGCGGGGAGTCAGAGGCTGGGAATCAGAGGCAGGGAATCAGATGTGCGGAATCAGAGATGAGGAATCAGAGGCAGCGAATCAGAGGGGGGGAACCAGAGGCGGGGAATCAGAGGCCGGGAATCAGAGGCCGGGAATGAGAGGCCTGGAATCAGAGGCCGGGAATCAGAGATGGGGTATCAGAGGCGGGGAATCAAACACGGGGAATCAGAGCTGGGGAATCAGAGGCGGGGAATCAGAGTTGGGGAATCAGAGGCGGGGAATCAAATATGGGGATACAGAGGCGGGGAATCAGAGGCGGGGAATCAGAGGCGCAGAAACAGAGGCGGGGTATCAGATATGGGGAATCAGAGGTGGGGAATCAGGGGCGGGGTATCAGAGGCTGGGTATCAGACACGGGGATTCAGAGGCGGGGAATCAGAGATGGGGAATCAGAGGCGGGGTATCAGAGGCAGGGAATCAGACGCGGGGAATCAGAGGCGGGGAATCAGAGCCTGGGAATCAGAGGCGGGTAATCAGAGGCAGGGAAAGAGAGGCGGGGAATCAGAGGCGGGGAATCAGAGGCGGGGAATCAGAGGCAGGGTTTCGGATGTGCGGAATCAGAGATGGGGAATCAGAGGTGGGGAATCAGAGTCCAGGATTCAGAGATGGGGAATCAGAGGCGTGGAATCAGAGGCGGAAAAACATAGGTGGGGAATCAGATACGGGGAATCAGAGGTGGGGAATCAGAGGCGGTGAATCAGAGTTGGGGAATCCGAGGCGGGGAATCAGAGCTGGGGTATCAGAGGCGGGGAATCAGAGTTTGGGAATCAGAGGAGGGGAATCAGATATGGGGAATCAGAGGCGGGGAATCAGAGGCGCGGAAAGAGAGGCGGGAAATCAGATATGGGGAATCAGAGGTGCAAATCGGGGAGGGGTATCAGAGGCTGGGTATCAGAAACGGGGATTCAGAGGCACGGAATCAGATGTGCGGAATCAGAGATGGGGAATCAGAGGCAGCGAATCAGAGGCGGGGAACCAGAGGCGGGGAATCAGATATGGGTAATCAGAGGCGGGGAATCAGAGTTGGGGAATCAGAGGCGGGGAATCAGATATGGGGAAAGAGAGGCGGGGAATCAGAGGCGGGGAAACAGAGGCGGGGAATCTGATATGGGGAATCTGAGGTGGCGAATGAAAGGCGGTGAATCAGAGATGGGGAATCAGAGGCGGGGAATCAGAGGCAGGGAATCAAACACGGGGAATCAGAGGTGGGGTATCAGAGCTGGGGAATCAGAGGCGGGGAATCAGAGTTGGGGAATCAGAGGCGGGGAATCAGATATGGGGAAACAGAGGCGGGGAATCAGAGGCGGGGAAACAGAGGCGGGGAATCTGATTGGGGAATCAGAGGTGGCGAATGAAAGGCGGTGAATCAGAGATGGGGAATCAGAGGCGGGGAATCAGAGGCAGGGAATCAAACACGGGGAATCAGAGGTGGGGAATCAGAGCTGGGGAATCAGTGGCGGGGAATCAGAGTTGGGGAATCAGAGGCGTGGAATCAGATATGGTGAAACAGAGGTGGGGAATCAGAGGCAGGGAAACAGAGGTGGGGAATCAGATATGGGGAATCAGAGGTGGGGAATCAAAGGTTTGGAAACAGAGGCAGGGAATCGGAGGCGGGGAGTCAGAGGCGGGGAATCAGAGGCAGGGAATCAGATGTGCGGAATCAGAGATGGGGAATCAGAGGCAGCGAATCAGAGGCGGGGAACCAGAGGTGGGGAATCAGAGGCCGGGAATCAGAGGCCGGGAATGAGAGGCCAGGAATCAGAGGCAGGGAATCAGAGGCCGGGAATCAGAGATGGGGAATCAGAGGCGGGCAATCAAACACGGGGAATCAGAGCTGGGGAATCAGAGGCGGGGAATCAGAGTTGGGGAATCAGAGGCGGGGAATCAAATATGGGGAAACATAGGCGGGGAAACAGAGGCAGGGAATCAGAGGCGGGGAGTCAGAGGCTGGGAATCAGAGGCAGGGAATCAGATGTGCGGAATCAGAGATGAGGAATCAGAGGCAGCGAATCAGAGGCGGGGAACCAGAGGCGGGGAATCAGTGGCCGGGAATCAGAGGCCGGGAATGAGAGGCCGGGAATCAGAGGCCGGGAATCAGAGATGGGGTATCAGAGGCGGGGAATCAAACACGGGGAATCAGAGCTGGGGAATCAGAGGCGGGGAATCAGAGTTGGGGAATCAGAGGCGGGGAATCAAATATGGGGAAACAGCGGCGGGGAATCAGAGGCGGGGAATCAGAGGCGCAGAAACAGAGGCGGGGTATCAGATATGGGGAATCAGAGGTGGGGAATCAGGGGCGGGGTATCAGAGGCTGGGTATCAGACACGGGGATTCAGAGGCGGGGAATCAGAGATGGGGAATCAGAGGCCGGGAATCAGAGGCAGGGAATCAGACGCGGGGAATCAGAGGCGGGGAATCAGAGCCTGGGAATCAGAGGCGGGGAATCAGAGGCGGGGAAAGAGAGGCGGGGAATCAGATATGGGGACTCAGAGGTGGGGAATCAGAGGTTGGGAATCAGAGGCAGGGAATCAGAGGCGGGGAATCAGAGGCGGGGAATCAGAGGCAGGGTTTCGGATGTGCGGAATCAGAGATGGGGAATCAGAGGTGGGGAATCAGAGTCCAGGAATCAGAGATGGGGAATCAGAGGCGGGGAATCAGAGGCGGAAAAACATAGGTGGGGAATCAGATACGGGGAATCAGAGGTGGGGAATCAGAGGCGGTGAATCAGAGTTGGGGAATCAGAGGCGGGGAATCAGATATTGGGAAACAGAGGCGGGGAATCAGAGGCAGGGAAACAGAGGTGGGGAATCAGATATGGGGAATCAGAGGTGGGGAATCAGAGGTTGGGAATGAGAGGCCGGGAATCAGAGGCCGGGGAATCAGAGGCGGGGAATCAGAGATGGGGAATCAGAGGCGGGGTATCAAACACGGGGAATCAGAGCTGGGGAATCAGAGGCGGGGAATCAGAGTTGGCGAATCAGATATGGGGAATCAGAGTTGGGGAATCAGGGGCGGGGAATCAGTGGCAGGGAATCAGAGGTGGGAATGAGAGGCGGGGAATCAGAGGCAGGGAATCAGACACGGGGAATCAGAGGCGGGGAATCAGAGATGGGGAATCAGAGGCGGTGAATCAGAGGCAGGGAATCGGACACCGGGAATCAGAGGCCGGGAATCAGAGCTGGGGAATCAGAGGCGGGGAATCAGAGTTGGCGAATCAGAGGCGGGGAATCAGATGTGGTGAATCAGAGGTGGGGAATCAGAGGTTGTGAATCAGAGATGGGGAATCACAGGCGGGAAATCAGAGGCAGGGAATCAGAGCTGGGGAATCAGAGGAGGGGAATCAGAGCTGGGGAATCAGAGGCAGGGAATCAGAGTTGGGGATTCAGAGGCGGGGAATCTGAGCTGGGGAATCAGAAGCGGGGAATCAGAGGCGGGGAATCAGAGGCAGGGAATCAGAGGCAGGGAATCAGATGTGGGGAATCAGAGGCAGGGAATCAGAGCTGGGGTATCAGAGGCGGGGAATCAGAGTTTGGGAATCAGAGGCGGGGAATCAGAGTTTGGGGAATCAGAGGCGGGGAATCAGATATGGGGAATCAGAGGCGGGGAATCAGAGGCGCGGAAAGAGAGGCGGGAAATCAGATATGGGGAATCAGAGGTGGGGAATCAAAGGTTTGGAAACAGAGGCAGGGAATAAGAGGCGGGGAGTCAGAGGCGGGGAATCAGAGGCAGGGAATCAGATGTGCGGAATCAGAGATGGGGAATCAGAGGCAGCGAATCAGAGGCGGGGAACCAGAGGTGGGGAATCAGAGGCCGGGAATCAGAGGCCGGGAATGAGAGGCCAGGAATCAGAGGCAGGGAATCAGAGGCCGGGAATCAGAGATGGGGAATCAGAGGCGGGCAATCAAACACGGGGAATCAGAGCTGGGGAATCAGAGGCGGGGAATCAGAGTTGGGGAATCAGAGGCGGGGAATCAAATATGGGGAAACAGAGGCGGGGAAACAGAGGCAGGGAATCAGAGGCGGGGAGTCAGAGGCTGGGAATCAGAGGCAGGGAATCAGATGTGCGGAATCAGAGATGAGGAATCAGAGGCAGCGAATCAGAGGCGGGGAACCAGAGGCGGGGAATCAGAGGCCGGGAATCAGAGGCCGGGAATGAGAGGCCGGGAATCAGAGGCCGGGAATCAGAGATGGGGTATCAGAGGCGGGGAATCAAACACGGGGTATCAGAGCTGGGGAATCAGAGGCGGGGAATCAGAGTTGGGGAATCAGAGGCGGGGAATCAAATATGGGGAAACAGAGGCGGGGAATCAGAGGCGGGGAATCAGAGGCGCAGAAACAGAGGCGGGGTATCAGATATGGGGAATCAGAGGTGGGGAATCAGGGGCAGGGTATCAGAGGCTGGGTATCAGACACGGGGATTCAGAGGCGGGGAATCAGAGATGGGGAATCAGAGGCCGGGAATCAGAGGCAGGGAATCAGACGCGGGGAATCAGAGGCGGGGAATCAGAGCCTGGGAATCAGAGGCGGGGAATCAGAGGCGGGGAAAGAGAGGCGGGGAATCAGATATGGGGACTCAGAGGTGGGGAATCAGAGGTTGGGAATCAGAGGCAGGGAATCAGAGGCGGGGAATCAGAGGCGGGGAATCAGAGGCAGGGTTTCGGATGTGCGGAATCAGAGATGGGGAATCAGAGGTGGGGAATCAGAGTCCAGGAATCAGAGATGGGGAATCAGAGGCGGGGAATCAGAGGCGGAAAAACATAGGTGGGGAATCAGATACGGGGAATCAGAGGTGGGGAATCAGAGGCGGTGAATCAGAGTTGGGGAATCAGAGGCGGGGAATCAGAGCTGGGGTATCAGAGGCGGGGAATCAGAGTTTGGGAATCAGAGGAGGGGAATCAGATATGGGGAATCAGAGGCGGGGAATCAGAGGCGCGGAAAGAGAGGCGGGAAATCAGATATGGGGAATCAGAGGTGCGAATCAGGGAGGGGTATCAGAGGCTGGGTATCAGAAACGGGGATTCAGAGGCAGGGAATCAGATGTGCGGAATCAGAGATGGGGAATCAGAGGCAGCGAATCAGAGGCGGGGAACCAGAGGCGGGGAATCAGATATGGGTAATCAGAGGCGTGGAATCAGAGTTGGGGAATCAGAGGCGGGGAATCAGATATGGGGAAAGAGAGGCGGGTAATCAGAGGCGGGGAAACAGAGGCGGGGAATCTGATATGGGGAATCTGAGGTGGCGAATGAAAGGCGGTGAATCAGAGATGGGGAATCAGAGGCGGGGAATCAGAGGCAGGGAATCAAACACGGGGAATCAGAGGTGGGGTATCAGAGCTGGGGAATCAGAGGCGGGGAATCAGAGTTGGGGAATCAGAGGCGGGGAATCAGATATTGGGAAACAGAGGCGGGGAATCAGAGGCAGGGAAACAGAGGTGGGGAATCAGATATGGGGAATCAGAGGTGGGGAATCAGAGGTTGGGAATGAGAGGCCGGGAATCAGAGGCCGGGGAATCAGAGGCGGGGAATCAGAGATGGGGAATCAGAGGCGGGGTATCAAACACGGGGAATCAGAGCTGGGGAATCAGAGGCGGGGAATCAGAGTTGGCGAATCAGATATGGGGAATCAGAGTTGGGGAATCAGGGGCGGGGAATCAGTGGCAGGGAATCAGAGGTGGGAATCAGAGGCGGGGAATCAGAGGCAGGGAATCAGACACGGGGAATCAGAGGCGGGGAATCAGAGCTGGGGAATCAGAGGCGGGGAATCAGAGTTGGCGAATCAGAGGCGGGGAATCAGATGTGGTGAATCAGAGGTGGGGAATCAGAGGTTGTGAATCAGAGATGGGGAATCACAGGCGGGAAATCAGAGGCAGGGAATCAGAGCTGGGGAATCAGAGGAGGGGAATCAGAGCTGGGGAATCAGAGGCAGGGAATCAGAGTTGGGGATTCAGAGGCGGGGAATCTGAGCTGGGGAATCAGAAGCGGGGAATCAGAGGCGGGGAATCAGAGGCAGGGAATCAGAGGCGGGGAATCAGAGGCAGGGAATCAGATGTGGGGAATCAGAGGCAGGGAATCAGAGCTGGGGTATCAGAGGCGGGGAATCAGAGTTTGGGAATCAGAGGCGGGGAATCAGATATGGGGAATCAGAGGCGGGGAATCAGAGGCGCGGAAAGAGAGGCGGGAAATCAGATATGGGGAATCAGAGGTGGGGAATCAGGGGAGGGGTATCAGAGGCTGGGTATCAGACAAGGGGATTCAGGGGCGGGGAATCAGAGATGGGGAATCAGAGGCGGGGAATCAGAGGCAGGGAATCAGAGGCGGGGAATCAGAGGCGGGGAATCAGAGCTGGGTAATCAGAGGCGGGGAATCAGAGTTGGGGAATCAGAGGCGGAGAATCAGATATGGGGAAAGAGAGGCGGGGAATCAGAGGCGGGGAAACAGAGGCGGGGAATCTGATATGGGGAATCAGAGGTGGCGAATGAAAGGCGGTGAATCAGAGATGGGGACTCAGAGGCGGGGAATCAGAGGCAGGGAATCAAACACGGGGAATCAGAGGTGGGGTATCAGAGCTGGGGATTCAGAGGCGGGGAATAAGAGTTGGGGAATCAGAGGCGAGGAATCAGATATTGGGAAACAGAGGCGGGGAATCAGAGGCAGGGAAACAGAGGTGGGGAATCAGATATGGGGAATCAGAGGTGGGGAATCAGAGGTTGGGAAACAGAGGCAGGGAATGAGAGGCGGGGAGTCAGAGGCGGGGAATCAGAGGCAGGGAATCAGATGTGCGGAATCAGAGATGGGGAATCAGAGGCAGCGAATCAGAGGCGGGGAACCAGAGGCGGGGATTCAGAGGCGGGGAATCAGATATGGGGAAACAGAGGCGGGGAATTAGATGCGGGCAAACAGAGGCGGGGAATCAGATATGGGGAATCAGAGGTGGGGAATCAAACACGGGGAATCAGAGCTGGGGAATCAGAGGTGGCGAATGAAAGGTGGTGAATCAGAGATGGGGAATCAGAGGCGGGGAATCAGAGGCAGGGAATCAAACACGGGGAATCAGAAGTGGGGAATCAGAGCTGGGGAATCAGAGGCGGGGAATCAGAGTTGGGGAATCAGAGGCGGGGAATCAGATATGGGGAAACAGAGGTGGGGAATCAGAGGCAGGGAAACAGAGGTGGGGAATCAGATATGGGGAATCAGAGGTGGGGAATCAGAGGTTGGGAAACAGAGGCAAGGGAATCAGAGGCGGGGAGTCAGAGGCGGGGAATCAGAGGCAGGGAATCAGATGTGCGGAATCAGAGATGGGGAATCAGAGGCAGCGAATCAGAGGCGGGGAACCAGAGGCGGGGAATCAGAGGCCGGGAATCAGAGGCCGGGAATGAGAGGCCGGGAATCAGCGGTCGGGAATCAGAGGCCGGGAATCAGAGATGGGGAATCAGAGGCGGGGAATCAAACACGGGGAATCAGAGCTGGGGAATCAGAGGCGGGGAATCAGAGTTGGGGAATCAGAGGCGGGGAATCAGATATGGGGAAACAGAGGTGGGGAATCAGAGGCGGGGAATCAGAGGCGCAGAAACAGAGGCGGGGTATCAGATATGGGGAATCAGAGGTGGGGAATCAGGGGCGGGGTATCAGAGGCTGGGTATCAGACACGGGGATTCAGAGGCGGGGAATCAGAGATGGGGAATCAGAGGCGGGGAATCAGAGGCAGGGAATCAGACGCGGGGAATCAGAGGCAGGGAATCAGAGCCTGGGAATCAGAGGCGGGGTATCAGAGGCGGGGAAACAGAGGCGGGGAATCAGATATGGGAATCAGAGGCGGGGTATCAGAGGTGGGGAATCAGAGGTTGGGAATCAGAGGCAGGGAATCAGAGGCGGGTAATCAGAGGCGGGGAATCAGAGGCAGGGATTCGGATGTGCGGAATCAGAGAAGGGGAATCAGAGGTGGGGAATCAGAGGCGGGAAAACATAGGTGGGGAATCAGATACGGGGAATCAGAGGTGGGGAATCAGAGTCCAGGAATCAGAGATGGGGAATCAGAGGCGGGGAATCAGAGGCGGAAAAACATAGGTGGGGAATCAGATACGGGGAATCAGAGGTGGGGAATCAGAGGCGGTGAATCAGAGTTGGGGAATCAGAGGCGGGGAATCAGAGCTGGGGTATCAGAGGCGGGGAATCAGAGTTTGGGAATCAGAGGAGGGGAATCAGATATGGGGAATCAGAGGCGGGGAATCAGAGGCGCGGAAAGAGAGGCGGGAAATCAGATATGGGGAATCAGAGGTGCGAATCAGGGAGGGGTATCAGAGGCTGGGTATCAGAAACGGGGATTCAGAGGCAGGGAATCAGATGTGCGGAATCAGAGATGGGGAATCAGAGGCAGCGAATCAGAGGCGGGGAACCAGAGGCGGGGAATCAGATATGGGTAATCAGAGGCGTGGAATCAGAGTTGGGGAATCAGAGGCGGGGAATCAGATATGGGGAAAGAGAGGCGGGTAATCAGAGGCGGGGAAACAGAGGCGGGGAATCTGATATGGGGAATCTGAGGTGGCGAATGAAAGGCGGTGAATCAGAGATGGGGAATCAGAGGCGGGGAATCAGAGGCAGGGAATCAAACACGGGGAATCAGAGGTGGGGTATCAGAGCTGGGGAATCAGAGGCGGGGAATCAGAGTTGGGGAATCAGAGGCGGGGAATCAGATATTGGGAAACAGAGGCGGGGAATCAGAGGCAGGGAAACAGAGGTGGGGAATCAGATATGGGGAATCAGAGGTGGGGAATCAGAGGTTGGGAATGAGAGGCCGGGAATCAGAGGCCGGGGAATCAGAGGCGGGGAATCAGAGATGGGGAATCAGAGGCGGGGTATCAAACACGGGGAATCAGAGCTGGGGAATCAGAGGCGGGGAATCAGAGTTGGCGAATCAGATATGGGGAATCAGAGTTGGGGAATCAGGGGCGGGGAATCAGTGGCAGGGAATCAGAGGTGGGAATCAGAGGCGGGGAATCAGAGGCAGGGAATCAGACACGGGGAATCAGAGGCGGGGAATCAGAGCTGGGGAATCAGAGGCGGGGAATCAGAGTTGGCGAATCAGAGGCGGGGAATCAGATGTGGTGAATCAGAGGTGGGGAATCAGAGGTTGTGAATCAGAGATGGGGAATCACAGGCGGGAAATCAGAGGCAGGGAATCAGAGCTGGGGAATCAGAGGAGGGGAATCAGAGCTGGGGAATCAGAGGCAGGGAATCAGAGTTGGGGATTCAGAGGCGGGGAATCTGAGCTGGGGAATCAGAAGCGGGGAATCAGAGGCGGGGAATCAGAGGCAGGGAATCAGAGGCGGGGAATCAGAGGCAGGGAATCAGATGTGGGGAATCAGAGGCAGGGAATCAGAGCTGGGGTATCAGAGGCGGGGAATCAGAGTTTGGGAATCAGAGGCGGGGAATCAGATATGGGGAATCAGAGGCGGGGAATCAGAGGCGCGGAAAGAGAGGCGGGAAATCAGATATGGGGAATCAGAGGTGGGGAATCAGGGGAGGGGTATCAGAGGCTGGGTATCAGACAAGGGGATTCAGGGGCGGGGAATCAGAGATGGGGAATCAGAGGCGGGGAATCAGAGGCAGGGAATCAGACGCGGGGAATCAGAGGCGGGGAATCAGAGCTGGGTAATCAGAGGCGGGGAATCAGAGTTGGGGAATCAGAGGCGGAGAATCAGATATGGGGAAAGAGAGGCGGGGAATCAGAGGCGGGGAAACAGAGGCGGGGAATCTGATATGGGGAATCAGAGGTGGCGAATGAAAGGCGGTGAATCAGAGATGGGGACTCAGAGGCGGGGAATCAGAGGCAGGGAATCAAACACGGGGAATCAGAGGTGGGGTATCAGAGCTGGGGATTCAGAGGCGGGGAATAAGAGTTGGGGAATCAGAGGCGAGGAATCAGATATTGGGAAACAGAGGCGGGGAATCAGAGGCAGGGAAACAGAGGTGGGGAATCAGATATGGGGAATCAGAGGTGGGGAATCAGAGGTTGGGAAACAGAGGCAGGGAATGAGAGGCGGGGAGTCAGAGGCGGGGAATCAGAGGCAGGGAATCAGATGTGCGGAATCAGAGATGGGGAATCAGAGGCAGCGAATCAGAGGCGGGGAACCAGAGGCGGGGATTCAGAGGCGGGGAATCAGATATGGGGAAACAGAGGCGGGGAATTAGATGCGGGCAAACAGAGGCGGGGAATCAGATATGGGGAATCAGAGGTGGGGAATCAAACACGGGGAATCAGAGCTGGGGAATCAGAGGTGGCGAATGAAAGGTGGTGAATCAGAGATGGGGAATCAGAGGCGGGGAATCAGAGGCAGGGAATCAAACACGGGGAATCAGAAGTGGGGAATCAGAGCTGGGGAATCAGAGGCGGGGAATCAGAGTTGGGGAATCAGAGGCGGGGAATCAGATATGGGGAAACAGAGGTGGGGAATCAGAGGCAGGGAAACAGAGGTGGGGAATCAGATATGGGGAATCAGAGGTGGGGAATCAGAGGTTGGGAAACAGAGGCAAGGGAATCAGAGGCGGGGAGTCAGAGGCGGGGAATCAGAGGCAGGGAATCAGATGTGCGGAATCAGAGATGGGGAATCAGAGGCAGCGAATCAGAGGCGGGGAACCAGAGGCGGGGAATCAGAGGCCGGGAATCAGAGGCCGGGAATGAGAGGCCGGGAATCAGCGGTCGGGAATCAGAGGCCGGGAATCAGAGATGGGGAATCAGAGGCGGGGAATCAAACACGGGGAATCAGAGCTGGGGAATCAGAGGCGGGGAATCAGAGTTGGGGAATCAGAGGCGGGGAATCAGATATGGGGAAACAGAGGTGGGGAATCAGAGGCGGGGAATCAGAGGCGCAGAAACAGAGGCGGGGTATCAGATATGGGGAATCAGAGGTGGGGAATCAGGGGCGGGGTATCAGAGGCTGGGTATCAGACACGGGGATTCAGAGGCGGGGAATCAGAGATGGGGAATCAGAGGCGGGGAATCAGAGGCAGGGAATCAGACGCGGGGAATCAGAGGCAGGGAATCAGAGCCTGGGAATCAGAGGCGGGGTATCAGAGGCGGGGAAACAGAGGCGGGGAATCAGATATGGGAATCAGAGGCGGGGTATCAGAGGTGGGGAATCAGAGGTTGGGAATCAGAGGCAGGGAATCAGAGGCGGGTAATCAGAGGCGGGGAATCAGAGGCAGGGATTCGGATGTGCGGAATCAGAGAAGGGGAATCAGAGGTGGGGAATCAGAGGCGGGAAAACATAGGTGGGGAATCAGATACGGGGAATCAGAGGTGGGGAATCAGAGGCGGTGAATCAGAGATGGGGATTCAGAGGCGGGGAATTAGAGGCTGGAAATCAGACACGGGGAATCAGAGGCTGTGAATCAGAGGCGGGGAATCAGAGGCGGGGAATCAGAGGCGGGAAAACATAGGTGGGGAATCAGATACGGGGAATCAGAGGTGGGGAATAAGAGGCGGTGAATCAGAGATGGGGATTCAGAGGCGGGGAATCAGAGCTGGGGAATCAGAGGCAGGGAATCAGAGGCGGGTAATCAGAGGCGGGGAATCAGAGGCAGGGATTCGGATGTGCGGAATCAGAGAAGGGGAATCAGAGGTGGGGAATCAGAGGCGGGAAAACATAGGTGGGGAATCAGATACGGGGAATCAGAGGTGGGGAATCAGAGGCGGTGAATCAGAGATGGGGATTCAGAGGCGGGGAATCAGAGCTGGGGAATCAGAGGCAGGGAATCAGAGTTGGGGATTCAGAGGCGGGTAATCAGATATGGGGAATCAGAGGCGGGGAATTAGAGGCGGGCAAACAGAGGCGGGGAATCAGATATGGTGAATCAGAGGTGGGGAATCAGAGGCGGGGAATTAGAGGCTGTGAATCAGAGGCGGGGAATCAGAGGCGGGGAATCAGAGCTGGGGAATCAGAGGCAGGGAATCAGAGTTGGGGATTCAGAGGCGGGTAATCAGATATGGGGAATCAGAGGCGGGGAATCAGATATGGTGAATCAGAGGTGGGGTATCAGAGGTGGGGAATCAGAGGTTGGGAATCAGAGGCAGGGAATCAGAGGCGGGTAATCAGAGGCGGGGAATCAGAGGCAGGGATTCGGATGTGCGGAATCAGAGAAGGGGAATCAGAGGTGGGGAATCAGAGGCGGGAAAACATAGGTGGGGAATCAGATACGGGGAATCAGAGGTGGGGAATCAGAGGCGGTGAATCAGAGATGGGGATTCAGAGGCGGGGAATCAGAGCTGGGGAATCAGAGGCAGGGAATCAGAGTTGGGGATTCAGAGGCGGGTAATCAGATATGGGGAATCAGAGGCGGGGAATTAGAGGCGGGCAAACAGAGGCGGGGAATCAGATATGGTGAATCAGAGGTGGGGAATCAGAGGCGGGGAATTAGAGGCTGTGAATCAGAGGCGGGGAATCAGAGGCGGGGAATCAGAGCTGGGGAATCAGAGGCAGGGAATCAGAGTTGGGGATTCAGAGGCGGGTAATCAGATATGGGGAATCAGAGGCGGGGAATTAGAGGCGGGCAAACAGAGGCGGGGAATCAGATATGGTGAATCAGAGGTGGGGAATCAGAGGTGGGGAATCAGAGGCTGTGAATCAGAGGCGGGGAATCAGAGGCGGGGAATCAGAGCTGGGGAATCAGAGGCAGGGAATCAGAGTTGGGGATTCAGAGGCGGGTAATCAGATATGGGGAATCAGAGGCGGGGAATTAGAGGCGGGCAAACAGAGGCGGGGAATCAGATATGGTGAATCAGAGGTGGGGAATCAAAGGTTGTGAAACAGAGATGGGGAATCACAGGCGGGAAATCAGAGGCAGGAAATCAGAGCTGGGGAATCAGAGGCGGGGAATCAGAGCTGGGGAATCAGAGGCGGGGAATCAGAGTTTGGGAATCAGAGGCGGGGAATTAGATTTGGGGAAACAGAGGCTGGGAATCAGAGGTGGGGAAACAGAGCTGGGGAATCAGAGGCGGGGAATCAGAGTTGGGGAATCAGTGGCGGGGAATCAGATATGGGGAATCTGAGGCGGGGAATCAGAGGCGTGGAAAGAGAGGCGGGGAATCAGATATGGGGAATCAGAGGTGGGGAATCAGGGGCGGGGTATCAGAGGCTGGGTATCAGACACGGGGATTCAGAGGCGGGGAATCAGAGATGGGGAATCAGAGGCGGGGAATCAGAGGCAGGGAATCAGACGCGGGGAATCAGATGCGGGGAATCAGAGCTGGGTAATCAGAGGCGGGGAATCAGAGTTGGGGAATCAGAGGCGGGGAATCAGATATGGGGAAACAGAGGCGGGGAATCAGAGGCGGGGAAACAGAGGCGGGGAATCTGATTGGGGAATCAGAGGTGGCGAATGAAAGGCGGTGAATCAGAGATGGCGAATCAGAGGCGGGGAATCAGAGGCAGGGAATCAAACACGGGGAATCAGAGGTGGGGAATCAGAGCTGGGGAATCAGTGGCGGGGAATCAGAGTTGGGGAATCAGAGGCGGGGAATCAGATATGGTGACACAGAGGTGGGGAATCAGAGGCAGGGAAACAGAGGTGGGGAAACAGATATGGGGAATCAGAGGTGGGGAATCAAAGGTTTGGAAACAGAGGCAGGGAATCAGAGGCGGGGAGTCAGAGGCGGGGAATCAGAGGCAGGGAATCAGATGTGCGGAATCAGAGATGGGGAATCAGAGGCAGCGAATCAGAGGCGGGGAACCAGAGGCGGGGAATCAGAGGCCGGGAATCAGAGGCCGGGAATGAGAGGCCGGGAATCAGAGGCAGGGAATCAGAGGCCGGGAATCAGAGATGGGGAATCAGAGGCGGGGAATCAAACACGGGGAATCAGAGCTGGGGAATCAGAGGCGGGGAATCAGGGTTGGGGAATCAGAGGCGGGGAATCAGATATGGGGAAACAGAGGCGGGGAAACAGAGGCAGGGAATCAGAGGCGGGGAGTCAGTGGCTGGGAATCAGAGGCAGGGAATCAGATGTGCGGAATCAGAGATGAGGAATCAGAGACAGCGAATCAGAGGCGGGGAACCAGAGGCGGGGAATCAGAGGCCGGGAATCAGAGGCCGGGAATGAGAGGCCGGGAATCAGAGGCCGGGAATCAGAGATGGGGTATCAGAGGCGGGGAATCAAACACGGGGAATCAGAGCTGGTGAATCAGAGGCGGGGAATCAGAGGCGGGGAATCAGAGTTGGGGAATCAGAGGCGGGGAATCAAATATGGGGAAACAGAGGCGGGGAATCAGAGGCGGGGAATCAGAGGCGCAGAAACAGAGGCGGGGTATCAGATATGGGGCATCAGAGGTGGGGAATCAGGGGCGGGTTATCAGAGGCTGGGTATCAGACACGGGGATTCAGAGGCGGGGAATCAGAGATGGGGAATCAGAGGCGGGGAATCAGAGGCAGGGAATCAGACGCGGGGAATCAGAGGGGGGGAATCAGAGCCTGGGAATCAGAGGCGGGGAATCAGAGGCAGGGAAAGAGAGGCGGGGAATCAGATATGGGGACTCAGAGGTGGGGAATCAGAGGTTGGGAATCAGAGGCAGGGAATCAGAGGCGGGGAATCAGAGGCGGGGAATCAGAGGCAGGGTTTCGGATGTGCGGAATCAGAGATGGGGAATCAGAGGTGGGGAATCAGAGTCCAGGAATCAGAGATGGGGAATCAGAGGCGGGGAATCAGAGGCGGAAAAACATAGGTGGGGAATCAGGTACGGGGAATCAGAGGTGGGGAATCAGAGGCGGTGAATCAGAGTTGGGGAATCAGAGGCGGGGAATCAGAGCTGGGGTATCAGAGGCGGGGAATCAGAGTTTGGGAATCAGAGGAGGGGAATCAGATATGGGGAATCAGAGGCGGGGAATCAGAGGCGCGGAAAGAGAGGCGGGAAATCAGATATGGGGAATCAGAGGTGCAAATCGGGGAGGGGTATCAGAGGCTGGGTATCAGAAACGGGGATTCAGAGGCAGGGAATCAGATGTGCGGAATCAGAGATGGGGAATCAGAGGCAGCGAATCAGAGGCGGGGAACCAGAGGCGGGGAATCAGATATGGGTAATCAGAGGCGGGGAATCAGAGTTGGGGAATCAGAGGCGGGGAATCAGATATGGGGAAAGAGAGGCGGGGAATCAGAGGCGGGGAAACAGAGGCGGGGAATCTGATATGGGGAATCTGAGGTGGCGAATGAAAGGCGGTGAATCAGAGATGGGGAATCAGAGGCGGGGAATCAGAGGCAGGGAATCAAACACGGGGAATCAGAGGTGGGGTATCAGAGCTGGGGAATCAGAGGCGGGGAATCAGAGTTGGGGAATCAGAGGCGGGGAATCAGATATGGGGAAAGAGGCGGGGAATCAGAGGCGGGGAAACAGAGGCGGGGAATCTGATTGGGGAATCTGAGGTGGCGAATGAAAGGCGGTGAATCAGAGATGGGGAATCAGAGGCGGGGAATCAGAGGCAGGGAATCAAACACGGGGAATCAGAGGTGGGGAATCAGAGCTGGGGAATCAGTGGCGGGGAATCAGAGTTGGGGAATCAGAGGCGGGGAATCAGATATGGTGAAACAGAGGTGGGGAATCAGAGGCAGGGAAACAGAGGTGGGGAATCAGATATGGGGAATCAGAGGTGGGGAATCAAAGGTTTGGAAACAGAGGCAGGGAATCAGAGGCGGGGAGTCAGAGGCGGGGAATCAGAGGCAGGGAATCAGATGTGCGGAATCAGAGATGGGGAATCAGAGGCAGCGAATCAGAGGCGGGGAACCAGAGGCGGGGAATCAGAGGCCGGGAATCAGAGGCCGGGAATGAGAGGCCGGGAATCAGAGGCAGGGAATCAGAGGCCGGGAATCAGAGATGGGGAATCAGAGGAGGGCAATCAAACACGGGGAATCAGAGCTGGGGAATCAGAGGCGGGGAATCAGAGTTGGGGAATCAGAGGCGGGGAATCAGATATGGGGAAACAGAGGCGGGGAGACAGAGGCAGGGAATCAGAGGCGGGGAGTCAGAGGCTGGGAATCAGAGGCAGGGAATCAGATGTGCGGAATCAGAGATGAGGAATCAGAGGCAGCGAATCAGAGGCGGGGAACCAGAGGCGGGGAATCAGAGGCCGGGAATCAGAGGCCGGGAATGAGAGGCCGGGAATCAGAGGCTGGGAATCAGAGATGGGGTATCAGAGGCGGGGAATCAAACACGGGGAATCAGAACTGGGGAATCAGAGGCGGGGAATCAGAGTTGGGGAATCAGAGGCGGGGAATCAAATATGGGGAAACAGAGGCGGGGAATCAGAGGCGGGGAATCAGAGGCGCCGAAACAGAGGCGGGGTATCAGATATGGGGAATCAGAGGTGGGGAATCAGGGGCGGGGTATCAGAGGCTGGGTATCAGACACGGGGATTCAGAGGCGGGGAATCAGAGATGGGGAATCAGAGGCGGGGAATCAGAGGCAGGGAATCAGACGCGGGGAATCAGAGGCGGGGAATCAGGGCCTGGGAATCAGAGGCGGGGAATCAGAGGCGGGGAAAGAGAGGCGGGGAATCAGATATGGGGACTCAGAGGTGGGGAATCAGAGGTTGGGAATCAGAGGCAGGGAATCAGAGGCGGGGAATCAGAGGCGGGGAATCAGAGGCAGGGTTTTGGATGTGCGGAATCAGAGATGGGGAATCAGAGGTGGGGAATCAGAGTCCAGGAATCAGAGATGGGGTATCAGAGGCGGGGAATCAGAGGCGGAAAAACATAGGTGGGGAATCAGATACGGGGAATCAGAGGTGGGGAATCAGAGGCGGTGAATCAGAGTTGGGGAATCAGAGGCGGGGAATCAGAGCTGGGGTATCAGAGGCGGGGAATCAGAGTTTGGGAATCAGAGGAGGGGAATCAGATATGGGGAATCAGAGGCGGGGAATCAGAGGCGCGGAAAGAGAGGCGGGAAATCAGATATGGGGAATCAGAGGTGCGAATCGGGGAGGGGTATCAGACGCTGGGTATCAGAAACGGGGATTCAGAGGCAGGGAATCAGATGTGCGGAATCAGAGATGGGGAATCAGAGGCAGCGAATCAGAGGCGGGGAACCAGAGGCGGGGAATAAGATATGGGTAATCAGAGGCGGGGAATCAGAGGCGGGGAAACAGAGGCGGGGAATCTGATATGGGGAATCTGAGGTGGCGAATGAAAGGCGGTGAATCAGAGATGGGGAATCAGAGGCGGGGAATCAGGGGCAGGGAATCAAACACGGGGAATCAGAGGTGGGGTATCAGAGCTGGGGAATCAGAGGCGGGGAATCAGAGTTGGGGAATCAGAGGCGGGGAATCAGATATTGGGAAACAGAGGCGGGGAATAAGAGGCAGGGAAACAGAGGTGGGGAATCAGATATGGGGAATCAGAGGTGGGGAATCAGAGGTTGGGAATGAGAGGCCGGGAATCAGAGGCCGGGGAATCAGAGGCGGGGAATCAGAGATGGGGAATCAGAGGCGGGGTATCAAACACGGGGAATCAGAGCTGGGGAATCAGAGGCGGGGAATCAGAGTTGGCGAATCAGATATGGGGAATCAGAGTTGGGGAATCAGGGGCGGGGAATCAGTGGCAGGGAATCAGAGGTGGGAATCAGAGGCGGGGAATCAGAGGCAGGGAATCAGACACGGGGAATCAGAGGCGGGGAATCAGAGATGGGGAATCAGAGGCGGTGAATCAGAGGCAGGGAATCGGACACCGGGAATCAGAGGCGGGGATTCAGAGCTGGGGAATCAGAGGCGGGGAATCAGAGTTGGCGAATCAGAGCGGGGAATCAGATGTGGTGAATCAGAGGTGGGGAATCAGAGGTTGTGAATCAGAGATGGGAAATCACAGGCGGGAAATCAGAGGCAGGGAATCAGAGCTGGGGAATCAGAGGAGGGGAATCAGAGCTGGGGAATCAGAGGCAGGGAATCAGAGTTGGGGATTCAGAGGCGGGGAATCTGAGCTGGGGAATCAGAAGCGGGGAATCAGAGGCGGGCAATCAGAGGCAGGGAATCAGAGGCGGGGAATCAGAGGCAGGGAATCAGATGTGGGGAATCAGAGGCAGGGAATCAGAGCTGGGGTATCAGAGGCGGGGAATCAGAGTTTGGGAATCAGAGGCGGGGAATCAGATATGGGGAATCAGAGGCGGGGAATCAGAGGCGCGGAAAGAGAGGCGGGAAATCAGATATGGGGAATCAGAGGTGGGGAATCAGGGGAGGGGTATCAGAGGCTGGGTATCAGACACGGGGATTCAGGGGCGGGGAATCAGAGATGGGGAATCAGAGGCGGGGAATCAGAGGCAGGGAATCAGACGCCGGGAATCAGAGGCGGGGAATCAGAGCTGGGTAATCAGAGGCGGGGAATCAGAGTTGGTGAATCAGAGGCGGAGAATCTGATATGGGGAAAGAGAGGCGGGGAATCAGAGGCGGGGAAACAGAGGCGGGGAATCTGATATGGGGAATCAGAGGTGGCGAATGAAAGGCGGTGAATCAGAGATGGGGAATCAGAGGCGGGGAATCAGAGGCAGGGAATCAAACACGGGGAATCAGAGGTGGGGTATCAGAGCTGGGGAATCAGAGGCGGGGAATAAGAGTTGGGGAATCAGAGGCGAGGAATCAGATATTGGGAAACAGAGGCGGGGAATCAGAGGCAGGGAAACAGAGGTGGGGAATCAGATATGGGGAATCAGAGGTGGGGAATCAGAGGTTGGGAAACAGAGGCAGGGAATCAGAGGCGGGGAGTCAGAGGCGGGGATTCAGAGGCAGGGAATCAGATGTGCGGAATCAGAGATGGGGAATCAGAGGCAGCGAATCAGAGGCGGGGAACCAGAGGCGGGGATTCAGAGGCGGGGAATCAGATATGGGGAAACAGAGGCGGGGAATTAGAGGCGGGCAAACAGAGGCGGGGAATCAGATATGGGGAATCAGAGGTGGGGAATCAGAGGTTGTGAATCAGAGATGGGGAATCACAGGCGGGAAATCAGAGGCAGGGAATCAGAGCTGGGGAATCAGAGGCGGGGAATCAGAGCTGGGGAATCATAGGCAGGGAATCAGAGTTGGGGATTCAGAGGCGGGGAATCAGAGCTGGGGAATCAGAGGCGGGGAATCAGAGGCAGGGAATCAGAGGCGGGGAATCAGAGGCAGGGAATCAGATATGGGGATTCAGAGGTGGGGAAATCAGAGGTTGGGAATCAGAGGCAGGGAATCGGAGGCAGGGAATCAGAGGCAGGGAATCAGATGTGGGGAATCAGAGGCGGGGAATCAGAGGCGGGGAATCAGAGGTGGGGAAACAGAGCTGGGGAATCAGAGGCGGGGAATCAGAGTTGGGGAATCAGAGGTGGGGAATCAGACATGGGGAAGCAGAGGCGGGGAATCAGAGGCGCGGAAAGAGAGGCGGGGAATCAGATATGGGGAATCAGAGGTGGGGAATCAGATATGGGGAAACAGAGGCGGGGAATCAGAGGCGGGGAAACAGAGGTGGGGAATCTGATATGGGGAATCAGAGGTGGCGAATGAAAGGCGGTGAATCTGAGATGGGGAATCAGAGGCGGGGAATCAGAGGCAGGGAATCAAACACGGGGAATCAGAGGTGGGGAATCAGAGCTGGGGAATCAGAGGCGGGGAATCAGAGTTGGGGAATCAGAGGCGGGGAATCAGATATGGGGAAACAGAGGTGGGGAATCAGGCAGGGAAACAGAGGTGGGGAATCAGATATGGGGAATCAGAGGTGGGGAATCAGAGGTTGGGAAGCAGAGGCAGGGAATCAGAGGCGGGGAGTCAGAGGCGGGGCATCAGAGGCAGGGTATCAGATGTGCGGAATCAGAGTTGGGGAATCAGAGGCAGCGAATCAGAGGCGGGGAACCAGATGCGGGGAATCAGATATGAGTAATCCGAGGCGGGGAATCAGAGTTGGGGAATCAGAGGCGGGGAATCAGATATGGGGAAAGAGAGGCGGTGAATCAGAGGCGGGGAAACAGAGGCGGGGAATCTGATATGGGGAATCAGAGGTGACGAATTAAAGGCGGTGAATCAGAGATGGGGAATCAGAGGCGGGGAATCAGAGGCAGGGACTCAAAGACGGGGAATCAGAGGTGGGGTATCAGAGCTGGGGAATCAGAGGCGGGGAATCTGAGTTGGGGAATCAGAGGCGGGGAATCAGATATTGGGAAACAGAGGCGGGGAGTCAGAGGCAGGGAAACAGAGGTGGGGAATCAGATATGGGGAAACAGAGGTGGGGAATCAGAGGTTGGGAAACAGAGGCAGGGAATCAGAGGCGGGGAGTCAGAGGCGGGGAATCAGAGTCAGGGAATCAAATGTGCGGAATCAGAGATGGGGAATCAGAGGCAGCGAATCAGAGGCGGGGAACCAGAGGCGGGGATTCAGAGGCGGGGAATCAGATATGGGGAAACAGAGGCGGGGAATTAGAGGCGGGAAACAGAGGCGGGGAATCAGATATGGGGAATCAGAGGTGGGGAATCAGAGGTTGTGAATCAGAGATGGGGAATCACAGGCGGGAAATCAAAGGCAGGGAATCAGAGCTGGGGAATCAGAGGCGGGGAATCAGAGCTGGGGAATCAGAGGCGGGGAATCAGAGCTGGGGAATCAGAGGCAGGGAATCAGAGTTGGGGATTCAGAGGAGGGGAATCAGAGCTGGGGAATCAGTGGCGGGGAATCAGAGGCAGGGAATCAGAGGCGGGGAATCAGAGGCAGGGAATCAGATATGGGGATTCAGAGGTGGGGAATCAGAGGTTGGGAATCAGAGGCAGGGAATCGGAGGCAGGGTATCAGAGGCAGGGAATCAGATGTGGGGAATCAGAGGCTGGGAATCAGAGCTGGGGAATCAGAGGCGTGGAATCAGAGTTTGGGAATCAGAGGCGGGGAATTAGATATGGGGAAACAGAGGCGGGGAATCAGAGGTGGGGAAACAGAGCTGGTGAATCAGAGGCGGGGAATCAGAGTTGGGGAATCAGAGGCGGGGAATCAGATATGGGGAATCAGAGGCGGGGAATCAGAGGCGCGGAAAGAGAGGCGGGGAATCAGATATGGGGAATCAGAGGTGGGGAATCAGGGGCGTGGTATCAGAGGCTGGGTATCAGACACGGGGATTCAGAGGCGGGGAATCAGAGATGGGGAATCAGAGGCGGGGAATCAGAGGCAGGGATCAGATGCGGGGAATCAGAGGCGGGGAATCAGAGTCCAGGAATCAGAGGCGGGGAATCAGAGTTGGGGAATCAGAGGCGGGGAATCAGATATGGGGAAACAGAGGCGGGGAATCAGAGGCGGGGAAACAGAGGCGGGGAATCTGATATGGGGAATCAGAGGTGGCGAATGAAAGGAAGTGAATCAGAGATGGGGAATCAGAGGCGGGGAATCAGAGGCAGGGAATCAAACACGGTGAATAAGAGGCGGGGAATCAGAGCTGGAGAATCAGAGGCGGGGAATCAGAGTTGGGCAATCAGAGGCGGGGAATCAAATATGGGCAACCAGAGGCGGGGAATCAGAGGCAGGGAAACAGAGGTGGGGAATCAGATATGGGGTATCAGAGGTGGGGAATCAGAGGTTGGGAAACAGAGGCAGGGAATCAGAGGCGGGGAGTCAGAGGCGGGGAATCAGAGGCAGGGAATCAGATGTGCGGAATCAGAGATGGAGAATCAGATGCAGCGAAAAAGAGGCGGGGAACCAGAGGCGGGGAATCAGAGGCCGGGAATCAGAGGCCGGGAATGAGAGGCCGGGAATCAGAGGCCGGGGAATCAGAGGCGGGGAATCAGAGATGGGGAATCAGAGGCGGGGAATCAAACACGGGGAATCAGAGCTGGGGAATCAGAGGCGGGGAATCAGAGGCGGGGAATCAGAGGCGCAGAAACAGAGGCGGGGTATCAGATATGGGGCATCAGAGGTGGGGAATCAGGGGCGGGTTATCAGAGGCTGGGTATCAGACACGGGGATTCAGAGGCGGGGAATCAGAGATGGGGAATCAGAGGCGGGGAATCAGAGGCAGGGAATCAGACGCGGGGAATCAGAGGGGGGGAATCAGAGCCTGGGAATCAGAGGCGGGGAATCAGAGGCAGGGAAAGAGAGGCGGGGAATCAGATATGGGGACTCAGAGGTGGGGAATCAGAGGTTGGGAATCAGAGGCAGGGAATCAGAGGCGGGGAATCAGAGGCGGGGAATCAGAGGCAGGGTTTCGGATGTGCGGAATCAGAGATGGGGAATCAGAGGTGGGGAATCAGAGTCCAGGAATCAGAGATGGGGAATCAGAGGCGGGGAATCAGAGGCGGAAAAACATAGGTGGGGAATCAGGTACGGGGAATCAGAGGTGGGGAATCAGAGGCGGTGAATCAGAGTTGGGGAATCAGAGGCGGGGAATCAGAGCTGGGGTATCAGAGGCGGGGAATCAGAGTTTGGGAATCAGAGGAGGGGAATCAGATATGGGGAATCAGAGGCGGGGAATCAGAGGCGCGGAAAGAGAGGCGGGAAATCAGATATGGGGAATCAGAGGTGCAAATCGGGGAGGGGTATCAGAGGCTGGGTATCAGAAACGGGGATTCAGAGGCAGGGAATCAGATGTGCGGAATCAGAGATGGGGAATCAGAGGCAGCGAATCAGAGGCGGGGAACCAGAGGCGGGGAATCAGATATGGGTAATCAGAGGCGGGGAATCAGAGTTGGGGAATCAGAGGCGGGGAATCAGATATGGGGAAAGAGAGGCGGGGAATCAGAGGCGGGGAAACAGAGGCGGGGAATCTGATATGGGGAATCTGAGGTGGCGAATGAAAGGCGGTGAATCAGAGATGGGGAATCAGAGGCGGGGAATCAGAGGCAGGGAATCAAACACGGGGAATCAGAGGTGGGGTATCAGAGCTGGGGAATCAGAGGCGGGGAATCAGAGTTGGGGAATCAGAGGCGGGGAATCAGATATGGGGAAAGAGGCGGGGAATCAGAGGCGGGGAAACAGAGGCGGGGAATCTGATTGGGGAATCTGAGGTGGCGAATGAAAGGCGGTGAATCAGAGATGGGGAATCAGAGGCGGGGAATCAGAGGCAGGGAATCAAACACGGGGAATCAGAGGTGGGGAATCAGAGCTGGGGAATCAGTGGCGGGGAATCAGAGTTGGGGAATCAGAGGCGGGGAATCAGATATGGTGAAACAGAGGTGGGGAATCAGAGGCAGGGAAACAGAGGTGGGGAATCAGATATGGGGAATCAGAGGTGGGGAATCAAAGGTTTGGAAACAGAGGCAGGGAATCAGAGGCGGGGAGTCAGAGGCGGGGAATCAGAGGCAGGGAATCAGATGTGCGGAATCAGAGATGGGGAATCAGAGGCAGCGAATCAGAGGCGGGGAACCAGAGGCGGGGAATCAGAGGCCGGGAATCAGAGGCCGGGAATGAGAGGCCGGGAATCAGAGGCAGGGAATCAGAGGCCGGGAATCAGAGATGGGGAATCAGAGGAGGGCAATCAAACACGGGGAATCAGAGCTGGGGAATCAGAGGCGGGGAATCAGAGTTGGGGAATCAGAGGCGGGGAATCAGATATGGGGAAACAGAGGCGGGGAGACAGAGGCAGGGAATCAGAGGCGGGGAGTCAGAGGCTGGGAATCAGAGGCAGGGAATCAGATGTGCGGAATCAGAGATGAGGAATCAGAGGCAGCGAATCAGAGGCGGGGAACCAGAGGCGGGGAATCAGAGGCCGGGAATCAGAGGCCGGGAATGAGAGGCCGGGAATCAGAGGCTGGGAATCAGAGATGGGGTATCAGAGGCGGGGAATCAAACACGGGGAATCAGAGCTGGGGAATCAGAGGCGGGGAATCAGAGTTGGGGAATCAGAGGCGGGGAATCAAATATGGGGAAACAGAGGCGGGGAATCAGAGGCGGGGAATCAGAGGCGCAGAAACAGAGGCGGGGTATCAGATATGGGGAATCAGAGGTGGGGAATCAGGGGCGGGGTATCAGAGGCTGGGTATCAGACACGGGGATTCAGAGGCGGGGAATCAGAGATGGGGAATCAGAGGCGGGGAATCAGAGGCAGGGAATCAGACGCGGGGAATCAGAGGCGGGGAATCAGGGCCTGGGAATCAGAGGCGGGGAATCAGAGGCGGGGAAAGAGAGGCGGGGAATCAGATATGGGGACTCAGAGGTGGGGAATCAGAGGTTGGGAATCAGAGGCAGGGAATCAGAGGCGGGGAATCAGAGGCGGGGAATCAGAGGCAGGGTTTTGGATGTGCGGAATCAGAGATGGGGAATCAGAGGTGGGGAATCAGAGTCCAGGAATCAGAGATGGGGTATCAGAGGCGGGGAATCAGAGGCGGAAAAACATAGGTGGGGAATCAGATACGGGGAATCAGAGGTGGGGAATCAGAGGCGGTGAATCAGAGTTGGGGAATCAGAGGCGGGGAATCAGAGCTGGGGTATCAGAGGCGGGGAATCAGAGTTTGGGAATCAGAGGAGGGGAATCAGATATGGGGAATCAGAGGCGGGGAATCAGAGGCGCGGAAAGAGAGGCGGGAAATCAGATATGGGGAATCAGAGGTGCGAATCGGGGAGGGGTATCAGACGCTGGGTATCAGAAACGGGGATTCAGAGGCAGGGAATCAGATGTGCGGAATCAGAGATGGGGAATCAGAGGCAGCGAATCAGAGGCGGGGAACCAGAGGCGGGGAATAAGATATGGGTAATCAGAGGCGGGGAATCAGAGGCGGGGAAACAGAGGCGGGGAATCTGAAATGGGGAATCTGAGGTGGCGAATGAAAGGCGGTGAATCAGAGATGGGGAATCAGAGGCGGGGAATCAGGGGCAGGGAATCAAACACGGGGAATCAGAGGTGGGGTATCAGAGCTGGGGAATCAGAGGCGGGGAATCAGAGTTGGGGAATCAGAGGCGGGGAATCAGATATTTGGAAACAGAGGCGGGGAATAAGAGGCAGGGAAACAGAGGTGGGGAATCAGATATGGGGAATCAGAGGTGGGGAATCAGAGGTTGGGAATGAGAGGCCGGGAATCAGAGGCCGGGGAATCAGAGGCGGGGAATCAGAGATGGGGAATCAGAGGCGGGGTATCAAACACGGGGAATCAGAGCTGGGGAATCAGAGGCGGGGAATCAGAGTTGGCGAATCAGATATGGGGAATCAGAGTTGGGGAATCAGGGGCGGGGAATCAGTGGCAGGGAATCAGAGGTGGGAATCAGAGGCGGGGAATCAGAGGCAGGGAATCAGACACGGGGAATCAGAGGTGGGGAATCAGAGATGGGGAATCAGAGGCGGTGAATCAGAGGCAGGGAATCGGACACCGGGAATCAGAGGCGGGGATTCAGAGCTGGGGAATCAGAGGCGGGGAATCAGAGTTGGCGAATCAGAGCGGGGAATCAGATGTGGTGAATCAGAGGTGGGGAATCAGAGGTTGTGAATCAGAGATGGGGAATCACAGGCGGGAAATCAGAGGCAGGGAATCAGAGCTGGGGAATCAGAGGAGGGGAATCAGAGCTGGGGAATCAGAGGCAGGGAATCAGAGTTGGGGATTCAGAGGCGGGGAATCTGAGCTGGGGAATCAGAAGCGGGGAATCAGAGGCGGGCAATCAGAGGCAGGGAATCAGAGGCGGGGAATCAGAGGCAGGGAATCAGATGTGGGGAATCAGAGGCAGGGAATCAGAGCTGGGGTATCAGAGGCGGGGAATCAGAGTTTGGGAATCAGAGGCGGGGAATCAGATATGGGGAATCAGAGGCGGGGAATCAGAGGCGCGGAAAGGGAGGCGGGAAATCAGATATGGGGAATCAGAGGTGGGGAATCAGGGGAGGGGTATCAGAGGCTGGGTATCAGACACGGGGATTCAGGGGCGGGGAATCAGAGATGGGGAATCAGAGGCGGGGAATCAGAGGCAGGGAATCAGACGCCGGGAATCAGAGGCGGGGAATCAGAGCTGGGTAATCAGAGGCGGGGAATCAGAGTTGGTGAATCAGAGGCGGAGAATCTGATATGGGGAAAGAGAGGCGGGGAATCAGAGGCGGGGAAACAGAGGCGGGGAATCTGATATGGGGAATCAGAGGTGGCGAATGAAAGGCGGTGAATCAGAGATGGGGAATCAGAGGCGGGGAATCAGAGGCAGGGAATCAAACACGGGGAATCAGAGGTGGGGTATCAGAGCTGGGGAATCAGAGGCGGGGAATAAGAGTTGGGGAATCAGAGGCGAGGAATCAGATATTGGGAAACAGAGGCGGGGAATCAGAGGCAGGGAAACAGAGGTGGGGAATCAGATATGGGGAATCAGAGGTGGGGAATCAGAGGTTGGGAAACAGAGGCAGGGAATCAGAGGCGGGGAGTCAGAGGCGGGGAATCAGAGGCAGGGAATCAGATGTGCGGAATCAGAGATGGGGAATCAGAGGCAGCGAATCAGAGGCGGGGAACCAGAGGCGGGGATTCAGAGGCGTGGAATCAGATATGGGGAAACAGAGGCGGGGAATTAGAGGCGGGCAAACAGAGGCGGGGAATCAGATATGGGGAATCAGAGGTGGGGAATCAGAGGTTGTGAATCAGAGATGGGGAATCACAGGCGGGAAATCAGAGGCAGGGAATCAGAGCTGGGGAATCAGAGGCGGGGAATCAGAGCTGGGGAATCATAGGCAGGGAATCAGAGTTGGGGATTCAGAGGCGGGGAATCAGAGCTGGGGAATCAGAGGCGGGGAATCAGAGGCAGGGAATCAGAGGCGGGGAATCAGAGGCAGGGAATCAGATATGGGGATTCAGAGGTGGGGAAATCAGAGGTTGGGAATCAGAGGCAGGGAATCGGAGGCAGGGAATCAGAGGCAGGGAATCAGATGTGGGGAATCAGAGGCGGGGAATCAGAGGCGGGGAATCAGAGGTGGGGAAACAGAGCTGGGGAATCAGAGGCGGGGAATCAGAGTTGGGGAATCAGAGGTGGGGAATCAGACATGGGGAAGCAGAAGCGGGGAATCAGAGGCGCGGAAAGAGAGGCGGGGAATCAGATATGGGGAATCAGAGGTGGGGAATCAGATATGGGGAAACAGAGGCGGGGAATCAGAGGCGGGGAAACAGAGGTGGGGAATCTGATATGGGGAATCAGAGGTGGCGAATGAAAGGCGGTGAATCTGAGATGGGGAATCAGAGGCGGGGAATCAGAGGCAGGGAATCAAACACGGGGAATCAGAGGTGGGGAATCAGAGCTGGGGAATCAGAGGCGGGGAATCAGAGTTGGGGAATCAGAGGCGGGGAATCAGATATGGGGAAACAGAGGTGGGGAATCAGAGGCAGGGAAACAGAGGTGGGGAATCAGATATGGGGAATCAGAGGTGGGGAATCAGAGGTTGGGAAGCAGAGGCAGGGAATCAGAGGCGGGGAGTCAGAGGCGGGGCATCAGAGGCAGGGTATCAGATGTGCGGAATCAGAGTTGGGGAATCAGAGGCAGCGAATCAGAGGCGGGGAACCAGATGCGGGGAATCAGATATGAGTAATCCGAGGCGGGGAATCAGAGTTGGGGAATCAGAGGCGGGGAATCAGATATGGGGAAAGAGAGGCGGTGAATCAGAGGCGGGGAAACAGAGGCGGGGAATCTGATATGGGGAATCAGAGGTGACGAATTAAAGGCGGTGAATCAGAGATGGGGAATCAGAGGCGGGGAATCAGAGGCAGGGACTCAAACACGGGGAATCAGAGGTGGGGTATCAGAGCTGGGGAATCAGAGGCGGGGAATCTGAGTTGGGGAATCAGAGGCGGGGAATCAGATATTGGGAAACAGAGGCGGGGAGTCAGAGGCAGGGAAACAGAGGTGGGGAATCAGATATGGGGAAACAGAGGTGGGGAATCAGAGGTTGGGAAACAGAGGCAGGGAATCAGAGGCGGGGAGTCAGAGGCGGGGAATCAGAGTCAGGGAATCAAATGTGCGGAATCAGAGATGGGGAATCAGAGGCAGCGAATCAGAGGCGGGGAACCAGAGGCGGGGATTCAGAGGCGGGGAATCAGATATGGGGAAACAGAGGCGGGGAATTAGAGGCGGGAAACAGAGGCGGGGAATCAGATATGGGGAATCAGAGGTGGGGAATCAGAGGTTGTGAATCAGAGATGGGGAATCACAGGCGGGAAATCAAAGGCAGGGAATCAGAGCTGGGGAATCAGAGGCGGGGAATCAGAGCTGGGGAATCAGAGGCGGGGAATCAGAGCTGGGGAATCAGAGGCAGGGAATCAGAGTTGGGGATTCAGAGGAGGGGAATCAGAGCTGGGGAATCAGTGGCGGGGAATCAGAGGCAGGGAATCAGAGGCGGGGAATCAGAGGCAGGGAATCAGATATGGGGATTCAGAGGTGGGGAATCAGAGGTTGGGAATCAGAGGCAGGGAATCGGAGGCAGGGTATCAGAGGCAGGGAATCAGATGTGGGGAATCAGAGGCTGGGAATCAGAGCTGGGGAATCAGAGGCGTGGAATCAGAGTTTGGGAATCAGAGGCGGGGAATTAGATATGGGGAAACAGAGGCGGGGAATCAGAGGTGGGGAAACAGAGCTGGTGAATCAGAGGCGGGGAATCAGAGTTGGGGAATCAGAGGCGGGGAATCAGATATGGGGAATCAGAGGCGGGGAATCAGAGGCGCGGAAAGAGAGGCGGGGAATCAGATATGGGGAATCAGAGGTGGGGAATCAGGGGCGTGGTATCAGAGGCTGGGTATCAGACACGGGGATTCAGAGGCGGGGAATCAGAGATGGAGAATCAGAGGCGGGGAATCAGAGGCAGGGATCAGATGCGGGGAATCAGAGGCGGGGAATCAGAGTCCAGGAATCAGAGGCGGGGAATCAGAGTTGGGGAATCAGAGGCGGGGAATCAGATATGGGGAAACAGAGGCGGGGAATCAGAGGCGGGGAAACAGAGGCGGGGAATCTGATATGGGGAATCAGAGGTGGCGAATGAAAGGAAGTGAATCAGAGATGGGGAATCAGAGGCGGGGAATCAGAGG
Organism: Narcine bancroftii; assembly: GCF_036971445.1. Lineage (NCBI taxonomy): Eukaryota > Metazoa > Chordata > Chondrichthyes > Torpediniformes > Narcinidae > Narcine > Narcine bancroftii. The sequence goes on from NC_091474.1 coordinate 57,813,092, forward strand.
CAGGGAATCAAACACGGTGAATAAGAGGCGGGGAATCAGAGCTGGAGAATCAGAGGCGGGGAATCAGAGTTGGGCAATCAGAGGCGGGGAATCAAATATGGGCAACCAGAGGCGGGGAATCAGAGGCAGGGAAACAGAGGTGGGGAATCAGATATGGGGTATCAGAGGTGGGGAATCAGAGGTTGGGAAACAGAGGCAGGGAATCAGAGGCGGGGAGTCAGAGGCGGGGAATCAGAGGCAGGGAATCAGATGTGCGGAATCAGAGATGGAGAATCAGATGCAGCGAAAAAGAGGCGGGGAACCAGAGGCGGGGAATCAGAGGCCGGGAATCAGAGGCCGGGAATGAGAGGCCGGGAATCAGAGGCCGGGGAATCAGAGGCGGGGAATCAGAGATGGGGAATCAGAGGCGGGGAATCAAACACGGGGAATCAGAGCTGGGGAATCAGAGGCGGGGAATCAGAGTTGGCGAATCAGATATGGGGAATCAGAGGTGGGGAATTAGGGGCGGGGAATCAGTGGCAGGGAATCAGAGGTGGGAATCAGAGGCGGGGCATCAGAGGCAGGGAATCAGACACGTGGAATCAGAGGCGGGGAATCAGAGATGGGGAATCAGAGGCGGTGAATCAGAGGCAGGGAATCGGACACCTGGAATCAGAGGCGGGGAATCAGAGCTGGGGAATCAGAGGCGGGGAATCAGAGTTGGGGAATCAGAGGCGGGGAATCAGATGTGGTGAATCAGAGGTGGGGAATCAGAGGTTGTGAATCAGAGATGGGGAATCACAGGCGGGAAATGAGAGGCAGGGAATCAGAGCTGGGGAATCAGAGGAGGGGAATCAGAGCTGGGGAATCAGAGGCAGGGAATCAGAGTTGGGGATTCAGAGGCGGGGAATCAGAGCTGGGGAATCAGAAGCGGGGAATCAGAGGCGGGGAATCAGAGGCAGGGAATCAGAGGCAGGCAATCAGATATGGGGATTCAGAGGCAGGGAATCAGATGTGGGGAATCAGAGGCAGGGAATCAGAGCTGGGGAATCAGAGGCGGGGAATCAGAGTTTGGGAATCAGAGGCGGGGAATCAGATATGGGGAATCAGAGGCGGGGAATCAGAGGCGCGGAAAGAGAGGCGGGAAATCAGATATAGGGAATCAGAGGTGGGGAATCAGGGGAGGGGTATCAGAGGCTGGGTATCAGACACGGGGATTCAGAGGCGGGGAATCAGAGATGGGGAATCAGAGGCGGGGAATAAGAGGCAGGGAATCAGACGCGGGCAATCAGAGGCGGGGAATCAGAGGCGGAAAAACATAGGTGGGGAATCAGGTACGGGGAATCAGAGGTGGGGAATCAGAGGCGGTGAATCAGAGTTGGGGAATCAGAGGCGGGGAATCAGAGCTGGGGTATCAGAGGCGGGGAATCAGAGTTTGGGAATCAGAGGAGGGGAATCAGATATGGGGAATCAGAGGCGGGGAATCAGAGGCGCGGAAAGAGAGGCGGGAAATCAGATATGGGGAATCAGAGGTGCAAATCGGGGAGGGGTATCAGAGGCTGGGTATCAGAAACGGGGATTCAGAGGCAGGGAATCAGATGTGCGGAATCAGAGATGGGGAATCAGAGGCAGCGAATCAGAGGCGGGGAACCAGAGGCGGGGAATCAGATATGGGTAATCAGAGGCGGGGAATCAGAGTTGGGGAATCAGAGGCGGGGAATCAGATATGGGGAAAGAGAGGCGGGGAATCAGAGGCGGGGAAACAGAGGCGGGGAATCTGATATGGGGAATCTGAGGTGGCGAATGAAAGGCGGTGAATCAGAGATGGGGAATCAGAGGCGGGGAATCAGAGGCAGGGAATCAAACACGGGGAATCAGAGGTGGGGTATCAGAGCTGGGGAATCAGAGGCGGGGAATCAGAGTTGGGGAATCAGAGGCGGGGAATCAGATATGGGGAAAGAGGCGGGGAATCAGAGGCGGGGAAACAGAGGCGGGGAATCTGATTGGGGAATCTGAGGTGGCGAATGAAAGGCGGTGAATCAGAGATGGGGAATCAGAGGCGGGGAATCAGAGGCAGGGAATCAAACACGGGGAATCAGAGGTGGGGAATCAGAGCTGGGGAATCAGTGGCGGGGAATCAGAGTTGGGGAATCAGAGGCGGGGAATCAGATATGGTGAAACAGAGGTGGGGAATCAGAGGCAGGGAAACAGAGGTGGGGAATCAGATATGGGGAATCAGAGGTGGGGAATCAAAGGTTTGGAAACAGAGGCAGGGAATCAGAGGCGGGGAGTCAGAGGCGGGGAATCAGAGGCAGGGAATCAGATGTGCGGAATCAGAGATGGGGAATCAGAGGCAGCGAATCAGAGGCGGGGAACCAGAGGCGGGGAATCAGAGGCCGGGAATCAGAGGCCGGGAATGAGAGGCCGGGAATCAGAGGCAGGGAATCAGAGGCCGGGAATCAGAGATGGGGAATCAGAGGAGGGCAATCAAACACGGGGAATCAGAGCTGGGGAATCAGAGGCGGGGAATCAGAGTTGGGGAATCAGAGGCGGGGAATCAGATATGGGGAAACAGAGGCGGGGAGACAGAGGCAGGGAATCAGAGGCGGGGAGTCAGAGGCTGGGAATCAGAGGCAGGGAATCAGATGTGCGGAATCAGAGATGAGGAATCAGAGGCAGCGAATCAGAGGCGGGGAACCAGAGGCGGGGAATCAGAGGCCGGGAATCAGAGGCCGGGAATGAGAGGCCGGGAATCAGAGGCTGGGAATCAGAGATGGGGTATCAGAGGCGGGGAATCAAACACGGGGAATCAGAGCTGGGGAATCAGAGGCGGGGAATCAGAGTTGGGGAATCAGAGGCGGGGAATCAAATATGGGGAAACAGAGGCGGGGAATCAGAGGCGGGGAATCAGAGGCGCAGAAACAGAGGCGGGGTATCAGATATGGGGAATCAGAGGTGGGGAATCAGGGGCGGGGTATCAGAGGCTGGGTATCAGACACGGGGATTCAGAGGCGGGGAATCAGAGATGGGGAATCAGAGGCGGGGAATCAGAGGCAGGGAATCAGACGCGGGGAATCAGAGGCGGGGAATCAGGGCCTGGGAATCAGAGGCGGGGAATCAGAGGCGGGGAAAGAGAGGCGGGGAATCAGATATGGGGACTCAGAGGTGGGGAAACAGAGGTTGGGAATCAGAGGCAGGGAATCAGAGGCGGGGAATCAGAGGCGGGGAATCAGAGGCAGGGTTTTGGATGTGCGGAATCAGAGATGGGGAATCAGAGGTGGGGAATCAGAGTCCAGGAATCAGAGATGGGGTATCAGAGGCGGGGAATCAGAGGCGGAAAAACATAGGTGGGGAATCAGATACGGGGAATCAGAGGTGGGGAATCAGAGGCGGTGAATCAGAGTTGGGGAATCAGAGGCGGGGAATCAGAGCTGGGGTATCAGAGGCGGGGAATCAGAGTTTGGGAATCAGAGGAGGGGAATCAGATATGGGGAATCAGAGGCGGGGAATCAGAGGCGCGGAAAGAGAGGCGGGAAATCAGATATGGGGAATCAGAGGTGCGAATCGGGGAGGGGTATCAGACGCTGGGTATCAGAAACGGGGATTCAGAGGCAGGGAATCAGATGTGCGGAATCAGAGATGGGGAATCAGAGGCAGCGAATCAGAGGCGGGGAACCAGAGGCGGGGAATAAGATATGGGTAATCAGAGGCGGGGAATCAGAGGCGGGGAAACAGAGGCGGGGAATCTGATATGGGGAATCTGAGGTGGCGAATGAAAGGCGGTGAATCAGAGATGGGGAATCAGAGGCGGGGAATCAGGGGCAGGGAATCAAACACGGGGAATCAGAGGTGGGGTATCAGAGCTGGGGAATCAGAGGCGGGGAATCAGAGTTGGGGAATCAGAGGCGGGGAATCAGATATTGGGAAACAGAGGCGGGGAATAAGAGGCAGGGAAACAGAGGTGGGGAATCAGATATGGGGAATCAGAGGTGGGGAATCAGAGGTTGGGAATGAGAGGCCGGGAATCAGAGGCCGGGGAATCAGAGGCGGGGAATCAGAGATGGGGAATCAGAGGCGGGGTATCAAACACGGGGAATCAGAGCTGGGGAATCAGAGGCGGGGAATCAGAGTTGGCGAATCAGATATGGGGAATCAGAGTTGGGGAATCAGGGGCGGGGAATCAGTGGCAGGGAATCAGAGGTGGGAATCAGAGGCGGGGAATCAGAGGCAGGGAATCAGACACGGGGAATCAGAGGCGGGGAATCAGAGATGGGGAATCAGAGGCGGTGAATCAGAGGCAGGGAATCGGACACCGGGAATCAGAGGCGGGGATTCAGAGCTGGGGAATCAGAGGCGGGGAATCAGAGTTGGCGAATCAGAGCGGGGAATCAGATGTGGTGAATCAGAGGTGGGGAATCAGAGGTTGTGAATCAGAGATGGGGAATCACAGGCGGGAAATCAGAGGCAGGGAATCAGAGCTGGGGAATCAGAGGAGGGGAATCAGAGCTGGGGAATCAGAGGCAGGGAATCAGAGTTGGGGATTCAGAGGCGGGGAATCTGAGCTGGGGAATCAGAAGCGGAGAATCAGAGGCGGGCAATCAGAGGCAGGGAATCAGAGGCGGGGAATCAGAGGCAGGGAATCAGATGTGGGGAATCAGAGGCAGGGAATCAGAGCTGGGGTATCAGAGGCGGGGAATCAGAGTTTGGGAATCAGAGGCGGGGAATCAGATATGGGGAATCAGAGGCGGGGAATCAGAGGCGCGGAAAGAGAGGCGGGAAATCAGATATGGGGAATCAGAGGTGGGGAATCAGGGGAGGGGTATCAGAGGCTGGGTATCAGACACGGGGATTCAGGGGCGGGGAATCAGAGATGGGGAATCAGAGGCGGGGAATCAGAGGCAGGGAATCAGACGCCGGGAATCAGAGGCGGGGAATCAGAGCTGGGTAATCAGAGGCGGGGAATCAGAGTTGGTGAATCAGAGGCGGAGAATCTGATATGGGGAAAGAGAGGCGGGGAATCAGAGGCGGGGAAACAGAGGCGGGGAATCTGATATGGGGAATCAGAGGTGGCGAATGAAAGGCGGTGAATCAGAGATGGGGAATCAGAGGCGGGGAATCAGAGGCAGGGAATCAAACACGGGGAATCAGAGGTGGGGTATCAGAGCTGGGGAATCAGAGGCGGGGAATAAGAGTTGGGGAATCAGAGGCGAGGAATCAGATATTGGGAAACAGAGGCGGGGAATCAGAGGCAGGGAAACAGAGGTGGGGAATCAGATATGGGGAATCAGAGGTGGGGAATCAGAGGTTGGGAAACAGAGGCAGGGAATCTGAGGCGGGGAGTCAGAGGCGGGGAATCAGAGGCAGGGAATCAGATGTGCGGAATCAGAGATGGGGAATCAGAGGCAGCGAATCAGAGGCGGGGAACCAGAGGCGGGGATTCAGAGGCGGGGAATCAGATATGGGGAAACAGAGGCGGGGAATTAGAGGCGGGCAAACAGAGGCGGGGAATCAGATATGGGGAATCAGAGGTGGGGAATCAGAGGTTGTGAATCAGAGATGGGGAATCACAGGCGGGAAATCAGAGGCAGGGAATCAGAGCTGGGGAATCAGAGGCGGGGAATCAGAGCTGGGGAATCATAGGCAGGGAATCAGAGTTGGGGATTCAGAGGCGGGGAATCAGAGCTGGGGAATCAGAGGCGGGGAATCAGAGGCAGGGAATCAGAGGCGGGGAATCAGAGGCAGGGAATCAGATATGGGGATTCAGAGGTGGGGAAATCAGAGGTTGGGAATCAGAGGCAGGGAATCGGAGGCAGGGAATCAGAGGCAGGGAATCAGATGTGGGGAATCAGAGGCGGGGAATCAGAGGCGGGGAATCAGAGGTGGGGAAACAGAGCTGGGGAATCAGAGGCGGGGAATCAGAGTTGGGGAATCAGAGGTGGGGAATCAGACATGGGGAAGCAGAGGCGGGGAATCAGAGGCGCGGAAAGAGAGGCGGGGAATCAGATATGGGGAATCAGAGGTGGGGAATCAGATATGGGGAAACAGAGGCGGGGAATCAGAGGCGGGGAAACAGAGGTGGGGAATCTGATATGGGGAATCAGAGGTGGCGAATGAAAGGCGGTGAATCTGAGATGGGGAATCAGAGGCGGGGAATCAGAGGCAGGGAATCAAACACGGGGAATCAGAGGTGGGGAATCAGAGCTGGGGAATCAGAGGCGGGGAATCAGAGTTGGGGAATCAGAGGCGGGGAATCAGATATGGGGAAACAGAGGTGGGGAATCAGAGGCAGGGAAACAGAGGTGGGGAATCAGATATGGGGAATCAGAGGTGGGGAATCAGAGGTTGGGAAGCAGAGGCAGGGAATCAGAGGCGGGGAGTCAGAGGCGGGGCATCAGAGGCAGGGTATCAGATGTGCGGAATCAGAGTTGGGGAATCAGAGGCAGCGAATCAGAGGCGGGGAACCAGATGCGGGGAATCAGATATGAGTAATCCGAGGCGGGGAATCAGAGTTGGGGAATCAGAGGCGGGGAATCAGATATGGGGAAAGAGAGGCGGTGAATCAGAGGCGGGGAAACAGAGGCGGGGAATCTGATATGGGGAATCAGAGGTGACGAATTAAAGGCGGTGAATCAGAGATGGGGAATCAGAGGCGGGGAATCAGAGGCAGGGACTCAAACACGGGGAATCAGAGGTGGGGTATCAGAGCTGGGGAATCAGAGGCGGGGAATCTGAGTTGGGGAATCAGAGGCGGGGAATCAGATATTGGGAAACAGAGGCGGGGAGTCAGAGGCAGGGAAACAGAGGTGGGGAATCAGATATGGGGAAACAGAGGTGGGGAATCAGAGGTTGGGAAACAGAGGCAGGGAATCAGAGGCGGGGAGTCAGAGGCGGGGAATCAGAGTCAGGGAATCAAATGTGCGGAATCAGAGATGGGGAATCAGAGGCAGCGAATCAGAGGCGGGGAACCAGAGGCGGGGATTCAGAGGCGGGGAATCAGATATGGGGAAACAGAGGCGGGGAATTAGAGGCGGGAAACAGAGGCGGGGAATCAGATATGGGGAATCAGAGGTGGGGAATCAGAGGTTGTGAATCAGAGATGGGGAATCACAGGCGGGAAATCAAAGGCAGGGAATCAGAGCTGGGGAATCAGAGGCGGGGAATCAGAGCTGGGGAATCAGAGGCGGGGAATCAGAGCTGGGGAATCAGAGGCAGGGAATCAGAGTTGGGGATTCAGAGGAGGGGAATCAGAGCTGGGGAATCAGTGGCGGGGAATCAGAGGCAGGGAATCAGAGGCGGGGAATCAGAGGCAGGGAATCAGATATGGGGATTCAGAGGTGGGGAATCAGAGGTTGGGAATCAGAGGCAGGGAATCGGAGGCAGGGTATCAGAGGCAGGGAATCAGATGTGGGGAATCAGAGGCTGGGAATCAGAGCTGGGGAATCAGAGGCGTGGAATCAGAGTTTGGGAATCAGAGGCGGGGAATTAGATATGGGGAAACAGAGGCGGGGAATCAGAGGTGGGGAAACAGAGCTGGTGAATCAGAGGCGGGGAATCAGAGTTGGGGAATCAGAGGCGGGGAATCAGATATGGGGAATCAGAGGCGGGGAATCAGAGGCGCGGAAAGAGAGGCGGGGAATCAGATATGGGGAATCAGAGGTGGGGAATCAGGGGCGTGGTATCAGAGGCTGGGTATCAGACACGGGGATTCAGAGGCGGGGAATCAGAGATGGGGAATCAGAGGCGGGGAATCAGAGGCAGGGATCAGATGCGGGGAATCAGAGGCGGGGAATCAGAGTCCAGGAATCAGAGGCGGGGAATCAGAGTTGGGGAATCAGAGGCGGGGAATCAGATATGGGGAAACAGAGGCGGGGAATCAGAGGCGGGGAAACAGAGGCGGGGAATCTGATATGGGGAATCAGAGGTGGCGAATGAAAGGAAGTGAATCAGAGATGGGGAATCAGAGGCGGGGAATCAGAGGCAGGGAATCAAACACGGTGAATAAGAGGCGGGGAATCAGAGCTGGAGAATCAGAGGCGGGGAATCAGAGTTGGGCAATCAGAGGCGGGGAATCAAATATGGGCAACCAGAGGCGGGGAATCAGAGGCAGGGAAACAGAGGTGGGGAATCAGATATGGGGTATCAGAGGTGGGGAATCAGAGGTTGGGAAACAGAGGCAGGGAATCAGAGGCGGGGAGTCAGAGGCGGGGAATCAGAGGCAGGGAATCAGATGTGCGGAATCAGAGATGGAGAATCAGATGCAGCGAAAAAGAGGCGGGGAACCAGAGGCGGGGAATCAGAGGCCGGGAATCAGAGGCCGGGAATGAGAGGCCGGGAATCAGAGGCCGGGGAATCAGAGGCGGGGAATCAGAGATGGGGAATCAGAGGCGGGGAATCAAACACGGGGAATCAGAGCTGGGGAATCAGAGGCGGGGAATCAGAGTTGGCGAATCAGATATGGGGAATCAGAGGTGGGGAATTAGGGGCGGGGAATCAGTGGCAGGGAATCAGAGGTGGGAATCAGAGGCGGGGCATCAGAGGCAGGGAATCAGACACGTGGAATCAGAGGCGGGGAATCAGAGATGGGGAATCAGAGGCGGTGAATCAGAGGCAGGGAATCGGACACCTGGAATCAGAGGCGGGGAATCAGAGCTGGGGAATCAGAGGCGGGGAATCAGAGTTGGGGAATCAGAGGCGGGGAATCAGATGTGGTGAATCAGAGGTGGGGAATCAGAGGTTGTGAATCAGAGATGGGGAATCACAGGCGGGAAATGAGAGGCAGGGAATCAGAGCTGGGGAATCAGAGGAGGGGAATCAGAGCTGGGGAATCAGAGGCAGGGAATCAGAGTTGGGGATTCAGAGGCGGGGAATCAGAGCTGGGGAATCAGAAGCGGGGAATCAGAGGCGGGGAATCAGAGGCAGGGAATCAGAGGCAGGCAATCAGATATGGGGATTCAGAGGCAGGGAATCAGATGTGGGGAATCAGAGGCAGGGAATCAGAGCTGGGGAATCAGAGGCGGGGAATCAGAGTTTGGGAATCAGAGGCGGGGAATCAGATATGGGGAATCAGAGGCGGGGAATCAGAGGCGCGGAAAGAGAGGCGGGAAATCAGATATAGGGAATCAGAGGTGGGGAATCAGGGGAGGGGTATCAGAGGCTGGGTATCAGACACGGGGATTCAGAGGCGGGGAATCAGAGATGGGGAATCAGAGGCGGGGAATAAGAGGCAGGGAATCAGACGCGGGCAATCAGAGGCGGGGAATCAGAGGCGGAAAAACATAGGTGGGGAATCAGGTACGGGGAATCAGAGGTGGGGAATCAGAGGCGGTGAATCAGAGTTGGGGAATCAGAGGCGGGGAATCAGAGCTGGGGTATCAGAGGCGGGGAATCAGAGTTTGGGAATCAGAGGAGGGGAATCAGATATGGGGAATCAGAGGCGGGGAATCAGAGGCGCGGAAAGAGAGGCGGGAAATCAGATATGGGGAATCAGAGGTGCAAATCGGGGAGGGGTATCAGAGGCTGGGTATCAGAAACGGGGATTCAGAGGCAGGGAATCAGATGTGCGGAATCAGAGATGGGGAATCAGAGGCAGCGAATCAGAGGCGGGGAACCAGAGGCGGGGAATCAGATATGGGTAATCAGAGGCGGGGAATCAGAGTTGGGGAATCAGAGGCGGGGAATCAGATATGGGGAAAGAGAGGCGGGGAATCAGAGGCGGGGAAACAGAGGCGGGGAATCTGATATGGGGAATCTGAGGTGGCGAATGAAAGGCGGTGAATCAGAGATGGGGAATCAGAGGCGGGGAATCAGAGGCAGGGAATCAAACACGGGGAATCAGAGGTGGGGTATCAGAGCTGGGGAATCAGAGGCGGGGAATCAGAGTTGGGGAATCAGAGGCGGGGAATCAGATATGGGGAAAGAGGCGGGGAATCAGAGGCGGGGAAACAGAGGCGGGGAATCTGATTGGGGAATCTGAGGTGGCGAATGAAAGGCGGTGAATCAGAGATGGGGAATCAGAGGCGGGGAATCAGAGGCAGGGAATCAAACACGGGGAATCAGAGGTGGGGAATCAGAGCTGGGGAATCAGTGGCGGGGAATCAGAGTTGGGGAATCAGAGGCGGGGAATCAGATATGGTGAAACAGAGGTGGGGAATCAGAGGCAGGGAAACAGAGGTGGGGAATCAGATATGGGGAATCAGAGGTGGGGAATCAAAGGTTTGGAAACAGAGGCAGGGAATCAGAGGCGGGGAGTCAGAGGCGGGGAATCAGAGGCAGGGAATCAGATGTGCGGAATCAGAGATGGGGAATCAGAGGCAGCGAATCAGAGGCGGGGAACCAGAGGCGGGGAATCAGAGGCCGGGAATCAGAGGCCGGGAATGAGAGGCCGGGAATCAGAGGCAGGGAATCAGAGGCCGGGAATCAGAGATGGGGAATCAGAGGAGGGCAATCAAACACGGGGAATCAGAGCTGGGGAATCAGAGGCGGGGAATCAGAGTTGGGGAATCAGAGGCGGGGAATCAGATATGGGGAAACAGAGGCGGGGAGACAGAGGCAGGGAATCAGAGGCGGGGAGTCAGAGGCTGGGAATCAGAGGCAGGGAATCAGATGTGCGGAATCAGAGATGAGGAATCAGAGGCAGCGAATCAGAGGCGGGGAACCAGAGGCGGGGAATCAGAGGCCGGGAATCAGAGGCCGGGAATGAGAGGCCGGGAATCAGAGGCTGGGAATCAGAGATGGGGTATCAGAGGCGGGGAATCAAACACGGGGAATCAGAGCTGGGGAATCAGAGGCGGGGAATCAGAGTTGGGGAATCAGAGGCGGGGAATCAAATATGGGGAAACAGAGGCGGGGAATCAGAGGCGGGGAATCAGAGGCGCAGAAACAGAGGCGGGGTATCAGATATGGGGAATCAGAGGTGGGGAATCAGGGGCGGGGTATCAGAGGCTGGGTATCAGACACGGGGATTCAGAGGCGGGGAATCAGAGATGGGGAATCAGAGGCGGGGAATCAGAGGCAGGGAATCAGACGCGGGGAATCAGAGGCGGGGAATCAGGGCCTGGGAATCAGAGGCGGGGAATCAGAGGCGGGGAAAGAGAGGCGGGGAATCAGATATGGGGACTCAGAGGTGGGGAAACAGAGGTTGGGAATCAGAGGCAGGGAATCAGAGGCGGGGAATCAGAGGCGGGGAATCAGAGGCAGGGTTTTGGATGTGCGGAATCAGAGATGGGGAATCAGAGGTGGGGAATCAGAGTCCAGGAATCAGAGATGGGGTATCAGAGGCGGGGAATCAGAGGCGGAAAAACATAGGTGGGGAATCAGATACGGGGAATCAGAGGTGGGGAATCAGAGGCGGTGAATCAGAGTTGGGGAATCAGAGGCGGGGAATCAGAGCTGGGGTATCAGAGGCGGGGAATCAGAGTTTGGGAATCAGAGGAGGGGAATCAGATATGGGGAATCAGAGGCGGGGAATCAGAGGCGCGGAAAGAGAGGCGGGAAATCAGATATGGGGAATCAGAGGTGCGAATCGGGGAGGGGTATCAGACGCTGGGTATCAGAAACGGGGATTCAGAGGCAGGGAATCAGATGTGCGGAATCAGAGATGGGGAATCAGAGGCAGCGAATCAGAGGCGGGGAACCAGAGGCGGGGAATAAGATATGGGTAATCAGAGGCGGGGAATCAGAGGCGGGGAAACAGAGGCGGGGAATCTGATATGGGGAATCTGAGGTGGCGAATGAAAGGCGGTGAATCAGAGATGGGGAATCAGAGGCGGGGAATCAGGGGCAGGGAATCAAACACGGGGAATCAGAGGTGGGGTATCAGAGCTGGGGAATCAGAGGCGGGGAATCAGAGTTGGGGAATCAGAGGCGGGGAATCAGATATTGGGAAACAGAGGCGGGGAATAAGAGGCAGGGAAACAGAGGTGGGGAATCAGATATGGGGAATCAGAGGTGGGGAATCAGAGGTTGGGAATGAGAGGCCGGGAATCAGAGGCCGGGGAATCAGAGGCGGGGAATCAGAGATGGGGAATCAGAGGCGGGGTATCAAACACGGGGAATCAGAGCTGGGGAATCAGAGGCGGGGAATCAGAGTTGGCGAATCAGATATGGGGAATCAGAGTTGGGGAATCAGGGGCGGGGAATCAGTGGCAGGGAATCAGAGGTGGGAATCAGAGGCGGGGAATCAGAGGCAGGGAATCAGACACGGGGAATCAGAGGCGGGGAATCAGAGATGGGGAATCAGAGGCGGTGAATCAGAGGCAGGGAATCGGACACCGGGAATCAGAGGCGGGGATTCAGAGCTGGGGAATCAGAGGCGGGGAATCAGAGTTGGCGAATCAGAGCGGGGAATCAGATGTGGTGAATCAGAGGTGGGGAATCAGAGGTTGTGAATCAGAGATGGGGAATCACAGGCGGGAAATCAGAGGCAGGGAATCAGAGCTGGGGAATCAGAGGAGGGGAATCAGAGCTGGGGAATCAGAGGCAGGGAATCAGAGTTGGGGATTCAGAGGCGGGGAATCTGAGCTGGGGAATCAGAAGCGGAGAATCAGAGGCGGGCAATCAGAGGCAGGGAATCAGAGGCGGGGAATCAGAGGCAGGGAATCAGATGTGGGGAATCAGAGGCAGGGAATCAGAGCTGGGGTATCAGAGGCGGGGAATCAGAGTTTGGGAATCAGAGGCGGGGAATCAGATATGGGGAATCAGAGGCGGGGAATCAGAGGCGCGGAAAGAGAGGCGGGAAATCAGATATGGGGAATCAGAGGTGGGGAATCAGGGGAGGGGTATCAGAGGCTGGGTATCAGACACGGGGATTCAGGGGCGGGGAATCAGAGATGGGGAATCAGAGGCGGGGAATCAGAGGCAGGGAATCAGACGCCGGGAATCAGAGGCGGGGAATCAGAGCTGGGTAATCAGAGGCGGGGAATCAGAGTTGGTGAATCAGAGGCGGAGAATCTGATATGGGGAAAGAGAGGCGGGGAATCAGAGGCGGGGAAACAGAGGCGGGGAATCTGATATGGGGAATCAGAGGTGGCGAATGAAAGGCGGTGAATCAGAGATGGGGAATCAGAGGCGGGGAATCAGAGGCAGGGAATCAAACACGGGGAATCAGAGGTGGGGTATCAGAGCTGGGGAATCAGAGGCGGGGAATAAGAGTTGGGGAATCAGAGGCGAGGAATCAGATATTGGGAAACAGAGGCGGGGAATCAGAGGCAGGGAAACAGAGGTGGGGAATCAGATATGGGGAATCAGAGGTGGGGAATCAGAGGTTGGGAAACAGAGGCAGGGAATCTGAGGCGGGGAGTCAGAGGCGGGGAATCAGAGGCAGGGAATCAGATGTGCGGAATCAGAGATGGGGAATCAGAGGCAGCGAATCAGAGGCGGGGAACCAGAGGCGGGGATTCAGAGGCGGGGAATCAGATATGGGGAAACAGAGGCGGGGAATTAGAGGCGGGCAAACAGAGGCGGGGAATCAGATATGGGGAATCAGAGGTGGGGAATCAGAGGTTGTGAATCAGAGATGGGGAATCACAGGCGGGAAATCAGAGGCAGGGAATCAGAGCTGGGGAATCAGAGGCGGGGAATCAGAGCTGGGGAATCATAGGCAGGGAATCAGAGTTGGGGATTCAGAGGCGGGGAATCAGAGCTGGGGAATCAGAGGCGGGGAATCAGAGGCAGGGAATCAGAGGCGGGGAATCAGAGGCAGGGAATCAGATATGGGGATTCAGAGGTGGGGAAATCAGAGGTTGGGAATCAGAGGCAGGGAATCGGAGGCAGGGAATCAGAGGCAGGGAATCAGATGTGGGGAATCAGAGGCGGGGAATCAGAGGCGGGGAATCAGAGGTGGGGAAACAGAGCTGGGGAATCAGAGGCGGGGAATCAGAGTTGGGGAATCAGAGGTGGGGAATCAGACATGGGGAAGCAGAGGCGGGGAATCAGAGGCGCGGAAAGAGAGGCGGGGAATCAGATATGGGGAATCAGAGGTGGGGAATCAGATATGGGGAAACAGAGGCGGGGAATCAGAGGCGGGGAAACAGAGGTGGGGAATCTGATATGGGGAATCAGAGGTGGCGAATGAAAGGCGGTGAATCTGAGATGGGGAATCAGAGGCGGGGAATCAGAGGCAGGGAATCAAACACGGGGAATCAGAGGTGGGGAATCAGAGCTGGGGAATCAGAGGCGGGGAATCAGAGTTGGGGAATCAGAGGCGGGGAATCAGATATGGGGAAACAGAGGTGGGGAATCAGAGGCAGGGAAACAGAGGTGGGGAATCAGATATGGGGAATCAGAGGTGGGGAATCAGAGGTTGGGAAGCAGAGGCAGGGAATCAGAGGCGGGGAGTCAGAGGCGGGGCATCAGAGGCAGGGTATCAGATGTGCGGAATCAGAGTTGGGGAATCAGAGGCAGCGAATCAGAGGCGGGGAACCAGATGCGGGGAATCAGATATGAGTAATCCGAGGCGGGGAATCAGAGTTGGGGAATCAGAGGCGGGGAATCAGATATGGGGAAAGAGAGGCGGTGAATCAGAGGCGGGGAAACAGAGGCGGGGAATCTGATATGGGGAATCAGAGGTGACGAATTAAAGGCGGTGAATCAGAGATGGGGAATCAGAGGCGGGGAATCAGAGGCAGGGACTCAAACACGGGGAATCAGAGGTGGGGTATCAGAGCTGGGGAATCAGAGGCGGGGAATCTGAGTTGGGGAATCAGAGGCGGGGAATCAGATATTGGGAAACAGAGGCGGGGAGTCAGAGGCAGGGAAACAGAGGTGGGGAATCAGATATGGGGAAACAGAGGTGGGGAATCAGAGGTTGGGAAACAGAGGCAGGGAATCAGAGGCGGGGAGTCAGAGGCGGGGAATCAGAGTCAGGGAATCAAATGTGCGGAATCAGAGATGGGGAATCAGAGGCAGCGAATCAGAGGCGGGGAACCAGAGGCGGGGATTCAGAGGCGGGGAATCAGATATGGGGAAACAGAGGCGGGGAATTAGAGGCGGGAAACAGAGGCGGGGAATCAGATATGGGGAATCAGAGGTGGGGAATCAGAGGTTGTGAATCAGAGATGGGGAATCACAGGCGGGAAATCAAAGGCAGGGAATCAGAGCTGGGGAATCAGAGGCGGGGAATCAGAGCTGGGGAATCAGAGGCGGGGAATCAGAGCTGGGGAATCAGAGGCAGGGAATCAGAGTTGGGGATTCAGAGGAGGGGAATCAGAGCTGGGGAATCAGTGGCGGGGAATCAGAGGCAGGGAATCAGAGGCGGGGAATCAGAGGCAGGGAATCAGATATGGGGATTCAGAGGTGGGGAATCAGAGGTTGGGAATCAGAGGCAGGGAATCGGAGGCAGGGTATCAGAGGCAGGGAATCAGATGTGGGGAATCAGAGGCTGGGAATCAGAGCTGGGGAATCAGAGGCGTGGAATCAGAGTTTGGGAATCAGAGGCGGGGAATTAGATATGGGGAAACAGAGGCGGGGAATCAGAGGTGGGGAAACAGAGCTGGTGAATCAGAGGCGGGGAATCAGAGTTGGGGAATCAGAGGCGGGGAATCAGATATGGGGAATCAGAGGCGGGGAATCAGAGGCGCGGAAAGAGAGGCGGGGAATCAGATATGGGGAATCAGAGGTGGGGAATCAGGGGCGTGGTATCAGAGGCTGGGTATCAGACACGGGGATTCAGAGGCGGGGAATCAGAGATGGGGAATCAGAGGCGGGGAATCAGAGGCAGGGATCAGATGCGGGGAATCAGAGGCGGGGAATCAGAGTCCAGGAATCAGAGGCGGGGAATCAGAGTTGGGGAATCAGAGGCGGGGAATCAGATATGGGGAAACAGAGGCGGGGAATCAGAGGCGGGGAAACAGAGGCGGGGAATCTGATATGGGGAATCAGAGGTGGCGAATGAAAGGAAGTGAATCAGAGATGGGGAATCAGAGGCGGGGAATCAGAGGCAGGGAATCAAACACGGTGAATAAGAGGCGGGGAATCAGAGCTGGAGAATCAGAGGCGGGGAATCAGAGTTGGGCAATCAGAGGCGGGGAATCAAATATGGGCAACCAGAGGCGGGGAATCAGAGGCAGGGAAACAGAGGTGGGGAATCAGATATGGGGTATCAGAGGTGGGGAATCAGAGGTTGGGAAACAGAGGCAGGGAATCAGAGGCGGGGAGTCAGAGGCGGGGAATCAGAGGCAGGGAATCAGATGTGCGGAATCAGAGATGGAGAATCAGATGCAGCGAAAAAGAGGCGGGGAACCAGAGGCGGGGAATCAGAGGCCGGGAATCAGAGGCCGGGAATGAGAGGCCGGGAATCAGAGGCCGGGGAATCAGAGGCGGGGAATCAGAGATGGGGAATCAGAGGCGGGGAATCAAACACGGGGAATCAGAGCTGGGGAATCAGAGGCGGGGAATCAGAGTTGGCGAATCAGATATGGGGAATCAGAGGTGGGGAATTAGGGGCGGGGAATCAGTGGCAGGGAATCAGAGGTGGGAATCAGAGGCGGGGCATCAGAGGCAGGGAATCAGACACGTGGAATCAGAGGCGGGGAATCAGAGATGGGGAATCAGAGGCGGTGAATCAGAGGCAGGGAATCGGACACCTGGAATCAGAGGCGGGGAATCAGAGCTGGGGAATCAGAGGCGGGGAATCAGAGTTGGGGAATCAGAGGCGGGGAATCAGATGTGGTGAATCAGAGGTGGGGAATCAGAGGTTGTGAATCAGAGATGGGGAATCACAGGCGGGAAATGAGAGGCAGGGAATCAGAGCTGGGGAATCAGAGGAGGGGAATCAGAGCTGGGGAATCAGAGGCAGGGAATCAGAGTTGGGGATTCAGAGGCGGGGAATCAGAGCTGGGGAATCAGAAGCGGGGAATCAGAGGCGGGGAATCAGAGGCAGGGAATCAGAGGCAGGCAATCAGATATGGGGATTCAGAGGCAGGGAATCAGATGTGGGGAATCAGAGGCAGGGAATCAGAGCTGGGGAATCAGAGGCGGGGAATCAGAGTTTGGGAATCAGAGGCGGGGAATCAGATATGGGGAATCAGAGGCGGGGAATCAGAGGCGCGGAAAGAGAGGCGGGAAATCAGATATAGGGAATCAGAGGTGGGGAATCAGGGGAGGGGTATCAGAGGCTGGGTATCAGACACGGGGATTCAGAGGCGGGGAATCAGAGATGGGGAATCAGAGGCGGGGAATAAGAGGCAGGGAATCAGACGCGGGCAATCAGAGGCGGGGAATCAGAGCTGGGTAATCAGAGGTGGGGAATCAGAGTTGGGGATTCAGAGGCGGGGAATCAGATATGGGGAAAGAGAGGCGGGGAATCAGAGGCGGGGAAACAGAGGCGGGGAATTCTAAATGGGGAATCAGAGGTGGCGAATGAAAGGCGGTGAATCAGAGATGGGGAATCAGAGGCGGGGAATCAGAGGCAGGGAATCAAACACGGGGAATCAGAGGTGGGGTATCAGAGCTGGGGAATCAGAGGCGGGGAATCAGAGTTGGGGAATCAGAGGCGAGGAATCAGATATTAGGAAACAGAGGTGGGGAATCAGAGGCAGGGAAACAGAGGTGGGGAATCAGATATGGGGAATCAGAGGTGGGGAATCAGAGGTTGGGAAACAGAGGCAGGGAATCAGAGGCGGGGAGTCAGAGGCGGGGAATCAGAGGCAGGGAATCAGATGTGCGGAATCAGAGATGGGGAATCAGAGGCAGTGAATCAGAGGCGGGGAACCAGAGGCGGGGATTCAGAGGCGGGGAATCAGAGCTGGGGAATCAGAGGCGGGGAATCAGAACTGGGGAATCAGAGGCAGGGAATCAGAGTTGGGGATTCAGAGGCGGGGAATCAGAGCTGGGGAATCAGAGGCGGGGAATCAGAGGCAGGGAATCAGAGGCGGGGAATCAGAGGCAGGGAATCAGATATGGGGATTCAGAGGTGGGGAAATCAGAGGTTGGGAATCAGAGGCAGGGAATCAGAGGCAGGGAATCAGAGGCAGGGAATCAGATGTGGGGAATCAGAGGCGGGGAATCAGAGCTGGGGAATCAGAGTCGGGGAATCAGAGTTTGGGAATCAGAGGCGGGGAATTAGATATGGGGAAACAGAGGCGGGGAATCAGAGGTGGGGAAACAGAGCTGGGGAATCAGAGGCGGGGAATCAGAGTTGGGGAATCAGAGGTGGGGAATCAGACATGGGGAAGCAGAGGCGGGGAATCAGAGGCGCAGAAAGAGAGGCGGGGAATCAGATATGGGGAATCAGAGGTGGGGAATCAGATATGGGGAAACAGAGGCGGGGAATCAGAGGCGGGGAAACAGAGGTGGGGAATCTGATATGGGTAATCCGAGGCGGGGAATCAGAGTTGGGGAATCAGAGGCGGGGAATCAGATATGGGGAAAGAGAGGCGGTGAATCAGAGGCGGGGAAACAGAGGCGGGGAATCTGATATGGGGAATCAGAGGTGACGAATTAAAGGCGGTGAATCAGAGATGGGGAATCAGAGGCGGGGAATCAGAGGCAGGGAATCAAACACGGGGAATCAGAGGTGGGGTATCAGAGCTGGGGAATCAGAGGCGGGGAATCTGAGTTGGGGAATCAGAGGCGGGGAATCAGATATTGGGAAACAGAGGCGGGGAGTCAGAGGCAGGGAAACAGAGGTGGGGAATCAGATATGGGGAAACAGAGGTGGGGAATCAGAGGTTGGGAAACAGAGGCAGGGAATCAGAGGCGGGGAGTCAGAGGCGGGGAATCAGAGTCAGGGAATCAAATGTGCGGAATCAGAGATGGGGAATCAGAGGCAGCGAATCAGAGGCGGGGAACCAGAGGCGGGGATTCAGAGGCGGGGAATCAGATATGGGGAAACAGAGGCGGGGAATTAGAGGCGGGAAACAGAGGCGGGGAATCAGATATGGGGAATCAGAGGTGGGGAATCAGAGGTTGTGAATCAGAGATGGGGAATCACAGGCGGGAAATCAAAGGCAGGGAATCAGAGCTGGGGAATCAGAGGCGGGGAATCAGAGCTGGGGAATCAGAGGCGGGGAATCAGAGCTGGGGAATCAGAGGCAGGGAATCAGAGTTGGGGATTCAGAGGTGGGGAATCAGAGCTGGGGAATCAGTGGCGGGGAATCAGAGGCAGGGAATCAGAGGCGGGGAATCAGAGGCAGGGAATCAGATATGGGGATTCAGAGGTGGGGAATCAGAGGTTGGGAATCAGAGGCAGGGAATCGGAGGCAGGGTATCAGAGGCAGGGAATCAGATGTGGGGAATCAGAGGCTGGGAATCAGAGCTGGGGAATCAGAGGCGTGGAATCAGAGTTTGGGAATCAGAGGCGGGGAATTAGATATGGGGAAACAGAGGCGGGGAATCAGAGGTGGGGAAACAGAGCTGGTGAATCAGAGGCGGGGAATCAGAGTTGGGGAATCAGAGGCGGGGAATCAGATATGGGGAATCAGAGGCGGGGAATCAGAGGCGCGGAAAGAGAGGCGGGGAATCAGATATGGGGAATCAGAGGTGGGGAATCAGGGGCGTGGTATCAGAGGCTGGGTATCAGACACGGGGATTCAGAGGCGGGGAATCAGAGATGGGGAATCAGAGGCGGGGAATCAGAGGCAGGGATCAGATGCGGGGAATCAGAGGCGGGGAATCAGAGTCCAGGAATCAGAGGCGGGGAATCAGAGTTGGGGAATCAGAGGCGGGGAATCAGATATGGGGAAACAGAGGCGGGGAATCAGAGGCGGGGAAACAGAGGCGGGGAATCTGATATGGGGAATCAGAGGTGGCGAATGAAAGGAAGTGAATCAGAGATGGGGAATCAGAGGCGGGGAATCAGAGGCAGGGAATCAAACACGGTGAATAAGAGGCGGGGAATCAGAGCTGGAGAATCAGAGGCGGGGAATCAGAGTTGGGCAATCAGAGGCGGGGAATCAAATATGGGCAACCAGAGGCGGGGAATCAGAGGCAGGGAAACAGAGGTGGGGAATCAGATATGGGGTATCAGAGGTGGGGAATCAGAGGTTGCGAAACAGAGGCAGGGAATCAGAGGCGGGGAGTCAGAGGCGGGGAATCAGAGGCAGGGAATCAGAGTTTGGGAATCAGAGGCGGGGAATTAGATATGGGGAAACAGAGGCGGGGAATCAGAGGTGGGGAAACAGAGCTGGTGAATCAGAGGCGGGGAATCAGAGTTGGGGAATCAGAGGCGGGGAATCAGATATGGGGAATCAGAGGCGGGGAATCAGAGGCGCGGAAAGAGAGGCGGGGAATCAGATATGGGGAATCAGAGGTGGGGAATCAGGGGTGTGGTATCAGAGGCTGGGTATCAGACACGGGGATTCAGAGGCGGGGAATCAGAGATGGGGAATCAGAGGCGGGGAATCAGAGGCAGGGATCAGATGCGGGGAATCAGAGGCGGGGAATCAGAGTCCAGGAATCAGAGGCGGGGAATCAGAGTTGGGGAATCAGAGGCGGGGAATCAGATATGGGGAAACAGAGGCGGGGAATCAGAGGCGGGGAAACAGAGGCGGGGAATCTGATATGGGGAATCAGAGGTGGCGAATGAAAGGAAGTGAATCAGAGATGGGGAATCAGAGGCGGGGAATCAGAGGCAGGGAATCAAACACGGTGAATAAGAGGCGGGGAATCAGAGCTGGAGAATCAGAGGCGGGGAATCAGAGTTGGGCAATCAGAGGCGGGGAATCAAATATGGGCAACCAGAGGCGGGGAATCAGAGGCAGGGAAACAGAGGTGGGGAATCAGATATGGGGTATCAGAGGTGGGGAATCAGAGGTTGGGAAACAGAGGCAGGGAATCAGAGGCGGGGAGTCAGAGGCGGGGAATCAGAGGCAGGGAATCAGATGTGCGGAATCAGAGATGGAGAATCAGATGCAGCGAAAAAGAGGCGGGGAACCAGAGGCGGGGAATCAGAGGCCGGGAATCAGAGGCCGGGAATGAGAGGCCGGGAATCAGAGGCCGGGGAATCAGAGGCGGGGAATCAGAGATGGGGAATCAGAGGCGGGGAATCAAACACGGGGAATCAGAGCTGGGGAATCAGAGGCGGGGAATCAGAGTTGGCGAATCAGATATGGGGAATCAGAGGTGGGGAATTAGGGGCGGGGAATCAGTGGCAGGGAATCAGAGGTGGGAATCAGAGGCGGGGCATCAGAGGCAGGGAATCAGACACGTGGAATCAGAGGCGGGGAATCAGAGATGGGGAATCAGAGGCGGTGAATCAGAGGCAGGGAATCGGACACCTGGAATCAGAGGCGGGGAATCAGAGCTGGGGAATCAGAGGCGGGGTATCAGAGTTGGGGAATCAGAGGCGGGGAATCAGATGTGGTGAATCAGAGGTGGGGAATCAGAGGTTGTGAATCAGAGATGGGGAATCACAGGCGGGAAATGAGAGGCAGGGAATCAGAGCTGGGGAATCAGAGGAGGGGAATCAGAGCTGGGGAATCAGAGGCAGGGAATCAGAGTTGGGGATTCAGAGGCGGGGAATCAGAGCTGGGGAATCAGAAGCGGGGAATCAGAGGCGGGGAATCAGAGGCAGGGAATCAGAGGCAGGCAATCAGATATGGGGATTCAGAGGCAGGGAATCAGATGTGGGGAATCAGAGGCAGGGAATCAGAGCTGGGGAATCAGAGGCGGGGAATCAGAGTTTGGGAATCAGAGGCGGGGAATCAGATATGGGGAATCAGAGGCGGGGAATCAGAGGCGCGGAAAGAGAGGCGGGAAATCAGATATAGGGAATCAGAGGTGGGGAATCAGGGGAGGGGTATCAGAGGCTGGGTATCAGACACGGGGATTCAGAGGCGGGGAATCAGAGATGGGGAATCAGAGGCGGGGAATAAGAGGCAGGGAATCAGACGCGAGCAATCAGAGGCGGGGAATCAGAGCTGGGTAATCAGAGGTGGGGAATCAGAGTTGGGGATTCAGAGGCGGGGAATCAGATATGGGGAAAGAGAGGCGGGGAATCAGAGGCGGGGAAACAGAGGCGGGGAATTCTAAATGGGGAATCAGAGGTGGCGAATGAAAGGCGGTGAATCAGAGATGGGGAATCAGAGGCGGGGAATCAGAGGCAGGGAATCAAACACGGGGAATCAGAGGTGGGGTATCAGAGCTGGGGAATCAGAGGCGGGGAATCAGAGTTGGGGAATCAGAGGCGAGGAATCAGATATTAGGAAACAGAGGTGGGGAATCAGAGGCAGGGAAACAGAGGTGGGGAATCAGATATGGGGAATCAGAGGTGGGGAATCAGAGGTTGGGAAACAGAGGCAGGGAATCAGAGGCGGGGAGTCAGAGGCGGGGAATCAGAGTCAGGGAATCAGATGTGCGGAATCAGAGATGGGGAATCAGAGGCAGTGAATCAGAGGCGGGGAACCAGAGGCGGGGATTCAGAGGCGGGGAATCAGAGCTGGGGAATCAGAGGCGGGGAATCAGAACTGGGGAATCAGAGGCAGGGAATCAGAGTTGGGGATTCAGAGGCGGGGAATCAGAGCTGGGGAATCAGAGGCGGGGAATCAGAGGCAGGGAATCAGAGGCGGGGAATCAGAGGCAGGGAATCAGATATGGGGATTCAGAGGTGGGGAAATCAGAGGTTGGGAATCAGAGGCAGGGAATCAGAGGCAGGGAATCAGAGGCAGGGAATCAGATGTGGGGTATCAGAGGCGGGGAATCAGAGCTGGGGAATCAGAGTCGGGGAATCAGAGTTTGGGAAACAGAGGCAGGGAATCAGAGGCGGGGAGTCAGAGGCGGGGCATCAGAGGCAGGGAATCAGATGTGCGGAATCAGAGTTGGGGAATCAGAGGCAGCGAATCAGAGGCGGGGAACCAGATGCGGGGAATCAGATATGGGTAATCCGAGGCGGGGAATCAGAGTTGGGGAATCAGAGGCGGGGAATCAGATATGGGGAAAGAGAGGCGGTGAATCAGAGGCGGGGAAACAGAGGCGGGGAATCTGATATGGGGTATCAGAGCTGGGGAATCAGAGGCGGGGAATCTGAGTTGGGGAATCAGAGGCGGGGAATCAGATATTGGAAAACAGAGGCGGGGAGTCAGAGGCAGGGAAACAGAGGTGGGGAATGAGATATGGGGAAACAGAGGTGGGGAATCAGAGGTTGGGAAACAGAGGCAGGGAATCAGAGGCGGGGAGTCAGAGGCGGGGAATCAGAGGCAGGGAATCAAATGTGCGGAATCAGAGATGGGGAATCAGAGGCAGCGAATCAGAGGCGGGGAACCAGAAGCGGGGATTCAGAGGCGGGGAATCAGATATGGGGAAACAGAGGCGGGGAATTAGAGGCGGGCAAACAGAGGCGGGGAATCAGATATGGGGAATCAGAGGTGACGAATGAAAGGCGGTGAATCAGAGATGGGGAATCAGAGGCGGGGAATCAGAGGCAGGGAATCAAACACGGGGAATCAGAGGTGGGGTATCAGAGCTGGGGAATCAGAGGCGGGGAATCTGAGTTGGGGAATCAGAGGCGGGGAATCAGATATTGGGAAACAGAGGCGGGGAATCAGAGGCAGGGAAACAGAGGTGGGGAATCAGATATGGGGAAACAGAGGTGGGGAATCAGAGGTTGGGAAACAGAGGCAGGGAATCAGAGGCGGGGAGTCGGAGGCGGGGAATCACAGGCAGGGAATCAAATGTGCGGAATCAGAGATGGGGAATCAGAGGCAGCGAATCAGAGGCGGGGAACCAGAGGCGGGGATTCAGAGGCGGGGAATCAGATATGGGGAAACAGAGGCGGGGAATTAGAGGCGGGCAAACAGAGGCGGGGAATCAGATATGGGGAATCAGAGGTGGGGAATCAGAGGTTGTGTATCAGAGATGGGGAATCACAGGCGGGAAATCAAAGGCAGGGAATCAGAGCTGGGGAATCAGAGGCGGGGAATCAGAGCTGGGGAATCAGAGGCGGGGAATCAGAGCTGGGGAATCAGAGTCGGGGAATCAGAGTTTGGGAATCAGAGGCGGGGAATTAGATATGGGGAAACAGAGGCGGGGAATCAGAGGTGGGGAAACAGAGCTGGGGAATCAGAGGCGGGGAATCAGAGTTGGGGAATCAGAGGTGGGGAATCAGACATGGGGAAGCAGAGGCGGGGAATCAGAGGCGCAGAAAGAGAGGCGGGGAATCAGATATGGGGAATCAGAGGTGGGGAATCAGATATGGGGAAACAGAGGCGGGGAATCAGAGGCGGGGAAACAGAGGTGGGGAATCTGATATGGGTAATCCGAGGCGGGGAATCAGAGTTGGGGAATCAGAGGCGGGGAATCAGATATGGGGAAAGAGAGGCGGTGAATCAGAGGCGGGGAAACAGAGGCGGGGAATCTGATATGGGGAATCAGAGGTGACGAATTAAAGGCGGTGAATCAGAGATGGGGAATCAGAGGCGGGGAATCAGAGGCAGGGAATCAAACACGGGGAATCAGAGGTGGGGTATCAGAGCTGGGGAATCAGAGGCGGGGAATCTGAGTTGGGGAATCAGAGGCGGGGAATCAGATATTGGGAAACAGAGGCGGGGAGTCAGAGGCAGGGAAACAGAGGTGGGGAATCAGATATGGGGAAACAGAGGTGGGGAATCAGAGGTTGGGAAACAGAGGCAGGGAATCAGAGGCGGGGAGTCAGAGGCGGGGAATCAGAGTCAGGGAATCAAATGTGCGGAATCAGAGATGGGGAATCAGAGGCAGCGAATCAGAGGCGGGGAACCAGAGGCGGGGATTCAGAGGCGGGGAATCAGATATGGGGAAACAGAGGCGGGGAATTAGAGGCGGGAAACAGAGGCGGGGAATCAGATATGGGGAATCAGAGGTGGGGAATCAGAGGTTGTGAATCAGAGATGGGGAATCACAGGCGGGAAATCAAAGGCAGGGAATCAGAGCTGGGGAATCAGAGGCGGGGAATCAGAGCTGGGGAATCAGAGGCGGGGAATCAGAGCTGGGGAATCAGAGGCAGGGAATCAGAGTTGGGGATTCAGAGGTGGGGAATCAGAGCTGGGGAATCAGTGGCGGGGAATCAGAGGCAGGGAATCAGAGGCGGGGAATCAGAGGCAGGGAATCAGATATGGGGATTCAGAGGTGGGGAATCAGAGGTTGGGAATCAGAGGCAGGGAATCGGAGGCAGGGTATCAGAGGCAGGGAATCAGATGTGGGGAATCAGAGGCTGGGAATCAGAGCTGGGGAATCAGAGGCGTGGAATCAGAGTTTGGGAATCAGAGGCGGGGAATTAGATATGGGGAAACAGAGGCGGGGAATCAGAGGTGGGGAAACAGAGCTGGTGAATCAGAGGCGGGGAATCAGAGTTGGGGAATCAGAGGCGGGGAATCAGATATGGGGAATCAGAGGCGGGGAATCAGAGGCGCGGAAAGAGAGGCGGGGAATCAGATATGGGGAATCAGAGGTGGGGAATCAGGGGCGTGGTATCAGAGGCTGGGTATCAGACACGGGGATTCAGAGGCGGGGAATCAGAGATGGGGAATCAGAGGCGGGGAATCAGAGGCAGGGATCAGATGCGGGGAATCAGAGGCGGGGAATCAGAGTCCAGGAATCAGAGGCGGGGAATCAGAGTTGGGGAATCAGAGGCGGGGAATCAGATATGGGGAAACAGAGGCGGGGAATCAGAGGCGGGGAAACAGAGGCGGGGAATCTGATATGGGGAATCAGAGGTGGCGAATGAAAGGAAGTGAATCAGAGATGGGGAATCAGAGGCGGGGAATCAGAGGCAGGGAATCAAACACGGTGAATAAGAGGCGGGGAATCAGAGCTGGAGAATCAGAGGCGGGGAATCAGAGTTGGGCAATCAGAGGCGGGGAATCAAATATGGGCAACCAGAGGCGGGGAATCAGAGGCAGGGAAACAGAGGTGGGGAATCAGATATGGGGTATCAGAGGTGGGGAATCAGAGGTTGCGAAACAGAGGCAGGGAATCAGAGGCGGGGAGTCAGAGGCGGGGAATCAGAGGCAGGGAATCAGAGTTTGGGAATCAGAGGCGGGGAATTAGATATGGGGAAACAGAGGCGGGGAATCAGAGGTGGGGAAACAGAGCTGGTGAATCAGAGGCGGGGAATCAGAGTTGGGGAATCAGAGGCGGGGAATCAGATATGGGGAATCAGAGGCGGGGAATCAGAGGCGCGGAAAGAGAGGCGGGGAATCAGATATGGGGAATCAGAGGTGGGGAATCAGGGGCGTGGTATCAGAGGCTGGGTATCAGACACGGGGATTCAGAGGCGGGGAATCAGAGATGGGGAATCAGAGGCGGGGAATCAGAGGCAGGGATCAGATGCGGGGAATCAGAGGCGGGGAATCAGAGTCCAGGAATCAGAGGCGGGGAATCAGAGTTGGGGAATCAGAGGCGGGGAATCAGATATGGGGAAACAGAGGCGGGGAATCAGAGGCGGGGAAACAGAGGCGGGGAATCTGATATGGGGAATCAGAGGTGGCGAATGAAAGGAAGTGAATCAGAGATGGGGAATCAGAGGCGGGGAATCAGAGGCAGGGAATCAAACACGGTGAATAAGAGGCGGGGAATCAGAGCTGGAGAATCAGAGGCGGGGAATCAGAGTTGGGCAATCAGAGGCGGGGAATCAAATATGGGCAACCAGAGGCGGGGAATCAGAGGCAGGGAAACAGAGGTGGGGAATCAGATATGGGGTATCAGAGGTGGGGAATCAGAGGTTGGGAAACAGAGGCAGGGAATCAGAGGCGGGGAGTCAGAGGCGGGGAATCAGAGGCAGGGAATCAGATGTGCGGAATCAGAGATGGAGAATCAGATGCAGCGAAAAAGAGGCGGGGAACCAGAGGCGGGGAATCAGAGGCCGGGAATCAGAGGCCGGGAATGAGAGGCCGGGAATTAGAGGCCGGGGAATCAGAGGCGGGGAATCAGAGATGGGGAATCAGAGGCGGGGAATCAAACACGGGGAATCAGAGCTGGGGAATCAGAGGCGGGGAATCAGAGTTGGCGAATCAGATATGGGGAATCAGAGGTGGGGAATTAGGGGCGGGGAATCAGTGGCAGGGAATCAGAGGTGGGAATCAGAGGCGGGGCATCAGAGGCAGGGAATCAGACACGTGGAATCAGAGGCGGGGAATCAGAGATGGGGAATCAGAGGCGGTGAATCAGAGGCAGGGAATCGGACACCTGGAATCAGAGGCGGGGAATCAGAGCTGGGGAATCAGAGGCGGGGTATCAGAGTTGGGGAATCAGAGGCGGGGAATCAGATGTGGTGAATCAGAGGTGGGGAATCAGAGGTTGTGAATCAGAGATGGGGAATCACAGGCGGGAAATGAGAGGCAGGGAATCAGAGCTGGGGAATCAGAGGAGGGGAATCAGAGCTGGGGAATCAGAGGCAGGGAATCAGAGTTGGGGATTCAGAGGCGGGGAATCAGAGCTGGGGAATCAGAAGCGGGGAATCAGAGGCGGGGAATCAGAGGCAGGGAATCAGAGGCAGGCAATCAGATATGGGGATTCAGAGGCAGGGAATCAGATGTGGGGAATCAGAGGCAGGGAATCAGAGCTGGGGAATCAGAGGCGGGGAATCAGAGTTTGGGAATCAGAGGCGGGGAATCAGATATGGGGAATCAGAGGCGGGGAATCAGAGGCGCGGAAAGAGAGGCGGGAAATCAGATATAGGGAATCAGAGGTGGGGAATCAGGGGAGGGGTATCAGAGGCTGGGTATCAGACACGGGGATTCAGAGGCGGGGAATCAGAGATGGGGAATCAGAGGCGGGGAATAAGAGGCAGGGAATCAGACGCGAGCAATCAGAGGCGGGGAATCAGAGCTGGGTAATCAGAGGTGGGGAATCAGAGTTGGGGATTCAGAGGCGGGGAATCAGATATGGGGAAAGAGAGGCGGGGAATCAGAGGCGGGGAAACAGAGGCGGGGAATTCTAAATGGGGAATCAGAGGTGGCGAATGAAAGGCGGTGAATCAGAGATGGGGAATCAGAGGCGGGGAATCAGAGGCAGGGAATCAAACACGGGGAATCAGAGGTGGGGTATCAGAGCTGGGGAATCAGAGGCGGGGAATCAGAGTTGGGGAATCAGAGGCGAGGAATCAGATATTAGGAAACAGAGGTGGGGAATCAGAGGCAGGGAAACAGAGGTGGGGAATCAGATATGGGGAATCAGAGGTGGGGAATCAGAGGTTGGGAAACAGAGGCAGGGAATCAGAGGCGGGGAGTCAGAGGCGGGGAATCAGAGTCAGGGAATCAGATGTGCGGAATCAGAGATGGGGAATCAGAGGCAGTGAATCAGAGGCGGGGAACCAGAGGCGGGGATTCAGAGGCGGGGAATCAGAGCTGGGGAATCAGAGGCGGGGAATCAGAACTGGGGAATCAGAGGCAGGGAATCAGAGTTGGGGATTCAGAGGCGGGGAATCAGAGCTGGGGAATCAGAGGCGGGGAATCAGAGGCAGGGAATCAGAGGCGGGGAATCAGAGGCAGGGAATCAGATATGGGGATTCAGAGGTGGGGAAATCAGAGGTTGGGAATCAGAGGCAGGGAATCAGAGGCAGGGAATCAGAGGCAGGGAATCAGATGTGGGGTATCAGAGGCGGGGAATCAGAGCTGGGGAATCAGAGTCGGGGAATCAGAGTTTGGGAAACAGAGGCAGGGAATCAGAGGCGGGGAGTCAGAGGCGGGGCATCAGAGGCAGGGAATCAGATGTGCGGAATCAGAGTTGGGGAATCAGAGGCAGCGAATCAGAGGCGGGGAACCAGATGCGGGGAATCAGATATGGGTAATCCGAGGCGGGGAATCAGAGTTGGGGAATCAGAGGCGGGGAATCAGATATGGGGAAAGAGAGGCGGTGAATCAGAGGCGGGGAAACAGAGGCGGGGAATCTGATATGGGGTATCAGAGCTGGGGAATCAGAGGCGGGGAATCTGAGTTGGGGAATCAGAGGCGGGGAATCAGATATTGGAAAACAGAGGCGGGGAGTCAGAGGCAGGGAAACAGAGGTGGGGAATGAGATATGGGGAAACAGAGGTGGGGAATCAGAGGTTGGGAAACAGAGGCAGGGAATCAGAGGCGGGGAGTCAGAGGCGGGGAATCAGAGGCAGGGAATCAAATGTGCGGAATCAGAGATGGGGAATCAGAGGCAGCGAATCAGAGGCGGGGAACCAGAAGCGGGGATTCAGAGGCGGGGAATCAGATATGGGGAAACAGAGGCGGGGAATTAGAGGCGGGCAAACAGAGGCGGGGAATCAGATATGGGGAATCAGAGGTGACGAATGAAAGGCGGTGAATCAGAGATGGGGAATCAGAGGCGGGGAATCAGAGGCAGGGAATCAAACACGGGGAATCAGAGGTGGGGTATCAGAGCTGGGGAATCAGAGGCGGGGAATCTGAGTTGGGGAATCAGAGGCGGGGAATCAGATATTGGGAAACAGAGGCGGGGAATCAGAGGCAGGGAAACAGAGGTGGGGAATCAGATATGGGGAAACAGAGGTGGGGAATCAGAGGTTGGGAAACAGAGGCAGGGAATCAGAGGCGGGGAGTCGGAGGCGGGGAATCACAGGCAGGGAATCAAATGTGCGGAATCAGAGATGGGGAATCAGAGGCAGCGAATCAGAGGCGGGGAACCAGAGGCGGGGATTCAGAGGCGGGGAATCAGATATGGGGAAACAGAGGCGGGGAATTAGAGGCGGGCAAACAGAGGCGGGGAATCAGATATGGGGAATCAGAGGTGGGGAATCAGAGGTTGTGTATCAGAGATGGGGAATCACAGGCGGGAAATCAAAGGCAGGGAATCAGAGCTGGGGAATCAGAGGCGGGGAATCAGAGCTGGGGAATCAGAGGCGGGGAATCAGAGCTGGGGAATCAGAGGCAGGGAATCAGAGTTGGGGATTCAGAGGAGGGGAATCAGGGCTGGGGAATCAGTGGCGGGGAATCAGAGGCAGGGAATCAGAGGCGGGGAATCAGAGGCAGGGAATCAGATATGGGGATTCAGAGGTGGGGAATCAGAGGTTGGGAATCAGAGGCAGGGAATCGGAGGCAGGCTATCCGAGGCAGGGAATCAGATGTGGGGAATCAGAGGCTGGGAATCAGAGCTGGGGAATCAGAGGCGTGGAATCAGAGTTTGGGAATCAGAGGCGGGGAATTAGATATGGGGAAACAGAGGCGGGGAATCAGAGGTGGGGAAACAGAGCTGGTGAATCAGAGGCGGGGAATCAGAGTTGGGGAATCAGAGGCGGGGAATCAGATATGGGGAATCAGAGGTGGGGAATCAGAGGCGCGGAAAGAGAGGCGGGGAATCAGATATGGAAAATCAGAGGTGGGGAATCAGGGGCGTGGTGTCAGAGGCTGGGTATCAGACACGGGGATTCAGAGGCGGGGTATCAGAGATGGGGAATCAGAGGCGGGGAATCAGAGGCAGGGAATCAGATGCGGGGAATCAGAGGCGGGGAATCAGAGTCCAGGAATCAGAGGCGGGGAATCAGAGTTGGGGAATCAGAGGCGGGGAATCAGATATGGGGAAACAGAAGCGGGGAATCAGAGGCGGGGAAACAGAGGCGGGGAATCTGATATGGGGAATCAGAGGTGGCGAATGAAAGGAAGTGAATCAGAGATGGGGAATCAGAGGCGGGGAATCAGAGGCAGGGAATCAAACACGGTGAATAAGAGGCGGGGAATCAGAGCTGGAGAATCAGAGGCGGGGAATCAGAGTTGGGGAATCAGAGGCGGGGAATCAAATATGGGCAACCAGAGGCGGGGAATCAGAGGCAGGGAAACAGAGGTGGGGAATCAGATATGGGGTATCAGAGGTGGGGAATCAGAGGTTGGGAAACAGAGGCAGGGAATCAGAGGCGGGGAGTCAGAGGCGGGGAATCAGAGGCAGGGAATCAGATGTGCGGAATCAGAGATGGAGAATCAGATGCAGCGAAAAAGAGGCGGGGAACCAGAGGCGGGGAATCAGAGGCCGGGAATCAGAGGCCGGGAATGAGAGGCCGGGTATCAGAGGCCGGGGAATCAGAGGCGGGGAATCAGAGATGGGGAATCAGAGGCGGGGAATCAAACACGGGGAATCAGAGCTGGGGAATCAGAGGCGGGGAATCAGAGTTGGCGAATCAGATATGGGGAATCAGAGGTGGGGAATCAGGGGCGGGGAATCAGTGGCAGGGAATCAGAGGTGGGAATCAGAGGCGGGGCATCAGAGGCAGGGAATCAGACACGGGGAATCAGAGGCGGGGAATCAGAGATGGGGATTCAGAGGCGGTGAATCAGAGGCAGGGAATCGGACACCTGGAATCAGAGGCGGGGAATCAGAGCTGGGGAATCAGAGGCGGTGAATCAGAGTTGGGGAATCAGAGGCGGGGAATCAGATGTGGTGAATCAGAGGTGGCGAATCAGAGGTTGTGAATCAGAGATGGGGAATCACAGGCGGGAAATGAGAGGCAGGGAATCAGAGCTGGGGAATCAGAGGAGGGGAATCAGAGCTGGGGAATCAGAGGCAGGGAATCAGAGTTGGGGATTCAGAGGCGGTGAATCAGAGCTGGGGAATCAGAAGCGGGGAATCAGAGGCGGGGAATCAGAGGCAGGGAATCAGAGGCAGGCAATCAGATACGGGGATTCAGAGGCAGGGAATCAGATGTGGGGAATCAGAGGCAGGGAATCAGAGCTGGGGAATCAGAGGCGGGGAATCAGAGTTTGGGAATCAGAGGCGGGGAATCAGATATGGGGAATCAGAGGCGGGGAATCAGAGGCGCGGAAAGAGAGGCAGGAAATCAGATATAGGGAATCAGAGGTGGGGAATCAGGGGAGGGGTATCAGAGGCTGGGTATCAGACACGGGGATTCAGACGCGGGGAATCAGAGATGGGGAATCAGAGGCGGGGAATAAGAGGCAGGGAATCAGACGCGGGCAATCAGAGGCGGGGAATCAGAGCTGGGTAATCAGAGGCGGGGTATCAGAGTTGGGGAATCAGAGGCGGGGAATCAGATATGGGGAAAGAGAGGCGGGGAATCAGAGGCGGGGAAACAGAGGCGGGGAATTCTATATGGGGAATCAGAGGTGGCGAATGAAAGGCGGTGAATCAGAGATGGGGAATCAGAGGCGGGGAATCAGAGGCAGGGAATCAAACACGGGGAATCAGAGGTGGGGTATCAGAGCTGGGGAATCAGAGGCGGGGAATCAGAGTTGGGGAATCAGAGGCGAGGAATCAGATATTAGGAAACAGAGGCGGGGAATCAGAGGCAGGGAAACAGAGGTGGGGAATCAGATATGGGGAATCAGAGGTGGGGAATCAGAGGTTGGGAAACAGAGGCAGGGAATCAGAGGCGGGGAGTCAGAGGCGGGGAATCAGAGGCAGGGAATCAGATGTGCGGAATCAGAGATGGGGAATCAGAGGCAGCGAATCAGAGGCGGGGAACCAGAGGCGGGGATTCAGAGGCGGGGAATCAGATATGGGGAAACAGAGGCGGGGAATTAGAGGCGGGCAAACAGAGGCGGGGAATCAGATATGGGGAATCAGAGGTGGGGAATCAGAGGTTGTGAATCAGAGATGGGGAATCACAGGCGGGAAATCAGAGGCAGGGAATCAGAGCTGGGGAATCAGAGGCGGGGAATCAGAGCTCGGGAATCAGAGGCAGGGAATCAGAGTTGGGGATTCAGAGGCGGGGAATCAGAGATGGGGAATCAGAGGCGGGGAATCAGAGGCAGGGAATCAGAGGCGGGGAATCAGAGGCAGGGAATCAGATATGGGGATTCAGAGGTGGGGAATCAGAGGTTGGGAATCAGAGGCAGGGAATCGGAGGCAGGGAATCAGAGGCAGGGAATCAGAGGCGGGGAATCAGAGCTGGGGAATCAGAGTCGGGGAATCAGAGTTTGGGAATCAGAGGCGGGGAATCAGATATGGGGAAACAGAGGCGGGGAATCAGAGGTGGGGAAACAGAGCTGGGGATTCAGAGGCGGGGAATCAGAGTTGGGGAATCAGAGGCGGGGAATCAGATATGGGGAAGCAGAGGTGGGGAATCAGAGGCGCGGAAAGAGAGGCGGGGTATCAGATATGGGGAATCAGAGGTGGGGAATCAGATATGGGGAAACAGAGGCGGGGAATCAGAGGCGGGGAAACAGAGGTGGGGAATCTGATATGTGGAATCAGAGGTGGCGAATGAAAGGTGGTGAATCTGAGATGGGGAATCAGAGGCGGGGAATCAGAGGCAGGGAATCAAACACAGGGAATCAGAGTTGGGGAATCAGAGGTGGGGAATCAGAGGTTGTGAATCAGAGATGGGGAATCACAGGTGGGAAATCAAAGGCAGGGAATCAGAGCTGGGGAATCAGAGGCGGGGAATCAGAGCTGGGGAATCAGAGGCGGGGAATCAGAGCTGGGGAATGAGAAGCAGGGAATCAGAGTTGGGGATTCAGAGGCGGGGAATCAGAGCTGGGGAATCAGTGGCGGTGAATCAGAGGCAGGGAATCAGAGGCGGGGAATCAGAGGCAGGGAATCAGATATGGGGATTCAGAGGTGGGGAATCAGATGTTGGGAATCAGAGGCAGGGAATCGGAGGCAGGGAATCAGAGGCAGGTAGTCAGATGTGGGGAATCAGAGGCTGGGAATCAGAGCTGGGGAATCAGGCGTGGAATCAGAGTTTGGGAATCAGAGGCGGGGAATTAGATATGGGGAAACAGAGGCGGGGAATCAGAGGTGGGGAAACAGAGCTGGTGAATCAGAGGCGGGGAATCAGAGTTGGGGATTCAGAGGCGGGGAATCAGAGGCGCCGAAAGAGAGGCGGGGAATCAGATATGGGGAATCAGAGGTGGGAAATCAGGGGCGGGGTATCAGAGGCTGGGTATCAGACACGGGGATTCAGAGGCGGGGAATCAGAGATGGGGAATCAGAGGCGGGGAATCAGAGGAAGGGAATCAGATGAGGGGAATCAGAGGCGGGGAATCAGAGTCCAGGAATCAGAGGTGGGGTATCAGAGGTGGGGAATCAGAGGCGGGGAATCAGATATGGGGAATCAGAGGCGAGGAATCAGATATTGGGAAACAGAGGCGGGGAATCAGAGGCAGGGAAACAGTGGGGAATCAGATATGGGGAATCAGAGGTGGGGAATCAGAGGTTGGGAAACAGAGGCAGGGAATCAGAGGCGGGGAGTCAGTGGCGGGGAATCAGAGGCAGGGAATCAGATGTGTGGAATCAGAGATGGGGAATCAGAGGCGGGGAATTAGAGGCGGGCAAACAGAGGCAGGGAATCAGATGTGGGGAATCAGAGGCAGGGAATCAGAGCTGGGGAATCAGAGGCGGGGAATCAGAGTTTGGGAATCAGAGGCGGGGAATCAGATATGGGGAATCAGAGGCGGGGAATCAGAGGCGCGGAAAGAGAGACTGGAAATCAGATATGGGGAATCAGAGGTGGGGAATCAGGGGAGGGGTATCAGAGGCTGGGTATCAGACACGGGGATTCAGAGGCGGGGAATCAGAGATGGGGAATCAGAGGCAGGGAATCGGAGGCAGGGAATCAGAGGCAGGGAATCAGATGTGGGGAATCAGAGGCGGGGAATCAGAGCTGGGGAATCAGAGTCGGGGAATCAGAGTTTGGGAATCAGAGGCGGGGAATTAGATATGGGGAAGCAGAGGCGGGGAATCAGAGGCGCGGAAAGAGAGGCGGGGAATCAGATATGGGGAATCAGATATGGGGAAACAGAGGCGGGGAATCAGAGGCGGGGAAACAGAGGTGGGGAATCTGATATGGGGAATCAGAGGTGGCGAATGAAAGGCGGTGAATCTGAAATGGGGAATCAGAGGCGGGGAATCAGAGGCCGGGAATGAGAGGCCGGGAATCAGAGGCAGGGAATCAGAAGCCGGGAATCAGAGATGGGGAATCAGAGGCGGGGAATCAAACACGGGGAATCAGAGCTGGGGAATCAGAGGCGGGGAATCAGAGTTGGGGAAACAGAGGCGGGGAATCAGATATGGGGAAACAGAGGCGGGGAAACAGAGGCAGGGAATCAGAGGCGGGGAGTCAGAGGCTGGGAATCAGAGGCAGGGAATCAGATGTGCGGAATCAGAGATGAGGAATCAGAGGCAGCGAATCAGAGGCGGAGAACCAGAGGCGGGGAATCAGAGGCTGGGAATCAGAGGCCGGGAATGAGAGGCCGGGAATCAGAGGCCGGGAATCAGAGATGGGGTATCAGAGGCGGGGAATCAAACACGGGGAATCAGAGCTGGGGAATCAGAGGCGGGGAATCAGAGTTGGGGAATCAGAGGCGGGGAATCAAATATGGGGAAACAGAGGCGGGGAATCAGAGGCGCAGAAACAGAGGCGGGGTATCAGATATGGGGAATCAGAGGTGGGGAATCAGGGGCGGGGTATCAGAGGCTGGGTATCAGACACGGGGATTCAGAGGCGGGGAATCAGAGATGGGGAATCAGAGGCGGGGAATCAGAGGCAGGGAATCAGACGCGGGGAATCAGAGGCGGGGAATCAGAGCCTGGGAATCAGAGGCGGGGAATCAGAGGCGGGGAAAGAGAGGCGGGGAATCAGATATGGGGACTCAGAGGTGGGGAATCAGAGGTTGGGAATCAGAGGCAGGGAATCAGAGGCGGGGAATCAGAGGCGGGGAAACAGAGGCGGGGAATTCTATATGGGGAATCAGAGGTGGCGAATGAAAGGTGGTGAATCAGAGATGGGGAATCAGAGGCGGGGAATCAGAGGCAGGGAATCAAACACGGGGAATCAGAGGTGGGGTATCAGAGCTGGGGAATCAGAGGCGGGGAATCAGAGTTGGGGAATCAGAGGCGAGGAATCAGATATTAGGAAACAGAGGCGGGGAATCAGAGGCAGGGAAACAGAGGTGGGGAATCAGATATGGGGAATTAGAGGTGGGGAATCAGAGGTTGGGAAACAGAGGCAGGGAATCAGAGGCGGGGAGTCAGAGGCGGGGAATCAGAGGCAGGGAATCAGATGTGCGGAATCAGAGATGGGGAATCAGAGGCAGCGAATCAGAGGCGGGGAACCAGAGGCGGGGATTCAGAGGCGGGGAATCAGAGCTGGGGAATCAGTGGCGGGGAATCAGAGCTGGGGAATCAGAGGCAGGGAATCAGAGTTGGGGATTCAGAGGCGGGGAATCAGAGCTGGGGAATCAGAGGCGGGGAATCAGAGGCAGGGAATCAGAGGCGGGGAATCAGAGGCAGGGAATCAGATATGGGGATTCAGAGGTGGGGAAATCAGAGGTTGGGAATCAGAGGCAGGGAATCGGAGGCAGGGAATCAGAGGCAGGGAATCAGATGTGGGGAATCAGAGGCGGGGAATCAGAGCTGGGGAATCAGAGTCGGGGAATCAGAGTTTGGGAATCAGAGGCGGGGAATTAGATATGGGGAAACAGAGGCGGGGAATCAGAGGTGGGGAAACAGAGCTGGGGAATCAGAGGCGGGGAATCAGAGTTGGGGAATCAGAGGAGGGGAATCAGACATGGGGAAGCAGAGGCGGGGAATCAGAGGCGCGGAAAGAGAGGCGGGGAATCAGATATGGGGAATCAGAGGTGGGGAATCAGATATGGGGAAACAGAGGCGGGGAATCAGAGGCGGGGAAACAGAGGTGGGGAATCTGATATGGGGAATCTGAGGTGGCGAATGAAAGGCGGTGAATCTGAGATGGGGAATCAGAGGCGGGGAATCAGAGGCAGGGAATCAAACACGGGGAATCAGAGCTGGGGAATCAGAGCTGGGGAATCAGAGACGGGGAATCAGAGTTGGGGAATCAGAGGCGGGGAATCAGATATGGGGAAACAGAGGTGGGGAATCAGAGGCAGGGAAACAGAGGTGGGGAATCAGATATGGGGAATCAGAGGTGGGGAATCAGAGGTTGGGAAACAGAGGCAGGGAATCAGAGGCGGGGAGTCAGAGGCGGGGAATCAGAGGCAGGGAATCAGATGTGCGGAATCAGAGTTGGGGAATCAGAGGCAGCGAATCAGAGGCGGGGAACCAGATGCGGGGAATCAGATATGGGTAATCCGAGGCGGAGAATCAGAGTTGGGGAATCAGAGGCGGGGAATCAGATATGGGGAAAGAGAGGCGGTGAATCAGAGGTGGGGAAACAGAGGCGGGGAATCTGATATGGGGAATCAGATGTGACGAATGAAAGGCGGTGAATCAGAGATGGGGAATCAGAGGCGGGGAATCAGAGGCAGGGAATCAAACACGGGGAATCAGAGGTGGGGTATCAGAGCTGGGGAATCAGAGGCGGGGAATCTGAGTTGGGGAATCAGAGGCGGGGAATCAGATATTGGGAAACAGAGGCGGGGAATCAGAGGCAGGGAAACAGAGGTGGGGAATCAGATATGGGGAAACAGAGGTGGGGAATCAGAGGTTGGGAAACAGAGGCAGGGAATCAGAGGCGGGGAGTCAGAGGCGGGGAATCAGAGGCAGGGAATCAAATGTGCGGAATCAGAGATGGGGAATCAGAGGCAGCGAATCAGAGGCGGGGAACCAGAGGCGGGGATTCAGAGGCGGGGAATCAGATATGGGGAAACAGAGGCGGGGAATTAGAGGCGGGCAAACAGAGGCGGGGAATCAGATATGGGGAATCAGAGGTGGGGAATCAGAGGTTGTGAATCAGAGATGGGGAATCACAGGCGGGAAATCAAAGGCAGGGAATCAGAGCTGGGGAATCAGAGGCAGGGAATCAGATATGGGGATTCAGAGGTGGGGAATCAGAGGTTGGGAATCAGAGGCAGGGAATCGGAGGCAGGCTATCCGAGGCAGGGAATCAGATGTGGGGAATCAGAGGCTGGGAATCAGAGCTGGGGAATCAGAGGCGTGGAATCAGAGTTTGGGAATCAGAGGCGGGGAATTAGATATGGGGAAACAGAGGCGGGGAATCAGAGGTGGGGAAACAGAGCTGGTGAATCAGAGGCGGGGAATCAGAGTTGGGGAATCAGAGGCGGGGAATCAGATATGGGGAATCAGAGGCGGGGAATCAGAGGCGCGGAAAGAGAGGCGGGGAATCAGATATGGGGAATCAGAGATGGGGAATCAGGGGCGTGGTATCAGAGGCTGGGTATCAGACACGGGGATTCAGAGGCGGGGTATCAGAGATGGGGAATCAGAGGCGGGGAATCAGAGGCAGGGAATCAGATGCGGGGAATCAGAGGCGG
Organism: Narcine bancroftii; assembly: GCF_036971445.1. NCBI lineage: Eukaryota > Metazoa > Chordata > Chondrichthyes > Torpediniformes > Narcinidae > Narcine > Narcine bancroftii. The sequence continues at coordinate 57,851,122 of NC_091474.1, forward strand.
GGAATCAGAGTCCAGGAATCAGAGGCGGGGAATCAGAGTTGGGGAATCAGAGGCGGGGAATCAGATATGGGGAAACAGAGGCGGGGAATCAGAGGCGGGGAAACAGAGGCGGGGAATCTGATATGGGGAATCAGAGGTGGCGAATGAAAGGAAGTGAATCAGAGATGGGGAATCAGAGGCGGGGAATCAGAAGCAGGGAATCAAACACGGTGAATAAGAGGCGGGGAATCAGAGCTGGAGAATCAGAGGCGGGGAATCAGAGTTGGGGAATCAGAGGCGGGGAATCAAATATGGGCAACCAGAGGCGGGGAATCAGAGGCAGGGAAACAGAGGTGGGGAATCAGATATGGGGTATCAGAGGTGGGGAATCAGAGGTTGGGAAACAGAGGCAGGGAATCAGAGGCGGGGAGTCAGAGGTGGGGAATCAGAGGCAGGGAATCAGATGTGCGGAATCAGAGATGGAGAATCAGATGCAGCGAAAAAGAGGCGGGGAACCAGAGGCGGGGAATCAGAGGCCGGGAATCAGAGGCCGGGAATGAGAGGCCGGGAATCAGAGGCCGGGGAATCAGAGGCGGGGAATCAGAGATGGGGAATCAGAGGCGGGGAATCAAACTCGGGGAATCAGAGCTGGGGAATCAGAGGCGGGGAATCAGAGTTGGCGAATCAGATATGGGGAATCAGAGGTGGGGAATCAGGGGCGGGGAATCAGTGGCAGGGAATCAGAGGTGGGAATCAGAGGCGGGGCATCAGAGGCAGGGAATAAGACACGGGGAATCAGAGGTGGGGAATCAGAGATGGGGAATCAGAGGCGGTGAATCAGAGGCAGGGAATCGGACACCTGGAATCAGAGGCGGGGAATCAGAGCTGGGGAATCAGAGGCGGGGAATCAGAGTTGGGGAATCAGAGGCGGGGAATCAGATGTGGTGAATCAGAGGTGGGGAATCAGAGGTTGTGAATCAGAGATGGGGAATCACAGGCGGGAAATGAGAGGCAGGGAATCAGAGCTGGGGAATCAGAGGAGGGGTATCAGAGCTGGGGAATCAGAGGCAGGGAATCAGAGTTGGGGATTCAGAGGCGGGGAATCAGAGCTGGGGAATCAGAAGCGGGGAATCAGAGGCGGGGAATCAGAGGCAGGGAATCAGAGGCAGGCAATCAGATATGGGGATTCAGAGGCAGGGAATCAGATGTGGGGAATCAGAGGCAGGGAATCAGAGCTGGGGAATCAGAGGCGGGGAATCAGAGTTTGGGAATCAGAGGCGGGGAATCAGATATGGGGAATCAGAGGCGGGGAATCAGAGGCGCGGAAAGAGAGGCGGGAAATCAGATATAGGGAATCAGAGGTGGGGAATCAGGGGAGGGGTATCAGAGGCTGGGTATCAGACACGGGGATTCAGAGGCGGGGAATCAGAGATGGGGAATCAGAGGCGGGGAATAAGAGGCAGGGAATCAGACGCGGGCAATCAGAGGCGGGGAATCAGAGCTGGGTAATCAGAGGCGGGGAATCAGAGTTGGGGAATCAGAGGCGGGGAATCAGATATGGGGAAAGAGAGGCGGGGAATCAGAGGCGGGGAAACAGAGGCGGGGAATTCTATATGGGGAATCAGAGGTGGCGAATGAAAGGCGGTGAATCAGAGATGGGGAATCAGAGGCGGGGAATCAGAGGCAGGGAATCAAACACGGGGAATCAGAGGTGGGGTTTCAGAGCTGGGGAATCAGAGGCGGGTAATCAGAGTTGGGGAATCAGAGGCGAGGAATCAGATATTAGGAAACAGAGGCGGGGAATCAGAGGCAGGGAAACAGAGGTGGGGAATCAGATATGGGGAATCAGAGGTGGGGAATCAGAGGTTGGGAAACAGAGGCAGGGAATCAGAGGCGGGGAGTCAGAGGCGGGGAATCAGAGGCAGGGAATCAGATGTGCGGAATCAGAGATGGGGAATCAGAGGCAGCGAATCAGAGGCGGGGAACCAGAGGCGGGGATTCAGAGGCGGGGAATCAGATATGGGGAAACAGAGGCGGGGAATTAGAGGCGGGCAAACAGAGGCGGGGAATCAGATATGGGGAATCAGAGGTGGGGAATCAGAGGTTGTGAATCAGAGATGGGGAATCACAGGCGGGAAATCAGAGGCAGGGAATCAGAGGCAGGGAATCGGAGGCAGGGAATCAGAGGCAGGGAATCAGAGGCGGGGAATCAGAGCTGGGGAATCAGAGTCGGTGAATCAGAGTTTGGGAATCAGAGGCGGGGAATCAGATATGGGGAAACAGAGGCGGGGAATCAGAGGTGGGGAAACAGAGCTGGGGATTCAGAGGCGGGGAATCAGAGTTGGGGAATCAGAGGCGGGGAATCAGATATGGGGAAGCAGAGGTGGGGAATCAGAGGCGCAGAAAGAGAGGCGGGGAATCAGGTATGGGGAATCAGAGGTGGGGAATCAGAGGTTGGGAAACAGAGGCAGGGAATCAGAGGCGGGGAGTCAGAGGCGGGGAATCAGAGGCAGGGAATCAGATGTGCGGAATCAGAGATGGGGAATCAGAGGCAGCGAATCAGAGGCGGGGAACCAGAGGCGGGGATTCAGAGGCGGGGAATCAGATATGGGGAAACAGAGGCGGGGAATTAGAGGCGGGCAAACAGAGGCGGGGAATCAGATATGGGGAATCAGAGGTGGGGAATCAGAGGTTGTGAATCAGAGATGGGGAATCACAGGCGGGAAATCAGAGGCAGGGAATCAGAGCTGGGGAATCAGAGGCGGGGAATCAGAGCTCGGGAATCAGAGGCAGGGAATCAGAGTTGGGGATTCAGAGGCGGGGAATCAGAGATGGGGAATCAGAGGCGGGGAATCAGAGGCAGGGAATCAGAGGCGGGGAATCAGAGGGAGGGAATCAGATATGGGGATTCAGAGGTGGGGAATCAGAGGTTGGGAATCAGAGGCAGGGAATCGGAGGCAGGGAATCAGAGGCAGGGAATCAGAGGCGGGGAATCAGAGCTGGGGAATCAGAGTCGGGGAATCAGAGTTTGGGAATCAGAGGCGGGGAATCAGATATGGGGAAACAGAGGCGGGGAATCAGAGGTGGGGAAACAGAGCTGGGGATTCAGAGGCGGGGAATCAGAGTTGGGGAATCAGAGGCGGGGAATCAGATATGGGGAAGCAGAGGTGGGGAATCAGAGGCGCGGAAAGAGAGGCGGGGTATCAGATATGGGGAATCAGAGGTGGGGAATCAGATATGGGGAAACAGAGGCGGGGAATCAGAGGCGGGGAAACAGAGGTGGGGAATCTGATATGTGGAATCAGAGGTGGCGAATGAAAGGCGGTGAATCTGAGATGGGGAATCAGAGGCGGGGAATCAGAGGCAGGGAATCAAACACAGGGAATCAGAGTTGGGGAATCAGAGGTGGGGAATCAGAGGTTGTGAATCAGAGATGGGGAATCACAGGTGGGAAATCAAAGGCAGGGAATCAGAGCTGGGGAATCAGAGGCGGGGAATCAGAGCTGCGGAATCAGAGGCGGGGAATCAGAGCTGGGGAATGAGAAGCAGGGAATCAGAGTTGGGGATTCAGAGGCGGGGAATCAGAGCTGGGGAATCAGTGGCGGTGAATCAGAGGCAGGGAATCAGAGGCGGGGAATCAGAGGCAGGGAATCAGATATGGGGATTCAGAGGTGGGGAATCAGATGTTGGGAATCAGAGGCAGGGAATCGGAGGCAGGGAATCAGAGGCAGGTAGTCAGATGTGGGGAATCAGAGGCTGGGAATCAGAGCTGGGGAATCAGGCGTGGAATCAGAGTTTGGGAATCAGAGGCGGGGAATTAGATATGGGGAAACAGAGGCGGGGAATCAGAGGTGGGGAAACAGAGCTGGTGAATCAGAGGCGGGGAATCAGAGTTGGGGATTCAGAGGCGGGGAATCAGAGGCGCCGAAAGAGAGGCGGGGAATCAGATATGGGGAATCAGAGGTGGGAAATCAGGGGCGGGGTATCAGAGGCTGGGTATCAGACACGGGGATTCAGAGGCGGGGAATCAGAGATGGGGAATCAGAGGCGGGGAATCAGAGGCAGGGAATCAGATGAGGGGAATCAGAGGCGGGGAATCAGAGTCCAGGAATCAGAGGTGGGGTATCAGAGGTGGGGAATCAGAGGCGGGGAATCAGATATGGGGAATCAGAGGCGAGGAATCAGATATTGGGAAACAGAGGCGGGGAATCAGAGGCAGGGAAACAGTGGGGAATCAGATATGGGGAATCAGAGGTGGGGAATCAGAGGTTGGGAAACAGAGGCAGGGAATCAGAGGCGGGGAGTCAGTGGCGGGGAATCAGAGGCAGGGAATCAGATGTGTGGAATCAGAGATGGGGAATCAGAGGCGGGGAATTAGAGGCGGGCAAACAGAGGCAGGGAATCAGATGTGGGGAATCAGAGGCAGGGAATCAGAGCTGGGGAATCAGAGGCGGGGAATCAGAGTTTGGGAATCAGAGGCGGGGAATCAGATATGGGGAATCAGAGGCGGGGAATCAGAGGCGCGGAAAGAGAGGCGGGAAATCAGATATGGGGAATCAGAGGTGGGGAATCAGGGGAGGGGTATCAGAGGCTGGGTATCAGACACGGGGATTCAGAGGCGGGGAATCAGAGATGGGGAATCAGAGGCAGGGAATCGGAGGCAGGGAATCAGAGGCAGGGAATCAGATGTGGGGAATCAGAGGCGGGGAATCAGAGCTGGGGAATCAGAGTCGGGGAATCAGAGTTTGGGAATCAGAGGCGGGGAATTAGATATGGGGAAGCAGAGGCGGGGAATCAGAGGCGCGGAAAGAGAGGCGGGGAATCAGATATGGGGAATCAGATATGGGGAAACAGAGGCGGGGAATCAGAGGCGGGGAAACAGAGGTGGGGAATCTGATATGGGGAATCAGAGGTGGCGAATGAAAGGCGGTGAATCTGAAATGGGGAATCAGAGGCGGGGAATCAGAGGCCGGGAATGAGAGGCCGGGAATCAGAGGCAGGGAATCAGAGGCCGGGAATCAGAGATGGGGAATCAGAGGCGGGGAATCAAACACGGGGAATCAGAGCTGGGGAATCAGAGGCGGGGAATCAGAGTTGGGGAAACAGAGGCGGGGAATCAGATATGGGGAAACAGAGGCGGGGAAACAGAGGCAGGGAATCAGAGGCGGGGAGTCAGAGGCTGGGAATCAGAGGCAGGGAATCAGATGTGCGGAATCAGAGATGAGGAATCAGAGGCAGCGAATCAGAGGCGGAGAACCAGAGGCGGGGAATCAGAGGCTGGGAATCAGAGGCCGGGAATGAGAGGCCGGGAATCAGAGGCCGGGAATCAGAGATGGGGTATCAGAGGCGGGGAATCAAACACGGGGAATCAGAGCTGGGGAATCAGAGGCGGGGAATCAGAGTTGGGGAATCAGAGGCGGGGAATCAAATATGGGGAAACAGAGGCGGGGAATCAGAGGCGCAGAAACAGAGGCGGGGTATCAGATATGGGGAATCAGAGGTGGGGAATCAGAGATGGGGAATCAGAGGCGGGGAATCAGAGGCAGGGAATCAGACGCGGGGAATCAGAGGCGGGGAATCAGAGCCTGGGAATCAGAGGCGGGGAATCAGAGGCGGGGAAAGAGAGGCGGGGAATCAGATATGGGGACTCAGAGGTGGGGAATCAGAGGTTGGGAATCAGAGGCAGGGAATCAGAGGCGGGGAATCAGAGGCGGGGAAACAGAGGCGGGGAATTCTATATGGGGAATCAGAGGTGGCGAATGAAAGGTGGTGAATCAGAGATGGGGAATCAGAGGCGGGGAATCAGAGGCAGGGAATCAAACACGGGGAATCAGAGGTGGGGTATCAGAGCTGGGGAATCAGAGGCGGGGAATCAGAGTTGGGGAATCAGAGGCGAGGAATCAGATATTAGGAAACAGAGGCGGGGAATCAGAGGCAGGGAAACAGAGGTGGGGAATCAGATATGGGGAATTAGAGGTGGGGAATCAGAGGTTGGGAAACAGAGGCAGGGAATCAGAGGCGGGGAGTCAGAGGCGGGGAATCAGAGGCAGGGAATCAGATGTGCGGAATCAGAGATGGGGAATCAGAGGCAGCGAATCAAAGGCGGGGAACCAGAGGCGGGGATTCAGAGGCGGGGAATCAGAGCTGGGGAATCAGAGGCGGGGAATCAGAGCTGGGGAATCAGAGGCAGGGAATCAGAGTTGGGGATTCAGAGGCGGGGAATCAGAGCTGGGGAATCAGAGGCGGGGAATCAGAGGCAGGGAATCAGAGGCGGGGAATCAGAGGCAGGGAATCAGATATGGGGATTCAGAGGTGGGGAAATCAGAGGTTGGGAATCAGAGGCAGGGAATCGGAGGCAGGGAATCAGAGGCAGGGAATCAGATGTGGGGAATCAGAGGCGGGGAATCAGAGCTGGGGAATCAGAGTCGGGGAATCAGAGTTTGGGAATCAGAGGCGGGGAATTAGATATGGGGAAACAGAGGCGGGGAATCAGAGGTGGGGAAACAGAGCTGGGGAATCAGAGGCGGGGAATCAGAGTTGGGGAATCAGAGGAGGGGAATCAGACATGGGGAAGCAGAGGCGGGGAATCAGAGGCGCGGAAAGAGAGGCGGGGAATCAGATATGGGGAATCAGAGGTGGGGAATCAGATATGGGGAAACAGAGGCGGGGAATCAGAGGCGGGGAAACAGAGGTGGGGAATCTGATATGGGGAATCTGAGGTGGCGAATGAAAGGCGGTGAATCTGAGATGGGGAATCAGAGGCGGGGAATCAGAGGCAGGGAATCAAACACGGGGAATCAGAGCTGGGGAATCAGAGCTGGGGAATCAGAGACGGGGAATCAGAGTTGGGGAATCAGAGGCGGGGAATCAGATATGGGGAAACAGAGGTGGGGAATCAGAGGCAGGGAAACAGAGGTGGGGAATCAGATATGGGGAATCAGAGGTGGGGAATCAGAGGTTGGGAAACAGAGGCAGGGAATCAGAGGCGGGGAGTCAGAGGCGGGGAATCAGAGGCAGGGAATCAGATGTGCGGAATCAGAGTTGGGGAATCAGAGGCAGCGAATCAGAGGCGGGGAACCAGATGCGGGGAATCAGATATGGGTAATCCGAGGCGGAGAATCAGAGTTGGGGAATCAGAGGCGGGGAATCAGATATGGGGAAAGAGAGGCGGTGAATCAGAGGCGGGGAAACAGAGGCGGGGAATCTGATATGGGGAATCAGATGTGACGAATGAAAGGCGGTGAATCAGAGATGGGGAATCAGAGGCGGGGAATCAGAGGCAGGGAATCAAACACGGGGAATCAGAGGTGGGGTATCAGAGCTGGGGAATCAGAGGCGGGGAATCTGAGTTGGGGAATCAGAGGCGGGGAATCAGATATTGGGAAACAGAGGCGGGGAATCAGAGGCAGGGAAACAGAGGTGGGGAATCAGATATGGGGAAACAGAGGTGGGGAATCAGAGGTTGGGAAACAGAGGCAGGGAATCAGAGGCGGGGAGTCAGAGGCGGGGAATCAGAGGCAGGGAATCAAATGTGCGGAATCAGAGATGGGGAATCAGAGGCAGCGAATCAGAGGCGGGGAACCAGAGGCGGGGATTCAGAGGCGGGGAATCAGATATGGGGAAACAGAGGCGGGGAATTAGAGGCGGGCAAACAGAGGCGGGGAATCAGATATGGGGAATCAGAGGTGGGGAATCAGAGGTTGTGAATCAGAGATGGGGAATCACAGGCGGGAAATCAAAGGCAGGGAATCAGAGCTGGGGAATCAGAGGCAGGGAATCAGATATGGGGATTCAGAGGTGGGGAATCAGAGGTTGGGAATCAGAGGCAGGGAATCGGAGGCAGGCTATCCGAGGCAGGGAATCAGATGTGGGGAATCAGAGGCTGGGAATCAGAGCTGGGGAATCAGAGGCGTGGAATCAGAGTTTGGGAATCAGAGGCGGGGAATTAGATATGGGGAAACAGAGGCGGGGAATCAGAGGTGGGGAAACAGAGCTGGTGAATCAGAGGCGGGGAATCAGAGTTGGGGAATCAGAGGCGGGGAATCAGATATGGGGAATCAGAGGCGGGGAATCAGAGGCGCGGAAAGAGAGGCGGGGAATCAGATATGGGGAATCAGAGATGGGGAATCAGGGGCGTGGTATCAGAGGCTGGGTATCAGACACGGGGATTCAGAGGCGGGGTATCAGAGATGGGGAATCAGAGGCGGGGAATCAGAGGCAGGGAATCAGATGCGGGGAATCAGAGGCGGGGAATCAGAGTCCAGGAATCAGAGGCGGGGAATCAGAGTTGGGGAATCAGAGGCGGGGAATCAGATATGGGGAAACAGAGGCGGGGAATCAGAGGCGGGGAAACAGAGGCGGGGAATCTGATATGGGGAATCAGAGGTGGCGAATGAAAGGAAGTGAATCAGAGATGGGGAATCAGAGGCGGGGAATCAGAGGCAGGGAATCAAACACGGTGAATAAGAGGCGGGGAATCAGAGCTGGAGAATCAGAGGCGGGGAATCAGAGTTGGGGAATCAGAGGCGGGGAATCAAATATGGGCAACCAGAGGCGGGGAATCAGAGGCAGGGAAACAGAGGTGGGGAATCAGATATGGGGTATCAGAGGTGGGGAATCAGAGGTTGGGAAACAGAGGCAGGGAATCAGAGGCGGGGAGTCAGAGGTGGGGAATCAGAGGCAGGGAATCAGATGTGCGGAATCAGAGATGGAGAATCAGATGCAGCGAAAAAGAGGCGGGGAACCAGAGGCGGGGAATCAGAGGCCGGGAATCAGAGGCCGGGAATGAGAGGCCGGGAATCAGAGGCCGGGGAATCAGAGGCGGGGAATCAGAGATGGGGAATCAGAGGCGGGGAATCAAACTCGGGGAATCAGAGCTGGGGAATCAGAGGCGGGGAATCAGAGTTGGCGAATCAGATATGGGGAATCAGAGGTGGGGAATCAGGGGCGGGGAATCAGTGGCAGGGAATCAGAGGTGGGAATCAGAGGCGGGGCATCAGAGGCAGGGAATAAGACACGGGGAATCAGAGGCGGGGAATCAGAGATGGGGAATCAGAGGCGGTGAATCAGAGGCAGGGAATCGGACACCTGGAATCAGAGGCGGGGAATCAGAGCTGGGGAATCAGAGGCGGGGAATCAGAGTTGGGGAATCAGAGGCGGGGAATCAGATGTGGTGAATCAGAGGTGGGGAATCAGAGGTTGTGAATCAGAGATGGGGAATCACAGGCGGGAAATGAGAGGCAGGGAATCAGAGCTGGGGAATCAGAGGAGGGGAATCAGAGCTGGGGAATCAGAGGCAGGGAATCAGAGTTGGGGATTCAGAGGCGGGGAATCAGAGCTGGGGAATCAGAAGCGGGGAATCAGAGGCGGGGAATCAGAGGCAGGGAATCAGAGGCAGGCAATCAGATATGGGGATTCAGAGGCAGGGAATCAGATGTGGGGAATCAGAGGCAGGGAATCAGAGCTGGGGAATCAGAGGCGTGGAATCAGAGTTTGGGAATCAGAGGCGGGGAATCAGATATGGGGAATCAGAGGCGGGGAATCAGAGGCGCGGAAAGAGAGGCGGGAAATCAGATATAGGGAATCAGAGGTGGGGAATCAGGGGAGGGGTATCAGAGGCTGGGTATCAGACACGGGGATTCAGAGGCGGGGAATCAGAGATGGGGAATCAGAGGCGGGGAATAAGAGGCAGGGAATCAGACGCGGGCAATCAGAGGCGGGGAATCAGAGCTGGGTAATCAGAGGCGGGGAATCAGAGTTGGGGAATCAGAGGCGGGGAATCAGATATGGGGAAAGAGAGGCGGGGAATCAGAGGCGGGGAAACAGAGGCGGGGAATTCTATATGGGGAATCAGAGGTGGCGAATGAAAGGCGGTGAATCAGAGATGGGGAATCAGAGGCGGGGAATCAGAGGCAGGGAATCAAACACGGGGAATCAGAGGTGGGGTTTCAGAGCTGGGGAATCAGAGGCGGGTAATCAGAGTTGGGGAATCAGAGGCGAGGAATCAGATATTAGGAAACAGAGGCGGGGAATCAGAGGCAGGGAAACAGAGGTGGGGAATCAGATATGGGGAATCAGAGGTGGGGAATCAGAGGTTGGGAAACAGAGGCAGGGAATCAGAGGCGGGGAGTCAGAGGCGGGGAATCAGAGGCAGGGAATCAGATGTGCGGAATCAGAGATGGGGAATCAGAGGCAGCGAATCAGAGGCGGGGAACCAGAGGCGGGGATTCAGAGGCGGGGAATCAGATATGGGGAAACAGAGGCGGGGAATTAGAGGCGGGCAAACAGAGGCGGGGAATCAGATATGGGGAATCAGAGGTGGGGAATCAGAGGTTGTGAATCAGAGATGGGGAATCACAGGCGGGAAATCAGAGGCAGGGAATCAGAGGCAGGGAATCGGAGGCAGGGAATCAGAGGCAGGGAATCAGAGGCGGGGAATCAGAGCTGGGGAATCAGAGTCGGTGAATCAGAGTTTGGGAATCAGAGGCGGGGAATCAGATATGGGGAAACAGAGGCGGGGAATCAGAGGTGGGGAAACAGAGCTGGGGATTCAGAGGCGGGGAATCAGAGTTGGGGAATCAGAGGCGGGGAATCAGATATGGGGAAGCAGAGGTGGGGAATCAGAGGCGCAGAAAGAGAGGCGGGGAATCAGGTATGGGGAATCAGAGGTGGGGAATCAGATATGGGGAAACAGAGGCGGGGAATCAGAGGCGGGGAAACAGAGGTGGGGAATCTGATATGTGGAATCAGAGGTGGCGAATGAAAGGCGGTGAATCTGAGATGGGGAATCAGAGGCGGGGAATCAGAGGCAGGGAATCAAACACAGGGAATCAGAGTTGGGGAATCAGAGGTGGGGAATCAGAGGTTGTGAATCAGAGATGGGGAATCACAGGTGGGAAATCAAAGGCAGGGAATCAGAGCTGGGGAATCAGAGGCGGGGAATCAGAGCTGGGGAATCAGAGGCGGGGAATCAGAGCTGGGGAATCAGAGGCAGGGAATCAGAGTTGGGGATTCAGAGGCGGGGAATCAGAGCTGGGGAATCAGTGGCGGTGAATCAGAGGCAGGGAATCAGAGGCGTGGAATCAGAGGCAGGGAATCAGATATGGGGATTCAGAGTTGGGGAATCAGATGTTGGGAATCAGAGGCAGGGAATCGGAGGCAGGGAATCAGAGGCAACTAGTCAGATGTGGGGAATCAGAGGCTGGGAATCAGAGCTGGGGAATCAGGCGTGGAATCAGAGTTTGGGAATCAGAGGCGGGGAATTAGATATGGGGAAACAGAGGCGGGGAATCAGAGGTGGGGAAACAGAGCTGGTGAATCAGAGGCGGGGAATCAGAGTTGGGGAATCAGAGGCGGGGAATCAGAGGCGCGGAAAGAGAGGCGGGGAATCAGATATGGGGAATCAGAGGTGGGGAATCAGGGGCGGGGTATCAGAGGCTGGGTATCAGTCACGGGGATTCAGAGGCGGGGAATCAGAGATGGGGAATCAGAGGCGGGGAATCAGAGGCAGGGAATCAGATGAGGGGAATCAGAGGCGGGGAATCAGAGTCCAGGAATCAGAGGTGGGGTATCAGAGGTGGGGAATCAGAGGCGGGGAATCAGATATGGGGAATCAGAGGCGAGGAATCAGATATTGGGAAACAGAGGCGGGGAATCAGAGGCAGGGAAACAGAGGTGGGGAATCAGATATGGGGAATCAGAGGTGGGGAATCAGAGGTTGGGAAACAGAGGCAGGGAATCAGAGGCGGGGAGTCAGAGGCGGGGAATCAGAGGCAGGGAATCAGATGGGGAATCAGAGGTGGGGAATCAGATATGGGGAATCAGAGGTGGGGAATCAGAGGTTGGGAAACAGAGGCAGGGAATCAGAGGCGGGGAGTCAGAGGTGGGGAATCAGAGGCAGGGAATCAGATGTGTGGAATCAGAGATGGGGAATCAGAGGCAGCGAATCAGAGGCGGGGAATCAGAGCTGGGGAATCAGAGGCGGGGAATCAGAGTTTGGGAATCAGAGGCGGGGAATCAGATATGGGGAATCAGAGGCGGGGAATCAGAGGCGCGGAAAGAGAGGCGGGAAATCAGATATGGGGAATCAGAGGTGGGGAATCAGGGGAGGGGTATCAGAGGCTGGGTATCAGACACGGGGATTCAGAGGCGGGGAATCAGAGATGGGGAATCAGAGGCAGGGAATCGGAGGCAGGGAATCAGAGGCATGGAATCAGATGTGGGGAATCAGAGGCGGGGAATCAGAGCTGGGGAATCAGAGTCGGGGAATCAGAGTTTGGGAATCAGAGGCGGGGAATTAGATATGGGGAAACAGAGGAGGGGAATCAGAGGTGGGGAAACAGAGCTGGGGAATCAGAGGCGGGGAATCAGAGTTGGGGAATCAGAGGTGGGGAATCAGACATGGGGAAGCAGAGGCGGGGAATCAGAGGCGCGGAAAGAGAGGCGGGGAATCAGATATGGGGAATCAGATATGGGGAAACAGAGGCGGGGAATCAGAGGCGGGGAAACAGAGGTGGGGAATCTGATATGGGGAATCAGAGGTGGCGAATGAAAGGCGGTGAATCTGAAATGGGGAATCAGAGGCGGGGAATCAGAGGCCGGGAATGAGAGGCCGGGAATGAGAGGCAGGGAATCAGAGGCCGGGAATCAGAGATGGGGAATCAGAGGCGGGGAATCAAACACGGGGAATCAGAGCTGGGGAATCAGAGGCGGGGAATCAGAGTTGGGGAATCAGAGGCGGGGAATCAGATATGGGGAAACAGAGGCGGGGAAACAGAGGCAGGGAATCAGAGGCGGGGAGTCAGAGGCTGGGAATCAGAGGCAGGGAATCAGATGTGCGGAATCAGAGATGAGGAATCAGAGGCAGCGAATCAGAGGCGGAGAACCAGAGGCGGGGATTCAGAGGCTGGGAATCAGAGGCCGGGAATGAGAGGCCGGGAATCAGAGGCCGGGAATCAGAGATGGGGTATCAGAGGCGGGGAATCAAACACGGGGAATCAGAGCTGGGGAATCAGAGGCGGGGAATCAGAGTTGGGGAATCAGAGGCGGGGAATCAAATATGGGGAAACAGAGGCGGGGAATCAGAGGCGGGGAATCAGAGGTGCAGAAACAGAGGCGGGGTATCAGATATGGGGAATCAGAGGTGGGGAATCAGGGGCGGGGTATCAGATGCTGGGTATCAGACACGGGGATTCAGAGGCGGGGAATCAGAGATGGGGAATCAGAGGCGGGGAATCAGAGGCAGGGAATCAGACGCGGGGAATCAGACGCGGGGAATCAGAGCCTGGGAATCAGAGGCGGGGAATCAGAGGCGGGGAAAGAGAGGCGGGGAATCAGATATGGGGACTCAGAGGTGGGGAATCAGAGGTTGGGAATCAGAGGCAGGGAATCAGAGGCGGGGAATCAGAGGCGGGGAATCAGAGGCAGGGTTTCGGATGTGCGGAATCAGAGATGGGGAATCAGAGGTGGGGAATCAGAGTCCAGGAATCAGAGATGGGGAATCAGAGGCGGGGAATCAGAGGCGGAAAAACATAGGTGGGGAATCAGATACGGGGAATCAGAGGTGGGGAATCAGAGGCGGTGAATCAGAGTTGGGGAATCAGAGGCGGGGAATCAGAGCTGGGGTATCAGAGGCGGGGAATCAGAGTTTGGGAATCAGAGGAGGGGAATCAGATATGGGGAATCAGAGGCGGGGAATCAGAGGCGCGGAATGAGAGGCGGGAAATCAGATATGGGGAATCAGAGGTGCGAATCGGGGAGGGGTATCAGAGGCTGGGTATCAGAAACGGGGATTCAGAGGCAGGGAATCAGATGTGCGGAATCAGAGATGGGGAATCAGAGGCAGCGAATCAGAGGCGGGGAATCAGATATGGGTAATCAGAGGCGGGGAATCAGAGTTGGGGAATCAGAGGCGGGGAATCAGATATGGGAAAAGAGAGGCGGGGAATCAGAGGCGGGGAAACAGAGGCGGGGAATCTGATATGGGGAATCTGAGGTGGCGAATGAAAGGCGGTGAATCAGAGATGGGGAATCAGAGGCGGGGAATCAGAGGCAGGGAATCAAACACGGGGAATCAGAGGTGGGGTATCAGAGCTGGGGAATCAGAGGCGGGGAATCAGAGTTGGGGAATCAGAGGCGGGGAATCAGATATTGGGAAACAGAGGCGGGGAATCAGAGGCAGGGAAACAGAGGTGGGGAATCAGATATGGGGAATCAGAGGTGGGAAACAGAGGTTGGGAATGAGAGGCCGGGAATCAGAGGCCGGGGAATCAGAGGCGGGGAATCAAACACGGGGAATCAGAGCTGGGGAATCAGAGGCGGGGAATCAGAGTTGGCGAATCAGATATGGGGAATCAGAGTTGGGGAATCAGGGGCGGGGAATCAGTGGCAGGGAATCAGAGGTGGGAATCAGAGGCGGGGAATCAGAGGCAGGGAATGAGACACAGGGAATCAGAGGCGGGGAATCAGAGATGGGGAATCAGAGGATGTGAATCAGAGGCAGGGAATCGGACACCGGGAATCAGAGGCGGGGAATCAGAGCTGGGGAATCAGAGGCGGGGAATCAGAGTTGGCGAATCAGAGGCGGGGAATCAGATGTGGTGAATCAGAGGTGGGGGATCAGAGGTTGTGAATCAGAGATGGGGAATCACAGGCGGGAAATCAGAGGCAGGGAATCAGAGCTGGGGAATCAGAGGAGGGGAATCAGAGCTGGGGAATCAGAGGCAGGGAATCAGAGTTGGGGATTCAGAGGCGGGGAATCTGAGCTGGGGAATCAGAAGCGGGGAATCAGAGGCGGGGAATCAGAGGCAGGGAATCAGAGGCGGGGAATCAGAGGCAGGGAATCAGATGTGGGGAATCAGAGGCAGGGAATCTGAGCTGGGGTATCAGAGGCGGGGAATCAGAGTTTGGGAATCAGAGGCGGGGAATCAGATATGGGGAATCAGAGGCGGGGAATCAGAGGCGCGGAAAGAGAGGCGGGAAATCAGATATGGGAATCAGAGGTGGGGAATCAGGGGAGGGGTATCAGAGGCTGGGTATCAGACACGGGGATTCAGGGGCGGGGAATCAGAGATGGGGAATCAGAGGCGGGGAATCAGAGGCAGGGAATCAGACGCGGGGAATCAGAGGCGGGGAATC
Organism: Narcine bancroftii; assembly: GCF_036971445.1. Taxonomy (NCBI): domain Eukaryota; kingdom Metazoa; phylum Chordata; class Chondrichthyes; order Torpediniformes; family Narcinidae; genus Narcine; species Narcine bancroftii. Next base: position 57,866,236 of record NC_091474.1, read on the forward strand.
AGTGCTGGGTAATCAGAGGCGGGGAATCAGAGTTGGGGAATCAGAGGCGGAGAATCAGATATGGGGAAAGAGAGGCGGGGAATCAGAGGCGGGGAAACAGAGGCGGGGAATCTGATATGGGGAATCAGAGGTGGCGAATGAAAGGCGGTGAATCAGAGATTGGGAATCAGAGGCGTGGAATCAGAGGCAGGGAATCAAACACGGGGAATCAGAGGTGGGGTATCAGAGCTGGGGAATCAGAGGCGGGGAATAAGAGTTGGGGAATCAGAGGCGAGGAATCAGATATTGGGAAACAGAGGCGGGGAATCAGAGGCAGGGAAACAGAGGTGGGGAATCAGATATGGGGAATCAGAGGTGGGGAATCAGAGGTTGGGAAACAGAGGCAGGGAATCAGAGGCGGGGAGTCAGAGGCGGGGAATCAGAGGCAGGGAATCAGATGTGCGGAATCAGAGATGGGGAATCAGAGGCAGCGAATCAGAGGCGGGGAACCAGAGGCGGGGATTCAGAGGCGGGGAATCAGATATGGGGAAACAGAGGCGGGGAATTAGAGGCGGGCAAACAGAGGCGGGGAATCAGATATGGGGAATCAGAGGTGGGGAATCAGAGGTTGTGAATCAGAGATGGGGAATCACAGGCGGGAAATCAGAGGCAGGGAATCAGAGCTGGGGAATCAGAGGCGGGGAATCAGAGCTGGGGAATCAGAGGCAGGGAATCAGAGTTGGGGATTCAGAGGCGGGGAATCAGAGCTGGGGAATCAGAGGCGGGGAATCAGAGGCAGGGAATCAGAGGCGGGGAATCAGAGGCAGGGAATCAGATATGGGGATTCAGAGGTGGGGAAATCAGAGGTTGGGAATCAGAGGCGGGGAATCAGAGCTGGGGAATCAGAGTCGGGGAATCAGAGTTTGGGGATCAGAGGCGGGGAATTAGATATGGGGAAACAGAGGCGGGGAATCAGAGGTGGGGAAACAAAGCTGGGGAATCAGAGGCGGGGAATCAGAGTTGGGGAATCAGAGGTGGGGAATCAGACATGGGGAAGCAGAGGCGGGGAATCAGAGGCGCGGAAAGAGAGGCGGGGAATCAGATATGGGGAATCAGAGGTGGGGAATCAGATATGGGGAAACAGAGGCGGGGAATCAGAGGCGGGGAAACAGAGGTGGGGAATCTGATATGGGGAATCAGAGGTGGCGAATGAAAGGCGGTGAATCTGAGATGGGGAATCAGAGGCGGGGAATCAGAGGCAGGGAATCAAACACGGGGAATCAGAGGTGGGGAATCAGAGCTGGGGAATCAGAGGCGGGGAATCAGAGTTGGGGAATCAGAGGCGGGGAATCAGATATGGGGAAACAGAGGTGGGGAATCAGAGGCAGGGAAACAGAGGTGGGGAATCAGATATGGGGAATCAGAGGTGGGGAATCAGAGGTTGGGAAACAGAGGCAGGGAATCAGAGGCGGGGAGTCAGAGGCGGGGAATCAGAGGCAGGGAATCAGATGTGCGGAATCAGAGTTGGGGAATCAGAGGCAGCGAATCAGAGGCGGGGAACCAGATGCGGGGAATCAGATATGGGTAATCCGAGGCGGGGAATCAGAGTTGGGGAATCAGAGGCGGGGAATCAGATATGGGGAAAGAGAGGCGGTGAATCAGAGGCGGGGAAACAGAGGCGGGGAATCTGATATGGGGAATCAGAGGTGGCGAATGAAAGGCGGTGAATCAGAGATGGGGAATCAGAGGCGGGGAATCAGAGGCAGGGAATCAAACACGGGGAATCAGAGGTGGGGTATCAGAGCTGGGGAATCAGAGGCGGGGAATCTGAGTTGGGGAATCAGAGGCGGGGAATCAGATATTGGGAAACAGAGGCGGGGAATCAGAGGCAGGGAAACAGAGGTGGGGAATCAGATATGGGGAAACAGAGGTGGGGAATCAGAGGTTGGGAAACAGAGGCAGGGAATCAGAGGCGGGGAGTCAGAGGCAGGGAATCAGAGGCAGGGAATCAAATGTGCGGAATCAGAGATGGGGAATCAGAGGCAGTGAATCAGAGGCGGGGAACCAGAGGCGGGGATTCAGAGGCGGGGAATCAGATATGGGGAAACAGAGGCGGGGAATTAGAGGCGGGCAAACAGAGGCGGGGAATCAGATATGGGGAATCAGAGGTGGGGAATCAGAGGTTGTGAATCAGAGATGGGGAATAACAGGCTGGAAATCAAAGGCAGGGAATCAGAGCTGGGGAATCAGAGGCGGGGAATCAGAGCTGGGGAATCAGAGGCGGGGAATCAGAGCTGGGGAATCAGAGGCAGGGAATCAGAGTTGGGGATTCAGAGGAGGGGAATCAGAGCTGGGGAATCAGTGGCGGGGAATCAGAGGCAGGGAATCAGAGGCGGGGAATCAGAGGCAGGGAATCAGATATGGGGATTCAGAGGTGGGGAATCAGAGGTTGGGAATCAGAGGCAGGGAATCGGAGGCAGGGTATCAGAGGCAGGGAATCAGATGTGGGGTATCAGAGGCTGGGAATCAGAGCTGGGGAATCAGAGGCGTGGAATCAGAGTTTGGGAATCAGAGGCGGGGAATTAGATATGGGGAAACAGAGGCGGGGAATCAGAGGTGGGGAAACAGAGCTGGTGAATCAGAGGCGGGGAATTAGAGTTGGGGAATCAGAGGCGGGGAATCAGATATGGGGAATCAGAGGCGGGGAATCAGAGGCGCGGAAAGAGAGGCGGGGAATCAGATATGGGGAATCAGAGGTGGGGAATCAGGGGCGTGGTATCAGAGGCTGGGTATCAGACAAGGGGATTCAGAGGCGGGGAATCAGAGATGGGGAATCAGAGGCGGGGAATCAGAGGCAGGGAATCAGATGCGGGGAATCAGAGGCGGGGAATCAGAGTCCAGGAATCAGAGGCGGGGAATCAGAGTTGGGGAATCAGAGGCGGGGAATCAGATATGGGGAAACAGAGGCGGGGAATCAGAGGCGGGGAAACAGAGGCGGGGAATCTGATATGGGGAATCAGAGGTGGCGAATGAAAGGAAGTGAATCAGAGATGGGGAATCAGAGGCGAGGAATCAGAGGCAGGGAATCAAACACGGTGAATCAGAGGCGGGGAATCAGAGCTGGAGAATCAGAGGCGGGGAATCAGAGTTGGGGAATCAGAGGCGGGGAATCAAATATGGGCAACCAGAGGCGGGGAATCAGAGGCAGGGAAACAGAGGTGGGGAATCAGATATGGGGTATCAGAGGTGGGGAATCAGAGGTTGGGAAACAGAGGCAGGGAATCAGAGGCGGGGAGTCAGAGGCGGGGAATCAGAGGCAGGGAATCAGATGTGCGGAATCAGAGATGGAGAATCAGATGCAGCGAAAAAGAGGCGGGGAACCAGAGGCGGGGAATCAGAGGCCGGGAATCAGAGGCCGGGAATGAGAGGCCGGGAATCAGAGGCCGGGGAATCAGAGGCGGGGAATCAGAGATGGGGAATCAGAGGCGGGGAATCAAACACGGGGAATCAGAGCTGGGGAATCAGAGGCGGGGAATCAGAGTTGGCGAATCAGATATGGGGAATCAGAGGTGGGGAATCAGGGGCGGGGAATCAGTGGCAGGGAATCAGAGGTGGGAATCAGAGGCGGGGCATCAGAGGCAGGGAATCAGACACGGGGAATCAGAGGCGGGGAATCAGAGATGGGGAATCAGAGGCGGTGAATCAGAGGCAGGGAATTGGACACCTGGAATCAGAGGCGGGGAATCAGAGCTGGGGAATCAGAGGCGGGGAATCAGAGTTGGGGAATCAGAGGCGGGGAATCAGATGTGGTGAATCAGAGGTGGGGAATCAGAGGTTGTGAATCAGAGATGGGGAATCACAGGCGGGAAATCAGAGGCAGGGAATCAGAGCTGGGGAATCAGAGGAGGGGAATCAGAGCTGGGGAATCAGAGGCAGGGAATCAGAGTTGGGGATTCAGAGGCGGGGAATCAGAGCTGGGGAATCAGAAGCGGGGAATCAGAGGCGGGGAATCAGAAGCAGGGAATCAGAGGCAGGCAATCAGATATGGGGATTCAGAGGCAGGGAATCAGATGTGGGGAATCAGAGGCAGGGAATCAGAGCTGGGGAATCAGAGGCGGGGAATCAGAGTTTGGGAATCAGAGGCGGGGAATCAGATATGGGGAATCAGAGGTGGGGAATCAGAGGCGCGGAAAGAGAGGCGGGAAATCAGATATAGGGAATCAGAGGTGGGGAATCAGGGGAGGGGTATCAGAGGCTGGGTATCAGACACGGGGATTCAGAGGCGGGGAATCAGAGATGGGGAATCAGAGGCGGGGAATAAGAGGCAGGGAATCAGACGCGGGCAATCAGAGGCGGGGAATCAGAGCTGGGTAATCAGAGGCGGGGAATCAGAGTTGGGGAATCAGAGGCGGGGAATCAGATATGGGGAAAGAGAGGCGGGGAATCAGAGGCGGGGAAACAGAGGCGGGGAATTCTATATGGGGAATCAGAGGTGGCGAATGAAAGGCGGTGAATCAGAGATGGGGAATCAGAGGCGGGGAATCAGAGGCAGGGAATCAAACACGGAGAATCAGAGGTGGGGTATCAGAGCTGGGGAATCAGAGGCGGGGAATCAGAGTTGGGGAATCAGAGGCGAGGAATCAGATATTAGGAAACAGAGGCGGGGAATCAGAGGCAGGGAAACAGAGGTGGGGAATCAGATATGGGGAATCAGAGGCAGCGAATCAGAGGCGGGGAGTCAGAGGCGGGGAATCAGAGGCAGGGAATCAGATGTTCGGAATCAGAGATGGGGAATCAGAGGCAGCGAATCAGAGGCGGGGAACCAGAGGCGGGGATTCAGAGGCGGGGAATCAGATATGGGGAAACAGAGGCGGGGAATTAGAGGCGGGCAAACAGAGGCGGGGAATCAGATATGGGGAATCAGAGGTGGGGATTCAGAGGCGGGGAATCAGAGCTGGGGAATCACAGGCGGGGAATCAGAGGCAGGGAATCAGAGGCGGGGAATCAGAGGCAGGGAATCAGATATGGGGATTCAGAGGTGGGGAATCAGAGGTTGGGAATCAGAGGCAGGGAATCGGAGGCAGGGAATCAGAGGCAGGGAATCAGAGGCGGGGAATCAGAGCTGGGGAATCAGAGTCGGGGAATCAGAGTTTGGGAATCAGAGGCGGGGAATTAGATATGGGGAAACAGAGGCGGGGAATCAGAGGTGGGGAAACAGAGCTGGGGATTCAGAGGCGGGGAATCAGAGTTGGGGAATCAGAGGCGGGGAATCCGATATGGGGAATCAGAGGCGGGGAACCAGAGGCGGGGATTCAGAGGCGGGGAATCAGATATGGGGAAACAGAGGCGGGGAATTAGAGGCGGGCAAACAGAGGCAGGGAATCAGATGTGGGGAATCAGAGGCAGGGAATCAGAGCTGGGGAATCAGAGGCGGGGAATCAGAGTTTGGGAATCAGAGGCGGGGAATCAGATATGGGGAATCAGAGGCGGGGAATCAGAGGCACGGAAAGAGAGGCGGGAAATCAGATATGGGGAATCAGAGGTGGGGAATCAGGGGAGGGGTATCAGAGGCTGGGTATCAGACACGGGGATTCAGAGGCGGGGAATCAGAGATGGGGAATCAGAGGCAGGGAATCGGAGGCAGGGAATCAGAGGCAGGGAATCAGATGTGGGGAATCAGAGGCGGGGAATCAGAGCTGGGGAATCAGAGTCGGGGAATCAGAGTTTGGGAATCAGAGGCGGGGAATTAGATATGGGGAAACAGAGGCGGGGAATCAGAGGTGGGGAAACAGAGCTGGGGAATCAGAGGCGGGGAATCAGAGTTGGGGAATCAGAGGTGGGGAATCAGACATGGGGAAGCAGAGGCGGGGAATCAGAGGCGCGGAAAGAGAGGCGGGGAATCAGATATGGGGAATCAGAGGTGGGGAATCAGATATGGGGAAACAGAGGCGGGGAATCAGAGGCGGGGAAACAGAGGTGGGGAATCTGATATGGGGAATCAGAGGTGGCGAATGAAAGGCGGTGAATCTGAGATGGGGAATCAGAGGCGGGGAATCAGAGGCAGGGAATCAAACACGGGGAATCAGACGTGGGGAATCAGAGCTGGGGAATCAGAGGCGGGGAATCAGAGTTGGGGAATCAGAGGCGGGGAATCAGATATGGGGAAACAGAGGTGGGGAATCAGAGGCAGGGAAACAGAGGTGGGGAATCAGATATGGGGAATCAGAGGTGGGGAATCAGAGGTTGGGAAACAGAGGCAGGGAATCAGAGGCGGGGAGTCAGAGGCGGGGAATCAGAGGCAGGGAATCAGATGTGCAGAATCAGAGATGGGGAATCAGAGGCAGCGAATCAGAGGCGGGGAACCAGATGCGGGGAATCAGATATGGGTAATCAGAGGCGGGGAATCAGAGTTGGGGAATCAGAAGCGGGGAATCAGATATGGGGAAAGAGAGGCGGTGAATCAGAGGCGGGGAAACAGAGGCGGGGAATCTGATATGGGGAATCAGAGGTGGCGAATGAAAGGCGGTGAATCAGAGATGGGGAATCAGAGGCGGGGAATCAGAGGCAGGGAATCAAACACGGGGAATCAGAGGTGGGGTATCAGAGCTGGGGAATCAGAGGCGGGGAATCTGAGTTGGGGAATCAGAGGCGGGGTATCAGATATTGGGAAACAGAGGCGGGGAATCAGAGGCAGGGAAACAGAGGTGGGGAATCAGATATGGGGAAACAGAGGTGGGGAATCAGAGGTTGGGAAACAGAGGCAGGGAATCAGAGGCGGGGAGTCAGAGGCGGGGAATCAGAGGCAGGGAATCAAATGTGCGGAATCAGAGATGGGGAATCAGAGGCAGCGAATCAGAGGCGGGGAACCAGAGGCGGGGATTCAGAGGCGGGGAATCAGATATGGGGAAACAGAGGCGGGGAATTAGAGGCGGGCAAACAGAGGCGGGGAATCAGATATGGGGAATCAGAGGTGGGGAATCAGAGGTTGTGAATCAGAGATGGGGAATCATAGGCGGGAAATCAAAGGCAGGGAATCAGAGCTGGGGAATCAGAGGCGGGGAATCAGAGCTGGGGAATCAGAGGCGGGGAATCAGAGCTGGGGAATCAGAGGCAGGGAATCAGAGTTGGGGATTCAGAGGAGGGGAATCAGAGCTGGGGAATCAGTGGCGGGGAATCAGAGGCGGGGAATCAGAGGCAGGGTATCACATATGGGGATTCAGAGGTGGGGAATCAGAGGTTGGGAATCAGAGGCAGGGAATCGGAGGCAGGGTATCAGAGGCAGGGAATCAGATGTGGGGAATCAGAGGCTGGGAATCAGAGCTGGGGAATCAGAGGCGTGGAATCAGAGTTTGGGAATCAGAGGCGGGGAATTAGATATGGGGAAACAGAGGCGGGGAATCAGAGGTGGGGAAACAGAGCTGGTGAATCAGAGGCAGGGAATCAGAGTTGGGGAATCAGAGGCGGGGAATCAGATATGGGGAATCAGAGGCGGGGAATCAGAGGCGCGGAAAGAGAGGCGGGGAATCAGATATAGGGAATCAGAGGTGGGGAATCAGGGGCGGGTTATCAGAGGCTGGGTATCAGACACGGGGATTCAGAGGCGGGGAATCAGAGATGGGGAATCAGAGGCGGGGAATCAGAGGCAGGGAATCAGATGCGGGGAATCAGAGGCGGGGAATCAGAGTCCAGGAATCAGAGGCGGGGAATCAGAGTTGGGGAATCAGAGGCGGGGCATCAGATATGGGGAAACAGAGGCGGGGAATCAGAGGCGGGGAAACAGAGGCGGGGAATCTGATATGGGAAATCAGAGGTGGCGAATGAAAGGAAGTGAATCAGAGATGGGGAATCAGAGGCGGGGAATCAGAGGCAGGGAATCAAACACGGTGAATCAGAGGCGGGGAATCAGAGCTGGAGAATCAGAGGCGGGGAATCAGAATTGGGGAATCAGAGGCGGGGAATCAAATATGGGCAACCAGAGGCGGGGAATCAGAGGCAGGGAAACAGAGGTGGGGAATCAGATATGGGGTATCAGAGGTGGGGAATCAGAGGTTGGGAAACAGAGGCAGGGAATCAGAGACGGGGAGTCAGAGGCGGGGAATCAGAGGCAGGGAATCAGGTGTGCGGAATCAGAGATGGAGAATCAGATGCAGCGAAAAAGAGGCGGGGAACCAGAGGCGGGGAATCAGAGGCCGGGAATCAGAGGCCGGGAATGAAAGGCCGGGAATCAGAGGCCGGGGAATCAGAGTTGGCGAATCAGATATGGGGAATCAGAGGTGGGGAATCAGGGGCGGGGAATCAGTGGCAGGGAATCAGAGGTGGGAATCAGAGGCGGGGAATCAGAGGCAGGGAATCAGACACGGGGAATCAGAGGCGGGGAATCAGAGATGGGGAATCAGAGGCGGTGAATCAGAGGCAGGGAATCGGACACCTGGAATCAGAGGCGGGGAATCAGAGCTGGGGAATCAGAGGCGGGGATTCAGAGTTGGGGAATCAGAGGCGGGGAATCAGATGTGGTGAATCAGAGGTGGGGAATCAGAGGTTGTGAATCAGAGATGGGGAATCACAGGTGGGAAATCAGGGGCAGGGAATCAGAGCTGGGGAATCAGAGGAGGGGAATCAGAGCTGGGGAATCAGAGGCAGGGAATCAGAGTTGGGGATTCAGAGGCGGGGAATCAGATCTGGGGAATCAGAAGCGGGGAATCAGAGGCGGGGAATCGGAGTTTGGGAATCAGAGGCGGGGAATCAGATATGGGGAATCAGAGGCGGGGAATCAGAGGCGCGGAAAGAGAGGCGGGAAATCAGATATGGGGAATCAGAGGTGGGGAATCAGGGGAGGGGTATCAGAGGCTGGGTATCAGACACGGGGATTCAGAGGCGGGGAATCAGAGATGGGGAATCAGAGATGGGGAATCAGAGGCGGGGAATAAGAGGCAGGGAATTTGACGCGGGGAATCAGAGGCGGGGAATCAGAGCTGGGTAATCGGAGGCGGGGAATCAGAGTTGGGGAATCAGAGGCGGGGAATCAGATATGGGGAAAGAGAGGCGGGGAATCAGAGGCGGGGAAACAGAGGCGGGGAATTCTATATGGGGAATCAGAGGTGGCGAATGAAAGGCGGTGAATCAGAGATGGGGAATCAGAGGCGGGGAATCAGAGGCAGGGAATCAAACGCGGGGAATCAGAGGTGGGGTATCAGAGCTGGGGAATCAGAGGCGGGGAATCAGAGTTGGGGAATCAGAGGCGAGGAATCAGATATTAGGAAACAGAGGCGGGGAATCAGAGGCAGGGAAACAGAGGTGGGGAATCAGATATGGGGAATCAGAGGTGGGGAATCAGAGGTTGGGAAACAGAGGCAGGGAATCAGAGGCGGGGAGTCAGAGGCGGGGAATCAGAGGCAGGGAATCAGATGTGTGGAATCAGAGATGGGGAATCAGAGGCAGCGAATCAGAGGCGGGGAACCAGAGGCGCGGATTCAGAGGCGGGGAATCAGATATGGGGAAACAGAGGCGGGGAATTAGAGGCGGACAAACAGAGGCGGGGAATCAGATATGGGGAATCAGAGGTGGGGAATCAGAGGTTGTGAATCAGAGATGGGGAATCACAGGCGGGAAATCAGAGGCAGGGAATCAGAGCTGGGGAATCAGAGGCGGGGAATCAGAGGCGGGGAATCAGAGGCAGGGAATCAGAGGCGGGGAATCAGAGGCAGGGAATCAGATATGAGGATTCAGAGGTGGGGAATCAGAGGTTGGGAATCAGAGGCAGGGAATCGGAGGCAGGGAATCAGAGGCAGCGAATCAGAGGCGGGGAATCAGAGCTGGGGAATCAGAGTCGGGGAATCAGAGTTTGGGAATCAGAGGCGGGGAATTAGATATGGGGAAACAGAGGCGGGGAATCAGAGGTGGGGAAACAGAGCTGGGGAATCAGAGGCGGGGAATCAGAGTTGGGGAATCAGAGGCGGGGAATCAGATATGGGGAAGCAGAGGTGGGGAATCAGAGGCGCGGAAAGAGAGGCGGGGAATCAGATATGGGGAATCAGAGGTGGGGAATCAGATATGGGGAAACAGAGGCGGGGAATCAGAGGCGGGGAAACAGAGGTGGGGAATCTGATATGTGGAATCAGAGGTGGCGAATGAAAGGCGGTGAATCTGAGATGGGGAATCAGAGGCGGGGAATCAGAGGCAGGGAATCAAACACGGGGAATCAGAGTTGGGGAATCAGAGGTGGGGAATCAGAGGTTGTGAATCAGAGATGGGGAATCACAGGCGGGAAATCAAAGGCAGGGAATCAGAGCTGGGGAATCAGAGGCGGGGAATCAGAGCTGGGGAATCAGAGGCGGGGAATCAGAGCTGGGGAATCAGAGGCAGGGAATCAGAGTTGGGGATTCAGAGGCGGGGAATCAGAGCTGGGGAATAAGTGGCGGGGAATCAGAGGCAGGGAATCAGAGGCGGGGAATCAGAGGCAGGGAATCAGATATGGGGATTCAGAGGTGGGGAATCAGATGTTGGGAATCAGAGGCAGGGAATCGGAGGCAGGGAATCAGAGGCAGGTAATCAGATGTGGGGAATCAGAGGCTGGGAATCAGAGCTGGGGAATCAGGCGTGGAATCAGAGTTTGGGAATTAGAGGCGGGGAATTAGATATGGGGAAACAGAGGCGGGGAATCAGAGGTGGGGAAACAGAGCTGGTGAATCAGAGGCGGGGAATCAGAGTTGGGGAATCAGAGGCGGGGAATCAGAGGCGGGGAATCAGAGGCGCGGAAAGAGAGGCGGGGAATCAGATATGGGGAATCAGAGGTGGGGAATCAGGGGCGGGGTATCAGAGGCTGGGTATCAGACACGGGGATTCAGAGGCGGGGAATCAGAGATGCGGAATCAGAGGCGGGGAATCAGAGGCAGGGAATCAGATGAGGGGAATCAGAGGCGGGGAATCAGAGTCCAGGAATCAGAGGCGGGGAATCAGAGTTGGGGAATCAGAGGCGGGGAATCAGAGGCGGGGAAACAGAGGCGGGGAATCAGAGGCGGGGAAACAGAGGCGGGGAATCTGATATGGGGAATCAGAGGTGGCGAATGAAAGGAAGTGAATCAGAGATGGGGAATCAGAGGCGGGGAATCAGAGGCAGGGAATCAAACACGGTGAATCAGAGGCGGGGAATCAGAGCTGGAGAATCAGAGGCGGGGAATCAGAGTTGGGGAATCAGAGGCGGGGAATCAAATATGGGGAACCAGAGGCGGGGAATCAGAGGCAGGGAAACAGAGGTGGGGAATCAGATATGGGGTATCAGGGGTGGGGAATCAGAGGTTGGGAAACAGAGGCAGGGAATCAGAGGCGGGGAGTCAGAGGCGGGGAATCAGAGGCAGGGAATCAGATGTGCGGAATCAGAGATGGAGAATCAGATGCAGCGAAAAAGAGACGGGTAACCAGAGGCGGGGAATCAGAGGCCGGGAATCAGAGGCCGGGAATGAGAGGCCGGGAATGAGAGGCCGGGGAATCAGAGGCGGGGAATCAGAGATGGGGAATCAGAGGCGGGGAATCAAACACGGGGAATCAGAGCTGGGGAATCAGAGGCGGGGAATCAGAGTTGGCGAATCAGATATGGGGAATCAGAGGTGGGGAATCAGGGGCGGGGAATCAGTGGCAGGGAATCAGAGGTGGGAATCAGAGGCGGGGAATCAGAGGCAGGGAATCAGACAGGGGAATCAGAGGCGGGGAATCAGAGATGGGGAATCAGAGGCGGTGAATCAGAGGCAGGGAATCGGACACCGGGAATCAGAGGCGGGGAATCAGAGCTGGGGAATCAGAGGCGGGGAATCAGATATGGGGAATCAGAGGCGGGGAATCAGAGGCACGGAAAGAGAGGCGGGAAATCAGATATGGGGAATCAGAGGTGGGGAATCAGGGGAGGGGTATCAGAGGCTGGGTATCAGACACGGGGATTCAGAGGCGGGGAATCAGAGATGGGGAATTAGAGGCGGGGAATAAGAGGCAGGGAATCAGACGCGGGGAATCAGAGGCGGGGAATCAGAGCTGGGTAATCAGAGGCGGGGAATCAGAGTTGGGGAATCAGAGGCGGTGAATCAGATATGGGGAAAGAGAGGCGGGGAATCAGAGGTGGGGAAACAGAGGCGGGGAATTCTATATGGGGAATCAGAGGTGGCGAATGAAAGGCGGTGAATCAGAGATGGGGAATCAGAGGCGGGGAATCAGAGGCAGGGAATCAAACACGGGGAATCAGAGGTGGGGTATCAGAGCTGGGGAATCAGAGGCGGGGAATCAGAGTTGGGGATTCAGAGGCAAGGAATCAGATATTAGGAAACAGAGGCGGGGAATCAGAGGCAGGGAAACAGAGGTGGGGAATCAGATATGGGGAATCAGAGGTGGGGAATCAGAGGTTGGGAAACAGAGGCAGGGAATCAGAGGCGGGGAGTCAGAGGCGGGGAATCAGATATGGGGAAACAGAGGCGGGGAATTAGAGGCGGGCAAACAGAGGCGGGGAATCAGATATGGGGAATCAGAGGTGGGGAATCAGAGGTTGTGAATCAGAGATGGGGAATCACAGGCGGGAAATCAGAGGCAGGGAATCAGAGCTGGGGAATCAGAGGCGGGGAATCAGAGCTCGGGAATCAGAGGCAGGGAATCAGAGTTGGGGATTCAGAGGCGGGGAATCAGAGCTGGGGAATCAGAGGCGGGGAATCAGAGGCAGGGAATCAGAGGCGGGGAATCAGAGGCAGGGAATCAGATATGGGGATTCAGAGGTGGGGAATCAGAGGTTGGGAATCAGAGGCAGGGAATCGGAGGCAGGGAATCAGAGGCAGGGAATCAGAGGCGGGGAATCAGAGCTGGGGAATCAGAGTCGGGGAATCAGAGTTTGGGAATCAGAGGCGGGGAATTAGATATGGGGAAACAGAGGCGGGGAATCAGAGGTGGGGAAACAGAGCTGGGGAATCAGAGGCGGGGAATCAGAGTTGGGGAATCAGAGGCGGGGAATCAGATATGGGGAAGCAGAGGTGGGGAATCAGAGGCGCGGAAAGAGAGGCGGGTAATCAGATATGGGGAATCAGAGGTGGGGAATCAGATATGGGGAAACAGAGGCGGGGAATCAGAGGCGGGGAAACAGAGGTGGGGAATCTGATATGTGGAATCAGAGGTGGCGAATGAAAGGCGGTGAATCTGAGATGGGGAATCAGAGGCGGGGAATCAGAGGCAGGGAATCAAACACGGGGAATCAGAGGTGGGGAATCAGAGGTGGGGAATCAGAGGTTGTGAATCAGAGATGGGGAATCACAGGCGGGAAATCAAAGGCAGGGAATCAGAGCTGGGGAATGAGAGGCGGGGAATCAGAGCTGGGGAATCAGAGGCGGGGAATCAGAGCTGGGGAATCAGAGGCAGGGAATCAGAGTTGGGGATTCAGAGGTGGGGAATCAGAGCTGGGGAATCAGTGGCGCGGAATCAGAGGCAGGGAATCAGAGGCGGGGAATCAGAGGCAGGGAATCAGATATGGGGATTCAGAGGTGGGGAATCAGATGTTGGGAATCAGAGGCAGGGAATCGGAGGCAGGGAATCAGAGGCAGGTAATCAGATGTGGGGAATCAGAGGCTGGGAATCAGAGCTGGGGAATCAGGCGTGGAATCAGAGTTTGGGAATCAGAGGCGGGGAATTAGATATGGGGAAACAGAGGCGGGGAATCAGAGGTGGGGAAACAGAGCTGGTGAATCAGAGGCGGGGAATCAGATATGGGGAAACAGAGGCGGGGAATCAGAGGCGGGGAAACAGAGGTGGGGAATCTGATATGGGGAATCAGAGGTGGCGAATGAAAGGCGGTGAATCTGAGATGGGGAATCAGAGGCGGGGAATCAGAGGCAGGGAATCAAACACGGGGAATCAGAGGTGGGGAATCAGAGCTGGGGAATCAGAGGCGGGGAATCAGAGTTGGGGAATCAGAGGCGGGGAATCAGATATGGGGAAACAGAGGTGGGGAATCAGAGGCAGGGAAACAGAGGTGGGGAATCAGATATGGGGAATCAGAGGTGGGGAATCAGAGGTTGGGAAACAGAGGCAGGGAATCAGAGGCGGGGAGTCAGAGGCGGGGCATCAGAGGCAGGGAATCAGATGTGCGGAATCAGAGTTGGGGAATCAGAGGCAGTGAATCAGAGGCGGGGAACCAGATGCGGGGAATCAGATATGGGTAATCCGAGGCGGGGAATCAGAGTTGGGGAATCAGAGGCGGGGAATCAGATATGGGGAAAGAGAGGCGGTGAATCAGAGGCGGGGAAACAGAGGCGGGGAATCTGATATGGGGAATCAGAGGTGACGAATGAAAGGCGGTGAATCAGAGATGGGGAATCAGAGGCGGGGAATCAGAGGCAGGGAATCAAACACGGGGAATCAGAGGTGGGGTATCAGAGCTGGGGAATCAGAGGCGGGGAATCTGAGTTGGGGAATCAGAGGCGGGGAATCAGATATTGGGAAACAGAGGCGGGGAGTCAGAGGCAGGGAAACAGAGGTGGGGAATCAGATATGGGGAAACAGAGGTGGGGAATCAGAGGTTGGGAAACAGAGGCAGGGAATCAGAGGCGGGGAGTCAGAGGCGGGGAATCAGAGGCAGGGAATCAAATGTGCGGAATCAGAGATGGGGAATCAGAGGCAGCGAATCAGAGGCGGGGAACCAGAGGCGGGGATTCAGAGGCGGGGAATCAGATATGGGGAAACAGAGGCGGGGAATTAGAGGCGGGCAAACAGAGGCGGGGAATCAGATATGGGGAATCAGAGGTGGGGAATCAGAGGTTGTGAATCAGAGATGGGGAATCACAGGCGGGAAATCAAAGGCAGGGAATCAGAGCTGGGGAATCAGAGGCGGGGAATCAGAGCTGGGGAATCAGAGGCGGGGAATCAGAGCTGGGGAATCAGAGGCAGGGAATCAGAGTTGGGGATTCAGAGGAGGGGAATCAGAGCTGGGGAATCAGTGGCGGGGAATCAGAGGCAGGGAATCAGAGGCGGGGAATCAGAGGCAGGGAATCAGATATGGGGATTCAGAGGTGGGGAATCAGAGGTTGGGAATCAGAGGCAGGGAATCGGAGGCAGGGTATCAGAGGCAGGGAATCAGATGTGGGGAATCAGAGGCTGGGAATCAGAGCTGGGGAATCAGAGGCGTGGAATCAGAGTTTGGGAATCAGAGGCGGGGAATTAGATATGGGGAAACAGAGGCGGGGAATCAGAGGTGGGGAAACAGAGCTGGTGAATCAGAGGCGGGGAATCAGAGTTGGGGAATCAGAGGCGGGGAATCAGATATGGGGAATCAGAGGCGGGGAATCAGAGGCGCGGAAAGAGAGGCGGGGAATCAGATATGGGGAATCAGAGGTGTGGAATCAGGGGCGTGGTATCAGAGGCTGGGTATCAGACACGGGGATTCAGAGGCGGGGAATCAGAGATGGGGAATCAGAGGCGGGGAATCAGAGGCAGGGAATCAGATGCGGGGAATCAGAGGCGGGGAATCAGAGTCCAGGAATCAGAGGCGGGGAATCAGAGTTGGGGAATCAGAGGCGGGGAATCAGATATGGGGAAACAGAGGCGGGGAATCAGAGGCGGGGAAACAGAGGCGGGGAATCTGATATGGGGAATCAGAGGTGGCGAATGAAAGGAAGTGAATCAGAGATGGGGAATCAGAGGCGGGGAATCAGAGGCAGGGAATCAAACACGGTGAATAAGAGGCGGGGAATCAGAGCTGGAGAATCAGAGGCGGGGAATCAGAGTTGGGCAATCAGAGGCGGGGAATCAAATATGGGCAACCAGAGGCGGGGAATCAGAGGCAGGGAAACAGAGGTGGGGAATCAGATATGGGGTATCAGAGGTGGGGAATCAGAGGTTGGGAAACAGAGGCAGGGAATCAGAGGCGGGGAGTCAGAGGCGGGGAATCAGAGGCAGGGAATCAGATGTGCGGAATCAGAGATGGAGAATCAGATGCAGCGAAAAAGAGGCGGGGAACCAGAGGCGGGGAATCAGAGGCCGGGAATCAGAGGCCGGGAATGAGAGGCCGGGAATCAGAGGCCGGGGAATCAGAGGCGGGGAATCAGAGATGGGGAATCAGAGGCGGGGAATCAAACACGGGGAATCAGAGCTGGGGAATCAGAGGCGGGGAATCAGAGTTGGCGAATCAGATATGGGGAATCAGAGGTGGGGAATTAGGGGCGGGGAATCAGTGGCAGGGAATCAGAGGTGGGAATCAGAGGCGGGGCATCAGAGGCAGGGAATCAGACACGTGGAATCAGAGGCGGGGAATCAGAGATGGGGAATCAGAGGCGGTGAATCAGAGGCAGGGAATCGGACACCTGGAATCAGTGGCGGGGAATCAGAGCTGGGGAATCAGAGGCGGGGAATCAGAGTTGGGGAATCAGAGGCGGGGAATCAGATGTGGTGAATCAGAGGTGGGGAATCAGAGGTTGTGAATCAGAGATGGGGAATCACAGGCGGGAAATCAGAGGCAGGGAATCAGAGCTGGGGAATCAGAGGAGGGGAATCAGAGCTGGGGAATCAGAGGCAGGGAATCAGAGTTGGGGATTCAGAGGCGGGGAATCAGAGCTGGGGAATCAGAAGCGGGGAATCAGAGGCGGGGAATCAGAGGCAGGGAATCAGAGGCAGGCAATCAGATATGGGGATTCAGAGGCAGGGAATCAGATGTGGGGAATCAGAGGCAGGGAATCAGAGCTGGGGAATCAGAGGCGGGGAATCAGAGTTTGGGAATCAGAGGCGGGGAATCAGATATGGGGAATCAGAGGCGGGGAATCAGAGGCGCGGAAAGAGAGGCGGGAAATCAGATATAGGGAATCAGAGGTGGGGAATCAGGGGAGGGGTATCAGAGGCTGGGTATCAGACACGGGGATTCAGAGGCGGGGAATCAGAGATGGGGAATCAGAGGCGGGGAATAAGAGGCAGGGAATCAGACGCGGGCAATCAGAGGCGGGGAATCAGAGCTGGGTAATCAGAGGTGGGGAATCAGAGTTGGGGATTCAGAGGCGGGGAATCAGATATGGGGAAAGAGAGGCGGGGAATCAGAGGCGGGGAAACAGAGGCGGGGAATTCTAAATGGGGAATCAGAGGTGGCGAATGAAAGGCGGTGAATCAGAGATGGGGAATCAGAGGCGGGGAATCAGAGGCAGGGAATCAAACACGGGGAATCAGAGGTGGGGTATCAGAGCTGGGGAATCAGAGGCGGGGAATCAGAGTTGGGGAATCAGAGGCGAGGAATCAGATATTAGGAAACAGAGGCGGGGAATCAGAGGCAGGGAAACAGAGGTGGGGAATCAGATATGGGGAATCAGAGGTGGGGAATCAGAGGTTGGGAAACAGAGGCAGGGAATCAGAGGCGGGGAGTCAGAGGCGGGGAATCAGAGGCAGGGAATCAGATGTGCGGAATCAGAGATGGGGAATCAGAGGCAGTGAATCAGAGGCGGGGAACCAGAGCGGGGATTCAGAGGCGGGGAATCAGAGCTGGGGAATCAGAGGCGGGGAATCAGAGGCAGGGAATCAAACACGGGGAATCAGAGGTGGGGTATCAGAGCTGGGGAATCAGAGGCGGGGAATCAGAGTTGGGGAATCAGAGGCGAGGAATCAGATATTAGGAAACAGAGGCGGGGAATCAGAGGCAGGGAAACAGAGGTGGGGAATCAGATATGGGGAATCAGAGGTGGGGAATCAGAGGTTGGGAAACAGAGGCAGGGAATCAGAGGCGGGGAGTCAGAGGCGGGGAATCAGAGGCAGGGAATCAGATGTGCGGAATCAGAGATGGGGAATCAGAGGCAGTGAATCAGAGGCGGGGAACCAGAGGCGGGGATTCAGAGGCGGGGAATCAGAGCGGGGGAATCAGAGGCGGGGAATCAGAGCTGGGGAATCAGAGGCAGGGAATCAGAGTTGGGGATTCAGAGGCGGGGAATCAGAGCTGGGGAATCAGAGGCGGGGAATCAGAGGCAGGGAATCAGAGGCGGGGAATCAGAAGCAGGGAATCAGATATGGGGATTCAGAGGTGGGGAAATCAGAGGTTGGGAATCAGAGGCAGGGAATCGGAGGCAGGGAATCAGAGGCAGGGAATCAGATGTGGGGAATCAGAGGCGGGGAATCAGAGCTGGGGAATCAGAGTCGGGGAATCAGAGTTTGGGAATCAGAGGCGGGGAATTAGATATGGGGAAACAGAGGCGGGGAATCAGAGGTGGGGAAACAGAGCTGGGGAATCAGAGGCGGCTAATCAGAGTTGGGGAATCAGAGGTGGGGAATCAGACATGGGGAAGCAGAGGCGGGGAATCAGAGGCGCGGAAAGAGAGGCGGGGAATCAGATATGGGGAATCAGAGGTGGGGAATCAGATATGGGGAAACAGAGGCGGGGAATCAGAGGCGGGGAAACAGAGGTGGGGAATCTGATATGGGGAATCTGAGGTGGCGAATGAAAGGCGGTGAATCTGAGATGGGGAATCAGAGGCGGGGAATCAGAGGCAGGGAATCAAACACGGGGAATCAGAGGTGGGGAATCAGAGCTGGGGAATCAGAGACGGGGAATCAGAGTTGGGGAATCAGAGGCGGGGAATCAGATATGGGGAAACAGAGGTGGGGAATCAGAGGCAGGGAAACAGAGGTGGGGAATCAGATATGGGGAATCAGAGGTGGGGAATCAGAGGTTGGGAAACAGAGGCAGGGATCAGAGGCGGGGAGTCAGAGGCGGGGAATCAGAGGCAGGGAATCAGATGTGCGGAATCAGAGTTGGGGAATCAGAGGCAGCGAATCAGAAGCGGGGAACCAGATGCGGGGAATCAGATATGGGTAATCCGAGGCGGGGAATCAGAGTTGGGGAATCAGAGGCGGGGAATCAGATATGGGGAAAGAGAGGCGGTGAATCAGAGGCAGGGAAACAGAGGCGGGGAATCTGATATGGGGAATCAGAGGTGACGAATGAAAGGCGGTGAATCAGAGATGGGGAATCAGAGGCGGGGAATCAGAGGCAGGGAATCAAACACGGGGAATCAGCGGTGGGGTATCAGAGCTGGGGAATCAGAGGCGGGGAATCTGAGTTGGGGAATCAGAGGCGGGGAATCAGATATTGGGAAACAGAGTCGGGGAATCAGAGGCAGGGAAACAGAGGTGGGGAATCAGATATGGGGAAACAGAGGTGGGGAATCAGAGTTTGGGAAACAGAGGCAGGGAATCAGAGGCGGGGAGTCAGAGGCGGGGAATCAGAGGCAGGGAATCAAATGTGCGGAATCAGAGATGGGGAATCAGAGGCAGCGAATCAGAGGCGTGGAACCAGAGGCGGGGATTCAGAGGCGGGGAATCAGATATGGGGAAACAGAGGCGGGGAATTAGAGGCGGGCAAACAGAGGCGGGGAATCAGATATGGGGAATCAGAGGTGGGGAATCAGAGGTTGTGAATCAGAGATGGGGAATCACAGGCGGGAAATCAAAGGCAGGGAATCAGAGCTGGGGAATCAGAGGCGGGGAATCAGAGCTGGGGAATCAGAGGCGGGGAATCAGAGCTGGGGAATCAGAGGCAGGGAATCAGAGTTGGGGATTCAGAGGAGGGGAATCAGAGCTGGGGAATCAGTGGCGGGGAATAAGAGGCAGGGAATCAGAGGCGGGGAATCAGAGGCAGGGAATCAGATATGGGGATTCAGAGGTGGGGAATCAGAGGTTGGGAATCAGAGGCAGGGAATCAGAGGCAGGGTATCAGAGGCAGGGAATCAGATGTGGGGAATCAGAGGCTGGGAATCAGAGCTGGGGAATCAGAGGCGTGGAATCAGAGTTTGGGAATCAGAGGCGGGGAATTAGATATGGGGAAACAGAGGCGGGGAATCAGAGGTGGGGAAACAGAGCTGGTGAATCAGAGGCGGGGAATCAGAGTTGGGGAATCAGAGGCGGGGAATCAGATATGGGGAATCAGAGGCGGGGAATCAGAGGCGCGGAAAGAGAGGCGGGGAATCAGATATGGGGAATCAGAGGTGGGGAATCAGGGGCGTGGTATCAGAGGCTGGGTATCAGACACGGGGATTCAGAGGCGGGGAATTAGAGATGGGGAATCAGAGGCGGGGAATCAGAGGCAGGGAATCAGATGCGGGGAATCAGAGGCGGGGAATCAGAGTCCAGGAATCAGAGGCGGGGAATCAGAGTTGGGGAATCAGAGGCGGGGAATCAGATATGGGGAAACAGAGGCGGGGAATCAGAGGCGGGGAAACAGAGGCGGGGAATCAGAGGCGGGGAAACAGAGGCGGGGAATCAGAGGCAGGGAAACAGAGGTGGGGAATCAGATATGGGGAATCAGAGGTGGGGAATCAGAGGTCGGGAATGAGAGGCCGGGAATCAGAGGCCGGGGAATCAGAGGCGGGGAATCAGAGATGGGGAATCAGAGGCGGGGTATCAAACACGGGGAATCAGAGCTGGGGAATCAGAGGCGGGGAATCAGAGTTGGCGGATCAGATATGGGGAATCAGAGTTGGGGAATCAGGGGCGGGGAATCAGTGGCAGGGAATCAGAGGTGGGAATCAGAGGCGGGGAATCAGAGGCAGGGAATCAGACACGGGGAATCAGAGGCGGGGAATCAGAGATGGGGAATCAGAGGCGGTGAATCAGAGGCAGGGAATCGGACACCGGGAATCAGAGGCGGGGAATCAGAGCTGGGGAATCAGAGGCGGGGAATCAGAGTTGGCGAATCAGAGCGGGGAATCAGATGTGGTGAATCAGAGGTGGGGAATCAGAGGTTGTGAATCAGAGATGGGGAATCACAGGCGGGAAATCAGAGGCAAGGAATCAGAGCTGGGGAATCAGAGGAGGGGAATCAGAGCTGGGGAATCAGAGGCAGGGAATCAGAGTTGGGGATTCAGAGGCGGGGAATCTGAGCTGGGGAATCAGAAGCGGGGAATCAGAGGTGGGCAATCAGAGGCAGGGAATCAGAGGCGGGGAATCAGAGGCAGGGAATCAGATGTGGGGAATCAGAGGCAGGGAATCAGAGCTGGGGTATCAGAGGCGGGGAATCCGAGTTTGGGAATCAGAGGCGGGGAATCAGATATGGGGAATCAGAGGCGGGGAATCAGAGGCGCGGAAAGAGAGGCGGGAAATCAGATATGGGGAATCAGTGGTGGGGAATTAGGGGAGGGGTATCAGAGGCTGGGTATCAGACACCGGGATTCAGGGGCGGGGAATCAGAGATGGGGAATCAGAGGCGGGGAATCAGAGGCAGGGAATCAGACGCCGGGAATCAGAGGCGGGGAATCAGAGCTGGGTAATCAGAGGCGGGGAATCAGAGTTGGGGAATCAGAGGCGGAGAATCTGATATGGGGAAAGAGAGGCGGGGAATCAGAGGCTGGGAAACAGAGGCGGGGAATCTGATATGGGGAATCAGAGGTGGCGAATGAAAGGCGGTGAATCAGAGATGGGGAATCAGAGGCGGGGAATCAGAGGCAGGGAATCAAACACGGGGAATCAGAGGTGGGGTATCAGAGCTGGGGAATCAGATGCAGGGAATAAGAGTTGGGGAATCAGAGGCGAGGAATCAGATATTGGGAAACAGAGGCGGGGAATCAGAGGCAGGGAAACAGAGGTGGGGAATCAGATATGGGGAATCAGAGGTGGGGAATCAGAGGTTGGGAAACAGAGGCAGGGAATCAGAGGCGGGGAGTCAGAGGCGGGGAATCAGAGGCAGGGAATCAGATGTGCGGAATCAGAGATGGGGAATCAGAGGCAGCGAATCAGAGGCGGGGAACCAGAGGCGGGGATTCAGAGGCCGGGAATCAGATATGGGGAAACAGAGGCGGGGAATTAGAGGCGGGCAAACAGAGGCGGGGAATCAGATATGGGGAATCAGAGGTGGGGAATCAGAGGTTGTGAATCAGAGATGGGGAATCACAGGCGGGAAATCAGAGGCAGGGAATCAGAGCTGGGGAATCAGAGGCGGGGAATCAGAGCTGGGGAATCAGAGGCAGGGAATCAGAGTTGGGGATTCAGAGGCGGGGAATCAGAGCTGGGGAATCAGAGGCGGGGAATCAGAGGCAGGGAATCAGAGGCGGGGAATCAGAGGCAGGGAATCAGATATGGGGATTCAGAGGTGGGGAAATCAGAGGTTGGGAATCAGAGGCAGGGAATCGGAGGCAGGGAATCAGAGGCAGGGAATCAGATGTGGGGAATCAGAGGCGGGGAATCAGAGCTGGGGAATCAGAGTCGGGGAATCAGAGTTTGGGAATCAGAGGCGGGGAATTAGATATGGGGAAACAGAGGCGGGGAATCAGAGGTGGGGAAACAGAGCTGGGGAATCAGAGGCGGGGAATCAGAGTTGGGGAATCAGAGGTGGGGAATCAGACATGGGGAAGCAGAGGCGGGGAATCAGAGGTGCGGAAAGAGAGGCGGGGAATCAGATATGGGGAATCAGAGGTGGGGAATCAGATATGGGGAAACAGAGGCGGGGAATCAGAGGCGGGGAAACAGAGGTGGGGAATCTGATATGGGGAATCAGAGGTGGCGAATGAAAGGCGGTGAATCTGAGATGGGGAATCAGAGGCGGGGAATCAGAGGCAGGGAATCAAACACGGGGAATCAGAGGTGGGGAATCAGAGCTGGGGAATCAGAGGCGGGGAATCAGAGTTGTGGAATCAGAGGCGGGGAATCAGATATGGGGAAACAGAGGTGGGGAATCAGAGGCAGGGAAACAGAGGTGGGGAATCAGATATGGGGAATCAGAGGTGGGGAATCAGAGGTTGGGAAACAGAGGCAGGGAATCAGAGGCGGGGAGTCAGAGGCGGGGCATCAGAGGCAGGGAATCAGATGTGCGGAATCAGAGTTGGGGAATCAGAGGCAGCGAATCAGAGGCGGGGAACCAGATGCGGGGAATCAGATATGGGTAATCCGAGGCGGGGAATCAGAGTTGGGGAATCAGAGGCGGGGAATCAGATATGGGGAAAGAGAGGCGGTGAATCAGAGGCGGGGAAACAGAGGCCGGGAATCTGATATGGGGAATCAGAGGTGACGAATGAAAGGCGGTGAATCAGAGATGGGGAATCAGAGGCGGGGAATCAGAGGCAGGGAATCAAACACGGGGAATCAGAGGTGGGGTATCAGAGCTGGGGAATCAGAGGCGGGGAATCTGAGTTGGGGAATCAGAGGTGGGGAATCAGATATTGGGAAACAGAGGCGGGGAGTCAGAGGCAGGGAAACAGAGGTGGGGAATCAGATATGGGGAAACAGAGGTGGGGAATCAGAGGTTGGGAAACAGAGGCAGGGAATCAGAGGCGGGGAGTCAGAGGCGGGGAATCAGAGGCAGGGAATCAAATGTGCGGAATCAGAGATGGGGAATCAGAGGCAGCGAATCAGAGGCGGGGAACCAGAGGCGGGGATTCAGAGGCGGGGAATCAGATATGGGGAAACAGAGGCGGGGAATTAGAGGCGGGCAAACAGAGGCGGGGAATCAGATATGGGGAATCAGAGGTGGGGAATCAGAGGTTGTGAATCAGAGATGGGGAATCACAGGCGGGAAATCAAAGGCAGGGAATCAGAGCTGGGGAATCAGAGGCGGGGAATCAGAGCTGGGGAATCAGAGGCGGGGAATCAGAGCTGGGGAATCAGAGGCAGGGAATCAGAGTTGGGGATTCAGAGGAGGGGAATCAGAGCTGGGGAATCAGTGGCGGGGAATCAGAGGCAGGGAATCAGAGGCGGGGAATCAGAGGCAGGGAATCAGATATGGGGATTCAGAGGTGGGGAATCAGAGGTTGGGAATCAGAGGCAGGGAATCGGAGGCAGGGTATCAGAGGCAGGGAATCAGATGTGGGGAATCAGAGGCTGGGAATCAGAGCTGGGGAATCAGAGGCGTGGAATCAGAGTTTGGGAATCAGAGGCGGGGAATTAGATATGGGGAAACAGAGGCGGGGAATCAGAGGTGGGGAAACAGAGCTGGTGAATCAGAGGCGGGGAATCAGAGTTGGGGAATCAGAGGCGGGGAATCAGATATGGGGAATCAGAGGCGGGGAATCAGAGGCGCGGAAAGAGAGGCGGGGAATCAGATATGGGGAATCAGAGGTGGGGAATCAGGGGCGTGGTATCAGAGGCTGGGTATCAGACACGGGGATTCAGAGGCGGGGAATCAGAGATGGGGAATCAGAGGCGGGGAATCAGAGGCAGGGAATCAGATGCGGGGAATCAGAGGCGGGGAATCAGAGTCCAGGAATCAGAGGCGGGGAATCAGAGTTGGGGAATCAGAGGCGGGGAATCAGATATGGGGAAACAGAGGCGGGGAATCAGAGGCGGGGAAACAGAGGCGGGGAATCTGATATGGGGAATCAGAGGTGGCGAATGAAAGGAAGTGAATCAGAGATGGGGAATCAGAGGCGGGGAATCAGAGGCAGGGAATCAAACACGGTGAATAAGAGGCGGGGAATCAGAGCTGGAGAATCAGAGGCGGGGAATCAGAGTTGGGCAATCAGAGGCGGGGAATCAAATATGGGCAACCAGAGGCGGGGAATCAGAGGCAGGGAAACAGAGGTGGGGAATCAGATATGGGGTATCAGAGGTGGGGAATCAGAGGTTGGGAAACAGAGGCAGGGAATCAGAGGCGGGGAGTCAGAGGCGGGGAATCAGAGGCAGGGAATCAGATGTGCGGAATCAGAGATGGAGAATCAGATGCAGCGAAAAAGAGGTGGGGAACCAGAGGCGGGGAATCAGAGGCCGGGAATCAGAGGCCGGGAATGAGAGGCCGGGAATCAGAGGCCGGGGAATCAGAGGCGGGGAATCAGAGATGGGGAATCAGAGGAGGGGAATCAAACACGGGGAATCAGAGCTGGGGAATCAGAGGCGGGGAATCAGAGTTGGCGAATCAGATATGGGGAATCAGAGGTGGGGAATCAGGGGCGGGGAATCAGTGGCAGGGAATCAGAGGTGGGAATCAGAGGCGGGGCATCAGAGGCAGGGAATCAGACACGGGGAATCAGAGGCGGGGAATCAGAGATGGGGAATCAGAGGCGGTGAATCAGAGGCAGGGAATCGGACACCTGGAATCAGAGGCGGGGAATCAGAGCTGGGGAATCAGAGGCGGGGAATCAGAGTTGGGGAATCAGAGGCGGGGAATCAGATGTGGTGAATCAGAGGTGGGGAATCAGAGGTTGTGAATCAGAGATGGGGAATCACAGGCGGGAAATCAGAGGCAGGGAATCAGAGCTGGGGAATCAGAGGAGGGGAATCAGAGCTGGGGAATCAGAGGCAGGGAATCAGAGTTGGGGATTCAGAGGCGGGGAATCAGAGCTGGGGAATCAGAAGCGGGGAATCAGAGGTGGGGAATCAGAGGCAGGGAATCAGAGGCAGGCAATCAGATATAGGGATTCAGAGGCAGGGAATCAGATGTGGGGAATCAGAGGCAGGGAATCAGAGCTGGGGAATCAGAGGCGGGGAATCAGAGCTGGGGAATCAGAGGCGGGGAATCAGATATGGGGAATCAGAGGCGGGGAATCAGAGGCGCAAAAAGAGAGGCGGGAAATCAGATATAGGGAATCAGAGGTGGGGAATCAGGGGAGGGGTATCAGAGGCTGGGTATCAGACACGGGGATTCAGAGGCGGGGAATCAGAGATGGGGAATCAGAGGCGCGGAATAAGAGGCAGGGAATCAGACGCGGGCAATCAGAGGCGGGGAATCAGAGCTGGGTAATCAGAGGTGGGGAATCAGAGTTGGGGAATCAGAGGCGGGGAATCAGATATGGGGAAAGAGAGGCGGGGAATCAGAGGCGGGGAAACAGAGGCGGGGAATTCTATATTGGGAATCAGAGGTGGCGAATGAAAGGCGGTGAATCAGAGATGGGGAATCAGAGGCGGGGAATCAGAGGCAGGGAATCAAACACGGGGAATCAGAGGTGGGGTATCAGAGCTGGGGAATCAGAGGCGGGGAATCAGAGTTGGGGAATCAGAGGCGAGGAATCAGATATTAGGAAACAGAGGCGGGGAATCAGAGGCAGGGAAACAGAGGTGGGGAATCAGATATGGGGAATCAGAGGTGGGGAATCAGAGGTTGGGAAACAGAGGCAGGGAATCAGAGGCGGGGAGTCAGAGGCGGGGAATCAGAGGCAGGGAATCAGATGTGTGGAATCAGAGATGGGGAATCAGAGGCAGCGAATCAGAGGCGGGGAACCAGAGGCGGGGATTCAGAGGCGGGGAATCAGAGCTGGGGAATAAGAGGCGGGGAATCAGAGCTGGGGAATCAGAGGCAGGGAATCAGAGTTGGGGATTCAGAGGCGGGGAATCAGAGCTGGGGAATCAGAGGCGGGGAATCAGAGGCAGGGAATCAGAGGCGGGGAATCAGAGGCAGGGAATCAGATATGGGGATTCAGAGGTGGGGAAATCAGAGGTTGGGAATCAGAGGCAGGGAATCGGAGGCAGGGAATCAGAGGCAGGGAATCAGATGTGGGGAATCAGAGGCGGGGAATCAGAGCTGGGGAATCAGAGTCGGGGAATCAGAGTTTGGGAATCAGAGGCGGGGAATTAGATATGGGGAAACAGAGGCGGGGAATCAGAGGTGGGGAAACAGAGCTGGGGAATCAGAGGCGGGGAATCAGAGTTGGGGAATCAGAGGTGGGGAATCAGACATGGGGAAGCAGAGGCGGGGAATCAGAGGCGCGGAAAGAGAGGCGGGGAATCAGATATGGGGAATCAGAGGTGGGGAATCAGATATGGGGAAACAGAGGCGGGGAATCAGAGGCAGGGAATCAAACACGGGGAATCAGAGCTGGGGAATCAGAGCTGGGGAATCAGAGACGGGGAATCAGAGTTGGGGAATCAGAGGCGGGGAATCAGATATGGGGAAACAGAGGTGGGGAATCAGAGGCAGGGAAACAGAGGTGGGGAATCAGATATGGGGAATCAGAGGTGGGGAATCAGAGGTTGGGAAACAGAGGCAGGGAATCAGAGGCGGGGAGTCAGAGGCGGGGAATCAGAGGCAGGGAATCAGATGTGCGGAATCAGAGTTGGGGAATCAGAGGCAGCGAATCAGAGGCGGGGAACCAGATGCGGGGAATCAGAGGCGGGGAATCAGATATGGGGAAACAGAGGCGGGGAATCAGAGGCGGGGAATCAGATATGGGGAAAGAGAGGCGGTGAATCAGAGGCAGGGAAACAGAGGCGGGGAATCTGATATGGGGAATCAGAGGTGACGAATGAAAGGCGGTGAATCAGAGATGGGGAATCAGAGGCGGGGAATCAGAGGCAGGGAATCAAACACGGGGAATCAGAGGTGGGGTATCAGAGCTGGGGAATCAGAGGCGGGGAATCTGAGTTGGGGAATCAGAGGCGGGGAATCAGATATTGGGAAACAGAGTCGGGGAATCAGAGGCAGGGAAACAGAGGTGGGGAATCAGATATGGGGAAACAGAGGTGGGGAATCAGAGTTTGGGAAACAGAGGCAGGGAATCAGAGGCGGGGAGTCAGAGGCGGGGAATCAGAGGCAGGGAATCAAATGTGCGGAATCAGCGATGGGGAATCAGAGGCAGCGAATCAGAGGCGGGGAACCAGAGGCGGGGATTCAGAGGCGGGGAATCAGATATGGGGAAACAGAGGCGGGGAATTAGAGGCGGGCAAACAGAGGCGGGGAATCAGATATGGGGAATCAGAGGTGGGGAATCAGAGGTTGTGAATCAGAGATGGGGAATCACAGGCGGGAAATCAAAGGCAGGGAATCAGAGCTGGGGAATCAGAGGCGGGGAATCAGAGCTGGGGAATCAGAGGCGGGGAATCAGAGCTGGGGAATCAGAGGCAGGGAATCAGAGTTGGGGATTCAGAGGAGGGGAATCAGAGCTGGGGAATCAGTGGCGGGGAATAAGAGGCAGGGAATCAGAGGCGGGGAATCAGAGGCAGGGAATCAGATATGGGGATTCAGAGGTGGGGAATCAGAGGTTGGGAATCAGAGGCAGGGAATCGGAGGCAGGGTATCAGAGGCAGGGAATCAGATGTGGGGAATCAGAGGCTGGGAATCAGAGCTCGGGAATCAGAGGCGTGGAATCAGAGTTTGGGAATCAGAGGCGGGGAATTAGATATGGGGAAACAGAGGCGGGGAATCAGAGGTGGGGAAACAGAGCTGGTGAATCAGAGGCGGGGAATCAGAGTTGGGGAATCAGAGGCGGGGAATCAGATATGGGGAATCAGAGGCGGGGAATCAGAGGCGCGGAAAGAGAGGCGGGGAATCAGATATGGGGAATCAGAGGTGGGGAATCAGGGGCGTGGTATCAGAGGCTGGGTATCAGACACGGGGATTCAGAGGCGGGGAATTAGAGATGGGGAATCAGAGGCGGGGAATCAGAGGCAGGGAATCAGATGCGGGGAATCAGAGGCGGGGAATCAGAGTCCAGGAATCAGAGGCGGGGAATCAGAGTTGGGGAATCAGAGGCGGGGAATCAGATATGGGGAAACAGAGGCGGGGAATCAGAGGCGGGGAAACAGAGGCGGGGAATCAGAGGCGGGGAATCAGATATTGGGAAACAGAGGCGGGGAATCAGAGGCAGGGAAACAGAGGTGGGGAATCAGATATGGGGAATCAGAGGTGGGGAATCAGAAGTCGGGAATGAGAGGCCGGGAATCAGAGGCCGGGGAATCAGAGGCGGGGAATCAGAGATGGGGAATCAGAGGCGGGGTATCAAACACGGGGAATCAGAGCTGGGGAATCAGAGGCGGGGAATCAGAGTTGGCGAATCAGATATGGGGAATCAGAGTTGGGGAATCAGGGGCGGGGAATCAGTGGCAGGGAATCAGAGGTGGGAATCAGAGGCGGGGAATCAGAGGCAGGGAATCAGACACGGGGAATCAGAGGCGGGGAATCAGAGATGGGGAATCAGAGGCGGTGAATCAGAGGCAGGGAATCGGACACCGGGAATCAGAGGCGGGGAATCAGAGCTGGGGAATCAGAGGCGGGGAATCAGAGTTGGCGAATCAGAGCGGGGAATCAGATGTGGTGAATCAGAGGTGGGGAATCAGAGGTTGTGAATCAGAGATGGGGAATCACAGGCGGGAAATCAGAGGCAAGGAATCAGAGCTGGGGAATCAGAGGAGGGGAATCAGAGCTGGGGAATCAGAGGCAGGGAATCAGAGTTGGGGATTCAGAGGCGGGGAATCTGAGCTGGGGAATCAGAAGCGGGGAATCAGAGGCGGGCAATCAGAGGCAGGGAATCAGAGGCGGGGAATCAGAGGCAGGGAATCAGATGTGGGGAATCAGAGGCAGGGAATCAGAGCTGGGGTATCAGAGGCGGGGAATCAGAGTTTGGGAATCAGAGGCGGGGAATCAGATATGGGGAATCAGAGGCGGGGAATCAGAGGCGCGGAAAGAGAGGCGGGAAATCAGATATGGGGAATCAGAGGTGGGGAATCAAGGGAGGGGTATCAGAGGCTGGGTATCAGACACGGGGATTCAGGGGCGGGGAATCAGAGATGGGGAATCAGAGGCGGGGAATCAGAGGCAGGGAATCAGACGCCGGGAATCAGAGGCGGGGAATCAGAGCTGGGTAATCAGAGGCGGGGAATCAGAGTTGGGGAATCAGAGGCGGAGAATCTGATATGGGGAAAGAGAGGCGGGGAATCAGAGGCTGGGAAACAGAGGCGGGGAATCTGATATGGGGAATCAGAGGTGGCGAATGAAAGGCGGTGAATCAGAGATGGAGAATCAGAGGCGGGGAATCAGAGGCAGGGAATCAAACACGGGGAATCAGAGGTGGGGTATCAGAGCTGGGGAATCAGATGCGGGGAATAAGAGTTGGGGAATCAGAGGCGAGGAATCAGATATTGGGAAACAGAGGCGGGGAATCAGAGGCAGGGAAACAGAGGTGGGGAATCAGATATGGGGAATCAGAGGTGAGGAATCAGAGGTTGGGAAACAGAGGCAGGGAATCAGAGGCGGGGAGTCAGAGGCGGGGAATCAGAGGCAGGGAATCAGATGTGCGGAATCAGAGATGGGGAATCAGAGGCAGCGAATCAGAGGCGGGGAACCAGAGGCGGGGATTCAGAGGCCGGGAATCAGATATGGGGAAACAGAGGCGGGGAATTAGAGGCGGGCAAACAGAGGCGGGGAATCAGATATGGGGAATCAGAGGTGGGGAATCAGAGGTTGTGAATCAGAGATGGGGAATCACAGGCGGGAAATCAGAGGCAGGGAATCAGAGCTGGGGAATCAGAGGCGGGGAATCAGAGCTGGGGAATCAGAGGCAGGGAATCAGAGTTGGGGATTCAGAGGCGGGGAATCAGAGCTGGGGAATCAGAGGCGGGGAATCAGAGGCAGGGAATCAGAGGCGGGGAATCAGAGGCAGGGAATCAGATATGGGGATTCAGAGGTGGGGAAATCAGAGGTTGGGAATCAGAGGCAGGGAATCGGAGGCAGGGAATCAGAGGCAGGGAATCAGATGTGGGGAATCAGAGGCGGGGAATCAGAGGCGGGGAAACAGAGCTGGTGAATCAGAGGCGGGGAATCAGAGTTGGGGAATCAGAGGCGGGGAATCAGATATGGGGAATCAGAGGCGGGGAATCAGAGGCGCGGAAAGAGAGGCGGGGAATCAGATATGGGGAATCAGAGGTGGGGAATCAGGGGCGTGGTATCAGAGGCTGGGTATCAGACACGGGGATTCAGAGGCGGGGAATTAGAGATGGGGAATCAGAGGCGGGGAATCAGAGGCAGGGAATCAGATGCGGGGAATCAGAGGCGGGGAATCAGAGTCCAGGAATCAGAGGCGGGGAATCAGAGTTGGGGAATCAGAGGCGGGGAATCAGATATGGGGAAACAGAGGCGGGGAATCAGAGGCGGGGAAACAGAGGCGGGGAATCAGAGGCGGGGAATCAGATATTGGGAAACAGAGGCGGGGAATCAGAGGCAGGGAAACAGAGGTGGGGAATCAGATATGGGGAATCAGAGGTGGGGAATCAGAGGTCGGGAATGAGAGGCCGGGAATCAGAGGCCGGGGAATCAGAGGCGGGGAATCAGAGATGGGGAATCAGAGGCGGGGTATCAAACACGGGGAATCAGAGCTGGGGAATCAGAGGCGGGGAATCAGAGTTGGCGAATCAGATATGGGGAATCAGAGTTGGGGAATCAGGGGCGGGGAATCAGTGGCAGGGAATCAGAGGTGGGAATCAGAGGCGGGGAATCAGAGGCAGGGAATCAGACACGGGGAATCAGAGGCGGGGAATCAGAGATGGGGAATCAGAGGCGGTGAATCAGAGGCAGGGAATCGGACACCGGGAATCAGAGGCGGGGAATCAGAGCTGGGGAATCAGAGGCGGGGAATCAGAGTTGGCGAATCAGAGCGGGGAATCAGATGTGGTGAATCAGAGGTGGGGAATCAGAGGTTGTGAATCAGAGATGGGGAATCACAGGCGGGAAATCAGAGGCAAGGAATCAGAGCTGGGGAATCAGAGGAGGGGAATCAGAGCTGGGGAATCAGAGGCAGGGAATCAGAGTTGGGGATTCAGAGGCGGGGAATCTGAGCTGGGGAATCAGAAGCGGGGAATCAGAGGCGGGCAATCAGAGGCAGGGAATCAGAGGCGGGGAATCAGAGGCAGGGAATCAGATGTGGGGAATCAGAGGCAGGGAATCAGAGCTGGGGTATCAGAGGCGGGGAATCAGAGTTTGGGAATCAGAGGCGGGGAATCAGATATGGGGAATCAGAGGCGGGGAATCAGAGGCGCGGAAAGAGAGGCGGGAAATCAGATATGGGGAATCAGAGGTGGGGAATCAAGGGAGGGGTATCAGAGGCTGGGTATCAGACACGGGGATTCAGGGGCGGGGAATCAGAGATGGGGAATCAGAGGCGGGGAATCAGAGGCAGGGAATCAGACGCCGGGAATCAGAGGCGGGGAATCAGAGCTGGGTAATCAGAGGCGGGGAATCAGAGTTGGGGAATCAGAGGCGGAGAATCTGATATGGGGAAAGAGAGGCGGGGAATCAGAGGCTGGGAAACAGAGGCGGGGAATCTGATATGGGGAATCAGAGGTGGCGAATGAAAGGCGGTGAATCAGAGATGGGGAATCAGAGGCGGGGAATCAGAGGCAGGGAATCAAACACGGGGAATCAGAGGTGGGGTATCAGAGCTGGGGAATCAGATGCGGGGAATAAGAGTTGGGGAATCAGAGGCGAGGAATCAGATATTGGGAAACAGAGGCGGGGAATCAGAGGCAGGGAAACAGAGGTGGGGAATCAGATATGGGGAATCAGAGGTGAGGAATCAGAGGTTGGGAAACAGAGGCAGGGAATCAGAGGCGGGGAGTCAGAGGCGGGGAATCAGAGGCAGGGAATCAGATGTGCGGAATCAGAGATGGGGAATCAGAGGCAGCGAATCAGAGGCGGGGAACCAGAGGCGGGGATTCAGAGGCCGGGAATCAGATATGGGGAAACAGAGGCGGGGAATTAGAGGCGGGCAAACAGAGGCGGGGAATCAGATATGGGGAATCAGAGGTGGGGAATCAGAGGTTGTGAATCAGAGATGGGGAATCACAGGCGGGAAATCAGAGGCAGGGAATCAGAGCTGGGGAATCAGAGGCGGGGAATCAGAGCTGGGGAATCAGAGGCAGGGAATCAGAGTTGGGGATTCAGAGGCGGGGAATCAGAGCTGGGGAATCAGAGGCGGGGAATCAGAGGCAGGGAATCAGAGGCGGGGAATCAGAGGCAGGGAATCAGATATGGGGATTCAGAGGTGGGGAAATCAGAGGTTGGGAATCAGAGGCAGGGAATCGGAGGCAGGGAATCAGAGGCAGGGAATCAGATGTGGGGAATCAGAGGCGGGGAATCAGAGGCGGGGAATTAGAGTTGGGGAATCAGAGGTGGGGAATCAGACATGGGGAAGCAGAGGCGGGGAATCAGAGGCGCGGAAAGAGAGGCGGGGAATCAGATATGGGGAATCAGAGGTGGGGAATCAGATATGGGGAAACAGAGGCGGGGAATCAGAGGCGGGGAAACAGAGGTGGGGAATCTGATATGGGGAATCAGAGGTGGCGAATGAAAGGCGGTGAATCTGAGATGGGGAATCAGAGGCGGGGAATCAGAGGCAGGGAATCAAACACGGGGAATCAGAGGTGGGGAATCAGAGCTGGGGAATCAGAGGCGGGGAATCAGAGTTGTGGAATCAGAGGCGGGGAATCAGATATGGGGAAACAGAGGTGGGGAATCAGAGGCAGGGAAACAGAGGTGGGGAATCAGATATGGGGAATCAGAGGTGGGGAATCAGAGGTTGGGAAACAGAGGCAGGGAATCAGAGGCGGGGAGTCAGAGGCGGGGCATCAGAGGCAGGGAATCAGATGTGCGGAATCAGAGTTGGGGAATCAGAGGCAGCGAATCAGAGGCGGGGAACCAGATGCGGGGAATCAGATATGGGTAATCCGAGGCGGTGAATCAGAGTTGGGGAATCAGAGGCGGGGAATCAGATATGGGGAAAGAGAGGCGGTGAATCAGAGGCGGGGAAACAGAGGCGGGGAATCTGATATGGGGAATCAGAGGTGACGAATGAAAGGCGGTGAATCAGAGATGGGGAATCAGAGGCGGGGAATCAGAGGCAGGGAATCAAACACGGGGAATCAGAGGTGGGGTATCAGAGCTGGGGAATCAGAGGCGGGGAATCTGAGTTGGGGAATCAGAGGCGGGGAATCAGATATTGGGAAACAGAGGCGGGGAGTCAGAGGCAGGGAAACAGAGGTGGGGAATCAGATATGGGGAAACAGAGGTGGGGAATCAGAGGTTGGGAAACAGAGGCAGGGAATCAGAGGCGGGGAGTCAGAGGCGGGGAATCAGAGGCAGGGAATCAAATGTGCGGAATCAGAGATGGGGAATCAGAGGCAGCGAATCAGAGGCGGGGAACCAGAGGCGGGGATTCAGAGGCGGGGAATCAGATATGGGGAAACAGAGGCGGGGAATTAGAGGCGGGCAAACAGAGGCGGGGAATCAGATATGGGGAATCAGAGGTGGGGAATCAGAGGTTGTGAATCAGAGATGGGGAATCACAGGCGGGAAATCAAAGGCAGGGAATCAGAGCTGGGGAATCAGAGGCGGGGAATCAGAGCTGGGGAATCAGAGGCGGGGAATCAGAGCTCGGGAATCAGAGGCAGGGAATCAGAGTTGGGGATTCAGAGGAGGGGAATCAGAGCTGGGGAATCAGTGGCGGGGAATCAGAGGCAGGGAATCAGAGGCGGGGAATCAGAGGCAGGGAATCAGATATGGGGATTCAGAGGTGGGGAATCAGAGGTTGGGAATCAGAGGCAGGGAATCGGAGGCAGGGTATCAGAGGCAGGGAATCAGATGTGGGGAATCAGAGGCTGGGAATCAGAGCTGGGGAATCAGAGGCGTGGAATCAGAGTTTGGGAATCAGAGGCGGGGAATTAGATATGGGGAAACAGAGGCGGGGAATCAGAGGTGGGGAAACAGAGCTGGTGAATCAGAGGCGGGGAATCAGAGTTGGGGAATCAGAGGCGGGGAATCAGATATGGGGAATCAGAGGCGGGGAATCAGAGGCGCGGAAAGAGAGGCGGGGAATCAGATATGGGGAATCAGAGGTGGGGAATCAGGGGCGTGGTATCAGAGGCTGGGTATCAGACACGGGGATTCAGAGGCGGGGAATCAGAGATGGGGAATCAGAGGCGGGGAATCAGAGGCAGGGAATCAGATGCGGGGAATCAGAGGCGGGGAATCAGAGTCCAGGAATCAGAGGCGGGGAATCAGAGTTGGGGAATCAGAGGCGGGGAATCAGATATGGGGAAACAGAGGCGGGGAATCAGAGGCGGGGAAACAGAGGCGGGGAATCTGATATGGGGAATCAGAGGTGGCGAATGAAAGGAAGTGAATCAGAGATGGGGAATCAGAGGTGGGGAATCAGAGGCAGGGAATCAAACACGGTGAATAAGAGGCGGGGAATCAGAGCTGGAGAATCAGAGGCGGGGAATCAGAGTTGGGCAATCAGAGGCGGGGAATCAAATATGGGCAACCAGAGGCGGGGAATCAGAGGCAGGGAAACAGAGGTGGGGAATCAGATATGGGGTATCAGAGGTGGGGAATCAGAGGTTGGGAAACAGAGGCAGGGAATCAGAGGCGGGGAGTCAGAGGCGGGGAATCAGAGGCAGGGAATCAGATGTGCGGAATCAGAGATGGAGAATCAGATGCAGCGAAAAAGAGGCGGGGAACCAGAGGCGGGGAATCAGAGGCCGGGAATCAGAGGCCGGGAATGAGAGGCCGGGAATCAGATGCCGGGGAATCAGAGGCGGGGAATCAGAGATGGGGAATCAGAGGCGGGGAATCAAACACGGGGAATCAGAGCTGGGGATTCAGAGGCGGGGAATCAGAGTTGGCGAATCAGATATGGGGAATCAGAGGTGGGGAATCAGGGGCGGGGAATCAGTGGCAGGGAATCAGAGGTGGGAATCAGAGGCGGGGCATCAAAGGCAGGGAATCAGACACGGGGAATCAGAGGCGGGGAATCAGAGATGGGGAATCAGAGGCGGTGAATCAGAGGCAGGGAATCGGACACCTGGAATCAGAGGCGGGGAATCAGAGCTGGGGAATCAGAGGCGGGGAATCAGAGTTGGGGAATCAGAGGCGGGGAATCAGATGTGGTGAATCAGAGGTGGGGAATCAGAGGTTGTGAATCAGAGATGGGGAATCACAGGCGGGAAATCAGAGGCGGGGAATCAGAGCTGGGGAATCAGAGGAGGGGAATCAGAGCTGGGGAATCAGAGGCAGGGAATCAGAGTTGGGGATTCAGAGGCGGGGAATCAGAGCTGGGGAATCAGAAGCGGGGAATCAGAGGTGGGGAATCAGAGGCGGGGAATCAGAGGCAGGGAATCAGAGGCGGGGAATCAGAGGCAGGGAATCAGATATGGGGATTCAGAGGTGGGGAAATCAGAGGTTGGGAATCAGAGGCAGGGAATCGGAGGCAGGGAATCAGAGGCAGGGAATCAGATGTGGGGAATCAGAGGCGGGGAATCAGAGCTGGGGAATCAGAGTCGGGGAATCAGAGTTTGGGAATCAGAGGCGGGGAATTAGATATGGGGAAACAGAGGCGGGGAATCAGAGGTGGGGAAACAGAGCTGGGGAATCAGAGGCGGGGAATCAGAGTTGGGGAATCAGAGGTGGGGAATCAGACATGGGGAAGCAGAGGCGGGGAATCAGAGGCGCGGAAAGAGAGGCGGGGAATCAGATATGGGGAATCAGAGGTGGGGAATCAGATATGGGGAAACAGAGGCGGGGAATCAGAGGCGGGGAAACAGAGGTGGGGAATCTGATATGGGGAATCAGAGGTGGCGAATGAAAGGCGGTGAATCTGAGATGGGGAATCAGAGGCGGGGAATCAGAGGCAGGGAATCAAACACGGGGAATCAGAGGTGGGGAATCAGAGCTGGGGAATCAGAGGCGGGGAATCAGAGTTGTGGAATCAGAGGCGGGGAATCAGATATGGGGAAACAGAGGTGGGGAATCAGAGGCAGGGAAACAGAGGTGGGGAATCAGATATGGGGAATCAGAGGTGGGGAATCAGAGGTTGGGAAACAGAGGCAGGGAATCAGAGGCGGGGAGTCAGAGGCGGGGCATCAGAGGCAGGGAATCAGATGTGCGGAATCAGAGTTGGGGAATCAGAGGCAGCGAATCAGAGGCGGGGAACCAGATGCGGGGAATCAGATATGGGTAATCCGAGGCGGGGAATCAGAGTTGGGGAATCAGAGGCGGGGAATCAGATATGGGGAAAGAGAGGCGGTGTATCAGAGGCGGGGAAACAGAGGCGGGGAATCTGATATGGGGAATCAGAGGTGACGAATGAAAGGCGGTGAATCAGAGATGGGGAATCAGAGGCGGGGAATCAGAGGCAGGGAATCAAACACGGGGAATCAGAGGTGGGGTATCAGAGCTGGGGAATCAGAGGCGGGGAATCTGAGTTGGGGAATCAGAGGCGGGGAATCAGATATTGGGAAACAGAGGCGGGGAGT
This sequence comes from Narcine bancroftii, assembly GCF_036971445.1. NCBI lineage: Eukaryota > Metazoa > Chordata > Chondrichthyes > Torpediniformes > Narcinidae > Narcine > Narcine bancroftii. The sequence goes on from NC_091474.1 coordinate 57,903,136, forward strand.
CAGAGGCAGGGAAACAGAGGTGGGGAATCAGATATGGGGAAACAGAGGTGGGGAATCAGAGGTTGGGAAACAGAGGCAGGGAATCAGAGGCGGGGAGTCAGAGGCGGGGAATCAGAGGCAGGGAATCAAATGTGCGGAATCAGAGATGGGGAATCAGAGGCAGCGAATCAGAGGCGGGGAACCAGAGGCGGGGATTCAGAGGCGGGGAATCAGATATGGGGAAACAGAGGCGGGGAATTAGAGGCGGGCAAACAGAGGCGGGGAATCAGATATGGGGAATCAGAGGTGGGGAATCAGAGGTTGTGAATCAGAGATGGGGAATCACAGGCGGGAAATCAAAGGCAGGGAATCAGAGCTGGGGAATCAGAGGCGGGGAATCAGAGCTGGGGAATCAGAGGCAGGGAATCAGAGCTCGGGAATCAGAGGCAGGGAATCAGAGTTGGGGATTCAGAGGAGGGGAATCAGAGCTGGGGAATCAGTGGCGGGGAATCAGAGGCAGGGAATCAGAGGCGGGGAATCAGAGGCAGGGAATCAGATATGGGGATTCAGAGGTGGGGAATCAGAGGTTGGGAATCAGAGGCAGGGAATCGGAGGCAGGGTATCAGAGGCAGGGAATCAGATGTGGGGAATCAGAGGCTGGGAATCAGAGCTGGGGAATCAGAGGCGTGGAATCAGAGTTTGGGAATCAGAGGCGGGGAATTAGATATGGGGAAACAGAGGCGGGGAATCAGAGGTGGGGAAACAGAGCTGGTGAATCAGAGGCGGGGAATCAGAGTTGGGGAATCAGAGGCGGGGAATCAGATATGGGGAATCAGAGGCGGGGAATCAGAGGCGCGGAAAGAGAGGCGGGGAATCAGATATGGGGAATCAGAGGTGGGGAATCAGGGGCGTGGTATCAGAGGCTGGGTATCAGACACGGGGATTCAGAGGCGGGGAATCAGAGATGGGGAATCAGAGGCGGGGAATCAGAGGCAGGGAATCAGATGCGGGGAATCAGAGGCGGGGAATCAGAGTCCAGGAATCAGAGGCGGGGAATCAGAGTTGGGGAATCAGAGGCGGGGAATCAGATATGGGGAAACAGAGGCGGGGAATCAGAGGCGGGGAAACAGAGGCGGGGAATCTGATATGGGGAATCAGAGGTGGCGAATGAAAGGAAGTGAATCAGAGATGGGGAATCAGAGGCGGGGAATCAGAGGCAGGGAATCAAACACGGTGAATAAGAGGCGGGGAATCAGAGCTGGAGAATCAGAGGCGGGGAATCAGAGTTGGGCAATCAGAGGCGGGGAATCAAATATGGGCAACCAGAGGCGGGGAATCAGAGGCAGGGAAACAGAGGTGGGGAATCAGATATGGGGTATCAGAGGTGGGGAATCAGAGGTTGGGAAACAGAGGCAGGGAATCAGAGGCGGGGAGTCAGAGGCGGGGAATCAGAGGCAGGGAATCAGATGTGCGGAATCAGAGATGGAGAATCAGATGCAGCGAAAAAGAGGCGGGGAACCAGAGGCGGGGAATCAGAGGCCGGGAATCAGAGGCCGGGAATGAGAGGCCGGGAATCAGATGCCGGGGAATCAGAGGCGGGGAATCAGAGATGGGGAATCAGAGGCGGGGAATCAAACACGGGGAATCAGAGCTGGGGAATCAGAGGCGGGGAATCAGAGTTGGCGAATCAGATATGGGGAATCAGAGGTGGGGAATCAGGGGCGGGGAATCAGTGGCAGGGAATCAGAGGTGGGAATCAGAGGCGGGGCATCAGAGGCAGGGAATCAGACACGGGGAATCAGAGGCGGGGAATCAGAGATGGGGAATCAGAGGCGGTGAATCAGAGGCAGGGAATCGGACACCTGGAATCAGAGGCGGGGAATCAGAGCTGGGGAATCAGAGGCGGGGAATCAGAGTTGGGGAATCAGAGGCGGGGAATCAGATGTGGTGAATCAGAGGTGGGGAATCAGAGGTTGTGAATCAGAGATGGGGAATCACAGGCGGGAAATCAGAGGCAGGGAATCAGAGCTGGGGAATCAGAGGAGGGGTATCAGAGCTGGGGAATCAGAGGCAGGGAATCAGAGTTGGGGATTCAGAGGCGGGGAATCAGAGCTGGGGAATCAGAAACGGGGAATCAGAGGTGGGGAATCAGAGGCAGGGAATCAGAGGCAGGCAATCAGATATGGGGATTCAGAGGCAGGGAATCAGATGTGGGGAATCAGAGGCAGGGAATCAGAGCTGGGGAATCAGAGGCGGGGAATCAGAGCTGGGGAATCAGAGGCGGGGAATCAGATATGGGGAATCAGAGGCGGGGAATCAGAGGCGCGGAAAGAGAGGCGGGAAATCAGATATAGGGAATCAGGGGTGGGGAATCAGGGGAGGGGTATCAGAGGCTGGGTATCAGACACGGGGATTCAGAGGCGGGGAATCAGAGATGGGGAATCAGAGGCGGGGAATAAGAGGCAGGGAATCTGACGCGGGCAATCAGAGGCGGGGAATCAGAGCTGGGTAATCAGAGGTGGGGAATCAGAGTTGGGGAATCAGAGGCGGGGAATCAGATATGGGGAAAGAGAGGCGGGGAATCAGAGGCGGGGAAACAGAGGCGGGGAATTCTATATGGGGAATCAGAGGTGGCGAATGAAAGGCGGTGAATCAGAGATGGGGAATCAGAGGCGGGGAATCAGAGGCAGGGAATCAAACACGGGGAATCAGAGGTGGGGTATCAGAGCTGGGGAATCAGAGGCGGGGAATCAGAGTTGGGGATTCAGAGGCGGGGAATCTGAGCTGGGGAATCAGAAGCGGGGAATCAGAGGCGGGCAATCAGAGGCAGGGAATCAGAGGCGGGGAATCAGAGGCAGGGAATCAGAGCTGGGGTATCAGAGGCGGGGAATCCGAGTTTGGGAATCAGAGGCGGGGAATCAGATATGGGGAATCAGAGGCGGGGAATCAGAGGCGCGGAAAGAGAGGCGGGAAATCAGATATGGGGAATCAGAGGTGGGGAATCAGGGGAGGGGTATCAGAGGCTGGGTATCAGACACGGGGATTCAGGGGTGGGGAATCAGAGATGGGGAATCAGAGGCGGGGAATCAGAGGCAGGGAATCAGACGCCGGGAATCAGAGGCGGGGAATCAGAGCTGGGTAATCAGAGGCGGGGAATCAGAGTTGGGGAATCAGAGGCGGAGAATCTGATATGGGGAAAGAGAGGCGGGGAATCAGAGGCTGGGAAACAGAGGCGGGGAATCTGATATGGGGAATCAGAGGTGGCGAATGAAAGGCGGTGAATCAGAGATGGGGAATCAGAGGCGGGGAATCAGAGGCAGGGAATCAAACACGGGGAATCAGAGGTGGGGTATCAGAGCTGGGGAATCAGATGCGGGGAATAAGAGTTGGGGAATCAGAGGCGAGGAATCAGATATTGGGAAACAGAGGCGGGGAATCAGAGGCAGGGAAACAGAGGTGGGGAATCAGATATGGGGAATCAGAGGTGGGGAAGCAGAGGTTGGGAAACAGAGGCAGGGAATCAGAGGCGGGGAGTCAGAGGCGGGGAATCAGAGGCAGGGAATCAGATGTGCGGAATCAGAGATGGGGAATCAGAGGCAGCGAATCAGAGGCGGGGAACCAGAGGCGGGGATTCAGAGGCCGGGAATCAGATATGGGGAAACAGAGGCGGGGAATTAGAGGCGGGCAAACAGAGGCGGGGAATCAGATATGGGGAATCAGAGGTGGGGAATCAGAGGTTGTGAATCAGAGATGGGGAATCACAGGCGGGAAATCAGAGGCAGGGAATCAGAGCTGGGGAATCAGAGGCGGGGAATCAGAGCTGGGGAATCACAGGCAGGGAATCAGAGTTGGGGATTCAGAGGCGGGGAATCAGAGCTGGGGAATCAGAGGCGGGGAATCAGAGGCAGGGAATCAGAGGCGGGGAATCAGAGGCAGGGAATCAGATATGGGGATTCAGAGGTGGGGAAATCAGAGGTTGGGAATCAGAGGCAGGGAATCGGAGGCAGGGAATCAGAGGCAGGGAATCAGATGTGGGGAATCAGAGGCGGGGAATCAGAGCTGGGGAATCAGAGTCGGGGAATCAGAGTTTGGGAATCAGAGGCGGGGAATTAGATATGGGGAAACAGAGGCGGGGAATCAGAGGTGGGGAAACAGAGCTGGGGAATCAGAGGCGGGGAATCAGAGTTGGGGAATCAGAGGTGGGGAATCAGACATGGGGAAGCAGAGGCGGGGAATCAGAGGCGCGGAAAGAGAGGCGGGGAATCAGATATGGGGAATCAGAGGTGGGGAATCAGATATGGGGAAACAGAGGCGGGGAATCAGAGGCGGGGAAACAGAGGTGGGGAATCTGATATGGGGAATCAGAGGTGGCGAATGAAAGGCGGTGAATCTGAGATGGGGAATCAGAGGCGGGGAATCAGAGGCAGGGAATCAAACACGGGGAATCAGAGGTGGGGAATCAGAGCTGGGGAATCAGAGGCGGGGAATCAGAGTTGTGGAATCAGAGGCGGGGAATCAGATATGGGGAAACAGAGGTGGGGAATCAGAGGCAGGGAAACAGAGGTGGGGAATCAGATATGGGGAATCAGAGGTGGGGAATCAGAGGTTGGGAAACAGAGGCAGGGAATCAGAGGCGGGGAGTCAGAGGCGGGGCATCAGAGGCAGGGAATCAGATGTGCGGAATCAGAGTTGGGGAATCAGAGGCAGCGAATCAGAGGCGGGGAACCAGATGCGGGGAATCAGATATGGGTAATCCGAGGAGGGGAATCAGAGTTGGGGAATCAGAGGCGGGGAATCAGATATGGGGAAAGAGAGGCGGTGAATCAGAGGCGGGGAAACAGAGGCGGGGAATCTGATATGGGGAATCAGAGGTGACGAATGAAAGGCGGTGAATCAGAGATGGGGAATCTGAGTTGGGGAATCAGAGGCGGGGAATCAGATATTGGGAAACAGAGGCGGGGAGTCAGAGGCAGGGAAACAGAGGTGGGGAATCAGATATGGGGAAACAGAGGTGGGGAATCAGAGGTTGGGAAACAGAGGCAGGGAATCAGAGGCGGGGAGTCAGAGGCGGGGAATCAGAGGCAGGGAATCAAATGTGCGGAATCAGAGATGGGGAATCAGAGGCAGCGAATCAGAGGCGGGGAACCAGAGGCGGGGATTCAGAGGCGGGGAATCAGATATGGGGAAACAGAGGCGGGGAATTAGAGGCGGGCAAACAGAGGCGGGGAATCAGATATGGGGAATCAGAGGTGGGGAATCAGAGGTTGTGAATCAGAGATGGGGAATCACAGGCGGGAAATCAAAGGCAGGGAATCAGAGCTGGGGAATCAGAGGCGGGGAATCAGAGGCGGGGAATCAGAGCTGGGGAATCAGAGGCAGGGAATCAGAGTTGGGGATTCAGAGGAGGGGAATCAGAGCTGGGGAATCAGTGGCGGGGAATCAGAGGCAGGGAATCAGAGGCGGGGAATCAGAGGCAGGGAATCAGATATGGGGATTCAGAGGTGGGGAATCAGAGGTTGGGAATCAGAGGCAGGGAATCGGAGGCAGGGTATCAGAGGCAGGGAATCAGATGTGGGGAATCAGAGGCTGGGAATCAGAGCTGGGGAATCAGAGGCGTGGAATCAGAGTTTGGGAATCAGAGGCGGGGAATTAGATATGGGGAAACAGAGGCGGGGAATCAGAGGTGGGGAAACAGAGCTGGTGAATCAGAGGCGGGGAATCAGAGTTGGGGAATCAGAGGCGGGGAATCAGATATGGGGAATCAGAGGCGGGGAATCAGAGGCGCGGAAAGAGAGGCGGGGAATCAGATATGGGGAATCAGAGGTGGGGAATCAGGGGCGTGGTATCAGAGGCTGGGTATCAGACACGGGGATTCAGAGGCGGGGAATCAGAGATGGGGAATCAGAGGCGGGGAATCAGAGGCAGGGAATCAGATGCGGGGAATCAGAGGCGGGGAATCAGAGTCCAGGAATCAGAGGCGGGGAATCAGAGTTGGGGAATCAGAGGCGGGGAATCAGATATGGGGAAACAGAGGCGGGGAATCAGAGGCGGGGAAACAGAGGCGGGGAATCTGATATGGGGAATCAGAGGTGGCGAATGAAAGGAAGTGAATCAGAGATGGGGAATCAGAGGCGGGGAATCAGAGGCAGGGAATCAAACACGGTGAATAAGAGGCGGGGAATCAGAGCTGGAGAATCAGAGGCGGGGAATCAGAGTTGGGCAATCAGAGGCGGGGAATCAAATATGGGCAACCAGAGGCGGGGAATCAGAGGCAGGGAAACAGAGGTGGGGAATCAGATATGGGGTATCAGAGGTGGGGAATCAGAGGTTGGGAAACAGAGGCAGGGAATCAGAGGCGGGGAGTCAGAGGCGGGGAATCAGAGGCAGGGAATCAGATGTGCGGAATCAGAGATGGAGAATCAGATGCAGCGAAAAAGAGGCGGGGAACCAGAGGCGGGGAATCAGAGGCCGGGAATCAGAGGCCGGGAATGAGAGGCCGGGAATCAGAGGCCGGGGAATCAGAGGCGGGGAATCAGAGATGGGGAATCAGAGGCGGGGAATCAAACACGGGGAATCAGAGCTGGGGAATCAGAGGCGGGGAATCAGAGTTGGCGAATCAGATATGGGGAATCAGAGGTGGGGAATCAGGGGCGGGGAATCAGTGGCAGGGAATCAGAGGTGGGAATCAGAGGCGGGGCATCAGAGGCAGGGAATCAGACACGGGGAATCAGAGATGGGGAATCAGAGGCGGTGAATCAGAGGCAGGGAATCGGACACCTGGAATCAGAGGCGGGGAATCAGAGCTGGGGAATCAGAGGCGGGGAATCAGAGTTGGGGAATCAGAGGCGGGGAATCAGATGTGGTGAATCAGAGGTGGGGAATCAGAGGTTGTGAATCAGAGATTGGGAATCACAGGCGGGAAATCCGAGGCAGGGAATCAGAGCTGGGGAATCAGAGGAGGGGAATCAGAGCTGGGGAATCAGAGGCAGGGAATCAGAGTTGGGGATTCAGAGGCGGGGAATCAGAGCTGGGGAATCAGAAGCGGGGAATCAGAGGTGGGGAATCAGAGGCAGGGAATCAGAGGCAGGCAATCAGATATGGGGATTCAGAGGCATGGAATCAGATGTGGGGAATCAGAGGCAGGGAATCAGAGCTGGGGAATCAGAGGCGGGGAATCAGAGCTGGGGAATCAGAGGCGGGGAATCAGATATGGGGAATCAGAGGCGGGGAATCAGAGGCGCGGAAAGAGAGGCGGGAAATCAGATATAGGGAATCAGAGGTGGGGAATCAGGGGAGGGGTATCAGAGGCTGGGTATCAGACACGGGGATTCAGAGGCGGGGAATCAGAGATGGGGAATCAGAGGCGGGGAATAAGAGGCAGGGAATCAGACGCGGGCAATCAGAGGCGGGGAATCAGAGCTGGGTAATCAGAGGTGGGGAATCAGAGTTGGGGAATCAGAGGCGGGGAATCAGATATGGGGAAAGAGAGGCGGGGAATCAGAGGCGGGGAAACAGAGGCGGGGAATTCTATATGGGGAATCAGAGGTGGCGAATGAAAGGTGGTGAATCAGAGATGGGGAATCAGAGGCGGGGAATCAGAGGCAGGGAATCAAACACGGGGAATCAGAGGTGGGGTATCAGAGCTGGGGAATCAGAGGCGGGGAATCAGAGTTGGGGAATCAGAGGCGAGGAATCAGATATTAGGAAACAGAGGCGGGGAATCAGAGGCAGGGAAACAGAGGTGGGGAATCAGATATGGGGAATCAGAGGTGGGGAATCAGAGGTTGGGAAACAGAGGCAGGGAATCAGAGGCGGGGAGTCAGAGGCGGGGAATCAGAGGCAGGGAATCAGATGTGTGGAATCAGAGATGGGGAATCAGAGGCAGCGAATCAGAGGCGGGGAACCAGAGGCGGGGATTCAGAGGCGGGGAATCAGAGCTGGGGAATAAGAGGCGGGGAATCAGAGCTGGGGAATCAGAGGCAGGGAATCAGAGTTGGGGATTCAGAGGCGGGGAATCAGAGCTGGGGAATCAGAGGCGGGGAATCAGAGGCAGGGAATCAGAGGCGGGGAATCAGAGGCAGGGAATCAGATATGGGGATTCAGAGGTGGGGAAATCAGAGGTTGGGAATCAGAGGCAGGGAATCGGAGGCAGGGAATCAGAGGCAGGGAATCAGATGTGGGGAATCAGAGGCGGGGAATCAGAGCTGGGGAATCAGAGTCGGGGAATCAGAGTTTGGGAATCAGAGGCGGGGAATTAGATATGGGGAAACAGAGGCGGGGAATCAGAGGTGGGGAAACAGAGCTGGGGAATCAGAGGCGGGGAATCAGAGTTGGGGAATCAGAGGTGGGGAATCAGACATGGGGAAGCAGAGGCGGGGAATCAGAGGCGCGGAAAGAGAGGCGGGGAATCAGATATGGGGAATCAGAGGTGGGGAATCAGATATGGGGAAACAGAGGCGGGGAATCAGAGGCGGGGAAACAGAGGTGGGGAATCTGATATGGGGAATCTGAGGTGGCGAATGAAAGGCGGTGAATCTGAGATGGGGAATCAGAGGCGGGGAATCAGAGGCAGGGAATCAAACACGGGGAATCAGAGCTGGGGAATCAGAGCTGGGGAATCAGAGACGGGGAATCAGAGTTGGGGAATCAGAGGCGGGGAATCAGATATGGGGAAACAGAGGTGGGGAATCAGAGGCAGGGAAACAGAGGTGGGGAATCAGATATGGGGAATCAGAGGTGGGGAATCAGAGGTTGGGAAACAGAGGCAGGGAATCAGAGGCGGGGAGTCAGAGGCGGGGAATCAGAGGCAGGGAATCAGATGTGCGGAATCAGAGTTGGGGAATCAGAGGCAGCGAATCAGAGGCGGGGAACCAGATGCGGGGAATCAGAGGCGGGGAATCAGATATGGGGAAACAGAGGCGGGGAATCAGAGGCGGGGAATCAGATATGGGGAAAGAGAGGCGGTGAATCAGAGGCAGGGAAACAGAGGCGGGGAATCTGATATGGGGAATCAGAGGTGACGAATGAAAGGCGGTGAATCAGAGATGGGGAATCAGAGGCGGGGAATCAGAGGCAGGGAATCAAACACGGGGAATCAGAGGTGGGGTATCAGAGCTGGGGAATCAGAGGCGGGGAATCTGAGTTGGGGAATCAGAGTGGGGAATCAGATATTGGGAAACAGAGTCGGGGAATCAGAGGCAGGGAAACAGAGGTGGGGAATCAGATATGGGGAAACAGAGGTGGGGAATCAGAGTTTGGGAAACAGAGGCAGGGAATCAGAGGCGGGGAGTCAGAGGCGGGGAATCAGAGGCAGGGAATCAAATGTGCGGAATCAGAGATGGGGAATCAGAGGCAGCGAATCAGAGGCGGGGAACCAGAGGCGGGGATTCAGAGGCGGGGAATCAGATATGGGGAAACAGAGGCGGGGAATTAGAGGCGGGCAAACAGAGGCGGGGAATCAGATATGGGGAATCAGAGGTGGGGAATCAGAGGTTGTGAATCAGAGATGGGGAATCACAGGCGGGAAATCAAAGGCAGGGAATCAGAGCTGGGGAATCAGAGGCGGGGAATCAGAGCTGGGGAATCAGAGGCGGGGAATCAGAGCTGGGGAATCAGAGGCAGGGAATCAGAGTTGGGGATTCAGAGGAGGGGAATCAGAGCTGGGGAATCAGTGGCGGGGAATAAGAGGCAGGGAATCAGAGGCGGGGAATCAGAGGCAGGGAATCAGATATGGGGATTCAGAGGTGGGGAATCAGAGGTTGGGAATCAGAGGCAGGGAATCGGAGGCAGGGTATCAGAGGCAGGGAATCAGATGTGGGGAATCAGAGGCTGGGAATCAGAGCTGGGGAATCAGAGGCGTGGAATCAGAGTTTGGGAATCAGAGGCGGGGAATTAGATATGGGGAAACAGAGGCGGGGAATCAGAGGTGGGGAAACAGAGCTGGTGAATCAGAGGCGGGGAATCAGAGTTGGGGAATCAGAGGCGGGGAATCAGATATGGGGAATCAGAGGCGGGGAATCAGAGGCGCGGAAAGAGAGGCGGGGAATCAGATATGGGGAATCAGAGGTGGGGAATCAGGGGCGTGGTATCAGAGGCTGGGTATCAGAAACGGGGATTCAGAGGCGGGGAATTAGAGATGGGGAATCAGAGGCGGGGAATCAGAGGCAGGGAATCAGATGCGGGGAATCAGAGGCGGGGAATCAGAGTCCAGGAATCAGAGGCGGGGAATCAGAGTTGGGGAATCAGAGGCGGGGAATCAGATATGGGGAAACAGAGGCGGGGAATCAGAGGCGGGGAAACAGAGGCGGGGAATCAGAGGCGGGGAATCAGATATTGGGAAACAGAGGCGGGGAATCAGAGGCAGGGAAACAGAGGTGGGGAATCAGATATGGGGAATCAGAGGTGGGGAATCAGAGGTCGGGAATGAGAGGCCGGGAATCAGAGGCCGGGGAATCAGAGGCGGGGAATCAGAGATGGGGAATCAGAGGCGGGGTATCAAACACGGGGAATCAGAGCTGGGGAATCAGAGGCGGGGAATCAGAGTTGGCGAATCAGATATGGGGAATCAGAGTTGGGGAATCAGGGGCGGGGAATCAGTGGCAGGGAATCAGAGGTGGGAATCAGAGGCGGGGAATCAGAGGCAGGGAATCAGACACGGGGAATCAGAGGCGGGGAATCAGAGATGGGGAATCAGAGGCGGTGAATCAGAGGCAGGGAATCGGACACCGGGAATCAGAGGCGGGGAATCAGAGCTGGGGAATCAGAGGCGGGGAATCAGAGTTGGCGAATCAGAGCGGGGAATCAGATGTGGTGAATCAGAGGTGGGGAATCAGAGGTTGTGAATCAGAGATGGGGAATCACAGGCGGGAAATCAGAGGCAAGGAATCAGAGCTGGGGAATCAGAGGAGGGGAATCAGAGCTGGGGAATCAGAGGCAGGGAATCAGAGTTGGGGATTCAGAGGCGGGGAATCTGAGCTGGGGAATCAGAAGCGGGGAATCAGAGGCGGGCAATCAGAGACAGGGAATCAGAGGCGGGGAATCAGAGGCAGGGAATCAGATGTGGGGAATCAGAGGCAGGGAATCAGAGCTGGGGTATCAGAGGCGGGGAATCAGAGTTTGGGAATCAGAGGCGGGGAATCAGATATGGGGAATCAGAGGCGGGGAATCAGAGGCGCGGAAAGAGTGGCGGGAAATCAGATATGGGGAATCAGAGGTGGGGAATCAAGGGAGGGGTATCAGAGGCTGGGTATCAGACACGGGGATTCAGGGGCGGGGAATCAGAGATGGGGAATCAGAGGCGGGGAATCAGAGGCAGGGAATCAGACGCCGGGAATCAGAGGCGGGGAATCAGAGCTGGGTAATCAGAGGCGGGGAATCAGAGTTGGGGAATCAGAGGCGGAGAATCTGATATGGGGAAAGAGAGGCGGGGAATCAGAGGCTGGGAAACAGAGGCGGGGAATCTGATATGGGGAATCAGAGGTGGCGAATGAAAGGCGGTGAATCAGAGATGGGGAATCAGAGGCGGGGAATCAGAGGCAGGGAATCAAACACGGGGAATCAGAGGTGGGGTATCAGAGCTGGGGAATCAGATGCGGGGAATAAGAGTTGGGGAATCAGAGGCGAGGAATCAGATATTGGGAAACAGAGGCGGGGAATCAGAGGCAGGGAAACAGAGGTGGGGAATCAGATATGGGGAATCAGAGGTGGGGAATCAGAGGTTGGGAAACAGAGGCAGGGAATCAGAGGCGGGGAGTCAGAGGCGGGGAATCAGAGGCAGGGAATCAGATGTGCGGAATCAGAGATGGGGAATCAGAGGCAGCGAATCAGAGGCGTGGAACCAGAGGCGGGGATTCAGAGGCCGGGAATCAGATATGGGGAAACAGAGGCGGGGAATTAGAGGCGGGCAAACAGAGGCGGGGAATCAGATATGGGGAATCAGAGGTGGGGAATCAGAGGTTGTGAATCAGAGATGGGGAATCACAGGCGGGTCATCAGAGGCAGGGAATCAGAGCTGGGGAATCAGAGGCGGGGAATCAGAGCTGGGGAATCAGAGGCAGGGAATCAGAGTTGGGGATTCAGAGGCGGGGAATCAGAGCTGGGGAATCAGAGGCGGGGAATCAGAGGCAGGGAATCAGAGGCGGGGAATCAGAGGCAGGGAATCGGAGGCAGGGAATCAGAGGCAGGGAATCAGATGTGGGGAATCAGAGGCGGGGAATCAGAGCTGGGGAATCAGAGTCGGGGAATCAGAGTTTGGGAATCAGAGGCGGGGAATTAGATATGGGGAAACAGAGGCGGGGAATCAGAGGTGGGGAAACAGAGCTGGGGAATCAGAGGCGGGGAATCAGAGTTGGGGAATCAGAGGTGGGGAATCAGACATGGGGAAGCAGAGGCGGGGAATCAGAGGCGCGGAAAGAGAGGCGGGGAATCAGATATGGGGAATCAGAGGTGGGGAATCAGATATGGGGAAACAGAGGCGGGGAATAAGAGGCGGGGAAACAGAGGTGGGGAAACTGATATGGGGAATCAGAGGTGGCGAATGAAAGGCGGTGAATCTGAGATGGGGAATCAGAGGCGGGGAATCAGAGGCAGGGAATCAAACACGGGGAATCAGAGGTGGGGAATCAGAGCTGGGGAATCAGAGGCGGGGAATCAGAGTTGTGGAATCAGAGGCGGGGAATCAGATATGGGGAAACAGAGGTGGGGAATCAGAGGCAGGGAAACAGAGGTGGGGAATCAGATATGGGGAATCAGAGGTGGGGAATCAGAGGTTGGGAAACAGAGGCAGGGAATCAGAGGCGGGGAGTCAGAGGCGGGGCATCAGAGGCAGGGAATCAGATGTGCGGAATCAGAGTTGGGGAATCAGAGGCAGCGAATCAGAGGCGGGGAACCAGATGTGGGGAATCAGATATGGGTAATCCGAGGCGGGGAATCAGAGTTGGGGAATCAGAGGCGGGGAATCAGATATGGGGAAAGAGAGGCGGTGAATCAGAGGCGGGGAAACAGAGGCGGGGAATCTGATATGGGGAATCAGAGGTGACAAATGAAAGGCGGTGAATCAGAGATGGGGAATCAGAGGCGGGGAATCAGAGGCAGGGAATCAAACACGGGGAATCAGAGGTGGGGTATCAGAGCTGGGGAATCAGAGGCGGGGAATCTGAGTTGGGGAATCAGAGGCGGGGAATCAGATATTGGGAAACAGAGGCGGGGAGTCAGAGGCAGGGAAACATTGGTGGGGAATCAGATATGGGGAAACAGAGGTGGGGAATCAGAGGTTGGGAAACAGAGGCAGGGAATCAGAGGCGGGGAGTCAGAGGCGGGGAATCAGAGGCAGGGAATCAAATGTGCGGAATCAGAGATGGGGAATCAGAGGCAGCGAATCAGAGGCGGGGAACCAGAGGCGGGGATTCAGAGGCGGGGAATCAGATATGGGGAAACAGAGGCGGGGAATTAGAGGCGGGCAAACAGAGGCGGGGAATCAGATATGGGGAATCAGAGGTGGGGAATCAGAGGTTGTGAATCAGAGATGGGGAATCATAGGCGGGAAATCAAAGGCAGGGAATCAGAGCTGGGGAATCAGAGGCGGGGAATCAGAGCTGGGGAATCAGAGGCGGGGAATCAGAGCTCGGGAATCAGAGGCAGGGAATCAGAGTTGGGGATTCAGAGGAGGGGAATCAGAGCTGGGGAATCAGTGGCGGGGAATCAGAGGCAGGGAATCAGAGGCGGGGAATCAGAGGCAGGGAATCAGATATGGGGATTCAGAGGTGGGGAATCAGAGGTTGGGAATCAGAGGCAGGGAATCGGAGGCAGGGTATCAGAGGCAGGGAATCAGATGTGGGGAATCAGAGGCTGGGAATCAGAGCTGGGGAATCAGAGGCGTGGAATCAGAGTTTGGGAATCAGAGGCGGGGAATTAGATATGGGGAAACAGAGGCGGGGAATCAGAGGTGGGGAAACAGAGCTGGTGAATCAGAGGCGGGGAATCAGAGTTGGGGAATCAGAGGCGGGGAATCAGATATGGGGAATCAGAGGCGGGGAATCAGAGGCGCGGAAAGAGAGGCGGGGAATCAGATATGGGGAATCAGAGGTGGGGAATCAGGGGCGTGGTATCAGAGGCTGGGTATCAGACACGGGGATTCAGAGGCGGGGAATCAGAGATGGGGAATCAGAGGCGGGGAATCAGAGGCAGGGAATCAGATGCGGGGAATCAGAGGCGGGGAATCAGAGTCCAGGAATCAGAGGCGGGGAATCAGAGTTGGGGAATCAGAGGCGGGGAATCAGATATGGGGAAACAGAGGCGGGGAATCAGAGGCGGGGAAACAGAGGCGGGGAATCTGATATGGGGAATCAGAGGTGGCAAATGAAAGGAAGTGAATCAGAGATGGGGAATCAGAGGCGGGGAATCAGAGGCAGGGAATCAAACACGGTGAATAAGAGGCGGGGAATCAGAGCTGGAGAATCAGAGGCGGGGAATCAGAGTTGGGCAATCAGAGGCGGGGAATCAAATATGGGCAACCAGAGGCGGGGAATCAGAGGCAGGGAAACAGAGGTGGGGAATCAGATATGGGGTATCAGAGGTGGGGAATCAGAGGCGGGGAATCAGAGGCAGGGAATCAAACACGAGGAATCAGAGGTGGGGTATCAGAGCTGGGGAATCAGATGCGGGGAATAAGAGTTGGGGAATCAGAGGCGAGGAATCAGATATTGGGAAACAGAGGCGGGGAATCAGAGGCAGGGAAACAGAGGTGGGGAATCAGATATGGGGAATCAGAGGTGGGGAATCAGAGGTTGGGAAACAGAGGCAGGGAATCAGAGGCGGGGAGTCAGAGGCGGGGAATCAGAGGCAGGGAATCAGATGTGCGGAATCAGAGATGGGGAATCAGAGGCAGCGAATCAGAGGCGGGGAACCAGAGGCGGGGATTCAGAGGCCGGGAATCAGATATGGGGAAACAGAGGCGGGGAATTAGAGGCGGGCAAACAGAGGCGGGGAATCAGATATGGGGAATCAGAGGTGGGGAATCAGAGGTTGTGAATCAGAGATGGGGAATCACAGGCGGGACATCAGAGGCAGGGAATCAGAGCTGGGGAATCAGAGGCGGGGAATCAGAGCTGGGGAATCAGAGGCAGGGAATCAGAGTTGGGGATTCAGAGGCGGGGAATCAGAGCTGGGGAATCAGAGGCGGGGAATCAGAGGCAGGGAATCAGAGGCGGGGAATCAGAGGCAGGGAATCAGATATGGGGATTCAGAGGTGGGGAAATCAGAGGTTGGGAATCAGAGGCAGGGAATCGGAGGCAGGGAATCAGAGGCAGGGAATCAGATGTGGGGAATCAGAGGCGGGAAATCAGAGCTGGGGAATCAGAGTCGGGGAATCAGAGTTTGGGAATCAGAGGCGGGGAATTAGATATGGGGAAACAGAGGCGGGGAATCAGAGGTGGGGAAACAGAGCTGGGGAATCAGAGGCGGGGAATCAGAGTTGGGGAATCAGAGGTGGGGAATCAGACATGGGGAAGCAGAGGCGGGGAATCAGAGGCGCGGAAAGAGAGGCGGGGAATCAGATATGGGGAATCAGAGGTGGGGAATCAGATATGGGGAAACAGAGGCGGGGAATCAGAGGCGGGGAAACAGAGGTGGGGAATCTGATATGGGGAATCAGAGGTGGCGAATGAAAGGCGGTGAATCTGAGATGGGGAATCAGAGGCGGGGAATCAGAGGCAGGGAATCAAACACGGGGAATCAGAGGTGGGGAATCAGAGCTGGGGAATCAGAGGCGGGGAATCAGAGTTGTGGAATCAGAGGCGGGGAATCAGATATGGGGAAACAGAGGTGGGGAATCAGAGGCAGGGAAACAGAGGTGGGGAATCAGATGTGGGGAATCAGAGGTGGGGAATCAGAGGTTGGGAAACAGAGGCAGGGAATCAGAGGCGGGGAGTCAGAGGCGGGGCATCAGAGGCAGGGAATCAGATGTGCGGAATCAGAGTTGGGGAATCAGAGGCAGCGAATCAGAGGCGGGGAACCAGATGCGGGGAATCAGATATGGGTAATCCGAGGCGGGGAATCAGAGTTGGGGAATCAGAGGCGGGGAATCAGATATGGGGAAAGAGAGGCGGTGAATCAGAGGCGGGGAAACAGAGGCGGGGAATCTGATATGGGGAATCAGAGGTGACAAATGAAAGGCGGTGAATCAGAGATGGGGAATCAGAGGCGGGGAATCAGAGGCAGGGAATCAAACACGGGGAATCAGAGGTGGGGTATCAGAGCTGGGGAATCAGAGGCGGGGAATCTGAGTTGGGGAATCAGAGGCGGGGAATCAGATATTGGGAAACAGAGGCGGGGAGTCAGAGGCAGGGAAACATTGGTGGGGAATCAGATATGGGGAAACAGAGGTGGGGAATCAGAGGTTGGGAAACAGAGGCAGGGAATCAGAGGCGGGGAGTCAGAGGCGGGGAATCAGAGGCAGGGAATCAAATGTGCGGAATCAGAGATGGGGAATCAGAGGCAGCGAATCAGAGGCGGGGAACCAGAGGCGGGGATTCAGAGGCGGGGAATCAGATATGGGGAAACAGAGGCGGGGAATTAGAGGCGGGCAAACAGAGGCGGGGAATCAGATATGGGGAATCAGAGGTGGGGAATCAGAGGTTGTGAATCAGAGATGGGGAATCATAGGCGGGAAATCAAAGGCAGGGAATCAGAGCTGGGGAATCAGAGGCGGGGAATCAGAGCTGGGGAATCAGAGGCGGGGAATCAGAGCTCGGGAATCAGAGGCAGGGAATCAGAGTTGGGGATTCAGAGGAGGGGAATCAGAGCTGGGGAATCAGTGGCGGGGAATCAGAGGCAGGGAATCAGAGGCGGGGAATCAAAGGCAGGGAATCAGATATGGGGATTCAGAGGTGGGGAATCAGAGGTTGGGAATCAGAGGCAGGGAATCGGAGGCAGGGTATCAGAGGCAGGGAATCAGATGTGGGGAATCAGAGGCTGGGAATCAGAGCTGGGGAATCAGAGGCGTGGAATCAGAGTTTGGGAATCAGAGGCGGGGAATTAGATATGGGGAAACAGAGGCGGGGAATCAGAGGTGGGGAAACAGAGCTGGTGAATCAGAGGCGGGGAATCAGAGTTGGGGAATCAGAGGCGGGGAATCAGATATGGGGAATCAGAGGCGGGGAATCAGAGGCGCGGAAAGAGAGGCGGGGAATCAGATATGGGGAATCAGAGGTGGGGAATCAGGGGCGTGGTATCAGAGGCTGGGTATCAGACACGGGGATTCAGAGGCGGGGAATCAGAGATGGGGAATCAGAGGCGGGGAATCAGAGGCAGGGAATCAGATGCGGGGAATCAGAGGCGGGGAATCAGAGTCCAGGAATCAGAGGCGGGGAATCAGAGTTGGGGAATCAGAGGCGGGGAATCAGATATGGGGAAACAGAGGCGGGGAATCAGAGGCGGGGACACAGAGGCGGGGAATCTGATATGGGGAATCAGAGGTGGCGAATGAAAGGAAGTGAATCAGAGATGGGGAATCAGAGGCGGGGAATCAGAGGCAGGGAATCAAACACGGTGAATAAGAGGCGGGGAATCAGAGCTGGAGAATCAGAGGCGGGGAATCAGAGTTGGGCAATCAGAGGCGGGGAATCAAATATGGGCAACCAGAGGCGGGGAATCAGAGGCAGGGAAACAGAGGTGGGGAATCAGATATGGGGTATCAGAGGTGGGGAATCAGAGGTTGGGAAACAGAGGCAGGGAATCAGAGGCGGGGAGTCAGAGGCGGGGAATCAGAGGCAGGGAATCAGATGTGCGGAATCAGAGATGGAGAATCAGATGCAGCGAAAAAGAGGCGGGGAACCAGAGGCGGGGAATCAGAGGCCGGGAATCAGAGGCCGGGAATGAGAGGCCGGGAATCAGATGCCGGGGAATCAGAGGCGGGGAATCAGAGATGGGGAATCAGAGGCGGGGAATCAAACACGGGGAATCAGAGCTGGGGAATCAGAGGCGGGGAATCAGAGTTGGCGAATCAGATATGGGGAATCAGAGGTGGGGAATCAGGGGCGGGGAATCAGTGGCAGGGAATCAGAGGTGGGAATCAGAGGCGGGGCATCAGAGGCAGGGAATCAGACAAGGGGAATCAGAGGCGGGGAATCAGAGATGGGGAATCAGAGGCGGTGAATCAGAGGCAGGGAATCGGACACCTGGAATCAGAGGCGGGGAATCAGAGCTGGGGAATCAGAGGCGGGGAATCAGAGTTGGGGAATCAGAGGCGGGGAATCAGATGTGGTGAATCAGAGGTGGGGAATCAGAGGTTGTGAATCAGAGATGGGGAATCACAGGCGGGAAATCAGAGGCAGGGAATCAGAGCTGGGGAATCAGAGGAGGGGAATCAGAGCTGGGGAATCAGAGGCAGGGAATCAGAGTTGGGGATTCAGAGGCGGGGAATCAGAGCTGGGGAATCAGAAGCGGGGAATCAGAGGTGGGGAATCAGAGGCAGGGAATCAGAGGCAGGCAATCAGATATGGGGATTCAGAGGCAGGGAATCAGATGTGGGGAATCAGAGGCAGGGAATCAGAGCTGGGGAATCAGAGGCGGGGAATCAGAGCTGGGGAATCAGAGGCGAAAATCAGATATGGGGAATCAGAGGCGGGGAATCAGAGGCGCGGAAAGAGAGGCGGGAAATCAGATATAGGGAATCAGAGGTGGGGAATCAGGGGAGGGGTATCAGAGGCTGGGTATCAGACACGGGGATTCAGAGGCAGGGAATCAGAGATGGGGAATCAGAGGCGGGGAATAAGAGGCAGGGAATCAGACGCGGGCAATCAGAGGCGGGGAATCAGAGCTGGGTAATCAGAGGTGGGGAATCAGAGTTGGGGAATCAGAGGCGGGGAATCAGATATGGGGAAAGAGAGGCGGGGAATCAGAGGCGGGGAAACAGAGGCGGGGAATTCTATATGGGGAATCAGCGGTGGCGAATGAAAGGCGGTGAATCAGAGATGGGGAATCAGAGGCGGGGAATCAGAGGCAGGGAATCAAACACGGGGAATCAGAGGTGGGGTATCAGAGCTGGGGAATCAGAGGCGGGGAATCAGAGTTGGGGAATCAGAGGCGAGGAATCAGATATTAGGAAACAGAGGCGGGGAATCAGAGGCAGGGAAACAGAGGTGGGGAATCAGATATGGGGAATCAGAGGTGGGGAATCAGAGGTTGGGAAACAGAGGCAGGGAATCAGAGGCGGGGAGTCAGAGGCGGGGAATCAGAGGCAGGGAATCAGATGTGTGGAATCAGAGATGGGGAATCAGAGGCAGCGAATCAGAGGCGGGGAACCAGAGGCGGGGATTCAGAGGCGGGGAATCAGAGCTGGGGAATAAGAGGCGGGGAATCAGAGCTGGGGAATCAGAGGCAGGGAATCAGAGTTGGGGATTCAGAGGCGGGGAATCAGAGCTGGGGAATCAGAGGCGGGGAATCAGAGGCAGGGAATCAGAGGCGGGGAATCAGAGGCAGGGAATCAGATATGGGGATTCAGAGGTGGGGAAATCAGAGGTTGGGAATCAGAGGCAGGGAATCGGAGGCAGGGAATCAGAGGCAGGGAATCAGATGTGGGGAATCAGAGGCGGGGAATCAGAGCTGGGGAATCAGAGTCGGGGAATCAGAGGCGGGGAATCAGAGTTGGGGAATCAGAGGTGGGGAATCAGACATGGGGAAGCAGAGGCGGGGAATTAGAGGCGCGGAAAGAGAGGCGGGGAATCAGATATGGGGAATCAGAGGTGGGGAATCAGATATGGGGAAACAGAGGCGGGGAATCAGAGGCGGGGAAACAGAGGTGGGGAATCTGATATGGGGAATCTGAGGTGGCGAATGAAAGGCGGTGAATCTGAGATGGGGAATCAGAGGCGGGGAATCAGAGGCAGGGAATCAAACACGGGGAATCAGAGCTGGGCAATCAGAGCTGGGGAATCAGAGACGGGGAATCAGAGTTGGGGAATCAGAGGCGGGGAATCAGATATGGGGAAGCAGAGGTGGGGAATCAGAGGCAGGGAAACAGAGGTGGGGAATCAGATATGGGGAATCAGAGGTGGGGAATCAGAGGTTGCGAAACAGAGGCAGGGAATCAGAGGCGGGGAGTCAGAGGCGGGGAATCAGAGGCAGGGAATCAGATGTGCGGAATCAGAGTTGGGGAATCAGAGGCAGCGAATCTGAGGCGGGGAACCAGATGCGGGGAATCAGATATGGGTAATCCGAGGCGGGGAATCAGAGTTGGGGAATCAGAGGCGGGGAATCAGATATGGGGAAAGAGAGGCGGTGAATCAGGGGCGGGGAAACAGAGGCGGGGAATCTGATATGGGGAATCAGAGGTGACGAATGAAAGGCGGTGAATCAGAGATGGGGAATCAGAGGCGGGGAATCAGAGGCATGGAATCAAACACGGGGAATCAGAGGTGGGGTATCAGAGCTGGGGAATCAGAGGCGGGGAATCTGAGTTGGGGAATCAGAGGCGGGGAATCAGATATTGGGAAACAGAGTCGGGGAATCAGAGGCAGGGAAACAGAGGTGGGGAATCAGATATGGGGAAACAGAGGTGGGGAATCAGAGGTTGGGAAACAGAGGCAGGGAATCAGAGGCGGGGAGTCAGAGGCTTGGAATCAGAGGCAGGGAATCAAATGTGCGGAATCAGAGATGGGGAATCAGAGGCAGCGAATCAGAGGCGGGGAACCAGAGGCGGGGATTCAGAGGCGGGGAATCAGATATGGGGAAACAGAGGCGGGGAATTAGAGGCGGGCAAACAGAGGTGGGGAATCAGATATGGGGAATCAGAGGTGGGGAATCAGAGGTTGTGAATCAGAGATGGGGAATCACAGGCGGGAAATCAAAGGCAGGGAATCAGAGCTGGGGAATCAGAGGCGGGGAATCAGAGCTGGGGAATCAGAGGCGGGGAATCAGAGCTGGGGAATCAGAGGCAGGGAATCAGAGTTGGGGATTCAGAGGAGGGGAATCAGAGCTGGGGAATCAGTGGCGGGGAATCAGAGGCAGGGAATCAGAGGCGGGGAATCAGAGGCAGGGAATCAGATATGGGGATTCAGAGGTGGGGAATCAGAGGTTGGGAATCAGAGGCAGGGAATCGGAGGCAGGGTATCCGAGGCAGGGAATCAGATGTGGGGAATCAGAGGCTGGGAATCAGAGCTGGGGAATCAGAGGCGTGGAATCAGAGTTTGGGAATCAGACGCGGGGAATTAGATATGGGGAAACAGAGGCGGGGAATCAGAGGTGGGGAAACAGAGCTGGTGAATCAGAGGCGGGGAATCAGAGTTGGGGAATCAGAGGCGGGGAATCAGATATGGGGAATCAGAGGCGGGGAATCAGAGGCGCGGAAAGAGAGGCGGGGAATCAGATATGGGGAATCAGAGGTGGGGAATCAGGGGCGTGGTATCAGAGGCTGGGTATCAGACACGGGGATTCAGAGGCGGGGTATCAGAGATGGGGAATCAGAGGCGGGGAATCAGAGGCAGGGAATCAGATGCGGGGAATCAGAGGCGGGGAATCAGAGTCCAGGAATCAGAGGCGGGGAATCAGAGTTGGGGAATCAGAGGCGGGGAATCAGATATGGGGAAACAGAGGCGGGGAATCAGAGGCGGGGAAACAGAGGCGGGGAATCTGATATGGGGAATCAGAGGTGGCGAATGAAAGGAAGTGAATCAGAGATGGGGAATCAGAGGCGGGGAATCAGAGGCAGGGAATCAAACACGGTGAATAAGAGGCGGGGAATCAGAGCTGGAGAATCAGAGGCGGGGAATCAGAGTTGGGGAATCAGAGGCGGGGAATCAAATATGGGCAACCAGAGGCGGGGAATCAGAGGCAGGGAAACAGAGGTGGGGAATCAGATATGGGGTATCAGAGGTGGGGAATCAGAGGTTGGGAAACAGAGGCAGGGAATCAGAGGCGGGGAGTCAGAGGCGGGGAATCAGAGGCAGGGAATCAGATGTGCGGAATCAGAGATGGAGAATCAGATGCAGCGAAAAAGAGGCGGGGAACCTGTCTTGGGTAAACTTGTACCTTTCACTTTGTTCGTTTTAGATTGGTCACAGTGTTTGAGCTACCGAAAGAAAATAGAGACACACACCGAGAGCAGTTCAGTCTACACAAATGTTTATTACAAATATAAAGCAGGTTTCAAACTACAATATGCAAGCCTGCCTAATCATACTTAACAACACCTGGACTGGTCCCAACTGCCGAAGCGAGGCAATGACGGCACACTTGTAGTAGGCTGCCGGGGCGCCGGTAGCAGCTCCTTCACCTCCCCCGACTGGGACGTTGCTCGGACTCTAGCTGTTCTTCCTTCTTGATAAGGGATGTTCCTATCCCTCGGAGAGTCTAAAAATTTCAGCAGCAGGACCACAGACTTTTATACCCCAAAAACGATTAATCATGCACCCACTCCCTCTAACATTTGTCAGTCAAAATCAAAGCTGAGCATACTATTCTACAATTAAAAAAGATTAATTATTATGGAGCAGGATGCTATAATATCCTGGTTTATCTCGTAGATACAAAGACTTATTGAAACTTCTAAGGCTTTAGCAATACCGTGCCATCCTGCGTTTAGGGGAGAACGATTAATCATGCACCCACTCCCTCTAACATTTGTCAGTCAAAATCAAAGCTGAGCATACTATTCTACAATTAAAAAAGATTGATTATTATAAAAAAGATTGATTATTATGGATCCAGGATGCTATGATATCCTGGTTTATCTCGTGGATACAAGGACTCATTAAAACTTCTTGAGCAAGACAGGTTGTGACCAATACGTCAATTTCAGAGTGTCGTATTTGACAACTGCTTTCCCTGGGCCTCACGGTGGAATTCCATTTCAAAGTGTATCTTCAGATAACTCCCCATGGCTGAGTTTAATTACATCTGCTAATCCTGAAAGTAAGGTGACCTGAATGTGGCCCCAGTGTTGTTAGTTTCAAACAAGCAAGGAAGCATCTGAGCACATGGTTTTAACCCTTCATTACATTCCACCCCTTGGTCACAATCTGTCATTTGCGAGGCCCAACCAGTATTCGAGTACAAAGGGAGCGAAAAAGAGAAATTAAAACAACAACAATTACAAAGATAAGCAATGATGCGAGCAACCAGCGGAGGATAGTGTGGCCCACTCCCCCAAATGTAGCAGTCAGCCATGAGAAAGGATTCCACCCGAAGCTCATACTGTCCATATGGGCCACAGTACCCAGACGCTGAAGCTCACGAACAGATTTGGAAACATGCTGAACAATATTGGAAACATTACTGGATACATCAGGGACATATGAGCAACATTCAGAGCCAACAACGGCGCATGTGCCACCTTGTTTTGCTAAAAGGAAATCCAGGGCCATACGGTTCTGTAAAGCTACTGTCCTAACTGCAGAAAGCTCGTGGTTAAGGTCATCCAGGCCCCGGTTGACAGATGAAAGGGCAAAGGATGTCTCATTGGCAATAGAGCTCATTAGATTATATAATTTATGAACCTCTCGGGAAAGGCGAACAACGCCGTAACCTGGGATCAGGGCGCCAAAGAAAAGTTCGGCACCTGAAAGGGCACGCCTATGCCGCAGGACAGAGGACACACGCATAAGGGAGGGATGGTTCTGTAAACGGGAAATATGATGCATGTAGGGCACAGCATATGCCAGGTAGCAGCAACCACCCCAGGTAAGGGGTAACCATGCGTAGGCGCGGGACCCACACACCCAATATGTTCCATTCATCGGGTGCTTGGAAATAAAAGAGGAATATGCTGGACAATCGCTGTATCCCAAAGCATCAGCAGACCTGTTAGGGAACTTACAGAAGCAGACAGAACCCTTCACATGTTGAGAAACGGTAAAATGGGGGGGTACCATATTATAAGGAGGGGTCGGAATATGCCATCCTTGAAAAATACCCAGAATGTCACGTATATTAAAAAACTGGGCCTCCTCAGGCGCAGTCTCAGTTTTATCAATTTCAACCCGGCCTGTGGAGGGATCAAAATATTTCCATGCAGCAACCTCCTTCCGGGTGAAAGGGATGGGGATCATGGGAATACCTGAACCGGAGTGCAAAGGGCCTATGGTACAAACCCAACAATCAGAAACATTCAATCGGTGAGCGTACGCATAGGAAACATGAAGAAAGGAATTGTCGGATAAATTTGGAGGAATGTTTGATGATGAAGGCCACCAATCCTTCACGGACCCGGAATCTGCCCACCATTTAGTTACAGACGGTGCAGAGGCATTACACGATGCAAAGTGGATACATGCACGATCATCACAGAAGTAGGGGGCGATTCCATCAGTCGGTCCATCCACAAACAAAACAAAGGAACCGTGATCGGCAATAACATATTTATACAAGCTGCACTTGAGGCGGGTGACCGAGGACTTCTTTGGTGTAACGCATTGGGCCGTGTCCCCCACAGGCAATTCCTTGGGAACGTCTTCCACATTGCAAATCCAATTACTGGCACCAAAGCAGCTGTTAAGCCAGATCAACAAGAACACAGGACAGAGAACCTGGAACAAAGAATTCTGACACAAGTCACTCACGACGCCGTAAGCGTTCAGTATTTAAACACATCAAGTCATCCTGTCCCGCAATAGCAACCCACCGAGTGTTACCCTGGGCCGGTGTCACTATTTCCCCTTTTACGGGAGGGCCACTAACTGGTGGTGCCACCCATACTTTTTGTCCGACGTTCTCTTGTTCGGGGGTGGGGGAAGGAGGCACTGACCGTTCCTCTGGAATAGGCTGTAGTTCAGAAGCGTGAAGAAGCCGATGGAAAGGTGTACCTCCCTTTAAAGGGCGATGATTCAAATTGTCGACTGCCTGCTGCAGCACATGGTACCACCCCTTCAGAGTTCCCTGTGGTGTTAACAAACGAATTTGTTCCTTCAATAAGCCGTTCATCCGTTCAACTAAACCTGCAGCCTGTGGGTAATAAGGAATATGATGAACCCATAGGATATCGTTGTCATTTGCCCAATCACAGATTGTCTTCCCGGAGAAGTGGGAACCATTATCAGACTGAATTTCCTCTGGTACATCATAACGAGAAAGTAGATGGTTTAATCCTTGAATAGTGCTAGCTTGGTCAGCTGTCTTGGTGGGAAAAGTAAAGACCAAGCCCGAAAAGGTGTCAACCATTACCAGGACGTAACGCTTACCCATACATTCTGGCAGGGGACCTATATAGTCAATTTGCCAGACGGCAGCAGAGCGAGCTCCCCTACTTATTCGGCCATGCGGACCAGGAGGAACGGTGCGGGACTTTGCTAGCTGGCAGGCTGGGCATGTACGTACGACCTCGCGGACATCATCCTGATGGACGGGTAAGGCATGGGTACGGGCCCACATAGCTGATCCCTTCTCCCCCAGGTGGCCACTCTGTTCATGCGCCCATCGAGCCAGGGGAACAGTATCGGTGCGACTGATCGTGGCAAGCTGATCTGCCACCGCATTATGTTGGGCCATGTTTGTCATCGCAGTAGTATGGGCGTCAACGTGGTATACAGTTATCTCCCGATGGTGGGAGGCATCCCACAACAGCTGCCACAGTTGTTTGCCCCATACAGGACGGTCATGTATCAGCCAGTCATTCTGCTGCCAATCAGACATCCATACCACAAGTCCATTGGCCACAGCCCAGGAATCGGTATACAGGCGGAGAGGGTGGTCATGGGGGTCTAGTGGTAGGGTGACCGCCTTCAACTCGGCATACTGGCTAGAGCCACCATCCCCTTCCTCCGATAAGTGAGTTCCTGACTTGGGGTGGTATGCTACTGCCTTCCACTTCTGCTTTCCTTGCACCCACCGGCTGCTACCATCAGTAAACCAGGCATCCTCTTGTTCAGCTGGAGTGAGTGAATCATATGGTTTACCCCATTGGACTGGTGAAGGGGGTAAAGGAGGGGGCAGGGCGGGTTCAATGTCCTCACGAAGAGACGGAAGTTCAGCCACCTGTTCGTGTATGTGGCTCACCCCTTCAGGCCCACTGGTGGCGCGACTCTGAATGTACCATTTCCATTTAACAATAGAAGACTGCTGAGCCCGTCCAATCTTTAAATTAGCATCATTAGCCAGGACCCAGTTCATTATGGGGAGCACAGGTCGCAACTGAATACCTGCATCGCCCGTCATTCTTTCCGTTTCCAGCAGGGCCCAGTAACAGGCTAGTAGCTGTTGTTCAAAAGCAGAATAACGAGTGGCAGCCTCGGGCATAGTTCGTGACCAGAATCCCAGCGGGACTCGGCGACCCTCTTGTTTCTGCCAGAGGCTCCAGGATGCCACCCGATCAGTGACGGAGACCTGTAGCTCAGAGGGGGTATTTGGGATGCGGGGGGAGATGGGCAGGGCCTGAAGAATAGCCTGCTTGGCGGACTGGAATGCCCTCTCCTGATCGTCACCCCATACAAAGTCTGTTTTC
This sequence comes from Narcine bancroftii, assembly GCF_036971445.1. Taxonomy (NCBI): domain Eukaryota; kingdom Metazoa; phylum Chordata; class Chondrichthyes; order Torpediniformes; family Narcinidae; genus Narcine; species Narcine bancroftii. Next base: position 57,929,543 of record NC_091474.1, read on the forward strand.
TTTCGGGTAACCTTATACAGGGGGCGTAAAAGCAATACCAAGTGTGGAATATGACGTCGCCAGTATCCCAATAACCCCAGGAAACGCTGGGTCTCCTTTTTATTCGTAGGCCTGGCTAGGACTGCGATCTTATTGCGAACCTTATCAGGAATCACCTGTTCTCCAGCATGCCACTGAATACCAAGGAAAATAACCGTCTGGGACGGGCCCTGTATCTTGGTAGGGTTAATGGCCCACCCCCTCTGCATCAGGGCACCTTGGACATTCTCCATACCTTCTCGTACCATCTCTTCTGAGGCGCCTTGGATCATCACATCATCAATATAGTGGTGGATCGAGAGGGAGGGCGGCACTGGTACTGCCTCCAAATCACGAGCAATTAGGCCGTGGCAAATAGTGGGAGAGTGTACGTAGCCCTGAGGGAGGCGGGTGAAGGTATACTGGCGCCCCTTCCAGGTAAAGGCGAACTGATCCTGTGAGACTTCGTCTATAAGAATACTGAAGAAGGCGTTAGCGAGATCAATGACAGCATACCATGTTCCTGAGTTCCCAGTAGCAATGTTTTCAATAAGGGTAACAATGTCCGGCACTGCCGAAGCAAGTGGTGGGGCATGTTTATTTAAAAAACGATAATCAACCGTCATTCTCCAGGAGCCGTCCGGCTTCTGGACAGGCCAAACAGGGCTATTGAAGGGCGACGTTGCAGGCCTCACTACCCCTTCTTCTTTCAAAGCATCAATGGTGGCGGTAATCTCCTCCTGCCCTCCAGGGAGGCGATATTGCGGAATGCATACAGGTTTTGAGGGGGGTGGCACCACCACGGGATCCCACTTGGCTTGACCCACCACTAATCTTTTTGTAATAGTCCGAATTCCGAATGCAAACCCCCCTTGGCTAGTATTAAGGGCTGTACCGGTCAACATATTAATACCCAGAATACACTCGTCAGTGGCAGCTACCAACGCATGTAACCATATGGGGGAAGGGCCATCACCCACCGTGGCACGGACTTTTATTTCCTTTGCCAGGGTGATTGCCCCTCCCATTCCTTCTATTCGAAATGTGGGTCCATTCCAGAGGTCAGGGTTACCAGGAATCACCGAGTGCTCTGCACCGGTGTCAACCAAAGCCAAGTATTGTCGATCATTACCCCCACCCCAGTGAATTGTTAATGGTATGTAGGGCCGCGGATCCCCGTGTGTGCGCCGTGTCTCGATGGAATAGACACGGGAATCCTGCCCACACCTTCAGGCTTCAGAAGGGTTCGGGGGTTTCCAGGACCACATGCTATTGTTATCCTTAAGAGCCTGTTTAACCCATTGTTGTACCTCATCACGGGTAACTGGGGCAGGAGAAGCCGACTCAACAGAAGCAGCAGTGGGAGCAGAAGGCACAGCTGGGCCGGGAGGACCCAGCATCTGGGGATGATGTTCCCCTGCCTTCCTCTTATAAAGGGCATACAAGACTGCAGTAGGTTTCCCATCAATATCACTTTTAGGTACGCCTAACTTTAACAAAGTTAGAAAAAGCTCTTTTCTGGTCAGTCCATTATTAACAGCAGCCCCTCTCCTTTCATCCTGTCTGTCTGCTTTAACCTGGGTTGTACGTGAGTGGATTTTACCTCCCAACTCCAGTTCTTGGAGTCCAGATAGGGCGTGCACCGCCTCAGATACGAGGTGCCCAATTAGCGGACTAGTTACAGACAGGACCAGTCCCCATATAGTAGGTTGGGCTGAACGAACCAATCGGGTATGCATTCCAGCTGTGAATAATTCTTCATCAGGGCTCCCCCCATGCATCCACAGCCTCAGGCGCCCCGCATACAGAGCAGAGGCCACGGCCTGTTGGCGAATCACTGCTATACCCTCCTCTGGTGTGCCCCAATGGTTCTGCAAATGCAGATCCCAATCTACTGGTGACGGATACACCCGTAACAGGGCTTCTCCTAGAGTAACAAGTAAATAGTCTACATCTCTCCTTCTGCCACGTAATTCGGCAGTGACTCGAATATCAGTAGTTAATGATCCTAACCCCAACAATTCCTCAGGGGTCAGATATATGCTACTTCCCTCTTGCTCCCAAACCCGCAGAAGCCAGGCCGCCAAAGTTTCTCCTGTCTTTTGCCTAAAACGATCTCCAATGGCGGCCAGCTCTTTTATAGTAAAGTCACGTATTGTTGTTGACTGCTCCCGACCCCTGTTACCACTCTGGCACATGGGAGGCTGCTGAGACCATCCCGTTGAGGGGGGAGCCCACCTAGCATAAGCAGGGGTTTGGGAGCCTTCCCCTTGGTCCGCTTGGGAGATCGGAGCACCGGTCCCTTCAGTTTCTACACTTACATCATCCCCCCTCTCGCCTTCATCTGCTTGGACAGTCCGCTGCCTTACGGGGCGGGCTTGAACAGCGGAGGGAGAGGGGAGTATGCCAGGCACATGCCGGAGGGTATCTGCATTATTACCATTATCATCATACCAGATATTCCCGTCCCAATCATCAATTACATCAGGATCATTGCCATTCCTTATCATGGCACGAATACGGTGTGGATCAGGTTCTACCCCTTGCTTTTCCTTATTCGCACAGAGCTGTTGCCGGAGTTTAATATTACGGCAAATTGTTTGAACATGCTTATCCTCCCATTCTTTGGCTCGATCCTGACTGGTGCTAACAATTTCGCTCATCATCGAGCAGCGCTGTCGCAGAGTCTCTACTTCCTCCTCTAGTTGTTTTCTCTTATGCTCAGACTTTACCTGCTGCTGAACTAATTCAACTTCACGCTGAACGGAGCGGCGTAAGGCTGTGGCCAGCAGCCAAAAACCGTCTGTCAGCGTCCCCCGTTTTTTTGGAAATTTACTTTCTCGGAGGAGAGTGGCAACCCGCTCTCCCAGAGGCACACTTAAGGGTTCTAACCTTTCATCCCAACTGATGGGTGGTCCCAACAAAGACAGGGTATTAGCCAGCATGCCAAACCCATCATCTTTGGAAGTCCATCCCGGAATCAAAAACTGCTCAGGGCTCACCTCTTTCTTTCGGCGAAACATCTTGAGACCAATCCTGCTCGCAGCGCCAATTGTCTTGGGTAAACTTGTACCTTTCACTTTGTTCGTTTTAGATTGGTCACAGTGTTTGAGCTACCGAAAGAAAATAGAGACACACACCGAGAGCAGTTCAGTCTACACAAATGTTTATTACAAATATAAAGCAGGTTTCAAACTACAATATGCAAGCCTGCCTAATCATACTTAACAACGCCTGGACTGGTCCCAACTGCCGAAGCGAGGCAATGACGGCACACTTGTAGTAGGCTGCCGGGGCGCCGGTAGCAGCTCCTTCACCTCCCCCGACTGGGACGTTGCTCGGACTCTAGCTGTTCTTCCTTCTTGATAAGGGATGTTCCTATCCCTCGGAGAGTCTAAAAATTTCAGCAGCAGGACCACAGACTTTTATACCCCAAAAACGATTAATCATGCACCCACTCCCTCTAACATTTGTCAGTCAAAATCAAAGCTGAGCATACTATTCTACAATTAAAAAAGATTAATTATTATGGAGCAGGATGCTATAATATCCTGGTTTATCTCGTAGATACAAAGACTTATTGAAACTTCTAAGGCTTTAGCAATATCGTGCCATCCTGCGTTTAGGAGAGAACGATTAATCATGCACCCACTCCCTCTAACATTTGTCAGTCAAAATCAAAGCTGAGCATACTATTCTACAATTAAAAAAGATTGATTATTATAAAAAAGATTGATTATTATGGATCCAGGATGCTATGATATCCTGGTTTATCTCGTGGATACAAGGACTCATTAAAACTTCTTGAGCAAGACAGGTTGTGACCAATACGTCAATTTCAGAGTGTCGTATTTGACAACTGCTTTCCCTGGGCCTCACGGTGGAATTCCATTTCAAAGTGTATCTTCAGATAACTCCCCATGGCTGAGTTTAATTACATCTGCTAATCCTGAAAGTAAGGTGACCTGAATGTGGCCCCAGTGTTGTTAGTTTTAAACAAGCAAGGAAGCATCTGAGCACATGGTTTTAACCCTTCATTACAGAACCAGAGGCGGGGAATCAGAGGCCGGGAATCAGAGGCCGGGAATGAGAGGCCGGGAATCAGAGGCCGGGGAATCAGAGGCGGGGAATCAGAGATGGGGAATCAGAGGCGGGGAATCAAACACGGGGAATCAGAGCTGGGGAATCAGAGGCGGGGAATCAGAGTTGGCGAATCAGATATGGGGAATCAGAGGTGGGGAATCAGGGGCGGGGAATCAGTGGCAGGGAATCAGAGGTGGGAATCAGAGGCGGGGCATCAGAGGCAGGGAATCAGACACGGGGAATCAGAGGCGGGGAATCAGAGATGGGGAATCAGAGGCGGTGAATCAGAGGCAGGGAATCGGACACCTGGAATCAGAGGCGGGGAATCAGAGCTGGGGAATCAGAGGCGGGGAATCAGAGTTGGGGAATCAGAGGCGGGGAATCAGATGTGGTGAATCAGAGGTGGGGAATCAGAGGTTGTGAATCAGAGATGGTGAATCACAGGCGGGAAATCAGAGGCAGGGAATCAGAGCTGGGGAATCAGAGGAGGGGAATCAGAGCTGGGGAATCAGAGGCAGGGAATCAGAGTTGGGGATTCAGAGGCGGGGAATCAGAGCTGGGGAATCAGAAGCGGGGAATCAGAGGCGGGGAATCAGAGGCAGGGAATCAGAGGCAGGCAATCAGATATGGGGATTCAGAGGCAGGGAATCAGATGTGGGGAATCAGAGGCAGGGAATCAGAGCTGGGGAATCAGAGGCGGGGAATCAGAGTTTGGGAATCAGAGGCGGGGAATCAGATATGGGGAATCAGAGGCGGGGAATCAGAGGCGCGGAAAGAGAGGCGGGAAATCAGATATAGGGAATCAGAGGTGGGGAATCAGGGGAGGGGTATCAGAGGCTGGGTATCAGACACGGGGATTCAGAGGCGGGGAATCAGAGATGGGGAATCAGAGGCGGGGAATAAGAGGCAGGGAATCAGACGCGGGCAATCAGAGGCGGGGAATCAGAGCTGGGTAATCAGAGGCGGGGAATCAGAGTTGGGGAATCAGAGGCGGGGAATCAGATATGGGGAAAGAGAGGCGGGGAATCAGAGGCGGGGAAACAGAGGCGGGGAATTCTATATGGGGAATCAGAGGTGGCGAATGAAAGGCGGTGAATCAGAGATGGGGAATCAGAGGCGGGGAATCAGAGGCAGGGAATCAAACACGGGGAATCAGAGGTGGGGTATCAGAGCTGGGGAATCAGAGGCGGGGAATCAGAGTTGGGGAATCAGAGGCGAGGAATCAGATATTAGGAAACAGAGGCGGGGAATCAGAGGCAGGGAAACAGAGGTGGGGAATCAGAGGCTGGGAATCAGAGCTGGGGAATCAGGCGTGGAATCAGAGTTTGGGAATCAGAGGCGGGGAATTAGATATGGGGAAACCGAGGCGGGGAATCAGAGGTGGGGAAACAGAGCTGGTGAATCAGAGGCGGGGAATCAGAGTTGGGGAATCAGAGGCGGGGAATCAGAGGCGCGGAAAGAGAGGCGGGGAATCAGATATGGGGAATCAGAGGTGGGGAATCAGGGGCGGGGTATCAGAGGCTGGGTATCAGACACGGGGATTCAGAGGCGGGGAATCAGAGATGGGGAATCAGAGGCGGGGAATCAGAGGCAGGGAATCAGATGAGGGGAATCAGAGGCGGGGAATCAGAGTCCAGGAATCAGAGGTGGGGTATCAGAGGTGGGGAATCAGAGGCGGGGAATCAGATATGGGGAATCAGAGGCGAGGAATCAGATATTGGGAAACAGAGGCGGGGAATCAGAGGCAGGGAAACAGAGGTGGGGAATCAGATATGGGGAATCAGAGGTGGGGAATCAGAGGTTGGGAAACAGAGGCAGGGAATCAGAGGCGGGGAGTCAGAGGCGGGGAATCAGAGGCAGGGGATCAGATGTGTGGAATCAGAGATGGGGAATCAGAGGCAGCGAATCAGAGGCGGGGAACCAGAGGCGGGGATTCAGAGGCGGGGAATCAGATATGGGGAAACAGAGGCGGGGAATTAGAGGCGGGCAAACAGAGGCAGGGAATCAGATGTGGGGAATCAGAGGCAGGGAATCAGAGCTGGGGAATCAGAGGCGGGGAATCAGAGTTTGGGAATCAGAGGCGGGGAATCAGATATGGGGAATCAGAGGCGGGGAATCAGAGGCGCGGAAAGAGAGGCGGGAAATCAGATATGGGGAATCAGAGGTGGGGAATCAGGGGAGGGGTATCAGAGGCTGGGTATCAGACACGGGGATTCAGAGGCGGGGAATCAGAGATGGGGAATCAGAGGCAGGGAATCGGAGGCAGGGAATCAGAGGCAGGGAATCAGATGTGGGGAATCAGAGGCGGGGAATCAGAGCTGGGGAATCAGAGTCGGGGAATCAGAGGCCGGGAATGAGAGGCCGGGAATCAGAGGCAGGGAATCAGAGGCCGGGAATCAGAGATGGGGAATCAGAGGCGGGGAATCAAACACGGGGAATCAGAGCTGGGGAATCAGAGGCGGGGAATCAGAGTTGGGGAATCAGAGGCGGGGAATCAGATATGGGGAAACAGAGGCGGGGAAACAGAGGCAGGGAATCAGAGGCGGGGAGTCAGAGGCTGGGAATCAGAGGCAGGGAATCAGATGTGCGGAATCAGAGATGAGGAATCAGAGGCAGCGAATCAGAGGCGGGGAACCAGAGGCGGGGAATCAGAGGCCGGGAATCAGAGGCCGGGAATGAGAGGCCGGGAATCAGAGGCCGGGAATCAGAGATGGGGTATCAGAGGCGGGGAATCAAACACGGGGAATCAGAGCTGGGGAATCAGAGGCGGGGAATCAGAGTTGGGGAATCAGAGGCGGGGAATCAAATATGGGGAAACAGAGGCGGGGAATCAGAGGCGGGGAATCAGAGGCGCAGAAACAGAGGCGGGGTATCAGATATGGGGAATCAGAGGTGGGGAATCAGGGGCGGGGTATCAGAGGCTGGGTATCAGACACGGGGATTCAGAGGCGGGGAATCGGAGATGGGGAATCAGAGGCGGGGAATCAGAGGCAGGGAATCAGACGCGGGGAATCAGAGGCGGGGAATCAGAGCCTGGGAATCAGAGGCGGGGAATCAGAGGCGGGGAAAGAGAGGCGGGGAATCAGATATGGGGACTCAGAGGTGGGGAATCAGAGGTTGGGAATCAGAGAAAGGGAATCAGAGGCGGGGAATCAGAGGCGGGGAATCAGAGGCAGGGTTTCGGATGTGCGGAATCAGAGATGGGGAATCAGAGGTGGGGAATCAGAGTCCAGGAATCAGAGATGGGGAATCAGAGGCGAGGAATCAGAGGCGGAAAAACATAGGTGGGGAATCAGATACGGGGAATCAGAGGTGGGGAATCAGAGGCGGTGAATCAGAGTTGGGGAATCAGAGGCGGGGAATCTGAGCTGGGGTATCAGAGGCGGGGAATCAGAGTTTGGGAATCAGAGGAGGGGAATCAGATATGGGGAATCAGAGGCGGGGAATCAGAGGCGCGGAAAGAGAGGCGGGAAATCAGATATGGGGAATCAGAGGTGCGAATCGGGGAGGGGTATCAGAGGCTGGGTATCAGAAACGGGGATTCAGAGGCAGGGAATCAGATGTGCGGAATCAGAGATGGGGAATCAGAGGCAGCGAATCAGAGGCGGGGAATCAGATATGGGTAATCAGAGGCGGGGATTCAGAGTTGGGGAATCAGAGGCGGGGAATCAGATATGGGAAAAGAGAGGCGGGGAATCAGAGGCGGGGAAACAGAGGCGGGGAATCTGATATGGGGAATCTGAGGTGGCGAATGAAAGGCGGTGAATCAGAGATGGGGAATCAGAGGCGGGGAATCAGAGGCAGGGAATCAAACACGGGGAATCAGATGTGGGGTATCAGAGCTGGGGAATCAGAGGCGGGGAATGAGAGTTGGGGAATCAGAGGCGGGGAATCAGATATTGGGAAACAGAGGCGGGGAATCAGAGGCAGGGAAACAGAGGTGGGGAATCAGATATGGGGAATCAGAGGTGGGAAACAGAGGTTGGGAATGAGAGGCCGGGAATCAGAGGCCGGGGAATCAGAGGCGGGGAATCAGAGATGGGGAATCAGAGGCGGGGAATCAAACACGGGGAATCAGAGCTGGGGAATCAGAGGCGGGGAATCAGAGTTGGCGAATCAGATATGGGGAATCAGAGTTGGGGAATCAGGGGCGGGGAATCAGTGGCAGGGAATCAGAGGTGGGAATCAGAGGCGGGGAAACAGAGGCAGGGAATGAGACACGGGGAATAAGAGGCGGGGAATCAGAGATGGGGAATCAGAGGATGTGAATCAGAGGCAGGGAATCGGACACCGGGAATCAGAGGCGGGGAATCAGAGCTGGGGAATCAGAGGCGGGGAATCAGAGTTGGCGAATCAGAGATGGGGAATCACAGGCGGGAAATCAGAGGCAGGGAATCAGAGCTGGGGAATCAGAGGAGGGGAATCAGAGCTGGGGAATCAGAGGCAGGGAATCAGAGTTAGGGATTCAGAGGCGGGGAATCTGAGCTGGGGAATCAGAAGCGGGGAATCAGAGGCGGGGAATCAGAGGCAGGGAATCAGAGGCGGGGAATCAGAGGCAGGGAATCAGATGTGGGGAATCAGAGGCAGGGAATCAGAGCTGGGGTATCAGAGGCGGGGAATCAGAGTTTGGGAATCAGAGGCGGGGAATCAGATATGGGGAATCAGAGGCGGGGAATCAGAGGCGCGGAAAGAGAGGCGGGAAATCAGATATGGGAATCAGAGGTGGGGAATCAGGGGAGGGGTATCAGAGGCTGGGTATCAGACACGGGGATTCAGGGGCGGGGAATCAGAGATGGGGAATCAGAGGCGGGGAATCAGAGGCAGGGAATCAGACGCGGGGAATCAGAGGCGGGGAATCAGTGCTGGGTAATCAGAGGCGGGGAATCAGAGTTGGGGAATCAGAGGCGGAGAATCAGATATGGGGAAAGAGAGGCGGGGAATCAGAGGCGGGGAAACAGAGGCGGGGAATCTGATATGGGTAATCAGAGGTGGCGAATGAAAGGCGGTGAATCAGAGATGGGGAATCAGAGGCGTGGAATCAGAGGCAGGGAATCAAACACGGGGAATCAGAGGTGGGGTATCAGAGCTGGGGAATCAGAGGCGGGGAATAAGAGTTGGGGAATCAGAGGCGAGGAATCAGATATTGGGAAACAGAGGCGGGGAATCAGAGGCAGGGAAACAGAGGTGGGGAATCAGATATGGGGAATCAGAGGTGGGGAATCAGAGGTTGGGAAACAGAGGCAGGGAATCAGAGGCGGGGAGTCAGAGGCGGGGAATCAGAGGCAGGGAATCAGATGTGCGGAATCAGAGATGGGGAATCAGAGGCAGCGAATCAGAGGCGGGGAACCAGAGGCGGGGATTCAGAGGCGGGGAATCAGATATGGGGAAACAGAGGCGGGGAATTAGAGGCGGGCAAACAGAGGCGGGGAATCAGATATGGGGAATCAGAGGTGGGGAATCAGAGGTTGTGAATCAGAGATGGGGAATCACAGGCGGGAAATCAGAGGCAGGGAATCAGAGCTGGGGAATCAGAGGCGGGGAATCAGAGCTGGGGAATCAGAGGCAGGGAATCAGAGTTGGGGATTCAGAGGCGGGGAATCAGAGCTGGGGAATCAGAGGCGGGGAATCAGAGGCAGGGAATCAGAGGCGGGGAATCAGAGGCAGGGAATCAGATATGGGGATTCAGAGGTGGGGAAATCAGAGGTTGGGAATCAGAGGCGGGGAATCAGAGCTGGGGAATCGGAGTCGGGGAATCAGAGTTTGGGAATCAGAGGCGGGGAATTAGAGGCGCGGAAAGAGAGGCGGGGAATCAGATATGGGGAATCAGAGGTGGGGAATCAGATATGGGGAAACAGAGGCGGGGAATCAGAGGCCGGGAAAGAGAGGTGGGGAATCAGAGGCAGGGAATCAGAGGCGGGGAATCAGAGGCAGGGAATCAGATATGGGGATTCAGAGGTGGGGAAATCAGAGGTTGGGAATCAGAGGCGGGGAATCAGAGGTGGGGAAACAGAGCTGGAGAATCAGAGGCGGGGAATCAGAGTTGGGGAATCAGAGGCGGGGAATCAAATATGGGCAACCAGAGGCGGGGAATCAGAGGCAGGGAAACAGAGGTGGGGAATCAGATATGGGGTATCAGAGGTGGGGAATCAGAGGTTGGGAAACAGAGGCAGGGAATCAGAGGCGGGGAGTCAGAGGCGGGGAATCAGAGGCAGGGAATCAGATGTGCGGAATCAGAGATGGAGAATCAGATGCAGCGAAAAAGAGGCGGGGAACCAGAGGCGGGGAATCAGAGGCCGGGAATCAGAGGCCGGGAATGAGAGGCCGGGAATCAGAGGCCGGGGAATCAGAGGCGGGGAATCAGAGATGGGGAATCAGAGGCGGGGAATCAAACACGGGGAATCAGAGCTGGGGAATCAGAGGCGGGGAATCAGAGTTGGCGAATCAGATATGGGGAATCAGAGGTGGGGAATCAGGGGCGGGGAATCAGTGGCAGGGAATCAGAGGTGGGAATCAGAGGCGGGGCATCAGAGGCAGGGAATCAGACACGGGGAATCAGAGGCGGGGAATCAGAGATGGGGAATCAGAGGCGGTGAATCAGAGGCAGGGAATCGGACACCTGGAATCAGAGGCGGGGAATCAGAGCTGGGGAATCAGAGGCGGGGAATCAGAGTTGGGGAATCAGAGGCGGGGAATCAGATGTGGTGAATCAGAGGTGGGGAATCAGAGGTTGTGAATCAGAGATGGTGAATCACAGGCGGGAAATCAGAGGCAGGGAATCAGAGCTGGGGAATCAGAGGAGGGGAATCAGAGCTGGGGAATCAGAGGCAGGGAATCAGAGTTGGGGATTCAGAGGCGGGGAATCTGAGCTGGGGAATCAGAAGCGGGGAATCAGAGGCGGGGAATCAGAGGCAGGGAATCAGAGGCGGGGAATCAGAGGCAGGGAATCAGATGTGGGGAATCAGAGGCAGGGAATCAGAGCTGGGGTATCAGAGGCGGGGAATCAGAGTTTGGGAATCAGAGGCGGGGAATCAGATATGGGGAATCAGAGGCGGGGAATCAGAGGCGCGGAAAGAGAGGCGGGAAATCAGATATGGGAATCAGAGGTGGGGAATCAGGGGAGGGGTATCAGAGGCTGGGTATCAGACACGGGGATTCAGGGGCGGGGAATCAGAGATGGGGAATCAGAGGCGGGGAATCAGAGGCAGGGAATCAGACGCGGGGAATCAGAGGCGGGGAATCAGTGCTGGGTAATCAGAGGCGGGGAATCAGAGTTGGGGAATCAGAGGCGGAGAATCAGATATGGGGAAAGAGAGGCGGGGAATCAGAGGCGGGGAAACAGAGGCGGGGAATCTGATATGGGTAATCAGAGGTGGCGAATGAAAGGCGGTGAATCAGAGATGGGGAATCAGAGGCGTGGAATCAGAGGCAGGGAATCAAACACGGGGAATCAGAGGTGGGGTATCAGAGCTGGGGAATCAGAGGCGGGGAATAAGAGTTGGGGAATCAGAGGCGAGGAATCAGATATTGGGAAACAGAGGCGGGGAATCAGAGGCAGGGAAACAGAGGTGGGGAATCAGATATGGGGAATCAGAGGTGGGGAATCAGAGGTTGGGAAACAGAGGCAGGGAATCAGAGGCGGGGAGTCAGAGGCGGGGAATCAGAGGCAGGGAATCAGATGTGCGGAATCAGAGATGGGGAATCAGAGGCAGCGAATCAGAGGTGGGGAACCAGAGGCGGGGATTCAGAGGCGGGGAATCAGATATGGGGAAACAGAGGCGGGGAATTAGTGGCGGGCAAACAGAGGCGGGGAATCAGATATGGGGAATCAGAGGTGGGGAATCAGAGGTTGTGAATCAGAGATGGGGAATCACAGGCGGGAAATCAGAGGCAGGGAATCAGAGCTGGGGAATCAGAGGCGGGGAATCAGAGCTGGGGAATCAGAGGCAGGGAATCAGAGTTGGGGATTCAGAGGCGGGGAATCAGAGCTGGGGAATCAGAGGCGGGGAATCAGAGGCAGGGAATCAGAGGCGGGGAATCAGAGGCAGGGAATCAGATATGGGGATTCAGAGGTGGGGAAATCAGAGGTTGGGAATCAGAGGCGGGGAATCAGAGCTGGGGAATCAGAGTCGGGGAATCAGAGTTTGGGAATCAGAGGCGGGGAATTAGAGGCGCGGAAAGAGAGGCGGGGAATCAGATATGGGGAATCAGAGGTGGGGAATCAGATATGGGGAAACAGAGGCGGGGAATCAGAGGCGGGGAAAGAGAGGTGGGGAATCAGAGGCAGGGAATCAGAGGCGGGGAATCAGAGGCAGGGAATCAGATATGGGGATTCAGAGGTGGGGAAATCAGAGGTTGGGAATCAGAGGCGGGGAATCAGAGGTGGGGAAACAGAGCTGGGGAATCAGAGGCAGGGAATCAGAGTTGGGGATTCAGAGGCAGGGAATCAGAGCTGGGGAATCAGAGGCGGGGAATCAGAGGCAGGGAATCAGAGGCGGGGAATCAGAGGCAGGGAATCAGATATGGGGATTCAGAGGTGGGGAAATCAGAGGTTGGGAATCAGAGGCGGGGAATCAGAGCTGGGGAATCAGAGTCGGGGAATCAGAGTTTGGGAATCAGAGGCGGGGAATTAGAGGCGCGGAAAGAGAGGCGGGGAATCAGATATGGGGAATCAGAGGTGGGGAATCAGATATGGGGAAACAGAGGCGGGGAATCAGAGGCGGGGAAAGAGAGGTGGGGAATCAGAGGCAGGGAATCAGAGGCGGGGAATCAGAGGCAGGGAATCAGATATGGGGATTCAGAGGTGGGGAAATCAGAGGTTGGGAATCAGAGGCGGGGAATCAGAGGTGGGGAAACAGAGCTGGAGAATCAGAGGCGGGGAATCAGAGTTGGGGAATCAGAGGCGGGGAATCAAATATGGGCAACCAGAGGCGGGGAATCAGAGGCAGGGAAACAGAGGTGGGGAATCAGATATGGGGTATCAGAGGTGGGGAATCAGAGGTTGGGAAACAGAGGCAGGGAATCAGAGGCGGGGAGTCAGAGGCGGGGAATCAGAGGCAGGGAATCAGATGTGCGGAATCAGAGATGGAGAATCAGATGCAGCGAAAAAGAGGCGTGGAACCAGAGGCGGGGAATCAGAGGCCGGGAATCAGAGACCGGGAATGAGAGGCCGGGAATCAGAGGCCGGGGAATCAGAGGCGGGGAATCAGAGATGGGGAATCAGAGGCGGGGAATCAAACACGGGGAATCAGAGCTGGGGAATCAGAGGCGGGGAATCAGAGTTGGCGAATCAGATATGGGGAATCAGAGGTGGGGAATCAGGGGCGGGGAATCAGTGGCAGGGAATCAGAGGTGGGAATCAGAGGCGGGGCATCAGAGGCAGGGAATCAGACACGGGGAATCAGAGGCGGGGAATCAGAGATGGGGAATCAGAGGCGGTGAATCAGAGGCAGGGAATCGGACACCTGGAATCAGAGGCGGGGAATCAGAGCTGGGGAATCAGAGGCGGGGAATCAGAGTTGGGGAATCAGAGGCGGGGAATCAGATGTGGTGAATCAGAGGTGGGGAATCAGAGGTTGTGAATCAGAGATGGTGAATCACAGGCGGGAAATCAGAGGCAGGGAATCAGAGCTGGGGAATCAGAGGAGGGGAATCAGAGCTGGGGAATCAGAGGCAGGGAATCAGAGTTGGGGATTCAGAGGCGGGGAATCAGAGCTGGGGAATCAGAAGCGGGGAATCAGAGGCGGGGAATCAGAGGCAGGGAATCAGAGGCAGGCAATCAGATATCGGGATTCAGAGGCAGGGAATCAGATGTGGGGAATCAGAGGCAGGGAATCAGAGCTGGGGAATCAGAGGCGGGGAATCAGAGTTTGGGAATCAGAGGCGGGGAATCAGATATGGGGAATCAGAGGCGGGGAATCAGAGGCGCGGAAAGAGAGGCGGGAAATCAGATATAGGGAATCAGAGGTGGGGAATCAGAGGTTGGGAAACAGAGGCAGGGAATCAGAGGCGGGGAGTCAGAGGCGGGGAATCAGAGGCAGGGAATCAGAGATGGGGAATCAGAGGCGGGGAATAAGAGGCAGGGAATCAGACGCGGGCAATCAGAGGCGGGGAATCAGAGCTGGGTAATCAGAGGCGGGGAATCAGAGTTGGGGAATCAGAGGCGGGGAATCAGATATGGGGAAAGAGAGGCGGGGAATCAGAGGCGGGGAAACAGAGGCGGGGAATTCTATATGGGGAATCAGAGGTGGCGAATGAAAGGCGGTGAATCAGAGATGGGGAATCAGAGGCGGGGAATCAGAGGCAGGGAATCAAACACGGGGAATCAGAGGTGGGGTATCAGAGCTGGGGAATCAGAGGCGGGGAATCAGAGTTGGGGAATCAGAGGCGAGGAATCAGATATTAGGAAACAGAGGCGGGGAATCAGAGGCAGGGAAACAGAGGTGGGGAATCAGATATGGGGAATCAGAGGTGGGGAATCAGAGGTTGGGAAACAGAGGCAGGGAATCAGAGGCGGGGAGTCAGAGGCGGGGAATCAGAGGCAGGGAATCAGATGTGCGGAATCAGAGATGGGGAATCAGAGGCAGCGAATCAGAGGCGGGGAACCAGAGGCGGGGATTCAGAGGCGGGGAATCAGATATGGGGAAACAGAGGCGGGGAATTAGAGGCGGGCAAACAGAGGCGGGGAATCAGATATGGGGATTCAGAGGTGGGGAATCAGAGGTTGTGAATCAGAGATGGGGAATCACAGGCGGGAAATCAGAGGCAGGGAATCAGAGCTGGGGAATCAGAGGCGGGGAATCAGAGCTCGGGAATCAGAGGCAGGGAATCAGAGTTGGGGATTCAGAGGCGGGGAATCAGAGCTGGGGAATCAGAGGCGGGGAATCAGAGGCAGGGAATCAGAGGCGGGGAATCAGAGGCAGGGAATCAGATATGGGGATTCAGAGGTGGGGAATCAGAGGTTGGGAATCAGAGGCAGGGAATCGGAGGCAGGGAATCAGAGGCAGGGAATCAGAGGCGGGGAATCAGAGCTGGGGAATCAGAGTCGGGGAATCAGAGTTTGGGAATCAGAGGCGGGGAATCAGATATGGGGAAACAGAGGCGGGAAATCAGATATAGGGAATCAGAGGTGGGGAATCAGAGGTTGGGAAACAGAGGCAGGGAATCAGAGGCTGGGTATCAGACACGGGGATTCAGAGGCGGGGAATCAGAGATGGGGAATCAGAGGCGGGGAATAAGAGGCAGGGAATCAGACGCGGGCAATCAGAGGCGGGGAATCAGAGCTGGGTAATCAGAGGCGGGGAATCAGAGTTGGGGAATCAGAGGCGGGGAATCAGATATGGGGAAAGAGAGGCGGGGAATCAGAGGCGGGGAAACAGAGGCGGGGAATTCTATATGGGGAATCAGAGGTGGCGAATGAAAGGCGGTGAATCAGAGATGGGGAATCAGAGGCGGGGAATCAGAGGCAGGGAATCAAACACGGGGAATCAGAGGTGGGGTATCAGAGCTGGGGAATCAGAGGCGGGGAATCAGAGTTGGGGAATCAGAGGCGAGGAATCAGATATTAGGAAACAGAGGCGGGGAATCAGAGGCAGGGAAACAGAGGTGGGGAATCAGATATGGGGAATCAGAGGTGGGGAATCAGAGGTTGGGAAACAGAGGCAGGGAATCAGAGGCGGGGAGTCAGAGGCGGGGAATCAGAGGCAGGGAATTAGATGTGCGGAATCAGAGATGGGGAATCAGAGGCAGCGAATCAGAGGCGGGGAACCAGAGGCGGGGATTCAGAGGCGGGGAATCAGATATGGGGAAACAGAGGCGGGGAATTAGAGGCGGGCAAACAGAGGCGGGGAATCAGATATGGGGAATCAGAGGTGGGGAATCAGAGGTTGTGAATCAGAGATGGGGAATCACAGGCGGGAAATCAGAGGCAGGGAATCAGAGCTGGGGAATCAGAGGCGGGGAATCAGAGCTCGGGAATCAGAGGCAGGGAATCAGAGTTGGGGATTCAGAGGCGGGGAATCAGAGCTGGGGAATCAGAGGCGGGGAATCAGAGGCAGGGAATCAGAGGCGGGGAATCAGAGGCAGGGAATCAGATATGGGGATTCAGAGGTGGGGAATCAGAGGTTGGGAATCAGAGGCAGGGAATCGGAGGCAGGGAATCAGAGGCAGGGAATCAGAGTCGGGGAATCAGAGCTGGGGAATCAGAGTCGGGGAATCAGAGTTTGGGAATCAGAGGCGGGGAATCAGATATGGGGAAACAGAGGCGGGGAATCAGAGGTGGGGAAACAGAGCTGGGGATTCAGAGGCGGGGAATCAGAGTTGGGGAATCAGAGGCGGGGAATCAGATATGGGGAAGCAGAGGTGGGGAATCAGAGGCGCGGAAAGAGAGGCGGGGAATCAGATATGGGGAATCAGAGGTGGGGAATCAGATATGGGGAAACAGAGGCGGGGAATCAGAGGCGGGGAAACAGAGGTGGGGAATCTGATATGTGGAATCAGAGGCCGGGAATGAGAGGCCGGGAATCAGAGATGGGGTATCAGAGGCGGGGAATCAAACACGGGGAATCAGAGCTGGGGAATCAGAGGCGGGGAATCAGAGTTGGGGAATCAGAGGCGGGGAATCAAATATGGGGAAACAGAGGCGGGGAATCAGAGGCGGGGAATCAGAGGCGCAGAAACAGAGGCGGGGTATCAGATATGGGGAATCAGAGGTGGGGAATCAGGGGCGGGGTATCAGAGGCTGGGTATCAGACACGGGGATTCAGAGGCGGGGAATCAGAGATGGGGAATCAGAGGCGGGGAATCAGAGGCAGGGAATCAGACGCGGCGAATCAGAGGCGGGGAATCAGAGCCTGGGAATCAGAGGCGGGGAATCAGAGGCGGGGAAAGAGAGGCGGGGAATCAGATATGGGGACTCAGAGGTGGGGAATCAGAGGTTGGGAATCAGAGGCAGGGAATCAGAGGCGGGGAATCAGAGGCAGGGTTTCGGATGTGCGGAATCAGTGATGGGGAATCAGAGGTGGGGAATCAGAGTCCAGGAATCAGAGATGGGGAATCAGAGGCGGGGAATCAGAGGCGGAAAAACATAGGTGGGGAATCAGATACGGGGAATCAGAGGTGAGGAATCAGAGGCGGTGAATCAGAGTTGGGGAATCAGAGGCGGGGAATCAGAGCTGGGGTATCAGAGGCGGGGAATCAGAGTTTGGGAATCAGAGGAGGGGAATCAGATATGGGGAATCAGAGGCGGGGAATCAGAGGCGCGGAAAGAGAGGCGGGAAATCAGATATGGGGAATCAGAGGTGCGAATCGGGGAGGGGTATCAGAGGCTGGGTATCAGAAACGGGGATTCAGAGGCAGGGAATCAGATGTGCGGAATCAGAGATGGGGAATCAGAGGCAGCGAATCAGAGGCGGGGAATCAGATATGGGTAATCAGAGGCGGGGAATCAGAGTTGGGGAATCAGAGGCGGGGAATCAGATATGGGAAAAGAGAGGCGGGGAATCAGAGGCGGGGAAACAGAGGCGGGGAATCTGATATGGGGAATCTGAGGTGGCGAATGAAAGGCGGTGAATCAGAGATGGGGAATCAGAGGCGGGGAATCAGAGGCAGGGAATCAAACACGGGGAATCAGAGGTGGGGTATCAGAGCTGGGGAATCAGAGGCGGGGAATCAGAGTTGGGGAATCAGAGGCGGGGAATCAGATATTGGGAAACAGAGGCGGGGAATCAGAGGCAGGGAAACAGAGGTGGGGAATCAGATATGGGGAATCAGAGGTGGGAAACAGAGGTTGGGAATGAGAGGCCGGGAATCAGAGGCCGGGGAATCAGAGGCGGGGAATCAGAGATGGGGAATCAGAGGCGGGGAATCAAACACGGGGAATCAGAGCTGGGGAATCAGAGGCGGGGAATCAGAGTTGGCGAATCAGATATGGGGAATCAGAGTTGGGGAATCAGGGGCGGGGAATCAGTTGCAGGGAATCAGAGGTGTGAATCAGAGGCGGGGAATCAGAGGCAGGGAATGAGACATGGGGAATCAGAGGCGGGGAATCAGAGATGGGGAATCAGAGGATGTGAATCAGAGGCAGGGAATCGGACACCGGGAATCAGAGGCGGGGAATCAGAGCTGGGGAATCAGAGGCGGGGAATCAGAGTTGGCGAATCAGAGGCGGGGAATCAGATGTGGTGAATCAGAGGTGGGGGATCAGAGGTTGTGAATCAGAGATGGGGAATCACAGGCGGGAAATCAGAGGCAGGGAATCAGAGCTGGGGAATCAGAGGAGGGGAATCAGAGCTGGGGAATCAGAGGCAGGGAATCAGAGTTGGGGATTCAGAGGCGGGGAATCTGAGCTGGGGAATCAGAAGCGGGGAATCAGAGGCGGGGAATCAGAGGCAGGGAATCAGAGGCGGGGAATCAGAGGCAGGGAATCAGATGTGAGGAATCAGAGGCAGGGAATCAGAGCTGGGGTATCAGAGGCGGGGAATCAGAGTTTGGGAATCAGAGGCGGGGAATCAGATATTGGGAATCAGAGGCGGGGAATCAGAGGTGCGGTAAGAGAGGCGGGAAATCAGATATGGGAATCAGAGGTGGGGAATCAGGGGAGGGGTATCAGAGGCTGGGTATCAGACACGGGGATTCAGGTGCGGGGAATCAGAGATGGGGAATCAGAGGCGGGGAATCAGAGGCAGGGAATCAGACGCGGGGAATCAGAGGCGGGGAATCAGTGCTGGGTAATCAGAGGCGGGGAATCAGAGTTGGGGAATCAGAGGCGGAGAATCAGATATGGGGAAAGAGAGGCGGGGAATCAGAGGCGGGGAAACAGAGGCGGGGAATCTGATATGGGGAATCAGAGGTGGCGAATGAAAGGCGGTGAATCAGAGATGGGGAATCAGAGGCGTGGAATCAGAGGCAGGGAATCAAACACGGGGAATCAGAGGTGGGGTATCAGAGCTGGGGAATCAGAGGCGGGGAATAAGAGTTGGGGAATCAGAGGCGAGGAATCAGATATTGGGAAACAGAGGCGGGGAATCAGAGGCAGGGAAACAGAGGTGGGGAATCAGATATGGGGAATCAGAGGTGGGGAATCAGAGGTTGGGAAACAGAGGCAGGGAATCAGAGGCGGGGAGTCAGAGGCGGGGAATCAGAGGCAGGGAATCAGATGTGCGGAATCAGAGATGGGGAATCAGAGGCAGCGAATCAGAGGCGGGGAACCAGAGGCGGGGATTCAGAGGCGGGGAATCAGATATGGGGAAACAGAGGCGGGGAATTAGAGGCGGGCAAACAGAGGCGGGGAATCAGATATGGGGAATCAGAGGTGGGGAATCAGACGTGGGGAATCAGAGGTTGTGAATCAGAGATGGGGAATCACAGGCGGGAAATCAGAGGCAGGGAATCAGAGCTGGGGAATCAGAGGCGGGGAATCAGAGCTGGCGAATCAGAGGCAGGGAATAAGAGTTGGGGATTCAGAGGCGGGGAATCAGAGCTGGGGAATCAGAGGCGGGGAATCAGAGGCAGGGAATCAGAGGCGGGGAATCAGAGGCAGGGAATCAGATATGGGGATTCAGAGGTGGGGAATCAGAGGTTGGGAATCAGAGGCAGGGAATCGGAGGCAGGGAATCAGAGGCAGGGAATCAGAGGCGGGGAATCAGAGCTGGGGAATCAGAGTCGGGGAATCAGAGTTTGGGAATCAGAGGCGGGGAATCAGATATGGGGAAACAGAGGCGGGGAATCAGAGGTGGGGAAACAGAGCTGGGGATTCAGAGGCGGGGAATCAGAGTTGGGGAATCAGAGGCGGGGAATCAGATATGGGGAAGCAGAGGTGGGGAATCAGAGGCGCGGAAAGAGAGGCGGGGAATCAGATATGGGGAATCAGAGGTGGGGAATCAGATATGGGGAAACAGAGGCGGGGAATCAGAGGCGGGGAAACAGAGGTGGGGAATCTGATATGTGGAATCAGAGGTGGCGAATGAAAGGCGGTGAATCTGAGATGGGGAATCAGAGGCGGGGAATCAGAGGCAGGGAATCAAACACAGGGAATCAGAGTTGGGGAATCAGAGGTGGGGAATCAGAGGTTGTGAATCAGAGATGGGGAATCACAGGTGGGAAATCAAAGGCAGGGAATCAGAGCTGGGGAATCAGAGGCGGGGAATCAGAGCTGGGGAATCAGAGGCGGGGAATCAGAGCTGGGGAATCAGAGGCAGGGAATCAGAGTTGGGGATTCAGAGGCGGGGAATCAGAGCTGGGGAATCAGTGGCGGTGAATCAGAGGCAGGGAATCAGAGGCGGGGAATCAGAGGCAGGGAATCAGATATGATGATTCAGAGGTGGGGAATCAGATGTTGGGAATCAGAGGCAGGGAATCGGAGGCAGGGAATCAGAGGCAGGTAGTCAGATGTGGGGAATCAGAGGCTGGGAATCAGAGCTGGGGAATCAGGCGTGGAATCAGAGTTTGGGAATCAGAGGCGGGGAATTAGATATGGGGAAACAGAGGCGGGGAATCAGAGGTGGGGAAACAGAGCTGGTGAATCAGAGGCGGGGAATCAGAGTTGGGGAATCAGAGGCGGGGAATCAGAGGCGCGGAAAGAGAGGCGGGGAATCTGATATGGGGAATCAGAGGTGGCGAATGAAAGGCGGTGAATCTGAAATGGGGAATCAGAGGCGGGGAATCAGAGGCGGAAAAACATAGGTGGGGAATCAGATACGGGGAATCAGAGGTGGGGAATCAGAGGCGGTGAATCAGAGTTGGGGAATCAGAGGCGGGGAATCAGAGCTGGGGTATCAGAGGCGGGGAATCAGAGTTTGGGAATCAGAGGAGGGGAATCAGATATGGGGAATCAGAGGCGGGGAATCAGAGGCGCGGAAAGAGAGGCGGGAAATCAGATATGGGGAATCAGAGGTGCGAATCGGGGAGGGGTATCAGAGGCTGGGTATCAGAAACGGGGATTCAGAGGCAGGGAATCAGATGTGCGGAATCAGAGATGGGGAATCAGAGGCAGCGAATCAGAGGCGGGGAATCAGATATGGGTAATCAGAGGCGGGGAATCAGAGTTGGGGAATCAGAGGCGGGGAATCAGATATGGGAAAAGAGAGGCGGGGAATCAGAGGCGGGGAAACAGAGGCGGGGAATCTGATATGGGAATCTGAGGTGGCGAATGAAAGGCGGTGAATCAGAGATGGGGAATCAGAGGCGGGGAATCAGAGGCAGGGAATCAAACACGGGGAATCAGAGGTGGGGTATCAGAGCTGGGGAATCAGAGGCGGGGAATCAGAGTTGGGGAATAAGAGGCGGGGAATCAGATATTGGGAAACAGAGGCGGGGAATCAGAGGCAGGGAAACAGAGGTGGGGAATCAGATATGGGGAATCAGAGGTGGGAAACAGAGGTTGGGAATGAGAGGCCGGGAATCAGAGGCCGGGGAATCAGAGGCGGGGAATCAGAGATGGGGAATCAGAGGCGGGGAATCAAACACGGGGAATCAGAGCTGGGGAATCAGAGGCGGGGAATCAGAGTTGGCGAATCAGATATGGGGAATCAGAGTTGGGGAATCAGGGGCGGGGAATCAGTGGCAGGGAATCAGAGGTGTGAATCAGAGGCGGGGAATCAGAGGCAGGGAATGAGACACGGGGAATCAGAGGCGGGGAATCAGAGATGGGGAATCAGAGGATGTGAATCAGAGGCAGGGAATCGGACACCGGGAATCAGAGTCGGGGAATCAGAGCTGGGGAATCAGAGGCGGGGAATCAGAGTTGGCGAATCAGAGGCGGGGAATCAGATGTGGTGAATCAGAGGTGGGGGATCAGAGGTTGTGAATCAGAGATGGGGAATCACAGGCGGGAAATCAGAGGCAGGGAATCAGAGCTGGGGAATCAGAGGAGGGGAATCAGAGCTGGGGAATCAGAGGCAGGGAATCAGAGTTGGGGATTCAGAGGCGGGGAATCTGAGCTGGGGAATCAGAAGCGGGGAATCAGAGGCGGGGAATCAGAGGCAGGGAATCAGAGGCGGGGAATCAGAGGCAGGGAATCAGATGTGGGGAATCAGAGGCAGGGAATCAGAGCTGGGGTATCAGAGGCGGGGAATCAGAGTTTGGGAATCAGAGGCGGGGAATCAGATATTGGGAATCAGAGGCGGGGAATCAGAGGTGCGGTAAGAGAGGCGGGAAATCAGATATGGGAATCAGAGGTGGGGAATCAGGGGAGGGTTATCAGAGGCTGGGTATCAGACACGGGGATTCAGGGGCGGGGAATCAGAGATGGGGAATCAGAGGCGGGGAATCAGAGGCAGGGAATCAGACGCGGGGAATCAGAGGCGGGGAATCAGTGCTGGGTAATCAGAGGCGGGGAATCAGAGTTGGGGAATCAGAGGCGGAGAATCAGATATGGGGAAAGAGAGGCGGGGAATCAGATATGGGGAATCAGAGGTGGGGAATCAGATATGGGGAAACAGAGGCGGGGAATCAGAGGCGGGGAAAGAGAGGTGGGGAATCAGAGGCAGGGAATCAGAGGCGGGGAATCAGAGGCAGGGAATCAGATATGGGGATTCAGAGGTGGGGAAATCAGAGGTTGGGAATCAGAGGCGGGGAATCAGAGGTGGGGAAACAGAGCTGGAGAATCAGAGGCGGGGAATCAGAGTTGGGGAATCAGAGGCGGGGAATCAAATATGGGCAACCAGAGGCGGGGAATCAGAGGCAGGGAAACAGAGGTGGGGAATCAGATATGGGGTATCAGAGGTGGGGAATCAGAGGTTGGGAAACAGAGGCAGGGAATTAGAGGCGGGGAGTCAGAGGCGGGGAATCAGAGGCAGGGAATCAGATGTGCGGAATCAGAGATGGAGAATCAGATGCAGCGAAAAAGAGGCGTGGAACCAGAGGCGGGGAATCAGAGGCCGGGAATCAGAGACCGGGAATGAGAGGCCGGGAATCAGAGGCCGGGGAATCAGAGGCGGGGAATCAGAGATGGGGAATCAGAGGCGGGGAATCAAACACGGGGAATCAGAGCTGGGGAATCAGAGGCGGGGAATCAGAGTTGGCGAATCAGATATGGGGAATCAGAGGTGGGGAATCAGGGGCGGGGAATCAGTGGCAGGGAATCAGAGGTGGGAATCAGAGGCGGGGCATCAGAGGCAGGGAATCAGACACGGGGAATCAGAGGCGGGGAATCAGAGATGGGGAATCAGAGGCGGTGAATCAGAGGCAGGGAATCGGACACCTGGAATCAGAGGCGGGGAATCAGAGCTGGGGAATCAGAGGCGGGGAATCAGAGTTGGGGAATCAGAGGCGGGGAATCAGATGTGGTGAATCAGAGGTGGGGAATCAGAGGTTGTGAATCAGAGATGGTGAATCACAGGCGGGAAATCAGAGGCAGGGAATCAGAGCTGGGGAATCAGAGGAGGGGAATCAGAGCTGGGGAATCAGAGGCAGGGAATCAGAGTTGGGGATTCAGAGGCGGGGAATCAGAGCTGGGGAATCAGAAGCGGGGAATCAGAGGCGGGGAATCAGAGGCAGGGAATCAGAGGCAGGCAATCAGATATGGGGATTCAGAGGCAGGGAATCAGATGTGGGGAATCAGAGGCAGGGAATCAGAGCTGGGGAATCAGAGGCGGGGAATCAGAGTTTGGGAATCAGAGGCGGGGAATCAGATATGGGGAATCAGAGGTGGGGAATCAGAGGCGCGGAAAGAGAGGCGGGAAATCAGATATAGGGAATCAGAGGTGGGGAATCAGAGGTTGGGAAACAGAGGCAGGGAATCAGAGGCGGGGAGTCAGAGGCGGGGAATCAGAGGCAGGGAATCAGAGATGGGGAATCAGAGGCGGGGAATAAGAGGCAGGGAATCAGACGCGGGCAATCAGAGGCGGGGAATCAGAGCTGGGTAATCAGAGGCGGGGAATCAGAGTTGGGGAATCAGAGGCGGGGAATCAGATATGGGGAAAGAGAGGCGGGGAATCAGAGGCGGGGAAACAGAGGCGGGGAATTCTATATGGGGAATCAGAGGTGGCGAATGAAAGGCGGTGAATCAGAGATGGGGAATCAGAGGCGGGGAATCAGAGGCAGGGAATCAAACACGGGGAATCAGAGGTGGGGTATCAGAGCTGGGGAATCAGAGGCGGGGAATCAGAGTTGGGGAATCAGAGGCGAGGAATCAGATATTAGGAAACAGAGGCGGGGAATCAGAGGCAGGGAAACAGAGGTGGGGAATCAGATATGGGGAATCAGAGGTGGGGAATCAGAGGTTGGGAAACAGAGGCAGGGAATCAGAGGCGGGGAGTCAGAGGCGGGGAATCAGAGGCAGGGAATCAGATGTGCGGAATCAGAGATGGGGAATCAGAGGCAGCGAATCAGAGGCGGGGAACCAGAGGCGGGGATTCAGAGGCGGGGAATCAGATATGGGGAAACAGAGGCGGGGAATTAGAGGCGGGCAAACAGAGGCGGGGAATCAGATATGGGGATTCAGAGGTGGGGAATCAGAGGTTGTGAATCAGAGATGGGGAATCACAGGCGGGAAATCAGAGGCAGGGAATCAGAGCTGGGGAATCAGAGGCGGGGAATCAGAGCTCGGGAATCAGAGGCAGGGAATCAGAGTTGGGGATTCAGAGGCGGGGAATCAGAGCTGGGGAATCAGAGGCGGGGAATCAGAGGCAGGGAATCAGAGGCGGGGAATCAGAGGCAGGGAATCAGATATGGGGATTCAGAGGTGGGGAATCAGAGGTTGGGAATCAGAGGCAGGGAATCGGAGGCAGGGAATCAGAGGCAGGGAATCAGAGGCGGGGAATCAGAGCTGGGGAATCAGAGTCGGGGAATCAGAGTTTGGGAATCAGAGGCGGGGAATCAGATATGGGGAAACAGAGGCGGGAAATCAGATATAGGGAATCAGAGGTGGGGAATCAGAGGTTGGGAAACAGAGGCAGGGAATCAGAGGCTGGGTATCAGACACGGGGATTCAGAGGCGGGGAATCAGAGATGGGGAATCAGAGGCGGGGAATAAGAGGCAGGGAATCAGACGCGGGCAATCAGAGGCGGGGAATCAGAGCTGGGTAATCAGAGGCGGGGAATCAGAGTTGGGGAATCAGAGGCGGGGAATCAGATATGGGGAAAGAGAGGCGGGGAATCAGAGGCGGGGAAACAGAGGCGGGGAATTCTATATGGGGAATCAGAGGTGGCGAATGAAAGGCGGTGAATCAGAGATGGGGAATCAGAGGCGGGGAATCAGAGGCAGGGAATCAAACACGGGGAATCAGAGGTGGGGTATCAGAGCTGGGGAATCAGAGGCGGGGAATCAGAGTTGGGGAATCAGAGGCGAGGAATCAGATATTAGGAAACAGAGGCGGGGAATCAGAGGCAGGGAAACAGAGGTGGGGAATCAGATATGGGGAATCAGAGGTGGGGAATCAGAGGTTGGGAAACAGAGGCAGGGAATCAGAGGCGGGGAGTCAGAGGCGGGGAATCAGAGGCAGGGAATCAGATGTGCGGAATCAGAGATGGGGAATCAGAGGCAGCGAATCAGAGGCGGGGAACCAGAGGCGGGGATTCAGAGGCGGGGAATCAGATATGGGGAAACAGAGGCGGGGAATTAGAGGCGGGCAAACAGAGGCGGGGAATCAGATATGGGGAATCAGAGGTGGGGAATCAGAGGTTGTGAATCAGAGATGGGGAATCACAGGCGGGAAATCAGAGGCAGGGAATCAGAGCTGGGGAATCAGAGGCGGGGAATCAGAGCTCGGGAATCAGAGGCAGGGAATCAGAGTTGGGGATTCAGAGGCGGGGAATCAGAGCTGGGGAATCAGAGGCGGGGAATCAGAGGCAGGGAATCAGAGGCGGGGAATCAGAGGCAGGGAATCAGATATGGGGATTCAGAGGTGGGGAATCAGAGGTTGGGAATCAGAGGCAGGGAATCGGAGGCAGGGAATCAGAGGCAGGGAATCAGAGTCGGGGAATCAGAGCTGGGGAATCAGAGTCGGGGAATCAGAGTTTGGGAATCAGAGGCGGGGAATCAGATATGGGGAAACAGAGGCGGGGAATCAGAGGTGGGGAAACAGAGCTGGGGATTCAGAGGCGGGGAATCAGAGTTGGGGAATCAGAGGCGGGGAATCAGATATGGGGAAGCAGAGGTGGGGAATCAGAGGCGCGGAAAGAGAGGCGGGGAATCAGATATGGGGAATCAGAGGTGGGGAATCAGATATGGGGAAACAGAGGCGGGGAATCAGAGGCGGGGAAACAGAGGTGGGGAATCTGATATGTGGAATCAGAGGTGGCGAATGAAAGGCGGTGAATCTGAGATGGGGAATCAGAGGCGGGGAATCAGAGGCAGGGAATCAAACACAGGGAATCAGAGTTGGGGAATCAGAGGTGGGGAATCAGAGGTTGTGAATCAGAGATGGGGAATCACAGGTGGGAAATCAAAGGCAGGGAATCAGAGCTGGGGAATCAGAGGCGGGGAATCAGAGCTGGGGAATCAGAGGCGGGGAATCAGAGCTGGGGAATCAGAGGCAGGGAATCAGAGTTGGGGATTCAGAGGCGGGGAATCAGAGCTGGGGAATCAGTGGCGGTGAATCAGAGGCAGGGAATCAGAGGCGGGGAATCAGAGGCAGGGAATCAGATATGGGGATTCAGAGGTGGGGAATCAGATGTTGGGAATCAGAGGCAGGGAATCGGAGGCAGGGAATCAGAGGCAGGTAGTCAGATGTGGGGAATCAGAGGCTGGGAATCAGAGCTGGGGAATCAGGCGTGGAATCAGAGTTTGGGAATCAGAGGCGGGGAATTAGATATGGGGAAACAGAGGCGGGGAATCAGAGGTGGGGAAACAGAGCTGGTGAATCAGAGGCGGGGAATCAGAGTTGGGGAATCAGAGGCGGGGAATCAGAGGCGCGGAAAGAGAGGCGGGGAATCTGATATGGGGAATCAGAGGTGGCGAATGAAAGGCGGTGAATCTGAAATGGGGAATCAGAGGCGGGGAATCAGAGGCCGGGAATGAGAGGCCGGGAATCAGAGGCAGGGAATCAGAGGCCGGGAATCAGAGATGGGGAATCAGAGGCGGGGAATCAAACACGGGGAATCAGAGCTGGGGAATCAGAGGCGGGGAATCAGAGTTGGGGAATCAGAGGCGGGGAATCAGATATGGGGAAACAGAGGCGGGGAAACAGAGGCAGGGAATCAGAGGCGGGGAGTCAGAGGCTGGGAATCAGAGGCAGGGAATCAGATGTGCGGAATCAGAGATGAGGAATCAGAGGCAGCGAATCAGAGGCGGGGAACCAGAGGCGGGGAATCAGAGGCCGGGAATCAGAGGCCGGGAATGAGAGGCCGGGAATCAGAGATGGGGTATCAGAGGCGGGGAATCAAACACGGGGAATCAGAGCTGGGGAATCAGAGGCGGGGAATCAGAGTTGGGGAATCAGAGGCGGGGAATCAAATATGGGGAAACAGAGGCGGGGAATCAGAGGCGGGGAATCAGAGGCGCAGAAACAGAGGCGGGGTATCAGATATGGGGAATCAGAGGTGGGGAATCAGGGGCGGGGTATCAGAGGCTGGGTATCAGACACGGGGATTCAGAGGCGGGGAATCAGAGATGGGGAATCAGAGGCGGGGAATCAGAGGCAGGGAATCAGACGCGGCGAATCAGAGGCGGGGAATCAGAGCCTGGGAATCAGAGGCGGGGAATCAGAGGCGGGGAAAGAGAGGCGGGGAATCAGATATGGGGACTCAGAGGTGGGGAATCAGAGGTTGGGAATCAGAGGCAGGGAATCAGAGGCGGGGAATCAGAGGCAGGGTTTCGGATGTGCGGAATCAGTGATGGGGAATCAGAGGTGGGGAATCAGAGTCCAGGAATCAGAGATGGGGAATCAGAGGCGGGGAATCAGAGGCGGAAAAACATAGGTGGGGAATCAGATACGGGGAATCAGAGGTGAGGAATCAGAGGCGGTGAATCAGAGTTGGGGAATCAGAGGCGGGGAATCAGAGCTGGGGTATCAGAGGCGGGGAATCAGAGTTTGGGAATCAGAGGAGGGGAATCAGATATGGGGAATCAGAGGCGGGGAATCAGAGGCGCGGAAAGAGAGGCGGGAAATCAGATATGGGGAATCAGAGGTGCGAATCGGGGAGGGGTATCAGAGGCTGGGTATCAGAAACGGGGATTCAGAGGCAGGGAATCAGATGTGCGGAATCAGAGATGGGGAATCAGAGGCAGCGAATCAGAGGCGGGGAATCAGATATGGGTAATCAGAGGCGGGGAATCAGAGTTGGGGAATCAGAGGCGGGGAATCAGATATGGGAAAAGAGAGGCGGGGAATCAGAGGCGGGGAAACAGAGGCGGGGAATCTGATATGGGGAATCTGAGGTGGCGAATGAAAGGCGGTGAATCAGAGATGGGGAATCAGAGGCGGGGAATCAGAGGCAGGGAATCAAACACGGGGAATCAGAGGTGGGGTATCAGAGCTGGGGAATCAGAGGCGGGGAATCAGAGTTGGGGAATCAGAGGCGGGGAATCAGATATTGGGAAACAGAGGCGGGGAATCAGAGGCAGGGAAACAGAGGTGGGGAATCAGATATGGGGAATCAGAGGTGGGAAACAGAGGTTGGGAATGAGAGGCCGGGAATCAGAGGCCGGGGAATCAGAGGCGGGGAATCAGAGATGGGGAATCAGAGGCGGGGAATCAAACACGGGGAATCAGAGCTGGGGAATCAGAGGCGGGGAATCAGAGTTGGCGAATCAGATATGGGGAATCAGAGTTGGGGAATCAGGGGCGGGGAATCAGTGGCAGGGAATCAGAGGTGTGAATCAGAGGCGGGGAATCAGAGGCAGGGAATGAGACATGGGGAATCAGAGGCGGGGAATCAGAGATGGGGAATCAGAGGATGTGAATCAGAGGCAGGGAATCGGACACCGGGAATCAGAGGCGGGGAATCAGAGCTGGGGAATCAGAGGCGGGGAATCAGAGTTGGCGAATCAGAGGCGGGGAATCAGATGTGGTGAATCAGAGGTGGGGGATCAGAGGTTGTGAATCAGAGATGGGGAATCACAGGCGGGAAATCAGAGGCAGGGAATCAGAGCTGGGGAATCAGAGGAGGGGAATCAGAGCTGGGGAATCAGAGGCAGGGAATCAGAGTTGGGGATTCAGAGGCGGGGAATCTGAGCTGGGGAATCAGAAGCGGGGAATCAGAGGCGGGGAATCAGAGGCAGGGAATCAGAGGCGGGGAATCAGAGGCAGGGAATCAGATGTGAGGAATCAGAGGCAGGGAATCAGAGCTGGGGTATCAGAGGCGGGGAATCAGAGTTTGGGAATCAGAGGCGGGGAATCAGAGGTGCGGTAAGAGAGGCGGGAAATCAGATATGGGAATCAGAGGTGGGGAATCAGGGGAGGGGTATCAGAGGCTGGGTATCAGACACGGGGATTCAGGTGCGGGGAATCAGAGATGGGGAATCAGAGGCGGGGAATCAGAGGCAGGGAATCAGACGCGGGGAATCAGAGGCGGGGAATCAGTGCTGGGTAATCAGAGGCGGGGAATCAGAGTTGGGGAATCAGAGGCGGAGAATCAGATATGGGGAAAGAGAGGCGGGGAATCAGAGGCGGGGAAACAGAGGCGGGGAATCTGATATGGGGAATCAGAGGTGGCGAATGAAAGGCGGTGAATCAGAGATGGGGAATCAGAGGCGTGGAATCAGAGGCAGGGAATCAAACACGGGGAATCAGAGGTGGGGTATCAGAGCTGGGGAATCAGAGGCGGGGAATAAGAGTTGGGGAATCAGAGGCGAGGAATCAGATATTGGGAAACAGAGGCGGGGAATCAGAGGCAGGGAAACAGAGGTGGGGAATCAGATATGGGGAATCAGAGGTGGGGAATCAGAGGTTGGGAAACAGAGGCAGGGAATCAGAGGCGGGGAGTCAGAGGCGGGGAATCAGAGGCAGGGAATCAGATGTGCGGAATCAGAGATGGGGAATCAGAGGCAGCGAATCAGAGGCGGGGAACCAGAGGCGGGGATTCAGAGGCGGGGAATCAGATATGGGGAAACAGAGGCGGGGAATTAGAGGCGGGCAAACAGAGGCGGGGAATCAGATATGGGGAATCAGAGGTGGGGAATCAGACGTGGGGAATCAGAGGTTGTGAATCAGAGATGGGGAATCACAGGCGGGAAATCAGAGGCAGGGAATCAGAGCTGGGGAATCAGAGGCGGGGAATCAGAGCTGGCGAATCAGAGGCAGGGAATAAGAGTTGGGGATTCAGAGGCGGGGAATCAGAGCTGGGGAATCAGAGGCGGGGAATCAGAGGCAGGGAATCAGAGGCGGGGAATCAGAGGCAGGGAATCAGATATGGGGATTCAGAGGTGGGGAATCAGAGGTTGGGAATCAGAGGCAGGGAATCGGAGGCAGGGAATCAGAGGCAGGGAATCAGAGGCGGGGAATCAGAGCTGGGGAATCAGAGTCGGGGAATCAGAGTTTGGGAATCAGAGGCGGGGAATCAGATATGGGGAAACAGAGGCGGGGAATCAGAGGTGGGGAAACAGAGCTGGGGATTCAGAGGCGGGGAATCAGAGTTGGGGAATCAGAGGCGGGGAATCAGATATGGGGAAGCAGAGGTGGGGAATCAGAGGCGCGGAAAGAGAGGCGGGGAATCAGATATGGGGAATCAGAGGTGGGGAATCAGATATGGGGAAACAGAGGCGGGGAATCAGAGGCGGGGAAACAGAGGTGGGGAATCTGATATGTGGAATCAGAGGTGGCGAATGAAAGGCGGTGAATCTGAGATGGGGAATCAGAGGCGGGGAATCAGAGGCAGGGAATCAAACACAGGGAATCAGAGTTGGGGAATCAGAGGTGGGGAATCAGAGGTTGTGAATCAGAGATGGGGAATCACAGGTGGGAAATCAAAGGCAGGGAATCAGAGCTGGGGAATCAGAGGCGGGGAATCAGAGCTGGGGAATCAGAGGCGGGGAATCAGAGCTGGGGAATCAGAGGCAGGGAATCAGAGTTGGGGATTCAGAGGCGGGGAATCAGAGCTGGGGAATCAGTGGCGGTGAATCAGAGGCAGGGAATCAGAGGCGGGGAATCAGAGGCAGGGAATCAGATATGATGATTCAGAGGTGGGGAATCAGATGTTGGGAATCAGAGGCAGGGAATCGGAGGCAGGGAATCAGAGGCAGGTAGTCAGATGTGGGGAATCAGAGGCTGGGAATCAGAGCTGGGGAATCAGGCGTGGAATCAGAGTTTGGGAATCAGAGGCGGGGAATTAGATATGGGGAAACAGAGGCGGGGAATCAGAGGTGGGGAAACAGAGCTGGTGAATCAGAGGCGGGGAATCAGAGTTGGGGAATCAGAGGCGGGGAATCAGAGGCGCGGAAAGAGAGGCGGGGAATCTGATATGGGGAATCAGAGGTGGCGAATGAAAGGCGGTGAATCTGAAATGGGGAATCAGAGGCGGGGAATCAGAGGCGGAAAAACATAGGTGGGGAATCAGATACGGGGAATCAGAGGTGGGGAATCAGAGGCGGTGAATCAGAGTTGGGGAATCAGAGGCGGGGAATCAGAGCTGGGGTATCAGAGGCGGGGAATCAGAGTTTGGGAATCAGAGGAGGGGAATCAGATATGGGGAATCAGAGGCGGGGAATCAGAGGCGCGGAAAGAGAGGCGGGAAATCAGATATGGGGAATCAGAGGTGCGAATCGGGGAGGGGTATCAGAGGCTGGGTATCAGAAACGGGGATTCAGAGGCAGGGAATCAGATGTGCGGAATCAGAGATGGGGAATCAGAGGCAGCGAATCAGAGGCGGGGAATCAGATATGGGTAATCAGAGGCGGGGAATCAGAGTTGGGGAATCAGAGGCGGGGAATCAGATATGGGAAAAGAGAGGCGGGGAATCAGAGGCGGGGAAACAGAGGCGGGGAATCTGATATGGGGAATCTGAGGTGGCGAATGAAAGGCGGTGAATCAGAGATGGGGAATCAGAGGCGGGGAATCAGAGGCAGGGAATCAAACACGGGGAATCAGAGGTGGGGTATCAGAGCTGGGGAATCAGAGGCGGGGAATCAGAGTTGGGGAATAAGAGGCGGGGAATCAGATATTGGGAAACAGAGGCGGGGAATCAGAGGCAGGGAAACAGAGGTGGGGAATCAGATATGGGGAATCAGAGGTGGGAAACAGAGGTTGGGAATGAGAGGCCGGGAATCAGAGGCCGGGGAATCAGAGGCGGGGAATCAGAGATGGGGAATCAGAGGCGGGGAATCAAACACGGGGAATCAGAGCTGGGGAATCAGAGGCGGGGAATCAGAGTTGGCGAATCAGATATGGGGAATCAGAGTTGGGGAATCAGGGGCGGGGAATCAGTGGCAGGGAATCAGAGGTGTGAATCAGAGGCGGGGAATCAGAGGCAGGGAATGAGACACGGGGAATCAGAGGCGGGGAATCAGAGATGGGGAATCAGAGGATGTGAATCAGAGGCAGGGAATCGGACACCGGGAATCAGAGTCGGGGAATCAGAGCTGGGGAATCAGAGGCGGGGAATCAGAGTTGGCGAATCAGAGGCGGGGAATCAGATGTGGTGAATCAGAGGTGGGGGATCAGAGGTTGTGAATCAGAGATGGGGAATCACAGGCGGGAAATCAGAGGCAGGGAATCAGAGCTGGGGAATCAGAGGAGGGGAATCAGAGCTGGGGAATCAGAGGCAGGGAATCAGAGTTGGGGATTCAGAGGCGGGGAATCTGAGCTGGGGAATCAGAAGCGGGGAATCAGAGGCGGGGAATCAGAGGCAGGGAATCAGAGGCGGGGAATCAGAGGCAGGGAATCAGATGTGGGGAATCAGAGGCAGGGAATCAGAGCTGGGGTATCAGAGGCGGGGAATCAGAGTTTGGGAATCAGAGGCGGGGAATCAGATATTGGGAATCAGAGGCGGGGAATCAGAGGTGCGGTAAGAGAGGCGGGAAATCAGATATGGGAATCAGAGGTGGGGAATCAGGGGAGGGGTATCAGAGGCTGGGTATCAGACACGGGGATTCAGGGGCGGGGAATCAGAGATGGGGAATCAGAGGCGGGGAATCAGAGGCAGGGAATCAGACGCGGGGAATCAGAGGCGGGGAATCAGTGCTGGGTAATCAGAGGCGGGGAATCAGAGTTGGGGAATCAGAGGCGGAGAATCAGATATGGGGAAAGAGAGGCGGGGAATCAGAGGCGGGGAAACAGAGGCGGGGAATCTGATATGGGGAATCAGAGGTGGCGAATGAAAGGCGGTGAATCAGAGATGGGGAATCAGAGGCGTGGAATCAGAGGCAGGGAATCAAACACGGGGAATCAGAGGTGGGGTATCAGAGCTGGGGAATCAGAGGCGGGGAATAAGAGTTGGGGAATCAGAGGCGAGGAATCAGATATTGGGAAACAGAGGCGGGGAATCAGAGGCAGGGAAACAGAGGTGGGGAATCAGATATGGGGAATCAGAGGTGGGGAATCAGAGGTTGGGAAACAGAGGCAGGGAATCAGAGGCGGGGAGTCAGAGGCGGGGAATCAGAGGCAGGGAATCAGATGTGCGGAATCAGAGATGGGGAATCAGAGGCAGCGAATCAGAGGCGGGGAACCAGAGGCGGGGATTCAGAGGCGGGGAATCAGATATGGGGAAACAGAGGCGGGGAATTAGAGGCGTGCAAACAGAGGCGGGGAATCAGATATGGGGAATCAGAGGTGGGGAATCAGAGGTGGGGAATCAGAGGTTGTGAATCAGAGATGGGGAATCACAGGCGGGAAATCAGAGGCAGGGAATCAGAGCTGGGGAATCAGAGGCGGGGAATCAGAGCTGGGGAATCAGAGGCAGGGAATCAGAGTTGGGGATTCAGAGGCGGGGAATCAGAGCTGGGGAATCAGAGGCGGGGAATCAGAGGCAGGGAATCAGAGGCGGGGAATCAGAGGCAGGGAATCAGATATGGGGATTCAGAGGTGGGGAAATCAGAGGTTGGGAATCAGAGGCGGGGAATCAGAGCTGGGGAATCAGAGTCGGGGAATCAGAGTTTGGGAATCAGAGGCGGGGAATTAGAGGCGCGGAAAGAGAGGCGGGGAATCAGATATGGGGAATCAGAGGTGGGGAATCAGATATGGGGAAACAGAGTCGGGGAATCAGAGGCGGGGAAAGAGAGGTGGGGAATCAGAGGCAGGGAATCAGAGGCGGGGAATCAGAGGCAGGGAATCAGATATGGGGATTCAGAGGTGGGGAAATCAGAGGTTGGGAATCAGAGGCGGGGAATCAGAGGTGGGGAAACAGAGCTGGGGAATCAGAGGCGGGGAATCAGAGTTGGGGAATCAGAGGTGGGGAATCAGACATGGGGAAGCAGAGGCGGGGAATCAGAGGCGCGGAAAGAGAGGCGGGGAATCAGATATGGGGAATCAGAGGTGGGGAATCAGATATGGGGAAACAGAGGCGGGGAATCAGAGGCGGGGAAACAGAGGTGGGGAATCTGATATGGGGAATCAGAGGTGGCGAATGAAAGGCGGTGAATCTGAGATGGGGAATTAGAGGCGGGGAATCAGAGGCAGGGAATCAAACACGGGGAATCAGAGGTGGGGAATCAGAGGCGGGGAATCAGATATGGGGAAACAGAGGTGGGGAATTAGAGGCAGGGAATCAGAGTTGGGGAATCAGAGGCGGGGAATCAGATATGGGGAAACAGAGGTGGGGAATCAGAGGCAGGGAAACAGAGGTGGGGAATCAGATATGGGGAATCAGAGGTGGGGAATCAGAGGTTGGGAAACAGAGGCAGGGAATCAGAGGCGGGGAGTCAGAGGCGGGGAATCAGAGGCAGGGAATCAGATGTGCTGAATCAGAGTTGGGGAATCAGAGGCAGCGAATCAGAGGCGGGGAACCAGATGCGGGGAATCAGATATGGGTAATCCGAGGCGGGGAATCAGAGTTGGGGAATCAGAGGCGGGGAATCAGATATGGGGAAAGAGAGGCGGTGAATCAGAGGCGGGGAAACAGAGGCGGGAATCTGATATGGGGAATCAGAGGTGGCGAATGAAAGGCGGTGAATCAGAGATGGGGAATCAGAGGCGGGGAATCAGAGGCAGGGAATCAAACACTGGGAATCAGAGGTGCGGTATCAGAGCTGGGGAATCAGAGGCGGGGAATCTGAGTTGGGGAATCAGAGGCGGGGAATCAGATATTGGGAAACAGAGGCGGGGAATCAGAGGCAGGGAAACAGAGGTGGGGAATCAGATATGGGGAAACAGAGGTGGGGAATCAGAGGTTGGGAAACAGAGGCAGGGAATCAGAGGCGGGGAGTCAGAGGCGGGGAATCAGAGGCAGGGAATCAAATGTGCGGAATCAGAGATGGGGAATCAGAGGCAGTGAATCAGAGGCGGGGAACCAGAGGCGGGGATTCAGAGGCGGGGAATCAGATATGGGGAAACAGAGGCGGGGAATTAGAGGCGGGCAAACAGAGGCGGGGAATCAGATATGGGGAATCAGAGGTGGGGAATCAGAGGTTGTTAATCAGAGATGGGGAATAACAGGCGGGAAATCAAAGGCAGGGAACCAGAGCTGGGGAATCAGAGGCGGGGAATCAGAGCTGGGGAATCAGAGGCGGGGAATCAGAGCTGGGGAATCAGAGGCAGGGAATCAGAGTTGGGGATTCAGAGGAGGGGAATCAGAGCTGGGGAATCAGTGGCGGGGAATCAGAGGCAGGGAATCAGAGGCGGGGAATCAGAGGCAGGGAATCAGATATGGGGATTCAGAGGTGGGGAATCAGAGGTTGGGAATCAGAGGCAGGGAATCGGAGGCAGGGTATCAGAGGCAGGGAATCAGATGTGGGGAATCAGAGGCTGGGAATCAGAGCTGGGGAATCAGAGGCGTGGAATCAGAGTTTGGGAATCAGAGGCGGGGAATTAGATATGGGGAAACAGAGGCGGGGAATCAGAGGTGGGGAAACAGAGCTGGTGAATCAGAGGCGGGGAATCAGAGTTGGGGAATCAGAGGCGGGGAATCAGATATGGGGAATCAGAGGCGGGGAATCAGAGGCGCGGAAAGAGAGGCGGGGAATCAGATATGGGGAATCAGAGGTGGGGAATCAGGGGCGTGGTATCAGAGGCTGGGTATCAGACAAGGGGATTCAGAGGCGGGGAATCAGAGATGGGGAATCAGAGGCGGGGAATCAGAGGCAGGGAATCAGATGCGGGGAATCAGAGGCGGGGAATCAGAGTCCAGGAATCAGAGGCGGGGAATCAGAGTTGGGGAATCAGAGGCGGGGAATCAGATATGGGGAAACAGAGGCGGGGAATCAGAGGCGGGGAAACAGAGGCGGGGAATCTGATATGGGGAATCAGAGGTGGCGAATGAAAGGAAGTGAATCAGAGATGGGGAATCAGAGGCGGGGAATCAGAGGCAGGGAATCAAACACGGTGAATCAGAGGCGGGGAATCAGAGCTGGAGAATCAGAGGCGGGGAATCAGAGTTGGGGAATCAGAGGCGGGGAATCAAATATGGGCAACCAGAGGCGGGGAATCAGAGGCAGGGAAACAGAGGTGGGGAATCAGATATGGGGTATCAGAGGTGGGGAATCAGAGGTTGGGAAACAGAGGCAGGGAATCAGAGGCGGGGAGTCAGAGGCGGGGAATCAGAGGCAGGGAATCAGATGTGCGGAATCAGAGATGGAGAATCAGATGCAGCGAAAAAGAGGCGGGGAACCAGAGGCGGGGAATCAGAGGCCGGGAATCAGAGGCCGGGAATGAGAGGCCGGGAATCAGAGGCCGGGGAATCAGAGGCGGGGAATCAGAGATGGGGAATCAGAGGCGGGGAATCAAACACGGGGAATCAGAGCTGGGGAATCTGAGGCGGGGAATCAGAGTTGGCGAATCAGATATGGGGAATCAGAGGTGGGGAATCAGGGGCGGGGAATCAGTGGCAGGGAATCAGAGGTGGGAATCAGAGGCGGGGCATCAGAGGCAGGGAATCAGACACGGGGAATCAGAGGCGGGGAATCAGAGATGGGGAATCAGAGGCGGTGAATCAGAGGCAGGGAATCGGACACCTGGAATCAGAGGCGGGGAATCAGAGCTGGGGAATCAGAAGCGGGGAATCAGAGTTGGGGAATCAGAGGCGGGGAATCAGATGTGGTGAATCAGAGGTGGGGAATCAGAGGTTGTGAATCGGAGATGGGGAATCACAGGCGGGAAATCAGAGGCAGGGAATCAGAGCTGGGGAATCAGAGGAGGGGAATCAGAGCTGGGGAATCAGAGGCAGGGAATCAGAGTTGGGGATTCAGAGGCGGGGAATCAGAGTTTGGGAATCAGAGGCGGGGAATCAGATATGGGGAATCAGAGGCGGGGAATCAGAGGCGCGGAAAGAGAGGCGGGAAATCAGATATAGGGAATCAGAGGTGGGGAATCAGGGGAGGGGTATCAGAGGCTGGGTATCAGACACGGGGATTCAGAGGCGGGGAATCAGAGATGGGGAATCAGAGGCGGGGAATAAGAGGCAGGGAATCAGACGCGGGCAATCAGAGGCGGGGAATCAGAGCTGGGTAATCAGAGGCGGGGAATCAGAGTTGGGGAATCAGAGGCGGGGAATCAGATATGGGGAAAGAGAGGCGGGGAATCAGAGGCGGGGAAACAGAGGCGGGGAATTCTATATGGGGAATCAGAGGTGGCGAATGAAAGGCGGTGAATCAGAGATGGGGAATCAGAGGCAGGGAATCAGATGTGCGGAATCAGAGATGAGGAATCAGAGGCAGCGAATCAGAGGCGGGGAACCAGAGGCGGGGAATCAGAGGCCGGGAATCAGAGGCCGGGAATGAGAGGCCGGGAATCAGAGATGGGGTATCAGAGGCGGGGAATCAAACACGGGGAATCAGAGCTGTGGAATCAGAGGCGGGGAATCAGAGTTGGGGAATCAGAGGCGGGGAATCAAATATGGGGAAACAGAGGCGGGGAATCAGAGGCGGGGAATCAGAGGCGCAGAAACAGAGGCGGGGTATCAGATATGGGGAATCAGAGGTGGGGAATCAGGGGCGGGGTATCAGAGGCTGGGTATCAGACACGGGGATTCAGAGGCGGGGAATCAGAGATGGGGAATCAGAGGCGGGGAATCAGAGGCAGGGAATCAGACGCGGCGAATCAGAGGCGGGGAATCAGAGCCTGGGAATCAGAGGCGATGAATCAGAGGCGGGGAAAGAGAGGCGGGGAATCAGATATGGGGACTCAGAGGTGGGGAATCAGAGGTTGGGAATCAGAGGCAGGGAATCAGAGGCGGGGAATCAGAGGCGGGGAATCAGAGGCAGGGTTTCGGATGTGCGGAATCAGTGATGGGGAATCAGAGGTGGGGAATCAGAGTCCAGGAATCAGAGATGGGGAATCAGAGGCGGGGAATCAGAGGCGGAAAAACATAGGTGGGGAATCAGATACGGGGAATCAGAGGTGGGGAATCAGAGGCGGTGAATCAGAGTTGGGGAATCAGAGGCGGGGAATCAGAGCTGGGGTATCAGAGGCGGGGAATCAGAGTTTGGGAATCAGAGGAGGGGAATCAGATATGGGGAATCAGAGGCGGGGAATCAGAGGCGCGGAAAGAGAGGCGGGAAATCAGATATGGGGAATCAGAGGTGCGAATCGGGGAGGGGTATCAGAGGCTGGGTATCAGAAACGGGGAATCAGAGGCAGGGAATCAGATGTGCGGAATCAGAGATGGGGAATCAGAGGCAGCGAATCAGAGGCGGGGAATCAGATATGGGTAATCAGAGGCGGGGAATCAGAGTTGGGGAATCAGAGGCGGGGAATCAGATATGGGAAAAGAGAGGCGGGGAATCAGAGGCGGGGAAACAGAGGCGGGGAATCTGATATGGGGAATCTGAGGTGGCGAATGAAAGGCGGTGAATCAGAGATGGGGAATCAGAGGCGGGGAATCAGAGGCAGGGAATCAAACACGGGGAATCAGAGGTGGGGTATCAGAGCTGGGGAATCAGAGGCGGGGAATCAGAGTTGGGGAATCAGAGGCGGGGAATCAGATATTGGGAAACAGAGGCGGGGAATCAGAGGCAGGGAAACAGAGGTGGGGAATCAGATATGGGGAATCAGAGGTGGGAAACAGAGGTTGGGAATGAGAGGCCGGGAATCAGAGGCCGGGGAATCAGAGGCGGGGAATCAGAGATGGGGAATCAGAGGCGGGGAATCAAACACGGGGAATCAAAGCTGGGGAATCAGAGGCGGGGAATCAGAGTTGGCGAATCAGATATGGGGAATCAGAGTTGGGGAATCAGGGGCGGGAAATCAGTGGCAGGGAATCAGAGGTGTGAATCAGAGGCGGGGAATCAGAGGCAGGGAATGAGACACGGGGAATCAGAGGCGGGGAATCAGAGATGGGGAATCAGAGGATGTGAATCAGAGGCAGGGAATCGGACACCGGGAATCAGAGGCGGGGAATCAGAGCTGGGGAATCAGAGGCGGGGAATCAGAGTTGGCGAATCAGAGGCGGGGAATCAGATGTGGTGAATCAGAGGTGGGGGATCAGAGGTTGTGAATCAGAGATGGGGAATCACAGGCGGGAAATCAGAGGCAGGGAATCAGAGCTGGGGAATCAGAGGAGGGGAATCAGAGCTGGGGAATCAGAGGCAGGGAATCAGAGTTGGGGATTCAGAGGCGGGGAATCTGAGCTGGGGAATCAGAAGCGGGGAATCAGAGGATGGGAATCAGAGGCAGGGAATCAGAGGCGGGGAATCAGAGGCAGGGAATCAGATGTGGGGAATCAGAGGCAGGGAATCAGAGCTGGGGTATCAGAGGCGGGGAATCAGAGTTTGGGAATCAGAGGCGGGGAATCAGATATTGGGAATCAGAGGCGGGGAATCAGAGGTGCGGTAAGAGAGGCGAGAAATCAGATATGGGAATCAGAGGTGGGGAATCAGGGGAGGGGTATCAGAGGCTGGGTATCAGACACGGGGATTCAGGGGCGGGGAATCAGAGATGGGGAATCAGAGGCGGGGAATCAGAGGCAGGGAATCAGACGCGGGGAATCAGAGGCGGGGAATCAGTGCTGGGTAATCAGAGGCGGGGAATCAGAGTTGGGGAATCAGAGGCGGAGAATCAGATATGGGGAAAGAGATGCGGGGAATCAGAGGCGGGGAAACAGAGGCGGGGAATCTGATATGGGGAATCAGAGGTGGCGAATGAAAGGCGGTGAATCAGAGATGGGGAATCAGAGGCGTGGAATCAGAGGCAGGGAATCAAACACGGGGAATCAGAGGTGGGGTATCAGAGCTGGGGAATCAGAGGCGGGGAATAAGAGTTGGGGAATCAGAGGCGAGGAATCAGATATTGGGAAACAGAGGCGGGGAATCAGAGGCAGGGAAACAGAGGTGGGGAATCAGATATGGGGAATCAGAGGTGGGGAATCAGAGGTTGGGAAACAGAGGCAGGGAATCAGAGGCGGGGAGTCAGAGGCGGGGAATCAGAGGCAGGGAATCAGATGTGCGGAATCAGAGATGGGGAATCAGAGGCAGCGAATCAGAGGCGGGGAACCAGAGGCGGGGATTCAGAGGCGGGGAATCAGATATGGGGAAACAGAGGCGGGGAATTAGAGGCGGGCAAACAGAGGCGGGGAATCAGATATGGGGAATCAGAGGTGGGGAATCAGAGGTGGGGAATCAGAGGTTGTGAATCAGAGATGGGGAATCACAGGCGGGAAATCAGAGGCAGGGAATCAGAGCTGGGGAATCAGAGGCGGGGAATCAGAGCTGGGGAATCAGAGGCAGGGAATCAGAGTTGGGGATTCAGAGGCGGGGAATCAGAGCTGGGGAATCAGAGGCGGGGAATCAGAGGCAGGGAATCAGAGGCGGGGAATCAGAGGCAGGGAATCAGATATGGGGATTCAGAGGTGGGGAAATCAGAGGTTGGGAATCAGAGGCGGGGAATCAGAGCTGGGGAATCAGAGTCGGGGAATCAGAGTTTGGGAATCAGAGGCGGGGAATTAGAGGCGCGGAAAGAGAGGCGGGGAATCAGATATGGGGAATCAGAGGTGGGGAATCAGATATGGGGAAACAGAGGCGGGGAATCAGAGGCGGGGAAAGAGAGGTGGGGAATCAGAGGCAGGGAATCAGAGGCGGAGAATCAGAGGCAGGGAATCAGATATGGGGATTCAGAGGTGGGGAAATCAGAGGTTGGGAATCAGAGGCGGGGAATCAGAGGTGGGGAAACAGAGCTGGGGAATCAGAGGCGGGGAATCAGAGTTGGGGAATCAGAGGTGGGGAATCAGACATGGGGAAGCAGAGGCGGGGAATCAGAGGCGCGG
Organism: Narcine bancroftii; assembly: GCF_036971445.1. Taxonomy (NCBI): domain Eukaryota; kingdom Metazoa; phylum Chordata; class Chondrichthyes; order Torpediniformes; family Narcinidae; genus Narcine; species Narcine bancroftii. The sequence continues at coordinate 57,970,862 of NC_091474.1, forward strand.
AAAGAGAGGCGGGGAATCAGATATGGGGAATCAGAGGTGGGGAATCAGATATGGGGAAACAGAGGCGGGGAATCAGAGGCGGGGAAACAGAGGTGGGGAATCTGATATGGGGAATCAGAGGTGGCGAATGAAAGGCGGTGAATCTGAGATGGGGAATCAGAGGCGGGGAATCAGAGGCAGGGAATCAAACACGGGGAATCAGAGGTGGGGAATCAGAGGCGGGGAATCAGATATGGGGAAACAGAGGTGGGGAATCAGAGGCAGGGAATCAGAGTTGGGGAATCAGAGGCGGGGAATCAGATATGGGGAAACAGTGGTGGGGAATCAGAGGCAGGGAAACAGAGGTGGGGAATCAGATATGGGGAATCAGAGGTGGGGAATCAGAGGTTGGGAAACAGAGGCAGGGAATCAGAGGCGGGGAGTCAGAGGCGGGGAATCAGAGGCAGGGAATCAGATGTGCTGAATCAGAGTTGGGGAATCAGAGGCAGCGAATCAGAGGCGGGGAACCAGATGCGGGGAATCAGATATGGGTAATCCGAGGCGGGGAATCAGAGTTGGGGAATCAGAGGCGGGGAATCAGATATGGGGAAAGAGAGGCGGTGAATCAGAGGCGGGGAAACAGAGGCGGGGAATCTGATATGGGGAATCAGAGGTGGCGAATGAAAGGCGGTGAATCAGAGATGGGGAATCAGAGGCGGGGAATCAGAGGCAGGGAATCAAACATGGGGAATCAGAGGTGGGGTATCAGAGCTGGGGAATCAGAGGCGGGGAATCTGAGTTGGGGAATCAGAGGCGGGGAATCAGATATTGGGAAACAGAGGCGGGGAATCAGAGGCAGGGAAACAGAGGTGGGGAATCAGATATGGGGAAACAGAGGTGGGGAATCAGAGGTTGGGAAACAGAGGCAGGGAATCAGAGGCGGGGAGTCAGAGGCGGGGAATCAGAGGCAGGGAATCAAATGTGCGGAATCAGAGATGGGGAATCAGAGGCAGCGAATCAGAGGCGGGGAACCAGAGGCGGGGATTCAGAGGCGGGGAATCAGATATGGGGAATCAGAGGTGGGGAATCAGAGGTTGTTAATCAGAGATGGGGAATAACAGGCGGGAAATCAAAGGCCGGGAACCAGAGCTGGGGAATCAGAGGCGGGGAATCAGAGCTGGGGAATCAGAGGCGGGGAATCAGAGCTGGGGAATCAGAGGCAGGGAATCAGAGTTGGGGATTCAGAGGAGGGGAATCAGAGCTGGGGAATCAGAGGCGGGGAATCAGAGGCAGGGAATCAGAGGCGGGGAATCAGAGGCAGGGAATCAGATATGGGGATTCAGAGGTGGGGAATCAGAGGTTGGGAATCAGAGGCAGGGAATCGGAGGCAGGGTATCAGAGGCAGGGAATCAGATGTGGGGAATCAGAGGCTGGGAATCAGAGCTGGGGAATCAGAGGCGTGGAATCAGAGTTTGGGAATCAGAGGCGGGGAATTAGATATGGGGAAACAGAGGCGGGGAATCAGAGGTGGGGAAACAGAGCTGGTGAATCAGAGGCGGGGAATCAGAGTTGGGGAATCAGAGGCGGGGAATCAGATATGGGGAATCAGAGGCGGGGAATCAGAGGCGCGGAAAGAGAGGCGGGGAATCAGATATGGGGAATCAGAGGTGGGGAATCAGGGGCGTGGTATCAGAGGCTGGGTATCAGACAAGGGGATTCAGAGCCGGGGAATCAGAGATGGGGAATCAGAGGCGGGGAATCAGAGGCAGGGAATCAGATGCGGGGAATCAGAGGCGGGGAATCAGAGTCCAGGAATCAGAGGCGGGGAATCAGAGTTGGGGAATCAGAGGCGGGGAATCAGATATGGGGAAACAGAGGCGGGGAATCAGAGGCGGGGAAACAGAGGCGGGGAATCTGATATGGGGAATCAGAGGTGGCGAATGAAAGGAAGTGAATCAGAGATGGGGAATCAGAGGCGGGGAATCAGAGGCAGGGAATCAAACACGGTGAATCAGAGGCGGGGAATCAGAGCTGGAGAATCAGAGGCGGGGAATCAGAGTTGGGGAATCAGAGGCGGGGAATCAAATATGGGCAACCAGAGGCGGGGAATCAGAGGCAGGGAAACAGAGGTGGGGAATCAGATATGGGGTATCAGAGGTGGGGAATCAGAGGTTGGGAAACAGAGGCAGGGAATCAGAGGCGGGGAGTCAGAGGCGGGGAATCAGAGGCAGGGAATCAGATGTGCGGAATCAGAGATGGAGAATCAGATGCAGCGAAAAAGAGGCGGGGTACCAGAGGCGGGGAATCAGAGGCCGGGAATCAGAGGCCGGGAATGAGAGGCCGGGAATCAGAGGCCGGGGAATCAGAGGCGGGGAATCAGAGATGGGGAATCAGAGGCGGGGAATCAAACACGGGGAATCAGAGCTGGGGAATCAGAGGCGGGGAATCAGAGTTGGCGAATCAGATATGGGGAATCAGAGGTGGGGAATCAGGGGCGGGGAATCAGTGGCAGGGAATCAGAGGTGGGAATCAGAGGCGGGGCATCAGAGGCAGGGAATCAGACACGGGGAATCAGAGGCGGGGAATCAGAGATGGGGAATCAGAGGCGGTGAATCAGAGGCAGGGAATCGGACACCTGGAATCAGAGGCGGGGAATCAGAGCTGGGGAATCAGAGGCGGGGAATCAGAGTTGGGGAATCAGAGGCGGGGAATCAGATGTGGTGAATCAGAGGTGGGGAATCAGAGGTTGTGAATCAGAGATGGGGAATCACAGGCGGGAAATCAGAGGCAGGGAATCAGAGCTGGGGAATCAGAGGAGGGGAATCAGAGCTGGGGAATCAGAGGCAGGGAATCAGAGTTGGGGATTCAGAGGCGGGGAATCAGAGCTGGGGAATCAGAAGCGGGGAATCAGAGGCGGGGAATCAGAAGCAGGGAATCAGAGGCAGGCAATCAGATATGGGGATTCAGAGGCAGGGAATCAGATGTGGGGAATCAGAGGCAGGGAATCAGAGCTGGGGAATCAGAGGCGGGGAATCAGAGTTTGGGAATCAGAGGCGGGGAATCAGATATGGGGAATCAGAGGCGGGGAATCAGAGGCGCGGAAAGAGAGGCGGGAAATCAGATATAGGGAATCAGAGGTGGGGAATCAGAGGCAGGGAATCAGATGTGCGGAATCAGAGATGGAGAATCAGATGCAGCGAAAAAGAGGCGGGGAACCAGAGGCGGGGAATCAGAGGCCGGGAATCAGAGGCCGGGAATGAGAGGCCGGGAATCAGAGGCCGGGGAATCAGAGGCGGGGAATCAGAGATGGGGAATCAGAGGCGGGGAATCAAACACGGGGAATCAGAGCTGGGGAATCTGAGGCGGGGAATCAGAGTTGGCGAATCAGATATGGGGAATCAGAGGTGGGGAATCAGGGGCGGGGAATCAGTGGCAGGGAATCAGAGGTGGGAATCAGAGGCGGGGCATCAGAGGCAGGGAATCAGACACGGGGAATCAGAGGCGGGGAATCAGAGATGGGGAATCAGAGGCGGTGAATCAGAGGCAGGGAATCGGACACCTGGAATCAGAGGCGGGGAATCAGAGCTGGGGAATCAGAAGCGGGGAATCAGAGTTGGGGAATCAGAGGCGGGGAATCAGATGTGGTGAATCAGAGGTGGGGAATCAGAGGTTGTGAATCAGAGATGGGGAATCACAGGCGGGAAATCAGAGGCAGGGAATCAGAGCTGGGGAATCAGAGGAGGGGAATCAGAGCTGGGGAATCAGAGGCAGGGAATCAGAGTTGGGGATTCAGAGGCGGGGAATCAGAGTTTGGGAATCAGAGGCGGGGAATCAGATATGGGGAATCAGAGGCGGGGAATCAGAGGCGCGGAAAGAGAGGCGGGAAATCAGATATAGGGAATCAGAGGTGGGGAATCAGGGGAGGGGTATCAGAGGCTGGGTATCAGACACGGGGATTCAGAGGCGGGGAATCAGAGATGGGGAATCAGAGGCGGGGAATAAGAGGCAGGGAATCAGACGCGGGCAATCAGAGGCGGGGAATCAGAGCTGGGTAATCAGAGGCGGGGAATCAGAGTTGGGGAATCAGAGGCGGGGAATCAGATATGGGGAAAGAGAGGCGGGGAATCAGAGGCGGGGAAACAGAGGCGGGGAATTCTATATGGGGAATCAGAGGTGGCGAATGAAAGGCGGTGAATCAGAGATGGGGAATCAGAGGCAGGGAATCAGATGTGCGGAATCAGAGATGAGGAATCAGAGGCAGCGAATCAGAGGCGGGGAACCAGAGGCGGGGAATCAGAGGCCGGGAATCAGAGGCCGGGAATGAGAGGCCGGGAATCAGAGATGGGGTATCAGAGGCGGGGAATCAAACACGGGGAATCAGAGCTGGGGAATCAGAGGCGGGGAATCAGAGTTGGGGAATCAGAGGCGGGGAATCAAATATGGGGAAACAGAGGCGGGGAATCAGAGGCGGGGAATCAGAGGCGCAGAAACAGAGGCGGGGTATCAGATATGGGGAATCAGAGGTGGGGAATCAGGGGCGGGGTATCAGAGGCTGGGTATCAGACACGGGGATTCAGAGGCGGGGAATCAGAGATGGGGAATCAGAGGCGGGGAATCAGAGGCAGGGAATCAGACGCGGCGAATCAGAGGCGGGGAATCAGAGCCTGGGAATCAGAGGCGATGAATCAGAGGCGGGGAAAGAGAGGCGGGGAATCAGATATGGGGACTCAGAGGTGGGGAATCAGAGGTTGGGAATCAGAGGCAGGGAATCAGAGGCGGGGAATCAGAGGCGGGGAATCAGAGGCAGGGTTTCGGATGTGCGGAATCAGTGATGGGGAATCAGAGGTGGGGAATCAGAGTCCAGGAATCAGAGATGGGGAATCAGAGGCGGGGAATCAGAGGCGGAAAAACATAGGTGGGGAATCAGATACGGGGAATCAGAGGTGGGGAATCAGAGGCGGTGAATCAGAGTTGGGGAATCAGAGGCGGGGAATCAGAGCTGGGGTATCAGAGGCGGGGAATCAGAGTTTGGGAATCAGAGGAGGGGAATCAGATATGGGGAATCAGAGGCGGGGAATCAGAGGCGCGGAAAGAGAGGCGGGAAATCAGATATGGGGAATCAGAGGTGCGAATCGGGGAGGGGTATCAGAGGCTGGGTATCAGAAACGGGGAATCAGAGGCAGGGAATCAGATGTGCGGAATCAGAGATGGGGAATCAGAGGCAGCGAATCAGAGGCGGGGAATCAGATATGGGTAATCAGAGGCGGGGAATCAGAGTTCGGGAATCAGAGGCGGGGAATCAGATATGGGAAAAGAGAGGCGGGGAATCAGAGGCGGGGAAACAGAGGCGGGGAATCTGATATGGGGAATCTGAGGTGGCGAATGAAAGGCGGTGAATCAGAGATGGGGAATCAGAGGCGGGGAATCAGAGGCAGGGAATCAAACACGGGGAATCAGAGGTGGGGTATCAGAGCTGGGGAATCAGAGGCGGGGAATCAGAGTTGGGGAATCAGAGGCGGGGAATCAGATATTGGGAAACAGAGGCGGGGAATCAGAGGCAGGGAAACAGAGGTGGGGAATCAGATATGGGGAATCAGAGGTGGGAAACAGAGGTTGGGAATGAGAGGCCGGGAATCAGAGGCCGGGGAATCAGAGGCGGGGAATCAGAGATGGGGAATCAGAGGCGGGGAATCAAACACGGGGAATCAAAGCTGGGGAATCAGAGGCGGGGAATCAGAGTTGGCGAATCAGATATGGGGAATCAGAGTTGGGGAATCAGGGGCGGGAAATCAGTGGCAGGGAATCAGAGGTGTGAATCAGAGGCGGGGAATCAGAGGCAGGGAATGAGACACGGGGAATCAGAGGCGGGGAATCAGAGATGGGGAATCAGAGGATGTGAATCAGAGGCAGGGAATCGGACACCGGGAATCAGAGGCGGGGAATCAGAGCTGGGGAATCAGAGGCGGGGAATCAGAGTTGGCGAATCAGAGGCGGGGAATCAGATGTGGTGAATCAGAGGTGGGGGATCAGAGGTTGTGAATCAGAGATGGGGAATCACAGGCGGGAAATCAGAGGCAGGGAATCAGAGCTGGGGAATCAGAGGAGGGGAATCAGAGCTGGGGAATCAGAGGCAGGGAATCAGAGTTGGGGATTCAGAGGCGGGGAATCTGAGCTGGGGAATCAGAAGCGGGGAATCAGAGGATGGGAATCAGAGGCAGGGAATCAGAGGCGGGGAATCAGAGGCAGGGAATCAGATGTGGGGAATCAGAGGCAGGGAATCAGAGATGGGGTATCAGAGGCGGGGAATCAGAGTTTGGGAATCAGAGGCGGGGAATCAGATATTGGGAATCAGAGGCGGGGAATCAGAGGTGCGGTAAGAGAGGCGGGAAATCAGATATGGGAATCAGAGGTGGGGAATCAGGGGAGGGGTATCAGAGGCTGGGTATCAGACACGGGGATTCAGGGGCGGGGAATCAGAGATGGGGAATCAGAGGCGGGGAATCAGAGGCAGGGAATCAGACGCGGGGAATCAGAGGCGGGGAATCAGTGCTGGGTAATCAGAGGCGGGGAATCAGAGTTGGGGAATCAGAGGCGGAGAATCAGATATGGGGAAAGAGAGGCGGGGAATCAGAGGCGGGGAAACAGAGGCGGGGAATCTGATATGGGGAATCAGAGGTGGCGAATGAAAGGCGGTGAATCAGAGATGGGGAATCAGAGGCGTGGAATCAGAGGCAGGGAATCAAACACGGGGAATCAGAGGTGGGGTATCAGAGCTGGGGAATCAGAGGCGGGGAATAAGAGTTGGGGAATCAGAGGCGAGGAATCAGATATTGGGAAACAGAGGCGGGGAATCAGAGGCAGGGAAACAGAGGTGGGGAATCAGATATGGGGAATCAGAGGTGGGGAATCAGAGGTTGGGAAACAGAGGCAGGGAATCAGAGGCGGGGAGTCAGAGGCGGGGAATCAGAGGCAGGGAATCAGATGTGCGGAATCAGAGATGGGGAATCAGAGGCAGCGAATCAGAGGCGGGGAACCAGAGGCGGGGATTCAGAGGCGGGGAATCAGATATGGGGAAACAGAGGCGGGGAATTAGAGGCGGGCAAACAGAGGCGGGGAATCAGATATGGGGAATCAGAGGTGGGGAATCAGAGGTGGGGAATCAGAGGTTGTGAATCAGAGATGGGGAATCACAGGCGGGAAATCAGAGGCAGGGAATCAGAGCTGGGGAATCAGAGGCGGGGAATCAGAGCTGGGGAATCAGAGGCAGGGAATCAGAGTTGGGGATTCAGAGGCGGGGAATCAGAGCTGGGGAATCAGAGGCGGGGAATCAGAGGCAGGGAATCAGAGGCGGGGAATCAGAGGCAGGGAATCAGATATGGGGATTCAGAGGTGGGGAAATCAGAGGTTGGGAATCAGAGGCGGGGAATCAGAGCTGGGGAATCAGAGTCGGGGAATCAGAGTTTGGGAATCAGAGGCGGAGAATTAGAGGCGCGGAAAGAGAGGCGGGGAATCAGATATGGGGAATCAGAGGTGGGGAATCAGAGTTGGGGAATCAGAGGCGGGGAATCAGATATGGGGAAACAGTGGTGGGGAATCAGAGGCAGGGAAATAGAGGTGGGGAATCAGATATGGGGAATCAGAGGTGGGGAATCAGAGGTTGGGAAACAGAGGCAGGGAATCAGAGGCGGGGAGTCAGAGGCGGGGAATCAGAGGCGGGGAATCAGAGGCAGGGAATCAGATATGGGGATTCAGAGGTGGGGAAATCAGAGGTTGGGAATCAGAGGCGGGGAATCAGAGGTGGGGAAACAGAGCTGGGGAATCAGAGGCGGGGAATCAGAGTTGGGGAATCAGAGGTGGGGAATCAGACATGGGGAAGCAGAGGCGGGGAATCAGAGGCGCGGAAAGAGAGGCGGGGAATCAGATATGGGGAATCAGAGGTGGGGAATCAGATATGGGGAAACAGAGGCGGGGAATCAGAGGCGGGGAAACAGAGGTGGGGAATCTGATATGGGGAATCAGAGGTGGCGAATGAAAGGCGGTGAATCTGAGATGGGGAATCAGAGGCGGGGAATCAGAGGCAGGGAATCAAACACGGGGAATCAGAGGTGGGGAATCAGAGGCGGGGAATCAGATATGGGGAAACAGAGGTGGGGAATCAGAGGCAGGGAATCAGAGTTGGGGAATCAGAGGCGGGGAATCAGATATGGGGAAACAGTGGTGGGGAATCAGAGGCAGGGAAACAGAGGTGGGGAATCAGATATGGGGAATCAGAGGTGGGGAATCAGAGGTTGGGAAACAGAGGCAGGGAATCAGAGGCGGGGAGTCAGAGGCGGGGAATCAGAGGCAGGGAATCAGATGTGCTGATTCAGAGTTGGGGAATCAGAGGCAGCGAATCAGAGGCGGGGAACCAGATGCGGGGAATCAGATATGGGTAATCCGAGGCGGGGAATCAGAGTTGGGGAATCAGAGGCGGGGAATCAGATATGGGGAAAGAGAGGCGGTGAATCAGAGGCGGGGAAACAGAGGCGGGGAATCTGATATGGGGAATCAGAGGTGGCGAATGAAAGGCGGTGAATCAGAGATGGGGAATCAGAGGCGGGGAATCAGAGGCAGGGAATCAAACATGGGGAATCAGAGGTGGGGTATCAGAGCTGGGGAATCAGAGGCGGGGAATCTGAGTTGGGGAATCAGAGGCGGGGAATCAGATATTGGGAAACAGAGGCGGGGAATCAGAGGCAGGGAAACAGAGGTGGGGAATCAGATATGGGGAAACAGAGGTGGGGAATCAGAGGTTGGGAAACAGAGGCAGGGAATCAGAGGCGGGGAGTCAGAGGCGGGGAATCAGAGGCAGGGAATCAAATGTGCGGAATCAGAGATGGGGAATCAGAGGCAGCGAATCAGAGGCGGGGAACCAGAGGCGGGGATTCAGAGGCGGGGAATCAGATATGGGGAATCAGAGGTGGGGAATCAGAGGTTGTTAATCAGAGATGGGGAATAACAGGCGGGAAATCAAAGGCCGGGAACCAGAGCTGGGGAATCAGAGGCGGGGAATCAGAGCTGGGGAATCAGAGGCGGGGAATCAGAGCTGGGGAATCAGAGGCAGGGAATCAGAGTTGGGGATTCAGAGGAGGGGAATCAGAGCTGGGGAATCAGAGGCGGGGAATCAGAGGCAGGGAATCAGAGGCGGGGAATCAGAGGCAGGGAATCAGATATGGGGATTCAGAGGTGGGGAATCAGAGGTTGGGAATCAGAGGCAGGGAATCGGAGGCAGGGTATCAGAGGCAGGGAATCAGATGTGGGGAATCAGAGGCTGGGAATCAGAGCTGGGGAATCAGAGGCGTGGAATCAGAGTTTGGGAATCAGAGGCGGGGAATTAGATATGGGGAAACAGAGGCGGGGAATCAGAGGTGGGGAAACAGAGCTGGTGAATCAGAGGCGGGGAATCAGAGTTGGGGAATCAGAGGCGGGGAATCAGATATGGGGAATCAGAGGCGGGGAATCAGAGGCGCGGAAAGAGAGGCGGGGAATCAGATATGGGGAATCAGAGGTGGGGAATCAGGGGCGTGGTATCAGAGGCTGGGTATCAGACAAGGGGATTCAGAGCCGGGGAATCAGAGATGGGGAATCAGAGGCGGGGAATCAGAGGCAGGGAATCAGATGCGGGGAATCAGAGGCGGGGAATCAGAGTCCAGGAATCAGAGGCGGGGAATCAGAGTTGGGGAATCAGAGGCGGGGAATCAGATATGGGGAAACAGAGGCGGGGAATCAGAGGCGGGGAAACAGAGGCGGGGAATCTGATATGGGGAATCAGAGGTGGCGAATGAAAGGAAGTGAATCAGAGATGGGGAATCAGAGGCGGGGAATCAGAGGCAGGGAATCAAACACGGTGAATCAGAGGCGGGGAATCAGAGCTGGAGAATCAGAGGCGGGGAATCAGAGTTGGGGAATCAGAGGCGGGGAATCAAATATGGGCAACCAGAGGCGGGGAATCAGAGGCAGGGAAACAGAGGTGGGGAATCAGATATGGGGTATCAGAGGTGGGGAATCAGAGGTTGGGAAACAGAGGCAGGGAATCAGAGGCGGGGAGTCAGAGGCGGGGAATCAGAGGCAGGGAATCAGATGTGCGGAATCAGAGATGGAGAATCAGATGCAGCGAAAAAGAGGCGGGGTACCAGAGGCGGGGAATCAGAGGCCGGGAATCAGAGGCCGGGAATGAGAGGCCGGGAATCAGAGGCCGGGGAATCAGAGGCGGGGAATCAGAGATGGGGAATCAGAGGCGGGGAATCAAACACGGGGAATCAGAGCTGGGGAATCAGAGGCGGGGAATCAGAGTTGGCGAATCAGATATGGGGAATCAGAGGTGGGGAATCAGGGGCGGGGAATCAGTGGCAGGGAATCAGAGGTGGGAATCAGAGGCGGGGCATCAGAGGCAGGGAATCAGACACGGGGAATCAGAGGCGGGGAATCAGAGATGGGGAATCAGAGGCGGTGAATCAGAGGCAGGGAATCGGACACCTGGAATCAGAGGCGGGGAATCAGAGCTGGGGAATCAGAGGCGGGGAATCAGAGTTGGGGAATCAGAGGCGGGGAATCAGATGTGGTGAATCAGAGGTGGGTAATCAGAGGTTGTGAATCAGAGATGGGGAATCACAGGCGGGAAATCAGAGGCAGGGAATCAGAGCTGGGGAATCAGAGGAGGGGAATCAGAGCTGGGGAATCAGAGGCAGGGAATCAGAGTTGGGGATTCAGAGGCGGGGAATCAGAGCTGGGGAATCAGAAGCGGGGAATCAGAGGCGGGGAATCAGAAGCAGGGAATCAGAGGCAGGCAATCAGATATGGGGATTCAGAGGCAGGGAATCAGATGTGGGGAATCAGAGGCAGGGAATCAGAGCTGGGGAATAAGAGGCGGGGAATCAGAGTTTGGGAATCAGAGGCGGGGAATCAGATATGGGGAATCAGAGGCGGGGAATCAGAGGCGCGGAAAGAGAGGCGGGAAATCAGATATAGGGAATCAGAGGTGGGGAATCAGGGGAGGGGTATCAGAGGCTGGGTATCAGACACGGGGATTCAGAGGCGGGGAATCAGAGATGGGGAATCAGAGGCGGGGAATAAGAGGCAGGGAATCAGACGCGGGCAATCAGAGGCGGGGAATCAGAGCTGGGTAATCAGAGGCGGGGAATCAGAGTTGGGGAATCAGAGGCGGGGAATCAGATATGGGGAAAGAGAGGCGGGGAATCAGAGGCGGGGAAACAGAGGCGGGGAATTCTATATGGGGAATCAGAGGTGGGGAATGAAAGGCGGTGAATCAGAGATGGGGAATCAGAGGCGGGGAATCAGAGGCAGGGAATCAAACACGGAGAATCAGAGGTGGGGTATCAGAGCTGGGGAATCAGAGGCGGGGAATCAGAGTTGGGGAATCAGAGGCGAGGAATCAGATATTAGGAAACAGAGGCGGGGAATCAGAGGCAGGGAAACAGAGGTGGGGAATCAGATATGGGGAATCAGAGGTGGGGAATCAGAGGTTGGGAAATAGAGGCAGGGAATCAGAGGCGGGGAGTCAGAGGCGGGGAATCAGAGGCAGGGAATCACATGTGCGGAATCAGAGATGGGGAATCAGAGGCAGCGAATCAGAGGCGGGGAACCAGAGGCGGGGATTCAGAGGCGGGGAATCAGATATGGGGAAACAGAGGCGGGGAATTAGAGGCGGGCAAACAGAGGCGGGGAATCAGATATGGGGAATCAGAGGTGGGGAATCAGAGGTTGTGAATCAGAGATGGGGAATCACAGGCGGGAAATCAGAGGCAGGGAATCAGAGCTGGGGAATCAGAGGCGGGGAATCAGAGCTCGGGAATCAGAGGCAGGGAATCAGAGTTGGGGATTCAGAGGCGGGGAATCAGAGCTGGGGAATCAGAGGCGGGGAATCAGAGGCAGGGAATCAGAGGCGGGGAATCAGAGGCAGGGAATCAGATATGGGGATTCAGAAGTGGGGAATCAGAGGTTGGGAATCAGAGGCAGGGAATCGGAGGCAGGGAATCAGAGGCAGGGAATCAGAGGCGGGGAATCAGAGCTGGGGAATCAGAGTCGGGGAATCAGAGTTTGGGAATCAGAGGCGGGGAATTAGATATGGGGAAACAGAGGCGGGGAATCAGAGGTGGGGAAACAGAGCTGGGGATTCAGAGGCGGGGAATCAGAGTTGGGGAATCAGAGGCGGGGAATCAGATATGGGGAAGCAGAGGTGGGGAATCAGAGGCGCGGAAAGAGAGGCGGGGAATCAGATATGGGGAATCAGAGGTGGGGAATCAGATATGGGGAAACAGAGGCGGGGAATCAGAGGCGGGGAAACAGAGGTGGGGTATCTGATATGTGGAATCAGAGGTGGCGAATGAAAGGCGGTGAATCTGAGATGGGGAATCAGAGGCGGGGAATCAGAGGCAGGGAATCAAACACGGGGAATCAGAGTTGGGGAATCAGAGGTGGGGAATCAGAAGTTGTGAATCAGAGATGGGGAATCACAGGCGGGAAATCAAAGGCAGGGAATCAGAGCTGGGGAATCAGAGGCGGGGAATCTGAGCTGGGGAATCAGAGGCGGGGAATCAGAGCTGGGGAATCAGAGGCAGGGAATCAGAGTTGGGGATTCAGAGGCAGGGAATCAGTGCTGGGGAATCAGTGGCGGGGAATCAGAGGCAGGGAATCAGAGGCGGGGAATCAGAGGCAGGGAATCAGATATGGGGATTCAAAGGTGGGGAATCAGATGTTGGGAATCAGAGGCAGGGAATCGGAGGCAGGGAATCAGAGGCAGGTAGTCAGATGTGGGGAATCAGAGGCTGGGAATCAGAGCTGGGGAATCAGGCGTGGAATCAGAGTTTGGGAATCAGAGGCGGGGAATTAGATATGGGGAAACAGAGGCGGGGAATCAGAGGTGGGGAAACAGAGCTGGTGAATCAGAGGCGGGGAATCAGAGTTGGGGAATCAGAGGCGGGGAATCAGAGGCGCGGAAAGAGAGGCGGGGAATCAGATATGGGGAATCAGAGGTGGGGAATCAGGGGCGGGGTATCAGAGGCTGGGTATCAGACACGGGGATTCAGAGGCGGGGAATCAGACATGGGGAATCAGAGGCGGGGAATCAGAGGCAGGGAATCAGATGAGGGGAATCAGAGGCGGGGAATCAGAGTCCAGGAATCAGAGGTGGGGTGTCAGAGCTGGGGAATCAGAGGCGGGGAATCAGATATGGGGAATCAGAGGCGAGGAATCAGATATTGGGAAACAGAGGCGGGGAATCAGAGGCAGGGAAACAGAGGTGGGGAATCAGATATGGGGAATCAGATGTGGGGAATCAGAGGTTGGGAAACAGAGGCAGGGAATCAGAGGTGGGGAGTCAGAGGCGGGGAATCAGAGGCAGGGAATCAGATGTGCGGAATCAGAGATGGGGAATCAGAGGCAGCGAATCAGAGGCGGGGAACCAGAGGCGGGGATTCAGAGGCGGGGAATCAGATATGGGGAAACAGAGGCGGGGAATTAGAGGCGGGCAAACAGAGGCAGGGAATCAGATGTGGGGAATCAGAGGCAGGGAATCAGAGCTGGGGAATCAGAGGCGGGGAATCAGAGTTTGGGAATCAGAGGCGGGGAATCAGATATGGGGAATCAGAGGCGGGGAATCAGAGGCGCGGAAAGAGAGGCGGGAAATCAGATATGGGGAATCAGAGGTGGGGAATCAGGGGAGGGGTATCAGAGGCTGGGTATCAGACACGGGGATTCAGAGGCGGGGAATCAGAGATGGGGAATCAGAGGCAGGGAATCGGAGGCAGGGAATCAGAGGCAGGGAATCAGATGTGGGGAATCAGAGGCGGGGAATCAGAGCTGGGGAATCAGAGTCGGGGAATCAGAGTTTGGGAATCAGAGGCGGGGAATTAGATTTGGGGAAACAGAGGCGGGGAATCAGAGGTGGGGAAACAGAGCTGGGGAATCAGAGGCGGGGAATCAGAGTTGGGGAATCAGAGGTGGGGAATCAGACATGGGGAAGCAGAGGCGGGGAATCAGAGGCGCGGAAAGAGAGGCGGGGAATCAGATATGAGGAATCAGAGGTGGGGAATCAGATATGGGGAAACAGAGGCGGGGAATCAGAGGCGGGGAAACAGAGGTGGGGAATCTGATATGGGGAATCAGAGGTGGCGAATGAAAGGCGGTGAATCTGAGATGGGGAATCAGAGGCGGGGAATCAGAGGCAGGGAATCAAACACGGGGAATCAGAGGTGGGGAATCAGAGCTGGGGAATCAGAGGCGGGGAATCAGAGTTGGGGAATCAGAGGCGGGGAATCAGATATGGGGAAACAGAGGTGGGGAATCAGAGGCAGGGAAACAGAGGTGGGGAATCAGATATGGGGAATCAGAGGTGGGGAATCAGAGGTTGGAAACAGAGGCAGGGAATCAGAGGCGGGGAGTCAGAGGCGGGGAATCAGAGGCAGGGAATCAGATGTGCAGAATCAGAGATGGGGAATCAGAGGCAGCGAATCAGAGGCGGGGAACCAGATGCGGGGAATCAGATATGGGTAATCAGGGGCGGGGAATCAGAGTTGGGGAATCAGAAGCGGGGAATCAGATATGGGGAAAGAGAGGCGGTGAATCAGAGGCGGGGAAACAGAGGCGGGGAATCTGATATGGGGAATCAGAGGTGGCGAATGAAAGGCGGTGAATCAGAGATGGGGAATCAGAGGCGGGGAATCAGAGGCAGGGAATCAAACACGGGGAATCAGAGGTGGGGTATCAGAGCTGGGGAATCAGAGGCGGGGAATCTGAGTTGGGGAATCAGAGGCGGGGAATCAGATATTGGGAAACAGAGGCGGGGAATCAGAGGCAGGGAAACAGAGGTGGGAAATTAGATATGGGGAAACAGAGGTGGGGAATCAGAGGTTGGGAAACAGAGGCAGGGAATCAGAGGCGGGGAGTCAGAGGCGGGGAATCAGAGGCAGGGAATCAAATGTGCGGAATCAGAGATGGGGAATCAGAGGCAGCGAATCAGAGGCGGGGAACCAGAGGCGGGGATTCAGAGGCGGGGAATCAGATATGGGGAAACAGAGGCGGGGAATTAGAGGCGGGCAAACAGAGGCGGGGAATCAGATATGGGGAATCAGAGGTGGGGAATCAGAGGTTGTGAATCAGAGATGGGGAATCACAGGCGGGAAATCAAAGGCAGGGAATCAGAGCTGGGGAATCAGAGGCGGGGAATCAGAGCTGGGGAATCAGAGGCGGGGAATCAGAGCTGGGGAATCAGAGGCAGGGAATCAGAGTTGGGGATTCAGAGGAGGGGAATCAGAGCTGGGGAATCAGTGGCGGGGAATCAGAGGCGGGGAATCAGAGGCAGGGAATCACATATGGGGATTCAGAGGTGGGGAATCAGAGGTTGGGAATCAGAGGCAGGGAATCGGAGGCAGGGTATCAGAGGCAGGGAATCAGATGTGGGGAATCAGAGGCTGGGAATCAAAGCTGGGGAATCAGAGGCGTGGAATCAGAGTTTGGGAATCAGAGGCGGGGAATTAGATATGGGGAAACAGAGGCGGGGAATCAGAGGTGGGGAAACAGAGCTGGTGAATCAGAGGCAGGGAATCAGAGTTGGGGAATCAGAGGCGGGGAATCAGATATGGGGAATCAGAGGCGGGGAATCAGAGGCGCGGAAAGAGAGGCGGGGAATCAGATATAGGGAATCAGAGGTGGGGAATCAGGGGCGGGTTATCAGAGGCTGGGTATCAGACACGGGGATTCAGAGGCGGGGAATCAGAGATGGGGAATCAGAGGCGGGGAATCAGAGGCAGGGAATCAGATGCGGGGAATCAGAGGCGGGGAATCAGAGTCCAGGAATCAGAGGCGGGGAATCAGAGTTGGGGAATCAGAGGCGGGGAATCAGATATGGGGAAACAGAGGCGGGGAATCAGAGGCGGGGAAACAGAGGCGGGGAATCTGATATGGGAAATCAGAGGTGGCGAATGAAAGGAAGTGAATCAGAGATGGGGAATCAGAGGCGGGGAATCAGAGGCAGGGAATCAAACACGGTGAATCAGAGGCGGGGAATCAGAGCTGGAGAATCAGAGGCGGGGAATCAGAATTGGGGAATCAGAGGCGGGGAATCAAATATGGGCAACCAGAGGCGGGGAATCAGAGGCAGGGAAACAGAGGTGGGGAATCAGATATGGGGTATCAGAGGTGGGGAATCAGAGGTTGGGAAACAGAGGCAGGGAATCAGAGGCGGGGAGTCAGAGGCGGGGAATCAGAGGCAGGGAATCAGATGTGCGGAATCAGAGATGGAGAATCAGATGCAGCGAAAAAGAGGCGGGGAACCAGAGGCGGGGAATCAGAGGCCGGGAATGAGAGGCCGGGAATTAGAGGCCGGGGAATCAGAGTTGGCGAATCAGATATGGGGAATCAGAGGTGGGGAGTCAGGGGCGGGGAATCAGTGGCAGGGAATCAGAGGTGGGAATCAGAGGCGGGGAATCAGAGGCAGGGAATCAGACACGGGGAATCAGAGGCGGGGAATCAGAGATGGGGAATCAGAGGCGGTGAATCAGAGGCAGGGAATCGGACACCTGGAATCAGAGGCGCGGAATCAGAGCTGGGGAATCAGAGGCGGGGATTCAGAGTTGGGGAATCAGAGGCGGGGAATCAGATGTGGTGAATCAGAGGTGGGGAATCAGAGGTTGTGAATCAGAGATGGGGAATCACAGGTGGGAAATCAGAGGCAGGGAATCAGAGCTGGGGAATCAGAGGAGGGGAATCAGAGCTGGGGAATCAGAGGCAGGGAATCAGAGTTGGGGATTCAGAGGCGGGGAATCAGAGCTGGGGAATCAGAAGCGGGGAATCAGAGGCGGGGAATCAGAGGCGGGGAATCAGAGGCAGGCAATCAGATATGGGGATTCAGAGGCAGGGAATCAGATGTGGGGAATCAGAGGCAGGGAATCAGAGTTGGCGAATCAGAGGCGAGGAATCAGATATTAGGAAACAGAGGCGGGGAATCAGAGGCAGGGAAACAGAGGTGGGGAATCAGATATGGGGAATCAGAGGTGGGGAATCAGAGTTTGGGAAACAGAGGCAGGGAATCAGAGGCGGGGAGTCAGAGGCGGGAAATCAGAGGCAGGGAATCAGATGTGTGGAATCAGAGATGGGGAATCAGAAGCAGCGAATCAGAGGCGGGGAACGAGAGGCGGGGATTCAGAGGCGGGGAATCAGATATGGGGAAACAGAGGCGGGGAATTAGAGGCGGGCAAACAGAGGCGGGGAATCAGATATGGGGAATCAGAGGTGGGGAATCAGAGGTTGTGAATCAGAGATGGGGAATCACAGGCGGGAAATCAGAGGCAGGGAATCAGAGCTGGGGAATCAGAGGCGGGGAATCAGAGCTCGGGAATCAGAGGCAGTGAATCAGAGTTGGGGATTCAGAGGCGGGGAATCAGAGCTGGGGAATCAGAGGCGGGGAATCAGAGGCAGGGAATCAGATATGAGGATTCAGAGGTGGGGAATCAGAGGTTGGGAATCAGAGGCAGGGAATCGGAGGCAGGGAATCAGAGGCAGGGAATCAGAGGTGGGGAATCAGAGCTGGGGAATCAGAGTCGGGGAATCAGAGTTTGGGAATCAGAGGCGGGGAATTAGATATGGGGAAACAGAGGCGGGGAATCAGAGGTGGGGAAACAGAGCTGGGGAATCAGAGGCGGGGAATCAGAGTTGGGGAATCAGAGGCGGGGAATCAGATATGGGGAAGCAGAGGTGGAGAATCAGAGGCGCGGAAAGAGAGGCGGTGAATCAGATATGGGGAATCAGAGGTGGGGAATCAGATATGGGGAAACAGAGGCGGGGAATCAGAGGCGGGGAAACAGAGGTGGGGAATCTGATATGTGGAATCAGAGGTGGCGAATGAAAGGCGGTGAATCTTAGATGGGGAATCAGAGGCGGGGAATCAGAGGCAGGGAATCAAACACGGGGAATCAGAGTTGGGGAATCAGAGGTGGGGAATCAGAGGTTGTGAATCAGAGATGGGGAATCACAGGCGGGAAATCAAAGGCAGGGAATCAGAGCTGGGGAATCAGAGGCGGGGAATCAGAGCTGGGGAATCAGAGGCGGGGAATCAGAGCTGGGGAATCAGAGGCAGGGAATCAGAGTTGGGGATTCAGAGGCGAGGAATCAGAGCTGGGGAATCAGTGGCGGGGAATCAGAGGCAGGGAATCAGAGGCGGGGAATCAGAGGCAGGGAATCAGATATGGGGATTCAGAGGTGGGGAATCAGATGTTGGGAATCAGAGGCAGGGAATCGGAGGCAGGGAATCAGAGGCAGGTAATCAGATGTGGGGAATCAGAGGCTGGGAATCAGAGCTGGGGAATCAGGCGTGGAATCAGAGTTTGGGAATCAGAGGCGGGGAATTAGATATGGGGAAACAGAGGCGGGGAATCAGAGGTGGGGAAACAGAGCTGGTGAATCAGAGGCGGGGAATCAGAGTTGGGGAATCAGAGGCGGGGAATCAGAGGCGGGGAATCAGAGGCGCGGAAAGAGAGGCGGGGAATCAGATATGGGGAATCAGAGGTGGGGAATCAGGGGCGGGGTATCAGAGGCTGGGTATCAGACACGGGGATTCAGAGGCGGGGAATCAGAGATGCGGAATCAGAGGCGGGGAATCAGAGGCAGGGAATCAGATGAGGGGAATCAGAGGTGGGGAATCAGAGTCCAGGAATCAGAGGCGGGGAATCAGAGTTGGGGAATCAGAGGCGGGGAATCAGAGGCGGGGAAACAGAGGCGGGGAATCAGAGGCGGGGAAACTGAGGCGGGGAATCTGATATGGGGAATCAGAGGTGGCGAATGAAAGGAAGTGAATCAGAGATGGGGAATCAGAGGCGGGGAATCAGAGGCAGGGAATCAAACACGGTGAATCAGAGGCGGGGAATCAGAGCTGGAGAATCAGAGGCGGGGAATCAGAGTTGGGGAATCAGAGGCGGGGAATCAAATATGGGGAACCAGAGGCGGGGAATCAGAGGCAGGGAAACAGAGGTGGGGAATCAGATATGGGGTATCAGGGGTGGGGAATCAGAGGTTGGGAAACAGAGGCAGGGAATCAGAGGCGGGGTGTCAGAGGCGGGGAATCAGAGGCAGGGAATCAGATGTGCGGAATCAGAGATGGAGAATCAGATGCAGCGAAAAAGAGACGGGGAACCAGAGGCGGGGAATCAGAGGCCGGGAATCAGAGGCCGGGAATGAGAGGCCGGGAATGAGAGGCCGGGGAATCAGAGGCGGTGAATCAGAGATGGGGAATCAGAGGCGGGGAATCAAACATGGGGAATCAGAGCTGGGGAATCAGAGGCGGGGAATCAGAGTTGGCGAATCAGATATGGGGAATCAGAGGTGGGGAATCAGGGACGGGGAATCAGAGGCAGGGAATCAGAGGCGGGGAATCAGAGGCAGGGAATCAGATATGGGGATTCAGAGGTGGGGAATCAGAGGTTGGGAATCAGAGGCAGGGAATCGGAGGCAGGGAATCAGAGGCAGGGAATCAGAGGCGGGGAATCAGAGCTGGGGAATCAGAGTCGGGGAATCAGAGTTTGGGAATCAGAGGCGGGGAATTAGATATGGGGAAACAGAGGCGGGGAATCAGAGGTGGGGAAACAGAGCTGGGGATTCAGAGGCGGGGAATCAGAGTTGGGGAATCAGAGGCGGGGAATCAGATATGGGGAAGCAGAGGTGGGGAATCAGAGGCGCGGAAAGAGAGGCGGGGAATCAGATATGGGGAATCAGAGGTGGGGAATCAGATATGGGGAAACAGAGGCGGGGAATCAGAGGCGGGGAAACAGAGGTGGGGTATCTGATATGTGGAATCAGAGGTGGCGAATGAAAGGCGGTGAATCTGAGATGGGGAATCAGAGGCGGGGAATCAGAGGCAGGGAATCAAACACGGGGAATCAGAGTTGGGGAATCAGAGGTGGGGAATCAGAGGTTGTGAATCAGAGATGGGGAATCACAGGCGGGAAATCAAAGGCAGGGAATCAGAGCTGGGGAATCAGAGGCGGGGAATCTGAGCTGGGGAATCAGAGGCGGGGAATCAGAGCTGGGGAATCAGAGGCAGGGAATCAGAGTTGGGGATTCAGAGGCAGGGAATCAGTGCTGGGGAATCAGTGGCGGGGAATCAGAGGCAGGGAATCAGAGGCGGGGAATCAGAGGCAGGGAATCAGATATGGGGATTCAAAGGTGGGGAATCAGATGTTGGGAATCAGAGGCAGGGAATCGGAGGCAGGGAATCAGAGGCAGGTAGTCAGATGTGGGGAATCAGAGGCTGGGAATCAGAGCTGGGGAATCAGGCGTGGAATCAGAGTTTGGGAATCAGAGGCGGGGAATTAGATATGGGGAAACAGAGGCGGGGAATCAGAGGTGGGGAAACAGAGCTGGTGAATCAGAGGCGGGGAATCAGAGTTGGGGAATCAGAGGCGGGGAATCAGAGGCGCGGAAAGAGAGGCGGGGAATCAGATATGGGGAATCAGAGGTGGGGAATCAGGGGCGGGGTATCAGAGGCTGGGTATCAGACACGGGGATTCAGAGGCGGGGAATCAGACATGGGGAATCAGAGGCGGGGAATCAGAGGCAGGGAATCAGATGAGGGGAATCAGAGGCGGGGAATCAGAGTCCAGGAATCAGAGGTGGGGTGTCAGAGCTGGGGAATCAGAGGCGGGGAATCAGATATGGGGAATCAGAGGCGAGGAATCAGATATTGGGAAACAGAGGCGGGGAATCAGAGGCAGGGAAACAGAGGTGGGGAATCAGATATGGGGAATCAGATGTGGGGAATCAGAGGTTGGGAAACAGAGGCAGGGAATCAGAGGTGGGGAGTCAGAGGCGGGGAATCAGAGGCAGGGAATCAGATGTGCGGAATCAGAGATGGGGAATCAGAGGCAGCGAATCAGAGGCGGGGAACCAGAGGCGGGGATTCAGAGGCGGGGAATCAGATATGGGGAAACAGAGGCGGGGAATTAGAGGCGGGCAAACAGAGGCAGGGAATCAGATGTGGGGAATCAGAGGCAGGGAATCAGAGCTGGGGAATCAGAGGCGGGGAATCAGAGTTTGGGAATCAGAGGCGGGGAATCAGATATGGGGAATCAGAGGCGGGGAATCAGAGGCGCGGAAAGAGAGGCGGGAAATCAGATATGGGGAATCAGAGGTGGGGAATCAGGGGAGGGGTATCAGAGGCTGGGTATCAGACACGGGGATTCAGAGGCGGGGAATCAGAGATGGGGAATCAGAGGCAGGGAATCGGAGGCAGGGAATCAGAGGCAGGGAATCAGATGTGGGGAATCAGAGGCGGGGAATCAGAGCTGGGGAATCAGAGTCGGGGTATCAGAGTTTGGGAATCAGAGGCGGGGAATTAGATATGGGGAAACAGAGGCGGGGAATCAGAGGTGGGGAAACAGAGCTGGGGAATCAGAGGCGGGGAATCAGAGTTGGGGAATCAGAGGTGGGGAATCAGACATGGGGAAGCAGAGGCGGGGAATCAGAGGCGCGGAAAGAGAGGCGGGGAATCAGATATGAGGAATCAGAGGTGGGGAATCAGATATGGGGAAACAGAGGCGGGGAATCAGAGGCGGGGAAACAGAGGTGGGGAATCTGATATGGGGAATCAGAGGTGGCGAATGAAAGGCGGTGAATCTGAGATGGGGAATCAGAGGCGGGGAATCAGAGGCAGGGAATCAAACACGGGGAATCAGAGGTGGGGAATCAGAGCTGGGGAATCAGAGGCGGGGAATCAGAGTTGGGGAATCAGAGGCGGGGAATCAGATATGGGGAAACAGAGGTGGGGAATCAGAGGCAGGGAAACAGAGGTGGGGAATCAGATATGGGGAATCAGAGGTGGGGAATCAGAGGTTGGAAACAGAGGCAGGGAATCAGAGGCGGGGAGTCAGAGGCGGGGAATCAGAGGCAGGGAATCAGATGTGCAGAATCAGAGATGGGGAATCAGAGGCAGCGAATCAGAGGCGGGGAACCAGATGCGGGGAATCAGATATGGGTAATCAGAGGCGGGGAATCAGAGTTGGGGAATCAGAAGCGGGGAATCAGATATGGGGAAAGAGAGGCGGTGAATCAGAGGCGGGGAAACAGAGGCGGGGAATCTGATATGGGGAATCAGAGGTGGCGAATGAAAGGCGGTGAATCAGAGATGGGGAATCAGAGGCGGGGAATCAGAGGCAGGGAATCAAACACGGGGAATCAGAGGTGGGGTATCAGAGCTGGGGAATCAGAGGCGGGGAATCTGAGTTGGGGAATCAGAGGCGGGGAATCAGATATTGGGAAACAGAGGCGGGGAATCAGAGGCAGGGAAACAGAGGTGGGAAATTAGATATGGGGAAACAGAGGTGGGGAATCAGAGGTTGGGAAACAGAGGCAGGGAATCAGAGGCGGGGAGTCAGAGGCGGGGAATCAGAGGCAGGGAATCAAATGTGCGGAATCAGAGATGGGGAATCAGAGGCAGCGAATCAGAGGCGGGGAACCAGAGGCGGGGATTCAGAGGCGGGGAATCAGATATGGGGAAACAGAGGCGGGGAATTAGAGGCGGGCAAACAGAGGCGGGGAATCAGATATGGGGAATCAGAGGTGGGGAATCAGAGGTTGTGAATCAGAGATGGGGAATCACAGGCGGGAAATCAAAGGCAGGGAATCAGAGCTGGGGAATCAGAGGCGGGGAATCAGAGCTGGGGAATCAGAGGCGGGGAATCAGAGCTGGGGAATCAGAGGCAGGGAATCAGAGTTGGGGATTCAGAGGAGGGGAATCAGAGCTGGGGAATCAGTGGCGGGGAATCAGAGGCGGGGAATCAGAGGCAGGGAATCACATATGGGGATTCAGAGGTGGGGAATCAGAGGTTGGGAATCAGAGGCAGGGAATCGGAGGCAGGGTATCAGAGGCAGGGAATCAGATGTGGGGAATCAGAGGCTGGGAATCAGAGCTGGGGAATCAGAGGCGTGGAATCAGAGTTTGGGAATCAGAGGCGGGGAATTAGATATGGGGAAACAGAGGCGGGGAATCAGAGGTGGGGAAACAGAGCTGGTGAATCAGAGGCAGGGAATCAGAGTTGGGGAATCAGAGGCGGGGAATCAGATATGGGGAATCAGAGGCGGGGAATCAGAGGCGCGGAAAGAGAGGCGGGGAATCAGATATAGGGAATCAGAGGTGGGGAATCAGGGGCGGGTTATCAGAGGCTGGGTATCAGACACGGGGATTCAGAGGCGGGGAATCAGAGATGGGGAATCAGAGGCGGGGAATCAGAGGCAGGGAATCAGATGCGGGGAATCAGAGGCGGGGAATCAGAGTCCAGGAATCAGAGGCGGGGAATCAGAGTTGGGGAATCAGAGGCGGGGTATCAGATATGGGGAAACAGAGGCGGGGAATCAGAGGCGGGGAAACAGAGGCGGGGAATCTGATATGGGAAATCAGAGGTGGCGAATGAAAGGAAGTGAATCAGAGATGGGGAATCAGAGGCGGGGAATCAGAGGCAGGGAATCAAACACGGTGAATCAGAGGCGGGGAATCAGAGCTGGAGAATCAGAGGCGGGGAATCAGAATTGGGGAATCAGAGGCGGGGAATCAAATATGGGCAACCAGAGGCGGGGAATCAGAGGCAGGGAAACAGAGGTGGGGAATCAGATATGGGGTATCAGAGGTGGGGAATCAGAGGTTGGGAAACAGAGGCAGGGAATCAGAGGCGGGGAGTCAGAGGCGGGGAATCAGAGGCAGGGAATCAGATGTGCGGAATCAGAGATGGAGAATCAGATGCAGCGAAAAAGAGGCTGGGAACCAGAGGCGGGGAATCAGAGGCCGGGAATGAGAGGCCGGGAATCAGAGGCCGGGGAATCAGAGTTGGCGAATCAGATATGGGGAATCAGAGGTGGGGAATCAGGGGCGGGGAATCAGTGGCAGGGAATCAGAGGTGGGAATCAGAGGCGGGGAATCAGAGGCAGGGAATCAGACACGGGGAATCAGAGGCGGGGAATCAGAGATGGGGAATCAGAGGCGGTGAATCAGAGGCAGGGAATCGGACACCTGGAATCAGAGGCGGGGAATCAGAGCTGGGGAATCAGAGGCGGGGATTCAGAGTTGGGGAATCAGAGGCGGGGAATCAGATGTGGTGAATCAGAGGTGGGGAATCAGAGGTTGTGAATCAGAGATGGGGAATCACAGGTGGGAAATCAGAGGCAGGGAATCAGAGCTGGGGTATCAGAGGAGGGGAATCAGAGCTGGGGAATCAGAGGCAGGGAATCAGAGTTGGGGATTCAGAGGCGGGGAATCAGAGCTGGGGAATCAGAAGCGGGGAATCAGAGGCGGGGAATCAGAGGCGGGGAATCAGAGGCAGGCAATCAGATATGGGGATTCAGAGGCAGGGAATCAGATGTGGGGAATCAGAGGCAGGGAATCAGAGTTGGGGAATCAGAGGCGAGGAATCAGATATTAGGAAACAGAGGCGGGGAATCAGAGGCAGGGAAACAGAGGTGGGGAATCAGATATGGGGAATCAGAGGTGGGGAATCAGAGTTTGGGAAACAGAGGCAGGGAATCAGAGGCGGGGAGTCAGAGGCGGGAAATCAGAGGCAGGGAATCAGATGTGTGGAATCAGAGATGGGGAATCAGAGGCAGCGAATCAGAGGCGGGGAACGAGAGGCGGGGATTCAGAGGCGGGGAATCAGATATGGGGAAACAGAGGCGGGGAATTAGAGGCGGGCAAACAGAGGCGGGGAATCAGATATGGGGAATCAGAGGTGGGGAATCAGAGGTTGTGAATCAGAGATGGGGAATCACAGGCGGGAAATCAGAGGCAGGGAATCAGAGCTGGGGAATCAGAGGCGGGGAATCAGAGCTCGGGAATCAGAGGCAGTGAATCAGAGTTGGGGATTCAGAGGCGGGGAATCAGAGCTGGGGAATCAGAGGCGGGGAATCAGAGGCAGGGAATCAGATATGAGGATTCAGAGGTGGGGAATCAGAGGTTGGGAATCAGAGGCAGGGAATCGGAGGCAGGGAATCAGAGGCAGGGAATCAGAGGTGGGGAATCAGAGCTGGGGAATCAGAGTCGGCGAATCAGAGTTTGGGAATCAGAGGCGGGGAATTAGATATGGGGAAACAGAGGCGGGGATTCAGAGGTGGGGAAACAGAGCTGGGGAATCAGAGGCGGGGAATCAGAGTTGGGGAATCAGAGGCGGGGAATCAGATATGGGGAAGCAGAGGTGGAGAATCAGAGGCGCGGAAAGAGAGTCGGTGAATCAGATATGGGGAATCAGAGGTGGGGAATCAGATATGGGGAAACAGAGGCGGGGAATCAGAGGCGGGGAAACAGAGGTGGGGAATCTGATATGTGGAATCAGAGGTGGCGAATGAAAGGCGGTGAATCTTAGATGGGGAATCAGAGGCGGGGAATCAGAGGCAGGGAATCAAACACGGGGAATCAGAGTTGGGGAATCAGAGGTGGGGAATCAGAGGTTGTGAATCAGAGATGGGGAATCACAGGCGGGAAATCAAAGGCAGGGAATCAGAGCTGGGGAATCAGAGGCGGGGAATCAGAGCTGGGGAATCAGAGGCGGGGAATCAGAGCTGGGGAATCAGAGGCAGGGAATCAGAGTTGGGGATTCAGAGGCGAGGAATCAGAGCTGGGGAATCAGTGGCGGGGAATCAGAGGCAGGGAATCAGAGGCGGGGAATCAGAGGCAGGGAATCAGATATGGGGATTCAGAGGTGGGGAATCAGATGTTGGGAATCAGAGGCAGGGAATCGGAGGCAGGGAATCAGAGGCAGGTAATCAGATGTGGGGAATCAGAGGCTGGGAATCAGAGCTGGGGAATCAGGCGTGGAATCAGAGTTTGGGAATCAGAGGCGGGGAATTAGATATGGGGAAACAGAGGCGGGGAATCAGAGGTGGGGAAACAGAGCTGGTGAATCAGAGGCGGGGAATCAGAGTTGGGGAATCAGAGGCGGGGAATCAGAGGCGGGGAATCAGAGGCGCGGAAAGAGAGGCGGGGAATCAGATATGGGGAATCAGAGGTGGGGAATCAGGGGCGGGGTATCAGAGGCTGGGTATCAGACACGGGGATTCAGAGGCGGGGAATCAGAGATGCGGAATCAGAGGCGGGGAATCAGAGGCAGGGAATCAGATGAGGGGAATCAGAGGTGGGGAATCAGAGTCCAGGAATCAGAGGCGGGGAATCAGAGTTGGGGAATCAGAGGCGGGGAATCAGAGGCGGGGAAACAGAGGCGGGGAATCAGAGGCGGGGAAACTGAGGCGGGGAATCTGATATGGGGAATCAGAGGTGGCGAATGAAAGGAAGTGAATCAGAGATGGGGAATCAGAGGCGGGGAATCAGAGGCAGGGAATCAAACACGGTGAATCAGAGGCGGGGAATCAGAGCTGGAGAATCAGAGGCGGGGAATCAGAGTTGGGGAATCAGAGGCGGGGAATCAAATATGGGGAACCAGAGGCGGGGAATCAGAGGCAGGGAAACAGAGGTGGGGAATCAGATATGGGGTATCAGGGGTGGGGAATCAGAGGTTGGGAAACAGAGGCAGGGAATCAGAGGCGGGGTGTCAGAGGCGGGGAATCAGAGGCAGGGAATCAGATGTGCGGAATCAGAGATGGAGAATCAGATGCAGCGAAAAAGAGACGGGGAACCAGAGGCGGGGAATCAGAGGCCGGGAATCAGAGGCCGGGAATGAGAGGCCGGGAATGAGAGGCCGGGGAATCAGAGGCGGGGAATCAGAGATGGGGAATCAGAGGCGGGGAATCAAACATGGGGAATCAGAGCTGGGGAATCAGAGGCGGGGAATCAGAGTTGGCGAATCAGATATGGGGAATCAGAGGTGGGGAATCAGGGACGGGGAATCAGTGGCAGGGAATCAGAGGTGGGAATCAGAGGCGGGGAATCAGAGGCAGGGAATCAGACAGGGGAATCAGAGGCGGGGAATCAGAGATGGGGAATCAGAGGCGGTGAATCAGAGGCAGGGAATCGGACACCGGGAATCAGAGGCGGGGAATCAGAGCTGGGGAATCAGAGGCGGGGAATCAGATATGGGGAATCAGAGGCGGGGAATCAGAGGCGCGGAAAGAGAGGCGGGAAATCAGATATGGGGAATCAGAGGTGGGGAATCAGGGGAGGGGTATCAGAGGCTGGGTATCAGACATGGGGATTCAGAGGCGGGGAATCAGAGATGGGGAATTAGAGGCGGGGAATAAGAGGCAGGGTATCAGACGCGGGGAATCAGAGGCGGGGAATCAGAGCTGGGTAATCAGAGGCGGGGAATCAGAGTTGGGGAATCAGAGGCGGTGAATCAGATATGGGGAAAGAGAGGCGGGGAATCAGAGGCGGGGAAACAGAGGCGGGGAATTCTATATGGGGAATCAGAGGTGGCGAATGAAAGGCGGTGAATCAGAGATGGGGAATCAGAGGCGGGGAATCAGAGGCAGGGAATCAAACACGGGCAATCAGAGGTGGGGTATCAGAGCTGGGGAATCAGAGGCGGGGAATCAGAGTTGGGGAATCAGAGGCGAGGAATCAGATATTTGGAAACAGAGGCGGGGAATCAGAGGCAGGGAAACAGAGGTGGGGAATCAGATATGGGGAATCAGAGGTGGGGAATCAGAGGTTGGGAAACAGAGGCAGGGAATCAGAGGCGGGGAGTCAGAGGCGGGGAATCAGAGGCAGGGAATCAGATGTGCGGAATCAGAGATGGGGAATCAGAGGCAGCGAATCAGAGGCGGGGAACCAGAGGCTGGGATTCAGAGGCGGGGAATCAGATATGGGGAAACAGAGGCGGGGAATTAGAGGCGGGCAAACAGAGGCGGGGAATCAGATATGGGGAATCAGAGGTGGGGAATCAGAGGTTGTGAATCAGAGATGGGGAATCACAGGCGGGAAATCAGAGGCAGGGAATCAGAGCTGGGGAATCAGAGGCGGGGAATCAGAGCTCGGGAATCAGAGGCAGGGAATCAGAGTTGGGGATTCAGAGGCGGGGAATCAGAGCTGGGGAATCAGAGGCGGGGAATCAGAGGCAGGGAATCAGAGGCGGGGAATCAGAGGCAGGGAATCAGATATGGGGATTCAGAGGTGGGGAATCAGAGGTTGGGAATCAGAGGCAGGGAATCGGAGGCAGGGAATCAGAGGCAGGGAATCAGAGGCGGGGAATCAGAGCTGGGGAATCAGAGTCGGGAATCAGAGTTTGGGAATCAGTGGCGGGGAATTAGATATGGGGAAACAGAGGCGGGGAATCAGAGGTGGGGATACAGAGCTGGGGAATCAGAGGCGGGGAATCAGAGTTGGGGAATCAGAGGCGGGGAATCAGATATGGGGAAGCAGAGGTGGGGAATCAGAGGCGCGGAACGAGAGGCGGGTAATCAGATATGGGGAATCAGAGGAGGGGAATCAGATATGGGGAAACAGAGGCGGGGAATCAGAGGCGGGGAAACAGAGGTGGGGAATCTGATATGTGGAATCAGAGGTGGCGAATGAAAGGCGGTGAATCTGAGATGGGGAATCAGAGGCGGGGAATCAGAGGCAGGGAATCAAACACGGGGAATCAGAGGTGGGGAATCAGAGGTGGGGAATCAGAGGTTGTGAATCAGAGATGGGGAATCACAGGCGGGAAATCAAAGGCAGGGAATCAGAGCTGGGGAATGAGAGGCGGGGAATCAGAGCTGGGGAATCAGAGGCGGGGAATCAGAGCTGGGGAATCAGAGGCAGGGAATCAGAGTTGGGGATTCAGAGGCGGGGAATCAGAGCTGGGGAATCAGTGGCGGGGAATCAGAGGCAGGGAATCAGAGGCGGGGAATCAGAGGCAGGGAATCAGATATGGGGATTCAGAGGTGGGGAATCAGATGTTGGGAATCAGAGGCAGGGAATCGGAGGCAGGGAATCAGAGGCAGGTAATCAGATGTGGGGAATCAGAGGCTGGGAATCAGAGCTGGGGAATCAGGCGTGGAATCAGAGTTTGGGAATCAGAGGCGGGGAATTAGATATGGGGAAACAGAGGCGGGGAATCAGAGGTGGGGAAACAGAGCTGGTGAATCAGAGGCGGGGAATCAGAGTTGGGGAATCAGAGGCGGGGAATCAGAGGCGGGGAATCAGAGGCGCGGAAAGAGAGGCGGGGAATCAGATATGGGGAATCAGAGGTGGGGAATCAGAGGCAGGGAATCAGATGAGGGGAATCAGAGGCGGGGAATCAGAGTCCAGGAATCAGAGGCGGGGAATCAGAGTTGGGGAATCAGAGGCGGGGAATCAGATATGGGGAAACAGAGGCGGGGAATCAGAGGCGGGGAAACAGAGGCGGGGAATCTGATATGGGGAATCAGAGGTGGCGAATGAAAGGAAGTGAATCAGAGATGGGGAATCAGAGGCGGGGAATCAGAGGCAGGGAATCAAACACGGTGAATCAGAGGCGGGGAATCAGAGCTGGAGAATCAGAGGCGGGGAATCAGAGTTGGGGAATCAGAGTTGGGGAATCAGAGGCGGGGAATCAAATATGGGGAACCAGAGGCGGGGAATCAGAGGCAGGGAAACAGAGGTGGGGAATCAGATATGGGGTATCAGGGGTGGGGAATCAGAGTTTGGGAAACAGAGGCAGGGAATCAGAGGCGGGGAGTCAGAGGCGGGGAATCAGAGGCAGGGAATCAGATGTGCGGAATCAGAGATGGAGAATCAGATGCAGCGAAAAAGAGGCGGGGAACCAGAGGCGGGGAATAAGAGGCCGGGAATCGGACACCGGGAATCAGAGGCGGGGAATCAGAGCTGGGGAATCAGAGGCGGGGAATCAGAGTTGGGGAATCAGAAGCGGGGAATCAGATGTGGTGAATCAGAGGTGTGGAATCAGAGGTTGTGAATCAGAGATGGGGAATCACAAACGGGAAATCAGAGGCAGGGAATCAGAGCTGGGGAATCAGAGGCGGGGAATCAGAGTTTGGGAATCAGAGCTGGGGAATCAGAAGCGGGGAATCAGAGGCGGGGAATCAGAGGCAGGGAATCAGAGGCAGGCAATTAGATATGGGGATTCAGAGGTGGGGAATCAGAGGTTGGGAATCAGAGGCAGGGAATCAGAGGCGGGGAATCAGAGGCAGGGAATCAGATGTGGGGAATCAGAGGCAGGGAATCAGAGCTGGGGAATCAGAGGCGGGGAATCAGAGTTTGGGAATCAGAGGCGGGGAATCAGATATGGGGAATCAGAGGCGCGGAATCAGAGGCGCGGAAAGAGAGGCGGGAAATCAGATATGGGGAATCAGAGGTGGGGAATCAGGGGAGGGGTATGAGAGGCTGGGTATCAGACACGGGGATTCAGAGGCGGGGAATCAGAGATGGGGAATCAGAGGCGGGGAGTAAGAGGCAGGGAATCAGACGCGGGGAATCAGAGGCGGGGAATCAGAGCTGGGTAATCAGAGGCGGGGAATCAGATATGGGGAAAGAGAGGCGGGGAATCAGAGGCGGGGAAACAGAGGCGGGGAATCTGATATGGGGAATCAGAGGTGGCGAATGAAAGGCGGTGAATCAGAGATGGGGAATCGGAGGCGGGGAATCAGAGGCAGGGAATCAAACACGGGGAATCAGAGGTGGGGTATCAGAGCTGGGGAATCAGAGGCGGGGAATCAGAGTTGGGGAATCAGAGGCGAGGAATCAGATATTGGGAAACAGAGGCGGGGAATCAGAGGCAGGGAAACAGAGGTGGGGAATCAGATATGGGGAATCAGAGGTGGGGAATCAGAGGTTGGGAAACAGAGGCAGGGAATCAGAGGCGGGGAGTCAGAGGAGGGGAATCAGAGGCAGGGAATAAGATGTGCGGAATCAGAGATGGGGAATCAGAGGCAGCGAATCAGAGGCGGGGAACGAGAGGCGGGGATTCAGAAGTGGGGAATCAGATATGGGGAAACAGAGGCGGGGAATTAGAGGCGGGCAAACAGAGGCGGGGAATCAGATATGGGGAATCTGTGGTGGGGAATCAGAGGTTGTGAATCAGAGATGGGGAATCACAGGCGGGAAATCAGAGGCAGGGAATAAGAGCTGGGGAATCAGAGCGGGGAATCAGAGCTGGGGAATAAGAGGCAGGGAATCAGAGTTGGGGGATTCAGAGGCGGGGAATCAAAGCTGGGGAATCAGAGGCAGGGAATCAGAGGCAGAGAATCAGAGGCGGGGAATCAGAGGCAGGGAATCAGATATGGGGATTCAGAGGTGGGGAATCAGAGGTTGGGAATCAGAGGCAGGGAATCAGAGTTTGGGAATCAGAGGCGGGGAATTAGATATGGGGAAACAGAGGCGGGGAATCAGAGGCGGGGAGTCAGAGGCGGGGAATCAGAGGCAGGGAATCAGATGTGCGGAATCAGAGATGGGGAATCAGAGGCAGCGAATCAGAGGCGGGGAACCAGAGGCGGGGATTCAGAGGCGGGGAATCAGATATGGGGAAACAGAGGCGGGGAATTAGAGGCGGGCAAACAGAGGCGGGGAATCTGATATGGGGAATCAGAGGTGGGGAATCAGAGGTTGTGAATCAGAGATGGGGAATCACAGGCGGGAAATCAGAGGCAGTGAATCAGAGCTGGGGAATCAGAGGCGGGGAATAAGAGCTGGGGAATCAGAGGCAGGGAATCAGAGTTGGGGATTCAGAGGCGGGGAATCAGAGCTGGGGAATCAGATATGGGGAATCAGAGGTGGGGAATCAGAGGTTGTGAATCAGAGATGGGGAATCACAGGCGGGAAATCAGAGGCAGGGAATCAGAGCTGGGGAATCAGAGGCGGGGAATCAGAGCTGGGGAATCAGAGGCAGGGAATCAGAGTTGGGGATTCAGAGGCGGGGAATCAGAGCTGGGGAATCAGAGGCGGGGAATCAGAGGCAGGGAATCAGAGGCGGGGAATCAGAGGCAGGGAATCAGATGTGGGGAATCAGAGGCGGGGAATCAGAGCTGGGGAATCAGAGTCGGGGAATCAGAGTTTGGGAATCAGAGGCGGGGAATTAGATATGGGGAAACAGAGGCGGGGAATCAGAGGTGGGGAAACAGAGCTGGGGAATCAGAGGCGGGGAATCAGAGTTGGGGAATCAGAGGCGGGGAATCAGATATGGGGAAGCAGAGGTGGGGAATCAGAGGCGCGGAAAGAGAGGCGGGGTATCAGATATGGGGAATCAGAGGTGGGGAATCAGGGGCGGGGTATCAGAGGCTGGGTATCAGACACGGGGATTCAGAGGCGGGGAATCAGATGGGGAATCAGAGGCGGGGAATCAGAGGCAGGGAATCAGACGCGGGGAATCAGAGGCAGGGAATCAGAGCCTGGGAATCAGAGGCGGGGTATCAGAGGCGGGGAAACAGAGGCGGGGAATCAGAGTTGGGGAATCAGAGGCGGGGAATCAGATATGGGGAGTCAGAGGCGGGGCATCAGAGGCAGGGAATCAGATGTGCGGAATCAGAGATGGGGAATAAGAGGCGGGGAATCAGAGGCAGGGAATAAGAGGCGGGGTATCAGAGGCAGGGAATCAGAGGCGGGGAATCAGATATGGGGACTCAGAGGTGGGGAATCAGATGTTGGGAATCAGAGGCAGGGAATCAGAGGCGGGGAATCAGAGGCGGGGAATCAGAGGCAGGGATTCGGATGTGCGGAATATGAGAAGGGGAATCTGAGGTGGGGAATCAGAGTCCAGGAATCAGAGAAGGGGAATCAGAGGCGGGGAATCAGAGGCGGGAAAACATAGGTGGGGAATCAGATACGGGGAATAAGAGGTGGGGAATCAGAGGCGGTGAATCAGAGATTGGGAATCAGAGGCGGGGAATTAGAGGCTGGAAATCAGACACGGGGAATCAGAGGCTGTGAATCAGAGGCGGGGAATCAGAGGCGGGGAATCAGAGCTGGGGAATCAGAGGCAGGGAATCAGAGTTGGGGATTCAGAGGCGGGTAATCAGATATGGGGAAACAGAGGCGGGGAATTAGAGGCGGGCAAACAGAGGCGGGGAATCAGATATGGAGAATCAGAGGTTTGGAATCAGAGGTTGTGAAACAGAGATGGGGAATCACAGGCGGGAAATCAGAGGCAGGAAATCAGAGCTGGCGAATCAGAGGCGGGGAATCAGAGCTGGGTAATCAGAGGCGGGGAATCAGAGTTTGGGAATCAGAGGCGGGGAATTAGATTTGGGGAAACAGAGGCGGGGAATCAGAGGTGGGGAAACAGAGCTGGGGAATCAGAGGCGTGGAATCAGAGTTGGGGAATCAGAGGCGGGGAATCAGATATGGGGAATCAGAGGCGGGGAATCAGAGGCGCGGAAAGAGAGGCGGGGAATCAGATATGGGGAATCAGAGGTGGGGATCAGGGGCGGGGTATCAGAGGCTGGGTATCAGACACGGGGATTCAGAGGCGGGGAATCAGAGATGGGGAATCAGAGGCGGGGAATCAGAGGCAGGGAATCAGATGCGGGGAATCAGATGCGGGGAATCAGAGCTCTGTAATCAGAGGCGGGGAATCAGAGTTGGGGAATCAGAAGCGGGGAATCAGATATGGGGAAACAGAGGCGGGGAATCAGAGGCGGGGAAACAGAGGCGGGGAATCTGATTGGGGAATCAGAGGTGGCGAATGAAAGGCGGTGAATCAGAGATGGGGAATCAAAGGCGGGGAATCAGAGGCAGGGAATCAAACACGGGGAATCAGAGGTGGGGAATCAGAGCTGGGGAATCAGTGGCGGGGAATCAGAGTTGGGGAATCAGAGGCGGAGAATCAGATATGGGGAAACAGAGGTGGGGAATCAGAGGCAGGGAAACAGAGGTGGGGAATCAGATATGGGGAATCAGAGGTGGGGAATCAAAGGTTTGGAAACAGAGGCAGGGAATCAGAGGCGGGGAGTCAGAGGCGGGGAATCAGATTCAGGGAATCAGATGTGCGGAATCAGAGATGGGGAATCAGAGGCAGCGAATCAGAGGCGGGGAACCAGAGGCGGGGAATCAGAGGCTGGGAATCAGAGGCCGGGAATGAGAGGCCGGGAATCAGAGGCCGGAAATCAGAGGCCGGGAATCAGAGATGGGGAATCAGAGGCGGGGAATCAAACACGGGGAACCAGAGCTGGGGGATCAGAGGCGGGGAATCAGAGTTGGGGAATCAGAGGCGGGGAATCAGATATGGGGAAACAGAGGCGGGGAAACAGAGGCAGGGAATCAGAGGCGGGGAGTCAGAGGCGGGGAATCAGAGGCAGGGAATCAGATGTGCGGAATCAGAGATGGGGATTCAGGGGCAGCGAATCAGAGGCGGGGAACCAGAGGCGGGGAATCAGAGGCCGGGAATCAGAGGCCGGGAATGGGAGGCCGGGAATCAGAGGCCGGGAATCAGAGGCCGGGAATCAGAGATGGGGATTCAGAGGCGGGGAATCAA
Source organism: Narcine bancroftii (assembly GCF_036971445.1). Classification (NCBI taxonomy): domain Eukaryota; kingdom Metazoa; phylum Chordata; class Chondrichthyes; order Torpediniformes; family Narcinidae; genus Narcine; species Narcine bancroftii. The sequence continues at coordinate 58,005,205 of NC_091474.1, forward strand.
ACACGGGGAATCAGAGCTGGGGAATCAGAGGCGGGGAATCAGAGTTGGGGAATCAGAGGCGGGGAATCAAATATTGGGAAACAGAGGCGGGGAATCAGAGGCGGGGAATCAGAGGCGCAGAAACAGAGGCGGGGTATCAGATATGGGGAATCAGAGGTGGGGAATCAGGGGCGGGGTATCAGAGGCTGGGTATCAGACACGGGGATTCAGAGGCGGGGAATCAGAGATGGGGAATCAGAGGCGGGGAATCAGAGGCAGGGAATCAGACGCGGGGAATCAGAGGCTGGGAATCAGAGCCTGGGAATCAGAGGCGGGGAATCAGAGGCGGGGAAAGAGAGGCGGGGAATCAGATATGGGGACTCAGAGGTGGGGAATCAGAGGTTGGGAATCAGAGGCAGGGAATCAGAGGCGGGTATCAGAGGCGGGGAATCAGAGGCAGGGTTTTGGATGTGCGGAATCAGAGATGGGGAATCAGAGGTGGGGAATCAGAGTCCAGGAATCAGAGATGGGGAATCAGAGGCGGGGAATCAGAGGCGGAAAAACATAGGTGGGGAATCAGATACGGGGAATCAGAGGTGGGGAATCAGAGGCGGTGAATCAGAGATGGGGAATCAGAGGCGGGGAATCAGAGGCTGGAAATCAGACACGGGGAATCAGAGGCTGTGAATCAAAGGCGGGGAATCAGAGGCGGGTAATCAGAGCTGGGGAATCAGAGGCAGGGAATCAGAGTTGGGGATTCAGAGGCGGGGAATCAGATATGGGGAAACAGAGGCGGGGAATTAGAGGCGGGCAAACAGAGGCGGGGAATCAGATATGGTGAATCAGAGGTGGGGAATCAGAGGTTGTGAATCAGAGATGGGGAATCACAGGCGGGAAATCAGAGGCAGGGAATCAGAGCTGGGGAATCAGAGGCAGGGAATCAGAGCTGGGGAATCAGAGGCAGGGAATCAGAGTTGGGGATTCAGAGGCGGGGAATCAGAGCTGGGGAATCAGAGCCGGGAATCAGAGGCAGGGAATAAGAGGCTGGGAATCAGAGGCAGGGAATCAGATATGGGGATTCAGAGGTGGGGAATCAGAGGTTGGGAATCAGAGGCAGGGAATCAGAGTTTGGGAATCAGAGGCGGGGAATTAGTTATGGGGAAACAGAGGCGGGGAATCAGAGGCGGGGAGTCAGAGGCGGGGAATCAGAGGCAGGGAATCAGATGTGCGGAATCAGAGATGGGGAATCAGAGGCAGCGAATCAGAGGCGGGGAACCAGAGGCGGGGATTCAGAGGCGGGGAATCAGATATGGGGAAACAGAGGCGGGGAATCAGAGGTGGGGAATCAGAGATGGGGAATCACAGGCGGGAAATCAGAGGCAGGGAATCAGAGCTGGGGAATCAGGGGCGGGGAATCAGAGCTGGGGAATCAGAGGCAGGGAATCAGAGTTGGGGATTCAGAGGCGGGGAATCAGAGCTGGGGAATCAGAGACGGGGAATCAGAGGCAGGGAATCAGAGGCGGGGAATCAGAGGCAGGGAATCAGATGTGGGGAATCAGAGGCGGGGAATCTGAGCTGGGGAATCAGAGTCGGGGAATCAGAGTTTGGGAATCAGAGGCGGGGAATTAGATATGGGGAAACAGAGGCGGGGAATCAGAGGTGGGGAAACAGAGCTGGGGAATCAGAGGCGGGGAATCAGAGTTGGGGAATCAGATATGGGGATTCAGAGGTGGGGAATCAGAGGTTGGGAATCAGAGGCAGGGAATCAGAGTTTGGGAATCAGAGGCGGGGAATTAGATATGGGGAAACAGAGGCGGGGAATCAGAGGCGGGGAGTCAGAGGCGGGGAATCAGAGGCAGGGAATCAGATGTGCGGAATCAGAGATGGGGAATCAGAGGCAGCGAATCAGAGGCGGGGAACCAGAGGCGGGGATTCAGAGGCGGGGAATCAGATATGGGGAAACAGAGGCGGGGAATTAGAGGCGGGCAAACAGAGGAGGGGAATCTGATATGGGGAATCAGAGGTGGGGAATCAGAGGTTGTGAATCAGAGATGGGGAATCACAGGCGGGAAATCAGAGGCAGTGAATCAGAGCTGGGGAATCAGAGGCGGGGAATAAGAGCTGGGGAATCAGAGGCAGGGAATCAGAGTTGGGGATTCAGAGGCGGGGAATCAGAGCTGGGGAATCAGATATGGGGAATCAGAGGTGGGGAATCAGAGGTTGTGAATCAGAGATGGGGAATCACAGGCGGGAAATCAGAGGCAGGGAATCAGAGCTGGGGAATCAGAGGCGGGGAATCAGAGCTGGGGAATCAGAGGCAGGGAATCAGAGTTGGGGATTCAGAGGCGGGGAATCAGAGCTGGGGAATCAGAGGCGGGGAATCAGAGGCAGGGAATCAGAGGCGGGGAATCAGAGGCAGGGAATCAGATGTGGGGAATCAGAGGCGGGGAATCAGAGCTGGGGAATCAGAGTCGGGGAATCAGAGTTTGGGAATCAGAGGCGGGGAATTAGATATGGGGAAACAGAGGCGGGGAATCAGAGGTGGGGAAACAGAGCTGGGGAATCAGAGGCGGGGAATCAGAGTTGGGGAATCAGAGGCGGGGAATCAGATATGGGGAAGCAGAGGTGGGGAATCAGAGGCGCGGAAAGAGAGGCGGGGTATCAGATATGGGGAATCAGAGGTGGGGAATCAGGGGCGGGGTATCAGAGGCTGGGTATCAGACACGGGGATTCAGAGGCGGGGAATCAGATGGGGAATCAGAGGCGGGGAATCAGAGGCAGGGAATCAGACGCGGGGAATCAGAGGCAGGGAATCAGAGCCTGGGAATCAGAGGCGGGGTATCAGAGGCGGGGAAACAGAGGCGGGGAATCAGAGTTGGGGAATCAGAGGCGGGGAATCAGATATGGGGAGTCAGAGGCGGGGCATCAGAGGCAGGGAATCAGATGTGCGGAATCAGAGATGGGGAATAAGAGGCGGGGAATCAGAGGCAGGGAATAAGAGGCGGGGTATCAGAGGCAGGGAATCAGAGGCGGGGAATCAGATATGGGGACTCAGAGGTGGGGAATCAGATGTTGGGAATCAGAGGCAGGGAATCAGAGGTGGGGAATCAGAGGCGGGGAATCAGAGGCAGGGATTCGGATGTGCGGAATATGAGAAGGGGAATCTGAGGTGGGGAATCAGAGTCCAGGAATCAGAGAAGGGGAATCAGAGGCGGGGAATCAGAGGCGGGAAAACATAGGTGGGGAATCAGATACGGGGAATAAGAGGTGGGGAATCAGAGGCGGTGAATCAGAGATTGGGAATCAGAGGCGGGGAATTAGAGGCTGGAAATCAGACACGGGGAATCAGAGGCTGTGAATCAGAGGCGGGGAATCAGAGGCGGGGAATCAGAGCTGGGGAATCAGAGGCAGGGAATCAGAGTTGGGGATTCAGAGGCGGGTAATCAGATATGGGGAAACAGAGGCGGGGAATTAGAGGCGGGCAAACAGAGGCGGGGAATCAGATATGGAGAATCAGAGGTTTGGAATCAGAGGTTGTGAAACAGAGATGGGGAATCACAGGCGGGAAATCAGAGGCAGGAAATCAGAGCTGGCGAATCAGAGGCGGGGAATCAGAGCTGGGTAATCAGAGGCGGGGAATCAGAGTTTGGGAATCAGAGGCGGGGAATTAGATTTGGGGAAACAGAGGCGGGGAATCAGAGGTGGGGAAACAGAGCTGGGGAATCAGAGGCGTGGAATCAGAGTTGGGGAATCAGAGGCGGGGAATCAGATATGGGGAATCAGAGGCGGGGAATCAGAGGCGCGGAAAGAGAGGCGGGGAATCAGATATGGGGAATCAGAGGTGGGGATCAGGGGCGGGGTATCAGAGGCTGGGTATCAGACACGGGGATTCAGAGGCGGGGAATCAGAGATGGGGAATCAGAGGCGGGGAATCAGAGGCAGGGAATCAGATGCGGGGAATCAGATGCGGGGAATCAGAGCTCTGTAATCAGAGGCGGGGAATCAGAGTTGGGGAATCAGAAGCGGGGAATCAGATATGGGGAAACAGAGGCGGGGAATCAGAGGCGGGGAAACAGAGGCGGGGAATCTGATTGGGGAATCAGAGGTGGCGAATGAAAGGCGGTGAATCAGAGATGGGGAATCAAAGGCGGGGAATCAGAGGCAGGGAATCAAACACGGGGAATCAGAGGTGGGGAATCAGAGCTGGGGAATCAGTGGCGGGGAATCAGAGTTGGGGAATCAGAGGCGGAGAATCAGATATGGGGAAACAGAGGTGGGGAATCAGAGGCAGGGAAACAGAGGTGGGGAATCAGATATGGGGAATCAGAGGTGGGGAATCAAAGGTTTGGAAACAGAGGCAGGGAATCAGAGGCGGGGAGTCAGAGGCGGGGAATCAGATTCAGGGAATCAGATGTGCGGAATCAGAGATGGGGAATCAGAGGCAGCGAATCAGAGGCGGGGAACCAGAGGCGGGGAATCAGAGGCTGGGAATCAGAGGCCGGGAATGAGAGGCCGGGAATCAGAGGCCGGAAATCAGAGGCCGGGAATCAGAGATGGGGAATCAGAGGCGGGGAATCAAACACGGGGAACCAGAGCTGGGGGATCAGAGGCGGGGAATCAGAGTTGGGGAATCAGAGGCGGGGAATCAGATATGGGGAAACAGAGGCGGGGAAACAGAGGCAGGGAATCAGAGGCGGGGAGTCAGAGGCGGGGAATCAGAGGCAGGGAATCAGATGTGCGGAATCAGAGATGGGGATTCAGGGGCAGCGAATCAGAGGCGGGGAACCAGAGGCGGGGAATCAGAGGCCGGGAATCAGAGGCCGGGAATGGGAGGCCGGGAATCAGAGGCCGGGAATCAGAGGCCGGGAATCAGAGATGGGGATTCAGAGGCGGGGAATCAAACACGGGGAATCAGAGCTGGGGAATCAGAGGCGGGGAATCAGAGTTGGGGAATCAGAGGCGGGGAATCAAATATTGGGAAACAGAGGCGGGGAATCAGAGGCGGGGAATCAGAGGCGCAGAAACAGAGGCGGGGTATCAGATATGGGGAATCAGAGTTGGGGAATCAGGGGCGGGGTATCAGAGGCTGGGTATCAGACACGGGGATTCAGAGGCGGGGAATCAGAGATGGGGAATCAGAGGCGGGGAATCAGAGGCAGGGAATCAGACGCGGGGAATCAGAGGCTGGGAATCAGAGCCTGGGAATCAGAGGCGGGGAATCAGAGGCGGGGAAAGAGAGGCGGGGAATCAGATATGGGGACTCAGAGGTGGGGAATCAGAGGTTGGGAATCAGAGGCAGGGAATCAGAGGCGGGTATCAGAGGCGGGGAATCAGAGGCAGGGTTTTGGATGTGCGGAATCAGAGATGGGGAATCAGAGGTGGGGAATCAGAGTCCAGGAATCAGAGATGGGGAATCAGAGGCGGGGAATCAGAGGCGGAAAAACATAGGTGGGGAATCAGATACGGGGAATCAGAGGTGGGGAATCAGAGGCGGTGAATCAGAGATGGGGAATCAGAGCTGGGGAATCAGAGGCAGGGAATCAGAGTTGGGGATTCAGAGGCGGGGAATCAGATATGGGGAAACAGAGGCGGGGAATTAGAGGCGGGCAAACAGAGGCGGGGAATCAGATATGGTGAATCAGAGGTGGGGAATCAGAGGTTGTGAATCAGAGATGGGGAATCACAGGCGGGAAATCAGAGGCAGGGAATCAGAGCTGGGGAATCAGAGGCAGGGAATCAGAGCTGGGGAATCAGAGGCAGGGAATCAGAGTTGGGGATTCAGAGGCGGGGAATCAGAGCTGGGGAATCAGAGCCGGGAATCAGAGGCAGGGAATAAGAGGCTGGGAATCAGAGGCAGGGAATCAGATATGGGGATTCAGAGGTGGGGAATCAGAGGTTGGGAATCAGAGGCAGGGAATCAGAGTTTGGGAATCAGAGGCGGGGAATTAGTTATGGGGAAACAGAGGCGGGGAATCAGAGGCGGGGAGTCAGAGGCGGGGAATCAGCGGCAGGGAATCAGATGTGCGGAATCAGAGATGGGGAATCAGAGGCAGCGAATCAGAGGCGGGGAACCAGAGGCGGGGATTCAGAGGCGGGGAATCAGATATGGGGAAACAGAGGCGGGGAATCAGAGGTGGGGAATCAGAGATGGGGAATCACAGGCGGGAAATCAGAGGCAGGGAATCAGAGCTGGGGAATCAGGGGCGGGGAATCAGAGCTGGGGAATCAGAGGCAGGGAATCAGAGTTGGGGATTCAGAGGCGGGGAATCAGAGCTGGGGAATCAGAGACGGGGAATCAGAGGCAGGGAATCAGAGGCGGGGAATCAGAGGCAGGGAATCAGATGTGGGGAATCAGAGGCGGGGAATCTGAGCTGGGGAATCAGAGTCGGGGAATCAGAGTTTGGGAATCAGAGGCGGGGAATTAGATATGGGGAAACAGAGGCGGGGAATCAGAGGTGGGGAAACAGAGCTGGGGAATCAGAGGCGGGGAATCAGAGTTGGGGAATCAGAGGCGGGGAATCAGATATGGGGAAGCAGAGGTGGGGAATCAGAGGCGCGGAAAGAGAGGCGGGGAATCAGATATGGGGAATCAGAGGTGGGGAATCAGATATGGGGAAACAGAGGCGGGGAATCAGAGGCGGGGAAACTGAGGTGGGGAATCTGATATGGGGAATCAGAGGTGGCGAATGAAAGGCGGTGAATCTGAGATGGGGAATCAGAGGCGGGGAATCAGAGGCAGGGAATCAAACACGGGGAATCAGAGGTGGGGAATCAGAGCTGGGGAATCAGAGGCGGGGAATCAGAGTTGGGGTATCAGAGGCGGGGAATCAGATATGGGGAAACAGAGGTGGGGAATCAGAGGCAGGGAAACAGAGGTGGGGAATCAGATATGGGGAATCAGAGGTGGGGAATCAGAGGTTGGGAAACAGAGGCAGGGAATCAGAGGCGGGGAGTCAGAGGCGGGGAATCAGAGGCAGGGAATCAGATGTGCGGAATCAGAGATGGGGAATCAGAGGCAGCGAATCAGAGGCGGGGAACCAAAGGCGGGGAATCAGAGGCCGGGAATCAGAGGCCGGGCATGAGAGGCCGGGAATCAGAGGCCGGGAATCAGAGGCCGGGAATCAGAGATGGGGAATCAGAGGTGGGGAATCAAACACGGGGAATCAGAGCTGGGGAATCAGAGGCGGGGAATCAGATTTGGGGAATCAGAGTCGGGGAATCAGATATGGGGAAACAGAGGCGGGGAATCAGAAGCGGGGAATCAGAGGCGCAGAAACAGAGGCGGGGTATCAGATATGGAGAATAAGAGGTGGGGAATCAGGGGCGGGGTATCAGAGGCTGGGTATCAGACACGGGGATTCAGAGGCGGGGAATCAGAGATGGGGAATCAGAGGCGGGGAATCAGAGGCAGGGAATCAGACGCGGGGAATCAGAGGCAGGGAATCAGAGCCTGGGAATCAGAGGCGGGGTATCAGAGGCGGGGAAACAGAGGCGGGGAATCAGAGTTGGGGAATCAGAGGCGGGGAATCAGATATGGGGAGTCAGAGGCGGGGAATCAGAGGCAGGGAATCAGATGTGCGGAATCAGAGATGGGGAATCAGAGGCGGGGAATCAGAGGCAGGGAATCAGACGCGGGGAATCAGAGGCTGGGAATCAGACCCTGGGAATAAGAGGCGGGGTATCAGAGGCGGGGAAACAGAGGCGGGGAATCAGATATGGGGACTCAGAGGTGGGGAATCAGAGGTTGGGAATCAGAGGCAGGGAATCAGAGGCGGGGAATCAGAGGCGGGGAATCAGAGGCAGGGATTCGGATGTGCGGAATATGAGAAGGGGAATCAGAGGTGGGGAATCAGAGTCCCGGAATCAGAGAAGGGGAATCAGAGGTGGGGAATCAGAGGCGGGAAAACATAGGTGGGGAATCAGATACGGGGAATAAGAGGTGGGGAATCAGAGCTGGGGAATCAGTGGCGGGGAATGAGAGTTGGGGAATCAGAGGCGGAGAATCAGATATGGGGAAACAGAGGTGGGGAATCAGAGGCAGGGAAACAGAGGTGGGGAATCAGATATGGGGAATCAGAGGTGGGGAATCAAAGGTTTGGAAACAGAGGCAGGGAATCAGAGGCGGGGAGTCAGAGGCGGGGAATCAGATTCAGGGAATCAGATGTGTGGAATCAGAGATGGGGAATCAGAGGCAGCGAATCAGAGGCGGGGAACCAGAGGCGGGGAATCAGAGGCTGGGAATCAGAGGCCGGGAATGAGAGGCCGGGAATCAGAGGCCGGGAATCAGAGGCCGGGAATCAGAGATGGGGAATCAGAGGCGGGGAATCAAACACGGGGAACCAGAGCTGGGGAATCAGAGGTGGGGAATCAGAGTTGGGGAATCAGAGGCGGGGAATCAGATATGGGGAAACAGAGGCGGGGAAAGAGAGGCAGGGAATCAGAGGCGGGGAGTCAGAGGCGGGGAATCAGAGGCAGGGAATCAGATGTGCGGAATCAGAGATGGGGATTCAGGGGCAGCGAATCAGAGGCGGGGAACCAGAGGCGGGGAATCAGAGGCCGGGAATCAGAGGCCGGGAATGAGAGGCCGGGAATCAGAGGCCGGGAATCAGAGGCCGGGAATCAGAGATGGGGAATCAGAGGCGGGGAATCAAACACGGGGAATCAGAGCTGGGGAATCAGAGGCGGGGAATCAGAGTTGGGGAATCAGAGGCGGGGAATCAAATATGGGGAAACAGAGGCGGGGAATCAGAGGCGGGGAATCAGAGGCGCAGAAACTGAGGTGGGGTATCAGATATGGGGAATCAGAGGTGGGGAATCAGGGGCGGGGTATCAGAGGCTGGGTATCAGACACGGGGATTCAGAGGCGGGGAATCAGAGATGGGGAATCAGAGGCGGGGAATCAGAGGCAGGGAATCAGACGCGGGTAATCAGAGGCTGGGAATCAGAGCCTGGGAATCAGAGGCGGGGAATCAGAGGCGGGGAAAGAGAGGCGGGGAATCAGATATGGGGACTCAGACGTGGGGAATCAGAGGATGGGAATCAGAGGCAGGGAATCAGAGGCGGGGAATCAGAGGCTGGGAATCAGAGGCGGGGAATCAGAGGCAGGGTTTCGGATGTGCGGAATCAGAGATGGGGAATCAGAGGTGGGGAATCAGAGTCCAGGAATCAGAGATGGGGAATCGGAGGCGGGGAATCAGAGGCGGAAAAACAGGTGGGGAATCAGATACGGGGAATCAGAGGTGGGGAATCAGAGGCGGTGAATCAGAGATGGGGAATCAGAGGCGGGGAATCAGAGGCTGGAAATCAGACACGGGGAATCAGAGGCTGTGAATCAAAGGCGGGGAATCAGAGGCGGGTTATCAGAGCTGGGGAATCAGAGGCAGGGAATCAGAGTTGGGGATTCAGAGGCGGGGAATCAGATATGGGGAAACAGAGGCGGGGAATTAGAGGCGGGCAAACAGAGGCGGGGAATCAGATATGGTGAATCAGAGGTGGGGAATCAGATGTTGTGAATCAGAGATGGGGAATCACAGGCGGGAAATCAGAGGCAGGGAATCAGAGCTGGGGAATCAGAGGCAGGGAATCAGAGCTGGGGAATCAGAGGCAGGGAATCAGAGTTGGGGATTCAGAGGCGGGGAATCAGAGCTGGGGAATCAGAGGCGGGGAATCAGAGGCAGGGAATCAGAGGCGGGAAATCAGAGGCAGGGAATCAGAGTTGGGGATTCAGAGGCGGGGAATCAGAGCTGGGGAATCAGAGGCGGGGAATCAGAGCTGGGTAATCAGAGGCGGGAAATCAGAGTTGGGGAATCAGAGGCGGGGAATCAGATATGGGGAAAGAGAGGCGGGGAATCAGAGGCGGGGAAACAGAGGCGGGGAATTCTATATGGGGAATCAGAGGTGGCGAATGAAAGGCGGTGAATCAGAGATGGGGAATCAGAGGCGGGGAATCAGAGGCAGGGAATCAAACAAGGAGAATCACAGGTGGGGTATCAGAGCTGGGGAATCAGAGGCGGGGAATCAGAGTTGGGGAATCAGAGGCGAGGAATCAGATATTAGGAAACAGAGGCGGGGAATCAGAGGCAGGGAATCAGAGTTGGGGATTCAGAGGCGGGGAATCAGAGCTGGGGAATCAGAGGCGGGGAATCAGAGGCAGGGAATCAGAGGCGGGGAATCAGAGGCAGGGAATCAGATATGGGGATTCAGAGGTGGGGAATCAGAGGTTGGGAATCAGAGGCAGGGAATCGGAGGCAGGGAATCAGAGGCAGGGAATCAGAGGCGGGGAATCAGAGCTGGGGAATCAGAGTCGGGGAATCAGAGTTTGGGAATCAGAGGCGGGGAATTAGATATGGGGAAACAGAGGCGGGGAATCAGAGGTGGGGAAACAGAGCTGGGGATTCAGAGGCGGGGAATCAGAGTTGGGGAATCAGAGGCCGGGAATCAGATATGGGGAAGCAGAGGTGGGGAATCAGAGGCGCGGAAAGAGAGGCGGGGAATCAGATATGGGGAATCAGAGGTGGGGAATCAGATATGGGGAAACAGAGGCGGGGAATCAGAGGCGGGGAAACAGAGGTGGGGAATCTGATATGTGGAATCAGAGGTGGCGAATGAAAGGCGGTGAATCTGAGATGGGGAATCAGAGGCGGGGAATCAGAGGCAGGGAATCAAACACGGGGAATCAGAGTTGGGGAATCAGAGGTGGGGAATCAGAGGTTGTGAATCAGAGATGGGGAATCACAGGCGGGAAATCAAAGGCAGGGAATCAGAGCTGGGGAATCAGAGGCGGGGAATCAGAGCTGGGGAATCAGAGGCGGGGAATCAGAGCTGGGGAATCAGAGGCAGGGAATCAGAGTTGGGGATTCAGAGGCGGGGAATCAGAGCTGGGGAATCAGTGGCGGGGAATCAGAGGCAGGGAATCAGAGGCGGGGAATCAGAGGCAGGGAATCAGATATGGGGATTCAAAGGTGGGGAATCAGATGTTGGGAATCAGAGGCAGGGAATCGGAGGCAGGGAATCAGAGGCAGGTAGTCAGATGTGGGGAATCAGAGGTTGGGAATCAGAGCTGGGGAATCAGGCGTGGAATCAGAGTTTGGGAATCAGAGGCGGGGAATTAGATATGGGGAAACAGAGGCGGGGAATCAGAGGTGGGGAAACAGAGCTGGTGAATCAGAGGCGGGGAATCAGAGTTGGGGAATCAGAGGCGTGGAATCAGAGGCGGGGAATCAGAGGCGCGGAAAGAGAGGCGGGGAATCAGATATGGGGAATCAGAGGTGGGGAATCAGGGGCGGGGTATCAGAGGCTGGGTATCAGACACGGGGATTCAGAGGCGGGGAATCAGACATGGGGAATCAGAGGCGGGGAATCAGAGGCAGGGTATCAGATGAGGGGAATCAGAGACGGGGAATCAGAGTCCAGGAATCAGAGGTGGGGTATCAGAGCTGGGGAATCAGAGGCGGGGAATCAGATATGGGGAATCAGAGGCGAGGAATCAGCTATTGGGAAACAGAGGCGGGGAATCAGAGGCAGGGAAACAGAGGTGGGGAATCAGATATGGGGAATCAGAGGTGGGGAATCAGAGGTTGGGAAACAGAGGCAGGGAATCAGAGGCGGGGAGTCAGAGGCGGGGAATCAGAGGCAGGGAATCAGATGTGCGGAATCAGAGATGGGGTATCAGAGGCAGCGAATCAGAGGCGGAGAACCAGAGGCGGGGATTCAGAGGCGGGGAATCAGATATGGGGAAACAGAGGCGGGGAATTAGAGGCGGGCAAACAGAGGCAGGGAATCAGATGTGGGGAATCAGAGGCAGGGAATCAGAGCTGGGGAATCAGAGGCGGGGAATCAGAGTTTGGGAATCAGAGGCGGGGAATCAGATATGGGGAATCAGAGGCGGGGAATCAGAGGCGCAGAAAGAGAGGCGGGGAATCAGATATGGGGAATCAGAGGCGGGGAATCAGATATGGGGAATCAGAGGTGGGGAATCAGGGGAGGGTTATCAGAGGCTGGGTATCAGTCACGGGGATTCAGAGGCGGGGAATCAGAGATGGGGAATCAGAGGCAGGGAATCGGAGGCAGGGAATCAGAGGCAGGGAATCAGATGTGGGGAATCAGAGGCGGGGAATCAGAGCTGGGGAATCAGAGTCGGGGAATCAGAGTTTGGGAATCAGAGGCGGGGAATTAGATATGGGGAAACAGAGGCGGGGAATCAGAGGTGGGGAAACAGAGCTGGGGAATCAGAGGCGTGGAATCAGAGTTGGGGAATCAGAGGTGGGGAATCAGACATGGGGAAGCAGAGGCGGGGAATCAGAGGCGCGGAAAGAGAGGCGGGGAATCAGATATGGGGAATCAGAGGTGGGGAATCAGATATGGGGAAACAGAGGCGGGGAATCAGAGGCGGGGAAACAGAGGTGGGGAATCTGATATTGGGAATCAGAGGTGGCGAATGAAAGGCGGTGAATCTGAGATGGGGAATCAGAGGCGGGGAATCAGAGGCAGGGAATCAAACACGGGGAATCAGAGGTGGGGAATCAGAGCTGGGGAATCAGAGGCGGGGAATCAGAGTTGGGGAATCAGAGGCGGGGAATCAGATATGGGGAAACAGAGGTGGGGAATCAGAGGCAGGGAAACAGAGGTGGGGAATCAGATATGGGGAATCAGAGGTGGGGAATCAGAGGTTGGGAAACAGAGGCAGGGAATCAGAGGCGGGGAGTCAGAGGCGGGGAATCAGAGGCAGGGAATCAGATGTGCAGAATCAGAGATGGGGAATCAGAGGCAGCGAATCAGAGGTGGGGAACCAGATGCGGGGAATCAGATATGGGTAATCAGAGGCGGGGAATCAGAGTTGGGGAATCAGAAGCGGGGAATCAGATATGGGGAAAGAGAGGCGGTGAATCAGAGGCGGGGAAACAGAGGCGGGGAATCTGATATGGGGAATCTGAGGTGGCGAATGAAAGGCGGTGAATCAGAGATGGGGAATCAGAGGCGGGGAATCAGAGGCAGGGAATCAAACACGGGGAATCAGAGGTGGGGTATCAGAGCTGGGGAATCAGAGGCGGGGAATCTGAGTTGGGGATTCAGAGGCGGGGAATCAGATATTGGGAAACAGAGGCGGGGAATCAGAGGCAGGGAAACAGAGGTGGGGAATCAGATATGGGGAAACAGAGGTGGGGAATCAGAGGTTGGGAAACAGAGGCAGGGAATCAGAGGCGGGGAGTCAGAGGCGGGGAATCAGAGGCAGGGAATCAAATGTGCGGTATCAGAGATGGGGAATCAGAGGCAGCGAATCAGAGGCGGGGAACCAGATGCGGGGATTCAGAGGCGGGGAATCAGATATGGGGAAACAGAGGCGGGGAATTAGAGGCGGGCAAACAGAGGCGGGGAATCAGATATGGGGAATCAGAGGTGGGGAATCAGAGGTTGTGAATCAGAGATGGGGAATCACAGGCGGGAAATCAAAGGCAGGGAATCAGAGCTGGGGAATCAGAGGCGGGGAATCAGAGCTGGGGAATCAGAGGCGGGGAATCAGAGCTGGGGAATCAGAGGCATGGAATCAGAGTTGGGGATTCAGAGGAGGGGAATCAGAGCTGGGGAATCAGTGACGGGGAATCAGAGGCGGGGAATCAGAGGCAGGGGATCACATATGGGGATTCAGAGGTGGGGAATCAGAGGTTGGGAATCAGAGGTAGGGAATCGGAGGCAGGGTATCAGAGGCAGGGAATCAGATGTGGGGAATCAGAGGCTGGGAATCAGAGCTGGGGAATCAGAGGCGTGGAATCAGAATTTGGGAATCAGAGGCGGGGAATTAGATATGGGGAAACAGAGGCGGGGAATCAGAGGTGGGGAAACAGAGCTGGTGAATCAGAGGCAGGGAATCAGAGTTGGGGAATCAGAGGCGGGGAATCAGATATGGGGAATCAGAGGCGGGGAATCAGAGGCGCGGAAAGAGAGGCGGGGAATCAGATATAGGGAATCAGAGGTGGGGAATCAGGGGCGGGTTATCAGAGGCTGGGTATCAGACACGGGGATTCAGAGGCGGGGAATCAGAGATGGGGAATCAGAGGCGGGGAATCAGAGGCAGGGAATCAGATGCGGGGAATCAGAGGCGGGGAATCAGAGTCCAGGAATCAGAGGCGGGGAATCAGAGTTGGGGAATCAGAGGCGGGGAATCAGATATGGGGAAACAGAGGCGGGGAATCAGAGGCGGGGAAACAGAGGCGGGGAATCTGATATGGGAAATCAGAGGTGGCGAATGAAAGGAAGTGAATCAGAGATGGGGAATCAGAGGCGGGGAATCAGAGGCAGGGAATCAAACACGGTGAATCAGAGGCGGGGAATCAGAGCTGGAGAATCAGAGGCGGGGATTCAGAATTGGGGAATCAGAGGCGTGGAATCAAATATGGGCAACCAGAGGCGGGGAATCAGAGGCAGGGAAACAGAGGTGGGGAATCAGATATGGGGTATCAGAGGTGGGGAATCAGAGGTTGGGAAACAGAGGCAGGGAATCAGAGGCGGGGAGTCAGAGGCGGGGAATCAGAGGCAGGGAATCAGAGCTGGGGAATCAGAGGCGGGGAATCAGAGCTGGGGAATCAGAGGCGGGGAATCAGAGCTGGGGAATCAGAGGCAGGGAATCAGAGTTGGGGATTCAGAGGATGGGAATCAGAGCTGGGGAATCAGTGGCGGGGAATCAGAGGCGGGGAATCAGAGGCAGGGAATCACATATGGGGATTCAGAGGTGGGGAATCAGAGGTTGGGAATCAGAGGCAGGGAATCGGAGGCAGGGTATCAGAGGCAGGGAATCAGATGTGGGGAATCAGAGGCTGGGAATCAGAGCTGGGGAATCAGAGGTGTGGAATCAGAGTTTGGGAATCAGAGGCGGGGAATTAGATATGGGGAAACAGAGGCGGGGAATCAGAGGTGGGGAAACAGAGCTGGTGAATCAGAGGCAGGGAATCAGAGTTGGGGAATCAGAGGCGGGGAATCAGATATGGGGAATCAGAGGCGGGGAATCAGAGGCGCGGAAAGAGAGGCGGGGAATCAGATATAGGGAATCAGAGGTGGGGAATCAGGGGCGGGTTATCAGAGGCTGGGTATCAGACACGGGGATTCAGAGGCGGGGAATCAGAGATGGGGAATCAGAGGCGGGGAATCAGAGGCAGGGAATCAGATGCGGGGAATCAGAGGCGGGGAATCAGAGTCCAGGAATCAGAGGCGGGGAATCAGAGTTGGGGAATCAGAGGCGGGGAATCAGATATGGGGAAACAGAGGCGGGGAATCAGAGGCGGGGAAACAGAGGCGGGGAATCTGATATGGGAAATCAGAGGTGGCGAATGAAAGGAAGTGAATCAGAGATGGGGAATCAGAGGCGGGGAATCAGAGGCAGGGAATCAAACACGGTGAATCAGAGGCGGGGAATCAGAGCTGGAGAATCAGAGGCGGGGAATCAGAATTGGGGAATCAGAGGCGGGGAATCAAATATGGGCAACCAGAGGCGGGGAATCAGAGGCAGGGAAACAGAGGTGGGGAATCAGATATGGGGTATCAGAGGTGGGGAATCAGAGGTTGGGAAACAGAGGCAGGGAATCAGAGGCGGGGAGTCAGAGGCGGGGAATCAGAGGCAGGGAATCAGATGTGCGGAATCAGAGATGGAGAATCAGATGCAGCGAAAAAGAGGCGGGGAACCAGAGGCGGGGAATCAGAGGCCGGGAATCAGAGGCCGGGAATGAGAGGTCGGGAATCAGAGGCCGGGGAATCAGAGGCGGGGAATCAGAGATGGGGAATCAGAGGCGGGGAATCAAACACGGGGAATCAGAGCTGGGGAATCAGAGGCGGGGAATCAGAGTTGGCGAATCAGATATGGGGAATCAGAGGTGGGGAATCAGGGGCGGGGATTCAGTGGCAGGGAATCAGAGGTGGGAATCAGAGGCGGGGAATCAGAGGCAGGGAATCAGACACGGGGAATCAGAGGCGGGGAATCAGAGATGGGGAATCAGAGATGGGGAATCAGAGGCAGGGAATCGGACACCTGGAATCAGAGGCGGGGAATCAGAGCTGGGGAATCAGAGGCGGGGATTCAGAGTTGGGGAATCAGAGGCAGGGAATCAGATGTGCGGAATCAGAGATGGGGAATCAGAGGCAGCGAATCAGAGGCGGGGAACCAGAGGCGGGGATTCAGAGGCGGGGAATCAGATATGGGGAAACAGAGGCGGGGAATTAGTGGCAGGCAAACAGAGGCGGGGAATCAGATATGGGGAATCAGAGGTGGGGAATCAGAGGTTGTGAATCAGAGATGGGGAATCACAGGCGGGAAATCAGAGGCAGGGAATCAGAGCTGGGGAATCAGAGGCGGGGAATCAGAGCTCGGGAAACAGAGGCAGGGAATCAGAGTTGGGGATTCAGAGGCGGGGAATCAGAGCTGGGGAATCAGAGGCGGGGAATCAGAGGCAGGGAATCAGAGGCGGGGAATCAGAGGCAGGGAATCAGATATGGGGATTCAGAGGTGGGGAATCAGAGGTTGGGAATCAGAGGCAGGGAATCGGAGGCAGGGAATCAGAGGCAGGGAATCAGAGGCGGGGAATCAGAGCTGGGGAATCAGAGTCGGGGAATCAGAGTTTGGGAATCAGAGGTGGGGAATTAGATATGGGGAAACAGAGGCGGGGAATCAGAGGTGGGGAAACAGAGCTGGGGATTCAGAGGCGGGGAATCAGAGTTGGGGAATCAGAGGCGGGGAATCAGATATGGGGAAGCAGAGGTGGGGAATCAGAGGCGCGGAAAGCGAGGCGGGGAATCAGATATGGGGAATCAGAGGTGGGGAATCAGATATGGGGAAACAGAGGCGGGGAATCAGAGGCGGGGAAACAGAGGTGGGGAATCTGATATGTGGAATCAGAGGTGGCGAATGAAAGGCGGTGAATCTGAGATGGGGAATCAGAGGCAGGGAATCAGAGGCAGGGAATCAAACACGGGGAATCAGAGTTGGGGAATCAGAGGTGGGGAATCAGAGGTTGTGAATCAGAGATGGGGAATCACAGGCGCGAAATCAAAGGCAGGGAATCAGAGCTGGGGAATCAGAGGCGGGGAATCAGAGCTGGGGAATCAGAGGCGGGGAATCAGAGCTGGGGAATCAGAGGCAGGGAATCAGAGTTGGGGATTCAGAGGCGGGGAATCAGAGCTGGGGAATCAGTGGCGGGGAATCAGAGGCAGGGAATCAGAGGCGGGGAATCAGAGGCAGGGAATCAGATATGGGGATTCAAAGGTGGGGAATCAGATGTTGGGAATCAGAGGCAGGGAATCGGAGGCAGGGAATCAGAGGCAGGTAGTCAGATGTGGGGAATCAGAGGTTGGGAATCAGAGCTGGGGAATCAGGCGTGGTATCAGAGTTTGGGAATCAGAGGCGGGGAATTAGATATGGGGAAACAGAGGCGGGGAATCAGAGGTGGGGAAACAGAGCTGGTGAATCAGAGGCGGGGAATCAGAGTTGGGGAATCAGAGGCGGGGAATAAGAGGCGGGGAATCAGAGGCGCGGAAAGAGAGGCGGGGAATCAGATATGGGGAATCAGAGGTGGGGAATCAGGGGCGGGGTATCAGAGGCTGGGTATCAGACACGGGGATTCAGAGGCGGGGAATCAGACATGGGGAATCAGAGGCGGGGAATCAGAGGCAGGGTATCAGATGAGGGGAATCAGAGGCGGGGAATCAGAGTCCAGGAATCAGAGGTGGGGTATCAGAGCTGGGGAATCAGAGGCGGGGAATCAGATATGGGGAATCAGAGGCGAGGAATCAGATATTGGGAAACAGAGGCGGGGAATCAGAGGCAGGGAAACAGAGGTGGGGAATCAGATATGGGGAATCAGAGGTGGGGAATCAGAGGTTGGGAAACAGAGGCAGGGAATCAGAGGCGGGGAGTCAGAGGCGGGGAATCAGAGGCAGGGAATCAGATGTGCGGAATCAGAGATGGGGAATCAGAGGCAGCGAATCAGAGGCGGGGAACCAGAGGCGGGGATTCAGAGGCGGGGAATCAGATATGGGGAAACAGAGGCGGGGAATTAGAGGCGGGCAAACAGAGGCAGGGAATCAGATGTGGGGAATCAGAGGCAGGGAATCAGAGCTGGGGAATCAGAGGCGCAGAAAGAGAGGCGGGAAATCAGATATGGGGAATCAGAGGTGGGGAATCAGGGGAGGGGTATCAGAGGCTGGGTATCAGACACGGGGATTCAGAGGCGGTGAATCAGAGATGGGGAATCAGAGGCAGGGAATCGGAGGCAGGGAATCAGAGGCAGGGAATCAGATGTGGGGAATCAGAGGCGGGGAATCAGAGCTGGGGAATCAGAGTCGGGGAATCAGAGTTTGGGAATCAGAGGCGGGGAATTAGATATGGGGAAACAGAGGCGGGGAATCAGAGGTGGGGAAACAGAGCTGGGGAATCAGAGGCGTGGAATCAGAGTTGGGGAATCAGAGGTGGGGAATCAGACATGGGGAAGCAGAGGCGGGGAATCAGAGGCGCGGAAAGAGAGGCGGGGAATCAGATATGGGGAATCAGAGGTGGGGAATCAGATATGGGGAAACAGAGGCGGGGAATTAGAGGCGGGGAGTCAGAGGCGGGGAATCAGAGGCAGGGAATCAGATGTGCAGAATCAGAGATGGGGAATCAGAGGCAGCGAATCAGAGGTGGGGAACCAGATGCGGGGAATCAGATATGGGTAATCAGAGGCGGGGAATCAGAGTTGGGGAATCAGAAGCGGGGAATCAGATATGGGGAAAGAGAGGCGTTGAATCAGAGGCGGGGAAACAGAGGCGGGGAATCTGATATGGGGAATCAGAGGTGGCGAATGAAAGGCGGTGAATCAGAGATGGGGAATCAGAGGCGGGGAATCAGAGGCAGGGAATCAAACACGGGGAATCAGAGGTGGGGTATCAGAGCTGGGGAATCAGAGGCGGGGAACCAGAGGCGGGGATTCAGAGGCGGGGAATCAGATATGGGGAAACAGAGGCGGGGAATTAGAGGCGGGCAAACAGAGGCGGGGAATCAGATATGGGGAATCAGAGGTGGGGAATCAGAGGTTGTGAATCAGAGATGGGGAATCACAGGCGGGAAATCAAAGGCAGGGAATCAGAGCTGGGGAATCAGAGGCGGGGAATCAGAGCTGGGGAATCAGAGGCGGGGAATCAGAGCTGGGGAATCAGAGGCAGGGAATCAGAGTTGGGGATTCGGAGGAGGGGAATCAGAGCTGGGGAATCAGTGGCGGGGAATCAGAGGCGGGGAATCAGAGGCAGGGGATCACATATGGGGATTCAGAGGTGGGGAATCAGAGGTTGGGAATCAGAGGTAGGGAATCGGAGGCAGGGTATCAGAGGCAGGGAATCAGATGTGGGGAATCAGAGGCTGGGAATCAGAGCTGGGGAATCAGAGGCGTGGAATCAGAGTTTGGGAATCAGAGGCGGGGAATTAGATATGGGGAAACAGAGGCGGGGAATCAGAGGTGGGGAAACAGAGCTGGTGAATCAGAGGCAGGGAATCAGAGTTGGGGAATCAGAGGCGGGGAATCAGATATGGGGAATCAGAGGCGGGGAATCAGAGGCGCGGAAAGAGAGGCGGGGAATCAGATATAGGGAATCAGAGGTGGGGAATCAGGGGTGGGTTATCAGAGGCTGGGTATCAGACACGGGGATTCAGAGGCGGGGAATCAGAGATGGGGAATCAGAGGCGGGGAATCAGAGGCAGGGAATCAGATGCGGGGAATCAGAGGCGGGGAATCAGAGTCCAGGAATCAGAGGCGGGGAATCAGAGTTGGGGAATCAGAGGCGGGGAATCAGATATGGGGAAACAGAGGCGGGGAATCAGAGGCGGGGAAACAGAGGCGGGGAATCAGAGGCGCGGAAAGAGAGGCGGGGAATCAGATATAGGGAATCAGAGGTGGGGAATCAGGGGCGGGTTATCAGAGGCTGGGTATCAGACACGGGGATTCAGAGGCGGGGAATCAGAGATGGGGAATCAGAGGCGGGGAATCAGAGGCAGGGAATCAGATGCGGGGAATCAGAGGCGGGGAATCAGAGTCCAGGAATCAGAGGCGGGGAATCAGAGTTGGGGAATCAGAGGCGGGGAATCAGAGTTGGGGAATCAGAGGCAGGGAATAAGAGGCGGGGTATCAGAGGCAGGGAATCAGAGGCGGGGAATCAGATATGGGGACTCAGAGGTGGGGAATCAGATGTTGGGAATCAGAGGCAGGGAATCAGAGGCGGGGAATCAGAGGCGGGGAATCAGAGGCAGGGATTCGGATGTGCGGAATATGAGAAGGGGAATCTGAGGTGGGGAATCAGAGTCCAGGAATCAGAGAAGGGGAATCAGAGGCGGGGAATCAGAGGCGGGAAAACATAGGTGGGGAATCAGATACGGGGAATAAGAGGTGGGGAATCAGAGGCGGTGAATCAGAGATTGGGAATCAGAGGCGGGGAATTAGAGGCTGGAAATCAGACACGGGGAATCAGAGGCTGTGAATCAGAGGCGGGGAATCAGAGGCGGGGAATCAGAGCTGGGGAATCAGAGGCAGGGAATCAGAGTTGGGGATTCAGAGGCGGGTAATCAGATATGGGGAAACAGAGGCGGGGAATTAGAGGCGGGCAAACAGAGGCGGGGAATCAGATATGGAGAATCAGAGGTTTGGAATCAGAGGTTGTGAAACAGAGATGGGGAATCACAGGCGGGAAATCAGAGGCAGGAAATCAGAGCTGGCGAATCAGAGGCGGGGAATCAGAGCTGGGTAATCAGAGGCGGGGAATCAGAGTTTGGGAATCAGAGGCGGGGAATTAGATTTGGGGAAACAGAGGCGGGGAATCAGAGGTGGGGAAACAGAGCTGGGGAATCAGAGGCGTGGAATCAGAGTTGGGGAATCAGAGGCGGGGAATCAGATATGGGGAATCAGAGGCGGGGAATCAGAGGCGCGGAAAGAGAGGCGGGGAATCAGATATGGGGAATCAGAGGTGGGGATCAGGGGCGGGGTATCAGAGGCTGGGTATCAGACACGGGGATTCAGAGGCGGGGAATCAGAGATGGGGAATCAGAGGCGGGGAATCAGAGGCAGGGAATCAGATGCGGGGAATCAGATGCGGGGAATCAGAGCTCTGTAATCAGAGGCGGGGAATCAGAGTTGGGGAATCAGAAGCGGGGAATCAGATATGGGGAAACAGAGGCGGGGAATCAGAGGCGGGGAAACAGAAGCGGGGAATCTGATTGGGGAATCAGAGGTGGCGAATGAAAGGCGGTGAATCAGAGATGGGGAATCAAAGGCGGGGAATCAGAGGCAGGGAATCAAACACGGGGAATCAGAGGTGGGGAATCAGAGCTGGGGAATCAGTGGCGGGGAATCAGAGTTGGGGAATCAGAGGCGGAGAATCAGATATGGGGAAACAGAGGTGGGGAATCAGAGGCAGGGAAACAGAGGTGGGGAATCAGATATGGGGAATCAGAGGTGGGGAATCAAAGGTTTGGAAACAGAGGCAGGGAATCAGAGGCGGGGAGTCAGAGGCGGGGAATCAGATTCAGGGAATCAGATGTGCGGAATCAGAGATGGGGAATCAGAGGCAGCGAATCAGAGGCGGGGAACCAGAGGCGGGGAATCAGAGGCTGGGAATCAGAGACCGGGAATGAGAGGCCGGGAATCAGAGGCCGGAAATCAGAGGCCGGGAATCAGAGATGGGGAATCAGAGGCGGGGAATCAAACACGGGGAACCAGAGCTGGGGGATCAGAGGCGGGGAATCAGAGTTGGGGAATCAGAGGCGGGGAATCAGATATGGGGAAACAGAGGCGGGGAAACAGAGGCAGGGAATCAGAGGCGGGGAGTCAGAGGCGGGGAATCAGAGGCAGGGAATCAGATGTGCGGAATCAGAGATGGGGATTCAGGGGCAGCGAATCAGAGGCGGGGAACCAGAGGCGGGGAATCAGAGGCCGGGAATCAGAGGCCGGGAATGGGAGGCCGGGAATCAGAGGCCGGGAATCAGAGGCCGGGAATCAGAGATGGGGATTCAGAGGCGGGGAATCAAACACGGGGAATCAGAGCTGGGGAATCAGAGGCGGGGAATCAGAGTTGGGGAATCAGAGGCGGGGAATCAAATATTGGGAAACAGAGGCGGGGAATCAGAGGCGGGGAATCAGAGGCGCAGAAACAGAGGCGGGGTATCAGATATGGGGAATCAGAGTTGGGGAATCAGGGGCGGGGTATCAGAGGCTGGGTATCAGACACGGGGATTCAGAGGCGGGGAATCAGAGATGGGGAATCAGAGGCGGGGAATCAGAGGCAGGGAATCAGACGCGGGGAATCAGAGGCTGGGAATCAGAGCCTGGGAATCAGAGGCGGGGAATCAGAGGCGGGGAAAGAGAGGCGGGGAATCAGATATGGGGACTCAGAGGTGGGGAATCAGAGGTTGGGAATCAGAGGCAGGGAATCAGAGGCGGGTATCAGAGGCGGGGAATCAGAGGCAGGGTTTTGGATGTGCGGAATCAGAGATGGGGAATCAGAGGTGGGGAATCAGAGTCCAGGAATCAGAGATGGGGAATCAGAGGCGGGGAATCAGAGGCGGAAAAACATAGGTGGGGAATCAGATACGGGGAATCAGAGGTGGGGAATCAGAGGCGGTGAATCAGAGATGGGGAATCAGAGCTGGGGAATCAGAGGCAGGGAATCAGAGTTGGGGATTCAGAGGCGGGGAATCAGATATGGGGAAACAGAGGCGGGGAATTAGAGGCGGGCAAACAGAGGCGGGGAATCAGATATGGTGAATCAGAGGTGGGGAATCAGAGGTTGTGAATCAGAGATGGGGAATCACAGGCGGGAAATCAGAGGCAGGGAATCAGAGCTGGGGAATCAGAGGCAGGGAATCAGAGCTGGGGAATCAGAGGCAGGGAATCAGAGTTGGGGATTCAGAGGCGGGGAATCAGAGCTGGGGAATCAGAGCCGGGAATCAGAGGCAGGGAATAAGAGGCTGGGAATCAGAGGCAGGGAATCAGATATGGGGATTCAGAGGTGGGGAATCAGAGGTTGGGAATCAGAGGCAGGGAATCAGAGTTTGGGAATCAGAGGCGGGGAATTAGTTATGGGGAAACAGAGGCGGGGAATCAGAGGCGGGGAGTCAGAGGCGGGGAATCAGAGGCAGGGAATCAGATGTGCGGAATCAGAGATGGGGAATCAGAGGCAGCGAATCAGAGGCGGGGAACCAGAGGCGGGGATTCAGAGGCGGGGAATCAGATATGGGGAAACAGAGGCGGGGAATCAGAGGTGGGGAATCAGAGATGGGGAATCACAGGCGGGAAATCAGAGGCAGGGAATCAGAGCTGGGGAATCAGGGGCGGGGAATCAGAGCTGGGGAATCAGAGGCAGGGAATCAGAGTTGGGGATTCAGAGGCGGGGAATCAGAGCTGGGGAATCAGAGACGGGGAATCAGAGGCAGGGAATCAGAGGCGGGGAATCAGAGGCAGGGAATCAGATGTGGGGAATCAGAGGCGGGGAATCTGAGCTGGGGAATCAGAGTCGGGGAATCAGAGTTTGGGAATCAGAGGCGGGGAATTAGATATGGGGAAACAGAGGCGGGGAATCAGAGGTGGGGAAACAGAGCTGGGGAATCAGAGGCGGGGAATCAGAGTTGGGGAATCAGAGGCGGGGAATCAGATATGGGGAAGCAGAGGTGGGGAATCAGAGGCGCGGAAAGAGAGGCGGGGAATCAGATATGGGGAATCAGAGGTGGGGAATCAGATATGGGGAAACAGAGGCGGGGAATCAGAGGCGGGGAAACTGAGGTGGGGAATCTGATATGGGGAATCAGAGGTGGCGAATGAAAGGCGGTGAATCTGAGATGGGGAATCAGAGGCGGGGAATCAGAGGCAGGGAATCAAACACGGGGAATCAGAGGTGGGGAATCAGAGCTGGGGAATCAGAGGCGGGGAATCAGAGTTGGGGTATCAGAGGCGGGGAATCAGATATGGGGAAACAGAGGTGGGGAATCAGAGGCAGGGAAACAGAGGTGGGGAATCAGATATGGGGAATCAGAGGTGGGGAATCAGAGGTTGGGAAACAGAGGCAGGGAATCAGAGGCGGGGAGTCAGAGGCGGGGAATCAGAGGCAGGGAATCAGATGTGCGGAATCAGAGATGGGGAATCAGAGGCAGCGAATCAGAGGCGGGGAACCAAAGGCGGGGAATCAGAGGCCGGGAATCAGAGGCCGGGCATGAGAGGCCGGGAATCAGAGGCCGGGAATCAGAGGCCGGGAATCAGAGATGGGGAATCAGAGGTGGGGAATCAAACACGGGGAATCAGAGCTGGGGAATCAGAGGCGGGGAATCAGAGTTGGGGAATCAGTGTCGGGGAATCTGATATGGGGAAACAGAGGCGGGGAATCAGAAGCGGGGAATCAGAGGCGCAGAAACAGAGGCGGGGTATCAGATATGGAGAATAAGAGGTGGGGAATCAGGGGCGGGGTATCAGAGGCTGGGTATCAGACACGGGGATTCAGAGGCGGGGAATCAGAGATGGGGAATCAGAGGCGGGGAATCAGAGGCAGGGAATCAGACGCGGGGAATCAGAGGCAGGGAATCAGAGCCTGGGAATCAGAGGCGGGGTATCAGAGGCGGGGAAACAGAGGCGGGGAATCAGAGTTGGGGAATCAGAGGCGGGGAATCAGATATGGGGAGTCAGAGGCGGGGAATCAGAGGCAGGGAATCAGATGTGCGGAATCAGAGATGGGGAATCAGAGGCGGGGAATCAGAGGCAGGGAATCAGACGCGGGGAATCAGAGGCTGGGAATCAGACCCTGGGAATAAGAGGCGGGGTATCAGAGGCGGGGAAACAGAGGCGGGGAATCAGATATGGGGACTCAGAGGTGGGGAATCAGAGGTTGGGAATCAGAGGCAGGGAATCAGAGGCGGGGAATCAGAGGCGGGGAATCAGAGGCAGGGATTCGGATGTGCGGAATATGAGAAGGGGAATCAGAGGTGGGGAATCAGAGTCCCGGAATCAGAGAAGGGGAATCAGAGGCGGGGAATCAGAGGCGGGAAAACATAGGTGGGGAATCAGATACGGGGAATAAGAGGTGGGGAATCAGAGCTGGGGAATCAGTGGCGGGGAATGAGAGTTGGGGAATCAGAGGCGGAGAATCAGATATGGGGAAACAGAGGTGGGGAATCAGAGGCAGGGAAACAGAGGTGGGGAATCAGATATGGGGAATCAGAGGTGGGGAATCAAAGGTTTGGAAACAGAGGCAGGGAATCAGAGGCGGGGAGTCAGAGGCGGGGAATCAGATTCAGGGAATCAGATGTGTGGAATCAGAGATGGGGAATCAGAGGCAGCGAATCAGAGGCGGGGAACCAGAGGCGGGGAATCAGAGGCTGGGAATCAGAGGCCGGGAATGAGAGGCCGGGAATCAGAGGCCGGGAATCAGAGGCCGGGAATCAGAGATGGGGAATCAGAGGCGGGGAATCAAACACGGGGAACCAGAGCTGGGGAATCAGAGGTGGGGAATCAGAGTTGGGGAATCAGAGGCGGGGAATCAGATATGGGGAAACAGAGGCGGGGAAAGAGAGGCAGGGAATCAGAGGCGGGGAGTCAGAGGCGGGGAATCAGAGGCAGGGAATCAGATGTGCGGAATCAGAGATGGGGATTCAGGGGCAGCGAATCAGAGGCGGGGAACCAGAGGCGGGGAATCAGAGGCCGGGAATCAGAGGCCGGGAATGAGAGGCCGGGAATCAGAGGCCGGGAATCAGAGGCCGGGAATCAGAGATGGGGAATCAGAGGCGGGGAATCAAACACGGGGAATCAGAGCTGGGGAATCAGAGGCGGGGAATCAGAGTTGGGGAATCAGAGGCGGGGAATCAAATATGGGGAAACAGAGGCGGGGAATCAGAGGCGGGGAATCAGAGGCGCAGAAACTGAGGTGGGGTATCAGATATGGGGAATCAGAGGTGGGGAATCAGGGGCGGGGTATCAGAGGCTGGGTATCAGACACGGGGATTCAGAGGCGGGGAATCAGAGATGGGGAATCAGAGGCGGGGAATCAGAGGCAGGGAATCAGACGCGGGTAATCAGAGGCTGGGAATCAGAGCCTGGGAATCAGAGGCGGGGAATCAGAGGCGGGGAAAGAGAGGCGGGGAATCAGATATGGGGACTCAGACGTGGGGAATCAGAGGATGGGAATCAGAGGCAGGGAATCAGAGGCGGGGAATCAGAGGCTGGGAATCAGAGGCGGGGAATCAGAGGCAGGGTTTCGGATGTGCGGAATCAGAGATGGGGAATCAGAGGTGGGGAATCAGAGTCCAGGAATCAGAGATGGGGAATCGGAGGCGGGGAATCAGAGGCGGAAAAACAGGTGGGGAATCAGATACGGGGAATCAGAGGTGGGGAATCAGAGGCGGTGAATCAGAGATGGGGAATCAGAGGCGGGGAATCAGAGGCTGGAAATCAGACACGGGGAATCAGAGGCTGTGAATCAAAGGCGGGGAATCAGAGGCGGGTTATCAGAGCTGGGGAATCAGAGGCAGGGAATCAGAGTTGGGGATTCAGAGGCGGGGAATCAGATATGGGGAAACAGAGGCGGGGAATTAGAGGCGGGCAAACAGAGGCGGGGAATCAGATATGGTGAATCAGAGGTGGGGAATCAGATGTTGTGAATCAGAGATGGGGAATCACAGGCGGGAAATCAGAGGCAGGGAATCAGAGCTGGGGAATCAGAGGCAGGGAATCAGAGCTGGGGAATCAGAGGCAGGGAATCAGAGTTGGGGATTCAGAGGCGGGGAATCAGAGCTGGGGAATCAGAGGCGGGGAATCAGAGGCAGGGAATCAGAGGCGGGGAATCAGAGGCAGGGAATCAGAGTTGGGGATTCAGAGGCGGGGAATCAGAGCTGGGGAATCAGAGGCGGGGAATCAGAGCTGGGTAATCAGAGGCGGGGAATCAGAGTTGGGGAATCAGAGGCGGGGAATCAGATATGGGGAAAGAGAGGCGGGGAATCAGAGGCGGGGAAACAGAGGCGGGGAATTCTATATGGGGAATCAGAGGTGGCGAATGAAAGGCGGTGAATCAGAGATGGGGAATCAGAGGCGGGGAATCAGAGGCAGGGAATCAAACAAGGAGAATCACAGGTGGGGTATCAGAGCTGGGGAATCAGAGGCGGGGAATCAGAGTTGGGGAATCAGAGGCGAGGAATCAGATATTAGGAAACAGAGGCGGGGAATCAGAGGCAGGGAATCAGAGTTGGGGATTCAGAGGCGGGGAATCAGAGCTGGGGAATCAGAGGCGGGGAATCAGAGGCAGGGAATCAGAGGCGGGGAATCAGAGGCAGGGAATCAGATATGGGGATTCAGAGGTGGGGAATCAGAGGTTGGGAATCAGAGGCAGGGAATCGGAGGCAGGGAATCAGAGGCAGGGAATCAGAGGCGGGGAATCAGAGCTGGGGAATCAGAGTCGGGGAATCAGAGTTTGGGAATCAGAGGCGGGGAATTAGATATGGGGAAACAGAGGCGGGGAATCAGAGGTGGGGAAACAGAGCTGGGGATTCAGAGGCGGGGAATCAGAGTTGGGGAATCAGAGGCCGGGAATCAGATATGGGGAAGCAGAGGTGGGGAATCAGAGGCGCGGAAAGAGAGGCGGGGAATCAGATATGGGGAATCAGAGGTGGGGAATCAGATATGGGGAAACAGAGGCGGGGAATCAGAGGCGGGGAAACAGAGGTGGGGAATCTGATATGTGGAATCAGAGGTGGCGAATGAAAGGCGGTGAATCTGAGATGGGGAATCAGAGGCGGGGAATCAGAGGCAGGGAATCAAACACGGGGAATCAGAGTTGGGGAATCAGAGGTGGGGAATCAGAGGTTGTGAATCAGAGATGGGGAATCACAGGCGGGAAATCAAAGGCAGGGAATCAGAGCTGGGGAATCAGAGGCGGGGAATCAGAGCTGGGGAATCAGAGGCGGGGAATCAGAGCTGGGGAATCAGAGGCAGGGAATCAGAGTTGGGGATTCAGAGGCGGGGAATCAGAGCTGGGGAATCAGTGGCGGGGAATCAGAGGCAGGGAATCAGAGGCGGGGAATCAGAGGCAGGGAATCAGATATGGGGATTCAAAGGTGGGGAATCAGATGTTGGGAATCAGAGGCAGGGAATCGGAGGCAGGGAATCAGAGGCAGGTAGTCAGATGTGGGGAATCAGAGGTTGGGAATCAGAGCTGGGGAATCAGGCGTGGAATCAGAGTTTGGGAATCAGAGGCGGGGAATTAGATATGGGGAAACAGAGGCGGGGAATCAGAGGTGGGGAAACAGAGCTGGTGAATCAGAGGCGGGGAATCAGAGTTGGGGAATCAGAGGCGTGGAATCAGAGGCGGGGAATCAGAGGCGCGGAAAGAGAGGCGGGGAATCAGATATGGGGAATCAGAGGTGGGGAATCAGGGGCGGGGTATCAGAGGCTGGGTATCAGACACGGGGATTCAGAGGCGGGGAATCAGACATGGGGAATCAGAGGCGGGGAATCAGAGGCAGGGTATCAGATGAGGGGAATCAGAGACGGGGAATCAGAGTCCAGGAATCAGAGGTGGGGTATCAGAGCTGGGGAATCAGAGGCGGGGAATCAGATATGGGGAATCAGAGGCGAGGAATCAGCTATTGGGAAACAGAGGCGGGGAATCAGAGGCAGGGAAACAGAGGTGGGGAATCAGATATGGGGAATCAGAGGTGGGGAATCAGAGGTTGGGAAACAGAGGCAGGGAATCAGAGGCGGGGAGTCAGAGGCGGGGAATCAGAGGCAGGGAATCAGATGTGCGGAATCAGAGATGGGGTATCAGAGGCAGCGAATCAGAGGCGGAGAACCAGAGGCGGGGATTCAGAGGCGGGGAATCAGATATGGGGAAACAGAGGCGGGGAATTAGAGGCGGGCAAACAGAGGCAGGGAATCAGATGTGGGGAATCAGAGGCAGGGAATCAGAGCTGGGGAATCAGAGGCGGGGAATCAGAGTTTGGGAATCAGAGGCGGGGAATCAGATATGGGGAATCAGAGGCGGGGAATCAGAGGCGCAGAAAGAGAGGCGGGGAATCAGATATGGGGAATCAGAGGCGGGGAATCAGATATGGGGAATCAGAGGTGGGGAATCAGGGGAGGGTTATCAGAGGCTGGGTATCAGTCACGGGGATTCAGAGGCGGGGAATCAGAGATGGGGAATCAGAGGCAGGGAATCGGAGGCAGGGAATCAGAGGCAGGGAATCAGATGTGGGGAATCAGAGGCGGGGAATCAGAGCTGGGGAATCAGAGTCGGGGAATCAGAGTTTGGGAATCAGAGGCGGGGAATTAGATATGGGGAAACAGAGGCGGGGAATCAGAGGTGGGGAAACAGAGCTGGGGAATCAGAGGCGTGGAATCAGAGTTGGGGAATCAGAGGTGGGGAATCAGACATGGGGAAGCAGAGGCGGGGAATCAGAGGCGCGGAAAGAGAGGCGGGGAATCAGATATGGGGAATCAGAGGTGGGGAATCAGATATGGGGAAACAGAGGCGGGGAATCAGAGGCGGGGAAACAGAGGTGGGGAATCTGATATTGGGAATCAGAGGTGGCGAATGAAAGGCGGTGAATCTGAGATGGGGAATCAGAGGCGGGGAATCAGAGGCAGGGAATCAAACACGGGGAATCAGAGGTGGGGAATCAGAGCTGGGGAATCAGAGGCGGGGAATCAGAGTTGGGGAATCAGAGGCGGGGAATCAGATATGGGGAAACAGAGGTGGGGAATCAGAGGCAGGGAAACAGAGGTGGGGAATCAGATATGGGGAATCAGAGGTGGGGAATCAGAGGTTGGGAAACAGAGGCAGGGAATCAGAGGCGGGGAGTCAGAGGCGGGGAATCAGAGGCAGGGAATCAGATGTGCAGAATCAGAGATGGGGAATCAGAGGCAGCGAATCAGAGGTGGGGAACCAGATGCGGGGAATCAGATATGGGTAATCAGAGGCGGGGAATCAGAGTTGGGGAATCAGAAGCGGGGAATCAGATATGGGGAAAGAGAGGCGGTGAATCAGAGGCGGGGAAACAGAGGCGGGGAATCTGATATGGGGAATCTGAGGTGGCGAATGAAAGGCGGTGAATCAGAGATGGGGAATCAGAGGCGGGGAATCAGAGGCAGGGAATCAAACACGGGGAATCAGAGGTGGGGTATCAGAGCTGGGGAATCAGAGGCGGGGAATCTGAGTTGGGGATTCAGAGGCGGGGAATCAGATATTGGGAAACAGAGGCGGGGAATCAGAGGCAGGGAAACAGAGGTGGGGAATCAGATATGGGGAAACAGAGGTGGGGAATCAGAGGTTGGGAAACAGAGGCAGGGAATCAGAGGCGGGGAGTCAGAGGCGGGGAATCAGAGGCAGGGAATCAAATGTGCGGTATCAGAGATGGGGAATCAGAGGCAGCGAATCAGAGGCGGGGAACCAGATGCGGGGATTCAGAGGCGGGGAATCAGATATGGGGAAACAGAGGCGGGGAATTAGAGGCGGGCAAACAGAGGCGGGGAATCAGATATGGGGAATCAGAGGTGGGGAATCAGAGGTTGTGAATCAGAGATGGGGAATCACAGGCGGGAAATCAAAGGCAGGGAATCAGAGCTGGGGAATCAGAGGCGGGGAATCAGAGCTGGGGAATCAGAGGCGGGGAATCAGAGCTGGGGAATCAGAGGCATGGAATCAGAGTTGGGGATTCAGAGGAGGGGAATCAGAGCTGGGGAATCAGTGACGGGGAATCAGAGGCGGGGAATCAGAGGCAGGGGATCACATATGGGGATTCAGAGGTGGGGAATCAGAGGTTGGGAATCAGAGGTAGGGAATCGGAGGCAGGGTATCAGAGGCAGGGAATCAGATGTGGGGAATCAGAGGCTGGGAATCAGAGCTGGGGAATCAGAGGCGTGGAATCAGAATTTGGGAATCAGAGGCGGGGAATTAGATATGGGGAAACAGAGGCGGGGAATCAGAGGTGGGGAAACAGAGCTGGTGAATCAGAGGCAGGGAATCAGAGTTGGGGAATCAGAGGCGGGGAATCAGATATGGGGAATCAGAGGCGGGGAATCAGAGGCGCGGAAAGAGAGGCGGGGAATCAGATATAGGGAATCAGAGGTGGGGAATCAGGGGCGGGTTATCAGAGGCTGGGTATCAGACACGGGGATTCAGAGGCGGGGAATCAGAGATGGGGAATCAGAGGCGGGGAATCAGAGGCAGGGAATCAGATGCGGGGAATCAGAGGCGGGGAATCAGAGTCCAGGAATCAGAGGCGGGGAATCAGAGTTGGGGAATCAGAGGCGGGGAATCAGATATGGGGAAACAGAGGCGGGGAATCAGAGGCGGGGAAACAGAGGCGGGGAATCTGATATGGGAAATCAGAGGTGGCGAATGAAAGGAAGTGAATCAGAGATGGGGAATCAGAGGCGGGGAATCAGAGGCAGGGAATCAAACACGGTGAATCAGAGGCGGGGAATCAGAGCTGGAGAATCAGAGGCGGGGATTCAGAATTGGGGAATCAGAGGCGTGGAATCAAATATGGGCAACCAGAGGCGGGGAATCAGAGGCAGGGAAACAGAGGTGGGGAATCAGATATGGGGTATCAGAGGTGGGGAATCAGAGGTTGGGAAACAGAGGCAGGGAATCAGAGGCGGGGAGTCAGAGGCGGGGAATCAGAGGCAGGGAATCAGAGCTGGGGAATCAGAGGCGGGGAATCAGAGCTGGGGAATCAGAGGCGGGGAATCAGAGCTGGGGAATCAGAGGCAGGGAATCAGAGTTGGGGATTCAGAGGATGGGAATCAGAGCTGGGGAATCAGTGGCGGGGAATCAGAGGCGGGGAATCAGAGGCAGGGAATCACATATGGGGATTCAGAGGTGGGGAATCAGAGGTTGGGAATCAGAGGCAGGGAATCGGAGGCAGGGTATCAGAGGCAGGGAATCAGATGTGGGGAATCAGAGGCTGGGAATCAGAGCTGGGGAATCAGAGGTGTGGAATCAGAGTTTGGGAATCAGAGGCGGGGAATTAGATATGGGGAAACAGAGGCGGGGAATCAGAGGTGGGGAAACAGAGCTGGTGAATCAGAGGCAGGGAATCAGAGTTGGGGAATCAGAGGCGGGGAATCAGATATGGGGAATCAGAGGCGGGGAATCAGAGGCGCGGAAAGAGAGGCGTGGAATCAGATATAGGGAATCAGAGGTGGGGAATCAGGGGCGGGTTATCAGAGGCTGGGTATCAGACACGGGGATTCAGAGGCGGGGAATCAGAGATGGGGAATCAGAGGCGGGGAATCAGAGGCAGGGAATCAGATGCGGGGAATCAGAGGCGGGGAATCAGAGTCCAGGAATCAGAGGCGGGGAATCAGAGTTGGGGAATCAGAGGCGGGGAATCAGATATGGGGAAACAGAGGCGGGGAATCAGAGGCGGGGAAACAGAGGCGGGGAATCTGATATGGGAAATCAGAGGTGGCGAATGAAAGGAAGTGAATCAGAGATGGGGAATCAGAGGCGGGGAATCAGAGGCAGGGAATCAAACACGGTGAATCAGAGGCGGGGAATCAGAGCTGGAGAATCAGAGGCGGGGAATCAGAATTGGGGAATCAGAGGCGGGGAATCAAATATGGGCAACCAGAGGCGGGGAATCAGAGGCAGGGAAACAGAGGTGGGGAATCAGATATGGGGTATCAGAGGTGGGGAATCAGAGGTTGGGAAACAGAGGCAGGGAATCAGAGGCGGGGAGTCAGAGGCGGGGAATCAGAGGCAGGGAATCAGATGTGCGGAATCAGAGATGGAGAATCAGATGCAGCGAAAAAGAGGCGGGGAACCAGAGGCGGGGAATCAGAGGCCGGGAATCAGAGGCCGGGAATGAGAGGTCGGGAATCAGAGGCCGGGGAATCAGAGGCGGGGAATCAGAGATGGGGAATCAGAGGCGGGGAATCAAACACGGGGAATCAGAGCTGGGGAATCAGAGGCGGGGAATCAGAGTTGGCGAATCAGATATGGGGAATCAGAGGTGGGGAATCAGGGGCGGGGATTCAGTGGCAGGGAATCAGAGGTGGGAATCAGAGGCGGGGAATCAGAGGCAGGGAATCAGACACGGGGAATCAGAGGCGGGGAATCAGAGATGGGGAATCAGAGATGGGGAATCAGAGGCAGGGAATCGGACACCTGGAATCAGAGGCGGGGAATCAGAGCTGGGGAATCAGAGGCGGGGATTCAGAGTTGGGGAATCAGAGGCAGGGAATCAGATGTGCGGAATCAGAGATGGGGAATCAGAGGCAGCGAATCAGAGGCGGGGAACCAGAGGCGGGGATTCAGAGGCGGGGAATCAGATATGGGGAAACAGAGGCGGGGAATTAGTGGCAGGCAAACAGAGGCGGGGAATCAGATATGGGGAATCAGAGGTGGGGAATCAGAGGTTGTGAATCAGAGATGGGGAATCACAGGCGGGAAATCAGAGGCAGGGAATCAGAGCTGGGGAATCAGAGGCGGGGAATCAGAGCTCGGGAAACAGAGGCAGGGAATCAGAGTTGGGGATTCAGAGGCGGGGAATCAGAGCTGGGGAATCAGAGGCGGGGAATCAGAGGCAGGGAATCAGAGGCGGGGAATCAGAGGCAGGGAATCAGATATGGGGATTCAGAGGTGGGGAATCAGAGGTTGGGAATCAGAGGCAGGGAATCGGAGGCAGGGAATCAGAGGCAGGGAATCAGAGGCGGGGAATCAGAGCTGGGGAATCAGAGTCGGGGAATCAGAGTTTGGGAATCAGAGGTGGGGAATTAGATATGGGGAAACAGAGGCGGGGAATCAGAGGTGGGGAAACAGAGCTGGGGATTCAGAGGCGGGGAATCAGAGTTGGGGAATCAGAGGCGGGGAATCAGATATGGGGAAGCAGAGGTGGGGAATCAGAGGCGCGGAAAGCGAGGCGGGGAATCAGATATGGGGAATCAGAGGTGGGGAATCAGATATGGGGAAACAGAGGCGGGGAATCAGAGGCGGGGAAACAGAGGTGGGGAATCTGATATGTGGAATCAGAGGTGGCGAATGAAAGGCGGTGAATCTGAGATGGGGAATCAGAGGCAGGGAATCAGAGGCAGGGAATCAAACACGGGGAATCAGAGTTGGGGAATCAGAGGTGGGGAATCAGAGGTTGTGAATCAGAGATGGGGAATCACAGGCGGGAAATCAAAGGCAGGGAATCAGAGCTGGGGAATCAGAGGCGGGGAATCAGAGCTGGGGAATCAGAGGCGGGGAATCAGAGCTGGGGAATCAGAGGCAGGGAATCAGAGTTGGGGATTCAGAGGCGGGGAATCAGAGCTGGGGAATCAGTGGCGGGGAATCAGAGGCAGGGAATCAGAGGCGGGGAATCAGAGGCAGGGAATCAGATATGGGGATTCAAAGGTGGGGAATCAGATGTTGGGAATCAGAGGCAGGGAATCGGAGGCAGGGAATCAGAGGCAGGTAGTCAGATGTGGGGAATCAGAGGTTGGGAATCAGAGCTGGGGAATCAGGCGTGGAATCAGAGTTTGGGAATCAGAGGCGGGGAATTAGATATGGGGAAACAGAGGCGGGGAATCAGAGGTGGGGAAACAGAGCTGGTGAATCAGAGGCGGGGAATCAGAGTTGGGGAATCAGAGGCGGGGAATAAGAGGCGGGGAATCAGAGGCGCGGAAAGAGAGGCGGGGAATCAGATATGGGGAATCAGAGGTGGGGAATCAGGGGCGGGGTATCAGAGGCTGGGTATCAGACACGGGGATTCAGAGGCGGGGAATCAGACATGGGGAATCAGAGGCGGGGAATCAGAGGCAGGGTATCAGATGAGGGGAATCAGAGGCGGGGAATCAGAGTCCAGGAATCAGAGGTGGGGTATCAGAGCTGGGGAATCAGAGGCGGGGAATCAGATATGGGGAATCAGAGGCGAGGAATCAGATATTGGGAAACAGAGGCGGGGAATCAGAGGCAGGGAAACAGAGGTGGGGAATCAGATATGGGGAATCAGAGGTGGGGAATCAGAGGTTGGGAAACAGAGGCAGGGAATCAGAGGCGGGGAGTCAGAGGCGGGGAATCAGAGGCAGGGAATCAGATGTGCGGAATCAGAGATGGGGAATCAGAGGCAGCGAATCAGAGGCGGGGAACCAGAGGCGGGGATTCAGAGGCGGGGAATCAGATATGGGGAAACAGAGGCGGGGAATTAGAGGCGGGCAAACAGAGGCAGGGAATCAGATGTGGGGAATCAGAGGCAGGGAATCAGAGCTGGGGAATCAGAGGCGCAGAAAGAGAGGCGGGAAATCAGATATGGGGAATCAGAGGTGGGGAATCAGGGGAGGGGTATCAGAGGCTGGGTATCAGACACGGGGATTCAGAGGCGGTGAATCAGAGATGGGGAATCAGAGGCAGGGAATCGGAGGCAGGGAATCAGAGGCAGGGAATCAGATGTGGGGAATCAGAGGCGGGGAATCAGAGCTGGGGAATCAGAGTCGGGGAATCAGAGTTTGGGAATCAGAGGCGGGGAATTAGATATGGGGAAACAGAGGCGGGGAATCAGAGGTGGGGAAACAGAGCTGGGGAATCAGAGGCGTGGAATCAGAGTTGGGGAATCAGAGGTGGGGAATCAGACATGGGGAAGCAGAGGCGGGGAATCAGAGGCGCGGAAAGAGAGGCGGGGAATCAGATATGGGGAATCAGAGGTGGGAAATCAGATATGGGGAAACAGAGGCGGGGAATTAGAGGCGGGGAGTCAGAGGCGGGGAATCAGAGGCAGGGAATCAGATGTGCAGAATCAGAGATGGGGAATCAGAGGCAGCGAATCAGAGGTGGGGAACCAGATGCGGGGAATCAGATATGGGTAATCAGAGGCGGGGAATCAGAGTTGGGGAATCAGAAGCGGGGAATCAGATATGGGGAAAGAGAGGCGGTGAATCAGAGGCGGGGAAACAGAGGCGGGGAATCTGATATGGGGAATCAGAGGTGGCGAATGAAAGGCGGTGAATCAGAGATGGGGAATCAGAGGCGGGGAATCAGAGGCAGGGAATCAAACACGGGGAATCAGAGGTGGGGTATCAGAGCTGGGGAATCAGAGGCGGGGAACCAGAGGCGGGGATTCAGAGGCGGGGAATCAGATATGGGGAAACAGAGGCGGGGAATTAGAGGCGGGCAAACAGAGGCGGGGAATCAGATATGGGGAATCAGAGGTGGGGAATCAGAGGTTGTGAATCAGAGATGGGGAATCACAGGCGGGAAATCAAAGGCAGGGAATCAGAGCTGGGGAATCAGAGGCGGGGAATCAGAGCTGGGGAATCAGAGGCGGGGAATCAGAGCTGGGGAATCAGAGGCAGGGAATCAGAGTTGGGGATTCGGAGGAGGGGAATCAGAGCTGGGGAATCAGTGGCGGGGAATCAGAGGCGGGGAATCAGAGGCAGGGGATCACATATGGGGATTCAGAGGTGGGGAATCAGAGGTTGGGAATCAGAGGTAGGGAATCGGAGGCAGGGTATCAGAGGCAGGGAATCAGATGTGGGGAATCAGAGGCTGGGAATCAGAGCTGGGGAATCAGAGGCGTGGAATCAGAGTTTGGGAATCAGAGGCGGGGAATTAGATATGGGGAAACAGAGGCGGGGAATCAGAGGTGGGGAAACAGAGCTGGTGAATCA
Source organism: Narcine bancroftii (assembly GCF_036971445.1). Lineage (NCBI taxonomy): Eukaryota > Metazoa > Chordata > Chondrichthyes > Torpediniformes > Narcinidae > Narcine > Narcine bancroftii. The sequence continues at coordinate 58,041,804 of NC_091474.1, forward strand.
GAGGCAGGGAATCAGAGTTGGGGAATCAGAGGCGGGGAATCAGATATGGGGAATCAGAGGCGGGGAATCAGAGGCGCGGAAAGAGAGGCGGGGAATCAGATATAGGGAATCAGAGGTGGGGAATCAGGGGTGGGTTATCAGAGGCTGGGTATCAGACACGGGGATTCAGAGGCGGGGAATCAGAGATGGGGAATCAGAGGCGGGGAATCAGAGGCAGGGAATCAGATGCGGGGAATCAGAGGCGGGGAATCAGAGTCCAGGAATCAGAGGCGGGGAATCAGAGTTGGGGAATCAGAGGCGGGGAATCAGATATGGGGAAACAGAGGCGGGGAATCAGAGGCGGGGAAACAGAGGCGGGGAATCAGAGGCGCGGAAAGAGAGGCGGGGAATCAGATATAGGGAATCAGAGGTGGGGAATCAGGGGCGGGTTATCAGAGGCTGGGTATCAGACACGGGGATTCAGAGGCGGGGAATCAGAGATGGGGAATCAGAGGCGGGGAATCAGAGGCAGGGAATCAGATGCGGGGAATCAGAGGCGGGGAATCAGAGTCCAGGAATCAGAGGCGGGGAATCAGAGTTGGGGAATCAGAGGCGGGGAATCAGATATGGGGAAACAGAGGCGGGGAATCAGAGGCGGGGAAACAGAGGCGGGGAATCTGATATGGGAAATCAGAGGTGGCGAATGAAAGGAAGTGAATCAGAGATGGGGAATCAGAGGCGGGGAATCAGAGGCAGGGAATCAAACACGGTGAATCAGAGGCGGGGAATCAGAGCTGGAGAATCAGAGGCGGGGAATCAGAATTGGGGAATCAGAGGCGGGGAATCAAATATGGGCAACCAGAGGCGGGGAATCAGAGGCAGGGAAACAGAGGTGGGGAATCAGATATGGGGTATCAGAGGTGGGGAATCAGAGGTTGGGAAACAGAGGCAGGGAATCAGAGGCGGGGAGTCAGAGGCGGGGAATCAGAGGCAGGGAATCAGATGTGCGGAATCAGAGATGGAGAATCAGATGCAGCGAAAAAGAGGCGGGGAACCAGAGGCGGGGAATCAGAGGCCGGGAATCAGAGGCCGGGAATGAGAGGTCGGGAATCAGAGGCCGGGGAATCAGAGGCGGGGAATCAGAGATGGGGAATCAGAGGCGGGGAATCAAACACGGGGAATCAGAGCTGGGGAATCAGAGGCGGGGAATCAGAGTTGGCGAATCAGATATGGGGAATCAGAGGTGGGGAATCAGGGGCGGGGATTCAGTGGCAGGGAATCAGAGGTGGGAATCAGAGGCGGGGAATCAGAGGCAGGGAATCAGACACGGGGAATCAGAGGCGGGGAATCAGAGATGGGGAATCAGAGATGGGGAATCAGAGGCAGGGAATCGGACACCTGGAATCAGAGGCGGGGAATCAGAGCTGGGGAATCAGAGGCGGGGATTCAGAGTTGGGGAGTCAGAGGCGGGGAATCAGATGTGGTAAATCAGAGGTGGGGAATCAGAGGTTGTGAATCAGAGATGGGGAATCACAGGAGGGAAATCAGAGGCAGGGAATCAGACCTGGGGAATCAGAGGAGGGGAATCAGAGCTGGGGAATCAGAGGCAGGGAATCAGAGTTGGGGATTCAGAGGCGGGGAATCAGAGGTGGGGAATCAGAGGCGGGGAATCAGAGCTGGGGAATCAGAGGCAGGGAATCAGAGTTGGGGATTCAGAGGAGGGGAATCAGAGCTGGGGAATCAGTGGCGGGGAATCAGAGGCGGGGAATCAGAGGCAGGGAATCACATATGGGGATTCAGAGGTGGGGAATCAGAGGTTGGGAATCAGAGGCAGGGAATCGGAGGCAGGGTATCAGAGGCAGGGAATCAGATGTGGGGAATCAGAGGCTGGGAATCAGAGCTGGGGAATCAGAGGCGTGGAATCAGAGTTTGGGAATCAGAGGCGGGGAATTAGATATGGGGAAACAGAGGCGGGGAATCAGAGGTGGGGAAACAGAGCTGGTGAATCAGAGGCAGGGAATCAGAGTTGGGGAATCAGAGGCGGGGAATCAGATATGGGGAATCAGAGGCGGGGAATCAGAGGCGCGGAAAGAGAGGCGGGGAATCAGATATAGGGAATCAGAGGTGGGGAATCAGGGGCGGGTTATCAGAGGCTGGGTATCAGACACGGGGATTCAGAGGCGGGGAATCAGAGATGGGGAATCAGAGGTGGGGAATCAGAGGCAGGGAATCAGATGCGGGGAATCAGAGGCGGGGAATCAGAGTCCAGGAATCAGAGGCGGGGAATCAGAGTTGGGGAATCAGAGGCGGGGAATCAGATATGGGGAAACAGAGGCGGGGAATCAGAGGCGGGGAAACAGAGGCGGGGAATCTGATATGGGAAATCAGAGGTGGCGAATGAAAGGAAGTGAATCAGAGATGGGGAATCAGAGGCGGGGAATCAGAGGCAGGGAATCAAACACGGTGAATCAGAGGCGGGGAATCAGAGCTGGAGAATCAGAGGCGGGGAATCAGAATTGGGGAATCAGAGGCGGGGAATCAAATATGGGCAACCAGATGCGGGGAATCAGAGGCAGGGAAACAGAGGTGGGGAATCAGATATGGGGTATCAGAGGTGGGGAATCAGAGGTTGGGAAACAGAGGCAGGGAATCAGAGGCGGGGAGTCAGAGGCGGGGAATCAGAGGCAGGGAATCAGATGTGCGGAATCAGAGATGGAGAATCAGATGCAGCGAAAAAGAGGCGGGGAACCAGAGGCGGGGAATCAGAGGCCGGGAATCAGAGACCGGGAATGAGAGGTCGGGAATCAGAGGCCGGGGAATCAGAGGCGGGGAATCAGAGATGGGGAATCAGAGGCGGGGAATCAAACACGGGGAATCAGAGCTGGGGAATCAGAGGCGGGGAATCAGAGTTGGCGAATCAGATATGGGGAATCAGAGGTGGGGAATCAGGGGCGGGGATTCAGTGGCAGGGAATCAGAGGTGGGAATCAGAGGCGGGGAATCAGAGGCAGGGAATCAGACACGGGGAATCAGAGGCGGGGAATCAGAGATGGGGAATCAGAGATGGGGAATCAGAGGCAGGGAATCGGACACCTGGAATCAGAGGCGGGGAATCAGAGCTGGGGAATCAGAGGCGGGGATTCAGAGTTGGGGAGTCAGAGGCGGGGAATCAGATGTGGTGAATCAGAGGTGGGGAATCAGAGGTTGTGAATCAGAGATGGGGAATCACAGGTGGGAAATCAGAGGCAGGGAATCAGACCTGGGGAATCAGAGGAGGGGAATCAGAGCTGGGGAATCAGAGGCAGGGAATCAGAGTTGGGGATTCAGAGGCGGGGAATCAGAGCTGGGGAATCAGAAGCGGCGAATCAGAGGCGGGGAATCAGAGGCGGGGAATCAGAGGCAGGCAATCAGATATGGGGATTCAGAGGCAGGGAATCAGATGTGGGGAATCAGAGGCAGGGAATCAGAGCTGGGGAATCAGAGGCGGGGAATCAGAGTTTGGGAATCAGAGGCGGGGAATCAGATATGGGGAATCAGAGGCGGGGAATCAGAGGCGCGGAAAGAGAGGCGGGAAATCAGATATGGGGAATCAGAGGTGGGGAATCAGGGGAGGGGTATCAGAGGCTGGGTATCAGACACGGGGATTCAGAGGCGGGGAATCAGAGATGGGGAATCAGAGGCGGGGAATAAGAGGCAGGGAATTTGACGCGGGGAATCAGAGGCGGGGAATCAGAGCTGGGTAATCAGAGGCGGGGAATCAGAGTTGGGGAATCAGAGGCGGGGAATCAGATATGGGGAAAGAGAGGCGGGGAATCAGAGGCGGGGAAACAGAGGCGGGGAATTCTATATGGGGAATCAGAGGTGGCGAATGAAAGGCGGTGAATCATAGATGGGGAATCAGAGGCGGGGAATCAGAGGCAGGGAATCAAACACGGGGAATCAGAGGTGGGGTATCAGAGCTGGGGAATCAGAGGCGGGGAATCAGAGTTGGGGAATCAGAGGCGAGGAATCAGATATTAGGAAACAGAGGCGGGGAATCAGAGGCAGGGAAACAGAGTTGGGGAATCAGATATGGGGAATCAGAGGTGGGGAATCAGAGGTTGGGAAACAGAGGCAGGGAATCACGGGCGGGGAGTCAGAGGCGGGGAATCAGAGGCAGGGAATCAGATGTGTGGAATCAGAGATGGGGAATCAGAGGCAGCGAATCAGAGGCGGGGAACCAGAGGCGGGGATTCAGAGGCGGGGAATCAGATATGGGGAAATAGAGGCGGGGAATTAGAGGCGTGCAAACAGAGGCGGGGAATCAGATATGGGGAATCAGAGGTTGGGAATCAGAGGTTGTGAATCAGAGATGGGGAATCACAGGCGGGAAATCAGAGGCAGGGAATCAGAGCTGGGGAATCAGAGGCGGGGAATCAGAGCTCGGGAATCAGAGGCAGGGAATCAGAGTTGGGGATTCAGAGGCGGGGAATCAGAGGCAGGGAATCAGAGGCGGGGAATCAGAGGCAGGGAATCAGATATGGGGATTCAGAGGTGGGGAATCAGAGGTTGGGAATCAGAGGCAGGGAATCGGAGGCAGGGAATCAGAGGCAGGGAATCAGAGGCGGGGAATCAGAACTGGGGAATCAGAGTCGGGGAATCAGAGTTTGGGAATCAGAGGCGGGGAATTAGATATGGGGAAACAGAGGCGGGGAATCAGAGGTGGGGAAACAGAGCTGGGGAATCAGAGGCGGGGAATCAGAGTTGGGGAATCAGAGGCGGGGAATCGGATATGGGGAAGCAGAGGTGGGGAATCAGAGGCGCGGAAAGAGAGGCGGGGAATCAGATATGGGGAATCAGAGGTGGGGAATCAGATATGGGGAAACAGAGGCGGGGAATCAGAAGCGGGGAAACAGAGGTGGGGAATCTGATATGTGGAATCAGAGGTGGCGAATGAAAGGCGGTGAATCTGAGATGGGGAATCAGAGGCGGGGAATCAGAGGCAGGGAATCAAACACGGGGAATCAGAGTTGGGGAATCAGAGGTGGGGAATCAGAGGTTGTGAATCAGAGATGGGGAATCACAGGCGGGAAATCAAAGGCAGGGAATCAGAGCTGGGGAATCAGAGGCGGGGAATCAGAGCTGGGGAATCAGAGGCGGGGAATCAGAGCTGGGGAATCAGAGGCAGGGAATCAGAGTTGGGGATTCAGAGGCGGGGAATCAGAGCTGGGGAATCAGTGGCGGGTAATCAGAGGCAGGGAATCAGAGGCGGGGAATCAGAGGCTGGGAATCAGATATGGGGATTCAGAGGTGGGGAATCAGATGTTGGGAATCAGAGGCAGGGAATCGGAGGCAGGGAATCAGAGGCAGGTAATCAGATGTGGGGAATCAGAGGCTGGGAATCAGAGCTGGGGAATCAGGCGTGGAATCAGAGTTTGGGAATCAGAGGCGGGGAATTAGATATGGGGAAACAGAGGCGGGGAATCAGAGGTGGGGAAACAGAGCTGGTGAATCAGAGACGGGGAATCAGAGTTGGGGAATCAGAGGCGGGGAATCAGAGGCGGGGAATCAGAGGCGCGGAAAGAGAGGCGGGGAATCAGATATGGGGAATCAGAGGTGGGGAATCAGGGGCGGGGTATCAGAGGCTGGGTATCAGACACGGGGATTCAGAGGCGGGGAATCAGAGGCAGGGAATCAGATGAGGGGAATCAGAGGCGGGGAATCAGAGTCCAGGAATCAGAGGCGGGGAATCAGAGTTGGGGAATCAGAGGCGGGGAATCAGATATGGGGAAACAGAGGCGGGGAATCAGAGGCGGGGAAACAGAGGCGGGGAATCTGATATGGGGAATCAGAGGTGGCGAATGAAAGGAAGTGAATCAGAGATGGGGAATCAGAGGCGGGGAATCAGAGGCAGGGAATCAAACACGGTGAATCAGAGGCGGGGAATCAGAGCTGGAGAATCAGAGGCGGGGAATCAGAGTTGGGGAATCAGAGGCGGGGAATCAAATATGGGGAACCAGAGGCGGGGAATCAGAGGCAGGGAAACAGAGGCAGGGAATCAGAGGCGGGGAGTCAGAGGCGGGGAGTCAGAGGCGGGGAATCAGATGTGCGGAATCAGAGATGGAGAATCAGATGCAGCGAAAAAGAGGCGGGGAACCAGAGGCGGGTAATCAGAGGCCGGGAATCAGAGGCCGGGAATGAGAGGCCGGGAATGAGAGGCCGGGGAATCAGAGGCGGGGAATCAGAGATGGGGAATCAGAGGCGGGGAATCAGAGTTGGCGAATCAGATATGGGGAATCAGAGGTGGGGAATCAGGGGCGGGGAATCAGTTGCAGGGAATCAGAGGTGGGAATTAGAGGCGGGGAATCAGAGGCAGGGAATCAGACAGGGGAATCAGAGGCGGGGAATCAGAGATGGGGAATCAGAGGCGGTGAATCAGAGGCAGGGAATCGGACACCGGGAATCAGAGGCGGGGAATCAGAGCTGGGGAATCAGAGGCGGGGAATCAGATATGGGGAATCAGAGGCGGGGAATCAGAGGCGCGGAAAGAGAGGCGGTAAATCAGATATGGGGAATCAGAGGTGGGGAATCAGGGGAGGGGTATCAGAGGCTGGGTATCAGACACGGGGATTCAGAGGCGGGGAATCAGAGATGGGGAATTAGAGGCGGGGAATAAGAGGCAGGGAATCAGACGCGGGGAATCAAAGGCGGGGAATCAGAGCTGGGTAATCAGTGGCGGGGAATCAGAGTTGGGGAATCAGAGGCGGGGAATCAGATATGGGGAAAGAGAGGCGGGGAATCAGAGGCGGGGAAACAGAGGCGGGGAATTCTATATGGGGAATCAGAGGTGGCGAATGAAAGGCGGTGAATCAGAGATGGGGAATCAGAGGCGGGGAATCAGAGGCAGGGAATCAAACACGGGGAATCAGAGGTGGGGTATCAGAGCTGGGGAATCAGAGGAGGGGAATCAGAGTTGGGGAATCAGAGGCGAGGAATCAGATATTAGGAAACAGAGGTGGGGAATCAGAGGCAGGGAAACAGAGGTGGGGAATCAGATATGGGGAATCAGAGGTGGGGAATCAGAGGTTGGGAAACAGAGGCAGGGAATCAGAGGCGGGGAGTCAGATGCGGGGAATCAGAGGCAGGGAATCAGATGTGCGGAATCAGAGATGGGGAATCAGAGGCAGCGAATCAGAGGCGGGGAACCAGAGGCGGGGATTCAGAGGCGGGGAATCAGATATGGGGAAACAGAGGCGGGGAATTAGAGGCGGGCAAACAGAGGCGGGGAATCAGATATGGGGAATCAGAGGTGGGGAATCAGAGGTTGTGAATCAGAGATGGGGAATGACAGGCGGGAAATCAGAGGCAGGGAATCAGAGCTGGGGAATCAGAGGCGGGGAATCAGAGCTCGGGAATCAGAGGCAGGGAATCAGAGTTGTGGATTCAGAGGCGGGGAATCAGAGCTGGGGAATCAGAGGCGGGGAATCAGAGGCAGGGAATCAGAGGCGGGGAATCAGAGGCAGGGAATCAGATATGGGGATTCAGAGGTGGGGAATCAGAGGTTGGGAATCAGAGGCAGGGAATCGGAGGCAGGGAATCAGAGGCAGGGAATCAGAGGCGGGGAATCAGAGCTGGGGAATCAGAGTCGGGGAATCAGAGTTTGGGAATCAGAGGCGGGGAATTAGATATGGGGAAACAGAGGCGGGGAATCAGAGGTGGGGAAACAGAGCTGGGGAATCAGAGGCGGGGAATCAGAGTTGGGGAATCAGAGGCGGGGAATCAGATATGGGGAAGCAGAGGTGGGGAATCAGAGGCGCGGAAAGAGAGGCGGGTAATCAGATATGGGGAATCAGAGGTGGGGAATCAGATATGGGGAAACAGAGGCGGGGAATCAGAGGTGGGGAAACAGAGGTGGGGAATCTGATATGTGGAATCAGAGGTGGCGAATGAAAGGCGGTGAATCTGAGATGGGGAATCAGAGGCGGGGAATCAGAGGCAGGGAATCAAACACGGGGAATCAGAGGTGGGGAATCAGAGGTGGGGAATCAGAGGTTGTGAATCAGAGATGGGGAATCACAGGCGGGAAATCAAAGGCAGGGAATCAGAGCTGGGGAATGAGAGGCGGGGAATCAGAGCTGGGGAATCAGAGGCGGGGAATCAGAGCTGGGGAATCAGAGGCAGGGAATCAGAGTTGGGGATTCAGAGGCAGGGAATCAGAGCTGGGGAATCAGTGGCGGGGAATCAGAGGCAGGGAATCAGAGGCGGGGAATCAGAGGCAGGGAATCAGATATGGGGATTCAGAGGTGGGGAATCAGATGTTGGGAATCAGAGGCAGGGAATCGGAGGCAGGGCATCAGAGGCAGGTAATCAGATGTGGGGAATCAGAGGCTGGGAATCAGAGCTGGGGAATCAGGCGTGGAATCAGAGTTTGGGAATCAGAGGCGGGGAATTAGATATGGGGAAACAGAGGCGGGGAATCAGAGGTGGGGAAACAGAGCTGGTGAATCAGAGGCGGGGAATCAGAGTTGGGGAATCAGAGGCGGGGAATCAGAGGCGGGGAATCAGAGGCGCGGAAAGAGAGGCGGGGAATCAGATATGGGGAATCAGAGGTGGGGAATCAGAGGGAGGGAATCAGATGAGGGGAATCAGAGGCGGGGAATCAGAGTCCAGGAATCAGAGGCGGGGAATCAGAGTTGGGGAATCAGAGGCGGGGAATCAGATATGGGGAAACAGAGGCGGGGAATCAGAGGCGGGGAAACTGAGGCGGGGAATCTGATATGGGGAATCAGAGGTGGCGAATGAAAGGAAGTGAATCAGAGATGGGGAATCAGAGGCGGGGAATCAGAGGCAGGGAATCAAACACGGTGAATCAGAGGCGGGGAATCAGAGCTGGAGAATCAGAGGCGGGGAATCAGAGTTGGGGAATCAGAGGCGGGGAATCAAATATGGGGAACCAGAGGCGGGGAATCAGAGGCAGGGAAACAGAGGTGGGGAATCAGATATGGGGTATCAGGGGTGGGGAATCAGAGGTTGGGAAACAGAGGCAGGGAATCAGAGGCGGGGAGTCAGAGGCGGGGAATCAGAGGCAGGGAATCAGATGTGCGGAATCAGAGATGGAGAATCAGATGCAGCGAAAAAGAGGCGGGGAACCAGAGGCGGGGAATAAGAGGCCGGGGAATCAGAGGCGGGGAATCAGAGATGGGGAAATCAGAGGCGGGGAATCAAACACGGGGAATCAGAGCTGGGGAATCAGAGGCGGGGAATCAGAGTTGGCGAATCAGATATGGGGAATCAGAGGTGGGGAATCAGGGGCGGGGAATCAGTGGCAGGGATCCAGAGGTGGGAATCAGAGGCGGGGAATCAGAGGCAGGGAATCAGACAGGGGAGTCAGAGGCGGGGAATCAGAGATGGGGAATCAGAGGCGGTGAATCAGAGGCAGGGAATCGGACACCGGGAATCAGAGGCGGGGAATCAGAGCTGGGGAATCAGAGGCGGGGAATCAGAGTTGGGGAATCAGAAGCGGGGAATCAGATGTGGTGAATCAGAGGTGTGGAATCAGAGGTTGTGAATCAGAGATGGGGAATCACAAACGGGAAATCAGAGGCAGGGAATCAGAGCTGGGGAATCAGAGGCGGGGAATCAGAGTTAGGGTATCAGAGCTGGGGAATCAGAAGCGGGGAATCAGAGGCGGGGAATCAGAGGCAGGGAATCAGAGGCAGGCAATCAGATATGGGGATTCAGAGGTGGGGAATCAGAGGTTGGGAATCAGAGGCAGGGAATCAGAGGCGGGGAATCAGAGTTTGGGAATCAGATGTGGGGAATCAGAGGCTTGGAATCAGAGCTGGGGAATCAGAGGCGGGGAATCAGAGTTTGGGAATCAGAGGCGGGGAATCAGATATGGGGAATCAGAGGCGGGGAATCAGAGGCGCGGAAAGAGAGGCGGGAAATCAGATATGGGGAATCAGAGGTGGGGAATCAGGGGAGGGGTATGAGAGGCTGGGTATCAGACACGGGGATTCAGAGGCGGGGAATCAGAGATGGGGAATCAGAGGCGGGGAGTAAGAGGCAGGGAATCAGACGCGGGGAATCAGAGGTGGGGAATCAGAGTTGGGGAATCAGAGGCGAGGAATCAGATATTGGGAAACAGAGGCGGGGAATCAGAGGCAGGGAAACAGAGGTGGGGAATCAGATATGGGGAATCAGAGGTGGGGAATCAGAGGTTGGGAAACAGAGGCAGGGAATCAGAGGCGGGGAGTCAGAGGCGGGGAATCAGAGGCAGGGAATCAGATGTGCGGAATCAGAGATGGGGAATCAGAGGCAGCGAATCAGAGGCGGGGAACGAGAGGCGGGGATTCAGAAGTGGGGAATCAGATATGGAGAAACAGAGGCGGGGAATTAGAGGCGGGCAAACAGAGGCGGGGAATCTGATATGGGGAATCTGAGGTGGGGAATCAGAGGTTGTGAATCAGAGATGGGGAATCACAGGCGGGAAATCAGAGGCAGGGAATAAGAGCTGGGGAATCAGAGGCGGGGAATCAGAGCTGGGGAATAAGAGGCAGGGAATCAGAGTTGGGGATTCAGAGGCGGGGAATCAAAGCTGGGGAATCAGAGGCAGGGAATCTGAGGCAGGGAATCAGAGGTGGTGAATCAGAGGCAGGGAATCAGATATGGGGATTCAGAGGTGGGGAATCAGAGGTTGGGAATCAGAGGCAGGGAATCAGAGTTTGGGAATCAGAGGCGGGGAATTAGATATGGGGAAACAGAGGCGGGGAATCAGAGGCGGGGAGTCAGAGGCGGGGAATCAGAGGCAGGGAATCAGATGTGCGGAATCAGAGATGGGGAATCAGAGGCAGCGAATCAGAGGCGGGGAACCAGAGGCGGGGATTCAGAGGCGGGGAATCAGATATGGGGAAACAGAGGCGGGGAATTAGAGGCGGGCAAACAGAGGCGGGGAATCAGATATGGGGAATCAGAGGTGGGGAATCAGAGGTTGTGAATCAGAGATGGGGAATCACAGGCGGGAAATCAGAGGCAGGGAATCAGAGCTGGGGAATCAGAGGTGGGGAATCAGAGCTGGGGAATCAGAGGCAGGGAATCAGAGTTGGGGATTCAGAGGCGGGGAATCAGAGCTGGGGAATCAGAGGCGGGGAATCAGAGGCAGGGAATCAGAGGCGGGGAATCAGAGGCAGGGAATCAGATGTGGGGAATCAGAGGCGAGGAATCAGAGCTGGGGAATCAGAGTCGGGGAATCAGAGTCGGGGAATCAGAGGCGGGGAATTAGATATGGGGAAACAGAGGCGGGGAATCAGAGGTGGGGAAACCGAGCTGGGGAATCAGAGGCGGGGAATCAGAGTTGGGGAATCAGAGGCGGGGAATCAGATATGGGGAAGCAGAGGTGGGGAATCATATGCGCGGAAAGAGAGGCGGGGTATCAGATATGGGGAATCAGAGGTGGGGAATCAGGGGCGGGGTATCAGAGGCTGGGTATCAGACACGGGGATTCAGAGGCGGGGAATCAGAGATGGGGAATCAGAGGCGGGGAATCAGAGGCAGGGAATCAGACGCGGGGAATCAGATGCAGGGAATCAGAGCCTGGGAATCAGAGGCGGGGTATCAGAGGCGGGGAAACAGAGGCGGGGAATCAGAGTTGGGGAATCAGAGGCGGGGAATCAGATATGGGGAGTCAGAGGCGGGGAATCAGAGGCAGGGAATCAGATGTGCGGAATCAGAGATGGGGAATCAGAGGCGGGGAATCAGAGGCAGGGAATCATACGCGGGGAATCAGAGGCAGGGAATCAGACCCTGGGAATAAGAGGCGGGGTATCAGAGGCGGGGAAACAGAGGCGGGGAATCAGATATGGGGACTCAGAGGTGGGGAATCAGATGTTGGGAATCAGAGGCAGGGAATCAGAGGCGGGGAATCAGAGGCGGGGAATCAGAGGCAGGGATTCGGATGTGCGGAATATGAGAAGGGGAATCAGAGGTGGGGAATCAGAGTCCAGGAATCAGAGAAGGGGAATCAGAGGCGGGGAATCAGAGGCGGGAAAACATAGGTGGGGAATCAGATACGGGGAATAAGAGGTGGGGAATCAGAGGCGGTGAATCAGAGATGGGGAATCAGAGGCGGGGAATTAGAGGCTGGAAATCAGACACAGGGAATCAGAGGCTGTGAATCAGAGGCGGGGAATCAGAGGCGGGGAATCAGAGCTGGGGAATCAGAGGCAGGGAATCAGAGTTGGGGATTCAGAGGCGGGTAATCAGATATGGGGAAACAGAGGCGGGGAATTAGAGGCGGGCAAACAGAGGCGGGGAATCAGATATGGAGAATCAGAGGTTTGGAATCAGAGGTTGTGAAACAGAGATGGGGAATCACAGGCGGGAAATCAGAGGCAGGAAATCAGAGCTGGCGAATCAGAGGCGGGGAATCAGAGCTGGGTAATCAGAGGCGGGGAATCAGAGTTTGGGAATCAGAGGCGGGGAATTAGATCTGGGGAAACAGAGGCGGGGAAACAGAGGTGGGGAAACAGAGCTGGGGAATCAGAGGCGTGGAATCAGAGTTGGGGAATCAGAGGCGGGGAATCAGATATGGGGAATCAGAGGCGGGGAATCAGAGGCGCGGAAAGAGAGGCGGGGAATCAGATATGGGGAATCAGAGGTGGGGATCAGGGGCGGGGTATCAGAGGCTGGGTATCAGACACGGGGATTCAGAGGCGGGGAATCAGAGATGGGGAATCAGAGGCGGGGAATCAGAGGCAGGGAATCAGATGCGGGGAATCAGATGCGGGGAATCAGAGCTCTGTAATCAGAGGCGGGGAATCAGAGTTGGGGAATCAGAAGCGGGGAATCAGATATGGGGAAACAGAGGCGGGGAATCAGAGGCGGGGAAACAGAGGCAGGGAATCTGATTGGGGAATCAGAGGTGGCGAATTAAAGGCGGTGAATCAGAGATGGGGAATCAAAGGCGGGGAATCAGAGGCAGGGAATCAAACACGGGGAATCAGAGGTGGGGAATCAGAGCTGGGGAATCAGTGGCGGGGAATCAGAGTTGGGGAATCAGAGGCGGAGAATCAAATATGGGGAAACAGAGGTGGGGAATCAGAGGCAGGGAAACAGAGGTGGGGAATCAGATATGGGGAATCAGAGGTGGGGAATCAAAGGTTTGGAAACAGAGGCAGGGAATCAGAGGCGGGGAGTCAGAGGCGGGGAATCAGATTCAGGGAATCAGATGTGCGGAATCAGAGATGGGGAATCAGAGGCAGCGAATCAGAGGCGGGGAACCAGAGGCGGGGAATCAGAGGCTGGGAATCAGAGGCCGGGAATGAGAGGCCGGGAATCAGAGGCCGGAAATCAGAGGCCGGGAATCAGAGATGGGGAATCAGAGGCGGGGAATCAAACATGGGGAACCAGAGCTGGGGAATCAGAGGCGGGGAATCAGAGTTGGGGAATCAGAGGCGGGGAATCAGATATGGGGAAACAGAGACGGGGAAACAGAGGCAGGGAATCAGAGGCGGGGAGTCAGAGGCGGGGAATCAGAGGCAGGGAATCAGATGTGCGGAATCAGAGATGGGGATTCAGGGGCAGCGAATCAGAGGCGGGGAACCAGAGGCGGGGAATCAGAGGCCGGGAATCAGAGGCCGGGAATGGGAGGCCGGGAATCAGAGGCCGGGAATCAGAGGCCGGGAATCAGAGATGGGGAATCAGAGGCGGGGAATCAAACACGGGGAATCAGAGCTGGGGAATCAGAGGCGGGGAATCAGAGTTGGGGAATCAGAGGCGGGGAATCAAATATGGGGAAACAGAGGCGGGGAATCAGAGGCGGGGAATCAGAGGCGCAGAAACAGAGGCGGGGTATCAGATATGGGGAATCAGAGGTGGGGAATCAGGGGCGGGGTATCAGATATGGGGACTCAGAGGTGGGGAATCAGAGGTTGGGAATCAGAGGCAGGGAATCTGAGGCGGGGAATCAGAGGCGGGGAATCAGAGGCAGGGTTTTGGATGTGCGGAATCAGAGATGGGGAATCAGAGGTGGGGAATCAGAGTCCAGGAATCAGAGATGGGGAATCAGAGGCGGGGAATCAGAGGCGGAAAAACATAGGTGGGGAATCAGATACGGGGAATCAGAGGTGGGGAATCAGAGGCGGTGAATCAGAGATGGGGAATCAGAGGCGGGGAATCAGAGGCTGGAAATCAGACACGGGGAATCAGAGGCTGTGAATTAAAGGCGGGGAATCAGAGGCGGGTAATCAGAGCTGGGGAATCAGAGGCAGGGAATCAGAGTTGGGGATTCAGAGGCGGGGAATCAGATATGGGGAAACAGAGGCGGGGAATTAGAGGCGGGCAAACAGAGGCGGGGAATCAGATATGGTGAATCAGAGGTGGGGAATCAGAGGTTGTGAATCAGAGATGGGGAATCACAGGCGGGAAATCAGAGGCAGGGAATCAGAGCTGGGGAATCAGAGGCAGGGAATCAGAGCTGGGGAATCAGAGGCAGGGAATCAGAGTTGGGGATTCAGAGGCGGGGAATCAGAGCTGGGGAATCAGAGGCGGGGAATCAGAGGCAGGGAATCAGATATGGGGATTCAGAGGTGGGGAATCAGAGGTTGGGAATCAGAGGCAGGGAATCAGAGTTTGGGAATCAGAGGCGGGGAATTAGATATGGGGAAACAGAGGCGGGGAATCAGAGGCGGGGAGTCAGAGGCGGGGAATCAGAGGCAGGGAATCAGATGTGCGGAATCAGAGATGGGTAATCAGAGGCAGCGAATCAGAGGCGGGGAACCAGAGGCGGGGATTCAGAGGCGGGGAATCAGATATGGGGAAACAGAGGCGGGGTATTAGAGGCGGGCAAACAGAGGCGGGGAATCAGATATGGGGAATCAGAGGTGGGGATTCAGAGGTTGTGAATCAGAGATGGGGAATCACAGGCGGGAAATCAGAGGCAGGGAATCAGAGCTGGGGAATCAGAGGCGGGGAATCAGAGCTGGGGAATCAGAGGCAGGGAATCAGAGTTGGGGATTCAGAGGCGGGGAATCAGAGCTGGGGAATCAGAGACGGGGAATCAGAGGCAGGGAAGGAGGCGGGGAATCAGAGGCAGGGAATCAGATGTGGGGAATCAGAGGCGGGGAATAAGAGCTGGGGAATCAGAGTCGGGTAATCAGAGTTTGGGAATCAGAGGCAGGGAATTAGATATGGGGAAACAGAGGCGGGGAATCAGAGGTGGGGAAACAGAGCTGGGGAATCAGAGGCGGGGAATCAGAGTTGGGGAATCAGAGGCGGGGAATCAGATATGGGGAAGCAGAGGTGGGGAATCAGAGGCGCGGAAAGAGAGGCGGGGAATCAGATATGGGGAATCAGAGGTGGGGAATCAGATATGGGGAAACAGAGGCGGGGAATCAGAGGCGGGGAAACAGAGGTGGGGAATCTGATATGGGGAATCAGAGGTGGCGAATGAAAGGCGGTGAATCTGAGATGGGGAATCAGAGGCGGGGAATCAGAGGCAGGGAATCAAACACGGGGAATCAGAGGTGGGGAATCAGAGCTGGGGAATCAGAGGCGGGGAATCAGAGTTGGGGAATCAGAGGCGGGGAATCAGATATGGGGAAACAGAGGTGGGGAATCAGAGGCAGGGAAACAGAGGTGGGGAGTCAGATATGGGGAATCAGAGGTGGGGAATCAGAGGTTGGGAAACAGAGGCAGGGAATAAGAGGCGGGGAGTCAGAGGCGGGGAATCAGAGGCAGGGAATCAGATGTGCGGAATCAGAGATGGGGAATCAGAGGCAGCGAATCAGAGGCGGGGAACCAAAGGCGGGGAATCAGAGGCCGGGAATCAGAGGCCGGGCATGAGAGGCCGGGAATCAGAGGCCAGGAATCAGAGGCCGGGAATCAGAGATGGGGAATCAGAGGTGGGGAATCAAACACGGGGAATCAGAGCTGGGGAATCAGAGGCGGGGAATCAGAGTTGGGGAATCAGAGTCGGGGAATGAGATATGGGGAAACAGAGGCGGGGAATCAGAGGCGGGGAATCAGAGGCGCAGAAACAGAGGCGGGGTATCAGATATGGAGAATCAGAGGTGGGGAATCAGGGGCGGGGTATCAGAGGCTGGGTATCAGACACGGGGATTCAGAGGCGGGGAATCAGAGATGGGGAATCAGAGGCGGGGAATCAGAGGCAGGGAATCAGACGCGGGGAATCAGAGGCAGGGAATCAGAGCCTGGGAATCAGAGGCGGGGTATCAGAGGCGGGGAAACAGAGGCGGGGAATCAGAGTTGGGGAATCAGAGGCGGGGAATCAGAGGCGGGGAGTCAGAGGCGGGGAATCAGAGGCAGGGAATCAGATGTGCGGAATCAGAGATGGGGAATCAGAGGCGGGGAATCAGAGGCAGGGAATCAGACGCGGGGAATCAGAGGCAGGGAATCAGACCCTGGGAATAAGAGGCGGGGTATCAGAGGCGGGGAAACAGAGGCGGGGAATCAGATATGGGGACTCAGAGGTGGGGAATCAGAGGTTGGGAATCAGAGGCAGGGAATCAGAGGCGGGGAATCAGAGGCGGGGAATCAGAGGCAGGGATTCGGATGTGCGGAATATGAGAAGGGGAATCAGATGTGGGGAATCAGAGTCCCGGAATCAGAGAAGGAGAATCAGAGGCGGGGAATCAGAGGCGGGAAAACATAGGTGGGGATTCAGATACGGGGAATAAGAGGTGGGAATCAGAGCTGGGGAATCAGTGGCGGGGAATCAGAGTTGGGGAATCAGAGGCGGAGAATCAGATATGGGGAAACAGAGGTGGGGAATCAGAGGCAGGGAAACAGAGGTGGGGAATCAGATATGGGGAATCAGAGGTGGGGAATCAAAGGTTTGGAAACAGAGGCAGGGAATCAGAGGCGGGGAGTCAGAGGCGGGTAATCAGATTCAGGGAATCAGATGTGCGGAATCAGAGATGGGGAATCAGAGGCAGCGAATCAGAGGCGGGGAACCAGAGGCGGGGAATCAGAGGCTGGGAATCAGAGGCCGGGAATGAGAGGCCGGGAATAAGAGGCCGGGAATCAGAGGCCGGGAATCAGAGATGGGGAATCAGAGGCGGGGAATCAAACACGGGGAACCAGAGCTGGGGAATCAGAGGTGGGGAATCAGAGTTGGGGAATCAGAGGCGGGGAATCAGATATGGGGAAACAGAGGCGGGGAAACAGAGGCAGGGAATCAGAGGCGGGGAGTCAGAGGCGTGGAATCAGAGGCAGGGAATCAGATGTGCGGAATCAGAGATGGGGATTCAGGGGCAGCGAATCAGAGGCGGGGAACCAGAGGCGGGGAATCAGAGGCCGGGAATCAGAGGCCGGGAATGAGAGGCCGGGAATCAGAGGCCGGGAATCAGAGGCCGGGAATCAGAGATGGGGAATCAGAGGCGGGGAATCAAACACGGGGAATCAGAGCTGGGGAATCAGAGGCGGGGAATCAGAGTTGGGGAATCAGAGGCGGGGAATCAAATATGGGGAAACAGAGGCGGGGAATCAGAGGCGGGGTATCAGATATGGGGAATCAGAGGTGGGGAATCAGGGGCGGGGTATCAGAGGCTGGGTATGAGACACGGGGATTCAGAGGCGGGGAATCAGAGATGGGGAATCAGAGGCGGGGAATCAGAGGCAGGGAATCAGACGCGGGGAATCAGAGGCTGGGAATCAGAGCCTGGGAATCAGAGGCGGGGAATCAGAGGCGGGGAAAGAGAGGCGGGGAATCAGATATGGGGACTCAGAGGTGTGGAATCAGAGGATGGGAATCAGAGGCAGGGAATCAGAGGCGGGGAATCAGAGGCGGGGAATCAGAGGCAGGGTTTCGGATGTGCGGAATCAGAGATGGGGAATCAGAGGTGGGTATCAGAGTCCAGGAATCAGAGATGGGGAATCAGAGGCGGGGAATCAGAGGCGGAAAAACATAGGTGGGGAATCAGATACGGGGAATCAGAGGTGGGGAATCAGAGGCGGTGAATCAGAGATGGGGAATCAGAGGCGGGGAATCAGAGGCTGGAAATCAGACACGGGGAATCAGAGGCTGTGAATCAGAGATGGGGAATCACAGGCGGGAAATCAGAGGCAGGGAATCAGAGCTGGGGAATCAGAGGCAGGGAATCGGAGCTGGGGAATCAGAGGCAGGGAATCAGAGTTGGGGATTCAGAGGCGGGGAATCAGAGCTGGGGAATCAGAGGCGGGGAATCAGAGGCAGGGAATCAGAGGCGGGGAATCAGAGGCAGGGAATCAGATATGGGGATTCAGAGGTGGGGAATCAGAGGTTGGGAATCAGAGGCAGCGAATCAAAGTTTGGGAATCAGAGGCGGGGAATTAGATATGGGGAAACAGAGGCGGGGAATCAGAGGCGGGGAGTCAGAGGCGGGGAATCAGAGGCAGGGAATCTGATGTGCGGAATCAGAGATGGGGAATCAGAGGCAGCGAATCAGAGGCGGGGAACCAGAGGCGGGGATTCAGAGGCGGGGAATCAGATATGGGGAAACAGAGGCGGCGTATTAGAGGCGGGCAAACAGAGGCGGGGAATCAGATATGGGGAATCAGAGGTGGGGAATCAGAGGTTGTGAATCAGAGATGGGGAATCACAGGCGGGAAATCAGAGGCAGGGAATCAGAGCTGGGGAATCAGAGGCGGGGAATCAGAGCTGGGGAATCAGAGGCAGGGAATCAGAGTTGGGGAATCAGAGGCAGCGAATCAGAGGCGGGGAACCAGAGGCGGGGATTTAGAGGCGGGGAATCAGATATGGGGAAACAGAGGCGGCGTATTAGAGGCGGGCAAACAGAGGCGGGGAATCAGATATGGGGAATCAGAGGTGGGGAATCAGAGGTTGTGAATCAGAGATGGGGAATCACAGGCGGGAAATCAGAGGCGGGGAATCAGAGCTGGGGAATCAGAGGCAGGGAATCAGAGTTGGGGATTCAGAGGCGGGGAATCAGAGCTGGGGAATCAGAGGCGGGGAATCAGAGGCAGGGAATCAGAGGCGGGGAATCAGAGGCAGGGAATCAGATGTGGGGAATCAGAGGCGGGGAATCAGAGCTGGGGAATCAGAGTCGGGGAATCAGAGTTTGGGAATCAGAGGCGGGGAATTAGATATGGGGAAACAGAGGCGGGGAATCAGAGGTGGGGAAACAGAGCTGGGGAATCAGAGGCGGGGAATCAGAGTTGGGGAATCAGAGGCGGGGAATCAGATATGGGGAAGCAGAGGTGGGAATCAGAGGCGCGGAAAGAGAGGCGGGGAATCAGATATGGGGAATCAGAGGTGGGGAATCAGATATGGGGAAACAGAGGCGGGGAATCAGAGGCGGGGAAACAGAGGTGGGGAATCTGATATGGGGAATCAGAGGTGGCGAATGAAAGGCGGTGAATCTGAGATGGGGAATCAGAGGCGGGGAATCAGAGGCAGGGAATCAAACACGGGGAATCAGAGGTGGGGAATCAGAGCTGGGGAATCAGAGGCGGGGAATCAGAGTTGGGGAATCAGAGGCGGGGAATCAGATATGGGGAAACAGAGGTGGGGAATCAGAGGCAGGGAAACAGAGGTGGGGAATCAGATATGGGGAATCAGAGGTGGGGAATCAGAGGTTGAGAAACAGAGGCAGGAAATCAGAGGCGGGGAGTTAGAGGCGGGGAATCAGAGGCAGGGAATCAGATGTGCGGAATCAGAGATGGGGAATCAGAGGCAGCGAATCAGAGGCGGGGAACCAAAGGCGGGGAATCAGAGGCCGGGAATCAGAGGCCGGGCATGAGAGGCCGGGAATCAGAGGCCGGGAATCAGAGGCCGGGAATCAGAGATGGGGAATCAGAGGCGGGGAATCAAACACGGGGAATCAGAGCTGGGGAATCAGAGGCGGGGAATCAGAGTTGGGGAATCAGAGTCGGGGAATCAGATATGGGGAAACAGAGGCGGGGAATCAGAGGCGGGGAATCAGAGGCGCAGAAACAGAGGCGGGGTATCAGATATGGGGAATCAGAGGTGGGGAATCAGGGGCGGGGTATCAGAGGCTGGGTATCAGACACGGGGATTCAGAGGCGGGGAATCAGAGATGGGGAATCAGAGGCGGGGAATGAGAGGCAGGGAATCAGACGCGGGGAATCAGAGGCAGGGAATCAGAGCCTGGGAATCAGAGGCGGGGTATCAGAGGCGGGGAAACAGAGGCGGGGAATCAGAGTTGGGGAATCAGAGGCGGGGAATCAGATATGGGGAGTCAGAGGCGGGGAATCAGAGGCAGGGAATCAGATGTGCGGAATCAGAGATGGGGAATCAGAGGCGGGGAATCAGAGGCAGGGAATCAGACGCGGGGGATCAGAGGCAGGGAATCAGACCCTGGGAATAAGAGGCGGGGTATCAGAGGCGGGGAATCAGAGGCAGGGATTCGGATGTGCGGAATATAAGAAGGGGAATCAGAGGTGGGGAATCAGAGTCCAGGAATCACAGAAGGGGAATCAGAGGCGGGGAATCAGAGGCGGGAAAACATAGGTGGGGAATCAGATACGGGGAATAAGAGGTGGGGAATCAGAGGCGGTGAATCAGAGATGGGGAATCACAGGCGGGAAATCAGAGGCAGGGAATCAGAGCTGGGGAATCAGAGGCAGGGAATCGGAGCTGGGGAATCAGAGGCAGGGAATCAGAGTTGGGGATTCAGAGGCGGGGAATCAGAGCTGGGGAATCAGAGGCGGGGAATCAGAGGCAGGGAATCAGAGGCGGGGAATCAGAGGCAGGGAATCAGATATGGGGATTCAGAGGTGGGGAATCAGAGGTTGGGAATCAGAGGCAGCGAATCAAAGTTTGGGAATCAGAGGCGGGGAATTAGATATGGGGAAACAGAGGCGGGGAATCAGAGGCGGGGAGTCAGAGGCGGGGATTCAGAGGCGGGGAATCAGATATGGGGAAACAGAGGCGGCGTATTAGAGGCGGGCAAACAGAGGCGGGGAATCAGATATGGGGAATCAGAGGTGGGGAATCAGAGGTTGTGAATCAGAGATGGGGAATCACAGGCGGGAAATCAGAGGCAGGGAATCAGAGCTGGGGAATCAGAGGCGGGGAATCAGAGCTGGGGAATCAGAGGCAGGGAATCAGAGTTGGGGAATCAGAGGCAGCGAATCAGAGGCGGGGAACCAGAGGCGGGGATTCAGAGGCGGGGAATCAGATATGGGGAAACAGAGGCGGCGTATTAGAGGCGGGCAAACAGAGGCGGGGAATCAGATATGGGGAATCAGAGGTGGGGAATCAGAGGTTGTGAATCAGAGATGGGGAATCACAGGCGGGAAATCAGAGGCGGGGAATCAGAGCTGGGGAATCAGAGGCAGGGAATCAGAGTTGGGGATTCAGAGGCGGGGAATCAGAGCTGGGGAATCAGAGGCGGGGAATCAGAGGCAGGGAATCAGAGGCGGGGAATCAGAGGCAGGGAATCAGATGTGGGGAATCAGAGGCGGGGAATCAGAGCTGGGGAATCAGAGTCGGGGAATCAGAGTTTGGGAATCAGAGGCGGGGAATTAGATATGGGGAAACAGAGGCGGGGAATCAGAGGTGGGGAAACAGAGCTGGGGAATCAGAGGCGGGGAATCAGAGTTGGGGAATCAGAGGCGGGGAATCAGATATGGGGAAGCAGAGGTGGGAATCAGAGGCGCGGAAAGAGAGGCGGGGAATCAGATATGGGGAATCAGAGGTGGGGAATCAGATATGGGGAAACAGAGGCGGGGAATCAGAGGCGGGGAAACAGAGGTGGGGAATCTGATATGGGGAATCAGAGGTGGCGAATGAAAGGCGGTGAATCTGAGATGGGGAATCAGAGGCGGGGAATCAGAGGCAGGGAATCAAACACGGGGAATCAGAGGTGGGGAATCAGAGCTGGGGAATCAGAGGCGGGGAATCAGAGTTGGGGAATCAGAGGCGGGGAATCAGATATGGGGAAACAGAGGTGGGGAATCAGAGGCAGGGAAACAGAGGTGGGGAATCAGATATGGGGAATCAGAGGTGGGGAATCAGAGGTTGAGAAACAGAGGCAGGAAATCAGAGGCGGGGAGTTAGAGGCGGGGAATCAGAGGCAGGGAATCAGATGTGCGGAATCAGAGATGGGGAATCAGAGGCAGCGAATCAGAGGCGGGGAACCAAAGGCGGGGAATCAGAGGCCGGGAATCAGAGGCCGGGCATGAGAGGCCGGGAATCAGAGGCCGGGAATCAGAGGCCGGGAATCAGAGATGGGGAATCAGAGGCGGGGAATCAAACACGGGGAATCAGAGCTGGGGAATCAGAGGCGGGGAATCAGAGTTGGGGAATCAGAGTCGGGGAATCAGATATGGGGAAACAGAGGCGGGGAATCAGAGGCGGGGAATCAGAGGCGCAGAAACAGAGGCGGGGTATCAGATATGGGGAATCAGAGGTGGGGAATCAGGGGCGGGGTATCAGAGGCTGGGTATCAGACACGGGGATTCAGAGGCGGGGAATCAGAGATGGGGAATCAGAGGCGGGGAATGGGAGGCAGGGAATCAGACGCGGGGAATCAGAGGCAGGGAATCAGAGCCTGGGAATCAGAGGCGGGGTATCAGAGGCGGGGAAACAGAGGCGGGGAATCAGAGTTGGGGAATCAGAGGCGGGGAATCAGATATGGGGAGTCAGAGGCGGGGAATCAGAGGCAGGGAATCAGATGTGCGGAATCAGAGATGGGGAATCAGAGGCGGGGAATCAGAGGCAGGGAATCAGACGCGGGGAATCAGAGGCAGGGAATCAGACCCTGGGAATAAGAGGCGGGGTATCAGAGGCGGGGAATCAGAGGCAGGGATTCGGATGTGCGGAATATGAGAAGGGGAATCAGAGGTGGGGAATCAGAGTCCAGGAATCACAGAAGGGGAATCAGAGGCGGGGAATCAGAGGCGGGAAAACATAGGTGGGGAATCAGATACGGGGAATAAGAGGTGGGGAATCAGAGGCGGTGAATCAGAGATGGGGAATCAGAGGCGGGGAATTAGAGGCTGGAAATCAGACACGGGGAATCAGAGGCTGTGAATCAGAGGCGGGGAATCAGAGGCGGGGAATCAGAGCTGGGGAATCAGAGGCAGGGAATCAGAGTTGGGGATTCAGAGGCGGGTAATCAGATATGGGGAAACAGAGGCGGGGAATTTGAGGCGGGCAAACAGAGGCGGGGAATCAGATATGGTGAATCAGAGGTTTGGAATCAGAGGTTGTGAAACAGAGATGGGGAATCACAGGCGGGAAATCAGAGGCAGGAAATCAGAGCTGGCGAATCAGAGGCGGGGAATCAGAGCTGGGGAATCACAGGCGGGGAATCAGAGTTTGGGAATCAGAGGCGGGGAATTGGATTTGGGGAAACAGAGGCGGGGAATCAGAGGTGGGGAAACAGAGCTGGGGAATCAGAGGCGTGGAATCAGAGTTGGGGAATCAGAGGCGGGGAATCAGATATGGGGAATCAGAGGTGGGGAATCAGAGGCGCGGAAAGAGAGGCGGGGAATCAGATATGGGGAATCAGAGGTGGGGATCAGGGGCGGGGTATCAGAGGCTGGGTATCAGACACGGGGATCAGAGGCGGGGAATCAGAGATGGGGAATCAGAGGCGGGGAATCAGAGGCAGGGAATCAGACGCGGGGAATCAGAGCTGGGTAATCAGAGGCGGGGAATCAGAGTTGGGGAATCAGAGGCGGGGAATCAGATATGGGGAAACAGAGGTGGCGAATGAAAGGCGGTGAATCAGAGATGGGGAATCAAAGGCGGGGAATCAGAGGCAGGGAATCAAACACGGGGAATCAGAGGTGGGCAATCAGAGCTGGGGAATCAGTGGCGGGGAATCAGAGTTGGGGAATCAAAGGCGGAGAATCAGATATGGGGAAACAGAGGTGGGGAATCAGAGGGAGGGAAACAGAGGTGGGGAATCAGATATGGGGAATCAGAGGTGGGGAATCAAAGGTTTGGAAACAGAGGCAGGGAATCAGAGGCGGGGAATCAGATTCAGGGAATCAGATGTGCGGAATCAGAGATGGGGAATCAGAGGCAGTGAATCAGAGGCAGGGAACCAGAGGCGGGGAATCAGAGGCTGGGAATCAGAGGCCGGGAATGAGAGGCCGGGAATCAGAGGCCGGGGATCAGAGGCCGGGAATCAGAGATGGGAAATCAGAGGCGGGGAATCAAACACGGGGAACCAGAGCTGGGGAATCAGAGGCGGGGAATCAGAGTTGGGGAATCAGAGGCGGGGAATCAGATATGGGGAAACAGAGGCGGGGAAACAGAGGCAGGGAATCAGAGGCGGGGAGTCAGAGGCGGGGAATCAGAGGCAGGGAATCAGATGTGCGGAATCAGAGATGGGGATTCAGGGGCAGCGAATCAGAGGCGGGGAACCAGAGGCGGGTAATCAGATATGGGGAATCAGAGGTGGGGAATCAGAGGCGTGGAAAGAGAGGCGGGGAATCAGATATGGGGAATCAGAGGTGGGGATCAGGGGCGGGGTATCAGAGGCTGGGTATCAGACACGGGGATTCAGAGGCGGGGAATCAGAGATGGGGAATCAGAGGCGGGGAATCAGAGGCGGGGAATCAGAGGCAGGGAATCAGACGCGGGGAATCAGATGCGGGGAATCAGAGCTGGGTAATCAGAGGCGGGGAATCAGAGTTGGGGAATCAGAGGCTGGGAATCAGATATGGGGAAACAGAGGCGGGGAATCAGAGGCGGGGAAACAGAGGCGGGGAATCTGATTGGGGAATCAGAGGTGGTGAATGAAAGGCGGTGAATCAGAGATGGGGAATCAAAGGCGGGGAATCAGAGGCAGGGAATCAAACACGGGGAATCAGAGGTGGGGAATCAGAGCTGGGGAATCAGTGGCGGGGAATCAGAGTTGGGGAATCAGAGGCGGAGAATCAGATATGGGGAAACAGAGGTGGGGAATCAGAGGCAGGTAAACAGAGGTGGGGAATCAGATATGGGGAATCAGAGGTGGGGAATCAAAGGTTTGGAAACAGAGGCAGGGAATCAGAGGCGGGGAGTCAGAGGCGGGGAATCAGATTCAGGGAATCAGATGTGCGGAATCAGAGATGGGGAATCAGAGGCAGCGAATCAGAGGCAGGGAACCAGAGGCGGGGAATCAGAGGCTGGGAATCAGAGGCCGGGAATCAGAGGCCGGGAATCAGAGGCCGGGAATCAGAGGCCGGGAATCAGAGGTGGGGAATCAGAGGCGGGGAATCAAACACTGGGGACCAGAGCTGGGTAATCAGAGGCGGGGAATCAGATATGGGGAGTCAGAGGCGGGGAATCAGAGGCAGGGAATCAGATGTGCGGAATCAGAGATGGGGAATCAGAGGCGGGGAATCAGAGGCAGGGAATCAGACGCGGGGAATCAGAGGCAGGGAATCAGACCCTGGGAATAAGAGGCGGGGTATCAGAGGCGGGGAATCAGAGGCAGGGATTCGGATGTGCGGAATATGAGAAGGGGAATCAGAGGTGGGGAATCAGAGTCCAGGAATCAGAGAAGGGGAATCAGAGGCGGGGAATCAGAGGCGGGAAAACATAGGTGGGGAATCAGATACGGGGAATAAGAGGTGGGGAATCAGAGGCGGTGAATCAGAGATGGGGAATCAGAGGCGGGGAATTAGAGGCTGGAAATCAGACACGGGGAATCAGATATGGTGAATCAGAGGTTTGGAATCAGAGGTTGTGAAACAGAGATGGGGAATCACAGGCGGGAAATCAGAGGCAGGAAATCAGAGCTGGCGAATCAGAGGCGGGGAATCAGAGCTGGGGAATCACAGGCGGGGAATCAGAGTTTGGGAATCAGAGGCGGGGAATTAGATTTGGGGAAACAGAGGCGGGGAATCAGAGGTGGGGAAACAGAGCTGGGGAATCAGAGGCGTGGAATCAGAGTTGGGGAATCAGAGGCGGGGAATCAGATATGGGGAATCAGAGGTGGGGAATCAGAGGCGCGGAAAGAGAGGCGGGGAATCAGATATGGGGAATCAGAGGTGGGGATCGGGGGCGGGGTATCAGAGGCTGGGTATCAGACACGGGGATTCAGAGGCGGGGAATCAGAGATGGGGAATCAGAGGCGGGGAATCAGAGGCAGGGAATCAGACGCGGGGAATCAGATGCGGGGAATCAGAGCTGGGTAATCAGAGGCGGGGAATCAGAGTTGGGGAATCAGAGGCGGGGAATCAGATATGGGGAAACAGAGGCGGGGAATCAGAGGCGGGGAAACAGAGGCGGGGAATCTGATTGGGGAATCAGAGGTGGCGAATGAAAGGCGGTGAATCAGAGATGGGGAATCAAAGGCGGGGAATCAGAGGCAGGGAATCAAACACGGGGAATCAGAGGTGGGGAATCAGAGCTGGGGAATCAGTGGCGGGGAATCAGAGTTGGGGAATCAGAGGCGGAGAATCAGATATGGGGAAACAGAGGTGGGGAATCAGAGGCAGGGAAACAGAGGTGGGGAATCAGATATGGGGAATCAGAGGTGGGGAATCAAAGGTTTGGAAACAGAGGCAGGGAATCAGAGGCGGGGTGTCAGAGGCGGGGAATCAGATTCAGGGAATCAGATGTGCGGAATCAGAGATGGGGAATCAGAGGCAGCGAATCAGAGGCAGGGAACCAGAGGCGGGGAATCAGAGGCTGGGAATCAGAGGCCGGGAATGAGAGGCCGGGAATCAGAGGCCGGGAATCAGAGGCCGGGAGTCAGAGATGGGGAATCAGAGGCGGGGAATCAAACACGGGGAACCAGAGCTGGGGAATCAGAGGCGGGGAATCGGAGTTGGGGAATCAGAGGCGGGGAATCAGATATGGGGAAACAGAGGCGGGGAAACAGAGGCAGGGAATCAGAGGCGGGGAGTCAGAGGCGGGGAATCAGAGGCAGGGAATCAGATGTGCGGAATCAGAGATGGGGATTCAGGGGCAGCGAATCAGAGGCGGGGAACCAGAGGCGGGGAATCAGATATGGGGAATCAGAGGTGGGGAATCAGAGGCGCGGAAAGAGAGGCGGGGAATCAGATATGGGGAATCAGAGGTGGGGATCAGGGGCGGGGTATCAGAGGCTGGGTATCAGACACGGGGATTCAGAGGCGGGGAATCAGAGATGGGGAATCAGAGGCGGGGAATCAGAGGCGGGGAATCAGAGGCAGGGAATCAGACGCGGGGAATCAGATGCGGGGAATCAGAGCTGGGTAATCAGAGGCGGGGAATCAGAGTTGGGGAATCAGAGGCGGGGAATCAGATATGGGGAAACAGAGGCGGGGAATCAGAGGCGGGGAAACAGAGGCGGGGAATCTGATTGGGGAATCAGAGGTGGTGAATGAAAGGCGGTGAATCAGAGATGGGGAATCAAAGGCGGGGAATCAGAGGCAGGGAATCAAACACGGGGAATCAGAGGTGGGGAATCAGAGCTGGGGAATCAGTGGCGGGGAATCAGAGTTGGGGAATCAGAGGCGGAGAATCAGATGTGGGGAAACAGAGGTGGGGAATCAGAGGCAGGTAAACAGAGGTGGGGAATCAGATATGGGGAATCAGAGGTGGGGAATCAAAGGTTTGGAAACAGAGGCAGGGAATCAGAGGCGGGGAGTCAGAGGCGGGGAATCAGATTCAGGGAATCAGATGTGCGGAATCAGAGATGGGGAATCAGAGGCAGCGAATCAGAGGCAGGGAACCA
This sequence comes from Narcine bancroftii, assembly GCF_036971445.1. Taxonomy (NCBI): domain Eukaryota; kingdom Metazoa; phylum Chordata; class Chondrichthyes; order Torpediniformes; family Narcinidae; genus Narcine; species Narcine bancroftii. The sequence goes on from NC_091474.1 coordinate 58,069,405, forward strand.
GAGGCGGGGAATCAGAGGCTGGGAATCAGAGGCCGGGAATCAGAGGCCGGGAATCAGAGGCCGGGAATCAGAGGCCGGGAATCAGAGATGGGGAATCAGAGGCGGGGAATCAAACACTGGGGACCAGAGCTGGGGAATCAGAGGCGGGGAATCAGAGTTGGGGAATCAGAGGCGGGGAATCAGATATGGGGAAACAGAGGCGGGGAAACAGAGGCAGGGAATCAGAGGCGGGGAGTCAGAGGCGGGGAATCAGAGGCAGGGAATCAGATGTGCGGAATCAGAGATGGGGATTCAGGGGCAGCGAATCAGAGGCGGGGAACCAGAGGCGGGGAATGAGAGGCCGGGAATCAGAGGCCGGGAATGAGAGGCCGGGAATCAGAGGCCGGGAATCAGAGGCCGGGAATCAGAGATGGGGAATCAGAGGCGGGGAATCAAACACGGGGAATCAGAGCTGGGGAATCAGAGGCGGGGAATCAGAGTTGGGGTATCAGAGGCGGGGAATCAAATATGGGGAAACAGAGGCGTGGAATCAGAGGCGAAGAAACAGAGGCGGGGTATCAGATATGGGGAATCAGAGGTGGGGAATCAGGGGCGGGGTATCAGAGGCTGGGTATCAGAGGCAGGGAATCAGAGGCGGGGAATCAGAGGCGGGGAATCAGAGGCAGGGTTTCGGATGTGCGGAATCAGAGATGGGGAATCAGAGGTGGGGAATCAGAGTCCAGGAATCAGAGATGGGGAATCAGAGGCGGGGAATCAGAGGTGGGGAATCAGAGGCGGGGAATCAGAGGCAGGGAATCAGACGCGGGGAATCAGAGGCTGGGAATCAGAGCCTGGGAATCAGAGGCGGGGAATCAGAGGCAGGGAAAGAGAGGCGGGGAATCAGATATGGGGACTCAGAGGTGGGGAATCAGAGGTTGGGAATCAGAGGCAGGGAATCAGAGGCGGGGAATCAGAGGCGGGGAATCAGAGGCAGGGAATCAGAGATGGGGAATCAGAGGCGGGGAATCAGAGGCGGAAAAACATAGGTGGGGAATCAGATACGGGGAATCAGAGGTGGGGATTCAGAGGCGGTGAATCAGAGATGGGGAATCAGAGGCGGGGAATCAGAGGCTGGAAATCAGACACGGGGAATCAGAGGCTGTGAATCAAAGGCGAGGAATCAGAGGCGGGTAATGAGAGCTGGGGAATCAGAGGCAGGGAATCAGAGTTGGGGATTCAGAGGCGGGGAATCAGATATGGGGAAACAGAGGCGGGGAATTAGAGGCGGGCAAACAGAGGCGGGGCATCAGATATGGTGAATCAGAGGTGGGGAATCAGAGGTTGTGAATCAGAGATGGGGAATCACAGGCGGGAAATCAGAGGCAGGGAATCAGAGCTGGGGAATCAGAGGCAGGGAATCAGAGCTGGGTTATCAGAGGCAGGGAATCAGAGTTGGGGATTCAGAGGCGGGGAATCAGAGCTGGGGAATCAGAGGCGGGGAATCAGAGGCAGGGAATCAGAGGCGGGGAATCAGAGGCAGGGAATCAGATATGGGGATTCAGAGGTAGGGAATCAGAGGTTGGGAATCAGAGGCAGGGAATCGGAGGCAGGGAATCAGAGGCAGGAAATCAGATGTGGGGAATCACAGGCGGGGTATCAGAGCTGGGGAATCAGAGTCGGGGAATCAGAGTTTGGGAATCAGAGGCGGGGAATTAGATATGGGGAAACAGAGGCGGGGAATCAGAGGTGGGGAAACAGAGCTGGGGAATCAGAGGCGGGGAATCAGAGTTGGGGAATCAGAGGCGGGGAATCAGATATGGGGAATCAGAGGCGGGGAATCAGAGGCGCGGAAAGAGAGGCGGGGCATCAGATATGGGGAATCAGAGGTGGGGAATCAGATATGGGGAAACAGAGGCGGGGAATCAGAGGCGGGGAAACGGAGGTGGGGAATCTGATATGGGGAATCAGAGGTGGCGAATGAAAGGCGGTGAATCAGAGATGGGGAATCAGAGGCGGGGAATCAGAGGCAGGGAATCAAACACGGGGAATCAGAGGTGGGGAATCAGAGCTGGGGAATCAGAGGCGGGGAATCAGAGTTGGGGAATCAGAGGCGGGGAATCAGATATGGGGAAACAAAGGTGGGGAATCAGAGGCAGGGAAACAGAGGTGGGGAATCAGATATGGGGAATCAGAGGTGGGGAATCAGAGGTTGGGAAACAGAGGCAGGGAATCAGAGGCGGGGAGTCAAAGGCGGGAAATCAGAGGCAGGGAATAAGATGTGCGGAATCAGAGATGGGGAATCAGAGGCAGCGAATCAGAGGCGGGGAACCAGAGGCGGGGAATGAGAGGCCGGGAATCAGAGGCCGGGAATGAGAGGCTGGGAATCAGTGGCCGGGAATCAGAGGCCGGGAATCAGAGATGGGGAATCAGAGGCGGGGGACCAGAGGCGGGGAATCAAAGGCGCAGAAACAGAGGCGGGGTATCAGATATGGGGAATCAGAGGTGGGGAATCAGATACGGGGAATCAGAGGTGGGGAATCAGAGGCGGTGAATCAGAGGCGGGGAATCAGAGGCGGGGAATCAGAGCTGGGGAATCAGAGGCAGGGAATCAGAGTTGGGGATTCAGAGGCGGGGAATCAGATATGGGGAAACAGAGGCGGGGAATTAGAGGCGGGAAAACAGAGGCGGGGAATCAGATATGGTGAATCAGAGGTGGGGAATCAGAGGTTGTGAATCAGAGATGGGGAATCACAGGCGGGAAATCAGAGGCAGGGAATCAGAGCTGGGGAATCAGAGGCGGGGAATCAGAGCTGGGGAATCAGAGGCAGGGAATCAGAGTTGGGGATTCAGAGGCGGGGAATCAGAGCTGGGGAATCAGAGGCGGGGAATCAGAGGCAGGGAATCAGAGGCGGGGAATCAGAGGCAGGGAATCAGATATGGGGATTCAGAGGTGGGGAATCAGAGGTTGGGAATCAGAGGCAGGGAATCGGAGGCAGGGAATCAGATGTGGGGAATCAGAGGCGGGGAATCAGAGCTGGGGATTCAGAGGCGGGGAATCAGAGTTGGGGATTCAGAGGCGGGGAATCAGAGCTGGGGAATCAGAGGCGGGGAATCAGAGGCAGGGAATCAGAGGCGGGGAATCAGAGGCAGGGAATCAGATGTGGGGAATCAGAGGCGGGGAATCAGAGCTGGGGAATCAGAGTCGGGGAATCAGAGTTTGGGAATCAGAGGCGGGGAATCAGATATGGGGAAGCAGAGGTGGGGAATCAGAGGCGCGGAAAGAGAGGCGGGGAATCAGATATGGGGAATCAGAGGTGGGGAATCAGATATGGGGAAACAGAGGCGGAGAATCAGAGGCGGGGAAACAGAGGTGGGGAATCTGATATGGGGAATCAGAGGTGGCGAATGAAAGGCGGTGAATCTGAGATGGGGAATCAGAGGCGGGGAATCAGAGGCAGGGAATCAAACACGGGGAATCAGAGGTTGGGAATCAGAGCTGGGGAATCAGAGGCGGGGAATCAGAGTTGGGGAATCAGAGGCAGGGAATCAGATATGGGGAAACAGAGGTGGGGAATCAGAGGCAGGGAAACAGAGGTGGGGAATCAGATATGGGAATCAGAGGTGGGGAATCAGAGGTTGGGAAACAGAGGCAGGGAATCAGAGGCGGGGAGTCAGAGTCGGGGAATCAGAGGCAGGGAATCAGATGTGCGGAATCAGAGATGGGGAATCAGAGGCAGCGAATCAGAGGCGGGGAACCAAAGGCGGGGAATCAGAGTTTGGGAATCAGAGGCGGGGAATTAGATTTGGGGAAACAGAGGCGGGGAATCAGAGGTGGGGAATCAGAGCTGGGGAATCAGAGGCGTGGAATCAGAGTTGGGGAATCAGAGGCGGGGAATCAGATATGGGGAATCAGAGGCGGGGAATCAGAGGCGCGGAAAGAGAGGCGGGGAATCAGATATGGGGAATCAGAGGCGGGGATCAGGGGCAGGGTATCAGAGGCTGGGTATCAGACACGGGGATTCAGAGGCGGGGAATCAGAGATGGGGAATCAGAGGCGGGGAATCAGAGGCAGGGAATCAGACGCGGGGAATCAGATGCGGGGAATCAGAGCTGGGTAATCAGAGGCGGGGAATCAGAGTTGGGGAATCAGAGGCGGGGAATCAGATATGGGGAAACAGAGGCGGGGAATCAGAGGCGGGGAAACAGAGGTGGGGAATCTGATTGGGGAATCAGAGGTGGCGAATGAAAGGCGGTGAATCAGAGATGGGGAATCAAAGGCGGGGAATCAGAGGCAGGGAATCAAACACGGGGAATCAGAGGTGGGGAATCAGAGCTGGGGAATCAGTGGCGGGGAATCAGAGTTGGGGAATCAGAGGCGGCGAATCAGATATGGGGAAACAGAGGTGGGGAATCAGAGGCAGGGAAACAGAGGTGGGGAATCAGATATGGGGAATCAGAGGTGGGGAATCAAAGGTTTGGAAACAGAGGCAGGGAATCAGAGGCGGGGAGTCAGAGGCGGGGAATCAGATTCAGGGAATCAGATGTGCGGAATCAGAGATGGGGAATCAGAGGCAGCGAATCAGAGGCGGGGAACCAGAGGCGGGGAATCAGAGGCTGGGAATCAGAGGCCGGGAATGAGAGGCCGGGAATCAGAGGCCGGGAATCAGAGGCCGGGAATCAGAGATGGGGAATCAGAGGCGGGGAATCAAACACCGGGAAACAGAGCTGGGGAATCAGAGGCGGGGAATCAGAGTTGGGGAATCAGAGGCGGGGAATCAGATATGGGGAAACAGAGGCGGGGAAACAGAGGCAGGGAATCAGAGGCGGGGAGTCAGAGGCGGGGAATCAGAGGCAGGGAATCAGATGTGCGGAATCAGAGATGGGGATTCAGGGGCAGCGAATCAGAGGAGGGGAACCAGAGGCGGGGAATCAGAGGCCGGGAATCAGAGGCCGGGAATGAGAGGCCGGGAATCAGAGGCCGGGAATCAGAGGCCGGGAATCAGAGATGGGGAATCAGAGGCGGGGAATCAAACACGGGGAATCAGAGCTGGGGAATCAGAGGCGGGGAATCAAAGTTGGGGAATCAGAGGCGGGGAATCAAATATGGGGAAACAGAGGCGGGGAATCAGAGGCGGGGAATCAGAGGCGCAGAAACAGAGGCGGGGTATCAGATATGGGGAATCAGAGGTGGGGAATCAGGGGCGGGGTATCAGAGGCTGGGTATCAGACACGGGGATTCAGAGGCGGGGAATCAGAGATGGGGAATCAGAGGCGGGGAATCAGAGGCAGGGAATCAGACGCGGGGAATCAGAGGCGGGGAATCAGAGGCAGGGAAAGAGAGGCGGGGAATCAGACGCGGGGAATCAGAGGCGGGGAATCAGAGGCAGGGAAAGAGAGGCTTGGAATCAGATATGGGGACTCAGAGGTGGGGAATCAGAGGTTGGGAATCAGAGGCAGGGAATCAGAGGCGGGGAATCAGAGGCAGGGTTTCGGATGTGCGGAATCAGAGATGGGGAATCAGAGGTGGGGAATCAGAGTCCAGGAATCAGAGATGGGGAATCAGAGGCGGGGAATCAGAGGCGGAAAAACATAGGTGGGGAATCAGATACGGGGAATCAGAGGTGGGGAATCAGAGGCGGTGAATCAGAGATGGGGAATCAGAGGCGGGGAATCAGAGGCTGGAAATCAGACACGGGGAATCAGAGGCTGTGAATCAAAGGCGGGGAATCAGAGGCGGGTAATCAGAGCTGGGGAATCTGAGGCAGGGAATCAGAGTTGGGGATTCAGAGGCGGGGAATCAGATATGGGGAAACAGAGGCGGGAAATTAGAGGCGGGCAAACAGAGGCAGGGAATCAGATATGGTGAATCAGAGGTGGGGAATCAGAGGTTGTGAATCAGAGATGGGGAATCACAGGCGGGAAATCAGAGGCAGGGAATCAGAGCTGGGGAATCAGAGGCACGGAATCAGAGCTGGGGAATCAGAGGCAGGGAATCAGAGTTGGGGATTCAGAGGCGGGGAATCAGAGCTGTGGAATCAGAGGCGGGGAATCAGAGGCAGGGAATCAGAGGCGGGGAATCAGAGGCAGGGAATCAGACGCGGGGAATCAGAGGCAGGGAATCAGAGCCTGGGAATCAGAGGCGGGGTATCAGAGGCGGGGAAACAGAGGCGGGGAATCAGAGGCGGGGAATCAGAGGCGGGGAATCAGATATGGGGAGTCAGAGGCGGGGAATCAGAGGCAGGGAATCAGATGTGCGGAATCAGAGATGGGGAATCAGAGGCGGGGAATCAGAGGCAGGGAATCAGACGCGGGGAATCAGAGGCAGGGAATCAGACCCCGGGAATAAGAGGCGGGGTATCAGAGGCGGGGAAACAGAGGCGGGGAATCAGATATGGGGACTCAGAGGTGGGGAATCAGATGTTGGGAATCAGAGGCAGGGAATCAGAGGCGGGGAATCAGAGGCGGGGAATCAGAGGCAGGGATTCGGATGTGCGGAATATGAGAAGGGGAATCAGAGGCAGGGAATCAGAGGCGGGGAATCAGAGGCAGGGAATCAGATATGGGGATTCAGAGGTGGGGAATCAGAGGTTGGGAATCAGAGGCAGGGAATCAGAGTTTGGGAATCAGAGGCGGGGAATTAGATATGGGGAAACAGAGGCGGGGAATCAGAGGCGGGGAGTCAGAGGCGGGGAATCAGAGGCAGGGAATCAGATGTGCGGAATCAGAGATGGGGAATCAGAGGCAGCGAATCAGAGGCGGGGAACCAGAGGCGGGGATTCAGAGGCGGGGAATCAGATATGGGGAAACAGAGGCGGGGAATTAGAGGCGGGCAAACAGAGGCGGGGAATCAGATATGGGGAATCAGAGGTGGGGAATCAGAGGTTGTGAATCAGAGATGGGGAATCACAGGCGGGAAATCAGAGGCAGGGAATCAGAGCTGGGGAATCAGAGGCGGGGAATCAGAGCTGGGGAATCAGAGGCAGGGAATCAGAGTTGGGGATTCAGAGGCGGGGAATCAGAGCTGGGGAATCAGAGGCGGGGAATCAGAGGCAGGGAATCAGAGGCGGGGAATCAGAGCTGGGGAATCAGAGTCGGGGAATCAGAGTTTGGGAATCAGAGGCGGGGAATTAGATATGGGGAAACAGAGGCGGGGAATCAGAGGTGGGGAAACAGAGTTGGGGAATCAGAGGCGGGGAACCAGAGTTGGGGAATCAGAGGCGGGGAATCAGATATGGGGAAGCAGAGGTGGGGAATCAGAGGCGCGGAAAGAGAGGCGGGGAATCAGATATGGGGAATCAGAGGTGGGGAATCAGATATGGGGAAACAGAGGCGGGGAATCAGAGGCGGGGAAACAGAGGTGGGGAATCTGATATGGGGAATCAGAGGTGGCGAATGAAAGGCGGTGAATCTGAGATGGGGAATCAGAGGATGGGAATCAGAGGCAGGGAATCAAACACGGGGAATCAGAGGTGGGGAATCAGAGCTGGGGAATCAGAGGCGGGGAATCAGAGTTGGGGAATCAGAGGCGGGGAATCAGATATGGGGAAACAGAGGTGGGGAATCAGAGGCAGGGAAACAGAGGTGGGGAATCAGATATGGGGAATCAGAGGTGGGGAATCAGAGGTTGGGAAACAGAGGCAGGGAATCAGAGGCGGGGAGTCAGAGGCGGGGAATCAGAGGCAGGGAATCAGATGTGCGGAATCAGAGATGGGGAATCAGAGGCAGCGAATCAGAGGCGGGGAACCAAAGGCGGGGAATCAGAGGCCGGGAATCAGAGGCCGGGAATGAGAGGCCGGGAATCAGAGGCCGGGAATCAGAGGCCGGGAATCAGAGATGGGGAATCAGAGGCGGGGAATCAAACACGGGGAATCAGAGCTGGGGAATCAGAGGCGGGGAATCAGAGTTGGGGAATCAGAGTCGGGGAATCAGATATGGGGAAACAGAGGCGGGGAATCAGAGGCGGGGAATCAGACGCGGGGAATCAGAGGCAGGGAATCAGAGCCTGGGAATCAGAGGCGGGGTATCAGAGGCGGGGAAACAGAGGTGGGGAATCAAAGGTTTGGAAACAGAGGCAGGGAATCAGAGGCGGGGAGTCAGAGGCGGGGAATCAGATTCAGGGAATCAGATGTGCGGAATCAGAGATGGGGAATCAGAGGCAGCGAATCAGAGGCGGGGAAACAGAGGCGGGGAATCAGAGGCTGGGAATCAGAGGCCGGGAATGAGAGGGCGGGAATCAGAGGCCGGGAATCAGAGGCCGGGAATCAGAGATGGGGAATCAGAGGCGGGGAATCAAACACGGGGAACCAGAGCTATGGAATCAGAGGCGGGGAATCAGAGTTGGGGAATCAGAGGCGGGGAATCAGATATGGGGAAACAGAGGCGGGGAAACAGAGGCAGGGAATCAGAGGCGGGGAGTCAGAGGCGGGGAATCAGAGGCAGGGAATCAGATGTGCGGAATCAGAGATGGGGATTCAGGGGCAGCGAATCAGAGGCGGGGAACCAGAGGCGGGGAATCAGAGGCCGGGAATCAGAGGCCGGGAATGAGAGGCCTGGAATCAGAGGCCGGGAATCAGAGGCCGGGAATCAGAGATGGGGAATCAGAGGCGGGGAATCAAACACGGGGAATCAGAGCTGGGGAATCAGAGGCGGGGAATCAAAGTTGGGGAATCAGAGGCGGGGAATCAAATATGGGGAAACAGAGGCGGGGAATCAGAGTCGGGGAATCAGAGGCGCAGAAACAGAGGCGGGGTATCAGATATGGGGAATCAGAGGTGGGGAATCAGGGGCGGGGTATCATAGGCTGGATATCAGACACGGGGATTCAGAGGCGGGGAATCAGAGATGGGGAATCAGAGGCGGGGAATCAGAGGCAGGGAATCAGACGCGGGGAATCAGAGGCGGGGAATCAGAGGCAGGGAAAGAGAGGCGGGGAATCAGATATGGGGACTCAGAGGCGGGGAATCAGAGGCGGGGAATCAGAGGCAGGGTTTCGGATGTGCGGAATCAGAGATGGGGAATCAGAGGTGGGAAATCAGAGTCCAGGAATCAGAGATGGGGAATCAGAGGCGGGGAATCAGAGGCGGAAAAACATAGGTGGGGAATCAGATACGGGGAATCAGAGGTGGGGAATCAGAGGCGGTGAATCAGAGATGGGGAATCAGAGGCGGGGAATCAGAGGCTGGAAATCAGACACGGGGAATCAGAGGCAGGGAATCAGACGCGGGGAATCAGAGGCGGGGAATCAGAGGCAGGGAAAGAGAGGCGGGGAATCAGATATGGGGACTCAGAGGTGGGGAATCAGAGGTTGGGAATCAGAGGCAGGGAATCAGAGGCGGGGAATCAGAGGCGGGGAATCAGAGGCAGGGTTTCGGATGTGCGGAATCAGAGATGGGGAATCAGAGGTGGGAAATCAGAGTCCAGGAATCAGAGATGGGGAATCAGAGGCGGGGAATCAGAGGCGGAAAAACATAGGTGGGGAATCAGATACGGGGAATCAGAGGTGGGGAATCAGAGGCGGTGAATCAGAGATGGGGAATCAGAGGCGGGGAATCAGAGGCTGGAAATCAGACACGGGGAATCAGAGGCAGGGAATCAGAGTTGGGGATTCAGAGGCGGGGAATCAGATATGGTGAATCAGAGGTGGGGAATCAGAGGTTGTGAATCAGAGATGGGGAATCACAGGCGGGAAATCAGAGGCAGGGAATCAGAGCTGGGGAATCAGAGGCACGGAATCAGAGCTGGGGAATCAGAGGCAGGGAATCAGAGTTGGGGATTCAGAGGCGGGGAATCAGAGCTGTGGAATCAGAGGCTGGGAATCAGAGGCAGGGAATCAGAGGCGGGGAATCAGAGGCATGGAATCAGATATGGGGATTCAGAGGTGGGGAATCAGAGGTTGGGAATCAGAGGCAGGGAATCGGAGGCAGGGAATCAGAGGCAGGGAATCAGATGTGGGGAATCATAGGCGGGGTATCAGAGCTGGGGAATCAGAGTCGGGGAATCAGAGTTTGGGAATCAGAGGCGGGGAATTAGATATGGGGAAACAGAGGCGGGGAATCAGAGGTGGGGAAACAGAGCTGGGGAATCAGAGGCGGGGAATCAGAGTTGGGGAATCAGAGGCGGGGAATCAGATATGGGGAATCAGAGGCGGGGAATCAGAGGCGCGGAAAGAGAGGTGGGGCATCAGATATGGGGAATCAGAGGTGGGGAATCAGATATGGGGAAACAGAGGCGGGGAATCAGAGGCGGGGAAACAGAGGTGGGGAATCAGAGGCAGGGAATCAAACACGGGGTATCAGAGGTGGGGAATCAGAGCTGGGGAATCAGAGGCGGGGAATCAGAGTTGGGGAATCAGAGGAGGGGAATCAGATATGGGGAAACAAAGGTGGGGAATCAGAGGCAGGGAAACAGAGGTAGGGAATCAGAGGCGGGGAATCAGAGGCGCAGAAACAGAGGCGGGGTATCAGATATGGGGAATCAGAGGTGGGGAATCAGGGGCGGGGTATCAGAGGCTGGGTATCAGACACGGGGATTCAGAGGCGGGGAATCAGAGATGGGGAATCAGAGGCGGGGAATCAGAGGCAGGGAATCAGACGCGGGGAATCAGAGGCAGGGAATCAGAGCCTGGGAATCAGAGGCGGGGTATCAGAGGCGGGGAAACAGAGGCGGGGAATCAGAGTTGGGGAATCAGAGGAGGGGAATCAGATATGGGGAGTCAGAGGCGGGGAATCAGAGGCAGGGAATCAGATGTGCGGAATCAGAGATGGGGAATCAGAGGCGGGGAATCAGAGGCAGGGAATCAGACGCGGGGAATCAGAGGCAGGGAATCAGACCCTGGGAATAAGAGGCGGGGTATCAGAGGCGGGGAAACAGAGGCGGGGAATCAGATATGGGGACTCAGAGGTGGGGAATCAGATGTTGGGAATCAGAGGCAGGGAATCAGAGGCGGGGAATCAGAGGCGGGGAATCAGAGGCAGGGATTCGGATGTGCGGAATATGAGAAGGGGAATCAGAGGCAGGGAATCAGAGGCGGGGAATCAGAGGCAGGGAATCAGATATGGGGATTCAGAGGTGGGGAATCAGAGGTTGGGAATCAGAGGCAGGGAATCAGAGTTTGGGAATCAGAGGCGGGGAATTAGATATGGGGAAACAGAGGCGGGGAATCAGAGGCGGGGAGTCAGAGGCGGGGAATCAGAGGCAGGGAATCAGATGTGCGGAATCAGAGATGGGGAATCAGAGGCAGCGAATCAGAGGCGGGGAACCAGAGGCGGGGATTCAGAGGCGGGGAATCAGATATGGGGAAACAGAGGCGGGGAATTAGAGGCGGGCAAACAGAGGCGGGGAATCAGATATGGGGAATCAGAGGTGGGGAATCAGAGGTTGTGAATCAGAGATGGGGAATCACAGGCGGGAAATCAGAGGCAGGGAATCAGAGCTGGGGAATCAGAGGCGGGGAATCAGAGCTGGGGAATCAGAGGCAGGGAATCAGAGTTGGGGATTCAGAGGCGGGGAATCAGAGCTGGGGAATCAGAGGCGGGGAATCAGAGGCAGGGAATCAGAGGCGGGGAATCAGAGCTGGGGAATCAGAGTCGGGGAATCAGAGTTTGGTAATCAGAGGCGGGGAATTAGATATGGGGAAACAGAGGCGGGGAATCAGAGGTGGGGAAACAGAGTTGGGGAATCAGAGGCGGGGAATCAGAGTTGGGGAATCAGAGGCGGGGAATCAGATATGGGGAAGCAGAGGTGGGGAATCAGAGGCGCGGAAAGAGAGGCGGGGAATCAGATATGGGGAATCAGAGGTGGGGAATCAGATATGGGGAAACAGAGGCGGGGAATCAGAGGCGGGGAAACAGAGGTGGGGAATCTGATATGGGGAATCAGAGGTGGCGAATGAAAGGCGGTGAATCTGAGATGGGGAATCAGAGGATGGGAATCAGAGGCAGGGAATCAAACACGGGGAATCAGAGGTGGGGAATCAGAGCTGGGGAATCAGAGGCGGGGAATCAGAGTTGGGGAATCAGAGGCGGGGAATCAGATATGGGGAAACAGAGGTTGGGAATCAGAGGCAGGGAAACAGAGGTGGGGAATCAGATATGGGCAATCAGAGGTGGGGAATCAGAGGTTGGGAAACAGAGGCAGGGAATCAGAGGCGGGGAGTCAGAGGCGGGGAATCAGAGGCAGGGAATCAGATGTGCGGAATCAGAGATGGGGAATCAGAGGCAGCGAATCAGAGGCGGGGAACCAAAGGCGGGGAATCAGAGGCCGGGAATCAGAGGCCGGGAATGAGAGGCCGGGAATCAGAGGCCGGGAATCAGAGGTCGGGAATCAGAGATGGGGAATCAGAGGCGGGGAATCAAACACGGGGAATCAGAGCTGGGGAATCAGAGGCGGGGAATCAGAGTTGGGGAATCAGAGTCGGGGAATCAGATATGGGGAAACAGAGGCGGGGAATCAGAGGCGGGGAATCAGAGGCGCAGAAACAGAGGCGGGGTATCAGATATGGGGAATCAGAGGTGGGGAATCAGGGGCGGGGTATCAGAGGCTGGGTATCAGACACGGGGATTCAGAGGCGGGGAATCAGAGATGGGGAATCAGAGGCGGGGAATCAGAGGCAGGGAATCAGACGCGGGGAATCAGAGGCAGGGAATCAGAGCCTGGGAATCAGAGGCGGGGTATCAGAGGCGGGGAAACAGAGGCGGGGAATCAGAGTTGGGGAATCAGAGGCGGGGAATCAGATATGGGGAGTCAGAGGCGGGGAATCAGAGGCAGGGAATCAGATGTGCGGAATCAGAGATGGGGAATCAGAGGCGGGGAATCAGAGGCAGGGAATCAGACGCGGGGAATCAGAGGCAGGGAATCAGACCCTGGGAATAAGAGGCGGGGTATCAGAGGCGGGGAAACAGAGGCGGGGAATCAGATATGGGGACTCAGAGGTGGGGAATCAGATGTTGGGAATCAGAGGCAGGGAATCAGAGGCGGGGAATCAGAGGCGGGGAATCAGAGGCAGGGATTCGGATGTGCGGAATATGAGAAGGGGAATCAGAGGTGGGGAATCAGAGTCCAGGAATCAGAGAAGGGGAATCAGAGGCGGGGAATCAGAGGCGGGAAAACATAGGTGGGGAATCAGATACGGGGAATAAGAGGTGGGGAATCAGAGGCGGTGAATCAGAGATGGGGAATCAGAGGCGGGGAATTAGAGGCTGGAAATCAGACACGGGGAATCAGAGGCTGTGAATCAGAGGCGGGGAATCAGAGGCGGGGAATCAGAGTTGGGGATTCAGAGGCGGGGAATCAGATATGGGGAAACAGAGGCGGGAAATTAGAGGCGGGCAAACAGAGGCAGGGAATCAGATATGGTGAATCAGAGGTGGGGAATCAGAGGTTGTGAATCAGAGATGGGGAATCACAGGCGGGAAATCAGAGGCAGGGAATCAGAGCTGGGGAATCAGAGGCACGGAATCAGAGCTGGGGAATCAGAGGCAGGGAATCAGAGTTGGGGATTCAGAGGCGGGGAATCAGAGCTGTGGAATCAGAGGCTGGGAATCAGAGGCAGGGAATCAGAGGCGGGGAATCAGAGGCAGGGAATCAGATATGGGGATTCAGAGGTGGGGAATCAGAGGTTGGGAATCAGAGGCAGGGAATCGGAGGCAGGGAATCAGAGGCAGGGAATCAGATGTGGGGAATCATAGGCGGGGTATCAGAGCTGGGGAATCAGAGTCGGGGAATCAGAGTTTGGGAATCAGAGGCGGGGAATTAGATATGGGGAAACAGAGGCGGGGAATCAGAGGTGGGGAAACAGAGCTGGGGAATCAGAGGCGGGGAATCAGAGTTGGGGAATCAGAGGCGGGGAATCAGATATGGGGAATCAGAGGCGGGGAATCAGAGGCGCGGAAAGAGAGGCGGGGCATCAGATATGGGGAATCAGAGGTGGGGAATCAGATATGGGGAAACAGAGGCGGGGAATCAGAGGCGGGGAAACAGAGGTGGGGAATCTGATATGGGGAATCAGAGGTGGCGAATGAAAGGCGGTGAATCAGAGATGGGGAATCAGAGGCGGGGAATCAGAGGCAGGGAATCAAACACGGGGTATCAGAGGTGGGGAATCAGAGCTGGGGAATCAGAGGCGGGGAATCAGAGTTGGGGAATCAGAGGCGGGGAATCAGATATGGGGAAACAAAGGTGGGGAATCAGAGGCAGGGAAACAGAGGTGGGGAATCAGAGGCGGGGAATCAGAGGCGCAGAAACAGAGGCGGGGTATCAGATATGGGGAATCAGAGGTGGGGAATCAGGGGCGGGGTATCAGAGGCTGGATATCAGACACGGGGATTCAGAGGCGGGGAATCAGAGATGGGGAATCAGAGGCGGGGAATCAGAGGCAGGGAATCAGACGCGGGGAATCAGAGGCAGGGAATCAGAGCCTGGGAATCAGAGGCGGGGTATCAGAGGCGGGAAAACAGAGGCGGGGAATCAGAGTTGGGGAATCAGAGGAGGGGAATCAGATATGGGGAGTCAGAGGCGGGGAATCAGAGGCAGGGAATCAGATGTGCGGAATCAGAGATGGGGAATCAGAGGCGGGGAATCAGAGGCAGGGAATCAGACGCGGGGAATCAGAGGCAGGGAATCAGACCCTGGGAATAAGAGGCGGGGTATCAGAGGCGGGGAAACAGAGGCGGGGAATCAGATATGGGGACTCAGAGGTGGGGAATCAGATGTTGGGAATCAGAGGCAGGGAATCAGAGGCGGGGAATCAGAGGCGGGGAATCAGAGGCAGGGATTCGGATGTGCGGAATATGAGAAGGGGAATCAGAGGCAGGGAATCAGAGGCGGGGAATCAGAGGCAGGGAATCAGATATGGGGATTCAGAGGTGGGGAATCAGAGGTTGGGAATCAGAGGCAGGGAATCAGAGTTTGGGAATCAGAGGCGGGGAATTAGATATGGGGAAACAGAGGCGGGGAATCAGAGGCGGGGAGTCAGAGGCGGGGAATCAGAGGCAGGGAATCAGATGTGCGGAATCAGAGATGGGGAATCAGAGGCAGCGAATCAGAGGCGGGGAACCAGAGGCGGGGATTCAGAGGCGGGGAATCAGATATGGGGAAACAGAGGCGGGGAATTAGAGGCGGGCAAACAGAGGCGGGGAATCAGATATGGGGAATCAGAGGTGGGGAATCAGAGGTTGTGAATCAGAGATGGGGAATCACAGGCGGGAAATCAGAGGCAGGGAATCAGAGCTGGGGAATCAGAGGCGGGGAATCAGAGCTGGGGAATCAGAGGCAGGGAATCAGAGTTGGGGATTCAGAGGCGGGGAATCAGAGCTGGGGAATCAGAGGCGGGGAATCAGAGGCAGGGAATCAGAGGCGGGGAATCAGAGCTGGGGAATCAGAGTCGGGGAATCAGAGTTTGGTAATCAGAGGCGGGGAATTAGATATGGGGAAACAGAGGCGGGGAATCAGAGGTGGGGAAACAGAGTTGGGGAATCAGAGGCGGGGAATCAGAGTTGGGGAATCAGAGGCGGGGAATCAGATATGGGGAAGCAGAGGTGGGGAATCAGAGGCGCGGAAAGAGAGGCGGGGAATCAGATATGGGGAATCAGAGGTGGGGAATCAGATATGGGGAAACAGAGGCGGGGAATCAGAGGCGGGGAAACAGAGGTGGGGAATCTGATATGGGGAATCAGAGGTGGCGAATGAAAGGCGGTGAATCTGAGATGGGGAATCAGAGGATGGGAATCAGAGGCAGGCAATCAAACACGGGGAATCAGAGGTGGGGAATCAGAGCTGGGGAATCAGAGGCGGGGAATCAGAGTTGGGGAATCAGAGGCGGGGAATCAGATGTGCGGAATCAGAGATGGGGAATCAGAGGCAGCGAATCAGAGGCGGGGAACCAAAGGCGGGGAATCAGAGGCCGGGAATCAGAGGCCGGGAATGAGAGGCCGGGAATCAGAGGCCGGGAATCAGAGGCCGGGAATCAGAGATGGGGAATCAGAGGCGGGGAATCAAACACGGGGAATCAGAGCTGGGGAATCAGAGGCGGGGAATCAGAGTTGGGGAATCAGAGTCGGGGAATCAGATATGGGGAAACAGAGGCGGGGAATCAGAGGCGGGGAATCAGAGGCGCAGAAACAGAGGCAAGGTATCAGATATGGGGAATCAGAGGTGGGGAATCAGGGGCGGGGTATCAGAGGCTGGGTATCAGACACGGGGATTCAGAGGCGGGGAATCAGAGATGGGGAATCAGAGGCGGGGAATCAGAGGCAGGGAATCAGACGCGGGGAATCAGAGGCAGGGAATCAGAGCCTGGGAATCAGAGGCGGGGTATCAGAGGCGGGGAAACAGAGGCGGGGAATCAGAGTTGGGGAATCAGAGGCGGGGAATCAGATATGGGGAGTCAGAGGCGGGGAATCAGAGGCAGGGAATCAGATGTGCGGAATCAGAAATGGGGAATCAGAGGCGGGGAATCAGAGGCAGGGAATCAGACGCGGGGAATCAGAGGCAGGGAATCAGACCCTGGGAATAAGAGGCGGGGTATCAGAGGCGGGGAAACAGAGGCGGGGAATCAGATATGGGGACTCAGAGGTGGGGAATCAGATGTTGGGAATCAGAGGCAGGGAATCTGAGGCGGGGAATCAGAGGCGGGGAATCAGAGGCAGGGATTCGGATGTGCGGAATATGAGAAGGGGAATCAGAGGTGGGGAATCAGAGTCCAGGAATCAGAGAAGGGGAATCAGAGGCGGGGAATCAGAGGCGGGAAAACATAGGTGGGGAATCAGATACGGGGAATAAGAGGTGGGGAATCAGAGGCGGTGAATCAGAGATGGGGAATCAGAGGCGGGGAATTAGAGGCTGGAAATCAGACACGGGGAATCAGAGGCTGTGAATCAGAGGCGGGGAATCAGAGGCGGGGAATCAGAGCTGGGGAATCAGAGGCAGGGAATCAGAGTTGGGGATTCAGAGGCGGGTAATCAGATATGGGGAAACAGAGGCGGGGAATTAGAGGCGGGCAAACAGAGGCAGGGAATCAGATATGGTGAATCAGAGGTGGCGAATGAAAGGCGGTGAATCTGAGATGGGGAATCAGAGGCGGGGAATCAGAGGCAGGGAATCAAACACGGGGAATCAGAGGTGGGGAATCAGAGCTGGGGAATCAGAGGCGGGGAATCAGAGTTGGGGAATCAGAGGCGGGGAATCAGATATGGGGAAACAGAGGTGGGGAATCAGAGGCAGGGAAACAGAGGTGGGTAATCAGATATGGGGAATCAGAGGTGGGGAATCAGAGGTTGGGAAACAGAGGCAGGGAATCAGAGGCGGGGAGTCAGAGGCGGGGAATCAGAGGCAGGGAATCAGATATGCGGAATCAGAGATGGGGAATCAGAGGCAGCGAATCAGAGGCGGGGAACTAAAGGCGGGGAATCAGAGTTTGGGAATCAGAGGCGGGGAATTAGATTTGGGGAAACAGAGGCGGGGAATCAGAGGTGGGGAAACAGAGCTGGGGAATCAGAGGCGTGGAATCAGAGTTGGGGAATCAGAGGCGGGGAATCAGATATGGGGAATCAGAGGCGGGGAATCAGAGGCGCGGAAAGAGAGGCGTGGAATTAGATATGGGGAATCAGAGGTGGGGATCAGGGGCAGGGTATCAGAGGCTGGGTATCAGACACGGGGATTCAGAGGCGGGGAATCAGAGATGGGGAATCAGAGGCCGGGAATCAGAGGCAGGGAATCAGACGCGGGGAATCAGATGCGGGGAATCAGAGCTGGGTAATCAGAGGCGGGGAATCAGAGTTGGGAAATCAGAGGCGGGGAATCAGATATGGGGAAACAGAGGCGGGGAATCAGAGGCGGGGAAACAGAGGCGGCGAATCTGATTGGGGAATCAGAGGTTGCGAATGAAAGGCGGTGAATCAGAGATGGGGAATCAAAGGCGGGGAATCAGAGGCAGGGAATCAAACACGGGGAATCAGAGGTGGGGAATCAGAGCTGGGGAATCAGTGGCGGGGAATCAGAGTTGGGGAATCAGAGGCGGCGAATCAGATATGGGGAAACAGAGGTGGGGAATCAGAGGCAGGGAAACAGAGGTGGGGAATCAGATATGGGGAATCAGAGGTGGGGAATCAAAGGTTTGGAAACAGAGGCAGGGAATCAGAGGCGGGGAGTCAGAGGCGGGGAATCAGATTCAGGGAATCAGATGTGCGGAATCAGAGATGGGGAATCAGAGGCAGCGAATCAGAGGCGGGGAACCAGAGGCGGGGAATCAGAGGCTGGGAATCAGAGGCCGGGAATGAGAGGCCGGGAATCAGATGCCGGGAATCAAAGGCCGGAAATCAGAGATGGGGAATCAGAGGCGGGGAATCAAACACGGGGAACCAGAGCTGGGGAATCAGAGGCGGGGAATCAGAGTTGGGGAATCAGAGGCGGGGAATCAGATATGGGGAAACAGAGGCGGGGAAACAGAGGCAGGGAATCAGAGGCAGGGAATCAGATGTGCGGAATCAGAGATGGGGATTCAGGGGCAGCGAATCAGAGGCGGGGAACCAGAGGCGGGGAACCAGAGGCCGGGAATCAGAGGCCGGGAATCAGAGGCCGGGAATGAGAGGCCGGGAATCAGAGGCCGGGAATCAGAGGCCGGGAATCAGAGATGGGGAATCAGAGGCGGGGAATCAAACACGGGGAATCAGAGCTGGGGAATCAGAGGCGGGGAATCAAAGTTGGGGAATCAGAGGCGGGGAATCAAATATGGGGAAACAGAGGCGGGGAATCAGAGGCGGGGAATCAGAGGCGCAGAAACAGAGGCGGGGTATCAGATATGGGGAATCAGAGGTGGGGAATCAGGGGCGGGGTATCAGAGGCTGGGTATCAGACAAGGGGATTCAGAGGCGGGGAATCAGAGATGGGGAATCAGAGGCGGGGAATCAGAGGCAGGGAATCAGACGCGGGGAATCAGAGGCTGGGAATCAGAGCCTGGGAATCAGAGGCGGGGAATCAGAGGCAGGGAAAGAGAGGCGGGGAATCAGATATGGGGACTCAGAGGTGGGGATTCAGAGGTTGGGAATCAGAGGCAGGGAATCAGAGGCGGGGAATCAGAGGCGGGGAATCAGAGGCAGGGTTTCGGATGTGCGGAATCAGAGATGGGGAATCAGAGGTGGGGAATCAGAGTCCAGGAATCAGAGATGGGGAATCAGAGGCGGGGAATCAGAGGCGGAAAAACATAGGTGGGGAATCAGATACGGGGAATCAGAGGTGGGGAATCAGAGGCGGTGAATCAGAGATGGGGAATCAGAGGCGGGGAATCAGAGGCTGGAAATCAGACACGGGGAATCAGAGGCTGTGAATCAAAGGCGGGGAATCAGAGGCGGGTAATCAGAGCTGGGGAATCTGAGGCAGGGAATCAGAGTTGTGGATTCAGAGGCGGGGAATCAGATATGGGGAAACAGAGGCGGGGAATTAGAGGCGGGCAAACAGAGGCAGGGAATCAGATATGGTGAATCAGAGGTGGGGAATCAGAGGTTGTGAATCAGAGATGGGGAATCACAGGCGGGAAATCAGAGGCAGGGAATCAGAGCTGGGGAATCAGAGGCAGGGAATCAGAGCTGGGGAATCAGAGGCAGGGAATCAGAGTTGGGGATTCAGAGGCGGGGAATCAGAGCTGTGGAATCAGAGGCGGGGAATCAGAGGCAGGGAATCAGAGGCGGGGAATCAGAGGCAGGGAATCAGATATGGGGATTCAGAGGTGGGGAATCAGAGGTTGGGAATCAGAGGCAGGGAATCGGAGGCAGGGAATCAGAGGCAGGGAATCAGATGTGGGGAATCACAGGCGGGGTATCAGAGCTGGGGAATCAGAGTCGGGGAATCAGAGTTTGGGAATCAGAGGCGGGGAATTAGATATGGGGAAACTGAGGCGGGGAATCAGAGGTGGGGAAACAGAGCTGGGGAATCAGAGGCGGGGAATCAGAGTTGGGGAATCAGAGGCGGGGAATCAGAGGCGCGGAAAGAGAGGCGGGGCATCAGATATGGGGAATCAGAGGTGGGGAATCAGATATGGGGAAACAGAGGCGGGGAATCAGAGGCGGGGAAACAGAGGTGGGGAATCTGATATGGGGAATCAGAGGTGGCGAATGAAAGGCGGTGAATCAGAGATGGGGAATCAGAGGCGGGGAATCAGAGGCAGGGAATCAAACACGGGGAATCAGAGGTGGGGAATCAGAGCTGGGGAATCAGAGGCGGGGAATCAGAGTTGGGGAATCAGAGGCGGGGAATCAGATATGGGGAAACAAAGGCGGGGAATCAGAGGCAGGGAAACAGAGGTGGGGAATCAGATATGGGGAATCAGAGGTGGGGAATCAGGGGCGGGGTATCAGAGGCTGGGTATCAGACACGGGGATTCAGAGGCGGGGAATCAGAGATGGGGAATCAGAGGCGGGGAATCAGAGGCAGGGAATCAGACGCGGGGAATCAGAGGCAGGGAATCAGAGCCTGGGAATCAGAGGCGGGGTATCAGAGACGGGGAAACAGAGGCGGGGAATCAGAGTTGGGGAATCAGAGGCAGGGAATCAGATATGGGGAGTCAGAGGCGGGGAATCAGAGGCAGGGAATCAGATGTGCGGAATCAGAGATGGGGAATCAGAGGCGGGGAATCAGAGGCAGGGAATCAGACGCGGGGAATCAGAGGCAGGGAATCAGACCCTGGGAATAAGAGGCGGGGTATCAGAGGCTGGGAAACAGAGGCGGGGAATCAGATATGGGGACTCAGAGGTGGGGAATCAGATGTTGGGAATCAGAGGCAGGGAATCAGAGGCGGGGAATCAGAGGCGGGGAATCAGAGGCAGGTATTCGGATGTGCGGAATATGAGAAGGGGAATCAGAGGCAGGGAATCAGAGGCGGGGAATCAGAGGCAGGGAATCAGATATGGGGATTCAGAGGTGGGGAATCAGAGGTTGGGAGTCACAGGCAGGGAATCAGAGTTTGGGAATCAGAGGCGGGGAATTAGATATGGGGAAACAGAGGCAGGGAATCAGAGGCGGGGAGTCAGAGGCGGGGAATCAGAGGCAGGGAATCAGATGTGCGGAATCAGAGATGGGGAATCAGAGGCAGCGAATCAGAGGCGGGGAACCAGAGGCGGGGATTCAGAGGCGGGGAATCAGATATGGGGAAACAGAGGCGGGGAATTAGAGGCGGGCAAACAGAGGCGGAGAATCAGATATGGGGAATCAGTGGTGGGGAATCAGAGGTTGTGAATCAGAGATGGGGAATCACAGGCGGGAAATCAGAGGCAGGGAATCAGAGCTGGGGAATCAGAGGCGGGGAATCAGAGCTGGGGAATCAGAGGCAGGGAATCAGAGTTGGGGATTCAGAGGCGGGGAATCAGAGCTGGGGAATCAGAGGCGGGGAATCAGAGGCAGGGAATCAGAGGCGGGGAATCAGAGGCAGGGAATCAGATGTGGGGAATCAGAGGCGGGGAATCAGAGCTGGGGAATCAGAGTTGGGGAATCAGAGGCGGGGAATCAGATATGGGGAAGCAGAGGTGGGGAATCAGAGGCGCGGAAAGAGAGGCGGTGAATCAGATATGGGGAATCAGAGGTGGGGAATCAGATATGGGGAAACAGAGGCGGGGAATCAGAGGCGGGGAAACAGAGGTGGGGAATCTGATATGGGGAATCAGAGGTGGCGAATGAAAGGCGGTGAATCTGAGATGGGGAATCAGAGGATGGGAATCAGAGGCAGGGAATCAAACATGGGGAATCAGAGGTGGGGAATCAGAGCTGGGGAATCAGAGGCGGGGAATCAGAGTTGGGGAATCAGAGGCGGGGAATCAGATATGGGGAAACAGAGGTGGGGAATCAGAGGCAGGGAAACAGAGGTGGGGAATCAGATATGGGGAATCAGAGGTGGGGAATCAGAGGTTGGGAAACAGAGGCAGGGAATCAGAGGCGGGGAGTCAGAGGCGGGGAATCAGAGGCAGGGAATCAGATGTGCGGAATCAGAGATGGGGAATCAGAGGCAGCGAATCAGAGGCGGGGAACCAAAGGTGGGGAATGAGAGGCCGGGAATGAGAGGCCGGGAATGAGAGGCCGGGAATCAGAGGCCGGGAATCAGAGGCCGGGAATCAGAGATGGGGAATCAGAGGCGGGGAATCAAACACGGGGAATCAGAGCTGGGGAATCAGAGGCGGGGAATCAGAGTTGGGGAATCAGAGTCGGGGAATCAGATATGGGGAAACAGAGGCGGGGAATCAGAGGCGGGGAATCAGAGACGCAGAAACAGAGGCGGGGTATCAGATATGGGGAATCAGAGGTGGGGAATCAGGGGCGGGGTATCAGAGGCTGGGTATCAGACACGGGGATTCAGAGGCGGGGAATCAGAGATGGGGAATCAGAGGCGGGGAATCAGAGGCAGGGAATCAGACGCGGGGAATCAGAGGCAGGGAATCAGAGCCTGGGAATCAGAGGCGGGGTATCAGAGGCGGGGAAACAGAGGCGGGGAATCAGAGTTGGGGAATCAGAGGCGGGGAATCAGATATGGGGAGTCAGAGGCGGGGAATCAGAGGCAGGGAATCAGATGTGCGGAATCAGAGATGGGGAATCAGAAACGGAGAATCAGAGGCAGGGAATCAGACGCGGGGAATCAGAGGCAGGGAATCAGACCCTGGGAATAAGAGGCGGGGTATCAGAGGCGGGGAAACAGAGGCGGGGAATCAGATATGGGGACTCAGAGGTGGGGAATCAGATGTTGGGAATCAGAGGCAGGGAATCAGAGGCGGGGAATCAGAGGCGGGGTATCAGAGGCAGGGATTCGGATGTGCGGAATATGAGAAGGGGAATCAGAGGTGGGGAATCAGAGTCCAGGAATCAGAGAAGGGGAATCAGAGGCGGGGAATCAGAGGTGGGAAAACATAGGTGGGGAATCAGATACGGGGAATAAGAGGTGGGGAATCAGAGGCGGTGAATCAGAGATGGGGAATCAGAGGCGGGGAATTAGAGGCTGGAAATCAGACACGGGGAATCAGAGGCTGTGAATCAGAGGCGGGGAATCAGAGGCGGGGAATCAGAGCTGGGGAATCAGAGGCAGGGAATCAGAGTTGGGGATTCAGAGGCGGGTAATCAGATATGGGGAAACAGAGGCGGGGAATTAGAGGCGGGCAAACAGAGGCGGGGAATCAGATATGGTGAATCAGAGGTTTGGAATCAGAGGTTGTGAAACAGAGATGGGGAATCACAGGCGGAAAATCAGAGGCAGGGAATCAGAGGCGGGGAATCAGAGGCAGGGAATCAGATATGGGGATTCAGAGGTGGGGAATCAGAGGTTGGGAATCAGAGGCAGGGAATCGGAGGCAGGGAATCAGAGGCAGGGTATCAGATGTGGGGAATCACAGGCGGGGTATCAGAGCTGGGGAATCAGAGTCGGGGAATCAGAGTTTGGGAATCAGAGGCGGGGAATTAGATATGGGGAAACAGAGGCGGGGAATCAGAGGTGGGGAAACAGAGCTGGGGAATCAGAGGCGGGGAATCAGAGTTGGGGAATCAGAGGCGGGGAATCAGATATGGGGAATCAGAGGCGGGGAATCAGAGGCGCGGAAAGAGAGGCGGGGCATCAGATATGGGGAATCAGAGGTGGGGAATCAGATATGGGGAAACAGAGGCGGGGAATCAGAGGCGGGGAAACAGAGGTGGGGAATCTGATATGGGGAATCAGAGGTGGCGAATGAAAGGCGGTGAATCAGAGATGGGGAATCAGAGGCGGGGAATCAGAGGCAGGGAATCAAACACGGGGAATCAGAGGTGGGGAATCAGAGCTGGGGAATCAGAGGCGGGGAATCAGAGTTGGGGAATCAGAGGCGGGGAATCAGATATGGGGAAACAAAGGTGGGGAATCAGAGGCAGGGAAACAGAGGCAGGGAATCAGAGCAGGGGAATCAGAGGCGGGGAATCAGAGCTGGGGAATCAGAGGCAGGGAATCAGAGTTGGGGATTCAGAGGCGGGGAATCAGAGCTGGGGAATCAGAGGCGGGGAATCAGAGGCAGGGAATCAGAGGCGGGGAATCAGAGGCAGGGAATCAGATATGGGGATTCAGAGGTGGGGAATCAGAGGTTGGGAATCAGAGGCAGGGAATCGGAGGCAGGGAATCAGAGGCAGGGAATCAGATGTGGGGAATCAGAGGCGGGGAATCAGAGCTGGGGAATCAGAGGCGGGGAATCAGAGTTGGGGATTCAGAGGCGGGGAATCAGAGCTGGGGAATCAGAGGCGGGGAATCAGAGGCAGGGAATCAGAGGCGGGGAATCAGAGGCAGGGAATCAGATGTGGGGAATCAGAGGCGGGGAATCAGAGCTGGGGAATCAGAGTCGGGGAATCAGAGTTTGGGAATCAGAGGCGGGGAATCAGATATGGGGAAGCAGAGGTGGGGAATCAGAGGCGCGGAAAGAGAGGCGGGGAATCAGATATGGGGAATCAGAGGTGGGGAATCAGATATGGGGAAACAGAGGCGGGGAATCAGAGGCGGGGAAACAGAGGTGGGGAATCTGATATGGGGAATCAGAGGTGGCGAATGAAAGGCAGTGAATCTGAGATGGGGAATCAGAGGCGGGGAATCAGAGGCAGGGAATCAAACACGGGGAATCAGAGGTGGGGAATCAGAGCTGGGGAATCAGAGGCGGGGAATCAGAGTTGGGGAATCAGAGGCAGGGAATCAGATATGGGGAAACAGAGGTGGGGAATCAGAGGCAGGGAAACAGAGGTGGGTAATCAGATATGGGGAATCAGAGGTGGGGAATCAGAGGTTGGGAAACAGAGGCAGGGAATCAGAGGCCGGGAGTCAGAGGCGGGGAATCAGAGGCAGGGAATCAGATGTGCGGAATCAGAGATGGGGAATCAGAGGCAGCGAATCAGAGGCGGGGAACCAAAGGCGGGGAATCAGAGTTTGGGAATCAGAGGCGGGGAATTAGATTTGGGGAAACAGAGGCGGGGAATCAGAGGTGGGGAAACAGAGCTGGGGAATCAGAGGCGTGGAATCAGAGTTGGGGAATCAGAGGCGGGGAATCAGATATGGGGAATCAGAGGCGGGGAATCAGAGGCGCGGAAAGAGAGGCGGGGAATCAGATATGGGGAATCAGAGGTGGGGATCAGGGGCAGGGTATCAGAGGCTGGGTATCAGACACGGGGATTCAGAGGCGGGGAATCAGAGATGGGGAATCAGAGGCGGGGAATCAGAGGCAGTGAATCAGACGCGGGGAATCAGATGCGGGGAATCAGAGCTGGGTAATCAGAGGCGGGGAATCAGAGTTGGGGAATCAGAGGCGGGGAATCAGATATGGGGAAACAGAGGCGGGGAATCAGAGGCGGGGAAACAGAGGCGGGGAATCTGATTGGGGAATCAGAGGTGGCGAATGAAAGGCGGTGAATCAGAGATGGGGAATCAAAGGCGGGGAATCAGAGGCAGGGAATCAAACACGGGGAATCAGAGGTGGGGAATCAGAGCTGGGGAATCAGTGGCGGGGAATCAGAGTTGGGGAATCAGAGGCGGCGAATCAGATATGGGGAAACAGAGGTGGGGAATCAGAGGCAGGGAAACAGAGGTGGGGAATCAGATATGGGGAATCAGAGGTGGGGAATCAAAGGTTTGGAAACAGAGGCAGGGAATCAGAGGCGGGGAGTCAGAGGCGGGGAATCAGATTCAGGGAATCAGATGTGCGGAATCAGAGATGGGGAATCAGAGGCAGCGAATCAGAGGCGGGGAACCAGAGGCGGGGAATCAGAGGCTGGGAATCAGAGGCCGGGAATGAGAGGCCGGGAATCAGAGGCCGGGAATCAGAGGCCGGGAATCAGAGATGGGGAATCAGAGGCGGGGAATCAAACACGGGGAACCAGAGCTGGGGAATCAGAGGCGGGGAATCAGAGTTGGGGAATCAGAGGCGGGGAATCAGATATGGGGAAACAGAGGCTGGGAAACAGAGGCAGGGAATCAGAGGCGGGGAGTCAGAGGCGGGGAATCAGAGGCAGGGAATCAGATGTGCGGAATCAGAGATTGGGATTCAGGGGCAGCGAATCAGAGGCGGGGAACCAGAGGCGGGGAATCAGAGGCCGGGAATCAGAGGCCGGGAATGAGAGGCCGGGAATCAGAGGCCGGGAATCAGAGGCCGGGAATCAGAGATGGGGAATCAGAGGCGGGGAATCAAACACGGGGAATCAGAGCTGGGGAATCAGAGGCGGGGAATCAAAGTTGGGGAATCAGAGGCGGGGAATCAAATATGGGGAAACAGAGGCGGGGAATCAGAGGCGGGGAATCAGAGGCGCAGAAAAAGAGGCGGGGTATCAGATATGGGGAATCAGAGGTGGGGAATCAGGGGCGGGGTATCAGAGGCTGGGTATCAGACACGGGGATTCAGAGGCGGGGAATCAGAGATGGGGAATCAGAGGCGGGGAATCAGAGGCAGGGAATCAGACGCGGGGAATCAGAGGCTGGGAATCTGAGCCTGGGAATCAGAGGCGGGGAATCAGAGGCAGGGAAAGAGAGGCGGGGAATCAGATATGGGGACTCAGAGGTGGGGAATCAGAGGTTGGGAATCAGAGGCAGGGAATCAGAGGCGGGGAATCAGAGGCGGGGAATCAGAGGCAGGGTTTCGGATGTGCGGAATCAGAGGCGGGAAATTAGAGGCGGGCAAACAGAGGCAGGGAATCAGATATGGTGAATCAGAGGTGGGGAATCAGAGGTTGTGAATCAGAGATGGGGAATCACAGGCGGGAAATCAGAGGCAGGGAATCAGAGCTGGGGAATCAGAGGCAGGGAATCAGAGCTGGGGAATCAGAGGCAGGGAATCAGAGTTGGGGATTCAGAGGCGGGGAATCAGAGCTGTGGAATCAGAGGCGGGGAATCAGAGGCAGGGAATCAGAGGCGGGGAATCAGAGGCAGGGAATCAGATATGGGGATTCAGAGGTGGGGAATCAGAGCTGTGGAATCAGAGGCGGGGAATCAGAGCCAGGGAATCAGTGGCGGGGAATCAGAGTTGGGGAATCAGAGGCGGCGAATCAGATATGGGGAAACAGAGGTGGGGAATCAGAGGCAGGGAAACAGAGGTGGGGAATCAGATATGGGGAATCAGAGGTGGGGAATCAAAGGTTTGGAAACAGAGGCAGGGAATCAGAGGCGGGGAGTCAGAGGCGGGGAATCAGATTCAGGGAATCAGATGTGCGGAATCAGAGATGGGGAATCAGAGGCAGCGAATCAGAGGCGGGGAACCAGAGGCGGGGAATCAGAGGCCGGGAATGAGAGGCCGGGAATCAGAGGCCGGGAATCAGAGGCCGGGAATCAGAGATGGGGAATCAGAGGCGGGGAATCAAACACGGGGAACCAGAGCTGGGGAATCAGAGGCGGGGAATCAGAGTTGGGGAATCAGAGGCGGGGAATCAGATATGGGGAAACAGAGGCGGGGAAACAGAGGCAGGGAATCAGAGGCAGGGAATCAGATGTGCGGAATCAGAGATGGGGATTCAGGGGCGGGGTATCAGAGGCTGGGTATCAGACAAGGGGATTCAGAGGCGGGGAATCAGAGATGGGGAATCAGAGGCGGGGAATCAGAGGCAGGGAATCAGACGAGGGGAATCAGAGGCTGGGAATCAGAGCCTGGGAATCAGAGGCGGGGAATCAGAGGCAGGGAAAGAGAGGCGGGGAATCAGATATGGGGACTCAGAGGTGGGGAATCAGAGGTTGGGAATCAGAGGCAGGGAATCAGAGGCGGGGAATCAGAGGCGGGGAATCAGAGGCAGGGTTTCGGATGTGCGGAATCAGAGATGGGGAATCAGAGGTGGGGAATCAGAGTCCAGGAATCAGAGATGGGGAATCAGAGGCGGGGAATCAGAGGCGGAAAAACATAGGTGGGGAATCAGATACGGGGAATCAGAGGTGGGGAATCAGAGGCGGTGAATCAGAGATGGGGAATCAGAGGCGGGGAATCAGAGGCTGGAAATCAGACACGGGGAATCAGAGGCTGTGAATCAAAGGCGGGGAATCAGAGGCGGGTAATCAGAGCTGGGGAATCTAAGGCAGGGAATCAGAGTTGTGGATTCAGAGGCGGGGAATCAGATATGGGGAAACAGAGGCGGGGAATTAGAGGCGGGCAAACAGAGGCAGGGAATCAGATATGGTGAATCAGAGGTGGGGAATCAGAGGTTGTGAATCAGAGATGGGGAATCACAGGCGGGAAATCAGAGGCAGGGAATCAGAGCTGGGGAATCAGAGGCAGGGAATCAGAGCTGGGGAATCAGAGGCAGGGAATCAGAGTTGGGGATTCAGAGGCGGGGAATCAGAGCTGTGGAATCAGAGGCGGGGAATCAGAGGCAGGGAATCAGAGGCGGGGAATCAGAGGCAGGGAATCAGATATGGGGATTCAGAGGTGGGGAATCAGAGGTTGGGAATCAGAGGCAGGGAATCGGAGGCAGGGAATCAGAGGCAGGGAATCAGATGTGGGGAATCACAGGCGGGGTATCAGAGCTGGGGAATCAGAGTCGGGGAATCAGAGTTTGGGAATCAGAGGCGGGGAATTAGATATGGGGAAACAGAGGCGGGGAATCAGAGGTGGGGAAACAGAGCTGGGGAATCAGAGGCGGGGAATCAGAGTTGGGGAATCAGAGGCGGGGAATCAGATATGGGGAATCAGATGCGGGGAATCAGAGGCGCGGAAAGAGAGGCGGGGCATCAGATATGGGGAATCAGAGGTGGGGAATCAGATATGGGGAAACAGAGGCGGGGAATCAGAGGCGGGGAAACAGAGGTGGGGAATCTGATATGGGGAATCAGAGGTGGCGAATGAAAGGCGGTGAATCAGAGATGGGGAATCAGAGGCGGGGAATCAGAGGCAGGGAATCAAACACGGGGAATCAGAGGTGGGGAATCAGAGCTGGGGAATCAGAGGCGGGGAATCAGAGTTGGGGAATCAGAGGCGGGGAATCAGATATGGGGAAACAAAGGTGGGGAATCAGAGGCAGGAAACAGAGGTGGGGAATCAGAGGCGGGGAATCAGAGGCGCAGAAACAGAGGCGGGGTATCAGATATGGGGAATCAGAGGTGGGGAATCAGGGGCGGGGTATCAGAGGCTGGGTATCAGACACGGGGATTCAGAGGCGGGGAATCAGAGATGGGGAATCAGAGGCGGGGAATCAGAGGCAGGGAATCAGACGCGGGGAATCAGAGGCAGGGAATCAGAGCCTGGGAATCAGAGGCGGGGTATCAGAGGCGGGGAAACAGAGGCGGGGAATCAGAGTTGGGGAATCAGAGGCGGGGAATCAGATATGGGGAGTCAGAGGCGGGGAATCAGAGGCAGGGAATCAGATGTGCGGAATCAGAGATGGGGAATCAGAGGCGGGGAATCAGAGGCAGGGAATCAGACGTGGGGAATCAGAGGCAGGGAATCAGACCCTGGGAATAAGAGGCGGGGTATCAGAGGCGGGGAAACAGAGGCGGGGAATCAGATATGGGGACTCAGAGGTGGGGAATCAGATATTGGGAATCAGAGGCAGGGAATCAGAGGCGGGGAATCAGAGGCGGGGAATCAGAGGCAGGGATTCGGATGTGCGGAATATGAGAAGGGGAATCAGAGGCAGGGAATCAGAGGCGGGGAATCAGAGGCAGGGAATCAGATATGGGGATTCAGAGGTGGGGAATCAGAGGTTGGGAGTCAGAGGCTGGGAATCAGAGCCTGGGAAACAGAGGCGGGGAATCAGAGGCAGGGAAAGAGAGGCGGGGAATCAGATATGGGGACTCAGAGGTGGGGAATCAGAGGTTGGGAATCAGAGGCAGGGAATCAGAGGCGGGGAATCAGAGGCGGGGAATCAGAGGCAGGGTTTTGGATGTGCGGAATCAGAGATGGGGAATCAGAGGTGGGGAATCAGAGTCCAGGAATCAGAGATGGGGAATCAGAGGCGGGGAATCAGAGGCGGAAAAACATAGGTGGGGAATCAGATACGGGGAATCAGAGGTGGGGAATCAGAGGCGGTGAATCAGAGATGGGGAATCAGAGGCGGGGAATCAGAGGCTGGAAATCAGACACGGGGAATCAGAGGCTGTGAATCAAAGGCGGGGAATCAGAGGCGGGTAATCAGAGCTGGGGAATCTAAGGCAGGGAATCAGAGTTGTGGATTCAGAGGCGGGAAATCAGATATGGGGAAACAGAGGCGGGGAATTAGAGGCGGGCAAACAGAGGCAGGGAATCAGATATGGTGAATCAGAGGTGGGGAATCAGAGGTTGTGAATCAGAGATGGGGAATCACAGGCGGGAATTCAGAGGCAGGGAATCAGAGCTGGGGAATCAGAGGCAGGGAATCAGAGCTGGGGAATCAGAGGCAGGGAATCAGAGTTGGGGATTCAGAGGCGGGGAATCAGAGCTGTGGAATCAGAGGCGGGGAATCAGAGGCAGGGAATCAGAGGCGGGGAATCAGAGGCAGGGAATCAGATATGGGGATTCAGAGGTGGGGAATCAGAGGTTGGGAATCAGAGGCAGGGAATCGGAGGCAGGGAATCAGAGGCAGGGAATCAGATGTGGGGAATCACAGGCGGGGTATCAGAGCTGGGGAATCAGAGTCGGGGAATCAGAGTTTGGGAATCAGAGGCGGGGAATTAGATATGGGGAAACAGAGGCGGGGAATCAGAGGTGGGGAAACAGAGCTGGGGAATCAGAGGCGGGGAATCAGAGTTGGGGAATCAGAGGCGGTGAATCAGATATGGGGAATCAGATGCGGGGAATCAGAGGCGCGGAAAGAGAGGCGGGGCATCAGATATGGGGAATCAGAGGTGGGGAATCAGATATGGGGAAACAGAGGCGGGGAATCAGAGGCGGGGAAACAGAGGTGGGGAATCTGATATGGGGAATCAGAGGTGGCGAATGAAAGGCGGTGAATCAGAGATGGGGAATCAGAGGCGGGGAATCAGAGGCAGGGAATCAAACACGGGGAATCAGAGGTGGGGAATCAGAGCTGGGGAATCAGAGGCGGGGAATCAGAGTTGGGGAATCAGAGGCGGGGAATCAGATATGGGGAAACAAAGGTGGGGAATCAGAGGCAGGGAAACAGAGGTGGGGAATCAGAGGCGGGGAATCAGAGGCGCAGAAACAGAGGCGGGGTATCAGATATGGGGAATCAGAGGTGGGGAATCAGGGGCGGGGTATCAGAGGCTGGGAATCAGACGCGGGGAATCAGAGGCAGGGAATCAGAGCCTGGGAATCAGAGGCGGGGTATCAGAGGCGGGGAAACAGAGGCGGGGAATCAGAGTTGGGGAATCAGAGGCGGGGAATCAGATATGGGGAGTCAGAGGCGGGGAATCAGAGGCAGGGAATCAGATGTGCGGAATCAGAGATGGGGAATCAGAGGCGGGGAATCAGAGGCAGGGAATCAGACGCGGGGAATCAGAGGCAGGGAATCAGACCCTGGGAATAAGAGGCGGGGTATCAGAGGCGGGGAAACAGAGGCGGGGAATCAGATATGGGGACTCAGAGGTGGGGAATCAGATGTTGGGAATCAGAGGCAGGGAATCAGAGGCGGGGAATCAGAGGCGGGGAATCAGAGGCAGGGATTCGGATGTGCGGAATATGAGAAGGGGAATCAGAGGCAGGGAATCAGAGGCGGGGAATCAGAGGCAGGGAATCAGATATGGGGATTCAGAGGTGGGGAATCAGAGGTTGGGAGTCAGAGGCAGGGAATCAGAGTTTGGGAATCAGAGGCGGGGAATTAGATATGGGGAAACAGAGGCGGGGAATCAGAGGCGGGGAGTCAGAGGCGGGGAATCAGAGGCAGGGAATCAGATGTGCGGAATCAGAGATGGGGAATCAGAGGCAGCGAATCAGAGGCGGGGAACCAGAGGCGGGGATTCAGAGGCGGGGAATCAGATATGGGGAAACAGAGGCGGGGAATTAGAGGCGGGCAAACAGAGGCGGAGAATCAGATATGGGGAATCAGAGGTGGGGAATCAGAGGTTGTGAATCAGAGATGGGGAATCACAGGCGGGAAATCAGAGGCAGGGAATCAGAGCTGGGGAATCAGAGGCGGGGAATCAGAGCTGGGGAATCAGAGGCAGGGAATCAGAGTTGGGGATTCAGAGGCGGGGAATCAGAGCTGGGGAATCAGAGGCGGGGAATCAGAGGCAGGGAATCAGAGGCGGGGAATCAGAGGCAGGGAATCAGATGTGGGGAATCAGAGGCGGGGAATCAGAGCTTGGGAATCAGAGTCGGGGAATCAGAGTTTGGGAATCAGAGGCGGGGAATTAGATATGGGGAAACAGAGGCGGGGAATCAGAGGTGGGGAAACAGAGCTGGGGAATCAGAGGCGGGGAATCAGAGTTGGGGAATCAGAGGCGGGGAATCAGATATGGGGAAGCAGAGGTGGGGAATCAGAGGCGCGGAAAGAGAGGCGGGGTATCAGATATGGGGAATCAGAGGTGGGGAATCACATATGGGGAAACAGAGGCGGGGAATCAGAGGTGGCGAAACAGAGGTGGGGAATCTGACATGGGGAATCAGAGGTGGTGAATGAAAGGCGGTGAATCTGAGATGGGGAATCAGAGGATGGGAATCAGAGGCAGGGAATCAAACACGGGGAATCAGAGGTGGGGAATCAGAGATGGGGAATCAGAGGCGGGGAATCAGAGTTGGGGAATCAGAGGCGGGGAATCAGATATGGGGAAACAGAGGTGGGGAATCAGAGGCAGGGAAACAGAGGTGGGGAATCAGATATGGGGAATCAGAGGTGGGGAATCAGAGGTTGGGAAACAGAGGCAGGGAATCAGAGGCGGGGAGTCAGAGGCGGGGAATCAGAGGCAGGGAATCAGATGTGCGGAATCAGAGATGGGGAATCAGAGGCAGCGAATCAGAGGCGGGGAACCAAAGGCGGGGAATCAGAGGCCGGGAATCAGAGGCCGGGAATGAGAGGCCGGGAATCAGAGGCCGGGAATCAGAGGCCGGGAATCAGAGATGGGGAATCAGAGGCGGGGAATCAAACACGGGGAATCAGAGCTGGGGAATCAGAGGCGGGGAATCAGAGTTGGGGAATCAGAGTCGGGGAATCAGATATGGGGAAACAGAGGCGGGGAATCAGAGGCGGGGAATCTGAGGCGCAGATACAGAGGCGGGGTATCAGATATGGGGAATCAGAGGTGGGGAATCAGGGGCGGGGTATCAGAGGCTGGGTATCAGATACGGGGATTCAGAGGCGGGGAATCAGAATGGGGAATCAGAGGCGGGGAATCAGAGGCAGGGAATCAGACGCGGGGAATCAGAGGCAGGGAATCAGAGCCTGGGAATCAGAGGCGGGGTATCAGAGGCGGGGAAACAGAGGCGGGGAATCAGAGTTGGGGAATCAGAGGCGGGGAATCAGGTATGGGGAGTCAGAGGCGGGGAATCAGAGGCAGGGAATCAGATGTGCGGAATCAGAGATGGGGAATCAGAGGCGGGGAATCAGAGGCAGGGAATCAGACGCGGGGAATCAGAGGCAGGGAATCAGACCCTGGGAATAAGAGGCGGGGTATCAGAGGCGGGGAAACAGAGGCGGCGAATCAGATATGGGGACTCAGAGGTGGGGAATCAGATGTTGGGAATCAGAGGCAGGGAATCAGAGGCGGGGAATCAGAGGCGGGGAATCAGAGGCAGGGATTCGGATGTGCGGAATATGAGAAGGGGAATCAGAGGTGGGGAATCAGAGTCCAGGAATCAGAGAAGGGGAATCAGAGGCGGGGAATCAGAGGCGGGAAAACATAGGTGGGGAATCAGATACGGGGAATAAGAGGTGGGGAATCAGAGGCAGTGAATCAGAGATGGGGAATCAGAGGCGGGGAATTAGAGGCTGGAAATCAGACACGGGGAATCAGAGGCTGTGAATCAGAGGCGGGGAATCAGAGGCGGGGAATCAGAGCTGGGGAATCAGAGGCAGGGAATCAGAATTGGGGATTCAGAGGCGGGTAATCAGATATGGGGAAACAGAGGCGGGGAATTAGAGGCGGGCAAACAGAGGCGGGGAATCAGATATGGTGAATCAGAGGTTTGGAATCGGAGGTTGTGAAACAGAGATGGGGAATCACAGGCGGGAAATCAGAGGCAGGGAATCAGAGGCGGGGAATCAGAGGCAGGGAATCAGATATGGGGATTCAGAGGTGGGGAATCAGAGGTTGGGAATCAGAGGCAGGGAATCGGAGGCAGGGAATCAGAGGCAGGGAATCAGATGTGGGGAATCACAGGCGGGGTATCAGAGCTGGGGAATCAGAGTCGGGGAATCAGAGTTTTGGAATCAGAGGCGGGGAATTAGATATGGGGAAACAGAGGCGGGGAATCAGAGGTGGGGAAACAGAGCTGGGGAATCAGAGGCGGGGAATCAGAGTTGGGGAATCAGAGGCGGGGAATCAGATATGGGGAATCAGAGGCGGGGAATCAGAGGCGCGGAAAGAGAGGCGGGGCATCAGATATGGGGAATCAGAGGTGGGGAATCAGATATGGGGAAACAGAGGCGGGGAATCAGAGGCGGGGAAACAGAGGTGGGGAATCTGATATGGGGAATCAGAGGTGGCGAATGAAAGGCGGTGAATCATAGATGGGGAATCAGAGGCGGGGAATCAGAGGCAGGGAATCAAACACGGGGAATCAGAGGTGGGGAATCAGAGCTGGGGAATCAGAGGCGGGGAATCAGAGTTGGGGAATCAGAGGCGGGGAATCAGATATGGGTAAACAAAGGTGGGGAATCAGAGGCAGGGAAACAGAGGTGGGGAATCAGAGGCGGGGAATCAGAGGCGCAGAAACAGAGGCGGGGTATCAGATATGGGGAATCAGAGGTGGGGAATCAGGGGCGGGGTATCAGAGGCTGGGTATCAGACACGGGGATTCAGAGGCGGGGAATCAGAGATGGGGAATCAGAGGCGGGGAATCAGAGGCAGGGAATCAGACGCGGGGAATCAGAGGCAGGGAATCAGAGCCGGGGAATCAGAGGCGGGGTATCAGAGGCGGGGAAACAGAGGCGGGGAATCAGAGTTGGGGAATCAGAGGCGGGGAATCAGATATGGGGAGTCAGAGGCGGGGAATCAGAGGCAGGGAATCAGATGTGCGGAATCAGAGATGGGGAATCAGAGGCGGGGAATCAGAGGCAGGGAATCAGACGCGGGGAATCAGAGGCAGGGAATCAGACCCTGGGAATAAGAGGCGGGGTATCAGAGGTGGGGAAACAGAGGCGGGGAATCAGATATGGGGACTCAGAGGTGGGGAATCAGATGTTGGGAATCAGAGGCAGGGAATCAGAGGCGGGGAATCAGAGGCGGGGAATCAGAGGCAGGGATTCGGATGTGCGGAATATGAGAAGGGGAATCAGAGGCAGGGAATCAGAGGCGGGGAATCAGAGGAAGGGAATCAGATATGGGGATTCAGAGGTGGGGAATTAGAGGTTGGGAATCAGAGGCAGGGAATCAGAGTTTGGGAATCAGAGGCGGGGAATTAGATATGGGGAAACAGAGGCGGGGAATCAGAGGCGGGGAGTCAGAGGCGGGGAATCAGAGGCAGGGAATCAGATGTGCGGAATCAGAGATGGGGAATCAGAGGCAGCGAATCAGAGGCGGGGAACCAGAGGCGGGGATTCAGAGGCGGGGAATCAGATATGGGGAAACTGAGGTGGGGAATTAGAGGCGGGCAAACAGAGGCGGGGAATCAGATATGGGGAATCAGAGGTGGGGAATCAGAGGTTGTGAATCAGAGATGGGGAATCACAGGCGGGAAATCAGAGGCAGGGAATCAGAGCTGGGGAATCAGAGGCGGGGAGTCAGAGCTGGGGAATCAGAGGCAGGGAATCAGAGTTGGGGATTCAGAGGCGGGGAATCAGAGCTGGGGAATCAGAGGCGGGGAATCAGAGGCAGGGAATCAGAGGCGGGGAATCAGAGGCAGGGAATCAGATGTGGGGAATCAGAGGCGGGGAATCAGAGCTTGGGAATCAGAGTCGGGGAATCAGAGTTTGGGAATCAGAGGCAGGGAATTAGATATGGGGAAACAGAGGCGGGGAATCAGAGGTGGGGATACAGAGCTGGGGAATCAGAGGCGGGGAATCAGAGTTGGGGAATCAGAGGCGGGGAATCAGATATGGGGAAGCAGAGGTGGGGAATCAGAGGCGCGGAAAGAGAGGCGGGGAATCAGATATGGGGAATCAGAGGTGGGGAATCAGATATGGGGAAACAGAGGCGGGGAATTAGAGGCGGGGAAACAGAGGTGGGGAATCTGATATGGGGAATCAGAGGTGGCGAATGAAAGGCGGTGAATCTGAGATGGGGAATCAGAGGATGGGAATCAGAGGCAGGGAATCAAACACGGGGAATCAGAGGTGGGGAATCAGAGCTGGGGAATCAGAGGCGGGGAATCAGAGTTGGGGAATCAGAGGCGGGGAATCAGATATGGGGAAACAGAGGTGGGGAATCAGAGGCAGGGAAACAGAGGTGGGGAATCAGATATGGGGAATCAGAGGTGGGGAATCAGAGGTTGGGAAACAGAGGCAGGGAATCAGAGGCGGGGAGTCAGAGGCGGGGAATCAGAGGCAGGGAATCAGATGTGCGGAATCAGAGATGGTGAATCAGAGGCCGGGAATCAGAGGCCGGGAATGAGAGGCCGGGAATCAGAGGCCGGGAATCAGAGGCCGGGAATCAGAGATGGGGAATCAGAGGCGGGGAATCAAACACGGGGAATCAGAGCTGGGGAATCAGAGGCGGGGAATCAGAGTTGGGGAATCAGAGTCGGGGAATCAGATATGGGGAAACAGAGGCGGGGAATCAGAGGCGGGGAATCAGAGGCGCAGAAACAGAGGCGGGGTATCAGATATGGGGAATCAGAGGTGGGGAATCAGGGGCGGGGTATCAGAGGCTGGGTATCAGACACGGGGATTCAGAGGCGGGGAATCAGAGATGGGGAATCAGAGGCGGGGAATCAGAGGCAGGGAATCAGACGCGGGGAATCAGAGGCAGGGAATCAGAGCCTGGGAATCAGAGGCGGGGTATCAGAGGCGGGGAAACAGAGGCGGGGAATCAGAGTTGGGGAATCAGAGGCGGGGAATCAGATATGGGGAGTCAGAGGCGGGGAATCAGAGGCAGGGAATCAGATGTGCGGAATCAGAGATGGGGAATCAGAGGCGGGGAATCAGACCCTGGGAATAAGAGGCGGGGTATCAGAGGCGGGGAAACAGAGGCGGGGAATCAGATATGGGGACTCAGAGGTGGGGAATCAGATGTTGGGAATCAGAGGCAGGGAATCAGAGGCGGGGAATCAGAGGCGGTGAATCAGAGGCAGGGATTCGGATGTGCGGAATATGAGAAGGGGAATCAGAGGTGGGGAATCAGAGTCCTGGAATCAGAGAAGGGGAATCAGAGGCGGGGAATCAGAGGCGGGAAAACATAGGTGGGGAATCAGATACGGGGAATAAGAGGTGGGGAATCAGAGGCGGTGAATCAGAGATGGGGAATCAGAGGTGGGGAATTAGAGGCTGGAAATCAGACACGGGGAATCAGAGGCTGTGAATCAGAGGCGGGGAATCAGAGGCGGGGAATCAGAGCTGGGGAATCAGAGGCAGGGAATCAGAGTTGGGGATTCAGAGGCGGGTAATCAGATATGGGGAAACAGAGGCGGGGAATTAGAGGCGGGCAATCAGAGGCGGGGAATCAGATATGGGGAAACAGAGGTGGGGAATCAGAGGCAGGGAAACAGAGGTGGGTAATCAGATATGGGGAATAAGAGGTGGGGAATCAGAGGTTGGGAAACAGAGGCAGGGAATCAGAGGCGGGGAGTCAGAGGCGGGGAATCAGAGGCAGGGAATCAGATGTGCGGAATCAGAGATGGGGTATCAGAGGCTGCGAATCAGAGGCGGGGAACCAAAGGCGGGGAATCAGAGTTTGGGAATCAGAGGCGGGGAATTAGATTTGGGGAAACAGAGGCGGGGAATCAGAGGTGGGGAAACAGAGCTGGGGAATCAGAGGCGTGGAATCAGAGTTGGGGAATCAGAGGCGGGGAATCAGATATGGGGAATCAGAGGCGGGGAATCAGAGGCGCGGAAAGAGAGGCGGGGAATCAGATATGGGGAATCAGAGGTGGGGATCAGGGGCAGGGTATCAGAGGCTGGGTATCAGACACGGGGATTCAGAGGCGGGGAATCAGAGATGGGGAATCAGAGGCGGGGAATCAGAGGCAGGGAATCAGATGCGGTGAATCAGATGCGGGGAATCAGAGCTGGGTAATCAGAGGCGGGGAATCAGAGTTGGGGAATCAGAGGCGGGGAATCAGATATGGGGAAACAGAGGCGGGGTATCAGAGGCGGGGAAACAGAGGCGGGGAATCTGATTGGGGAATCAGAGGTGGCGAATGAAAGGCGGTGAATCAGAGATGGGGAATCAAAGGCGGGGAATCAGAGGCAGGGAATCGAACACGGGGAATCAGAGGTGGGGAATCAGAGCTGGGGAATCAGTGGCGGGGAATCAGAGTTGGGGAATCAGAGGCGGCGAATCAGATATGGGGAAACAGAGGTGGGGAATCAGAGGCAGGGAAACAGAGGTGGGGAATCAGATATGGGGAATCAGAGGTGGGGAATCAAAGGTTTGGAAACAGAGGCAGGGAATCAGAGGCGGGGAGTCAGAGGCGGGGAATCAGATTCAGGGAATCAGATGTGCGGAATCAGAGATGGGGAATCAGAGGCAGCGAATCAGAGGCGGGGAACCAGAGGCGGGGAATCAGAGGCTGGGAATCAGAGGCCGGGAATGAGAGGCCGGGAATCAGAGGCCGGGAATCAGAGGCCGGGAATCAGAGATGGGGAATCAGAGGCGGGGAATCAAACACGGGGAACCAGAGCTGGGGAATCAGAGGCGGGGAATCAGAGTTGGGGAATCAGAGGCGGGGAATCAGATATGGGGAAACAGAGGCGGGGAATCAGAGGCGGGGAATCAGAGGCGCAGAAACAGAGGCGGGGTATCAGATATGGGGAATCAGAGGTGGGGAATCAGGGGCGGGGTATCAGAGGCTGGGTATCAGACAAGGGGATTCAGAGGCGGGGTATCAGAGATGGGGAATCAGAGGCGGGGAATCAGAGGCAGGGAATCAGACGAGGGGAATCAGAGGCTGGGAATCAGAGCCTGGGAATCAGAGGCGGGGAATCAGAGGCAGGGAAAGAGAGGCGGGGAATCAGATATGGGGACTCAGAGGTGGGGAATCAGAGGTTGGGAATCAGAGGCAGGGAATCAGAGGCGGGGAATCAGAGGCGGGGAATCAGAGGCAGGGTTTCGGATGTGCGGAATCAGAGATGGGAATCAGAGGTGGGGAATCAGAGTCCAGGAATCAGAGATGGGGAATCAGAGGCGGGGAATCAGAGGCGGAAAAACATAGGTGGGGAATCAGATACGGGGAATCAGAGGTGGGGAATCAGAGGCGGTGAATCAGAGATGGGGAATCAGAGGCGGGGAATCAGAGGCTGGAAATCAGACACGGGGAATCAGAGGCTGTGAATCAAAGGCGGGGAATCAGAGGCGGGTAATCAGAGCTGGGGAATCTAAGGCAGGGAATCAGAGTTGTGGATTCAGAGGCGGGGAATCAGATATGGGGAAACAGAGGCGGGGAATTAGAGGCAGGCAAACAGAGGCAGGGAATCAGATATGGTGAATCAGAGGTGGGGAATCAGAGGTTGTGAATCAGAGATGGGGAATCACAGGCGGGAAATCAGAGGCAGGGAATCAGAGCTGGGGAATCAGAGGCAGGGAATCAGAGCTGGGGAATCAGAGGCAGGGAATCAGAGTTGGGGATTCAGAGGCGGGGAATCAGAGCTGTGGAATCAGAGGCGGGGAATCAGAGGCAGGGAATCAGAGGCGGGGAATCAGAGGCAGGGAATCAGATATGGGGATTCAGAGGTGGGGAATCAGAGGTTGGGAATCAGAGGCAGGGAATCGGAGGCAGGGAATCAGAGGCAGGGAATCAGATGTGGGGAATCACAGGCGGGGTATCAGAGCTGGGGAATCAGAGTCGGGGAATCAGAGTTTGGGAATCAGAGGCGGGGAATTAGATATGGGGAAACAGAGGCGGGGAATCAGAGGTGGGGAAACAGAGCTGGGGAATCAGAGGCGGGGAATCAGAGTTGGGGAATCAGAGGCGGGGAATCAGATATGGGGAATCAGATGCGGGGAATCAGAGGCGCGGAAAGAGAGGCGGGGCATCAGATATGGGGAATCAGAGGTGGGGAATCAGATATGGGGAAACAGAGGCGGGGAATCAGAGGCGGGGAAACAGAGGTGGGGAATCTGATATGGGGAATCAGAGGTGGCGAATGAAAGGCGGTGAATCAGAGATGGGGAATCAGAGGCGGGGAATCAGAGGCAGGGAATCAAACACGGGGAATCAGAGGTGGGGAATCAGAGCTGGGGAATCAGAGGCGGGGAATCAGAGTTGGGGAATCAGAGGCGGGGAATCAGATATGGGGAAACAAAGGTGGGGAATCAGAGGCAGGAAACAGAGGTGGGGAATCAGAGGCGGGGAATCAGAGGCGCAGAAACAGAGGCGGGGTATCAGATATGGGGAATCAGAGGTGGGGAATCAGGGGCGGGGTATCAGAGGCTGGGTATCAGACACGGGGATTCAGAGGCGGGGAATCAGAGATGGGGAATCAGAGGCGGGGAATCAGAGGCAGGGAATGAGACACGGGGAATCAGAGGCAGGGAATCAGAGCCTGGGAATCAGAGGCGGGGTATCAGAGGCGGGGAAACAGAGGCGGGGAATCAGAGTTGGGGAAT
Source organism: Narcine bancroftii (assembly GCF_036971445.1). NCBI lineage: Eukaryota > Metazoa > Chordata > Chondrichthyes > Torpediniformes > Narcinidae > Narcine > Narcine bancroftii. The sequence continues at coordinate 58,110,116 of NC_091474.1, forward strand.
CAGAGGCGGGGAATCAGATATGGGGAGTCAGAGGCGGGGAATCAGAGGCAGGGAATCAGATGTGCGGAATCAGAGATGGGGAATCAGAGGCGGGGAATCAGAGGCAGGGAATCAGACGTGGGGAATCAGAGGCAGGGAATCAGACCCTGGGAATAAGAGGCGGGGTATCAGAGGCGGGGAAACAGAGGCGGGGAATCAGATATGGGGACTCAGAGGTGGGGAATCAGATGTTGGGAATCAGAGGCAGGGAATCAGAGGCGGGGAATCAGAGGCGGGGAATCAGAGGCAGGGATTCGGATGTGCGGAATATGAGAAGGGGAATCAGAGGCAGGGAATCAGAGGCGGGGAATCAGAGGCAGGGAATCAGATATGGGGATTCAGAGGTGGGGAATCAGAGGTTGGGAGTCAGAGGCTGGGAATCAGAGCCTGGGAATCAGAGGCGGGGAATCAGAGGCAGGGAAAGAGAGGCGGGGAATCAGATATGGGGACTCAGAGGTGGGGAATCAGAGGTTGGGAATCAGAGGCAGGGAATCAGAGGCGGGGAATCAGAGGCGGGGAATCAGAGGCAGGGTTTCGGATGTGCGGAATCAGAGATGGGGAATCAGAGGTGGGGAATCAGAGTCCAGGAATCACAGATGGGGAATCAGAGGCGGGGAATCAGAGGCGGAAAAACATAGGTGGGGAATCAGATACGGGGAATCAGAGGTGGGGAATCAGAGGCGGTGAATCAGAGATGGGGAATCAGAGGCGGGGAATCAGAGGCTGGAAATCAGACACGGGGAATCAGAGGCTGTGAATCAAAGGCGGGGAATCAGAGGCGGGTAATCAGAGCTGGGGAATCTAAGGCAGGGAATCAGAGTTGTGGATTCAGAGGCGGGGAATCAGATATGGGGAAACAGAGGCGGGGAATTAGAGGCGGGCAAACAGAGGCAGGGAATCAGATATGGTGAATCAGAGGTGGGGAATCAGAGGTTGTGAATCAGAGATGGGGAATCACAGGCGGGAAATCAGAGGCAGGGAATCAGAGCTGGGGAATCAGAGGCAGGGAATCAGAGCTGGGGAATCAGAGGCAGGGAATCAGAGTTGGGGATTCAGAGGCGGGGAATCAGAGCTGTGGAATCAGAGGCGGGGAATCAGAGGCAGGGAATCAGAGGCGGGGAATCAGAGGCAGGGAATCAGATATGGGGATTCAGAGGTGGGGAATCAGAGGTTGGGAATCAGAGGCAGGGAATCGGAGGCAGGGAATCAGAGGCAGGGAATCAGATGTGGGGAATCACAGGCGGGGTATCAGAGCTGGGGAATCAGAGTCGGGGAATCAGAGTTTGGGAATCAGAGGCGGGGAATTAGATATGGGGAAACAGAGGCGGGGAATCAGAGGTGGGGAAACAGAGCTGGGGAATCAGAGGCGGGGAATCAGAGGTGGGGAATCAGAGGTTGTGAATCAGAGATGGGGAATCACAGGCGGGAAATCAGAGGCAGGGAATCAGAGCTGGGGAATCAGAGGCGGGGAATCAGAGCTGGGGAATCAGAGGCAGGGAATCAGAGTTGGGGATTCAGAGGCGGGGAATCAGAGCTGGGGATCAGAGGCGGGGAATCAGAGGCAGGGAATCAGAGGCGGGGAATCAGAGGCAGGGAATCAGATGTGGGGAATCAGAGGCGGGGAATCAGAGCTGGGGAATCAGAGTCGGGGAATCAGAGTTTGGGAATCAGAGGCGGGGAATTAGATATGGGGAAACAGAGGCGGGGAATCAGAGGTGGGGAAACAGAGCTGGGGAATCAGAGGCGGGGAATCAGAGTTGGGGAATCAGAGGCGGGGAATCAGATATGGGGAAGCAGAGGTGGGGAATCAGAGGGGCGGAAAGAGAGGCGGGGTATCAGATATGGGGAATCAGAGGTGGGGAATCAGATATGGGGAAACAGAGGCGGGGAATCAGAGGCGGGGAAACAGAGGTGGGGAATCTGATATAGGGAATCAGAGGTGGTGAATGAAAGGCGGTGAATCTGAGATGGGGAATCAGAGGATGGGAATCAGAGGCAGGGAATCAAACACGGGGAATCAGAGGTGTGGAATCAGAGCTGGGGAATCAGAGGCGGGGAATCAGAGTTGGGGAATCAGAGGCGGGGAATCAGATATGGGGAAACAGAGGTGGGGAATCAGAGGCAGGGAAACAGAGGTGGGGAATCAGATATGGGGAATCAGAGGTGGGGAATCAGAGGTTGGGAAACAGAGGCAGGGAATCAGAGGCGGGGAGTCAGAGGCGGGGAATCAGAGGCAGGGAATCAGATGTGCGGAATCAGAGATGGGGAATCAGAGGCAGCGAATCAGAGGCGGGGAACCAAAGGCGGGGAATCAGAGGCCGGGAATCAGAGGCCGGGAATGAGAGGCCGGGAATCAGAGGCCGGGAATCAGAGGCCGGGAATCAGAGATGGGGAATCAGAGGCGGGGAATCAAACACGGGGAATCAGAGCTGGGGAATCAGAGTCGGGGAATCAGAGTTGGGGAATCAGAGTCGGGGAATCAGATATGGGGAAACAGAGGCGGGGAATCAGAGGCGGGGAATCTGAGGCGCAGAAACAGAGGCGGGGTATCAGATATGGGGAATCAGAGGTGGGGAATCAGGGGCGGGGTATCAGAGGCTGGGTATCAGATACGGGGATTCAGAGGCGGGGAATCAGAATGGGGAATCAGAGGCGGGGAATCAGAGGCAGGGAATCAGACGCGGGGAATCAGAGGCAGGGAATCAGAGCCTGGGAATCAGAGGCGGGGTATCAGAGGCGGGGAAACAGAGGCGGGGAATCAGAGTTGGGGAATCAGAGGCGGGGAATCAGATATGGGGAGTCAGAGGCGGGGAATCAGAGGCAGGGAATCAGATGTGCGGAATCAGAGATGGGGAATCAGAGGCGGGGAATCAGAGGCAGGGAATCAGACGCGGGGAATCAGAGGCAGGGAATCAGACCCTGGGAATAAGAGGCGGGGTATCAGAGGCGGGGAAACAGAGGCGGGGAATCAGATATGGGGACTCAGAGGTGGGGAATCAGATGTTGGGAATCAGAGGCAGGGAATCAGAGGCGGGGAATCAGAGGCGGGGAATCAGAGGCAGGGATTCGGATGTGCGGAATATGAGAAGGGGAATCAGAGGTGGGGAATCAGAGTCCAGGAATCAGAGAAGGGGAATCAGAGGCGGGGAATCAGAGGCGGGAAAACATAGGTGGGGAATCAGATACGGGGAATAAGAGGTGGGGAATCAGAGGCAGTGAATCAGAGATGGGGAATCAGAGGCGGGGAATTAGAGGCTGGAAATCAGACACGGGGAATCAGAGGCTGTGAATCAGAGGCGGGGAATCAGAGGCGGGGAATCAGAGCTGGGGAATCAGAGGCAGGGAATCAGAATTGGGGATTCAGAGGCGGGTAATCAGATATGGGGAAACAGAGGCGGGGAATTAGAGGCGGGCAAACAGAGGCGGGGAATCAGATATGGTGAATCAGAGGTTTGGAATCAGAGGTTGTGAAACAGAGATGGGGAATCACAGGCGGGAAATCAGAGGCAGGGAATCAGAGGCGGGGAATCAGAGGCAGGGAATCAGATATGGGGATTCAGAGGTGGGGAATCAGAGGTTGGGAATCAGAGGCAGGGAATCGGAGGCAGGGAATCAGAGGCAGGGAATCAGATGTGGGGAATCACAGGCGGGGTATCAGAGCTGGGGAATCAGAGTCGGGGAATCAGAGTTTGGGAATCAGAGGCGGGGAATTAGATATGGGGAAACAGAGGCGGGGAATCAGAGGTGGGGAAACAGAGCTGGGGAATCAGAGGCGGGGAATCAGAGTTGGGGAATCAGAGGCGGGGAATCAGATATGGGGAATCAGAGGCGGGGAATCAGAGGCGCGGAAAGAGAGGCGGGGCATCAGATATGGGGAATCAGAGGTGGGGAATCAGATATGGGGAAACAGAGGCGGGGAATCAGAGGCGGGGAAACAGAGGTGGGGAATCTGATATGGGGAATCAGAGGTGGCGAATGAAAGGCGGTGAATCATAGATGGGGAATCAGAGGCGGGGAATCAGAGGCAGGGAATCAAACACGGGGAATCAGAGGTGGGGAATCAGAGCTGGGGAATCAGAGGCGGGGAATCAGAGTTGGGGAATCAGAGGCGGGGAATCAGATATGGGGAAACAAAGGTGGGGAATCAGAGGCAGGGAAACAGAGGTGGGGAATCAGAGGCGGGGAATCAGAGGCGCAGAAACAGAGGCGGGGTATCAGATATGGGGAATCAGAGGTGGGGAATCAGGGGCGGGGTATCAGAGGCTGGGTATCAGACACGGGGATTCAGAGGCGGGGAATCAGAGATGGGGAATCAGAGGCGGGGAATCAGAGGCAGGGAATCAGACGCGGGGAATCAGAGGCAGGGAATCAGAGCCGGGGAATCAGAGGCGGGGTATCAGAGGCGGGGAAACAGAGGCGGGGAATCAGAGTTGGGGAATCAGAGGCGGGGAATCAGATATGGGGAGTCAGAGGCGGGGAATCAGAGGCAGGGAATCAGATGTGCGGAATCAGAGATGGGGAATCAGAGGCGGGGAATCAGAGGCAGGGAATCAGACGCGGGGAATCAGAGGCAGGGAATCAGACCCTGGGAATAAGAGGCGGGGTATCAGAGGCGGGGAAACAGAGGCGGGGAATCAGATATGGGGACTCAGAGGTGGGGAATCAGATGTTGGGAATCAGAGGCAGGGAATCAGAGGCGGGGAATCAGAGGCGGGGAATCAGAGGCAGGGATTCGGATGTGCGGAATATGAGAAGGGGAATCAGAGGCAGGGAATCAGAGGCGGGGAATCAGAGGAAGGGAATCAGATATGGGGATTCAGAGGTGGGGAATTAGAGGTTGGGAATCAGAGGCAGGGAATCAGAGTTTGGGAATCAGAGGCGGGGAATTAGATATGGGGAAACAGAGGCGGGGAATCAGAGGCGGGGAGTCAGAGGCGGGGAATCAGAGGCAGGGAATCAGATGTGCGGAATCAGAGATGGGGAATCAGAGGCAGCGAATCAGAGGCGGGGAACCAGAGGCGGGGATTCAGAGGCGGGGAATCAGATATGGGGAAACTGAGGTGGGGAATTAGAGGCGGGCAAACAGAGGCGGGGAATCAGATATGGGGAATCAGAGGTGGGGAATCAGAGGTGGTGATACAGAGCTGGGGAATCAGAGGCGTGGAATCAGAGTTGGGGAATCAGAGGCGGGGAATCAGATATGGGGAATCAGAGGCGGGGAATCAGAGGCGTGGAAAGAGAGGCGGGGAATCAGAGGCAGGGAATCAGAGCCGGGGAATCAGAGGCGGGGTATCAGAGGCGGGGAAACAGAGGCGGGGAATCAGAGTTGGGGAATCAGAGGCGGGGAATCAGATATGGGGAGTCAGAGGCGGGGAATCAGAGGCAGGGAATCAGATGTGCGGAATCAGAGATGGGGAATCAGAGGCGGGGAATCAGAGGCAGGGAATCAGACGCGGGGAATCAGAGGCAGGGAATCAGACCCTGGGAATAAGAGGCGGGGTATCAGAGGTGGGGAAACAGAGGCGGGGAATCAGATATGGGGACTCAGAGGTGGGGAATCAGATGTTGGGAATCAGAGGCAGGGAATCAGAGGCGGGGAATCAGAGGCGGGGAATCAGAGGCAGGGATTCGGATGTGCGGAATATGAGAAGGGGAATCAGAGGCAGGGAATCAGAGGCGGGGAATCAGAGGAAGGGAATCAGATATGGGGATTCAGAGGTGGGGAATTAGAGGTTGGGAATCAGAGGCAGGGAATCAGAGTTTGGGAATCAGAGGCGGGGAATTAGATATGGGGAAACAGAGGCGGGGAATCAGAGGCGGGGAGTCAGAGGCGGGGAATCAGAGGCAGGGAATCAGATGTGCGGAATCAGAGATGGGGAATCAGAGGCAGCGAATCAGAGGCGGGGAACCAGAGGCGGGGATTCAGAGGCGGGGAATCAGATATGGGGAAACTGAGGTGGGGAATTAGAGGCGGGCAAACAGAGGCGGGGAATCAGATATGGGGAATCAGAGGTGGGGAATCAGAGGTTGTGAATCAGAGATGGGGAATCACAGGCGGGAAATCAGAGGCAGGGAATCAGAGCTGGGGAATCAGAGGCGGGGAGTCAGAGCTGGGGAATCAGAGGCAGGGAATCAGAGTTGGGGATTCAGAGGCGGGGAATCAGAGCTGGGGAATCAGAGGCGGGGAATCAGAGGCAGGGAATCAGAGGCGGGGAATCAGAGGCAGGGAATCAGATGTGGGGAATCAGAGGCGGGGAATCAGAGCTTGGGAATCAGAGTCGGGGAATCAGAGTTTGGGAATCAGAGGCAGGGAATTAGATATGGGGAAACAGAGGCGGGGAATCAGAGGTGGGGATACAGAGCTGGGGAATCAGAGGCGGGGAATCAGAGTTGGGGAATCAGAGGCGGGGAATCAGATATGGGGAAGCAGAGGTGGGGAATCAGAGGCGCGGAAAGAGAGGCGGGGAATCAGATATGGGGAATCAGAGGTGGGGAATCAGATATGGGGAAACAGAGGCGGGGAATCAGAGGCGGGGAAACAGAGGTGGGGAATCTGATATGGGGAATCAGAGGTGGCGAATGAAAGGCGGTGAATCTGAGATGGGGAATCAGAGGATGGGAATCAGAGGCAGGGAATCAAACACGGGGAATCAGAGGTGGGGAATCAGAGCTGGGGAATCAGAGGCGGGGAATCAGAGTTGGGGAATCAGAGGCGGGGAATCAGATATGGGGAAACAGAGGTGGGGAATCAGAGGCAGGGAAACAGAGGTGGGGAATCAGATATGGGGAATCAGAGGTGGGGAATCAGAGGTTGGGAAACAGAGGCAGGGAATCAGAGGCGGGGAGTCAGAGGCGGGGAATCAGAGGCAGGGAATCAGATGTGCGGAATCAGAGATGGTGAATCAGAGGCCGGGAATCAGAGGCCGGGAATGAGAGGCCGGGAATCAGAGGCCGGGAATCAGAGGCCGGGAATCAGAGATGGGGAATCAGAGGCGGGGAATCAAACACGGGGAATCAGAGCTGGGGAATCAGAGGCGGGGAATCAGAGTTGGGGAATCAGAGTCGGGGAATCAGATATGGGGAAACAGAGGCGGGGAATCAGAGGCGGGGAATCAGAGGCGCAGAAACAGAGGCGGGGTATCAGATATGGGGAATCAGAGGTGGGGAATCAGGGGCGGGGTATCAGAGGCTGGGTATCAGACACGGGGATTCAGAGGCGGGGAATCAGAGATGGGGAATCAGAGGCGGGGAATCAGAGGCAGGGAATCAGACGCGGGGAATCAGAGGCAGGGAATCAGAGCCTGGGAATCAGAGGCGGGGTATCAGAGGCGGGGAAACAGAGGCGGGGAATCAGAGTTGGGGAATCAGAGGCGGGGAATCAGATATGGGGAGTCAGAGGCGGGGAATCAGAGGCAGGGAATCAGATGTGCGGAATCAGAGATGGGGAATCAGAGGCGGGGAATCAGACCCTGGGAATAAGAGGCGGGGTATCAGAGGCGGGGAAACAGAGGCGGGGAATCAGATATGGGGACTCAGAGGTGGGGAATCAGATGTTGGGAATCAGAGGCAGGGAATCAGAGGCGGGGAATCAGAGGCGGTGAATCAGAGGCAGGGATTCGGATGTGCGGAATATGAGAAGGGGAATCAGAGGTGGGGAATCAGAGTCCTGGAATCAGAGAAGGGGAATCAGAGGCGGGGAATCAGAGGCGGGAAAACATAGGTGGGGAATCAGATACGGGGAATAAGAGGTGGGGAATCAGAGGCGGTGAATCAGAGATGGGGAATCAGAGGTGGGGAATTAGAGGCTGGAAATCAGACACGGGGAATCAGAGGCTGTGAATCAGAGGCGGGGAATCAGAGGCGGGGAATCAGAGCTGGGGAATCAGAGGCAGGGAATCAGAGTTGGGGATTCAGAGGCGGGTAATCAGATATGGGGAAACAGAGGCGGGGAATTAGAGGCGGGCAATCAGAGGCGGGGAATCAGATATGGGGAAACAGAGGTGGGGAATCAGAGGCAGGGAAACAGAGGTGGGTAATCAGATATGGGGAATAAGAGGTGGGGAATCAGAGGTTGGGAAACAGAGGCAGGGAATCAGAGGCGGGGAGTCAGAGGCGGGGAATCAGAGGCAGGGAATCAGATGTGCGGAATCAGAGATGGGGTATCAGAGGCTGCGAATCAGAGGCGGGGAACCAAAGGCGGGGAATCAGAGTTTGGGAATCAGAGGCGGGGAATTAGATTTGGGGAAACAGAGGCGGGGAATCAGAGGTGGGGAAACAGAGCTGGGGAATCAGAGGCGTGGAATCAGAGTTGGGGAATCAGAGGCGGGGAATCAGATATGGGGAATCAGAGGCGGGGAATCAGAGGCGCGGAAAGAGAGGCGGGGAATCAGATATGGGGAATCAGAGGTGGGGATCAGGGGCAGGGTATCAGAGGCTGGGTATCAGACACGGGGATTCAGAGGCGGGGAATCAGAGATGGGGAATCAGAGGCGGGGAATCAGAGGCAGGGAATCAGATGCGGTGAATCAGATGCGGGGAATCAGAGCTGGGTAATCAGAGGCGGGGAATCAGAGTTGGGGAATCAGAGGCGGGGAATCAGATATGGGGAAACAGAGGCGGGGTATCAGAGGCGGGGAAACAGAGGCGGGGAATCTGATTGGGGAATCAGAGGTGGCGAATGAAAGGCGGTGAATCAGAGATGGGGAATCAAAGGCGGGGAATCAGAGGCAGGGAATCGAACACGGGGAATCAGAGGTGGGGAATCAGAGCTGGGGAATCAGTGGCGGGGAATCAGAGTTGGGGAATCAGAGGCGGCGAATCAGATATGGGGAAACAGAGGTGGGGAATCAGAGGCAGGGAAACAGAGGTGGGGAATCAGATATGGGGAATCAGAGGTGGGGAATCAAAGGTTTGGAAACAGAGGCAGGGAATCAGAGGCGGGGAGTCAGAGGCGGGGAATCAGATTCAGGGAATCAGATGTGCGGAATCAGAGATGGGGAATCAGAGGCAGCGAATCAGAGGCGGGGAACCAGAGGCGGGGAATCAGAGGCTGGGAATCAGAGGCCGGGAATGAGAGGCCGGGAATCAGAGGCCGGGAATCAGAGGCCGGGAATCAGAGATGGGGAATCAGAGGCGGGGAATCAAACACGGGGAACCAGAGCTGGGGAATCAGAGGCGGGGAATCAGAGTTGGGGAATCAGAGGCGGGGAATCAGATATGGGGAAACAGAGGCGGGGAATCAGAGGCGGGGAATCAGAGGCGCAGAAACAGAGGCGGGGTATCAGATATGGGGAATCAGAGGTGGGGAATCAGGGGCGGGGTATCAGAGGCTGGGTATCAGACAAGGGGATTCAGAGGCGGGGTATCAGAGATGGGGAATCAGAGGCGGGGAATCAGAGGCAGGGAATCAGACGAGGGGAATCAGAGGCTGGGAATCAGAGCCTGGGAATCAGAGGCGGGGAATCAGAGGCAGGGAAAGAGAGGCGGGGAATCAGATATGGGGACTCAGAGGTGGGGAATCAGAGGTTGGGAATCAGAGGCAGGGAATCAGAGGCGGGGAATCAGAGGCGGGGAATCAGAGGCAGGGTTTCGGATGTGCGGAATCAGAGATGGGAATCAGAGGTGGGGAATCAGAGTCCAGGAATCAGAGATGGGGAATCAGAGGCGGGGAATCAGAGGCGGAAAAACATAGTTGGGGAATCAGATACGGGGAATCAGAGGTGGGGAATCAGAGGCGGTGAATCAGAGATGGGGAATCAGAGGCGGGGAATCAGAGGCTGGAAATCAGACACGGGGAATCAGAGGCTGTGAATCAAAGGCGGGGAATCAGAGGCGGGTAATCAGAGCTGGGGAATCTAAGGCAGGGAATCAGAGTTGTGGATTCAGAGGCGGGGAATCAGATATGGGGAAACAGAGGCGGGGAATTAGAGGCGGGCAAACAGAGGCAGGGAATCAGATATGGTGAATCAGAGGTGGGGAATCAGAGGTTGTGAATCAGAGATGGGGAATCACAGGCGGGAAATCAGAGGCAGGGAATCAGAGCTGGGGAATCAGAGGCAGGGAATCAGAGCTGGGGAATCAGAGGCAGGGAATCAGAGTTGGGGATTCAGAGGCGGGGAATCAGAGCTGTGGAATCAGAGGCGGGGAATCAGAGGCAGGGAATCAGAGGCGGGGAATCAGAGGCAGGGAATCAGATATGGGGATTCAGAGGTGGGGAATCAGAGGTTGGGAATCAGAGGCAGGGAATCGGAGGCAGGGAATCAGAGGCAGGGAATCAGATGTGGGGAATCACAGGCGGGGTATCAGAGCTGGGGAATCAGAGTCGGGGAATCAGAGTTTGGGAATCAGAGGCGGGGAATTAGATATGGGGAAACAGAGGCGGGGAATCAGAGGTGGGGAAACAGAGCTGGGGAATCAGAGGCGGGGAATCAGAGTTGGGGAATCAGAGGCGGGGAATCAGATATGGGGAATCAGAAGCGGGGAATCAGAGGCGCGGAAAGAGAGGCGGGGCATCAGATATGGGGAATCAGAGGTGGGGAATCAGATATGGGGAAACAGAGGCGGGGAATCAGAGGCGGGGAAACAGAGGTGGGGAATCTGATATGGGGAATCAGAGGTGGCGAATGAAAGGCGGTGAATCAGAGATGGGGAATCAGAGGCGGGGAATCAGAGGCAGGGAATCAAACACGGGGAATCAGAGGTGGGGAATCAGAGCTGGGGAATCAGAGGCGGGGAATCAGAGTTGGGGAATCAGAGGCGGGGAATCAGATATGGGGAAACAAAGGTGGGGAATCAGAGGCAGGAAACAGAGGTGGGGAATCAGATGCGGGGAATCAGAGGCGCAGAAACAGAGGCGGGGTATCAGATATGGGGAATCAGAGGTGGGGAATCAGGGGCGGGGTATCAGAGGCTGGGTATCAGACACGGGGATTCAGAGGCGGGGAATCAGAGATGGGGAATCAGAGGCGGGGAATCAGAGGCAGGGAATGAGACACGGGGAATCAGAGGCAGGGAATCAGAGCCTGGGAATCAGAGGCGGGGTATCAGAGGCGGGGAAACAGAGGCGGGGAATCAGAGTTGGGGAATCAGAGGCGGGGAATCAGATATGGGGAGTCAGAGGCGGGGAATCAGAGGCAGGGAATCAGATGTGCGGAATCAGAGATGGGGAATCAGAGGCGGGGAATCAGAGGCAGGGAATCAGACGTGGGGAATCAGAGGCAGGGAATCAGACCCTGGGAATAAGAGGCGGGGTATCAGAGGCGGGGAAACAGAGGCGGGGAATCAGATATGGGGACTCAGAGGTGGGGAATCAGATGTTGGGAATCAGAGGCAGGGAATCAGAGGCGGGGAATCAGAGGCGGGGAATCAGAGGCAGGGATTCGGATGTGCGGAATATGAGAAGGGGAATCAGAGGCAGGGAATCAGAGGCGGGGAATCAGAGGCAGGGAATCAGATATGGGGATTCAGAGGTGGGGAATCAGAGGTTGGGAGTCAGAGGCTGGGAATCAGAGCCTGGGAATCAGAGGCGGGGAATCAGAGGCAGGGAAAGAGAGGCGGGGAATCAGATATGGGGACTCAGAGGTGGGGAATCAGAGGTTGGGAATCAGAGGCAGGGAATCAGAGGCGGGGAATCAGAGGCGGGGAATCAGAGGCAGGGTTTCGGATGTGCGGAATCAGAGATGGGGAATCAGAGGTGGGGAATCAGAGTCCAGGAATCACAGATGGGGAATCAGAGGCGGGGAATCAGAGGCGGAAAAACATAGGTGGGGAATCAGATACGGGGAATCAGAGGTGGGGAATCAGAGGCGGTGAATCAGAGATGGGGAATCAGAGGCGGGGAATCAGAGGCTGGAAATCAGACACGGGGAATCAGAGGCTGTGAATCAAAGGCGGGGAATCAGAGGCGGGTAATCAGAGCTGGGGAATCTAAGGCAGGGAATCAGAGTTGTGGATTCAGAGGCGGGGAATCAGATATGGGGAAACAGAGGCGGGGAATTAGAGGCGGGCAAACAGAGGCAGGGAATCAGATATGGTGAATCAGAGGTGGGGAATCAGAGGTTGTGAATCAGAGATGGGGAATCACAGGCGGGAAATCAGAGGCAGGGAATCAGAGCTGGGGAATCAGAGGCAGGGAATCAGAGCTGGGGAATCAGAGGCAGGGAATCAGAGTTGGGGATTCAGAGGCGGGGAATCAGAGCTGTGGAATCAGAGGCGGGGAATCAGAGGCAGGGAATCAGAGGCGGGGAATCAGAGGCAGGGAATCAGATATGGGGATTCAGAGGTGGGGAATCAGAGGTTGGGAATCAGAGGCAGGGAATCGGAGGCAGGGAATCAGAGGCAGGGAATCAGATGTGGGGAATCACAGGCGGGGTATCAGAGCTGGGGAATCAGAGTCGGGGAATCAGAGTTTGGGAATCAGAGGCGGGGAATTAGATATGGGGAAACAGAGGCGGGGAATCAGAGGTGGGGAAACAGAGCTGGGGAATCAGAGGCGGGGAATCAGAGGTGGGGAATCAGAGGTTGTGAATCAGAGATGGGGAATCACAGGCGGGAAATCAGAGGCAGGGAATCAGAGCTGGGGAATCAGAGGCGGGGAATCAGAGCTGGGGAATCAGAGGCAGGGAATCAGAGTTGGGGATTCAGAGGCGGGGAATCAGAGCTGGGGAATCAGAGGCGGGGAATCAGAGGCAGGGAATCAGAGGCGGGGAATCAGAGGCAGGGAATCAGATGTGGGGAATCAGAGGCGGGGAATCAGAGCTGGGGAATCAGAGTCGGGGAATCAGAGTTTGGGAATCAGAGGCGGGGAATTAGATATGGGGAAACAGAGGCGGGGAATCAGAGGTGGGGAAACAGAGCTGGGGAATCAGAGGCGGGGAATCAGAGTTGGGGAATCAGAGGCGGGGAATCAGATATGGGGAAGCAGAGGTGGGGAATCAGAGGCGCGGAAAGAGAGGCGGGGTATCAGATATGGGGAATCAGAGGTGGGGAATCAGATATGGGGAAACAGAGGCGGGGAATCAGAGGCGGGGAAACAGAGGTGGGGAATCTGATATAGGGAATCAGAGGTGGTGAATGAAAGGCGGTGAATCTGAGATGGGGAATCAGAGGATGGGAATCAGAGGCAGGGAATCAAACACGGGGAATCAGAGGTGTGGAATCAGAGCTGGGGAATCAGAGGCGGGGAATCAGAGTTGGGGAATCAGAGGCGGGGAATCAGATATGGGGAAACAGAGGTGGGGAATCAGAGGCAGGGAAACAGAGGTGGGGAATCAGATATGGGGAATCAGAGGTGGGGAATCAGAGGTTGGGAAACAGAGGCAGGGAATCAGAGGCGGGGAGTCAGAGGCGGGGAATCAGAGGCAGGGAATCAGATGTGCGGAATCAGAGATGGGGAATCAGAGGCAGCGAATCAGAGGCGGGGAACCAAAGGCGGGGAATCAGAGGCCGGGAATCAGAGGCCGGGAATGAGAGGCCGGGAATCAGAGGCCGGGAATCAGAGGCCGGGAATCAGAGATGGGGAATCAGAGGCGGGGAATCAAACACGGGGAATCAGAGCTGGGGAATCAGAGTCGGGGAATCAGAGTTGGGGAATCAGAGTCGGGGAATCAGATATGGGGAAACAGAGGCGGGGAATCAGAGGCGGGGAATCTGAGGCGCAGAAACAGAGGCGGGGTATCAGATATGGGGAATCAGAGGTGGGGAATCAGGGGCGGGGTATCAGAGGCTGGGTATCAGATACGGGGATTCAGAGGCGGGGAATCAGAATGGGGAATCAGAGGCGGGGAATCAGAGGCAGGGAATCAGACGCGGGGAATCAGAGGCAGGGAATCAGAGCCTGGGAATCAGAGGCGGGGTATCAGAGGCGGGGAAACAGAGGCGGGGAATCAGAGTTGGGGAATCAGAGGCGGGGAATCAGATATGGGGAGTCAGAGGCGGGGAATCAGAGGCAGGGAATCAGATGTGCGGAATCAGAGATGGGGAATCAGAGGCGGGGAATCAGAGGCAGGGAATCAGACGCGGGGAATCAGAGGCAGGGAATCAGACCCTGGGAATAAGAGGCGGGGTATCAGAGGCGGGGAAACAGAGGCGGGGAATCAGATATGGGGACTCAGAGGTGGGGAATCAGATGTTGGGAATCAGAGGCAGGGAATCAGAGGCGGGGAATCAGAGGCGGGGAATCAGAGGCAGGGATTCGGATGTGCGGAATATGAGAAGGGGAATCAGAGGTGGGGAATCAGAGTCCAGGAATCAGAGAAGGGGAATCAGAGGCGGGGAATCAGAGGCGGGAAAACATAGGTGGGGAATCAGATACGGGGAATAAGAGGTGGGGAATCAGAGGCAGTGAATCAGAGATGGGGAATCAGAGGCGGGGAATTAGAGGCTGGAAATCAGACACGGGGAATCAGAGGCTGTGAATCAGAGGCGGGGAATCAGAGGCGGGGAATCAGAGCTGGGGAATCAGAGGCAGGGAATCAGAATTGGGGATTCAGAGGCGGGTAATCAGATATGGGGAAACAGAGGCGGGGAATTAGAGGCGGGCAAACAGAGGCGGGGAATCAGATATGGTGAATCAGAGGTTTGGAATCAGAGGTTGTGAAACAGAGATGGGGAATCACAGGCGGGAAATCAGAGGCAGGGAATCAGAGGCGGGGAATCAGAGGCAGGGAATCAGATATGGGGATTCAGAGGTGGGGAATCAGAGGTTGGGAATCAGAGGCAGGGAATCGGAGGCAGGGAATCAGAGGCAGGGAATCAGATGTGGGGAATCACAGGCGGGGTATCAGAGCTGGGGAATCAGAGTCGGGGAATCAGAGTTTGGGAATCAGAGGCGGGGAATTAGATATGGGGAAACAGAGGCGGGGAATCAGAGGTGGGGAAACAGAGCTGGGGAATCAGAGGCGGGGAATCAGAGTTGGGGAATCAGAGGCGGGGAATCAGATATGGGGAATCAGAGGCGGGGAATCAGAGGCGCGGAAAGAGAGGCGGGGCATCAGATATGGGGAATCAGAGGTGGGGAATCAGATATGGGGAAACAGAGGCGGGGAATCAGAGGCGGGGAAACAGAGGTGGGGAATCTGATATGGGGAATCAGAGGTGGCGAATGAAAGGCGGTGAATCATAGATGGGGAATCAGAGGCGGGGAATCAGAGGCAGGGAATCAAACACGGGGAATCAGAGGTGGGGAATCAGAGCTGGGGAATCAGAGGCGGGGAATCAGAGTTGGGGAATCAGAGGCGGGGAATCAGATATGGGGAAACAAAGGTGGGGAATCAGATGCAGGGAAACAGAGGTGGGGAATCAGAGGCGGGGAATCAGAGGCGCAGAAACAGAGGCGGGGTATCAGATATGGGGAATCAGAGGTGGGGAATCAGGGGCGGGGTATCAGAGGCTGGGTATCAGACACGGGGATTCAGAGGCGGGGAATCAGA
This sequence comes from Narcine bancroftii, assembly GCF_036971445.1. NCBI lineage: Eukaryota > Metazoa > Chordata > Chondrichthyes > Torpediniformes > Narcinidae > Narcine > Narcine bancroftii. The sequence goes on from NC_091474.1 coordinate 58,125,583, forward strand.
GATGGGGAATCAGAGGCGGGGAATCAGAGGCAGGGAATCAGACGCGGGGAATCAGAGGCAGGGAATCAGAGCCGGGGAATCAGAGGCGGGGTATCAGAGGCGGGGAAACAGAGGCGGGGAATCAGAGTTGGGGAATCAGAGGCGGGGAATCAGATATGGGGAGTCAGAGGCGGGGAATCAGAGGCAGGGAATCAGATGTGCGGAATCAGAGATGGGGAATCAGAGGCGGGGAATCAGAGGCAGGGAATCAGACGCGGGGAATCAGAGGCAGGGAATCAGACCCTGGGAATAAGAGGCGGGGTATCAGAGGCGGGGAAACAGAGGCGGGGAATCAGATATGGGGACTCAGAGGTGGGGAATCAGATGTTGGGAATCAGAGGCAGGGAATCAGAGGCGGGGAATCAGAGGCGGGGAATCAGAGGCAGGGATTCGGATGTGCGGAATATGAGAAGGGGAATCAGAGGCAGGGAATCAGAGGCGGGGAATCAGAGGAAGGGAATCAGATATGGGGATTCAGAGGTGGGGAATTAGAGGTTGGGAATCAGAGGCAGGGAATCAGAGTTTGGGAATCAGAGGCGGGGAATTAGATATGGGGAAACAGAGGCGGGGAATCAGAGGCGGGGAGTCAGAGGCGGGGAATCAGAGGCAGGGAATCAGATGTGCGGAATCAGAGATGGGGAATCAGAGGCAGCGAATCAGAGGCGGGGAACCAGAGGCGGGGATTCAGAGGCGGGGAATCAGATATGGGGAAACTGAGGTGGGGAATTAGAGGCGGGCAAACAGAGGCGGGGAATCAGATATGGGGAATCAGAGGTGGGGAATCAGAGGTGGTGATACAGAGCTGGGGAATCAGAGGCGTGGAATCAGAGTTGGGGAATCAGAGGCGGGGAATCAGATATGGGGAATCAGAGGCGGGGAATCAGAGGCGTGGAAAGAGAGGCGGGGAATCAGATATGGGGAATCAGAGGTGGGGATCAGGGGCGGGGTATCAGAGGCTGGGTATCAGACACGGGGATTCAGAGGCGGGGAATCAGAGATGGGGAATCAGAGGCGGGGAATCAGAGGCAGGGAATCAGATGCGGGGAATCAGATGCGGGGAATCAGAGCTCTGTAATCAGAGGCGGGGAATCAGAGTTGGGGAATCAGAGGCGGGGAATCAGATATGGGGAAACAGAGGCGGGGAATCAGAGGCGGGGAAACAGAGGCGGGGAATCTGATTGGGGAATCAGAGGTGGCGAATGAAAGGCGGTGAATCAGAGATGGGGAATCAAAGGCGGGGAATCAGAGGCTGGGAATCAAACACGGGGAATCAGAGGTGGGGAATCAGAGCTGGGGAATCAGTGGCGGGGAATCAGAGTTGGGGAATCAGAGGCGGAGAATCAGATATGGGGAAACGGAGGTGGGGAATCAGAGGCAGGGAAACAGAGGTGGGGAATCAGATATGGGGAATCAGAGGTGGGGAATCAAAGGTTTGGAAACAGAGGCAGGGAATCAGAGGCGGGGAGTCAGAGGCGGGGAATCAGATTCAGGGAATCAGATGTGCGGAATCAGAGATGGGGAATCAGAGGCAGCGAATCAGAGGCGGGGAACCAGAGGCGGGGAATCAGAGGCTGGGAATCAGAGGCCGGGAATGAGAGGCCGGGAATCAGAGGCCGGGAATCAGAGGCCGGGAATCAGAGGCAGCGAATCAGAGGCGGGGAACCAGAGGCGGGGAATCAGAGGCTGGGAATCAGAGGCCGGGAATGAGAGGCCGGGAATCAGAGGCCGGGAATCAGAGGCCGGGAATCAGAGATGGGGAATCACAGGCGGGAAATCAGAGGCAGGGAATCAGAGCTGGGGAATCAGAGGCGGGGAATCAGAGCTGGGGAATCAGAGGCAGGGAATCAGAGTTGGGGATTCAGAGGTGGGGAATCAGAGCTGGGGAATCAGAGGCGGGGAATCAGAGGCAGGGAATCAGAGGCGGGGAATCAGAGGCAGGGAATCAGATGTGGGGAATCAGAGGCGGGGAATCAGAGCTGGGGAATCAGAGGCGGGGAATCAGAGTTTGGGAATCAGAGGCGGGGAATTAGATATGGGTAAACAGAGGCGGGGAATCAGAGGTGGGGAAACAGAGCTGGGGAATCAGAGGCGGGGAATCAGAGTTGGGGAATCAGAGGCGGGGAATCAGATATGGGGAAGCAGAGGTGGGGAATCAGAGGCGCGGAAAGAGAGGCGGGGAATCAGATATGGGGAATCAGAGGTGGGGAATCAGATATGGGGAAACAGAGGCGGGGAATCAGAGGCGGGGAAACAGAGGTGGGGAATCTGATATGGGGAATCAGAGGTGGTGAATGAAAGGCGGTGAATCTGAGATGGGGAATCAGAGGATGGGAATCAGAGGCAGGGAATCAAACACGGGGAATCAGAGGTGGGGAATCAAAGGTTTGGAAACAGAGGCAGGGAATCAGAGGCGGGGAGTCAGAGGCGGGGAATCAGATTCAGGGAATCAGATGTGCGGAATCAGAGATGGGGAATCAGAGGCAGCGAATCAGAGGCGGGGAACCAGAGGCGGGGAATCAGAGGCTGGGAATCAGAGGCCAGGAATGAGAGGCCGGGAATCAGAGGCCGGGAATCAGAGGCCGGGAATCAGAGATGGGGATTCAGAGGCGGGGAATCAAACACGGGGAACCGGAGCTGGGGAATCAGAGGCGGGGAATCAGAGTTGGGGAATCAGAGGCGGGGAATCAGATATGGGGAAACAGAGGCAGGGAAACAGAGGCAGGGAATCAGAGGCGCGGAGTCAGAGGCGGGGAATCAGAGGCAGGGAGTCAGAGGCGGGGAATCAGAGGCAGGGAATCAGATGTGCGGAATCAGAGATGGGGATTCAGGGGCAGCGAATCAGAGGCGGGGAACCAGAGGCGGGGAATCAGAGGCCGGGAATCAGAGGCCGGGAATGAGAGGCCGGGAATCAGAGGCCGGGAATCAGAGGCCGGGAATCAGAGATGGGGAATCAGAGGCGGGGAATCAAATATGGGGAAACTGAGGCGGGGAATCAGAGGCGGGGAATCAGAGGCGGGGAATCAGAGGCGGGGAATCAGAGGCGGGGTATCAGATATGGGGAATCAGAGGTGGGGAATCAGGGGCGGGGTATCAGAGGCTGGGTATCAGACACGGGGATTCAGAGGCGGGGAATCAGAGATGGGGAATCAGAGGCGGGGAATCAGAGGCAGGGAATCAGACGCGGGGAATCAGAGGCTGGGAATGAGAGCCTGGGAATCAGAGGCGGGGAATCAGAGGCGGGGAAAGAGAGGCGGGGAATCAGATATGGGGACTCAGAGGTGGGGAATCAGAGGTTGGGAATCAGAGGCAGGGAATCAGAGGCGGTGAATCAGAATCAGGGAATCAGAGGCAGGGTTTTGGATGTGCAGAATCAGAGATGGGGAATCAGAGGTGGGGAATCAGAGTCCAGGAATCAGAGATGGGGAATCAGAGGCGGGGAATCAGAGGCGGAAAAACATAGGTGGGGAATCAGATACGGGGAATCAGAGGTGGGGAATCAGAGGCGGTGAATCATAGATGGGGAATCAGAGGCGGGGAATCAGAGGCTGGAAATCAGACACGGGGAATCAGAGGCTGTGAATCAAAGGCGGGGAATCAGAGGCGGGTAATCAGAGCTGGGGAATCAGAGGCAGGGAATCAGAGTTGGGGATTCAGAGGCGGGGAATCAGATATGGGGAAACAGAGGCGGGGAATTAGCGGCGGGCAAACAGAGGCGGGGAATCAGATATGGTGAATCAGATGTGGGGAATCAGAGGTTGTGAATCAGAGATGGGGAATCACAGGCGGGAAATCAGAGGCAGGGAATCAGAGCTGGGGAATCAGAGGCAGGGAATCAGAGCTGGGGAATCAGAGGCAGGGAATCAGAGTTGGGGATTCAGAGGCGGGGAATCAGAGCTGGGGAATCAGAGGCGGGGAATCAGAGGTAGGGAATAAGAGGCGGGGAATCAGAGGCAGGGAATCAGATATGGGGATTCAGAGGTGGGGAATCAGAGGTTGGGAATCAGAGGCAGGGAATCAGAGTTTGGGAATCAGAGGCGGGGAATTAGATATGGGGAAACAGAGGCGGGGAATCAGAGGCGGGGAGTCAGAGGCGGGGAATCAGAGGCAGGGAATCAGATGTGCGGAATCAGGGATGGGGAATCAGAGGCAGCGAATCAGAGGCGGGGAACCAGAGGCGGGGATTCAGAGGCGATGAATCAGATATGGGGAAACAGAGGCGGGGTATTAGAGGCGGGCAAACAGAGGCGGGGAATCAGATATGGGGAATCAGAGGTGGGGAATCAGAGGTTGTGAATCAGAGATGGGGAATCACAGGCGGGAAATCAGAGGCAGGGAATCAGAGCTGGGGAATCAGAGGCGGGGAATCAGAGCTGGGGAATCAGAGGCAGGGAATCAGAGTTGGGGATTCAGAGGCGGGGAATCAGAGCTGGGGAATCAGAGGCGGGGAATCAAAGGCAGGGAATCAGAGGCGGGGAATCAGAGGCAGGGAATCAGATGTGGGGAATCAGAGGCGGGGAATCAGAGCTGGGGAATCAGAATCGGGGATTCAGAGTTTGGGAATCAGAGGCGGGGAATTAGATATGGGGAAACAGAGGCGGGGAATCAGAGTTGGGGAAACAGAGCTGGGGAATCAGAGGCGGGGAATCAGAGTTGGGGAATCAGAGGCGGGGAATCAGATATGGGGAAGCAGAGGTGGGGAATCAGAGGTGCGGAAAGAGAGGCGGGGAATCAGATATGGGGAATCAGAGGTGGGGAATCAGATATGGGGAAACAGAGGCGGGGAATCAGGGGCGGGGAAACAGAGGTGGGGAATCTGATATGGGGAATCAGAGGTGGCGAATGAAAGGCGGTGAATCTGAGATGGGGAATCAGAGGCGGGGAATCAGATGCAGGGAATCAAACACGGGGAATCAGAGGTGGGGAATCAGAGCTGGGGAATCAGAGGCGGGGAATCAGAGTTGGGGAATCAGAGGCGGGGAATCAGATATGGGGAAACAGAGGTGGGGAATCAGAGGCAGGGAAACAGAGGTGGGGAATCAGATATGGGGAATCAGAGGTGGGGAATCAGAGGTTGGGAAACAGAGGCAGGGAATCAGAGGCGGGGAGTCAGAGGCGGGGAATCAGAGGCTGGGAATCAGATGTGCGGAATCAGAGATGGGGAATCAGAGGCAGCGAATCAGAGGCGGGGAACCAAAGGCGGGGAATCAGAGGCCGGGAATCAGAGGCCGGGCATGAGAGGCCCGGAATCAGAGGCCGGGAATCAGAGGCCGGGAATCAGAGATGGGGAATCAGAGGTGGGGAATCAAACACGGGGAATCAGAGCTGGGGAATCAGAGGCGGGGAATCAGAGTTGGGGAATCAGAGTCGGGGAATCAGATATGGGGAAACAGAGGCGGGGAATCAGAGGCGGGGAATCAGAGGCGCAGAAACAGAGGCGGGGTATCAGATATGGAGAATCAGAGGTGGGGAATCAGGGGCGGGGTATCAGAGGCTGGGTATCAGACACGGGGATTCAGAGGCGGGGAATCAGAGATGGGGAATCAGAGGCGGGGAATCAGAGGCAGGGAATCAGACGCGGGGAATCAGAGGCAGGGAATCAGAGCCTGGGAATCAGAGGCGGGGTATCAGAGGCGGGGAAACAGAGGCGGGAATTCAGAGTTGGGGAATCAGAGGCGGGGAATCAGATATGGGGAGTCAGAGGCGGGGAATCAGAGGCAGGGAATCAGATGTGCGGAATTGAGATGGGGAATCAGAGGCGGGGAATCAGAGGCAGGGAATCAGACGCGGGGAATCAGAGGCAGGGAATCAGACCCTGGGAATAAGAGGCGGGGTATCAGAGGCGGGGAAACAGAGGCGGGGAATCAGATATGGGGACTCAGAGGTGGGGAATCAGAGGTTGGGAATCAGAGGCAGGGAATCAGAGGCGGGGAATCAGAGGCGGGGAATCAGAGGCAGGGATTCGGATGTGCGGAATATGAGAAGGGGAATCAGAGGTGGGGAATCAGAGTCCAGGAATCAGAGAAGGGGAATCAGAGGCGGGGAATCAGAGGCGGGAAAACATAGGTGGGGAATCAGATACGGGGAATAAGAGGTGGGGAATCAGAGCTGGGGAATCAGTGGCGGGGAATCAGAGTTGGGGAATCAGAGGCGGAGAATCAGATATGGGGAAACAGAGGTGGGGATTCAGAGGCAGGGAAACAGAGGTGGGGAATCAGATATGGGGAATCAGAGGTGGGGAATCAAAGGTTTGGAAACAGAGGCAGGGAATCAGAGGCGGGGAGTCAGAGGCGGGGAATCAGATTCAGGGAATCAGATGTGCGGAATCAGAGATGGGGAATCAGAGGAAGCGAATCAGAGGCGGGGAACCAGAGGCGGGGAATCAGAGGCTGGGAATCAGAGGCCGGGAATGAGAGGCCGGGAATCAGAGGCCGGGAATCAGAGGCCGGGAATCAGAGATGGGGAATCAGAGGCGGGGAATCAAACACGGGGAACCAGAGCTGGGGAATCAGAGGCGGGGAATCAGAGTTGGGGAATCAGAGGCGGGGAATCAGATATGGGGAAACAGAGGCGGGGAAACAGAGGCAGGGAATCAGAGGCGGGGAGTCAGAGGCGGGGAATCAGAGGCAGGGAATCAGATGTGCGGAATCAGAGATGGGGATTCAGGGGCAGCGAATCAGAGGCGGGGAACCAGAGGCGGGGAATCAGAGGCCGGGAATCAGAGGCCGGGAATGAGAGGCCGGGAATCAGAGGCCGGGAATCAGAGGCCGGGAATCAGAGATGGGGAATCAGAGGTGGGGAATCAAACACGGGGAATCAGAGCTGGGGAATCAGAGGCGGGGAATCAGAGTTGGGGAATCAGAGGCGGGGAATCAAATATGGGGAAACAGATGCGGGGAATCAGAGGCGGGGAATCAGAGGCGCAAAAACAGAGGCGGGGTATCAGATATGGGGAATCAGAGGTGGGGAATCAGGGGCGGGGTATCAGAGGCTGGGTATCAGACACGGGGATTCAGAGGCGGGGAATCAGAGATGGGGAATCAGAGGCGGGGAATCAGAGGCAGGGAATCAGACGCAGGGAATCAGAGGCTGGGAATCAGAGCCTGGGAATCAGAGGCGGGGAATCAGAGGCGGGGAAAGAGAGGCGGGGAATCAGATATGGGGACTCAGAGGTGGGGAATCAGAGGATGGGAATCAGAGGCAGGGAATCAGAGGCGGGGAATCAGAGGCGGGGAATCAGAGGCAGGGTTTCGGATGTGCGGAATCAGAGATGGGGAATCAGAGGTGGGGAATCAGAGTCCAGGAATCAGAGATGGGGAATCAGAGGCGGGGAATCAGAGGCGGAAAAACATAGGTGGGGAATCAGATACGGGGAATCAGAGGTGGGGAATCAGAGGCGGTGAATCAGAGATGGGGAATCAGAGGCGGGGAATCAGAGGCTGGAAATCAGACACGGGGAATCAGAGGCTGTGAATCAAAGGCGGGGAATCAGAGGCGGGTAATCAGAGCTGGGGAATCAGAGGCAGGGAATCAGAGGTGGGGAATCAGAGGCGGTGAATCAGAGATGGGGAATCAGAGGCGGGGAATCAGAGGCTGGAAATCAGACACGGGGAATCAGAGGCTGTGAATCAAAGGCGGGGAATCAGAGGCGGGTAATCAGAGCTGGGGAATCAGAGGCAGGGAATCAGAGTTGGGGATTCAGAGGCGGGGAATCAGATATGGGGAAACAGAGGCGGGGAATTAGAGGCGGGCAAACAGAGGCGGGGAATCAGATATGGTGAATCAGAGGTGGGGAATCAGAGGTTGTGAATCAGAGATGGGGAATCACAGGCGGGAAATCAGAGGCAGGGAATCAGAGCTGGGGAATCAGAGGCAGGGAATCAGAGCTGGGGAATCAGAGGCAGGGAATCAGAGTTGAGGATTCAGAGGCGGGGAATCAGAGCTGGGGAATCAGAGGCGGGGAATCAGAGGCAGGGAATCAGAGGCGGGGAATCAGAGGCAGGGAATCAGATATGGGGATTCAGAGGTGGGGAATCAGAGGTTGGGAATCAGAGGCAGGGAATCAGAGTTTGGGAATCAGAGGCGGGGAATTAAATATGGGGAAACAGAGGCGGGGAATCAGAGGCGGGGAGTCAGAGGTGGGGAATCAGAGGCAGGGAATCAGATGTGCGGAATCAGAGATGGGGAATCAGAGGCAGCGAATCAGAGGCGGGGAACCAGAGGCGGGGATTCAGAGGCGGGGAATCAGATATGGGGAAACAGAGGCGGGGTATTAGAGGCGGGCAAACAGAGGCGGGGAATCAGATATGGGGAATCAGAGGTGGGGAATCAGAGGTTGTGAATCAGAGATGGGGAATCACAGGCGGGAAATCAGAGGCAGGGAATCAGAGCTGGGGAATCAGAGGCGGGGAATCAGAGCTGGGGAATCAGAGGCAGGGAATCAGAGTTGGCGATTCAGAGGCGGGGAATCAGAGCTGGGGAATCAGAGGCGGGGAATCAGAGGCAGGGAATCAGAGGCGGGGAATCAGAGGCGGGGAATCAAATATGGGGAAACTGAGGCGGGGAATCAGAGGCGGGGAATCAGAGGCGGGGAATCAGAGTTTGGGAATCAGAGGCGGGGAATTAGATATGGGGAAACAGAGGCGGGGAATCAGAGGTGGGGAAACAGAGCTGGGGAATCAGAGGCGGGGAATCAGAGTTGGGGAATCAGAGGCGGGGAATCAGATATGGGGAAGCAGAGGTGGGGAATCAGAGGCGCGGAAAGAGAGGCGGGGAATCAGATATGGGGAATCAGAGGTGGGGAATCAGATATGGGGAAACAGAGGCGGGGAATCAGAGGCGGGGAAACAGAGGTGGGGAATCTGATATGGGGAATCAGAGGTGGCGAATGAAAGGCGGTGAATCTGAGATGGGGAATCAGAGGCGGGGAATCAGAGGCAGGGAATCAAACACGGGGAATCAGAGGTGGTGAATCAGAGCTGGGGAATCAGAGGCGGGGAATCAGAGTTGGGGAATCAGAGGCGGGGAATCAGATATGGGGAAACAGAGGTGGGGAATCAGAGGCAGGGAAACAGAGGTGGGGAATCAGATATGGGGAATCAGAGGTGGGGAATCAGAGGTTGGGAAACAGAGGCAGGGAATCAGAGGCGGGGAGTCAGAGGCGGGGAATCAGAGGCAGGGAATCAGATGTGCGGAATCAGAGATGGGGAATCAGAGGCAGCGAATCAGAGGCGGGGAACCAAAGGCGGGGAATCAGAGGCCGGGAATCAGAGGCCGGGCATGAGAGGCCGGGAATCAGAGGCCGGGAATCAGAGGCCGGGAATCAGAGATGGGGAATCAGAGGCGGGGAATCAAACACGGGGAATCAGAGCTGTTGAATCAGAGGCGGGGAATCAGAGTTGGGGAATCAGAGTCGGGGAATCAGATATGGGGCAACAGAGGCGGGGAATCAGAGGCGGGGAATCAGAGGTGCAGAAACAGAGGCGGGGTATCAGATATGGGGAATCAGAGGTGGGGTATCAGGGGCGGGGTATCAGAGGCTGGGTATCAGACACGGGGATTCAGAGGCGGGGAATCAGAGATGGGGAATCAGAGGCGGGGAATCAGAGGCAGGGAATCAGACGCGGGGAATCAGAGGCAGGGAATCAGAGCCTGGGAATCAGAGGCGGGGTATCAGAGGCGGGGTAACAGAGGCGGGGAATCAGAGTTGGGGAATCAGAGGCGGGGAATCAGATATGGGGAGTCAGAGGCGGGGAATCAGAGGCAGGGAATCAGATGTGCGGAATCAGAGATGGGGAATCAGAGGCGGGGAATCAGAGGCAGGGAATCAGACGCGGGGAATCAGAGGCAGGGAATCAGACCCTGGGAATAAGAGGCGGGGTATCAGAGGCGGGGAAACAGAGGCGGGGAATCAGATATGGGGACTCAGAGGTGGGGAATCAGAGGTTGGGAATCAGAGGAAGGGAATCAGAGGCGGGGAATCAGAGGCGGGGAATCAGAGGCAGGGATTCGGATGTGCGGAATATGAGAAGGGGAATCAGAGGTGGGGAATCAGAGTCCAGGAATCAGAGAAGGGGAATCAGAGGCGGGGAATCAGAGGCGGGAAAACATAGGTGGGGAATCAGATACGGGGAATAAGAGGTGGGGAATCAGAGGCGGTGAATCAGAGATGGGGAATCAGAGGTGGGGAATTAGAGGCTGGAAATCAGACACGGGGAATCAGAGGCTGTGAATCAGAGGCGGGGAATCAGAGGCGGGGAATCAGAGCTGGGGAATCAGAGGCAGGGAATCAGAGTTGGGGATTCAGAGGCGGGTAATCAGATATGGGGAAACAGAGGCGGGGAATTAGAGGCGGGCAAACAGAGGCGGGGAATCAGATATGGTGAATCAGAGGTTTGGAATCAGAGGTTGTGAAACAGAGATGGGGAATCACAGGCGGGAAATCAGAGGCAGGAAATCAGAGCTGGCGAATCAGAGGCGGGGAATCAGAGCTGGGGAATCACAGGCGGGGAATCAGAGTTTGGGTATCAGAGGCGGGGAATTAGATTTGGGGAAACAGAGGCGGGGAATCAGAGGTGGGGAAACAGAGCTGGGGAATCAGAGGCGTGGAATCAGAGTTGGGGAATCAGAGGAGGGGAATCAGATATGGGGAATCAGAGGTGGGGAATCAGAGGCGCGGAAAGAGAGGCGGGGAATCAGATATGGGGAATCAGAGGTGGGGATCAGGGGCGGGGTATCAGAGGCTGGGTATCAGACACGGGGATTCAGATGCGGGGAATCAGAGCTGGGTAATCAGAGGCGGGGAATCAGAGTTGGGGAATCAGAGGCGGGGAATCAGATATGGGGAAACAGAGGCGGGGAATCAGAGGCGGGGAAACAGAGGCGGGGAATCTGATTGGGGAATCAGAGGTGGCGAATGAAAGGCGGTGAATCAGAGATGGGGAATCAAAGGCGGGGAATCAGAGGCAGGGAATCAAACACGGGGAATCAGAGGTCGGGAATCAGAGCTGGGGAATCAGTGGCGGGGAATCAGAGTTGGGGAATCAGAGGCGGAGAATCAGATATGGGGAAACAGAGGTGGGGAATCAGAGGCAGGGAAACAGAGGTGGGGAATCAGATATGGGGAATCAGAGGTGGGGAATCAAAGGTTTGGAAACAGAGGCAGGGAATCAGACGCGGGGAGTCAGAGGCGGGGAATCAGATTCAGGGAATCAGATGTGCGGAATCAGAGATGGGGAATCAGAGGCAGCGAATCAGAGGCAGGGAACCAGAGGCGGGGAATCAGAGGCTGGGAATCAGAGGCCGGGAATGAGAGGCCGGGAATCAGAGGCCGGGAATCAGAGGCCGCGAATCAGAGATGGGGAATCAGAGGCGGGGAATCAAACACGGGGAACCGGAGCTGGGGAATCAGAGGCGGGGAATCAGAGTTGGGGAATCAGAGGCGGGCAATCAGATATGGGGAAACAGAGGCGGGGAAACAGAGGCAGGGAATCAGAGGCGGGGAGTCAGAGGCGGGGAATCAGGGGCAGGGAATCAGATGTGCGGAATCAGAGATGGGGATTCAGGGGTAGCGAATCAGAGGCGGGGAACCAGATGCGGGGAATCAGATATGGGGAATCAGAGGTGGGGAATCAGAGGCGCGGAAAGAGAGGCGGGGAATCAGATATGGGGAATCAGAGGTGGGGATCAGGGGCGGGGTATCAGAGGCTGGGTATCAGACACGGGGATTCAGAGGCGGGGAATCAGAGATGGGGAATCAGAGGCGGGGAATCAGAGGCAGGGAATCAGACGTGGGGAATCAGATGCGGGGAATCAGAGCTGGGTAATCAGAGGCGGGGAATCAGAGTTGGGGAATCAGAGGCGGGGAATCAGATATGGGGAAACAGAGGCGGGGAATCAGAGGCGGGGAAACAGAGGCGGGGAATCTGAATGGGGAATCAGAGGTGGCGAATGAAAGGCGGTGAATCAGAGATGGGGAATCAAAGGCGGGGAATCAGAGGCAGGGAATCAAACACGGGGAATCAGAGCTGGGGCATCAGAGCTGGGGAATCAGTGGCGGGGAATCAGAGTTGGGGAATCAGAGGCGGAGACTGGCAATGTAAACACTGCATTCCTAATGGGTGGCATTTGGAATTTTTAAAAATGTAATTGGCTCTAAAATTCCTCTCGAACATCCTGTGGTTGTAAAAGGGTACCACATCAACACCAGTCTTCGTGTCCCTCACATCCTGTGATGACAGTTATTAGATGTTATAATTGTAATACAGGTTGAGTACCCCTGATCCAAAATGCATGGAACCAGAAGTATTTTTCAGATTTTGGAACACCATTTAAAAAATGCACTCATTCACTCAGACTTAAAGATACATGTATTCACATTACAAATATTTACATCTGCACCAATTAATTGGAAAATACATTGAGAAATCTACACTCAATAATGCACTACTTACGTTGCTACGTCCCATTCTCTGATCGAGATTTCTGAACTCTATTGCATATTACCTTATGGGACCACAGGCAAAAAAAGTTTTGGATTCTGGATTGTTTCTGATTTTGGGTATTCAGATAAGGGGTACTCAACCTGCAATGGGTCTATTAGGCAGATCAACCAGAGAGCTACCCTCACAGACCCTGAGATGCTGTATTTGCATGGCTGTTATCACCAAACCTGTAAAGTTCCCACTAATCCTTTATGGTTTTGTGCAGAGAAGGTAATCTTTTACAATTTGATTGGGGTTTTTTTTGAAGAGGCGACAAAGGTAGGATGTTGTACACATGGACTTGCAAAGGCATTTGACAAGGTCCCTCATGAGAGGCTGATCCAGAATATATAGATACACAGGATCCACAGTAAATTGATAGTTTGGATTCAGAATTGGGTGACCCATAGAAGTCAGGGGGTTGTTGTGGAAACATGTTATTCTAGCTGGAGGCTGTGACCAATGATATTCTGCAGGGATCAGTGTTGGAAGCCCTATTGTTTTTGATATTTTAATACAGGCAAACGTCACTTTACGCAATTGATTTGTCCCAATTTTTACTCGTGTTAAGTGATTAATAGAATCAATGGGAATAATTACAGAGATTGTCCATCAAGACATAAAAATGTGTTTTAAAAACAACTTTTAGCTGCATAAAATGCAAAATTGTTAAGGTTAATAAAATAATGATGATATTTTTCATTTATTTCATAATTATACCTTAATTAAACTGCCCTAAACAAAATAATGCAACAGCAAAAATGATCAATGTATTAAAAATATGTTGAAAGTCAAAATTAATGATCTGAACACACAAAGTATTTGTTACAAGATAGATGAACTGATAGCATAAAGACAATCGAGTCTGATCTAATTGCCATTACAGAGATGTTTAGTTGCTTGGTGACCCAGAATATTGCAGGGTACTTCATGTACCTGATGTTTCAAAATTATGGCAACCAGGTACTGCTAAATGGGATTAGTGGGAATGTAGGGCCTGGTTTTGTTTGTACGCTATGCAGAATGAAAGTGGAAGTTAATAGTTTGTTCAATAATAATGGGAGAAATATGTGAGATATAGAATGGTACAAAATCAGACTCTTTCGAATTTATGTTTTAGGAAAATGGTACAATTTTTCATTATACTTGGCAATGTCCTAAAGTTAAACCATTTGGTTAGAAATAGGCAAATTATTGGAACGAATATTGGGGATTAAATTCCCACAGGATCCAATTTTATTTTTGTTGAGTGATATTAAGGGTGTTAAACTTAAACTGAAATTGAACATGCATTAAAAAAATTACCACTTATTGGTAGTGCAAAAAAAACTGTACACAGCATATATATGTAAACAGATAGTGAATGTAAACAAACTGCAATACAGAGAGAATAAAACAAACAGTAAAGGGCACAAGTCAGTGTCCTTAAATGAGTCCCTGATTGAGTTTGTTGTTGAGGAGTCTGAAGGTGGAGGGTAGCAGCTGTTACTGAACCTGGTGGTGCGAGTCTTGTGGCACCTGTACCTCTTTCCTGATGGCAGCAGTGAGAACAGAGCATGTGCTGGGTGGTGTGGATCCTTGATGATTGCTGTTGCTCTCCAATGGCAGTGTTCCCTATAGATGTTCTCAATAGTGGCGAGGGTTTTGCCTGTGATGTCCTCGATTGTGTCCACTACCTTTTGGAGGGCTTTATACTCAGAGATATTGGTGTCCCCATACCAGACTGTGATCTCGGCGGTCAGCAGACTTTCCACCACACAAATGTAAAAATTTGTCAGGGTTTCTGGTGTCGTACCAAACCTCTGCAAACTCCTGAGAATATAGAGGTACTGACATCCTTTCTTCACAATGCCACTGGTGTGTTGGGTCCAGGAAAGATCCTCCGAGATAGTGACTCCCTAGAACCTAACTTTGTTTGCCCCCTCTCCACCTCTGATCCCCCAATGATCACTGGATTGTAAACCTCTGGCTTTCCTTTCCTGAAGTCCACAATCAGTTCCTTAGTTTTGGTGACATTGTTGTTGGTGCACCAGTCAGTTTTGCTGGAATATGAAGAACGTCCAGCAAGAGAGCAGACCATTTTGGATCTGGCTATGTGTAATAAAGGCAGGGTTATCAAGGGAAAGGTAAATATAAAACAACAGAATTCTATAAACAGGTTTTAAATTCAAAATTAGAGTCTGAAATTTAAATAAGGCCATTGTCTAGATATGTTTTAAGCTGTTTGAGATATTACACTAAAGACCAAGGAACTGATTGTGGACCATAGGGGAAAATCAGAACACAAATCAGTTTTTTATTAAGGGCTCAGCATTGGAAAGGGTTAAGAACTTAAAATTCCTGGGTGTCAACATCTCTGAAAATCTATCCTGTGGCTTCCATGTCGACGCCATTGTGAAGAAGGCTCGCCAGCAGCTGTGCTTTGTGAGGAGTTTGAGCAGATTTACGTCAAAGACTTACAGATTGCTACAGGTGTACCGTGGAGAGCCTTCCGACTGGTTGCATCACTGTCTGGTACGGACAGGACAGGAAAAGACTACAGAGTGTTGTGAACTCGGCCAGCGCCACCATGAGCATCAGTCTCTACCCCACTGAGGATATCTGCGAGAGACAGTGTCTCAGGAAAGCAGCCTTTATCCTCAAGGACCCCCATCTCCCAGGTGTTTCTCACTGCTATGATGAGGAAGGAGGTGCAGGAGGCTGAAGATGAGTACCCAACAGTACAAAGACAGCTTCTTCCCCTCTGCCATCAAATTTATGAATAGCCAATGAAACACAGACTATCTCACTTTTCTTTTGCACTCATTTACTTTTTAATTTTTTTTTAAATTAAAAAAATTACAGCAGTTTTGCACCTGTAGTGCTACCCCAAAACAACGAACTTTGTGACATATGTTCATGACAATAAATTCTGATTGTGATGTAGATAAGCAGTGGTGGACATTTAAAGAAAGATCTCATTGTTCATAAGAGTGATGGGTCTAAGAATTAGGAGAACTTAGAAACCAGCAAAGCATTACTAATGTACTAGTAAAGAGGGAGAAAATTAAATACGTCCCCTTCAACAGATGTGTAAAATGTGCTGGACCAGTTGCATCACAACCTGGTATGGGGTACCAATACCTTTTGAGTAAAAAATCCTGCAAAAGGTAGTGGATTCAGCCCAGGACATCCACACTATCGAGAACATCTTCAGAGAGTAGCAGCAATCATCAAGGATCCACACCATCCAGGATATGCTTTGTTCCCACCACTGCCATCAGGAATGAGGTACAGGTGGCACAGTACACGTAACACCAGGTTCAGGAATAGTTGCTAATCCTCAATTATCAGACTCTTCAACAATAGACTAATTCAGAGACTCATTTAAGGACTTGTATTTTGTTATTACTGAATTTTTATACTTGCATCTGCATTTACAGAGTCCGTTTCTTGTGTTCCTGATGAGTACAGTTTATAGTTAATGGTATAGAAGTTATTAAGTGTGGCCCACAGGAGAATCTTATGGTTATATGTGATGTCATGCATGTACTCTGACAATAAATTTGAACTTTGAACGAGCTCGGTTTGTTAAAGTTGTCTTCAACATTCTTTAATTCATATTGGTGCCAATGAAAACAATTTATTGCTAGAAGGTTAGAAGACTCAAATGAGAAGAAACAAGTTGACATTCAGATGGGGAACTGTCTTGAGTAAACTTGTACCTCTCATTTTGTTCATTTTAGATTGGTCAGTGTTTGAGCTACTGAAAGTAAATAGACACACACACCGAGAGCAGTTCAGTTTATACAAGGCTTTATTACTAAATTTAAAGCTGAATTCACACTTAAAAATGAAAGCCCTTCCCAATTATACTTATCAACGCCTGGACTGGTCCCAACTGCCAAAGTGAGTCAACGACTGCACACTTGTAGTAGGTTGTCGGGGCGCGCGGGTAGTAGCTTCTCTACCTCTCTCGACCGGGACTGTGTCTTGGTGTGAGCTTGCAGGCGCCTCAGATTGAAGAGACTGCCATCCGTGCGGTACCGGATGTAAACAGCGTCTTCAATGTTGGGGTCTTTCATGGCTTGGTTCAGCATCATGCTGAAGAAGATTGAAAAGAGGGTTGGTGCGAGAACACAGCCTTGCTTCACGCCATTGTTAATGGAGAAGGGTTCAGAGAGCTCATTGCTGTATCTGACCCGACCTTGTTGGTTTTCGTGCAGTTGGATAATCATGTTGAGGAACTTTGGGGGACATCCGATGCGCTCTAGTATTTGCCAAAGCCCTTTCCTGCTCACGGTGTCGAAGGCTTTGGTGAGGTCAACAAAGGTGATGTAGAGTCCTTTGTTTTGTTCTCTGCACTTTTCTTGGAGCTGTCTGAGGGCAAAGACCATGTCAGTAGTTCCTCTGTTTGCGCGAAAGCCGCACTGTGATTCTGGGAGAATATTCTCGGCGACACTAGGTATTATTCTATTTAGGAGAATCCTAGCGAAGACTTTGCCTGCAATGGAGAGCAACGTGATTCCCCTGTAGTTTGAGCAGTCTGATTTCTCGCCTTTGTTTTTGTACAGGGTGATGATGGTGGCATCACGAAGATCCTGAGGCAGTTTTCCTTGGTCCCAACAAAGCTTGAAAAACTCATGCAGTTTTGCTTTGCGGAAACTGCCAAAATGTTTGGCCTGGAAGTCAGCCTGAAGAAAACTGAGGTCCTCCATCAGCCAGCTCCCCACCATGACTACCAGCCCCCCCACATCTCCATCGGGCACACAAAACTCAAAACGGTCAACCAGTTTACCTATCTCGGCTGCACCATTTCATCAGATGCAAGGATCGACAATGAGATAGACAACAGACTCGCCAAGGCAAATAGCGCCTTTGAAAGACTACACAAAAGAGTCTGGAAAAACAACCAACTGAAAAACCTCACAAAGATAAGCGTATACAGAGCCGTTGTCATACCCACACTCCTGTTCGGCTCCGAATCATGGGTCCTCTACCGGCACCACCTACGGCTCCTAGAACGCTTCCACCAGCGTTGTCTCCGCTCCATCCTCAACATCCATTGGAGCGCTTTCATCCCTAACGTCGAAGTACTCGAGATGGCAGAGGTCGACAGCATCGAGTCCACGCTGCTGAAGATCCAGCTGCGCTGGATGGGTCACGTCTCCAGAATGGAGGACCATCGCCTTCCCAAGATCGTGTTATATGGCGAGCTCTCCACTGGCCACCGTGACAGAGGTGCACCAAAGAAAAGGTACAAGGACTGCCTAAAGAAATCTCTTGGTGCCTGCCACATTGACCACCGCCAGTGGGCTGATAACGCCTCAAACCGTGCATCTTGGCACCTCACAGTTTGGCGGGCAGCAACCTCCTTTGAAGAAGACCGCAGAGCCCACCTCACTGACAAAAGGCAAAGGAGGAAAAACCCAACACCCAACCCCAACCAACCAATTTTCCCCTGCAACCGCTGCAACCGTGTCTGCCTGTCCCGCATCGGACTTGTCAGCCACAAACGAGCCTGCAGCTGACGTGGACTTTTACCCCCTCCATAAATCTTCGTCCGCGAAGCCAAGCCAAAGAAGAAGACTAGATAATAATCTAGGCCATCTCTACAAATTAAATTATCAACCATTAATGAAGAAATTACAAGATGACTTAGAACATTGGAAAGATTTAGCACTAACGTTGATAGGAAGGGTAAATTGCATTAAAATGAATATCTTCCCAAGGATACAATACCTATTTCAATCGTTACCAATTCACTTAACAGAGAAATTCTTCAATGAGCTAAAGAAAATAATAAGGAAATTCTTATGGAAAGGGGGGGGGGGAAACCGAGTATAGTGCTAGATAAATTAACTGAATGGTGCAAACAAGGTGGTTTGCCGCTACAAAACTTTAAGAATTATTATAGAGCAGCACAATTAAGATATCTATCAGATTTTTATCAAACAAGGGAAAAACCAGATTGGACCAGGATAGAGCTAGATAAAATAGGGGAGAAGGTACCAGAACATAAGTGGGATGAAAAGCTGGTGCAATATAGAAGTTCACCAGTACTGCACCATCTGCTCAACATTTGGAAGAAGATTCACGTAGAAAGGAAAAAAACAAATTACTAACTACCAAAATTATTATTGACGCAAAATCAACTAATCCCTTTCACAATAGATAACCTTTCCTTTACAGAATGGGAGAGAAAAGGGATTAAAAGAATAGAAAATTTTTTTTGGGAAATAATTTATTATTATTTGAACAAATGAAGTACAAGTATGGAATAACTCACGGTACAATGTTTGCATACCACCAATTGAAAACCTACTTGAAGGACAAATTGGGAAGCAGACTGAGGTTACCAAAAGGAAGCAGCTTTGAATATGTGATTACAGACACAATGATAATTAAAAGATTTATAACAAACATGTACATCAAGCTGCAAGAGAAAGAAAATGATGAAATAAGCTATAAACCCAAACAAAAGTGGGAACAAGATCTAAACATAAAGATAAAAAAATGAAATATGGGAAAAGCTATGCTCTGGAACTATGAGAAATATAATAAACAAGAGGTTACGCATGATACAATATAATTGGTTACACAGGCTATATATCATGCCCCAAAAGTAAAATAAATAGGATCCAACATTATGAGATAGATGTTTTCACTGAAAGAAGGAAATGGGAACAACAGGAAATGGGGACGTGAAAAAGTTTTGGGAAGATCTAAATCAGGTATTAAATAAAATCACAAAAAGCAACATACCAAAATATCCAGAGATCGTTCTTCTAATACAAGAAGTAAAGAATTAGGCCTCAAACTGGATGAAGCGCAAAAAAGATTTATTATGATAGCCTTAGCTGTAGCAAAAAAATGTATTATGTCAACTTGGAAATCTGAAGAGAGCCTGAGAGGACAGCGATGGTACATGGAAATGAATAAATGTATTCCACTGGAAAAAATAACATATCATTGAAAAAATAAAGTCACATTATTTGAACCAATTTGGGAACCGAACATGGAACACAACAGAGAGGGCCTACCGCAGACCTCCACCCCCTAAAATGATAGAATGAGAAGACGAAATGAACTGACCCTGTGTGTAAAAGTAGAGGACGCAATTTTCTTGTTTATTTTCATTGTTTAATGGGTTTATTGTATATGTTGAATGTTTAATGGGTTTGGAGGTGGGCGGGAAGGGGGAAAAAGGGGAGAAAATGACACTGTGTATATTCAAGAGGGAAATGTTTGTGTGTATTTTGGTTAATATGGTTCAGTGTGAAAAATTTTTAAAAAGCTAATGGATGACCAGTGACTTTACCCTGTTAAGCAAGTGGCCAGTTACAAGCGATATGTAGCGATGGTCTGTGCTTGAAACCAGACGATGCCCAGTGATATTGATTCCCTCCCCAAAAACCAATTAGTGTCCAGAGAAAGTTGGTGCTGAGTCCCGGTATCCAGTGAGAATGTTTAAGACCCAGAGTGGAGCCCTACGCCAGATCAGCCATGGTAGAGCAGACAGGACAGGCCAAGTGGCCAAACCCTGCTCCTATTTCTTCTGGGTTCAGTGCTATTGCTCCGTGCCAGTGCAGCAAATGCCAGCGTCCAGTGTCAATCTGAGCCACTGTCCAAGGACTTTCAGTGGCCAGAGACGCTCACCGCCTGGAGCTCGTCGGTCGGCGCACCGTTACCCAGTGACAGACAAGGCTTGGAGCCAATCAGCGCGGGGCCCTAAAGTCGGGGTCAGTCCCGGTGTTTGACGGGAAACGGCGTCCTGTACCTTCCCAGACGAAGTGGCCACGGATCCGCTTGGCAAATTTGAACCAGAACGTTTCGGTGCTGGGTCCCTGCAGCAACACCTCGCCAACCCAGAAGGAAGGCTCGTTCGCCTGGTTGTTGGCCGCCACCATGGGCACGGCCCGCTCAGGGTCCCAGTCCCCCAGCTCCGGCCTCGACCCGCACACGAACAGCTGCACATCGCGCTCTCCCGAGGTCACCACCACGCCGAAGCGCAGCCACATGGTCACGGGCAGCCCCGCCCTCCTCTTCGCTGCGCTTTCAGGGTGATGGCCCTCAGCCAAGAGCGGCGGCGAGAAAGGTCATGGGGACATCCCAAAATAACCGGAGTACACCAGCAGCCCGGGACTTCACTGCGTGGGCCAGACGTACCCGACTAACTCGGGGCACACTCCTGCATCTCGCCTCCAGCCTTATTTCCCAGCTGTTGCCGACTGCGTGTCCTTTTGAGCTTTAGTTTTTCAAACTCCGATCAGAAGGTCACCTCCAAGTCCCTGTTTAAATATAGTACACTAGACGTTGAACATGGAATGGGGTACCACGGTCCTGTAGGCCAGAGGTAATGGACTCCCTGCTATTTTAACCGTGCAAGAATGCCCAGAGCTCATCCTTGTGCATTATCCGGAGAGTACACGCAGATAAAGTGAATTAAATGTACATACCATAAGAAATAGGAAATAAGAAATGTCTGCTTTCTTCCACTAACGTGGCTTCCCTTCTACCACTATCAACTCAGCCCTCACCCGCATCTCCTCTATTCCCCACTCATCTGCCCCTGGGCCCCTCTACCCCCAAAAGCAACCAACATAGAATCCCCCTTATCTTCACCTACCACCCCACCAGCCTCTGCGTCCAACACATCATCCACCGCAATTTCCGGCCCTTACTACAGGATCCCACCACCAGACACATTTTTCCCCTCTCGGCCTTTCACAGGGACCACTCTCTCTGTGATTCCCTCGCGGACTCATCCTCCCCACCCCATCACAGTCCCGGCACCTTCCCCTGTACCTGCAGGAGATGCAAAACTTGCACCTACCTCCTCCCTCACCACAGTCCAGGGCCCCAAACAGGCCTTTCATGTGAAGCAACACTTCATCTGTACATCCAGAGGACTGGTTTACTGTATCCAGTGCTCCCTTTGTGGCATTCTCAACATCAGAGAGACTGATCGCAGACTGGGAGATCGCTTTGCTCTCCACTCTGTTCGCAACCACAGTGACCTCCCAGAGGCCAACCATTTCAATTCCGGGTCACTCTCACATGTCTGTCCATGTTCTTATGTACTGTCCCACCCTGATCACCAGCAGATTGGAGGAACAGCATCTTATTTCCCCTCTGGACTCCCTCCAGCCACATGGCATAAAATTGACTACTGCTTTCCATCAAACCTGCGCACCTTTTCTTTCCCCTCTTCTTTCCTGTCCTTCCAGTTCTTACACCCACATATAGCTCTACCATCCCCCCTCCCCCTCATTGCTGCTGTCCCCTCCCTTCTTTCTCCACCTATTCTGCCTTGCCACCCCTCCTCTTTTGTGCAGATGCTTGCCAGCATTTTCTCACACTTTGATGAAGGGCTCAAGCCCGAAACATTGGCTATGTATCTTTGCCATATAAAGGACACTGTTTGACCTGCTGAGGTTCTCCAGCATTGTGTTTTTTTTTCTTCAGCCACAGTGTCTACAAAATTTTGTGATTTACATAAGAAATAGGGACATCTGGCCTGTGATTCTGCTCCGCTAATCATTAAGATCTAGCTGTGGATTCTGGACCACATATGCCTGTGCCCCATAACCCTTAATTAGAACAGCACAGTTTTTGCCAACCTCATAACCTCCTCTTAGAATTTCCCGACCGCAAAACCCTCCATTTTTAAGAGTGTCTAATAGTCTCTTAAAAGATCCTTTTGGAGCTGCCTCCACCACCATTGCCAGCAGTCCATTCCTTGCACCCACCACTCTCTGTGAAGAACTTGTCTCTTACATCTCCTCTGCATCTACTCCCAAGTACCTTTAAAACTATGACCCCTCCTGTTAGCCATTTCTGCCCTAAGAAAGGCCTCTTTCACAAATCTACCTGCAACTTGAATACATTCAAAAGGAGGCAGACTCTGCTGCTTCTTGTGACAGAGAATTCCACAGATATATGCAGGCTTAATGTTTGCTGGAATGTGTCCTCAACTATTGGAGAGCAAACCATGTTGCAAAAGTGAATGATGCATTCAGGGAAGAATCTAAAGCCCTCGATGCCTGATGGGGTGTGCCCTAAATGAGTAAAAGGTCCAAGCTCTTGTTAATCTGTTCTTCAGAACAGCAAATACTGAAGGTGGTAGGTATGAATAAAGAAAAGCAAATATACTACCATCTAAACTGTTCAAAACTTGCAATTGGTTCAAAATTATCTTAAATAATAAATATTTAATATTTACTAAAAAATTGATCTCCTTGCCTTTACAGCTACTTTTTACATTTAAGGATCTGTGACAATCCAAAGTCACGCCTTTCATATTTTTGATATAATATGAATATCAAATGTTTTGAGTGTTTTCTTCTACCTTGGACTTTTCCTCAGCTAATTCCACCTGACATCTATGTACCCATTCTATGATATCCTCCTTATAAAGCTCTTCACAAATAACTGTCCTCATTATTTTTGATTGAGGAACACATAAATGAGGTGTTCAGCCTTCTGAGCCAATTCTGTCATTCAGTGAGACTAATGTAACTCCCTTGGCCCATGTTCCTTGACTTGCAAAGATGGCTGGATTTAATATTTAAAATGAAGCAAACTAATTATCCACTGTTTATGGGATTGAATTCTATCCTCCATCTTCTAAATGAAGTATTTGCTTGCTTCTCTTCTAAATTCTAATGTCCTAAATTCTCACCAGAGGACTAGTAACTACCCTATGAATCTTTCTAAAATCCTAAAAATATTCACTCACTGACCTTCGATATTTCATGAATTACAATCCTTACGTGCTAATTTATCATACACCCCTTGAATTTGTAACATTGGTCAATTTGCACAGTGCTTTTTCCAAACCCAAGGACTACATCTTTTGTAAAACCGAGAATTGTACACAGTAATTCAGAGGTTATCATGCAGCCATACCCCGTTTTCTCATAATTTTATTCCAGCCCTCTAGTTAAAAAGGGTAATATTCCACTGCAATTTTTAATTATTTATTTGAATCAAGATACAGTTCATTGTCATGTAATAAAAAGTGTCATATTAATTTGTAAGGCAGACAGATTAGCTATCGGCAGAAATTGCCTCTTACGACAGAGAAGCAAGAGTCTCCCCCATCCCCCAGAGTCATTGAGTATCCCTGGATTCGCCTCCTCAGCCACAGAGTCCAGTCCAAACTATCTGCAACCTGAGCTTCAGATCCAAACTTCTGATGTCATTAGGAACCCTTCATCGGCCTCTCCTCTCTCTCTTGCATACCGGTTCCACTACCTAATACCCCTTTAGCCAATCTCAACTCAGACTCCAACAGAGTGAGGCCCTTGACTGCAGTCCCCAGCTTCTGTGGGTTCCTCACCTTGAGTCACCAGCAGCCTGCCACCTGTGTAACCTTCAGCCTCAGCACCCCTTGCGGGTCCCCCACTGGGGACAGCCACCCCACTGGGGACAGCCACCCCACTGGGGACAGCCACCCCACTGGGGACAGCCACCCCACTGGGGACAGCCACCCCACTGGGGACAGCCACCCCACTGGGGACAGCCACCCCACTGGGGACAGCCACCCCACTGGGGACAGCCACCCCACTGGGGACAGCCACCCCACTGGGGACAGCCACCCCACTGGGGACAGCCACCCCACTGGGGACAGCCACCCCACTGGGGACAGCCACCCCACTGGGGACAGCCACCCCACTGCGGACAGCCACGCCACTGCGGACAGCCACCCCACTGGGGACAGCCACCCCACTGGGGACAGCCACCCCACTGCGGACAGCCACCCCACTGGGGACAGCCACCCCACTGGGGACAGCCACCCCACTGGGGACAGCCACCCCACTGGGGACAGCCACCCCACTGGGGACAGCCACCCCACTGGGGACAGCCACCCTACTGGGGACAGCCACCCCACTGGGGACAGCCACCCCACTGGGGACAGCCACCCCACTGGGGACAGCCACCCCACTGGGGACAGCCACCCCACTGGGGAGAGCCACCCCACTGGGGACAGCCACCCCACTGGGGACAGCCACCCCACTGGGGACAGCCACCCCACTGGGGACAGCCACCCCACTGGGGACAGCCACCCCACTGGGGACAGCCACCCCACTGGGGACAGCCACCCCACTGGGGACAGCCACCCCACTGCGGACAGCCACCCCACTGCGGACAGCCACCCCACTGCGGACAGCCACCCCACTGCGGACAGCCACCCCACTGGGGACAGCCACCCCACTGGGGACAGCCACCCCACTGGGGACAGCCACCCCACTGGGGACAGCCACCCCACTGCGGACAGCCACCCCACTGCGGACAGCCACCCCACTGCGGACAGCCACCCCACTGCGGACAGCCACCCCACTGCGGACAGCCACCCCACTGCGGACAGCCACCCCACTGCGGACAGCCACCCCACTGCGGACAGCCACCCCACTGCGGACAGCCACCCCACTGCGGACAGCCACCCCACTGCGGACAGCCACCCCACTGCGGACAGCCACCCCACTGCGGACAGCCACCCCACTGCGGACAGCCACCCCACTGCGGACAGCCACCCCACTGCGGACAGCCACCCCACTGCGGACAGCCACCCCACTGCGGACAGCCACCCCACTGCGGACAGCCACCCCACTGCGGACAGCCACCCCACTGCGGACAGCCACCCCACTGCGGACAGCCACCCCACTGCGGACAGCCACCCCACTGCGGACAGCCACCCCACTGCGGACAGCCACCCCACTGCGGACAGCCACCCCACTGCGGACAGCCACCCCACTGCGGACAGCCACCCCACTGTGGACACCAACCCCACTGTGAACACCATACCGTGAGTCGTCTCCTCTGCTTCTTCTTCTCAGATAGGGATAGTCTCTCCATTTTCTGCACCAGTTCTCTACTCCCCAGAATCTGGAACCCCTCGTGACTGCTGCCAATCATCTTGGGTGCAGACCCCGCAGTCACGGGATTTAAAAAAAAACCTGTCAGCTCCTTTAATGGGCTGTTCAAAGCCTGTATGGAGCTGACGGCAGACAGACTGGGTGGTTTGACCCTGTGAGGAAGCACTGTGTCTCCACTCCCCGCAGGTTCGCACCAGTGCTGCCATTGCAGCAGCTCTAGCAGCGCCACCATTTTTCAATCTCTGCTGTTTCTAGTTGTTCACATTCAAAACAAATGATCTGTTACCCATGCTAAAATCCAACTCTCACTAATTTGTTTACTAAATTAATCTAACTGATTGCTTCAAGCATGGGAATAAACCCTTTTTAAGGGCACATGCATCAAAAGCACCTCTCACAAAATCAAAGCATCTTGCAGCCAGAAAATATACATCTGAGTATTGCCACAGCCAATTTGTGAACAGAAAATCCCCACAAAGATAAGATAAATGACCAGATATTCTGCTTTACAGATATAGGCCAGGACACCAAAAGCCCTCTGATCTAATGGTTGGTATGGGTCACATAAAAGATAGAACACAAATTTTTTGAAAGGCAAGTCTGCCAGAGCAGCAGTCTCTCTGCTCTGGCTACATCAGCTTAACGATTTGTTTTTGGAGTGGAGTCTCAAACATGGGACAATCTGATGGGACCTATCTACTAGATCAGGACTGATGTGCCAGCACTGCTCCATATCTTGTCCAAGTGTCAACCTTTAACCAAGTTCTCCAATAAGGGTTTGCACAAGCTCATTTCCAACTTGCTTCATCTGATGCCAAGCACCAATCCTTTTACTCCTTTCATAACATAACATAACATAACAATTACAGCACGGAAACAGGCCATTAGGCCCTTCTAGTCCGCACCGAACCAAACACCCCTCTCTAGTCCCACCTCCCTGCACAATGCCCATAACCCTCCATCTTCCTCTCATCCATATACCTGTCCAACCTTTTCTTAAATAATACAATTGACTCCGCCGCCACTATTTCTCCCGGAAGATTATTCCACACAGCTACCACTCTCTGAATAAAGAAGTTCCCCCTCATGTTACCTCTAAACCTCTGCCCCTTAATTCTTAACTCATGTCCTCTTGTTTTAATCTTTCCTCCTCTTAACGGAAATAGTCTATCCACATCCACTCTGTCTATCCCTTTCATAATCTTAAATACTTCTATCAAATCCCCTCTCAACCTTCTACGCTCCAAAGAATAAAGACCCAATCTGTCCAATCTCTCCCCATACTCCAGATGCTTAAACCCAGGCAACATTCTGGTAAACCTTCTCTGCACTCTCTCCACTCTGTTTATATCCTTCCTATAATTAGGCGACCAGAACTGCACACAGAACTCCAAATTAGGCCGCACCAACGTCTTATACAATCTCAACATCACCTCCCAACTCCTATATTCCATGCAATGATTGATAAAGGCCAGCATACTAAAAGCCTTCTTCACCACCCTATTCACGTGAGTTTCTACCTTCAGGGAACGATGTACCGTCACTCCTAAATCTTTCTGCTCTTCTGTATTCCTCAATGCTCTCCCATTTACCACATATGTCCTATTCTGATTCTTCTTACCAAAATGAAGCACCTCACACTTATCAGCATTAAATTCCATCTGCCATTTTTCAGCCCACTTTTCTAAGCAGCCCAAATCCCTCTGCAATCCTAGAAAACCTTCTTCATTATCCACTATTCCACCTATCTTAGTATCGTCTGCATATTTACTAATCCAATTCACCACCCCATCATCTAGATCATTAATGTATATAACGAACAACAATGGGCCCAATACAGATCCTTGAGGCACACCACTGGTCACCGGCCTCCAACCTGACAGACAATTATCCACTACCACTCTCTGGCCTCTCCCTTTCAGCCAATGTTCAATCCATTTGACTATCTCAAAATTTATACCTAAAGACTGCACCTTCCTAACTAACCTTCCGAATCAGATATGGGGAAACAGAGGTGGGGAATCAGATATGGGGAAACAGAGGTGGGGAATCAGATATGGGGAATCAGAGGTGGGGAATCAAAGGTTTGGAAACAGAGGCAGGGAATCAGAGGCGGGGAGTCAGAGGCGGGGAATCAGATTCAGGGAATCAGATGTGCGGAATCAGAGATGGGGAATCAGAGGCAGCGAATCAGAGGCAGGGAACCAGAGGCGGGGAATCAGAGGCTGGGAATCAGAGGCCGGGAATGAGAGGCCGGGAATCAGAGGCCGGGAATCAGAGGCCGGGAATCAGAGATGGGGAATCAGAGGCGGGGAATCAAACACGGGGAACCAGAGCTGGGGAATCAGAGGCGGGGAATCAGAGTTGGGGAATCAGAGGCGGGGAATCAGATATGGGGAAACAGAGGCGGGGAAACAGAGGCAGGGAATCAGAGGCGGGGAGTCAGAGGCGGGGAATCAGAGGCAGGGAATCAGATGTGCGGAATCAGAGATGGGGATTCAGGGGCAGCGAATCAGAGGCGGGGAACCAGAGGCGGGGAATCAGAGGCCGGGAATGAGAGGCCGGGAATGAGAGGCCGGGAATCAGAGGCCGGGAAATAGAGGCCGGGAATCAGAGATGGGGAATCAGAGGCGGGGAATCAAACACGGGGAATCAGAGCTGGGGAATCAGAGGCGGGGAATCAGAGTTGGGGAATCAGAGGCGGGGAATCAAATATGGTGAAACAGAGGCGGGGAATCAGAGGCGGGGAATCAGAGGCGCAGAAACAGAGGCGGGGTATCAGATATGGGGAATCAGAGGTGGGGAATCAGGGGCGGGGTATCAGAGGCTGGGTATCAGACACGGGGATTCAGACGCGGGGAATCAGAGATGGGGAATCAGAGGCGGGGAATCAGAGGCAGGGAATCAGACGCGGGGAATCAGAGGCTGGGAATCAGAGCCTGGGAATCAGAGGCGGGGAATCAGAGGCAGGGAAAGAGAGGCAGGGAATCAGATATGGGGACTCAGAGGTGGGGAATCAGAGGTTGGGAATCAGAGGCAGGGAATCAGAGGCGGGGAATCAGAGGCGGGGAATCAGAGGCAGGGTTTCGGATGTGCGGAATCAGAGATGGGGAATCAGAGGTGGGGAATCAGAGTCCAGGAATCAGAGATGGGGAATCAGAGGCGGGGAATCAGAGGCGGAAAAACATAGGTGGGGAATCAGATACGGCGAATCAGAGGTGGGGAATCAGAGGCGGTGAATCAGAGATGGGGAATCAGAGGCGGGGAATCAGAGGCTGGAAATCAGACACGGGGAATCAGAGGCTGTGAATCAAAGGCGGGGAATCAGAGGCGGGTAATCAGAGCTGGGGAATCAGAGGCAGGGAATCAGAGTTGGGGATTCAGAGGCGGGGAATCAGATATGGGGAAACAGAGGCGGGGAATTAGAGGCGGGCAAACAGAGGCGGGGAATCAGATATGGTGAATCAGAGGTGGGGAATCAGAGGTTGTGAATCAGAGATGGGGAATCACAGGCGGGAAATCAGAGGCAGGGAATCAGAGCTGGGGAATCAGAGGCAGGGAATCAGAGCTGGGGAATCGGAGGCAGGGAATCAGAGTTGGGGAATCAGAGGCGGGGAATCAGATATGGGGAATCAGAGGCGGGGAATCAGAGGCGCGGAAAGAGAGGCGGGGCATCAGATATGGGGAATCAGAGGTGGGGAATCAGATATGGGGAAACAGAGGCAGGGAATCAGAGGCGGGGAAACAGAGGTGGGGAATCTGATATGGGGAATCAGAGGTGGCGAATGAAAGGCGGTGAATCAGAGATGGGGAATCAGAGGCGGGGAATCAGAGGCAGGGAATCAAACACGGGGAATCAGAGGTGGGGAATCAGAGCTGGGGAATCAGAGGCGGGGAATCAGAGTTGGGGAATCAGAGGCGGGGAATCAGATATGGGGAAACAAAGGTGGGGAATCAGAGGCAGGGAAACAGAGGTGGGGAATCAGATATGGGGAATCAGAGGTGGGGAATCAGAGGTTGGGAAACAGAGGCAGGGAATCAGAGGCGGGGAGTCAAAGGCGGGAAATCAGAGGCAGGGAATAAGATGTGCGGAATCAGAGATGGGGAATCAGAGGCAGCGAATCAGAGGCGGGGAACCAGAGGCGGGGAATGAGAGGCCGGGAATCAGAGGCCGGGAATGAGAGGCTGGGAATCAGTGGCCGGGAATCAGAGGCCGGGAATCATAGATGGGGAATCAGAGGCGGGGAATCAGAGGCGGGGAATCAGAGGCGCAGAAACAGAGGCGGGGTATCAGATATGGGGAATCAGAGGTGGGGAATCAGATACGGGGAATCAGAGGTGGGGAATCAGAGGCGGTGAATCAGAGGCGGGGAATCAGAGGCGGGGAATCAGAGCTGGGGAATCAGAGGCAGGGAATCAGAGTTGGGGATTCAGAGGCGTGGAATCAGATATGGGGAAACAGAGGCGGGGAATTAGAGGCGGGCAAACAGAGGCGGGGAATCAGATATGGTGAATCAGAGGTGGGGAATCAGAGGTTGTGAATCAGAGATGGGGAATCACAGGCGGGAAATCAGAGGCAGGGAATCAGAGCTGGGGAATCAGAGGCGGGGAATCAGAGCTGGGGAATCAGAGGCAGGGAATCAGAGTTGGGGATTCAGAGGCGGGGAATCAGAGCTGGGGAATCAGAGGCGGGGAATCAGAGGCAGGGAATCAGAGGCGGGGAATCAGAGGCAGGGAATCAGATATGGGGATTCAGAGGTGGGGAATCAGAGGTTGGGAATCAGAGGCAGGGAATCGGAGGCAGGGAATCAGAGGCAGGGAATCAGATGTGGGGAATCAGAGGCGGGGAATCAGAGCTGGGGAATCAGAGGCGGGGAATCAGAGTTTGGGAATCAGAGGCGGGGAATTAGATATGGGGAAACAGAGGCGGGGAATCAGAGGTGGGGAAACAGAGCTGGTGAATCAGAGGCGGGGAATCAGAGTTGGGGAATCAGAGGCGGGGAATCAGATATGGGGAATCAGAGGCGGGGAATCAGAGGCGCGGAAAGAGAGGCGGGGAATCAGATATGGGGAATCAGAGGTGGGGAATCCGGGGCGGGGTATCAGAGACTGGGTATCAAACACGGGGATTCAGAGGCGGGGAATCAGAGGCGGGGAATCAGAGCTGGGGAATCAGAGGCGGGGAATCAGAGTTGGGGAATCAGAGGCGGGGAATCAGATATGGGGAAACAGAGGCGGGGAATCAGAGGCGGGGAAACAGAGGCGGGGAATCTGATATGGGGAATCAGAGGTGGCGAATGAAAGGAAGTGAATCAGAGATGGGGAATCAGAGGTGGGGAATCAGAGGCAGGGAATCAAACACGGTGAATCAGAGGCAGGGAATCAGAGCTGGGGTATCAGAGGCGGGGAATCAGAGTTTGGGAATCAGAGGCGGGGAATTAGATATGGGGAAACAGAGGCGGGGAATCAGAGGCGGGGAAACAGAGCTGGGGAATCAGAGGCGGGGAGTCAGAGTTGGGGAATCAAAGGCGGGTAATCAGATATGGGGAATCAGAGGCGGGGAATCAGAGGCGCGGAAAGATAGGCGGGAAATCAGATATGGGGAATCAGAGGCGGGGAATCAGAGCTGGGGAATCAGAGGCAGGGAATCAGAGTTGGGGATTCAGAGGCGGGGAATCAGAGCTGGGGAATCAGAGGCGGGGAATCAGAGGCAGGGAATCAGAAGCGGGGAATCAGAGGCAGGGAATCAGATATGGGGATTAAGAGGTGGGGAATCAGAGGTTGGGAATCAGAGGCAGGGAATCGGCGGCAGGGAATCAGAGGCAGGGAATCAGATGTGGGGAATCAGAGGCGGGGAATCAGAGCTGGGGAATCAGAGGCGGGGAATCAGAGGCGCAGAAACAGAGGCGGGTTATCAGATATGGGGAATCAGAGGTGGGGAATCAGATACGGGGAATCAGAGGTGGGGAATCAGAGGCGGTGAATCAGAGGCGGGGAATCAGAGGCGGGGAATCAGAGCTGGGGAATCAGAGGCAGGGAATCAGAGTTGGGGATTCAGAGGCGGGGAATCAGATATGGGGAAACAGAGGCGGGGAATTAGAGGCGAGCAAACAGAGGCGGGGAATCAGATATGGTGAATCAGAGGTGGGGAATCAGAGGTTGTGAATCAGAGATGTGGAATCACAGGCGGGAAATCAGAGGCAGGGAATCAGAGCTGGGGAATCAGAGGCGGGGAATCAGAGCTGGGGAATCAGAGGCAGGGAATCAGAGTTGGGGATTCAGAGGCAGGGAATCAGAGATGGGGAATCAGAGGCGGGGAATCAGAGGCAGGGAATCAGACGCGGGGAATCAGAGGCTGGGAATCAGAGCCTGGGAATCAGAGGCGGGGAATCAGAGGCAGGGAAAGAGAGGCGGGGAATCAGATATGGGGACTCAGAGGTGGGGAATCAGAGGTTGGGAATCAGAGGCAGGGAATCAGAGGCGGGGAATCAGAGGCGGGGAATCAGAGGCAGGGTTTCGGATGTGCGGAATCAGAGATGGGGAATCAGAGGTGGGGAATCAGAGGCGGTGAATCAGAGATGGGGAATCAGAGGCGGGGAATCAGAGGCTGGAAATCAGACACGGGGAATCAGAGGCTGTGAATCAAAGGCGGGGAATCAGAGGCGGGTAATCAGAGCTGGGGAATCAGAGGCAGGGAATCAGAGTTGGGGATTCAGAGGCGGGGAATCAGATATGGGGAAACAGAGGCGGGGAATTAGAGGCGGGCAAACAGAGGCGGGGAATCAGATATGGTGAATCAGAGGTGGGGAATCAGAGGTTGTGAATCAGAGATGGGGAATCACAGGCGTGAAATCAGAGGCAGGGAATCAGAGCTGGGGAATCAGAGGCAGGGAATCAGAGCTGGGGAATCAGAGGCAGGGAATCAGAGTTGGGGAATCAGAGGCGGGGAATCAGATATGGGGAATCAGAGGCGGGGAATCAGAGGCGCGGAAAGAGAGGCGGGGCATCAGATATGGGGAATCAGAGGTGGGGAATCAGATATGGGGAAACAGAGGCAGGGAATCAGAGGCGGGGAAACAGAGGTGGGGAATCTGATATGGGGAATCAGAGGTGGCGAATGAAAGGCGGTGAATCAGAGATGGGGAATCAGAGGCGGGGAATCAGAGGCAGGGAATCAAACACGGGGAATCAGAGGTGGGGAATCAGAGCTGGGGAATCAGAGGCGGGGAATCAGAGTTGGGGAATCAGAGGCGGGGAATCAGATATGGGGAAACAAAGGTGGGGAATCAGAGGCAGGGAAACAGAGGTGGGGAATCAGATATGGGGAATCAGAGGTGGGGAATCAGAGGTTGGGAAACAGAGGCAGGGAATCAGAGGCGGGGAGTCAAAGGCGGGAAATCAGAGGCAGGGAATAAGATGTGCGGAATCAGAGATGGGGAATCAGAGGCAGCGAATCAGAGGCGGGGAACCAGAGGCGGGGAATGAGAGGCCGGGAATCAGAGGCCGGGAATGAGAGGCTGGGAATCAGTGGCCGGGAATCAGAGGCCGGGAATCATAGATGGGGAATCAGAGGCGGGGAATCAGAGGCGGGGAATCAGAGGCGCAGGAACAGAGGCGGGGTATCAGATATGGGGAATCAGAGGTGGGGAATCAGATACGGGGAATCAGAGGTGGGGAATCAGAGGCGGTGAATCAGAAGCGGGGAATCAGAGGCGGGGAATCAGAGCTGGGGAATCAGAGGCAGGGAATCAGAGTTGGGGATTCAGAGGCGTGGAATCAGATATGGGGAAACAGAGGCGGGGAATTAGAGGCGGGCAAACAGAGGCGGGGAATCAGATATGGTGAATCAGAGGTGGGGAATCAGAGGTTGTGAATCAGAGATGGGGAATCACAGGCGGGAAATCAGAGGCAGGGAATCAGAGCTGGGGAATCAGAGGC
This sequence comes from Narcine bancroftii, assembly GCF_036971445.1. Classification (NCBI taxonomy): domain Eukaryota; kingdom Metazoa; phylum Chordata; class Chondrichthyes; order Torpediniformes; family Narcinidae; genus Narcine; species Narcine bancroftii. The sequence goes on from NC_091474.1 coordinate 58,158,899, forward strand.
GGGGAATCAGAGCTGGGGAATCAGAGGCAGGGAATCAGAGTTGGGGATTCAGAGGCGGGGAATCAGAGCTGGGGAATCAGAGGCGGGGAATCAGAGGCAGGGAATCAGAGGCGGGGAGTCAGAGGCAGGGAATCAGATATGGGGATTCAGAGGTGGGGAATCAGAGGTTGGGAATCAGAGGCAGGGAATCGGAGGCAGGGAATCAGAGGCAGGGAATCAGATGTGGGGAATCAGAGGCGGGGAATCAGAGCTGGGGAATCAGAGGCGGGGAATCAGAGTTTGGGAATCAGAGGCGGGGAATTAGATATGGGGAAACAGAGGCGGGGAATCAGAGGTGGGGAAACAGAGCTGGTGAATCAGAGGCGGGGAATCAGAGTTGGGGAATCAGAGGCGGGGAATCAGATATGGGGAATCAGAGGCGGGGAATCAGAGGCGCGGAAAGAGAGGCGGGGAATCAGATATGGGGAATCAGAGGTGGGGAATCCGGGGCGGGGTATCAGAGACTGGGTATCAGACACGGGGATTCAGAGGCGGGGAATCAGAGGCGGGGAATCAGAGCTGGGGAATCAGAGGCGGGGAATCAGAGTTGGGGAATCAGAGGCGGGGAATCAGATATGGGGAAACAGAGGCGGGGAATCAGAGGCGGGGAAACAGAGGCGGGGAATCTGATATGGGGAATCAGAGGTGGCGAATGAAAGGAAGTGAATCAGAGATGGGGAATCAGAGGTGGGGAATCAGAGGCAGGGAATCAAACACGGTGAATCAGAGGCAGGGAATCAGAGCTGGGGTATCAGAGGCGGGGAATCAGAGTTTGGGAATCAGAGGCGGGGAATTAGATATGGGGAAACAGAGGCGGGGAATCAGAGGCGGGGAAACAGAGCTGGGGAATCAGAGGCGGGGAGTCAGAGTTGGGGAATCAGAGGCGGGTAATCAGATATGGGGAATCAGAGGCGGGGAATCAGAGGCGCGGAAAGATAGGCGGGAAGTCAGATATGGGGAATCAGAGGCGGGGAATCAGAGCTGGGGAATCAGAGTTGGGGATTCAGAGGCGGGGAATCAGAGCTGGGGAATCAGAGGCGGGGAATCAGAGGCAGGGAATCAGAGGCGGGGAATCAGAGGCAGGGAATCAGATATGGGGATTAAGAGGTGGGGAATCAGAGGTTGGGAATCAGAGGCAGGGAATCGGAGGCAGGGAATCAGAGGCAGGGAATCAGATGTGGGGAATTAGAGGCGGGGAATCAGAGCTGGGGAATCAGAGGCGGGGAATCAGAGGCGCAGAAACAGAGGCGGGGTATCAGATATGGGGAATCAGAGGTGGGGAATCAGATACTGGGAATCAGAGCTGTGGAATCAGAGGCGGTGTATCAGAGGCGGGGAATCAGAGGCGGGGAATCAGAGCTGGGGAATCAGAGGCCGGGAATCAGAGTTGGGGATTCAGAGGCGGGGAATCAGATATGGGGAAACAGAGGCGGGGAATTAGAGGCGGGCAAACAGAGGCGGGGAATCAGATATGGTGAATCAGAGGTGGGGAATCAGAGGTTGTGAATCAGAGATGGGGAATCACAGGCGGGAAATCAGAGGCAGGGAATCAGAGCTGGGGAATCAGAGGCGGGGAATCAGAGCTGGGGAATCAGAGGCATGGAATCAGAGTTGGGGATTCAGAGGCGGGGAATCAGAGCTGGGGAATCAGAGGCGGGGAATCAGAGGCAGGGAATCAGAGGCGGGGAGTCAGAGGCAGGGAATCAGATATGGGGATTCAGAGGTGGGGAATCAGAGGTTGGGAATCAGAGGCAGGGAATCGGAGGCAGGGAATCAGAGGCAGGGAATCAGATGTGGGGAATCAGAGGCGGGGAATCAGAGCTGGGGAATCAGAGGCGGGGAATCAGAGTTTGGGAATCAGAGGCGGGGAATTAGATATGGGGAAACAGAGGCGGGGAATCAGAGGTGGGGAAACAGAGCTGGTGAATCAGAGGCGGGGAATCAGAGATGGGGAATCAGAGGCGGGGAATCAGATATGGGGAATCAGAGGCGGGGAATCAGAGGCGCGGAAAGAGAGGCGGGGAATCAGATATGGGGAATCAGAGGTGGGGAATCAGGGGCGGGGAATGAGAGGCCGGGAATCAGAGGCCGGGGAATCAGAGGCGGGGAATCAGAGATGGGGAATCAAAGGCTGGGAATCAAACACGGGGAATCAGAGCTGGGGAATCAGAGGCGGGGAATCAGAGTTGGGGAATCAGATATGAGGAATCAGAGGTGGGGAATCAGGGGCGGGGAATCAGTGGCAGGGAATCAGAGGCGGGGAATCAGATGCGGGGAATCAGAGGCAGGGAATCAGACACGGGGAATCAGAGGCGGGGAATCAGAGATGGGGAATCAGAGGCGGTGAATCAGAGGCAGGGAATCGGATGCCGGGAATCAGAGGCGGGGAATAAGAGCTGGGGAATCAGAGGCGGGGAATCAGAGTTGGGGAATCAGAGGCGGGGAATCAGATATGGTGAATCAGAGGTGGGGAATCAGAGGTTGTGAATCAGAGATGGGGAATCACAGGCGGGAAATCAGAGGCAGGGAATCAGAGGTGGTGAATCAGATATGGGGAAACAGAGGTGGGGAATCAGAGGCAGGGAAACAGAGGTGGGGAATCAGATATGGGGAATCAGAGGTGGGGAATCAGAGGCCGGGAATCAGAGGCGGTGAATCAGAGGCAAGGAATCCGACACCGGGAATCAGAGATGGGGAATCAGAGGCGGGGAATCAAACACGGGGAATCAGAGCTGGGGAATCAGAGGCGGGGAATCAGAGTTGGGGAATCAGAGGCGGGGAATCAGATATGGGGAAACAGATATGGGGAAACAGAGGCGGGGAATCAGAGGTGGGGAAACAGAGCTGGTGAATCAGAGGCGGGGAATCAGAGATGGGGAATCAGAGGCAGGGAATCAAACACGGTGAATCAGAGGCAGGGAATCAGAGCTGGGGATTCAGAGGCGGGGAATCAGAGCTGGGGAATCAGAGGCGGGGAATCAGAGGCAGGGAATCAGAGGCGGGGAATCAGAGGCAGGGAATCAGATGTGGGGAATCAGAGGCGGGGAATCAGAGCTGGGGAATCAGAGTCGGGGAATCAGAGTTTGGGAATCAGAGGCGGGGAATTAGATATGGGGAAACAGAGGCGGGGAATCAGAGGTGGGGAAACAGAGCTGGGGAATCAGAGGCGGGGAATCAGAGTTGGGGAATCAGAGGCGGGGAATCAGATATGGGGAAGCAGAGGTGGGGAATCAGAGGCGCGGAAAGAGAGGCGTGGAATCAGATATGGGGAATCAGAGGTGGGGAATCAGATATGGGGAAACAGAGGCGGGGAATCAGAGTTGGGGAATCAGAGGCGGGGAATCAGATATGGGGAAACAGAGGTGGGGAATCAGAGGCAGGGAAACAGAGGTGGGGAATCAGATATGGGGAATCAGAGGTGGGGAATCAGAGGTTGGGAAACAGAGGCAGGGAATCAGAGGCGGGGAGTCAGAGGCGGGGAATCAGAGGCAGGGAATCAGATGTGCGGAATCAGAGATGGGGAATCAGAGGCAGCGAATCAGAGGCGGGGAACCAAAGGCGGGGAATCAGAGGCCGGGAATCAGAGGCCGGGCATGAGAGGCCGGGAATCAGAGGCCGGGAATCAGAGGCCGGGAATCAGAGATGGGGAATCAGAGGCGGGGAATCAAACATGGGGAATCAGAGCTGGGGAATCAGAGGCGGGGAATCAGAGTTGGGGAATCAGAGTCGGGGAATCAGATATGGGGCAACAGAGGCGGGGAATCAGAGGCGGGGAATCAGAGGCGCAGAAACAGAGGCGGGGTATCAGATATGGGGAATCAGAGGTGGGGAATCAGGGGCGGGGTATCAGAGGCTGGGTATCAGACACGGGGATTCAGAGGCGGGGAATCAGAGATGGGGAATCAGAGGCGGGGAATCAGAGGCAGGGAATCAGACGCGGGGAATCAGAGGCAGGGAATCAGAGCCTGGGAATCAGAGGCGGGGTATCAGAGGCGGGGTAACAGAGGCGGGGAATCAGAGTTGGGGAATCAGAGGCGGGGAATCAGATATGGGGAGTCAGAGGCGGGGAATCAGAGGCAGGGAATCAGATGTGCGGAATCAGAGATGGGGAATCAGAGGCGGGGAATCAGAGGCAGGGAATCAGACGCGGGGAATCAGACGCGGGGAATCAGACCCTGGGAATAAGAGGCGGGGTATCAGAGGCGGGGAAACAGAGGCGGGGAATCAGATATGGGGACTCAGAGGTGGGGAATCAGAGGTTGGGAATCAGAGGAAGGGAATCAGAGGCGGGGAATCAGAGGCGGGGAATCAGAGGCAGGGATTCGGATGTGCGGAATATGAGAAGGGGAATCAGAGGTGGGGAATCAGAGTCCAGGAATCAGAGAAGGGGAATCAGAGGCGGGGAATCAGAGGCGGGAAAACATAGGTGGGGAATCATATACGGGGAATAAGAGGTGGGGAATCAGAGGCGGTGAATCAGAGATGTGGAATCAGAGGCGGGGAATTAGAGGCTGGAAATCAGACACGGGGAATCAGAGGCTGTGAATCAGAGGCGGGGAATCAGAGGCGGGGAATCAGAGCTGGGGAATCAGAGGCAGGGAATCAGAGTTGGGGATTCAGAGGCGGGTAATCAGATATGGGGAAATAGAGGCGGGGAATTAGAGGCGGGCAAACAGAGGCGGGGAATCAGATATGGTGAATCAGAGGTTTGGAATCAGAGGTTGTGAAACAGAGATGGGGAATCACAGGCGGGATATCAGAGGCAGGAAATCAGAGCTGGCGAATCAGAGGAGGGGAATCAGAGCTGGGGAATCACAGGCAGGGAATCAGAGTTTGGGAATCAGAGGCGGGGAATTAGATTTGGGGAAACAGAGGCGGGGAATCAGAGGTGGGGAAACAGAGCTGGGGAATCAGAGGCGTGGAATCAGAGTTGGGGAATCAGAGGCGGGGAATCAGATATGGGGAATCAGAGGTGGGGAATCAGAGGCGCGGAAAGAGAGGCGGGGAATCAGATATAGGGAATCAGAGGTGGGGATCAGGGGTGGGGTATCAGAGGCTGGGTATCAGACACGGGGATTCAGATGCGGGGAATCAGAGCTGGGTAATCAGAGGCGGGGAATCAGAGTTGGGGAATCAGAGGCGGGGAATCAGATATGGGGAAACAGAGGCGGGGAATCAGAGGCGGGGAAACAGAGGCGGGGAATCTGATTGGGGAATCAGAGGTGGCGAATGAAAGGCGGTGAATCAGATATGGGGAATCAAAGGCGGGGAATCAGAGGCAGGGAATCAAACACGGGGAATCAGAGCTGGGGAATCAGAGCTGGGGAATCAGTGGCGGGGAATCAGAGTTGGGGAATCAGAGGCGGAGAATCAGATATGGGGAAACAGAGGTGGGGAATCAGAGGCAGGGAAACAGAGGTGGGGAATCAGATATGGGGAATCAGAGGTGGGGAATCAAAGGTTTGGAAACAGAGGCAGGGAATCAGAGGCGGGGAGTCAGAGGCGGGGAATCAGATTCAGGGAATCAGATGTGCGGAATCAGAGATGGGGAATCAGAGGCAGCGAATCAGAGGCAGGGAACCAGAGGCGGGGAATCAGAGGCTGGGAATCAGAGGCCGGGAATGAGAGGCCGGGAATCAGAGGCCGGGAATCAGAGGCCGCGAATCAGAGATGGGGAATCAGACGCGGGGAATCAAACACGGGGAACCAGAGCTGGGGAATCAGAGGCGGGGAATCAGAGTTGGGGAATCAGAGGCGGGGAATCAGATATGGGGAAACAGAGGCGGGGAAACAGAGGCAGGGAATCAGAGGCGGGGAGTCAGAGGCGGGGAATCAGAGGCAGGGAATCAGATGTGCGGAATCAGAGATGGGGATTCAGGGGCAGCGAATCAGAGGCGGGGAACCAGAGGCGGGGAATCAGAGGCCGGGAATCAGAGGCCGGGAATCAGAGGCCGGGAATCAGAGGCCTGGAAATAGAGGCCGGGAATCAGAGATGGGGAATCAGAGGCAGGGAATCAAACACGGGGAATCAGAGCTGGGGAATCAGAGGCGGGGAATCAGAGTTGGGGAATCAGAGGCGGGGAATCAAATATGGTGAAACAGAGGCGGGGAATCAGAGGCGGGGAATCAGAGGCGCAGAAAGAGAGGCGGGGTATCAGATATGGGGAATCAGAGGTGGGGAATCAGGGGCGGGGTATCAGAGGCTGGGTATCAGACACGGGGATTCAGAGGCGGGGAATCAGAGATGGGGAATCAGAGGCGGGGAATCAGAGGCAGGGAATCAGACGCGGGGAATCAGAGGCTGGGAATCAGAGCCTGGGAATCAGAGGCGGGGAATCAGAGGCAGGGAAAGAGAGGCGGGGAATCAGATATGGGGACTCAGAGGTGGGGAATCAGAGGTTGGGAATCAGAGGCAGGGAATCAGAGGCGGGGAATCAGAGGCGGGGAATCAGAGGCAGGGTTTCGGATGTGCGGAATCTGAGATGGGGAATCAGAGGTGGGGAATCAGAGTCCAGGAATCAGAGATGGGGAATCAGAGGCGGGGAATCAGAGGCGGAAAAACATAGGTGGGGAATCAGTTACGGCGAATCAGAGGTGGGGAATCAGAGGCGGTGAATCAGAGATCGGGAATCAGAGGCGGGGAATCAGAGGCTGGAAATCAGACGCGGGGAATCAGAGGCTGTGAATCAAAGGCGGGGAATCAGAGGCGGGTAATCAGAGCTGGGGAATCAGAGGCAGGGAATCAGAGTTGGGGATTCAGAGGCGGGGAATCAGATATGGGGAAACAGAGGCGGGGAATTAGAGGCGGGCAAACAGAGGCGGGGAATCAGATATGGTGAATCAGAGGTGGGGAATCAGAGGTTGTGAATCAGAGATGGGGAATCACAGGCGGGAAATCAGAGGCAGGGAATCAGAGCTGGGGAATCAGAGGCAGGGAATCAGAGCTGGGGAATCAGAGGCAGGGAATCAGAGTTGGGGATTCAGAGGCGGGGAATCAGAGCTGGGGAATCAGAGGCGGGGAATCAGAGGCAGGAATCAGAGGCGGGGAATCAGAGGCAGGGAATCAGATATGGGGATTCAGAGGTGGGGAATCAGAGGTTGGGAATCAGAGGCATGGAATCGGAGGCAGGGAATCAGAGGCAGGGAATCAGATGTGGGGAATCACAGGCGGGGTATCAGAGCTGGGGAATCAGAGTCGGGGAATCAGAGTTTGGGAATCAGAGGCGGGGAATTAGATATGGGGAAACAGAGGCGGGGAATCAGAGGTGGGGAAACAGGGCTGGGGAATCAGAGGCGGGGAATCAGATTTGGGGAATCAGAGGCGGGGAATCAGATATGGGGAATCAGAGGCGGGGAATCAGAGGCGCAGAAAGAGAGGCGGGGCATCAGATATGGGGAATCAGAGGTGGGGAATCAGATATGGGGAAACAGAGGCGGGGAATCAGAGGCGGGGAAACAGAGGTGGGGAATCTGATATGGGGAATCAGAGGTGGCGAATGAAAGGCGGTGAATCAGAGATGGGGAATGAGAGGCGGGGAATCAGAGGCAGGGAATCAAACACGGGGAATCAGAGGTGGGGAATCAGAGCTGGGGAATCAGAGGCGGGGAATCAGAGTTGGGGAATCAGAGGCGGGGAATCAGATATGGGGAAACAAAGGTGGGGAATCAGAGGCAGGGAAACAGAGGTGGGGAATCAGATATGGGGAATCAGAGGTGGGGAATCAGAGGTTGGGAAACAGAGGCAGGGAATAAGAGGCGGGGAGTCAAAGGCGGGAAATCAGAGGCAGGGAATAAGATGTGCGGAATCAGAGATGGGGAATCAGAGGCAGCGAATCAGAGGCGGGGAACCAGAGGCGGGGAATGAGAGGCCGGGAATCAGAGGCCGGGAATGAGAGGCTGGGAATCAGTGGCCGGGAATCAGAGGCCGGGAATCATAGATGGGGAATCAGAGGCGGGGAATCAGAGGCGGGGAATCAGAGGCGCAGAAACAGAGGCGGGGTATCAGATATGGGGAATCAGAGGTGGGGAATCAGATACGGGGAATCAGAGGTGGGGAATCAGAGGCGGTGAATCAGAGGCGGGGAATCAGAGGCGGGGAATCAGAGGCCGGGAATGAGAGGCCGGGAATCAGAGGCCGGGAAATAGAGGCCGGGAATCAGAGATGGGGAATCAGAGGCGGGGAATCAAACACGGGGAATCAGAGCTGGGGAATCAGAGGCGGGGAATCAGAGTTGGTGAATCAGAGGCGGGGAATCAAATATGGTGAAACAGAGGCGGGGAATCAGAGGCGGGGAATCAGAGGCGCAGAAACAGAGGCGGGGTATGAGATATGGGGAATCAGAGGTGGGGAATCAGTGGCGGGGTATCAGAGGCTGGGTATCAGACACGGGGATTCAGAGGCGGGGAATCAGAGATGGGGAATCAGAGGCGGGGAATCAGAGGCAGGGAATCAGACGCGGGGAATCAGAGGCTGGGAATCAGAGCCTGGGAATCAGAGGCGGGGTATCAGAGGCGGGGTAACAGAGGCGGGGAATCAGAGTTGGGGAATCAGAGGCGGGGAATCAGATATGGGGAGTCAGAGGCGGGGAATCAGAGGCAGGGAATCAGATGTGCGGAATCAGAGATGGGGAATCAGAGGCGGGGAATCAGAGGCAGGGAATCAGACGCGGGGAATCAGAGGCAGGGAATCAGACCCTGGGAATAAGAGGCGGGGTATCAGAGGCGGGGAAACAGAGGCGGGGAATCAGATATGGGGACTCAGAGGTGGGGAATCAGAGGTTGGGAATCAGAGGAAGGGAATCAGAGGCGGGGAATCAGAGGCGGGGAATCAGAGGCAGGGATTCGGATGTGCGGAATATGAGAAGGGGAATCAGAGGTGGGGAATCAGAGTCCAGGAATCAGAGAAGGGGAATCAGAGGCGGGGAATCAGAGGCGGGAAAACATAGGTGGGGAATCAGATACGGGGAATAAGAGGTGGGGAATCAGAGGTGGTGAATCAGAGATGGGGAATCAGAGGCGGGGAATTAGAGGCTGGAAATCAGACACGGGGAATCAGAGGCTGTGAATCAGAGGCGGGGAATCAGAGGCGGGGAATCAGAGCTGGGGAATCAGAGGCAGGGAATCAGAGTTGGGGATTCAGAGGCGGGTAATCAGATATGGGGAAACAGAGGCGGGGAATTAGAGGCGGGCAAACAGAGGCGGGGAATCAGATATGGTGAATCAGAGGTTTGGAATCAGAGGTTGTGAAACAGAGATGGGGAATCACAGGCGGGAAATCAGAGGCAGGAAATCAGAGCTGGCGAATCAGAGGCGGGGAATCAGAGCTGGGGAATCACAGGCGGGGAATCAGAGTTTGGGAATCAGAGGCGGGGAATTAGATTTGGGGAAACAGAGGCGGGGAATCAGAGGTGGCGAATGAAAGGCGGTGAATCAGAGATGGGGAATCAAAGGCGGGGAATCAGAGGCAGGGAATCAAACACGGGGAATCAGAGGTGGGGAATCAGAGCTGGGGAATCAGTGGCGGGGAATCAGAGTTGGGGAATCAGAGGCGGAGAATCAGATATGGGGAAACAGAGGTGGGGAATCAGAGGCAGGGAAACAGAGGTGGGGAATCAGATATGGGGAATCAGAGGTGGGGAATCAAAGGTTTGGAAACAGAGGCAGGGAATCAGAGGCGGGGAGTCAGAGGCGGGGAATCAGATTCAGGGAATCAGATGTGCGGAATCAGAGATGGGGAATCAGAGGCAGCGAATCAGAGGCAGGGAACCAGAGGCGGGGAATCAGAGGCTGGGAATCAGAGGCCGGGAATGAGAGGCCGGGAATCAGAGGCCGGGAATCAGAGGCCGGGAATCAGAGATGGGGAATCAGAGGCGGGGAATCAAACACGGGGAACCAGAGCTGGGGAATCAGAGGCGGGGAATCAGAGTTGGGGAATCAGAGGCGGGGAATCAGATATGGGGAAACAGAGGCGGGGAAACAGAGGCAGGGAATCAGAGGCGGGGAGTCAGAGGCGGGGAATCAGAGGCAGGGAATCAGATGTGCGGAATCAGAGATGGGGATTCAGGGGCAGCGAATCAGAGGCGGGGAACCAGAGGCGGGGAATCAGAGGCCGGGAATCAGAGGCCGGGAATGAGAGGCCGGGAATCAGAGGCCGGGAAATAGAGGCCGGGAATCAGAGATGGGGAATCAGAGGCGGGGAATCAAACACGGGGAATCAGAGCTGGCGAATCAGAGGCGGGGAATCAGAGTTGGGGAATCAGAGGCGGGGAATCAAATATGGTGAAACAGAGGCGGGGAATCAGAGGCGGGGAATCAGAGGCGCAGAAACAGAGGCGGGGTATCAGATATGGGGAATCAGAGGTGGGGAATCAGGGGCGGGGTATCAGAGGCTGGGTATCAGACACGGGGATTCAGGGGCGGGGAATCAGAGATGGGGAATCAGAGGCGTGGAATCAGAGGCAGGGAATCAGACGCGGGGAATCAGAGGCTGGGAATCAGAGCCTGGGAATCAGAGGCGGGGAATCAGAGGCAGGGAAAGAGAGGCGGAAAATCAGATATGGGGACTCAGAGGTGGGGAATCAGAGGTTGGGAATCAGAGGCAGGGAATCAGAGGCGGGGAATCAGAGGCGGGGAATCAGAGGCAGGGTTTCGGATGTGCGGAATCAGAGCTGGGGAATCAGAGGTGGGGAATCAGAGTCCAGGAATCAGAGATGGGGAATCAGAGGCGGGGAATCAGAGGCGGAAAAACATAGGTGGGGAATCAGATACGGCGAATCAGAGGTGGGGAATCAGAGGCGGTGAATCAGAGATGGGGAATCAGAGGCGGGGAATCAGAGGCTGGAAATCAGACAAGGGGAATCAGAGGCTGTGAATCAAAGGCGGGGAATCAGAGGCGGGTAATCAGAGCTGGGGAATCAGAGGCAGGGAATCAGAGTTGGGGATTCAGAGGCGGGGAATCAGATATGGGGAAACAGAGGCGGGGAATTAGAGGCGGGCAAACAGAGGCGGGGAATCAGATATGGTGAATCAGAGGTGGGGAATCAGAGGTTGTGAATCAGAGATGGGGAATCACAGGCGGGAAATCAGAGGCAGGGAATCAGAGCTGGGGAATCAGAGGCAGGGAATCAGAGCTGGGGAATCAGAGGCAGGGAATCAGAGTTGGGGATTCAGAGGCGGGGAATCAGAGCTGGGGAATCAGAGGCGGGGAATCAGAGGCAGGAATCAGAGGCGCGGAAAGAGAGGCGGGGCATCAGATATGGGGAATCAGAGGTGGGGAATCAGATATGGGGAAACAGAGGCGGGGAATCAGAGGCGGGGAAACAGAGGTGGGGAATCTGATATGGGGAATCAGAGGTGGCGAATGAAAGGCGGTGAATCAGAGATGGGGAATCAGAGGCGGGGAATCAGAGGCAGGGAATCAAACACGGGGAATCAGAGGTGGGGAATCAGAGCTGGGGAATCAGAGGCGGGGAATCAGAGTTGGGGAATCAGAGGCGGGGAATCAGATATGGGGAAACAAAGGTGGGGAATCAGAGGCAGGGAAACAGAGGTGGGGAATCAGATATGGGGAATCAGAGGTGGGGAATCAGAGGTTGGGAAACAGAGGCAGGGAATCAGAGGCGGGGAGTCAAAGGCGGGAAATCAGAGGCAGGGAATAAGATGTGCGGAATCAGAGATGGGAAATCAGAGGCAGCGAATCAGAGGCGGGGAACCAGAGGCGGGGAATGAGAGGCCGGGAATCAGAGGCCGGGAATGAGAGGCTGGGAATCAGTGGCCGGGAATTAGAGGCCGGGAATCATAGATGGGGAATCAGAGGCGGGGAATCAGAGGCGGGGAATCAGAGGCGCAGAAACAGAGGCGGGGTATCAGATATGGGGAATCAGAGGTGGGGAATCAGATACGGGGAATCAGAGGTGGGGAATCAGAGGCGGTGAATCAGAGGCGGGGAATCAGAGGCGGGGAATCAGAGGCCGGGAATGAGAGGCCGGGAATCAGAGGCCGGGAAATAGAGGCCGGGAATCAGAGATGGGGAATCAGAGGCGGGGAATCAAACACGGGGAATCAGAGCTGGGGAATCAGAGGCGGGGAATCAGAGTTGGTGAATCAGAGGCGGGGAATCAAATATGGTGAAACAGAGGCGGGGAATCAGAGGCGGGGAATCAGAGGCGCAGAAACAGAGGCGGGGTATCAGATATGGGGAATCAGAGGTGGGGAATCAGGGGCGGGGTATCAGAGGCTGGGTATCAGACACGGGGATTCAGAGGCGGGGAATCAGAGATGGGGAATCAGAGGCGGGGAATCAGAGGCAGGGAATCAGACGCGGGGAATCAGAGGCTGGGAATCAGAGCCTGGGAATCAGAGGCGGGGAATCAGAGGCAGGGAAAGAGAGGCGGGGAATCAGATATGGGGACTCAGAGGTGGGGAATCAGAGGTTAGGAATCAGAGGCAGGGAATCAGAGGCGGGGAATCAGAGGCGGGGAATCAGAGGCAGGGTTTCGGATGTGCGGAATCAGAGATGGGGAATCAGAGGTGGGGAATCAGAGTCCAGGAATCAGAGATGGGGAATCAGAGGCGGGGAATCAGAGGCGGAAAAACATAGGTGGGGAATCAGATACGGCGAATCAGAGGTGGGGAATCAGAGGCGGTGAATCAGCGATGGGGAATCAGAGGCGGGGAATCAGAGGCTGGAAATCAGACACGGGGAATCAGAGGCTGTGAATCAAAGGCGGGGAATCAGAGGCGGGTAATCAGAGCTGGGGAATCAGAGGCAGGGAATCAGATTTGGGGATTCAGAGGCGGGGAATCAGATATGGGGAAACAGAGGCGGGGAATTAGAGGCGGGCAAACAGAGGCGGGGAATCAGATATGGTGAATCAGAGGTGGGGAATCAGAGGTTGTGAATCAGAGATGGGGAATCACAGGCGCGAAATCAGAGGCAGGGAATCAGAGCTGGGGAATCAGAGGCAGGGAATCAGAGCTGGGGAATCAGAGGCAGGGAATCAGAGTTGGGGAATCAGAGGCGGGGAATCAGATATGGGGAATCAGAGGCGGGGAATCAGAGGCGCGGAAAGAGAGGCGGGGCATCAGATATGGGGAATCAGAGGTGGGGAATCAGATATGGGGAAACAGAGGCGGGGAATCAGAGGCGGGGAAACAGAGGTGGGGAATCTGATATGGGGAATCAGAGGTGGCGAATGAAAGGCGGTGAATCAGAGATGGGGAATCAGAGGCGGGGAATCAGAGGCAGGGAATCAAACACGGGGAATCAGAGGTGGGGAATCAGAGCTGGGGAATCAGAGGCGGGGAATCAGAGTTGGGGAATCAGAGGCGGGGAATCAGATATGGGGAAACAAAGGTGGGGAATCAGAGGCAGGGAAACAGAGGTGGGGAATCAGATATGGGGAATCAGAGGTGGGGAATCAGAGGTTGGGAAACAGAGGCAGGGAATCAGAGGCGGGGAGTCAAAGGCGGGAAATCAGAGGCAGGGAATAAGATGTGCAGAATCAGAGATGGGGAATCAGAGGCAGCGAATCAGAGGCGGGGAACCAGAGGCGGGGAATGAGAGGCCGGGAATCAGAGGCCGGGAATGAGAGGCTAGGAATCAGTGGCCGGGAATCAGAGGCCGGGAATCATAGATGGGGAATCAGAGGCGGGGAATCAGAGGCGGGGAATCAGAGGCGCAGAAACAGAGGCGGGGTATCAGATATGGGGAATCAGAGGTGGGGAATCAGATACGGGGAATCAGAGGTGGGGAATCAGAGGCGGTGAATCAGAGGCGGGGAATCAGAGGCGGGGAATCAGAGCTGGGGAATCAGAGGCAGGGAATCAGAGTTGGGGAATCAGAGGCGGGGAATCAGATATGGGGAAACAGAGGCGGGGAATTAGAGGCGGGCAAACAGAGGCGGGGAATCAGATATGGTGAATCAGAGGTGGGGAATCAGAGGTTGTGAATCAGAGATGGGGAATCACAGGCGGGAAATCAGAGGCAGGGAATCAGAGCTGGGGAATCAGAGGCGGGGAATCAGAGCTGGGGAATCAGAGGCAGGGAATCAGAGTTGGGGATTCAGAGGCGGGGAATCAGAGCTGGGGAATCAGAGGCGGGGAATCAGAGGCAGGGAATCAGAGGCGGGGAATCAGAGGCAGGGAATCAGATATGGGGATTCAGAGGTGGGGAATCAGAGGTTGGGAATCAGAGGCAGGGAATCGGAGGGAGGGAATCAGAGGCAGGGAATCAGATGTGGGGAATCAGAGGCGGGGAATCAGAGCTGGGGAATCAGAGGCGCGGAATCAGAGTTTGGGAATCAGAGGCGGGGAATTAGATATGGGGAAACAGAGGCGGGGAATCAGAGGTGGGGAAACAGAGCTGGTGAATCAGAGGCGGGGAATCAGAGTTGGGGATTCAGAGGCGGGGAATCAGATATGGGGAATCAGAGGCGGGGAATCAGAGGCGCGGAAAGAGAGGCGGGGAATCAGATATGGGGAATCAGAGGTGGGGAATCCGGGGCGGGGTATCAGAGACTGGGTATCAGACACGGGGATTCAGAGGCGGGGAATCAGAGGCGGGGAATCAGAGCTGGGGAATCAGAGGCGGGGAATCAGAGTTGGGGAATCAGAGGCGGGGAATCAGATATGGGGAAACAGAGGCGGGGAATCAGAGGCGGGGAAACAGAGGCGGGGTATCTGATATGGGGAATCAGAGGTGGCGAATGAAAGGAAGTGAATCAGAGATGGGGAATCAGAGGTGGGGAATCAGAGGCAGGGAATCAAACACGGTGAATCAGAGGCAGGGAATCAGAGCTGGGGTATCAGAGGCGGGGAATCAGAGTTTGGGAATCAGAGGCGGGGAATTAGATATGGGGAAACAGAGGCGGGGAATCAGAGGCGGGGAAACAGAGCTGGGGAATCAGAGGCGGGGAGTCAGAGTTGGGGAATCAGAGGCGGGTAATCAGATATGGGAAATCAGAGGCGGGGAATCAGAGGCGCGGAAAGATAGGCGGGAAATCAGATATGGGGAATCAGAGGCGCAGAAACAGAGGCGGGGTATCAGATATGGGGAATCAGAGGTGGGGAATCAGATACGGGGAATCAGAGGTGGGGAATCAGAGGCGGTGAATCAGAGGCGGGGAATCAGAGGCAGGGAATCAGAGGCCGGGAATGAGAGGCCGGGAATCAGAGGCCGGGAAATAGAGGCCGGGAATCAGAGATGGGGAATCAGAGGCGGGGAATCAAACACGGGGAATCAGAGCTGGGGAATCAGAGCTGGGGAATCAGAGGCGGGGAATCAGAGTTGGGGAATCAGAGGCAGGGAATCAAATATGGTGAAACAGAGGCGGGGAATCAGAGGCGGGGAATCAGAGGCGCAGAAACAGAGGCGGGGTATCAGATATGGGGAATCAGAGGTGGGGAATCAGGGGCGGGGTATCAGAGGCTGGGTATCAGACACGGGGATTCAGAGGCGGGGAATCAGAAATGGGGAATCAGAGGCGGGGAATCAGAGGCAGGGAATCAGACGCGGGGAATCAGAGGCTGGGAATCAGAGCCTGGGAATCAGAGGCGGGGAATCAGAGGCAGGGAAAGAGAGGCGGGGAATCAGATATGGGGACTCAGAGGTGGGGAATCAGAGGCTGGGAATCAGAGCCTGGGAATCAGAGGCGGGGAATCAGAGGCAGGGAAAGAGAGGCGGGGAATCAGAGGCTGGGAATCAGAGACTGGGAATCAGAGGCGGGGAATCAGAGGCAGGGAAAGAGAGGCGGGGAATCAGATATGGGGACTCAGAGGTGGGGAATCAGAGGCTGGGAATCAGAGCCTGGGAATCAGAGATGGGGAATCAGAGGCGGGGAATCAGAGGCGGAAAAACATAGGTGGGGAATCAGATACGGCGAATCAGAGGTGGGGAATCAGAGGCGGTGAATCAGAGATGGGGAATCAGAGGCGGGGAATCAGAGGCTGGAAATCAGACACTGGGAATCAGAGGCTGTGAATCAAAGGCGGGGAATCAGAGGCGGGTAATCAGAGCTGGGGAATCAGAGGCAGGGAATCAGAGTTGGGGATTCAGAGGCGGGGAATCAGATATGGGGAAACAGAGGCGGGGAATAAGAGGCGGGCAAACAGAGGCGGGGAATCAGATATGGTGAATCAGAGGTGGGGAATCAGAGGTTGTGAATCAGAGATGGGGAATCACAGGCGGGAAATCAGAGGCAGGGAATCAGAGCTGGGGAATCAGAGGCAGGGAATCAGAGCTGGGGAATCAGAGGCAGGGAATCAGAGTTGGGGAATCAGAGGCGGGGAATCAGATATGGGGAATCAGAGGCGGGGAATCAGAGGCGCGGAAAGAGAGGCGGGGCATCAGATATGGGGAATCAGAGGTGGGGAATCAGATATGGGGAAACAGAGGCGGGGAATCAGAGGCGGGGAAACAGAGGTGGGGAATCTGATATGGGGAATCAGAGGTGGCGAATGAAGGGCGGTGAATCAGAGATGGGGAATCAGAGGCGGGGAATCAGAGGCAGGGAATCAAACACGGGGAATCAGAGGTGGGGAATCAGAGCTGGGGAATCAGAGGCGAGGAATCAGAGTTGGGGAATCAGAGGCGGGGAATCAGATATGGGGAAACAAAGGTGGGGAATCAGAGGCAGGGAAACAGAGGTGGGGAATCAGATATGGGGAATCAGAGGTGGGGAATCAGAGGTTGGGAAACAGAGGCAGGGAATCAGAGGCGGGGAGTCAAAGGCGGGAAATCAGAGGCATGGAATAAGATGTGCGGAATCAGAGATGGGGAATCAGAGGCAGCGAATCAGAGGCGGGGAACCAGAGGCGGGGAATGAGAGGCCGGGAATCAGAGGCCGGGAAAGAGAGGCTGGGAATCAGTGGCCGGGAATCAGAGGCCGGGAATCATAGATGGGGAATCAGAGGCGGGGAATCAGAGGCGGGGAATCAGAGGCGCAGAAACAGAGGCGGGGTATCAGATATGGGGAATCAGAGGTGGGGAATCAGATACGGGGAATCAGAGGTGGGGAATCAGAGGCGGTGAATCAGAGGCGGGGAATCAGAGGCGGGGAATCAGAGCTGGGGAATCAGAGGCAGGGAATCAGAGTTGGGGAATCAGAGGCGGGGAATCAGATATGGGGAAACAGAGGCGGGGAATTAGAGGCGGGAAAACAGAGGCGGGGAATCAGATATGGTGAATCAGAGGTGGGGAATCAGAGGTTGTGAATCAGAGATGGGGAATCACAGGCGGGAAATCAGAGGCAGGGAATCAGAGCTGGGGAATCTGAGGCGGGGAATCAGAGCTGGGGAATCAGAGGCAGGGAATCAGAGTTGGGGATTCAGAGGCGGGGAATCAGAGCTGGGGAATCAGAGGTGGGGAATCAGAGGCAGGGAATCAGAGGCGGGGAATCAGAGGCAGGGAATCAGATATGGGGATTCAGAGGTGGGGAATCAGAGGTTGGGAATCAGAGGCAGGGAATCGGAGGGAGGGAATCAGAGGCAGGGAATCAGATGTGGGGAATCAGAGGCGGGGAATCAGAGCTGGGGAATCAGAGGCGGGGAATCAGTGTTTGGGAATCAGAGGCGGGGAATTAGATATGGGGAAACAGAGGCGGGGAATCAGAGGTGGGGAAACAGAGCTGGTGAATCAGAGGCGGGGAATCAGAGTTGGGGAATCAGAGGCGGGGAATCAGATATGGGGAATCAGAGGCGGGGAATCAGAGGCGCGGAAAGAGAGGCGGGGAATCAGATATGGGGAATCAGAGGTGGGGAATCCGGGGCGGGGTATCAGAGACTGGGTATCAGACACGGGGATTCAGAGGCGGGGAATCAGAGGCGGGGAATCAGAGCTGGGGAATCAGAGGCGGGGAATCAGAGTTGGGGAATCAGAGGCGGGGAATCAGATATGGGGAAACAGAGGCGGAGAATCAGAGGCGGGGAAACAGAGGCGGGGTATCTGATATGGGGAATCAGAGGTGGCGAATGAAAGGAAGTGAATCAGAGATGGGGAATCAGAGGTGGGGAATCAGAGGCAGGGAATCAAACACGGTGAATCAGAGGCAGGGAATCAGAGCTGGGGTATCAGAGGCGGGGAATCAGAGTTTGGGAATCAGAGGCGGGGAATTAGATATGGGGAAACAGAGGCGGGGAATCAGAGGCGGGGAAACAGAGCTGGGGAATCAGAGGCGGGGAGTCAGAGTTGGGGAATCAGAGGCGGGTAATCAGATATGGGGAATCAGAGGCGGGGAATCAGAGGCGCGGAAAGATAGGCGGGAAATCAGATATGGGGAATCAGAGGCGGGGAATCAGAGCTGGGGAATCAGAGGCAGGGAATCAGAGTTGGGGATTCAGAGGCAGGGAATCAGAGCTGGGGAATCAGAGGCGGGGAATCTGAGGCAGGGAATCAGAGGCGGGGAATCAGAGGCAGGGAATCAGATATGGGGATTCAGAGGTGGGGAATCAGAGGTTGGGAATCAGAGGCAGGGAATCGGAGGCAGGGAATCAGAGGCAGGGAATCAGATGTGGGGAATCAGAGGCGGGGAATCAGAGCTGGGGAATCAGAGGCGGGGAATCAGAGGCGCAGAAACAGAGGCGGGGTATCAGATATGGGGAATCAGAGGTGGGGAATCAGATACGGGGAATCAGAGGTGGGGAATCAGAGGCGGTGAATCAGAGGCGGGGAATCAGAGGCGGGGAATCAGAGCTGGGGAATCAGAGGCCGGGAATCAGAGTTGGGGATTCAGAGGCGGGGAATCAGATATGGGGAAACAGAGGCGGGGAATTAGAGGCGGGCAAACAGAGGCGGGGAATCAGATATGGTGAATCAGAGGTGGGGAATCAGAGGTTGTGAATCAGAGATGGGGAATCACAGGCGGGAAATCAGAGGCAGGGAATCAGAGCTGGGGAATCAGAGGCGGGGAATCAGAGCTGGGGAATCAGAGGTAGGGAATCAGAGTTGGGGATTCAGAGGCGGGGAATCAGAGCTGGGGAATCAGAGGCGGGGAATCAGAGGCAGGGAATCAGAGGCGGGGAGTCAGAGGCAGGGAATCAGATATGGGGATTCAGAGGTGGGGAATCAGAGGTTGGGAATCAGAGGCAGGGAATCGGAGGCAGGGAATCAGAGGCAGGGAATCAGATGTGGAGAATCAGAGGCGGGGAATCAGAGCTGGGGAATCAGAGGCGGGGAATCAGAGTTTGGGAATCAGAGGCGGGGAATTAGATATGGGGAAACAGAGGCGGGGAATCAGAGGTGGGGAAACAGAGCTGGTGAATCAGAGGCGGGGAATCAGAGATGGGGAATCAGAGGCGGGGAATCAGAGTTGGGGAATCAGAGGCGGGGAATCAGATATGGGGAAACAAAGGTGGGGATTCAGAGGCAGGGAAACAGAGGTGGGGAATCAGAGGCAGGGAATCAAACACGGGGAATCAGAGGTGGGGAATCAGAGCTGGGGAATCAGAGGCGGGGAATCAGAGTTGGGGAATCAGAGGCGGGGAATCAGATATGGGGAATCAGAGGTGGGGAATCAGAGGTTGGGAAACAGAGGCAGGGAATCAGAGGCGGGGAGTCAAAGGCGGGAAATCAGAGGCAGGGAATAAGATGTGCGGAATCAGAGATGGGGAATCAGAGGCAGCGAATCAGAGGCGGGGAACCAGACGCGGGGAATGAGAGGCCGGGAATCAGAGGCCGGGAATGAGAGGCTGGGAATCAGTGGCCGGGAATCAGAGGCCGGGAATCATAGATGGGGAATCAGAGGCGGGGAATCAGAGGCGGGGAATCAGAGGCGCAGAAACAGAGGCGGGGTATCAGATATGGGGAATCAGAGGTGGGGAATCAGATACGGGGAATCAGAGGTGGGGAATCAGAGGCGGTGAATCAGAGGCGGGGAATCAGAGGCGGGGAATCAGAGGCCGGGAATGAGAGGCCGCGAATCAGAGGCCGGGAAATAGAGGCCGGGAATCAGAGATGGGGAATCAGAGGCGGGGAATCAAACACGGGGAATCAGAGCTGGGGAATCAGAGGCGGGGAATCAGAGTTTGGGAATCAGAGGCGGGGAATCAAATATGGTGAAACAGAGGCGGGTAATCAGAGGCGGGGAATCAGAGGCGCAGAAACAGAGGCGGGGTATCAGATATGGGGAATCAGAGGTGGGGAATCAGGGGCGGGGTATCAGAGGCTGGGTATCAGACACGGGGATTCAGAGGCGGGGAATCAGAGATGGGGAATCAGAGGCGGGGAATCAGAGGCAGGGAATCAGACGCAGGGAATCAGAGGCTGGGAATCAGAGCCTGGGAATCAGAGGCGGGGAATCAGAGGCAGGGAAAGAGAGGCGGGGAATCAGATATGGGGACTCAGAGGTGGGGAATCAGAGGTTGGGAATCAGAGGCAGGGAATCAGAGGCGGGGAATCAGAGGCGGGGAATCAGAGGCAGGGTTTCGGATGTGCGGAATCAGAGATGGGGAATCAGAGGTGGGGAATCAGAGTCCAGGAATCAGAGATGGGGAATCAGAGGCGGGGAATCAGAGGCGGAAAAACATAGGTGGGGAATCAGATACGGCGAATCAGAGGTGGGGAATCAGAGGCAGTGAATCAGAGATGGGGAATCAGAGGCGGGGAATCAGAGGCTGGAAATCAGACACGGGGAATCAGAGGCTGTGAATCAAAGGCGGGGAATCAGAGGCGGGTAATCAGAGCTGGGGAATCAGAGGCAGGGAATCAGAGTTGGGGATTCAGAGGCGGGGAATCAGATATGGGGAAACAGAGGCGGGGAATTAGAGGCGGGCAAACAGAGGCGGGGAATCAGATATGGTGAATCAGAGGTGGGGAATCAGAGGTTGTGAATCAGAGATGGGGAATCACAGGCGGGAAATCAGAGGCAGGGAATCAGAGCTGGGGAATCAGAGGCAGGGAATCAGAGCTGGGGAATCAGAGGCAGGGAATCAGAGCTGGGGAATCAGAGGCAGGGAATCAGAGTTGGGGAATCAGAGGCGGGGAATCAGATATGGGGAATCAGAGGCGGGGAATCAGAGGCGCGGAAAGAGAGGCGGGGCATCAGATATGGGGAATCAGAGGTGGGGAATCAGATATGGGGAAACAGAGGCGGGGAATCAGAGGCGGGGAAACAGAGGTGGGGAATCTGATATGGGGAATCAGAGGTGGCGAATGAAAGGCGGTGAATCAGAGATGGGGAATCAGAGGCGGGGAATCAGAGGCAGGGAATCAAACACGGGGAATCAGAGGTGGGGAATCAGAGCTGGGGAATCAGAGGCGGGGAATCAGAGTTGGGGAATCAGAGGCGGGGAATCAGATATGGGGAAACAAAGGTGGGGAATCAGAGGCAGGGAAACAGAGGTGGGGAATCAGATATGGGGAATCAGAGGTGGGGAATCAGAGGTTGGGAAACAGAGGCAGGGAATCAGAGGCGGGGAGTCAAAGGCGGGAAATCAGAGGCAGGGAATAAGATGTGCGGAATCAGAGATGGGGAATCAGAGGCAGCGAATCAGAGGCGGGGAACCAGAGGCGGGGAATGAGAGGCCGGGAATCAGAGGCCGGGAATGAGAGGCTGGGAATCAGTGGCCGGGAATCTGAGGCCGGGAATCATAGATGGGGAATCAGAGGCGGGGAATCAGAGGCGGTGAATCAGAGGCGGGGAATCAGAGTTTGGGAATCAGAGGCGGGGAATCAAATATGGTGAAACAGAGGCGGGTAATCAGAGGCGGGGAATCAGAGGCGCAGAAACAGAGGCGGGGTATCAGATATGGGGAATCAGAGGTGGGGAATCAGGGGCGGGGTATCAGAGGCTGGGTATCAGACACGGGGATTCAGAGGCGGGGAATCAGAGATGGGGAATCAGAGGCGGGGAATCAGAGGCAGGGAATCAGACGCAGGGAATCAGAGGCTGGGAATCAGAGCCTGGGAATCAGAGGCGGGGAATCAGAGGCAGGGAAAGAGAGGCGGGGAATCAGATATGGGGACTCAGAGGTGGGGAATCAGAGGTTGGGAATCAGAGGCAGGGAATCAGAGGCGGGGAATCAGAGGCGGGGAATCAGAGGCAGGGTTTCGGATGTGCGGAATCAGAGATGGGGAATCAGAGGTGGGGAATCAGAGTCCAGGAATCAGAGATGGGGAATCAGAGGCGGGGAATCAGAGGCGGAAAAACATAGGTGGGGAATCAGATACGGCGAATCAGAGGTGGGGAATCAGAGGCAGTGAATCAGAGATGGGGAATCAGAGGCGGGGAATCAGAGGCTGGAAATCAGACACGGGGAATCAGAGGCTGTGAATCAAAGGCGGGGAATCAGAGGCGGGTAATCAGAGCTGGGGAATCAGAGGCAGGGAATCAGAGTTGGGGATTCAGAGGCGGGGAATCAGATATGGGGAAACAGAGGCGGGGAATTAGAGGCGGGCAAACAGAGGCGGGGAATCAGATATGGTGAATCAGAGGTGGGGAATCAGAGGTTGTGAATCAGAGATGGGGAATCACAGGCGGGAAATCAGAGGCAGGGAATCAGAGCTGGGGAATCAGAGGCAGGGAATCAGAGCTGGGGAATCAGAGGCAGGGAATCAGAGCTGGGGAATCAGAGGCAGGGAATCAGAGTTGGGGAATCAGAGGCGGGGAATCAGATATGGGGAATCAGAGGCGGGGAATCAGAGGCGCGGAAAGAGAGGCGGGGCATCAGATATGGGGAATCAGAGGTGGGGAATCAGATATGGGGAAACAGAGGCGGGGAATCAGAGGCGGGGAAACAGAGGTGGGGAATCTGATATGGGGAATCAGAGGTGGCGAATGAAAGGCGGTGAATCAGAGATGGGGAATCAGAGGCGGGGAATCAGAGGCAGGGAATCAAACACGGGGAATCAGAGGTGGGGAATCAGAGCTGGGGAATCAGAGGCGGGGAATCAGAGTTGGGGAATCAGAGGCGGGGAATCAGATATGGGGAAACAAAGGTGGGGAATCAGAGGCAGGGAAACAGAGGTGGGGAATCAGATATGGGGAATCAGAGGTGGGGAATCAGAGGTTGGGAAACAGAGGCAGGGAATCAGAGGCGGGGAGTCAAAGGCGGGAAATCAGAGGCAGGGAATAAGATGTGCGGAATCAGAGATGGGGAATCAGAGGCAGCGAATCAGAGGCGGGGAACCAGAGGCGGGGAATGAGAGGCCGGGAATCAGAGGCCGGGAATGAGAGGCTGGGAATCAGTGGCCGGGAATCTGAGGCCGGGAATCATAGATGGGGAATCAGAGGCGGGGAATCAGAGGCGGTGAATCAGAGGCGGGGAATCAGAGGCGGGGAATTTGAGCTGGGGAATCAGAGGCAGGGAATCAGAGTTGGGGATTCAGAGGCGGGGAATCAGATATGGTGAATCAGAGGTGGGGAATCAGAGGTTGTGAATCAGAGATGGGGAATCACAGGCGGGAAATCAGAGGCAGGGAATCAGAGCTGGGGAATCAGAGGCGGGGAATCAGAGCTGGGGAATCAGAGGCAGGGAATCAGAGTTGGGGATTCAGAGGCGGGGAATCAGAGCTGGGGAATCAGAGGCGGGGAATCAGAGGCAGGGAATCAGAGGCGGGGAATCAGAGGCAGGGAATCAGATATGGGGATTCAGAGGTGGGGAATCAGAGGTTGGGAATCAGAGGCAGGGAATCGGAGGCAGGGAATCAGAGGCAGGGAATCAGATGTGGGGAATCAGAGGCGGGGAATCAGAGCTGGGGAATCAGAGGCGGGGAATCAGAGTTTGGGAATCAGAGGCGGGGAATTAGATATGGGGAAACAGAGGCGGGGAATCAGAGGTGGGGAAACAGAGCTGGTGAATCAGAGGCGGGGAATCAGAGTTGGGGAATCAGAGGCGGGGAATCAGATATGGGGAATCAGAGGCGGGGAATCAGAGGCGCGGAAAGAGAGGCGGGGAATCAGATATGGGGAATCAGAGGTGGGGAATCCGGGGCGGGGTATCAGAGACTGGGTATCAGACACGGTGATTCAGAGGCGGGGAATCAGAGGCGGGGAATCAGAGCTGGGGAATCAGAGGCGGGGAATCAGAGTTGGGGAATCAGAGGCGGGGAATCAGATATGGGGAAACAGAGGCGGTGAATCAGAGGCGGGGAAACAGAGGCGGGGAATCTGATATGGGGAATCAGAGGTGGCGAATGAAAGGAAGTGAATCAGAGATGGGGAATCAGAGGTGGGGAATCAGAGGCAGGGAATCAAACACGGTGAATCAGAGGCAGGGAATCAGAGCTGGGGTATCAGAGGCGGGGAATCAGAGTTTGGGAATCAGAGGCGGGGAATTAGATATGGGGAAACAGAGGCGGGGAATCAGAGGCGGGGAAACAGAGCTGTGGAATCAGAGGCGGGGAGTCAGAGTTGGGGAATCAGAGGCGGGTAATCAGATATGGGGAATCAGAGGCGGGGAATCAGAGGCGCGGAAAGATAGGCGGGAAATCAGATATGGGGAATCAGAGGCGGGGAATCAGAGCTGGGGAATCAGAGGCAGGGAATCAGAGTTGGGGATTCAGAGGCGGGGAATCAGAGCTGGGGAATCAGAGGCGGGGAATCAGAGGCAGGGAATCAGAGGCGGGGAATCAGAGGCAGGGAATCAGATATGGGGATTCAGAGGTGGGGAATCAGAGGTTGGGAATCAGAGGCAGGGAATCGGAGGCAGGGAATCAGAGGCAGGGAATCAGATGTGGGGAATCAGAGGCGGGGAATCAGAGCTGGGGAATCAGAGGCGGGGAATCAGAGGCGCAGAAACAGAGGCGGGGTATCAGATATGGGGAATCAGAGGTGGGGAATCAGATACGGGGAATCAGAGGTGGGGAATCAGAGGCGGTGAATCAGAGGCGGGGAATCAGAGGCGGGGAATCAGAGCTGGGGAATCAGAGGCCGGGAATCAGAGTTGGGGATTCAGAGGCGGGGAATCAGATATGGGGAAACAAAGGCGGGGAATTAGAGGCGGGCAAACAGAGGCGGGGAATCAGATATGGTGAATCAGAGGTGGGGAATCAGAGGTTGTGAATCAGAGATGGGGAATCACAGGCGGGAAATCAGAGGCAGGGAATCAGAGCTGGGGAATCAGAGGCGGGGAATCAGAGCTGGGGAATCAGAGGCAGGGAATCAGAGTTGGGGATTCAGAGGCGGGGAATCAGAGCTGGGGAATCAGAGGCGGGGTATCAGAGGCAGGGAATCAGAGGCGGGGAATCAGAGGCAGGGAATCAGATATGGGGATTCAGAGGTGGGGAATCAGAGGTTGGGAATCAGAGGCAGGGAATCGGAGGCAGGGAATCAGAGGCAGGGAATCAGATGTGGGGAATCAGAGGCGGGGAATCAGAGCTGGGGAATCAGAGGCGGGGAATCAGAGTTTGGGAATCAGAGGCGGGGAATTAGATATGGGGAAACAGAGGCGGGGAATCAGAGGTGGGGAAACAGAGCTGGTGAATCAGAGGCGTGGAATCAGAGTTGGGGAATCAGAGGCGGGGAATCAGATATGGGGAATCAGAGGCGGGGAATCAGAGGCGCGGAAAGAGAGGCGGGGAATCAGATATGGGGAATCAGAGGTGGGGAATCCGGGGCGGGGTATCAGAGACTGGGTATCAGACACGGGGATTCAGAGGCGGGGAATCAGAGGCGGGGAATCAGAGCTGGGGAATCAGAGGCGGGGAATCAGAGTTGGGGAATCAGAGGCGGGGAATCAGATATGGGGAAACAGAGGCGGTGAATCAGAGGCGGGGAAACAGAGGCGGGGAATCTGATATGGGGAATCAGAGGTGGCGAATGAAAGGAAGTGAATCAGAGATGGGGAATCAGAGGTGGGGAATCAGAGGCAGGGAATCAAACACGGTGAATCAGAGGCAGGGAATCAGAGCTGGGGTATCAGAGGCGGGGAATCAGAGTTTGGGAATCAGAGGCGGGGAATTAGATATGGGGAAACAGAGGCGGGGAATCAGAGGCGGGGAAACAGAGCTGGGGAATCAGAGGCGGGGAATCAGAGGCAGGGAATCAGAGGCGGGGAATCAGAGGCAGGGAATCAGATATGGGGATTCAGAGGTGGGGAATCAGAGGTTGGGAATCAGAGGCAGGGAATCGGAGGCAGGGAATCAGAGGCAGGGAATCAGATGTGGGGAATCAGAGGCGGGGAATCAGAGCTGGGGAATCAGAGGCGGGGAATCAGAGGCGCAGAAACAGAGGCGGGGTATCAGATATGGGGAATCAGAGGTGGGGAATCAGATACGGGGAATCAGAGGTGGGGAATCAGAGGCGGTGAATCAGAGGCGGGGAATCAGAGGCGGGGAATCAGAGCTGGGGAATCAGAGGCCGGGAATCAGAGTTGGGGATTCAGAGGCGGGGAATCAGATATGGGGAAACAGAGGCGGGGAATTAGAGGCGGGCAAACAGAGGCGGGGAATCAGATATGGTGAATTAGAGGTGGGGAATCAGAGGTTGTGAATCAGAGATGGGGAATCACAGGCGGGAAATCAGAGGCAGGGAATCAGAGCTGGGGAATCAGAGGCGGGGAATCAGAGCTGGGGAATCAGAGGCAGGGAATCAGAGTTGGGGATTCAGAGGCGGGGAATCAGAGCTGGGGAATCAGAGGCGGGTTATCAGAGGCAGGGAATCAGAGGCGGGGAATCAGAGGCAGGGAATCAGATATGGGGATTCAGAGGTGGGGAATCAGAGGTTGGGAATCAGAGGCAGGGAATCAGAGGCGGGGTATCAGAGGCAGGGAATCAGAGGCGGGGAATCAGAGGCAGGGAATCAGATATGGGGAATCAGAGTTGGGGAATCAGAGGCGGGGAATCAGATATGGGGAATCAGAGGCGGGGAATCAGAGGCGCGGAAAGAGAGGCGGGGAATCAGATATGGGGAATCAGAGGTGGGGAATCCGGGGCGGGGTATCAGAGACTGGGTATCAGACACGGGGATTCAGAGGCGGGGAATCAGAGGCGGGGAATCAGAGCTGGGGAATCAGAGGCGGGGAATCAGAGTTGGGGAATCAGAGGCGGGGAATCAGATATGGGGAAACAGAGGCGGTGAATCAGAGGCGGGGAAACAGAGGCGGGGAATCTGATATGGGGAATCAGAGGTGGCGAATGAAAGGAAGTGAATCAGAGATGGGGAATCAGAGGTGGGGAATCAGAGGCAGGGAATCAAACACGGTGAATCAGAGGCAGGGAATCAGAGCTGGGGTATCAGAGGCGGGGAATCAGAGTTTGGGAATCAGAGGTGGGGAATTAGATATGGGGAAACAGAGGCGGGGAATCAGAGGCGGGGAAACAGAGCTGGGGAATCAGAGGCGGGGAATCAGAGGCAGGGAATCAGAGGCGGGGAATCAGAGGCAGGGAATCAGATATGGGGATTCAGAGGTGGGGAATCAGAGGTTGGGAATCAGAGGCAGGGAATCGGAGGCAGGGAATCAGAGGCAGGGAATCAGATGTGGGGAATCAGAGGCGGGGAATCAGAGCTGGGGAATCAGAGTAGGGGAATCAGAGGCGCAGAAACAGAGGCGGGGTATCAGATATGGGGAATCAGAGGTGGGGAATCAGATACGGGGAATCAGAGGTGGGGAATCAGAGGCGGTGAATCAGAGGCGGGGAATCAGAGGCGGGGAATCAGAGCTGGGGAATCAGAGGCCGGGAATCAGAGTTGGGGATTCAGAGGCGGGGAATCAGATATGGGGAAACAGAGGCGGGGAATTAGAGGCGGGCAAACAGAGGCGGGGAATCAGATATGGTGAATCAGAGGTGGGGAATCAGAGGTTGTGAATCAGAGATGGGGAATCACAGGCGGGAAATCAGAGGCAGGGAATCAGAGCTGGGGAATCAGAGGCGGGGAATCAGAGCTGGGGAATCAGAGGCAGGGAATCAGAGTTGGGGATTCAGAGGCGGGGAATCAGAGCTGGGGAATCAGAGGCGGGGTATCAGAGGCAGGGAATCAGAGGCGGGGAATCAGAGGCAGGGAATCAGATATGGGGATTCAGAGGTGGGGAATCAGAGGTTGGGAATCAGAGGCAGGGAATCAGAGGCGGGGTATCAGAGGCAGGGAATCAGAGGCGGGGAATCAGAGGCAGGGAATCAGATATGGGGAATCAGAGTTGGGGAATCAGAGGCGGGGAATCAGATATGGGGAATCAGAGGCGGGGAATCAGAGCTGGGGAATCAGAGGCAGGGAATCAGAGTTGGGGATTCAGAGGCGGGGAATCAGAGCTGGGGAATCAGAGGCGGGGAATCAGAGGCAGGGAATCAGAGGCGGGGAATCAGAGGCAGGGAATCAGATATGGGGATTCAGAGGTGGGGAATCAGAGGTTGGGAATCAGAGGCAGGGAATCGGAGGCAGGGAATCAGAGGCAGGGAATCAGATGTGGGGAATCAGAGGCGGGGAATCAGAGCTGGGGAATCAGAGGCGGGGAATCAGAGGCGCAGAAACAGAGGCGGGGTATCAGATATGGGGAATCAGAGGTGGGGAATCAGATACGGGGAATCAGAGGTGGGGAATCAGAGGCGGTGAATCAGAGGCGGGGAATCAGAGGCGGGGAATCAGAGCTGGGGAATCAGAGGCCGGGAATCAGAGTTGGGGATTCAGAGGCGGGGAATCAGATATGGGGAAACAGAGGCGGGGAATTAGAGGCGGGCAAACAGAGGCGGGGAATCAGATATGGTGAATCAGAGGTGGGGAATCAGAGGTTGTGAATCAGAGATGGGGAATCACAGGCGGGAAATCAGAGGCAGGGAATCAGAGCTGGGGAATCAGAGGCGGGGAATCAGAGCTGGGGAATCAGAGGCACGGAATCAGAGTTGGGGATTCAGAGGCGGGGAAACAGAGGCGGGGAATCTGATATGGGGAATCAGAGGTGGCGAATGAAAGGAAGTGAATCAGAGATGGGGAATCAGAGGTGGGGAATCAGAGGCAGGGAATCAAACACGGTGAATCAGAGGCAGGGAATCAGAGCTGGGGTATCAGAGGCGGGGAATCAGAGTTTGGGAATCAGAGGCGGGGAATTAGATATGGGGAAACAGAGGCGGGGAATCAGAGGCGGGGAAACAGAGCTGGGGAATCAGAGGCGGGGAGTCAGAGTTGGGGAATCAGAGGCGGGTAATCAGATATGGGGAATCAGAGGCGGGGAATCAGAGGCGCGGAAAGATAGGCGGGAAATCAGATATGGGGAATCAGAGGCGGGGAATCAGAGCTGGGGAATCAGAGGCAGGGAATCAGAGTTGGGGATTCAGAGGCGGGGAATCAGAGCTAGGGAATCAGAGGCGGGGAATCAGAGGCAGGGAATCAGAGGCGGGGAATCAGAGGCAGGGAATCAGATATGGGGATTCAGAGGTGGGGAATCAGAGGTTGGGAATCAGAGGCAGGGAATCGGAGGCAGGGAATCAGAGGCAGGGAATCAGATGTGGGGAATCAGAGGCGGGGAATCAGAGCTGGGGAATCAGAGGCGGGGAATCAGAGGCGCAGAAACAGAGGCGGGGTATCAGATATGGGGAATCAGAGGTGGGGAATCAGATACGGGGAATCAGAGGTGGGGAATCAGAGGCGGTGAATCAGAGGCGGGGAATCAGAGGCGGGGAATCAGAGCTGGGGAATCAGAGGCCGGGAATCAGAGTTGGGGATTCAGAGGCGGGGAATCAGATATGGGGAAACAGAGGCGGGGAATTAGAGGCGGGCAAACAGAGGCGGGGAATCAGATATGGTGAATCAGAGGTGGGGAATCAGAGGTTGTGAATCAGAGATGGGGAATCACAGGCGGGAAATCAGAGGCAGGGAATCAGAGCTGGGGAATCAGAGGCGGGGAATCAGAGCTGGGGAATCAGAGGCAGGGAATCAGAGTTGGGGATTCAGAGGCGGGGAATCAGAGCTGGGGAATCAGAGGCGGGGAATCAGAGGCAGGGAATCGGAGGCGGGGAGTCAGAGGCAGGGAATCAGATATGGGGATTCAGAGGTGGGGAATCAGAGGTTGGGAATCAGAGGCAGGGAATCGGAGGCAGGGAATCAGAGGCAGGGAATCAGATGTGGGGAATCAGAGGCGGGGAATCAGAGCTGGGGAATCAGAGGCGGGGAATCAGAGTTTGGGAATCAGAGGCGGGGAATTAGATATGGGGAAACAGAGGCGGGGAATCAGAGGTGGGGAAACAGAGCTGGTGAATCAGAGGCGGGGAATCAGAGATGGGGAATCAGAGGCGGGGAAACAGATATGGGGAATCAGAGGCGGGGAATCAGAGGCGCGGAAAGAGAGGCGGGGAATCAGATATGGGGAATCAGAGGTGGGGAATCAGGGGCGGGGAATGAGAGTCCGGGAATCAGAGGCCGGGGAATCAGAGGCGGGGAATCAGAGATGGGGAATCAAAGGCTGGGAATCAAACACGGGGAATCAGAGCTGGGAATCAGAGGCGGGGAATCAGAGTTGGGGAATCAGATATGAGGAATCAGAGGTGGGGAATCAGGGGCGGGGAATCAGTGGCAGGGAATCAGAGGCGGGGAATCAGATACGGGGAATCAGAGGCAGGGAATCAGACACGGGGAATCAGAGGCGGGGAATCAGAGATGGGGAATCAGAGGCGGTGAATCAGAGGCAGGGAATCGGATGCCGGGAATCAGAGGCGGGGAATCAGAGCTGGGGAATCAGAGGCGGGGAATCAGAGTTGGGGAATCAGAGGCGGGGAATCAGATATGGTGAATCAGAGGTGGGGAATCAGATACGGGGATTCAGAGGTGGGGTATCAGAGGCGGTGAATCAGAGGCGGGGAATCAGAGGCGGGGAATCAGAGCTGGGGAATCAGAGGCAGGGAATCAGAGTTGGGGAATCAGAGGCGGGGAATCAGATATGGGGAAACAGAGGCGGGGAATTAGAGGCGGGCAAACAGAGGCGGGGAATCAGATATGGTGAATCAGAGGTGGGGAATCAGAGGTTGTGAATCAGAGATGGGGAATCACAGGCGGGAAATCAGAGGCAGGGAATCAGAGCTGGGGAATCAGAGGCGGGGAATCAGAGGCGGGGAATCAGAGGCAGGGAATCAGAATTGGGGATTCAGAGGCGGGGAATCAGTGCTGGGGAATCAGAGGCGGGGAATCAGAGGCAGGGAATCAGAGGCGGGGAATCAGAGGCAGGGAATCAGATATGGGGATTCACTGATGGGGAATCAGAGGTTGGGAATCAGAGGCAGGGAATCGGAGGGAGGGAATCAGAGGCAGGGAATCAGATGTGGGGAATCAGAGGCGGGGAATCAGAGCTGGGGAATCAGAGGCGGGGAATCAGAGTTTGGGAATCAGAGGCGGGGAATTAGATATGGGGAAACAGAGGCGGGGAATCAGAGGTGGGGAAACAGAGCTGGTGAATCAGAGGCGGGGAATCAGAGTTGGGGAATCAGAGGCAGGGAATCAGATATGGGGAATCAGAGGCGGGGAATCAGAGGCGCGGAAAGAGAGGCAGGGAATCAGATATGGGGAATCAGAGGTGGGGAATCCGGGGCGGGGTATCAGAGACTGGGTATCAGACACGGGGATTCAGAGGCGGGGAATCAGAGGCGGGGAATCAGAGCTGGGGAATCAGAGGCGGGGAATCAGAGTTGGGGAATCAGAGGCGGGGAATCAGATATGGGGAAACAGAGGCGGGGAATCAGAGGCGGGGAAACAGAGGCGGGGTATCTGATATGGGGAATCAGAGGTGGCGAATGAAAGGAAGTGAATCAGAGATGGGGAATCAGAGGTGGGGAAGCAGAGGCAGGGAATCAAACACGGTGAATCAGAGGCAGGGAATCAGAGCTGGGGTATCAGAGGAGGGGATTAAGAGTTTGGGAATCAGAGGCGGGGAATTAGATATGGGGAAACAGAGGCGGGGAATCAGAGGCGGGGAAACAGAGCTGGGGAATCAGAGGCGGGGAGTCAGAGTTGGGGAATCAGAGGCGGGTAATCAGATATGGGGAATCAGAGGCGGGGAATCAGAGGCGCGGAAAGATAGGCGGGAAATCAGATATGGGGAATCAGAGGCGGGGAATCAGAGCTGGGGAATCAGAGGCAGGGAATCAGAGTTGGGGATTCAGAGGCAGGGAATCAGAGCTGGGGAATCAGAGGCGGGGAATCAGAGGCAGGGAATCAGAGGCGGGGAATCAGAGGCAGGGAATGAGATATGGGGATTCAGAGGTGGGGAATCAGAGGTTGGGAATCAGAGGCAGGGAATCGGAGGCAGGGAATCAGAGGCAGGGAATCAGATGTGGGGAATCAGAGGCGGGGAATCAGAGCTGGGGAATCAGAGGCGGGGAATCAGAGGCGCAGAAACAGAGGCGGGGTATCAGATATGGGGAATCAGAGGTGGGGAATCAGATACGGGGAATCAGAGGTGGGGAATCAGAGGCGGTGAATCAGAGGCGGGGAATCAGAGGCGGGGAATCAGAGCTGGGGAATCAGAGGCCGGGAATCAGAGTTGGGGATTCAGAGGCGGGGAATCAGATATGGGGAAACAGAGGCGGGGAATTAGAGGCGGGCAAACAGAGGCGGGGAATCAGATATGGTGAATCAGAGGTGGGGAATCAGAGGTTGTGAATCAGAGATGGGGAATCACAGGCGGGAAATCAGAGGCAGGGAATCAGAGCTGGGGAATCAGAGGCGGGGAATCAGAGCTGGGGAATCAGAGGCAGGGAATCAGAGTTGGGGATTCAGAGGCGGGGAATCAGAGCTGGGGAATCAGAGGCGGGGAATCAGAGGCAGGGAATCAGAGGCGGGGAGTCAGAGGCAGGGAATCAGATATGGGGATTCAGAGGTGGGGAATCAGAGGTTGGGAATCAGAGGCAGGGAATCGGAGGCAGGGAATCAGAGGCAGGGAATCAGATGTGGGGAATCAGAGGCGGGGAATCAGAGCTGGGGAATCAGAGGCGGGGAATCAGAGTTTGGGAATCAGAGGCGGGGAATTAGATATGGGGAAACAGAGGCGGGGAATCAGAGGTGGGGAAACAGAGCTGGTGAATCAGAGGCGGGGAATCAGAGATGGGGAATCAGAGGCGGGGAATCAGAGTTGGGGAATCAGAGGCGGGGAATCAGATATGGGGAAACAAAGGTGGGGAATCAGAGGCAGGGAAACAGAGGTGGGGAATCAGAGGCAGGGAATCAAACACGGGGAATCAGAGGTGGGGAATCAGAGCTGGGGAATCAGAGGCGGGGAATCAGAGTTGGGGAATCAGAGGCGGGGAATCAGATATGGGGAATCAGAGGTGGGGAATCAGAGGTTGGGAAACAGAGGCAGGGAATCAGAGGCGGGGAGTCAAAGGCGGGAAATCAGAGGCAGGGAATAAGATGTGCGGAATCAGAGATGGGGAATCAGAGGCAGCGAATCAGAGGCGGGGAACCAGAGGCGGGGAATGAGAGGCCGGGAATCAGAGGCCGGGAATGAGAGGCTGGGAATCAGTGGCCGGGAATCTGAGGCCGGGAATCATAGATGGGGAATCAGAGGCGGGGAATCAGAGGCGGGGAATCAGAGGCGCAGAAACAGAGGCGGGGTATCAGATATGGGGAATCAGAGGTGGGGAATCAGATACGGGGAATCAGAGGTGGGGAATCAGAGGCGGTGAATCAGAGGCGGGGAATCAGAGGCGGGGAATCAGAGGCCGGGAATGAGAGGCCGGGAATCAGAGGCCGGGAAATAGAGGCCGGGAATCAGAGATGGGGAATCAGAGGCGGGGAATCAAACACGGGGAATCAGAGCTGGGGAATCAGAGGCGGGGAATCAGAGTTTGGGAATCAGAGGCGGGGAATCAAATATGGTGAAACAGAGGCGGGGAATCAGAGGCGGGGAATCAGAGGCGCAGAAACAGAGGCGGGGTATCAGATATGGGGAATCAGAGGTGGGGAATCAGGGGCGGGGTATCAGAGGCTGGGTATCAGACACGGGGATTCAGAGGCGGGGAATCAGAGATGGGGAATCAGAGGCGGGAAATCAGAGGCAGGGAATCAGACGCAGGGAATCAGAGGCTGGGAATCAGAGCCTGGGAATCAGAGGCGGGGAATCAGAGGCAGGGAAAGAGAGGCGGGGAATCAGATATGGGGACTCAGAGGTGGGGAATCAGAGGTTGGGAATCAGAGGCAGGGAATCAGAGGCGGGGAATCAGAGGCGGGGAATCAGAGGCAGGGTTTCGGATGTGCGGAATCAGAGATGGGGAATCAGAGGTGGGGAATCAGAGTCCAGGAATCAGAGATGGGGAATCAGAGGCGGGGAATCAGAGGCGGAAAAACATAGGTGGGGAATCAGATACGGCGAATCAGAGGTGGGGAATCAGAGGCGGTGAATCAGAGATGGGGAATCAGAGGCGGGGAATCAGAGGCTGGAAATCAGACACGGGGAATCAGAGGCTGTGAATCAAAGGCGGGGAATCAGAGGCGGGTAATCAGAGCTGGGGAATCAGAGGCAGGGAATCAGAGTTGGGGATTCAGAGGCGGGGAATCAGATATGGGGAAACAGAGGCGGGGAATTAGAGGCGGGCAAACAGAGGCGGGGAATCAGATATGGTGAATCAGAGGTGGGGAATCAGAGGTTGTGAATCAGAGATGGGGAATCACAGGCGGGAAATCAGAGGCAGGGAATCAGAGCTGGGGAATCAGAGGCAGGGAATCAGAGCTGGGGAATCAGAGGCAGGGAATCAGAGTTGGGGAATCAGAGGCGGGGAATCAGATATGGGGAATCAGAGGCGGGGAATCAGAGGCGCGGAAAGAGAGGCGGGGCATCAGATATGGGGAATCAGAGGTGGGGAATCAGATATGGGGAAACAGAGGCGGGGAATCAGAGGCGGGGAAACAGAGGTGGGGAATCTGATATGGGGAATCAGAGGTGGCGAATGAAAGGCGGTGAATCAGAGATGGGGAATCAGAGGCGGGGAATCAGAGGCAGGGAATCAAACACGGGGAATCAGAGGTGGGGAATCAGAGCTGGGGAATCAGAGGCGGGGAATCAGAGTTGGGGAATCAGAGGCGGGGAATCAGATATGGGGAAACAAAGGTGGGGAATCAGAGGCAGGGAAACAGAGGTGGGGAATCAGATATGGGGAATCAGAGGTGGGGAATCAGAGGTTGGGAAACAGAGGCAGGGAATCAGAGGCGGGGAGTCAAAGGCGGGAAATCAGAGGCAGGGAATAAGATGTGCGGAATCAGAGATGGGGAATCAGAGGCAGCGAATCAGAGGCGGGGAACCAGAGGCGGGGAATGAGAGGCCGGGAATCAGAGGCCGGGAATGAGAGGCTGGGAATCAGTGGCCGGGAATCAGAGGCCGGGAATCATAGATGGGGAATCAGAGGCGGGGAATCAGAGGCGGGGAATCAGAGGCGCAGAAACAGAGGCGGGGTATCAGATATGGGGAATCAGAGGTGGGGAATCAGATACGGGGAATCAGAGGTGGGGAATCAGAGGCGGTGAATCAGAGGCGGGGAATCAGAGGCGGGGAATCAGACGCCGGGAATCAGAGGCAGGGAATCAGAGTTGGGGATTCAGAGGCGGGGAATCAGATATGGGGAAACAGAGGCGGGGAATTAGATGCGGGCAAACAGAGGCGGGGAATCAGATATGGTGAATCAGAGGTGGGGAATCAGAGGTTGTGAATCAGAGATGGGGAATCACAGGCGGGAAATCAGAGGCAGGGAATCAGAGCTGGGGAATCAGAGGCGGGGAATCAGAGCTGGGGAATCAGAGGCAGGGAATCAGAGTTGGGGATTCAGAGGCGGGGAATCAGAGCTGGGGAATCAGAGGCGGGGAATCAGAGGCAGGGAATCAGAGGCGGGGAATCAGAGGCAGGGAATCAGATATGGGGATTCAGAGGTGGGGAATCAGAGGTTGGGAATCAGAGGCAGGGAATCGGAGGCAGGGAATCAGAGGCAGGGAATCAGATGTGGGGAATCAGAGGCGGGGAATCAGAGCTGGGGAATCAGAGGCGGGGAATCAGAGTTTGGGAATCAGAGGCGGGGAATTAGATATGGGGAAACAGAGGCGGGGAATCAGAGGTGGGGAAACAGAGCTGGTGAATCAGAGGCGGGGAATCAGAGTTGGGGAATCAGAGGCGGGGAATCAGATATGGGGAATCAGAGGCGGGGAATCAGAGGCGCGGAAAGAGAGGCGGGGAATCAGATATGGGGAATCAGAGGTGGGGAATCCGGGGCGGGGTATCAGAGACTGGGTATCAGACACGGGGATTCAGAGGCGGGGAATCAGAGGCGGGGAATCAGAGCTTGGGAATCAGAGGCGGGGAATCAGAGTTGGGGAATCAGAGGCGGGGAATCAGATATGGGGAAACAGAGGCGGGGAATCAGAGGCGGGGAAACAGAGGCGGGGAATCTGATATGGGGAATCAGAGGTGGCGAATGAAAGGAAGTGAATCAGAGATGGGGAATCAGAGGTGGGGAATCAGAGGCAGGGAATCAAACACGGTGAATCAGAGGCAGGGAATCAGAGCTGGGGTATCAGAGGCGGGGAATCAGAGTTTGGGAATCAGAGGCGGGGAATTAGATATGGGGAAACAGAGGCGGGGAATCAGAGGCGGGGAAACAGAGCTGGGGAATCAGAGGCGGGGAGTCAGAGTTGGGGAATCAGAGGCGGGTAATCAGATATGGGGAATCAGAGGCGGGGAATCAGAGGCGCGGAAAGATAGGCGGGAAATCAGATATGGGGAATCAGAGGCGGGGAATCAGAGCTGGGGAATCAGAGGCAGGGAATCAGAGTTGGGGATTCAGAGGCGGGGAATCAGAGCTGGGGAATCAGAGGCGGGGAATCAGAGGCAGGGAATCAGAGGCGGGGAAT
The DNA here is from genome assembly GCF_036971445.1 of Narcine bancroftii. Lineage (NCBI taxonomy): Eukaryota > Metazoa > Chordata > Chondrichthyes > Torpediniformes > Narcinidae > Narcine > Narcine bancroftii. Next base: position 58,195,681 of record NC_091474.1, read on the forward strand.
CAGAGGCAGGGAATCAGATATGGGGATTCAGAGGTGGGGAATCAGAGGTTGGGAATCAGAGGCAGGGAATCGGAGGCAGGGAATCAGAGGCAGGGAATCAGATGTGGGGAATCAGAGGCGGGGAATCAGAGCTGGGGAATCAGAGGCGGGGAATCAGAGGCGCAGAAACAGAGGCGGGGTATCAGATATGGGGAATCAGAGGTGGGGAATCAGATACGGGGAATCAGAGGTGGGGAATCAGAGGCGGTGAATCAGAGGCGGGGAATCAGAGGCGGGGAATCAGAGCTGGGGAATCAGAGGCCGGGAATCAGAGTTGGGGATTCAGAGGCGGGGAATCAGATATGGGGAAACAGAGGCGGGGAATTAGAGGCGGGCAAACAGAGGCGGGGAATCAGATATGGTGAATCAGAGGTGGGGAATCAGAGGTTGTGAATCAGAGATGGGGAATCACAGGCGGGAAATCAGAGGCAGGGAATCAGAGCTGGGGAATCAGAGGCGGGGAATCAGAGCTGGGGAATCAGAGGCAGGGAATCAGAGTTGGGGATTCAGAGGCGGGGAATCAGAGCTGGGGAATCAGAGGCGGGGAATCAGAGGCAGGGAATCAGAGGCGGGGAGTCAGAGGCAGGGAATCAGATATGGGGATTCAGAGGTGGGGAATCAGAGGTTGGGAATCAGAGGCAGGGAATCGGAGGCAGGGAATCAGAGGCAGGGAATCAGATGTGGGGAATCAGAGGCGGGGAATCAGAGCTGGGGAATCAGAGGCGGGGAATCAGAGTTTGGGAATCAGAGGCGGGGAATTAGATATGGGGAAACAGAGGCGGGGAATCAGAGGTGGGGAAACAGAGCTGGTGAATCAGAGGCGGGGAATCAGAGATGGGGAATCAGAGGCGGGGAAACAGATATGGGGAATCAGAGGCGGGGAATCAGAGGCGCGGAAAGAGAGGCGGGGAATCAGATATGGGGAATCAGAGGTGGGGAATCAGGGGCGGGGAATGAGAGGCCGGGAATCAGAGGCCGGGGAATCAGAGGCGGGGAATCAGAGATGGGGAATCAAAGGCTGGGAATCAAACACGGGGAATCAGAGCTAAGAATCAGAGGCGGGGAATCAGAGTTGGGGAATCAGATATGAGGAATCAGAGGTGGGGAATCAGGGTCGGGGAATCAGTGGCAGGGAATCAGAGGCGGGGAATCAGATACGGGGAATCAGAGGCAGGGAATCAGACACGGGGAATCAGAGGCGGGGAATCAGAGATGGGGAATCAGAGGCGGTGAAACAGAGGCAGGGAATCGGATGCCGGGAATCAGAGGCGGGGAATCAGAGCTGGGGAATCAGAGGCGGGGAATCAGAGTTGGGGAATCAGAGGCGGGGAATCAGATATGGTGAATCAGAGGTGGGGAATCACAGGCGGGAAATCAGAGGCAGGGAATCAGAGCTGGGGAATCAGAGGCGGGGAATCAGAGCTGGGGAATCAGAGGCAGGGAATCAGAGTTGGGGATTCAGAGGCGGGGAATCAGAGCTGGGGAATCAGAGGCGGGGAATCAGAGGCAGGGAATCGGAGGCGGGGAGTCAGAGGCAGGGAATCAGATATGGGGATTCAGAGGTGGGGAATCAGAGGTTGGGAATCAGAGGCAGGGAATCGGAGGCAGGGAATCAGAGGCAGGGAATCAGATGTGGGGAATCAGAGGCGGGGAATCAGAGCTGGGGAATCAGAGGCGGGGAATCAGAGTTTGGGAATCAGAGGCGGGGAATTAGATATGGGGAAACAGAGGCGGGGAATCAGAGGTGGGGAAACAGAGCTGGTGAATCAGAGGCGGGGAATCAGAGATGGGGAATCAGAGGCGGGGAAACAGATATGGGGAATCAGAGGCGGGGAATCAGAGGCGCGGAAAGAGAGGCGGGGAATCAGATATGGGGAATCAGAGGTGGGGAATCAGGGGCGGGGAATGAGAGTCCGGGAATCAGAGGCCGGGGAATCAGAGGCGGGGAATCAGAGATGGGGAATCAAAGGCTGGGAATCAAACACGGGGAATCAGAGCTGGGAATCAGAGGCGGGGAATCAGAGTTGGGGAATCAGATATGAGGAATCAGAGGTGGGGAATCAGGGGCGGGGAATCAGTGGCAGGGAATCAGAGGCGGGGAATCAGATACGGGGAATCAGAGGCAGGGAATCAGACACGGGGAATCAGAGGCGGGGAATCAGAGATGGGGAATCAGAGGCGGTGAATCAGAGGCAGGGAATCGGATGCCGGGAATCAGAGGCGGGGAATCAGAGCTGGGGAATCAGAGGCGGGGAATCAGAGTTGGGGAATCAGAGGCGGGGAATCAGATATGGTGAATCAGAGGTGGGGAATCAGATACGGGGATTCAGAGGTGGGGTATCAGAGGCGGTGAATCAGAGGCGGGGAATCAGAGGCGGGGAATCAGAGCTGGGGAATCAGAGGCAGGGAATCAGAGTTGGGGAATCAGAGGCGGGGAATCAGATATGGGGAAACAGAGGCGGGGAATTAGAGGCGGGCAAACAGAGGCGGGGAATCAGATATGGTGAATCAGAGGTGGGGAATCAGAGGTTGTGAATCAGAGATGGGGAATCACAGGCGGGAAATCAGAGGCAGGGAATCAGAGCTGGGGAATCAGAGGCGGGGAATCAGAGGCGGGGAATCAGAGGCAGGGAATCAGAATTGGGGATTCAGAGGCGGGGAATCAGAGCTGGGGAATCAGAGGCGGGGAATCAGAGGCAGGGAATCAGAGGCGGGGAATCAGAGGCAGGGAATCAGATATGGGGATTCACTGATGGGGAATCAGAGGTTGGGAATCAGAGGCAGGGAATCGGAGGGAGGGAATCAGAGGCAGGGAATCAGATGTGGGGAATCAGAGGCGGGGAATCAGAGCTGGGGAATCAGAGGCGGGGAATCAGAGTTTGGGAATCAGAGGCGGGGAATTAGATATGGGGAAACAGAGGCGGGGAATCAGAGGTGGGGAAACAGAGCTGGTGAATCAGAGGCGGGGAATCAGAGTTGGGGAATCAGAGGCAGGGAATCAGATATGGGGAATCAGAGGCGGGGAATCAGAGGCGCGGAAAGAGAGGCAGGGAATCAGATATGGGGAATCAGAGGTGGGGAATCCGGGGCGGGGTATCAGAGACTGGGTATCAGACACGGGGATTCAGAGGCGGGGAATCAGAGGCGGGGAATCAGAGCTGGGGAATCAGAGGCGGGGAATCAGAGTTGGGGAATCAGAGGCGGGGAATCAGATATGGGGAAACAGAGGCGGGGAATCAGAGGCGGGGAAACAGAGGCGGGGTATCTGATATGGGGAATCAGAGGTGGCGAATGAAAGGAAGTGAATCAGAGATGGGGAATCAGAGGTGGGGAAGCAGAGGCAGGGAATCAAACACGGTGAATCAGAGGCAGGGAATCAGAGCTGGGGTATCAGAGGAGGGGATTAAGAGTTTGGGAATCAGAGGCGGGGAATTAGATATGGGGAAACAGAGGCGGGGAATCAGAGGCGGGGAAACAGAGCTGGGGAATCAGAGGCGGGGAGTCAGAGTTGGGGAATCAGAGGCGGGTAATCAGATATGGGGAATCAGAGGCGGGGAATCAGAGGCGCGGAAAGATAGGCGGGAAATCAGATATGGGGAATCAGAGGCGGGGAATCAGAGCTGGGGAATCAGAGGCAGGGAATCAGAGTTGGGGATTCAGAGGCAGGGAATCAGAGCTGGGGAATCAGAGGCGGGGAATCAGAGGCAGGGAATCAGAGGCGGGGAATCAGAGGCAGGGAATGAGATATGGGGATTCAGAGGTGGGGAATCAGAGGTTGGGAATCAGAGGCAGGGAATCGGAGGCAGGGAATCAGAGGCAGGGAATCAGATGTGGGGAATCAGAGGCGGGGAATCAGAGCTGGGGAATCAGAGGCGGGGAATCAGAGGCGCAGAAACAGAGGCGGGGTATCAGATATGGGGAATCAGAGGTGGGGAATCAGATACGGGGAATCAGAGGTGGGGAATCAGAGGCGGTGAATCAGAGGCGGGGAATCAGAGGCGGGGAATCAGAGCTGGGGAATCAGAGGCCGGGAATCAGAGTTGGGGATTCAGAGGCGGGGAATCAGATATGGGGAAACAGAGGCGGGGAATTAGAGGCGGGCAAACAGAGGCGGGGAATCAGATATGGTGAATCAGAGGTGGGGAATCAGAGGTTGTGAATCAGAGATGGGGAATCACAGGCGGGAAATCAGAGGCAGGGAATCAGAGCTGGGGAATCAGAGGCGGGGAATCAGAGCTGGGGAATCAGAGGCAGGGAATCAGAGTTGGGGATTCAGAGGCGGGGAATCAGAGCTGGGGAATCAGAGGCGGGGAATCAGAGGCAGGGAATCAGAGGCGGGGAGTCAGAGGCAGGGAATCAGATATGGGGATTCAGAGGTGGGGAATCAGAGGTTGGGAATCAGAGGCAGGGAATCGGAGGCAGGGAATCAGAGGCAGGGAATCAGATGTGGGGAATCAGAGGCGGGGAATCAGAGCTGGGGAATCAGAGGCGGGGAATCAGAGTTTGGGAATCAGAGGCGGGGAATTAGATATGGGGAAACAGAGGCGGGGAATCAGAGGTGGGGAAACAGAGCTGGTGAATCAGAGGCGGGGAATCAGAGATGGGGAATCAGAGGCGGGGAATCAGAGTTGGGGAATCAGAGGCGGGGAATCAGATATGGGGAAACAAAGGTGGGGAATCAGAGGCAGGGAAACAGAGGTGGGGAATCAGAGGCAGGGAATCAAACACGGGGAATCAGAGGTGGGGAATCAGAGCTGGGGAATCAGAGGCGGGGAATCAGAGTTGGGGAATCAGAGGCGGGGAATCAGATATGGGGAATCAGAGGTGGGGAATCAGAGGTTGGGAAACAGAGGCAGGGAATCAGAGGCGGGGAGTCAAAGGCGGGAAATCAGAGGCAGGGAATAAGATGTGCGGAATCAGAGATGGGGAATCAGAGGCAGCGAATCAGAGGCGGGGAACCAGAGGCGGGGAATGAGAGGCCGGGAATCAGAGGCCGGGAATGAGAGGCTGGGAATCAGTGGCCGGGAATCTGAGGCCGGGAATCATAGATGGGGAATCAGAGGCGGGGAATCAGAGGCGGGGAATCAGAGGCGCAGAAACAGAGGCGGGGTATCAGATATGGGGAATCAGAGGTGGGGAATCAGATACGGGGAATCAGAGGTGGGGAATCAGAGGCGGTGAATCAGAGGCGGGGAATCAGAGGCGGGGAATCAGAGGCCGGGAATGAGAGGCCGGGAATCAGAGGCCGGGAAATAGAGGCCGGGAATCAGAGATGGGGAATCAGAGGCGGGGAATCAAACACGGGGAATCAGAGCTGGGGAATCAGAGGCGGGGAATCAGAGTTTGGGAATCAGAGGCGGGGAATCAAATATGGTGAAACAGAGGCGGGGAATCAGAGGCGGGGAATCAGAGGCGCAGAAACAGAGGCGGGGTATCAGATATGGGGAATCAGAGGTGGGGAATCAGGGGCGGGGTATCAGAGGCTGGGTATCAGACACGGGGATTCAGAGGCGGGGAATCAGAGATGGGGAATCAGAGGCGGGAAATCAGAGGCAGGGAATCAGACGCAGGGAATCAGAGGCTGGGAATCAGAGCCTGGGAATCAGAGGCGGGGAATCAGAGGCAGGGAAAGAGAGGCGGGGAATCAGATATGGGGACTCAGAGGTGGGGAATCAGAGGTTGGGAATCAGAGGCAGGGAATCAGAGGCGGGGAATCAGAGGCGGGGAATCAGAGGCAGGGTTTCGGATGTGCGGAATCAGAGATGGGGAATCAGAGGTGGGGAATCAGAGTCCAGGAATCAGAGATGGGGAATCAGAGGCGGGGAATCAGAGGCGGAAAAACATAGGTGGGGAATCAGATACGGCGAATCAGAGGTGGGGAATCAGAGGCGGTGAATCAGAGATGGGGAATCAGAGGCGGGGAATCAGAGGCTGGAAATCAGACACGGGGAATCAGAGGCTGTGAATCAAAGGCGGGGAATCAGAGGCGGGTAATCAGAGCTGGGGAATCAGAGGCAGGGAATCAGAGTTGGGGATTCAGAGGCGGGGAATCAGATATGGGGAAACAGAGGCGGGGAATTAGAGGCGGGCAAACAGAGGCGGGGAATCAGATATGGTGAATCAGAGGTGGGGAATCAGAGGTTGTGAATCAGAGATGGGGAATCACAGGCGGGAAATCAGAGGCAGGGAATCAGAGCTGGGGAATCAGAGGCAGGGAATCAGAGCTGGGGAATCAGAGGCAGGGAATCAGAGTTGGGGAATCAGAGGCGGGGAATCAGATATGGGGAATCAGAGGCGGGGAATCAGAGGCGCGGAAAGAGAGGCGGGGCATCAGATATGGGGAATCAGAGGTGGGGAATCAGATATGGGGAAACAGAGGCGGGGAATCAGAGGCGGGGAAACAGAGGTGGGGAATCTGATATGGGGAATCAGAGGTGGCGAATGAAAGGCGGTGAATCAGAGATGGGGAATCAGAGGCGGGGAATCAGAGGCAGGGAATCAAACACGGGGAATCAGAGGTGGGGAATCAGAGCTGGGGAATCAGAGGCGGGGAATCAGAGTTGGGGAATCAGAGGCGGGGAATCAGATATGGGGAAACAAAGGTGGGGAATCAGAGGCAGGGAAACAGAGGTGGGGAATCAGATATGGGGAATCAGAGGTGGGGAATCAGAGGTTGGGAAACAGAGGCAGGGAATCAGAGGCGGGGAGTCAAAGGCGGGAAATCAGAGGCAGGGAATAAGATGTGCGGAATCAGAGATGGGGAATCAGAGGCAGCGAATCAGAGGCGGGGAACCAGAGGCGGGGAATGAGAGGCCGGGAATCAGAGGCCGGGAATGAGAGGCTGGGAATCAGTGGCCGGGAATCAGAGGCCGGGAATCATAGATGGGGAATCAGAGGCGGGGAATCAGAGGCGGGGAATCAGAGGCGCAGAAACAGAGGCGGGGTATCAGATATGGGGAATCAGAGGTGGGGAATCAGATACGGGGAATCAGAGGTGGGGAATCAGAGGCGGTGAATCAGAGGCGGGGAATCAGAGGCGGGGAATCAGACGCCGGGAATCAGAGGCAGGGAATCAGAGTTGGGGATTCAGAGGCGGGGAATCAGATATGGGGAAACAGAGGCGGGGAATTAGATGCGGGCAAACAGAGGCGGGGAATCAGATATGGTGAATCAGAGGTGGGGAATCAGAGGTTGTGAATCAGAGATGGGGAATCACAGGCGGGAAATCAGAGGCAGGGAATCAGAGCTGGGGAATCAGAGGCGGGGAATCAGAGCTGGGGAATCAGAGGCAGGGAATCAGAGTTGGGGATTCAGAGGCGGGGAATCAGAGCTGGGGAATCAGAGGCGGGGAATCAGAGGCAGGGAATCAGAGGCGGGGAATCAGAGGCAGGGAATCAGATATGGGGATTCAGAGGTGGGGAATCAGAGGTTGGGAATCAGAGGCAGGGAATCGGAGGCAGGGAATCAGAGGCAGGGAATCAGATGTGGGGAATCAGAGGCGGGGAATCAGAGCTGGGGAATCAGAGGCGGGGAATCAGAGTTTGGGAATCAGAGGCGGGGAATTAGATATGGGGAAACAGAGGCGGGGAATCAGAGGTGGGGAAACAGAGCTGGTGAATCAGAGGCGGGGAATCAGAGTTGGGGAATCAGAGGCGGGGAATCAGATATGGGGAATCAGAGGCGGGGAATCAGAGGCGCGGAAAGAGAGGCGGGGAATCAGATATGGGGAATCAGAGGTGGGGAATCCGGGGCGGGGTATCAGAGACTGGGTATCAGACACGGGGATTCAGAGGCGGGGAATCAGAGGCGGGGAATCAGAGCTTGGGAATCAGAGGCGGGGAATCAGAGTTGGGGAATCAGAGGCGGGGAATCAGATATGGGGAAACAGAGGCGGGGAATCAGAGGCGGGGAAACAGAGGCGGGGAATCTGATATGGGGAATCAGAGGTGGCGAATGAAAGGAAGTGAATCAGAGATGGGGAATCAGAGGTGGGGAATCAGAGGCAGGGAATCAAACACGGTGAATCAGAGGCAGGGAATCAGAGCTGGGGTATCAGAGGCGGGGAATCAGAGTTTGGGAATCAGAGGCGGGGAATTAGATATGGGGAAACAGAGGCGGGGAATCAGAGGCGGGGAAACAGAGCTGGGGAATCAGAGGCGGGGAGTCAGAGTTGGGGAATCAGAGGCGGGTAATCAGATATGGGGAATCAGAGGCGGGGAATCAGAGGCGCGGAAAGATAGGCGGGAAATCAGATATGGGGAATCAGAGGCGGGGAATCAGAGCTGGGGAATCAGAGGCAGGGAATCAGAGTTGGGGATTCAGAGGCGGGGAATCAGAGCTGGGGAATCAGAGGCGGGGAATCAGAGGCAGGGAATCAGAGGCGGGGAATCAGAGGCAGGGAATCAGATATGGGGATTCAGAGGTGGGGAATCAGAGGTTGGGAATCAGAGGCAGGGAATCGGAGGCAGGGAATCAGAGGCAGGGAATCAGATGTGGGGAATCAGAGGCGGGGAATCAGAGCTGGGGAATCAGAGGCGGGGAATCAGAGGCGCAGAAACAGAGGCGGGGTATCAGATATGGGGAATCAGAGGTGGGGAATCAGATACGGGGAATCAGAGGTGGGGAATCAGAGGCGGTGAATCAGAGGCGGGGAATCAGAGGCGGGGAATCAGAGCTGGGGAATCAGAGGCCGGGAATCAGAGTTGGGGATTCAGAGGCGGGGAATCAGATATGGGGAAACAGAGGCGGGGAATTAGAGGCGGGCAAACAGAGGCGGGGAATCAGATATGGTGAATCAGAGGTGGGGAATCAGAGGTTGTGAATCAGAGATGGGGAATCACAGGCGGGAAATCAGAGGCAGGGAATCAGAGCTGGGGAATCAGAGGCGGGGAATCAGAGCTGGGGAATCAGAGGCAGGGAATCAGAGTTGGGGATTCAGAGGCGGGGAATCAGAGCTGGGGAATCAGAGGCGGGGAATCAGAGGCAGGGAATCAGAGGCGGGGAGTCAGAGGCAGGGAATCAGATATGGGGATTCAGAGGTGGGGAATCAGAGGTTGGGAATCAGAGGCAGGGAATCGGAGGCAGGGAATCAGAGGCAGGGAATCAGATGTGGGGAATCAGAGGCGGGGAATCAGAGCTGGGGAATCAGAGGCGGGGAATCAGAGTTTGGGAATCAGAGGCGGGGAATTAGATATGGGGAAACAGAGGCGGGGAATCAGAGGTGGGGAAACAGAGCTGGTGAATCAGAGGCGGGGAATCAGAGATGGGGAATCAGAGGCGGGGAAACAGATATGGGGAATCAGAGGCGGGGAATCAGAGGCGCGGAAAGAGAGGCGGGGAATCAGATATGGGGAATCAGAGGTGGGGAATCAGGGGCGGGGAATGAGAGGCCGGGAATCAGAGGCCGGGGAATCAGAGGCGGGGAATCAGAGATGGGGAATCAAAGGCTGGGAATCAAACACGGGGAATCAGAGCTAAGAATCAGAGGCGGGGAATCAGAGTTGGGGAATCAGATATGAGGAATCAGAGGTGGGGAATCAGGGTCGGGGAATCAGTGGCAGGGAATCAGAGGCGGGGAATCAGATACGGGGAATCAGAGGCAGGGAATCAGACACGGGGAATCAGAGGCGGGGAATCAGAGATGGGGAATCAGAGGCGGTGAAACAGAGGCAGGGAATCGGATGCCGGGAATCAGAGGCGGGGAATCAGAGCTGGGGAATCAGAGGCGGGGAATCAGAGTTGGGGAATCAGAGGCGGGGAATCAGATATGGTGAATCAGAGGTGGGGAATCAGAGGTTGTGAATCAGAGATGGGGAATCACAGGCGGGAAATCAGAGGCAGGGAATCAGAGGTGGGGAATCAGATATGGGGAAACAGAGGTGGGGAATCAGAGGCAGGGAAACAGAGGTGGGGAATCAGATATGGGGAATCAGAGGTGGGGAATCAGAGGCCGGGAATCAGAGGCGGTGAATCAGAGGCAAGGAATCCGACACCGGGAATCAGAGATGGGGAATCAGAGGCGGGGAATCAAACACGGGGAAACAGAGCTGGGGAATCAGAGGCGGGGAATCAGAGTTGGGGAATCAGAGGCGGGGAATCAGATATGGGGAAACAGATATGGGGAAACAGAGGCGGGGAATCAGAGGTGGGGATTCAGAGGCGGGGAATCAGATATGGGGAAACAGAGGCGGGGAATTAGAGGCGGGCAAACAGAGGCGGGGAATCAGATATGGTGAATCAGAGGTGGGGAATCAGAGGTTGTGAATCAGAGATGGGGATTCACAGGCGGGAAATCAGAGGCAGGGAATCAGAGCTGGGGAATCAGAGGCAGGGAATCAGAGCTGGGGAATCAGAGGCAGGGAATCAGAGTTGGGGAATCAGAGGCGGGGAATCAGATATGGGGAATCAGAGGCGGGGAATCAGAGGCGCGGAAAGAGAGGCGGGGCATCAGATATGGGGAATCAGAGGTGGGGAATCAGATATGGGGAAACAGAGGCGGGGAATCAGAGGCGGGGAAACAGAGGTGGGGAATCTGATATGGGGAATCAGAGGTGGCGAATGAAAGGCGGTGAATCAGAGATGGGGAATCAGAGGCGGGGAATCAGAGGCAGGGAATCAAACACGGGGAATCAGAGGTGGGGAATCAGAGCTGGGGAATCAGAGGCGGGGAATCAGAGTTGGGGAATCAGAGGCGGGGAATCAGATATGGGGAAACAAAGGTGGGGAATCAGAGGCAGGGAAACAGAGGTGGGGAATCAGATATGGGGAATCAGAGGTGGGGAATCAGAGGTTGGGAAACAGAGGCAGGGAATCAGAGGCGGGGAGTCAAAGGCGGGAAATCAGAGGCAGGGAATAAGATGTGCGGAATCAGAGATGGGGAATCAGAGGCAGCGAATCAGAGGCGGGGAACCAGAGGCGGGGAATGAGAGGCCGGGAATCAGAGGCCGGGAATGAGAGGCTGGGAATCAGTGGCCGGGAATCAGAGGCCGGGAATCATAGATGGGGAATCAGAGGCGGGGAATCAGAGGCGGGGAATCAGAGGCGCAGAAACAGAGGCGGGGTATCAGATATGGGGAATCAGAGGTGGGGAATCAGATACGGGGAATCAGAGGTGGGGAATCAGAGGCGGTGAATCAGAGGCGGGGAATCAGAGGCGGGGAATCAGACGCCGGGAATCAGAGGCAGGGAATCAGAGTTGGGGATTCAGAGACGGGGAATCAGATATGGGGAAACAGAGGCGGGGAATTAGATGCGGGCAAACAGAGGCGGGGAATCAGATATGGTGAATCAGAGGTGGGGAATCAGAGGTTGTGAATCAGAGATGGGGAATCACAGGCGGGAAATCAGAGGCAGGGAATCAGAGCTGGGGAATCAGAGGCGGGGAATCAGAGCTGGGGAATCAGAGGCAGGGAATCAGAGTTGGGGATTCAGAGGCGGGGAATCAGAGCTGGGGAATCAGAGGCGGGGAATCAGAGGCAGGGAATCAGAGGCGGGGAATCAGAGGCAGGGAATCAGATATGGGGATTCAGAGGTGGGGAATCAGAGGTTGGGAATCAGAGGCAGGGAATCGGAGGCAGGGAATCAGAGGCAGGGAATCAGATGTGGGGAATCAGAGGCGGGGAATCAGAGCTGGGGAATCAGAGGCGGGGAATCAGAGTTTGGGAATCAGAGGCGGGGAATTAGATATGGGGAAACAGAGGCGGGGAATCAGAGGTGGGGAAACAGAGCTGGTGAATCAGAGGCGGGGAATCAGAGTTGGGGAATCAGAGGCGGGGAATCAGATATGGGGAATCAGAGGCGGGGAATCAGAGGCGCGGAAAGAGAGGCGGGGAATCAGATATGGGGAATCAGAGGTGGGGAATCCGGGGCGGGGTATCAGAGACTGGGTATCAGACACGGGGATTCAGAGGCGGGGAATCAGAGGCGGGGAATCAGAGCTGGGGAATCAGAGGCGGGGAATCAGAGTTGGGGAATCAGAGGCGGGGAATCAGATATGGGGAAACAGAGGCGGGGAATCAGAGGCGGGGAAACAGAGGCGGGGAATCTGATATGGGGAATCAGAGGTGGCGAATGAAAGGAAGTGAATCAGAGATGGGGAATCAGAGGTGGGGAATCAGAGGCAGGGAATCAAACACGGTGAATCAGAGGCAGGGAATCAGAGCTGGGGTATCAGAGGCGGGGAATCAGAGTTTGGGAATCAGAGGCGGGGAATTAGATATGGGGAAACAGAGGCGGGGAATCAGAGGCGGGGAAACAGAGCTGGGGAATCAGAGGCGGGGAGTCAGAGTTGGGGAATCAGAGGCGGGTAATCAGATATGGGGAATCAGAGGCGGGGAATCAGAGGCGCGGAAAGATAGGCGGGAAATCAGATATGGGGAATCAGAGGCGGGGAATCAGAGCTGGGGAATCAGAGGCAGGGAATCAGAGTTGGGGATTCAGAGGCGGGGAATCAGAGCTGGGGAATCAGAGGCGGGGAATCAGAGGCAGGGAATCAGAGGCGGGGAATCAGAGGCAGGGAATCAGATATGGGGATTCAGAGGTGGGGAATCAGAGGTTGGGAATCAGAGGCAGGGAATCGGAGGCAGGGAATCAGAGGCAGGGAATCAGATGTGGGGAATCAGAGGCGGGGAATCAGAGCTGGGGAATCAGAGGCGGGGAATCAGAGGCGCAGAAACAGAGGCGGGGTATCAGATATGGGGAATCAGAGGTGGGGAATCAGATACGGGGAATCAGAGGTGGGGAATCAGAGGCGGTGAATCAGAGGCGGGGAATCAGAGGCGGGGAATCAGAGCTGGGGAATCAGAGGCCGGGAATCAGAGTTGGGGATTCAGAGGCGGGGAATCAGATATGGGGAAACAGAGGCGGGGAATTAGAGGCGGGCAAACAGAGGCGGGGAATCAGATATGGTGAATCAGAGGTGGGGAATCAGAGGTTGTGAATCAGAGATGGGGAATCACAGGCGGGAAATCAGAGGCAGGGAATCAGAGCTGGGGATTCAGAGGCGGGGAATCAGAGCTGGGGAATCAGAGGCAGGGAATCAGAGTTGGGGATTCAGAGGCGGGGAATCAGAGCTGGGGAATCAGAGGCGGGGAATCAGAGGCAGGGAATCAGAGGCGGGGAGTCAGAGGCAGGGAATCAGATATGGGGATTCAGAGGTGGGGAATCAGAGGTTGGGAATCAGAGGCAGGGAATCGGAGGCAGGGAATCAGAGGCAGGGAATCAGATGTGGGGAATCAGAGGCGGGGAATCAGAGCTGGGGAATCAGAGGCGGGGAATCAGAGTTTGGGAATCAGAGGCGGGGAATTAGATATGGGGAAACAGAGGCGGGGAATCAGAGGTGGGGAAACAGAGCTGGTGAATCAGAGGCGGGGAATCAGAGATGGGGAATCAGAGGCGGGGAAACAGATATGGGGAATCAGAGGCGGGGAATCAGAGGCGCGGAAAGAGAGGCGGGGAATCAGATATGGGGAATCAGAGGTGGGGAATCAGGGGCGGGGAATGAGAGGCCGGGAATCAGAGGCCGGGGAATCAGAGGCGGGGAATCAGAGATGGGGAATCAAAGGCTGGGAATCAAACACGGGGAATCAGAGCTAAGAATCAGAGGCGGGGAATCAGAGTTGGGGAATCAGATATGAGGAATCAGAGGTGGGGAATCAGGGGCGGGGAATCAGTGGCAGGGAATCAGAGGCGGGGAATCAGATACGGGGAATCAGAGGCAGGGAATCAGACACGGGGAATCAGAGGCGGGGAATCAGAGATGGGGAATCAGAGGCGGTGAATCAGAGGCAGGGAATCGGATGCCGGGAATCAGAGGCGGGGAATCAGAGCTGGGGAATCAGAGGCGGGGAATCAGAGTTGGGGAATCAGAGGCGGGGAATCAGATATGGTGAATCAGAGGTGGGGAATCAGAGGTTGTGAATCAGAGATGGGGAATCACAGGCGGGAAATCAGAGGCAGGGAATCAGAGGTGGGGAATCAGATATGGGGAAACAGAGGTGGGGAATCAGAGGCAGGGAAACAGAGGTGGGGAATCAGATATGGGGAATCAGAGGTGGGGAATCAGAGGCCGGGAATCAGAGGCGGTGAATCAGAGGCAAGGAATCCGACACCGGGAATCAGAGATGGGGAATCAGAGGCGGGGAATCAAACACGGGGAAACAGAGCTGGGGAATCAGATATGGGGAAACAAAGGTGGGGAATCAGAGGCAGGGAAACAGAGGTGGGGAATCAGAGGCAGGGAATCAAACACGGGGAATCAGAGGTGGGGAATCAGAGCTGGGGAATCAGAGGCGGGGAATCAGAGTTGGGGAATCAGAGGCGGGGAATCAGAAATGGGGAATCAGAGGTGGGGAATCAGAGGTTGGGAAACAGAGGCAGGGAATCAGAGGCGGGGAGTCAAAGGCGGGAAATCAGAGGCAGGGAATAAGATGTGCGGAATCAGAGATGGGGAATCAGAGGCAGCGAATCAGAGGCGGGGAACCAGAGGCGGGGAATGAGAGGCCGGGAATCAGAGGCCGGGAATGAGAGGCTGGGAATCAGTGGCCGGGAATCTGAGGCCGGGAATCATAGATGGGGAATCAGAGGCGGGGAATCAGAGGCGGGGAATCAGAGGCGCAGAAACAGAGGCGGGGTATCAGATATGGGGAATCAGAGGTGGGGAATCAGATACGGGGAATCAGAGGTGGGGAATCAGAGGCGGTGAATCAGAGGCGGGGAATCAGAGGCGGGGAATCAGAGGCCGGGAATGAGAGGCCGGGAATCAGAGGCCGGGAAATAGAGGCCGGGAATCAGAGATGGGGAATCAGAGGCGGGGAATCAAACACGGGGAATCAGAGATGGGGAATCAGAGGCGGGGAATCAGAGTTTGGGAATCAGAGGCGGGGAATCAAATATGGTGAAACAGAGGCGGGGAATCAGAGGCGGGGAATCAGAGGCGCAGAAACAGAGGCGGGGTATCAGATATGGGGAATCAGAGGTGGGGAATCAGGGGCGGGGTATCAGAGGCTGGGTATCAGACACGGGGATTCAGAGGCGGGGAATCAGAGATGGGGAATCAGAGGCGGGGAATCAGAGGCAGGGAATCAGACGCAGGGAATCAGAGGCTGGGAATCAGAGCCTGGGAATCAGAGGCGGGGAATCAGAGGCAGGGAAAGAGAGGCGGGGAATCAGATATGGGGACTCAGAGGTGGGGAATCAGAGGTTGGGAATCAGAGGCAGGGAATCAGAGGCGGGGAATCAGAGGCGGGGAATCAGAGGCGGGGAATCAGAGGCAGGGTTTCGGATGTGCGGAATCAGAGATGGGGAATCAGAGGTGGGGAATCAGAGTCCAGGAATCAGAGATGGGGAATCAGAGGCGGGGAATCAGAGGCGGAAAAACATAGGTGGGGAATCAGATACGGCGAATCAGAGGTGGGGAATCAGAGGCGGTGAATCAGAGATGGGGAATCAGAGGCGGGGAATCAGAGGCTGGAAATCAGACACGGGGAATCAGAGGCTGTGAATCAAAGGCGGGGAATCAGAGGCGGGTAATCAGAGCTGGGGAATCAGAGGCAGGGAATCAGAGTTGGGGATTCAGAGGCGGGGAATCAGATATGGGGAAACAGAGGCGGGGAATTAGAGGCGGGCAAACAGAGGCGGGGAATCAGATATGGTGAATCAGAGGTGGGGAATCAGAGGTTGTGAATCAGAGATGGGGAATCACAGGCGGGAAATCAGAGGCAGGGAATCAGAGCTGGGGAATCAAAGGCAGGGAATCAGAGCTGGGGAATCAGAGGCAGGGAATCAGAGTTGGGGAATCAGAGGCGGGGAATCAGATATGGGGAATCAGAGGCGGGGAATCAGAGGCGCGGAAAGAGAGGCGGGGCATCAGATATGGGGAATCAGAGGTGGGGAATCAGATATGGGGAAACAGAGGCGGGGAATCAGAGGCGGGGAAACAGAGGTGGGGAATCTGATATGGGGAATCAGAGGTGGCGAATGAAAGGCGGTGAATCAGAGATGGGGAATCAGAGGCGGGGAATCAGAGGCAGGGAATCAAACACGGGGAATCAGAGGTGGGGAATCAGAGCTGGGGAATCAGAGGCGGGGAATCAGAGTTGGGGAATCAGAGGCGGGGAATCAGATATGGGGAAACAAAGGTGGGGAATCAGAGGCAGGGAAACAGAGGTGGGGAATCAGATATGGGGAATCAGAGGTGGGGAATCAGAGGTTGGGAAACAGAGGCAGGGAATCAGAGGCGGGGAGTCAAAGGCGGGAAATCAGAGGCAGGGAATAAGATGTGCGGAATCAGAGATGGGGAATCAGAGGCAGCGAATCAGAGGCGGGGAACCAGAGGCGGGGAATGAGAGGCCGGGAATCAGAGGCCGGGAATGAGAGGCTGGGAATCAGTGGCCGGGAATCAGAGGCCGGGAATCATAGATGGGGAATCAGAGGCGGGGAATCAGAGGCGGGGAATCAGAGGCGCAGAAACAGAGGCGGGGTATCAGATATGGGGAATCAGAGGTGGGGAATCAGATACGGGGAATCAGAGGTGGGGAATCAGAGGCGGTGAATCAGAGGCGGGGAATCAGAGGCGGGGAATCAGAGGCCGGGAATCAGAGGCAGGGAATCAGAGTTGGGGATTCAGAGGCGGGGAATCAGATATGGGGAAACAGAGGCGGGGAATTAGATGCGGGCAAACAGAGGCGGGGAATCAGATATGGTGAATCAGAGGTGGGGAATCAGAGGTTGTGAATCAGAGATGGGGAATCACAGGCGGGAAATCAGAGGCAGGGAATCAGAGCTGGGGAATCAGAGGCGGGGAATCAGAGCTGGGGAATCAGAGGCAGGGAATCAGAGTTGGGGATTCAGAGGCGGGGAATCAGAGCTGGGGAATCAGAGGCGGGGAATCAGAGGCAGGGAATCAGAGGCGGGGAATCAGAGGCAGGGAATCAGATATGGGGATTCAGAGGTGGGGAATCAGAGGTTGGGAATCAGAGGCAGGGAATCGGAGGCAGGGAATCAGAGGCAGGGAATCAGATGTGGGGAATCAGAGGCGGGGAATCAGAGCTGGGGAATCAGAGGCGGGGAATCAGAGTTTGGGAATCAGAGGCGGGGAATTAGATATGGGGAAACAGAGGCGGGGAATCAGAGGTGGGGAAACAGAGCTGGTGAATCAGAGGCGGGGAATCAGAGTTGGGGAATCAGAGGCGGGGAATCAGATATGGGGAATAAGAGGCGGGGAATCAGAGGCGCGGAAAGAGAGGCGGGGAATCAGATATGGGGAATCTGAGGTGGGGAATCCGGGGCGGGGTATCAGAGACTGGGTATCAGACACGGGGATTCAGAGGCGGGGAATCAGAGGCGGGGAATCAGAGCTGGGGAATCAGAGGCGGGGAATCAGAGTTGGGGAATCAGAGGCGGGGAATCAGATATGGGGAAACAGAGGCGGGGAATCAGAGGCGGGGAAACAGAGGCGGGGAATCTGATATGGGGAATCAGAGGTGGCGAATGAAAGGAAGTGAATCAGAGATGGGGAATCAGAGGTGGGGAATCAGAGGCAGGGAATCAAACACGGTGAATCAGAGGCAGGGAATCAGAGCTGGGGTATCAGAGGCGGGGAATCAGAGTTTGGGAATCAGAGGCGGGGAATTAGATATGGGGAAACAGAGGCCGGGAATCAGAGGCGGGGAAACAGAGCTGGGGAATCAGAGGCGGGGAGTCAGAGTTGGGGAATCAGAGGCGGGTAATCAGATATGGGGAATCAGAGGCGGGGAATCAGAGGCGCGGAAAGATAGGCGGGAAATCAGATATGGGGAATCAGAGGCGGGGAATCAGAGCTGGGGAATCAGAGGCAGGGAATCAGAGTTGGGGATTCAGAGGCGGGGAATCAGAGCTGGGGAATCAGAGGCGGGGAATCAGAGGCAGGGAATCAGAGGCGGGGAATCAGAGGCAGGGAATCAGATATGGGGATTCAGAGGTGGGGAATCAGAGGTTGGGAATCAGAGGCAGGGAATCGGAGGCAGGGAATCAGAGGCAGGGAATCAGATGTGGGGAATCAGAGGCGGGGAATCAGAGCTGGGGAATCAGAGGCGGGGAATCAGAGGCGCAGACACAGAGGCGGGGTATCAGATATGGGGAATCAGAGGTGGGGAATCAGATACGGGGAATCAGAGGTGGGGAATCAGAGGCGGTGAATCAGAGGCGGGGAATCAGAGGCGGGGAATCAGAGCTGGGGAATCAGAGGCCGGGAATCAGAGTTGGGGATTCAGAGGCGGGGAATCAGATATGGGGAAACAGAGGCGGGGAATTAGAGGCGGGCAAACAGAGGCGGGGAATCAGATATGGTGAATCAGAGGTGGGGAATCAGAGGTTGTGAATCAGAGATGGGGAATCACAGGCGGGAAATCAGAGGCAGGGAATCAGAGCTGGGGAATCAGAGGCGGGGAATCAGAGCTGGGGAATCAGAGGCAGGGAATCAGAGTTGGGGATTCAGAGGCGGGGAATCAGAGCTGGGGAATCAGAGGCGGGGAATCAGAGGCAGGGAATCAGAGGCGGGGAGTCAGAGGCAGGGAATCAGATATGGGGATTCAGAGGTGGGGAATCAGAGGTTGGGAATCAGAGGCAGGGAATCGGAGGCAGGGAATCAGAGGCAGGGAATCAGATGTGGGGAATCAGAGGCGGGGAATCAGAGCTGGGGAATCAGAGGCGGGGAATCAGAGTTTGGGAATCAGAGGCGGGGAATTAGATATGGGGAAACAGAGGCGGGGAATCAGAGGTGGGGAAACAGAGCTGGTGAATCAGAGGCGGGGAATCAGAGATGGGGAATCAGAGGCGGGGAATCAGATATGGGGAAACAGAGGCGGGGAATTAGATGCGGGCAAACAGAGGCGGGGAATCAGATATGGTGAATCAGAGGTGGGGAATCAGAGGTTGTGAATCAGAGATGGGGAATCACAGGCGGGAAATCAGAGGCAGGGAATCAGAGCTGGGGAATCAGAGGCGGGGAATCAGAGCTGGGGAATCAGAGGCAGGGAATCAGAGTTGGGGATTCAGAGGCGGGGAATCAGAGCTGGGGAATCAGAGGCGGGGAATCAGAGGCAGGGAATCAGAGGCGGGGAATCAGAGGCAGGGAATCAGATATGGGGATTCAGAGGTGGGGAATCAGAGGTTGGGAATCAGAGGCAGGGAATCGGAGGCAGGGAATCAGAGGCAGGGAATCAGATGTGGGGAATCAGAGGCGGGGAATCAGAGCTGGGGAATCAGAGGCGGGGAATCAGAGTTTGGGAATCAGAGGCGGGGAATTAGATATGGGGAAACAGAGGCGGGGAATCAGAGGTGGGGAAACAGAGCTGGTGAATCAGAGGCGGGGAATCAGAGTTGGGGAATCAGAGGCGGGGAATCAGATATGGGGAATAAGAGGCGGGGAATCAGAGGCGCGGAAAGAGAGGCGGGGAATCAGATATGGGGAATCTGAGGTGGGGAATCCGGGGCGGGGTATCAGAGACTGGGTATCAGACACGGGGATTCAGAGGCGGGGAATCAGAGGCGGGGAATCAGAGCTGGGGAATCAGAGGCGGGGAATCAGAGTTGGGGAATCAGAGGCGGGGAATCAGATATGGGGAAACAGAGGCGGGGAATCAGAGGCGGGGAAACAGAGGCGGGGAATCTGATATGGGGAATCAGAGGTGGCGAATGAAAGGAAGTGAATCAGAGATGGGGAATCAGAGGTGGGGAATCAGAGGCAGGGAATCAAACACGGTGAATCAGAGGCAGGGAATCAGAGCTGGGGTATCAGAGGCGGGGAATCAGAGTTTGGGAATCAGAGGCGGGGAATTAGATATGGGGAAACAGAGGCCGGGAATCAGAGGCGGGGAAACAGAGCTGGGGAATCAGAGGCGGGGAGTCAGAGTTGGGGAATCAGAGGCGGGTAATCAGATATGGGGAATCAGAGGCGGGGAATCAGAGGCGCGGAAAGATAGGCGGGAAATCAGATATGGGGAATCAGAGGCGGGGAATCAGAGCTGGGGAATCAGAGGCAGGGAATCAGAGTTGGGGATTCAGAGGCGGGGAATCAGAGCTGGGGAATCAGAGGCGGGGAATCAGAGGCAGGGAATCAGAGGCGGGGAATCAGAGGCAGGGAATCAGATATGGGGATTCAGAGGTGGGGAATCAGAGGTTGGGAATCAGAGGCAGGGAATCGGAGGCAGGGAATCAGAGGCAGGGAATCAGATGTGGGGAATCAGAGGCGGGGAATCAGAGCTGGGGAATCAGAGGCGGGGAATCAGAGGCGCAGACACAGAGGCGGGGTATCAGATATGGGGAATCAGAGGTGGGGAATCAGATACGGGGAATCAGAGGTGGGGAATCAGAGGCGGTGAATCAGAGGCGGGGAATCAGAGGCGGGGAATCAGAGCTGGGGAATCAGAGGCCGGGAATCAGAGTTGGGGATTCAGAGGCGGGGAATCAGATATGGGGAAACAGAGGCGGGGAATTAGAGGCGGGCAAACAGAGGCGGGGAATCAGATATGGTGAATCAGAGGTGGGGAATCAGAGGTTGTGAATCAGAGATGGGGAATCACAGGCGGGAAATCAGAGGCAGGGAATCAGAGCTGGGGAATCAGAGGCGGGGAATCAGAGCTGGGGAATCAGAGGCAGGGAATCAGAGTTGGGGATTCAGAGGCGGGGAATCAGAGCTGGGGAATCAGAGGCGGGGAATCAGAGGCAGGGAATCAGAGGCGGGGAGTCAGAGGCAGGGAATCAGATATGGGGATTCAGAGGTGGGGAATCAGAGGTTGGGAATCAGAGGCAGGGAATCGGAGGCAGGGAATCAGAGGCAGGGAATCAGATGTGGGGAATCAGAGGCGGGGAATCAGAGCTGGGGAATCAGAGGCGGGGAATCAGAGTTTGGGAATCAGAGGCGGGGAATTAGATATGGGGAAACAGAGGCGGGGAATCAGAGGTGGGGAAACAGAGCTGGTGAATCAGAGGCGGGGAATCAGAGATGGGGAATCAGAGGCGGGGAATCAGATATGGGGAAACAGAGGCGGGGAATTAGATGCGGGCAAACAGAGGCGGGGAATCAGATATGGTGAATCAGAGGTGGGGAATCAGAGGTTGTGAATCAGAGATGGGGAATCACAGGCGGGAAATCAGAGGCAGGGAATCAGAGCTGGGGAATCAGAGGCGGGGAATCAGAGCTGGGGAATCAGAGGCAGGGAATCAGAGTTGGGGATTCAGAGGCGGGGAATCAGAGCTGGGGAATCAGAGGCGGGGAATCAGAGGCAGGGAATCAGAGGCGGGGAATCAGAGGCAGGGAATCAGATATGGGGATTCAGAGGTGGGGAATCAGAGGTTGGGAATCAGAGGCAGGGAATCGGAGGCAGGGAATCAGAGGCAGGGAATCAGATGTGGGGAATCAGAGGCGGGGAATCAGAGCTGGGGAATCAGAGGCGGGGAATCAGAGTTTGGGAATCAGAGGCGGGGAATTAGATATGGGGAAACAGAGGCGGGGAATCAGAGGTGGGGAAACAGAGCTGGTGAATCAGAGGCGGGGAATCAGAGTTGGGGAATCAGAGGCGGGGAATCAGATATGGGGAATAAGAGGCGGGGAATCAGAGGCGCGGAAAGAGAGGCGGGGAATCAGATATGGGGAATCAGAGGTGGGGAATCCGGGGCGGGGTATCAGAGACTGGGTATCAGACACGGGGATTCAGAGGCGGGGAATCAGAGGCGGGGAATCAGAGCTGGGGAATCAGAGGCGGGGAATCAGAGTTGGGGAATCAGAGGCGGGGAATCAGATATGGGGAAACAGAGGCGGGGAATCAGAGGCGGGGAAACAGAGGCGGGGAATCTGATATGGGGAATCAGAGGTGGCGAATGAAAGGAAGTGAATCAGAGATGGGGAATCAGAGGTGGGGAATCAGAGGCAGGGAATCAAACACGGTGAATCAGAGGCAGGGAATCAGAGCTGGGGTATCAGAGGCGGGGAATCAGAGTTTGGGAATCAGAGGCGGGGAATTAGATATGGGGAAACAGAGGCGGGGAATCAGAGGCGGGGAAACAGAGCTGGGGAATCAGAGGCGGGGAGTCAGAGTTGGGGAATCAGAGGCGGGTAATCAGATATGGGGAATCAGAGGCGGGGAATCAGAGGCGCGGAAAGATAGGCGGGAAATCAGATATGGGGAATCAGAGGCGGGGAATCAGAGCTGGGGAATCAGAGGCAGGGAATCAGAGTTGGGGATTCAGAGGCGGGGAATCAGAGCTGGGGAATCAGAGGCGGGGAATCAGAGGCAGGGAATCAGAGGCGGGGAATCAGAGGCAGGGAATCAGATATGGGGATTCAGAGGTGGGGAATCAGAGGTTGGGAATCAGAGGCAGGGAATCGGAGGCAGGGAATCAGAGGCAGGGAATCAGATGTGGGGAATCAGAGGCGGGGAATCAGAGCTGGGGAATCAGAGGCGGGGAATCAGAGGCGCAGAAACAGAGGCGGGGTATCAGATATGGGGAATCAGAGGTGGGGAATCAGATACGGGGAATCAGAGGTGGGGAATCAGAGGCGGTGAATCAGAGGCGGGGAATCAGAGGCGGGGAATCAGAGCTGGGGAATCAGAGGCCGGGAATCAGAGTTGGGGATTCAGAGGCGGGGAATCAGATATGGGGAAACAGAGGCGGGGAATTAGAGGCGGGCAAACAGAGGCGGGGAATCAGATATGGTGAATCAGAGGTGGGGAATCAGAGGTTGTGAATCAGAGATGGGGAATCACAGGCGGGAAATCAGAGGCAGGGAATCAGAGCTGGGGAATCAGAGGCGGGGAATCAGAGCTGGGGAATCAGAGGCAGGGAATCAGAGTTGGGGATTCAGAGGCGGGGAATCAGAGCTGGGGAATCAGAGGCGGGGAATCAGAGGCAGGGAATCAGAGGCGGGGA
The DNA here is from genome assembly GCF_036971445.1 of Narcine bancroftii. Lineage (NCBI taxonomy): Eukaryota > Metazoa > Chordata > Chondrichthyes > Torpediniformes > Narcinidae > Narcine > Narcine bancroftii. The sequence continues at coordinate 58,218,625 of NC_091474.1, forward strand.
GTCAGAGGCAGGGAATCAGATATGGGGATTCAGAGGTGGGGAATCAGAGGTTGGGAATCAGAGGCAGGGAATCGGAGGCAGGGAATCAGAGGCAGGGAATCAGATGTGGGGAATCAGAGGCGGGGAATCAGAGCTGGGGAATCAGAGGCGGGGAATCAGAGTTTGGGAATCAGAGGCGGGGAATTAGATATGGGGAAACAGAGGCGGGGAATCAGAGGTGGGGAAACAGAGCAGGTGAATCAGAGGCGGGGAATCAGAGATGGGGAATCAGAGGCGGGGAAACAGATATGGGGAATCAGAGGCGGGGAATCAGAGGCGCGGAAAGAGAGGCGGGGAATCAGATATGGGGAATCAGAGGTGGGGAATCAGGGGCGGGGAATGAGAGGCCGGGAATCAGAGGCCGGGGAATCAGAGGCGGGGAATCAGAGATGGGGAATCAAAGGCTGGGAATCAAACACGGGGAATCAGAGCTAAGAATCAGAGGCGGGGAATCAGAGTTGGGGAATCAGATATGAGGAATCAGAGGTGGGGAATCAGGGGCGGGGAATCAGTGGCAGGGAATCAGAGGCGGGGAATCAGATACGGGGAATCAGAGGCAGGGAATCAGACACGGGGAATCAGAGGCGGGGAATCAGAGATGGGGAATCAGAGGCGGTGAATCAGAGGCAGGGAATCGGATGCCGGGAATCAGAGGCGGGGAATCAGAGCTGGGGAATCAGAGGCGGGGAATCAGAGTTGGGGAATCAGAGGCGGGGAATCAGATATGGTGAATCAGAGGTGGGGAATCAGAGGTTGTGAATCAGAGATGGGGAATCACAGGCGGGAAATCAGAGGCAGGGAATCAGAGGTGGGGAATCAGATATGGGGAAACAGAGGTGGGGAATCAGAGGCAGGGAAACAGAGGTGGGGAATCAGATATGGGGAATCAGAGGTGGGGAATCAGAGGCCGGGAATCAGAGGCGGTGAATCAGAGGCAAGGAATCCGACACCGGGAATCAGAGATGGGGAATCAGAGGCGGGGAATCAAACACGGGGAAACAGAGCTGGGGAATCAGAGGCGGGGAATCAGAGTTGGGGAATCAGAGGCGGGGAATCAGATATGGGGAAACAGATATGGGGAAACAGAGGCGGGGAATCAGAGGTGGGGAAACAGAGCTGGTGAATCAGAGGCGGGGAATCAGAGATGGGGAATCAGAGGCAGGGAATCAAACACGGTGAATCAGAGGCAGGGAATCAGAGCTGGGGATTCAGAGGCGGGGTATCAGAGCTGGGGAATCAGAGGCGGGGAATCAGAGGCAGGGAATCAGAGGCGGGGAATCAGAGGCAGGGAATCAGATGTGGGGAATCAGAGGCGGGGAATCAGAGCTGGGGAATCAGAGTCGGGGAATCAGAGTTTGGGAATCAGAGGCGGGGAATTAGATATGGGGAAACAGAGGCGGGGAATCAGAGGTGGGGAAACAGAGCTGGGGAATCAGAGGCGGGGAATCAGAGTTGGGGAATCAGAGGCGGGGAATCAGATATGGGGAAGCAGAGGTGGGGAATCAGAGGCGCGGAAAGAGAGGCGGGGAATCAGATATGGGGAATCAGAGGTGGGGAATCAGATATGGGGAAACAGAGGAGGGGAATCAGAGGCGGGGAAACAGAGGTGGGGAATCTGATATGGGGAATCAGAGGTGGCGAATGAAAGGCGGTGAATCTGAGATGGGGAATCAGAGGCGGGGAATCAGAGGCAGGGAATCAAACACGGGGAATCAGAGGTGGGGAATCAGAGCTGGGGAATCAGAGGCGGGGAATCAGAGTTGGGGAATCAGAGGCAGCGAATCAGAGGCGGGGAAACAAAGGCGGGGAATCAGAGGCCGGGAATCAGAGGCCGGGCATGAGAGGCCGGGAATCAGAGGCCGGGAATCAGAGGCCGGGAATCAGAGATGGGGAATCAGAGGCGGGGAATCAAACACGGGGAATCAGAGCTGGGGAATCAGAGGCGGGGAATCAGAGTTGGGGAATCAGAGTCGGGGAATCAGATATGGGGCAACAGAGGCGGGGAATCAGAGGCGGGGAATCAGAGGCGCAGAAACAGAGGCGGGGTATCAGATATGGGGAATCAGAGGTGGGGAATCAGGGGCGGGGTATCAGAAGCTGGGTATCAGACACGGGGATTCAGAGGCGGGGAATCAGAGATGGGGAATCAGAGGCGGGGAATCAGAGGCAGGGAATGAGACGCGGGGAATCAGAGGCAGGGAATCAGAGCCTGGGAATCAGAGGCGGGGTATCAGAGGCGGGGTAACAGAGGCGGGGATTCAGAGTTGGGGAATCAGAGGCGGGGAATCAGATATGGGGAGTCAGAGGCGGGGAATCAGAGGCAGGGAATCAGATGTGCGGAATCAGAGATGGGGAATCAGAGGCGGGGAATCAGAGGCAGGGAATCAGACGCGGGGAATCAGAGGCAGGGAATCAGACCCTGGGAATAAGAGGCGGGGTATCAGAGGCGGGGAAACAGAGGCGGGGAATCAGATATGGGGACTCAGAGGTGGGGAATCAGAGGTTGGGAATCAGAGGAAGGGAATCAGAGGCGGGGAATCAGAGGCGGGGAATCAGAGGCAGGGATTCGGATGTGCGGAATATGAGAAGGGGAATCAGAGGTGGGGAATCAGAGTCCAGGAATCAGAGAAGGGGAATCAGAGGCGGGGAATCAGAGGCGGGAAAACATAGGTGGGGAATCAGATACGGGGAATAAGAGGTGGGGAATCAGAGGCGGTGAATCAGAGATGGGGAATCAGAGGCGGGGAATTAGAGGCTGGAAATCAGACACGGGGAATCAGAGGCTGTGAATCAGAGGCGGGGAATCAGAGGCGGGGAATCAGAGCTGGGGAATCAGAGGCAGGGAATCAGAGTTGGGGATTCAGAGGCGGGTAATCAGATATGGGGAAACAGAGGCGGGGAATTAGAGGCGAGCAAACAGAGGCGGGGAATCAGATATGGTGAATCAGAGGTTTGGAATCAGAGGTTGTGAAACAGAGATGGGGAATCACTGGCGGGAAATCAGAGGCAGGAAATCAGAGCTGGCGAATCAGAGGCGGGGAATCAGAGCTGGGGAATCACAGGCGGGGAATCAGAGTTTGGGAATCAGAGGCGGGGAATTAGATATGGGGAAACAGAGGCGGGGAATCAGAGGCGGGGAATCAGAGGCTGGGTATCAGTCACGGGGATTCAGATGCGGGGAATCAGAGCTGGGTAATCAGAGGCGGGGAATCAGAGTTGGGGAATCAGAGGCGGGGAATCAGATATGGGGAAACAGAGGCGGGGAATCAGAGGCGGGGAAACAGAGGCGGGGAATCTGATTGGGGAATCAGAGGTGGCGAATGAAAGGCGGTGAATCAGAGATGGGGAATCAAAGGCGGGGAATCAGAGGCAGGGAATCAAACACGGGGAATCAGAGGTGGGGAATCAGAGCTGGGGAATCAGTGGCGGGGAATCAGAGTTGGGGAATCAGAGGCGGAGAATCAGATATGGGGAAACAGAGGTGGGGAATCAGAGGCAGGGAAACAGAGGTGGGGAATCAGATATGGGGAATCAGAGGTGGGGAATCAAAGGTTTGGAAACAGAGGCAGGGAATCAGAGGCGGGGAGTCAGAGGCGGGGAATCAGATACAGGGAATCAGATGTGCGGAATCAGAGATGGGGAATCAGAGGCAGCGAATCAGAGGCAGGGAACCAGAGGCGGGGAATCAGAGGCTGGGAATCAGAGGCCGGGAATGAGAGGCCGGGAATCAGAGGCCGGGAATCAGAGGCCGCGAATCAGAGATGGGGAATCAGAGGCGGGGAATCAAACACGGGGAACCAGGGCTAGGGAATCAGAGGCGGGGAATCAGAGTTGGGGAATCAGAGGCGGGGAATCAGATATGGGGAAACAGAGGCGGGGAAACAGAGGCAGGGAATCAGAGGCGGGGAGTCAGAGGCAGGGAATCAGAGGCAGGGAATCAGATGTGCGGAATCAGAGATGGGGATTCAGGGGCAGCGAATCAGAGGCGGGGAACCAGAGGCGGGGAATCAGATATGGGGAATCAGAGGCGGGGAATCAGAGGCGCGGAAAGAGAGGCGGGGAATCAGATATGGGGAATCAGAGGTGGGGATCAGGGGCCGGGTATCAGAGGCTGGGTATCAGAAACGGGGATTCAGAGGCGGGGAATCAGAGATGGGGAATCAGAGGCGGGGAATCAGAGGCAGGGAATCAGACGCGGGGAATCAGATGCGGGGAATCAGAGCTGGGTAATCAGAGGCGGGGAATCAGAGGTGGGGAAACAGAGGCGGGGAATCTGATTGGGGAATCAGAGGTGGCGAATGAAAGGCGGTGAATCAGAGATGGGGAATCAAAGGCGGGGAATCAGAGGCAGGGAATCAAACACGGGGAATCAGAGCTGGGGAATCAGAGCTGGGGAATCAGTGGCGGGGAATCAGAGTTGGGGAATCAGAGGCGGAGAATCAGATATGGGGAAACAGAGGTGGGGAATCAGAGGCAGGGAAACAGAGGTGGGGAATCAGATATGGGGAATCAGAGGTGGGGAATCAAAGGTTTGGAAACAGAGGCAGGGAATCAGAGGCGGGGAGTCAGAGGCGGGGAATCAGATTCAGGGAATCAGATGTGCGGAATCAGAGATGGGGAATCAGAGGCAGCGAATCAGAGGCAGGGAACCAGAGGCGGGGAATCAGAGGCTGGGAATCAGAGGCCGGGAATGAGAGGCCGGGAATCAGAGGCCGGGAATCAGAGGCCGGGAATCAGAGATGGGGAAACAGAGGCGGGGAAACAGAGGCAGGGAATCAGAGGCGGGGAGTCAGAGGCGGGGAATCAGAGGCAGGGAATCAGATGTGCGGAATCAGAGATGGGGATTCAGGGGCAGCGAATCAGAGGCGGGGAACCAGAGGCGGGGAATCAGAGGCCGGGAATCAGAGGCCGGGAATGAGAGGCCGGGAATCAGAGGGCGGGAAATAGAGGCCGGGAATCAGAGATGGGGAATCAGAGGCGGGGAATCAAACACGGGGAATCAGAGCTGGGGAATCAGAGGCGGGTAATCAGAGTTGGGGAATCAGAGGCGGGGAATCAAATATGGTGAAACAGAGGCGGGGAATCAGAGGCGGGGAATCAGAGGCGCAGAAACAGAGGCGGGGTATCAGATATGGGGAATCAGAGGTGGGGAATCAGGGGCGGGGTATCAGAGGCTGGGTATCAGACACGGGGATTCAGAGGCGGGGAATCAGAGATGGGGAATCAGAGGCGGGGAATCAGAGGCAGGGAATCAGACGCGGGGAATCAGAGGCTGGGAATCAGAGCCTGGGAATCAGAGGCGGGGAATCAGAGGCAGGGAAAGAGAGGCGGGGAATCAGATATGGGGACTCAGAGGTGGGGAATCAGAGGTTGGGAATCAGAGGCAGGGAATCAGAGGCGGGGAATCAGAGGCGGGGAATCAGAGGCAGGGTTTCGGATGTGCGGAATCAGAGATGGGGAATCAGAGGTGGGGAATCAGAGTCCAGGAATCAGAGATGGGGAATCAGAGGCGGTGAATCAGAGGCGGAAAAACATAGGTGGGGAATCAGTTACGGCGAATCAGAGGTGGGGAATCAGAGGCGGTGAATCAGAGATGGGGAATCAGAGGCGGGGAATCAGAGGCTGGAAATCAGACACGGGGAATCAGAGGCTGTGAATCAAAGGCGGGGAATCAGAGGCGGGTAATCAGAGCTGGGGAATCAGAGGCAAGGAATCAGAGTTGGGGATTCAGAGGCGGGGAATCAGATATGGGGAAACAGAGGCGGGGAATTAGAGGCGGGCAAACAGAGGCGGGGAATCAGATATGGTGAATCAGAGGTGGGGAATCAGAGGTTGTGAATCAGAGATGGGGAATCACAGGCGGGAAATCAGAGGCAGGGAATCAGAGCTGGGGAATCAGAGGCGGGGAATCAGAGCTGGGGAATCAGAGGCAGGGAATCAGAGTTGGGGATTCAGAGGCGGGGAATCAGAGCTGGGGAATCAGAGGCGGGGAATCAGAGGCAGGGAATCAGAGGCGGGGAGTCAGAGGCAGGGAATCAGATATGGGGATTCAGAGGTGGGGAATCAGAGGTTGGGAATCAGAGGCAGGGAATCGGAGGCAGGGAATCAGAGGCAGGGAATCAGATGTGGGGAATCAGAGGCGGGGAATCAGAGCTGGGGAATCAGAGGCGGGGAATCAGAGTTTGGGAATCAGAGGCGGGGAATTAGATATGGGGAAACAGAGGCGGGGAATCAGAGGTGGGGAAACAGAGCTGGTGAATCAGAGGCGGGGAATCAGAGATGGGGAATCAGAGGCGGGGAATCAGAGTTGGGGAATCAGAGGCGGGGAATCAGATATGGGGAAACAAAGGTGGGGAATCAGAGGCAGGGAAACAGAGGTGGGGAATCAGAGGCAGGGAATCAAACACGGGGAATCAGAGGTGGGGAATCAGAGCTGGGGAATCAGAGGCGGGGAATCAGAGTTGGGGAATCAGAGGCGGGGAATCAGATATGGGGAATCAGAGGTGGGGAATCAGAGGTTGGGAAACAGAGGCAGGGAATCAGAGGCGGGGAGTCAAAGGCGGGAAATCAGAGGCAGGGAATAAGATGTGCGGAATCAGAGATGGGGAATCAGAGGCAGCGAATCAGAGGCGGGGAACCAGAGGCGGGGAATGAGAGGCCGGGAATCAGAGGCCGGGAATGAGAGGCTGGGAATCAGTGGCCGGGAATCTGAGGCCGGGAATCATAGATGGGGAATCAGAGGCGGGGAATCAGAGGCGGGGAATCAGAGGCGCAGAAACAGAGGCGGGGTATCAGATATGGGGAATCAGAGGTGGGGAATCAGATACGGGGAATCAGAGGTGGGGAATCAGAGGCGGTGAATCAGAGGCGGGGAATCAGAGGCGGGGAATCAGAGGCCGGGAATGAGAGGCCGGGAATCAGAGGCCGGGAAATAGAGGCCGGGAATCAGAGATGGGGAATCAGAGGCGGGGAATCAAACACGGGGAATCAGAGCTGGGGAATCAGAGGCGGGGAATCAGAGTTTGGGAATCAGAGGCGGGGAATCAAATATGGTGAAACAGAGGTGGGGAATCAGAGGCGGGGAATCAGAGGCGCAGAAACTGAGGCGGGATATCAGATATGGGGAATCAGAGGTGGGGAATCAGGGGCGGGGTATCAGAGGATGGGTATCAGACACGGGGATTCAGAGGCGGGGAATCAGAGATGGGGAATCAGAGGCGGGGAATCAGAGGCAGGGAATCAGACGCAGGGAATCAGAGGCTGGGAATCAGAGCCTGGGAATCAGAGGCGGGGAATCAGAGGCAGGGAAAGAGAGGCGGGGAATCAGATATGGGGACTCAAAGGTGGGGAATCAGAGGTTGGGAATCAGAGGCAGGGAATCAGAGGCGGGGAATCAGAGGCGGGGAATCAGAGGCAGGGTTTCGGATGTGCGGAATCAGAGATGGGGAATCAGAGGTGGGGAATCAGAGTCCAGGAATCAGAGATGGGGAATCAGAGGCGGGGAATCAGAGGCGGAAAAACATAGGTGGGGAATCAGATACGGCGAATCAGAGGTGGGGAATCAGAGGCGGTGAATCAGAGATGGGGAATCAGAGGCGGGGAATCAGAGGCTGGAAATCAGACACGGGGAATCAGAGGCTGTGAATCAAAGGCGGGGAATCAGAGGCGGGTAATCAGAGCTGGGGAATCAGAGGCAGGGAATCAGAGTTGGGGATTCAGAGGCGGGGAATCAGATATGGGGAAACAGAGGCGGGGAATTAGAGGCGGGCAAACAGAGGCGGGGAATCGGATATGGTGAATCAGAGGTGGGGAATCAGAGGTTGTGAATCAGAGATGGGGAATCACAGGCGGGAAATCAGAGGCAGGGAATCAGAGCTGGGGAATCAGAGGCAGGGAATCAGAGCTGGGGAATCAGAGGCAGGGAATCAGAGTTGGGGAATCAGAGGCGGGGAATCAGATATGGGGAATCAGAGGTGGGGAATCAGAGGCGCGGAAAGAGAGGCGGGGCATCAGATATGGGGAATCAGAGGTGGGGAATCAGATATGGGGAAACAGAGGCGGGGAATCAGAGGCGGGGAAACAGAGGTGGGGAATCTGATATGGGGAATCAGAGGTGGCGAATGAAAGGCGGTGAATCAGAGATGGGGAATCAGAGGCGGGGAATCAGAGGCAGGGAATCAAACACGGGGAATCAGAGGTGGGGAATCAGAGCTGGGGAATCAGAGGCGGGGAATCAGAGTTGGGGAATCAGAGGCGGGGAATCAGATATGGGGAAACAAAGGTGGGGAATCAGAGGCAGGGAAACAGAGGTGGGGAATCAGATATGGGGAATCAGAGGTGGGGAATCAGAGGTTGGGAAACAGAGGCAGGGAATCAGAGGCGGGGAGTCAAAGGCGGGAAATCAGAGGCAGGGAATAAGATGTGCGGAATCAGAGATGGGGAATCAGAGGCAGCGAATCAGAGGCGGGGAACCAGAGGCGGGGAATGAGAGGCCGGGAATCAGAGGCCGGGAATGAGAGGCTGGGAATCAGTGGCCGGGAATCAGAGGCCGGGAATCATAGATGGGGAATCAGAGGCGGGGAATCAGAGGCGGGGAATCAGAGGCGGGGAATCAGAGGCGCAGAAACAGAGGCGGGGTATCAGATATGGGGAATCAGAGGTGGGGAATCAGATACGGGGAATCAGAGGTGGGGAATCAGAGGCGGTGAATCAGAGGCGGGGAATCAGAGGCGGGGAATCAGAGGCCGGGAATCAGAGGCAGGGTATCAGAGTTGGGGATTCAGAGGCGGGGAATCAGATATGGGGAAACAGAGGCGGGGAATTAGATGCGGGCAAACAGAGGCGGGGAATCAGATATGGTGAATCAGAGGTGGGGAATCAGAGGTTGTGAATCAGAGATGGGGAATCACAGGCGGGAAATCAGAGGCAGGGAATCAGAGCTGGGGAATCAGAGGCGGGGAATCAGAGCTGGGGAATCAGAGGCAGGGAATCAGAGTTGGGGATTCAGAGGCGGGGAATCAGAGCTGGGGAATCAGAGGCGGGGAATCAGAGGCAGGGAATCAGAGGCGGGGAATCAGAGGCAGGGAATCAGATATGGGGATTCAGAGGTGGGGAATCAGAGGTTGGGAATCAGAGGCAGGGAATCGGAGGCAGGGAATCAGAGGCAGGGAATCAGATGTGGGGAATCAGAGGCGGGGAATCAGAGCTGGGGAATCAGAGGCGGGGAATCAGAGTTTCGGAATCAGAGGCGGGGAATTAGATATGGGGAAACAGAGGTGGGGAATCAGAGGTGGGGAAACAGAGCTGGTGAATCAGAGGCGGGGAATCAGAGTTGGGGAATCAGAGGCGGGGAATCAGATATGGGGAATCAGAGGCGGGGAATCAGAGGCGCGGAAAGAGAGGCGGGGAATCAGATATGGGGAATCAGAGGTGGGGAATCCGGGGCGGGGTATCAGAGACTGGGTATCAGACACGGGGATTCAGAGGCGGGGAATCAGAGGCGGGGAATCAGAGCTGGGGAATCAGAGGCGGGGAATCAGAGTTGGGGAATCAGAGGCGGGGAATCAGATATGGGGAAACAGAGGCGGGGAATCAGAGGCGGGGAAACAGAGGCGGGGTATCTGATATGGGGAATCAGAGGTGGCGAATGAAAGGAAGTGAATCAGAGATGGGGAATCAGAGGTGGGGAATCAGAGGCAGGGAATCAAACACGGTGAATCAGAGGCAGGGAATCAGAGCTGGGGTATCAGAGGCGGGGAATCAGAGTTTGGGAATCAGAGGCGGGGAATTAGATATGGGGAAACAGAGGCGGGGAATCAGAGGCGGGGAAACAGAGCTGGGGAATCAGAGGCGGGGAGTCAGAGTTGGGGAATCAGAGGCGGGTAATCAGATATGGGGAATCAGAGGCGGGGAATCAGAGGCGCGGAAAGATAGGCGGGAAATCAGATATGGGGAATCAGAGGCGGGGAATCGGAGCTGGGGAATCAGAGGCAGGGAATCAGAGTTGGGGATTCAGAGGCGGGGAATCAGAGCTGGGGAATCAGAGGCGGGGAATCAGAGGCAGGGAATCAGAGGCGGGGAATCAGAGGCAGGGAATCAGATATGGGGATTCAGAGGTGGGGAATCAGAGGTTGGGAATCAGAGGCAGGGAATCGGAGGCAGGGAATCAGAGGCAGGGAATCAGATGTGGGGAATCAGAGGCGGGGAATCAGAGCTGGGGAATCAGAGGCGGGGAATCAGAGGCGCAGAAACAGAGGCGGTGTATCAGATATGGGGAATCAGAGGTGGGGAATCAGATACGGGGAATCAGAGGTGGGGAATCAGAGGCGGTGAATCAGAGGCGGGGAATCAGAGGCGGGGAATCAGAGCTGGGGAATCAGAGGCCGGGAATCAGAGTTGGGGATTCAGAGGCGGGGAATCAGATATGGGGAAACAGAGGCGGGGAATTAGAGGCGGGCAAACAGAGGCGGGGAATCAGATATGGTGAATCAGAGGTGGGGAATCAGAGGTTGTGAATCAGAGATGGGGAATCACAGGCGGGAAATCAGAGGCAGGGAATCAGAGCTGGGGAATCAGAGGCGGGGAATCAGAGCTGGGGAATCAGAGGCAGGGAATCAGAGTTGGGGATTCAGAGGCGGGGAATCAGAGCTGGGGAATCAGAGGCGGGGAATCAGAGGCAGGGAATCAGAGGCGGGGAGTCAGAGGCAGGGAATCAGATATGGGGATTCAGAGGCGGGGAATCGGAGCTGGGGAATCAGAGGCGGGGAATCAGAGGCGCGGAAAGAGAGGCGGGGCATCAGATATGGGGAATCAGAGGTGGGGAATCAGATATGGGGAAACAGAGGCGGGGAATCAGAGGCGGGGAAACAGAGGTGGGGAATCTGATATGGGGAATCAGAGGTGGCGAATGAAAGGCGGTGAATCAGAGATGGGGAATCAGAGGCGGGGAATCAGAGGCAGGGAATCAAACACGGGGAATCAGAGGTGGGGAATCAGAGCTGGGGAATCAGAGGCGGGGAATCAGAGTTGGGGAATCAGAGGCGGGGAATCAGATATGGGGAAACAAAGGTGGGGAATCAGAGGCAGGGAAACAGAGGTGGGGAATCAGATATGGGGAATCAGAGGTGGGGAATCAGAGGTTGGGAAACAGAGGCAGGGAATCAGAGGCGGGGAGTCAAAGGCGGGAAATCAGAGGCAGGGAATAAGATGTGCGGAATCAGAGATGGGGAATCAGAGGCAGCGAATCAGAGGCGGGGAACCAGAGGCGGGGAATGAGAGGCCGGGAATCAGAGGCCGGGAATGAGAGGCTGGGAATCAGTGGCCGGGAATCAGAGGCCGGGAATCATAGATGGGGAATCAGAGGCGGGGAATCAGAGGCGGGGAATCAGAGGCGCAGAAACAGAGGCGGGGTATCAGATATGGGGAATCAGAGGTGGGGAATCAGATACGGGGAATCAGAGGTGGGGAATCAGAGGCGGTGAATCAGAGGCGGGGAATCAGAGGCGGGGAATCAGACGCCGGGAATCAGAGGCAGGGAATCAGAGTTGGGGATTCAGAGACGGGGAATCAGATATGGGGAAACAGAGGCGGGGAATTAGATGCGGGCAAACAGAGGCGGGGAATCAGATATGGTGAATCAGAGGTGGGGAATCAGAGGTTGTGAATCAGAGATGGGGAATCACAGGCGGGAAATCAGAGGCAGGGAATCAGAGCTGGGGAATCAGAGGCGGGGAATCAGAGCTGGGGAATCAGAGGCAGGGAATCAGAGTTGGGGATTCAGAGGCGGGGAATCAGAGCTGGGGAATCAGAGGCGGGGAATCAGAGGCAGGGAATCAGAGGCGGGGAATCAGAGGCAGGGAATCAGATATGGGGATTCAGAGGTGGGGAATCAGAGGTTGGGAATCAGAGGCAGGGAATCGGAGGCAGGGAATCAGAGGCAGGGAATCAGATGTGGGGAATCAGAGGCGGGGAATCAGAGCTGGGGAATCAGAGGCGGGGAATCAGAGTTTGGGAATCAGAGGCGGGGAATTAGATATGGGGAAACAGAGGCGGGGAATCAGAGGTGGGGAAACAGAGCTGGTGAATCAGAGGCGGGGAATCAGAGTTGGGGAATCAGAGGCGGGGAATCAGATATGGGGAATCAGAGGCGGGGAATCAGAGGCGCGGAAAGAGAGGCGGGGAATCAGATATGGGGAATCAGAGGTGGGGAATCCGGGGCGGGGTATCAGAGACTGGGTATCAGACACGGGGATTCAGAGGCGGGGAATCAGAGGCGGGGAATCAGAGCTGGGGAATCAGAGGCGGGGAATCAGAGTTGGGGAATCAGAGGCGGGGAATCAGATATGGGGAAACAGAGGCGGGGAATCAGAGGCGGGGAAACAGAGGCGGGGAATCTGATATGGGGAATCAGAGGTGGCGAATGAAAGGAAGTGAATCAGAGATGGGGAATCAGAGGTGGGGAATCAGAGGCAGGGAATCAAACACGGTGAATCAGAGGCAGGGAATCAGAGCTGGGGTATCAGAGGCGGGGAATCAGAGTTTGGGAATCAGAGGCGGGGAATTAGATATGGGGAAACAGAGGCGGGGAATCAGAGGCGGGGAAACAGAGCTGGGGAATCAGAGGCGGGGAGTCAGAGTTGGGGAATCAGAGGCGGGTAATCAGATATGGGGAATCAGAGGCGGGGAATCAGAGGCGCGGAAAGATAGGCGGGAAATCAGATATGGGGAATCAGAGGCGGGGAATCAGAGCTGGGGAATCAGAGGCAGGGAATCAGAGTTGGGGATTCAGAGGCGGGGAATCAGAGCTGGGGAATCAGAGGCGGGGAATCAGAGGCAGGGAATCAGAGGCGGGGAATCAGAGGCAGGGAATCAGATATGGGGATTCAGAGGTGGGGAATCAGAGGTTGGGAATCAGAGGCAGGGAATCGGAGGCAGGGAATCAGAGGCAGGGAATCAGATGTGGGGAATCAGAGGCGGGGAATCAGAGCTGGGGAATCAGAGGCGGGGAATCAGAGGCGCAGAAACAGAGGCGGGGTATCAGATATGGGGAATCAGAGGTGGGGAATCAGATACGGGGAATCAGAGGTGGGGAATCAGAGGCGGTGAATCAGAGGCGGGGAATCAGAGGCGGGGAATCAGAGCTGGGGAATCAGAGGCCGGGAATCAGAGTTGGGGATTCAGAGGCGGGGAATCAGATATGGGGAAACAGAGGCGGGGAATTAGAGGCGGGCAAACAGAGGCGGGGAATCAGATATGGTGAATCAGAGGTGGGGAATCAGAGGTTGTGAATCAGAGATGGGGAATCACAGGCGGGAAATCAGAGGCAGGGAATCAGAGCTGGGGATTCAGAGGCGGGGAATCAGAGCTGGGGAATCAGAGGCAGGGAATCAGAGTTGGGGATTCAGAGGCGGGGAATCAGAGCTGGGGAATCAGAGGCGGGGAATCAGAGGCAGGGAATCAGAGGCGGGGAGTCAGAGGCAGGGAATCAGATATGGGGATTCAGAGGTGGGGAATCAGAGGTTGGGAATCAGAGGCAGGGAATCGGAGGCAGGGAATCAGAGGCAGGGAATCAGATGTGGGGAATCAGAGGCGGGGAATCAGAGCTGGGGAATCAGAGGCGGGGAATCAGAGTTTGGGAATCAGAGGCGGGGAATTAGATATGGGGAAACAGAGGCGGGGAATCAGAGGTGGGGAAACAGAGCTGGTGAATCAGAGGCGGGGAATCAGAGATGGGGAATCAGAGGCGGGGAAACAGATATGGGGAATCAGAGGCGGGGAATCAGAGGCGCGGAAAGAGAGGCGGGGAATCAGATATGGGGAATCAGAGGTGGGGAATCAGGGGCGGGGAATGAGAGGCCGGGAATCAGAGGCCGGGGAATCAGAGGCGGGGAATCAGAGATGGGGAATCAAAGGCTGGGAATCAAACACGGGGAATCAGAGCTAAGAATCAGAGGCGGGGAATCAGAGTTGGGGAATCAGATATGAGGAATCAGAGGTGGGGAATCAGGGGCGGGGAATCAGTGGCAGGGAATCAGAGGCGGGGAATCAGATACGGGGAATCAGAGGCAGGGAATCAGACACGGGGAATCAGAGGCGGGGAATCAGAGATGGGGAATCAGAGGCGGTGAATCAGAGGCAGGGAATCGGATGCCGGGAATCAGAGGCGGGGAATCAGAGCTGGGGAATCAGAGGCGGGGAATCAGAGTTGGGGAATCAGAGGCGGGGAATCAGATATGGTGAATCAGAGGTGGGGAATCAGAGGTTGTGAATCAGAGATGGGGAATCACAGGCGGGAAATCAGAGGCAGGGAATCAGAGGTGGGGAATCAGATATGGGGAAACAGAGGTGGGGAATCAGAGGCAGGGAAACAGAGGTGGGGAATCAGATATGGGGAATCAGAGGTGGGGAATCAGAGGCCGGGAATCAGAGGCGGTGAATCAGAGGCAAGGAATCCGACACCGGGAATCAGAGATGGGGAATCAGAGGCGGGGAATCAAACACGGGGAAACAGAGCTGGGGAATCAGATATGGGGAAACAAAGGTGGGGAATCAGAGGCAGGGAAACAGAGGTGGGGAATCAGAGGCAGGGAATCAAACACGGGGAATCAGAGGTGGGGAATCAGAGCTGGGGAATCAGAGGCGGGGAATCAGAGTTGGGGAATCAGAGGCGGGGAATCAGAAATGGGGAATCAGAGGTGGGGAATCAGAGGTTGGGAAACAGAGGCAGGGAATCAGAGGCGGGGAGTCAAAGGCGGGAAATCAGAGGCAGGGAATAAGATGTGCGGAATCAGAGATGGGGAATCAGAGGCAGCGAATCAGAGGCGGGGAACCAGAGGCGGGGAATGAGAGGCCGGGAATCAGAGGCCGGGAATGAGAGGCTGGGAATCAGTGGCCGGGAATCTGAGGCCGGGAATCATAGATGGGGAATCAGAGGCGGGGAATCAGAGGCGGGGAATCAGAGGCGCAGAAACAGAGGCGGGGTATCAGATATGGGGAATCAGAGGTGGGGAATCAGATACGGGGAATCAGAGGTGGGGAATCAGAGGCGGTGAATCAGAGGCGGGGAATCAGAGGCGGGGAATCAGAGGCCGGGAATGAGAGGCCGGGAATCAGAGGCCGGGAAATAGAGGCCGGGAATCAGAGATGGGGAATCAGAGGCGGGGAATCAAACACGGGGAATCAGAGATGGGGAATCAGAGGCGGGGAATCAGAGTTTGGGAATCAGAGGCGGGGAATCAAATATGGTGAAACAGAGGCGGGGAATCAGAGGCGGGGAATCAGAGGCGCAGAAACAGAGGCGGGGTATCAGATATGGGGAATCAGAGGTGGGGAATCAGGGGCGGGGTATCAGAGGCTGGGTATCAGACACGGGGATTCAGAGGCGGGGAATCAGAGATGGGGAATCAGAGGCGGGGAATCAGAGGCAGGGAATCAGACGCAGGGAATCAGAGGCTGGGAATCAGAGCCTGGGAATCAGAGGCGGGGAATCAGAGGCAGGGAAAGAGAGGCGGGGAATCAGATATGGGGACTCAGAGGTGGGGAATCAGAGGTTGGGAATCAGAGGCAGGGAATCAGAGGCGGGGAATCAGAGGCGGGGAATCAGAGGCGGGGAATCAGAGGCAGGGTTTCGGATGTGCGGAATCAGAGATGGGGAATCAGAGGTGGGGAATCAGAGTCCAGGAATCAGAGATGGGGAATCAGAGGCGGGGAATCAGAGGCGGAAAAACATAGGTGGGGAATCAGATACGGCGAATCAGAGGTGGGGAATCAGAGGCGGTGAATCAGAGATGGGGAATCAGAGGCGGGGAATCAGAGGCTGGAAATCAGACACGGGGAATCAGAGGCTGTGAATCAAAGGCGGGGAATCAGAGGCGGGTAATCAGAGCTGGGGAATCAGAGGCAGGGAATCAGAGTTGGGGATTCAGAGGCGGGGAATCAGATATGGGGAAACAGAGGCGGGGAATTAGAGGCGGGCAAACAGAGGCGGGGAATCAGATATGGTGAATCAGAGGTGGGGAATCAGAGGTTGTGAATCAGAGATGGGGAATCACAGGCGGGAAATCAGAGGCAGGGAATCAGAGCTGGGGAATCAAAGGCAGGGAATCAGAGCTGGGGAATCAGAGGCAGGGAATCAGAGTTGGGGAATCAGAGGCGGGGAATCAGATATGGGGAATCAGAGGCGGGGAATCAGAGGCGCGGAAAGAGAGGCGGGGCATCAGATATGGGGAATCAGAGGTGGGGAATCAGATATGGGGAAACAGAGGCGGGGAATCAGAGGCGGGGAAACAGAGGTGGGGAATCTGATATGGGGAATCAGAGGTGGCGAATGAAAGGCGGTGAATCAGAGATGGGGAATCAGAGGCGGGGAATCAGAGGCAGGGAATCAAACACGGGGAATCAGAGGTGGGGAATCAGAGCTGGGGAATCAGAGGCGGGGAATCAGAGTTGGGGAATCAGAGGCGGGGAATCAGATATGGGGAAACAAAGGTGGGGAATCAGAGGCAGGGAAACAGAGGTGGGGAATCAGATATGGGGAATCAGAGGTGGGGAATCAGAGGTTGGGAAACAGAGGCAGGGAATCAGAGGCGGGGAGTCAAAGGCGGGAAATCAGAGGCAGGGAATAAGATGTGCGGAATCAGAGATGGGGAATCAGAGGCAGCGAATCAGAGGCGGGGAACCAGAGGCGGGGAATGAGAGGCCGGGAATCAGAGGCCGGGAATGAGAGGCTGGGAATCAGTGGCCGGGAATCAGAGGCCGGGAATCATAGATGGGGAATCAGAGGCGGGGAATCAGAGGCGGGGAATCAGAGGCGCAGAAACAGAGGCGGGGTATCAGATATGGGGAATCAGAGGTGGGGAATCAGATACGGGGAATCAGAGGTGGGGAATCAGAGGCGGTGAATCAGAGGCGGGGAATCAGAGGCGGGGAATCAGAGGCCGGGAATCAGAGGCAGGGAATCAGAGTTGGGGATTCAGAGGCGGGGAATCAGATATGGGGAAACAGAGGCGGGGAATTAGATGCGGGCAAACAGAGGCGGGGAATCAGATATGGTGAATCAGAGGTGGGGAATCAGAGGTTGTGAATCAGAGATGGGGAATCACAGGCGGGAAATCAGAGGCAGGGAATCAGAGCTGGGGAATCAGAGGCGGGGAATCAGAGCTGGGGAATCAGAGGCAGGGAATCAGAGTTGGGGATTCAGAGGCGGGGAATCAGAGCTGGGGAATCAGAGGCGGGGAATCAGAGGCAGGGAATCAGAGGCGGGGAATCAGAGGCAGGGAATCAGATATGGGGATTCAGAGGTGGGGAATCAGAGGTTGGGAATCAGAGGCAGGGAATCGGAGGCAGGGAATCAGAGGCAGGGAATCAGATGTGGGGAATCAGAGGCGGGGAATCAGAGCTGGGGAATCAGAGGCGGGGAATCAGAGTTTGGGAATCAGAGGCGGGGAATTAGATATGGGGAAACAGAGGCGGGGAATCAGAGGTGGGGAAACAGAGCTGGTGAATCAGAGGCGGGGAATCAGAGTTGGGGAATCAGAGGCGGGGAATCAGATATGGGGAATAAGAGGCGGGGAATCAGAGGCGCGGAAAGAGAGGCGGGGAATCAGATATGGGGAATCTGAGGTGGGGAATCCGGGGCGGGGTATCAGAGACTGGGTATCAGACACGGGGATTCAGAGGCGGGGAATCAGAGGCGGGGAATCAGAGCTGGGGAATCAGAGGCGGGGAATCAGAGTTGGGGAATCAGAGGCGGGGAATCAGATATGGGGAAACAGAGGCGGGGAATCAGAGGCGGGGAAACAGAGGCGGGGAATCTGATATGGGGAATCAGAGGTGGCGAATGAAAGGAAGTGAATCAGAGATGGGGAATCAGAGGTGGGGAATCAGAGGCAGGGAATCAAACACGGTGAATCAGAGGCAGGGAATCAGAGCTGGGGTATCAGAGGCGGGGAATCAGAGTTTGGGAATCAGAGGCGGGGAATTAGATATGGGGAAACAGAGGCCGGGAATCAGAGGCGGGGAAACAGAGCTGGGGAATCAGAGGCGGGGAGTCAGAGTTGGGGAATCAGAGGCGGGTAATCAGATATGGGGAATCAGAGGCGGGGAATCAGAGGCGCGGAAAGATAGGCGGGAAATCAGATATGGGGAATCAGAGGCGGGGAATCAGAGCTGGGGAATCAGAGGCAGGGAATCAGAGTTGGGGATTCAGAGGCGGGGAATCAGAGCTGGGGAATCAGAGGCGGGGAATCAGAGGCAGGGAATCAGAGGCGGGGAATCAGAGGCAGGGAATCAGATATGGGGATTCAGAGGTGGGGAATCAGAGGTTGGGAATCAGAGGCAGGGAATCGGAGGCAGGGAATCAGAGGCAGGGAATCAGATGTGGGGAATCAGAGGCGGGGAATCAGAGCTGGGGAATCAGAGGCGGGGAATCAGAGGCGCAGACACAGAGGCGGGGTATCAGATATGGGGAATCAGAGGTGGGGAATCAGATACGGGGAATCAGAGGTGGGGAATCAGAGGCGGTGAATCAGAGGCGGGGAATCAGAGGCGGGGAATCAGAGCTGGGGAATCAGAGGCCGGGAATCAGAGTTGGGGATTCAGAGGCGGGGAATCAGATATGGGGAAACAGAGGCGGGGAATTAGAGGCGGGCAAACAGAGGCGGGGAATCAGATATGGTGAATCAGAGGTGGGGAATCAGAGGTTGTGAATCAGAGATGGGGAATCACAGGCGGGAAATCAGAGGCAGGGAATCAGAGCTGGGGAATCAGAGGCGGGGAATCAGAGCTGGGGAATCAGAGGCAGGGAATCAGAGTTGGGGATTCAGAGGCGGGGAATCAGAGCTGGGGAATCAGAGGCGGGGAATCAGAGGCAGGGAATCAGAGGCGGGGAGTCAGAGGCAGGGAATCAGATATGGGGATTCAGAGGTGGGGAATCAGAGGTTGGGAATCAGAGGCAGGGAATCGGAGGCAGGGAATCAGAGGCAGGGAATCAGATGTGGGGAATCAGAGGCGGGGAATCAGAGCTGGGGAATCAGAGGCGGGGAATCAGAGTTTGGGAATCAGAGGCGGGGAATTAGATATGGGGAAACAGAGGCGGGGAATCAGAGGTGGGGAAACAGAGCTGGTGAATCAGAGGCGGGGAATCAGAGATGGGGAATCAGAGGCGGGGAATCAGATATGGGGAAACAGAGGCGGGGAATTAGATGCGGGCAAACAGAGGCGGGGAATCAGATATGGTGAATCAGAGGTGGGGAATCAGAGGTTGTGAATCAGAGATGGGGAATCACAGGCGGGAAATCAGAGGCAGGGAATCAGAGCTGGGGAATCAGAGGCGGGGAATCAGAGCTGGGGAATCAGAGGCAGGGAATCAGAGTTGGGGATTCAGAGGCGGGGAATCAGAGCTGGGGAATCAGAGGCGGGGAATCAGAGGCAGGGAATCAGAGGCGGGGAATCAGAGGCAGGGAATCAGATATGGGGATTCAGAGGTGGGGAATCAGAGGTTGGGAATCAGAGGCAGGGAATCGGAGGCAGGGAATCAGAGGCAGGGAATCAGATGTGGGGAATCAGAGGCGGGGAATCAGAGCTGGGGAATCAGAGGCGGGGAATCAGAGTTTGGGAATCAGAGGCGGGGAATTAGATATGGGGAAACAGAGGCGGGGAATCAGAGGTGGGGAAACAGAGCTGGTGAATCAGAGGCGGGGAATCAGAGTTGGGGAATCAGAGGCGGGGAATCAGATATGGGGAATAAGAGGCGGGGAATCAGAGGCGCGGAAAGAGAGGCGGGGAATCAGATATGGGGAATCAGAGGTGGGGAATCCGGGGCGGGGTATCAGAGACTGGGTATCAGACACGGGGATTCAGAGGCGGGGAATCAGAGGCGGGGAATCAGAGCTGGGGAATCAGAGGCGGGGAATCAGAGTTGGGGAATCAGAGGCGGGGAATCAGATATGGGGAAACAGAGGCGGGGAATCAGAGGCGGGGAAACAGAGGCGGGGAATCTGATATGGGGAATCAGAGGTGGCGAATGAAAGGAAGTGAATCAGAGATGGGGAATCAGAGGTGGGGAATCAGAGGCAGGGAATCAAACACGGTGAATCAGAGGCAGGGAATCAGAGCTGGGGTATCAGAGGCGGGGAATCAGAGTTTGGGAATCAGAGGCGGGGAATTAGATATGGGGAAACAGAGGCGGGGAATCAGAGGCGGGGAAACAGAGCTGGGGAATCAGAGGCGGGGAGTCAGAGTTGGGGAATCAGAGGCGGGTAATCAGATATGGGGAATCAGAGGCGGGGAATCAGAGGCGCGGAAAGATAGGCGGGAAATCAGATATGGGGAATCAGAGGCGGGGAATCAGAGCTGGGGAATCAGAGGCAGGGAATCAGAGTTGGGGATTCAGAGGCGGGGAATCAGAGCTGGGGAATCAGAGGCGGGGAATCAGAGGCAGGGAATCAGAGGCGGGGAATCAGAGGCAGGGAATCAGATATGGGGATTCAGAGGTGGGGAATCAGAGGTTGGGAATCAGAGGCAGGGAATCGGAGGCAGGGAATCAGAGGCAGGGAATCAGATGTGGGGAATCAGAGGCGGGGAATCAGAGCTGGGGAATCAGAGGCGGGGAATCAGAGGCGCAGAAACAGAGGCGGGGTATCAGATATGGGGAATCAGAGGTGGGGAATCAGATACGGGGAATCAGAGGTGGGGAATCAGAGGCGGTGAATCAGAGGCGGGGAATCAGAGGCGGGGAATCAGAGCTGGGGAATCAGAGGCCGGGAATCAGAGTTGGGGATTCAGAGGCGGGGAATCAGATATGGGGAAACAGAGGCGGGGAATTAGAGGCGGGCAAACAGAGGCGGGGAATCAGATATGGTGAATCAGAGGTGGGGAATCAGAGGTTGTGAATCAGAGATGGGGAATCACAGGCGGGAAATCAGAGGCAGGGAATCAGAGCTGGGGAATCAGAGGCGGGGAATCAGAGCTGGGGAATCAGAGGCAGGGAATCAGAGTTGGGGATTCAGAGGCGGGGAATCAGAGCTGGGGAATCAGAGGCGGGGAATCAGAGGCAGGGAATCAGAGGCGGGGAGTCAGAGGCAGGGAATCAGATATGGGGATTCAGAGGTGGGGAATCAGAGGTTGGGAATCAGAGGCAGGGAATCGGAGGCAGGGAATCAGAGGCAGGGAATCAGATGTGGGGAATCAGAGGCGGGGAATCAGAGCTGGGGAATCAGAGGCGGGGAATCAGAGTTTGGGAATCAGAGGCGGGGAATTAGATATGGGGAAACAGAGGCGGGGAATCAGAGGTGGGGAAACAGAGCAGGTGAATCAGAGGCGGGGAATCAGAGATGGGGAATCAGAGGCGGGGAAACAGATATGGGGAATCAGAGGCGGGGAATCAGAGGCGCGGAAAGAGAGGCGGGGAATCAGATATGGGGAATCAGAGGTGGGGAATCAGGGGCGGGGAATGAGAGGCCGGGAATCAGAGGCCGGGGAATCAGAGGCGGGGAATCAGAGATGGGGAATCAAAGGCTGGGAATCAAACACGGGGAATCAGAGCTAAGAATCAGAGGCGGGGAATCAGAGTTGGGGAATCAGATATGAGGAATCAGAGGTGGGGAATCAGGGGCGGGGAATCAGTGGCAGGGAATCAGAGGCGGGGAATCAGATACGGGGAATCAGAGGCAGGGAATCAGACACGGGGAATCAGAGGCGGGGAATCAGAGATGGGGAATCAGAGGCGGTGAATCAGAGGCAGGGAATCGGATGCCGGGAATCAGAGGCGGGGAATCAGAGCTGGGGAATCAGAGGCGGGGAATCAGAGTTGGGGAATCAGAGGCGGGGAATCAGATATGGTGAATCAGAGGTGGGGAATCAGAGGTTGTGAATCAGAGATGGGGAATCACAGGCGGGAAATCAGAGGCAGGGAATCAGAGGTGGGGAATCAGATATGGGGAAACAGAGGTGGGGAATCAGAGGCAGGGAAACAGAGGTGGGGAATCAGATATGGGGAATCAGAGGTGGGGAATCAGAGGCCGGGAATCAGAGGCGGTGAATCAGAGGCAAGGAATCCGACACCGGGAATCAGAGATGGGGAATCAGAGGCGGGGAATCAAACACGGGGAAACAGAGCTGGGGAATCAGAGGCGGGGAATCAGAGTTGGGGAATCAGAGGCGGGGAATCAGATATGGGGAAACAGATATGGGGAAACAGAGGCGGGGAATCAGAGGTGGGGAAACAGAGCTGGTGAATCAGAGGCGGGGAATCAGAGATGGGGAATCAGAGGCAGGGAATCAAACACGGTGAATCAGAGGCAGGGAATCAGAGCTGGGGATTCAGAGGCGGGGTATCAGAGCTGGGGAATCAGAGGCGGGGAATCAGAGGCAGGGAATCAGAGGCGGGGAATCAGAGGCAGGGAATCAGATGTGGGGAATCAGAGGCGGGGAATCAGAGCTGGGGAATCAGAGTCGGGGAATCAGAGTTTGGGAATCAGAGGCGGGGAATTAGATATGGGGAAACAGAGGCGGGGAATCAGAGGTGGGGAAACAGAGCTGGGGAATCAGAGGCGGGGAATCAGAGTTGGGGAATCAGAGGCGGGGAATCAGATATGGGGAAGCAGAGGTGGGGAATCAGAGGCGCGGAAAGAGAGGCGGGGAATCAGATATGGGGAATCAGAGGTGGGGAATCAGATATGGGGAAACAGAGGAGGGGAATCAGAGGCGGGGAAACAGAGGTGGGGAATCTGATATGGGGAATCAGAGGTGGCGAATGAAAGGCGGTGAATCTGAGATGGGGAATCAGAGGCGGGGAATCAGAGGCAGGGAATCAAACACGGGGAATCAGAGGTGGGGAATCAGAGCTGGGGAATCAGAGGCGGGGAATCAGAGTTGGGGAATCAGAGGCAGCGAATCAGAGGCGGGGAAACAAAGGCGGGGAATCAGAGGCCGGGAATCAGAGGCCGGGCATGAGAGGCCGGGAATCAGAGGCCGGGAATCAGAGGCCGGGAATCAGAGATGGGGAATCAGAGGCGGGGAATCAAACACGGGGAATCAGAGCTGGGGAATCAGAGGCGGGGAATCAGAGTTGGGGAATCAGAGTCGGGGAATCAGATATGGGGCAACAGAGGCGGGGAATCAGAGGCGGGGAATCAGAGGCGCAGAAACAGAGGCGGGGTATCAGATATGGGGAATCAGAGGTGGGGAATCAGGGGCGGGGTATCAGAAGCTGGGTATCAGACACGGGGATTCAGAGGCGGGGAATCAGAGATGGGGAATCAGAGGCGGGGAATCAGAGGCAGGGAATGAGACGCGGGGAATCAGAGGCAGGGAATCAGAGCCTGGGAATCAGAGGCGGGGTATCAGAGGCGGGGTAACAGAGGCGGGGATTCAGAGTTGGGGAATCAGAGGCGGGGAATCAGATATGGGGAGTCAGAGGCGGGGAATCAGAGGCAGGGAATCAGATGTGCGGAATCAGAGATGGGGAATCAGAGGCGGGGAATCAGAGGCAGGGAATCAGACGCGGGGAATCAGAGGCAGGGAATCAGACCCTGGGAATAAGAGGCGGGGTATCAGAGGCGGGGAAACAGAGGCGGGGAATCAGATATGGGGACTCAGAGGTGGGGAATCAGAGGTTGGGAATCAGAGGAAGGGAATCAGAGGCGGGGAATCAGAGGCGGGGAATCAGAGGCAGGGATTCGGATGTGCGGAATATGAGAAGGGGAATCAGAGGTGGGGAATCAGAGTCCAGGAATCAGAGAAGGGGAATCAGAGGCGGGGAATCAGAGGCGGGAAAACATAGGTGGGGAATCAGATACGGGGAATAAGAGGTGGGGAATCAGAGGCGGTGAATCAGAGATGGGGAATCAGAGGCGGGGAATTAGAGGCTGGAAATCAGACACGGGGAATCAGAGGCTGTGAATCAGAGGCGGGGAATCAGAGGCGGGGATTCAGAGCTGGGGAATCAGAGGCAGGGAATCAGAGTTGGGGATTCAGAGGCGGGTAATCAGATATGGGGAAACAGAGGCGGGGAATTAGAGGCGAGCAAACAGAGGCGGGGAATCAGATATGGTGAATCAGAGGTTTGGAATCAGAGGTTGTGAAACAGAGATGGGGAATCACTGGCGGGAAATCAGAGGCAGGAAATCAGAGCTGGCGAATCAGAGGCGGGGAATCAGAGCTGGGGAATCACAGGCGGGGAATCAGAGTTTGGGAATCAGAGGCGGGGAATTAGATATGGGGAAACAGAGGCGGGGAATCAGAGGCGGGGAATCAGAGGCTGGGTATCAGTCACGGGGATTCAGATGCGGGGAATCAGAGCTGGGTAATCAGAGGCGGGGAATCAGAGTTGGGGAATCAGAGGCGGGGAATCAGATATGGGGAAACAGAGGCGGGGAATCAGAGGCGGGGAAACAGAGGCGGGGAATCTGATTGGGGAATCAGAGGTGGCGAATGAAAGGCGGTGAATCAGAGATGGGGAATCAAAGGCGGGGAATCAGAGGCAGGGAATCAAACACGGGGAATCAGAGGTGGGGAATCAGAGCTGGGGAATCAGTGGCGGGGAATCAGAGTTGGGGAATCAGAGGCGGAGAATCAGATATGGGGAAACAGAGGTGGGGAATCAGAGGCAGGGAAACAGAGGTGGGGAATCAGATATGGGGAATCAGAGGTGGGGAATCAAAGGTTTGGAAACAGAGGCAGGGAATCAGAGGCGGGGAGTCAGAGGCGGGGAATCAGATACAGGGAATCAGATGTGCGGAATCAGAGATGGGGAATCAGAGGCAGCGAATCAGAGGCAGGGAACCAGAGGCGGGGAATCAGAGGCTGGGAATCAGAGGCCGGGAATGAGAGGCCGGGAATCAGAGGCCGGGAATCAGAGGCCGCGAATCAGAGATGGGGAATCAGAGGCGGGGAATCAAACACGGGGAACCAGGGCTAGGGAATCAGAGGCGGGGAATCAGAGTTGGGGAATCAGAGGCGGGGAATCAGATATGGGGAAACAGAGGCGGGGAAACAGAGGCAGGGAATCAGAGGCGGGGAGTCAGAGGCAGGGAATCAGAGGCAGGGAATCAGATGTGCGGAATCAGAGATGGGGATTCAGGGGCAGCGAATCAGAGGCGGGGAACCAGAGGCGGGGAATCAGATATGGGGAATCAGAGGCGGGGAATCAGAGGCGCGGAAAGAGAGGCGGGGAATCAGATATGGGGAATCAGAGGTGGGGATCAGGGGCCGGGTATCAGAGGCTGGGTATCAGAAACGGGGATTCAGAGGCGGGGAATCAGAGATGGGGAATCAGAGGCGGGGAATCAGAGGCAGGGAATCAGACGCGGGGAATCAGATGCGGGGAATCAGAGCTGGGTAATCAGAGGCGGGGAATCAGAGGTGGGGAAACAGAGGCGGGGAATCTGATTGGGGAATCAGAGGTGGCGAATGAAAGGCGGTGAATCAGAGATGGGGAATCAAAGGCGGGGAATCAGAGGCAGGGAATCAAACACGGGGAATCAGAGCTGGGGAATCAGAGCTGGGGAATCAGTGGCGGGGAATCAGAGTTGGGGAATCAGAGGCGGAGAATCAGATATGGGGAAACAGAGGTGGGGAATCAGAGGCAGGGAAACAGAGGTGGGGAATCAGATATGGGGAATCAGAGGTGGGGAATCAAAGGTTTGGAAACAGAGGCAGGGAATCAGAGGCGGGGAGTCAGAGGCGGGGAATCAGATTCAGGGAATCAGATGTGCGGAATCAGAGATGGGGAATCAGAGGCAGCGAATCAGAGGCAGGGAACCAGAGGCGGGGAATCAGAGGCTGGGAATCAGAGGCCGGGAATGAGAGGCCGGGAATCAGAGGCCGGGAATCAGAGGCCGGGAATCAGAGATGGGGAAACAGAGGCGGGGAAACAGAGGCAGGGAATCAGAGGCGGGGAGTCAGAGGCGGGGAATCAGAGGCAGGGAATCAGATGTGCGGAATCAGAGATGGGGATTCAGGGGCAGCGAATCAGAGGCGGGGAACCAGAGGCGGGGAATCAGAGGCCGGGAATCAGAGGCCGGGAATGAGAGGCCGGGAATCAGAGGGCGGGAAATAGAGGCCGGGAATCAGAGATGGGGAATCAGAGGCGGGGAATCAAACACGGGGAATCAGAGCTGGGGAATCAGAGGCGGGTAATCAGAGTTGGGGAATCAGAGGCGGGGAATCAAATATGGTGAAACAGAGGCGGGGAATCAGAGGCGGGGAATCAGAGGCGCAGAAACAGAGGCGGGGTATCAGATATGGGGAATCAGAGGTGGGGAATCAGGGGCGGGGTATCAGAGGCTGGGTATCAGACACGGGGATTCAGAGGCGGGGAATCAGAGATGGGGAATCAGAGGCGGGGAATCAGAGGCAGGGAATCAGACGCGGGGAATCAGAGGCTGGGAATCAGAGCCTGGGAATCAGAGGCGGGGAATCAGAGGCAGGGAAAGAGAGGCGGGGAATCAGATATGGGGACTCAGAGGTGGGGAATCAGAGGTTGGGAATCAGAGGCAGGGAATCAGAGGCGGGGAATCAGAGGCGGGGAATCAGAGGCAGGGTTTCGGATGTGCGGAATCAGAGATGGGGAATCAGAGGTGGGGAATCAGAGTCCAGGAATCAGAGATGGGGAATCAGAGGCGGTGAATCAGAGGCGGAAAAACATAGGTGGGGAATCAGTTACGGCGAATCAGAGGTGGGGAATCAGAGGCGGTGAATCAGAGATGGGGAATCAGAGGCGGGGAATCAGAGGCTGGAAATCAGACACGGGGAATCAGAGGCTGTGAATCAAAGGCGGGGAATCAGAGGCGGGTAATCAGAGCTGGGGAATCAGAGGCAAGGAATCAGAGTTGGGGATTCAGAGGCGGGGAATCAGATATGGGGAAACAGAGGCGGGGAATTAGAGGCGGGCAAACAGAGGCGGGGAATCAGATATGGTGAATCAGAGGTGGGGAATCAGAGGTTGTGAATCAGAGATGGGGAATCACAGGCGGGAAATCAGAGGCAGGGAATCAGAGCTGGGGAATCAGAGGCGGGGAATCAGAGCTGGGGAATCAGAGGCAGGGAATCAGAGTTGGGGATTCAGAGGCGGGGAATCAGAGCTGGGGAATCAGAGGCGGGGAATCAGAGGCAGGGAATCAGAGGCGGGGAGTCAGAGGCAGGGAATCAGATATGGGGATTCAGAGGTGGGGAATCAGAGGTTGGGAATCAGAGGCAGGGAATCGGAGGCAGGGAATCAGAGGCAGGGAATCAGATGTGGGGAATCAGAGGCGGGGAATCAGAGCTGGGGAATCAGAGGCGGGGAATCAGAGTTTGGGAATCAGAGGCGGGGAATTAGATATGGGGAAACAGAGGCGGGGAGTCAGAGGTGGGGAAACAGAGCTGGTGAATCAGAGGCGGGGAATCAGAGATGGGGAATCAGAGGCGGGGAATCAGAGATGGGGAATCAGAGGTGGGGAATCAGATATGGGGAAACAGAGGCGGGGAATCAGAGGCGGGGAAACAGAGGTGGGGAATCTGATATGGGGAATCAGAGGTGGCGAATGAAAGGCGGTGAATCAGAGATGGGGAATCAGAGGCGGGGAATCAGAGGCAGGGAATCAAACACGGGGAATCAGAGGTGGGGAATCAGAGCTGGGGAATCAGAGGCGGGGAATCAGAGTTGGGGAATCAGAGGCGGGGAATCAGATATGGGGAAACAAAGGTGGGGAATCAGAGGCAGGGAAACAGAGGTGGGGAATCAGATATGGGGAATCAGAGGTGGGGAATCAGAGGTTGGGAAACAGAGGCAGGGAATCAGAGGCGGGGAGTCAAAGGCGGGAAATCAGAGGCAGGGAATAAGATGTGCGGAATCAGAGATGGGGAATCAGAGGCAGCGAATCAGAGGCGGGGAACCAGAGGCGGGGAATGAGAGGCCGGGAATCAGAGGCCGGGAATGAGAGGCTGGGAATCAGTGGCCGGGAATCAGAGGCCGGGAATCATAGATGGGGAATCAGAGGCGGGGAATCAGAGGCGGGGAATCAGAGGCGGGGAATCAGAGGCGCAGAAACAGAGGCGGGGTATCAGATATGGGGAATCAGAGGTGGGGAATCAGATACGGGGAATCAGAGGTGGGGAATCAGAGGCGGTGAATCAGAGGCGGGGAATCAGAGGCGGGGAATCAGAGGCCGGGAATCAGAGGCAGGGTATCAGAGTTGGGGATTCAGAGGCGGGGAATCAGATATGGGGAAACAGAGGCGGGGAATTAGATGCGGGCAAACAGAGGCGGGGAATCAGATATGGTGAATCAGAGGTGGGGAATCAGAGGTTGTGAATCAGAGATGGGGAATCACAGGCGGGAAATCAGAGGCAGGGAATCAGAGCTGGGGAATCAGAGGCGGGGAATCAGAGCTGGGGAATCAGAGGCAGGGAATCAGAGTTGGGGATTCAGAGGCGGGGAATCAGAGCTGGGGAATCAGAGGCGGGGAATCAGAGGCAGGGAATCAGAGGCGGGGAATCAGAGGCAGGGAATCAGATATGGGGATTCAGAGGTGGGGAATCAGAGGTTGGGAATCAGAGGCAGGGAATCGGAGGCAGGGAATCAGAGGCAGGGAATCAGATGTGGGGAATCAGAGGCGGGGAATCAGAGCTGGGGAATCAGAGGCGGGGAATCAGAGTTTCGGAATCAGAGGCGGGGAATTAGATATGGGGAAACAGAGGTGGGGAATCAGAGGTGGGGAAACAGAGCTGGTGAATCAGAGGCGGGGAATCAGAGTTGGGGAATCAGAGGTGGGGAATCAGATATGGGGAATCAGAGGCGGGGAATCAGAGGCGCGGAAAGAGAGGCGGGGAATCAGATATGGGGAATCAGAGGTGGGGAATCCGGGGCGGGGTATCAGAGACTGGGTATCAGACACGGGGATTCAGAGGCGGGGAATCAGAGGCGGGGAATCAGAGCTGGGGAATCAGAGGCGGGGAATCAGAGTTGGGGAATCAGAGGCGGGGAATCAGATATGGGGAAACAGAGGCGGGGAATCAGAGGCGGGGAAACAGAGGCGGGGTATCTGATATGGGGAATCAGAGGTGGCGAATGAAAGGAAGTGAATCAGAGATGGGGAATCAGAGGTGGGGAATCAGAGGCAGGGAATCAAACACGGTGAATCAGAGGCAGGGAATCAGAGCTGGGGTATCAGAGGCGGGGAATCAGAGTTTGGGAATCAGAGGCGGGGAATTAGATATGGGGAAACAGAGGCGGGGAATCAGAGGCGGGGAAACAGAGCTGGGGAATCAGAGGCGGGGAGTCAGAGTTGGGGAATCAGAGGCGGGTAATCAGATATGGGGAATCAGAGGCGGGGAATCAGAGGCGCGGAAAGATAGGCGGGAAATCAGATATGGGGAATCAGAGGCGGGGAATCGGAGCTGGGGAATCAGAGGCAGGGAATCAGAGTTGGGGATTCAGAGGCGGGGAATCAGAGCTGGGGAATCAGAGGCGGGGAATCAGAGGCAGGGAATCAGAGGCGGGGAATCAGAGGCAGGGAATCAGATATGGGGATTCAGAGGTGGGGAATCAGAGGTTGGGAATCAGAGGCAGGGAATCGGAGGCAGGGAATCAGAGGCAGGGAATCAGATGTGGGGAATCAGAGGCGGGGAATCAGAGCTGGGGAATCAGAGGCGGGGAATCAGAGGCGCAGAAACAGAGGCGGTGTATCAGATATGGGGAATCAGAGGTGGGGAATCAGATACGGGGAATCAGAGGTGGGGAATCAGAGGCGGTGAATCAGAGGCGGGGAATCAGAGGCGGGGAATCAGAGCTGGGGAATCAGAGGCCGGGAATCAGAGTTGGGGATTCAGAGGCGGGGAATCAGATATGGGGAAACAGAGGCGGGGAATTAGAGGCGGGCAAACAGAGGCGGGGAATCAGATATGGTGAATCAGAGGTGGGGAATCAGAGGTTGTGAATCAGAGATGGGGAATCACAGGCGGGAAATCAGAGGCAGGGAATCAGAGCTGGGGAATCAGAGGCGGGGAATCAGAGCTGGGGAATCAGAGGCAGGGAATCAGAGTTGGGGATTCAGAGGCGGGGAATCAGAGCTGGGGAATCAGAGGCGGGGAATCAGAGGCAGGGAATCAGAGGCGGGGAGTCAGAGGCAGGGAATCAGATATGGGGATTCAGAGGTGGGGAATCAGAGGTTGGGAATCAGAGGCAGGGAATCGGAGGCAGGGAATCAGAGGCAGGGAATCAGATGTGGGGAATCAGAGGCGGGGAATCAGAGCTGGGGAATCAGAGGCGGGGAATCAGAGTTTGGGAATCAGAGGCGGGGAATTAGATATGGGGAAACAGAGGCGGGGAATCAGAGGTGGGGAAACAGAGCTGGTGAATCAGAGGCGGGGAATCAGAGATGGGGAATCAGAGGCGGGGAAACAGATATGGGGAATCAGAGGCGGGGAATCAGAGGCGCGGAAAGAGAGGCGGGGAATCAGATATGGGGAATCAGAGGTGGGGAATCAGGGGCGGGGAATGAGAGGCCGGGAATCAGAGGCCGGGGAATCAGAGGCGGGGAATCAGAGATGGGGAATCAAAGGCTGGGAATCAAACACGGGGAATCAGAGCTAAGAATCAGAGGCGGGGAATCAGAGTTGGGGAATCAGATATGAGGAATCAGAGGTGGGGAATCAGGGGCGGGGAATCAGTGGCAGGGAATCAGAGGCGGGGAATCAGATACGGGGAATCAGAGGCAGGGAATCAGACACGGGGAATCAGAGGCGGGGAATCAGAGATGGGGAATCAGAGGCGGTGAATCAGAGGCAGGGAATCGGATGCCGGGAATCAGAGGCGGGGAATCAGAGCTGGGGAATCAGAGGCGGGGAATCAGAGTTGGGGAATCAGAGGCGGGGAATCAGATATGGTGAATCAGAGGTGGGGAATCAGAGGTTGTGAATCAGAGATGGGGAATCACAGGCGGGAAATCAGAGGCAGGGAATCAGAGGTGGGGAATCAGATATGGGGAAACAGAGGTGGGGAATCAGAGGCAGGGAAACAGAGGTGGGGAATCAGATATGGGGAATCAGAGGTGGGGAATCAGAGGCCGGGAATCAGAGGCGGTGAATCAGAGGCAAGGAATCCGACACCGGGAATCAGAGATGGGGAATCAGAGGCGGGGAATCAAACACGGGGAAACAGAGCTGGGGAATCAGAGGCGGGGAATCAGAGTTGGGGAATCAGAGGCGGGGAATCAGATATGGGGAAACAGATATGGGGAAACAGAGGCGGGGAATCAGAGGTGGGGAAACAGAGCTGGTGAATCAGAGGCGGGGAATCAGAGATGGGGAATCAGAGGCAGGGAATCAAACACGGTGAATCAGAGGCAGGGAATCAGAGCTGGGGATTCAGAGGCGGGGAATCAGAGCTGGGGAATCAGAGGCGGGGAATCAGAGGCAGGGAATCAGAGGCGGGGAATCAGAGGCAGGGAATCAGATGTGGGGAATCAGAGGCGGGGAATCAGAGCTGGGGAATCAGAGTCGGGGAATCAGAGTTTGGGAATCAGAGGCGGGGAATTAGATATGGGGAAACAGAGGCGGGGAATCAGAGGTGGGGAAACAGAGCTGGGGAATCAGAGGCGGGGAATCAGATATGGGGAAGCAGAGGTGGGGAATCAGAGGCGCGGAAAGAGAGGCGGGGAATCAGATATGGGGAATCAGAGGTGGGGAATCAGATATGGGGAAACAGAGGCGGGGAATCAGAGGCGGGGAAACAGAGGTGGGGAATCTGATATGGGGAATCAGAGGTGGCGAATGAAAGGCGGTGAATCTGAGATGGGGAATCAGAGGCGGGGAATCAGAGGCAGGGAATCAAACACGGGGAATCAGAGGTGGGGAATCAGAGCTGGGGAATCAGAGGCGGGGAATCAGAGTTGGGGAATCAGAGGCAGCGAATCAGAGGCGGGGAAACAAAGGCGGGGAATCAGAGGCCGGGAATCAGAGGCCGGGCATGAGAGGCCGGGAATCAGAGGCCGGGAATCAGAGGCCGGGAATCAGAGATGGGGAATCAGAGGCGGGGAATCAAACACGGGGAATCAGAGCTGGGGAATCAGAGGCGGGGAATCAGAGTTGGGGAATCAGAGTCGGGGAATCAGATATGGGGCAACAGAGGCGGGGAATCAGAGGCGGGGAATCAGAGGCGCAGAAACAGAGGCGGGGTATCAGATATGGGGAATCAGAGGTGGGGAATCAGGGGCGGGGTATCAGAAGCTGGGTATCAGACACGGGGATTCAGAGGCGGGGAATCAGAGATGGGGAATCAGAGGCGGGGAATCAGAGGCAGGGAATGAGACGCGGGGAATCAGAGGCAGGGAATCAGAGCCTGGGAATCAGAGGCGGGGTATCAGAGGCGGGGTAACAGAGGCGGGGATTCAGAGTTGGGGAATCAGAGGCGGGGAATCAGATATGGGGAGTCAGAGGCGGGGAATCAGAGGCAGGGAATCAGATGTGCGGAATCAGAGATGGGGAATCAGAGGCGGGGAATCAGAGGCAGGGAATCAGACGCGGGGAATCAGAGGCAGGGAATCAGACCCTGGGAATAAGAGGCGGGGTATCAGAGGCGGGGAAACAGAGGCGGGGAATCAGATATGGGGACTCAGAGGTGGGGAATCAGAGGTTGGGAATCAGAGGAAGGGAATCAGAGGCGGGGAATCAGAGGCAGGGAATCAGAGGCAGGGATTCGGATGTGCGGAATATGAGAAGGGGAATCAGAGGTGGGGAATCAGAGTCCAGGAATCAGAGAAGGGGAATCAGAGGCGGGGAATCAGAGGCGGGAAAACATAGGTGGGGAATCAGATACGGGGAATAAGAGGTGGGGAATCAGAGGCGGTGAATCAGAGATGGGGAATCAGAGGCGGGGAATTAGAGGCTGGAAATCAGACACGGGGAATCAGAGGCTGTGAATCAGAGGCGGGGAATCAGAGGCGCGGAATCAGAGCTGGGGAATCAGAGGCAGGGAATCAGAGTTGGGGATTCAGAGGCGGGTAATCAGATATGGGGAAACAGAGGCGGGGAATTAGAGGCGGGCAAACAGAGGCGGGGAATCAGATATGGTGAATCAGAGGTTTGGAATCAGAGGTTGTGAAACAGAGATGGGGAATCACTGGCGGGAAATCAGAGGCAGGAAATCAGAGCTGGCGAATCAGAGGCGGGGAATCAGAGCTGGGGAATCACAGGCGGGGAATCAGAGTTTGGGAATCAGAGGCGGGGAATTAGATTTGGGGAAACAGAGGCGGGGAATCAGAGGTGGGGAAACAGAGCTGGTGAATCAGAGGCGGGGAATCAGAGATGGGGAATCAGAGGCAGGGAATCAAACACGGTGAATCAGAGGCAGGGAATCAGAGCTGGGGATTCAGAGGCGGGGAATCAGAGCTGGGGAATCAGAGGCGGGGAATCAGAGGCAGGGAATCAGAGGCGGGGAATCAGAGGCAGGGAATCAGATGTGGGGAATCAGAGGCGGGGAATCAGAGCTGGGGAATCAGAGTCGGGGAATCAGAGTTTGGGAATCAGAGGCGGGGAATTAGATATGGGGAAACAGAGGCGGGGAATCAGAGGTGGGGAAACAGAGCTGGGGAATCAGAGGCGGGGAATCAGATATGGGGAAGCAGAGGTGGGGAATCAGAGGCGCGGAAAGAGAGGCGGGGAATCAGATATGGGGAATCAGAGGTGGGGAATCAGATATGGGGAAACAGAGGCGGGGAATCAGAGGCGGGGAAACAGAGGTGGGGAATCTGATATGGGGAATCAGAGGTGGCGAATGAAAGGCGGTGAATCTGAGATGGGGAATCAGAGGCGGGGAATCAGAGGCAGGGAATCAAACACGGGGAATCAGAGGTGGGGAATCAGAGCTGGGGAATCAGAGGCGGGGAATCAGAGTTGGGGAATCAGAGGCAGCGAATCAGAGGCGGGGAAACAAAGGCGGGGAATCAGAGGCCGGGAATCAGAGGCCGGGCATGAGAGGCCGGGAATCAGAGGCCGGGAATCAGAGGCCGGGAATCAGAGATGGGGAATCAGAGGCGGGGAATCAAACACGGGGAATCAGAGCTGGGGAATCAGAGGCGGGGAATCAGAGTTGGGGAATCAGAGTCGGGGAATCAGATATGGGGCAACAGAGGCGGGGAATCAGAGGCGGGGAATCAGAGGCGCAGAAACAGAGGCGGGGTATCAGATATGGGGAATCAGAGGTGGGGAATCAGGGGCGGGGTATCAGAAGCTGGGTATCAGACACGGGGATTCAGAGGCGGGGAATCAGAGATGGGGAATCAGAGGCGGGGAATCAGAGGCAGGGAATGAGACGCGGGGAATCAGAGGCAGGGAATCAGAGCCTGGGAATCAGAGGCGGGGTATCAGAGGCGGGGTAACAGAGGCGGGGATTCAGAGTTGGGGAATCAGAGGCGGGGAATCAGATATGGGGAGTCAGAGGCGGGGAATCAGAGGCAGGGAATCAGATGTGCGGAATCAGAGATGGGGAATCAGAGGCGGGGAATCAGAGGCAGGGAATCAGACGCGGGGAATCAGAGGCAGGGAATCAGACCCTGGGAATAAGAGGCGGGGTATCAGAGGCGGGGAAACAGAGGCGGGGAATCAGATATGGGGACTCAGAGGTGGGGAATCAGAGGTTGGGAATCAGAGGAAGGGAATCAGAGGCGGGGAATCAGAGGCAGGGAATCAGAGGCAGGGATTCGGATGTGCGGAATATGAGAAGGGGAATCAGAGGTGGGGAATCAGAGTCCAGGAATCAGAGAAGGGGAATCAGAGGCGGGGAATCAGAGGCGGGAAAACATAGGTGGGGAATCAGATACGGGGAATAAGAGGTGGGGAATCAGAGGCGGTGAATCAGAGATGGGGAATCAGAGGCGGGGAATTAGAGGCTGGAAATCAGACACGGGGAATCAGAGGCTGTGAATCAGAGGCGGGGAATCAGAGGCGCGGAATCAGAGCTGGGGAATCAGAGGCAGGGAATCAGAGTTGGGGATTCAGAGGCGGGTAATCAGATATGGGGAAACAGAGGCGGGGAATTAGAGGCGGGCAAACAGAGGCGGGGAATCAGATATGGTGAATCAGAGGTTTGGAATCAGAGGTTGTGAAACAGAGATGGGGAATCACTGGCGGGAAATCAGAGGCAGGAAATCAGAGCTGGCGAATCAGAGGCGGGGAATCAGAGCTGGGGAATCACAGGCGGGGAATCAGAGTTTGGGAATCAGAGGCGGGGAATTAGATTTGGGGAAACAGAGGCGGGCAATCAGAGGTGGGGAAACAGAGCTGGGGAATCAGAGGCGTGGAATCAGAGTTGGGGAATCAGAGGCGGGGAATCAGATATGGGGAATCAGAGGTGGGGAATCAGAGGCGCGGAAAGAGAGGCCGGGAATCAGATATGGGGAATCAGAGGTGGGGATCAGGGGCGGGGTATCAGAGGCTGGGTATCAGTCACGGGGATTCAGATGCGGGGAATCAGAGCTGGGTAATCAGAGGCGGGGAATCAGAGTTGGGGAATCAGAGGCGGGGAATCAGATATGGGGAAACAGAGGCGGGGAATCAGAGGCGGGGAAACAGAGGCGGGGAATCTGATTGGGGAATCAGAGGTGGCGAATGAAAGGCGGTGAATCAGAGATGGGGAATCAAAGGCGGGGAATCAGAGGCAGGGAATCAAACACGGGGAATCAGAGGTGGGGAATCAGAGCTGGGGAATCAGTGGCGGGGAATCAGAGTTGGGGAATCAGAGGCGGAGAATCAGATATGGGGAAACAGAGGTGGGGAATCAGAGGCAGGGAAACAGAGGTGGGGAATCAGATATGGGGAATCAGAGGTGGGGAATCAAAGGTTTGGAAACAGAGGCAGGGAATCAGAGGCGGGGAGTCAGAGGCGGGGAATCAGATACAGGGAATCAGATGTGCGGAATCAGAGATGGGGAATCAGAGGCAGCGAATCAGAGGCAGGGAACCAGAGGCGGGGAATCAGAGGCTGGGAATCAGAGGCCGGGAATGAGAGGCCGGGAATCAGAGGCCGGGAATCAGAGGCCGCGAATCAGAGATGGGGAATCAGAGGCGGGGAATCAAACACGGGGAACCAGAGCTAGGGAATCAGAGGCGGGGAATCAGAGTTGGGGAATCAGAGGCGGGGAATCAGATATGGGGAAACAGAGGCGGGGAAACAGAGGCAGGGAATCAGAGGCGGGGAGTCAGAGGCAGGGAATCAGAGGCAGGGAATCAGATGTGCGGAATCAGAGATGGGGATTCAGGGGCAGCGAATCAGAGGCGGGGAACCAGAGGCGGGGAATCAGATATGGGGAATCAGAGGCGGGGAATCAGAGGCGCGGAAAGAGAGGCGGGGAATCAGATATGGGGAATCAGAGGTGGGGATCAGGGGCCGGGTATCAGAGGCTGGGTATCAGAAACGGGGATTCAGAGGCGGGGAATCAGAGATGGGGAATCAGAGGCGGGGAATCAGAGGCAGGGAATCAGACGCGGGGAATCAGATGCGGGGAATCAGAGCTGGGTAATCAGAGGCGGGGAATCAGAGGTGGGGAAACAGAGGCGGGGAATCTGATTGGGGAATCAGAGGTGGCGAATGAAAGGCGGTGAATCAGAGATGGGGAATCAAAGGCGGGGAATCAGAGGCAGGGAATCAAACACGGGGAATCAGAGCTGGGGAATCAGAGATGGGGAATCAGTGGCGGGGAATCAGAGTTGGGGAATCAGAGGCGGAGAATCAGATATGGGGAAACAGAGGTGGGGAATCAGAGGCAGGGAAACAGAGGTGGGGAATCAGATATGGGGAATCAGAGGTGGGGAATCAAAGGTTTGGAAACAGAGGCAGGGAATCAGAGGCGGGGAGTCAGAGGCGGGGAATCAGATTCAGGGAATCAGATGTGCGGAATCAGAGATGGGGAATCAGAGGCAGCGAATCAGAGGCAGGGAACCAGAGGCGGGGAATCAGAGCTGGGGAATCAGAGGCAGGGAATCAGAGTTGGGGATTCAGAGGCGGGGAATCAGAGCTGGGGAATCAGAGGCGGGGAATCAGAGGCAGGGAATCAGAGGCGGGGAGTCAGAGGCAGGGAATCAGATATGGGGATTCAGAGGTGGGGAATCAGAGGTTGGGAATCAGAGGCAGGGAATCGGAGGCAGGGAATCAGAGGCAGGGAATCAGATGTGGGGAATCAGAGGCGGGGAATCAGAGCTGGGGAATCAGAGGCGGGGAATCAGAGTTTGGGAATCAGAGGCGGGGAATTAGATATGGGGAAACAGAGGCGGGGAATCAGAGGTGGGGAAACAGAGCTGGTGAATCAGAGGCGGGGAATCAGAGATGGGGAATCAGAGGCGGGGAAACAGATATGGGGAATCAGAGGCGGGGAATCAGAGGCGCGGAAAGAGAGGCGGGGAATCAGATATGGGGAATCAGAGGTGGGGAATCAGGGGCGGGGAATGAGAGGCCGGGAATCAGAGGCCGGGGAATCAGAGGCGGGGAATCAGAGATGGGGAATCAAAGGCTGGGAATCAAACACGGGGAATCAGAGCTAAGAATCAGAGGCGGGGAATCAGAGTTGGGGAATCAGATATGAGGAATCAGAGGTGGGGAATCAGGGGCGGGGAATCAGTGGCAGGGAATCAGAGGCGGGGAATCAGATACGGGGAATCAGAGGCAGGGAATCAGACACGGGGAATCAGAGGCGGGGAATCAGAGATGGGGAATCAGAGGCGGTGAATCAGAGGCAGGGAATCGGATGCCGGGAATCAGAGGCGGGGAATCAGAGCTGGGGAATCAGAGGCGGGGAATCAGAGTTGGGGAATCAGAGGCGGGGAATCAGATATGGTGAATCAGAGGTGGGGAATCAGAGGTTGTGAATCAGAGATGGGGAATCACAGGCGGGAAATCAGAGGCAGGGAATCAGAGGTGGGGAATCAGATATGGGGAAACAGAGGTGGGGAATCAGAGGCAGGGAAACAGAGGTGGGGAATCAGATATGGGGAATCAGAGGTGGGGAATCAGAGGCCGGGAATCAGAGGCGGTGAATCAGAGGCAAGGAATCCGACACCGGGAATCAGAGATGGGGAATCAGAGGCGGGGAATCAAACACGGGGAAACAGAGCTGGGGAATCAGAGGCGGGGAATCAGAGTTGGGGAATCAGAGGCGGGGAATCAGATATGGGGAAACAGATATGGGGAAACAGAGGCGGGGAATCAGAGGTGGGGAAACAGAGCTGGTGAATCAGAGGCGGGGAATCAGAGATGGGGAATCAGAGGCAGGGAATCAAACACGGTGAATCAGAGGCAGGGAATCAGAGCTGGGGATTCAGAGGCGGGGAATCAGAGCTGGGGAATCAGAGGCGGGGAATCAGAGGCAGGGAATCAGAGGCGGGGAATCAGAGGCAGGGAATCAGATGTGGGGAATCAGAGGTGGGGAATCAGAGCTGGGGAATCAGAGTCGGGGAATCAGAGTTTGGGAATCAGAGGCGGGGAATTAGATATGGGGAAACAGAGGCGGGGAATCAGAGGTGGGGAAACAGAGCTGGGGAATCAGAGGCGGGGAATCAGAGTTGGGGAATCAGAGGCGGGGAATCAGATATGGGGAAGCAGAGGTGGGGAATCAGAGGCGCGGAAAGAGAGGCGGGGAATCAGATATGGGGAATCAGAGGTGGGGAATCAGATATGGGGAAACAGAGGCGGGGAATCAGAGGCGGGGAAACAGAGGTGGGGAATCTGATATGGGGAATCAGAGGTGGCGAATGAAAGGCGGTGAATCTGAGATGGGGAATCAGAGGCGGGGAATCAGAGGCAGGGAATCAAACACGGGGAATCAGAGGTGGGGAATCAGAGCTGGGGAATCAGAGGCGGGGAATCAGAGTTGGGGAATCAGAGGCAGCGAATCAGAGGCGGGGAAACAAAGGCGGGGAATCAGAGGCCGGGAATCAGAGGCCGGGCATGAGAGGCCGGGAATCAGAGGCCGGGAATCAGAGGCCGGGAATCAGAGATGGGGAATCAGAGGCGGGGAATCAAACACGGGGAATCAGAGCTGGGGAATCAGAGGCGGGGAATCAGAGTTGGGGAATCAGAGTCGGGGAATCAGATATGGGGCAACAGAGGCGGGGAATCAGAGGCGGGGAATCAGAGGCGCAGAAACAGAGGCGGGGTATCAGATATGGGGAATCAGAGGTGGGGAATCAGGGGCGGGGTATCAGAAGCTGGGTATCAGACACGGGGATTCAGAGGCGGGGAATCAGAGATGGGGAATCAGAGGCGGGGAATCAGAGGCAGGGAATGAGACGCGGGGAATCAGAGGCAGGGAATCAGAGCCTGGGAATCAGAGGCGGGGTATCAGAGGCGGGGTAACAGAGGCGGGGATTCAGAGTTGGGGAATCAGAGGCGGGGAATCAGATATGGGGAGTCAGAGGCGGGGAATCAGAGGCAGGGAATCAGATGTGCGGAATCAGAGATGGGGAATCAGAGGCGGGGAATCAGAGGCAGGGAATCAGACGCGGGGAATCAGAGGCAGGGAATCAGACCCTGGGAATAAGAGGCGGGGTATCAGAGGCGGGGAAACAGAGGCGGGGAATCAGATATGGGGACTCAGAGGTGGGGAATCAGAGGTTGGGAATCAGAGGAAGGGAATCAGAGGCGGGGAATCAGAGGCAGGGAATCAGAGGCAGGGATTCGGATGTGCGGAATATGAGAAGGGGAATCAGAGGTGGGGAATCAGAGTCCAGGAATCAGAGAAGGGGAATCAGAGGCGGGGAATCAGAGGCGGGAAAACATAGGTGGGGAATCAGATACGGGGAATAAGAGGTGGGGAATCAGAGGCGGTGAATCAGAGATGGGGAATCAGAGGCGGGGAATTAGAGGCTGGAAATCAGACACGGGGAATCAGAGGCTGTGAATCAGAGGCGGGGAATCAGAGGCGCGGAATCAGAGCTGGGGAATCAGAGGCAGGGAATCAGAGTTGGGGATTCAGAGGCGGGTAATCAGATATGGGGAAACAGAGGCGGGGAATTAGAGGCGGGCAAACAGAGGCGGGGAATCAGATATGGTGAATCAGAGGTTTGGAATCAGAGGTTGTGAAACAGAGATGGGGAATCACTGGCGGGAAATCAGAGGCAGGAAATCAGAGCTGGCGAATCAGAGGCGGGGAATCAGAGCTGGGGAATCACAGGCGGGGAATCAGAGTTTGGGAATCAGAGGCGGGGAATTAGATTTGGGGAAACAGAGGCGGGCAATCAGAGGTGGGGAAACAGAGCTGGGGAATCAGAGGCGTGGAATCAGAGTTGGGGAATCAGAGGCGGGGAATCAGATATGGGGAATCAGAGGTGGGGAATCAGAGGCGCGGAAAGAGAGGCGGGGAATCAGATATGGGGAATCAGAGGTGGGGATCAGGGGCGGGGTATCAGAGGCTGGGTATCAGTCACGGGGATTCAGATGCGGGGAATCAGAGCTGGGTAATCAGAGGCGGGGAATCAGAGTTGGGGAATCAGAGGCGGGGAATCAGATATGGGGAAACAGAGGCGGGGAATCAGAGGCGGGGAAACAGAGGCGGGGAATCTGATTGGGGAATCAGAGGTGGCGAATGAAAGGCGGTGAATCAGAGATGGGGAATCAAAGGCGGGGAATCAGAGGCAGGGAATCAAACACGGGGAATCAGAGGTGGGGAATCAGAGCTGGGGAATCAGTGGCGGGGAATCAGAGTTGGGGAATCAGAGGCGGAGAATCAGATATGGGGAAACAGAGGTGGGGAATCAGAGGCAGGGAAACAGAGGTGGGGAATCAGATATGGGGAATCAGAGGTGGGGAATCAAAGGTTTGGAAACAGAGGCAGGGAATCAGAGGCGGGGAGTCAGAGGCGGGGAATCAGATACAGGGAATCAGATGTGCGGAATCAGAGATGGGGAATCAGAGGCAGCGAATCAGAGGCAGGGAACCAGAGGCGGGGAATCAGAGGCTGGGAATCAGAGGCCGGGAATGAGAGGCCGGGAATCAGAGGCCGGGAATCAGAGGCCGCGAATCAGAGATGGGGAATCAGAGGCGGGGAATCAAACACGGGGAACCAGAGCTAGGGAATCAGAGGCGGGGAATCAGAGTTGGGGAATCAGAGGCGGGGAATCAGATATGGGGAAACAGAGGCGGGGAAACAGAGGCAGGGAATCAGAGGCGGGGAGTCAGAGGCAGGGAATCAGAGGCAGGGAATCAGATGTGCGGAATCAGAGATGGGGATTCAGGGGCAGCGAATCAGAGGCGGGGAACCAGAGGCGGGGAATCAGATATGGGGAATCAGAGGCGGGGAATCAGAGGCGCGGAAAGAGAGGCGGGGAATCAGATATGGGGAATCAGAGGTGGGGATCAGGGGCCGGGTATCAGAGGCTGGGTATCAGAAACGGGGATTCAGAGGCGGGGAATCAGAGATGGGGAATCAGAGGCGGGGAATCAGAGGCAGGGAATCAGACGCGGGGAATCAGATGCGGGGAATCAGAGCTGGGTAATCAGAGGCGGGGAATCAGAGGTGGGGAAACAGAGGCGGGGAATCTGATTGGGGAATCAGAGGTGGCGAATGAAAGGCGGTGAATCAGAGATGGGGAATCAAAGGCGGGGAATCAGAGGCAGGGAATCAAACACGGGGAATCAGAGCTGGGGAATCAGAGCTGGGGAATCAGTGGCGGGGAATCAGAGTTGGGGAATCAGAGGCGGAGAATCAGATATGGGGAAACAGAGGTGGGGAATCAGAGGCAGGGAAACAGAGGTGGGGAATCAGATATGGGGAATCAGAGGTGGGGAATCAAAGGTTTGGAAACAGAGGCAGGGAATCAGAGGCGGGGAGTCAGAGGCGGGGAATCAGATTCAGGGAATCAGATGTGCGGAATCAGAGATGGGGAATCAGAGGCAGCGAATCAGAGGCAGGGAACCAGAAGCGGGGAATCAGAGGCTGGGAATCAGAGGCCGGGAATGAGAGGCCGGGAATCAGAGGCCGGGAATCAGAGGCC
Source organism: Narcine bancroftii (assembly GCF_036971445.1). Lineage (NCBI taxonomy): Eukaryota > Metazoa > Chordata > Chondrichthyes > Torpediniformes > Narcinidae > Narcine > Narcine bancroftii. The sequence continues at coordinate 58,260,621 of NC_091474.1, forward strand.
GGGAATCAGAGATGGGGAAACAGAGGCGGGGAAACAGAGGCAGGGAATCAGAGGCGGGGAGTCAGAGGCGGGGAATCAGAGGCAGGGAATCAGATGTGCAGAATCAGAGATGGGGATTCAGGGGCAGCGAATCAGAGGCGGGGAACCAGAGGCGGGGAATCAGAGGCCGGGAATCAGAGGCCGGGAATGAGAGGCCGGGAATCAGAGGGCGGGAAATAGAGGCCGGGAATCAGAGATGGGGAATCAGAGGCGGGGAATCAAACACGGGGAATCAGAGCTGGGGAATCAGAGGCGGGTAATCAGAGTTGGGGAATCAGAGGCGGGGAATCAAATATGGTGAAACAGAGGCGGGGAATCAGAGGCGGGGAATCAGAGGCGCAGAAACAGAGGCGGGGTATCAGATATGGGGAATCAGAGGTGGGGAATCAGGGGCGGGGTATCAGAGGCTGGGTATCAGACACGGGGATTCAGAGGCGGGGAATCAGAGATGGGGAATCAGAGGCGGGGAATCAGAGGCAGGGAATCAGACGCGGGGAATCAGAGGCTGGGAATCAGAGCCTGGGAATCAGAGGCGGGGAATCAGAGGCAGGGAAAGAGAGGCGGGGAATCAGATATGGGGACTCAGAGGTGGGGAATCAGAGGTTGGGAATCAGAGGCAGGGAATCAGAGGCGGGGAATCAGAGGCGGGGAATCAGAGGCAGGGATTCGGATGTGCGGAATCAGAGATGGGGAATCAGAGGTGGGGAATCAGAGTCCAGGAATCAGAGATGGGGAATCAGAGGCGGTGAATCAGAGGCGGGGAATCAGAGGCGGGGAATCAGAGCTGGGGAATCAGAGGCAGGGAATCAGAGTTGGGGATTCAGAGGCGGGGAATCAGATATGGGGAATCAGAGGTGGGGAATCAGAGGCGCGGAAAGAGAGGCGGGGAATCAGAGCTGGGGAATCAGAGGCAGGGAATCAGAGTTGGGGATTCAGAGGCGGGGAATCAGAGCTGGGGAATCAGAGGCAGGGAATCAGAGTTGGGGATTCAGAGGCGGGGAATCAGATATGGGGAATCAGAGGCGGGGAATCAGAGGCGGGGAATCAGAGCTGGGGAATCAGAGGCAGGGAATCAGAGTTGGGGATTCAGAGGCGGGGAATCAGATATGGGGAATCAGAGGTGGGGAATCAGAGGCGCGGAAAGAGAGGCGGGGAATCAGATATGGGGAATCAGAGGTGGGGATCAGGGGCGGGGTATCAGAGGCTGGGTATCAGAGGTGGGGAATCAGATACGGGGAATCAGAGGTGGGGAATCAGAGGCGGTGAATCAGAGGCGGGGAATCAGAGGCGGGGAATCAGAGGCCGGGAATGAGAGGCCGGCCATCAGAGGCCGGGAAATAGAGGCCGGGAATCAGAGATGGGGAATCAGAGGCGGGGAATCAAACAAGGGGAATCAGAGCTGGGGAATCAGAGGCGGGGAATCAGAGTTGGGGAATCAGAGGCGGGGAATCAAATATGGTGAAACAGAGGCGGGGAATCAGAGGCGGGGAATCAGAGGCGCAGAAACAGAGGCGGGGTATCAGATATGGGGAATCAGAGGTGGGGAATCAGGGGCGGGGCATCAGAGGCTGGGTATCGGACACGGGGATTCAGAGGCGGGGAATCAGAGATGGGGAATCAGAGGCGGGGAATCAGAGGCAGGGAATCAGACGCGGGGAATCAGAGGCTGGGAATCAGAGCCTGGGAATCAGAGGCGGGGAATCAGAGGCAGGGAAAGAGAGGCGGGGAATCAGATATGGGGACTCAGAGGTGGGGTATCAGAGGTTGGGAATCAGAGGCAGGGAATCAGAGGCGGGGAATCAGAGGCGGGGAATCAGAGGCAGGGTTTCGGATGTGCGGAATCAGAGATGGGGAATCAGAGGTGGGGAATCAGAGTCCAGGAATCAGAGATGGGGAATCAGAGGCGGGGAATCAGAGGCGGAAAAACATAGGTGGGGAATCAGATACGGTGAATCAGAGGTGGGGAATCAGAGGCGGTGAATCAGAGATGGGGAATCAGAGGCGGGGAATCAGAGGCTGGAAATCAGACACGGGGAATCAGAGGCTGTGAATCAAAGGCGGGGAATCAGAGGCGGGTAATCAGAGCTGGGGAATCAGAGGCAGGGAATCAGAGTTGGGGATTCAGAGGCGGGGAATCAGATATGGGGAAACAGAGGCGGGGAATTAGAGGCGGGCAAACAGAGGCGGGGAATCAGATATGGTGAATCAGAGGTGGGGAATCAGAGGTTGTGAATCAGAGATGGGGAATCACAGGCGGGAAATCAGAGGCAGGGAATCAGAGCTGGGGAATCAGAGGCAGGGAATCAGAGCTGGGGAATCAGAGGCAGGGAATCAGAGTTGGGGATTCAGAGGCGGGGAATCAGAGCTGGGGAATCAGAGGCGGGGAATCAGAGGCAGGAATCAGAGGCGGGGAATCAGAGGCAGGGAATCAGATATGGGGATTCAGAGGTGGGGAATCAGAGGTTGGGAATCAGAGGCATGGAATCGGAGGCAGGGAATCAGAGGCAGGGAATCAGATGTGGGGAATCACAGGCGGGGTATCAGAGCTGGGGAATCAGAGTCGGGGAATCAGAGTTTGGGAATCAGAGGCGGGGAATTAGATATGGGGAAACAGAGGCGGGGAATCAGAGGTGGGGAAACAGGGCTGGGGAATCAGAGGCGGGGAATCAGAGGAAGGGAATCAGAGGCGGGGAATCAGAGGCGGGGAATCAGAGGCAGGGATTCGGATGTGCGGAATATGAGAAGGGGAATCAGAGGTGGGGAACCAGAGTCCAGGAATCAGAGAAGGGGAATCAGAGGCGGGGAATCAGAGGCGGGAAAACATAGGTGGGGAATCAGATACGGGGAATAAGAGGTGGGGAATCAGAGGCGGTGAATCAGAGATGGGGAATCAGAGGCGGGGAATTAGAGGCTGGAAATCAGACACGGGGAATCAGAGGAAGTGAATCAGAGGCGGGGAATCAGAGGCGGGGAATCAGAGCTGGGGAATCAGAGGCAGGGAATCAGAGTTGGGGATTCAGAGGCGGGTAATCAGATATGGGGAAACAGAGGCGGGGAATTAGAGGCGGGCAAACAGAGGCGGGGAATCAGATATGGTGAATCAGAGGTTTGGAATCAGAGGTTGTGAAACAGAGATGGGGAATCACAGGCGGGAAATCAGAGGCAGGAAATCAGAGCTGGCAAATCAGAGGCGGGGAATCAGAGCTGGGGAATCACAGGCGGGGAATCAGAGTTTGGGAATCAGAGGCGGGGAATTAGATTTGGGGAAACAGAGGCGGGGAATCAGAGGTGGGGAAACAGAGCTGGGGAATCAGAGGCGTGGAATCAGAGTTGGGGAATCAGAGGCGGGGAATCAGATATGGGGAATCAGAGGTGGGGAATCAGAGGCGCGGAAAGAGAGGCGGGGAATCAGATATGGGGAATCAGAGGTGGGGATCAGGGGCGGGGTATCAGAGGCTGGGTATCAGACACGGGGATTCAGATGCGGGGAATCAGAGCTGGGTAATCAGAGGCGGGGAATCAGAGTTGGGGAATCAGAGGCGGGGAATCAGATATGGGGAAACAGAGGCGGGGAATCAGAGGCGGGGAAACAGAGGCGGGGAATCTGATTGGGGAATCAGAGGTGGCGAATGAAAGGCGGTGAAGCAGAGATGGGGAATCAAAGGCGGGGAATGAGAGGCAGGGAATCAAACACGGGGAATCAGAGGTGGGGAATCAGAGCTGGGGAATCAGTGGCGGGGAATCAGAGTTGGGGAATCAGAGGCGGAGAATCAGATATGGGGAAACAGAGGTGGGGAATCAGAGGCAGGGAAACAGAGGTGGGGAATCAGATATGGGGAATCAGAGGTGGGGAATCAAAGGTTTGGAAACAGAGGCAGGGAATCAGAGGCGGGGAGTCAGAGGCGGGGAATCAGATTCAGGGAATCAGATGTGCGGAATCAGAGATGGGGAATCAGAGGCAGCGAATCAGAGGCAGGGAACCAGAGGCGGGGAATCAGAGGCTGGGAATCAGAGGCCGGGAATGAGAGGCCGGGAATCAGAGGCCGGGAATCAGAGGCCGCGAATCAGAGATGGGGAATCAGAGGCGGGGAATCAAACACGGGGAACCAGAGCTGGGGAATCAGAGGCGGGGAATCAGAGTTGGGGAATCAGAGGCGGGGAATCAGATATGGGGAAACAGAGGCGGGGAAACAGAGGCAGGGAATCAGAGGCGGGGAGTCAGAGGCGGGGAATCAGAGGCAGGGAATCAGATGTGCGGAATCAGAGATGGGGATTCAGGGGCAGCGAATCAGAGGCGGGGAACCAGAGGCGGGGAATCAGATATGGGGAATCAGAGGTGGGGAATCAGAGGCGCGGAAAGAGAGGCGGGGAATCAGGTATGGGGAATCAGAGGTGGGGATCAGGGGCGGGGTATCAGAGGCTGGGTATCAGACACGGGGATTCAGTGGCGGGGAATCAGAGATGGGGAATCAGAGGCGGGGAATCAGAGGCAGGGAATCAGAGTTGGGGATTCAGATGCGGGGAATCAGAGCTGGGTAATCAGAGGCGGGGAATCAGAGTTGGGGAATCAGAGGCGGGGAATAAGATATGGGGAAACAGAGGCGGGGAATCAGAGGCGGGGAAACAGAGGCGGGGAATCTGATTGGGGAATCAGAGGTGGCGAATGAAAGGCGGTGAATCAGAGATGGGGAATCAAAGGCAGGGAATCAGAGGCAGGGAATCAAACACGGGGAATCAGAGCTGGGGAATCAGAGCTGGGGAATCAGTGGCGGGGAATCAGAGTTGGGGAATCAGAGGCGGAGAATCAGATATGGGGAAACAGAGGTGGGGAATCAGAGGCAGGGAAACAGAGGTGGGGAATCAGATATGGGGAATCAGAGGTGGGGAATCAAAGGTTTGGAAACAGAGGCAGGGAATCAGAGGCGGGGAGTCAGAGGCGGGGAATTAGATTCAGGGAATCAGATGTGCGGAATCAGAGATGGGGAATCAGAGGCAGCGAATCAGAGGCAGGGAACCAGAGGCGGGGAATCAGAGGCTGGGAATCAGAGGCCGGGAATGAGAGGCCGGGAATCAGAGGCCGGGAATCAGAGGCCGGGAATCAGAGATGGGGAATCAGAGGCGGGGAATCAAACACGGGGAACCAGAGCTGGGGAATCAGAGGCGGGGAATCAGAGTTGGGGAATCAGAGGCGGGGAATCAGATATGGGGAAACAGAGGCGGGGAAACAGAGGCAGGGAATCAGAGGCGGGGAATCAGAGGCAGGGAATCAGATGTGCGGAATCAGAGATGGGGATTCAGGGGCAGCGAATCAGAGGCGGGGAACGAGTGGCGGGGAATCAGAGGCCGGGAATCAGAGGCCGGGAATGAGAGGCCGGGAATCAGAGGCCGGGAAATAGAGGCCGGGAATCAGAGATGGGGAATCAGAGGCTGGGAATCAAACACGGGGAATCAGAGCTGGGGAATCAGAGGCGGTGAATCAGAGTTGGGGAATCAGAGGCGGGGAATCAAATATGGTGAAACAGAGGCGGGGAATCAGAGGCGGGGAATCAGAGGCGCAGAAACAGAGGCAGGGTATCAGATATGGGGAATCAGAGGTGGGGAATCAGGGGCGGGGTATCAGAGGCTGGGTATCAGACACGGGGATTCAGAGGCGGGGAATCAGAGATGGGGAATCAGAGGCGGGGAATCAGAGGCAGGGAATCAGACGCGGGGAATCAGAGGCTGGGAATCAGAGCCTGGGAATCAGAGGCGGGGAATCAGAGGCAGGGAAAAAGAGGCGGGGAATCAGATATGGGGACTCAGAGGTGGGGAATCAGAGGTTGGGAATCAGAGGCAGGGAATCAGAGGCGGGGAATCAGAGGCGGGGAATCAGAGGCAGGGTTTCGGATGTGCGGAATCAGAGATGGGGAATCAGAGGTGGGGAATCAGAGTCCAGGAATCAGAGATGCGGAATCAGAGGCGGGGAATCAGAGGCGGAAAAACATAGGTGGGGAATCAGTTACGGCGAATCAGAGGTGGGGAATCAGAGGCGGTGAATCAGAGATGGGGAATCAGAGGCGGGGAATCAGAGGCTGGAAATCAGACACGGGGAATCAGAGGCTGTGAATCAAAGGCGGGGAATCAGAGGCGGGTAATCAGAGCTGGGGAATCAGAGGCAGGGAATCAGAGTTGGGGATTCAGAGGCGGGGAATCAGATATGGGTAAACAGAGGCGGGGAAATAGAGGCGGGCAAACAGAGGCGGGGAATCAGATATGGTGAATCAGAGGTGGGGAATCAGAGGTTGTGAATCAGAGATGGGGAATCACAGGCAGGAAATCAGAGGCAGGGAATCAGAGCTGGGGAATCAGAGGCAGGGAATCAGAGCTGGGGAATCAGAGGCAGGGAATCAGAGTTGGGGATTCAGAGGCGGGGAATCAGAGCTGGGGAATCAGAGGCGGGGAATCAGAGGCAGGAATCAGAGGCGGGGAATCAGAGGCAGGGAATCAGATATGGGGATTCAGAGGTGGGGAATCAGAGGTTGGGAATCAGAGGCATGGAATCGGAGGCAGGGAATCAGAGGCAGGGAATCAGATGTGGGGAATCACAGGCGGGGTATCAGAGCTGGGGAATCAGAGTCGGGGAATCAGAGTTTGGGAATCAGAGGCGGGGAATTAGATATGGGGAAACAGAGGCGGGGAATCAGAGGTGGGGAAACAGGGCTGGGGAATCAGAGGCAGGAATCAGAGGCGGGGAATCAGAGGCAGGGAATCAGATATGGGGATTCAGAGGTGGGGAATCAGAGGCGGGGAATCAGAGGCGGGGAATCAGAGGCGCAGAAACAGAGGCGGGGTATCAGATATGGGGAATCAGAGGTGGGGAATCAGATACGGGGAATCAGAGGTGGGGAATCAGAGGCGGTGAATCAGAGGCGGGGAATCAGAGGCGGGGAATCAGAGGCCGGGAATGAGAGGCCGGGAATCAGAGGCCGGGAAATAGAGGCCGGGAATCAGAGATGGGGAATCAGAGGCGGGGAATCAAACACGGGGAATCAGAGCTGGGGAATCAGAGTTGGGGAATCAGAGGCGGGGAATCAAATATGGTGAAACAGAGGCGGGGAATCAGAGGCGGGGAATCAGAGGCGCAGAAACAGAGGCGGGGTATCAGATATGGGGAATCAGAGGTGGGGAATCAGGGCCGGGGTATCAGAGGCTGGGAATAAGACACGGGGATTCAGAGGCGGGGAATCAGAGATGGGGAATCAGAGGCGGGGAATCAGAGGCAGGGAATCAGACGCGGGGAATCAGAGGCTGGGAATCAGAGCCTGGGAATCAGAGGCGGGAATCAGAGGCAGGGAAAGAGAGGCGGGGAATCAGATATGGGGACTCAGAGGTGGGGAATCAGAGGTTGGGAATCAGAGGCAGGGAATCAGAGGCGGGGAATCAGAGGCGGGGAATCAGAGGCAGGGTTTCGGATGTGCGGAATCAGAGATGGGGAATCAGAGCTGGGGAATCAGAGTCCAGGAATCAGAGATGGGGAATCAGAGGCGGGGAATCAGAGGCGGAAAAACATAGGTGGGGAATCAGATACGGCGAATCAGAGGTGGGGAATCAGAGGCGGTGAATCAGAAATGGGGAATCAGAGGCAGGGAATCAGAGGCTGGAAATCAGACACGGGGAATCAGAGGCTGTGAATCAAAGGCGGGGAATCAGAGGCGGGTAATCAGAGCTAGGGAATCAGAGGCAGGGAATCAGAGTTGGGGATTCAGAGGCGGGGAATCAGATATGGGGAAACAGAGGCGGGGAATTAGAGGCGGGCAAACAGAGGCGGGGAATCAGATATGGTGAATCAGAGGTGGGTATCAGAGGTTGTGAATCAGAGATGGGGAATCACAGGCGGGAAATCAGAGGCAGGGAATCAGAGCTGGGGAATCAGAGGCAGGGAATCAGAGCTGGGGAATCAGAGGCAGGGAATCAGACGCGGGGAATCAGAGGCTGGGAATCAGAGCCTGGGAATCAGAGGCGGGGAATCAGAGGCAGGGAAAGAGAGGCGGGGAATCAGATATGGGGACTCAGAGGTGGGGAATCAGAGGTTGGGAATCAGAGGCAGGGAATCAGAGGCGGGGAATCAGAGGCAGGGAATCAGAGGCAGGGAATCAGATGTGGGGAATCACAGGCGGGGTATCAGAGCTGGGGAATCAGAGTCGGGGAATCAGAGTTTGGGAATCAGAGGCGGGGAATTAGATATGGGGAAACAGAGGCGGGGAATCACAGGTGGGGAAACAGGGCTGGGGAATCAGAGGCGGGGAATCAGAGTTGGGGAATCAGAGGCGGGGAATCAGATATGGGGAATCAGAGGCGGGGAATCAGAGGCGCGGAAAGAGAGGCGGGGCATCAGATATGGGGAATCAGAGGTGGGGAATCAGATATGGGGAAACAGAGGCGGGGAATCAGAGGCGGGGAAACAGAGGTGGGGAATCTGATATGGGGAATCAGAGGTGGCGAATGAAAGGCGGTGAATCTGAGATGGGGAATCAGAGGCGGGGAATCAGAGGCAGGGAATCAAACACGGGGAATCAGAGGTGGGGAATCAGAGCTGGGGAATCAGAGGCGGGGAATCAGAGTTGGGGAATCAGAGGCGGGGAATCAGATATGGGGAAACAAAGGTGGGGAATCAGAGGCAGGGAAACAGAGGTGGGGAATCAGATATGGGGAATCAGAGGTGGGGAATCAGAGGTTGGGAAAGAGAGGCAGGGAATCAGAGGCGGGGAGTCAAAGGCGGGAAATCAGAGGCAGGGAATAAGATGTGCGGAATCAGAGATGGGGAATCAGAGGCAGCGAATCAGAGGCGGGGAACCAGAGGCAGGAAATGAGAGGCCGGGAATCAGAGGCCGGGAATGAGAGGCTGGGAATCAGTGGCCGGGAATCAGAGGCCGGGAATCATAGATGGGGAATCAGAGGCGGGGAATCAGAGGCGGGGAATCAGAGGCGCAGAAACAGAGGCGGGGTATCAGATATGGGGAATCAGAGGTGGGGAATCAGATACGGGGAATCAGAGGTGGGGAATCAGAGGCGGTGAATCAGAGGCGGGGAATCAGAGGCGGGGAATCAGAGCTGGGGAATCAGAGGCAGGGAATCAGAGTTGGGGATTCAGAGGCGGGGAATCAGATATGGGGAAACAGAGGCGGGGAATTAGAGGCGGGCAAACAGAGGCGGGGAATCAGATATGGTGAATCAGAGGTGGGGAATCAGAGGTTGTGAATCAGAGATGGGGAATCACAGGCGGGAAATCAGAGGCAGGGAATCAGAGCTGGGGAATCAGAGGCGGGGAATCAGAGCTGGGGAATCAGAGGCAGGGAATCAGAGTTGGGGATTCAGAGGCGGGGAATCAGAGCTGGGGAATCAGAGGCGGGGAATCAGTGGCAGGGAATCAGAGGCGGGGAATCAGAGGCAGGGAATCAGATATGGGGATTCAGAGGTGGGGAATCAGAGGTTGGGAATCAGAGGCAGGGAATCGGAAGCAGGGAATCAGAGGCAGGGAATCAGATGTGGGGAATCAGAGGCGGGGAATCAGAGCTGGGGAATCAGAGGCGGGGAATCAGAGTTTGGGAATCAGAGGCGGGGAATTAGATATGGGGAAACAGAGGCGGGGAATCAGAGGTGGGGAAACAGAGCTGGTGAATCAGAGGCGGGGAATCAGAGTTGGGGAATCAGAGGCGGGGAATCAGATATGGGGAATCAGAGGCGGGGAATCAGAGGCGCGGAAAGAGAGGCGGGGAATCAGATATGGGGAATCAGAGGTGGGGAATCCGGGGCGGGGTATCAGAGACTGGGTATCAGACACGGGGATTCAGAGGCGGGGAATCAGAGGCGGGGAATCAGAGCTGGGGAATCAGAGGCGGGGAATCAGAGTTGGGGAATCAGAGGCGGGGAGTCAGATATGGGGAAACAGAGGCGGGGAATCAGAGGCGGGGAAACAGAGGCGGGGAATCTGATATGGGGAATCAGAGGTGGCGAATGAAAGGAAGTGAATCAGAGATGGGGAATCAGAGATGGGGAATCAGAGGCAGGGAATCAAACACGGTGAATCAGAGGCAGGGAATCAGAGCTGGGGTATCAGAGGCGGGGAATCAGAGTTTGGGAATCAGAGGCGGGGAATTAGATATGGGGAAACAGAGGCGGGGAATCAGAGGCGGGGAAACAGAGCTGGGGAATCAGAGGCGGGGAGTCAGAGTTGGGGAATCAGAGGCGGGTAATCAGATATGGGGAATCAGAGGCGGGGAATCAGAGGCGCGGAAAGATAGGCGGGAAATCAGATATGGGGAATAAGAGGCGGGGAATCAGAGCTGGGGAATCAGAGGCAGGGAATCAGAGTTGGGGATTCAGAGGCGGGGAATCAGAGCTGGGAAATCAGAGGCGGGGAATCAGAGGCAGGGAATCAGAGGCGGGGAATCAGAGGCAGGGAATCAGATATGGGGATTCAGAGGTGGGGAATCAGAGGTTGGGAATCAGAGGCAGGGAATCGGAGGCAGGGAATCAGAGGCAGGGAATCAGATGTGGGGATTCAGAGGCGGGGAATCAGAGCTGGGGAATCAGAGGCGGGGAATCAGAGGCGCAGAAACAGAGGCGGGGTATCAGATATGGGGAATCAGAGGTGGGGAATCAGATACGGGGAATCAGAGGTGGGGAATCAGAGGCGGTGAATCAGAGGCGGGGAATCAGAGGCGGGTAATCAGAGCTGGGGAATCAGAGGCCGGGAATCAGAGTTGGGGATTCAGAGGCGGGGAATCAGATATGGGGAATCAGAGGCGGGGAATTAGAGGCGGGCAAACAGAGGCGGGGAATCAGATATGGTGAATCAGAGGTGGGGAATCAGAGGTTGTGAATCAGAGATGGGGAATCACAGGCGGGAAATCAGAGGCAGGGAATCAGAGCTGGGGAATCAGAGGCGGCGAATCAGAGCAGGGGAATCAGAGGCAGGGAATCAGAGTTGGGGATTCAGAGGCGGGGAATCAGAGCTGGGGAATCAGAGGCGGGGAATCAGAGGCAGGGAATCAGAGGCGGGGAGTCAGAGGCAGGGAATCAGATATGGGGATTCAGAGGTGGGGAATCAGAGGTTGGGAATCAGAGGCAGGGAGTCGGAGGCAGGGAATCAGAGGCAGGGAATCAGATGTGGGGAATCAGAGGCGGGGAATCAGAGCTGGGGAATCAGAGGCGGGGAATCAGAGTTTGGGAATCAGAGGCGGGGAATTAGATATGGGGAAACAGAGGCGGGGAATCAGAGGTGGGGAAACAGAGCTGGTGAATCAGAGGTGGGGAATCAGAGATGGGGAATCAGAGGCGGGGAATCAGATATGGGGAATCAGATGCGGGGAATCAGAGGCGCGGAAAGAGGGGCGGGGAATCAGATATGGGGAATCAGAGGTGGGGAATCAGGGGCGGGGAATGAGAGGCCGGGAATCAGAGGCCGGGGAATCAGAGGCGGGGAATCAGTGATGGGGAATCAAAGGCTGGGAATCAAACACGGGGAATCAGAGCTGGGGAATCAGAGGCGGGGAATCAGATATGAGGAATCAGAGGTGGGGAATCAGGGGCGGGGAATCAGTGGCAGGGAATCAGAGGCGGGGAATCAGATGCGGGGAATCAGAGGCAGGGAATCAGACACGGGGAATCAGAGGCGGGGAATCAGAGATGGGGAATCAGAGGCGGTGAATCAGAGGCAGGGAATCGGATGCCGGGAATCAGAGGCGGGGAATCAGAGCTGGGGAATCAGAGGCGGGGAATCAGAGTTGGGGAATCAGAGGCGGGGAATCAGATATGGTGAATCAGAGGTGGGGAATCAGAGGTTGTGAATCAGAGATGGGGAATCACAGGCGGGAAATCAGAGGCAGGGAATCAGAGGTGGGGAATCAGATATGGGGAAACAGAGGTGGGGAATCAGAGGCAGGGAAACAGAGGTGGGGAATCAGATATGGGGAATCAGAGGTGGGGAATCAGAGGCCGGGAATCAGAGGCGGTGAATCAGAGGCAAGGAATCCGACACCGGGAATCAGAGATGGGGAATCAGAGGCGGGGAATCAAACACGGGGAATCAGAGCTGGGGAATCAGAGGCGGGGAATCAGAGTTGGGGAATCAGAGGCGGGGAATCAGATATGGGGAAACAGATATGGGGAAACAGAGGCGGGGAATCAGAGGTGGGGAAACAGAGCTGGTGAATCAGAGGCGGTGAATCAGAGTTGGGGAATCAGAGGCGGGGAATCAGATATGGGGAATCAGAGGCGGGGAATCAGAGGCGCGGAAAGAGAGGCGGGGAATCAGATATGGGGAATCAGAGGTGGGGAATCAGGGGCGGGGTATCAGAGGCTGGGTATCAGACACGGGGATTCAGAGGCGGGGAATCAGAGATAGGGAATCAGACGCGGGGAATCAGAGGCGGGGAATCAGAGTCCAGGAATCAGAGGCGGGGAATCAGAGTTGGGGAATCAGAGGCGGGGAATCAGATATCGGGAAACAGAGGCGGGGAATCAGAGGCGGGGAAACAGAGGTGGGGAATCAGATATGGGCAAACAGAGGCGGGGAATCAGAGGTGGGGAAACAGACGTGGGGAATCTGATATGGGGAATCAGAGGTGGCAAATGAAAGGCGGTGAATCAGAGATGGGGAATCAGAGGCGGGGAATCAGAGGCAGGGAATCATACACGGGGAATCAGAGGTGGGTAATCAGAGCTGGGGAATCAGAGGCGGGGAATCAGAGTTGGGGAATCAGAGGCGGGGAATCAGATATGGGGAAACAGAGGTGGGGAATCAGAGGCAGGGAAACAGAGGTGGGGAATCAGATATGGGGAATCAGAGGTGCGGAATCAGAGGCCGGGAATCAGAGGCGGTGAATCAGAGGCAGGGAATCAAACACGGGGAATCAGAGGTGGGTAATCAGAGCTGGGGAATCAGAGGCGGGGAATCAGAGTTGGGGAATCAGAGGCGGGGAATCAGATATGGGGAAACAGAGGTGGGGACTCAGAGGTGGGGAATCAGAGGTTGGGAATCAGAGGCAGGGAATCAGAGGTGGGGAATCAGAGGCGGGGAATCAGAGGCAGAGATTCGGATGTGCGGAATCAGAGATGGGGAATCAGTGGGGAATCAGAGTCCAGGAATCAGAGAAGGGGAATCAGAGGCGGGGAATCAGAGGCGGAAAAACATAGGTGGGGAATCAGATACGGGGAATCAGAGGTGGGGAATCTGAGGCGGTGAATCAGAGATGGGGAATCAGAGGCGGGGAATCAGGGGCTGGAAATCAGACACGGGGAATCAGAGGCTGTGAATCAGAGGCGGGGAATCAGAGGCGGGGAATCAGAGCTGGGGAATCAGAGGCAGGGAATCAGAGTTGGGGATTCAGATGCGGGTAATCAGATACGGGGAAACAGAGGCGGGGAATTAGAGGCGGGCAAACAGAGGCTGGGAAACAGAGGCGGGGAATCAGATATGGGGAAACAGAGGTGGGGACTCAGAGGTGGGGAATCAGAGGTTGGGAATCAGAGGCAGGGAATCAGAGGTGGGGAATCAGAGGCGGGGAATCAGAGGCAGAGATTCGGATGTGCAGAATCAGAGATGGGGAATCAGAGGTGGGGAATCAGAGTCCAGGAATCAGAGAAGGGGAATCAGAGGCGGGGAATCAGAGGCGGAAAAACATAGGTGGGGAATCAGATACGGGGAATCAGAGGTGGGGAATCTGAGGCGGTGAATCAGAGATGGGGAATCAGAGGCGGGGAATCAGAGGCTGGAAATCAGACACGGGGAATCAGAGGCTGTGAATCAGAGGCGGGGAATCAGAGGCGGGGAATCAGAGCTGGGGAATCAGAGGCAGGGAATCAGAGTTGGGGATTCAGAGGCGGGTAATCAGATACGGGGAAACAGAGGCGGGGAATTAGAGGCGGGCAAACAGAGGCGGGAAATCAGATATGGTGAATCAGAGGTGGGGAATCAGAGGTTGTGAATCAGAGATGGGGAATCACTGGCGGGAAATCAGTGGCAGGGAATCAGAGCTGGGGAATCAGAGGCGGGGAATCATAGCTGGGGAATCAGAGGCGGGGAATCAGAGTTTGGGAATCAGAGGCGGGGAATTAGATATGGGGAAACAGAGGCGGGGAATCAGAGGTGGGGAAACAGAGCTGGGGAATCAGAGGCGGGGAATCAGAGTTGGGGAATCAGAGGCGGGGAATCAGATATGGGGAATCAGAGTCGGGGAATCAGAGGCACGGAAAGAGAGGCGGGGAATCAGATATGGGGAATCAGAGGTGGCGAATGAAAGGAAGTGAATCAGAGATGGGGAATCAGAGGCGGGGAATCAGGGGCGGGGTATGAGAGGCTGGGTATCAGACACGGGGATTCAGAGGCTGGGAATCAGAGATGGGGAATCAGAAGCGGGGAATCAGAGGCAGGGAATCATACGCGGGGAATCAGAGTCCAGGAATCAGAGGCGGGGAATCAGAGTTGGGGAATCAGAGGCGGGGAATCAGATATGGGGAAACAGAGGCGGGGAATCAGAGGCGGGGAAACAGAGGCAGGGAATCTGATATGGGGAATCAGAGGTGGCGAATGAAAGGAAGTGAATCAGAGATGGGGAATCAGAGGCGGGGAATCAGAGGCAGGGAATCAAACACGGTGAATCGGAGGCGGGGAATCAGAGCTGGAGAATCAGAGGCGGGAAATCAGAGTTGGGGAATCAGAGGCGGGGAATCAGATATGGGGAAACAGAGGCGGGGAATCAGAGGCAGGGAAACAGAGGTGGGGAATCAGATATGTGGAATCAGAGGTGGGGAATCAGAGGTTGGGAAACAGATGCAGGGAATCAGAGGCAGGGAATCAGATGTGCGGAATCAGAGATGGAGAATCAGAGGCAGCGAAAAAGAGGCGGGGAACCAGAGGCGGGGAATCAGAGGCCGGGAATCAGAGGCCGGGAATGAGAGGCCGGGAATCAGAGGCCGGGGAATCAGAGGCGGGGAATCAGAGATGGGGAATCAAAGGCGGGGAATCAAACACGGGGAATCAGAGCTGGGGAATCAGAGGCGGGGAATCAGAGTTGGGGAATCAGATATGAGGAATCAGAGGTCGGGAATCAGGGGCGGGGAATCAGTGGCAGGGAATCAGAGGCGGGGAATCAGATGCGGGGAATCAGAGGCAGGGAATCAGACACGGGGAATCAGAGGCGGGGAATCAGAGATGGGGATTCAGAGGCGGTGAATCAGAGTCAGGGAATCGGATGCCGGGAATCAGAGGCGGGGAATCAGAGCTGGGGAATCAGAGGCAAGGAATCAGAGTTGGGGAATCAGAGGCAGGGAATCAGATATGGTGAATCAGAGGTGGGGAATCAGAGGTTGTGAATCAGAGATGGGGAATCACAGGCGGGAAATCAGAGGCAGGGAATCAGAGGTGGGGAATCAGATATGGGGAAACAGAGGTGGGGAATCAGAGTCAGGGAAACAGAGGTGGGGAATCAGATATGGGGAATCAGAGGTGGGGAATCAGAGGCCGGGAATCAGAGGCGGTGAATCAGAGGCAAGGAATCCGACACCGGGAATCAGAGATGGGGAATCAGAGGCGGGGAATCAAACACGGGGAATCAGAGCTGGGGAATCAGAGGCGGGGAATCAGAGTTGGGGAATCAGAGGCGGGGAATCAGATATGGGGAAACAGATATGGGGAAACAGAGGCGGGGAATCAGAGGTGGGGAAACAGAGCTGGTGAATCAGAGGCGGGGAATCAGAGTTGGGGAATCAGAGGCGGGGAATCAGATATGGGGAATCAGAGGCGGGGAATCAGAGGCGCGGAAAGAGAGGCGGGGAATCAGATATGGGGAATCAGAGGTGGGGAATCAGGGGCGGGGTATCAGAGGCTGGGTATCAGACACGGGGATTCAGAGGCGGGGAATCAGAGATAGGGAATCAGACGCGGGGAATCAGAGGCGGGGAATCAGAGTCCAGGAATCAGAAGCGGGGAATCAGAGTTGGGGAATCAGAGACGGGGAATCAGATATGGGGAAACTGAGGTGGGGAATCAGAGGCGGGGAAACAGAGGTGGGGAATCAGATATTGGGAAACAGAGGCGGGGAATCAGAGGCGGGGAAACAGACGTGGGGAATCTGATATGGGGAATCAGAGGTGGCGAATGAAAGGCGGTGAATCAGAGATGGGGAATCAGAGGCGGGGAATCAGAGGCAGGGAATCAAACACGTGGAATCAGAGGTGGGTAATCAGAGCTGGGGAATCAGAGGCGGGGAATCAGAGTTGGGGAATCAGAGGCGGGGAATCAGATATGGGGAAACAGAGGTGGGGAATCAGAGGCAGGGAAACAGAGGTGGGGAATCAGATATGGGGAATCAGAGGTGGGGAATCAGAGGCCGGGAATCAGAGGCGGTGAATCAGAGGCAAGGAATCCGACACCGGGAATCAGAGATGGGGAATCAGAGGCGGGGAATCAAACACGGGGAATCAGAGCTGGGGAATCAGAGGCGGGGAATCAGAGGCGGGGAATCAGAGGCGGGGAATCAGATATGGGGAAACAGATATTGGGAATCAGAGGCCGGGAATCAGAGGCCGCGAATCAGAGATGGGGAATCAGAGGCCGGGAATCAGAGGCGGTGAATCAGATGCATGGAATCCGACACCGGGAATCAGAGATGGGGAATCAGAGGCGGGGAATCAAACACGGGGAATCAGAGCTGGGGAATCAGAGGCGGGGAATCAGAGTTGGGGAATCAGAGGCGCAGAAACATAGGCGGGGTATCAGATATGGGGAATCAGAGGTGGGGAATCAGGGGCGGGGTATCAGTGGCTGGGTATCAGACACGGGGATTCAGAGGCGGGGAATCAGAGATGGGGAATCCGAGGCGGGGAATCAGAGGCAGGGAATCAGATGCGGGGAATCAGAGGCAGGGAATCAGAGTCTGGGAATCAGAGGCGGGGAATCAGAGGCGGGGAAACAGAGGCGGGGAATCAGATATGGGGACTCAGAGGTGGGGAATCAGAGGTTGGGAATCAGAGGCAGGGAATCAGAGGCGGGGAATCAGAGGCGGGGAATCAGAGGCAGAGATTCGGATGTGCGGAATCAGAGATGGGGAATCAGAGGTGGGGAATCAGAGTCCAGGAATCAGAGAAGGGGAATCAGAGGCGGGGAATCAGAGGCGGAAAAACATAGGTGGGGAATCAGATACTGGGAATCAGAGGTGGGGAATCTGAGGCGGTGAATCAGAGATGGGGAATCAGAGGCGGGGTATCAGAGGCTGGAAATCAGACACGGGGAATCAGAGGCTGTGAATCAGAGGCGGGGAATCAGAGGCGGGGAATCTGAGCTGGGGTATCAGAGGCAGGGAATCAGAGGCGGGGAATCAGATATGGGGAAACAGAGGCGGGGAATCAGAGGCGGGGAAACAGAGGTGGGGAATCAGATATGGGGAAACAGAGGCGGGGAATCAGAGGCGGGGAAACAGACGTGGCGAATCTGATATGGGGAATCAGAGGTGGCGAATGAAAGGCGGTGAATCAGAGGCAGGGAATCAGAGGCGGGGAATCAGAGGCAGGGAAACAAACACTGGGAATCAGAGGTGGGTAATCAGAGCTGGGGAATCAGAGGCGGGGAATCAGAGTTGAGGAATCAGAGGCGGGGAATCAGATATGGGGAAACAGAGGTGGGGAATCAGAGGCAGGGAAACAGAGGTGGGGAATCAGATATGGGGAATCAGAGGTGGGGAATCAGAGGCCGGGAATCAGAGGCGGTGAATCAGAGGCAAGGAATCCGACACCGGGAATCAGAGATTGGGAATCAGAGGCGGGGAATCAAACACGGGGAATCAGAGCTGGGGAATCAGAGGCGGGGAATCAGAGTTGGGGAATCAGAGGCGGGGAATCAGAGATGGGGAATCAGAGGCGGGGAATCAAACACGGGGAATCAGAGCTGGGGAATCAGAGGCGGGGAATCAGAGTTGGGGAATCAGAGGCGCAGAAACAGAGGCGGGGTATCAGATATGGGGAATCAGAGGTGGGGTATCAGGGGCGGGGTATCAGTGGCTGGGTATCAGACACGGGGATTCAGAGGCGGGGAATGAGAGATGGGGAATCCGAGGCGGGGAATCAGAGGCAGGGAATCAGATGCGGGGAATCAGAGGCAGGGAATCAGAGTCTGGGAATCAGAGGCGGAGAATCAGAGGCGGGGAAACAGAGGTGGGGAATCAGATATGGGGACTCAGAGGTGAGGAATCAGAGGTTGGGAATCAGAGGCAGGGAATCAGAGGCGGGGAATCAGAGGCGGGGAATCAGAGGCAGAGATTCGGATGGGCGGAATCAGAGATGGGGAATCAGTGGTGGGGAATCAGAGTCCAGGAATCAGAGAAGGGGAATCAGAGGCGGGGAATCAGAGGCGGAAAAACATAGGTGGGGAATCAGATACGGGGAATCAGAGGTGGGGAATCTGAGGCGGTGAATCAGAGATGGGGAATCAGAGGCGGGGAATCAGAGGCTGGAAATCAGACACGGGGAATCAGAGGCTGTGAATCAGAGGCGGGGAATCAGAGGCGGGGAATCAGAGCTGGGGAATCAGAGGCAGGGAATCAGAGTTGGGGATTCAGAGGCGGGTAATCAGATACGGGGAAACAGAGGCGGGGAATTAGAGGCGGGCAAACTGAGGCGGGGAATCAGATATGGTGAATCAGAGGTGGGGAATCAGAGGTTGTGAATCAGAGATGGGGAATCACAGGCGGGAAATCAGAGGCAGGGAATCAGAGCTGGGGAATCAGAGGCGGGGAATCAGAGCTAGGGAATCAGAGGTGGGGAATCAGAGTTTGGGAATCAGAGGCGGGGAATTAGATATGGGGAAACAGAGGCGGGGAATCAGAGGTGGGGAAACAGAGCTGGGGAATCAGAGGCGGGGAATCAGAGTTGGGGAATCAGAGGCGGGGAATCAGATATGGGGAATCAGAGGCGGGGAATCAGAGGCGCGGAAAGAGAGGCGGGGAATCAGATATGGGGAATCAGAGGTGGGGAATCAGGGGCGGGGTATGAGAGGCTGGGCATCAGACACGGGGATTCAGAGGCTGGGAATCATAGATGGGGAATCAGAAGCGGGGAATCAGAGGCAGGGAATCATACGCGGGGAATCAGAGGCGGCGCATCAGAGTCCAGGAATCAGAGGCGGGGAATCAGAGTTGGGGAATCAGAGGCGGGGAATCAGATATGGGGAAACAGAGGCGGGGAATCAGAGGCGGGGAAACAGAGGCAGGGAATCTGATATGGGGAATCAGAGGTGGCGAATGAAAGGAAGTGAATCAGAGATGGGGAATCAGAGGCGGGGAATCAGAGGCAGGGATTCAAACACGGTGAATCGGAGGCGGGGAATCGGAGCTGGAGAATCAGAGGCGGGGAATCAAGTTGGGGAATCAGAGGCGGGGAATCAGATATGGGGAAACAGAGGCGGGGAATCAGAGGCAGGGAAACAGAGGTGGGGAATCAGATATGGGGAATCAGAGGTGGGGAATCAGAGGTTGGGAAACAGATGCAGGGAATCAGAGGCAGGGAATCAGATGTGCGGAATCAGAGATGGAGAATCAGAGGCAGCGAAAAAGAGGCGGGGAACCAGAGGCGGGAATCAGAGGCCGGGAATCAGAGGCCGGGAATGAGAGGCCGGGAATCAGAGGCCGGGGAATCAGAGGCGGGGAATCAGAGATGGGGAATCAAAGGCGGGGAATCAAACACGGGGAATCAGAGCTGGGGAATCAGAGGCGGGGAATCAGAGTTGGGGAATCAGATATGAGGAATCAGAGGTGGGGAATCAGGGGCGGGGAATCAGTGGCAGGGAATCAGAGGCGGGGAATCAGAGGCGGGGAATCAGAGGCAGGGAATCAGACACGGGGAATCAGAGGCGGGGAATCAGAGATGGGGAATCAGAGGCGGTGAATCAGAGGCAGGGAATCGGATGCCGAGAATCAGAGGCGGGGAATCAGAGCTGGGGAATCAGAGGCGGTGAATCAGAGTTGGGGAATCAGAGGCGGGGAATCAGATATGGTGAATCAGAGGTGGGGAATCAGAGGTTGTGAATCAGAGATGGGGAATCACAGGCGGGAAATCAGAGGCAGGGAATCAGAGGTGGGGAATCAGAGGCGGGGTATCAGAGCTGGGGAATCAGAGGCAGGGAATCAGAGTTGGGGATTCAGAGGATGGGGAATCAGAGGCGGGGAATCAGAGGCAGGGAATCAGACGCGGGAGATCAGAGGCTGGGAATCAGAGCCTCGGGATCAGAGGCGGGGAATCAGAGGCGGGGAAAGAGAGGCGGGGAATCAGATATGGGGACTCAGAGGTGGGGAATCAGAGGTTGGGAATCAGAGGCAGGGAATCAGAGGCGGGGAATCAGAGGCGGGGAATCAGAGGCAGGGTTTCGGATGTGCGGAATCAGAGATGGGGAATCAGAGGTGGGGAATCAGAGTCCAGGAATCAGAGATGGGGAATCAGAGGCGGGGAATCAGAGGCGGAAAAACATAGGTGGGGAATCAGATACGGGGAATCAGAGGTGGGGAATCAGAGGCGGTGAATCAGAGATGGGGAATCAGAGGCGGGGAATCAGAGGCTGGAAATCAGACACGTGGAATCAGAGGCTGTGAATCAGAGGCGGGGAATCAGAGGCGGGTAATCAGAGCTGGGGAATCAGAGGCAGGGAATCAGAGTTGGGGATTCAGAGGCAGGGAATCAGATATGGGGAAACAGAGGCGGGGAATTGGAGGCGGGCAAACAGAGGCGGGGAATCAGATATGGTGAATCAGAGGTGGGGAATCAGAGGTTGTGAATCAGAGATGGGGAATCACAGGCGGGAAATCAGAGGCAGGGAATCAGAGCTGGGGAATCAGAGGCAGGGAATCAGAGCTGGGGAATCAGAGGCAGGGAATAGGAGGCAGGGAATCAGAGGCGGGGAATCAGAGGCAGGGAATCAGATATGGGGATTCAGAGGTGGGGAATCAGAGGTTGGGAATCAGAGGCAGGGAATCGGAGGCAGGGAATCAGAGGCAGGGAATCAGATGTGGGGAATCACAGGCGGGGTATCAGAGCTGGGGAATCAGAGTCGGGGAATCAGAGTTTGGGAATCAGAGGCGGGGAATTAGATATGGGGAAAGAGAGGCGGGGAATCAGAGGTGGGGAAACAGAGCTGGGGAATCAGAGGCGGGGAATCAGAGTTGGGGAATCAGAGGCGGGGAATCAGATATGGGGAATCAGAAGCGGGGAATCAGAGGCGCGGAAAGAGAGGCGGGGCATCAGATATGGGGAATCAGAGGTGGGGAATCAGATATGGGGAAACAGAGTCGGGGAATCAGAGGCGGGGAAACAGAGGTGGGGAATCTGATATGGGGAATCAGAGGTGGCGAATGAAAGGCGGTGAATCAGAGATGGGGAATCAGAGGCGGGGAATCAGAGGCAGGGAATCAAACATGGGGAATCAGAGGTGGGGAATCAGAGCTGGGGAATCAGAGGCGGGGAATCAGAGTTGGGGAATCAGAGGCGGGGAATCAGATATGGGGAAACAAAGGTGGGGAATCAGATGCAGGGAAACAGAGGTGGGGAATCAGATATGGGGAATCAGAGGTGGGGAATCAGAGGTTGGGAAACAGAGGCAGGGAATCAGAGGAGGGGAGTCAAAGGCGGGGAATCAGAGGCAGGGAATAAGATGTGCGGAATCAGAGATGGGGAATCAGAGGCAGCGAATCAGAGGCGGGGAACCAGAGGCGGGGAATGAGAGGCCGGGAATCAGAGGCCGGGAATGAGAGGGTGGGAATCAGTGGCCGGGAATCAGAGGCCGGGAATCAGAGATGGGGAATCAGATGCGGGGAATCAGAGGCGGGGAATCAGAGGCGCAGAAACAGAGTCGGGGTATCTGATATGGGGAATCAGAGGTGGGGAATCAGATACGGGGAATCAGAGGTGGGGAATCAGAGGCGGTGAATCAGAGATGGGGAATCAGAGGCGGGGAATCAGAGGCTGGAAATCAGACACGAGGAATCAGAGGCTGTGAATCAGAGGCGGGGAATCAGAGGCGGGGAATCAGAGCTGGGGAATCAGAGGCAGGGAATCAGAGTTGGGGATTCAGAGGCGGGGAATCAGATATGGGGAAACAGAGGCGGGGAATCAGAGGCGCGGAAAGAGACGCGGGAAATCAGATATGGGGAATCAGAGGTGGGAAATCAGGGGAGGGGTATCAGAGGCTGGGTATCAGACACGGGGATTCAGAGGCGGGGAATCAGAGATGGGGAATCTGAGGCTGGGAATCAGAGGCGGGGAACCAGATGCGGGGAATCAGAGGCCGGGAATCAGAGGCAGGGAATGAGAGGCCGGGAATCAGAGGCCGGGGAATCAGAGGCGGGGAATCAGAGATGGGGAATCAGAGGCGGGGAATCAAACACGGGGAATCAGAGCTGGGGAATCAGAGGCGGGGAATCTGAGTTGGCGAATCAGATATGGGGAATCAAGTTGGGGAATCAGAGGCGGGGAATCAGATATGGGGAAACAGAGGCGGGGAATCAGAGGCAGGGAAACAGAGGTGGGGAATCAGATATGGGGAATCAGAGGTGGGGAATCAGAGGTTGGGAAACAGATGCAGGGAATCAGAGGCAGAGAATCAGATGTGCGGAATCAGAGATGGAGAATCAGAGGCAGCGAAAAAGAGGCGGGGAACCAGAGGCGAGGAATCAGAGGCCGGGAATCAGAGGCCGGGAATGAGAGGCCGGGAATCAGAGGCCGGGGAATCAGAGGCGGGGAATCAGAGATGGGGAATCAAAGGCGGGGAATCAAACACGGGGAATCAGAGCTGGGGAATCAGAGGCGGGGAATCAGAGTTGGGGAATCAGATATGAGGAATCAGAGGTGGGGAATCAGGGGCGGGGAATCAGTGGCAGGGAATCAGAGGCGGGGAATCAGAGGCGGGGAATCAGAGGCAGGGAATCAGACACGGGGAATCAGAGGCGGGGAATCAGAGATGGGGAATCAGAGGCGGTGAATCAGAGGCAGGGAATCGGATGCCGGGAATCAGAGGCGGGGAATCAGAGCTGGCGAATCAGAGGCGGTGAATCAGAGTTGGGGAATCAGAGGCGGGGAATCAGATATGGTGAATCAGAGGTGGGGAATCAGAGGTTGTGAATCAGAGATGGGGAATCACAGGCGGGAAATCAGAGGCAGGGAATCAGAGGTGGGGAATCAGAGGCGGGGTATCAGAGCTGGGGAATCAGAGGCAGGGAATCAGAGTTGGGGATTCAGAGGATGGGGAATCAGAGGCGGGGAATCAGAGGCAGGGAATCAGACGCGGGGGATCAGAGGCTGGGAATCAGAGCCTCGGGATCAGAGGCGGGGAATCAGAGGCGGGGAAAGAGAGGCGGGGAATCAGATATGGGGACTCAGAGGTGGGGAATCAGAGGTTGGGAATCAGAGGCAGGGAATCAGAGGCGGGGAATCAGAGGCGGGGAATCAGAGGCAGGGTTTCGGATGTGCGGAATCAGAGATGGGGAATCAGAGGTGGGGAATCAGAGTCCAGGAATCAGAGATGGGGAATCAGAGGCGGGGAATCAGAGGCGGAAAAACATAGGTGGGGTATCAGATACGGGGAATCAGAGGTGGGGAATCAGAGGCGGTGAATCAGAGATGGGGAATCAGAGGCGGGGAATCAGAGGCTGGAAATCAGACACGTGGAATCAGAGGCTGTGAATCAGAGGCGGGGAATCAGAGGCGGGTAATCAGAGCTGGGGAATCAGAGGCAGGGAATCAGAGTTGGGGATTCAGAGGCAGGGAATCAGATATGGGGAAACAGAGGCGGGGAATTAGAGGCGGGCAAACAGAGGCGGGGAATCAGATATGGTGAATCAGAGGTGGGGAATCAGAGGTTGTGAATCAGAGATGGGGAATCACAGGCGGGAAATCAGAGGCAGGGAATCAGAGCTGGGGAATCAGAGGCAGGGAATCAGAGCTGGGGAATCAGAGGCAGGGAATCAGAGTTGGGGATTCAGAGGCGGGGAATCAGAGCTGGGGAATCAGAGGCGGGGAATAGGAGGCAGGGAATCAGAGGCGGGGAATCAGAGGCAGGGAATCAGATATGGGGATTCAGAGGTGGGGAATCAGAGGTTGGGAATCAGAGGCAGGGAATCGGAGGCAGGGAATCAGAGGCAGGGAATCAGATGTGGGGAATCACAGGCGGCGTATCAGAGCTGGGGAATCAGAGTCGGGGAATCAGAGTTTGGGAATCAGAGGCGGGGAATTAGATATGGGGAAACAGAGGCGGGGAATCAGAGGTGGGGAAACAGAGCTGGGGAATCAGAGGCGGGGAATCAGAGTTGGGGAATCAGAGGCGGGGAATCAGATATGGGGAATCAGAGGCGGGGAATCAGAGGCGCGGAAAGAGAGGCGGGGCATCAGATATGGGGAATCAGAGGTGGGGAATCAGATATGGGGAAACAGAGGCGGGGAATCAGAGGCGGGGAAACAGAGGTGGGGAATCTGATATGGGGAATCAGAGGTGGCGAATGAAAGGCGGTGAATCAGAGATGGGGAATCAGAGGCGGGGAATCAGAGGCAGGGAATCAAACACGGGGAATCAGAGGTGGGGAATCAGAGCTGGGGAATCAGCGGCGGGGAATCAGAGTTGGGGAATCAGAGGCGGGGAATCAGATATGGGGAAACAAAGGTGGGGAATCAGATGCAGGGAAACAGAGGTGGGGAATCAGATATGGGGAATCAGAGGTGGGGAATCAGAGGTTGGGAAACAGAGGCAGGGAATCAGAGGCGGGGAGTCAAAGGCGGGGAATCAGAGGCAGGGAATAAGATGTGCGGAATCAGAGATGGGGAATCAGAGGCAGCGAATCAGAGGCGGGGAACCAGAGGCGGGGAATGAGAGGCCGGGAATCAGAGGCCGGGAATGAGAGTCTGGGAATCAGTGGCCGGGAATCAGAGGCCGGGAATCAGAGATGGGGAATCAGATGCGGGGAATCAGAGGCGGGGAATCAGAGGCTCAGAAACAGAGTCGGGGTATCTGATATGGGGAATCAGAGGTGGGGAATCAGATACGGGGAATCAGAGGTGGGGAATCAGAGGCGGTGAATCAGAGATGGGGAATCAGAGGCGGGGAATCAGAGGCTGGAAATCAGACACGAGGAATCAGAGGCTGTGAATCAGAGGCGGGGAATCAGAGGCGGGGAATCAGAGCTGGGGAATCAGAGGCAATGAATCAGAGTTGGGGATTCAGAGGCAGGGAATCAGATATGGGGAAACAGGGGCGGGGAATCAGTGGCAGGGAATCAGAGGCGGGGAATCAGAGGCAGGGAATAAAGACACGGGGAATTAGAGGCGGGGAATCAGAGATGGGGAATCAGAGGCGGTGAATCAGAGGCAGGGAATCGGACACCGTGAATCAGAGGCATGGAATCAGAGCTGGGGAATCAGAGGCGGGGAATCAGAGTTGGGGAATCAGAGGCGGGGAATCAGATATGGTGAATCAGATGTGGGGAATCAGAGGTTGTGAATCAGAGATGTGGAATCACAGGCGGGAAATCGTAGGCAGGGAATCAGAGCTGGGGAATCAGAGGAGGGGAATCAGAGCTTGGGAATCAGAGGCAGGGAATCAGAGTTGGGGATTCAGAGGCTGGGAATCAGAGCTGGGGAATCAGAAGCGGGGAATCAGAGGCGGGGTATCAGAGGCAGGGAATCAGAGGCAGGCAATCAGATATGGGGATTCAGAGGTGGGGAATCAGAGGTTGGGAATCAGAGGCAGGGAATCAGAGGCGGGGAATCAGAGGCAGGGAATCAGATGTGGGGAATCAGAGGCAGGGAATCAGATCTGGGGTATCAGAGGCGGGGAATCAGAGTTTGGGAATCAGAGGCGGGGAATTAGTTATGGGGAAACAGAGGAGGGGAATCAGAGGCGGGGAAAGAGAGCTGGGGAATCAGATGCGGGGAATCAGAGTTGGGGAATCAGAGGCGGGGAATCAGATATGGGGAATCAGAGGCGGGGAATGAGAGGCGCGGAAAGAGAGGCGGGAAATCAGATATGGGGAATCAGAGGTGGGGAATCAGGGGAGGGGTATTAGAGGCTGGGTATCAGACACCGGGATTCAGAGGCGGGGAATCAGAGATGGGGAATCAGAGGCGGGGAATCAGAGGCAGGGAATCAGATGCGGGGAATCAGAGGCGGGGAATCAGAGCTGGGTAATCAGAGGCGGGGAATCAGAGTTGGGGAATCAGAGGCAGGGAATCAGATATGGGGAAACAGAGGCGGGGAATCAGAGGCGGGGAAACAGAGGCGGGGAATCTGATATGGGGAATCAGAGGTGGCGAATGAAAGGCGGTGAATCAGAGATGGGGAATTAGAGGCGGGGAATCAGAGTTGGGGATTCAGAGGCGGGGAATCAGAGCTGGGGAATCAGAGGCGGGGAATCAGAGGCAGGGAATCAGAGGCGGGGTATCAGAGGCAGGGTATCAGATATGGGGATTCAGAGGTGGGGAATCAGAGGTTGGGAATCAGAGGCAGGGAATCGGAGGCAGGGAATCAGAGGCAGGGAATCAGATGTGGGGAATCAGAGGCGGGGAATCAGAGCTGGGGAATCAGAGCTGGGGAATAAGAGTCGGGGAATCAGAATTTGGGAATCAGAGGCGGGGAATTAGATATGGGGAAACAGAGGCGGGGAATCAGAGGCGGGGAATCAGATATGGGGAATCAGAGGCGGGGAATCAGAGGCGCGGAAAGAGAGGCGGGGAATCAGATATGGGGAATCAGAGGTGGGGAATCAGATATGGGGAAACAGAGGTGGGGAATCAGAGGCGGGGAAACAGAGGCGGGGAATCTGATATGGGGAATCAGAGGAGGCGAATGAAAGGCGGTGAATCAGAGATGGGGAATCAGAGGCAGGGAATCAAACACGGGGAATCAGAGGTGGGGAATCAGAGCTGGGGAATCAGAGGCGGGGAATCAGAGTTGGGGAATCAGAGGCGGGGAATCAGATATTGGGAAACAGAGGTGGGGAATCAGAGGCAGGGAAACAGAGGTGGGGATTCAGATATGGGGAATCAGAGGTGGGGAATCAGAGGTTGGGAAACGGAGGCAGGGAATCAGAGGCGGGGAGTCAGAGGCGGGGAATCAGAGGCAGGGAATCAGATGTGCGGAATCAGAGATGGGGAATCAGAGGCAGCGAATCAGAGGCGGGGAACCAGAGGCGGGGAATCAGAGGCCGGGAATCAGAGGCCGGGAATGAGAGGCCGGGAATCAGAGGCCGGGAATCAGAGGCCAGGAATCAGAGGTGGGGAATCAGAGGTTGTG
This sequence comes from Narcine bancroftii, assembly GCF_036971445.1. Taxonomy (NCBI): domain Eukaryota; kingdom Metazoa; phylum Chordata; class Chondrichthyes; order Torpediniformes; family Narcinidae; genus Narcine; species Narcine bancroftii. The sequence continues at coordinate 58,287,958 of NC_091474.1, forward strand.
AATCAGAGATGGGGAATCACAGGCGGGAAATCAGAGGCAGGGAATCAGAGCTGGGGAATCAGAGGCGGGGAATCAGAGCTGGGGAATCAGAGGCAGGGAATCAGAGTTGGGGATTCAGAGGCGGGGAATCAGAGCTGGGGAATCAGAGGCGGGGAATCAGAGGCAGGGAATCAGAGGCGGGGTATCAGAGGCAGGGTATCAGATATGGGGATTCAGAGGTGGGGAATCAGAGGTTGGGAATCAGAGGCAGGGAATCGGAGGCAGGGAATCAGAGGCAGGGAATCAGATGTGGGGAATCAGAGGCGGGGAATCAGAGCTGGGGAATCAGAGCTGGGGAATAAGAGTCGGGGAATCAGAATTTGGGAATCAGAGGCGGGGAATTAGATATGGGGAAACAGAGGCGGGGAATCAGAGGCGGGGAATCAGATATGGGGAATCAGAGGCGGGGAATCAGAGGCGCGGAAAGAGAGGCGGGGAATCAGATATGGGGAATCAGAGGTGGGGAATCAGATATGGGGAAACAGAGGTGGGGAATCAGAGGCGGGGAAACAGAGGCGGGGAATCTGATATGGGGAATCAGAGGAGGCGAATGAAAGGCGGTGAATCAGAGATGGGGAATCAGAGGCAGGGAATCAAACACGGGGAATCAGAGGTGGGGAATCAGAGCTGGGGAATCAGAGGCGGGGAATCAGAGTTGGGGAATCAGAGGCGGGGAATCAGATATTGGGAAACAGAGGTGGGGAATCAGAGGCAGGGAAACAGAGGTGGGGATTCAGATATGGGGAATCAGAGGTGGGGAATCAGAGGTTGGGAAACGGAGGCAGGGAATCAGAGGCGGGGAGTCAGAGGCGGGGAATCAGAGGCAGGGAATCAGATGTGCGGAATCAGAGATGGGGAATCAGAGGCAGCGAATCAGAGGCGGGGAACCAGAGGCGGGGAATCAGAGGCCGGGAATCAGAGGCCGGGAATGAGAGGCCGGGAATCAGAGGCCGGGAATCAGAGGCCAGGAATCAGAGATGGGGAATCAGAGGCGGGTAATCAAACACGGGGAATCAGAGCTGGGGAATCAGAGGCGGGGAATCAGAGTTGGGGAATCAGAGGCGGGGAATCAGATATGGGGAAACAGAGGCGGGGAATCAGAGGCGGGGAATCAGAGGCGCAGAAACATAGTTGGGGTATCAGATATGGGGAATCACAGGTGGGGAATCAGGGGCGGGGTATCAGAGGCTGGGTTTCAGACACGGGGATTCAGTGGCGGGGAATCAGAGATGGGGAATCAGAGGCGGGGAATCAGAGGCAGGGAATCAGACGCGGGGAATCAGAGGCGGGGAATCAGAGCCTGGGAATCAGAGGCGGGGAATCAGAGTTCAGGAATCAGAGGCGGGGAATCAGAGTTGGGGAATCAGAGGCGGGCAATCAGATATGGGGAAACAGAGGCGGGGAATCAGAGGCGGGGAAACAGAGGTGGGGAATCTGATATGGGGAATCAGACGTGGCGAATGAAAGGAAGTGAATCAGAGATGGGGAATCAGAGGCGGGGAATCAGAGGCAGGGAATCAAACACGGTGAATCAGAGGCGGGGAATCAGAGCTGGAGAATCAGAGGCGGGGAATCAGAGTTGGGGAATCAGAGGCGGGGAATCAGATATGGGGAAACAGAGGCGGGGAATCAGAGGCAGGGAAACAGAGTTGGGGATTCAGATATGGCGAATCAGAGGTGGGGAATCAGAAGTTGGGAAACAGAGGCAGGGAATCAGAGGCAGGGAATCAGATGTGCGGAATCAGAGATGGAAAATCAGAGGTAGCGAAAAAGAGGCGGGGAACCAGAGGCGGGGAATCAGAGGCCGGGAATGAGAGGCCGGGAATGAGAGACCGGGAATGAGAGGCCGGGGAATCAGAGGCGGGGAATCAGAGATGGGGAATCAGAGGCGGGGAATCAAACACGGGGAATCAGAGCTGGGGAATCAGAGGCGGGGAATCAGAGTTGGGGAATCAGATATGGGGAATCAGAGGTGGGGAATCAGGGGCGGGGAATCAGTGGCAGGGAATCAGAGGCGGGGAATCAGAGGTGGGGAATCAGAGGCAGGGAATCAGACACGGGGAATCAGAGGCGGGGAATCAGAGATGGGGAATCAGAGGTGGTGAATCAGAGGCAGGGAATCGGATGCCGGGAATCAGAGGCGGGGAATCAGAGCTGGGGAATCAGAGGCGGGGAATCAGAGTTGGGGAGTCAGAGGCGGGGAATCAGATATGGGGAAACAGAGGCGGGGAATCAGAGGCGGGGAAACAGAGGTGGGGAATCTGATATGGGGAATCAGACGTGGCGAATGAAAGGAAGTGAATCAGAGATGGGGAATCAGAGGCGGGGAATCAGAGGCAGGGAATCAAACACGGTGAATCAGAGGCGGGGAATCAGAGCTGGAGAATTAGAGGCGGGGAATCAGAGTTTGGGAAACAGAGGCGGGGAATCAGATATGGGGAAACAGAGGCGGGGAATCAGAGGCAGGGAAACAGAGGTGGGGATTCAGATATGGCGAATCAGAGGAGGGGAATCAGAAGTTGGGAAACAGAGGCAGGGAATCAGAGGCAGGGAATCAGAGGCAGGGAATCAGATGTGCGGAATCAGAGATGGAAAATCAGAGGCAGCGAAAAAGAGGCGGGGAACCAGAGGCGGGGAATCAGAGGCCGGGAATGAGAGTCCGGGAATGAGAGGCCGGGAATCAGAGGCCGGGGAATCAGAGGCGGGGAATCAGAGATGGGGAATCAGAGGCGGGGAATCAAACACGGGGAATCAGAGCTGGGGAATCAGAGGCGGGGAATCAGAGTTGGGGAATCAGATATGGGGAATCAGAAGTGGGGAATCAGGGGCGGGGAATCAGTGGCAGGGAATCAGAGGCGGGGAATCAGAGGCGGGGAATCAGAGGCAGGGAATCAGACACGGGGAATCAGAGGCGGGGAATCAGAGATGGGGAATCAGAGGCGGTGAATCAGAGGCAGGGAATCGGATGCCGGGAATCAGAGGCGGGGAATCAGAGCTGGGGATCAGAGGCGGGGAATCAAGTTGGGGAATCAGAGGCGGGGAATCAGATATGGGGAAACAGAGGCGGGGAATCAGAGGCAGGGAAACAGAAGTGGGGAATCAGATATGGGGAATCAGAGGTGGGGAATCAGAGGTTGGGAAACAGAGGCAGGGAATCAGAGGCATGGAATCAGATGTGCGGAATCAGAGATGGAGAATCAGAGGCAGCGAAAAAGAGACGGGGAACCAGAGGCGGGGAATCAGAGGCCGGGAATCAGAATCCGGGAAGGAGAGGCCGGGAATCAGAGCTGGGGAATCAGAGGCGGGGAATCAGAGTTTGGGAATCAGAGGCGGGGAATCAGATATGGGGAATCAGAGGCGGGGAATCAGAGGCGCGGAAAGAGAGGCGGGAAATCAGATATGGGGAATCAGAGGTGGGGAATCAGGGGAGGGGTATCAGAGGCTGGGTATCAGACACGGGGATTCAGAGGCGGGGAATCAGAGATGGGGAATCAGAGGCAGGGAATCGGAGGCAGGGAATCAGAGGCAGGGAATCAGATGTGGGGAATCAGAGGCGGGGAATCAGAGCTGGGGAATCAGAGTCGGGGAATCAGAGTTTGGGAATCAGAGGCGGGGAATTAGATATGGGGAAGCAGAGGCGGGGAATCAGAGGCGCGGAAAGAGAGGCGGGGAATCAGATATGGGGAATCAGATATGGGGAAACAGAGGCGGGGAATCAGAGGCGGGGAAACAGAGGTGGGGAATCTGATATGGGGAATCAGAGGTGGCGAATGAAAGGCGGTGAATCTGAAATGGGGAATCAGAGGCGGGGAATCAGAGGCCGGGAATGAGAGGCCGGGAATCAGAGGCAGGGAATCAGAGGCCGGGAATCAGAGATGGGGAATCAGAGGCGGGGAATCAAACACGGGGAATCAGAGCTGGGGAATCAGAGGCGGGGAATCAGAGTTGGGGAAACAGAGGCGGGGAATCAGATATGGGGAAACAGAGGCGGGGAAACAGAGGCAGGGAATCAGAGGCGGGGAGTCAGAGGCTGGGAATCAGAGGCAGGGAATCAGATGTGCGGAATCAGAGATGAGGAATCAGAGGCAGCGAATCAGAGGCGGAGAACCAGAGGCGGGGAATCAGAGGCTGGGAATCAGAGGCCGGGAATGAGAGGCCGGGAATCAGAGGCCGGGAATCAGAGATGGGGTATCAGAGGCGGGGAATCAAACACGGGGAATCAGAGCTGGGGAATCAGAGGCGGGGAATCAGAGTTGGGGAATCAGAGGCGGGGAATCAAATATGGGGAAACAGAGGCGGGGAATCAGAGGTGCAGAAACAGAGGCGGGGTATCAGATATGGGGAATCAGAGGTGGGGAATCAGGGGCGGGGTATCAGAGGCTGGGTATCAGACACGGGGATTCAGAGGCGGGGAATCAGAGATGGGGAATCAGAGGCGGGGAATCAGAGGCAGGGAATCAGACGCGGGGAATCAGAGGCGGGGAATCAGAGCCTGGGAATCAGAGGCGGGGAATCAGAGGCGGGGAAAGAGAGGCGGGGAATCAGATATGGGGACTCAGAGGTGGGGAATCAGAGGTTGGGAATCAGAGGCAGGGAATCAGAGGCGGGGAATCAGAGGCGGGGAAACAGAGGCGGGGAATTCTATATGGGGAATCAGAGGTGGCGAATGAAAGGTGGTGAATCAGAGATGGGGAATCAGAGGCGGGGAATCAGAGGCAGGGAATCAAACACGGGGAATCAGAGGTGGGGTATCAGAGCTGGGGAATCAGAGGCGGGGAATCAGAGTTGGGGAATCAGAGGCGAGGAATCAGATATTAGGAAACAGAGGCGGGGAATCAGAGGCAGGGAAACAGAGGTGGGGAATCAGATATGGGGAATTAGAGGTGGGGAATCAGAGGTTGGGAAACAGAGGCAGGGAATCAGAGGCGGGGAGTCAGAGGCGGGGAATCAGAGGCAGGGAATCAGATGTGCGGAATCAGAGATGGGGAATCAGAGGCAGCGAATCAGAGGCGGGGAACCAGAGGCGGGGATTCAGAGGCGGGGAATCAGAGCTGGGGAATCAGAGGCGGGGAATCAGAGCTGGGGAATCAGAGGCAGGGAATCAGAGTTGGGGATTCAGAGGCGGGGAATCAGAGCTGGGGAATCAGAGGCGGGGAATCAGAGGCAGGGAATCAGAGGCGGGGAATCAGAGGCAGGGAATCAGATATGGGGATTCAGAGGTGGGGAAATCAGAGGTTGGGAATCAGAGGCAGGGAATCGGAGGCAGGGAATCAGAGGCAGGGAATCAGATGTGGGGAATCAGAGGCGGGGAATCAGAGCTGGGGAATCAGAGTCGGGGAATCAGAGTTTGGGAATCAGAGGCGGGGAATTAGATATGGGGAAACAGAGGCGGGGAATCAGAGGTGGGGAAACAGAGCTGGGGAATCAGAGGCGGGGAATCAGAGTTGGGGAATCAGAGGAGGGGAATCAGACATGGGGAAGCAGAGGCGGGGAATCAGAGGCGCGGAAAGAGAGGCGGGGAATCAGATATGGGGAATCAGAGGTGGGGAATCAGATATGGGGAAACAGAGGCGGGGAATCAGAGGCGGGGAAACAGAGGTGGGGAATCTGATATGGGGAATCTGAGGTGGCGAATGAAAGGCGGTGAATCTGAGATGGGGAATCAGAGGCGGGGAATCAGAGGCAGGGAATCAAACACGGGGAATCAGAGCTGGGGAATCAGAGCTGGGGAATCAGAGACGGGGAATCAGAGTTGGGGAATCAGAGGCGGGGAATCAGATATGGGGAAACAGAGGTGGGGAATCAGAGGCAGGGAAACAGAGGTGGGGAATCAGATATGGGGAATCAGAGGTGGGGAATCAGAGGTTGGGAAACAGAGGCAGGGAATCAGAGGCGGGGAGTCAGAGGCGGGGAATCAGAGGCAGGGAATCAGATGTGCGGAATCAGAGTTGGGGAATCAGAGGCAGCGAATCAGAGGCGGGGAACCAGATGCGGGGAATCAGATATGGGTAATCCGAGGCGGAGAATCAGAGTTGGGGAATCAGAGGCGGGGAATCAGATATGGGGAAAGAGAGGCGGTGAATCAGAGGCGGGGAAACAGAGGCGGGGAATCTGATATGGGGAATCAGATGTGACGAATGAAAGGCGGTGAATCAGAGATGGGGAATCAGAGGCGGGGAATCAGAGGCAGGGAATCAAACACGGGGAATCAGAGGTGGGGTATCAGAGCTGGGGAATCAGAGGCGGGGAATCTGAGTTGGGGAATCAGAGGCGGGGAATCAGATATTGGGAAACAGAGGCGGGGAATCAGAGGCAGGGAAACAGAGGTGGGGAATCAGATATGGGGAAACAGAGGTGGGGAATCAGAGGTTGGGAAACAGAGGCAGGGAATCAGAGGCGGGGAGTCAGAGGCGGGGAATCAGAGGCAGGGAATCAAATGTGCGGAATCAGAGATGGGGAATCAGAGGCAGCGAATCAGAGGCGGGGAACCAGAGGCGGGGATTCAGAGGCGGGGAATCAGATATGGGGAAACAGAGGCGGGGAATTAGAGGCGGGCAAACAGAGGCGGGGAATCAGATATGGGGAATCAGAGGTGGGGAATCAGAGGTTGTGAATCAGAGATGGGGAATCACAGGCGGGAAATCAAAGGCAGGGAATCAGAGCTGGGGAATCAGAGGCAGGGAATCAGATATGGGGATTCAGAGGTGGGGAATCAGAGGTTGGGAATCAGAGGCAGGGAATCGGAGGCAGGCTATCCGAGGCAGGGAATCAGATGTGGGGAATCAGAGGCTGGGAATCAGAGCTGGGGAATCAGAGGCGTGGAATCAGAGTTTGGGAATCAGAGGCGGGGAATTAGATATGGGGAAACAGAGGCGGGGAATCAGAGGCAGGGAATCAGAGGCGGGGAATCAGAGCTGGGGAATCAGAGGCGGGGAATCAGAGCTGGGGAATCAGAGGCAGGGAATCAGAGTTGGGGATTCAGAGGCGGGGAATCAGAGCTGGGGAATCAGAGGCGGGGAATCAGAGGCAGGGAATCAGAGGCGGGGAATCAGAGGCAGGGAATCAGATATGGGGATTCAGAGGTGGGGAAATCAGAGGTTGGGAATCAGAGGCAGGGAATCGGAGGCAGGGAATCAGAGGCAGGGAATCATATGTGGGGAATCAGAGGCGGGGAATCAGAGCTGGGGAATCAGAGTCGGGGAATCAGAGTTTGGGAATCAGAGGCGGGGAATTAGATATGGGGAAACAGAGGCGGGGAATCAGAGGTGGGGAAACAGAGCTGGGGAATCAGAGGCGGGGAATCAGAGTTGGGGAATCAGAGGAGGGGAATCAGACATGGGGAAGCAGAGGCGGGGAATCAGAGGCGCGGAAAGAGAGGCGGGGAATCAGATATGGGGAATCAGAGGTGGGGAATCAGATATGGGGAAACAGAGGCGGGGAATCAGAGGCGGGGAAACAGAGGTGGGGAATCTGATATGGGGAATCTGAGGTGGCGAATGAAAGGCGGTGAATCTGAGATGGGGAATCAGAGGCGGGGAATCAGAGGCAGGGAATCAAACACGGGGAATCAGAGCTGGGGAATCAGAGCTGGGGAATCAGAGACGGGGAATCAGAGTTGGGGAATCAGAGGCGGGGAATCAGATATGGGGAAACAGAGGTGGGGAATCAGAGGCAGGGAAACAGAGGTGGGGAATCAGATATGGGGAATCAGAGGTGGGGAATCAGAGGTTGGGAAACAGAGGCAGGGAATCAGAGGCGGGGAGTCAGAGGCGGGGAATCAGAGGCAGGGAATCAGATGTGCGGAATCAGAGTTGGGGAATCAGAGGCAGCGAATCAGAGGCGGGGAACCAGATGCGGGGAATCAGATATGGGTAATCCGAGGCGGAGAATCAGAGTTGGGGAATCAGAGGCGGGGAATCAGATATGGGGAAAGAGAGGCGGTGAATCAGAGGCGGGGAAACAGAGGCGGGGAATCTGATATGGGGAATCAGATGTGACGAATGAAAGGCGGTGAATCAGAGATGGGGAATCAGAGGCGGGGAATCAGAGGCAGGGAATCAAACACGGGGAATCAGAGGTGGGGTATCAGAGCTGGGGAATCAGAGGCGGGGAATCTGAGTTGGGGAATCAGAGGCGGGGAATCAGATATTGGGAAACAGAGGCGGGGAATCAGAGGCAGGGAAACAGAGGTGGGGAATCAGATATGGGGAAACAGAGGTGGGGAATCAGAGGTTGGGAAACAGAGGCAGGGAATCAGAGGCGGGGAGTCAGAGGCGGGGAATCAGAGGCAGGGAATCAAATGTGCGGAATCAGAGATGGGGAATCAGAGGCAGCGAATCAGAGGCGGGGAACCAGAGGCGGGGATTCAGAGGCGGGGAATCAGATATGGGGAAACAGAGGCGGGGAATTAGAGGCGGGCAAACAGAGGCGGGGAATCAGATATGGGGAATCAGAGGTGGGGAATCAGAGGTTGTGAATCAGAGATGGGGAATCACAGGCGGGAAATCAAAGGCAGGGAATCAGAGCTGGGGAATCAGAGGCAGGGAATCAGATATGGGGATTCAGAGGTGGGGAATCAGAGGTTGGGAATCAGAGGCAGGGAATCGGAGGCAGGCTATCCGAGGCAGGGAATCAGATGTGGGGAATCAGAGGCTGGGAATCAGAGCTGGGGAATCAGAGGCGTGGAATCAGAGTTTGGGAATCAGAGGCGGGGAATTAGATATGGGGAAACAGAGGCGGGGAATCAGAGGTGGGGAAACAGAGCTGGTGAATCAGAGGCGGGGAATCAGAGTTGGGGAATCAGAGGCGGGGAATCAGATATGGGGAATCAGAGGCGGGGAATCAGAGGCGCGGAAAGAGAGGCGGGGAATCAGATATGGGGAATCAGAGATGGGGAATCAGGGGCGTGGTATCAGAGGCTGGGTATCAGACACGGGGATTCAGAGGCGGGGTATCAGAGATGGGGAATCAGAGGCGGGGAATCAGAGGCAGGGAATCAGATGCGGGGAATCAGAGGCGGGGAATCAGAGTCCAGGAATCAGAGGCGGGGAATCAGAGTTGGGGAATCAGAGGCGGGGAATCAGATATGGGGAAACAGAGGCGGGGAATCAGAGGCGGGGAAACAGAGGCGGGGAATCTGATATGGGGAATCAGAGGTGGCGAATGAAAGGAAGTGAATCAGAGATGGGGAATCAGAGGCGGGGAATCAGAGGCAGGGAATCAAACACGGTGAATAAGAGGCGGGGAATCAGAGCTGGAGAATCAGAGGCGGGGAATCAGAGTTGGGGAATCAGAGGCGGGGAATCAAATATGGGCAACCAGAGGCGGGGAATCAGAGGCAGGGAAACAGAGGTGGGGAATCAGATATGGGGTATCAGAGGTGGGGAATCAGAGGTTGGGAAACAGAGGCAGGGAATCAGAGGCGGGGAGTCAGAGGTGGGGAATCAGAGGCAGGGAATCAGATGTGCGGAATCAGAGATGGAGAATCAGATGCAGCGAAAAAGAGGCGGGGAACCACAGGCGGGGAATCAGAGGCCGGGAATCAGAGGCCGGGAATGAGAGGCCGGGAATCAGAGGCCGGGGAATCAGAGGCGGGGAATCAGAGATTGGGAATCAGAGGCGGGGAATCAAACTCGGGGAATCAGAGCTGGGGAATCAGAGGCGGGGAATCAGAGTTGGCGAATCAGATATGGGGAATCAGAGGTGGGGAATCAGGGGCGGGGAATCAGTGGCAGGGAATCAGAGGTGGGAATCAGAGGCGGGGCATCAGAGGCAGGGAATAAGACACGGGGAATCAGAGGCGGGGAATCAGAGATGGGGAATCAGAGGCGGTGAATCAGAGGCAGGGAATCGGACACCTGGAATCAGAGGCGGGGAATCAGAGCTGGGGAATCAGAGGCGGGGAATCAGAGTTGGGGAATCAGAGGCGGGGAATCAGATGTGGTGAATCAGAGGTGGGGAATCAGAGGTTGTGAATCAGAGATGGGGAATCACAGGCGGGAAATGAGAGGCAGGGAATCAGAGCTGGGGAATCAGAGGAGGGGAATCAGAGCTGGGGAATCAGAGGCAGGGAATCAGAGTTGGGGATTCAGAGGCGGGGAATCAGAGCTGGGGAATCAGAAGCGGGGAATCAGAGGCGGGGAATCAGAGGCAGGGAATCAGAGGCAGGCAATCAGATATGGGGATTCAGAGGCAGGGAATCAGATGTGGGGAATCAGAGGCAGGGAATCAGAGCTGGGGAATCAGAGGCGGGGAATCAGAGTTTGGGAATCAGAGGCGGGGAATCAGATATGGGGAATCAGAGGCGGGGAATCAGAGGCGCGGAAAGAGAGGCGGGAAATCAGATATAGGGAATCAGAGGTGGGGAATCAGGGGAGGGGTATCAGAGGCTGGGTATCAGACACGGGGATTCAGAGGCGGGGAATCAGAGATGGGGAATCAGAGGCGGGGAATAAGAGGCAGGGAATCAGACGCGGGCAATCAGAGGCGGGGAATCAGAGCTGGGTAATCAGAGGCGGGGAATCAGAGTTGGGGAATCAGAGGCGGGGAATCAGATATGGGGAAAGAGAGGCGGGGAATCAGAGGCGGGGAAACAGAGGCGGGGAATTCTATATGGGGAATCAGAGGTGGCGAATGAAAGGCGGTGAATCAGAGATGGGGAATCAGAGGCGGGGAATCAGAGGCAGGGAATCAAACACGGGGAATCAGAGGTGGGGTTTCAGAGCTGGGGAATCAGAGGCGGGTAATCAGAGTTGGGGAATCAGAGGCGAGGAATCAGATATTAGGAAACAGAGGCGGGGAATCAGAGGCAGGGAAACAGAGGTGGGGAATCAGATATGGGGAATCAGAGGTGGGGAATCAGAGGTTGGGAAACAGAGGCAGGGAATCAGAGGTGGGGAGTCAGAGGCGGGGAATCAGAGGCAGGGAATCAGATGTGCGGAATCAGAGATGGGGAATCAGAGGCAGCGAATCAGAGGCGGGGAACCAGAGGCGGGGATTCAGAGGCGGGGAATCAGATATGGGGAAACAGAGGCGGGGAATTAGAGGCGGGCAAACAGAGGCGGGGAATCAGATATGGGGAATCAGAGGTGGGGAATCAGAGGTTGTGAATCAGAGATGGGGAATCACAGGCGGGAAATCAGAGGCAGGGAATCAGAGGCAGGGAATCGGAGGCAGGGAATCAGAGGCAGGGAATCAGAGGCGGGGAATCAGAGCTGGGGAATCAGAGTCGGTGAATCAGAGTTTGGGAATCAGAGGCGGGGAATCAGATATGGGGAAACAGAGGCGGGGAATCAGAGGTGGGGAAACAGAGCTGGGGATTCAGAGGCGGGGAATCAGAGTTGGGGAATCAGAGGCGGGGAATCAGATATGGGGAAGCAGAGGTGGGGAATCAGAGGCGCAGAAAGAGAGGCGGGGAATCAGGTATGGGGAATCAGAGGTGGGGAATCAGATATGGGGAAACAGAGGCGGGGAATCAGAGGCGGGGAAACAGAGGTGGGGAATCTGATATGTGGAATCAGAGGTGGCGAATGAAAGGCGGTGAATCTGAGATGGGGAATCAGAGGCGGGGAATCAGAGGCAGGGAATCAAACACAGGGAATCAGAGTTGGGGAATCAGAGGTGGGGAATCAGAGGTTGTGAATCAGAGATGGGGAATCACAGGTGGGAAATCAAAGGCAGGGAATCAGAGCTGGGGAATCAGAGGCGGGGAATCAGAGCTGGGGAATCAGAGGCGGGGAATCAGAGCTGGGGAATCAGAGGCAGGGAATCAGAGTTGGGGATTCAGAGGCGGGGAATCAGAGCTGGGGAATCAGTGGCGGTGAATCAGAGGCAGGGAATCAGAGGCGTGGAATCAGAGGCAGGGAATCAGATATGGGGATTCAGAGTTGGGGAATCAGATGTTGGGAATCAGAGGCAGGGAATCGGAGGCAGGGAATCAGAGGCAGGTAGTCAGATGTGGGGAATCAGAGGCTGGGAATCAGAGCTTGGGAATCAGGCGTGGAATCAGAGTTTGGGAATCAGAGGCGGGGAATTAGATATGGGGAAACAGAGGCGGGGAATCAGAGGTGGGGAAACAGAGCTGGTGAATCAGAGGCGGGGAATCAGAGTTGGGGAATCAGAGGCGGGGAATCAGAGGCGCGGAAAGAGAGGCGGGGAATCAGATATGGGGAATCAGAGGTGGGGAATCAGGGGCGGGGTATCAGAGGCTGGGTATCAGTCACGGGGATTCAGAGGCGGGGAATCAGAGATGGGGAATCAGAGGCGGGGAATCAGAGGCAGGGAATCAGATGAGGGGAATCAGAGGCGGGGAATCAGAGTCCAGGAATCAGAGGTGGGGTATCAGAGGTGGGGAATCAGAGGCGGGGAATCAGATATGGGGAATAAGAGGCGAGGAATCAGATATTGGGAAACAGAGGCGGGGAATCAGAGGCAGGGAAACAGAGGTGGGGAATCAGATATGGGGAATCAGAGGTGGGGAATCAGAGGTTGGGAAACAGAGGCAGGGAATCAGAGGCGGGGAGTCAGAGGCGGGGAATCAGAGGCAGGGAATCAGATGGGGAATCAGAGGTGGGGAATCAGATATGGGGAATCAGAGGTGGGGAATCAGAGGTTGGGAAACAGAGGCAGGGAATCAGAGGCGGGGAGTCAGAGGTGGGGAATCAGAGGCAGGGAATCAGATGTGTGGAATCAGAGATGGGGAATCAGAGGCAGCGAATCAGAGGCGGGGAATCAGAGCTGGGGAATCAGAGGCGGGGAATCAGAGTTTGGGAATCAGAGGCGGGGAATCAGATATGGGGAATCAGAGGCGGGGAATCAGAGGCGCGGAAAGAGAGGCGGGAAATCAGATATGGGGAATCAGAGGTGGGGAATCAGGGGAGGGGTATCAGAGGCTGGGTATCAGACACGGGGATTCAGAGGCGGGGAATCAGAGATGGGGAATCAGAGGCAGGGAATCGGAGGCAGGGAATCAGAGGCATGGAATCAGATGTGGGGAATCAGAGGCGGGGAATCAGAGCTGGGGAATCAGAGTCGGGGAATCAGAGTTTGGGAATCAGAGGCGGGGAATTAGATATGGGGAAACAGAGGAGGGGAATCAGAGGTGGGGAAACAGAGCTGGGGAATCAGAGGCGGGGAATCAGAGTTGGGGAATCAGAGGTGGGGAATCAGACATGGGGAAGCAGAGGCGGGGAATCAGAGGCGCGGAAAGAGAGGCGGGGAATCAGATATGGGGAATCAGATATGGGGAAACAGAGGCGGGGAATCAGAGGCGGGGAAACAGAGGTGGGGAATCTGATATGGGGAATCAGAGGTGGCGAATGAAAGGCGGTGAATCTGAAATGGGGAATCAGAGGCGGGGAATCAGAGGCCGGGAATGAGAGGCCGGGAATGAGAGGCAGGGAATCAGAGGCCGGGAATCAGAGATGGGGAATCAGAGGCGGGGAATCAAACATGGGGAATCAGAGCTGGGGAATCAGAGGCGGGGAATCAGAGTTGGGGAATCAGAGGCGGGGAATCAGATATGGGGAAACAGAGGCGGGGAAACAGAGGCAGGGAATCAGAGGCGGGGAGTCAGAGGCTGGGAATCAGAGGCAGGGAATCAGATGTGCGGAATCAGAGATGAGGAATCAGAGGCAGCGAATCAGAGGCGGAGAACCAGAGGCGGGGATTCAGAGGCTGGGAATCAGAGGCCGGGAATGAGAGGCCGGGAATCAGAGGCCGGGAATCAGAGATGGGGTATCAGAGGCGGGGAATCAAACACGGGGAATCAGAGCTGGGGAATCAGAGGCGGGGAATCAGAGTTGGGGAATCAGAGGCGGGGAATCAAATATGGGGAAACAGAGGCGGGGAATCAGAGGCGGGGAATCAGAGGTGCAGAAACAGAGGCGGGGTATCAGATATGGGGAATCAGAGGTGGGGAATCAGGGGCGGGGTATCAGAGGCTGGGTATCAGACACGGGGATTCAGAGGCGGGGAATCAGAGATGGGGAATCAGAGGCGGGGAATCAGAGGCAGGGAATCAGACGCGGGGAATCAGACGCGGGGAATCAGAGCCTGGGAATCAGAGGCGGGGAATCAGAGGCGGGGAAAGAGAGGCGGGGAATCAGATATGGGGACTCAGAGGTGGGGAATCAGAGGTTGGGAATCAGAGGCAGGGAATCAGAGGCGGGGAATCAGAGGCGGGGAATCAGAGGCAGGGTTTCGGATGTGCGGAATCAGAGATGGGGAATCAGAGGTGGGGAATCAGAGTCCAGGAATCAGAGATGGGGAATCAGAGGCGGGGAATCAGAGGCGGAAAAACATAGGTGGGGAATCAGATACGGGGAATCAGAGGTGGGGAATCAGAGGCGGTGAATCAGAGTTGGGGAATCAGAGGCGGGGAATCAGAGCTGGGGTATCAGAGGCGGGGAATCAGAGTTTGGGAATCAGAGGAGGGGAATCAGATATGGGGAATCAGAGGCGGGGAATCAGAGGCGCGGAAAGAGAGGCGGGAAATCAGATATGGGGAATCAGAGGTGCGAATCGGGGAGGGGTATCAGAGGCTGGGTATCAGAAACGGGGATTCAGAGGCAGGGAATCAGATGTGCGGAATCAGAGATGGGGAATCAGAGGCAGCGAATCAGAGGCGGGGAATCAGATATGGGTAATCAGAGGCGGGGAATCAGAGTTGGGGAATCAGAGGCGGGGAATCAGATATGGGAAAAGAGAGGCGGGGAATCAGAGGCGGGGAAACAGAGGCGGGGAATCTGATATGGGGAATCTGAGGTGGCGAATGAAAGGCGGTGAATCAGAGATGGGGAATCAGAGGCGGGGAATCAGAGGCAGGGAATCAAACACGGGGAATCAGAGGTGGGGTATCAGAGCTGGGGAATCAGAGGCGGGGAATCAGAGTTGGGGAATCAGAGGCGGGGAATCAGATATTGGGAAACAGAGGCGGGGAATCAGAGGCAGGGAAACAGAGGTGGGGAATCAGATATGGGGAATCAGAGGTGGGAAACAGAGGTTGGGAATGAGAGGCCGGGAATCAGAGGCCGGGGAATCAGAGGCGGGGAATCAAACACGGGGAATCAGAGCTGGGGAATCAGAGGCGGGGAATCAGAGTTGGCGAATCAGATATGGGGAATCAGAGTTGGGGAATCAGGGGCGGGGAATCAGTGGCAGGGAATCAGAGGTGGGAATCAGAGGCGGGGAATCAGAGGCAGGGAATGAGACACAGGGAATCAGAGGCGGGGAATCAGAGATGGGGAATCAGAGGATGTGAATCAGAGGCAGGGAATCGGACACCGGGAATCAGAGGCGGGGAATCAGAGCTGGGGAATCAGAGGCGGGGAATCAGAGTTGGCGAATCAGAGGCGGGGAATCAGATGTGGTGAATCAGAGGTGGGGGATCAGAGGTTGTGAATCAGAGATGGGGAATCACAGGCGGGAAATCAGAGGCAGGGAATCAGAGCTGGGGAATCAGAGGAGGGGAATCAGAGCTGGGGAATCAGAGGCAGGGAATCAGAGTTGGGGATTCAGAGGCGGGGAATCTGAGCTGGGGAATCAGAAGCGGGGAATCAGAGGCGGGGAATCAGAGGCAGGGAGTCAGAGGCGGGGAATCAGAGGCAGGGAATCAGATGTGGGGAATCAGAGGCAGGGAATCAGAGCTGGGGTATCAGAGGCGGGGAATCAGAGTTTGGGAATCAGAGGCGGGGAATCAGATATGGGGAATCAGAGGCGGGGAATCAGAGGCGCGGAAAGAGAGGCGGGAAATCAGATATGGGAATCAGAGGTGGGGAATCAGGGGAGGGGTATCAGAGGCTGGGTATCAGACACGGGGATTCAGGGGCGGGGAATCAGAGATGGGGAATCAGAGGCGGGGAATCAGAGGCAGGGAATCAGACGCGGGGAATCAGAGGCGGGGAATCAGTGCTGGGTAATCAGAGGCGGGGAATCAGAGTTGGGGAATCAGAGGCGGAGAATCAGATATGGGGAAAGAGAGGCGGGGAATCAGAGGCGGGGAAACAGAGGCGGGGAATCTGATATGGGGAATCAGAGGTGGCGAATGAAAGGCGGTGAATCAGAGATTGGGAATCAGAGGCGTGGAATCAGAGGCAGGGAATCAAACACGGGGAATCAGAGGTGGGGTATCAGAGCTGGGGAATCAGAGGCGGGGAATAAGAGTTGGGGAATCAGAGGCGAGGAATCAGATATTGGGAAACAGAGGCGGGGAATCAGAGGCAGGGAAACAGAGGTGGGGAATCAGATATGGGGAATCAGAGGTGGGGAATCAGAGGTTGGGAAACAGAGGCAGGGAATCAGAGGCGGGGAGTCAGAGGCGGGGAATCAGAGGCAGGGAATCAGATGTGCGGAATCAGAGATGGGGAATCAGAGGCAGCGAATCAGAGGCGGGGAACCAGAGGCGGGGATTCAGAGGCGGGGAATCAGATATGGGGAAACAGAGGCGGGGAATTAGAGGCGGGCAAACAGAGGCGGGGAATCAGATATGGGGAATCAGAGGTGGGGAATCAGAGGTTGTGAATCAGAGATGGGGAATCACAGGCGGGAAATCAGAGGCAGGGAATCAGAGCTGGGGAATCAGAGGCGGGGAATCAGAGCTGGGGAATCAGAGGCAGGGAATCAGAGTTGGGGATTCAGAGGCGGGGAATCAGAGCTGGGGAATCAGAGGCGGGGAATCAGAGGCAGGGAATCAGAGGCGGGGAATCAGAGGCAGGGAATCAGATATGGGGATTCAGAGGTGGGGAAATCAGAGGTTGGGAATCAGAGGCGGGGAATCAGAGCTGGGGAATCAGAGTCGGGGAATCAGAGTTTGGGAATCAGAGGCGGGGAATTAGATATGGGGAAACAGAGGCGGGGAATCAGAGGTGGGGAAACAAAGCTGGGGAATCAGAGGCGGGGAATCAGAGTTGGGGAATCAGAGGTGGGGAATCAGACATGGGGAAGCAGAGGCGGGGAATCAGAGGCGCGGAAAGAGAGGCGGGGAATCAGATATGGGGAATCAGAGGTGGGGAATCAGATATGGGGAAACAGAGGCGGGGAATCAGAGGCGGGGAAACAGAGGTGGGGAATCTGATATGGGGAATCAGAGGTGGCGAATGAAAGGCGGTGAATCTGAGATGGGGAATCAGAGGCGGGGAATCAGAGGCAGGGAATCAAACACGGGGAATCAGAGGTGGGGAATCAGAGCTGGGGAATCAGAGGCGGGGAATCAGAGTTGGGGAATCAGAGGCGGGGAATCAGATATGGGGAAACAGAGGTGGGGAATCAGAGGCAGGGAAACAGAGGTGGGGAATCAGATATGGGGAATCAGAGGTGGGGAATCAGAGGTTGGGAAACAGAGGCAGGGAATCAGAGGCGGGGAGTCAGAGGCGGGGAATCAGAGGCAGGGAATCAGATGTGCGGAATCAGAGTTGGGGAATCAGAGGCAGCGAATCAGAGGCGGGGAACCAGATGCGGGGAATCAGATATGGGTAATCCGAGGCGGGGAATCAGAGTTGGGGAATCAGAGGCGGGGAATCAGATATGGGGAAAGAGAGGCGGTGAATCAGAGGCGGGGAAACAGAGGCGGGGAATCTGATATGGGGAATCAGAGGTGGCGAATGAAAGGCGGTGAATCAGAGATGGGGAATCAGAGGCGGGGAATCAGAGGCAGGGAATCAAACACGGGGAATCAGAGGTGGGGTATCAGAGCTGGGGAATCAGAGGCGGGGAATCTGAGTTGGGGAATCAGAGGCGGGGAATCAGATATTGGGAAACAGAGGCGGGGAATCAGAGGCAGGGAAACAGAGGTGGGGAATCAGATATGGGGAAACAGAGGTGGGGAATCAGAGGTTGGGAAACAGAGGCAGGGAATCAGAGGCGGGGAGTCAGAGGCAGGGAATCAGAGGCAGGGAATCAAATGTGCGGAATCAGAGATGGGGAATCAGAGGCAGTGAATCAGAGGCGGGGAACCAGAGGCGGGGATTCAGAGGCGGGGAATCAGATATGGGGAAACAGAGGCGGGGAATTAGAGGCGGGCAAACAGAGGCGGGGAATCAGATATCGGGAATCAGAGGTGGGGAATCAGAGGTTGTGAATCAGAGATGGGGAATAACAGGCGGGAAATCAAAGGCAGGGAATCAGAGCTGGGGAATCAGAGGCGGGGAATCAGAGCTGGGGAATCAGAGGCGGGGAATCAGAGCTGGGGAATCAGAGGCAGGGAATCAGAGTTGGGGATTCAGAGGAGGGGAATCAGAGCTGGGGAATCAGTGGCGGGGAATCAGAGGCAGGGAATCAGAGGCGGGGAATCAGAGGCAGGGAATCAGATATGGGGATTCAGAGGTGGGGAATCAGAGGTTGGGAATCAGAGGCAGGGAATCGGAGGCAGGGTATCAGAGGCAGGGAATCAGATGTGGGGAATCAGAGGCTGGGAATCAGAGCTGGGGAATCAGAGGCGTGGAATCAGAGTTTGGGAATCAGAGGCGGGGAATTAGATATGGGGAAACAGAGGCGGGGAATCAGAGGTGGGGAAACAGAGCTGGTGAATCAGAGGCGGGGAATTAGAGTTGGGGAATCAGAGGCGGGGAATCAGATATGGGGAATCAGAGGCGGGGAATCAGAGGCGCGGAAAGAGAGGCGGGGAATCAGATATGGGGAATCAGAGGTGGGGAATCAGGGGCGTGGTATCAGAGGCTGGGTATCAGACAAGGGGATTCAGAGGCGGGGAATCAGAGATGGGGAATCAGAGGCGGGGAATCAGAGGCAGGGAATCAGATGCGGGGAATCAGAGGCGGGGAATCAGAGTCCAGGAATCAGAGGCGGGGAATCAGAGTTGGGGAATCAGAGGCGGGGAATCAGATATGGGGAAACAGAGGCGGGGAATCAGAGGCGGGGAAACAGAGGCGGGGAATCTGATATGGGGAATCAGAGGTGGCGAATGAAAGGAAGTGAATCAGAGATGGGGAATCAGAGGCGAGGAATCAGAGGCAGGGAATCAAACACGGTGAATCAGAGGCGGGGAATCAGAGCTGGAGAATCAGAGGCGGGGAATCAGAGTTGGGGAATCAGAGGCGGGGAATCAAATATGGGCAACCAGAGGCGGGGAATCAGAGGCAGGGAAACAGAGGTGGGGAATCAGATATGGGGTATCAGAGGTGGGGAATCAGAGGTTGGGAAACAGAGGCAGGGAATCAGAGGCGGGGAGTCAGAGGCGGGGAATCAGAGGCAGGGAATCAGATGTGCGGAATCAGAGATGGAGAATCAGATGCAGCGAAAAAGAGGCGGGGAACCAGAGGCGGGGAATCAGAGGCCGGGAATCAGAGGCCGGGAATGAGAGGCCGGGAATCAGAGGCCGGGGAATCAGAGGCGGGGTATCAGAGATGGGGAATCAGAGGCGGGGAATCAAACACGGGGAATCAGAGCTGGGGAATCAGAGGCGGGGAATCAGAGTTGGCGAATCAGATATGGGGAATCAGAGGTGGGGAATCAGGGGCGGGGAATCAGTGGCAGGGAATCAGAGGTGGGAATCAGAGGCGGGGCATCAGAGGCAGGGAATCAGACACGGGGAATCAGAGGCGGGGAATCAGAGATGGGGAATCAGAGGCGGTGAATCAGAGGCAGGGAATTGGACACCTGGAATCAGAGGCGGGGAATCAGAGCTGGGGAATCAGAGGCGGGGAATCAGAGTTGGGGAATCAGAGGCGGGGAATCAGATGTGGTGAATCAGAGGTGGGGAATCAGAGGTTGTGAATCAGAGATGGGGAATCACAGGCGGGAAATCAGAGGCAGGGAATCAGAGCTGGGGAATCAGAGGAGGGGAATCAGAGCTGGGGAATCAGAGGCAGGGAATCAGAGTTGGGGATTCAGAGGCGGGGAATCAGAGCTGGGGAATCAGAAGCGGGGAATCAGAGGCGGGGAATCAGAAGCAGGGAATCAGAGGCAGGCAATCAGATATGGGGATTCAGAGGCAGGGAATCAGATGTGGGGAATCAGAGGCAGGGAATCAGAGCTGGGGAATCAGAGGCGGGGAATCAGAGTTTGGGAATCAGAGGCGGGGAATCAGATATGGGGAATCAGAGGTGGGGAATCAGAGGCGCGGAAAGAGAGGCGGGAAATCAGATATAGGGAATCAGAGGTGGGGAATCAGGGGAGGGGTATCAGAGGCTGGGTATCAGACACGGGGATTCAGAGGCGGGGAATCAGAGATGGGGAATCAGAGGCGGGGAATAAGAGGCAGGGAATCAGACGCGGGCAATCAGAGGCGGGGAATCAGAGCTGGGTAATCAGAGGCGGGGAATCAGAGTTGGGGAATCAGAGGCGGGGAATCAGATATGGGGAAAGAGAGGCGGGGAATCAGAGGCGGGGAAACAGAGGCGGGGAATTCTATATGGGGAATCAGAGGTGGCGAATGAAAGGCGGTGAATCAGAGATGGGGAATCAGAGGCGGGGAATCAGAGGCAGGGAATCAAACACGGAGAATCAGAGGTGGGGTATCAGAGCTGGGGAATCAGAGGCGGGGAATCAGAGTTGGGGAATCAGAGGCGAGGAATCAGATATTAGGAAACAGAGGCGGGGAATCAGAGGCAGGGAAACAGAGGTGGGGAATCAGATATGGGGAATCAGAGGCAGCGAATCAGAGGCGGGGAGTCAGAGGCGGGGAATCAGAGGCAGGGAATCAGATGTTCGGAATCAGAGATGGGGAATCAGAGGCAGCGAATCAGAGGCGGGGAACCAGAGGCGGGGATTCAGAGGTGGGGAATCAGATATGGGGAAACAGAGGCGGGGAATTAGAGGCGGGCAAACAGAGGCGGGGAATCAGATATGGGGAATCAGAGGTGGGGAATCAGAGGTTGTGAATTAGAGATGGGGAATCACAGGCGGGAAATCAGAGGCAGGGAATCAGAGCTGGGGAATCAGAGGCGGGGAATCAGAGCTCGGGAATCAGAGGCAGGGAATCAGAGTTGGGGATTCAGAGGCGGGGAATCAGAGCTGGGGAATCAGAGGCGGGGAATCAGAGGCAGGGAATCAGAGGCGGGGAATCAGAGGCAGGGAATCAGATATGGGGATTCAGAGGTGGGGAATCAGAGGCAGGGAATCAGAGGCGGGGAATCAGAGCTGGGGAATAAGAGTCGGGGAATCAGAGTTTGGGAATCAGAGGCGGGGAATTAGATATGGGGAAACAGAGGCGGGGAATCAGAGGTGGGGAAACAGAGCTGGGGATTCAGAGGCTGGGAATCAGAGTTGGGGAATCAGAGGCGGGGAATCCGATATGGGGAATCAGAGGCGGGGAACCAGAGGCGGGGATTCAGAGGCGGGGAATCAGATATGGGGAAACAGAGGCGGGGAATTAGAGGCGGGCAAACAGAGGCAGGGAATCAGATGTGGGGAATCAGAGGCAGGGAATCAGAGCTGGGGAATCAGAGGCGGGGAATCAGAGTTTGGGAATCAGAGGCGGGGAATCAGATATGGGGAATCAGAGGCGGGGAATCAGAGGCACGGAAAGAGAGGCGGGAAATCAGATATGGGGAATCAGAGGTGGGGAATCAGGGGAGGGGTATCAGAGGCTGGGTATCAGACACGGGGATTCAGAGGCGGGGAATCAGAGATGGGGAATCAGAGGCAGGGAATCGGAGGCAGGGAATCAGAGGCAGGGAATCAGATGTGGGGAATCAGAGGCGGGGAATCAGAGCTGGGGAATCAGAGTCGGGGAATCAGAGTTTGGGAATCAGAGGCGGGGAATTAGATATGGGGAAACAGAGGCGGGGAATCAGAGGTGGGGAAACAGAGCTGGGGAATCAGAGGCGGGGAATCAGAGTTGGGGAATCAGAGGTGGGGAATCAGACATGGGGAAGCAGAGGCGGGGAATCAGAGGCGCGGAAAGAGAGGCGGGGAATCAGATATGGGGAATCAGAGGTGGGGAATCAGATATGGGGAAACAGAGGCGGGGAATCAGAGGCGGGGAAACAGAGGTGGGGAATCTGATATGGGGAATCAGAGGTGGCGAATGAAAGGCGGTGAATCTGAGATGGGGAATCAGAGGCGGGGAATCAGAGGCAGGGAATCAAACACGGGGAATCAGACGTGGGGAATCAGAGCTGGGGAATCAGAGGCGGGGAATCAGAGTTGGGGAATCAGAGGCGGGGAATCAGATATGGGGAAACAGAGGTGGGGAATCAGAGGCAGGGAAACAGAGGTGGGGAATCAGATATGGGGAATCAGAGGTGGGGAATCAGAGGTTGGGAAACAGAGGCAGGGAATCAGAGGCGGGGAGTCAGAGGCGGGGAATCAGAGGCAGGGAATCAGATGTGCAGAATCAGAGATGGGGAATCAGAGGCAGCGAATCAGAGGCGGGGAACCAGATGCGGGGAATCAGATATGGGTAATCAGAGGCGGGGAATCAGAGTTGGGGAATCAGAAGCGGGGAATCAGATATGGGGAAAGAGAGGCGGTGAATCAGAGGCGGGGAAACAGAGGCGGGGAATCTGATATGGGGAATCAGAGGTGGCGAATGAAAGGCGGTGAATCAGAGATGGGGAATCAGAGGCGGGGAATCAGAGGCAGGGAATCAAACACGGGGAATCAGAGGTGGGGTATCAGAGCTGGGGAATCAGAGGCGGGGAATCTGAGTTGGGGAATCAGAGGCGGGGTATCAGATATTGGGAAACAGAGGCGGGGAATCAGAGGCAGGGAAACAGAGGTGGGGAATCAGATATGGGGAAACAGAGGTGGGGAATCAGAGGTTGGGAAACAGAGGCAGGGAATCAGAGGCGGGGAGTCAGAGGCGGGGAATCAGAGGCAGGGAATCAAATGTGCGGAATCAGAGATGGGGAATCAGAGGCAGCGAATCAGAGGCGGGGAACCAGAGGCGGGGATTCAGAGGTGGGGAATCAGATATGGGGAAACAGAGGCGGGGAATTAGAGGCGGGCAAACAGAGGCGGGGAATCAGATATGGGGAATCAGAGGTGGGGAATCAGAGGTTGTGAATCAGAGATGGGGAATCATAGGCGGGAAATCAAAGGCAGGGAATCAGAGCTGGGGAATCAGAGGCGGGGAATCAGAGCTGGGGAATCAGAGGCGGGGAATCAGAGCTGGGGAATCAGAGGCAGGGAATCAGAGTTGGGGATTCAGAGGAGGGGAATCAGAGCTGGGGAATCAGTGGCGGGGAATCAGAGGCGGGGAATCAGAGGCAGGGTATCACATATGGGGATTCAGAGGTGGGGAATCAGAGGTTGGGAATCAGAGGCAGGGAATCGGAGGCAGGGTATCTGAGGCAGGGAATCAGATGTGGGGAATCAGAGGCTGGGAATCAGAGCTGGGGAATCAGAGGCGTGGAATCAGAGTTTGGGAATCAGAGGCGGGGAATTAGATATGGGGAAACAGAGGCGGGGAATCAGAGGTGGGGAAACAGAGCTGGTGAATCAGAGGCAGGGAATCAGAGTTGGGGAATCAGAGGCGGGGAATCAGATATGGGGAATCAGAGGCGGGGAATCAGAGGCGCGGAAAGAGAGGCGGGGAATCAGATATAGGGAATCAGAGGTGGGGAATCAGGGGCGGGTTATCAGAGGCTGGGTATCAGACACGGGGATTCAGAGGCGGGGAATCAGAGATGGGGAATCAGAGGCGGGGAATCAGAGGCAGGGAATCAGATGCGGGGAATCAGAGGCGGGGAATCAGAGTCCAGGAATCAGAGGCGGGGAATCAGAGTTGGGGAATCAGAGGCGGGGAATCAGATATGGGGAAACAGAGGCGGGGAATCAGAGGCGGGGAAACAGAGGCGGGGAATCTGATATGGGAAATCAGAGGTGGCGAATGAAAGGAAGTGAATCAGAGATGGGGAATCAGAGGCGGGGAATCAGAGGCAGGGAATCAAACACGGTGAATCAGAGGCGGGGAATCAGAGCTGGAGAATCAGAGGCGGGGAATCAGAATTGGGGAATCAGAGGCGGGGAATCAAATATGGGCAACCAGAGGCGGGGAATCAGAGGCAGGGAAACAGAGGTGGGGAATCAGATATGGGGTATCAGAGGTGGGGAATCAGAGGTTGGGAAACAGAGGCAGGGAATCAGAGACGGGGAGTCAGAGGCGGGGAATCAGAGGCAGGGAATCAGATGTGCGGAATCAGAGATGGAGAATCAGATGCAGCGAAAAAGAGGCGGGGAACCAGAGGCGGGGAATCAGAGGCCGGGAATCAGAGGCCGGGAATGAGAGGCCGGGAATCAGAGGCCGGGGAATCAGAGTTGGCGAATCAGATATGGGGAATCAGAGGTGGGGAATCAGGGGCGGGGAATCAGTGGCAGGGAATCAGAGGTGGGAATCAGAGGCGGGGAATCAGAGGCAGGGAATCAGACACGGGGAATCAGAGGCGGGGAATCAGAGATGGGGAATCAGAGGCGGTGAATCAGAGGCAGGGAATCGGACACCTGGAATCAGAGGCGGGGAATCAGAGCTGGGGAATCAGAGGCGGGGATTCAGAGTTGGGGAATCAGAGGCGGGGAATCAGATGTGGTGAATCAGAGGTGGGGAATCAGAGGTTGTGAATCAGAGATGGGGAATCACAGGTGGGAAATCAGGGGCAGGGAATCAGAGCTGGGGAATCAGAGGAGGGGAATCAGAGCTGGGGAATCAGAGGCAGGGAATCAGAGTTGGGGATTCAGAGGCGGGGAATCAGATCTGGGGAATCAGAAGCGGGGAATCAGAGGCGGGGAATCGGAGTTTGGGAATCAGAGGCGGGGAATCAGATATGGGGAATCAGAGGCGGGGAATCAGAGGCGCGGAAAGAGAGGCGGGAAATCAGATATGGGGAATCAGAGGTGGGGAATCAGGGGAGGGGTATCAGAGGCTGGGTATCAGACACGGGGATTCAGAGGCGGGGAATCAGAGATGGGGAATCAGAGATGGGGAATCAGAGGCGGGGAATAAGAGGCAGGGAATTTGACGCGGGGAATCAGAGGCGGGGAATCAGAGCTGGGTAATCGGAGGCGGGGAATCAGAGTTGGGGAATCAGAGGCGGGGAATCAGATATGGGGAAAGAGAGGCGGGGAATCAGAGGCGGGGAAACAGAGGCGGGGAATTCTATATGGGGAATCAGAGGTGGCGAATGAAAGGCGGTGAATCAGAGATGGGGAATCAGAGGCGGGGAATCAGAGGCAGGGAATCAAACGCGGGGAATCAGAGGTGGGGTATCAGAGCTGGGGAATCAGAGGCGGGGAATCAGAGTTGGGGAATCAGAGGCGAGGAATCAGATATTAGGAAACAGAGGCGGGGAATCAGAGGCAGGGAAACAGAGGTGGGGAATCAGATATGGGGAATCAGAGGTGGGGAATCAGAGGTTGGGAAACAGAGGCAGGGAATCAGAGGCGGGGAGTCAGAGGCGGGGAATCAGAGGCAGGGAATCAGATGTGTGGAATCAGAGATGGGGAATCAGAGGCAGCGAATCAGAGGCGGGGAACCAGAGGCGCGGATTCAGAGGCGGGGAATCAGATATGGGGAAACAGAGGCGGGGAATTAGAGGCGGACAAACAGAGGCGGGGAATCAGATATGGGGAATCAGAGGTGGGGAATCAGAGGTTGTGAATCAGAGATGGGGAATCACAGGCGGGAAATCAGAGGCAGGGAATCAGAGCTGGGGAATCAGAGGCGGGGAATCAGAGGCGGGGAATCAGAGGCAGGGAATCAGAGGCGGGGAATCAGAGGCAGGGAATCAGATATGAGGATTCAGAGGTGGGGAATCAGAGGTTGGGAATCAGAGGCAGGGAATCGGAGGCAGGGAATCAGAGGCAGGGAATCAGAGGCGGGGAATCAGAGCTGGGGAATCAGAGTCGGGGAATCAGAGTTTGGGAATCAGAGGCGGGGAATTAGATATGGGGAAACAGAGGCGGGGAATCAGAGGTGGGGAAACAGAGCTGGGGAATCAGAGGCGGGGAATCAGAGTTGGGGAATCAGAGGCGGGGAATCAGATATGGGGAAGCAGAGGTGGGGAATCAGAGGCGCGGAAAGAGAGGCGGGGAATCAGATATGGGGAATCAGAGGTGGGGAATCAGATATGGGGAAACAGAGGCGGGGAATCAGAGGCGGGGAAACAGAGGTGGGGAATCTGATATGTGGAATCAGAGGTGGCGAATGAAAGGCGGTGAATCTGAGATGGGGAATCAGAGGCGGGGAATCAGAGGCAGGGAATCAAACACGGGGAATCAGAGTTGGGGAATCAGAGGTGGGGAATCAGAGGTTGTGAATCAGAGATGGGGAATCACAGGCGGGAAATCAAAGGCAGGGAATCAGAGCTGGGGAATCAGAGGCGGGGAATCAGAGCTGGGGAATCAGAGGCGGGGAATCAGAGCTGGGGAATCAGAGGCAGGGAATCAGAGTTGGGGATTCAGAGGCGGGGAATCAGAGCTGGGGAATAAGTGGCGGGGAATCAGAGGCAGGGAATCAGAGGCGGGGAATCAGAGGCAGGGAATCAGATATGGGGATTCAGAGGTGGGGAATCAGATGTTGGGAATCAGAGGCAGGGAATCGGAGGCAGGGAATCAGAGGCAGGTAATCAGATGTGGGGAATCAGAGGCTGGGAATCAGAGCTGGGGAATCAGGCGTGGAATCAGAGTTTGGGAATTAGAGGCGGGGAATTAGATATGGGGAAACAGAGGCGGGGAATCAGAGGTGGGGAAACAGAGCTGGTGAATCAGAGGCGGGGAATCAGAGTTGGGGAATCAGAGGCGGGGAATCAGAGGCGGGGAATCAGAAGCTCGGAAAGAGAGGCGGGGAATCAGATATGGGGAATCAGAGGTGGGGAATCAGGGGCGGGGTATCAGAGGCTGGGTATCAGACACGGGGATTCAGAGGCGGGGAATCAGAGATGCGGAATCAGAGGCGGGGAATCAGAGGCAGGGAATCAGATGAGGGGAATCAGAGGCGGGGAATCAGAGTCCAGGAATCAGAGGCGGGGAATCAGAGTTGGGGAATCAGAGGCGGGGAATCAGAGGCGGGGAAACAGAGGCGGGGAATCAGAGGCGGGGAAACAGAGGCGGGGAATCTGATATGGGGAATCAGAGGTGGCGAATGAAAGGAAGTGAATCAGAGATGGGGAATCAGAGGCGGGGAATCAGAGGCAGGGAATCAAACACGGTGAATCAGAGGCGGGGAATCAGAGCTGGAGAATCAGAGGCGGGGAATCAGAGTTGGGGAATCAGAGGCGGGGAATCAAATATGGGGAACCAGAGGCGGGGAATCAGAGGCAGGGAAACAGAGGTGGGGAATCAGATATGGGGTATCAGGGGTGGGGAATCAGAGGTTGGGAAACAGAGGCAGGGAATCAGAGGCGGGGAGTCAGAGGCGGGGAATCAGAGGCAGGGAATCAGATGTGCGGAATCAGAGATGGAGAATCAGATGCAGCGAAAAAGAGACGGGTAACCAGAGGCGGGGAATCAGAGGCCGGGAATCAGAGGCCGGGAATGAGAGGCCGGGAATGAGAGGCCGGGGAATCAGAGGCGGGGAATCAGAGATGGGGAATCAGAGGCGGGGAATCAAACACGGGGAATCAGAGCTGGGGAATCAGAGGCGGGGAATCAGAGTTGGCGAATCAGATATGGGGAATCAGAGGTGGGGAATCAGGGGCGGGGAATCAGTGGCAGGGAATCAGAGGTGGGAATCAGAGGCGGGGAATCAGAGGCAGGGAATCAGACAGGGGAATCAGAGGCGGGGAATCAGAGATGGGGAATCAGAGGCGGTGAATCAGAGGCAGGGAATCGGACACCGGGAATCAGAGGCGGGGAATCAGAGCTGGGGAATCAGAGGCGGGGAATCAGATATGGGGAATCAGAGGCGGGGAATCAGAGGCACGGAAAGAGAGGCGGGAAATCAGATATGGGGAATCAGAGGTGGGGAATCAGGGGAGGGGTATCAGAGGCTGGGTATCAGACACGGGGATTCAGAGGCGGGGAATCAGAGATGGGGAATTAGAGGCGGGGAATAAGAGGCAGGGAATCAGACGCGGGGAATCAGAGGCGGGGAATCAGAGCTGGGTAATCAGAGGCGGGGAATCAGAGTTGGGGAATCAGAGGCGGTGAATCAGATATGGGGAAAGAGAGGCGGGGAATCAGAGGTGGGGAAACAGAGGCGAGGAATTCTATATGGGGAATCAGAGGTGGCGAATGAAAGGCGGTGAATCAGAGATGGGGAATCAGAGGCGGGGAATCAGAGGCAGGGAATCAAACACGGGGAATCAGAGGTGGGGTATCAGAGCTGGGGAATCAGAGGCGGGGAATCAGAGTTGGGGATTCAGAGGCAAGGAATCAGATATTAGGAAACAGAGGCGGGGAATCAGAGGCAGGGAAACAGAGGTGGGGAATCAGATATGGGGAATCAGAGGTGGGGAATCAGAGGTTGGGAAACAGAGGCAGGGAATCAGAGGCGGGGAGTCAGAGGCGGGGAATCAGATATGGGGAACCAGAGGCGGGGAATTAGAGGCGGGCAAACAGAGGCGGGGAATCAGATATGGGGAATCAGAGGTGGGGAATCAGAGGTTGTGAATCAGAGATGGGGAATCACAGGCGGGAAATCAGAGGCAGGGAATCAGAGCTGGGGAATCAGAGGCGGGGAATCAGAGCTCGGGAATCAGAGGCAGGGAATCAGAGTTGGGGATTCAGAGGCGGGGAATCAGAGCTGGGGAATCAGAGGCGGGGAATCAGAGGCAGGGAATCAGAGGCGGGGAATCAGAGGCAGGGAATCAGATATGGGGATTCAGAGGTGGGGAATCAGAGGTTGGGAATCAGAGGCAGGGAATCGGAGGCAGGGAATCAGAGGCAGGGAATCAGAGGCGGGGAATCAGAGCTGGGGAATCAGAGTCGGGGAATCAGAGTTTGGGAATCAGAGGCGGGGAATTAGATATGGGGAAACAGAGGCGGGGAATCAGAGGTGGGGAAACAGAGCTGGGGAATCAGAGGCGGGGAATCAGAGTTGGGGAATCAGAGGCGGGGAATCAGATATGGGGAAGCAGAGGTGGGGAATCAGAGGCGCGGAAAGAGAGGCGGGTAATCAGATATGGGGAATCAGAGGTGGGGAATCAGATATGGGGAAACAGAGGCGGGGAATCAGAGGCGGGGAAACAGAGGTGGGGAATCTGATATGTGGAATCAGAGGTGGCGAATGAAAGGCGGTGAATCTGAGATGGGGAATCAGAGGCGGGGAATCAGAGGCAGGGAATCAAACACGGGGAATCAGAGGTGGGGAATCAGAGGTGGGGAATCAGAGGTTGTGAATCAGAGATGGGGAATCACAGGCGGGAAATCAAAGGCAGGGAATCAGAGCTGGGGAATGAGAGGCGGGGAATCAGAGCTGGGGAATCAGAGGCGGGGAATCAGAGCTGGGGAATCAGAGGCAGGGAATCAGAGTTGGGGATTCAGAGGTGGGGAATCAGAGCTGGGGAATCAGTGGCGCGGAATCAGAGGCAGGGAATCAGAGGCGGGGAATCAGAGGCAGGGAATCAGATATGGGGATTCAGAGGTGGGGAATCAGATGTTGGGAATCAGAGGCAGGGAATCGGAGGCAGGGAATCAGAGGCAGGTAATCAGATGTGGGGAATCAGAGGCTGGGAATCAGAGCTGGGGAATCAGGCGTGGAATCAGAGTTTGGGAATCAGAGGCGGGGAATTAGATATGGGGAAACAGAGGCGGGGAATCAGAGGTGGGGAAACAGAGCTGGTGAATCAGAGGCGGGGAATCAGATATGGGGAAACAGAGGCGGGGAATCAGAGGCGGGGAAACAGAGGTGGGGAATCTGATATGGGGAATCAGAGGTGGCGAATGAAAGGCGATGAATCTGAGATGGGGAATCAGAGGCGGGGAATCAGAGGCAGGGAATCAAACACGGGGAATCAGAGGTGGGGAATCAGAGCTGGGGAATCAGAGGCGGGGAATCAGAGTTGGGGAATCAGAGGCGGGGAATCAGATATGGGGAAACAGAGGTGGGGAATCAGAGGCAGGGAAACAGAGGTGGGGAATCAGATATGGGGAATCAGAGGTGGGGAATCAGAGGTTGGGAAACAGAGGCAGGGAATCAGAGGCGGGGAGTCAGAGGCGGGGCATCAGAGGCAGGGAATCAGATGTGCGGAATCAGAGTTGGGGAATCAGAGGCAGTGAATCAGAGGCGGGGAACCAGATGCGGGGAATCAGATATGGGTAATCCGAGGCGGGGAATCAGAGTTGGGGAATCAGAGGCGGGGAATCAGATATGGGGAAAGAGAGGCGGTGAATCAGAGGCGGGGAAACAGAGGCGGGGAATCTGATATGGGGAATCAGAGGTGACGAATGAAAGGCGGTGAATCAGAGATGGGGAATCAGAGGCGGGGAATCAGAGGCAGGGAATCAAACACGGGGAATCAGAGGTGGGGTATCAGAGCTGGGGAATCAGAGGCGGGGAATCTGAGTTGGGGAATCAGAGGCGGGGAATCAGATATTGGGAAACAGAGGCGGGGAGTCAGAGGCAGGGAAACAGAGGTGGGGAATCAGATATGGGGAAACAGAGGTGGGGAATCAGAGGTTGGGAAACAGAGGCAGGGAATCAGAGGCGGGGAGTCAGAGGCGGGGAATCAGAGGCAGGGAATCAAATGTGCGGAATCAGAGATGGGGAATCAGAGGCAGCGAATCAGAGGCGGGGAACCAGAGGCGGGGATTCAGAGGCGGGGAATCAGATATGGGGAAACAGAGGCGGGGAATTAGAGGCGGGCAAACAGAGGCGGGGAATCAGATATGGGGAATCAGAGGTGGGGAATCAGAGGTTGTGAATCAGAGATGGGGAATCACAGGCGGGAAATCAAAGGCAGGGAATCAGAGCTGGGGAATCAGAGGCGGGGAATCAGAGCTGGGGAATCAGAGGCGGGGAATCAGAGCTGGGGAATCAGAGGCAGGGAATCAGAGTTGGGGATTCAGAGGAGGGGAATCAGAGCTGGGGAATCAGTGGCGGGGAATCAGAGGCAGGGAATCAGAGGCGGGGAATCAGAGGCAGGGAATCAGATATGGGGATTCAGAGGTGGGGAATCAGAGGTTGGGAATCAGAGGCAGGGAATCGGAGGCAGGGTATCAGAGGCAGGGAATCAGATGTGGGGAATCAGAGGCTGGGAATCAGAGCTGGGGAATCAGAGGCGTGGAATCAGAGTTTGGGAATCAGAGGCGGGGAATTAGATATGGGGAAACAGAGGCGGGGAATCAGAGGTGGGGAAACAGAGCTGGTGAATCAGAGGCGGGGAATCAGAGTTGGGGAATCAGAGGCGGGGAATCAGATATGGGGAATCAGAGGCGGGGAATCAGAGGCGCGGAAAGAGAGGCGGGGAATCAGATATGGGGAATCAGAGGTGTGGAATCAGGGGCGTGGTATCAGAGGCTGGGTATCAGACACGGGGATTCAGAGGCGGGGAATCAGAGATGGGGAATCAGAGGCGGGGAATCAGAGGCAGGGAATCAGATGCGGGGAATCAGAGGCGGGGAATCAGAGTCCAGGAATCAGAGGCGGGGAATCAGAGTTGGGGAATCAGAGGCGGGGAATCAGATATGGGGAAACAGAGGCGGGGAATCAGAGGCGGGGAAACAGAGGCGGGGAATCTGATATGGGGAATCAGAGGTGGCGAATGAAAGGAAGTGAATCAGAGATGGGGAATCAGAGGCGGGGAATCAGAGGCAGGGAATCAAACACGGTGAATAAGAGGCGGGGAATCAGAGCTGGAGAATCAGAGGCGGGGAATCAGAGTTGGGCAATCAGAGGCGGGGAATCAAATATGGGCAACCAGAGGCGGGGAATCAGAGGCAGGGAAACAGAGGTGGGGAATCAGATATGGGGTATCAGAGGTGGGGAATCAGAGGTTGGGAAACAGAGGCAGGGAATCAGAGGCGGGGAGTCAGAGGCGGGGAATCAGAGGCAGGGAATCAGATGTGCGGAATCAGAGATGGAGAATCAGATGCAGCGAAAAAGAGGCGGGGAACCAGAGGCGGGGAATCAGAGGCCGGGAATCAGAGGCCGGGAATGAGAGGCCGGGAATCAGAGGCCGGGGAATCAGAGGCGGGGAATCAGAGATGGGGAATCAGAGGCGGGGAATCAAACACGGGGAATCAGAGCTGGGGAATCAGAGGCGGGGAATCAGAGTTGGCGAATCAGATATGGGGAATCAGAGGTGGGGAATTAGGGGCGGGGAATCAGTGGCAGGGAATCAGAGGTGGGAATCAGAGGCGGGGCATCAGAGGAAGGGAATCAGACACGTGGAATCAGAGGCGGGGAATCAGAGATGGGGAATCAGAGGCGGTGAATCAGAGGCAGGGAATCGGACACCTGGAATCAGTGGCGGGGAATCAGAGCTGGGGAATCAGAGGCGGGGAATCAGAGTTGGGGAATCAGAGGCGGGGAATCAGATGTGGTGAATCAGAGGTGGGGAATCAGAGGTTGTGAATCAGAGATGGGGAATCACAGGCGGGAAATCAGAGGCAGGGAATCAGAGCTGGGGAATCAGAGGAGGGGAATCAGAGCTGGGGAATCAGAGGCAGGGAATCAGAGTTGGGGATTCAGAGGCGGGGAATCAGAGCTGGGGAATCAGAAGCGGGGAATCAGAGGCGGGGAATCAGAGGCAGGGAATCAGAGGCAGGCAATCAGATATGGGGATTCAGAGGCAGGGAATCAGATGTGGGGAATCAGAGGCAGGGAATCAGAGCTGGGGAATCAGAGGCGGGGAATCAGAGTTTGGGAATCAGAGGCGGGGAATCAGATATGGGGAATCAGAGGCGGGGAATCAGAGGCGCGGAAAGAGAGGCGGGAAATCAGATATAGGGAATCAGAGGTGGGGAATCAGGGGAGGGGTATCAGAGGCTGGGTATCAGACACGGGGATTCAGAGGCGGGGAATCAGAGATGGGGAATCAGAGGCGGGGAATAAGAGGCAGGGAATCAGACGCGGGCAATCAGAGGCGGGGAATCAGAGCTGGGTAATCAGAGGTGGGGAATCAGAGTTGGGGATTCAGAGGCGGGGAATCAGATATGGGGAAAGAGAGGCGGGGAATCAGAGGCGGGGAAACAGAGGCGGGGAATTCTAAATGGGGAATCAGAGGTGGCGAATGAAAGGCGGTGAATCAGAGATGGGGAATCAGAGGCGGGGAATCAGAGGCAGGGAATCAAACACGGGGAATCAGAGGTGGGGTATCAGAGCTGGGGAATCAGAGGCGGGGAATCAGAGTTGGGGAATCAGAGGCGAGGAATCAGATATTAGGAAACAGAGGCGGGGAATCAGAGGCAGGGAAACAGAGGTGGGGAATCAGATATGGGGAATCAGAGGTGGGGAATCAGAGGTTGGGAAACAGAGGCAGGGAATCAGAGGCGGGGAGTCAGAGGCGGGGAATCAGAGG
This sequence comes from Narcine bancroftii, assembly GCF_036971445.1. Taxonomy (NCBI): domain Eukaryota; kingdom Metazoa; phylum Chordata; class Chondrichthyes; order Torpediniformes; family Narcinidae; genus Narcine; species Narcine bancroftii. The sequence goes on from NC_091474.1 coordinate 58,321,347, forward strand.
CAGGGAATCAGATGTGCGGAATCAGAGATGGGGAATCAGAGGCAGTGAATCAGAGGCGGGGAACCAGAGGCGGGGATTCAGAGGCGGGGAATCAGAGCTGGGGAATCAGAGGCGGGGAATCAGAGGCAGGGAATCAAACACGGGGAATCAGAGGTGGGGTATCAGAGCTGGGGAATCAGAGGCGGGGAATCAGAGTTGGGGAATCAGAGGCGAGGAATCAGATATTAGGAAACAGAGGCGGGGAATCAGAGGCAGGGAAACAGAGGTGGGGAATCAGATATGGGGAATCAGAGGTGGGGAATCAGAGGTTGGGAAACAGAGGCAGGGAATCAGAGGCGGGGAGTCAGAGGCGGGGAATCAGAGGCAGGGAATCAGATGTGCGGAATCAGAGATGGGGAATCAGAGGCAGTGAATCAGAGGCGGGGAACCAGAGGCGGGGATTCAGAGGCGGGGAATCAGAGCGGGGGAATCAGAGGCGGGGAATCAGAGCTGGGGAATCAGAGGCAGGGAATCAGAGTTGGGGATTCAGAGGCGGGGAATCAGAGCTGGGGAATCAGAGGCGGGGAATCAGAGGCAGGGAATCAGAGGCGGGGAATCAGAAGCAGGGAATCAGATATGGGGATTCAGAGGTGGGGAAATCAGAGGTTGGGAATCAGAGGCAGGGAATCGGAGGCAGGGAATCAGAGGCAGGGAATCAGATGTGGGGAATCAGAGGCGGGGAATCAGAGCTGGGGAATCAGAGTCGGGGAATCAGAGTTTGGGAATCAGAGGCGGGGAATTAGATATGGGGAAACAGAGGCGGGGAATCAGAGGTGGGGAAACAGAGCTGGGGAATCAGAGGCGGCTAATCAGAGTTGGGGAATCAGAGGTGGGGAATCAGACATGGGGAAGCAGAGGCGGGGAATCAGAGGCGCGGAAAGAGAGGCGGGGAATCAGATATGGGGAATCAGAGGTGGGGAATCAGATATGGGGAAACAGAGGCGGGGAATCAGAGGCGGGGAAACAGAGGTGGGGAATCTGATATGGGGAATCTGAGGTGGCGAATGAAAGGCGGTGAATCTGAGATGGGGAATCAGAGGCGGGGAATCAGAGGCAGGGAATCAAACACGGGGAATCAGAGGTGGGGAATCAGAGCTGGGGAATCAGAGACGGGGAATCAGAGTTGTGGAATCAGAGGCGGGGAATCAGATATGGGGAAACAGAGGTGGGGAATCAGAGGCAGGGAAACAGAGGTGGGGAATCAGATATGGGGAATCGGAGGTGGGGAATCAGAGGTTGGGAAACAGAGGCAGGGATCAGAGGCGGGGAGTCAGAGGCGGGGAATCAGAGGCAGGGAATCAGATGTGCGGAATCAGAGTTGGGGAATCAGAGGCAGCGAATCAGAAGCGGGGAACCAGATGCGGGGAATCAGATATGGGTAATCCGAGGCGGGGAATCAGAGTTGGGGAATCAGAGGCGGGGAATCAGATATGGGGAAAGAGAGGCGGTGAATCAGAGGCAGGGAAACAGAGGCGGGGAATCTGATATGGGGAATCAGAGGTGACGAATGAAAGGCGGTGAATCAGAGATGGGGAATCAGAGGCGGGGAATCAGAGGCAGGGAATCAAACACGGGGAATCAGCGGTGGGGTATCAGAGCTGGGGAATCAGAGGCGGGGAATCTGAGTTGGGGAATCAGAGGCGGGGAATCAGATATTGGGAAACAGAGTCGGGGAATCAGAGGCAGGGAAACAGAGGTGGGGAATCAGATATGGGGAAACAGAGGTGGGGAATCAGAGTTTGGGAAACAGAGGCAGGGAATCAGAGGCGGGGAGTCAGAGGCGGGGAATCAGAGGCAGGGAATCAAATGTGCGGAATCAGAGATGGGGAATCAGAGGCAGCGAATCAGAGGCGGGGAACCAGAGGCGGGGATTCAGAGGCGGGGAATCAGATATGGGGAAACAGAGGCGGGGAATTAGAGGCGGGCAAACAGAGGCGGGGAATCAGATATGGGGAATCAGAGGTGGGGAATCAGAGGTTGTGAATCAGAGATGGGGAATCACAGGCGGGAAATCAAAGGCAGGGAATCAGAGCTGGGGAATCAGAGGCGGGGAATCAGAGCTGGGGAATCAGAGGCGGGGAATCAGAGCTGGGGAATCAGAGGCAGGGAATCAGAGTTGGGGATTCAGAGGAGGGGAATCAGAGCTGGGGAATCAGTGGCGGGGAATAAGAGGCAGGGAATCAGAGGCGGGGAATCAGAGGCAGGGAATCAGATATGGGGATTCAGAGGTGGGGAATCAGAGGTTGGGAATCAGAGGCAGGGAATCAGAGGCAGGGTATCAGAGGCAGGGAATCAGATGTGGGGAATCAGAGGCTGGGAATCAGAGCTGGGGAATCAGAGGCGTGGAATCAGAGTTTGGGAATCAGAGGCGGGGAATTAGATATGGGGAAACAGAGGCGGGGAATCAGAGGTGGGGAAACAGAGCTGGTGAATCAGAGGCGGGGAATCAGAGTTGGGGAATCAGAGGCGGGGAATCAGATATGGGGAATCAGAGGCGGGGAATCAGAGGCGCGGAAAGAGAGGCGGGGAATCAGATATGGGGAATCAGAGGTGGGGAATCAGGGGCGTGGTATCAGAGGCTGGGTATCAGACACGGGGATTCAGAGGCGGGGAATTAGAGATGGGGAATCAGAGGCGGGGAATCAGAGGCAGGGAATCAGATGCGGGGAATCAGAGGCGGGGAATCAGAGTCCAGGAATCAGAGGCGGGGAATCAGAGTTGGGGAATCAGAGGCGGGGAATCAGATATGGGGAAACAGAGGCGGGGAATCAGAGGCGGGGAAACAGAGGCGGGGAATCAGAGGCGGGGAAACAGAGGCGGGGAATCAGAGGCAGGGAAACAGAGGTGGGGAATCAGATATGGGGAATCAGAGGTGGGGAATCAGAGGTCGGGAATGAGAGGCCGGGAATCAGAGGCCGGGGAATCAGAGGCGGGGAATCAGAGATGGGGAATCAGAGGCGGGGTATCAAACACGGGGAATCAGAGCTGGGGAATCAGAGGCGGGGAATCAGAGTTGGCGGATCAGATATGGGGAATCAGAGTTGGGGAATCAGGGGCGGGGAATCAGTGGCAGGGAATCAGAGGTGGGAATCAGAGGCGGGGAATCAGAGGCAGGGAATCAGACACGGGGAATCAGAGGCGGGGAATCAGAGATGGGGAATCAGAGGCGGTGAATCAGAGGCAGGGAATCGGACACCGGGAATCAGAGGCGGGGAATCAGAGCTGGGGAATCAGAGGCGGGGAATCAGAGTTGGCGAATCAGAGCGGGGAATCAGATGTGGTGAATCAGAGGTGGGGAATCAGAGGTTGTGAATCAGAGATGGGGAATCACAGGCGGGAAATCAGAGGCAAGGAATCAGAGCTGGGGAATCAGAGGAGGGGAATCAGAGCTGGGGAATCAGAGGCAGGGAATCAGAGTTGGGGATTCAGAGGCGGGGAATCTGAGCTGGGGAATCAGAAGCGGGGAATCAGAGGTGGGCAATCAGAGGCAGGGAATCAGAGGCGGGGAATCAGAGGCAGGGAATCAGATGTGGGGAATCAGAGGCAGGGAATCAGAGCTGGGGTATCAGAGGCGGGGAATCCGAGTTTGGGAATCAGAGGCGGGGAATCAGATATGGGGAATCAGAGGCGGGGAATCAGAGGCGCGGAAAGAGAGGCGGGAAATCAGATATGGGGAATCAGTGGTGGGGAATTAGGGGAGGGGTATCAGAGGCTGGGTATCAGACACCGGGATTCAGGGGCGGGGAATCAGAGATGGGGAATCAGAGGCGGGGAATCAGAGGCAGGGAATCAGACGCCGGGAATCAGAGGCGGGGAATCAGAGCTGGGTAATCAGAGGCGGGGAATCAGAGTTGGGGAATCAGAGGCGGAGAATCTGATATGGGGAAAGAGAGGCGGGGAATCAGAGGCTGGGAAACAGAGGCGGGGAATCTGATATGGGGAATCAGAGGTGGCGAATGAAAGGCGGTGAATCAGAGATGGGGAATCAGAGGCGGGGAATCAGAGGCAGGGAATCAAACACGGGGAATCAGAGGTGGGGTATCAGAGCTGGGGAATCAGATGCGGGGAATAAGAGTTGGGGAATCAGAGGCGAGGAATCAGATATTGGGAAACAGAGGCGGGGAATCAGAGGCAGGGAAACAGAGGTGGGGAATCAGATATGGGGAATCAGAGGTGGGGAATCAGAGGTTGGGAAACAGAGGCAGGGAATCAGAGGCGGGGAGTCAGAGGCGGGGAATCAGAGGCAGGGAATCAGATGTGCGGAATCAGAGATGGGGAATCAGAGGCAGCGAATCAGAGGCGGGGAACCAGAGGCGGGGATTCAGAGGCCGGGAATCAGATATGGGGAAACAGAGGCGGGGAATTAGAGGCGGGCAAACAGAGGCGGGGAATCAGATATGGGGAATCAGAGGTGGGGAATCAGAGGTTGTGAATCAGAGATGGGGAATCACAGGCGGGAAATCAGAGGCAGGGAATCAGAGCTGGGGAATCAGAGGCGGGGAATCAGAGCTGGGGAATCAGAGGCAGGGAATCAGAGTTGGGGATTCAGAGGCGGGGAATCAGAGCTGGGGAATCAGAGGCGGGGAATCAGAGGCAGGGAATCAGAGGCGGGGAATCAGAGGCAGGGAATCAGATATGGGGATTCAGAGGTGGGGAAATCAGAGGTTGGGAATCAGAGGCAGGGAATCGGAGGCAGGGAATCAGAGGCAGGGAATCAGATGTGGGGAATCAGAGGCGGGGAATCAGAGCTGGGGAATCAGAGTCGGGGAATCAGAGTTTGGGAATCAGAGGCGGGGAATTAGATATGGGGAAACAGAGGCGGGGAATCAGAGGTGGGGAAACAGAGCTGGGGAATCAGAGGCGGGGAATCAGAGTTGGGGAATCAGAGGTGGGGAATCAGACATGGGGAAGCAGAGGCGGGGAATCAGAGGCGCGGAAAGAGAGGCGGGGAATCAGATATGGGGAATCAGAGGTGGGGAATCAGATATGGGGAAACAGAGGCGGGGAATCAGAGGCGGGGAAACAGAGGTGGGGAATCTGATATGGGGAATCAGAGGTGGCGAATGAAAGGCGGTGAATCTGAGATGGGGAATCAGAGGCGGGGAATCAGAGGCAGGGAATCAAACACGGGGAATCAGAGGTGGGGAATCAGAGCTGGGGAATCAGAGGCGGGGAATCAGAGTTGTGGAATCAGAGGCGGGGAATCAGATATGGGGAAACAGAGGTGGGGAATCAGAGGCAGGGAAACAGAGGTGGGGAATCAGATATGGGGAATCAGAGGTGGGGAATCAGAGGTTGGGAAACAGAGGCAGGGAATCAGAGGCGGGGAGTCAGAGGCGGGGCATCAGAGGCAGGGAATCAGATGTGCGGAATCAGAGTTGGGGAATCAGAGGCAGCGAATCAGAGGCGGGGAACCAGATGCGGGGAATCAGATATGGGTAATCCGAGGCGGGGAATCAGAGTTGGGGAATCAGAGGCGGGGAATCAGATATGGGGAAAGAGAGGCGGTGAATCAGAGGCGGGGAAACAGAGGCCGGGAATCTGATATGGGGAATCAGAGGTGACGAATGAAAGGCGGTGAATCAGAGATGGGGAATCAGAGGCGGGGAATCAGAGGCAGGGAATCAAACACGGGGAATCAGAGGTGGGGTATCAGAGCTGGGGAATCAGAGGCGGGGAATCTGAGTTGGGGAATCAGAGGTGGGGAATCAGATATTGGGAAACAGAGGCGGGGAGTCAGAGGCAGGGAAACAGAGGTGGGGAATCAGATATGGGGAAACAGAGGTGGGGAATCAGAGGTTGGGAAACAGAGGCAGGGAATCAGAGGCGGGGAGTCAGAGGCGGGGAATCAGAGGCAGGGAATCAAATGTGCGGAATCAGAGATGGGGAATCAGAGGCAGCGAATCAGAGGCGGGGAACCAGAGGCGGGGATTCAGAGGCGGGGAATCAGATATGGGGAAACAGAGGCGGGGAATTAGAGGCGGGCAAACAGAGGCGGGGAATCAGATATGGGGAATCAGAGGTGGGGAATCAGAGGTTGTGAATCAGAGATGGGGAATCACAGGCGGGAAATCAAAGGCAGGGAATCAGAGCTGGGGAATCAGAGGCGGGGAATCAGAGCTGGGGAATCAGAGGCGGGGAATCAGAGCTGGGGAATCAGAGGCAGGGAATCAGAGTTGGGGATTCAGAGGAGGGGAATCAGAGCTGGGGAATCAGTGGCGGGGAATCAGAGGCAGGGAATCAGAGGCGGGGAATCAGAGGCAGGGAATCAGATATGGGGATTCAGAGGTGGGGAATCAGAGGTTGGGAATCAGAGGCAGGGAATCGGAGGCAGGGTATCAGAGGCAGGGAATCAGATGTGGGGAATCAGAGGCTGGGAATCAGAGCTGGGGAATCAGAGGCGTGGAATCAGAGTTTGGGAATCAGAGGCGGGGAATTAGATATGGGGAAACAGAGGCGGGGAATCAGAGGTGGGGAAACAGAGCTGGTGAATCAGAGGCGGGGAATCAGAGTTGGGGAATCAGAGGCGGGGAATCAGATATGGGGAATCAGAGGCGGGGAATCAGAGGCGCGGAAAGAGAGGCGGGGAATCAGATATGGGGAATCAGAGGTGGGGAATCAGGGGCGTGGTATCAGAGGCTGGGTATCAGACACGGGGATTCAGAGGCGGGGAATCAGAGATGGGGAATCAGAGGCGGGGAATCAGAGGCAGGGAATCAGATGCGGGGAATCAGAGGCGGGGAATCAGAGTCCAGGAATCAGAGGCGGGGAATCAGAGTTGGGGAATCAGAGGCGGGGAATCAGATATGGGGAAACAGAGGCGGGGAATCAGAGGCGGGGAAACAGAGGCGGGGAATCTGATATGGGGAATCAGAGGTGGCGAATGAAAGGAAGTGAATCAGAGATGGGGAATCAGAGGCGGGGAATCAGAGGCAGGGAATCAAACACGGTGAATAAGAGGCGGGGAATCAGAGCTGGAGAATCAGAGGCGGGGAATCAGAGTTGGGCAATCAGAGGCGGGGAATCAAATATGGGCAACCAGAGGCGGGGAATCAGAGGCAGGGAAACAGAGGTGGGGAATCAGATATGGGGTATCAGAGGTGGGGAATCAGAGGTTGGGAAACAGAGGCAGGGAATCAGAGGCGGGGAGTCAGAGGCGGGGAATCAGAGGCAGGGAATCAGATGTGCGGAATCAGAGATGGAGAATCAGATGCAGCGAAAAAGAGGTGGGGAACCAGAGGCGGGGAATCAGAGGCCGGGAATCAGAGGCCGGGAATGAGAGGCCGGGAATCAGAGGCCGGGGAATCAGAGGCGGGGAATCAGAGATGGGGAATCAGAGGCGGGGAATCAAACACGGGGAATCAGAGCTGGGGAATCAGAGGCGGGGAATCAGAGTTGGCGAATCAGATATGGGGAATCAGAGGTGGGGAATCAGGGGCGGGGAATCAGTGGCAGGGAATCAGAGGTGGGAATCAGAGGCGGGGCATCAGAGGCAGGGAATCAGACACGGGGAATCAGAGGCGGGGAATCAGAGATGGGGAATCAGAGGCGGTGAATCAGAGGCAGGGAATCGGACACCTGGAATCAGAGGCGGGGAATCAGAGCTGGGGAATCAGAGGCGGGGAATCAGAGTTGGGGAATCAGAGGCGGGGAATCAGATGTGGTGAATCAGAGGTGGGGAATCAGAGGTTGTGAATCAGAGATGGGGAATCACAGGCGGGAAATCAGAGGCAGGGAATCAGAGCTGGGGAATCAGAGGAGGGGAATCAGAGCTGGGGAATCAGAGGCAGGGAATCAGAGTTGGGGATTCAGAGGCGGGGAATCAGAGCTGGGGAATCAGAAGCGGGGAATCAGAGGTGGGGAATCAGAGGCAGGGAATCAGAGGCAGGCAATCAGATATGGGGATTCAGAGGCAGGGAATCAGATGTGGGGAATCAGAGGCAGGGAATCAGAGCTGGGGAATCAGAGGCGGGGAATCAGAGCTGGGGAATCAGAGGCGGGGAATCAGATATGGGGAATCAGAGGCGGGGAATCAGAGGCGCGGAAAGAGAGGCGGGAAATCAGATATAGGGAATCAGAGGTGGGGAATCAGGGGAGGGGTATCAGAGGCTGGGTATCAGACACGGGGATTCAGAGGCGGGGAATCAGAGATGGGGAATCAGAGGCGCGGAATAAGAGGCAGGGAATCAGACGCGGGCAATCAGAGGCGGGGAATCAGAGCTGGGTAATCAGAGGTGGGGAATCAGAGTTGGGGAATCAGAGGCGGGGAATCAGATATGGGGAAAGAGAGGCGGGGAATCAGAGGCGGGGAAACAGAGGCGGGGAATTCTATATTGGGAATCAGAGGTGGCGAATGAAAGGCGGTGAATCAGAGATGGGGAATCAGAGGCGGGGAATCAGAGGCAGGGAATCAAACACGGGGAATCAGAGGTGGGGTATCAGAGCTGGGGAATCAGAGGCGGGGAATCAGAGTTGGGGAATCAGAGGCGAGGAATCAGATATTAGGAAACAGAGGCGGGGAATCAGAGGCAGGGAAACAGAGGTGGGGAATCAGATATGGGGAATCAGAGGTGGGGAATCAGAGGTTGGGAAACAGAGGCAGGGAATCAGAGGCGGGGAGTCAGAGGCGGGGAATCAGAGGCAGGGAATCAGATGTGTGGAATCAGAGATGGGGAATCAGAGGCAGCGAATCAGAGGCGGGGAACCAGATGCGGGGATTCAGAGGCGGGGAATCAGAGCTGGGGAATAAGAGGCGGGGAATCAGAGCTGGGGAATCAGAGGCAGGGAATCAGAGTTGGGGATTCAGAGGCGGGGAATCAGAGCTGGGGAATCAGAGGCGGGGAATCAGAGGCAGGGAATCAGAGGCGGGGAATCAGAGGCAGGGAATCAGATATGGGGATTCAGAGGTGGGGAAATCAGAGGTTGGGAATCAGAGGCAGAGAATCGGAGGCAGGGAATCATAGGCAGGGAATCAGATGTGGGGAATCAGAGGCGGGGAATCAGAGCTGGGGAATCAGAGTCGGGGAATCAGAGTTTGGGAATCAGAGGCGGGGAATTAGATATGGGGAAACAGAGGCGGGGAATCAGAGGTGGGGAAACAGAGCTGGGGAATCAGAGGCGGGGAATCAGAGTTGGGGAATCAGAGGTGGGGAATCAGACATGGGGAAGCAGAGGCGGGGAATCAGAGGCGCGGAAAGAGAGGCGGGGAATCAGATATGGGGAATCAGAGGTGGGGAATCAGATATGGGGAAACAGAGGCGGGGAATCAGAGGCGGGGAAACAGAGGTGGGGAATCTGATATGGGGAATCTGAGGTGGCGAATGAAAGGCGGTGAATCTGAGATGGGGAATCAGAGGCGGGGAATCAGAGGCAGGGAATCAAACACGGGGAATCAGAGCTGGGGAATCAGAGCTGGGGAATCAGAGACGGGGAATCAGAGTTGGGGAATCAGAGGCGGGGAATCAGATATGGGGAAACAGAGGTGGGGAATCAGAGGCAGGGAAACAGAGGTGGGGAATCAGATATGGGGAATCAGAGGTGGGGAATCAGAGGTTGGGAAACAGAGGCAGGGAATCAGAGGCGGGGAGTCAGAGGCGGGGAATCAGAGGCAGGGAATCAGATGTGCGGAATCAGAGTTGGGGAATCAGAGGCAGCGAATCAGAGGCGGGGAACCAGATGCGGGGAATCAGAGGCGGGGAATCAGATATGGGGAAACAGAGGCGGGGAATCAGAGGCGGGGAATCAGATATGGGGAAAGAGAGGCGGTGAATCAGAGGCAGGGAAACAGAGGCGGGGAATCTGATATGGGGAATCAGAGGTGACGAATGAAAGGCGGTGAATCAGAGATGGGGAATCAGAGGCGGGGAATCAGAGGCAGGGAATCAAACACGGGGAATCAGAGGTGGGGTATCAGAGCTGGGGAATCAGAGGCGGGGAATCTGAGTTGGGGAATCAGAGGCGGGGAATCAGATATTGGGAAACAGAGTCGGGGAATCAGAGGCAGGGAAACAGAGGTGGGGAATCAGATATGGGGAAACAGAGGTGGGGAATCAGAGTTTGGGAAACAGAGGCAGGGAATCAGAGGCGGGGAGTCAGAGGCGGGGAATCAGAGGCAGGGAATCAAATGTGCGGAATCAGCGATGGGGAATCAGAGGCAGCGAATCAGAGGCGGGGAACCAGAGGCGGGGATTCAGAGGCGGGGAATCAGATATGGGGAAACAGAGGCGGGGAATTAGAGGCGGGCAAACAGAGGCGGGGAATCAGATATGGGGAATCAGAGGTGGGGAATCAGAGGTTGTGAATCAGAGATGGGGAATCACAGGCGGGAAATCAAAGGCAGGGAATCAGAGCTGGGGAATCAGAGGCGGGGAATCAGAGCTGGGGAATCAGAGGCGGGGAATCAGAGCTGGGGAATCAGAGGCAGGGAATCAGAGTTGGGGATTCAGAGGAGGGGAATCAGAGCTGGGGAATCAGTGGCGGGGAATAAGAGGCAGGGAATCAGAGGCGGGGAATCAGAGGCAGGGAATCAGATATGGGGATTCAGAGGTGGGGAATCAGAGGTTGGGAATCAGAGGCAGGGAATCGGAGGCAGGGTATCAGAGGCAGGGAATCAGATGTGGGGAATCAGAGGCTGGGAATCAGAGCTGGGGAATCAGAGGCGTGGAATCAGAGTTTGGGAATCAGAGGCGGGGAATTAGATATGGGGAAACAGAGGCGGGGAATCAGAGGTGGGGAAACAGAGCTGGTGAATCAGAGGCGGGGAATCAGAGTTGGGGAATCAGAGGCGGGGAATCAGATATGGGGAATCAGAGGCGGGGAATCAGAGGCGCGGAAAGAGAGGCGGGGAATCAGATATGGGGAATCAGAGGTGGGGAATCAGGGGCGTGGTATCAGAGGCTGGGTATCAGACACGGGGATTCAGAGGCGGGGAATTAGAGATGGGGAATCAGAGGCGGGGAATCAGAGGCAGGGAATCAGATGCGGGGAATCAGAGGCGGGGAATCAGAGTCCAGGAATCAGAGGCGGGGAATCAGAGTTGGGGAATCAGAGGCGGGGAATCAGATATGGGGAAACAGAGGCGGGGAATCAGAGGCGGGGAAACAGAGGCGGGGAATCAGAGGCGGGGAATCAGATATTGGGAAACAGAGGCGGGGAATCAGAGGCAGGGAAACAGAGGTGGGGAATCAGATATGGGGAATCAGAGGTGGGGAATCAGAGGTCGGGAATGAGAGGCCGGGAATCAGAGGCCGGGGAATCAGAGGCGGGGAATCAGAGATGGGGAATCAGAGGCGGGGTATCAAACACGGGGAATCAGAGCTGGGGAATCAGAGGCGGGGAATCAGAGTTGGCGAATCAGATATGGGGAATCAGAGTTGGGGAATCAGGGGCGGGGAATCAGTGGCAGGGAATCAGAGGTGGGAATCAGAGGCGGGGAATCAGAGGCAGGGAATCAGACACGGGGAATCAGAGGCGGGGAATCAGAGATGGGGAATCAGAGGCGGTGAATCAGAGGCAGGGAATCGGACACCGGGAATCAGAGGCGGGGAATCAGAGCTGGGGAATCAGAGGCGGGGAATCAGAGTTGGCGAATCAGAGCGGGGAATCAGATGTGGTGAATCAGAGGTGGGGAATCAGAGGTTGTGAATCAGAGATGGGGAATCACAGGCGGGAAATCAGAGGCAAGGAATCAGAGCTGGGGAATCAGAGGAGGGGAATCAGAGCTGGGGAATCAGAGGCAGGGAATCAGAGTTGGGGATTCAGAGGCGGGGAATCTGAGCTGGGGAATCAGAAGCGGGGAATCAGAGGCGGGCAATCAGAGGCAGGGAATCAGAGGCGGGGAATCAGAGGCAGGGAATCAGATGTGGGGAATCAGAGGCAGGGAATCAGAGCTGGGGTATCAGAGGCGGGGAATCAGAGTTTGGGAATCAGAGGCGGGGAATCAGATATGGGGAATCAGAGGCGGGGAATCAGAGGCGCGGAAAGAGAGGCGGGAAATCAGATATGGGGAATCAGAGGTGGGGAATCAAGGGAGGGGTATCAGAGGCTGGGTATCAGACACGGGGATTCAGGGGCGGGGAATCAGAGATGGGGAATCAGAGGCGGGGAATCAGAGGCAGGGAATCAGACGCCGGGAATCAGAGGCGGGGAATCAGAGCTGGGTAATCAGAGGCGGGGAATCAGAGTTGGGGAATCAGAGGCGGAGAATCTGATATGGGGAAAGAGAGGCGGGGAATCAGAGGCTGGGAAACAGAGGCGGGGAATCTGATATGGGGAATCAGAGGTGGCGAATGAAAGGCGGTGAATCAGAGATGGGGAATCAGAGGCGGGGAATCAGAGGCAGGGAATCAAACACGGGGAATCAGAGGTGGGGTATCAGAGCTGGGGAATCAGATGCGGGGAATAAGAGTTGGGGAATCAGAGGCGAGGAATCAGATATTGGGAAACAGAGGCGGGGAATCAGAGGCAGGGAAACAGAGGTGGGGAATCAGATATGGGGAATCAGAGGTGAGGAATCAGAGGTTGGGAAACAGAGGCAGGGAATCAGAGGCGGGGAGTCAGAGGCGGGGAATCAGAGGCAGGGAATCAGATGTGCGGAATCAGAGATGGGGAATCAGAGGCAGCGAATCAGAGGCGGGGAACCAGAGGCGGGGATTCAGAGGCCGGGAATCAGATATGGGGAAACAGAGGCGGGGAATTAGAGGCGGGCAAACAGAGGCGGGGAATCAGATATGGGGAATCAGAGGTGGGGAATCAGAGGTTGTGAATCAGAGATGGGGAATCACAGGCGGGAAATCAGAGGCAGGGAATCAGAGCTGGGGAATCAGAGGCGGGGAATCAGAGCTGGGGAATCAGAGGCAGGGAATCAGAGTTGGGGATTCAGAGGCGGGGAATCAGAGCTGGGGAATCAGAGGCGGGGAATCAGAGGCAGGGAATCAGAGGCGGGGAATCAGAGGCAGGGAATCAGATATGGGGATTCAGAGGTGGGGAAATCAGAGGTTGGGAATCAGAGGCAGGGAATCGGAGGCAGGGAATCAGAGGCAGGGAATCAGATGTGGGGAATCAGAGGCGGGGAATCAGAGCTGGGGAATCAGAGTCGGGGAATCAGAGTTTGGGAATCAGAGGCGGGGAATTAGATATGGGGAAACAGAGGCGGGGAATCAGAGGTGGGGAAACAGAGCTGGGGAATCAGAGGCGGGGAATTAGAGTTGGGGAATCAGAGGTGGGGAATCAGACATGGGGAAGCAGAGGCGGGGAATCAGAGGCGCGGAAAGAGAGGCGGGGAATCAGATATGGGGAATCAGAGGTGGGGAATCAGATATGGGGAAACAGAGGCGGGGAATCAGAGGCGGGGAAACAGAGGTGGGGAATCTGATATGGGGAATCAGAGGTGGCGAATGAAAGGCGGTGAATCTGAGATGGGGAATCAGAGGCGGGGAATCAGAGGCAGGGAATCAAACACGGGGAATCAGAGGTGGGGAATCAGAGCTGGGGAATCAGAGGCGGGGAATCAGAGTTGTGGAATCAGAGGCGGGGAATCAGATATGGGGAAACAGAGGTGGGGAATCAGAGGCAGGGAAACAGAGGTGGGGAATCAGATATGGGGAATCAGAGGTGGGGAATCAGAGGTTGGGAAACAGAGGCAGGGAATCAGAGGCGGGGAGTCAGAGGCGGGGCATCAGAGGCAGGGAATCAGATGTGCGGAATCAGAGTTGGGGAATCAGAGGCAGCGAATCAGAGGCGGGGAACCAGATGCGGGGAATCAGATATGGGTAATCCGAGGCGGTGAATCAGAGTTGGGGAATCAGAGGCGGGGAATCAGATATGGGGAAAGAGAGGCGGTGAATCAGAGGCGGGGAAACAGAGGCGGGGAATCTGATATGGGGAATCAGAGGTGACGAATGAAAGGCGGTGAATCAGAGATGGGGAATCAGAGGCGGGGAATCAGAGGCAGGGAATCAAACACGGGGAATCAGAGGTGGGGTATCAGAGCTGGGGAATCAGAGGCGGGGAATCTGAGTTGGGGAATCAGAGGCGGGGAATCAGATATTGGGAAACAGAGGCGGGGAGTCAGAGGCAGGGAAACAGAGGTGGGGAATCAGATATGGGGAAACAGAGGTGGGGAATCAGAGGTTGGGAAACAGAGGCAGGGAATCAGAGGCGGGGAGTCAGAGGCGGGGAATCAGAGGCAGGGAATCAAATGTGCGGAATCAGAGATGGGGAATCAGAGGCAGCGAATCAGAGGCGGGGAACCAGAGGCGGGGATTCAGAGGCGGGGAATCAGATATGGGGAAACAGAGGCGGGGAATTAGAGGCGGGCAAACAGAGGCGGGGAATCAGATATGGGGAATCAGAGGTGGGGAATCAGAGGTTGTGAATCAGAGATGGGGAATCACAGGCGGGAAATCAAAGGCAGGGAATCAGAGCTGGGGAATCAGAGGCGGGGAATCAGAGCTGGGGAATCAGAGGCGGGGAATCAGAGCTCGGGAATCAGAGGCAGGGAATCAGAGTTGGGGATTCAGAGGAGGGGAATCAGAGCTGGGGAATCAGTGGCGGGGAATCAGAGGCAGGGAATCAGAGGCGGGGAATCAGAGGCAGGGAATCAGATATGGGGATTCAGAGGTGGGGAATCAGAGGTTGGGAATCAGAGGCAGGGAATCGGAGGCAGGGTATCAGAGGCAGGGAATCAGATGTGGGGAATCAGAGGCTGGGAATCAGAGCTGGGGAATCAGAGGCGTGGAATCAGAGTTTGGGAATCAGAGGCGGGGAATTAGATATGGGGAAACAGAGGCGGGGAATCAGAGGTGGGGAAACAGAGCTGGTGAATCAGAGGCGGGGAATCAGAGTTGGGGAATCAGAGGCGGGGAATCAGATATGGGGAATCAGAGGCGGGGAATCAGAGGCGCGGAAAGAGAGGCGGGGAATCAGATATGGGGAATCAGAGGTGGGGAATCAGGGGCGTGGTATCAGAGGCTGGGTATCAGACACGGGGATTCAGAGGCGGGGAATCAGAGATGGGGAATCAGAGGCGGGGAATCAGAGGCAGGGAATCAGATGCGGGGAATCAGAGGCGGGGAATCAGAGTCCAGGAATCAGAGGCGGGGAATCAGAGTTGGGGAATCAGAGGCGGGGAATCAGATATGGGGAAACAGAGGCGGGGAATCAGAGGCGGGGAAACAGAGGCGGGGAATCTGATATGGGGAATCAGAGGTGGCGAATGAAAGGAAGTGAATCAGAGATGGGGAATCAGAGGTGGGGAATCAGAGGCAGGGAATCAAACACGGTGAATAAGAGGCGGGGAATCAGAGCTGGAGAATCAGAGGCGGGGAATCAGAGTTGGGCAATCAGAGGCGGGGAATCAAATATGGGCAACCAGAGGCGGGGAATCAGAGGCAGGGAAACAGAGGTGGGGAATCAGATATGGGGTATCAGAGGTGGGGAATCAGAGGTTGGGAAACAGAGGCAGGGAATCAGAGGCGGGGAGTCAGAGGCGGGGAATCAGAGGCAGGGAATCAGATGTGCGGAATCAGAGATGGAGAATCAGATGCAGCGAAAAAGAGGCGGGGAACCAGAGGCGGGGAATCAGAGGCCGGGAATCAGAGGCCGGGAATGAGAGGCCGGGAATCAGATGCCGGGGAATCAGAGGCGGGGAATCAGAGATGGGGAATCAGAGGCGGGGAATCAAACACGGGGAATCAGAGCTGGGGAATCAGAGGCGGGGAATCAGAGTTGGCGAATCAGATATGGGGAATCAGAGGTGGGGAATCAGGGGCGGGGAATCAGTGGCAGGGAATCAGAGGTGGGAATCAGAGGCGGGGCATCAAAGGCAGGGAATCAGACACGGGGAATCAGAGGCGGGGAATCAGAGATGGGGAATCAGAGGCGGTGAATCAGAGGCAGGGAATCGGACACCTGGAATCAGAGGCGGGGAATCAGAGCTGGGGAATCAGAGGCGGGGAATCAGAGTTGGGGAATCAGAGGCGGGGAATCAGATGTGGTGAATCAGAGGTGGGGAATCAGAGGTTGTGAATCAGAGATGGGGAATCACAGGCGGGAAATCAGAGGCAGGGAATCAGAGCTGGGGAATCAGAGGAGGGGAATCAGAGCTGGGGAATCAGAGGCAGGGAATCAGAGTTGGGGATTCAGAGGCGGGGAATCAGAGCTGGGGAATCAGAAGCGGGGAATCAGAGGTGGGGAATCAGAGGCGGGGAATCAGAGGCAGGGAATCAGAGGCGGGGAATCAGAGGCAGGGAATCAGATATGGGGATTCAGAGGTGGGGAAATCAGAGGTTGGGAATCAGAGGCAGGGAATCGGAGGCAGGGAATCAGAGGCAGGGAATCAGATGTGGGGAATCAGAGGCGGGGAATCAGAGCTGGGGAATCAGAGTCGGGGAATCAGAGTTTGGGAATCAGAGGCGGGGAATTAGATATGGGGAAACAGAGGCGGGGAATCAGAGGTGGGGAAACAGAGCTGGGGAATCAGAGGCGGGGAATCAGAGTTGGGGAATCAGAGGTGGGGAATCAGACATGGGGAAGCAGAGGCGGGGAATCAGAGGCGCGGAAAGAGAGGCGGGGAATCAGATATGGGGAATCAGAGGTGGGGAATCAGATATGGGGAAACAGAGGCGGGGAATCAGAGGCGGGGAAACAGAGGTGGGGAATCTGATATGGGGAATCAGAGGTGGCGAATGAAAGGCGGTGAATCTGAGATGGGGAATCAGAGGCGGGGAATCAGAGGCAGGGAATCAAACACGGGGAATCAGAGGTGGGGAATCAGAGCTGGGGAATCAGAGGCGGGGAATCAGAGTTGTGGAATCAGAGGCGGGGAATCAGATATGGGGAAACAGAGGTGGGGTATCAGAGGCAGGGAAACAGAGGTGGGGAATCAGATATGGGGAATCAGAGGTGGGGAATCAGAGGTTGGGAAACAGAGGCAGGGAATCAGAGGCGGGGAGTCAGAGGCGGGGCATCAGAGGCAGGGAATCAGATGTGCGGAATCAGAGTTGGGGAATCAGAGGCAGCGAATCAGAGGCGGGGAACCAGATGCGGGGAATCAGATATGGGTAATCCGAGGCGGGGAATCAGAGTTGGGGAATCAGAGGCGGGGAATCAGATATGGGGAAAGAGAGGCGGTGAATCAGAGGCGGGGAAACAGAGGCGGGGAATCTGATATGGGGAATCAGAGGTGACGAATGAAAGGCGGTGAATCAGAGATGGGGAATCAGAGGCGGGGAATCAGAGGCAGGGAATCAAACACGGGGAATCAGAGGTGGGGTATCAGAGCTGGGGAATCAGAGGCGGGGAATCTGAGTTGGGGAATCAGAGGCGGGGAATCAGATATTGGGAAACAGAGGCGGGGAGTCAGAGGCAGGGAAACAGAGGTGGGGAATCAGATATGGGGAAACAGAGGTGGGGAATCAGAGGTTGGGAAACAGAGGCAGGGAATCAGAGGCGGGGAGTCAGAGGCGGGGAATCAGAGGCAGGGAATCAAATGTGCGGAATCAGAGATGGGGAATCAGAGGCAGCGAATCAGAGGCGGGGAACCAGAGGCGGGGATTCAGAGGCGGGGAATCAGATATGGGGAAACAGAGGCGGGGAATTAGAGGCGGGCAAACAGAGGCGGGGAATCAGATATGGGGAATCAGAGGTGGGGAATCAGAGGTTGTGAATCAGAGATGGGGAATCACAGGCGGGAAATCAAAGGCAGGGAATCAGAGCTGGGGAATCAGAGGCGGGGAATCAGAGCTGGGGAATCAGAGGCGGGGAATCAGAGCTCGGGAATCAGAGGCAGGGAATCAGAGTTGGGGATTCAGAGGAGGGGAATCAGAGCTGGGGAATCAGTGGCGGGGAATCAGAGGCAGGGAATCAGAGGCGGGGAATCAGAGGCAGGGAATCAGATATGGGGATTCAGAGGTGGGGAATCAGAGGTTGGGAATCAGAGGCAGGGAATCGGAGGCAGGGTATCAGAGGCAGGGAATCAGATGTGGGGAATCAGAGGCTGGGAATCAGAGCTGGGGAATCAGAGGCGTGGAATCAGAGTTTGGGAATCAGAGGCGGGGAATTAGATATGGGGAAACAGAGGCGGGGAATCAGAGGTGGGGAAACAGAGCTGGTGAATCAGAGGCGGGGAATCAGAATTGGGGAATCAGAGGCGGGGAATCAGATATGGGGAATCAGAGGCGGGGAATCAGAGGCGCGGAAAGAGAGGCGGGGAATCAGATATGGGGAATCAGAGGTGGGGAATCAGGGGCGTGGTATCAGAGGCTGGGTATCAGACACGGGGATTCAGAGGCGGGGAATCAGAGATGGGGAATCAGAGGCGGGGAATCAGAGGCAGGGAATCAGATGCGGGGAATCAGAGGCGGGGAATCAGAGTCCAGGAATCAGAGGCGGGGAATCAGAGTTGGGGAATCAGAGGCGGGGAATCAGATATGGGGAAACAGAGGCGGGGAATCAGAGGCGGGGAAACAGAGGCGGGGAATCTGATATGGGGAATCAGAGGTGGCGAATGAAAGGAAGTGAATCAGAGATGGGGAATCAGAGGCGGGGAATCAGAGGCAGGGAATCAAACACGGTGAATAAGAGGCGGGGAATCAGAGCTGGAGAATCAGAGGCGGGGAATCAGAGTTGGGCAATCAGAGGCGGGGAATCAAATATGGGCAACCAGAGGCGGGGAATCAGAGGCAGGGAAACAGAGGTGGGGAATCAGATATGGGGTATCAGAGGTGGGGAATCAGAGGTTGGGAAACAGAGGCAGGGAATCAGAGGCGGGGAGTCAGAGGCGGGGAATCAGAGGCAGGGAATCAGATGTGCGGAATCAGAGATGGAGAATCAGATGCAGCGAAAAAGAGGCGGGGAACCAGAGGCGGGGAATCAGAGGCCGGGAATCAGAGGCCGGGAATGAGAGGCCGGGAATCAGATGCCGGGGAATCAGAGGCGGGGAATCAGAGATGGGGAATCAGAGGCGGGGAATCAAACACGGGGAATCAGAGCTGGGGAATCAGAGGCGGGGAATCAGAGTTGGCGAATCAGATATGGGGAATCAGAGGTGGGGAATCAGGGGCGGGGAATCAGTGGCAGGGAATCAGAGGTGGGAATCAGAGGCGGGGCATCAGAGGCAGGGAATCAGACACGGGGAATCAGAGGCGGGGAATCAGAGATGGGGAATCAGAGGCGGTGAATCAGAGGCAGGGAATCGGACACCTGGAATCAGAGGCGGGGAATCAGAGCTGGGGAATCAGAGGCGGGGAATCAGAGTTGGGGAATCAGAGGCGGGGAATCAGATGTGGTGAATCAGAGGTGGGGAATCAGAGGTTGTGAATCAGAGATGGGGAATCACAGGCGGGAAATCAGAGGCAGGGAATCAGAGCTGGGGAATCAGAGGAGGGGAATCAGAGCTGGGGAATCAGAGGCAGGGAATCAGAGTTGGGGATTCAGAGGCGGGGAATCAGAGCTGGGGAATCAGAAGCGGGGAATCAGAGGTGGGGAATCAGAGGCAGGGAATCAGAGGCAGGCAATCAGATATGGGGATTCAGAGGCAGGGAATCAGATGTGGGGAATCAGAGGCAGGGAATCAGAGCTGGGGAATCAGAGGCGGGGAATCAGAGCTGGGGAATCAGAGGCGGGGAATCAGATATGGGGAATCAGAGGCGGGGAATCAGAGGCGCGGAAAGAGAGGCGGGAAATCAGATATAGGGAATCAGGGGTGGGGAATCAGGGGAGGGGTATCAGAGGCTGGGTATCAGACACGGGGATTCAGAGGCGGGGAATCAGAGATGGGGAATCAGAGGCGGGGAATAAGAGGCAGGGAATCTGACGCGGGCAATCAGAGGCGGGGAATCAGAGCTGGGTAATCAGAGGTGGGGAATCAGAGTTGGGGAATCAGAGGCGGGGAATCAGATATGGGGAAAGAGAGGCGGGGAATCAGAGGCGGGGAAACAGAGGCGGGGAATTCTATATGGGGAATCAGAGGTGGCGAATGAAAGGCGGTGAATCAGAGATGGGGAATCAGAGGCGGGGAATCAGAGGCAGGGAATCAAACACGGGGAATCAGAGGTGGGGTATCAGAGCTGGGGAATCAGAGGCGGGGAATCAGAGTTGGGGATTCAGAGGCGGGGAATCTGAGCTGGGGAATCAGAAGCGGGGAATCAGAGGCGGGCAATCAGAGGCAGGGAATCAGAGGCGGGGAATCAGAGGCAGGGAATCAGAGCTGGGGTATCAGAGGCGGGGAATCCGAGTTTGGGAATCAGAGGCGGGGAATCAGATATGGGGAATCAGAGGCGGGGAATCAGAGGCGCGGAAAGAGAGGCGGGAAATCAGATATGGGGAATCAGAGGTGGGGAATCAGGGGAGGGGTATCAGAGGCTGGGTATCAGACACGGGGATTCAGGGGCGGGGAATCAGAGATGGGGAATCAGAGGCGGGGAATCAGAGGCAGGGAATCAGACGCCGGGAATCAGAGGCGGGGAATCAGAGCTGGGTAATCAGAGGCGGGGAATCAGAGTTGGGGAATCAGAGGCGGAGAATCTGATATGGGGAAAGAGAGGCGGGGAATCAGAGGCTGGGAAACAGAGGCGGGGAATCTGATATGGGGAATCAGAGGTGGCGAATGAAAGGCGGTGAATCAGAGATGGGGAATCAGAGGCGGGGAATCAGAGGCAGGGAATCAAACACGGGGAATCAGAGGTGGGGTATCAGAGCTGGGGAATCAGATGCGGGGAATAAGAGTTGGGGAATCAGAGGCGAGGAATCAGATATTGGGAAACAGAGGCGGGGAATCAGAGGCAGGGAAACAGAGGTGGGGAATCAGATATGGGGAATCAGAGGTGGGGAAGCAGAGGTTGGGAAACAGAGGCAGGGAATCAGAGGCGGGGAGTCAGAGGCGGGGAATCAGAGGCATGGAATCAGATGTGCGGAATCAGAGATGGGGAATCAGAGGCAGCGAATCAGAGGCGGGGAACCAGAGGCGGGGATTCAGAGGCCGGGAATCAGATATGGGGAAACAGAGGCGGGGAATTAGAGGCGGGCAAACAGAGGCGGGGAATCAGATATGGGGAATCAGAGGTGGGGAATCAGAGGTTGTGAATCAGAGATGGGGAATCACAGGCGGGAAATCAGAGGCAGGGAATCAGAGCTGGGGAATCAGAGGCGGGGAATCAGAGCTGGGGAATCACAGGCAGGGAATCAGAGTTGGGGATTCAGAGGCGGGGAATCAGAGCTGGGGAATCAGAGGCGGGGAATCAGAGGCAGGGAATCAGAGGCGGGGAATCAGAGGCAGGGAATCAGATATGGGGATTCAGAGGTGGGGAAATCAGAGGTTGGGAATCAGAGGCAGGGAATCGGAGGCAGGGAATCAGAGGCAGGGAATCAGATGTGGGGAATCAGAGGCGGGGAATCAGAGCTGGGGAATCAGAGTCGGGGAATCAGAGTTTGGGAATCAGAGGCGGGGAATTAGATATGGGGAAACAGAGGCGGGGAATCAGAGGTGGGGAAACAGAGCTGGGGAATCAGAGGCGGGGAATCAGAGTTGGGGAATCAGAGGTGGGGAATCAGACATGGGGAAGCAGAGGCGGGGAATCAGAGGCGCGGAAAGAGAGGCGGGGAATCAGATATGGGGAATCAGAGGTGGGGAATCAGATATGGGGAAACAGAGGCGGGGAATCAGAGGCGGGGAAACAGAGGTGGGGAATCTGATATGGGGAATCAGAGGTGGCGAATGAAAGGCGGTGAATCTGAGATGGGGAATCAGAGGCGGGGAATCAGAGGCAGGGAATCAAACACGGGGAATCAGAGGTGGGGAATCAGAGCTGGGGAATCAGAGGCGGGGAATCAGAGTTGTGGAATCAGAGGCGGGGAATCAGATATGGGGAAACAGAGGTGGGGAATCAGAGGCAGGGAAACAGAGGTGGGGAATCAGATATGGGGAATCAGAGGTGGGGAATCAGAGGTTGGGAAACAGAGGCAGGGAATCAGAGGCGGGGAGTCAGAGGCGGGGCATCAGAGGCAGGGAATCAGATGTGCGGAATCAGTGTTGGGGAATCAGAGGCAGCGAATCAGAGGCGGGGAACCAGATGCGGGGAATCAGATATGGGTAATCCGAGGAGGGGAATCAGAGTTGGGGAATCAGAGGCGGGGAATCAGATATGGGGAAAGAGAGGCGGTGAATCAGAGGCGGGGAAACAGAGGCGGGGAATCTGATATGGGGAATCAGAGGTGACGAATGAAAGGCGGTGAATCAGAGATGGGGAATCTGAGTTGGGGAATCAGAGGCGGGGAATCAGATATTGGGAAACAGAGGCGGGGAGTCAGAGGCAGGGAAACAGAGGTGGGGAATCAGATATGGGGAAACAGAGGTGGGGAATCAGAGGTTGGGAAACAGAGGCAGGGAATCAGAGGCGGGGAGTCAGAGGCGGGGAATCAGAGGCAGGGAATCAAATGTGCGGAATCAGAGATGGGGAATCAGAGGCAGCGAATCAGAGGCGGGGAACCAGAGGCGGGGATTCAGAGGCGGGGAATCAGATATGGGGAAACAGAGGCGGGGAATTAGAGGCGGGCAAACAGAGGCGGGGAATCAGATATGGGGAATCAGAGGTGGGGAATCAGAGGTTGTGAATCAGAGATGGGGAATCACAGGCGGGAAATCAAAGGCAGGGAATCAGAGCTGGGGAATCAGAGGCGGGGAATCAGAGGCGGGGAATCAGAGCTGGGGAATCAGAGGCAGGGAATCAGAGTTGGGGATTCAGAGGAGGGGAATCAGAGCTGGGGAATCAGTGGCGGGGAATCAGAGGCAGGGAATCAGAGGCGGGGAATCAGAGGCAGGGAATCAGATATGGGGATTCAGAGGTGGGGAATCAGAGGTTGGGAATCAGAGGCAGGGAATCGGAGGCAGGGTATCAGAGGCAGGGAATCAGATGTGGGAAATCAGAGGCTGGGAATCAGAGCTGGGGAATCAGAGGCGTGGAATCAGAGTTTGGGAATCAGAGGCGGGGAATTAGATATGGGGAAACAGAGGCGGGGAATCAGAGGTGGGGAAACAGAGCTGGTGAATCAGAGGCGGGGAATCAGAGTTGGGGAATCAGAGGCGGGGAATCAGATATGGGGAATCAGAGGCGGGGAATCAGAGGCGCGGAAAGAGAGGCGGGGAATCAGATATGGGGAATCAGAGGTGGGGAATCAGGGGCGTGGTATCAGAGGCTGGGTATCAGACACGGGGATTCAGAGGCGGGGAATCAGAGATGGGGAATCAGAGGCGGGGAATCAGAGGCAGGGAATCAGATGCGGGGAATCAGAGGCGGGGAATCAGAGTCCAGGAATCAGAGGCGGGGAATCAGAGTTGGGGAATCAGAGGCGGGGAATCAGATATGGGGAAACAGAGGCGGGGAATCAGAGGCGGGGAAACAGAGGCGGGGAATCTGATATGGGGAATCAGAGGTGGCGAATGAAAGGAAGTGAATCAGAGATGGGGAATCAGAGGCGGGGAATCAGAGGCAGGGAATCAAACACGGTGAATAAGAGGCGGGGAATCAGAGCTGGAGAATCAGAGGCGGGGAATCAGAGTTGGGCAATCAGAGGCGGGGAATCAAATATGGGCAACCAGAGGCGGGGAATCAGAGGCAGGGAAACAGAGGTGGGGAATCAGATATGGGGTATCAGAGGTGGGGAATCAGAGGTTGGGAAACAGAGGCAGGGAATCAGAGGCGGGGAGTCAGAGGCGGGGATTCAGAGGCGGGGAATCAGATATGGGGAAACAGAGGCGGGGAATTAGAGGCGGGCAAACAGAGGCGGGGAATCAGATATGGGGAATCAGAGGTGGGGAATCAGAGGTTGTGAATCAGAGATGGGGAATCACAGGCGGGAAATCAAAGGCAGGGAATCAGAGCTGGGGAATCAGAGGCAGGGAATCAGATGTGCGGAATCAGAGATGGAGAATCAGATGCAGCGAAAAAGAGGCGGGGAACCAGAGGCGGGGAATCAGAGGCCGGGAATCAGAGGCCGGGAATGAGAGGCCGGGAATCAGAGGCCGGGGAATCAGAGGCGGGGAATCAGAGATGGGGAATCAGAGGCGGGGAATCAAACACGGGGAATCAGAGCTGGGGAATCAGAGGCGGGGAATCAGAGTTGGCGAATCAGATATGGGGAATCAGAGGTGGGGAATCAGGGGCGGGGAATCAGTGGCAGGGAATCAGAGGTGGGAATCAGAGGCGGGGCATCTGAGGCAGGGAATCAGACACGGGGAATCAGAGATGGGGAATCAGAGGCGGTGAATCAGAGGCAGGGAATCGGACACCTGGAATCAGAGGCGGGGAATCAGAGCTGGGGAATCAGAGGCGGGGAATCAGAGTTGGGGAATCAGAGGCGGGGAATCAGATGTGGTGAATCAGAGGTGGGGAATCAGAGGTTGTGAATCAGAGATGGGGAATCACAGGCGGGAAATCCGAGGCAGGGAATCAGAGCTGGGGAATCAGAGGAGGGGAATCAGAGCTGGGGAATCAGAGGCAGGGAATCAGAGTTGGGGATTCAGAGGCGGGGAATCAGAGCTGGGGAATCAGAAGCGGGGAATCAGAGGTGGGGAATCAGAGGCAGGGAATCAGAGGCAGGCAATCAGATATGGGGATTCAGAGGCATGGAATCAGATGTGGGGAATCAGAGGCAGGGAATCAGAGCTGGGGAATCAGAGGCGGGGAATCAGAGCTGGGGAATCAGAGGCGGGGAATCAGATATGGGGAATCAGAGGCGGGGAATCAGAGGCGCGGAAAGAGAGGCGGGAAATCAGATATAGGGAATCAGAGGTGGGGAATCAGGGGAGGGGTATCAGAGGCTGGGTATCAGACACGGGGATTCAGAGGCGGGGAATCAGAGATGGGGAATCAGAGGCGGGGAATAAGAGGCAGGGAATCAGACGCGGGCAATCAGAGGCGGGGAATCAGAGCTGGGTAATCAGAGGTGGGGAATCAGAGTTGGGGAATCAGAGGCGGGGAATCAGATATGGGGAAAGAGAGGCGGGGAATCAGAGGCGGGGAAACAGAGGCGGGGAATTCTATATGGGGAATCAGAGGTGGCGAATGAAAGGTGGTGAATCAGAGATGGGGAATCAGAGGCGGGGAATCAGAGGCAGGGAATCAAACACGGGGAATCAGAGGTGGGGTATCAGAGCTGGGGAATCAGAGGCGGGGAATCAGAGTTGGGGAATCAGAGGCGAGGAATCAGATATTAGGAAACAGAGGCGGGGAATCAGAGGCAGGGAAACAGAGGTGGGGAATCAGATATGGGGAATCAGAGGTGGGGAATCAGAGGTTGGGAAACAGAGGCAGGGAATCAGAGGCGGGGAGTCAGAGGCGGGGAATCAGAGGCAGGGAATCAGATGTGTGGAATCAGAGATGGGGAATCAGAGGCAGCGAATCAGAGGCGGGGAACCAGAGGCGGGGATTCAGAGGCGGGGAATCAGAGCTGGGGAATAAGAGGCGGGGAATCAGAGCTGGGGAATCAGAGGCAGGGAATCAGAGTTGGGGATTCAGAGGCGGGGAATCAGAGCTGGGGAATCAGAGGCGGGGAATCAGAGGCAGGGAATCAGAGGCGGGGAATCAGAGGCAGGGAATCAGATATGGGGATTCAGAGGTGGGGAAATCAGAGGTTGGGAATCAGAGGCAGGGAATCGGAGGCAGGGAATCAGAGGCAGGGAATCAGATGTGGGGAATCAGAGGCGGGGAATCAGAGCTGGGGAATCAGAGTCGGGGAATCAGAGTTTGGGAATCAGAGGCGGGGAATTAGATATGGGGAAACAGAGGCGGGGAATCAGAGGTGGGGAAACAGAGCTGGGGAATCAGAGGCGGGGAATCAGAGTTGGGGAATCAGAGGTGGGGAATCAGACATGGGGAAGCAGAGGCGGGGAATCAGAGGCGCGGAAAGAGAGGCGGGGAATCAGATATGGGGAATCAGAGGTGGGGAATCAGATATGGGGAAACAGAGGCGGGGAATCAGAGGTGGGGAAACAGAGGTGGGGAATCTGATATGGGGAATCTGAGGTGGCGAATGAAAGGCGGTGAATCTGAGATGGGGAATCAGAGGCGGGGAATCAGAGGCAGGGAATCAAACACGGGGAATCAGAGCTGGGGAATCAGAGCTGGGGAATCAGAGACGGGGAATCAGAGTTGGGGAATCAGAGGCGGGGAATCAGATATGGGGAAACAGAGGTGGGGAATCAGAGGCAGGGAAACAGAGGTGGGGAATCAGATATGGGGAATCAGAGGTGGGGAATCAGAGGTTGGGAAACAGAGGCAGGGAATCAGAGGCGGGGAGTCAGAGGCGGGGAATCAGAGGCAGGGAATCAGATGTGCGGAATCAGAGTTGGGGAATCAGAGGCAGCGAATCAGAGGCGGGGAACCAGATGCGGGGAATCAGAGGCGGGGAATCAGATATGGGGAAACAGAGGCGGGGAATCAGATGCGGGGAATCAGATATGGGGAAAGAGAGGCGGTGAATCAGAGGCAGGGAAACAGAGGCGGGGAATCTGATATGGGGAATCAGAGGTGACGAATGAAAGGCGGTGAATCAGAGATGGGGAATCAGAGGCGGGGAATCAGAGGCAGGGAATCAAACACGGGGAATCAGAGGTGGGGTATCAGAGCTGGGGAATCAGAGGCGGGGAATCTGAGTTGGGGAATCAGAGGCGGGGAATCAGATATTGGGAAACAGAGTCGGGGAATCAGAGGCAGGGAAACAGAGGTGGGGAATCAGATATGGGGAAACAGAGGTGGGGAATCAGAGTTTGGGAAACAGAGGCAGGGAATCAGAGGCGGGGAGTCAGAGGCGGGGAATCAGAGGCAGGGAATCAAATGTGCGGAATCAGAGATGGGGAATCAGAGGCAGCGAATCAGAGGCGGGGAACCAGAGGCGGGGATTCAGAGGCGGGGAATCAGATATGGGGAAACAGAGGCGGGGAATTAGAGGCGGGCAAACAGAGGCGGGGAATCAGATATGGGGAATCAGAGGTGGGGAATCAGAGGTTGTGAATCAGAGATGGGGAATCACAGGCGGGAAATCAAAGGCAGGGAATCAGAGCTGGGGAATCAGAGGCGGGGAATCAGAGCTGGGGAATCAGAGGCGGGGAATCAGAGCTGGGGAATCAGAGGCAGGGAATCAGAGTTGGGGATTCAGAGGAGGGGAATCAGAGCTGGGGAATCAGTGGCGGGGAATAAGAGGCAGGGAATCAGAGGCGGGGAATCAGAGGCAGGGAATCAGATATGGGGATTCAGAGGTGGGGAATCAGAGGTTGGGAATCAGAGGCAGGGAATCGGAGGCAGGGTATCAGAGGCAGGGAATCAGATGTGGGGAATCAGAGGCTGGGAATCAGAGCTGGGGAATCAGAGGCGTGGAATCAGAGTTTGGGAATCAGAGGCGGGGAATTAGATATGGGGAAACAGAGGCGGGGAATCAGAGGTGGGGAAACAGAGCTGGTGAATCAGAGGCGGGGAATCAGAGTTGGGGAATCAGAGGCGGGGAATCAGATATGGGGAATCAGAGGCGGGGAATCAGAGGCGCGGAAAGAGAGGCGGGGAATCAGATATGGGGAATCAGAGGTGGGGAATCAGGGGCGTGGTATCAGAGGCTGGGTATCAGAAACGGGGATTCAGAGGCGGGGAATTAGAGATGGGGAATCAGAGGCGGGGAATCAGAGGCAGGGAATCAGATGCGGGGAATCAGAGGCGGGGAATCAGAGTCCAGGAATCAGAGGCGGGGAATCAGAGTTGGGGAATCAGAGGCGGGGAATCAGATATGGGGAAACAGAGGCGGGGAATCAGAGGCGGGGAAACAGAGGCGGGGAATCAGAGGCGGGGAATCAGATATTGGGAAACAGAGGCGGGGAATCAGAGGCAGGGAAACAGAGGTGGGGAATCAGATATGGGGAATCAGAGGTGGGGAATCAGAGGTCGGGAATGAGAGGCCGGGAATCAGAGGCCGGGGAATCAGAGGCGGGGAATCAGAGATGGGGAATCAGAGGCGGGGTATCAAACACGGGGAATCAGAGCTGGGGAATCAGAGGCGGGGAATCAGAGTTGGCGAATCAGATATGGGGAATCAGAGTTGGGGAATCAGGGGCGGGGAATCAGTGGCAGGGAATCAGAGGTGGGAATCAGAGGCGGGGAATCAGAGGCAGGGAATCAGACACGGGGAATCAGAGGCGGGGAATCAGAGATGGGGAATCAGAGGCGGTGAATCAGAGGCAGGGAATCGGACACCGGGAATCAGAGGCGGGGAATCAGAGCTGGGGAATCAGAGGCGGGGAATCAGAGTTGGCGAATCAGAGCGGGGAATCAGATGTGGTGAATCAGAGGTGGGGAATCAGAGGTTGTGAATCAGAGATGGGGAATCACAGGCGGGAAATCAGAGGCAAGGAATCAGAGCTGGGGAATCAGAGGAGGGGAATCAGAGCTGGGGAATCAGAGGCAGGGAATCAGAGTTGGGGATTCAGAGGCGGGGAATCTGAGCTGGGGAATCAGAAGCGGGGAATCAGAGGCGGGCAATCAGAGACAGGGAATCAGAGGCGGGGAATCAGAGGCAGGGAATCAGATGTGGGGAATCAGAGGCAGGGAATCAGAGCTGGGGTATCAGAGGCGGGGAATCAGAGTTTGGGAATCAGAGGCGGGGAATCAGATATGGGGAATCAGAGGCGGGGAATCAGAGGCGCGGAAAGAGTGGCGGGAAATCAGATATGGGGAATCAGAGGTGGGGAATCAAGGGAGGGGTATCAGAGGCTGGGTATCAGACACGGGGATTCAGGGGCGGGGAATCAGAGATGGGGAATCAGAGGCGGGGAATCAGAGGCAGGGAATCAGACGCCGGGAATCAGAGGCGGGGAATCAGAGCTGGGTAATCAGAGGCGGGGAATCAGAGTTGGGGAATCAGAGGCGGAGAATCTGATATGGGGAAAGAGAGGCGGGGAATCAGAGGCTGGGAAACAGAGGCGGGGAATCTGATATGGGGAATCAGAGGTGGCGAATGAAAGGCGGTGAATCAGAGATGGGGAATCAGAGGCGGGGAATCAGAGGCAGGGAATCAAACACGGGGAATCAGAGGTGGGGTATCAGAGCTGGGGAATCAGATGCGGGGAATAAGAGTTGGGGAATCAGAGGCGAGGAATCAGATATTGGGAAACAGAGGCGGGGAATCAGAGGCAGGGAAACAGAGGTGGGGAATCAGATATGGGGAATCAGAGGTGGGGAATCAGAGGTTGGGAAACAGAGGCAGGGAATCAGAGGCGGGGAGTCAGAGGCGGGGAATCAGAGGCAGGGAATCAGATGTGCGGAATCAGAGATGGGGAATCAGAGGCAGCGAATCAGAGGCGTGGAACCAGAGGCGGGGATTCAGAGGCCGGGAATCAGATATGGGGAAACAGAGGCGGGGAATTAGAGGCGGGCAAACAGAGGCGGGGAATCAGATATGGGGAATCAGAGGTGGGGAATCAGAGGTTGTGAATCAGAGATGGGGAATCACAGGCGGGACATCAGAGGCAGGGAATCAGAGCTGGGGAATCAGAGGCGGGGAATCAGAGCTGGGGAATCAGAGGCAGGGAATCAGAGTTGGGGATTCAGAGGCGGGGAATCAGAGCTGGGGAATCAGAGGCGGGGAATCAGAGGCAGGGAATCAGAGGCGGGGAATCAGAGGCAGGGAATCAGATATGGGGATTCAGAGGTGGGGAAATCAGAGGTTGGGAATCAGAGGCAGGGAATCGGAGGCAGGGAATCAGAGGCAGGGAATCAGATGTGGGGAATCAGAGGCGGGGAATCAGAGCTGGGGAATCAGAGTCGGGGAATCAGAGTTTGGGAATCAGAGGCGGGGAATTAGATATGGGGAAACAGAGGCGGGGAATCAGAGGTGGGGAAACAGAGCTGGGGAATCAGAGGCGGGGAATCAGAGTTGGGGAATCAGAGGTGGGGAATCAGACATGGGGAAGCAGAGGCGGGGAATCAGAGGCGCGGAAAGAGAGGCGGGGAATCAGATATGGGGAATCAGAGGTGGGGAATCAGATATGGGGAAACAGAGGCGGGGAATCAGAGGCGGGGAAACAGAGGTGGGGAATCTGATATGGGGAATCAGAGGTGGCGAATGAAAGGCGGTGAATCTGAGATGGGGAATCAGAGGCGGGGAATCAGAGGCAGGGAATCAAACACGGGGAATCAGAGGTGGGGAATCAGAGCTGGGGAATCAGAGGCGGGGAATCAGAGTTGTGGAATCAGAGGCGGGGAATCAGATATGGGGAAACAGAGGTGGGGAATCAGAGGCAGGGAAACAGAGGTGGGGAATCAGATGTGGGGAATCAGAGGTGGGGAATCAGAGGTTGGGAAACAGAGGCAGGGAATCAGAGGCGGGGAGTCAGAGGCGGGGCATCAGAGGCAGGGAATCAGATGTGCGGAATCAGAGTTGGGGAATCAGAGGCAGCGAATCAGAGGCGGGGAACCAGATGCGGGGAATCAGATATGGGTAATCCGAGGCGGGGAATCAGAGTTGGGGAATCAGAGGCGGGGAATCAGATATGGGGAAAGAGAGGCGGTGAATCAGAGGCGGGGAAACAGAGGCCGGGAATCTGATATGGGGAATCAGAGGTGACAAATGAAAGGCGGTGAATCAGAGATGGGGAATCAGAGGCGGGGAATCAGAGGCAGGGAATCAAACACGGGGAATCAGAGGTGGGGTATCAGAGCTGGGGAATCAGAGGCGGGGAATCTGAGTTGGGGAATCAGAGGCGGGGAATCAGATATTGGGAAACAGAGGCGGGGAGTCAGAGGCAGGGAAACATTGGTGGGGAATCAGATATGGCGAAACAGAGGTGGGGAATCAGAGGTTGGGAAACAGAGGCAGGGAATCAGAGGCGGGGAGTCAGAGGCGGGGAATCAGAGGCAGGGAATCAAATGTGCGGAATCAGAGATGGGGAATCAGAGGCAGCGAATCAGAGGCGGGGAACCAGAGGCGGGGATTCAGAGGCGGGGAATCAGATATGGGGAAACAGAGGCGGGGAATTAGAGGCGGGCAAACAGAGGCGGGGAATCAGATATGGGGAATCAGAGGTGGGGAATCAGAGGTTGTGAATCAGAGATGGGGAATCATAGGCGGGAAATCAAAGGCAGGGAATCAGAGCTGGGGAATCAGAGGCGGGGAATCAGAGCTGGGGAATCAGAGGCGGGGAATCAGAGCTCGGGAATCAGAGGCAGGGAATCAGAGTTGGGGATTCAGAGGAGGGGAATCAGAGCTGGGGAATCAGTGGCGGGGAATCAGAGGCAGGGAATCAGAGGCGGGGAATCAGAGGCAGGGAATCAGATATGGGGATTCAGAGGTGGGGAATCAGAGGTTGGGAATCAGAGGCAGGGAATCGGAGGCAGGGTATCAGAGGCAGGGAATCAGATGTGGGGAATCAGAGGCTGGGAATCAGAGCTGGGGAATCAGAGGCGTGGAATCAGAGTTTGGGAATCAGAGGCGGGGAATTAGATATGGGGAAACAGAGGCGGGGAATCAGAGGTGGGGAAACAGAGCTGGTGAATCAGAGGCGGGGAATCAGAGTTGGGGAATCAGAGGCGGGGAATCAGATATGGGGAATCAGAGGCGGGGAATCAGAGGCGCGGAAAGAGAGGCGGGGAATCAGATATGGGGAATCAGAGGTGGGGAATCAGGGGCGTGGTATCAGAGGCTGGGTATCAGACACGGGGATTCAGAGGCGGGGAATCAGAGATGGGGAATCAGAGGCGGGGAATCAGAGGCAGGGAATCAGATGCGGGGAATCAGAGGCGGGGAATCAGAGTCCAGGAATCAGAGGCGGGGAATCAGAGTTGGGGAATCAGAGGCGGGGAATCAGATATGGGGAAACAGAGGCGGGGAATCAGAGGCGGGGAAACAGAGGCGGGGAATCTGATATGGGGAATCAGAGGTGGCGAATGAAAGGAAGTGAATCAGAGATGGGGAATCAGAGGCGGGGAATCAGAGGCAGGGAATCAAACACGGTGAATAAGAGGCGGGGAATCAGAGCTGGAGAATCAGAGGCGGGGAATCAGAGTTGGGCATCAGAGGCGGGGAATCAAATATGGGCAACCAGAGGCGGGGAATCAGAGGCAGGGAAACAGAGGTGGGGAATCAGATATGGGGTATCAGAGGTGGGGAATCAGAGGTTGGGAAACAGAGGCAGGGAATCAGAGGCGGGGAGTCAGAGGCGGGGAATCAGAGGCAGGGAATCAGATGTGCGGAATCAGAGATGGAGAATCAGATGCAGCGAAAAAGAGGCGGGGAACCAGAGGCGGGGAATCAGAGGCCGGGAATCAGAGGCCGGGAATGAGAGGCCGGGAATCAGATGCCGGGGAATCAGAGGCGGGGAATCAGAGATGGGGAATCAGAGGCGGGGAATCAAACACGGGGAATCAGAGCTGGGGAATCAGAGGCGGGGAATCAGAGTTGGCGAATCAGATATGGGGAATCAGAGGTGGGGAATCAGGGGCGGGGAATCAGTGGCAGGGAATCAGAGGTGGGAATCAGAGGCGGGGCATCAGAGGCAGGGAATCAGACAAGGGGAATCAGAGGCGGGGAATCAGAGATGGGGAATCAGAGGCGGTGAATCAGAGGCAGGGAATCGGACACCTGGAATCAGAGGCGGGGAATCAGAGCTGGGGAATCAGAGGCGGGGAATCAGAGTTGGGGAATCAGAGGCGGGGAATCAGATGTGGTGAATCAGAGGTGGGGAATCAGAGGTTGTGAATCAGAGATGGGGAATCACAGGCGGGAAATCAGAGGCAGGGAATCAGAGCTGGGGAATCAGAGGAGGGGAATCAGAGCTGGGGAATCAGAGGCAGGGAATCAGAGTTGGGGATTCAGAGGCGGGGAATCAGAGCTGGGGAATCAGAAGCGGGGAATCAGAGGTGGGGAATCAGAGGCAGGGAATCAGAGGCAGGCAATCAGATATGGGGATTCAGAGGCAGGGAATCAGATGTGGGGAATCAGAGGCAGGGAATCAGAGCTGGGGAATCAGAGGCGGGGAATCAGAGCTGGGGAATCAGAGGCGAAAATCAGATGTGGGGAATCAGAGGCGGGGAATCAGAGGCGCGGAAAGAGAGGCGGGAAATCAGATATAGGGAATCAGAGGTGGGGAATCAGGGGAGGGGTATCAGAGGCTGGGTATCAGACACGGGGATTCAGAGGCAGGGAATCAGAGATGGGGAATCAGAGGCGGGGAATAAGAGGCAGGGAATCAGACGCGGGCAATCAGAGGCGGGGAATCAGAGCTGGGTAATCAGAGGTGGGGAATCAGAGTTGGGGAATCAGAGGCGGGGAATCAGATATGGGGAAAGAGAGGCGGGGAATCAGAGGCGGGGAAACAGAGGCGGGGAATTCTATATGGGGAATCAGCGGTGGCGAATGAAAGGCGGTGAATCAGAGATGGGGAATCAGAGGCGGGGAATCAGAGGCAGGGAATCAAACACGGGGAATCAGAGGTGGGGTATCAGAGCTGGGGAATCAGAGGCGGGGAATCAGAGTTGGGGAATCAGAGGCGAGGAATCAGATATTAGGAAACAGAGGCGGGGAATCAGAGGCAGGGAAACAGAGGTGGGGAATCAGATATGGGGAATCAGAGGTGGGGAATCAGAGGTTGGGAAACAGAGGCAGGGAATCAGAGGCGGGGAGTCAGAGGCGGGGAATCAGAGGCAGGGAATCAGATGTGTGGAATCAGAGATGGGGAATCAGAGGCAGCGAATCAGAGGCGGGGAACCAGAGGCGGGGATTCAGAGGCGGGGAATCAGAGCTGGGGAATAAGAGGCGGGGAATCAGAGCTGGGGAATCAGAGGCAGGGAATCAGAGTTGGGGATTCAGAGGCGGGGAATCAGAGCTGGGGAATCAGAGGCGGGGAATCAGAGGCAGGGAATCAGAGGCGGGGAATCAGAGGCAGGGAATCAGATATGGGGATTCAGAGGTGGGGAAATCAGAGGTTGGGAATCAGAGGCAGGGAATCGGAGGCAGGGAATCAGAGGCAGGGAATCAGATGTGGGGAATCAGAGGCGGGGAATCAGAGCTGGGGAATCAGAGTCGGGGAATCAGAGGCGGGGAATCAGAGTTGGGGAATCAGAGGTGGGGAATCAGACATGGGGAAGCAGAGGCGGGGAATCAGAGGCGCGGAAAGAGAGGCGGGGAATCAGATATGGGGAATCAGAGGTGGGGAATCAGATATGGGGAAACAGAGGCGGGGAATCAGAGGCGGGGAAACAGAGGTGGGGAATCTGATATGGGGAATCTGAGGTGGCGAATGAAAGGCGGTGAATCTGAGATGGGGAATCAGAGGCGGGGAATCAGAGGCAGGGAATCAAACACGGGGAATCAGAGCTGGGCAATCAGAGCTGGGGAATCAGAGACGGGGAATCAGAGTTGGGGAATCAGAGGCGGGGAATCAGATATGGGGAAACAGAGGTGGGGAATCAGAGGCAGGGAAACAGAGGTGGGGAATCAGATATGGGGAATCAGAGGTGGGGAATCAGAGGTTGCGAAACAGAGGCAGGGAATCAGAGGCGGGGAGTCAGAGGCGGGGAATCAGAGGCAGGGAATCAGATGTGCGGAATCAGAGTTGGGGAATCAGAGGCAGCGAATCTGAGGCGGGGAACCAGATGCGGGGAATCAGATATGGGTAATCCGAGGCGGGGAATCAGAGTTGGGGAATCAGAGGCGGGGAATCAGATATGGGGAAAGAGAGGCGGTGAATCAGGGGCGGGGAAACAGAGGCGGGGAATCTGATATGGGGAATCAGAGGTGACGAATGAAAGGCGGTGAATCAGAGATGGGGAATCAGAGGCGGGGAATCAGAGGCAGGGAATCAAACACGGGGAATCAGAGGTGGGGTATCAGAGCTGGGGAATCAGAGGCGGGGAATCTGAGTTGGGGAATCAGAGGCGGGGAATCAGATATTGGGAAACAGAGTCGGGGAATCAGAGGCAGGGAAACAGAGGTGGGGAATCAGATATGGGGAAACAGAGGTGGGGAATCAGAGGTTGGGAAACAGAGGCAGGGAATCAGAGGCGGGGAGTCAGAGGCTTGGAATCAGAGGCAGGGAATCAAATGTGCGGAATCAGAGATGGGGAATCAGAGGCAGCGAATCAGAGGCGGGGAACCAGAGGCGGGGATTCAGAGGCGGGGAATCAGATATGGGGAAACAGAGGCGGGGAATTAGAGGCGGGCAAACAGAGGTGGGGAATCAGATATGGGGAATCAGAGGTGGGGAATCAGAGGTTGTGAATCAGAGATGGGGAATCACAGGCGGGAAATCAAAGGCAGGGAATCAGAGCTGGGGAATCAGAGGCGGGGAATCAGAGCTGGGGAATCAGAGGCGGGGAATCAGAGCTGGGGAATCAGAGGCAGGGAATCAGAGTTGGGGATTCAGAGGAGGGGAATCAGAGCTGGGGAATCAGTGGCGGGGAATCAGAGGCAGGGAATCAGAGGCGGGGAATCAGAGGCAGGGAATCAGATATGGGGATTCAGAGGTGGGGAATCAGAGGTTGGGAATCAGAGGCAGGGAATCGGAGGCAGGGTATCCGAGGCAGGGAATCAGATGTGGGGAATCAGAGGCTGGGAATCAGAGCTGGGGAATCAGAGGCGTGGAATCAGAGTTTGGGAATCAGACGCGGGGAATTAGATATGGGGAAACAGAGGCGGGGAATCAGAGGTGGGGAAACAGAGCTGGTGAATCAGAGGCGGGGAATCAGAGTTGGGGAATCAGAGGCGGGGAATCAGATATGGGGAATCAGAGGCGGGGAATCAGAGGCGCGGAAAGAGAGGCGGGGAATCAGATATGGGGAATCAGAGGTGGGGAATCAGGGGCGTGGTATCAGAGGCTGGGTATCAGACACGGGGATTCAGAGGCGGGGTATCAGAGATGGGGAATCAGAGGCGGGGAATCAGAGGCAGGGAATCAGATGCGGGGAATCAGAGGCGGGGAATCAGAGTCCAGGAATCAGAGGCGGGGAATCAGAGTTGGGGAATCAGAGGCGGGGAATCAGATATGGGGAAACAGAGGCGGGGAATCAGAGGCGGGGAAACAGAGGCGGGGAATCTGATATGGGGAATCAGAGGTGGCGAATGAAAGGAAGTGAATCAGAGATGGGGAATCAGAGGCGGGGAATCAGAGGCAGGGAATCAAACACGGTGAATAAGAGGCGGGGAATCAGAGCTGGAGAATCAGAGGCGGGGAATCAGAGTTGGGGAATCAGAGGCGGGGAATCAAATATGGGCAACCAGAGGCGGGGAATCAGAGGCAGGGAAACAGAGGTGGGGAATCAGATATGGGGTATCAGAGGTGGGGAATCAGAGGTTGGGAAACAGAGGCAGGGAATCAGAGGCGGGGAGTCAGAGGCGGGGAATCAGAGGCAGGGAATCAGATGTGCGGAATCAGAGATGGAGAATCAGATGCAGCGAAAAAGAGGCGGGGAACCTGTCTTGGGTAAACTTGTACCTTTCACTTTGTTCGTTTTAGATTGGTCACAGTGTTTGAGCTACCGAAAGAAAATAGAGACACACACCGAGAGCAGTTCAGTCTACACAAATGTTTATTACAAATATAAAGCAGGTTTCAAACTACAATATGCAAGCCTGCCTAATCATACTTAACAACACCTGGACTGGTCCCAACTGCCGAAGCGAGGCAATGACGGCACACTTGTAGTAGGCTGCCGGGGCGCCGGTAGCAGCTCCTTCACCTCCCCCGACTGGGACGTTGCTCGGACTCTAGCTGTTCTTCCTTCTTGATAAGGGATGTTCCTATCCCTCGGAGAGTCTAAAAATTTCAGCAGCAGGACCACAGACTTTTATACCCCAAAAACGATTAATCATGCACCCACTCCCTCTAACATTTGTCAGTCAAAATCAAAGCTGAGCATACTATTCTACAATTAAAAAAGATTAATTATTATGGAGCAGGATGCTATAATATCCTGGTTTATCTCGTAGATACAAAGACTTATTGAAACTTCTAAGGCTTTAGCAATACCGTGCCATCCTGCGTTTAGGGGAGAACGATTAATCATGCACCCACTCCCTCTAACATTTGTCAGTCAAAATCAAAGCTGAGCATACTATTCTACAATTAAAAAAGATTGATTATTATAAAAAAGATTGATTATTATGGATCCAGGATGCTATGATATCCTGGTTTATCTCGTGGATACAAGGACTCATTAAAACTTCTTGAGCAAGACAGGTTGTGACCAATACGTCAATTTCAGAGTGTCGTATTTGACAACTGCTTTCCCTGGGCCTCACGGTGGAATTCCATTTCAAAGTGTATCTTCAGATAACTCCCCATGGCTGAGTTTAATTACATCTGCTAATCCTGAAGGTAAGGTGACCTGAATGTGGCCCCAGTGTTGTTAGTTTCAAACAAGCAAGGAAGCATCTGAGCACATGGTTTTAACCCTTCATTACATTCCACCCCTTGGTCACAATCTGTCATTTGCGAGGCCCAACCAGTATTCGAGTACAAAGGGAGCGAAAAAGAGAAATTAAAACAACAACAATTACAAAGATAAGCAATGATGCGAGCAACCAGCGGAGGATAGTGTGGCCCACTCCCCCAAATGTAGCAGTCAGCCATGAGAAAGGATTCCACCCGAAGCTCATACTGTCCATATGGGCCACAGTACCCAGACGCTGAAGCTCACGAACAGATTTGGAAACATGCTGAACAATATTGGAAACATTACTGGATACATCAGGGACATATGAGCAACATTCAGAGCCAACAACGGCGCATGTGCCACCTTGTTTTGCTAAAAGGAAATCCAGGGCCATACGGTTCTGTAAAGCCACTGTCCTAACTGCAGAAAGCTCGTGGTTAAGGTCATCCAGGCCCCGGTTGACAGATGAAAGGGCAAAGGATGTCTCATTGGCAATAGAGCTCATTAGATTATATAATTTATGAACCTCTCGGGAAAGGCGAACAACGCCGTAACCTGGGATCAGGGCGCCAAAGAAAAGTTCGGCACCTGAAAGGGCACGCCTATGCCGCAGGACAGAGGACACACGCATAAGGGAGGGATGGTTCTGTAAACGGGAAATATGATGCATGTAGGGCACAGCATATGCCAGGTAGCAGCAACCACCCCAGGTAAGGGGTAACCATGCGTAGGCGCGGGACCCACACACCCAATATGTTCCATTCATCGGGTGCTTGGAAATAAAAGAGGAATATGCTGGACAATCGCTGTATCCCAAAGCATCAGCAGACCTGTTAGGGAACTTACAGAAGCAGACAGAACCCTTCACATGTTGAGAAACGGTAAAATGGGGGGGTACCATATTATAAGGAGGGGTCGGAATATGCCATCCTTGAAAAATACCCAGAATGTCACGTATATTAAAAAACTGGGCCTCCTCAGGCGCAGTCTCAGTTTTATCAATTTCAACCCGGCTTGTGGAGGGATCAAAATATTTCCATGCAGCAACCTCCTTCCGGGTGAAAGGGATGGGGATCATGGGAATACCTGAACCGGAGTGCAAAGGGCCTATGGTACAAACCCAACAATCAGAAACATTCAATCGGTGAGCGTACGCATAGGAAACATGAAGAAAGGAATTGTCGGATAAATTTGGAGGAATGTTTGATGATGAAGGCCACCAATCCTTCACGGACCCGGAATCTGCCCACCATTTAGTTACAGACGGTGCAGAGGCATTACACGATGCAAAGTGGATACATGCACGATCATCACAGAAGTAGGGGGCGATTCCATCAGTCGGTCCATCCACAAACAAAACAAAGGAACCGTGATCGGCAATAACATATTTATACAAGCTGCACTTGAGGCGGGTGACCGAGGACTTCTTTGGTGTAACGCATTGGGCCGTGTCCCCCACAGGCAATTCCTTGGGAACGTCTTCCACATTGCAAATCCAATTACTGGCACCAAAGCAGCTGTTAAGCCAGATCAACAAGAACACAGGACAGAGAACCTGGAACAAAGAATTCTGACACAAGTCACTCACGACGCCGTAAGCGTTCAGTATTTAAACACATCAAGTCATCCTGTCCCGCAATAGCAACCCACCGAGTGTTACCCTGGGCCGGTGTCACTATTTCCCCTTTTACGGGAGGGCCACTAACTGGTGGTGCCACCCATACTTTTTGTCCGACGTTCTCTTGTTCGGGGGTGGGGGAAGGAGGCACTGACCGTTCCTCTGGAATAGGCTGTAGTTCAGAAGCGTGAAGAAGCCGATGGAAAGGTGTACCTCCCTTTAAAGGGCGATGATTCAAATTGTCGACTGCCTGCTGCAGCACATGGTACCACCCCTTCAGAGTTCCCTGTGGTGTTAACAAACGAATTTGTTCCTTCAATAAGCCGTTCATCCGTTCAACTAAACCTGCAGCCTGTGGGTAATAAGGAATATGATGAACCCATAGGATATCGTTGTCATTTGCCCAATCACAGATTGTCTTCCCGGAGAAGTGGGAACCATTATCAGACTGAATTTCCTCTGGTACATCATAACGAGAAAGTAGATGGTTTAATCCTTGAATAGTGCTAGCTTGGTCAGCTGTCTTGGTGGGAAAAGTAAAGACCAAGCCCGAAAAGGTGTCAACCATTACCAGGACGTAACGCTTACCCATACATTCTGGCAGGGGACCTATATAGTCAATTTGCCAGACGGCAGCAGAGCGAGCTCCCCTACTTATTCGGCCATGCGGACCAGGAGGAACGGTGCGGGACTTTGCTAGCTGGCAGGCTGGGCATGTACGTACGACCTCGCGGACATCATCCTGATGGACGGGTAAGGCATGGGTACGGGCCCACATAGCTGATCCCTTCTCCCCCAGGTGGCCACTCTGTTCATGCGCCCATCGAGCCAGGGGAACAGTATCGGTGCGACTGATCGTGGCAAGCTGATCTGCCACCGCATTATGTTGGGCCATGTTTGTCATCGCAGTAGTATGGGCGTCAACGTGGTATACAGTTATCTCCCGATGGTGGGAGGCATCCCACAACAGCTGCCACAGTTGTTTGCCCCATACAGGACGGTCATGTATCAGCCAGTCATTCTGCTGCCAATCAGACATCCATACCACAAGTCCATTGGCCACAGCCCAGGAATCGGTATACAGGCGGAGAGGGTGGTCATGGGGGTCTAGTGGTAGGGTGACCGCCTTCAACTCGGCATACTGGCTAGAGCCACCATCCCCTTCCTCCGATAAGTGAGTTCCTGACTTGGGGTGGTATGCTACTGCCTTCCACTTCTGCTTTCCTTGCACCCACCGGCTGCTACCATCAGTAAACCAGGCATCCTCTTGTTCAGCTGGAGTGAGTGAATCATATGGTTTACCCCATTGGACTGGTGAAGGGGGTAAAGGAGGGGGCAGGGCGGGTTCAATGTCCTCACGAAGAGACGGAAGTTCAGCCACCTGTTCGTGTATGTGGCTCACCCCTTCAGGCCCACTGGTGGCGCGACTCTGAATGTACCATTTCCATTTAACAATAGAAGACTGCTGAGCCCGTCCAATCTTTAAATTAGCATCATTAGCCAGGACCCAGTTCATTATGGGGAGCACAGGTCGCAACTGAATACCTGCATCGCCCGTCATTCTTTCCGTTTCCAGCAGGGCCCAGTAACAGGCTAGTAGCTGTTGTTCAAAAGCAGAATAACGAGTGGCAGCCTCGGGCATAGTTCGTGACCAGAATCCCAGCGGGACTCGGCGACCCTCTTGTTTCTGCCAGAGGCTCCAGGATGCCACCCGATCAGTGACGGAGACCTGTAGCTCAGAGGGGGTATTTGGGATGCGGGGGGAGATGGGCAGGGCCTGAAGAATAGCCTGCTTGGCGGACTGGAATGCCCTCTCCTGATCGTCACCCCATACAAAGTCTGTTTTCTTTCGGGTAACCTTATACAGGGGGCGTAAAAGCAATACCAAGTGTGGAATATGACGTCGCCAGTATCCCAATAACCCCAGGAAACGCTGGGTCTCCTTTTTATTCGTAGGCCTGGCTAGGACTGCGATCTTATTGCGAACCTTATCAGGAATCACCTGTTCTCCAGCATGCCACTGAATACCAAGGAAAATAACCGTCTGGGACGGGCCCTGTATCTTGGTAGGGTTAATGGCCCACCCCCTCTGCATCAGGGCACCTTGGACATTCTCCATACCTTCTCGTACCATCTCTTCTGAGGCGCCTTGGATCATCACATCATCAATATAGTGGTGGATCGAGAGGGAGGGCGGCACTGGTACTGCCTCCAAATCACGAGCAATTAGGCCGTGGCAAATAGTGGGAGAGTGTACGTAGCCCTGAGGGAGGCGGGTGAAGGTATACTGGCGCCCCTTCCAGGTAAAGGCGAACTGATCCTGTGAGACTTCGTCTATAAGAATACTGAAGAAGGCGTTAGCGAGATCAATGACAGCATACCATGTTCCTGAGTTCCCAGTAGCAATGTTTTCAATAAGGGTAACAATGTCCGGCACTGCCGAAGCAAGTGGTGGGGCATGTTTATTTAAAAAACGATAATCAACCGTCATTCTCCAGGAGCCGTCCGGCTTCTGGACAGGCCAAACAGGGCTATTGAAGGGCGACGTTGCAGGCCTCACTACCCCTTCTTCTTTCAAAGCATCAATGGTGGCGGTAATCTCCTCCTGCCCTCCAGGGAGGCGATATTGCGGAATGCATACAGGTTTTGAGGGGGGTGGCACCACCACGGGATCCCACTTGGCTTGACCCACCACTAATCTTTTTGTAATAGTCCGAATTCCGAATGCAAACCCCCCTTGGCTAGTATTAAGGGCTGTACTGGTCAACATATTAATACCCAGAATACACTCGTCAGTGGCAGCTACCAACGCATGTAACCATATGGGGGAAGGGCCATCACCCACCGTGGCACGGACTTTTATTTCCTTTGCCAGGGTGATTGCCCCTCCCATTCCTTCTATTCGAAATGTGGGTCCATTCCAGAGGTCAGGGTTACCAGGAATCACCGAGTGCTCTGCACCGGTGTCAACCAAAGCCAAGTATTGTCGATCATTACCCCCACCCCAGTGAATTGTTAATGGTATGTAGGGCCGCGGATCCCCGTGTGTGCGCCGTGTCTCGATGGAATAGACACGGGAATCCTGCCCACACCTTCAGGCTTCAGAAGGGTTCGGGGGTTTCCAGGACCACATGCTATTGTTATCCTTAAGAGCCTGTTTAACCCATTGTTGTACCTCATCACGGGTAACTGGGGCAGGAGAAGCCGACTCAACAGAAGCAGCAGTGGGAGCAGAAGGCACAGCTGGGCCGGGAGGACCCAGCATCTGGGGATGATGTTCCCCTGCCTTCCTCTTATAAAGGGCATACAAGACTGCAGTAGGTTTCCCATCAATATCACTTTTAGGTACGCCTAACTTTAACAAAGTTAGAAAAAGCTCTTTTCTGGTCAGTCCATTATTAACAGCAGCCCCTCTCCTTTCATCCTGTCTGTCTGCTTTAACCTGGGTTGTACGTGAGTGGATTTTACCTCCCAACTCCAGTTCTTGGAGTCCAGATAGGGCGTGCACCGCCTCAGATACGAGGTGCCCAATTAGCGGACTAGTTACAGACAGGACCAGTCCCCGTATAGTAGGTTGGGCTGAACGAACCAATCGGGTATGCATTCCAGCTGTGAATAATTCTTCATCAGGGCTCCCCCCATGCATCCACAGCCTCAGGCGCCCCGCATACAGAGCAGAGGCCACGGCCTGTTGGCGAATCACTGCTATACCCTCCTCTGGTGTGCCCCAATGGTTCTGCAAATGCAGATCCCAATCTACTGGTGACGGATACACCCGTAACAGGGCTTCTCCTAGAGTAACAAGTAAATAGTCTACATCTCTCCTTCTGCCACGTAATTCGGCAGTGACTCGAATATCAGTAGTTAATGATCCTAACCCCAACAATTCCTCAGGGGTCAGATATATGCTACTTCCCCCTTGCTCCCAAACCCGCAGAAGCCAGGCCGACAAAGTTTCTCCTGTCTTTTGCCTAAAACGATCTCCAATGGCGGCCAGCTCTTTTATAGTAAAGTCACGTATTGTTGTTGACTGCTCCCGACCCCTGTTACCACTCTGGCACATGGGAGGCTGCTGAGACCATCCCGTTGAGGGGGGAGCCCACCTAGCATAAGCAGGGGTTTGGGAGCCTTCCCCTTGGTCCGCTTGGGAGATCGGAGCACCGGTCCCTTCAGTTTCTACACTTACATCATCCCCCCTCTCGCCTTCATCTGCTTGGACAGTCCGCTGCCTTACGGGGCGGGCTTGAACAGCGGAGGGAGAGGGGAGTATGCCAGGCACATGCCGGAGGGTATCTGCATTATTACCATTATCATCATACCAGATATTCCCGTCCCAATCATCAATTACATCAGGATCATTGCCATTCCTTATCATGGCACGAATACGGTGTGGATCAGGTTCTACCCCTTGCTTTTCCTTATTCGCACAGAGCTGTTGCCGGAGTTTAATATTACGGCAAATTGTTTGAACATGCTTATCCTCCCATTCTTTGGCTCGATCCTGACTGGTGCTAACAATTTCGCTCATCATCGAGCAGCGCTGTCGCAGAGTCTCTACTTCCTCCTCTAGTTGTTTTCTCTTATGCTCAGACTTTACCTGCTGCTGAACTAATTCAACTTCACGCTGAACGGAG
The DNA here is from genome assembly GCF_036971445.1 of Narcine bancroftii. Classification (NCBI taxonomy): domain Eukaryota; kingdom Metazoa; phylum Chordata; class Chondrichthyes; order Torpediniformes; family Narcinidae; genus Narcine; species Narcine bancroftii. The sequence goes on from NC_091474.1 coordinate 58,365,041, forward strand.
CGGCGTAAGGCTGTGGCCAGCAGCCAAAAACCGTCTGTCAGCGTCCCCCGTTTTTTTGGAAATTTACTTTCTCGGAGGAGAGTGGCAACCCGCTCTCCCAGAGGCACACTTAAGGGTTCTAACCTTTCATCCCAACTGATGGGTGGTCCCAACAAAGACAGGGTATTAGCCAGCATGCCAAACCCATCATCTTTGGAAGTCCATCCCGGAATCAAAAACTGCTCAGGGCTCACCTCTTTCTTTCGGCGAAACATCTTGAGACCAATCCTGCTCGCAGCGCCAATTGTCTTGGGTAAACTTGTACCTTTCACTTTGTTCGTTTTAGATTGGTCACAGTGTTTGAGCTACCGAAAGAAAATAGAGACACACACCGAGAGCAGTTCAGTCTACACAAATGTTTATTACAAATATAAAGCAGGTTTCAAACTACAATATGCAAGCCTGCCTAATCATACTTAACAACGCCTGGACTGGTCCCAACTGCCGAAGCGAGGCAATGACGGCACACTTGTAGTAGGCTGCCGGGGCGCCGGTAGCAGCTCCTTCACCTCCCCCGACTGGGACGTTGCTCGGACTCTAGCTGTTCTTCCTTCTTGATAAGGGATGTTCCTATCCCTCGGAGAGTCTAAAAATTTCAGCAGCAGGACCACAGACTTTTATACCCCAAAAACGATTAATCATGCACCCACTCCCTCTAACATTTGTCAGTCAAAATCAAAGCTGAGCATACTATTCTACAATTAAAAAAGATTAATTATTATGGAGCAGGATGCTATAATATCCTGGTTTATCTCGTAGATACAAAGACTTATTGAAACTTCTAAGGCTTTAGCAATATCGTGCCATCCTGCGTTTAGGAGAGAACGATTAATCATGCACCCACTCCCTCTAACATTTGTCAGTCAAAATCAAAGCTGAGCATACTATTCTACAATTAAAAAAGATTGATTATTATAAAAAAGATTGATTATTATGGATCCAGGATGCTATGATATCCTGGTTTATCTCGTGGATACAAGGACTCATTAAAACTTCTTGAGCAAGACAGGTTGTGACCAATACGTCAATTTCAGAGTGTCGTATTTGACAACTGCTTTCCCTGGGCCTCACGGTGGAATTCCATTTCAAAGTGTATCTTCAGATAACTCCCCATGGCTGAGTTTAATTACATCTGCTAATCCTGAAAGTAAGGTGACCTGAATGTGGCCCCAGTGTTGTTAGTTTTAAACAAGCAAGGAAGCATCTGAGCACATGGTTTTAACCCTTCATTACAGAACCAGAGGCGAGGAATCAGAGGCCGGGAATCAGAGGCCGGGAATGAGAGGCCGGGAATCAGAGGCCGGGGAATCAGAGGCGGGGAATCAGAGATGGGGAATCAGAGGCGGGGAATCAAACACGGGGAATCAGAGCTGGGGAATCAGAGGCGGGGAATCAGAGTTGGCGAATCAGATATGGGGAATCAGAGGTGGGGAATCAGGGGCGGGGAATCAGTGGCAGGGAATCAGAGGTGGGAATCAGAGGCGGGGCATCAGAGGCAGGGAATCAGACACGGGGAATCAGAGGCGGGGAATCAGAGATGGGGAATCAGAGGCGGTGAATCAGAGGCAGGGAATCGGACACCTGGAATCAGAGGCGGGGAATCAGAGCTGGGGAATCAGAGGCGGGGAATCAGAGTTGGGGAATCAGAGGCGGGGAATCAGATGTGGTGAATCAGAGGTGGGGAATCAGAGGTTGTGAATCAGAGATGGTGAATCACAGGCGGGAAATCAGAGGCAGGGAATCAGAGCTGGGGAATCAGAGGAGGGGAATCAGAGCTGGGGAATCAGAGGCAGGGAATCAGAGTTGGGGATTCAGAGGCGGGGAATCAGAGCTGGGGAATCAGAAGCGGGGAATCAGAGGCGGGGAATCAGAGGCAGGGAATCAGAGGCAGGCAATCAGATATGGGGATTCAGAGGCAGGGAATCAGATGTGGGGAATCAGAGGCAGGGAATCAGAGCTGGGGAATCAGAGGCGGGGAATCAGAGTTTGGGAATCAGAGGCGGGGAATCAGATATGGGGAATCAGAGGCGGGGAATCAGAGGCGCGGAAAGAGAGGCGGGAAATCAGATATAGGGAATCAGAGGTGGGGAATCAGGGGAGGGGTATCAGAGGCTGGGTATCAGACACGGGGATTCAGAGGCGGGGAATCAGAGATGGGGAATCAGAGGCGGGGAATAAGAGGCAGGGAATCAGACGCGGGCAATCAGAGGCGGGGAATCAGAGCTGGGTAATCAGAGGCGGGGAATCAGAGTTGGGGAATCAGAGGCGGGGAATCAGATATGGGGAAAGAGAGGCGGGGAATCAGAGGCGGGGAAACAGAGGCGGGGAATTCTATATGGGGAATCAGAGGTGGCGAATGAAAGGCGGTGAATCAGAGATGGGGAATCAGAGGCGGGGAATCAGAGGCAGGGAATCAAACACGGGGAATCAGAGGTGGGGTATCAGAGCTGGGGAATCAGAGGCGGGGAATCAGAGTTGGGGAATCAGAGGCGAGGAATCAGATATTAGGAAACAGAGGCGGGGAATCAGAGGCAGGGAAACAGAGGTGGGGAATCAGAGGCTGGGAATCAGAGCTGGGGAATCAGGCGTGGAATCAGAGTTTGGGAATCAGAGGCGGGGAATTAGATATGGGGAAACCGAGGCGGGGAATCAGAGGTGGGGAAACAGAGCTGGTGAATCAGAGGCGGGGAATCAGAGTTGGGGAATCAGAGGCGGGGAATCAGAGGCGCGGAAAGAGAGGCGGGGAATCAGATATGGGGAATCAGAGGTGGGGAATCAGGGGCGGGGTATCAGAGGCTGGGTATCAGACACGGGGATTCAGAGGCGGGGAATCAGAGATGGGGAATCAGAGGCGGGGAATCAGAGGCAGGGAATCAGATGAGGGGAATCAGAGGCGGGGAATCAGAGTCCAGGAATCAGAGGTGGGGTATCAGAGGTGGGGAATCAGAGGCGGGGAATCAGATATGGGGAATCAGAGGCGAGGAATCAGATATTGGGAAACAGAGGCGGGGAATCAGAGGCAGGGAAACAGAGGTGGGGAATCAGATATGGGGAATCAGAGGTGGGGAATCAGAGGTTGGGAAACAGAGGCAGGGAATCAGAGGCGGGGAGTCAGAGGCGGGGAATCAGAGGCAGGGGATCAGATGTGTGGAATCAGAGATGGGGAATCAGAGGCAGCGAATCAGAGGCGGGGAACCAGAGGCGGGGATTCAGAGGCGGGGAATCAGATATGGGGAAACAGAGGCGGGGAATTAGAGGCGGGCAAACAGAGGCAGGGAATCAGATGTGGGGAATCAGAGGCAGGGAATCAGAGCTGGGGAATCAGAGGCGGGGAATCAGAGTTTGGGAATCAGAGGCGGGGAATCAGATATGGGGAATCAGAGGCGGGGAATCAGAGGCGCGGAAAGAGAGGCGGGAAATCAGATATGGGGAATCAGAGGTGGGGAATCAGGGGAGGGGTATCAGAGGCTGGGTATCAGACACGGGGATTCAGAGGCGGGGAATCAGAGATGGGGAATCAGAGGCAGGGAATCGGAGGCAGGGAATCAGAGGCAGGGAATCAGATGTGGGGAATCAGAGGCGGGGAATCAGAGCTGGGGAATCAGAGTCGGGGAATCAGAGGCCGGGAATGAGAGGCCGGGAATCAGAGGCAGGGAATCAGAGGCCGGGAATCAGAGATGGGGAATCAGAGGCGGGGAATCAAACACGGGGAATCAGAGCTGGGGAATCAGAGGCGGGGAATCAGAGTTGGGGAATCAGAGGCGGGGAATCAGATATGGGGAAACAGAGGCGGGGAAACAGAGGCAGGGAATCAGAGGCGGGGAGTCAGAGGCTGGGAATCAGAGGCAGGGAATCAGATGTGCGGAATCAGAGATGAGGAATCAGAGGCAGCGAATCAGAGGCGGGGAACCAGAGGCGGGGAATCAGAGGCCGGGAATCAGAGGCCGGGAATGAGAGGCCGGGAATCAGAGGCCGGGAATCAGAGATGGGGTATCAGAGGCGGGGAATCAAACACGGGGAATCAGAGCTGGGGAATCAGAGGCGGGGAATCAGAGTTGGGGAATCAGAGGCGGGGAATCAAATATGGGGAAACAGAGGCGGGGAATCAGAGGCGGGGAATCAGAGGCGCAGAAACAGAGGCGGGGTATCAGATATGGGGAATCAGAGGTGGGGAATCAGGGGCGGGGTATCAGAGGCTGGGTATCAGACACGGGGATTCAGAGGCGGGGAATCGGAGATGGGGAATCAGAGGCGGGGAATCAGAGGCAGGGAATCAGACGCGGGGAATCAGAGGCGGGGAATCAGAGCCTGGGAATCAGAGGCGGGGAATCAGAGGCGGGGAAAGAGAGGCGGGGAATCAGATATGGGGACTCAGAGGTGGGGAATCAGAGGTTGGGAATCAGAGAAAGGGAATCAGAGGCGGGGAATCAGAGGCGGGGAATCAGAGGCAGGGTTTCGGATGTGCGGAATCAGAGATGGGGAATCAGAGGTGGGGAATCAGAGTCCAGGAATCAGAGATGGGGAATCAGAGGCGAGGAATCAGAGGCGGAAAAACATAGGTGGGGAATCAGATACGGGGAATCAGAGGTGGGGAATCAGAGGCGGTGAATCAGAGTTGGGGAATCAGAGGCGGGGAATCTGAGCTGGGGTATCAGAGGCGGGGAATCAGAGTTTGGGAATCAGAGGAGGGGAATCAGATATGGGGAATCAGAGGCGGGGAATCAGAGGCGCGGAAAGAGAGGCGGGAAATCAGATATGGGGAATCAGAGGTGCGAATCGGGGAGGGGTATCAGAGGCTGGGTATCAGAAACGGGGATTCAGAGGCAGGGAATCAGATGTGCGGAATCAGAGATGGGGAATCAGAGGCAGCGAATCAGAGGCGGGGAATCAGATATGGGTAATCAGAGGCGGGGATTCAGAGTTGGGGAATCAGAGGCGGGGAATCAGATATGGGAAAAGAGAGGCGGGGAATCAGAGGCGGGGAAACAGAGGCGGGGAATCTGATATGGGGAATCTGAGGTGGCGAATGAAAGGCGGTGAATCAGAGATGGGGAATCAGAGGCGGGGAATCAGAGGCAGGGAATCAAACACGGGGAATCAGATGTGGGGTATCAGAGCTGGGGAATCAGAGGCGGGGAATGAGAGTTGGGGAATCAGAGGCGGGGAATCAGATATTGGGAAACAGAGCCGGGGAATCAGAGGCAGGGAAACAGAGGTGGGGAATCAGATATGGGGAATCAGAGGTGGGAAACAGAGGTTGGGAATGAGAGGCCGGGAATCAGAGGCCGGGGAATCAGAGGCGGGGAATCAGAGATGGGGAATCAGAGGCGGGGAATCAAACACGGGGAATCAGAGCTGGGGAATCAGAGGCGGGGAATCAGAGTTGGCGAATCAGATATGGGGAATCAGAGTTGGGGAATCAGGGGCGGGGAATCAGTGGCAGGGAATCAGAGGTGGGAATCAGAGGCGGGGAATCAGAGGCAGGGAATGAGACACGGGGAATCAGAGGCGGGGAATCAGAGATGGGGAATCAGAGGATGTGAATCAGAGGCAGGGAATCGGACACCGGGAATCAGAGGCGGGGAATCAGAGCTGGGGAATCAGAGGCGGGGAATCAGAGTTGGCGAATCAGAGGCGGGGAATCAGATGTGGTGAATCAGAGGTGGGGGATCAGAGGTTGTGAATCAGAGATGGGGAATCACAGGCGGGAAATCAGAGGCAGGGAATCAGAGCTGGGGAATCAGAGGAGGGGAATCAGAGCTGGGGAATCAGAGGCAGGGAATCAGAGTTAGGGATTCAGAGGCGGGGAATCTGAGCTGGGGAATCAGAAGCGGGGAATCAGAGGCGGGGAATCAGAGGCAGGGAATCAGAGGCGGGGAATCAGAGGCAGGGAATCAGATGTGGGGAATCAGAGGCAGGGAATCAGAGCTGGGGTATCAGAGGCGGGGAATCAGAGTTTGGGAATCAGAGGCGGGGAATCAGATATGGGAATCAGAGGTGGGGAATCAGGGGAGGGGTATCAGAGGCTGGGTATCAGACACGGGGATTCAGGGGCGGGGAATCAGAGATGGGGAATCAGAGGCGGGGAATCAGAGGCAGGGAATCAGACGCGGGGAATCAGAGGCGGGGAATCAGTGCTGGGTAATCAGAGGCGGGGAATCAGAGTTGGGGAATCAGAGGCGGAGAATCAGATATGGGGAAAGAGAGGCGGGGAATCAGAGGCGGGGAAACAGAGGCGGGGAATCTGATATGGGTAATCAGAGGTGGCGAATGAAAGGCGGTGAATCAGAGATGGGGAATCAGAGGCGTGGAATCAGAGGCAGGGAATCAAACACGGGGAATCAGAGGTGGGGTATCAGAGCTGGGGAATCAGAGGCGGGGAATAAGAGTTGGGGAATCAGAGGCGAGGAATCAGATATTGGGAAACAGAGGCGGGGAATCAGAGGCAGGGAAACAGAGGTGGGGAATCAGATATGGGGAATCAGAGGTGGGGAATCAGAGGTTGGGAAACAGAGGCAGGGAATCAGAGGCGGGGAGTCAGAGGCGGGGAATCAGAGGCAGGGAATCAGATGTGCGGAATCAGAGATGGGGAATCAGAGGCAGCGAATCAGAGGCGGGGAACCAGAGGCGGGGATTCAGAGGCGGGGAATCAGATATGGGGAAACAGAGGCGGGGAATTAGAGGCGGGCAAACAGAGGCGGGGAATCAGATATGGGGAATCAGAGGTGGGGAATCAGAGGTTGTGAATCAGAGATGGGGAATCACAGGCGGGAAATCAGAGGCAGGGAATCAGAGCTGGGGAATCAGAGGCGGGGAATCAGAGCTGGGGAATCAGAGGCAGGGAATCAGAGTTGGGGATTCAGAGGCGGGGAATCAGAGCTGGGGAATCAGAGGCGGGGAATCAGAGGCAGGGAATCAGAGGCGGGGAATCAGAGGAAGGGAATCAGATATGGGGATTCAGAGGTGGGGAAATCAGAGGTTGGGAATCAGAGGCGGGGAATCAGAGCTGGGGAATCGGAGTCGGGGAATCAGAGTTTGGGAATCAGAGGCGGGGAATTAGAGGCGCGGAAAGAGAGGCGGGGAATCAGATATGGGGAATCAGAGGTGGGGAATCAGATATGGGGAAACAGAGGCGGGGAATCAGAGGCCGGGAAAGAGAGGTGGGGAATCAGAGGCAGGGAATCAGAGGCGGGGAATCAGAGGCAGGGAATCAGATATGGGGATTCAGAGGTGGGGAAATCAGAGGTTGGGAATCAGAGGCGGGGAATCAGAGGTGGGGAAACAGAGCTGGAGAATCAGAGGCGGGGAATCAGAGTTGGGGAATCAGAGGCGGGGAATCAAATATGGGCAACCAGAGGCGGGGAATCAGAGGCAGGGAAACAGAGGTGGGGAATCAGATATGGGGTATCAGAGGTGGGGAATCAGAGGTTGGGAAACAGAGGCAGGGAATCAGAGGCGGGGAGTCAGAGGCGGGGAATCAGAGGCAGGGAATCAGATGTGCGGAATCAGAGATGGAGAATCAGATGCAGCGAAAAAGAGGCGGGGAACCAGAGGCGGGGAATCAGAGGCCGGGAATCAGAGGCCGGGAATGAGAGGCCGGGAATCAGAGGCCGGGGAATCAGAGGCGGGGAATCAGAGATGGGGAATCAGAGGCGGGGAATCAAACACGGGGAATCAGAGCTGGGGAATCAGAGGCGGGGAATCAGAGTTGGCGAATCAGATATGGGGAATCAGAGGTGGGGAATCAGGGGCGGGGAATCAGTGGCAGGGAATCAGAGGTGGGAATCAGAGGCGGGGCATCAGAGGCAGGGAATCAGACACGGGGAATCAGAGGCGGGGAATCAGAGATGGGGAATCAGAGGCGGTGAATCAGAGGCAGGGAATCGGACACCTGGAATCAGAGGCGGGGAATCAGAGCTGGGGAATCAGAGGCGGGGAATCAGAGTTGGGGAATCAGAGGCGGGGAATCAGATGTGGTGAATCAGAGGTGGGGAATCAGAGGTTGTGAATCAGAGATGGTGAATCACAGGCGGGAAATCAGAGGCAGGGAATCAGAGCTGGGGAATCAGAGGAGGCGAATCAGAGCTGGGGAATCAGAGGCAGGGAATCAGAGTTGGGGATTCAGAGGCGGGGAATCTGAGCTGGGGAATCAGAAGCGGGGAATCAGAGGCGGGGAATCAGAGGCAGGGAATCAGAGGCGGTGAATCAGAGGCAGGGAATCAGATGTGGGGAATCAGAGGCAGGGAATCAGAGCTGGGGTATCAGAGGCGGGGAATCAGAGTTTGGGAATCAGAGGCGGGGAATCAGATATGGGGAATCAGAGGCGGGGAATCAGAGGCGCGGAAAGAGAGGGGGGAAATCAGATATGGGAATCAGAGGTGGGGAATCAGGGGAGGGGTATCAGAGGCTGGGTATCAGACACGGGGATTCAGGGGCGGGGAATCAGAGATGGGGAATCAGAGGCGGGGAATCAGAGGCAGGGAATCAGACGCGGGGAATCAGAGGCGGGGAATCAGTGCTGGGTAATCAGAGGCGGGGAATCAGAGTTGGGGAATCAGAGGCGGAGAATCAGATATGGGGAAAGAGAGGCGGGGAATCAGAGGCGGGGAAACAGAGGCGGGGAATCTGATATGGGTAATCAGAGGTGGCGAATGAAAGGCGGTGAATCAGAGATGGGGAATCAGAGGCGTGGAATCAGAGGCAGGGAATCAAACACGGGGAATCAGAGGTGGGGTATCAGAGCTGGGGAATCAGAGGCGGGGAATAAGAGTTGGGGAATCAGAGGCGAGGAATCAGATATTGGGAAACAGAGGCGGGGAATCAGAGGCAGGGAAACAGAGGTGGGGAATCAGATATGGGGAATCAGAGGTGGGGAATCAGAGGTTGGGAAACAGAGGCAGGGAATCAGAGGCGGGGAGTCAGAGGCGGGGAATCAGAGGCAGGGAATCAGATGTGCGGAATCAGAGATGGGGAATCAGAGGCAGCGAATCAGAGGTGGGGAACCAGAGGCGGGGATTCAGAGGCGGGGAATCAGATATGGGGAAACAGAGGCGGGGAATTAGAGGCGGGCAAACAGAGGCGGGGAATCAGATATGGGGAATCAGAGGTGGGGAATCAGAGGTTGTGAATCAGAGATGGGGAATCACAGGCGGGAAATCAGAGGCAGGGAATCAGAGCTGGGGAATCAGAGGCGGGGAATCAGAGCTGGGGAATCAGAGGCAGGGAATCAGAGTTGGGGATTCAGAGGCGGGGAATCAGAGCTGGGGAATCAGAGGCGGGGAATCAGAGGCAGGGAATCAGAGGCGGGGAATCAGAGGCAGGGAATCAGATATGGGGATTCAGAGGTGGGGAAATCAGAGGTTGGGAATCAGAGGCGGGGAATCAGAGCTGGGGAATCAGAGTCGGGGAATCAGAGTTTGGGAATCAGAGGCGGGGAATTAGAGGCGCGGAAAGAGAGGCGGGGAATCAGATATGGGGAATCAGAGGTGGGGAATCAGATATGGGGAAACAGAGGCGGGGAATCAGAGGCGGGGAAAGAGAGGTGGGGAATCAGAGGCAGGGAATCAGAGGCGGGGAATCAGAGGCAGGGAATCAGATATGGGGATTCAGAGGTGGGGAAATCAGAGGTTGGGAATCAGAGGCGGGGAATCAGAGGTGGGGAAACAGAGCTGGAGAATCAGAGGCGGGGAATCAGAGTTGGGGAATCAGAGGCGGGGAATCAAATATGGGCAACCAGAGGCGGGGAATCAGAGGCAGGGAAACAGAGGTGGGGAATCAGATATGGGGTATCAGAGGTGGGGAATCAGAGGTTGGGAAACAGAGGCAGGGAATCAGAGGCGGGGAGTCAGAGGCGGGGAATCAGAGGCAGGGAATCAGATGTGCGGAATCAGAGATGGAGAATCAGATGCAGCGAAAAAGAGGCGGGGAACCAGAGGCGGGGAATCAGAGGCCGGGAATCAGAGACCGGGAATGAGAGGCCGGGAATCAGAGGCCGGGGAATCAGAGGCGGGGAATCAGAGATGGGGAATCAGAGGCGGGGAATCAAACACGGGGAATCAGAGCTGGGGAATCAGAGGCGGGGAATCAGAGTTGGCGAATCAGATATGGGGAATCAGAGGTGGGGAATCAGGGGCGGGGAATCAGTGGCAGGGAATCAGAGGTGGGAATCAGAGGCGGGGCATCAGAGGCAGGGAATCAGACACGGGGAATCAGAGGCGGGGAATCAGAGATGGGGAATCAGAGGCGGTGAATCAGAGGCAGGGAATCGGACACCTGGAATCAGAGGCGGGGAATCAGAGCTGGGGAATCAGAGGCGGGGAATCAGAGTTGGGGAATCAGAGGCGGGGAATCAGATGTGGTGAATCAGAGGTGGGGAATCAGAGGTTGTGAATCAGAGATGGTGAATCACAGGCGGGAAATCAGAGGCAGGGAATCAGAGCTGGGGAATCAGAGGAGGGGAATCAGAGCTGGGGAATCAGAGGCAGGGAATCAGAGTTGGGGATTCAGAGGCGGGGAATCAGAGCTGGGGAATCAGAAGCGGGGAATCAGAGGCGGGGAATCAGAGGCAGGGAATCAGAGGCAGGCAATCAGATATGGGGATTCAGAGGCAGGGAATCAGATGTGGGGAATCAGAGGCAGGGAATCAGAGCTGGGGAATCAGAGGCGGGGAATCAGAGTTTGGGAATCAGAGGCGGGGAATCAGATATGGGGAATCAGAGGCGGGGAATCAGAGGCGCGGAAAGAGAGGCGGGAAATCAGATATAGGGAATCAGAGGTGGGGAATCAGAGGTTGGGAAACAGAGGCAGGGAATCAGAGGCGGGGAGTCAGAGGCGGGGAATCAGAGGCAGGGAATCAGAGATGGGGAATCAGAGGCGGGGAATAAGAGGCAGGGAATCAGACGCGGGCAATCAGAGGCGGGGAATCAGAGCTGGGTAATCAGAGGCGGGGAATCAGAGTTGGGGAATCAGAGGCGGGGAATCAGATATGGGGAAAGAGAGGCGGGGAATCAGAGGCGGGGAAACAGAGGCGGGGAATTCTATATGGGGAATCAGAGGTGGCGAATGAAAGGCGGTGAATCAGAGATGGGGAATCAGAGGCGGGGAATCAGAGGCAGGGAATCAAACACGGGGAATCAGAGGTGGGGTATCAGAGCTGGGGAATCAGAGGCGGGGAATCAGAGTTGGGGAATCAGAGGCGAGGAATCAGATATTAGAAAACAGAGGCGGGGAATCAGAGGCAGGGAAACAGAGGTGGGGAATCAGATATGGGGAATCAGAGGTGGGGAATCAGAGGTTGGGAAACAGAGGCAGGGAATCAGAGGCGGGGAGTCAGAGGCGGGGAATCAGAGGCAGGGAATCAGATGTGCGGAATCAGAGATGGGGAATCAGAGGCAGCGAATCAGAGGCGGGGAACCAGAGGCGGGGATTCAGAGGCGGGGAATCAGATATGGGGAAACAGAGGCGGGGAATTAGAGGCGGGCAAACAGAGGCGGGGAATCAGATATGGGGATTCAGAGGTGGGGAATCAGAGGTTGTGAATCAGAGATGGGGAATCACAGGCGGGAAATCAGAGGCAGGGAATCAGAGCTGGGGAATCAGAGGCGGGGAATCAGAGCTCGGGAATCAGAGGCAGGGAATCAGAGTTGGGGATTCAGAGGCGGGGAATCAGAGCTGGGGAATCAGAGGCGGGGAATCAGAGGCAGGGAATCAGAGGCGGGGAATCAGAGGCGGGGAATCAGAGGCAGGGAATCAGATGTGCGGAATCAGAGATGGAGAATCAGATGCAGCGAAAAAGAGGCGGGGAACCAGAGGCGGGGAATCAGAGGCCGGGAATCAGAGACCGGGAATGAGAGGCCGGGAATCAGAGGCCGGGGAATCAGAGGCGGGGAATCAGAGATGGGGAATCAGAGGCGGGGAATCAAACACGGGGAATCAGAGCTGGGGAATCAGAGGCGGGGAATCAGAGTTGGCGAATCAGATATGGGGAATCAGAGGTGGGGAATCAGGGGCGGGGAATCAGTGGCAGGGAATCAGAGGTGGGAATCAGAGGCGGGGCATCAGAGGCAGGGAATCAGACACGGGGAATCAGAGGCGGGGAATCAGAGATGGGGAATCAGAGGCGGTGAATCAGAGGCAGGGAATCGGACACCTGGAATCAGAGGCGGGGAATCAGAGCTGGGGAATCAGAGGCGGGGAATCAGAGTTGGGGAATCAGAGGCGGGGAATCAGATGTGGTGAATCAGAGGTGGGGAATCAGAGGTTGTGAATCAGAGATGGTGAATCACAGGCGGGAAATCAGAGGCAGGGAATCAGAGCTGGGGAATCAGAGGAGGGGAATCAGAGCTGGGGAATCAGAGGCAGGGAATCAGAGTTGGGGATTCAGATGCGGGGAATCAGAGCTGGGGAATCAGAAGCGGGGAATCAGAGGCGGGGAATCAGAGGCAGGGAATCAGAGGCAGGCAATCAGATATGGGGATTCAGAGGCAGGGAATCAGATGTGGGGAATCAGAGGCAGGGAATCAGAGCTGGGGAATCAGAGGTGGGGAATCAGAGTTTGGGAATCAGAGGCGGGGAATCAGATATGGGGAATCAGAGGCGGGGAATCAGAGGCGCGGAAAGAGAGGCGGGAAATCAGATATAGGGAATCAGAGGTGGGGAATCAGAGGTTGGGAAACAGAGGCAGGGAATCAGAGGCGGGGAGTCAGAGGCGGGGAATCAGAGGCAGGGAATCAGAGATGGGGAATCAGAGGCGGGGAATAAGAGGCAGGGAATCAGACGCGGGCAATCAGAGGCGGGGAATCAGAGCTGGGTAATCAGAGGCGGGGAATCAGAGTTGGGGAATCAGAGGCGGGGAATCAGATATGGGGAAAGAGAGGCGGGGAATCAGAGGCGGGGAAACAGAGGCGGGGAATTCTATATGGGGAATCAGAGGTGGCGAATGAAAGGCGGTGAATCAGAGATGGGGAATCAGAGGCGGGGAATCAGAGGCAGGGAATCAAACACGGGGAATCAGAGGTGGGGTATCAGAGCTGGGGAATCAGAGGCGGGGAATCAGAGTTGGGGAATCAGAGGCGAGGAATCAGATATTAGAAAACAGAGGCGGGGAATCAGAGGCAGGGAAACAGAGGTGGGGAATCAGATATGGGGAATCAGAGGTGGGGAATCAGAGGTTGGGAAACAGAGGCAGGGAATCAGAGGCGGGGAGTCAGAGGCGGGGAATCAGAGGCAGGGAATCAGATGTGCGGAATCAGAGATGGGGAATCAGAGGCAGCGAATCAGAGGCGGGGAACCAGAGGCGGGGATTCAGAGGCGGGGAATCAGATATGGGGAAACAGAGGCGGGGAATTAGAGGCGGGCAAACAGAGGCGGGGAATCAGATATGGGGATTCAGAGGTGGGGAATCAGAGGTTGTGAATCAGAGATGGGGAATCACAGGCGGGAAATCAGAGGCAGGGAATCAGAGCTGGGGAATCAGAGGCGGGGAATCAGAGCTCGGGAATCAGAGGCAGGGAATCAGAGTTGGGGATTCAGAGGCGGGGAATCAGAGCTGGGGAATCAGAGGCGGGGAATCAGAGGCAGGGAATCAGAGGCGGGGAATCAGAGGCAGGGAATCAGATATGGGGATTCAGAGGTGGGGAATCAGAGGTTGGGAATCAGAGGCAGGGAATCGGAGGCAGGGAATCAGAGGCAGGGAATCAGAGGCGGGGAATCAGAGCTGGGGAATCAGAGTCGGGGAATCAGAGTTTGGGAATCAGAGGCGGGGAATCAGATATGGGGAAACAGAGGCGGGAAATCAGATATAGGGAATCAGAGGTGGGGAATCAGAGGTTGGGAAACAGAGGCAGGGAATCAGAGGCTGGGTATCAGACACGGGGATTCAGAGGCGGGGAATCAGAGATGGGGAATCAGAGGCGGGGAATAAGAGGCAGGGAATCAGACGCGGGCAATCAGAGGCGGGGAATCAGAGCTGGGTAATCAGAGGCGGGGAATCAGAGTTGTGGAATCAGAGGCGGGGAATCAGATATGGGGAAAGAGAGGCGGGGAATCAGAGGCGGGGAAACAGAGGCGGGGAATTCTATATGGGGAATCAGAGGTGGCGAATGAAAGGCGGTGAATCAGAGATGGGGAATCAGAGGCGGGGAATCAGAGGCAGGGAATCAAACACGGGGAATCAGAGGTGGGGTATCAGAGCTGGGGAATCAGAGGCGGGGAATCAGAGTTGGGGAATCAGAGGCGAGGAATCAGATATTAGGAAACAGAGGCGGGGAATCAGAGGCAGGGAAACAGAGGTGGGGAATCAGATATGGGGAATCAGAGGTGGGGAATCAGAGGTTGGGAAACAGAGGCAGGGAATCAGAGGCGGGGAGTCAGAGGCGGGGAATCAGAGGCAGGGAATCAGATGTGCGGAATCAGAGATGGGGAATCAGAGGCAGCGAATCAGAGGCGGGGAACCAGAGGCGGGGATTCAGAGGCGGGGAATCAGATATGGGGAAACAGAGGCGGGGAATTAGAGGCGGGCAAACAGAGGCGGGGAATCAGATATGGGGAATCAGAGGTGGGGAATCAGAGGTTGTGAATCAGAGATGGGGAATCACAGGCGGGAAATCAGAGGCAGGGAATCAGAGCTGGGGAATCAGAGGCGGGGAATCAGAGCTCGGGAATCAGAGGCAGGGAATCAGAGTTGGGGATTCAGAGGCGGGGAATCAGAGCTGGGGAATCAGAGGCGGGGAATCAGAGGCAGGGAATCAGAGGCGGGGAATCAGAGGCAGGGAATCAGATATGGGGATTCAGAGGTGGGGAATCAGAGGTTGGGAATCAGAGGCAGGGAATCGGAGGCAGGGAATCAGAGGCAGGGAATCAGAGTCGGGGAATCAGAGCTGGGGAATCAGAGTCGGGGAATCAGAGTTTGGGAATCAGAGGCGGGGAATCAGATATGGGGAAACAGAGGCGGGGAATCAGAGGTGGGGAAACAGAGCTGGGGATTCAGAGGCGGGGAATCAGAGTTGGGGAATCAGAGGCGGGGAATCAGATATGGGGAAGCAGAGGTGGGGAATCAGAGGCGCGGAAAGAGAGGCGGGGAATCAGATATGGGGAATCAGAGGTGGGGAATCAGATATGGGGAAACAGAGGCGGGGAATCAGAGGCGGGGAAACAGAGGTGGGGAATCTGATATGTGGAATCAGAGGTGGCGAATGAAAGGCGGTGAATCTGAGATGGGGAATCAGAGGCGGGGAATCAGAGGCAGGGAATCAAACACAGGGAATCAGAGTTGGGGAATCAGAGGTGGGGAATCAGAGGTTGTGAATCAGAGATGGGGAATCACAGGTGGGAAATCAAAGGCAGGGAATCAGAGCTGGGGAATCAGAGGCGGGGAATCAGAGCTGGGGAATCAGAGGCGGGGAATCAGAGCTGGGGAATCAGAGGCAGGGAATCAGAGTTGGGGATTCAGAGGCGGGGAATCAGAGCTGGGGAATCAGTGGCGGTGAATCAGAGGCAGGGAATCAGAGGCGGGGAATCAGAGGCAGGGAATCAGATATGGGGATTCAGAGGTGGGGAATCAGATGTTGGGAATCAGAGGCAGGGAATCGGAGGCAGGGAATCAGAGGCAGGTAGTCAGATGTGGGGAATCAGAGGCTGGGAATCAGAGCTGGGGAATCAGGCGTGGAATCAGAGTTTGGGAATCAGAGGCGGGGAATTAGATATGGGGAAACAGAGGCGGGGAATCAGAGGTGGGGAAACAGAGCTGGTGAATCAGAGGCGGGGAATCAGAGTTGGGGAATCAGAGGCGGGGAATCAGAGGCGCGGAAAGAGAGGCGGGGAATCTGATATGGGGAATCAGAGGTGGCGAATGAAAGGCGGTGAATCTGAAATGGGGAATCAGAGGCGGGGAATCAGAGGCCGGGAATGAGAGGCCGGGAATCAGAGGCAGGGAATCAGAGGCCGGGAATCAGAGATGGGGAATCAGAGGCGGGGAATCAAACACGGGGAATCAGAGCTGGGGAATCAGAGGCGGGGAATCAGAGTTGGGGAATCAGAGGCGGGGAATCAGATATGGGGAAACAGAGGCGGGGAAACAGAGGCAGGGAATCAGAGGCGGGGAGTCAGAGGCTGGGAATCAGAGGCAGGGAATCAGATGTGCGGAATCAGAGATGAGGAATCAGAGGCAGCGAATCAGAGGCGGGGAACCAGAGGCGGGGAATCAGAGGCCGGGAATCAGAGGCCGGGAATGAGAGGCCGGGAATCAGAGATGGGGTATCAGAGGCGGGGAATCAAACACGGGGAATCAGAGCTGGGGAATCAGAGGCGGGGAATCAGAGTTGGGGAATCAGAGGCGGGGAATCAAATATGGGGAAACAGAGGCGGGGAATCAGAGGCGGGGAATCAGAGGCGCAGAAACAGAGGCGGGGTATCAGATATGGGGAATCAGAGGTGGGGAATCAGGGGCGGGGTATCAGAGGCTGGGTATCAGACACGGGGATTCAGAGGCGGGGAATCAGAGATGGGGAATCAGAGGCGGGGAATCAGAGGCAGGGAATCAGAGGCGGGGAAAGAGAGGCGGGGAATCAGATATGGGGACTCAGAGGTGGGGAATCAGAGGTTGGGAATCAGAGGCAGGGAATCAGAGGCGGGGAATCAGAGGCAGGGTTTCGGATGTGCGGAATCAGTGATGGGGAATCAGAGGTGGGGAATCAGAGTCCAGGAATCAGAGATGGGGAATCAGAGGCGGGGAATCAGAGGCGGAAAAACATAGGTGGGGAATCAGATACGGGGAATCAGAGGTGAGGAATCAGAGGCGGTGAATCAGAGTTGGGGAATCAGAGGCGGGGAATCAGAGCTGGGGTATCAGAGGCGGGGAATCAGAGTTTGGGAATCAGAGGAGGGGAATCAGATATGGGGAATCAGAGGCGGGGAATCAGAGGCGCGGAAAGAGAGGCGGGAAATCAGATATGGGGAATCAGAGGTGCGAATCGGGGAGGGGTATCAGAGGCTGGGTATCAGAAACGGGGATTCAGAGGCAGGGAATCAGATGTGCGGAATCAGAGATGGGGAATCAGAGGCAGCGAATCAGAGGCGGGGAATCAGATATGGGTAATCAGAGGCGGGGAATCAGAGTTGGGGAATCAGAGGCGGGGAATCAGATATGGGAAAAGAGAGGCGGGGAATCAGAGGCGGGGAAACAGAGGCGGGGAATCTGATATGGGGAATCTGAGGTGGCGAATGAAAGGCGGTGAATCAGAGATGGGGAATCAGAGGCGGGGAATCAGAGGCAGGGAATCAAACACAGGGAATCAGAGTTGGGGAATCAGAGGTGGGGAATCAGAGGTTGTGAATCAGAGATGGGGAATCACAGGTGGGAAATCAAAGGCAGGGAATCAGAGCTGGGGAATCAGAGGCGGGGAATCAGAGCTGGGGAATCAGAGGCGGGGAATCAGAGCTGGGGAATCAGAGGCAGGGAATCAGAGTTGGGGATTCAGAGGCGGGGAATCAGAGCTGGGGAATCAGTGGCGGTGAATCAGAGGCAGGGAATCAGAGGCGGGGAATCAGAGGCAGGGAATCAGATATGGGGATTCAGAGGTGGGGAATCAGATGTTGGGAATCAGAGGCAGGGAATCGGAGGCAGGGAATCAGAGGCAGGTAGTCAGATGTGGGGAATCAGAGGCTGGGAATCAGAGCTGGGGAATCAGGCGTGGAATCAGAGTTTGGGAATCAGAGGCGGGGAATTAGATATGGGGAAACAGAGGCGGGGAATCAGAGGTGGGGAAACAGAGCTGGTGAATCAGAGGCGGGGAATCAGAGTTGGGGAATCAGAGGCGGGGAATCAGAGGCGCGGAAAGAGAGGCGGGGAATCTGATATGGGGAATCAGAGGTGGCGAATGAAAGGCGGTGAATCTGAAATGGGGAATCAGAGGCGGGGAATCAGAGGCCGGGAATGAGAGGCCGGGAATCAGAGGCAGGGAATCAGAGGCCGGGAATCAGAGATGGGGAATCAGAGGCGGGGAATCAAACACGGGGAATCAGAGCTGGGGAATCAGAGGCGGGGAATCAGAGTTGGGGAATCAGAGGCGGGGAATCAGATATGGGGAAACAGAGGCGGGGAAACAGAGGCAGGGAATCAGAGGCGGGGAGTCAGAGGCTGGGAATCAGAGGCAGGGAATCAGATGTGCGGAATCAGAGATGAGGAATCAGAGGCAGCGAATCAGAGGCGGGGAACCAGAGGCGGGGAATCAGAGGCCGGGAATCAGAGGCCGGGAATGAGAGGCCGGGAATCAGAGATGGGGTATCAGAGGCGGGGAATCAAACACGGGGAATCAGAGCTGGGGAATCAGAGGCGGGGAATCAGAGTTGGGGAATCAGAGGCGGGGAATCAAATATGGGGAAACAGAGGCGGGGAATCAGAGGCGGGGAATCAGAGGCGCAGAAACAGAGGCGGGGTATCAGATATGGGGAATCAGAGGTGGGGAATCAGGGGCGGGGTATCAGAGGCTGGGTATCAGACACGGGGATTCAGAGGCGGGGAATCAGAGATGGGGAATCAGAGGCGGGGAATCAGAGGCAGGGAATCAGAGGCGGGGAAAGAGAGGCGGGGAATCAGATATGGGGACTCAGAGGTGGGGAATCAGAGGTTGGGAATCAGAGGCAGGGAATCAGAGGCGGGGAATCAGAGGCAGGGTTTCGGATGTGCGGAATCAGTGATGGGGAATCAGAGGTGGGGAATCAGAGTCCAGGAATCAGAGATGGGGAATCAGAGGCGGGGAATCAGAGGCGGAAAAACATAGGTGGGGAATCAGATACGGGGAATCAGAGGTGAGGAATCAGAGGCGGTGAATCAGAGTTGGGGAATCAGAGGCGGGGAATCAGAGCTGGGGTATCAGAGGCGGGGAATCAGAGTTTGGGAATCAGAGGAGGGGAATCAGATATGGGGAATCAGAGGCGGGGAATCAGAGGCGCGGAAAGAGAGGCGGGAAATCAGATATGGGGAATCAGAGGTGCGAATCGGGGAGGGGTATCAGAGGCTGGGTATCAGAAACGGGGATTCAGAGGCAGGGAATCAGATGTGCGGAATCAGAGATGGGGAATCAGAGGCAGCGAATCAGAGGCGGGGAATCAGATATGGGTAATCAGAGGCGGGGAATCAGAGTTGGGGAATCAGAGGCGGGGAATCAGATATGGGAAAAGAGAGGCGGGGAATCAGAGGCGGGGAAACAGAGGCGGGGAATCTGATATGGGGAATCTGAGGTGGCGAATGAAAGGCGGTGAATCAGAGATGGGGAATCAGAGGCGGGGAATCAGAGGCAGGGAATCAAACACGGGGAATCAGAGGTGGGGTATCAGAGCTGGGGAATCAGAGTCGGGGAATCAGAGTTGGGGAATCAGAGGCGGGGAATCAGATATTGGGAAACAGAGGCGGGGAATCAGAGGCAGGGAAACAGAGGTGGGGAATCAGATATGGGGAATCAGAGGTGGGAAACAGAGGTTGGGAATGAGAGGCCGGGAATCAGAGGCCGGGGAATCAGAGGCGGGGAATCAGAGATGGGGAATCAGAGGCGGGGAATCAAACACGGGGAATCAGAGCTGGGGAATCAGAGGCGGGGAATCAGAGTTGGCGAATCAGATATGGGGAATCAGAGTTGGGGAATCAGGGGCGGGGAATCAGTGGCAGGGAATCAGAGGTGTGAATCAGAGGCGGGGAATCAGAGGCAGGGAATGAGACATGGGGAATCAGAGGCGGGGAATCAGAGATGGGGAATCAGAGGATGTGAATCAGAGGCAGGGAATCGGACACCGGGAATCAGAGGCGGGGAATCAGAGCTGGGGAATCAGAGGCGGGGAATCAGAGTTGGCGAATCAGAGGCGGGGAATCAGATGTGGTGAATCAGAGGTGGGGGATCAGAGGTTGTGAATCAGAGATGGGGAATCACAGGCGGGAAATCAGAGGCAGGGAATCAGAGCTGGGGAATCAGAGGAGGGGAATCAGAGCTGGGGAATCAGAGGCAGGGAATCAGAGTTGGGGATTCAGAGGCGGGGAATCTGAGCTGGGGAATCAGAAGCGGGGAATCAGAGGCGGGGAATCAGAGGCAGGGAATCAGAGGCGGGGAATCAGAGGCAGGGAATCAGATGTGAGGAATCAGAGGCAGGGAATCAGAGCTGGGGTATCAGAGGCGGGGAATCAGAGTTTGGGAATCAGAGGCGGGGAATCAGATATTGGGAATCAGAGGCGGGGAATCAGAGGTGCGGTAAGAGAGGCGGGAAATCAGATATGGGAATCAGAGGTGGGGAATCAGGGGAGGGGTATCAGAGGCTGGGTATCAGACACGGGGATTCAGGTGCGGGGAATCAGAGATGGGGAATCAGAGGCGGGGAATCAGAGGCAGGGAATCAGACGCGGGGAATCAGAGGCGGGGAATCAGTGCTGGGTAATCAGAGGCGGGGAATCAGAGTTGGGGAATCAGAGGCGGAGAATCAGATATGGGGAAAGAGAGGCGGGGAATCAGAGGCGGGGAAACAGAGGCGGGGAATCTGATATGGGGAATCAGAGGTGGCGAATGAAAGGCGGTGAATCAGAGATGGGGAATCAGAGGCGTGGAATCAGAGGCAGGGAATCAAACACGGGGAATCAGAGGTGGGGTATCAGAGCTGGAGAATCAGAGGCGGGGAATAAGAGTTGGGGAATCAGAGGCGAGGAATCAGATATTGGGAAACAGAGGCGGGGAATCAGAGGCAGGGAAACAGAGGTGGGGAATCAGATATGGGGAATCAGAGGTGGGGAATCAGAGGTTGGGAAACAGAGGCAGGGAATCAGAGGCGGGGAGTCAGAGGCGGGGAATCAGAGGCAGGGAATCAGATGTGCGGAATCAGAGATGGGGAATCAGAGGCAGCGAATCAGAGGCGGGGAACCAGAGGCGGGGATTCAGAGGTGGGGAATCAGATATGGGGAAACAGAGGCGGGGAATTAGAGGCGGGCAAACAGAGGCGGGGAATCAGATATGGGGAATCAGAGGTGGGGAATCAGACGTGGGGAATCAGAGGTTGTGAATCAGAGATGGGGAATCACAGGCGGGAAATCAGAGGCAGGGAATCAGAGCTGGGGAATCAGAGGCGGGGAATCAGAGCTGGCGAATCAGAGGCAGGGAATAAGAGTTGGGGATTCAGAGGCGGGGAATCAGAGCTGGGGAATCAGAGGCGGGGAATCAGAGGCAGGGAATCAGAGGCGGGGAATCAGAGGCAGGGAATCAGATATGGGGATTCAGAGGTGGGGAATCAGAGGTTGGGAATCAGAGGCAGGGAATCGGAGGCAGGGAATCAGAGGCAGGGAATCAGAGGCGGGGAATCAGAGCTGGGGAATCAGAGTCGGGGAATCAGAGTTGGGGAATCAGAGGCGGGGAATCAGAGGCGCGGAAAGAGAGGCGGGGAATCTGATATGGGGAATCAGAGCTGGGGATTCAGAGGCGGGGAATCAGAGTTGGGGAATCAGAGGCGGGGAATCAGATATGGGGAAGCAGAGGTGGGGAATCAGAGGCGCGGAAAGAGAGGCGGGGAATCAGATATGGGGAATCAGAGGTGGGGAATCAGATATGGGGAAACAGAGGCGGGGAATCAGAGGCGGGGAAACAGAGGTGGGGAATCTGATATGTGGAATCAGAGGTGGCGAATGAAAGGCGGTGAATCTGAGATGGGGAATCAGAGGCGGGGAATCAGAGGCAGGGAATCAAACACAGGGAATCAGAGTTGGGGAATCAGAGGTGGGGAATCAGAGGTTGTGAATCAGAGATGGGGAATCACAGGTGGGAAATCAAAGGCAGGGAATCAGAGCTGGGGAATCAGAGGCGGGGAATCAGAGCTGGGGAATCAGAGGCGGGGAATCAGAGCTGGGGAATCAGAGGCAGGGAATCAGAGTTGGGGATTCAGAGGCGGGGAATCAGAGCTGGGGAATCAGTGGCGGTGAATCAGAGGCAGGGAATCAGAGGCGGGGAATCAGAGGCAGGGAATCAGATATGATGATTCAGAGGTGGGGAATCAGATGTTGGGAATCAGAGGCAGGGAATCAGAGCTGGGGAATCAGGCGTGGAATCAGAGTTTGGGAATCAGAGGCGGGGAATTAGATATGGGGAAACAGAGGCGGGGAATCAGAGGTGGGGAAACAGAGCTGGTGAATCAGAGGCGGGGAATAAGAGTTGGGGAATCAGAGGCGGGGAATCAGAGGCGCGGAAAGAGAGGCGGGGAATCTGATATGGGGAATCAGAGGTGGCGAATGAAAGGCGGTGAATCTGAAATGGGGAATCAGAGGCGGGGAATCAGAGGCGGAAAAACATAGGTGGGGAATCAGATACGGGGAATCAGAGGTGGGGAATCAGAGGCGGTGAATCAGAGTTGGGGAATCAGAGGCGGGGAATCAGAGCTGGGGTATCAGAGGCGGGGAATCAGAGTTTGGGAATCAGAGGAGGGGAATCAGATATGGGGAATCAGAGGCGGGGAATCAGAGGCGCGGAAAGAGAGGCGGGAAATCAGATATGGGGAATCAGAGGTGCGAATCGGGGAGGGGTATCAGAGGCTGGGTATCAGAAACGGGGATTCAGAGGCAGGGAATCAGATGTGCGGAATCAGAGATGGGGAATCAGAGGCAGCGAATCAGAGGCGGGGAATCAGATATGGGTAATCAGAGGCGGGGAATCAGAGTTGGGGAATCAGAGGCGGGGAATCAGATATGGGAAAAGAGAGGCGGGGAATCAGAGGCGGGGAAACAGAGGCGGGGAATCTGATATGGGGAATCTGAGGTGGCGAATGAAAGGCGGTGAATCAGAGATGGGGAATCAGAGGCGGGGAATCAGAGGCAGGGAATCAAACACGGGGAATCAGAGGTGGGGTATCAGAGCTGGGGAATCAGAGGCGGGGAATCAGAGTTGGGGAATAAGAGGCGGGGAATCAGATATTGGGAAACAGAGGCGGGGAATCAGAGGCAGGGAAACAGAGGTGGGGAATCAGATATGGGGAATCAGAGGTGGGAAACAGAGGTTGGGAATGAGAGGCCGGGAATCAGAGGCCGGGGAATCAGAGGCGGGGAATCAGAGATGGGGAATCAGAGGCGGGGAATCAAACACGGGGAATCAGAGCTGGGGAATCAGAGGCGGGGAATCAGAGTTGGCGAATCAGATATGGGGAATCAGAGTTGGGGAATCAGGGGCGGGGAATCAGTGGCAGGGAATCAGAGGTGTGAATCAGAGGCGGGGAATCAGAGGCAGGGAATGAGACACGGGGAATCAGAGGCGGGGAATCAGAGATGGGGAATCAGAGGATGTGAATCAGAGGCAGGGAATCGGACACCGGGAATCAGAGTCGGGGAATCAGAGCTGGGGAATCAGAGGCGGGGAATCAGAGTTGGCGAATCAGAGGCGGGGAATCAGATGTGGTGAATCAGAGGTGGGGGATCAGAGGTTGTGAATCAGAGATGGGGAATCACAGGCGGGAAATCAGAGGCAGGGAATCAGAGCTGGGGAATCAGAGGAGGGGAATCAGAGCTGGGGAATCAGAGGCAGGGAATCAGAGTTGGGGATTCAGAGGCGGGGAATCTGAGCTGGGGAATCAGAAGCGGGGAATCAGAGGCGGGGAATCAGAGGCAGGGAATCAGAGGCGGGGAATCAGAGGCAGGGAATCAGATGTGGGGAATCAGAGGCAGGGAATCAGAGCTGGGGTATCAGAGGCGGGGAATCAGAGGTGCGGTAAGAGAGGCGGGAAATCAGATATGGGAATCAGAGGTGGGGAATCAGGGGAGGGGTATCAGAGGCTGGGTATCAGACACGGGGATTCAGGGGCGGGGAATCAGAGATGGGGAATCAGAGGCGGGGAATCAGAGGCAGGGAATCAGACGCGGGGAATCAGAGGCGGGGAATCAGTGCTGGGTAATCAGAGGCGGGGAATCAGAGTTGGGGAATCAGAGGCGGAGAATCAGATATGGGGAAAGAGAGGCGGGGAATCAGAGGCGGGGAAACAGAGGCGGGGAATCTGATATGGGGAATCAGAGGTGGCGAATGAAAGGCGGTGAATCAGAGATGGGGAATCAGAGGCGTGGAATCAGAGGCAGGGAATCAAACACGGGGAATCAGAGGTGGGGTATCAGAGCTGGGGAATCAGAGGCGGGGAATAAGAGTTGGGGAATCAGAGGCGAGGAATCAGATATTGGGAAACAGAGGCGGGGAATCAGAGGCAGGGAAACAGAGGTGGGGAATCAGATATGGGGAATCAGAGGTGGGGAATCAGAGGTTGGGAAACAGAGGCAGGGAATCAGAGGCGGGGAGTCAGAGGCGGGGAATCAGAGGCAGGGAATCAGATGTGCGGAATCAGAGATGGGGAATCAGAGGCAGCGAATCAGAGGCGGGGAACCAGAGGCGGGGATTCAGAGGCGGGGAATCAGATATGGGGAAACAGAGGCGGGGAATTAGAGGCGTGCAAACAGAGGCGGGGAATCAGATATGGGGAATCAGAGGTGGGGAATCAGAGGTGGGGAATCAGAGGTTGTGAATCAGAGATGGGGAATCACAGGCGGGAAATCAGAGGCAGGGAATCAGAGCTGGGGAATCAGAGGCGGGGAATCAGAGCTGGGGAATCAGAGGCAGGGAATCAGAGTTGGGGATTCAGAGGCGGGGAATCAGAGCTGGGGAATCAGAGGCGGGGAATCAGAGGCAGGGAATCAGAGGCGGGGAATCAGAGGCAGGGAATCAGATATGGGGATTCAGAGGTGGGGAAATCAGAGGTTGGGAATCAGAGGCGGGGAATCAGAGCTGGGGAATCAGAGTCGGGGAATCAGAGTTTGGGAATCAGAGGCGGGGAATTAGAGGCGCGGAAAGAGAGGCGGGGAATCAGATATGGGGAATCAGAGGTGGGGAATCAGATATGGGGAAACAGAGTCGGGGAATCAGAGGCGGGGAAAGAGAGGTGGGGAATCAGAGGCAGGGAATCAGAGGCGGGGAATCAGAGGCAGGGAATCAGATATGGGGATTCAGAGGTGGGGAAATCAGAGGTTGGGAATCAGAGGCGGGGAATCAGAGGTGGGGAAACAGAGCTGGGGAATCAGAGGCGGGGAATCAGAGTTGGGGAATCAGAGGTGGGGAATCAGACATGGGGAAGCAGAGGCGGGGAATCAGAGGCGCGGAAAGAGAGGCGGGGAATCAGATATGGGGAATCAGAGGTGGGGAATCAGATATGGGGAAACAGAGGCGGGGAATCAGAGGCGGGGAAACAGAGGTGGGGAATCTGATATGGGGAATCAGAGGTGGCGAATGAAAGGCGGTGAATCTGAGATGGGGAATTAGAGGCGGGGAATCAGAGGCAGGGAATCAAACACGGGGAATCAGAGGTGGGGAATCAGAGGCGGGGAATCAGATATGGGGAAACAGAGGTGGGGAATTAGAGGCAGGGAATCAGAGTTGGGGAATCAGAGGCGGGGAATCAGATATGGGGAAACAGAGGTGGGGAATCAGAGGCAGGGAAACAGAGGTGGGGAATCAGATATGGGGAATCAGAGGTGGGGAATCAGAGGTTGGGAAACAGAGGCAGGGAATCAGAGGCGGGGAGTCAGAGGCGGGGAATCAGAGGCAGGGAATCAGATGTGCTGAATCAGAGTTGGGGAATCAGAGGCAGCGAATCAGAGGCGGGGAACCAGATGCGGGGAATCAGATATGGGTAATCCGAGGCGGGGAATCAGAGTTGGGGAATCAGAGGCGGGGAATCAGATATGGGGAAAGAGAGGCGGTGAATCAGAGGCGGGGAAACAGAGGCGGGAATCTGATATGGGGAATCAGAGGTGGCGAATGAAAGGCGGTGAATCAGAGATGGGGAATCAGAGGCGGGGAATCAGAGGCAGGGAATCAAACACGGGGAATCAGAGGTGCGGTATCAGAGCTGGGGAATCAGAGGCGGGGAATCTGAGTTGGGGAATCAGAGGCGGGGAATCAGATATTGGGAAACAGAGGCGGGGAATCAGAGGCAGGGAAACAGAGGTGGGGAATCAGATATGGGGAAACAGAGGTGGGGAATCAGAGGTTGGGAAACAGAGGCAGGGAATCAGAGGCGGGGAGTCAGAGGCGGGGAATCAGAGGCAGGGAATCAAATGTGCGGAATCAGAGATGGGGAATCAGAGGCAGTGAATCAGAGGCGGGGAACCAGAGGCGGGGATTCAGAGGCGGGGAATCAGATATGGGGAAACAGAGGCGGGGAATTAGAGGCGGGCAAACAGAGGCGGGGAATCAGATATGGGGAATCAGAGGTGGGGAATCAGAGGTTGTTAATCAGAGATGGGGAATAACAGGCGGGAAATCAAAGGCAGGGAACCAGAGCTGGGGAATCAGAGGCGGGGAATCAGAGCTGGGGAATCAGAGGCGGGGAATCAGAGCTGGGGAATCAGAGGCAGGGAATCAGAGTTGGGGATTCAGAGGAGGGGAATCAGAGCTGGGGAATCAGTGGCGGGGAATCAGAGGCAGGGAATCAGAGGCGGGGAATCAGAGGCAGGGAATCAGATATGGGGATTCAGAGGTGGGGAATCAGAGGTTGGGAATCAGAGGCAGGGAATCGGAGGCAGGGTATCAGAGGCAGGGAATCAGATGTGGGGAATCAGAGGCTGGGAATCAGAGCTGGGGAATCAGAGGCGTGGAATCAGAGTTTGGGAATCAGAGGCGGGGAATTAGATATGGGGAAACAGAGGCGGGGAATCAGAGGTGGGGAAACAGAGCTGGTGAATCAGAGGCGGGGAATCAGAGTTGGGGAATCAGAGGCGGGGAATCAGATATGGGGAATCAGAGGCGGGGAATCAGAGGCGCGGAAAGAGAGGCGGGGAATCAGATATGGGGAATCAGAGGTGGGGAATCAGGGGCGTGGTATCAGAGGCTGGGTATCAGACAAGGGGATTCAGAGGCGGGGAATCAGAGATGGGGAATCAGAGGCGGGGAATCAGAGGCAGGGAATCAGATGCGGGGAATCAGAGGCGGGGAATCAGAGTCCAGGAATCAGAGGCGGGGAATCAGAGTTGGGGAATCAGAGGCGGGGAATCAGATATGGGGAAACAGAGGCGGGGAATCAGAGGCGGGGAAACAGAGGCGGGGAATCTGATATGGGGAATCAGAGGTGGCGAATGAAAGGAAGTGAATCAGAGATGGGGAATCAGAGGCGGGGAATCAGAGGCAGGGAATCAAACACGGTGAATCAGAGGCGGGGAATCAGAGCTGGAGAATCAGAGGCGGGGAATCAGAGTTGGGGAATCAGAGGCGGGGAATCAAATATGGGCAACCAGAGGCGGGGAATCAGAGGCAGGGAAACAGAGGTGGGGAATCAGATATGGGGTATCAGAGGTGGGGAATCAGAGGTTGGGAAACAGAGGCAGGGAATCAGAGGCGGGGAGTCAGAGGCGGGGAATCAGAGGCAGGGAATCAGATGTGCGGAATCAGAGATGGAGAATCAGATGCAGCGAAAAAGAGGCGGGGAACCAGAGGCGGGGAATCAGAGGCCGGGAATCAGAGGCCGGGAATGAGAGGCCGGGAATCAGAGGCCGGGGAATCAGAGGCGGGGAATCAGAGATGGGGAATCAGAGGCGGGGAATCAAACACGGGGAATCAGAGCTGGGGAATCTGAGGCGGGGAATCAGAGTTGGCGAATCAGATATGGGGAATCAGAGGTGGGGAATCAGGGGCGGGGAATCAGTGGCAGGGAATCAGAGGTGGGAATCAGAGGCGGGGCATCAGAGGCAGGGAATCAGACACGGGGAATCAGAGGCGGGGAATCAGAGATGGGGAATCAGAGGCGGTGAATCAGAGGCAGGGAATCGGACACCTGGAATCAGAGGCGGGGAATCAGAGCTGGGGAATCAGAAGCGGGGAATCAGAGTTGGGGAATCAGAGGCGGGGAATCAGATGTGGTGAATCAGAGGTGGGGAATCAGAGGTTGTGAATCAGAGATGGGGAATCACAGGCGGGAAATCAGAGGCAGGGAATCAGAGCTGGGGAATCAGAGGAGGGGAATCAGAGCTGGGGAATCAGAGGCAGGGAATCAGAGTTGGGGATTCAGAGGCGGGGAATCAGAGTTTGGGAATCAGAGGCCGGGAATCAGATATGGGGAATCAGAGGCGGGGAATCAGAGGCGCGGAAAGAGAGGCGGGAAATCAGATATAGGGAATCAGAGGTGGGGAATCAGGGGAGGGGTATCAGAGGCTGGGTATCAGACACGGGGATTCAGAGGCGGGGAATCAGATATGGGAAAAGAGAGGCGGGGAATCAGAGGCGGGGAAACAGAGGCGGGGAATCTGATATGGGGAATCTGAGGTGGCGAATGAAAGGCGGTGAATCAGAGATGGGGAATCAGAGGCGGGGAATCAGAGGCAGGGAATCAAACACGGGGAATCAGAGGTGGGGTATCAGAGCTGGGGAATCAGAGGCGGGGAATCAGAGTTGGGGAATAAGAGGCGGGGAATCAGATATTGGGAAACAGAGGCGGGGAATCAGAGGCAGGGAAACAGAGGTGGGGAATCAGATATGGGGAATCAGAGGTGGGAAACAGAGGTTGGGAATGAGAGGCCGGGAATCAGAGGCCGGGGAATCAGAGGCGGGGAATCAGAGATGGGGAATCAGAGGCGGGGAATCAAACACGGGGAATCAGAGCTGGGGAATCAGAGGCGGGGAATCAGAGTTGGCGAATCAGATATGGGGAATCAGAGTTGGGGAATCAGGGGCGGGGAATCAGTGGCAGGGAATCAGAGGTGTGAATCAGAGGCGGGGAATCAGAGGCAGGGAATGAGACACGGGGAATCAGAGGCGGGGAATCAGAGATGGGGAATCAGAGGATGTGAATCAGAGGCAGGGAATCGGACACCGGGAATCAGAGTCGGGGAATCAGAGCTGGGGAATCAGAGGCGGGGAATCAGAGTTGGCGAATCAGAGGCGGGGAATCAGATGTGGTGAATCAGAGGTGGGGGATCAGAGGTTGTGAATCAGAGATGGGGAATCACAGGCGGGAAATCAGAGGCAGGGAATCAGAGCTGGGGAATCAGAGGAGGGGAATCAGAGCTGGGGAATCAGAGGCAGGGAATCAGAGTTGGGGATTCAGAGGCGGGGAATCTGAGCTGGGGAATCAGAAGCGGGGAATCAGAGGCGGGGAATCAGAGGCAGGGAATCAGAGGCGGGGAATCAGAGGCAGGGAATCAGATGTGGGGAATCAGAGGCAGGGAATCAGAGCTGGGGTATCAGAGGCGGGGAATCAGAGGTGCGGTAAGAGAGGCGGGAAATCAGATATGGGAATCAGAGGTGGGGAATCAGGGGAGGGGTATCAGAGGCTGGGTATCAGACACGGGGATTCAGGGGCGGGGAATCAGAGATGGGGAATCAGAGGCGGGGAATCAGAGGCAGGGAATCAGACGCGGGGAATCAGAGGCGGGGAATCAGTGCTGGGTAATCAGAGGCGGGGAATCAGAGTTGGGGAATCAGAGGCGGAGAATCAGATATGGGGAAAGAGAGGCGGGGAATCAGAGGCGGGGAAACAGAGGCGGGGAATCTGATATGGGGAATCAGAGGTGGCGAATGAAAGGCGGTGAATCAGAGATGGGGAATCAGAGGCGTGGAATCAGAGGCAGGGAATCAAACACGGGGAATCAGAGGTGGGGTATCAGAGCTGGGGAATCAGAGGCGGGGAATAAGAGTTGGGGAATCAGAGGCGAGGAATCAGATATTGGGAAACAGAGGCGGGGAATCAGAGGCAGGGAAACAGAGGTGGGGAATCAGATATGGGGAATCAGAGGTGGGGAATCAGAGGTTGGGAAACAGAGGCAGGGAATCAGAGGCGGGGAGTCAGAGGCGGGGAATCAGAGGCAGGGAATCAGATGTGCGGAATCAGAGATGGGGAATCAGAGGCAGCGAATCAGAGGCGGGGAACCAGAGGCGGGGATTCAGAGGCGGGGAATCAGATATGGGGAAACAGAGGCGGGGAATTAGAGGCGTGCAAACAGAGGCGGGGAATCAGATATGGGGAATCAGAGGTGGGGAATCAGAGGTGGGGAATCAGAGGTTGTGAATCAGAGATGGGGAATCACAGGCGGGAAATCAGAGGCAGGGAATCAGAGCTGGGGAATCAGAGGCGGGGAATCAGAGCTGGGGAATCAGAGGCAGGGAATCAGAGTTGGGGATTCAGAGGCGGGGAATCAGAGCTGGGGAATCAGAGGCGGGGAATCAGAGGCAGGGAATCAGAGGCGGGGAATCAGAGGCAGGGAATCAGATATGGGGATTCAGAGGTGGGGAAATCAGAGGTTGGGAATCAGAGGCGGGGAATCAGAGCTGGGGAATCAGAGTCGGGGAATCAGAGTTTGGGAATCAGAGGCGGGGAATTAGAGGCGCGGAAAGAGAGGCGGGGAATCAGATATGGGGAATCAGAGGTGGGGAATCAGATATGGGGAAACAGAGTCGGGGAATCAGAGGCGGGGAAAGAGAGGTGGGGAATCAGAGGCAGGGAATCAGAGGCGGGGAATCAGAGGCAGGGAATCAGATATGGGGATTCAGAGGTGGGGAAATCAGAGGTTGGGAATCAGAGGCGGGGAATCAGAGGTGGGGAAACAGAGCTGGGGAATCAGAGGCGGGGAATCAGAGTTGGGGAATCAGAGGTGGGGAATCAGACATGGGGAAGCAGAGGCGGGGAATCAGAGGCGCGGAAAGAGAGGCGGGGAATCAGATATGGGGAATCAGAGGTGGGGAATCAGATATGGGGAAACAGAGGCGGGGAATCAGAGGCGGGGAAACAGAGGTGGGGAATCTGATATGGGGAATCAGAGGTGGCGAATGAAAGGCGGTGAATCTGAGATGGGGAATTAGAGGCGGGGAATCAGAGGCAGGGAATCAAACACGGGGAATCAGAGGTGGGGAATCAGAGGCGGGGAATCAGATATGGGGAAACAGAGGTGGGGAATTAGAGGCAGGGAATCAGAGTTGGGGAATCAGAGGCGGGGAATCAGATATGGGGAAACAGAGGTGGGGAATCAGAGGCAGGGAAACAGAGGTGGGGAATCAGATATGGGGAATCAGAGGTGGGGAATCAGAGGTTGGGAAACAGAGGCAGGGAATCAGAGGCGGGGAGTCAGAGGCGGGGAATCAGAGGCAGGGAATCAGATGTGCTGAATCAGAGTTGGGGAATCAGAGGCAGCGAATCAGAGGCGGGGAACCAGATGCGGGGAATCAGATATGGGTAATCCGAGGCGGGGAATCAGAGTTGGGGAATCAGAGGCGGGGAATCAGATATGGGGAAAGAGAGGCGGTGAATCAGAGGCGGGGAAACAGAGGCGGGAATCTGATATGGGGAATCAGAGGTGGCGAATGAAAGGCGGTGAATCAGAGATGGGGAATCAGAGGCGGGGAATCAGAGGCAGGGAATCAAACACGGGGAATCAGAGGTGCGGTATCAGAGCTGGGGAATCAGAGGCGGGGAATCTGAGTTGGGGAATCAGAGGCGGGGAATCAGATATTGGGAAACAGAGGCGGGGAATCAGAGGCAGGGAAACAGAGGTGGGGAATCAGATATGGGGAAACAGAGGTGGGGAATCAGAGGTTGGGAAACAGAGGCAGGGAATCAGAGGCGGGGAGTCAGAGGCGGGGAATCAGAGGCAGGGAATCAAATGTGCGGAATCAGAGATGGGGAATCAGAGGCAGTGAATCAGAGGCGGGGAACCAGAGGCGGGGATTCAGAGGCGGGGAATCAGATATGGGGAAACAGAGGCGGGGAATTAGAGGCGGGCAAACAGAGGCGGGGAATCAGATATGGGGAATCAGAGGTGGGGAATCAGAGGTTGTTAATCAGAGATGGGGAATAACAGGCGGGAAATCAAAGGCAGGGAACCAGAGCTGGGGAATCAGAGGCGGGGAATCAGAGCTGGGGAATCAGAGGCGGGGAATCAGAGCTGGGGAATCAGAGGCAGGGAATCAGAGTTGGGGATTCAGAGGAGGGGAATCAGAGCTGGGGAATCAGTGGCGGGGAATCAGAGGCAGGGAATCAGAGGCGGGGAATCAGAGGCAGGGAATCAGATATGGGGATTCAGAGGTGGGGAATCAGAGGTTGGGAATCAGAGGCAGGGAATCGGAGGCAGGGTATCAGAGGCAGGGAATCAGATGTGGGGAATCAGAGGCTGGGAATCAGAGCTGGGGAATCAGAGGCGTGGAATCAGAGTTTGGGAATCAGAGGCGGGGAATTAGATATGGGGAAACAGAGGCGGGGAATCAGAGGTGGGGAAACAGAGCTGGTGAATCAGAGGCGGGGAATCAGAGTTGGGGAATCAGAGGCGGGGAATCAGATATGGGGAATCAGAGGCGGGGAATCAGAGGCGCGGAAAGAGAGGCGGGGAATCAGATATGGGGAATCAGAGGTGGGGAATCAGGGGCGTGGTATCAGAGGCTGGGTATCAGACAAGGGGATTCAGAGGCGGGGAATCAGAGATGGGGAATCAGAGGCGGGGAATCAGAGGCAGGGAATCAGATGCGGGGAATCAGAGGCGGGGAATCAGAGTCCAGGAATCAGAGGCGGGGAATCAGAGTTGGGGAATCAGAGGCGGGGAATCAGATATGGGGAAACAGAGGCGGGGAATCAGAGGCGGGGAAACAGAGGCGGGGAATCTGATATGGGGAATCAGAGGTGGCGAATGAAAGGAAGTGAATCAGAGATGGGGAATCAGAGGCGGGGAATCAGAGGCAGGGAATCAAACACGGTGAATCAGAGGCGGGGAATCAGAGCTGGAGAATCAGAGGCGGGGAATCAGAGTTGGGGAATCAGAGGCGGGGAATCAAATATGGGCAACCAGAGGCGGGGAATCAGAGGCAGGGAAACAGAGGTGGGGAATCAGATATGGGGTATCAGAGGTGGGGAATCAGAGGTTGGGAAACAGAGGCAGGGAATCAGAGGCGGGGAGTCAGAGGCGGGGAATCAGAGGCAGGGAATCAGATGTGCGGAATCAGAGATGGAGAATCAGATGCAGCGAAAAAGAGGCGGGGAACCAGAGGCGGGGAATCAGAGGCCGGGAATCAGAGGCCGGGAATGAGAGGCCGGGAATCAGAGGCCGGGGAATCAGAGGCGGGGAATCAGAGATGGGGAATCAGAGGCGGGGAATCAAACACGGGGAATCAGAGCTGGGGAATCTGAGGCGGGGAATCAGAGTTGGCGAATCAGATATGGGGAATCAGAGGTGGGGAATCAGGGGCGGGGAATCAGTGGCAGGGAATCAGAGGTGGGAATCAGAGGCGGGGCATCAGAGGCAGGGAATCAGACACGGGGAATCAGAGGCGGGGAATCAGAGATGGGGAATCAGAGGCGGTGAATCAGAGGCAGGGAATCGGACACCTGGAATCAGAGGCGGGGAATCAGAGCTGGGGAATCAGAAGCGGGGAATCAGAGTTGGGGAATCAGAGGCGGGGAATCAGATGTGGTGAATCAGAGGTGGGGAATCAGAGGTTGTGAATCAGAGATGGGGAATCACAGGCGGGAAATCAGAGGCAGGGAATCAGAGCTGGGGAATCAGAGGAGGGGAATCAGAGCTGGGGAATCAGAGGCAGGGAATCAGAGTTGGGGATTCAGAGGCGGGGAATCAGAGTTTGGGAATCAGAGGCCGGGAATCAGATATGGGGAATCAGAGGCGGGGAATCAGAGGCGCGGAAAGAGAGGCGGGAAATCAGATATAGGGAATCAGAGGTGGGGAATCAGGGGAGGGGTATCAGAGGCTGGGTATCAGACACGGGGATTCAGAGGCGGGGAATCAGAGATGGGGAATCAGAGGCGGGGAATAAGAGGCAGGGAATCAGACGCGGGCAATCAGAGGCGGGGAATCAGAGCTGGGTAATCAGAGGCGGGGAATCAGAGTTGGGGAATCAGAGGCGGGGAATCAGATATGGGGAAAGAGAGGCGGGGAATCAGAGGCGGGGAAACAGAGGCGGGGAATTCTATATGGGGAATCAGAGGTGGCGAATGAAAGGCGGTGAATCAGAGATGGGGAATCAGAGGCAGGGAATCAGATGTGCGGAATCAGAGATGAGGAATCAGAGGCAGCGAATCAGAGGCGGGGAACCAGAGGCGGGGAATCAGAGGCCGGGAATCAGAGGCCGGGAATGAGAGGCCGGGAATCAGAGATGGGGTATCAGAGGCGGGGAATCAAACACGGGGAATCAGAGCTGGGGAATCAGAGGCGGGGAATCAGAGTTGGGGAATCAGAGGCGGGGAATCAAATATGGGGAAACAGAGGCGGGGAATCAGAGGCGGGGAATCAGAGGCGCAGAAACAGAGGCGGGGTATCAGATATGGGGAATCAGAGGTGGGGAATCAGGGGCGGGGTATCAGAGGCTGGGTATCAGACACGGGGATTCAGAGGCGGGGAATCAGAGATGGGGAATCAGAGGCGGGGAATCAGAGGCAGGGAATCAGACGCGGCGAATCAGAGGCGGGGAATCAGAGCCTGGGAATCAGAGGCGATGAATCAGAGGCGGGGAAAGAGAGGCGGGGAATCAGATATGGGGACTCAGAGGTGGGGAATCAGAGGTTGGGAATCAGAGGCAGGGAATCAGAGGCGGGGAATCAGAGGCGGGGAATCAGAGGCAGGGTTTCGGATGTGCGGAATCAGTGATGGGGAATCAGAGGTGGGGAATCAGAGTCCAGGAATCAGAGATGGGGAATCAGAGGCGGGGAATCAGAGGCGGAAAAACATAGGTGGGGAATCAGATACGGGGAATCAGAGGTGGGGAATCAGAGGCGGTGAATCAGAGTTGGGGAATCAGAGGCGGGGAATCAGAGCTGGGGTATCAGAGGCGGGGAATCAGAGGCGCGGAAAGAGAGGCGGGAAATCAGATATGGGGAATCAGAGGTGCGAATCGGGGAGGGGTATCAGAGGCTGGGTATCAGAAACGGGGAATCAGAGGCAGGGAATCAGATGTGCGGAATCAGAGATGGGGAATCAGAGGCAGCGAATCAGAGGCGGGGAATCAGATATGGGTAATCAGAGGCGGGGAATCAGAGTTGGGGAATCAGAGGCGGGGAATCAGATATGGGAAAAGAGAGGCGGGGAATCAGAGGCGGGGAAACAGAGGCGGGGAATCTGATATGGGGAATCTGAGGTGGCGAATGAAAGGCGGTGAATCAGAGATGGGGAATCAGAGGCGGGGAATCAGAGGCAGGGAATCAAACACGGGGAATCAGAGGTGGGGTATCAGAGCTGGGGAATCAGAGGCGGGGAATCAGAGTTGGGGAATCAGAGGCGGGGAATCAGATATTGGGAAACAGAGGCGGGGAATCAGAGGCAGGGAAACAGAGGTGGGGAATCAGATATGGGGAATCAGAGGTGGGAAACAGAGGTTGGGAATGAGAGGCCGGGAATCAGAGGCCGGGGAATCAGAGGCGGGGAATCAGAGATGGGGAATCAGAGGCGGGGAATCAAACACGGGGAATCAAAGCTGGGGAATCAGAGGCGGGGAATCAGAGTTGGCGAATCAGATATGGGGAATCAGAGTTGGGGAATCAGGGGCAGGAAATCAGTGGCAGGGAATCAGAGGTGTGAATCAGAGGCGGGGAATCAGAGGCAGGGAATGAGACACGGGGAATCAGAGGCGGGGAATCAGAGATGGGGAATCAGAGGATGTGAATCAGAGGCAGGGAATCGGACACCGGGAATCAGAGGCGGGGAATCAGAGCTGGGGAATCAGAGGCGGGGAATCAGAGTTGGCGAATCAGAGGCGGGGAATCAGATGTGGTGAATCAGAGGTGGGGGATCAGAGGTTGTGAATCAGAGATGGGGAATCACAGGCGGGAAATCAGAGGCAGGGAATCAGAGCTGGGGAATCAGAGGAGGGGAATCAGAGCTGGGGAATCAGAGGCAGGGAATCAGAGTTGGGGATTCAGAGGCGGGGAATCTGAGCTGGGGAATCAGAAGCGGGGAATCAGAGGATGGGAATCAGAGGCAGGGAATCAGAGGCGGGGAATCAGAGGCAGGGAATCAGATGTGGGGAATCAGAGGCAGGGAATCAGAGCTGGGGTATCAGAGGCGGGGAATCAGAGTTTGGGAATCAGAGGCGGGGAATCAGATATTGGGAATCAGAGGCGGGGAATCAGAGGTGCGGTAAGAGAGGCGGGAAATCAGATATGGGAATCAGAGGTGGGGAATCAGGGGAGGGGTATCAGAGGCTGGGTATCAGACACGGGGATTCAGGGGCGGGGAATCAGAGATGGGGAATCAGAGGCGGGGAATCAGAGGCAGGGAATCAGACGCGGGGAATCAGAGGCGGGGAATCAGTGCTGGGTAATCAGAGGCGGGGAATCAGAGTTGGGGAATCAGAGGCGGGGAATCAGAGGCGCGGAAAGAGAGGCGGGAAATCAGATATGGGGAATCAGAGGTGCGAATCGGGGAGGGGTATCAGAGGCTGGGTATCAGAAACGGGGAATCAGAGGCAGGGAATCAGATGTGCGGAATCAGAGATGGGGAATCAGAGGCAGCGAATCAGAGGCGGGGAATCAGATATGGGTAATCAGAGGCGGGGAATCAGAGGCGGGGAATCAGTGCTGGGTAATCAGAGGCGGGGAATCAGAGTTGGGGAATCAGAGGCGGAGAATCAGATATGGGGAAAGAGAGGCGGGGAATCAGAGGCGGGGAAACAGAGGCGGGGTATCTGATATGGGGAATCAGAGGTGGCGAATGAAAGGCGGTGAATCAGAGATGGGGAATCAGAGGCGTGGAATCAGAGGCAGGGAATCAAACACGGGGAATCAGAGGTGGGGTATCAGAGCTGGGGAATCAGAGGCGGGGAATAAGAGTTGGGGAATCAGAGGCGAGGAATCAGATATTGGGAAACAGAGGCGGGGAATCAGAGGCAGGGAAACAGAGGTGGGGAATCAGATATGGGGAATCAGAGGTGGGGAATCAGAGGTTGGGAAACAGAGGCAGGGAATCAGAGGCGGGGAGTCAGAGGCGGGGAATCAGAGGCAGGGAATCAGATGTGCGGAATCAGAGATGGGGAATCAGAGGCAGCGAATCAGAGGCGGGGAACCAGAGGCGGGGATTCAGAGGCGGGGAATCAGATATGGGGAAACAGAGGCGGGGAATTAGAGGCGGGCAAACAGAGGCGGGGAATCAGATATGGGGAATCAGAGGTGGGGAATCAGAGGTGGGGAATCAGAGGTTGTGAATCAGAGATGGGGAATCACAGGCGGGAAATCAGAGGCAGGGAATCAGAGCTGGGGAATCAGAGGCGGGGAATCAGAGCTGGGGAATCAGAGGCAGGGAATCAGAGTTGGGGATTCAGAGGCGGGGAATCAGAGCTGGGGAATCAGAGGCGGGGAATCAGAGGCAGGGAATCAGAGGCGGGGAATCAGAGGCAGGGAATCAGATATGGGGATTCAGAGGTGGGGAAATCAGAGGTTGGGAATCAGAGGCGGGGAATCAGAGCTGGGGAATCAGAGTCGGGGAATCAGAGTTTGGGAATCAGAGGCGGGGAATTAGAGGCGCGGAAAGAGAGGCGGGGAATCAGATATGGGGAATCAGAGGTGGGGAATCAGATATGGGGAAACAGAGGCGGGGAATCAGAGGCGGGGAAAGAGAGGTGGGGAATCAGAGGCAGGGAATCAGAGGCGGGGAATCAGAGGCAGGGAATCAGATATGGGGATTCAGAGGTGGGGAAATCAGAGGTTGGGAATCAGAGGCGGGGAATCAGAGGTGGGGAAACAGAGCTGGGGAATCAGAGGCGGGGAATCAGAGTTGGGGAATCAGAGGTGGGGAATCAGACATGGGGAAGCAGAGGCGGGGAATCAGAGGCGCGGAAAGAGAGGCGGGGAATCAGATATGGGGAATCAGAGGTGGGGAATCAGATATGGGGAAACAGAGGCGGGGAATCAGAGGCGGGGAAACAGAGGTGGGGAATCTGATATGGGGAATCAGAGGTGGCGAATGAAAGGCGGTGAATCTGAGATGGGGAATCAGAGGCGGGGAATCAGAGGTAGGGAATCAAACACGGGGAATCAGAGGTGGGGAATCAGAGGCGGGGAATCAGATATGGGGAAACAGAGGTGGGGAATCAGAGGCAGGGAATCAGAGTTGGGGAATCAGAGGCGGGGAATCAGATATGGGGAAACAGTGGTGGGGAATCAGAGGCAGGGAAACAGAGGTGGGGAATCAGATATGGGGAATCAGAGGTGGGGAATCAGAGGTTGGGAAACAGAGGCAGGGAATCAGAGGCGGGGAGTCAGAGGCGGGGAATCAGAGGCAGGGAATCAGATGTGCTGAATCAGAGTTGGGGAATCAGAGGCAGCGAATCAGAGGCGGGGAACCAGATGCGGGGAATCAGATATGGGTAATCCGAGGCGGGGAATCAGAGTTGGGGAATCAGAGGCGGGGAATCAGATATGGGGAAAGAGAGGCGGTGAATCAGAGGCGGGGAAACAGAGGCGGGGAATCTGATATGGGGAATCAGAGGTGGCGAATGAAAGGCGGTGAATCAGAGATGGGGAATCAGAGGCGGGGAATCAGAGGCAGGGAATCAAACATGGGGAATCAGAGGTGGGGTATCAGAGCTGGGGAATCAGAGGTGGGGAATCTGAGTTGGGGAATCAGAGGCGGGGAATCAGATATTGGGAAACAGAGGCGGGGAATCAGAGGCAGGGAAACAGAGGTGGGGAATCAGATATGGGGAAACAGAGGTGGGGAATCAGAGGTTGGGAAACAGAGGCAGGGAATCAGAGGCGGGGAGTCAGAGGCGGGGAATCAGAGGCAGGGAATCAAATGTGCGGAATCAGAGATGGGGAATCAGAGGCAGCGAATCAGAGGCGGGGAACCAGAGGCGGGGATTCAGAGGCGGGGAATCAGATATGGGGAATCAGAGGTGGGGAATCAGAGGTTGTTAATCAGAGATGGGGAATAACAGGCGGGAAATCAAAGGCCGGGAACCAGAGCTGGGGAATCAGAGGCGGGGAATCAGAGCTGGGGAATCAGAGGCGGGGAATCAGAGCTGGGGAATCAGAGGCAGGGAATCAGAGTTGGGGATTCAGAGGAGGGGAATCAGAGCTGGGGAATCAGAGGCGGGGAATCAGAGGCAGGGAATCAGAGGCGGGGAATCAGAGGCAGGGAATCAGATATGGGGATTCAGAGGTGGGGAATCAGAGGTTGGGAATCAGAGGCAGGGAATCGGAGGCAGGGTATCAGAGGCAGGGAATCAGATGTGGGGAATCAGAGGCTGGGAATCAGAGCTGGGGAATCAGAGGCGTGGAATCAGAGTTTGGGAATCAGAGGCGGGGAATTAGATATGGGGAAACAGAGGCGGGGAATCAGAGGTGGGGAAACAGAGCTGGTGAATCAGAGGCGGGGAATCAGAGTTGGGGAATCAGAGGCGGGGAATCAGATATGGGGAATCAGAGGCGGGGAATCAGAGGCGCGGAAAGAGAGGCGGGGAATCAGATATGGGGAATCAGAGGTGGGGAATCAGGGGCGTGGTATCAGAGGCTGGGTATCAGACAAGGGGATTCAGAGCCGGGGAATCAGAGATGGGGAATCAGAGGCGGGGAATCAGAGGCAGGGAATCAGATGCGGGGAATCAGAGGCGGGGAATCAGAGTCCAGGAATCAGAGGCGGGGAATCAGAGTTGGGGAATCAGAGGCGGGGAATCAGATATGGGGAAACAGAGGCGGGGAATCAGAGGCGGGGAAACAGAGGCGGGGAATCTGATATGGGGAATCAGAGGTGGCGAATGAAAGGAAGTGAATCAGAGATGGGGAATCAGAGGCGGGGAATCAGAGGCAGGGAATCAAACACGGTGAATCAGAGGCGGGGAATCAGAGCTGGAGAATCAGAGGCGGGGAATCAGAGTTGGGGAATCAGAGGCGGGGAATCAAATATGGGCAACCAGAGGCGGGGAATCAGAGGCAGGGAAACAGAGGTGGGGAATCAGATATGGGGTATCAGAGGTGGGGAATCAGAGGTTGGGAAACAGAGGCAGGGAATCAGAGGCGGGGAGTCAGAGGCGGGGAATCAGAGGCAGGGAATCAGATGTGCGGAATCAGAGATGGAGAATCAGATGCAGCGAAAAAGAGGCGGGGTACCAGAGGCGGGGAATCAGAGGCCGGGAATCAGAGGCCGGGAATGAGAGGCCGGGAATCAGAGGCCGGGGAATCAGAGGCGGGGAATCAGTGATGGGGAATCAGAGGCGGGGAATCAAACACGGGGAATCAGAGCTGGGGAATCAGAGGCGGGGAATCAGAGTTGGCGAATCAGATATGGGGAATCAGAGGTGGGGAATCAGGGGCGGGGAATCAGTGGCAGGGAATCAGAGGTGGGAATCAGAGGCGGGGCATCAGAGGCAGGGAATCAGACACGGGGAATCAGAGGCGGGGAATCAGAGATGGGGAATCAGAGGCGGTGAATCAGAGGCAGGGAATCGGACACCTGGAATCAGAGGCGGGGAATCAGAGCTGGGGAATCAGAGGCGGGGAATCAGAGTTGGGGAATCAGAGGCGGGGAATCAGATGTGGTGAATCAGAGGTGGGGAATCAGAGGTTGTGAATCAGAGATGGGGAATCACAGGCGGGAAATCAGAGGCAGGGAATCAGAGCTGGGGAATCAGAGGAGGGGAATCAGAGCTGGGGAATCAGAGGCAGGGAATCAGAGTTGGGGATTCAGAGGCGGGGAATCAGAGCTGGGGAATCAGAAGCGGGGAATCAGAGGCGGGGAATCAGAAGCAGGGAATCAGAGGCAGGCAATCAGATATGGGGATTCAGAGGCAGGGAATCAGATGTGGGGAATCAGAGGCAGGGAATCAGAGCTGGGGAATCAGAGGCGGGGAATCAGAGTTTGGCGAATCAGATGCGGGGAATCAGATATGGGGAATCAGAGGCGGGGAATCAGAGGCGCGGAAAGAGAGGCGGGAAATCAGATATAGGTAATCAGAGGTGGGGAATCAGGGGAGGGGTATCAGAGGCTGGGTATCAGACACGGGGATTCAGAGGCGGGGAATCAGAGATGGGGAATCAGAGGCGGGGAATAAGAGGCAGGGAATCAGACGCGGGCAATCAGAGGCGGGGAATCAGAGCTGGGTAATCAGAGGCGGGGAATCAGAGTTGGGGAATCAGAGGCGGGGAATCAGATATGGGGAAAGAGAGGCGGGGAATCAGAGGCGGGGAAACAGAGGCGGGGAATTCTATATGGGGAATCAGAGGTGGCGAATGAAAGGCGGTGAATCAGAGATGGGGAATCAGAGGCGGGGAATCAGAGGCAGGGAATCAAACACGGAGAATCAGAGGTGGGGTATCAGAGCTGGGGAATCAGAGGCGGGGAATCAGAGTTGGGGAATCAGAGGCGAGGAATCAGATATTAGGAAACAGAGGCGGGGAATCAGAGGCAGGGAAACAGAGGTGGGGAATCAGATATGGGGAATCAGAGGTGGGGAATCAGAGGTTGGGAAATAGAGGCAGGGAATCAGAGGCGGGGAGTCAGAGGCGGGGAATCAGAGGCAGGGAATCACATGTGCGGAATCAGAGATGGGGAATCAGAGGCAGCGAATCAGAGGCGGGGAACCAGAGGCGGGGATTCAGAGGCGGGGAATCAGATATGGGGAAACAGAGGCGGGGAATTAGAGGCGGGCAAACAGAGGCGGGGAATCAGATATGGGGAATCAGAGGTGGGGAATCAGAGGTTGTGAATCAGAGATGGGGAATCACAGGCGGGAAATCAGAGGCAGGGAATCAGAGCTGGGGAATCAGAGGCGGGGAATCAGAGCTCGGGAATCAGAGGCAGGGAATCAGAGTTGGGGATTCAGAGGCGGGGAATCAGAGCTGGGGAATCAGAGGCGGGGAATCAGAGGCAGGGAATCAGAGGCGGGGAATCAGAGGCAGGGAATCAGATATGGGGATTCAGAAGTGGGGAATCAGAGGTTGGGAATCAGAGGCAGGGAATCGGAGGCAGGGAATCAGAGGCAGGGAATCAGAGGCGGGGAATCAGAGCTGGGGAATCAGAGTCGGGGAATCAGAGTTTGGGAATCAGAGGCGGGGAATTAGATATGGGGAAACAGAGGCGGGGAATCAGAGGTGGGGAAACAGAGCTGGGGATTCAGAGGCGGGGAATCAGAGTTGGGGAATCAGAGGCGGGGAATCAGATATGGGGAAGCAGAGGTGGGGAATCAGAGGCGCGGAAAGAGAGGCGGGGAATCAGATATGGGGAATCAGAGGTGGGGAATCAGATATGGGGAAACAGAGGCGGGGAATCAGAGGCGGGGAAACAGAGGTGGGGTATCTGATATGTGGAATCAGAGGTGGCGAATGAAAGGCGGTGAATCTGAGATGGGGAATCAGAGGCGGGGAATCAGAGGCAGGGAATCAAACACGGGGAATCAGAGTTGGGGAATCAGAGGTGGGGAATCAGAGGTTGTGAATCAGAGATGGGGAATCACAGGCGGGAAATCAAAGGCAGGGAATCAGAGCTGGGGAATCAGAGGCGGGGAATCTGAGCTGGGGAATCAGAGGCGGGGAATCAGAGCTGGGGAATCAGAGGCAGGGAATCAGAGTTGGGGATTCAGAGGCAGGGAATCAGTGCTGGGGAATCAGTGGCGGGGAATCAGAGGCAGGGAATCAGAGGCGGGGAATCAGAGGCAGGGAATCAGATATGGGGATTCAAAGGTGGGGAATCAGATGTTGGGAATCAGAGGCAGGGAATCGGAGGCAGGGAATCAGAGGCAGGTAGTCAGATGTGGGGAATCAGAGGCTGGGAATCAGAGCTGGGGAATCAGGCGTGGAATCAGAGTTTGGGAATCAGAGGCGGGGAATTAGATATGGGGAAACAGAGGCGGGGAATCAGAGGTGGGGAAACAGAGCTGGTGAATCAGAGGCGGGGAATCAGAGTTGGGGAATCAGAGGCGGGGAATCAGAGGCGCGGAAAGAGAGGCGGGGAATCAGATATGGGGAATCAGAGGTGGGGAATCAGGGGCGGGGTATCAGAGGCTGGGTATCAGACACGGGGATTCAGAGGCGGGGAATCAGACATGGGGAATCAGAGGCGGGGAATCAGAGGCAGGGAATCAGATGAGGGGAATCAGAGGCGGGGAATCAGAGTCCAGGAATCAGAGGTGGGGTGTCAGAGCTGGGGAATCAGAGGCGGGGAATCAGATATGGGGAATCAGAGGCGAGGAATCAGATATTGGGAAACAGAGGCGGGGAATCAGAGGCAGGGAAACAGAGGTGGGGAATCAGATATGGGGAATCAGATGTGGGGAATCAGAGGTTGGGAAACAGAGGCAGGGAATCAGAGGTGGGGAGTCAGAGGCGGGGAATCAGAGGCAGGGAATCAGATGTGCGGAATCAGAGATGGGGAATCAGAGGCAGCGAATCAGAGGCGGGGAACCAGAGGCGGGGATTCAGAGGCGGGGAATCAGATATGGGGAAACAGAGGCGGGGAATTAGAGGCGGGCAAACAGAGGCAGGGAATCAGATGTGGGGAATCAGAGGCAGGGAATCAGAGCTGGGGAATCAGAGGCGGGGAATCAGAGTTTGGGAATCAGAGGCGGGGAATCAGATATGGGGAATCAGAGGCGGGGAATCAGAGGCGCGGAAAGAGAGGCGGGAAATCAGATATGGGGAATCAGAGGTGGGGAATCAGGGGAGGGGTATCAGAGGCTGGGTATCAGACACGGGGATTCAGAGGCGGGGAATCAGAGATGGGGAATCAGAGGCAGGGAATCGGAGGCAGGGAATCAGAGGCAGGGAATCAGATGTGGGGAATCAGAGGCGGGGAATCAGAGCTGGGGAATCAGAGTCGGGGAATCAGAGTTTGGGAATCAGAGGCGGGGAATTAGATTTGGGGAAACAGAGGCGGGGAATCAGAGGTGGGGAAACAGAGCTGGGGAATCAGAGGCGGGGAATCAGAGTTGGGGAATCAGAGGTGGGGAATCAGACATGGGGAAGCAGAGGCGGGGAATCAGAGGCGCGGAAAGAGAGGCGGGGAATCAGATATGAGGAATCAGAGGTGGGGAATCAGATATGGGGAAACAGAGGCGGGGAATCAGAGGCGGGGAAACAGAGGTGGGGAATCTGATATGGGGAATCAGAGGTGGCGAATGAAAGGCGGTGAATCTGAGATGGGGAATCAGAGGCGGGGAATCAGAGGCAGGGAATCAAACACGGGGAATCAGAGGTGGGGAATCAGAGCTGGGGAATCAGAGGCGGGGAATCAGAGTTGGGGAATCAGAGGCGGGGAATCAGATATGGGGAAACAGAGGTGGGGAATCAGAGGCAGGGAAACAGAGGTGGGGAATCAGATATGGGGAATCAGAGGTGGGGAATCAGAGGTTGGAAACAGAGGCAGGGAATCAGAGGCGGGGAGTCAGAGGCGGGGAATCAGAGGCAGGGAATCAGATGTGCAGAATCAGAGATGGGGAATCAGAGGCAGCGAATCAGAGGCGGGGAACCAGATGCGGGGAATCAGATATGGGTAATCAGAGGCGGGGAATCAGAGTTGGGGAATCAGAAGCGGGGAATCAGATATGGGGAAAGAGAGGCGGTGAATCAGAGGCGGGGAAACAGAGGCGGGGAATCTGATATGGGGAATCAGAGGTGGCGAATGAAAGGCGGTGAATCAGAGATGGGGAATCAGAGGCGGGGAATCAGAGGCAGGGAATCAAACACGGGGAATCAGAGGTGGGGTATCAGAGCTGGGGAATCAGAGGCGGGGAATCTGAGTTGGGGAATCAGAGGCGGGGAATCAGATATTGGGAAACAGAGGCGGGGAATCAGAGGCAGGGAAACAGAGGTGGGAAATTAGATATGGGGAAACAGAGGTGGGGAATCAGAGGTTGGGAAACAGAGGCAGGGAATCAGAGGCGGGGAGTCAGAGGCGGGGAATCA
Organism: Narcine bancroftii; assembly: GCF_036971445.1. Classification (NCBI taxonomy): domain Eukaryota; kingdom Metazoa; phylum Chordata; class Chondrichthyes; order Torpediniformes; family Narcinidae; genus Narcine; species Narcine bancroftii. Next base: position 58,409,933 of record NC_091474.1, read on the forward strand.
GAGGCAGGGAATCAAATGTGCGGAATCAGAGATGGGGAATCAGAGGCAGCGAATCAGAGGCGGGGAACCAGAGGCGGGGATTCAGAGGCGGGGAATCAGATATGGGGAAACAGAGGCGGGGAATTAGAGGCGGGCAAACAGAGGCGGGGAATCAGATATGGGGAATCAGAGGTGGGGAATCAGAGGTTGTGAATCAGAGATGGGGAATCACAGGCGGGAAATCAAAGGCAGGGAATCAGAGCTGGGGAATCAGAGGCGGGGAATCAGAGCTGGGGAATCAGAGGCGGGGAATCAGAGCTGGGGAATCAGAGGCAGGGAATCAGAGTTGGGGATTCAGAGGAGGGGAATCAGAGCTGGGGAATCAGTGGCGGGGAATCAGAGGCGGGGAATCAGAGGCAGGGAATCACATATGGGGATTCAGAGGTGGGGAATCAGAGGTTGGGAATCAGAGGCAGGGAATCGGAGGCAGGGTATCAGAGGCAGGGAATCAGATGTGGGGAATCAGAGGCTGGGAATCAAAGCTGGGGAATCAGAGGCGTGGAATCAGAGTTTGGGAATCAGAGGCGGGGAATTAGATATGGGGAAACAGAGGCGGGGAATCAGAGGTGGGGAAACAGAGCTGGTGAATCAGAGGCAGGGAATCAGAGTTGGGGAATCAGAGGCGGGGAATCAGATATGGGGAATCAGAGGCGGGGAATCAGAGGCGCGGAAAGAGAGGCGGGGAATCAGATATAGGGAATCAGAGGTGGGGAATCAGGGGCGGGTTATCAGAGGCTGGGTATCAGACACGGGGATTCAGAGGCGGGGAATCAGAGATGGGGAATCAGAGGCGGGGAATCAGAGGCAGGGAATCAGATGCGGGGAATCAGAGGCGGGGAATCAGAGTCCAGGAATCAGAGGCGGGGAATCAGAGTTGGGGAATCAGAGGCGGGGAATCAGATATGGGGAAACAGAGGCGGGGAATCAGAGGCGGGGAAACAGAGGCGGGGAATCTGATATGGGAAATCAGAGGTGGCGAATGAAAGGAAGTGAATCAGAGATGGGGAATCAGAGGCGGGGAATCAGAGGCAGGGAATCAAACACGGTGAATCAGAGGCGGGGAATCAGAGCTGGAGAATCAGAGGCGGGGAATCAGAATTGGGGAATCAGAGGTGGGGAATCAAATATGGGCAACCAGAGGCGGGGAATCAGAGGCAGGGAAACAGAGGTGGGGAATCAGATATGGGGTATCAGAGGTGGGGAATCAGAGGTTGGGAAACAGAGGCAGGGAATCAGAGGCGGGGAGTCAGAGGCGGGGAATCAGAGGCAGGGAATCAGATGTGCGGAATCAGAGATGGAGAATCAGATGCAGCGAAAAAGAGGCGGGGAACCAGAGGCGGGGAATCAGAGGCCGGGAATGAGAGGCCGGGAATTAGAGGCCGGGGAATCAGAGTTGGCGAATCAGATATGGGGAATCAGAGGTGGGGAATCAGGGGCGGGGAATCAGTGGCAGGGAATCAGAGGTGGGAATCAGAGGCGGGGAATCAGAGGCAGGGAATCAGACACGGGGAATCAGAGGCGGGGAATCAGAGATGGGGAATCAGAGGCGGTGAATCAGAGGCAGGGAATCGGACACCTGGAATCAGAGGCGGGGAATCAGAGCTGGGGAATCAGAGGCGGGGATTCAGAGTTGGGGAATCAGAGGCGGGGAATCAGATGTGGTGAATCAGAGGTGGGGAATCAGAGGTTGTGAATCAGAGATGGGGAATCACAGGTGGGAAATCAGAGGCAGGGAATCAGAGCTGGGGAATCAGAGGAGGGGAATCAGAGCTGGGGAATCAGAGGCAGGGAATCAGAGTTGGGGATTCAGAGGCGGGGAATCAGAGCTGGGGAATCAGAAGCGGGGAATCAGAGGCGGGGAATCAGAGGCGGGGAATCAGAGGCAGGCAATCAGATATGGGGATTCAGAGGCAGGGAATCAGATGTGGGGAATCAGAGGCTGGGAATCAGAGTTGGGGAATCAGAGGCGAGGAATCAGATATTAGGAAACAGAGGCGGGGAATCAGAGGCAGGGAAACAGAGGTGGGGAATCAGATATGGGGAATCAGAGGTGGGGAATCAGAGTTTGGGAAACAGAGGCAGGGAATCAGAGGCGGGGAGTCAGAGGCGGGAAATCAGAGGCAGGGAATCAGATGTGTGGAATCAGAGATGGGGAATCAGAAGCAGCGAATCAGAGGCGGGGAACGAGAGGCGGGGATTCAGAGGCGGGGAATCAGATATGGGGAAACAGAGGCGGGGAATTAGAGGCGGGCAAACAGAGGCGGGGAATCAGATATGGGGAATCAGAGGTGGGGAATCAGAGGTTGTGAATCAGAGATGGGGAATCACAGGCGGGAAATCAGAGGCAGGGAATCAGAGCTGGGGAATCAGAGGCGGGGAATCAGAGCTCGGGAATCAGAGGCAGTGAATCAGAGTTGGGGATTCAGAGGCGGGGAATCAGAGCTGGGGAATCAGAGGCGGGGAATCAGAGGCAGGGAATCAGATATGAGGATTCAGAGGTGGGGAATCAGAGGTTGGGAATCAGAGGCAGGGAATCGGAGGCAGGGAATCAGAGGCAGGGAATCAGAGGTGGGGAATCAGAGCTGGGGAATCAGAGTCGGGGAATCAGAGTTTGGGAATCAGAGGCGGGGAATTAGATATGGGGAAACAGAGGCGGGGAATCAGAGGTGGGGAAACAGAGCTGGGGAATCAGAGGCGGGGAATCAGAGTTGGGGAATCAGAGGCGGGGAATCAGATATGGGGAAGCAGAGGTGGAGAATCAGAGGCGCGGAAAGAGAGGCGGTGAATCAGATATGGGGAATCAGAGGTGGGGAATCAGATATGGGGAAACAGAGGCGGGGAATCAGAGGCGGGGAAACAGAGGTGGGGAATCTGATATGTGGAATCAGAGGTGGCGAATGAAAGGCGGTGAATCTTAGATGGGGAATCAGAGGCGGGGAATCAGAGGCAGGGAATCAAACACGGGGAATCAGAGTTGGGGAATCAGAGGTGGGGAATCAGAGGTTGTGAATCAGAGATGGGGAATCACAGGCGGGAAATCAAAGGCAGGGCATCAGAGCTGGGGAATCAGAGGCGGGGAATCAGAGCTGGGGAATCAGAGGCGGGGAATCAGAGCTGGGGAATCAGAGGCAGGGAATCAGAGTTGGGGATTCAGAGGCGAGGAATCAGAGCTGGGGAATCAGTGGCGGGGAATCAGAGGCAGGGAATCAGAGGCGGGGAATCAGAGGCAGGGAATCAGATATGGGGATTCAGAGGTGGGGAATCAGATGTTGGGAATCAGAGGCAGGGAATCGGAGGCAGGGAATCAGAGGCAGGTAATCAGATGTGGGGAATCAGAGGCTGGGAATCAGAGCTGGGGAATCAGGCGTGGAATCAGAGTTTGGGAATCAGAGGCGGGGAATTAGATATGGGGAAACAGAGGCGGGGAATCAGAGGTGGGGAAACAGAGCTGGTGAATCAGAGGCGGGGAATCAGAGTTGGGGAATCAGAGGCGGGGAATCAGAGGCGGGGAATCAGAGGCGCGGAAAGAGAGGCGGGGAATCAGATATGGGGAATCAGAGGTGGGGAATCAGGGGCGGGGTATCAGAGGCTGGGTATCAGACACGGGGATTCAGAGGCGGGGAATCAGAGATGCGGAATCAGAGGCGGGGAATCAGAGGCAGGGAATCAGATGAGGGGAATCAGAGGTGGGGAATCAGAGTCCAGGAATCAGAGGCGGGGAATCAGAGTTGGGGAATCAGAGGCGGGGAATCAGAGGCGGGGAAACAGAGGCGGGGAATCAGAGGCGGGGAAACTGAGGCGGGGAATCTGATATGGGGAATCAGAGGTGGCGAATGAAAGGAAGTGAATCAGAGATGGGGAATCAGAGGCGGGGAATCAGAGGCAGGGAATCAAACACGGTGAATCAGAGGCGGGGAATCAGAGCTGGAGAATCAGAGGCGGGGAATCAGAGTTGGGGAATCAGAGGCGGGGAATCAAATATGGGGAACCAGAGGCGGGGAATCAGAGGCAGGGAAACAGAGGTGGGGAATCAGATATGGGGTATCAGGGGTGGGGAATCAGAGGTTGGGAAACAGAGGCAGGGAATCAGAGGCGGGGTGTCAGAGGCGGGGAATCAGAGGCAGGGAATCAGATGTGCGGAATCAGAGATGGAGAATCAGATGCAGCGAAAAAGAGACGGGGAACCAGAGGCGGGGAATCAGAGGCCGGGAATCAGAGGCCGGGAATGAGAGGCCGGGAATGAGAGGCCGGGGAATCAGAGGCGGTGAATCAGAGATGGGGAATCAGAGGCGGGGAATCAAACATGGGGAATCAGAGCTGGGGAATCAGAGGCGGGGAATCAGAGTTGGCGAATCAGATATGGGGAATCAGAGGTGGGGAATCAGGGACGGGGAATCAGAGGCAGGGAATCAGAGGCGGGGAATCAGAGGCAGGGAATCAGATATGGGGATTCAGAGGTGGGGAATCAGAGGTTGGGAATCAGAGGCAGGGAATCGGAGGCAGGGAATCAGAGGCAGGGAATCAGAGGCGGGGAATCAGAGCTGGGGAATCAGAGTCGGGGAATCAGAGTTTGGGAATCAGAGGCGGGGAATTAGATATGGGGAAACAGAGGCGGGGAATCAGAGGTGGGGAAACAGAGCTGGGGATTCAGAGGCGGGGAATCAGAGTTGGGGAATCAGAGGCGGGGAATCAGATATGGGGAAGCAGAGGTGGGGAATCAGAGGCGCGGAAAGAGAGGCGGGGAATCAGATATGGGGAATCAGAGGTGGGGAATCAGATATGGGGAAACAGAGGCGGGGAATCAGAGGCGGGGAAACAGAGGTGGGGTATCTGATATGTGGAATCAGAGGTGGCGAATGAAAGGCGGTGAATCTGAGATGGGGAATCAGAGGCGGGGAATCAGAGGCAGGGAATCAAACACGGGGAATCAGAGTTGGGGAATCAGAGGTGGGGAATCAGAGGTTGTGAATCAGAGATGGGGAATCACAGGCGGGAAATCAAAGGCAGGGAATCAGAGCTGGGGAATCAGAGGCGGGGAATCTGAGCTGGGGAATCAGAGGCGGGGAATCAGAGCTGGGGAATCAGAGGCAGGGAATCAGAGTTGGGGATTCAGAGGCAGGGAATCAGTGCTGGGGAATCAGTGGCGGGGAATCAGAGGCAGGGAATCAGAGGCGGGGAATCAGAGGCAGGGAATCAGATATGGGGATTCAAAGGTGGGGAATCAGATGTTGGGAATCAGAGGCAGGGAATCGGAGGCAGGGAATCAGAGGCAGGTAGTCAGATGTGGGGAATCAGAGGCTGGGAATCAGAGCTGGGGAATCAGGCGTGGAATCAGAGTTTGGGAATCAGAGGCGGGGAATTAGATATGGGGAAACAGAGGCGGGGAATCAGAGGTGGGGAAACAGAGCTGGTGAATCAGAGGCGGGGAATCAGAGTTGGGGAATCAGAGGCGGGGAATCAGAGGCGCGGAAAGAGAGGCGGGGAATCAGATATGGGGAATCAGAGGTGGGGAATCAGGGGCGGGGTATCAGAGGCTGGGTATCAGACACGGGGATTCAGAGGCGGGGAATCAGACATGGGGAATCAGAGGCGGGGAATCAGAGGCAGTGAATCAGATGAGGGGAATCAGAGGCGGGGAATCAGAGTCCAGGAATCAGAGGTGGGGTGTCAGAGCTGGGGAATCAGAGGCGGGGAATCAGATATGGGGAATCAGAGGCGAGGAATCAGATATTGGGAAACAGAGGCGGGGAATCAGAGGCAGGGAAACAGAGGTGGGGAATCAGATATGGGGAATCAGATGTGGGGAATCAGAGGTTGGGAAACAGAGGCAGGGAATCAGAGGTGGGGAGTCAGAGGCGGGGAATCAGAGGCAGGGAATCAGATGTGCGGAATCAGAGATGGGGAATCAGAGGCAGCGAATCAGAGGCGGGGAACCAGAGGCGGGGATTCAGAGGCGGGGAATCAGATATGGGGAAACAGAGGCGGGGAATTAGAGGCGGGCAAACAGAGGCAGGGAATCAGATGTGGGGAATCAGAGGCAGGGAATCAGAGCTGGGGAATCAGAGGCGGGGAATCAGAGTTTGGGAATCAGAGGCGGGGAATCAGATATGGGGAATCAGAGGCGGGGAATCAGAGGCGCGGAAAGAGAGGCGGGAAATCAGATATGGGGAATCAGAGGTGGGGAATCAGGGGAGGGGTATCAGAGGCTGGGTATCAGACACGGGGATTCAGAGGCGGGGAATCAGAGATGGGGAATCAGAGGCAGGGAATCGGAGGCAGGGAATCAGAGGCAGGGAATCAGATGTGGGGAATCAGAGGCGGGGAATCAGAGCTGGGGAATCAGAGTCGGGGTATCAGAGTTTGGGAATCAGAGGCGGGGAATTAGATATGGGGAAACAGAGGCGGGGAATCAGAGGTGGGGAAACAGAGCTGGGGAATCAGAGGCGGGGAATCAGAGTTGGGGAATCAGAGGTGGGGAATCAGACATGGGGAAGCAGAGGCGGGGAATCAGAGGCGCGGAAAGAGAGGCGGGGAATCAGATATGAGGAATCAGAGGTGGGGAATCAGATATGGGGAAACAGAGGCGGGGAATCAGAGGCGGGGAAACAGAGGTGGGGAATCTGATATGGGGAATCAGAGGTGGCGAATGAAAGGCGGTGAATCTGAGATGGGGAATCAGAGGCGGGGAATCAGAGGCAGGGAATCAAACACGGGGAATCAGAGGTGGGGAATCAGAGCTGGGGAATCAGAGGCGGGGAATCAGAGTTGGGGAATCAGAGGCGGGGAATCAGATATGGGGAAACAGAGGTGGGGAATCAGAGGCAGGGAAACAGAGGTGGGGAATCAGATATGGGGAATCAGAGGTGGGGAATCAGAGGTTGGAAACAGAGGCAGGGAATCAGAGGCGGGGAGTCAGAGGCGGGGAATCAGAGGCAGGGAATCAGATGTGCAGAATCAGAGATGGGGAATCAGAGGCAGCGAATCAGAGGCGGGGAACCAGATGCGGGGAATCAGATATGGGTAATCAGAGGCGGGGAATCAGAGTTGGGGAATCAGAAGCGGGGAATCATATATGGGGAAAGAGAGGCGGTGAATCAGAGGCGGGGAAACAGAGGCGGGGAATCTGATATGGGGAATCAGAGGTGGCGAATGAAAGGCGGTGAATCAGAGATGGGGAATCAGAGGCGGGGAATCAGAGGCAGGGAATCAAACACGGGGAATCAGAGGTGGGGTATCAGAGCTGGGGAATCAGAGGCGGGGAATCTGAGTTGGGGAATCAGAGGCGGGGAATCAGATATTGGGAAACAGAGGCGGGGAATCAGAGGCAGGGAAACAGAGGTGGGAAATTAGATATGGGGAAACAGAGGTGGGGAATCAGAGGTTGGGAAACAGAGGCAGGGAATCAGAGGCGGGGAGTCAGAGGCAGGGAATCAGAGGCAGGGAATCAAATGTGCGGAATCAGAGATGGGGAATCAGAGGCAGCGAATCAGAGGCGGGGAACCAGAGGCGGGGATTCAGAGGCGGGGAATCAGATATGGGGAAACAGAGGCGGGGAATTAGAGGCGGGCAAACAGAGGCGGGGAATCAGATATGGGGAATCAGAGGTGGGGAATCAGAGGTTGTGAATCAGAGATGGGGAATCACAGGCGGGAAATCAAAGGAAGGGAATCAGAGCTGGGGAATCAGAGGCGGGGAATCAGAGCTGGGGAATCAGAGGCGGGGAATCAGAGCTGGGGAATCAGAGGCAGGGAATCAGAGTTGGGGATTCAGAGGAGGGGAATCAGAGCTGGGGAATCAGTGGCGGGGAATCAGAGGCGGGGAATCAGAGGCAGGGAATCACATATGGGGATTCAGAGGTGGGGAATCAGAGGTTGGGAATCAGAGGCAGGGAATCGGAGGCAGGGTATCAGAGGCAGGGAATCAGATGTGGGGAATCAGAGGCTGGGAATCAGAGCTGGGGAATCAGAGGCGTGGAATCAGAGTTTGGGAATCAGAGGCGGGGAATTAGATATGGGGAAACAGAGGCGGGGAATCAGAGGTGGGGAAACAGAGCTGGTGAATCAGAGGCAGGGAATCAGAGTTGGGGAATCAGAGGCGGGGAATCAGATATGGGGAATCAGAGGCGGGGAATCAGAGGCGCGGAAAGAGAGGCGGGGAATCAGATATAGGGAATCAGAGGTGGGGAATCAGGGGCGGGTTATCAGAGGCTGGGTATCAGACACGGGGATTCAGAGGCGGGGAATCAGAGATGGGGAATCAGAGGCGGGGAATCAGAGGCAGGGAATCAGATGCGGGGAATCAGAGGCGGGGAATCAGAGTCCAGGAATCAGAGGCGGGGAATCAGAGTTGGGGAATCAGAGGCGGGGTATCAGATATGGGGAAACAGAGGCGGGGAATCAGAGGCGGGGAAACAGAGGCGGGGAATCTGATATGGGAAATCAGAGGTGGCGAATGAAAGGAAGTGAATCAGAGATGGGGAATCAGAGGCGGGGAATCAGAGGCAGGGAATCAAACACGGTGAATCAGAGGCGGGGAATCAGAGCTGGAGAATCAGAGGCGGGGAATCAGAATTGGGGAATCAGAGGCGGGGAATCAAATATGGGCAACCAGAGGCGGGGAATCAGAGGCAGGGAAACAGAGGTGGGGAATCAGATATGGGGTATCAGAGGTGGGGAATCAGAGGTTGGGAAACAGAGGCAGGGAATCAGAGGCGGGGAGTCAGAGGCGGGGAATCAGAGGCAGGGAATCAGATGTGCGGAATCAGAGATGGAGAATCAGATGCAGCGAAAAAGAGGCTGGGAACCAGAGGCGGGGAATCAGAGGCCGGGAATGAGAGGCCGGGAATCAGAGGCCGGGGAATCAGAGTTGGCGAATCAGATATGGGGAATCAGAGGTGGGGAATCAGGGGCGGGGAATCAGTGGCAGGGAATCAGAGGTGGGAATCAGAGGCGGGGAATCAGAGGCAGGGAATCAGACACGGGGAATCAGAGGCGGGGAATCAGAGATGGGGAATCAGAGGCGGTGAATCAGAGGCAGGGAATCGGACACCTGGAATCAGAGGCGGGGAATCAGAGCTGGGGAATCAGAGGCGGGGATTCAGAGTTGGGGAATCAGAGGCGGGGAATCAGATGTGGTGAATCAGAGGTGGGGAATCAGAGGTTGTGAATCAGAGATGGGGAATCACAGGTGGGAAATCAGAGGCAGGGAATCAGAGCTGGGGAATCAGAGGAGGGGAATCAGAGCTGGGGAATCAGAGGCAGGGAATCAGAGTTGGGGATTCAGAGGCGGGGAATCAGAGCTGGGGAATCAGAAGCGGGGAATCAGAGGCGGGGAATCAGAGGCGGGGAATCAGAGGCAGGCAATCAGATATGGGGATTCAGAGGCAGGGAATCAGATGTGGGGAATCAGAGGCAGGGAATCAGAGTTGGGGAATCAGAGGCGAGGAATCAGATATTAGGAAACAGAGGCGGGGAATCAGAGGCAGGGAAACAGAGGTGGGGAATCAGATATGGGGAATCAGAGGTGGGGAATCAGAGTTTGGGAAACAGAGGCAGGGAATCAGAGGCGGGGAGTCAGAGGCGGGAAATCAGAGGCAGGGAATCAGATGTGTGGAATCAGAGATGGGGAATCAGAGGCAGCGAATCAGAGGCGGGGAACGAGAGGCGGGGATTCAGAGGCGGGGAATCAGATATGGGGAAACAGAGGCGGGGAATTAGAGGCGGGCAAACAGAGGCGGGGAATCAGATATGGGGAATCAGAGGTGGGGAATCAGAGGTTGTGAATCAGAGATGGGGAATCACAGGCGGGAAATCAGAGGCAGGGAATCAGAGCTGGGGAATCAGAGGCGGGGAATCAGAGCTCGGGAATCAGAGGCAGTGAATCAGAGTTGGGGATTCAGAGGCGGGGAATCAGAGCTGGGGAATCAGAGGCGGGGAATCAGAGGCAGGGAATCAGATATGAGGATTCAGAGGTGGGGAATCAGAGGTTGGGAATCAGAGGCAGGGAATCGGAGGCAGGGAATCAGAGGCAGGGAATCAGAGGTGGGGAATCAGAGCTGGGGAATCAGAGTCGGCGAATCAGAGTTTGGGAATCAGAGGCGGGGAATTAGATATGGGGAAACAGAGGCGGGGAATCAGAGGTGGGGAAACAGAGCTGGGGAATCAGAGGCGGGGAATCAGAGTTGGGGAATCAGAGGCGGGGAATCAGATATGGGGAAGCAGAGGTGGAGAATCAGAGGCGCGGAAAGAGAGTCGGTGAATCAGATATGGGGAATCAGAGGTGGGGAATCAGATATGGGGAAACAGAGGCGGGGAATCAGAGGCGGGGAAACAGAGGTGGGGAATCTGATATGTGGAATCAGAGGTGGCGAATGAAAGGCGGTGAATCTTAGATGGGGAATCAGAGGCGGGGAATCAGAGGCAGGGAATCAAACACGGGGAATCAGAGTTGGGGAATCAGAGGTGGGGAATCAGAGGTTGTGAATCAGAGATGGGGAATCACAGGCGGGAAATCAAAGGCAGGGAATCAGAGCTGGGGAATCAGAGGCGGGGAATCAGAGCTGGGGAATCAGAGGCGGGGAATCAGAGCTGGGGAATCAGAGGCAGGGAATCAGAGTTGGGGATTCAGAGGCGAGGAATCAGAGCTGGGGAATCAGTGGCGGGGAATCAGAGGCAGGGAATCAGAGGCGGGGAATCAGAGGCAGGGAATCAGATATGGGGATTCAGAGGTGGGGAATCAGATGTTGGGAATCAGAGGCAGGGAATCGGAGGCAGGGAATCAGAGGCAGGTAATCAGATGTGGGGAATCAGAGGCTGGGAATCAGAGCTGGGGAATCAGGCGTGGAATCAGAGTTTGGGAATCAGAGGCGGGGAATTAGATATGGGGAAACAGAGGCGGGGAATCAGAGGTGGGGAAACAGAGCTGGTGAATCAGAGGCGGGGAATCAGAGTTGGGGAATCAGAGGCGGGGAATCAGAGGCGGGGAATCAGAGGCGCGGAAAGAGAGGCGGGGAATCAGATATGGGGAATCAGAGGTGGGGAATCAGGGGCGGGGTATCAGAGGCTGGGTATCAGACACGGGGATTCAGAGGCGGGGAATCAGAGATGCGGAATCAGAGGCGGGGAATCAGAGGCAGGGAATCAGATGAGGGGAATCAGAGGTGGGGAATCAGAGTCCAGGAATCAGAGGCGGGGAATCAGAGTTGGGGAATCAGAGGCGGGGAATCAGAGGCGGGGAAACAGAGGCGGGGAATCAGAGGCGGGGAAACTGAGGCGGGGAATCTGATATGGGGAATCAGAGGTGGCGAATGAAAGGAAGTGAATCAGAGATGGGGAATCAGAGGCGGGGAATCAGAGGCAGGGAATCAAACACGGTGAATCAGAGGCGGGGAATCAGAGCTGGAGAATCAGAGGCGGGGAATCAGAGTTGGGGAATCAGAGGCGGGGAATCAAATATGGGGAACCAGAGGCGGGGAATCAGAGGCAGGGAAACAGAGGTGGGGAATCAGATATGGGGTATCAGGGGTGGGGAATCAGAGGTTGGGAAACAGAGGCAGGGAATCAGAGGCGGGGTGTCAGAGGCGGGGAATCAGAGGCAGGGAATCAGATGTGCGGAATCAGAGATGGAGAATCAGATGCAGCGAAAAAGAGACGGGGAACCAGAGGCGGGGAATCAGAGGCCGGGAATCAGAGGCCGGGAATGAGAGGCCGGGAATGAGAGGCCGGGGAATCAGAGGCGGGGAATCAGAGATGGGGAATCAGAGGCGGGGAATCAAACATGGGGAATCAGAGCTGGGGAATCAGAGGCGGGGAATCAGAGTTGGCGAATCAGATATGGGGAATCAGAGGTGGGGAATCAGGGACGGGGAATCAGTGGCAGGGAATCAGAGGTGGGAATCAGAGGCGGGGAATCAGAGGCAGGGAATCAGACAGGGGAATCAGAGGCGGGGAATCAGAGATGGGGAATCAGAGGCGGTGAATCAGAGGCAGGGAATCGGACACCGGGAATCAGAGGCGGGGAATCAGAGCTGGGGAATCAGAGGCGGGGAATCAGATATGGGGAATCAGAGGCGGGGAATCAGAGGCGCGGAAAGAGAGGCGGGAAATCAGATATGGGGAATCAGAGGTGGGGAATCAGGGGAGGGGTATCAGAGGCTGGGTATCAGACATGGGGATTCAGAGGCGGGGAATCAGAGATGGGGAATTAGAGGCGGGGAATAAGAGGCAGGGTATCAGACGCTGGGAATCAGAGGCGGGGAATCAGAGCTGGGTAATCAGAGGCGGGGAATCAGAGTTGGGGAATCAGAGGCGGTGAATCAGATATGGGGAAAGAGAGGCGGGGAATCAGAGGCGGGGAAACAGAGGCGGGGAATTCTATATGGGGAATCAGAGGTGGCGAATGAAAGGCGGTGAATCAGAGATGGGGAATCAGAGGCGGGGAATCAGAGGCAGGGAATCAAACACGGGCAATCAGAGGTGGGGTATCAGAGCTGGGGAATCAGAGGCGGGGAATCAGAGTTGGGGAATCAGAGGCGAGGAATCAGATATTTGGAAACAGAGGCGGGGAATCAGAGGCAGGGAAACAGAGGTGGGGAATCAGATATGGGGAATCAGAGGTGGGGAATCAGAGGTTGGGAAACAGAGGCAGGGAATCAGAGGCGGGGAGTCAGAGGCGGGGAATCAGAGGCAGGGAATCAGATGTGCGGAATCAGAGATGGGGAATCAGAGGCAGCGAATCAGAGGCGGGGAACCAGAGGCTGGGATTCAGAGGCGGGGAATCAGATATGGGGAAACAGAGGCGGGGAATTAGAGGCGGGCAAACAGAGGCGGGGAATCAGATATGGGGAATCAGAGGTGGGGAATCAGAGGTTGTGAATCAGAGATGGGGAATCACAGGCGGGAAATCAGAGGCAGGGAATCAGAGCTGGGGAATCAGAGGCGGGGAATCAGAGCTCGGGAATCAGAGGCAGGGAATCAGAGTTGGGGATTCAGAGGCGGGGAATCAGAGCTGGGGAATCAGAGGCGGGGAATCAGAGGCAGGGAATCAGAGGCGGGGAATCAGAGGCAGGGAATCAGATATGGGGATTCAGAGGTGGGGAATCAGAGGTTGGGAATCAGAGGCAGGGAATCGGAGGCAGGGAATCAGAGGCAGGGAATCAGAGGCGGGGAATCAGAGCTGGGGAATCAGAGTCGGGAATCAGAGTTTGGGAATCAGTGGCGGGGAATTAGATATGGGGAAACAGAGGCGGGGAATCAGAGGTGGGGATACAGAGCTGGGGAATCAGAGGCGGGGAATCAGAGTTGGGGAATCAGAGGCGGGGAATCAGATATGGGGAAGCAGAGGTGGGGAATCAGAGGCGCGGAACGAGAGGCGGGTAATCAGATATGGGGAATCAGAGGAGGGGAATCAGATATGGGGAAACAGAGGCGGGGAATCAGAGGCGGGGAAACAGAGGTGGGGAATCTGATATGTGGAATCAGAGGTGCCGAATGAAAGGCGGTGAATCTGAGATGGGGAATCAGAGGCGGGGAATCAGAGGCAGGGAATCAAACACGGGGAATCAGAGGTGGGGAATCAGAGGTGGGGAATCAGAGGTTGTGAATCAGAGATGGGGAATCACAGGCGGGAAATCAAAGGCAGGGAATCAGAGCTGGGGAATGAGAGGCGGGGAATCAGAGCTGGGGAATCAGAGGCGGGGAATCAGAGCTGGGGAATCAGAGGCAGGGAATCAGAGTTGGGGATTCAGAGGCGGGGAATCAGAGCTGGGGAATCAGTGGCGGGGAATCAGAGGCAGGGAATCAGAGGCGGGGAATCAGAGGCAGGGAATCAGATATGGGGATTCAGAGGTGGGGAATCAGATGTTGGGAATCAGAGGCAGGGAATCGGAGGCAGGGAATCAGAGGCAGGTAATCAGATGTGGGGAATCAGAGGCTGGGAATCAGAGCTGGGGAATCAGGCGTGGAATCAGAGTTTGGGAATCAGAGGCGGGGAATTAGATATGGGGAAACAGAGGCGGGGAATCAGAGGTGGGGAAACAGAGCTGGTGAATCAGAGGCGGGGAATCAGAGTTGGGGAATCAGAGGCGGGGAATCAGAGGCGGGGAATCAGAGGCGCGGAAAGAGAGGCGGGGAATCAGATATGGGGAATCAGAGGTGGGGAATCAGAGGCAGGGAATCAGATGAGGGGAATCAGAGGCGGGGAATCAGAGTCCAGGAATCAGAGGCGGGGAATCAGAGTTGGGGAATCAGAGGCGGGGAATCAGATATGGGGAAACAGAGGCGGGGAATCAGAGGCGGGGAAACAGAGGCGGGGAATCTGATATGGGGAATCAGAGGTGGCGAATGAAAGGAAGTGAATCAGAGATGGGGAATCAGAGGCGGGGAATCAGAGGCAGGGAATCAAACACGGTGAATCAGAGGCGGGGAATCAGAGCTGGAGAATCAGAGGCGGGGAATCAGAGTTGGGGAATCAGAGTTGGGGAATCAGAGGCGGGGAATCAAATATGGGGAACCAGAGGCGGGGAATCAGAGGCAGGGAAACAGAGGTGGGGAATCAGATATGGGGTATCAGGGGTGGGGAATCAGAGTTTGGGAAACAGAGGCAGGGAATCAGAGGCGGGGAGTCAGAGGCGGGGAATCAGAGGCAGGGAATCAGATGTGCGGAATCAGAGATGGAGAATCAGATGCAGCGAAAAAGAGGCGGGGAACCAGAGGCGGGGAATAAGAGGCCGGGAATCGGACACCGGGAATCAGAGGCGGGGAATCAGAGCTGGGGAATCAGAGGCGGGGAATCAGAGTTGGGGAATCAGAAGCGGGGAATCAGATGTGGTGAATCAGAGGTGTGGAATCAGAGGTTGTGAATCAGAGATGGGGAATCACAAACGGGAAATCAGAGGCAGGGAATCAGAGCTGGGGAATCAGAGGCGGGGAATCAGAGTTTGGGAATCAGAGCTGGGGAATCAGAAGCGGGGAATCAGAGGCGGGGAATCAGAGGCAGGGAATCAGAGGCAGGCAATTAGATATGGGGATTCAGAGGTGGGGAATCAGAGGTTGGGAATCAGAGGCAGGGAATCAGAGGCGGGGAATCAGAGGCAGGGAATCAGATGTGGGGAATCAGAGGCAGGGAATCAGAGCTGGGGAATCAGAGGCGGGGAATCAGAGTTTGGGAATCAGAGGCGGGGAATCAGATATGGGGAATCAGAGGCGCGGAATCAGAGGCGCGGAAAGAGAGGCGGGAAATCAGATATGGGGAATCAGAGGTGGGGAATCAGGGGAGGGGTATGAGAGGCTGGGTATCAGACACGGGGATTCAGAGGCGGGGAATCAGAGATGGGGAATCAGAGGCGGGGAGTAAGAGGCAGGGAATCAGACGCGGGGAATCAGAGGCGGGGAATTAGAGCTGGGTAATCAGAGGCGGGGAATCAGATATGGGGAAAGAGAGGCGGGGAATCAGAGGCGGGGAAACAGAGGCGGGGAATCTGATATGGGGAATCAGAGGTGGCGAATGAAAGGCGGTGAATCAGAGATGGGGAATCGGAGGCGGGGAATCAGAGGCAGGGAATCAAACACGGGGAATCAGAGGTGGGGTATCAGAGCTGGGGAATCAGAGGCGGGGAATCAGAGTTGGGGAATCAGAGGCGAGGAATCAGATATTGGGAAACAGAGGCGGGGAATCAGAGGCAGGGAAACAGAGGTGGGGAATCAGATATGGGGAATCAGAGGTGGGGAATCAGAGGTTGGGAAACAGAGGCAGGGAATCAGAGGCGGGGAGTCAGAGGAGGGGAATCAGAGGCAGGGAATAAGATGTGCGGAATCAGAGATGGGGAATCAGAGGCAGCGAATCAGAGGCGGGGAACGAGAGGCGGGGATTCAGAAGTGGGGAATCAGATATGGGGAAACAGAGGCGGGGAATTAGAGGCGGGCAAACAGAGGCGGGGAATCAGATATGGGGAATCTGTGGTGGGGAATCAGAGGTTGTGAATCAGAGATGGGGAATCACAGGCGGGAAATCAGAGGCAGGGAATAAGAGCTGGGGAATCAGAGCGGGGAATCAGAGCTGGGGAATAAGAGGCAGGGAATCAGAGTTGGGGGATTCAGAGGCGGGGAATCAAAGCTGGGGAATCAGAGGCAGGGAATCAGAGGCAGAGAATCAGAGGCGGGGAATCAGAGGCAGGGAATCAGATATGGGGATTCAGAGGTGGGGAATCAGAGGTTGGGAATCAGAGGCAGGGAATCAGAGTTTGGGAATCAGAGGCGGGGAATTAGATATGGGGAAACAGAGGCGGGGAATCAGAGGCGGGGAGTCAGAGGCGGGGAATCAGAGGCAGGGAATCAGATGTGCGGAATCAGAGATGGGGAATCAGAGGCAGCGAATCAGAGGCGGGGAACCAGAGGCGGGGATTCAGAGGCGGGGAATCAGATATGGGGAAACAGAGGCGGGGAATTAGAGGCGGGCAAACAGAGGCGGGGAATCTGATATGGGGAATCAGAGGTGGGGAATCAGAGGTTGTGAATCAGAGATGGGGAATCACAGGCGGGAAATCAGAGGCAGTGAATCAGAGCTGGGGAATCAGAGGCGGGGAATAAGAGCTGGGGAATCAGAGGCAGGGAATCAGAGTTGGGGATTCAGAGGCGGGGAATCAGAGCTGGGGAATCAGATATGGGGAATCAGAGGTGGGGAATCAGAGGTTGTGAATCAGAGATGGGGAATCACAGGCGGGAAATCAGAGGCAGGGAATCAGAGCTGGGGAATCAGAGGCGGGGAATCAGAGCTGGGGAATCAGAGGCAGGGAATCAGAGTTGGGGATTCAGAGGCGGGGAATCAGAGCTGGGGAATCAGAGGCGGGGAATCAGAGGCAGGGAATCAGAGGCGGGGAATCAGAGGCAGGGAATCAGATGTGGGGAATCAGAGGCGGGGAATCAGAGCTGGGGAATCAGAGTCGGGGAATCAGAGTTTGGGAATCAGAGGCGGGGAATTAGATATGGGGAAACAGAGGCGGGGAATCAGAGGTGGGGAAACAGAGCTGGGGAATCAGAGGTGGGGAATCAGAGTTGGGGAATCAGAGGCGGGGAATCAGATATGGGGAAGCAGAGGTGGGGAATCAGAGGCGCGGAAAGAGAGGCGGGGTATCAGATATGGGGAATCAGAGGTGGGGAATCAGGGGCGGGGTATCAGAGGCTGGGTATCAGACACGGGGATTCAGAGGCGGGGAATCAGATGGGGAATCAGAGGCGGGGAATCAGAGGCAGGGAATCAGACGCGGGGAATCAGAGGCAGGGAATCAGAGCCTGGGAATCAGAGGCGGGGTATCAGAGGCGGGGAAACAGAGGCGGGGAATCAGAGTTGGGGAATCAGAGGCGGGGAATCAGATATGGGGAGTCAGAGGCGGGGCATCAGAGGCAGGGAATCAGATGTGCGGAATCAGAGATGGGGAATAAGAGGCGGGGAATCAGAGGCAGGGAATAAGAGGCGGGGTATCAGAGGCAGGGAATCAGAGGCGGGGAATCAGATATGGGGACTCAGAGGTGGGGAATCAGATGTTGGGAATCAGAGGCAGGGAATCAGAGGCGGGGAATCAGAGGCGGGGAATCAGAGGCAGGGATTCGGATGTGCGGAATATGAGAAGGGGAATCTGAGGTGGGGAATCAGAGTCCAGGAATCAGAGAAGGGGAATCAGAGGCGGGGAATCAGAGGCGGGAAAACATAGGTGGGGAATCAGATACGGGGAATAAGAGGTGGGGAATCAGAGGCGGTGAATCAGAGATTGGGAATCAGAGGCGGGGAATTAGAGGCTGGAAATCAGACACGGGGAATCAGAGGCTGTGAATCAGAGGCGGGGAATCAGAGGCGGGGAATCAGAGCTGGGGAATCAGAGGCAGGGAATCAGAGTTGGGGATTCAGAGGCGGGTAATCAGATATGGGGAAACAGAGGCGGGGAATTAGAGGCGGGCAAACAGAGGCGGGGAATCAGATATGGAGAATCAGAGGTTTGGAATCAGAGGTTGTGAAACAGAGATGGGGAATCACAGGCGGGAAATCAGAGGCAGGAAATCAGAGCTGGCGAATCAGAGGCGGGGAATCAGAGCTGGGTAATCAGAGGCGGGGAATCAGAGTTTGGGAATCAGAGGCGGGGAATTAGATTTGGGGAAACAGAGGCGGGGAATCAGAGGTGGGGAAACAGAGCTGGGGAATCAGAGGCGTGGAATCAGAGTTGGGGAATCAGAGGCGGGGAATCAGATATGGGGAATCAGAGGCGGGGAATCAGAGGCGCGGAAAGAGAGGCGGGGAATCAGATATGGGGAATCAGAGGTGGGGATCAGGGGCGGGGTATCAGAGGCTGGGTATCAGACACGGGGATTCAGAGGCGGGGAATCAGAGATGGGGAATCAGAGGCGGGGAATCAGAGGCAGGGAATCAGATGCGGGGAATCAGATGCGGGGAATCAGAGCTCTGTAATCAGAGGCGGGGAATCAGAGTTGGGGAATCAGAAGCGGGGAATCAGATATGGGGAAACAGAGGCGGGGAATCAGAGGCGGGGAAACAGAGGCGGGGAATCTGATTGGGGAATCAGAGGTGGCGAATGAAAGGCGGTGAATCAGAGATGGGGAATCAAAGGCGGGGAATCAGAGGCTGGGAATCAAACACGGGGAATCAGAGGTGGGGAATCAGAGCTGGGGAATCAGTGGCGGGGAATCAGAGTTGGGGAATCAGAGGCGGAGAATCAGATATGGGGAAACAGAGGTGGGGAATCAGAGGCAGGGAAACAGAGGTGGGGAATCAGATATGGGGAATCAGAGGTGGGGAATCAAAGGTTTGGAAACAGAGGCAGGGAATCAGAGGCGGGGAGTCAGAGGCGGGGAATCAGATTCAGGGAATCAGATGTGCGGAATCAGAGATGGGGAATCAGAGGCAGCGAATCAGAGGCGGGGAACCAGAGGCGGGGAATCAGAGGCTGGGAATCAGAGGCCGGGAATGAGAGGCCGGGAATCAGAGGCCGGAAATCAGAGGCCGGGAATCAGAGATGGGGAATCAGAGGCGGGGAATCAAACACGGGGAACCAGAGCTGGGGGATCAGAGGCGGGGAATCAGAGTTGGGGAATCAGAGGCGGGGAATCAGATATGGGGAAACAGAGGCGGGGAAACAGAGGCAGGGAATCAGAGGCGGGGAGTCAGAGGCGGGGAATCAGAGGCAGGGAATCAGATGTGCGGAATCAGAGATGGGGATTCAGGGGCAGCGAATCAGAGGCGGGGAACCAGAGGCGGGGAATCAGAGGCCGGGAATCAGAGGCCGGGAATGGGAGGCCGGGAATCAGAGGCCGGGAATCAGAGGCCGGGAATCAGAGATGGGGATTCAGAGGCGGGGAATCAAACACGGGGAATCAGAGCTGGGGAATCAGAGGCGGGGAATCAGAGTTGGGGAATCAGAGGCGGGGAATCAAATATTGGGAAACAGAGGCGGGGAATCAGAGGCGGGGAATCAGAGGCGCAGAAACAGAGGCGGGGTATCAGATATGGGGAATCAGAGGTGGGGAATCAGGGGCGGGGTATCAGAGGCTGGGTATCAGACACGGGGATTCAGAGGCGGGGAATCAGAGATGGGGAATCAGAGGCGGGGAATCAGAGGCAGGGAATCAGACGCGGGGAATCAGAGGCTGGGAATCAGAGCCTGGGAATCAGAGGCGGGGAATCAGAGGCGGGGAAAGAGAGGCGGGGAATCAGATATGGGGACTCAGAGGTGGGGAATCAGAGGTTGGGAATCAGAGGCAGGGAATCAGAGGCGGGTATCAGAGGCGGGGAATCAGAGGCAGGGTTTTGGATGTGCGGAATCAGAGATGGGGAATCAGAGGTGGGGAATCAGAGTCCAGGAATCAGAGATGGGGAATCAGAGGCGGGGAATCAGAGGCGGAAAAACATAGGTGGGGAATCAGATACGGGGAATCAGAGGTGGGGAATCAGAGGCGGTGAATCAGAGATGGGGAATCAGAGGCGGGGAATCAGAGGCTGGAAATCAGACACGGGGAATCAGAGGCTGTGAATCAAAGGCGGGGAATCAGAGGCGGGTAATCAGAGCTGGGGAATCAGAGGCAGGGAATCAGAGTTGGGGATTCAGAGGCGGGGAATCAGATATGGGGAAACAGAGGCGGGGAATTAGAGGCGGGCAAACAGAGGCGGGGAATCAGATATGGTGAATCAGAGGTGGGGAATCAGAGGTTGTGAATCAGAGATGGGGAATCACAGGCGGGAAATCAGAGGCAGGGAATCAGAGCTGGGGAATCAGAGGCAGGGAATCAGAGCTGGGGAATCAGAGGCAGGGAATCAGAGTTGGGGATTCAGAGGCGGGGAATCAGAGCTGGGGAATCAGAGCCGGGAATCAGAGGCAGGGAATAAGAGGCTGGGAATCAGAGGCAGGGAATCAGATATGGGGATTCAGAGGTGGGGAATCAGAGGTTGGGAATCAGAGGCAGGGAATCAGAGTTTGGGAATCAGAGGCGGGGAATTAGATATGGGGAAACAGAGGCGGGGAATCAGAGGCGGGGAGTCAGAGGCGGGGAATCAGAGGCAGGGAATCAGATGTGCGGAATCAGAGATGGGGAATCAGAGGCAGCGAATCAGAGGCGGGGAACCAGAGGCGGGGATTCAGAGGCGGGGAATCAGATATGGGGAAACAGAGGCGGGGAATCAGAGGTGGGGAATCAGAGATGGGGAATCACAGGCGGGAAATCAGAGGCAGGGAATCAGAGCTGGGGAATCAGGGGCGGGGAATCAGAGCTGGGGAATCAGAGGCAGGGAATCAGAGTTGGGGATTCAGAGGCGGGGAATCAGAGCTGGGGAATCAGAGACGGGGAATCAGAGGCAGGGAATCAGAGGCGGGGAATCAGAGGCAGGGAATCAGATGTGGGGAATCAGAGGCGGGGAATCTGAGCTGGGGAATCAGAGTCGGGGAATCAGAGTTTGGGAATCAGAGGCGGGGAATTAGATATGGGGAAACAGAGGCGGGGAATCAGAGGTGGGGAAACAGAGCTGGGGAATCAGAGGCGGGGAATCAGAGTTGGGGAATCAGAGGCGGGGAATCAGATATGGGGAAGCAGAGGTGGGGAATCAGAGGCGCGGAAAGAGAGGCGGGGAATCAGATATGGGGAATCAGAGGTGGGGAATCAGATATGGGGAAACAGAGGCGGGGAATCAGAGGCGGGGAAACAGAGGTGGGGAATCTGATATGGGGAATCAGAGGTGGCGAATGAAAGGCGGTGAATCTGAGATGGGGAATCAGAGGCGGGGAATCAGAGGCAGGGAATCAAACACAGGGAATCAGAGGTGGGGAATCAGAGCTGGGGAATCAGAGGCGGGGAATCAGAGTTGGGGTATCAGAGGCGGGGAATCAGATATGGGGAAACAGAGGTGGGGAATCAGAGGCAGGGAAACAGAGGTGGGGAATCAGATATGGGGAATCAGAGGTGGGGAATCAGAGGTTGGGAAACAGAGGCAGGGAATCAGAGGCGGGGAGTCAGAGGCGGGGAATCAGAGGCAGGGAATCAGATGTGCGGAATCAGAGATGGGGAATCAGAGGCAGCGAATCAGAGGCGGGGAACCAAAGGCGGGGAATCAGAGGCCGGGAATCAGAGGCCGGGCATGAGAGGCCGGGAATCAGAGGCCGGGAATCAGAGGCCGGGAATCAGAGATGGGGAATCAGAGGTGGGGAATCAAACACGGGGAATTAGAGCTGGGGAATCAGAGGCGGGGAATCAGAGTTGGGGAATCAGAGTCGGGGAATCAGATATGGGGAAACAGAGGCGGGGAATCAGAAGCGGGGAATCAGAGGCGCAGAAACAGAGGCGGGGTATCAGATATGGAGAATAAGAGGTGGGGAATCAGGGGCGGGGTATCAGAGGCTGGGTATCAGACACGGGGATTCAGAGGCGGGGAATCAGAGATGGGGAATCAGAGGCGGGGAATCAGAGGCAGGGAATCAGACGCGGGGAATCAGAGGCAGGGAATCAGAGCCTGGGAATCAGAGGCGGGGTATCAGAGGCGGGGAAACAGAGGCGGGGAATCAGAGTTGGGGAATCAGAGGCGGGGAATCAGATATGGGGAGTCAGAGGCGGGGAATCAGAGGCAGGGAATCAGATGTGCGGAATCAGAGATGGGGAATCAGAGGCGGGGAATCAGAGGCAGGGAATCAGACGCGGGGAATCAGAGGCTGGGAATCAGACCCTGGGAATAAGAGGCGGGGTATCAGAGGCGGGGAAACAGAGGCGGGGAATCAGATATGGGGACTCAGAGGTGGGGAATCAGAGGTTGGGAATCAGAGGCAGGGAATCAGAGGCGGGGAATCAGAGGCGGGGAATCAGAGGCAGGGATTCGGATGTGCGGAATATGAGAAGGGGAATCAGAGGTGGGGAATCAGAGTCCCGGAATCAGAGAAGGGGAATCAGAGGCGGGGAATCAGAGGCGGGAAAACATAGGTGGGGAATCAGATACGGGGAATAAGAGGTGGGGAATCAGAGCTGGGGAATCAGTGGCGGGGAATGAGAGTTGGGGAATCAGAGGCGGAGAATCAGATATGGGGAAACAGAGGTGGGGAATCAGAGGCAGGGAAACAGAGGTGGGGAATCAGATATGGGGAATCAGAGGTGGGGAATCAAAGGTTTGGAAACAGAGGCAGGGAATCAGAGGCGGGGAGTCAGAGGCGGGGAATCAGATTCAGGGAATCAGATGTGTGGAATCAGAGATGGGGAATCAGAGGCAGCGAATCAGAGGCGGGGAACCAGAGGCGGGGAATCAGAGGCTGGGAATCAGAGGCCGGGAATGAGAGGCCGGGAATCAGAGGCCGGGAATCAGAGGCCGGGAATCAGAGATGGGGAATCAGAGGCGGGGAATCAAACACGGGGAACCAGAGCTGGGGAATCAGAGGTGGGGAATCAGAGTTGGGGAATCAGAGGCGGGGAATCAGATATGGGGAAACAGAGGCGGGGAAAGAGAGGCAGGGAATCAGAGGCGGGGAGTCAGAGGCGGGGAATCAGAGGCAGGGAATCAGATGTGCGGAATCAGAGATGGGGATTCAGGGGCAGCGAATCAGAGGCGGGGAACCAGAGGCGGGGAATCAGAGGCCGGGAATCAGAGGCCGGGAATGAGAGGCCGGGAATCAGAGGCCGGGAATCAGAGGCCGGGAATCAGAGATGGGGAATCAGAGGCGGGGAATCAAACACGGGGAATCAGAGCTGGGGAATCAGAGGCGGGGAATCAGAGTTGGGGAATCAGAGGCGGGGAATCAAATATGGGGAAACAGAGGCGGGGAATCAGAGGCGGGGAATCAGAGGCGCAGAAACTGAGGTGGGGTATCAGATATGGGGAATCAGAGGTGGGGAATCAGGGGCGGGGTATCAGAGGCTGGGTATCAGACACGGGGATTCAGAGGCGGGGAATCAGATATGGGGAATCAGAGGTGGGGAATCAGAGGTTGGGAAACAGAGGCAGGGAATCAGAGGCGGGGAGTCAGAGGCGGGGAATCAGAGGCAGGGAATCAGATGTGCGGAATCAGAGATGGGGAATCAGAGGCAGCGAATCAGAGGCGGGGAACCAAAGGCGGGGAATCAGAGGCCGGGAATCAGAGGCCGGGCATGAGAGGCCGGGAATCAGAGGCCGGGAATCAGAGGCCGGGAATCAGAGATGGGGAATCAGAGGTGGGGAATCAAACACGGGGAATTAGAGCTGGGGAATCAGAGGCGGGGAATCAGAGTTGGGGAATCAGAGTCGGGGAATCAGATATGGGGAAACAGAGGCGGGGAATCAGAAGCGGGGAATCAGAGGCGCAGAAACAGAGGCGGGGTATCAGATATGGAGAATAAGAGGTGGGGAATCAGGGGCGGGGTATCAGAGGCTGGGTATCAGACACGGGGATTCAGAGGCGGGGAATCAGAGATGGGGAATCAGAGGCGGGGAATCAGAGGCAGGGAATCAGACGCGGGGAATCAGAGGCAGGGAATCAGAGCCTGGGAATCAGAGGCGGGGTATCAGAGGCGGGGAAACAGAGGCGGGGAATCAGAGTTGGGGAATCAGAGGCGGGGAATCAGATATGGGGAGTCAGAGGCGGGGAATCAGAGGCAGGGAATCAGATGTGCGGAATCAGAGATGGGGAATCAGAGGCGGGGAATCAGAGGCAGGGAATCAGACGCGGGGAATCAGAGGCTGGGAATCAGACCCTGGGAATAAGAGGCGGGGTATCAGAGGCGGGGAAACAGAGGCGGGGAATCAGATATGGGGACTCAGAGGTGGGGAATCAGAGGTTGGGAATCAGAGGCAGGGAATCAGAGGCGGGGAATCAGAGGCGGGGAATCAGAGGCAGGGATTCGGATGTGCGGAATATGAGAAGGGGAATCAGAGGTGGGGAATCAGAGTCCCGGAATCAGAGAAGGGGAATCAGAGGCGGGGAATCAGAGGCGGGAAAACATAGGTGGGGAATCAGATACGGGGAATAAGAGGTGGGGAATCAGAGCTGGGGAATCAGTGGCGGGGAATGAGAGTTGGGGAATCAGAGGCGGAGAATCAGATATGGGGAAACAGAGGTGGGGAATCAGAGGCAGGGAAACAGAGGTGGGGAATCAGATATGGGGAATCAGAGGTGGGGAATCAAAGGTTTGGAAACAGAGGCAGGGAATCAGAGGCGGGGAGTCAGAGGCGGGGAATCAGATTCAGGGAATCAGATGTGTGGAATCAGAGATGGGGAATCAGAGGCAGCGAATCAGAGGCGGGGAACCAGAGGCGGGGAATCAGAGGCTGGGAATCAGAGGCCGGGAATGAGAGGCCGGGAATCAGAGGCCGGGAATCAGAGGCCGGGAATCAGAGATGGGGAATCAGAGGCGGGGAATCAAACACGGGGAACCAGAGCTGGGGAATCAGAGGTGGGGAATCAGAGTTGGGGAATCAGAGGCGGGGAATCAGATATGGGGAAACAGAGGCGGGGAAAGAGAGGCAGGGAATCAGAGGCGGGGAGTCAGAGGCGGGGAATCAGAGGCAGGGAATCAGATGTGCGGAATCAGAGATGGGGATTCAGGGGCAGCGAATCAGAGGCGGGGAACCAGAGGCGGGGAATCAGAGGCCGGGAATCAGAGGCCGGGAATGAGAGGCCGGGAATCAGAGGCCGGGAATCAGAGGCCGGGAATCAGAGATGGGGAATCAGAGGCGGGGAATCAAACACGGGGAATCAGAGCTGGGGAATCAGAGGCGGGGAATCAGAGTTGGGGAATCAGAGGCGGGGAATCAAATATGGGGAAACAGAGGCGGGGAATCAGAGGCGGGGAATCAGAGGCGCAGAAACTGAGGTGGGGTATCAGATATGGGGAATCAGAGGTGGGGAATCAGGGGCGGGGTATCAGAGGCTGGGTATCAGACACGGGGATTCAGAGGCGGGGAATCAGAGATGGGGAATCAGAGGCGGGGAATCAGAGGCAGGGAATCAGACGCGGGTAATCAGAGGCTGGGAATCAGAGCCTGGGAATCAGAGGCGGGGAATCAGAGGCGGGGAAAGAGAGGCGGGGAATCAGATATGGGGACTCAGACGTGGGGAATCAGAGGATGGGAATCAGAGGCAGGGAATCAGAGGCGGGGAATCAGAGGCTGGGAATCAGAGGCGGGGAATCAGAGGCAGGGTTTCGGATGTGCGGAATCAGAGATGGGGAATCAGAGGTGGGGAATCAGAGTCCAGGAATCAGAGATGGGGAATCGGAGGCGGGGAATCAGAGGCGGAAAAACAGGTGGGGAATCAGATACGGGGAATCAGAGGTGGGGAATCAGAGGCGGTGAATCAGAGATGGGGAATCAGAGGCGGGGAATCAGAGGCTGGAAATCAGACACGGGGAATCAGAGGCTGTGAATCAAAGGCGGGGAATCAGAGGCGGGTTATCAGAGCTGGGGAATCAGAGGCAGGGAATCAGAGTTGGGGATTCAGAGGCGGGGAATCAGATATGGGGAAACAGAGGCGGGGAATTAGAGGCGGGCAAACAGAGGCGGGGAATCAGATATGGTGAATCAGAGGTGGGGAATCAGAGGTTGTGAATCAGAGATGGGGAATCACAGGCGGGAAATCAGAGGCAGGGAATCAGAGCTGGGGAATCAGAGGCAGGGAATCAGAGCTGGGGAATCAGAGGCAGGGAATCAGAGTTGGGGATTCAGAGGCGGGGAATCAGAGCTGGGGAATCAGAGGCGGGGAATCAGAGGCAGGGAATCAGAGGCGGGGAATCAGAGGCAGGGAATCAGAGTTGGGGATTCAGAGGCGGGGAATCAGAGCTGGGGAATCAGAGGCGGGGAATCAGAGCTGGGTAATCAGAGGCGGGGAATCAGAGTTGGGGAATCAGAGGCGGGGAATCAGATATGGGGAAAGAGAGGCGGGGAATCAGAGGCGGGGAAACAGAGGCGGGGAATTCTATATGGGGAATCAGAGGTGGCGAATGAAAGGCGGTGAATCAGAGATGGGGAATCAGAGGCGGGGAATCAGAGGCAGGGAATCAAACAAGGAGAATCACAGGTGGGGTATCAGAGCTGGGGAATCAGAGGCGGGGAATCAGAGTTGGGGAATCAGAGGCGAGGAATCAGATATTAGGAAACAGAGGCGGGGAATCAGAGGCAGGGAATCAGAGTTGGGGATTCAGAGGCGGGGAATCAGAGCTGGGGAATCAGAGGCGGGGAATCAGAGGCAGGGAATCAGAGGCGGGGAATCAGAGGCAGGGAATCAGATATGGGGATTCAGAGGTGGGGAATCAGAGGTTGGGAATCAGAGGCAGGGAATCGGAGGCAGGGAATCAGAGGCAGGGAATCAGAGGCGGGGAATCAGAGCTGGGGAATCAGAGTCGGGGAATCAGAGTTTGGGAATCAGAGGTGGGGAATTAGATATGGGGAAACAGAGGCGGGGAATCAGAGGTGGGGAAACAGAGCTGGGGATTCAGAGGCGGGGAATCAGAGTTGGGGAATCAGAGGCCGGGAATCAGATATGGGGAAGCAGAGGTGGGGAATCAGAGGCGCGGAAAGAGAGGCGGGGAATCAGATATGGGGAATCAGAGGTGGGGAATCAGATATGGGGAAACAGAGGCGGGGAATCAGAGGCGGGGAAACAGAGGTGGGGAATCAGATATGGGGAATCAGAGGTGGGGAATCAGATATGGGGAAACAGAGGCAGCGAATCAGAGGCGGGGAACCAGAGGCGGGGATTCAGAGGCGGGGAATCAGATATGGGGAAACAGAGGCGGGGAATTAGAGGCGGGCAAACAGAGGCGGGGAATCTGATATGGGGAATCAGAGGTGGGGAATCAGAGGTTGTGAATCAGAGATGGGGAATCACAGGCGGGAAATCAGAGGCAGTGAATCAGAGCTGGGGAATCAGAGGCGGGGAATAAGAGCTGGGGAATCAGAGGCAGGGAATCAGAGTTGGGGATTCAGAGGCGGGGAATCAGAGCTGGGGAATCAGATATGGGGAATCAGAGGTGGGGAATCAGAGGTTGTGAATCAGAGATGGGGAATCACAGGCGGGAAATCAGAGGCAGGGAATCAGAGCTGGGGAATCAGAGGCGGGGAATCAGAGCTGGGGAATCAGAGGCAGGGAATCAGAGTTGGGGATTCAGAGGCGGGGAATCAGAGCTGGGGAATCAGAGGCGGGGAATCAGAGGCAGGGAATCAGAGGCGGGGAATCAGAGGCAGGGAATCAGATGTGGGGAATCAGAGGCGGGGAATCAGAGCTGGGGAATCAGAGTCGGGGAATCAGAGTTTGGGAATCAGAGGCGGGGAATTAGATATGGGGAAACAGAGGCGGGGAATCAGAGGTGGGGAAACAGAGCTGGGGAATCAGAGGCGGGGAATCAGAGTTGGGGAATCAGAGGCGGGGAATCAGATATGGGGAAGCAGAGGTGGGGAATCAGAGGCGCGGAAAGAGAGGCGGGGTATCAGATATGGGGAATCAGAGGTGGGGAATCAGGGGCGGGGTATCAGAGGCTGGGTATCAGACACGGGGATTCAGAGGCGGGGAATCAGATGGGGAATCAGAGGCGGGGAATCAGAGGCAGGGAATCAGACGCGGGGAATCAGAGGCAGGGAATCAGAGCCTGGGAATCAGAGGCGGGGTATCAGAGGCGGGGAAACAGAGGCGGGGAATCAGAGTTGGGGAATCAGAGGCGGGGAATCAGATATGGGGAGTCAGAGGCGGGGCATCAGAGGCAGGGAATCAGATGTGCGGAATCAGAGATGGGGAATAAGAGGCGGGGAATCAGAGGCAGGGAATAAGAGGCGGGGTATCAGAGGCAGGGAATCAGAGGCGGGGAATCAGATATGGGGACTCAGAGGTGGGGAATCAGATGTTGGGAATCAGAGGCAGGGAATCAGAGGCGGGGAATCAGAGGCGGGGAATCAGAGGCAGGGATTCGGATGTGCGGAATATGAGAAGGGGAATCTGAGGTGGGGAATCAGAGTCCAGGAATCAGAGAAGGGGAATCAGAGGCGGGGAATCAGAGGCGGGAAAACATAGGTGGGGAATCAGATACGGGGAATAAGAGGTGGGGAATCAGAGGCGGTGAATCAGAGATTGGGAATCAGAGGCGGGGAATTAGAGGCTGGAAATCAGACACGGGGAATCAGAGGCTGTGAATCAGAGGCGGGGAATCAGAGGCGGGGAATCAGAGCTGGGGAATCAGAGGCAGGGAATCAGAGTTGGGGATTCAGAGGCGGGTAATCAGATATGGGGAAACAGAGGCGGGGAATTAGAGGCGGGCAAACAGAGGCGGGGAATCAGATATGGAGAATCAGAGGTTTGGAATCAGAGGTTGTGAAACAGAGATGGGGAATCACAGGCGGGAAATCAGAGGCAGGAAATCAGAGCTGGCGAATCAGAGGCGGGGAATCAGAGCTGGGTAATCAGAGGCGGGGAATCAGAGTTTGGGAATCAGAGGCGGGGAATTAGATTTGGGGAAACAGAGGCGGGGAATCAGAGGTGGGGAAACAGAGCTGGGGAATCAGAGGCGTGGAATCAGAGTTGGGGAATCAGAGGCGGGGAATCAGATATGGGGAATCAGAGGCGGGGAATCAGAGGCGCGGAAAGAGAGGCGGGGAATCAGATATGGGGAATCAGAGGTGGGGATCAGGGGCGGGGTATCAGAGGCTGGGTATCAGACACGGGGATTCAGAGGCGGGGAATCAGAGATGGGGAATCAGAGGCGGGGAATCAGAGGCAGGGAATCAGATGCGGGGAATCAGATGCGGGGAATCAGAGCTCTGTAATCAGAGGCGGGGAATCAGAGTTGGGGAATCAGAAGCGGGGAATCAGATATGGGGAAACAGAGGCGGGGAATCAGAGGCGGGGAAACAGAGGCGGGGAATCTGATTGGGGAATCAGAGGTGGCGAATGAAAGGCGGTGAATCAGAGATGGGGAATCAAAGGCGGGGAATCAGAGGCAGGGAATCAAACACGGGGAATCAGAGGTGGGGAATCAGAGCTGGGGAATCAGTGGCGGGGAATCAGAGTTGGGGAATCAGAGGCGGAGAATCAGATATGGGGAAACAGAGGTGGGGAATCAGAGGCAGGGAAACAGAGGTGGGGAATCAGATATGGGGAATCAGAGGTGGGGAATCAAAGGTTTGGAAACAGAGGCAGGGAATCAGAGGCGGGGAGTCAGAGGCGGGGAATCAGATTCAGGGAATCAGATGTGCGGAATCAGAGATGGGGAATCAGAGGCAGCGAATCAGAGGCGGGGAACCAGAGGCGGGGAATCAGAGGCTGGGAATCAGAGGCCGGGAATGAGAGGCCGGGAATCAGAGGCCGGAAATCAGAGGCCGGGAATCAGAGATGGGGAATCAGAGGCGGGGAATCAAACACGGGGAACCAGAGCTGGGGGATCAGAGGCGGGGAATCAGAGTTGGGGAATCAGAGGCGGGGAATCAGATATGGGGAAACAGAGGCGGGGAAACAGAGGCAGGGAATCAGAGGCGGGGAGTCAGAGGCGGGGAATCAGAGGCAGGGAATCAGATGTGCGGAATCAGAGATGGGGATTCAGGGGCAGCGAATCAGAGGTGGGGAACCAGAGGCGGGGAATCAGAGGCCGGGAATCAGAGGCCGGGAATGGGAGGCCGGGAATCAGAGGCCGGGATTCAGAGGCCGGGAATCAGAGATGGGGATTCAGAGGCGGGGAATCAAACACGGGGAATCAGAGCTGGGGAATCAGAGGCGGGGAATCAGAGTTGGGGAATCAGAGGCGGGGAATCAAATATTGGGAAACAGAGGCGGGGAATCAGAGGCGGGGAATCAGAGGCGCAGAAACAGAGGCGGGGTATCAGATATGGGGAATCAGAGGTGGGGAATCAGGGGCGGGGTATCAGAGGCTGGGTATCAGACACGGGGATTCAGAGGCGGGGAATCAGAGATGGGGAATCAGAGGCGGGGAATCAGAGGCAGGGAATCAGACGCGGGGAATCAGAGGCTGGGAATCAGAGCCTGGGAATCAGAGGCGGGGAATCAGAGGCGGGGAAAGAGAGGCGGGGAATCAGATATGGGGACTCAGAGGTGGGGAATCAGAGGTTGGGAATCAGAGGCAGGGAATCAGAGGCGGGTATCAGAGGCGGGGAATCAGAGGCAGGGTTTTGGATGTGCGGAATCAGAGATGGGGAATCAGAGGTGGGGAATCAGAGTCCAGGAATCAGAGATGGGGAATCAGAGGCGGGGAATCAGAGGCGGAAAAACATAGGTGGGGAATCAGATACGGGGAATCAGAGGTGGGGAATCAGAGGCGGTGAATCAGAGATGGGGAATCAGAGGCGGGGAATCAGAGGCTGGAAATCAGACACGGGGAATCAGAGGCTGTGAATCAAAGGCGGGGAATCAGAGGCGGGTAATCAGAGCTGGGGAATCAGAGGCAGGGAATCAGAGTTGGGGATTCAGAGGCGGGGAATCAGATATGGGGAAACAGAGGCGGGGAATTAGAGGCGGGCAAACAGAGGCGGGGAATCAGATATGGTGAATCAGAGGTGGGGAATCAGAGGTTGTGAATCAGAGATGGGGAATCACAGGCGGGAAATCAGAGGCAGGGAATCAGAGCTGGGGAATCAGAGGCAGGGAATCAGAGCTGGGGAATCAGAGGCAGGGAATCAGAGTTGGGGATTCAGAGGCGGGGAATCAGAGCTGGGGAATCAGAGCCGGGAATCAGAGGCAGGGAATAAGAGGCTGGGAATCAGAGGCAGGGAATCAGATATGGGGATTCAGAGGTGGGGAATCAGAGGTTGGGAATCAGAGGCAGGGAATCAGAGTTTGGGAATCAGAGGCGGGGAATTAGATATGGGGAAACAGAGGCGGGGAATCAGAGGCGGGGAGTCAGAGGCGGGGAATCAGAGGCAGGGAATCAGATGTGCGGAATCAGAGATGGGGAATCAGAGGCAGCGAATCAGAGGCGGGGAACCAGAGGCGGGGATTCAGAGGCGGGGAATCAGATATGGGGAAACAGAGGCGGGGAATCAGAGGTGGGGAATCAGAGATGGGGAATCACAGGCGGGAAATCAGAGGCAGGGAATCAGAGCTGGGGAATCAGGGGCGGGGAATCAGAGCTGGGGAATCAGAGGCAGGGAATCAGAGTTGGGGATTCAGAGGCGGGGAATCAGAGCTGGGGAATCAGAGACGGGGAATCAGAGGCAGGGAATCAGAGGCGGGGAATCAGAGGCAGGGAATCAGATGTGGGGAATCAGAGGCGGGGAATCTGAGCTGGGGAATCAGAGTCGGGGAATCAGAGTTTGGGAATCAGAGGCGGGGAATTAGATATGGGGAAACAGAGGCGGGGAATCAGAGGTGGGGAAACAGAGCTGGGGAATCAGAGGCGGGGAATCAGAGTTGGGGAATCAGAGGCGGGGAATCAGATATGGGGAAGCAGAGGTGGGGAATCAGAGGCGCGGAAAGAGAGGCGGGGAATCAGATATGGGGAATCAGAGGTGGGGAATCAGATATGGGGAAACAGAGGCGGGGAATCAGAGGCGGGGAAACAGAGGTGGGGAATCTGATATGGGGAATCAGAGGTGGCGAATGAAAGGCGGTGAATCTGAGATGGGGAATCAGAGGCGGGGAATCAGAGGCAGGGAATCAAACACGGGGAATCAGAGGTGGGGAATCAGAGCTGGGGAATCAGAGGCGGGGAATCAGAGTTGGGGTATCAGAGGCGGGGAATCAGATATGGGGAAACAGAGGTGGGGAATCAGAGGCAGGGAAACAGAGGTGGGGAATCAGATATGGGGAATCAGAGGTGGGGAATCAGAGGTTGGGAAACAGAGGCAGGGAATCAGAGGCGGGGAGTCAGAGGCGGGGAATCAGAGGCAGGGAATCAGATGTGCGGAATCAGAGATGGGGAATCAGAGGCAGCGAATCAGAGGCGGGGAACCAAAGGCGGGGAATCAGAGGCCGGGAATCAGAGGCCGGGCATGAGAGGCCGGGAATCAGAGGCCGGGAATCAGAGGCCGGGAATCAGAGATGGGGAATCAGAGGTGGGGAATCAAACACGGGGAATCAGAGCTGGGGAATCAGAGGCGGGGAATCAGAGTTGGGGAATCAGAGTCGGGGAATCAGATATGGGGAAACAGAGGCGGGGAATCAGAAGCGGGGAATCAGAGGCGCAGAAACAGAGGCGGGGTATCAGATATGGAGAATAAGAGGTGGGGAATCAGGGGCGGGGTATCAGAGGCTGGGTATCAGACACGGGGATTCAGAGGCGGGGAATCAGAGATGGGGAATCAGAGGCGGGGAATCAGAGGCAGGGAATCAGACGCGGGGAATCAGAGGCAGGGAATCAGAGCCTGGGAATCAGAGGCGGGGTATCAGAGGCGGGGAAACAGAGGCGGGGAATCAGAGTTGGGGAATCAGAGGCGGGGAATCAGATATGGGGAGTCAGAGGCGGGGAATCAGAGGCAGGGAATCAGATGTGCGGAATCAGAGATGGGGAATCAGAGGCGGGGAATCAGAGGCAGGGAATCAGACGCGGGGAATCAGAGGCTGGGAATCAGACCCTGGGAATAAGAGGCGGGGTATCAGAGGCGGGGAAACAGAGGCGGGGAATCAGATATGGGGACTCAGAGGTGGGGAATCAGAGGTTGGGAATCAGAGGCAGGGAATCAGAGGCGGGGAATCAGAGGCGGGGAATCAGAGGCAGGGATTCGGATGTGCGGAATATGAGAAGGGGAATCAGAGGTGGGGAATCAGAGTCCCGGAATCAGAGAAGGGGAATCAGAGGCGGGGAATCAGAGGCGGGAAAACATAGGTGGGGAATCAGATACGGGGAATAAGAGGTGGGGAATCAGAGCTGGGGAATCAGTGGCGGGGAATGAGAGTTGGGGAATCAGAGGCGGAGAATCAGATATGGGGAAACAGAGGTGGGGAATCAGAGGCAGGGAAACAGAGGTGGGGAATCAGATATGGGGAATCAGAGGTGGGGAATCAAAGGTTTGGAAACAGAGGCAGGGAATCAGAGGCGGGGAGTCAGAGGCGGGGAATCAGATTCAGGGAATCAGATGTGTGGAATCAGAGATGGGGAATCAGAGGCAGCGAATCAGAGGCGGGGAACCAGAGGCGGGGAATCAGAGGCTGGGAATCAGAGGCCGGGAATGAGAGGCCGGGAATCAGAGGCCGGGAATCAGAGGCCGGGAATCAGAGATGGGGAATCAGAGGCGGGGAATCAAACACGGGGAACCAGAGCTGGGGAATCAGAGGTGGGGAATCAGAGTTGGGGAATCAGAGGCGGGGAATCAGATATGGGGAAACAGAGGCGGGGAAAGAGAGGCAGGGAATCAGAGGCGGGGAGTCAGAGGCGGGGAATCAGAGGCAGGGAATCAGATGTGCGGAATCAGAGATGGGGATTCAGGGGCAGCGAATCAGAGGCGGGGAACCAGAGGCGGGGAATCAGAGGCCGGGAATCAGAGGCCGGGAATGAGAGGCCGGGAATCAGAGGCCGGGAATCAGAGGCCGGGAATCAGAGATGGGGAATCAGAGGCGGGGAATCAAACACGGGGAATCAGAGCTGGGGAATCAGAGGCGGGGAATCAGAGTTGGGGAATCAGAGGCGGGGAATCAAATATGGGGAAACAGAGGCGGGGAATCAGAGGCGGGGAATCAGAGGCGCAGAAACTGAGGTGGGGTATCAGATATGGGGAATCAGAGGTGGGGAATCAGGGGCGGGGTATCAGAGGCTGGGTATCAGACACGGGGATTCAGAGGCGGGGAATCAGAGATGGGGAATCAGAGGCGGGGAATCAGAGGCAGGGAATCAGACGCGGGTAATCAGAGGCTGGGAATCAGAGCCTGGGAATCAGAGGCGGGGAATCAGAGGCGGGGAAAGAGAGGCGGGGAATCAGATATGGGGACTCAGACGTGGGGAATCAGAGGATGGGAATCAGAGGCAGGGAATCAGAGGCGGGGAATCAGAGGCTGGGAATCAGAGGCGGGGAATCAGAGGCAGGGTTTCGGATGTGCGGAATCAGAGATGGGGAATCAGAGGTGGGGAATCAGAGTCCAGGAATCAGAGATGGGGAATCGGAGGCGGGGAATCAGAGGCGGAAAAACAGGTGGGGAATCAGATACGGGGAATCAGAGGTGGGGAATCAGAGGCGGTGAATCAGAGATGGGGAATCAGAGGCGGGGAATCAGAGGCTGGAAATCAGACACGGGGAATCAGAGGCTGTGAATCAAAGGCGGGGAATCAGAGGCGGGTTATCAGAGCTGGGGAATCAGAGGCAGGGAATCAGAGTTGGGGATTCAGAGGCGGGGAATCAGATATGGGGAAACAGAGGCGGGGAATTAGAGGCGGGCAAACAGAGGCGGGGAATCAGATATGGTGAATCAGAGGTGGGGAATCAGAGGTTGTGAATCAGAGATGGGGAATCACAGGCGGGAAATCAGAGGCAGGGAATCAGAGCTGGGGAATCAGAGGCAGGGAATCAGAGCTGGGGAATCAGAGGCAGGGAATCAGAGTTGGGGATTCAGAGGCGGGGAATCAGAGCTGGGGAATCAGAGGCGGGGAATCAGAGGCAGGGAATCAGAGGCGGGGAATCAGAGGCAGGGAATCAGAGTTGGGGATTCAGAGGCGGGGAATCAGAGCTGGGGAATCAGAGGCGGGGAATCAGAGCTGGGTAATCAGAGGCGGGGAATCAGAGTTGGGGAATCAGAGGCGGGGAATCAGATATGGGGAAAGAGAGGCGGGGAATCAGAGGCGGGGAAACAGAGGCGGGGAATTCTATATGGGGAATCAGAGGTGGCGAATGAAAGGCGGTGAATCAGAGATGGGGAATCAGAGGCGGGGAATCAGAGGCAGGGAATCAAACAAGGAGAATCACAGGTGGGGTATCAGAGCTGGGGAATCAGAGGCGGGGAATCAGAGTTGGGGAATCAGAGGCGAGGAATCAGATATTAGGAAACAGAGGCGGGGAATCAGAGGCAGGGAATCAGAGTTGGGGATTCAGAGGCGGGGAATCAGAGCTGGGGAATCAGAGGCGGGGAATCAGAGGCAGGGAATCAGAGGCGGGGAATCAGAGGCAGGGAATCAGATATGGGGATTCAGAGGTGGGGAATCAGAGGTTGGGAATCAGAGGCAGGGAATCGGAGGCAGGGAATCAGAGGCAGGGAATCAGAGGCGGGGAATCAGAGCTGGGGAATCAGAGTCGGGGAATCAGAGTTTGGGAATCAGAGGCGGGGAATTAGATATGGGGAAACAGAGGCGGGGAATCAGAGGTGGGGAAACAGAGCTGGGGATTCAGAGGCGGGGAATCAGAGTTGGGGAATCAGAGGCCGGGAATCAGATATGGGGAAGCAGAGGTGGGGAATCAGAGGCGCGGAAAGAGAGGCGGGGAATCAGATATGGGGAATCAGAGGTGGGGAATCAGATATCGGGAAACAGAGGCGGGGAATCAGAGGCGGGGAAACAGAGGTGGGGAATCTGATATGTGGAATCAGAGGTGGCGAATGAAAGGCGGTGAATCTGAGATGGGGAATCAGAGGCGGGGAATCAGAGGCAGGGAATCAAACACGGGGAATCAGAGTTGGGGAATCAGAGGTGGGGAATCAGAGGTTGTGAATCAGAGATGGGGAATCACAGGCGGGAAATCAAAGGCAGGGAATCAGAGCTGGGGAATCAGAGGCGGGGAATCAGAGCTGGGGAATCAGAGGCGGGGAATCAGAGCTGGGGAATCAGAGGCAGGGAATCAGAGTTGGGGATTCAGAGGCGGGGAATCAGAGCTGGGGAATCAGTGGCGGGGAATCAGAGGCAGGGAATCAGAGGCGGGGAATCAGAGGCAGGGAATCAGATATGGGGATTCAAAGGTGGGGAATCAGATGTTGGGAATCAGAGGCAGGGAATCGGAGGCAGGGAATCAGAGGCAGGTAGTCAGATGTGGGGAATCAGAGGTTGGGAATCAGAGCTGGGGAATCAGGCGTGGAATCAGAGTTTGGGAATCAGAGGCGGGGAATTAGATATGGGGAAACAGAGGCGGGGAATCAGAGGTGGGGAAACAGAGCTGGTGAATCAGAGGCGGGGAATCAGAGTTGGGGAATCAGAGGCGTGGAATCAGAGGCGGGGAATCAGAGGCGCGGAAAGAGAGGCGGGGAATCAGATATGGGGAATCAGAGGTGGGGAATCAGGGGCGGGGTATCAGAGGCTGGGTATCAGACACGGGGATTCAGAGGCGGGGAATCAGACATGGGGAATCAGAGGCGGGGAATCAGAGGCAGGGTATCAGATGAGGGGAATCAGAGACGGGGAATCAGAGTCCAGGAATCAGAGGTGGGGTATCAGAGCTGGGGAATCAGAGGCGGGGAATCAGATATGGGGAATCAGAGGCGAGGAATCAGCTATTGGGAAACAGAGGCGGGGAATCAGAGGCAGGGAAACAGAGGTGGGGAATCAGATATGGGGAATCAGAGGTGGGGAATCAGAGGTTGGGAAACAGAGGCAGGGAATCAGAGGCGGGGAGTCAGAGGCGGGGAATCAGAGGCAGGGAATCAGATGTGCGGAATCAGAGATGGGGAATCAGAGGCAGCGAATCAGAGGCGGAGAACCAGAGGCGGGGATTCAGAGGCGGGGAATCAGATATGGGGAAACAGAGGCGGGGAATTAGAGGCGGGCAAACAGAGGCAGGGAATCAGATGTGGGGAATCAGAGGCAGGGAATCAGAGCTGGGGAATCAGAGGCGGGGAATCAGAGTTTGGGAATCAGAGGCGGGGAATCAGATATGGGGAATCAGAGGCGGGGAATCAGAGGCGCAGAAAGAGAGGCGGGAAATCAGATATGGGGAATCAGAGGTGGGGAATCAGGGGAGGGTTATCAGAGGCTGGGTATCAGTCACGGGGATTCAGAGGCGGGGAATCAGAGATGGGGAATCAGAGGCAGGGAATCGGAGGCAGGGAATCAGAGGCAGGGAATCAGATGTGGGGAATCAGAGGCGGGGAATCAGAGCTGGGGAATCAGAGTCGGGGAATCAGAGTTTGGGAATCAGAGGCGGGGAATTAGATATGGGGAAACAGAGGCGGGGAATCAGAGGTGGGGAAACAGAGCTGGGGAATCAGAGGCGTGGAATCAGAGTTGGGGAATCAGAGGTGGGGAATCAGACATGGGGAAGCAGAGGCGGGGAATCAGAGGCGCGGAAAGAGAGGCGGGGAATCAGATATGGGGAATCAGAGGTGGGGAATCAGATATGGGGAAACAGAGGCGGGGAATCAGAGGCGGGGAAACAGAGGCGGGGAATCTGATATGGGGAATCTGAGGTGGCGAATGAAAGGCGGTGAATCAGAGAAGGGGAATCAGAGGCGGGGAATCAGAGGCAGGGAATCAAACACGGGGAATCAGAGGTGGGGTATCAGAGCTGGGGAATCAGAGGCGGGGAATCTGAGTTGGGGATTCAGAGGCGGGGAATCAGATATTGGGAAACAGAGGCGGGGAATCAGAGGCAGGGAAACAGAGGTGGGGAATCAGATATGGGGAAACAGAGGTGGGGAATCAGAGGTTGGGAAACAGAGGCAGGGAATCAGAGGCGGGGAGTCAGAGGCGGGGAATCAGAGGCAGGGAATCAAATGTGCGGTATCAGAGATGGGGAATCAGAGGCAGCGAATCAGAGGCGGGGAACCAGATGCGGGGATTCAGAGGCGGGGAATCAGATATGGGGAAACAGAGGCGGGGAATTAGAGGCGGGCAAACAGAGGCGGGGAATCAGATATGGGGAATCAGAGGTGGGGAATCAGAGGTTGTGAATCAGAGATGGGGAATCACAGGCGGGAAATCAAAGGCAGGGAATCAGAGCTGGGGAATCAGAGGCGGGGAATCAGAGCTGGGGAATCAGAGGCGGGGAATCAGAGCTGGGGAATCAGAGGCATGGAATCAGAGTTGGGGATTCAGAGGAGGGGAATCAGAGCTGGGGAATCAGTGGCGGGGAATCAGAGGCGGGGAATCAGAGGCAGGGGATCACATATGGGGATTCAGAGGTGGGGAATCAGAGGTTGGGAATCAGAGGTAGGGAATCGGAGGCAGGGTATCAGAGGCAGGGAATCAGATGTGGGGAATCAGAGGCTGGGAATCAGAGCTGGGGAATCAGAGGCGTGGAATCAGAGTTTGGGAATCAGAGGCGGGGAATTAGATATGGGGAAACAGAGGCGGGGAATCAGAGGTGGGGAAACAGAGCTGGTGAATCAGAGGCAGGGAATCAGAGTTGGGGAATCAGAGGCGGGGAATCAGATATGGGGAATCAGAGGCGGGGAATCAGAGGCGCGGAAAGAGAGGCGGGGAATCAGATATAGGGAATCAGAGGTGGGGAATCAGGGGCGGGTTATCAGAGGCTGGGTATCAGACACGGGGATTCAGAGGCGGGGAATCAGAGATGGGGAATCAGAGGCGGGGAATCAGAGGCAGGGAATCAGATGCGGGGAATCAGAGGCGGGGAATCAGAGTCCAGGAATCAGAGGCGGGGAATCAGAGTTGGGGAATCAGAGGCGGGGAATCAGATATGGGGAAACAGAGGCGGGGAATCAGAGGCGGGGAAACAGAGGCGGGGAATCTGATATGGGAAATCAGAGGTGGCGAATGAAAGGAAGTGAATCAGAGATG
Organism: Narcine bancroftii; assembly: GCF_036971445.1. Taxonomy (NCBI): domain Eukaryota; kingdom Metazoa; phylum Chordata; class Chondrichthyes; order Torpediniformes; family Narcinidae; genus Narcine; species Narcine bancroftii. Next base: position 58,449,055 of record NC_091474.1, read on the forward strand.
GGGAATCAGAGGCGGGGAATCAGAGGCAGGGAATCAAACACGGTGAATCAGAGGCGGGGAATCAGAGCTGGAGAATCAGAGGCGGGGATTCAGAATTGGGGAATCAGAGGCGTGGAATCAAATATGGGCAACCAGAGGCGGGGAATCAGAGGCAGGGAAACAGAGGTGGGGAATCAGATATGGGGTATCAGAGGTGGGGAATCAGAGGTTGGGAAACAGAGGCAGGGAATCAGAGGCGGGGAGTCAGAGGCGGGGAATCAGAGGCAGGGAATCAGAGCTGGGGAATCAGAGGCGTGGAATCAGAGCTGGGGAATCAGAGGCGGGGAATCAGAGCTGGGGAATCAGAGGCAGGGAATCAGAGTTGGGGATTAAGAGGATGGGGAATCAGAGCTGGGGAATCAGTGGCGGGGAATCAGAGGCGGGGAATCAGAGGCAGGGAATCACATATGGGGATTCAGAGGTGGGGAATCAGAGGTTGGGAATCAGAGGCAGGGAATCGGAGGCAGGGTATCAGAGGCAGGGAATCAGATGTGGGGAATCAGAGGCTGGGAATCAGAGCTGGGGAATCAGAGGCGTGGAATCAGAGTTTGGGAATCAGAGGCGGGGAATTAGATATGGGGAAACAGAGGCGGGGAATCAGAGGTGGGGAAACAGAGCTGGTGAATCAGAGGCAGGGAATCAGAGTTGGGGAATCAGAGGCGGGGAATCAGATATGGGGAATCAGAGGCGGGGAATCAGAGGCGCGGAAAGAGAGGCGGGGAATCAGATATAGGGAATCAGAGGTGGGGAATCAGGGGCGGGTTATCAGAGGCTGGGTATCAGACACGGGGATTCAGAGGCGGGGAATCAGAGATGGGGAATCAGAGGCGGGGAATCAGAGGCAGGGAATCAGATGCGGGGAATCAGAGGCGGGGAATCAGAGTCCAGGAATCAGAGGCGGGGAATCAGAGTTGGGGAATCAGAGGCGGGGAATCAGATATGGGGAAACAGAGGCGGGGAATCAGAGGCGGGGAAACAGAGGCGGGGAATCTGATATGGGAAATCAGAGGTGGCGAATGAAAGGAAGTGAATCAGAGATGGGGAATCAGAGGTGGGGAATCAGAGGCAGGGAATCAAACACGGTGAATCAGAGGCGGGGAATCAGAGCTGGAGAATCAGAGGCGGGGAATCAGAATTGGGGAATCAGAGGCGGGGAATCAAATATGGGCAACCAGAGGCGGGGAATCAGAGGCAGGGAAACAGAGGTGGGGAATCAGATATGGGGTATCAGAGGTGGGGAATCAGAGGTTGGGAAACAGAGGCAGGGAATCAGAGGCGGGGAGTCAGAGGCGGGGAATCAGAGGCAGGGAATCAGATGTGCGGAATCAGAGATGGAGAATCAGATGCAGCGAAAAAGAGGCGGGGAACCAGAGGCGGGGAATCAGAGGCCGGGAATCAGAGGCCGGGAATGAGAGGTCGGGAATCAGAGGCCGGGGAATCAGAGGCGGGGAATCAGAGATGGGGAATCAGAGGCGGGGAATCAAACACGGGGAATCAGAGCTGGGGAATCAGAGGCGGGGAATCAGAGTTGGCGAATCAGATATGGGGAATCAGAGGTGGGGAATCAGGGGCGGGGATTCAGTGGCAGGGAATCAGAGGTGGGAATCAGAGGCGGGGAATCAGAGGCAGGGAATCAGACACGGGGAATCAGAGGCGGGGAATCAGAGATGGGGAATCAGAGATGGGGAATCAGAGGCAGGGAATCGGACACCTGGAATCAGAGGCGGGGAATCAGAGCTGGGGAATCAGAGGCGGGGATTCAGAGTTGGGGAATCAGAGGCAGGGAATCAGATGTGCGGAATCAGAGATGGGGAATCAGAGGCAGCGAATCAGAGGCGGGGAACCAGAGGCGGGGATTCAGAGGCGGGGAATCAGATATGGGGAAACAGAGGCGGGGAATTAGTGGCAGGCAAACAGAGGCGGGGAATCAGATATGGGGAATCAGAGGTGGGGAATCAGAGGTTGTGAATCAGAGATGGGGAATCACAGGCGGGAAATCAGAGGCAGGGAATCAGAGCTGGGGAATCAGAGGCGGGGAATCAGAGCTCGGGAAACAGAGGCAGGGAATCAGAGTTGGGGATTCAGAGGCGGGGAATCAGAGCTGGGGAATCAGAGGCGGGGAATCAGAGGCAGGGAATCAGAGGCGGGGAATCAGAGGCAGGGAATCAGATATGGGGATTCAGAGGTGGGGAATCAGAGGTTGGGAATCAGAGGCAGGGAATCGGAGGCAGGGAATCAGAGGCAGGGAATCAGAGGCGGGGAATCAGAGCTGGGGAATCAGAGTCGGGGAATCAGAGTTTGGGAATCAGAGGTGGGGAATTAGATATGGGGAAACAGAGGCGGGGAATCAGAGGTGGGGAAACAGAGCTGGGGATTCAGAGGCGGGGAATCAGAGTTGGGGAATCAGAGGCGGGGAATCAGATATGGGGAAGCAGAGGTGGGGAATCAGAGGCGCGGAAAGCGAGGCGGGGAATCAGATATGGGGAATCAGAGGTGGGGAATCAGATATGGGGAAACAGAGGCGGGGAATCAGAGGCGGGGAAACAGAGGTGGGGAATCTGATATGTGGAATCAGAGGTGGCGAATGAAAGGCGGTGAATCTGAGATGGGGAATCAGAGGCAGGGAATCAGAGGCAGGGAATCAAACACGGGGAATCAGAGTTGGGGAATCAGAGGTGGGGAATCAGAGGTTGTGAATCAGAGATGGGGAATCACAGGCGGGAAATCAAAGGCAGGGAATCAGAGCTGGGGAATCAGAGGCGGGGAATCAGAGCTGGGGAATCAGAGGCGGGGAATCAGAGCTGGGGAATCAGAGGCAGGGAATCAGAGTTGGGGATTCAGAGGCGGGGAATCAGAGCTGGGGAATCAGTGGCGGGGAATCAGAGGCAGGGAATCAGAGGCGGGGAATCAGAGGCAGGGAATCAGATATGGGGATTCAAAGGTGGGGAATCAGATGTTGGGAATCAGAGGCAGGGAATCGGAGGCAGGGAATCAGAGGCAGGTAGTCAGATGTGGGGAATCAGAGGTTGGGAATCAGAGCTGGGGAATCAGGCGTGGAATAAGAGTTTGGGAATCAGAGGCGGGGAATTAGATATGGGGAAACAGAGGCGGGGAATCAGAGGTGGGGAAACAGAGCTGGTGAATCAGAGGCGGGGAATCAGAGTTGGGGAATCAGAGGCGGGGAATAAGAGGCGGGGAATCAGAGGCGCGGAAAGAGAGGCGGGGAATCAGATATGGGGAATCAGAGGTGGGGAATCAGGGGCGGGGTATCAGAGGCTGGGTATCAGACACGGGGATTCAGAGGCGGGGAATCAGACATGGGGAATCAGAGGCGGGGAATCAGAGGCAGGGTATCAGATGAGGGGAATCAGAGGCGGGGAATCAGAGTCCAGGAATCAGAGGTGGGGTATCAGAGCTGGGGAATCAGAGGCGGGGAATCAGATATGGGGAATCAGAGGCGAGGAATCAGATATTGGGAAACAGAGGCGGGGAATCAGAGGCAGGGAAACAGAGGTGGGGAATCAGATATGGGGAATCAGAGGTGGGGAATCAGAGGTTGGGAAACAGAGGCAGGGAATCAGAGGCGGTGAGTCAGAGGCGGGGAATCAGAGGCAGGGAATCAGATGTGCGGAATCAGAGATGGGGAATCAGAGGCAGCGAATCAGAGGCGGGGAACCAGAGGCGGGGATTCAGAGGCGGGGAATCAGATATGGGGAAACAGAGGCGGGGAATTAGAGGCGGGCAAACAGAGGCAGGGAATCAGATGTGGGGAATCAGAGGCAGGGAATCAGAGCTGGGGAATCAGAGGCGCAGAAAGAGAGGCGGGAAATCAGATATGGGGAATCAGAGGTGGGGAATCAGGGGAGGGGTATCAGAGGCTGGGTATCAGACACGGGGATTCAGAGGCGGGGAATCAGAGATGGGGAATCAGAGGCAGGGAATCGGAGGCAGGGAATCAGAGGCAGGGAATCAGATGTGGGGAATCAGAGGCGGGGAATCAGAGCTGGGGAATCAGAGTCGGGGAATCAGAGTTTGGGAATCAGAGGCGGGGAATTAGATATGGGGAAACAGAGGCGGGGAATCAGAGGTGGGGAAACAGAGCTGGGGAATCAGAGGCGTGGAATCAGAGTTGGGGAATCAGAGGTGGGGAATCAGACATGGGGAAGCAGAGGCGGGGAATCAGAGGCGCGGAAAGAGAGGCGGGGAATCAGATATGGGGAATCAGAGGTGGGGAATCAGATATGGGGAAACAGAGGCGGGGAATTAGAGGCGGGGAGTCAGAGGCGGGGAATCAGAGGCAGGGAATCAGATGTGCAGAATCAGAGATGGGGAATCAGAGGCAGCGAATCAGAGGTGGGGAACCAGATGCGGGGAATCAGATATGGGTAATCAGAGGCGGGGAATCAGAGTTGGGGAATCAGAAGCGGGGAATCAGATATGGGGAAAGAGAGGCGGTGAATCAGAGGCGGGGAAACAGAGGCGGGGAATCTGATATGGGGAATCAGAGGTGGCGAATGAAAGGCGGTGAATCAGAGATGGGGAATCAGAGGCGGGGAATCAGAGGCAGGGAATCAAACACGGGGAATCAGAGGTGGGGTATCAGAGCTGGGGAATCAGAGGCGGGGAATCTGAGTTGGGGAATCAGAGGCGGGGAATCAGATATTGGGAAACAGAGGCGGGGAATCAGAGGCAGGGAAACAGAGGTGGGGAATCAGATATGGGGAAACAGAGGTGGAGAATCAGAGGTTGGGAAACAGAGGCAGGGAATCACAGGCGGGGAGTCAGAGGCGGGGAATCAGAGGCAGGGAATCAAATGTGCGGAATCAGAGATGGGGAATCAGAGGCAGCGAATCAGAGGCGGGGAACCAGAGGCGGGGATTCAGAGGCGGGGAATCAGATATGGGGAAACAGAGGCGGGGAATTAGAGGCGGGCAAACAGAGGCGGGGAATCAGATATGGGGAATCAGAGGTGGGGAATCAGAGGTTGTGAATCAGAGATGGGGAATCACAGGCGGGAAATCAAAGGCAGGGAATCAGAGCTGGGGAATCAGAGGCGGGGAATCAGAGCTGGGGAATCAGAGGCGGGGAATCAGAGCTGGGGAATCAGAGGCAGGGAATCAGAGTTGGGGATTCGGAGGAGGGGAATCAGAGCTGGGGAATCAGTGGCGGGGAATCAGAGGCGGGGAATCAGAGGCAGGGGATCACATATGGGGATTCAGAGGTGGGGAATCAGAGGTTGGGAATCAGAGGTAGGGAATCGGAGGCAGGGTATCAGAGGCAGGGAATCAGATGTGGGGAATCAGAGGCTGGGAATCAGAGCTGGGGAATCAGAGGCGTGGAATCAGAGTTTGGGAATCAGAGGCGGGGAATTAGATATGGGGAAACAGAGGCGGGGAATCAGAGGTGGGGAAACAGAGCTGGTGAATCAGAGGCAGGGAATCAGAGTTGGGGAATCAGAGGCGGGGAATCAGATATGGGGAATCAGAGGCGGGGAATCAGAGGCGCGGAAAGAGAGGCGGGGAATCAGATATAGGGAATCAGAGGTGGGGAATCAGGGGTGGGTTATCAGAGGCTGGGTATCAGACACGGGGATTCAGAGGCGGGGAATCAGAGATGGGGAATCAGAGGCGGGGAATCAGAGGCAGGGAATCAGATGCGGGGAATCAGAGGCGGGGAATCAGAGTCCAGGAATCAGAGGCGGGGAATCAGAGTTGGGGAATCAGAGGCGGGGAATCAGATATGGGGAAACAGAGGCGGGGAATCAGAGGCGGGGAAACAGAGGCGGGGAATCAGAGGCGCGGAAAGAGAGGCGGGGAATCAGATATAGGGAATCAGAGGTGGGGAATCAGGGGCGGGTTATCAGAGGCTGGGTATCAGACACGGGGATTCAGAGGCGGGGAATCAGAGATGGGGAATCAGAGGCGGGGAATCAGAGGCAGGGAATCAGATGCGGGGAATCAGAGGCGGGGAATCAGAGTCCAGGAATCAGAGGCGGGGAATCAGAGTTGGGGAATCAGAGGCGGGGAATCAGATATGGGGAAACAGAGGCGGGGAATCAGAGGCGGGGAAACAGAGGCGGTGAATCTGATATGGGAAATCAGAGGTGGCGAATGAAAGGAAGTGAATCAGAGATGGGGAATCAGAGGCGGGGAATCAGAGGCAGGGAATCAAACACGGTGAATCAGAGGCGGGGAATCAGAGCTGGAGAATCAGAGGCGGGGAATCAGAATTGGGGAATCAGAGGCGGGGAATCAAATATGGGCAACCAGAGGCGGGGAATCAGAGGCAGGGAAACAGAGGTGGGGAATCAGATATGGGGTATCAGAGGTGGGGAATCAGAGGTTGGGAAACAGAGGCAGGGAATCAGAGGCGGGGAGTCAGAGGCGGGGAATCAGAGGCAGGGAATCAGATGTGCGGAATCAGAGATGGAGAATCAGATGCAGCGAAAAAGAGGCGGGGAACCAGAGGCGGGGAATCAGAGGCCGGGAATCAGAGGCCGGGAATGAGAGGTCGGGAATCAGAGGCCGGGGAATCAGAGGCGGGGAATCAGAGATGGGGAATCAGAGGCGGGGAATCAAACACGGGGAATCAGAGCTGGGGAATCAGAGGCGGGGAATCAGAGTTGGCGAATCAGATATGGGGAATCAGAGGTGGGGAATCAGGGGCGGGGATTCAGTGGCAGGGAATCAGAGGTGGGAATCAGAGGCGGGGAATCAGAGGCAGGGAATCAGACACGGGGAATCAGAGGCGGGGAATCAGAGATTGGGAATCAGAGATGGGGAATCAGAGGCAGGGAATCGGACACCTGGAATCAGAGGCGGGGAATCAGAGCTGGGGAATCAGAGGCGGGGATTCAGAGTTGGGGAGTCAGAGGCGGGGAATCAGATGTGGTAAATCAGAGGTGGGGAATCAGAGGTTGTGAATCAGAGATGGGGAATCACAGGAGGGAAATCAGAGGCAGGGAATCAGACCTGGGGAATCAGAGGAGGGGAATCAGAGCTGGGGAATCAGAGGCAGGGAATCAGAGTTGGGGATTCAGAGGCGGGGAATCAGAGGTGGGGAATCAGAGGCGGGGAATCAGAGCTGGGGAATCAGAGGCAGGGAATCAGAGTTGGGGATTCAGAGGAGGGGAATCAGAGCTGGGGAATCAGTGGCGGGGAATCAGAGGCGGGGAATCAGAGGCAGGGAATCACATATGGGGATTCAGAGGTGGGGAATCAGAGGTTGGGAATCAGAGGCAGGGAATCGGAGGCAGGGTATCAGAGGCAGGGAATCAGATGTGGGGAATCAGAGGCTGGGAATCAGAGCTGGGGAATCAGAGGCGTGGAATCAGAGTTTGGGAATCAGAGGCGGGGAATTAGATATGGGGAAACAGAGGCGGGGAATCAGAGGTGGGGAAACAGAGCTGGTGAATCAGAGGCAGGGAATCAGAGTTGGGGAATCAGAGGCGGGGAATCAGATATGGGGAATCAGAGGCGGGGAATCAGAGGCGCGGAAAGAGAGGCGGGGAATCAGATATAGGGAATCAGAGGTGGGGAATCAGGGGCGGGTTATCAGAGGCTGGGTATCAGACACGGGGATTCAGAGGCGGGGAATCAGAGATGGGGAATCAGAGGCGGGGAATCAGAGGCAGGGAATCAGATGCGGGGAATCAGAGGCGGGGAATCAGAGTCCAGGAATCAGAGGCGGGGAATCAGAGTTGGGGAATCAGAGGCGGGGAATCAGATATGGGGAAACAGAGGCGGGGAATCAGAGGCGGGGAAACAGAGGCGGGGAATCTGATATGGGAAATCAGAGGTGGCGAATGAAAGGAAGTGAATCAGAGATGGGGAATCAGAGGCGGGGAATCAGAGGCAGGGAATCAAACACGGTGAATCAGAGGCGGGGAATCAGAGCTGGAGAATCAGAGGCGGGGAATCAGAATTGGGGAATCAGAGGCGGGGAATCAAATATGGGCAACCAGATGCGGGGAATCAGAGGCAGGGAAACAGAGGTGGGGAATCAGATATGGGGTATCAGAGGTGGGGAATCAGAGGTTGGGAAACAGAGGCAGGGAATCAGAGGCGGGGAGTCAGAGGCGGGGAATCAGAGGCAGGGAATCAGATGTGCGGAATCAGAGATGGAGAATCAGATGCAGCGAAAAAGAGGCGGGGAACCAGAGGCGGGGAATCAGAGGCCGGGAATCAGAGGCCGGGAATGAGAGGTCGGGAATCAGAGGCCGGGGAATCAGAGGCGGGGAATCAGAGATGGGGAATCAGAGGCGGGGAATCAAACACGGGGAATCAGAGCTGGGGAATCAGAGGCGGGGAATCAGAGTTGGCGAATCAGATATGGGGAATCAGAGGTGGGGAATCAGGGGCGGGGATTCAGTGGCAGGGAATCAGAGGTGGGAATCAGAGGCGGGGAATCAGAGGCAGGGAATCAGACACGGGGAATCAGAGGCGGGGAATCAGAGATGGGGAATCAGAGATGGGGAATCAGAGGCAGGGAATCGGACACCTGGAATCAGAGGCGGGGAATCAGAGCTGGGGAATCAGAGGCGGGGATTCAGAGTTGGGGAGTCAGAGGCGGGGAATCAGATGTGGTGAATCAGAGGTGGGGAATCAGAGGTTGTGAATCAGAGATGGGGAATCACAGGTGGGAAATCAGAGGCAGGGAATCAGACCTGGGGAATCAGAGGAGGGGAATCAGAGCTGGGGAATCAGAGGCAGGGAATCAGAGTTGGGGATTCAGAGGCGGGGAATCAGAGCTGGGGAATCAGAAGCGGCGAATCAGAGGCGGGGAATCAGAGGCGGGGAATCAGAGGCAGGCAATCAGATATGGGGATTCAGAGGCAGGGAATCAGATGTGGGGAATCAGAGGCAGGGAATCAGAGCTGGGGAATCAGAGGCGGGGAATCAGAGTTTGGGAATCAGAGGCGGGGAATCAGATATGGGGAATCAGAGGCGGGGAATCAGAGGCGCGGAAAGAGAGGCGGGAAATCAGATATGGGGAATCAGAGGTGGGGAATCAGGGGAGGGGTATCAGAGGCTGGGTATCAGACACGGGGATTCAGAGGCGGGGAATCAGAGATGGGGAATCAGAGGCGGGGAATAAGAGGCAGGGAATTTGACGCGGGGAATCAGAGGCGGGGAATCAGAGCTGGGTAATCAGAGGCGGGGAATCAGAGTTGGGGAATCAGAGGCGGGGAATCAGATATGGGGAAAGAGAGGCGGGGAATCAGAGGCGGGGAAACAGAGGCGGGGAATTCTATATGGGGAATCAGAGGTGGCGAATGAAAGGCGGTGAATCATAGATGGGGAATCAGAGGCGGGGAATCAGAGGCAGGGAATCAAACACGGGGAATCAGAGGTGGGGTATCAGAGCTGGGGAATCAGAGGCGGGGAATCAGAGTTGGGGAATCAGAGGCGAGGAATCAGATATTAGGAAACAGAGGCGGGGAATCAGAGGCAGGGAAACAGAGTTGGGGAATCAGATATGGGGAATCAGAGGTGGGGAATCAGAGGTTGGGAAACAGAGGCAGGGAATCACGGGCGGGGAGTCAGAGGCGGGGAATCAGAGGCAGGGAATCAGATGTGTGGAATCAGAGATGGGGAATCAGAGGCAGCGAATCAGAGGCGGGGAACCAGAGGCGGGGATTCAGAGGCGGGGAATCAGATATGGGGAAACAGAGGCGGGGAATTAGAGGCGGGCAAACAGAGGCGGGGAATCAGATATGGGGAATCAGAGGTGGGGAATCAGAGGTTGTGAATCAGAGATGGGGAATCACAGGCGGGAAATCAGAGGCAGGGAATCAGAGCTGGGGAATCAGAGGCGGGGAATCAGAGCTCGGGAATCAGAGGCAGGGAATCAGAGTTGGGGATTCAGAGGCGGGGAATCAGAGGCAGGGAATCAGAGGCGGGGAATCAGAGGCAGGGAATCAGATATGGGGATTCAGAGGTGGGGAATCAGAGGTTGGGAATCAGAGGCAGGGAATCGGAGGCAGGGAATCAGAGGCAGGGAATCAGAGGCGGGGAATCAGAGCTGGGGAATCAGAGTCGGGGAATCAGAGTTTGGGAATCAGAGGCGGGGAATTAGATATGGGGAAACAGAAGCGGGGAATCAGAGGTGGGGAAACAGAGCTGGGGAATCAGAGGCGGGGAATCAGAGTTGGGGAATCAGAGGCGGTGAATCAGATATGGGGAAGCAGAGGTGGGGAATCAGAGGCGCGGAAAGAGAGGCGGGGAATCAGATATGGGGAATCAGAGGTGGGGAATCAGATATGGGGAAACAGAGGCGGGGAATCAGAAGCGGGGAAACAGAGGTGGGGAATCTGATATGTGGAATCAGAGGTGGCGAATGAAAGGCGGTGAATCTGAGATGGGGAATCAGAGGCGGGGAATCAGAGGCAGGGAATCAAACACGGGGAATCAGAGTTGGGGAATCAGAGGTGGGGAATCAGAGGTTGTGAATCAGAGATGGGGAATCACAGGCGGGAAATCAAAGGCAGGGAATCAGAGCTGGGGAATCAGAGGCGGGGAATCAGAGCTGGGGAATCAGAGGCGGGGAATCAGAGCTGGGGAATCAGAGGCAGGGAATCAGAGTTGGGGATTCAGAGGCGGGGTATCAGAGCTGGGGAATCAGTGGCGGGTAATCAGAGGCAGGGAATCAGAGGCGGGGAATCAGAGGCTGGGAATCAGATATGGGGATTCAGAGGTGGGGAATCAGATGTTGGGAATCAGAGGCAGGGAATCGGAGGCAGGGAATCAGAGGCAGGTAATCAGATGTGGGGAATCAGAGGCTGGGAATCAGAGCTGGGGAATCAGGCGTGGAATCAGAGTTTGGGAATCAGAGGCGGGGAATTAGATATGGGGAAACAGAGGCGGGGAATCAGAGGTGGGGAAACAGAGCTGGTGAATCAGAGACGGGGAATCAGAGTTGGGGAATCAGAGGCGGGGAATCAGAGGCGGGGAATCAGAGGCGCGGAAAGAGAGGCGGGGAATCAGATATGGGGAATCAGAGGTGGGGAATCAGGGGCGGGGTATCAGAGGCTGGGTATCAGACACGGGGATTCAGAGGCGGGGAATCAGAGGCAGGGAATCAGATGAGGGGAATCAGAGGCGGGGAATCAGAGTCCAGGAATCAGAGGCGGGGAATCAGAGTTGGGGAATCAGAGGCGGGGAATCAGATATGGGGAAACAGAGGCGGGGAATCAGAGGCGGGGAAACAGAGGCGGGGAATCTGATATGGGGAATCAGAGGTGGCGAATGAAAGGAAGTGAATCAGAGATGGGGAATCAGAGGCGGGGAATCAGAGGCAGGGAATCAAACACGGTGAATCAGAGGCGGGGAATCAGAGCTGTAGAATCAGAGGCGGGGAATCAGAGTTGGGGAATCAGAGGCGGGGAATCAAATATGGGGAACCAGAGGCGGGGAATCAGAGGCAGGGAAACAGAGGCAGGGAATCAGAGGCGGGGAGTCAGAGGCGGGGAGTCAGAGGCGGGGAATCAGATGTGCGGAATCAGAGATGGAGAATCAGATGCAGCGAAAAAGAGGCGGGGAACCAGAGGCGGGTAATCAGAGGCCGGGAATCAGAGGCCGGGAATGAGAGGCCGGGAATGAGAGGCCGGGGAATCAGAGGCGGGGAATCAGAGATGGGGAATCAGAGGCGGGGAATCAGAGTTGGCGAATCAGATATGGGGAATCAGAGGTGGGGAATCAGGGGCGGGGAATCAGTGGCAGGGAATCAGAGGTGGGAATTAGAGGCGGGGAATCAGAGGCAGGGAATCAGACAGGGGAATCAGAGGCGGGGAATCAGAGATGGGGAATCAGAGGCGGTGAATCAGAGGCAGGGAATCGGACACCGGGAATCAGAGGCGGGGAATCAGAGCTGGGGAATCAGAGGCGGGGAATCAGATATGGGGAATCAGAGGCGGGGAATCAGAGGCGCGGAAAGAGAGGCGGGAAATCAGATATGGGGAATCAGAGGTGGGGAATCAGGGGAGGGGTATCAGAGGCTGGGTATCAGACACGGGGATTCAGAGGCGGGGAATCAGAGATGGGGAATTAGAGGCGGGGAATAAGAGGCAGGGAATCAGACGCGGGGAATCAAAGGCGGGGAATCAGAGCTGGGTAATCAGAGGCGGGGAATCAGAGTTGGGGAATCAGAGGCGGGGAATCAGATATGGGGAAAGAGAGGCGGGGAATCAGAGGCGGGGAAACAGAGGCGGGGAATTCTATATGGGGAATCAGAGGTGGCGAATGAAAGGCGGTGAATCAGAGATGGGGAATCAGAGGCGGGGAATCAGAGGCAGGGAATCAAACACGGGGAATCAGAGGTGGGGTATCAGAGCTGGGGAATCAGAGGAGGGGAATCAGAGTTGGGGAATCAGAGGCGAGGAATCAGATATTAGGAAACAGAGGTGGGGAATCAGAGGCAGGGAAACAGAGGTGGGGAATCAGATATGGGGAATCAGAGGTGGGGAATCAGAGGTTGGGAAACAGAGGCAGGGAATCAGAGGCGGGGAGTCAGATGCGGGGAATCAGAGGCAGGGAATCAGATGTGCGGAATCAGAGATGGGGAATCAGAGGCAGCGAATCAGAGGCGGGGAACCAGAGGCGGGGATTCAGAGGCGGGGAATCAGATATGGGGAAACAGAGGCGGGGAATTAGAGGCGGGCAAACAGAGGCGGGGAATCAGATATGGGGAATCAGAGGTGGGGAATCAGAGGTTGTGAATCAGAGATGGGGAATGACAGGCGGGAAATCAGAGGCAGGGAATCAGAGCTGGGGAATCAGAGGCGGGGAATCAGAGCTCGGGAATCAGAGGCAGGGAATCAGAGTTGTGGATTCAGAGGCGGGGAATCAGAGCTGGGGAATCAGAGGCGGGGAATCAGAGGCAGGGAATCAGAGGCGGGGAATCAGAGGCAGGGAATCAGATATGGGGATTCAGAGGTGGGGAATCAGAGGTTGGGAATCAGAGGCAGGGAATCGGAGGCAGGGAATCAGAGGCAAGGAATCAGAGGCGGGGAATCAGAGCTGGGGAATCAGAGTCGGGGAATCAGAGTTTGGGAATCAGAGGCGGGGAATTAGATATGGGGAAACAGAGGCGGGGAATCAGAGGTGGGGAAACAGAGCTGGGGAATCAGAGGCGGGGAATCAGAGTTGGGGAATCAGAGGCGGGGAATCAGATATGGGGAAGCAGAGGTGGGGAATCAGAGGCGCGGAAAGAGAGGCGGGTAATCAGATATGGGGAATCAGAGGTGGGGAATCAGATATGGGGAAACAGAGGCGGGGAATCAGAGGCGGGGAAACAGAGGTGGGGAATCTGATATGTGGAATCAGAGGTGGCGAATGAAAGGCGGTGAATCTGAGATGGGGAATCAGAGGCGGGGAATCAGAGGCAGGGAATCAAACACGGGGAATCAGAGGTGGGGAATCAGAGGTGGGGAATCAGAGGTTGTGAATCAGAGATGGGGAATCACAGGCGGGAAATCAAAGGCAGGGAATCAGAGCTGGGGAATGAGAGGCGGGGAATCAGAGCTGGGGAATCAGAGGCTGGGAATCAGAGCTGGGGAATCAGAGGCAGGGAATCAGAGTTGGGGATTCAGAGGCAGGGAATCAGAGCTGGGGAATCAGTGGCGGGGAATCAGAGGCAGGGAATCAGAGGCGGGGAATCAGAGGCAGGGAATCAGATATGGGGATTCAGAGGTGGGGAATCAGATGTTGGGAATCAGAGGCAGGGAATCGGAGGCAGGGCATCAGAGGCAGGTAATCAGATGTGGGGAATCAGAGGCTGGGAATCAGAGCTGGGGAATCAGGCGTGGAATCAGAGTTTGGGAATCAGAGGCGGGGAATTAGATATGGGGAAACAGAGGCGGGGAATCAGAGGTGGGGAAACAGAGCTGGTGAATCAGAGGCGGGGAATCAGAGTTGGGGAATCAGAGGCGGGGAATCAGAGGCGGGGAATCAGAGGCGCGGAAAGAGGTGCGGGGAATCAGATATGGGGACTCAGAGGTGGGGAATCAGAGGGAGGGAATCAGATGAGGGGAATCAGAGGCGGGGAATCAGAGTCCAGGAATCAGAGGCGGGGAATCAGAGTTGGGGAATCAGAGGCGGGGAATCAGATATGGGGAAACAGAGGCGGGGAATCAGAGGCGGGGAAACTGAGGCGGGGAATCTGATATGGGGAATCAGAGGTGGCGAATGAAAGGAAGTGAATCAGAGATGGGGAATCAGAGGCGGGGAATCAGAGGCAGGGAATCAAACACGGTGAATCAGAGGCGGGGAATCAGAGCTGGAGAATCAGAGGCGGGGAATCAGAGTTGGGGAATCAGAGGCGGGGAATCAAATATGGGGAACCAGAGGCGGGGAATCAGAGGCAGGGAAACAGAGGTGGGGAATCAGATATGGGGTATCAGGGGTGGGGAATCAGAGGTTGGGAAACAGAGGCAGGGAATCAGAGGCGGGGAGTCAGAGGCGGGGAATCAGAGGCAGGGAATCAGATGTGCGGAATCAGAGATGGAGAATCAGATGCAGCGAAAAAGAGGCGGGGAACCAGAGGCGGGGAATAAGAGGCCGGGGAATCAGAGGCGGGGAATCAGAGATGGGGAAATCAGAGGCGGGGAATCAAACACGGGGAATCAGAGCTGGGGAATCAGAGGCGGGGAATCAGAGTTGGCGAATCAGATATGGGGAATCAGAGGTGGGGAATCAGGGGCGGGGAATCAGTGGCAGGGATCCAGAGGTGGGAATCAGAGGCGGGGAATCAGAGGCAGGGAATCAGACAGGGGAGTCAGAGGCGGGGAATCAGAGATGGGGAATCAGAGGCGGTGAATCAGAGGCAGGGAATCGGACACCGGGAATCAGAGGCGGGGAATCAGAGCTGGGGAATCAGAGGCGGGGAATCAGAGTTGGGGAATCAGAAGCGGGGAATCAGATGTGGTGAATCAGAGGTGTGGAATCAGAGGTTGTGAATCAGAGATGGGGAATCACAAACGGGAAATCAGAGGCAGGGAATCAGAGCTGGGGAATCAGAGGCGGGGAATCAGAGTTAGGGTATCAGAGCTGGGGAATCAGAAGCGGGGAATCAGAGGCGGGGAATCAGAGGCAGGGAATCAGAGGCAGGCAATCAGATATGGGGATTCAGAGGTGGGGAATCAGAGGTTGGGAATCAGAGGCAGGGAATCAGAGGCGGGGAATCAGAGTTTGGGAATCAGATGTGGGGAATCAGAGGCTGGGAATCAGAGCTGGGGAATCAGAGGCGGGGAATCAGAGTTTGGGAATCAGAGGCGGGGAATCAGATATGGGGAATCAGAGGCGGGGAATCAGAGGCGCGGAAAGAGAGGCGGGAAATCAGATATGGGGAATCAGAGGTGGGGAATCAGGGGAGGGGTATGAGAGGCTGGGTATCAGACACGGGGATTCAGAGGCGGGGAATCAGAGATGGGGAATCAGAGGCGGGGAGTAAGAGGCAGGGAATCAGACGCGGGGAATCAGAGGTGGGGAATCAGAGTTGGGGAATCAGAGGCGAGGAATCAGATATTGGGAAACAGAGGCGGGGAATCAGAGGCAGGGAAACAGAGGTGGGGAATCAGATATGGGGAATCAGAGGTGGGGAATCAGAGGTTGGGAAACAGAGGCAGGGAATCAGAGGCGGGGAGTCAGAGGCGGGGAATCAGAGGCAGGGAATCAGATGTGCGGAATCAGAGATGGGGAATCAGAGGCAGCGAATCAGAGGCGGGGAACGAGAGGCGGGGATTCAGAAGTGGGGAATCAGATATGGGGAAACAGAGGCGGGGAATTAGAGGCGGGCAAACAGAGGCGGGGAATCTGATATGGGGAATCTGAGGTGGGGAATCAGAGGTTGTGAATCAGAGATGGGGAATCACAGGCGGGAAATCAGAGGCAGGGAATAAGAGCTGGGGAATCAGAGGCGGGGAATCAGAGCTGGGGAATAAGAGGCAGGGAATCAGAGTTGGGGATTCAGAGGCGGGGAATCAAAGCTGGGGAATCAGAGGCAGGGAATCAGAGGCAGGGAATCAGAGGTGGTGAATCAGAGGCAGGGAATCAGATATGGGGATTCAGAGGTGGGGAATCAGAGGTTGGGAATCAGAGGCAGGGAATCAGAGTTTGGGAATCAGAGGCGGGGAATTAGATATGGGGAAACAGAGGCGGGGAATCAGAGGCGGGGAGTCAGAGGCGGGGAATCAGAGGCAGGGAATCAGATGTGCGGAATCAGAGATGGGGAATCAGAGGCAGCGAATCAGAGGCGGGGAACCAGAGGCGGGGATTCAGAGGCGGGGAATCAGATATGGGGAAACAGAGGCGGGGAATTAGAGGCGGGCAAACAGAGGCGGGGAATCAGATATGGGGAATCAGAGGTGGGGAATCAGAGGTTGTGAATCAGAGATGGGGAATCACAGGCGGGAAATCAGAGGCAGGGAATCAGAGCTGGGGAATCAGAGGCGGGGAATCAGAGCTGGGGAATCAGAGGCAGGGAATCAGAGTTGGGGATTCAGAGGCGGGGAATCAGAGCTGGGGAATCAGAGGCGGGGAATCAGAGGCAGGGAATCAGAGGCGGGGAATCAGAGGCAGGGAATCAGATGTGGGGAATCAGAGGCGGGGAATCAGAGCTGGGGAATCAGAGTCGGGGAATCAGAGTCGGGGAATCAGAGGCGGGGAATTAGATATGGGGAAACAGAGGCGGGGAATCAGAGGTGGGGAAACCGAGCTGGGGAATCAGAGGCGGGGAATCAGAGTTGGGGAATCAGAGGCGGGGAATCAGATATGGGGAAGCAGAGGTGGGGAATCATATGCGCGGAAAGAGAGGCGGGGTATCAGATATGGGGAATCAGAGGTGGGGAATCAGGGGCGGGGTATCAGAGGCTGGGTATCAGACACGGGGATTCAGAGGCGGGGAATCAGAGATGGGGAATCAGAGGCGGGGAATCAGAGGCAGGGAATCAGACGCGGGGAATCAGATGCAGGGAATCAGAGCCTGGGAATCAGAGGCGGGGTATCAGAGGCGGGGAAACAGAGGCGGGGAATCAGAGTTGGGGAATCAGAGGCGGGGAATCAGATATGGGGAGTCAGAGGCGGGGAATCAGAGGCAGGGAATCAGATGTGCGGAATCAGAGATGGGGAATCAGAGGCGGGGAATCAGAGGCAGGGAATCATACGCGGGGAATCAGAGGCAGGGAATCAGACCCTGGGAATAAGAGGCGGGGTATCAGAGGCGGGGAAACAGAGGCGGGGAATCAGATATGGGGACTCAGAGGTGGGGAATCAGATGTTGGGAATCAGAGGCAGGGAATCAGAGGCGGGGAATCAGAGGCGGGGAATCAGAGGCAGGGATTCGGATGTGCGGAATATGAGAAGGGGAATCAGAGGTGGGGAATCAGAGTCCAGGAATCAGAGAAGGGGAATCAGAGGCGGGGAATCAGAGGCGGGAAAACATAGGTGGGGAATCAGATACGGGGAATAAGAGGTGGGGAATCAGAGGCGGTGAATCAGAGATGGGGAATCAGAGGCGGGGAATTAGAGGCTGGAAATCAGACACAGGGAATCAGAGGCTGTGAATCAGAGGCGGGGAATCAGAGGCGGGGAATCAGAGCAGGGGAATCAGAGGCAGGGAATCAGAGTTGGGGATTCAGAGGCGGGTAATCAGATATGGGGAAACAGAGGCGGGGAATTAGAGGCGGGCAAACAGAGGCGGGGAATCAGATATGGAGAATCAGAGGTTTGGAATCAGAGGTTGTGAAACAGAGATGGGGAATCACAGGCGGGAAATCAGAGGCAGGAAATCAGAGCTGGCGAATCATAGGCGGGGAATCAGAGCTGGGTAATCAGAGGCGGGGAATCAGAGTTTGGGAATCAGAGGCGGGGAATTAGATCTGGGGAAACAGAGGCGGGGAAACAGAGGTGGGGAAACAGAGCTGGGGAATCAGAGGCGTGGAATCAGAGTTGGGGAATCAGAGGCGGGGAATCAGATATGGGGAATCAGAGGCGGGGAATCAGAGGCGCGGAAAGAGAGGCGGGGAATCAGATATGGGGAATCAGAGGTGGGGATCAGGGGCGGGGTATCAGAGGCTGGGTATCAGACACGGGGATTCAGAGGCGGGGAATCAGAGATGGGGAATCAGAGGCGGGGAATCAGAGGCAGGGAATCAGATGCGGGGAATCAGATGCGGGGAATCAGAGCTCTGTAATCAGAGGCGGGGAATCAGAGTTGGGGAATCAGAAGCGGGGAATCAGATATGGGGAAACAGAGGCGGGGAATCAGAGGCGGGGAAACAGAGGCAGGGAATCTGATTGGGGAATCAGAGGTGGCGAATTAAAGGCGGTGAATCAGAGATGGGGAATCAAAGGCGGGGAATCAGAGGCAGGGAATCAAACACGGGGAATCAGAGGTGGGGAATCAGAGCTGGGGAATCAGTGGCGGGGAATCAGAGTTGGGGAATCAGAGGCGGAGAATCAAATATGGGGAAACAGAGGTGGGGAATCAGAGGCAGGGAAACAGAGGTGGGGAATCAGATATGGGGAATCAGAGGTGGGGAATCAAAGGTTTGGAAACAGAGGCAGGGAATCAGAGGCGGGGAGTCAGAGGCGGGGAATCAGATTCAGGGAATCAGATGTGCGGAATCAGAGATGGGGAATCAGAGGCAGCGAATCAGAGGCGGGGAACCAGAGGCGGGGAATCAGAGGCTGGGAATCAGAGGCCGGGAATGAGAGGCCGGGAATCAGAGGCCGGAAATCAGAGGCCGGGAATCAGAGATGGGGAATCAGAGGCGGGGAATCAAACATGGGGAACCAGAGCTGGGGAATCAGAGGCGGGGAATCAGAGTTGGGGAATCAGAGGCGGGGAATCAGATATGGGGAAACAGAGACGGGGAAACAGAGGCAGGGAATCAGAGGCGGGGAGTCAGAGGCGGGGAATCAGAGGCAGGGAATCAGATGTGCGGAATCAGAGATGGGGATTCAGGGGCAGCGAATCAGAGGCGGGGAACCAGAGGCGGGGAATCAGAGGCCGGGAATCAGAGGCCGGGAATGGGAGGCCGGGAATCAGAGGCCGGGAATCAGAGGCGGGGAATCAAACACGGGGAATCAGAGCTGGGGAATCAGAGGCGGGGAATCAGAGTTGGGGAATCAGAGGCGGGGAATCAAATATGGGGAAACAGAGGCGGGGAATCAGAGGCGGGGAATCAGAGGCGCAGAAACAGAGGCGGGGTATCAGATATGGGGAATCAGAGGTGGGGAATCAGGGGCGGGGTATCAGATATGGGGACTCAGAGGTGGGGAATCAGAGGTTGGGAATCAGAGGCAGGGAATCTGAGGCGGGGAATCAGAGGCGGGGAATCAGAGGCAGGGTTTTGGATGTGCGGAATCAGAGATGGGGAATCAGAGGTGGGGAATCAGAGTCCAGGAATCAGAGATGGGGAATCAGAGGCGGGGAATCAGAGGCGGAAAAACATAGGTGGGGAATCAGATACGGGGAATCAGAGGTGGGGAATCAGAGGCGGTGAATCAGAGATGGGGAATCAGAGGCGGGGAATCAGAGGCTGGAAATCAGACACGGGGAATCAGAGGCTGTGAATTAAAGGCGGGGAATCAGAGGCGGGTAATCAGAGCTGGGGAATCAGAGGCAGGGAATCAGAGTTGGGGATTCAGAGGCGGGGAATCAGATATGGGGAAACAGAGGCGGGGAATTAGAGGCGGGCAAACAGAGGCGGGGAATCAGATATGGTGAATCAGAGGTGGGGAATCAGAGGTTGTGAATCAGAGATGGGGAATCACAGGCGGGAAATCAGAGGCAGGGAATCAGAGCTGGGGAATCAGAGGCAGGGAATCAGAGCTGGGGAATCAGAGGCAGGGAATCAGAGTTGGGGATTCAGAGGCGGGGAATCAGAGCTGGGGAATCAGAGGCGGGGAATCAGAGGCAGGGAATCAGATATGGGGATTCAGAGGTGGGGAATCAGAGGTTGGGAATCAGAGGCAGGGAATCAGAGTTTGGGAATCAGAGGCGGGGAATTAGATATGGGGAAACAGAGGCGGGGAATCAGAGGCGGGGAGTCAGAGGCGGGGAATCAGAGGCAGGGAATCAGATGTGCGGAATCAGAGATGGGGAATCAGAGGCAGCGAATCAGAGGCGGGGAACCAGAGGCGGGGATTCAGAGGCGGGGAATCAGATATGGGGAAACAGAGGCGGGGTATTAGAGGCGGGCAAACAGAGGCGGGGAATCAGATATGGGGAATCAGAGGTGGGGATTCAGAGGTTGTGAATCAGAGATGGGGAATCACAGGCGGGAAATCAGAGGCAGGGAATCAGAGCTGGGGAATCAGAGGCGGGGAATCAGAGCTGGGGAATCAGAGGCAGGGAATCAGAGTTGGGGATTCAGAGGCGGGGAATCAGAGCTGGGGAATCAGAGACGGGGAATCAGAGGCAGGGAATCAGAGGCGGGGAATCAGAGGCAGGGAATCAGATGTGGGGAATCAGAGGCGGGGAATCAGAGCTGGGGAATCAGAGTCGGGGAATCAGAGTTTGGGAATCAGAGGCGGGGAATTAGATATGGGGAAACAGAGGCGGGGAATCAGAGGTGGGGAAACAGAGCTGGGGAATCAGAGGCGGGGAATCAGAGTTGGGGAATCAGAGGCGGGGAATCAGATATGGGGAAGCAGAGGTGGGGAATCAGAGGCGCGGAAAGAGAGGCGGGGAATCAGATATGGGGAATCAGAGGTGGGGAATCAGATATGGGGAAACAGAGGCGGGGAATCAGAGGCGGGGAAACAGAGGTGGGGAATCTGATATGGGGAATCAGAGGTGGCGAATGAAAGGCGGTGAATCTGAGATGGGGAATCAGAGGCGGGGAATCAGAGGCAGGGAATCAAACACGGGGAATCAGAGGTGGGGAATCAGAGCTGGGGAATCAGAGGCGGGGAATCAGAGTTGGGGAATCAGAGGCGGGGAATCAGATATGGGGAAACAGAGGTGGGGAATCAGAGGCAGGGAAACAGAGGTGGGGAGTCAGATATGGGGAATCAGAGGTGGGGAATCAGAGGTTGGGAAACAGAGGCAGGGAATAAGAGGCGGGGAGTCAGAGGCGGGGAATCAGAGGCAGGGAATCAGATGTGCGGAATCAGAGATGGGGAATCAGAGGCAGCGAATCAGAGGCGGGGAACCAAAGGCGGGGAATCAGAGGCCGGGAATCAGAGGCCGGGCATGAGAGGCCGGGAATCAGAGGCCAGGAATCAGAGGCCGGGAATCAGAGATGGGGAATCAGAGGTGGGGAATCAAACACGGGGAATCAGAGCTGGGGAATCAGAGGCGGGGAATCAGAGTTGGGGAATCAGAGTCGGGGAATGAGATATGGGGAAACAGAGGCGGGGAATCAGAGGCGGGGAATCAGAGGCGCAGAAACAGAGGCGGGGTATCAGATATGGAGAATCAGAGGTGGGGAATCAGGGGCGGGGTATCAGAGGCTGGGTATCAGACACGGGGATTCAGAGGCGGGGAATCAGAGATGGGGAATCAGAGGCGGGGAATCAGAGGCAGGGAATCAGACGCGGGGAATCAGAGGCAGGGAATCAGAGCCTGGGAATCAGAGGCGGGGTATCAGAGGCGGGGAAACAGAGGCGGGGAATCAGAGTTGGGGAATCAGAGGCGGGGAATCAGAGGCGGGGAGTCAGAGGCGGGGAATCAGAGGCAGGGAATCAGATGTGCGGAATCAGAGATGGGGAATCAGAGGCGGGGAATCAGAGGCAGGGAATCAGACGCGGGGAATCAGAGGCAGGGAATCAGACCCTGGGAATAAGAGGCGGGGTATCAGAGGCGGGGAAACAGAGGCGGGGAATCAGATATGGGGACTCAGAGGTGGGGAATCAGAGGTTGGGAATCAGAGGCAGGGAATCAGAGGCGGGGAATCAGAGGCGGGGAATCAGAGGCAGGGATTCGGATGTGCGGAATATGAGAAGGGGAATCAGAGGTGGGGAATCAGAGTCCCGGAATCAGAGAAGGAGAATCAGAGGCGGGGAATCAGAGGCGGGAAAACATAGGTGGGGATTCAGATACGGGGAATAAGAGGTGGGAATCAGAGCTGGGGAATCAGTGGCGGGGAATCAGAGTTGGGGAATCAGAGGCGGAGAATCAGATATGGGGAAACAGAGGTGGGGAATCAGAGGCAGGGAAACAGAGGTGGGGAATCAGATATGGGGAATCAGAGGTGGGGAATCAAAGGTTTGGAAACAGAGGCAGGGAATCAGAGGCGGGGAGTCAGAGGCGGGTAATCAGATTCAGGGAATCAGATGTGCGGAATCAGAGATGGGGAATCAGAGGCAGCGAATCAGAGGCGGGGAACCAGAGGCGGGGAATCAGAGGCTGGGAATCAGAGGCCGGGAATGAGAGGCCGGGAATAAGAGGCCGGGAATCAGAGGCCGGGAATCAGAGATGGGGAATCAGAGGCGGGGAATCAAACACGGGGAACCAGAGCTGGGGAATCAGAGGTGGGGAATCAGAGTTGGGGAATCAGAGGCGGGGAATCAGATATGGGGAAACAGAGGCGGGGAAACAGAGGCAGGGAATCAGAGGCGGGGAGTCAGAGGCGTGGAATCAGAGGCAGGGAATCAGATGTGCGGAATCAGAGATGGGGATTCAGGGGCAGCGAATCAGAGGCGGGGAACCAGAGGCGGGGAATCAGAGGCCGGGAATCAGAGGCCGGGAATGAGAGGCCGGGAATCAGAGGCCGGGAATCAGAGGCCGGGGATCAGAGATGGGGAATCAGAGGCGGGGAATCAAACACGGGGAATCAGAGCTGGGGAATCAGAGGCGGGGAATCAGAGTTGGGGAATCAGAGGCGGGGAATCAAATATGGGGAAACAGAGGCGGGGAATCAGAGGCGGGGTATCAGATATGGGGAATCAGAGGTGGGGAATCAGGGGCGGGGTATCAGAGGCTGGGTATGAGACACGGGGATTCAGAGGCGGGGAATCAGAGATGGGGAATCAGAGGCGGGGAATCAGAGGCAGGGAATCAGACGCGGGGAATCAGAGGCTGGGAATCAGAGCCTGGGAATCAGAGGCGGGGAATCAGAGGCGGGGAAAGAGAGGCGGGGAATCAGATATGGGGACTCAGAGGTGTGGAATCAGAGGATGGGAATCAGAGGCAGGGAATCAGAGGCGGGGAATCAGAGGCGGGGAATCAGAGGCAGGGTTTCGGATGTGCGGAATCAGAGATGGGGAATCAGAGGTGGGTATCAGAGTCCAGGAATCAGAGATGGGGAATCAGAGGCGGGGAATCAGAGGCGGAAAAACATAGGTGGGGAATCAGATACGGGGAATCAGAGGTGGGGAATCAGAGGCGGTGAATCAGAGATGGGGAATCAGAGGCGGGGAATCAGAGGCTGGAAATCAGACACGGGGAATCAGAGGCTGTGAATCAAAGGCGGGGAATCAGAGGCGGGTTATCAGAGCTGGGGAATCAGAGGCAGGGAATCAGAGTTGGGGATTCAGAGGCGGGGAATCAGATATGGGGAAACAGAGGCGGGGAATTAGAGGCGGGCAAACAGAGGCGGGGAATCAGATATGGTGAATCAGAGGTGGGGAATCAGAGGTTGTGAATCAGAGATGGGGAATCACAGGCGGGAAATCAGAGGCAGGGAATCAGAGCTGGGGAATCAGAGGCAGGGAATCGGAGCTGGGGAATCAGAGGCAGGGAATCAGAGTTGGGGATTCAGAGGCGGGGAATCAGAGCTGGGGAATCAGAGGCGGGGAATCAGAGGCAGGGAATCAGAGGCGGGGAATCAGAGGCAGGGAATCAGATATGGGGATTCAGAGGTGGGGAATCAGAGGTTGGGAATCAGAGGCAGCGAATCAAAGTTTGGGAATCAGAGGCGGGGAATTAGATATGGGGAAACAGAGGCGGGGAATCAGAGGCGGGGAGTCAGAGGCGGGGAATCAGAGGCAGGGAATCTGATGTGCGGAATCAGAGATGGGGAATCAGAGGCAGCGAATCAGAGGCGGGGAACCAGAGGCGGGGATTCAGAGGCGGGGAATCAGATATGGGGAAACAGAGGCGGCGTATTAGAGGCGGGCAAACAGAGGCGGGGAATCAGATATGGGGAATCAGAGGTGGGGAATCAGAGGTTGTGAATCAGAGATGGGGAATCACAGGCGGGAAATCAGAGGCAGGGAATCAGAGCTGGGGAATCAGAGGCGGGGAATCAGAGCTGGGGAATCAGAGGCAGGGAATCAGAGTTGGGGAATCAGAGGCAGCGAATCAGAGGCGGGGAACCAGAGGCGGGGATTCAGAGGCGGGGAATCAGATATGGGGAAACAGAGGCGGCGTATTAGAGGCGGGCAAACAGAGGCGGGGAATCAGATATGGGGAATCAGAGGTGGGGAATCAGAGGTTGTGAATCAGAGATGGGGAATCACAGGCGGGAAATCAGAGGCGGGGAATCAGAGCTGGGGAATCAGAGGCAGGGAATCAGAGTTGGGGATTCAGAGGCGGGGAATCAGAGCTGGGGAATCAGAGGCGGGGAATCAGAGGCAGGGAATCAGAGGCGGGGAATCAGAGGCAGGGAATCAGATGTGGGGAATCAGAGGCGGGGAATCAGAGCTGGGGAATCAGAGTCGGGGAATCAGAGTTTGGGAATCAGAGGCAGGGAATTAGATATGGGGAAACAGAGGCGGGGAATCAGAGGTGGGGAAACAGAGCTGGGGAATCAGAGGCGGGGAATCAGAGTTGGGGAATCAGAGGCGGGGAATCAGATATGGGGAAGCAGAGGTGGGAATCAGAGGCGCGGAAAGAGAGGCGGGGAATCAGATATGGGGAATCAGAGGTGGGGAATCAGATATGGGGAAACAGAGGCGGGGAATCAGAGGCGGGGAAACAGAGGTGGGGAATCTGATATGGGGAATCAGAGGTGGCGAATGAAAGGCGGTGAATCTGAGATGGGGAATCAGAGGCGGGGAATCAGAGGCAGGGAATCAAACACGGGGAATCAGAGGTGGGGAATCAGAGCTGGGGAATCAGAGGCGGGGAATCAGAGTTGGGGAATCAGAGGCGGGGAATCAGATATGGGGAAACAGAGGTGGGGAATCAGAGGCAGGGAAACAGAGGTGGGGAATCAGATATGGGGAATCAGAGGTGGGGAATCAGAGGTTGAGAAACAGAGGCAGGAAATCAGAGGCGGGGAGTTAGAGGCGGGGAATCAGAGGCAGGGAATCAGATGTGCGGAATCAGAGATGGGGAATCAGAGGCAGCGAATCAGAGGCGGGGAACCAAAGGCGGGGAATCAGAGGCCGGGAATCAGAGGCCGGGCATGAGAGGCCGGGAATCAGAGGCCGGGAATCAGAGGCCGGGAATCAGAGATGGGGAATCAGAGGCGGGGAATCAAACACGGGGAATCAGAGCTGGGGAATCAGAGGCGGGGAATCAGAGTTGGGGAATCAGAGTCGGGGAATCAGATATGGGGAAACAGAGGTGGGGAATCAGAGGCGGGGAATCAGAGGCGCAGAAACAGAGGCGGGGTATCAGATATGGGGAATCAGAGGTGGGGAATCAGGGGCGGGGTATCTGAGGCTGGGTATCAGACACGGGGATTCAGAGGCGGGGAATCAGAGATGGGGAATCAGAGGCGGGGAATGAGAGGCAGGGAATCAGACGCGGGGAATCAGAGGCAGGGAATCAGAGCCTGGGAATCAGAGGCGGGGTATCAGAGGCGGGGAAACAGAGGCGGGGAATCAGAGTTGGGGAATCAGAGGCGGGGAATCAGATATGGGGAGTCAGAGGCGGGGAATCAGAGGCAGGGAATCAGATGTGCGGAATCAGAGATGGGGAATCAGAGGCGGGGAATCAGAGGCAGGGAATCAGACGCGGGGAATCAGAGGCAGGGAATCAGACCCTGGGAATAAGAGGCGGGGTATCAGAGGCGGGGAATCAGAGGCAGGGATTCGGATGTGCGGAATATGAGAAGGGGAATCAGAGGTGGGGAATCAGAGTCCAGGAATCACAGAAGGGGAATCAGAGGCGGGGAATCAGAGGCGGGAAAACATAGGTGGGGAATCAGATACGGGGAATAAGAGGTGGGGAATCAGAGGCGGTGAATCAGAGATGGGGAATCACAGGCGGGAAATCAGAGGCAGGGAATCAGAGCTGGGGAATCAGAGGCAGGGAATCGGAGCTGGGGAATCAGAGGCAGGGAATCAGAGTTGGGGATTCAGAGGCGGGGAATCAGAGCTGGGGAATCAGAGGCGGGGAATCAGAGGCAGGGAATCAGAGGCGGGGAATCAGAGGCAGGGAATCAGATATGGGGATTCAGAGGTGGGGAATCAGAGGTTGGGAATCAGAGGCAGCGAATCAAAGTTTGGGAATCAGAGGCGGGGAATTAGATATGGGGAAACAGAGGCGGGGAATCAGAGGCGGGGAGTCAGAGGCGGGGAATCAGAGGCAGGGAATCTGATGTGCGGAATCAGAGATGGGGAATCAGAGGCAGCGAATCAGAGGCGGGGAACCAGAGGCGGGGATTCAGAGGCGGGGAATCAGATATGGGGAAACAGAGGCGGCGTATTAGAGGCGGGCAAACAGAGGCGGGGAATCAGATATGGGGAATCAGAGGTGGGGAATCAGAGGTTGTGAATCAGAGATGGGGAATCACAGGCGGGAAATCAGAGGCAGGGAATCAGAGCTGGGGAATCAGAGGCGGGGAATCAGAGCTGGGGAATCAGAGGCAGGGAATCAGAGTTGGGGAATCAGAGGCAGCGAATCAGAGGCGGGGAACCAGAGGCGGGGATTCAGAGGCGGGGAATCAGATATGGGGAAACAGAGGCGGCGTATTAGAGGCGGGCAAACAGAGGCGGGGAATCAGATATGGGGAATCAGAGGTGGGGAATCAGAGGTTGTGAATCAGAGATGGGGAATCACAGGCGGGAAATCAGAGGCGGGGAATCAGAGCTGGGGAATCAGAGGCAGGGAATCAGAGTTGGGGATTCAGAGGCGGGGAATCAGAGCTGGGGAATCAGAGGCGGGGAATCCGAGGCAGGGAATCAGAGGCGGGGAATCAGAGGCAGGGAATCAGATGTGGGGAATCAGAGGCGGGGAATCAGAGCTGGGGAATCAGAGTCGGGGAATCAGAGTTTGGGAATCAGAGGCGGGGAATTAGATATGGGGAAACAGAGGCGGGGAATCAGAGGTGGGGAAACAGAGCTGGGGAATCAGAGGCGGGGAATCAGAGTTGGGGAATCAGAGGCGGGGAATCAGATATGGGGAAGCAGAGGTGGGAATCAGAGGCGCGGAAAGAGAGGCGGGGAATCAGATATGGGGAATCAGAGGTGGGGAATCAGATATGGGGAAACAGAGGCGGGGAATCAGAGGCGGGGAAACAGAGGTGGGGAATCTGATATGGGGAATCAGAGGTGGCGAATGAAAGGCGGTGAATCTGAGATGGGGAATCAGAGGCGGGGAATCAGAGGCAGGGAATCAAACACGGGGAATCAGAGGTGGGGAATCAGAGCTGGGGAATCAGAGGCGGGGAATCAGAGTTGGGGAATCAGAGGCGGGGAATCAGATATGGGGAAACAGAGGTGGGGAATCAGAGGCAGGGAAACAGAGGTGGGGAATCAGATATGGGGAATCAGAGGTGGGGAATCAGAGGTTGAGAAACAGAGGCAGGAAATCAGAGGCGGGGAGTTAGAGGCGGGGAATCAGAGGCAGGGAATCAGATGTGCGGAATCAGAGATGGGGAATCAGAGGCAGCGAATCAGAGGCGGGGAACCAAAGGCGGGGAATCAGAGGCCGGGAATCAGAGGCCGGGCATGAGAGGCCGGGAATCAGAGGCCGGGAATCAGAGGCCGGGAATCAGAGATGGGGAATCAGAGGCGGGGAATCAAACACGGGGAATCAGAGCTGGGGAATCAGAGGCGGGGAATCAGAGTTGGGGAATCAGAGTCGGGGAATCAGATATGGGGAAACAGAGGCGGGGAATCAGAGGCGGGGAATCAGAGGCGCAGAAACAGAGGCGGGGTATCAGATATGGGGAATCAGAGATGGGGAATCAGAGGCGGGGAATGGGAGGCAGGGAATCAGACGCGGGGAATCAGAGGCAGGGAATCAGAGCCTGGGAATCAGAGGCGGGGTATCAGAGGCGGGGAAACAGAGGCGGGGAATCAGAGTTGGGGAATCAGAGGCGGGGAATCAGATATGGGGAGTCAGAGGCGGGGAATCAGAGGCAGGGAATCAGATGTGCGGAATCAGAGATGGGGAATCAGAGGCGGGGAATCAGAGGCAGGGAATCAGACGCGGGGAATCAGAGGCAGGGAATCAGACCCTGGGAATAAGAGGCGGGGTATCAGAGGCGGGGAATCAGAGGCAGGGATTCGGATGTGCGGAATATGAGAAGGGGAATCAGAGATGGGGAATCAGAGGCGGGGAATCAGAGGCAGGGAATCAGACGCGGGGAATCAGAGGCTGGGAATCAGAGCCTGGGAATCAGAGGCGGGGAATCAGAGGCGGGGAAAGAGAGGCGGGGAATCAGATATGGGGACTCAGAGGTGTGGAATCAGAGGATGGGAATCAGAGGCAGGGAATCAGAGGCGGGGAATCAGAGGCGGGGAATCAGAGGCAGGGTTTCGGATGTGCGGAATCAGAGATGGGGAATCAGAGGTGGGTATCAGAGTCCAGGAATCAGAGATGGGGAATCAGAGGCGGGGAATCAGAGGCGGAAAAACATAGGTGGGGAATCAGATACGGGGAATCAGAGGTGGGGAATCAGAGGCGGTGAATCAGAGATGGGGAATCAGAGGCGGGGAATCAGAGGCTGGAAATCAGACACGGGGAATCAGAGGCTGTGAATCAAAGGCGGGGAATCAGAGGCGGGTTATCAGAGCTGGGGAATCAGAGGCAGGGAATCAGAGTTGGGGATTCAGAGGCGGGGAATCAGATATGGGGAAACAGAGGCGGGGAATTAGAGGCGGGCAAACAGAGGCGGGGAATCAGATATGGTGAATCAGAGGTGGGGAATCAGAGGTTGTGAATCAGAGATGGGGAATCACAGGCGGGAAATCAGAGGCAGGGAATCAGAGCTGGGGAATCAGAGGCAGGGAATCGGAGCTGGGGAATCAGAGGCAGGGAATCAGAGTTGGGGATTCAGAGGCGGGGAATCAGAGCTGGGGAATCAGAGGCGGGGAATCAGAGGCAGGGAATCAGAGGCGGGGAATCAGAGGCAGGGAATCAGATATGGGGATTCAGAGGTGGGGAATCAGAGGTTGGGAATCAGAGGCAGCGAATCAAAGTTTGGGAATCAGAGGCGGGGAATTAGATATGGGGAAACAGAGGCGGGGAATCAGAGGCGGGGAGTCAGAGGCGGGGAATCAGAGGCAGGGAATCTGATGTGCGGAATCAGAGATGGGGAATCAGAGGCAGCGAATCAGAGGCGGGGAACCAGAGGCGGGGATTCAGAGGCGGGGAATCAGATATGGGGAAACAGAGGCGGCGTATTAGAGGCGGGCAAACAGAGGCGGGGAATCAGATATGGGGAATCAGAGGTGGGGAATCAGAGGTTGTGAATCAGAGATGGGGAATCACAGGCGGGAAATCAGAGGCAGGGAATCAGAGCTGGGGAATCAGAGGCGGGGAATCAGAGCTGGGGAATCAGAGGCAGGGAATCAGAGTTGGGGAATCAGAGGCAGCGAATCAGAGGCGGGGAACCAGAGGCGGGGATTCAGAGGCGGGGAATCAGATATGGGGAAACAGAGGCGGCGTATTAGAGGCGGGCAAACAGAGGCGGGGAATCAGATATGGGGAATCAGAGGTGGGGAATCAGAGGTTGTGAATCAGAGATGGGGAATCACAGGCGGGAAATCAGAGGCGGGGAATGAGAGTTGGGGATTCAGAGGCGGGGAATCAGAGCTGGGGAATCAGAGGCGGGGAATCAGAGGCAGGGAATCAGAGGCGGGGAATCAGAGGCAGGGAATCAGATGTGGGGAATCAGAGGCGGGGAATCAGAGCTGGGGAATCAGAGTCGGGGAATCAGAGTTTGGGAATCAGAGGCAGGGAATTAGATATGGGGAAACAGAGGCGGGGAATCAGAGGTGGGGAAACAGAGCTGGGGAATCAGAGGCGGGGAATCAGAGTTGGGGAATCAGAGGCGGGGAATCAGATATGGGGAAGCAGAGGTGGGAATCAGAGGCGCGGAAAGAGAGGCGGGGAATCAGATATGGGGAATCAGAGGTGGGGAATCAGATATGGGGAAACAGAGGCGGGGAATCAGAGGCGGGGAAACAGAGGTGGGGAATCTGATATGGGGAATCAGAGGTGGCGAATGAAAGGCGGTGAATCTGAGATGGGGAATCAGAGGCGGGGAATCAGAGGCAGGGAATCAAACACGGGGAATCAGAGGTGGGGAATCAGAGCTGGGGAATCAGAGGCGGGGAATCAGAGTTGGGGAATCAGAGGCGGGGAATCAGATATGGGGAAACAGAGGTGGGGAATCAGAGGCAGGGAAACAGAGGTGGGGAATCAGATATGGGGAATCAGAGGTGGGGAATCAGAGGTTGAGAAACAGAGGCAGGAAATCAGAGGCGGGGAGTTAGAGGCGGGGAATCAGAGGCAGGGAATCAGATGTGCGGAATCAGAGATGGGGAATCAGAGGCAGCGAATCAGAGGCGGGGAACCAAAGGCGGGGAATCAGAGGCCGGGAATCAGAGGCCGGGCATGAGAGGCCGGGAATCAGAGGCCGGGAATCAGAGGCCGGGAATCAGAGATGGGGAATCAGAGGCGGGGAATCAAACACGGGGAATCAGAGCTGGGGAATCAGAGGCGGGGAATCAGAGTTGGGGAATCAGAGTCGGGGAATCAGATATGGGGAAACAGAGGTGGGGAATCAGAGGCGGGGAATCAGAGGCGCAGAAACAGAGGCGGGGTATCAGATATGGGGAATCAGAGGTGGGGAATCAGGGGCGGGGTATCTGAGGCTGGGTATCAGACACGGGGATTCAGAGGCGGGGAATCAGAGATGGGGAATCAGAGGCGGGGAATGAGAGGCAGGGAATCAGACGCGGGGAATCAGAGGCAGGGAATCAGAGCCTGGGAATCAGAGGCGGGGTATCAGAGGCGGGGAAACAGAGGCGGGGAATCAGAGTTGGGGAATCAGAGGCGGGGAATCAGATATGGGGAGTCAGAGGCGGGGAATCAGAGGCAGGGAATCAGATGTGCGGAATCAGAGATGGGGAATCAGAGGCGGGGAATCAGAGGCAGGGAATCAGACGCGGGGAATCA
Organism: Narcine bancroftii; assembly: GCF_036971445.1. Classification (NCBI taxonomy): domain Eukaryota; kingdom Metazoa; phylum Chordata; class Chondrichthyes; order Torpediniformes; family Narcinidae; genus Narcine; species Narcine bancroftii. Next base: position 58,480,339 of record NC_091474.1, read on the forward strand.
GAGGCAGGGAATCAGACCCTGGGAATAAGAGGCGGGGTATCAGAGGCGGGGAATCAGAGGCAGGGATTCGGATGTGCGGAATATGAGAAGGGGAATCAGAGGTGGGGAATCAGAGTCCAGGAATCACAGAAGGGGAATCAGAGGCGGGGAATCAGAGGCGGGAAAACATAGGTGGGGAATCAGATACGGGGAATAAGAGGTGGGGAATCAGAGGCGGTGAATCAGAGATGGGGAATCACAGGCGGGAAATCAGAGGCAGGGAATCAGAGCTGGGGAATCAGAGGCAGGGAATCGGAGCTGGGGAATCAGAGGCAGGGAATCAGAGTTGGGGATTCAGAGGCGGGGAATCAGAGCTGGGGAATCAGAGGCGGGGAATCAGAGGCAGGGAATCAGAGGCGGGGAATCAGAGGCAGGGAATCAGATATGGGGATTCAGAGGTGGGGAATCAGAGGTTGGGAATCAGAGGCAGCGAATCAAAGTTTGGGAATCAGAGGCGGGGAATTAGATATGGGGAAACAGAGGCGGGGAATCAGAGGCGGGGAGTCAGAGGCGGGGAATCAGAGGCAGGGAATCTGATGTGCGGAATCAGAGATGGGGAATCAGAGGCAGCGAATCAGAGGCGGGGAACCAGAGGCGGGGATTCAGAGGCGGGGAATCAGATATGGGGAAACAGAGGCGGCGTATTAGAGGCGGGCAAACAGAGGCGGGGAATCAGATATGGGGAATCAGAGGTGGGGAATCAGAGGTTGTGAATCAGAGATGGGGAATCACAGGCGGGAAATCAGAGGCAGGGAATCAGAGCTGGGGAATCAGAGGCGGGGAATCAGAGCTGGGGAATCAGAGGCAGGGAATCAGAGTTGGGGAATCAGAGGCAGCGAATCAGAGGCGGGGAACCAGAGGCGGGGATTCAGAGGCGGGGAATCAGATATGGGGAAACAGAGGCGGCGTATTAGAGGCGGGCAAACAGAGGCGGGGAATCAGATATGGGGAATCAGAGGTGGGGAATCAGAGGTTGTGAATCAGAGATGGGGAATCACAGGCGGGAAATCAGAGGCGGGGAATCAGAGCTGGGGAATCAGAGGCAGGGAATCAGAGTTGGGGATTCAGAGGCGGGGAATCAGAGCTGGGGAATCAGAGGCGGGGAATCCGAGGCAGGGAATCAGAGGCGGGGAATCAGAGGCAGGGAATCAGATGTGGGGAATCAGAGGCGGGGAATCAGAGCTGGGGAATCAGAGTCGGGGAATCAGAGTTTGGGAATCAGAGGCGGGGAATTAGATATGGGGAAACAGAGGCGGGGAATCAGAGGTGGGGAAACAGAGCTGGGGAATCAGAGGCGGGGAATCAGAGTTGGGGAATCAGAGGCGGGGAATCAGATATGGGGAAGCAGAGGTGGGAATCAGAGGCGCGGAAAGAGAGGCGGGGAATCAGATATGGGGAATCAGAGGTGGGGAATCAGATATGGGGAAACAGAGGCGGGGAATCAGAGGCGGGGAAACAGAGGTGGGGAATCTGATATGGGGAATCAGAGGTGGCGAATGAAAGGCGGTGAATCTGAGATGGGGAATCAGAGGCGGGGAATCAGAGGCAGGGAATCAAACACGGGGAATCAGAGGTGGGGAATCAGAGCTGGGGAATCAGAGGCGGGGAATCAGAGTTGGGGAATCAGAGGCGGGGAATCAGATATGGGGAAACAGAGGTGGGGAATCAGAGGCAGGGAAACAGAGGTGGGGAATCAGATATGGGGAATCAGAGGTGGGGAATCAGAGGTTGAGAAACAGAGGCAGGAAATCAGAGGCGGGGAGTTAGAGGCGGGGAATCAGAGGCAGGGAATCAGATGTGCGGAATCAGAGATGGGGAATCAGAGGCAGCGAATCAGAGGCGGGGAACCAAAGGCGGGGAATCAGAGGCCGGGAATCAGAGGCCGGGCATGAGAGGCCGGGAATCAGAGGCCGGGAATCAGAGGCCGGGAATCAGAGATGGGGAATCAGAGGCGGGGAATCAAACACGGGGAATCAGAGCTGGGGAATCAGAGGCGGGGAATCAGAGTTGGGGAATCAGAGTCGGGGAATCAGATATGGGGAAACAGAGGCGGGGAATCAGAGGCGGGGAATCAGAGGCGCAGAAACAGAGGCGGGGTATCAGATATGGGGAATCAGAGATGGGGAATCAGAGGCGGGGAATGGGAGGCAGGGAATCAGACGCGGGGAATCAGAGGCAGGGAATCAGAGCCTGGGAATCAGAGGCGGGGTATCAGAGGCGGGGAAACAGAGGCGGGGAATCAGAGTTGGGGAATCAGAGGCGGGGAATCAGATATGGGGAGTCAGAGGCGGGGAATCAGAGGCAGGGAATCAGATGTGCGGAATCAGAGATGGGGAATCAGAGGCGGGGAATCAGAGGCAGGGAATCAGACGCGGGGAATCAGAGGCAGGGAATCAGACCCTGGGAATAAGAGGCGGGGTATCAGAGGCGGGGAATCAGAGGCAGGGATTCGGATGTGCGGAATATGAGAAGGGGAATCAGAGGTGGGGAATCAGAGTCCAGGAATCACAGAAGGGGAATCAGAGGCGGGGAATCAGAGGCGGGAAAACATAGGTGGGGAATCAGATACGGGGAATAAGAGGTGGGGAATCAGAGGCGGTGAATCAGAGATGGGGAATCAGAGGCGGGGAATTAGAGGCTGGAAATCAGACACGGGGAATCAGAGGCTGTGAATCAGAGGCGGGGAATCAGAGGCGGGGAATCAGAGCTGGGGAATCAGAGGCAGGGAATCAGAGTTGGGGATTCAGAGGCGGGTAATCAGATATGGGGAAACAGAGGCGGGGAATTTGAGGCGGGCAAACAGAGGCGGGGAATCAGATATGGTGAATCAGAGGTTTGGAATCAGAGGTTGTGAAACAGAGATGGGGAATCACAGGCGGGAAATCAGAGGCAGGAAATCAGAGCTGGCGAATCAGAGGCGGGGAATCAGAGCTGGGGAATCACAGGCGGGGAATCAGAGTTTGGGAATCAGAGGCGGGGAATTAGATTTGGGGAAACAGAGGCGGGGAATCAGAGGTGGGGAAACAGAGCTGGGGAATCAGAGGCGTGGAATCAGAGTTGGGGAATCAGAGGCGGGGAATCAGATATGGGGAATCAGAGGTGGGGAATCAGAGGCGCGGAAAGAGAGGCGGGGAATCAGATATGGGGAATCAGAGGTGGGGATCAGGGGCGGGGTATCAGAGGCTGGGTATCAGACACGGGGATCAGAGGCGGGGAATCAGAGATGGGGAATCAGAGGCGGGGAATCAGAGGCAGGGAATCAGACGCGGGGAATCAGAGCTGGGTAATCAGAGGCGGGGAATCAGAGTTGGGGAATCAGAGGCGGGGAATCAGATATGGGGAAACAGAGGTGGCGAATGAAAGGCGGTGAATCAGAGATGGGGAATCAAAGGCGGGGAATCAGAGGCAGGGAATCAAACACGGGGAATCAGAGGTGGGCAATCAGAGCTGGGGAATCAGTGGCGGGGAATCAGAGTTGGGGAATCAAAGGCGGAGAATCAGATATGGGGAAACAGAGGTGGGGAATCAGAGGGAGGGAAACAGAGGTGGGGAATCAGATATGGGGAATCAGAGGTGGGGAATCAAAGGTTTGGAAACAGAGGCAGGGAATCAGAGGCGGGGAATCAGATTCAGGGAATCAGATGTGCGGAATCAGAGATGGGGAATCAGAGGCAGTGAATCAGAGGCAGGGAACCAGAGGCGGGGAATCAGAGGCTGGGAATCAGAGGCCGGGAATGAGAGGCCGGGAATCAGAGGCCGGGGATCAGAGGCCGGGAATCAGAGATGGGAAATCAGAGGCGGGGAATCAAACACGGGGAACCAGAGCTGGGGAATCAGAGGCGGGGAATCAGAGTTGGGGAATCAGAGGCGGGGAATCAGATATGGGGAAACAGAGGCGGGGAAACAGAGGCAGGGAATCAGAGGCGGGGAGTCAGAGGCGGGGAATCAGAGGCAGGGAATCAGATGTGCGGAATCAGAGATGGGGATTCAGGGGCAGCGAATCAGAGGCGGGGAACCAGAGGCGGGTAATCAGATATGGGGAATCAGAGGTGGGGAATCAGAGGCGTGGAAAGAGAGGCGGGGAATCAGATATGGGGAATCAGAGGTGGGGATCAGGGGCGGGGTATCAGAGGCTGGGTATCAGACACGGGGATTCAGAGGCGGGGAATCAGAGATGGGGAATCAGAGGCGGGGAATCAGAGGCGGGGAATCAGAGGCAGGGAATCAGACGCGGGGAATCAGATGCGGGGAATCAGAGCTGGGTAATCAGAGGCGGGGAATCAGAGTTGGGGAATCAGAGGCTGGGAATCAGATATGGGGAAACAGAGGCGGGGAATCAGAGGCGGGGAAACAGAGGCGGGGAATCTGATTGGGGAATCAGAGGTGGTGAATGAAAGGCGGTGAATCAGAGATGGGGAATCAAAGGCGGGGAATCAGAGGCAGGGAATCAAACACGGGGAATCAGAGGTGGGGAATCAGAGCTGGGGAATCAGTGGCGGGGAATCAGAGTTGGGGAATCAGAGGCGGAGAATCAGATATGGGGAAACAGAGGTGGGGAATCAGAGGCAGGTAAACAGAGGTGGGGAATCAGATATGGGGAATCAGAGGTGGGGAATCAAAGGTTTGGAAACAGAGGCAGGGAATCAGAGGCGGGGAGTCAGAGGCGGGGAATCAGATTCAGGGAATCAGATGTGCGGAATCAGAGATGGGGAATCAGAGGCAGCGAATCAGAGGCAGGGAACCAGAGGCGGGGAATCAGAGGCTGGGAATCAGAGGCCGGGAATCAGAGGCCGGGAATCAGAGGCCGGGAATCAGAGGCCGGGAATCAGAGGTGGGGAATCAGAGGCGGGGAATCAAACACTGGGGACCAGAGCTGGGGAATCAGAGGCGGGGAATCAGATATGGGGAGTCAGAGGCGGGGAATCAGAGGCAGGGAATCAGATGTGCGGAATCAGAGATGGGGAATCAGAGGCGGGGAATCAGAGGCAGGGAATCAGACGCGGGGAATCAGAGGCAGGGAATCAGACCCTGGGAATAAGAGGCGGGGTATCAGAGGCGGGGAATCAGAGGCAGGGATTCGGATGTGCGGAATATGAGAAGGGGAATCAGAGGTGGGGAATCAGAGTCCAGGAATCAGAGAAGGGGAATCAGAGGCGGGGAATCAGAGGCGGGAAAACATAGGTGGGGAATCAGATACGGGGAATAAGAGGTGGGGAATCAGAGGCGGTGAATCAGAGATGGGGAATCAGAGGCGGGGAATTAGAGGCTGGAAATCAGACACGGGGAATCAGATATGGTGAATCAGAGGTTTGGAATCAGAGGTTGTGAAACAGAGATGGGGAATCACAGGCGGGAAATCAGAGGCAGGAAATCAGAGCTGGCGAATCAGAGGCGGGGAATCAGAGCTGGGGAATCACAGGCGGGGAATCAGAGTTTGGGAATCAGAGGCGGGGAATTAGATTTGGGGAAACAGAGGCGGGGAATCAGAGGTGGGGAAACAGAGCTGGGGAATCAGAGGCGTGGAATCAGAGTTGGGGAATCAGAGGCGGGGAATCAGATATGGGGAATCAGAGGTGGGGAATCAGAGGCGCGGAAAGAGAGGCGGGGAATCAGATATGGGGAATCAGAGGTGGGGATCAGGGGCGGGGTATCAGAGGCTGGGTATCAGACACGGGGATTCAGAGGCGGGGAATCAGAGATGGGGAATCAGAGGCGGGGAATCAGAGGCGGGGAATCAGAGGCAGGGAATCAGACGCGGGGAATCAGATGCGGGGAATCAGAGCTGGGTAATCAGAGGCGGGGAATCAGAGTTGGGGAATCAGAGGCGGGGAATCAGATATGGGGAAACAGAGGCGGGGAATCAGAGGCGGGGAAACAGAGGCGGGGAATCTGATTGGGGAATCAGAGGTGGTGAATGAAAGGCGGTGAATCAGAGATGGGGAATCAAAGGCGGGGAATCAGAGGCAGGGAATCAAACACGGGGAATCAGAGGTGGGGAATCAGAGCTGGGGAATCAGTGGCGGGGAATCAGAGTTGGGGAATCAGAGGCGGAGAATCAGATGTGGGGAAACAGAGGTGGGGAATCAGAGGCAGGTAAACAGAGGTGGGGAATCAGATATGGGGAATCAGAGGTGGGGAATCAAAGGTTTGGAAACAGAGGCAGGGAATCAGAGGCGGGGAGTCAGAGGCGGGGAATCAGATTCAGGGAATCAGATGTGCGGAATCAGAGATGGGGAATCAGAGGCAGCGAATCAGAGGCAGGGAACCAGAGGCGGGGAATCAGAGGCTGGGAATCAGAGGCCGGGAATCAGAGGCCGGGAATCAGAGGCCGGGAATCAGAGGCCGGGAATCAGAGATGGGGAATCAGAGGCGGGGAATCAAACACTGGGGACCAGAGCTGGGGAATCAGAGGCGGGGAATCAGAGTTGGGGAATCAGAGGCGGGGAATCAGATATGGGGAAACAGAGGCGGGGAAACAGAGGCAGGGAATCAGAGGCGGGGAGTCAGAGGCGGGGAATCAGAGGCAGGGAATCAGATGTGCGGAATCAGAGATGGGGATTCAGGGGCAGCGAATCAGAGGCGGGGAACCAGAGGCGGGGAATGAGAGGCCGGGAATCAGAGGCCGGGAATGAGAGGCCGGGAATCAGAGGCCGGGAATCAGAGGCCGGGAATCAGAGATGGGGAATCAGAGGCGGGGAATCAAACACGGGGAATCAGAGCTGGGGAATCAGAGGCGGGGAATCAGAGTTGGGGAATCAGAGGCGGGGAATCAAATATGGGGAAACAGAGGCGTGGAATCAGAGGCGCAGAAACAGAGGCGGGGTATCAGATATGGGGAATCAGAGGTGGGGAATCAGGGGCGGGGTATCAGAGGCTGGGTATCAGAGGCAGGGAATCAGAGGCGGGGAATCAGAGGCGGGGAATCAGAGGCAGGGTTTCGGATGTGCGGAATCAGAGATGGGGAATCAGAGGTGGGGAATCAGAGTCCAGGAATCAGAGATGGGGAATCAGAGGCGGGGAATCAGAGGTGGGGAATCAGAGGCGGGGAATCAGAGGCAGGGAATCAGACGCGGGGAATCAGAGGCTGGGAATCAGAGCCTGGGAATCAGAGGCGGGGAATCAGAGGCAGGGAAAGAGAGGCGGGGAATCAGATATGGGGACTCAGAGGTGGGGAATCAGAGGTTGGGAATCAGAGGCAGGGAATCAGAGGCGGGGAATCAGAGGCGGGGAATCAGAGGCAGGGAATCAGAGATGGGGAATCAGAGGCGGGGAATCAGAGGCGGAAAAACATAGGTGGGGAATCAGATACGGGGAATCAGAGGTGGGGATTCAGAGGCGGTGAATCAGAGATGGGGAATCAGAGGCGGGGAATCAGAGGATGGAAATCAGACACGGGGAATCAGAGGCTGTGAATCAAAGGCGAGGAATCAGAGGCGGGTAATCAGAGCTGGGGAATCAGAGGCAGGGAATCAGAGTTGGGGATTCAGAGGCGGGGAATCAGATATGGGGAAACAGAGGCGGGGAATTAGAGGCGGGCAAACAGAGGCGGGGCATCAGATATGGTGAATCAGAGGTGGGGAATCAGAGGTTGTGAATCAGAGATGGGGTATCACAGGCGGGAAATCAGAGGCAGGGAATCAGAGCTGGGGAATCAGAGGCAGGGAATCAGAGCTGGGTTATCAGAGGCAGGGAATCAGAGTTGGGGATTCAGAGGCGGGGAATCAGAGCTGGGGAATCAGAGGCGGGGAATCAGAGGCAGGGAATCAGAGGCGGGGAATCAGAGGCAGGGAATCAGATATGGGGATTCAGAGGTAGGGAATCAGAGGTTGGGAATCAGAGGCAGGGAATCGGAGGCAGGGAATCAGAGGCAGGGAATCAGATGTGGGGAATCACAGGCGGGGTATCAGAGCTGGGGAATCAGAGTCGGGGAATCAGAGTTTGGGAATCAGAGGCGGGGAATTAGATATGGGGAAACAGAGGCGGGGAATCAGAGGTGGGGAAACAGAGCTGGGGAATCAGAGGCGGGGAATCAGAGTTGGGGAATCAGAGGCGGGGAATCAGATATGGGGAATCAGAGGCGGGGAATCAGAGGCGCGGAAAGAGAGGCGGGGCATCAGATATGGGGAATCAGAGGTGGGGAATCAGATATGGGGAAACAGAGGCGGGGAATCAGAGGCGGGGAAACGGAGGTGGGGAATCTGATATGGGGAATCAGAGGTGGCGAATGAAAGGCGGTGAATCAGAGATGGGGAATCAGAGGCGGGGAATCAGAGGCAGGGAATCAAACACGGGGAATCAGAGGTGGGGAATCAGAGCTGGGGAATCAGAGGCGGGGAATCAGAGTTGGGGAATCAGAGGCGGGGAATCAGATATGGGGAAACAAAGGTGGGGAATCAGAGGCAGGGAAACAGAGGTGGGGCATCAGATATGGGGAATCAGAGGTGGGGAATCAGAGGTTGGGAAACAGAGGCAGGGAATCAGAGGCGGGGAGTCAAAGGCGGGAAATCAGAGGCAGGGAATAAGATGTGCGGAATCAGAGATGGGGAATCAGAGGCAGCGAATCAGAGGCGGGGAACCAGAGGCGGGGAATGAGAGGCCGGGAATCAGAGGCCGGGAATGAGAGGCTGGGAATCAGTGGCCGGGAATCAGAGGCCGGGAATCAGAGATGGGGAATCAGAGGCGGGGGACCAGAGGCGGGGAATCAAAGGCGCAGAAACAGAGGCGGGGTATCAGATATGGGGAATCAGAGGTGGGGAATCAGATACGGGGAATCAGAGGTGGGGAATCAGAGGCGGTGAATCAGAGGCGGGGAATCAGAGGCGGGGAATCAGAGCTGGGGAATCAGAGGCAGGGAATCAGAGTTGGGGATTCAGAGGCGGGGAATCAGATATGGGGAAACAGAGGCGGGGAATTAGAGGCGGGAAAACAGAGGCGGGGAACCAGAGGCGGGGAATCAGATATGGGGAATCAGAGGTGGGGAATCAGAGGCGCGGAAAGAGAGGCGGGGAATCAGATATGGGGAATCAGAGGTGGGGATCAGGGGCGGGGTATCAGAGGCTGGGTATCAGACACGGGGATTCAGAGGCGGGGAATCAGAGATGGGGAATCAGAGGCGGGGAATCAGAGGCGGGGAATCAGAGGCAGGGAATCAGACGCGGGGAATCAGATGCGGGGAATCAGAGCTGGGTAATCAGAGGCGGGGAATCAGAGTTGGGGAATCAGAGGCGGGGAATCAGATATGGGGAAACAGAGGCGGGGAATCAGAGGCGGGGAAACAGAGGCGGGGAATCTGATTGGGGAATCAGAGGTGGTGAATGAAAGGCGGTGAATCAGAGATGGGGAATCAAAGGCGGGGAATCAGAGGCAGGGAATCAAACACGGGGAATCAGAGGTGGGGAATCAGAGCTGGGGAATCAGTGGCGGGGAATCAGAGTTGGGGAATCAGAGGCGGAGAATCAGATGTGGGGAAACAGAGGTGGGGAATCAGAGGCAGGTAAACAGAGGTGGGGAATCAGATATGGGGAATCAGAGGTGGGGAATCAAAGGTTTGGAAACAGAGGCAGGGAATCAGAGGCGGGGAGTCAGAGGCGGGGAATCAGATTCAGGGAATCAGATGTGCGGAATCAGAGATGGGGAATCAGAGGCAGCGAATCAGAGGCAGGGAACCAGAGGCGGGGAATCAGAGGCTGGGAATCAGAGGCCGGGAATCAGAGGCCGGGAATCAGAGGCCGGGAATCAGAGGCCGGGAATCAGAGATGGGGAATCAGAGGCGGGGAATCAAACACTGGGGACCAGAGCTGGGGAATCAGAGGCGGGGAATCAGAGTTGGGGAATCAGAGGCGGGGAATCAGATATGGGGAAACAGAGGCGGGGAAACAGAGGCAGGGAATCAGAGGCGGGGAGTCAGAGGCGGGGAATCAGAGGCAGGGAATCAGATGTGCGGAATCAGAGATGGGGATTCAGGGGCAGCGAATCAGAGGCGGGGAACCAGAGGCGGGGAATGAGAGGCCGGGAATCAGAGGCCGGGAATGAGAGGCCGGGAATCAGAGGCCGGGAATCAGAGGCCGGGAATCAGAGATGGGGAATCAGAGGCGGGGAATCAAACACGGGGAATCAGAGCTGGGGAATCAGAGGCGGGGAATCAGAGTTGGGGAATCAGAGGCGGGGAATCAAATATGGGGAAACAGAGGCGTGGAATCAGAGGCGCAGAAACAGAGGCGGGGTATCAGATATGGGGAATCAGAGGTGGGGAATCAGGGGCGGGGTATCAGAGGCTGGGTATCAGAGGCAGGGAATCAGAGGCGGGGAATCAGAGGCGGGGAATCAGAGGCAGGGTTTCGGATGTGCGGAATCAGAGATGGGGAATCAGAGGTGGGGAATCAGAGTCCAGGAATCAGAGATGGGGAATCAGAGGCGGGGAATCAGAGGTGGGGAATCAGAGGCGGGGAATCAGAGGCAGGGAATCAGACGCGGGGAATCAGAGGCTGGGAATCAGAGCCTGGGAATCAGAGGCGGGGAATCAGAGGCAGGGAAAGAGAGGCGGGGAATCAGATATGGGGACTCAGAGGTGGGGAATCAGAGGTTGGGAATCAGAGGCAGGGAATCAGAGGCGGGGAATCAGAGGCGGGGAATCAGAGGCAGGGAATCAGAGATGGGGAATCAGAGGCGGGGAATCAGAGGCGGAAAAACATAGGTGGGGAATCAGATACGGGGAATCAGAGGTGGGGATTCAGAGGCGGTGAATCAGAGATGGGGAATCAGAGGCGGGGAATCAGAGGCTGGAAATCAGACACGGGGAATCAGAGGCTGTGAATCAAAGGCGAGGAATCAGAGGCGGGTAATCAGAGCTGGGGAATCAGAGGCAGGGAATCAGAGTTGGGGATTCAGAGGCGGGGAATCAGATATGGGGAAACAGAGGCGGGGAATTAGAGGCGGGCAAACAGAGGCGGGGCATCAGATATGGTGAATCAGAGGTGGGGAATCAGAGGTTGTGAATCAGAGATGGGGAATCACAGGCGGGAAATCAGAGGCAGGGAATCAGAGCTGGGGAATCAGAGGCAGGGAATCAGAGCTGGGTTATCAGAGGCAGGGAATCAGAGTTGGGGATTCAGAGGCGGGGAATCAGAGCTGGGGAATCAGAGGCGGGGAATCAGAGGCAGGGAATCAGAGGCGGGGAATCAGAGGCAGGGAATCAGATATGGGGATTCAGAGGTAGGGAATCAGAGGTTGGGAATCAGAGGCAGGGAATCGGAGGCAGGGAATCAGAGGCAGGGAATCAGATGTGGGGAATCACAGGCGGGGTATCAGAGCTGGGGAATCAGAGTCGGGGAATCAGAGTTTGGGAATCAGAGGCGGGGAATTAGATATGGGGAAACAGAGGCGGGGAATCAGAGGTGGGGAAACAGAGCTGGGGAATCAGAGGCGGGGAATCAGAGTTGGGGAATCAGAGGCGGGGAATCAGATATGGGGAATCAGAGGCGGGGAATCAGAGGCGCGGAAAGAGAGGCGGGGCATCAGATATGGGGAATCAGAGGTGGGGAATCAGATATGGGGAAACAGAGGCGGGGAATCAGAGGCGGGGAAACGGAGGTGGGGAATCTGATATGGGGAATCAGAGGTGGCGAATGAAAGGCGGTGAATCAGAGATGGGGAATCAGAGGCGGGGAATCAGAGGCAGGGAATCAAACACGGGGAATCAGAGGTGGGGAATCAGAGCTGGGGAATCAGAGGCGGGGAATCAGAGTTGGGGAATCAGAGGCGGGGAATCAGATATGGGGAAACAAAGGTGGGGAATCAGAGGCAGGGAAACAGAGGTGGGGAATCAGATATGGGGAATCAGAGGTGGGGAATCAGAGGTTGGGAAACAGAGGCAGGGAATCAGAGGCGGGGAGTCAAAGGCGGGAAATCAGAGGCAGGGAATAAGATGTGCGGAATCAGAGATGGGGAATCAGAGGCAGCGAATCAGAGGCGGGGAACCAGAGGCGGGGAATGAGAGGCCGGGAATCAGAGGCCGGGAATGAGAGGCTGGGAATCAGTGGCCGGGAATCAGAGGCCGGGAATCAGAGATGGGGAATCAGAGGCGGGGGACCAGAGGCGGGGAATCAAAGGCGCAGAAACAGAGGCGGGGTATCAGATATGGGGAATCAGAGGTGGGGAATCAGATACGGGGAATCAGAGGTGGGGAATCAGAGGCGGTGAATCAGAGGCGGGGAATCAGAGGCGGGGAATCAGAGCTGGGGAATCAGAGGCAGGGAATCAGAGTTGGGGATTCAGAGGCGGGGAATCAGATATGGGGAAACAGAGGCGGGGAATTAGAGGCGGGAAAACAGAGGCGGGGAATCAGATATGGTGAATCAGAGGTGGGGAATCAGAGGTTGTGAATCAGAGATGGGGAATCACAGGCGGGAAATCAGAGGCAGGGAATCAGAGCTGGGGAATCAGAGGCGGGGAATCAGAGCTGGGGAATCAGAGGCAGGGAATCAGAGTTGGGGATTCAGAGGCGGGGAATCAGAGCTGGGGAATCAGAGGCGGGGAATCAGAGGCAGGGAATCAGAGGCGGGGAATCAGAGGCAGGGAATCAGATATGGGGATTCAGAGGTGGGGAATCAGAGGTTGGGAATCAGAGGCAGGGAATCGGAGGCAGGGAATCAGATGTGGGGAATCAGAGGCGGGGAATCAGAGCTGGGGATTCAGAGGCGGGGAATCAGAGTTGGGGATTCAGAGGCGGGGAATCAGAGCTGGGGAATCAGAGGCGGGGAATCAGAGGCAGGGAATCAGAGGCGGGGAATCAGAGGCAGGGAATCAGATGTGGGGAATCAGAGGCGGGGAATCAGAGCTGGGGAATCAGAGTCGGGGAATCAGAGTTTGGGAATCAGAGGCGGGGAATCAGATATGGGGAAGCAGAGGTGGGGAATCAGAGGCGCGGAAAGAGAGGCGGGGAATCAGATATGGGGAATCAGAGGTGGGGAATCAGATATGGGGAAACAGAGGCGGAGAATCAGAGGCGGGGAAACAGAGGTGGGGAATCTGATATGGGGAATCAGAGGTGGCGAATGAAAGGCGGTGAATCTGAGATGGGGAATCAGAGGCGGGGAATCAGAGGCAGGGAATCAAACACGGGGAATCAGAGGTTGGGAATCAGAGCTGGGGAATCAGAGGCGGGGAATCAGAGTTGGGGAATCAGAGGCAGGGAATCAGATATGGGGAAACAGAGGTGGGGAATCAGAGGCAGGGAAACAGAGGTGGGGAATCAGATATGGGAATCAGAGGTGGGGAATCAGAGGTTGGGAAACAGAGGCAGGGAATCAGAGGCGGGGAGTCAGAGTCGGGGAATCAGAGGCAGGGAATCAGATGTGCGGAATCAGAGATGGGGAATCAGAGGCAGCGAATCAGAGGCGGGGAACCAAAGGCGGGGAATCAGAGTTTGGGAATCAGAGGCGGGGAATTAGATTTGGGGAAACAGAGGCGGGGAATCAGAGGTGGGGAATCAGAGCTGGGGAATCAGAGGCGTGGAATCAGAGTTGGGGAATCAGAGGCGGGGAATCAGATATGGGGAATCAGAGGCGGGGAATCAGAGGCGCGGAAAGAGAGGCGGGGAATCAGATATGGGGAATCAGAGGCGGGGATCAGGGGCAGGGTATCAGAGGCTGGGTATCAGACACGGGGATTCAGAGGCGGGGAATCAGAGATGGGGAATCAGAGGCGGGGAATCAGAGGCAGGGAATCAGACGCGGGGAATCAGATGCGGGGAATCAGAGCTGGGTAATCAGAGGCGGGGAATCAGAGTTGGGGAATCAGAGGCGGGGAATCAGATATGGGGAAACAGAGGCGGGGAATCAGAGGCGGGGAAACAGAGGTGGGGAATCTGATTGGGGAATCAGAGGTGGCGAATGAAAGGCGGTGAATCAGAGATGGGGAATCAAAGGCGGGGAATCAGAGGCAGGGAATCAAACACGGGGAATCAGAGGTGGGGAATCAGAGCTGGGGAATCAGTGGCGGGGAATCAGAGTTGGGGAATCAGAGGCGGCGAATCAGATATGGGGAAACAGAGGTGGGGAATCAGAGGCAGGGAAACAGAGGTGGGGAATCAGATATGGGGAATCAGAGGTGGGGAATCAAAGGTTTGGAAACAGAGGCAGGGAATCAGAGGCGGGGAGTCAGAGGCGGGGAATCAGATTCAGGGAATCAGATGTGCGGAATCAGAGATGGGGAATCAGAGGCAGCGAATCAGAGGCGGGGAACCAGAGGCGGGGAATCAGAGGCTGGGAATCAGAGGCCGGGAATGAGAGGCCGGGAATCAGAGGCCGGGAATCAGAGGCCGGGAATCAGAGATGGGGAATCAGAGGCGGGGAATCAAACACCGGGAAACAGAGCTGGGGAATCAGAGGCGGGGAATCAGAGTTGGGGAATCAGAGGCGGGGAATCAGATATGGGGAAACAGAGGCGGGGAAACAGAGGCAGGGAATCAGAGGCGGGGAGTCAGAGGCGGGGAATCAGAGGCAGGGAATCAGATGTGCGGAATCAGAGATGGGGATTCAGGGGCAGCGAATCAGAGGAGGGGAACCAGAGGCGGGGAATCAGAGGCCGGGAATCAGAGGCCGGGAATGAGAGGCCGGGAATCAGAGGCCGGGAATCAGAGGCCGGGAATCAGAGATGGGGAATCAGAGGCGGGGAATCAAACACGGGGAATCAGAGCTGGGGAATCAGAGGCGGGGAATCAAAGTTGGGGAATCAGAGGCGGGGAATCAAATATGGGGAAACAGAGGCGGGGAATCAGAGGCGGGGAATCAGAGGCGCAGAAACAGAGGCGGGGTATCAGATATGGGGAATCAGAGGTGGGGAATCAGGGGCGGGGTATCAGAGGCTGGGTATCAGACACGGGGATTCAGAGGCGGGGAATCAGAGATGGGGAATCAGAGGCGGGGAATCAGAGGCAGGGAATCAGACGCGGGGAATCAGAGGCGGGGAATCAGAGGCAGGGAAAGAGAGGCGGGGAATCAGACGCGGGGAATCAGAGGCGGGGAATCAGAGGCAGGGAAAGAGAGGCTTGGAATCAGATATGGGGACTCAGAGGTGGGGAATCAGAGGTTGGGAATCAGAGGCAGGGAATCAGAGGCGCGGAATCAGAGGCGGGGAATCAGAGGCAGGGTTTCGGATGTGCGGAATCAGAGATGGGGAATCAGAGGTGGGGAATCAGAGTCCAGGAATCAGAGATGGGGAATCAGAGGCGGGGAATCAGAGGCGGAAAAACATAGGTGGGGAATCAGATACGGGGAATCAGAGGTGGGGAATCAGAGGCGGTGAATCAGAGATGGGGAATCAGAGGCGGGGAATAAGAGGCTGGAAATCAGACACGGGGAATCAGAGGCTGTGAATCAAAGGCGGGGAATCAGAGGCGGGTAATCAGAGCTGGGGAATCTGAGGCAGGGAATCAGAGTTGGGGATTCAGAGGCGGGGAATCAGATATGGGGAAACAGATGCGGGAAATTAGAGGCGGGCAAACAGAGGCAGGGAATCAGATATGGTGAATCAGAGGTGGGGAATCAGAGGTTGTGAATCAGAGATGGGGAATCACAGGCGGGAAATCAGAGGCAGGGAATCAGAGCTGGGGAATCAGAGGCACGGAATCAGAGCTGGGGAATCAGAGGCAGGGAATCAGAGTTGGGGATTCAGAGGCGGGGAATCAGAGCTGTGGAATCAGAGGCGGGGAATCAGAGGCAGGGAATCAGAGGCGGGGAATCAGAGGCAGGGAATCAGATATGGGGATTCAGAGGTGGGGAATCAGAGGTTGGGAATCAGAGGCAGGGAATCGGAGGCAGGGAATCAGAGGCAGGGAATCAGATGTGGGGAATCATAGGCGGGGTATCAGAGCTGGGGAATCAGAGTCGGGGAATCAGAGTTTGGGAATCAGAGGCGCGGAATTAGATATGGGGAAACAGAGGCGGGGAATCAGAGGTGGGGAAACAGAGCTGGGGAATCAGAGGCGGGGAATCAGAGTTGGGGAATCAGAGGCGGGGAATCAGATATGGGGAATCAGAGGCGGGGAATCAGAGGCGCGGAAAGAGAGGCGGGGCATCAGATATGGGGAATCAGAGGTGGGGAATCAGATATGGGGAAACAGAGGCGGGGAATCAGAGGCGGGGAAACAGAGGTGGGGAATCTGATATGGGGAATCAGAGGTGGCGAATGAAAGGCGGTGAATCAGAGATGGGGAATCAGAGGCGGGGAATCAGAGGCAGGGAATCAAACACGGGGTATCAGAGGTGGGGAATCAGAGCTGGGGAATCAGAGGCGGGGAATCAGAGTTGGGGAATCAGAGGCGGGGAATCAGATATGGGGAAACAAAGGTGGGGAATCAGAGGCAGGGAAACAGAGGTGGGGAATCAGAGGCGGGGAATCAGAGGCGCAGAAACAGAGGCGGGGTATCAGATATGGGGAATCAGAGGTGGGGAATCAGGGGCGGGGTATCAGAGGCTGGGTATCAGACACGGGGATTCAGAGGCGGGGAATCAGAGATGGGGAATCAGAGGCGGGGAATCAGAGGCAGGGAATCAGACGCGGGGAATCAGAGGCAGGGAATCAGAGCCTGGGAATCAGAGGCGGGGTATCAGAGGCGGGGAAACAGAGGCGGGGAATCAGAGGCGGGGAATCAGAGGCGGGGAATCAGATATGGGGAGTCAGAGGCGGGGAATCAGAGGCAGGGAATCAGATGTGCGGAATCAGAGATGGGGAATCAGAGGCGGGGAATCAGAGGCAGGGAATCAGACGCGGGGAATCAGAGGCAGGGAATCAGACCCCGGGAATAAGAGGCGGGGTATCAGAGGCGGGGAAACAGAGGCGGGGAATCAGATATGGGGACTCAGAGGTGGGGAATCAGATGTTGGGAATCAGAGGCAGGGAATCAGAGGCGGGGAATCAGAGGCGGGGAATCAGAGGCAGGGATTCGGATGTGCGGAATATGAGAAGGGGAATCAGAGGCAGGGAATCAGAGGCGGGGAATCAGAGGCAGGGAATCAGATATGGGGATTCAGAGGTGGGGAATCAGAGGTTGGGAATCAGAGGCAGGGAATCAGAGTTTGGGAATCAGAGGCGGGGAATTAGATATGGGGAAACAGAGGCGGGGAATCAGAGGCGGGGAGTCAGAGGCGGGGAATCAGAGGCAGGGAATCAGATGTGCGGAATCAGAGATGGGGAATCAGAGGCAGCGAATCAGAGGCGGGGAACCAGAGGCGGGGATTCAGAGGCGGGGAATCAGATATGGGGAAACAGAGGCGGGGAATTAGAGGCGGGCAAACAGAGGCGGGGAATCAGATATGGGGAATCAGAGGTGGGGAATCAGAGGTTGTGAATCAGAGATGGGGAATCACAGGCGGGAAATTAGAGGCAGGGAATCAGAGCTGGGGAATCAGAGGCGGGGAATCAGAGCTGGGGAATCAGAGGCAGGGAATCAGAGTTGGGGATTCAGAGGCGGGGAATCAGAGCTGGGGAATCAGAGGCGGGGAATCAGAGGCAGGGAATCAGAGGCGGGGAATCAGAGCTGGGGAATCAGAGTCGGGGAATCAGAGTTTGGGAATCAGAGGCGGGGAATTAGATATGGGGAAACAGAGGCGGGGAATCAGAGGTGGGGAAACAGAGTTGGGGAATCAGAGGCGGGGAACCAGAGTTGGGGAATCAGAGGCGGGGAATCAGATATGGGGAAGCAGAGGTGGGGAATCAGAGGCGCGGAAAGAGAGGCGGGGAATCAGATATGGGGAATCAGAGGTGGGGAATCAGATATGGGGAAACAGAGGCGGGGAATCAGAGGCGGGGAAACAGAGGTGGGGAATCTGATATGGGGAATCAGAGGTGGCGAATGAAAGGCGGTGAATCTGAGATGGGGAATCAGAGGATGGGAATCAGAGGCAGGGAATCAAACACGGGGAATCAGAGGTGGGGAATCAGAGCTGGGGAATCAGAGGCGGGGAATCAGAGTTGGGGAATCAGAGGCGGGGAATCAGATATGGGGAAACAGAGGTGGGGAATCAGAGGCAGGGAAACAGAGGTGGGGAATCAGATATGGGGAATCAGAGGTGGGGAATCAGAGGTTGGGAAACAGAGGCAGGGAATCAGAGGCGGGGAGTCAGAGGCGGGGAATCAGAGGCAGGGAATCAGATGTGCGGAATCAGAGATGGGGAATCAGAGGCAGCGAATCAGAGGCGGGGAACCAAAGGCGGGGAATCAGAGGCCGGGAATCAGAGGCCGGGAATGAGAGGCCGGGAATCAGAGGCCGGGAATCAGAGGCCGGGAATCAGAGATGGGGAATCAGAGGCGGGGAATCAAACACGGGGAATCAGAGCTGGGGAATCAGAGGCGGGGAATCAGAGTTGGGGAATCAGAGTCGGGGAATCAGATATGGGGAAACAGAGGCGGGGAATCAGAGGCGGGGAATCAGACGCGGGGAATCAGAGGCAGGGAATCAGAGCCTGGGAATCAGAGGCGGGGTATCAGAGGCGGGGAAACAGAGGTGGGGAATCAAAGGTTTGGAAACAGAGGCAGGGAATCAGAGGCGGGGAGTCAGAGGCGGGGAATCAGATTCAGGGAATCAGATGTGCGGAATCAGAGATGGGGAATCAGAGGCAGCGAATCAGAGGCGGGGAAACAGAGGCGGGGAATCAGAGGCTGGGAATCAGAGGCCGGGAATGAGAGGGCGGGAATCAGAGGCCGGGAATCAGAGGCCGGGAATCAGAGATGGGGAATCAGAGGCGGGGAATCAAACACGGGGAACCAGAGCTATGGAATCAGAGGCGGGGAATCAGAGTTGGGGAATCAGAGGCGGGGAATCAGATATGGGGAAACAGAGGCGGGGAAACAGAGGCAGGGAATCAGAGGCGGGGAGTCAGAGGCGGGGAATCAGAGGCAGGGAATCAGATGTGCGGAATCAGAGATGGGGATTCAGGGGCAGCGAATCAGAGGCGGGGAACCAGAGGCGGGGAATCAGAGGCCGGGAATCAGAGGCCGGGAATGAGAGGCCTGGAATCAGAGGCCGGGAATCAGAGGCCGGGAATCAGAGATGGGGAATCAGAGGCGGGGAATCAAACACGGGGAATCAGAGCTGGGGAATCAGAGGCGGGGAATCAAAGTTGGGGAATCAGAGGCGGGGAATCAAATATGGGGAAACAGAGGCGGGGAATCAGAGTCGGGGAATCAGAGGCGCAGAAACAGAGGCGGGGTATCAGATATGGGGAATCAGAGGTGGGGAATCAGGGGCGGGGTATCATAGGCTGGATATCAGACACGGGGATTCAGAGGCGGGGAATCAGAGATGGGGAATCAGAGGCGGGGAATCAGAGGCAGGGAATCAGACGCGGGGAATCAGAGGCGGGGAATCAGAGGCAGGGAAAGAGAGGCGGGGAATCAGATATGGGGACTCAGAGGCGGGGAATCAGAGGCGGGGAATCAGAGGCAGGGTTTCGGATGTGCGGAATCAGAGATGGGGAATCAGAGGTGGGAAATCAGAGTCCAGGAATCAGAGATGGGGAATCAGAGGCGGGGAATCAGAGGCGGAAAAACATAGGTGGGGAATCAGATACGGGGAATCAGAGGTGGGGAATCAGAGGCGGTGAATCAGAGATGGGGAATCAGAGGCGGGGAATCAGAGGCTGGAAATCAGACACGGGGAATCAGAGGCAGGGAATCAGACGCGGGGAATCAGAGGCGGGGAATCAGAGGCAGGGAAAGAGAGGCGGGGAATCAGATATGGGGACTCAGAGGTGGGGAATCAGAGGTTGGGAATCAGAGGCAGGGAATCAGAGGCGGGGAATCAGAGGCGGGGAATCAGAGGCAGGGTTTCGGATGTGCGGAATCAGAGATGGGGAATCAGAGGTGGGAAATCAGAGTCCAGGAATCAGAGATGGGGAATCAGAGGCGGGGAATCAGAGGCGGAAAAACATAGGTGGGGAATCAGATACGGGGAATCAGAGGTGGGGAATCAGAGGCGGTGAATCAGAGATGGGGAATCAGAGGCGGGGAATCAGAGGCTGGAAATCAGACACGGGGAATCAGAGGCAGGGAATCAGAGTTGGGGATTCAGAGGCGGGGAATCAGATATGGTGAATCAGAGGTGGGGAATCAGAGGTTGTGAATCAGAGATGGGGAATCACAGGCGGGAAATCAGAGGCAGGGAATCAGAGCTGGGGAATCAGAGGCACGGAATCAGAGCTGGGGAATCAGAGGCAGGGAATCAGAGTTGGGGATTCAGAGGCGGGGAATCAGAGCTGTGGAATCAGAGGCTGGGAATCAGAGGCAGGGAATCAGAGGCGGGGAATCAGAGGCAGGGAATCAGATATGGGGATTCAGAGGTGGGGAATCAGAGGTTGGGAATCAGAGGCAGGGAATCGGAGGCAGGGAATCAGAGGCAGGGAATCAGATGTGGGGAATCATAGGCGGGGTATCAGAGCTGGGGAATCAGAGTCGGGGAATCAGAGTTTGGGAATCAGAGGCGGGGAATTAGATATGGGGAAACAGAGGCGGGGAATCAGAGGTGGGGAAACAGAGCTGGGGAATCAGAGGCGGGGAATCAGAGTTGGGGAATCAGAGGCGGGGAATCAGATATGGGGAATCAGAGGCGGGGAATCAGAGGCGCGGAAAGAGAGGTGGGGCATCAGATATGGGGAATCAGAGGTGGGGAATCAGATATGGGGAAACAGAGGCGGGGAATCAGAGGCGGGGAAACAGAGGTGGGGAATCAGAGGCAGGGAATCAAACACGGGGTATCAGAGGTGGGGAATCAGAGCTGGGGAATCAGAGGCGGGGAATCAGAGTTGGGGAATCAGAGGAGGGGAATCAGATATGGGGAAACAAAGGTGGGGAATCAGAGGCAGGGAAACAGAGGTGGGGAATCAGAGGCGGGGAATCAGAGGCGCAGAAACAGAGGCGGGGTATCAGATATGGGGAATCAGAGGTGGGGAATCAGGGGCGGGGTATCAGAGGCTGGGTATCAGACACGGGGATTCAGAGGCGGGGAATCAGAGATGGGGAATCAGAGGCGGGGAATCAGAGGCAGGGAATCAGACGCGGGGAATCAGAGGCAGGGAATCAGAGCCTGGGAATCAGAGGCGGGGTATCAGAGGCGGGGAAACAGAGGCGGGGAATCAGAGTTGGGGAATCAGAGGAGGGGAATCAGATATGGGGAGTCAGAGGCGGGGAATCAGAGGCAGGGAATCAGATGTGCGGAATCAGAGATGGGGAATCAGAGGCGGGGAATCAGAGGCAGGGAATCAGACGCGGGGAATCAGAGGCAGGGAATCAGACCCTGGGAATAAGAGGCGGGGTATCAGAGGCGGGGAAACAGAGGCGGGGAATCAGATATGGGGACTCAGAGGTGGGGAATCAGATGTTGGGAATCAGAGGCAGGGAATCAGAGGCGGGGAATCAGAGGCGGGGAATCAGAGGCAGGGATTCGGATGTGCGGAATATGAGAAGGGGAATCAGAGGCAGGGAATCAGAGGCGGGGAATCAGA
Source organism: Narcine bancroftii (assembly GCF_036971445.1). Classification (NCBI taxonomy): domain Eukaryota; kingdom Metazoa; phylum Chordata; class Chondrichthyes; order Torpediniformes; family Narcinidae; genus Narcine; species Narcine bancroftii. The sequence continues at coordinate 58,501,875 of NC_091474.1, forward strand.
GGCAGGGAATCAGCTATGGGGATTCAGAGGTGGGGAATCAGAGGTTGGGAATCAGAGGCAGGGAATCAGAGTTTGGGAATCAGAGGCGGGGAATTAGATATGGGGAAACAGAGGCGGGGAATCAGAGGCGGGGAGTCAGAGGCGGGGAATCAGAGGCAGGGAATCAGATGTGCGGAATCAGAGATGGGGAATCAGAGGCAGCGAATCAGAGGCGGGGAACCAGAGGCGGGGATTCAGAGGCGGGGAATCAGATATGGGGAAACAGAGGCGGGGAATTAGAGGCGGGCAAACAGAGGCGGGGAATCAGATATGGGGAATCAGAGGTGGGGAATCAGAGGTTGTGAATCAGAGATGGGGAATCACAGGCGGGAAATCAGAGGCAGGGAATCAGAGCTGGGGAATCAGAGGCGGGGAATCAGAGCTGGGGAATCAGAGGCAGGGAATCAGAGTTGGGGATTCAGAGGCGGGGAATCAGAGCTGGGGAATCAGAGGCGGGGAATCAGAGGCAGGGAATCAGAGGCGGGGAATCAGAGCTGGGGAATCAGAGTCGGGGAATCAGAGTTTGGTAATCAGAGGCGGGGAATTAGATATGGGGAAACAGAGGCGGGGAATCAGAGGTGGGGAAACAGAGTTGGGGAATCAGAGGCGGGGAATCAGAGTTGGGGAATCAGAGGCGGGGAATCAGATATGGGGAAGCAGAGGTGGGGAATCAGAGGCGCGGAAAGAGAGGCGGGGAATCAGATATGGGGAATCAGAGGTGGGGAATCAGATATGGGGAAACAGAGGCGGGGAATCAGAGGCGGGGAAACAGAGGTGGGGAATCTGATATGGGGAATCAGAGGTGGCGAATGAAAGGCGGTGAATCTGAGATGGGGAATCAGAGGATGGGAATCAGAGGCAGGGAATCAAACACGGGGAATCAGAGGTGGGGAATCAGAGCTGGGGAATCAGAGGCGGGGAATCAGAGTTGGGGAATCAGAGGCGGGGAATCAGATATGGGGAAACAGAGGTTGGGAATCAGAGGCAGGGAAACAGAGGTGGGGAATCAGATATGGGCAATCAGAGGTGGGGAATCAGAGGTTGGGAAACAGAGGCAGGGAATCAGAGGCGGGGAGTCAGAGGCGGGGAATCAGAGGCAGGGAATCAGATGTGCGGAATCAGAGATGGGGAATCAGAGGCAGCGAATCAGAGGCGGGGAACCAAAGGCGGGGAATCAGAGGCCGGGAATCAGAGGCCGGGAATGAGAGGCCGGGGATCAGAGGCCGGGAATCAGAGGCCGGGAATCAGAGATGGGGAATCAGAGGCGGGGAATCAAACACGGGGAATCAGAGCTGGGGAATCAGAGGCGGGGAATCAGAGTTGGGGAATCAGAGTCGGGGAATCAGATATGGGGAAACAGAGGCGGGGAATCAGAGGCGGGGAATCAGAGGCGCAGAAACAGAGGCGGGGTATCAGATATGGGGAATCAGAGGTGGGGAATCAGGGGCGGGGTATCAGAGGCTGGGTATCAGACACGGGGATTCAGAGGCGGGGAATCAGAGATGGGGAATCAGAGGCGGGGAATCAGAGGCAGGGAATCAGACGCGGGGAATCAGAGGCAGGGAATCAGAGCCTGGGAATCAGAGGCGGGGTATCAGAGGCGGGGAAACAGAGGCGGGGAATCAGAGTTGGGGAATCAGAGGCGGGGAATCAGATATGGGGAGTCAGAGGCGGGGAATCAGAGGCAGGGAATCAGATGTGCGGAATCAGAGATGGGGAATCAGAGGCGGGGAATCAGAGGCAGGGAATCAGACGCGGGGAATCAGAGGCAGGGAATCAGACCCTGGGAATAAGAGGCGGGGTATCAGAGGCGGGGAAACAGAGGCGGGGAATCAGATATGGGGACTCAGAGGTGGGGAATCAGATGTTGGGAATCAGAGGCAGGGAATCAGAGGCGGGGAATCAGAGGCGGGGAATCAGAGGCAGGGATTCGGATGTGCGGAATATGAGAAGGGGAATCAGAGGTGGGGAATCAGAGTCCAGGAATCAGAGAAGGGGAATCAGAGGCGGGGAATCAGAGGCGGGAAAACATAGGTGGGGAATCAGATACGGGGAATAAGAGGTGGGGAATCAGAGGCGGTGAATCAGAGATGGGGAATCAGAGGCGGGGAATTAGAGGCTGGAAATCAGACACGGGGAATCAGAGGCTGTGAATCAGAGGCGGGGAATCAGAGGCGGGGAATCAGAGTTGGGGATTCAGAGGCGGGGAATCAGATATGGGGAAACAGAGGCGGGAAATTAGAGGCGGGCAAACAGAGGCAGGGAATCAGATATGGTGAATCAGAGGTGGGGAATCAGAGGTTGTGAATCAGAGATGGGGAATCACAGGCGGGAAATCAGAGGCAGGGAATCAGAGCTGGGGAATCAGAGGCACGGAATCAGAGCTGGGGAATCAGAGGCAGGGAATCAGAGTTGGGGATTCAGAGGCGGGGAATCAGAGCTGTGGAATCAGAGGCTGGGAATCAGAGGCAGGGAATCAGAGGCGGGGAATCAGAGGCAGGGAATCAGATATGGGGATTCAGAGGTGGGGAATCAGAGGTTGGGAATCAGAGGCAGGGAATCGGAGGCAGGGAATCAGAGGCAGGGAATCAGATGTGGGGAATCATAGGCGGGGTATCAGAGCTGGGGAATCAGAGTCGGGGAATCAGAGTTTGGGAATCAGAGGCGGGGAATTAGATATGGGGAAACAGAGGCGGGGAATCAGAGGTGGGGAAACAGAGCTGGGGAATCAGAGGCGGGGAATCAGAGTTGGGGAATCAGAGGCGGGGAATCAGATATGGGGAATCAGAGGCGGGGAATCAGAGGCGCGGAAAGAGAGGCGGGGCATCAGATATGGGGAATCAGAGGTGGGGAATCAGATATGGGGAAACAGAGGCGGGGAATCAGAGGCGGGGAAACAGAGGTGGGGAATCTGATATGGGGAATCAGAGGTGGCGAATGAAAGGCGGTGAATCAGAGATGGGGAATCAGAGGCGGGGAATCAGAGGCAGGGAATCAAACACGGGGTATCAGAGGTGGGGAATCAGAGCTGGGGAATCAGAGGCGGGGAATCAGAGTTGGGGAATCAGAGGCGGGGAATCAGATATGGGGAAACAAAGGTGGGGAATCAGAGGCAGGGAAACAGAGGTGGGGAATCAGAGGCGGGGAATCAGAGGCGCAGAAACAGAGGCGGGGTATCAGATATGGGGAATCAGAGGTGGGGAATCAGGGGCGGGGTATCAGAGGCTGGATATCAGACACGGGGATTCAGAGGCGGGGAATCAGAGATGGGGAATCAGAGGCGGGGAATCAGAGGCAGGGAATCAGACGCGGGGAATCAGAGGCAGGGAATCAGAGCCTGGGAATCAGAGGCGGGGTATCAGAGGCGGGAAAACAGAGGCGGGGAATCAGAGTTGGGGAATCAGAGGAGGGGAATCAGATATGGGGAGTCAGAGGCGGGGAATCAGAGGCAGGGAATCAGATGTGCGGAATCAGAGATGGGGAATCAGAGGCGGGGAATCAGAGGCAGGGAATCAGACGCGGGGAATCAGAGGCGGGGAATCAGACCCTGGGAATAAGAGGCGGGGTATCAGAGGCGGGGAAACAGAGGCGGGGAATCAGATATGGGGACTCAGAGGTGGGGAATCAGATGTTGGGAATCAGAGGCAGGGAATCAGAGATGGGGAATCAGAGGCGGGGAATCAGAGGCAGGGAATCAGACGCGGGGAATCAGAGGCGGGGAATCAGACCCTGGGAATAAGAGGCGGGGTATCAGAGGCGGGGAAACAGAGGCGGGGAATCAGATATGGGGACTCAGAGGTGGGGAATCAGATGTTGGGAATCAGAGGCAGGGAATCAGAGGCGGGGAATCAGAGGCGGGGAATCAGAGGCAGGGATTCGGATGTGCGGAATATGAGAAGGGGAATCAGAGGCAGGGAATCAGAGGCGGGGAATCAGAGGCAGGGAATCAGATATGGGGATTCAGAGGTGGGGAATCAGAGGTTGGGAATCAGAGGCAGGGAATCAGAGTTTGGGAATCAGAGGCGGGGAATTAGATATGGGGAAACAGAGGCGGGGAATCAGAGGCGGGGAGTCAGAGGCGGGCAAACAGAGGCGGGGAATCAGATATGGGGAATCAGAGGTGGGGAATCAGAGGTTGTGAATCAGAGATGGGGAATCACAGGCGGGAAATCAGAGGCAGGGAATCAGAGCTGGGGAATCAGAGGCGGGGAATCAGAGCTGGGGAATCAGAGGCAGGGAATCAGAGTTGGGGATTCAGAGGCGGGGAATCAGAGCTGGGGAATCAGAGGCGGGGAATCAGAGGCAGGGAATCAGAGGCGGGGAATCAGAGCTGGGGAATCAGAGTCGGGGAATCAGAGTTTGGTAATCAGAGGCGGGGAATTAGATATGGGGAAACAGAGGCGGGGAATCAGAGGTGGGGAAACAGAGTTGGGGAATCAGAGGCGGGGAATCAGAGTTGGGGAATCAGAGGCGGGGAATCAGATATGGGGAAGCAGAGGTGGGGAATCAGAGGCGCGGAAAGAGAGGCGGGGAATCAGATATGGGGAATCAGAGGTGGGGAATCAGATATGGGGAAACAGAGGCGTGGAATCAGAGGCGGGGAAACAGAGGTGGGGAATCTGATATGGGGAATCAGAGGTGGCGAATGAAAGGCGGTGAATCTGAGATGGGGAATCAGAGGATGGGAATCAGAGGCAGGGAATCAAACACGGGGAATCAGAGGTGGGGAATCAGAGCTGGGGAATCAGAGGCGGGGAATCAGAGTTGGGGAATCAGAGGCGGGGAATCAGATGTGCGGAATCAGAGATGGGGAATCAGAGGCAGCGAATCAGAGGCGGGGAACCAAAGGCGGGGAATCAGAGGCCGGGAATCAGAGGCCGGGAATGAGAGGCCGGGAATCAGAGGCCGGGAATCAGAGGCCGGGAATCAGAGATGGGGAATCAGAGGCGGGGAATCAAACACGGGGAATCAGAGCTGGGGAATCAGAGGCGGGGAATCAGAGTTGGGGAATCAGAGTCGGGGAATCAGATATGGGGAAACAGAGGCGGGGAATCAGAGGCGGGGAATCAGAGGCGCAGAAACAGAGGCAAGGTATCAGATATGGGGAATCAGAGGTGGGGAATCAGGGGCGGGGTATCAGAGGCTGGGTATCAGACACGGGGATTCAGAGGCGGGGAATCAGAGATGGGGAATCAGAGGCGGGGAATCAGAGGCAGGGAATCAGACGCGGGGAATCAGAGGCAGGGAATCAGAGCCTGGGAATCAGAGGCGGGGTATCAGAGGCGGGGAAACAGAGGCGGGGAATCAGAGTTGGGGAATCAGAGGCGGGGAATCAGATATGGGGAGTCAGAGGCGGGGAATCAGAGGCAGGGAATCAGATGTGCGGAATCAGAAATGGGGAATCAGAGGCGGGGAATCAGAGGCAGGGAATCAGACGCGGGGAATCAGAGGCAGGGAATCAGACCCTGGGAATAAGAGGCGGGGTATCAGAGGCGGGGAAACAGAGGCGGGGAATCAGATATGGGGACTCAGAGGTGGGGAATCAGATGTTGGGAATCAGAGGCAGGGAATCAGAGGCGGGGAATCAGAGGCGGGGAATCAGAGGCAGGGATTCGGATGTGCGGAATATGAGAAGGGGAATCAGAGGTGGGGAATCAGAGTCCAGGAATCAGAGAAGGGGAATCAGAGGCGGGGAATCAGAGGCGGGAAAACATAGGTGGGGAATCAGATACGGGGAATAAGAGGTGGGGAATCAGAGGCGGTGAATCAGAGATGGGGAATCAGAGGCGGGGAATTAGAGGCTGGAAATCAGACACGGGGAATCAGAGGCTGTGAATCAGAGGCGGGGAATCAGAGGCGGGGAATCAGAGCTGGGGAATCAGAGGCAGGGAATCAGAGTTGGGGATTCAGAGGCGGGTAATCAGATATGGGGAAACAGAGGCGGGGAATTAGAGGCGGGCAAACAGAGGCAGGGAATCAGATATGGTGAATCAGAGGTGGCGAATGAAAGGCGGTGAATCTGAGATGGGGAATCAGAGGCGGGGAATCAGAGGCAGGGAATCAAACACGGGGAATCAGAGGTGGGGAATCAGAGCTGGGGAATCAGAGGCGGGGAATCAGAGTTGGGGAATCAGAGGCGGGGAATCAGATATGGGGAAACAGAGGTGGGGAATCAGAGGCAGGGAAACAGAGGTGGGTAATCAGATATGGGGAATCAGAGGTGGGGAATCAGAGGTTGGGAAACACAGGCAGGGAATCAGAGGCGGGGAGTCAGAGGCGGGGAATCAGAGGCAGGGAATCAGATATGCGGAATCAGAGATGGGGAATCAGAGGCAGCGAATCAGAGGCGGGGAACCAAAGGCGGGGAATCAGAGTTTGGGAATCAGAGGCGGGGAATTAGATTTGGGGAAACAGAGGCGGGGAATCAGAGGTGGGGAAACAGAGCTGGGGAATCAGAGGCGTGGAATCAGAGTTGGGGAATCAGAGGCGGGGAATCAGATATGGGGAATCAGAGGCGGGGAATCAGAGGCGCGGAAAGAGAGGCGTGGAATCAGATATGGGGAATCAGAGGTGGGGATCAGGGGCAGGGTATCAGAGGCTGGGTATCAGACACGGGGATTCAGAGGCGGGGAATCAGAGATGGGGAATCAGAGGCCGGGAATCAGAGGCAGGGAATCAGACGCGGGGAATCAGATGCGGGGAATCAGAGCTGGGTAATCAGAGGCGGGGAATCAGAGTTGGGAAATCAGAGGCGGGGAATCAGATATGGGGAAACAGAGGCGGGGAATCAGAGGCGGGGAAACAGAGGCGGCGAATCTGATTGGGGAATCAGAGGTTGCGAATGAAAGGCGGTGAATCAGAGATGGGGAATCAAAGGCGGGGAATCAGAGGCAGGGAATCAAACACGGGGAATCAGAGGTGGGGAATCAGAGCTGGGGAATCAGTGGCGGGGAATCAGAGTTGGGGAATCAGAGGCGGCGAATCAGATATGGGGAAACAGAGGTGGGGAATCAGAGGCAGGGAAACAGAGGTGGGGAATCAGATATGGGGAATCAGAGGTGGGGAATCAAAGGTTTGGAAACAGAGGCAGGGAATCAGAGGCGGGGAGTCAGAGGCGGGGAATCAGATTCAGGGAATCAGATGTGCGGAATCAGAGATGGGGAATCAGAGGCAGCGAATCAGAGGCGGGGAACCAGAGGCGGGGAATCAGAGGCTGGGAATCAGAGGCCGGGAATGAGAGGCCGGGAATCAGAGGCCGGGAATCAAAGGCCGGAAATCAGAGATGGGGAATCAGAGGCGGGGAATCAAACACGGGGAACCAGAGCTGGGGAATCAGAGGCGGGGAATCAGAGTTGGGGAATCAGAGGCGGGGAATCAGATATGGGGAAACAGAGGCGGGGAAACAGAGGCAGGGAATCAGAGGCAGGGAATCAGATGTGCGGAATCAGAGATGGGGATTCAGGGGCAGCGAATCAGAGGCGGGGAACCAGAGGCGGGGAACCAGAGGCCGGGAATCAGAGGCCGGGAATCAGAGGCCGGGAATGAGAGGCCGGGAATCAGAGGCCGGGAATCAGAGGCCGGGAATCAGAGATGGGGAATCAGAGGCGGGGAATCAAACACGGGGAATCAGAGCTGGGGAATCAGAGGCGGGGAATCAAAGTTGGGGAATCAGAGGCGGGGAATCAAATATGGGGAAACAGAGGCGGGGAATCAGAGGCGGGGAATCAGAGGCGCAGAAACAGAGGCGGGGTATCAGATATGGGGAATCAGAGGTGGGGAATCAGGGGCGGGGTATCAGAGGCTGGGTATCAGACAAGGGGATTCAGAGGCGGGGAATCAGAGATGGGGAATCAGAGGCGGGGAATCAGAGGCAGGGAATCAGACGCGGGGAATCAGAGGCTGGGAATCAGAGCCTGGGAATCAGAGGCGGGGAATCAGAGGCAGGGAAAGAGAGGCGGGGAATCAGATATGGGGACTCAGAGGTGGGGAATCAGAGGTTGGGAATCAGAGGCAGGGAATCAGAGGCGGGGAATCAGAGGCGGGGAATCAGAGGCAGGGTTTCGGATGTGCGGAATCAGAGATGGGGAATCAGAGGTGGGGAATCAGAGTCCAGGAATCAGAGATGGGGAATCAGAGGCGGGGAATCAGAGGCGGAAAAACATAGGTGGGGAATCAGATACGGGGAATCAGAGGTGGGGAATCAGAGGCGGTGAATCAGAGATGGGGAATCAGAGGCGGGGAATCAGAGGCTGGAAATCAGACACGGGGAATCAGAGGCTGTGAATCAAAGGCGGGGAATCAGAGGCGGGTAATCAGAGCTGGGGAATCTGAGGCAGGGAATCAGAGTTGTGGATTCAGAGGCGGGGAATCAGATATGGGGAAACAGAGGCGGGGAATTAGAGGCGGGCAAACAGAGGCAGGGAATCAGATATGGTGAATCAGAGGTGGGGAATCAGAGGTTGTGAATCAGAGATGGGGAATCACAGGCGGGAAATCAGAGGCAGGGAATCAGAGCTGGGGAATCAGAGGCAGGGAATCAGAGCTGGGGAATCAGAGGCAGGGAATCAGAGTTGGGGATTCAGAGGCGGGGAATCAGAGCTGTGGAATCAGAGGCGGGGAATCAGAGGCAGGGAATCAGAGGCGGGGAATCAGAGGCAGGGAATCAGATATGGGGATTCAGAGGTGGGGAATCAGAGGTTGGGAATCAGAGGCAGGGAATCGGAGGCAGGGAATCAGAGGCAGGGAATCAGATGTGGGGAATCACAGGCGGGGTATCAGAGCTGGGGAATCAGAGTCGGGGAATCAGAGTTTGGGAATCAGAGGCGGGGAATTAGATATGGGGAAACTGAGGCGGGGAATCAGAGGTGGGGAAACAGAGCTGGGGAATCAGAGGCGGGGAATCAGAGTTGGGGAATCAGAGGCGGGGAATCAGAGGCGCGGAAAGAGAGGCGGGGCATCAGATATGGGGAATCAGAGGTGGGGAATCAGATATGGGGAAACAGAGGCGGGGAATCAGAGGCGGGGAAACAGAGGTGGGGAATCTGATATGGGGAATCAGAGGTGGCGAATGAAAGGCGGTGAATCAGAGATGGGGAATCAGAGGCGGGGAATCAGAGGCAGGGAATCAAACACGGGGAATCAGAGGTGGGGAATCAGAGCTGGGGAATCAGAGGCGGGGAATCAGAGTTGGGGAATCAGAGGCGGGGAATCAGATATGGGGAAACAAAGGCGGGGAATCAGAGGCAGGGAAACAGAGGTGGGGAATCAGATATGGGGAATCAGAGGTGGGGAATCAGGGGCGGGGTATCAGAGGCTGGGTATCAGACACGGGGATTCAGAGGCGGGGAATCAGAGATGGGGAATCAGAGGCGGGGAATCAGAGGCAGGGAATCAGACGCGGGGAATCAGAGGCAGGGAATCAGAGCCTGGGAATCAGAGGCGGGGTATCAGAGACGGGGAAACAGAGGCGGGGAATCAGAGTTGGGGAATCAGAGGCAGGGAATCAGATATGGGGAGTCAGAGGCGGGGAATCAGAGGCAGGGAATCAGATGTGCGGAATCAGAGATGGGGAATCAGAGGCGGGGAATCAGAGGCAGGGAATCAGACGCGGGGAATCAGAGGCAGGGAATCAGACCCTGGGAATAAGAGGCGGGGTATCAGAGGCTGGGAAACAGAGGCGGGGAATCAGATATGGGGACTCAGAGGTGGGGAATCAGATGTTGGGAATCAGAGGCAGGGAATCAGAGGCGGGGAATCAGAGGCGGGGAATCAGAGGCAGGTATTCGGATGTGCGGAATATGAGAAGGGGAATCAGAGGCAGGGAATCAGAGGCGGGGAATCAGAGGCAGGGAATCAGATATGGGGATTCAGAGGTGGGGAATCAGAGGTTGGGAGTCACAGGCAGGGAATCAGAGTTTGGGAATCAGAGGCGGGGAATTAGATATGGGGAAACAGAGGCAGGGAATCAGAGGCGGGGAGTCAGAGGCGGGGAATCAGAGGCAGGTAATCAGATGTGCGGAATCAGAGATGGGGAATCAGAGGCAGCGAATCAGAGGCGGGGAACCAGAGGCGGGGATTCAGAGGCGGGGAATCAGATATGGGGAAACAGAGGCGGGGAATTAGAGGCGGGCAAACAGAGGCGGAGAATCAGATATGGGGAATCAGAGGTGGGGAATCAGAGGTTGTGAATCAGAGATGGGGAATCACAGGCGGGAAATCAGAGGCAGGGAATCAGAGCTGGGGAATCAGAGGCGGGGAATCAGAGCTGGGGAATCAGAGGCAGGGAATCAGAGTTGGGGATTCAGAGGCGGGGAATCAGAGCTGGGGAATCAGAGGCGGGGAATCAGAGGCAGGGAATCAGAGGCGGGGAATCAGAGGCAGGGAATCAGATGTGGGGAATCAGAGGCGGGGAATCAGAGCTGGGGAATCAGAGTTGGGGAATCAGAGGCGGGGAATCAGATATGGGGAAGCAGAGGTGGGGAATCAGAGGCGCGGAAAGAGAGGCGGGGAATCAGATATGGGGAATCAGAGGTGGGGAATCAGATATGGGGAAACAGAGGCGGGGAATCAGAGGCGGGGAAACAGAGGTGGGGAATCTGATATGGGGAATCAGAGGTGGCGAATGAAAGGCGGTGAATCTGAGATGGGGAATCAGAGGATGGGAATCAGAGGCAGGGAATCAAACATGGGGAATCAGAGGTGGGGAATCAGAGCTGGGGAATCAGAGGCGGGGAATCAGAGTTGGGGAATCAGAGGCGGGGAATCAGATATGGGGAAACAGAGGTGGGGAATCAGAGGCAGGGAAACAGAGGTGGGGAATCAGATATGGGGAATCAGAGGTGGGGAATCAGAGGTTGGGAAACAGAGGCAGGGAATCAGAGGCGGGGAGTCAGAGGCGGGGAATCAGAGGCAGGGAATCAGATGTGCGGAATCAGAGATGGGGAATCAGAGGCAGCGAATCAGAGGCGGGGAACCAAAGGTGGGGAATGAGAGGCCGGGAATGAGAGGCCGGGAATGAGAGGCCGGGAATCAGAGGCCGGGAATCAGAGGCCGGGAATCAGAGATGGGGAATCAGAGGCGGGGAATCAAACACGGGGAATCAGAGCTGGGGAATCAGAGGCGGGGAATCAGAGTTGGGGAATCAGAGTCGGGGAATCAGATATGGGGAAACAGAGGCGGGGAATCAGAGGCGGGGAATCAGAGACGCAGAAACAGAGGCGGGGTATCAGATATGGGGAATCAGAGGTGGGGAATCAGGGGCGGGGTATCAGAGGCTGGGTATCAGACACGGGGATTCAGAGGCGGGGAATCAGAGATGGGGAATCAGAGGCGGGGAATCAGAGGCAGGGAATCAGACGCGGGGAATCAGAGGCAGGGAATCAGAGCCTGGGAATCAGAGGCGGGGTATCAGAGGCGGGGAAACAGAGGCGGGGAATCAGAGTTGGGGAATCAGAGGCGGGGAATCAGATATGGGGAGTCAGAGGCGGGGAATCAGAGGCAGGGAATCAGATGTGCGGAATCAGAGATGGGGAATCAGAAACGGGGAATCAGAGGCAGGGAATCAGACGCGGGGAATCAGAGGCAGGGAATCAGACCCTGGGAATAAGAGGCGGGGTATCAGAGGCGGGGAAACAGAGGCGGGGAATCAGATATGGGGACTCAGAGGTGGGGAATCAGATGTTGGGAATCAGAGGCAGGGAATCAGAGGCGGGGAATCAGAGGCGGGGTATCAGAGGCAGGGATTCGGATGTGCGGAATATGAGAAGGGGAATCAGAGGTGGGGAATCAGAGTCCAGGAATCAGAGAAGGGGAATCAGAGGCGGGGAATCAGAGGTGGGAAAACATAGGTGGGGAATCAGATACGGGGAATAAGAGGTGGGGAATCAGAGGCGGTGAATCAGAGATGGGGAATCAGAGGCGGGGAATTAGAGGCTGGAAATCAGACACGGGGAATCAGAGGCTGTGAATCAGAGGCGGGGAATCAGAGGCGGGGAATCAGAGCTGGGGAATCAGAGGCAGGGAATCAGAGTTGGGGATTCAGAGGCGGGTAATCAGATATGGGGAAACAGAGGCGGGGAATTAGAGGCGGGCAAACAGAGGCGGGGAATCAGATATGGTGAATCAGAGGTTTGGAATCAGAGGTTGTGAAACAGAGATGGGGAATCACAGGCGGAAAATCAGAGGCAGGGAATCAGAGGCGGGGAATCAGAGGCAGGGAATCAGATATGGGGATTCAGAGGTGGGGAATCAGAGGTTGGGAATCAGAGGCAGGGAATCGGAGGCAGGGAATCAGAGGCAGGGTATCAGATGTGGGGAATCACAGGCGGGGTATCAGAGCTGGGGAATCAGAGTCGGGGAATCAGAGTTTGGGAATCAGAGGCGGGGAATTAGATATGGGGAAACAGAGGCGGGGAATCAGAGGTGGGGAAACAGAGCTGGGGAATCAGAGGCGGGGAATCAGAGTTGGGGAATCAGAGGCGGGGAATCAGATATGGGGAATCAGAGGCGGGGAATCAGAGGCGCGGAAAGAGAGGCGGGGCATCAGATATGGGGAATCAGAGGTGGGGAATCAGATATGGGGAAACAGAGGCGGGGAATCAGAGGCGGGGAAACAGAGGTGGGGAATCTGATATGGGGAATCAGAGGTGGCGAATGAAAGGCGGTGAATCAGAGATGGGGAATCAGAGGCGGGGAATCAGAGGCAGGGAATCAAACACGGGGAATCAGAGGTGGGGAATCAGAGCTGGGGAATCAGAGGCGGGGAATCAGAGTTGGGGAATCAGAGGCGGGGAATCAGATATGGGGAAACAAAGGTGGGGAATCAGAGGCAGGGAAACAGAGGCAGGGAATCAGAGCAGGGGAATCAGAGGCGGGGAATCAGAGCTGGGGAATCAGAGGCAGGGAATCAGAGTTGGGGATTCAGAGGCGGGGAATCAGAGCTGGGGAATCAGAGGCGGGGAATCAGAGGCAGGGAATCAGAGGCGGGGAATCAGAGGCAGGGAATCAGATATGGGGATTCAGAGGTGGGGAATCAGAGGTTGGGAATCAGAGGCGGGGAATCAGAGGCAGGGAATCAGAGGCGGGGAATCAGAGGCAGGGAATCAGATGTGGGGAATCAGAGGCGGGGAATCAGAGCTGGGGAATCAGAGTTGGGGAATCAGAGGCGGGGAATCAGATATGGGGAAGCAGAGGTGGGGAATCAGAGGCGCGGAAAGAGAGGCGGGGAATCAGATATGGGGAATCAGAGGTGGGGAATCAGATATGGGGAAACAGAGGCGGGGAATCAGAGGCGGGGAAACAGAGGTGGGGAATCTGATATGGGGAATCAGAGGTGGCGAATGAAAGGCGGTGAATCTGAGATGGGGAATCAGAGGATGGGAATCAGAGGCAGGGAATCAAACATGGGGAATCAGAGGTGGGGAATCAGAGCTGGGGAATCAGAGGCGGGGAATCAGAGTTGGGGAATCAGAGGCGGGGAATCAGATATGGGGAAACAGAGGTGGGGAATCAGAGGCAGGGAAACAGAGGTGGGGAATCAGATATGGGGAATCAGAGGTGGGGAATCAGAGGTTGGGAAACAGAGGCAGGGAATCAGAGGCGGGGAGTCAGAGGCGGGGAATCAGAGGCAGGGAATCAGATGTGCGGAATCAGAGATGGGGAATCAGAGGCAGCGAATCAGAGGCGGGGAACCAAAGGTGGGGAATGAGAGGCCGGGAATGAGAGGCCGGGAATGAGAGGCCGGGAATCAGAGGCCGGGAATCAGAGGCCGGGAATCAGAGATGGGGAATCAGAGGCGGGGAATCAAACACGGGGAATCAGAGCTGGGGAATCAGAGGCGGGGAATCAGAGTTGGGGAATCAGAGTCGGGGAATCAGATATGGGGAAACAGAGGCGGGGAATCAGAGGCGGGGAATCAGAGACGCAGAAACAGAGGCGGGGTATCAGATATGGGGAATCAGAGGTGGGGAATTAGGGGCGGGGTATCAGAGGCTGGGTATCAGACACGGGGATTCAGAGGCGGGGAATCAGAGATGGGGAATCAGAGGCGGGGAATCAGAGGCAGGGAATCAGACGCGGGGAATCAGAGGCAGGGAATCAGAGCCTGGGAATCAGAGGCGGGGTATCAGAGGCGGGGAAACAGAGGCGGGGAATCAGAGTTGGGGAATCAGAGGCGGGGAATCAGATATGGGGAGTCAGAGGCGGGGAATCAGAGGCAGGGAATCAGATGTGCGGAATCAGAGATGGGGAATCAGAAACGGGGAATCAGAGGCAGGGAATCAGACGCGGGGAATCAGAGGCAGGGAATCAGACCCTGGGAATAAGAGGCGGGGTATCAGAGGCGGGGAAACAGAGGCGGGGAATCAGATATGGGGACTCAGAGGTGGGGAATCAGATGTTGGGAATCAGAGGCAGGGAATCAGAGGCGGGGAATCAGAGGCGGGGTATCAGAGGCAGGGATTCGGATGTGCGGAATATGAGAAGGGGAATCAGAGGTGGGGAATCAGAGTCCAGGAATCAGAGAAGGGGAATCAGAGGCGGGGAATCAGAGGTGGGAAAACATAGGTGGGGAATCAGATACGGGGAATAAGAGGTGGGGAATCAGAGGCGGTGAATCAGAGATGGGGAATCAGAGGCGGGGAATTAGAGGCTGGAAATCAGACACGGGGAATCAGAGGCTGTGAATCAGAGGCGGGGAATCAGAGGCGGGGAATCAGAGCTGGGGAATCAGAGGCAGGGAATCAGAGTTGGGGATTCAGAGGCGGGTAATCAGATATGGGGAAACAGAGGCGGGGAATTAGAGGCGGGCAAACAGAGGCGGGGAATCAGATATGGTGAATCAGAGGTTTGGAATCAGAGGTTGTGAAACAGAGATGGGGAATCACAGGCGGAAAATCAGAGGCAGGGAATCAGAGGCGGGGTATCAGAGGCAGGGAATCAGATATGGGGATTCAGAGGTGGGGAATCAGAGGTTGGGAATCAGAGGCAGGGAATCGGAGGCAGGGAATCAGAGGCAGGGTATCAGATGTGGGGAATCACAGGCGGGGTATCAGAGCTGGGGAATCAGAGTCGGGGAATCAGAGTTTGGGAATCAGAGGCGGGGAATTAGATATGGGGAAACAGAGGCGGGGAATCAGAGGTGGGGAAACAGAGCTGGGGAATCAGAGGCGGGGAATCAGAGTTGGGGAATCAGAGGCGGGGAATCAGATATGGGGAATCAGAGGCGGGGAATCAGAGGCGCGGAAAGAGAGGCGGGGCATCAGATATGGGGAATCAGAGGTGGGGAATCAGATATGGGGAAACAGAGGCGGGGAATCAGAGGCGGGGAAACAGAGGTGGGGAATCTGATATGGGGAATCAGAGGTGGCGAATGAAAGGCGGTGAATCAGAGATGGGGAATCAGAGGCGGGGAATCAGAGGCAGGGAATCAAACACGGGGAATCAGAGGTGGGGAATCAGAGCTGGGGAATCAGAGGCGGGGAATCAGAGTTGGGGAATCAGAGGCGGGGAATCAGATATGGGGAAACAAAGGTGGGGAATCAGAGGCAGGGAAACAGAGGCAGGGAATCAGAGCAGGGGAATCAGAGGCGGGGAATCAGAGCTGGGGAATCAGAGGCAGGGAATCAGAGTTGGGGATTCAGAGGCGGGGAATCAGAGCTGGGGAATCAGAGGCGGGGAATCAGAGGCAGGGAATCAGAGGCGGGGAATCAGAGGCAGGGAATCAGATATGGGGATTCAGAGGTGGGGAATCAGAGGTTGGGAATCAGAGGCAGGGAATCGGAGGCAGGGAATCAGAGGCAGGGAATCAGATGTGGGGAATCAGAGGCGGGGAATCAGAGCTGGGGAATCAGAGGCGGGGAATCAGAGTTGGGGATTCAGAGGCGGGGAATCAGAGCTGGGGAATCAGAGGCGGGGAATCAGAGGCAGGGAATCAGAGGCGGGGAATCAGAGGCAGGGAATCAGATGTGGGGAATCAGAGGCGGGGAATCAGAGCTGGGGAATCAGAGTCGGGGAATCAGAGTTTGGGAATCAGAGGCGGGGAATCAGATATGGGGAAGCAGAGGTGGGGAATCAGAGGCGCGGAAAGAGAGGCGGGGAATCAGATATGGGGAATCAGAGGTGGGGAATCAGATATGGGGAAACAGAGGCGGGGAATCAGAGGCGGGGAAACAGAGGTGGGGAATCTGATATGGGGAATCAGAGGTGGCGAATGAAAGGCAGTGAATCTGAGATGGGGAATCAGAGGCGGGGAATCAGAGGCAGGGAATCAAACACGGGGAATCAGAGGTGGGGAATCAGAGCTGGGGAATCAGAGGCGGGGAATCAGAGTTGGGGAATCAGAGGCAGGGAATCAGATATGGGGAAACAGAGGTGGGGAATCAGAGGCAGGGAAACAGAGGTGGGTAATCAGATATGGGGAATCAGAGGTGGGGAATCAGAGGTTGGGAAACAGAGGCAGGGAATCAGAGGCCGGGAGTCAGAGGCGGGGAATCAGAGGCAGGGAATCAGATGTGCGGAATCAGAGATGGGGAATCAGAGGCAGCGAATCAGAGGCGGGGAACCAAAGGCGGGGAATCAGAGTTTGGGAATCAGAGGCGGGGAATTAGATTTGGGGAAACAGAGGCGGGGAATCAGAGGTGGGGAAACAGAGCTGGGGAATCAGAGGCGTGGAATCAGAGTTGGGGAATCAGAGGCGGGGAATCAGATATGGGGAATCAGAGGCGGGGAATCAGAGGCGCGGAAAGAGAGGCGGGGAATCAGATATGGGGAATCAGAGGTGGGGATCAGGGGCAGGGTATCAGAGGCTGGGTATCAGACACGGGGATTCAGAGGCGGGGAATCAGAGATGGGGAATCAGAGGCGGGGAATCAGAGGCAGTGAATCAGACGCGGGGAATCAGATGCGGGGAATCAGAGCTGGGTAATCAGAGGCGGGGAATCAGAGTTGGGGAATCAGAGGCGGGGAATCAGATATGGGGAAACAGAGGCGGGGAATCAGAGGCGGGGAAACAGAGGCGTGGAATCTGATTGGGGAATCAGAGGTGGCGAATGAAAGGCGGTGAATCAGAGATGGGGAATCAAAGGCGGGGAATCAGAGGCAGGGAATCAAACACGGGGAATCAGAGGTGGGGAATCAGAGCTGGGGAATCAGTGGCGGGGAATCAGAGTTGGGGAATCAGAGGCGGCGAATCAGATATGGGGAAACAGAGGTGGGGAATCAGAGGCAGGGAAACAGAGGTGGGGAATCAGATATGGGGAATCAGAGGTGGGGAATCAAAGGTTTGGAAACAGAGGCAGGGAATCAGAGGCGGGGAGTCAGAGGCGGGGAATCAGATTCAGGGAATCAGATGTGCGGAATCAGAGATGGGGAATCAGAGGCAGCGAATCAGAGGCGGGGAACCAGAGGCGGGGAATCAGAGGCTGGGAATCAGAGGCCGGGAATGAGAGGCCGGGAATCTGAGGCCGGGAATCAGAGGCCGGGAATCAGAGATGGGGAATCAGAGGCGGGGAATCAAACACGGGGAACCAGAGCTGGGGAATCAGAGGCGGGGAATCAGAGTTGGGGAATCAGAGGCGGGGAATCAGATATGGGGAAACAGAGGCTGGGAAACAGAGGCAGGGAATCAGAGGCGGGGAGTCAGAGGCGGGGAATCAGAGGCAGGGAATCAGATGTGCGGAATCAGAGATTGGGATTCAGGGGCAGCGAATCAGAGGCGGGGAACCAGAGGCGGGGAATCAGAGGCCGGGAATCAGAGGCCGGGAATGAGAGGCCGGGAATCAGAGGCCGGGAATCAGAGGCCGGGAATCAGAGATGGGGAATCAGAGGCGGGGAATCAAACACGGGGAATCAGAGCTGGGGAATCAGAGGCGGGGAATCAAAGTTGGGGAATCAGAGGCGGGGAATCAAATATGGGGAAACAGAGGCGGGGAATCAGAGGCGGGGAATCAGAGGCGCAGAAAAATAGGCGGGGTATCAGATATGGGGAATCAGAGGTGGGGAATCAGGGGCGGGGTATCAGAGGCTGGGTATCAGACACGGGGATTCAGAGGCGGGGAATCAGAGATGGGGAATCAGAGGCGGGGAATCAGAGGCAGGGAATCAGACGCGGGGAATCAGAGGCTGGGAATCTGAGCCTGGGAATCAGAGGCGGGGAATCAGAGGCAGGGAAAGAGAGGCGGGGAATCAGATATGGGGACTCAGAGGTGGGGAATCAGAGGTTGGGAATCAGAGGCAGGGAATCAGAGGCGGGGAATCAGAGGCGGGGAATCAGAGGCAGGGTTTCGGATGTGCGGAATCAGAGGCGGGAAATTAGAGGCGGGCAAACAGAGGCAGGGAATCAGATATGGTGAATCAGAGGTGGGGAATCAGAGGTTGTGAATCAGAGATGGGGAATCACAGGCGGGAAATCAGAGGCAGGGAATCAGAGCTGGGGAATCAGAGGCAGGGAATCAGAGCTGGGGAATCAGAGGCAGGGAATCAGAGTTGGGGATTCAGAGGCGGGGAATCAGAGCTGTGGAATCAGAGGCGGGGAATCAGAGGCAGGGAATCAGAGGCGGGGAATCAGAGGCAGGGAATCAGATATGGGGATTCAGAGGTGGGGAATCAGAGCTGTGGAATCAGAGGCGGGGAATCAGAGGCAGGGAATCAGTGGCGGGCAATCAGAGTTGGGGAATCAGAGGCGGCGAATCAGATATGGGGAAACAGAGGTGGGGAATCAGAGGCAGGGAAACAGAGGTGGGGAATCAGATATGGGGAATCAGAGGTGGGGAATCAAAGGTTTGGAAACAGAGGCAGGGAATCAGAGGCGGGGAGTCAGAGGCGGGGAATCAGATTCAGGGAATCAGATGTGCGGAATCAGAGATGGGGAATCAGAGGCAGCGAATCAGAGGCGGGGAACCAGAGGCGGGGAATCAGAGGCCGGGAATGAGAGGCCGGGAATCAGAGGCCGGGAATCAGAGGCCGGGAATCAGAGATGGGGAATCAGAGGCGGGGAATCAAACACGGGGAACCAGAGCTGGGGAATCAGAGGCGGGGAATCAGAGTTGGGGAATCAGAGGCGGGGAATCAGATATGGGGAAACAGAGGCGGGGAAACAGAGGCAGGGAATCAGAGGCAGGGAATCAGATGTGCGGAATCAGAGATGGGGATTCAGGGGCGGGGTATCAGAGGCTGGGTATCAGACAAGGGGATTCAGAGGCGGGGAATCAGAGATGGGGAATCAGAGGCGGGGAATCAGAGGCAGGGAATCAGACGAGGGGAATCAGAGGCTGGGAATCAGAGCCTGGGAATCAGAGGCGGGGAATCAGAGGCAGGGAAAGAGAGGCGGGGAATCAGATATGGGGACTCAGAGGTGGGGAATCAGAGGTTGGGAATCAGAGGCAGGGAATCAGAGGCGGGGAATCAGAGGCGGGGAATCAGAGGCAGGGTTTCGGATGTGCGGAATCAGAGATGGGGAATCAGAGGTGGGGAATCAGAGTCCAGGAATCAGAGATGGGGAATCAGAGGCGGGGAATAAGAGGCGGAAAAACATAGGTGGGGAATCAGATACGGGGAATCAGAGGTGGGGAATCAGAGGCGGTGAATCAGAGATGGGGAATCAGAGGCGGGGAATCAGAGGCTGGAAATCAGACACGGGGAATCAGAGGCTGTGAATCAAAGGCGGGGAATCAGAGGCGGGTAATCAGAGCTGGGGAATCTAAGGCAGGGAATCAGAGTTGTGGATTCAGAGGCGGGGAATCAGATATGGGGAAACAGAGGCGGGGAATTAGAGGCGGGCAAACAGAGGCAGGGAATCAGATATGGTGAATCAGAGGTGGGGAATCAGAGGTTGTGAATCAGAGATGGGAATCACAGGCGGGAAATCAGAGGCAGGGAATCAGAGCTGGGGAATCAGAGGCAGGGAATCAGAGCTGGGGAATCAGAGGCAGGGAATCAGAGTTGGGGATTCAGAGGCGGGGAATCAGAGCTGTGGAATCAGAGGCGGGGAATCAGAGGCAGGGAATCAGAGGCGGGGAATCAGAGGCAGGGAATCAGATATGGGGATTCAGAGGTGGGGAATCAGAGGTTGGGAATCAGAGGCAGGGAATCGGAGGCAGGGAATCAGAGGCAGGGAATCAGATGTGGGGAATCACAGGCGGGGTATCAGAGCTGGGGAATCAGAGTCGGGGAATCAGAGTTTGGGAATCAGAGGCGGGGAATTAGATATGGGGAAACAGAGGCGGGGAATCAGAGGTGGGGAAACAGAGCTGGGGAATCAGAGGCGGGGAATCAGAGTTGGGGAATCAGAGGCGGGGAATCAGATATGGGGAATCAGATGCGGGGAATCAGAGGCGCGGAAAGAGAGGCGGGGCATCAGATATGGGGAATCAGAGGTGGGGAATCAGATATGGGGAAACAGAGGCGGGGAATCAGAGGCGGGGAAACAGAGGTGGGGAATCTGATATGGGGAATCAGAGGTGGCGAATGAAAGGCGGTGAATCAGAGATGGGGAATCAGAGGCGGGGAATCAGAGGCAGGGAATCAAACACGGGGAATCAGAGGTGGGGAATCAGAGCTGGGGAATCAGAGGCGGGGAATCAGAGTTGGGGAATCAGAGGCGGGGAATCAGATATGGGGAAACAAAGGTGGGGAATCAGAGGCAGGAAACAGAGGTGGGGAATCAGAGGCGGGGAATCAGAGGCGCAGAAACAGAGGCGGGGTATCAGATATGGGGAATCAGAGGTGGGGAATCAGGGGCGGGGTATCAGAGGCTGGGTATCAGACACGGGGATTCAGAGGCGGGGAATCAGAGATGGGGAATCAGAGGCGGGGAATCAGAGGCAGGGAATCAGACGCGGGGAATCAGAGGCAGGGAATCAGAGCCTGGGAATCAGAGGCGGGGTATCAGAGGCGGGGAAACAGAGGCGGGGAATCAGAGTTGGGGAATCAGAGGCGGGGAATCAGATATGGGGAGTCAGAGGCGGGGAATCAGAGGCAGGGAATCAGATGTGCGGAATCAGAGATGGGGAATCAGAGGCGGGGAATCAGAGGCAGGGAATCAGACGTGGGGAATCAGAGGCAGGGAATCAGACCCTGGGAATAAGAGGCGGGGTATCAGAGGCGGGGAAACAGAGGCGGGGAATCAGATATGGGGACTCAGAGGTGGGGAATCAGATATTGGGAATCAGAGGCAGGGAATCAGAGGCGGGGAATCAGAGGCGGGGAATCAGAGGCAGGGATTCGGATGTGCGGAATATGAGAAGGGGAATCAGAGGCAGGGAATCAGAGGCGGGGAATCAGAGGCAGGGAATCAGATATGGGGATTCAGAGGTGGGGAATCAGAGGTTGGGAGTCAGAGGCTGGGAATCAGAGCCTGGGAAACAGAGGCGGGGAATCAGAGGCAGGGAAAGAGAGGCGGGGAATCAGATATGGGGACTCAGAGGTGGGGAATCAGAGGTTGGGAATCAGAGGCAGGGAATCAGAGGCGGGGAATCAGAGGCGGGGAATCAGAGGCAGGGTTTTGGATGTGCGGAATCAGAGATGGGGAATCAGAGGTGGGGAATCAGAGTCCAGGAATCAGAGATGGGGAATCAGAGGCGGGGAATCAGAGGCGGAAAAACATAGGTGGGGAATCAGATACGGGGAATCAGAGGTGGGGAATCAGAGGCGGTGAATCAGAGATGGGGAATCAGAGGCGGGGAATCAGAGGCTGGAAATCAGACACGGGGAATCAGAGGCTGTGAATCAAAGGCGGGGAATCAGAGGCGGGTAATCAGAGCTGGGGAATCTAAGGCAGGGAATCAGAGTTGTGGATTCAGAGGCGGGAAATCAGATATGGGGAAACAGAGGCGGGGAATTAGAGGCGGGCAAACAGAGGCAGGGAATCAGATATGGTGAATCAGAGGTGGGGAATCAGAGGTTGTGAATCAGAGATGGGGAATCACAGGCGGGAATTCAGAGGCAGGGAATCAGAGCTGGGGAATCAGAGGCAGGGAATCAGAGCTGGGGAATCAGAGGCAGGGAATCAGAGTTGGGGATTCAGAGGCGGGGAATCAGAGCTGTGGAATCAGAGGCGGGGAATCAGAGGCAGGGAATCAGAGGCGGGGAATCAGAGGCAGGGAATCAGATATGGGGATTCAGAGGTGGGGAATCAGAGGTTGGGAATCAGAGGCAGGGAATCGGAGGCAGGGAATAAGAGGCAGGGAATCAGATGTGGGGAATCACAGGCGGGGTATCAGAGCTGGGGAATCAGAGTCGGGGAATCAGAGTTTGGGAATCAGAGGCGGGGAATTAGATATGGGGAAACAGAGGCGGGGAATCAGAGGTGGGGAAACAGAGCTGGGGAATCAGAGGCGGGGAATCAGAGTTGGGGAATCAGAGGCGGTGAATCAGATATGGGGAATCAGATGCGGGGAATCAGAGGCGCGGAAAGAGAGGCGGGGCATCAGATATGGGGAATCAGAGGTGGGGAATCAGATATGGGGAAACAGAGGCGGGGAATCAGAGGCGGGGAAACAGAGGTGGGGAATCTGATATGGGGAATCAGAGGTGGCGAATGAAAGGCGGTGAATCAGAGATGGGGAATCAGAGGCGGGGAATCAGAGGCAGGGAATCAAACACGGGGAATCAGAGGTGGGGAATCAGAGCTGGGGAATCAGAGGCGGGGAATCAGAGTTGGGGAATCAGAGGCGGGGAATCAGATATGGGGAAACAAAGGTGGGGAATCAGAGGCAGGGAAACAGAGGTGGGGAATCAGAGGCGGGGAATCAGAGGCGCAGAAACAGAGGCGGGGTATCAGATATGGGGAATCAGAGGTGGGGAATCAGGGGCGGGGTATCAGAGGCTGGGAATCAGATGCGGGGAATCAGAGGCAGGGAATCAGAGCCTGGGAATCAGAGGCGGGGTATCAGAGGCGGGGAAACAGAGGCGGGGAATCAGAGTTGGGGAATCAGAGGCGGGGAATCAGATATGGGGAGTCAGAGGCGGGGAATCAGAGGCAGGGAATCAGATGTGCGGAATCAGAGATGGGGAATCAGAGGCGGGGAATCAGAGGCAGGGAATCAGACGCGGGGAATCAGAGGCAGGGAATCAGACCCTGGGAATAAGAGGCGGGGTATCAGAGGCGGGGAAACAGAGGCGGGGAATCAGATATGGGGACTCAGAGGTGGGGAATCAGATGTTGGGAATCAGAGGCAGGGAATCAGAGGCGGGGAATCAGAGGCGGGGAATCAGAGGCAGGGATTCGGATGTGCGGAATATGAGAAGGGGAATCAGAGGCAGGGAATCAGAGGCGGGGAATCAGAGGCAGGGAATCAGATATGGGGATTCAGAGGTGGGGAATCAGAGGTTGGGAGTCAGAGGCAGGGAATCAGAGTTTGGGAATCAGAGGCGGGGAATTAGATATGGGGAAACAGAGGCGGGGAATCAGAGGCGGGGAGTCAGAGGCGGGGAATCAGAGGCAGGGAATCAGATGTGCGGAATCAGAGATGGGGAATCAGAGGCAGCGAATCAGAGGCGGGGAACCAGAGGCGGGGATTCAGAGGCGGGGAATCAGATATGGGGAAACAGAGGTGGGGAATTAGAGGCGGGCAAACAGAGGCGGAGAATCAGATATGGGGAATCAGAGGTGGGGAATCAGAGGTTGTGAATCAGAGATGGGGAATCACAGGCGGGAAATCAGAGGCAGGGAATCAGAGCTGGGGAATCAGAGGCGGGGAATCAGAGCTGGGGAATCAGAGGCAGGGAATCAGAGTTGGGGATTCAGAGGCGGGGAATCAGAGCTGGGGAATCAGAGGCGGGGAATCAGAGGCAGGGAATCAGAGGCGGGGAATCAGAGGCAGGGAATCAGATGTGGGGAATCAGAGGCGGGGAATCAGAGCTGGGGAATCAGAGTCGGGGAATCAGAGTTTGGGAATCAGAGGCGGGGAATTAGATATGGGGAAACAGAGGCGGGGAATCAGAGGTGGGGAAACAGAGCTGGGGAATCAGAGGCGGGGAATCAGAGTTGGGGAATCAGAGGCGGGGAATCAGATATGGGGAAGCAGAGGTGGGGAATCAGAGGCGCGGAAAGAGAGGCGGGGTATCAGATATGGGGAATCAGAGGTGGGGAATCACATATGGGGAAACAGAGGCGGGGAATCAGAGGTGGCGAAACAGAGGTGGGGAATCTGACATGGGGAATCAGAGGTGGTGAATGAAAGGCGGTGAATCTGAGATGGGGAATCAGAGGATGGGAATCAGAGGCAGGGAATCAAACACGGGGAATCAGAGGTGGGGAATCAGAGCTGGGGAATCAGAGGCGGGGAATCAGAGTTGGGGAATCAGAGGCGGGGAATCAGATATGGGGAAACAGAGGTGGGGAATCAGAGGCAGGGAAACAGAGGTGGGGAATCAGATATGGGGAATCAGAGGTGGGGAATCAGAGGTTGGGAAACAGAGGCAGGGAATCAGAGGCGGGGAGTCAGAGGCGGGGAATCAGAGGCAGGGAATCAGATGTGCGGAATCAGAGATGGGGAATCAGAGGCAGCGAATCAGAGGCGGGGAACCAAAGGCGGGGAATCAGAGGCCGGGAAGCAGAGGCCGGGAATGAGAGGCCGGGAATCAGAGGCCGGGAATCAGAGGCCGGGAATCAGAGATGGGGAATCACAGGCGGGGAATCAAACACGGGGAATCAGAGCTGGGGAATCAGAGGCGGGGAATCAGAGTTGGGGAATCAGAGTCGGGGAATCAGATATGGGGAAACAGAGGCGGGGAATCAGAGGCGGGGAATCTGAGGCGCAGATACAGAGGCGGGGTATCAGATATGGGGAATCAGAGGTGGGGAATCAGGGGCGGGGTATCAGAGGCTGGGTATCAGATACGGGGATTCAGAGGCGGGGAATCAGAATGGGGAATCAGAGGCGGGGAATCAGAGGCAGGGAATCAGACGCGGGGAATCAGAGGCAGGGAATCAGAGCCTGGGAATCAGAGGCGGGGTATCAGAGGCGGGGAAACAGAGGCGGGGAATCAGAGTTGGGGAATCAGAGGCGGGGAATCAGGTATGGGGAGTCAGAGGCGGGGAATCAGAGGCAGGGAATCAGATGTGCGGAATCAGAGATGGGGAATCAGAGGCGGGGAATCAGAGGCAGGGAATCAGACGCGGGGAATCAGAGGCAGGGAATCAGACCCTGGGAATAAGAGGCGGGGTATCAGAGGCGGGGAAACAGAGGCGGCGAATCAGATATGGGGACTCAGAGGTGGGGAATCAGATGTTGGGAATCAGAGGCAGGGAATCAGAGGCGGGGAATCAGAGGCGGGGAATCAGAGGCAGGGATTCGGATGTGCGGAATATGAGAAGGGGAATCAGAGGTGGGGAATCAGAGTCCAGGAATCAGAGAAGGGGAATCAGAGGCGGGGAATCAGAGGCGGGAAAACATAGGTGGGGAATCAGATACGGGGAATAAGAGGTTGGGAATCAGAGGCAGTGAATCAGAGATGGGGAATCAGAGGCGGGGAATTAGAGGCTGGAAATCAGACACGGGGAATCAGAGGCTGTGAATCAGAGGCGGGGAATCAGAGGCGGGGAATCAGAGCTGGGGAATCAGAGGCAGGGAATCAGAATTGGGGATTCAGAGGCGGGTAATCAGATATGGGGAAACAGAGGCGGGGAATTAGAGGCGGGCAAACAGAGGCGGGGAATCAGATATGGTGAATCAGAGGTTTGGAATCAGAGGTTGTGAAACAGAGATGGGGAATCACAGGCGGGAAATCAGAGGCAGGGAATCAGAGGCGGGGAATCAGAGGCAGGGAATCAGATATGGGGATTCAGAGGTGGGGAATCAGAGGTTGGGAATCAGAGGCAGGGAATCGGAGGCAGGGAATCAGAGGCAGGGAATCAGATGTGGGGAATCACAGGCGGGGTATCAGAGCTGGGGAATCAGAGTCGGGGAATCAGAGTTTTGGAATCAGAGGCGGGGAATTAGATATGGGGAAACAGAGGCGGGGAATCAGAGGTGGGGAAACAGAGCTGGGGAATCAGAGGCGGGGAATCAGAGTTGGGGAATCAGAGGCGGGGAATCAGATATGGGGAATCAGAGGCGGGGAATCAGAGGCGCGGAAAGAGAGGCGGGGCATCAGATATGGGGAATCAGAGGTGGGGAATCAGATATGGGGAAACAGAGGCGGGGAATCAGAGGCGGGGAAACAGAGGTGGGGAATCTGATATGGGGAATCAGAGGTGGCGAATGAAAGGCGGTGAATCATAGATGGGGAATCAGAGGCGGGGAATCAGAGGCAGGGAATCAAACACGGGGAATCAGAGGTGGGGAATCAGAGCTGGGGAATCAGAGGCGGGGAATCAGAGTTGGGGAATCAGAGGCGGGGAATCAGATATGGGTAAACAAAGGTGGGGAATCAGAGGCAGGGAAACAGAGGTGGGGAATCAGAGGCGGGGAATCAGAGGCGCAGAAACAGAGGCGGGGTATCAGATATGGGGAATCAGAGGTGGGGAATCAGGGGCGGGGTATCAGAGGCTGGGTATCAGACACGGGGATTCAGAGGCGGGGAATCAGAGATGGGGAATCAGAGGCGGGGAATCAGAGGCAGGGAATCAGACGCGGGGAATCAGAGGCAGGGAATCAGAGCCGGGGAATCAGAGGCGGGGTATCAGAGGCGGGGAAACAGAGGCGGGGAATCAGAGTTGGGGAATCAGAGGCGGGGAATCAGATATGGGGAGTCAGAGGCGGGGAATCAGAGGCAGGGAATCAGATGTGCGGAATCAGAGATGGGGAATCAGAGGCGGGGAATCAGAGGCAGGGAATCAGACGCGGGGAATCAGAGGCAGGGAATCAGACCCTGGGAATAAGAGGCGGGGTATCAGAGGTGGGGAAACAGAGGCGGGGAATCAGATATGGGGACTCAGAGGTGGGGAATCAGATGTTGGGAATCAGAGGCAGGGAATCAGAGGCGGGGAATCAGAGGCGGGGAATCAGAGGCAGGGATTCGGATGTGCGGAATATGAGAAGGGGAATCAGAGGCAGGGAATCAGAGGCGGGGAATCAGAGGAAGGGAATCAGATATGGGGATTCAGAGGTGGGGAATTAGAGGTTGGGAATCAGAGGCAGGGAATCAGAGTTTGGGAATCAGAGGCGGGGAATTAGATATGGGGAAACAGAGGCGGGGAATCAGAGGCGGGGAGTCAGAGGCGGGGAATCAGAGGCAGGGAATCAGATGTGCGGAATCAGAGATGGGGAATCAGAGGCAGCGAATCAGAGGCGGGGAACCAGAGGCGGGGATTCAGAGGCGGGGAATCAGATATGGGGAAACTGAGGTGGGGAATTAGAGGCGGGCAAACAGAGGCGGGGAATCAGATATGGGGAATCAGAGGTGGGGAATCAGAGGTTGTGAATCAGAGATGGGGAATCACAGGCGGGAAATCAGAGGCAGGGAATCAGAGCTGGGGAATCAGAGGCGGGGAGTCAGAGCTGGGGAATCAGAGGCAGGGAATCAGAGTTGGGGATTCAGAGGCGGGGAATCAGAGCTGGGGAATCAGAGGCGGGGAATCAGAGGCAGGGAATCAGAGGCGGGGAATCAGAGGCAGGGAATCAGATGTGGGGAATCAGAGGCGGGGAATCAGAGCTTGGGAATCAGAGTCGGGGAATCAGAGTTTGGGAATCAGAGGCAGGGAATTAGATATGGGGAAACAGAGGCGGGGAATCAGAGGTGGGGATACAGAGCTGGGGAATCAGAGGCGGGGAATCAGAGTTGGGGAATCAGAGGCGGGGAATCAGATATGGGGAAGCAGAGGTGGGGAATCAGAGGCGCGGAAAGAGAGGCGGGGAATCAGATATGGGGAATCAGAGGTGGGGAATCAGATATGGGGAAACAGAGGCGGGGAATCAGAGGCGGGGAAACAGAGGTGGGGAATCTGATATGGGGAATCAGAGGTGGCGAATGAAAGGCGGTGAATCTGAGATGGGGAATCAGAGGATGGGAATCAGAGGCAGGGAATCAAACACGGGGAATCAGAGGTGGGGAATCAGAGCTGGGGAATCAGAGGCGGGGAATCAGAGTTGGGGAATCAGAGGCGGGGAATCAGATATGGGGAAACAGAGGTGGGGAATCAGAGGCAGGGAAACAGAGGTGGGGAATCAGATATGGGGAATCAGAGGTGGGGAATCAGAGGTTGGGAAACAGAGGCAGGGAATCAGAGGCGGGGAGTCAGAGGCGGGGAATCAGAGGCAGGGAATCAGATGTGCGGAATCAGAGATGGTGAATCAGAGGCCGGGAATCAGAGGCCGGGAATGAGAGGCCGGGAATCAGAGGCCGGGAATCAGAGGCCGGGAATCAGAGATGGGGAATCAGAGGCGGGGAATCAAACACGGGGAATCAGAGCTGGGGAATCAGAGGCGGGGAATCAGAGTTGGGGAATCAGAGTCGGGGAATCAGATATGGGGAAACAGAGGCGGGGAATCAGAGGCGGGGAATCAGAGGCGCAGAAACAGAGGCGGGGTATCAGATATGGGGAATCAGAGGTGGGGAATCAGGGGCGGGGTATCAGAGGCTGGGTATCAGACACGGGGATTCAGAGGCGGGGAATCAGAGATGGGGAATCAGAGGCGGGGAATCAGAGGCAGGGAATCAGATGCGGGGAATCAGAGGCAGGGAATCAGAGCCTGGGAATCAGAGGCGGGGTATCAGAGGCGGGGAAACAGAGGCGGGGAATCAGAGTTGGGGAATCAGAGGCGGGGAATCAGATATGGGGAGTCAGAGGCGGGGAATCAGAGGCAGGGAATCAGATGTGCGGAATCAGAGATGGGGAATCAGAGGCGGGGAATCAGACCCTGGGAATAAGAGGCGGGGTATCAGAGGCGGGGAAACAGAGGCGGGGAATCAGATATGGGGACTCAGAGGTGGGGAATCAGATGTTGGGAATCAGAGGCAGGGAATCAGAGGCGGGGAATCAGAGGCGGTGAATCAGAGGCAGGGATTCGGATGTGCGGAATATGAGAAGGGGAATCAGAGGTGGGGAATCAGAGTCCTGGAATCAGAGAAGGGGAATCAGAGGCGGGGAATCAGAGGCGGGAAAACATAGGTGGGGAATCAGATACGGGGAATAAGAGGTGGGGAATCAGAGGCGGTGAATCAGAGATGGGGAATCAGAGGTGGGGAATTAGAGGCTGGAAATCAGACACGGGGAATCAGAGGCTGTGAATCAGAGGCGGGGAATCAGAGGCGGGGAATCAGAGCTGGGGAATCAGAGGCAGGGAATCAGAGTTGGGGATTCAGAGGCGGGTAATCAGATATGGGGAAACAGAGGCGGGGAATTAGAGGCGGGCAATCAGAGGCGGGGAATCAGATATGGGGAAACAGAGGTGGGGAATCAGAGGCAGGGAAACAGAGGTGGGTAATCAGATATGGGGAATAAGAGGTGGGGAATCAGAGGTTGGGAAACAGAGGCAGGGAATCAGAGGCGGGGAGTCAGAGGCGGGGAATCAGAGGCAGGGAATCAGATGTGCGGAATCAGAGATGGGGAATCAGAGGCTGCGAATCAGAGGCGGGGAACCAAAGGCGGGGAATCAGAGTTTGGGAATCAGAGGCGGGGAATTAGATTTGGGGAAACAGAGGCGGGGAATCAGAGGTGGGGAAACAGAGCTGGGGAATCAGAGGCGTGGAATCAGAGTTGGGGAATCAGAGGCGGGGAATCAGATATGGGGAATCAGAGGCGGGGAATCAGAGGCGCGGAAAGAGAGGCGGGGAATCAGATATGGGGAATCAGAGGTGGGGATCAGGGGCAGGGTATCAGAGGCTGGGTATCAGACACGGGGATTCAGAGGCGGGGAATCAGAGATGGGGAATCAGAGGCGGGGAATCAGAGGCAGGGAATCAGACGCGGGGAATCAGATGCGGGGAATCAGAGCTGGGTAATCAGAGGCGGGGAATCAGAGTTGGGGAATCAGAGGCGGGGAATCAGATATGGGGAAACAGAGGCGGGGTATCAGAGGCGGGGAAAC
This sequence comes from Narcine bancroftii, assembly GCF_036971445.1. Lineage (NCBI taxonomy): Eukaryota > Metazoa > Chordata > Chondrichthyes > Torpediniformes > Narcinidae > Narcine > Narcine bancroftii. Next base: position 58,531,880 of record NC_091474.1, read on the forward strand.
AGAGGCGGGGAATCTGATTGGGGAATCAGAGGTGGCGAATGAAAGGCGGTGAATCAGAGATGGGGAATCAAAGGCGGGGAATCAGAGGCAGGGAATCGAACACGGGGAATCAGAGGTGGGGAATCAGAGCTGGGGAATCAGTGGCGGGGAATCAGAGTTGGGGAATCAGAGGCGGCGAATCAGATATGGGGAAACAGAGGTGGGGAATCAGAGGCAGGGAAACAGAGGTGGGGAATCAGATATGGGGAATCAGAGGTGGGGAATCAAAGGTTTGGAAACAGAGGCAGGGAATCAGAGGCGGGGAGTCAGAGGCGGGGAATCAGATTCAGGGAATCAGATGTGCGGAATCAGAGATGGGGAATCAGAGGCAGCGAATCAGAGGCGGGGAACCAGAGGCGGGGAATCAGAGGCTGGGAATCAGAGGCCGGGAATGAGAGGCCGGGAATCAGAGGCCGGGAATCAGAGGCCGGGAATCAGAGATGGGGAATCAGAGGCGGGGAATCAAACACGGGGAACCAGAGCTGGGGAATCAGAGGCGGGGAATCAGAGTTGGGGAATCAGAGGCGGGGAATCAGATATGGGGAAACAGAGGCGGGGAATCAGAGGCGGGGAATCAGAGGCGCAGAAACAGAGGCGGGGTATCAGATATGGGGAATCAGAGGTGGGGAATCAGGGGCGGGGTATCAGAGGCTGGGTATCAGACAAGGGGATTCAGAGGCGGGGTATCAGAGATGGGGAATCAGAGGCGGGGAATCAGAGGCAGGGAATCAGACGAGGGGAATCAGAGGCTGGGAATCAGAGCCTGGGAATCAGAGGCGGGGAATCAGAGGCAGGGAAAGAGAGGCGGGGAATCAGATATGTGGACTCAGAGGTGGGGAATCAGAGGTTGGGAATCAGAGGCAGGGAATCAGAGGCGGGGAATCAGAGGCGGGGAATCAGAGGCAGGGTTTCGGATGTGCGGAATCAGAGATGGGAATCAGAGGTGGGGAATCAGAGTCCAGGAATCAGAGATGGGGAATCAGAGGCGGGGAATCAGAGGCGGAAATACATAGGTGGGGAATCAGATACGGGGAATCAGAGGTGGGGAATCAGAGGCGGTGAATCAGAGATGGGGAATCAGAGGCGGGGAATCAGAGGCCGGAAATCAGACACGGGGAATCAGAGGCTGTGAATCAAAGGCGGGGAATCAGAGGCGGGTAATCAGAGCTGGGGAATCTAAGGCAGGGAATCAGAGTTGTGGATTCAGAGGCGGGGAATCAGATATGGGGAAACAGAGGCGGGGAATTAGAGGCGGGCAAACAGAGGCAGGGAATCAGATATGGTGAATCAGAGGTGGGGAATCAGAGGTTGTGAATCAGAGATGGGGAATCACAGGCGGGAAATCAGAGGCAGGGAATCAGAGCTGGGGAATCAGAGGCAGGGAATCAGAGCTGGGGAATCAGAGGCAGGGAATCAGAGTTGGGGATTCAGAGGCGGGGAATCAGAGCTGTGGAATCAGAGGCGGGGAATCAGAGGCAGGGAATCAGAGGCGGGGAATCAGAGGCAGGGAATCAGATATGGGGATTCAGAGGTGGGGAATCAGAGGTTGGGAATCAGAGGCAGGGAATCGGAGGCAGGGAATCAGAGGCAGGGAATCAGATGTGGGGAATCACAGGCGGGGTATCAGAGCTGGGGAATCAGAGTCGGGGAATCAGAGTTTGGGAATCAGAGGCGGGGAATTAGATATGGGGAAACAGAGGCGGGGAATCAGAGGTGGGGAAACAGAGCTGGGGAATCAGAGGCGGGGAATCAGAGTTGGGGAATCAGAGGCGGGGAATCAGATATGGGGAATCAGATGCGGGGAATCAGAGGCGCGGAAAGAGAGGCGGGGCATCAGATATGGGGAATCAGAGGTTGGGAATCAGATATGGGGAAACAGAGGCGGGGAATCAGAGGCGGGGAAACAGAGGTGGGGAATCTGATATGGGGAATCAGAGGTGGCGAATGAAAGGCGGTGAATCAGAGATGGGGAATCAGAGGCGGGGAATCAGAGGCAGGGAATCAAACACGGGGAATCAGAGGTGGGGAATCAGAGCTGGGGAATCAGAGGCGGGGAATCAGAGTTGGGGAATCAGAGGCGGGGAATCAGATATGGGGAAACAAAGGTGGGGAATCAGAGGCAGGAAACAGAGGTGGGGAATCAGAGGCGGGGAATCAGAGGCGCAGAAACAGAGGCGGGGTATCAGATATGGGGAATCAGAGGTGGGGAATCAGGGGCGGGGTATCAGAGGCTGGGTATCAGACACGGGGATTCAGAGGCGGGGAATCAGAGATGGGGAATCAGAGGCGGGGAATCAGAGGCAGGGAATGAGACGCGGGGAATCAGAGGCAGGGAATCAGAGCCTGGGAATCAGAGGCGGGGTATTAGAGGCGGGGAAACAGAGGCGGGGAATCAGAGTTGGGGAATCAGAGGCGGGGAATCAGATATGGGGAGTCAGAGGCGGGGAATCAGAGGCAGGGAATCAGATGTGCGGAATCAGAGATGGGGAATCAGAGGCGGGGAATCAGAGGCAGGGAATCAGACGTGGGGAATCAGAGGCAGGGAATCAGACCCTGGGAATAAGAGGCGGGGTATCAGAGGCGGGGAAACAGAGGCGGGGAATCAGATATGGGGACTCAGAGGTGGGGAATCAGATGTTGGGAATCAGAGGCAGGGAATCAGAGGCGGGGAATCAGAGGCGGGGAATCAGAGGCAGGGATTCGGATGTGCGGAATATGAGAAGGGGAATCAGAGGCAGGGAATCAGAGGCGGGGAATCAGAGGCAGGGAATCAGATATGGGGATTCAGAGGTGGGGAATCAGAGGTTGGGAGTCAGAGGCTGGGAATCAGAGCCTGGGAATCAGAGGCGGGGAATCAGAGGCAGGGAAAGAGAGGCGGGGAATCAGATATGGGGACTCAGAGGTGGGGAATCAGAGGTTGGGAATCAGAGGCAGGGAATCAGAGGCGGGGAATCAGAGGCGGGGAATCAGAGGCAGGGTTTCGGATGTGCGGAATCAGAGATGGGGAATCAGAGGTGGGGAATCAGAGTCCAGGAATCACAGATGGGGAATCAGAGGCGGGGAATCAGAGGCGGAAAAACATAGGTGGGGAATCAGATACGGGGAATCAGAGGTGGGGAATCAGAGGCGGTGAATCAGAGATGGGGAATCAGAGGCGGGGAATCAGAGGCTGGAAATCAGACACGGGGAATCAGAGGCTGTGAATCAAAGGCGGGGAATCAGAGGCGGGTAATCAGAGCTGGGGAATCTAAGGCAGGGAATCAGAGTTGTGGATTCAGAGGCGGGGAATCAGATATGGGGAAACAGAGGCGGGGAATTAGAGGCGGGCAAACAGAGGCAGGGAATCAGATATGGTGAATCAGAGGTGGGGAATCAGAGGTTGTGAATCAGAGATGGGGAATCACAGGCGGGAAATCAGAGGCAGGGAATCAGAGCTGGGGAATCAGAGGCAGGGAATCAGAGCTGGGGAATCAGAGGCAGGGAATCAGAGTTGGGGATTCAGAGGCGGGGAATCAGAGCTGTGGAATCAGAGGCGGGGAATCAGAGGCAGGGAATCAGAGGCGGGGAATCAGAGGCAGGGAATCAGATATGGGGATTCAGAGGTGGGGAATCAGAGGTTGGGAATCAGAGGCAGGGAATCGGAGGCAGGGAATCAGAGGCAGGGAATCAGATGTGGGGAATCACAGGCGGGGTATCAGAGCTGGGGAATCAGAGTCGGGGAATCAGAGTTTGGGAATCAGAGGCGGGGAATTAGATATGGGGAAACAGAGGCGGGGAATCAGAGGTGGGGAAACAGAGCTGGGGAATCAGAGGCGGGGAATCAGAGGTGGGGAATCAGAGGTTGTGAATCAGAGATGGGGAATCACAGGCGGGAAATCAGAGGCAGGGAATCAGAGCTGGGGAATCAGAGGCGGGGAATCAGAGCTGGGGAATCAGAGGCAGGGAATCAGAGTTGGGGATTCAGAGGCGGGGAATCAGAGCTGGGGAATCAGAGGCGGGGAATCAGAGGCAGGGAATCAGAGGCGGGGAATCAGAGGCAGGGAATCAGATGTGGGGAATCAGAGGCGGGGAATCAGAGCTGGGGAATCAGAGTCGGGGAATCAGAGTTTGGGAATCAGAGGCGGGGAATTAGATATGGGGAAACAGAGGCGGGGAATCAGAGGTGGGGAAACAGAGCTGGGGAATCAGAGGCGGGGAATCAGAGTTGGGGAATCAGAGGCGGGGAATCAGATATGGGGAAGCAGAGGTGGGGAATCAGAGGCGCGGAAAGAGAGGCGGGGTATCAGATATGGGGAATCAGAGGTGGGGAATCAGATATGGGGAAACAGAGGCGGGGAATCAGAGGCGGGGAAACAGAGGTGGGGAATCTGATATAGGGAATCAGAGGTGGTGAATGAAAGGCGGTGAATCTGAGATGGGGAATCAGAGGATGGGAATCAGAGGCAGGGAATCAAACACGGGGAATCAGAGGTGTGGAATCAGAGCTGGGGAATCAGAGGCGGGGAATCAGAGTTGGGGAATCAGAGGCGGGGAATCAGATATGGGGAAAGAGGTGGGGAATCAGAGGCAGGGAAACAGAGGTGGGGAATCAGATATGGGGAATCAGAGGTGGGGAATCAGAGGTTGGGAAACAGAGGCAGGGAATCAGAGGCGGGGAGTCAGAGGCGGGGAATCAGAGGCAGGGAATCAGATGTGCGGAATCAGAGATGGGGAATCAGAGGCAGCGAATCAGAGGCGGGGAACCAAAGGCGGGGAATCAGAGGCCGGGAATCAGAGGCCGGGAATGAGAGGCCGGGAATCAGAGGCCGGGAATCAGAGGCCGGGAATCAGAGATGGGGAATCAGAGGCGGGGAATCAAACACGGGGAATCAGAGCTGGGGAATCAGAGTCGGGGAATCAGAGTTGGGGAATCAGAGTCGGGGAATCAGATATGGGGAAACAGAGGCGGGGAATCAGAGGCGGGGAATCTGAGGCGCAGAAACAGAGGCGGGGTATCAGATATGGGGAATCAGAGGTGGGGAATCAGGGGCGGGGTATCAGAGGCTTGGTATCAGATACGGGGATTCAGAGGCGGGGAATCAGAATGGGGAATCAGAGGCGGGGAATCAGAGGCAGGGAATCAGACGCGGGGAATCAGAGGCAGGGAATCAGAGCCTGGGAATCAGAGGCGGGGTATCAGAGGCGGGGAAACAGAGGCGGGGAATCAGAGTTGGGGAATCAGAGGCGGGGAATCAGATATGGGGAGTCAGAGGCGGGGAATCAGAGGCAGGGAATCAGATGTGCGGAATCAGAGATGGGGAATCAGAGGCGGGGAATCAGAGGCAGGGAATCAGACGCGGGGAATCAGAGGCAGGGAATCAGACCCTGGGAATAAGAGGCGGGGTATCAGAGGCGGGGAAACAGAGGCGGGGAATCAGATATGGGGACTCAGAGGTGGGGAATCAGATGTTGGGAATCAGAGGCAGGGAATCAGAGGCGGGGAATCAGAGGCGGGGAATCAGAGGCAGGGATTCGGATGTGCGGAATATGAGAAGGGGAATCAGAGGTGGGGAATCAGAGTCCAGGAATCAGAGAAGGGGAATCAGAGGCGGGGAATCAGAGGCGGGAAAACATAGGTGGGGAATCAGATACGGGGAATAAGAGGTGGGGAATCAGAGGCAGTGAATCAGAGATGGGGAATCAGAGGCGGGGAATTAGAGGCTGGAAATCAGACACGGGGAATCAGAGGCTGTGAATCAGAGGCGGGGAATCAGAGGCGGGGAATCAGAGCTGGGGAATCAGAGGCAGGGAATCAGAATTGGGGATTCAGAGGCGGGTAATCAGATATGGGGAAACAGAGGCGGGGAATTAGAGGCGGGCAAACAGAGGCGGGGAATCAGATATGGTGAATCAGAGGTTTGGAATCAGAGGTTGTGAAACAGAGATGGGGAATCACAGGCGGGAAATCAGAGGCAGGGAATCAGAGGCGGGGAATCAGAGGCAGGGAATCAGATATGGGGATTCAGAGGTGGGGAATCAGAGGTTGGGAATCAGAGGCAGGGAATCGGAGGCAGGGAATCAGAGTCAGGGAATCAGATGTGGGGAATCACAGGCGGGGTATCAGAGCTGGGGAATCAGAGTCGGGGAATCAGAGTTTGGGAATCAGAGGCGGGGAATTAGATATGGGGAAACAGAGGCGGGGAATCAGAGGTGGGGAAACAGAGCTGGGGAATCAGAGGCGGGGAATCAGAGTTGGGGAATCAGAGGCGGGGAATCAGATATGGGGAATCAGAGGCGGGGAATCAGAGGCGCGGAAAGAGAGGCGGGGCATCAGATATGGGGAATCAGAGGTGGGGAATCAGATATGGGGAAACAGAGGCGGGGAATCAGAGGCGGGGAAACAGAGGTGGGGAATCTGATATGGGGAATCAGAGGTGGCGAATGAAAGGCGGTGAATCATAGATGGGGAATCAGAGGCGGGGAATCAGAGGCAGGGAATCAGAGGCAGGGAAAGAGAGGCGGGGAATCAGATATGGGGACTCAGAGGTGGGGAATCAGAGGTTGGGAATCAGAGGCAGGGAATCAGAGGCGGGGAATCAGAGGCGGGGAATCAGAGGCAGGGTTTCGGATGTGCGGAATCAGAGATGGGGAATCAGAGGTGGGGAATCAGAGTCCAGGAATCACAGATGGGGAATCAGAGGCGGGGAATCAGAGGCGGAAAAACATAGGTGGGGAATCAGATACGGGGAATCAGAGGTGGGGAATCAGAGGCGGTGAATCAGAGATGGGGAATCAGAGGCGGGGAATCAGAGGCTGGAAATCAGACACGGGGAATCAGAGGCTGTGAATCAAAGGCGGGGAATCAGAGGCGGGTAATCAGAGCTGGGGAATCTAAGGCAGGGAATCAGAGTTGTGGATTCAGAGGCGGGGAATCAGATATGGGGAAACAGAGGCGGGGAATTAGAGGCGGGCAAACAGAGGCAGGGAATCAGATATGGTGAATCAGAGGTGGGGAATCAGAGGTTGTGAATCAGAGATGGGGAATCACAGGCGGGAAATCAGAGGCAGGGAATCAGAGCTGGGGAATCAGAGGCAGGGAATCAGAGCTGGGGAATCAGAGGCAGGGAATCAGAGTTGGGGATTCAGAGGCGGGGAATCAGAGCTGTGGAATCAGAGGCGGGGAATCAGAGGCAGGGAATCAGAGGCGGGGAATCAGAGGCAGGGAATCAGATATGGGGATTCAGAGGTGGGGAATCAGAGGTTGGGAATCAGAGGCAGGGAATCGGAGGCAGGGAATCAGAGGCAGGGAATCAGATGTGGGGAATCACAGGCGGGGTATCAGAGCTGGGGAATCAGAGTCGGGGAATCAGAGTTTGGGAATCAGAGGCGGGGAATTAGATATGGGGAAACAGAGGCGGGGAATCAGAGGTGGGGAAACAGAGCTGGGGAATCAGAGGCGGGGAATCAGAGGTGGGGAATCAGAGGTTGTGAATCAGAGATGGGGAATCACAGGCGGGAAATCAGAGGCAGGGAATCAGAGCTGGGGAATCAGAGGCGGGGAATCAGAGCTGGGGAATCAGAGGCAGGGAATCAGAGTTGGGGATTCAGAGGCGGGGAATCAGAGCTGGGGAATCAGAGGCGGGGAATCAGAGGCAGGGAATCAGAGGCGGGGAATCAGAGGCAGGGAATCAGATGTGGGGAATCAGAGGCGGGGAATCAGAGCTGGGGAATCAGAGTCGGGGAATCAGAGTTTGGGAATCAGAGGCGGGGAATTAGATATGGGGAAACAGAGGCGGGGAATCAGAGGTGGGGAAACAGAGCTGGGGAATCAGAGGCGGGGAATCAGAGTTGGGGAATCAGAGGCGGGGAATCAGATATGGGGAAGCAGAGGTGGGGAATCAGAGGCGCGGAAAGAGAGGCGGGGTATCAGATATGGGGAATCAGAGGTGGGGAATCAGATATGGGGAAACAGAGGCGGGGAATCAGAGGCGGGGAAACAGAGGTGGGGAATCTGATATAGGGAATCAGAGGTGGTGAATGAAAGGCGGTGAATCTGAGATGGGGAATCAGAGGATGGGAATCAGAGGCAGGGAATCAAACACGGGGAATCAGAGGTGTGGAATCAGAGCTGGGGAATCAGAGGCGGGGAATCAGAGTTGGGGAATCAGAGGCGGGGAATCAGATATGGGGAAACAGAGGTGGGGAATCAGAGGCAGGGAAACAGAGGTGGGGAATCAGATATGGGGAATCAGAGGTGGGGAATCAGAGGTTGGGAAACAGAGGCAGGGAATCAGAGGCGGGGAGTCAGAGGCGGGGAATCAGAGGCAGGGAATCAGATGTGCGGAATCAGAGATGGGGAATCAGAGGCAGCGAATCAGAGGCGGGGAACCAAAGGCGGGGAATCAGAGGCCGGGAATCAGAGGCCGGGAATGAGAGGCCGGGAATCAGAGGCCGGGAATCAGAGGCCGGGAATCAGAGATGGGGAATCAGAGGCGGGGAATCAAACACGGGGAATCAGAGCTGGGGAATCAGAGTCGGGGAATCAGAGTTGGGGAATCAGAGTCGGGGAATCAGATATGGGGAAACAGAGGCGGGGAATCAGAGGCGGGGAATCTGAGGCGCAGAAACAGAGGCGGGGTATCAGATATGGGGAATCAGAGGTGGGGAATCAGGGGCGGGGTATCAGAGGCTGGGTATCAGATACGGGGATTCAGAGGCGGGGAATCAGAATGGGGAATCAGAGGCGGGGAATCAGAGGCAGGGAATCAGACGCGGGGAATCAGAGGCAGGGAATCAGAGCCTGGGAATCAGAGGCGGGGTATCAGAGGCGGGGAAACAGAGGCGGGGAATCAGAGTTGGGGAATCAGAGGCGGGGAATCAGATATGGGGAGTCAGAGGCGGGGAATCAGAGGCAGGGAATCAGATGTGCGGAATCAGAGATGGGGAATCAGAGGCGGGGAATCAGAGGCAGGGAATCAGACGCGGGGAATCAGAGGCAGGGAATCAGACCCTGGGAATAAGAGGCGGGGTATCAGAGGCGGGGAAACAGAGGCGGGGAATCAGATATGGGGACTCAGAGGTGGGGAATCAGATGTTGGGAATCAGAGGCAGGGAATCAGAGGCGGGGAATCAGAGGCGGGGAATCAGAGGCAGGGATTCGGATGTGCGGAATATGAGAAGGGGAATCAGAGGTGGGGAATCAGAGTCCAGGAATCAGAGAAGGGGAATCAGAGGCGGGGAATCAGAGGCGGGAAAACATAGGTGGGGAATCAGATACGGGGAATAAGAGGTGGGGAATCAGAGGCAGTGAATCAGAGATGGGGAATCAGAGGCGGGGAATTAGAGGCTGGAAATCAGACACGGGGAATCAGAGGCTGTGAATCAGAGGCGGGGAATCAGAGGCGGGGAATCAGAGCTGGGGAATCAGAGGCAGGGAATCAGAATTGGGGATTCAGAGGCGGGTAATCAGATATGGGGAAACAGAGGCGGGGAATTAGAGGCGGGCAAACAGAGGCGGGGAATCAGATATGGTGAATCAGAGGTTTGGAATCAGAGGTTGTGAAACAGAGATGGGGAATCACAGGCGGGAAATCAGAGGCAGGGAATCAGAGGCGGGGAATCAGAGGCAGGGAATCAGATATGGGGATTCAGAGGTGGGGAATCAGAGGTTGGGAATCAGAGGCAGGGAATCGGAGGCAGGGAATCAGAGGCAGGGAATCAGATGTGGGGAATCACAGGCGGGGTATCAGAGCTGGGGAATCAGAGTCGGGGAATCAGAGTTTGGGAATCAGAGGCGGGGAATTAGATATGGGGAAACAGAGGCGGGGAATCAGAGGTGGGGAAACAGAGCTGGGGAATCAGAGGCGGGGAATCAGAGTTGGGGAATCAGAGGCGGGGAATCAGATATGGGGAATCAGAGGCGGGGAATCAGAGGCGCGGAAAGAGAGGCGGGGCATCAGATATGGGGAATCAGAGGTGGGGAATCAGATATGGGGAAACAGAGGCGGGGAATCAGAGGCGGGGAAACAGAGGTGGGGAATCTGATATGGGGAATCAGAGGTGGCGAATGAAAGGCGGTGAATCATAGATGGGGAATCAGAGGCGGGGAATCAGAGGCAGGGAATCAAACACGGGGAATCAGAGGTGGGGAATCAGAGCTGGGGAATCAGAGGCGGGGAATCAGAGTTGGGGAATCAGAGGCGGGGAATCAGATATGGGGAAACAAAGGTGGGGAATCAGAGGCAGGGAAACAGAGGTGGGGAATCAGAGGCGGGGAATCAGAGGCGCAGAAACAGAGGCGGGGTATCAGATATGGGGAATCAGAGGTGGGGAATCAGGGGCGGGGTATCAGAGGCTGGGTATCAGACACGGGGATTCAGAGGCGGGGAATCAGAGATGGGGAATCAGAGGCGGGGAATCAGAGGCAGGGAATCAGACGCGGGGAATCAGAGGCAGGGAATCAGAGCCGGGGAATCAGAGGCGGGGTATCAGAGGCGGGGAAACAGAGGCGGGGAATCAGAGTTGGGGAATCAGAGGCGGGGAATCAGATATGGGGAGTCAGAGGCGGGGAATCAGAGGCAGGGAATCAGATGTGCGGAATCAGAGATGGGGAATCAGAGGCGGGGAATCAGAGGCAGGGAATCAGACGCGGGGAATCAGAGGCAGGGAATCAGACCCTGGGAATAAGAGGCGGGGTATCAGAGGCGGGGAAACAGAGGCGGGGAATCAGATATGGGGACTCAGAGGTGGGGAATCAGATGTTGGGAATCAGAGGCAGGGAATCAGAGGCGGGGAATCAGAGGCGGGGAATCAGAGGCAGGGATTCGGATGTGCGGAATATGAGAAGGGGAATCAGAGGCAGGGAATCAGAGGCGGGGAATCAGAGGAAGGGAATCAGATATGGGGATTCAGAGGTGGGGAATTAGAGGTTGGGAATCAGAGGCAGGGAATCAGAGTTTGGGAATCAGAGGCGGGGAATTAGATATGGGGAAACAGAGGCGGGGAATCAGAGGCGGGGAGTCAGAGGCGGGGAATCAGAGGCAGGGAATCAGATGTGCGGAATCAGAGATGGGGAATCAGAGGCAGCGAATCAGAGGCGGGGAACCAGAGGCGGGGATTCAGAGGCGGGGAATCAGATATGGGGAAACTGAGGTGGGGAATTAGAGGCGGGCAAACAGAGGCGGGGAATCAGATATGGGGAATCAGAGGTGGGGAATCAGAGGTGGTGATACAGAGCTGGGGAATCAGAGGCGTGGAATCAGAGTTGGGGAATCAGAGGCGGGGAATCAGATATGGGGAATCAGAGGCGGGGAATCAGAGGCGTGGAAAGAGAGGCGGGGAATCAGATATGGGGAATCAGAGGTGGGGATCAGGGGCGGGGTATCAGAGGCTGGGTATCAGACACGGGGATTCAGAGGCGGGGAATCAGAGATGGGGAATCAGAGGCGGGGAATCAGAGGCAGGGAATCAGATGCGGGGAATCAGATGCGGGGAATCAGAGCTCTGTAATCAGAGGCGGGGAATCAGAGTTGGGGAATCAGAGGCGGGGAATCAGATATGGGGAAACAGAGGCGGGGAATCAGAGGCGGGGAAACAGAGGCGGGGAATCTGATTGGGGAATCAGAGGTGGCGAATGAAAGGCGGTGAATCAGAGATGGGGAATCAAAGGCGGGGAATCAGAGGCTGGGAATCAAACACGGGGAATCAGAGGTGGGGAATCAGAGCTGGGGAATCAGTGGCGGGGAATCAGAGTTGGGGAATCAGAGGCGGAGAATCAGATATGGGGAAACGGAGGTGGGGAATCAGAGGCAGGGAAACAGAGGTGGGGAATCAGATATGGGGAATCAGAGGTGGGGAATCAAAGGTTTGGAAACAGAGGCAGGGAATCAGAGGCGGGGAGTCAGAGGCGGGGAATCAGATTCAGGGAATCAGATGTGCGGAATCAGAGATGGGGAATCAGAGGCAGCGAATCAGAGGCGGGGAACCAGAGGCGGGGAATCAGAGGCTGGGAATCAGAGGCCGGGAATGAGAGGCCGGGAATCAGAGGCCGGGAATCAGAGGCCGGGAATCAGAGGCAGCGAATCAGAGGCGGGGAACCAGAGGCGGGGAATCAGAGGCTGGGAATCAGAGGCCGGGAATGAGAGGCCGGGAATCAGAGGCCGGGAATCAGAGGCCGGGAATCAGAGATGGGGAATCACAGGCGGGAAATCAGAGGCAGGGAATCAGAGCTGGGGAATCAGAGGCGGGGAATCAGAGCTGGGGAATCAGAGGCAGGGAATCAGAGTTGGGGATTCAGAGGTGGGGAATCAGAGCTGGGGAATCAGAGGCGGGGAATCAGAGGCAGGGAATCAGAGGCGGGGAATCAGAGGCAGGGAATCAGATGTGGGGAATCAGAGGCGGGGAATCAGAGCTGGGGAATCAGAGGCGGGGAATCAGAGTTTGGGAATCAGAGGCGGGGAATTAGATATGGGGAAACAGAGGCGGGGAATCAGAGGTGGGGAAACAGAGCTGGGGAATCAGAGGCGGGGAATCAGAGTTGGGGAATCAGAGGCGGGGAATCAGATATGGGGAAGCAGAGGTGGGGAATCAGAGGCGCGGAAAGAGAGGCGGGGAATCAGATATGGGGAATCAGAGGTGGGGAATCAGATATGGGGAAACAGAGGCGGGGAATCAGAAGCGGGGAAACAGAGGTGGGGAATCTGATATGGGGAATCAGAGGTGGTGAATGAAAGGCGGTGAATCTGAGATGGGGAATCAGAGGATGGGAATCAGAGGCAGGGAATCAAACACGGGGAATCAGAGGTGGGGAATCAAAGGTTTGGAAACAGAGGCAGGGAATCAGAGGCGGGGAGTCAGAGGCGGGGAATCAGATTCAGGGAATCAGATGTGCGGAATCAGAGATGGGGAATCAGAGGCAGCGAATCAGAGGCGGGGAACCAGAGGCGGGGAATCAGAGGCTGGGAATCAGAGGCCAGGAATGAGAGGCCGGGAATCAGAGGCCGGGAATCAGAGGCCGGGAATCAGAGATGGGGAATCAGAGGCGGGGAATCAAACACGGGGAACCGGAGCTGGGGAATCAGAGGCGGGGAATCAGAGTTGGGGAATCAGAGGCGGGGAATCAGATATGGGGAAACAGAGGCAGGGAAACAGAGGCAGGGAATCAGAGGCGGGGAGTCAGAGGCGGGGAATCAGAGGCAGGGAGTCAGAGGCGGGGAATCAGAGGCAGGGAATCAGATGTGCGGAATCAGAGATGGGGATTCAGGGGCAGCGAATCAGAGGCGGGGAACCAGAGGCGGGGAATCAGAGGCCGGGAATCAGAGGCCGGGAATGAGAGGCCGGGAATCAGAGGCCGGGAATCAGAGGCCGGGAATCAGAGATGGGGAATCAGAGGCGGGGAATCAAATATGGGGAAACTGAGGCGGGGAATCAGAGGCGGGGAATCAGAGGCGGGGAATCAGAGGCGGGGAATCAGAGGCGGGGTATCAGATATGGGGAATCAGAGGTGGGGAATCAGGGGCGGGGTATCAGAGGCTGGGTATCAGACACGGGGATTCAGAGGCGGGGAATCAGAGATGGGGAATCAGAGGCGGGGAATCAGAGGCAGGGAATCAGACGCGGGGAATCAGAGGCTGGGAATGAGAGCCTGGGAATCAGAGGCGGGGAATCAGAGGCGGGGAAAGAGAGGCGGGGAATCAGATATGGGGACTCAGAGGTGGGGAATCAGAGGTTGGGAATCAGAGGCAGGGAATCAGAGGCGGGGAATCAGAATCAGGGAATCAGAGGCAGGGTTTTGGATGTGCAGAATCAGAGATGGGGAATCAGAGGTGGGGAATCAGAGTCCAGGAATCAGAGATGGGGAATCAGAGGCGGGGAATCAGAGGCGGAAAAACATAGGTGGGGAATCAGATACGGGGAATCAGAGGTGGGGAATCAGAGGCGGTGAATCATAGATGGGGAATCAGAGGCGGGGAATCAGAGGCTGGAAATCAGACACGGGGAATCAGAGGCTGTGAATCAAAGGCGGGGAATCAGAGGCGGGTAATCAGAGCTGGGGAATCAGAGGCAGGGAATCAGAGTTGGGGAAACAGAGGCGGGGAATTAGCGGCGGGCAAACAGAGGCGGGGAATCAGATATGGTGAATCAGATGTGGGGAATCAGAGGTTGTGAATCAGAGATGGGGAATCACAGGCGGGAAATCAGAGGCAGGGAATCAGAGCTGGGGAATCAGAGGCAGGGAATCAGAGCTGGGGAATCAGAGGCAGGGAATCAGAGTTGGGGATTCAGAGGCGGGGAATCAGAGCTGGGGAATCAGAGGCGGGGAATCAGAGGTAGGGAATAAGAGGCGGGGAATCAGAGGCAGGGAATCAGATATGGGGATTCAGAGGTGGGGAATCAGAGGTTGGGAATCAGAGGCAGGGAATCAGAGTTTGGGAATCAGAGGCGGGGAATTAGATATGGGGAAACAGAGGCGGGGAATCAGAGGCGGGGAGTCAGAGGCGGGGAATCAGAGGCAGGGAATCAGATGTGCGGAATCAGGGATGGGGAATCAGAGGCAGCGAATCAGAGGCGGGGAACCAGAGGCGGGGATTCAGAGGCGATGAATCAGATATGGGGAAACAGAGGCGGGGTATTAGAGGCGGGCAAACAGAGGCGGGGAATCAGATATGGGGAATCAGAGGTGGGGAATCAGAGGTTGTGAATCAGAGATGGGGAATCACAGGCGGGAAATCAGAGGCAGGGAATCAGAGCTGGGGAATCAGAGGCGGGGAATCAGAGCTGGGGAATCAGAGGCAGGGAATCAGAGTTGGGGATTCAGAGGCGGGGAATCAGAGCTGGGGAATCAGAGGCGGGGAATCAAAGGCAGGGAATCAGAGGCGGGGAATCAGAGGCAGGGAATCAGATGTGCGGAATCAGGGATGGGGAATCAGAGGCAGCGAATCAGAGGCGGGGAACCAGAGGCGGGGATTCAGAGGCGATGAATCAGATATGGGGAAACAGAGGCGGGGTATTAGAGGCGGGCAAACAGAGGCGGGGAATCAGATATGGGGAATCAGAGGTGGGGAATCAGAGGTTGTGAATCAGAGATGGGGAATCACAGGCGGGAAATCAGAGGCAGGGAATCAGAGCTGGGGAATCAGAGGCGGGGAATCAGAGCTGGGGAATCAGAGGCAGGGAATCAGATATGGGGAAACAGAGGCGGGGAATTAGAGGCGGGCAAACAGAGGCGGGGAATCAGATATGGTGAATCAGAGGTTTGGAATCAGAGGTTGTGAAACAGAGATGGGGAATCACAGGCGGGAAATCAGAGGCAGGGAATCAGAGGCGGGGAATCAGAGGCAGGGAATCAGATATGGGGATTCAGAGGTGGGGAATCAGAGGTTGGGAATCAGAGGCAGGGAATCGGAGGCAGGGAATCAGAGGCAGGGAATCAGATGTGGGGAATCACAGGCGGGGTATCAGAGCTGGGGAATCAGAGTCGGGGAATCAGAGTTTGGGAATCAGAGGCGGGGAATTAGATATGGGGAAACAGAGGCGGGGAATCAGAGGTGGGGAAACAGAGCTGGGGAATCAGAGGCGGGGAATCAGAGTTGGGGAATCAGAGGCGGGGAATCAGATATGGGGAATCAGAGGCGGGGAATCAGAGGCGCGGAAAGAGAGGCGGGGCATCAGATATGGGGAATCAGAGGTGGGGAATCAGATATGGGGAAACAGAGGCGGGGAATCAGAGGCGGGGAAACAGAGGTGGGGAATCTGATATGGGGAATCAGAGGTGGCGAATGAAAGGCGGTGAATCATAGATGGGGAATCAGAGGCGGGGAATCAGAGGCAGGGAATCAAACACGGGGAATCAGAGGTGGGGAATCAGAGCTGGGGAATCAGAGGCGGGGAATCAGAGTTGGGGAATCAGAGGCGGGGAATCAGATATGGGGAAACAAAGGTGGGGAATCAGAGGCAGGGAAACAGAGGTGGGGAATCAGAGGCGGGGAATCAGAGGCGCAGAAACAGAGGCGGGGTATCAGATATGGGGAATCAGAGGTGGGGAATCAGGGGCGGGGTATCAGAGGCTGGGTATCAGACACGGGGATTCAGAGGCGGGGAATCAGAGATGGGGAATCAGAGGCGGGGAATCAGAGGCAGGGAATCAGACGCGGGGAATCAGAGGCAGGGAATCAGAGCCGGGGAATCAGAGGCGGGGTATCAGAGGCGGGGAAACAGAGGCGGGGAATCAGAGTTGGGGAATCAGAGGCGGGGAATCAGATATGGGGAGTCAGAGGCGGGGAATCAGAGGCAGGGAATCAGATGTGCGGAATCAGAGATGGGGAATCAGAGGCGGGGAATCAGAGGCAGGGAATCAGACGCGGGGAATCAGAGGCAGGGAATCAGACCCTGGGAATAAGAGGCGGGGTATCAGAGGCGGGGAAACAGAGGCGGGGAATCAGATATGGGGACTCAGAGGTGGGGAATCAGATGTTGGGAATCAGAGGCAGGGAATCAGAGGCGGGGAATCAGAGGCGGGGAATCAGAGGCAGGGATTCGGATGTGCGGAATATGAGAAGGGGAATCAGAGGCAGGGAATCAGAGGCGGGGAATCAGAGGAAGGGAATCAGATATGGGGATTCAGAGGTGGGGAATTAGAGGTTGGGAATCAGAGGCAGGGAATCAGAGTTTGGGAATCAGAGGCGGGGAATTAGATATGGGGAAACAGAGGCGGGGAATCAGAGGCGGGGAGTCAGAGGCGGGGAATCAGAGGCAGGGAATCAGATGTGCGGAATCAGAGATGGGGAATCAGAGGCAGCGAATCAGAGGCGGGGAACCAGAGGCGGGGATTCAGAGGCGGGGAATCAGATATGGGGAAACTGAGGTGGGGAATTAGAGGCGGGCAAACAGAGGCGGGGAATCAGATATGGGGAATCAGAGGTGGGGAATCAGAGGTGGTGATACAGAGCTGGGGAATCAGAGGCGTGGAATCAGAGTTGGGGAATCAGAGGCGGGGAATCAGATATGGGGAATCAGAGGCGGGGAATCAGAGGCGTGGAAAGAGAGGCGGGTAATCAGATATGGGGAATCAGAGGTGGGGATCAGGGGCGGGGTATCAGAGGCTGGGTATCAGACACGGGGATTCAGAGGCGGGGAATCAGAGATGGGGAATCAGAGGCGGGGAATCAGAGGCAGGGAATCAGATGCGGGGAATCAGATGCGGGGAATCAGAGCTCTGTAATCAGAGGCGGGGAATCAGAGTTGGGGAATCAGAGGCGGGGAATCAGATATGGGGAAACAGAGGCGGGGAATCAGAGGCGGGGAAACAGAGGCGGGGAATCTGATTGGGGAATCAGAGGTGGCGAATGAAAGGCGGTGAATCAGAGATGGGGAATCAAAGGCGGGGAATCAGAGGCTGGGAATCAAACACGGGGAATCAGAGGTGGGGAATCAGAGCTGGGGAATCAGTGGCGGGGAATCAGAGTTGGGGAATCAGAGGCGGAGAATCAGATATGGGGAAACGGAGGTGGGGAATCAGAGGCAGGGAAACAGAGGTGGGGAATCAGATATGGGGAATCAGAGGTGGGGAATCAAAGGTTTGGAAACAGAGGCAGGGAATCAGAGGCGGGGAGTCAGAGGCGGGGAATCAGATTCAGGGAATCAGATGTGCGGAATCAGAGATGGGGAATCAGAGGCAGCGAATCAGAGGCGGGGAACCAGAGGCGGGGAATCAGAGGCTGGGAATCAGAGGCCGGGAATGAGAGGCCGGGAATCAGAGGCCGGGAATCAGAGGCCGGGAATCAGAGGCAGCGAATCAGAGGCGGGGAACCAGAGGCGGGGAATCAGAGGCTGGGAATCAGAGGCCGGGAATGAGAGGCCGGGAATCAGAGGCCGGGAATCAGAGGCCGGGAATCAGAGATGGGGAATCACAGGCGGGAAATCAGAGGCAGGGAATCAGAGCTGGGGAATCAGAGGCGGGGAATCAGAGCTGGGGAATCAGAGGCAGGGAATCAGAGTTGGGGATTCAGAGGTGGGGAATCAGAGCTGGGGAATCAGAGGCGGGGAATCAGAGGCAGGGAATCAGAGGCGGGGAATCAGAGGCAGGGAATCAGATGTGGGGAATCAGAGGCGGGGAATCAGAGCTGGGGAATCAGAGGCGGGGAATCAGAGTTTGGGAATCAGAGGCGGGGAATTAGATATGGGGAAACAGAGGCGGGGAATCAGAGGTGGGGAAACAGAGCTGGGGAATCAGAGGCGGGGAATCAGAGTTGGGGAATCAGAGGCGGGGAATCAGATATGGGGAAGCAGAGGTGGGGAATCAGAGGCGCGGAAAGAGAGGCGGGGAATCAGATATGGGGAATCAGAGGTGGGGAATCAGATATGGGGAAACAGAGGCGGGGAATCAGAAGCGGGGAAACAGAGGTGGGGAATCTGATATGGGGAATCAGAGGTGGTGAATGAAAGGCGGTGAATCTGAGATGGGGAATCAGAGGATGGGAATCAGAGGCAGGGAATCAAACACGGGGAATCAGAGGTGGGGAATCAAAGGTTTGGAAACAGAGGCAGGGAATCAGAGGCGGGGAGTCAGAGGCGGGGAATCAGATTCAGGGAATCAGATGTGCGGAATCAGAGATGGGGAATCAGAGGCAGCGAATCAGAGGCGGGGAACCAGAGGCGGGGAATCAGAGGCTGGGAATCAGAGGCCAGGAATGAGAGGCCGGGAATCAGAGGCCGGGAATCAGAGGCCGGGAATCAGAGATGGGGAATCAGAGGCGGGGAATCAAACACGGGGAACCGGAGCTGGGGAATCAGAGGCGGGGAATCAGAGTTGGGGAATCAGAGGCGGGGAATCAGATATGGGGAAACAGAGGCAGGGAAACAGAGGCAGGGAATCAGAGGCGGGGAGTCAGAGGCGGGGAATCAGAGGCAGGGAGTCAGAGGCGGGGAATCAGAGGCAGGGAATCAGATGTGCGGAATCAGAGATGGGGATTCAGGGGCAGCGAATCAGAGGCGGGGAACCAGAGGCGGGGAATCAGAGGCCGGGAATCAGAGGCCGGGAATGAGAGGCCGGGAATCAGAGGCCGGGAATCAGAGGCCGGGAATCAGAGATGGGGAATCAGAGGCGGGGAATCAAATATGGGGAAACTGAGGCGGGGAATCAGAGGCGGGGAATCAGAGGCGGGGAATCAGAGGCGGGGAATCAGAGGCGGGGTATCAGATATGGGGAATCAGAGGTGGGGAATCAGGGGCGGGGTATCAGAGGCTGGGTATCAGACACGGGGATTCAGAGGCGGGGAATCAGAGATGGGGAATCAGAGGCGGGGAATCAGAGGCAGGGAATCAGACGCGGGGAATCAGAGGCTGGGAATGAGAGCCTGGGAATCAGAGGCGGGGAATCAGAGGCGGGGAAAGAGAGGCGGGGAATCAGATATGGGGACTCAGAGGTGGGGAATCAGAGGTTGGGAATCAGAGGCAGGGAATCAGAGGCGGGGAATCAGAATCAGGGAATCAGAGGCAGGGTTTTGGATGTGCAGAATCAGAGATGGGGAATCAGAGGTGGGGAATCAGAGTCCAGGAATCAGAGATGGGGAATCAGAGGCGGGGAATCAGAGGCGGAAAAACATAGGTGGGGAATCAGATACGGGGAATCAGAGGTGGGGAATCAGAGGCGGTGAATCATAGATGGGGAATCAGAGGCGGGGAATCAGAGGCTGGAAATCAGACACGGGGAATCAGAGGCTGTGAATCAAAGGCGGGGAATCAGAGGCGGGTAATCAGAGCTGGGGAATCAGAGGCAGGGAATCAGAGTT
Source organism: Narcine bancroftii (assembly GCF_036971445.1). Lineage (NCBI taxonomy): Eukaryota > Metazoa > Chordata > Chondrichthyes > Torpediniformes > Narcinidae > Narcine > Narcine bancroftii. The sequence continues at coordinate 58,551,685 of NC_091474.1, forward strand.
GGGGATTCAGAGGCGGGGAATCAGATATGGGGAAACAGAGGCGGGGAATTAGCGGCGGGCAAACAGAGGCGGGGAATCAGATATGGTGAATCAGATGTGGGGAATCAGAGGTTGTGAATCAGAGATGGGGAATCACAGGCGGGAAATCAGAGGCAGGGAATCAGAGCTGGGGAATCAGAGGCAGGGAATCAGAGCTGGGGAATCAGAGGCAGGGAATCAGAGTTGGGGATTCAGAGGCGGGGAATCAGAGCTGGGGAATCAGAGGCGGGGAATCAGAGGTAGGGAATAAGAGGCGGGGAATCAGAGGCAGGGAATCAGATATGGGGATTCAGAGGTGGGGAATCAGAGGTTGGGAATCAGAGGCAGGGAATCAGAGTTTGGGAATCAGAGGCGGGGAATTAGATATGGGGAAACAGAGGCGGGGAATCAGAGGCGGGGAGTCAGAGGCGGGGAATCAGAGGCAGGGAATCAGATGTGCGGAATCAGGGATGGGGAATCAGAGGCAGCGAATCAGAGGCGGGGAACCAGAGGCGGGGATTCAGAGGCGATGAATCAGATATGGGGAAACAGAGGCGGGGTATTAGAGGCGGGCAAACAGAGGCGGGGAATCAGATATGGGGAATCAGAGGTGGGGAATCAGAGGTTGTGAATCAGAGATGGGGAATCACAGGCGGGAAATCAGAGGCAGGGAATCAGAGCTGGGGAATCAGAGGCGGGGAATCAGAGCTGGGGAATCAGAGGCAGGGAATCAGAGTTGGGGATTCAGAGGCGGGGAATCAGAGCTGGGGAATCAGAGGCGGGGAATCAAAGGCAGGGAATCAGAGGCGGGGAATCAGAGGCAGGGAATCAGATGTGGGGAATCAGAGGCGGGGAATCAGAGCTGGGGAATCAGAATCGGGGATTCAGAGTTTGGGAATCAGAGGCGGGGAATTAGATATGGGGAAACAGAGGCGGGGAATCAGAGTTGGGGAAACAGAGCTGGGGAATCAGATATGGGGAAGCAGAGGTGGGGAATCAGAGGCGCGGAAAGAGAGGCGGGGAATCAGATATGGGGAATCAGAGGTGGGGAATCAGATATGGGGAAACAGAGGCGGGGAATCAGGGGCGGGGAAACAGAGGTGGGGAATCTGATATGGGGAATCAGAGGTGGCGAATGAGAGGCGGTGAATCTGAGATGGGGAATCAGAGGCGGGGAATCAGATGCAGGGAATCAAACACGGGGAATCAGAGGTGGGGAATCAGAGCTGGGGAATCAGAGGCGGGGAATCAGAGTTGGGGAATCAGAGGCGGGGAATCAGATATGGGGAAACAGAGGTGGGGAATCAGAGGCAGGGAAACAGAGGTGGGGAATCAGATATGGGGAATCAGAGGTGGGGAATCAGAGGTTGGGAAACAGAGGCAGGGAATCAGAGGCGGGGAGTCAGAGGCGGGGAATCAGAGGCTGGGAATCAGATGTGCGGAATCAGAGATGGGGAATCAGAGGCAGCGAATCAGAGGCGGGGAACCAAAGGCGGGGAATCAGAGGCCGGGAATCAGAGGCCGGGCATGAGAGGCCCGGAATCAGAGGCCGGGAATCAGAGGCCGGGAATCAGAGATGGGGAATCAGAGGTGGGGAATCAAACACGGGGAATCAGAGCTGGGGAATCAGAGGCGGGGAATCAGAGTTGGGGAATCAGAGTCGGGGAATCAGATATGGGGAAACAGAGGCGGGGAATCAGAGGCGGGGAATCAGAGGCGCAGAAACAGAGGCGGGGTATCAGATATGGAGAATCAGAGGTGGGGAATCAGGGGCGGGGTATCAGAGGCTGGGTATCAGACACGGGGATTCAGAGGCGGGGAATCAGAGATGGGGAATCAGAGGCGGGGAATCAGAGGCAGGGAATCAGACGCGGGGAATCAGAGGCAGGGAATCAGAGCCTGGGAATCAGAGGCGGGGTATCAGAGGCGGGGAAACAGAGGCGGGAATTCAGAGTTGGGGAATCAGAGGCGGGGAATCAGATATGGGGAGTCAGAGGCGGGGAATCAGAGGCAGGGAATCAGATGTGCGGAATCAGAGATGGGGAATCAGAGGCGGGGAATCAGAGGCAGGGAATCAGACGCGGGGAATCAGAGGCAGTGAATCAGACCCTGGGAATAAGAGGCGGGGTATCAGAGGCGGGGAAACAGAGGCGGGGAATCAGATATGGGGACTCAGAGGTGGGGAATCAGAGGTTGGGAATCAGAGGCAGGGAATCAGAGGCGGGGAATCAGAGGCGGGGAATCAGAGGCAGGGATTCGGATGTGCGGAATATGAGAAGGGGAATCAGAGGTGGGGAATCAGAGTCCAGGAATCAGAGAAGGGGAATCAGAGGCGGGGAATCAGAGGCGGGAAAACATAGGTGGGGAATCAGATACGGGGAATAAGAGGTGGGGAATCAGAGCTGGGGAATCAGTGGCGGGGAATCAGAGTTGGGGAATCAGAGGCGGAGAATCAGATATGGGGAAACAGAGGTGGGGAATCAGAGGCAGGGAAACAGAGGTGGGGAATCAGATATGGGGAATCAGAGGTGGGGAATCAAAGGTTTGGAAACAGAGGCAGGGAATCAGAGGCGGGGAGTCAGAGGCGGGGAATCAGATTCAGGGAATCAGATGTGCGGAATCAGAGATGGGGAATCAGAGGAAGCGAATCAGAGGCGGGGAACCAGAGGCGGGGAATCAGAGGCTGGGAATCAGAGGCCGGGAATGAGAGGCCGGGAATCAGAGGCCGGGAATCAGAGGCCGGGAATCAGAGATGGGGAATCAGAGGCGGGGAATCAAACACGGGGAACCAGAGCTGGGGAATCAGAGGCGGGGAATCAGAGTTGGGGAATCAGAGGCGGGGAATCAGATATGGGGAAACAGAGGCGGGGAAACAGAGGCAGGGAATCAGAGGCGGGGAGTCAGAGGCGGGGAATCAGAGGCAGGGAATCAGATGTGCGGAATCAGAGATGGGGATTCAGGGGCAGCGAATCAGAGGCGGGGAACCAGAGGCGGGGAATCAGAGGCCGGGAATCAGAGGCCGGGAATGAGAGGCCGGGAATCAGAGGCCGGGAATCAGAGGCCGGGAATCAGAGATGGGGAATCAGAGGCGGGGAATCAAACACGGGGAATCAGAGCTGGGGAATCAGAGGCGGGGAATCAGAGTTGGGGAATCAGAGGCGGGGAATCAAATATGGGGAAACAGATGCGGGGAATCAGAGGCGGGGAATCAGAGGCGCAGAAACAGAGGCGGGGTATCAGATATGGGGAATCAGAGGTGGGGAATCAGGGGCGGGGTATCAGAGGCTGGGTATCAGACACGGGGATTCAGAGGCGGGGAATCAGAGATGGGGAATCAGAGGCGGGGAATCAGAGGCAGGGAATCAGACGCAGGGAATCAGAGGCTGGGAATCAGAGCCTGGGAATCAGAGGCGGGGAATCAGAGGCGGGGAAAGAGAGGCGGGGAATCAGATATGGGGACTCAGAGGTGGGGAATCAGAGGATGGGAATCAGAGGCAGGGAATCAGAGGCGGGGAATCAGAGGCGGGGAATCAGAGGCAGGGTTTCGGATGTGCGGAATCAGAGATGGGGAATCAGAGGTGGGGAATCAGAGTCCAGGAATCAGAGATGGGGAATCAGAGGCGGGGAATCAGAGGCGGAAAAACATAGGTGGGGAATCAGATACGGGGAATCAGAGGTGGGGAATCAGAGGCGGTGAATCAGAGATGGGGAATCAGAGGCGGGGAATCAGAGGCTGGAAATCAGACACGGGGAATCAGAGGCTGTGAATCAAAGGCGGGGAATCAGAGGCGGGTAATCAGAGCTGGGGAATCAGAGGCAGGGAATCAGAGGTGGGGAATCAGAGGCGGTGAATCAGAGATGGGGAATCAGAGGCGGGGAATCAGAGGCTGGAAATCAGACACGGGGAATCAGAGGCTGTGAATCAAAGGCGGGGAATCAGAGGCGGGTAATCAGAGCTGGGGAATCAGAGGCAGGGAATCAGAGTTGGGGATTCAGAGGCGGGGAATCAGATATGGGGAAACAGAGGCGGGGAATTAGAGGCGGGCAAACAGAGGCGGGGAATCAGATATGGTGAATCAGAGGTGGGGAATCAGAGGTTGTGAATCAGAGATGGGGAATCACAGGCGGGAAATCAGAGGCAGGGAATCAGAGCTGGGGAATCAGAGGCAGGGAATCAGAGCTGGGGAATCAGAGGCAGGGAATCAGAGTTGAGGATTCAGAGGCGGGGAATCAGAGCTGGGGAATCAGAGGCGGGGAATCAGAGGCAGGGAATCAGAGGCGGGGAATCAGAGGCAGGGAATCAGATATGGGGATTCAGAGGTGGGGAATCAGAGGTTGGGAATCAGAGGCAGGGAATCAGAGTTTGGGAATCAGAGGAGGGGAATTAAATATGGGGAAACAGAGGCGGGGAATCAGAGGCGGGGAGTCAGAGGTGGGGAATCAGAGGCAGGGAATCAGATGTCCGGAATCAGAGATGGGGAATCAGAGGCAGCGAATCAGAGGCGGGGAACCAGAGGCGGGGATTCAGAGGCGGGGAATCAGATATGGGGAAACAGAGGCGGGGTATTAGAGGCGGGCAAACAGAGGCGGGGAATCAGATATGGGGAATCAGAGGTGGGGAATCAGAGGTTGTGAATCAGAGATGGGGAATCACAGGCGGGAAATCAGAGGCAGGGAATCAGAGCTGGGGAATCAGAGGCGGGGAATCAGAGCTGGGGAATCAGAGGCAGGGAATCAGAGTTGGCGATTCAGAGGCGGGGAATCAGAGCTGGGGAATCAGAGGCGGGGAATCAGAGGCAGGGAATCAGAGGCGGGGAATCAGAGGCGGGGAATCAAATATGGGGAAACTGAGGCGGGGAATCAGAGGCGGGGAATCAGAGGCGGGGAATCAGAGTTTGGGAATCAGAGGCGGGGAATTAGATATGGGGAAACAGAGGCGGGGAATCAGAGGTGGGGAAACAGAGCTGGGGAATCAGAGGCGGGGAATCAGAGTTGGGGAATCAGAGGCGGGGAATCAGATATGGGGAAGCAGAGGTGGGGAATCAGAGGCGCGGAAAGAGAGGCGGGGAATCAGATATGGGGAATCAGAGGTGGGGAATCAGATATGGGGAAACAGAGGCGGGGAATCAGAGGCGGGGAAACAGAGGTGGGGAATCTGATATGGGGAATCAGAGGTGGCGAATGAAAGGCGGTGAATCTGAGATGGGGAATCAGAGGCGGGGAATCAGAGGCAGGGAATCAAACACGGGGAATCAGAGGTGGTGAATCAGAGCTGGGGAATCAGAGGCGGGGAATCAGAGTTGGGGAATCAGAGGCGGGGAATCAGATATGGGGAAACAGAGGTGGGGAATCAGAGGCAGGGAAACAGAGGTGGGGAATCAGATATGGGGAATCAGAGGTGGGGAATCAGAGGTTGGGAAACAGAGGCAGGGAATCAGAGGCGGGGAGTCAGAGGCGGGGAATCAGAGGCAGGGAATCAGATGTGCGGAATCAGAGATGGGGAATCAGAGGCAGCGAATCAGAGGCGGGGAACCAAAGGCGGGGAATCAGAGGCCGGGAATCAGAGGCCGGGCATGAGAGGCCGGGAATCAGAGGCCGGGAATCAGAGGCCGGGAATCAGAGATGGGGAATCAGAGGCGGGGAATCAAACACGGGGAATCAGAGCTGTTGAATCAGAGGCGGGGAATCAGAGTTGGGGAATCAGAGTCGGGGAATCAGATATGGGGCAACAGAGGCGGGGAATCAGAGGCGGGGAATCAGAGGTGCAGAAACAGAGGCGGGGTATCAGATATGGGGAATCAGAGGTGGGGTATCAGGGGCGGGGTATCAGAGGCTGGGTATCAGACACGGGGATTCAGAGGCGGGGAATCAGAGATGGGGAATCAGAGGCGGGGAATCAGAGGCAGGGAATCAGACGCGGGGAATCAGAGGCAGGGAATCAGAGCCTGGGAATCAGAGGCGGGGTATCAGAGGCGGGGTAACAGAGGCGGGGAATCAGAGTTGGGGAATCAGAGGCGGGGAATCAGATATGGGGAGTCAGAGGCGGGGAATCAGAGGCAGGGAATCAGATGTGCGGAATCAGAGATGGGGAATCAGAGGCGGGGAATCAGAGGCAGGGAATCAGACGCGGGGAATCAGAGGCAGGGAATCAGACCCTGGGAATAAGAGGCGGGGTATCAGAGGCGGGGAAACAGAGGCGGGGAATCAGATATGGGGACTCAGAGGTGGGGAATCAGAGGTTGGGAATCAGAGGAAGGGAATCAGAGGCGGGGAATCAGAGGCGGGGAATCAGAGGCAGGGATTCGGATGTGCGGAATATGAGAAGGGGAATCAGAGGTGGGGAATCAGAGTCCAGGAATCAGAGAAGGGGAATCAGAGGCGGGGAATCAGAGGCGGGAAAACATAGGTGGGGAATCAGATACGGGGAATAAGAGGTGGGGAATCAGAGGCGGTGAATCAGAGATGGGGAATCAGAGGTGGGGAATTAGAGGCTGGAAATCAGACACGGGGAATCAGAGGCTGTGAATCAGAGGCGGGGAATCAGAGGCGGGGAATCAGAGCTGGGGAATCAGAGGCAGGGAATCAGAGTTGGGGATTCAGAGGCGGGTAATCAGATATGGGGAAACAGAGGCGGGGAATTAGAGGCGGGCAAACAGAGGCGGGGAATCAGATATGGTGAATCAGAGGTTTGGAATCAGAGGTTGTGAAACAGAGATGGGGAATCACAGGCGGGAAATCAGAGGCAGGAAATCAGAGCTGGCGAATCAGAGGCGGGGAATCAGAGCTGGGGAATCACAGGCGGGGAATCAGAGTTTGGGAATCAGAGGCGGGGAATTAGATTTGGGGAAACAGAGGCGGGGAATCAGAGGTGGGGAAACAGAGCTGGGGAATCAGAGGCGTGGAATCAGAGTTGGGGAATCAGAGGAGGGGAATCAGATATGGGGAATCAGAGGTGGGGAATCAGAGGCGCGGAAAGAGAGGCGGGGAATCAGATATGGGGAATCAGAGGTGGGGATCAGGGGCGGGGTATCAGAGGCTGGGTATCAGACACGGGGATTCAGATGCGGGGAATCAGAGCTGGGTAATCAGAGGCGGGGAATCAGAGTTGGGGAATCAGAGGCGGGGAATCAGATATGGGGAAACAGAGGCGGGGAATCAGAGGCGGGGAAACAGAGGCGGGGAATCTGATTGGGGAATCAGAGGTGGCGAATGAAAGGCGGTGAATCAGAGATGGGGAATCAAAGGCGGGGAATCAGAGGCAGGGAATCAAACACGGGGAATCAGAGGTCGGGAATCAGAGCTGGGGAATCAGTGGCGGGGAATCAGAGTTGGGGAATCAGAGGCGGAGAATCAGATATGGGGAAACAGAGGTGGGGAATCAGAGGCAGGGAAACAGAGGTGGGGAATCAGATATGGGGAATCAGAGGTGGGGAATCAAAGGTTTGGAAACAGAGGCAGGGAATCAGAGGCGGGGAGTCAGAGGCGGGGAATCAGATTCAGGGAATCAGATGTGCGGAATCAGAGATGGGGAATCAGAGGCAGCGAATCAGAGGCAGGGAACCAGAGGCGGGGAATCAGAGGCTGGGAATCAGAGGCCGGGAATGAGAGGCCGGGAATCAGAGGCCGGGAATCAGAGGCCGCGAATCAGAGATGGGGAATCAGAGGCGGGGAATCAAACACGGGGAACCGGAGCTGGGGAATCAGAGGCGGGGAATCAGAGTTGGGGAATCAGAGGCGGGCAATCAGATATGGGGAAACAGAGGCGGGGAAACAGAGGCAGGGAATCAGAGGCGGGGAGTCAGAGGCGGGGAATCAGGGGCAGGGAATCAGATGTGCGGAATCAGAGATGGGGATTCAGGGGTAGCGAATCAGAGGCGGGGAACCAGATGCGGGGAATCAGATATGGGGAATCAGAGGTGGGGAATCAGAGGCGCGGAAAGAGAGGCGGGGAATCAGATATGGGGAATCAGAGGTGGGGATCAGGGGCGGGGTATCAGAGGCTGGGTATCAGACACGGGGATTCAGAGGCGGGGAATCAGAGATGGGGAATCAGAGGCGGGGAATCAGAGGCAGGGAATCAGACGCGGGGAATCAGATGCGGGGAATCAGAGCTGGGTAATCAGAGGCGGGGAATCAGAGTTGGGGAATCAGAGGCGGGGAATCAGATATGGGGAAACAGAGGCGGGGAATCAGAGGCGGGGAAACAGAGGCGGGGAATCTGAATGGGGAATCAGAGGTGGCGAATGAAAGGCGGTGAATCAGAGATGGGGAATCAAAGGCGGGGAATCAGAGGCAGGGAATCAAACACGGGGAATCAGAGCTGGGGCATCAGAGCTGGGGAATCAGTGGCGGGGAATCAGAGTTGGGGAATCAGAGGCGGAGACTGGCAATGTAAACACTGCATTCCTAATGGGTGGCATTTGGAATTTTTAAAAATGTAATTGGCTCTAAAATTCCTCTCGAACATCCTGTGGTTGTAAAAGGGTACCACATCAACACCAGTCTTCGTGTCCCTCACATCCTGTGATGACAGTTATTAGATGTTATAATTGTAATACAGGTTGAGTACCCCTGATCCAAAATGCATGGAACCAGAAGTATTTTTCAGATTTTGGAACACCATTTAAAAAATGCACTCATTCACTCAGACTTAAAGATACATGTATTCACATTACAAATATTTACATCTGCACCAATTAATTGGAAAATACATTGAGAAATCTACACTCAATAATGCACTACTTACGTTGCTACGTCCCATTCTCTGATCGAGATTTCTGAACTCTATTGCATATTACCTTATGGGACCACAGGCAAAAAAAGTTTTGGATTCTGGATTGTTTCTGATTTTGGGTATTCAGATAAGGGGTACTCAACCTGCAATGGGTCTATTAGGCAGATCAACCAGAGAGCTACCCTCACAGACCCTGAGATGCTGTATTTGCATGGCTGTTATCACCAAACCTGTAAAGTTCCCACTAATCCTTTATGGTTTTGTGCAGAGAAGGTAATCTTTTACAATTTGATTGGGGTTTTTTTTGAAGAGGCGACAAAGGTAGGATGTTGTACACATGGACTTGCAAAGGCATTTGACAAGGTCCCTCATGAGAGGCTGATCCAGAATATATAGATACACAGGATCCACAGTAAATTGATAGTTTGGATTCAGAATTGGGTGACCCATAGAAGTCAGGGGGTTGTTGTGGAAACATGTTATTCTAGCTGGAGGCTGTGACCAATGATATTCTGCAGGGATCAGTGTTGGAAGCCCTATTGTTTTTGATATTTTAATACAGGCAAACGTCACTTTACGCAATTGATTTGTCCCAATTTTTACTCGTGTTAAGTGATTAATAGAATCAATGGGAATAATTACAGAGATTGTCCATCAAGACATAAAAATGTGTTTTAAAAACAACTTTTAGCTGCATAAAATGCAAAATTGTTAAGGTTAATAAAATAATGATGATATTTTTCATTTATTTCATAATTATACCTTAATTAAACTGCCCTAAACAAAATAATGCAACAGCAAAAATGATCAATGTATTAAAAATATGTTGAAAGTCAAAATTAATGATCTGAACACACAAAGTATTTGTTACAAGATAGATGAACTGATAGCATAAAGACAATCGAGTCTGATCTAATTGCCATTACAGAGATGTTTAGTTGCTTGGTGACCCAGAATATTGCAGAGTACTTCATGTACCTGATGTTTCAAAATTATGGCAACCAGGTACTGCTAAATGGGATTAGTGGGAATGTAGGGCCTGGTTTTGTTTGTACGCTATGCAGAATGAAAGTGGAAGTTAATAGTTTGTTCAATAATAATGGGAGAAATATGTGAGATATAGAATGGTACAAAATCAGACTCTTTCGAATTTATGTTTTAGGAAAATGGTACAATTTTTCATTATACTTGGCAATGTCCTAAAGTTAAACCATTTGGTTAGAAATAGGCAAATTATTGGAACGAATATTGGGGATTAAATTCCCACAGGATCCAATTTTATTTTTGTTGAGTGATATTAAGGGTGTTAAACTTAAACTGAAATTGAACATGCATTAAAAAAATTACCACTTATTGGTAGTGCAAAAAAAACTGTACACAGCATATATATGTAAACAGATAGTGAATGTAAACAAACTGCAATACAGAGAGAATAAAACAAACAGTAAAGGGCACAAGTCAGTGTCCTTAAATGAGTCCCTGATTGAGTTTGTTGTTGAGGAGTCTGAAGGTGGAGGGTAGCAGCTGTTACTGAACCTGGTGGTGCGAGTCTTGTGGCACCTGTACCTCTTTCCTGATGGCAGCAGTGAGAACAGAGCATGTGCTGGGTGGTGTGGATCCTTGATGATTGCTGTTGCTCTCCAATGGCAGTGTTCCCTATAGATGTTCTCAATAGTGGCGAGGGTTTTGCCTGTGATGTCCTCGATTGTGTCCACTACCTTTTGGAGGGCTTTATACTCAGAGATATTGGTGTCCCCATACCAGACTGTGATCTCGGCGGTCAGCAGACTTTCCACCACACAAATGTAAAAATTTGTCAGGGTTTCTGGTGTCGTACCAAACCTCTGCAAACTCCTGAGAATATAGAGGTACTGACATCCTTTCTTCACAATGCCACTGGTGTGTTGGGTCCAGGAAAGATCCTCCGAGATAGTGACTCCCTAGAACCTAACTTTGTTTGCCCCCTCTCCACCTCTGATCCCCCAATGATCACTGGATTGTAAACCTCTGGCTTTCCTTTCCTGAAGTCCACAATCAGTTCCTTAGTTTTGGTGACATTGTTGTTGGTGCACCAGTCAGTTTTGCTGGAATATGAAGAACGTCCAGCAAGAGAGCAGACCATTTTGGATCTGGCTATGTGTAATAAAGGCAGGGTTATCAAGGGAAAGGTAAATATAAAACAACAGAATTCTATAAACAGGTTTTAAATTCAAAATTAGAGTCTGAAATTTAAATAAGGCCATTGTCTAGATATGTTTTAAGCTGTTTGAGATATTACACTAAAGACCAAGGAACTGATTGTGGACCATAGGGGAAAATCAGAACACAAATCAGTTTTTTATTAAGGGCTCAGCATTGGAAAGGGTTAAGAACTTAAAATTCCTGGGTGTCAACATCTCTGAAAATCTATCCTGTGGCTTCCATGTCGACGCCATTGTGAAGAAGGCTCGCCAGCAGCTGTGCTTTGTGAGGAGTTTGAGCAGATTTACGTCAAAGACTTACAGATTGCTACAGGTGTACCGTGGAGAGCCTTCCGACTGGTTGCATCACTGTCTGGTACGGACAGGACAGGAAAAGACTACAGAGTGTTGTGAACTCGGCCAGCGCCACCATGAGCATCAGTCTCTACCCCACTGAGGATATCTGCGAGAGACAGTGTCTCAGGAAAGCAGCCTTTATCCTCAAGGACCCCCATCTCCCAGGTGTTTCTCACTGCTATGATGAGGAAGGAGGTGCAGGAGGCTGAAGATGAGTACCCAACAGTACAAAGACAGCTTCTTCCCCTCTGCCATCAAATTTATGAATAGCCAATGAAACACAGACTATCTCACTTTTCTTTTGCACTCATTTACTTTTTAATTTTTTTTTAAATTAAAAAAATTACAGCAGTTTTGCACCTGTAGTGCTACCCCAAAACAACGAACTTTGTGACATATGTTCATGACAATAAATTCTGATTGTGATGTAGATAAGCAGTGGTGGACATTTAAAGAAAGATCTCATTGTTCATAAGAGTGATGGGTCTAAGAATTAGGAGAACTTAGAAACCAGCAAAGCATTACTAATGTACTAGTAAAGAGGGAGAAAATTAAATACGTCCCCTTCAACAGATGTGTAAAATGTGCTGGACCAGTTGCATCACAACCTGGTATGGGGTACCAATACCTTTTGAGTAAAAAATCCTGCAAAAGGTAGTGGATTCAGCCCAGGACATCCACACTATCGAGAACATCTTCAGAGAGTAGCAGCAATCATCAAGGATCCACACCATCCAGGATATGCTTTGTTCCCACCACTGCCATCAGGAATGAGGTACAGGTGGCACAGTACACGTAACACCAGGTTCAGGAATAGTTGCTAATCCTCAATTATCAGACTCTTCAACAATAGACTAATTCAGAGACTCATTTAAGGACTTGTATTTTGTTATTACTGAATTTTTATACTTGCATCTGCATTTACAGAGTCCGTTTCTTGTGTTCCTGATGAGTACAGTTTATAGTTAATGGTATAGAAGTTATTAAGTGTGGCCCACAGGAGAATCTTATGGTTATATGTGATGTCATGCATGTACTCTGACAATAAATTTGAACTTTGAACGAGCTCGGTTTGTTAAAGTTGTCTTCAACATTCTTTAATTCATATTGGTGCCAATGAAAACAATTTATTGCTAGAAGGTTAGAAGACTCAAATGAGAAGAAACAAGTTGACATTCAGATGGGGAACTGTCTTGAGTAAACTTGTACCTCTCATTTTGTTCATTTTAGATTGGTCAGTGTTTGAGCTACTGAAAGTAAATAGACACACACACCGAGAGCAGTTCAGTTTATACAAGGCTTTATTACTAAATTTAAAGCTGAATTCACACTTAAAAATGAAAGCCCTTCCCAATTATACTTATCAACGCCTGGACTGGTCCCAACTGCCAAAGTGAGTCAACGACTGCACACTTGTAGTAGGTTGTCGGGGCGCGCGGGTAGTAGCTTCTCTACCTCTCTCGACCGGGACTGTGTCTTGGTGTGAGCTTGCAGGCGCCTCAGATTGAAGAGACTGCCATCCGTGCGGTACCGGATGTAAACAGCGTCTTCAATGTTGGGGTCTTTCATGGCTTGGTTCAGCATCATGCTGAAGAAGATTGAAAAGAGGGTTGGTGCGAGAACACAGCCTTGCTTCACGCCATTGTTAATGGAGAAGGGTTCAGAGAGCTCATTGCTGTATCTGACCCGACCTTGTTGGTTTTCGTGCAGTTGGATAATCATGTTGAGGAACTTTGGGGGACATCCGATGCGCTCTAGTATTTGCCAAAGCCCTTTCCTGCTCACGGTGTCGAAGGCTTTGGTGAGGTCAACAAAGGTGATGTAGAGTCCTTTGTTTTGTTCTCTGCACTTTTCTTGGAGCTGTCTGAGGGCAAAGACCATGTCAGTAGTTCCTCTGTTTGCGCGAAAGCCGCACTGTGATTCTGGGAGAATATTCTCGGCGACACTAGGTATTATTCTATTTAGGAGAATCCTAGCGAAGACTTTGCCTGCAATGGAGAGCAACGTGATTCCCCTGTAGTTTGAGCAGTCTGATTTCTCGCCTTTGTTTTTGTACAGGGTGATGATGGTGGCATCACGAAGATCCTGAGGCAGTTTTCCTTGGTCCCAACAAAGCTTGAAAAACTCATGCAGTTTTGCTTTGCGGAAACTGCCAAAATGTTTGGCCTGGAAGTCAGCCTGAAGAAAACTGAGGTCCTCCATCAGCCAGCTCCCCACCATGACTACCAGCCCCCCCACATCTCCATCGGGCACACAAAACTCAAAACGGTCAACCAGTTTACCTATCTCGGCTGCACCATTTCATCAGATGCAAGGATCGACAATGAGATAGACAACAGACTCGCCAAGGCAAATAGCGCCTTTGAAAGACTACACAAAAGAGTCTGGAAAAACAACCAACTGAAAAACCTCACAAAGATAAGCGTATACAGAGCCGTTGTCATACCCACACTCCTGTTCGGCTCCGAATCATGGGTCCTCTACCGGCACCACCTACGGCTCCTAGAACGCTTCCACCAGCGTTGTCTCCGCTCCATCCTCAACATCCATTGGAGCGCTTTCATCCCTAACGTCGAAGTACTCGAGATGGCAGAGGTCGACAGCATCGAGTCCACGCTGCTGAAGATCCAGCTGCGCTGGATGGGTCACGTCTCCAGAATGGAGGACCATCGCCTTCCCAAGATCGTGTTATATGGCGAGCTCTCCACTGGCCACCGTGACAGAGGTGCACCAAAGAAAAGGTACAAGGACTGCCTAAAGAAATCTCTTGGTGCCTGCCACATTGACCACCGCCAGTGGGCTGATAACGCCTCAAACCGTGCATCTTGGCACCTCACAGTTTGGCGGGCAGCAACCTCCTTTGAAGAAGACCGCAGAGCCCACCTCACTGACAAAAGGCAAAGGAGGAAAAACCCAACACCCAACCCCAACCAACCAATTTTCCCCTGCAACCGCTGCAACCGTGTCTGCCTGTCCCGCATCGGACTTGTCAGCCACAAACGAGCCTGCAGCTGACGTGGACTTTTACCCCCTCCATAAATCTTCGTCCGCGAAGCCAAGCCAAAGAAGAAGACTAGATAATAATCTAGGCCATCTCTACAAATTAAATTATCAACCATTAATGAAGAAATTACAAGATGACTTAGAACATTGGAAAGATTTAGCACTAACGTTGATAGGAAGGGTAAATTGCATTAAAATGAATATCTTCCCAAGGATACAATACCTATTTCAATCGTTACCAATTCACTTAACAGAGAAATTCTTCAATGAGCTAAAGAAAATAATAAGGAAATTCTTATGGAAAGGGGGGGGGGGAAACCGAGTATAGTGCTAGATAAATTAACTGAATGGTGCAAACAAGGTGGTTTGCCGCTACAAAACTTTAAGAATTATTATAGAGCAGCACAATTAAGATATCTATCAGATTTTTATCAAACAAGGGAAAAACCAGATTGGACCAGGATAGAGCTAGATAAAATAGGGGAGAAGGTACCAGAACATAAGTGGGATGAAAAGCTGGTGCAATATAGAAGTTCACCAGTACTGCACCATCTGCTCAACATTTGGAAGAAGATTCACGTAGAAAGGAAAAAAACAAATTACTAACTACCAAAATTATTATTGACGCAAAATCAACTAATCCCTTTCACAATAGATAACCTTTCCTTTACAGAATGGGAGAGAAAAGGGATTAAAAGAATAGAAAATTTTTTTTGGGAAATAATTTATTATTATTTGAACAAATGAAGTACAAGTATGGAATAACTCACGGTACAATGTTTGCATACCACCAATTGAAAACCTACTTGAAGGACAAATTGGGAAGCAGACTGAGGTTACCAAAAGGAAGCAGCTTTGAATATGTGATTACAGACACAATGATAATTAAAAGATTTATAACAAACATGTACATCAAGCTGCAAGAGAAAGAAAATGATGAAATAAGCTATAAACCCAAACAAAAGTGGGAACAAGATCTAAACATAAAGATAAAAAAATGAAATATGGGAAAAGCTATGCTCTGGAACTATGAGAAATATAATAAACAAGAGGTTACGCATGATACAATATAATTGGTTACACAGGCTATATATCATGCCCCAAAAGTTAAATAAATAGGATCCAACATTATGAGATAGATGTTTTCACTGAAAGAAGGAAATGGGAACAACAGGAAATGGGGACGTGAAAAAGTTTTGGGAAGATCTAAATCAGGTATTAAATAAAATCACAAAAAGCAACATACCAAAATATCCAGAGATCGTTCTTCTAATACAAGAAGTAAAGAATTAGGCCTCAAACTGGATGAAGCGCAAAAAAGATTTATTATGATAGCCTTAGCTGTAGCAAAAAAATGTATTATGTCAACTTGGAAATCTGAAGAGAGCCTGAGAGGACAGCGATGGTACATGGAAATGAATAAATGTATTCCACTGGAAAAAATAACATATCATTGAAAAAATAAAGTCACATTATTTGAACCAATTTGGGAACCGAACATGGAACACAACAGAGAGGGCCTACCGCAGACCTCCACCCCCTAAAATGATAGAATGAGAAGACGAAATGAACTGACCCTGTGTGTAAAAGTAGAGGACGCAATTTTCTTGTTTATTTTCATTGTTTAATGGGTTTATTGTATATGTTGAATGTTTAATGGGTTTGGAGGTGGGCGGGAAGGGGGAAAAAGGGGAGAAAATGACACTGTGTATATTCAAGAGGGAAATGTTTGTGTGTATTTTGGTTAATATGGTTCAGTGTGAAAAATTTTTAAAAAGCTAATGGATGACCAGTGACTTTACCCTGTTAAGCAAGTGGCCAGTTACAAGCGATATGTAGCGATGGTCTGTGCTTGAAACCAGACGATGCCCAGTGATATTGATTCCCTCCCCAAAAACCAATTAGTGTCCAGAGAAAGTTGGTGCTGAGTCCCGGTATCCAGTGAGAATGTTTAAGACCCAGAGTGGAGCCCTACGCCAGATCAGCCATGGTAGAGCAGACAGGACAGGCCAAGTGGCCAAACCCTGCTCCTATTTCTTCTGGGTTCAGTGCTATTGCTCCGTGCCAGTGCAGCAAATGCCAGCGTCCAGTGTCAATCTGAGCCACTGTCCAAGGACTTTCAGTGGCCAGAGACGCTCACCGCCTGGAGCTCGTCGGTCGGCGCACCGTTACCCAGTGACAGACAAGGCTTGGAGCCAATCAGCGCGGGGCCCTAAAGTCGGGGTCAGTCCCGGTGTTTGACGGGAAACGGCGTCCTGTACCTTCCCAGACGAAGTGGCCACGGATCCGCTTGGCAAATTTGAACCAGAACGTTTCGGTGCTGGGTCCCTGCAGCAACACCTCGCCAACCCAGAAGGAAGGCTCGTTCGCCTGGTTGTTGGCCGCCACCATGGGCACGGCCCGCTCAGGGTCCCAGTCCCCCAGCTCCGGCCTCGACCCGCACACGAACAGCTGCACATCGCGCTCTCCCGAGGTCACCACCACGCCGAAGCGCAGCCACATGGTCACGGGCAGCCCCGCCCTCCTCTTCGCTGCGCTTTCAGGGTGATGGCCCTCAGCCAAGAGCGGCGGCGAGAAAGGTCATGGGGACATCCCAAAATAACCGGAGTACACCAGCAGCCCGGGACTTCACTGCGTGGGCCAGACGTACCCGACTAACTCGGGGCACACTCCTGCATCTCGCCTCCAGCCTTATTTCCCAGCTGTTGCCGACTGCGTGTCCTTTTGAGCTTTAGTTTTTCAAACTCCGATCAGAAGGTCACCTCCAAGTCCCTGTTTAAATATAGTACACTAGACGTTGAACATGGAATGGGGTACCACGGTCCTGTAGGCCAGAGGTAATGGACTCCCTGCTATTTTAACCGTGCAAGAATGCCCAGAGCTCATCCTTGTGCATTATCCGGAGAGTACACGCAGATAAAGTGAATTAAATGTACATACCATAAGAAATAGGAAATAAGAAATGTCTGCTTTCTTCCACTAACGTGGCTTCCCTTCTACCACTATCAACTCAGCCCTCACCCGCATCTCCTCTATTCCCCACTCATCTGCCCCTGGGCCCCTCTACCCCCAAAAGCAACCAACATAGAATCCCCCTTATCTTCACCTACCACCCCACCAGCCTCTGCGTCCAACACATCATCCACCGCAATTTCCGGCCCTTACTACAGGATCCCACCACCAGACACATTTTTCCCCTCTCGGCCTTTCACAGGGACCACTCTCTCTGTGATTCCCTCGCGGACTCATCCTCCCCACCCCATCACAGTCCCGGCACCTTCCCCTGTACCTGCAGGAGATGCAAAACTTGCACCTACCTCCTCCCTCACCACAGTCCAGGGCCCCAAACAGGCCTTTCATGTGAAGCAACACTTCATCTGTACATCCAGAGGACTGGTTTACTGTATCCAGTGCTCCCTTTGTGGCATTCTCAACATCAGAGAGACTGATCGCAGACTGGGAGATCGCTTTGCTCTCCACTCTGTTCGCAACCACAGTGACCTCCCAGAGGCCAACCATTTCAATTCCGGGTCACTCTCACATGTCTGTCCATGTTCTTATGTACTGTCCCACCCTGATCACCAGCAGATTGGAGGAACAGCATCTTATTTCCCCTCTGGACTCCCTCCAGCCACATGGCATAAAATTGACTACTGCTTTCCATCAAACCTGCGCACCTTTTCTTTCCCCTCTTCTTTCCTGTCCTTCCAGTTCTTACACCCACATATAGCTCTACCATCCCCCCTCCCCCTCATTGCTGCTGTCCCCTCCCTTCTTTCTCCACCTATTCTGCCTTGCCACCCCTCCTCTTTTGTGCAGATGCTTGCCAGCATTTTCTCACACTTTGATGAAGGGCTCAAGCCCGAAACATTGGCTATGTATCTTTGCCATATAAAGGACACTGTTTGACCTGCTGAGGTTCTCCAGCATTGTGTTTTTTTTTCTTCAGCCACAGTGTCTACAAAATTTTGTGATTTACATAAGAAATAGGGACATCTGGCCTGTGATTCTGCTCCGCTAATCATTAAGATCTAGCTGTGGATTCTGGACCACATATGCCTGTGCCCCATAACCCTTAATTAGAACAGCACAGTTTTTGCCAACCTCATAACCTCCTCTTAGAATTTCCCGACCGCAAAACCCTCCATTTTTAAGAGTGTCTAATAGTCTCTTAAAAGATCCTTTTGGAGCTGCCTCCACCACCATTGCCAGCAGTCCATTCCTTGCACCCACCACTCTCTGTGAAGAACTTGTCTCTTACATCTCCTCTGCATCTACTCCCAAGTACCTTTAAAACTATGACCCCTCCTGTTAGCCATTTCTGCCCTAAGAAAGGCCTCTTTCACAAATCTACCTGCAACTTGAATACATTCAAAAGGAGGCAGACTCTGCTGCTTCTTGTGACAGAGAATTCCACAGATATATGCAGGCTTAATGTTTGCTGGAATGTGTCCTCAACTATTGGAGAGCAAACCATGTTGCAAAAGTGAATGATGCATTCAGGGAAGAATCTAAAGCCCTCGATGCCTGATGGGGTGTGCCCTAAATGAGTAAAAGGTCCAAGCTCTTGTTAATCTGTTCTTCAGAACAGCAAATACTGAAGGTGGTAGGTATGAATAAAGAAAAGCAAATATACTACCATCTAAACTGTTCAAAACTTGCAATTGGTTCAAAATTATCTTAAATAATAAATATTTAATATTTACTAAAAAATTGATCTCCTTGCCTTTACAGCTACTTTTTACATTTAAGGATCTGTGACAATCCAAAGTCACGCCTTTCATATTTTTGATATAATATGAATATCAAATGTTTTGAGTGTTTTCTTCTACCTTGGACTTTTCCTCAGCTAATTCCACCTGACATCTATGTACCCATTCTATGATATCCTCCTTATAAAGCTCTTCACAAATAACTGTCCTCATTATTTTTGATTGAGGAACACATAAATGAGGTGTTCAGCCTTCTGAGCCAATTCTGTCATTCAGTGAGACTAATGTAACTCCCTTGGCCCATGTTCCTTGACTTGCAAAGATGGCTGGATTTAATATTTAAAATGAAGCAAACTAATTATCCACTGTTTATGGGATTGAATTCTATCCTCCATCTTCTAAATGAAGTATTTGCTTGCTTCTCTTCTAAATTCTAATGTCCTAAATTCTCACCAGAGGACTAGTAACTACCCTATGAATCTTTCTAAAATCCTAAAAATATTCACTCACTGACCTTCGATATTTCATGAATTACAATCCTTACGTGCTAATTTATCATACACCCCTTGAATTTGTAACATTGGTCAATTTGCACAGTGCTTTTTCCAAACCCAAGGACTACATCTTTTGTAAAACCGAGAATTGTACACAGTAATTCAGAGGTTATCATGCAGCCATACCCCGTTTTCTCATAATTTTATTCCAGCCCTCTAGTTAAAAAGGGTAATATTCCACTGCAATTTTTAATTATTTATTTGAATCAAGATACAGTTCATTGTCATGTAATAAAAAGTGTCATATTAATTTGTAAGGCAGACAGATTAGCTATCGGCAGAAATTGCCTCTTACGACAGAGAAGCAAGAGTCTCCCCCATCCCCCAGAGTCATTGAGTATCCCTGGATTCGCCTCCTCAGCCACAGAGTCCAGTCCAAACTATCTGCAACCTGAGCTTCAGATCCAAACTTCTGATGTCATTAGGAACCCTTCATCGGCCTCTCCTCTCTCTCTTGCATACCGGTTCCACTACCTAATACCCCTTTAGCCAATCTCAACTCAGACTCCAACAGAGTGAGGCCCTTGACTGCAGTCCCCAGCTTCTGTGGGTTCCTCACCTTGAGTCACCAGCAGCCTGCCACCTGTGTAACCTTCAGCCTCAGCACCCCTTGCGGGTCCCCCACTGGGGACAGCCACCCCACTGGGGACAGCCACCCCACTGGGGACAGCCACCCCACTGGGGACAGCCACCCCACTGGGGACAGCCACCCCACTGGGGACAGCCACCCCACTGGGGACAGCCACCCCACAGGGGACAGCCACCCCACTGGGGACAGCCACCCCACTGGGGACAGCCACCCCACTGGGGACAGCCACCCCACTGGGGACAGCCACCCCACTGGGGACAGCCACACCACTGGGGACAGCCACCCCACTGGGGACAGCCACCCCACTGGGGACAGCCACCCCACTGGGGACAGCCACCCCACTGGGGACAGCCACCCCACTGGGGACAGCCACCCCACTGGGGACAGCCACCCCACTGCGGACAGCCACGCCACTGCGGACAGCCACCCCACTGGGGACAGCCACCCCACTGGGGACAGCCACCCCACTGCGGACAGCCACCCCACTGGGGACAGCCACCCCACTGGGGACAGCCACCCCACTGGGGACAGCCACCCCACTGGGGACAGCCACCCCACTGGGGACAGCCACCCCACTGGGGACAGCCACCCCACTGGGGACAGCCACCCTACTGGGGACAGCCACCCCACTGGGGACAGCCACCCCACTGGGGACAGCCACCCCACTGGGGACAGCCACCCCACTGGGGACAGCCACCCCACTGGGGAGAGCCACCCCACTGGGGACAGCCACCCCACTGGGGACAGCCACCCCACTGGGGACAGCCACCCCACTGGGGACAGCCACCCCACTGGGGACAGCCACCCCACTGGGGACAGCCACCCCACTGGGGACAGCCACCCCACTGGGGACAGCCACCCCACTGCGGACAGCCACCCCACTGCGGACAGCCACCCCACTGCGGACAGCCACCCCACTGCGGACAGCCACCCCACTGGGGACAGCCACCCCACTGGGGACAGCCACCCCACTGGGGACAGCCACCCCACTGGGGACAGCCACCCCACTGCGGACAGCCACCCCACTGCGGACAGCCACCCCACTGCGGACAGCCACCCCACTGCGGACAGCCACCCCACTGCGGACAGCCACCCCACTGCGGACAGCCACCCCACTGCGGACAGCCACCCCACTGCGGACAGCCACCCCACTGCGGACAGCCACCCCACTGCGGACAGCCACCCCACTGCGGACAGCCACCCCACTGCGGACAGCCACCCCACTGCGGACAGCCACCCCACTGCGGACAGCCACCCCACTGCGGACAGCCACCCCACTGCGGACAGCCACCCCACTGCGGACAGCCACCCCACTGCGGACAGCCACCCCACTGCGGACAGCCACCCCACTGCGGACAGCCACCCCACTGCGGACAGCCACCCCACTGCGGACAGCCACCCCACTGCGGACAGCCACCCCACTGCGGACAGCCACCCCACTGCGGACAGCCACCCCACTGCGGACAGCCACCCCACTGCGGACAGCCACCCCACTGTGGACACCAACCCCACTGTGAACACCATACCGTGAGTCGTCTCCTCTGCTTCTTCTTCTCAGATAGGGATAGTCTCTCCATTTTCTGCACCAGTTCTCTACTCCCCAGAATCTGGAACCCCTCGTGACTGCTGCCAATCATCTTGGGTGCAGACCCCGCAGTCACGGGATTTAAAAAAAAACCTGTCAGCTCCTTTAATGGGCTGTTCAAAGCCTGTATGGAGCTGACGGCAGACAGACTGGGTGGTTTGACCCTGTGAGGAAGCACTGTGTCTCCACTCCCCGCAGGTTCGCACCAGTGCTGCCATTGCAGCAGCTCTAGCAGCGCCACCATTTTTCAATCTCTGCTGTTTCTAGTTGTTCACATTCAAAACAAATGATCTGTTACCCATGCTAAAATCCAACTCTCACTAATTTGTTTACTAAATTAATCTAACTGATTGCTTCAAGCATGGGAATAAACCCTTTTTAAGGGCACATGCATCAAAAGCACCTCTCACAAAATCAAAGCATCTTGCAGCCAGAAAATATACATCTGAGTATTGCCACAGCCAATTTGTGAACAGAAAATCCCCACAAAGATAAGATAAATGACCAGATATTCTGCTTTACAGATATAGGCCAGGACACCAAAAGCCCTCTGATCTAATGGTTGGTATGGGTCACATAAAAGATAGAACACAAATTTTTTGAAAGGCAAGTCTGCCAGAGCAGCAGTCTCTCTGCTCTGGCTACATCAGCTTAACGATTTGTTTTTGGAGTGGAGTCTCAAACATGGGACAATCTGATGGGACCTATCTACTAGATCAGGACTGATGTGCCAGCACTGCTCCATATCTTGTCCAAGTGTCAACCTTTAACCAAGTTCTCCAATAAGGGTTTGCACAAGCTCATTTCCAACTTGCTTCATCTGATGCCAAGCACCAATCCTTTTACTCCTTTCATAACATAACATAACATAACAATTACAGCACGGAAACAGGCCATTAGGCCCTTCTAGTCCGCACCGAACCAAACACCCCTCTCTAGTCCCACCTCCCTGCACAATGCCCATAACCCTCCATCTTCCTCTCATCCATATACCTGTCCAACCTTTTCTTAAATAATACAATTGACTCCGCCGCCACTATTTCTCCCGGAAGATTATTCCACACAGCTACCACTCTCTGAATAAAGAAGTTCCCCCTCATGTTACCTCTAAACCTCTGCCCCTTAATTCTTAACTCATGTCCTCTTGTTTTAATCTTTCCTTCTCTTAACGGAAATAGTCTATCCACATCCACTCTGTCTATCCCTTTCATAATCTTAAATACTTCTATCAAATCCCCTCTCAACCTTCTACGCTCCAAAGAATAAAGACCCAATCTGTCCAATCTCTCCCCATACTCCAGATGCTTAAACCCAGGCAACATTCTGGTAAACCTTCTCTGCACTCTCTCCACTCTGTTTATATCCTTCCTATAATTAGGCGACCAGAACTGCACACAGAACTCCAAATTAGGCCGCACCAACGTCTTATACAATCTCAACATCACCTCCCAACTCCTATATTCCATGCAATGATTGATAAAGGCCAGCATACTAAAAGCCTTCTTCACCACCCTATTCACGTGAGTTTCTACCTTCAGGGAACGATGTACCGTCACTCCTAAATCTTTCTGCTCTTCTGTATTCCTCAATGCTCTCCCATTTACCACATATGTCCTATTCTGATTCTTCTTACCAAAATGAAGCACCTCACACTTATCAGCATTAAATTCCATCTGCCATTTTTCAGCCCACTTTTCTAAGCAGCCCAAATCCCTCTGCAATCCTAGAAAACCTTCTTCATTATCCACTATTCCACCTATCTTAGTATCGTCTGCATATTTACTAATCCAATTCACCACCCCATCATCTAGATCATTAATGTATATAACGAACAACAATGGGCCCAATACAGATCCTTGAGGCACACCACTGGTCACCGGCCTCCAACCTGACAGACAATTATCCACTACCACTCTCTGGCCTCTCCCTTTCAGCCAATGTTCAATCCATTTGACTATCTCAAAATTTATACCTAAAGACTGCACCTTCCTAACTAACCTTCCGAATCAGATATGGGGAAACAGAGGTGGGGAATCAGATATGGGGAAACAGAGGTGGGGAATCAGATATGGGGAATCAGAGGTGGGGAATCAAAGGTTTGGAAACAGAGGCAGGGAATCAGAGGCGGGGAGTCAGAGGCGGGGAATCAGATTCAGGGAATCAGATGTGCGGAATCAGAGATGGGGAATCAGAGGCAGCGAATCAGAGGCAGGGAACCAGAGGCGGGGAATCAGAGGCTGGGAATCAGAGGCCGGGAATGAGAGGCCGGGAATCAGAGGCCGGGAATCAGAGGCCGGGAATCAGAGATGGGGAATCAGAGGCGGGGAATCAAACACGGGGAACCAGAGCTGGGGAATCAGAGGCGGGGAATCAGAGTTGGGGAATCAGAGGCGGGGAATCAGATATGGGGAAACAGAGGCGGGGAAACAGAGGCAGGGAATCAGAGGCGGGGAGTCAGAGGCGGGGAATCAGAGGCAGGGAATCAGATGTGCGGAATCAGAGATGGGGATTCAGGGGCAGCGAATCAGAGGCGGGGAACCAGAGGCGGGGAATCAGAGGCCGGGAATCAGAGGCCGGGAATGAGAGGCCGGGAATCAGAGGCCGGGAAATAGAGGCCGGGAATCAGAGATGGGGAATCAGAGGCGGGGAATCAAACACGGGGAATCAGAGCTGGGGAATCAGAGGCGGGGAATCAGAGTTGGGGAATCAGAGGCGGGGAATCAAATATGGTGAAACAGAGGCGGGGAATCAGAGGCGGGGATTCAGAGGCGCAGAAACAGAGGCGGGGTATCAGATATGGGGAATCAGAGGTGGGGAATCAGGGGCGGGGTATCAGAGGCTGGGTATCAGACACGGGGATTCAGACGCGGGGAATCAGAGATGGGGAATCAGAGGCGGGGAATCAGAGGCAGGGAATCAGACGCGGGGAATCAGAGGCTGGGAATCAGAGCCTGGGAATCAGAGGCGGGGAATCAGAGGCAGGGAAAGAGAGGCAGGGAATCAGATATGGGGACTCAGAGGTGGGGAATCAGAGGTTGGGAATCAGAGGCAGGGAATCAGAGGCGGGGAATCAGAGGCGGGGAATCAGAGGCAGGGTTTCGGATGTGCGGAATCAGAGATGGGGAATCAGAGGTGGGGAATCAGAGTCCAGGAATCAGAGATGGGGAATCAGAGGCGGGGAATCAGAGGCGGAAAAACATAGGTGGGGAATCAGATACGGCGAATCAGAGGTGGGGAATCAGAGGCGGTGAATCAGAGATGGGGAATCAGAGGTGGGGAATCAGAGGCTGGAAATCAGACACGGGGAATCAGAGGCTGTGAATCAAAGTCGGGGAATCAGAGGCGGGTAATCAGAGCTGGGGAATCAGAGGCAGGGAATCAGAGTTGGGGATTCAGAGGCGGGGAATCAGATATGGGGAAACAGAGGCGGGGAATTAGAGGCGGGCAAACAGAGGCGGGGAATCAGATATGGTGAATCAGAGGTGGGGAATCAGAGGTTGTGAATCAGAGATGGGGAATCACAGGCGGGAAATCAGAGGCAGGGAATCAGAGCTGGGGAATCAGAGGCAGGGAATCAGAGCTGGGGAATCAGAGGCAGGGAATCAGAGTTGGGGAATCAGAGGCGGGGAATCAGATATGGGGAATCAGAGGCGGGGAATCAGAGGCGCGGAAAGAGAGGCGGGGCATCAGATATGGGGAATCAGAGGTGGGGAATCAGATATGGGGAAACAGAGGCAGGGAATCAGAGGCGGGGAAACAGAGGTGGGGAATCTGATATGGGGAATCAGAGGTGGCGAATGAAAGGCGGTGAATCAGAGATGGGGAATCAGAGGCGGGGAATCAGAGGCAGGGAATCAAACACGGGGAATCAGAGGTGGGGAATCAGAGCTGGGGAATCAGAGGCGGGGAATCAGAGTTGGGGAATCAGAGGCGGGGAATCAGATATGGGGAAACAAAGGTGGGGAATCAGAGGCAGGGAAACAGAGGTGGGGAATCAGATATGGGGAATCAGAGGTGGGGAATCAGAGGTTGGGAAACAGAGGCAGGGAATCAGAGGCGGGGAGTCAAAGGCGGGAAATCAGAGGCAGGGAATAAGATGTGCGGAATCAGAGATGGGGAATCAGAGGCAGCGAATCAGAGGCGGGGAACCAGAGGCGGGGAATGAGAGGCCGGGAATCAGAGGCCGGGAATGAGAGGCTGGGAATCAGTGGCCGGGAATCAGAGGCCGGGAATCATAGATGGGGAATCAGAGGCGGGGAATCAGAGGCGGGGAATCAGAGGCGCAGAAACAGAGGCGGGGTATCAGATATGGGGAATCAGAGGTGGGGAATCAGATACGGGGAATCAGAGGTGGGGAATCAGAGGCGGTGAATCAGAGGCGGGGAATCAGAGGCGGGGAATCAGAGCTGGGGAATCAGAGGCAGGGAATCAGAGTTGGGGATTCAGAGGCGTGGAATCAGATATGGGGAAACAGAGGCGGGGAATTAGAGGCGGGCAAACAGAGGCGGGGAATCAGATATGGTGAATCAGAGGTGGGGAATCAGAGGTTGTGAATCAGAGATGGGGAATCACAGGCGGGAAATCAGAGGCAGGGAATCAGAGCTGGGGAATCAGAGGCGGGGAATCAGAGCTGGGGAATCAGAGGCAGGGAATCAGAGTTGGGGATTCAGAGGCGGGGAATCAGAGCTGGGGAATCAGAGGCGGGGAATCAGAGGCAGGGAATCAGAGGCGGGGAATCAGAGGCAGGGAATCAGATATGGGGATTCAGAGGTGGGGAATCAGAGGTTGGGAATCAGAGGCAGGGAATCGGAGGCAGGGAATCAGAGGCAGGGAATCAGATGTGGGGAATCAGAGGCGGGGAATCAGAGCTGGGGAATCAGAGGCGGGGAATCAGAGTTTGGGAATCAGAGGCGGGGAATTAGATATGGGGAAACAGAGGCGGGGAATCAGAGGTGGGGAAACAGAGCTGGTGAATCAGAGGCGGGGAATCAGAGTTGGGGAATCAGAGGCGGGGAATCAGATATGGGGAATCAGAGGCGGGGAATCAGAGGCGCGGAAAGAGAGGCGGGGAATCAGATATGGGGAATCAGAGGTGGGGAATCCGGGGCGGGGTATCAGAGACTGGGTATCAAACACGGGGATTCAGAGGCGGGGAATCAGAGGCGGGGAATCAGAGCTGGGGAATCAGAGGCGGGGAATCAGAGTTGGGGAATCAGAGGCGGGGAATCAGATATGGGGAAACAGAGGCGGGGAATCAGAGGCGGGGAAACAGAGGCGGGGAATCTGATATGGGGAATCAGAGGTGGCGAATGAAAGGAAGTGAATCAGAGATGGGGAATCAGAGGTGGGGAATCAGAGGCAGGGAATCAAACACGGTGAATCAGAGGCAGGGAATCAGAGCTGGGGTATCAGAGGCGGGGAATCAGAGTTTGGGAATCAGAGGCGGGGAATTAGATATGGGGAAACAGAGGCGGGGAATCAGAGGCGGGGAAACAGAGCTGGGGAATCAGAGGCGGGGAGTCAGAGTTGGGGAATCAAAGGCGGGTAATCAGATATGGGGAATCAGAGGCGGGGAATCAGAGGCGCGGAAAGATAGGCGGGAAATCAGATATGGGGAATCAGAGGCGGGGAATCAGAGCTGGGGAATCAGAGGCAGGGAATCAGAGTTGGGGATTCAGAGGCGGGGAATCAGAGCTGGGGAATCAGAGGCGGGGAATCAGAGGCAGGGAATCAGAAGCGGGGAATCAGAGGCAGGGAATCAGATATGGGGATTAAGAGGTGGGGAATCAGAGGTTGGGAATCAGAGGCAGGGAATCGGCGGCAGGGAATCAGAGGCAGGGAATCAGATGTGGGGAATCAGAGGCGGGGAATCAGAGCTGGGGAATCAGAGGCGGGGAATCAGAGGCGCAGAAACAGAGGCGGGTTATCAGATATGGGGAATCAGAGGTGGGGAATCAGATACGGGGAATCAGAGGTGGGGAATCAGAGGCGGTGAATCAGAGGCGGGGAATCAGAGGCGGGGAATCAGAGCTGGGGAATCAGAGGCAGGGAATCAGAGTTGGGGATTCAGAGGCGGGGAATCAGATATGGGGAAACAGAGGCGGGGAATTAGAGGCGAGCAAACAGAGGCGGGGAATCAGATATGGTGAATCAGAGGTGGGGAATCAGAGGTTGTGAATCAGAGATGTGGAATCACAGGCGGGAAATCAGAGGCAGGGAATCAGAGCTGGGGAATCAGAGGCGGGGAATCAGAGCTGGGGAATCAGAGGCAGGGTATCAGAGTTGGGGATTCAGAGGCAGGGAA
This sequence comes from Narcine bancroftii, assembly GCF_036971445.1. Taxonomy (NCBI): domain Eukaryota; kingdom Metazoa; phylum Chordata; class Chondrichthyes; order Torpediniformes; family Narcinidae; genus Narcine; species Narcine bancroftii. The sequence continues at coordinate 58,579,721 of NC_091474.1, forward strand.
TCAGAGATGGGGAATCAGAGGCGGGGAATCAGAGGCAGGGAATCAGACGCGGGGAATCAGAGGCTGGGAATCAGAGCCTGGGAATCAGAGGCGGGGAATCAGAGGCAGGGAAAGAGAGGCGGGGAATCAGATATGGGGACTCAGAGGTGGGGAATCAGAGGTTGGGAATCAGAGGCAGGGAATCAGAGGCGGGGAATCAGAGGCGGGGAATCAGAGGCAGGGTTTCGGATGTGCGGAATCAGAGATGGGGAATCAGAGGTGGGGAATCAGAGGCGGTGAATCAGAGATGGGGAATCAGAGGCGGGGAATCAGAGGCTGGAAATCAGACACGGGGAATCAGAGGCTGTGAATCAAAGGCGGGGAATCAGAGGCGGGTAATCAGAGCTGGGGAATCAGAGGCAGGGAATCAGAGTTGGGGATTCAGAGGCGGCGAATCAGATATGGGGAAACAGAGGCGGGGAATTAGAGGCGGGCAAACAGAGGCGGGGAATCAGATATGGTGAATCAGAGGTGGGGAATCAGAGGTTGTGAATCAGAGATGGGGAATCACAGGCGGGAAATCAGAGGCAGGGAATCAGAGCTGGGGAATCAGAGGCAGGGAATCAGAGCTGGGGAATCAGAGGCAGGGAATCAGAGTTGGGGAATCAGAGGCGGGGAATCAGATATGGGGAATCAGAGGCGGGGAATCAGAGGCGCGGAAAGAGAGGCGGGGCATCAGATATGGGGAATCAGAGGTGGGGAATCAGATATGGGGAAACAGAGGCAGGGAATCAGAGGCGGGGAAACAGAGGTGGGGAATCTGATATGGGGAATCAGAGGTGGCGAATGAAAGGCGGTGAATCAGAGATGGGGAATCAGAGGCGGGGAATCAGAGGCAGGGAATCAAACACGGGGAATCAGAGGTGGGGAATCAGAGCTGGGGAATCAGAGGCGGGGAATCAGAGTTGGGGAATCAGAGGCGGGGAATCAGATATGGGGAAACAAAGGTGGGGAATCAGAGGCAGGGAAACAGAGGTGGGGAATCAGATATGGGGAATCAGAGGTGGGGAATCAGAGGTTGGGAAACAGAGGCAGGGAATCAGAGGCGGGGAGTCAAAGGCGGGAAATCAGAGGCAGGGAATAAGATGTGCGGAATCAGAGATGGGGAATCAGAGGCAGCGAATCAGAGGCGGGGAACCAGAGGCGGGGAATGAGAGGCCGGGAATCAGAGGCCGGGAATGAGAGGCTGGGAATCAGTGGCCGGGAATCAGAGGCCGGGAATCATAGATGGGGAATCAGAGGCGGGGAATCAGAGGCGGGGAATCAGAGGCGCAGAAACAGAGGCGGGGTATCAGATATGGGGAATCAGAGGTGGGGAATCAGATACGGGGAATCAGAGGTGGGGAATCAGAGGCGGTGAATCAGAAGCGGGGAATCAGAGGCGGGGAATCAGAGCTGGGGAATCAGAGGCAGGGAATCAGAGTTGGGGATTCAGAGGCGTGGAATCAGATATGGGGAAACAGAGGCGGGGAATTAGAGGCGGGCAAACAGAGGCGGGGAATCAGATATGGTGAATCAGAGGTGGGGAATCAGAGGTTGTGAATCAGAGATGGGGAATCACAGGCGGGAAATCAGAGGCAGGGAATCAGAGCTGGGGAATCAGAGGCGGGGAATCAGAGCTGGGGAATCAGAGGCAGGGAATCAGAGTTGGGGATTCAGAGGCGGGGAATCAGAGCTGGGGAATCAGAGGCGGGGAATCAGAGGCAGGGAATCAGAGGCGGGGAGTCAGAGGCAGGGAATCAGATATGGGGATTCAGAGGTGGGGAATCAGAGGTTGGGAATCAGAGGCAGGGAATCGGAGGCAGGGAATCAGAGGCAGGGAATCAGATGTGGGGAATCAGAGGCGGGGAATCAGAGCTGGGGAATCAGAGGCGGGGAATCAGAGTTTGGGAATCAGAGGCGGGGAATTAGATATGGGGAAACAGAGGCGGGGAATCAGAGGTGGGGAAACAGAGCTGGTGAATCAGAGGCGGGGAATCAGAGTTGGGGAATCAGAGGCGGGGAATCAGATATGGGGAATCAGAGGCGGGGAATCAGAGGCGCGGAAAGAGAGGCGGGGAATCAGATATGGGGAATCAGAGGTGGGGAATCCGGGGCGGGGTATCAGAGACTGGGTATCAGACACGGGGATTCAGAGGCGGGGAATCAGAGGCGGGGAATCAGAGCTGGGGAATCAGAGGCGGGGAATCAGAGTTGGGGAATCAGAGGCGGGGAATCAGATATGGGGAAACAGAGGCGGGGAATCAGAGGCGGGGAAACAGAGGCGGGGAATCTGATATGGGGAATCAGAGGTGGCGAATGAAAGGAAGTGAATCAGAGATGGGGAATCAGAGGTGGGGAATCAGAGGCAGGGAATCAAACACGGTGAATCAGAGGCAGGGAATCAGAGCTGGGGTATCAGAGGCGGGGAATCAGAGTTTGGGAATCAGAGGCGGGGAATTAGATATGGGGAAACAGAGGCGGGGAATCAGAGGCGGGGAAACAGAGCTGGGGAATCAGAGGCGGGGAGTCAGAGTTGGGGAATCAGAGGCGGGTAATCAGATATGGGGAATCAGAGGCGGGGAATCAGAGGCGCGGAAAGATAGGCGGGAAGTCAGATATGGGGAATCAGAGGCGGGGAATCAGAGCTGGGGAATCAGAGTTGGGGATTCAGAGGCGGGGAATCAGAGCTGGGGAATCAGAGGCGGGGAATCAGAGGCAGGGAATCAGAGGCGGGGAATCAGAGGCAGGGAATCAGATATGGGGATTAAGAGGTGGGGAATCAGAGGTTGGGAATCAGAGGCAGGGAATCGGAGGCAGGGAATCAGAGGCAGGGAATCAGATGTGGGGAATTAGAGGCGGGGAATCAGAGCTGGGGAATCAGAGGCGGGGAATCAGAGGCGCAGAAACAGAGGCGGGGTATCAGATATGGGGAATCAGAGGTGGGGAATCAGATACTGGGAATCAGAGCTGTGGAATCAGAGGCGGTGAATCAGAGGCGGGGAATCAGAGGCGGGGAATCAGAGCTGGGGAATCAGAGGCCGGGAATCAGAGTTGGGGATTCAGAGGCGGGGAATCAGATATGGGGAAACAGAGGCGGGGAATTAGAGGCGGGCAAACAGAGGCGGGGAATCAGATATGGTGAATCAGAGGTGGGGAATCAGAGGTTGTGAATCAGAGATGGGGAATCACAGGCGGGAAATCAGAGGCAGGGAATCAGAGCTGGGGAATCAGAGGCGGGGAATCAGAGCTGGGGAATCAGAGGCATGGAATCAGAGTTGGGGATTCAGAGGCGGGGAATCAGAGCTGGGGAATCAGAGGCGGGGAATCAGAGGCAGGGAATCAGAGGCGGGGAGTCAGAGGCAGGGAATCAGATATGGGGATTCAGAGGTGGGGAATCAGAGGTTGGGAATCAGAGGCAGGGAATCGGAGGCAGGGAATCAGAGGCAGGGAATCAGATGTGGGGAATCAGAGGCGGGGAATCAGAGCTGGGGAATCAGAGGCGGGGAATCAGAGTTTGGGAATCAGAGGCGGGGAATTAGATATGGGGAAACAGAGGCGGGGAATCAGAGGTGGGGAAACAGAGCTGGTGAATCAGAGGCGGGGAATCAGAGATGGGGAATCAGAGGCTGGGAATCAGATATGGGGAATCAGAGGCGGGGAATCAGAGGCGCGGAAAGAGAGGCGGGGAATCAGATATGGGGAATCAGAGGTGGGGAATCAGGGGCGGGGAATGAGAGGCCGGGAATCAGAGGCCGGGGAATCAGAGGCGGGGAATCAGAGATGGGGAATCAAAGGCTGGGAATCAAACACGGGGAATCAGAGCTGGGGAATCAGAGGCGGGGAATCAGAGTTGGGGAATCAGATATGAGGAATCAGAGGTGGGGAATCAGGGGCGGGGAATCAGTGGCAGGGAATCAGAGGCGGGGAATCAGATGCGGGGAATCAGAGGCAGGGAATCAGACACGGGGAATCAGAGGCGGGGAATCAGAGATGGGGAATCAGAGGCGGTGAATCAGAGGCAGGGAATCGGATGCCGGGAATCAGAGGCGGGGAATAAGAGCTGGGGAATCAGAGGCGGGGAATCAGAGTTGGGGAATCAGAGGCGGGGAATCAGATATGGTGAATCAGAGGTGGGGAATCAGAGGTTGTGAATCAGAGATGGGGAATCACAGGCGGGAAATCAGAGGCAGGGAATCAGAGGTGGTGAATCAGATATGGGGAAACAGAGGTGGGGAATCAGAGGCAGGGAAACAGAGGTGGGGAATCAGATATGGGGAATCAGAGGTGGGGAATCAGAGGCCGGGAATCAGAGGCGGTGAATCAGAGGCAAGGAATCCGACACCGGGAATCAGAGATGGGGAATCAGAGGCGGGGAATCAAACACGGGGAATCAGAGCTGGGGAATCAGAGGCGGGGAATCAGAGTTGGGGAATCAGAGGCGGGGAATCAGATATGGGGAAACAGATATGGGGAAACAGAGGCGGGGAATCAGAGGTGGGGAAACAGAGCTGGTGAATCAGAGGCGGGGAATCAGAGATGGGGAATCAGAGGCAGGGAATCAAACACGGTGAATCAGAGGCAGGGAATCAGAGCTGGGGATTCAGAGGCGGGGAATCAGAGCTGGGGAATCAGAGGCGGGGAATCAGAGGCAGGGAATCAGAGGCGGGGAATCAGAGGCAGGGAATCAGATGTGGGGAATCAGAGGCGGGGAATCAGAGCTGGGGAATCAGAGTCGGGGAATCAGAGTTTGGGAATCAGAGGCGGGGAATTAGATATGGGGAAACAGAGGCGGGGAATCAGAGGTGGGGAAACAGAGCTGGGGAATCAGAGGCGGGGAATCAGAGTTGGGGAATCAGAGGCGGGGAATCAGATATGGGGAAGCAGAGGTGGGGAATCAGAGGCGCGGAAAGAGAGGCGTGGAATCAGATATGGGGAATCAGAGGTGGGGAATCAGATATGGGGAAACAGAGGCGGGGAATCAGAGTTGGGGAATCAGAGGCGGGGAATCAGATATGGGGAAACAGAGGTGGGGATTCAGAGGCAGGGAAACAGAGGTGGGGAATCAGATATGGGGAATCAGAGGTGGGGAATCAGAGGTTGGGAAACAGAGGCAGGGAATCAGAGGCGGGGAGTCAGAGGCGGGGAATCAGAGGCAGGGAATCAGATGTGCGGAATCAGAGATGGGGAATCAGAGGCAGCGAATCAGAGGCGGGGAACCAAAGGCGGGGAATCAGAGGCCGGGAATCAGAGGCCGGGCATGAGAGGCCGGGAATCAGAGGCCGGGAATCAGAGGCCGGGAATCAGAGATGGGGAATCAGAGGCGGGGAATCAAACATGGGGAATCAGAGCTGGGGAATCAGAGGCGGGGAATCAGAGTTGGGGAATCAGAGTCGGGGAATCAGATATGGGGCAACAGAGGCGGGGAATCAGAGGCGGGGAATCAGAGGCGCAGAAACAGAGGCGGGGTATCAGATATGGGGAATCAGAGGTGGGGAATCAGGGGCGGGGTATCAGAGGCTGGGTATCAGACACGGGGATTCAGAGGCGGGGAATCAGAGATGGGGAATCAGAGGCGGGGAATCAGAGGCAGGGAATCAGACGCGGGGAATCAGAGGCAGGGAATCAGAGCCTGGGAATCAGAGGCGGGGTATCAGAGGCGGGGTAACAGAGGCGGGGAATCAGAGTTGGGGAATCAGAGGCGGGGAATCAGATATGGGGAGTCAGAGGCGGGGAATCAGAGGAAGGGAATCAGATGTGCGGAATCAGAGATGGGGAATCAGAGGCGGGGAATCAGAGGCAGGGAATCAGACGCGGGGAATCAGACGCGGGGAATCAGACCCTGGGAATAAGAGGCGGGGTATCAGAGGTGGGGAAACAGAGGCGGGGAATCAGATATGGGGACTCAGAGGTGGGGAATCAGAGGTTGGGAATCAGAGGAAGGGAATCAGAGGCGGGGAATCAGAGGCGGGGAATCAGAGGCAGGGATTCGGATGTGCGGAATATGAGAAGGGGAATCAGAGGTGGGGAATCAGAGTCCAGGAATCAGAGAAGGGGAATCAGAGGCGGGGAATCAGAGGCGGGAAAACATAGGTGGGGAATCATATACGGGGAATAAGAGGTGGGGAATCAGAGGCGGTGAATCAGAGATGTGGAATCAGAGGCGGGGAATTAGAGGCTGGAAATCAGACACGGGGAATCAGAGGCTGTGAATCAGAGGCGGGGAATCAGAGGCGGGGAATCAGAGCTGGGGAATCAGAGGCAGGGAATCAGAGTTGGGGATTCAGAGGCGGGTAATCAGATATGGGGAAATAGAGGCGGGGAATTAGAGGCGGGCAAACAGAGGCGGGGAATCAGATATGGTGAATCAGAGGTTTGGAATCAGAGGTTGTGAAACAGAGATGGGGAATCACAGGCGGGATATCAGAGGCAGGAAATCAGAGCTGGCGAATCAGAGGCGGGGAATCAGAGCTGGGGAATCACAGGCAGGGAATCAGAGTTTGGGAATCAGAGGCGGGGAATTAGATTTGGGGAAACAGAGGCGGGGAATCAGAGGTGGGGAAACAGAGCTGGGGAATCAGAGGCGTGGAATCAGAGTTGGGGAATCAGAGGCGGGGAATCAGATATGGGGAATCAGAGGTGGGGAATCAGAGGCGCGGAAAGAGAGGCGGGGAATCAGATATAGGGAATCAGAGGTGGGGATCAGGGGTGGGGTATCAGAGGCTGGGTATCAGACACGGGGATTCAGATGCGGGGAATCAGAGCTGGGTAATCAGAGGCGGGGAATCAGAGTTGGGGAATCAGAGGCGGGGAATCAGATATGGGGAAACAGAGGCGGGGAATCAGAGGCGGGGAAACAGAGGCGGGGAATCTGATTGGGGAATCAGAGGTGGCGAATGAAAGGCGGTGAATCAGATATGGGGAATCAAAGGCGGGGAATCAGAGGCAGGGAATCAAACACGGAGAATCAGAGCTGGGGAATCAGAGCTGGGGAATCAGTGGCGGGGAATCAGAGTTGGGGAATCAGAGGCGGAGAATCAGATATGGGGAAACAGAGGTGGGGAATCAGAGGCAGGGAAACAGAGGTGGGGAATCAGATATGGGGAATCAGAGGTGGGGAATCAAAGGTTTGGAAACAGAGGCAGGGAATCAGAGGCGGGGAGTCAGAGGCGGGGAATCAGATTCAGGGAATCAGATGTGCGGAATCAGAGATGGGGAATCAGAGGCAGCGAATCAGAGGCAGGGAACCAGAGGCGGGGAATCAGAGGCTGGGAATCAGAGGCCGGGAATGAGAGGCCGGGAATCAGAGGCCGGGAATCAGAGGCCGCGAATCAGAGATGGGGAATCAGACGCGGGGAATCAAACACGGGGAACCAGAGCTGGGGAATCAGAGGCGGGGAATCAGAGTTGGGGAATCAGAGGCGGGGAATCAGATATGGGGAAACAGAGGCGGGGAAACAGAGGCAGGGAATCAGAGGCGGGGAGTCAGAGGCGGGGAATCAGAGGCAGGGAATCAGATGTGCGGAATCAGAGATGGGGATTCAGGGGCAGCGAATCAGAGGCGGGGAACCAGAGGCGGGGAATCAGAGGCCGGGAATCAGAGGCCGGGAATCAGAGGCCGGGAATCAGAGGCCTGGAAATAGAGGCCGGGAATCAGAGATGGGGAATCAGAGGCAGGGAATCAAACACGGGGAATCAGAGCTGGGGAATCAGAGGCGGGGAATCAGAGTTGGGGAATCAGAGGCGGGGAATCAAATATGGTGAAACAGAGGCGGGGAATCAGAGGCGGGGAATCAGAGGCGCAGAAAGAGAGGCGGGGTATCAGATATGGGGAATCAGAGGTGGGGAATCAGGGGCGGGGTATCAGAGGCTGGGTATCAGACACGGGGATTCAGAGGCGGGGAATCAGAGATGGGGAATCAGAGGCGGGGAATCAGAGGCAGGGAATCAGACGCGGGGAATCAGAGGCTGGGAATCAGAGCCTGGGAATCAGAGGCGGGGAATCAGAGGCAGGGAAAGAGAGGCGGGGAATCAGATATGGGGACTCAGAGGTGGGGAATCAGAGGTTGGGAATCAGAGGCAGGGAATCAGAGGCGGGGAGTCAGAGGCGGGGAATCAGAGGCAGGGTTTCGGATGTGCGGAATCTGAGATGGGGAATCAGAGGTGGGGAATCAGAGTCCAGGAATCAGAGATGGGGAATCAGAGGCGGGGAATCAGAGGCGGAAAAACATAGGTGGGGAATCAGTTACGGCGAATCAGAGGTGGGGAATCAGAGGCGGTGAATCAGAGATCGGGAATCAGAGGCGGGGAATCAGAGGCTGGAAATCAGACGCGGGGAATCAGAGGCTGTGAATCAAAGGCGGGGAATCAGAGGCGGGTAATCAGAGCTGGGGAATCAGAGGCAGGGAATCAGAGTTGGGGATTCAGAGGCGGGGAATCAGATATGGGGAAACAGAGGCGGGGAATTAGAGGCGGGCAAACAGAGGCGGGGAATCAGATATGGTGAATCAGAGGTGGGGAATCAGAGGTTGTGAATCAGAGATGGGGAATCACAGGCGGGAAATCAGAGGCAGGGAATCAGAGCTGGGGAATCAGAGGCAGGGAATCAGAGCTGGGGAATCAGAGGCAGGGAATCAGAGTTGGGGATTCAGAGGCGGGGAATCAGAGCTGGGGAATCAGAGGCGGGGAATCAGAGGCAGGAATCAGAGGCGGGGAATCAGAGGCAGTGAATCAGATATGGGGATTCAGAGGTGGGGAATCAGAGGTTGGGAATCAGAGGCATGGAATCGGAGGCAGGGAATCAGAGGCAGGGAATCAGATGTGGGGAATCACAGGCGGGGTATCAGAGCTGGGGAATCAGAGTCGGGGAATCAGAGTTTGGGAATCAGAGGCGGGGAATTAGATATGGGGAAACAGAGGCGGGGAATCAGAGGTGTGGAAACAGGGCTGGGGAATCAGAGGCGGGGAATCAGATTTGGGGAATCAGAGGCGGGGAATCAGATATGGGGAATCAGAGGCGGGGAATCAGAGGCGCAGAAAGAGAGGCGGGGCATCAGATATGGGGAATCAGAGGTGGGGAATCAGATATGGGGAAACAGAGGCGGGGAATCAGAGGCGGGGAAACAGAGGTGGGGAATCTGATATGGGGAATCAGAGGTGGCGAATGAAAGGCGGTGAATCAGAGATGGGGAATGAGAGGCGGGGAATCAGAGGCAGGGAATCAAACACGGGGAATCAGAGGTGGGGAATCAGAGCTGGGGAATCAGAGGCGGGGAATCAGAGTTGGGGAATCAGAGGCGGGGAATCAGATATGGGGAAACAAAGGTGGGGAATCAGAGGCAGGGAAACAGAGGTGGGGAATCAGATATGGGGAATCAGAGGTGGGGAATCAGAGGTTGGGAAACAGAGGCAGGGAATAAGAGGCGGGGAGTCAAAGGCGGGAAATCAGAGGCAGGGAATAAGATGTGCGGAATCAGAGATGGGGAATCAGAGGCAGCGAATCAGAGGCGGGGAACCAGAGGCGGGGAATGAGAGGCCGGGAATCAGAGGCCGGGAATGAGAGGCTGGGAATCAGTGGCCGGGAATCAGAGGCCGGGAATCATAGATGGGGAATCAGAGGCGGGGAATCAGAGGCGGGGAATCAGAGGCGCAGAAACAGAGGCGGGGTATCAGATATGGGGAATCAGAGGTGGGGAATCAGATACGGGGAATCAGAGGTGGGGAATCAGAGGCGGTGAATCAGAGGCGGGGAATCAGAGGCGGGGAATCAGAGGCCGGGAATGAGAGGCCGGGAATCAGAGGCCGGGAAATAGAGGCCGGGAATCAGAGATGGGGAATCAGAGGCGGGGAATCAAACACGGGGAATCAGAGCTGGGGAATCAGAGGCGGGGAATCAGAGTTGGTGAATCAGAGGCGGGGAATCAAATATGGTGAAACAGAGGCGGGGAATCAGAGGCGGGGAATCAGAGGCGCAGAAACAGAGGCGGGGTATGAGATATGGGGAATCAGAGGTGGGGAATCAGTGGCGGGGTATCAGAGGCTGGGTATCAGACACGGGGATTCAGAGGCGGGGAATCAGAGATGGGGAATCAGAGGCGGGGAATCAGAGGCAGGGAATCAGACGCGGGGAATCAGAGGCTGGGAATCAGAGCCTGGGAATCAGAGGCGGGGTATCAGAGGCGGGGTAACAGAGGCGGGGAATCAGAGTTGGGGAATCAGAGGCGGGGAATCAGATATGGGGAGTCAGAGGCGGGGAATCAGAGGCAGGGTATCAGATGTGCGGAATCAGAGATGGGGAATCAGAGGCGGGGAATCAGAGGCAGGGAATCAGACGCGGGGAATCAGAGGCAGGGAATCAGACCCTGGGAATAAGAGGCGGGGTATCAGAGGCGGGGAAACAGAGGCGGGGAATCAGATATGGGGACTCAGAGGTGGGGAATCAGAGGTTGGGAATCAGAGGAAGGGAATCAGAGGCGGGGAATCAGAGGCGGGGAATCAGAGGCAGGGATTCGGATGTGCGGAATATGAGAAGGGGAATCAGAGGTGGGGAATCAGAGTCCAGGAATCAGAGAAGGGGAATCAGAGGCGGGGAATCAGAGGCGGGAAAACATAGGTGGGGAATCAGATACGGGGAATAAGAGGTGGGGAATCAGAGGTGGTGAATCAGAGATGGGGAATCAGAGGCGGGGAATTAGAGGCTGGAAATCAGACACGGGGAATCAGAGGCTGTGAATCAGAGGCGGGGAATCAGAGGCGGGGAATCAGAGCTGGGGAATCAGAGGCAGGGAATCAGAGTTGGGGATTCAGAGGCGGGTAATCAGATATGGGGAAACAGAGGCGGGGAATTAGAGGCGGGCAAACAGAGGCGGGGAATCAGATATGGTGAATCAGAGGTTTGGAATCAGAGGTTGTGAAACAGAGATGGGGAATCACAGGCGGGAAATCAGAGGCAGGAAATCAGAGCTGGCGAATCAGAGGCGGGGAATCAGAGCTGGGGAATCACAGGCGGGGAATCAGAGTTTGGGAATCAGAGGCGGGGAATTAGATTTGGGGAAACAGAGGCGGGGAATCAGAGGTGGGGAAACAGAGCTGGGGAATCAGAGGCGTGGAATCAGAGTTGGGGAATCAGAGGCGGGGAATCAGATATGGGGAATCAGAGGTGGGGAATCAGAGGCGCGGAAAGAGAGGCGTGGAATCAGATATGGGGAATCAGAGGTGGGGATCAGGGGCGGGGTATCAGAGGCTGGGTATCAGACACGGGGATTCAGATGCGGGGAATCAGAGCTGGATAATCAGAGGCGGGGAATCAGAGTTGGGGAATCAGAGGCGGGGAATCAGATATGGGGAAACAGAGGCGGGGAATCAGAGGCGGGGAAACAGAGGCGGGGAATCTGATTGGGGAATCAGAGGTGGCGAATGAAAGGCGGTGAATCAGAGATGGGGAATCAAAGGCGGGGAATCAGAGGCAGGGAATCAAACACGGGGAATCAGAGGTGGGGAATCAGAGCTGGGGAATCAGTGGCGGGGAATCAGAGTTGGGGAATCAGAGGCGGAGAATCAGATATGGGGAAACAGAGGTGGGGAATCAGAGGCAGGGAAACAGAGGTGGGGAATCAGATATGGGGAATCAGAGGTGGGGAATCAAAGGTTTGGAAACAGAGGCAGGGAATCAGAGGCGGGGAGTCAGAGGCGGGGAATCAGATTCAGGGAATCAGATGTGCGGAATCAGAGATGGGGAATCAGAGGCAGCGAATCAGAGGCAGGGAACCAGAGGCGGGGAATCAGAGGCTGGGAATCAGAGGCCGGGAATGAGAGGCCGGGAATCAGAGGCCGGGAATCAGAGGCCGGGAATCAGAGATGGGGAATCAGAGGCGGGGAATCAAACACGGGGAACCAGAGCTGGGGAATCAGAGGCGGGGAATCAGAGTTGGGGAATCAGAGGCGGGGAATCAGATATGGGGAAACAGAGGCGGGGAAACAGAGGCAGGGAATCAGAGGCGGGGAGTCAGAGGCGGGGAATCAGAGGCAGGGAATCAGATGTGCGGAATCAGAGATGGGGATTCAGGGGCAGCGAATCAGAGGCGGGGAACCAGAGGCGGGGAATCAGAGGCCGGGAATCAGAGGCCGGGAATGAGAGGCCGGGAATCAGAGGCCGGGAAATAGAGGCCGGGAATCAGAGATGGGGAATCAGAGGCGGGGAATCAAACACGGGGAATCAGAGCTGGCGAATCAGAGGCGGGGAATCAGAGTTGGGGAATCAGAGGCGGGGAATCAAATATGGTGAAACAGAGGCGGGGAATCAGAGGCGGGGAATCAGAGGCGCAGAAACAGAGGCGGGGTATCAGATATGGGGAATCAGAGGTGGGGAATCAGGGGCGGGGTATCAGAGGCTGGGTATCAGACACGGGGATTCAGGGGCGGGGAATCAGAGATGGGGAATCAGAGGCGTGGAATCAGAGGCAGGGAATCAGACGCGGGGAATCAGAGGCTGGGAATCAGAGCCTGGGAATCAGAGGCGGGGAATCAGAGGCAGGGAAAGAGAGGCGGAAAATCAGATATGGGGACTCAGAGGTGGGGAATCAGAGGTTGGGAATCAGAGGCAGGGAATCAGAGGCGGGGAATCAGAGGCGGGGAATCAGAGGCAGGGTTTCGGATGTGCGGAATCAGAGCTGGGGAATCAGAGGTGGGGAATCAGAGTCCAGGAATCAGAGATGGGGAATCAGAGGCGGGGAATCAGAGGCGGAAAAACATAGGTGGGGAATCAGATACGGCGAATCAGAGGTGGGGAATCAGAGGCGGTGAATCAGAGATGGGGAATCAGAGGCGGGGAATCAGAGGCTGGAAATCAGACAAGGGGAATCAGAGGCTGTGAATCAAAGGCGGGGAATCAGAGGCGGGTAATCAGAGCTGGGGAATCAGAGGCAGGGAATCAGAGTTGGGGATTCAGAGGCGGGGAATCAGATATGGGGAAACAGAGGCGGGGAATTAGAGGCGGGCAAACAGAGGCGGGGAATCAGATATGGTGAATCAGAGGTGGGGAATCAGAGGTTGTGAATCAGAGATGGGGAATCACAGGCGGGAAATCAGAGGCAGGGAATCAGAGCTGGGGAATCAGAGGCAGGGAATCAGAGCTGGGGAATCAGAGGCAGGGAATCAGAGTTGGGGATTCAGAGGCGGGGAATCAGAGCTGGGGAATCAGAGGCGGGGAATCAGAGGCAGGAATCAGAGGCGCGGAAAGAGAGGCGGGGCATCAGATATGGGGAATCAGAGGTGGGGAATCAGATATGGGGAAACAGAGGCGGGGAATCAGAGGCGGGGAAACAGAGGTGGGGAATCTGATATGGGGAATCAGAGGTGGCGAATGAAAGGCGGTGAATCAGAGATGGGGAATCAGAGGCGGGGAATCAGAGGCAGGGAATCAAACACGGGGAATCAGAGGTGGGGAATCAGAGCTGGGGAATCAGAGGCGGGGAATCAGAGTTGGGGAATCAGAGGCGGGGAATCAGATATGGGGAAACAAAGGTGGGGAATCAGAGGCAGGGAAACAGAGGTGGGGAATCAGATATGGGGAATCAGAGGTGGGGAATCAGAGGTTGGGAAACAGAGGCAGGGAATCAGAGGCGGGGAGTCAAAGGCGGGAAATCAGAGGCAGGGAATAAGATGTGCGGAATCAGAGATGGGAAATCAGAGGCAGCGAATCAGAGGCGGGGAACCAGAGGCGGGGAATGAGAGGCCGGGAATCAGAGGCCGGGAATGAGAGGCTGGGAATCAGTGGCCGGGAATCAGAGGCCGGGAATCATAGATGGGGAATCAGAGGCGGGGAATCAGAGGCGGGGAATCAGAGGCGCAGAAACAGAGGCGGGGTATCAGATATGGGGAATCAGAGGTGGGGAATCAGATACGGGGAATCAGAGGTGGGGAATCAGAGGCGGTGAATCAGAGGCGGGGAATCAGAGGCGGGGAATCAGAGGCCGGGAATGAGAGGCCGGGAATCAGAGGCCGGGAAATAGAGGCCGGGAATCAGAGATGGGGAATCAGAGGCGGGGAATCAAACACGGGGAATCAGAGCTGGGGAATCAGAGGCGGGGAATCAGAGTTGGGGAATCAGAGGCGGGGAATCAAATATGGTGAAACAGAGGCGGGGAATCAGAGGCGGGGAATCAGAGGCGCAGAAACAGAGGCGGGGTATCAGATATGGGGAATCAGAGGTGGGGAATCAGGGGCGGGGTATCAGAGGCTGGGTATCAGACACGGGGATTCAGAGGCGGGGAATCAGAGATGGGGAATCAGAGGCGGGGAATCAGAGGCAGGGAATCAGACGCGGGGAATCAGAGGCTGGGAATCAGAGCCTGGGAATCAGAGGCGGGGAATCAGAGGCAGGGAAAGAGAGGCGGGGAATCAGATATGGGGACTCAGAGGTGGGGAATCAGAGGTTAGGAATCAGAGGCAGGGAATCAGAGGCGGGGAATCAGAGGCGGGGAATCAGAGGCAGGGTTTCGGATGTGCGGAATCAGAGATGGGGAATCAGAGGTGGGGAATCAGAGTCCAGGAATCAGAGATGGGGAATCAGAGGCGGGGAATCAGAGGCGGAAAAACATAGGTGGGGAATCAGATACGGCGAATCAGAGGTGGGGAATCAGAGGCGGTGAATCAGAGATGGGGAATCAGAGGCGGGGAATCAGAGGCTGGAAATCAGACACGGGGAATCAGAGGCTGTGAATCAAAGGCGGGGAATCAGAGGCGGGTAATCAGAGCTGGGGAATCAGAGGCAGGGAATCAGATTTGGGGATTCAGAGGCGGGGAATCAGATATGGGGAAACAGAGGCGGGGAATTAGAGGCGGGCAAACAGAGGCGGGGAATCAGATATGGTGAATCAGAGGTGGGGAATCAGAGGTTGTGAATCAGAGATGGGGAATCACAGGCGCGAAATAAGAGGCAGGGAATCAGAGCTGGGGAATCAGAGGCAGGGAATCAGAGCTGGGGAATCAGAGGCAGGGAATCAGAGTTGGGGAATCAGAGGCGGGGAATCAGATATGGGGAATCAGAGGCGGGGAATCAGAGGCGCGGAAAGAGAGGCGGGGCATCAGATATGGGGAATCAGAGGTGGGGAATCAGATATGGGGAAACAGAGGCGGGGAATCAGAGGCGGGGAAACAGAGGTGGGGAATCTGATATGGGGAATCAGAGGTGGCGAATGAAAGGCGGTGAATCAGAGATGGGGAATCAGAGGCGGGGAATCAGAGGCAGGGAATCAAACACGGGGAATCAGAGGTGGGGAATCAGAGCTGGGGAATCAGAGGCGGGGAATCAGAGTTGGGGAATCAGAGGCGGGGAATCAGATATGGGGAAACAAAGGTGGGGAATCAGAGGCAGGGAAACAGAGGTGGGGAATCAGATATGGGGAATCAGAGGTGGGGAATCAGAGGTTGGGAAACAGAGGCAGGGAATCAGAGGCGGGGAGTCAAAGGCGGGAAATCAGAGGCAGGGAATAAGATGTGCAGAATCAGAGATGGGGAATCAGAGGCAGCGAATCAGAGGCGGGGAACCAGAGGCGGGGAATGAGAGGCCGGGAATCAGAGGCCGGGAATGAGAGGCTGGGAATCAGTGGCCGGGAATCAGAGGCCGGGAATCATAGATGGGGAATCAGAGGCGGGGAATCAGAGGCGGGGAATCAGAGGCGCAGAAACAGAGGCGGGGTATCAGATATGGGGAATCAGAGGTGGGGAATCAGATACGGGGAATCAGAGGTGGGGAATCAGAGGCGGTGAATCAGAGGCGGGGAATCAGAGGCGGGGAATCAGAGCTGGGGAATCAGAGGCAGGGAATCAGAGTTGGGGAATCAGAGGCGGGGAATCAGATATGGGGAAACAGAGGCGGGGAATTAGAGGCGGGCAAACAGAGGCGGGGAATCAGATATGGTGAATCAGAGGTGGGGAATCAGAGGTTGTGAATCAGAGATGGGGAATCACAGGCGGGAAATCAGAGGCAGGGAATCAGAGCTGGGGAATCAGAGGCGGGGAATCAGAGCTGGGGAATCAGAGGCAGGGAATCAGAGTTGGGGATTCAGAGGCGGGGAATCAGAGCTGGGGAATCAGAGGCGGGGAATCAGAGGCAGGGAATCAGAGGCGGGGAATCAGAGGCAGGGAATCAGATATGGGGATTCAGAGGTGGGGAATCAGAGGTTGGGAATCAGAGGCAGGGAATCGGAGGGAGGGAATCAGAGGCAGGGAATCAGATGTGGGGAATCAGAGGCGGGGAATCAGAGCTGGGGAATCAGAGGCGCGGAATCAGAGTTTGGGAATCAGAGGCGGGGAATTAGATATGGGGAAACAGAGGCGGGGAATCAGAGGTGGGGAAACAGAGCTGGTGAATCAGAGGCGGGGAATCAGAGTTGGGGAATCAGAGGCGGGGAATCAGATATGGGGAATCAGAGGCGGGGAATCAGAGGCGCGGAAAGAGAGGCGGGGAATCAGATATGGGGAATCAGAGGTGGGGAATCCGGGGCGGGGTATCAGAGACTGGGTATCAGACACGGGGATTCAGAGGCGGGGAATCAGAGGCGGGGAATCAGAGCTGGGGAATCAGAGGCGGGGAATCAGAGTTGGGGAATCAGAGGCGGGGAATCAGATATGGGGAAACAGAGGCGGGGAATCAGAGGCGGGGAAACAGAGGCGGGGTATCTGATATGGGGAATCAGAGGTGGCGAATGAAAGGAAGTGAATCAGAGATGGGGAATCAGAGGTGGGGAATCAGAGGCAGGGAATCAAACACGGTGAATCAGAGGCAGGGAATCAGAGCTGGGGTATCAGAGGCGGGGAATCAGAGTTTGGGAATCAGAGGCGGGGAATTAGATATGGGGAAACAGAGGCGGGGAATCAGAGGCGGGGAAACAGAGCTGGGGAATCAGAGGCGGGGAGTCAGAGTTGGGGAATCAGAGGCGGGTAATCAGATATGGGAAATCAGAGGCGGGGAATCAGAGGCGCGGAAAGATAGGCGGGAAATCAGATATGGGGAATCAGAGGCGCAGAAACAGAGGCGGGGTATCAGATATGGGGAATCAGAGGTGGGGAATCAGATACGGGGAATCAGAGGTGGGGAATCAGAGGCGGTGAATCAGAGGCGGGGAATCAGAGGCAGGGAATCAGAGGCCGGGAATGAGAGTTGGGGAATCAGAGGCAGGGAATCAAATATGGTGAAACAGAGGCGGGGAATCAGAGGCGGGGAATCAGAGGCGCAGAAACAGAGGCGGGGTATCAGATATGGGGAATCAGAGGTGGGGAATCAGGGGCGGGGTATCAGAGGCTGGGTATCAGACACGGGGATTCAGAGGCGGGGAATCAGAGATGGGGAATCAGAGGCGGGGAATCAGAGGCAGGGAATCAGACGCGGGGAATCAGAGGCTGGGAATCAGAGCCTGGGAATCAGAGGCGGGGAATCAGAGGCAGGGAAAGAGAGGCGGGGAATCAGATATGGGGACTCAGAGGTGGGGAATCAGAGGCTGGGAATCAGAGCCTGGGAATCAGAGGCGGGGAATCAGAGGCAGGGAAAGAGAGGCGGGGAATCAGAGGCTGGGAATCAGAGCCTGGGAATCAGAGGCGGGGAATCAGAGGCAGGGAAAGAGAGGCGGGGAATCAGATATGGGGACTCAGAGGTGGGGAATCAGAGGCTGGGAATCAGAGCCTGGGAATCAGAGATGGGGAATCAGAGGCGGGGAATCAGAGGCGGAAAAACATAGGTGGGGAATCAGATACGGCGAATCAGAGGTGGGGAATCAGAGGCGGTGAATCAGAGATGGGGAATCAGAGGCGGGGAATCAGAGGCTGGAAATCAGACACTGGGAATCAGAGGCTGTGAATCAAAGGCGGGGAATCAGAGGCGGGTAATCAGAGCTGGGGAATCAGAGGCAGGGAATCAGAGTTGGGGATTCAGAGGCGGGGAATCAGATATGGGGAAACAGAGGCGGGGAATAAGAGGCGGGCAAACAGAGGCGGGGAATCAGATATGGTGAATCAGAGGTGGGGAATCAGAGGTTGTGAATCAGAGATGGGGAATCACAGGCGGGAAATCAGAGGCAGGGAATCAGAGCTGGGGAATCAGAGGCAGGGAATCAGAGCTGGGGAATCAGAGGCAGGGAATCAGAGTTGGGGAATCAGAGGCGGGGAATCAGATATGGGGAATCAGAGGCGGGGAATCAGAGGCGCGGAAAGAGAGGCGGGGCATCAGATATGGGGAATCAGAGGTGGGGAATCAGATATGGGGAAACAGAGGCGGGGAATCAGAGGCGGGGAAACAGAGGTGGGGAATCTGATATGGGGAATCAGAGGTGGCGAATGAAAGGCGGTGAATCAGAGATGGGGAATCAGAGGCGGGGAATCAGAGGCAGGGAATCAAACACGGGGAATCAGAGGTGGGGAATCAGAGCTGGGGAATCAGAGGCGAGGAATCAGAGTTGGGGAATCAGAGGCGGGGAATCAGATATGGGGAAACAAAGGTGGGGAATCAGAGGCAGGGAAACAGAGGTGGGGAATCAGATATGGGGAATCAGAGGTGGGGAATCAGAGGTTGGGAAACAGAGGCAGGGAATCAGAGGCGGGGAGTCAAAGGCGGGAAATCAGAGGCATGGAATAAGATGTGCGGAATCAGAGATGGGGAATCAGAGGCAGCGAATCAGAGGCGGGGAACCAGAGGCGGGGAATGAGAGGCCGGGAATCAGAGGCCGGGAAAGAGAGGCTGGGAATCAGTGGCCAGGAATCAGAGGCCGGGAATCATAGATGGGGAATCAGAGGCGGGGAATCAGAGGCGGGGAATCAGAGGCGCAGAAACAGAGGCGGGGTATCAGATATGGGGAATCAGAGGTGGGGAATCAGATACGGGGAATCAGAGGTGGGGAATCAGAGGCGGTGAATCAGAGGCGGGGAATCAGAGGCGGGGAATCAGAGCTGGGGAATCAGAGGCAGGGAATCAGAGTTGGGGAATCAGAGGCGGGGAATCAGATATGGGGAAACAGAGGCGGGGAATTAGAGGCGGGCAAACAGAGGCGGGGAATCAGATATGGTGAATCAGAGGTGGGGAATCAGAGGTTGTGAATCAGAGATGGGGAATCACAGGCGGGAAATCAGAGGCAGGGAATCAGAGCTGGGGAATCTGAGGCGGGGAATCAGAGCTGGGGAATCAGAGGCAGGGAATCAGAGTTGGGGATTCAGAGGCGGGGAATCAGAGCTGGGGAATCAGAGGTGGGGAATCAGAGGCAGGGAATCAGAGGCGGGGAATCAGAGGCAGGGAATCAGATATGGGGATTCAGAGGTGGGGAATCAGAGGTTGGGAATCAGAGGCAGGGAATCGGAGGGAGGGAATCAGAGGCAGGGAATCAGATGTGGGGAATCAGAGGCGGGGAATCAGAGCTGGGGAATCAGAGGCGGGGAATCAGTGTTTGGGAATCAGAGGCGGGGAATTAGATATGGGGAAACAGAGGCGGGGAATCAGAGGTGGGGAAACAGAGCTGGTGAATCAGAGGCGGGGAATCAGAGTTGGGGAATCAGAGGCGGGGAATCAGATATGGGGAATCAGAGGCGGGGAATCAGAGGCGCGGAAAGAGAGGCGGGGAATCAGATATGGGGAATCAGAGGTGGGGAATCCGGGGCGGGGTATCAGAGACTGGGTATCAGACACGGGGATTCAGAGGCGGGGAATCAGAGGCGGGGAATCAGAGCTGGGGAATCAGAGGCGGGGAATCAGAGTTGGGGAATCAGAGGCGGGGAATCAGATATGGGGAAACAGAGGCGGGGAATCAGAGGCGGGGAAACAGAGGCGGGGTATCTGATATGGGGAATCAGAGGTGGCGAATGAAAGGAAGTGAATCAGAGATGGGGAATCAGAGGTGGGGAATCAGAGGCAGGGAATCAAACACGGTGAATCAGAGGCAGGGAATCAGAGCTGGGGTATCAGAGGCGGGGAATCAGAGTTTGGGAATCAGAGGCGGGGAATTAGATATGGGGAAACAGAGGCGGGGAATCAGAGGCGGGGAAACAGAGCTGGGGAATCAGAGGCGGGGAGTCAGAGTTGGGGAATCAGAGGCGGGTAATCAGATATGGGAAATCAGAGGCGGGGAATCAGAGGCGCGGAAAGATAGGCGGGAAATCAGATATGGGGAATCAGAGGCGCAGAAACAGAGGCGGGGTATCAGATATGGGGAATCAGAGGTGGGGAATCAGATACGGGGAATCAGAGGTGGGGAATCAGAGGCGGTGAATCAGAGGCGGGGAATCAGAGGCAGGGAATCAGAGGCCGGGAATGAGAGGCCGGGAATCACAGGCCGGGAAATAGAGGCCGGGAATCAGAGATGGGGAATCAGAGGCGGGGAATCAAACACGGGGAATCAGAGCTGGGGAATCAGAGCTGGGGAATCAGAGGCGGGGAATCAGAGTTGGGGAATCAGAGGCAGGGAATCAAATATGGTGAAACAGAGGCGGGGAATCAGAGGCGGGGAATCAGAGGCGCAGAAACAGAGGCGGGGTATCAGATATGGGGAATCAGAGGTGGGGAATCAGGGGCGGGGTATCAGAGGCTGGGTATCAGACACGGGGATTCAGAGGCGGGGAATCAGAGATGGGGAATCAGAGGCGGGGAATCAGAGGCAGGGAATCAGACGCGGGGAATCAGAGGCTGGGAATCAGAGCCTGGGAATCAGAGGCGGGGAATCAGAGGCAGGGAAAGAGAGGCGGGGAATCAGATATGGGGACTCAGAGGTGGGGAATCAGAGGCTGGGAATCAGAGCCTGGGAATCAGAGGCGGGGAATCAGAGGCAGGGAAAGAGAGGCGGGGAATCAGAGGCTGGGAATCAGAGCCTGGGAATCAGAGGCGGGGAATCAGAGGCAGGGAAAGAGAGGCGGGGAATCAGATATGGGGACTCAGAGGTGGGGAATCAGAGGCTGGGAATCAGAGCCTGGGAATCAGAGATGGGGAATCAGAGGCGGGGAATCAGAGGCGGAAAAACATAGGTGGGGAATCAGATACGGCGAATCAGAGGTGGGGAATCAGAGGCGGTGAATCAGAGATGGGGAATCAGAGGCGGGGAATCAGAGGCTGGAAATCAGACACTGGGAATCAGAGGCTGTGAATCAAAGGCGGGGAATCAGAGGCGGGTAATCAGAGCTGGGGAATCAGAGGCAGGGAATCAGAGTTGGGGATTCAGAGGCGGGGAATCAGATATGGGGAAACAGAGGCGGGGAATAAGAGGCGGGCAAACAGAGGCGGGGAATCAGATATGGTGAATCAGAGGTGGGGAATCAGAGGTTGTGAATCAGAGATGGGGAATCACAGGCGGGAAATCAGAGGCAGGGAATCAGAGCTGGGGAATCAGAGGCAGGGAATCAGAGCTGGGGAATCAGAGGCAGGGAATCAGAGTTGGGGAATCAGAGGCGGGGAATCAGATATGGGGAATCAGAGGCGGGGAATCAGAGGCGCGGAAAGAGAGGCGGGGCATCAGATATGGGGAATCAGAGGTGGGGAATCAGATATGGGGAAACAGAGGCGGGGAATCAGAGGCGGGGAAACAGAGGTGGGGAATCTGATATGGGGAATCAGAGGTGGCGAATGAAAGGCGGTGAATCAGAGATGGGGAATCAGAGGCGGGGAATCAGAGGCAGGGAATCAAACACGGGGAATCAGAGGTGGGGAATCAGAGCTGGGGAATCAGAGGCGAGGAATCAGAGTTGGGGAATCAGAGGCGGGGAATCAGATATGGGGAAACAAAGGTGGGGAATCAGAGGCAGGGAAACAGAGGTGGGGAATCAGATATGGGGAATCAGAGGTGGGGAATCAGAGGTTGGGAAACAGAGGCAGGGAATCAGAGGCGGGGAGTCAAAGGCGGGAAATCAGAGGCATGGAATAAGATGTGCGGAATCAGAGATGGGGAATCAGAGGCAGCGAATCAGAGGCGGGGAACCAGAGGCGGGGAATGAGAGGCCGGGAATCAGAGGCCGGGAAAGAGAGGCTGGGAATCAGTGGCCAGGAATCAGAGGCCGGGAATCATAGATGGGGAATCAGAGGCGGGGAATCAGAGGCGGGGAATCAGAGGCGCAGAAACAGAGGCGGGGTATCAGATATGGGGAATCAGAGGTGGGGAATCAGATACGGGGAATCAGAGGTGGGGAATCAGAGGCGGTGAATCAGAGGCGGGGAATCAGAGGCGGGGAATCAGAGCTGGGGAATCAGAGGCAGGGAATCAGAGTTGGGGAATCAGAGGCGGGGAATCAGATATGGGGAAACAGAGGCGGGGAATTAGAGGCGGGCAAACAGAGGCGGGGAATCAGATATGGTGAATCAGAGGTGGGGAATCAGAGGTTGTGAATCAGAGATGGGGAATCACAGGCGGGAAATCAGAGGCAGGGAATCAGAGCTGGGGAATCTGAGGCGGGGAATCAGAGCTGGGGAATCAGAGGCAGGGAATCAGAGTTGGGGATTCAGAGGCGGGGAATCAGAGCTGGGGAATCAGAGGTGGGGAATCAGAGGCAGGGAATCAGAGGCGGGGAATCAGAGGCAGGGAATCAGATATGGGGATTCAGAGGTGGGGAATCAGAGGTTGGGAATCAGAGGCAGGGAATCGGAGGGAGGGAATCAGAGGCAGGGAATCAGATGTGGGGAATCAGAGGCGGGGAATCAGAGCTGGGGAATCAGAGGCGGGGAATCAGTGTTTGGGAATCAGAGGCGGGGAATTAGATATGGGGAAACAGAGGCGGGGAATCAGAGGTGGGGAAACAGAGCTGGTGAATCAGAGGCGGGGAATCAGAGTTGGGGAATCAGAGGCGGGGAATCAGATATGGGGAATCAGAGGCGGGGAATCAGAGGCGCGGAAAGAGAGGCGGGGAATCAGATATGGGGAATCAGAGGTGGGGAATCCGGGGCGGGGTATCAGAGACTGGGTATCAGACACGGGGATTCAGAGGCGGGGAATCAGAGGCGGGGAATCAGAGCTGGGGAATCAGAGGCGGGGAATCAGAGTTGGGGAATCAGAGGCGGGGAATCAGATATGGGGAAACAGAGGCGGAGAATCAGAGGCGGGGAAACAGAGGCGGGGTATCTGATATGGGGAATCAGAGGTGGCGAATGAAAGGAAGTGAATCAGAGATGGGGAATCAGAGGTGGGGAATCAGAGGCAGGGAATCAAACACGGTGAATCAGAGGCAGGGAATCAGAGCTGGGGTATCAGAGGCGGGGAATCAGAGTTTGGGAATCAGAGGCGGGGAATTAGATATGGGGAAACAGAGGCGGGGAATCAGAGGCGGGGAAACAGAGCTGGGGAATCAGAGGCGGGGAGTCAGAGTTGGGGAATCAGAGGCGGGTAATCAGATATGGGGAATCAGAGGCGGGGAATCAGAGGCGCGGAAAGATAGGCGGGAAATCAGATATGGGGAATCAGAGGCGGGGAATCAGAGCTGGGGAATCAGAGGCAGGGAATCAGAGTTGGGGATTCAGAGGCAGGGAATCAGAGCTGGGGAATCAGAGGCGGGGAATCTGAGGCAGGGAATCAGAGGCGGGGAATCAGAGGCAGGGAATCAGATATGGGGATTCAGAGGTGGGGAATCAGAGGTTGGGAATCAGAGGCAGGGAATCGGAGGCAGGGAATCAGAGGCGGGGAATCAGAGGCGCAGAAACAGAGGCGGGGTATCAGATATGGGGAATCAGAGGTGGGGAATCAGATACGGGGAATCAGAGGTGGGGAATCAGAGGCGGTGAATCAGAGGCGGGGAATCAGAGGCGGGGAATCAGAGCTGGGGAATCAGAGGCCGGGAATCAGAGTTGGGGATTCAGAGGCGGGGAATCAGATATGGGGAAACAGAGGCGGGGAATTAGAGGCGGGCAAACAGAGGCGGGGAATCAGATATGGTGAATCAGAGGTGGGGAATCAGAGGTTGTGAATCAGAGATGGGGAATCACAGGCGGGAAATCAGAGGCAGGGAATCAGAGCTGGGGAATCAGAGGCGGGGAATCAGAGCTGGGGAATCAGAGGCAGGGAATCAGAGTTGGGGATTCAGAGGCGGGGAATCAGAGCTGGGGAATCAGAGGCGGGGAATCAGAGGCAGGGAATCAGAGGCGAGGAGTCAGAGGCAGGGAATCAGATATGGGGATTCAGAGGTGGGGAATCAGATGTTGGGAATCAGAGGCAGGGAATCGGAGGCAGGGAATCAGAGGCAGGGAATCAGATGTGGAGAATCAGAGGCGGGGAATCAGAGCTGGGGAATCAGAGGCGGGGAATCAGAGGCGGGGAATTAGATATGGGGAAACAGAGGCGGGGAATCAGAGGTGGGGAAACAGAGCTGGTGAATCAGAGGCGGGGAATCAGAGATGGGGAATCAGAGGCGGGGAATCAGAGTTGGGGAATCAGAGGCGGGGAATCAGATATGGGGAAACAAAGGTGGGGATTCAGAGGCAGGGAAACAGAGGTGGGGAATCAGAGGCAGGGAATCAAACACGGGGAATCAGAGGTTGGGAATCAGAGCTGGGGAATCAGAGGCGGGGAATCAGAGTTGGGGAATCAGAGGCGGGGAATCAGATATGGGGAATCAGAGGTGGGGAATCAGAGGTTGGGAAACAGAGGCAGGGAATCAGAGGCGGGGAGTCAAAGGCGGGAAATCAGAGGCAGGGAATAAGATGTGCGGAATCAGAGATGGGGAATCAGAGGCAGCGAATCAGAGGCGGGGAACCAGACGCGGGGAATGAGAGGCCGGGAATCAGAGGCCGGGAATGAGAGGCTGGGAATCAGTGGCCGGGAATCAGAGGCCGGGAATCATAGATGGGGAATCAGAGGCGGGGAATCAGAGGCGGGGAATCAGAGGCGCAGAAACAGAGGCGGGGTATCAGATATGGGGAATCAGAGGTGGGGAATCAGATACGGGGAATCAGAGGTGGGGAATCAGAGGCGGTGAATCAGAGGCGGGGAATCAGAGGCGGGGAATCAGATGCCGGGAATGAGAGGCCGCGAATCAGAGGCCGGGAAATAGAGGCCGGGAATCAGAGATGGGGAATCAGAGGCGGGGAATCAAACACGGGGAATCAGAGCTGGGGAATCAGAGGCGGGGAATCAGAGTTTGGGAATCAGAGGCGGGGAATCAAATATGGTGAAACAGAGGCGGGTAATCAGAGGCGGGGAATCAGAGGCGCAGAAACAGAGGCGGGGTATCAGATATGGGGAATCAGAGGTGGGGAATCAGGGGCGGGGTATCAGAGGCTGGGTATCAGACACGGGGATTCAGAGGCGGGGAATCAGAGATGGGGAATCAGAGGCGGGGAATCAGAGGCAGGGAATCAGACGCAGGGAATCAGAGGCTGGGAATCAGAGCCTGGGAATCAGAGGCGGGGAATCAGAGGCAGGGAAAGAGAGGCGGGGAATCAGATATGGGGACTCAGAGGTGGGGAATCAGAGGTTGGGAATCAGAGGCAGGGAATCAGAGGCGGGGAATCAGAGGCGGGGAATCAGAGGCAGGGTTTCGGATGTGCGGAATCAGAGATGGGGAATCAGAGGTGGGGAATCAGAGTCCAGGAATCAGAGATGGGGAATCAGAGGCGGGGAATCAGAGGCGGAAAAACATAGGTGGGGAATCAGATACGGCGAATCAGAGGTGGGGAATCAGAGGCAGTGAATCAGAGATGGGGAATCAGAGGCGGGGAATCAGAGGCTGGAAATCAGACACGGGGAATCAGAGGCTGTGAATCAAAGGCGGGGAATCAGAGGCGGGTAATCAGAGCTGGGGAATCAGAGGCAGGGAATCAGAGTTGGGGATTCAGAGGCGGGGAATCAGATATGGGGAAACAGAGGCGGGGAATTAGAGGCGGGCAAACAGAGGCGGGGAATCAGATATGGTGAATCAGAGGTGGGGAATCAGAGGTTGTGAATCAGAGATGGGGAATCACAGGCGGGAAATCAGAGGCAGGGAATCAGAGCTGGGGAATCAGAGGCAGGGAATCAGAGCTGGGGAATCAGAGGCAGGGAATCAGAGCTGGGGAATCAGAGGCAGGGAATCAGAGTTGGGGAATCAGAGGCGGGGAATCAGATATGGGGAATCAGAGGCGGGGAATCAGAGGCGCGGAAAGAGAGGCGGGGCATCAGATATGGGGAATCAGAGGTGGGGAATCAGATATGGGGAAACAGAGGCGGGGAATCAGAGGCGGGGAAACAGAGGTGGGGAATCTGATATGGGGAATCAGAGGTGGCGAATGAAAGGCGGTGAATCAGAGATGGGGAATCAGAGGCGGGGAATCAGAGGCAGGGAATCAAACACGGGGAATCAGAGGTGGGGAATCAGAGCTGGGGAAT
This sequence comes from Narcine bancroftii, assembly GCF_036971445.1. NCBI lineage: Eukaryota > Metazoa > Chordata > Chondrichthyes > Torpediniformes > Narcinidae > Narcine > Narcine bancroftii. Next base: position 58,606,051 of record NC_091474.1, read on the forward strand.
CAGAGGCGGGGAATCAGAGTTGGGGAATCAGAGGCGGGGAATCAGATATGGGGAAACAAAGGTGGGGAATCAGAGGCAGGGAAACAGAGGTGGGGAATCAGATATGGGGAATCAGAGGTGGGGAATCAGAGGTTGGGAAACAGAGGCAGGGAATCAGAGGCGGGGAGTCAAAGGCGGGAAATCAGAGGCAGGGAATAAGATGTGCGGAATCAGAGATGGGGAATCAGAGGCAGCGAATCAGAGGCGGGGAACCAGAGGCGGGGAATGAGAGGCCGGGAATCAGAGGCCGGGAATGAGAGGCTGGGAATCAGTGGCCGGGAATCTGAGGCCGGGAATCATAGATGGGGAATCAGAGGCGGGGAATCAGATATGGTGAATCAGAGGTGGGGAATCAGAGGTTGTGAATCAGAGATGGGGAATCACAGGCGGGAAATCAGAGGCAGGGAATCAGAGCTAAGGAATCAGAGGCGGGGAATCAGAGCTGGGGAATCAGAGGCAGGGAATCAGAGTTGGGGATTCAGAGGCGGGGAATCAGAGCTGGGGAATCAGAGGCGGGGAATCAGAGGCAGGGAATCAGAGGCGGGGAGTCAGAGGCAGGGAATCAGATATGGGGATTCAGAGGTGGGGAATCAGATGTTGGGAATCAGAGGCAGGGAATCGGAGGCAGGGAATCAGAGGCAGGGAATCAGATGTGGAGAATCAGAGGCGGGGAATCAGAGCTGGGGAATCAGAGGCGGGGAATCAGAGGCGGGGAATCAGAGGCGGGGAATTAGATATGGGGAAACAGAGGCGGGGAATCAGAGGTGGGGAAACAGAGCTGGTGAATCAGAGGCGGGGAATCAGAGATGGGGAATCAGAGGCGGGGAATCAGAGTTGGGGAATCAGAGGCGGGGAATCAGATATGGGGAAACAAAGGTGGGGATTCAGAGGCAGGGAAACAGAGGTGGGGAATCAGAGGCAGGGAATCAAACACGGGGAATCAGAGGTTGGGAATCAGAGCTGGGGAATCAGAGGCGGGGAATCAGAGTTGGGGAATCAGAGGCGGGGAATCAGATATGGGGAATCAGAGGTGGGGAATCAGAGGTTGGGAAACAGAGGCAGGGAATCAGAGGCGGGGAGTCAAAGGCGGGAAATCAGAGGCAGGGAATAAGATGTGCGGAATCAGAGATGGGGAATCAGAGGCAGCGAATCAGAGGCGGGGAACCAGACGCGGGGAATGAGAGGCCGGGAATCAGAGGCCGGGAATGAGAGGCTGGGAATCAGTGGCCGGGAATCAGAGGCCGGGAATCATAGATGGGGAATCAGAGGCGGGGAATCAGAGGCGGGGAATCAGAGGCGCAGAAACAGAGGCGGGGTATCAGATATGGGGAATCAGAGGTGGGGAATCAGATACGGGGAATCAGAGGTGGGGAATCAGAGGCGGTGAATCAGAGGCGGGGAATCAGAGGCGGGGAATCAGAGGCCGGGAATGAGAGGCCGCGAATCAGAGGCCGGGAAATAGAGGCCGGGAATCAGAGATGGGGAATCAGAGGCGGGGAATCAAACACGGGGAATCAGAGCTGGGGAATCAGAGGCGGGGAATCAGAGTTTGGGAATCAGAGGCGGGGAATCAAATATGGTGAAACAGAGGCGGGTAATCAGAGGCGGGGAATCAGAGGCGCAGAAACAGAGGCGGGGTATCAGATATGGGGAATCAGAGGTGGGGAATCAGGGGCGGGGTATCAGAGGCTGGGTATCAGACACGGGGATTCAGAGGCGGGGAATCAGAGATGGGGAATCAGAGGCGGGGAATCAGAGGCAGGGAATCAGACGCAGGGAATCAGAGGCTGGGAATCAGAGCCTGGGAATCAGAGGCGGGGAATCAGAGGCAGGGAAAGAGAGGCGGGGAATCAGATATGGGGACTCAGAGGTGGGGAATCAGAGGTTGGGAATCAGAGGCAGGGAATCAGAGGCGGGGAATCAGAGGCGGGGAATCAGAGGCAGGGTTTCGGATGTGCGGAATCAGAGATGGGGAATCAGAGGTGGGGAATCAGAGTCCAGGAATCAGAGATGGGGAATCAGAGGCGGGGAATCAGAGGCGGAAAAACATAGGTGGGGAATCAGATACGGCGAATCAGAGGTGGGGAATCAGAGGCAGTGAATCAGAGATGGGGAATCAGAGGCGGGGAATCAGAGGCTGGAAATCAGACACGGGGAATCAGAGGCTGTGAATCAAAGGCGGGGAATCAGAGGCGGGTAATCAGAGCTGGGGAATCAGAGGCAGGGAATCAGAGTTGGGGATTCAGAGGCGGGGAATCAGATATGGGGAAACAGAGGCGGGGAATTAGAGGCGGGCAAACAGAGGCGGGGAATCAGATATGGTGAATCAGAGGTGGGGAATCAGAGGTTGTGAATCAGAGATGGGGAATCACAGGCGGGAAATCAGAGGCAGGGAATCAGAGCTGGGGAATCAGAGGCAGGGAATCAGAGCTGGGGAATCAGAGGCAGGGAATCAGAGCTGGGGAATCAGAGGCAGGGAATCAGAGTTGGGGAATCAGAGGCGGGGAATCAGATATGGGGAATCAGAGGCGGGGAATCAGAGGCGCGGAAAGAGAGGCGGGGCATCAGATATGGGGAATCAGAGGTGGGGAATCAGATATGGGGAAACAGAGGCGGGGAATCAGAGGCGGGGAAACAGAGGTGGGGAATCTGATATGGGGAATCAGAGGTGGCGAATGAAAGGCGGTGAATCAGAGATGGGGAATCAGAGGCGGGGAATCAGAGGCAGGGAATCAAACACGGGGAATCAGAGGTGGGGAATCAGAGCTGGGGAATCAGAGGCGGGGAATCAGAGTTGGGGAATCAGAGGCGGGGAATCAGATATGGGGAAACAAAGGTGGGGAATCAGAGGCAGGGAAACAGAGGTGGGGAATCAGATATGGGGAATCAGAGGTGGGGAATCAGAGGTTGGGAAACAGAGGCAGGGAATCAGAGGCGGGGAGTCAAAGGCGGGAAATCAGAGGCAGGGAATAAGATGTGCGGAATCAGAGATGGGGAATCAGAGGCAGCGAATCAGAGGCGGGGAACCAGAGGCGGGGAATGAGAGGCCGGGAATCAGAGGCCGGGAATGAGAGGCTGGGAATCAGTGGCCGGGAATCTGAGGCCGGGAATCATAGATGGGGAATCAGAGGCGGGGAATCAGAGGCGGTGAATCAGAGGCGGGGAATCAGAGGCGGGGAATTTGAGCTGGGGAATCAGAGGCAGGGAATCAGAGTTGGGGATTCAGAGGCGGGGAATCAGATATGGGGAAACAGAGGCGGGGAATTAGAGGCGGGCAAAGAGAGGCGGGGAATCAGATATGGTGAATCAGAGGTGGGGAATCAGAGGTTGTGAATCAGAGATGGGGAATCACAGGCGGGAAATCAGAGGCAGGGAATCAGAGCTGGGGAATCAGAGGCGGGGAATCAGAGCTGGGGAATCAGAGGCAGGGAATCAGAGTTGGGGATTCAGAGGCGGGGAATCAGAGCTGGGGAATCAGAGGCGGGGAATCAGAGGCAGGGAATCAGAGGCAGGGAATCAGAGGCAGGGAATCAGATATGGGGATTCAGAGGTGGGGAATCAGAGGTTGGGAATCAGAGGCAGGGAATCGGAGGCAGGGAATCAGAGGCAGGGAATCAGATGTGGGGAATCAGAGGCGGGGAATCAGAGCTGGGGAATCAGAGGCGGGGAATCAGAGTTTGGGAATCAGAGGCGGGGAATTAGATATGGGGAAACAGAGGCGGGGAATCAGAGGTGGGGAAACAGAGCTGGTGAATCAGAGGCGGGGAATCAGAGTTGGGGAATCAGAGGCGGGGAATCAGATATGGGGAATCAGAGGCGGGGAATCAGAGGCGCGGAAAGAGAGGCGGGGAATCAGATATGGGGAATCAGAGGTGGGGAATCCGGGGCGGGGTATCAGAGACTGGGTATCAGACACGGGGATTCAGAGGCGGGGAATCAGAGGCGGGGAATCAGAGCTGGGGAATCAGAGGCGGGGAATCAGAGTTGGGGAATCAGAGGCGGGGAATCAGATATGGGGAAACAGAGGCGGTGAATCAGAGGCGGGGAAACAGAGGCGGGGAATCTGATATGGGGAATCAGAGGTGGCGAATGAAAGGAAGTGAATCAGAGATGGGGAATCAGAGGTGGGGAATCAGAGGCAGGGAATCAAACACGGTGAATCAGAGGCAGGGAATCAGAGCTGGGGTATCAGAGGCGGGGAATCAGAGTTTGGGAATCAGAGGCGGGGAATTAGATATGGGGAAACAGAGGCGGGGAATCAGAGGCGGGGAAACAGAGCTGGGGAATCAGAGGCGGGGAGTCAGAGTTGGGGAATCAGAGGCGGGTAATCAGATATGGGGAATCAGAGGCGGGGAATCAGAGGCGCGGAAAGATAGGCGGGAAATCAGATATGGGGAATCAGAGGCGGGGAATCAGAGCTGGGGAATCAGAGGCAGGGAATCAGAGTTGGGGATTCAGAGGCGGGGAATCAGAGCTGGGGAATCAGAGGCGGGGAATCAGAGGCAGGGAATCAGAGGCGGGGAATCAGAGGCAGGGAATCAGATATGGGGATTCAGAGGTGGGGAATCAGAGGTTGGGAATCAGAGGCAGGGAATCGGAGGCAGGGAATCAGAGGCAGGGAATCAGATGTGGGGAATCAGAGGCGGGGAATCAGAGCTGGGGAATCAGAGGCGGGGAATCAGAGGCGCAGAAACAGAGGCGGGGTATCAGATATGGGGAATCAGAGGTGGGGAATCAGATACGGGGAATCAGAGGTGGGGAATCAGAGGCGGTGAATCAGAGGCGGGGAATCAGAGGCGGGGAATCAGAGCTGGGGAATCAGAGGCCGGGAATCAGAGTTGGGGATTCAGAGGCGGGGAATCAGATATGGGGAAACAAAGGCGGGGAATTAGAGGCGGGCAAACAGAGGCGGGGAATCAGATATGGTGAATCAGAGGTGGGGAATCAGAGGTTGTGAATCAGAGATGGGGAATCACAGGCGGGAAATCAGAGGCAGGGAATCAGAGCTGGGGAATCAGAGGCGGGGAATCAGAGCTGGGGAATCAGAGGCAGGGAATCAGAGTTGGGGATTCAGAGGCGGGGAATCAGAGCTGGGGAATCAGAGGCGGGGTATCAGAGGCAGGGAATCAGAGGCGGGGAATCAGAGGCAGGGAATCAGATATGGGGATTCAGAGGTGGGGAATCAGAGGTTGGGAATCAGAGGCAGGGAATCGGAGGCAGGGAATCAGAGGCAGGGAATCAGATGTGGGGAATCAGAGGCGGGGAATCAGAGCTGGGGAATCAGAGGCGGGGAATCAGAGTTTGGGAATCAGAGGCGGGGAATTAGATATGGGGAAACAGAGGCGGGGAATCAGAGGTGGGGAAACAGAGCTGGTGAATCAGAGGCGTGGAATCAGAGTTGGGGAATCAGAGGCGGGGAATCAGATATGGGGAATCAGAGGCGGGGAATCAGAGGCGCGGAAAGAGAGGCGGGGAATCAGATATGGGGAATCAGAGGTGGGGAATCCGGGGCGGGGTATCAGAGACTGGGTATCAGACACGGGGATTCAGAGGCGGGGAATCAGAGGCGGGGAATCAGAGCTGGGGAATCAGAGGCGGGGAATCAGAGTTGGGGAATCAGAGGCGGGGAATCAGATATGGGGAAACAGAGGCGGTGAATCAGAGGCGGGGAAACAGAGGCGGGGAATCTGATATGGGGAATCAGAGGTGGCGAATGAAAGGAAGTGAATCAGAGATGGGGAATCAGAGGTGGGGAATCAGAGGCAGGGAATCAAACACGGTGAATCAGAGGCAGGGAATCAGAGCTGGGGTATCAGAGGCGGGGAATCAGAGTTTGGGAATCAGAGGCGGGGAATTAGATATGGGGAAACAGAGGCGGGGAATCAGAGGCGGGGAAACAGAGCTGGGGAATCAGAGGCGGGGAATCAGAGGCAGGGAATCAGAGGCGGGGAATCAGAGGCAGGGAATCAGATATGGGGATTCAGAGGTGGGGAATCAGAGGTTGGGAATCAGAGGCAGGGAATCGGAGGCAGGGAATCAGAGGCAGGGAATCAGATGTGGGGAATCAGAGGCGGGGAATCAGAGCTGGGGAATCAGAGGCGGGGAATCAGAGGCGCAGAAACAGAGGCGGGGTATCAGATATGGGGAATCAGAGGTGGGGAATCAGATACGGGGAATCAGAGGTGGGGAATCAGAGGCGGTGAATCAGAGGCGGGGAATCAGAGGCGGGGAATCAGAGCTGGGGAATCAGAGGCCGGGAATCAGAGTTGGGGATTCAGAGGCGGGGAATCAGATATGGGGAAACAGAGGCGGGGAATTAGAGGCGGGCAAACAGAGGCGGGGAATCAGATATGGTGAATCAGAGGTGGGGAATCAGAGGTTGTGAATCAGAGATGGGGAATCACAGGCGGGAAATCAGAGGCAGGGAATCAGAGCTGGGGAATCAGAGGCGGGGAATCAGAGCTGGGGAATCAGAGGCAGGGAATCAGAGTTGGGGATTCAGAGGCGGGGAATCAGAGCTGGGGAATCAGAGGCGGGTTATCAGAGGCAGGGAATCAGAGGCGGGGAATCAGAGGCAGGGAATCAGATATGGGGATTCAGAGGTGGGGAATCAGAGGTTGGGAATCAGAGGCAGGGAATCAGAGGCGGGGTATCAGAGGCAGGGAATCAGAGGCGGGGAATCAGAGGCAGGGAATCAGATATGGGGAATCAGAGTTGGGGAATCAGAGGCGGGGAATCAGATATGGGGAATCAGAGGCGGGGAATCAGAGGCGCGGAAAGAGAGGCGGGGAATCAGATATGGGGAATCAGAGGTGGGGAATCCGGGGCGGGGTATCAGAGACTGGGTATCAGACACGGGGATTCAGAGGCGGGGAATCAGAGGCGGGGAATCAGAGCTGGGGAATCAGAGGCGGGGAATCAGAGTTGGGGAATCAGAGGCGGGGAATCAGATATGGGGAAACAGAGGCGGGGAATCAGAGGTGGGGAAACAGAGCTGGTGAATCAGAGGCGGGGAATCAGAGATGGGGAATCAGAGGCGGGGAATCAGAGTTGGGGAATCAGAGGCGGGGAATCAGATATGGGGAAACAAAGGTGGGGATTCAGAGGCAGGGAAACAGAGGTGGGGAATCAGAGGCAGGGAATCAAACACGGGGAATCAGAGGTTGGGAATCAGAGCTGGGGAATCAGAGGCGGGGAATCAGAGTTGGGGAATCAGAGGCGGGGAATCAGATATGGGGAATCAGAGGTGGGGAATCAGAGGTTGGGAAACAGAGGCAGGGAATCAGAGGCGGGGAGTCAAAGGCGGGAAATCAGAGGCAGGGAATAAGATGTGCGGAATCAGAGATGGGGAATCAGAGGCAGCGAATCAGAGGCGGGGAACCAGACGCGGGGAATGAGAGGCCGGGAATCAGAGGCCGGGAATGAGAGGCTGGGAATCAGTGGCCGGGAATCAGAGGCCGGGAATCATAGATGGGGAATCAGAGGCGGGGAATCAGAGGCGGGGAATCAGAGGCGCAGAAACAGAGGCGGGGTATCAGATATGGGGAATCAGAGGTGGGGAATCAGATACGGGGAATCAGAGGTGGGGAATCAGAGGCGGTGAATCAGAGGCGGGGAATCAGAGGCGGGGAATCAGAGGCCGGGAATGAGAGGCCGCGAATCAGAGGCCGGGAAATAGAGGCCGGGAATCAGAGATGGGGAATCAGAGGCGGGGAATCAAACACGGGGAATCAGAGCTGGGGAATCAGAGGCGGGGAATCAGAGTTTGGGAATCAGAGGCGGGGAATCAAATATGGTGAAACAGAGGCGGGTAATCAGAGGCGGGGAATCAGAGGCGCAGAAACAGAGGCGGGGTATCAGATATGGGGAATCAGAGGTGGGGAATCAGGGGCGGGGTATCAGAGGCTGGGTATCAGACACGGGGATTCAGAGGCGGGGAATCAGAGATGGGGAATCAGAGGCGGGGAATCAGAGGCAGGGAATCAGACGCAGGGAATCAGAGGCTGGGAATCAGAGCCTGGGAATCAGAGGCGGGGAATCAGAGGCAGGGAAAGAGAGGCGGGGAATCAGATATGGGGACTCAGAGGTGGGGAATCAGAGGTTGGGAATCAGAGGCAGGGAATCAGAGGCGGGGAATCAGAGGCGGGGAATCAGAGGCAGGGTTTCGGATGTGCGGAATCAGAGATGGGGAATCAGAGGTGGGGAATCAGAGTCCAGGAATCAGAGATGGGGAATCAGAGGCGGGGAATCAGAGGCGGAAAAACATAGGTGGGGAATCAGATACGGCGAATCAGAGGTGGGGAATCAGAGGCAGTGAATCAGAGATGGGGAATCAGAGGCGGGGAATCAGAGGCTGGAAATCAGACACGGGGAATCAGAGGCTGTGAATCAAAGGCGGGGAATCAGAGGCGGGTAATCAGAGCTGGGGAATCAGAGGCAGGGAATCAGAGTTGGGGATTCAGAGGCGGGGAATCAGATATGGGGAAACAGAGGCGGGGAATTAGAGGCGGGCAAACAGAGGCGGGGAATCAGATATGGTGAATCAGAGGTGGGGAATCAGAGGTTGTGAATCAGAGATGGGGAATCACAGGCGGGAAATCAGAGGCAGGGAATCAGAGCTGGGGAATCAGAGGCAGGGAATCAGAGCTGGGGAATCAGAGGCAGGGAATCAGAGCTGGGGAATCAGAGGCAGGGAATCAGATATGGGGAATCAGAGGTGGGGAATCAGGGGCGGGGTATCAGAGGCTGGGTATCAGACACGGGGATTCAGAGGCGGGGAATCAGAGATGGGGAATCAGAGGCGGGGAATCAGAGGCAGGGAATCAGACGCAGGGAATCAGAGGCTGGGAATCAGAGCCTGGGAATCAGAGGCGGGGAATCAGAGGCAGGGAAAGAGAGGCGGGGAATCAGATATGGGGACTCAGAGGTGGGGAATCAGAGGTTGGGAATCAGAGGCAGGGAATCAGAGGCGGGGAATCAGAGGCGGGGAATCAGAGGCAGGGTTTCGGATGTGCGGAATCAGAGATGGGGAATCAGAGGTGGGGAATCAGAGTCCAGGAATCAGAGATGGGGAATCAGAGGCGGGGAATCAGAGGCGGAAAAACATAGGTGGGGAATCAGATACGGCGAATCAGAGGTGGGGAATCAGAGGCAGTGAATCAGAGATGGGGAATCAGAGGCGGGGAATCAGAGGCTGGAAATCAGACACGGGGAATCAGAGGCTGTGAATCAAAGGCGGGGAATCAGAGGCGGGTAATCAGAGCTGGGGAATCAGAGGCAGGGAATCAGAGTTGGGGATTCAGAGGCGGGGAATCAGATATGGGGAAACAGAGGCGGGGAATTAGAGGCGGGCAAACAGAGGCGGGGAATCAGATATGGTGAATCAGAGGTGGGGAATCAGAGGTTGTGAATCAGAGATGGGGAATCACAGGCGGGAAATCAGAGGCAGGGAATCAGAGCTGGGGAATCAGAGGCAGGGAATCAGAGCTGGGGAATCAGAGGCAGGGAATCAGAGCTGGGGAATCAGAGGCAGGGAATCAGAGTTGGGGAATCAGAGGCGGGGAATCAGATATGGGGAATCAGAGGCGGGGAATCAGAGGCGCGGAAAGAGAGGCGGGGCATCAGATATGGGGAATCAGAGGTGGGGAATCAGATATGGGGAAACAGAGGCGGGGAATCAGAGGCGGGGAAACAGAGGTGGGGAATCTGATATGGGGAATCAGAGGTGGCGAATGAAAGGCGGTGAATCAGAGATGGGGAATCAGAGGCGGGGAATCAGAGGCAGGGAATCAAACACGGGGAATCAGAGGTGGGGAATCAGAGCTGGGGAATCAGAGGCGGGGAATCAGAGTTGGGGAATCAGAGGCGGGGAATCAGATATGGGGAAACAAAGGTGGGGAATCAGAGGCAGGGAAACAGAGGTGGGGAATCAGATATGGGGAATCAGAGGTGGGGAATCAGAGGTTGGGAAACAGAGGCAGGGAATCAGAGGCGGGGAGTCAAAGGCGGGAAATCAGAGGCAGGGAATAAGATGTGCGGAATCAGAGATGGGGAATCAGAGGCAGCGAATCAGAGGCGGGGAACCAGAGGCGGGGAATGAGAGGCCGGGAATCAGAGGCCGGGAATGAGAGGCTGGGAATCAGTGGCCGGGAATCTGAGGCCGGGAATCATAGATGGGGAATCAGAGGCGGGGAATCAGATATGGTGAATCAGAGGTGGGGAATCAGAGGTTGTGAATCAGAGATGGGGAATCACAGGCGGGAAATCAGAGGCAGGGAATCAGAGCTAAGGAATCAGAGGCGGGGAATCAGAGCTGGGGAATCAGAGGCAGGGAATCAGAGTTGGGGATTCAGAGGCGGGGAATCAGAGCTGGGGAATCAGAGGCGGGGAATCAGAGGCAGGGAATCAGAGGCGGGGAGTCAGAGGCAGGGAATCAGATATGGGGATTCAGAGGTGGGGAATCAGATGTTGGGAATCAGAGGCAGGGAATCGGAGGCAGGGAATCAGAGGCAGGGAATCAGATGTGGAGAATCAGAGGCGGGGAATCAGAGCTGGGGAATCAGAGGCGGGGAATCAGAGGCGGGGAATCAGAGGCGGGGAATTAGATATGGGGAAACAGAGGCGGGGAATCAGAGGTGGGGAAACAGAGCTGGTGAATCAGAGGCGGGGAATCAGAGATGGGGAATCAGAGGCGGGGAATCAGAGTTGGGGAATCAGAGGCGGGGAATCAGATATGGGGAAACAAAGGTGGGGATTCAGAGGCAGGGAAACAGAGGTGGGGAATCAGAGGCAGGGAATCAAACACGGGGAATCAGAGGTTGGGAATCAGAGCTGGGGAATCAGAGGCGGGGAATCAGAGTTGGGGAATCAGAGGCGGGGAATCAGATATGGGGAATCAGAGGTGGGGAATCAGAGGTTGGGAAACAGAGGCAGGGAATCAGAGGCGGGGAGTCAAAGGCGGGAAATCAGAGGCAGGGAATAAGATGTGCGGAATCAGAGATGGGGAATCAGAGGCAGCGAATCAGAGGCGGGGAACCAGACGCGGGGAATGAGAGGCCGGGAATCAGAGGCCGGGAATGAGAGGCTGGGAATCAGTGGCCGGGAATCAGAGGCCGGGAATCATAGATGGGGAATCAGAGGCGGGGAATCAGAGGCGGGGAATCAGAGGCGCAGAAACAGAGGCGGGGTATCAGATATGGGGAATCAGAGGTGGGGAATCAGATACGGGGAATCAGAGGTGGGGAATCAGAGGCGGTGAATCAGAGGCGGGGAATCAGAGGCGGGGAATCAGAGGCCGGGAATGAGAGGCCGCGAATCAGAGGCCGGGAAATAGAGGCCGGGAATCAGAGATGGGGAATCAGAGGCGGGGAATCAAACACGGGGAATCAGAGCTGGGGAATCAGAGGCGGGGAATCAGAGTTTGGGAATCAGAGGCGGGGAATCAAATATGGTGAAACAGAGGCGGGTAATCAGAGGCGGGGAATCAGAGGCGCAGAAACAGAGGCGGGGTATCAGATATGGGGAATCAGAGGTGGGGAATCAGGGGCGGGGTATCAGAGGCTGGGTATCAGACACGGGGATTCAGAGGCGGGGAATCAGAGATGGGGAATCAGAGGCGGGGAATCAGAGGCAGGGAATCAGACGCAGGGAATCAGAGGCTGGGAATCAGAGCCTGGGAATCAGAGGCGGGGAATCAGAGGCAGGGAAAGAGAGGCGGGGAATCAGATATGGGGACTCAGAGGTGGGGAATCAGAGGTTGGGAATCAGAGGCAGGGAATCAGAGGCGGGGAATCAGAGGCGGGGAATCAGAGGCAGGGTTTCGGATGTGCGGAATCAGAGATGGGGAATCAGAGGTGGGGAATCAGAGTCCAGGAATCAGAGATGGGGAATCAGAGGCGGGGAATCAGAGGCGGAAAAACATAGGTGGGGAATCAGATACGGCGAATCAGAGGTGGGGAATCAGAGGCAGTGAATCAGAGATGGGGAATCAGAGGCGGGGAATCAGAGGCTGGAAATCAGACACGGGGAATCAGAGGCTGTGAATCAAAGGCGGGGAATCAGAGGCGGGTAATCAGAGCTGGGGAATCAGAGGCAGGGAATCAGAGTTGGGGATTCAGAGGCGGGGAATCAGATATGGGGAAACAGAGGCGGGGAATTAGAGGCGGGCAAACAGAGGCGGGGAATCAGATATGGTGAATCAGAGGTGGGGAATCAGAGGTTGTGAATCAGAGATGGGGAATCACAGGCGGGAAATCAGAGGCAGGGAATCAGAGCTGGGGAATCAGAGGCAGGGAATCAGAGCTGGGGAATCAGAGGCAGGGAATCAGAGCTGGGGAATCAGAGGCAGGGAATCAGAGTTGGGGAATCAGAGGCGGGGAATCAGATATGGGGAATCAGAGGCGGGGAATCAGAGGCGCGGAAAGAGAGGCGGGGCATCAGATATGGGGAATCAGAGGTGGGGAATCAGATATGGGGAAACAGAGGCGGGGAATCAGAGGCGGGGAAACAGAGGTGGGGAATCTGATATGGGGAATCAGAGGTGGCGAATGAAAGGCGGTGAATCAGAGATGGGGAATCAGAGGCGGGGAATCAGAGGCAGGGAATCAAACACGGGGAATCAGAGGTGGGGAATCAGAGCTGGGGAATCAGAGGCGGGGAATCAGAGTTGGGGAATCAGAGGCGGGGAATCAGATATGGGGAAACAAAGGTGGGGAATCAGAGGCAGGGAAACAGAGGTGGGGAATCAGATATGGGGAATCAGAGGTGGGGAATCAGAGGTTGGGAAACAGAGGCAGGGAATCAGAGGCGGGGAGTCAAAGGCGGGAAATCAGAGGCAGGGAATAAGATGTGCGGAATCAGAGATGGGGAATCAGAGGCAGCGAATCAGAGGCGGGGAACCAGAGGCGGGGAATGAGAGGCCGGGAATCAGAGGCCGGGAATGAGAGGCTGGGAATCAGTGGCCGGGAATCTGAGGCCGGGAATCATAGATGGGGAATCAGAGGCGGGGAATCAGAGGCGGTGAATCAGAGGCGGGGAATCAGAGGCGGGGAATTTGAGCTGGGGAATCAGAGGCAGGGAATCAGAGTTGGGGATTCAGAGGCGGGGAATCAGATATGGGGAAACAGAGGCGGGGAATTAGAGGCGGGCAAAGAGAGGCGGGGAATCAGATATGGTGAATCAGAGGTGGGGAATCAGAGGTTGTGAATCAGAGATGGGGAATCACAGGCGGGAAATCAGAGGCAGGGAATCAGAGCTGGGGAATCAGAGGCGGGGAATCAGAGCTGGGGAATCAGAGGCAGGGAATCAGAGTTGGGGATTCAGAGGCGGGGAATCAGAGCTGGGGAATCAGAGGCGGGGAATCAGAGGCAGGGAATCAGAGGCAGGGAATCAGAGGCAGGGAATCAGATATGGGGATTCAGAGGTGGGGAATCAGAGGTTGGGAATCAGAGGCAGGGAATCGGAGGCAGGGAATCAGAGGCAGGGAATCAGATGTGGGGAATCAGAGGCGGGGAATCAGAGCTGGGGAATCAGAGGCGGGGAATCAGAGTTTGGGAATCAGAGGCGGGGAATTAGATATGGGGAAACAGAGGCGGGGAATCAGAGGTGGGGAAACAGAGCTGGTGAATCAGAGGCGGGGAATCAGAGTTGGGGAATCAGAGGCGGGGAATCAGATATGGGGAATCAGAGGCGGGGAATCAGAGGCGCGGAAAGAGAGGCGGGGAATCAGATATGGGGAATCAGAGGTGGGGAATCCGGGGCGGGGTATCAGAGACTGGGTATCAGACACGGGGATTCAGAGGCGGGGAATCAGAGGCGGGGAATCAGAGCTGGGGAATCAGAGGCGGGGAATCAGAGTTGGGGAATCAGAGGCGGGGAATCAGATATGGGGAAACAGAGGCGGTGAATCAGAGGCGGGGAAACAGAGGCGGGGAATCTGATATGGGGAATCAGAGGTGGCGAATGAAAGGAAGTGAATCAGAGATGGGGAATCAGAGGTGGGGAATCAGAGGCAGGGAATCAAACACGGTGAATCAGAGGCAGGGAATCAGAGCTGGGGTATCAGAGGCGGGGAATCAGAGTTTGGGAATCAGAGGCGGGGAATTAGATATGGGGAAACAGAGGCGGGGAATCAGAGGCGGGGAAACAGAGCTGGGGAATCAGAGGCGGGGAGTCAGAGTTGGGGAATCAGAGGCGGGTAATCAGATATGGGGAATCAGAGGCGGGGAATCAGAGGCGCGGAAAGATAGGCGGGAAATCAGATATGGGGAATCAGAGGCGGGGAATCAGAGCTGGGGAATCAGAGGCAGGGAATCAGAGTTGGGGATTCAGAGGCGGGGAATCAGAGCTGGGGAATCAGAGGCGGGGAATCAGAGGCAGGGAATCAGAGGCGGGGAATCAGAGGCAGGGAATCAGATATGGGGATTCAGAGGTGGGGAATCAGAGGTTGGGAATCAGAGGCAGGGAATCGGAGGCAGGGAATCAGAGGCAGGGAATCAGATGTGGGGAATCAGAGGCGGGGAATCAGAGCTGGGGAATCAGAGGCGGGGAATCAGAGGCGCAGAAACAGAGGCGGGGTATCAGATATGGGGAATCAGAGGTGGGGAATCAGATACGGGGAATCAGAGGTGGGGAATCAGAGGCGGTGAATCAGAGGCGGGGAATCAGAGGCGGGGAATCAGAGCTGGGGAATCAGAGGCCGGGAATCAGAGTTGGGGATTCAGAGGCGGGGAATCAGATATGGGGAAACAAAGGCGGGGAATTAGAGGCGGGCAAACAGAGGCGGGGAATCAGATATGGTGAATCAGAGGTGGGGAATCAGAGGTTGTGAATCAGAGATGGGGAATCACAGGCGGGAAATCAGAGGCAGGGAATCAGAGCTGGGGAATCAGAGGCGGGGAATCAGAGCTGGGGAATCAGAGGCAGGGAATCAGAGTTGGGGATTCAGAGGCGGGGAATCAGAGCTGGGGAATCAGAGGCGGGGTATCAGAGGCAGGGAATCAGAGGCGGGGAATCAGAGGCAGGGAATCAGATATGGGGATTCAGAGGTGGGGAATCAGAGGTTGGGAATCAGAGGCAGGGAATCGGAGGCAGGGAATCAGAGGCAGGGAATCAGATGTGGGGAATCAGAGGCGGGGAATCAGAGCTGGGGAATCAGAGGCGGGGAATCAGAGTTTGGGAATCAGAGGCGGGGAATTAGATATGGGGAAACAGAGGCGGGGAATCAGAGGTGGGGAAACAGAGCTGGTGAATCAGAGGCGTGGAATCAGAGTTGGGGAATCAGAGGCGGGGAATCAGATATGGGGAATCAGAGGCGGGGAATCAGAGGCGCGGAAAGAGAGGCGGGGAATCAGATATGGGGAATCAGAGGTGGGGAATCCGGGGCGGGGTATCAGAGACTGGGTATCAGACACGGGGATTCAGAGGCGGGGAATCAGAGGCGGGGAATCAGAGCTGGGGAATGAGAGGCGGGGAATCAGAGTTGGGGAATCAGAGGCGGGGAATCAGATATGGGGAAACAGAGGCGGTGAATCAGAGGCGGGGAAACAGAGGCGGGGAATCTGATATGGGGAATCAGAGGTGGCGAATGAAAGGAAGTGAATCAGAGATGGGGAATCAGAGGTGGGGAATCAGAGGCAGGGAATCAAACACGGTGAATCAGAGGCAGGGAATCAGAGCTGGGGTATCAGAGGCGGGGAATCAGAGTTTGGGAATCAGAGGCGGGGAATTAGATATGGGGAAACAGAGGCGGGGAATCAGAGGCGGGGAAACAGAGCTGGGGAATCAGAGGCGGGGAATCAGAGGCAGGGAATCAGAGGCGGGGAATCAGAGGCAGGGAATCAGATATGGGGATTCAGAGGTGGGGAATCAGAGGTTGGGAATCAGAGGCAGGGAATCGGAGGCAGGGAATCAGAGGCAGGGAATCAGATGTGGGGAATCAGAGGCGGGGAATCAGAGCTGGGGAATCAGAGGCGGGGAATCAGAGGCGCAGAAACAGAGGCGGGGTATCAGATATGGGGAATCAGAGGTGGGGAATCAGATACGGGGAATCAGAGGTGGGGAATCAGAGGCGGTGAATCAGAGGCGGGGAATCAGAGGCGGGGAATCAGAGCTGGGGAATCAGAGGCCGGGAATCAGAGTTGGGGATTCAGAGGCGGGGAATCAGATATGGGGAAACAGAGGCGGGGAATTAGAGGCGGGCAAACAGAGGCGGGGAATCAGATATGGTGAATCAGAGGTGGGGAATCAGAGGTTGTGAATCAGAGATGGGGAATCACAGGCGGGAAATCAGAGGCAGGGAATCAGAGCTGGGGAATCAGAGGCGGGGAATCAGAGCTGGGGAATCAGAGGCAGGGAATCAGAGTTGGGGATTCAGAGGCGGGGAATCAGAGCTGGGGAATCAGAGGCGGGTTATCAGAGGCAGGGAATCAGAGGCGGGGAATCAGAGGCAGGGAATCAGATATGGGGATTCAGAGGTGGGGAATCAGAGGTTGGGAATCAGAGGCAGGGAATCAGAGGCGGGGTATCAGAGGCAGGGAATCAGAGGCGGGGAATCAGAGGCAGGGAATCAGATATGGGGAATCAGAGTTGGGGAATCAGAGGCGGGGAATCAGATATGGGGAATCAGAGGCGGGGAATCAGAGGCGCGGAAAGAGAGGCGGGGAATCAGATATGGGGAATCAGAGGTGGGGAATCCGGGGCGGGGTATCAGAGACTGGGTATCAGACACGGGGATTCAGAGGCGGGGAATCAGAGGCGGGGAATCAGAGCTGGGGAATCAGAGGCGGGGAATCAGAGTTGGGGAATCAGAGGCGGGGAATCAGATATGGGGAAACAGAGGCGGGGAATCAGAGGTGGGGAAACAGAGCTGGTGAATCAGAGGCGGGGAATCAGAGATGGGGAATCAGAGGCGGGGAATCAGAGTTGGGGAATCAGAGGCGGGGAATCAGATATGGGGAAACAAAGGTGGGGATTCAGAGGCAGGGAAACAGAGGTGGGGAATCAGAGGCAGGGAATCAAACACGGGGAATCAGAGGTTGGGAATCAGAGCTGGGGAATCAGAGGCGGGGAATCAGAGTTGGGGAATCAGAGGCGGGGAATCAGATATGGGGAATCAGAGGTGGGGAATCAGAGGTTGGGAAACAGAGGCAGGGAATCAGAGGCGGGGAGTCAAAGGCGGGAAATCAGAGGCAGGGAATAAGATGTGCGGAATCAGAGATGGGGAATCAGAGGCAGCGAATCAGAGGCGGGGAACCAGACGCGGGGAATGAGAGGCCGGGAATCAGAGGCCGGGAATGAGAGGCTGGGAATCAGTGGCCGGGAATCAGAGGCCGGGAATCATAGATGGGGAATCAGAGGCGGGGAATCAGAGGCGGGGAATCAGAGGCGCAGAAACAGAGGCGGGGTATCAGATATGGGGAATCAGAGGTGGGGAATCAGATACGGGGAATCAGAGGTGGGGAATCAGAGGCGGTGAATCAGAGGCGGGGAATCAGAGGCGGGGAATCAGAGGCCGGGAATGAGAGGCCGCGAATCAGAGGCCGGGAAATAGAGGCCGGGAATCAGAGATGGGGAATCAGAGGCGGGGAATCAAACACGGGGAATCAGAGCTGGGGAATCAGAGGCGGGGAATCAGAGTTTGGGAATCAGAGGCGGGGAATCAAATATGGTGAAACAGAGGCGGGTAATCAGAGGCGGGGAATCAGAGGCGCAGAAACAGAGGCGGGGTATCAGATATGGGGAATCAGAGGTGGGGAATCAGGGGCGGGGTATCAGAGGCTGGGTATCAGACACGGGGATTCAGAGGCGGGGAATCAGAGATGGGGAATCAGAGGCGGGGAATCAGAGGCAGGGAATCAGACGCAGGGAATCAGAGGCTGGGAATCAGAGCCTGGGAATCAGAGGCGGGGAATCAGAGGCAGGGAAAGAGAGGCGGGGAATCAGATATGGGGACTCAGAGGTGGGGAATCAGAGGTTGGGAATCAGAGGCAGGGAATCAGAGGCGGGGAATCAGAGGCGGGGAATCAGAGGCAGGGTTTCGGATGTGCGGAATCAGAGATGGGGAATCAGAGGTGGGGAATCAGAGTCCAGGAATCAGAGATGGGGAATCAGAGGCGGGGAATCAGAGGCGGAAAAACATAGGTGGGGAATCAGATACGGCGAATCAGAGGTGGGGAATCAGAGGCAGTGAATCAGAGATGGGGAATCAGAGGCGGGGAATCAGAGGCTGGAAATCAGACACGGGGAATCAGAGGCTGTGAATCAAAGGCGGGGAATCAGAGGCGGGTAATCAGAGCTGGGGAATCAGAGGCAGGGAATCAGAGTTGGGGATTCAGAGGCGGGGAATCAGATATGGGGAAACAGAGGCGGGGAATTAGAGGCGGGCAAACAGAGGCGGGGAATCAGATATGGTGAATCAGAGGTGGGGAATCAGAGGTTGTGAATCAGAGATGGGGAATCACAGGCGGGAAATCAGAGGCAGGGAATCAGAGCTGGGGAATCAGAGGCAGGGAATCAGAGCTGGGGAATCAGAGGCAGGGAATCAGAGCTGGGGAATCAGAGGCAGGGAATCAGAGTTGGGGAATCAGAGGCGGGGAATCAGATATGGGGAATCAGAGGCGGGGAATCAGAGGCGCGGAAAGAGAGGCGGGGCATCAGATATGGGGAATCAGAGGTGGGGAATCAGATATGGGGAAACAGAGGCGGGGAATCAGAGGCGGGGAAACAGAGGTGGGGAATCTGATATGGGGAATCAGAGGTGGCGAATGAAAGGCGGTGAATCAGAGATGGGGAATCAGAGGCGGGGAATCAGAGGCAGGGAATCAAACACGGGGAATCAGAGGTGGGGAATCAGAGCTGGGGAATCAGAGGCGGGGAATCAGAGTTGGGGAATCAGAGGCGGGGAATCAGATATGGGGAAACAAAGGTGGGGAATCAGAGGCAGGGAAACAGAGGTGGGGAATCAGATATGGGGAATCAGAGGTGGGGAATCAGAGGTTGGGAAACAGAGGCAGGGAATCAGAGGCGGGGAGTCAAAGGCGGGAAATCAGAGGCAGGGAATAAGATGTGCGGAATCAGAGATGGGGAATCAGAGGCAGCGAATCAGAGGCGGGGAACCAGAGGCGGGGAATGAGAGGCCGGGAATCAGAGGCCGGGAATGAGAGGCTGGGAATCAGTGGCCGGGAATCTGAGGCCGGGAATCATAGATGGGGAATCAGAGGCGGGGAATCAGAGGCGGTGAATCAGAGGCGGGGAATCAGAGGCGGGGAATTTGAGCTGGGGAATCAGAGGCAGGGAATCAGAGTTGGGGATTCAGAGGCGGGGAATCAGATATGGGGAAACAGAGGCGGGGAATTAGAGGCGGGCAAAGAGAGGCGGGGAATCAGATATGGTGAATCAGAGGTGGGGAATCAGAGGTTGTGAATCAGAGATGGGGAATCACAGGCGGGAAATCAGAGGCAGGGAATCAGAGCTGGGGAATCAGAGGCGGGGAATCAGAGCTGGGGAATCAGAGGCAGGGAATCAGAGTTGGGGATTCAGAGGCGGGGAATCAGAGCTGGGGAATCAGAGGCGGGGAATCAGAGGCAGGGAATCAGAGGCAGGGAATCAGAGGCAGGGAATCAGATATGGGGATTCAGAGGTGGGGAATCAGAGGTTGGGAATCAGAGGCAGGGAATCGGAGACAGGGAATCAGAGGCAGGGAATCAGATGTGGGGAATCAGAGGCGGGGAATCAGAGCTGGGGAATCAGAGGCGGGGAATCAGAGTTTGGGAATCAGAGGCGGGGAATTAGATATGGGGAAACAGAGGCGGGGAATCAGAGGTGGGGAAACAGAGCTGGTGAATCAGAGGCGGGGAATCAGAGTTGGGGAATCAGAGGCGGGGAATCAGATATGGGGAATCAGAGGCGGGGAATCAGAGGCGCGGAAAGAGAGGCGGGGAATCAGATATGGGGAATCAGAGGTGGGGAATCCGGGGCGGGGTATCAGAGACTGGGTATCAGACACGGGGATTCAGAGGCGGGGAATCAGAGGCGGGGAATCAGAGCTGGGGAATCAGAGGCGGGGAATCAGAGTTGGGGAATCAGAGGCGAGGAATCAGATATGGGGAAACAGAGGCGGTGAATCAGAGGCGGGGAAACAGAGGCGGGGAATCTGATATGGGGAATCAGAGGTGGCGAATGAAAGGAAGTGAATCAGAGATGGGGAATCAGAGGTGGGGAATCAGAGGCAGGGAATCAAACACGGTGAATCAGAGGCAGGGAATCAGAGCTGGGGTATCAGAGGCGGGGAATCAGAGTTTGGGAATCAGAGGCGGGGAATTAGATATGGGGAAACAGAGGCGGGGAATCAGAGGCGGGGAAACAGAGCTGGGGAATCAGAGGCGGGGAGTCAGAGTTGGGGAATCAGAGGCGGGTAATCAGATATGGGGAATCAGAGGCGGGGAATCAGAGGCGCGGAAAGATAGGCGGGAAATCAGATATGGGGAATCAGAGGCGGGGAATCAGAGCTGGGGAATCAGAGGCAGGGAATCAGAGTTGGGGATTCAGAGGCGGGGAATCAGAGCTGGGGAATCAGAGGCGGGGAATCAGAGGCAGGGAATCAGAGGCGGGGAATCAGAGGCAGGGAATCAGATATGGGGATTCAGAGGTGGGGAATCAGAGGTTGGGAATCAGAGGCAGGGAATCGGAGGCAGGGAATCAGAGGCAGGGAATCAGATGTGGGGAATCAGAGGCGGGGAATCAGAGCTGGGGAATCAGAGGCGGGGAATCAGAGGCGCAGAAACAGAGGCGGGGTATCAGATATGGGGAATCAGAGGTGGGGAATCAGATACGGGGAATCAGAGGTGGGGAATCAGAGGCGGTGAATCAGAGGCGGGGAATCAGAGGCGGGGAATCAGAGCTGGGGAATCAGAGGCCGGGAATCAGAGTTGGGGATTCAGAGGCGGGGAATCAGATATGGGGAAACAAAGGCGGGGAATTAGAGGCGGGCAAACAGAGGCGGGGAATCAGATATGGTGAATCAGAGGTGGGGAATCAGAGGTTGTGAATCAGAGATGGGGAATCACAGGCGGGAAATCAGAGGCAGGGAATCAGAGCTGGGGAATCAGAGGCGGGGAATCAGAGCTGGGGAATCAGAGGCAGGGAATCAGAGTTGGGGATTCAGAGGCGGGGAATCAGAGCTGGGGAATCAGAGGCGGCGTATCAGAGGCAGGGAATCAGAGGCGGGGAATCAGAGGCAGGGAATCAGATATGGGGATTCAGAGGTGGGGAATCAGAGGTTGGGAATCAGAGGCAGGGAATCGGAGGCAGGGAATCAGAGGCAGGGAATCAGATGTGGGGAATCAGAGGCGGGGAATCAGAGCTGGGGAATCAGAGGCGGGGAATCAGAGTTTGGGAATCAGAGGCGGGGAATTAGATATGGGGAAACAGAGGCGGGGAATCAGAGGTGGGGAAACAGAGCTGGTGAATCAGAGGCGTGGAATCAGAGTTGGGGAATCAGAGGCGGGGAATCAGATATGGGGAATCAGAGGCGGGGAATCAGAGGCGCGGAAAGAGAGGCGGGGAATCAGATATGGGGAATCAGAGGTGGGGAATCCGGGGCGGGGTATCAGAGACTGGGTATCAGACACGGGGATTCAGAGGCGGGGAATCAGAGGCGGGGAATCAGAGCTGGGGAATCAGAGGCGGGGAATCAGAGTTGGGGAATCAGAGGCGGGGAATCAGATATGGGGAAACAGAGGCGGTGAATCAGAGGCGGGGAAACAGAGGCGGGGAATCTGATATGGGGAATCAGAGGTGGCGAATGAAAGGAAGTGAATCAGAGATGGGGAATCAGAGGTGGGGAATCAGAGGCAGGGAATCAAACACGGTGAATCAGAGGCAGGGAATCAGAGCTGGGGTATCAGAGGCGGGGAATCAGAGTTTGGGAATCAGAGGCGGGGAATTAGATATGGGGAAACAGAGGCGGGGAATCAGAGGCGGGGAAACAGAGCTGGGGAATCAGAGGCGGGGAATCAGAGGCAGGGAATCAGAGGCGGGGAATCAGAGGCAGGGAATCAGATATGGGGATTCAGAGGTGGGGAATCAGAGGTTGGGAATCAGAGGCAGGGAATCGGAGGCAGGGAATCAGAGGCAGGGAATCAGATGTGGGGAATCAGAGGCGGGGAATCAGAGCTGGGGAATCAGAGGCGGGGAATCAGAGGCGCAGAAACAGAGGCGGGGTATCAGATATGGGGAATCAGAGGTGGGGAATCAGATACGGGGAATCAGAGGTGGGGAATCAGAGGCGGTGAATCAGAGGCGGGGAATCAGAGGCGGGGAATCAGAGCTGGGGAATCAGAGGCCGGGAATCAGAGTTGGGGATTCAGAGGCGGGGAATCAGATATGGGGAAACAGAGGCGGGGAATTAGAGGCGGGCAAACAGAGGCGGGGAATCAGATATGGTGAATCAGAGGTGGGGAATCAGAGGTTGTGAATCAGAGATGGGGAATCACAGGCGGGAAATCAGAGGCAGGGAATCAGAGCTGGGGAATCAGAGGCGGGGAATCAGAGCTGGGGAATCAGAGGCAGGGAATCAGAGTTGGGGATTCAGAGGCGGGGAATCAGAGCTGGGGAATCAGAGGCGGGTTATCAGAGGCAGGGAATCAGAGGCGGGGAATCAGAGGCAGGGAATCAGATATGGGGATTCAGAGGTGGGGAATCAGAGGTTGGGAATCAGAGGCAGGGAATCAGAGGCGGGGTATCAGAGGCAGGGAATCAGAGGCGGGGAATCAGAGGCAGGGAATCAGATATGGGGAATCAGAGTTGGGGAATCAGAGGCGGGGAATCAGATATGGGGAATCAGAGGCGGGGAATCAGAGGCGCGGAAAGAGAGGCGGGGAATCAGATATGGGGAATCAGAGGTGGGGAATCCGGGGCGGGGTATCAGAGACTGGGTATCAGACACGGGGATTCAGAGGCGGGGAATCAGAGGCGGGGAATCAGAGCTGGGGAATCAGAGGCGGGGAATCAGAGTTGGGGAATCAGAGGCGGGGAATCAGATATGGGGAAACAGAGGCGGTGAATCAGAGGCGGGGAAACAGAGGCGGGGAATCTGATATGGGGAATCAGAGGTGGCGAATGAAAGGAAGTGAATCAGAGATGGGGAATCAGAGGTGGGGAATCAGAGGCAGGGAATCAAACACGGTGAATCAGAGGCAGGGAATCAGAGCTGGGGTATCAGAGGCGGGGAATCAGAGTTTGGGAATCAGAGGTGGGGAATTAGATATGGGGAAACAGAGGCGGGGAATCAGAGGCGGGGAAACAGAGCTGGGGAATCAGAGGCGGGGAATCAGAGGCAGGGAATCAGAGGCGGGGAATCAGAGGCAGGGAATCAGATATGGGGATTCAGAGGTGGGGAATCAGAGGTTGGGAATCAGAGGCAGGGAATCGGAGGCAGGGAATCAGAGGCAGGGAATCAGATGTGGGGAATCAGAGGCGGGGAATCAGAGCTGGGGAATCAGAGGCGGGGAATCAGAGGCGCAGAAACAGAGGCGGGGTATCAGATATGGGGAATCAGAGGTGGGGAATCAGATACGGGGAATCAGAGGTGGGGAATCAGAGGCGGTGAATCAGAGGCGGGGAATCAGAGGCGGGGAATCAGAGCTGGGGAATCAGAGGCCGGGAATCAGAGTTGGGGATTCAGAGGCGGGGAATCAGATATGGGGAAACAGAGGCGGGGAATTAGAGGCGGGCAAACAGAGGCGGGGAATCAGATATGGTGAATCAGAGGTGGGGAATCAGAGGTTGTGAATCAGAGATGGGGAATCACAGGCGGGAAATCAGAGGCAGGGAATCAGAGCTGGGGAATCAGAGGCGGGGAATCAGAGCTGGGGAATCAGAGGCAGGGAATCAGAGTTGGGGATTCAGAGGCGGGGAATCAGAGCTGGGGAATCAGAGGCGGGGTATCAGAGGCAGGGAATCAGAGGCGGGGAATCAGAGGCAGGGAATCAGATATGGGGATTCAGAGGTGGGGAATCAGAGGTTGGGAATCAGAGGCAGGGAATCAGAGGCGGGGTATCAGAGGCAGGGAATCAGAGGCGGGGAATCAGAGGCAGGGAATCAGATATGGGGAATCAGAGTTGGGGAATCAGAGGCGGGGAATCAGATATGGGGAATCAGAGGCGGGGAATCAGAGCTGGGGAATCAGAGGCAGGGAATCAGAGTTGGGGATTCAGAGGCGGGGAATCAGAGCTGGGGAATCAGAGGCGGGGAATCAGAGGCAGGGAATCAGAGGCGGGGAATCAGAGGCAGGGAATCAGATATGGGGATTCAGAGGTGGGGAATCAGAGGTTGGGAATCAGAGGCAGGGAATCGGAGGCAGGGAATCAGAGGCAGGGAATCAGATGTGGGGAATCAGAGGCGGGGAATCAGAGCTGGGGAATCAGAGGCGGGGAATCAGAGGCGCAGAAACAGAGGCGGGGTATCAGATATGGGGAATCAGAGGTGGGGAATCAGATACGGGGAATCAGAGGTGGGGAATCAGAGGCGGTGAATCAGAGGCGGGGAATCAGAGGCGGGGAATCAGAGCTGGGGAATCAGAGGCCGGGAATCAGAGTTGGGGATTCAGAGGCGGGGAATCAGATATGGGGAAACAGAGGCGGGGAATTAGAGGCGGGCAAACAGAGGCGGGGAATCAGATATGGTGAATCAGAGGTGGGGAATCAGAGGTTGTGAATCAGAGATGGGGAATCACAGGCGGGAAATCAGAGGCAGGGAATCAGAGCTGGGGAATCAGAGGCGGGGAATCAGAGCTGGGGAATCAGAGGCACGGAATCAGAGTTGGGGATTCAGAGGCGGGGAAACAGAGGCGGGGAATCTGATATGGGGAATCAGAGGTGGCGAATGAAAGGAAGTGAATCAGAGATGGGGAATCAGAGGTGGGGAATCAGAGGCAGGGAATCAAACACGGTGAATCAGAGGCAGGGAATCAGAGCTGGGGTATCAGAGGCGGGGAATCAGAGTTTGGGAATCAGAGGCGGGGAATTAGATATGGGGAAACAGAGGCGGGGAATCAGAGGCGGGGAAACAGAGCTGGGGAATCAGAGGCGGGGAGTCAGAGTTGGGGAATCAGAGGCGGGTAATCAGATATGGGGAATCAGAGGCGGGGAATCAGAGGCGCGGAAAGATAGGCGGGAAATCAGATATGGGGAATCAGAGGCGGGGAATCAGAGCTGGGGAATCAGAGGCAGGGAATCAGAGTTGGGGATTCAGAGGCGGGGAATCAGAGCTGGGGAATCAGAGGCGGGGAATCAGAGGCAGGGAATCAGAGGCGGGGAATCAGAGGCAGGGAATCAGATATGGGGATTCAGAGGTGGGGAATCAGAGGTTGGGAATCAGAGGCAGGGAATCGGAGGCAGGGAATCAGAGGCAGGGAATCAGATGTGGGGAATCAGAGGCGGGGAATCAGAGCTGGGGAATCAGAGGCGGGGAATCAGAGGCGCAGAAACAGAGGCGGGGTATCAGATATGGGGAATCAGAGGTGGGGAATCAGATACGGGGAATCAGAGGTGGGGAATCAGAGGCGGTGAATCAGAGGCGGGGAATCAGAGGCGGGGAATCAGAGCTGGGGAATCAGAGGCCGGGAATCAGAGTTGGGGATTCAGAGGCGGGGAATCAGATATGGGGAAACAGAGGCGGGGAATTAGAGGCGGGCAAACAGAGGCGGGGAATCAGATATGGTGAATCAGAGGTGGGGAATCAGAGGTTGTGAATCAGAGATGGGGAATCACAGGCGGGAAATCAGAGGCAGGGAATCAGAGCTGGGGAATCAGAGGCGGGGAATCAGAGCTGGGGAATCAGAGGCAGGGAATCAGAGTTGGGGATTCAGAGGCGGGGAATCAGAGCTGGGGAATCAGAGGCGGGGAATCAGAGGCAGGGAATCGGAGGCGGGGAGTCAGAGGCAGGGAATCAGATATGGGGATTCAGAGGTGGGGAATCAGAGGTTGGGAATCAGAGGCAGGGAATCGGAGGCAGGGAATCAGAGGCAGGGAATCAGATGTGGGGAATCAGAAGCGGGGAATCAGAGCTGGGGAATCAGAGGCGGGGAATCAGAGTTTGGGAATCAGAGGCGGGGAATTAGATATGGGGAAACAGAGGCGGGGAATCAGAGGTGGGGAAACAGAGCTGGTGAATCAGAGGCGGGGAATCAGAGATGGGGAATCAGAGGCGGGGAAACAGATATGGGGAATCAGAGGCGGGGAATCAGAGGCGCGGAAAGAGAGGCGGGGAATCAGATATGGGGAATCAGAGGTGGGGAATCAGGGGCGGGGAATGAGAGTCCGGGAATCAGAGGCCGGGGAATCAGAGGCGGGGAATCAGAGATGGGGAATCAAAGGCTGGGAATCAAACACGGGGAATCAGAGCTGGGAATCAGAGGCGGGGAATCAGAGTTGGGGAATCAGATATGAGGAATCAGAGGTGGGGAATCAGGGGCGGGGAATCAGTGGCAGGGAATCAGAGGCGGGGAATCAGATACGGGGAATCAGAGGCAGGGAATCAGACACGGGGAATCAGAGGCGGGGAATCAGAGATGGGGAATCAGAGGCGGTGAATCAGAGGCAGGGAATCGGATGCCGGGAATCAGAGGCGGGGAATCAGAGCTGGGGAATCAGAGGCGGGGAATCAGAGTTGGGGAATCAGAGGCGGGGAATCAGATATGGTGAATCAGAGGTGGGGAATCAGATACGGGGATTCAGAGGTGGGGTATCAGAGGCGGTGAATCAGAGGCGGGGAATCAGAGGCGGGGAATCAGAGCTGGGGAATCAGAGGCAGGGAATCAGAGTTGGGGAATCAGAGGCGGGGAATCAGATATGGGGAAACAGAGGCGGGGAATTAGAGGCGGGCAAACAGAGGCGGGGAATCAGATATGGTGAATCAGAGGTGGGGAATCAGAGGTTGTGAATCAGAGATGGGGAATCACAGGCGGGAAATCAGAGGCAGGGAATCAGAGCTGGGGAATCAGAGGCGGGGAATCAGAGGCGGGGAATCAGAGGCAGGGAATCAGAATTGGGGATTCAGAGGCGGGGAATCAGAGCTGGGGAATCAGAGGCGGGGATACAGAGGCAGGGAATCAGAGGCGGGGAATCAGAGGCAGGGAATCAGATATGGGGATTCACTGATGGGGAATCAGAGGTTGGGAATCAGAGGCAGGGAATCGGAGGGAGGGAATCAGAGGCAGGGAATCAGATGTGGGGAATCAGAGGCGGGGAATCAGAGCTGGGGAATCAGAGGCGGGGAATCAGAGTTTGGGAATCAGAGGCGGGGAATTAGATATGGGGAAACAGAGGCGGGGAATCAGAGGTGGGGAAACAGAGCTGGTGAATCAGAGGCGGGGAATCAGAGTTGGGGAATCAGAGGCAGGGAATCAGATATGGGGAATCAGAGGCGGGGAATCAGAGGCGCGGAAAGAGAGGCAGGGAATCAGATATGGGGAATCAGAGGTGGGGAATCCTGGGCGGGGTATCAGAGACTGGGTATCAGACACGGGGATTCAGAGGCGGGGAATCAGAGGCGGGGAATCAGAGCTGGGGAATCAGAGGCGGGGAATCAGAGTTGGGGAATCAGAGGCGGGGAATCAGATATGGGGAAACAGAGGCGGGGAATCAGAGGCGGGGAAACAGAGGCGGGGTATCTGATATGGGGAATCAGAGGTGGCGAATGAAAGGAAGTGAATCAGAGATGGGGAATCAGAGGTGGGGAAGCAGAGGCAGGGAATCAAACACGGTGAATCAGAGGCAGGGAATCAGAGCTGGGGTATCAGAGGAGGGGATTAAGAGTTTGGGAATCAGAGGCGGGGAATTAGATATGGGGAAACAGAGGCGGGGAATCAGAGGTGGGGAAACAGAGCTGGGGAATCAGAGGCGGGGAGTCAGAGTTGGGGAATCAGAGGCGGGTAATCAGATATGGGGAATCAGAGGCGGGGAATCAGAGGCGCGGAAAGATAGGCGGGAAATCAGATATGGGGAATCAGAGGCGGGGAATCAGAGCTGGGGAATCAGAGGCAGGGAATCAGAGTTGGGGATTCAGAGGCAGGGAATCAGAGCTGGGGAATCAGAGGCGGGGAATCAGAGGCAGGGAATCAGAGGCGGGGAATCAGAGGCAGGGAATGAGATATGGGGATTCAGAGGTGGGGAATCAGAGGTTGGGAATCAGAGGCAGGGAATCGGAGGCAGGGAATCAGAGGCAGGGAATCAGATGTGGGGAATCAGAGGCGGGGAATCAGAGCTGGGGAATCAGAGGCGGGGAATCAGAGGCGCAGAAACAGAGGCGGGGTATCAGATATGGGGAATCAGAGGTGGGGAATCAGATACGGGGAATCAGAGGTGGGGAATCAGAGGCGGTGAATCAGAGGCGGGGAATCAGAGGCGGGGAATCAGAGCTGGGGAATCAGAGGCCGGGAATCAGAGTTGGGGATTCAGAGGCGGGGAATCAGATATGGGGAAACAGAGGCGGGGAATTAGAGGCGGGCAAACAGAGGCGGGGAATCAGATATGGTGAATCAGAGGTGGGGAATCAGAGGTTGTGAATCAGAGATGGGGAATCACAGGCGGGAAATCAGAGGCAGGGAATCAGAGCTGGGGAATCAGAGGCGGGGAATCAGAGCTGGGGAATCAGAGGCAGGGAATCAGAGTTGGGGATTCAGAGGCGGGGAATCAGAGCTGGGGAATCAGAGGCGGGGAATCAGAGGCAGGGAATCAGAGGCGGGGAGTCAGAGGCAGGGAATCAGATATGGGGATTCAGAGGTGGGGAATCAGAGGTTGGGAATCAGAGGCAGG
Source organism: Narcine bancroftii (assembly GCF_036971445.1). Classification (NCBI taxonomy): domain Eukaryota; kingdom Metazoa; phylum Chordata; class Chondrichthyes; order Torpediniformes; family Narcinidae; genus Narcine; species Narcine bancroftii. Next base: position 58,634,901 of record NC_091474.1, read on the forward strand.
GAATCGGAGGCAGGGAATCAGAGGCAGGGAATCAGATGTGGGGAATCAGAGGCGGGGAATCAGAGCTGGGGAATCAGAGGCGGGGAATCAGAGTTTGGGAATCAGAGGCGGGGAATTAGATATGGGGAAACAGAGGCGGGGAATCAGAGGTGGGGAAACAGAGCTGGTGAATCAGAGGCGGGGAATCAGAGATGGGGAATCAGAGGCGGGGAATCAGAGTTGGGGAATCAGAGGCGGGGAATCAGATATGGGGAAACAAAGGTGGGGAATCAGAGGCAGGGAAACAGAGGTGGGGAATCAGAGGCAGGGAATCAAACACGGGGAATCAGAGGTGGGGAATCAGAGCTGGGGAATCAGAGGCGGGGAATCAGAGTTGGGGAATCAGAGGCGGGGAATCAGATATGGGGAATCAGAGGTGGGGAATCAGAGGTTGGGAAACAGAGGCAGGGAATCAGAGGCGGGGAGTCAAAGGCGGGAAATCAGAGGCAGGGAATAAGATGTGCGGAATCAGAGATGGGGAATCAGAGGCAGCGAATCAGAGGCGGGGAACCAGAGGCGGGGAATGAGAGGCCGGGAATCAGAGGCCGGGAATGAGAGGCTGGGAATCAGTGGCCGGGAATCTGAGGCCGGGAATCATAGATGGGGAATCAGAGGCGGGGAATCAGAGGCGGGGAATCAGAGGCGCAGAAACAGAGGCGGGGTATCAGATATGGGGAATCAGAGGTGGGGAATCAGATACGGGGAATCAGAGGTGGGGAATCAGAGGCGGTGAATCAGAGGCGGGGAATCAGAGGCGGGGAATCAGAGGCCGGGAATGAGAGGCCGGGAATCAGAGGCCGGAAAATAGAGGCCGGGAATCAGAGATGGGGAATCAGAGGCGGGGAATCAAACACGGGGAATCAGAGCTGGGGAATCAGAGGCGGGGAATCAGAGTTTGGGAATCAGAGGCGGGGAATCAAATATGGTGAAACAGAGGCGGGGAATCAGAGGCGGGGAATCAGAGGCGCAGAAACAGAGGCGGGGTATCAGATATGGGGAATCAGAGGTGGGGAATCAGGGGCGGGGTATCAGAGGCTGGGTATCAGACACGGGGATTCAGAGGCGGGGAATCAGAGATGGGGAATCAGAGGCGGGAAATCAGAGGCAGGGAATCAGACGCAGGGAATCAGAGGCTGGGAATCAGAGCCTGGGAATCAGAGGCGGGGAATCAGAGGCAGGGAAAGAGAGGCGGGGAATCAGATATGGGGACTCAGAGGTGGGGAATCAGAGGTTGGGAATCAGAGGCAGGGAATCAGAGGCGGGGAATCAGAGGCGGGGAATCAGAGGCAGGGTTTCGGATGTGCGGAATCAGAGATGGGGAATCAGAGGTGGGGAATCAGAGTCCAGGAATCAGAGATGGGGAATCAGAGGCGGGGAATCAGAGGCGGAAAAACATAGGTGGGGAATCAGATACGGCGAATCAGAGGTGGGGAATCAGAGGCGGTGAATCAGAGATGGGGAATCAGAGGCGGGGAATCAGAGGCTGGAAATCAGACACGGGGAATCAGAGGCTGTGAATCAAAGGCGGGGAATCAGAGGCGGGTAATCAGAGCTGGGGAATCAGAGGCAGGGAATCAGAGTTGGGGATTCAGAGGCGGGGAATCAGATATGGGGAAACAGAGGCGGGGAATTAGAGGCGGGCAAACAGAGGCGGGGAATCAGATATGGTGAATCAGAGGTGGGGAATCAGAGGTTGTGAATCAGAGATGGGGAATCACAGGCGGGAAATCAGAGGCAGGGAATCAGAGCTGGGGAATCAGAGGCAGGGAATCAGAGCTGGGGAATCAGAGGCAGGGAATCAGAGTTGGGGAATCAGAGGCGGGGAATCAGATATGGGGAATCAGAGGCGGGGAATCAGAGGCGCGGAAAGAGAGGCGGGGCATCAGATATGGGGAATCAGAGGTGGGGAATCAGATATGGGGAAACAGAGGCGGGGAATCAGAGGCGGGGAAACAGAGGTGGGGAATCTGATATGGGGAATCAGAGGTGGCGAATGAAAGGCGGTGAATCAGAGATGGGGAATCAGAGGCGGGGAATCAGAGGCAGGGAATCAAACACGGGGAATCAGAGGTGGGGAATCAGAGCTGGGGAATCAGAGGCGGGGAATCAGAGTTGGGGAATCAGAGGCGGGGAATCAGATATGGGGAAACAAAGGTGGGGAATCAGAGGCAGGGAAACAGAGGTGGGGAATCAGATATGGGGAATCAGAGGTGGGGAATCAGAGGTTGGGAAACAGAGGCAGGGAATCAGAGGCGGGGAGTCAAAGGCGGGAAATCAGAGGCAGGGAATAAGATGTGCGGAATCAGAGATGGGGAATCAGAGGCAGCGAATCAGAGGCGGGGAACCAGAGGCGGGGAATGAGAGGCCGGGAATCAGAGGCCGGGAATGAGAGGCTGGGAATCAGTGGCCGGGAATCAGAGGCCGGGAATCATAGATGGGGAATCAGAGGCGGGGAATCAGAGGCGGGGAATCAGAGGCGCAGAAACAGAGGCGGGGTATCAGATATGGGGAATCAGAGGTGGGGAATCAGATACGGGGAATCAGAGGTGGGGAATCAGAGGCGGTGAATCAGAGGCGGGGAATCAGAGGCGGGGAATCAGACGCCGGGAATCAGAGGCAGGGAATCAGAGTTGGGGATTCAGAGGCGGGGAATCAGATATGGGGAAACAGAGGCGGGGAATTAGATGCGGGCAAACAGAGGCGGGGAATCAGATATGGTGAATCAGAGGTGGGGAATCAGAGGTTGTGAATCAGAGATGGGGAATCACAGGCGGGAAATCAGAGGCAGGGAATCAGAGCTGGGGAATCAGAGGCGGGGAATCAGAGCTGGGGAATCAGAGGCAGGGAATCAGAGTTGGGGATTCAGAGGCGGGGAATCAGAGCTGGGGAATCAGAGGCGGGGAATCAGAGGCAGGGAATCAGAGGCGGGGAATCAGAGGCAGGGAATCAGATATGGGGATTCAGAGGTGGGGAATCAGAGGTTGGGAATCAGAGGCAGGGAATCGGAGGCAGGGAATCAGAGGCAGGGAATCAGATGTGGGGAATCAGAGGCGGGGAATCAGAGCTGGGGAATCAGAGGCGGGGAATCAGAGTTTGGGAATCAGAGGCGGGGAATTAGATATGGGGAAACAGAGGCGGGGAATCAGAGGTGGGTAAACAGAGCTGGTGAATCAGAGGCGGGGAATCAGAGTTGGGGAATCAGAGGCGGGGAATCAGATATGGGGAATCAGAGGCGGGGAATCAGAGGCGCGGAAAGAGAGGCGGGGAATCAGATATGGGGAATCAGAGGTGGGGAATCCGGGGCGGGGTATCAGAGACTGGGTATCAGACACGGGGATTCAGAGGCGGGGAATCAGAGGCGGGGAATCAGAGCTGGGGAATCAGAGGCGGGGAATCAGAGTTGGGGAATCAGAGGCGGGGAATCAGATATGGGGAAACAGAGGCGGGGAATCAGAGGCGGGGAAACAGAGGCGGGGAATCTGACATGGGGAATCAGAGGTGGCGAATGAAAGGAAGTGAATCAGAGATGGGGAATCAGAGGTGGGGAATCAGAGGCAGGGAATCAAACACGGTGAATCAGAGGCAGGGAATCAGAGCTGGGGTATCAGAGGCGGGGAATCAGAGTTTGGGAATCAGAGGCGGGGAATTAGATATGGGGAAACAGAGGCGGGGAATCAGAGGCGGGGAAACAGAGCTGGGGAATCAGAGGCGGGGAGTCAGAGTTGGGGAATCAGAGGCGGGTAATCAGATATGGGGAATCAGAGGCGGGGAATCAGAGGCGCGGAAAGATAGGCGGGAAATCAGATATGGGGAATCAGAGGCGGGGAATCAGAGCTGGGGAATCAGAGGCAGGGAATCAGAGTTGGGGATTCAGAGGCGGGGAATCAGAGCTGGGGAATCAGAGGCGGGGAATCAGAGGCAGGGAATCAGAGGCGGGGAATCAGAGGCAGGGAATCAGAGCTGGGGTATCAGAGGCGGGGAATCAGAGTTTGGGAATCAGAGGCGGGGAATTAGATATGGGGAAACAGAGGCGGGGAATCAGAGGCGGGGAAACAGAGCTGGGGAATCAGAGGCGGGGAATCAGAGGCAGGGAATCAGAGGCGGGGAATCAGAGGCAGGGAATCAGATATGGGGATTCAGAGGTGGGGAATCAGAGGTTGGGAATCAGAGGCAGGGAATCGGAGGCAGGGAATCAGAGGCAGGGAATCAGATGTGGGGAATCAGAGGCGGGGAATCAGAGCTGGGGAATCAGAGGCGGGGAATCAGAGGCGCAGAAACAGAGGCGGGGTATCAGATATGGGGAATCAGAGGTGGGGAATCAGATACGGGGAATCAGAGGTGGGGAATCAGAGGCGGTGAATCAGAGGCGGGGAATCAGAGGCGGGGAATCAGAGCTGGGGAATCAGAGGCCGGGAATCAGAGTTGGGGATTCAGAGGCGGGGAATCAGATATGGGGAAACAGAGGCGGGGAATTAGAGGCGGGCAAACAGAGGCGGGGAATCAGATATGGTGAATCAGAGGTGGGGAATCAGAGGTTGTGAATCAGAGATGGGGAATCACAGGCGGGAAATCAGAGGCAGGGAATCAGAGCTGGGGAATCAGAGGCGGGGAATCAGAGCTGGGGAATCAGAGGCAGGGAATCAGAGTTGGGGATTCAGAGGCGGGGAATCAGAGCTGGGGAATCAGAGGCGGGTTATCAGAGGCAGGGAATCAGAGGCGGGGAATCAGAGGCAGGGAATCAGATATGGGGATTCAGAGGTGGGGAATCAGAGGTTGGGAATCAGAGGCAGGGAATCAGAGGCGGGGTATCAGAGGCAGGGAATCAGAGGCGGGGAATCAGAGGCAGGGAATCAGATATGGGGAATCAGAGTTGGGGAATCAGAGGCGGGGAATCAGATATGGGGAATCAGAGGCGGGGAATCAGAGGCGCGGAAAGAGAGGCGGGGAATCAGATATGGGGAATCAGAGGTGGGGAATCCGGGGCGGGGTATCAGAGACTGGGTATCAGACACGGGGATTCAGAGGCGGGGAATCAGAGGCGGGGAATCAGAGCTGGGGAATCAGAGGCGGGGAATCAGAGTTGGGGAATCAGAGGCGGGGAATCAGATATGGGGAAACAGAGGCGGTGAATCAGAGGCGGGGAAACAGAGGCGGGGAATCTGATATGGGGAATCAGAGGTGGCGAATGAAAGGAAGTGAATCAGAGATGGGGAATCAGAGGTGGGGAATCAGAGGCAGGGAATCAAACACGGTGAATCAGAGGCAGGGAATCAGAGCTGGGGTATCAGAGGCGGGGAATCAGAGTTTGGGAATCAGAGGTGGGGAATTAGATATGGGGAAACAGAGGCGGGGAATCAGAGGCGGGGAAACAGAGCTGGGGAATCAGAGGCGGGGAATCAGAGGCAGGGAATCAGAGGCGGGGAATCAGAGGCAGGGAATCAGATATGGGGATTCAGAGGTGGGGAATCAGAGGTTGGGAATCAGAGGCAGGGAATCGGAGGCAGGGAATCAGAGGCAGGGAATCAGATGTGGGGAATCAGAGGCGGGGAATCAGAGCTGGGGAATCAGAGGCGGGGAATCAGAGGCGCAGAAACAGAGGCGGGGTATCAGATATGGGGAATCAGAGGTGGGGAATCAGATACGGGGAATCAGAGGTGGGGAATCAGAGGCGGTGAATCAGAGGCGGGGAATCAGAGGCGGGGAATCAGAGCTGGGGAATCAGAGGCCGGGAATCAGAGTTGGGGATTCAGAGGCGGGGAATCAGATATGGGGAAACAGAGGCGGGGAATTAGAGGCGGGCAAACAGAGGCGGGGAATCAGATATGGTGAATCAGAGGTGGGGAATCAGAGGTTGTGAATCAGAGATGGGGAATCACAGGCGGGAAATCAGAGGCAGGGAATCAGAGCTGGGGAATCAGAGGCGGGGAATCAGAGCTGGGGAATCAGAGGCAGGGAATCAGAGTTGGGGATTCAGAGGCGGGGAATCAGAGCTGGGGAATCAGAGGCGGGGTATCAGAGGCAGGGAATCAGAGGCGGGGAATCAGAGGCAGGGAATCAGATATGGGGATTCAGAGGTGGGGAATCAGAGGTTGGGAATCAGAGGCAGGGAATCAGAGGCGGGGTATCAGAGGCAGGGAATCAGAGGCGGGGAATCAGAGGCAGGGAATCAGATATGGGGAATCAGAGTTGGGGAATCAGAGGCGGGGAATCAGATATGGGGAATCAGAGGCGGGGAATCAGAGCTGGGGAATCAGAGGCAGGGAATCAGAGTTGGGGATTCAGAGGCGGGGAATCAGAGCTGGGGAATCAGAGGCGGGGAATCAGAGGCAGGGAATCAGAGGCGGGGAATCAGAGGCAGGGAATCAGATATGGGGATTCAGAGGTGGGGAATCAGAGGTTGGGAATCAGAGGCAGGGAATCGGAGGCAGGGAATCAGAGGCAGGGAATCAGATGTGGGGAATCAGAGGCGGGGAATCAGAGCTGGGGAATCAGAGGCGGGGAATCAGAGGCGCAGAAACAGAGGCGGGGTATCAGATATGGGGAATCAGAGGTGGGGAATCAGATACGGGGAATCAGAGGTGGGGAATCAGAGGCGGTGAATCAGAGGCGGGGAATCAGAGGCGGGGAATCAGAGCTGGGGAATCAGAGGCCGGGAATCAGAGTTGGGGATTCAGAGGCGGGGAATCAGATATGGGGAAACAGAGGCGGGGAATTAGAGGCGGGCAAACAGAGGCGGGGAATCAGATATGGTGAATCAGAGGTGGGGAATCAGAGGTTGTGAATCAGAGATGGGGAATCACAGGCGGGAAATCAGAGGCAGGGAATCAGAGCTGGGGAATCAGAGGCGGGGAATCAGAGCTGGGGAATCAGAGGCACGGAATCAGAGTTGGGGATTCAGAGGCGGGGAAACAGAGGCGGGGAATCTGATATGGGGAATCAGAGGTGGCGAATGAAAGGAAGTGAATCAGAGATGGGGAATCAGAGGTGGGGAATCAGAGGCAGGGAATCAAACACGGTGAATCAGAGGCAGGGAATCAGAGCTGGGGTATCAGAGGCGGGGAATCAGAGTTTGGGAATCAGAGGCGGGGAATTAGATATGGGGAAACAGAGGCGGGGAATCAGAGGCGGGGAAACAGAGCTGGGGAATCAGAGGCGGGGAGTCAGAGTTGGGGAATCAGAGGCGGGTAATCAGATATGGGGAATCAGAGGCGGGGAATCAGAGGCGCGGAAAGATAGGCGGGAAATCAGATATGGGGAATCAGAGGCGGGGAATCAGAGCTGGGGAATCAGAGGCAGGGAATCAGAGTTGGGGATTCAGAGGCGGGGAATCAGAGCTGGGGAATCAGAGGCGGGGAATCAGAGGCAGGGAATCAGAGGCGGGGAATCAGAGGCAGGGAATCAGATATGGGGATTCAGAGGTGGGGAATCAGAGGTTGGGAATCAGAGGCAGGGAATCGGAGGCAGGGAATCAGAGGCAGGGAATCAGATGTGGGGAATCAGAGGCGGGGAATCAGAGCTGGGGAATCAGAGGCGGGGAATCAGAGGCGCAGAAACAGAGGCGGGGTATCAGATATGGGGAATCAGAGGTGGGGAATCAGATACGGGGAATCAGAGGTGGGGAATCAGAGGCGGTGAATCAGAGGCGGGGAATCAGAGGCGGGGAATCAGAGCTGGGGAATCAGAGGCCGGGAATCAGAGTTGGGGATTCAGAGGCGGGGAATCAGATATGGGGAAACAGAGGCGGGGAATTAGAGGCGGGCAAACAGAGGCGGGGAATCAGATATGGTGAATCAGAGGTGGGGAATCAGAGGTTGTGAATCAGAGATGGGGAATCACAGGCGGGAAATCAGAGGCAGGGAATCAGAGCTGGGGAATCAGAGGCGGGGAATCAGAGCTGGGGAATCAGAGGCAGGGAATCAGAGTTGGGGATTCAGAGGCGGGGAATCAGAGCTGGGGAATCAGAGGCGGGGAATCAGAGGCAGGGAATCGGAGGCGGGGAGTCAGAGGCAGGGAATCAGATATGGGGATTCAGAGGTGGGGAATCAGAGGTTGGGAATCAGAGGCAGGGAATCGGAGGCAGGGAATCAGAGGCAGGGAATCAGATGTGGGGAATCAGAAGCGGGGAATCAGAGCTGGGGAATCAGAGGCGGGGAATCAGAGTTTGGGAATCAGAGGCGGGGAATTAGATATGGGGAAACAGAGGCGGGGAATCAGAGGTGGGGAAACAGAGCTGGTGAATCAGAGGCGGGGAATCAGAGATGGGGAATCAGAGGCGGGGAAACAGATATGGGGAATCAGAGGCGGGGAATCAGAGGCGCGGAAAGAGAGGCGGGGAATCAGATATGGGGAATCAGAGGTGGGGAATCAGGGGCGGGGAATGAGAGTCCGGGAATCAGAGGCCGGGGAATCAGAGGCGGGGAATCAGAGATGGGGAATCAAAGGCTGGGAATCAAACACGGGGAATCAGAGCTGGGAATCAGAGGCGGGGAATCAGAGTTGGGGAATCAGATATGAGGAATCAGAGGTGGGGAATCAGGGGCGGGGAATCAGTGGCAGGGAATCAGAGGCGGGGAATCAGATACGGGGAATCAGAGGCAGGGAATCAGACACGGGGAATCAGAGGCGGGGAATCAGAGATGGGGAATCAGAGGCGGTGAATCAGAGGCAGGGAATCGGATGCCGGGAATCAGAGGCGGGGAATCAGAGCTGGGGAATCAGAGGCGGGGAATCAGAGTTGGGGAATCAGAGGCGGGGAATCAGATATGGTGAATCAGAGGTGGGGAATCAGATACGGGGATTCAGAGGTGGGGTATCAGAGGCGGTGAATCAGAGGCGGGGAATCAGAGGCGGGGAATCAGAGCTGGGGAATCAGAGGCAGGGAATCAGAGTTGGGGAATCAGAGGCGGGGAATCAGATATGGGGAAACAGAGGCGGGGAATTAGAGGCGGGCAAACAGAGGCGGGGAATCAGATATGGTGAATCAGAGGTGGGGAATCAGAGGTTGTGAATCAGAGATGGGGAATCACAGGCGGGAAATCAGAGGCAGGGAATCAGAGCTGGGGAATCAGAGGCGGGGAATCAGAGGCGGGGAATCAGAGGCAGGGAATCAGAATTGGGGATTCAGAGGCGGGGAATCAGAGCTGGGGAATCAGAGGCGGGGATACAGAGGCAGGGAATCAGAGGCGGGGAATCAGAGGCAGGGAATCAGATATGGGGATTCACTGATGGGGAATCAGAGGTTGGGAATCAGAGGCAGGGAATCGGAGGGAGGGAATCAGAGGCAGGGAATCAGATGTGGGGAATCAGAGGCGGGGAATCAGAGCTGGGGAATCAGAGGCGGGGAATCAGAGTTTGGGAATCAGAGGCGGGGAATTAGATATGGGGAAACAGAGGCGGGGAATCAGAGGTGGGGAAACAGAGCTGGTGAATCAGAGGCGGGGAATCAGAGTTGGGGAATCAGAGGCAGGGAATCAGATATGGGGAATCAGAGGCGGGGAATCAGAGGCGCGGAAAGAGAGGCAGGGAATCAGATATGGGGAATCAGAGGTGGGGAATCCGGGGCGGGGTATCAGAGACTGGGTATCAGACACGGGGATTCAGAGGCGGGGAATCAGAGGCGGGGAATCAGAGCTGGGGAATCAGAGGCGGGGAATCAGAGTTGGGGAATCAGAGGCGGGGAATCAGATATGGGGAAACAGAGGCGGGGAATCAGAGGCGGGGAAACAGAGGCGGGGTATCTGATATGGGGAATCAGAGGTGGCGAATGAAAGGAAGTGAATCAGAGATGGGGAATCAGAGGTGGGGAAGCAGAGGCAGGGAATCAAACACGGTGAATCAGAGGCAGGGAATCAGAGCTGGGGTATCAGAGGAGGGGATTAAGAGTTTGGGAATCAGAGGCGGGGAATTAGATATGGGGAAACAGAGGCGGGGAATCAGAGGTGGGGAAACAGAGCTGGGGAATCAGAGGCGGGGAGTCAGAGTTGGGGAATCAGAGGCGGGTAATCAGATATGGGGAATCAGAGGCGGGGAATCAGAGGCGCGGAAAGATAGGCGGGAAATCAGATATGGGGAATCAGAGGCGGGGAATCAGAGCTGGGGAATCAGAGGCAGGGAATCAGAGTTGGGGATTCAGAGGCAGGGAATCAGAGCTGGGGAATCAGAGGCGGGGAATCAGAGGCAGGGAATCAGAGGCGGGGAATCAGAGGCAGGGAATGAGATATGGGGATTCAGAGGTGGGGAATCAGAGGTTGGGAATCAGAGGCAGGGAATCGGAGGCAGGGAATCAGAGGCAGGGAATCAGATGTGGGGAATCAGAGGCGGGGAATCAGAGCTGGGGAATCAGAGGCGGGGAATCAGAGGCGCAGAAACAGAGGCGGGGTATCAGATATGGGGAATCAGAGGTGGGGAATCAGATACGGGGAATCAGAGGTGGGGAATCAGAGGCGGTGAATCAGAGGCGGGGAATCAGAGGCGGGGAATCAGAGCTGGGGAATCAGAGGCCGGGAATCAGAGTTGGGGATTCAGAGGCGGGGAATCAGATATGGGGAAACAGAGGCGGGGAATTAGAGGCGGGCAAACAGAGGCGGGGAATCAGATATGGTGAATCAGAGGTGGGGAATCAGAGGTTGTGAATCAGAGATGGGGAATCACAGGCGGGAAATCAGAGGCAGGGAATCAGAGCTGGGGAATCAGAGGCGGGGAATCAGAGCTGGGGAATCAGAGGCAGGGAATCAGAGTTGGGGATTCAGAGGCGGGGAATCAGAGCTGGGGAATCAGAGGCGGGGAATCAGAGGCAGGGAATCGGAGGCGGGGAGTCAGAGGCAGGGAATCAGATATGGGGATTCAGAGGTGGGGAATCAGAGGTTGGGAATCAGAGGCAGGGAATCGGAGGCAGGGAATCAGAGGCAGGGAATCAGATGTGGGGAATCAGAAGCGGGGAATCAGAGCTGGGGAATCAGAGGCGGGGAATCAGAGTTTGGGAATCAGAGGCGGGGAATTAGATATGGGGAAACAGAGGCGGGGAATCAGAGGTGGGGAAACAGAGCTGGTGAATCAGAGGCGGGGAATCAGAGATGGGGAATCAGAGGCGGGGAAACAGATATGGGGAATCAGAGGCGGGGAATCAGAGGCGCGGAAAGAGAGGCGGGGAATCAGATATGGGGAATCAGAGGTGGGGAATCAGGGGCGGGGAATGAGAGTCCGGGAATCAGAGGCCGGGGAATCAGAGGCGGGGAATCAGAGATGGGGAATCAAAGGCTGGGAATCAAACACGGGGAATCAGAGCTGGGAATCAGAGGCGGGGAATCAGAGTTGGGGAATCAGATATGAGGAATCAGAGGTGGGGAATCAGGGGCGGGGAATCAGTGGCAGGGAATCAGAGGCGGGGAATCAGATACGGGGAATCAGAGGCAGGGAATCAGACACGGGGAATCAGAGGCGGGGAATCAGAGATGGGGAATCAGAGGCGGTGAATCAGAGGCAGGGAATCGGATGCCGGGAATCAGAGGCGGGGAATCAGAGCTGGGGAATCAGAGGCGGGGAATCAGAGTTGGGGAATCAGAGGCGGGGAATCAGATATGGTGAATCAGAGGTGGGGAATCAGATACGGGGATTCAGAGGTGGGGTATCAGAGGCGGTGAATCAGAGGCGGGGAATCAGAGGCGGGGAATCAGAGCTGGGGAATCAGAGGCAGGGAATCAGAGTTGGGGAATCAGAGGCGGGGAATCAGATATGGGGAAACAGAGGCGGGGAATTAGAGGCGGGCAAACAGAGGCGGGGAATCAGATATGGTGAATCAGAGGTGGGGAATCAGAGGTTGTGAATCAGAGATGGGGAATCACAGGCGGGAAATCAGAGGCAGGGAATCAGAGCTGGGGAATCAGAGGCGGGGAATCAGAGGCGGGGAATCAGAGGCAGGGAATCAGAATTGGGGATTCAGAGGCGGGGAATCAGAGCTGGGGAATCAGAGGCGGGGATACAGAGGCAGGGAATCAGAGGCGGGGAATCAGAGGCAGGGAATCAGATATGGGGATTCACTGATGGGGAATCAGAGGTTGGGAATCAGAGGCAGGGAATCGGAGGGAGGGAATCAGAGGCAGGGAATCAGATGTGGGGAATCAGAGGCGGGGAATCAGAGCTGGGGAATCAGAGGCGGGGAATCAGAGTTTGGGAATCAGAGGCGGGGAATTAGATATGGGGAAACAGAGGCGGGGAATCAGAGGTGGGGAAACAGAGCTGGTGAATCAGAGGCGGGGAATCAGAGTTGGGGAATCAGAGGCAGGGAATCAGATATGGGGAATCAGAGGCGGGGAATCAGAGGCGCGGAAAGAGAGGCAGGGAATCAGATATGGGGAATCAGAGGTGGGGAATCCGGGGCGGGGTATCAGAGACTGGGTATCAGACACGGGGATTCAGAGGCGGGGAATCAGAGGCGGGGAATCAGAGCTGGGGAATCAGAGGCGGGGAATCAGAGTTGGGGAATCAGAGGCGGGGAATCAGATATGGGGAAACAGAGGCGGGGAATCAGAGGCGGGGAAACAGAGGCGGGGTATCTGATATGGGGAATCAGAGGTGGCGAATGAAAGGAAGTGAATCAGAGATGGGGAATCAGAGGTGGGGAAGCAGAGGCAGGGAATCAAACACGGTGAATCAGAGGCAGGGAATCAGAGCTGGGGTATCAGAGGAGGGGATTAAGAGTTTGGGAATCAGAGGCGGGGAATTAGATATGGGGAAACAGAGGCGGGGAATCAGAGGTGGGGAAACAGAGCTGGGGAATCAGAGGCGGGGAGTCAGAGTTGGGGAATCAGAGGCGGGTAATCAGATATGGGGAATCAGAGGCGGGGAATCAGAGGCGCGGAAAGATAGGCGGGAAATCAGATATGGGGAATCAGAGGCGGGGAATCAGAGCTGGGGAATCAGAGGCAGGGAATCAGAGTTGGGGATTCAGAGGCAGGGAATCAGAGCTGGGGAATCAGAGGCGGGGAATCAGAGGCAGGGAATCAGAGGCGGGGAATCAGAGGCAGGGAATGAGATATGGGGATTCAGAGGTGGGGAATCAGAGGTTGGGAATCAGAGGCAGGGAATCGGAGGCAGGGAATCAGAGGCAGGGAATCAGATGTGGGGAATCAGAGGCGGGGAATCAGAGCTGGGGAATCAGAGGCGGGGAATCAGAGGCGCAGAAACAGAGGCGGGGTATCAGATATGGGGAATCAGAGGTGGGGAATCAGATACGGGGAATCAGAGGTGGGGAATCAGAGGCGGTGAATCAGAGGCGGGGAATCAGAGGCGGGGAATCAGAGCTGGGGAATCAGAGGCCGGGAATCAGAGTTGGGGATTCAGAGGCGGGGAATCAGATATGGGGAAACAGAGGCGGGGAATTAGAGGCGGGCAAACAGAGGCGGGGAATCAGATATGGTGAATCAGAGGTGGGGAATCAGAGGTTGTGAATCAGAGATGGGGAATCACAGGCGGGAAATCAGAGGCAGGGAATCAGAGCTGGGGAATCAGAGGCGGGGAATCAGAGCTGGGGAATCAGAGGCAGGGAATCAGAGTTGGGGATTCAGAGGCGGGGAATCAGAGCTGGGGAATCAGAGGCGGGGAATCAGAGGCAGGGAATCAGAGGCGGGGAGTCAGAGGCAGGGAATCAGATATGGGGATTCAGAGGTGGGGAATCAGAGGTTGGGAATCAGAGGCAGGGAATCGGAGGCAGGGAATCAGAGGCAGGGAATCAGATGTGGGGAATCAGAGGCGGGGAATCAGAGCTGGGGAATCAGAGGCGGGGAATCAGAGTTTGGGAATCAGAGGCGGGGAATTAGATATGGGGAAACAGAGGCGGGGAATCAGAGGTGGGGAAACAGAGCTGGTGAATCAGAGGCGGGGAATCAGAGATGGGGAATCAGAGGCGGGGAATCAGAGTTGGGGAATCAGAGGCGGGGAATCAGATATGGGGAAACAAAGGTGGGGAATCAGAGGCAGGGAAACAGAGGTGGGGAATCAGAGGCAGGGAATCAAACACGGGGAATCAGAGGTGGGGAATCAGAGCTGGGGAATCAGAGGCGGGGAATCAGAGTTGGGGAATCAGAGGCGGGGAATCAGATATGGGGAATCAGAGGTGGGGAATCAGAGGTTGGGAAACAGAGGCAGGGAATCAGAGGCGGGGAGTCAAAGGCGGGAAATCAGAGGCAGGGAATAAGATGTGCGGAATCAGAGATGGGGAATCAGAGGCAGCGAATCAGAGGCGGGGAACCAGAGGCGGGGAATGAGAGGCCGGGAATCAGAGGCCGGGAATGAGAGGCTGGGAATCAGTGGCCGGGAATCTGAGGCCGGGAATCATAGATGGGGAATCAGAGGCGGGGAATCAGAGGCGGGGAATCAGAGGCGCAGAAACAGAGGCGGGGTATCAGATATGGGGAATCAGAGGTGGGGAATCAGATACGGGGAATCAGAGGTGGGGAATCAGAGGCGGTGAATCAGAGGCGGGGAATCAGAGGCGGGGAATCAGAGGCCGGGAATGAGAGGCCGGGAATCAGAGGCCGGAAAATAGAGGCCGGGAATCAGAGATGGGGAATCAGAGGCGGGGAATCAAACACGGGGAATCAGAGCTGGGGAATCAGAGGCGGGGAATCAGAGTTTGGGAATCAGAGGCGGGGAATCAAATATGGTGAAACAGAGGCGGGGAATCAGAGGCGGGGAATCAGAGGCGCAGAAACAGAGGCGGGGTATCAGATATGGGGAATCAGAGGTGGGGAATCAGGGGCGGGGTATCAGAGGCTGGGTATCAGACACGGGGATTCAGAGGCGGGGAATCAGAGATGGGGAATCAGAGGCGGGAAATCAGAGGCAGGGAATCAGACGCAGGGAATCAGAGGCTGGGAATCAGAGCCTGGGAATCAGAGGCGGGGAATCAGAGGCAGGGAAAGAGAGGCGGGGAATCAGATATGGGGACTCAGAGGTGGGGAATCAGAGGTTGGGAATCAGAGGCAGGGAATCAGAGGCGGGGAATCAGAGGCGGGGAATCAGAGGCAGGGTTTCGGATGTGCGGAATCAGAGATGGGGAATCAGAGGTGGGGAATCAGAGTCCAGGAATCAGAGATGGGGAATCAGAGGCGGGGAATCAGAGGCGGAAAAACATAGGTGGGGAATCAGATACGGCGAATCAGAGGTGGGGAATCAGAGGCGGTGAATCAGAGATGGGGAATCAGAGGCGGGGAATCAGAGGCTGGAAATCAGACACGGGGAATCAGAGGCTGTGAATCAAAGGCGGGGAATCAGAGGCGGGTAATCAGAGCTGGGGAATCAGAGGCAGGGAATCAGAGTTGGGGATTCAGAGGCGGGGAATCAGATATGGGGAAACAGAGGCGGGGAATTAGAGGCGGGCAAACAGAGGCGGGGAATCAGATATGGTGAATCAGAGGTGGGGAATCAGAGGTTGTGAATCAGAGATGGGGAATCACAGGCGGGAAATCAGAGGCAGGGAATCAGAGCTGGGGAATCAGAGGCAGGGAATCAGAGCTGGGGAATCAGAGGCAGGGAATCAGAGTTGGGGAATCAGAGGCGGGGAATCAGATATGGGGAATCAGAGGCGGGGAATCAGAGGCGCGGAAAGAGAGGCGGGGCATCAGATATGGGGAATCAGAGGTGGGGAATCAGATATGGGGAAACAGAGGCGGGGAATCAGAGGCGGGGAAACAGAGGTGGGGAATCTGATATGGGGAATCAGAGGTGGCGAATGAAAGGCGGTGAATCAGAGATGGGGAATCAGAGGCGGGGAATCAGAGGCAGGGAATCAAACACGGGGAATCAGAGGTGGGGAATCAGAGCTGGGGAATCAGAGGCGGGGAATCAGAGTTGGGGAATCAGAGGCGGGGAATCAGATATGGGGAAACAAAGGTGGGGAATCAGAGGCAGGGAAACAGAGGTGGGGAATCAGATATGGGGAATCAGAGGTGGGGAATCAGAGGTTGGGAAACAGAGGCAGGGAATCAGAGGCGGGGAGTCAAAGGCGGGAAATCAGAGGCAGGGAATAAGATGTGCGGAATCAGAGATGGGGAATCAGAGGCAGCGAATCAGAGGCGGGGAACCAGAGGCGGGGAATGAGAGGCCGGGAATCAGAGGCCGGGAATGAGAGGCTGGGAATCAGTGGCCGGGAATCAGAGGCCGGGAATCATAGATGGGGAATCAGAGGCGGGGAATCAGAGGCGGGGAATCAGAGGCGCAGAAACAGAGGCGGGGTATCAGATATGGGGAATCAGAGGTGGGGAATCAGATACGGGGAATCAGAGGTGGGGAATCAGAGGCGGTGAATCAGAGGCGGGGAATCAGAGGCGGGGAATCAGACGCCGGGAATCAGAGGCAGGGAATCAGAGTTGGGGATTCAGAGGCGGGGAATCAGATATGGGGAAACAGAGGCGGGGAATTAGATGCGGGCAAACAGAGGCGGGGAATCAGATATGGTGAATCAGAGGTGGGGAATCAGAGGTTGTGAATCAGAGATGGGGAATCACAGGCGGGAAATCAGAGGCAGGGAATCAGAGCTGGGGAATCAGAGGCGGGGAATCAGAGCTGGGGAATCAGAGGCAGGGAATCAGAGTTGGGGATTCAGAGGCGGGGAATCAGAGCTGGGGAATCAGAGGCGGGGAATCAGAGGCAGGGAATCAGAGGCGGGGAATCAGAGGCAGGGAATCAGATATGGGGATTCAGAGGTGGGGAATCAGAGGTTGGGAATCAGAGGCAGGGAATCGGAGGCAGGGAATCAGAGGCAGGGAATCAGATGTGGGGAATCAGAGGCGGGGAATCAGAGCTGGGGAATCAGAGGCGGGGAATCAGAGTTTGGGAATCAGAGGCGGGGAATTAGATATGGGGAAACAGAGGCGGGGAATCAGAGGTGGGTAAACAGAGCTGGTGAATCAGAGGCGGGGAATCAGAGTTGGGGAATCAGAGGCGGGGAATCAGATATGGGGAATCAGAGGCGGGGAATCAGAGGCGCGGAAAGAGAGGCGGGGAATCAGATATGGGGAATCAGAGGTGGGGAATCCGGGGCGGGGTATCAGAGACTGGGTATCAGACACGGGGATTCAGAGGCGGGGAATCAGAGGCGGGGAATCAGAGCTGGGGAATCAGAGGCGGGGAATCAGAGTTGGGGAATCAGAGGCGGGGAATCAGATATGGGGAAACAGAGGCGGGGAATCAGAGGCGGGGAAACAGAGGCGGGGAATCTGACATGGGGAATCAGAGGTGGCGAATGAAAGGAAGTGAATCAGAGATGGGGAATCAGAGGTGGGGAATCAGAGGCAGGGAATCAAACACGGTGAATCAGAGGCAGGGAATCAGAGCTGGGGTATCAGAGGCGGGGAATCAGAGTTTGGGAATCAGAGGCGGGGAATTAGATATGGGGAAACAGAGGCGGGGAATCAGAGGCGGGGAAACAGAGCTGGGGAATCAGAGGCGGGGAGTCAGAGTTGGGGAATCAGAGGCGGGTAATCAGATATGGGGAATCAGAGGTGGGGAATCAGAGGCGCGGAAAGATAGGCGGGAAATCAGATATGGGGAATCAGAGGCGGGGAATCAGAGCTGGGGAATCAGAGGCAGGGAATCAGAGTTGGGGATTCAGAGGCGGGGAATCAGAGCTGGGGAATCAGAGGCGGGGAATCAGAGGCAGGGAATCAGAGGCGGGGAATCAGAGGCAGGGAATCAGATATGGGGATTCAGAGGTGGGGAATCAGAGGTTGGGAATCAGAGGCAGGGAATCGGAGGCAGGGAATCAGAGGCAGGGAATCAGATGTGGGGAATCAGAGGCGGGGAATCAGAGCTGGGGAATCAGAGGCGGGGAATCAGAGGCGCAGAAACAGAGGCGGGGTATCAGATATGGGGAATCAGAGGTGGGGAATCAGATACGGGGAATCAGAGGTGGGGAATCAGAGGCGGTGAATCAGAGGCGGGGAATCAGAGGCGGGGAATCAGAGCTGGGGAATCAGAGGCCGGGAATCAGAGTTGGGGATTCAGAGGCGGGGAATCAGATATGGGGAAACAGAGGCGGGGAATTAGAGGCGGGCAAACAGAGGCGGGGAATCAGATATGGTGAATCAGAGGTGGGGAATCAGAGGTTGTGAATCAGAGATGGGGAATCACAGGCGGGAAATAAGAGGCAGGGAATCAGAGCTGGGGAATCAGAGGCGGGGAATCAGAGCTGGGGAATCAGAGGCAGGGAATCAGAGTTGGGGATTCAGAGGCGGGGAATCAGAGCTGGGGAATCAGAGGCGGGGAATCAGAGGCAGGGAATCAGAGGCGGGGAGTCAGAGGCAGGGAATCAGATATGGGGATTCAGAGGTGGGGAATCAGAGGTTGGGAATCAGAGGCAGGGAATCGGAGGCAGGGAATCAGAGGCAGGGAATCAGATGTGGGGAATCAGAGGCGGGGAATCAGAGCTGGGGAATCAGAGGCGGGGAATCAGAGTTTGGGAATCAGAGGCGGGGAATTAGATATGGGGAAACAGAGGCGGGGAATCAGAGGTGGGGAAACAGAGCTGGTGAATCAGAGGCGGGGAATCAGAGATGGGGAATCAGAGGCGGGGAAACAGATATGGGGAATCAGAGGCGGGGAATCAGAGGCGCGGAAAGAGAGGCGGGGAATCAGATATGGGGAATCAGAGGTGGGGAATCAGGGGCGGGGAATGAGAGGCCGGGAATCAGAGGCCGGGGAATCAGAGGCGGGGAATCAGAGATGGGGAATCAAAGGCTGGGAATCAAACACGGGGAATCAGAGCTAAGAATCAGAGGCGGGGAATCAGAGTTGGGGAATCAGATATGAGGAATCAGAGGTGGGGAATCAGGGGCGGGGAATCAGTGGCAGGGAATCAGAGGCGGGGAATCAGATACGGGGAATCAGAGGCAGGGAATCAGACACGGGGAATCAGAGGCGGGGAATCAGAGATGGGGAATCAGAGGCGGTGAAACAGAGGCAGGGAATCGGATGCCGGGAATCAGAGGCGGGGAATCAGAGCTGGGGAATCAGAGGCGGGGAATCAGAGTTGGGGAATCAGAGGCGGGGAATCAGATATGGTGAATCAGAGGTGGGGAATCAGAGGTTGTGAATCAGAGATGGGGAATCACAGGCGGGAAATCAGAGGCAGGGAATCAGAGGTGGGGAATCAGATATGGGGAAACAGAGGTGGGGAATCAGAGGCAGGGAAACAGAGGTGGGGAATCAGATATGGGGAATCAGAGGTCGGGAATCAGAGGCGGTGAATCAGAGGCAAGGAATCCGACACCGGGAATCAGAGATGGGGAATCAGAGGCGGGGAATCAGAGTTGGGGAATCAGAGGCGGGGAATCAGATATGGGGAAACAGATATGGGGAAACAGAGGCGGGGAATCAGAGGTGGGGATTCAGAGGCGGGGAATCAGATATGGGGAAACAGAGGCGGGGAATTAGAGGCGGGCAAACAGAGGCGGGGAATCAGATATGGTGAATCAGAGGTGGGGAATCAGAGGTTGTGAATCAGAGATGGGGAATCACAGGCGGGAAATCAGAGGCAGGGAATCAGAGCTGGGGAATCAGAGGCAGGGAATCAGAGCTGGGGAATCAGAGGCAGGGAATCAGAGTTGGGGAATCAGAGGCGGGGAATCAGATATGGGGAATCAGAGGCGGGGAATCAGAGGCGCGGAAAGAGAGGCGGGGCATCAGATATGGGGAATCAGAGGTGGGGAATCAGATATGGGGAAACAGAGGCGGGGAATCAGAGGCGGGGAAACAGAGGTGGGGAATCTGATATGGGGAATCAGAGGTGGCGAATGAAAGGCGGTGAATCAGAGATGGGGAATCAGAGGCGGGGAATCAGAGGCAGGGAATCAAACACGGGGAATCAGAGGTGGGGAATCAGAGCTGGGGAATCAGAGGCGGGGAATCAGAGTTGGGGAATCAGAGGCGGGGAATCAGATATGGGGAAACAAAGGTGGGGAATCAGAGGCAGGGAAACAGAGGTGGGGAATCAGATATGGGGAATCAGAGGTGGGGAATCAGAGGTTGGGAAACAGAGGCAGGGAATCAGAGGCGGGGAGTCAAAGGCGGGAAATCAGAGGCAGGGAATAAGATGTGCGGAATCAGAGATGGGGAATCAGAGGCAGCGAATCAGAGGCGGGGAACCAGAGGCGGGGAATGAGAGGCCGGGAATCAGAGGCCGGGAATGAGAGGCTGGGAATCAGTGGCCGGGAATCAGAGGCCGGGAATCATAGATGGGGAATCAGAGGCGGGGAATCAGAGGCGGGGAATCAGAGGCGCAGAAACAGAGGCGGGGTATCAGATATGGGGAATCAGAGGTGGGGAATCAGATACGGGGAATCAGAGGTGGGGAATCAGAGGCGGTGAATCAGAGGCGGGGAATCAGAGGCGGGGAATCAGACGCCGGGAATCAGAGGCAGGGAATCAGAGTTGGGGATTCAGAGGCGGGGAATCAGATATGGGGAAACAGAGGCGGGGAATTAGATGCGGGCAAACAGAGGCGGGGAATCAGATATGGTGAATCAGAGGTGGGGAATCAGAGGTTGTGAATCAGAGATGGGGAATCACAGGCGGGAAATCAGAGGCAGGGAATCAGAGCTGGGGAATCAGAGGCGGGGAATCAGAGCTGGGGAATCAGAGGCAGGGAATCAGAGTTGGGGATTCAGAGGCGGGGAATCAGAGCTGGGGAATCAGAGGCGGGGAATCAGAGGCAGGGAATCAGAGGCGGGGAATCAGAGGCAGGGAATCAGATATGGGGATTCAGAGGTGGGGAATCAGAGGTTGGGAATCAGAGGCAGGGAATCGGAGGCAGGGAATCAGAGGCAGGGAATCAGATGTGGGGAATCAGAGGCGGGGAATCAGAGCTGGGGAATCAGAGGCGGGGAATCAGAGTTTGGGAATCAGAGGCGGGGAATTAGATATGGGGAAACAGAGGCGGGGAATCAGAGGTGGGGAAACAGAGCTGGTGAATCAGAGGCGGGGAATCAGAGTTGGGGAATCAGAGGCGGGGAATCAGATATGGGGAATCAGAGGCGGGGAATCAGAGGCGCGGAAAGAGAGGCGGGGAATCAGATATGGGGAATCAGAGGTGGGGAATCCGGGGCGGGGTATCAGAGACTGGGTATCAGACACGGGGATTCAGAGGCGGGGAATCAGAGGCGGGGAATCAGAGCTGGGGAATCAGAGGCGGGGAATCAGAGTTGGGGAATCAGAGGCGGGGAATCAGATATGGGGAAACAGAGGCGGGGAATCAGAGGCGGGGAAACAGAGGCGGGGAATCTGATATGGGGAATCAGAGGTGGCGAATGAAAGGAAGTGAATCAGAGATGGGGAATCAGAGGTGGGGAATCAGAGGCAGGGAATCAAACACGGTGAATCAGAGGCAGGGAATCAGAGCTGGGGTATCAGAGGCGGGGAATCAGAGTTTGGGAATCAGAGGCGGGGAATTAGATATGGGGAAACAGAGGCGGGGAATCAGAGGCGGGGAAACAGAGCTGGGGAATCAGAGGCGGGGAGTCAGAGTTGGGGAATCAGAGGCGGGTAATCAGATATGGGGAATCAGAGGCGGGGAATCAGAGGCGCGGAAAGATAGGCGGGAAATCAGATATGGGGAATCAGAGGCGGGGAATCAGAGCTGGGGAATCAGAGGCAGGGAATCAGAGTTGGGGATTCAGAGGCGGGGAATCAGAGCTGGGGAATCAGAGGCGGGGAATCAGAGGCAGGGAATCAGAGGCGGGGAATCAGAGGCAGGGAATCAGATATGGGGATTCAGAGGTGGGGAATCAGAGGTTGGGAATCAGAGGCAGGGAATCGGAGGCAGGGAATCAGAGGCAGGGAATCAGATGTGGGGAATCAGAGGCGGGGAATCAGAGCTGGGGAATCAGAGGCGGGGAATCAGAGGCGCAGAAACAGAGGCGGGGTATCAGATATGGGGAATCAGAGGTGGGGAATCAGATACGGGGAATCAGAGGTGGGGAATCAGAGGCGGTGAATCAGAGGCGGGGAATCAGAGGCGGGGAATCAGAGCTGGGGAATCAGAGGCCGGGAATCAGAGTTGGGGATTCAGAGGCGGGGAATCAGATATGGGGAAACAGAGGCGGGGAATTAGAGGCGGGCAAACAGAGGCGGGGAATCAGATATGGTGAATCAGAGGTGGGGAATCAGAGGTTGTGAATCAGAGATGGGGAATCACAGGCGGGAAATCAGAGGCAGGGAATCAGAGCTGGGGAATCAGAGGCGGGGAATCAGAGCTGGGGAATCAGAGGCAGGGAATCAGAGTTGGGGATTCAGAGGCGGGGAATCAGAGCTGGGGAATCAGAGGCGGGGAATCAGAGGCAGGGAATCAGAGGCGGGGAGTCAGAGGCAGGGAATCAGATATGGGGATTCAGAGGTGGGGAATCAGAGGTTGGGAATCAGAGGCAGGGAATCGGAGGCAGGGAATCAGAGGCAGGGAATCAGATGTGGGGAATCAGAGGCGGGGAATCAGAGCTGGGGAATCAGAGGCGGGGAATCAGAGTTTGGGAATCAGAGGCGGGGAATTAGATATGGGGAAACAGAGGCGGGGAATCAGAGGTGGGGAAACAGAGGCGGGGAATCAGAGATGGGGAATCAGAGGCGGGGAAACAGATATGGGGAATCAGAGGCGGGGAATCAGAGGCGCGGAAAGAGAGGCGGGGAATCAGATATGGGGAATCAGAGGTGGGGAATCAGGGGCGGGGAATGAGAGGCCGGGAATCAGAGGCCGGGGAATCAGAGGCGGGGAATCAGAGATGGGGAATCAAAGGCTGGGAATCAAACACGGGGAATCAGAGCTAAGAATCAGAGGCGGGGAATCAGAGTTGGGGAATCAGATATGAGGAATCAGAGGTGGGGAATCAGGGGCGGGGAATCAGTGGCAGGGAATCAGAGGCGGGGAATCAGATACGGGGAATCAGAGGCAGGGAATCAGACACGGGGAATCAGAGGCGGGGAATCAGAGATGGGGAATCAGAGGCGGTGAATCAGAGGCAGGGAATCGGATGCCGGGAATCAGAGGCGGGGACTCAGAGCTGGGGAATCAGAGGCGGGGAATCAGAGTTGGGGAATCAGAGGCGGGGAATCAGATATGGTGAATCAGAGGTGGGGAATCAGAGGTTGTGAATCAGAGATGGGGAATCACAGGCGGGAAATCAGAGGCAGGGAATCAGAGGTGGGGAATCAGATATGGGGAAACAGAGGTGGGGAATCAGAGGCAGGGAAACAGAGGTGGGGAATCAGATATGGGGAATCAGAGGTGGGGAATCAGAGGCCGGGAATCAGAGGCGGTGAATCAGAGGCAAGGAATCCGACACCGGGAATCAGAGATGGGGAATCAGAGGCGGGGAATCAAACACGGGGAAACAGAGCTGGGGAATCAGATATGGGGAAACAAAGGTGGGGAATCAGAGGCAGGGAAACAGAGGTGGGGAATCAGAGGCAGGGAATCAAACACGGGGAATCAGAGGTGGGGAATCAGAGCTGGGGAATCAGAGGCGGGGAATCAGAGTTGGGGAATCAGAGGCGGGGAATCAGATATGGGGAATCAGAGGTGGGGAATCAGAGGTTGGGAAACAGAGGCAGGGAATCAGAGGCGGGGAGTCAAAGGCGGGAAATCAGAGGCAGGGAATAAGATGTGCGGAATCAGAGATGGGGAATCAGAGGCAGCGAATCAGAGGCGGGGAACCAGAGGCGGGGAATGAGAGGCCGGGAATCAGAGGCCGGGAGTGAGAGGCTGGGAATCAGTGGCCGGGAATCTGAGGCCGGGAATCATAGATGGGGAATCAGAGGCGGGGAATCAGAGGCGGGGAATCAGAGGCGCAGAAACAGAGGCGGGGTATCAGATATGGGGAATCAGAGGTGGGGAATCAGATACGGGGAATCAGAGGTGGGGAATCAGAGGCGGTGAATCAGAGGCGGGGAATCAGAGGCGGGGAATCAGAGGCCGGGAATGAGAGGCCGGGAATCAGAGGCCGGGAAATAGAGGCCGGGAATCAGAGATGGGGAATCAGAGGCGGGGAATCAAACACGGGGAATCAGAGCTGGGGAATCAGAGGCGGGGAATCAGAGTTTGGGAATCAGAGGCGGGGAATCAAATATGGTGAAACAGAGGCGGGGAATCAGAGGCGGGGAATCAGAGGCGCAGAAACAGAGGCGGGGTATCAGATATGGGGAATCAGAGGTGGGGAATCAGGGGCGGGGTATCAGAGGCTGGGTATCAGACACGGGGATTCAGAGGCGGGGAATCAGAGATGGGGAATCAGAGGCGGGGAATCAGAGGCAGGGAATCAGACGCAGGGAATCAGAGGCTGGGAATCAGAGCCTGGGAATCAGAGGCGGGGAATCAGAGGCAGGGAAAGAGAGGCGGGGAATCAGATATGGGGACTCAGAGGTGGGGAATCAGAGGTTGGGAATCAGAGGCAGGGAATCAGAGGCGGGGAATCAGAGGCGGGGAATCAGAGGCAGGGTTTCGGATGTGCGGAATCAGAGATGGGGAATCAGAGGTGGGGAATCAGAGTCCAGGAATCAGAGATGGGGAATCAGAGGCGGGGAATCAGAGGCGGAAAAACATAGGTGGGGAATCAGATACGGCGAATCAGAGGTGGGGAATCAGAGGCGGTGAATCAGAGATGGGGAATCAGAGGCGGGGAATCAGAGGCTGGAAATCAGACACGGGGAATCAGAGGCTGTGAATCAAAGGCGGGGAATCAGAGGCGGGTAATCAGAGCTGGGGAATCAGAGGCAGGGAATCAGAGTTGGGGATTCAGAGGCGGGGAATCAGATATGGGGAAACAGAGGCGGGGAATTAGAGGCGGGCAAACAGAGGCGGGGAATCAGATATGGTGAATCAGAGGTGGGGAATCAGAGGTTGTGAATCAGAGATGGGGAATCACAGGCGGGAAATCAGAGGCAGGGAATCAGAGCTGGGGAATCAAAGGCAGGGAATCAGAGCTGGGGAATCAGAGGCAGGGAATCAGAGTTGGGGAATCAGAGGCGGGGAATCAGATATGGGGAATCAGAGGCGGGGAATCAGAGGCGCGGAAAGAGAGGCGGGGCATCAGATATGGGGAATCAGAGGTGGGGAATCAGATATGGGGAAACAGAGGCGGGGAATCAGAGGCGGGGAAACAGAGGTGGGGAATCTGATATGGGGAATCAGAGGTGGCGAATGAAAGGCGGTGAATCAGAGATGGGGAATCAGAGGCGGGGAATCAGAGGCAGGGAATCAAACACGGGGAATCAGAGGTGGGGAATCAGAGCTGGGGAATCAGAGGCGGGGAATCAGAGTTGGGGAATCAGAGGCGGGGAATCAGATATGGGGAAACAAAGGTGGGGAATCAGAGGCAGGGAAACAGAGGTGGGGAATCAGATATGGGGAATCAGAGGTGGGGAATCAGAGGTTGGGAAACAGAGGCAGGGAATCAGAGGCGGGGAGTCAAAGGCGGGAAATCAGAGGCAGGGAATAAGATGTGCGGAATCAGAGATGGGGAATCAGAGGCAGCGAATCAGAGGCGGGGAACCAGAGGCGGGGAATGAGAGGCCGGGAATCAGAGGCCGGGAATGAGAGGCTGGGAATCAGTGGCCGGGAATCAGAGGCCGGGAATCATAGATGGGGAATCAGAGGCGGGGAATCAGAGGCGGGGAATCAGAGGCGCAGAAACAGAGGCGGGGTATCAGATATGGGGAATCAGAGGTGGGGAATCAGATACGGGGAATCAGAGGTGGGGAATCAGAGGCGGTGAATCAGAGGCGGGGAATCAGAGGCGGGGAATCAGAGGCCGGGAATCAGAGGCAGGGAATCAGAGTTGGGGATTCAGAGGCGGGGAATCAGATATGGGGAAACAGAGGCGGGGAATTAGATGCGGGCAAACAGAGGCGGGGAATCAGATATGGTGAATCAGAGGTGGGGAATCAGAGGTTGTGAATCAGAGATGGGGAATCACAGGCGGGAAATCAGAGGCAGGGAATCAGAGCTGGGGAATCAGAGGCGGGGAATCAGAGCTGGGGAATCAGAGGCAGGGAATCAGAGTTGGGGATTCAGAGGCGGGGAATCAGAGCTGGGGAATCAGAGGCGGGGAATCAGAGGCAGGGAATCAGAGGCGGGGAATCAGAGGCAGGGAATCAGATATGGGGATTCAGAGGTGGGGAATCAGAGGTTGGGAATCAGAGGCAGGGAATCGGAGGCAGGGAATCAGAGGCAGGGAATCAGATGTGGGGAATCAGAGGCGGGGAATCAGAGCTGGGGAATCAGAGGCGGGGAATCAGAGTTTGGGAATCAGAGGCGGGGAATTAGATATGGGGAAACAGAGGCGGGGAATCAGAGGTGGGGAAACAGAGCTGGTGAATCAGAGGTGGGGAATCAGAGTTGGGGAATCAGAGGCGGGGAATCAGATATGGGGAATAAGAGGCGGGGAATCAGAGGCGCGGAAAGAGAGGCGGGGAATCAGATATGGGGAATCAGAGGTGGGGAATCCGGGGCGGGGTATCAGAGACTGGGTATCAGACACGGGGATTCAGAGGCGGGGAATCAGAGGCGGGGAATCAGAGCTGGGGAATCAGAGGCGGGGAATCAGAGTTGGGGAATCAGAGGCGGGGAATCAGATATGGGGAAACAGAGGCGGGGAATCAGAGGCGGGGAAACAGAGGCGGGGAATCTGATATGGGGAATCAGAGGTGGCGAATGAAAGGAAGTGAATCAGAGATGGGGAATCAGAGGTGGGGAATCAGAGGCAGGGAATCAAACACGGTGAATCAGAGGCAGGGAATCAGAGCTGGGGTATCAGAGGCGGGGAATCAGAGTTTGGGAATCAGAGGCGGGGAATTAGATATGGGGAAACAGAGGCGGGGAATCAGAGGCGGGGAAACAGAGCTGGGGAATCAGAGGCGGGGAGTCAGAGTTGGGGAATCAGAGGCGGGTAATCAGATATGGGGAATCAGAGGCGGGGAATCAGAGGCGCGGAAAGATAGGCGGGAAATCAGATATGGGGAATCAGAGGCGGGGAATCAGAGCTGGGGAATCAGAGGCAGGGAATCAGAGTTGGGGATTCAGAGGCGGGGAATCAGAGCTGGGGAATCAGAGGCGGGGAATCAGAGGCAGGGAATCAGAGGCGGGGAATCAGAGGCAGGGAATCAGATATGGGGATTCAGAGGTGGGGAATCAGAGGTTGGGAATCAGAGGCAGGGAATCGGAGGCAGGGAATCAGAGGCAGGGAATCAGATGTGGGGAATCAGAGGCGGGGAATCAGAGCTGGGGAATCAGAGGCGGGGAATCAGAGGCGCAGAAACAGAGGCGGGGTATCAGATATGGGGAATCAGAGGTGGGGAATCAGATACGGGGAATCAGAGGTGGGGAATCAGAGGCGGTGAATCAGAGGCGGGGAATCAGAGGCGGGGAATCAGAGCTGGGGAATCAGAGGCCGGGAATCAGAGTTGGGGATTCAGAGGCGGGGAATCAGATATGGGGAAACAGAGGCGGGGAATTAGAGGCGGGCAAACAGAGGCGGGGAATCAGATATGGTGAATCAGAGGTGGGGAATCAGAGGTTGTGAATCAGAGATGGGGAATCACAGGCGGGAAATCAGAGGCAGGGAATCAGAGCTGGGGAATCAGAGGCGGGGAATCAGAGCTGGGGAATCAGAGGCAGGGAATCAGAGTTGGGGATTCAGAGGCGGGGAATCAGAGCTGGGGAATCAGAGGCGGGGAATCAGAGGCAGGGAATCAGAGGCGGGGAGTCAGAGGCAGGGAATCAGATATGGGGATTCAGAGGTGGGGAATCAGAGGTTGGGAATCAGAGGCAGGGAATCGGAGGCAGGGAATCAGAGGCAGGGAATCAGATGTGGGGAATCAGAGGCGGGGAATCAGAGCTGGGGAATCAGAGGCGGGGAATTAGATATGGGGAAACAGAGGCGGGGAATCAGAGGTGGGGAAACAGAGCTGGTGAATCAGAGGCGGGGAATCAGAGATGGGGAATCAGAGGCGGGGAATCAGATATGGGGAAACAGAGGCGGGGAATTAGATGCGGGCAAACAGAGGCGGGGAATCAGATATGGTGAATCAGAGGTGGGGAATCAGAGGTTGTGAATCAGAGATGGGGAATCACAGGCGGGAAATCAGAGGCAGGGAATCAGAGCTGGGGAATCAGAGGCGGGGAATCAGAGCTGGGGAATCAGAGGCAGGGAATCAGAGTTGGGGATTCAGAGGCGGGGAATCAGAGCTGGGGAATCAGAGGCGGGGAATCAGAGGCAGGGAATCAGAGGCGGGGAATCAGAGGCAGGGAATCAGATATGGGGATTCAGAGGTGGGGAATCAGAGGTTGGGAATCAGAGGCAGGGAATCGGAGGCAGGGAATCAGAGGCAGGGAATCAGATGTGGGGAATCAGAGGCGGGGAATCAGAGCTGGGGAATCAGAGGCGGGGAATCAGAGTTTGGGAATCAGAGGCGGGGAATTAGATATGGGGAAACAGAGGCGGGGAATCAGAGGTGGGGAAACAGAGCTGGTGAATCAGAGGCGGGGAATCAGAGTTGGGGAATCAGAGGCGGGGAATCAGATATGGGGAATAAGAGGCGGGGAATCAGAGGCGCGGAAAGAGAGGCGGGGAATCAGATATGGGGAATCAGAGGTGGGGAATCCGGGGCGGGGTATCAGAGACTGGGTATCAGACACGGGGATTCAGAGGCGGGGAATCAGAGGCGGGGAATCAGAGCTGGGGAATCAGAGGCGGGGAATCAGAGTTGGGGAATCAGAGGCGGGGAATCAGATATGGGGAAACAGAGGCGGGGAATCAGAGGCGGGGAAACAGAGGCGGGGAATCTGATATGGGGAATCAGAGGTGGCGAATGAAAGGAAGTGAATCAGAGATGGGGAATCAGAGGTGGGGAATCAGAGGCAGGGAATCAAACACGGTGAATCAGAGGCAGGGAATCAGAGCTGGGGTATCAGAGGCGGGGAATCAGAGTTTGGGAATCAGAGGCGGGGAATTAGATATGGGGAAACAGAGGCGGGGAATCAGAGGCGGGGAAACAGAGCTGGGGAATCAGAGGCGGGGAGTCAGAGTTGGGGAATCAGAGGCGGGTAATCAGATATGGGGAATCAGAGGCGGGGAATCAGAGGCGCGGAAAGATAGGCGGGAAATCAGATATGGGGAATCAGAGGCGGGGAATCAGAGCTGGGGAATCAGAGGCAGGGAATCAGAGTTGGGGATTCAGAGGCGGGGAATCAGAGCTGGGGAATCAGAGGCGGGGAATCAGAGGCAGGGAATCAGAGGCGGGGAATCAGAGGCAGGGAATCAGATATGGGGATTCAGAGGTGGGGAATCAGAGGTTGGGAATCAGAGGCAGGGAATCGGAGGCAGGGAATCAGAGGCAGGGAATCAGATGTGGGGAATCAGAGGCGGGGAATCAGAGCTGGGGAATCAGAGGCGGGGACTCAGAGGCGCAGAAACAGAGGCGGGGTATCAGATATGGGGAATCAGAGGTGGGGAATCAGATACGGGGAATCAGAGGTGGGGAATCAGAGGCGGTGAATCAGAGGCGGGGAATCAGAGGCGGGGAATCAGAGCTGGGGAATCAGAGGCCGGGAATCAGAGTTGGGGATTCAGAGGCGGGGAATCAGATATGGGGAAACAGAGGCGGGGAATTAGAGGCGGGCAAACAGAGGCGGGGAATCAGATATGGTGAATCAGAGGTGGGGAATCAGAGGTTGTGAATCAGAGATGGGGAATCACAGGCGGGAAATCAGAGGCAGGGAATCAGAGCTGGGGAATCAGAGGCGGGGAATCAGAGCTGGGGAATCAGAGGCAGGGAATCAGAGTTGGGGATTCAGAGGCGGGGAATCAGAGCTGGGGAATCAGAGGCGGGGAATCAGAGGCAGGGAATCAGAGGCGGGGAGTCAGAGGCAGGGAATCAGATATGGGGATTCAGAGGTGGGGAATCAGAGGTTGGGAATCAGAGGCAGGGAATCGGAGGCAGGGAATCAGAGGCAGGGAATCAGATGTGGGGAATCAGAGGCGGGGAATCAGAGCTGGGGAATCAGAGGCGGGGAATCAGAGTTTGGGAATCAGAGGCGGGGAATTAGATATGGGGAAACAGAGGCGGGGAATCAGAGGTGGGGAAACAGAGCTGGTGAATCAGAGGCGGGGAATCAGAGATGGGGAATCAGAGGCGGGGAAACAGATATGGGGAATCAGAGGCGGGGAATCAGAGGCGCGGAAAGAGAGGCGGGGAATCAGATATGGGGAATCAGAGGTGGGGAATCAGGGGCGGGGAATGAGAGGCCGGGAATCAGAGGCCGGGGAATCAGAGGCGGGGAATCAGAGATGGGGAATCAAAGGCTGGGAATCAAACACGGGGAATCAGAGCTAAGAATCAGAGGCGGGGAATCAGAGTTGGGGAATCAGATATGAGGAATCAGAGGTGGGGAATCAGGGGCGGGGAATCAGTGGCAGGGAATCAGAGGCGGGGAATCAGATACGGGGAATCAGAGGCAGGGAATCAGACACGGGGAATCAGAGGCGGGGAATCAGAGATGGGGAATCAGAGGCGGTGAATCAGAGGCAGGGAATCGGATGCCGGGAATCAGAGGCGGGGAATCAGAGCTGGGGAATCAGAGGCGGGGAATCAGAGTTGGGGAATCAGAGGCGGGGAATCAGATATGGTGAATCAGAGGTGGGGAATCAGAGGTTGTGAATCAGAGATGGGGAATCACAGGCGGGAAATCAGAGGCAGGGAATCAGAGGTGGGGAATCAGATATGGGGAAACAGAGGTGGGGAATCAGAGGCAGGGAAACAGAGGTGGGGAATCAGATATGGGGAATCAGAGGTGGGGAATCAGAGGCCGGGAATCAGAGGCGGTGAATCAGAGGCAAGGAATCCGACACCGGGAATCAGAGATGGGGAATCAGAGGCGGGGAATCAAACACGGGGAAACAGAGCTGGGGAATCAGAGGCGGGGAATCAGAGTTGGGGAATCAGAGGCGGGGAATCAGATATGGGGAAACAGATATGGGGAAACAGAGGCGGGGAATCAGAGGTGGGGAAACAGAGCTGGTGAATCAGAGGCGGGGAATCAGAGATGGGGAATCAGAGGCAGGGAATCAAACACGGTGAATCAGAGGCAGGGAATCAGAGCTGGGGATTCAGAGGCGGGGTATCAGAGCTGGGGAATCAGAGGCGGGGAATCAGAGGCAGGGAATCAGAGGCGGGGAATCAGAGGCAGGGAATCAGATGTGGGGAATCAGAGGCGGGGAATCAGAGCTGGGGAATCAGAGGCGGGGAATCAGAGGCAGGGAATCAGAGGCGGGGAATCAGAGGCAGGGAATCAGATGTGGGGAATCAGAGGCGGGGAATCAGAGCTGGGGAATCAGAGGCGGGGAATCAGAGTTGGGGAATCAGAGGCGGGGAATCAGATATGGGGAAGCAGAGGTGGGGAATCAGAGGCGCGGAAAGAGAGGCGGGGAATCAGATATGGGGAATCAGATGTGGGGAATCAGATATGGGGAAACAGAGGAGGGGAATCAGAGGCGGGGAAACAGAGGTGGGGAATCTGATATGGGGAATCAGAGGTGGCGAATGAAAGGCGGTGAATCTGAGATGGGGAATCAGAGGCGGGGAATCAGAGGCAGGGAATCAAACACGGGGAATCAGAGGTGGGGAATCAGAGCTGGGGAATCAGAGGCGGGGAATCAGAGTTGGGGAATCAGAGGCAGCGAATCAGAGGCGGGGAAACAAAGGCGGGGAATCAGAGGCCGGGAATCAGAGGCCGGGCATGAGAGGCCGGGAATCAGAGGCCGGGAATCAGAGGCCGGGAATCAGAGATGGGGAATCAGAGGCGGGGAATCAAACACGGGGAATCAGAGCTGGGGAATCAGAGGCGGGGAATCAGAGTTGGGGAATCAGAGTCGGGGAATCAGATATGGGGCAACAGAGGCGGGGAATCAGAGGCGGGGAATCAGAGGCGCAGAAACAGAGGCGGGGTATCAGATATGGGGAATCAGAGGTGGGGAATCAGGGGCGGGGTATCAGAAGCTGGGTATCAGACACGGGGATTCAGAGGCGGGGAATCAGAGATGGGGAATCAGAGGCGGGGAATCAGAGGCAGGGAATGAGACGCGGGGAATCAGAGGCAGGGAATCAGAGCCTGGGAATCAGAGGCGGGGTATCAGAGGCGGGGTAACAGAGGCGGGGATTCAGAGTTGGGGAATCAGAGGCGGGGAATCAGATATGGGGAGTCAGAGGCGGGGAATCAGAGGCAGGGAATCAGATGTGCGGAATCAGAGATGGGGAATCAGAGGCGGGGAATCAGAGGCAGGGAATCAGACGCGGGGAATCAGAGGCAGGGAATCAGACCCTGGGAATAAGAGGCGGGGTATCAGAGGCGGGGAAACAGAGGCGGGGAATCAGATATGGGGACTCAGAGGTGGGGAATCAGAGGTTGGGAATCAGAGGAAGGGAATCAGAGGCGGGGAATCAGAGGCGGGGAATCAGAGGCAGGGATTCGGATGTGCGGAATATGAGAAGGGGAATCAGAGGTGGGGAATCAGAGTCCAGGAATCAGAGAAGGGGAATCAGAGGCGGGGAATCAGAGGCGGGAAAACATAGGTGGGGAATCAGATACGGGGAATAAGAGGTGGGGAATCAGAGGCGGTGAATCAGAGATGGGGAATCAGAGGCGGGGAATTAGAGGCTGGAAATCAGACACGGGGAATCAGAGGCTGTGAATCAGAGGCGGGGAATCAGAGGCGGGGAATCAGAGCTGGGGAATCAGAGGCAGGGAATCAGAGTTGGGGATTCAGAGGCGGGTAATCAGATATGGGGAAACAGAGGCGGGGAATTAGAGGCGAGCAAACAGAGGCGGGGAATCAGATATGGTGAATCAGAGGTTTGGAATCAGAGGTTGTGAAACAGAGATGGGGAATCACTGGCGGGAAATCAGAGGCAGGAAATCAGAGCTGGCGAATCAGAGGCGGGGAATCAGAGCTGGGGAATCACAGGCGGGGAATCAGAGTTTGGGAATCAGAGGCGGGGAATTAGATTTGGGGAAACAGAGGCGGGCAATCAGAGGTGGGGAAACAGAACTGGGGAATCAGAGGCGTGGAATCAGAGTTGGGGAATCAGAGGCGGGGAATCAGATATGGGGAATCAGAGGTGGGGAATCAGAGGCGCGGAAAGAGAGGCGGGGAATCAGATATGGGGAATCAGAGGTGGGGATCAGGGGCGGGGTATCAGAGGCTGGGTATCAGTCACGGGGATTCAGATGCGGGGAATCAGAGCTGGGTAATCAGAGGCGGGGAATCAGAGTTGGGGAATCAGAGGCGGGGAATCAGATATGGGGAAACAGAGGCGGGGAATCAGAGGCGGGGAAACAGAGGCGGGGAATCTGATTGGGGAATCAGAGGTGGCGAATGAAAGGCGGTGAATCAGAGATGGGGAATCAAAGGCGGGGAATCAGAGGCAGGGAATCAAACACGGGGAATCAGAGGTGGGGAATCAGAGCTGGGGAATCAGTGGCGGGGAATCAGAGTTGGGGAATCAGAGGCGGAGAATCAGATATGGGGAAACAGAGGTGGGGAATCAGAGGCAGGGAAACAGAGGTGGGGAATCAGATATGGGGAATCAGAGGTGGGGAATCAAAGGTTTGGAAACAGAGGCAGGGAATCAGAGGCGGGGAGTCAGAGGCGGGGAATCAGATACAGGGAATCAGATGTGCGGAATCAGAGATGGGGAATCAGAGGCAGCGAATCAGAGGCAGGGAAGCAGAGGCGG
Organism: Narcine bancroftii; assembly: GCF_036971445.1. NCBI lineage: Eukaryota > Metazoa > Chordata > Chondrichthyes > Torpediniformes > Narcinidae > Narcine > Narcine bancroftii. The sequence goes on from NC_091474.1 coordinate 58,668,708, forward strand.
GGAATCAGAGGCTGGGAATCAGAGGCCGGGAATGAGAGGCCGGGAATCAGAGGCCGGGAATCAGAGGCCGCGAATCAGAGATGGGGAATCAGAGGCGGGGAATCAAACACGGGGAACCAGAGCTAGGGAATCAGAGGCGGGGAATCAGAGTTGGGGAATCAGAGGCGGGGAATCAGATATGGGGAAACAGAGGCGGGGAAACAGAGGCAGGGAATCAGAGGCGGGGAGTCAGAGGCAGGGAATCAGAGGCAGGGAATCAGATGTGCGGAATCAGAGATGGGGATTCAGGGGCAGCGAATCAGAGGCGGGGAACCAGAGGCGGGGAATCAGATATGGGGAATCAGAGGCGGGGAATCAGAGGCGCGGAAAGAGAGGCGGGGAATCAGATATGGGGAATCAGAGGTGGGGATCAGGGGCCGGGTATCAGAGGCTGGGTATCAGAAACGGGGATTCAGAGGCGGGGAATCAGAGATGGGGAATCAGAGGCGGGGAATCAGAGGCAGGGAATCAGACGCGGGGAATCAGATGCGGGGAATCAGAGCTGGGTAATCAGAGGCGGGGAATCAGAGGTGGGGAAACAGAGGCGGGGAATCTGATTGGGGAATCAGAGGTGGCGAATGAAAGGCGGTGAATCAGAGATGGGGAATCAAAGGCGGGGAATCAGAGGCAGGGAATCAAACACGGGGAATCAGAGCTGGGGAATCAGAGCTGGGGAATCAGTGGCGGGGAATCAGAGTTGGGGAATCAGAGGCGGAGAATCAGATATGGGGAAACAGAGGTGGGGAATCAGAGGCAGGGAAACAGAGGTGGGGAATCAGATATGGGGAATCAGAGGTGGGGAATCAAAGGTTTGGAAACAGAGGCAGGGAATCAGAGGCGGGGAGTCAGAGGCGGGGAATCAGATTCAGGGAATCAGATGTGCGGAATCAGAGATGGGGAATCAGAGGCAGCGAATCAGAGGCAGGGAACCAGAGGCGGGGAATCAGAGGCTGGGAATCAGAGGCCGGGAATGAGAGGCCGGGAATCAGAGGCCGGGAATCAGAGGCCGGGAATCAGAGATGGGGAAACAGAGGCGGGGAAACAGAGGCAGGGAATCAGAGGCGGGGAGTCAGAGGCGGGGAATCAGAGGCAGGGAATCAGATGTGCGGAATCAGAGATGGGGATTCAGGGGCAGCGAATCAGAGGCGGGGAACCAGAGGCGGGGAATCAGAGGCCGGGAATCAGAGGCCGGGAATGAGAGGCCGGGAATCAGAGGGCGGGAAATAGAGGCCGGGAATCAGAGATGGGGAATCAGAGGCGGGGAATCAAACACGGCGAATCAGAGCTGGGGAATCAGAGGCGAGTAATCAGAGTTGGGGAATCAGAGGCGGGGAATCAAATATGGTGAAACAGAGGCGGGGAATCAGAGGCGGGGAATCAGAGGCGCAGAAACAGAGGCGGGGTATCAGATATGGGGAATCAGAGGTGGGGAATCAGGGGCGGGGTATCAGAGGCTGGGTATCAGACACGGGGATTCAGAGGCGGGGAATCAGAGATGGGGAATCAGAGGCGGGGAATCAGAGGCAGGGAATCAGACGCGGGGAATCAGAGGCTGGGAATCAGAGCCTGGGAATCAGAGGCGGGGAATCAGAGGCAGGGAAAGAGAGGCGGGGAATCAGATATGGGGACTCAGAGGTGGGGAATCAGAGGTTGGGAATCAGAGGCAGGGAATCAGAGGCGGGGAATCAGAGGCGGGGAATCAGAGGCAGGGTTTCGGATGTGCGGAATCAGAGATGGGGAATCAGAGGTGGGGAATCAGAGTCCAGGAATCAGAGATGGGGAATCAGAGGCGGTGAATCAGAGGCGGAAAAACATAGGTGGGGAATCAGTTACGGCGAATCAGAGGTGGGGAATCAGAGGCGGTGAATCAGAGATGGGGAATCAGAGGCGGGGAATCAGAGGCTGGAAATCAGACACGGGGAATCAGAGGCTGTGAATCAAAGGCGGGGAATCAGAGGCGGGTAATCAGAGCTGGGGAATCAGAGGCAGGGAATCAGAGTTGGGGATTCAGAGGCGGGTAATCAGATATGGGGAAACAGAGGCGGGGAATTAGAGGCGAGCAAACAGAGGCGGGGAATCAGATATGGTGAATCAGAGGTTTGGAATCAGAGGTTGTGAAACAGAGATGGGGAATCACTGGCGGGAAATCAGAGGCAGGAAATCAGAGCTGGCGAATCAGAGGCGGGGAATCAGAGCTGGGGAATCACAGGCGGGGAATCAGAGTTTGGGAATCAGAGGCGGGGAATTAGATTTGGGGAAACAGAGGCGGGCAATCAGAGGTGGGGAAACAGAACTGGGGAATCAGAGGCGTGGAATCAGAGTTGGGGAATCAGAGGCGGGGAATCAGATATGGGGAATCAGAGGTGGGGAATCAGAGGCGCGGAAAGAGAGGCGGGGAATCAGATATGGGGAATCAGAGGTGGGGATCAGGGGCGGGGTATCAGAGGCTGGGTATCAGTCACGGGGATTCAGATGCGGGGAATCAGAGCTGGGTAATCAGAGGCGGGGAATCAGAGTTGGGGAATCAGAGGCGGGGAATCAGATATGGGGAAACAGAGGCGGGGAATCAGAGGCGGGGAAACAGAGGCGGGGAATCTGATTGGGGAATCAGAGGTGGCGAATGAAAGGCGGTGAATCAGAGATGGGGAATCAAAGGCGGGGAATCAGAGGCAGGGAATCAAACACGGGGAATCAGAGGTGGGGAATCAGAGCTGGGGAATCAGTGGCGGGGAATCAGAGTTGGGGAATCAGAGGCGGAGAATCAGATATGGGGAAACAGAGGTGGGGAATCAGAGGCAGGGAAACAGAGGTGGGGAATCAGATATGGGGAATCAGAGGTGGGGAATCAAAGGTTTGGAAACAGAGGCAGGGAATCAGAGGCGGGGAGTCAGAGGCGGGGAATCAGATACAGGGAATCAGATGTGCGGAATCAGAGATGGGGAATCAGAGGCAGCGAATCAGAGGCAGGGAAGCAGAGGCGGGGAGTCAGAGGCTGGGAATCAGAGGCCGGGAATGAGAGGCCGGGAATCAGAGGCCGGGAATCAGAGGCCGCGAATCAGAGATGGGGAATCAGAGGCGGGGAATCAAACACGGGGAACCAGAGCTAGGGAATCAGAGGCGGGGAATCAGAGTTGGGGAATCAGAGGCGGGGAATCAGATATGGGGAAACAGAGGCGGGGAAACAGAGGCAGGGAATCAGAGGCGGGGAGTCAGAGGCAGGGAATCAGAGGCAGGGAATCAGATGTGCGGAATCAGAGATGGGGATTCAGGGGCAGCGAATCAGAGGCGGGGAACCAGAGGCGGGGAATCAGATATGGGGAATCAGAGGCGGGGAATCAGAGGCGCGGAAAGAGAGGCGGGGAATCAGATATGGGGAATCAGAGGTGGGGATCAGGGGCCGGGTATCAGAGGCTGGGTATCAGAAACGGGGATTCAGAGGCGGGGAATCAGAGATGGGGAATCAGAGGCGGGGAATCAGAGGCAGGGAATCAGACGCGGGGAATCAGATGCGGGGAATCAGAGCTGGGTAATCAGAGGCGGGGAATCAGAGGTGGGGAAACAGAGGCGGGGAATCTGATTGGGGAATCAGAGGTGGCGAATGAAAGGCGGTGAATCAGAGATGGGGAATCAAAGGCGGGGAATCAGAGGCAGGGAATCAAACACGGGGAATCAGAGCTGGGGAATCAGAGCTGGGGAATCAGTGGCGGGGAATCAGAGTTGGGGAATCAGAGGCGGAGAATCAGATATGGGGAAACAGAGGTGGGGAATCAGAGGCAGGGAAACAGAGGTGGGGAATCAGATATGGGGAATCAGAGGTGGGGAATCAAAGGTTTGGAAACAGAGGCAGGGAATCAGAGGCGGGGAGTCAGAGGCGGGGAATCAGATTCAGGGAATCAGATGTGCGGAATCAGAGATGGGGAATCAGAGGCAGCGAATCAGAGGCAGGGAACCAGAGGCGGGGAATCAGAGGCTGGGAATCAGAGGCCGGGAATGAGAGGCCGGGAATCAGAGGCCGGGAATCAGAGGCCGGGAATCAGAGATGGGGAAACAGAGGCGGGGAAACAGAGGCAGGGAATCAGAGGCGGGGAGTCAGAGGCGGGGAATCAGAGGCAGGGAATCAGATGTGCGGAATCAGAGATGGGGATTCAGGGGCAGCGAATCAGAGGCGGGGAACCAGAGGCGGGGAATCAGAGGCCGGGAATCAGAGGCCGGGAATGAGAGGCCGGGAATCAGAGGGCGGGAAATAGAGGCCGGGAATCAGAGATGGGGAATCAGAGGCGGGGAATCAAACACGGCGAATCAGAGCTGGGGAATCAGAGGCGAGTAATCAGAGTTGGGGAATCAGAGGCGGGGAATCAAATATGGTGAAACAGAGGCGGGGAATCAGAGGCGGGGAATCAGAGGCGCAGAAACAGAGGCGGGGTATCAGATATGGGGAATCAGAGGTGGGGAATCAGGGGCGGGGTATCAGAGGCTGGGTATCAGACACGGGGATTCAGAGGCGGGGAATCAGAGATGGGGAATCAGAGGCGGGGAATCAGAGGCAGGGAATCAGACGCGGGGAATCAGAGGCTGGGAATCAGAGCCTGGGAATCAGAGGCGGGGAATCAGAGGCAGGGAAAGAGAGGCGGGGAATCAGATATGGGGACTCAGAGGTGGGGAATCAGAGGTTGGGAATCAGAGGCAGGGAATCAGAGGCGGGGAATCAGAGGCGGGGAATCAGAGGCAGGGTTTCGGATGTGCGGAATCAGAGATGGGGAATCAGAGGTGGGGAATCAGAGTCCAGGAATCAGAGATGGGGAATCAGAGGCGGTGAATCAGAGGCGGAAAAACATAGGTGGGGAATCAGTTACGGCGAATCAGAGGTGGGGAATCAGAGGCGGTGAATCAGAGATGGGGAATCAGAGGCGGGGAATCAGAGGCTGGAAATCAGACACGGGGAATCAGAGGCTGTGAATCAAAGGCGGGGAATCAGAGGCGGGTAATCAGAGCTGGGGAATCAGAGGCAGGGAATCAGAGTTGGGGATTCAGAGGCGGGGAATCAGATATGGGGAAACAGAGGCGGGGAATTAGAGGCGGGCAAACAGAGGCGGGGAATCAGATATGGTGAATCAGAGGTGGGGAATCAGAGGTTGTGAATCAGAGATGGGGAATCACAGGCGGGAAATCAGAGGCAGGGAATCAGAGCTGGGGAATCAGAGGCGGGGAATCAGAGCTGGGGAATCAGAGGCAGGGAATCAGAGTTGGGGATTCAGAGGCGGGGAATCAGAGCTGGGGAATCAGAGGCGGGGAATCAGAGGCAGGGAATCAGAGGCGGGGAGTCAGAGGCAGGGAATCAGATATGGGGATTCAGAGGTGGGGAATCAGAGGTTGGGAATCAGAGGCAGGGAATCGGAGGCAGGGAATCAGAGGCAGGGAATCAGATGTGGGGAATCAGAGGCGGGGAATCAGAGCTGGGGAATCAGAGGCGGGGAATCAGAGTTTGGGAATCAGAGGCGGGGAATTAGATATGGGGAAACAGAGGCGGGGAATCAGAGGTGGGGAAACAGAGCTGGTGAATCAGAGGCGGGGAATCAGAGATGGGGAATCAGAGGCGGGGAATCAGAGTTGGGGAATCAGAGGCGGGGAATCAGATATGGGGAAACAAAGGTGGGGAATCAGAGGCAGGGAAACAGAGGTGGGGAATCAGAGGCAGGGAATCAAACACGGGGAATCAGAGGTGGGGAATCAGAGCTGGGGAATCAGAGGCGGGGAATCAGAGTTGGGGAATCAGAGGCGGGGAATCAGATATGGGGAATCAGAGGTGGGGAATCAGAGGTTGGGAAACAGAGGCAGGGAATCAGAGGCGGGGAGTCAAAGGCGGGAAATCAGAGGCAGGGAATAAGATGTGCGGAATCAGAGATGGGGAATCAGAGGCAGCGAATCAGAGGCGGGGAACCAGAGGCGGGGAATGAGAGGCCGGGAATCAGAGGCCGGGAATTGGAGGCTGGGAATCAGTGGCCGGGAATCTGAGGCCGGGAATCATAGATGGGGAATCAGAGGCGGGGAATCAGAGGCGGGGAATCAGAGGCGCAGAAACAGAGGCGGGGTATCAGATATGGGGAATCAGAGGTGGGGAATCAGATACGGGGAATCAGAGGTGGGGAATCAGAGGCGGTGAATCAGAGGCGGGGAATCAGAGGCGGGGAATCAGAGGCCGGGAATGAGAGGCCGGGAATCAGAGGCCGGGAAATAGAGGCCGGGAATCAGAGATGGGGAATCAGAGGCGGGGAATAAAACACGGGGAATCAGAGCTGGGGAATCAGAGGCGGGGAATCAGAGTTTGGGAATCAGAGGCGGGGAATCAAATATGGTGAAACAGAGGTGGGGAATCAGAGGCGGGGAATCAGAGGCGCAGAAACTGAGGCGGGATATCAGATATGGGGAATCAGAGGTGGGGAATCAGGGGCGGGGTATCAGAGGCTGGGTATCAGACACGGGGATTCAGAGGCGGGGAATCAGAGATGGGGAATCAGAGGCGGGGAATCAGAGGCAGGGAATCAGACGCAGGGAATCAGAGGCTGGGAATCAGAGCCTGGGAATCAGAGGCGGGGAATCAGAGGCAGGGAAAGAGAGGCGGGGAATCAGATATGGGGACTCAGAGGTGGGGAATCAGAGGTTGGGAATCAGAGGCAGGGAATCAGAGGCGGGGAATCAGAGGCGGGGAATCAGAGGCAGGGTTTCGGATGTGCGGAATCAGAGATGGGGAATCAGAGGTGGGGAATCAGAGTCCAGGAATCAGAGATGGGGAATCAGAGGCGGGGAATCAGAGGCGGAAAAACATAGGTGGGGAATCAGATACGGCGAATCAGAGGTGGGGAATCAGAGGCGGTGAATCAGAGATGGGGAATCAGAGGCGGGGAATCAGAGGCTGGAAATCAGACACGGGGAATCAGAGGCTGTGAATCAAAGGCGGGGAATCAGAGGCGGGTAATCAGAGCTGGGGAATCAGAGGCAGGGAATCAGAGTTGGGGATTCAGAGGCGGGGAATCAGATATGGGGAAACAGAGGCGGGGAATTAGAGGCGGGCAAACAGAGGCGGGGAATCAGATATGGTGAATCAGAGGTGGGGAATCAGAGGTTGTGAATCAGAGATGGGGAATCACAGGCGGGAAATCAGAGGCAGGGAATCAGAGCTGGGGAATCAGAGGCAGGGAATCAGAGCTGGGGAATCAGAGGCAGGGAATCAGAGTTGGGGAATCAGAGGCGGGGAATCAGATATGGGGAATCAGAGGCGGGGAATCAGAGGCGCGGAAAGAGAGGCGGGGCATCAGATATGGGGAATCAGAGGTGGGGAATCAGATATGGGGAAACAGAGGCGGGGAATCAGAGGCGGGGAAACAGAGGTGGGGAATCTGATATGGGGAATCAGAGGTGGCGAATGAAAGGCGGTGAATCAGAGATGGGGAATCAGAGGCGGGGAATCAGAGGCAGGGAATCAAACACGGGGAATCAGAGGTGGGGAATCAGAGCTGGGGAATCAGAGGCGGGGAATCAGAGTTGGGGAATCAGAGGCGGGGAATCAGATATGGGGAAACAAAGGTGGGGAATCAGAGGCAGGGAAACAGAGGTGGGGAATCAGATATGGGGAATCAGAGGTGGGGAATCAGAGGTTGGGAAACAGAGGCAGGGAATCAGAGGCGGGGAGTCAAAGGCGGGAAATCAGAGGCAGGGAATAAGATGTGCGGAATCAGAGATGGGGAATCAGAGGCAGCGAATCAGAGGCGGGGAACCAGAGGCGGGGAATGAGAGGCCGGGAATCAGAGGCCGGGAATGAGAGGCTGGGAATCAGTGGCCGGGAATCAGAGGCCGGGAATCATAGATGGGGAATCAGAGGCGGGGAATCAGAGGCGGGGAATCAGAGGCGGGGAATCAGAGGCGCAGAAACAGAGGCGGGGTATCAGATATGGGGAATCAGAGGTGGGGAATCAGATACGGGGAATCAGAGGTGGGGAATCAGAGGCGGTGAATCAGAGGCGGGGAATCAGAGGCGGGGAATCAGAGGCCGGGAATCAGAGGCAGGGAATCAGAGTTGGGGATTCAGAGGCGGGGAATCAGATATGGGGAAACAGAGGCGGGGAATTAGATGCGGGCAAACAGAGGCGGGGAATCAGATATGGTGAATCAGAGGTGGGGAATCAGAGGTTGTGAATCAGAGATGGGGAATCACAGGCGGGAAATCAGAGGCAGGGAATCAGAGCTGGGGAATCAGAGGCGGGGAATCAGAGCTGGGGAATCAGAGGCAGGGAATCAGAGTTGGGGATTCAGAGGCGGGGAATCAGAGCTGGGGAATCAGAGGCGGGGAATCAGAGGCAGGGAATCAGAGGCGGGGAATCAGAGGCAGGGAATCAGATATGGGGATTCAGAGGTGGGGAATCAGAGGTTGGGAATCAGAGGCAGGGAATCGGAGGCAGGGAATCAGAGGCAGGGAATCAGATGTGGGGAATCAGAGGCGGGGAATCAGAGCTGGGGAATCAGAGGCGGGGAATCAGAGTTTCGGAATCAGAGGCGGGGAATTAGATATGGGGAAACAGAGGCGGGGAATCAGAGGTGGGGAAACAGAGCTGGTGAATCAGAGGCGGGGAATCAGAGTTGGGGAATCAGAGGCGGGGAATCAGATATGGGGAATCAGAGGCGGGGAATCAGAGGCGCGGAAAGAGAGGCGGGGAATCAGATATGGGGAATCAGAGGTGGGGAATCCGGGGCGGGGTATCAGAGACTGGGTATCAGACACGGGGATTCAGAGGCGGGGAATCAGAGGCGGGGAATCAGAGCTGGGGAATCAGAGGCGGGGAATCAGAGTTGGGGAATCAGAGGCGGGGAATCAGATATGGGGAAACAGAGGCGGGGAATCAGAGGCGGGGAAACAGAGGCGGGGAATCTGATATGGGGAATCAGAGGTGGCGAATGAAAGGAAGTGAATCAGAGATGGGGAATCAGAGGTGGGGAATCAGAGGCAGGGAATCAAACACGGTGAATCAGAGGCAGGGAATCAGAGCTGGGGTATCAGAGGCGGGGAATCAGAGTTTGGGAATCAGAGGCGGGGAATTAGATATGGGGAAACAGAGGCGGGGAATCAGAGGCGGGGAAACAGAGCTGGGGAATCAGAGGCAGGGAATCAGAGTTGGGGATTCAGAGGCGGGGAATCAGAGCTGGGGAATCAGAGGCGGGGAATCAGAGGCAGGGAATCAGAGGCGGGGAGTCAGAGGCAGGGAATCAGATATGGGGATTCAGAGGTGGGGAATCAGAGGTTGGGAATCAGAGGCAGGGAATCGGAGGCAGGGAATCAGAGGCAGGGAATCAGATGTGGGGAATCAGAGGCGGGGAATCAGAGCTGGGGAATCAGAGGCGGGGAATCAGAGTTTGGGAATCAGAGGCGGGGAATTAGATATGGGGAAACAGAGGCGGGGAATCAGAGGTGGGGAAACAGAGCTGGTGAATCAGAGGCGGGGAATCAGAGATGGGGAATCAGAGGCGGGGAATCAGAGTTGGGGAATCAGAGGCGGGGAATCAGATATGGGGAAACAAAGGTGGGGAATCAGAGGCAGGGAAACAGAGGTGGGGAATCAGAGGCAGGGAATCAAACACGGGGAATCAGAGGTGGGGAATCAGAGCTGGGGAATCAGAGGCGGGGAATCAGAGTTGGGGAATCAGAGGCGGGGAATCAGATATGGGGAATCAGAGGTGGGGAATCAGAGGTTGGGAAACAGAGGCAGGGAATCAGAGGCGGGGAGTCAAAGGCGGGAAATCAGAGGCAGGGAATAAGATGTGCGGAATCAGAGATGGGGAATCAGAGGCAGCGAATCAGAGGCGGGGAACCAGAGGCGGGGAATGAGAGGCCGGGAATCAGAGGCCGGGAATGAGAGGCTGGGAATCAGTGGCCGGGAATCTGAGGCCGGGAATCATAGATGGGGAATCAGAGGCGGGGAATCAGAGGCGGGGAATCAGAGGCGCAGAAACAGAGGCGGGGTATCAGATATGGGGAATCAGAGGTGGGGAATCAGATACGGGGAATCAGAGGTGGGGAATCAGAGGCGGTGAATCAGAGGCGGGGAATCAGAGGCGGGGAATCAGAGGCCGGGAATGAGAGGCCGGGAATCAGAGGCCGGGAAATAGAGGCCGGGAATCAGAGATGGGGAATCAGAGGCGGGGAATAAAACACGGGGAATCAGAGCTGGGGAATCAGAGGCGGGGAATCAGAGTTTGGGAATCAGAGGCGGGGAATCAAATATGGTGAAACAGAGGTGGGGAATCAGAGGCGGGGAATCAGAGGCGCAGAAACTGAGGCGGGATATCAGATATGGGGAATCAGAGGTGGGGAATCAGGGGCGGGGTATCAGAGGCTGGGTATCAGACACGGGGATTCAGAGGCGGGGAATCAGAGATGGGGAATCAGAGGCGGGGAATCAGAGGCAGGGAATCAGACGCAGGGAATCAGAGGCTGGGAATCAGAGCCTGGGAATCAGAGGCGGGGAATCAGAGGCAGGGAAAGAGAGGCGGGGAATCAGATATGGGGACTCAGAGGTGGGGAATCAGAGGTTGGGAATCAGAGGCAGGGAATCAGAGGCGGGGAATCAGAGGCGGGGAATCAGAGGCAGGGTTTCGGATGTGCGGAATCAGAGATGGGGAATCAGAGGTGGGGAATCAGAGTCCAGGAATCAGAGATGGGGAATCAGAGGCGGGGAATCAGAGGCGGAAAAACATAGGTGGGGAATCAGATACGGCGAATCAGAGGTGGGGAATCAGAGGCGGTGAATCAGAGATGGGGAATCAGAGGCGGGGAATCAGAGGCTGGAAATCAGACACGGGGAATCAGAGGCTGTGAATCAAAGGCGGGGAATCAGAGGCGGGTAATCAGAGCTGGGGAATCAGAGGCAGGGAATCAGAGTTGGGGATTCAGAGGCGGGGAATCAGATATGGGGAAACAGAGGCGGGGAATTAGAGGCGGGCAAACAGAGGCGGGGAATCAGATATGGTGAATCAGAGGTGGGGAATCAGAGGTTGTGAATCAGAGATGGGGAATCACAGGCGGGAAATCAGAGGCAGGGAATCAGAGCTGGGGAATCAGAGGCAGGGAATCAGAGCTGGGGAATCAGAGGCAGGGAATCAGAGTTGGGGAATCAGAGGCGGGGAATCAGATATGGGGAATCAGAGGCGGGGAATCAGAGGCGCGGAAAGAGAGGCGGGGCATCAGATATGGGGAATCAGAGGTGGGGAATCAGATATGGGGAAACAGAGGCGGGGAATCAGAGGCGGGGAAACAGAGGTGGGGAATCTGATATGGGGAATCAGAGGTGGCGAATGAAAGGCGGTGAATCAGAGATGGGGAATCAGAGGCGGGGAATCAGAGGCAGGGAATCAAACACGGGGAATCAGAGGTGGGGAATCAGAGCTGGGGAATCAGAGGCGGGGAATCAGAGTTGGGGAATCAGAGGCGGGGAATCAGATATGGGGAAACAAAGGTGGGGAATCAGAGGCAGGGAAACAGAGGTGGGGAATCAGATATGGGGAATCAGAGGTGGGGAATCAGAGGTTGGGAAACAGAGGCAGGGAATCAGAGGCGGGGAGTCAAAGGCGGGAAATCAGAGGCAGGGAATAAGATGTGCGGAATCAGAGATGGGGAATCAGAGGCAGCGAATCAGAGGCGGGGAACCAGAGGCGGGGAATGAGAGGCCGGGAATCAGAGGCCGGGAATGAGAGGCTGGGAATCAGTGGCCGGGAATCAGAGGCCGGGAATCATAGATGGGGAATCAGAGGCGGGGAATCAGAGGCGGGGAATCAGAGGCGGGGAATCAGAGGCGCAGAAACAGAGGCGGGGTATCAGATATGGGGAATCAGAGGTGGGGAATCAGATACGGGGAATCAGAGGTGGGGAATCAGAGGCGGTGAATCAGAGGCGGGGAATCAGAGGCGGGGAATCAGAGGCCGGGAATCAGAGGCAGGGAATCAGAGTTGGGGATTCAGAGGCGGGGAATCAGATATGGGGAAACAGAGGCGGGGAATTAGATGCGGGCAAACAGAGGCGGGGAATCAGATATGGTGAATCAGAGGTGGGGAATCAGAGGTTGTGAATCAGAGATGGGGAATCACAGGCGGGAAATCAGAGGCAGGGAATCAGAGCTGGGGAATCAGAGGCGGGGAATCAGAGCTGGGGAATCAGAGGCAGGGAATCAGAGTTGGGGATTCAGAGGCGGGGAATCAGAGCTGGGGAATCAGAGGCGGGGAATCAGAGGCAGGGAATCAGAGGCGGGGAATCAGAGGCAGGGAATCAGATATGGGGATTCAGAGGTGGGGAATCAGAGGTTGGGAATCAGAGGCAGGGAATCGGAGGCAGGGAATCAGAGGCAGGGAATCAGATGTGGGGAATCAGAGGCGGGGAATCAGAGCTGGGGAATCAGAGGCGGGGAATCAGAGTTTCGGAATCAGAGGCGGGGAATTAGATATGGGGAAACAGAGGCGGGGAATCAGAGGTGGGGAAACAGAGCTGGTGAATCAGAGGCGGGGAATCAGAGTTGGGGAATCAGAGGCGGGGAATCAGATATGGGGAATCAGAGGCGGGGAATCAGAGGCGCGGAAAGAGAGGCGGGGAATCAGATATGGGGAATCAGAGGTGGGGAATCCGGGGCGGGGTATCAGAGACTGGGTATCAGACACGGGGATTCAGAGGCGGGGAATCAGAGGCGGGGAATCAGAGCTGGGGAATCAGAGGCGGGGAATCAGAGTTGGGGAATCAGAGGCGGGGAATCAGATATGGGGAAACAGAGGCGGGGAATCAGAGGCGGGGAAACAGAGGCGGGGAATCTGATATGGGGAATCAGAGGTGGCGAATGAAAGGAAGTGAATCAGAGATGGGGAATCAGAGGTGGGGAATCAGAGGCAGGGAATCAAACACGGTGAATCAGAGGCAGGGAATCAGAGCTGGGGTATCAGAGGCGGGGAATCAGAGTTTGGGAATCAGAGGCGGGGAATTAGATATGGGGAAACAGAGGCGGGGAATCAGAGGCGGGGAAACAGAGCTGGGGAATCAGAGGCGGGGAGTCAGAGTTGGGGAATCAGAGGCGGGTAATCAGATATGGGGAATCAGAGGCGGGGAATCAGAGGCGCGGAAAGATAGGCGGGAAATCAGATATGGGGAATCAGAGGCGGGGAATCGGAGCTGGGGAATCAGAGGCAGGGAATCAGAGTTGGGGATTCAGAGGCGGGGAATCAGAGCTGGGGAATCAGAGGCGGGGAATCAGAGGCAGGGAATCAGAGGCGGGGAATCAGAGGCAGGGAATCAGATATGGGGATTCAGAGGTGGGGAATCAGAGGTTGGGAATCAGAGGCAGGGAATCGGAGGCAGGGAATCAGAGGCAGGGAATCAGATGTGGGGAATCAGAGGCGGGGAATCAGAGCTGGGGAATCAGAGGCGGGGAATCAGAGGCGCAGAAACAGAGGCGGGGTATCAGATATGGGGAATCAGAGGTGGGGAATCAGATACGGGGAATCAGAGGTGGGGAATCAGAGGCGGTGAATCAGAGGCGGGGAATCAGAGGCGGGGAATCAGAGCTGGGGAATCAGAGGCCGGGAATCAGAGTTGGGGATTCAGAGGCGGGGAATCAGATATGGGGAAACAGAGGCGGGGAATTAGAGGCGGGCAAACAGAGGCGGGGAATCAGATATGGTGAATCAGAGGTGGGGAATCAGAGGTTGTGAATCAGAGATGGGGAATCACAGGCGGGAAATCAGAGGCAGGGAATCAGAGCTGGGGAATCAGAGGCGGGGAATCAGAGCTGGGGAATCAGAGGCAGGGAATCAGAGTTGGGGATTCAGAGGCGGGGAATCAGAGCTGGGGAATCAGAGGCGGGGAATCAGAGGCAGGGAATCAGAGGCGGGGAGTCAGAGGCAGGGAATCAGATATGGGGATTCAGAGGTGGGGAATCAGAGGTTGGGAATCAGAGGCAGGGAATCGGAGGCAGGGAATCAGAGGCAGGGAATCAGATGTGGGGAATCAGAGGCGGGGAATCAGAGCTGGGGAATCAGAGGCGGGGAATCAGAGTTTGGGAATCAGAGGCGGGGAATTAGATATGGGGAAACAGAGGCGGGGAATCAGAGGTGGGGAAACAGAGCTGGTGAATCAGAGGCGGGGAATCAGAGATGGGGAATCAGAGGCGGGGAAACAGATATGGGGAATCAGAGGCGGGGAATCAGAGGCGCGGAAAGAGAGGCGGGGAATCAGATATGGGGAATCAGAGGTGGGGAATCAGGGGCGGGGAATGAGAGGCCGGGAATCAGAGGCCGGGGAATCAGAGGCGGGGAATCAGAGATGGGGAATCAAAGGCTGGGAATCAAACACGGGGAATCAGAGCTAAGAATCAGAGGCGGGGAATCAGAGTTGGGGAATCAGATATGAGGAATCAGAGGTGGGGAATCAGGGGCGGGGAATCAGTGGCAGGGAATCAGAGGCGGGGAATCAGATACGGGGAATCAGAGGCAGGGAATCAGACACGGGGAATCAGAGGCGGGGAATCAGAGTTGGGGAATCAGAGGCGGTGAATCAGAGGCAGGGAATCGGATGCCGGGAATCAGAGGCGGGGAATCAGAGCTGGGGAATCAGAGGCGGGGAATCAGAGTTGGGGAATCAGAGGCGGGGAATCAGATATGGTGAATCAGAGGTGGGGAATCAGAGGTTGTGAATCAGAGATGGGGAATCACAGGCGGGAAATCAGAGGCAGGGAATCAGAGGTGGGGAATCAGATATGGGGAAACAGAGGTGGGGAATCAGAGGCAGGGAAACAGAGGTGGGGAATCAGATATGGGGAATCAGAGGTGGGGAATCAGAGGCCGGGAATCAGAGGCGGTGAATCAGAGGCAAGGAATCCGACACCGGGAATCAGAGATGGGGAATCAGAGGCGGGGAATCAAACACGGGGAAACAGAGCTGGGGAATCAGAGGCGGGGAATCAGAGTTGGGGAATCAGAGGCGGGGAATCAGATATGGGGAAACAGATATGGGGAAACAGAGGCGGGGAATCAGAGGTGGGGAAACAGAGCTGGTGAATCAGAGGCGGGGAATCAGAGATGGGGAATCAGAGGCAGGGAATCAAACACGGTGAATCAGAGGCAGGGAATCAGAGCTGGGGATTCAGAGGCGGGGAATCAGAGCTGGGGAATCAGAGGCGGGGAATCAGAGGCAGGGAATCAGAGGCGGGGAATCAGAGGCAGGGAATCAGATGTGGGGAATCAGAGGCGGGGAATCAGAGCTGGGGAATCAGAGTCGGGGAATCAGAGTTTGGGAATCAGAGGCGGGGAATTAGATATGGGGAAACAGAGGCGGGGAATCAGAGGTGGGGAAACAGAGCTGGGGAATCAGAGGCGGGGAATCAGAGTTGGGGAATCAGAGGCGGGGAATCAGATATGGGGAAGCAGAGGTGGGGAATCAGAGGCGCGGAAAGAGAGGCGGGGAATCAGATATGGGGAATCAGAGGTGGGGAATTAGATATGGGGAAACAGAGGCGGGGAATCAGAGGCGGGGAAACAGAGGTGGGGAATCTGATATGGGGAATCAGAGGTGGCGAATGAAAGGCGGTGAATCTGAGATGGGGAATCAGAGGCGGGGAATCAGAGGCAGGGAATCAAACACGGGGAATCAGAGGTGGGGAATCAGAGCTGGGGAATCAGAGGCGGGGAATCAGAGTTGGGGAATCAGAGGCAGCGAATCAGAGGCGGGGAAACAAAGGCGGGGAATCAGAGGCCGGGAATCAGAGGCCGGGCATGAGAGGCCGGGAATCAGAGGCCGGGAATCAGAGGCCGGGAATCAAAGATGGGGAATCAGAGGCGGGGAATCAAACACGGGGAATCAGAGCTGGGGAATCAGAGGCGGGGAATCAGAGTTGGGGAATCAGAGTCGGGGAATCAGATATGGGGCAACAGAGGCGGGGAATCAGAGGCGGGGAATCAGAGGCGCAGAAACAGAGGCGGGGTATCAGATATGGGGAATCAGAGGTGGGGAATCAGGGGCGGGGTATCAGAAGCTGGGTATCAGACACGGGGATTCAGAGGCGGGGAATCAGAGATGGGGAATCAGAGGCGGGGAATCAGAGGCAGGGAATGAGACGCGGGGAATCAGAGGCAGGGAATCAGAGCCTGGGAATCAGAGGCGGGGTATCAGAGGCGGGGTAACAGAGGCGGGGATTCAGAGTTGGGGAATCAGAGGCGGGGAATCAGATATGGGGAGTCAGAGGCGGGGAATCAGAGGCAGGGAATCAGATGTGCGGAATCAGAGATGGGGAATCAGAGGCGGGGAATCAGAGGCAGGGAATCAGACGCGGGGAATCAGAGGCAGGGAATCAGACCCTGGGAATAAGAGGCGGGGTATCAGAGGCGGGGAAACAGAGGCGGGGAATCAGATATGGGGACTCAGAGGTGGGGAATCAGAGGTTGGGAATCAGAGGAAGGGAATCAGAGGCGGGGAATCAGAGGCAGGGAATCAGAGGCAGGGATTCGGATGTGCGGAATATGAGAAGGGGAATCAGAGGTGGGGAATCAGAGTCCAGGAATCAGAGAAGGGGAATCAGAGGCGGGGAATCAGAGGCGGGAAAACATAGGTGGGGAATCAGATACGGGGAATAAGAGGTGGGGAATCAGAGGCGGTGAATCAGAGATGGGGAATCAGAGGCGGGGAATTAGAGGCTGGAAATCAGACACGGGGAATCAGAGGCTGTGAATCAGAGGCGGGGAATCAGAGGCGCGGAATCAGAGCTGGGGAATCAGAGGCAGGGAATCAGAGTTGGGGATTCAGAGGCGGGTAATCAGATATGGGGAAACAGAGGCGGGGAATTAGAGGCGGGCAAACAGAGGCGGGGAATCAGATATGGTGAATCAGAGGTTTGGAATCAGAGGTTGTGAAACAGAGATGGGGAATCACTGGCGGGAAATCAGAGGCAGGAAATCAGAGCTGGCGAATCAGAGGCGGGGAATCAGAGCTGGGGAATCACAGGCGGGGAATCAGAGTTTGGGAATCAGAGGCGGGGAATTAGATTTGGGGAAACAGAGGCGGGCAATCAGAGGTGGGGAAACAGAGCTGGGGAATCAGAGGCGTGGAATCAGAGTTGGGGAATCAGAGGCGGGGAATCAGATATGGGGAATCAGAGGTGGGGAATCAGAGGCGCGGAAAGAGAGGCGGGGAATCAGATATGGGGAATCAGAGGTGGGGATCAGGGGCGGGGTATCAGAGGCTGGGTATCAGTCACGGGGATTCAGATGCGGGGAATCAGAGCTGGGTAATCAGAGGCGGGGAATCAGAGTTGGGGAATCAGAGGCGGGGAATCAGATATGGGGAAACAGAGGCGGGGAATCAGAGGCGGGGAAACAGAGGCGGGGAATCTGATTGGGGAATCAGAGGTGGCGAATGAAAGGCGGTGAATCAGAGATGGGGAATCAAAGGCGGGGAATCAGAGGCAGGGAATCAAACACGGGGAATCAGAGGTGGGGAATCAGAGCTGGGGAATCAGTGGCGGGGAATCAGAGTTGGGGAATCAGAGGCGGAGAATCAGATATGGGGAAACAGAGGTGGGGAATCAGAGGCAGGGAAACAGAGGTGGGGAATCAGATATGGGGAATCAGAGGTGGGGAATCAAAGGTTTGGAAACAGAGGCAGGGAATCAGAGGCGGGGAGTCAGAGGCGGGGAATCAGATACAGGGAATCAGATGTGCGGAATCAGAGATGGGGAATCAGAGGCAGCGAATCAGAGGCAGGGAACCAGAGGCGGGGAATCAGAGGCTGGGAATCAGAGGCCGGGAATGAGAGGCCGGGAATCAGAGGCCGGGAATCAGAGGCCGCGAATCAGAGATGGGGAATCAGAGGCGGGGAATCAAACACGGGGAACCAGAGCTAGGGAATCAGAGGCGGGGAATCAGAGTTGGGGAATCAGAGGCGGGGAATCAGATATGGGGAAACAGAGGCGGGGAAACAGAGGCAGGGAATCAGAGGCGGGGAGTCAGAGGCAGGGAATCAGAGGCAGGGAATCAGATGTGCGGAATCAGAGATGGGGATTCAGGGGCAGCGAATCAGAGGCGGGGAACCAGAGGCGGGGAATCAGATATGGGGAATCAGAGGCGGGGAATCAGAGGCGCGGAAAGAGAGGCGGGGAATCAGATATGGGGAATCAGAGGTGGGGATCAGGGGCCGGGTATCAGAGGCTGGGTATCAGAAACGGGGATTCAGAGGCGGGGAATCAGAGATGGGGAATCAGAGGCGGGGAATCAGAGGCAGGGAATCAGACGCGGGGAATCAGATGCGGGGAATCAGAGCTGGGTAATCAGAGGCGGAGAATCAGAGGTGGGGAAACAGAGGCGGGGAATCTGATTGGGGAATCAGAGGTGGCGAATGAAAGGCGGTGAATCAGAGATGGGGAATCAAAGGCGGGGAATCAGAGGCAGGGAATCAAACACGGGGAATCAGAGCTGGGGAATCAGAGCTGGGGAATCAGTGGCGGGGAATCAGAGTTGGGGAATCAGAGGCGGAGAATCAGATATGGGGAAACAGAGGTGGGGAATCAGAGGCAGGGAAACAGAGGTGGGGAATCAGATATGGGGAATCAGAGGTGGGGAATCAAAGGTTTGGAAACAGAGGCAGGGAATCAGAGGCGGGGAGTCAGAGGCGGGGAATCAGATTCAGGGAATCAGATGTGCGGAATCAGAGATGGGGAATCAGAGGCAGCGAATCAGAGGCAGGGAACCAGAGGCGGGGAATCAGAGGCTGGGAATCAGAGGCCGGGAATGAGAGGCCGGGAATCAGAGGCCGGGAATCAGAGGCCGGGAATCAGAGATGGGGAAACAGAGGCGGGGAAACAGAGGCAGGGAATCAGAGGCGGGGAGTCAGAGGCGGGGAATCAGAGGCAGGGAATCAGATGTGCGGAATCAGAGATGGGGATTCAGGGGCAGCGAATCAGAGGCGGGGAACCAGAGGCGGGGAATCAGAGGCCGGGAATCAGAGGCCGGGAATGAGAGGCCGGGAATCAGAGGGCGGGAAATAGAGGCCGGGAATCAGAGATGGGGAATCAGAGGCGGGGAATCAAACACGGGGAATCAGAGCTGGGGAATCAGAGGCGGGTAATCAGAGTTGGGGAATCAGAGGCGGGGAATCAAATATGGTGAAACAGAGGCGGGGAATCAGAGGCGGGGAATCAGAGGCGCAGAAACAGAGGCGGGGTATCAGATATGGGGAATCAGAGGTGGGGAATCAGGGGCGGGGTATCAGAGGCTGGGTATCAGACACGGGGATTCAGAGGCGGGGAATCAGAGATGGGGAATCAGAGGCGGGGAATCAGAGGCAGGGAATCAGACGCGGGGAATCAGAGGCTGGGAATCAGAGCCTGGGAATCAGAGGCGGGGAATCAGAGGCAGGGAAAGAGAGGCGGGGAATCAGATATGGGGACTCAGAGGTGGGGAATCAGAGGTTGGGAATCAGAGGCAGGGAATCAGAGGCGGGGAATCAGAGGCGGGGAATCAGAGGCAGGGATTCGGATGTGCGGAATCAGAGATGGGGAATCAGAGGTGGGGAATCAGAGTCCAGGAATCAGAGATGGGGAATCAGAGGCGGTGAATCAGAGGCGGGGAATCAGAGGCGGGGAATCAGAGCTGGGGAATCAGAGGCAGGGAATCAGAGTTGGGGATTCAGAGGCGGGGAATCAGATATGGGGAATCAGAGGTGGGGAATCAGAGGCGCGGAAAGAGAGGCGGGGAATCAGAGCTGGGGAATCAGAGGCAGGGAATCAGAGTTGGGGATTCAGAGGCGGGGAATCAGAGCTGGGGAATCAGAGGCAGGGAATCAGAGTTGGGGATTCAGAGGCGGGGAATCAGATATGGGGAATCAGAGGCGGGGAATCAGAGGCGGGGAATCAGAGCTGGGGAATCAGAGGCAGGGAATCAGAGTTGGGGATTCAGAGGCGGGGAATCAGATATGGGGAATCAGAGGTGGGGAATCAGAGGCGCGGAAAGAGAGGCGGGGAATCAGATATGGGGAATCAGAGGTGGGGATCAGGGGCGGGGTATCAGAGGCTGGGTATCAGAGGTGGGGAATCAGATACGGGGAATCAGAGGTGGGGAATCAGAGGCGGTGAATCAGAGGCGGGGAATCAGAGGCCGGGAATGAGAGGCCGGCCATCAGAGGCCGGGAAATAGAGGCCGGGAATCAGAGATGGGGAATCAGAGGCGGGGAATCAAACAAGGGGAATCAGAGCTGGGGAATCAGAGGCGGGGAATCAGAGTTGGGGAATCAGAGGCGGGGAATCAAATATGGTGAAACAGAGGCGGGGAATCAGAGGCGGGGAATCAGAGGCGCAGAAACAGAGGCGGGGTATCAGATATGGGGAATCAGAGGTGGGGAATCAGGGGCGGGGCATCAGAGGCTGGGTATCGGACACGGGGATTCAGAGGCGGGGAATCAGAGATGGGGAATCAGAGGCGGGGAATCAGAGGCAGGGAATCAGACGCGGGGAATCAGAGGCTGGGAATCAGAGCCTGGGAATCAGAGGCGGGGAATCAGAGGCAGGGAAAGAGAGGCGGGGAATCAGATATGGGGACTCAGAGGTGGGGTATCAGAGGTTGGGAATCAGAGGCAGGGAATCAGAGGCGGGGAATCAGAGGCGGGGAATCAGAGGCAGGGTTTCAGATGTGCGGAATCAGAGATGGGGAATCAGAGGTGGGGAATCAGAGTCCAGGAATCAGAGATGGGGAATCAGAGGCGGGGAATCAGAGGCGGAAAAACATAGGTGGGGAATCAGATACGGTGAATCAGAGGTGGGGAATCAGAGGCGGTGAATCAGAGATGGGGAATCAGAGGCGGGGAATCAGAGGCTGGAAATCAGACACGGGGAATCAGAGGCTGTGAATCAAAGGCGGGGAATCAGAGGCGGGTAATCAGAGCTGGGGAATCAGAGGCAGGGAATCAGAGTTGGGGATTCAGAGGCGGGGAATCAGATATGGGGAAACAGAGGCGGGGAATTAGAGGCGGGCAAACAGAGGCGGGGAATCAGATATGGTGAATCAGAGGTGGGGAATCAGAGGTTGTGAATCAGAGATGGGGAATCACAGGCGGGAAATCAGAGGCAGGGAATCAGAGCTGGGGAATCAGAGGCAGGGAATCAGAGCTGGGGAATCAGAGGCAGGGAATCAGAGTTGGGGATTCAGAGGCGGGGAATCAGAGCTGGGGAATCAGAGGCGGGGAATCAGAGGCAGGAATCAGAGGCGGGGAATCAGAGGCAGGGAATCAGATATGGGGATTCAGAGGTGGGGAATCAGAGGTTGGGAATCAGAGGCATGGAATCGGAGGCAGGGAATCAGAGGCAGGGAATCAGATGTGGGGAATCACAGGCGGGGTATCAGAGCTGGGGAATCAGAGTCGGGGAATCAGAGTTTGGGAATCAGAGGCGGGGAATTAGATATGGGGAAACAGAGGCGGGGAATCAGAGGTGGGGAAACAGGGCTGGGGAATCAGAGGCGGGGAATCAGAGGAAGGGAATCAGAGGCGGGGAATCAGAGGCGGGGAATCAGAGGCAGGGATTCGGATGTGCGGAATATGAGAAGGGGAATCAGAGGTGGGGAACCAGAGTCCAGGAATCAGAGAAGGGGAATCAGAGGCGGGGAATCAGAGGCGGGAAAACATAGGTGGGGAATCAGATACGGGGAATAAGAGGTGGGGAATCAGAGGCGGTGAATCAGAGATGGGGAATCAGAGGCGGGGAATTAGAGGCTGGAAATCAGACACGGGGAATCAGAGGAAATGAATCAGAGGCGGGGAATCAGAGGCGGGGAATCAGAGCTGGGGAATCAGAGGCAGGGAATCAGAGTTGGGGATTCAGAGGCGGGTAATCAGATATGGGGAAACAGAGGCGGGGAATTAGAGGCGGGCAAACAGAGGCGGGGAATCAGATATGGTGAATCAGAGGTTTGGAATCAGAGGTTGTGAAACAGAGATGGGGAATCACAGGCGGGAAATCAGAGGCAGGAAATCAGAGCTGGCAAATCAGAGGCGGGGAATCAGAGCTGGGGAATCACAGGCGGGGAATCAGAGTTTGGGAATCAGAGGCGGGGAATTAGATTTGGGGAAACAGAGGCGGGGAATCAGAGGTGGGGAAACAGAGCTGGGGAATCAGAGGCGTGGAATCAGAGTTGGGGAATCAGAGGCGGGGAATCAGATATGGGGAATCAGAGGTGGGGAATCAGAGGCGCGGAAAGAGAGGCGGGGAATCAGATATGGGGAATCAGAGGTGGGGATCAGGGGCGGGGTATCAGAGGCTGGGTATCAGACACGGGGATTCAGATGCGGGGAATCAGAGCTGGGTAATCAGAGGCGGGGAATCAGAGTTGGGGAATCAGAGGCGGGGAATCAGATATGGGGAAACAGAGGCGGGGAATCAGAGGCGGGGAAACAGAGGCGGGGAATCTGATTGGGGAATCAGAGGTGGCGAATGAAAGGCGGTGAAGCAGAGATGGGGAATCAAAGGCGGGGAATGAGAGGCAGGGAATCAAACACGGGGAATCAGAGGTGGGGAATCAGAGCTGGGGAATCAGTGGCGGGGAATCAGAGTTGGGGAATCAGAGGCGGAGAATCAGATATGGGGAAACAGAGGTGGGGAATCAGAGGCAGGGAAACAGAGGTGGGGAATCAGATATGGGGAATCAGAGGTGGGGAATCAAAGGTTTGGAAACAGAGGCAGGGAATCAGAGGCGGGGAGTCAGAGGCGGGGAATCAGATTCAGGGAATCAGATGTGCGGAATCAGAGATGGGGAATCAGAGGCAGCGAATCAGAGGCAGGGAACCAGAGGCGGGGAATCAGAGGCTGGGAATCAGAGGCCGGGAATGAGAGGCCGGGAATCAGAGGCCGGGAATCAGAGGCCGCGAATCAGAGATGGGGAATCAGAGGCGGGGAATCAAACACGGGGAACCAGAGCTGGGGAATCAGAGGCGGGGAATCAGAGTTGGGGAATCAGAGGCGGGGAATCAGATATGGGGAAACAGAGGCGGGGAAACAGAGGCAGGGAATCAGAGGCGGGGAGTCAGAGGCGGGGAATCAGAGGCAGGGAATCAGATGTGCGGAATCAGAGATGGGGATTCAGGGGCAGCGAATCAGAGGCGGGGAACCAGAGGCGGGGAATCAGATATGGGGAATCAGAGGTGGGGAATCAGAGGCGCGGAAAGAGAGGCGGGGAATCAGGTATGGGGAATCAGAGGTGGGGATCAGGGGCGGGGTATCAGAGGCTGGGTATCAGACACGGGGATTCAGTGGCGGGGAATCAGAGATGGGGAATCAGAGGCGGGGAATCAGAGGCAGGGAATCAGAGTTGGGGATTCAGATGCGGGGAATCAGAGCTGGGTAATCAGAGGCGGGGAATCAGAGTTGGGGAATCAGAGGCGGGGAATCAGATATGGGGAAACAGAGGCGGGGAATCAGAGGCGGGGAAACAGAGGCGGGGAATCTGATTGGGGAATCAGAGGTGGCGAATGAAAGGCGGTGAATCAGAGATGGGGAATCAAAGGCAGGGAATCAGAGGCAGGGAATCAAACACGGGGAATCAGAGCTGGGGAATCAGAGCTGGGGAATCAGTGGCGGGGAATCAGAGTTGGGGAATCAGAGGCGGAGAATCAGATATGGGGAAACAGAGGTGGGGAATCAGAGGCAGGGAAACAGAGGTGGGGAATCAGATATGGGGAATCAGAGGTGGGGAATCAAAGGTTTGGAAACAGAGGCAGGGAATCAGAGGCGGGGAGTCAGAGGCGGGGAATCAGATTCAGGGAATCAGATGTGCGGAATCAGAGATGGGGAATCAGAGGCAGCGAATCAGAGGCAGGGAACCAGAGGCGGGGAATCAGAGGCTGGGAATCAGAGGCCGGGAATGAGAGGCCGGGAATCAGAGGCCGGGAATCAGAGGCCGGGAATCAGAGATGGGGAATCAGAGGCGGGGAATCAAACACGGGGAACCAGAGCTGGGGAATCAGAGGCGGGGAATCAGAGTTGGGGAATCAGAGGCGGGGAATCAGATATGGGGAAACAGAGGCGGGGAAACAGAGGCAGGGAATCAGAGGCGGGGAATCAGAGGCAGGGAATCAGATGTGCGGAATCAGAGATGGGGATTCAGGGGCAGCGAATCAGAGGCGGGGAACGAGAGGCGGGGAATCAGAGGCCGGGAATCAGAGGCCGGGAATGAGAGGCCGGGAATCAGAGGCCGGGAAATAGAGGCCGGGAATCAGAGATGGGGAATCAGAGGCTGGGAATCAAACACGGGGAATCAGAGCTGGGGAATCAGAGGCGGTGAATCAGAGTTGGGGAATCAGAGGCGGGGAATCAAATATGGTGAAACAGAGGCGGGGAATCAGAGGCGGGGAATCAGAGGCGCAGAAACAGAGGCAGGGTATCAGATATGGGGAATCAGAGGTGGGGAATCAGGGGCGGGGTATCAGAGGCTGGGTATCAGACACGGGGATTCAGAGGCGGGGAATCAGAGATGGGGAATCAGAGGCGGGGAATCAGAGGCAGGGAATCAGACGCGGGGAATCAGAGGCTGGGAATCAGAGCCTGGGAATCAGAGGCGGGGAATCAGAGGCAGGGAAAGAGAGGCGGGGAATCAGATATGGGGACTCAGAGGTGGGGAATCAGAGGTTGGGAATCAGAGGCAGGGAATCAGAGGCGGGGAATCAGAGGCGGGGAATCAGAGGCAGGGTTTCGGATGTGCGGAATCAGAGATGGGGAATCAGAGGTGGGGAATCAGAGTCCAGGAATCAGAGATGCGGAATCAGAGGCGGGGAATCAGAGGCGGAAGAACATAGGTGGGGAATCAGTTACGGCGAATCAGAGGTGGGGAATCAGAGGCGGTGAATCAGAGATGGGGAATCAGAGGCGGGGAATCAGAGGCTGGAAATCAGACACGGGGAATCAGAGGCTGTGAATCAAAGGCGGGGAATCAGAGGCGGGTAATCAGAGCTGGGGAATCAGAGGCAGGGAATCAGAGTTGGGGATTCAGAGGCGGGGAATCAGATATGGGTAAACAGAGGCGGGGAAATAGAGGCGGGCAAACAGAGGCGGGGAATCAGATATGGTGAATCAGAGGTGGGGAATCAGAGGTTGTGAATCAGAGATGGGGAATCACAGGCAGGAAATCAGAGGCAGGGAATCAGAGCTGGGGAATCAGAGGCAGGGAATCAGAGCTGGGGAATCAGAGGCAGGGAATCAGAGTTGGGGATTCAGAGGCGGGGAATCAGAGCTGGGGAATCAGAGGCGGGGAATCAGAGGCAGGAATCAGAGGCGGGGAATCAGAGGCAGGGAATCAGATATGGGGATTCAGAGGTGGGGAATCAGAGGTTGGGAATCAGAGGCATGGAATCGGAGGCAGGGAATCAGAGGCAGGGAATCAGATGTGGGGAATCACAGGCGGGGTATCAGAGCTGGGGAATCAGAGTCGGGGAATCAGAGTTTGGGAATCAGAGGCGGGGAATTAGATATGGGGAAACAGAGGCGGGGAATCAGAGGTGGGGAAACAGGGCTGGGGAATCAGAGGCAGGAATCAGAGGCGGGGAATCAGAGGCAGGGAATCAGATATGGGGATTCAGAGGTGGGGAATCAGAGGCGGGGAATCAGAGGCGGGGAATCAGAGGCGCAGAAACAGAGGCGGGGTATCAGATATGGGGAATCAGAGGTGGGGAATCAGATACGGGGAATCAGAGGTGGGGAATCAGAGGCGGTGAATCAGAGGCGGGGAATCAGAGGCGGGGAATCAGAGGCCGGGAATGAGAGGCCGGGAATCAGAGGCCGGGAAATAGAGGCCGGGAATCAGAGATGGGGAATCAGAGGGGGGAATCAAACACGGGGAATCAGAGCTGGGGAATCAGAGGCGGGGAATCAGAGTTGGGGAATCAGAGGCGGGGAATCAAATATGGTGAAACAGAGGCGGGGAATCAGAGGCGGGGAATCAGAGGCGCAGAAACAGAGGCGGGGTATCAGATATGGGGAATCAGAGGTGGGGAATCAGGGGCGGGGTATCAGAGGCTGGGAATCAGACACGGGGATTCAGAGGCGGGGAATCAGAGATGGGGAATCAGAGGCGGGGAATCAGAGGCAGGGAATCAGACGCGGGGAATCAGAGGCTGGGAATCAGAGCCTGGGAATCAGAGGCGGGAATCAGAGGCAGGGAAAGAGAGGCGGGGAATCAGATATGGGGACTCAGAGGTGGGGAATCAGAGGTTGGGAATCAGAGGCAGGGAATCAGAGGCGGGGAATCAGAGGCGGGGAATCAGAGGCAGGGTTTCGGATGTGCGGAATCAGAGATGGGGAATCAGAGCTGGGGAATCAGAGTCCAGGAATCAGAGATGGGGAATCAGAGGCGGGGAATCAGAGGCGGAAAAACATAGGTGGGGAATCAGATACGGCGAATCAGAGGTGGGGAATCAGAGGCGGTGAATCAGAAATGGGGAATCAGAGGCAGGGAATCAGAGGCTGGAAATCAGACACGGGGAATCAGAGGCTGTGAATCAAAGGCGGGGAATCAGAGGCGGGTAATCAGAGCTAGGGAATCAGAGGCAGGGAATCAGAGTTGGGGATTCAGAGGCGGGGAATCAGATATGGGGAAACAGAGGCGGGGAATTAGAGGCGGGCAAACAGAGGCGGGGAATCAGATATGGTGAATCAGAGGTGGGTATCAGAGGTTGTGAATCAGAGATGGGGAATCACAGGCGGGAAATCAGAGGCAGGGAATCAGAGCTGGGGAATCAGAGGCAGGGAATCAGAGCTGGGGAATCAGAGGCAGGGAATCAGACGCGGGGAATCAGAGGCTGGGAATCAGAGCCTGGGAATCAGAGGCGGGGAATCAGAGGCAGGGAAAGAGAGGCGGGGAATCAGATATGGGGACTCAGAGGTGGGGAATCAGAGGTTGGGAATCAGAGGCAGGGAATCAGAGGCGGGGAATCAGAGGCAGGGAATCAGAGGCAGGGAATCAGATGTGGGGAATCACAGGCGGGGTATCAGAGCTGGGGAATCAGAGTCGGGGAATCAGAGTTTGGGAATCAGAGGCGGGGAATTAGATATGGGGAAACAGAGGCGGGGAATCACAGGTGGGGAAACAGGGCTGGGGAATCAGAGGCGGGGAATCAGAGTTGGGGAATCAGAGGCGGGGAATCAGATATGGGGAATCAGAGGCGGGGAATCAGAGGCGCGGAAAGAGAGGCGGGGCATCAGATATGGGGAATCAGAGGTGGGGAATCAGATATGGGGAAACAGAGGCGGGGAATCAGAGGCGGGGAAACAGAGGTGGGGAATCTGATATGGGGAATCAGAGGTGGCGAATGAAAGGCGGTGAATCTGAGATGGGGAATCAGAGGCGGGGAATCAGAGGGAGGGAATCAAACACGGGGAATCAGAGGTGGGGAATCAGAGCTGGGGAATCAGAGGCGGGGAATCAGAGTTGGGGAATCAGAGGCGGGGAATCAGATATGGGGAAACAAAGGTGGGGAATCAGAGGCAGGGAAACAGAGGTGGGGAATCAGATATGGGGAATCAGAGGTGGGGAATCAGAGGTTGGGAAAGAGAGGCAGGGAATCAGAGGCGGGGAGTCAAAGGCGGGAAATCAGAGGCAGGGAATAAGATGTGCGGAATCAGAGATGGGGAATCAGAGGCAGCGAATCAGAGGCGGGGAACCAGAGGCAGGAAATGAGAGGCCGGGAATCAGAGGCCGGGAATGAGAGGCTGGGAATCAGTGGCCGGGAATCAGAGGCCGGGAATCATAGATGGGGAATCAGAGGCGGGGAATCAGAGGCGGGGAATCAGAGGCGCAGAAACAGAGGCGGGGTATCAGATATGGGGAATCAGAGGTGGGGAATCAGATACGGGGAATCAGAGGTGGGGAATCAGAGGCGGTGAATCAGAGGCGGGGAATCAGAGGCGGGGAATCAGAGCTGGGGAATCAGAGGCAGGGAATCAGAGTTGGGGATTCAGAGGCGGGGAATCAGATATGGGGAAACAGAGGCGGGGAATTAGAGGCGGGCAAACAGAGGCGGGGAATCAGATATGGTGAATCAGAGGTGTGGAATCAGAGGTTGTGAATCAGAGATGGGGAATCACAGGCGGGAAATCAGAGGCAGGGAATCAGAGCTGGGGAATCAGAGGCGGGGAATCAGAGCTGGGGAATCAGAGGCAGGGAATCAGAGTTGGGGATTCAGAGGCGGGGAATCAGAGCTGGGGAATCAGAGGCGGGGAATCAGTGGCAGGGAATCAGAGGCGGGGAATCAGAGGCAGGGAATCAGATATGGGGATTCAGAGGTGGGGAATCAGAGGTTGGGAATCAGAGGCAGGGAATCGGAAGCAGGGAATCAGAGGCAGGGAATCAGATGTGGGGAATCAGAGGCGGGGAATCAGAGCTGGGGAATCAGAGGCGGGGAATCAGAGTTTGGGAATCAGAGGCGGGGAATTAGATATGGGGAAACAGAGGCGGGGAATCAGAGGTGGGGAAACAGAGCTGGTGAATCAGAGGCGGGGAATCAGAGTTGGGGAATCAGAGGCGGGGAATCAGATATGGGGAATCAGAGGCGGGGAATCAGAGCCGCGGAAAGAGAGGCGGGGAATCAGATATGGGGAATCAGAGGTGGGGAATCCGGGGCGGGGTATCAGAGACTGGGTATCAGACACGGGGATTCAGAGGCGGGGAATCAGAGGCGGGGAATCAGAGCTGGGGAATCAGAGGCGGGGAATCAGAGTTGGGGAATCAGAGGCGGGGAATCAGATATGGGGAAACAGAGGCGGGGAATCAGAGGCGGGGAAACAGAGGCGGGGAATCTGATATGGGGAATCAGAGGTGGCGAATGAAAGGAAGTGAATCAGAGATGGGGAATCAGAGATGGGGAATCAGAGGCAGGGAATCAAACACGGTGAATCAGAGGCAGGGAATCAGAGCTGGGGTATCAGAGGCGGGGAATCAGAGTTTGGGAATCAGAGGCGGGGAATTAGATATGGGGAAACAGAGGCGGGGAATCAGAGGCGGGGAAACAGAGCTGGGGAATCAGAGGCGGGGAGTCAGAGTTGGGGAATCAGAGGCGGGTAATCAGATATGGGGAATCAGAGGCGGGGAATCAGAGGCGCGGAAAGATAGGCGGGAAATCAGATATGGGGAATCAGAGGCGGGGAATCAGAGCTGGGGAATCAGAGGCAGGGAATCAGAGTTGGGGATTCAGAGGCGGGGAATCAGAGCTGGGAAATCAGAGGCGGGGAATCAGAGGCAGGGAATCAGAGGCGGGGAATCAGAGGCAGGGAATCAGATATGGGGATTCAGAGGTGGGGAATCAGAGGTTGGGAATCAGAGGCAGGGAATCGGAGGCAGGGAATCAGAGGCAGGGAATCAGATGTGGGGATTCAGAGGCGGGGAATCAGAGCTGGGGAATCAGAGGCGGGGAATCAGAGGCGCAGAAACAGAGGCGGGGTATCAGATATGGGGAATCAGAGGTGGGGAATCAGATACGGGGAATCAGAGGTGGGGAATCAGAGGCGGTGAATCAGAGGCGGGGAATCAGAGGCGGGGAATCAGAGCTGGGGAATCAGAGGCCGGGAATCAGAGTTGGGGATTCAGAGGCGGGGAATCAGATATGGGGAATCAGAGGCGGGGAATTAGAGGCGGGCAAACAGAGGCGGGGAATCAGATATGGTGAATCAGAGGTGGGGAATCAGAGGTTGTGAATCAGAGATGGGGAATCACAGGCGGGAAATCAGAGGCAGGGAATCAGAGCTGGGGAATCAGAGGCGGCGAATCAGAGCAGGGGAATCAGAGGCAGGGAATCAGAGTTGGGGATTCAGAGGCGGGGAATCAGAGCTGGGGAATCAGAGGCGGGGAATCAGAGGCAGGGAATCAGAGGCGGGGAGTCAGAGGCAGGGAATCAGATATGGGGATTCAGAGGTGGGGAATCAGAGGTTGGGAATCAGAGGCAGGGAGTCGGAGGCAGGGAATCAGAGGCAGGGAATCAGATGTGGGGAATCAGAGGCGGGGAATCAGAGCTGGGGAATCAGAGGCGGGGAATCAGAGTTTGGGAATCAGAGGCGGGGAATTAGATATGGGGAAACAGAGGCGGGGAATCAGAGGTGGGGAAACAGAGCTGGTGAATCAGAGGCGGGGAATCAGAGATGGGGAATCAGAGGCGGGGAATCAGATATGGGGAATCAGATGCGGGGAATCAGAGGCGCGGAAAGAGGGGCGGGGAATCAGATATGGGGAATCAGAGGTGGGGAATCAGGGGCGGGGAATGAGAGGCCGGGAATCAGAGGCCGGGGAATCAGAGGCTGGGAATCAGTGATGGGGAATCAAAGGCTGGGAATCAAACACGGGGAATCAGAGCTGGGGAATCAGAGGCGGGGAATCAGATATGAGGAATCAGAGGTGGGGAATCAGGGGCGGGGAATCAGTGGCAGGGAATCAGAGGCGGGGAATCAGATGCGGGGAATCAGAGGCAGGGAATCAGACACGGGGAATCAGAGGCGGGGAATCAGAGATGGGGAATCAGAGGCGGTGAATCAGAGGCAGGGAATCGGATGCCGGGAATCAGAGGCGGGGAATCAGAGCTGGGGAATCAGAGGCGGGGAATCAGAGTTGGGGAATCAGAGGCGGGGAATCAGATATGGTGAATCAGAGGTGGGGAATCAGAGGTTGTGAATCAGAGATGGGGAATCACAGGCGGGAAATCAGAGGCAGGGAATCAGAGGTGGGGAATCAGATATGGGGAAACAGAGGTGGGGAATCAGAGGCAGGGAAACAGAGGTGGGGAATCAGATATGGGGAATCAGAGGTGGGGAATCAGAGGCCGGGAATCAGAGGCGGTGAATCAGAGGCAAGGAATCCGACACCGGGAATCAGAGATGGGGAATCAGAGGCGGGGAATCAAACACGGGGAATCAGAGCTGGGGAATCAGAGGCGGGGAATCAGAGTTGGGGAATCAGAGGCGGGGAATCAGATATGGGGAAACAGATATGGGGAAACAGAGGCGGGGAATCAGAGGTGGGGAAACAGAGCTGGTGAATCAGAGGCGGGGAATCAGAGTTGGGGAATCAGAGGCGGGGAATCAGATATGGGGAATCAGAGGCGGGGAATCAGAGGCGCGGAAAGAGAGGCGGGGAATCAGATATGGGGAATCAGAGGTGGGGAATCAGGGGCGGGGTATCAGAGGCTGGGTATCAGACACGGGGATTCAGAGGCGGGGAATCAGAGATAGGGAATCAGACGCGGGGAATCAGAGGCGGGGAATCAGAGTCCAGGAATCAGAGGCGGGGAATCAGAGTTGGGGAATCAGAGGCGGGGAATCAGATATCGGGAAACAGAGGCGGGGAATCAGAGGCGGGGAAACAGAGGTGGGGAATCAGATATGGGCAAACAGAGGCGGGGAATCAGAGGTGGGGAAACAGACGTGGGGAATCTGATATGGGGAATCAGAGGTGGCAAATGAAAGGCGGTGAATCAGAGATGGGGAATCAGAGGCGGGGAATCAGAGGCAGGGAATCATACACGGGGAATCAGAGGTGGGTAATCAGAGCTGGGGAATCAGAGGCGGGGAATCAGAGTTGGGGAATCAGAGGCGGGGAATCAGATATGGGGAAACAGAGGTGGGGAATCAGAGGCAGGGAAACAGAGGTGGGGAATCAGATATGGGGAATCAGAGGTGCGGAATCAGAGGCCGGGAATCAGAGGCGGTGAATCAGAGGCAGGGAATCAAACACGGGGAATCAGAGGTGGGTAATCAGAGCTGGGGAATCAGAGGCGGGGAATCAGAGTTGGGGAATCAGAGGCGGGGAATCAGATATGGGGAAACAGAGGTGGGGACTCAGAGGTGGGGAATCAGAGGTTGGGAATCAGAGGCAGGGAATCAGAGGTGGGGAATCAGAGGCGGGGAATCAAAGGCAGAGATTCGGATGTGCAGAATCAGAGATGGGGAATCAGTGGGGAATCAGAGTCCAGGAATCAGAGAAGGGGAATCAGAGGCGGGGAATCAGAGGCGGAAAAACATAGGTGGGGAATCAGATACGGGGAATCAGAGGTGGGGAATCTGAGGCGGTGAATCAGAGATGGGGAATCAGAGGCGGGGAATCAGGGGCTGGAAATCAGACACGGGGAATCAGAGGCTGTGAATCAGAGGCGGGGAATCAGAGGCGGGGAATCAGAGCTGGGGAATCAGAGGCAGGGAATCAGAGTTGGGGATTCAGATGCGGGTAATCAGATACGGGGAAACAGAGGCGGGGAATTAGAGGCGGGCAAACAGAGGCTGGGAAACAGAGGCGGGGAATCAGATATGGGGAAACAGAGGTGGGGACTCAGAGGTGGGGAATCAGAGGTTGGGAATCAGAGGCAGGGAATCAGAGGTGGGGAATCAGAGGCGGGGAATCAGAGGCAGAGATTCGGATGTGCGGAATCAGAGATGGGGAATCAGAGGTGGGGAATCAGAGTCCAGGAATCAGAGAAGGGGAATCAGAGGCGGGGAATCAGAGGCGGAAAAACATAGGTGGGGAATCAGATACGGGGAATCAGAGGTGGGGAATCTGAGGCGGTGAATCAGAGATGGGGAATCAGAGGCGGGGAATCAGAGGCTGGAAATCAGACACGGGGAATCAGAGGCTGTGAATCAGAGGCGGGGAATCAGAGGCGGGGAATCAGAGCTGGGGAATCAGAGGCAGGGAATCAGAGTTGGGGATTCAGAGGCGGGTAATCAGATACGGGGAAACAGAGGCGGGGAATTAGAGGCGGGCAAACAGAGGCGGGAAATCAGATATGGTGAATCAGAGGTGGGGAATCAGAGGTTGTGAATCAGAGATGGGGAATCACTGGCGGGAAATCAGTGGCAGGGAATCAGAGCTGGGGAATCAGAGGCGGGGAATCATAGCTGGGGAATCAGAGGCGGGGAATCAGAGTTTGGGAATCAGAGGCGGGGAATTAGATATGGGGAAACAGAGGCGGGGAATCAGAGGTGGGGAAACAGAGCTGGGGAATCAGAGGCGGGGAATCAGAGTTGGGGAATCAGAGGCGGGGAATCAGATATGGGGAATCAGAGTCGGGGAATCAGAGGCACGGAAAGAGAGGCGGGGAATCAGATATGGGGAATCAGAGGTGGCGAATGAAAGGAAGTGAATCAGAGATGGGGAATCAGAGGCGGGGAATCAGGGGCGGGGTATGAGAGGCTGGGTATCAGACACGGGGATTCAGAGGCTGGGAATCAGAGATGGGGAATCAGAAGCGGGGAATCAGAGGCAGGGAATCATACGCGGGGAATCAGAGTCCAGGAATCAGAGGCGGGGAATCAGAGTTGGGGAATCAGAGGCGGGGAATCAGATATGGGGAAACAGAGGCGGGGAATCAGAGGCGGGGAAACAGAGGCAGGGAATCTGATATGGGGAATCAGAGGTGGCGAATGAAAGGAAGTGAATCAGAGATGGGGAATCAGAGGCGGGGAATCAGAGGCAGGGAATCAAACACGGTGAATCGGAGGCGGGGAATCAGAGCTGGAGAATCAGAGGCGGGAAATCAGAGTTGGGGAATCAGAGGCGGGGAATCAGATATGGGGAAACAGAGGCGGGGAATCAGAGGCAGGGAAACAGAGGTGGGGAATCAGATATGTGGAATCAGAGGTGGGGAATCAGAGGTTGGGAAACAGATGCAGGGAATCAGAGGCAGGGAATCAGATGTGCGGAATCAGAGATGGAGAATCAGAGGCAGCGAAAAAGAGGCGGGGAACCAGAGGCGGGGAATCAGAGGCCGGGAATCAGAGGCCGGGAATGAGAGGCCGGGAATCAGAGGCCGGGGAATCAGAGGCGGGGAATCAGAGATGGGGAATCAAAGGCGGGGAATCAAACACGGGGAATCAGAGCTGGGGAATCAGAGGCGGGGAATCAGAGTTGGGGAATCAGATATGAGGAATCAGAGGTCGGGAATCAGGGGCGGGGAATCAGTGGCAGGGAATCAGAGGCGGGGAATCAGATGCGGGGAATCAGAGGCAGGGAATCAGACACGGGGAATCAGAGGCGGGGAATCAGAGATGGGGATTCAGAGGCGGTGAATCAGAGTCAGGGAATCGGATGCCGGGAATCAGAGGCGGGGAATCAGAGCTGGGGAATCAGAGGCGAGGAATCAGAGTTGGGGAATCAGAGGCAGGGAATCAGATATGGTGAATCAGAGGTGGGGAATCAGAGGTTGTGAATCAGAGATGGGGAATCACAGGCGGGAAATCAGAGGCAGGGAATCAGAGGTGGGGAATCAGATATGGGGAAACAGAGGTGGGGAATCAGAGTCAGGGAAACAGAGGTGGGGAATCAGATATGGGGAATCAGAGGTGGGGAATCAGAGGCCGGGAATCAGAGGCGGTGAATCAGAGGCAAGGAATCCGACACCGGGAATAAGAGATGGGGAATCAGAGGCGGGGAATCAAACACGGGGAATCAGAGCTGGGGAATCAGAGGCGGGGAATCAGAGTTGGGGAATCAGAGGCGGGGAATCAGATATGGGGAAACAGATATGGGGAAACAGAGGCGGGGAATCAGAGGTGGGGAAACAGAGCTGGTGAATCAGAGGCGGGGAATCAGAGTTGGGGAATCAGAGGCGGGGAATCAGATATGGGGAATCAGAGGCGGGGAATCAGAGGCGCGGAAAGAGAGGCGGGGAATCAGATATGGGGAATCAGAGGTGGGGAATCAGGGGCGGGGTGTCAGAGGCTGGGTATCAGACACGGGGATTCAGAGGCGGGGAATCAGAGATAGGGAATCAGACGCGGGGAATCAGAGGCGGGGAATCAGAGTCCAGGAATCAGAAGCGGGGAATCAGAGTTGGGGAATCAGAGACGGGGAATCAGATATGGGGAAACTGAGGTGGGGAATCAGAGGCGGGGAAACAGAGGTGGGGAATCAGATATTGGGAAACAGAGGCGGGGAATCAGAGGCGGGGAAACAGACGTGGGGAATCTGATATGGGGAATCAGAGGTGGCGAATGAAAGGCGGTGAATCAGAGATGGGGAATCAGAGGCGGGGAATCAGAGGCAGGGAATCAAACACGTGGAATCAGAGGTGGGTAATCAGAGCTGGGGAATCAGAGGCGGGGAATCAGAGTTGGGGAATCAGAGGCGGGGAATCAGATATGGGGAAACAGAGGTGGGGAATCAGAGGCAGGGAAACAGAGGTGGGGAATCAGATATGGGGAATCAGAGGTGGGGAATCAGAGGCCGGGAATCAGAGGCGGTGAATCAGAGGCAAGGAATCCGACACCGGGAATCAGAGATGGGGAATCAGAGGCGGGGAATCAAACACGGGGAATCAGAGCTGGGGAATCAGAGGCGGGGAATCAGAGGCGGGGAATCAGAGGCGGGGAATCAGATATGGGGAAACAGATATGGGGAATCAGAGGCCGGGAATCAGAGGCCGCGAATCAGAGATGGGGAATCAGAGGCCGGGAATCAGAGGCGGTGAATCAGATGCATGGAATCCGACACCGGGAATCAGAGATGGGGAATCAGAGGCGGGGAATCAAACACGGGGAATCAGAGCTGGGGAATCAGAGGCGGGGAATCAGAGTTGGGGAATCAGAGGCGCAGAAACATAGGCGGGGTATCAGATATGGGGAATCAGAGGTGGGGAATCAGGGGCGGGGTATCAGTGGCTGGGTATCAGACACGGGGATTCAGAGGCGGGGAATCAGAGATGGGGAATCCGAGGCGGGGAATCAGAGGCAGGGAATCAGATGCGGGGAATCAGAGGCAGGGAATCAGAGTCTGGGAATCAGAGGCGGGGAATCAGAGGCGGGGAAACAGAGGCGGGGAATCAGATATGGGGACTCAGAGGTGGGGAATCAGAGGTTGGGAATCAGAGGCAGGGAATCAGAGGCGGGGAATCAGAGGCGGGGAATCAGAGGCAGAGATTCGGATGTGCGGAATCAGAGATGGGGAATCAGAGGTGGGGAATCAGAGTCCAGGAATCAGAGAAGGGGAATCAGAGGCGGGGAATCAGAGGCGGAAAAACATAGGTGGGGAATCAGATACTGGGAATCAGAGGTGGGGAATCTGAGGCGGTGAATCAGAGATGGGGAATCAGAGGCGGGGTATCAGAGGCTGGAAATCAGACACGGGGAATCAGAGGCTGTGAATCAGAGGCGGGGAATCAGAGGCGGGGAATCTGAGCTGGGGTATCAGAGGCAGGGAATCAGAGGCGGGGAATCAGATATGGGGAAACAGAGGCGGGGAATCAGAGGCGGGGAAACAGAGGTGGGGAATCAGATATGGGGAAACAGAGGCGGGGAATCAGAGGCGGGGAAACAGACGTGGCGAATCTGATATGGGGAATCAGAGGTGGCGAATGAAAGGCGGTGAATCAGAGGCAGGGAATCAGAGGCGGGGAATCAGAGGCAGGGAATCAAACACTGGGAATCAGAGGTGGGTAATCAGAGCTGGGGAATCAGAGGCGGGGAATCAGAGTTGAGGAATCAGAGGCGGGGAATCAGATATGGGGAAACAGAGGTGGGGAATCAGAGGCAGGGAAACAGAGGTGGGGAATCAGATATGGGGAATCAGAGGTGGGGAATCAGAGGCCGGGAATCAGAGGCGGTGAATCAGAGGCAAGGAATCCGACACCGGGAATCAGAGATTGGGAATCAGAGGCGGGGAATCAAACACGGGGAATCAGAGCTGGGGAATCAGAGGCGGGGAATCAGAGTTGGGGAATCAGAGGCGGGGAATCAGAGATGGGGAATCAGAGGCGGGGAATCAAACACGGGGAATCAGAGCTGGGGAATCAGAGGCGGGGAATCAGAGTTGGGGAATCAGAGGCGCAGAAACAGAGGCGGGGTATCAGATATGGGGAATCAGAGGTGGGGTATCAGGGGCGGGGTATCAGTGGCTGGGTATCAGACACGGGGATTCAGAGGCGGGGAATGAGAGATGGGGAATCCGAGGCGGGGAATCAGAGGCAGGGAATCAGAGGCGGGGAATCAGAGGCGGGGAATCAGAGGCAGAGATTCGGATGGGCGGAATCAGAGATGGGGAATCAGTGGTGGGGAATCAGAGTCCAGGAATCAGAGAAGGGGAATCAGAGGCGGGGAATCAGAGGCGGAAAAACATAGGTGGGGAATCAGATACGGGGAATCAGAGGTGGGGAATCTGAGGCGGTGAATCAGAGATGGGGAATCAGAGGCGGGGAATCAGAGGCTGGAAATCAGACACGGGGAATCAGAGGCTGTGAATCAGAGGCGGGGAATCAGAGGCGGGGAATCAGAGCTGGGGAATCAGAGGCAGGGAATCAGAGTTGGGGATTCAGAGGCGGGTAATCAGATACGGGGAAACAGAGGCGGGGAATTAGAGGCGGGCAAACTGAGGCGGGGAATCAGATATGGTGAATCAGAGGTGGGGAATCAGAGGTTGTGAATCAGAGATGGGGAATCACAGGCGGGAAATCAGAGGCAGGGAATCAGAGCTGGGGAATCAGAGGCGGGGAATCAGAGCTAGGGAATCAGAGGTGGGGAATCAGAGTTTGGGAATCAGAGGCGGGGAATTAGATATGGGGAAACAGAGGCGGGGAATCAGAGGTGGGGAAACAGAGCTGGGGAATCAGAGGCGGGGAATCAGAGTTGGGGAATCAGAGGCGGGGAATCAGATATGGGGAATCAGAGGCGGGGAATCAGAGGCGCGGAAAGAGAGGCGGGGAATCAGATATGGGGAATCAGAGGTGGGGAATCAGGGGCGGGGTATGAGAGGCTGGGCATCAGACACGGGGATTCAGAGGCTGGGAATCATAGATGGGGAATCAGAAGCGGGGAATCAGAGGCAGGGAATCATACGCGGGGAATCAGAGGCGGCGCATCAGAGTCCAGGAATCAGAGGCGGGGAATCAGAGTTGGGGAATCAGAGGCGGGGAATCAGATATGGGGAAACAGAGGCGGGGAATCAGAGGCGGGGAAACAGAGGCAGGGAATCTGATATGGGGAATCAGAGGTGGCGAATGAAAGGAAGTGAATCAGAGATGGGGAATCAGAGGCGGGGAATCAGAGGCAGGGATTCAAACACGGTGAATCGGAGGCGGGGAATCGGAGCTGGAGAATCAGAGGCGGGGAATCAAGTTGGGGAATCAGAGGCGGGGAATCAGATATGGGGAAACAGAGGCGGGGAATCAGAGGCAGGGAAACAGAGGTGGGGAATCAGATATGGGGAATCAGAGGTGGGGAATCAGAGGTTGGGAAACAGATGCAGGGAATCAGAGGCAGGGAATCAGATGTGCGGAATCAGAGATGGAGAATCAGAGGCAGCGAAAAAG
The DNA here is from genome assembly GCF_036971445.1 of Narcine bancroftii. Lineage (NCBI taxonomy): Eukaryota > Metazoa > Chordata > Chondrichthyes > Torpediniformes > Narcinidae > Narcine > Narcine bancroftii. The sequence continues at coordinate 58,707,067 of NC_091474.1, forward strand.
AGGCGGGGAACCAGAGGCGGGGAATCAGAGGCCGGGAATCAGAGGCCGGGAATGAGAGGCCGGGAATGAGAGGCCGGGGAATCAGAGGCGGGGAATCAGAGATGGGGAATCAAAGGCGGGGAATCAAACACGGGGAATCAGAGCTGGGGAATCAGAGGCGGGGAATCAGAGTTGGGGAATCAGATATGAGGAATCAGAGGTGGGGAATCAGGGGCGGGGAATCAGTGGCAGGGAATCAGAGGCGGGGAATCAGAGGCGGGGAATCAGAGGCAGGGAATCAGACACGGGGAATCAGAGGCGGGGAATCAGAGATGGGAATCAGAGGCGGTGAATCAGAGGCAGGGAATCGGATGCCGAGAATCAGAGGCGGGGAATCAGATATGGTGAATCAGAGGTGGGGAATCAGAGGTTGTGAATCAGAGATGGGGAATCACAGGCGGGAAATCAGAGGCAGGGAATCAGAGGTGGGGAATCAGAGGCGGGGTATCAGAGCTGGGGAATCAGAGGCAGGGAATCAGAGTTGGGGATTCAGAGGATGGGGAATCAGAGGCGGGGAATCAGAGGCAGGGAATCAGACGCGGGAGATCAGAGGCTGGGAATCAGAGCCTCGGGATCAGAGGCGGGGAATCAGAGGCGGGGAAAGAGAGGCGGGGAATCAGATATGGGGACTCAGAGGTGGGGAATCAGAGGTTGGGAATCAGAGGCAGGGAATCAGAGGCGGGGAATCAGAGGCGGGGAATCAGAGGCAGGGTTTCGGATGTGCGGAATCAGAGATGGGGAATCAGAGGTGGGGAATCAGATTCCAGGAATCAGAGATGGGGAATCAGAGGCGGGGAATCAGAGGCGGAAAAACATAGGTGGGGAATCAGATACGGGGAATCAGAGGTGGGGAATCAGAGGCGGTGAATCAGAGATGGGGAATCAGAGGCGGGGAATCAGAGGCTGGAAATCAGACACGTGGAATCAGAGGCTGTGAATCAGAGGCGGGGAATCAGAGGCGGGTAATCAGAGCTGGGGAATCAGAGGCAGGGAATCAGAGTTGGGGATTCAGAGGCAGGGAATCAGATATGGGGAAACAGAGGCGGGGAATTGGAGGCGGGCAAACAGAGGCGGGGAATCAGATATGGTGAATCAGAGGTGGGGAATCAGAGGTTGTGAATCAGAGATGGGGAATCACAGGCGGGAAATCAGAGGCAGGGAATCAGAGCTGGGGAATCAGAGGCAGGGAATCAGAGCTGGGGAATCAGAGGCAGGGAATCAGAGTTGGGGATTCAGAGGCGGGGAATCAGAGCTGGGGAATCAGAGGCGGGGAATAGGAGGCAGGGAATCAGAGGCGGGGAATCAGAGGCAGGGAATCAGATATGGGGATTCAGAGGTGGGGAACCAGAGGTTGGGAATCAGAGGCAGGGAATCGGAGGCAGGGAATCAGAGGCAGGGAATCAGATGTGGGGAATCACAGGCGGGGTATCAGAGCTGGGGAATCAGAGTCGGGGAATCAGAGTTTGGGAATCAGAGGCGGGGAATTAGATATGGGGAAAGAGAGGCGGGGAATCAGAGGTGGGGAAACAGAGCTGGGGAATCAGAGGCGGGGAATCAGAGTTGGGGAATCAGAGGCGGGGAATCAGATATGGGGAATCAGAAGCGGGGAATCAGAGGCGCGGAAAGAGAGGCGGGGCATCAGATATGGGGAATCAGAGGTGGGGAATCAGATATGGGGAAACAGAGTCGGGGAATCAGAGGCGGGGAAACAGAGGTGGGGAATCTGATATGGGGAATCAGAGGTGGCGAATGAAAGGCGGTGAATCAGAGATGGGGAATCAGAGGCGGGGAATCAGAGGCAGGGAATCAAACATGGGGAATCAGAGGTGGGGAATCAGAGCTGGGGAATCAGAGGCGGGGAATCAGAGTTGGGGAATCAGAGGCGGGGAATCAGATATGGGGAAACAAAGGTGGGGAATCAGATGCAGGGAAACAGAGGTGGGGAATCAGATATGGGGAATCAGAGGTGGGGAATCAGAGGTTGGGAAACAGAGGCAGGGAATCAGAGGAGGGGAGTCAAAGGCGGGGAATCAGAGGCAGGGAATAAGATGTGCGGAATCAGAGATGGGGAATCAGAGGCAGCGAATCAGAGGCGGGGAACCAGAGGCGGGGAATGAGAGGCCGGGAATCAGAGGCCGGGAATGAGAGGGTGGGAATCAGTGGCCGGGAATCAGAGGCCGGGAATCAGAGATGGGGAATCAGATGCGGGGAATCAGAGGCGGGGAATCAGAGGCGCAGAAACAGAGTCGGGGTATCTGATATGGGGAATCAGAGGTGGGGAATCAGATACGGGGAATCAGAGGTGGGGAATCAGAGGCGGTGAATCAGAGATGGGGAATCAGAGGCGGGGAATCAGAGGCTGGAAATCAGACACGAGGAATCAGAGGCTGTGAATCAGAGGCGGGGAATCAGAGGCGGGGAATCAGAGCTGGGGAATCAGAGGCAGGGAATCAGAGTTGGGGATTCAGAGGCGGGGAATCAGATATGGGGAAACAGAGGCGGGGAATCAGAGGCGCGGAAAGAGACGCGGGAAATCAGATATGGGGAATCAGAGGTGGGAAATCAGGGGAGGGGTATCAGAGGCTGGGTATCAGACACGGGGATTCAGAGGCGGGGAATCAGAGATGGGGAATCTGAGGCTGGGAATCAGAGGCGGGGAACCAGATGCGGGGAATCAGAGGCCGGGAATCAGAGGCAGGGAATGAGAGGCCGGGAATCAGAGGCCGGGGAATCAGAGGCGGGGAATCAGAGATGGGGAATCAGAGGCGGGGAATCAAACACGGGGAATCAGAGCTGGGGAATCAGAGGCGGGGAATCTGAGTTGGCGAATCAGATATGGGGAATCAAGTTGGGGAATCAGAGGCGGGGAATCAGATATGGGGAAACAGAGGCGGGGAATCAGAGGCAGGGAAACAGAGGTGGGGAATCAGATATGGGGAATCAGAGGTGGGGAATCAGAGGTTGGGAAACAGATGCAGGGAATCAGAGGCAGAGAATCAGATGTGCGGAATCAGAGATGGAGAATCAGAGGCAGCGAAAAAGAGGCGGGGAACCAGAGGCGAGGAATCAGAGGCCGGGAATCAGAGGCCGGGAATGAGAGGCCGGGAATCAGAGGCCGGGGAATCAGAGGCGGGGAATCAGAGATGGGGAATCAAAGGCGGGGAATCAAACACGGGGAATCAGAGCTGGGGAATCAGAGGCGGGGAATCAGAGTTGGGGAATCAGATATGAGGAATCAGAGGTGGGGAATCAGGGGCGGGGAATCAGTGGCAGGGAATCAGAGGCGGGGAATCAGAGGCGGGGAATCAGAGGCAGGGAATCAGACACGGGGAATCAGAGGCGGGGAATCAGAGATGGGGAATCAGAGGCGGTAAATCAGAGGCAGGGAATCGGATGCCGGGAATCAGAGGCGGGGAATCAGAGCTGGCGAATCAGAGGCGGTGAATCAGAGTTGGGGAATCAGAGGCGGGGAATCAGATATGGTGAATCAGAGGTGGGGAATCAGAGGTTGTGAATCAGAGATGGGGAATCACAGGCGGGAAATCAGAGGCAGGGAATCAGAGGTGGGGAATCAGAGGCGGGGTATCAGAGCTGGGGAATCAGAGGCAGGGAATCAGAGTTGGGGATTCAGAGGATGGGGAATCAGAGGCGGGGAATCAGAGGCAGGGAATCAGACGCGGGGGATCAGAGGCTGGGAATCAGAGCCTCGGGATCAGAGGCGGGGAATCAGAGGCGGGGAAAGAGAGGCGGGGAATCAGATATGGGGACTCAGAGGTGGGGAATCAGAGGTTGGGAATCAGAGGCAGGGAATCAGAGGCGGGGAATCAGAGGCGGGGAATCAGAGGCAGGGTTTCGGATGTGCGGAATCAGAGATGGGGAATCAGAGGTGGGGAATCAGAGTCCAGGAATCAGAGATGGGGAATCAGAGGCGGGGAATCAGAGGCGGAAAAACATAGGTGGGGTATCAGATACGGGGAATCAGAGGTGGGGAATCAGAGGCGGTGAATCAGAGATGGGGAATCAGAGGCGGGGAATCAGAGGCTGGAAATCAGACACGTGGAATCAGAGGCTGTGAATCAGAGGCGGGGAATCAGAGGCGGGTAATCAGAGCTGGGGAATCAGAGGCAGGGAATCAGAGTTGGGGATTCAGAGGCAGGGAATCAGATATGGGGAAACAGAGGCGGGGAATTAGAGGCGGGCAAACAGAGGCGGGGAATCAGATATGGTGAATCAGAGGTGGGGAATCAGAGGTTGTGAATCAGAGATGGGGAATCACAGGCGGGAAATCAGAGGCAGGGAATCAGAGCTGGGGAATCAGAGGCAGGGAATCAGAGCTGGGGAATCAGAGGCAGGGAATCAGAGTTGGGGATTCAGAGGCGGGGAATCAGAGCTGGGGAATCAGAGGCGGGGAATAGGAGGCAGGGAATCAGAGGCGGGGAATCAGAGGCAGGGAATCAGATATGGGGATTCAGAGGTGGGGAATCAGAGGTTGGGAATCAGAGGCAGGGAATCGGAGGCAGGGAATCAGAGGCAGGGAATCAGATGTGGGGAATCACAGGCGGCGTATCAGAGCTGGGGAATCAGAGTCGGGGAATCAGAGTTTGGGAATCAGAGGCGGGGAATTAGATATGGGGAAACAGAGGCGGGGAATCAGAGGTGGGGAAACAGAGCTGGGGAATCAGAGGCGGGGAATCAGAGTTGGGGAATCAGAGGCGGGGAATCAGATATGGGGAATCAGAGGCGGGGAATCAGAGGCGCGGAAAGAGAGGCGGGGCATCAGATATGGGGAATCAGAGGTGGGGAATCAGATATGGGGAAACAGAGGCAGGGAATCAGAGGCGGGGAAACAGAGGTGGGGAATCTGATATGGGGAATCAGAGGTGGCGAATGAAAGGCGGTGAATCAGAGATGGGGAATCAGAGGCGGGGAATCAGAGGCAGGGAATCAAACACGGGGAATCAGAGGTGGGGAATCAGAGCTGGGGAATCAGCGGCGGGGAATCAGAGTTGGGGAATCAGAGGCGGGGAATCAGATATGGGGAAACAAAGGTGGGGAATCAGATGCAGGGAAACAGAGGTGGGGAATCAGATATGGGGAATCAGAGGTGGGGAATCAGAGGTTGGGAAACAGAGGCAGGGAATCAGAGGCGGGGAGTCAAAGGCGGGGAATCAGAGGCAGGGAATAAGATGTGCGGAATCAGAGATGGGGAATCAGAGGCAGCGAATCAGAGGCGGGGAACCAGAGGCGGGGAATGAGAGGCCGGGAATCAGAGGCCGGGAATGAGAGTCTGGGAATCAGTGGCCGGGAATCAGAGGCCGGGAATCAGAGATGGGGAATCAGATGCGGGGAATCAGAGGCGGGGAATCAGAGGCTCAGAAACAGAGTCGGGGTATCTGATATGGGGAATCAGAGGTGGGGAATCAGATACGGGGAATCAGAGGTGGGGAATCAGAGGCGGTGAATCAGAGATGGGGAATCAGAGGCGGGGAATCAGAGGCTGGAAATCAGACACGAGGAATCAGAGGCTGTGAATCAGAGGCGGGGAATCAGAGGCGGGGAATCAGAGCTGGGGAATCAGAGGCAATGAATCAGAGTTGGGGATTCAGAGGCAGGGAATCAGATATGGGGAAACAGGGGCGGGGAATCAGTGGCAGGGAATCAGAGGCGGGGAATCAGAGGCAGGGAATAAAGACACGGGGAATTAGAGGCGGGGAATCAGAGATGGGGAATCAGAGGCGGTGAATCAGAGGCAGGGAATCGGACACCGTGAATCAGAGGCATGGAATCAGAGCTGGGGAATCAGAGGCGGGGAATCAGAGTTGGGGAATCAGAGGCGGGGAATCAGATATGGTGAATCAGATGTGGGGAATCAGAGGTTGTGAATCAGAGATGTGGAATCACAGGCGGGAAATCGTAGGCAGGGAATCAGAGCTGGGGAATCAGAGGAGGGGAATCAGAGCTTGGGAATCAGAGGCAGGGAATCAGAGTTGGGGATTCAGAGGCTGGGAATCAGAGCTGGGGAATCAGAAGCGGGGAATCAGAGGCGGGGTATCAGAGGCAGGGAATCAGAGGCAGGCAATCAGATATGGGGATTCAGAGGTGGGGAATCAGAGGTTGGGAATCAGAGGCAGGGAATCAGAGGCGGGGAATCAGAGGCAGGGAATCAGATGTGGGGAATCAGAGGCAGGGAATCAGAGCTGGGGTATCAGAGGCGGGGAATCAGAGTTTGGGAATCAGAGGCGGGGAATCAGAGTTGGGGAATCAGAGGCGGGGAATCAGAGGCGGGGAAAGAGAGCTGGGGAATCAGATGCGCGGAAAGAGAGGCGGGAAATCAGATATGGGGAATCAGAGGTGGGGAATCAGGGGAGGGGTATTAGAGGCTGGGTATCAGACACCGGGATTCAGAGGCGGGGAATCAGAGATGGGGAATCAGAGGCGGGGAATCAGAGGCAGGGAATCAGATGCGGGGAATCAGAGGCGGGGAATCAGAGCTGGGTAATCAGAGGCGGGGAATCAGAGTTGGGGAATCAGAGGCAGGGAATCAGATATGGGGAAACAGAGGCGGGGAATCAGAGGCGGGGAAACAGAGGCGGGGAATCAGAGGCAGGGAATCAGATATGGGGAAACAGAGGCGGGGAATCAGAGGCGGGGAAACAGAGGCGGGGAATCTGATATGGGGAATCAGAGGTGGCGAATGAAAGGCGGTGAATCAGAGATGGGGAATTAGAGGCGGGGAATCAGAGGCAGGGAATCAAACACGGGGAATCAGAGGTGGGGAATCAGAGCTGGGGAATCAGAGGCGGGGAATCAGAGTTGGGGAATCAGAGGCGGGGAATCAGATATTGGGAAACAGAGGCGGGGAATCAGAGGCAGGGAAACAGAGGTGGGGAATCAGATATGGGGAATCAGAGGTGGGGAATCAGAGGTTGGGAAACAGAGGCAGGGAATCAGAGGCGGGGAGTCAGAGGCTGGGAATCAGAGGCAGGGAATCAGATGTGCGGAATCAGAGATGGGGAATCAGAGGCAGCGAATCAGAGGCGGGGAACCAGAGGCGGGGATTCAGAGGTGGGGAATCAGATATGGGGAAACAGAGGCGGGGAATTAGAGGCGGGCAAACAGAGGCGGGGAATCAGATATGGGGAATCAGAGGTGGGGAATCAGAGGTTGTGAATCAGAGATGGGGAATCACAGGCGGGAAATCAGAGGCAGGGAATCAGAGCTGGGGAATCAGAGGCGGGGAATCAGAGCTGGGGAATCAGAGGCAGGGAATCAGAGTTGGGGATTCAGAGGCGGGGAATCAGAGCTGGGGAATCAGAGGCGGGGAATCAGAGGCAGGGAATCAGAGGCGGGGTATCAGAGGCAGGGTATCAGATATGGGGATTCAGAGGTGGGGAATCAGAGGTTGGGAATCAGAGGCAGGGAATCGGAGGCAGGGAATCAGAGGCAGGGAATCAGATGTGGGGAATCAGAGGCGGGGAATCAGAGCTGGGGAATCAGAGCTGGGGAATAAGAGTCGGGGAATCAGAATTTGGGAATCAGAGGCGGGGAATTAGATATGGGGAAACAGAGGCGGGGAATCAGAGGCGGGGAATCAGATATGGGGAATCAGAGGCGGGGAATCAGAGGCGCGGAAAGAGAGGCGGGGAATCAGATATGGGGAATCAGAGGTGGGGAATCAGATATGGGGAAACAGAGGTGGGGAATCAGAGGCGGGGAAACAGAGGCGGGGAATCTGATATGGGGACTCAGAGGTGGGGAATCAGAGGTTGGGAATCAGAGGCAGGGAATCAGAGGCGGGGAATCAGAGCCTCGGGATCAGAGGCGGGGAATCAGAGGCGGGGAAAGAGAGGCGGGGAATCAGATATGGGGACTCAGAGGTGGGGAATCAGAGGTTGGGAATCAGAGGCAGGGAATCAGAGGCGGGGAATCAGAGGCGGGGAATCAGAGGCAGGGTTTCGGATGTGCGGAATCAGAGATGGGGAATCAGAGGTGGGGAATCAGAGTCCAGGAATCAGAGATGGGGAATCAGAGGCGGGGAATCAGAGGCGGAAAAACATAGGTGGGGTATCAGATACGGGGAATCAGAGGTGGGGAATCAGAGGCGGTGAATCAGAGATGGGGAATCAGAGGCGGGGAATCAGAGGCTGGAAATCAGACACGTGGAATCAGAGGCTGTGAATCAGAGGCGGGGAATCAGAGGCGGGTAATCAGAGCTGGGGAATCAGAGGCAGGGAATCAGAGTTGGGGATTCAGAGGCAGGGAATCAGATATGGGGAAACAGAGGCGGGGAATTAGAGGCGGGCAAACAGAGGCGGGGAATCAGATATGGTGAATCAGAGGTGGGGAATCAGAGGTTGTGAATCAGAGATGGGGAATCACAGGCGGGAAATCAGAGGCAGGGAATCAGAGCTGGGGAATCAGAGGCAGGGAATCAGAGCTGGGGAATCAGAGGCAGGGAATCAGAGTTGGGGATTCAGAGGCGGGGAATCAGAGCTGGGGAATCAGAGGCGGGGAATAGGAGGCAGGGAATCAGAGGCGGGGAATCAGAGGCAGGGAATCAGATATGGGGATTCAGAGGTGGGGAATCAGAGGTTGGGAATCAGAGGCAGGGAATCGGAGGCAGGGAATCAGAGGCAGGGAATCAGATGTGGGGAATCACAGGCGGCGTATCAGAGCTGGGGAATCAGAGTCGGGGAATCAGAGTTTGGGAATCAGAGGCGGGGAATTAGATATGGGGAAACAGAGGCGGGGAATCAGAGGTGGGGAAACAGAGCTGGGGAATCAGAGGCGGGGAATCAGAGTTGGGGAATCAGAGGCGGGGAATCAGATATGGGGAATCAGAGGCGGGGAATCAGAGGCGCGGAAAGAGAGGCGGGGCATCAGATATGGGGAATCAGAGGTGGGGAATCAGATATGGGGAAACAGAGGCGGGGAATCAGAGGCGGGGAAACAGAGGTGGGGAATCTGATATGGGGAATCAGAGGTGGCGAATGAAAGGCGGTGAATCAGAGATGGGGAATCAGAGGCGGGGAATCAGAGGCAGGGAATCAAACACGGGGAATCAGAGGTGGGGAATCAGAGCTGGGGAATCAGCGGCGGGGAATCAGAGTTGGGGAATCAGAGGCGGGGAATCAGATATGGGGAAACAAAGGTGGGGAATCAGATGCAGGGAAACAGAGGTGGGGAATCAGATATGGGGAATCAGAGGTGGGGAATCAGAGGTTGGGAAACAGAGGCAGGGAATCAGAGGCGGGGAGTCAAAGGCGGGGAATCAGAGGCAGGGAATAAGATGTGCGGAATCAGAGATGGGGAATCAGAGGCAGCGAATCAGAGGCGGGGAACCAGAGGCGGGGAATGAGAGGCCGGGAATCAGAGGCCGGGAATGAGAGTCTGGGAATCAGTGGCCGGGAATCAGAGGCCGGGAATCAGAGATGGGGAATCAGATGCGGGGAATCAGAGGCGGGGAATCAGAGGCTCAGAAACAGAGTCGGGGTATCTGATATGGGGAATCAGAGGTGGGGAATCAGATACGGGGAATCAGAGGTGGGGAATCAGAGGCGGTGAATCAGAGATGGGGAATCAGAGGCGGGGAATCAGAGGCTGGAAATCAGACACGAGGAATCAGAGGCTGTGAATCAGAGGCGGGGAATCAGAGGCGGGGAATCAGAGCTGGGGAATCAGAGGCAATGAATCAGAGTTGGGGATTCAGAGGCAGGGAATCAGATATGGGGAAACAGGGGCGGGGAATCAGTGGCAGGGAATCAGAGGCGGGGAATCAGAGGCAGGGAATAAAGACACGGGGAATTAGAGGCGGGGAATCAGAGATGGGGAATCAGAGGCGGTGAATCAGAGGCAGGGAATCGGACACCGTGAATCAGAGGCATGGAATCAGAGCTGGGGAATCAGAGGCGGGGAATCAGAGTTGGGGAATCAGAGGCGGGGAATCAGATATGGTGAATCAGATGTGGGGAATCAGAGGTTGTGAATCAGAGATGTGGAATCACAGGCGGGAAATCGTAGGCAGGGAATCAGAGCTGGGGAATCAGAGGAGGGGAATCAGAGCTTGGGAATCAGAGGCAGGGAATCAGAGTTGGGGATTCAGAGGCTGGGAATCAGAGCTGGGGAATCAGAAGCGGGGAATCAGAGGCGGGGTATCAGAGGCAGGGAATCAGAGGCAGGCAATCAGATATGGGGATTCAGAGGTGGGGAATCAGAGGTTGGGAATCAGAGGCAGGGAATCAGAGGCGGGGAATCAGAGGCAGGGAATCAGATGTGGGGAATCAGAGGCAGGGAATCAGAGCTGGGGTATCAGAGGCGGGGAATCAGAGTTTGGGAATCAGAGGCGGGGAATTAGTTATGGGGAAACAGAGGAGGGGAATCAGAGGCGGGGAAAGAGAGCTGGGGAATCAGATGCGGGGAATCAGAGTTGGGGAATCAGAGGCGGGGAATCAGATATGGGGAATCAGAGGCGGGGAATGAGAGGCGCGGAAAGAGAGGCGGGAAATCAGATATGGGGAATCAGAGGTGGGGAATCAGGGGAGGGGTATTAGAGGCTGGGTATCAGACACCGGGATTCAGAGGCGGGGAATCAGAGATGGGGAATCAGAGGCGGGGAATCAGAGGCAGGGAATCAGATGCGGGGAATCAGAGGCGGGGAATCAGAGCTGGGTAATCAGAGGCGGGGAATCAGAGTTGGGGAATCAGAGGCAGGGAATCAGATATGGGGAAACAGAGGCGGGGAATCAGAGGCGGGGAAACAGAGGCGGGGAATCTGATATGGGGAATCAGAGGTGGCGAATGAAAGGCGGTGAATCAGAGATGGGGAATTAGAGGCGGGGAATCAGAGGCAGGGAATCAAACACGGGGAATCAGAGGTGGGGAATCAGAGCTGGGGAATCAGAGGCGGGGAATCAGAGTTGGGGAATCAGAGGCGGGGAATCAGATATTGGGAAACAGAGGCGGGGAATCAGAGGCAGGGAAACAGAGGTGGGGAATCAGATATGGGGAATCAGAGGTGGGGAATCAGAGGTTGGGAAACAGAGGCAGGGAATCAGAGGCGGGGAGTCAGAGGCTGGGAATCAGAGGCAGGGAATCAGATGTGCGGAATCAGAGATGGGGAATCAGAGGCAGCGAATCAGAGGCGGGGAACCAGAGGCGGGGATTCAGAGGTGGGGAATCAGATATGGGGAAACAGAGGCGGGGAATTAGAGGCGGGCAAACAGAGGCGGGGAATCAGATATGGGGAATCAGAGGTGGGGAATCAGAGGTTGTGAATCAGAGATGGGGAATCACAGGCGGGAAATCAGAGGCAGGGAATCAGAGCTGGGGAATCAGAGGCGGGGAATCAGAGCTGGGGAATCAGAGGCAGGGAATCAGAGTTGGGGATTCAGAGGCGGGGAATCAGAGCTGGGGAATCAGAGGCGGGGAATCAGAGGCAGGGAATCAGAGGCGGGGTATCAGAGGCAGGGTATCAGATATGGGGATTCAGAGGTGGGGAATCAGAGGTTGGGAATCAGAGGCAGGGAATCAGAGGCGGGGTATCAGAGGCAGGGTATCAGATATGGGGAATCAGAGGCGGGGAATGAGAGGCGCGGAAAGAGAGGCGGGAAATCAGATATGGGGAATCAGAGGTGGGGAATCAGGGGAGGGGTATTAGAGGCTGGGTATCAGACACCGGGATTCAGAGGCGGGGAATCAGAGATGGGGAATCAGAGGCGGGGAATCAGAGGCAGGGAATCAGATGCGGGGAATCAGAGGCGGGGAATCAGAGCTGGGTAATCAGAGGCGGGGAATCAGAGTTGGGGAATCAGAGGCAGGGAATCAGATATGGGGAAACAGAGGCGGGGAATCAGAGGCGGGGAAACAGAGGCGGGGAATCTGATATGGGGAATCAGAGGTGGCGAATGAAAGGCGGTGAATCAGAGATGGGGAATTAGAGGCGGGGAATCAGAGGCAGGGAATCAAACACGGGGAATCAGAGGTGGGGAATCAGAGCTGGGGAATCAGAGGCGGGGAATCAGAGTTGGGGAATCAGAGGCGGGGAATCAGATATTGGGAAACAGAGGCGGGGAATCAGAGGCAGGGAAACAGAGGTGGGGAATCAGATATGGGGAATCAGAGGTGGGGAATCAGAGGTTGGGAAACAGAGGCAGGGAATCAGAGGCGGGGAGTCAGAGGCTGGGAATCAGAGGCAGGGAATCAGATGTGCGGAATCAGAGATGGGGAATCAGAGGCAGCGAATCAGAGGCGGGGAACCAGAGGCGGGGATTCAGAGGTGGGGAATCAGATATGGGGAAACAGAGGCGGGGAATTAGAGGCGGGCAAACAGAGGCGGGGAATCAGATATGGGGAATCAGAGGTGGGGAATCAGAGGTTGTGAATCAGAGATGGGGAATCACAGGCGGGAAATCAGAGGCAGGGAATCAGAGCTGGGGAATCAGAGGCGGGGAATCAGAGCTGGGGAATCAGAGGCAGGGAATCAGAGTTGGGGATTCAGAGGCGGGGAATCAGAGCTGGGGAATCAGAGGCGGGGAATCAGAGGCAGGGAATCAGAGGCGGGGTATCAGAGGCAGGGTATCAGATATGGGGATTCAGAGGTGGGGAATCAGAGGTTGGGAATCAGAGGCAGGGAATCGGAGGCAGGGAATCAGAGGCAGGGAATCAGATGTGGGGAATCAGAGGCGGGGAATCAGAGCTGGGGAATCAGAGCTGGGGAATAAGAGTCGGGGAATCAGAATTTGGGAATCAGAGGCGGGGAATTAGATATGGGGAAACAGAGGCGGGGAATCAGAGGCGGGGAATCAGATATGGGGAATCAGAGGCGGGGAATCAGAGGCGCGGAAAGAGAGGCGGGGAATCAGATATGGGGAATCAGAGGTGGGGAATCAGATATGGGGAAACAGAGGTGGGGAATCAGAGGCGGGGAAACAGAGGCGGGGAATCTGATATGGGGACTCAGAGGTGGGGAATCAGAGGTTGGGAATCAGAGGCAGGGAATCAGAGGCGGGGAATCAGAGCCTCGGGATCAGAGGCGGGGAATCAGAGGCGGGGAAAGAGAGGCGGGGAATCAGATATGGGGACTCAGAGGTGGGGAATCAGAGGTTGGGAATCAGAGGCAGGGAATCAGAGGCGGGGAATCAGAGGCGGGGAATCAGAGGCAGGGTTTCGGATGTGCGGAATCAGAGATGGGGAATCAGAGGTGGGGAATCAGAGTCCAGGAATCAGAGATGGGGAATCAGAGGCGGGGAATCAGAGGCGGAAAAACATAGGTGGGGTATCAGATACGGGGAATCAGAGGTGGGGAATCAGAGGCGGTGAATCAGAGATGGGGAATCAGAGGCGGGGAATCAGAGGCTGGAAATCAGACACGTGGAATCAGAGGCTGTGAATCAGAGGCGGGGAATCAGAGGCGGGTAATCAGAGCTGGGGAATCAGAGGCAGGGAATCAGAGTTGGGGATTCAGAGGCAGGGAATCAGATATGGGGAAACAGAGGCGGGGAATTAGAGGCGGGCAAACAGAGGCGGGGAATCAGATATGGTGAATCAGAGGTGGGGAATCAGAGGTTGTGAATCAGAGATGGGGAATCACAGGCGGGAAATCAGAGGCAGGGAATCAGAGCTGGGGAATCAGAGGCAGGGAATCAGAGCTGGGGAATCAGAGGCAGGGAATCAGAGTTGGGGATTCAGAGGCGGGGAATCAGAGCTGGGGAATCAGAGGCGGGGAATAGGAGGCAGGGAATCAGAGGCGGGGAATCAGAGGCAGGGAATCAGATATGGGGATTCAGAGGTGGGGAATCAGAGGTTGGGAATCAGAGGCAGGGAATCGGAGGCAGGGAATCAGAGGCAGGGAATCAGATGTGGGGAATCACAGGCGGCGTATCAGAGCTGGGGAATCAGAGTCGGGGAATCAGAGTTTGGGAATCAGAGGCGGGGAATTAGATATGGGGAAACAGAGGCGGGGAATCAGAGGTGGGGAAACAGAGCTGGGGAATCAGAGGCGGGGAATCAGAGTTGGGGAATCAGAGGCGGGGAATCAGATATGGGGAATCAGAGGCGGGGAATCAGAGGCGCGGAAAGAGAGGCGGGGCATCAGATATGGGGAATCAGAGGTGGGGAATCAGATATGGGGAAACAGAGGCGGGGAATCAGAGGCGGGGAAACAGAGGTGGGGAATCTGATATGGGGAATCAGAGGTGGCGAATGAAAGGCAGTGAATCAGAGATGGGGAATCAGAGGCGGGGAATCAGAGGCAGGGAATCAAACACGGGGAATCAGAGGTGGGGAATCAGAGCTGGGGAATCAGCGGCGGGGAATCAGAGTTGGGGAATCAGAGGCGGGGAATCAGATATGGGGAAACAAAGGTGGGGAATCAGATGCAGGGAAACAGAGGTGGGGAATCAGATATGGGGAATCAGAGGTGGGGAATCAGAGGTTGGGAAACAGAGGCAGGGAATCAGAGGCGGGGAGTCAAAGGCGGGGAATCAGAGGCAGGGAATAAGATGTGCGGAATCAGAGATGGGGAATCAGAGGCAGCGAATCAGAGGCGGGGAACCAGAGGCGGGGAATGAGAGGCCGGGAATCAGAGGCCGGGAATGAGAGTCTGGGAATCAGTGGCCGGGAATCAGAGGCCGGGAATCAGAGATGGGGAATCAGATGCGGGGAATCAGAGGCGGGGAATCAGAGGCTCAGAAACAGAGTCGGGGTATCTGATATGGGGAATCAGAGGTGGGGAATCAGATACGGGGAATCAGAGGTGGGGAATCAGAGGCGGTGAATCAGAGATGGGGAATCAGAGGCGGGGAATCAGAGGCTGGAAATCAGACACGAGGAATCAGAGGCTGTGAATCAGAGGCGGGGAATCAGAGGCGGGGAATCAGAGCTGGGGAATCAGAGGCAATGAATCAGAGTTGGGGATTCAGAGGCAGGGAATCAGATATGGGGAAACAGGGGCGGGGAATCAGTGGCAGGGAATCAGAGGCGGGGAATCAGAGGCAGGGAATAAAGACACGGGGAATTAGAGGCGGGGAATCAGAGATGGGGAATCAGAGGCGGTGAATCAGAGGCAGGGAATCGGACACCGTGAATCAGAGGCATGGAATCAGAGCTGGGGAATCAGAGGCGGGGAATCAGAGTTGGGGAATCAGAGGCGGGGAATCAGATATGGTGAATCAGATGTGGGGAATCAGAGGTTGTGAATCAGAGATGTGGAATCACAGGCGGGAAATCGTAGGCAGGGAATCAGAGCTGGGGAATCAGAGGAGGGGAATCAGAGCTTGGGAATCAGAGGCAGGGAATCAGAGTTGGGGATTCAGAGGCTGGGAATCAGAGCTGGGGAATCAGAAGCGGGGAATCAGAGGCGGGGTATCAGAGGCAGGGAATCAGAGGCAGGCAATCAGATATGGGGATTCAGAGGTGGGGAATCAGAGGTTGGGAATCAGAGGCAGGGAATCAGAGGCGGGGAATCAGAGGCAGGGAATCAGATGTGGGGAATCAGAGGCAGGGAATCAGAGCTGGGGTATCAGAGGCGGGGAATCAGAGTTTGGGAATCAGAGGCGGGGAATTAGTTATGGGGAAACAGAGGAGGGGAATCAGAGGCGGGGAAAGAGAGCTGGGGAATCAGATGCGGGGAATCAGAGTTGGGGAATCAGAGGCGGGGAATCAGATATGGGGAATCAGAGGCGGGGAATGAGAGGCGCGGAAAGAGAGGCGGGAAATCAGATATGGGGAATCAGAGGTGGGGAATCAGGGGAGGGGTATTAGAGGCTGGGTATCAGACACCGGGATTCAGAGGCGGGGAATCAGAGATGGGGAATCAGAGGCGGGGAATCAGAGGCAGGGAATCAGATGCGGGGAATCAGAGGCGGGGAATCAGAGCTGGGTAATCAGAGGCGGGGAATCAGAGTTGGGGAATCAGAGGCAGGGAATCAGATATGGGGAAACAGAGGCGGGGAATCAGAGGCGGGGAAACAGAGGCGGGGAATCTGATATGGGGAATCAGAGGTGGCGAATGAAAGGCGGTGAATCAGAGATGGGGAATTAGAGGCGGGGAATCAGAGGCAGGGAATCAAACACGGGGAATCAGAGGTGGGGAATCAGAGCTGGGGAATCAGAGGCGGGGAATCAGAGTTGGGGAATCAGAGGCGGGGAATCAGATATTGGGAAACAGAGGCGGGGAATCAGAGGCAGGGAAACAGAGGTGGGGAATCAGATATGGGGAATCAGAGGTGGGGAATCAGAGGTTGGGAAACAGAGGCAGGGAATCAGAGGCGGGGAGTCAGAGGCTGGGAATCAGAGGCAGGGAATCAGATGTGCGGAATCAGAGATGGGGAATCAGAGGCAGCGAATCAGAGGCGGGGAACCAGAGGCGGGGATTCAGAGGTGGGGAATCAGATATGGGGAAACAGAGGCGGGGAATTAGAGGCGGGCAAACAGAGGCGGGGAATCAGATATGGGGAATCAGAGGTGGGGAATCAGAGGTTGTGAATCAGAGATGGGGAATCACAGGCGGGAAATCAGAGGCAGGGAATCAGAGCTGGGGAATCAGAGGCGGGGAATCAGAGTTGGGGAATCAGAGGCAGGGAATCAGAGTTGGGGATTCAGAGGCGGGGAATCAGAGCTGGGGAATCAGAGGCGGGGAATCAGAGGCAGGGAATCAGAGGCGGGGTATCAGAGGCAGGGTATCAGATATGGGGATTCAGAGGTGGGGAATCAGATATGGGGAAACAGAGGTGGGGAATCAGAGGCGGGGAAACAGAGGCGGGGAATCTGAGGCGGGGAATCAGATATGGGGAATCAGAGGCGGGGAATCAGAGGCGCGGAAAGAGAGGCGGGGAATCAGATATGGGGAATCAGAGGTGGGGAATCAGATATGGGGAAACAGAGGTGGGGAATCAGAGGCGGGGAAACAGAGGCGGGGAATCTGATATGGGGAATCAGAGGCGGGGAATCAGAGGCGCGGAAAGAGAGGCGGGGAATCAGATATGGGGAATCAGAGGTGGGGAATCAGATATGGGGAAACAGAGGTGGGGAATCAGAGGCGGGGAAACAGAGGCGGGGAATCTGATATGGGGAATCAGAGGAGGCGAATGAAAGGCGGTGAATCAGAGATGGGGAATCAGAGGCAGGGAATCAAACACGGGGAATCAGAGGTGGGGAATCAGAGCTGGGGAATCAGAGGCGGGGAATCAGAGTTGGGGAATCAGAGGCGGGGAATCAGATATTGGGAAACAGAGGTGGGGAATCAGAGGCAGGGAAACAGAGGTGGGGATTCAGATATGGGGAATCAGAGGTGGGGAATCAGAGGTTGGGAAACGGAGGCAGGGAATCAGAGGCGGGGAGTCAGAGGCGGGGAATCAGAGGCAGGGAATCAGATGTGCGGAATCAGAGATGGGGAATCAGAGGCAGCGAATCAGAGGCGGGGAACCAGAGGCGGGGAATCAGAGGCCGGGAATCAGAGGCCGGGAATGAGAGGCCGGGAATCAGAGGCCGGGAATCAGAGGCCAGGAATCAGAGATGGGGAATCAGAGGCGGGTAATCAAACACGGGGAATCAGAGCTGGGGAATCAGAGGCGGGGAATCAGAGTTGGGGAATCAGAGGCGGGGAATCAGATATGGGGAAACAGAGGCGGGGAATCAGAGGCGGGGAAACAGAGGCGCAGAAACATAGTTGGGGTATCAGATATGGGGAATCACAGGTGGGGAATCAGGGTCGGGGTATCAGAGGCTGGGTTTCAGACACGGGGATTCAGTGGCGGGGAATCAGAGATGGGGAATCAGAGGCGGGGAATCAGAGGCAGGGAATCAGACGCGGGGAATCAGAGGCGGGGAATCAGAGCCTGGGAATCAGAGGCGGGGAATCAGAGTTCAGGAATCAGAGGCGGGGAATCAGAGTTGGGGAATCAGAGGCGGGCAATCAGATATGGGGAAACAGAGGTGGGGAATCAGAGGCAGGGAAACAGAGGTGGGGATTCACATATGGGGAATCAGAGGTGGGGAATCAGAGGTTGGGAAACGGAGGCAGGGAATCAGAGGCGGGGAGTCAGAGGCGGGGAATCAGAGGCAGGGAATCAGATGTGCGGAATCAGAGATGGGGAATCAGAGGCAGCGAATCAGAGGCGGGGAACCAGAGGCGGGGAATCAGAGGCCGGGAATCAGAGGCCGGGAATGAGAGGCCGGGAATCAGAGGCCGGGAATCAGAGGCCAGGAATCAGAGATGGGGAATCAGAGGCGGGTAATCAAACACGGGGAATCAGAGCTGGGGAATCAGAGGCGGGGAATCAGAGTTGGGGAATCAGAGGCGGGGAATCAGATATGGGGAAACAGAGGCGGGGAATCAGAGGCGGGGAATCAGAGGCGCAGAAACATAGTTGGGGTATCAGATATGGGGAATCACAGGTGGGGAATCAGGGGCGGGGTATCAGAGGCTGGGTTTCAGACACGGGGATTCAGTGGCGGGGAATCAGAGATGGGGAATCAGAGGCGGGGAATCAGAGGCAGGGAATCAGACGCGGGGAATCAGAGGCGGGGAATCAGAGCCTGGGAATCAGAGGCGGGGAATCAGAGTTCAGGAATCAGAGGCGGGGAATCAGAGTTGGGGAATCAGAGGCGGGCAATCAGATATGGGGAAACAGAGGCGGGGATTCAGAGGCGGGGAAACAGAGGTGGGGAATCTGATATGGGGAATCAGACGTGGCGAATGAAAGGAAGTGAATCAGAGATGGGGAATCAGAGGCGGGGAATCAGAGGCAGGGAATCAAACACGGTGAATCAGAGGCGGGGAATCAGAGCTGGAGAATCAGAGGCGGGGAATCAGAGTTGGGGAATCAGAGGCGGGGAATCAGATATGGGGAAACAGAGGCGGGGAATCAGAGGCAGGGAAACAGAGTTGGGGATTCAGATATGGCGAATCAGAGGTGGGGAATCAGAAGTTGGGAAACAGAGGCAGGGAATCAGAGGCAGGGAATCAGATGTGCGGAATCAGAGATGGAAAATCAGAGGTAGCGAAAAAGAGGCGGGGAACCAGAGGCGGGGAATCAGAGGCCGGGAATGAGAGGCCGGGAATGAGAGACCGGGAATGAGAGGCCGGGGAATCAGAGGCGGGGAATCAGAGATGGGGAATCAGAGGCGGGGAATCAAACACGGGGAATCAGAGCTGGGGAATCAGAGGCGGGGAATCAGAGTTGGGGAATCAGATATGGGGAATCAGAGGTGGGGAATCAGGGGCGGGGAATCAGTGGCAGGGAATCAGAGGCGGGGAATCAGAGGTGGGGAATCAGAGGCAGGGAATCAGACACGGGGAATCAGAGGCGGGGAATCAGAGATGGGGAATCAGAGGTGGTGAATCAGAGGCAGGGAATCGGATGCCGGGAATCAGAGGCGGGGAATCAGAGCTGGGGAATCAGAGGCGGGGAATCAGAGTTGGGGAATCAGAGGCGGGGAATCAGATATGGGGAAGCAGAGGCGGGGAATCAGAGGCGGGGAAACAGAGGTGGGGAATCTGATATGGGGAATCAGACGTGGCGAATGAAAGGAAGTGAATCAGAGATGGGGAATCAGAGGCGGGGAATCAGAGGCAGGGAATCAAACACGGTGAATCAGAGGCGGGGAATCAGAGCTGGAGAATTAGAGGCGGGGAATCAGAGTTTGGGAAACAGAGGCGGGGAATCAGATATGGGGAAACAGAGGCGGGGAATCAGAGGCAGGGAAACAGAGGTGGGGATTCAGATATGGCGAATCAGAGGAGGGGAATCAGAAGTTGGGAAACAGAGGCAGGGAATCAGAGGCAGGGAATCAGAGGCAGGGAATCAGATGTGCGGAATCAGAGATGGAAAATCAGAGGCAGCGAAAAAGAGGCGGGGAACCAGAGGCGGGGAATCAGAGGCCGGGAATGAGAGTCCGGGAATGAGAGGCCGGGAATCAGAGGCCGGGGAATCAGAGGCGGGGAATCAGAGATGGGGAATCAGAGGCGGGGAATCAAACACGGGGAATCAGAGCTGGGGAATCAGAGGCGGGGAATCAGAGTTGGGGAATCAGATATGGGGAATCAGAAGTGGGGAATCAGGGGCGGGGAATCAGTGGCAGGGAATCAGAGGCGGGGAATCAGAGGCGGGGAATCAGAGGCAGGGAATCAGACACGGGGAATCAGAGGCGGGGAATCAGAGATGGGGAATCAGAGGCAGGGAATCAGAGTTGGGGATTCAGAGGCGGGGAATCAGAGCTGGGGAATCAGAAGCGGGGAATCAGAGGTGGGGAATCAGAGGCAGGGAATCAGAGGCAGGCAATCAGATATGGGGATTCAGAGGTGGGGAATCAGAGGTTGGGAATCAGAGGCAGGGAATCAGAGGCAGGGAATCAGAGGCAGGGAATCAGATGTGGGGAATCAGAGGCGGGGAATCAGAGCTGGGGAATCAGAGGCGGGGAATCAGAGCTGGTGAATCAGAGGCGGGGAATTAGATATGGGGAAACAGAGGCGGGGAATCAGAGGCGGGGAAACAGAGCTGGGGAATCAGAGGCGGGGATTCAGAGTTGGGGAATCAGAGGCGGGGAATCAGAGGCGCGGAAAGAGAGGCGGGAAATCAGATATGGGGAATCAGAGGTGGGGAATCAGGGGAGGGGTATCAGAGGCTGGGTATCAGACACGGGGATTCAGAGGTGGGGAATCAGAAATGGGGAATCAGAGGCTGGGAATCAGAGGCGGGGAATCAGAAGCGGGGAATCAGAGGCCGGGAATCAGAGGCCGGGAATGAGAGGCCGGGAATCAGAGGCCGGGGAATCAGAGGCGGGGAATCAGAGATGGGGAATCAGAGGCGGGGAATCAAACACGGGGAATCAGAGCTGGGGAATCAGAGGCGGGGAATCTGAGTTGGCGAATCAGATATGGGGAATCAGAGGTGGGGAATCAGGGGCGGGGAATCAGTGGCAGGGATTCAGAGGCGGGGAATCAGAGGCAGGGAATCAGACACGGGGAATCAGAGGCGGGGAATCAGAGATGGGGAATCAGACACGGGGAATCAGAGGCGGGGAATCAGAGGCAGGGAATCGGACACGGGAATCAGAGGCGGGGAATCAGAGCTGGGGAATCAGAGGCGGGGAATCAGAGTTGGGGAATCAGAGGCGGGGAATCAGATATGGTCAATCAGAGGTGGGGAATCAGAGGTTGTGAATCAGAGATGTGGAATCACAGGCGGGAAATCAGAGGCAGGGAATCAGAGCTGGGGAATCAGAGGAGGGGAATCAGAGCTGGGGAATCAGAGGCAGGGAATCAGAGTTGGGGATTCAGAGGCGGGGAATCAGAGCTGGGGAATCAGAAGCGGGGAATCAGAGGCGGGGTATCAGAGGCAGGGAATCAGAGGCAGGCAATCAGATATGGGGATTCAGAGGTGGGGAATCAGAGGTTGGGAATCAGAGGCAGCGAATCAGAGGCGGGGAATCAGAGGCAGGGAATCAGATGTGGGGAATCAGAGGCATGGAATCAGAGCTGGGGTATCAGAGGCGGGGAATCAGAGTTTGGGAATCAGAGGCGGGGAATTAGTTATGGGGAAACAGAGGCGGGGAATCAGAGGCGGGGAAAGAGAGCTGGGGAATCAGAGGAGGGGAATTAGAGTTGGGGAATCAGAGGCGGGGAATCAGATATGGGGAATCAGAGGCGGGGAATGAGAGGCGCGGATAGAGAGGCGGGAAATCAGATATGGGGAATCAGAGGTGGGGAATCAGGGGAGGGGTATCAGAGGCTGGGTATCAGACACGGGGATTCAGAGGCGGGGAATCAGAGATGGGGAATCAGAGGCGGGGAATCAGAGGCAGGGAATCAGATGCGGGGAATCAGAGGCGGGGAATCAGAGCTGGGTAATCAGAGGCGGGGAATCAGAGTTGGGGAATCAGAGGCGGGGAATCAGATATGGGGAAACAGCGGCGGTGAATCAGAGGCGGGGTAACAGAGGCGGGGAATCTGATATGGGGAATCAGAGGTGGCGAATGAAAGGCGGTGAATCAGAGATGGGGAATTAGAAGCGGGGAATCAGAGGCAGGGAATCAAACACGGGGAATCAGAGGTGGGGAATCACAGCTGGGGAATCAGAGGCGGGGAATCAGAGTTGGGGAATCAGAGGCGGGGAATCAGATATTGGGAAACAGAGGCGGGGAATCAGAGGCAGGGAAACAGAGGTGGGGAATCAGATATGGGGAATCAGAGGTGGGGAATCAGAGGTTGGGAAACAGAGGCAGGGAATTAGAGGCGGGGAGTCAGAGTCGGGGAATCAGAGGCAGGGAATCAGATGTGCGGAATCAGAGATGGGGAATCAGAGGCAGCGTATCAGAGGCGGGGAACCAGAGGCGGGGATTCAGAGGCGGGGAATCAGATATGTGGAAACAGAGGCGGGGAATTAGAGGCGGGCAAACAGAGGCGGGGAATCAGATATGGGGAATCAGAGGTGGGGAATCAGAGGTTGTGAATCAGAGATGGGGAGTCACAGGCGGAAAATCAGAGGCAGGGAATCAGAGCTGGGGAATCAGAGGCGGGGAATCAGAGCTGGGGAATCAGAGGCAGGGAATCAGAGTTGGGGATTCAGAGGCGGGGAATCAGAGCTGGGGAATCATAGGCGGGGAATCAGAGGCAGGGAATCAGAGGCGGGGTATCAGAGGCAGGGAATCAGATATGGGGATTCAGAGGTGGGGAATCAGAGCTGGGGAATCAGAGTCGGGGAATCAGAATTTGGGAATCAGAGGCGTGGAATTAGATATGGGGAAACAGAGGCGGGGAATCAGAGGCGGGGAATCAGATATGGGGAATCAGAGGTTGGGAATCAGAGGCGCGGAAAGAGAGGCGGGGAATCAGATATGGGGAATCAGAGGTGGGGAATCAGATATGGGGAAACAGAGGCGGGGAATCAGAGGCGGGGAAACAGAGGCGGGGAATCTGATATGGGGAATCAGAGGTGGCGAATGAAAGGCGGTGAATCAGAGATGGGGAATCAGATGCGGGGAATCAGAGGCATGGAATCAAACACCGGGAATCAGAGGTGGGGAATCAGAGCTGGGGAATCAGAGGCGGGGAATTAGTTATGGGGAAACAGAGGCGGGGAATCAGAGGCGGGGAAAGAGAGCTGGGGAATCAGAGGAGGGGAATTAGAGTTGGGGAATCAGAGGTGGGGAATCAGATATGGGGAATCAGAGGCGGGGAATGAGAGGCGCGGAAAGAGAGGCGGGAAATCAGATATGGGGAATCAGAGGTGGGGAATCAGGGGAGGGGTATCAGAGGCTGGGTATCAGACACGGGGATTCAGAGGCGGGGAATCAGAGATGGGGAATCAGAGGCGGGGAATCAGAGGCAGGGAATCAGATGCGGGGAATCAGAGGCGGGGAATCAGAGCTGGGTAATCAGAGGCGGGGAATCAGAGTTGGGGAATCAGAGGCGGGGAATCAGATATGGGGAAACAGCGGCGGTGAATCAGAGGCGGGGTAACAGAGGCGGGGAATCTGATATGGGGAATCAGAGGTGGCGAATGAAAGGCGGTGAATCAGAGATGGGGAATTAGAAGCGGGGAATCAGAGGCAGGGAATCAAACACGGGGAATCAGAGGTGGGGAATCACAGCTGGGGAATCAGAGGCGGGGAATCAGAGTTGGGGAATCAGAGGCGGGGAATCAGATATTGGGAAACAGAGGCGGGGAATCAGAGGCAGGGAAACAGAGGTGGGGAATCAGATATGGGGAATCAGAGGTGGGGAATCAGAGGTTGGGAAACAGAGGCAGGGAATTAGAGGCGGGGAGTCAGGGTCGGGGAATCAGAGGCAGGGAATCAGATGTGCGGAATCAGAGATGGGGAATCAGAGGCAGCGTATCAGAGGCGGGGAACCAGAGGCGGGGATTCAGAGGCGGGGAATCAGATATGTGGAAACAGAGGCGGGGAATTAGAGGCGGGCAAACAGAGGCGGGGAATCAGATATGGGGAATCAGAGGTGGGGAATCAGAGGTTGTGAATCAGAGATGGGGAGTCACAGGCGGAAAATCAGAGGCAGGGAATCAGAGCTGGGGAATCAGAGGCGGGGAATCAGAGCTGGGGAATCAGAGGCAGGGAATCAGAGTTGGGGATTCAGAGGCGGGGAATCAGAGCTGGGGAATCATAGGCGGGGAATCAGAGGCAGGGAATCAGAGGCGGGGTATCAGAGGCAGGGAATCAGATATGGGGATTCAGAGGTGGGGAATCAGAGCTGGGGAATCAGAGTCGGGGAATCAGAATTTGGGAATCAGAGGCGGGGAATTAGATATGGGGAAACAGAGGCGGGGAATCAGAGGCAGGGAATCAGATATGGGGAATCAGAGGTGGGGAATCAGAGGCGCGGAAAGAGAGGCGGGGAATCAGATATGGGGAATCAGAGGTGGGGAATCAGATATGGGGAAACAGAGGCGGGGAATCAGAGGCGGGGAAACAGAGGCGGGGAATCTGATATGGGGAATCAGAGGTGGCGAATGAAAGGCGGTGAATCAGAGATGGGGAATCAGATGCGGGGAATCAGAGGCATGGAATCAAACACCGGGAATCAGAGGTGGGGAATCAGAGCTGGGGAATCAGAGGCGGGGAATCAGAGATGGGGAATCAGAGGCGGGGAATCAAACACGGGGAATCAGAGCTGGGGAATCAGAGGCGGGGAATCTGAGTTGGCGAATCAGATATGGGGAATCAGAGGTGGGGAATCAGGGGCGGGGAATCAGTGGCAGGGATTCAGAGGCGGGGAATCAGAGGCAGGGAATCAGACACGGGGAATCAGAGGCGGGGAATCAGAGATGGGGAATCAGACACGGGGAATCAGAGGCGGGGAATCAGAGGCAGGGAATCGGACACGGGAATCAGAGGCGGGGAATCAGAGCTGGGGAATCAGAGGCGGGGAATCAGAGTTGGGGAATCAGAGGCGGGGAATCAGATATGGTCAATCAGAGGTGGGGAATCAGAGGTTGTGAATCAGAGATGTGGAATCACAGGCGGGAAATCAGAGGCAGGGAATCAGAGCTGGGGAATCAGAGGAGGGGAATCAGAGCTGGGGAATCAGAGGCAGGGAATCAGAGTTGGGGATTCAGAGGCGGGGAATCAGAGCTGGGGAATCAGAAGCGGGGAATCAGAGGCGGGGTATCAGAGGCAGGGAATCAGAGGCAGGCAATCAGATATGGGGATTCAGAGGTGGGGAATCAGAGGTTGGGAATCAGAGGCAGTGAATCAGAGGCGGGGAATCAGAGGCAGGGAATCAGATGTGGGGAATCAGAGGCATGGAATCAGAGCTGGGGTATCAGAGGCGGGGAATCAGAGTTTGGGAATCAGAGGCGGGGAATTAGTTATGGGGAAACAGAGGCGGGGAATCAGAGGCGGGGAAAGAGAGCTGGGGAATCAGAGGAGGGGAATTAGAGTTGGGGAATCAGAGGCGGGGAATCAGATATGGGGAATCAGAGGCGGGGAATGAGAGGCGCGGATAGAGAGGCGGGAAATCAGATATGGGGAATCAGAGGTGGGGAATCAGGGGAGGGGTATCAGAGGCTGGGTATCAGACACGGGGATTCAGAGGCGGGGAATCAGAGATGGGGAATCAGAGGCGGGGAATCAGAGGCAGGGAATCAGATGCGGGGAATCAGAGGCGGGGAATCAGAGCTGGGTAATCAGAGGCGGGGAATCAGAGTTGGGGAATCAGAGGCGGGGAATCAGATATGGGGAAACAGCGGCGGTGAATCAGAGGCGGGGTAACAGAGGCGGGGAATCTGATATGGGGAATCAGAGGTGGCGAATGAAAGGCGGTGAATCAGAGATGGGGAATTAGAAGCGGGGAATCAGAGGCAGGGAATCAAACACGGGGAATCAGAGGTGGGGAATCACAGCTGGGGAATCAGAGGCGGGGAATCAGAGTTGGGGAATCAGAGGCGGGGAATCAGATATTGGGAAACAGAGGCGGGGAATCAGAGGCAGGGAAACAGAGGTGGGGAATCAGATATGGGGAATCAGAGGTGGGGAATCAGAGGTTGGGAAACAGAGGCAGGGAATTAGAGGCGGGGAGTCAGAGTCGGGGAATCAGAGGCAGGGAATCAGATGTGCAGAATCAGAGATGGGGAATCAGAGGCAGCGTATCAGAGGCGGGGAACCAGAGGCGGGGATTCAGAGGCGGGGAATCAGATATGTGGAAACAGAGGCGGGGAATTAGAGGCGGGCAAACAGAGGCGGGGAATCAGATATGGGGAATCAGAGGTGGGGAATCAGAGGTTGTGAATCAGAGATGGGGAGTCACAGGCGGAAAATCAGAGGCAGGGAATCAGAGCTGGGGAATCAGAGGCGGGGAATCAGAGCTGGGGAATCAGAGGCAGGGAATCAGAGTTGGGGATTCAGAGGCGGGGAATCAGAGCTGGGGAATCATAGGCGGGGAATCAGAGGCAGGGAATCAGAGGCGGGGTATCAGAGGCAGGGAATCAGATATGGGGATTCAGAGGTGGGGAATCAGAGCTGGGGAATCAGAGTCGGGGAATCAGAATTTGGGAATCAGAGGCGGGGAATTAGATATGGGGAAACAGAGGCGGGGAATCAGAGGCGGGGAATCAGATATGGGGAATCAGAGGTGGGGAATCAGAGGCGCGGAAAGAGAGGCGGGGAATCAGATATGGGGAATCAGAGGTGGGGAATCAGATATGGGGAAACAGAGGCGGGGAATCAGAGGCGGGGAAACAGAGGCGGGGAATGTGATATGGGGAATCAGAGGTGGCGAATGAAAGGCGGTGAATCAGAGATGGGGAATCAGATGCGGGGAATCAGAGGCATGGAATCAAACACCGGGAATCAGAGGTGGGGAATCAGAGCTGGGGAATCAGAGGCGGGGAATTAGTTATGGGGAAACAGAGGCGGGGAATCAGAGGCGGGGAAAGAGAGCTGGGGAATCAGAGGAGGGGAATTAGAGTTGGGGAATCAGAGGTGGGGAATCAGATATGGGGAATCAGAGGCGGGGAATGAGAGGCGCGGAAAGAGAGGCGGGAAATCAGATATGGGGAATCAGAGGTGGGGAATCAGGGGAGGGGTATCAGAGGCTGGGTATCAGACACGGGGATTCAGAGGCGGGGAATCAGAGATGGGGAATCAGAGGCGGGGAATCAGAGGCAGGGAATCAGATGCGGGGAATCAGAGGCGGGGAATCAGAGCTGGGTAATCAGAGGCGGGGAATCAGAGTTGGGGAATCAGAGGCGGGGAATCAGATATGGGGAAACAGCGGCGGTGAATCAGAGGCGGGGTAACAGAGGCGGGGAATCTGATATGGGGAATCAGAGGTGGCAAATGAAAGGCGGTGAATCAGAGATGGGGAATTAGAAGCGGGGAATCAGAGGCAGGGAATCAAACACGGGGAATCAGAGGTGGGGAATCACAGCTGGGGAATCAGAGGCGGGGAATCAGAGTTGGGGAATCAGAGGCGGGGAATCAGATATTGGGAAACAGAGGCGGGGAATCAGAGGCAGGGAAACAGAGGTGGGGAATCAGATATGGGGAATCAGAGGTGGGGAATCAGAGGTTGGGAAACAGAGGCAGGGAATTAGAGGCGGGGAGTCAGAGTCGGGGAATCAGAGGCAGGGAATCAGATGTGCGGAATCAGAGATGGGGAATCAGAGGCAGCGTATCAGAGGCGGGGAACCAGAGGCGGGGATTCAGAGGCGGGGAATCAGATATGTGGAAACAGAGGCGGGGAATTAGAGGCGGGCAAACAGAGGCGGGGAATCAGATATGGGGAATCAGAGGTGGGGAATCAGAGGTTGTGAATCAGAGATGGGGAGTCACAGGCGGAAAATCAGAGGCAGGGAATCAGAGCTGGGGAATCAGAGGCGGGGAATCAGAGCTGGGGAATCAGAGGCAGGGAATCAGAGTTGGGGATTCAGAGGCGGGGAATCAGAGCTGGGGAATCATAGGCGGGGAATCAGAGGCAGGGAATCAGAGGCGGGGTATCAGAGGCAGGGAATCAGATATGGGGATTCAGAGGTGGGGAATCAGAGCTGGGGAATCAGAGTCGGGGAATCAGAATTTGGGAATCAGAGGCGGGGAATTAGATATGGGGAAACAGAGGCGAGGAATCAGAGGCGGGGAATCAGATATGGGGAATCAGAGGTGGGGAATCAGAGGCGCGGAAAGAGAGGCGGGGAATCAGATATGGGGAATCAGAGGTGGGGAATCAGATATGGGGAAACAGAGGCGGGGAATCAGAGGCGGGGAAACAGAGGCGGGGAATCTGATATGGGGAATCAGAGGTGGCGAATGAAAGGCGGTGAATCAGAGATGGGGAATCAGATGCGGGGAATCAGAGGCATGGAATCAAACACCGGGAATCAGAGGTGGGGAATCAGAGCTGGGGAATCAGAGGCGGGGAATCAGAGTTGGGGAATCAGAGGCGAGGAATCAGATATGGGGAAACAGAGGTGGGGAATCAGAGGCAGGGAAACAGAGGTGGGGATTCAGATATGGGGAATCAGAGGTGGGGAATCAGAGGTTGGGAAACAGAGGCAGGGAATCAGAGGCGGGGAGTCAGAGGCGGGGAATCAGAGGC
The DNA here is from genome assembly GCF_036971445.1 of Narcine bancroftii. Taxonomy (NCBI): domain Eukaryota; kingdom Metazoa; phylum Chordata; class Chondrichthyes; order Torpediniformes; family Narcinidae; genus Narcine; species Narcine bancroftii. Next base: position 58,735,652 of record NC_091474.1, read on the forward strand.
AGGGAATCAGATGTGCGGAATCAAACACGGGGAATCAGAGCTGGGGAATCAGAGGCGGGGAATCAGAGTTGGGGAATCAGAGGCGGGGAATCAGATATGGGGAAACAGAGGCGGGGAATCAGAGGCGGGGAATCAGAGGCGCAGAAACAGAGTTGGGGTATCAGATATGGGGAATCAGATGTGGGGAATCAGGGGCGGGGAATCAGAGCTGGGGAATCAGAGGCAGGGAATCAGAGGTGGGGAATCAGAGGCGGGGAATCAGAGCTGGGGAATCAGAGGCAGGGAATCAGAGTTGGGGATTCAGAGGCGGGGAATCAGAGCTGGGGAATCAGAAGCGGGGAATCAGAGGCGGGGAATCAGAGGCAGGGAATCAGAGGCAGGCAATCAGATATGGGGATTCAGAGGTGGGGAATCAGAGGTTGGGAATCAGAGGCAGGGAATCAGAGGCAGGGAATCAGAGGCAGGGAATCAGATGTGGGGAATCAGAGGCGGGGAATCAGAGCTGGTGAATCAGAGGCGGGGAATCAGAGTTTGTGAATCAGAGGCGGGCAATTAGATATGGGGAAACAGAGGCGGGGAATCAGAGGCGGGGAAACAGAGCTGGGGAATCAGAGGCGGGGATTCAGAGTTGGGGAATCAGAGGCGGGGAATCAGAGACGCGGAAAGAGAGGCGGGAAATCAGATATGGGGAATCAGAGGTGGGGAATCAGGGGAGGGGTATCAGAGGCTGGGTATCAGACACGGGGATTCAGAGGCGGGGAATCAGAGATGGGGAATCAGAGGCTGGGAATCAGAGGCGGGGAACCAGAGGCGGGGAATCAGAGGCCGGAAATCAGAGGCCGGGAATGAGAGGCCGGGAATCAGAGGCCGGGGAATCAGAGGCGGGGAATCAGAGATGGGGAATCAGAGGCGGGGAATCAAACATGGGGAATCAGAGCTGGGGAATAAGAGGCGGGGAATCTGAGTTGGCGAATCAGATATGGGGAATCAGAGGTGGGGAATCAGGGGCGGGGAATCAGTGGCAGGGAATCAGAGGCGGGGAATCAGAGGCAGGGAATCAGACACGGGGAATCAGAGGCGGGGAATCAGAGATGGGGAATCAGAGGCGGTGAATCAGAGGCAGGGAATCGGACACGGGAATCAGAGGTGGGGAATCAGAGCTGGGGAATCAGAGGCGGGGAATCAGAGTTGGGGAATCAGAGGCGGGGAATCAGATATGGTGAATCAGAGGTGGGGAATCAGAGGTTGTGAATCAGAGATGTGGAATCACAGGCGGGAAATCAGAGGCAGGGAATCAGAGCTGGGGAATCAGAGGAGGGGAATCAGAGCTGTGGAATCAGAGGCAGGGAATCAGAGTTGGGGATTCAGAGGCGGGGAATCAGAGCTGGGGAATCAGAAGCGGGGAATCAGAGGCGGGGTATCAGAGGCAGGGAATCAGAGGCAGGCAATCAGATATGGGGATTCAGAGGTGGGGAATCAGAGGTTGGGAATCAGAGGCAGTGAATCAGAGGCGGGGAATCAGAGGCAGGGAATCAGATGTGGGGAATCAGAGGCAGGGAATCAGAGCTGGGGTATCAGAGGCGGGGAATCAGAGTTTGGAAATCAGAGGCGGGGAATTAGTTATGGGGAAACAGAGGCGGGGAATCAGAGGCGGGGAAAGAGAGCTGGGGAATCAGAGGAGGGGAATCAGAGTTGGGGAATCAGAGGCGGGGAATCAGATATGGGGAATCAGAGGCGGGGAATGAGAGGCGCGGAAAGAGAGGCGGGAAATCAGATATGGGGAATCAGAGGTGGGGAATCAGGGGAGGGGTATCAGAGGCTGGGTATCAGACACGGGGATTCAGAGGCGGGGAATCAGAGATGGGGAATCAGAGGCGGGGAATCAGAGGCAGGGATTCAGATGCGGAAAATCAGAGGCGGGGAATCAGAGCTGGGTAATCAAAGGCGGGGAATCAGAGTTGGGGAATCAGAGGCGGGGAATCAGATATGGGGAAACAGAGGCGGTGAATCAGAGGCGGGGTAACAGAGGCGGGGAATCTGATATGGGGAATCAGAGGTGGCGAATGAAAGGCGGTGAATCAGAGATGGGGAATTAGAGGCGGGGAATCAGAGGCAGGGAATCAAACACGGGGAATCAGAGGTGGGGAATCACAGCTGGGGAATCAGAGGCGGGGAATCAGAGTTGGGGAATCAGAGGCGGGGAATCAGATATTGGGAAACAGAGGCGGGGAATCAGAGGCAGGGAAACAGAGGTGGGGAATCAGATATGGGGAATCAGAGGTGGGGAATCAGAGGTTGGGAAACAGAGGCAGGGAATCAGAGGCGGGGAGTCAGAGGCGGGGAATCAGAGGCAGGGAATCAGATGTGCGGAATCAGAGATGGGGAATCAGAGGCAGCGTATCAGAGGCGGGGAACCAGAGGCAGGGATTCAGAGGCGGGGAATCAGATATGTGGAAACAGAGGCGGGGAATTAGAGGCGGGCAAACAGAGGCGGGGAATCAGATATGGGGAATCAGAGGTGGGGAATCAGAGGTTGTGAATCAGAGATGGGGAATCACAGGCGGAAAATCAGAGGCAGGGAATCAGAGCTGGGGAATCAGAGGCGGGGAATCAGAGCTGGGGAATCAGAGGCAGGGAATCAGAGTTGGGGATTCAGAGGCGGGGAATCAGAGCTGGGGAATCAGAGGCGGGGAATCAGAGGCAGGGAATCAGAGGCGGGGTATCAGAGGCAGGGAATCAGATATGGGGATTCAGAGGTGGGGAATCAGAGCTGGGGAATCAGAGTCGGGGAATCAGAATTTGGGAATCAGAGGCGGCAATTAGATATGGGGAAACAGAGGCGGGGAATCAGAGGCAGGGAATCAGATATGGGGAATCAGAGGCGGGGAATCAGAGGCGCGGAAAGAGAGGCGGGGAATCAGATATGGGGAACCAGAGGTGGGGAATCAGATATGGGGAAACAGAGGCGGGGAATCAGAGGCGGGGAAACAGAGGCGGGAATCTGATATGGGGAATCAGAGGTGGCGGATGAAAGGCGGTGAATCAGAGATGGGGTATCAGAGGCGGGGAATCAGAGGCAGGGAATCAAACACGGGGAATCAGAGGTGTGGAATCAGAGCTGGGGATTCAGAGGCGGGGAATCAGAGTTGGGGAATCAGAGGCGAGGAATCAGATATGGGGAAACAGAGGTGGGGAATCAGAGGCAGGGAAACAGAGGTGGGGATTCAGATATGGGGAATCAGAGGTGGGGAATCAGAGGTTGGGAAACAGAGGCAGGGAATCAGAGGCGGGGAGTCAGAGGCGGGGAATCAGAGGCAGGGAATCAGATGTGCGGAATCAGAGATGGGGAATCAGAGGCAGCGAATCAGAGGCGGGGAACCAGAGGCGGGGAATCAGAGGCCGGGAATCAGAGGCCGGGAATGAGAGGCCGGGAATGAGAGTCCGGGAATCAGAGGCCGGGAATCAGAGATGGGGAATCAGAGGCGGGGAATCAAACACGGGGAATCAGAGCTGGGGAATCAGAGGCGGGGAATCAGAGTTGGGGAATCAGAGGCGGGGAATCAGATATGGGGAAACAGAGGCGGGGAATCAGAGGTGGGGAATCAGAGGCGCAGAAACAGAGTTGGGGTATCAGATATGGGGAATCAGAGATGGGGAATCAGATGCGGGGAATCAGAGGCAGGGAATCAGACGCGGGGATTCAGAGGCGGGGAATCAGAGCCTGGGAATCAGAGGCGGGGAATCAGAGTTCAGGAATCAGAGGCGGGGAATCAGAGTTGGGGAATCAGAGGCGGGGAATCAGATATGGGGAATCAGAGGCGGGGAATCAGAGGCGGGGAAACAGAGGTGGGGAATCTGATATGGGGAATCAGACGTGGCGAATGAAAGGAAGTGAATCAGAGATGGGGAATCAGAGGCGGGGAATCAGAGGCAGGGAATCAAACACGGTGAATCAGAGGCGGGGAATCAGAGCTGGAGAATCAGAGGCGGGGAATCAGAGTTGGGGAATCAGAGGCGGGGAATCAGATATGGGGAAACAGAGGCAGGGAATCAGAGGCAGGGAAACAGAGGTGGGGATTCAGATATGGCGAATCAGAGGTGGGGAATCAGAAGTTGGGAAACAGAGGCAGGGAATCAGAGGCAGGGAATCAGCTGTGCGGAATCAGAGATGGAAAATCAGAGGCAGCGAAAAAGAGGCGTGAACCAGAGGCGGGGAATCAGAGGCCGGGAATGAGAGGCCGGGAATGAGAGGCCGTGAATCAGAGGCCGGGGAATCAGAGGCGGGGAATGAGAGATGGGGAATCAGAGGCGGGGAATCAAACACGGGGAATCAGAGCTGGGGAATCAGAGGCGGGGAATCAGAGTTGGGGAATCAGATATGGGGAATCAGAGGAGGGGAATCAGGGGCGGGGAATCAGTGGCAGGGAATCAGAGGCGGGGAATCAGAGGCGGGGAATCAGAGGCAGGGAATCAGACACGGGGAATCAGAGGCGGGGAATCAGAGATGGGGAATCAGAGGCGGTGAATCAGAGGCAGGGAATCGGATGCCGGGAATCAGTGGCGGGGAATCAGAGATGGGGAATCAGAGGCGGGGAATCAAACACGGGGAATCAGAGCTGGGGAATCAGAGGCGGGGAATCTGAGTTGGCGAATCAGATATGGGGAATCAGAGGTGGGGAATCAGGGACGGGGAATCAGTGGCAGGGAATCAGAGGCGGGGAATCAGAGGCAGGGAATCAGACACGGGGAATCAGAGGCGGGGAATCAGAGATGGGGAATCAGAGGCGGTGAATCAGAGGCAGGGAATCGGACACGGGAATCAGAGGCGGGGAATCAGAGCTGGGGAATCAGAGGCGGGGAATCAGAGTTGGGGAATCAGAGGCGGGGAATCAGATATGGTGAATCAGAGGTGGGGAATCAGAGGTTGTGAATCAGAGATGTGGAATCACAGGCGGGAAATCAGAGGCAGGGAATCAGAGCTGGGGAATCGGAGGAGGGGAATCAGAGCTGGGGAATCAGAGGCAGGGAATCAGAGTTGGGGATTCAGAGGCGGGGAATCAGAGCTGGGGAATCAGAAGCGGGGAATCAGAGGCGGGGTATCAGAGGCAGGGAATCAGAGGCAGGCAATCAGATATGGGGATTCAGAGGTGGGGAATCAGAGGTTGGGAATCAGAGGCAGTGAATCAGAGGCGGGGAATCAGAGGCAGGGAATCAGATGTTGGGAATCAGAGGCAGGGAATCAGAGCTGGGGTATCAGAGGCGGGGAATCAGAGTTTGGGAATCAGAGGCGGGGAATTAGTTATGGGGAAACAGAGGCGGGGAATCAGAGGCGGGGAAAGAGAGCTGGGGAATCAGAGGAGGGGAATCAGAGTTGGGGAATCAGAGGCGGGGAATCAGATATGGGGAATCAGAGGCGGGGAATGAGAGGCGCGGAAAGAGAGGCGGGAAATCAGATATGGGGAATCAGAGGTGGGGAATAAGGGGAGGGGTATCAGAGGCTGGGTATCAGACACGGGGATTCAGAGGCGGGGAATCAGAGATGGGGAATCAGAGGCGGGGAATCAGAGGCAGGGAATCAGATGCGGGGAATCAGAGGCGGGGAATCAGAGCTGGGTAATCAGAGGCGGGGAATCAGAGTTGGGGAATCAGAGGCGGGGAATCAGATATGGGGAAACAGAGGCGGTGAATCAGAGGCGGGGTAACAGAGGCGGGGAATCTGATATGGGGTATCAGAGGTGGCGAATGAAAGGCAGTGAATCAGAGATGGGGAATTAGAGGCGGGGAATCAGAGGCAGGGAATCAAACACCGGGAATCAGAGGTGGGGAATCACAGCTGGGGAATCAGAGGCGGGGAATCAGAGTTGGGGAATAAGAGTCGGGGAATCAGATATTGGGAAACAGAGGCGGGGAATCAGAGGCAGGGAAACAGAGGTGGGGAATCAGATATGGGGAATCAGAGGTGGGGAATCAGAGGTTGGGAAACAGAGGCAGGGAATCAGAGGCGGGGAGTCAGAGGCGGGGAATCAGAGGCAGGGAATCAGATGTGCGGAATCAGAGATGGGGAATCAGAGGCAGCGTATCAGATGCGGGGAACCAGAGGCGGGGATTCAGAGGCGGGGAATCAGATATGAGGAAACAGAGGCGGGGAATTAGAGGCGGGCAAACAGAGGCGGGGAATCAGATATGGGGAATCAGAGGTGGGGAATCAGAGGTTGTGAATCAGAGATGGGGAATCACAGGCGGAAAATCAGAGGCAGGGAATCAGAGCTGGGGAATCAGAGGCGGGGAATCAGAGCTGGGGAATCAGAGGCAGGGAATCAGAGTTGGGGATTCAGAGGCGGGGAATCAGAGCTGGGGAATCAGAGGCGGGGAATCAGAGGCAGGGAATCAGAGGCGGGGTATCAGAGGCAGGGAATCAGATATGGGGTTTCAGAGGTGGGGAATCAGAGCTGGGGAATCAGAGTCGGGGAATCAGAATTTGGGAATCAGAGGCGGGGAATTAGATATGGGGAAACAGAGGCGGGGAATCAGAGGCGGGGAATCAGATATGGGGAATCAGAGGTGGGGAATCAGATATGGGGAAACAGAGGCGGGGAATCAGAGGCGGGGAAACAGAGGCGGGGAATCTGATATGGGGAATCAGAGGTGGCGAATGAAAGGCGGTGAATCAGAGATGGGGAATCAGAGGCGGGGAATCAGAGGCAGGGAATCAAACACGGGGAATCAGAGGTGGGGAATCAGAGCTGGGGAATCAGAGGCGGGGAATCAGAGTTGGGGAATCAGAGGCGAGGAATCAGATATGGGGAAACAGAGGTGGGGAATCAGAGGCAGGGAAACAGAGGTGGGGATTCAGATATGGGGAATCAGAGGTGGGGAATCAGAGGTTGGGAAACAGAGGCAGGGAATCAGAGGCAGGGAGTCAGAGGCGGGGAATAAGAGGCAGGGAATCACATGTGCGGAATCAGAGATGGGGAATCAGAGGCAGCGAATCAGAGGTGGGGAACCAGAGGCAGGGAATCAGAGGCCGGGAATCAGAGGCCGGGAATGAGAGGACGGGAATCAGAGGCCGGGAATCAGAGGCCGGGAATCAGAGATGGGGAATCAGAGGCGGGGAATCAAACACGGGGAATCAGAGCTGGGGAATCAGAGGCGGGGAATCAGAGTTGGGGAATCAGAGGCGGGGAATCAGATATGGGGAAACAGAGGCGGGGAATCAGAGGCGGGGAATCAGAGGCTCAGAAACAGAGTTGGGGTATCAGATATGGGGAATCAGATGTGGGGAATCAGGGGCGGGGTATCAGAGGCTGGGTATCAGACACGGGGATTCAGAGGCGGGGAATCAGAGATGGGGAATCAGAGGCGGGGAATCAGAGGCATGGAATCAGACGTGGGGAATCAGAGGCGGGGAATCAGAGCCTGGGAATCAGAGGCGGGGAATCAGAGTTCAGGAATCAGAGGCGGGGAATGAGAGTTGGGGAATCAGAGGCGGGGAATCAGATATGGGGAATCAGAGGCGGGGAATCAGAGGCGGGGAAACAGAGGTGGGGAATCTGATATGGGGAATCAGACGTGGCGAATGAAAGGAAGTGAATCAGAGATGGGGAATCAGAGGCGGGGAATCAGAGGCAGGGAATCAAACACGGTGAATCAGAGGCAGGGAATCAGAGCTGGAGAATCAGAGGCGGGGAATCAGAGTTGGGGAATCAGAGGCGGGGAATCAGATATGGGGAAACAGAGGCAGGGAATCAGAGGCAGGTAAACAGAGGTGGGGATTCAGATTAGGCGAATCAGAGGTGGGGAATCAGAAGTTGGGAAACAGAGGCAGGGAATCAGAGGCAGGGATTCAGATGTGCGGAATCAGAGATGGAAAATCAGAGGCAGCGAAAAAGAGGCGGGGAACCAGAGGCGGGGAATCAGAGACCGGGAATGAGAGTCCGGGAATGAGAGGCCGTGAATCAGAGGCCGGGGAATCAGAGTTGGGGAATCAGATATGGGGAATCAGAGGAGGGGAATCAGGGGCGGGGAATCAGTGGCAGGGAATCAGAGGCGGGGAATCAGAGGCGGGGAATCAGAGGCAGGGAATCAGACACGGGGAATCAGAGGCGGGGAATCAGAGATGGGGAATCAGAGGGGGTGAATCAGAGGCAGGGAATCGGATGCTGGGAATCAGTGGCGGGGAATCAGAGCTGGGGAATCAGAGGCGGGGAATCAGAGTTGGGGAATCAGAGGCGGGGAATCAGATATGGTGAATCAGAGGTGGGGAATCAGAGGTTGTGAATCAGAGATGGGGAATCACAGGCGGGAAATCAGAGGCAGGGAATCAGAGGTGGGTAATCAGAGGCGGGGAATCAGAGCTGGGGAATCAGAGGCAGGGAATCAGAGTTGGGGAATCAGAGGCAGGGAATCAGATGTGGGGAATCAGAGGCGGGGAATCAGAGCTGGTGAATCAGAGGCGGGGAATCAGATATGGGGAATCAGAGGCGGGGAATCAGAGGCGCGGAAAGAGAGGCGGGGAATCAGATATGGGGAATCAGAGGTGGGGAATCAGATATGGGGAAACAGAGGTGGGGAATCAGAGGCGGGGAAACAGAGACGGGGAATCTGATATGGGGAATCAGAGGTGGCGAATGAAAGGAGGTGAATCAGAGATGGGGAATCAGAGGTGGGGAATCAGAGGCAGGGAATCAAACACGGGGAATCAGAGGTGGGGAATCAGAGCTGGGGAATCAGAGGCGGGGATTCAGAGTTGGGGAATCAGAGGCGGGGAATCAGATATGGGGAAAAAGAGGTGGGGAATCAGAGGCAGGGAAACAGAGGTGGGGAATCAGATATGGGGAATCAGAGGTGGGGAATCAGAGGTTGGGAAACAGAGGCAGGGTATCAGAGGCGGGGAGTCAGAGGCGGGGAATCAGAGGCAGGGTATCAGATGTGCGGAATCAGAGATGGGGAATCAGTGGCAGCGAATCAGAGGCGGGGAACCAGAGGCGGGGAATCAGAGGCCGGGAATCAGAGGCCGGGAATGAGAGGCCGGGAATCAGAGGCCGGGAATCAGAGGCCGGGAATCAGAGCTGGGGAATCAGAGGCGGGGAATCAGAGTTGGGGAATCAGAGGCGGGGAATCAAACACGGGGAATCAGAGCTGGGGAATCAGAGGCGGGGAATCAGAGTTGGGGAATCAGAGGCGGGGAATCAGATATGTGGAAACAGAGGCGGGGAATCAGAGGCGGGGAATCAGAGGCACAGAAACAGAGTTGGGGTATCAGATATGGGGAATCAGATGTGGGGAATCAGGGGCGGGGTATCAGAGGCTGGGTATCAGACACGGGGATTCAGAGGCGGGGAATCAGAGATGGGGAATCAGAGGCGGGGAATCAGAGGCATGGAATCAGACGCGGGGAATCAGTGGCGGGGAATCAGAGCCTGGGAATCAGAGGCGGGGAATCAGAGTTCAGGAATCAGAGGCGGGGAATCAGAGTTGGGGAATCAGAGGCGGGGAATCAGATATGGGGAATCAGAGGCGGGGAATCAGAGGCGGGGAAACAGAGGTGGGGAATCTGATATGGGGAATCAGACGTGGCGAATGAAAGGAAGTGAATCAGAGATGGGGAATCAGAGGCGGGGAATCAGAGGCAGGGAATCAAACACGGTGAATCAGAGGCAGGGAATCAGAGCTGGAGAATCAGAGGCGGGGAATCAGAGTTGGGGAATCAGAGGCGGGGAATCAGATATGGGGAAACAGAGGCAGGGAATCAGAGGCAGGTAAACAGAGGTGGGGATTCAGATTAGGCGAATCAGAGGTGGGGAATCAGAAGTTGGGAAACAGAGGCAGGGAATCAGAGGCAGGGATTCAGATGTGCGGAATCAGAGATGGAAAATCAGAGGCAGCGAAAAAGAGGCGGGGAACCAGAGGCGGGGAATCAGAGACCGGGAATGAGAGTCCGGGGAATCAGAGTTGGGGAATCAGATATGGGGAATCAGAGGAGGGGAATCAGGGGCGGGGAATCAGTGGCAGGGAATCAGAGGCGGGGAATCAGAGGCGGGGAATCAGAGGCAGGGAATCAGACACGGGGAATCAGAGGCGGGGAATCAGAGATGGGGAATCAGAGGGGATGAATCAGAGGCAGGGAATCGGATGCTGGGAATCAGTGGCGGGGAATCAGAGCTGGGGAATCAGAGGCGGGGAATCAGAGTTGGGGAATCAGAGGCGGGGAATCAGATATGGTGAATCAGAGGTGGGGAATCAGAGGTTGTGAATCAGAGATGGGGAATCACAGGCGGGAAATCAGAGGCAGGGAATCAGAGGTGGGTAATCAGAGGCGGGGAATCAGAGCTGGGGAATCAGAGGCAGGGAATCAGAGTTGGGGAATCAGAGGCAGGGAATCAGATGTGGGGAATCAGAGGCGGGGAATCAGAGCTGGTGAATCAGAGGCGGGGAATCAGATATGGGGAATCAGAGGCGGGGAATCAGAGGCGCGGAAAGAGAGGCGGGGAATCAGATATGGGGAATCAGAGGTGGGGAATCAGATATGGGGAAACAGAGGTGGGGAATCAGAGGCGGGGAAACAGAGGCGGGGAATCTGATATGGGGAATCAGAGGTGGCGAATGAAAGGAGGTGAATCAGAGATGGGGAATCAGAGGTGGGGAATCAGAGGCAGGGAATCAAACACGGGGAATCAGAGGTGGGGAATCAGAGCTGGGGAATCAGAGGCGGGGATTCAGAGTTGGGGAATCAGAGGCGGGGAATCAGATATGGGGAAACAGAGGTGGGGAATCAGAGGCAGGGAAACAGAGGTGGGGAATCAGATATGGGGAATCAGAGGTGGGGAATCAGAGGTTGGGAAACAGAGCCAGTGTATCAGAGGCGGGGAATCAGAGGCAGGGTATCAGATGTGCGGAATCAGAGATGGGGCATCAGTGGCAGCGAATCAGAGGCGGGGAACCAGAGGCGGGGAATCAGAGGCCGGGAATCAGAGGCCGGGAATGAGAGGCCGGGAATCAGAGGCCGGGAATCAGAGGCCGGGAATCAGAGCTGGGGAATCAGAGGCGGGGAATCAGAGTTGGGGAATCAGAGGCGGGGAATCAGATATGGGGAAACAGAGGCGGGGAATCAGAGGCGGGGAATCAGAGGCACAGAAACAGAGGCGGGGTATCAGATATGGGGAATCAGAGGTGGGGAATCAGGGGCGGGGTATCAGAGGCTGGGTATCAAACACGGGGATTCAGAGGCGGGGAATCAGAGATGGGGAATCAGAGGCGGGGAATCAGAGGCAGGGAATCAGACGCGGGGAATCAGAGGCGGGGAATAAGAGCCTGGGAATCAGAGGCGGGGAATCAGAGGCGGTGAAACATAGGCGGGGAATCAGATATGGGTCTCAGAGGAGGGGAATCAGAGGTTGGGAATCAGAGGCAGGGAATCAGAGGCGGGGAATCAGAGGCGGGGAATCAGAGGCAGGGATTCGGATGTGCGGAATCAGAGATGGGGAATCAGAGGTGGGGAATCAGAGTCCAAAAATCAGAGATGGGGAATCAGAGGCGGGGAATAAGAGGCGGGAAAACATAGGTGGGGAATCAGATACGGGGAATCAGAGGTGGGGAATCAGAGGCGATCAGAGATGGGGAATAAGAGGCGGGGAATCAGAGGCTGGAAATCAGGCACGGGGAATACGAGGCTGTGAATCAGAGGCGGGGAATCAGAGGCGGGGAATCAGAGCTGGGGAATCAGAGGCAGGGAATCAGAGTTGGGGATTCAGAGGCGGGTAATCAGATATGGGGAAACAGAGGCGGGGAATTAGAGGCGGGCAAAGAGAGGCAGGGAATCAGATATGGTGAATCAGAGGTGGGGAATCAGAGGTTGTGAATCAGAGATGGGGAATCACAGGCGGGAAATCAGAGGCAGGGAATCAGAGCTGGGGATTCAGAGGCGGGGAATCAGAGCTGGGGAATCAGAGGCAGGGAATCAGAGTTGGGGATTCAGAGGCAGGGAATCAGAGCTGGGGAATCAGAGGCGGGGAATCAGAGGCAGGGAATCAGAGGCTGGGAATCAGAGGCAGGGAATCAGATATGGGGATTCAGAGGTGGGGAATCAGAAGTTGGGAATCAGAGGCAGGGAATCGGAGGCAGGGAATCAGAGGCAGGGAATCAGATGTGGGGAATCAGAGGCGGGGAATCAGAGCTGGGAAATCAGAGGCGGGGAATCAGAGTTTGGGAATCAGAGGCGGGGAATTAGATATGGGGAAACAGAGGCGGGGAATCAGAGGCACAGAAACAGAGGCGGGGTATCAGATATGGGGAATCAGAGGTGGGGAATCAGGGGCGGGGTATCAGAGGCTGGGTATCAAACACGGGGATTCAGAGGCGGGGAATCAGAGATGGGGAATCAGAGGCGGGGAATCAGAGGAAGGGAATCAGACGCGGGGAATCAGAGGCGGGGAATAAGAGCCTGGGAATAAGAGGCGGGGAATCAGAGGCGGGGAAACAGAGGCGGGGAATCAGATATGGGTCTCAGAGGAGGGGAATCAGAGGTTGGGAATCAGAGGCAGGGAATCAGAGGTGGGGAATCAGAGGCGGGGAATCAGAGTCAGGGATTCGGATGTGCGGAATCAGAGATGGGGAATCAGAGGTGGGGAATCAGAGTCCAAAAATCAGAGATGGGAAATCAGAGGCGGGGAATAAGAGGCGGGAAAACATAGGTGGGGAATCAGATACGGGGAATCAGAGGTGGGGAATCAGAGGCGATCAGAGATGGGGAATAAGAGGCGGGGAATCAGAGGCTGGAAATCAGGCACGGGGAATCAGAGGCTGTGAATCAGAGGCGGGGAATCAGAGGCGGGGAATCAGAGCTGGGGAATCAGAGGCAGGGAATCAGAGTTGGGGATTCAGAGGCAGGGAATCAGAGCTGGGGAATCAGAGGCGGGGAATCAGAGGCAGGGAATCAGAGGCTGGGAATCAAAGGCAGGGAATCAGATAAGGGGATTCAGAGGTGGGAGATCAGAAGTTGGGAATCAGAGGCAGGGAATCGGAGGCAGGGAATCAGAGGCAGGGAATCAGATGTGGGGAATCAGAGGCGGGGAATCAGAGCTGGGGAATCAGAGGCGGGGAATCAGAGTTTGGGAATCAGAGGCGGGGAATTAGATATGGGGAAACAGAGGCGGGGAATCAGAGGTGGGGAAACAGAGCTGGGGAATCAGAGGCGGGGAATCAGAGTTGGGGAATCAGAGGCGGGGAATCAGATATGGGGAATCAGAGGCGGAGAATCAGAGGCGCGGAATGAGAGGCGGGGAATCAGATATGGGGAATCAGAGGTGGGGAATCAGGGGCGGGGTATCAGAGGCTGGGTATCAGACACGGGGATTCAGAGGCGGGGAATCAGAGATGGGGAATCAGAGGCGGGAATCAGAGGCAGGGAATCATACGCGGGGAATCAGAGGCTGGGAATCAGAGTCCAGGAATCAGCGGCGGGGAATCAGAGTTGGGGAATCAGAGGCGGGGAATCAGATATTGGGAAACAGAGGCGGGGAATCAGAGGCCGGGAAACAGAGGCGGGGAATCTGATATGGGGAATCAGAGGTGGCGAATGAAAGGAAGTGAATCAGAGATGGGGAATCAGAGGCGGGGAATCAGAGGCGGGGAATCAAACACGTTGTATCAGAGTCGGGGAATCAGAGCTGGAGAATCAGAGGCGGGGAATCAGAGTTGGGGAATCAGAGGCGGGGAATCAGATATGGGGAAACAGAGGCGGGGAATCAGAGGCAGGGAAACAGAGGTGGGGAATCAGAAATGGGGAATCAGAGGCAGGGAATCAGAGACAGGGAATCAGATGTGAGGAATCAGAGATGGAAAATCAGAGGCAGCGAAAAAGAGGCGGGGAACCAGAGACGGGGAATCAGAGGCCGGGAATCAGAGGCCGGGAATGAGAGGCCGGGAATGAGAGGCCGGGGAATCAGAGGCGGGGAATCAGAAATGGGGAATCAGAGGCGGGGAATCAAACACGGGGAATCAGAGCTGGGGAATCAGAGGCGGGGAATCAGAGTTGGGGAATCAGATATGGGGAATCAGAGGTGGGGAATCAGGGGCGGGGAATCAGTGGCAGGGAATCAGAGGCGGGGAATCAGAGGCGGGGAATCAGAGGCAGGGAATCAGACACGGGGAATCAGAGGCGGGGAATCCGAGGCGGGGAATCAGAGGCGGTGAATCAGAGGCAGGGAATCGGATGCCGGGAATCAGAGGCGGGGAATCAGAGCTGGGGAATCAGAGGCGGGGAATCAGAGTTGGGGAATCAGAGGCGGGGAATCAGATATGGTGAATCAGAGGTGGGGAATCAGAGGTTGTGAATCAGAGATGGGGAATCACAGGCGGGAAATCAGAGGCAGGGAATCAGAGGTGGGGAATCAGAGGCGGGGAATCAGAGCTGGGGAATCAGAGGCAGGGAATCAGAGTTGGGGATTCTGAGGCGGGGAATCAGAGGCGGGGAATCAGATATGTGGAAACAGAGGCGGGGAATTAGAGTCGGGCAAACAGAGGCGGGGAATCAGATATGGGGAATCAGAGGTGGGGAATCAGAGGTTGTGAATCAGAGATGGGGAATCACAGGCGGGAAATCAGAGGCAGGGAATCAGAGCTGGGGAATCAGAGGCGGGGAATCAGAGCTGGGGAATCAGAGGCAGGGAATCAGAGTTGGGGATTCAGAGGCGGGGAATCAGAGCTGGGGAATCAGAGGCGGGGAATCAGAGGCAGGGAATCAGAGGCGGGGTATCAGAGGCAGGGAATCAGATATGGGGATTCAGAGGTAGGGAATCAGAGGTTGGGAATCAGAGGCAGGGAATCGGAGGCAGGGAATCAGAGGCAGGGAATCAGATGTGGGGAATCAGAAGCGGGAAATCAGAGCTGGGGAATCAGAGTCGGGGAATCAGAATTTGGGAATCAGAGGCGGGGAATTAGATATGGGGAAACAGAGGCGGGGAATCAGAGGCGGGGAATCAGATATGGGGAATCAGAGGCGGGGAATCAGAGGCGTGGAAAGAGAGGCGGGGAATCAGATATGGGGAATCAGAGGTGGGGAATCAGATATGGGGAAACAGAGGCGGGGAATCAGAGGCGGGGAAACAGAGGCGGGGAATCTGATATGGGGAATCAGAGGTGGCGAATGAAAGGCGGTGAATCAGAGATGCGGAATCAGAGGCGGGGAATCAGAGGCAGGGAATCAAACACGGGGAATCAGAGGTGGGGAATCAGAGCTGGGGAATCAGAGGCGGGGAATCAGAGTTGGGGAATCAGAGGCGGGGAATCAGATATGGGGAAACAGAGGTGGGGAATCAGAGGCAGGGAAACAGAGGTGGGGATTCAGATGTGGGGAATCAGAGGTGGGGAATCAGAGGTTGGGAAACAGAGGCAGTGATTCAGAGGCGGGGAGTCAGAGGCGGCGAATCAGAGGCAGGGAATCAGATGTGCGGAATCAGAGCTGGGGAATCAGAGGCAGGGAATCAGAGTTGGGGATTCAGAGGCAGGGAATCAGAGCTGGGGAATCAGAAGCGGGGAATCAGATGTGGGGAATCAGAAGCGGGGAATCAGAGCTGGGGAATCAGAGTCGGGGAATCAGAATTTGGGAATCAGAGGCGGGGAATTAGATATGGGGAAACAGAGGCGGGGAATCAGAGGCGGGGAATCAGATATGGGGAATCAGAGGCGGGGAATCAGAGGCGTGGAAAGAGAGGCGGGGAATCAGATATGGGGAATCAGAGGTGGGGAATCAGATATGGGGAAACAGAGGCGGGGAATCAGAGGCGGGGAAACAGAGGCGGGGAATCTGATATGGGGAATCAGAGGTGGCGAATGAAAGGCGGTGAATCAGAGATGCGGAATCAGAGGCGGGGAATCAGAGGCAGGGAATCAAACACGGGGAATCAGAGGTGGGGAATCAGAGCTGGGGAATCAGACGCGGGGAATCAGAGTTGGGGAATCAGAGGCGGGGAATCAGATATGGGGAAACAGAGGTGGGGAATCAGAGGCAGGGAAACAGTGGTGGGGATTCAGATGTGGGGAATCAGAGGTGGGGAATCAGAGGTTGGGAAACAGAGGCAGTGAATCAGAGGCGGGGAGTCAGAGGCGGCGAATCAGAGGCAGGGAATCAGATGTGCGGAATCAGAGCTGGGGAATCAGAGGCAGGGAATCAGAGTTGGGGATTCAGAGGCAGGGAATCAGAGCTGGGGAATCAGAAGCGGGGAATCGGAGGCGGGGAATCAGAGGCAGGGAATCAGAGGCAGGCAATCAGATATGGGGATTCTGAGGTGGGGAATCAGAGGTTGGGAATCAGAGGCAGGGAATCAGAGGCAGGGAATCAGAGGCAGGGAATCAGATGTGGGGAATCAGAGGCGGGGAATCAGAGCTGGTGAATCAGAGGCGGGGAATCAGAGTTTGTGAATCAGAGGCGGGGAATTAGATATGGGGAAACAGAGGCGGGGAATCAGAGGCGGGGAAACAGACCTGGGGAATCAGAGGCGGGGATTCAGAGTTGGGGAATCAGAGGCGGGGAATCAGAGGCGCGGAAAGAGAGGCGGGAAATCAGATATAGGGAATCAGAGGTGGGGAATCAGGGGAGGGGTATCAGAGGCTGGGCATCAGACACGGGGATTCAGAGGCGGGGAATCAGAGATGGGGAATCAGAGGCTGGGAATAAGAGGCGGGGAACCAGAGGCGGGGAATCAGAGGCCGGGAATCAGAGGTCGGGAATGAGAGGCCGGGAATCAGAGGCCGGGGAATCAGAGGCGGGGAATCAGAGATGGGGAATCAGAGGCGGGGAATCAAACTTGGGGAATCAGAGCTGGGGAATCAGAGGCGGGGAATCTGAGTTGGCGAATCAGATATGGGGAATCAGAGGTGGGGAATGAGGGGCGGGGAATCAGTGGCAGGGAATCAGAGGCGGGGAATCAGAGGCAGGGAATCAGACACGGGGAATCAGAGGCGGGGAATCAGAGATGGGGAATCAGAGGCGGTGAATCAGAGGCAGGGAATCGGACACGGGAATCAGAGGCGGGGAATCAGAGCTGGGGAATCAGAGGCGGGGAATCAGAGTTGGGGAATCAGAGGCGGGGAATCAGATATGGTGAATCAGAGGTGGGGAATCAGAGGTTGTGAATCAGAGATGTGGAATCAAAGGCGGGAAATCAGAGGCAGGGAATCAGAGCTGGGGAATCAGAGGAGGGGAATCAGAGCTGGGGAATCAGAGGCAGGGAATCAGAGTTGGGGATTCAGAGGCGGGGAATCAGAGCTGGGGAATCAGAAGCGGGGAATCAGATGCGGGGTATCAGAAGCAGGGAATCAGAGGCAGGCAATCAGATATGGGGATTCAGAGGTGGGGAATCAGAGGTTGGGAATCAGAGGCAGGGAATCAGAGGCGGGGAATCAGAGGCAGGGAATCAGATGTGGGGAATCAGAGGCAGGGAATCAGAGCTGGGGTATCAGAGGCGGGGAATCAGAGTTTGGGAATCAGAGGCGGGGAATTAGTAATGGGGAAACAGAGGCGGGGAATCAGAGGCGGGGAAAGAGAGCTGGGGAATCAGAGGCGGGGAATCAGAGTTGGGGAATCAGAGGCGGGGAATCAGATATGGGGAATCAGAGGCGGGGAATGAGAGGCGCAGAAAGAGAGGCGGGAAATCAGATATGGGGAATCAGAGGTGGGGAATCAGGGGAGGGGTATCAGAGGCAGGGTATCAGACACGGGGATTCAGAGGCGGGGAATCAGAGATGGGGAATCAGAGGCGGGGAATCAGAGGCAGGGAATCAGATGCGGGGAATCAGAGGCGGGGAATCAGAGCTGGGGAATCAGAGTTGGGGAATCAGAGGCGGGGAATCAGATATGGTGAATCAGAGGTGGGGAATCAGAGGTTGTGAATCAGAGATGTGGAATCAAAGGCGGGAAATCAGATGCAGGGAATCAGAGCTATGGAATCAGAGGAGGGGAATCAGAGCTGGGGAATCAGATGCAGGGAATCAGAGCTGGGGAATCAGAAGCGGGGAATCAGAGGCGGGGTATCAGAGGCAGAGAATCAGAGGCAGGCAATCAGATATGGGGATTCAGAGGTGGGGAATCAGAGGTTGGGAATCAGAGGCGGGGAATCAGAGGCGGGGAATCAGAGGCAGGGAATCAGATGTGGGGAATCAGAGGCAGGGAATCAGAGCTGGGGTATCAGAGGCGGGGAATCAGAGTTTGGGAATCAGAGGCGGGGAATTAGTTATGGGGAAACAGAGGCGGGGAATCAGAGGCGGGGAAAGAGAGCTGTGGAATCAGAGGCGGGGAATCAGAGTTGGGGAATCAGAGGCGGGGTATCAGATATGGGGAATCAGAGGCGGGGAATGAGAGGCGCGGAAAGAGAGGCGGGAAATCAGATATGGGGAATCAGAGGTGGGGAATCAGGGGAGGGGTATCAGAGGCAGGGTATCAGACACGGGGATTCAGAGGCGGGGTATCAGAGATGGGGAATCAGAGGCGGGGAATCAGAGGCAGGGAATCAAACACGGGGAATCAGAGGTGGGGAATCAGAGCTGGGGAATCAGAGGCGGTGAATCAGAGTTGGGGAATCAGAGGCGGGGAATCAGATATTGGGAAACAGAGGCGGGGAATCAGAGGCAGGGAAACAGAGGTGGGGAATCAGATATGGGGAATCAGAGGTGGGGAATCAGAGGTTGGGAAACAGAGGCAGGGAATCAGAGGCGGGGAATCAGAGGCGGGGAATCAGACGCAGGGAATCAGATGTGCGGAATCAGAGATGGGAAATCAGAGGCAGCGAATCAGAGGCGGGGAACCAGAGGCGGGGATTCAGAGGCGGGGAATCAGATATGTGGAAACAGAGGCGGGGAATTAGAGGCGGGCAAACAGAGGCGGGGAATCAGATATGGGGAATCAGAGGTGGGGAATCAGAGGTTGTGAATCAGAGATGGGGAATCACAGGCGGAAAATCAGAGGCAGGGAATCAGAGCTGGGGAATCAGAGGCGGGAAATCAGAGCTGGGGAATCAGAGGCAGGGAATCAGAGTTGGGGATTCAGAGGCGGGGAATCAGAGCTCTGGAATCAGAGGCGGGGAATCAGAGGCAGGGAATCAGAGGCGGGGTATCAGAGGCAGGGAATCAGATATGGGGATTCAGAGGTGGGGAATCAGAGGTGGGGAATCAGAGTCGGGGAATCAGAATTTGGGAATCAGAGGCGGGGAATTAGATATGGGGAAACAGAGGCGGGGAATCAGAGGCGGGGAATCAGAGATGGGGAATCAGAGGCGGGGAATCAAACTTGGGGAATCAGAGCTGGGGAATCAGAGGCGGGGAATCTGAGTTGGCGAATCAGATATGGGGAATCAGAGGTGGGGAATGAGGGGCGGGGAATCAGTGGCAGGGAATCAGAGGCGGGGAATCAGAGGCAGGGAATCAGACACGGGGAATCAGAGGCGGGGAATCAGAGATGGGGAATCAGAGGCGGTGAATCAGAGGCAGCGAATCGGACACGGGAATCAGAGGCGGGGAATCAGAGCTGGGGAATCAGAGGCGGGGAATCAGAGTTGGGGAATCAGAGGCGGGGAATCAGATATGGTGAATCAGAGGTGGGGAATCAGAGGTTGTGAATCAGAGATGTGGAATCAAAGGCGGGAAATCAGAGGCAGGGAATCAGAGCTGGGGAATCAGAGGAGGGGAATCAGAGCTGGGGAATCAGAGGCAGGGAATCAGAGTTGGGGATTCAGAGGCGGGGAATCAGAGCTGGGGAATCAGAAGCGGGGAATCAGATGCGGGGTATCAGAAGCAGGGAATCAGAGGCAGGCAATCAGATATGGGGATTCAGAGGTGGGGAATCAGAGGTTGGGAATCAGAGGCAGGGAATCAGAGGCGGGGAATCAGAGGCAGGGAATCAGATGTGGGGAATCAGAGGCAGGGAATCAGAGCTGGGGTATCAGAGGCAAGGAATCAGAGTTTGGGAATCAGAGGCGGGGAATTAGTAATGGGGAAACAGAGGCGGGGAATCAGAGGCGGGGAAAGAGAGCTGGGGAATCAGAGGCGGGGAATCAGAGTTGGGGAATCAGAGGCGGGGAATCAGATATGGGGAATCAGAGGCGGGGAATGATAGGCGCAGAAAGAGAGGCGGGAAATCAGATATGGGGAATCAGAGGTGGGGAATCAGGGGAGGGGTATCAGAGGCAGGGTATCAGACACGGGGATTCAGAGGCGGGGAATCAGAGATGGGGAATCAGAGGCGGGGAATCAGAGGCAGGGAATCAGATGCGGGGAATCAGAGGCGGGGAATCAGAGCTGGGGAATCAGAGTTGGGGAATCAGAGGCGGGGAATCAGATATGGTGAATCAGAGGTGGGGAATCAGAGGTTGTGAATCAGAGATGTGGAATCAAAGGCGGGAAATCAGATGCAGGGAATCAGAGCTATGGAATCAGAGGAGGGGAATCAGAGCTGGGGAATCAGAGGCAGGGAATCAGAGCTGGGGAATCAGAAGCGGGGAATCAGAGGCGGGGTATCAGAGGCAGAGAATCAGAGGCAGGCAATCAGATATGGGGATTCAGAGGTGGGGAATCAGAGGTTGGGAATCAGAGGCGGGGAATCAGAGGCGGGGAATCAGAGGCAGGGAATCAGATGTGGGGAATCAGAGGCAGGGAATCAGAGCTGGGGTATCAGAGGCGGGGAATCAGAGTTTGGGAATCAGAGGCGGGGAATTAGTTATGGGGAAACAGAGGCGGGGAATCAGAGGCGGGGAAAGAGAGCTGTTGAATCAGAGGCGGGGAATCAGAGTTGGGGAATCAGAGGCGGGGAATCAGATATGGGGAATCAGAGGCGGGGAATGAGAGGCGCGGAAAGAGAGGCGGGAAATCAGATATGGGGAATCAGAGGTGGGGAATCAGGGGAGGGGTATCAGAGGCAGGGTATCAGACACGGGGATTCAGAGGCGGGGTATCAGAGATGGGGAATCAGAGGCGGGGAATCAGAGGCAGGGAATCAAACACGGGGAATCAGAGGTGGGGAATCAGAGCTGGGGAATCAGAGGCGGGGAATCAGAGTTGGGGAATCAGAGGCGGGGAATCAGATATTGGGAAACAGAGGCGGGGAATCAGAGGCAGGGAAACAGAGGTGGGGAATCAGATATGGGGAATCAGAGGTGGGGAATCAGAGGTTGGGAAACAGAGGCAGGGAATCAGAGGCGGGGAATCAGAGGCGGGGAATCAGACGCAGGGAATCAGATGTGCGGAATCAGAGATGGGAAATCAGAGGCAGCGAATCAGAGGCGGGGAACCAGAGGCGGGGATTCAGAGGCGGGGAATCAGATATGTGGAAACAGAGGCGGGGAATTAGAGGCGGGCAAACAGAGGCGGGGAATCAGATATGGGGAATCAGAGGTGGGGAATCAGAGGTTGTGAATCAGAGATGGGGAATCACAGGCGGAAAATCAGAGGCAGGGAATCAGAGCTGGGGAATCAGAGGCGGGAAATCAGAGCTGGGGAATCAGAGGCAGGGAATCAGAGTTGGGGATTCAGAGGCGGGGAATCAGAGCTCTGGAATCAGAGGCGGGGAATCAGAGGCAGGGAATCAGAGGCGGGGTATCAGAGGCAGGGAATCAGATATGGGGATTCAGAGGTGGGGAATCAGAGGTGGGGAATCAGAGTCGGGGAATCAGAATTTGGGAATCAGAGGCGGGGAATTAGATATGGGGAAACAGAGGCGGGGAATCAGAGGCGGGGAATCAGATATGGGGAATCAGAGGCGGGGAATCAGAGGCGCGGAAAGAGAGGCGGGGAATCAGATATGGGGAATCAGAGGTGGGGAATCAGATATGGGGAAACAGAGGCGGGGAATCAGAGGTGGGGTAACAGAGGCGGGGAATCTCATATGGGGAATCAGAGGTGGCGAATGAAAGGCGGTGAATCAGAGATGGGGAATCAGAGGCGGGGAATCAGAGGCAGGGAATCAAACACGGGGAATCAGAGGTGGGGAATCAGAGCTGGGGAATCAGAGGAGGGGAATCAGAGTTGGGGAATCAGAGGCGGGGAATCAGATATGGGGAAACAGAGGTGGGGAATCAGAGGCAGGGAAACAGAGGTGGGGATTCAGATATGGGGAATCAGAGGTGGGGAATCAGAGGTTGGGAAACAGAGGCAGGGAATCAGAGGCGGGGAGTCAGAGGCGGGGAATCAGAGGCAGGGAATCAGATGTGCGGAATCAGAGATGGGGAATCAGAGGCAGCGAATCAGAGGCGGGGAACCAGAGGCGGGGAATCAGAGGCCGGGAATCAGAGGCTGGGAATGAGAGGCCGGGAATCAGAGGCCGGGAATCAGAGGCCGGGAATCAGAGATGGGGAATCAGAGGTGGGGAATCAAACACGGGGAATCAGAGCTGGGGAATCAGAGGCGGGGAATCAGAGTTGGGGAATCAGAGGCGGGAATCAGATATGGGGAAACAGAGGCGGGGAATGAGAGGCGGGGAATCAGAGGCGCAGAAACAGAGTTGGGGTATCAGATATGGGGAATCAGATGTGGGGAATCAGGGGCGGGGTATCAGAGGCTGGGTATCAGACACGGAGATTCAGAGGCGGGGAATCAGAGATGGGGAATCAGAGGCGGGGAATCAGAGGCAGGGAATCAGACGCGGGGAATCAGAGGCGGGGATTCAGAGCCTGGGAATCAGAGGCGGGGAATCAGAGTTCAGGAATCAGAGGTGGGGAATCAGAGTTGGGGAATCAGAGGCGGGGAATCAGATATGGGGAATCAGAGGTGGGGAATCAGAGGCGGGGAAACAGAGGTGGGGAATCTGATATGGGGAATCAGACGTGGCGAATGAAAGGAAGTGAATCAGAGATGGGGAATCAGAGGCGGGGAATCAGAGGCAGGGAATCAAACACCGTGAATCAGAGGCGGGGAATCAGAGCTGGAGAATCAGAGGCGGGGAATCAGAGTTGGGGAATCAGAGGCGGGGAATCAGATATGGGGAAACAGAGGCAGGGAATCAGAGGCAGGGAAACAGAGGTGGGGATTCAGATATGGCGAATCAGAGGTGGGGAATCAGAAGTTGGGAAACAGAGGCAGGGAATCAGAGGCAGGGAATCAGATGTGCGGAATCAGAGATGGAAAATCAGAGGCAGCGAAAAAGAGGCGGGGAACCAGAGGCGGGGATTCAGAGGCCGGGAATGAGAGGCCGGGAATGAGAGGCCGTGAATCAGAGGCCGGGGAATCAGAGGCGGGGAATCAGAGATGGGAAATCAGAGGCGGGGAATCAAACACAGGGAATCAGAGCTGGGGAATCAGAGGCGGGGAATCAGAGTTGGGGAATCAGTGGCAGGGAATCAGAGGCGGGGAATCAGAGGCGGGGAATCAGAGGCAGGGAATCAGACACGGGGAATCACAGGCTGGGAATCAGAGATGGGGAATCAGAGGCGGTGAATCAGAGGCAGGGAATCGGATGCCGGGAATCAGAGGCGGGGAATCAGAGCTGGGGAATCAGAGGCGGGGAATCAGAGTTGGGGAATCAGAGGCGGGGAATCAGATATGGTGAATCAGAGGTGGGGAATCAGAGGTTGTGAATCAGAGATGGGGAATCACAGGCGGAAATCAGAGGCAGGGAATCAGAGGTGGGTAATCAGAGGCGGGGAATCAGAGCTGGGGAATCAGAGGCAGGGAATCAGAGTTGGGGATTCAGAGGCAGGGAATCAGAGCTGGGGAATCAGAAGCGGGGAATCAGAGGCGGGGAATCAGAGGCAGGGAATCAGAGGCTGGCAATCAGATATGGGGAATCAGAGGTGGGGAATCAGAGGCGGGGAAACAGAGGTGGGGAATCTGATATGGGGAATCAGACGTGTCGAATGAAAGGAAGTGAATCAGAGATGGGGAATCAGAGGCGGGGAATCAGAGGCAGGGAATCAAACACCGTGAATCAGAGGCGGGGAATCAGAGCTGGAGAATCAGAGGCGGGGAATCAGAGCTGGGGAATCAGAGGTGGGGAATCAGAGTTGGGGAATCAGAGGCGGGGATTCAGATATGGGGAAACAGAGGTGGGGAATCAGAGGCAGGGAAACAGAGGTGGGGATTCAGATATGGGGAATCAGAGGTGGGGAATCAGAGGTTGGGAAACAGAGGCAGGGAATCAGAGGCGGGGAGTCAGAGGCGGGGAATCAGAGGCAGGGAATCAGAGGCAGGGAATCAGATGTGCGGAATCAGATATGGGGAATCAGAGGCAGCGAATCAGAGGCGGGGAACCAGAGGCGGGGAATCAGAGGCCGGGAATCAGAGGCCGGGAATGAGAGGCCGGGAATCAGAGGCCGGGAATCAGAGGCCGGGAATCAGAGATGGGGAATCAGAGGCGGGGAATCAAACACGGGGAATCAGAGCTGGGGAATCAGAGGCGGGGAATCAGAGTTGGGGAATCAGAGGCGGGGAATCAGATATGGGGAAACAGAGGCGGGGAATGAGAGGCGGGGAATCAGAGGCGCAGAAACAGAGTTGGGGTATCAGATATGGGGAATCAGATGTGGGGAATCAGGGGCGGGGTATCAGAGGCTGGGTATCAGACACGGAGATTCAGAGGCGGGGAATCAGAGATGGGGAATCAGAGGCGGGGAATCAGAGGCAGGGAATCAGACGCGGGGAATCAGAGGCGGGGAATCAGAGCCTGGGAATCAGAGGCGGGGAATCAGAGTTCAGGAATCAGAGGTGGGGAATCAGAGTTGGGGAATCAGAGGCGGGGAATCAGATATGGGGAATCAGAGGTGGGGAATCAGAGGCGGGGAAACAGAGGTGGGGAATCTGATATGGGGAATCAGACGTGGCGAATGAAAGGAAGTGAATCAGAGATGGGGAATCAGAGGCGGGGAATCAGAGGCAGGGAATCAAACACCGTGAATCAGAGGCGGGGAATCAGAGCTGGAGAATCAGAGGCGGGGAATCAGATTTGGGGAATCAGAGGCGGGGAATCAGATATGGGGAAACAGAGGCAGGGAATCAGAGGCAGGGAAACAGAGGCGGGGAATTAGAGGCGGGCAAACAGAGGCGGGGAATCAGATATGAGGAATCAGAGGTGGGGAATCAGAGGTTGTGAATCAGAGATGGGGAATCACAGGCGGGAAATCAGAGGCAGGGAATCAGAGGTTGGGAATCAGAGGCGGGGAATCAGAGCTGGGGAATCAGAGGCAGGGAATCAGAGTTGGGGATTCAGAGGCGGGGAATCAGAGGCGGGGAATCAGATATGTGGAAACAGAGGCGGGGAATTAGAGGAGGGCAAACAGAGGCGGGGAATCAGATCTGGGGAATCAGAGGTGGGGAATCAGAGGTTGTGAATCAGAGATGGGGAATCACAGGCGGGAAATCAGAGGCAGGGAATCAGGGCTGGGGAATCAGAGGCGGGGAATCAGAGCTGGGGAATCAGAGGCAGGGAATCAGAGTTGGGGATTCAGAGGCGGGGAATCAGAGCTGGGGAATCAGAGGCGGGGAATCAGAGGCAGGGAATCAGAGGCGGGGTATCAGAGGCAGGGAATCAGATATGGGGATTCAGAGGTAGGGAATCAGAGGTTGGGAATCAGAGGTAGGGAATCGGAGGCAGGGAATCAGAGGCAGGGAATCAGATGTGGGGAATCAGAAGCGGGAAATCAGAGCTGGGGAATCAGAGTCGGGGAATCAGAATTTGGGAATCAGAGGCGGGGAATTAGATATGGGGAAACAGAGGCGGGGAATCAGAGGCGGGGAATCAGATATGGGGAATCAGAGGCGGGGAATCAGAGGCGTGGAAAGAGAGGCGGGGAATCAGATATGGGGAATCAGAGGTGGGGAATCAGATATGGGGAAACAGAGGCGGGGAATCAGAGGCGGGGAAACAGAGGCGGGGAATCTGATATGGGGAATCAGAGGTGGCGAATGAAAGGCGGTGAATCAGAGATGCGGAATCAGAGGCGGGGAATCAGAGGCAGGGAATCAAACACGGGGAATCAGAGGTGGGGAATCAGAGCTGGGGAATCAGAGGCGGGGAATCAGAGTTGGGGAATCAGAGGCGGGGAATCAGATATGGGGAAACAGAGGTGGGGAATCAGAGGCAGGGAAACAGAGGTGGGGATTCAGATGTGGGGAATCAGAGGTGGGGAATCAGAGGTTGGGAAACAGAGGCAGTGATTCAGAGGCGGGGAGTCAGAGGCGGCGAATCAGAGGCAGGGAATCAGATGTGCGGAATCAGAGCTGGGGAATCAGAGGCAGGGAATCAGAGTTGGGGATTCAGAGGCAGGGAATCAGAGCTGGGGAATCAGAAGCGGGGAATCAGATGTGGGGAATCAGAAGCGGGGAATCAGAGCTGGGGAATCAGAGTCGGGGAATCAGAATTTGAGAATCAGAGGCGGGGAATTAGATATGGGGAAACAGAGGCGGGGAATCAGAGGCGGGGAATCAGATATGGGGAATCAGAGGCGGGGAATCAGAGGCGTGGAAAGAGAGGCGGGGAATCAGATATGGGGAATCAGAGGTGGGGAATCAGATATGGGGAAACAGAGGCGGGGAATCAGAGGCGGGGAAACAGAGGCGGGGAATCTGATATGGGGAATCAGAGGTGGCGAATGAAAGGCGGTGAATCAGAGATGCGGAATCAGAGGCGGGGAATCAGAGGCAGGGAATCAAACACGGGGAATCAGAGGTGGGGAATCAGAGCTGGGGAATCAGACGCGGGGAATCAGAGTTGGGGAATCAGAGGCGGGGAATCAGATATGGGGAAACAGAGGTGGGGAATCAGAGGCAGGGAAACAGAGGTGGGGATTCAGATGTGGGGAATCAGAGGTGGGGAATCAGAGGTTGGGAAACAGAGGCAGTGAATCAGAGGCGGGGAGTCAGAGGCGGCGAATCAGAGGCAGGGAATCAGATGTGCGGAATCAGAGCTGGGGAATCAGAGGCAGGGAATCAGAGTTGGGGATTCAGAGGCAGGGAATCAGAGCTGGGGAATCAGAAGCGGGGAATCGGAGGCGGGGAATCAGAGGCAGGGAATCAGAGGCAGGCAATCAGATATGGGGATTCTGAGGTGGGGAATCAGAGGTTGGGAATCAGAGGCAGGGAATCAGAGGCAGGGAATCAGAGGCAGGGAATCAGATGTGGGGAATCAGAGGCGGGGAATCAGAGCTGGTGTATCAGAGGCGGGGAATCAGAGTTTGTGAATCAGAGGCGGGGAATTAGATATGGGGAAACAGAGGCTGGGAATAAGAGGCGGGGAACCAGAGGCGGGGAATCAGAGGCCGGGAATCAGAGGTCGGGAATGAGAGGCCGGGAATGAGAGGCCGGGGAATCAGAGGCGGGGAATCAGAGATGGGGAATCAGAGGCGGGAAATCAAACTTGGGGAATCAGAGCTGGGGAATCAGAGGCGGGGAATCTGAGTTGGCGAATCAGATATGGGGAATCAGAGGTGGGGAATGAGGGGCGGGGAATCAGTGGCAGGGAATCAGAGGCGGGGAATCAGAGGCAGGGAATCAGACACGGGGAATCAGAGGCGGGGAATCAGAGATGGGGAATCAGAGGCGGGGAATCAGAGGCGCGGAAAGGGAGGCGGGAAATCAGATATAGGGAATCAGAGGTGGGGAATCAGGGGAGGGGTATCAGAGGCTGGGCATCAGACACGGGGATTCAGAGGCGGGGAATCAGAGATGGGGAATCAGAGGCTGGGAATAAGAGGCGGGGAACCAGAGGCGGGGAATCAGAGGCCGGGAATCAGAGGTCGGGAATGAGAGGCCGGGAATGAGAGGCCGGGGAATCAGAGGCGGGGAATCAGAGATGGGGAATCAGAGGCGGGAAATCAAACTTGGGGAATCAGAGCTGGGGAATCAGAGGCGGGGAATCTGAGTTGGCGAATCAGATATGGGGAATCAGAGGTGGGGAATGAGGGGCGGGGAATCAGTGGCAGGGAATCAGAGGCGGGGAATCAGAGGCAGGGAATCAGACACGAGGAATCAGAGGCGGGGAATCAGAGATGGGGAATCAGAGGCAGTGAATCAGAGGCAGGGAATCGGACACGGGAATCAGAGGCGGGGAATCAGAGCTGGGGAATCAGAGGCGGGGAATCAGTGTTGGGGAATCAGAGGCGGGGAATCAGATATGGTGAATCAGAGGTGGGGAATCAGAGGTTGTGAATCAGAGATGTGGAATCAAAGGCGGGAAATCAGAGGCAGGGAATCAGAGCTGGGGAATCAGAGGAGGGGAATCAGAGCTGGGGAATCAGAGGCAGGGAATCAGAGTTGGGGATTCAGAGGCGGGGAATCAGAGCTGGGGAATCAGAAGCGGGGAATCAGATGCGGGGTATCAGAAGCAGGGAATCTGAGGCAGGCAATCAGATATGGGGATTCAGAGGTGGGGAATCAGAGGTTGGGAATCAGAGGCAGGGAATCAGAGGCGGGGAATCAGAGGCAGGGAATCAGATGTGGGGAATCAGAGGCAGGGAATCAGAGCTGGGGTATCAGAGGCGGGGAATCAGAGTTTGGGAATCAGAGGCGGGGAATTAGTTATGGGGAAACAGAGGCGGGGAATCAGAGGCGGGGAAAGAGAGCTGGGGAATCAGAGGCGGGGAATCAGAGTTGGGGAATCAGAGGCGGGGAATCAGATATGGGGAATCAGAGGCGGGGAATGAGAGGCGCAGAAAGAGAGGCGGGAAATCAGATATGGGGAATCAGAGGTGGGGAATCAGGGGAGGGGTATCAGAGGCAGGGTATCAGACACGGGGATTCAGAGGCGGGGAATCAGAGATGGGGAATCAGAGGCGGGGAATCAGAGGCAGGGAATCAGATGCGGGGAATCAGAGGCGGGGAATCAGAGCTGGGGAATCAGAGTTGGGGAATCAGAGGCGGGGAATCAGATATGGTGAATCAGAGGTGGGGAATCAGAGGTTGTGAATCAGAGATGTGGAAACAAAGGCGGGAAATCAGAGGCAGGGAATCAGAGCTGGGGAATCAGAGGAGGGGAATCAGAGCTGGGGAATCAGAGGCAGGGAATCAGAGTTGGGGTTTCAGAGGCGGGGAATCAGAGCTGGGGAATCAGAAGCGGGGAATCAGAGGCGGGGTATCAGAGGCAGAGAATCAGAGGCAGGCAATCAGATATGGGGATTCAGAGGTGGGGAATCAGAGGTTGGGAATCAGAGGCGGGGAATCAGAGGCGGGGAATCAGAGGCAGGGAATCAGATGTGGGGAATCAGAGGCAGGGAATCAGAGCTGGGGTATCAGAGGCGGGGAATCAGAGTTTGGGAATCAGAGGCGGGGAATTAGTTATGGGGAAACAGAGGCGGGGAATCAGAGGCGGGGAAAGAGAGCTGTGGAATCAGAGGCGGGGAATCAGAGTTGGGGAATCAGAGGCGGGGAATCAGATATGGGGAATCAGAGGCGGGGAATGAGAGGCGCGGAAAGAGAGGCGGGAAATCAGATATGGGGAATCAGAGGTGGGGAATCAGGGGAGGGGTATCAGAGGCAGGGTATCAGACACGGGGATTCAGAGGCGGGGTATCAGAGATGGGGAATCAGAGGCGGGGAATCAGAGGCAGGGAATCAAACACGGGGAATCAGAGGTGGGGAATCAGAGCTGGGGAATCAGAGGCGGGGAATCAGAGTTGGGGAATCAGAGGCGGGGAATCAGATATTGGGAAACAGAGGCGGGGAATCAGAGGCAGGGAAACAGAGGTGGGGAATCAGATATGGGGAATCAGAGGTGGGGAATCAGAGGTTGGGAAACAGAGGCAGGGAATCAGAGGCGGGGAGTCAGAGGCGGGGAATCAGACGCAGGGAATCAGATGTGCGGAATCAGAGATGGGAAATCAGAGGCAGCGAATCAGAGGCGGGGAACCAGAGGCGGGGATTCAGAGGCGGGGAATCAGATATGTGGAAACAGAGGCGGGGAATTAGAGGCGGGCAAACAGAGGCGGGGAATCAGATATGGGGAATCAGAGGTGGGGAATCAGAGGTTGTGAATCAGAGATGGGGAATCACAGGCGGAAAATCAGAGGCAGGGAATCAGAGCTGGGGAATCAGAGGCGGGAAATCAGAGCTGGGGAATCAGAGGCAGGGAATCAGAGTTGGGGATTCAGAGGCGGGGAATCAGAGCTCTGGAATCAGAGGCGGGGAATCAGAGGCAGGGAATCAGAGGCGGGGTATCAGAGGCAGGGAATCAGATATGGGGATTCAGAGGTGGGGAATCAGAGGTGGGGAATCAGAGTCGGGGAATCAGAATTTGGGAATCAGAGGCGGGGAATTAGATATGGGGAAACAGAGGCGGGGAATCAGAGGCGGGGAATCAGATATGGGGAATCAGAGGCGGGGAATCAGAGGCGCGGAAAGAGAGGCGGGGAATCAGATATGGGGAATCAGAGGTGGGGAATCAGATATGGGGAAACAGAGGCGGGGAATCAGAGGTGGGGTAACAGAGGCGGGGAATCTCATATGGGGAATCAGAGGTGGGGAATCAGAGGTTGGGAAACAGAGGCAGGGAATCAGAGGCGGGGAGTCAGAGGCGGGGAATCAGAGGCAGGGAATCAGATGTGCGGAATCGGAGATGGGGAATCAGAGGCAGCGAATCAGAGGCGGGGAACCAGAGGTGGGGAATCAGAGGCCGGGAATCAGAGGCTGGGAATGAGAGGCCGGGAATCAGAGGCCGGGAATCAGAGGCCGGGAATCAGAGATGGGGAATCAGAGGTGGGGAATCAAACACGGGGAATCAGAGCTGGGGAATCAGAGGCGGGGAATCAGAGTTGGGGAATCAGAGGCGGGGAATCAGATATGGGGAAACAGAGGCGGGGAATGAGAGGCGGGGAATCAGAGGCGCAGAAACAGAGTTGGGGTATCAGATATGGGGAATCAGATGTGGGGAATCAGGGGAGGGGTATCAGAGGCTGGGTATCAGACACGGAGATTCAGAGGCGGGGAATCAGAGATGGGGAATCAGAGGCGGGGAATCAGAGGCAGGGAATCAGACGCGGGGAATCAGAGGCGGGGATTCAGAGCCTGGGAATCAGAGGCGGGGAATCAGAGTTCAGGAATCAGAGGTGGGGAATCAGAGTTGGGGAATCAGAGGCGGGGAATCAGATATGGGGAATCAGAGGTGGGGAATCAGAGGCGGGGAAACAGAGGTGGGGAATCTGATATGGGGAATCAGACGTGGCGAATGAAAGGAAGTGAATCAGAGATGGGGAATCAGAGGCGGGGAATCAGAGGCAGGGAATCAAACACCGTGAATCAGAGGCGGGGAATCAGAGCTGGAGAATCAGAGGCGGGGAATCAGAGTTGGGGAATCAGAGGCGGGGAATCAGATATGGGGAAGCAGAGGCAGGGAATCAGAGGCAGGGAAACAGAGGTGGGGATTCAGATATGGCGAATCAGAGGTGGGGAATCAGAAGTTGGGAAACAGAGGCAGGGAATCAGAGGCAGGGAATCAGATGTGCGGAATCAGAGATGGAAAATCAGAGGCAGCGAAAAAGAGGCGGGGAACCAGAGGCGGGGATTCAGAGGCCGGGAATGAGAGGCCGGGAATGAGAGGCCGTGAATCAGAGGCCGGGGAATCAGAGGCGGGGAATCAGAGATGGGGAATCAGAGGCGGGGAATCAAACACGGGGAATCAGAGCTGGGGAATCAGAGGCGGGGAATCAGAGTTGGGGAATCAGTGGCAGGGAATCAGAGGCGGGGAATCAGAGGCGGGGAATCAGATATGGTGAATCAGAGGTGGGGAATCAGAGGTTGTGAATCAGAGATGGGGAATCACAGGCGGAAATCAGAGGCAGGGAATCAGAGGTGGGTAATCAGAGGCGGGGAATCAGAGCTGGGGAATCAGAGGCAGGGAATCAGAGTTGGGGATTCAGAGGCAGGGAATCAGAGCTGGGGAATCAGAAGCGGGGAATCAGAGGCGGGGAATCAGAGGCAGGGAATCAGAGGCTGGCAATCAGATATGCGGAATCAGAGGTGGGGAATCAGAGGCGGGGAAACAGAGGTGGGGAATCTGATATGGGGAATCAGACGTGTCGAATGAAAGGAAGTGAATCAGAGATGGGGAATCAGAGGCGGGGAATCAGAGGCAGGGAATCAAACACCGTGAATCAGAGGCGGGGAATCAGAGCTGGAGAATCAGAGGCGGGGAATCAGAGCTGGGGAATCAGAGGTGGGGAATCAGAGTTGGGGAATCAGAGGCGGGGAATCAGATATGGGGAAACAGAGGTGGGGAATCAGAGGCAGGGAAACAGAGGTGGGGATTCAGATATGGGGAATCAGAGGTGGGGAATCAGAGGTTGGGAAACAGAGGCAGGGAATCAGAGGCGGGGAGTCAGAGGCGGGGAATCAGAGGCAGGGTATCAGAGGCAGGGAATCAGATGTGCGGAATCAGAGATGGGGAATCAGAGGCAGCGAATCAGAGGCGGGGAACCAGAGGCGGGGATTCAGAGGCCGGGAATCAGAGGCCGGGAATGAGAGGCCGGGAATCAGAGGCCGGGAATCAGAGGCCGGGAATCAGAGATGGGGAATCAGAGGCGGGGAATCAAACACGGGGAATCAGAGCTGGGGAATCAGAGGCGGGGAATCAGAGTTGGGGTATCAGATATGGGGAATCAGATGTGGGGAATCAGGGGCGGGGTATCAGAGGCTGGGTATCAGACACGGAGATTCAGAGGCGGGGAATCAGAGATGGGGAATCAGAGGCGGGGAATCAGAGGCAGGGAATCAGACGCGGGGAATCAGAGGCGGGGAATCAGAGCCTGGGAATCAGAGGCGGGGAATCAGAGTTCAGGAATCAGAGGTGGGGAATCAGAGTTGGGGAATCAGAGGCGGGGAATCAGATATGGGGAATCAGAGGTGGGGAATCAGAGGCGGGGAAACAGAGGTGGGGAATCTGATATGGGGAATCAGACGTGGCGAATGAAAGGAGGTGAATCAGAGATGGGGAATCAGAGGCGGGGAATCAGAGGCAGGGAATCAAACACCGTGAATCAGAGGCGGGGAATCAGAGCTGGAGAATCAGTGGCGGGGAATCAGAGTTGGGGAATCAGAGGCGGGGAATCAGATATGGGGAAACAGAGGCAGGGAATCAGAGGCAGGGAAACAGAGGTGGGGATTCAGATATGGCGAATCAGAGGTGGGGAATCAGAAGTTGGGAAACAGAGGCAGGGAATCAGAGGCAGGGAATCAGATGAGCGGAATCAGAGATGGAAAATCAGAGGCAGCGAAAAAGAGGCGAGGAACCAGAGGCGGGGAATCAGAGGCCGGGAATGAGAGGCCGGGAATGAGAGGCCGTGAATCAGAGGCCGGGGAATCAGAGGCGGGGAATCAGAGATGGGGAATCAGAGGCGGGGAATCAAACACGGGGAATCAGAGCTGGGGAATCAAAGGCGGGGAATCAGAGTTGGGGAATCAGATATGGGGAATCAGAGGTGGGGAATCAGGGGCGGGGAATCAGTGGCAGGGAATCAGAGGCGGGGAATCAGAGGCGGGGAATCAGAGGCAGGGAATCAGACACGGGGAATCAGAGGCGGGGAATCAGAGATGGGGAATCAGAGGCGGTGAATCAGAGGCAGGGA
Source organism: Narcine bancroftii (assembly GCF_036971445.1). Lineage (NCBI taxonomy): Eukaryota > Metazoa > Chordata > Chondrichthyes > Torpediniformes > Narcinidae > Narcine > Narcine bancroftii. The sequence continues at coordinate 58,769,176 of NC_091474.1, forward strand.
ATCGGATGCCGGGAATCAGAGGCGGGGAATCAGAGCTGGGGAATCAGAGGCGGGGAATCAGAGTTGGGGAATCAGAGGCGGGGAATCAGATATGGTGAATCAGAGGTGGGGAATCAGAGGTTGTGAATCAGAGATGGGGAATCACAGGCGGAAATCAGAGGCAGGGAATCAGAGGTGGGTAATCAGAGGCGGGGAATCAGAGCTGGGGAATCAGAGGCAGGGAATCAGAGTTGGGGATTCAGAGGCAGGGAATCAGAGCTGGGGAATCAGAAGCGGGGAATCAGAGGCAGGCAATCAGATATGGGGATTCAGAGGTGGGGAATCAGAGGTTGGGAATCAGAGGCAGGGAATCAGAGGCGGGGAATCAGAGGCAGGGAATCAGATGTGAGGAATCAGAGGCGGGGAATCAGAGCTGGTGAATCAGAGGCGGGGAATCAGATATGGGGAATCAGAGGCGGGGAATCAGAGGCGCGGAAAGAGAGGCGGGGAATCAGATATGGGGAATCAGAGGTGGGGAATCAGATATGGGGAAACAGAGGCGGGGAATCAGAGGCGGGGAAACAGAGGCGGGGAATCTGATATGGGGAATCAGAGGTGGCGAATCAAAGGCGGCGAATCAGAGATGGGGAATCAGAGGTGGGGAATCAGAGGCAGGGAATCAAACACGGGGAATCAGAGGTGGGGAATCAGAGCTGGGGAATCAGAGGCGGGGATTCAGAGTTGGGGAATCAGAGGCGGGGAATCAGATATGGGGAAACAGAGGTGGGGAATCAGAGGCAGGGAAACAGAGGTGGGGAATCAGATATGGGGAATCAGAGGTGGGGAATCAAAGGTTGGGAAACAGAGGCAGGGAATCAGAGGCGGGGAGTCAGAGGCGGTGAATCAGAGGCAGGGTATCAGATGTGCGGAATCAGAGATGGGGAATCAGAGGCAGCGAATCAGAGGCGGGGAACCAGAGGCGGTGAATCAGAGGCCGGGAATCAGAGGCCGGGAATCAGAGACCGGGAATCAGAGGCCGGGAATCAGAGGCCGGGAATCAGAGATGGGGAATCAGAGGCGGGGAATCAAACACGGGGAATCAGAGCTGAAGAATCAGAGGCGGGGAATCAGAGTTGGGGAATCAGAGGCGGGGAATCAGATATGGGGAAACAGAGGCGGGGAATCAGAGGCGGGGAATCAGAGGCACAGAAACAGAGGTGTGGTATCAGATATGGGGAATCAGAGGTGGGGAATCAGGGGCGGGGTATCAGAGGCTGGGTATCAGACACGGGGATTCAGAGGCGGGGAATCAGAGATGGGGAATCAGAGGCGGGGAATCAGAGGCAGGGAATCAGATGCGGGGAATCAGAGGCGGGGAATCAGAGCCTGGGAATCAGAGGCGGGGAATCAGAGGCGGGGAAACTGAGGCGGGGAATCAGATATGCGTCTCAGAGGAGGGGAATCAGAGGTTGGGAATAAGAGGCAGGGAATCAGAGGCGGGGAATCAGAGGCGGGGAATCAGAGGCAGGGATTCGGATTTGCGGAATCAGAGATGGGGAATGAAAGGAAGTGAATCAGAGATGGGGAATCAGAGGCGGGGAATCAGAGGCAGGGAATCAAACACGTTGAATCAGAGTCGGGGAATCAGAGCTGGAGAATCAGAGGCGGGGAATCAGAGTTGGGGAATCAGAGGCGGGGAATCAGATATGGGGAAACAGAGGCGGGGAATCAGAGGCAGGGAAACAGAGGTGGGGAATCAGAAATGGGGAATCAGAGGTAGGGAATCAGAGGTTGGGAAACAGAGGCAGGGAATCAGAGACAGGGAATCAGATGTGCGGAATTAGAGATGGAAAATCAGAGGCAGCGAAAAAGAGGCGGGGAACCAGAGGCGGGGAATCAGAGGCCGGGAATCAGAGGCCGGGAATGAGAGGCCGGGAATGAGAGGCCGGGGAATCAGAGGCGGGGAATCAGAGATGGGGAATCAGAGCTGGGGAATCAGAGGCGGGGAATCAGAGTTGGGGAATCAGATATGGGGAATCAGAGGTGGGGAATCAGGGGCGGGGAATCAGTGGCAGGGAATCAGAGGCGGGGAATCAGAGGCGGGGAATCAGAGGCAGGGAATCAGACACGGGGAATCAGAGGCGGGGAATCAGAGATGGGGAATCAGAGGCGGTGAATCAGAGGCAGGGAATCGGATGCCGGGAATCATAGGCGGAGAATCAGAGCTGGGGAATCAGAGGCGGGGACTCAGAGTTGGGGAATCAGAGGCGGGGAATCAGATATGGTGAATCAGAGGTGGGGAATCAGAGGTTGTGAATCAGAGATGGGGAATCACAGGCGGGAAATCAGAGGCAGGGAATCAGAGGTGGGGAATCAGAGGCGGGGAATCAGAGCTGGGGAATCAGAGGCAGGGAATCAGAGTTGGGGATTCAGAGGTGGGGAATCAGAGGCGGGGAATCAGATATGTGGAAACAGAGGCGGGGAATTAGAGGCGGGCAAACAGAGGCGGGGAATCAGATATGGGGAATCAGAGGTGGGAAATCAGAGGTTGTGAATCAGAGATGTGGAATCACAGGCGGGAAATCAGAGGCAGGGAATCAGAGCTGGGGAATCAGAGGAGGGGAATCAGAGCTGGGGAATCAGAGGCAGGGAATCAGAGTTGGGGATTCAGAGGCGGGGAATCAGAGCTGGGGAATCAGAAGCGGGGAATCAGATGCGGGGTATCAGAAGCAGGGAATCAGAGGCAGGCAATCAGATATGGGGATTCAGAGGTGGGGAATCAGAGGTTGGGAATAAGAGGCAGGGAATCAGAGGCGGGGAATCAGAGGCAGGGAATCAGATGTGGGGAATCAGAGGCAGGGAATCAGAGCTGGGGTATCAGAGGCGGGGAATCAGAGTTTGGGAATCAGAGGCGGGGAATTAGTTATGGGGAAACAGAGGCGGGGAATCAGAGGCGGGGAAAGAGAGCTGGGGAATCAGAGGCGGGGAATCAGAGTTGGGGAATCAGAGGCGGGGAATCAGATATGGGGAATCAGAGGCGGGGAATGAGAGGCGCAGAAAGAGAGGCGGGAAATCAGATATGGGGAATCAGAGGTGGGGAATCAGGGGAGGGGTATCAGAGGCAGGGTATCAGACACGGGGATTCAGAGGCGGGGAATCAGAGATGGGGAATCAGAGGCGGGGAATCAGAGGCAGGGAATCAGATGCGGGGAATCAGAGGCGGGGAATCAGAGCTGGGGAATCAGAGTTGGGGAATCAGAGGCGGGGAATCAGATATGGTGAATCAGAGGTGGGGAATCAGAGGTTGTGAATCAGAGATGTGGAAACAAAGGCGGGAAATCAGAGGCAGGGAATCAGAGCTGGGGAATCAGAGGAGGGGAATCAGAGCTGGGGAATCAGAGGCAGGGAATCAGAGTTGGGGTTTCAGAGGCGGGGAATCAGAGCTGGGGAATCAGAAGCGGGGTATCAGAGGCGGGGTATCAGAGGCAGAGAATCAGAGGCAGGCAATCAGATATGGGGATTCAGAGGTGGGGAATCAGAGGTTGGGAATCAGAGGCGGGGAATCAGAGGCGGGGAATCAGAGGCAGGGAATCAGATGTGGGGAATCAGAGGCAGGGAATCAGAGCTGGGGTATCAGAGGCGGGGAATCAGAGTTTGGGAATCAGAGGTGGGGAATTAGTTATGGGGAAACAGAGGCGGGGAATCAGAGGCGGGGAAAGAGAGCTGTGGAATCAGAGGCGGGGAATCAGAGTTGGGGAATCAGAGGCGGGGAATCAGATATGGGGAATCAGAGGCGGGGAATGAGAGGCGCGGAAAGAGAGGCGGGAAATCAGATATGGGGAATCAGAGGTGGGGAATCAGGGGAGGGGTATCAGAGGCAGGGTATCAGACACGGGGATTCAGAGGCGGGGTATCAGAGATGGGGAATCAGAGGCGGGGAATCAGAGGCAGGGAATCAAACACGGGGAATCAGAGGTGGGGAATCAGAGCTGGGGAATCAGAGGCGGGGAATCAGAGTTGGGGAATCAGAGGCGGGGAATCAGATATTGGGAAACAGAGGCGGGGAATCAGAGGCAGGGAAACAGAGGTGGGGAATCAGATATGGGGAATCAGAGGTGGGGAATCAGAGGTTGGGAAACAGAGGCAGGGAATCAGAGGCGGGGAGTCAGAGGCGGGGAATCAGACGCAGGGAATCAGATGTGCGGAATCAGAGATGGGAAATCAGAGGCAGCGAATCAGAGGCGGGGAACCAGAGGCGGGGATTCAGAGGCGGGGAATCAGATATGTGGAAACAGAGGCGGGGAATTAGAGGCGGGCAAACAGAGGCGGGGAATCAGATATGGGGAATCAGAGGTGGGGAATCAGAGGTTGTGAATCAGAGATGGGGAATCACAGGCGGAAAATCAGAGGCAGGGAATCAGAGCTGGGGAATCAGAGGCGGGAAATCAGAGCTGGGGAATCAGAGGCAGGGAATCAGAGTTGGGGATTCAGAGGCGGGGAATCAGAGCTCTGGAATCAGAGGCGGGGAATCAGAGGCAGGGAATCAGAGGCGGGGTATCAGAGGCAGGGAATCAGATATGGGGATTCAGAGGTGGGGAATCAGAGGTGGGGAATCAGAGTCGGGGAATCAGAATTTGGGGATCAGAGGCGGGGAATTAGATATGGGGAAACAGAGGCGGGGAATCAGAGGCGGGGAATCAGATATGGGGAATCAGAGGCGGGGAATCAGAGGCGCGGAAAGAGAGGCGGGGAATCAGATATGGGGAATCAGAGGTGGGGAATCAGATATGGGGAAACAGAGGCGGGGAATCAGAGGTGGGGTAACAGAGGCGGGGAATCTCATATGGGGAATCAGAGGTGGCGAATGAAAGGCGGTGAATCAGAGATGGGGAATCAGAGGCGGGGAATCAGAGGCAGGGAATCAAACACGGGGAATCAGAGGTGGGGAATCAGAGCTGGGGAATCAGAGGTGGGGAATCAGAGTTGGGGAATCAGAGGCGGGGAATCAGATATGGGGAAACAGAGGTGGGGAATCAGAGGCAGGGAAACAGAGGTGGGGATTCAGATATGGGGAATCAGAGGTGGGGAATCAGAGGTTGGGAAACAGAGGCAGGGAATCAGAGGCGGGGAGTCAGAGGCGGGGAATCAGAGGCAGGGAATCAGATGTGCGGAATCGGAGATGGGGAATCAGAGGCAGCGAATCAGAGGCGGGGAACCAGAGGTGGGGAATCAGAGGCCGGGAATCAGAGGCTGGGAATGAGAGGCCGTGAATCAGAGGCCGGGAATCAGAGGCCGGGAATCAGAGATGGGGAATCAGAGGTGGGGAATCAAACACGGGGAATCAGAGCTGGGGAATCAGAGGCGGGGAATCAGAGTTGGGGAATCAGAGGCGGGGAATCAGATATGGGGAAACAGAGGCGGGGAATGAGAGGCGGGGAATCAGAGGCGCAGAAACAGAGTTGGGGTATCAGATATGGGGAATCAGATGTGGGGAATCAGGGGAGGGGTATCAGAGGCTGGGTATCAGACACGGAGATTCAGAGGCGGGGAATCAGAGATGGGGAATCAGAGGCGGGGAATCAGAGGCAGGGAATCAGACGCGGGGAATCAGAGGCGGGGATTCAGAGCCTGGGAATCAGAGGCGGGGAATCAGAGTTCAGGAATCAGAGGTGGGGAATCAGAGTTGGGGAATCAGAGGCGGGGAATCAGATATGGGGAATCAGAGGTGGGGAATCAGAGGCGGGGAAACAGAGGTGGGGAATCTGATATGGGGAATCAGACGTGGCGAATGAAAGGAAGTGAATCAGAGATGGGGAATCAGAGGCGGGGAATCAGAGGCAGGGAATCAAACACCGTGAATCAGAGGCGGGGAATCAGAGCTGGAGAATCAGAGGCGGGGAATCAGAGTTGGGGAATCAGAGGCGGGGAATCAGATATGGGGAAACAGAGGCAGGGAATCAGAGGCAGGGAAACAGAGGTGGGGATTCAGATATGGCGAATCAGAGGTGGGGAATCAGAAGTTGGGAAACAGAGGCAGGGAATCAGAGGCAGGGAATCAGATGTGCGGAATCAGAGATGGAAAATCAGAGGCAGCGAAAAAGAGGCGGGGAACCAGAGGCGGGGATTCAGAGGCCGGGAATGAGAGGCCGGGAATGAGAGGCCGTGAATCAGAGGCCGGGGAATCAGAGGCGGGGAATCAGAGATGGGGAATCAGAGGCGGGGAATCAAACACGGGGAATCAGAGCTGGGGAATCAGAGGCGGGGAATCAGAGTTGGGGAATCAGTGGCAGGGAATCAGAGGCGGGGAATCAGAGGCGGGGAATCAGATATGGTGAATCAGAGGTGGGGAATCAGAGGTTGTGAATCAGAGATGGGGAATCACAGGCGGAAATCAGAGGCAGGGAATCAGAGGTGGGTAATCAGAGGCGGGGAATCAGAGCTGGGGAATCAGAGGCAGGGAATCAGAGTTGGGGATTCAGAGGCAGGGAATCAGAGCTGGGGAATCAGAAGCGGGGAATCAGAGGCGGGGAATCAGAGGCAGGGAATCAGAGGCTGGCAATCAGATATGGGGAATCAGAGGTGGGGAATCAGAGGCGGGGAAACAGAGGTGGGGAATCTGATATGGGGAATCAGACGTGTCGAATGAAAGGAAGTGAATCAGAGATGGGGAATCAGAGGCGGGGAATCAGAGGCAGGGAATCAAACACCGTGAATCAGAGGCGGGGAATCAGAGCTGGAGAATCAGAGGCGGGGAATCAGAGCTGGGGAATCAGAGGTGGGGAATCAGAGTTGGGGAATCAGAGGCGGGGAATCAGATATGGGGAAACAGAGGTGGGGAATCAGAGGCAGGGAAACAGAGGTGGGGATTCAGATATGGGGAATCAGAGGTGGGGAATCAGAGGTTGGGAAACAGAGGCAGGGAATCAGAGGCGGGGAGTCAGAGGCGGGGAATCAGAGGCAGGGAATCAGAGGCAGGGAATCAGATGTGCGGAATCAGAGATGGGGAATCAGAGGCAGCGAATCAGAGGCGGGGAACCAGAGGCGGGGATTCAGAGGCCGGGAATCAGAGGCCGGGAATGAGAGGCCGGGAATCAGAGGCCGGGAATCAGAGGCCGGGAATCAGAGATGGGGAATCAGAGGCGGGGAATCAAACACGGGGAATCAGAGCTGGGGAATCAGAGGCGGGGAATCAGAGTTGGGGAATCAGAGGCGGGGAATCAGATATGGGGAAACAGAGGCGGGGAATGAGAGGCGGGGAATCAGAGGCGCAGAAACAGAGTTGGGGTATCAGATATGGGGAATCAGATGTGGGGAATCAGGGGCGGGGTATCAGAGGCTGGGTATCAGACACGGAGATTCAGAGGCGGGGAATCAGAGATGGGGAATCAGAGGCGGGGAATCAGAGGCAGGGAATCAGACGCGGGGAATCAGAGGCGGGGAATCAGAGCCTGGGAATCAGAGGCGGGGAATCAGAGTTCAGGAATCAGAGGTGGGGAATCAGAGTTGGGGAATCAGAGGCGGGGAATCAGATATGGGGAATCAGAGGTGGGGAATCAGAGGCGGGGAAACAGAAGTGGGGAATCTGATATGGGGAATCAGACGTGGCGAATGAAAGGAGGTGAATCAGAGATGGGGAATCAGAGGCGGGGAATCAGAGGCAGGGAATCAAACACCGTGAATCAGAGGCGGGGAATCAGAGCTGGAGAATCAGTGGCGGGGAATCAGAGTTGGGGAATCAGAGGCGGGGAATCAGATATGGGGAAACAGAGGCAGGGAATCAGAGGCAGGGAAACAGAGGTGGGGATTCAGATATGGCGAATCAGAGGTGGGGAATCAGAAGTTGGGAAACAGAGGCAGGGAATCAGAGGCAGGGAATCAGATGAGCGGAATCAGAGATGGAAAATCAGAGGCAGCGAAAAAGAGGCGAGGAACCAGAGGCGGGGAATCAGAGGCCGGGAATGAGAGGCCGGGAATGAGAGGCCGTGAATCAGAGGCCGGGGAATCAGAGGCGGGGAATCAGAGATGGGGAATCAGAGGCGGGGAATCAAACACGGGGAATCAGAGCTGGGGAATCAAAGGCGGGGAATCAGAGTTGGGGAATCAGATATGGGGAATCAGAGGTGGGGAATCAGGGGCGGGGAATCAGTGGCAGGGAATCAGAGGCGGGGAATCAGAGGCGGGGAATCAGAGGCAGGGAATCAGACACGGGGAATCAGAGGCGGGGAATCAGAGATGGGGAATCAGAGGCGGTGAATCAGAGGCAGGGAATCGGATGCCGGGAATCAGAGGCGGGGAATCAGAGCTGGGGAATCAGAGGCGGGGAATCAGAGTTGGGGAATCAGAGGCGGGGAATCAGATATGGTGAATCAGAGGTGGGGAATCAGAGGTTGTGAATCAGTGATGGGGAATCACAGGCGGAAATCAGAGGCAGGGAATCAGAGGTGGGTAATCAGAGGCGGGGAATCAGAGCTGGGGAATCAGAGGCAGGGAATCAGAGTTGGGGATTCAGAGGCAGGGAATCAGAGCTGGGGAATCAGAAGCGGGGAATCAGAGGCAGGCAATCAGATATGGGGATTCAGAGGTGGGGAATCAGAGGTTGGGAATCAGAGGCAGGGAATCAGAGGCGGGGAATCAGAGGCAGGGAATCAGATGTGAGGAATCAGAGGCGGGGAATCAGAGCTGGTGAATCAGAGGCGGGGAATCAGATATGGGGAATCAGAGGCGGGGAATCAGAGGCGCGGAAAGAGAGGCGGGGAATCAGATATGGGGAATCAGAGGTGGGGAATCAGATATGGGGAAACAGAGGCGGGGAATCAGAGGCGGGGAAACAGAGGCGGGGAATCTGATATGGGGAATCAGAGGTGGCGAATCAAAGGCGGTGAATCAGAGATGGGGAATCAGAGGTGGGGAATCAGAGGCAGGGAATCAAACACGGGGAATCAGAGGTGGGGAATCAGAGCTGGGGAATCAGAGGCGGGGATTCAGAGTTGGGGAATCAGAGGCGGGGAATCAGATATGGGGAAACAGAGGTGGGGAATCAGAGGCAGGGAAACAGAGGTGGGGAATCAGATATGGGGAATCAGAGGTGGGGAATCAAAGGTTGGGAAACAGAGGCAGGGAATCAGAGGCGGGGAGTCAGAGGCGGTGAATCAGAGGCAGGGTATCAGATGTGCGGAATCAGAGATGGGGAATCAGAGGCAGCGAATCAGAGGCGGGGAACCAGAGGCGGTGAATCAGAGGCCGGGAATCAGAGGCCGGGAATCAGAGACCGGGAATCAGAGGCCGGGAATCAGAGGCCGGGAATCAGAGATGGGGAATCAGAGGCGGGGAATCAAACACGGGGAATCAGAGCTGAAGAATCAGAGGCGGGGAATCAGAGTTGGGGAATCAGAGGCGGGGAATGAGATATGGGGAAACAGAGGCGGGGAATCAGGGGCGGGGTATCAGAGGCTGGGTATCAGACACGGGGATTCAGAGGCGGGGAATCAGAGATGGGGAATCAGAGGCGGGGAATCAGAGGCAGGGAATCAGACGCGGGGAATCAGAGGCGGGGAATCAGAGCCTGGGAATCAGAGGCGGGGAATCAGAGGCGGGGAAACTGAGGCGGGGAATCAGATATGCGTCTCAGAGGAGGGGAATCAGAGGTTGGGAATAAGAGGCAGGGAATCAGAGGCGGGGAATCAGAGGCGGGGAATCAGAGGCAGGGATTCGGATTTGCGGAATCAGAGATGGGGAATGAAAGGAAGTGAATCAGAGATGGGGAATCAGAGGCGGGGAATCAGAGGCAGGGAATCAAACACGTTGAATCAGAGTCGGGGAATCAGAGCTGGAGAATCAGAGGCGGGGAATCAGAGTTGGGGAATCAGAGGCGGGGAATCAGATATGGGGAAACAGAGGCGGGGAATCAGAGGCAGGGAAACAGAGGTGGGGAATCAGAAATGGGGAATCAGAGGTAGGGAATCAGAGGTTGGGAAACAGAGGCAGGGAATCAGAGACAGGGAATCAGATGTGCGGAATTAGAGATGGAAAATCAGAGGCAGCGAAAAAGAGGCGGGGAACCAGAGGCGGGGAATCAGAGGCCGGGAATCAGAGGCCGGGAATGAGAGGCCGGGAATGAGAGGCCGGGGAATCAGAGGCGGGGAATCAGAGATGGGGAATCAGAGCTGGGGAATCAGAGGCGGGGAATCAGAGTTGGGGAATCAGATATGGGGAATCAGAGGTGGGGAATCAGGGGCGGGGAATCAGTGGCAGGGAATCAGAGGCGGGGAATCAGAGGCGGGGAATCAGAGGCAGGGAATCAGACACGGGGAATCAGAGGCGGGGAATCAGAGATGGGGAATCAGAGGCGGTGAATCAGAGGCAGGGAATCGGATGCCGGGAATCATAGGCGGAGAATCAGAGCTGGGGAATCAGAGGCGGGGACTCAGAGTTGGGGAATCAGAGGCGGGGAATCAGATATGGTGAATCAGAGGTGGGGAATCAGAGGTTGTGAATCAGAGATGGGGAATCACAGGCGGGAAATCAGAGGCAGGGAATCAGAGGTGGGGAATCAGAGGCGGGGAATCAGAGCTGGGGAATCAGAGGCAGGGAATCAGAGTTGGGGATTCAGAGGTGGGGAATCAGAGGCGGGGAATCAGATATGTGGAAACAGAGGCGGGGAATTAGAGGCGGGCAAACAGAGGCGGGGAATCAGATATGGGGAATCAGAGGTGGGGAATCAGAGGTTGTGAATCAGAGATGGGGAATCACAGGCGGGAAATCAGAGGCAGGGAATCAGAGCTGGGGAATCAGAGGCGGGGAATCAGAGCTGGGGAATCAGAGGCAGGGAATCAGAGTTGGGGATTCAGAGGCGGGGAATCAGAGCTGGGGAATCAGAGGCGGGGAATCAGAGGCAGGGAATCAGAGGCGGGGTATCAGAGGCAGGGAATCAGATATGGGGATTCAGAGGTAGGGAATCAGAGGTTGGGAATCAGAGGCAGGGAATCGGAGGCAGGGAATCAGAGGCAGGGAATCAGATGTGGGGAATCAGAGGCGGGGAATCAGAGCTGGGGAATCAGAGTCGGGGAATCAGAATTTGGGAATCAGAGGCGGGGAATTAGATATGGGGAAACAGAGGCGGGGAATCAGAGGCGGGGAATCAGATATGGGGAATCAGAGGCGGGGAATCAGAGGCGCGGAAAGAGAGGCGGGGAATCAGATATGGGGAATCAGAGGTGGGGAATCAGATGGGGAAACAGAGGCAGGGAATCAGAGGCGGGGAGTCAGAGACGGGGAATCAGAGGCAGGGAATCAGATGTGCGGAATCAGAGATGGGGAATCAGAGGCCGGGACTCAGAGTTGGGGAATCAGAGGTGGGGAATCAGACATGGGGAAACAGAGGCGGGGAATCAGAGGCGGGGAATCAGAGGCGCAGAAACAGAGTTGGGGTATCAGATATGGGGAATCAGAGGTGGGGAATCAGGGGCGGGGTATCAGAGGCTGGGTATCAGACACGGGGATTCAGAGGCGGGGAATCAGAGATGCGGAATCAGAGGCGGGGAATCAGAGGCAGGGAATCAGACGCGGGGAATCAGAGGCGGGGAATCAGAGACTGGGAATCAGAGGCGGGGAATCAGAGTTCAGGAATCAGAGGCGAGGAATCAGAGTTGGGGAATCAGAGGCGGGGAATCAGATATGGTGAAACAGAGGCGGGGAATCAGAGGCGGGGAAACAGAGGTGGGGAATCTGATATGGGGAATCAGACGTGGCGAATGAAAGGAAGTGAATCAGAGATGGGGAATCAGAGGCGGGGAATCAGAGGCAGGGAATCAAACACGTTGAATCAGAGTCGGGGAATCAGAGCTGGAGAATCAGAGGCGGGGTATCAGAGTTGGGGAATCAGAGGCGGGGAATCAGATATGGGTAAACAGAGGCGGGGAATCAGAGGCAGGGAAACAGAGGTGGGGAATCAGAAATGGGGAATCAGAGGTAGGGAATCAGAGGTTGGGAAACAGAGGCAGGGAATCAGAGACAGGGAATCAGATGTGCGGAATCAGAGATGGAAAATCAGAGGCAGCGAAAAAGAGGCGGGGAACCAGAGGCGGGGAATCAGAGGCCGGGAATCAGAGGCCGGGAATGAGAGGCCGGGAATGAGAGGCCGGGGAATCAGAGGCGGGGAATCAGAGATGGGGAATCAGAGGCGGGGAATCAAACACGGGGAATCAGAGCTGGGGAATCAGAGGCCGGGAATCAGAGTTGGGGAATCAGAGGTGGGGAATCAGACATGGGGAAACAGAGGCGGGGAATCAGAGATGCGGAATCAGAGGCGGGGAATCAGAGGCAGGGAATCAGACGCGGGGAATCAGAGGCGGGGAATCAGAGACTGGGAATCAGAGGCGGGGAATCAGAGTTCAGGAATCAGAGGCGAGGAATCAGAGTTGGGGAATCAGAGGCGGGGAATCAGATATGGTGAAACAGAGGCGGGGAATCAGAGGCGGGGAAACAGAGGTGGGGAATCTGATATGGGGAATCAGACGTGGCGAATGAAAGGAAGTGAATCAGAGATGGGGAATCAGAGGCGGGGAATCAGAGGCAGGGAATCAAACACGTTGAATCAGAGTAGGGGAATCAGAGCTGGAGAATCAGAGGCGGGGAATCAGAGTTGGGGAATCAGAGGCGGGGAATCAGATATGGGGAATCAGAGCTGGGGAATCAGAGGCCGGGAATCAGAGTTGGGGAATCAGAGGTGGGGAATCAGACATGGGGAAACAGAGGCGGGGAATCAGAGATGCGGAATCAGAGGCGGGGAATCAGAGTTGGGGTATCAGATATGGGGAATCAGAGGTGGGGAATCAGGGGCGGGGTATCAGAGGCTGGGTATCAGACACGGGGATTCAGAGGCGGGGAATCAGAGATGCGGAATCAGAGGCGGGGAATCAGAGGCAGGGAATCAGACGCGGGGAATCAGAGGCGGGGAATCAGAGACTGGGAATCAGAGGCGGGGAATCAGAGTTCAGGAATCAGAGGCGAGGAATCAGAGTTGGGGAATCAGAGGCGGGGAATCAGATATGGTGAAACAGAGGCGGGGAATCAGAGGCGGGGAAACAGAGGTGGGGAATCTGATATGGGGAATCAGACGTGGCGAATGAAAGGAAGTGAATCAGAGATGGGGAATCAGAGGCGGGGAATCAGAGGCAGGGAATCAAACACGTTGAATCAGAGTAGGGGAATCAGAGCTGGAGAATCAGAGGCGGGGAATCAGAGTTGGGGAATCAGAGGCGGGGAATCAGATATGGGTAAACAGAGGCGGGGAATCAGAGGCAGGGAAACAGAGGTGGGGAATCAGAAATGGGGAATCAGAGGTAGGGAATCAGAGGTTGGGAAACAGAGGCAGGGAATCAGAGACAGGGAATCAGATGTGCGGAATCAGAGATGGAAAATCAGAGGCAGCGAAAAAGAGGCGGGGAACCAGAGGCGGGGAATCAGAGGCCGGGAATCTGAGGCCGGGAATGAGAGGCCGGGAATGAGAGGCCGGGGAATCAGAGGCGGGGAATCAGAGATGGGGAATCAGAGGCGGGGAATCAAACACGGGGAATCAGAGCTGGGGAATCAGAGGCGGGGAATCAGAGTTGGGGAATCAGATATGGGGAATCAGAGGTGGGGAATCAGGGGCGGGGAATCAGTGGCAGGGAATCAGAGGCGGGGAATCAGAGGCGGGGAATCAGAGGCAGGGAATCAGACACGGGGAATCAGAGGCGGGGAATCAGAGATGGGGAATCAGAGGCGGTGAATCAGAGGCAGGGAATCGGATGCCGGGAATCAGAGGCGGGGAATCAGAGCTGGGGAATCAGAGGCGGGGAATCAGAGTTGGGGAATCAGAGGCGGGGAATCAGATATGGTGAATCAGAGGTGGGGAATCAGAGGTTGTGAATCAGAGATGGGGAATCACAGGCGGGAAATCAGAGGCAGGGAATCAGAGGTGGGGAATCAGAGGCGGGGAATCAGAGCTGGGGAATCAGAGGCAGGGAATCAGAGTTGGGGATTCAGAGGCGGGGAATCAGAGGCGGGGAATCAGATATGTGGAATCAGAGGCGGGGAATTAGAGGCGGGCAAACAGAGGCGGGGAATCAGATATGGGGAATCAGAGGTGGGGAATCAGAGGTTGTGAATCAGAGATGGGGAATCACAGGCGGGAAATCAGAGGCAGGGAATCAGAGCTGGGGAATCAGAGGCGGGGAATCAGAGCTGGGGAATCAGAGGCAGGGAATCAGAGTTGGGGATTCAGAGGCGGGGAATCAGAGCTGGGGAATCAGAGGCGGGGAATCAGAGGCAGGGAATCAGAGGCGGGGTATCAGAGGCAGGGAATCAGATATGGGGATTCAGAGGTAGGGAATCCGAGGTTGGGAATCAGAGGCAGGGAATCGGAGGCAGGGAATCAGAGGCAGGGAATCAGATTTGGGGAATCAGAGGCGGGGAATCAGAGCTGGGGAATCAGAGTCGGGGAATCAGAATTTGGGAATCAGAGGCGGGGAATTAGATATGGGGAAACAGAGGCGGGGAATCAGAGGCGGGGAATCAGATATGGGGAATCAGAGGCGGGGAATCAGAGGCGCGGAAAGAGAGGCGGGGAATCAGATATGGGGAATCAGAGGTGGGGAATCAGATATGGGGAAACAGAGGCGGGGAATCAGAGGCGGGGAAACAGAGGCGGGGAATCTGATATGGGGAATCAGAGGTGGCGAATGAAAGGCGGTGAATCAGAGATGGGGAATCAGAGGCGGGGAATCAGAGGCAGGGAATCAAACACGGGGAATCAGAGGTGGGGAATCAGAGCTGGGGAATCAGAGGCGGGGAATCAGAGTTGGGGAATCAGAGGCGGGGAATCAGATATGGGGAAACAGAGGTGGGGAATCAGAGGCAGGGAAACAGAGGTGGGGATTCAGATATGGGGAATCAGAGGTGGGGAATCAGAGGTTGGGAAACAGAGGCAGGGAATCAGAGGCGGGGAGTCAGAGGCGGGGAATCAGAGGCAGGGAATCAGATGTGCGGAATCAGAGATGGGGAATCGGAGGCCGGGAATCAAAGGCCGGGAATCAGAGGCCGGGAATCAGAGGCCGGGAATAAGAGATGGGGAATCAGAGGCGGGGAATCAAACACGGGGAATCAGAGCTGGGGAATCAGAGGCGGGGAATAAGAGTTGGGGAATCAGAGGCGGGGAATCAGACATGGGGAAACAGAGGCGGGGAATCAGAGGCGGGGAATCAGAGGCGCAGAAACAGAGTTGGGGTATCAGATATGGGGAATCAGAGGTGGGGAATCAGGGGCGGGGTATCAGAGGCTGGGTATCAGAGGCGTGGAACCAGAGGCGGGGAATCAGAGGCCGGGAATCAGAGGCCGGGAATGAGTGGCCGGGAATCAGTGGCCGGGGAATCAGAGGCGGGGAATCAGAGATGGGGAATCAGAGGCGGGGAATCAAACACGGGGAATCAGAGCTGGGGAATCAGAGGCGGGGAATCTGAGTTGGCGAATCAGATATGGGGAATCAGAGGTGGGGAATCAGGGGCGGGGAATCAGTGGCAGGGAATCAGAGGCGGGGAATCAGAGGCAGGGAATCAGACACGGGGAATCAGAGGCGGGGAATCAGAGATGGGGAATCAGAGGCGGTGAATCAGAGGCAGGGAATCGGACACGGGAATCAGAGGCGGGGAATCAGAGCTGGGGAATCAGAAGCGGGGAATCAGAGTTGGGGAATCAGAGGCGGGGAATCAGATATGGTGAATCAGAGGTGGGGAATCAGAGGTTGTGAATCAGAGATGTGGAATCACAGGCGGGAAATCAGAGGCAGGGAATCAGAGCTGGGGAATCAGAGGAGGGGAATCAGAGCTGGGGAATCAGAGGCAGGGAATCAGAGTTGGGGATTTAGAGGCGGGGAATCAGAGCTGGGGAATCAGAAGCGGGGAATCAGAGGCGGGGTATCAGAGGCAGGGAATCAGAGGCAGGCAATCAGATATGGGGATTCAGAGGTGGGGAATCAGAGGTTGGGAATCAGAGGCAGGGAATCAGAGGCGGGGAATCAGAGGCAGGGAATCAGATGTGGGGAATCAGAGGCAGGGAATCAGAGCTGGGGTATCAGAGGCGGGGAATCAGAGTTTGGGAATCAGAGGCGGGGAATTAGTTATGGGGAAAGAGAGGCGGGGAATCAGAGGCGGGGAAAGAGAGCTGGGGAATCAGAGGCGGGGAATCAGAGTTGGGGAATCAGAGGCGGGGAATCAGATATGGGGAATCAGAGGCGGGGAATGAGAGGCGCGGAAAGAGAGGCGGGAAATCAGATATGGGGAATCAGAGGTGGGGAATCAGGGGAGGGGTATCAGAGGCTGGGTATCAGACACGGGGATTCAGAGGCGGGGAATCAGAGATGGGGAATCAGAGGCGGGGAATCAGAGGCAGGGAATCAGATGCGGGGAATCAGAGGCGGGGAATCAGAGCTGGGTAATCAGAGGCGGGGAATCAGAGTTGGGGAATCAGAGGCGGGGAATCAGATATGGGGAAACAGAGGCGGGGAATCAGAGGCGGGGTAACAGAGGCGGGGAATCTGATATGGGGAATCAGAGGTGGCGAATGAAAGGCGGTGAATCAGAGATGGGGAATTAGAGGCGGGGAATCAGAGGCAGGGAATCAAACACGGGGAATCAGAGGTGGGGAATCAGAGCTGGGGAATCAGAGGCGGGGAATCAGAGTTGGGGAATCAGAGGCGGGGAATCAGATATTGGGAAACAGAGGCGGGGAATCAGAGGCAGGGAAACAGAGGTGGGGAATCAGATATGGGGAATCAGAGGTGGGGAATCAGAGGTTGGGAAACAGAGGCAGGGAATCAGAGGCGGGGAGTCAGAGGCGGGGAATCAGAGGCAGGGAATCAGATGTGCGGAATCTGAGATGGGGAATCAGAGGCAGCGAATCAGAGGCGGGGAACCAGAGGCGGGGATTCAGAGGCGGGGAATCAGATATGGGGAATCAGAGGTGGGGAATCAGATATGGGGAAACAGAGGCGGGGAATCAGAGGCGGGGAAACAGAGGCGGGGAATCTGATATGGGGAATCAGAGGTGGCGAATGAAAGGCGGTGAATCAGAGATGGGGAATAAGAGGCGGGGAATCAGAGGCAGGGAATCAAACACGGGGAATCAGAGGTGGGGAATCAGAGCTGGGGAATCAGAGGCGGGGATTCAGAGTTGGGGAATCAGAGGCGGGGAATCAGATATGGGGAAACAGAGGTGGGGAATCAGAGGCAGGGAAACAGAGGTGGGGAATCAGATATGGGGAATCAGAGGTGGGGAATCAGAGGTTGGGAAACAGAGGCAGGGAATCAGAGGCGGGGAGTCAGAGGCGGGGAATCAGAGGCAGGGTATCAGATGTGCGGAATCAGAGATGGGGAATCAGAGGCAGCGAATCAGAGGCGGGGAACCAGAGGCGGGGAATCAGAGGCCGGGAATCAGAGGCCGGGAATGAGAGGCCGGGAATCAGAGGCCGGGAATCAGAGGCCGGGAATCAGAGATGGGGAATCAGAGGCGGGGAATCAAACACGGGGAATCAGAGCTGGGGAATCAGAGGCGGGGAATCAGATATGGGGAAAAAGAGGCGGGGAATCAGAGGCGGGGAATCAGAGGCACAGAAACAGAGGCGGGGTATCAGATATGGGGAATCAGAGGTGGGGAATCAGGGGCGGGGTATCAGAGGCTGGGTATCAGACACGGGGATTCAGAGGCGGGGAATCAGAGATGGGGAATCAGAGGCGGGGAATCAGAGGCAGGGAATCAGACACGGGGAATCAGAGGCGGGGAATCAAAGCCTGGGAATCAGAGGCGTGGAATCAGAGGCGGGGAAACAGAGGCGGGGAATCAGATATGGGTCTCAGAGGAGGGGAATCAGAGGTTGGGAATCAGAGGCAGGGAATCAGAGGCGGGGAATCAGAGGCGGGGAATCAGAGGCAGGGATTTGGATGTGTGGAATCAGAGATGGGGAATCAGAGGTAGGGAATCAGAGTCCAAAAATCAGAGATGGGGAATCAGAGGCGGGGAATAAGAGGCGGGAAATCATAGGTGGGGAATCAGATACGGGGAATCAGAGGTGGGGAATCAGAGGCGGTGAATCAGAGATGGGGAATAAGAGGCGGGGAATCAGAGGCTGGAAATCAGGCACGGGGAATCAGAGGCTGTGAATCAGAGGCGGGGAATCAGAGGCGGGGAATCAGAGCTGGGGAATCAGAGGCAGGGAATCAGAGTTGGGGATTCAGAGGCGGGTAATCAGATATGGGGAAACAGAGGAGGGGAATTAGAGGCGGGCAAAGAGAGGCAGGGAATCAGATATGGTGAATCAGAGGTGGGGAATCAGAGGTTGTGAATCAGAGATGGGGAATCACAGGCGGGAAATCAGAGGCAGGGAATCAGAGCTGGGGAATCAGAGGCGGGGAATCAGAGCTGGGGAATCAGAGGCAGGGAATCAGAGTTGGGGATTCAGAGGCGGGGAATCAGAGCAGGGGAATCAGAGGCGGGGAATCAGAGGCAGGGAATCAGAGGCTGGGAATCAGAGGCAGGGAATCAGATATGGGGATTCAGAGGTGGGGAATCAGAGGTTGGGAATCAGAGGCAGGGAATCGGAGGCAGGGAATCAGAGGCAGGGAATCAGATGTAGGGAATCAGAGGCGGGGAATCAGAGCTGGGGAATCAGAGGTGGGGAATCAGAGTTTGGGAATCAGAGGCGGGGAATTAGATATGGGGAAACAGAGGAGGGGAATCAGAGGTGGGGAAACAGAGCTGGGGAATCAGAGGCGGGGAATCATAGTTGGGGAATCAGAGGCGTGGAATCAGATATGGGGAATCGGAGGCGGGGAATCAGAGGCGCGGAATGAGAGGCGGGGAATCAGATATGGGGAATCAGAGGTGGGGAATCAGGGGCGGGGTATCAGAGGCTGGGTATCAGACACGGGGATTCAGAGGCGGGGAATCAGAGATGGGGAATCAGAGGCGGGAATCAGAGGCAGGGAATCATACGCGGGGAATCAGAGGCTGGGAATCAGAGTCCAGGAATCAGAGGCGGGGAATCAGAGTTGGGGAATCAGAGGCGGGGAATCAGAGTTGGGGAATCAGAGGCGGGGAATCAGATATGTGGAAACAGAGGCGGGGAATTAGAGGCGGGCAAACAGAGGCGGGGAATCAGATATGGGGAATCAGAGGTGGGGAATCAGAGGTTGTGAATCAGAGATGGGGAATCACAGGCGGGAAATCAGAGGCAGGGAATCAGAGCTGGGGAATCAGAGGCGGGGAATCAGAGCTGGGGAATCAGAGGCAGGGAATCAGAGTTGGGGATTCAGAGGCAGGGAATCAGAGCTGGGGAATCAGAAGCGGGGAATCAGAGGCAGGCAATCAGATATGGGGATTCAGAGGTGGGGAATCAGAGGTTGGGAATCAGAGGCAGGGAATCAGAGGCGGGGAATCAGAGGCAGGGAATCAGATGTGAGGAATCAGAGGCGGGGAATCAGAGCTGGTGAATCAGAGGCGGGGAATCAGATATGGGGAATCAGAGGCGGGGAATCAGAGGCGCGGAAAGAGAGGCGGGGAATCAGATATGGGGAATCAGAGGTGGGGAATCAGATATGGGGAAACAGAGGCGGGGAATCAGAGGCGGGGAAACAGAGGCGGGGAATCTGATATGGGGAATCAGAGGTGGCGAATCAAAGGCGGTGAATCAGAGATGGGGAATCAGAGGTGGGGAATCAGAGGCAGGGAATCAAACACGGGGAATCAGAGGTGGGGAATCAGAGCTGGGGAATCAGAGGCGGGGATTCAGAGTTGGGGAATCAGAGGCGGGGAATCAGATATGGGGAAACAGAGGTGGGGAATCAGAGGCAGGGAAACAGAGGTGGGGAATCAGATATGGGGAATCAGAGGTGGGGAATCAAAGGTTGGGAAACAGAGGCAGGGAATCAGAGGCGGGGAGTCAGAGGCGGTGAATCAGAGGCAGGGTATCAGATGTGCGGAATCAGAGATGGGGAATCAGAGGCAGCGAATCAGAGGCGGGGAACCAGAGGCGGTGAATCAGAGGCCGGGAATCAGAGGCCGGGAATCAGAGACCGGGAATCAGAGGCCGGGAATCAGAGGCCGGGAATCAGAGATGGGGAATCAGAGGCGGGGAATCAAACACGGGGAATCAGAGCTGAAGAATCAGAGGCGGGGAATCAGAGTTGGGGAATCAGAGGCGGGGAATGAGATATGGGGAAACAGAGGCGGGGAATCAGAGGCGGGGAATCAGAGGCACAGAAACAGAGGTGTGGTATCAGATATGGGGAATCAGAGGTGGGGAATCAGGGGCGGGGTATCAGAGGCTGGGTATCAGACACGGGGATTCAGAGGCGGGGAATCAGAGATGGGGAATCAGAGGCGGGGAATCAGAGGCAGGGAATCAGACGCGGGGAATCAGAGGCGGGGAATCAGAGCCTGGGAATCAGAGGCGGGGAATCAGAGGCGGGGAAACTGAGGCGGGGAATCAGATATGCGTCTCAGAGGAGGGGAATCAGAGGTTGGGAATAAGAGGCAGGGAATCAGAGGCGGGGAATCAGAGGCGGGGAATCAGAGGCAGGGATTCGGATTTGCGGAATCAGAGATGGGGAATGAAAGGAAGTGAATCAGAGATGGGGAATCAGAGGCGGGGAATCAGAGGCAGGGAATCAAACACGTTGAATCAGAGTCGGGGAATCAGAGCTGGAGAATCAGAGGCGGGGAATCAGAGTTGGGGAATCAGAGGCGGGGAATCAGATATGGGGAAACAGAGGCGGGGAATCAGAGGCAGGGAAACAGAGGTGGGGAATCAGAAATGGGGAATCAGAGGTAGGGAATCAGAGGTTGGGAAACAGAGGCAGGGAATCAGAGACAGGGAATCAGATGTGCGGAATTAGAGATGGAAAATCAGAGGCAGCGAAAAAGAGGCGGGGAACCAGAGGCGGGGAATCAGAGGCCGGGAATCAGAGGCCGGGAATGAGAGGCCGGGAATGAGAGGCCGGGGAATCAGAGGCGGGGAATCAGAGATGGGGAATCAGAGCTGGGGAATCAGAGGCGGGGAATCAGAGTTGGGGAATCAGATATGGGGAATCAGAGGTGGGGAATCAGGGGCGGGGAATCAGTGGCAGGGAATCAGAGGCGGGGAATCAGAGGCGGGGAATCAGAGGCAGGGAATCAGACACGGGGAATCAGAGGCGGGGAATCAGAGATGGGGAATCAGAGGCGGTGAATCAGAGGCAGGGAATCGGATGCCGGGAATCATAGGCGGAGAATCAGAGCTGGGGAATCAGAGGCGGGGACTCAGAGTTGGGGAATCAGAGGCGGGGAATCAGATATGGTGAATCAGAGGTGGGGAATCAGAGGTTGTGAATCAGAGATGGGGAATCACAGGCGGGAAATCAGAGGCAGGGAATCAGAGGTGGGGAATCAGAGGCGGGGAATCAGAGCTGGGGAATCAGAGGCAGGGAATCAGAGTTGGGGATTCAGAGGTGGGGAATCAGAGGCGGGGAATCAGATATGTGGAAACAGAGGCGGGGAATAAGAGGCGGGCAAACAGAGGCGGGGAATCAGAGGCGGGGAATCAGAGGCAGGGAATCAGAGTTGGGGAATCAGATATGGGGAATCAGAGGTGGGGAATCAGGGGCGGGGAATCAGTGGCAGGGAATCAGAGGCGGGGAATCAGAGGCGGGGAATCAGAGGCAGGGAATCAGACACGGGGAATCAGAGGCGGGGAATCAGAGATGGGGAATCAGAGGCGGTGAATCAGAGGCAGGGAATCGGATGCCGGGAATCAGAGGCGGGGAATCAGAGCTGGGGAATCAGAGGCGGGGAATCAGAGTTGGGGAATCAGAGGCGGGGAATCAGATATGGTGAATCAGAGGTGGGGAATCAGAGGTTGTGAATCAGAGATGGGGAATCACAGGCGGGAAATCAGAGGCAGGGAATCAGAGGTGGGGAATCAGAGGCGGGGAATCAGAGCTGGGGAATCAGAGGCAGGGAATCAGAGTTGGGGATTCAGAGGCGGGGAATCAGAGGCGGGGAATCAGATATGTGGAATCAGAGGCGGGGAATTAGAGGCGGGCAAACAGAGGCGGGGAATCAGATATGGGGAATCAGAGGTGGGGAATCAGAGGTTGTGAATCAGAGATGGGGAATCACAGGCGGGAAATCAGAGGCAGGGAATCAGAGCTGGGGAATCAGAGGCGGGGAATCAGAGCTGGGGAATCAGAGGCAGGGAATCAGAGTTGGGGATTCAGAGGCGGGGAATCAGAGCTGGGGAATCAGAGGCGGGGAATCAGAGGCAGGGAATCAGAGGCGGGGTATCAGAGGCAGGGAATCAGATATGGGGATTCAGAGGTAGGGAATCCGAGGTTGGGAATCAGAGGCAGGGAATCGGAGGCAGGGAATCAGAGGCAGGGAATCAGATTTGGGGAATCAGAGGCGGGGAATCAGAGCTGGGGAATCAGAGTCGGGGAATCAGAATTTGGGAATCAGAGGCGGGGAATTAGATATGGGGAAACAGAGGCGGGGAATCAGAGGCGGGGAATCAGATATGGGGAATCAGAGGCGGGGAATCAGAGGCGCGGAAAGAGAGGCGGGGAATCAGATATGGGGAATCAGAGGTGGGGAATCAGATATGGGGAAACAGAGGCGGGGAATCAGAGGCGGGGAAACAGAGGCGGGGAATCTGATATGGGGAATCAGAGGTGGCGAATGAAAGGCGGTGAATCAGAGATGGGGAATCAGAGGCGGGGAATCAGAGGCAGGGAATCAAACACGGGGAATCAGAGGTGGGGAATCAGAGCTGGGGAATCAGAGGCGGGGAATCAGAGTTGGGGAATCAGAGGCGGGGAATCAGATATGGGGAAACAGAGGTGGGGAATCAGAGGCAGGGAAACAGAGGTGGGGATTCAGATATGGGGAATCAGAGGTGGGGAATCAGAGGTTGGGAAACAGAGGCAGGGAATCAGAGGCGGGGAGTCAGAGGCGGGGAATCAGAGGCAGGGAATCAGATGTGCGGAATCAGAGATGGGGAATCGGAGGCCGGGAATCAAAGGCCGGGAATCAGAGGCCGGGAATCAGAGGCCGGGAATAAGAGATGGGGAATCAGAGGCGGGGAATCAAACACGGGGAATCAGAGCTGGGGAATCAGAGGCGGGGAATAAGAGTTGGGGAATCAGAGGCGGGGAATCAGACATGGGGAAACAGAGGCGGGGAATCAGAGGCGGGGAATCAGAGGCGCAGAAACAGAGTTGGGGTATCAGATATGGGGAATCAGAGGTGGGGAATCAGGGGCGGGGTATCAGAGGCTGGGTATCAGAGGCGTGGAACCAGAGGCGGGGAATCAGAGGCCGGGAATCAGAGGCCGGGAATGAGTGGCCGGGAATCAGTGGCCGGGGAATCAGAGGCGGGGAATCAGAGATGGGGAATCAGAGGCGGGGAATCAAACACGGGGAATCAGAGCTGGGGAATCAGAGGCGGGGAATCTGAGTTGGCGAATCAGATATGGGGAATCAGAGGTGGGGAATCAGGGGCGGGGAATCAGTGGCAGGGAATCAGAGGCGGGGAATCAGAGGCAGGGAATCAGACACGGGGAATCAGAGGCGGGGAATCAGAGATGGGGAATCAGAGGCGGTGAATCAGAGGCAGGGAATCGGACACGGGAATCAGAGGCGGGGAATCAGAGCTGGGGAATCAGAAGCGGGGAATCAGAGTTGGGGAATCAGAGGCGGGGAATCAGATATTGTGAATCAGAGGTGGGGAATCAGAGGTTGTGAATCAGAGATGTGGAATCACAGGCGGGAAATCAGAGGCAGGGAATCAGAGCTGGGGAATCAGAGGAGGGGAATTAGAGCTGGGGAATCAGAGGCAGGGAATCAGAGTTGGGGATTTAGAGGCGGGGAATCAGAGCTGGGGAATCAGAAGCGGGGAATCAGAGGCGGGGTATCAGAGGCAGGGAATCAGAGGCAGGCAATCAGATATGGGGATTCAGAGGTGGGGAATCAGAGGTTGGGAATCAGAGGCAGGGAATCAGAGGCGGGGAATCAGAGGCAGGGAATCAGATGTGGGGAATCAGAGGCAGGGAATCAGAGCTGGGGTATCAGAGGCGGGGAATCAGAGTTTGGGAATCAGAGGCGGGGAATTAGTTATGGGGAAAGAGAGGCGGGGAATCAGAGGCGGGGAAAGAGAGCTGGGGAATCAGAGGCGGGGAATCAGAGTTGGGGAATCAGAGGCGGGGAATCAGATATGGGGAATCAGAGGCGGGGAATGAGAGGCGCGGAAAGAGAGGCGGGAAATCAGATATGGGGAATCAGAGGTGGGGAATCAGGGGAGGGGTATCAGAGGCTGGGTATCAGACACGGGGATTCAGAGGCGGGGAATCAGAGATGGGGAATCAGAGGCGGGGAATCAGAGGCAGGGAATCAGATGCGGGGAATCAGAGGCGGGGAATCAGAGCTGGGTAATCAGAGGCGGGGAATCAGAGTTGGGGAATCAGAGGCGGGGAATCAGATATGGGGAAACAGAGGCGGGGAATCAGAGGCGGGGTAACAGAGGCGGGGAATCTGATATGGGGAATCAGAGGTGGCGAATGAAAGGCGGTGAATCAGAGATGGGGAATTAGAGGCGGGGAATCAGAGGCAGGGAATCAAACACGGGGAATCAGAGGTGGGGAATCAGAGCTGGGGAATCAGAGGCGGGGAATCAGAGTTGGGGAATCAGAGGCGGGGAATCAGATATTGGGAAACAGAGGCGGGGAATCAGAGGCAGGGAAACAGAGGTGGGGAATCAGATATGGGGAATCAGAGGTGGGGAATCAGAGGTTGGGAAACAGAGGCAGGGAATCAGAGGCGGGGAGTCAGAGGCGGGGAATCAGAGGCAGGGAATCAGATGTGCGGAATCTGAGATGGGGAATCAGAGGCAGCGAATCAGAGGCGGGGAACCAGAGGCGGGGATTCAGAGGCGGGGAATCAGATATGGGGAATCAGAGGTGGGGAATCAGATATGGGGAAACAGAGGCGGGGAATCAGAGGCGGGGAAACAGAGGCGGGGAATCTGATATGGGGAATCAGAGGTGGCGAATGAAAGGCGGTGAATCAGAGATGGGGAATAAGAGGCGGGGAATCAGAGGCAGGGAATCAAACACGGGGAATCAGAGGTGGGGAATCAGAGCTGGGGAATCAGAGGCGGGGATTCAGAGTTGGGGAATCAGAGGCGGGGAATCAGATATGGGGAAACAGAGGTGGGGAATCAGAGGCAGGGAAACAGAGGTGGGGAATCAGATATGGGGAATCAGAGGTGGGGAATCAGAGGTTGGGAAACAGAGGCAGGGAATCAGAGGCGGGGAGTCAGAGGCGGGGAATCAGAGGCAGTGTATCAGATGTGCGGAATCAGAGATGGGGAATCAGAGGCAGCGAATCAGAGGCGGGGAACCAGAGGCGGGGAATCAGAGGCCGGGAATCAGAGGCCGGGAATGAGAGGCCGGGAATCAGAGGCCGGGAATCAGAGGCCGGGAATCAGAGATGGGGAATCAGAGGCGGGGAATCAAACACGGGGAATCAGAGCTGGGGAATCAGAGGCGGGGAATCAGATATGGGGAAAAAGAGGCGGGGAATCAGAGGCGGGGAATCAGAGGCACAGAAACAGAGGCGGGGTATCAGATATGGGGAATCAGAGGTGGGGAATCAGGGGCGGGGTATCAGAGGCTGGGTATCAGACACGGGGATTCAGAGGCGGGGAATCAGAGATGGGGAATCAGAGGCGGGGAATCAGAGGCAGGGAATCAGACACGGGGAATCAGAGGCGGGGAATCAAAGCCTGGGAATCAGAGGCGTGGAATCAGAGGCGGGGAAACAGAGGCGGGGAATCAGATATGGGTCTCAGAGGAGGGGAATCAGAGGTTGGGAATCAGAGGCAGGGAATCAGAGGCGGGGAATCAGAGGCGGGGAATCAGAGGCAGGGATTTGGATGTGTGGAATCAGAGATGGGGAATCAGAGGTAGGGAATCAGAGTCCAAAAATCAGAGATGGGGAATCAGAGGCGGGGAATAAGAGGCGGGAAATCATAGGTGGGGAATCAGATACGGGGAATCAGAGGTGGGGAATCAGAGGCGGTGAATCAGAGATGGGGAATAAGAGGCGGGGAATCAGAGGCTGGAAATCAGGCACGGGGAATCAGAGGCTGTGAATCAGAGGCGGGGAATCAGAGGCGGGGAATCAGAGCTGGGGAATCAGAGGCAGGGAATCAGAGTTGGGGATTCAGAGGCGGGTAATCAGATATGGGGAAACAGAGGAGGGGAATTAGAGGCGGGCAAAGAGAGGCAGGGAATCAGATATGGTGAATCAGAGGTGGGGAATCAGAGGTTGTGAATCAGAGATGGGGAATCACAGGCGGGAAATCAGAGGCAGGGAATCAGAGCTGGGGAATCAGAGGCGGGGAATCAGAGCTGGGGAATCAGAGGCAGGGAATCAGAGTTGGGGATTCAGAGGCGGGGAATCAGAGCAGGGGAATCAGAGGCGGGGAATCAGAGGCAGGGAATCAGAGGCTGGGAATCAGAGGCAGGGAATCAGATATGGGGATTCAGAGGTGGGGAATCAGAGGTTGGGAATCAGAGGCAGGGAATCGGAGGCAGGGAATCAGAGGCAGGGAATCAGATGTAGGGAATCAGAGGCGGGGAATCAGAGCTGGGGAATCAGAGGTGGGGAATCAGAGTTTGGGAATCAGAGGCGGGGAATTAGATATGGGGAAACAGAGGAGGGGAATCAGAGGTGGGGAAACAGAGCTGGGGAATCAGAGGCGGGGAATCATAGTTGGGGAATCAGAGGCGTGGAATCAGATATGGGGAATCGGAGGCGGGGAATCAGAGGCGCGGAATGAGAGGCGGGGAATCAGATATGGGGAATCAGAGGTGGGGAATCAGGGGCGGGGTATCAGAGGCTGGGTATCAGACACGGGGATTCAGAGGCGGGGAATCAGAGATGGGGAATCAGAGGCGGGAATCAGAGGCAGGGAATCATACGCGGGGAATCAGAGGCTGGGAATCAGAGTCCAGGAATCAGAGGCGGGGAATCAGAGTTGGGGAATCAGAGGCGGGGAATCAGAGTTGGGGAATCAGAGGCGGGGAATCAGATATGTGGAAACAGAGGCGGGGAATTAGAGGCGGGCAAACAGAGGCGGGGAATCAGATATGGGGAATCAGAGGTGGGGAATCAGAGGTTGTGAATCAGAGATGGGGAATCACAGGCGGGAAATCAGAGGCAGGGAATCAGAGCTGGGGAATCAGAGGCGGGGAATCAGAGCTGGGGAATCAGAGGCAGGGAATCAGAGTTGGGGATTCAGAGGCGGGGAATCAGAGCTGGGGAATCAGAGGCGGGGAATCAGAGGCAGGGAATCAGAGGCGGGGTATCAGAGGCAGGGAATCAGATATGGGGATTCAGAGGTAGGGAATCAGAGGTTGGGAATCAGAGGCAGGGAATCGGAGGCAGGGAATCAGAGGCAGGGAATCAGATTTGGGGAATCAGAGGCGGGGAATCAGAGCTGGGGAATCAGAGTCGGGGAATCAGAATTTGGGAATCAGAGGCGGGGAATTAGATATGGGGAAACAGAGGCGGGGAATCAGAGGCGGGGAATCAGATATGGGGAATCAGAGGCGGGGAATCAGAGGCGCGGAAAGAGAGGCGGGGAATCAGATATGGGGAATCAGAGGTGGGGAATCAGATATGGGGAAACAGAGGCGGGGAATCAGAGGCGGGGAAACAGAGGCGGGGAATCTGATATGGGGAATCAGAGGTGGCGAATGAAAGGCGGTGAATCAGAGATGGGGAATCAGAGGCGGGGAATCAGAGGCAGGGAATCAAACACGGGGAATCAGAGGTGGGGAATCAGAGCTGGGGAATCAGAGGCGGGGAATCAGAGTTGGGGAATCAGAGGCGGGGAATCAGATATGGGGAAACAGAGGTGGGGAATCAGAGGCAGGGAAAAAGAGAGGTGGGGATTCAGATATGGGGAATCAGAGGTGGGGAATCAGAGGTTGGGAAACAGAGGCAGGGAATCAGAGGCGGGGAGTCAGAGGCGGGGAATCAGAGGCAGGGAATCAGATGTGCCGAATCAGAGATGGGGAATCGGAGGCCGGGAATCAGAGGCCGGGAATCAGAGGCCGGGAATCAGAGGCCGGGAATAAGAGATGGGGAATCAGAGGCGGGGAATCAAACACGGGGAATCAGAGCTGGGGAATCAGAGGCGGGGAATCAGAGTTGGGGAATCAGAGGCGGGGAATCAGACATGGGGAAACAGAGGCGGGGAATCAGAGGCGGGGAATCAGAGGCGCAGAAACAGAGTTGGGGTATCAGATATGGGGAATCATAGGTGGGGAATCAGGGGCGGGGTATCAGAGGCTGGGTATCAGAGGCGTGGAACCAGAGGCGGGGAATCAGAGGCCGGGAATCAGAGGCCGGGAATGAGAGGCCGGGAATCAGTGGCCGGGGAATCAGAGGCGGGGAATCAGAGATGGGGAATCAGAGGCGGGGAATCAAACACGGGGAATCAGAGCTGGGGAATCAGAGGCGGGGAATCTGAGTTGGCGAATCAGATATGGGGAATCAGAGGTGGGGAATCAGGGGCGGGGAATCAGTGGCAGGGAATCAGAGGCGGGGAATCAGAGGCAGGGAATCAGACACGGGGAATCAGAGGCGGGGAATCAGAGATGGGGAATCAGAGGCGGGGAATCAGAGGCGGTGAATCAGAGGCAGGGAATCGGACACGGGAATCAGAGGCGGGGAATCAGAGCTGGGGAATCAGAGGCGGGGAATCAGAGTTGGGGAATCAGAGGCGGGGAATCAGATATGGTGAATCAGAGGTGGGGAATCAGAGGTTGTGAATCAGAGATGTGGAATCACAGGCGGGAAATCAGAGGCAGGGAATCAGAGCTGGGGAATCAGAGGAGGGGAATCAGAGCTGGGGAATCAGAGGCAGGGAATCAGAGTTGGGGATTTAGAGGCGGGGAATCAGAGCTGGGGAATCAGAAGCGGGGAATCAGAGGCGGGGTATCAGAGGCAGGGAATCAGAGGCAGGCAATCAGATATGGGGATTCAGAGGTGGGGAATCAGAGGTTGGGAATCAGAGGCAGGGAATCAGAGGCGGGGAATCAGAGGCAGGGAATCAGATGTGGGGAATCAGAGGCAGGGAATCAGAGCTGGGGTATCAGAGGCGGGGAATCAGAGTTTGGGAATCAGAGGCGGGGAATTAGTTATGGGGAAACAGAGGCGGGGAATCAGAGGCGGGGAAAGAGAGCTGGGGAATCAGAGGCGGGGAATCAGAGTTGGGGAATCAGAGGCGGGGAATCAGATATGGGGAATCAGAGGCGGGGAATGAGAGGCGCGGAAAGAGAGGCGGGAAATAAGATATGGGGAATCAGAGGTGGGGAATCAGGGGAGGGGTATCAGAGGCTGGGTATCAGACACGGGGATTCAGAGGCGGGGAATCAGAGATGGGGAATCAGAGGCGGGGAATCAGAGGCAGGGAATCAGATGCGGGGAATCAGAGGCGGGGAATCAGAGCTGGGTAATCAGAGGCGGGGAATCAGAGTTGGGGTATCAGAGGCGGGGAATCAGATATGGGGAAACAGAGGCGGGGAATCAGAGGCGGGGTAACAGAGGCGGGGAATCTGATATGGGGAATCAGAGGTGGCGAATGAAAGGCGGTGAATCAGAGATGGGGAATTAGAGGCGGGGAATCAGAGGCAGGGAATCAAACACGGGGAATCAGAGGTGGGGAATCAGAGCTGGGGAATCAGAGGCGGGGAATCAGAGTTGGGGAATCAGAGGCGGGGAATCAGATATTGGGAAACAGAGGCGGGGAATCAGAGGCAGGGAAACAGAGGTGGGGAATCAGATATGGGGAATCAGAGGTGGGGAATCAGAGGTTGGGAAACAGAGGCAGGGAATCAGAGGCGGGGAGTCAGAGGCGGGGAATCAGAGGCAGGGAATCAGATGTGCGGAATCTGAGATGGGGAATCAGAGGCAGCGAATCAGAGGCGGGGAACCAGAGGCGGGGATTCAGAGGCGGGGAATCAGATATGGGGAATCAGAGGTGGGGAATCTGATATGGGGAAACAGAGGCGGGGAATCAGAGGCGGGGAAACAGAGGCGGGGAATCTGATATGGGGAATCAGAGGTGGCGAATGAAAGGCGGTGAATCAGAGATGGGGAATAAGAGGCGGGGAATCAGAGGCAGGGAATCAAACACGGGGAATCAGAGGTGGGGAATCAGAGCTGGGGAATCAGAGGCGGGGATTCAGAGTTGGGGAATCAGAGGCGGGGAATCAGATATGGGGAAACAGAGGTGGGGAATCAGAGGCAGGGAAACAGAGGTGGGGAATCAGATATGGGGAATCAGAGGTGGGGAATCAGAGGTTGGGAAACAGAGGCAGGGAATCAGAGGCGGGGAGTCAGAGGCGGGGAATCAGAGGCAGGGTATCAGATGTGCGGAATCAGAGATGGGGAATCAGAGGCAGCGAATCAGAGGCGGGGAACCAGAGGCGGGGAATCAGAGGTCGGGAATCAGAGGCCGGGAATGAGAGGCCGGGAATCAGAGGCCGGGAATCAGTGGCCGGGAATCAGAGATGGGGAATCAGAGGCGGGGAATCAAACACGGGGAATCAGAGCTGGGGAATCAGAGGCGGGGAATCAGAGGCGGGGAAACAGAGGCGGGGAATCAGAGGCGGGGAATCAGAGGCACAGAAACAGAGGCGGGGTATCAGATATGGGGAATCAGAGGTGGGGAATCAGGGGAGGGGTATCAGAGGCTGGGTATCAGACACGGGGATTCAGAGGCGGGGAATCAGAGATGGGGAATCAGAGGCGGGGAATCAGAGGCCTGGAATCAGACGCGGGGAATCAGAGGCGGGGAATCAGAGCCTGGGAATCAGAGGCGGGGAATCAGAGGCGGGGAAACAGAGGCGGGGAATCAGATATGGGTCTCAGAGGAGGGGAATCAGAGGTTGGGAATCAGAGGCAGGGAATCAGAGGCGGGGAATCAGAGGCGGGGAATCAGAGGCAGGGATTTGGATGTGTGGAATCAGAGATGGGGAATCAGAGGTAGGGAATCAGAGTCCAAAAATCAGAGATGGGGAATCAGAGGCGGGGAATAAGAGGCGGGAAATCATAGGTGGGGAATCAGATACGGGGAATCAGAGGTGGGGAATCAGAGGCGGTGAATCAGAGATGGGGAATAAGAGGCGGGGAATCAGAGGCTGGAAATCAGGCACGGGGAATCAGAGGCTGTGAATCAGAGGCGGGGAATCAGAGGCGGGGAATCAGAGCTGGGGAATCAGAGGCAGGGAATCAGAGTTGGGGATTCAGAGGCGGGTAATCAGATATGGGGGAACAGAGGAGGGGAATTAGAGGCGGGCAAAGAGAGGCAGGGAATCAGATATGGTGAATCAGAGGTGGGGAATCAGAGGTTGTGAATCAGAGATGGGGAATCACAGGCGGGAAATCAGAGGCAGGGAATCAGAGCTGGGGAATCAGAGGCAGGGAATCAGAGCTGGGGAATCAGAGGCAGGGAATCAGAGTTGGGGATTCAGAGGCGGGGAATCAGAGCTGGGGAATCAGAGGCGGGGAATCAGAGGCAGGGAATCAGAGGCTGGGAATCAGAGGCAGGGAATCAGATATGGGGATTCAGAGGTGGGGAATCAGAGGTTGGGAATCAGAGGCAGGGTATCGGAGGCAGGGAATCAGAGGCAGGGAATCAGATGTAGGGAATCAGAGGCGGGGAATCAGAGCTGGGGAATCAGAGGCGGGGAATCAGAGTTTGGGAATCAGAGGCGGGGAATTAGATATGGGGAAACAGAGGCGGGGAATCAGAGGTGGGGAAACAGAGCTGGGGAATCAGAGGCTGGGAATCATAGTTGGGGAATCAGAGGCGTGGAATCAGATATGGGGAATCGGAGGCGGGGAATCAGAGGCGCGGAATGAGAGGCGGGGAATCAGATATGGGGAATCAGAGGTGGGGAATCAGGGGCGGGGTATCAGAGGCTGGGTATCAGACACGGGGATTCAGAGGCGGGGAATCAGAGATGGGGAATCAGAGGCGGGAATCAGAGGCAGGGAATCATACGCGGGGAATCAGAGGCTGGGAATCAGAGTCCAGGAATCAGAGGGGGGGAATCAGAGTTGGGGAATCAGAGGCGGGGAATCAGAGTTGGGGAATCAGAGGCGGGGAATCAGATATGGTGAATCAGAGGTGGGGAATCAGAGGTTGTGAATCAGAGATGGGGAATCACAGGCGGGAAATCAGAGGCAGGGAATCAGAGGTGGGGAATCAGAGGCGGGGAATCAGAGCTGGGGAATCAGAGGCAGGGAATCAGAGTTGGGGATTCAGAGGCGGGGAATCAGAGGCGGGGAATCAGATATGTGGAAACAGAGGCGGGGAATTAGAGGCGGGCAAACAGAGGCGGGGAATCAGATATGGGGAATCAGAGGTGGGGAATCAGAGGTTGTGAATCAGAGATGGGGAATCACAGGCGGGAAATCAGGGGCAGGGAATCAGAGCTGGGGAATCAGAGGCGGGGAATCAGAGCTGGGGAATCAGAGGCAGGGAATCAGAGTTGGGGATTCAGAGGCGGGGAATCAGAGCTGGGGAATCAGAGGCGGGGAATCAGAGGCAGGGCATCAGAGGCGGGGTATCAGAGGCAGGGAATCAGATATGGGGATTCAGAGGTAGGGAATCAGAGGTTGGGAATCAGAGGCAGGGAATCGGAGGCAGGGAATCAGAGGCAGGGAATCAGATTTGGGGAATCAGAGGCGGGGAATCAGAGCTGGGGAATCAGAGTCGGGGAATCAGAGGTGGCGAATGAAAGGCGGTGAATCAGAGATGGGGAATCAGAGGCGGGGAATCAGAGGCAGGGAATCAAACACGGGGAATCAGAGGTGGGGAATCAGAGCTGGGGAATCAGAGGCGGGGAATCAGAGTTGGGGAATCAGAGTTGGGGAATCAGATATGGGGAAACAGAGGTGGGGAATCAGAGGCAGGGAAACAGAGGTGGGGATTCAGATATGGGGAATCAGAGGTGGGGAATCAGAGGTTGGGAAACAGAGGCAGGGAATCAGAGGCGGGGAGTCAGAGGCGGGGAATCAGAGGCAGGGAATCAGATGTGCGGAATCAGAGATGGGGAATCGGAGGCCGGGAATCAGAGGCCGGGAATCAGAGGCCGGGAATCAGAGGCCGGGAATCAGAGGCCGGGAATAAGAGATGGGGAATCAGAGGCGGGTAATCAAACACGGGGAATCAGAGCTGGGGAATCAGAGGCGGGGAATCAGAGTTGGGGAATCAGAGGCGGGGAATCAGACATGGGGAAACAGAGGCGGGGAATCAGAGGCGGGGAATCAGAGGCGCAGAAACAGAGTTGGGCTATCAGATATGGGGAATCAGAGGTGGGGAATCAGGGGCGGGGTATCAGAGGCTGGGTATCAGAGGCGTGGAACCAGAGGCGGGGAATCAGAGGCCGGGAATCAGAGGCCGGGAATGAGAGGCCGGGAATCAGTGGCCGGGGAATCAGAGGCGGGGAATCAGAGATGGGGAATCAGAGGCGGGGAATCAAACACGGGGAATCAGAGCTGGGGAATCAGAGGCGGGGAATCTGAGTTGGCGAATCAGATATGGGGAATCAGAGGTGGGGAATCAGGGGCGGGGAATCAGTGGCAGGGAATCAGAGGCGGGGAATCAGAGGCAGGGAATCAGACACGGGGAATCAGAGGCGGGGAATCAGAGATGGGGAATCAGAGGCGGTGAATCAGAGGCAGGGAATCGGACACGGGAATCAGAGGCGGGGAATCAGAGCTGGGGAATCAGAGGCGGGGAATCAGAGTTGGGGAATCAGAGGCGGGGAATCAGATATGGTGAATCAGAGGTGGGGAATCAGAGGTTGTGAATCAGAGATGTGGAATCACAGGCGGGAAATC
Source organism: Narcine bancroftii (assembly GCF_036971445.1). Classification (NCBI taxonomy): domain Eukaryota; kingdom Metazoa; phylum Chordata; class Chondrichthyes; order Torpediniformes; family Narcinidae; genus Narcine; species Narcine bancroftii. Next base: position 58,803,138 of record NC_091474.1, read on the forward strand.
AGAGGCAGGGAATCAGAGCTGGGGAATCAGAGGAGGGGAATCAGAGCTGGGGAATCAGAGGCAGGGAATCAGAGTTGGGGATTTAGAGGCGGGGAATCAGAGCTGGGGAATCAGAAGCGGGGAATCAGAGGCGGGGAATCAGAGGCAGGGAATCAGATGTGGGGAATCAGAGGCAGGGAATCAGAGCTGGGGTATCAGAGGCGGGGAATCAGAGTTTGGGAATCAGAGGCGGGGAATTAGTTATGGGGAAACAGAGGCGGGGAATCAGAGGCGGGGAAAGAGAGCTGGGGAATCAGAGGCGGGGAATCAGAGTTGGGGAATCAGAGGCGGGGAATCAGATATGGGGAATCAGAGGCGGGGAATGAGAGGCGCGGAAAGAGAGGCGGGAAATCAGATATGGGGAATCAGAGGTGGGGAATCAGGGGAGGGGTATCAGAGGCTGGGTATCAGACACGGGGATTCAGAGGCGGGGAATCAGAGATGGGGAATCAGAGGCGTGGAATCAGAGGCAGGGAATCAGATGCGGGGAATCAGAGGCGGGGAATCAGAGCTGGGTAATCAGAGGCGGGGAATCAGAGTTGGGGAATCAGAGGCGGGGAATCAGATATGGGGAAACAGAGGCGGGGAATCAGAGGCGGGGTAACAGAGGCGGGGAATCTGATATGGGGAATCAGAGGTGGCGAATGAAAGGCGGTGAATCAGAGATGGGGAATTAGAGGCGGGGAATCAGAGGCAGGGAATCAGAGTTGGGGATTCAGAGGCGGGGAATCAGAGGCGGGGAATCAGATATGTGGAAACAGAGGCGGGGAATTAGAGGCGGGCAAACAGAGGCGGGGAATCAGATATGGGGAATCAGAGGTGGGGAATCAGAGGTTGTGAATCAGAGATGGGGAATCACAGGCGGGAAATCAGAGGCGGGGAATCAGAGTTGGGGAATCAGAGGCGGGGAATCAGATATGGGGAAACAGAGGCGGGGAATCAGAGGCGGGGAAACAGAGGCGGGGAATCTGAATGGGGAATCAGAGGTGGCGAATGAAAGGCGGTGAATCAGAGATGGGGAATCAAAGGCGGGGAATCAGAGGCAGGGAATCAAACACGGGGAATCAGAGCTGGGGAATCAGAGCTGGGGAATCAGTGGCGGGGAATCAGAGTTGGGGAATCAGAGGCGGAGACTGGCAATGTAAACACTGCATTCCTAATGGGTGGCATTTGGAATTTTTAAAAATGTAATTGGCTCTAAAATTCCTCTCGAACATCCTGTGGTTGTAAAAGGGAACCACATCAACACCAGTCTTCGTGTCCCTCACATCCTGTGATGACAGTTATTAGATGTTATAATTGTAATACAGGTTGAGTACCCCTGATCCAAAATGCATGGAACCAGAAGTATTTTTCAGATTTTGGAACACCATTTAAAAAATGCACTCATTCACTCAGACTTAAAGATACATGTATTCACATTACAAATATTTACATCTGCACCAATTAATTGGAAAATACATTGAGAAATCTACACTCAATAATGCACTACTTACGTTGCTACGTCCCATTCTCTGATCGAGATTTCTGAACTCTATTGCATATTACCTTATGGGACCACAGGCAAAAAAAGTTTTGGATTCTGGATTGTTTCTGATTTTGGGTATTCAGATAAGGGGTACTCAACCTGCAATGGGTCTATTAGGCAGATCAACCAGAGAGCTACCCTCACAGACCCTGAGATGCTGTATTTGCATGGCTGTTATCACCAAACCTGTAAAGTTCCCACTAATCCTTTATGGTTTTGTGCAGAGAAGGTAATCTTTTACAATTTGATTGGGGTTTTTTTTTGAAGAGGCGACAAAGGTAGGATGTTGTACACATGGACTTGCAAAGGCATTTGACAAGGTCCCTCATGAGAGGCTGATCCAGAATATATAGATACACAGGATCCACAGTAAATTGATAGTTTGGATTCAGAATTGGGTGACCCATAGAAGTCAGGGGGTTGTTGTGGAAACATGTTATTCTAGCTGGAGGCTGTGACCAATGATATTCTGCAGGGATCAGTGTTGGAAGCCCTATTGTTTTTGATATTTTAATACAGGCAAACGTCACTTTACGCAATTGATTTGTCCCAATTTTTACTCGTGTTAAGTGATTAATAGAATCAATGGGAATAATTACAGAGATTGTCCATCAAGACATAAAAATGTGTTTTAAAAACAACTTTTAGCTGCATAAAATGCAAAATTGTTAAGGTTTATAAAATAATGATGATATTTTTCATTTATTTCATAATTATACCTTAATTAAACTGCCCTAAACAAAATAATGCAACAGCAAAAATGATCAATGTATTAAAAATATGTTGAAAGTCAAAATTAATGATCTGAACACACAAAGTATTTGTTACAAGATAGATGAACTGATAGCATAAAGACAATCGAGTCTGATCTAATTGCCATTACAGAGATGTTTAGTTGCTTGGTGACCCAGAATATTGCAGGGTACTTCATGTACCTGATGTTTCAAAATTATGGCAACCAGGTACTGCTAAATGGGATTAGTGGGAATGTAGGGCCTGGTTTTGTTTGTACGCTATGCAGAATGAAAGTGGAAGTTAATAGTTTGTTCAATAATAATGGGAGAAATATGTGAGATATAGAATGGTACAAAATCAGACTCTTTCGAATTTATGTTTTAGGAAAATTGTACAATTTTTCATTATACTTGGCAATGTCCTAAAGTTAAACCATTTGGTTAGAAATAGGCAAATTATTGGAACGAATATTGGGGATTAAATTCCCACAGGATCCAATTTTATTTTTGTTGAGTGATATTAAGGGTGTTAAACTTAAACTGAAATTGAACATGCATTAAAAAAATTACCACTTATTGGTAGTGCAAAAAAAACTGTACACAGCATATATATGTAAACAGATAGTGAATGTAAACAATCTGCAATACAGAGAGAATAAAACAAACAGTAAAGGGCACAAGTCAGTGTCCTTAAATGAGTCCCTGATTGAGTTTGTTGTTGAGGAGTCTGAAGGTGGAGGGTAGCAGCTGTTACTGAACCTGGTGGTGCGAGTCTTGTGGCACCTGTACCTCTTTCCTGATGGCAGCAGTGAGAACAGAGCATGTGCTGGGTGGTGTGGATCCTTGATGATTGCTGTTGCTCTCCAATGGCAGTGTTCCCTATAGATGTTCTCAATAGTGGCGAGGGTTTTGCCTGTGATGTCCTCGATTGTGTCCACTACCTTTTGGAGGGCTTTATACTCAGAGATATTGGTGTCCCCATACCAGACTGTGATCTCGGCGGTCAGCAGACTTTCCACCACACAAATGTAAAAATTTGTCAGGGTTTCTGGTGTCGTACCAAACCTCTGCAAACTCCTGAGAATATAGAGGTACTGACATCCTTTCTTCACAATGCCACTGGTGTGTTGGGTCCAGGAAAGATCCTCCGAGATAGTGACTCCCTAGAACCTAACTTTGTTTGCCCCCTCTCCACCTCTGATCCCCCAATGATCACTGGATTGTAAACCTCTGGCTTTCCTTTCCTGAAGTCCACAATCAGTTCCTTAGTTTTGGTGACATTGTTGTTGGTGCACCAGTCAGTTTTGCTGGAATATGAAGAACGTCCAGCAAGAGAGCAGACCATTTTGGATCTGGCTATGTGTAATAAAGGCAGGGTTATCAAGGGAAAGGTAAATATAAAACAACAGAATTCTATAAACAGGTTTTAAATTCAAAATTAGAGTCTGAAATTTAAATAAGGCCATTGTCTAGATATGTTTTAAGCTGTTTGAGATATTACACTAAAGACCAAGGAACTGATTGTGGACCATAGGGGAAAATCAGAACACAAATCAGTTTTTTATTAAGGGCTCAGCATTGGAAAGGGTTAAGAACTTAAAATTCCTGGGTGTCAACATCTCTGAAAATCTATCCTGTGGCTTCCATGTCGACGCCATTGTGAAGAAGGCTCGCCAGCAGCTGTGCTTTGTGAGGAGTTTGAGCAGATTTACGTCAAAGACTTACAGATTGCTACAGGTGTACCGTGGAGAGCCTTCCGACTGGTTGCATCACTGTCTGGTACGGACAGGACAGGAAAAGACTACAGAGTGTTGTGAACTCGGCCAGCGCCACCATGAGCATCAGTCTCTACCCCACTGAGGATATCTGCGAGAGACAGTGTCTCAGGAAAGCAGCCTTTATCCTCAAGGACCCCCATCTCCCAGGTGTTTCTCACTGCTATGATGAGGAAGGAGGTGCAGGAGGCTGAAGATGAGTACCCAACAGTACAAAGACAGCTTCTTCCCCTCTGCCATCAAATTTATGAATAGCCAATGAAACACAGACTATCTCACTTTTCTTTTGCACTCATTTACTTTTTAATTTTTTTTTAAATTAAAAAAATTACAGCAGTTTTGCACCTGTAGTGCTACCCCAAAACAACGAACTTTGTGACATATGTTCATGACAATAAATTCTGATTGTGATGTAGATAAGCAGTGGTGGACATTTAAAGAAAGATCTCATTGTTCATAAGAGTGATGGGTCTAAGAATTAGGAGAACTTAGAAACCAGCAAAGCATTACTAATGTACTAGTAAAGAGGGAGAAAATTAAATACGTCCCCTTCAACAGATGTGTAAAATGTGCTGGACCAGTTGCATCACAACCTGGTATGGGGTACCAATACCTTTTGAGTAAAAAATCCTGCAAAAGGTAGTGGATTCAGCCCAGGACATCCACACTATCGAGAACATCTTCAGAGAGTAGCAGCAATCATCAAGGATCCACACCATCCAGGATATGCTTTGTTCCCACCACTGCCATCAGGAATGAGGTACAGGTGGCACAGTACACGTAACACCAGGTTCAGGAATAGTTGCTAATCCTCAATTATCAGACTCTTTCACAATAGACTAATTCAGAGACTCATTTAAGGACTTGTATTTTGTTATTACTGAATTTTTATACTTGCATCTGCATTTACAGAGTCCGTTTCTTGTGTTCCTGATGAGTACAGTTTATAGTTAATGGTATAGAAGTTATTAAGTGTGGCCCACAGGAGAATCTTATGGTTATATGTGATGTCATGCATGTACTCTGACAATAAATTTGAACTTTGAACGAGCTCGGTTTGTTAAAGTTGTCTTCAACATTCTTTAATTCATATTGGTGTCAATGAAAACAATTTATTGCTAGAAGGTTAGAAGACTCAAATGAGAAGAAACAAGTTGACATTCAGATGGGGAACTGTCTTGAGTAAACTTGTACCTCTCATTTTGTTCATTTTAGATTGGTCAGTGTTTGAGCTACTGAAAGTAAATAGACACACACACCGAGAGCAGTTCAGTTTATACAAGGCTTTATTACTAAATTTAAAGCTGAATTCACACTTAAAAATGAAAGCCCTTCCCAATTATACTTATCAACGCCTGGACTGGTCCCAACTGCCAAAGTGAGTCAACGACTGCACACTTGTAGTAGGTTGTCGGGGCGCGCGGGTAGTAGCTTCTCTACCTCTCTCGACCGGGACTGTGTCTTGGTGTGAGCTTGCAGGCGCCTCAGATTGAAGAGACTGCCATCCGTGCGGTACCGGATGTAAACAGCGTCTTCAATGTTGGGGTCTTTCATGGCTTGGTTCAGCATCATGCTGAAGAAGATTGAAAAGAGGGTTGGTGCGAGAACACAGCCTTGCTTCACGCCATTGTTAATGGAGAAGGGTTCAGAGAGCTCATTGCTGTATCTGACCCGACCTTGTTGGTTTTCGTGCAGTTGGATAATCATGTTGAGGAACTTTGGGGGACATCCGATGCGCTCTAGTATTTGCCAAAGCCCTTTCCTGCTCACGGTGTCGAAGGCTTTGGTGAGGTCAACAAAGGTGATGTAGAGTCCTTTGTTTTGTTCTCTGCACTTTTCTTGGAGCTGTCTGAGGGCAAAGACCATGTCAGTAGTTCCTCTGTTTGCGCGAAAGCCGCACTGTGATTCTGGGAGAATATTCTCGGCGACACTAGGTATTATTCTATTTAGGAGAATCCTAGCGAAGATTTTGCCTGCAATGGAGAGCAACGTGATTCCCCTGTAGTTTGAGCAGTCTGATTTCTCGCCTTTGTTTTTGTACAGGGTGATGATGGTGGCATCACGAAGATCCTGAGGCAGTTTTCCTTGGTCCCAACAAAGCTTGAAAAACTCATGCAGTTTTGCTTTGCGGAAACTGCCAAAATGTTTGGCCTGGAAGTCAGCCTGAAGAAAACTGAGGTCCTCCATCAGCCAGCTCCCCACCATGACTACCAGCCCCCCACATCTCCATCGGGCACACAAAACTCAAAACGGTCAACCAGTTTACCTATCTCGGCTGCACCATTTCATCAGATGCAAGGATCGACAATGAGATAGACAACAGACTCGCCAAGGCAAATAGCGCCTTTGAAAGACTACACAAAAGAGTCTGGAAAAACAACCAACTGAAAAACCTCACAAAGATAAGCGTATACAGAGCCGTTGTCATACCCACACTCCTGTTCGGCTCCGAATCATGGGTCCTCTACCGGCACCACCTACGGCTCCTAGAACGCTTCCACCAGCGTTGTCTCCGCTCCATCCTCAACATCCATTGGAGCGCTTTCATCCCTAACGTCGAAGTACTCGAGATGGCAGAGGTCGACAGCATCGAGTCCACGCTGCTAAAGATCCAGCTGCGCTGGATGGGTCACGTCTCCAGAATGGAGGACCATCGCCTTCCCAAGATCGTGTTATATGGCGAGCTCTCCACTGGCCACCGTGACAGAGGTGCACCAAAGAAAAGGTACAAGGACTGCCTAAAGAAATCTCTTGGTGCCTGCCACATTGACCACCGCCAGTGGGCTGATAACACCTCAAACCGTGCATCTTGGCACCTCACAGTTTGGCGGGCAGCAACCTCCTTTGAAGAAGACCGCAGAGCCCACCTCACTGACAAAAGGCAAAGGAGGAAAAACCCAACACCCAACCCCAACCAACCAATTTTCCCCTGCAACCGCTGCAACCGTGTCTGCCTGTCCCGCATCGGACTTGTCAGCCACAAACGAGCCTGCAGCTGACGTGGACTTTTACCCCCTCCATAAATCTTCGTCCGCGAAGCCAAGCCAAAGAAGAAGACTAGATAATAATCTAGGCCATCTCTACAAATTAAATTATCAACCATTAATGAAGAAATTACAAGATGACTTAGAACATTGGAAAGATTTAGCACTAACGTTGATAGGAAGGGTAAATTGCATTAAAATGAATATCTTCCCAAGGATACAATACCTATTTCAATCGTTACCAATTCACTTAACAGAGAAATTCTTCAATGAGCTAAAGAAAATAATAAGGAAATTCTTATGGAAAGGGGGGGGGGGAAACCGAGTATAGTGCTAGATAAATTAACTGAATGGTGCAAACAAGGTGGTTTGCCGCTACAAAACTTTAAGAATTATTATAGAGCAGCACAATTAAGATATCTATCAGATTTTTATCAAACAAGGGAAAAACCAGATTGGACCAGGATAGAGCTAGATAAAATAGGGGAGAAGGTACCAGAACATAAGTGGGATGAAAAGCTGGTGCAATATAGAAGTTCACCAGTACTGCACCATCTGCTCAACATTTGGAAGAAGATTCACGTAGAAAGGAAAAAAACAAATTACTAACTACCAAAATTATTATTGACGCAAAATCAACTAATCCCTTTCACAATAGATAACCTTTCCTTTACAGAATGGGAGAGAAAAGGGATTAAAAGAATAGAAAATTTTTTTTGGGAAATAATTTATTATTATTTGAACAAATGAAGTACAAGTATGGAATAACTCACGGTACAATGTTTGCATACCACCAATTGAAAACCTACTTGAAGGACAAATTGGGAAGCAGACTGAGGTTACCAAAAGGAAGCAGCTTTGAATATGTGATTACAGACACAATGATAATTAAAAGATTTATAACAAACATGTACATCAAGCTGCAAGAGAAAGAAAATGATGAAATAAGCTATAAACCCAAACAAAAGTGGGAACAAGATCTAAACATAAAGATAAAAAATGAAATATGGGAAAAGCTATGCTCTGGAACTATGAGAAATATAATAAACAAGAGGTTACGCATGATACAATATAATTGGTTACACAGGCTATATATCATGCCCCAAAAGTTAAATAAATAGGATCCAACATTATGAGATAGATGTTTTCACTGAAAGAAGGAAATGGGAACAACAGGAAATGGGGACGTGAAAAAGTTTTGGGAAGATCTAAATCAGGTATTAAATAAAATCACAAAAAGCAACATACCAAAATATCCAGAGATCGTTCTTCTAATACAAGAAGTAAAGAATTAGGCCTCAAACTGGATGAAGCGCAAAAAAGATTTATTATGATAGCCTTAGCTGTAGCAAAAAAATGTATTATGTCAACTTGGAAATCTGAAGAGAGCCTGAGAGGACAGCGATGGTACATGGAAATGAATAAATGTATTCCACTGGAAAAAATAACATATCATTGAAAAAATAAAGTCACATTATTTGAACCAATTTGGGAACCGAACATGGAACACAACAGAGAGGGCCTACCGCAGACCTCCACCCCCTAAAATGATAGAATGAGAAGACGAAATGAACTGACCCTGTGTGTAAAAGTAGAGGACGCAATTTTCTTGTTTATTTTCATTGTTTAATGGGTTTATTGTATATGTTGAATGTTTAATGGGTTTGGAGGTGGGCGGGAAGGGGGAAAAAGGGGAGAAAATGACACTGTGTATATTCAAGAGGGAAATGTTTGTGTGTATTTTGGTTAATATGGTTCAGTGTGAAAAATTTTTAAAAAGCTAATGGATGACCAGTGACTTTACCCTGTTAAGCAAGTGGCCAGTTACAAGCGATATGTAGCGATGGTCTGTGCTTGAAACCAGACGATGCCCAGTGATATTGATTCCCTCCCCAAAAACCAATTAGTGTCCAGAGAAAGTTGGTGCTGAGTCCCGGTATCCAGTGAGAATGTTTAAGACCCAGAGTGGAGCCCTACGCCAGATCAGCCATGGTAGAGCAGACAGGACAGGCCAAGTGGCCAAACCCTGCTCCTATTTCTTCTGGGTTCAGTGCTATTGCTCCGTGCCAGTGCAGCAAATGCCAGCGTCCAGTGTCAATCTGAGCCACTGTCCAAGGACTTTCAGTGGCCAGAGACGCTCACCGCCTGGAGCTCGTCGGTCGGCGCACCGTTACCCAGTGACAGACAAGGCTTGGAGCCAATCAGCGCGGGGCCCTAAAGTCGGGGTCAGTCCCGGTGTTTGACGGGAAACGGCGTCCTGTACCTTCCCAGACGAAGTGGCCACGGATCCGCTTGGCAAATTTGAACCAGAACGTTTCGGTGCTGGGTCCCTGCAGCAACACCTCGCCAACCCAGAAGGAAGGCTCGTTCGCCTGGTTGTTGGCCGCCACCATGGGCACGGCCCGCTCAGGGTCCCAGTCCCCCAGCTCCGGCCTCGACCCGCACACGAACAGCTGCACATCGCGCTCTCCCGAGGTCACCACCACGCCGAAGCGCAGCCACATGGTCACGGGCAGCCCCGCCCTCCTCTTCGCTGCGCTTTCAGGGTGATGGCCCTCAGCCAAGAGCGGCGGCGAGAAAGGTCATGGGGACATCCCAAAATAACCGGAGTACACCAGCAGCCCGGGACTTCGCTGCGTGGGCCAGACGTACCCGACTAACTCGGGGCACACTCCTGCATCTCGCCTCCAGCCTTATTTCCCAGCTGTTGCCGACTGCGTGTCCTTTTGAGCTTTAGTTTTTCAAACTCCGATCAGAAGGTCACCTCCAAGTCCCTGTTTAAATATAGTACACTAGACGTTGAACATGGAATGGGGTACCACGGTCCTGTAGGCCAGAGGTAATGGACTCCCTGCTATTTTAACCGTGCAAGAATGCCCAGAGCTCATCCTTGTGCATTATCCGGAGAGTACACGCAGATAAAGTGAATTAAATGTACATACCATAAGAAATAGGAAATAAGAAATGTCTGCTTTCTTCCACTAACGTGGCTTCCCTTCTACCACTATCAACTCAGCCCTCACCCGCATCTCCTCTATTCCCCACTCATCTGCCCCTGGGCCCCTCTACCCCCAAAAGCAACCAACATAGAATCCCCCTTATCTTCACCTACCACCCCACCAGCCTCTGCGTCCAACACATCATCCACCGCAATTTCCGGCCCTTACTACAGGATCCCACCACCAGACACATTTTTCCCCTCTCGGCCTTTCACAGGGACCACTCTCTCTGTGATTCCCTCGCGGACTCATCCTCCCCACCCCATCACAGTCCCGGCACCTTCCCCTGTACCTGCAGGAGATGCAAAACTTGCACCTACCTCCTCCCTCACCACAGTCCAGGGCCCCAAACAGGCCTTTCATGTGAAGCAACACTTCATCTGTACATCCAGAGGACTGGTTTACTGTATCCAGTGCTCCCTTTGTGGCATTCTCAACATCAGAGAGACTGATCGCAGACTGGGAGATCGCTTTGCTCTCCACTCTGTTCGCAACCACAGTGACCTCCCAGAGGCCAACCATTTCAATTCCGGGTCACTCTCACATGTCTGTCCATGTTCTTATGTACTGTCCCACCCTGATCACCAGCAGATTGGAGGAACAGCATCTTATTTCCCCTCTGGACTCCCTCCAGCCACATGGCATAAAATTGACTACTGCTTTCCATCAAACCTGCGCACCTTTTCTTTCCCCTCTTCTTTCCTGTCCTTCCAGTTCTTACACCCACATATAGCTCTACCATCCCCCCTCCCCCTCATTGCTGCTGTCCCCTCCCTTCTTTCTCCACCTATTCTGCCTTGCCACCCCTCCTCTTTTGTGCAGATGCTTGCCAGCATTTTCTCACACTTTGATGAAGGGCTCAAGCCCGAAACATTGGCTATGTATCTTTGCCATATAAAGGACACTGTTTGACCTGCTGAGGTTCTCCAGCGTTGTGTTTTTTTTTCTTCAGCCACAGTGTCTACAAAATTTTGTGATTTACATAAGAAATAGGGACATCTGGCCTGTGATTCTGCTCCGCTAATCATTAAGATCTAGCTGTGGATTCTGGACCACATATGCCTGTACCCCATAACCCTTAATTAGAACAGCACAGTTTTTGCCAACCTCATAACCTCCTCTTAGAATTTCCCGACCGCAAAACCCTCCATTTTTAAGAGTGTCTAATAGTCTCTTAAAAGATCCTTTTGGAGCTGCCTCCACCACCATTGCCAGCAGTCCATTCCTTGCACCCACCACTCTCTGTGAAGAACTTGTCTCTTACATCTCCTCTGCATCTACTCCCAAGTACCTTTAAAACTATGACCCCTCCTGTTAGCCATTTCTGCCCTAAGAAAGGCCTCTTTCACAAATCTACCTGCAACTTGAATACATTCAAAAGGAGGCAGACTCTGCTGCTTCTTGTGACAGAGAATTCCACAGATATATGCAGGCTTAATGTTTGCTGGAATGTGTCCTCAACTATTGGAGAGCAAACCATGTTGCAAAAGTGAATGATGCATTCAGGGAAGAATCTAAAGCCCTCGATGCCTGATGGGGTGTGCCCTAAATGAGTAAAAGGTCCAAGCTCTTGTTAATCTGTTCTTCAGAACAGCAAATACTGAAGGTGGTAGGTATGAATAAAGAAAAGCAAATATACTACCATCTAAACTGTTCAAAACTTGCAATTGGTTCAAAATTATCTTAAATAATAAATATTTAATATTTACTAAAAAATTGATCTCCTTGCCTTTACAGCTACTTTTTACATTTAAGGATCTGTGACAATCCAAAGTCACGCCTTTCATATTTTTGATATAATATGAATATCAAATGTTTTGAGTGTTTTCTTCTACCTTGGACTTTTCCTCAGCTAATTCCACCTGACATCTATGTACCCATTATATGATATCCTCCTTATAAAGCTCTTCACAAATAACTGTCCTCATTATTTTTGATTGAGGAACACATAAATGAGGTGTTCAGCCTTCTGAGCCAATTCTGTCATTCAGTGAGACTAATGTAACTCCCTTGGCCCATGTTCCTTGACTTGAAAAGATGGCTGGATTTAATATTTAAAATGAAGCAAACTAATTATCCACTGTTTATGGGATTGAATTCTATCCTCCATCTTCTAAATGAAGTATTTGCTTGCTTCTCTTCTAAATTCTAATGTCCTAAATTCTCACCAGAGGACTAGTAACTACCCTATGAATCTTTCTAAAATCCTAAAAATATTCACTCACTGACCTTCGATATTTCATGAATTACAATCCTTACGTGCTAATTTATCATACACCCCTTGAATTTGTAACATTGGTCAATTTGCACAGTGCTTTTTCCAAACCCAAGGACTACATCTTTTGTAAAACCGAGAATTGTACACAGTAATTCAGAGGTTATCATGCAGCCATACCCCGTTTTCTCATAATTTTATTCCAGCCCTCTAGTTAAAAAGGGTAATATTCCACTGCAATTTTTAATTATTTATTTGAATCAAGATACAGTTCATTGTCATGTAATAAAAAGTGTCATATTAATTTGTAAGGCAGACAGATTAGCTATCGGCAGAAATTGCCTCTTACGACAGAGAAGCAAGAGTCTCCCCCATCCCCCAGAGTCATTGAGTATCCCTGGATTCGCCTCCTCAGCCACAGAGTCCAGTCCAAACTATCTGCAACCTGAGCTTCAGATCCAAACTTCTGATGTCATTAGGAACCCTTCATCGGCCTCTCCTCTCTCTCTTGCATACCGGTTCCACTACCTAATACCCCTTTAGCCAATCTCAACTCAGACTCCAACAGAGTGAGGCCCTTGACTGCAGTCCCCAGCTTCTGTGGGTTCCTCACCTTGAGTCACCAGCAGCCTGCCACCTGTGTAACCTTCAGCCTCAGCACCCCTTGCGGGTCCCCCACTGGGGACAGCCACCCCACTGGGGACAGCCACCCCACTGGGGACAGCCACCCCACTGGGGACAGCCACCCCACTGGGGACAGCCACCCCACTGGGGACAGCCACCCCACTGGGGACAGCCACCCCACTGGGGACAGCCACCCCACTGGGGACAGCCACCCCACTGGGGACAGCCACCCCACTGGGGACAGCCACCCCACTGGGGACAGCCACCCCACTGGGGACAGCCACCCCACTGGGGAGAGCCACCCCACTGGGGACAGCCACCCCACTGGGGACAGCCACCCCACTGGGGACAGCCACCCCACTGCGGACAGCCACCCCACTGCGGACAGCCACCCCACTGGGGACAGCCACCCCACTGGGGACAGCCACCCCACTGGGGACAGCCACCCCACTGCGGACAGCCACCCCACTGGGGACAGCCACCCCACTGGGGACAGCCACCCCACTGGGGACAGCCACCCCACTGGGGAACCCCACTGGACAGCCACCCCAACTGGGGACAGCCACCCCACTGGGGACAGCCACCCTACTGGGGACAGCCACCCCACTGGGGACAGCCACCCCACTGGGGACAGCCACCCCACTGGGGACAGCCACCCCACTGGGGAGAGCCACCCCACTGGGGAGAGCCACCCCACTGGGGACAGCCACCCCACTGGGGACAGCCACCCCACTGGGGACAGCCACCCCACTGGGGACATCCACCCCACTGGGGACAGCCACCCCACTGGGGACAGCCACCCCACTGGGGACAGCCACCCCACTGCGGACAGCCACCCCACTGCGGACAGCCACCCCACTGCGGACAGCCACCCCACTGCGGACAGCCACCCCACTGGGGACAGCCACCCCACTGGGGACAGCCACCCCACTGGGGACAGCCACCCCACTGGGGACAGCCACCCCACTGCGGACAGCCACCCCACTGCGGACAGCCACCCCACTGCGGACAGCCACCCCACTGCGGACAGCCACCCCACTGCGGACAGCCACCCCACTGCGGACAGCCACCCCACTGCGGACAGCCACCCCACTGCGGACAGCCACCCCACTGCGGACAGCCACCCCACTGCGGACAGCCACCCCACTGCGGACAGCCACCCCACTGCGGACAGCCACCCCACTGCGGACAGCCACCCCACTGCGGACAGCCACCCCACTGCGGACAGCCACCCCACTGCGGACAGCCACCCCACTGCGGACAGCCACCCCACTGCGGACAGCCACCCCACTGCGGACAGCCACCCCACTGCGGACAGCCACCCCACTGCGGACAGCCACCCCACTGCGGACAGCCACCCCACTGCGGACAGCCACCCCACTGCGGAAAGCCACCCCACTGCGGACAGCCACCCCACTGCGGACAGCCACCCCACTGCGGACAGCCACCCCACTGCGGACAGCCACCCCACTGCGGACAGCCACCCCACTGTGGACACCAACCCCACTGTGAACACCATACCGTGAGTCGTCTCCTCTGCTTCTTCTTCTCAGATAGGGATAGTCTCTCCATTTTCTGCACCAGTTCTCTACTCCCCAGAATCTGGAACCCCTCGTGACTGCTGCCAATCATCTTGGGTGCAGACCCCGCAGTCACGGGATTTAAAAAAAAACCTGTCAGCTCCTTTAATGGGCTGTTCAAAGCCTGTATGGAGCTGACGGCAGACAGACTGGGTGGTTTGACCCTGTGAGGAAGCACTGTGTCTCCACTCCCCGCAGGTTCGCACCAGTGCTGCCATTGCAGCAGCTCTAGCAGCGCCACCATTTTTCAATCTCTGCTGTTTCTAGTTGTTCACATTCAAAACAAATGATCTGTTACCCATGCTAAAATCCAACTCTCACTAATTTGTTTACTAAATTAATCTAACTGATTGCTTCAAGCATGGGAATAAAACCTTTTTAAGGGCACATGCATCAAAAGCACCTCTCACAAAATCAAAGCATCTTGCAGCCAGAAAATATACATCTGAGTATTGCCACAGCCAATTTGTGAACAGAAAATCCCCACAAAGATAAGATAAATGACCAGATATTCTGCTTTACAGATATAGGCCAGGACACCAAAAGCCCTCTGATCTAATGGTTGGTGTGGGTCACATAAAAGATAGAACACAAATTTTTTGAAAGGCAAGTCTGCCAGAGCAGCAGTCTCTCTGCTCTGGCTACATCAGCTTAACGATTTGTTTTTGGAGTGGAGTCTCAAACATGGGACAATCTGATGGGACCTATCTACTAGATCAGGACTGATGTGCCAGCACTGCTCCATATCTTGTCCAAGTGTCAACCTTTAACCAAGTTCTCCAATAAGGGTTTGCACAAGCTCATTTCCAACTTGCTTCATCTGATGCCAAGCACCAATCCTTTTACTCCTTTCATAACATAACATAACATAACAATTACAGCACGGAAACAGGCCATTAGGCCCTTCTAGTCCGCACCGAACCAAACACCCCTCTCTAGTCCCACCTCCCTGCACAATGCCCATAACCCTCCATCTTCCTCTCATCCATATACCTGTCCAACCTTTTCTTAAATAATACAATTGACTCCGCCGCCACTATTTCTCCCGGAAGATTATTCCACACAGCTACCACTCTCTGAATAAAGAAGTTCCCCCTCATGTTACCTCTAAACCTCTGCCCCTTAATTCTTAACTCATGTCCTCTTGTTTTAATCTTTCCTCCTCTTAACGGAAATAGTCTATCCACATCCACTCTGTCTATCCCTTTCATAATCTTAAATACTTCTATCAAATCCCCTCTCAACCTTCTACGCTCCAAAGAATAAAGACCCAATCTGTCCAATCTCTCCCCATACTCCAGATGCTTAAACCCAGGCAACATTCTGGTAAACCTTCTCTGCACTCTCTCCACTCTGTTTATATCCTTCCTATAATTAGGCGACCAGAACTGCACACAGAACTCCAAATTAGGCCGCACCAACGTCTTATACAATCTCAACATCACCTCCCAACTCCTATATTCCATGCAATGATTGATAAAGGCCAGCATACTAAAAGCCTTCTTCACCACCCTATTCACGTGAGTTTCTACCTTCAGGGAACGATGTACCGTCACTCCTAAATCTTTCTGCTCTTCTGTATTCCTCAATGCTCTCCCATTTACCACATATGTCCTATTCTGATTCTTCTTACCAAAATGAAGCACCTCACACTTATCAGCATTAAATTCCATCTGCCATTTTTCAGCCCACTTTTCTAAGCAGCCCAAATCCCTCTGCAATCCTAGAAAACCTTCTTCATTATCCACTATTCCACCTATCTTAGTATCGTCTGCATATTTACTAATCCAATTCACCACCCCATCATCTAGATCATTAATGTATATAACGAACAACAATGGGCCCAATACAGATCCTTGAGGCACACCACTGGACACCGGCCTCCAACCTGACAGACAATTATCCACTACCACTCTCTGGCCTCTCCCTTTCAGCCAATGTTCAATCCATTTGACTATCTCAAAATTTATACCTAAAGACTGCACCTTCCTAACTAACCTTCCGAATCAGATATGGGGAAACAGAGGTGGGGAATCAGATATGGGGAAACAGAGGTGGGGAATCAGATATGGGGAATCAGAGGTGGGGAATCAAAGGTTTGGAAACAGAGGCAGGGAATCAGAGGCGGGGAGTCAGAGGCGGGGAATCAGATTCAGGGAATCAGATGTGCGGAATCAGAGATGGGGAATCAGAGGCAGCGAATCAGAGGCAGGGAACCAGAGGCGGGGAATCAGAGGCTGGGAATCAGAGGCCGGGAATGAGAGGCCGGGAATCAGAGGCCGGGAATCAGAGGCCGGGAACCAGAGCTGGGGAATCAGAGGCGGGGAATCAGAGTTGGGGAATCAGAGGCGGGGAATCAGATATGGGGAAACAGAGGCGGGGAAACAGAGGCAGGGAATCAGAGGCGGGGAGTCAGAGGCGGGGAATCAGAGGCAGGGAATCAGATGTGCGGAATCAGAGATGGGGATTCAGGGGCAGCGAATCAGAGGCGGGGAACCAGAGGCGGGGAATCAGAGGCCGGGAATCAGAGGCCGGGAATGAGAGGCCGGGAATCAGAGGCCGGGAAATAGAGGCCGGGAATCAGAGATGGGGAATCAGAGGCGGGGAATCAAACACGGGGAATCAGAGCTGGGGAATCAGAGGCGGGGAATCAGAGTTGGGGAATCAGAGGCGGGGAATCAAATATGGTGAAACAGAGGCGGGGAATCAGAGGCGGGGAATCAGAGGCGCAGAAACAGAGGCGGGGTATCAGATATGGGGAATCAGAGGTGGGGAATCAGGGGCGGGGTATCAGAGGCTGGGTATCAGACACGGGGATTCAGACGCGGGGAATCAGAGATGGGGAATCAGAGGCGGGGTATCAGAGGCAGGGAATCAGACGCGGGGAATCAGAGGCTGGGAATCAGAGCCTGGGAATCAGAGGCGGGGAATCAGAGGCAGGGAAAGAGAGGCAGGGAATCAGATATGGGGACTCAGAGGTGGGGAATCAGAGGTTCGGAATCAGAGGCAGGGAATCAGAGGCGGGGAATAAGAGGCGGGGAATCAGAGGCAGGGTTTCGGATGTGCGGAATCAGAGATGGGGAATCAGAGGTGGGGAATCAGAGTCCAGGAATCAGAGATGGGGAATCAGAGGCGGGGAATCAGAGGCGGAAAAACATAGGTGGGGAATCAGATACGGCGAATCAGAGGTGGGGAATCAGAGGCGGTGAATCAGAGATGGGGAATCAGAGGCGGGGAATCAGAGGCTGGAAATCAGACACGGGGAATCAGAGGCTGTGAATCAAAGGCGGGGAATCAGAGGCGGGTAATCAGAGCTGGGGAATCAGAGGCAGGGAATCAGAGTTGGGGATTCAGAGGCGGGGAATCAGATATGGGGAAACAGAGGCGGGGAATTAGAGGCGGGCAAACAGAGGCGGGGAATCAGATATGGTGAATCAGAGGTGGGGAATCAGAGGTTGTGAATCAGAGATGGGGAATCACAGGCGGGAAATCAGAGGCAGGGAATCAGAGCTGGGGAATCAGAGGCAGGGAATCAGAGCTGGGGAATCAGAGGCAGGGAATCAGAGTTGGGGAATCAGAGGCGGGGAATCAGATATGGGGAATCAGAGGCGGGGAATCAGAGGCGCGGAAAGAGAGGCGGGGCATCAGATATGGGGAATCAGAGGTGGGGAATCAGATATGGGGAAACAGAGGCAGGGAATCAGAGGCGGGGAAACAGAGGTGGGGAATCTGATATGGGGAATCAGAGGTGGCGAATGAAAGGCGGTGAATCAGAGATGGGGAATCAGAGGCGGGGAATCAGAGGCAGGGAATCAAACACGGGGAATCAGAGGTGGGGAATCAGAGCTGGGGAATCAGAGGCGGGGAATCAGAGTTGGGGAATCAGAGGCGGGGAATCATTATGGGGAAACAAAGGTGGGGAATCAGAGGCAGGGAAACAGAGGTGGGGAATCAGATATGGGGAATCAGAGGTGGGGAATCAGAGGTTGGGAAACAGAGGCAGGGAATCAGAGGCGGGGAGTCAAAGGCGGGAAATCAGAGGCAGGGAATAAGATGTGCGGAATCAGAGATGGGGAATCAGAGGCAGCGAATCAGAGGCGGGGAACCAGAGGCGGGGAATGAGAGGCCGGGAATCAGAGGCCGGGAATGAGAGGCTGGGAATCAGTGGCCGGGAATCAGAGGCCGGGAATCATAGATGGGGAATCAGAGGCGGGGAATCAGAGGCGGGGAATCAGAGGCGCGGAAACAGAGGCGGGGTATCAGATATGGGGAATCAGAGGTGGGGAATCAGATACGGGGAATCAGAGGTGGGGAATCAGAGGCGGTGAATCAGAGGCGGGGAATCAGAGGCGGGGAATCAGAGCTGGGGAATCAGAGGCAGGGAATCAGAGTTGGGGATTCAGAGGCGTGGAATCAGATATGGGGAAACAGAGGCGGGGAATTAGAGGCGGGCAAACAGAGGCGGGGAATCAGATATGGTGAATCAGAGGTGGGGAATCAGAGGTTGTGAATCAGAGATGGGGAATCACAGGCGGGAAATCAGAGGCAGGGAATCAGAGCTGGGGAATCAGAGGCGGGGAATCAGAGCTGGGGAATCAGAGGCAGGGAATCAGAGTTGGGGATTCAGAGGCGGGGAATCAGAGCTGGGGAATCAGAGGCGGGGAATCAGAGGCAGGGAATCAGAGGCGGGGAATCAGAGGCAGGGAATCAGATATGGGGATTCAGAGGTGGGGAATCAGAGGTTGGGAATCAGAGGCAGGGAATCGGAGGCAGGGAATCAGAGGCAGGGAATCAGATGTGGGGAATCAGAGGCGGGGAATCAGAGCTGGGGAATCAGAGGCGGGGAATCAGAGTTTGGGAATCAGAGGCGGGGAATTAGATATGGGGAAACAGAGGCGGGGAATCAGAGGTGGGGAAACAGAGCTGGTGAATCAGAGGCGGGGAATCAGAGTTGGGGAATCAGAGGCGGGGAATCAGATATGGGGAATCAGAGGCGGGGAATCAGAGGCGCGGAAAGAGAGGCGGGGAATCAGATATGGGGAATCAGAGGTGGGGAATCCGGGGCGGGGTATCAGAGACTGGGTATCAAACACGGGGATTCAGAGGCGGGGAATCAGAGGCGGGGAATCAGAGCTGGGGAATCAGAGGCGGGGAATCAGAGTTGGGGAATCAGAGGCGGGGAATCAGATATGGGGAAACAGAGGCGGGGAATCAGAGGCGGGGAAACAGAGGCGGGGAATCTGATATGGGGAATCAGAGGTGGCGAATGAAAGGAAGTGAATCAGAGATGGGGAATCAGAGGTGGGGAATCAGAGGCAGGGAATCAAACACGGTGAATCAGAGGCAGGGAATCAGAGCTGGGGTATCAGAGGCGGGGAATCAGAGTTTGGGAATCAGAGGCGGGGAATTAGATATGGGGAAACAGAGGCGGGGAATCAGAGGCGGGGAAACAGAGCTGGGGAATCAGAGGCGGGGAGTCAGAGTTGGGGAATCAAAGGCGGGTAATCAGATATGGGGAATCAGAGGCGGGGAATCAGAGGCGCGGAAAGATAGGCGGGAAATCAGATATGGGGAATCAGAGGCGGGGAATCAGAGCTGGAGTATCAGAGGCAGGGAATCAGAGTTGGGGATTCAGAGGCGGGGAATCAGAGCTGGGGAATCAGAGGCGGGGAATCAGAGGCAGGGAATCAGAAGCGGGGAATCAGAGGCAGGGAATCAGATATGGGGATTAAGAGGTGGGGAATCAGAGGTTGGGAATCAGAGGCAGGGAATCGGCGGCAGGGAATCAGAGGCAGGGAATCAGATGTGGGGAATCAGAGGCGGGGAATCAGAGCTGGGGAATCAGAGGCGGGGAATCAGAGGCGCAGAAACAGAGGCGGGTTATCAGATATGGGGAATCAGAGGTGGGGAATCAGATACGGGGAATCAGAGGTGGGGAATCAGAGGCGGTGAATCAGAGGCGGGGAATCAGAGGCGGGGAATCAGAGCTGGGGAATCAGAGGCAGGGAATCAGAGTTGGGGATTCAGAGGCGGGGAATCAGATATGGGGAAACAGAGGCGGGGAATTAGAGGCGGGCAAACAGAGGCGGGGAATCAGATATGGTGAATCAGAGGTGGGGAATCAGAGGTTGTGAATCAGAGATGGGGAATCACAGGCGGGAAATCAGAGGCAGGGAATCAGAGCTGGGGAATCAGAGGCGGGGAATCAGAGCTGGGGAATCAGAGGCAGGGAATCAGAGTTGGGGATTCAGAGGCAGGGAATCAGAGATGGGGAATCAGAGGCGGGGAATCAGAGGCAGGGAATCAGACGCGGGGAATCAGAGGCTGGGAATCAGAGCCTGGGAATCAGAGGCGGGGAATCAGAGGCAGGGAAAGAGAGGCGGGGAATCAGATATGGGGACTCAGAGGTGGGGAATCAGAGGTTGGGAATCAGAGGCAGGGAATCAGAGGCGGGGAATCAGAGGCGGGGAATCAGAGGCAGGGTTTCGGATGTGCGGAATCAGAGATGGGGAATCAGAGGTGGGGAATCAGAGGCGGTGAATCAGAGATGGGGAATCAGAGGCGGGGAATCAGAGGCTGGAAATCAGACACGGGGAATCAGAGGCTGTGAATCAAAGGCGGGGAATCAGAGGCGGGTAATCAGAGCTGGGGAATCAGAGGCAGGGAATCAGAGTTGGGGATTCAGAGGCGGGGAATCAGATATGGGGAAACAGAGGCGGGGAATTAGAGGCGGGCAAACAGAGGCGGGGAATCAGATATGGTGAATCAGAGGTGGGGAATCAGAGGTTGTGAATCAGAGATGGGGAATCACAGGCGGGAAATCAGAGGCAGGGAATCAGAGCTGGGGAATCAGAGGCAGGGAATCAGAGCTGGGGAATCAGAGGCAGGGAATCAGAGTTGGGGAATCAGAGGCGGGGAATCAGATATGGGGAATCAGAGGCGGGGAATCAGAGGCGCGGAAAGAGAGGCGGGGCATCAGATATGGGGAATCAGAGGTGGGGAATCAGATATGGGGAAACAGAGGCAGGGAATCAGAGGCGGGGAAACAGAGGTGGGGAATCTGATATGGGGAATCAGAGGTGGCGAATGAAAGGCGGTGAATCAGAGATGGGGAATCAGAGGCGGGGAATCAGAGGCAGGGAATCAAACACGGGGAATCAGAGGTGGGGAATCAGAGCTGGGGAATCAGAGGCGGGGAATCAGAGTTGGGGAATCAGAGGCGGGGAATCAGATATGGGGAAACAAAGGTGGGGAATCAGAGGCAGGGAAACAGAGGTGGGGAATCAGATATGGGGAATCAGAGGTGGGGAATCAGAGGTTGGGAAACAGAGGCAGGGAATCAGAGGCGGGGAGTCAAAGGCGGGAAATCAGAGGCAGGGAATAAGATGTGCGGAATCAGAGATGGGGAATCAGAGGTGGGGAATCAGAGGTTGGGAAACAGAGGCAGGGAATCAGAGGCGGGGAGTCAAAGGCGGGAAATCAGAGGCAGGGAATAAGATGTGCGGAATCAGAGATGGGGAATCAGAGGCAGCGAATCAGAGGCGGGGAACCAGAGGCGGGGAATGAGAGGCCGGGAATCAGAGGCCGGGAATGAGAGGCTGGGAATCAGTGGCCGGGAATCAGAGGCCGGGAATCATAGATGGGGAATCAGAGGCGGGGAATCAGAGGCGGGGAATCAGAGGCGCAGAAACAGAGGCGGGGTATCAGATATGGGGAATCAGAGGTGGGGAATCAGATACGGGGAATCAGAGGTGGGGAATCAGAGGCGGTGAATCAGAGGCAGGGAATCAGAGGCGGGGAATCAGAGCTGGGGAATCAGAGGCAGGGAATCAGAGTTGGGGATTCAGAGGCGTGGAATCAGATATGGGGAAACAGAGGCGGGGAATTAGAGGCGGGCAAACAGAGGCGGGGAATCAGATATGGTGAATCAGAGGTGGGGAATCAGAGGTTGTGAATCAGAGATGGGGAATCACAGGCGGGAAATCAGAGGCAGGGAATCAGAGCTGGGGAATCAGAGGCGGGGAATCAGAGCTGGGGAATCAGAGGCAGGGAATCAGAGTTGGGGATTCAGAGGCGGGGAATCAGAGCTGGGGAATCAGAGGCGGGGAATCAGAGGCAGGGAATCAGAGGCGGGGAGTCAGAGGCAGGGAATCAGATATGGGGATTCAGAGGTGGGGAATCAGAGGTTGGGAATCAGAGGCAGGGAATCGGAGGCAGGGAATCAGAGGCAGGGAATCAGATGTGGGGAATCAGAGGCGTGGAATCAGAGCTGGGGAATCAGAGGCGGGGAATCAGAGTTTGGGAATCAGAGGCGGGGAATTAGATATGGGGAAACAGAGGCGGGGAATCAGAGGTGGGGAAACAGAGCTGGTGAATCAGAGGCGGGGAATCAGAGTTGGGGAATCAGAGGCGGGGAATCAGATATGGGGAATCAGAGGCGGGGAATCAGAGGCGCGGAAAGAGAGGCGGGGAATCAGATATGGGGAATCAGAGGTGGGGAATCCGGGGCGGGGTATCAGAGACTGGGTATCAGACACGGGGATTCAGAGGCGGGGAATCAGAGGCGGGGAATCAGAGCTGGGGAATCAGAGGCGGGGAATCAGAGTTGGGGAATCAGAGGCGGGGAATCAGATATGGGGAAACAGAGGCGGGGAATCAGAGGCGGGGAAACAGAGGCGGGGAATCTGATATGGGGAATCAGAGGTGGCGAATGAAAGGAAGTGAATCAGAGATGGGGAATCAGAGGTGGGGAATCAGAGGCAGGGAATCAAACACGGTGAATCAGAGGCAGGGAATCAGAGCTGGGGTATCAGAGGCGGGGAATCAGAGTTTGGGAATCAGAGGCGGGGAATTAGATATGGGGAAACAGAGGCGGGGAATCAGAGGCGGGGAAACAGAGCTGGGGAATCAGAGGCGGGGAGTCAGAGTTGGGGAATCAGAGGCGGGTAATCAGATATGGGGAATCAGAGGCGGGGAATCAGAGGCGCGGAAAGATAGGCGGGAAATCAGATATGGGGAATCAGAGGCGGGGAATCAGAGCTGGGGAATCAGAGTTGGGGATTCAGAGGCGGGGAATCAGAGCTGGGGAATCAGTGGCGGGGAATCAGAGGCAGGGAATCAGAGGCGGGGAATCAGAGGCAGGGAATCAGATATGGGGATTAAGAGGTGGGGAATCAGAGGTTGGGAATCAGAGGCAGGGAATCGGAGGCAGGGAATCAGAGGCAGGGAATCAGATGTGGGGAATTAGAGGCGGGGAATCAGAGCTGGGGAATCAGAGGCGGGGAATCAGAGGCGCAGAAACAGAGGCGGGGTATCAGATATGGGGAATCAGAGGTGGGGAATCAGATACTGGGAATCAGAGGTGGGGAATCAGAGGCGGTGAATCAGAGGCGGGGAATCAGAGGCGGGGAATCAGAGCTGGGGAATCAGAGGCCGGGAATCAGAGTTGGGGATTCAGAGGCGGGGAATCAGATATGGGGAAACAGAGGCGGGGAATTAGAGGCGGGCAAACAGAGGCGGGGAATCAGATATGGTGAATCAGAGGTGGGGAATCAGAGGTTGTGAATCAGAGATGGGGAATCACAGGCGGGAAATCAGAGGCAGGGAATCAGAGCTGGGGAATCAGAGGCGGGGAATCAGAGCTGGGGAATCAGAGGCATGGAATCAGAGTTGGGGATTCAGAGGCGGGGAATCAGAGCTGGGGAATCAGAGGCGGGGAATCAGAGGCAGGGAATCAGAGGCGGGGAGTCAGAGGCAGGGAATCAGATATGGGGATTCAGAGGTGGGGAATCAGAGGTTGGGAATCAGAGGCAGGGAATCGGAGGCAGGGAATCAGAGGCAGGGAATCAGATGTGGGGAATCAGAGGCGGGGAATCAGAGCTGGGGAATCAGAGGCGGGGAATCAGAGTTTGGGAATCAGAGGCGGGGAATTAGATATGGGGAAACAGAGGCGGGGAATCAGAGGTGGGGAAACAGAGCTGGTGAATCAGAGGCGGGGAATCAGAGATGGGGAATCAGAGGCGGGGAATCAGATATGGGGAATCAGAGGCGGGGAATCAGAGGCGCGGAAAGAGAGGCGGGGAATCAGATATGGGGAATCAGAGGTGGGGAATCAGGGGCGAGGAATGAGAGGCCGGGAATCAGAGGCCGGGGAATCAGAGGCGGGGAATCAGAGATGGGGAATCAAAGGCTGGGAATCAAACACGGGGAATCAGAGCTGGGGAATCAGAGGCGGGGAATCAGAGTTGGGGAATCAGATATGAGGAATCAGAGGTGGGGAATCAGGGGCGGGGAATCAGTGGCAGGGAATCAGAGGCGGGGAATCAGATGCGGGGAATCAGAGGCAGGGAATCAGACACGGGGAATCAGAGGCGGGGAATCAGAGATGGGGAATCAGAGGCGGTGAATCAGAGGCAGGGAATCGGATGCCGGGAATCAGAGGCGGGGAATAAGAGCTGGGGAATCAGAGGCGGGGAATCAGAGTTGGGGAATCAGAGGCGGGGAATCAGATATGGTGAATCAGAGGTGGGGAATCAGAGGTTGTGAATCAGAGATGGGGAATCACAGGCGGGAAATCAGAGGCAGGGAATCAGAGGTGGGGAATCAGATATGGGGAAACAGAGGTGGGGAATCAGAGGCAGGGAAACAGAGGTGGGGAATCAGATATGGGGAATCAGAGGTGGGGAATCAGAGGCCGGGAATCAGAGGCGGTGAATCAGAGGCAAGGAATCCGACACCGGGAATCAGAGATGGGGAATCAGAGGCGGGGAATCAAACACGGGGAATCAGAGCTGGGGAATCAGAGGCGGGGAATCAGAGTTGGGGAATCAGAGGCGGGGAATCAGATATGGGGAAACAGATATGGGGAAACAGAGGCGGGGAATCAGAGGTGGGGAAACAGAGCTGGTGAATCAGAGGCGGGGAATCAGAGATGGGGAATCAGAGGCAGGGAATCAAACACGGTGAATCAGAGGCAGGGAATCAGAGCTGGGGATTCAGAGGCGGGGAATCAGAGCTGGGGAATCAGAGGCGGGGAATCAGAGGCAGGGAATCAGAGGCGGGGAATCAGAGGCAGGGAATCAGATGTGGGGAATCAGAGGCGGGGAATCAGAGCTGGGGAATCAGAGTCGGGGAATCAGAGTTTGGGAATCAGAGGCGGGGAATTAGATATGGGGAAACAGAGGCGGGGAATCAGAGGTGGGGAAACAGAGCTGGGGAATCAGAGGCGGGGAATCAGAGTTGGGGAATCAGAGGCGGGGAATCAGATATGGGGAAGCAGAGGTGGGGAATCAGAGGCGCGGAAAGAGAGGCGGGGAATCAGATATGGGGAATCAGAGGTGGGGAATCAGATATGGGGAAACAGAGGCGGGGAATCAGAGGCGGGGAAACAGAGGTGGGGAATCTGATATGGGGAATCAGAGGTGGCGAATGAAAGGCGGTGAATCTGAGATGGGGAATCAGAGGCGGGGAATCAGAGGCAGGGAATCAAACACGGGGAATCAGAGGTGGGGAATCAGAGCTGGGGAATCAGAGGCGGGGAATCAGAGTTGGGGAATCAGAGGCGGGGAATCAGATATGGGGAAACAGAGGTGGGGAATCAGAGGCAGGGAAACAGAGGTGGGGAATCAGATATGGGGAATCAGAGGTGGGGAATCAGAGGTTGGGAAACAGAGGCAGGGAATCAGAGGCGGGGAGTCAGAGGCGGGGAATCAGAGGCAGGGAATCAGATGTGCGGAATCAGAGATGGGGAATCAGAGGCAGCGAATCAGAGGCGGGGAACCAAAGGCGGGGAATCAGAGGCCGGGAATCAGAGGCCGGGCATGAGAGGCCGGGAATCAGAGGCCGGGAATCAGAGGCCGGGAATCAGAGATGGGGAATCAGAGGCGGGGAATCAAACACGGGGAATCAGAGCTGGGGAATCAGAGGCGGGGAATCAGAGTTGGGGAATCAGAGTCGGGGAATCAGATATGGGGCAACAGAGGCGGGGAATCAGAGGCGGGGAATCAGAGGCGCAGAAACAGAGGCGGGGTATCAGATATGGGGAATCAGAGGTGGGGAATCAGGGGCGGGGTATCAGAGGCTGGGTATCAGACACGGGGATTCAGAGGCGGGGAATCAGAGATGGGGAATCAGAGGCGGGGAATCAGAGGCAGGGAATCAGACGCGGGGAATCAGAGGCAGGGAATCAGAGCCTGGGAATCAGAGGCGGGGTATCAGATGCGGGGTAACAGAGGCGGGGAATCAGAGTTGGGGAATCAGAGGCGGGGAATCAGATATGGGGAGTCAGAGGCGGGGAATCAGAGGCAGGGAATCAGATGTGCGGAATCAGAGATGGGGAATCAGAGGCGGGGAATCAGAGGCAGGGAATCAGACGCGGGGAATCAGACGCGGGGAATCAGACCCTGGGAATAAGAGGCGGGGTATCAGAGGCGGGGAAACAGAGGCGGGGAATCAGATATGGGGACTCAGAGGTGGGGAATCAGAGGTTGGGAATCAGAGGAAGGGAATCAGAGGCGGGGAATCAGAGGCGGGGAATCAGAGGCAGGGATTCGGATGTGCGGAATATGAGAAGGGGAATCAGAGGTGGGGAATCAGAGTCCAGGAATCAGAGAAGGGGAATCAGAGGCGGGGAATCAGAGGCGGGAAAACATAGGTGGGGAATCATATACGGGGAATAAGAGGTGGGGAATCAGAGGCGGTGAATCAGAGATGTGGAATCAGAGGCGGGGAATTAGAGGCTGGAAATCAGACACGGGGAATCAGAGGCTGTGAATCAGAGGCGGGGAATCAGAGGCGGGGAATCAGAGCTGGGGAATCAGAGGCAGGGAATCAGAGTTGGGGATTCAGAGGCGGGTAATCAGATATGGGGAAACAGAGGCGGGGAATTAGAGGCGGGCAAACAGAGGCGGGGAATCAGATATGGTGAATCAGAGGTTTGGAATCACAGGTTGTGAAACAGAGATGGGGAATCACAGGCGGGATATCAGAGGCAGGAAATCAGAGCTGGCGAATCAGAGGCGGGGAATCAGAGCTGGGGAATCACAGGCAGGGAATCAGAGTTTGGGAATCAGAGGCGGGGAATTAGATTTGGGGAAACAGAGGCAGGGAATCAGAGGTGGGGAAACAGAGCTGGGGAATCAGAGGCGTGGAATCAGAGTTGGGGAATCAGAGGCGGGGAATCAGATATGGGGAATCAGAGGTGGGGAATCAGAGGCGCGGAAAGAGAGGCGGGGAATCAGATATAGGGAATCAGAGGTGGGGATCAGGGGTGGGGTATCAGAGGCTGGGTATCAGACACGGGGATTCAGATGCGGGGAATCAGAGCTGGGTAATCAGAGGCGGGGAATCAGAGTTGGGGAATCAGAGGCGGGGAATCAGATATGGGGAAACAGAGGCGGGGAATCAGAGGCGGGGAAACAGAGGCGGGGAATCTGATTGGGGATTCAGAGGTGGCGAATGAAAGGCGGTGAATCAGAGATGGGGAATCAAAGGCGGGGAATCAGAGGCAGGGAATCAAACACGGGGAATCAGAGGTGGGGAATCAGAGCTGGGGAATCAGTGGCGGGGAATCAGAGTTGGGGAATCAGAGGCGGAGAATCAGATATGGGGAAACAGAGGTGGGGAATCAGAGGCAGGGAAACAGAGGTGGGGAATCAGATATGGGGAATCAGAGGTGGGGAATCAAAGGTTTGGAAACAGAGGCAGGGAATCAGAGGCGGGGAGTCAGAGGCGGGGAATCAGATTCAGGGAATCAGATGTGCGGAATCAGAGATGGGGAATCAGAGGCAGCGAATCAGAGGCAGGGAACCAGAGGCGGGGAATCAGAGGCTGGGAATCAGAGGCCGGGAATGAGAGGCCGGGAATCAGAGGCCGGGAATCAGAGGCCGCGAATCAGAGATGGGGAATCAGACGCGGGGAATCAAACACGGGGAACCAGAGCTGGGGAATCAGAGGCGGGGAATCAGAGTTGGGGAATCAGAGGCGGGGAATCAGATATGGGGAAACAGAGGCGGGGAAACAGAGGCAGGGAATCAGAGGCGGGGAGTCAGAGGCGGGGAATCAGAGGCAGGGAATCAGATGTGCGGAATCAGAGATGGGGATTCAGGGGCAGCGAATCAGAGGCGGGGAACCAGAGGCGGGGAATCAGAGGCCGGGAATCAGAGGCCGGGAATGAGAGGCCGGGAATCAGAGGCCTTGAAATAGAGGCCGGGAATCAGAGATGGGGAATCAGAGGCGGGGAATCAAACACGGGGAATCAGAGCTGGGGAATCAGAGGCGGGGAATCAGAGTTGGGGAATCAGAGGCGGGGAATCAAATATGGTGAAACAGAGGCGGGGAATCAGAGGCGGGGAATCAGAGGCGCAGAAACAGAGGCGGGGTATCAGATATGGGGAATCAGAGGTGGGGAATCAGGGGCGGGGTATCAGAGGCTGGGTATCAGACACGGGGATTCAGAGGCGGGGAATCAGACGCGGGGAATCAGACCCTGGGAATAAGAGGCGGGGTATCAGAGGCGGGGAAACAGAGGCGGGGAATCAGATATGGGGACTCAGAGGTGGGGAATCAGAGGTTGGGAATCAGAGGAAGGGAATCAGAGGCGGGGAATCAGAGGCGGGGAATCAGAGGCAGGGATTCGGATGTGCGGAATATGAGAAGGGGAATCAGAGGTGGGGAATCAGAGTCCAGGAATCAGAGAAGGGGAATCAGAGGCGGGGAATCAGAGGCGGGAAAACATAGGTGGGGAATCATATACGGGGAATAAGAGGTGGGGAATCAGAGGCGGTGAATCAGAGATGTGGAATCAGAGGCGGGGAATTAGAGGCTGGAAATCAGACACGGGGAATCAGAGGCTGTGAATCAGAGGCGGGGAATCAGAGGCGGGGAATCAGAGCTGGGGAATCAGAGGCAGGGAATCAGAGTTGGGGATTCAGAGGCGGGTAATCAGATATGGGGAAACAGAGGCGGGGAATTAGAGGCGGGCAAACAGAGGCGGGGAATCAGATATGGTGAATCAGAGGTTTGGAATCAGAGGTTGTGAAACAGAGATGCGGAATCACAGGCGGGATATCAGAGGCAGGAAATCAGAGCTGGCGAATCAGAGGCGGGGAATCAGAGCTGGGGAATCACAGGCAGGGAATCAGAGTTTGGGAATCAGAGGCGGGGAATTAGATTTGGGGAAACAGAGGCAGGGAATCAGAGGTGGGGAAACAGAGCTGGGGAATCAGAGGCGTGGAATCAGAGTTGGGGAATCAGAGGCGGGGAATCAGATATGGGGAATCAGAGGTGGGGAATCAGAGGCGCGGAAAGAGAGGCGGGGAATCAGATATAGGGAATCAGAGGTGGGGATCAGGGGTGGGGTATCAGAGGCTGGGTATCAGACACGGGGATTCAGATGCGGGGAATCAGAGCTGGGTAATCAGAGGCGGGGAATCAGAGTTGGGGAATCAGAGGCGGGGAATCAGATATGGGGAAACAGAGGCGGGGAATCAGAGGCGGGGAAACAGAGGCGGGGAATCTGATTGGGGAATCAGAGGTGGCGAATGAAAGGCGGTGAATCAGAGATGGGGAATCAAAGGCGGGGAATCAGAGGCAGGGAATCAAACACGGGGAATCAGAGGTGGGGAATCAGAGCTGGGGAATCAGTGGCGGGGAATCAGAGTTGGGGAATCAGAGGCGGAGAATCAGATATGGGGAAACAGAGGTGGGGAATCAGAGGCAGGGAAACAGAGGTGGGAAATCAGATATGGGGAATCAGAGGTGGGGAATCAAAGGTTTGGAAACAGAGGCAGGGAATCAGAGGCGGGGAGTCACAGGCGGGGAATCAGATTCAGGGAATCAGATGTGCGGAATCAGAGATGGGGAATCAGAGGCAGCGAATCAGAGGCAGGGAACCAGAGGCGGGGAATCAGAGGCTGGGAATCAGAGGCCGGGAATGAGAGGCCGGGAATCAGAGGCCGGGAATCAGAGGCCGCGAATCAGAGCTGGGGAATCAGAGGCGGGGAATCAGAGTTGGGGAATCAGAGGCGGGGAATCAGATATGGGGAAACAGAGGCGGGGAAACAGAGGCAGGGAATCAGAGGCGGGGAGTCAGAGGCGGGGAATCAGAGGCAGGGAATCAGATGTGCGGAATCAGAGATGGGGATTCAGGGGCAGCGAATCAGAGGCGGGGAACCAGAGGCGGGGAATCAGAGGCCGGGAATCAGAGGCCGGGAATGAGAGGCCGGGAATCAGAGGCCTGGAAATAGAGGCCGGGAATCAGAGATGGGGAATCAGAGGCGGGGAATCAAACACGGGGAATCAGAGCTGGGGAATCAGAGGCGGGGAATCAGAGTTGGGGAATCAGAGGCGGGGAATCAAATATGGTGAAACAGAGGCGGGGAATCAGAGGCGGGGAATCAGAGGCGCAGAAACAGAGGCGGGGTATCAGATATGGGGAATCAGAGGTGGGGAATCAGGGGCGGGGTATCAGAGGCTGGGTATCAGACACGGGGATTCAGAGGCGGGGAATCAGAGATGGGGAATCAGAGGCGGGGAATCAGAGGCAGGGAATCAGACGCGGGGAATCAGAGGCTGGGAATCAGAGCCTGGGAATCAGAGGCGGGGAATCAGAGGCAGGGAAAGAGAGGCGGGGAATCAGATATGGGGACTCAGAGGTGGGGAATCAGAGGTTGGGAATCAGAGGCAGGGAATCAGAGGCGGGGAATCGGAGGCGGGGAATCAGAGGCAGGGTTTCGGATGTGCGGAATCAGAGATGGGGAATCAGAGGTGGGGAATCAGAGTCCAGGAATCAGAGATGGGGAATCAGAGGCGGGGAATCAGAGGCGGAAAAACATAGGTGGGGAATCAGTTACGGCGAATCAGAGGTGGGGAATCAGAGGCGGTGAATCAGAGATGGGGAATCAGAGGCGGGGAATCAGAGGCTGGAAATCAGACACGGGGAATCAGAGGCTGTGAATCAAAGGCGGGGAATCAGAGGCGGGTAATCAGAGCTGGGGAATCAGAGGCAGGGAATCAGAGTTGGGGATTCAGAGGCGGGGAATCAGATATGGGGAAACAGATGCGGGGAATTAGAGGCGGGCAAACAGAGGCGGGGAATCAGATATGGTGAATCAGAGGTGGGGAATCAGAGGTTGTGAATCAGAGATGGGGAATCACAGGCGGGAAATCAGAGGCAGGGAATCAGAGCTGGGGAATCAGAGGCAGGGATTCAGAGCTGGGGAATCAGAGGCAGGGAATCAGAGTTGGGGATTCAGAGGCGGGGAATCAGAGCTGGGGAATCAGAGGCGGGGAATCAGAGGCAGGAATCAGAGGCGGGGAATCAGAGGCAGGGAATCAGATATGGGGATTCAGAGGTGGGGAATCAGAGGTTGGGAATCAGAGGCATGGAATCGGAGGCAGGGAATCAGAGGCAGGGAATCAGATGTGGGGAATCACAGGCGGGGTATCAGAGCTGGGGAATCAGAGTCGGGGAATCAGAGTTTGGGAATCAGAGGCGGGGAATTAGATATGGGGAAACAGAGGCGGGGAATCAGAGGTGGGGAAACAGGGCTGGGTAATCAGAGGCGGGGAATCAGATTTGGGGAATCAGAGGCGGGGAATCAGATATGGGGAATCAGAGGCGGGGAATCAGAGGCGCAGAAAGAGAGGCGGGGCATCAGATATGGGGAATCAGAGGTGGGGAATCAGATATGGCGAAACAGAGGCGGGGAATCAGAGGCGGGGAAACAGAGGTGGGGAATCTGATATGGGGAATCAGAGGTGGCGAATGAAAGGCGGTGAATCAGAGATGGGGAATGAGAGGCGGGGAATCAGAGGCAGGGAATCAAACACGGGGAATCAGAGGTGGGGAATCAGAGCTGGGGAATCAGAGGCGGGGAATCAGAGTTGGGGAATCAGAGGCGGGGAATCAGATATGGGGAAACAAAGGTGGGGAATCAGAGGCAGGGAAACAGAGGTGGGGAATCAGATATGGGGAATCAGAGGTGGGGAATCAGAGGTTGGGAAACAGAGGCAGGGAATCAGAGGCGGGGAGTCAAAGGCGGGAAATCAGAGGCAGGGAATAAGATGTGCGGAATCAGAGATGGGGAATCAGAGGCAGCGAATCAGAGGCGGGGAACCAGAGGCGGGGAATGAGAGGCCGGGAATCAGAGGCCGGGAATGAGAGGCTGGGAATCAGTGGCCGGGAATCAGAGGCCGGGAATCATAGATGGGGAATCAGAGGCGGGGAATCAGAGGCGGGGAATCAGAGGCGCAGAAACAGAGGCGGGGTATCAGATATGGGGAATCAGAGGTGGGGAATCAGATACGGGGAATCAGAGGTGGGGAATCAGAGGCGGTGAATCAGAGGCGGGGAATCAGAGGCGGGGAATCAGAGGCCGGGAATGAGAGGCCGGGAATCAGAGGCCGGGAAATAGAGGCCGGGAATCAGAGATGGGGAATCAGAGGCGGGGAATCAAACACGGGGAATCAGAGCTGGGGAATCAGAGGCGGGGAATCAGAGTTGGGGAATCAGAGGCGGGGAATCAAATATGGTGAAACAGAGGCGGGGAATCAGAGGCGGGGAATCAGAGGCGCAGAAACAGAGGCGGGGTATGAGATATGGGGAATCAGAGGTGGGGAATCAGTGGCGGGGTATCAGAGGCTGGGTATCAGACACGGGGATTCAGAGGCGGGGAATCAGAGATGGGGAATCAGAGGCGGGGAATCAGAGGCAGGGAATCAGACGCGGGGAATCAGAGGCTGGGAATCAGAGCCTGGGAATCAGAGGCGGGGAATCAGAGGCAGGGAAAGAGAGGCGGGGAATCAGATATGGGGACTCAGAGGTGGGGAATCAGAGGTTGGGAATCAGAGGCAGGGAATCAGACGCGGGGAATCAGAGGCAGGGAATCAGAGCCTGGGAATCAGAGGCGGGGTATCAGAGGCGGGGTAACAGAGGCGGGGAATCAGAGGTGGGGAATCAGAGGCGGGGAATCAGATATGGGGTGTCAGAGGCGGGGAATCAGAGGCAGGGAATCAGATGTGCGGAATCAGAGATGGGGAATCAGAGGCGGGGAATCAGAGGCAGGGAATCAGACGCGGGGAATCAGAGGCAGGGAATCAGACCCTGGGAATAAGAGGCGGGGTATCAGAGGCGGGGAAACAGAGGCGGGGAATCAGATATGGGGACTCAGAGGTGGGGAATCAGAGGTAGGGAATCAGAGGAAGGGAATCAGAGGCGGGGAATCAGAGGCGGGGAATCAGAGGCAGGGATTCGGATGTGCGGAATATGAGAAGGGGAATCAGAGGTGGGGAATCAGAGTCCAGGAATCAGAGAAGGGGAATCAGAGGCGGGGAATCAGAGGCGGGAAAACATAGGTGGGGAATCAGATACGGGGTATAAGAGGTGGGGAATCAGAGGCGGTGAATCAGAGATGGGGAATCAGAGGCGGGGAATTAGAGGCTGGAAATCAGACACGGGGAATCAGAGGCTGTGAATCGGAGGCGGAGAATCAGAGGCGGGGAATCAGAGCTGGGGAATCAGAGGCAGGGAATCAGAGTTGGGGATTCAGAGGCGGGTAATCAGATATGGGGAAACAGAGGCGGGGAATTAGAGGCGGGCAAACAGAGGCGGGGAATCAGATATGGTGAATCAGAGGTTTGGAATCAGAGGTTGTGAAACAGAGATGGGGAATCACAGGCGGGAAAT
The DNA here is from genome assembly GCF_036971445.1 of Narcine bancroftii. NCBI lineage: Eukaryota > Metazoa > Chordata > Chondrichthyes > Torpediniformes > Narcinidae > Narcine > Narcine bancroftii. Next base: position 58,837,300 of record NC_091474.1, read on the forward strand.
CAGAGGCAGGAAATCAGAGCTGGCGAATCAGAGGCGGGGAATCAGAGCTGGGGAATCACAGGCGGCGAATCAGAGTTTGGGAATCAGAGGCGGGGAATTAGATTTGGGGAAACAGAGGCGGGGAATCAGAGGTGGGGAAACAGAGCTGGGGAATCAGAGGCGTGGAATCAGAGTTGGGGAATCAGAGGCGGGGAATCAGATATGGGGAATCAGAGGTGGGGAATCAGAGGCGCGGAAAGAGAGGCGTGGAATCAGATATGGGGAATCAGAGGTGGGGATCAGGGGCGGGGTATCAGAGGCTGGGTATCAGACACGGGGATTCAGATGCGGGGAATCAGAGCTGGATAATCAGAGGCGGGGAATCAGAGTTGGGGAATCAGAGGCGGGGAATCAGATATGGGGAAACAGAGGCGGGGAATCAGAGGCGGGGAAACAGAGGCGGGGAATCTGATTGGGGAATCAGAGGTGGCGAATGAAAGGCGGTGAATCAGAGATGGGGAATCAAAGGCGGGGAATCAGAGGCAGGGAATCAAACACGGGGAATCAGAGGTGGGGAATCAGAGCTGGGGAATCAGTGGCGGGGAATCAGAGTTGGGGAATCAGAGGCGGAGAATCAGATATGGGGAAACAGAGGTGGGGAATCAGAGGCAGGGAAACAGAGGTGGGGAATCAGATATGGGGAATCAGAGGTGGGGAATCAAAGGTTTGGAAACAGAGGCAGGGAATCAGAGGCGGGGAGTCAGAGGCGGGGAATCAGATTCAGGGAATCAGATGTGCGGAATCAGAGATGGGGAATCAGAGGCAGCGAATCAGAGGCAGGGAACCAGAGGCGGGGAATCAGAGGCTGGGAATCAGAGGCCGGGAATGAGAGGCCGGGAATCAGAGGCCGGGAATCAGAGGCCGGGAATCAGAGATGGGGAATCAGAGGCGGGGAATCAAACACGGGGAACCAGAGCTGGGGAATCAGAGGCGGGGAATCAGAGTTGGGGAATCAGAGGCGGGGAATCAGATATGGGGAAACAGAGGCGGGGAAACAGAGGCAGGGAATCAAGGCGGGGAGTCAGAGGCGGGGAATCAGAGGCAGGGAATCAGATGTGCGGAATCAGAGATGGGGATTCAGGGGCAGCGAATCAGAGGCGGGGAACCAGAGGCGGGGAATCAGATATGGGGAATCAGAGGTGGGGAATCAGAGGCGCGGAAAGAGAGGCGGGGAATCAGATATGGGGAATCAGAGGTGGGGATCAGGGGCGGGGTATCAGAGGCTGGGTATCAGACACGGGGATTCAGAGGCGGGGAATCAGAGATGGGGAATCAGAGGCGGGGAATCAGAGGCAGGGAATCAGACGCGGGGAATCAGATGCGGGGAATCAGAGCTGGGTAATCAGAGGCGGGGAATCAGAGTTGGGGAATCAGAGGCGGGGAATCAGATATGGGGAAACAGAGGCGGGGAATCAGAGGCGGGGAAACAGAGGCGGGGAATCTGATTGGGGAATCAGAGGTGGCGAATGAAAGGCGGTGAATCAGAGATGGGGAATCAAAGGCGGGGAATCAGAGGCAGGGAATCAAACACGGGGAATCAGAGCTGGGGAATCAGAGCTGGGGAATCAGTGGCGGGGAATCAGAGTTGGGGAATCAGAGGCGGAGAATCAGATATGGGGAAACAGAGGTGGGGAATCAGAGGCAGGGAAACAGAGGTGGGGAATCAGATATGGGGAATCAGAGGTGGGGAATCAAAGGTTTGGAAACAGAGGCAGGGAATCAGAGGCGGGGAGTCAGAGGCGGGGAATCAGATTCAGGGAATCAGATGTGCGGAATCAGAGATGGGGAATCAGAGGCAGCGAATCAGAGGCAGGGAACCAGAGGCGGGGAATCAGAGGCTGGGAATCAGAGGCCGGGAATGAGAGGCCGGGAATCAGAGGCCGGGAATCAGAGGCCGGGAATCAGAGATGGGGAATCAGAGGCGGGGAATCAAACACGGGGAACCAGAGCTGGGGAATCAGAGGCGGGGAATCAGAGTTGGGGAATCAGAGGCGGGGAATCAGATATGGGGAAACAGAGGCGGGGAAACAGAGGCAGGGAATCAGAGGCGGGGAGTCAGAGGCGGGGAATCAGAGGCAGGGAATCAGATGTGCGGAATCAGAGATGGGGATTCAGGGGCAGCGAATCAGAGGCGGGGAACCAGAGGCGGGGAATCAGAGGCCGGGAATCAGAGGCCGGGAATGAGAGGCCGGGAATCAGAGGCCGGGAAATAGAGGCCGGGAATCAGAGATGGGGAATCAGAGGCGGGGAATCAAACACGGGGAATCAGAGCTGGGGAATCAGAGGCGGGGAATCAGAGTTGGGGAATCAGAGGCGGGGAATCAAATATGGTGAAACAGAGGCGGGGAATCAGAGGCGGGGAATCAGAGGCGCAGAAACAGAGGCGGGGTATCAGATATGGGGAATCAGAGGTGGGGAATCAGGGGAGGGGTATCAGAGGCTGGGTATCAGACACGGGGATTCAGGGGCGGGGAATCAGAGATGGGGAATCAGAGGCGTGGAATCAGAGGCAGGGAATCAGACGCGGGGAATCAGAGGCTGGGAATCAGAGCCTGGGAATCAGAGGCGGGGAATCAGAGGCAGGGAAAGAGAGGCGGAAAATCAGATATGGGGACTCAGAGGTGGGGAATCAGAGGTTGGGAATCAGAGGCAGGGAATCAGAGGCGGGGAATCAGAGGCGGGGAATCAGAGGCAGGGTTTCGGATGTGCGGAATCAGAGCTGGGGAATCAGAGGTGGGGAATCAGAGTCCAGGAATCAGAGATGGGGAATCAGAGGCGGGGAATCAGAGGCGGAAAAACATAGGTGGGGAATCAGATACGGCGAATCAGAGGTGGGGAATCAGAGGCGGGTAATCAGAGCTGGGGAATCAGAGGCAGGGAATCAGAGTTGGGGATTCAGAGGCGGGGAATCAGATATGGGGAAACAGAGGCGGGGAATTAGAGGCGGGCAAACAGAGGCGGGGAATCAGATATGGTGAATCAGAGGTGGGGAATCAGAGGTTGTGAATCAGAGATGGGGAATCACAGGCGGGAAATCAGAGGCAGGGAATCAGAGCTGGGGAATCAGAGGCAGGGAATCAGAGCTGGGGAATCAGAGGCAGGGAATCAGAGTTGGGGATTCAGAGGCGGGGAATCAGAGCTGGGGAATCAGAGGCGGGGAATCAGAGGCAGGAATCAGAGGCGCGGAAAGAGAGGCGGGGCATCAGATATGGGGAATCAGAGGTGGGGAATCAGATATGGGGAAACAGAGGCGGGGAATCAGAGGCGGGGAAACAGAGGTGGGGAATCTGATATGGGGAATCAGAGGTGGCGAATGAAAGGCGGTGAATCAGAGATGGGGAATCAGAGGCGGGGAATCAGAGTTGGGGAATCAGAGGTGGGGAATCAGATATTGGGAAACAAAGGTGGGGAATCAGAGGCAGGGAAACAGAGGTGGGGAATCAGATATGGGGAATCAGAGGTGGGGAATCAGAGGTTGGGAAACAGAGGCAGGGAATCAGAGGCGGGGAGTCAAAGGCGGGAAATCAGAGGCAGGGAATAAGATGTGCGGAATCAGAGATGGGAAATCAGAGGCAGCGAATCAGAGGCGGGGAACCAGAGGCGGGGAATGAGAGGCCGGGAATCAGAGGCCGGGAATGAGAGGCTGGGAATCAGTGGCCGGGAATCAGAGGCCGGGAATCATAGATGGGGAATCAGAGGCGGGGAATCAGAGGCGGGGAATCAGAGGCGCAGAAACAGAGGCGGGGTATCAGATATGGGGAATCAGAGGTGGGGAATCAGATACGGGGAATCAGAGGTGGGGAATCAGAGGCGGTGAATCAGAGGCGGGGAATCAGAGGCGGGGAATCAGAGGCCGGGAATGAGAGGCCGGGAATCAGAGGCCGGGAAATAGAGGCCGGGAATCAGAGATGGGGAATCAGAGGCGGGGAATCAAACACGGGGAATCAGAGCTGGGGAATCAGAGGCGGGGAATCAGAGTTGGGGAATCAGAGGCGGGGAATCAAATATGGTGAAACAGAGGCGGGGAATCAGAGGCGGGGAATCAGAGGCGCAGAAACAGAGGCGGGGTATCAGATATGGGGAATCAGAGGTGGGGAATCAGGGGCGGGGTATCAGAGGCTGGGTATCAGACACGGGGATTCAGAGGCGGGGAATCAGAGATGGGGAATCAGAGGCGGGGAATCAGAGGCAGGGAATCAGACGCGGGGAATCAGAGGCTGGGAATCAGAGCCTGGGAATCAGAGGCGGGGAATCAGAGGCAGGGAAAGAGAGGCGGGGAATCAGATATGGGGACTCAGAGGTGGGGAATCAGAGGTTAGGAATCAGAGGCAGGGAATCAGAGGCGGGGAATCAGAGGCGGGGAATCAGAGGCAGGGTTTCGGATGTGCGGAATCAGAGATGGGGAATCAGAGGTGGGGAATCAGAGTCCAGGAATCAGAGATGGGGAATCAGAGGCGGGGAATCAGAGGCGGAAAAACATAGGTGGGGAATCAGATACGGCGAATCAGAGGTGGGGAATCAGAGGCGGTGAATCAGAGATGGGGAATCAGAGGCGGGGAATCAGAGGCTGGAAATCAGACACGGGGAATCAGAGGCTGTGAATCAAAGGCGGGGAATCAGAGGCGGGTAATCAGAGCTGGGGAATCAGAGGCAGGGAATCAGAGTTGGGGATTCAGAGGCGGGGAATCAGATATGGGGAAACAGAGGCGGGGAATTAGAGGCGGGCAAACAGAGGCGGGGAATCAGATATGGTGAATCAGAGGTGGGGAATCAGAGGTTGTGAATCAGAGATGGGGAATCACAGGCGCGAAATCAGAGGCAGGGAATCAGAGCTGGGGAATCAGAGGCAGGGAATCAGAGCTGGGGAATCAGAGGCAGGGAATCAGAGTTGGGGAATCAGAGGCGGGGAATCAGATATGGGGAATCAGAGGCGGGGAATCAGAGGCGCGGAAAGAGAGGCGGGGCATCAGATATGGGGAATCAGAGGTGGGGAATCAGATATGGGGAAACAGAGGCGGGGAATCAGAGGCGGGGAAACAGAGGTGGGGAATCAGAGGCAGGGAAACAGAGGTGGGGAATCAGATATGGGGAATCAGAGGTGGGGAATCAAAGGTTTGGAAACAGAGGCAGGGAATCAGAGGCGGGGAGTCAGAGGCGGGGAATCAGATTCAGGGAATCAGATGTGCGGAATCAGAGATGGGGAATCAGAGGCAGCGAATCAGAGGCAGGGAACCAGAGGCGGGGAATCAGAGGCTGGGAATCAGAGGCCGGGAATGAGAGGCCGGGAATCAGAGGCCGGGAATCAGAGGCCGGGAATCAGAGATGGGGAATCAGAGGCGGGGAATCAAACACGGGGAACCAGAGCTGGGGAATCAGAGGCGGGGAATCAGAGTTGGGGAATCAGAGGCGGGGAATCAGATATGGGGAAACAGAGGCGGGGAAACAGAGGCAGGGAATCAGAGGCGGGGAGTCAGAGGCGGGGAATCAGAGGCAGGGAATCAGATGTGCGGAATCAGAGATGGGGATTCAGGGGCAGCGAATCAGAGGCGGGGAACCAGAGGCGGGGAATCAGAGGCCGGGAATCAGAGGCCGGGAATGAGAGGCCGGGAATCAGAGGCCGGGAAATAGAGGCCGGGAATCAGAGATGGGGAATCAGAGGCGGGGAATCAAACACGGGGAATCAGAGCTGGGGAATCAGAGGCGGGGAATCAGAGTTGGGGAATCAGAGGCGGGGAATCAAATATGGTGAAACAGAGGCGGGGAATCAGAGGCGGGGAATCAGAGGCGCAGAAACAGAGGCGGGGTATCAGATATGGGGAATCAGAGGTGGGGAATCAGGGGAGGGGTATCAGAGGCTGGGTATCAGACACGGGGATTCAGGGGCGGGGAATCAGAGATGGGGAATCAGAGGCGTGGAATCAGAGGCAGGGAATCAGACGCGGGGAATCAGAGGCTGGGAATCAGAGCCTGGGAATCAGAGGCGGGGAATCAGAGGCAGGGAAAGAGAGGCGGAAAATCAGATATGGGGACTCAGAGGTGGGGAATCAGAGGTTGGGAATCAGAGGCAGGGAATCAGAGGCGGGGAATCAGAGGCGGGGAATCAGAGGCAGGGTTTCGGATGTGCGGAATCAGAGCTGGGGAATCAGAGGTGGGGAATCAGAGTCCAGGAATCAGAGATGGGGAATCAGAGGCGGGGAATCAGAGGCGGAAAAACATAGGTGGGGAATCAGATACGGCGAATCAGAGGTGGGGAATCAGAGGCGGGTAATCAGAGCTGGGGAATCAGAGGCAGGGAATCAGAGTTGGGGATTCAGAGGCGGGGAATCAGATATGGGGAAACAGAGGCGGGGAATTAGAGGCGGGCAAACAGAGGCGGGGAATCAGATATGGTGAATCAGAGGTGGGGAATCAGAGGTTGTGAATCAGAGATGGGGAATCACAGGCGGGAAATCAGAGGCAGGGAATCAGAGCTGGGGAATCAGAGGCAGGGAATCAGAGCTGGGGAATCAGAGGCAGGGAATCAGAGTTGGGGATTCAGAGGCGGGGAATCAGAGCTGGGGAATCAGAGGCGGGGAATCAGAGGCAGGAATCAGAGGCGCGGAAAGAGAGGCGGGGCATCAGATATGGGGAATCAGAGGTGGGGAATCAGATATGGGGAAACAGAGGCGGGGAATCAGAGGCGGGGAAACAGAGGTGGGGAATCTGATATGGGGAATCAGAGGTGGCGAATGAAAGGCGGTGAATCAGAGATGGGGAATCAGAGGCGGGGAATCAGAGTTGGGGAATCAGAGGTGGGGAATCAGATATTGGGAAACAAAGGTGGGGAATCAGAGGCAGGGAAACAGAGGTGGGGAATCAGATATGGGGAATCAGAGGTGGGGAATCAGAGGTTGGGAAACAGAGGCAGGGAATCAGAGGCGGGGAGTCAAAGGCGGGAAATCAGAGGCAGGGAATAAGATGTGCGGAATCAGAGATGGGAAATCAGAGGCAGCGAATCAGAGGCGGGGAACCAGAGGCGGGGAATGAGAGGCCGGGAATCAGAGGCCGGGAATGAGAGGCTGGGAATCAGTGGCCGGGAATCAGAGGCCGGGAATCATAGATGGGGAATCAGAGGCGGGGAATCAGAGGCGGGGAATCAGAGGCGCAGAAACAGAGGCGGGGTATCAGATATGGGGAATCAGAGGTGGGGAATCAGATACGGGGAATCAGAGGTGGGGAATCAGAGGCGGTGAATCAGAGGCGGGGAATCAGAGGCGGGGAATCAGAGGCCGGGAATGAGAGGCCGGGAATCAGAGGCCGGGAAATAGAGGCCGGGAATCAGAGATGGGGAATCAGAGGCGGGGAATCAAACACGGGGAATCAGAGCTGGGGAATCAGAGGCGGGGAATCAGAGTTGGGGAATCAGAGGCGGGGAATCAAATATGGTGAAACAGAGGCGGGGAATCAGAGGCGGGGAATCAGAGGCGCAGAAACAGAGGCGGGGTATCAGATATGGGGAATCAGAGGTGGGGAATCAGGGGCGGGGTATCAGAGGCTGGGTATCAGACACGGGGATTCAGAGGCGGGGAATCAGAGATGGGGAATCAGAGGCGGGGAATCAGAGGCAGGGAATCAGACGCGGGGAATCAGAGGCTGGGAATCAGAGCCTGGGAATCAGAGGCGGGGAATCAGAGGCAGGGAAAGAGAGGCGGGGAATCAGATATGGGGACTCAGAGGTGGGGAATCAGAGGTTAGGAATCAGAGGCAGGGAATCAGAGGCGGGGAATCAGAGGCGGGGAATCAGAGGCAGGGTTTCGGATGTGCGGAATCAGAGATGGGGAATCAGAGGTGGGGAATCAGAGTCCAGGAATCAGAGATGGGGAATCAGAGGCGGGGAATCAGAGGCGGAAAAACATAGGTGGGGAATCAGATACGGCGAATCAGAGGTGGGGAATCAGAGGCGGTGAATCAGAGATGGGGAATCAGAGGCGGGGAATCAGAGGCTGGAAATCAGACACGGGGAATCAGAGGCTGTGAATCAAAGGCGGGGAATCAGAGGCGGGTAATCAGAGCTGGGGAATCAGAGGCAGGGAATCAGAGTTGGGGATTCAGAGGCGGGGAATCAGATATGGGGAAACAGAGGCGGGGAATTAGAGGCGGGCAAACAGAGGCGGGGAATCAGATATGGTGAATCAGAGGTGGGGAATCAGAGGTTGTGAATCAGAGATGGGGAATCACAGGCGCGAAATCAGAGGCAGGGAATCAGAGCTGGGGAATCAGAGGCAGGGAATCAGAGCTGGGGAATCAGAGGCAGGGAATCAGAGTTGGGGAATCAGAGGCGGGGAATCAGATATGGGGAATCAGAGGCGGGGAATCAGAGGCGCGGAAAGAGAGGCGGGGCATCAGATATGGGGAATCAGAGGTGGGGAATCAGATATGGGGAAACAGAGGCGGGGAATCAGAGGCGGGGAAACAGAGGTGGGGAATCTGATATGGGGAATCAGAGGTGGCGAATGAAAGGCGGTGAATCAGAGATGGGGAATCAGAGGCGGGGAATCAGAGGCAGGGAATCAAACACGGGGAATCAGAGGTGGGGAATCAGAGCTGGGGAATCAGAGGCGGGGAATCAGAGTTGGGGAATCAGAGGCGGGGAATCAGATATGGGGAAACAAAGGTGGGGAATCAGAGGCAGGGAAACAGAGGTGGGGAATCAGATATGGGGAATCAGAGGTGGGGAATCAGAGGTTGGGAAACAGAGGCAGGGAATCAGAGGCGGGGAGTCAAAGGCGGGAAATCAGAGGCAGGGAATAAGATGTGCAGAATCAGAGATGGGGAATCAGAGGCAGCGAATCAGAGGCGGGGAACCAGAGGCGGGGAATGAGAGGCCGGGAATCAGAGGCCGGGAATGAGAGGCTGGGAATCAGTGGCCGGGAATCAGAGGCCGGGAATCATAGATGGGGAATCAGAGGCGGGGAATCAGAGGCGGGGAATCAGAGGCGCAGAAACAGAGGCGGGGTATCAGATATGGGGAATCAGAGGTGGGGAATCAGATACGGGGAATCAGAGGTGGGGAATCAGAGGCGGTGAATCAGAGGCGGGGAATCAGAGGCGGGGAATCAGAGCTGGGGAATCAGAGGCAGGGAATCAGAGTTGGGGAATCAGAGGCGGGGAATCAGATATGGGGAAACAGAGGCGGGGAATTAGAGGCGGGCAAACAGAGGCGGGGAATCAGATATGGTGAATCAGAGGTGGGGAATCAGAGGTTGTGAATCAGAGATGGGGAATCACAGGCGGGAAATCAGAGGCAGGGAATCAGAGCTGGGGAATCAGAGGCGGGGAATCAGAGCTGGGGAATCAGAGGCAGGGAATCAGAGTTGGGGATTCAGAGGCGGGGAATCAGAGCTGGGGAATCAGAGGCGGGGAATCAGAGGCAGGGAATCAGAGGCGGGGAATCAGAGGCAGGGAATCAGATATGGGGATTCAGAGGTGGGGAATCAGAGGTTGGGAATCAGAGGCAGGGAATCGGAGGGAGGGAATCAGAGGCAGGGAATCAGATGTGGGGAATCGGAGGCGGGGAATCAGAGCTGGGGAATCAGAGGCGGGGAATCAGAGTTTGGGAATCAGAGGCGGGGAATTAGATATGGGGAAACAGAGGCGGTGAATCAGAGGTGGGGAAACAGAGCTGGTGAATCAGAGGCGGGGAATCAGAGTTGGGGAATCAGAGGCGGGGAATCAGATATGGGGAATCAGAGGCGGGGAATCAGAGGCGCGGAAAGAGAGGCGGGGAATCAGATATGGGGAATCAGAGGTGGGGAATCCGGGGCGGGGTATCAGAGACTGGGTATCAGACACGGGGATTCAGAGGCGGGGAATCAGAGGCGGGGAATCAGAGCTGGGGAATCAGAGGCGGGGAATCAGAGTTGGGGAATCAGAGGCGGGGAATCAGATATGGGGAAACAGAGGCGGGGAATCAGAGGCGGGGAAACAGAGGCGGGGTATCTGATATGGGGAATCAGAGGTGGCGAATGAAAGGAAGTGAATCAGAGATGGGGAATCAGAGGTGAGGAATCAGAGGCAGGGAATCAAACACGGTGAATCAGAGGCAGGGAATCAGAGCTGGGGTATCAGAGGCGGGGAATCAGAGTTTGGGAATCAGAGGCGGGGAATTAGATATGGGGAAACAGAGGCGGGGAATCAGAGGCGGGGAAACAGAGCTGGGGAATCAGAGGCGGGGAGTCAGAGTTGGGGAATCAGAGGCGGGTAATCAGATATGGGAAATCAGAGGCGGGGAATCAGAGGCGCGGAAAGATAGGCGGGAAATCAGATATGGGGAATCAGAGGCGCAGAAACAGAGGCGGGGTATCAGATATGGGGAATCAGAGGTGGGGAATCAGATACGGGGAATCAGAGGTGGGGAATCAGAGGCGGTGAATCAGAGGCGGGGAATCAGAGGCGGGGAATCAGAGGCCGGGAATGAGAGGCCGGGAATCAGAGGCCGGGAAATAGAGGCCGGGAATCAGAGATGGGGAATCAGAGGCGGGGAATCAAACACGGGGAATCAGAGCTGGGGAATCAGAGGCGGGGAATCAGAGTTGGGGAATCAGAGGCGGGGAATCAAATATGGTGAAACAGAGGCGGGGAATCAGAGGCGGGGAATCAGAGGCGCAGAAACAGAGGCGGGGTATCAGATATGGGGAATCAGAGGTGGGGAATCAGGGGCGGGGTATCAGAGGCTGGGTATCAGACACGGGGATTCAGAGGCGGGGAATCAGAGATGGGGAATCAGAGGCGGGGAATCAGAGGCAGGGAATCAGACGCGGGGAATCAGAGGCTGGGAATCAGAGCCTGGGAATCAGAGGCGGGGAATCAGAGGCAGGGAAAGAGAGGCGGGGAATCAGATATGGGGACTCAGAGGTGGGGAATCAGAGGTTAGGAATCAGAGGCAGGGAATCAGAGGCGGGGAATCAGAGGCGGGGAATCAGAGGCAGGGTTTCGGATGTGCGGAATCAGAGATGGGGAATCAGAGGTGGGGAATCAGAGTCCAGGAATCAGAGATGGGGAATCAGAGGCGGGGAATCAGAGGCGGAAAAACATAGGTGGGGAATCAGATACGGCGAATCAGAGGTGGGGAATCAGAGGCGGTGAATCAGAGATGGGGAATCAGAGGCGGGGAATCAGAGGCTGGAAATCAGACACTGGGAATCAGAGGCTGTGAATCAAAGGCGGGGAATCAGAGGCGGGTAATCAGAGCTGGGGAATCAGAGGCAGGGAATCAGAGTTGGGGATTCAGAGGCGGGGAATCAGATATGGGGAAACAGAGGCGGGGAATTAGAGGCGGGCAAACAGAGGCGGGGAATCAGATATGGTGAATCAGAGGTGGGGAATCAGAGGTTGTGAATCAGAGATGGGGAATCACAGGCGGGAAATCAGAGGCAGGGAATCAGAGCTGGGGAATCAGAGGCAGGGAATCAGAGCTGGGGAATCAGAGGCAGGGAATCAGAGTTGGGGAATCAGAGGCGGGGAATCAGAGGCGGGGAATCAGAGGCGGGGAATCAGAGGCGCGGAAAGAGAGGCGGGGCATCAGATATGGGGAATCAGAGGTGGGGAATCAGATATGGGGAAACAGAGGCGGGGAATCAGAGGCGGGGAAACAGAGGAGGGGAATCTGATATGGGGAATCAGAGGTGGCGAATGAAAGGCGGTGAATCAGAGATGGGGAATCAGAGGCGGGGAATCAGAGGCAGGGAATCAAACACGGGGAATCAGAGGTGGGGAATCAGAGCTGGGGAATCAGAGGCGGGGAATCAGAGTTGGGGAATCAGAGGCGGGGAATCAGATATGGGGAAACAAAGGTGGGGAATCAGAGGCAGGGAAACAGAGGTGGGGAATCAGATATGGGGAATCAGAGGTGGGGAATCAGAGGTTGGGAAACAGAGGCAGGGAATCAGAGGCGGGGAGTCAAAGGCGGGAAATCAGAGGCATGGAATAAGATGTGCGGAATCAGAGATGGGGAATCAGAGGCAGCGAATCAGAGGCGGGGAACCAGAGGCGGGGAATGAGAGGCCGGGAATCAGAGGCCGGGAAAGAGAGGCTGGGAATCAGTGGCCGGGAATCAGAGGCCGGGAATCATAGATGGGGAATCAGAGGCGGGGAATCAGAGGCGGGGAATCAGAGGCGCAGAAACAGAGGCGGGGTATCAGATATGGGGAATCAGAGGTGGGGAATCAGATACGGGGAATCAGAGGTGGGGAATCAGAGGCGGTGAATCAGAGGCGGGGAATCAGAGGCGGGGAATCAGAGCTGGGGAATCAGAGGCAGGGAATCAGAGTTGGGGAATCAGAGGCGGGGAATCAGATATGGGGAAACAGAGGCGGGGAATTAGAGGCGGGCAAACAGAGGCGGGGAATCAGATATGGTGAATCAGAGTTGGGGAATCAGAGGTTGTGAATCAGAGATGGGGAATCACAGGCGGGAAATCAGAGGCAGGGAATCAGAGCTGGGGAATCAGAGGCGGGGAATCAGAGCTGGGGAATCAGAGGCAGGGAATCAGAGTTGGGGATTCAGAGGCGGGGAATCAGAGCTGGGGAATCAGAGGTGGGGAATCAGAGGCAGGGAATCAGAGGCGGAGAATCAGAGGCAGGGAATCAGATATGGGGATTCAGAGGTGGGGAATCAGAGGTTGGGAATCAGAGGCAGGGAATCGGAGGGAGGGAATCAGAGGCAGGGAATCAGATGTGGGGAATCAGAGGCGGGGAATCAGAGCTGGGGAATCAGAGGCGGGGAATCAGAGTTTGGGAATCAGAGGCGGGGAATTAGATATGGGGAAACAGAGGCGGGGAATCAGAGGTGGGGAAACAGAGCTGGTGAATCAGAGGCGGGGAATCAGAGTTGGGGAATCAGAGGCGGGGAATCAGATATGGGGAATCAGAGGCGGGGAATCAGAGGCGCGGAAAGAGAGGCGGGGAATCAGATATGGGGAATCAGAGGTGGGGAATCCGGGGCGGGGTATCAGAGACTGGGTATCAGACACGGGGATTCAGAGGCGGGGAATCAGAGGCGGGGAATCAGAGCTGGGGAATCAGAGGCGGGGAATCAGAGTTGGGGAATCAGAGGCGGGGAATCAGATATGGGGAAACAGAGGCGGAGAATCAGAGGCGGGGAAACAGAGGCGGGGTATCTGATATGGGGAATCAGAGGTGGCGAATGAAAGGAAGTGAATCAGAGATGGGGAATCAGAGGTGGGGAATCAGAGGCATGGAATCAAACACGGTGAATCAGAGGCAGGGAATCAGAGCTGGGGTATCAGAGGCGGGGAATCAGAGTTTGGGAATCAGAGGCGGGGAATTAGATATGGGGAAACAGAGGCGGGGAATCAGAGGCGGGGAAACAGAGCTGGGGAATCAGAGGCGGGGAGTCAGAGTTGGGGAATCAGAGGCGGGTAATCAGATATGGGGAATCAGAGGCGGGGAATCAGAGTCGCGGAAAGATAGGCGGGAAATCAGATATGGGGAATCAGAGGCGGGGAATCAGAGCTGGGGAATCAGAGGCAGGGAATCAGAGTTGGGGATTCAGAGGCAGGGAATCAGAGCTGGGGAATCAGAGGCGGGGAATCTGAGGCAGGGAATCAGAGGCGGGGAATCAGAGGCAGGGAATCAGATATGGGGATTCAGAGGTGGGGAATCAGAGGTTGGGAATCAGAGGCAGGGAATCGGAGGCAGGGAATCAGAGGCAGGGAATCAGATGTGGGGAATCAGAGGCGGGGAATCAGAGCTGGGGAATCAGAGGCGGGGAATCAGAGGCGCAGAAACAGAGGCGGGGTATCAGATATGGGGAATCAGAGGTGGGGAATCAGATACGGGGAATCAGAGGTGGGGAATCAGAGGCGGTGAATCAGAGGCGGGGAATCAGAGGCGGGGAATCAGAGCTGGGGAATCAGAGGCCGGGAATCAGAGTTGGGGATTCAGAGGCGGGGAATCAGATATGGGGAAACAGAGGCGGGGAATTAGAGGCGGGCAAACAGAGGCGGGGAATCAGATATGGTGAATCAGAGGTGGGGAATCAGAGGTTGTGAATCAGAGATGGGGAATCACAGGCGGGAAATCAGAGGCAGGGAATCAGAGCTGGGGAATCAGAGGCGGGGAATCAGAGCTGGGGAATCAGAGGCAGGGAATCAGAGTTGGGGATTCAGAGGCGGGGAATCAGAGCTGGGGAATCAGAGGCGGGGAATCAGAGGCAGGGAATCAGAGGCGGGGAGTCAGAGGCAGGGAATCAGATATGGGGATTCAGAGGTGGGGAATCAGAGGTTGGGAATCAGAGGCAGGGAATCGGAGGCAGGGAATCAGAGGCAGGGAATCAGATGTGGGGAATCAGAGGCGGGGAATCAGAGCTGGGGAATCAGAGGCGGGGAATCAGAGTTTGGGAATCAGAGGCGGGGAATTAGATATGGGGAAACAGAGGCGGGGAATCAGAGGTGGGGAAACAGAGCTGGTGAATCAGAGGCGGGGAATCAGAGATGGGGAATCAGAGGCGGGGAATCAGAGTTGGGGAATCAGAGGCGGGGAATCAGATATGGGGAAACAAAGGTGGGGAATCAGAGGCAGGGAAACAGAGGTGGGGAATCAGAGGCAGGGAATCAAACACGGGGAATCAGAGGTGGGGAATCAGAGCTGGGGAATCAGAGGCGGGGAATCAGAGTTGGGGAATCAGAGGCGGGGAATCAGATATGGGGAATCAGAGGTGGGGAATCAGAGGTTGGGAAACAGAGGCAGGGAATCAGAGGCGGGGAGTCAAAGGCGGGAAATCAGAGGCAGGGAATAAGATGTGCGGAATCAGAGATGGGGAATCAGAGGCAGCGAATCAGAGGCGGGGAACCAGAGGCGGGGAATGAGAGGCCGGGAATCAGAGGCCGGGAATGAGAGGCTGGGAATCAGTGGCCGGGAATCAGAGGCCGGGAATCATAGATGGGGAATCAGAGGCGGGGAATCAGAGGCGGGGAATCAGAGGCGCAGAAACAGAGGCGGGGTATCAGATATGGGGAATCAGAGGTGGGGAATCAGATACGGGGAATCAGAGGTGGGGAATCAGAGGCGGTGAATCAGAGGCGGGGAATCAGAGGCGGGGAATCAGAGGCCGGGAATGAGAGGCCGGGAATCAGAGGCCGGGAAATAGAGGCCGGGAATCAGAGATGGGGAATCAGAGGCGGGGAATCAAACACGGGGAATCAGAGCTGGGGAATCAGAGGCGGGGAATCAGAGTTTGGGAATCAGAGGCGGGGAATCAAATATGGTGAAACAGAGGCGGGTAATCAGAGGCGGGGAATCAGAGGCGCAGAAACAGAGGCGGGGTATCAGATATGGGGAATCAGAGGTGGGGAATCAGGGGCGGGGTATCAGAGGCTGGGTATCAGACACGGGGATTCAGAGGCGGGGAATCAGAGATGGGGAATCAGAGGCGGGGAATCAGAGGCAGGGAATCAGACGCAGGGAATCAGAGGCTGGGAATCAGAGCCTGGGAATCAGAGGCGGGGAATCAGAGGCAGGGAAAGAGAGGCGGGGAATCAGATATGGGGACTCAGAGGTGGGGAATCAGAGGTTGGGAATCAGAGGCAGGGAATCAGAGGCGGGGAATCAGAGTTGGGGAATCAGAGGCGGGGAATCAGATATGGGGAATCAGAGGCGGGGAATCAGAGGCGCGGAAAGAGAGGCGGGGCATCAGATATGGGGAATCAGAGGTGGGGAATCAGAGTCCAGGAATCAGAGATGGGGAATCAGAGGCGGGGAATCAGAGGCGGAAAAACATAGGTGGGGAATCAGATACGGCGAATCAGAGGTGGGGAATCAGAGGCGGTGAATCAGAGATGGGGAATCAGAGGCGGGGAATCAGAGGCTGGAAATCAGACACGGGGAATCAGAGGCTGTGAATCAAAGGCGGGGAATCAGAGGCGGGTAATCAGAGCTGGGGAATCAGAGGCAGGGAATCAGAGTTGGGGATTCAGAGGCGGGGAATCAGATATGGGGAAACAGAGGCGGGGAATTAGAGGCGGGCAAACAGAGGCGGGGAATCAGATATGGTGAATCAGAGGTGGGGAATCAGAGGTTGTGAATCAGAGATGGGGAATCACAGGCGGGAAATCAGAGGCAGGGAATCAGAGCTGGGGAATCAGAGGCAGGGAATCAGAGCTGGGGAATCAGAGGCAG
The DNA here is from genome assembly GCF_036971445.1 of Narcine bancroftii. Taxonomy (NCBI): domain Eukaryota; kingdom Metazoa; phylum Chordata; class Chondrichthyes; order Torpediniformes; family Narcinidae; genus Narcine; species Narcine bancroftii. The sequence continues at coordinate 58,853,514 of NC_091474.1, forward strand.
GGAATCAGAGCTGGGGAATCAGAGGCAGGGAATCAGAGTTGGGGAATCAGAGGCGGGGAATCAGATATGGGGAATCAGAGGCGGGGAATCAGAGGCGCGGAAAGAGAGGCGGGGCATCAGATATGGGGAATCAGAGGTGGGGAATCAGATATGGGGAAACAGAGGCGGGGAATCAGAGGCGGGGAAACAGAGGTGGGGAATCTGATATGGGGAATCAGAGGTGGCGAATGAAAGGCGGTGAATCAGAGATGGGGAATCAGAGGCGGGGAATCAGAGGCAGGGAATAAAACACGGGGAATCAGAGGTGGGGAATCAGAGCTGGGGAATCAGAGGCGGGGAATCAGAGTTGGGGAATCAGAGGCGGGGAATCAGATATGGGGAAACAAAGGTGGGGAATCAGAGGCAGGGAAACAGAGGTGGGGAATCAGATATGTGGAATCAGAGGTGGGGAATCAGAGGTTGGGAAACAGAGGCAGGGAATCAGAGGCGGGGAGTCAAAGGCGGGAAATCAGAGGCAGGGAATAAGATGTGCGGAATCAGAGATGGGGAATCAGAGGCAGCGAATCAGAGGCGGGGAACCAGAGGCGGGGAATGAGAGGCCGGGAATCAGAGGCCGGGAATGAGAGGCTGGGAATCAGTGGCCGGGAATCAGAGGCCGGGAATCATAGATGGGGAATCAGAGGCGGGGAATCAGAGGCGGTGAATCAGAGGCGGGGAATCAGAGGCGGGGAATCAGAGCTGGGGAATCAGAGGCAGGGAATCAGAGTTGGGGATTCAGAGGCGGGGAATCAGATATGGGGAAACAGAGGCGGGGAATTAGAGGCGGGCAAACAGAGGCGGGGAATCAGATATGGTGAATCAGAGGTGGGGAATCAGAGGTTGTGAATCAGAGATGGGGAATCACAGGCGGGAAATCAGAGGCAGGGAATCAGAGCTGGGGAATCAGAGGCGGGGAATCAGAGCTGGGGAATCAGAGGCAGGGAATCAGAGTTGGGGATTCAGAGGCGGGGAATCAGAGCTGGGGAATCAGAGGCGGGGAATCAGAGGCAGGGAATCAGAGGCGGGGAATCAGAGGCAGGGAATCAGATATGGGGATTCAGAGGTGGGGAATCAGAGGTTGGGAATCAGAGGCAGGGAATCGGAGGCAGGGAATCAGAGGCAGGGAATCAGATGTGGGGAATCAGAGGCGGGGAATCAGAGCTGGGGAATCAGAGGCGGGGAATCAGAGTTTGGGAATCAGAGGCGGGGAATTAGATATGGGGAAACAGAGGCGGGGAATCAGAGGTGGGGAAACAGAGCTGGTGAATCAGAGGCGGGGAATCAGAGTTGGGGAATCAGAGGCGGGGAATCAGATATGGGGAATCAGAGGCGGGGAATCAGAGGCGCGGAAAGAGAGGCGGGGAATCAGATATGGGGAATCAGAGGTGGGGAATCCGGGGCGGGGTATCAGAGACTGGGTATCAGACACGGGGATTCAGAGGCGGGGAATCAGAGGCGGGGAATCAGAGCTGGGGAATCAGAGGCGGGGAATCAGAGTTGGGGAATCAGAGGCGGGGAATCAGATATGGGGAAACAGAGGCGGTGAATCAGAGGCGGGGAAACAGAGGCGGGAATCTGATATGGGGAATCAGAGGTGGCGAATGAAAGGAAGTGAATCAGAGATGGGGAATCAGAGGTGGGGAATCAGAGGCAGGGAATCAAACACGGTGAATCAGAGGCAGGGAATCAGAGCTGGGGTATCAGAGGCGGGGAATCAGAGTTTGGGAATCAGAGGCGGGGAATTAGATATGGGGAAACAGAGGCGGGGAATCAGAGGCGGGGAAACAGAGCTGGGGAATCAGAGGCGGGGAGTCAGAGTTGGGGAATCAGAGGCGGGTAATCAGATATGGGGAATCAGAGGCGGGGAATCAGAGGCGCGGAAAGATAGGCGGGAAATCAGATATGGGGAATCAGAGGCGGGAAATCAGAGCTGGGGAATCAGAGGCAGGGAATCAGAGTTGGGGATTCAGAGGTGGGGAATCAGAGCTGGGGAATCAGAGGCGGGGAATCAGAGGCAGGGAATCAGAGGCGGGGAATCAGAGGCAGGGAATCAGATATGGGGATTCAGAGGTGGGGAATCAGAGGTTGGGAATCAGAGGCAGGGAATCGGAGGCAGGGAATCAGAGGCAGGGAATCAGATGTGGGGAATCAGAGGCGGGGAATCAGAGCTGGGGAATCAGAGGCGGGGAATCAGAGGCGCAGAAACAGAGGCGGGGTATCAGATATGGGGAATCAGAGGTGGGGAATCAGATACGGGGAATCAGAGGTGGGGAATCAGAGGCGGTGAATCAGAGGCGGGGAATCAGAGGCGGGGAATCAGAGCTGGGGAATCAGAGGCCGGGAATCAGAGTTGGGGATTCAGAGGCGGGGAATCAGATATGGGGAAACAGAGGCGGGGAATTAGAGGCGGGCAAACAGAGGCGGGGAATCAGATATGGTGAATCAGAGGTGGGGAATCAGAGGTTGTGAATCAGAGATGGGGAATCACAGGCGGGAAATCAGAGGCAGGGAATCAGAGTTGGGGATTCAGAGGCGGGGAATCAGAGCTGGGGAATCAGAGGCGGGGAATCAGAGGCAGGGAATCAGAGGCGGGGAATCAGAGGCAGGGAATCAGATATGGGGATTCAGAGGTGGGGAATCAGAGGTTGGGAATCAGAGGCAGGGAATCGGAGGCAGGGAATCAGAGGCAGGGAATCAGATGTGGGGAATCAGAGGCGGGGAATCAGAGCTGGGGAATCAGAGGCGGGGAATCAGAGTTTGGGAATCAGAGGCGGGGAATTAGATATGGGGAAACAGAGGCGGGGAATCAGAGGTGGGGAAACAGAGCTGGTGAATCAGAGGCGGGGAATCAGAGTTGGGGAATCAGAGGCGGGGAATCAGATATGGGGAATCAGAGGCGGGGAATCAGAGGCGCGGAAAGAGAGGCGGGGAATCAGATATGGGGAATCAGAGGTGGGGAATCCGGGGCGGGGTATCAGAGACTGGGTATCAGACACGGGGATTCAGAGGCGGGGAATCAGAGGCGGGGAATCAGAGCTGGGGAATCAGAGGCGGGGAATCAGAGTTGGGGAATCAGAGGCGGGGAATCAGATATGGGGAAACAGAGGCGGTGAATCAGAGGCGGGGAAACAGAGGCGGGGAATCTGATATGGGGAATCAGAGGTGGCGAATGAAAGGAAGTGAATCAGAGATGGGGAATCAGAGGTGGGGAATCAGAGGCAGGGAATCAAACACGGTGAATCAGAGGCAGGGAATCAGAGCTGGGGTATCAGAGGCGGGGAATCAGAGTTTGGGAATCAGAGGCGGGGAATTAGATATGGGGAAACAGAGGCGGGGAATCAGAGGCGGGGAAACAGAGCTGGGGAATCAGAGGCGGGGAGTCAGAGTTGGGGAATCAGAGGCGGGTAATCAGATATGGGGAATCAGAGGCGGGGAATCAGAGGCGCGGAAAGATAGGCGGGAAATCAGATATGGGGAATCAGAGGCGGGGAATCAGAGCTGGGGAATCAGAGGCAGGGAATCAGAGTTGGGGATTCAGAGGCGGGGAATCAGAGCTGGGGAATCAGAGGCGGGGAATCAGAGGCAGGGAATCAGAGGCGGGGAATCAGAGGCAGGGAATCAGATATGGGGATTCAGAGGTGGGGAATCAGAGGTTGGGAATCAGAGGCAGGGAATCGGAGGCAGGGAATCAGAGGCAGGGAATCAGATGTGGGGAATCAGAGGCGGGGAATCAGAGCTGGGGAATCAGAGGCGGGGAATCAGAGGCGCAGAAACAGAGGCGGGGTATCAGATATGGGGAATCAGAGGTGGGGAATCACATACGGGGAATCAGAGGTGGGGAATCAGAGGCGGTGAATCAGAGGCGGGGAATCAGAGGCGGGGAATCAGAGCTGGGGAATCAGAGGCCGGGAATCAGAGTTGGGGATTCAGAGGCGGGGAATCAGATATGGGGAAACAGAGGCGGGGAATTAGAGGCGGGCAAACAGAGGCGGGGAATCAGATATGGTGAATCAGAGGTGGGGAATCAGAGGTTGTGAATCAGAGATGGGGAATCACAGGCGGGAAATCAGAGGCAGGGAATCAGAGCTGGGGAATCAGAGGCGGGGAATCAGAGCTGGGGAATCAGAGGCAGGGAATCAGAGTTGGGGATTCAGAGGCGGGGAATCAGAGCTGGGGAATCAGAGGCGGGGAATCAGAGGCAGGGAATCAGAGGCGGGGAGTCAGAGGCAGGGAATCAGATATGGGGATTCAGAGGTGTGGAATCAGAGGTTGGGAATCAGAGGCAGGGAATCGGAGGCAGGGAATCAGAGGCAGGGAATCAGATGTGGGGAATCAGAGGCGGGGAATCAGAGCTGGGGAATCAGAGGCGGGGAATCAGAGTTTGGGAATCAGAGGCGGGGAATTAGATATGGGGAAACAGAGGCGGGGAATCAGAGGTGGGGAAACAGAGCTGGTGAATCAGAGGCGGGGAATCAGAGATGGGGAATCAGAGGCGGGGAAACAGATATGGGGAATCAGAGGCGGGGAATCAGAGGCGCGGAAAGAGAGGCGGGGAATCAGATATGAGGAATCAGAGGTGGGGAATCAGGGGCGGGGAATGAGAGGCCGGGAATCAGAGGCCGGGGAATCAGAGGCGGGGAATCAGAGATGGGGAATCAAAGGCTGGGAATCAAACACGGGGAATCAGAGCTGGGAATCAGAGGCGGGGAATCAGAGTTGGGGAATCAGATATGAGGAATCAGAGGTGGGGAATCAGGGGCGGGGAATCAGTGGCAGGGAATCAGAGGCGGGGAATCAGATACGGGGAATCAGAGGCAGGGAATCAGACACGGGGAATCAGAGGCGGGGAATCAGAGATGGGGAATCAGAGGCGGTGAATCAGAGGCAGGGAATCGGATGCCGGGAATCAGAGGCGGGGAATCAGAGCTGGGGAATCAGAGACGGGGAATCAGAGTTGGGGAATCAGAGGCGGGGAATCAGATATGGTGAATCAGAGGTGGGGAATCAGATACGGGGAATCAGAGGTGGGGAATCAGAGGCGGTGAATCAGAGGCGGGGAATCAGAGGCGGGGAATCAGAGCTGGGGAATCAGAGGCAGGGAATCAGAGTTGGGGAATCAGAGGCGGGGAATCAGATATGGGGAAACAGAGGCGGGGAATTAGAGGCGGGCAAACAGAGGCGGGGAATCAGATATGGTGAATCAGAGGTGGGGAATCAGAGGTTGTGAATCAGAGATGGGGAATCACAGGCGGGAAATCAGAGGCAGGGAATCAGAGCTGGGGAATCAGAGGCGGGGAATCAGAGCTGGGGAATCAGAGGCAGGGAATCAGAATTGGGGATTCAGAGGCGGGGAATCAGAGCTGGGGAATCAGAGGCGGGGAATCAGAGGCAGGGAATCAGAGGCGGGGAATCGGAGGCAGGGAATCAGATATGGGGATTCACTGATGGGGAATCAGAGGTTGGGAATCAGAGGCAGGGAATCGGAGGGAGGGAATCAGAGGCAGGGAATCAGATGTGGGGAATCAGAGGCGGGGAATCAGAGCTGGGGAATCAGAGGCGGGGAATCAGAGTTTGGGAATCAGAGGCGGGGAATTAGATATGGGGAAACAGAGGCGGGGAATCAGAGGTGGGGAAACAGAGCTGGTGAATCAGAGGCGGGGAATCAGAGTTGGGGAATCAGAGGCGGGGAATCAGATATGGGGAATCAGAGGTGGGGAATCAGAGGCGCGGAAAGAGAGGCGGGGAATCAGATATGGGGAATCAGAGGTGGGGAATCCGGGGCGGGGTATCAGAGACTGGGTATCAGACACGGGGATTCAGAGGCGGGGAATCAGAGGCGGGGAATCAGAGCTGGGGAATCAGAGGCGGGGAATCAGATTTGGGGAATCAGAGGCGGGGAATCAGATATGGGGAAACAGAGGCGGGGAATCAGAGGCGGGGAAACAGAGGCGGGGTATCTGATATGGGGAATCAGAGGTGGCGAATGAAAGGAAGTGAATCAGAGATGGGGAATCAGAGGTGGGGAATCAGAGGCAGGGAATCAAACACGGTGAATCAGAGGCAGGGAATCAGAGCTGGGGTATCAGAGGCGGGGAATCAGAGTTTGGGAATCAGAGGCGGGGAATTAGATATGGGGAAACAGAGGCGGGGAATCAGAGGCGGGGAAACAGAGCTGGGGAATCAGAGGCGGGGAGTCAGAGTTGGGGAATCAGAGGCGGGTAATCAGATATGGGGAATCAGAGGCGGGGAATCAGAGGCGCGGAAAGATAGGCGGGAAATCAGATATGGGGAATCAGAGGCGGGGAATCAGAGCTGGGGAATCAGAGGCAGGGAATCAGAGGCGGGGAAACAGATATGGGGAATCAGAGGCGGGGAATCTGAGGCGCGGAAAGAGAGGCGGGGAATCAGATATGGGGAATCAGAGGTGGGGAATCAGGGGCGGGGAATGAGAGGCCGGGAATCAGAGGCCGGGGAATCAGAGGCGGGGAATCAGAGATGGGGAATCAAAGGCTGGGAATCAAACACGGGGAATCAGAGCTGGGAATCAGAGGCGGGGAATCAGAGTTGGGGAATCAGATATGAGGAATCAGAGGTGGGGAATCAGGGGCGGGGAATCAGTGGCAGGGAATCAGAGGCGGGGAATCAGATACGGGGAATCAGAGGCAGGGAATCAGACACGGGGAATCAGAGGCGGGGAATCAGAGATGGGGAATCAGAGGCGGTGAATCAGAGGCAGGGAATCGGATGCCGGGAATCAGAGGCGGGGAATCAGAGCTGGGGAATCAGAGGCGGGGAATCACAGTTGGGGAATCAGAGGCGGGGAATCAGATATGGTGAATCAGAGGTGGGGAATCAGATACGGGGAATCAGAGGTGGGGAATCAGAGGCGGTGAATCAGAGGCGGGGAATCAGAGGCGGGGAATCAGAGCTGGGGAATCAGAGGCAGGGAATCAGAGTTGGGGAATCAGAAGCGGGGAATCAGATATGGGGAAACAGAGGCGGGGAATTAGAGGCGGGCAAACAGAGGCGGGGAATCAGATATGGTGAATCAGAGGTGGGGAATCAGAGGTTGTGAATCAGAGATGGGGAATCACAGGCGGGAAATCAGAGGCAGGGAATCAGAGCTGGGGAATCAGAGGCGGGGAATCAGAGCTGGGGAATCAGAGGCAGGGAATCAGAATTGGGGATTCAGAGGCGGGGAATCAGAGCTGGGGAATCAGAGGCGGGGAATCAGAGGCAGGGAATCAGAGGCGGGGAATCAGAGGCAGGGAATCAGAGGCGGGGATTCACTGATGGGGAATCAGAGGTTGGGAATCAGAGGCAGGGAATCGGAGGGAGGGAATCAGAGGCAGGGAATCAGATGTGGGGAATCAGAGGCGGGGAATCAGAGCTGGGGAATCAGAGGCGGGGAATCAGAGGCGCAGAGACAGAGGCGGGGTATCAGATATGGGGAATCAGAGGTGGGGAATCAGATACGGGGAATCAGAGGTGGGGAATCAGAGGCGGTGAATCAGAGGCGGGGAATCAGAGGCGGGGAATCAGAGCTGGGGAATCAGAGGCCGGGAATCAGAGTTGGGGATTCAGAGGCGGGGAATCAGATATGGGGAAACAGAGGCGGGGAATTAGAGGCGGGCAAACAGAGGCGGGGAATCAGATATGGTGAATCAGAGGTGGGGAATCAGAGGTTGTGAATCAGAGATGGGGAATCACAGGCGGGAAATCAGAGGCAGGGAATCAGAGCTGGGGAATCAGAGGCGGGGAATCAGAGCTGGGGAATCAGAGGCAGGGAATCAGAGTTGGGGATTCAGAGGCGGGGAATCAGAGCTGGGGAATCAGAGGCGGGGAATCAGAGGCAGGGAATCAGAGGCGGGGAGTCAGAGGCAGGGAATCAGATATGGGGATTCAGAGGTGGGGAATCAGAGGTTGGGAATCAGAGGCAGGGAATCGGAGGCAGGGAATCAGAGGCAGGGAATCAGATGTGGGGAATCAGAGGCGGGGAATCAGAGCTGGGGAATCAGAGGCGGGGAATCAGAGTTTGGGAATCAGAGGCGGGGAATTAGATATGGGGAAACAGAGGCGGGGAATCAGAGGTGGGGAAACAGAGCTGGTGAATCAGAGGCGGGGAATCAGAGATGGGGAATCAGAGGCGGGGAATCAGAGTTGGGGAATCAGAGGCGGGGAATCAGATATGGGGAAACAAAGGTGGGGAATCAGAGGCAGGGAAACAGAGGTGGGGAATCAGAGGCAGGGAATCAAACACGGGGAATCAGAGGTGGGGAATCAGAGCTGGGGAATCAGAGGCGGGGAATCAGAGTTGGGGAATCAGAGGCGGGGAATCAGATATGGGGAATCAGAGGTGGGGAATCAGAGGTTGGGAAACAGAGGCAGGGAATCAGAGGCGGGGAGTCAAAGGCGGGAAATCAGAGGCAGGGAATAAGATGTGCGGAATCAGAGATGGGGAATCAGAGGCAGCGAATCAGAGGCGGGGAACCAGAGGCGGGGAATGAGAGGCCGGGAATCAGAGGCCGGGAATGAGAGGCTGGGAATCAGTGGCCGGGAATCAGAGGCCGGGAATCATAGATGGGGAATCAGAGGCGGGGAATCAGAGGCGGGGAATCAGAGGCGCAGAAACAGAGGCGGGGTATCAGATATGGGGAATCAGAGGTGGGGAATCAGATACGGGGAATCAGAGGTGGGGAATCAGAGGCGGTGAATCAGAGGCGGGGAATCAGAGGCGGGGAATCAGAGGCCGGGAATGAGAGGCCGGGAATCAGAGGCCGGGAAATAGAGGCCGGGAATCAGAGATGGGGAATCAGAGGCGGGGAATCAAACACGGGGAATCAGAGCTGGGGAATCAGAGGCGGGGAATCAGAGTTTGGGAATCAGAGGCGGGGAATCAAATATGGTGAAACAGAGGCGGGGAATCAGAGGCGGGGAATCAGAGGCGCAGAAACAGAGGCGGGGTATCAGATATGGGGAATCAGAGGTGGGGAATCAGGGGCGGGGTATCAGAGGCTGGGTATCAGACACGTGGATTCAGAGGCGGGGAATCAGAGATGGGGAATCAGAGGCGGGGAATCGGAGGCAGGGAATCAGACGCAGGGAATCAGAGGCTGGGAATCAGAGCCTGGGAATCAGAGGCGGGGAATCAGAGGCAGGGAAAGAGAGGCGGGGAATCAGATATGGGGACTCAGAGGTGGGGAATCAGAGGTTGGGAATCAGAGGCAGGGAATCAGAGGCGGGGAATCAGAGGCGGGGAATCAGAGGCAGGGTTTCGGATGTGCGGAATCAGAGATGGGGAATCAGAGGTGGGGAATCAGAGTCCAGGAATCAGAGATGGGGAATCAGAGGCGGGGAATCAGAGGCGGAAAAACATAGGTGGGGAATCAGATACGGCGAATCAGAGGTGGGGAATCAGAGGCGGTGAATCAGAGATGGGGAATCAGAGGCGGGGAATCAGAGGCTGGAAATCAGACACGGGGAATCAGAGGCTGTGAATCAAAGGCGGGGAATCAGAGGCGGGTAATCAGAGCTGGGGAATCAGAGGCAGGGAATCAGAGTTGGGGATTCAGAGGCGGGGAATCAGATATGGGGAAACAGAGGCGGGGAATTAGAGGCGGGCAAACAGAGGCGGGGAATCAGATATGGTGAATCAGAGGTGGGGAATCAGAGGTTGTGAATCAGAGATGGGGAATCACAGGCGGGAAATCAGAGGCAGGGAATCAGAGCTGGGGAATCAGAGGCAGGGAATCAGAGCTGGGGAATCAGAGGCAGGGAATCAGAGTTGGGGAATCAGAGGCGGGGAATCAGATATGGGGAATCAGAGGCGAGGAATCAGAGGCGCGGAAAGAGAGGCGGGGCATCAGATATGGGGAATCAGAGGTGGGGAATCAGATATGGGGAAACAGAGGCGGGGAATCAGAGGCGGGGAAACAGAGGTGGGGAATCTGATATGGGGAATCAGAGGTGGCGAATGAAAGGCGGTGAATCAGAGATGGGGAATCAGAGGCGGGGAATCAGAGGCAGGGAATCAAACACGGGGAATCAGAGGTGGGGAATCAGAGCTGGGGAATCAGAGGCGGGGAATCAGAGTTGGGGAATCAGAGGCGGGGAATCAGATATGGGGAAACAAAGGTGGGGAATCAGAGGCAGGGAAACAGAGGTGGGGAATCAGATATGGGGAATCAGAGGTGGGGAATCAGAGGTTGGGAAACAGAGGCAGGGAATCAGAGGCGGGGAGTCAAAGGCGGGAAATCAGAGGCAGGGTATAAGATGTGCGGAATCAGAGATGGGGAATCAGAGGCAGCGAATCAGAGGCGGGGACCCAGAGGCGGGGAATGAGAGGCCGGGAATCAGAGGCCGGGAATGAGAGGCTGGGAATCAGTGGCCGGGAATCAGAGGCCGGGAATCATAGATGGGGAATCAGAGGCGGGGAATCAGAGGCGGGGAATCAGAGGCGCAGAAACAGAGGCGGGGTATCAGATATGGGGAATCAGAGGTGGGGAATCAGATACGGGGAATCAGAGGTGGGGAATCAGAGGCGGTGAATCAGAGGCGGGGAATCAGAGGCGGGGAATCAGAGGCCGGGAATCAGAGGCAGGGAATCAGAGTTGGGGATTCAGAGGCGGGGAATCAGATATGGGGAAACAGAGGCGGGGAATTAGATGCGGGCAAACAGAGGCGGGGAATCAGATATGGTGAATCAGAGGTGGGGAATCAGAGGTTGTGAATCAGAGATGGGGAATCACAGGCGGGAAATCAGAGGCAGGGAATCAGAGCTGGGGAATCAGAGGCGGGGAATCAGAGCTGGGGAATCAGAGGCAGGGAATCAGAGTTGGGGATTCAGAGGCGGGGAATCAGAGCTGGGGAATCAGAGGCGGGGAATCAGAGGCAGGGAATCAGAGGCGGGGAATCAGAGGCAGAGAATCAGATATGGGGATTCAGAGGTGGGGAATCAGAGGTTGGGAATCAGAGGCAGGGAATCGGAGGCAGGGAATCAGAGGCTGGGAATCAGATGTGGGGAATCAGAGGCGGGGAATCAGAGCTGGGGAATCAGAGGCGGGGAATCAGAGTTTGGGAATCAGAGGCGGGGAATTAGATATGGGGAAACAGAGGCGGGGAATCAGAGGTGGGGAAACAGAGCTGGTGAATCAGAGGCGGGGAATCAGAGTTGGGGAATCAGAGGCGGGGAATCAGATATGGGGAATCAGAGGCGGGGAATCAGAGGCGCGGAATGAGAGGCGGGGAATCAGATATGGGGAATCAGAGGTGGGGAATCCGGGGCGGGGTATCAGAGACTGGGTATCAGACACGGGGATTCAGAGGCGGGGAATCAGAGGCGGGGAATCAGAGCTGGGGAATCAGAGGCGGGGAATCAGAGTTGGGGAATCAGAGGCGGGGAATCAGATATGGGGAAACAGAGGCGGGGAATCAGAGGCGGGGAAACAGAGGCGGGGAATCTGATATGGGGAATCAGAGGTGGCGAATGAAAGGAAGTGAATCAGAGATGGGGAATCAGAGGTGGGGAATCAGAGGCAGGGAATCAAACACGGTGAATCAGAGGCAGGGAATCAGAGCTGGGGTATCAGAGGCGGGGAATCAGAGTTTGGGAATCAGAGGCGGGGAATTAGATATGGGGAAACAGAGGCGGGGAATCAGAGGCGGGGAAACAGAGCTGGGGAATCAGAGGCGGGGAGTCAGAGTTGGGGAATCAGAGGCGGGTAATCAGATATGGGGAATCAGAGGCGGGGAATCAGAGGCGCGGAAAGATAGGCGGGAAATCAGATATGGGGAATCAGAGGCGGGGAATCAGAGCTGGGGAATCAGAGGCAGGGAATCAGAGTTGGGGATTCAGAGGCGGGGAATCAGAGCTGGGGAATCAGAGGCGGGGAATCAGAGGCAGGGAATCAGAAGCGGGGAATCAGAGGCAGGGAATCAGATATGGGGATTCAGAGGTGGGGAATCAGAGGTTGGGAATCAGAGGCAGGGAATCGGAGGCAGGGAATCAGAGGCAGGGAATCAGATGTGGGGAATCAGAGGCGGGGAATCAGAGCTGGGGAATCAGAGGCGGGGAATCAGAGGCGCAGAAACAGAGGCGGGGTATCAGATATGGGGAATCAGAGGTGGGGAATCAGATACGGGGAATCAGAGGTGGGGAATCAGAGGCGGTGAATCAGAGGCGGGGAATCAGAGCTGGGGAATCAGAGGCCGGGAATCAGAGTTGGGGATTCAGAGGCGGGGAATCAGATATGGGGAAACAGAGGCGGGGAATTAGAGGCGGGCAAACAGAGGCGGGGAATCAGATATGGTGAATCAGAGGTGGGGAATCAGAGGTTGTGAATCAGAGATGGGGAATCACAGGCGGGAAATCAGAGGCAGGGAATCAGAGCTGGGGAATCAGAGGCGGGGAATCAGAGCTGGGGAATCAGAGGCAGGGAATCAGAGTTGGGGATTCAGAGGCGGGGAATCAGAGCTGGGGAATCAGAGGCGGGGAATCAGAGGCAGGGAATCAGAGGCGGGGAGTCAGAGGCAGGGAATCAGATATGGGGATTCAGAGGTGGGGAATCAGAGGTTGGGAATCAGAGGCAGGGAATCGGAGGCAGGGAATCAGAGGCAGGGAATCAGATGTGGGGAATCAGAGGCGGGGAATCAGAGCTGGGGAATCAGAGGCGGGGAATCAGAGGCGGGGAATCAGAGGCGGGGAATTAGATATGGGGAAACAGAGGCGGGGAATCAGAGGTGGGGAAACAGAGCTGGTGAATCAGAGGCGGGGAATCAGAGATGGGGAATCAGAGGCGGGGAAACAGATATGGGGAATCAGAGGCGGGGAATCAGAGGCGCGGAAAGAGAGGCGGGGAATCAGATATGGGGAATCAGAGGTGGGGAATCAGGGGCGGGGAATGAGAGGCCGGGAATCAGAGGCCGGGGAATCAGAGGCGGGGAATCAGAGATGGGGAATCAAAGGCTGGGAATCAAACACGGGGAATCAGAGCTAAGAATCAGAGGCGGGGAATCAGAGTTGGGGAATCAGATATGAGGAATCAGAGGTGGGGAATCAGGGGCGGGGAATCAGTGGCAGGGAATCAGAGGCGGGGAATCAGATACGGGGAATCAGAGGCAGGGAATCAGACACGGGGAATCAGAGGCGGGGAATCAGAGATGGGGAATCAGAGGCGGTGAATCAGAGGCAGGGAATCGGATGCCGGGAATCAGAGGCGGGGAATCAGAGCTGGGGAATCAGAGGTGGGGAATCAGAGTTGGGGAATCAGAGGCGGGGAATCAGATATGGTGAATCAGAGGTGGGGAATCAGAGGTTGTGAATCAGAGATGGGGAATCACAGGCGGGAAATCAGAGGCAGGGAATCAGAGGTGGGGAATCAGATATGGGGAAACAGAGGTGGGGAATCAGAGGCAGGGAAACAGAGGTGGGGAATCAGATATGGGGAATCAGAGGTGGGGAATCAGAGGCCGGGAATCAGAGGCGGTGAATCAGAGGCAAGGAATCCGACACCGGGAATCAGAGATGGGGAATCAGAGGCGGGGAATCAAACACGGGGAAACAGAGCTGGGGAATCAGAGGCGGGGAATCAGAGTTGGGGAATCAGAGGCGGGGAATCAGATATGGGGAAACAGATATGGGGAAACAGAGGCGGGGAATCAGAGGTGGGGAAACAGAGCTGGTGAATCAGAGGCGGGGAATCAGAGATGGGGAATCAGAGGCAGGGAATCAGAGCTGGGGAATCAGAGGCGGGGAATCAGAGGCAGGGAATCAGAGGCGGGGAATCAGAGGCAGGGAATCAGATGTGGGGAATCAGAGGCGGGGAATCAGAGCTGGGGAATCAGAGTCGGGGAATCAGAGTTTGGGAATCAGAGGCGGGGAATTAGATATGGGGAAACAGAGGCGGGGAATCAGAGGTGGGGAAACAGAGCTGGGGAATCAGAGGCGGGGAATCAGAGTTGGGGAATCAGAGGCGGGGAATCAGATATGGGGAAGCAGAGGTGGGGAATCAGAGGCGCGGAAAGAGAGGCGGGGAATCAGATATGGGGAATCAGAGGTGGGGAATCAGATATGGGGAAACAGAGGCGGGGAATCAGAGGCGGGGAAACAGAGGTGGGGAATCTGATATGGGGAATCAGAGGTTGCGAATGAAAGGCGGTGAATCTGAGATGGGGAATCAGAGGCGGGGAATCAGAGGCAGGGAATCAAACACGGGGAATCAGAGGTGGGGAATCAGAGCTGGGGAATCAGAGGCAGGGAATCAGAGTTGGGGAATCAGAGGCAGCGAATCAGAGGCGGGGAAACAAAGGCGGGGAATCAGAGGCCGGGAATCAGAGGCCGGGCATGAGAGGCCGGGAATCAGAGGCCGGGAATCAGAGGCCGGGAATCAGAGATGGGGAATCAGAGGCGGGGAATCAAACACGGGGAATCAGAGCTGGGGAATCAGAGGCGGGGAATCAGAGTTGGGGAATCAGAGTCGGGGAATCAGATATGGGGCAACAGAGGCGGGGAATCAGAGGCGGGGAATCAGAGGCGCAGAAACAGAGGCGGGGTATCAGATATGGGGAATCAGAGGTGGGGAATCAGGGGCGGGGTATCAGAAGCTGGGTATCAGACACGGGGATTCAGAGGCGGGGAATCAGAGATGGGGAATCAGAGGCGGGGAATCAGAGGCAGGGAATGAGACGCGGGGAATCAGAGGCAGGGAATCAGAGCCTGGGAATCAGAGGCGGGGTATCAGAGGCGGGGTAACAGAGGCGGGGATTCAGAGTTGGGGAATCAGAGGCGGGGAATCAGATATGGGGAGTCAGAGGCGGGGAATCAGAGGCAGGGAATCAGATGTGCGGAATCAGAGATGGGGAATCAGAGGCGGGGAATCAGAGGCAGGGAATCAGACGCGGGGAATCAGAGGCAGGGAATCAGACCCTGGGAATAAGAGGCGGGGTATCAGAGGCGGGGAAACAGAGGCGGGGAATCAGATATGGGGACTCAGAGGTGGGGAATCAGAGGTTGGGAATCAGAGGAAGGGAATCAGAGGCGGGGAATCAGAGGCGGGGAATCAGAGGCAGGGATTCGGATGTGCGGAATATGAGAAGGGGAATCAGAGGTGGGGAATCAGAGTCCAGGAATCAGAGAAGGGGAATCAGAGGCGGGGAATCAGAGGCGGGAAAACATAGGTGGGGAATCAGATACGGGGAATAAGAGGTGGGGAATCAGAGGCGGTGAATCAGAGATGGGGAATCAGAGGCGGGGAATTAGAGGCTGGAAATCAGACACGGGGAATCAGAGGCTGTGAATCAGAGGCGGGGAATCAGAGGCGGGGAATCAGAGCTGGGGAATCAGAGGCAGGGAATCAGAGTTGGGGATTGAGAGGCGGGTAATCAGATATGGGGAAACAGAGGCGGGGAATTAGAGGCGGGCAAACAGAGGCGGGGAATCAGATATGGTGAATCAGAGGTTTGGAATCAGAGGTTGTGAAACAGAGATGGGGAATCACTGGCGGGAAATCAGAGGCAGGAAATCAGAGCTGGCGAATCAGAGGCGGGGAATCAGAGCTGGGGAATCACAGGCGGGGAATCAGAGTTTGGGAATCAGAGGCGGGGAATTAGATTTGGGGAAACAGAGGCGGGCAATCAGAGGTGGGGAAACAGAGCTGGGGAATCAGAGGCGTGGAATCAGAGTTGGGGAATCAGAGGCGGGGAATCAGATATGGGGAATCAGAGGTGGGGAATCAGAGGCGCGGAAAGAGAGGCGGGGAATCAGATATGGGGAATCAGAGGTGGGGATCAGGGGCGGGGTATCAGAGGCTGGGTATCAGTCACGGGGATTCAGATGCGGGGAATCAGAGCTGGGTAATCAGAGGCGGGGAATCAGAGTTGGGGAATCAGAGGCGGGGAATCAGATATGGGGAAAAAGAGGCGGGGAATCAGAGGCGGGGAAACAGAGGCGGGGAATCTGATTGGGGAATCAGAGGTGGCGAATGAAAGGCGGTGAATCAGAGATGGGGAATCAAAGGCGGGGAATCAGAGGCAGGGAATCAAACACGGGGAATCAGAGGTGGGGAATCAGATATGGGGAATCAGAGGTGGGGAATCAGAGGCGCGGAAAGAGAGGCGGGGAATCAGATATGGGGAATCAGAGGTGGGGATCAGGGGCGGGGTATCAGAGGCTGGGTATCAGTCACGGGGATTCAGATGCGGGGAATCAGAGCTGGGTAATCAGAGGCGGGGAATCAGAGTTGGGGAATCAGAGGCGGGGAATCAGATATGGGGAAAAAGAGGCGGGGAATCAGAGGCGGGGAAACAGAGGCGGGGAATCTGATTGGGGAATCAGAGGTGGCGAATGAAAGGCGGTGAATCAGAGATGGGGAATCAAAGGCGGGGAATCAGAGGCAGGGAATCAAACACGGGGAATCAGAGGTGGGGAATCAGAGCTGGGGAATCAGTGGCGGGGAATCAGAGTTGGGGAATCAGAGGCGGAGAATCAGATATGGGGAAACAGAGGTGGGGAATCAGAGGCAGGGAAACAGAGGTGGGGAATCAGATATGGGGAATCAGAGGTGGGGAATCAAAGGTTTGGAAACAGAGGCAGGGAATCAGAGGCGGGGAGTCAGAGGCGGGGAATCAGATACAGGGAATCAGATGTGCGGAATCAGAGATGGGGAATCAGAGGCAGCGAATCAGAGGCAGGGAACCAGAGGCGGGGAATCAGAGGCTGGGAATCAGAGGCCGGGAATGAGAGGCCGGGAATCAGAGGCCGGGAATCAGAGGCCGCGAATCAGAGATGGGGAATCAGAGGCGGGGAATCAAACACGGGGAACCAGAGCTAGGGAATCAGAGGCGGGGAATCAGAGTTGGGGAATCAGAGGCGGGGAATAAGATATGGGGAAACAGAGGCGGGGAAACAGATGCAGGGAATCAGAGGCGGGGAGTCAGAGGCAGGGAATCAGAGGCAGGGAATCAGATTTGCGGAATCAGAGATGGGGATTCAGGGGCAGCGAATCAGAGGCGGGGAACCAGAGGCGGGGAATCAGATATGGGGAATCAGAGGCGGGGAATCAGAGGCGCGGAAAGAGAGGCGGGGAATCAGATATGGGGAATCAGAGGTGGGGATCAGGGGCCGGGTATCAGAGGCTGGGTATCAGAAACGGGGATTCAGAGGCGGGGAATCAGAGATGGGGAATCAGAGGCGGGGAATCAGAGGCAGGGAATCAGACGCGGGGAATCAGATGCGGGGAATCAGAGCTGGGTAATCAGAGGCGGGGAATCAGAGGTGGGGAAACAGAGGCGGGGAATCTGATTGGGGAATCAGAGGTGGCGAATGAAAGGCGGTGAATCAGAGATGGGGAATCAAAGGCGGGGAATCAGAGGCAGGGAATCAAACACGGGGAATCAGAGCTGGGGAATCAGAGCTGGGGAATCAGTGGCGGGGAATCAGAGTTGGGGAATCAGAGGCGGAGAATCAGATATGGGGAAACAGAGGTGGGGAATCAGAGGTAGGGAAACAGAGGTGGGGAATCAGATATGGGGAATCAGAGGTGGGGAATCAAAGGTTTGGAAACAGAGGCAGGGAATCAGAGGCGGGGAGTCAGAGGCGGGGAATCAGATTCAGGGAATCAGATGTGCGGAATCAGAGATGGGGAATCAGAGGCAGCGAATCAGAGGCAGGGAACCAGAGGCGGGGAATCAGAGGCTGGGAATCAGAGGCCGGGAATGAGAGGCCGGGAATCAGAGGCCGGGAATCAGAGGCCGGGAATCAGAGATGGGGAAACAGAGGCGGGGAAACAGAGGCAGGGAATCAGAGGCGGGGAGTCAGAGGCGGGGAATCAGAGGCAGGGAATCAGATGTGCGGAATCAGAGATGGGGATTCAGGGGCAGCGAATCAGAGGCGGGGAACCAGAGGCGGGGAATCAGAGGCCGGGAATCAGAGGCCGGGAATGAGAGGCCGGGAATCAGAGGCCGGGAAATAGAGGCCGGGAATCAGAGATGGGGAATCAGAGGCGGGGAATCAAACACGGGGAATCAGAGCTGGGGAATCAGAGGCGGGGAATCAGAGTTGGGGAATCAGAGGCGGGGAATCAAATATGGTGAAACAGAGGCGGGGAATCAGAGGCGGGGAATCAGAGGCCGGGAATGAGAGGCCGGGAATCAGAGGGCGGGAAATAGAGGCCGGGAATCAGAGATGGGGAATCAGAGGCGGGGAATCAAACACGGGGAATCAGAGCTGGGGAATCAGAGGCGGGTAATCAGAGTTGGGGAATCAGAGGCGGGGAATCAAATATGGTGAAACAGAGGCGGGGAATCAGAGGCGGGGAATCAGAGGCGCAGAAACAGAGGCGGGGTATCAGATATGGGGAATCAGAGGTGGGGAATCAGGGGCGGGGTATCAGAGGCTGGGTATCAGACACGGGGATTCAGAGGCGGGGAATCAGAGATGGGGAATCAGAGGTGGGGAATCAGAGGCAGGGAATCAGACGCGGGGAATCAGAGGCTGGGAATCAGAGCCTGGGAATCAGAGGCGGGGAATCAGAGGCAGGGAAAGAGAGGCGGGGAATCAGATATGGGGACTCAGAGGTGGGGAATCAGAGGTTGGGAATCAGAGGCAGGGAATCAGAGGCGGGGAATCAGAGGCGGGGAATCAGAGGCAGGGTTTCGGATGTGCGGAATCAGAGATGGGGAATCAGAGGTGGGGAATCAGAGTCCAGGAATCAGAGATGGGGAATCAGAGGCGGTGAATCAGAGGCGGAAAAACATAGGTGGGGAATCAGTTACGGCGAATCAGAGGTGGGGAATCAGAGGCGGTGAATCAGAGATGGGGAATCAGAGGCGGGGAATCAGAGGCTGGAAATCAGACACGGGGAATCAGAGGCTGTGAATCAAAGGCGGGGAATCAGAGGCGGGTAATCAGAGCTGGGGAATCAGAGGCAGGGAATCAGAGTTGGGGATTCAGAGGCAGGGAATCAGATATGGGGAAACAGAGGCGGGGATTTAGAGGCGGGCAAACAGAGGCGGGGAATCAGATATGGTGAATCAGAGGTGGGGAATCAGAGGTTGTGAATCAGAGATGGGGAATCACAGGCGGGAAATCAGAGGCAGGGAATCAGAGCTGGGGAATCAGAGGCAGGGAATCAGAGCTGGGGAATCAGAGGCAGGGAATCAGAGTTGGGGATTCAGAGGCGGGGAATCAGAGCTGGGGAATCAGAGGCGGGGAATCAGAGGCAGGAATCAGAGGCGGGGAATCAGAGGCAGGGAATCAGATATGGGGATTCAGAGGTGGGGAATCAGAGGTTGGGAATCAGAGGCATGGAATCGGAGGCAGGGAATCAGAGGCAGGGAATCAGATGTGGGGAATCACAGGCGGGGTATCAGAGCTGGGGAATCAGAGTCGGGGAATCAGAGTTTGGGAATCAGAGGTGGGGAATTAGATATGGGGAAACAGAGGCGGGGAATCAGAGGTGGGGAAACAGGGCTGGGGAATCAGAGGCGGGGAATCAGAGTTGGGGAATCAGAGGCGGGGAATCAGATATGGGGAATCAGAGGCGGGGAATCAGAGGCGCGGAAAGGGAGGCGGGGCATCAGATATGGGGAATCAGAGGTGGGGAATCAGATATGGGGAAACAGAGGCGGGGAATCAGAGGCGGGGAAACAGAGGTGGGGAATCTGATATGGGGAATCAGAGGTGGCGAATGAAAGGCGGTGAATAAGAGATGGGGAATCAGAGGCGGGGAATCAGAGGCAGGGAATCAAACACGGGGAATCAGAGGTGGGGAATCAGAGCTGGGGAATCAGAGGCGGGGAATCAGAGTTGGGGAATCAGAGGCGGGGAATCAGATATGGGGAAACAAAGGTTGGGAATCAGAGGCAGGGAAACAGAGGTGGGGAATCAGATATGGGGAATCAGAGGTGGGGAATCAGAGGTTGGGAAACAGAGGCAGGGAATCAGAGGCGGGGAGTCAAAGGCGGGAAATCAGAGGGAGGGAATAAGATGTGCGGAATCAGAGATGGGGAATCAGAGGCAGCGAATCAGAGGCGGGGAACCAGAGGCGGGGAATGAGAGGCCGGGAATCAGAGGCCGGGAATCAGAGGCTGGGAATCAGATATGGGGAAACAAAGGTTGGGAATCAGAGGCAGGGAAACAGAGGTGGGGAATCAGATATGGGGAATCAGAGGTGGGGAACCAGAGGCGGGGAATGAGAGGCCGGGAATCAGAGGCCGGGAATCAGAGGCTGGGAATCAGTGGCCGGGAATCAGAGGCCGGGAATCATAGATGAGGAATCAGAGGCGGGGAATCAGAGGCGGGGAATCAGAGGCGCAGAAACAGAGGCGGGGTATCAGATATGGGGAATCAGAGGTGGGGAATCAGAGTCCAGGAATCAGAGATGGGGAATCAGAGGCGGGGAATCAGAGGCGGAAAAACATAGGTGGGGAATCAGATACGGCGAATCAGAGGTGGGGAATCAGAGGCGGTGAATCAGAGATGGGGAATCAGAGGCGGGGAATCAGAGGCTGGAAATCAGACACGGGGAATCAGAGGCTGTGAATCAAAGGCGGGGAATCAGAGGCGGGTAATCAGAGCTGGGGAATCAGAGGCAGGGAATCAGAGTTGGGGATTCAGAGGCGGGGAATCAGATATGGGGAAACAGAGGCGGGGAATTAGAGGCGGGCAAACAGAGGCGGGGAATCAGATATGGTGAATCAGAGGTGGGGAATCAGAGGTTGTGAATCAGAGATGGGGAATCACAGGCGGGAAATCAGAGGCAGGGAATCAGAGCTGGGGAATCAGAGGCAGGGAATCAGAGCTGGGGAATCAGAGGCAGGGAATCAGAGTTGGGGAATCAGAGGCGGGGAATCAGATATGGGGAATCAGAGGCGAGGAATCAGAGGCGCGGAAAGAGAGGCGGGGCATCAGATATGGGGAATCAGAGGTGGGGAATCAGATATGGGGAAACAGAGGCGGGGAATCAGAGGCGGGGAAACAGAGGTGGGGAATCTGATATGGGGAATCAGAGGTGGCGAATGAAAGGCGGTGAATCAGAGATGGGGAATCAGAGGCGGGGAATCAGAGGCAGGGAATCAAACACGGGGAATCAGAGGTGGGGAATCAGAGCTGGGGAATCAGAGGCGGGGAATCAGAGTTGGGGAATCAGAGGCGGGGAATCAGATATGGGGAAACAAAGGTGGGGAATCAGAGGCAGGGAAACAGAGGTGGGGAATCAGATATGGGGAATCAGAGGTGGGGAATCAGAGGTTGGGAAACAGAGGCAGGGAATCAGAGGCGGGGAGTCAAAGGCGGGAAATCAGAGGCAGGGTATAAGATGTGCGGAATCAGAGATGGGGAATCAGAGGCAGCGAATCAGAGGCGGGGAACCAGAGGCGGGGAATGAGAGGCCGGGAATCAGAGGCCGGGAATGAGAGGCTGGGAATCAGTGGCCGGGAATCAGAGGCCGGGAATCATAGATGGGGAATCAGAGGCGGGGAATCAGAGGCGGGGAATCAGAGGCGCAGAAACAGAGGCGGGGTATCAGATATGGGGAATCAGAGGTGGGGAATCAGATACGGGGAATCAGAGGTGGGGAATCAGAGGCGGTGAATCAGAGGCGGGGAATCAGAGGCGGGGAATCAGAGGCCGGGAATCAGAGGCAGGGAATCAGAGTTGGGGATTCAGAGGCGGGGAATCAGATATGGGGAAACAGAGGCGGGGAATTAGATGCGGGCAAACAGAGGCGGGGAATCAGATATGGTGAATCAGAGGTGGGGAATCAGAGGTTGTGAATCAGAGATGGGGAATCACAGGCGGGAAATCAGAGGCAGGGAATCAGAGCTGGGGAATCAGAGGCGGGGAATCAGAGCTGGGGAATCAGAGGCAGGGAATCAGAGTTGGGGATTCAGAGGCGGGGAATCAGAGCTGGGGAATCAGAGGCGGGGAATCAGAGGCAGGGAATCAGAGGCGGGGAATCAGAGGCAGAGAATCAGATATGGGGATTCAGAGGTGGGGAATCAGAGGTTGGGAATCAGAGGCAGGGAATCGGAGGCAGGGAATCAGAGGCTGGGAATCAGATGTGGGGAATCAGAGGCGGGGAATCAGAGCTGGGGAATCAGAGGCGGGGAATCAGAGTTTGGGAATCAGAGGCGGGGAATTAGATATGGGGAAACAGAGGCGGGGAATCAGAGGTGGGGAAACAGAGCTGGTGAATCAGAGGCGGGGAATCAGAGTTGGGGAATCAGAGGCGGGGAATCAGATATGGGGAATCAGAGGCGGGGAATCAGAGGCGCGGAATGAGAGGCGGGGAATCAGATATGGGGAATCAGAGGTGGGGAATCCGGGGCGGGGTATCAGAGACTGGGTATCAGACACGGGGATTCAGAGGCGGGGAATCAGAGGCGGGGAATCAGAGCTGGGGAATCAGAGGCGGGGAATCAGAGTTGGGGAATCAGAGGCGGGGAATCAGATATGGGGAAACAGAGGCGGGGAATCAGAGGCGGGGAAACAGAGGCGGGGAATCTGATATGGGGAATCAGAGGTGGCGAATGAAAGGAAGTGAATCAGAGATGGGGAATCAGAGGTGGGGAATCAGAGGCAGGGAATCAAACACGGTGAATCAGAGGCAGGGAATCAGAGCTGGGGTATCAGAGGCGGGGAATCAGAGTTTGGGAATCAGAGGCGGGGAATTAGATATGGGGAAACAGAGGCGGGGAATCAGAGGTGGGGAAACAGAGCTGGGGAATCAGAGGCGGGGAGTCAGAGTTGGGGAATCAGAGGCGGGTAATCAGATATGGGGAATCAGAGGCGGGGAATCAGAGGCGCGGAAAGATAGGCGGGAAATCAGATATGGGGAATCAGAGGCGGGGAATCAGAGCTGGGGAATCAGAGGCAGGGAATCAGAGTTGGGGATTCAGAGGCGGGGAATCAGAGCTGGGGAATCAGAGGCGGGGAATCAGAGGCAGGGAATCAGAAGCGGGGAATCAGAGGCAGGGAATCAGATATGGGGATTCAGAGGTGGGGAATCAGAGGTTGGGAATCAGAGGCAGGGAATCGGAGGCAGGGAATCAGAGGCAGGGAATCAGATGTGGGGAATCAGAGGCGGGGAATCAGAGCTGGGGAATCAGAGGCGGGGAATCAGAGGCGCAGAAACAGAGGCGGGGTATCAGATATGGGGAATCAGAGGTGGGGAATCAGATACGGGGAATCAGAGGTGGGGAATCAGAGGCGGTGAATCAGAGGCGGGGAATCAGAGCTGGGGAATCAGAGGCCGGGAATCAGAGTTGGGGATTCAGAGGCGGGGAATCAGATATGGGGAAACAGAGGCGGGGAATTAGAGGCGGGCAAACAGAGGCGGGGAATCAGATATGGTGAATCAGAGGTGGGGAATCAGAGGTTGTGAATCAGAGATGGGGAATCACAGGCGGGAAATCAGAGGCAGGGAATCAGAGCTGGGGAATCAGAGGCGGGGAATCAGAGCTGGGGAATCAGAGGCAGGGAATCAGAGTTGGGGATTCAGAGGCGGGGAATCAGAGCTGGGGAATCAGAGGCGGGGAATCAGAGGCAGGGAATCAGAGGCGGGGAGTCAGAGGCAGGGAATCAGATATGGGGATTCAGAGGTGGGGAATCAGAGGTTGGGAATCAGAGGCAGGGAATCGGAGGCAGGGAATCAGAGGCAGGGAATCAGATGTGGGGAATCAGAGGCGGGGAATCAGAGCTGGGGAATCAGAGGCGGGGAATCAGAGGCGGGGAATCAGAGGCGGGGAATTAGATATGGGGAAACAGAGGCGGGGAATCAGAGGTGGGGAAACAGAGCTGGTGAATCAGAGGCGGGGAATCAGAGATGGGGAATCAGAGGCGGGGAAACAGATATGGGGAATCAGAGGCGGGGAATCAGAGGCGCGGAAAGAGAGGCGGGGAATCAGATATGGGGAATCAGAGGTGGGGAATCAGGGGCGGGGAATGAGAGGCCGGGAATCAGAGGCCGGGGAATCAGAGGCGGGGAATCAGAGATGGGGAATCAAAGGCTGGGAATCAAACACGGGGAATCAGAGCTAAGAATCAGAGGCGGGGAATCAGAGTTGGGGAATCAGATATGAGGAATCAGAGGTGGGGAATCAGGGGCGGGGAATCAGTGGCAGGGAATCAGAGGCGGGGAATCAGATACGGGGAATCAGAGGCAGGGAATCAGACACGGGGAATCAGAGGCGGGGAATCAGAGATGGGGAATCAGAGGCGGTGAATCAGAGGCAGGGAATCGGATGCCGGGAATCAGAGGCGGGGAATCAGAGCTGGGGAATCAGAGGCGGGGAATCAGAGTTGGGGAATCAGAGGCGGGGAATCAGATATGGTGAATCAGAGGTGGGGAATCAGAGGTTGTGAATCAGAGATGGGGAATCACAGGCGGGAAATCAGAGGCAGGGAATCAGAGGTGGGGAATCAGATATGGGGAAACAGAGGTGGGGAATCAGAGGCAGGGAAACAGAGGTGGGGAATCAGATATGGGGAATCAGAGGTGGGGAATCAGAGGCCGGGAATCAGAGGCGGTGAATCAGAGGCAAGGAATCCGACACCGGGAATCAGAGATGGGGAATCAGAGGCGGGGAATCAAACACGGGGAAACAGAGCTGGGGAATCAGAGGCGGGGAATCAGAGTTGGGGAATCAGAGGCGGGGAATCAGATATGGGGAAACAGATATGGGGAAACAGAGGCGGGGAATCAGAGGTGGGGAAACAGAGCTGGTGAATCAGAGGCGGGGAATCAGAGATGGGGAATCAGAGGCAGGGAATCAAACACGGTGAATCAGAGGCAGGGAATCAGAGCTGGGGATTCAGAGGCGGGGAATCAGAGCTGGGGAATCAGAGGCGGGGAATCAGAGGCAGGGAATCAGAGGCGGGGAATCAGAGGCAGGGAATCAGATGTGGGGAATCAGAGGCGGGGAATCAGAGCTGGGGAATCAGAGTCGGGGAATCAGAGTTTGGGAATCAGAGGCGGGGAATTAGATATGGGGAAACAGAGGCGGGGAATCAGAGGTGGGGAAACAGAGCTGGGGAATCAGAGGCGGGGAATCAGAGTTGGGGAATCAGAGGCGGGGAATCAGATATGGGGAAGCAGAGGTGGGGAATCAGAGGCGCGGAAAGAGAGGCGGGGAATCAGATATGGGGAATCAGAGGTGGGGAATCAGATATGGGGAAACAGAGGCGGGGAATCAGAGGCGGGGAAACAGAGGTGGGGAATCTGATATGGGGAATCAGAGGTTGCGAATGAAAGGCGGTGAATCTGAGATGGGGAATCAGAGGCGGGGAATCAGAGGCAGGGAATCAAACACGGGGAATCAGAGGTGGGGAATCAGAGCTGGGGAATCAGAGGCGGGGAATCAGAGTTGGGGAATCAGAGGCAGCGAATCAGAGGCGGGGAAACAAAGGCGGGGAATCAGAGGCCGGGAATCAGAGGCCGGGCATGAGAGGCCGGGAATCAGAGGCCGGGAATCAGAGACCGGGAATCAGAGATGGGGAATCAGAGGCGGGGAATCAAACACGGGGAATCAGAGCTGGGGAATCAGAGGCGGGGAATCAGAGTTGGGGAATCAGAGTCGGGGAATCAGATATGGGGCAACAGAGGCGGGGAATCAGAGGCGGGGAATCAGAGGCGCAGAAACAGAGGCGGGGTATCAGATATGGGGAATCAGAGGTGGGGAATCAGGGGCGGGGTATCAGAAGCTGGGTATCAGACACGGGGATTCAGAGGCGGGGAATCAGAGATGGGGAATCAGAGGCGGGGAATCAGAGGCAGGGAATGAGACGCGGGGAATCAGAGGCAGGGAATCAGAGCCTGGGAATCAGAGGCGGGGTATCAGAGGCGGGGTAACAGAGGCGGGGATTCAGAGTTGGGGAATCAGAGGCGGGGAATCAGAGCTGGGGAATCAGAGGCGGGGAATCAGAGTTGGGGAATCAGAGGCGGGGAATCAGATATGGGGAAACAGAGGCGGGGAATCAGAGGCGGGGAAACAGAGGCGGGGAATCTGATATGGGGAATCAGAGGTGGCGAATGAAAGGAAGTGAATCAGAGATGGGGAATCAGAGGTGGGGAATCAGAGGCAGGGAATCAAACACGGTGAATCAGAGGCAGGGAATC
Organism: Narcine bancroftii; assembly: GCF_036971445.1. Lineage (NCBI taxonomy): Eukaryota > Metazoa > Chordata > Chondrichthyes > Torpediniformes > Narcinidae > Narcine > Narcine bancroftii. The sequence continues at coordinate 58,879,664 of NC_091474.1, forward strand.
AGAGCTGGGGTATCAGAGGCGGGGAATCAGAGTTTGGGAATCAGAGGCGGGGAATTAGATATGGGGAAACAGAGGCGGGGAATCAGAGGTGGGGAAACAGAGCTGGGGAATCAGAGGCGGGGAGTCAGAGTTGGGGAATCAGAGGCGGGTAATCAGATATGGGGAATCAGAGGCGGGGAATCAGAGGCGCGGAAAGATAGGCGGGAAATCAGATATGGGGAATCAGAGGCGGGGAATCAGAGCTGGGGAATCAGAGGCAGGGAATCAGAGTTGGGGATTCAGAGGCGGGGAATCAGAGCTGGGGAATCAGAGGCGGGGAATCAGAGGCAGGGAATCAGAAGCGGGGAATCAGAGGCAGGGAATCAGATATGGGGATTCAGAGGTGGGGAATCAGAGGTTGGGAATCAGAGGCAGGGAATCGGAGGCAGGGAATCAGAGGCAGGGAATCAGATGTGGGGAATCAGAGGCGGGGAATCAGAGCTGGGGAATCAGAGGCGGGGAATCAGAGGCGCAGAAACAGAGGCGGGGTATCAGATATGGGGAATCAGAGGTGGGGAATCAGATACGGGGAATCAGAGGTGGGGAATCAGAGGCGGTGAATCAGAGGCGGGGAATCAGAGCTGGGGAATCAGAGGCCGGGAATCAGAGTTGGGGATTCAGAGGCGGGGAATCAGATATGGGGAAACAGAGGCGGGGAATTAGAGGCGGGCAAACAGAGGCGGGGAATCAGATATGGTGAATCAGAGGTGGGGAATCAGAGGTTGTGAATCAGAGATGGGGAATCACAGGCGGGAAATCAGAGGCAGGGAATCAGAGCTGGGGAATCAGAGGCGGGGAATCAGAGCTGGGGAATCAGAGGCAGGGAATCAGAGTTGGGGATTCAGAGGCGGGGAATCAGAGCTGGGGAATCAGAGGCGGGGAATCAGAGGCAGGGAATCAGAGGCGGGGAGTCAGAGGCAGGGAATCAGATATGGGGATTCAGAGGTGGGGAATCAGAGGTTGGGAATCAGAGGCAGGGAATCGGAGGCAGGGAATCAGAGGCAGGGAATCAGATGTGGGGAATCAGAGGCGGGGAATCAGAGCTGGGGAATCAGAGGCGGGGAATCAGAGGCGGGGAATCAGAGGCGGGGAATTAGATATGGGGAAACAGAGGCGGGGAATCAGAGGTGGGGAAACAGAGCTGGTGAATCAGAGGCGGGGAATCAGAGATGGGGAATCAGAGGCGGGGAAACAGATATGGGGAATCAGAGGCGGGGAATCAGAGGCGCGGAAAGAGAGGCGGGGAATCAGATATGGGGAATCAGAGGTGGGGAATCAGGGGCGGGGAATGAGAGGCCGGGAATCAGAGGCCGGGGAATCAGAGGCGGGGAATCAGAGATGGGGAATCAAAGGCTGGGAATCAAACACGGGGAATCAGAGCTAAGAATCAGAGGCGGGGAATCAGAGTTGGGGAATCAGATATGAGGAATCAGAGGTGGGGAATCAGGGGCGGGGAATCAGTGGCAGGGAATCAGAGGCGGGGAATCAGATACGGGGAATCAGAGGCAGGGAATCAGACACGGGGAATCAGAGGCGGGGAATCAGAGATGGGGAATCAGAGGCGGTGAATCAGAGGCAGGGAATCGGATGCCGGGAATCAGAGGCGGGGAATCAGAGCTGGGGAATCAGAGGCGGGGAATCAGAGTTGGGGAATCAGAGGCGGGGAATCAGATATGGTGAATCAGAGGTGGGGAATCAGAGGTTGTGAATCAGAGATGGGGAATCACAGGCGGGAAATCAGAGGCAGGGAATCAGAGGTGGGGAATCAGAGATGGGGAAACAGAGGTGGGGAATCAGAGGCAGGGAAACAGAGGTGGGGAATCAGATATGGGGAATCAGAGGTGGGGAATCAGAGGCCGGGAATCAGAGGCGGTGAATCAGAGGCAAGGAATCCGACACCGGGAATCAGAGATGGGGAATCAGAGGCGGGGAATCAAACACGGGGAAACAGAGCTGGGGAATCAGAGGCGGGGAATCAGAGTTGGGGAATCAGAGGCGGGGAATCAGATATGGGGAAACAGATATGGGGAAACAGAGGCGGGGAATCAGAGGTGGGGAAACAGAGCTGGTGAATCAGAGGCGGGGAATCAGAGATGGGGAATCAGAGGCAGGGAATCAAACACGGTGAATCAGAGGCAGGGAATCAGAGCTGGGGATTCAGAGGCGGGGAATCAGAGCTGGGGAATCAGAGGCGGGGAATCAGAGGCAGGGAATCAGAGGCGGGGAATCAGAGGCAGGGAATCAGATGTGGGGAATCAGAGGCGGGGAATCAGAGCTGGGGAATCAGAGTCGGGGAATCAGAGTTTGGGAATCAGAGGCGGGGAATTAGATATGGGGAAACAGAGGCGGGGAATCAGAGGTGGGGAAACAGAGCTGGGGAATCAGAGGCGGGGAATCAGAGTTGGGGAATCAGAGGCGGGGAATCAGATATGGGGAAGCAGAGGTGGGGAATCAGAGGCGCGGAAAGAGAGGCGGGGAATCAGATATGGGGAATCAGAGGTGGGGAATCAGATATGGGGAAACAGAGGCGGGGAATCAGAGGCGGGGAAACAGAGGTGGGGAATCTGATATGGGGAATCAGAGGTTGCGAATGAAAGGCGGTGAATCTGAGATGGGGAATCAGAGGCGGGGAATCAGAGGCAGGGAATCAAACACGGGGAATCAGAGGTGGGGAATCAGAGCTGGGGAATCAGAGGCGGGGAATCAGAGTTGGGGAATCAGAGGCAGCGAATCAGAGGCGGGGAAACAAAGGCGGGGAATCAGAGGCCGGGAATCAGAGGCCGGGCATGAGAGGCCGGGAATCAGAGGCCGGGAATCAGAGACCGGGAATCAGAGATGGGGAATCAGAGGCGGGGAATCAAACACGGGGAATCAGAGCTGGGGAATCAGAGGCGGGGAATCAGAGTTGGGGAATCAGAGTCGGGGAATCAGATATGGGGCAACAGAGGCGGGGAATCAGAGGCGGGGAATCAGAGGCGCAGAAACAGAGGCGGGGTATCAGATATGGGGAATCAGAGGTGGGGAATCAGGGGCGGGGTATCAGAAGCTGGGTATCAGACACGGGGATTCAGAGGCGGGGAATCAGAGATGGGGAATCAGAGGCGGGGAATCAGAGGCAGGGAATGAGACGCGGGGAATCAGAGGCAGGGAATCAGAGCCTGGGAATCAGAGGCGGGGTATCAGAGGCGGGGTAACAGAGGCGGGGATTCAGAGTTGGGGAATCAGAGGCGGGGAATCAGATATGGGGAGTCAGAGGCGGGGAATCAGAGGCAGGGAATCAGATGTGCGGAATCAGAGATGGGGAATCAGAGGCGGGGAATCAGAGGCAGGGAATCAGACGCGGGGAATCAGAGGCAGGGAATCAGACCCTGGGAATAAGAGGCGGGGTATCAGAGGCGGGGAAACAGAGGCGGGGAATCAGATATGGGGACTCAGAGGTGGGGAATCAGAGGTTGGGAATCAGAGGAAGGGAATCAGAGGCGGGGAATCAGAGGCGGGGAATCAGAGGCAGGGATTCGGATGTGCGGAATATGAGAAGGGGAATCAGAGGTGGGGAATCAGAGTCCAGGAATCAGAGAAGGGGAATCAGAGGCGGGGAATCAGAGGCGGGAAAACATAGGTGGGGAATCAGATACGGGGAATAAGAGGTGGGGAATCAGAGGCGGTGAATCAGAGATGGGGAATCAGAGGCGGGGAATTAGAGGCTGGAAATCAGACACGGGGAATCAGAGGCTGTGAATCAGAGGCGGGGAATCAGAGGCGGGGAATCAGAGCTGGGGAATCAGAGGCAGGGAATCAGAGTTGGGGATTGAGAGGCGGGTAATCAGATATGGGGAAACAGAGGCGGGGAATTAGAGGCGGGCAAACAGAGGCGGGGAATCAGATATGGTGAATCAGAGGTTTGGAATCAGAGGTTGTGAAACAGAGATGGGGAATCACTGGCGGGAAATCAGAGGCAGGAAATCAGAGCTGGCGAATCAGAGGCGGGGAATCAGAGCTGGGGAATCACAGGCGGGGAATCAGAGTTTGGGAATCAGAGGCGGGGAATTAGATTTGGGGAAACAGAGGCGGGCAATCAGAGGTGGGGAAACAGAGCTGGGGAATCAGAGGCGTGGAATCAGAGTTGGGGAATCAGAGGCGGGGAATCAGATATGGGGAATCAGAGGTGGGGAATCAGAGGCGCGGAAAGAGAGGCGGGGAATCAGATATGGGGAATCAGAGGTGGGGATCAGGGGCGGGGTATCAGAGGCTGGGTATCAGTCACGGGGATTCAGATGCGGGGAATCAGAGCTGGGTAATCAGAGGCGGGGAATCAGAGTTGGGGAATCAGAGGCGGGGAATCAGATATGGGGAAAAAGAGGCGGGGAATCAGAGGCGGGGAAACAGAGGCGGGGAATCTGATTGGGGAATCAGAGGTGGCGAATGAAAGGCGGTGAATCAGAGATGGGGAATCAAAGGCGGGGAATCAGAGGCAGGGAATCAAACACGGGGAATCAGAGGTGGGGAATCAGAGCTGGGGAATCAGTGGCGGGGAATCAGAGTTGGGGAATCAGAGGCGGAGAATCAGATATGGGGAAACAGAGGTGGGGAATCAGAGGCAGGGAAACAGAGGTGGGGAATCAGATATGGGGAATCAGAGGTGGGGAATCAAAGGTTTGGAAACAGAGGCAGGGAATCAGAGGCGGGGAGTCAGAGGCGGGGAATCAGATACAGGGAATCAGATGTGCGGAATCAGAGATGGGGAATCAGAGGCAGCGAATCAGAGGCAGGGAACCAGAGGCGGGGAATCAGAGGCTGGGAATCAGAGGCCGGGAATGAGAGGCCGGGAATCAGAGGCCGGGAATCAGAGGCCGCGAATCAGAGATGGGGAATCAGAGGCGGGGAATCAAACACGGGGAACCAGAGCTAGGGAATCAGAGGCGGGGAATCAGAGTTGGGGAATCAGAGGCGGGGAATAAGATATGGGGAAACAGAGGCGGGGAAACAGAGGCAGGGAATCAGAGGCGGGGAGTCAGAGGCAGGGAATCAGAGGCAGGGAATCAGATTTGCGGAATCAGAGATGGGGATTCAGGGGCAGCGAATCAGAGGCGGGGAACCAGAGGCGGGGAATCAGATATGGGGAATCAGAGGCGGGGAATCAGAGGCGCGGAAAGAGAGGCGGGGAATCAGATATGGGGAATCAGAGGTGGGGATCAGGGGCCGGGTATCAGAGGCTGGGTATCAGAAACGGGGATTCAGAGGCGGGGAATCAGAGATGGGGAATCAGAGGCGGGGAATCAGAGGCAGGGAATCAGACGCGGGGAATCAGATGCGGGGAATCAGAGCTGGGTAATCAGAGGCGGGGAATCAGAGGTGGGGAAACAGAGGCGGGGAATCTGATTGGGGAATCAGAGGTGGCGAATGAAAGGCGGTGAATCAGAGATGGGGAATCAAAGGCGGGGAATCAGAGGCAGGGAATCAAACACGGGGAATCAGAGCTGGGGAATCAGAGCTGGGGAATCAGTGGCGGGGAATCAGAGTTGGGGAATCAGAGGCGGAGAATCAGATATGGGGAAACAGAGGTGGGGAATCAGAGGCAGGGAAACAGAGGTGGGGAATCAGATATGGGGAATCAGAGGTGGGGAATCAAAGGTTTGGAAACAGAGGCAGGGAATCAGAGGCGGGGAGTCAGAGGCGGGGAATCAGATTCAGGGAATCAGATGTGCGGAATCAGAGATGGGGAATCAGAGGCAGCGAATCAGAGGCAGGGAACCAGAGGCGGGGAATCAGAGGCTGGGAATCAGAGGCCGGGAATGAGAGGCCGGGAATCAGAGGCCGGGAATCAGAGGCCGGGAATCAGAGATGGGGAAACAGAGGCGGGGAAACAGAGGCAGGGAATCAGAGGCGGGGAGTCAGAGGCGGGGAATCAGAGGCAGGGAATCAGATGTGCGGAATCAGAGATGGGGATTCAGGGGCAGCGAATCAGAGGCGGGGAACCAGAGGCGGGGAATCAGAGGCGGGGAATCAGAGGCCGGGAATGAGAGGCCGGGAATCAGAGGGCGGGAAATAGAGGCCGGGAATCAGAGATGGGGAATCAGAGGCGGGGAATCAAACACGGGGAATCAGAGCTGGGGAATCAGAGGCGGGTAATCAGAGTTGGGGAATCAGAGGCGGGGAATCAAATATGGTGAAACAGAGGCGGGGAATCAGAGGCGGGGAATCAGAGGCGCAGAAACAGAGGCGGGGTATCAGATATGGGGAATCAGAGGTGGGGAATCAGGGGCGGGGTATCAGAGGCTGGGTATCAGACACGGGGATTCAGAGGCGGGGAATCAGAGATGGGGAATCAGAGGTGGGGAATCATAGGCAGGGAATCAGACGCGGGGAATCAGAGGCTGGGAATCAGAGCCTGGGAATCAGAGGCGGGGAATCAGAGGCAGGGAAAGAGAGGCGGGGAATCAGATATGGGGACTCAGAGGTGGGGAATCAGAGGTTGGGAATCAGAGGCAGGGAATCAGAGGCGGGGAATCAGAGGCGGGGAATCAGAGGCAGGGTTTCGGATGTGCGGAATCAGAGATGGGGAATCAGAGGTGGGGAATCAGAGTCCAGGAATCAGAGATGGGGAATCAGAGGCGGTGAATCAGAGGCGGAAAAACATAGGTTGGGAATCAGTTACGGCGAATCAGAGGTGGGGAATCAGAGGCGGTGAATCAGAGATGGGGAATCAGAGGCGGGGAATCAGAGGCTGGAAATCAGACACGGGGAATCAGAGGCTGTGAATCAAAGGCGGGGAATCAGAGGCGGGTAATCAGAGCTGGGGAATCAGAGGCAGGGAATCAGAGTTGGGGATTCAGAGGCAGGGAATCAGATATGGGGAAACAGAGGCGGGGATTTAGAGGCGGGCAAACAGAGGCGGGGAATCAGATATGGTGAATCAGAGGTGGGGAATCAGAGGTTGTGAATCAGAGATGGGGAATCACAGGCGGGAAATCAGAGGCAGGGAATCAGAGCTGGGGAATCAGAGGCAGGGAATCAGAGCTGGGGAATCAGAGGCAGGGAATCAGAGTTGGGGATTCAGAGGCGGGGAATCAGAGCTGGGGAATCAGAGGCGGGGAATCAGAGGCAGGAATCAGAGGCGGGGAATCAGAGGCAGGGAATCAGATATGGGGATTCAGAGGTGGGGAATCAGAGGTTGGGAATCAGAGGCATGGAATCGGAGGCAGGGAATCAGAGGCAGGGAATCAGATGTGGGGAATCACAGGCGGGGTATCAGAGCTGGGGAATCAGAGTCGGGGAATCAGAGTTTGGGAATCAGAGGTGGGGAATTAGATATGGGGAAACAGAGGCGGGGAATCAGAGGTGGGGAAACAGGGCTGGGGAATCAGAGGCGGGGAATCAGAGTTGGGGAATCAGAGGCGGGGAATCAGATATGGGGAATCAGAGGCGGGGAATCAGAGGCGCGGAAAGGGAGGCGGGGCATCAGATATGGGGAATCAGAGGTGGGGAATCAGATATGGGGAAACAGAGGCGGGGAATCAGAGGCGGGGAAACAGAGGTGGGGAATCTGATATGGGGAATCAGAGGTGGCGAATGAAAGGCGGTGAATAAGAGATGGGGAATCAGAGGCGGGGAATCAGAGGCAGGGAATCAAACACGGGGAATCAGAGGTGGGGAATCAGAGCTGGGGAATCAGAGGCGGGGAATCAGAGTTGGGGAATCAGAGGCGGGGAATCAGATATGGGGAAACAAAGGTTGGGAATCAGAGGCAGGGAAACAGAGGTGGGGAATCAGATATGGGGAATCAGAGGTGGGGAATCAGAGGTTGGGAAACAGAGGCAGGGAATCAGAGGCGGGGAGTCAAAGGCGGGAAATCAGAGGGAGGGAATAAGATGTGCGGAATCAGAGATGGGGAATCAGAGGCAGCGAATCAGAGGCGGGGAACCAGAGGCGGGGAATGAGAGGCCGGGAATCAGAGGCCGGGAATCAGAGGCTGGGAATCAGTGGCCGGGAATCAGAGGCCGGGAATCATAGATGAGGAATCAGAGGCGGGGAATCAGAGGCGGGGAATCAGAGGCGCAGAAACAGAGGCGGGGTATCAGATATGGGGAATCAGAGGTGGGGAATCAGATACGGGGAAGCAGAGGTGGGGAATCAGAGGCGGTGAATCAGAGGCGGGGAATCAGAGGCGGGGAATCAGAGGCCGGGAATGAGAGGCCGGCCATCAGAGGCCGGGAAATAGAGGCCGGGAATCAGAGATGGGGAATCAGAGGCGGGGAATCAAACACGGGGAATCAGAGCTGGGGAATCAGAGGCGGGGAATCAGAGTTGGGGAATCAGAGGCGGGGAATCAAATATGGTGAAACAGAGGCGGGGAATCAGAGGCGGGGAATCAGAGGCGCAGAAACAGAGGCGGGGTATCAGATATGGGGAATCAGAGGTGGGGAATCAGGGGCGGGGCATCAGAGGCTGGGTATCAGACACGGGGATTCAGAGGCGGGGAATCAGAGATGGGGAATCAGAGGCGGGGAATCAGAGGCAGGGAATCAGACGCGGGGAATCAGAGGCTGGGAATCAGAGCCTGGGAATCAGAGGCGGGGAATCAGAGGCAGGGAAAGAGAGGCGGGGAATCAGATATGGGGACTCAGAGGTGGGGTATCAGAGGTTGGGAATCAGAGGCAGGGAATCAGAGGCGGGGAATCAGAGGCGGGGAATCAGAGGCAGGGTTTCGGATGTGCGGAATCAGAGATGGGGAATCAGAGGTGGGGAATCAGAGTCCAGGAATCAGAGATGGGGAATCAGAGGCGGGGAATCAGAGGCGGAAAAACATAGGTGGGGAATCAGATACGGTGAATCAGAGGTGGGGAATCAGAGGCGGTGAATCAGAGATGGGGAATCAGAGGCGGGGAATCAGAGGCTGGAAATCAGACACGGGGAATCAGAGGCTGTGAATCAAAGGCGGGGAATCAGAGGCGGGTAATCAGAGCTGGGGAATCAGAGGCAGGGAATCAGAGTTGGGGATTCAGAGGCGGGGAATCAGATATGGGGAAACAGAGGCGGGGAATTAGAGGCGGGCAAACAGTGGCGGGGAATCAGATATGGTGAATCAGAGGTGGGGAATCAGAGGTTGTGAATCAGAGATGGGGAATCACAGGCGGGAAATCAGAGGCAGGGAATCAGAGCTGGGGAATCAGAGGCAGGGAATCAGAGCTGGGGAATCAGAGGCAGGGAATCAGAGTTGGGGATTCAGAGGCGGGGAATCAGAGCTGGGGAATCAGAGGCGGGGAATCAGAGGCAGGAATCAGAGGCGGGGAATCAGAGGCAGGGAATCAGATATGGGGATTCAGAGGTGGGGAATCAGAGGTTGGGAATCAGAGGCATGGAATCGGAGGCAGGGAATCAGAGGCAGGGAATCAGATGTGGGGAATCACAGGCGGGGTATCAGAGCTGGGGAATCAGAGTCGGGGAATCAGAGTTTGGGAATCAGAGGCGGGGAATTAGATATGGGGAAACAGAGGCGGGGAATCAGAGGTGGGGAAACAGGGCTGGGGAATCAGAGGCGGGGAATCAGAGGAAGGGAATCAGAGGCGGGGAATCAGAGGCGGGGAATCAGAGGCAGGGATTCGGATGTGCGGAATATGAGAAGGGGAATCAGAGGTGGGGAACCAGAGTCCAGGAATCAGAGAAGGGGAATCAGAGGCGGGGAATCAGAGGCGGGAAAACATAGGTGGGGAATCAGATACGGGGAATAAGAGGTGGGGAATCAGAGGCGGTGAATCAGAGATGGGGAATCAGAGGCGGGGAATTAGAGGCTGGAAATCAGACACGGGGAATCAGAGGCTGTGAATCAGAGGCGGGGAATCAGAGGCGGGGAATCAGAGCTGGGGAATCAGAGGCAGGGAATCAGAGTTGGGGATTCAGAGGCGGGTAATCAGATATGGGGAAACAGAGGCGGGGAATTAGAGGCGGGCAAACAGAGGCGGGGAATCAGATATGGTGAATCAGAGGTTTGGAATCAGAGGTTGTGAAACAGAGATGGGGAATCACAGGCGGGAAATCAGAGGCAGGAAATCAGAGCTGGCGAATCAGAGGCGGGGAATCAGAGCTGGGGAATCACAGGCGGGGAATCAGAGTTTGGGAATCAGAGGCGGGGAATTAGATTTGGGGAAACAGAGGCGGGGAATCAGAGGTGGGGAAACAGAGCTGGGGAATCAGAGGCGTGGAATCAGAGTTGGGGAATCAGAGGCGGGGAATCAGATATGGGGAATCAGAGGTGGGGAATCAGAGGCGCGGAAAGAGAGGCGGGGAATCAGATATGGGGAATCAGAGGTGGGGATCAGGGGCGGGGTATCAGAGGCTGGGTATCAGACACGGGGATTCAGATGCGGGGAATCAGAGCTGGGTAATCAGAGGCGGGGAATCAGAGTTGGGGAATCAGAGGCGGGGAATCAGATATGGGGAAACAGAGGCGGGGAATCAGAGGCGGGGAAACAGAGGCGGGGAATTAGAGGCGGGCAAACAGTGGCGGGGAATCAGATATGGTGAATCAGAGGTGGGGAATCAGAGGTTGTGAATCAGAGATGGGGAATCACAGGCGGGAAATCAGAGGCAGGGAATCAGAGCTGGGGAATCAGAGGCAGGGAATCAGAGCTGGGGAATCAGAGGCAGGGAATCAGAGTTGGGGATTCAGAGGCGGGGAATCAGAGCTGGGGAATCAGAGGCGGGGAATCAGAGGCAGGAATCAGAGGCGGGGAATCAGAGGCAGGGAATCAGATATGGGGATTCAGAGGTGGGGAATCAGAGGTTGGGAATCAGAGGCATGGAATCGGAGGCAGGGAATCAGAGGCAGGGAATCAGATGTGGGGAATCACAGGCGGGGTATCAGAGCTGGGGAATCAGAGTCGGGGAATCAGAGTTTGGGAATCAGAGGCGGGGAATTAGATATGGGGAAACAGAGGCGGGGAATCAGAGGTGGGGAAACAGGGCTGGGGAATCAGAGGCGGGGAATCAGAGGAAGGGAATCAGAGGCGGGGAATCAGAGGCGGGGAATCAGAGGCAGGGATTCGGATGTGCGGAATATGAGAAGGGGAATCAGAGGTGGGGAACCAGAGTCCAGGAATCAGAGAAGGGGAATCAGAGGCGGGGAATCAGAGGCGGGAAAACATAGGTGGGGAATCAGATACGGGGAATAAGAGGTGGGGAATCAGAGGCGGTGAATCAGAGATGGGGAATCAGAGGCGGGGAATTAGAGGCTGGAAATCAGACACGGGGAATCAGAGGCTGTGAATCAGAGGCGGGGAATCAGAGGCGGGGAATCAGAGCTGGGGAATCAGAGGCAGGGAATCAGAGTTGGGGATTCAGAGGCGGGTAATCAGATATGGGGAAACAGAGGCGGGGAATTAGAGGCGGGCAAACAGAGGCGTGGAATCAGATATGGTGAATCAGAGGTTTGGAATCAGAGGTTGTGAAACAGAGATGGGGAATCACAGGCGGGAAATCAGAGGCAGGAAATCAGAGCTGGCGAATCAGAGGCGGGGAATCAGAGCTGGGGAATCACAGGCGGGGAATCAGAGTTTGGGAATCAGAGGCGGGGAATTAGATTTGGGGAAACAGAGGCGGGGAATCAGAGGTGGGGAAACAGAGCTGGGGAATCAGAGGCGTGGAATCAGAGTTGGGGAATCAGAGGCGGGGAATCAGATATGGGGAATCAGAGGTGGGGAATCAGAGGCGCGGAAAGAGAGGCGGGGAATCAGATATGGGGAATCAGAGGTGGGGATCAGGGGCGGGGTATCAGAGGCTGGGTATCAGACACGGGGATTCAGATGCGGGGAATCAGAGCTGGGTAATCAGAGGCGGGGAATCAGAGTTGGGGAATCAGAGGCGGGGAATCAGATATGGGGAAACAGAGGCGGGGAATCAGAGGCGGGGAAACAGAGGCGGGGAATCTGATTGGGGAATCAGAGGTGGCGAATGAAAGGCGGTGAATCAGAGATGGGGAATCAAAGGCGGGGAATGAGAGGCAGGGAATCAAACACGGGGAATCAGAGGTGGGGAATCAGAGCTGGGGAATCAGTGGCGGGGAATCTGAGTTGGGGAATCAGAGGCGGAGAATCAGATATGGGGAAACAGAGGTGGGGAATCAGAGGCAGGGAAACAGAGGTGGGGAATCAGATATGGGGAATCAGAGGTGGGGAATCAAAGGTTTGGAAACAGAGGCAGGGAATCAGAGGCGGGGAGTCAGAGGCGGGGAATCAGATTCAGGGAATCAGATGTGCGGAATCAGAGATGGGGAATCAGCGGCAGCGAATCAGAGGCAGGGAACCAGAGGCGGGGAATCAGAGGCTGGGAATCAGAGGCCGGGAATGAGAGGCCGGGAATCAGAGGCCGGGAATCAGAGGCCGCGAATCAGAGATGGGGAATCAGAGGCGGGGAATCAAACACGGGGAACCAGAGCTGGGGAATCAGAGGCGGGGAATCAGAGTTGGGGAATCAGAGGCGGGGAATCAGATATGGGGAAACAGAGGCGGGGAAACAGAGGCAGGGAATCAGAGGCGGGGAGTCAGAGGCGGGGAATCAGAGGCAGGGAATCAGATGTGCGGAATCAGAGATGGGGATTCAGGGGCAGCGAATCAGAGGCGGGGAACCAGAGGCGGGGAATCAGATATGGGGAATCAGAGGTGGGGAATCAGAGGCGCGGAAAGAGAGGCGGGGAATCAGGTATGGGGAATCAGAGGTGGGGATCAGGGGCGGGTTATCAGAGGCTGGGTATCAGACACGGGGATTCAGTGGCGGGGAATCAGAGATGGGGAATCAGAGGCGGGGAATCAGAGGCAGGGAATCAGAGTTGGGGATTCAGATGCGGGGAATCAGAGCTGGGTAATCAGAGGCGGGGAATCAGAGTTGGGGAATCAGAGGCGGGGAATCAGATATGGGAAAACAGAGGCGGGGAATCAGAGGCCGGGAAACAGAGGCGGGGAATCTGATTGGGGAATCAGAGGTGGCGAATGAAAGGCGGTGAATCAGAGATGGGGAATCAAAGGCGGGGAATCAGAGGCAGGGAATCAAACACGGGGAATCAGAGCTGGGGAATCAGAGCTGGGGAATCAGTGGCGGGGAATCAGAGTTGGGGAATCAGAGGCGGAGAATCAGATATGGGGAAACAGAGGTGGGGAATCAGAGGCAGGGAAACAGAGGTGGGGAATCAGATATGGGGAATCAGAGGTGGGGAATCAAAGGTTTGGAAACAGAGGCAGGGAATCAGAGGCGGGGAGTCAGAGGCGGGGAATCAGATTCAGGGAATCAGATGTGCGGAATCAGAGATGGGGAATCAGAGGCAGCGAATCAGAGGCAGGGAACCAGAGGCGGGGAATCAGAGGCTGGGAATCAGAGGCCGGGAATCAGAGGCCGGGAATCAGAGGCCGGGAATCAGAGGCCGGGAATCAGAGATGGGGAATCAGAGGCGGGGAATCAAACACGGGGAACCAGAGCTGGGGAATCAGAGGCCGGGAATCAGAGATGGGGAATCAGAGGCGGGGAATCAAACACGGGGAATCAGAGCTGGGGAATCAGAGGCGGGGAATCAGAGTTGGGGAATCAGAGGCGGGGAATCAAATATGGTGAAACAGAGGCGGGGAATCAGAGGCGGGGAATCAGAGGCGCAGAAACAGAGGCGGGGTATCAGATATGGGGAATCAGAGGTGGGGAATCAGGGGCGGGGCATCAGAGGCTGGGTATCAGACACGGGGATTCAGAGGCGGGGAATCAGAGATGGGGAATCAGAGGCGGGGAATCAGAGGCAGGGAATCAGACGCGGGGAATCAGAGGCTGGGAATCAGAGCCTGGGAATCAGAGGCGGGGAATCAGAGGCAGGGAAAGAGAGGCGGGGAATCAGATATGGGGACTCAGAGGTGGGGTATCAGAGGTTGGGAATCAGAGGCAGGGAATCAGAGGCGGGGAATCAGAGGCGGGGAATCAGAGGCAGGGTTTCGGATGTGCGGAATCAGAGATGGGGAATCAGAGGTGGGGAATCAGAGTCCAGGAATCAGAGATGGGGAATCAGAGGCGGGGAATCAGAGGCGGAAAAACATAGGTGGGGAATCAGATACGGTGAATCAGAGGTGGGGAATCAGAGGCGGTGAATCAGAGATGGGGAATCAGAGGCGGGGAATCAGAGGCTGGAAATCAGACACGGGGAATCAGAGGCTGTGAATCAAAGGCGGGGAATCAGAGGCGGGTAATCAGAGCTGGGGAATCAGAGGCAGGGAATCAGAGTTGGGGATTCAGAGGCGGGGAATCAGATATGGGGAAACAGAGGCGGGGAATTAGAGGCGGGCAAACAGTGGCGGGGAATCAGATATGGTGAATCAGAGGTGGGGAATCAGAGGTTGTGAATCAGAGATGGGGAATCACAGGCGGGAAATCAGAGGCAGGGAATCAGAGCTGGGGAATCAGAGGCAGGGAATCAGAGCTGGGGAATCAGAGGCAGGGAATCAGAGTTGGGGATTCAGAGGCGGGGAATCAGAGCTGGGGAATCAGAGGCGGGGAATCAGAGGCAGGAATCAGAGGCGGGGAATCAGAGGCAGGGAATCAGATATGGGGATTCAGAGGTGGGGAATCAGAGGTTGGGAATCAGAGGCATGGAATCGGAGGCAGGGAATCAGAGGCAGGGAATCAGATGTGGGGAATCACAGGCGGGGTATCAGAGCTGGGGAATCAGAGTCGGGGAATCAGAGTTTGGGAATCAGAGGCGGGGAATTAGATATGGGGAAACAGAGGCGGGGAATCAGAGGTGGGGAAACAGGGCTGGGGAATCAGAGGCGGGGAATCAGAGGAAGGGAATCAGAGGCGGGGAATCAGAGGCGGGGAATCAGAGGCAGGGATTCGGATGTGCGGAATATGAGAAGGGGAATCAGAGGTGGGGAACCAGAGTCCAGGAATCAGAGAAGGGGAATCAGAGGCGGGGAATCAGAGGCGGGAAAACGTAGGTGGGGAATCAGATACGGGGAATAAGAGGTGGGGAATCAGAGGCGGTGAATCAGAGATGGGGAATCAGAGGCGGGGAATTAGAGGCTGGAAATCAGACACGGGGAATCAGAGGCTGTGAATCAGAGGCGGGGAATCAGAGGCGGGGAATCAGAGCTGGGGAATCAGAGGCAGGGAATCAGAGTTGGGGATTCAGAGGCGGGTAATCAGATATGGGGAAACAGAGGCGGGGAATTAGAGGCGGGCAAACAGAGGCGGGGAATCAGATATGGTGAATCAGAGGTTTGGAATCAGAGGTTGTGAAACAGAGATGGGGAATCACAGGCGGGAAATCAGAGGCAGGAAATCAGAGCTGGCGAATCAGAGGCGGGGAATCAGAGCTGGGGAATCACAGGCGGGGAATCAGAGTTTGGGAATCAGAGGCGGGGAATTAGATTTGGGGAAACAGAGGCGGGGAATCAGAGGTGGGGAAACAGAGCTGGGGAATCAGAGGCGTGGAATCAGAGTTGGGGAATCAGAGGCGGGGAATCAGATATGGGGAATCAGAGGTGGGGAATCAGAGGCGCGGAAAGAGAGGCGGGGAATCAGATATGGGGAATCAGAGGTGGGGATCAGGGGCGGGGTATCAGAGGCTGGGTATCAGACACGGGGATTCAGATGCGGGGAATCAGAGCTGGGTAATCAGAGGCGGGGAATCAGAGTTGGGGAATCAGAGGCGGGGAATCAGATATGGGGAAACAGAGGCGGGGAATCAGAGGCGGGGAAACAGAGGCGGGGAATTAGAGGCGGGCAAACAGTGGCGGGGAATCAGATATGGTGAATCAGAGGTGGGGAATCAGAGGTTGTGAATCAGAGATGGGGAATCACAGGCGGGAAATCAGAGGCAGGGAATCAGAGCTGGGGAATCAGAGGCAGGGAATCAGAGCTGGGGAATCAGAGGCAGGGAATCAGAGTTGGGGATTCAGAGGCGGGGAATCAGAGCTGGGGAATCAGAGGCGGGGAATCAGAGGCAGGAATCAGAGGCGGGGAATCAGAGGCAGGGAATCAGATATGGGGATTCAGAGGTGGGGAATCAGAGGTTGGGAATCAGAGGCATGGAATCGGAGGCAGGGAATCAGAGGCAGGGAATCAGATGTGGGGAATCACAGGCGGGGTATCAGAGCTGGGGAATCAGAGTCGGGGAATCAGAGTTTGGGAATCAGAGGCGGGGAATTAGATATGGGGAAACAGAGGCGGGGAATCAGAGGTGGGGAAACAGGGCTGGGGAATCAGAGGCGGGGAATCAGAGGAAGGGAATCAGAGGCGGGGAATCAGAGGCGGGGAATCAGAGGCAGGGATTCGGATGTGCGGAATATGAGAAGGGGAATCAGAGGTGGGGAACCAGAGTCCAGGAATCAGAGAAGGGGAATCAGAGGCGGGGAATCAGAGGCGGGAAAACATAGGTGGGGAATCAGATACGGGGAATAAGAGGTGGGGAATCAGAGGCGGTGAATCAGAGATGGGGAATCAGAGGCGGGGAATTAGAGGCTGGAAATCAGACACGGGGAATCAGAGGCTGTGAATCAGAGGCGGGGAATCAGAGGCGGGGAATCAGAGCTGGGGAATCAGAGGCAGGGAATCAGAGTTGGGGATTCAGAGGCGGGTAATCAGATATGGGGAAACAGAGGCGGGGAATTAGAGGCGGGCAAACAGAGGCGGGGAATCAGATATGGTGAATCAGAGGTTTGGAATCAGAGGTTGTGAAACAGAGATGGGGAATCACAGGCGGGAAATCAGAGGCAGGAAATCAGAGCTGGCGAATCAGAGGCGGGGAATCAGAGCTGGGGAATCACAGGCGGGGAATCAGAGTTTGGGAATCAGAGGCGGGGAATTAGATTTGGGGAAACAGAGGCGGGGAATCAGAGGTGGGGAAACAGAGCTGGGGAATCAGAGGCGTGGAATCAGAGTTGGGGAATCAGAGGCGGGGAATCAGATATGGGGAATCAGAGGTGGGGAATCAGAGGCGCGGAAAGAGAGGCGGGGAATCAGATATGGGGAATCAGAGGTGGGGATCAGGGGCGGGGTATCAGAGGCTGGGTATCAGACACGGGGATTCAGATGCGGGGAATCAGAGCTGGGTAATCAGAGGCGGGGAATCAGAGTTGGGGAATCAGAGGCGGGGAATCAGATATGGGGAAACAGAGGCGGGGAATCAGAGGCGGGGAAACAGAGGCGGGGAATCTGATTGGGGAATCAGAGGTGGCGAATGAAAGGCGGTGAATCAGAGATGGGGAATCAAAGGCGGGGAATGAGAGGCAGGGAATCAAACACGGGGAATCAGAGGTGGGGAATCAGAGCTGGGGAATCAGTGGCGGGGAATCTGAGTTGGGGAATCAGAGGCGGAGAATCAGATATGGGGAAACAGAGGTGGGGAATCAGAGGCAGGGAAACAGAGGTGGGGAATCAGATATGGGGAATCAGAGGTGGGGAATCAAAGGTTTGGAAACAGAGGCAGGGAATCAGAGGCGGGGAGTCAGAGGCGGGGAATCAGATTCAGGGAATCAGATGTGCGGAATCAGAGATGGGGAATCAGCGGCAGCGAATCAGAGGCAGGGAACCAGAGGCGGGGAATCAGAGGCTGGGAATCAGAGGCCGGGAATGAGAGGCCGGGAATCAGAGGCCGGGAATCAGAGGCCGCGAATCAGAGATGGGGAATCAGAGGCGGGGAATCAAACACGGGGAACCAGAGCTGGGGAATCAGAGGCGGGGAATCAGAGTTGGGGAATCAGAGGCGGGGAATCAGATATGGGGAAACAGAGGCGGGGAAACAGAGGCAGGGAATCAGAGGCGGGGAGTCAGAGGCGGGGAATCAGAGGCAGGGAATCAGATGTGCGGAATCAGAGATGGGGATTCAGGGGCAGCGAATCAGAGGCGGGGAACCAGAGGCGGGGAATCAGATATGGGGAATCAGAGGTGGGGAATCAGAGGCGCGGAAAGAGAGGCGGGGAATCAGGTATGGGGAATCAGAGGTGGGGATCAGGGGCGGGGTATCAGAGGCTGGGTATCAGACACGGGGATTCAGTGGCGGGGAATCAGAGATGGGGAATCAGAGGCGGGGAATCAGAGGCAGGGAATCAGAGTTGGGGATTCAGATGCGGGGAATCAGAGCTGGGTAATCAGAGGCGGGGAATCAGAGTTGGGGAATCAGAGGCGGGGAATCAGATATGGGGAAACAGAGGCGGGGAATCAGAGGCCGGGAAACAGAGGCGGGGAATCTGATTGGGGAATCAGAGGTGGCGAATGAAAGGCGGTGAATCAGAGATGGGGAATCAAAGGCGGGGAATCAGAGGCAGGGAATCAAACACGGGGAATCAGAGCTGGGGAATCAGAGCTGGGGAATCAGTGGCGGGGAATCAGAGTTGGGGAATCAGAGGCGGAGAATCAGATATGGGGAAACAGAGGTGGGGAATCAGAGGCAGGGAAACAGAGGTGGGGAATCAGATATGGGGAATCAGAGGTGGGGAATCAAAGGTTTGGAAACAGAGGCAGGGAATCAGAGGCGGGGAGTCAGAGGCGGGGAATCAGATTCAGGGAATCAGATGTGCGGAATCAGAGATGGGGAATCAGAGGCAGCGAATCAGAGGCAGGGAACCAGAGGCGGGGAATCAGAGGCTGGGAATCAGAGGCCGGGAATGAGAGGCCGGGAATCAGAGGCCGGGAATCAGAGGCCGGGAATCAGAGATGGGGAATCAGAGGCGGGGAATCAAACACGGGGAACCAGAGCTGGGGAATCAGAGGCGGGGAATCAGAGTTGGGGAATCAGAGGCGGGGAATCAGATATGGGGAAACAGAGGCGGGGAAACAGAGGCAGGGAATCAGAGGCGGGGAATCAGAGGCAGGGAATCAGATGTGCGGAATCAGAGATGGGGATTCAGGGGCAGCGAATCAGAGGCGGGGAACGAGAGGCGGGGAATCAGAGGCCGGGAATCAGAGGCCGGGAATGAGAGGCCGGGAATCAGAGGCCGGGAAATAGAGGCCGGGAATCAGAGATGGGGAATCAGAGGCTGGGAATCAAACACGGGGAATCAGAGCTGGGGAATCAGAGGCGGGGAATCAGAGTTGGGGAATCAGAGGCGGGGAATCAAATATGGTGAAACAGAGGCGGGGAATCAGAGGCGGGGAATCAGAGGCGCAGAAACAGAGGCGGGGTATCAGATATTGGGAATTAGAGGTGGGGAATCAGGGGCGGGGTATCAGAGGCTGGGTATCAGACACGGGGATTCAGAGGCGGGGAATCAGAGATGGGGAATCAGAGGCAAGGAATCAGAGGCAGGGAATCAGACGCGGGGAATCAGAGGCTGGGAATCAGAGCCTGGGAATCAGAGGCGGGGAATCAGAGGCAGGGAAAGAGATGCGGGGAATCAGATATGGGGACTCAGAGGTGGGGAATCAGAGGTTGGGAATCAGAGGCAGGGAATCAGAGGCGGGGAATCAGAGGCGGGGAATCAGAGGCAGGGTTTCGGATGTGCGGAATCAGAGATGGGGAATCAGAGGTGGGGAATCAGAGTCCAGGAATCAGAGATGGGGAATCAGAGGCGGGGAATCAGAGGCGGAAAAACATAGGTGGGGAATCAGTTACGGCGAATCAGAGGTGGGGAATCAGAGGCGGTGAATCAGAGATGGGGAATCAGAGGCGGGGAATCAGAGGCTGGAAATCAGACACGGGGAATCAGAGGCTGTGAATCAAAGGCGGGGAATCAGAGGCGGGTAATCAGAGCTGGGGAATCAGAGGCAGGGAATCAGAGTTGGGGATTCAGAGGCGGGGAATCAGATATGGGTAAACAGAGGCGGGGAAATAGAGGCGGGCAAACAGAGGCGGGGAATCAGATATGGTGAATCAGAGGTGGGGAATCAGAGGTTGTGAATCAGAGATGGGGAATCACAGGCAGGAAATCAGAGGCAGGGAATCAGATATGGGGATTCAGAGGTGGGGAATCAGAGGTTGGGAATCAGAGGCATGGAATCGGAGGCAGGGAATCAGAGGCAGGGAATCAGATGTGGGGAATCACAGGCGGGGTATCAGAGCTGGGGAATCAGAGTCGGGGAATCAGAGTTTGGGAATCAGAGGCGGGGAATTAGATATGGGGAAACAGAGGCGGGGAATCAGAGGTGGGGAAACAGGGCTGGGGAATCAGAGGAAGGAATCAGAGGCGGGGAATCAGAGGCAGGGAATCAGATATGGGGATTCAGAGGTGGGGAATCAGAGGCGGGGAATCAGAGGCGGGGAATCAGAGGCGCAGAAACAGAGGCGGGGTATCAGATATGGGGAATCAGAGGTGGGGAATCAGATACGGGGAATCAGAGGTGGGGAATCAGAGGCGGTGAATCAGAGGCGGGGAATCAGAGGCGGGGAATCAGAGGCCGGGAATGAGAGGCCGGGAATCAGAGGCCGGGAAATAGAGGCCGGGAATCAGAGATGGGGAATCAGAGGCGGGGAATCAAACACGGGGAATCAGAGCTGGGGAATCAGAGGCGGGGAATCAGAGTTGGGGAATCAGAGGCGGGGAATCAAATATGGTGAAACAGAGGCGGGGAATCAGAGGCGGGGAATCAGAGGCGCAGAAACAGAGGCGGGGTATCAGATATGGGGAATCAGAGGTGGGGAATCAGGGGCGGGGTATCAGAGGCTGGGTATCAGACACGGGGATTCAGACGCGGGGAATCAGAGATGGGGAATCAGAGGCGGGGAATCAGAGGCAGGGAATCAGACGCGGGGAATCAGAGGCTGGGAATCAGAGCCTGGGAATCAGAGGCGGGGAATCAGAGGCAGGGAAAGAGAGGCGGGGAATCAGATATGGGGACTCAGAGGTGGGGAATCAGAGGTTGGGAATCAGAGGCAGGGAATCAGAGGCGGGGAATCAGAGGCGGGGAATCAGAGGCAGGGTTTCGGATGTGCGGAATCAGAGATGGGGAATCAGAGCTGGGGAATCAGAGTCCAGGAATCAGAGATGGGGAATCAGAGGCGGGGAATCAGAGGCGGAAAAACATAGGTGGGGAATCAGATACGGCGAATCAGAGGTGGGGAATCAGAGGCGGTGAATCAGAGATGGGGAATCAGAGGCAGGGAATCAGAGGCTGGAAATCAGACACGGGGAATCAGAGGCTGTGAATCAAAGGCGGGGAATCAGAGGCGGGTAATCAGAGCTAGGGAATCAGAGGCAGGGAATCAGAGTTGGGGATTCAGAGGCGGGGAATCAGATATGGGGAAACAGAGGCGGGGAATTAGAGGCGGGCAAACAGAGGCGGGGAATCAGATATGGTGAATCAGAGGTGGGTATCAGAGGTTGTGAATCAGAGATGGGGAATCACAGGCGGGAAATCAGAGGCAGGGAATCAGAGCTGGGGAATCAGAGGCAGGGAATCAGAGCTGGGGAATCAGAGGCAGGGAATCAGACGCGGGGAATCAGAGGCTGGGAATCAGAGCCTGGGAATCAGAGGCGGGGAATCAGAGGCAGGGAAAGAGAGGCGGGGAATCAGATATGGGGACTCAGAGGTGGGGAATCAGAGGTTGGGAATCAGAGGCAGGGAATCAGAGGCGGGGAATCAGAGGCAGGGAATCAGAGGCAGGGAATCAGATGTGGGGAATCACAGGCGGGGTATCAGAGCTGGGGAATCAGAGTCGGGGAATCAGAGTTTGGGAATCAGAGGCGGGGAATTAGATATGGGGAAACAGAGGCGGGGAATCACAGGTGGGGAAACAGGGCTGGGGAATCAGAGGCGGGGAATCAGAGTTGGGGAATCAGAGGCGGGGAATCAGATATGGGGAATCAGAGGCGGGGAATCAGAGGCGCGGAAAGAGAGGCGGGGCATCAGATATGGGGAATCAGAGGTGGGGAATCAGATATGGGGAAACAGAGGCGGGGAATCAGAGGCGGGGAAACAGAGGTGGGGAATCTGATATGGGGAATCAGAGGTGGCGAATGAAAGGCGGTGAATCAGAGATGGGGAATCAGAGGCGGGGAATCAGAGGCAGGGAATCAAACACGGGGAATCAGAGGTGGGGAATCAGAGCTGGGGAATCAGAGGCGGGGAATCAGAGTTGGGGAATCAGAGGCGGGGAATCAGATATGGGGAAACAAAGGTGGGGAATCAGAGGCAGGGAAACAGAGGTGGGGAATCAGATATGGGGAATCAGAGGTGGGGAATCAGAGGTTGGGAAACAGAGGCAGCGAATCAGAGGCGGGGAGTCAAAGGCGGGAAATCAGAGGCAGGGAATAAGATGTGCGGAATCAGAGATGGGGAATCAGAGGCAGCGAATCAGAGGCGGGGAACCAGAGGCGGGGAATGAGAGGCCGGGAATCAGAGGCCGGGAATGAGAGGCTGGGAATCAGTGGCCGGGAATCAGAGGCCGGGAATCATAGATGGGGAATCAGAGGCGGGGAATCAGAGGCGGGGAATCAGAGGCGCAGAAACAGAGGTGGGGTATCAGATATGGGGAATCAGAGGTGGGGAATCAGATACGGGGAATCAGAGGTGGGGAATCAGAGGCGGTGAATCAGAGCTGGGGAATCAGAGGCAGGGAATCAGAGTTGGGGATTCAGAGGCGGGGAATCAGATATGGGGAAACAGAGGCGGGGAATTAGAGGCGGGCAAACAGAGGCGGGGAATCAGATATGGTGAATCAGAGGTGGGGAATCAGAGGTTGTGAATCAGAGATGGGGAATCACAGGCGGGAAATCAGAGGCAGGGAATCAGAGCTGGGGAATCAGAGGCGGGGAATCAGAGCTGGGGAATCAGAGGCAGGGAATCAGAGTTGGGGATTCAGAGGCGGGGAATCAGAGCTGGGGAATCAGAGGCGGGGAATCAGTGGCAGGGAATCAGAGGCGGGGAATCAGAGGCAGGGAATCAGATATGGGGATTCAGAGGTGGGGAATCAGAGGTTGGGAATCAGAGGCAGGGAATCGGAGGCAGGGAATCAGAGGCAGGGAATCAGATGTGGGGAATCAGAGGCGGGGAATCAGAGCTGGGGAATCAGAGGCGGGGAATCAGAGTTTGGGAATCAGAGGCGGGGAATTAGATATGGGGAAACAGAGGCGGGGAATCAGAGGTGGGGAAACAGAGCTGGTGAATCAGAGGCGGGGAATCAGAGTTGGGGAATCAGAGGCGGGGAATCAGATATGGGGAATCAGAGGCGGGGAATCAGAGGCGCGGAAAGAGAGGCGGGGAATCAGATATGGGGAATCAGAGGTGGGGAATCCGGGGCGGGGTATCAGAGACTGGGTATCAGACACGGGGATTCAGAGGCGGGGAATCAGAGGCGGGGAATCAGAGCTGGAGAATCAGAGGCGGGGAATCAGAGTTGGGGAATCAGAGGCGGGGAATCAGATATGGGGAAACAGAGGCGGGGAATCAGAGGCGGGGAAACAGAGGCGGGGAATCTGATATGGGGAATCAGAGGTGGCGAATGAAAGGAAGTGAATCAGAGATGGGGAATCAGAGATGGGGAATCAGAGGCAGGGAATCAAACACGGTGAATCAGAGGCAGGGAATCAGAGCTGGGGTATCAGAGGCGGGGAATCAGAGTTTGGGAATCAGAGGCGGGGAATTAGATATGGGGAAACAGAGGCGGGGAATCAGAGGCGGGGAAACAGAGCTGGGGAATCAGAGGCGGGGAGTCAGAGTTGGGGAATCAGAGGCGGGTAATCAGATATGGGGAATCAGAGGCGGGGAATCAGAGGCGCGGAAAGATAGGCGGGAAATCAGATATGGGGAATCAGAGGCGGGGAATCAGAGCTGGGGAATCAGAGGCAGGGAATCAGAGTTGGGGATTCAGAGGCGGGGAATCAGAGCTGGGAAATCAGAGGCGGGGAATCAGAGGCAGGGAATCAGAGGCGGGGAATCAGAGGCAGGGAATCAGATATGGGGATTCAGAGGTGGGGAATCAGAGGTTGGGAATCAGAGGCAGGGAATCGGAGGCAGGGAATCAGAGGCAGGGAATCAGATGTGGGGAATCAGAGGCGGGGAATCAGAGCTGGGGAATCAGAGGCGGGGAATCAGAGGCGCAGAAACAGAGGCGGGGTATCAGATATGGGGAATCAGAGGTGGGGAATCAGATACGGGGAATCAGAGGTGGGGAATCAGAGGCGGTGAATCAGAGGCGGGGAATCAGAGGCGGGGAATCAGAGCTGGGGAATCAGAGGCCGGGAATCAGAGTTGGGGATTCAGAGGCGGGGAATCAGATATGGGGAAACAGAGGCGGGGAATTAGAGGCGGGCAAACAGAGGCGGGGAATCAGATATGGTGAATCAGAGGTGGGGAATCAGAGGTTGTGAATCAGAGATGGGGAATCACAGGCGGGAAATCAGAGGCAGGGAATCAGAGCTGGGGAATCAGAGGCGGGGAATCAGAGCAGGGGAATCAGAGGCAGGGAATCAGAGTTGGGGATTCAGAGGCGGGGAATCAGAGCTGGGGAATCAGAGGCGGGGAATCAGAGGCAGGGAATCAGAGGCGGGGAGTCAGAGGCAGGGAATCAGATGTGGGGAATCAGAGGCGGGGAATCAGAGCTGGGGAATCAGAGGCGGGGAATCAGAGTTTGGGAATCAGAGGCGGGGAATTAGATATGGGGAAACAGAGGCGGGGAATCAGAGGTGGGGAAACAGAGCTGGTGAATCAGAGGCGGGGAATCAGAGATGGGGAATCAGAGGCGGGGAATCAGATATTGGGAATCAGAGGCGGGGAATCAGAGGCGCGGAAAGAGGGTCGGGGAATCAGATATGGGGAATCAGAGGTGGGGAATCAGGGGCGGGGAATGAGAGGCCGGGAATCAGAGGCCGGGGAATCAGAGGCGGGGAATCAGAGATGGGGAATCAAAGGCTGGGAATCAAACACGGGGAATCAGAGCTGGGGAATCAGAGGCGGGGAATCAGATATGAGGAATCAGAGGTGGGGAATCAGGGGCGGGGAATCAGTGGCAGGGAATCAGAGGCGGGGAATCAGATGCGGGGAATCAGAGGCAGGGAATCAGACACGGGGAATCAGAGGCGGGGAATCAGAGATGGGGAATCAGAGGCGGTGAATCAGAGGCAGGGAATCGGATGCCGGGAATCAGAGGCGGGGAATCAGAGCTGGGGAATCAGAGGCGGGGAATCAGAGTTGGGGAATCAGAGGCGGGGAATCAGATATGGTGAATCAGAGGTGGGGAATCAGAGGTTGTGAATCAGAGATGGGGAATCACAGGCGGGAAATCAGAGGCAGGGAATCAGAGGTGGGGAATCAGATATGGGGAAACAGAGGTGGGGAATCAGAGGCAGGGAAACAGAGGTGGGGAATCAGATATGGGGAATCAGAGGTGGGGAATCAGAGGCCGGGAATCAGAGTCGGTGAATCAGAGGCAAGGAATCCGACACCGGGAATCAGAGATGGGGAATCAGAGGCGGGGAATCAAACACGGGGAATCAGAGTTGGGGAATCAGAGGCGGGGAATCAGAGTTGGGGAATCAGAGGCGGGGAATCAGATATGGGGAAACAGATATGGGGAAACAGAGGCGGGGAATCAGAGGTGGGGAAACAGAGCTGGTGAATCAGAGGCGGGGAATCAGAGTTGGGGAATCAGAGGCGGGGAATCAGATATGGGGAATCAGAGGCGGGGAATCAGAGGCGCGGAAAGAGAGGCGGGGAATCAGATATGGGGAATCAGAGGTGGGGAATCAGGGGCGGGGTATCAGAGGCTGGGTATCAGACACGGGGATTCAGAGGCGGGGAATCAGAGATAGGGAATCAGACGCGGGGAATCAGAGGCGGGGAATCAGAGTCCAGGAATCAGAGGCGGGGAATCAGAGTTGGGGAATCAGAGGCGGGGAATCAGATATCGGGAAACAGAGGCGGGGAATCAGAGGCGGGGAAACAGAGGTGGGGAATCAGATATGGGCAAACAGAGGCGGGGAATCAGAGGTGGGGAAACAGACGTGGGGAATCTGATATGGGGAATCAGAGGTGGCAAATGAAAGGCGGTGAATCAGAGATGGGGAATCAGAGGCGGGGAATCAGAGGCAGGGAATCATACACGGGGAATCAGAGGTGGGTAATCAGAGCTGGGGAATCAGAGGCGGGGAATCAGAGTTGGGGAATCAGAGGCGGGGAATCAGATATGGGGAAACAGAGGTGGGGAATCAGAGGCAGGGAAACAGAGGTGGGGAATCAGATATGGGGAATCAGAGGTGCGGAATCAGAGGCCGGGAATCAGAGGCGGTGAATCAGAGGCAGGGAATCAAACACGGGGAATCAGAGGTGGGTAATCAGAGCTGGGGAATCAGAGGCGGGGAATCAGAGTTGGGGAATCAGAGGCGGGGAATCAGATATGGGGAAACAGAGGTGGGGACTCAGAGGTGGGGAATCAGAGGTTGGGAATCAGAGGCAGGGAATCAGAGGTGGGGAATCAGAGGCGGGGAATCAGAGGCAGAGATTCGGATGTGCGGAATCAGAGATGGGGAATCAGTGGGGAATCAGAGTCCAGGAATCAGAGAAGGGGAATCAGAGGCGGGGAATCAGAGGCGGAAAAACATAGGTGGGGAATCAGATACGGGGAATCAGAGGTGGGGAATCTGAGGCGGTGAATCAGAGATGGGGAATCAGAGGCGGGGAATCAGGGGCTGGAAATCAGACACGGGGAATCAGAGGCTGTGAATCAGAGGCGGGGAATCAGAGGCGGGGAATCAGAGCTGGGGAATCAGAGGCAGGGAATCAGAGTTGGGGATTCAGATGCGGGTAATCAGATACGGGGAAACAGAGGCGGGGAATTAGAGGCGGGCAAACAGAGGCTGGGAAACAGAGGCGGGGAATCAGATATGGGGAAACAGAGGTGGGGACTCAGAGGTGGGGAATCAGAGGTTGGGAATCAGAGGCAGGGAATCAGAGGTGGGGAATCAGAGGCGGGGAATCAGAGGCAGAGATTCGGATGTGCGGAATCAGAGATGGGGAATCAGAGGTGGGGAATCAGAGTCCAGGAATCAGAGAAGGGGAATCAGAGGCGGGGAATCAGAGGCGGAAAAACATAGGTGGGGAATCAGATACGGGGAATCAGAGGTGGGGAATCTGAGGCGGTGAATCAAAGATGGGGAATCAGAGGCGGGGAATCAGAGGCTGGAAATCAGACACGGGGAATCAGAGGCTGTGAATCAGAGGCGGGGAATCAGAGGCGGGGAATCAGAGCTGGGGAATCAGAGGCAGGGAATCAGAGTTGGGGATTCAGAGGCGGGTAATCAGATACGGGGAAACAGAGGCGGGGAATTAGAGGCGGGCAAACAGAGGCGGGAAATCAGATATGGTGAATCAGAGGTGGGGAATCAGAGGTTGTGAATCAGAGATGGGGAATCACTGGCGGGAAATCAGTGGCAGGGAATCAGAGCTGGGGAATCAGAGGCGGGGAATCATAGCTGGGGAATCAGAGGCGGGGAATCAGAGTTTGGGAATCAGAGGCGGGGAATTAGATATGGGGAAACAGAGGCGGGGAATCAGAGGTGGGGAAACAGAGTTGGGGAATCAGAGGCGGGGAATCAGAGTTGGGGAATCAGAGGCGGGGAATCAGATATGGGGAATCAGAGTCGGGGAATCAGAGGCACGGAAAAAGAGGCGGGGAATCAGATATGGGGAATCAGAGGTGGCGAATGAAAGGAAGTGAATCAGAGATGGGGAATCAGAGGCGGGGAATCAGGGGCGGGGTATGAGAGGCTGGGTATCAGACACGGGGATTCAGAGGCTGGGAATCAGAGATGGGGAATCAGAAGCGGGGAATCAGAGGCAGGGAATCATACGCGGGGAATCAGAGTCCAGGAATCAGAGGCGGGGAATCAGAGTTGGGGAATCAGAGGCAGGGAATCAGATATGGGGAAACAGAGGCGGGGAATCAGAGGCGGGGAAACAGAGGCAGGGAATCTGATATGGGGAATCAGAGGTGGCGAATGAAAGGAAGTGAATCAGAGATGGGGAATCAGAGGCGGGGAATCAGAGGCAGGGAATCAAACACGGTGAATCGGAGGCGGGGAATCAGAGCTGGAGAATCAGAGGCGGGGAATCAAGTTGGGGAATCAGAGGCGGGGAATCAGATATGGGGAAACAGAGGCGGGGAATCAGAGGCAGGGAAACAGAGGTGGGGAATCAGATATGGGGAATCAGAGGTGGGGAAATCAGAGGCGGGGAATCAGAGGCAGGGAATCAAACGGTGAATCGGAGGCGGGGAATCAGAGCTGGAGAATCAGAGGCGGGAAATCAAGTTGGGGAATCAGAGGCGGGGAATCAGATATGGGGAAACAGAGGCGGGGAATCAGAGGCAGGGAAACAGAGGTGGGGAATCAGATATGTGGAATCAGAGGTGGGGAATCAGAGGTTGGGAAACAGATGCAGGGAATCAGAGGCAGGGAATCAGATGTGCGGAATCAGAGATGGAGAATCAGAGGCAGCGAAAAAGAGGCGGGGAACCAGAGGCGGGGAATCAGAGGCCGGGAATCAGAGGCCGGGAATGAGAGGCCGGGAATCAGAGGCCGGGGAATCAGAGGCGGGGAATCAGAGATGGGGAATCAAAGGCGGGGAATCAAACACGGGGAATCAGAGCTGGGGAATCAGAGGCGGGGAATCAGAGTTGGGGAATCAGATATGAGGAATCAGAGGTCGGGAATCAGGGGCGGGGAATCAGTGGCAGGGAATCAGAGGCGGGGAATCAGATGCGGGGAATCAGAGGCAGGGAATCAGACACGGGGAATCAGAGGCGGGGAATCAGAGATGGGGATTCAGAGGCGGTGAATCAGAGTCAGGGAATCGGATGCCGGGAATCAGAGGCGGGGAATCAGAGCTGGGGAATCAGAGGCGAGGAATCAGAGTTGGGGAATCAGAGGCAGGGAATCAGATATGGTGAATCAGAGGTGGGGAATCAGAGGTTGTGAATCAGAGATGGGGAATCACAGGCGGGAAATCAGAGGCAGGGAATCAGAGGTGGGGAATCAGATATGGGGAAACAGAGGTGGGGAATCAGAGTCAGGGAAACAGAGGTGGGGAATCAGATATGGGGAATCAGAGGTGGGGAATCAGAGGCCGGGAATCAGAGGCGGTGAATCAGAGGCAAGGAATCCGACACCGGGAATCAGAGATGGGGAATCAGAGGCGGGGAATAAAACACGGGGAATCAGAGCTGGGGAATCAGAGGCGGGGAATCAGAGTTGGGGAATCAGAGGCGGGGAATCAGATATGGGGAAACAGATATGGGGAAACAGAGGCGGGGAATCAGAGGTGGGGAAACAGAGCTGGTGAATCAGAGGAGGGGAATCAGAGTTGGGGAATCAGAGGCGGGGAATCAGATATGGGGAATCAGAGGCGGGGAATCAGATGCGCGGAAAGAGAGGCGGGGAATCAGATATGGGGAATCAGAGGTGGGGAATCAGGGGCGGGGTATCAGAGGCTGGGTATCAGACACGGGGATTCAGAGGCGGGGAATCAGAGATAGGGAATCAGACGCGGGGAATCAGAGGCGGGGAATCAGAGTCCAGGAATCAGAAGCGGGGAATCAGAGTTGGGGAATCAGAGACGGGGAATCAGATATGGGGAAACTGAGGTGGGGAATCAGAGGCGGGGAAACAGAGGTGGGGAATCAGATATTGGGAAACAGAGGCGGGGAATCAGAGGCGGGGAAACAGACGTGGGGAATCTGATATGGGGAATCAGAGGTGGCGAATGAAAGGCGGTGAATCAGAGATGGGGAATCAGAGGCGGGGAATCAGAGGCAGGGAATCAAACACGGGGAATCAGAGGTGGGTAATCAGAGCTGGGGAATCAGAGGCGGGGAATCAGAGTTGGGGAATCAGTGGCGGGGAATCAGATATGGGGAAACAGAGGTGGGGAATCAGAGGCAGGGAAACAGAGGTCGGGAATCAGATATGGGGAATCAGAGGTGGGGAATCAGAGGCCGGGAATCAGAGGCGGTGAATCAGAGGCAAGGAATCCGACACCGGGAATCAGAGATGGGGAATCAGAGGCGGGGAATCAAACACGGGGAATCAGAGCTGGGGAATCAGAGGCGGGGAATCAGAGGCGGTGAATCAGAGGCGGGGAATCAGAGCTGGGGAATCAGAGGCGGGGAATCAGAGTTGGGGAATCAGAGGCGGGGAATCAGATATGGTGAATCAGATGTGGGGAATCAGAGGTTGTGAATCAGAGATGGGGAATCACTGGCGGGAAATCAGTGGCAGGGAATCAGAGCTGGGGAATCAGAGGCGGGGAATCATAGCTGGGGAATCAGAGGCGGGGAATCAGAGTTTGGGAATCAGAGGCGGGGAATTAGATATGGGGAAACAGAGGCGGGGAATCAGAGGTGGGGAAACAGAGCTGGGGAATCAGAGGCGGGGAATCAGAGTTGGGGAATCAGAGGCGGGGAATCAGATATGGGGAATCAGAGTCGGGGAATCAGAGGCACGGAAAAAGAGGCGGGGAATCAGATATGGGGAATCAGAGGTGGCGAATGAAAGGAAGTGAATCAGAGATGGGGAATCAGAGGCGGGGAATCAGGGGCGGGGTATGAGAGGCTGGGTATCAGACACGGGGATTCAGAGGCTGGGAATCAGAGATGGGGAATCAGAAGCGGGGAATCAGAGGCAGGGAATCATACGCGGGGAATCAGAGTCCAGGAATCAGAGGCGGGGAATCAGAGTTGGGGAATCAGAGGCAGGGAATCAGATATGGGGAAACAGAGGCGGGGAATCAGAGGCGGGGAAACAGAGGCAGGGAATCTGATATGGGGAATCAGAGGTGGCGAATGAAAGGAAGTGAATCAGAGATGGGGAATCAGAGGCGGGGAATCAGAGGCAGGGAATCAAACACGGTGAATCGGAGGCGGGGAATCAGAGCTGGAGAATCAGAGGCGGGGAATCAAGTTGGGGAATCAGAGGCGGGGAATCAGATATGGGGAAACAGAGGCGGGGAATCAGAGGCAGGGAAACAGAGGTGGGGAATCAGATATGGGGAATCAGAGGTGGGGAAATCAGAGGCGGGGAATCAGAGGCAGGGAATCAAACGGTGAATCGGAGGCGGGGAATCAGAGCTGGAGAATCAGAGGCGGGAAATCAAGTTGGGGAATCAGAGGCGGGGAATCAGATATGGGGAAACAGAGGCGGGGAATCAGAGGCAGGGAAACAGAGGTGGGGAATCAGATATGTGGAATCAGAGGTGGGGAATCAGAGGTTGGGAAACAGATGCAGGGAATCAGAGGCAGGGAATCAGATGTGCGGAATCAGAGATGGAGAATCAGAGGCAGCGAAAAAGAGGCGGGGAACCAGAGGCGGGGAATCAGAGGCCGGGAATCAGAGGCCGGGAATGAGAGGCCGGGAATCAGAGGCCGGGGAATCAGAGGCGGGGAATCAGAGATGGGGAATCAAAGGCGGGGAATCAAACACGGGGAATCAGAGCTGGGGAATCAGAGGCGGGGAATCAGAGTTGGGGAATCAGATATGAGGAATCAGAGGTCGGGAATCAGGGGCGGGGAATCAGTGGCAGGGAATCAGAGGCGGGGAATCAGATGCGGGGAATCAGAGGCAGGGAATCAGACACGGGGAATCAGAGGCGGGGAATCAGAGATGGGGATTCAGAGGCGGTGAATCAGAGTCAGGGAATCGGATGCCGGGAATCAGAGGCGGGGAATCAGAGCTGGGGAATCAGAGGCGAGGAATCAGAGTTGGGGAATCAGAGGCAGGGAATCAGATATGGTGAATCAGAGGTGGGGAATCAGAGGTTGTGAATCAGAGATGGGGAATCACAGGCGGGAAATCAGAGGCAGGGAATCAGAGGTGGGGAATCAGATATGGGGAAACAGAGGTGGGGAATCAGAGTCAGGGAAACAGAGGTGGGGAATCAGATATGGGGAATCAGAGGTGGGGAATCAGAGGCCGGGAATCAGAGGCGGTGAATCAGAGGCAAGGAATCCGACACCGGGAATCAGAGATGGGGAATCAGAGGCGGGGAATCAAACACGGGGAATCAGAGCTGGGGAATCAGAGGCGGGGAATCAGAGTTGGGGAATCAGAGGCGGGGAATCAGATATGGGGAAACAGATATGGGGAAACAGAGGCGGGGAATCAGAGGTGGGGAAACAGAGCTGGTGAATCAGAGGCGGGGAATCAGAGTTGGGGAATCAGAGGCGGGGAATCAGATATGGGGAATCAGAGGCGGGGAATCAGATGCGCGGAAAGAGAGGCGGGGAATCAGATATGGGGAATCAGAGGTGGGGAATCAGGGGCGGGGTATCAGAGGCTGGGTATCAGACACGGAAATTCAGAGGCGGGGAATCAGAGATAGGGAATCAGACGCGGGGAATCAGAGGCGGGGAATCAGAGTCCAGGAATCAGAAGCGGGGAATCAGAGTTGGGGAATCAGAGACGGGGAATCAGATATGGGGAAACTGAGGTGGGGAATCAGAGGCGGGGAAACAGAGGTGGGGAATCAGATATTGGGAAACAGAGGCGGGGAATCAGAGGCGGGGAAACAGACGTGGGGAATCTGATATGGGGAATCAGAGGTGGCGAATGAAAGGCGGTGAATCAGAGATGGGGAATCAGAGGCGGGGAATCAGAGGCAGGGAATCAAACACGGGGAATCAGAGGTGGGTAATCAGAGCTGGGGAATCAGAGGCGGGGAATCAGAGTTGGGGAATCAGAGGCGGGGAATCAGATATGGGGAAACAGAGGTGGGGAATCAGAGGCAGGGAAACAGAGGTGGGGAATCAGATATGGGGAATCAGAGGTGGGGAATCAGAGGCCGGGAATCAGAGGCGGTGAATCAGAGGCAAGGAATCCGACACCGGGAATCAGAGATGGGGAATCAGAGGCGGGGAATCAAACACGGGGAATCAGAGCTGGGGAATCAGAGGCGGGGAATCAGAGGCGGTGAATCAGAGGCGGGGAATCAGATATGGGGAAACAGATATGGGGAATCAGAGGCCGGGAATCAGAGGCCGCGAATCAGAGATGGGGAATCAGAGGCCGGGAATCAGAGGCGGTGAATCAGATGCATGGAATCCGACACCGGGAATCAGAGATGGGGAATCAGAGGCGGGGAATCAAACACGGGGAATCAGAGCTGGGGAATCAGAGGCGGGGAATCAGAGTTGGGGAATCAGAGGCGCAGAAACATAGGCGGGGTATCAGATATGGGGAATCAGAGGTGGGGAATCAGGGGCGGGGTATCAGTGGCTGGGTATCAGACACGGGGATTCAGAGGCGGGGAATCAGAGATGGGGAATCCGAGGCGGGGAATCAGAGGCAGGGAATCAGATGCGGGGAATCAGAGGCAGGGAATCAGAGTCTGGGAATCAGAGGCGGGGAATCAGAGGCGGGGAAACAGAGGCGGGGAATCAGATATGGGGACTCAGATGTGGGGAATCAGAGGTTGGGAATCAGAGGCAGGGAATCAGAGGCGGGGAATCAGAGGCGGGGAATCAGAGGCAGAGATTCGGATGTGCGGAATCAGAGATGGGGAATCAGAGGTGGGGAATCAGAGTCCAGGAATCAGAGAAGGGGAATCAGAGGCGGGGAATCAGAGGCGGAAAAACATAGGTGGGGAATCAGATACTGGGAATCAGAGGTGGGGAATCTGAGGCGGTGAATCAGAGATGGGGAATCAGAGGCGGGGTATCAGAGGCTGGAAATCAGACACGGGGAATCAGAGGCTGTGAATCAGAGGCGGGGAATCAGAGGCGGGGAATCTGAGCTGGGGTATCAGAGGCAGGGAATCAGAGGCGGGGAATCAGATATGGGGAAACAGAGGCGGGGAATCAGAGGCGGGGAAACAGAGGTGGGGAATCAGATATGGGGAAACAGAGGCGGGGAATCAGAGGCGGGGAAACAGACGTGGCGAATCTGATATGGGGAATCAGAGGTGGCGAATGAAAGGCGGTGAATCAGAGGCAGGGAATCAGAGGCGGGGAATCAGAGGCAGGGAATCAAACACTGGGAATCAGAGGTGGGTAATCAGAGCTGGGGAATCAGAGGCGGGGAATCAGAGTTGAGGAATCAGAGGCGGGGAATCAGATATGGGGAAACAGAGGTGGGGAATCAGAGGCAGGGAAACAGAGGTGGGGAATCAGATATGGGGAATCAGAGGTGGGGAATCAGAGGCCGGGAATCAGAGGCGGTGAATCAGAGGCAAGGAATCCGACACCGGGAATCAGAGATTGGGAATCAGAGGCGGGGAATCAAACACGGGGAATCAGAGCTGGGGAATCAGAGGCGGGGAATCAGAGTTGGGGAATCAGAGGCGGGGAATCAGAGATGGGGAATCAGAGGCGGGGAATCAAACACGGGGAATCAGAGCTGGGGAATCAGAGGCGGGGAATCAGAGTTGGGGAATCAGAGGCGCAGAAACAGAGGCGGGGTATCAGATATGGGGAATCAGAGGTGGGGTATCAGGGGCGGGGTATCAGTGGCTGGGTATCAGACACGGGGATTCAGAGGCGGGGAATGAGAGATGGGGAATCCGAGGCGGGGAATCAGAGGCAGGGAATCAGATGCGGGGAATCAGAGGCAGGGAATCAGAGTCTGGGAATCAGAGGCGGA
Source organism: Narcine bancroftii (assembly GCF_036971445.1). NCBI lineage: Eukaryota > Metazoa > Chordata > Chondrichthyes > Torpediniformes > Narcinidae > Narcine > Narcine bancroftii. Next base: position 58,914,226 of record NC_091474.1, read on the forward strand.
GAATCAGAAGCGGGGAAACAGAGGTGGGGAATCAGATATGGGGACTCAGAGGTGAGGAATCAGAGGTTGGGAATCAGAGGCAGGGAATCAGAGGCGGGGAATCAGAGGCGGGGAATCAGAGGCAGAGATTCGGATGGGCGGAATCAGAGATGGGGAATCAGTGGTGGGGAATCAGAGTCCAGGAATCAGAGAAGGGGAATCAGAGGCGGGGAATCAGAGGCGGAAAAACATAGGTGGGGAATCAGATACGGGGAATCAGAGGTGGGGAATCTGAGGCGGTGAATCAGAGATGGGGAATCAGAGGCGGGGAATCAGAGGCTGGAAATCAGACACGGGGAATCAGAGGCTGTGAATCAGAGGCGGGGAATCAGAGGCGGGGAATCAGAGCTGGGGAATCAGAGGCAGGGAATCAGAGTTGGGGATTCAGAGGCGGGTAATCAGATACGGGGAAACAGAGGCGGGGAATTAGAGGCGGGCAAACTGAGGCGGGGAATCAGATATGGTGAATCAGAGGTGGGGAATCAGAGGTTGTGAATCAGAGATGGGGAATCACAGGCGGGAAATCAGAGGCAGGGAATCAGAGCTGGGGAATCAGAGGCGGGGAATCAGAGCTAGGGAATCAGAGGTGGGGAATCAGAGTTTGGGAATCAGAGGCGGGGAATTAGATATGGGGATACAGAGGCGGGGAATCAGAGGTGGGGAAACAGAGCTGGGGAATCAGAGGCGGGGAATCAGAGTTGGGGAATCAGAGGCGGGGAATCAGATATGGGGAATCAGAGGCGGGGAATCAGAGGCGCGGAAAGAGAGGCGGGGAATCAGATATGGGGAATCAGATGTGGGGAATCAGGGGCGGGGTATGAGAGGCTGGGCATCAGACACGGGGATTCAGAGGCTGGGAATCATAGATGGGGAATCAGAAGCGGGGAATCAGAGGCAGGGAATCATACGCGGGGAATCAGAGGCGGCGCATCAGAGTCCAGGAATCAGAGGCGGGGAATCAGAGTTGGGGAATCAGAGGCGGGGAATCAGATATGGGGAAACAGAGGCGGGGAATCAGAGGCGGGGAAACAGAGGCAGGGAATCTGATATGGGGAATCAGAGGTGGCGAATGAAAGGAAGTGAATCAGAGATGGGGAATCAGAGGCGGGGAATCAGAGGCAGGGATTCAAACACGGTGAATCGGAGGCGGGGAATCGGAGCTGGAGAATCAGAGGCGGGGAATCAAGTTGGGGAATCAGAGGAGGGGAATCAGATATGGGGAAACAGAGGCGGGGAATCAGAGGCAGGGAAACAGAGGTGGGGAATCAGATATGGGGAATCAGAGGTGGGGAATCAGAGGTTGGGAAACAGATGCAGGGAATCAGAGGCAGGGAATCAGATGTGCGGAATCAGAGATGGAGAATCAGAGGCAGCGAAAAAGAGGCGGGGAACCAGAGGCGGGGAATCAGAGGCCGGGAATCAGAGGCCGGGAATGAGAGGCCGGGAATCAGAGGCCGGGGAATCAGAGGCGGGGAATCAGAGATGGGGAATCAAAGGCGGGGAATCAAACACGGGGAATCAGAGCTGGGGAATCAGAGGCGGGGAATCAGAGTTGGGGAATCAGATATGAGGAATCAGAGGTGGGGAATCAGGGGCGGGGAATCAGTGGCAGGGAATCAGAGGCGGGGAATCAGAGGCGGGGAATCAGAGGCAGGGAATCAGACACGGGGAATCAGAGGCGGGGAATCAGAGATGGGGAATCAGAGGCGGTGAATCAGAGGCAGGGAATCGGATGCCGAGAATCAGAGGCGGGGAATCAGAGCTGGGGAATCAGAGGCGGTGAATCAGAGTTGGGGAATCAGAGGCGGGGAATCAGATATGGTGAATCAGAGGTGGGGAATCAGAGGTTGTGAATCAGAGATGGGGAATCACAGGCGGGAAATCAGAGGCAGGGAATCAGAGGTGGGGAATCAGAGGCGGGGTATCAGAGCTGGGGAATCAGAGGCAGGGAATCAGAGTTGGGGATTCAGAGGATGGGGAATCAGAGGCGGGGAATCAGAGGCAGGGAATCAGACGCGGGGGATCAGAGGCTGGGAATCAGAGCCTCGGGATCAGAGGCGGGGAATCAGAGGCGGGGAAAGAGAGGCGGGGAATCAGATATGGGGACTCAGAGGTGGGGAATCAGAGGTTGGGAATCAGAGGCAGGGAATCAGAGGCGGGGAATCAGAGGCGGGGAATCAGAGGCAGGGTTTCGGATGGGCGGAATCAGAGATGGGGAATCAGAGGTGGGGAATCAGAGTCCAGGAATCAGAGATGGGGCATCAGAGGCGGGGAATCAGAGGCGGAAAAACATAGGTGGGGAATCAGATACGGGGTATCAGAGGTGGGGAATCAGAGGCGGTGAATCAGAGATGGGGAATCAGAGGCGGGGAATCAGAGGCTGGAAATCAGACACGTGGAATCAGAGGCTGTGAATCAGAGGCGGGGAATCAGAGGCGGGTAATCAGAGCTGGGGAATCAGAGGCAGGGAATCAGAGTTGGGGATTCAGAGGCAGGGAATCTGATATGGGGAAACAGAGGCGGGGAATTGGAGGCGGGCAAACAGAGGCGGGGAATCAGATATGGTGAATCAGAGGTGGGGAATCAGAGGTTGTGAATCAGAGATGGGGAATCACAGGCGGGAAATCAGAGGCAGGGAATCAGAGCTGGGGAATCAGAGGCAGGGAATCAGAGCTGGGGAATCAGAGGCAGGGAATCAGAGTTGGGGATTCAGAGGCGGGGAATCAGAGCTGGGGAATCAGAGGCGGGGAATAGGAGGCAGGGAATCAGAGGCGGGGAATCAGAGGCAGGGAATCAGATATGGGGATTCAGAGGTGGGGAATCAGAGGTTGGGAATCAGAGGCAGGGAATCGGAGGCAGGGAATCAGAGGCAGGGAATCAGATGTGGGGAATCACAGGCGGGGTATCAGAGCTGGGGAATCAGAGTCGGGGAATCAGAGTTTGGGAATCAGAGGCGGGGAATTAGATATGGGGAAAGAGAGGCGGGGAATCAGAGGTGGGGAAACAGAGCTGGGGAATCAGAGGCGGGGAATCAGAGTTGGGGAATCAGAGGCGGGGAATCAGATATGGGGAATCAGAAGCGGGGAATCAGAGGCGCGGAAAGAGAGGCGGGGCATCAGATATGGGGAATCAGAGGTGGGGAATCAGATATGGGGAAACAGAGGCGGGGAATCAGAGGCGGGGAAACAGAGGTGGGGAATCTGATATGGGGAATCAGAGGTGGCGAATGAAAGGCGGTGAATCAGAGATGGGGAATCAGAGGCGGGGAATCAGAGGCAGGGAATCAAACATGGGGAATCAGAGGTGGGGAATCAGAGCTGGGGAATCAGAGGCGGGGAATCAGAGTTGGGGAATCAGAGGCGGGGAATCAGATATGGGGAAACAAAGGTGGGGAATCAGATGCAGGGAAACAGAGGTGGGGAATCAGATATGGGGAATCAGAGGTGGGGAATCAGAGGTTGGGAAACAGAGGCAGGGAATCAGAGGAGGGGAGTCAAAGGCGGGGAATCAGAGGCAGGGAATAAGATGTGCGGAATCAGAGATGGGGAATCAGAGGCAGCGAATCAGAGGCGGGGAACCAGAGGCGGGGAATGAGAGGCCGGGAATCAGAGGCCGGGAATGAGAGGGTGGGAATCAGTGGCCGGGAATCAGAGGCCGGGAATCAGAGATGGGGAATCAGATGCGGGGAATCAGAGGCGGGGAATCAGAGGCGCAGAAACAGAGTCGGGGTATCTGATATGGGGAATCAGAGGTGGGGAATCAGATACGGGGAATCAGAGGTGGGGAATCAGAGGCGGTGAATCAGAGATGGGGAATCAGAGGCGGGGAATCAGAGGCTGGAAATCAGACACGAGGAATCAGAGGCTGTGAATCAGAGGCGGGGAATCAGAGGCGGGGAATCAGAGCTGGGGAATCAGAGGCAGGGAATCAGAGTTGGGGATTCAGAGGCGGGGAATCAGATATGGGGAAACAGAGGCGGGGAATCAGAGGCGCGGAAAGAGACGCGGGAAATCAGATATGGGGAATCAGAGGTGGGAAATCAGGGGAGGGGTATCAGAGGCTGGGTATCAGACACGGGGATTCAGAGGCGGGGAATCAGAGATGGGGAATCTGAGGCTGGGAATCAGAGGCGGGGAACCAGATGCGGGGAATCAGAGGCCGGGAATCAGAGGCAGGGAATGAGAGGCCGGGAATCAGAGGCCGGGGAATCAGAGGCGGGGAATCAGAGATGGGGAATCAGAGGCGGGGAATCAAACACGGGGAATCAGAGCTGGGGAATCAGAGGCGGGGAATCTGAGTTGGCGAATCAGATATGGGGAATCAAGTTGGGGAATCAGAGGCGGGGAATCAGATATGGGGAAACAGAGGCGGGGAATAAGAGGCAGGGAAACAGAGGTGGGGAATCAGATATGGGGAATCAGAGGTGGGGAATCAGAGGTTGGGAAACAGATGCAGGGAATCAGAGGCAGAGAATCAGATGTGCGGAATCAGAGATGGAGAATCAGAGGCAGCGAAAAAGAGGCGGGGAACCAGAGGTGAGGAATCAGAGGCCGGGAATCAGAGGCCGGGAATGAGAGGCCGGGAATCAGAGGCCGGGGAATCAGAGGCGGGGAATCAGAGATGGGGAATCAAAGGCGGGGAATCAAACACGGGGAATCAGAGCTGGGGAATCAGAGGCGGGGAATCAGAGTTGGGGAATCAGATATGAGGAATCAGAGGTGGGGAATCAGGGGCGGGGAATCAGTGGCAGGGAATCAGAGGCGGGGAATCAGAGGCGGGGAATCAGAGGCAGGGAATCAGACACGGGGAATCAGAGGCGGGGAATCAGAGATGGGGAATCAGAGGCGGTGAATCAGAGGCAGGGAATCGGATGCCGGGAATCAGAGGCGGGGAATCAGAGCTGGCGAATCAGAGGCGGTGAATCAGAGTTGGGGAATCAGAGGCGGGGAATCAGATATGGTGAATCAGAGGTGGGGAATCAGAGGTTGTGAATCAGAGATGGGGAATCACAGGCGGGAAATCAGAGGCAGGGAATCAGAGGTGGGGAATCAGAGGCGGGGTATCAGAGCTGGGGAATCAGAGGCAGGGAATCAGAGTTGGGGATTCAGAGGATGGGGAATCAGAGGCGGGGAATCAGAGGCAGGGAATCAGACGCGGGGGATCAGAGGCTGGGAATCAGAGCCTCAGGATCAGAGGCGGGGAATCAGAGGCGGGGAAAGAGAGGCGGGGAATCAGATATGGGGACTCAGAGGTGGGGAATCAGAGGTTGGGAATCAGAGGCAGGGAATCAGAGGCGGGGAATCAGAGGCGGGGAATCAGAGGCAGGGTTTCGGATGTGCGGAATCAGAGATGGGGAATCAGAGGTGGGGAATCAGAGTCCAGGAATCAGAGATGGGGAATCAGAGGCGGGGAATCAGAGGCGGAAAAACATAGGTGGGGAATCAGATACGGGGAATCAGAGGTGGGGAATCAGAGGCGGTGAATCAGAGATGGGGAATCAGAGGCGGGGAATCAGAGGCTGGAAATCAGACACGTGGAATCAGAGGCTGTGAATCAGAGGCGGGGAATCAGAGGCGGGTAATCAGAGCTGGGGAATCAGAGGCAGGGAATCAGAGTTGGGGATTCAGAGGCAGGGAATCAGATATGGGGAAACAGAGGCGGGGAATTAGAGGCGGGCAAACAGAGGCGGGGAATCAGATATGGTGAATCAGAGGTGGGGAATCAGAGGTTGTGAATCAGAGATGGGGAATCACAGGCGGGAAATCAGAGGCAGGGAATCAGAGCTGGGGAATCAGAGGCAGGGAATCAGAGCTGGGGAATCAGAGGCAGGGAATCAGAGTTGGGGATTCAGAGGCGGGGAATCAGAGCTGGGGAATCAGAGGCGGGGAATAGGAGGCAGGGAATCAGAGGCGGGGAATCAGAGGCAGGGAATCAGATATGGGGATTCAGAGGTGGGGAATCAGAGGTTGGGAATCAGAGGCAGGGAATCGGAGGCAGGGAATCAGAGGCAGGGAATCAGATGTGGGGAATCACAGGCGGCGTATCAGAGCTGGGGAATCAGAGTCGGGGAATCAGAGTTTGGGAATCAGAGGCGGGGAATTAGATATGGGGAAACAGAGGCGGGGAATCAGAGGTGGGGAAACAGAGCTGGGGAATCAGAGGCGGGGAATCAGAGTTGGGGAATCAGAGGCGGCGAATCAGATATGGGGAATCAGAGGCGGGGAATCAGAGGCGCGGAAAGAGAGGCGGGGCATCAGATATGGGGAATCAGAGGTGGGGAATCAGATATGGGGAATCAGAGGCGGGGAATCAGAGGCGGGGAAACAGAGGTGGGGAATCTGATATGGGGAATCAGAGGTGGCGAATGAAAGGCGGTGAATCAGAGATGGGGAATCAGAGGCGGGGAATCAGAGGCAGGGAATCAAACACGGGGAATCAGAGGCGGTGAATCAGAGATGGGGAATCAGAGGCGGGGAATCAGAGGCTGGAAATCAGACACGTGGAATCAGAGGCTGTGAATCAGAGGCGGGGAATCAGAGGCGGGTAATCAGAGCTGGGGAATCAGAGGCAGGGAATCAGAGTTGGGGATTCAGAGGCAGGGAATCAGATATGGGGAAACAGAGGCGGGGAATTAGAGGCGGGCAAACAGAGGCGGGGAATCAGATATGGTGAATCAGAGGTGGGGAATCAGAGGTTGTGAATCAGAGATGGGGAATCACAGGCGGGAAATCAGAGGCAGGGAATCAGAGCTGGGGAATCAGAGGCAGGGAATCAGAGCTGGGGAATCAGAGGCAGGGAATCAGAGTTGGGGATTCAGAGGCGGGGAATCAGAGCTGGGGAATCAGAGGCGGGGAATAGGAGGCAGGGAATCAGAGGCGGGGAATCAGAGGCAGGGAATCAGATATGGGGATTCAGAGGTGGGGAATCAGAGGTTGGGAATCAGAGGCAGGGAATCGGAGGCAGGGAATCAGAGGCAGGGAATCAGATGTGGGGAATCACAGGCGGCGTATCAGAGCTGGGGAATCAGAGTCGGGGAATCAGAGTTTGGGAATCAGAGGCGGGGAATTAGATATGGGGAAACAGAGGCGGGGAATCAGAGGTGGGGAAACAGAGCTGGGGAATCAGAGGCGGGGAATCAGAGTTGGGGAATCAGAGGCGGGGAATCAGATATGGGGAATCAGAGGCGGGGAATCAGAGGCGCGGAAAGAGAGGCGGGGCATCAGATATGGGGAATCAGAGGTGGGGAATCAGATATGGGGAAACAGAGGCGGGGAATCAGAGGCGGGGAAACAGAGGTGGGGAATCTGATATGGGGAATCAGAGGTGGCGAATGAAAGGCGGTGAATCAGAGATGGGGAATCAGAGGCGGGGAATCAGAGGCAGGGAATCAAACACGGGGAATCAGAGGTGGGGAATAAGAGCTGGGGAATCAGAGGCGGGGAATCAGAGTTGGGGAATCAGAGGCGGGGAATCAGATATGGGGAAACAAAGGTGGGGAATCAGATGCAGGGAAACAGAGGTGGGGAATCAGATATGGGGAATCAGAGGTGGGGAATCAGAGGTTGGGAAACAGAGGCAGGGAATCAGAGGCGGGGAGTCAAAGGCGGGGAATCAGAGGCAGGGAATAAGATGTGCGGAATCAGAGATGGGGAATCAGAGGCAGCGAATCAGAGGCGGGGAACCAGAGGCGGGGAATGAGAGGCCGGGAATCAGAGGCCGGGAATGAGAGTCTGGGAATCAGTGGCCGGGAATCAGAGGCCGGGAATCAGAGATGGGGAATCAGATGCGGGGAATCAGAGGCGGGGAATCAGAGGCTCAGAAACAGAGTCGGGGTATCTGATATGGGGAATCAGAGGTGGGGAATCAGATACGGGGAATCAGAGGTGGGGAATCAGAGGCGGTGAATCAGAGATGGGGAATCAGAGGCGGGGAATCAGAGGCTGGAAATCAGACACGAGGAATCAGAGGCTGTGAATCAGAGGCGGGGAATCAGAGGCGGGGAATCAGAGCTGGGGAATCAGAGGCAGGGAATCAGAGTTGGGGATTCAGAGGCAGGGAATCAGATATGGGGAAACAGGGGCGGGGAATCAGTGGCAGGGAATCAGAGGCGGGGAATCAGAGGCAGGGAATCAGACACGGGGAATTAGAGGCGGGGAATCAGAGATGGGGAATCAGAGGCGGTGAATCAGAGGCAGGGAATCGGACACCGTGAATCAGAGGCATGGAATCAGAGCTGGGGAATCAGAGGCGGGGAATCAGAGTTGGGGAATCAGAGGCGGGGAATCAGATATGGTGAATCAGATGTGGGGAATCAGAGGTTGTGAATTAGAGATGTGGAATCACAGGCGGGAAATCGTAGGCAGGGAATCAGAGCTGGGGAATCAGAGGAGGGGAATCAGAGCTTGGGAATCAGAGGCAGGGAATCAGAGTTGGGGATTCAGAGGCTGGGAATCAGAGCTGGGGAATCAGAAGCGGGGAATCAGAGGCGGGGTATCAGAGGCAGGGAATCAGAGGCAGGCAATCAGATATGGGGATTCAGAGGTGGGGAATCAGAGGTTGGGAATCAGAGGCAGGGAATCAGAGGCGGGGAATCAGAGGCAGGGAATCAGATGTGGGGAATCAGAGGCAGGGAATCAGAGCTGGGGTATCAGAGGCGGGGAATCAGAGTTTGGGAATCAGAGGCGGGGAATTAGTTATGGGGAAACAGAGGAGGGGAATCAGAGGCGGGGAAAGAGAGCTGGGGAATCAGATGCGGGGAATCAGAGTTGGGGAATCAGAGGCGGGGAATCAGATATGGGGAATCAGAGGCGGGGAATGAGAGGCGCGGAAAGAGAGGCGGGAAATCAGATATGGGGAATCAGAGGTGGGGAATCAGGGGAGGGGTATTAGAGGCTGGGTATCAGACACCGGGATTCAGAGGCGGGGAATCAGAGATGGGGAATCAGAGGCGGGGAATCAGAGGCAGGGAATCAGATGCGGGGAATCAGAGGCGGGGAATCAGAGCTGGGTAATCAGAGGCGGGGAATCAGAGTTGGGGAATCAGAGGCAGGGAATCAGATATGGGGAAACAGAGGCGGGGAATCAGAGGCGGGGAAACAGAGGCGGGGAATCTGATATGGGGAATCAGAGGTGGCGAATGAAAGGCGGTGAATCAGAGATGGGGAATTAGAGGCGGGGAATCAGAGGCAGGGAATCAAACACGGGGAATCAGAGGTGGGGAATCAGAGCTGGGGAATCAGAGGCGGGGAATCAGAGTTGGGGAATCAGAGGCGGGGAATCAGATATTGGGAAACAGAGGCGGGGAATCAGAGGCAGGGAAACAGAGGTGGGGAATCAGATATGGGGAATCAGAGGTGGGGAATCAGAGGTTGGGAAACAGAGGCAGGGAATCAGAGGCGGGGAGTCAGAGGCTGGGAATCAGAGGCAGGGAATCAGATGTGCGGAATCAGAGATGGGGAATCAGAGGCAGCGAATCAGAGGCGGGGAACCAGAGGCGGGGATTCAGAGGTGGGGAATCAGATATGGGGAAACAGAGGCGGGGAATTAGAGGCGGGCAAACAGAGGCGGGGAATCAGATATGGGGAATCAGAGGTGGGGAATCAGAGGTTGTGAATCAGAGATGGGGAATCACAGGCGGGAAATCAGAGGCAGGGAATCAGAGCTGGGGAATCAGAGGCGGGGAATCAGAGCTGGGGAATCAGAGGCAGGGAATCAGAGTTGGGGATTCAGAGGCGGGGAATCAGAGCTGGGGAATCAGAGGCGGGGAATCAGAGGCAGGGAATCAGAGGCGGGGTATCAGAGGCAGGGTATCAGATATGGGGATTCAGAGGTGGGGAATCAGAGGTTGGGAATCAGAGGCAGGGAATCGGAGGCAGGGAATCAGAGGCAGGGAATCAGATGTGGGGAATCAGAGGCGGGGAATCAGAGCTGGGGAATCAGAGCTGGGGAATAAGAGTCGGGGAATCAGAATTTGGGAATCAGAGGCGGGGAATTAGATATGGGGAAAGAGAGGCGGGGAATCAGAGGCGGGGAATCAGATATGGGGAATCAGAGGCGGGGAATCAGAGGCGCGGAAAGAGAGGCGGGGAATCAGATATGGGGAATCAGAGGTGGGGAATCAGATATGGGGAAACAGAGGCGGGGAATCAGAGGCGGGGAAACAGAGGCGGGGAATCTGATATGGGGAATCAGAGGAGGCGAATGAAAGGCGGTGAATCAGAGATGGGGAATCAGAGGCAGGGAATCAAACACGGGGAATCAGAGGTGGGGAATCAGAGCTGGGGAATCAGAGGCGGGGAATCAGAGTTGGGGAATCAGAGGCGGGGAATCAGATATTGGGAAACAGAGGTGGGGAATCAGAGGCAGGGAAACAGAGGTGGGGATTCAGATATGGGGAATCAGAGGTGGGGAATCAGAGGTTGGGAAACGGAGGCAGGGAATCAGAGGCGGGGAGTCAGAGGCGGGGAATCAGAGGCAGGGAATCAGATGTGCGGAATCAGAGATGGGGAATCAGAGGCAGCGAATCAGAGGCGGGGAACCAGAGGCGGGGAATCAGAGGCCGGGAATCAGAGGCCGGGAATGAGAGGCCGGGAATCAGAGGCCGGGAATCAGAGGCCAGGAATCAGAGATGGGGAATCAGAGGCGGGTAATCAAACACGGGGAATCAGAGCTGGGGAATCAGAGGCGGGGAATCAGAGTTGGGGAATCAGAGGCGGGGAATCAGATATGGGGAAACAGAGGCGGGGAATCAGAGGCGGGGAATCAGAGGCGCAGAAACAGAGTTGGGGTATCAGATATGGGGAATCACAGGTGGGGAATCAGGAGCGGGGTATCAGAGGCTGGGTATCAGACACGGGGATTCAGTGGCGGGGAATCAGAGATGGGGAATCAGAGGCGGGGAATCAGAGGCAGGGAATCAGACGCGGGGAATCAGAGGCGGGGAATCAGAGCCTGGGAATCAGAGGCGGGGAATCAGAGTTCAGGAATCAGAGGCGGGGAATCAGAGTTGGGGAATCAGAGGCGGGCAATCAGATATGGGGAAACAGAGGCGGGGAATCAGAGGCGGGGAAACAGAGGTGGGGAATCTGATATGGGGAATCAGACGTGGCGAATGAAAGGAAGTGAATCAGAGATGGGGAATCAGAGGCGGGGAATCAGAGGCAGGGAATCAAACACGGTGAATCAGAGGCGGGGAATCAGAGCTGGAGAATCAGAGGCGGGGAATCAGAGTTGGGGAATCAGAGGCGGGGAATCAGATATGGGGAAACAGAGGCGGGGAATCAGAGGCAGGGAAACAGAGTTGGGGATTCAGATATGGCGAATCAGAGGTGGGGAATCAGAAGTTGGGAAACAGAGGCAGGGAATAAGAGGCAGGGAATCAGATGTGCGGAATCAGAGATGGAAAATCAGAGGTAGCGAAAAAGAGGCGGGGAACCAGAGGCGGGGAATCAGAGGCCGGGAATGAGAGGCCGGGAATGAGAGACCGGGAATGAGAGGCCGGGGAATCAGAGGCGGGGAATCAGAGATGGGGAATCAGAGGCGGGGAATCAAACACGGGGAATCAGAGCTGGGGAATCAGAGGCGGGGAATCAGAGTTGGGGAATCAGATATGGGGAATCAGAGGTGGGGAATCAGGGGCGGGGAATCAGTGGCAGGGAATCAGAGGCGGGGAATCAGAGGTGGGGAATCAGAGGCAGGGAATCAGACACGGGGAATCAGAGGCGGGGAATCAGAGATGGGGAAACAGAGGTGGTGAATCAGAGGCAGGGAATCGGATGCCGGGAATCAGAGGCTGGGAATCAGAGCTGGGGAATCAGAGGCGGGGAATCAGAGTTGGGGAATCAGAGGCGGGGAATCAGATATGGGGAAACAGAGGCGGGGAATCAGAGGCGGGGAAACAGAGGTGGGGAATCTGATATGGGGAATCAGACGTGGCGAATGAAAGGAAGTGAATCAGAGATGGGGAATCAGAGGCGGGGAATCAGAGGCAGGGAATCAAACACGGTGAATCAGAGGCGGGGAATCAGAGCTGGAGAATTAGAGGCGGGGAATCAGAGTTGGGGAAACAGAGGCGGGGAATCAGATATGGGGAAACAGAGGCGGGGAATCAGAGGCAGGGAAACAGAGGTGGGGATTCAGATATGGCGAATCAGAGGAGGGGAATCAGAAGTTGGGAAACAGAGGCAGGGAATCAGAGGCAGGGAATCAGAGGCAGGGAATCAGATGTGCGGAATCAGAGATGGAAAATCAGAGGCAGCGAAAAAGAGGCGGGGAACCAGAGGCGGGGAATCAGAGGCCGGGAATGAGAGTCCGGGAATGAGAGGCCGGGAATCAGAGGCCGGGGAATCAGAGGCGGGGAATCAGAGATGGGGAATCAGAGGCGGGGAATCAAACACGGGGAATCAGAGCTGGGGAATCAGAGGCGGGGAATCAGAGTTGGGGAATCAGATATGGGGAATCAGAAGTGGGGAATCAGGGGCGGGGAATCAGTGGCAGGGAATCAGAGGCGGGGAATCAGAGGCGGGGAATCAGAGGCAGGGAATCAGACACGGGGAATCAGAGGCGGGGAATCAGAGATGGGGAATCAGAGGCGGTGAATCAGAGGCAGGGAATCGGATGCCGGGAATCAGAGGCGGGGAATCAGAGCTGGGGATCAGAGGCGGGGAATCAAGTTGGGGAATCAGAGGCGGGGAATCAGATATGGGGAAACAGAGGCGGGGAATCAGAGGCAGGGAAACAGAAGTGGGGAATCAGATATGGGGAATCAGAGGTGGGGAATCAGAGGTTGGGAAACAGAGGCAGGGAATCAGAGGCATGGAATCAGATGTGCGGAATCAGAGATGGAGAATCAGAGGCAGCGAAAAAGAGACGGGGAACCAGAGGCGGGGAATCAGAGGCCGGGAATCAGAATCCGGGAAGGAGAGGCCGGGAATCAGAGGCCGGGGAATCAGAGGCGGGGAATGAGAGATGGGGAATCAAAGGCGGGGAATCAAACACGGGGTATCAGAGCTGGGGAATCAGAGGCGGGGAATCAGAGTTGGGGAATCAGATATGAGGAATCAGAGGTGGGGAATCAGGGGCGGGGAATCAGTGGCAGGGAATCAGAGGCGGGGAATCAGAGGCGGGGAATCAGAGGCAGGGAATCAGACACGGGGAATCAGAGGCGGGGAATCAGAGATGGGGAATCAGAGGCGGTGAATCAGAGGCAGGGAATCGGATGCCGGGAATCAGAGGCGGGGAATCAGAGCTGGGGAATCAGAAGCGGGGAATCAGAGTTGGGGAATCAGAGGTGGGGAATCAGATATGGTGAATCAGAGGTGGGGAATCAGAGGTTGTGAATCAGAGATGGGGAATCACAGGCGGGGAATCAGAGGTGGGGAATCAGAGGCGGGGAATCAGAGCTGGGGAATCAGAGGCAGGGAATCAGAGTTGGGGATTCAGAGGCGGGGAATCAGAGCTGGGGAATCAGAAGCGGGGAATCAGAGGTGGGGAATCAGAGGCAGGGAATCAGAGGCAGGCAATCAGATATGGGGATTCAGAGGTGGGGAATCAGAGGTTGGGAATCAGAGGCAGGGAATCAGAGGCAGGGAATCAGAGGCAGGGAATCAGATGTGGGGAATCAGAGGCGGGGAATCAGAGCTGGGGAATCAGAGGCGGGGAATCAGAGCTGGTGAATCAGAGGCGGGGAATTAGATATGGGGAAACAGAGGCGGGGAATCAGAGGCGGGGAAACAGAGCTGGGGAATCAGAGGCGGGGATTCAGAGTTGGGGAATCAGAGGCGGGGAATCAGAGGCGCGGAAAGAGAGGCGGGAAATCAGATATGGGGAATCAGAGGTGGGGAATCAGGGGAGGGGTATCAGAGGCTGGGTATCAGACACGGGGATTCAGAGGTGGGGAATCAGAAATGGGGAATCAGAGGCTGGGAATCAGAGACGGGGAATCAGAAGCGGGAAATCAGAGGCCGGGAATCAGAGGCCGGGAATGAGAGGCCGGGAATCAGAGGCCGGGGAATCAGAGGCGGGGAATCAGAGATGGGGAATCAGAGGCGGGGAATCAAACACGGGGAATCAGAGCTGGGGAATCAGAGGCGGGGAATCTGAGTTGGCGAATCAGATATGGGGAATCAGAGGTGGGGAATCAGGGGCGGGGAATCAGTGGCAGGGAATCAGAGGCGGGGAATCAGAGGCAGGGAATCAGACACGGGGAATCAGAGGCGGGGAATCAGAGATGGGGAATCAGACACGGGGAATCAGAGGCGGGGAATCAGAGGCAGGGAATCGGACACGGGAATCAGAGGCGGGGAATCAGAGCTGGGGAATCAGAGGCGGGGAATCAGAGTTGGGGAATCAGAGGCGGGGAATCAGATATGGTCAATCAGAGGTGGGGAATCAGAGGTTGTGAATCAGAGATGTGGAATCACAGGCGGGAAATCAGAGGCAGGGAATCAGAGCTGGGGAATCAGAGGAGGGGAATCAGAGCTGGGGAATCAGAGGCAGGGAATCAGAGTTGGGGATTCAGAGGCGGGGAATCAGAGCTGGGGAATCAGAAGCGGGGAATCAGAGGCGGGGTATCAGAGGCAGGGAATCAGAGGCAGGCAATCAGATATGGGGATTCAGAGGTGGGGAATCAGAGGTTGGGAATCAGAGGCAGTGAATCAGAGGCGGGGAATCAGAGGCAGGGAATCAGATGTGGGGAATCAGAGGCAGGGAATCAGAGCTGGGGTATCAGAGGAGGGGAATCAGAGTTTGGGAATCAGAGGCGGGGAATTAGTTATGGGGAAACAGAGGCGGGGAATCAGAGGCGGGGAAAGAGAGCTGGGGAATCAGAGGAGGGGAATTAGAGTTGGGGAATCAGAGGCGGGGAATCAGATATGGGGAATCAGAGGCGGGGAATGAGAGGCGCGGAAAGAGAGGCGGGAAATCAGATATGGGGAATCAGAGGTGGGGAATCAGGGGAGGGGTATCAGAGGCTGGGTATCAGACACGGGGATTCAGTGGCGGGGAATCAGAGATGGGGAATCAGAGGCGGGGAATCAGAGGCAGGGAATCAGATGCGGGGAATCAGAGGCGGGGAATCAGAGCTGGGTAATCAGAGGCGGGGAATCAGAGTTGGGGAATCAGAGGCGGGGAATCAGATATGGGGAAACAGCGGCGGTGAATCAGAGGCGGGGTAACAGAGGCGGGGAATCTGATATGGGGAATCAGAGGTGGCGAATGAAAGGCGGTGAATCAGAGATGGGGAATTAGAAGCGGGGAATCAGAGGCAGGGAATCAAACACGGGGAATCAGAGGTGGGGAATCACAGCTGGGGAATCAGAGGCGGGGAATCAGAGTTGGGGAATCAGAGGCGGGGAATCAGATATTGGGAAACAGAGGCGGGGAATCAGAGGCAGGGAAACAGAGGTGGGGAATCAGATATGGGGAATCAGAGGTGGGGAACCAGAGGTTGGGAAACAGAGGCAGGGAATTAGAGGCGGGGAGTCAGAGTCGGGGAATCAGAGGCAGGGAATCAGATGTGCGGAATCAGAGATGGGGAATCAGAGGCAGCGTATCAGAGGCGGGGAACCAGAGGCGGGGATTCAGAGGCGGGGAATCAGATATGTGGAAACAGAGGCGGGGAATTAGAGGCGGGCAAACAGAGGCGGGGAATCAGATATGGGGAATCAGAGGTGGGGAATCAGAGGTTGTGAATCAGAGATGGGGAGTCACAGGCGGAAAATCAGAGGCAGGGAATCAGAGCTGGGGAATCAGAGGCGGGGAATCAGAGCTGGGGAATCAGAGGCAGGGAATCAGAGTTGGGGATTCAGAGGCGGGGAATCAGAGCTGGGGAATCATAGGCGGGGAATCAGAGGCAGGGAATCAGAGGCGGGGTATCAGAGGCAGGGAATCAGATATGGGGATTCAGAGGTGGAGAATCAGAGCTGGGGAATCAGAGTCGGGGAATCAGGATTTGGGAATCAGAGGCGGGGAATTAGATATGGGGAAACAGAGGCGGGGAATCAGAGGCGGGGAATCAGATATGGGGAATCAGAGGTGGGGAATCAGAGGCGCGGAAAGAGAGGCGGGGAATCAGATATGGGGAATCAGAGGTGGGGAATCAGATATGGGGAAACAGAGGCGGGGAATCAGAGGCGGGGAAACAGAGGCGGGGAATCTGATATGGGGAATCAGAGGTGGCGAATGAAAGGCGGTGAATCAGAGATGGGGAATCAGATGCGGGGAATCAGAGGCATGGAATCAAACACCGGGAATCAGAGGTGGGGAATCAGAGCTGGGGAATCAGAGGCGGGGAATTAGTTATGGGGAAACAGAGGCGGGGAATCAGAGGCGGGGAAAGAGAGCTGGGGAATCAGAGGAGGGGAATTAGAGTTGGGGAATCAGAGGCGGGGAATCAGATATGGGGAATCAGAGGCGGGGAATGAGAGGCGCGGAAAGAGAGGCGGGAAATCAGATATGGGGAATCAGAGGTGGGGAATCAGGGGAGGGGTATCAGAGGCTGGGTATCAGACACGGGGATTCAGAGGCGGGGAATCAGAGATGGGGAATCAGAGGCGGGGAATCAGAGGCAGGGAATCAGATGCGGGGAATCAGAGGCGGGGAATCAGAGCTGGGTAATCAGAGGCGGGGAATCAGAGTTGGGGAATCAGAGGCGGGGAATCAGATATGGGGAAACAGCGGCGGTGAATCAGAGGCGGGGTAACAGAGGCGGGGAATCTGATATGGGGAATCAGAGGTGGCGAATGAAAGGCGGTGAATCAGAGATGGGGAATTAGAAGCGGGGAATCAGAGGCAGGGAATCAAACACGGGGAATCAGAGGTGGGGAATCACAGCTGGGGAATCAGAGGCGGGGAATCAGAGTTGGGGAATCAGAGGCGGGGAATCAGATATTGGGAAACAGAGGCGGGGAATCAGAGGCAGGGAAACAGAGGTGGGGAATCAGATATGGGGAATCAGAGGTGGGGAATCAGAGGTTGGGAAACAGAGGCAGGGAATTAGAGGCGGGGAGTCAGAGTCGGGGAATCAGAGGCAGGGAATCAGATGTGCGGAATCAGAGATGGGGAATCAGAGGCAGCGTATCAGAGGCGGGGAACCAGAGGCGGGGATTCAGAGGCGGGGAATCAGATATGTGGAAACAGAGGCGGGGAATTAGAGGCGGGCAAACAGAGGCGGGGAATCAGATATGGGGAATCAGAGGTGGGGAATCAGAGGTTGTGAATCAGAGATGGGGAGTCACAGGCGGAAAATCAGAGGCAGGGAATCAGAGCTGGGGAATCAGAGGCGGGGAATCAGAGCTGGGGAATCAGAGGCAGGGAATCAGAGTTGGGGATTCAGAGGCGGGGAATCAGAGCTGGGGAATCATAGGCGGGGAATCAGAGGCAGGGAATCAGAGGCGGGGTATCAGAGGCAGGGAATCAGATATGGGGATTCAGAGGTGGGGAATCAGAGATGGGGAATCAGAGTCGGGGAATCAGAATTTGGGAATCAGAGGCGGGGAATTAGATATGGGGAAACAGAGGCGGGGAATCAGAGGCGGGGAATCAGATATGGGGAATCAGAGGTGGGGAATCAGAGGCGCGGAAAGAGAGGCGGGGAATCAGATATGGGAAATCAGAGGTGGGGAATCAGATATGGGGAAACAGAGGCGGGGAATCAGAGGCGGGGAAACAGAGGCGGGGAATCTGATATGGGGAATCAGAGGTGGCGAATGAAAGGCGGTGAATCAGAGATGGGGAATCAGAAGCGGGGAATCAGAGGCATGGAATCAAACACCGGGAATCAGAGGTGGGGAATCAGAGCTGGGGAATCAGAGGAGGGGAATCAGAGTTGGGGAATCAGAGGCGAGGAATCAGATATGGGGAAACAGAGGTGGGGAATCAGAGGCAGGGAAACAGAGGTGGGGATTCAGATATGGGGAATCAGAGGTGGGGAATCAGAGGTTGGGAAACAGAGGCAGGGAATCAGAGGCGGGGAGTCAGAGGCGGGGAATCAGAGGCAGGGAATCAGATGTGCGGAATCAAACACGGGGAATCAGAGCTGGGGAATCAGAGGCGGGGAATCAGAGTTGGGGAATCAGAGGCGGGGAATCAGATATGGGGAAACAGAGGCGGGGAATCAGAGGCGGGGAATCAGAGGCGCAGAAACAGAGTTGGGGTATCAGATATGGGGAATCAGATGTGGGGAATCAGGGGCGGGGTATCAGAGGCTGGGTATCAGACACGGGGATTCAGAGGCGGGGAATCAGAGATGGGGAATCAGAGGCGGGGAATCAGAGGCAGGGAATCAGACGCGGGGAATCAGAGGCGAGGAATCAGAGCCTGGGAATCAGAGGCGGGGAATCAGAGTTGAGGAATCAGAGGCGGGGAATCAGAGTTGGGGAATCAGAGGCGGGGAATCAGATATGGGGAATCAGAGGCGGGGAATCAGAGGCGGGGAAACAGAGGTGGGGAATCTGATATGGGGAATCAGACGTGGCGAATGAAAGGAAGTGAATCAGAGATGGGGAATCAGAGGCGGGGAATCAGAGGCAGGGAATCAAACACGGTGAATCAGAGGCGGGGAATCAGAGCTGGAGAATCAGAGGCGGGGAATCAGTGTTGGGGAATCAGAGGCGGGGAATCAGATATGCGGAAACAGAGGCAGGGAATCAGAGGCAGGGAAACAGAGGTGGGGATTCAGATATGGCGAATCAGAGGTGGGGAATCAGAAGTTGGGAAACAGAGGCAGGGAATCAGAGGCAGGGAATCAGATGTGCGGAATCAGAGATGGAAAATCAGAGGCAGCGAAAAAGAGGAGGGGAACCAGAGGCGGGGAATCAGAGGCCGGGAATGAGTGGCCGGGAATGAGAGGCCGTGAATCAGAGGCCGGGGAATCAGAGGCGGGGAATCAGAGATGGGGAATCAGAGGCGGTGAATCAGAGGCAGGGAATCGGATGCCGGGAATCAGAGGCGGGGAATCAGAGCTGGGGAATCAGAGGCGGGGAATCAGAGTTGGGGAATCAGAGGCGGGGAATCAGATATGGGGAAACAGAGGCGGGGAATCAGAGGCGGGGAAACAGAGGTGGGGAATCTGATATGGGGAATCAGACGTGGCGAATGAAAGGAAGTGAATCAGAGATGGGGAATCAGAGGCGGGGAATCAGAGGCAGGGAATCAAACACGGTGAATCAGAGGCGGGGAATCAGAGCTGGAGAATCAGAGGCGGGGAATCAGAGTTGGGGAAACAGAGGCGGGGAATCAGATATGGGGAAACAGAGGCGGGGAATCAGAGGCAGGGAAACAGAGGTGGGGATTCAGATATGGCGAATCAGAGGTGGGGAATCAGAAGTTGGGAAACAGAGGCAGGGAATCAGAGGCAGGAAATCAGATGTGCGGAATCAGAGATGGAAAATCAGAGGCAGCGAAAAAGAGGCGGGGAACCAGAGGCGGGGAATCAGAGGCCGGGAATGAGAGTCCGGGAATGAGAGGCCGGGAATCAGAGGCCGGGGAATCAGAGGCGGGGAATCAGAGATGGGGAATCAGAGGCGGGGAATCAAACACGGGGAATCAGAGCTGGGGAATCAGAGGCGGGGAATCAGAGTTGGGGAATCAGATATGGGGAATCAGAGGTGGGGAATCAGGGGCGGGGAATCAGTGGCAGGGAATCAGAGGCGGGGAATCAGAGGCGGGGAATCAGAGGCAGGGAATCAAACACGGGGAATCAGAGGCGGGGAATCAGAGATGGGGAATCAGAGGCGGTGAATCAGAGGCAGGGAATCGGATGCCGGGAATCAGAGGCGGGGAATCAGAGCTGGGGAATCAGAGGCGGGGAATCAAGTTGGGGAATCAGAGGCGGGGAATCAAATATGGGGAAACAGAGGCGGGGAATCAGAGGCAGGGAAACAGAGGTGGGGAATCCGATATGGGGAATCAGAGGTGGGGAATCAGAGGTTGGGAAACAGAGGAAGGGAATCAGAGGCATGGAATCAGATGTGCGGAATCAGAGATGGAGAATCAGAGGCAGCGAAAAAGAGGCGGGGAACCAGAGGCGGGGAATCAGAGGCCGGGAATCAGAGGCCGGGAAGGAGAGGCCGGGAATCAGAGGCCGGGGAATCAGAGGCGGGGAATGAGAGATGGGGAAACAAAGGCGGGGAATCAAACACGGGGTATCAGAGCTGGGGAATCAGAGGCGGGGAATCAGAGTTGGGGAATCAGATATGAGGAATCACAGGTGGGGAATCAGGGGCGGGGAATCAGTGGGAGGGAATCAGAGGCGGGGAATCAGAGGCGGGGAATCAGAGGCAGGGAATCAGACACGGGGAATCAGAGGCGGGGAATCAGAGATGGGGAATCAGAGGCGGTGAATCAGAGGCAGGGAATCGGATGCCGGGAATCAGAGGCGGGGAATCAGAGCTGGGGAATCAGAAGCGGGGAATCAGAGTTGGGGAATCAGAGGTGGGGAATCAGAGTTGGGGAATCAGATATGGGGAATCAGAGGTGGGGAATCAGGGGCGGGGAATCAGTGGCAGGGAATCAGAGGCGGGGAATCAGAGGCGGGGAATCAGAGGCGGGGAATCAGAGGCAGGGAATCAAACACGGGGAATCAGAGGCGGGGAATCAGAGATGGGGAATCAGAGGCGGTGAATCAGAGGCAGGGAATCGGATGCCGAGAATCAGAGGCGGGGAATCAGGGGAGGGGTATCAGAGGCTGGGTATCAGACACGGGGATTCAGAGGTGGGGAATCAGAAATGGGGAATCAGAGGCTGGGAATCAGAGACGGGGAATCAGAAGCGGGAAATCAGAGGCCGGGAATCAGAGGCCGGGAATGAGAGGCCGGGAATCAGAGGCCGGGGAATCAGAGGCGGGGAATCAGAGATGGGGAATCAGAGGCGGGGAATCAAACACGGGGAATCAGAGCTGGGGAATCAGAGGCGGGGAATCTGAGTTGGCGAATCAGATATGGGGAATCAGAGGTGGGGAATCAGGGGCGGGGAATCAGTGGCAGGGAATCAGAGGCGGGGAATCAGAGGCAGGGAATCAGACACGGGGAATCAGAGGCGGGGAATCAGAGATGGGGAATCAGACACGGGGAATCAGAGGCGGGGAATCAGAGGCAGGGAATCGGACACGGGAATCAGAGGCGGGGAATCAGAGCTGGGGAATCAGAGGCGGGGAATCAGAGTTGGGGAATCAGAGGCGGGGAATCAGATATGGTCAATCAGAGGTGGGGAATCAGAGGTTGTGAATCAGAGATGTGGAATCACAGGCGGGAAATCAGAGGCAGGGAATCAGAGCTGGGGAATCAGAGGAGGGGAATCAGAGCTGGGGAATCAGAGGCAGGGAATCAGAGTTGGGGATTCAGAGGCGGGGAATCAGAGCTGGGGAATCAGAAGCGGGGAATCAGAGGCGGGGTATCAGAGGCAGGGAATCAGAGGCAGGCAATCAGATATGGGGATTCAGAGGTGGGGAATCAGAGGTTGGGAATCAGAGGCAGTGAATCAGAGGCGGGGAATCAGAGGCAGGGAATCAGATGTGGGGAATCAGAGGCAGGGAATCAGAGCTGGGGTATCAGAGGAGGGGAATCAGAGTTTGGGAATCAGAGGCGGGGAATTAGTTATGGGGAAACAGAGGCGGGGAATCAGAGGCGGGGAAAGAGAGCTGGGGAATCAGAGGAGGGGAATTAGAGTTGGGGAATCAGAGGCGGGGAATCAGATATGGGGAATCAGAGGCGGGGAATGAGAGGCGCGGAAAGAGAGGCGGGAAATCAGATATGGGGAATCAGAGGTGGGGAATCAGGGGAGGGGTATCAGAGGCTGGGTATCAGACACGGGGATTCAGTGGCGGGGAATCAGAGATGGGGAATCAGAGGCGGGGAATCAGAGGCAGGGAATCAGATGCGGGGAATCAGAGGCGGGGAATCAGAGCTGGGTAATCAGAGGCGGGGAATCAGAGTTGGGGAATCAGAGGCGGGGAATCAGATATGGGGAAACAGCGGCGGTGAATCAGAGGCGGGGTAACAGAGGCGGGGAATCTGATATGGGGAATCAGAGGTGGCGAATGAAAGGCGGTGAATCAGAGATGGGGAATTAGAAGCGGGGAATCAGAGGCAGGGAATCAAACACGGGGAATCAGAGGTGGGGAATCACAGCTGGGGAATCAGAGGCGGGGAATCAGAGTTGGGGAATCAGAGGCGGGGAATCAGATATTGGGAAACAGAGGCGGGGAATCAGAGGCAGGGAAACAGAGGTGGGGAATCAGATATGGGGAATCAGAGGTGGGGAACCAGAGGTTGGGAAACAGAGGCAGGGAATTAGAGGCGGGGAGTCAGAGTCGGGGAATCAGAGGCAGGGAATCAGATGTGCGGAATCAGAGATGGGGAATCAGAGGCAGCGTATCAGAGGCGGGGAACCAGAGGCGGGGATTCAGAGGCGGGGAATCAGATATGTGGAAACAGAGGCGGGGAATTAGAGGCGGGCAAACAGAGGCGGGGAATCAGATATGGGGAATCAGAGGTGGGGAATCAGAGGTTGTGAATCAGAGATGGGGAATCAGAGTTGGGGATTCAGAGGCGGGGAATCAGAGCTGGGGAATCATAGGCGGGGAATCAGAGGCAGGGAATCAGAGGCGGGGTATCAGAGGCAGGGAATCAGATATGGGGATTCAGAGGTGGAGAATCAGAGCTGGGGAATCAGAGTCGGGGAATCAGGATTTGGGAATCAGAGGCGGGGAATTAGATATGGGGAAACAGAGGCGGGGAATCAGAGGCGGGGAATCAGATATGGGGAATCAGAGGTGGGGAATCAGAGGCGCGGAAAGAGAGGCGGGGAATCAGATATGGGGAATCAGAGGTGGGGAATCAGATATGGGGAAACAGAGGCGGGGAATCAGAGGCGGGGAAACAGAGGCGGGGAATCTGATATGGGGAATCAGAGGTGGCGAATGAAAGGCGGTGAATCAGAGATGGGGAATCAGATGCGGGGAATCAGAGGCATGGAATCAAACACCGGGAATCAGAGGTGGGGAATCAGAGCTGGGGAATCAGAGGCGGGGAATTAGTTATGGGGAAACAGAGGCGGGGAATCAGAGGCGGGGAAAGAGAGCTGGGGAATCAGAGGAGGGGAATTAGAGTTGGGGAATCAGAGGCGGGGAATCAGATATGGGGAATCAGAGGCGGGGAATGAGAGGCGCGGAAAGAGAGGCGGGAAATCAGATATGGGGAATCAGAGGTGGGGAATCAGGGGAGGGGTATCAGAGGCTGGGTATCAGACACGGGGATTCAGAGGCGGGGAATCAGAGATGGGGAATCAGAGGCGGGGAATCAGAGGCAGGGAATCAGATGCGGGGAATCAGAGGCGGGGAATCAGAGCTGGGTAATCAGAGGCGGGGAATCAGAGTTGGGGAATCAGAGGCGGGGAATCAGATATGGGGAAACAGCGGCGGTGAATCAGAGGCGGGGTAACAGAGGCGGGGAATCTGATATGGGGAATCAGAGGTGGCGAATGAAAGGCGGTGAATCAGAGATGGGGAATTAGAAGCGGGGAATCAGAGGCAGGGAATCAAACACGGGGAATCAGAGGTGGGGAATCACAGCTGGGGAATCAGAGGCGGGGAATCAGAGTTGGGGAATCAGAGGCGGGGAATCAGATATTGGGAAACAGAGGCGGGGAATCAGAGGCAGGGAAACAGAGGTGGGGAATCAGATATGGGGAATCAGAGGTGGGGAATCAGAGGTTGGGAAACAGAGGCAGGGAATTAGAGGCGGGGAGTCAGAGTCGGGGAATCAGAGGCAGGGAATCAGATGTGCGGAATCAGAGATGGGGAATCAGAGGCAGCGTATCAGAGGCGGGGAACCAGAGGCGGGGATTCAGAGGCGGGGAATCAGATATGTGGAAACAGAGGCGGGGAATTAGAGGCGGGCAAACAGAGGCGGGGAATCAGATATGGGGAATCAGAGGTGGGGAATCAGAGGTTGTGAATCAGAGATGGGGAGTCACAGGCGGAAAATCAGAGGCAGGGAATCAGAGCTGGGGAATCAGAGGCGGGGAATCAGAGCTGGGGAATCAGAGGCAGGGAATCAGAGTTGGGGATTCAGAGGCGGGGAATCAGAGCTGGGGAATCATAGGCGGGGAATCAGAGGCAGGGAATCAGAGGCGGGGTATCAGAGGCAGGGAATCAGATATGGGGATTCAGAGGTGGGGAATCAGAGATGGGGAATCAGAGTCGGGGAATCAGAATTTGGGAATCAGAGGCGGGGAATTAGATATGGGGAAACAGAGGCGGGGAATCAGAGGCGGGGAATCAGATATGGGGAATCAGAGGTGGGGAATCAGAGGCGCGGAAAGAGAGGCGGGGAATCAGATATGGGAAATCAGAGGTGGGGAATCAGATATGGGGAAACAGAGGCGGGGAATCAGAGGCGGGGAAACAGAGGCGGGGAATCTGATATGGGGAATCAGAGGTGGCGAATGAAAGGCGGTGAATCAGAGATGGGGAATCAGAAGCGGGGAATCAGAGGCATGGAATCAAACACCGGGAATCAGAGGTGGGGAATCAGAGCTGGGGAATCAGAGGAGGGGAATCAGAGTTGGGGAATCAGAGGCGAGGAATCAGATATGGGGAAACAGAGGTGGGGAATCAGAGGCAGGGAAACAGAGGTGGGGATTCAGATATGGGGAATCAGAGGTGGGGAATCAGAGGTTGGGAAACAGAGGCAGGGAATCAGAGGCGGGGAGTCAGAGGCGGGGAATCAGAGGCAGGGAATCAGATGTGCGGAATCAAACACGGGGAATCAGAGCTGGGGAATCAGAGGCGGGGAATCAGAGTTGGGGAATCAGAGGCGGGGAATCAGATATGGGGAAACAGAGGCGGGGAATCAGAGGCGGGGAATCAGAGGCGCAGAAACAGAGTTGGGGTATCAGATATGGGGAATCAGATGTGGGGAATCAGGGGCGGGGTATCAGAGGCTGGGTATCAGACACGGGGATTCAGAGGCGGGGAATCAGAGATGGGGAATCAGAGGCGGGGAATCAGAGGCAGGGAATCAGACGCGGGGAATCAGAGGCGAGGAATCAGAGCCTGGGAATCAGAGGCGGGGAATCAGAGTTGAGGAATCAGAGGCGGGGAATCAGAGTTGGGGAATCAGAGGCGGGGAATCAGATATGGGGAATCAGAGGCGGGGAATCAGAGGCGGGGAAACAGAGGTGGGGAATCTGATATGGGGAATCAGACGTGGCGAATGAAAGGAAGTGAATCAGAGATGGGGAATCAGAGGCGGGGAATCAGAGGCAGGGAATCAAACACGGTGAATCAGAGGCGGGGAATCAGAGCTGGAGAATCAGAGGCGGGGAATCAGTGTTGGGGAATCAGAGGCGGGGAATCAGATATGCGGAAACAGAGGCAGGGAATCAGAGGCAGGGAAACAGAGGTGGGGATTCAGATATGGCGAATCAGAGGTGGGGAATCAGAAGTTGGGAAACAGAGGCAGGGAATCAGAGGCAGGGAATCAGATGTGCGGAATCAGAGATGGAAAATCAGAGGCAGCGAAAAAGAGGAGGGGAACCAGAGGCGGGGAATCAGAGGCCGGGAATGAGTGGCCGGGAATGAGAGGCCGTGAATCAGAGGCCGGGGAATCAGAGGCGGGGAATCAGAGATGGGGAATCAGAGGCGGTGAATCAGAGGCAGGGAATCGGATGCCGGGAATCAGAGGCGGGGAATCAGAGCTGGGGAATCAGAGGCGGGGAATCAGAGTTGGGGAATCAGAGGCGGGGAATCAGATATGGGGAAACAGAGGCGGGGAATCAGAGGCGGGGAAACAGAGGTGGGGAATCTGATATGGGGAATCAGACGTGGCGAATGAAAGGAAGTGAATCAGAGATGGGGAATCAGAGGCGGGGAATCAGAGGCAGGGAATCAAACACGGTGAATCAGAGGCGGGGAATCAGAGCTGGAGAATCAGAGGCGGGGAATCAGAGTTGGGGAAACAGAGGCGGGGAATCAGATATGGGGAAACAGAGGCGGGGAATCAGAGGCAGGGAAACAGAGGTGGGGATTCAGATATGGCGAATCAGAGGTGGGGAATCAGAAGTTGGGAAACAGAGGCAGGGAATCAGAGGCAGGAAATCAGATGTGCGGAATCAGAGATGGAAAATCAGAGGCAGCGAAAAAGAGGCGGGGAACCAGAGGCGGGGAATCAGAGGCCGGGAATGAGAGTCCGGGAATGAGAGGCCGGGAATCAGAGGCCGGGGAATCAGAGGCGGGGAATCAGAGATGGGGAATCAGAGGCGGGGAATCAAACACGGGGAATCAGAGCTGGGGAATCAGAGGCGGGGAATCAGAGTTGGGGAATCAGATATGGGGAATCAGAGGTGGGGAATCAGGGGCGGGGAATCAGTGGCAGGGAATCAGAGGCGGGGAATCAGAGGCGGGGAATCAGAGGCAGGGAATCAAACACGGGGAATCAGAGGCGGGGAATCAGAGATGGGGAATCAGAGGCGGTGAATCAGAGGCAGGGAATCGGATGCCGGGAATCAGAGGCGGGGAATCAGAGCTGGGGAATCAGAGGCGGGGAATCAAGTTGGGGAATCAGAGGCGGGGAATCAAATATGGGGAAACAGAGGCGGGGAATCAGAGGCAGGGAAACAGAGGTGGGGAATCCGATATGGGGAATCAGAGGTGGGGAATCAGAGGTTGGGAAACAGAGGAAGGGAATCAGAGGCATGGAATCAGATGTGCGGAATCAGAGATGGAGAATCAGAGGCAGCGAAAAAGAGGCGGGGAACCAGAGGCGGGGAATCAGAGGCCGGGAATCAGAGGCCGGGAAGGAGAGGCCGGGAATCAGAGGCCGGGGAATCAGAGGCGGGGAATGAGAGATGGGGAAACAAAGGCGGGGAATCAAACACGGGGTATCAGAGCTGGGGAATCAGAGGCGGGGAATCAGAGTTGGGGAATCAGATATGAGGAATCACAGGTGGGGAATCAGGGGCGGGGAATCAGTGGGAGGGAATCAGAGGCGGGGAATCAGAGGCGGGGAATCAGAGGCAGGGAATCAGACACGGGGAATCAGAGGCGGGGAATCAGAGATGGGGAATCAGAGGCGGTGAATCAGAGGCAGGGAATCGGATGCCGGGAATCAGAGGCGGGGAATCAGAGCTGGGGAATCAGAAGCGGGGAATCAGAGTTGGGGAATCAGAGGTGGGGAATCAGAGTTGGGGAATCAGATATGGGGAATCAGAGGTGGGGAATCAGGGGCGGGGAATCAGTGGCAGGGAATCAGAGGCGGGGAATCAGAGGCGGGGAATCAGAGGCGGGGAATCAGAGGCAGGGAATCAAACACGGGGAATCAGAGGCGGGGAATCAGAGATGGGGAATCAGAGGCGGTGAATCAGAGGCAGGGAATCGGATGCCGAGAATCAGAGGCGGGGAATCAGAGCTGGGGAATCAGAGGCGGGGAATCAAGTTGGGGAATCAGAGGCGGGGAATCAAATATGGGGAAACAGAGGCGGGGAATCAGAGGCAGGGAAACAGAGGTGGGGAATCCGATATGGGGAATCAGAGGTGGGGAATCAGAGGTTGGGAAACAGAGGCAGGGAATCAGAGGCATGGAATCAGATGTGCGGAATCAGAGATGGAGAATCAGAGGCAGCGAAAAAGAGGCGGGGAACCAGAGGCGGGGAATCAGAGGCCGGGAATCAGAGGCCGGGAAGGAGAGGCCGGGAATCAGAGGCCGGGGAATCAGAGGCGGGGAATGAGAGATGGGGAATCAAAGGCGGG
The DNA here is from genome assembly GCF_036971445.1 of Narcine bancroftii. Lineage (NCBI taxonomy): Eukaryota > Metazoa > Chordata > Chondrichthyes > Torpediniformes > Narcinidae > Narcine > Narcine bancroftii. The sequence continues at coordinate 58,942,010 of NC_091474.1, forward strand.
GAATCAAACACGGGGTATCAGAGCTGGGGAATCAGAGGCGGGGAATCAGAGTTGGGGAATCAGATATGAGGAATCAGAGGTGGAGAATCAGGGGCGGGGAATCAGTGGGAGGGAATCAGAGGCGGGGAATCAGAGGCGGGGAATCAGAGGCAGGGAATCAGACACGGGGAATCAGAGGCGGGGAATCAGAGATGGGGAATCAGAGGCGGTGAATCAGAGGCAGGGAATCGGATGCCGGGAATCAGAGGCGGGGAATCAGAGCTGGGGAATCAGAAGCGGGGAATCAGAGTTGGGGAATCAGAGGTGGGGAATCAGATATGGTGAATCAGAGGTGGGGAATCAGAGGTTGTGAATCAGAGATGGGGAATCACAGGCGGGAAATCAGAGGCAGGGAATCAGAGGTGGGGAATCAGAGGCGGGGAATCAGAGCTGGGGTATCAGAGGCAGGGAATCAGAGTTGGGGATTCAGAGGCGGGGAATCAGAGCTGGGGAATCAGAAGCGGGGAATCAGAGGCGGGGAATCAGAGGCAGGGAATCAGAGGCAGGCAATCAGATATGGGGATTCAGAGGTGGGGAATCAGAGGTTGGGAATCAGAGGCAGGGAATCAGAGGCAGGGAATCAGAGGCAGGGAATCAGATGTGGGGAATCAGAGGCGGGGAATCAGAGCTGGTGAATCAGAGGCGGGGAATCAGAGTTTGTGAATCAGAGGCGGGGAATTAGATATGGGGAAACAGAGGCGGGGAATCAGAGGCGGGGAAACAGAGCTGGGGAATCAGAGGCGGGGATTCAGAGTTGGGGAATCAGAGGCGGGGAATCAGAGACGCGGAAAGAGAGGCGGGAAATCAGATATGGGGAATCAGAGGTGGGGAATCAGGGGAGGGGTATCAGAGGCTGGGTATCAGACACGGGGATTCAGAGGCGGGGAATCAGAGATGGGGAATCAGAGGCTGGGAATCAGAGGCGGGGAACCAGAGGCGGGGAATCAGAGGCCGGGAATCAGAGGCCGGGAATGAGAGGCCGGGAATCAGAGGCCGGGGAATCAGAGGCGGGGAATCAGAGATGGGGAATCAGAGGCGGGGAATCAAACATGGGGAATCAGAGCTGGGGAATCAGAGGCGGGGAATCTGAGTTGGCGAATCAGATATGGGGAATCAGAGGTGGGGAATCAGGGGCGGGGAATCAGTGGCAGGGAATCAGAGGCGGGGAATCAGAGGCAGGGAATCAGACACGGGGAATCAGAGGCGGGGAATCAGAGATGGGGAATCAGAGGCGGTGAATCAGAGGCAGGGAATCGGACACGGGAATCAGAGGTGGGGAATCAGAGCTGGGGAATCAGAGGCGGGGAATCAGAGTTGGGGAATCAGAGGCGGGGAATCAGATATGGTGAATCAGAGGTGGGGAATCAGAGGTTGTGAATCAGAGATGTGGAATCACAGGCGGGAAATCAGAGGCAGGGAATCAGAGCTGGGGAATCAGAGGAGGGGAATCAGAGCTGTGGAATCAGAGGCAGGGAATCAGAGTTGGGGATTCAGAGGCGGGGAATCAGAGTTGGGGAATCAGAAGCGGGGAATCAGAGGCGGGGTATCAGAGGCAGGGAATCAGAGGCAGGCAATCAGATATGGGGATTCAGAGGTGGGGAATCAGAGGTTGGGAATCAAAGGCAGTGAATCAGAGGCGGGGAATCAGAGGCAGGGAATCAGATGTGGGGAATCAGAGGCAGGGAATCAGAGCTGGGGTATCAGAGGCGGGGAATCAGAGTTTGGAAATCAGAGGCGGGGAATTAGTTATGGGGAAACAGAGGCGGGGAATCAGAGGCGGGGAAAGAGAGCTGGGGAATCAGAGGAGGGGAATCAGAGTTGGGGAATCAGAGGCGGGGAATCAGATATGGGGAATCAGAGGCGGGGAATGAGAGGCGCGGAAAGAGAGGCGGGAAATCAGATATGGGGAATCAGAGGTGGGGAATCAGGGGAGGGGTATCAGAGGCTGGGTATCAGACACGGGGATTCAGAGGCGGGGAATCAGAGATGGGGAATCAGAGGCGGGGAATCAGAGGCAGGGATTCAGATGCGGAAAATCAGAGGCGGGGAATCAGAGCTGGGTAATCAAAGGCGGGGAATCAGAGTTGGGGAATCAGAGGCGGGGAATCAGATATGGGGAAACAGAGGCGGTGAATCAGAGGCGGGGTAACAGAGGCGGGGAATCTGATATGGGGAATCAGAGGTGGCGAATGAAAGGCGGTGAATCAGAGATGGGGAATTAGAGGCGGGGAATCAGAGGCAGGGAATCAAACACGGGGAATCAGAGGTGGGGAATCAGAGCTGGGGAATCAGAGGCGGGGAATCAGAGTTGGGGAATCAGAGGCGGGGAATCAGATATTGGGAAACAGAGGCGGGGAATCAGAGGCAGGGAAACAGAGGTGGGGAATCAGATATGGGGAATCAGAGGTGGGGAATCAGAGGTTGGGAAACAGAGGCAGGGAATCAGAGGCGGGGAGTCAGAGGCGGGGAATCAGAGGCAGGGAATCAGATGTGCGGAATCAGAGATGGGGAATCAGAGGCAGCGTATCAGAGGCGGGGAACCAGAGGCAGGGATTCAGAGGCGGGGAATCAGATATGTGGAAACAGAGGCGGGGAATTAGAGGCGGGCAAACAGAGGCGGGGAATCAGATATGGGGAATCAGAGGTGGGGAATCAGAGGTTGTGAATCAGAGATGGGGAATCACAGGCGGAAAATCAGAGGCAGGGAATCAGAGCTGGGGAATCAGAGGCGGGGAATCAGAGCTGGGGAATCAGAGGCAGGGAATCAGAGTTGGGGATTCAGAGGCGGGGAATCAGAGCTGGGGAATCAGAGGCGGGGAATCAGAGGCAGGGAATCAGAGGCGGGGTATCAGAGGCAGGGAATCAGATATGGGGATTCAGAGGTGGGGAATCAGAGCTGGGGAATCAGAGTCGGGGAATCAGAATTTGGGAATCAGAGGCGGCAATTAGATATGGGGAAACAGAGGCGGGGAATCAGAGGCGGGGAATCAGATATGGGGAATCAGAGGTGGGGAATCAGAGGCGCGGAAAGAGAGGCGGGGAATCAGATATGGGGAACCAGAGGTGGGGAATCAGATATGGGGAAACAGAGGCGGGGAATCAGAGGCGGGGAAACAGAGGCGGGAATCTGATATGGGGAATCAGAGGTGGCGGATGAAAGGCGGTGAATCAGAGATGGTGTATCAGAGGCGGGGAATCAGAGGCAGGGAATCAAACACGGGGAATCAGAGGTGTGGAATCAGAGCTGGGGATTCAGAGGCGGGGAATCAGAGTTGGGGAATCAGAGGCGAGGAATCAGATATGGGGAAACAGAGGTGGGGAATCAGAGGCAGGGAAACAGAGGTGGGGATTCAGATATGGGGAATCAGAGGTGGGGAATCAGAGGTTGGGAAACAGAGGCAGGGAATCAGAGGCGGGGAGTCAGAGGCGGGGAATCAGAGGCAGGGAATCAGATGTGCGGAATCAGAGATGGGGAATCAGAGGCAGCGAATCAGAGGCGGGGAACCAGAGGCGGGGAATCAGAGGCCGGGAATCAGAGGCCGGGAATGAGAGGCCGGGAATGAGAGGCCGGGAATCAGAGGCCGGGAATCAGAGATGGGGAATCAGAGGCGGGGAATCAAACACGGGGAATCAGAGCTGGGGAATCAGAGGCGTGGAATCAGAGTTGGGGAATCAGAGGCGGGGAATCAGATATGGGGAAACAGAGGCGGGGAATCAGAGGTGGGGAATCAGAGGCGCAGAAACAGAGTTGGGGTATCAGATATGGGGAATCAGATGTGGGGAATCAGGGGCGGGGTATCAGAGGCTGGGTATCAGACACGGGTATTCAGAGGCGGGGAATCAGAGATGGGGAATCAGAGGCGGGGAATCAGAGGCAGGGAATCAGATGCGGGGATTCAGAGGCGGGGAATCAGAGCCTGGGAATCAGAGGCGGGGAATCAGAGTTCAGGAATCAGAGGCGGGGAATCAGAGTTGGGGAATCAGAGGCGGGGAATCAGATATGGGGAATCAGAGGCGGGGAATCAGAGGCGGGGAAACAGAGGTGGGGAATCTGATATGGGGAATCAGACGTGGCGAATGAAAGGAAGTGAATCAGAGATGGGGAATCAGAGGCGGGGAATCAGAGGCAGGGAATCAGATGTGCGGAATCAGAGATGGAAAATCAGAGGCAGCGAAAAAGAGGCGGGAACCAGAGGCGGGGAATCAGAGGCCGGGAATGAGAGGCCGGGAATGAGAGGCCGTGAATCAGAGGCCGGGGAATCAGAGGCGGGGAATGAGAGATGGGGAATCAGAGGCGGGGAATCAAACACGGGGAATCAGAGCTGGGGAATCAGAGGCGGGGAATCAGAGTTGGGGAATCAGATATGGGGAATCAGAGGAGGGGAATCAGTGGCGGGGAATCAGTGGCAGGGAATCAGAGGCGGGGAATCAGAGGCGGGGAATCAGAGGCAGGGAATCAGACACGGGGAATCAGAGGCGGGGAATCAGAGATGGGGAATCAGAGGCGGTGAATCAGAGGCAGGGAATCGGATGCCGGGAATCAGTGGCGGGGAATCAGAGATGGGGAATCAGAGGCGGGGAATCAAACACGGGGAATCAGAGCTGGGGAATCAGAGGCGGGGAATCTGAGTTGGCGAATCAGATATGGGGAATCAGAGGTGGGGAATCAGGGACGGGGAATCAGTGGCAGGGAATCAGAGGCGGGGAATCAGAGGCAGGGAATCAGACACGGGGAATCAGAGGCGGGGAATCAGAGATGGGGAATCAGAGGCGGTGAATCAGAGGCAGGGAATCGGACACGGGAATCAGAGGCGGGGAATCAGAGCTGGGGAATCAGAGGCAGGGAATCAGAGGCGGGGAATCAGAGGCGGGGAATCAGAGGCAGGGAATCAGACACGGGGAATCAGAGGCGGGGAATCAGAGATGGGGAATCAGAGGCGGTGAATCAGAGGCAGGGAATCGGATGCCGGGAATCAGTGGCGGGGAATCAGAGATGGGGAATCAGAGGCGGGGAATCAAACACGGGGAATCAGAGCTGGGGAATCAGAGGCGGGGAATCTGAGTTGGCGAATCAGATATGGGGAATCAGAGGTGGGGAATCAGGGACGGGGAATCAGTGGCAGGGAATCAGAGGCGGGGAATCAGAGGCAGGGAATCAGACACGGGGAATCAGAGGCGGGGAATCAGAGATGGGGAATCAGAGGCGGTGAATCAGAGGCAGGGAATCGGACACGGGAATCAGAGGCGGGGAATCAGAGCTGGGGAATCAGAGGCGGGGAATCAGAGTTGGGGAATCAGAGGCGGGGAATCAGATATGGTGAATCAGAGGTGGGGAATCAGAGGTTGTGAATCAGAGATGTGGAATCACAGGCGGGAAATCAGAGGCAGGGAATCAGAGCTGGGGAATCGGAGGAGGGGAATCAGAGCTGGGGAATCAGAGGCAGGGAATCAGAGTTGGGGATTCAGAGGCGGGGAATCAGAGCTGGGGAATCAGAAGCGGGGAATCAGAGGCGGGGTATCAGAGGCAGGGAATCAGAGGCAGGCAATCAGATATGGGGATTCAGAGGTGGGGAATCAGAGGTTGGGAATCAGAGGCAGTGAATCAGAGGCGGGGAATCAGAGGCAGGGAATCAGATGTTGGGAATCAGAGGCAGGGAATCAGAGCTGGGGTATCAGAGGCGGGGAATCAGAGTTTGGGAATCAGAGGCGGGGAATTAGTTATGGGGAAACAGAGGCGGGGAATCAGAGGCGGGGAAAGAGAGCTGGGGAATCAGAGGAGGGGAATCAGAGTTGGGGAATCAGAGGCGGGGAATCAGATATGGGGAATCAGAGGCGGGGAATGAGAGGCGCGGAAAGAGAGGCGGGAAATCAGATATGGGGAATCAGAGGTGGGGAATAAGGGGAGGGGTATCAGAGGCTGGGTATCAGACACGGGGATTCAGAGGCGGGGAATCAGAGATGGGGAATCAGAGGCGGGGAATCAGAGGCAGGGAATCAGATGCGGGGAATCAGAGGCGGGGAATCAGAGCTGGGTAATCAGAGGCGGGGAATCAGAGTTGGGGAATCAGAGGCGGGGAATCAGATATGGGGAAACAGAGGCGGTGAATCAGAGGCGGGGTAACAGAGGCGGGGAATCTGATATGGGGTATCAGAGGTGGCGAATGAAAGGCGGTGAATCAGAGATGGGGAATTAGAGGCGGGGAATCAGAGGCAGGGAATCAAACACCGGGAATCAGAGGTGGGGAATCACAGCTGGGGAATCAGAGGCGGGGAATCAGAGTTGGGGAATAAGAGTCGGGGAATCAGATATTGGGAAACAGAGGCGGGGAATCAGAGGCAGGGAAACAGAGGTGGGGAATCAGATATGGGGAATCAGAGGTGGGGAATCAGAGGTTGGGAAACAGAGGCAGGGAATCAGAGGCGGGGAGTCAGAGGCGGGGAATCAGAGGCAGGGAATCAGATGTGCGGAATCAGAGATGGGGAATCAGAGGCAGCGTATCAGATGCGGGGAACCAGAGGCGGGGATTCAGAGGCGGGGAATCAGATATGTGGAAACAGAGGCGGGGAATTAGAGGCGGGCAAACAGAGGCGGGGAATCAGATATGGGGAATCAGAGGTGGGGAATCAGAGGTTGTGAATCAGAGATGGGGAATCACAGGCGGAAAATCAGAGGCAGGGAATCAGAGCTGGGGAATCAGAGGCGGGGAATCAGAGCTGGGGAATCAGAGGCAGGGAATCAGAGTTGGGGATTCAGAGGCGGGGAATCAGAGCTGGGGAATCAGAGGCGGGGAATCAGAGGCAGGGAATCAGAGGCGGGGTATCAGAGGCAGGGAATCAGATATGGGGTTTCAGAGGTGGGGAATCAGAGCTGGGGAATCAGAGTCGGGGAATCAGAATTTGGGAATCAGAGGCGGGGAATTAGATATGGGGAAACAGAGGCGGGGAATCAGAGGCGGGGAATCAGATATGGGGAATCAGAGGCGGGGAATCAGAGGCGCTGAAAGAGAGGCGGGGAATCAGATATGGGGAATCAGAGGTGGGGAATCAGATATGGGGAAACAGAGGTGGGGAATCAGAGGCGGGGAAACAGAGGCGGGGAATCTGATATGGGGAATCAGAGGTGGCGAATGAAAGGCGGTGAATCAGAGATGGGGAATCAGAGGCGGGGAATCAGAGGCAGGGAATCAAACACGGGGAATCAGAGGTGGGGAATCAGAGCTGGGGAATCAGAGGCGGGGAATCAGAGTTGGGGAATCAGAGGCGAGGAATCAGATATGGGGAAACAGAGTTGGGGAATCAGAGGCGGGGAATCAGATATGGGGAATCAGAGGCGGGGAATCAGAGGCGCTGAAAGAGAGGCGGGGAATCAGATATGGGGAATCAGAGGTGGGGAATCAGATATGGGGAAACAGAGGCGGGGAATCAGAGGCGGGGAAACAGAGGCGGGGAATCTGATATGGGGAATCAGAGGTGGCGAATGAAAGGCGGTGAATCAGAGATGGGGAATCAGAGGCGGGGAATCAGAGGCAGGGAATCAAACACGGGGAATCAGAGGTGGGGAATCAGAGCTGGGGAATCAGAGGCGGGGAATCAGAGGCAGGGAATCGGATGCCGGGAATCAGAGGCGGGGAATCAGAGCTGGGGAATCAGAGGCGGGGAATCAGAGTTGGGGAATCAGAGGCGGGGAATCAGATATGGGGAAACAGAGGCGGGGAATCAGAGGCGGGGAAACAGAGGTGGGGAATCTGATATGGGGAATCAGACGTGGCGAATGAAAGGAAGTGAATCAGAGATGGGGAATCAGAGGCGGGGAATCAGAGGCAGGGAATCAAACACGGTGAATCAGAGGCGGGGAATCAGAGCTGGAGAATCAGAGGCGGGGAATCAGAGTTGGGGAAACAGAGGCGGGGAATCAGATATGGGGAAACAGAGGCGGGGAATCAGAGGCAGGGAAACAGAGGTGGGGATTCAGATATGGCGAATCAGAGGTGGGGAATCAGAAGTTGGGAAACAGAGGCAGGGAATCAGAGGCAGGAAATCAGATGTGCAGAATCAGAGATGGAAAATCAGAGGCAGCGAAAAAGAGGCGGGGAACCAGAGGCGGGGAATCAGAGGCCGGGAATGAGAGTCCGGGAATGAGAGGCCGGGAATCAGAGGCCGGGGAATCAGAGGCGGGGAATCAGAGATGGGGAATCAGAGGCGGGGAATCAAACACGGGGAATCAGAGCTGGGGAATCAGAGGCGGGGAATCAGAGTTGGGGAATCAGATATGGGGAATCAGAGGTGGGGAATCAGGGGCGGGGAATCAGTGGCAGGGAATCAGAGGCGGGGAATCAGAGGCGGGGAATCAGAGGCAGGGAATCAAACACGGGGAATCAGAGGCGGGGAATCAGAGATGGGGAATCAGAGGCGGTGAATCAGAGGCAGGGAATCGGATGCCGGGAATCAGAGGCGGGGAATCAGAGCTGGGGAATCAGAGGCGGGGAATCAAGTTGGGGAATCAGAGGCGGGGAATCAAATATGGGGAAACAGAGGCGGGGAATCAGAGGCAGGGAAACAGAGGTGGGGAATCCGATATGGGGAATCAGAGGTGGGGAATCAGAGGTTGGGAAACAGAGGAAGGGAATCAGAGGCATGGAATCAGATGTGCGGAATCAGAGATGGAGAATCAGAGGCAGCGAAAAAGAGGCGGGGAACCAGAGGCGGGGAATCAGAGGCCGGGAATCAGAGGCCGGGAAGGAGAGGCCGGGAATCAGAGGCCGGGGAATCAGAGGCGGGGAATGAGAGATGGGGAATCAAAGGCGGGGAATCAAACACGGGGTATCAGAGCTGGGGAATCAGAGGCGGGGAATCAGAGTTGGGGAATCAGATATGAGGAATCACAGGTGGGGAATCAGGGGCGGGGAATCAGTGGGAGGGAATCAGAGGCGGGGAATCAGAGGCGGGGAATCAGAGGCAGGGAATCAGACACGGGGAATCAGAGGCGGGGAATCAGAGATGGGGAATCAGAGGCGGTGAATCAGAGGCAGGGAATCGGATGCCGGGAATCAGAGGCGGGGAATCAGAGCTGGGGAATCAGAAGCGGGGAATCAGAGTTGGGGAATCAGAGGTGGGGAATCAGAGTTGGGGAATCAGATATGGGGAATCAGAGGTGGGGAATCAGGGGCGGGGAATCAGTGGCAGGGAATCAGAGGCGGGGAATCAGAGGCGGGGAATCAGAGGCGGGGAATCAGAGGCAGGGAATCAAACACGGGGAATCAGAGGCGGGGAATCAGAGATGGGGAATCAGAGGCGGTGAATCAGAGGCAGGGAATCGGATGCCGAGAATCAGAGGCGGGGAATCAGAGCTGGGGAATCAGAGGCGGGGAATCAAGTTGGGGAATCAGAGGCGGGGAATCAAATATGGGGAAACAGAGGCGGGGAATCAGAGGCAGGGAAACAGAGGTGGGGAATCCGATATGGGGAATCAGAGGTGGGGAATCAGAGGTTGGGAAACAGAGGCAGGGAATCAGAGGCATGGAATCAGATGTGCGGAATCAGAGATGGAGAATCAGAGGCAGCGAAAAAGAGGCGGGGAACCAGAGGCGGGGAATCAGAGGCCGGGAATCAGAGGCCGGGAAGGAGAGGCCGGGAATCAGAGGCCGGGGAATCAGAGGCGGGGAATGAGAGATGGGGAATCAAAGGCGGGGAATCAAACACGGGGTATCAGAGCTGGGGAATCAGAGGCGGGGAATCAGAGTTGGGGAATCAGATATGAGGAATCAGAGGTGGAGAATCAGGGGCGGGGAATCAGTGGGAGGGAATCAGAGGCGGGGAATCAGAGGCGGGGAATCAGAGGCAGGGAATCAGACACGGGGAATCAGAGGCGGGGAATCAGAGATGGGGAATCAGAGGCGGTGAATCAGAGGCAGGGAATCGGATGCCGGGAATCAGAGGCGGGGAATCAGAGCTGGGGAATCAGAAGCGGGGAATCAGAGTTGGGGAATCAGAGGTGGGGAATCAGATATGGTGAATCAGAGGTGGGGAATCAGAGGTTGTGAATCAGAGATGGGGAATCACAGGCGGGAAATCAGAGGCAGGGAATCAGAGGTGGGGAATCAGAGGCGGGGAATCAGAGCTGGGGTATCAGAGGCAGGGAATCAGAGTTGGGGATTCAGAGGCGGGGAATCAGAGCTGGGGAATCAGAAGCGGGGAATCAGAGGCGGGGAATCAGAGGCAGGGAATCAGAGGCAGGCAATCAGATATGGGGATTCAGAGGTGGGGAATCAGAGGTTGGGAATCAGAGGCAGGGAATCAGAGGCAGGGAATCAGAGGCAGGGAATCAGATGTGGGGAATCAGAGGCGGGGAATCAGAGCTGGTGAATCAGAGGCGGGGAATCAGAGTTTGTGAATCAGAGGCGGGGAATTAGATATGGGGAAACAGAGGCGGGGAATCAGAGGCGGGGAAACAGAGCTGGGGAATCAGAGGCGGGGATTCAGAGTTGGGGAATCAGAGGCGGGGAATCAGAGACGCGGAAAGAGAGGCGGGAAATCAGATATGGGGAATCAGAGGTGGGGAATCAGGGGAGGGGTATCAGAGGCTGGGTATCAGACACGGGGATTCAGAGGCGGGGAATCAGAGATGGGGAATCAGAGGCTGGGAATCAGAGGCGGGGAACCAGAGGCGGGGAATCAGAGGCCGGGAATCAGAGGCCGGGAATGAGAGGCCGGGAATCAGAGGCCGGGGAATCAGAGGCGGGGAATCAGAGATGGGGAATCAGAGGCGGGGAATCAAACATGGGGAATCAGAGCTGGGGAATCAGAGGCGGGGAATCTGAGTTGGCGAATCAGATATGGGGAATCAGAGGTGGGGAATCAGGGGCGGGGAATCAGTGGCAGGGAATCAGAGGCGGGGAATCAGAGGCAGGGAATCAGACACGGGGAATCAGAGGCGGGGAATCAGAGATGGGGAATCAGAGGCGGTGAATCAGAGGCAGGGAATCGGACACGGGAATCAGAGGTGGGGAATCAGAGCTGGGGAATCAGAGGCGGGGAATCAGAGTTGGGGAATCAGAGGCGGGGAATCAGATATGGTGAATCAGAGGTGGGGAATCAGAGGTTGTGAATCAGAGATGTGGAATCACAGGCGGGAAATCAGAGGCAGGGAATCAGAGCTGGGGAATCAGAGGAGGGGAATCAGAGCTGTGGAATCAGAGGCAGGGAATCAGAGTTGGGGATTCAGAGGCGGGGAATCAGAGCTGGGGAATCAGAAGCGGGGAATCAGAGGCGGGGTATCAGAGGCAGGGAATCAGAGGCAGGCAATCAGATATGGGGATTCAGAGGTGGGGAATCAGAGGTTGGGAATCAAAGGCAGTGAATCAGAGGCGGGGAATCAGAGGCAGGGAATCAGATGTGGGGAATCAGAGGCAGGGAATCAGAGCTGGGGTATCAGAGGCGGGGAATCAGAGTTTGGAAATCAGAGGCGGGGAATTAGTTATGGGGAAACAGAGGCGGGGAATCAGAGGCGGGGAAAGAGAGCTGGGGAATCAGAGGAGGGGAATCAGAGTTGGGGAATCAGAGGCGGGGAATCAGATATGGGGAATCAGAGGCGGGGAATGAGAGGCGCGGAAAGAGAGGCGGGAAATCAGATATGGGGAATCAGAGGTGGGGAATCAGGGGAGGGGTATCAGAGGCTGGGTATCAGACACGGGGATTCAGAGGCGGGGAATCAGAGATGGGGAATCAGAGGCGGGGAATCAGAGGCAGGGATTCAGATGCGGAAAATCAGAGGCGGGGAATCAGAGCTGGGTAATCAAAGGCGGGGAATCAGAGTTGGGGAATCAGAGGCGGGGAATCAGATATGGGGAAACAGAGGCGGTGAATCAGAGGCGGGGTAACAGAGGCGGGGAATCTGATATGGGGAATCAGAGGTGGCGAATGAAAGGCGGTGAATCAGAGATGGGGAATTAGAGGCGGGGAATCAGAGGCAGGGAATCAAACACGGGGAATCAGAGGTGGGGAATCAGAGCTGGGGAATCAGAGGCGGGGAATCAGAGTTGGGGAATCAGAGGCGGGGAATCAGATATTGGGAAACAGAGGCGGGGAATCAGAGGCAGGGAAACAGAGGTGGGGAATCAGATATGGGGAATCAGAGGTGGGGAATCAGAGGTTGGGAAACAGAGGCAGGGAATCAGAGGCGGGGAGTCAGAGGCGGGGAATCAGAGGCAGGGAATCAGATGTGCGGAATCAGAGATGGGGAATCAGAGGCAGCGTATCAGAGGCGGGGAACCAGAGGCAGGGATTCAGAGGCGGGGAATCAGATATGTGGAAACAGAGGCGGGGAATTAGAGGCGGGCAAACAGAGGCGGGGAATCAGATATGGGGAATCAGAGGTGGGGAATCAGAGGTTGTGAATCAGAGATGGGGAATCACAGGCGGAAAATCAGAGGCAGGGAATCAGAGCTGGGGAATCAGAGGCGGGGAATCAGAGCTGGGGAATCAGAGGCAGGGAATCAGAGTTGGGGATTCAGAGGCGGGGAATCAGAGCTGGGGAATCAGAGGCGGGGAATCAGAGGCAGGGAATCAGAGGCGGGGTATCAGAGGCAGGGAATCAGATATGGGGATTCAGAGGTGGGGAATCAGAGCTGGGGAATCAGAGTCGGGGAATCAGAATTTGGGAATCAGAGGCGGCAATTAGATATGGGGAAACAGAGGCGGGGAATCAGAGGCGGGGAATCAGATATGGGGAATCAGAGGCGGGGAATCAGAGGCGCGGAAAGAGAGGCGGGGAATCAGATATGGGGAACCAGAGGTGGGGAATCAGATATGGGGAAACAGAGGCGGGGAATCAGAGGCGGGGAAACAGAGGCGGGAATCTGATATGGGGAATCAGAGGTGGCGGATGAAAGGCGGTGAATCAGAGATGGTGTATCAGAGGCGGGGAATCAGAGGCAGGGAATCAAACACGGGGAATCAGAGGTGTGGAATCAGAGCTGGGGATTCAGAGGCGGGGAATCAGAGTTGGGGAATCAGAGGCGAGGAATCAGATATGGGGAAACAGAGGTGGGGAATCAGAGGCAGGGAAACAGAGGTGGGGATTCAGATATGGGGAATCAGAGGTGGGGAATCAGAGGTTGGGAAACAGAGGCAGGGAATCAGAGGCGGGGAGTCAGAGGCGGGGAATCAGAGGCAGGGAATCAGATGTGCGGAATCAGAGATGGGGAATCAGAGGCAGCGAATCAGAGGCGGGGAACCAGAGGCGGGGAATCAGAGGCCGGGAATCAGAGGCCGGGAATGAGAGGCCGGGAATGAGAGGCCGGGAATCAGAGGCCGGGAATCAGAGATGGGGAATCAGAGGCGGGGAATCAAACACGGGGAATCAGAGCTGGGGAATCAGAGGCGTGGAATCAGAGTTGGGGAATCAGAGGCGGGGAATCAGATATGGGGAAACAGAGGCGGGGAATCAGAGGTGGGGAATCAGAGGCGCAGAAACAGAGTTGGGGTATCAGATATGGGGAATCAGATGTGGGGAATCAGGGGCGGGGTATCAGAGGCTGGGTATCAGACACGGGTATTCAGAGGCGGGGAATCAGAGATGGGGAATCAGAGGCGGGGAATCAGAGGCAGGGAATCAGATGCGGGGATTCAGAGGCGGGGAATCAGAGCCTGGGAATCAGAGGCGGGGAATCAGAGTTCAGGAATCAGAGGCGGGGAATCAGAGTTGGGGAATCAGAGGCGGGGAATCAGATATGGGGAATCAGAGGCGGGGAATCAGAGGCGGGGAAACAGAGGTGGGGAATCTGATATGGGGAATCAGACGTGGCGAATGAAAGGAAGTGAATCAGAGATGGGGAATCAGAGGCGGGGAATCAGAGGCAGGGAATCAGATGTGCGGAATCAGAGATGGAAAATCAGAGGCAGCGAAAAAGAGGCGGGAACCAGAGGCGGGGAATCAGAGGCCGGGAATGAGAGGCCGGGAATGAGAGGCCGTGAATCAGAGGCCGGGGAATCAGAGGCGGGGAATGAGAGATGGGGAATCAGAGGCGGGGAATCAAACACGGGGAATCAGAGCTGGGGAATCAGAGGCGGGGAATCAGAGTTGGGGAATCAGATATGGGGAATCAGAGGAGGGGAATCAGTGGCGGGGAATCAGTGGCAGGGAATCAGAGGCGGGGAATCAGAGGCGGGGAATCAGAGGCAGGGAATCAGACACGGGGAATCAGAGGCGGGGAATCAGAGATGGGGAATCAGAGGCGGTGAATCAGAGGCAGGGAATCGGATGCCGGGAATCAGTGGCGGGGAATCAGAGATGGGGAATCAGAGGCGGGGAATCAAACACGGGGAATCAGAGCTGGGGAATCAGAGGCGGGGAATCTGAGTTGGCGAATCAGATATGGGGAATCAGAGGTGGGGAATCAGGGACGGGGAATCAGTGGCAGGGAATCAGAGGCGGGGAATCAGAGGCAGGGAATCAGACACGGGGAATCAGAGGCGGGGAATCAGAGATGGGGAATCAGAGGCGGTGAATCAGAGGCAGGGAATCGGACACGGGAATCAGAGGCGGGGAATCAGAGCTGGGGAATCAGAGGCAGGGAATCAGAGGCGGGGAATCAGAGGCGGGGAATCAGAGGCAGGGAATCAGACACGGGGAATCAGAGGCGGGGAATCAGAGATGGGGAATCAGAGGCGGTGAATCAGAGGCAGGGAATCGGATGCCGGGAATCAGTGGCGGGGAATCAGAGATGGGGAATCAGAGGCGGGGAATCAAACACGGGGAATCAGAGCTGGGGAATCAGAGGCGGGGAATCTGAGTTGGCGAATCAGATATGGGGAATCAGAGGTGGGGAATCAGGGACGGGGAATCAGTGGCAGGGAATCAGAGGCGGGGAATCAGAGGCAGGGAATCAGACACGGGGAATCAGAGGCGGGGAATCAGAGATGGGGAATCAGAGGCGGTGAATCAGAGGCAGGGAATCGGACACGGGAATCAGAGGCGGGGAATCAGAGCTGGGGAATCAGAGGCGGGGAATCAGAGTTGGGGAATCAGAGGCGGGGAATCAGATATGGTGAATCAGAGGTGGGGAATCAGAGGTTGTGAATCAGAGATGTGGAATCACAGGCGGGAAATCAGAGGCAGGGAATCAGAGCTGGGGAATCGGAGGAGGGGAATCAGAGCTGGGGAATCAGAGGCAGGGAATCAGAGTTGGGGATTCAGAGGCGGGGAATCAGAGCTGGGGAATCAGAAGCGGGGAATCAGAGGCGGGGTATCAGAGGCAGGGAATCAGAGGCAGGCAATCAGATATGGGGATTCAGAGGTGGGGAATCAGAGGTTGGGAATCAGAGGCAGTGAATCAGAGGCGGGGAATCAGAGGCAGGGAATCAGATGTTGGGAATCAGAGGCAGGGAATCAGAGCTGGGGTATCAGAGGCGGGGAATCAGAGTTTGGGAATCAGAGGCGGGGAATTAGTTATGGGGAAACAGAGGCGGGGAATCAGAGGCGGGGAAAGAGAGCTGGGGAATCAGAGGAGGGGAATCAGAGTTGGGGAATCAGAGGCGGGGAATCAGATATGGGGAATCAGAGGCGGGGAATGAGAGGCGCGGAAAGAGAGGCGGGAAATCAGATATGGGGAATCAGAGGTGGGGAATAAGGGGAGGGGTATCAGAGGCTGGGTATCAGACACGGGGATTCAGAGGCGGGGAATCAGAGATGGGGAATCAGAGGCGGGGAATCAGAGGCAGGGAATCAGATGCGGGGAATCAGAGGCGGGGAATCAGAGCTGGGTAATCAGAGGCGGGGAATCAGAGTTGGGGAATCAGAGGCGGGGAATCAGATATGGGGAAACAGAGGCGGTGAATCAGAGGCGGGGTAACAGAGGCGGGGAATCTGATATGGGGTATCAGAGGTGGCGAATGAAAGGCGGTGAATCAGAGATGGGGAATTAGAGGCGGGGAATCAGAGGCAGGGAATCAAACACCGGGAATCAGAGGTGGGGAATCACAGCTGGGGAATCAGAGGCGGGGAATCAGAGTTGGGGAATAAGAGTCGGGGAATCAGATATTGGGAAACAGAGGCGGGGAATCAGAGGCAGGGAAACAGAGGTGGGGAATCAGATATGGGGAATCAGAGGTGGGGAATCAGAGGTTGGGAAACAGAGGCAGGGAATCAGAGGCGGGGAGTCAGAGGCGGGGAATCAGAGGCAGGGAATCAGATGTGCGGAATCAGAGATGGGGAATCAGAGGCAGCGTATCAGATGCGGGGAACCAGAGGCGGGGATTCAGAGGCGGGGAATCAGATATGTGGAAACAGAGGCGGGGAATTAGAGGCGGGCAAACAGAGGCGGGGAATCAGATATGGGGAATCAGAGGTGGGGAATCAGAGGTTGTGAATCAGAGATGGGGAATCACAGGCGGAAAATCAGAGGCAGGGAATCAGAGCTGGGGAATCAGAGGCGGGGAATCAGAGCTGGGGAATCAGAGGCAGGGAATCAGAGTTGGGGATTCAGAGGCGGGGAATCAGAGCTGGGGAATCAGAGGCGGGGAATCAGAGGCAGGGAATCAGAGGCGGGGTATCAGAGGCAGGGAATCAGATATGGGGTTTCAGAGGTGGGGAATCAGAGCTGGGGAATCAGAGTCGGGGAATCAGAATTTGGGAATCAGAGGCGGGGAATTAGATATGGGGAAACAGAGGCGGGGAATCAGAGGCGGGGAATCAGATATGGGGAATCAGAGGCGGGGAATCAGAGGCGCTGAAAGAGAGGCGGGGAATCAGATATGGGGAATCAGAGGTGGGGAATCAGATATGGGGAAACAGAGGTGGGGAATCAGAGGCGGGGAAACAGAGGCGGGGAATCTGATATGGGGAATCAGAGGTGGCGAATGAAAGGCGGTGAATCAGAGATGGGGAATCAGAGGCGGGGAATCAGAGGCAGGGAATCAAACACGGGGAATCAGAGGTGGGGAATCAGAGCTGGGGAATCAGAGGCGGGGAATCAGAGTTGGGGAATCAGAGGCGAGGAATCAGATATGGGGAAACAGAGTTGGGGAATCAGAGGCGGGGAATCAGATATGGGGAATCAGAGGCGGGGAATCAGAGGCGCTGAAAGAGAGGCGGGGAATCAGATATGGGGAATCAGAGGTGGGGAATCAGATATGGGGAAACAGAGGCGGGGAATCAGAGGCGGGGAAACAGAGGCGGGGAATCTGATATGGGGAATCAGAGGTGGCGAATGAAAGGCGGTGAATCAGAGATGGGGAATCAGAGGCGGGGAATCAGAGGCAGGGAATCAAACACGGGGAATCAGAGGTGGGGAATCAGAGCTGGGGAATCAGAGGCGGGGAATCAGAGTTGGGGAATCAGAGGCGAGGAATCAGATATGGGGAAACAGAGGTGGGGAATCAGAGGCAGGGAAACAGAGGTGGGGATTCAGATATGGGGAATCAGAGGTGGGGAATCAGAGGTTGGGAAACAGAGGCAGGGAATCAGAGGCGGGGAGTCAGAGGCGGGGAATCAGAGGCAGGGAATCACATGTGCGGAATCAGAGATGGGGAATCAGAGGCAGCGAATCAGAGGTGGGGAACCAGAGGCAGGGAATCAGAGGCCGGGAATCAGAGGCCGGGAATCAGAGGACGGGAATCAGAGGCCGGGAATCAGAGGCCGGGAATCAGAGATGGGGAATCAGAGGCGGGGAATCAAACACGGGGAATCAGAGCTGGGGAATCAGAGGCGGGGAATCAGAGTTGGGGAATCAGAGGCGGGGAATCAGATATGGGGAAACAGAGGCGGGGAATCAGAGGCGGGGAATCAGAGGCACAGAAACAGAGTTGGGGTATCAGATATGGGGAATCAGATGTGGGGAATCAGGGGCGGGGTATCAGAGGCTGGGTATCAGACACGGGGATTCAGAGGCGGGGAATCAGAGATGGGGAATCAGAGGCGGGGAATCAGAGGCATGGAATCAGACGCGGGGAATCAGAGGCGGGGAATCAGAGCCTGGGAATCAGAGGCGGGGAATCAGAGTTCAGGAATCAGAGGCGGGGAATCAGAGTTGGGGAATCAGAGGCGGGGAATCAGATATGGGGAATCAGAGGCGGGGAATCAGAGGCGGGGAAACAGAGGTGGGGAATCTGATATGGGGAATCAGACGTGGCGAATGAAAGGAAGTGAATCAGAGATGGGGAATCAGAGGCGGGGAATCAGAGGCAGGGAATCAAACACGGTGAATCAGAGGCAGGGAATCAGAGCTGGAGAATCAGAGGCGGGGAATCAGAGTTGGGGAATCAGAGGCGGGGAATCAGATATGGGGAAACAGAGGCAGGGAATCAGAGGCAGGTAAACAGAGGTGGGGATTCAGATTAGGCGAATCAGAGGTGGGGAATCAGAAGTTGGGAAACAGAGGCAGGGAATCAGAGGCAGGGATTCAGATGTGCGGAATCAGAGATGGAAAATCAGAGGCAGCGAAAAAGAGGCGGGGAACCAGAGGCGGGGAATCAGAGACCGGGAATGAGAGTCCGGGAATGAGAGGCCGTGAATCAGAGGCCGGGGAATCAGAGTTGGGGAATCAGATATGGGGAATCAGAGGAGGGGAATCAGGGGCGGGGAATCAGTGGCAGGGAATCAGAGGCGGGGAATCAGAGGCGGGGAATCAGAGGCAGGGAATCAGACACGGGGAATCAGAGGCGGGGAATCAGAGATGGGGAATCAGAGGGGGTGAATCAGAGGCAGGGAATCGGATGCTGGGAATCAGTGGCGGGGAATCAGAGCTGGGGAATCAGAGGCGGGGAATCAGAGTTGGGGAATCAGATGCGGGGAATCAGATATGGTGAATCAGAGGTGGGGAATCAGAGGTTGTGAATCAGAGATGGGGAATCACAGGCGGGAAATCAGAGGCAGGGAATCAGAGGTGGGTAATCAGAGGCGGGGAATCAGAGCTGGGGAATCAGAGGCAGGGAATCAGAGTTGGGGAATCAGAGGCAGGGAATCAGATGTGGGGAATCAGAGGCGGGGAATCAGAGCTGGTGAATCAGAGGCGGGGAATCAGATATGGGGAATCAGAGGCGGGGAATCAGAGGCGCGGAAAGAGAGGCGGGGAATCAGATATGGGGAATCAGAGGTGGGGAATCAGATATGGGGAAACAGAGGTGGGGAATCAGAGGCGGGTAAACAGAGGCGGGGAATCTGATATGGGGAATCAGAGGTGGCGAATGAAAGGAGGTGAATCAGAGATGGGGAATCAGAGGTGGGGAATCAGAGGCAGGGAATCAAACACGGGGAATCAGAGGTGGGGAATCGGAGCTGGGGAATCAGAGGCGGGGATTCAGAGTTGGGGAATCAGAGGCGGGGAATCAGATATGGGGAAAAAGAGGTGGGGAATCAGAGGCAGGGAAACAGAGGTGGGGAATCAGATATGGGGAATCAGAGGTGGGGAATCAGAGGTTGGGAAACAGAGGCAGGGTATCAGAGGCGGGGAGTCAGAGGCGGGGAATCAGAGGCAGGGTATCAGATGTGCGGAATCAGAGATGGGGAATCAGTGGCAGCGAATCAGAGGCGGGGAACCAGAGGCGGGGAATCAGAGGCCGGGAATCAGAGGCCGGGAATGAGAGGCCGGGAATCAGAGGCCGGGAATCAGAGGCCGGGAATCAGAGCTGGGGAATCAGAGGCGGGGAATCAGAGTTGGGGAATCAGAGGCGGGGAATCAAACACGGGGAATCAGAGCTGGGGAATCAGAGGCGGGGAATCAGAGTTGGGGAATCAGAGGCGGGGAATCAGATATGGGGAAACAGAGGCGGGGAATCAGAGGCGGGGAATCAGAGGCACAGAAACAGAGTTGGGGTATCAGATATGGGGAATCAGATGTGGGGAATCAGGGGCGGGGTATCAGAGGCTGGGTATCAGACACGGGGATTCAGAGGCGGGGAATCAGAGATGGGGAATCAGAGGCGGGGAATCAGAGGCATGGAATCAGACGCGGGGAATCAGAGGCGGGGAATCAGAGCCTGGGAATCAGAGGCGGGGAATCAGAGTTCAGGAATCAGAGGCGGGGAATCAGAGTTGGGGAATCAGAGGCGGGGAATCAGATATGGGGAATCAGAGGCGGGGAATCAGAGGCGGGGAAACAGAGGTGGGGAATCTGATATGGGGAATCAGACGTGGCGAATGAAAGGAAGTGAATCAGAGATGGGGAATCAGAGGCGGGGAATCAGAGGCAGGGAATCAAACACGGTGAATCAGAGGCAGGGAATCAGAGCTGGAGAATCAGAGGCGGGGAATCAGAGTTGGGGAATCAGAGGCGGGGAATCAGATATGGGGAAACAGAGGCAGGGAATCAGAGGCAGGTAAACAGAGGTGGGGATTCAGATTAGGCGAATCAGAGGTGGGGAATCAGAAGTTGGGAAACAGAGGCAGGGAATCAGAGGCAGGGATTCAGATGTGCGGAATCAGAGATTGAAAATCAGAGGCAGCGAAAAAGAGGCGGGGAACCAGAGGCGGGGAATCAGAGACCGGGAATGAGAGTCCGGGAATGAGAGGCCGTGAATCAGAGGCCGGGGAATCAGAGTTGGGGAATCAGATATGGGGAATCAGAGGAGGGGAATCAGGGGCGGGGAATCAGTGGCAGGGAATCAGAGGCGGGGAATCAGAGGCGGGGAATCAGAGGCAGGGAATCAGACACGGGGAATCAGAGGCGGGGAATCAGAGATGGGGAATCAGAGGGGATGAATCAGAGGCAGGGAATCGGATGCTGGGAATCAGTGGCGGGGAATCAGAGCTGGGGAATCAGAGGCGGGGAATCAGAGTTGGGGAATCAGAGGCGGGGAATCAGATATGGTGAATCAGAGGTGGGGAATCAGAGGTTGTGAATCAGAGATGGGGAATCACAGGCGGGAAATCAGAGGCAGGGAATCAGAGGTGGGTAATCAGAGGCGGGGAATCAGAGCTGGGGAATCAGAGGCAGGGAATCAGAGTTGGGGAATCAGAGGCAGGGAATCAGATGTGGGGAATCAGAGGCGGGGAATCAGAGCTGGTGAATCAGAGGCGGGGAATCAGATATGGGGAATCAGAGGCGGGGAATCAGAGGCGCGGAAAGAGAGGCGGGGAATCAGATATGGGGAATCAGAGGTGGGGAATCAGATATGGGGAAACAGAGGTGGGGAATCAGAGGCGGGGAAACAGAGGCGGGGAATCTGATATGGGGAATCAGAGGTGGCGAATGAAAGGAGGTGAATCAGAGATGGGGAATCAGAGGTGGGGAATCAGAGGCAGGGAATCAAACACGGGGAATCAGAGGTGGGGAATCAGAGCTGGGGAATCAGAGGCGGGGATTCAGAGTTGGGGAATCAGAGGCGGGGAATCAGATATGGGGAAACAGAGGTGGGGAATCAGAGGCAGGGAAACAGAGGTGGGGAATCAGATATGGGGAATCAGAGGTGGGGAATAAGAGGTTGGGAAACAGAGGCAGGGTATCAGAGGCGGGGAGTCAGAGGCGGGGAATCAGAGGCAGGGTATCAGATGTGCGGAATCAGAGATGGGGAATCAGTGGCAGCGAATCAGAGGCGGGGAACCAGAGGCGGGGAATCAGAGGCCGGGAATCAGAGGCCGGGAATGAGAGGCCGGGAATCAGAGGCCGGGAATCAGAGGCCGGGAATCAGAGCTGGGGAATCAGAGGCGGGGAATCAGAGTTGGGGAATCAGAGGCGGGGAATCAGATATGGGGAAACAGAGGCGGGGAATCAGAGGCGGGGAATCAGAGGCACAGAAACAGAGGCGGGGTATCAGATATGGGGAATCAGAGGTGGGGAATCAGGGGCGGGGTATCAGAGGCTGGGTATCAAACACGGGGATTCAGAGGCGGGGAATCAGAGATGGGGAATCAGAGGCGGGGAATCAGAGGCAGGGAATCAGACGCGGGGAATCAGAGGCGGGGAATAAGAGCCTGGGAATCAGAGGCGGGGAATCAGAGGCGGTGAAACATAGGCGGGGAATCAGATATGGGTCTCAGAGGAGGGGAATCAGAGGTTGGGAATCAGAGGCAGGGAATCAGAGGCGGGGAATCAGAGGCGGGAAAACATAGGTGGGGAATCAGATACGGGGAATCAGAGGTGGGGAATCAGAGGCGATCAGAGATGGGGAATAAGAGGCGGGGAATCAGAGGCTGGAAATCAGGCACGGGGAATCAGAGGCTGTGAATCAGAGGCGGGGAATCAGAGGCGGGGAATCAGAGCTGGGGAATCAGAGGCAGGGAATCAGAGTTGGGGATTCAGAGGCAGGGAATCAGAGCTGGGGAATCAGAGGCGGGGAATCAGAGGCAGGGAATCAGAGGCTGGGAATCAAAGGCAGGGAATCAGATATGGGGATTCAGAGGTGGGAGATCAGAAGTTGGGAATCAGAGGCAGGGAATCGGAGGCAGGGAATCAGAGGCAGGGAATCAGATGTGGGGAATCAGAGGCGGGGAATCAGAGCTGGGGAATCAGAGGCGGGGAATCAGAGTTTGGGAATCAGAGGCGGGGAATTAGATATGGGGAAACAGAGGCGGGGAATCAGAGGTGGGGAAACAGAGCTGGGGAATCAGAGGCGGGGAATCAGAGTTGGGGAATCAGAGGCGGGGAATCAGATATGGGGAATCAGAGGCGGAGAATCAGAGGCGCGGAATGAGAGGCGGGGAATCAGATATGGGGAATCAGAGGTGGGGAATCAGGGGCGGGGTATCAGAGGCTGGGTATCAGACACGGGGATTCAGAGGCGGGGAATCAGAGATGGGGAATCAGAGGCGGGAATCAGAGGCAGGGAATCATACGCGGGGAATCAGAGGCTGGGAATCAGAGTCCAGGAATCAGAGGCGGGGAATCAGAGTTGGGGAATCAGAGGCGGGGAATCAGATATTGGGAAACAGAGGCGGGGAATCAGAGGCCGGGAAACAGAGGCGGGGAATCTGATATGGGGAATCAGAGGTGGCGAATGAAAGGAAGTGAATCAGAGATGGGGAATCAGAGGCGGGGAATCAGAGGCGGGGAATCAGAGGCGGGGAATCAGATATGGGGAAACAGAGGCGGGGAATCAGAGGCAGGGAAACAGAGGTGGGGAATCAGAAATGGGGAATCAGAGGCAGGGAATCAGAGACAGGGAATCAGATGTGAGGAATCAGAGATGGAAAATCAGAGGCAGCGAAAAAGAGGCGGGGAACCAGAGACGGGGAATCAGAGGCCGGGAATCAGAGGCCGGGAATGAGAGGCCGGGAATCAGAGGCCGGGGAATCAGAGGCGGGGAATCAGAGATGGGGAATCAGAGGCGGGGAATCAGAGTTGGGGAATCAGAGGCGGGGAATCAGATATGGGGAAACAGAGGCGGGGAATCAGAGGCAGGGAAACAGAGGTGGTGAATCAGAAATGGGGAATCAGAGGCAGGGAATCAGAGACAGGGAATCAGATGTGAGGAATCAGAGATGGAAAATCAGAGGCAGCGAAAAAGAGGCGGGGAACCAGAGACGGGGAATCAGAGGCCGGGAATCAGAGGCCGGGAATGAGAGGCCGGGAATGAGAGGCCGGGGAATCAGAGGCGGGGAATCAGAGATGGGGAATCAGAGGCGGGGAATCAAACACGGGGAATCAGAGCTGGGGAATCAGAGGCGGGGAATCAGAGTTGGGGAATCAGATATGGGGTATCAGAGGTGGGGAATCAGGGGCGGGGAATCAGTGGCAGGGAATCAGAGGCGGGGAATCAGAGGCGGGGAATCAGAGGCAGGGAATCAGACACGGGGAATCAGAGGCGGGGAATCCGAGGCGGGGAATCAGAGGCGGTGAATCAGAGGCAGGGAATCGGATGCCGGGAATCAGAGGCGGGGAATCAGAGCTGGGGAATCAGAGGCGGGGAATCAGAGTTGGGGAATCAGAGGCGGGGAATCAGATATGGTGAATCAGAGGTGGGGAATCAGAGGTTGTGAATCAGAGATGGGGAATCACAGGCGGGAAATCAGAGGCAGGGAATCAGAGGTGGGGAATCAGAGGCGGGGAATCAGAGCTAGGGAATCAGAGGCAGGGAATCAGAGTTGGGGATTCAGAGGCGGGGAATCAGAGGCGGGGAATCAGATATGTGGAAACAGAGGCGGGGAATTAGAGGCGGGCAAACAGAGGCGGGGAATCAGATATGGGGAATCAGAGGTGGGGAATCAGAGGTTGTGAATCAGAGATGGGGAATCACAGGCGGGAAATCAGAGGCAGGGAATCAGAGCTGGGGAATCAGAGGCGGGGAATCAGAGCTGGGGAATCAGAGGCAGGGAATCAGAGTTGGGGATTCAGAGGCGGGGAATCAGAGCTGGGGAATCAGAGGCGGGGAATCAGAGGCAGGGAATCAGAGGCGGGGTATCAGAGGCAGGGAATCAGATATGGGGATTCAGAGGTAGGGAATCAGAGGTTGGGAATCAGAGGCAGGGAATCGGAGGCAGGGAATCAGAGGCAGGGAATCAGATGTGGGGAATCAGAAGCGGGAAATCAGAGCTGGGGAATAAGAGTCGGGGAATCAGAATTTGGGAATCAGAGGCGGGGAATTAGATATGGGGAAACAGAGGCGGGGAATCAGAGGCGGGGAATCAGATATGGGGAATCAGAGGCGGGGAATCAGAGGCGTGGAAAGAGAGGCGGGGAATCAGATATGGGGAATCAGAGGTGGGGAATCAGATATGGGGAAACAGAGGCGGGGAATCAGAGGCGGGGAAACAGAGGCGGGGAATCTGATATGGGGAATCAGAGGTGGGGAATCAGAGGTTGGGAAACAGAGGCAGTGATTCAGAGGCGGGGAGTCAGAGGCGGCGAATCAGAGGCAGGGAATCAGATGTGCGGAATCAGAGCTGGGGAATCAGAGGCAGGGAATCAGAGTTGGGGATTCAGAGGCAGGGAATCAGAGCTGGGGAATCAGAAGCGGGGAATCAGATGTGGGGAATCAGAAGCGGGGAATCAGAGCTGGGGAATCAGAGTCGGGGAATCAGATATGGGGAATCAGAGGCGGGGAATCAGAGGCGTGGAAAGAGAGGCGGGGAATCAGATATGGGGAATCAGAGGTGGGGAATCAGATATGGGGAAACAGAGGCGGGGAATCAGAGGCGGGGAAACAGAGGCGGGGAATCTGATATGGGGAATCAGAGGTGGCGAATGAAAGGCGGTGAATCAGAGATGCGGAATCAGAGGCGGGGAATCAGAGGCAGGGAATCAAACACGGGGAATCAGAGGTGGGGAATCAGAGCTGGGGAATCAGACGCGGGGAATCAGAGTTGGGGAATCAGAGGCGGGGAATCAGATATGGGGAAACAGAGGTGGGGAATCAGAGGCAGGCAAACAGAGGTGGGGATTCAGATGTGGGGAATCAGAGGTGGGGAATCAGAGGTTGGGAAACAGAGGCAGTGAATCAGAGGCGGGGAGTCAGAGGCGGCGAATCAGAGGCAGGGAATCAGATGTGCGGAATCAGAGCTGGGGAATCAGAGGCAGGGAATCAGAGTTGGGGATTCAGAGGCAGGGAATCAGAGCTGGGGAATCAGAAGCGGGGAATCGGAGGCGGGGAATCAGAGGCAGGGAATCAGAGGCAGGCAATCAGATATGGGGATTCTGAGGTGGGGAATCAGAGGTTGGGAATCAGAGGCAGGGAATCAGAGGCAGGGAATCAGAGGCAGGGAATCAGATGTGGGGAATCAGAGGCGGGGAATCAGAGCTGGTGAATCAGAGGCGGGGAATCAGAGTTTGTGAATCAGAGGCGGGGAATTAGATATGGGGAAACAGAGGCGGGGAATCAGAGGCGGGGAAACAGACCTGGGGAATCAGAGGCGGGGATTCAGAGTTGGGGAATCAGAGGCGGGGAATCAGAGGCGCGGAAAGGGAGGCGGGAAATCAGATATAGGGAATCAGAGGTGGGGAATCAGGGGAGGGGTATCAGAGGCTGGGCATCAGACACGGGGATTCAGAGGCGGGGAATCAGAGATGGGGAATCAGAGGCTGGGAATAATAGGCGGGGAACCAGAGGCGGGGAATCAGAGGCCGGGAATCAGAGGTCGGGAATGAGAGGCCGGGAATCAGAGGCCGGGGAATCAGAGGCGGGGAATCAGAGATGGGGAATCAGAGGCGGGGAATCAAACTTGGGGAATCAGAGCTGGGGAATCAGAGGCGGGGAATCTGAGTTGGCGAATCAGATATGGGGAATCAGAGGTGGGGAATGAGGGGCGGGGAATCAGTGGCAGGGAATCAGAGGCGGGGAATCAGAGGCAGGGAATCAGACACGGGGAATCAGATGCGGGGAATCAGAGATGGGGAATCAGAGGCGGTGAATCAGAGGCAGGGAATCGAACACGGGAATCAGAGGCGGGGAATCAGAGCTGGGGAATCAGAGGCGGGGAATCAGAGTTGGGGAATCAGAGGCGGGGAATCAGATATGGTGAATCAGAGGTGGGGAATCAGAGGTTGTGAATCAGAGATGTGGAATCAAAGGCGGGAAATCAGAGGCAGGGAATCAGAGCTGGGGAATCAGAGGAGGGGAATCAGAGCTGGGGAATCAGAGGCAGGGAATCAGAGTTGGGGATTCAGAGGCGGGGAATCAGAGCTGGGGAATCAGAAGCGGGGAATCAGATGCGGGGTATCAGAAGCAGGGAATCAGAGGCAGGCAATCAGATATGGGGATTCAGAGGTGGGGAATCAGAGGTTGGGAATCAGAGGCAGGGAATCAGAGGCGGGGAATCAGAGGCAGGGAATCAGATGTGGGGAATCAGAGGCAGGGAATCAGAGCTGGGGTATCAGAGGCGGGGAATCAGAGTTTGGGAATCAGAGGCGGGGAATTAGTTATGGGGAAACAGAGGCGGGGAATCAGAGGCGGGGAAAGAGAGCTGGGGAATCAGAGGCGGGGAATCAGAGTTGGGGAATCAGAGGCGGGGAATCAGATATGGGGAATCAGAGGCGGGGAATGAGAGGCGCAGATAGAGAGGCGGGAAATCAGATATGGGGAATCAGAGGTGGGGAATCAGGGGAGGGGTATCAGAGGCAGGGTATCAGACACGGGGATTCAGAGGCGGGGAATCAGAGATGGGGAATCAGAGGCGGGGAATCAGAGGCAGGGAATCAGATGCGGGGAATCAGAGGCGGGGAATCAGAGCTGGGGAATCAGAGTTGGGGAATCAGAGGCGGGGAATCAGATATGGTGAATCAGAGGTGGGGAATCAGAGGTTGTGAATCAGAGATGTGGAATCAAAGGCGGGAAATCAGAGGCAGGGAATCAGAGCTGGGGAATCAGAGGAGGGGAATCAGAGCTGGGGAATCAGAGGCAGGGAATCAGAGTTGGGGATTCAGAGGCGGGGAATCAGAGCTGGGGAATCAGAAGCGGGGAATCAGAGGCGGGGTATCAGAGGCAGAGAATCAGAGGCAGGCAATCAGATATGGGGATTCAGAGGTGGGGAATCAGAGGTTGGGAATCAGAGGCGGGGAATCAGAGGCGGGGAATCAGAGGCAGGGAATCAGATGTGGGGAATCAGAGGCAGGGAATCAGAGCTGGGGTATCAGAGGCGGGGAATCAGAGTTTGGGAATCAGAGGCGGGGAATTAGTTATGGGGAAACAGAGGCGGGGAATCAGAGGCGGGGAAAGAGAGCTGTGGAATCAGAGGCGGGGAATCAGAGTTGGGGAATCAGAGGCGGGGAATCAGATATGGGGAATCAGAGGCGGGGAATGAGAGGCGCGGAAAGAGAGGCGGGAAATCAGATATGGGGAATCAGAGGTGGGGAATCAGGGGAGGTGTATCAGAGGCAGGGTATCAGACACGGGGATTCAGAGGCGGGGTATCAGAGATGGGGAATCAGAGGCGGGGAATCAGAGGCAGGGAATCAAACACGGGGAATCAGAGGTGGGGAATCAGAGCTGGGGAATCAGAGGCGGGGAATCAGAGTTGGGGAATCAGAGGCGGGGAATCAGATATTGGGAAACAGAGGCGGGGAATCAGAGGCAGGGAAACAGAGGTGGGGAATCAGATATGGGGAATCAGAGGTGGGGAATCAGAGGTTGGGAAATAGAGGCAGGGAATCAGAGGCGGGGAGTCAGAGGCGGGGAATCAGACGCAGGGAATCAGATGTGCGGAATCAGAGATGGGAAATCAGAGGCAGCGAATCAGAGGCGGGGAACCAGAGGCGGGGATTCAGAGGCGGGGAATCAGATATGTGGAAACAGAGGCGGGGAATTAGAGGCGGGCAAACAGAGGCGGGGAATCAGATATGGGGAATCAGAGGTGGGGAATCAGAGGTTGTGAATCAGAGATGGGGAATCACAGGCGGAAAATCAGAGGCAGGGAATCAGAGCTGGGGAATCAGAGGCGGGAAATCAGAGCTGGGGAATCAGAGGCAGGGAATCAGAGTTGGGGATTCAGAGGCGGGGAATCAGAGCTCTGGAATCAGAGGCGGGGAATCAGAGGCAGGGAATCAGAGGCGGGGTATCAGAGGCAGGGAATCAGATATGGGGATTCAGAGGTGGGGAATCAGAGGTGGGGAATCAGAGTCGGGGTATCAGAATTTGGGAATCAGAGGCGGGGAATTAGATATGGGGAAACAGAGGCGGGGAATCAGAGGCGGGGAATCAGATATGGGGAATCAGAGGCGGGGAATCAGAGGCGCGGAAAGAGAGGCGGGGAATCAGATATGGGGAATCAGAGGTGGGGAATCAGATATGGGGAAACAGAGGCGGGGAATCAGAGGTGGGGTAACAGAGGCGGGGAATCTCATATGGGGAATCAGAGGTGGCGAATGAAAGGCGGTGAATCAGAGATGGGGAATCAGAGGCGGGGAATCAGAGGCAGGGAATCAAACACGGGGAATCAGAGGTGGGGAATCAGAGCTGGGGAATCAGAGGAGGGGAATCAGAGTTGGGGAATCAGAGGCGGGGAATCAGATATGGGGAAACAGAGGTGGGGAATCAGAGGCAGGGAAACAGAGGTGGGGATTCAGATATGGGGAATCAGAGGTGGGGAATCAGAGGTTGGGAAACAGAGGCAGGGAATCAGAGGCGGGGAGTCAGAGGCGGGGAATCAGAGGCAGGGAATCAGATGTGCGGAATCAGAGATGGGGAATCAGAGGCAGCGAATCAGAGGCGGGGAACCAGAGGCGGGGAATCAGAGGCCGGGAATCAGAGGCTGGGAATGAGAGGCCGGGAATCAGAGGCCGGGAATCAGAGGCCGGGAATCAGAGATGGGGAATCAGAGGTGGGGAATCAAACACGGGGAATCAGAGCTGGGGAATCAGAGGCGGGGAATCAGAGTTGGGGAATCAGAGGCGGGGAATCAGATATGGGGAAACAGAGGCGGGGAATGAGAGGCGGGGAATCAGAGGCGCAGAAACAGAGTTGGGGTATCAGATATGGGGAATCAGATGTGGGGAATCAGGGGCGGGGTATCAGAGGCTGGGTATCAGACACGGAGATTCAGAGGCGGGGAATCAGAGATGGGGAATCAGAGGCGGGGAATCAGAGGCAGGGAATCAGACGCGGGGAATCAGAGGCGGGGATTCAGAGCCTGGGAATCAGAGGCGGGGAATCAGAGTTCAGGAATCAGAGGTGGGGAATCAGAGTTGGGGAATCAGAGGCGGGGAATCAGATATGGGGAATCAGAGGTGGGGAATCAGAGGCGGGGAAACAGAGGTGGGGAATCTGATATGGGGAATCAGACGTGGCGAATGAAAGGAAGTGAATCAGAGATGGGGAATCAGAGGCGGGGAATCAGAGGCAGGGAATCAAACACCGTGAATCAGAGGCGGGGAATCAGAGCTGGAGAATCAGAGGCGGGGAATCAGAGTTGGGGAATCAGAGGCGGGGAATCAGATATGGGGAA
Organism: Narcine bancroftii; assembly: GCF_036971445.1. Lineage (NCBI taxonomy): Eukaryota > Metazoa > Chordata > Chondrichthyes > Torpediniformes > Narcinidae > Narcine > Narcine bancroftii. The sequence goes on from NC_091474.1 coordinate 58,971,852, forward strand.
ACAGAGGCAGGGAATCAGAGGCAGGGAAACAGAGGTGGGGATTCAGATATGGCGAATCAGAGGTGGGGAATCAGAAGTTGGGAAACAGAGGCAGGGAATCAGAGGCAGGGAATCAGATGTGCGGAATCAGAGATGGAAAATCAGAGGCAGCGAAAAAGAGGCGGGGAACCAGAGGCGGGGATTCAGAGGCCGGGAATGAGAGGCCGGGAATGAGAGGCCGTGAATCAGAGGCCGGGGAATCAGAGGCGGGGAATCAGAGATGGGGAATCAGAGGCGGGGAATCAAACACGGGGAATCAGAGCTGGGGAATCAGAGGCGGGGAATCAGAGTTGGGGAATCAGTGGCAGGGAATCAGAGGCGGGGAATCAGAGGCGGGGAATCAGAGGCAGGGAATCAGACACGGGGAATCACAGGCTGGGAATCAGAGATGGGGAATCAGAGGCGGTGAATCAGAGGCAGGGAATCGGATGCCGGGAATCAGAGGCGGGGAATCAGAGCTGGGGAATCAGAGGCGGGGAATCAGAGTTGGGGAATCAGAGGCGGGGAATCAGATATGGTGAATCAGAGGTGGGGAATCAGAGGTTGTGAATCAGAGATGGGGAATCACAGGCGGAAATCAGAGGCAGGGAATCAGAGGTGGGTAATCAGAGGCGGGGAATCAGAGCTGGGGAATCAGAGGCAGGGAATCAGAGTTGGGGATTCAGAGGCAGGGAATCAGAGCTGGGGAATCAGAAGCGGGGAATCAGAGGCGGGGAATCAGAGGCAGGGAATCAGAGGCTGGCAATCAGATATGGGGAATCAGAGGTGGGGAATCAGAGGCGGGGAAACAGAGGTGGGGAATCTGATATGGGGAATCAGACGTGTCGAATGAAAGGAAGTGAATCAGAGATGGGGAATCAGAGGCGGGGAATCAGAGGCAGGGAATCAAACACCGTGAATCAGAGGCGGGGAATCAGAGCTGGAGAATCAGAGGCGGGGAATCAGAGCTGGGGAATCAGAGGTGGGGAATCAGAGTTGGGGAATCAGAGGCGGGGAATCAGATATTGGGAAACAGAGGTGGGGAATCAGAGGCATGGAAACAGAGGTGGGGATTCAGATATGGGGAATCAGAGGTGGGGAATCAGAGGTTGGGAAACAGAGGCAGGGAATCAGAGGCGGGGAGTCAGAGGCGGGGAATCAGAGGCAGGGAATCAGAGGCAGGGAATCAGATGTACGGAATCAGAGATGGGGAATCAGAGGCAGCGAATCAGAGGCGGGGAACCAGAGGCGGGGAATCAGAGGCCGGGAATCAGAGGCCGGGAATGAGAGGCCGGGAATCAGAGGCCGGGAATCAGAGGCCGGGAATCAGAGATGGGGAATCAGAGGCGGGGAATCAAACACGGGGAATCAGAGCTGGGGAATCAGAGGCGGGGAATCAGAGTTGGGGAATCAGAGGTGGGGAATCAGATATGGGGAAACAGAGGCGGGGAATGAGAGGCGGGGAATCAGAGGCGCAGAAACAGAGTTGGGGTATCAGATATGGGGAATCAGATGTGGGGAATCAGGGGCGGGGTATCAGAGGCTGGGTATCAGACACGGAGATTCAGAGGCGGGGAATCAGAGATGGGGAATCAGAGGCGGGGAATCAGAGGCAGGGAATCAGACGCGGGGAATCAGAGGCGGGGAATCAGAGCCTGGGAATCAGAGGCGGGGAATCAGAGTTCAGGAATCAGAGGTGGGGAATCAGAGTTGGGGAATCAGAGGCGGGGAATCAGATATGGGGAATCAGAGGTGGGGAATCAGAGGCGGGGAAACAGAGGTGGGGAATCTGATATGGGGAATCATACGTGGCGAATGAAAGGAAGTGAATCAGAGATGGGGAATCAGAGGCGGGGAATCAGAGGCAGGGAATCAAACACCGTGAATCAGAGGCGGGGAATCAGAGCTGGAGAATCAGAGGCGGGGAATCAGAGTTGGGGAATCAGAGGCGGGGAATCAGATATGGGGAAACAGAGGCAGGGAATCAGAGGCAGGGAAACAGAGGCGGGGAATTAGAGGCGGGCAAACAGAGGCGGGGAATCAGATATGAGGAATCAGAGGTGGGGAATCAGAGGTTGTGAATCAGAGATGGGGAATCACAGGCGGGAAATCAGAGGCAGGGAATCAGAGGTGAGGAATCAGAGGCGGGGAATCAGAGCTGGGGAATCAGAGGCAGGGAATCAGAGTTGGGGATTCAGAGGCGGGGAATCAGAGGCGGGGAATCAGATATGTGGAAACAGAGGCGGGGAATTAGAGGCGGGCAAACAGAGGCGGGGAATCAGATATGGGGAATCAGAGGTGGGGAATCAGAGGTTGTGAATCAGAGATGGGGAATCACAGGCGGGAAATCAGAGGCAGGGAATCAGAGCTGGGGAATCAGAGGCGGGGAATCAGAGCTGGGGAATCAGAGGCAGGGAATCAGAGTTGGGGATTCAGAGGCGGGGAATCAGAGCTGGGGAATCAGAGGCGGGGAATCAGAGGCAGGGAATCAGAGGCGGGGTATCAGAGGCAGGGAATCAGATATGGGGATTCAGAGGTAGGGAATCAGAGGTTGGGAATCAGAGGCAGGGAATCGGAGGCAGGGAATCAGAGGCAGGGAATCAGATGTGGGGAATCAGAAGCGGGAAATCAGAGCTGGGGAATCAGAGTCGGGGAATCAGAATTTGGGAATCAGAGGCGGGGAATTAGATATGGGGAAACAGAGGCGGGGAATCAGAGGCGGGGAATCAGATATGGGGAATCAGAGGCGGGGAATCAGAGCCGTGGAAAGAGAGGCGGGGAATCAGATATGGGGAATCAGAGGTGGGGAATCAGATATGGGGAAACAGAGGCGGGGAATCAGAGGCGGGGAAACAGAGGCGGGGAATCTGATATGGGGAATCAGAGGTGGCGAATGAAAGGCGGTGAATCAGAGATGCGGAATCAGAGGCGGGGAATCAGAGGCAGGGAATCAAACACGGGGAATCAGAGGTGGGGAATCAGAGCTGGGGAATCAGAGGCGGGGAATCAGAGTTGGGGAATCAGAGGCGGGGAATCAGATATGGGGAAACAGAGGTGGGGAATCAGAGGCAGGGAAACAGAGGTGGGGATTCAGATGTGGGGAATCAGAGGTGGGGAATCAGAGGTTGGGAAACAGAGGCAGTGATTCAGAGGCGGGGAGTCAGAGGCGGCGAATCAGAGGCAGGGAATCAGATGTGCGGAATCAGAGCTGGGGAATCAGAGGCAGGGAATCAGAGTTGGGGATTCAGAGGCAGGGAATCAGAGCTGGGGAATCAGAAGCGGGGAATCAGATGTGGGGAATCAGAAGCGGGGAATCAGAGCTGGGGAATCAGAGTCGGGGAATCAGAATTTGGGAATCAGAGGCGGGGAATTAGATATGGGGAAACAGAGGCGGGGAATCAGAGGCGGGGAATCAGATATGGGGAATCAGAGGCGGGGAATCAGAGGCGTGGAAAGAGAGGCGGGGAATCAGATATGGGGAATCAGAGGTGGGGAATCAGATATGGGGAAACAGAGGCGGGGAATCAGAGGCGGGGAAACAGAGGCGGGGAATCTGATATGGGGAATCAGAGGTGGCGAATGAAAGGCGGTGAATCAGAGATGCGGAATCAGAGGCGGGGAATCAGAGGCAGGGAATCAAACACGGGGAATCAGAGGTGGGGAAACAGAGCTGGGGAATCAGACGCGGGGAATCAGAGTTGGGGAATCAGAGGCGGGGAATCAGATATGGGGAAACAGAGGTGGGGAATCAGAGGCAGGGAAACAGAGGTGGGGATTCAGATGTGGGGAATCAGAGGTGGGGAATCAGAGATTGGGAAACAGAGGCAGTGAATCAGAGGCGGGGAGTCAGAGGCGGCGAATCAGAGGCAGGGAATCAGATGTGCGGAATCAGAGCTGGGGAATCAGAGGCAGGGAATCAGAGTTGGGGATTCAGAGGCAGGGAATCAGAGCTGGGGAATCAGAAGCGGGGAATCGGAGGCGGGGAATCAGAGGCAGGGAATCAGAGGCAGGCAATCAGATATGGGGATTCTGAGGTGGGGAATCAGAGGTTGGGAATCAGAGGCAGGGAATCAGAGGCAGGGAATCAGAGGCAGGGAATCAGATGTGGGGAATCAGAGGCGGGGAATCAGAGCTGGTGAATCAGAGGCGGGGAATCAGAGTTTGTGAATCAGAGGCGGGGAATTAGATATGGGGAAACAGAGGCGGGGAATCAGAGGCGGGGAAACAGACCTGGGGAATCAGAGGCGGGGATTCAGAGTTGGGGAATCAGAGGCGGGGAATCAGAGGCGCGGAAAGAGAGGCGGGAAATCAGATATAGGGAATCAGAGGTGGGGAATCAGGGGAGGGGTATCAGAGGCTGGGCATCAGACACGGGGATTCAGAGGCGGGGAATCAGAGATGGGGAATCAGAGGCTGGGAATAAGAGGCGGGGAACCAGAGGCGGGGAATCAGAGGCCGGGAATCAGAGGTCGGGAATGAGAGGCCGGGAATCAGAGGCCGGGGAATCAGAGGCGGGGAATCAGAGATGGGGAATCAGAGGCGGGGAATCAAACTTGGGGAATCAGAGCTGGGGAATCAGAGGCGGGGAATCTGAGTTGGCGAATCAGATATGGGGAATCAGAGGTGGGGAATGAGGGGCGGGGAATCAGTGGCAGGGAATCAGAGGCGGGGAATCAGAGGCAGGGAATCAGACACGGGGAATCAGAGGCGGGGAATCAGAGATGGGGAATCAGAGGCGGTGAATCAGAGGCAGGGAATCGGACACGGGAATCAGAGGCGGGGAATCAGAGCTGGGGAATCAGAGGCGGGGAATCAGAGTTGGGGAATCAGAGGCGGGGAATCAGATATGGTGAATCAGAGGTGGGGAATCAGAGGTTGTGAATCAGAGATGTGGAATCAAAGGCGGGAAATCAGAGGCAGGGAATCAGAGCTGGGGAATCAGAGGAGGGGAATCAGAGCTGGGGAATCAGAGGCAGGGAATCAGAGTTGGGGATTCAGAGGCGGGGAATCAGAGCTGGGGAATCAGAAGCGGGGAATCAGATGCGGGGTATCAGAAGCAGGGAATCAGAGGCAGGCAATCAGATATGGGGATTCAGAGGTGGGGAATCAGAGGTTGGGAATCAGAGGCAGGGAATCAGAGGCGGGGAATCAGAGGCAGGGAATCAGATGTGGGGAATCAGAGGCAGGGAATCAGAGCTGGGGTATCAGAGGCGGGGAATCAGAGTTTGGGAATCAGAGGCGGGGAATTAGTTATGGGGAAACAGAGGCGGGGAATCAGAGGCGGGGAAAGAGAGCTGGGGAATCAGAGGCGGGGAATCAGAGTTGGGGAATCAGAGGCGGGGAATCAGATATGGGGAATCAGAGGCGGGGAATGAGAGGCGCAGAAAGAGAGGCGGGAAATCAGATATGGGGAATCAGAGGTGGGGAATCAGGGGAGGGGTATCAGAGGCAGGGTATCAGACACGGGGATTCAGAGGCGGGGAATCAGAGATGGGGAATCAGAGGCGGGGAATCAGAGGCAGGGAATCAGATGCGGGGAATCAGAGGCGGGGAATCAGAGCTGGGGAATCAGAGTTGGGGAATCAGAGGCGGGGAATCAGATATGGTGAATCAGAGGTGGGGAATCAGAGGTTGTGAATCAGAGATGTGGAATCAAAGGCGGGAAATCAGAGGCAGGGAATCAGAGCTGGGGAATCAGAGGAGGGGAATCAGAGCTGGGGAATTAGAGGCAGGGAATCAGAGTTGGGGATTCAGAGGAGGGGAATCAGAGCTGGGGAATCAGAAGCGGGGAATCAGAGGCGGGGTATCAGAGGCAGAGAATCAGAGGCAGGCAATCAGATATGGGGATTCAGAGGTGGGGAATCAGAGGTTGGGAATCAGAGGCGGGGAATCAGAGGCGGGGAATCAGAGGCAGGGAATCAGATGTGGGGAATCAGAGGCAGGGAATCAGAGCTGGGGTATCAGAGGCGGGGAATCAGAGTTTGGGAATCAGAGGCGGGGAATTAGTTATGGGGAAACAGAGGCGGGGAATCAGAGGCGGGGAAAGAGAGCTGTGGAATCAGAGGCGGGGAATCAGAGTTGGGGAATCAGAGGCGGGGAATCAGATATGGGGAATCAGAGGCGGGGAATGAGAGGCGCGGAAAGAGAGGCGGGAAATCAGATATGGGGAATCAGAGGAGGGGAATCAGGGGAGGGGTATCAGAGGCAGGGTATCAGACACGGGGATTCAGAGGCGGGGTATCAGAGATGGGGAATCAGAGGCGGGGAATCAGAGGCAGGGAATCAAACACGGGGAATCAGAGGTGGGGAATCAGAGCTGGGGAATCAGAGGCGGGGAATCAGAGTTGGGGAATCAGAGGCGGGGAATCAGATATTGGGAAACAGAGGCGGGGAATCAGAGGCAGGGAAACAGAGGTGGGGAATCAGATATGGGGAATCAGAGGTGGGGAATCAGACGTTGGTAAACAGAGGCAGGGAATCAGAGGCGGGGAGTCAGAGGCAGGGAATCAGACGCAGGGAATCAGATGTGCGGAATCAGAGATGGGAAATCAGAGGCAGCGAATCAGAGGCGGGGAACCAGAGGCGGGGATTCAGAGGCGGGGAATCAGATATGTGGAAACAGAGGCGGGGAATTAGAGGCGGGCAAACAGAGGCGGGGAATCAGATATGGGGAATCAGAGGTGGGGAATCAGAGGTTGTGAATCAGAGATGGGGAATCACAGGCGGAAAATCAGAGGCAGGGAATCAGAGCTGGGGAATCAGAGGCGGGAAATCAGAGCTGGGGAATCAGAGGCAGGGAATCAGAGTTGGGGATTCAGAGGCGGGGAATCAGAGCTCTGGAATCAGAGGCGGGGAATCAGAGGCAGGGAATCAGAGGCGGGGTATCAGAGGCAGGGAATCAGATATGGGGATTCAGAGGTGGGGAATCAGAGGTGGGGAATCAGCGTCGGGGAATCAGAATTTGGGAATCAGAGGCGGGGAATTAGATATGGGGAAACAGAGGCGGGGAATCAGAGGCGGGGAATCAGATATGGGGAATCAGAGGCGGGGAATCAGAGCTCTGGAACCAGAGGCGGGGAATCAGAGGCAGGGAATCAGAGGCGGGGTATCAGAGGCAGGGAATCAGATATGGGGATTCAGAGGTGGGGAATCAGAGGTGGGGAATCAGCGTCGGGGAATCAGAATTTGGGAATCAGAGGCGGGGAATTAGATATGGGGAAACAGAGGCGGGGAATCAGAGGCGGGGAATCAGATATGGGGAATCAGAGGCGGGGAATCAGAGGCGCGGAAAGAGAGGCGGGGAATCAGATATGGGGAATCAGAGGTGGGGAATCAGATATGGGGAAACAGAGGCGGGGAATCAGAGGTGGGGTAACAGAGGCGGGGAATCTCATATGGGGAATCAGAGGTGGCGAATGAAAGGCGGTGAATCAGAGATGGGGAATCAGAGGCGGGGAATCAGAGGCAGGGAATCAAACACGGGGAATCAGAGGTGGGGAATCAGAGCTGGGGAATCAGAGGTGGGGAATCAGAGTTGGGGAATCAGAGGCGGGGAATCAGATATGGGGAAACAGAGGTGGGGAATCAGAGGCAGGGAAACAGAGGTGGGGATTCAGATATGGGGAATCAGAGGTGGGGAATCAGAGGTTGGGAAACAGAGGCAGGGAATCAGAGGCGGGGAGTCAGAGGCGGGGAATCAGAGGCAGGGAATCAGATGTGCGGAATCAGAGATGGGGAATCAGAGGCAGCGAATCAGAGGCGGGGAACCAGAGGCGGGGAATCAGAGGCCGGGAATCAGAGGCTGGGAATGAGAGGCCGGGAATCAGAGGCCGGGAATCAGAGGCCGGGAATCAGAGATGGGGAATCAGAGGTGGGGAATCAAACACGGGGAATCAGAGCTGGGGAATCAGAGGCGGGGAATCAGAGTTGGGGAATCAGAGGCGGGGAATCAGATATGGGGAAACAGAGGCGGGGAATGAGAGGCGGGGAATCAGAGGCGCAGAAACAGAGTTGGGGTATCAGATATGGGGAATCAGATGTGGGGAATCAGGGGCGGGGTATCAGAGGCTGGGTATCAGACACGGAGATTCAGAGGCGGGGAATCAGAGATGGGGAATCAGAGGCGGGGAATCAGAGGCAGGGAATCAGACGCGGGGAATCAGAGGCGGGGATTCAGAGCCTGGGAATCAGAGGCGGGGAATCAGAGTTCAGGAATCAGAGGTGGGGAATCAGAGTTGGGGAATCAGAGGCGGGGAATCAGATATGGGGAATCAGAGGTGGGGAATCAGAGGCGGGGAAACAGAGGTGGGGAATCTGATATGGGGAATCAGACGTGGCGAATGAAAGGAAGTGAATCAGAGATGGGGAATCAGAGGCGGGGAATCAGAGGCAGGGAATCAAACACCGTGAATCAGAGGCGGGGAATCAGAGCTGGAGAATCAGAGGCGGGGAATCAGAGTTGGGGAATCAGAGGCGGGGAATCAGATATAAGGAAACAGAGGCAGGGAATCAGAGGCAGGGAAACAGAGGTGGGGATTCAGATATGGCGAATCAGAGGTGGGGAATCAGAAGTTGGGAAACAGAGGCAGGGAATCAGAGGCAGGGAATCAGATGTGCGGAATCAGAGATGGAAAATCAGAGGCAGCGAAAAAGAGGCGGGGAACCAGAGGCGGGGATTCAGAGGCCGGGAATGAGAGGCCGGGAATGAGAGGCCGTGAATCAGAGGCCGGGGAATCAGAGGCGGGGAATCAGAGATGGGGAATCAGAGGCGGGGAATCAAACACGGGGAATCAGAGCTGGGGAATCAGAGGCGGGGAATCAGAGTTGGGGAATCAGTGGCAGGGAATCAGAGGCGGGGAATCAGAGGCGGGGAATCAGAGGCAGGGAATCAGACACGGGGAATCACAGGCGGGGAATCAGAGATGGGGAATCAGAGGCGGTGAATCAGAGGCAGGGAATCGGATGCCGGGAATCAGAGGCGGGGAATCAGAGCTGGGGAATCAGAGGCGGGGAATCAGAGTTGGGGAATCAGAGGCGGGGAATCAGATATGGTGAATCAGAGGTGGGGAATCAGAGGTTGTGAATCAGAGATGGGGAATCACAGGCGGAAATCAGAGGCAGGGAATCAGAGGTGGGTAATCAGAGGCGGGGAATCAGAGCTGGGGAATCAGAGGCAGGGAATCAGAGTTGGGGATTCAGAGGCAGGGAATCAGAGCTGGGGAATCAGAAGCGGGGAATCAGAGGCGGGGAATCAGAGGCAGGGAATCAGAGGCTGGCAATCAGATATGGGGAATCAGAGGTGGGGAATCAGAGGCGGGGAAACAGAGGTGGGGAATCTGATATGGGGAATCAGACGTGTCGAATGAAAGGAAGTGAATCAGAGATGGGGAATCAGAGGCGGGGAATCAGAGGCAGGGAATCAAACACCGTGAATCAGAGGCGGGGAATCAGAGCTGGAGAATCAGAGGCGGGGAATCAGAGCTGGGGAATCAGAGGTGGGGAATCAGAGTTGGGGAATCAGAGGCGGGGAATCAGATATGGGGAAACAGAGGTGGGGAATCAGAGGCAGGGAAACAGAGGTGGGGATTCAGATATGGGGAATCAGAGGTGGGGAATCAGAGGTTGGGAAACAGAGGCAGGGAATCAGAGGCGGGGAGTCAGAGGCGGGGAATCAGAGGCAGGGAATCAGAGGCAGGGAATCAGATGTGCGGAATCAGAGATGGGGAATCAGAGGCAGCGAATCAGAGGCGGGGAACCAGAGGCGGGGAATCAGAGGCCGGGAATCAGAGGCCGGGAATGAGAGGCCGGGAATCAGAGGCCGGGAATCAGAGGCCGGGAATCAGAGATGGGGAATCAGAGGCGGGGAATCAAACACGGGGAATCAGAGCTGGGGAATCAGAGGCGGGGAATCAGAGTTGGGGAATCAGAGGCGGGGAATCAGATATGGGGAAACAGAGGCGGGGAATGAGAGGCGGGGAATCAGAGGCGCAGAAACAGAGTTGGGGTATCAGATATGGGGAATCAGATGTGGGGAATCAGGGGCGGGGTATCAGAGGCTGGGTATCAGACACGGAGATTCAGAGGCGGGGAATCAGAGATGGGGAATCAGAGGCGGGGAATCAGAGGCAGGGAATCAGACGCGGGGAATCAGAGGCGGGGAATCAGAGCCTGGGAATCAGAGGCGGGGAATCAGAGTTCAGGAATCAGAGGTGGGGAATCAGAGTTGGGGAATCAGAGGCGGGGAATCAGATATGGGGAATCAGAGGTGGGGAATCAGAGGCGGGGAAACAGAGGTGGGGAATCTGATATGGGGAATCAGACGTGGCGAATGAAAGGAAGTGAATCAGAGATGGGGAATCAGAGGCGGGGAATCAGAGGCAGGGAATCAAACACCGTGAATCAGAGGCGGGGAATCAGAGCTGGAGAATCAGTGGCGGGGTATCAGAGTAGGGGAATCAGAGGCGGGGAATCAGATATGGGGAAACAGAGGCAGGGAATCAGAGGCAGGGAAACAGAGGTGGGGATTCAGATATGGCGAATCAGAGGTGGGGAATCAGAAGTTGGGAAACAGAGGCAGGGAATCAGAGGCAGGGAATCAGATGAGCGGAATCAGAGATGGAAAATCAGAGGCAGCGAAAAAGAGGCGAGGAACCAGAGGCGGGGAATCAGAGGCCGGGAATGAGAGGCCGGGAATGAGAGGCTGTGAATCAGAGGCCGGGGAATCAGAGGCGGGGAATCAGAGATGGGGAATCAGAGGCGGGGAATCAAACACGGGGAATCAGAGCTGGGGAATCAGAGGCGGGGAATCAGAGTTGGGGAATCAGATATGGGGAATCAGAGGTGGGGAATCAGGGGCGGTGAATCAGTGGCAGGGAATCAGAGGCGGGGAATCAGAGGCGGGGAATCAGAGGCAGGGAATCAGACACGGGGAATCAGAGGCGGGGAATCAGAGATGGGGAATCAGAGGCGGTGAATCAGAGGCAGGGAATCGGATGCCGGGAATCAGAGGCGGGGAATCAGAGCTGGGGAATCAGAGGCGGGGAATCAGAGTTGGGGAATCAGAGGCGGGGAATCAGATATGGTGAATCAGAGGTGGGGAATCAGAGGTTGTGAATCAGAGATGGGGAATCACAGGCGGAAATCAGAGGCAGGGAATCAGAGGTGGGTAATCAGAGGCGGGGAATCAGAGCTGGGGAATCAGAGGCAGGGAATCAGAGTTGGGGATTCAGAGGCAGGGAATCAGAGCTGGGGAATCAGAAGCGGGGAATCAGAGGCAGGCAATCAGATATGGGGATTCAGAGGTGGGGAATCAGAGGTTGGGAATCAGAGGCAGGGAATCAGAGGCGGGGAATCAGAGGCAGGGAATCAGATGTGAGGAATCAGAGGCGGGGAATCAGAGCTGGTGAATCAGAGGCGGGGAATCAGATATGGGGAATCAGAGGCGGGGAATCAGAGGCGCGGAAAGAGAGGCGGGGAATCAGATATGGGGAATCAGAGGTGGGGAATCAGATATGGGGAAACAGAGGCGGGGAATCAGAGGCGGGGAAACAGAGGCGGGGAATCTGATATGGGGAATCAGAGGTGGCGAATCAAAGGCGGTGAATCAGAGATGGGGAATCAGAGGTGGGGAATCAGAGGCAGGGAATCAAACACGGGGAATCAGAGGTGGGGAATCAGAGCTGGGGAATCAGAGGCGGGGATTCAGAGTTGGGGAATCAGAGGCGGGGAATCAGATATGGGGAAACAGAGGTGGGGAATCAGAGGCAGGGAAACAGAGGTGGGGAATCAGATATGGGGAATCAGAGGTGGGGAATCAAAGGTTGGGAAACAGAGGCAGGGAATCAGAGGCGGGGAGTCAGAGGCGGTGAATCAGAGGCAGGGTATCAGATGTGCGGAATCAGAGATGGGGAATCAGAGGCAGCGAATCAGAGGCGGGGAACCAGAGGCGGTGAATCAGAGGCCGGGAATCAGAGGCCGGGAATCAGAGACCGGGAATCAGAGGCCGGGAATCAGAGGCCGGGAATCAGAGATGGGGAATCAGAGGCGGGGAATCAAACACGGGGAATCAGAGCTGAAGAATCAGAGGCGGGGAATCAGAGTTGGGGAATCAGAGGCGTGGAATCAGATATGGGGAAACAGAGGCGGGGAATCAGAGGCGGGGAATCAGAGGCACAGAAACAGAGGTGTGGTATCAGATATGGGGAATCAGAGGTGGGGAATCAGGGGCGGGGTATCAGAGGCTGGGTATCAGACACGGGGATTCAGAGGCGGGGAATCAGAGATGGGGAATCAGAGGCGGGGAATCAGAGGCAGGGAATCAGACGCGGGGAATCAGAGGCGGGGAATCAGAGCCTGGGAATCAGAGGCGGGGAATCAGAGGCGGGGAAACTGAGGCGGGGAATCAGATATGCGTCTCAGAGGAGGGGAATCAGAGGTTGGGAATAAGAGGCAGGGAATCAGAGGCGGGGAATCAGAGGCGGGGAATCAGAGGCAGGGATTCGGATTTGCGGAATCAGAGATGGGGAATGAAAGGAAGTGAATCAGAGATGGGGAATCAGAGGCGGGGAATCAGAGGCAGGGAATCAAACACGTTGAATCAGAGTCGGGGAATCAGAGCTGGAGAATCAGAGGCGGGGAATCAGAGTTGGGGAATCAGAGGCGGGGAATCAGATATGGGGAAACAGAGGCGGGGAATCAGAGGCAGGGAAACAGAGATGGGGAATCAGAAATGGGGAATCAGAGGTAGGGAATCAGAGGTTGGGAAACAGAGGCAGGGAATCAGAGACAGGGAATCAGATGTGCGGAATTAGAGATGGAAAATCAGAGGCAGCGAAAAAGAGGCGGGGAACCAGAGGCGGGGAATCAGAGGCCGGGAATCAGAGGCCGGGAATGAGAGGCCGGGAATGAGAGGCCGGGGAATCAGAGGCGGGGAATCAGAGATGGGGAATCAGAGCTGGGGAATCAGAGGCGGGGAATCAGAGTTGGGGAATCAGATATGGGGAATCAGAGGTGGGGAATCAGGGGCGGGGAATCAGTGGCAGGGAATCAGAGGCGGGGAATCAGAGGCGGGGAATCAGAGGCAGGGAATCAGACACGGGGAATCAGAGGCGGGGAATCAGAGATGGGGAATCAGAGGCGGTGAATCAGAGGCAGGGAATCGGATGCCGGGAATCATAGGCGGAGAATCAGAGCTGGGGAATCAGAGGCGGGGACTCAGAGTTGGGGAATCAGAGGCGGGGAATCAGATATGGTGAATCAGAGGTGGGGAATCAGAGGTTGTGAATCAGAGATGGGGAATCACAGGCGGGAAATCAGAGGCAGGGAATCAGAGGTGGGGAATCAGAGGCGGGGAATCAGAGCTGGGGAATCAGAGGCAGGGAATCAGAGTTGGGGATTCAGAGGTGGGGAATCAGAGGCGGGGAATCAGATATGTGGAAACAGAGGCGGGGAATTAGAGGCGGGCAAACAGAGGCGGGGAATCAGATATGGGGAATCAGAGGTGGGGAATCAGAGGTTGTGAATCAGAGATGGGGAATCACAGGCGGGAAATCAGAGGCAGGGAATCAGAGCTGGGGAATCAGAGGCGGGGAATCAGAGCTGGGGAATCAGAGGCAGGGAATCAGAGTTGGGGATTCAGAGGCGGGGAATCAGAGCTGGGGAATCAGAGGCGGGGAATCAGAGGCAGGGAATCAGAGGCGGGGTATCAGAGGCAGGGAATCAGATATGGGGATTCAGAGGTAGGGAATCAGAGGTTGGGAATCAGAGGCAGGGAATCGGAGGCAGGGAATCAGAGGCAGGGAATCAGATGTGGGGAATCAGAGGCGGGGAATCAGAGCTGGGGAATCAGAGTCGGGGAATCAGAATCTGGGAATCAGAGGCGGGGAATTAGATATGGGGAAACAGAGGCGGGGAATCAGAGGCGGGGAATCAGATATGGGGAATCAGAGGCGGGGAATCAGAGGCGCGGAAAGAGAGGCGGGGAATCAGATATGGGGAATCAGAGGTGGGGAATCAGATGGGGAAACAGAGGCAGGGAATCAGAGGCGGGGAGTCAGAGACGGGGAATCAGAGGCAGGGAATCAGATGTGCGGAATCAGAGATGGGGAATCAGAGGCCGGGACTCAGAGGCTGGGAATCAGAGGCCGGGAATCAGAGGCCGGGAATCAGAGATGGGGAATCAGAGGCGGGGAATCAAACACGGGGAATCAGAGCTGGGGAATCAGAGGCCGGGAATCAGAGTTGGGGAATCAGAGGTGGGGAATCAGACATGGGGAAACAGAGGCGGGGAATCAGAGGCGGGGAATCAGAGGCGCAGAAACAGAGTTGGGGTATCAGATATGGGGAATCAGAGGTGGGGCATCAGGGGCGGGGTATCAGAGGCTGGGTATCAGACACGGGGATTCAGAGGCGGGGAATCAGAGATGCGGAATCAGAGGCGGGGAATCAGAGGCAGGGAATCAGACGCGGGGAATCAGAGGCGGGGAATCAGAGACTGGGAATCAGAGGCGGGGAATCAGAGTTCAGGAATCAGAGGCGAGGAATCAGAGTTGGGGAATCAGAGGCGGGGAATCAGATATGGTGAAACAGAGGCGGGGAATCAGAGGCGGGGAAACAGAGGTGGGGAATCTGATATGGGGAATCAGACGTGGCGAATGAAAGGAAGTGAATCAGAGATGGGGAATCAGAGGCGGGGAATCAGAGGCAGGGAATCAAACACGTTGAATCAGAGTCGGGGAATCAGAGCTGGAGAATCAGAGGCGGGGAATCAGAGTTGGGGAATCAGAGGCGGGGAATCAGATATGTGTAAACAGAGGCGGGGAATCAGAGGCAGGGAAACAGAGGTGGGGAATCAGAAATGGGGAATCAGAGGTAGGGAATCAGAGGTTGGGAAACAGAGGCAGGGAATCAGAGACAGGGAATCAGATGTGCGGAATCAGAGATGGAAAATCAGAGGCAGCGAAAAAGAGGCGGGGAACCAGAGGCGGGGAATCAGAGGCCGGGAATCAGAGGCCGGGAATGAGAGGCCGGGAATGAGAGGCCGGGGAATCAGAGGCGGGGAATCAGAGATGGGGAATCAGAGGCGGGGAATCAAACACGGGGAATCAGAGCTGGGGAATCAGAGGCGGGGAATCAGAGTTGGGGAATCAGATATGGGGAATCAGAGGTGGGGAATCAGGGGCGGGGAATCAGTGGCAGGGAATCAGAGGCGGGGAATCAGAGGCGGGGAATCAGAGGCAGGGAATCAGACACGGGGAATCAGAGGCGGGGAATCAGAGATGGGGAATCAGAGGCGGTGAATCAGAGGCAGGGAATCGGATGCCGGGAATCAGAGGCGGGGAATCAGAGCTGGGGAATCAGAGGCGGGGAATCAGAGTTGGGGAATCAGAGGCGGGGAATCAGATATGGTGAATCAGAGGTGGGGAATCAGAGGTTGTGAATCAGAGATGGGGAATCACAGGCGGGAAATCAGAGGCAGGGAATCAGAGGTGGGGAATCAGAGGCGGGGAATCAGAGCTGGGGAATCAGAGGCAGGGAATCAGAGTTGGGGATTCAGAGGCGGGGAATCAGAGGCGGGGAATCAGATATGTGGAAACAGAGGGGGGGAATTAGAGGCGGGCAAACAGAGGCGGGGAATCAGATATGGGGAATCAGAGGTGGGGAATCAGAGGTTGTGAATCAGAGATGGGGAATCACAGGCGGGAAATCAGAGGCAGGGAATCAGAGCTGGGGAATCAGAGGCGGGGAATCAGAGCTGGGGAATCAGAGGCAGGGAATCAGAGTTGGGGATTCAGAGGCGGGGAATCAGAGCTGGGGAATCAGAGGCGGGGAATCAGAGGCAGGGAATCAGAGGCGGGGTATCAGAGGCAGGGAATCAGATATGGGGATTCAGAGGTAGGGAATCCGAGGTTGGGAATCAGAGGCAGGGAATCGGAGGCAGGGAATCAGAGGCAGGGAATCAGATTTGGGGAATCAGAGGCGGGGAATCAGAGCTGGGGAATCAGAGTCGGGGAATCAGAATTTGGGAATCAGAGGCGGGGAATTAGATATGGGGAAACAGAGGCGGGGAATCAGAGGCGGGGAATCAGATATGGGGAATCAGAGGCGGGGAATCAGAGGCGCGGAAAGAGAGGCGGGGAATCAGATATGGGGAATCAGAGGTGGGGAATCAGATATGGGGAAACAGAGGCGGGGAATCAGAGGCGGGGAAACAGAGGCGGGGAATCTGATATGGGGAATCAGAGGTGGCGAATGAAAGGCGGTGAATCAGAGATGGGGAATCAGAGGCGGGGAATCAGAGGCAGGGAATCAAACACGGGGAATCAGAGGTGGGGAATCAGAGCTGGGGAATCAGAGGCGGGGAATCAGTGTTGGGGAATCAGAGGCGGGGAATCAGATATGGGGAAACAGAGGTGGGGAATCAGAGGCAGGGAAACAGAGGTGGGGATTCAGATATGGGGAATCAGAGGTGGGGAATCAGAGGTTGGGAAACAGAGGCAGGGAATCAGAGGCGGGGAGTCAGAGGCGGGGAATCAGAGGCAGGGAATCAGATGTGCGGAATCAGAGATGGGGAATCGGAGGCCGGGAATCAGATGCCGGGAATCAGAGGCCGGGAATCAGAGGCCGGGAATAAGAGATGGGGAATCAGAGGCGGGGAATCAAACACGGGGAATCAGAGCTGGGGAATCAGAGGCGGGGAATAAGAGTTGGGGAATCAGAGGCGGGGAATCAGACATGGGGAAACAGAGGCGGGGAATCAGAGGCGGGGAATCAGAGGCGCAGAAACAGAGTTGGGGTATCAGATATGGGGAATCAGAGGTGGGGAATCAGGGGCGGGGTATCAGAGGCTGGGTATCAGAGGCGTGGAACCAGAGGCGGGGAATCAGAGGCCGGGAATCAGAGGCCGGGAATGAGTGGCCGGGAATCAGTGGCCGGGGAATCAGAGGCGGGGAATCAGAGATGGGGAATCAGAGGCGGGGAATCAAACACGGGGAATCAGAGCTGGGGAATCAGAGGCGGGGAATCTGAGTTGGCGAATCAGATATGGGGAGTCAGAGGTGGGGAATCAGGGGCGGGGAATCAGTGGCAGGGAATCAGAGGCGGGGAATCAGAGGCAGGGAATCAGACACGGGGAATCAGAGGCGGGGAATCAGAGATGGGGAATCAGAGGCGGTGAATCAGAGGCAGGGAATCGGACACGGGAATCAGAGGCGGGGAATCAGAGCTGGGGAATCAGAGGCGGGGAATCAGAGTTGGGGAATCAGAGGCGGGGAATCAGATATGGTGAATCAGAGGTGGGGAATCAGAGGTTGTGAATCAGAGATGTGGAATCACAGGCGGGAAATCAGAGGCAGGGAATCAGAGCTGGGGAATCAGAGGAGGGGAATCAGAGCTGGGGAATCAGAGGCAGGGAATCAGAGTTGGGGATTTAGAGGCGGGGAATCAGAGCTGGGGAATCAGAAGCGGGGAATCAGAGGCGGGGTATCAGAGGCAGGGAATCAGAGGCAGGCAATCAGATATGGGGATTCAGAGGTGGGGAATCAGAGGTTGGGAATCAGAGGCAGGGAATCAGAGGCGGGGAATCAGAGGCAGGGAATCAGATGTGGGGAATCAGAGGCAGGGAATCAGAGCTGGGGTATCAGAGGCGGGGAATCAGAGTTTGGGAATCAGAGGCGGGGAATTAGTTATGGGGAATCAGAGGCGGGGAAAGAGAGCTGGGGAATCAGAGGCGGGGAATCAGAGTTGGGGAATCAGAGGCGGGGAATCAGATATGGGGAATCAGAGGCGGGGAATGAGAGGCGCGGAAAGAGAGGCGGGAAATCAGATATGGGGAATCAGAGGTGGGGAATCAGGGGAGGGGTATCAGAGGCTGGGTATCAGACACGGGGATTCAGAGGCGGGGAATCAGAGATGGGGAATAAGAGGCGGGGAATCAGAGGCAGGGAATCAGATGCGGGGAATCAGAGGCGGGGAATCAGAGCTGGGTAATCAGAGGCGGGGAATCAGAGTTGGGGAATCAGAGGCGGGGAATCAGATATGGGGAAACAGAGGCGGGGAATCAGAGGCGGGGTAACAGAGGAGGGGAATCTGATATGGGGAATCAGAGGTGGCGAATGAAAGGCGGTGAATCAGAGATGGGGAATTAGAGGCGGGGAATCAGAGGCAGGGAATCAAACACGGGGAATCAGAGGTGGGGAATCAGAGCTGGGGAATCAGAGGCGGGGAATCAGAGTTGGGGAATCAGAGGCGGGGAATCAGATATTGGGAAACAGAGGCGGGGAATCAGAGGCAGGGAAACAGAGGTGGGGAATCAGATATGGGGAATCAGAGGTGGGGAATCAGAGGTTGGGAAACAGAGGCAGGGAATCAGAGGCGGGGAGTCAGAGGCGGGGAATCAGAGGCAGGGAATCAGATGTGCGGAATCTGAGATGGGGAATCAGAGGCAGCGAATCAGAGGCGGGGAACCAGAGGCGGGGATTCAGAGGCGGGGAATCAGATATGGGGAATCAGAGGTGGGGAATCAGATATGGGGAAACAGAGGCGGGGAATCAGAGGCGGGGAAACAGAGGCGGGGAATCTGATATGGGGAATCAGAGGTGGCGAATGAAAGGCGGTGAATCAGAGATGGGGAATAAGAGGCGGGGAATCAGAGGCAGGGAATCAAACACGGGGAATCAGAGGTGGGGAATCAGAGCTGGGGAATCAGAGGCGGGGATTCAGAGTTGGGGAATCAGAGGCGGGGAATCAGATATGGGGAAACAGAGGTGGGGAATCAGAGGCAGGGAAACAGAGGTGGGGAATCAGATATGGGGAATCAGAGGTGGGGAATCAGAGGTTGGGAAACAGAGGCAGGGAATCAGAGGCGGGGAGTCAGAGGCGGGGAATCAGAGGCAGGGTATCAGATGTGCGGAATCAGAGATGGGGAATCAGAGGCAGCGAATCAGAGGCGGGGAACCAGAGGCGGGGAATCAGAGGCCGGGAATCAGAGGCCGGGAATGAGAGGCCGGGAATCAGAGGCCGGGAATCAGAGGCCGGGAATCAGAGATGGGGAATCAGAGGCGGGGAATCAAACACGGGGAATCAGAGCTGGGGAATCAGAGGCGGGGAATCAGATATGGGGAAAAAGAGGCGGGGAATCAGAGGCGGGGAATCAGAGGCACAGAAACAGAGGCGGGGTATCAGATATGGGGAATCAGAGGTGGGGAATCAGGGGCGGGGTATCAGAGGCTGGGTATCAGACACGGGGATTCAGAGGCGGGGAATCAGAGATGTGGAATCAGAGGCGGGGAATCAGAGGCAGGGAATCAGACACGGGGAATCAGAGGCGGGGAATCAAAGCCTGGGAATCAGAGGCGGGGAATCAGAGGCGGGGAAACAGAGGCGGGGAATCAGATATGGGTCTCAGAGGAGGGGAATCAGAGGTTGGGAATCAGAGGCAGGGAATCAGAGGCGGGGAATCAGAGGCGGGGAATCAGAGGCAGGGATTTGGATGTGTGGAATCAGAGATGGGGAATCAGAGGTAGGGAATCAGAGTCCAAAAATCAGAGATGGGGAATCAGAGGCGGGGAATAAGAGGCGGGAAATCATAGGTGGGGAATCAGATACGGGGAATCAGAGGTGGGGAATCAGAGGCGGTGAATCAGAGATGGGGAATAAGAGGCGGGGAATCAGAGGCTGGAAATCAGGCACGGGGAATCAGAGGCTGTGAATCAGAGGCGGGGAATCAGAGGCGGGGAATCAGAGCTGGGGAATCAGAGGCAGGGAATCAGAGTTGGGGATTCAGAGGCGGGTAATCAGATATGGGGAAACAGAGGAGGGGAATTAGAGGCGGGCAAAGAGAGGCAGGGAATCAGATATGGTGAATCAGAGGTGGGGAATCAGAGGTTGTGAATCAGAGATGGGGAATCACAGGCGGGAAATCAGAGGCAGGGAATCAGAGCTGGGGAATCAGAGGCGGGGAATCAGAGCTGGGGAATCAGAGGCAGGGAATCAGAGTTGGGGATTCAGAGGCGGGGAATCAGAGCTGGGGAATCAGAGGCGGGGAATCAGAGGCAGGGAATCAGAGGCTGGGAATCAGAGGCAGGGAATCAGATATGGGGATTCAGAGGTGGGGAATCAGAGGTTGGGAATCAGAGGCAGGGAATCGGAGGCAGGGAATCAGAGGCAGGGAATCAGATGTAGGGAATCAGAGGCGGGGAATCAGAGCTGGGGAATCAGAGGTGGGGAATCAGAGTTTGGGAATCAGAGGCGGGGAATTAGATATGGGGAAACAGAGGCGGGGAATCTGAGGTGGGGAAACAGAGCTGGGGAATCAGAGGCGGGGAATCATAGTTGGGGAATCAGAGGCGTGGAATCAGATATGGGGAATCGGAGGCGGGGAATCAGAGGCGCGGAATGAGAGGCGGGGAATCAGATATGGGGAATCAGAGGTGGGGAATCAGGGGCGGGGTATCAGAGGCTGGGTATCAGACACGGGGATTCAGAGGCGGGGAATCAGAGATGGGGAATCAGAGGCGGGAATCAGAGGCAGGGAATCATACGCGGGGAATCAGAGGCTGGGAATCAGAGTCCAGGAATCAGAGGCGGGGAATCAGAGTTGGGGAATCAGAGGCGGGGAATCAGAGTTGGGGAATCAGAGGCGGGGAATCAGATATGTGGAAACAGAGGCGGGGAATTAGAGGCGGGCAAACAGAGGCGGGGAATCAGATATGGGGAATCAGAGGTGGGGAATCAGAGGTTGTGAATCAGAGATGGGGAATCACAGGCGGGAAATCAGAGGCAGGGAATCAGAGCTGGGGAATCAGAGGCGGGGAATCAGAGCTGGGGAATCAGAGGCAGGGAATCAGAGTTGGGGATTCAGAGGCGGGGAATCAGAGCTGGGGAATCAGAGGCGGGGAATCAGAGGCAGGGAATCAGAGGCGGGGTATCAGAGGCAGGGAATCAGATATGGGGATTCAGAGGTAGGGAATCAGAGGTTGGGAATCAGAGGCAGGGAATCGGAGGCAGGGAATCAGAGGCAGGGAATCAGATTTGGGGAATCAGAGGCGGGGAATCAGAGCTGGGGAATCAGAGTCGGGGAATCAGAATTTGGGAAT
This sequence comes from Narcine bancroftii, assembly GCF_036971445.1. NCBI lineage: Eukaryota > Metazoa > Chordata > Chondrichthyes > Torpediniformes > Narcinidae > Narcine > Narcine bancroftii. The sequence goes on from NC_091474.1 coordinate 58,992,962, forward strand.
CAGAGGCGGGGAATTAGATATGGGGAAACAGAGGCGGGGAATCAGAGGCGGGGAATCAGATATGGGGAATCAGAGGCGGGGAATCAGAGGCGCGGAAAGAGAGGCGGGGAATCAGATATGGGGAATCAGAGGTGGGGAATCAGATATGGGGAAACAGAGGCGGGGAATCAGAGGCGGGGAAACAGAGGCGGGGAATCTGATATGGGGAATCAGAGGTGGCGAATGAAAGGCGGTGAATCAGAGATGGGGAATCAGAGGCGGGGAATCAGAGGCAGGGAATCAAACACGGGGAATCAGAGGTGGGGAATCAGAGGCGGGGAATCAGAGTTGGGGAATCAGAGGCGGGGAATCAGATATGGGGAAACAGAGGTGGGGAATCAGAGGCAGGGAAACAGAGGTGGGGATTCAGATATGGGGAATCAGAGGTGGGGAATCAGAGGTTGGGAAACAGAGGCAGGGAATCAGAGGCGGGGAGTCAGAGGCGGGGAATCAGAGGCAGGGAATCAGATGTGCGGAATCAGAGATGGGGAATCGGAGGCCGGGAATCAGAGGCCGGGAATCAGAGGCCGGGAATCAGAGGCCGGGAATAAGAGATGGGGAATCAGAGGCGGGGAATCAAACACGGGGAATCAGAGCTGGGGAATCAGAGGCGGGGAATCAGAGTTGGGGAATCAGAGGCGGGGAATCAGACATGGGGAAACAGAGGCGGGGAATCAGAGGCGGGGAATCAGAGGCGCAGAAACAGAGTTGGGGTATCAGATATGGGGAATCATAGGTGGGGAATCAGGGGCGGGGTATCAGAGGCTGGGTATCAGAGGCGTGGAACCAGAGGCGGGGAATCAGAGGCCGGGAATCAGAGGCCGGGAATGAGAGGCCGGGAATCAGTGGCCGGGGAATCAGAGGCGGGGAATCAGAGATGGGGAATCAGAGGCGGGGAATCAAACACGGGGAATCAGAGCTGGGGAATCAGAGGCGGGGAATCTGAGTTGGCGAATCAGATATGGGGAATCAGAGGTGGGGAATCAGGGGCGGGGAATCAGTGGCAGGGAATCAGAGGCGGGGAATCAGAGGCAGGGAATCAGACACGGGGAATCAGAGGCGGGGAATCAGAGATGGGGAATCAGAGGCGGGGAATCAGAGGCGGTGAATCAGAGGCAGGGAATCGGACACGGGAATCAGAGGCGGGGAATCAGAGCTGGGGAATCAGAGGCGGGGAATCAGAGTTGGGGAATCAGAGGCGGGGAATCAGATATGGTGAATCAGAGGTGGGGAATCAGAGGTTGTGAATCAGAGATGTGGAATCACAGGCGGGAAATCAGAGGCAGGGAATCAGAGCTGGGGAATCAGAGGAGGGGAATCAGAGCTGGGGAATCAGAGGCAGGGAATCAGAGTTGGGGATTTAGAGGCGGGGAATCAGAGCTGGGGAATCAGAAGCGGGGAATCAGAGGCGGGGTATCAGAGGCAGGGAATCAGAGGCAGGCAATCAGATATGGGGATTCAGAGGTGGGGAATCAGAGGTTGGGAATCAGAGGCAGGGAATCAGAGGCGGGGAATCAGAGGCAGGGAATCAGATGTGGGGAATCAGAGGCAGGGAATCAGAGCTGGGGTATCAGAGGCGGGGAATCAGAGTTTGGGAATCAGAGGCGGGGAATTAGTTATGGGGAAACAGAGGCGGGGAATCAGAGGCGGGGAAAGAGAGCTGGGGAATCAGAGGCGGGGAATCAGAGTTGGGGAATCAGAGGCGGGGAATCAGATATGGGGAATCAGAGGCGGGGAATGAGAGGCGCGGAAAGAGAGGCGGGAAATCAGATATGGGGAATCAGAGGTGGGGAATCAGGGGAGGGGTATCAGAGGCTGGGTATCAGACACGGGGATTCAGAGGCGGGGAATCAGAGATGGGGAATCAGAGGCGGGGAATCAGAGGCAGGGAATCAGATGCGGGGAATCAGAGGCGGGGAATCAGAGCTGGGTAATCAGAGGCGGGGAATCAGAGTTGGGGTATCAGAGGCGGGGAATCAGATATGGGGAAACAGAGGCGGGGAATCAGAGGCGGGGTAACAGAGGCGGGGAATCTGATATGGGGAATCAGAGGTGGCGAATGAAAGGTGGTGAATCAGAGATGGGGAATTAGAGGCGGGGAATCAGAGGCAGGGAATCAAACACGGGGAATCAGAGGTGGGGAATCAGAGCTGGGGAATCAGAGGCGGGGAATCAGAGTTGGGGAATCAGAGGCGGGGAATCAGATATTGGGAAACAGAGGCGGGGAATCAGAGGCAGGGAAACAGAGGTGGGGAATCAGATATGGGGAATCAGAGGTGGGGAATCAGAGGTTGGGAAACAGAGGCAGGGAATCAGAGGCGGGGAGTCAGAGGCGGGGAATCAGAGGCAGGGAATCAGATGTGCGGAATCTGAGATGGGGAATCAGAGGCAGCGAATCAGAGGCGGGGAACCAGAGGCGGGGATTCAGAGGCGGGGAATCAGATATGGGGAATCAGAGGTGGGGAATCTGATATGGGGAAACAGAGGCGGGGAATCAGAGGCGGGGAAACAGAGGCGGGGAATCTGATATGGGGAATCAGAGGTGGCGAATGAAAGGCGGTGAATCAGAGATGGGGAATAAGAGGCGGGGAATCAGAGGCAGGGAATCAAACACGGGGAATCAGAGGTGGGGAATCAGAGCTGGGGAATCAGAGGCGGGGATTCAGAGTTGGGGAATCAGAGGCGGGGAATCAGATATGGGGAAACAGAGGTGGGGAATCAGAGGCAGGGAAACAGAGGTGGGGAATCAGATATGGGGAATCAGAGGTGGGGAATCAGAGGTTGGGAAACAGAGGCAGGGAATCAGAGGCGGGGAGTCAGAGGCGGGGAATCAGAGGCAGGGTATCAGATGTGCGGAATCAGAGATGGGGAATCAGAGGCAGCGAATCAGAGGCGGGGAACCAGAGGCGGGGAATCAGAGGTCGGGAATCAGAGGCCGGGAATGAGAGGCCGGGAATCAGAGGCCGGGAATCAGTGGCCGGGAATCAGAGATGGGGAATCAGAGGCGGGGAATCAAACACGGGGAATCAGAGCTGGGGAATCAGAGGCGGGGAATCAGATATGGGGAAACAGAGGCGGGGAATCAGAGGCGGGGAATCAGAGGCACAGAAACAGAGGCGGGGTATCAGATATGGGGAATCAGAGGTGGGGAATCAGGGGCGGGGTATCAGAGGCTGGGTATCAGACACGGGGATTCAGAGGCGGGGAATCAGAGATGGGGAATCAGAGGCGGGGAATCAGAGGCCTGGAATCAGACGCGGGGAATCAGAGGCGGGGAATCAGAGCCTGGGAATCAGAGGCGGGGAATCAGAGGCGGGGAAACAGAGGCGGGGAATCAGATATGGGTCTCAGAGGAGGGGAATCAGAGGTTGGGAATCAGAGGCAGGGAATCAGAGGCGGGGAATCAGAGGCGGGGAATCAGAGGCAGGGATTTGGATGTGTGGACTCAGAGATGGGGAATCAGAGGTAGGGAATCAGAGTCCAAAAATCAGAGATGGGGAATCAGAGGCGGGGAATAAGAGGCGGGAAATCATAGGTGGGGAATCAGATACGGGGAATCAGAGGTGGGGAATCAGAGGCGGTGAATCAGAGATGGGGAATAAGAGGCGGGGAATCAGAGGCTGGAAATCAGGCACGGGGAATCAGAGGCTGTGAATCAGAGGCGGGGAATCAGAGGCGGGGAATCAGAGCTGGGGAATCAGAGGCAGGGAATCAGAGTTGGGGATTCAGAGGCGGGTAATCAGATATGGGGAAACAGAGGAGGGGAATTAGAGGCGGGCAAAGAGAGGCTGGGAATCAGATATGGTGAATCAGAGGTGGGGAATCAGAGGTTGTGAATCAGAGATGGGGAATCACAGGCGGGAAATCAGAGGCAGGGAATCAGAGCTGGGGAATCAGAGGCGGGGAATCAGAGCTGGGGAATCAGAGGCAGGGAATCAGAGTTGGGGATTCAGAGGCGGGGAATCAGAGCTGGGGAATCAGAGGCGGGGAATCAGAGGCAGGGAATCAGAGGCTGGGAATCAGAGGCAGGGAATCAGATATGGGGATTCAGAGGTGGGGAATCAGAGGTTGGGAATCAGAGGCAGGGAATCGGAGGCAGGGAATCAGAGGCAGGGAATCAGATGTAGGGAATCAGAGGCGGGGAATCAGAGCTGGGGAATCAGAGGCGGGGAATCAGAGTTTGGGAATCAGAGGCGGGGAATTAGATATGGGGAAACAGAGGCGGGGAATCAGAGGTGGGGAAACAGAGCTGGGGAATCAGAGGCTGGGAATCATAGTTGGGGAATCAGAGGCGTGGAATCAGATATGGGGAATCGGAGGCGGGGAATCAGAGGCGCGGAATGAGAGGCGGGGAATCAGATATGGGGAATCAGAGGTGGGGAATCAGGGGCGGGGTATCAGAGGCTGGGTATCAGACACGGGGATTCAGAGGCGGGGAATCAGAGATGGGGAATCAGAGGCGGGAATCAGAGGCAGGGAATCATACGCGGGGAATCAGAGGCTGGGAATCAGAGTCCAGGAATCAGAGGCGGGGAATCAGAGTTGGGGAATCAGAGGCGGGGAATCAGAGTTGGGGAATCAGAGGCGGGGAATCAGATATGGTGAATCAGAGGTGGGGAATCAGAGGTTGTGAATCAGAGATGGGGAATCACAGGCGGGAAATCAGAGGCAGGGAATCAGAGGTGGGGAATCAGAGGCGGGGAATCAGAGCTGGGGAATCAGAGGCAGGGAATCAGAGTTGGGGATTCAGAGGCGGGGAATCAGAGGCGGGGAATCAGATATGTGGAAACAGAGGCGGGGAATTAGAGGCGGGCAAACAGAGGCGGGGAATCAGATATGGGGAATCAGAGGTGGGGAATCAGAGGTTGTGAATCAGAGATGGGGAATCACAGGCGGGAAATCTGGGGCAGGGAATCAGAGCTGGGGAATCAGAGGCGGGGAATCAGAGCTGGGGAATCAGAGGCAGGGAATCAGAGTTGGGGATTCAGAGGCGGGGAATCAGAGCTGGGGAATCAGAGGCGGGGAATCAGAGGCAGGGCATCAGAGGCGGGGTATCAGAGGCAGGGAATCAGATATGGGCATTCAGAGGTAGGGAATCAGAGGTTGGGAATCAGAGGCAGGGAATCGGAGGCAGGGAATCAGAGGCAGGGAATCAGATTTGGGGAATCAGAGGCGGGGAATCAGAGCTGGGGAATCAGAGTCGGGGAATCAGAGGTGGCGAATGAAAGGCGGTGAATCAGAGATGGGGAATCAGAGGCGGGGAATCAGAGGCAGGGAATCAAACACGGGGAATCAGAGGTGGGGAATCAGAGCTGGGGAATCAGAGGCGGGGAATCAGAGTTGGGGAATCAGAGTTGGGGAATCAGATATGGGGAAACAGAGGTGGGGAATCAGAGGCAGGGAAACAGAGGTGGGGATTCAGATATGGGGAATCAGAGGTGGGGAATCAGAGGTTGGGAAACAGAGGCAGGGAATCAGAGGCGGGGAGTCAGAGGCGGGGAATCAGAGGCAGGGAATCAGATGTGCGGAATCAGAGATGGGGAATCGGAGGCCGGGAATCAGAGGCGGGGAATCAGAGGCGCAGAAACAGAGTTGGGGTATCAGATATGGGGAATCAGAGGTGGGGAATGAGGGGCGGGGTATCAGAGGCTGGGTATCAGAGGCGTGGAACCAGAGGCGGGGAATCAGAGGCCGGGATTCAGAGGCCGGGAATGAGAGGCCGGGAATCAGTGGCCGGGGAATCAGAGGCGGGGAATCAGAGATGGGGAATCAGAGGCGGGGAATCAAACACGGGGAATCAGAGCTGGGGAATCAGAGGCGGGGAATCTGAGTTGGCGAATCAGATATGGGGAATCAGAGGTGGGGAATCAGGGGCGGGGAATCAGTGGCAGGGAATCAGAGGCGGGGAATCAGAGGCAGGGAATCAGACACGGGGAATCAGAGGCGGGGAATCAGAGATGGGGAATCAGAGGCGGTGAATCAGAGGCAGGGAATCGGACACGGGAATCAGAGGCGGGGAATCAGAGCTGGGGAATCAGAGGCGGGGAATCAGAGTTGGGGAATCAGAGGCGGGGAATCAGATATGGTGAATCAGAGGTGGGGAATCAGAGGTTGTGAATCAGAGATTTGGAATCACAGGCGGGAAATCAGAGGCAGGGAATCAGAGCTGGGGAATCAGAGGAGGGGAATCAGAGCTGGGGAATCAGAGGCAGGGAATCAGAGTTGGGGATTTAGAGGCGGGGAATCAGAGCTGGGGAATCAGAAGCGGGGAATCAGAGGTTGTGAATCAGAGATGGGGAATCACAGGCGGGAAATCAGAGGCAGGGAATCAGAGGTGGGGAATCAGAGGCGGGGAATCAGAGCTGGGGAATCAGAGGCAGGGAATCAGAGTTGGGGATTCAGAGGCGGGGAATCAGAGGCGGGGAATCAGATATGTGGAAACAGAGGCGGGGAATTAGAGGCGGGCAAACAGAGGCGGGGAATCAGATATGGGGAATCAGAGGTGGGGAATCAGAGGTTGTGAATCAGAGATGGGGAATCACAGGCGGGAAATCTGGGGCAGGGAATCAGAGCTGGGGAATCAGAGGCGGGGAATCAGAGCTGGGGAATCAGAGGCAGGGAATCAGAGTTGGGGATTCAGAGGCGGGGAATCAGAGCTGGGGAATCAGAGGCGGGGAATCAGAGGCAGGGCATCAGAGGCGGGGTATCAGAGGCAGGGAATCAGATATGGGGATTCAGAGGTAGGGAATCAGAGGTTGGGAATCAGAGGCAGGGAATCGGAGGCAGGGAATCAGAGGCAGGGAATCAGATTTGGGGAATCAGAGGCGGGGAATCAGAGCTGGGGAATCAGAGTCGGGGAATCAGAGGTGGCGAATGAAAGGCGGTGAATCAGAGATGGGGAATCAGAGGCGGGGAATCAGAGGCAGGGAATCAAACACGGGGAATCAGAGGTGGGGAATCAGAGCTGGGGAATCAGAGGCGGGGAATCAGAGTTGGGGAATCAGAGTTGGGGAATCAGATATGGGGAAACAGAGGTGGGGAATCAGAGGCAGGGAAACAGAGGTGGGGATTCAGATATGGGGAATCAGAGGTGGGGAATCAGAGGTTGGGAAACAGAGGCAGGGAATCAGAGGCGGGGAGTCAGAGGCGGGGAATCAGAGGCAGGGAATCAGATGTGCGGAATCAGAGATGGGGAATCGGAGGCCGGGAATCAGAGGCGGGGAATCAGAGGCGCAGAAACAGAGTTGGGGTATCAGATATGGGGAATCAGAGGTGGGGAATCAGGGGCGGGGTATCAGAGGCTGGGTATCAGAGGCGTGGAACCAGAGGCGGGGAATCAGAGGCCGGGATTCAGAGGCCGGGAATGAGAGGCCGGGAATCAGTGGCCGGGGAATCAGAGGCGGGGAATCAGAGATGGGGAATCAGAGGCGGGGAATCAAACACGGGGAATCAGAGCTGGGGAATCAGAGGCGGGGAATCTGAGTTGGCGAATCAGATATGGGGAATCAGAGGTGGGGAATCAGGGGCGGGGAATCAGTGGCAGGGAATCAGAGGCGGGGAATCAGAGGCAGGGAATCAGACACGGGGAATCAGAGGCGGGGAATCAGAGATGGGGAATCAGAGGCGGTGAATCAGAGGCAGGGAATCGGACACGGGAATCAGAGGCGGGGAATCAGAGCTGGGGAATCAGAGGCGGGGAATCAGAGTTGGGGAATCAGAGGCGGGGAATCAGATATGGTGAATCAGAGGTGGGGAATCAGAGGTTGTGAATCAGAGATTTGGAATCACAGGCGGGAAATCAGAGGCAGGGAATCAGAGCTGGGGAATCAGAGGAGGGGAATCAGAGCTGGGGAATCAGAGGCAGGGAATCAGAGTTGGGGATTTAGAGGCGGGGAATCAGAGCTGGGGAATCAGAAGCGGGGAATCAGAGGCGGGGTATCAGAGGCAGGGAATCAGAGGCAGGCAATCAGATATGGGGATTCAGAGGTGGGGAATCAGAGGTTGGGAATCAGAGGCAGGGAATCAGAGGCGGGGAATCAGAGGCAGGGAATCAGATGTGGGGAATCAGAGGCAGGGAATCAGAGCTGGGGTATCAGAGGCGGGGAATCAGAGTTTGGGAATCAGAGGCGGGGAATTAGTTATGGGGAAACAGAGGCGGGGAATCAGAGGCGGGGAAAGAGAGCTGGGGAATCAGAGGCGGGGAATCAGAGTTGGGGAATCAGAGGCGGGGAATCAGATATGGGGAATCAGAGGCGGGGAATGAGAGGCGCGGAAAGAGAGGCGGGAAATCAGATATGGGGAATCAGAGGTGGGGAATCAGGGGAGGGGTATCAGAGGCTGGGTATCAGACACGGGGATTCAGAGGCGGGGAATCAGAGATGGGGAATCAGAGGCGTGGAATCAGAGGCAGGGAATCAGATGCGGGGAATCAGAGGCGGGGAATCAGAGCTGGGTAATCAGAGGCGGGGAATCAGAGTTGGGGAATCAGAGGCGGGGAATCAGATATGGGGAAACAGAGGCGGGGAATCAGAGGCGGGGTAACAGAGGCGGGGAATCTGATATGGGGAATCAGAGGTGGCGAATGAAAGGCGGTGAATCAGAGATGGGGAATTAGAGGCGGGGAATCAGAGGCAGGGAATCAAACACGGGGAATCAGAGGTGGGGAATCAGAGCTGGGGAATCAGAGGCGGGGAATCAGAGTTGGGGAATCAGAGGCGGGGAATCAGATATTGGGAAACAGAGGCGGGGAATCAGAGGCAGGGAAACAGAGGTGGGGAATCAGATATGGGGAATCAGAGGTGGGGAATCAGAGGTTGGGAAACAGAGGCAGGGAATCAGAGGCGGGGAGTCAGAGGCGGGGAATCAGAGGCAGGGAATCAGATGTGCGGAATCTGAGATGGGGAATCAGAGGCAGCGAATCAGAGGCGGGGAACCAGAGGCGGGGATTCAGAGGCGGGGAATCAGATATGGGGAATCAGAGGTGGGGAATCAGAGGTTGTGAATCAGAGATGGGGAAACAGAGGCGGGGAATCAGAGGCGGGGAAACAGAGGTGGGGAATCTGATATGGGGAATCAGACGTGGCGAATGAAAGGAAGTGAATCAGAGATGGGGAATCAGAGGCGCGGAATCAGAGGCAGGGAATCAAACACGGTGAATCAGAGGCGGGGAATCAGAGCTGGAGAATCAGAGGCGGGGAATCAGAGTTGGGGAATCAGAGGCAGCGAATCAGAGGCGGGGAATCAGAGTTGGGGAATCAGAGGCGGGGAATCAGATATTGGGAAACAGAGGCGGGGAATCAGAGGCAGGGAAACAGAGGTGGGGAATCAGATATGGGGAATCAGAGGTGGGGAATCAGAGGTTGGGAAACAGAGGCAGGGAATCAGAGGCGGGGAGTCAGAGGCGGGGAATCAGAAGCAGGGAATCAGATGTGCGGAATCAGAGATGGGGAATCAGAGGCAGCGAATCAGAGGCGGGGAACCAGAGGCGGGGATTCAGAGGCGGGGAATCAGATATGGGGAATCAGAGGTGGGGAATCAGAGGTTGTGAATCAGAGATGGGGAAACAGAGGCGGGGAATCAGAGGTGGGGAAACAGAGTTGGGGAATCTGATATGGGGAATCAGACGTGGCGAATGAAAGGAAGTGAATCAGAGATGGGGAATCAGAGGCGGGGAATCAGAGGCAGGGAATCAAACATGGTGAATCAGAGGCGGGGAATCAGAGCTGGAGAATCAGAGGCGGGGAATCAGAGTTGGGGAATCAGAGGCAGCGAATCAGAGGCGGGGAACCAGAGGCGGGTAAACAGAGGCGGGGAATCAGATATGGGGAATCAGAGGTGGGGAATCAGAGGTTGTGAATCAGAGATGGGGAAACAGAGGCGGGGAATCAGAGGCGGGGAAACAGAGGAGGGGAATCTGATATGGGGAATCAGACGTGGCGAATGAAAGGAAGTGAATCAGAGATGGGGAATCAGAAGCGGGGAATCAGAGGCAGGGAATCAAACACGGTGAATCAGAGGCGGGGAATCAGAGCTGGAGAATCAGAGGCGGGGAATCAGAGTTGGGGAATCAGAGGCGGGGAATCAGATATGGGGAAACAGAGGTGGGGAATCAGAAGTTGGGAAACAGAGGCAGGGAATCAGAGGCAGGGAATCAGATGTGCGGAATCAGAGATGGAAAATCAGAGGCAGCGAAAAAGAGGCGGGGAACCAGAGGCGGGGAATCAGAGGCCGGGAATGAGAGGCCGGGAATGAGAGGCCGTGAATCAGAGGCCGGGGAATCAGAGGCGGGGAATCAGAGATGGGGAATCAGAGGCGGGGAATCAAACACGGGGAATCAGAGCTGGGGAATCAGAGGCGGGGAATCAGAGTTGGGGAATCAGATATGGGGAATCAGAGGTGGGGAATCAGGGGCGGGGAATCAGTGGCAGGGAATCAGAGGCAGGGAATCAGAGGCGGGGAATCAGAGGCAGGGAATCAGACACGGGGAATCAGAGGCGGGGAATCAGAGATGGGGAATCAGAGGCGGTGAATCAGAGGCAGGGAATCGGATGCCGGGAATCAGAGGCGGGGAATCAGAGCTGGGGAATCAGAGGCGGGGAATCAGAGTTGGGGAATCAGAGGCGGGGAATCAGATATGGGGAATCAGAGGTGGGGAATCAGAGGTTGTGAATCAGAGATGGGGAAACAGAGGCGGGGAATCAGAGGCGGGGAAACAGAGGTGGGGAATCTGATATGGGGAATCAGACGTGGCGAATGAAAGGAAGTGAATCAGAGATGGGGAATCAGAGGCGGGGAATCAGAGGCAGGGAATCAAACACGGTGAATCAGAGGCGGGGAATCAGAGCTGGAGAATCAGAGGCGGGAAATCAGAGTTGGGGAATCAGAGGCGGGGAATCAGATATGGGGAAACAGAGGTGGGGAATCAGAAGTTGGGAAACAGAGGCAGGGAATCAGAGGCAGGGAATCAGATGTGCGGAATCAGAGATGGAAAATCAGAGGCAGCGAAAAAGAGGCGGGGAACCAGAGGCGGGGAATCAGAGGCCGGGAATGAGAGGCCGGGAATGAGAGGCCGTGAATCAGAGGCCGGGGAATCAGAGGCGGGGAATCAGAGATGGGGAATCAGAGGCGGGGAATCAAACACGGGGAATCAGAGCTGGGGAATCAGAGGCGGGGAATCAGAGTTGGGGAATCAGATATGGGGAATCAGAGGTGGGGAATCAGGGGCGGGGAATCAGTGTCAGGGAATCAGAGGCAGGGAATCAGAGGCGGGGAATCAGAGGCAGGGAATCAGACACGGGGAATCAGAGGCGGGGAATCAGAGATGGGGAATCAGAGGCGGTGAATCAGAGGCAGGGAATCGGATGCCGGGAATCAGAGGCGGGGAATCAGAGGTTGTGAATCAGAGATGGGGAATCACAGGCGGGAAATCAGAGGCAGGGAATCAGAGGTGCGTAATCAGAGGCGGGGAATCAGAGCTGGGGAATCAGAGGCAGGGAATCAGAGTTGGGGATTCAGAGGCAGGAAATCAGAGCTGGGGAATCAGAAGCGGGGAATCAGAGGCGGGGAATCAGAGGCAGGGAGTAAGAGGCAGGCAATCAGATATGGGGATTCAGAGGTGGGGAATCAGAGGTTGGGAATCAGAGGCAGGGAATCAGAGGCGGGGAATCAGAGGCAGGGAATCAGATGTGGGGAATCAGAGGCGGGGAATCAGAGCTGGTGAATCAGAGGCGGGGAATCAGATATGGGGAATCAGATGCGGGGAATCAGAGGCGCGGAAAGAGAGGCGGGGAATCAGATATGGGGAATCAGAGGTGGGGAATCAGATATGGGGAAACAGAGGCGGGGAATCAGAGGCGGGGAAACAGAGGCGGGGAATCTGATATGGGGAATCAGAGGTGGCGAATGAAAGGCGGTGAATCAGAGATGGGGAATAAGAGGCGGGGAATCAGAGGCAGGGAATCAAACACGGGGAATCAGAGGTGGGGAATCAGAGCTGGGGAATCAGAGGCGGGGATTCAGAGTTGGGGAATCAGAGGCGTGGAATCAGATATGGGGAAACAGAGGTGGGGAATCAGAGGCAGGGAAACAGAGGTGGGGATTCAGATATGGGGAATCAGAGGTGGGGAATCAGAGGTTGGGAAACAGAGGCAGGGAATCAGAGGCGGGGAGTCAGAGGCGGGGAATCAGAGGCAGGGTATCAGATGTGCGGAATCAGAGATGGGGAATCAGAGGCAGCGAATCAGAAGCGGGGAACCAGAGGCGGGGAATCAGAGGCCGGGAATCAGAGGCCGGGAATGAGAGGCCGGGAATCAGAGGCCGGGAATCAGAGGCCGGGAATCAGAGATGGGGAATCAGAGGCGGAGAATCAAACACGGGGAATCAGAGCTGGGGAATCAGAGGCGGGGAATCAGAGTTGGGGAATCAGAGGCGGGGAATCAGATATGGGGAAACGGAGGCGGGGAATCAGAGGCGGGGAATCAGAGGCACAGAAACAGAGGCGGGGTATCAGATATGGGGAATCAGAGGTGGGGAATCAGGGGCGGGGTATCAGAGGCTGGGTATCAGACACGGGGATTCAGAGGCGGGGAATCAGAGATGGGGAATCAGAGGCGGGGAATCAGAGGCAGGGAATCAGACGCGGGGAATCAGAGGCGGGGAATCAGAGCCTGGGAATCAGAGGCGGGGAATCAGAGGCGGGGAAACAGAGGCGGGGAATCAGATATGGGTCTCAGAGGAGGGGAATCAGAGGTTGGGAATCAGAGGCAGGGAATCAGAGGCGGGGAATCAGAGGCGGGGAATCAGAGGCAGGGATTTGGATGTGCGGAATCAGAGATGGGGAATCAGAGGTAGGGAATCAGAGTCCAAAAATCAGAGATGGGGAATCAGAGGCGGGGAATAAGAGGCGGGAAATCATAGGTGGGGAATCAGATACGGGGAATCAGAGGTGGGGAATCAGAGGCGGTGAATCAGAGATGGGGAATAAGAGGCGGGGAATCAGAGGCTGGAAATCAGGCACGGGGAATCAGAGGCTGTGAATCAGAGGCGGGGAATCAGAGGCGGGGAATCAGAGCTGGGGAATCAGAGGCAGGGAATCAGAGTTGGGGATTCAGAGGCGGGTAATCAGATATGGGGAAACAGAGGAGGGGAATTAGAGGCGGGCAAAGAGAGGCAGGGAATCAGATATGGTGAATCAGAGGTGGGGAATCAGAGGTTGTGAATCAGAGATGGGGAATCACAGGCGGGAAATCAGAGGCAGGGAATCAGAGCTGGGGAATCAGAGGCGGGGAATCAGAGCTGGGGAATCAGAGGCAGGGAATCAGAGTTGGGGATTCAGAGGCGGGGAATCAGAGCTGGGGAATCAGAGGCTGGGAATCAGAGGCAGGGAATCAGAGGCTGGGAATCAGAGGCAGGGAATCAGATATGGGGATTCAGAGGTGGGGAATCAGAGGTTGGTAATCAGAGGCAGGGAATCGGAGGCAGGGAATCAGAGGCAGGGAATCAGATGTAGGGAATCAGAGGCGGGGAATCAGAGCTGGGGAATCAGAGGCGGGGAATCAGAGTTTGGGAATCAGAGGCGGGGAATTAGATATGGGGAAACAGAGGCGGGGAATCAGAGGTGGGGAAACAGAGCTGGGGAATCAGAGGCGGGGAATCATAGTTGGGGAATCAGAGGCGTGGAATCAGATATGGGGAATCGGAGGCGGGAAATCAGAGGCGCGGAATGAGAGGCGGGGAATCAGATATGGGGAATCAGAGGTGGGGAATCAGGGGCGGGGTATCAGAGGCTGGGTATCAGACACGGGGATTCAGAGGCGGGGAATCAGAGATGGGGAATCAGAGGCGGGAATCAGAGGCAGGGAATCATACGCGGGGAATCAGAGGCTGGGAATCAGAGTCCAGGAATCAGAGGCGGGGAATCAGAGTTGGGGAATCAGAGGCGGGGAATCAGATATGGGGAAACAGAGGCGGGGAATCAGAGGCCGGGAAACAGAGGCGGGGAATCTGATATGGGGAATCAGAGGTGGCGAATGAAAGGAAGTGAATCAGAGATGGGGAATCAGAGGCGGGGAATCAGAGGCAGGGAATCAAACACGTTGAATCAGAGTCGGGGAATCAGAGCTGGAGAATCAGAGGCGGGGAATCAGAGTTGGGGAATCAGAGGCGGGGAATCAGATATGGGGAAACAGAGGCGGGGAATCAGAGGCAGGGAAACAGAGGTGGGGAATCAGAAATGGGGAATCAGAGGTAGGGAATCAGAGGTTGGGAAACAGAGGCAGGGAATCAGAGACAGGGAATCAGATGTGCGGAATCAGAGATGGAAAATCAGAGGCAGCGAAAAAGAGGCGGGGAACCAGAGGCGGGGAATCAGAGGCCGGGAATCAGAGGCCGGGAATGAGAGGCCGGGAATGAGAGGCCGGGAAATCAGAGGCGGGGAATCAGAGATGGGATATCAGAGGCGGGGAATCAAACACGGGGAATCAGAGCTGGGGAATCAGAGGCGGGGAATCAGAGTTGGGGAATCAGATATGGGGAATTAGAGGTGTGGAATCAGGGGCGGGGAATCAGTGGCAGGGAATCAGAGGCGGGGAATCAGAGGCGGGGAATCAGAGGCAGGGAATCAGACACGGGGAATCAGACACGGGGAATCAGAGATGGGGAATCAGAGGCAGTGAATCAGAGGCAGGGAATCGGATGCCGGGAATCAGAGGCGGGGAATCAGAGCTGGGGAATCAGAGGCGGGGAATCAGAGTTGGGGAATCAGAGGTGGGGAATCAGGTATGGTGAATCAGAGGTGGGGAATCAGAGGTTGTGAATCAGAGATGGGGAATCACAGGCGGGAAATCAGAGGCAGGGGATCAGAGGTGGGGAATCAGAGGCGGGGAATCAGAGCTGGGGAATCAGAGGCAGGGAATCAGAGTTGGGGATTCAGAGGCGGGGAATCAGAGGCGGGGAATCAGATATGTGGAAACAGAGGCGGGGAATTAGAGGCGGGCAAACAGAGGCGGGGAATCAGATATGGGGAATCAGAGGTTGGGAATCAGAGGTTATGAATCAGAGATGGGGAATCACAGGCGGGAAATCAGAGGCAGGGAATCAGAGCTGGGGAATAAGAGGCGGGGAATCAGAGCTGGGGAATCAGAGGCAGGGAATCAGAGTTGGGGATTCAGAGGCGGAGAATCAGAGCTGGGGAATCAGAGGCGGGGAATCAGAGGCAGGGAATCAGAGGCGGGGTATCAGAGGCAGGGAATCAGATATGAGGATTCAGAGGTGGGGAATCAGAGGTTGGGAATCAGAGGCAGGGAATCGGAGGCAGGGAATCAGAGGCAGGGAATCAGATGTGGGGAATCAGAGGCGGGGAATCAGAGCTGGGGAATCAGAGTCGGGGAATCAGAATTTGGGAATCAGAGGCGGGGAATTAGATATGGGGAAACAGAGGCGGGGAATCAGAGGCGGGGAATCAGATATGGGGAATCAGAGGCGGGGAATCAGAGGCGCGGAAAGAGAGGCGGGGAATCAGATATGGGGAATCAGAGGTGGGGAATCAGATATGGGGAAACAGAGGCGGGGAATCAGAGTTGGGGAATCAGAGGCGGGGAATCAGATATGGGGAAACAGAGGCGGGGAATCAGAGGCCGGGAAACAGAGGCGGGGAATCTGATATGGGGAATCAGACGTGGCGAATGAAAGGAAGTGAATCAGAGATGGGGAATCAGAGGCGGGGAATCAGAGGCAGGGAATCAGAGGCTGGGAATCAGAGGCAGGGAATCAGATATGGGGATTCAGAGGTGGGGAATCAGAGGTTGGGAATCAGAGGCAGGGAATCGGAGTCAGGGAATCAGAGGCAGGGAATCAGATGTGGGGAATCAGAGGCGGGGAATCAGAGCTGGGGAATCAGAGGCGGGGAATCTGACTTTGGGAATCAGAGGCGAGGAATTAGATATGGGGAAACAGAGGCGGGGAATCAGAGGTGGGGAAACAGAGCTGGGGAATCAGAGGCGGGGAATCAAGTTGGGGAATCAGAGGCGGGGAATCAGATATGGGGAATCAGAGGCGGGGAATCAGAGGCGCGGAATGAGAGGCGGGGAATCAGATATGGGGAATCAGAGGTGGGGAATCAGGGGCGGGGTATCAGAGGCTGGGTATCAGACACGGGGATTCAGAGGCGGGGAATCAGAGATGGGGAATCAGAGGCGGGAATCAGAGGCAGGGAATCATACGCGGGGAATCAGAGGCTGGGAATCAGAGTCCAGGAATCAGAGGCGGGGAATCAGAGTTGGGGAATCAGAGGCGGGGAATCAGATATGGGGAAACATAGGCGGGGAATCAGAGGCCGGGAAACAGAGGCGGGGAATCTGATATGGGGAATCAGAGGTGGCGAATGAAAGGAAGTGAATCAGAGATGGGGAATCAGAGGCGGGGAATCAGAGGCAGGGAATCAAACACGTTGAATCAGAGTCGGGGAATCAGAGCTGGAGAATCAGAGGCGGGGAATCAGAGTTGGGGAATCAGAGGCGGGGTATCAGATATGGGGAAACAGAGGCGGGGAATCAGAGGCAGGGAAACAGAGGTGGGGAATCAGAAATGGGGAATCAGAGGTAGGGAATCAGAGGTTGGGAAACAGAGGCAGGGAATCAGAGACAGGGAATCAGATGTGCGGAATCAGAAATGGAAAATCAGAGGCAGCGAAAAAGAGGCGGGGAACCAGAGGCGGGGAATCAGAGGCCGGGAATCAGAGGCCGGGAATGAGAGGCCGGGAATCAGAGGTGGGGAATCGGAGATGGGGAATCAGAGGCGGGGAATCAAACACGGGGAATCAGAGCTGGGGAATCAGAGGCGGGGAATCAGAGTTGGGGAATCAGATATGGGGAATCAGAGGTGGGGAATCAGGGGCGTCGAATCAGTGGCAGGGAATCAGAGGCGGGGAATCAGAGGCGGGGAATCAGAGGCAGGGAATCAGACACGGGGAATCAGAGGCGGGCAATCAGAGATGGGGAATCAGAGGCGGTTAATCAGAGGCAGGGAATCGGATGCCGGGAATCTGAGGCGGGGAATCAGAGCTGGGGAATCAGAGGCGGGGAATCAGAGTTGGGGAATCAGAGGCGGGGAATCAGATATGGTGAATCAGAGGTGGGGAATCAGAGGTTGTGAATCAGAGATGGGGAATCACAGGCGGGAAATCAGAGGCAGGGGATCAGAGGTGGGGAATCAGAGGCGGGGAATCAGAGCTGGGGAATCAGAGGCAGGTAATCAGAGTTTGGGATTCAGAGGCGGGGAATCAGAGGCGGGGAATCAGATATGTGGAAACAGAGGCGGGGAATTAGAGGCGGGCAAACAGAGGCGGGGAATCAGATATGGGGAATCAGAGGTGGGGAATCAGAGGTTGTGAATCAGAGATGGGGAATCACAGGCGGGAAATCAGAGGCAGGGAATCAGAGCTGGGGAATCAGAGGCGGGGAATCAGAGCTGGGGAATCAGAGGCAGGGAATCAGAGTTGGGGATTCAGAGGCGGGGAATCAGAACTGGGGAATCAGTGGCGGGGAATCAGAGGCAGGGAATCAGAGTTGGGGATTCAGAGGCGGAGAATCAGAGCTGGGGAATCAGAGGCGGGGAATCAGAGGCAGGGAATCAGAGGCGGGGTATCAGAGGCAGGGAATCAGATATGGGGATTCAGAGGTGGGGAATCAGAGGTTGGGAATCAGAGGCAGGGAATCGGAGGCAGGGAATCAGAGGCAGGGAATCAGATGTGGGGAATCAGAGGCGGGGAATCAGAGCTGGGGAATCAGAGTCGGGGAATCAGAATTTGGGAATCAGAGGCGGGGAATTAGATATGGGGAAACAGAGGCGGGGAATCAGAGGCGGGGAATCAGATATGGGGAATCAGAGGCGGGGAATCAGAGGCGCGGAAAGAGAGGCGGGGAATCAGATATGGGGAATCAGAGGTGGGGAATCAGATATAGGGAAACAGAGGCGGGGAATCAGAGGCGGGGAAACAGAGGCGGGGAATCTGATATGGGGAATCAGAGGTGGCGAATGAAAGGCGGTGAATCAGAGATGGGGAATCAGAGGCGGGGAATCAGAGGCAGGGAATCAAACACGGTGAATCAGAGGTGGGGAATCAGAGCTGGGGAATCAGAGGCGGGGAATCAGAGTTGGGGAATCAGAGGCGGGGAATCAGATATGGGGAAACAGAGGTGGGGAATCAGAGGCAGGGAAACAGAGGTTGGGATTCAGATATGGGGAATCAGAGGTGGGGAATCAGAGGTTGGGAAACAGAGGCAGGGAATCAGAGGCGGGGAGTCAGAGGCGGGGAATCAGAGGCAGGGAATCAGATGTGCGGAATCAGAGATGGGGAATCAGAGGCAGCGAATCAGAGGCGGGGAACCAGAGGCGGGGAATCAGAGGCCGGGAATCAGAGGCCGGGAATGAGAGGCCGGGAATCAGAGGCAGGGAATCAGAGGCCGGGAATCAGAGATGGGGAATCAGAGGCGGGGAATCAAACACGGGGAATCAGAGCTGGGGAATCAGAGGCGGGGAATCAGAGTTGGGGAATCAGAGGCGGGGAATCAGATATGGGGAAACAGAGGCGGGGAATCAGAGGCGGGGAATCAGAGGCGTAGAAACAGAGTTGGGGTATCAGATATGGGGAATCAGAGGTGAGGAATCAGGGGCGGGGTATCAGAGGCTGGGTATCAGACACGGGGATTCAGAGGTGGGGAATCAGAGATGGGGAATCAGAGGCGGGGAATCAGAGGCAGGGAATCAGACGCGGGGAATCAGAGGCGGGGAATCAGAGCCTGGGAATCAGAGGCGGGGAATCAGAGTTCAGGAATCAGAGGCGGGGAATCAGAGTTGGGGAATCAGAGGCGGGGAATCAGATATGGGGAAACAGAGGCGGGGAATCAGAGGCGGGGAAACAGAGGTGGGGAATCTGATATGGGGAATCAGACGTGGCGAATGAAAGGAAGTGAAGCAGAGATGGGGAATCAGAGGCGGGGAATCAGATATGGGGATTCAGAGGTGGGGAATCAGAGGTTGGGAATCAGAGGCAGGGAATCGGAGGCAGGGAATCAGAGGCAGGGAATCAGATGTGGGGAATCAGAGGCGGGGAATCAGAGCTGGGGTATCAGAGGCGGGGAATCAGAGTTTGGGAATCAGAGGCGAGGAATTAGATATGGGGAAACAGAGGCGGGGAATCAGAGGTGGGGAAACAGAGCTGGGGAATCAGAGGCGGGGAATCAAGTTGGGGAATCAGAGGTGGGGAATCAGATATGGGGAATCAGAGGCGGGGAATCAGAGGCGCGGAATGAGAGGCGGGGAATCAGATATGGGGAATCAGAGGTGGGGAATCAGGGGCGGGGTATCAGAGGCTGGGTATCAGACACGGGGATTCAGAGGCGGGGAATCAGAGATGGGGAATCAGAGGCGGGAATCAGAGGCAGGGAATCATACGCGGGGAATCAGAGGCTGGGAATCAGAGTCCAGGAATCAGAGGCGGGGAATCAGAGTTGGGGAATCAGAGGCGGGGAATCAGATATGGGGAAACAGGGGCGGGGAATCAGAGGCCGGGAAACAGAGGCGGGGAATCTGTTATGGGGAATCAGAGGTGGCGAATGAAAGGAAGTGAATCAGAGGCAGGGAATCAGAGGCGGGGAATCAGATATGGGGAATCAGAGGTGGGGAATCAGATATAGGGAAACAGAGGCGGGGAATCAGAGGCGGGGAAACAGAGGCGGGGAATCTGATATGGGGAATCAGAGGTGGCGAATGAAAGGCGGTGAATCAGAGATGGGGAATCAGAGGCGGGGAATCAGAGGCAGGGAATCAAACACGGGGAATCAGAGGTGGGGAATCAGAGCTGGGGAATCAGAGGCGGGGAATCAGAGTTGGGGAATCAGAGGCGGGGAATCAGAAATGGGGAAACAGAGGTGGGGAATCAGAGGCAGGGAAACAGAGGTTGGGATTCAGATATGGGGAATCAGAGGTGGGGAATCAGAGGTTGGGAAACAGAGGCAGGGAATCAGAGGCGGGGAGTCAGAGGCGGGGAATCAGAGGCAGGGAATCAGATGTGCGGAATCAGAGATGGGGAATCAGAGGCAGCGAATCAGAGGCGGGGAACCAGAGGCGGGGAATCAGAGGCCGGGAATCAGAGGCCGGGAATGAGAGGCCGGGAATCAGAGGCAGGGGATCAGAGGCCGGGAATCAGAGATGGGGAATCAGAGGCGGGGAATCAAACACGGGGAATCAGAGCTGGGGAATCAGAGGCGGGGAATCAGAGTTGGGGAATCAGAGGCGGGGAATCAGATATGGGGAAACAGAGGCGGGGAATCAGAGGCGGGGAATCAGAGGCGAAGAAACAGAGTTGGGGTATCAGATATGGGGAATCAGAGGTGGGGAATCAGGGGCGGGGTATCAGAGGCTGGGTATCAGACACGGGGATTCAGAGGCGGGGAATCAGAAATGGGGAATCAGAGGCGGGGAATCAGAGGCAGGGAATCAGACGCGGGGAATCAGAGGCGGGGAATCAGAGCCTGGGAATCAGAGGCGGGGAATCAGAGTTAAGGAATCAGAGGCGGGGAATCAGAGTTGGGGAATCAGAGGCGGGGAATCAGATATGGGGAAACAGAGGCGGGGAATCAGAGGCGTGGAAACAGAGGTGGGGAATCTGATATGGGGAATCAGACGTGGCGAACGAAAGGAAGTGAATCAGAGATGGGGAATCAGAGGCGGGGAATCCGAGGCAGGGAATCAGAGGCTGGGAATCAGAGGCAGGGAATCAGATATGGGGATTCAGAGGTGGGGAATCAGAGGTTGGGAATCAGAGGCAGGGAATCGGAGGCAGGGAATCAGAGGCAGGGAATCGGATGTGGGGAATCAGAGGCGGGGAATCAGAGCTGGGGAATCAGAGGCGGGGAATCAGAGTTTGGGAATCAGAGGCGAGGAATTAGATATGGGGAAACAGAGGCGGGGAATCAGAGGTGGGGAAACAGAGCCTGGGAATCAGAGGCGGGGAATCAAGTTGGGGAATCAGAGGCTGGGAATCAGATATGGGGTATCAGAGGCGGGGAATCAGAGGCGCGGAATGAGAGGCGGGGAATCAGATATGGGGAATCAGAGGTGGGGAATCAGGGGCGGGGTATCAGAGGCTGGGTATCAGACACGGGGATTCACAGGCGGGGAATCAGAGATGGGGAATCAGAGGCGGGAATCAGAGGCAGGGAATCATACGCGGGGAATCAGAGGCTGGGAATCAGAGTCCAGGAATCAGAGGCGGGGAATCAGAGTTGGGGAATCAGAGGCGGGGAATCAGATATGGGGAAACAGAGGCGGGGAATCAGAGGCCGGGAAACAGAGGCGGGGAATCTGATATGGGGAATCAGAGGTGGCGAATGAAAGGAAGTGAATCAGAGATGGGGAATCAGAGGCGGGGAATCAGAGGCAGGGAATCAAACACGTTGAATCAGAGTCGGGTAATCAGAGCTGGAGAATCAGAGGCGGGGAATCAGAGTTGGGGAATCAGAGGCGGGGAATCAGATATGGGGAAACAGAGGCGGGGAATCAGAGGCAGGGAAACAGAGGTGGGGAATCAGAAATGGGGAATCAGAGGTAGGGAATCAGAGGTTGGGAAACAGAGGCAGGGAATCAGAGACAGGGAATCAGATGTGCGGAATCAGAGATGGAAAATTAGAGGCAGCGAAAAAGAGGCGGGGAACCAGAGGCGGGGAATCAAAGGCCGGGAATCAGAGGCCGGGAATGAGAGGCCGGGAATCAGAGGCGGGGAATCAGAGATGGGGAATCAGAGGCGGGGAATCAAACACGGGAAATCAGAGCTGGGGAATCAGAGGCGGGGAATCAGAGTTGGGGAATCAGATATGGGGAATCAGAGGTGGGGAATCAGGGGCGGGGAATCAGTGGCAGGGAATCAGAGGCGGGGAATCAGAGGCGGGGAATCAGAGGCAGGGAATCAGACACGGGGAATCAGAGGCGGGGAATCAGAGATGGGGTATCAGAGGCGGTGAATCAGAGGCAGGCAATCAGATGCCGGGAATCAGAGGCGGGGAATCAGAGCTGGGGAATCAGAGGCGGGGAATCAGAGTTGGGGAATCAGAGGCGGGGAATCAGATATGGTGAATCAGAGGTGGGGAATCAGAGGTTGTGAATCAGAGATGGGGAATCACAGGCGGGAAATCAGAGGCAGGGGATCAGAGGTGGGGAATCAGAGGCGGGGAATCAGAGCTGGGGAATCAGAGGCAGGGAATCAGAGTTTGGGATTCAGAGGCGGGGAATCAGAGGCGGGGAATCAGATATGTGGAAACAGAGGCGGGGAATTAGAGGCGGGCAAACAGAGGCGGGGAATCAGATATGGGGAATCAGAGGTGGGGAATCAGAGGTTGTGAATCAGAGATGGGGAATCACAGGCGGGAAATCAGAGGCAGGGAATCAGAACTGGGGAATCAGAGGCGGGGAATCAGAGCTGGGGAATCAGAGGCAGGGAATCAGAGTTGGGGATTCAGAGGCGGGGAATCAGAGCTGGGGAATCAGAGGCGGGGAATCAGAGGCAGGGAATCAGAGGCGGGGTATCAGAGGCAGGGAATCAGATATGGGGATTCAGAGGTGGGGAATCAGAGGTTGGGAATCAGAGGCAGGGAATCGGAGGCAGGGAATCAGAGGCAGGGAATCAGATGTGGGGAATCAGAGGCGGGGAATCAGAGCTGGGGAATCAGAGTCGGGGAATCAGAATTTGGGAATCAGAGGCGGGGAATTAGATATGGGGAAACAGAGGCGGGGAATCAGAGGCGGGGAATCAGATATGGGGAATCAGAGGCGGGGAATCAGAGGCGCGGAAAGAGAGGCGGGGAATCAGATATGGGGAATCAGAGGTGGGGAATCAGATATGGGGAAACAGAGGCGGGGAATCAGAGGCGGGGAAACAGAGGCGGGGAATCTGATATGGGGAATCAGAGGTGGCGAATGAAAGGCGGTGAATCAGAGATGGGGAATCAGAGGCGGGGAATCAGAGGCAGGGAATCAAACACGAGGAATCAGAGGTGGGAATCAGAGCTGGGGAATCAGAGGCGGGAAATCAGAGTTGGGGAATCAGAGGCGGGGAATCAGATATGGGGAAACAGAGGTGGGGAATCAGAGGCAGGGAAACAGAGGTTGGGATTCAGATATGGGGAATCAGAGGTGGGGAATCAGAGGTTGGGAAACAGAGGCAGGGAATCAGAGGCGGGGAGTCAGAGGCGGGGAATCAGAGGCAGGGAATCAGATGTGCGGAATCAGAGATGGGGAATCAGAGGAAGCGAATCAGAGGCGGGGAACCAGAGGCGGGGAATCAGAGGCCGGGAATCAGAGGCCGGGAATGTGAGGCCGGGAATCAGAGGCCGGGAATCAGAGGCCGGGAATGAGAGGCCGGGGAATCAGAGGCGGGGAATCAGAGATGGGGAATCAGAGGCGGGGAATCAAACACGGGGAATCAGAGCTGGGGAATCAGAGGCGGGGAATCAGAGGCAGGGAATCAAACACGGGGAATCAGAGGCGGGGAATCTGAGCCTGGGAATCAGAGGCGGGGAATCAGAGTTCAGGAATCAGAGGCGGGGAATCAGAGTTGGGGAATCAGAGGCGGGGAATCAGATATGGGGAAACAGAGGCGGGGAATCAGAGGCCGGGAAACAGAGGCGGGGAATCTGATATGGGGAATCAGACGTGGCGAATGAAAGGAAGTGAATCAGAGATGGGGAATCAGAGGCGGGGAATCAGAGGCAGGGAATCAGAGGCTGGGAATCAGAGGCAGGGAATCAGATATGGGGATTCAGAGGTGGGGAATCAGAGGTTGGGAATCAGAGGCAGGGAATCGGAGGAAGGGAATCAGAGGCAGGGAATCAGATGTGGGGAATCAGAGGCGGGGAAACAGAGGCGGGGAATCTGATATGGGGAATCAGAGGTGGCGAATGAAAGGCGGTGAATCAGAGATGGGGAATCAGAGGCGGGGAATCAGAGGCAGGGAATCAAACACGGGGAATCAGAGGTGGGGAATCAGAGCTGGGGAATCAGAGGCGGGGAATCAGAGTTGGGGAATCAGAGGCGGGGAATCAGAAATGGGGAAACAGAGGTGGGGAATCAGAGGCAGGGAAACAGAGGTTGGGATTCAGATATGGGGAATCAGAGGTGGGGAATCAGAGGTTGGGAAACAGAGGCAGGGAATCAGAGGCGGGGAGTCAGAGGCGGGGAATCAGAGGCAGGGAATCAGATGTGCGGAATCAGAGATGGGGAATCAGAGGCAGCGAATCAGAGGCGGGGAACCAGAGGCGGGGAATCAGAGGCCGGGAATCAGAGGCCGGGAATGAGAGGCCGGGAATCAGAGGCAGGGGATCAGAGGCCGGGAATCAGAGATGGGGAATCAGAGGCGGGGAATCAAACACGGGGAATCAGAGCTGGGGAATCAGAGGCGGGGAATCAGAGTTGGGGAATCAGAGGCGGGGAATCAGATATGGGGAAACAGAGGCGGGGAATCAGAGGCGGGGAATCAGAGGCGAAGAAACAGAGTTGGGGTATCAGATATGGGGAATCAGAGGTGGGGAATCAGGGGCGGGGTATCAGAGGCTGGGTATCAGACACGGGGATTCAGAGGCGGGGAATCAGAAATGGGGAATCAGAGGCGGGGAATCAGAGGCAGGGAATCAGACGCGGGGAATCAGAGGCGGGGAATCAGAGCCTGGGAATCAGAGGCGGGGAATCAGAGTTAAGGAATCAGAGGCGGGGAATCAGAGTTGGGGAATCAGAGGCGGGGAATCAGATATGGGGAAACAGAGGCGGGGAATCAGAGGCGGGGAAACAGAGGTGGGGAATCTGATATGGGGAATCAGACGTGGCGAACGAAAGGAAGTGAATCAGAGATGGGGAATCAGAGGCGGGGAATCAGAGGCAGGGAATCAGAGGCTGGGAATCAGAGGCAGGGAATCAGATATGGGGATTCAGAGGTGGGGAATCAGAGGTTGGGAATCAGAGGCAGGGAATCGGAGGCAGGGAACCAGAGGCAGGGAATCGGATGTGGGGAATCAGAGGCGGGGAATCAGAGCTGGGGAATCAGAGGCGGGGAATCAGAGTTTGGGAATCAGAGGCGAGGAATTAGATATGGGGAAACAGAGGCGGGGAATCAGAGGTGGGGAAACAGAGCCTGGGAATCAGAGGCGGGGAATCAAGTTGGGGAATCAGAGGCTGGGAATCAGATATGGGGTATCAGAGGCGGGGAATCAGAGGCGCGGAATGAGAGGCGGGGAATCAGATATGGGGAATCAGAGGTGGGGAATCAGAGGCGGGAATCAGAGGCAGGGAATCATACGCGGGGAATCAGAGGCTGGGAATCAGAGTCCAGGAATCAGAGGCGGGGAATCAGAGTTGGGGAATCAGAGGCGGGGAATCAGATATGGGGAAACAGAGGCGGGGAATCAGAGGCCGGGAAACAGAGGCGGGGAATCTGATATGGGGAATCAGAGGTGGCGAATGAAAGGAAGTGAATCAGAGATGGGGAATCAGAGGCGGGGAATCAGAGGCAGGGAATCAAACACGTTGAATCAGAGTCGGGTAATCAGAGCTGGAGAATCAGAGGCGGGGAATCAGAGTTGGGGAATCAGAGGCGGGGAATCAGATATGGGGAAACAGAGGCGGGGAATCAGAGGCAGGGAAACAGAGGTGGGGAATCAGAAATGGGGAATCAGAGGTAGGGAATCAGAGGTTGGGAAACAGAGGCAGGGAATCAGAGACAGGGAATCAGATGTGCGGAATCAGAGATGGAAAATTAGAGGCAGCGAAAAAGAGGCGGGGAACCAGAGGCGGGGAATCAAAGGCCGGGAATCAGAGGCCGGGAATGAGAGGCCGGGAATCAGAGGCGGGGAATCAGAGATGGGGAATCAGAGGCGGGGAATCAAACACGGGAAATCAGAGCTGGGGAATCAGAGGCGGGGAATCAGAGTTGGGGAATCAGATATGGGGAATCAGAGGTGGGGAATCAGGGGCGGGGAATCAGTGGCAGGGAATCAGAGGCGGGGAATCAGAGGCGGGGAATCAGAGGCAGGGAATCAGACACGGGTAATCAGAGGCGGGGAATCAGAGATGGGGAATCAGAGGCGGTGAATCAGAGGCAGGCAATCAGATGCCGGGAATCAGAGGCGGGGAATCAGAGCTGGGGAATCAGAGGCGGGGAATCAGAGTTGGGGAATCAGAGGCGGGGAATCAGATATGGTGAATCAGAGGTGGGGAATCAGAGGTTGTGAATCAGAGATGGGGAATCACAGGCGGGAAATCAGAGGCAGGGGATCAGAGGTGGGGAATCAGAGGCGGGGAATCAGAGCTGGGGAATCAGAGGCAGGGAATCAGAGTTTGGGATTCAGAGGCGGGGAATCAGAGGCGGGGAATCAGATATGTGGAAACAGAGGCGGGGAATTAGAGGCGGGCAAACAGAGGCGGGGAATCAGATATGGGGAATCAGAGGTGGGGAATCAGAGGTTGTGAATCAGAGATGGGGAATCACAGGCGGGAAATCAGAGGCAGGGAATCAGAACTGGGGAATCAGAGGCGGGGAATCAGAGCTGGGGAATCAGAGGCAGGGAATCAGAGTTGGGGATTCAGAGGCGGGGAATCAGAGCTGGGGAATCAGAGGCGGGGAATCAGAGGCAGGGAATCAGAGGCGGGGTATCAGAGGCAGGGAATCAGATATGGGGATTCAGAGGTGGGGAATCAGAGGTTGGGAATCAGAGGCAGGGAATCGGAGGCAGGGAATCAGAGGCAGGGAATCAGATGTGGGGAATCAGAAGCGGGGAATCAGAGCTGGGGAATCAGAGTCGGGGAATCAGAATTTGGGAATCAGAGGCGGGGAATTAGATATGGGGAAACAGAGGCGGGGAATCAGAGGCGGGGAATCAGATATGGGGAATCAGAGGCGGGGAATCAGAGGCGCGGAAAGAGAGGCGGGGAATCAGATATGGGGAATCAGAGGTGGGGAATCAGATATGGGGAAACAGAGGCGGGGAATCAGAGGCGGGGAAACAGAGGCGGGGAATCTGATATGGGGAATCAGAGGTGGCGAATGAAAGGCGGTGAATCAGAGATGGGGAATCAGAGGCGGGGAATCAGAGGCAGGGAATCAAACACGAGGAATCAGAGGTGGGAATCAGAGCTGGGGAATCAGAGGCGGGAAATCAGAGTTGGGGAATCAGAGGCGGGGAATCAGATATGGGGAAACAGAGGTGGGGAATCAGAGGCAGGGAAACAGAGGTTGGGATTCAGATATGGGGAATCAGAGGTGGGGAATCAGAGGTTGGGAAACAGAGGCAGGGAATCAGAGGCGGGGAGTCAGAGGCGGGGAATCAGAGGCAGGGAATCAGATGTGCGGAATCAGAGATGGGGAATCAGAGGAAGCGAATCAGAGGCGGGGAACCAGAGGCGGGGAATCAGAGGCCGGGAATCAGAGGCCGGGAATGAGAGGCCGGGAATCAGAGGCCGGGAATCAGAGGCCGGGAATGAGAGGCCGGGGAATCAGAGGCGGGGAATCAGAGATGGGGAATCAGAGGCGGGGAATCAAACACGGGGAATCAGAGCTGGGGAATCAGAGGCGGGGAATCAGAGGCAGGGAATCAAACACGGGGAATCAGAGGCGGGGAATCTGAGCCTGGGAATCAGAGGCGGGGAATCAGAGTTCAGGAATCAGAGGCGGGGAATCAGAGTTGGGGAATCAGAGGCGGGGAATCAGATATGGGGAAACAGAGGCGGGGAATCAGAGGCCGGGAAACAGAGGCGGGGAATCTGATATGGGGAATCAGACGTGGCGAATGAAAGGAAGTGAATCAGAGATGGGGAATCAGAGGCGGGGAATCAGAGGCAGGGAATCAGAGGCTGGGAATCAGAGGCAGGGAATCAGATATGGGGATTCAGAGGTGGGGAATCAGAGGTTGGGAATCAGAGGCAGGGAATCGGAGGCAGGGAATCAGAGGCAGGGAATCAGATGTGGGGAATCAGAGGCGGGGAATCAGAGCTGGGGAATCAGAGGCGGGGAATCAGACTTTGGGAATCAGAGGCGAGGAATTAGATATGGGGAAACAGAGGCGGGGAATCAGAGGTGGGGAAACAGAGCTGGGGAATCAGAGGCGGGGAATCAAGTTGGGGAATCAGAGGCGGGGAATCAGATATGGGGAATCAGAGGCGGGGAATCAGAGGCGCGGAATGAGAGGCAGGGAATCAGATATGGGGAATCAGAGGTGGGGAATCAGGGGCGGGGTATCAGAGGCTGGGTATCAGACACGGGGATTCAGAGGCGGGGAATCAGAGATGGGGAATCAGAGGCGGGAATCAGAGGCAGGGAATCATACGCGGGGAATCAGAGGCTGGGAATCAGAGTCCAGGAATCAGAGGCGGGGAATCAGAGTTGGGGAATCAGAGGCGGGGAATCAGATATGGGGAAACATAGGCGGGGAATCAGAGGCCGGGAAACAGAGGCGGGGAATCTGATATGGGGAATCAGAGGTGGCGAATGAAAGGAAGTGAATCAGAGATGGGGAATCAGAGGCGGGGAATCAGAGGCAGGGAATCAAACACGTTGAATCAGAGTCGGGGAATCAGAGCTGGAGAATCAGAGGCGGGGAATCAGAGTTGGGGAATCAGAGGCGGGGTATCAGATATGGGGAAACAGAGGCGGGGAATCAGAGGCAGGGAAACAGAGGTGGGGAATCAGAAATGGGGAATCAGAGGTAGGGAATCAGAGGTTGGGAAACAGAGGCAGGGAATCAGAGACAGGGAATCAGATGTGCGGAATCAGAGATGGAAAATCAGAGGCAGCGAAAAAGAGGCGGGGAACCAGAGGCGGGGAATCAGAGGCCGGGAATCAGAGGCCGGGAATGAGAGGCCGGGAATCAGAGGTGGGGAATCAGAGATGGGGAATCAGAGGCGGGGAATCAAACACGGGGAATCAGAGCTGGGGAATCAGAGGCGGGGAATCAGAGTTGGGGAATCAGATATGGGGAATCAGAGGTGGGGAATCAGGGGCGGCGAATCAGTGGCAGGGAATCAGAGGCGGGGAATCAGAGGCGGGGAATCAGAGGCAGGGAATCAGACACGGGGAATCAGAGGCGGGCAATCAGAGATGGGGAATCAGAGGCGGTTAATCAGAGGCAGGGAATCGGATGCCGGGAATCTGAGGCGGGGAATCAGAGCTGGGGAATCAGAGGCGGGGAATCAGAGTTGGGGAATCAGAGGCGGGGAATCAGATATGGTGAATCAGAGGTGGGGAATCAGAGGTTGTGAATCAGAGATGGGGAATCACAGGCGGGAAATCAGAGGCAGGGGATCAGAGGTGGGGAATCAGAGGCGGGGAATCAGAGCTGGGGAATCAGAGGCAGGTAATCAGAGTTTGGGATTCAGAGGCGGGGAATCAGAGGCGGGGAATCAGATATGTGGAAACAGAGGCGGGGAATTAGAGGCGGGCAAACAGAGGCGGGGAATCAGATATGGGGAATCAGAGGTGGGGAATCAGAGGTTGTGAATCAGAGATGGGGAATCACAGGCGGGAAATCAGAGGCAGGGAATCAGAGCTGGGGAATCAGAGGCGGGGAATCAGAGCTGGGGAATCAGAGGCAGGGAATCAGAGTTGGGGATTCAGAGGCGGGGAATCAGAACTGGGGAATCAGAGGCGGGGAATCAGAGGCAGGGAATCAGAGTTGGGGATTCAGAGGCGGAGAATCAGAGCTGGGGAAACAGAGGCGGGGAATCAGAGGCAGGGAATCAGAGGCGGGGTATCAGAGGCAGGGAATCAGATATGGGGATTCAGAGGTGGGGAATCAGAGGTTGGGAATCAGAGGCAGGGAATCGGAGGCAGGGAATCAGAGGCAGGGAATCAGATGTGGGGAATCAGAGGCGGGGAATCAGAGCTGGGGAATCAGAGTCGGGGAATCAGAATTTGGGAATCAGAGGCGGGGAATTAGATATGGGGAAACAGAGGCAGGGAATCAGAGGCGGGGAATCAGATATGGGGAATCAGAGGCGGGGAATCAGAGGCGCGGAAAGAGAGGCGGGGAATCAGATATGGGGAATCAGAGGTGGGGAATCAGATATAGGGAAACAGAGGCGGGGAATCAGAGGCGGGGAAACAGAGGCGGGGAATCTGATATGGGGAATCAGAGGTGGCGAATGAAAGGCGGTGAATCAGAGATGGGGAATCAGAGGCGGGGAATCAGAGGCAGGGAATCAAACACGGTGAATCAGAGGTGGGGAATCAGAGCTGGGGAATCAGAGGCGGGGAATCAGAGTTGGGGAATCAGAGGCGGGGAATCAGATATGGGGAAACAGAGGTGGGGAATCAGAGGCAGGGAAACAGGGGTTGGGATTCAGATATGGGGAATCAGAGGTGGGGAATCAGAGGTTGGGAAACAGAGGCAGGGAATCAGAGGCGGGGAGTCAGAGGCGGGGAATCAGAGGCAGGGAATCAGATGTGCGGAATCAGAGATGGGGAATCAGAGGCAGCGAATCAGAGGCGGGGAACCAGAGGCGGGGAATCAGAGGCCGGGAATCAGAGGCCGGGAATGAGAGGCCGGGAATCAGAGGCAGGGAATCAGAGGCCGGGAATCAGAGATGGGGAATCAGAGGCGGGGAATCAAACACGGGGAATCAGAGCTGGGGAATCAGAGGCGGGGAATCAGAGTTGGGGAATCAGAGGCGGGGAATCAGATATGGGGAAACAGAGGCGGGGAATCAGAGGCGGGGAATCAGAGGCGTAGAAACAGAGTTGGGGTATCAGATATGGGGAATCAGAGGTGAGGAATCAGGGGCGGGGTATCAGAGGCTGGGTATCAGACACGGGGATTCAGAGGTGGGGAATCAGAGATGGGGAATCAGAGGCGGGGAATCAGAGGCAGGGAATCAGACGCGGGGAATCAGAGGCGGGGAATCAGAGCCTGGGAATCAGAGGCGGGGAATCAGAGTTCAGGAATCAGAGGCGGGGAATCAGAGTTGGGGAATCAGAGGCGGGGAATCAGATATGGGGAAACAGAGGCGGGGAATCAGAGGCGGGGAAACAGAGGTGGGGAATCTGATATGGGGAATCAGACGTGGCGAATGAAAGGAAGTGAATCAGAGATGGGGAATCAGAGGCGGGGAATCAGATATGGGGATTCAGAGGTGGGGAATCAGAGGTTGGGAATCAGAGGCAGGGAATCGGAGGCAGGGAATCAGAGGCAGGGAATCAGATGTGGGGAATCAGAGGCGGGGAATCAGAGCTGGGGTATCAGAGGCGGGGAATCAGAGTTTGGGAATCAGAGGCGAGGAATTAGATATGGGGAAACAGAGGCGGGGAATCAGAGGTGGGGAAACAGAGCTGGGGAATCAGAGGCGGGGAATCAAGTTGGGGAATCAGAGGTGGGGAATCAGATATGGGGAATCAGAGGCGGGGAATCAGAGGCGCGGAATGAGAGGCGGGGAATCAGATATGGGGAATCAGAGGTGGGGAATCAGGGGCGGGGTATCAGAGGCTGGGTATCAGACACGGGGATTCAGAGGCGGGGAATCAGAGATGGGGAATCAGAGGCGGGAATCAGAGGCAGGGAATCATACGCGGGGAATCAGAGGCTGGGAATCAGAGTCCAGGAATCAGAGGCGGGGAATCAGAGTTGGGGAATCAGAGGCGGGGAATCAGATATGGGGAAACAGGGGCGGGGAATCAGAGGCCGGGAAACAGAGGCGGGGAATCTGTTATGGGGAATCAGAGGTGGCGAATGAAAGGAAGTGAATCAGAGGCAGGGAATCAGAGGCGGGGAATCAGATATGGGGAATCAGAGGTGGGGAATCAGATATAGGGAAACAGAGGCGGGGAATCAGAGGCGGGGAAACAGAGGCGGGGAATCTGATATGGGGAATCAGAGGTGGCGAATGAAAGGCGGTGAATCAGAGATGGGGAATCAGAGGCGGGGAATCAGAGGCAGGGAATCAAACACGGGGAATCAGAGGTGGGGAATCAGAGCTGGGGAATCAGAGGCGGGGAATCAGAGTTGGGGAATCAGAGGCGGGGAATCAGAAATGGGGAAACAGAGGTGGGGAATCAGAGGCAGGGAAACAGAGGTTGGGATTCAGATATGGGGAATCAGAGGTGGGGAATCAGAGGTTGGGAATCAGAGGCAGGGAATCAGAGGCGGGGAGTCAGAGGCGGGGAATCAGAGGCAGGGAATCAGATGTGCGGAATCAGAGATGGGGAATCAGAGGCAGCGAATCAGAGGCGGGGAACCAGAAGCGGGGAATCAGAGGCCGGGAATCAGAGGCCGGGAATGAGAGGCCGGGAATCAGAGGCAGGGAATCAGAGGCCGGGAATCAGAGATGGGGAATCAGAGGCGGGGAATCAAACACGGGGAATCAGAGCTGGGGAATCAGAGGCGGGGAATCAGAGTTGGGGAATCAGAGGCGGGGAATCAGATATGGGGAAACAGAGGCGGGGAATCAGAGGCGGGGAATCAGAGGCGAAGAAACAGAGTTGGGGTATCAGATATGGGGAATCAGAGGTGGGGAATCAGGGGCGGGGTATCAGAGGCTGGGTATCAGACACGGGGATTCAGAGGCGGGGAATCAGAAATGGGGAATCAGAGGCGGGGAATCAGAGGCAGGGAATCAGACGCGGGGAATCAGAGGCGGGGAATCAGAGCCTGGGAATCAGAGGCGGGGAATCAGAGTTCAGGAATCAGAGGCGGGGAATCAGAGTTGGGGAATCAGAGGCGGGGAATCAGATATGGGGAAACAGAGGCGGGGAATCAGAGGCGGGGAAACAGAGGTGGGGAATCTGATATGGGGAATCAGACGTGGCGAACGAAAGGAAGTGAATCAGAGATGGGGAATCAGAGGCGGGGAATCAGAGGCAGGGAATCAGAGGCTGGGAATCAGAGGCAGGGAATCAGATATGGGGATTCAGAGGTGGGGAATCAGAGGTTGGGAATCAGAGGCAGGGAATCGGAGGCAGGGAATCAGAGGCAGGGAATCGGATGTGGGGAATCAGAGGCGGGGAATCAGAGCTGGGGAATCAGAGGCGGGGAATCAGAGTTTGGGAATCAGAGGCGAGGAATTAGATATGGGGAAACAGAGGCGGGGAATCAGAGGTGGGGAAACAGAGCCTGGGAATCAGAGGCGGGGAATCAAGTTGGGGAATCAGAGGCTGGGAATCAGATATGGGGAATCAGAGGCGGGGAATCAGAGGCGCGGAATGAGAGGCGGGGAATCAGATATGGGGAATCAGAGGTGGGGAATCAGGGGCGGGGTATCAGAGGCTGGGTATCAGACACGGGGATTCACAGGCGGGGAATCAGAGATGGGGAATCAGAGGCGGGAATCAGAGGCAGGGAATCATACGCGGGGAATCAGAGGCTGGGAATCAGAGTCCAGGAATCAGAGGCGGGGAATCAGAGTTGGGGAATCAGAGGCGGGGAATCAGATATGGGGAAACAGAGGCGGGGAATCAGAGGCCGGGAAACAGAGGCGGGGAATCTGATATGGGGAATCAGAGGTGGCGAATGAAAGGAAGTGAATCAGAGATGGGGAATCAGAGGCGGGGAATCAGAGGCAGGGAATCAAACACGTTGAATCAGAGTCGGGTAATCAGAGCTGGAGAATCAGAGGCGGGGAATCAGAGTTGGGGAATCAGAGGCGGGGAATCAGATATGGGGAAACAGAGGCGGGGAATCAGAGGCAGGGAAACAGAGGTGGGGAATCAGAAATGGGGAATCAGAGGTAGGGAATCAGAGGTTGGGAAACAGAGGCAGGGAATCAGAGACAGGGAATCAGATGTGCGGAATCAGAGATGGAAAATTAGAGGCAGCGAAAAAGAGGCGGGGAACCAGAGGCGGGGAATCAAAGGCCGGGAATCAGAGGCCGGGAATGAGAGGCCGGGAATCAGAGGCGGGGAATCAGAGATGGGGAATCAGAGGCGGGGAATCAAACACGGGAAATCAGAGCTGGGGAATCAGAGTCGGGGAATCAGAGTTGGGGAGTCAGATATGGGGAATCAGAGGTGGGGAATCAGGGGCGGGGAATCAGTGGCAGGGAATCAGAGGCGGGGAATCAGAGGCGGGGAATCAGAGGCAGGGAATCAGACACGGGGAATCAGAGGCGGGGAATCAGAGATGGGGAATCAGAGGCGGTGAATCAGAGGCAGGCAATCAGATGCCGGGAATCAGAGGCGGGGAATCAGAGCTGGGGAATCAGAGGCGGGGAATCAGAGTTGGGGAATCAGAGGCGGGGAATCAGATATGGTGAATCAGAGGTGGGGAATCAGAGGTTGTGAATCAGAGATGGGGAATCACAGGCGGGAAATCAGAGGCAGGGGATCAGAGGTGGGGAATCAGAGGCGGGGAATCAGAGCTGGGGAATCAGAGGCAGGGAATCAGAGTTTGGGATTCAGAGGCGGGGAATCAGAGGCGGGGAATCAGATATGTGGAAACAGAGGCGGGGAATTAGAGGCGGGCAAACAGAGGCGGGGAATCAGATATGGGGAATCAGAGGTGGGGAATCAGAGGTTGTGAATCAGAGATGGGGAATCACAGGCGGGAAATCAGAGGCAGGGAATCAGAACTGGGGAATCAGAGGCGGGGAATCAGAGCTGGGGAATCAGAGGCAGGGAATCAGAGTTGGGGATTCAGAGGCGGGGAATCAGAGCTGGGGAATCAGAGGCGGGGAATCAGAGGCAGGGAATCAGAGGCGGGGTATCAGAGGCAGGGAATCAGATATGGGGATTCAGAGGTGGGGAATCAGAGGTTGGGAATCAGAGGCAGGGAATCGGAGGCAGGGAATCAGAGGCAGGGAATCAGATGTGGGGAATCAGAGGCGGGGAATCAGAGCTGGGGAATCAGAGTCGGGGAATCAGAATTTGGGAATCAGAGGCGGGGAATTAGATATGGGGAAACAGAGGCGGGGAATCAGAGGCGGGGAATCAGATATGGGGAATCAGAGGCGGGGAATCAGAGGCGCGGAAAGAGAGGCGGGGAATCAGATATGGGGAATCAGAGGTGGGGAATCAGATATGGGGAAACAGAGGCGGGGAATCAGAGGCGGGGAAACAGAGGCGGGGAATCTGATATGGGGAATCAGAGGTGGCGAATGAAAGGCGGTGAATCAGAGATGGGGAATCAGAGGCGGGGAATCAGAGGCAGGGAATCAAACACGAGGAATCAGAGGTGGGAATCAGAGCTGGGGAATCAGAGGCGGGAAATCAGAGTTGGGGAATCAGAGGCGGGGAATCAGATATGGGGAAACAGAGGTGGGGAATCAGAGGCAGGGAAACAGAGGTTGGGATTCAGATATGGGGAATCAGAGGTGGGGAATCAGAGGTTGGGAAACAGAGGCAGGGAATCAGAGGCGGGGAGTCAGAGGCGGGGAATCAGAGGCAGGGAATCAGATGTGCGGAATCAGAGATGGGGAATCAGAGGAAGCGAATCAGAGGCGGGGAACCAGAGGCGGGGAATCAGAGGCCGGGAATCAGAGGCCGGGAATGAGAGGCCGGGAATCAGAGGCCGGGAATCAGAGGCCGGGAATGAGAGGCCGGGGAATCAGAGGCGGGGAATCAGAGATGGGGAATCAGAGGCGGGGAATCAAACACGGGGAATCAGAGCTGGGGAATCAGAGGCGGGGAATCAGAGTTGGGGAATCAGATATGGGGAATCAGAGGTGGGGAATCAGGGGCGGGGAATCAGTGGCAGGGAATCAGAGGCGGGGAATCAGAGGCGGGGAATCAGAGGCAGGGAATCAGACACGGGGAATCAGAGGCGGGGAATCAGAGATGGGGAATCAGAGGCGGTGAATCAGAGGCAGGGAATCGGATGCCGGGAATCAGAGGCGGGGAATCAGAGCTGGGGAATCAGAGGCGGGGAATCAGAGTTGGGGAATCAGAGGCGGGGAATCAGATATGGTGAATCAGAGGTGGGGAATCAGAGGTTGTGAATCAGAGATGGGGAATCACAGGCGGGAAATCAGAGGCAGGGGATCAGAGGTGGGGAATCAGAGGCGGGGAATCAGAGCTGGGGAATCAGAGGCAGGGAATCAGAGTTTGGGATTCAGAGGCGGGGAATCAGAGGCGGGGAATCAGATATGTGGAAACAGAGGCGGGGAATTAGAGGCGGGCAAACAGAGGCGGGGAATCAGATATGGGGAATCAGAGGTGGGGAATCAGAGGTTGTGAATCAGAGATGGGGAATCACAGGCGGGAAATCAGAGGCAGGGAATCAGAGCTGGGGAATCAGAGGCGGGGAATCAGAGCTGGGGAATCAGAGGCAGGGAATCAGAGTTGGGGATTCAGAGGCGGGGAATCAGAGCTGGGGAATCAGAGGCGGGGAATCAGAGGCAGGGAATCAGAGGCGGGGTATCAGAGGCAGGGAATCAGATATGGGGATTCAGAGGTGGGGAATCAGAGGTTGGGAATCAGAGGCAGGGAATCGGAGGCAGGGAATCAGAGGCAGGGAATCAGATGTGGGGAATCGAAGGCGGGGAATCAGAGCTGGGGAATCAGAGTCGGGGAATCAGAATTTGGGAATCAGAGGCGGGGAATTAGATATGGGGAAACAGAGGCGGGGAATCAGTAGGCGGGGAATCAGATATGGGGAATCAGAGGCGGGGAATCAGAGGCGCGGAAAGAGAGGCGGGGAATCAGATATGGGCAATCAGAGGTGGGGAATCAGATATGGGGAAACAGATGCGGGGAATCAGAGGCGGGGAAACAGAGGCGGGGAATCTGATATGGGGAATCAGAGGTGGCGAATGAAAGGCGGTGAATCAGAGATGGGGAATCAGAGGCGGGGAATCAGAGGCAGGGAACCAAACATGGGGAATCAGAGGTGGGGAATCAGAGCTGGGGAGTCAGAGGCGGGAAATCAGAGTTGGGGAATCAGAGGCGGGGAATCAGATATGGGGAAACAGAGGTGGGGAATCAGAGGCAGGGAAACAGAGGTTGGGATTCAGATATGGGGAATCAGAGGTGGGGAATCAGAGGTTGGGAAACAGAGGCAGGGAATCAGAGGCGGGGAGTCAGAGGCGGGGAATCAGAGGCAGGGAATCAGATGTGCGGAATCAGAGATGGGGAATCAGAGGCAGCGAATCAGAGGCGGGGAACCAGAGGCGGGGAATCAGAGGCCGGGAATCAGAGGCCGGGAATGAGAGGCCGGGAATCAGAGGCCGGGAATCAGAGGCGGGGAATCAGATATGGGGAATCAGAGGTGGGGAATCAGAGGTTGTGAATCAGAGATGGTGAATCACAGGCGGGAAATCAGAGGCAGGGAATCAGAGCTGGGGAATCAGAGGCGGGGAATCAGAGCTGGGGAATCAGAGGCAGGGAATCAGAGTTGGGGATTCAGAGGCGGGGAATCAGAGCTGGGGAATCAGAGGCGGGGAATCAGAGGCAGGGAATCAGAGGCGGGGTATCAGAGGCAGGGAATCAGATATGGGGATTCAGAGGTGGGGAATCAGAGGTTGGGAATCAGAGGCAGGGAATCGGATGCCGGGAATCAGAGGCGGGGAATCAGAGCTGGGGAATCAGAGGCGGGGAATCAGAGCTGGGGAATCAGAGGCAGGGAATCAGAGTTGGGGAATCAGAGGCGGGGAATCAGATATGGTGAATCAGAGGTGGGGAATCAGAGGTTGTGAATCAGAGATGGGGAATCACAGGCGGGAAATCAGAGGCGGGGAATCAGAGTTGGGGAATCAGATATGGGGAATCAGAGGTGGGGAATCAGGGGCGGGGAATCAGTGGCAGGGAATCAGAGGCGGGGAATCAGAGGCGGGGAATCAGAGGCAGGGAATCAGACACGGGGAATCAGAGGCGGAGAATCAGAGATGGGGAATCAGAGGCGGTGAATCAGAGGCAGGCAATCAGATGCCGGGAATCAGAGGCGGGGAATCAGAGCTGGGGAATCAGAGGCGGGGAATCAGAGTTGGGGAATCAGAGGCGGGGAATCAGATATGGTGAATCAGAGGTGGGGAATCAGAGGTTGTGAATCAGAGATGGGGAATCACAGGCGGGAAATCAGAGGCAGGGGATCAGAGGTGGGGAATCAGAGGCGGGGAATCAGAGCTGGGGAATCAGAGGCAGGGAATCAGAGTTTGGGATTCAGAGGCGGGGAATCAGAGGCGGGGAATCAGATATGTGGAAACAGAGGCGGGGAATTAGAGGCGGGCAAACAGAGGCGGGGAATCAGAGGTTGTGAATCAGAGATGGGGAATCACAGGCGGGAAATCAGAGGCAGGGAATCAGAGCTGGGGAATCAGAGGCGGGGAATCAGAGCTGGGGAATCAGAGGCAGGGAATCAGAGTTGGGGATTAAGAGGCGGGGAATCAGAGCTGGGGAATCAGAGGCGGGGAATCAGAGGCAGGGAATCAGAGGCGGGGTATCAGAGGCAGGGAATCAGATATGGGGATTCAGAGGTGGGGAATCAGAGGTTGGGAATCAGAGGCAGGGAATCGGAGGCAGGGAATCAGAGGCAGGGAATCAGATGTGGGGAATCAGAGGCGGGGAATCAGAGCTGGGGAATCAGAGTCGGGGAATCAGAATTTGGGAATCAGAGGCGGGGAATTAGATATGGGGAAACAGAGGCGGGGAATCAGAGGCGGGGAATCAGATATGGGGAATCAGAGGCGGGGAATCAGAGGCGCGGAAAGAGAGGCGGGGAATCAGATATGGGGAATCAGAGGTGGGGAATCAGATATGGGGAAACAGAGGCGGGGAATCAGAGGCAGGGAAACAGAGGCGGGGAATCTGATATGGGGAATCAGAGGTGGCGAATGAAAGGCGGTGAATCAGAGATGGGGAATCAGAGGCGGGGAATCAGAGGCAGGGAATAAAACATGGGGAATCAGAGGTGGGGAATCAGAGCTGGGGAATCAGAGGCGGGAAATCAGAGTTGGGGAATCAGAGGCGGGGAATCAGATATGGGGAAACAGAGGTGGGGAATCAGAGGCAGGGAAACAGAGGTTGGGATTCAGATATGGGGAATCAGAGGTGGGGAATCAGAGGTTGGGAAACAGATGCAGGGAATCAGAGGCGGGGAGTCAGAGGCGGGGAATCAGAGGCAGGGAATCAGATGTGCGGAATCAGAGATGGGGAATCAGAGGCAGCGAATCAGAGGCGGGGAACCAGAGGCGGGGAATCAGAGGCCGGGAATCAGAGGCCGGGAATGAGAGGCCGGGAATCAGAGGCCGGGAATCAGAGGCCGGGAATGAGAGGCCGGGGAATCAGAGGCGGGGAATCAGAGATGGGGAATCAGAGGCGGGGAATCAAACACGGGGAATCAGAGCTGGGGAATCAGAGGCGGGGAATCAGAGTTGGGGAATCAGATATGGGGAATCAGAGGTGGGGAATCAGGGGCGGGGAATCAGTGGCAGGGAATCAGAGGCGGGGAATCAGAGGCGGGGAATCAGAGGCAGGGAATCAGACACCGGGAATCAGAGGCGGGGAATCAGAGATGGGGAATCAGAGGCGGTGAATCAGAGGCAGGGAATCGGATGCCGGGAATCAGAGGCGGGGAATCAGAGCTGGGGAATCAGAGGCGGGGAATCAGAGGCGGGGAATCAGAGGCGGGGAATCAGATATGGTGAATCAGAGGTGGGGAATCAAAGGTTGTGAATCAGAGATGGGGAATCACAGGCGGGAAATCAGAGGCAGGGGATCAGAGGTGGGGAATCAGAGGCGGGGAATCAGAGCTGGGGAATCAGAGGCAGGGAATCAGAGTTTGGGATTCAGAGGCGGGGAATCAGAGGCAGGGAATCAGATATGTGGAAACAGAGGCGGGGAATTAGAGGCGGGCAAACAGAGGCGGGGAATCAGATATGGGGAATCAGAGGTGGGGAATCAGAGGTTGTGAATCAGAGATGGGGAATCACAGGCGGGAAATCAGAGGCAGGGAATCAGAGCTGGGGAATCAGAGGCGGGGAATCAGAGCTGGGGAATCAGAGGCAGGGAATCAGAGTTGGGGATTCAGAGGCGGGGAATCAGAGCTGGGGAATCAGAGGCGGGGAATAAGAGGCAGGGAATCAGAGGCGGGGTATCAGAGGCAGGGAATCAGATATGGGGATTCAGAGGTGGGGTATCAGAGGTTGGGAATCAGAGGCAGGGAATCGGAGGCAGGGA
Organism: Narcine bancroftii; assembly: GCF_036971445.1. Taxonomy (NCBI): domain Eukaryota; kingdom Metazoa; phylum Chordata; class Chondrichthyes; order Torpediniformes; family Narcinidae; genus Narcine; species Narcine bancroftii. Next base: position 59,033,127 of record NC_091474.1, read on the forward strand.
ATCAGATGTGGGGAATCAGAGGCGGGGAACAGAGCTGGGGAATCAGAGGCGGGGAATCAGAGGCAGGGAATCAGAGGCGGGGTATCAGAGGCAGGGAATCAGATATGGGGATTCAGAGGTGGGGAATCAGAGGTTGGGAATCGGAGGCAGGGAATCGGAGGCAGGGAATCAGAGGCAGGGAATCAGATGTGGGGAATCAGAGGCGGGGAATCAGAGCTGGGGAATCAGAGTCGGGGAATCAGAATTTGGGAATCAGAGGCGGGGAATTAGATATGGGGAAACAGAGGCGGGGAATCAGAGGCGGGGAATCAGATATGGGGAATCAGAGGCGGGGAATCAGAGGTGCGGAAAGAGAGGCGGGGAATCAGATATGGGGAATCAGAGGTGGGGAATCAGATATGGGGAAACAGGGGCGGGGAATCAGAGGCGGGGAAACAGAGGCGGGGAATCTGATATGGGGAATCAGAGGTGGCGAATGAAAGGCGGTGAATCAGAGATGGGGAATCAGAGGCGGGGAATCAGAGGCAGGGAATCAAACATGGGGAATCAGAGGTGGGGAATCAGAGCTGGGGAATCAGAGGCGGGAAATCAGAGTTGGGGAATCAGAGGCGGGGAATCAGATATGGGGAAACAGAGGTGGGGAATCAGAGGCAGGAAAACAGAGGTTGGGATTCAGATATGGGGAATCAGAGGTGGGGAATCAGAGGTTGGGAAACAGAGGCAGGGAATCAGAGGCGGGGAGTCAGAGGCGGGGAATCAGAGGCAGGGAATCAGATGTGCGGAATCAGAGATGGGGAATCAGAGGCAGCGAATCAGAGGCGGGGAACCAGAGGCGGGAAATCAGAGGCCGGGAATCAGAGGCCGGATATGAGAGGCCGGGAATCAGAGGCCGGGAATCAGAGGCCGGGAATGAGAGGCCGGGGAATCAGAGGCGGGGAATCAGAGATGGGGAATCAGAGGCGGGGAATCAAACACGGGGAATCAGAGCTGGGGAATCAGAGGCGGGGAATCAGAGTTGGGGAATCAGATATGGGGAATCAGAGGTGGGGAATCAGGGGCGGGGAATCAGTGGCAGGGAATCAGAGGCGGGGAATCAGAGGCGGGGAATCAGAGGCAGGGAATCAGACACGGGGAATCAGAGGCGGGGAATCAGAGATGGGGAATCAGAGGCGGTGAATCAGAGGCAGGGAATCGGATGCCGGGAATCAGAGGCGGGGAATCAGAGCTGGGGAATCAGAGGCGGGGAATCAGAGGCGGGGAATCAGAGGCGGGGAATCAGATATGGTGAATCAGAGGTGGGGAATCAGAGGTTGTGAATCAGAGATGGGGAATCACAGGCGGGAAATCAGAGGCAGGGGATCAGAGGTGGGGAATCAGAGGCGGGGAATACGAGCTGGGGAATCAGAGGCAGGGAATCAGAGTTTGGGATTCAGAGGCGGGGAATCAGAGGCAGGGAATCAGATATGTGGAAACAGAGGCGGGGAATTAGAGGCGGGCAAACAGAGGCGGGGAATCAGATATGGGGAATCAGAGGTGGGGAATCAGAGGTTGTGAATCAGAGATGGGGAATCACAGGCGGGAAATCAGAGGCAGGGAATCAGAGCTGGGGAATCAGAGGCGGGGAATCAGAGCTGGGGAATCAGAGGCAGGGAATCAGAGTTGGGGATTCAGAGGCGGGGAATCAGAGCTGGGGAATCAGAGGCGGGGAATAAGAGGCAGGGAATCAGAGGCGGGGTATCAGAGGCAGGGAATCAGATATGGGGATTCAGAGGTGGGGTATCAGAGGTTGGGAATCAGAGGCAGGGAATCGGAGGCAGGGAATCAGATGTGGGGAATCAGAGGCGGGGAATCAGAGCTGGGGAATCAGAGGCGGGGACTCAGAGGCAGGGAATCAGAGGCGGGGTATCAGAGGCAGGGAATCAGATATGGGGATTCAGAGGTGGGGAATCAGAGGTTGGGAATCGGAGGCAGGGAATCGGAGGCAGGGAATCAGAGGCAGGGAATCAGATGTGGGGAATCAGAGGCGGGGAATCAGAGCTGGGGAATCAGAGTCGGGGAATCAGAATTTGGGAATCAGAGGCGGGGAATTAGATATGGGGAAACAGAGGCGGGGAATCAGAGGCGGGGAATCAGATATGGGGAATCAGAGGCGGGGAATCAGAGGCGCGGAAAGAGAGGCGGGGAATCAGATATGGGGAATCAGAGGTGGGGAATCAGATATGGGGAAACAGGGGCGGGGAATCAGAGGCGGGGAAACAGAGGCGGGGAATCTGATATGGGGAATCAGAGGTGGCGAATGAAAGGCGGTGAATCAGAGATGGGGAATCAGAGGCGGGGAATCAGAGGCAGGGAATCAAACATGGGGAATCAGAGGTGGGGAATCAGAGCTGGGGAATCAGAGGCGGGAAATCAGAGTTGGGGAATCAGAGGCGGGGAATCAGATATGGGGAAACAGAGGTGGGGAATCAGAGGCAGGGAAACAGAGGTTGGGATTCAGATATGGGGAATCAGAGGTGGGGAATCAGAGGTTGGGAAACAGAGGCAGGGAATCAGAGGCGGGGAGTCAGAGGCGGGGAATCAGAGGCAGGGAATCAGATGTGCGGAATCAGAGATGGGGAATCAGAGGCAGCGAATCAGAGGCGGGGAACCAGAGGCGGGGAATCAGAGGCCGGGAATCAGAGGCCGGGTATGAGAGGCCGGGAATCAGAGGCCGGGAATCAGAGGCCGGGAATGAGAGGCCGGGGAATCAGAGGCGGGGAATCAGAGATGGGGAATCAGAGGCGGGGAATCAAACACGGGGAATCAGAGCTGGGGAATCAGAGGCGGGGAATCAGAGTTGGGGAATCAGATATGGGGAATCAGAGGTGGGGAATCAGGGGCGGGGAATCAGTGGCAGGGAATCAGAGGCGGGGAATCAGAGGCGGGGAATCAGAGGCAGGGAATCAGACACGGGGAATCAGAGGCGGGGAATCAGAGATGGGGAATCAGAGGCGGTGAATCAGAGGCAGGGAATCGGATGCCGGGAATCAGAGGCGGGGAATCAGAGCTGGGGAATCAGAGGCGGGGAATCAGAGTTGGGGAATCAGAGGCGGGGAATCAGATATGGTGAATCAGAGGTGGGGAATCAGAGGTTGTGAATCAGAGATGGGGAATCACAGGCGGGAAATCAGAGGCAGGGGATCAGAGGTGGGGAATCAGAGGCGGGAAATCAGAGCTGGGGAATCAGAGGCAGGGAATCAGAGTTTGGGATTCAGAGGCGGGGAATCAGAGGCAGGGAATCAGATATGTGGAAACAGAGGCGGGGAATTAGAGGCGGGCAAACAGAGGCGGGGAATCAGATATGGGGAATCAGAGGTGGGGAATCAGAGGTTGTGAATCAGAGATGGGGAATCACAGGCGGGAAATCAGAGGCAGGGAATCAGAGGCAGGGAATCAGAGTCGGGGAATCAGAGGCAGGGAATCAGATACGGGGAATCAGAGGTGGGGAATGAGAGATGGGGAATCAGAGGCGGGGAATCAGAGGCAGGGAATCAGACGCGGGGAATCAGAGGCGGGGAATCAGAGGCGGGGAATCAGAGGTGCAGAAACAGAGTTGGGGTATCAGATATGGGGAATCAGAGGTGGGGAATCAGGGGCGGGGTATCAGAGGCTGGGTATCAGACACGGGGATTCAGAGGCGGGGAATCAGAGCCTGGGAATCAGAGGCGGGGAATCAAGTTGGGGAATCAGAGGCTGGGAATCAGATATGGGGAATCAGAGGCGGGGAATCAGAGGCGCGGAATGAGAGGCGGGGAATCAGATATGGGGAATCAGAGGTGGGGAATCAGGGGCGGGGTATCAGAGGCTGGGTATCAGACACGGGGATTCAGAGGCGGGGAATCAGAGATGGGGAATCAGAGGCGGGAATCAGAGGCAGGGAATCATACGCGGGGAATCAGAGGCTGGGAATCAGAGTCCAGGAATCAGAGGCGGGGAATCAGAGTTGGGGAATCAGAGGCGGGGAATCAGATATGGGGAAACAGAGGCGGGGAATCAGAGGCCGGGAAACAGAGGCGGGGAATCTGATATGGGGAATCAGAGGTGGCGAATGAAAGGAAGTGAATCAGAGATGGGGAATCAGAGGCGGGGAATCAGAGGCGGGGAATCAAACACGTTGAATCAGAGTCGGGGAATCAGAGCTGGAGAATCAGAGGCGGGGAATCAGAGTTGGGGAATCAGAGGCGGGGAATCAGATATGGGGAAACAGAGGCGGGGAATCAGAGGCAGGGAAACAGAGGTGGGGAATCAGAAATGGGGAATCAGAGGTAGGGAATCAGAGGTTGGGAAACAGAGGCAGGGAATCAGAGACAGGGAATCAGATGTGCGGAATCAGAGATGGAAAATCAGAGGCAGCGAAAAAGAGGCGGGGAACCAGAGGCGGGGAATCAGAGGCCGGGAATCAGAGGCCGGGAATGAGAGGCCGGGAATCAGAGGCGGGGAATCAGAGATGGGGAATCAGAGGCGGGGAATCAAACACGGGGAATCAGAGCTGGGGAATCAGAGGCGGGGAATCAGAGTTGGGGAATCAGATATGGGGAATCAGAGGTGGGGAATCAGGGGCGGGGAATCAGTGGCAGGGAATCAGAGGCGGGGAATCAGAGGCGGGGAATCAGAGGCAGGGAATCAGACACGGGGAATCAGAGGCGGGGAATCAGAGATGGGGAATCAGAGGCGGTGAATCAGAGGCAGGCAATCAGATGCCGGGAATCAGAGGCGGGGAATCAGAGCTGGGGAATCAGAGGCGGGGAATCAGAGTTGGGGAATCAGAGGCGGGGAATCAGATATGGGGAATCAGAGGTGGGGAATCAGAGGTTGTGAATCAGAGATGGGGAATCACAGGCGGGAAATCAGAGGCAGGGAATCAGAGCTGGGGAATCAGAGGCGGGGAATCAGAGCTGGGGAATCAGAGGCAGGGAATCAGAGTTGGGGATTCAGAGGCGGGGAATCAGAGCTGGGGAATCAGAGGCGGGGAATCAGAGGCAGGGAATCAGAGGCGGGGTATCAGAGGCAGGGAATCAGATATGGGGATTCAGAGGTGGGGAATCAGAGGTTGGGAATCAGAGGCAGGGAATCGGAGGCAGGGAATCAGAGGCAGGGAATCAGATGTGGGGAATCAGAGGCGGGGAATCAGATCTGGGGAATCAGAGTCGTGGAATCAGAATTTGGGAATCAGAGGCGGGGAATTAGATATGGGGAAACAGAGGCGGGGAATCAGAGGCGGGGAATCAGATATGGGGAATCAGAGCTGGGGAATCAGAGGCGGGGAATCAGAGTTGGGGAATCAGAGGCGGGGAATCAAACACGGGGAATCAGAGCTGGGGAATCAGAGGCGGGGAATCAGAGTTGGGGAATCAGATATGGGGAATCAGAGGTGGGGAATCAGGGGCGGGGAATCAGTGGCAGGGAATCAGAGGCGGGGAATCAGAGGCGGGGAATCAGAGGCAGGGAATCAGACACGGGGAATCAGAGGCGGGGAATCAGAGATGGGGAATCAGAGGCGGTGAATCAGAGGCAGGGAATCGGATGCCGGGAATCAGAGGCGGGGAATCAGAGCTGGGGAATCAGAGGCGGGGAATCAGAGTTGGGGAATCAGAGGCGGGGAATCAGATATGGTGAATCAGAGGTGGGGAATCAGAGGTTGTGAATCAGAGATGGGGAATCACAGGCGGGAAATCAGAGGCAGGGGATCAGAGGTGGGGAATCAGAGGCGGGAAATCAGAGCTGGGGAATCAGAGGCAGGGAATCTGAGTTTGGGATTCAGAGGCGGGGAATCAGAGGCAGGGAATCAGATATGTGGAAACAGAGGCGGGGAATTAGAGGCGGGCAAACAGAGGCGGGGAATCAGATATGGGGAATCAGAGGTGGGGAATCAGAGGTTGTGAATCAGAGATGGGGAATCACAGGCGGGAAATCAGAGGCAGGGAATCAGAGGCAGGGAATCAGAGTCGGGGAATCAGAGGCAGGGAATCAGATACGGGGAATCAGAGGTGGGGAATGAGAGATGGGGAATCAGAGGCGGGGAATCAGAGGCAGGGAATCAGACGCGGGGAATCAGAGGCGGGGAATCAGAGGCGGGGAATCAGAGGTGCAGAAACAGAGTTGGGGTATCAGATATGGGGAATCAGAGGTGGGGAATCAGGGGCGGGGTATCAGAGGCTGGGTATCAGACACGGGGATTCAGAGGCGGGGAATCAGAGCCTGGGAATCAGAGGCGGGGAATCAAGTTGGGGAATCAGAGGCTGGGAATCAGATATGGGGAATCAGAGGCGGGGAATCAGAGGCGCGGAATGAGAGGCGGGGAATCAGATATGGGGAATCAGAGGTGGGGAATCAGGGGCGGGGTATCAGAGGCTGGGTATCAGACACGGGGATTCAGAGGCGGGGAATCAGAGATGGGGAATCAGAGGCGGGAATCAGAGGCAGGGAATCATACGCGGGGAATCAGAGGCTGGGAATCAGAGTCCAGGAATCAGAGGCGGGGAATCAGAGTTGGGGAATCAGAGGCGGGGAATCAGATATTGGGAAACAGAGGCGGGGAATCAGAGGCCGGGAAACAGAGGCGGGGAATCTGATATGGGGAATCAGAGGTGGCGAATGAAAGGAAGTGAATCAGAGATGGGGAATCAGAGGCGGGGAATCAGAGGCGGGGAATCAAACACGTTGAATCAGAGTCGGGGAATCAGAGCTGGAGAATCAGAGGCGGGGAATCAGAGTTGGGGAATCAGAGGCGGGGAATCAGATATGGGGAAACAGAGGCGGGGAATCAGAGGCAGGGAAACAGAGGTGGGGAATCAGAAATGGGGAATCAGAGGTAGGGAATCAGAGGTTGGGAAACAGAGGCAGGGAATCAGAGACAGGGAATCAGATGTGCGGAATCAGAGATGGAAAATCAGAGGCAGCGAAAAAGAGGCGGGGAACCAGAGGCGGGGAATCAGAGGCCGGGAATCAGAGGCCGGGAATGAGAGGCCGGGAATCAGAGGCGGGGAATCAGAGATGGGGAATCAGAGGCGGGGAATCAAACACGGGGAATCAGAGCTGGGGAATCAGAGGCGGGGAATCAGAGTTGGGGAATCAGATATGGGGAATCAGAGGTGGGGAATCAGGGGCGGGGAATCAGTGGCAGGGAATCAGAGGCGGGGAATCAGAGGCGGGGAATCAGAGGCAGGGAATCAGACACGGGGAATCAGAGGCGGGGAATCAGAGATGGGGAATCAGAGGCGGTGAATCAGAGGCAGGCAATCAGATGCCGGGAATCAGAGGCGGGGAATCAGAGCTGGGGAATCAGAGGCGGGGAATCAGAGTTGGGGAATCAGAGGCGGGGAATCAGATATGGGGAATCAGAGGTGGGGAATCAGAGGTTGTGAATCAGAGATGGGGAATCACAGGCGGGAAATCAGAGGCAGGGAATCAGAGCTGGGGAATCAGAGGCGGGGAATCAGAGCTGGGGAATCAGAGGCAGGGAATCAGAGTTGGGGATTCAGAGGCGGGGAATCAGAGCTGGGGAATCAGAGGCGGGGAATCAGAGGCAGGGAATCAGAGGCGGGGTATCAGAGGCAGGGAATCAGATATGGGGATTCAGAGGTGGGGAATCAGAGGTTGGGAATCAGAGGCAGGGAATCGGAGGCAGGGAATCAGAGGCAGGGAATCAGATGTGGGGAATCAGAGGCGGGGAATCAGAGCTGGGGAATCAGAGTCGTGGAATCAGAATTTGGGAATCAGAGGCGGGGAATTAGATATGGGGAAACAGAGGCGGGGAATCAGAGGCGGGGAATCAGATATGGGGAATCAGAGGCGGGGAATCAGAGGCGCGGAAAGAGAGGCGGGGAATCAGATATGGGGAATCAGAGGTGGGGAATCAGATATGGGGAAACAGAGGCGGGGAATCAGAGGCGGGGAAACAGAGGCGGGGAATCTGATATGGGGAATCAGAGGTGGCGAATGAAAGGCGGTGAATCAGAGATGGGGAATCAGAGGCGGGGAATCAGAGGCAGGGAATCAAACATGGGGAATCAGAGGTGGGGAATCAGAGCTGGGGAATCAGAGGCGGGAAATCAGAGTTGGGGAATCAGAGGCGGGGAATCAGATATGGGGAAACAGAGGTGGGGAATCAGAGGCAGGGAAACAGAGGTTGGGATTTAGATATGGGGAATCAGAGGTGGGGAATCAGAGGTTGGGAAACAGAGGCAGGGAATCAGAGGCGGGGAGTCAGAGGCGGGGAATCAGAGGCAGGGAATCAGATGTGCGGAATCAGAGATGGGGAATCAGAGGCAGCGAATCAGAGGCGGGGAACCAGAGGCGGGGAATCAGAGGCCGGGAATCAGAGGCCGGGAATGAGAGGCCGGGAATCAGAGGCCGGGAATCAGAGGCCGGGAATGAGAGGCCGGGGAATCAGAGGCGGGGAATCAGAGATGGGGAATCAGAGGCGGGGAATCAAACACGGGGAATCAGAGCTGGGGAATCAGAGGCGGGGAATCAGAGTTGGGGAATCAGATATGGGGAATCAGAGGTGGGGAATCAGGGGCAGGGAATCAGAGGCGGGGAATCAGAGGCGGGGAATCAGAGGCAGGGAATCAGACACGGGGAATCAGAGGCGGGGAATCAGAGATGGGGAATCAGAGGCGGTGAATCAGAGGCAGGGAATCGGATGCCGGGAATCAGAGGCGGGGAATCAGAGCTGGGGAATCAGAGGCGGGGAATCAGAGGCGGGGAATCAGAGGCGGGGAATCAGATATGTTGAATCAGAGGTGGGGAATCAGAGGTTGTGAATCAGAGATGGGGAATCACAGGCGGGAAATCAGAGGCAGGGGATCAGAGGTGGGGAATCAGAGGCGGGGAATCAGAGGCGGGGAATCAGAGGCAGGGAATCAGAGGCAGGGAATCAGAGGCGGGGAATCAGAGGCAGGGAATCAGATATGTGGAAACAGGGGCGGGGAATTAGAGGCGGGCAAACAGAGGTGGGGAATCAGATATGGGGAATCAGAGGTGGGGAATCAGAGGTTGTGAATCAGAGATGGGGAATCACAGGCGGGAAATCAGAGGCAGGGAATCAGAGCTGGGGAATCAGAGGCGGGGAATCAGAGCTGGGGAATCAGAGGCAGGGAATCAGAGTTGGGGATTCAGAGGCGGGGAATCAGAGCTGGGGAATCAGAGGCGGGGAATAAGAGGCAGGGAATCAGAGGCGGGGTATCAGAGGCAGGGAATCAGATATGGGGATTCAGAGGTGGGGTATCAGAGGTTGGGAATCAGAGGCAGGGAATCGGAGGCAGGGAATCAAAGGCAGGGAATCAGATGTGGGGAATCAGAGGCGGGGAATCAGAGCTGGGGAATCAGAGTCGGGGAATCAGAATTTGGGAATCAGAGGCGGGGAATTAGATATGGGGAAACAGAGGCAGGGAATCAGAGGCGGGGAATCAGATATGGGGAATCAGAGGCGGGGAATCAGAGGCGCGGAAAGAGAGGCGGGGAATCAGATATGGGGAATCAGAGGTGGGGAATCAGATATGGGGAAACAGAGGCGGGGAATCAGAGGCGGGGAAACAGAGGCGGGGAATCTGATATGGGAATCAGAGGTGGCGAATGAAAGGCGGTGAATCAGAGATGGGGAATCAGAGGCGGGGAATCAGAGGCAGGGAATCAAACACGGGGAATCAGAGGTGGGGAATCAGAGCTGGGGAATCAGAGGCGGGAAATCAGAGTTGGGGAATCAGAGGCAGGGAATCAGAGGCGGGGAATCAAACACGTTGAATCAGAGTCGGGGAATCAGAGCTGGAGAATCAGAGGAGGGGAATCAGAGTTGGGGAATCAGAGGCGGGGAATCAGATATGGGGAAACAGAGGCGGGGAATCAGAGGCAGGGAAACAGAGGTGGGGAATCAGAAATGGGGAATCAGAGGCGGGTAATTAGATATGGGGAAACAGAGGCGGGGAATCAGAGGCGGGGAATCTGATATGGGGAATCAGAGGCGGGGAATCAGAGGCGCGGAAAGAGAGGCGGGGAATCAGATATGGGGAATCAGAGGTGGGGAATCAGATATGGGGAAACAGAGGCGGGGAATCAGAGGCGGGGAAACAGAGGCGGGGAATCTGATATGGGGAATCAGAGGTGGCGAATGAAAGGCGGTGAATCAGAGATGGGGAATCAGAGGCGGGGAATCAGAGGCAGGGAATCAAACATGGGGAATCAGAGGTGGGGAATCAGAGCTGGGGAATCAGAGGCGGGAAATCAGAGTTGGGGAATCAGAGGCGGGGAATCAGATATGGGGAAACAGAGGTGGGGAATCAGAGGCAGGGAAACAGAGGTTGGGATTCAGATATGGGGAATCAGAGGTGGGGAATCAGAGGTTGGGAAACAGAGGCAGGGAATCAGAGGCGGGGAGTCAGAGGCGGGGAATCAGAGGCAGGGAATCTGATGTGCGGAATCAGAGATGGGGAATCAGAGGCAGCGAATCAGAGGCGGGGAACCAGAGGCGGGGAATCAGAGGCCGGGAATGAGAGGCCGGGAATGAGAGGCCGGGAATCAGAGGCCGGGAATCAGAGGCCGGGAATGAGAGGCCGGGGAATCAGAGGCGGGGAATCAGAGATGGGGAATCAGAGGCGGGGAATCAAACACGGGGAATCAGAGCTGGGGAATCAGAGGCGGGGAATCAGAGTTGGGGAATCAGATATGGGGAATCAGAGGTGGGGAATCAGGGGCGGGGAATCAGTGGCAGGGAATCAGAGGCGGGGAATCAGAGGCGGGGAATCAGAGGCAGGGAATCAGACACGGGGAATCAGAGGCGGGGAATCAGAGATGGGGAATCAGAGGCGGTGAATCAGAGGCAGGGAATCGGATGCCGGGAATCAGAGGCGGGGAATCAGAGCTGGGGAATCAGAGGCGGGGAATCAGAGGCGGGGAATCAGAGGCGGGGAATCAGATATGGTGAATCAGAGGTGGGGAATCAGAGGTTGTGAATCAGAGATGGGGAATCACAGGCGGGAAATCAGAGGCAGGGGATCAGAGGTGGGGAATCAGAGGCGGGGAATCAGAGCTGGGGAATCAGAGGCAGGGAATCAGAGTTTGGGATTCAGAGGCGGGGAATCAGAGGCAGGGAAACAGATATGTGGAAACAGAGGCGGGGAATTAGAGGCGGGCAAACAGAGGCGGGGAATCAGATATGGGGAATCAGAGGTGGGGAATCAGAGGTTGTGAATCAGAGATGGGGAATCACAGGCGGGAAATCAGAGGCAGGGAATCAGAGCTGGGGAATCAGAGGCGGGGAATCAGAGCTGGGGAATCAGAGGCAGGGAATCAGAGTTGGGGATTCAGAGGCGGGGAATCAGAGCTGGGGAATCAGAGGCGGGGAATAAGAGGCAGGGAATCAGAGGCGGGGTATCAGAGGCAGGGAATCAGATATGGGGATTCAGAGGTGGGGTATCAGAGGTTGGGAATCAGAGGCAGGGAATCGGAGGCAGGGAATCAGAGGCAGGGAATCAGATGTGGGGAATCAGAGGCGGGGAATCAGAGCTGGGGAATCAGAGTCGGGGAATCAGAATTTGGGAATCAGAGGCGGGGAATTAGATATGGGGAAACAGAGGCGGGGAATCAGAGGCGGGGAATCAGATATGGGGAATCAGAGGCGGGGAATCAGAGGCGCGGAAAGAGAGGTGGGGAATCAGAAATGGGGAATCAGAGGTGGGGAATCAGATATGGGGAAACAGAGGCGGGGAATCAGAGGCGGGGAAACAGAGGCGGGGAATCTGATATGGGGAATCAGAGGTGGCGAATGAAAGGCGGTGAATCAGAGATGGGGAATCAGAGGCGGGGAATCAGAGGCAGGGAATCAAACACGGGGAATCAGAGGTGGGGAATCAGAGCTGGGGAATCAGAGGCGGGAAATCAGAGTTGGGGAATCAGAGGCGGGGAATCAGAGGCGGGGAATCAAACACGTTGAATCAGAGTCGGGGAATCAGAGCTGGAGAATCAGAGGCGGGGAATCAGAGTTGGGGAATCAGAGGCGGGGAATCAGATATGGGGAAACAGAGGCGGGGAATCAGAGGCAGGGAAACAGAGGTGGGGAATCAGAAATGGGGAATCAGAGGTAGGGAATCAGAGGTTGGGAAACAGAGGCAGGGAATCAGAGACAGGGAATCAGATGTGCGGAATCAGAGATGGAAAATCAGAGGCAGCGAAAAAGAGGCGGGGAACCAGAGGCGGGGAATCAGAGCCCGGGAATCAGAGGCCGGGAATGAGAGGCCGGGAATCAGGGGCGGGGAATCAGAGATGGGGAATCAGAGGCGGGGAATCAAACACGGGGAATCAGAGCTGGGGAATCAGAGGCGGGGAATCAGAGTTGGGGAATCAGATATGGTGAATCAGAGGTGGGGAATCAGGGGCGGGGAATCAGTGGCAGGGAATCACAGGCGGGGAATCAGAGGCGGGGAATCAGAGGCAGGGAATCAGACACGGGGAATCAGAGGCGGGGAATCAGAGATGGGGAATCAGAGGCGGTGAATCAGAGGCAGGCAATCAGATGCCGGGAATCAGAGGCGGGGAATCAGAGCTGGGGAATCAGAGGCGGGGAATCAGAGTTGGGGAATCAGAGGCGGGGAATCAGATATGGTGAATCAGAGGTGGGGAATCAGAGGTTGTGAATCAGAGATGGGGAATCACAGGCGGGAAATCAGAGGCAGGGGATCAGAGGTGGGGAATCAGAGGCGGGGAATCAGAGCTGGGGAATCAGAGGCAGGGAATCAGAGTTTGGGATTCAGAGGCGGGGAATCAGAGGCGGGGAATCAGATATGTGGAAACAGAGGCGGGGAATTAGAGGCGGGCAAACAGAGGCGGGGAATCAGATATGGGGAATCAGAGGTGGGGAATCAGAGGTTGTGAATCAGAGATGGGGAATCACAGGCGGGAAATCAGAGGCAGGGAATCAGAGCTGGGGAATCAGAGGCGGGGAATCAGAGCTGGGGAATCAGAGGCAGGGAATCAGAGTTGGGGATTCAGAGGCGGGGAATCAGAGCTGGGGAATCAGAGGCGGGGAATCAGAGGCAGGGAATCAGAGGCCGGGTATCAGAGGCAGGGAATCAGATATGGGGATTCAGAGGTGGGGAATCAGAGGTTGGGAATCAGAGGCAGGGAATCGGAGGCAGGGAATCAGAGGCAGGGAATCAGATGTGGGGAATCAGAGGCGGGGAATCAGAGCTGGGGAATCAGAGTCGGGGAATCAGAATTTGGGAATCAGAGGCGGGGAATTAGATATGGGGAAACAGAGGCGGGGAATCAGAGGCGGGGAATCAGATATGGGGAATCAGAGGCGGGGAATCAGAGGCGCGGAAAGAGAGGCGGGGAATCAGATATGGGGAATCAGAGGTGGGGAATCAGATATGGGGAAACAGAGGCGGGGAATCAGAGGCGGGGAAACAGAGGCGGGGAATCTGATATGGGGAATCAGAGGTGGCGAATGAAAGGCGGTGAATCAGAGATGGGGAATCAGAGGCGGGGAATCAGAGGCAGGGAATCAAACATGGGGAATCAGAGGTGGGGAATCAGAGCTGGGGAATCAGAGGCGGGAAATCAGAGTTGGGGAATCAGAGGCGGGGAATCAGATATGGGGAAACAGAGGTGGGGAATCAGAGGCAGGGAAACAGAGGTTGGGATTCAGATATGGGGAATCAGAGGTGGGGAATCAGAGGTTGGGAAACAGAGGCAGGGAATCAGAGGCGGGGAGTCAGAGGCGGGGAATCAGAGGCAGGGAATCAGATGTGCGGAATCAGAGATGGGGAATCAGAGGCAGCGAATCAGAGGCGGGGAACCAGAGGCGGGGAATCAGAGGCCGGGAATCAGAGGCCGGGAATGAGAGGCCGGGAATCAGAGGGCGGGAATCAGAGGCCGGGAATGAGAGGCCGGGGAATCAGAGGCGGGGAATCAGAGATGGGGAATCAGAGGCGGGGAATCAAACACGGGGAATCAGAGCTGGGGAATCAGAGGTGGGGAATCAGAGTTGGGGAATCAGATATGGGGAATCAGAGGTGGGGAATCAGGGGCGGGGAATCAGTGGCAGGGAATCAGAGGCGGGGAATCAGAGGCGGGGAATCAGAGGCAGGGAATCAGACACGGGGAATCAGAGGCGGGGAATCAGAGATGGGGAATCAGAGGCGGTGAATCAGAGGCAGGGAATCGGATGCCGGGAATCGGATGCCGGGAATCAGAGGCGGGGAATCAGAGCTGGGGAATCAGAGGCGGGGAATCAGAGTTGGGGAATCAGATATGGTGAATCAGAGGTGGGGAATCAGAGGTTGTGAATCAGAGATGGGGAATCACAGGCGGGAAATCAGAGGCAGGGGATCAGAGGTGGGGAATCAGAGGCGGGGAATCAGAGCTGGGGAATCAGAGGCAGGGAATCAGAGTTTGGGATTCAGAGGCGGGGAATCAGAGGCAGGGAATCAGATATGTGGAAACAGAGGCGGGGAATTAGAGGCGGGCAAACAGAGGCGGGGAATCAGATATGGGGAATCAGAGGTGGGGAATCAGAGGTTGTGAATCAGAGATGGGGAATCACAGGCGGGAAATCAGAGGCAGGGAATCAGAGCTGGGGAATCAGAGGCGGGGAATCAGAGCTGGGGAATCAGAGGCAGGGAATCAGAGCTGGGGAATCAGAGGCAGGGAATCAGAGGCGGGGTATCAGAGGCAGGGAATCAGATATGGGGATTCAGAGGTGGGGTATCAGAGGTTGGGAATCAGAGGCAGGGAATCGGAGGCAGGGAATCAGAGGCAGGGAATCAGATGTGGGGAATCAGAGGCGGGGAATCAGAGCTGGGGAATCAGAGTCGGGGAATCAGAATTTGGGAATCAGAGGCGGGGAATTAGATATGGGGAAACAGAGGCGGGGAATCAGAGGCGGGGAATCAGATATGGGGAATCAGAGGCGGGGAATCAGAGGCGCGGAAAGAGAGGCGGGGAATCAGATATGGGGAATCAGTGGTGGGGAATCAGATATGGGGAAACAGAGGCGGGGAATCAGAGGCGGGGAAACAGAGGCGGCGAATCTGATATGGGGAATCAGAGGTGGCGAATGAAAGGCGGTGAATCAGAGATGGGGAATCAGAGGCGGGGAATCAGAGGCAGGGAATCAAACACGGGGAATCAGAGGTGGGGAATCAGAGCTGGGGAATCAGAGGCGGGAAATCAGAGTTGGGGAATCAGAGGCGGGGAATCAGATATGTGGAAACAGAGGTGGGGAATCAGAGGCAGGGAAACAGAGGTTGGGATTCAGATATGGGGAATCAGAGGTGGGGAATCAGAGGTAGGGAAACAGAGGCAGGGAATCAGAGGCGGGGAGTCAGAGGCGGGGAATCAGAGGCAGGGAATCAGATGTGCGGAATCAGAGGCGGGGAGTCAGAGGCGGGGAATCAGAGGCAGGGAATCAGATGTGCGGAATCAGAGATGGGGAATCAGAGGCAGCGCATCAGAGGCAGCGAATCAGAGGCGGGGAACCAGAGGCGGGGAATCAGAGGCCGGGAATCAGAGGCCGGGAATGAGAGGCCGGGAATCAGAGGCCGGGAATCAGAGGCCGGGAATCAGAGATGGGGAATCAGAGGCGGGGAATCAGAGCTGGGGAATCAGAGGCGGGGAATCAGAGTTGGGGAATCAGAGGCGGGGAATCAGATATGGGGAAACAGAGGCGGGGAATCAGAGGCGGGGAATCAGAGGCGCAGAAACAGAGTTGGGGTATCAGATATGGGGAATCAGAGGTGGGGAATCAGGGGCGGGGAATCAGATATGGGGAATCAGAGGTGGGGAATCAGGGGCGGGGAATCAGTGGCAGGGAATCAGAGGCAGGGAATCAGAGTCGGGGAATCAGAGGCAGGGAATCAGATACGGGGAATCAGAGGTGGGGAATCAGAGATGGGGAATCAGAGGCGGGGAATCAGAGGCAGGGAATCAGACGCGGGGAATCAGAGGCCGGGAATCAGAGGCCGGGAATGAGAGGCGCAGAAACAGAGTTGGGGTATCAGATATGGGGAATCAGAAGCGGGGAATCAGAGGCGGGGAATCAGAGCTGGGGAATCAGAGGCGGGGAATCAGAGTTGGGGAATCAGAGGCGGGGAATCAGATATGGGGAAACAGAGGCGGGGAATCAGAGGCGGGGAATCAGAGGCGCAGAAACAGAGTTGGGGTATCAGATATGGGGAATCAGAGGTGGGGAATCAGGGGCGGGGAATCAGATATGGGGAATCAGAGGCGGGGAATCAGAGGCGCGGAAAGAGAGGCGGGGAATCAGATATGGGGAATCAGAGGTGGGGAATCAGATATGGGGAAACAGAGGCGGGGAATCAGAGGCGGGGAAACAGAGGTGGGGAATCTGATATGGGGAATCAGAAGTGGCGAATGAAAGGCGGTGAATCAGAGATGGGGAATCAGAGGCGGGGAATCAGAGGCAGGGAATCAAACACGGGGAATCAGAGGTGGGGAATCAGAGCTGGGGTATCAGAGGCGGGGATTCAGAGTTGGGGAATCAGAGG
This sequence comes from Narcine bancroftii, assembly GCF_036971445.1. Taxonomy (NCBI): domain Eukaryota; kingdom Metazoa; phylum Chordata; class Chondrichthyes; order Torpediniformes; family Narcinidae; genus Narcine; species Narcine bancroftii. The sequence continues at coordinate 59,049,668 of NC_091474.1, forward strand.
CGGGGAATCAGAGGCGGGGAATCAGAGCTGGGGAATCAGAGGCGGGGAATCAGAGTTGGGGAATCAGAGGCGGGGAATCAGATATGGGGAAACAGAGGCGGGGAATCAGAGGCGGGGAATCAGAGGCGCAGAAACAGAGTTGGGGTATCAGATATGGGGAATCAGAAGCGGGGAATCAGAGGCGGGGAATCAGAGCTGGGGAATCAGAGGCGGGGAATCAGAGTTGGGGAATCAGAGGCGGGGAATCAGATATGGGGAAACAGAGGCGGGGAATCAGAGGCGGGGAATCAGAGGCGCAGAAACAGAGTTGGGGTATCAGATATGGGGAATCAGAGGTGGGGAATCAGGGGCGGGGAATCAGATATGGGGAATCAGAGGCGGGGAATCAGAGGCGCGGAAAGAGAGGCGGGGAATCAGATATGGGGAATCAGAGGTGGGGAATCAGATATGGGGAAACAGAGGCGGGGAATCAGAGGCGGGGAAACAGAGGTGGGGAATCTGATATGGGGAATCAGAAGTGGCGAATGAAAGGCGGTGAATCAGAGATGGGGAATCAGAGGCGGGGAATCAGAGGCAGGGAATCAAACACGGGGAATCAGAGGTGGGGAATCAGAGCTGGGGAATCAGAGGCGGGGATTCAGAGTTGGGGAATCAGAGGCGGGGAATCAGATATGGAGAAACAGAGGTGGGGAATCAGAGGCAGGGAATCAGAGATGGGGAATCAGAGGCGGGGAATCAGCGGTGCTGAATCAGACGCGGGGATTCAGAGGTTGTAAATCAGAGATGGGGAATCAGAGGAGGGGAATCAGAGGCGGGGAAACAGAGTTGGGGAATCAGATATGGGGAATCAGAGGTGGGGAATAAGAGGCTGAGAATCAGAAGCAGGGAATGAGAGGCGGGGAATCAGAGGCCGGGAATCAGAAGCCAGGAATCAGAGGCCGGGAATCAGAGGTGGGGAATCAGAGGCCGGGAATCAGAGATGGGGAATGAGAGGTGGTGAATCAGAGATGGGGAGTCAGAGGAAGGGACTCAGAGGCGGGGAATCAGACGCGGGGAATCAGTGGCCGGGAATCAGAGCTGGGGAATCAGAGGCGGGGAATCAGACGCGGGGAATCAGTGACCTGGAATCAGAGCTGGGGAATCAGAGGCGGGGAATCAGAGATGGGGAATCGGAGGCGGGGAATCAGAGATGGCAAATCAGAGATGGGGAATTAGAGGCGGGGAAACAGAGGCGGGGAGTCAGATTTGGGGAATCAGAGGTAGGGAATCAGAGGTGGTGTAATGAGTGATGCGGAATCAGAGGCGGGGAATCAGAGGCAGGGAATCAGACGCGGGGAATCAGAGGCTGGGAATCAGAGGCTGGGAATCAGAGCTGGGGAATCAGAGGTTGGGAATCAGAGGCCTGGAATCAGAGGCGGGCAATCAGAGGCAGGGAATCAGATGCGGGGAATCAGAGTTGGGGAATCAGAGGCGGGGAATCAGATATGGGGAAACAGAGGTGGGGAATCAGAGGTGGGGAAACAGAGGCGGGGAATCAGATATGGGGAATCAGAGGTGGGGAATCAGAGGTTGGGAATCAGATGCGGGGAATCAGAGGCGGGGAATCATAGGCAGGGAATCGGATGTGCGGAATCAGAGATGGCGAATCAGAGGCCGGGAATCATAGCTGGCGAATCAGAGGCGGGGAATCAGAGGTGGGCAATCAGAGGCGGGGAATCAGATATGGGGAATCAGAGGCGGGGAATCAGAGGCGGGGAATCAGAGGCGGGGAATCAGATATGGGGAATCAGAGGTGGGGAATCAGAGGTTGTGAATCAGAGATGGGGAATCAGAGGCGGGGAATCAGAGGCAGGGAATCAGAGGCGGGGAATCAGAGATGGGGAATCAGAGGCGGTGAATCAGAGGCAGGGAATCGGATGCCGGGAATCAGAGGCGGGGAATCAGAGCTGGGGAATCAGAGGCGGGGAATCAGAGGCGGGGAATCAGAGTTGGGGAATCAGAGGCGGGGAATCAGATATGGTGAATCAGAGGTGGGGAATCAGAGGTTGTGAATCAGAGATGGGGAATCACAGGCGGGAAATCAGAGGCAGGGGATCAGAGGTGGGGAATCAGAGGCGGGAAATCAGAGCTGGGGAATCAGAGGCAGGGAATCAGAGTTTGGGATTCAGAGGCGGGGAATCAGAGGCAGGGAATCAGATATGTGGAAACAGAGGCGGGGAATTAGAGGCGGGCAAACAGAGGCGGGGAATCAGATATGGGAAATCAGAGGTGGGGAATCAGAGGTTGTGAATCAGAGATGGGGAATCACAGGCGGGAAATCAGAGGCAGGGAATCAGAGGCAGGGAATCAGAGTCGGGGAATCAGAGGCAGGGAATCAGATACGGGGAATCAGAGGTGGGGAATCAGAGATGGGGAATCAGAGGCGGGGAATCAGAGGCAGGGAATCAGACGCGGGGAATCAGAGGTGGGGAATCAGAGGCGGGGAATCAGAGGCGCAGAAACAGAGTTGGGGTATCAGATATGGGGAATCAGAGGTGGGGAATCAGGGGCGGGGTATCAGAGGCTGGGTATCAGACACGGGGATTCAGAGGCGGGGAATCAGAGCCTGGGAATCAGAGGCGGGGAATCAAGTTGGGGAATCAGAGGCTGGGAATCAGATATGGGGAATCAGAGGCGGGGAATCAGAGGCGCGGAATGAGAGGCGGGGAATCAGATATGGGGAATCAGAGGTGGGGAATCAGGGGCGGGGTATCAGAGGCTGGGTATCAGACACGGGGATTCAGAGGCGGGGAATCAGAGATGGGGAATCAGAGGCGGGAATCAGAGGCAGGGAATCATACGCGGGGAATCAGAGGCTGGGAATCAGAGTCCAGGAATCAGAGGCGGGGAATCAGAGTTGGGGAATCAGAGGCGGGGAATCAGATATGGGGAAACAGAGGCGGGGAATCAGAGGCCGGGAAACAGAGGCGGGGAATCTGATATGGGGAATCAGAGGTGGCGAATGAAAGGAAGTGAATCAGAGATGGGGAATCAGAGGCGGGGAATCAGAGGCGGGGAATCAAACACGTTGAATCAGAGTCGGGGAATCAGAGCTGGAGAATCAGAGGCGGGGAATCAGAGTTGGGGAATCAGAGGCGGGGAATCAGATATGGGGAAACAGAGGCGGGGAATCAGAGGCAGGGAAACAGAGGTGGGGAATCAGAAATGGGGAATCAGAGGTAGGGAATCAGAGGTTGGGAAACAGAGGCAGGGAATAAGACACAGGGAATCAGATGTGCGGAATCAGAGATGGAAAATCAGAGGCAGCGAAAAAGAGGCGGGGAACCAGAGGCGGGGAATCAGAGGCCGGGAATCAGAGGCCGGGAATGAGAGGCCGGGAATCAGAGGCGGGGAATCAGAGATGGGGAATCAGAGGCGGGGAATCAAACACGGGGAATCAGAGCTGGGGAATCAGAGGCGGGGAATCAGAGTTGGGGAATCAGATATGGGGAATCAGAGGTGGGGAATCAGGGGCGGGGAATCAGTGGCAGGGAATCAGAGGCGGGGAATCAGAGGCGGGGAATCAGAGGCAGGGAATCAGACACGGGGAATCAGAGGCGGGGAATCAGAGATGGGGAATCAGAGGCGGTGAATCAGAGGCAGGCAATCAGATGCCGGGAATCAGAGGCGGGGAATCAGAGCTGGGGAATCAGAGGCGGGGAATCAGAGTTGGGGAATCAGAGGCGGGGAATCAGATATGGTGAATCAGAGGTGGGGAATCAGAGGTTGTGATTCAGAGATGGGGAATCACAGGCGGGAAATCAGAGGCAGGGGATCAGAGGTGGGGAATCAGAGGCGGGGAATCAGAGCTGGGGAATCAGAGGCAGGGAATCAGAGTTTGGGATTCAGAGGCGGGGAATCAGAGGCGGGGAATCAGATATGTGGAAACAGAGGCGGGGAATTAGAGGCGGGCAAACAGAGGCGGGGAATCAGATATGGGGAATCAGAGGTGGGGAATCAGAGGTTGTGAATCAGAGATGGGGAATCACAGGCGGGAAATCAGAGGCAGGGAATCAGAGCTGGGGAATCAGAGGCGGGGAATCAGAGCTGGGGAATCAGAGGCAGGGAATCAGAGTTGGGGATTCAGAGGCGGGGAATCAGAGCTGGGGAATCAGAGGCGGGGAATCAGAGGCAGGGAATCAGAGGCCGGGTATCAGAGGCAGGGAATCAGATATGGGGATTCAGAGGTGGGGAATCAGAGGTTGGGAATCAGAGGCAGGGAATCGGAGGCAGGGAATCAGAGGCAGGGAATCAGATGTGGGGAATCAGAGGCGGGGAATCAGAGCTGGGGAATCAGAGTCGGGGAATCAGAATTTGGGAATCAGAGGCGGGGAATTAGATATGGGGAAACAGAGGCGGGGAATCAGAGGCGGGGAATCAGATATGGGGAATCAGAGGCGGGGAATCAGAGGCGCGGAAAGAGAGGCGGGGAATCAGATATGGGGAATCAGTGGTGGGGAATCAGATATGGGGAAACAGAGGCGGGGAATCAGAGGCGGGGAAACAGAGGCGGCGAATCTGATATGGGGAATCAGAGGTGGCGAATGAAAGGCGGTGAATCAGAGATGGGGAATCAGAGGCGGGGAATCAGAGGCAGGGAATCAAACACGGGGAATCAGAGGTGGGGAATCAGAGCTGGGGAATCAGAGGCGGGAAATCAGAGTTGGGGAATCAGAGGCGGGGAATAAGATATGTGGAAACAGAGGTGGGGAATCAGAGGTAGGGAAACAGAGGCAGGGAATCAGAGGCGGGGAGTCAGAGGCGGGGAATCAGAGGCAGGGAATCAGATGTGCGGAATCAGAGGCGGGGAGTCAGAGGCGGGAATCAGAGGCGGGGAACCAGAGGCGGGGAATCAGAGGCCGGGAATCAGAGGCCGGGAATGAGAGGCCGGGAATCAGAGGCCGGGAATCAGAGGCCGGGAATCAGAGATGGGGAATCAGAGGCGGGGAATCAGAGCTGGGGAATCAGAGGCGGGGAATCAGAGTTGGGGAATCAGAGGCGGGGAATCAGATATGGGGAAACAGAGGCGGGGAATCAGAGGCGGGGAATCAGAGGCGCAGAAACAGAGTTGGGGTATCAGATATGGGGAATCAGAGGTGGGGAATCAGGGGCGGGGAATCAGATATGGGGAATCAGAGGTGGGGAATCAGGGGCGGGGAATCAGTGGCAGGGAATCAGAGGCAGGGAATCAGAGTCGGGGAATCAGAGGCAGGGAATCAGATACGGGGAATCAGAGGTGGGGAATCAGAGATGGGGAATCAGAGGCGGGGAATCAGAGGCAGGGAATCAGAGGCGGGGAATCAGAGGCCGGGAATCAGAGGCGGGGAATCAGAGTTGGGGAATCAGAGGCGGGGAATCAGATATGGGGAAACAGAGGCGGGGAATCAGAGGCGGGGAATCAGAGGCGCAGAAACAGAGTTGGGGTATCAGATATGGGGAATCAGAGGTGGGGAATCAGGGGCGGGGAATCAGATATGGGGAATCAGAGGCGGGGAATCAGAGGCGCGGAAAGAGAGGCGGGGAATCAGATATGGGGAATCAGAGGTGGGGAATCAGATATGGGGAAACAGAGGCGGGGAATCAGAGGCGGGGAAACAGAGGTGGGGAATCTGATATGGGGAATCAGAAGTGGTGAATGAAAGGCGGTGAATCAGAGATGGGGAATCAGAGGCGGGGAATCAGAGGCAGGGAATCAAACACGGGGAATCAGAGGTGGGGAATCAGAGCTGGGGAATCAGAGGCGGGGATTCAGAGTTGGGGAATCAGAGGCGGGGAATCAGATATGGAGAAACAGAGGTGGGGAATCAGAGGCAGGGAATCAGAGATGGGGAATCAGAGGCGGGGAATCAGCGGTGCTGAATCAGACGCGGGGATTCAGAGGTTGTAAATCAGAGATGGGGAATCAGAGGAGGGGAATCAGAGGCGGGGAAACAGAGTTGGGGAATCAGATATGGGGAATCAGAGGTGGGGAATAAGAGGCTGAGAATCAGAAGCAGGGAATGAGAGGCGGGGAATCAGAGGCCGGGAATCAGAAGCCAGGAATCAGAGGCCGGGAATCAGAGGTGGGGAATCAGAGGCCGGGAATCAGAGATGGGGAATGAGAGGTGGTGAATCAGAGATGGGGAGTCAGAGGAAGGGACTCAGAGGCGGGGAATCAGACGCGGGGAATCAGTGGCCGGGAATCAGAGCTGGGGAATCAGAGGCGGGGAATCAGACGCGGGGAATCAGTGGCCTGGAATCAGAGCTGGGGAATCAGAGGCGGGGAATCAGAGATGGGGAATCGGAGGCGGGGAATCAGAGATGGCAAATCAGAGATGGGGAATTAGAGGCGGGGAAACAGAGGCGGGGAGTCAGATTTGGGGAATCAGAGGTAGGGAATCAGAGGTGGTGTAATGAGTGATGCGGAATCAGAGGCGGGGAATCAGAGGCAGGGAATCAGACGCGGGGAATCAGAGGCTGGGAATCAGAGGCTGGGAATCAGAGCTGGGGAATCAGAGGTTGGGAATCAGAGGCCTGGAATCAGAGGCGGGCAATCAGAGGCAGGGAATCAGATGCGGGGAATCAGAGTTGGGGAATCAGAGGCGGGGAATCAGATATGGGGAAACAGAGGTGGGGAATCAGAGGTGGGGAAACAGAGGCGGGGAATCAGATATGGGGAATCAGAGGTGGGGAATCAGAGGTTGGGAATCAGATGCGGGGAATCAGAGGCGGGGAATCATAGGCAGGGAATCGGATGTGCGGAATCAGAGATGGCGAATCAGAGGCCGGGAATCATAGCTGGCGAATCAGAGGCGGGGAATCAGAGGTGGGCAATCAGAGGCGGGGAATCAGATATGGGGAATCAGAGGCGGGGAATCAGAGGCGGGGAATCAGAGGCGGGGAATCAGATATGGGGAATCAGAGGTGGGGAATCAGAGGTTGTGAATCAGAGATGGGGAATCAGAGGCGGGGAATCAGAGGCAGGGAATCAGAGGCGGGGAATCAGAGATGGGGAATCAGAGGCGGTGAATCAGAGGCAGGGAATCGGATGCCGGGAATCAGAGGCGGGGAATCAGAGCTGGGGAATCAGAGGCGGGGAATCAGAGGCGGGGAATCAGAGTTGGGGAATCAGAGGCGGGGAATCAGATATGGTGAATCAGAGGTGGGGAATCAGAGGTTGTGAATCAGAGATGGGGAATCACAGGCGGGAAATCAGAGGCAGGGGATCAGAGGTGGGGAATCAGAGGCGGGAAATCAGAGCTGGGGAATCAGAGGCAGGGAATCAGAGTTTGGGATTCAGAGGCGGGGAATCAGAGGCAGGGAATCAGATATGTGGAAACAGAGGCGGGGAATTAGAGGCGGGCAAACAGAGGCGGGGAATCAGATATGGGAAATCAGAGGTGGGGAATCAGAGGTTGTGAATCAGAGATGGGGAATCACAGGCGGGAAATCAGAGGCAGGGAATCAGAGGCAGGGAATCAGAGTCGGGGAATCAGAGGCAGGGAATCAGATACGGGGAATCAGAGGTGGGGAATCAGAGATGGGGAATCAGAGGCGGGGAATCAGAGGCAGGGAATCAGACGCGGGGAATCAGAGGCGGGGAATCAGAGGCGGGGAATCAGAGGCGCAGAAACAGAGTTGGGGTATCAGATATGGGGAATCAGAGGTGGGGAATCAGGGGCGGGGTATCAGAGGCTGGGTATCAGACACGGGGATTCAGAGGCGGGGAATCAGAGCCTGGGAATCAGAGGCGGGGAATCAAGTTGGGGAATCAGAGGCTGGGAATCAGATATGGGGAATCAGAGGCGGGGAATCAGAGGCGCGGAATGAGAGGCGGGGAATCAGATATGGGGAATCAGAGGTGGGGAATCAGGGGCGGGGTATCAGAGGCTGGGTATCAGACACGGGGATTCAGAGGCGGGGAATCAGAGATGGGGAATCAGAGGCGGGAATCAGAGGCAGGGAATCATACGCGGGGAATCAGAGGCTGGGAATCAGAGTCCAGGAATCAGAGGCGGGGAATCAGAGTTGGGGAATCAGAGGCGGGGAATCAGATATGGGGAAACAGAGGCGGGGAATCAGAGGCCGGGAAACAGAGGCGGGGAATCTGATATGGGGAATCAGAGGTGGCGAATGAAAGGAAGTGAATCAGAGATGGGGAATCAGAGGCGGGGAATCAGAGGCGGGGAATCAAACACGTTGAATCAGAGTCGGGGAATCAGAGCTGGAGAATCAGAGGCGGGGAATCAGAGTTGGGGAATCAGAGGCGGGGAATCAGATATGGGGAAACAGAGGCGGGGAATCAGAGGCAGGGAAACAGAGGTGGGGAATCAGAAATGGGGAATCAGAGGTAGGGAATCAGAGGTTGGGAAACAGAGGCAGGGAATAAGACACAGGGAATCAGATGTGCGGAATCAGAGATGGAAAATCAGAGGCAGCGAAAAAGAGGCGGGGAACCAGAGGCGGGGAATCAGAGGCCGGGAATCAGAGGCCGGGAATGAGAGGCCGGGAATCAGAGGCGGGGAATCAGAGATGGGGAATCAGAGGCGGGGAATCAGAGTTGGGGAATCAGATATGGGGAATCAGAGGTGGGGAATCAGGGGCGGGGAATCAGTGGCAGGGAATCAGAGGCGGGGAATCAGAGGCGGGGAATCAGAGGCAGGGAATCAGACACGGGGAATCAGAGGCGGGGAATCAGAGATGGGGAATCAGAGGCGGTGAATCAGAGGCAGGCAATCAGATGCCGGGAATCAGAGGCGGGGAATCAGAGCTGGGGAATCAGAGGCGGGGAATCAGAGTTGGGGAATCAGAGGCGGGGAATCAGATATGGTGAATCAGAGGTGGGGAATCAGAGGTTGTGATTCAGAGATGGGGAATCACAGGCGGGAAATCAGAGGCAGGGGATCAGAGGTGGGGAATCAGAGGCGGGGAATCAGAGCTGGGGAATCAGAGGCAGGGAATCAGAGTTTGGGATTCAGAGGCGGGGAATCAGAGGCGGGGAATCAGATATGTGGAAACAGAGGCGGGGAATTAGAGGCGGGCAAACAGAGGCGGGGAATCAGATATGGGGAATCAGAGGTGGGGAATCAGAGGTTGTGAATCAGAGATGGGGAATCACAGGCGGGAAATCAGAGGCAGGGAATCAGAGCTGGGGAATCAGAGGCGGGGAATCAGAGCTGGGGAATCAGAGGCAGGGAATCAGAGTTGGGGATTCAGAGGCGGGGAATCAGAGCTGGGGAATCAGAGGCGGGGAATCAGAGGCAGGGAATCAGAGGCCGGGTATCAGAGGCAGGGAATCAGATATGGGGATTCAGAGGTGGGGAATCAGAGGTTGGGAATCAGAGGCAGGGAATCGGAGGCAGGGAATCAGAGGCAGGGAATCAGATGTGGGGAATCAGAGGCGGGGAATCAGAGCTGGGGAATCAGAGTCGGGGAATCAGAATTTGGGAATCAGAGGCGGGGAATTAGATATGGGGAAACAGAGGCGGGGAATCAGAGGCGGGGAATCAGATATGGGGAATCAGAGGCGGGGAATCAGAGGCGCGGAAAGAGAGGCGGGGAATCAGATATGGGGAATCAGAGGTGGGGAATCAGATATGGGGAAACAGAGGCGGGGAATCAGAGGCGGGGAAACAGAGGCGGGGAATCTGATATGGGGAATCAGAGGTGGCGAATGAAAGGCGGTGAATCAGAGATGGGGAATCAGAGGCGGGGAATCAGAGGCAGGGAATCAAACATGGGGAATCAGAGGTGGGGAATCAGAGCTGGGGAATCAGAGGCGGGAAATCAGAGTTGGGGAATCAGAGGCGGGGAATCAGATATGGGGAAACAGAGGTGGGGAATCAGAGGCAGGGAAACAGAGGTTGGGATTCAGATATGGGGAATCAGAGGTGGGGAATCAGAGGTTGGGAAACAGAGGCAGGGAATCAGAGGCGGGGAGTCAGAGGCGGGGAATCAGAGGCAGGGAATCAGATGTGCGGAATCAGAGATGGGGAATCAGAGGCAGCGAATCAGAGGCGGGGAACCAGAGGCGGGGAATCAGAGGCCGGGAATCAGAGGCCGGGAATGAGAGGCCGGGAATCAGAGGCCGGGAATCAGAGGCCGGGAATGAGAGGCCGGGGAATCAGAGGCGGGGAATCAGAGATGGGGAATCAGAGGCGGGGAATCAAACACGGGGAATCAGAGCTGGGGAATCAGAGGCGGGGAATCAGAGTTGGGGAATCAGATATGGGGAATCAGAGGTGGGGAATCAGGGGCGGGGAATCAGTGGCAGGGAATCAGAGGCGGGGAATCATAGGCGGGGAATCAGAGGCAGGGAATCAGACACGGGGAATCAGAGGCGGGGAATCAGAGATGGGGAATCAGAGGCGGTGAATCAGAGGCAGGGAATAGGATGCCGGGAATCAGAGGCGGGGAATCAGAGCTGGGGAATCAGAGGCGGGGAATCAGAGGCGGGGAATCAGAGGTGGGTAATCAGATATGGTGAATCAGAGGTGGGGAATCAGAGGTTGTGAATCAGAGATGGGGAATCACAGGCGGGAAATCAGAGGCAGGGGATCAGAGGTGGGGAATCAGAGGCGGGGAATCAGAGCTGGGGAATCAGAGGCAGGGAATCAGAGTTTGGGATTCAGAGGCGGGGAATCAGAGGCAGGGAATCAGATATGTGGAAACAGAGGCGGGGAATTAGAGGCGGGCAAACAGAGGCGGGGAATCAGATATGGGGAATCAGAGGTGGGGAATCAGAGGTTGTGAATCAGAGATGGGGAATCACAGGCGGGAAATCAGAGGCAGGGAATCAGAGCTGGGGAATCAGAGGCGGGGAATCAGAGTTGGGGAATCAGAGGCAGGGAATCAGAGTTGGGGATTCAGAGGCGGGGAATCAGAGCTGGGGAATCAGAGGCGGGGAATAAGAGGCAGGGAATCAGAGGCGGGGTATCAGAGGCAGGGAATCAGATATGGGGATTCAGAGGTGGGGTATCAGAGGTTGGGAATCAGAGGCAGGGAATCGGAGGCAGGGAATCAGAGGCAGGGAATCAGATGTGGGGAATCAGAGGCGGGGAATCAGAGCTGGGGAATCAGAGTCGGGGAATCAGAATTTGGGAATCAGAGGCGGGGAATTAGATATGGGGAAACAGAGGCGGGGAATCAGAGGCGGGGAATCAGATATGGGGAATCAGAGGCGGGGAATCAGAGGCGCGGAAAGAGAGGCGGGGAATCAGATATGGGGAATCAGAGGTGGGGAATCAGATATGGGGAAACAGAGGCGGGGAATCAGAGGCGGGGAAACAGAGGCGGGGAATCTGATATGGGGAATCAGAGGTGGCGAATGAAAGGCGGTGAATCAGAGATGGGGAATCAGAGGCGGGGAATCAGAGGCAGGGAATCAAACACGGGGAATCAGAGGTGGGGAATCAGAGCTGGGGAATCAGAGGCGGGAAATCAGAGTTGGGGAATCAGAGGCGGGGAATCAGAGGCGGGGAATCAAACACGTTGAATCAGAGTCGGGGAATCAGAGCTGGAGAATCAGAGGCGGGGAATCAGAGTTGGGGAATCAGAGGCGGGGAATCAGATATGGGGAAACAGAGGCGGGGAATCAGAGGCAGGGAAACAGAGGTGGGGAATCAGAAATGGGGAATCAGAGGCGGGGAATTAGATATGGGGAAACAGAGGCGGGGAATCAGAGGCGGGGAATCAGATATGGGGAATCAGAGGCGGGGAATCAGAGGCGCGGAAAGAGAGGCGGGGAATCAGATATGGGGAATCAGAGGTGGGGAATCAGATATGGGGAAACAGAGGCGGGGAATCAGAGGCGGGGAAACAGAGGCGGGGAATCTGATATGGGGAATCAGAGGTGGCGAATGAAAGGCGGTGAATCAGAGATGGGGAATCAGAGGCGGGGAATCAGAGGCAGGGAATCAAACATGGGGAATCAGAGGTGGGGAATCAGAGCTGGGGAATCAGAGGCGGGAAATCAGAGTTGGGGAATCAGAGGCGGGGAATCAGATATGGGGAAACAGAGGTGGGGAATCAGAGGCAGGGAAACAGAGGTTGGGATTCAGATATGGGGAATCAGAGGTGGGGAATCAGAGGTTGGGAAACAGAGGCAGGGAATCAGAGGCGGGGAGTCAGAGGCGGGGAATCAGAGGCAGGGAATCAGATGTGCGGAATCAGAGATGGGGAATCAGAGGCAGCGAATCAGAGGCGGGGAACCAGAGGCGGGGAATCAGAGGCCGGGAATCAGAGGCCGGGAATGAGAGGCCGGGAATCAGAGGCCGGGAATCAGAGGCCGGGAATGAGAGGCCGGGGAATCAGAGGCGGGGAATCAGAGATGGGGAATCAGAGGCGGGGAATCAAACACGGGGAATCAGAGCTGGGGAATCAGAGGCGGGGAATCAGAGTTGGGGAATCAGATATGGGGAATCAGAGGTGGGGAATCAGGGGCGGGGAATCAGTGGCAGGGAATCAGAGGCGGGGAATCAGAGGCGGGGAATCAGAGGCAGGGAATCAGACACGGGGAATCAGAGGCGGGGAATCAGAGATGGGGAATCAGAGGCGGTGAATCAGAGGCAGGGAATCGGATGCCGGGAATCAGAGGCGGGGAATCAGAGCTGGGGAATCAGAGGCGGGGAATCAGAGGCGGGGAATCAGAGGCGGGGAATCAGATATGGTGAATCAGAGGTGGGGAATCAGAGGTTGTGAATCAGAGATGGGGAATCACAGGCGGGAAATCAGAGGCAGGGGATCAGAGGTGGGGAATCAGAGGCGGGGAATCAGAGCTGGGGAATCAGAGGCAGGGAATCAGAGTTTGGGATTCAGAGGCGGGGAATCAGAGGCAGGGAATCAGATATGTGGAAACAGAGGCGGGGAATTAGAGGCGGGCAAACAGAGGCGGGGAATCAGATATGGGGAATCAGAGGTGGGGAATCAGAGGTTGTGAATCAGAGATGGGGAATCACAGGCGGGAAATCAGAGGCAGGGAATCAGAGCTGGGGAATCAGAGGCGGGGAATCAGAGCTGGGGAATCAGAGGCAGGGAATCAGAGTTGGGGATTCAGAGGCGGGGAATCAGAGCTGGGGAATCAGAGGCGGGGAATAAGAGGCAGGGAATCAGAGGCGGGGTATCAGAGGCAGGGAATCAGATATGGGGATTCAGAGGTGGGGTATCAGAGGTTGGGAATCAGAGGCAGGGAATCGGAGGCAGGGAATCAGAGGCAGGGAATCAGATGTGGGGAATCAGAGGCGGGGAATCAGAGCTGGGGAATCAGAGTCGGGGAATCAGAATTTGGGAATCAGAGGCGGGGAATTAGATATGGGGAAACAGAGGCGGGGAATCAGAGGCGGGGAATCAGATATGGGGAATCAGAGGCGGGGAATCAGAGGCGCGGAAAGAGAGGCGGGGAATCAGATATGGGGAATCAGAGGTGGGGAATCAGATATGGGGAAACAGAGGCGGGGAATCAGAGGCAGGGAAACAGAGGCGGGGAATCTGATATGGGGAATCAGAGGTGGCGAATGAAAGGCGGTGAATCAGAGATGGGGAATCAGAGGCGGGGAATCAGAGGCAGGGAATCAAACACGGGGAATCAGAGGTGGGGAATCAGAGCTGGGGAATCAGAGGCGGGAAATCAGAGTTGGGGAATCAGAGGCGGGGAATCAGAGGCGGGGAATCAAACACGTTGAATCAGAGTCGGGGAATCAGAGCTGGAGAATCAGAGGCGGGGAATCAGAGTTGGGGAATCAGAGGCGGGGAATCAGATATGGGGAAACAGAGGCGGGGAATCAGAGGCAGGGAAACAGAGGTGGGGAATCAGAAATGGGGAATCAGAGGTAGGGAATCAGAGGTTGGGAAACAGAGGCAGGGAATCAGAGACAGGGAATCAGATGTGCGGAATCAGAGATGGAAAATCAGAGGCAGCGAAAAAGAGGCGGGGAACCAGAGGCGGGGAATCAGAGGCCGGGAATCAGAGGCCGGGAATGAGAGGCCGGGAATCAGAGGCGGGGAATCAGAGATGGGGAATCAGAGGCGGGGAATCAAACACGGGGAATCAGAGCTGGGGAATCAGAGGCGGGGAATCAGAGTTGGGGAATCAGATATGGGGAATCAGAGGTGGGGAATCAGGGGCGGGGAATCAGTGGCAGGGAATCACAGGCGGGGAATCAGAGGCGGGGAATCAGAGGCAGGGAATCAGACACGGGGAATCAGAGGCGGGGAATCAGAGATGGGGAATCAGAGGCGGTGAATCAGAGGCAGGCAATCAGATGCCGGGAATCAGAGGCGGGGAATCAGAGCTGGGGAATCAGAGGCGGGGAATCAGAGTTGGGGAATCAGAGGCGGGGAATCAGATATGGTGAATCAGAGGTGGGGAATCAGAGGTTGTGAATCAGAGATGGGGAATCACAGGCGGGAAATCAGAAGCAGGGGATCAGAGGTGGGGAATCAGAGGCGGGGAATCAGAGCTGGGGAATCAGAGGCAGGGAATCAGAGTTTGGGATTCAGAGGCGGGGAATCAGAGGCGGGGAATCAGATATGTGGAAACAGAGGCGGGGAATTAGAGGCGGGCAAACAGAGGCGGGGAATCAGATATGGGGAATCAGAGGTGGGGAATCAGAGGTTGTGAATCAGAGATGGGGAATCACAGGCGGGAAATCAGAGGCAGGGAATCAGAGCTGGGGAATCAGAGGCGGGGAATCAGAGCTGGGGAATCAGAGGCAGGGAATCAGAGTTGGGGATTCAGAGGCGGGGAATCAGAGCTGGGGAATCAGAGGCGGGGAATCAGAGGCAGGGAATCAGAGGCCGGGTATCAGAGGCAGGGAATCAGATATGGGGATTCAGAGGTGGGGAATCAGAGGTTGGGAATCAGAGGCAGGGAATCGGAGGCAGGGAATCAGAGGCAGGGAATCAGATGTGGGGAATCAGAGGCGGGGAATCAGAGCTGGGGAATCAGAGTCGGGGAATCAGAATTTGGGAATCAGAGGCGGGGAATTAGATATGGGGAAACAGAGGCGGGGAATCAGAGGCGGGGAATCAGATATGGGGAATCAGAGGTGGGGAATCAGAGGCGCGGAAAGAGAGGCGGGGAATCAGATATGGGGAATCAGAGGTGGGGAATCAGATATGGGGAAACAGAGGCGGGGAATCAGAGGCGGGGAAACAGAGGCGGGGAATCTGATATGGGGAATCAGAGGTGGCGAATGAAAGGCGGTGAATCAGAGATGGGGAATCAGAGGCGGGGAATCAGAGGCAGGGAATCAAACATGGGGAATCAGAGGTGGGGAATCAGAGCTGGGGAATCAGAGGCGGGAAATCAGAGTTGGGGAATCAGAGGCGGGGAATCAGATATGGGGAAACAGAGGTGGGGAATCAGAGGCAGGGAAACAGAGGTTGGGATTCAGATATGGGGAATCAGAGGTGGGGAATCAGAGGTTGGGAAACAGAGGCAGGGAATCAGAGGCGGGGAGTCAGAGGCGGGGAATCAGAGGCAGGGAATCAGATGTGCGGAATCAGAGATGGGGAATCAGAGGCAGCGAATCAGAGGCGGGGAACCAGAGGCGGGGAATCAGAGGCCGGGAATCAGAGGCCGGGAATGAGAGGCCGGGAATCAGAGGCCGGGAATCAGAGGCCGGGAATGAGAGGCCGGGGAATCAGAGGCGGGGAATCAGAGATGGGGAATCAGAGGCGGGGAATCAAACACGGGGAATCAGAGCTGGGGAATCAGAGGCGGGGAATAAGAGTTGGGGAATCAGATATGGGGAATCAGAGGTGGGGAATCAGGGGCGGGGAATCAGTGGCAGGGAATCAGAGGCGGGGAATCAGAGTCGGGGAATCAGAGGCAGGGAATCAGACACGGGGAATCAGAGGCGGGGAATCAGAGATGGGGAATCTGAGGCGGTGAATCAGAGGCAGGGAATCGGATGCCGGGAATCAGAGGCGGGGAATCAGAGCTGGGGAATCAGAGGCGGGGAATCAGAGTTGGGGAATCAGAGGCGGGGAATCAGATATGGTGAATCAGAGGTGGGGAATCAGAGGTTGTGAATCAGAGATGGGGAATCACAGGCGGGAAATCAGAGGCAGGGGATCAGAGGTGGGGAATCAGAGGCGGGGAATCAGAGCTGGGGAATCAGAGGCAGGGAATCAGAGTTTGGGATTCAGAGGCAGGGAATCAGAGGCAGGGAATCAGATATGTGGAAACAGAGGCGGGGAATTAGAGGCGGGCAAACAGAGGCGGGGAATCAGATATGGGGAATCAGAGGTGGGGAATCAGAGGTTGTGAATCAGAGATGGGGAATCACAGGCGGGAAATCAGAGGCAGGGAATCAGAGCTGGGGAATCAGAGGCGGGGAATCAGAGCTGGGGAATCAGAGGCAGGGAATCAGAGTTGGGGATTCAGAGGCGGGGAATCAGAGCTGGGGAATCAGAGGCGGGGAATAAGAGGCAGGGAATCAGAGGCGGGGTATCAGAGGCAGGGAATCAGATATGGGGATTCAGAGGTGGGGTATCAGAGGTTGGGAATCAGAGGCAGGGAATCGGAGGCAGGGAATCAGAGGCAGGGAATCAGATGTGGGGAATCAGAGGCGGGGAATCAGAGCTGGGGAATCAGAGTCGGGGAATCAGAATTTGGGAATCAGAGGCGGGGAATTAGATATGGGGAAACAGAGGCGGGGAATCAGAGGCGGGGAATCAGATATGGGGAATCAGAGGCGGGGAATCAGAGGCGCGGAAAGAGAGGCGGGGAATCAGATATGGGGAATCAGAGGTGGGGAATCAGATATGGGGAAACAGAGGCGGGGAATCAGAGGCGGGGAAACAGAGGCGCGGAATCTGATATGGGGAATCAGAGGTGGCGAATGAAAGGCGGTGAATCAGAGATGGGGAATCAGAGGCGGGGAATCAGAGGCAGGGAATCAAACACGGGGAATCAGAGGTGGGGAATCAGAGCTGGGGAATCAGAGGCGGGAAATCAGAGTTGGGGAATCAGAGGCGGGGAATCAGATATGGGGAAACAGAGGTGGGGAATCAGAGGCAGGGAAACAGAGGTTGGGATTCAGATATGGGGAATCAGAGGTGGGGAATCAGAGGTTGGGAAACAGAGGCAGGGAATCAGAGGCGGGGAGTCAGAGGCGGGGAATCAGAGGCAGGGAATCAGATGTGCGGAATCAGAGATGGGGAATCAGAGGCAGCGAATCAGAGGCGGGGAACCAGAGGCGGGGAATCAGAGGCCGGGAATCAGAGGCCGGGAATGAGAGGCCGGGAATCAGAGGCCGGGAATCAGAGGCCGGGAATCAGAGATGGGGAATCAGAGGCGGGGAATCAAACACGGGGAATCAGAGCTGGGGAATCAGAGGCGGGGAATCAGAGTTGGGGAATCAGAGGCGGGGAATCAGATATGGGGAAACAGAGGCGGGGAATCAGAGGCGGGGAATCAGAGGCGCAGAAACAGAGTTGGGGTATCAGATATGGGGAATCAGAGGTGGGGAATCAGGGGCGGGGAATCAGAGGGGGGGGAACAGAGGCGGGGAATAAGATATGGGGAATCAGAGGTGGGGAATCAGGGGCGGGGAATCAGTGGCAGGGAATCAGAGGCAGGGAATCAGAGTCGGGGAATCAGAGGCAGGGAATCAGATACGGGGAATCAGAGGTGGGGAATCAGAGATGGGGAATCAGAGGCGGGGAATCAGAGGCAGGGAATCAGACGCGGGGAATCAGAGGCGGGGAATCAGAGGCGGGGAATCAGAGGCGCAGAAACAGAGTTGGGGTATCAGATATGGGGAATCAGAGGTGGGGAATCAGGGGCGGGGTATCAGAGGCTGGGTATCAGACACGGGGATTCAGAGGCGGGGAATCAGAGATGGGGAATCAGAGGCGGGGAATCAGAGGAAGGGAATCAGACGCGGGGAATCAGAGGCGGGGAATCAGAGCCTGGGAATCAGAGGCGGGGAATCAGAGTTCAGGAATCAGAGGCGGGGAATCAGAGTTGGGGAATCAGAGGCGGGGAATCAGATATGGGGAAACAGAGGCGGGGAATCAGAGGCGGGGAAACAGAGGTGGGGAATCTGATATGGGGAATCAGACGTGGCGAATGAAATGAAGTGAATCAGAGATGGGGAATCAGAGGCGGGGAATCAGAGGCAGGGAATCAAACACGGGGAATCAGAGGCGGGGAATCAGAGCTGGAGAATCAGAGGCGGGGAATCAGAGTTGGGGAATCAGAGGCGGGGAATCAGATATGGGGAAACAGAGGCATGGAATCAGAGGCAGGGAAACAGAGGTGGGGATTCAGATATGGCGAATCAGAGGTGGGGAATCAGAAGTTGGGAAACAGAGGCAGGGAATCAGAGGCAGGGAATCAGATGTGCGGAATCAGAGATGGAAAATCAGAGGCAGCGAAAAAGAGGCAGGGAACCAGAGGCGGGGAATCAGAGGCCGGGAATGAGAGGCCGGGAATGAGAGGCCGGGAATGAGAGGCCGGGAATCAGAGGCCGGGGAATCAGAGGCGGGGAATCAGAGATGGGGAATCATAGGAGGG
Source organism: Narcine bancroftii (assembly GCF_036971445.1). Classification (NCBI taxonomy): domain Eukaryota; kingdom Metazoa; phylum Chordata; class Chondrichthyes; order Torpediniformes; family Narcinidae; genus Narcine; species Narcine bancroftii. The sequence continues at coordinate 59,068,209 of NC_091474.1, forward strand.
GAATCAAACACGGGGAATCAGAGCTGGGGAATCAGAGGCGGGGAATCAGACTTGGGGAATCAGAGGCGGGGAATCAGAGGCAGGGAATCAGACACGGGGAATCAGAGGCGGGGAATCAGAGATGGGGAATCAGAGGCGGTGAATCAGAGGCAGGGAATCGGATGCTGGTAATCAGAGGCGGGGAATCAGAGCTGGGGAATCAGAGGCGGGGAATCAGAGTTGGGGAATCAGGGGCGGGGAATCAGATATGGTGAATCAGAGGTGGGGAATCGGAGGTTGTGAATCAGAGATGGGGAATCACAGGCGGGAAATCAGAGGCAGGGAATCAGAGGTGGGTAATCAGAGGCGGGGAATCAGAGCTGGGGAATCAGAGGCAGGGAATCAGAGTTGGGGATTCAGAGGCAGGGAATCAGAGCTGGGGAATCAGAAGCGGGGAATCAGAGGCGGGGAATCAGAGGCAGGGAATCAGAGGCAGGCAATCAGATATGGGGATTCAGAGGTGGGGAATCAGAGGTTGGGAATCAGAGGCAGGGAATCAGAGGCGGGGAATCAGAGGCAGGAAATCAGATGTGGGGAATCAGAGGTGGGGAATCAGAGCTGGGGAATCAGAGGCAGGGAATCAGAGTTGGGGATTCAGAGGCGGGGAATCAGAGGCAGGGAATCAGACACGGGGAATCAGAGGCGGGGAATCAGAGATGGGGAATCAGAGGCGGTGAATCAGAGGCAGGGAATCGGATGCCGGTAATCAGAGGCGGGGAATCAGAGCTGGGGAATCAGAGGCGGGGAATCAGAGTTGGGGAATCAGGGGCGGGGAATCAGATATGGTGAATCAGAGGTGGGGAATCGGAGGTTGTGAATCAGAGATGGGGAATCACAGGCGGGAAATCAGAGGCAGGGAATCAGAGGTGGGTAATCAGAGGCGGGGAATCAGAGCTGGGGAATCAGAGGCAGGGAATCAGAGTTGGGGATTCAGAGGCAGGGAATCAGAGCTGGGGAATCAGAAGCGGGGAATCAGAGGCGGGGAATCAGAGGCAGGGAATCAGAGGCAGGCAATCAGATGTGGGGATTCAGAGGTGGGGAATCAGAGGTTGGGAATCAGAGGCAGGGAATCAGAGGCGGGGAATCAGAGGCAGGAAATCAGATGTGGGGAATCAGAGGTGGGGAATCAGAGCTGGTGAATCAGAGGCGGGGAATCAGATATGGGGAATCAGAGGCGGGGAATCAGAGGCGCGGAAAGAGAGGCGGGGAATCAGATATGGGGAATCAGAGGTGGGGAATCAGATATGGGGAAACAGAGGCGGGGAATCAGAGGCGGGGAAACAGAGGTGGGGAATCTGATATGGGGAATCAGAGGTGGCGAATGAAAGGCGGTGAATCAGAGATGGGGAATCAGAGGCGGGGAATCAGAGGCAGGGAATCAAACATGGGGAATCAGAGGTGGGGAATCAGAGCTGGGGAATCAGAGGCGGGGATTCAGAGTTGGGGAATCAGAGGCGGGGAATCAGATATGGAGAAACAGAGGTGGGGAATCAGAGGCAGGGAATCAGAGATGGGGAATCAGAGGCGGGGAATCAGCGGTGGTGAATCAGACGCGGGGATTCAGAGGTTGTAAATCAGAGATGGGGAATCAGAGGAGGGGAATCAGAGGCGGGGAAACAGAGTTGGGGAATCAGATATGGGGAATCAGAGGTGGGGAATAAGAGGCTGAGAATCAGAAGCAGGGAATGAGAGGCGGGGAATCAGAGGCCGGGAATCAGAAGCCAGGAATCAGAGGCCGGGAATCAGAGGTGGGGAATCAGAGGCCGGGAATCAGAGATGGGGAATGAGAGGTGGTGAATCAGAGATGGGGAGTCAGAGGAAGGGACTCAGAGGCGGGGAATCAGACGCGGGGAATCAGTGGCCGGGAATCAGAGCTGGGGAATCAGAGGCGGGGAATCAGACGCGGGGAATCAGTGGCCTGGAATCAGAGCTGGGGAATCAGAGGCGGGGAATCAGAGATGGGGAATCGGAGGCGGGGAATCACAGATGGCAAATCAGAGATGGGGAATCAGAGGCGGGGAAACAGAGGCGGGGAGTCAGATTTGGGGAATCAGAGGTAGGGAATCAGAGGTGGTGTAATGAGTGATGCGGAATCAGAGGCGGGGAATCAGAGGCAGGGAATCAGACGCGGGGAATCAGAGGCTGGGAATCAGAGGCTGGGAATCAGAGCTGGGGAATCAGACGTTGGGAATCAGAGGCCTGGAATCAGAGGCGGGCAATCAGAGGCAGGGAATCAGATGCGGGGAATCAGAGTTGGGGAATCAGAGGCGGGGAATCAGATATGGGGAAACAGAGGTGGGGAATCAGAGGCGGGGAAACAGAGGCGGGGAATCAGATATGGGGAATCAGAGGTGGGGAATCAGAGGTTGGGAATCAGATGCGGGGAATCAGAGGCGGGGAATCATAGGCAGGGAATCGGATGTGCGGAATCAGAGATGGGGAATCAGAGGCCGGGAATCATAGCTGGCGAATCAGAGGCGGGGAATCAGAGGTGGGCAATCAGAGGCGGGGAATCAGATATGGGGAATCAGAGGTGGGGAATCAGAGGTTGTGAATCAGAGATGGGGAATCAGAGGCGGGGAATCAGAGGCAGGGAATCAGACGCGGGGAATCAGAGGCGGGGATTCAGAGCTGGGAATCAGAGGCGGGGAATCAGAGTTGGGGAATCAGAGGCGGTGAATCAGATATGGGGAACCAGAGGCGGGGAATCAGAGGCGGGGAAACAGAGGCGGGGAATCAGATATGGGGAATCAGAGGTGGGGAATCAGGGGCAGGGAATAAGTGGCAGGGAATCAGAGGCGGGGAATCAGAGGCGGGGAATCAGAGGCAGGGAATCAGACACGGGGAATCAGAGGCGGGGAATCAGAGATGGGGAATCAGAGGCGGGGAATCAGAGGCAGGGAATCGGACGCCGGGAATCAGAGGCGGGGAATCAGAGCTGGGGAATCAGAGGCGGGGAATCAGAGTTGGGGAATCAGAGGCGGGGTATGAGATATGGGGAAATAGAGGCGGGGAATCAGATATGGGGAATCAGAGGCGGGGAATCAGATATGGGGTATCAGAGGCTGGGAATCAGAGGGGGGGAAACAGAGGCGGGGAATAAGATATGGGGAATCAGAGGTGGGGAATCAGGGGCGGGGAATCAGTGGCAGGGAATCAGAGGCAGGGAATCAGAGTCGGGGAATCAGAGGCAGGGAATCAGATACGGGGAATCAGAGGTGGGGAATCAGAGATGGGGAATCAGAGGCGGGGAATCAGAGGCAGGGAATCAGACGCGGGGAATCAGAGGCGGGGAGTCAGAGCTGGGGAATCAGAGGCGGGGAATCAGAGTCGTGGAATCAGAGGCAGAGAATCGGATGTGCGGAATCAGAGATGGGGAATCAGAGGTGGGGAATCAGAGGCGTTGAATCAGAGTTGGGGATTCAGAGGCGGGGAATCAGATATGGGGAAACAGAGGCGGGGAATCAGAGGCGGGCAAACAGAGGCGGGGTATCAGATATGGGGAATCAGAGGTGGGGAATTAGAGGTGGTGAATCAGAGATTGGGAATTACAGGCGGGGAATCAGAGGCAGGGAATAGAACGCGGGGAATCAGAGGCGGGGAATCAGAGCTAGGGAATCAGAGGCGGGGAATCATAGTTGGGAATTAGAGGCGGGGAATCAGATATGGGGAAACAGAGGCAGGGAATCAGAGGCGGGGAAACAGAGGCGGGGAATCAGATATGGGGAATCAGATGCGGGGAATCAGAGGCGGGGAATCAGAGCTGGGGAATCAGAGGCGGGGAATCAGAGTTGGGGCATCAGAGGTGGGGAATTAGATATGGGGAAACAGAGATGGGGAATCAGAGGCGGGGAAACAGAGGCGGGGAATCAGATATGGGGAATCAGAGGTGGGGAATCAGAGGCAGGGAATCAGATGTGCGGAATCAGAGATGGGGAATCAGAGGAAGGGAATCAGAATCAGAAGAGGGGAATCAGAGGCCGGGAATCAGACGCAGGGAATCAGATGCCGGGAATAAGAGGCCGGGAATCAGAGGTGGGGAATCAGTGTCCGGGAATCAGAGATGGGGATTCAGAGGCGGGGAATGAGATATTGGGAATCAGAGGCGGGGAATCAGAGGTGGGGAAACAGAGGTGGGGAATCAGATATGGGGAATCAGAGGTGGCGAATCAAAGGCGGTGAATCAGAGATGGGGAATCAGAGGCGGGGAATCAGAGGCAGGGAATCAAACACGGGGAATCAGAGGCGGGGAATCAGAGCTGGGGAATCAGAGGCGGGGAATCAGAGTTGGGGAATCAGAGGCGGGGAATCAGATATGGGGAAACAAAAGTGGGGAATCAGAGGCGGGGAAAGAGAGGCGGGGAATCAGATATGGGGAATCAGAGGAGGGGAATCAGAGGTTGGGAATCAGAGGCAGGGAATCAGAGGCGGGGAAACAGAGGCGGGGTATCAGATATGGGGAATCAGAGGTGGCGAATCAAAGGCGGTGTATCAGAGATGGGGAATCAGAGGCGGGGAATCAGAGGCAGGGAATCAAACACGGGGAATCAGAGGCGGGGAATCAGAGCTGGGGAATCAGAGGCGGGGAATCAGAGTTGGGGAATCAGAGGCGGGGAATCAGAGGCGGGGAAACAGAGGCGGGGAATCAGATATGGGGAATCAGAGGAGTGGAATCAGAGGTTGGGAATCAGAGGCAGGGAATCAGAGGCGGGGAATCAGAGGCGGGGAATCAGAGGCAGGGAATCAGAGGCGGAGAATCAGAGGTTGGGAATCAGAGGCAGGGAATCAGAGGCAGGGAATCAGAGGCAGGGAATCAGAGACGGGGAATCAGAGGCGGAGAATCAGAGGCCGGGAATCAGAGGCGGGGAATCAGAGTTGGGGCATCAGTGGTGGGGAATTAGATATGGGGAAACAGAGGCGGGGAATCAGAGGCGGGGAAACAGAGCGGGGAATCAGATATGGGAATCAGAGGTGGGGAATCAGAGGCAGGGAATCAGATGTGCGGAATCAGAGATGGGGAATCAGAGGCAGGGAATCAGAATCTGAAGCGGGGAATCAGAGGCCGGGAATCAGAGGCCGGGAATCAGATGCCGGGAATAAGAGGCCGGGAATCAGAGGTGGGGAATCAGAGTCCGGGAATCAGAGATGGGGATTCAGAGGCGGGGAATCAGAGGCGGGGAAACAGAGGTGGGGAATCAGGTATGGGGAATCAGTGGTGGCGAATCAAAGGCGGTAAATCAGAGATGGGGAATCAGAGGCGGGGAATCAGAGGCAGGGAATCAAACACGGGGAATCAGAGGCGGGGAATCAGAGCTGGGGAATCAGAAGCGGGGAATCAGATTTGGGGAATCAGAGTCGGGGAATCAGACATGGGGAAACAGAGGTGGGGAATCAGAGGCGGGGATACAGAGGCGGGGAATCAGATATGGGGAATCGGAGGTGGGGAATCAGATATGGGGAATCAGAGGTGGGGAATTAGAGGTGGTGAATCAGAGATGGGGAATTACAGGCGGGGAATCAGAGGCAGGGAATAGAACGCGGGGAATCAGAGGCGGTGAATCAGAGCTGGGGAATCAGAGGCGGGGAATCATAGTTGGGAATTAGAGGCGGGGAATCAGATATGGGGAAACAGAGGCGGGGAATCAGAGGCGGGGAAACAGAGGCGGGGAATCAGATATGGGGAATCAGATGCGGGGAATCAGAGGCGGGGAATCAGAGCTGGGGAATCAGAGGCGGGGAATCAGAGTTGGGGCATCAGAGGTGGGGAATTAGATATGGGGAAACAGAGGTGGGGAATCAGAGGCGGGGAAACAGAGGCGGGGAATCAGATATGGGGAATCAGAGGTGGGGAATCAGAGGCAGGGAATCAGATGTGCGGAATCAGAGATGGGGAATCAGAGGCAGGGAATCAGAATCAGAAGAGGGGAATCAGAGGCCGGGAATCAGACGCCGGGGATCATATGCCGGGAATAAGAGGCCGGGAATCAGAGGTGGGTAATCAGAGTCCGGGAATCAGAGATGGGGATTCAGAGGCGGGGAATGAGATATTGGGAATCAGAGGCGGGGAGTCAGAGGTGGGGAAACAGAGGTGGGGAATCAGATATGGGGAATCAGAGGTGGCGAATCAAAGGCGGTGAATCAGAGATGGGGAATCAGAGGCGGGGAATCAGAGGCAGGGAATCAAACACGGGGAATCAGAGGCGGGGAATCAGAGCTGGGGAATCAGAGGCGGGGAATCTGAGTTGGGGAATCAGAGGCGGGGAATCAGATATGGGGAAACAAAAGTGGGGAATCAGAGGTGGAGAAACAGAGGCGGGGAATCAGATATGGGGAATCAGAGGAGGGGAATCAGAGGTTGGGAATCAGAGGCCAGGGAATCAGAGGCGGGGAAACAGAGGCGGGGTATCAGATATGGGGAATCAGAGGTGGCGAATCAAAGGCGGTGTATCAGAGATGGGGAATCAGAGGCGGGGAATCAGAGGCAGGGAATCAAACACGGGGAATCAGAGGCGGGGAATCAGAGCTGGGGAATCAGAGGCGGGGAATCAGAGTTGGGGAATCAGAGGCGGGGAATCAGAGGCGGGGAAACAGAGGCGGGGAATCAGATATGGGGAATCAGAGGAGGGGAATCAGAGGCGGGGAATCAGATATGGGGAATCAGAGGCGGGGAATCAGAGGCGCGGAAAGAGAGGCGGGGAATCAGATATGGGGAATCAGAGGTGGGGAATCAGATATAGGGAAACAGAGGCGGGGAATCAGAGGCGGGGAAACAGAGGCGGGGAATCTGATATGGGGAATCAGAGGTGGCGAATGAAAGGCGGTGAATCAGAGATGGGGAATCAGAGACGGGGAATCAGAGGCAGGGAATCAAACACGGTGAATCAGAGGTGGGGAATCAGAGCTGGGGAATCAGAGGCGGGGAATCAGAGTTGGGGAATCAGAGGCGGGGAATCAGATATGGGGAAACAGAGGTGGGGAATCAGAGGCAGGGAAACAGAGGTTGGGATTCAGATATGGGGAATCAGAGGTGGGGAATCAGAGGTTGGGAAACAGAGGCAGGGAATCAGAGGCGGGGAGTCAGAGGCGGGGAATCAGAGGCAGGGAATCAGATGTGCGGAATCAGAGATGGGGAATCAGAGGCAGCGAATCAGAGGCGGGGAACCAGAGGCGGGGAATCAGAGGCCGGGAATCAGAGGCCGGGAATGAGAGGCCGGGAATCAGAGGCAGGGAATCAGAGGCCGGGAATCAGAGATGGGGAATCAGAGGCGGGGAATCAAACACCGGGAATCAGAGCTGGGGAATCAGAGGCGGGGAATCAGAGTTGGGGAATCAGAGGCGGGGAATCAGATATGGGGAAACAGAGGCGGGGAATCAGAGGCGGGGAATCAGAGGCGTAGAAACAGAGTTGGGGTATCAGATATGGGGAATCAGAGGTGAGGAATCAGGGGCGGGGTATCAGAGGCTGGGTATCAGACACGGGGATTCAGAGGCGGGGAATCAGAGATGGGGAATCAGAGGCGGGGAATCAGAGGCAGGGAATCAGACGCGGGGAATCAGAGGCGGGGAATCAGAGCCTGGGAATCAGAGGCGGGGAATCAGAGTTCAGGAATCAGAGGCGGGGAATCAGAGTTGGGGAATCAGAGGCGGGGAATCAGATATGGGGAAACAGAGGCGGGGAATCAGAGGCGGGGAAACAGAGGTGGGGAATCTGATATGGGGAATCAGACGTGGCGAATGAAAGGAAGTGAATCAGAGATGGGGAATCAGAGGCGGGGAATCAGAGGCAGGGAATCAGAGGCTGGGAATCAGAGGCAGGGAATCAGATATGGGGATTCAGAGGTGGGGAATCAGAGGTTGGGAATCAGAGGCAGGGAATCGGAGGCAGGGAATCAGAGGCAGGGAATCAGATGTGGGGAATCAGAGGCGGGGAATCAGAGCTGGGGTATCAGAGGCGGGGAATCAGAGTTTGGGAATCAGAGGCGAGGAATTAGATATGGGGAAACAGAGGCGGGGAATCAGAGGTGGGGAAACAGAGCTGGGGAATCAGAGGCGGGGAATCAAGTTGGGGAATCAGAGGTGGGGAATCAGATATGGGGAATCAGAGGCGGGGAATCAGAGGCGCGGAATGAGAGGCGGGGAATCAGATATGGGGAATCAGAGGTGGGGAATCAGGGGCGGGGTATCAGAGGCTGGGTATCAGACACGGGGATTCAGAGGCGGGGAATCAGAGATGGGGAATCAGAGGCGGGAATCAGAGGCAGGGAATCATACGCGGGGAATCAGAGGCTGGGAATCAGAGTCCAGGAATCAGAGGCGGGGAATCAGAGTTGGGGAATCAGAGGCGCGGAATCAGATATGGGGAAACAGAGGCGGGGAATCAGAGGCCGGGAAACAGAGGCGGGGAATCTGATATGGGGAATCAGAGGTGGCGAATGAAAGGAAGTGAATCAGAGGCAGGGAATCAGAGGCGGGGAATCAGATATGGGGAATAAGAGGTGGGGAATCAGATATAGGGAAACAGAGGCGGGGAATCAGAGGCGGGGAAACAGAGGCGGGGAATCTGATATGGGGAATCAGAGGTGGCGAATGAAAGGCGGTGAATCAGAGATGGGGAATCAGAGGCGGGGAATCAGAGGCAGGGAATCAAACACGGGGAATCAGAGGTGGGGAATCAGAGCTGGGGAATCAGAGGCGGGGAATCAGAGTTGGGGAATCAGAGGCGGGGAATCAGAAATGGGGAAACAGAGGTGGGGAATCAGAGGCAGGGAAACAGAGGTTGGGATTCAGATATGGGGAATCAGAGGTGGGGAATCAGAGGTTGGGAAACAGAGGCAGGGAATCAGAGGCGGGGAGTCAGAGGCGGGGAATCAGAGGCAGGGAATCAGATGTGCGGAATCAGAGATGGGGAATCAGATGCAGCGAATCAGAGGCGGGGAACCAAAGGCGGGGAATCAGAGGCCGGGAATCAGAGGCCGGGAATGAGAGGCCGGGAATCAGAGGCAGGGAATCAGAGGCCGGGAATCAGAGATGGGGAATCAGAGGCGGGGAATCAAACACGGGGAATCAGAGCTGGGGAATCAGAGGCGGGGAATCAGAGTTGGGGAATCAGAGGCGGGGAATCAGATATGGGGATACAGAGGCGGGGAATCAGAGGCGGGGAATCAGAGGCGTAGAAACAGAGTTGGCGTATCAGATATGGGGAATCAGAGGTGGGGAATCAGGGGCGGGGTATCAGAGGCTGGGTATCAGACACGGGGATTCAGAGGCGGGGAATCAGAAATGGGGAATCAGAGGCGGGGAATCAGAGGCAGGGAATCAGACGCGGGGAATCAGAGGCGGGGAATCAGAGCCTGGGAATCAGAGGCGGGGAATCAGAGTTCAGGAATCAGAGGCGGGGAATCAGAGTTGGGGAATCAGAGGCGGGGAATCAGATATGGGGAAACAGAGGCGGGGAATCAGAGCTGGGGAATCAGAGGCGGGGAATCAGAGTTTGGGAATCAGAGGCGAGGAATTAGATATGGGGAAACAGAGGCGGGGAATCAGAGGTGGGGAAACAGAGCCTGGGAATCAGAGGCGGGGAATCAAGTTGGGGAATCAGAGGCTGGGAATCAGATATGGGGAATCAGAGGCGGGGAATCAGAGGCGCGGAATGAGAGGCGGGGTATCAGATATGGGGAATCAGAGGTGGGGAATCAGGGGCGGGGTATCAGAGGCTGGGTATCAGACACGGGGATTCAGAGGCGGGGAATCAGAGATGGGGAATCAGAGGCGGGAATCAGAGGCAGGGAATCATACGCGGGGAATCAGAGGCTGGGAATCAGAGTCCAGGAATCAGAGGCGGGGAATCAGAGTTGGGGAATCAGAGGCGGGGAATCAGATATGGGGAAACAGAGGCGGGGAATCAGAGGCCGGGAAACAGAGGCGGGGAATCTGATATGGGGAATCAGAGGTGGCGAATGAAAGGAAGTGAATCAGAGATGGGGAATCAGAGGCGGGGAATCAGAGGCAGGGAATCAAACACGTTGAATCAGAATCGGGGAATCAGAGCTGGAGAATCAGAGGCGGGGAATCAGAGTTGGGGAATCAGAGGCGGGGAATCAGATATGGGGAAACAGAGGCGGGGAATCAGAGGCAGGGAAACAGAGGTGGGGAATCAGAAATGGGGAATCAGAGGTAGGGAATCAGAGGTTGGGAAACAGAGGCAGGGAATCAGAGACAGGGAATCAGATGTGCGGAATCAGAGATGGAAAATCAGAGGCAGCGAAAAAGAGGCGGGGAACCAGAGGCGGGGAATCAGAGGCCGGGAATCAGAGGCCGGGAATGAGAGGCCGGGAATCAGAGGCGGGGAATCAGAGATGGGGAATCAGAGGCGGGGAATCAAACACGGGAAATCAGAGCTGGGGAATCAGGGGCGGGGAATCAGTGGCAGGGAATCAGAGGCGGGGAATCAGAGGCGGGGAATCAGAGGCAGGGAATCAGACACGGGGAATCAGAGGCGGGGAATCAGAGATGGGGAATCAGAGGCGGTGAATCAGAGGCAGGCAATCAGATGCCGGGAATCAGAGGCGGGGAATCAGAGCTGGGGAATCAGAGGCGGGGAATCAGAGTTGAGGAATCAGAGGCGGGGAATCAGATATGGTGAATCAGAGGTGGGGAATCAGAGGTTGTGAATCAGAGATGGGGAATCACAGGCGAGAAATCAGAGGCAGGGGATCAGAGGTGGGGAATCAGAGGCGGGGAATCAGAGCTGGGGAATCAGAGGCAGGGAATCAGAGTTTGGGATTCAGAGGCGGGGAATCAGAGGCGGGGAATCAGATATGTGGAAACAGAGGCGGGGAATTAGAGGCGGGCAAACAGAGGCGGGGAATCAGATATGGGGAATCAGAGGTGGGGAATCAGAGGTTGTGAATCAGAGATGGGGAATCACAGGCGTGAAAGCAGAGGCAGGGAATCAGAGCTGGGGAATCAGAGGCGGGGAATCAGAGCTGGGGAATCAGAGGCAGGGAATCAGAGTTGGGGATTCAGAGGCGGGGAATCAGAGCTGGGGAATCAGAGGCGGGGAATCAGAGGCAGGGAATCAGAGGCGGGGTATCAGAGGCAGGGAATCAGATATGGGGTTTCAGAGGTGGGGAATCAGAGGTTGGGAATCAGAGGCAGGGAATCGGAGGCAGGGAATCAGAGGCAGGGAATCAGATGTGGGGAATCAGAGGCGGGGAATCAGAGCTGGGGAATCAGAGTCGGGGAATCAGAATTTGGGAATCAGAGGCGGGGAATTAGATATGGGGAAACAGAGGCGGGGAATCAGAGGCGGGGAATCAGATATGGGGAATCAGAGGTGGGGAATCAGAGGCGCGGAAAGAGAGGCGGGGAATCAGATATGGGGAAACAGAGGCGGGGAATCAGAGGCAGGGAAACAGAGGTGGGGAATCAGAAATGGGGAATCAGAGGTAGGGAATCAGAGGTTGGGAAACAGAGGCAGGGAATCAGAGACAGGGAATCAGATGTGCGGAATCAGAGATGGAAAATCAGAGGCAGCGAAAAAGAGGCGGGGAACCAGAGGCGGGGAATCAGAGGCCGGGAATCAGAGGCCGGGAATGAGAGGCCGGGAATCAGAGGCGGGGAATCAGAGATGGGGAATCAGAGGCGGGGAATCAAACACGGGAAATCAGAGCTGGGTAATCAGGGGCGGGGAATCAGTGGCAGGGAATCAGAGGCGGGGAATCAGAGGCGGGGAATCAGAGGCAGGGAATCAGACACGGGGAATCAGAGGCGGGGAATCAGAGATGGGGAATCAGAGGCGGTGAATCAGAGGCAGGCAATCAGATGCCGGGAATCAGAGGCGGGGAATCAGAGCTGGGGAATCAGAGGCGGGGAATCAGAGTTGAGGAATCAGAGGCGGGGAATCAGATATGGTGAATCAGAGGTGGGGAATCAGAGGTTGTGAATCAGAGATGGGGAATCACAGGCGAGAAATCAGAGGCAGGGGATCAGAGGTGGGGAATCAGAGGCGGGGAATCAGAGCTGGGGAATCAGAGGCAGGGAATCAGAGTTTGGGATTCAGAGGCGGGGAATCAGAGGCGGGGAATCAGATATGTGGAAACAGAGGCGGGGAATTAGAGGCGGGCAAACAGAGGCGGGGAATCAGATATGGGGAATCAGAGGTGGGGAATCAGAGGTTGTGAATCAGAGATGGGGAATCACAGGCGTGAAAGCAGAGGCAGGGAATCAGAGCTGGGGAATCAGAGGCGGGGAATCAGAGCTGGGGAATCAGAGGCAGGGAATCAGAGTTGGGGATTCAGAGGCGGGGAATCAGAGCTGGGGAATCAGAGGCGGGGAATCAGAGGCAGGGAATCAGAGGCGGGGTATCAGAGGCAGGGAATCAGATATGGGGTTTCAGAGGTGGGGAATCAGAGGTTGGGAATCAGAGGCAGGGAATCGGAGGCAGGGAATCAGAGGCAGGGAATCAGATGTGGGGAATCAGAGGCGGGGAATCAGAGCTGGGGAATCAGAGTCGGGGAATCAGAATTTGGGAATCAGAGGCGGGGAATTAGATATGGGGAAACAGAGGCGGGGAATCAGAGGCGGGGAATCAGATATGGGGAATCAGAGGTGGGGAATCAGAGGCGCGGAAAGAGAGGCGGGGAATCAGATATGGGGAATCAGAGGTGGGGAATCAGATATGGGGAAACAGAGGCGGGGAATCAGAGGCGGGGAAACAGAGGCGGGGAATCTGATATGGGGAATCAGAGGTGGCGAATGAAAGGCGGTGAATCAGAGATGGGGAATCAGAGGCGGGGAATCAGAGGCAGGGAATCAAACACGGGGAATCAGAGGTGGGGAATCAGAGCTGGGGAATCAGAGGCGGGAAATCAGAGTTGGGGAATCAGAGGCGGGGAATCAGATATTGGGAAACAGAGGTGGGGAATCAGAGGCAGGGAAACAGAGGTTGGGATTCAGATATGGGGAATCAGAGGTGGGGAATCAGAGGTTGGGAAACAGAGGCAGGGAATCAGAGGCGGGGAGTCAGAGGCGGGGAATCAGAGGCAGGGAATCAGATGTGCGGAATCAGAGATGGGGAATCAGAGGAAGCGAATCAGAGGCGGGGATCCAGAGGCGGGGAATCAGAGGCCGGGAATCAGAGGCCGGGAATGAGAGGCCGGGAATCAGAGGCCGGGAATCAGAGGCCGGGAATGAGAGGCCGGGGAATCAGAGGCGGGGAATCAGAGATGGGGAATCAGAGGCGGGGAATCAAACACGGGGAATCAGAGCTGGGGAATCAGAGGCGGGGAATCAGAGTTGGGGAATCAGATATGGGGAATCAGAGGTGGGGAATCAGGGGCGGGGAATCAGTGGCAGGGAATCAGAGGCGGGGAATCAGAGGCGGGGAATCAGAGGCAGGGAATCAGACACGGGGAATCAGAGGCGGGGAATCAGAGATGGGGAATCAGAGGCGGTGAATCAGAGGCAGGGAATCGGATGCCGGGAATCAGAGGCGGGGAATCAGAGCTGGGGAATCAGAGGCGGGGAATCAGAGTTGGGGAATCAGAGGCGGGGAATCAGATATGGTGAATCAGAGGTGGGGAATCAGAGGTTGTGAATCAGAGATGGGGAATCACAGGCGGGAAATCAGAGGCAGGGGATCAGAGGTGGGGAATCAGAGGCGGGGAATCAGAGCTGGGGAATCAGAGGCAGGGAATCAGAGTTTGGGATTCAGAGGCGGGGAATCAGAGGCGGGGAATCAGATATGTGGAAACAGAGGCGGGGAATTAGAGGCGGGCAAACAGAGGCGGGGAATCAGATATGGGGAATCAGAGGTGGGGAATCAGAGGTTGTGAATCAGAGATGGGGAATCACAGGCGGGAAATCAGAGGCAGGGAATCAGAGCTGGGGAATCAGAGGCGGGGAATCAGAGCTGGGGAATCAGAGGCAGGGAATCAGAGTTGGGGATTCAGAGGCGGGGAATCAGAGCTGGGGAATCAGAGGCGGGGAATCAGAGGCAGGGAATCAGAGGCGGGGTATCAGAGGCAGGGAATCAGATATGGGGATTCAGAGGTGGGGAATCAGAGGTTGGGAATCAGAGGCAGGGAATCGGAGGCAGGGAATCAGAGGCGGGGAATCAGATATGGGGAAACAGAGGTGGGGAATCAGAGGCAGGGAAACAGAGGTTGGGATTCAGATATGGGGAATCAGAGGTGGGGAATCAGAGGTTGGGAAACAGAGGCAGGGAATCAGAGGCGGGGAGTCAGAGGCGGGGAATCAGAGGCAGGGAATCAGATGTGCGGAATCAGAGATGGGGAATAAGAGGAAGCGAATCAGAGGCGGGAATCCAGAGGCGGGGAATCAGAGGCCGGGAATCAGAGGCCGGGAATGAGAGGCCGGGAATCAGAGGCCGGGAATCAGAGGCCGGGAATGAGAGGCCGGGGAATCAGAGGCGGGGAATCAGAGATGGGGAATCAGAGGCGGGGAATCAAACACGGGGAATAGGAGCTGGGGAATCAGAGGCGGGGAATCAGAGTTGGGGAATCAGATATGGGGAATCAGAGGTGGGGAATCAGGGGCGGGGAATCAGTGGCAGGGAATCAGAGGCGGGGAATCAGAGGCGGGGAATCAGAGGCAGGGAATCAGACACGGGGAATCAGAGGCGGGGAATCAGAGATGGGGAATCAGAGGCGGTGAATCAGAGGCAGGGAATCGGATGCCGGGAATCAGAGGCGGGGAATCAGAGCTGGGGAATCAGAGGCGGGGAATCAGAGTTGGGGAATCAGAGGCGGGGAATCAGATATGGTGAATCAGAGGTGGGGAATCAGAGGTTGTGAATCAGAGATGGGGAATCACAGGCGGGAAATCAGAGGCAGGGGATCAGAGGTGGGGAATCAGAGGCGGGGAATCAGAGCTGGGGAATCAGAGGCAGGGAATCAGAGTTTGGGATTCAGAGGCGGGGAATCAGAGGCGGGGAATCAGATATGTGGAAACAGAGGCGGGGAATTAGAGGCGGGCAAACAGAGGCGGGGAATCAGATATGGGGAATCAGAGGTGGGGAATCAGAGGTTGTGAATCAGAGATGGGGAATCACAGGCGGGAAATCAGAGGCAGGGAATCAGAGCTGGGGAATCAGAGGCGGGGAATCAGAGCTGGGGAATCAGAGGCAGGGAATCAGAGTTGGGGATTCAGAGGCGGGGAATCAGAGCTGGGGAATCAGAGGCGGGGAATCAGAGGCAGGGAATCAGAGGCGGGGTATCAGAGGCAGGGAATCAGATATGGGGATTCAGAGGTGGGGAATCAGAGGTTGGGAATCAGAGGCAGGGAATCGGAGGCAGGGAATCAGAGGCAGGGAATCAGATGTGGGGAATCAGAGGCGGGGAATCAGAGCTGGGGAATCAGAGTCGGGGAATCAGAATTTGGGAATCAGAGGCGGGGAATTAGATATGGGGAAACAGAGGCGGGGAATCAGAGGCGGGGAATCAGATATGGGGAATCAGAGGCGGGGAATCAGAGGCGCGGAAAGAGAGGCGGGGAATCAGATATGGGGAATCAGAGGTGGGGAATCAGATATGGGGAAACAGAGGCGGGGAATCAGAGGCGGGGAAACAGAGGCGGGGAATCTGATATGGGGAATCAGAGGTGGCGAATGAAATGCGGTGAATCAGAGATGGGGAATCAGAGGCGGGGAATCAGAGGCAGGGAATCAAACATGGGGAATCAGAGGTGGGGAATCAGAGCTGGGGAATCAGAGGCGGGAAATCAGAGTTGGGGAATCAGAGGCGGGGAATCAGATATGGGGAAACAGAGGTGGGGAATCAGAGGCAGGGAAACAGAGGTTGGGATTCAGATATGGGGAATCAGAGGTGGGGAATCAGAGGTTGGGAAACAGAGGCAGGGAATCAGAGGCGGGGAGTCAGAGGCGGGGAATCAGAGGCAGGGAATCAGATGTGCGGAATCAGAGATGGGGAATCAGAGGCAGCGAATCAGAGGCGGGGAACCAGAGGCGGGGAATAAGAGGCCGGGAATCAGAGGCCGGGAATGAGAGGCCGGGAATCAGAGGCCGGGAATCAGAGGCCGGGAATGAGAGGCCGGGGAATCAGAGGCGGGGAATCAGAGATGGGGAATCAGAGGCGGGGAATCAAACACGGGGAATCAGAGCTGGGGAATCAGAGGCGGGGAATCAGAGTTGGGGAATCAGATATGGGGAATCAGAGGTGGGGAATCAGAGGCGGTGAATCAGAGGCAGGGAATCGGATGCCGGGAATCAGAGGCGGGGAATCAGAGCTGGGGAATCAGAGGCGGGGAATCAGAGTTGGGGAATCAGAGGCGGGGAATCAGATATGGTGAATCAGAGGTGGGGAATCAGAGGTTGTGAATCAGAGATGGGGAATCACAGGCGGGAAATCAGAGGCAGGGGATCAGAGGTGGGGAATCAGAGGCGGGGAAACAGAGGCAGGGAATCAGAGTTTGGGAATCAGAGTTTGGGATTCAGAGGTGGGGAATCAGAGGCAGGGAATCAGATATGTGGAAACAGAGGCGGGGAATTAGAGGCGGGCAAACAGAGGCGGGGAATCAGATATGGGGAATCAGAGGTGGGGAATCAGAGGTTGTGAATCAGAGATGGGGAATCACAGGCGGGAAATCAGAGGCAGGGAATCAGAGGCAGGGAATCAGAGTCGGGGAATCAGAGGCAGGGAATCAGATACGGGGAATCAGAGGAGGGGAATCAGAGATGGGGAATCAGAGGCGGGGAATCAGAGGCAGGGAATCAGACGCGGGGAATCAGAGGCGGGGAATCAGAGGCGCAGAAACAGAGTTGGGGTATCAGATATGGGGAATCAGAGGTGGGGAATCAGGGGCGGGGTATCAGAGGCTGGGTATCAGACACGGGGATTCAGAGGCGGGGAATCAGAGCCTGGGAATCAGAGGCGGGGAATCAAGTTGGGGAATCAGAGGCTGGGAATCAGATATGGGGAAACAGAGGCGGGGAATCAGAGGCGCGGAATGAGAGGCGGGGAATCAGATATGGGGAATCAGAGGTGGGGAATCAGGGGCGGGGTATCAGAGGCTGGGTATCAGACACGGGGATTCAGAGGCGGGGAATCAGAGATGGGGAATCAGAGGCGGGAATCAGAGGCAGGGAATCATACGCGGGGAATCAGAGGCTGGGAATCAGAGTCCAGGAATCAGAGGCGGGGAATCAGAGTTGGGGAATCAGAGGCGGGGAATCAGATATGGGGAAACAGAGGCGGGGAATCAGAGGCCGGGAAACAGAGGCGGGGAATCTGATATGGGGAATCAGAGGTGGCGAATGAAAGGAAGTGAATCAGAGATCGGGAATCAGAGGCGGGGAATCAGAGGCGGGGAATCAAACACGTTGAATCAGAGTCGGGGAATCAGAGGTTGTGAATCAGAGATGGGGAATCACAGGCGAGAAATCAGAGGCAGGGGATCAGAGGTGGGGAATCAGAGGCGGGGAATCAGAGCTGGGGAATCAGAGGCAGGGAATCAGAGTTTGGGATTCAGAGGCGGGGAATCAGAGGCGGGGAATCAGATATGTGGAAACAGAGGCGGGGAATTAGAGGCGGGCAAACAGAGGCGGGGAATCAGATATGGGGAATCAGAGGTGGGGAATCAGAGGTTGTGAATCAGAGATGGGGAATCACAGGCGTGAAAGCAGAGGCAGGGAATCAGAGCTGGGGAATCAGAGGCGGGGAATCAGAGCTGGGGAATCAGAGGCAGGGAATCAGAGTTGGGGATTCAGAGGCGGGGAATCAGAGCTGGGGAATCAGAGGCGGGGAATCAGAGGCAGGGAATCAGAGGCGGGGTATCAGAGGCAGGGAATCAGATATGGGGTTTCAGAGGTGGGGAATCAGAGGTTGGGAATCAGAGGCAGGGAATCGGAGGCAGGGAATCAGAGGCAGGGAATCAGATGTGGGGAATCAGAGGCGGGGAATCAGAGCTGGGGAATCAGAGTCGGGGAATCAGAATTTGGGAATCAGAGGCGGGGAATTAGATATGGGGAAACAGAGGCGGGGAATCAGAGGCGGGGAATCAGATATGGGGAATCAGAGGTGGGGAATCAGAGGCGCGGAAAGAGAGGCGGGGAATCAGATATGGGGAATCAGAGGTGGGGAATCAGATATGGGGAAACAGAGGCGGGGAATCAGAGGCGGGGAAACAGAGGCGGGGAATCTGATATGGGGAATCAGAGGTGGCGAATGAAAGGCGGTGAATCAGAGATGGGGAATCAGAGGCGGGGAATCAGAGGCAGGGAATCAAACACGGGGAATCAGAGGTGGGGAATCAGAGCTGGGGAATCAGAGGCGGGAAATCAGAGTTGGGGAATCAGAGGCGGGGAATCAGATATTGGGAAACAGAGGTGGGGAATCAGAGGCAGGGAAACAGAGGTTGGGATTCAGATATGGGGAATCAGAGGTGGGGAATCAGAGGTTGGGAAACAGAGGCAGGGAATCAGAGGCGGGGAGTCAGAGGCGGGGAATCAGAGGCAGGGAATCAGATGTGCGGAATCAGAGATGGGGAATCAGAGGAAGCGAATCAGAGGCGGGGATCCAGAGGCGGGGAATCAGAGGCCGGGAATCAGAGGCCGGGAATGAGAGGCCGGGAATCAGAGGCCGGGAATCAGAGGCCGGGAATGAGAGGCCGGGGAATCAGAGGCGGGGAATCAGAGATGGGGAATCAGAGGCGGGGAATCAAACACGGGGAATCAGAGCTGGGGAATCAGAGGCGGGGAATCAGAGTTGGGGAATCAGATATGGGGAATCAGAGGTGGGGAATCAGGGGCGGGGAATCAGTGGCAGGGAATCAGAGGCGGGGAATCAGAGGCGGGGAATCAGAGGCAGGGAATCAGACACGGGGAATCAGAGGCGGGGAATCAGAGATGGGGAATCAGAGGCGGTGAATCAGAGGCAGGGAATCGGATGCCGGGAATCAGAGGCGGGGAATCAGAGCTGGGGAATCAGAGGCGGGGAATCAGAGTTGGGGAATCAGAGGCGGGGAATCAGATATGGTGAATCAGAGGTGGGGAATCAGAGGTTGTGAATCAGAGATGGGGAATCACAGGCGGGAAATCAGAGGCAGGGGATCAGAGGTGGGGAATCAGAGGCGGGGAATCAGAGCTGGGGAATCAGAGGCAGGGAATCAGAGTTTGGGATTCAGAGGCGGGGAATCAGAGGCGGGGAATCAGATATGTGGAAACAGAGGCGGGGAATTAGAGGCGGGCAAACAGAGGCGGGGAATCAGATATGGGGAATCAGAGGTGGGGAATCAGAGGTTGTGAATCAGAGATGGGGAATCACAGGCGGGAAATCAGAGGCAGGGAATCAGAGCTGGGGAATCAGAGGCGGGGAATCAGAGCTGGGGAATCAGAGGCAGGGAATCAGAGTTGGGGATTCAGAGGCGGGGAATCAGAGCTGGGGAATCAGAGGCGGGGAATCAGAGGCAGGGAATCAGAGGCGGGGTATCAGAGGCAGGGAATCAGATATGGGGATTCAGAGGTGGGGAATCAGAGGTTGGGAATCAGAGGCAGGGAATCGGAGGCAGGGAATCAGAGGCGGGGAATCAGATATGGGGAAACAGAGGTGGGGAATCAGAGGCAGGGAAACAGAGGTTGGGATTCAGATATGGGGAATCAGAGGTGGGGAATCAGAGGTTGGGAAACAGAGGCAGGGAATCAGAGGCGGGGAGTCAGAGGCGGGGAATCAGAGGCAGGGAATCAGATGTGCGGAATCAGAGATGGGGAATAAGAGGAAGCGAATCAGAGGCGGGAATCCAGAGGCGGGGAATCAGAGGCCGGGAATCAGAGGCCGGGAATGAGAGGCCGGGAATCAGAGGCCGGGAATCAGAGGCCGGGAATGAGAGGCCGGGGAATCAGAGGCGGGGAATCAGAGATGGGGAATCAGAGGCGGGGAATCAAACACGGGGAATAGGAGCTGGGGAATCAGAGGCGGGGAATCAGAGTTGGGGAATCAGATATGGGGAATCAGAGGTGGGGAATCAGGGGCGGGGAATCAGTGGCAGGGAATCAGAGGCGGGGAATCAGAGGCGGGGAATCAGAGGCAGGGAATCAGACACGGGGAATCAGAGGCGGGGAATCAGAGATGGGGAATCAGAGGCGGTGAATCAGAGGCAGGGAATCGGATGCCGGGAATCAGAGGCGGGGAATCAGAGCTGGGGAATCAGAGGCGGGGAATCAGAGTTGGGGAATCAGAGGCGGGGAATCAGATATGGTGAATCAGAGGTGGGGAATCAGAGGTTGTGAATCAGAGATGGGGAATCACAGGCGGGAAATCAGAGGCAGGGGATCAGAGGTGGGGAATCAGAGGCGGGGAATCAGAGCTGGGGAATCAGAGGCAGGGAATCAGAGTTTGGGATTCAGAGGCGGGGAATCAGAGGCGGGGAATCAGATATGTGGAAACAGAGGCGGGGAATTAGAGGCGGGCAAACAGAGGCGGGGAATCAGATATGGGGAATCAGAGGTGGGGAATCAGAGGTTGTGAATCAGAGATGGGGAATCACAGGCGGGAAATCAGAGGCAGGGAATCAGAGCTGGGGAATCAGAGGCGGGGAATCAGAGCTGGGGAATCAGAGGCAGGGAATCAGAGTTGGGGATTCAGAGGCGGGGAATCAGAGCTGGGGAATCAGAGGCGGGGAATCAGAGGCAGGGAATCAGAGGCGGGGTATCAGAGGCAGGGAATCAGATATGGGGATTCAGAGGTGGGGAATCAGAGGTTGGGAATCAGAGGCAGGGAATCGGAGGCAGGGAATCAGAGGCAGGGAATCAGATGTGGGGAATCAGAGGCGGGGAATCAGAGCTGGGGAATCAGAGTCGGGGAATCAGAATTTGGGAATCAGAGGCGGGGAATTAGATATGGGGAAACAGAGGCGGGGAATCAGAGGCGGGGAATCAGATATGGGGAATCAGAGGCGGGGAATCAGAGGCGCGGAAAGAGAGGCGGGGAATCAGATATGGGGAATCAGAGGTGGGGAATCAGATATGGGGAAACAGAGGCGGGGAATCAGAGGCGGGGAAACAGAGGCGGGGAATCTGATATGGGGAATCAGAGGTGGCGAATGAAATGCGGTGAATCAGAGATGGGGAATCAGAGGCGGGGAATCAGAGGCAGGGAATCAAACATGGGGAATCAGAGGTGGGGAATCAGAGCTGGGGAATCAGAGGCGGGAAATCAGAGTTGGGGAATCAGAGGCGGGGAATCAGATATGGGGAAACAGAGGTGGGGAATCAGAGGCAGGGAAACAGAGGTTGGGATTCAGATATGGGGAATCAGAGGTGGGGAATCAGAGGTTGGGAAACAGAGGCAGGGAATCAGAGGCGGGGAGTCAGAGGCGGGGAATCAGAGGCAGGGAATCAGATGTGCGGAATCAGAGATGGGGAATCAGAGGCAGCGAATCAGAGGCGGGGAACCAGAGGCGGGGAATAAGAGGCCGGGAATCAGAGGCCGGGAATGAGAGGCCGGGAATCAGAGGCCGGGAATCAGAGGCCGGGAATGAGAGGCCGGGGAATCAGAGGCGGGGAATCAGAGATGGGGAATCAGAGGCGGGGAATCAAACACGGGGAATCAGAGCTGGGGAATCAGAGGCGGGGAATCAGAGTTGGGGAATCAGATATGGGGAATCAGAGGTGGGGAATCAGAGGCGGTGAATCAGAGGCAGGGAATCGGATGCCGGGAATCAGAGGCGGGGAATCAGAGCTGGGGAATCAGAGGCGGGGAATCAGAGTTGGGGAATCAGAGGCGGGGAATCAGATATGGTGAATCAGAGGTGGGGAATCAGAGGTTGTGAATCAGAGATGGGGAATCACAGGCGGGAAATCAGAGGCAGGGGATCAGAGGTGGGGAATCAGAGGCGGGGAAACAGAGGCAGGGAATCAGAGTTTGGGAATCAGAGTTTGGGATTCAGAGGTGGGGAATCAGAGGCAGGGAATCAGATATGTGGAAACAGAGGCGGGGAATTAGAGGCGGGCAAACAGAGGCGGGGAATCAGATATGGGGAATCAGAGGTGGGGAATCAGAGGTTGTGAATCAGAGATGGGGAATCACAGGCGGGAAATCAGAGGCAGGGAATCAGAGGCAGGGAATCAGAGTCGGGGAATCAGAGGCAGGGAATCAGATACGGGGAATCAGAGGAGGGGAATCAGAGATGGGGAATCAGAGGCGGGGAATCAGAGGCAGGGAATCAGACGCGGGGAATCAGAGGCGGGGAATCAGAGGCGCAGAAACAGAGTTGGGGTATCAGATATGGGGAATCAGAGGTGGGGAATCAGGGGCGGGGTATCAGAGGCTGGGTATCAGACACGGGGATTCAGAGGCGGGGAATCAGAGCCTGGGAATCAGAGGCGGGGAATCAAGTTGGGGAATCAGAGGCTGGGAATCAGATATGGGGAAACAGAGGCGGGGAATCAGAGGCGCGGAATGAGAGGCGGGGAATCAGATATGGGGAATCAGAGGTGGGGAATCAGGGGCGGGGTATCAGAGGCTGGGTATCAGACACGGGGATTCAGAGGCGGGGAATCAGAGATGGGGAATCAGAGGCGGGAATCAGAGGCAGGGAATCATACGCGGGGAATCAGAGGCTGGGAATCAGAGTCCAGGAATCAGAGGCGGGGAATCAGAGTTGGGGAATCAGAGGCGGGGAATCAGATATGGGGAAACAGAGGCGGGGAATCAGAGGCCGGGAAACAGAGGCGGGGAATCTGATATGGGGAATCAGAGGTGGCGAATGAAAGGAAGTGAATCAGAGATCGGGAATCAGAGGCGGGGAATCAGAGGCGGGGAATCAAACACGTTGAATCAGAGTCGGGGAATCAGAGCTGGAGAATCAGAGGCGGGGAATCAGAGTTGGGGAATCAGAGGCGGGGAATCAGATATGGGGAAACAGAGGCGGGGAATCAGAGGCAGGGAAACCGAGGTGGGGAATCAGAAATGGGGAATCAGAGGTAGGGAATCAGAGGTTGGGAAACAGAGGCAGGGAATCAGAGACAGGGAATCAGATGTGCGGAATCAGAGATGGAAAATCAGAGGCAGCGAAAAAGAGGCGGGGAACCAGAGGCGGGGAATCAGAGGCCGGGAATCAGAGGCCGGGAATGAGAGGCCGGGAATCAGAGGCGGGGAATCAGAGATGGGGAATCAGAGGCGGGGAATCAAACACGGGGAATCAGAGCTGGGGAATCAGAGGCGGGGAATCAGAGTTGGGGAATCAGATATGGGGAATCAGAGGTGGGGAATCAGGGGCGGGGAATCAGTGGCAGGGAATCAGAGGCGGGGAATCAGAGGCGGGGAATCAGAGGCAGGGAATCAGACACGGGGAATCAGAGGCGGGGAATCAGAGATGGGGAATCAGAGGCGGTGAATCAGAGGCAGGCAATCAGATGCCGGGAATCAGAGGCGGGGAATCAGAGCTGGGGAATCAGAGGCGGGGAATCAGAGTTGGGGAATCAGAGGCGGGGAATCAGATATGGTGAATCAGAGGTGGGGAATCAGAGATTGTGAATCAGAGATGGGGAATCACAGGCGGGAAACCAGAGGCAGGGGATCAGAGGTGGGGAATCAGAGGCGGGGAATCAGAGCTGGGGAATCAGAGGCAGGGAATCAGAGTTTGGGATTCAGAGGCGGGGAATCAGAGGCGGGGAATCAGATATGTGGAAACAGAGGCGGGGAATTAGAGGCGGGCAAACAGAGGCGGGGAATCAGATATGGGGAATCAGAGGTGGGGAATCAGAGGTTGTGAATCAGAGATGGGGAATCACAGGCGGGAAATCAGAGGCAGGGAATCAGAGCTGGGGAATCAGAGGCGGGGAATCAGAGCTGGGGAATCAGAGGCAGGGAATCAGAGTAGGGGATTCAGAGGCGGGGAATCAGAGCTGGGGAATCAGAGCTGGGGAATCAGAGGCGGGGAATCAGAGGCAGGGAATCAGAGGCGGGGTATCAGAGGCAGGGAATCAGATATGGGGATTCAGAGGTGGGGAATCAGAGGTTGGGAATCAGAGGCAGGGAATCGGAGGCAGGGACACAGAGGCAGGGAATCAGATGTGGGGAATCAGAGGCGGGGAATCAGAGCTGGGGAATCAGAGTCGGGGAATCAGAATTTGGGAATCAGAGGCGGGGAATTAGATATGGGGAAACAGAGGCGGGGAATCAGAGGCGGGGAATCAGATATGGGGAATCAGAGGCGGGGAATCAGAGGCGCGGAAAGAGAGGCGGGGAATCAGATATGGGGAATCAGAGGTGGGGAATCAGATATGGGGAAACAGAGGCGGGGAATCAGAGGCGGGGAAACAGAGGCGGGGAATCTGATATGGGGAATCAGAGGTGGCGAATGAAAGGCGGTGAATCAGAGATGGGGAATCAGAGGCGGGGAATCAGAGGCAGGGAATCAAACATGGGGAATCAGAGGTGGGGAATCAGAGCTGGGGAATCAGAGGCGGGAAATCAGAGTTGGGGAATCAGAGGCGGGGAATCAGATATGGGGAAACAGAGGTGGGGAATAAGAGGCAGGGAAACAGAGGTTGGGATTCAGATATGGGGAATCAGAGGTGGGGAATCAGAGGTTGGGAAACAGAGGCAGGGAATCAGAGGCGGGGAGTCAGAGGCGGGGAATCAGAGGCAGGGAATCAGATGTGCGGAATCAGAGATGGGGAATCAGAGGCAGCGAATCAGAGGCGGGGAACCAGAGGCGGGGAATCAGAGGCCGGGAATCAGAGGCCGGGAATGAGAGGCCGGGAATCAGAGGCCGGGAATCAGAGGCCGGGAATGAGAGGCCGGGGAATCAGAGGCGGGGAATCAGAGATGGGGAATCAGAGGCGGGGAATCAAACACGGGGAATCAGAGCTGGGGAATCAGAGGCGGGGAATCAGAGGCGGGGAATCAGAGTTGGGGAATCAGAGGTGGGGAATCAGGGGCGGGGAATCAGTGGCAGGGAATCAGAGGCGGGGAATCAGAGGCGGGGAATCAGAGGCAGGGAATCAGACACGGGGAATCAGAGGCGGGGAATCAGAGATGGGGAATCAGAGGCGGTGAATCAGAGGCAGGGAATCGGATGCCGGGAATCAGAGGCGGGGAATCACAGCTGGGGAATCAGAGGCGGGGAATCAGAGTTGGGGAATCAGAGGCGGGGAATCAGATATGGTGAATCAGAGGTGGGAAATCAGAGGTTGTGAATCAGAGATGGGGAATCACAGGCGGGAAATCAGAGGCAGGGGATCAGAGGTGGGGAATCAGAGGCGGGGAATCAGAGCTGGGGAATCAGAGGCAGGGAATCAGAGTTTGGGATTCAGAGGCGGGGAATCAGAGGCAGGGAATCAGATATGTGGAAACAGAGGCGGGGAATTAGAGGCGGGCAAACAGAGGCGGGGAATCAGATATGGGGAATCAGAGGTGGGGAATCAGAGGTTGTGAATCAGAGATGGGGAATCACAGGCGGGAAATCAGAGGCAGGGAATCAGAGCTGGGGAATCAGAGGCGGGGAATCAGAGCTGGGGAATCAGAGGCAGGGAATCAGAGTTGGGGATTCAGAGGCGGGGAATCAGAGCTGGGGAATCAGAGGCGGGGAATAAGAGGCAGGGAATCAGAGGCGGGGTATCAGAGGCAGGGAATCAGATATGGGGATTCAGAGGTGGGGTATCAGAGGTTGGGAATCAGAGGCAGGGAATCGGAGGCAGGGAATCAGAGGCAGGGAATCAGATGTGGGGAATCAGAGGCGGGGAATCAGAGCTGGGGAATCAGAGTCGGGGAATCAGAATTTGGGAATCAGAGGCGGGGAATTAGATATGGGGAAACAGAGGCGGGGAATCAGAGGCTGGGAATCAGATATGGGGAATCAGAGGCGGGGAATCAGAGGCGCGGAAAGAGAGGCGGGGAATCAGATATGGGGAATCAGAGGTGGGGAATCAGATATGGGGAAACAGAGGCGGGGAATCAGAGGCGGGGAAACAGAGGCGGGGAATCAGATATGGGGAAGCAGAGGTGGCGAATGAAAGGCAGTGAATCAGAGATGGGGAATCAGAGGCGGGGAATCAGAGGCAGGGAATCAAACACGGGGAATCAGAGGTGGGGAATCAGAGCTGGGGAATCAGAGGCGGGAAATCAGAGTTGGGGAATCAGAGGCGGGGAATCAGATATGGGGAAACAGAGGTGGGGAATCAGAGGCAGGGAAACAGAGGTTGGGATTCAGATATGGGGAATCAGAGGTGGGGAATCAGAGGTTGGGAAACAGAGGCAGGGAATCAGAGGCGGGGAGTCAGAGGCGGGGAATCAGAGGCAGAGAATCAGATGTGCGGAATCAGAGATGGGGAATCAGAGGCAGCGAATCAGAGGCGGGGAACCAGAGGCGGGGAATCAGAGGCCGGGAATCAGAGGCCGGGAATGAGAGGCCGGGAATCAGAGGCCGGGAATCAGTGGCCGGGAATCAGAGATGGGGAATCAGAGGCGGGGAATCAAACACGGGGAATCAGAGCTGGGGAATCAGAGGCGGGGAATCAGAGTTGGGGAATCAGAGGCGGGGAATCAGATATGGGGAAACAGAGGCGGGGAATCAGAGGCGGGGAATCAGAGGTGCAGAAACAGAGTTGGGGTATCAGATATGGGGAATCAGAGGTGGGGAATCAGGGGCGGGGAATCAGAGGGGGGGGAACAGAGGCGGGGAATAAGATATGGGGAATCAGAGGTGGGGAATCAGGGGCGGGGAATCAGTGGCAGGGAATCAGAGGCAGGGAATCAGAGTCGGGGAATCAGAGGCAGGGAATCAGATACGGGGAATCAGAGGTGGGGAATCAGAGATGGGGAATCAGAGGCGGGGAATCAGAGGCAGGGAATCAGACGCGGGGAATCAGAGGCGGGGAATCAGAGGCGGGGAATCAGAGGCGCAGAAACAGAGTTGGGGTATCAGATATGGGGAATCAGAGGTGGGGAATCAGGGGCGGGGTATCAGAGGCTGGGTATCAGACACGGGGATTCAGAGGCGGGGAATCAGAGATGGGGAATCAGAGGCGGGGAATCAGAGGAAGGGAATCAGACGCGGGGAATCAGAGGCGGGGAATCAGAGCCTGGGAATCAGAGGCGGGGAATCAGAGTTCAGGAATCAGAGGCGGGGAATCAGAGTTGGGGAATCAGAGGCGGGGAATCAGATATGGGGAAAGAGAGGTGGGGAATCAGAGGCGGGGAAACAGAGGTGGGGAATCTGATATGGGGAATCAGACGTGGCGAATGAAATGAAGTGAATCAGAGATGGGGAATCAGAGGCGGGGAATCAGAGGCAGGGAATCAAACACGGGGAATAGAGGCGGGGAATCAGAGCTGGAGAATCAGAGGCGGGGAATCAGAGTTGGGGAATCAGAGGCGGGGAATCAGATATGGGGAAACAGAGGCAGGGAATCAGAGGCAGGGAAACAGAGGTGGGGATTCAGATATGGCGAATCAGAGGTGGGGAATCAGAAGTTGGGAAACAGAGGCAGGGAATCAGAGGCAGGGAATCAGATGTGCGGAATCAGAGATGGAAAATCAGAGGCAGCGAAAAAGAGGCAGGGAACCAGAGGCGGGGAATCAGAGGCCGGGAATGAGAGGCCGGGAATGAGAGGCCGGGAATCAGAGGCCGGGGAATCAGAGGCGGGGAATCAGAGATGGGGAATCATAGGAGGGGAATCAAACACGGGGAATCAGAGCTGGGGAATCAGAGGCGGGGAATCAGACTTGGGGAATCAGATATGGGGAATCAGAGGTGGGGAATCAGGGGCGGGGAATCAGTGGCAGGGAATCAGAGGCGGGGAATCAGAGGCGGGGAATCAGAGGCAGGGAATCAGACACGGGGAATCAGAGGCGGGGAATCAGAGATGGGGAATCAGAGGCGGTGAATCAGAGGCAGGGAATCGGATGCCGGTAATCAGAGGCGGGGAATCAGAGCTGGGGAATCAGAGGCGGGGAATCAGAGTTGGGGAATCAGGGGCGGGGAATCAGATATGGTGAATCAGAGGTGGGGAATCGGAGGTTGTGAATCAGAGATGGGGAATCACAGGAGGGAAATCAGAGGCAGGGAATCAGAGGTGGGTAATCAGAGGCGGGGAATCAGAGCTGGGGAATCAGAGGCAGGGAATCAGAGGTGGGTAATCAGAGCTGGGGAATCAGAAGCGGGGAATCAGAGGCGGGGAATCAGAGGCAGGGAATCAGAGGCAGGCAATCAGATATGGGGATTCAGAGGTGGGGAATCAGAGGTTGGGAATCAGAGGCAGGGAATCAGAGGCGGGGAATCAGAGGCAGGAAATCAGATGTGGGGAATCAGAGGCGGGGAATCAGAGCTGGTGAATCAGAGGCGGGGAATCAGATATGGGGAATCAGAGGCGGGGAATCAGAGGCGCGGAAAGAGAGGCGGGGAATCAGATATGGAGAATCAGAGGTGGGGAATCAGATATGGGGAAACAGAGGCGGGGAATCAGAGGCGGGGAAACAGAGGTGGGGAATCTGATATGGGGAATCAGAGGTGGCGAATGAAAGGCGGTGAATCAGAGATGGGGAATCAGAGGCGGGGAATCAGAGGCAGGGAATCAAACACGGGGAATCAGAGGTGGGGAATCAGAGCTGGGGAATCAGATGCGGGGATTCAGAGTTGGGGAATCAGAGGCGGGGAATCAGATATGGGGAAACAGAGGTGGGGAATCAGAGGCAGGGAATCAGAGATGGGGAATCAGAGGCGGGGAATCAGCGGTGGTGAATCAGACGTGGGGATTCAGAGGTTGTAAATCAGAGATGGGGAATCAGAGGACGGGAATCAGAGGCGGGGAAACAGAGTTGGGGAATCAGATATGGGGAATCAGAGGTGGGGAATAAGAGGCTGAGAATCAGATATGGGGAATCAGAGGCGGGGAATCAGAGGCGCGGAAAGAGAGGCGGGGAATCAGATATGGGGAATCAGAGGTGGGGAATCAGATATGGGGAAACAGAGGCGGGGAATCAGAGGCGGGGAAACAGAGGCGGGGAATCAGATATGGGGAAGCAGAGGTGGCGAATGAAAGGCAGTGAATCAGAGATGGGGAATCAGAGGCGGGGAATCAGAGGCAGGGAATCAAACACGGGGAATCAGAGGTGGGGAATCAGAGGTTGGGAAACAGAGGCAGGGAATCAGAGGCGGGGAGTCAGAGGCGGTGAATCAGAGGCAGAGAATCAGATGTGCGGAATCAGAGATGGGGAATCAGAGGCAGCGAATCAGAGGCGGGGAACCAGAGGCGGGGAATCAGAGGCCGGGAATCAGAGGCCGGGAATGAGAGGCCGGGAATCAGAGGCCGGGAATCAGAGGCCGGGAATCAGAGATGGGGAATCAGAGGCGGGGAATCAAACACGGGGAATCAGAGCTGGGGAATCAGAGGCGGGGAATCAGAGTTGGGGAATCAGAGGCGGGGAATCAGATATGGGGAAACAGAGGCGGGGAATCAGAGGCGGGGAATCAGAGGTGCAGAAACAGAGTTGGGGTATCAGATATGGGGAATCAGAGGTGGGGAATCAGGGGCGGGGAATCAGAGGGGGGGGAACAGAGGCGGGGAATAAGATATGGGGAATCAGAGGTGGGGAATCAGGGGCGGGGAATCAGTGGCAGGGAATCAGAGGCAGGGAATCAGAGTCGGGGAATCAGAGGCAGGGAATCAGATACGGGGAATCAGAGGTGGGGAATCAGAGATGGGGAATCAGAGGCGGGGAATCAGAGGCAGGGAATCAGACGCGGGGAATCAGAGGCGGGGAATCAGAGGCAGGGAATCAGAGGCGCAGAAACAGAGTTGGGGTATCAGATATGGGGAATCAGAGGTGGGGAATCAGGGGCGGGGTATCAGAGGCTGGGTATCAGACACGGGGATTCAGAGGCGGGGAATCAGAGATGGGGAATCAGAGGCGGGGAATCAGAGGAAGGGAATCAGACGCGGGGAATCAGAGGCGGGGAATCAGAGCCTGGGAATCAGAGGCGGGGAATCAGAGTTCAGGAATCAGAGGCGGGGAATCAGAGTTGGGGAATCAGAGGCGGGGAATCAGATATGGGGAAAGAGAGGTGGGGAATCAGAGGCGGGGAAACAGAGGTGGGGAATCTGATATGGGGAATCAGACGTGGCGAATGAAATGAAGTGAATCAGAGATGGGGAATCAGAGGCGGGGAATCAGAAGCAGGGAATCAAACACGGGGAATAGAGGCGGGGAATCAGAGCTGGAGAATCAGAGGCGGGGAATCAGAGTTGGGGAATCAGAGGCGGGGAATCAGATATGGGGAAACAGAGGCAGGGAATCAGAGGCAGGGAAACAGAGGTGGGGATTCAGATATGGCGAATCAGAGGTGAAGAATCAGAAGTTGGGAAACAGAGGCAGGGAATCAGAGGCAGGGAATCAGATGTGCGGAATCAGAGATGGAAAATCAGAGGCAGCGAAAAAGAGGCAGGGAACCAGAGGCGGGGAATCAGAGGCCGGGAATGAGAGGCCGGGAATGAGAGGCCGGGAATCAGAGGCCGGGGAATCAGAGGCGGGGAATCAGAGATGGGGAATCATAGGAGGGGAATCAAACACGGGGAATCAGAGCTGGGGAATCAGAGGCGGGGAATCAGACTTGGGGAATCAGATATGGGGAATCAGAGGTGGGGAATCAGGGGCGGGGAATCAGTGGCAGGGAATCAGAGGCGGGGAATCAGAGGCGGGGAATCAGAGGCAGGGAATCAGACACGGGGAATCAGAGGCGGGGAATCAGAGATGGGGAATCAGAGGCGGTGAATCAGAGGCAGGGAATCGGATGCCGGTAATCAGAGGCGGGGAATCAGAGCTGGGGAATCAGAGGCGGGGAATCAGAGTTGGGGAATCAGGGGCGGGGAATCAGATATGGTGAATCAGAGGTGGGGAATCGGAGGTTGTGAATCAGAGATGGGGAATCACAGGAGGGAAATCAGAGGCAGGGAATCAGAGGTGGGTAATCAGAGGCGGGGAATCAGAGCTGGGGAATCAGAGGCAGGGAATCAGAGGTGGGTAATCAGAGCTGGGGAATCAGAAGCGGGGAATCAGAGGCTGGGAATCAGAGGCAGGGAATCAGAGGCAGGCAATCAGATATGGGGATTCAGAGGTGGGGAATCAGAGGTTGGGAATCAGAGGCAGGGAATCAGAGGCGGGGAATCAGAGGCAGGAAATCAGATGTGGGGAATCAGAGGCGGGGAATCAGAGCTGGTGAATCAGAGGCGGGGAATCAGATATGGGGAATCAGAGGCGGGGAATCAGAGGCGCGGAAAGAGAGGCGGGGAATCAGATATGGGGAATCAGAGGTGGGGAATCAGATATGGGGAAACAGAGGCGGGGAATCAGAGGCGGGGAAACAGAGGTGGGGAATCTGATATGGGGAATCAGAGGTGGCGAATGAAAGGCGGTGAATCAGAGATGGGGAATCAGAGGCGGGGAATCAGAGGCAGGGAATCAAACACGGGGAATCAGAGGTGGGGAATCAGAGCTGGGGAATCAGATGCGGGGATTCAGAGTTGGGGAATCAGAGGCGGGGAATCAGATATGGGGAAACAGAGGTGGGGAATCAGAGGCAGGGAATCAGAGATGGGGAATCAGAGGCGGGGAATCAGCGGTGGTGAATCAGACGTGGGGATTCAGAGGTTGTAAATCAGAGATGGGGAATCAGAGGACGGGAATCAGAGGCGGGGAAACAGAGTTGGGGAATCAGATATGGGGAATCAGAGGTGGGGAATAAGAGGCTGAGAATCAGAAGCAGGGAATGAGAGGCGGGGAATCAGAGGCCGGGAATCAGAAGCCAGGAATCAGAGGCCGGGAATCAGAGGTGGGGAATCAGAGGCCGGGAATCAGAGATGGGGAATGAGAGGTGGTGAATCAGAGATGGGGAGTCAGAGGAAGGGACTCAGAGGCGGGGAATCAGACGCGGGGAATCAGTGGCCGGGAATCAGAGCTGGGGAATCAGAGGCGGGGAATCAGACGCGGGGAATCAGTGGCTGGAATCAGAGCTGGGGAATCAGAGGCGGGGAATCAGAGATGGGGAATCGGAGGCGGGGAATCGGAGGCGGGGAATCAGAGATGGCAAATCAGAGATGGGGAATCAGAGGCGGGGAAACAGAGGCGGGGAGTCAGATTTGGGGAATCAGAGGTAGGGAATCAGAGGTGGTGTAATGAGTGATGCGGAATCAGAGGCGGGGAATCAGAGGCAGGGAATCAGACGCGGGGAATCAGAGGCTGGGAATCAGAGGCTGGGAATCAGAGCTGGGGAATCAGAGGTTGGGAATCAGAGGCCTGGAATCAGAGGCGGGCAATCAGAGGCAGGGAATCAGATGCGGGGAATCAGAGTTGGGGAATCAGAGGCGGGGAATCAGATATGGGGAAACAGAGGTGGGGAATCAGAGGCGGGGAAACAGAGGCGGGGAATCAGATATGGGGAATCAGAGGTGGGGAATCAGAGGTTGGGAATCAGATGCGGGGAATCAGAGGCGGGGAATCATAGGCAGGGAATCGGATGTGCGGAATCAGAGATGGGGAATCAGAGGCCGGGAATCATAGCTGGCGAATCAGAGGCGGGGAATCAGAGGTGGGCAATCAGAGGCGGGGAATCAGATATGGGGAATCAGAGGCGGGGAATCAGAGGCGGGGAAACAGAGGTGGGGAATCAGATATGGGGAATCAGAGGTGGGGAATCAGAGGTTGTGAATCAGAGATGGGGAATCAGAGGCGGGGAATCAGAGGCAGGGAATCAGACGCGGGGAATCAGAGGCGGGGATTCAGAGCTGGGAATCAGAGGCGGGGAATCAGAGTTGGGGAATCAGAGGCGGTGAATCAGATATGGGGAATCAGAGGCGGGGAATCAGAGGCGGGGAAACAGAGGCGGGGAATCAGATATGGGGAATCAGAGGTGGGGAATCAGGGGCAGGGAATAAGTGGCAGGGAATCAGAGGCGGGGAATCAGAGGCGGGGAATCAGAGGCAGGGAATCAGACACGGGGAATCAGAGGCGGGGAATCAGAGATGGGGAATCAGAGGCGGGGAATCAGAGGCAGGGAATCGGACGCCGGGAATCAGAGGCGGGGAATCAGAGCTGGGGAATCAGAGGCGGGGAATCAGAGTTGGGGAATCAGAGGCGGGGTATGAGATATGGGGAAATAGAGGCGGGGAATCAGATATGGGGAATCAGAGGCGGGGAATCAGATATGGGGTATCAGAGGCTGGGAATCAGAGGGGGGGAAACAGAGGCGGGGAATAAGATATGGGGAATCAGAGATGGGGAATCAGAGGTGGGGAATCAGAGGCGTTGAATCAGAGATGGGGAATCAGAGGCGGGGAATCAGAGGCAGGAAATCAGACACGGGGATTCAGAGGCTGGGAATCAGACGGGGGGAATCAAAGGCGGGGAATCAGAGCTGGGGAATCAGAGGCAGGGAATCAGAGCTGGGGATTCAGAGGCGGGGAATCAGATATGGGGAAACAGAGGTGGGGAATCAGAGGCGGGCAAACAGAGGCAGGGTATCAGATATGGGGAATCAGAGGTGGGGAATTAGAGGTGGTGAATCAGAGATGGGGAATTACAGGCGGGGAATCAGAGGCAGGGAATAGAACGCGGGGAATCAGAGGCGGGGAATCAGAGCTAGGGAATCAGAGGCGGGGAATCATAGTTGGGAATTAGAGGCGGGGAATCAGATATGGGGAAACAGAGGCAGGGAATCAGAGGCGGGGAAACAGAGGCGGGGAATCAGATATGGGGAATCAGATGCGGGGAATCAGAGGCGGGGAATCAGAGCTGGGGAATCAGAGGCGGGGAATCAGAGTTGGGGCATCAGAGGTGGGGAATTAGATATGGGGAAACAGAGGTGGGGAATCAGAGGCGGGGAAACAGAGGCGGGGAATCAGATATGGGGAATCAGAGGTGGGGAATCAGAGGCAGGGAATCAGATGTGCGGAATCAGAGATGGGGAATCAGAGGAAGGGAATCAGAATCAGAAGAGGGGAATCAGAGGCCGGGAATCAGACGCCGGGAATCAGATGCCGGGAATAAGAGGCCGGGAATCAGAGGTGGGGAATCAGAGTCCGGGAATCAGAGATGGGGATTCAGAGGCGGGGAATGAGATATTGGGAATCAGAGGCGGGGAATCAGAGGTGGGGAAACAGAGGTGGGGAATCAGATATGGGGAATCAGAGGTGGCGAATCAAAGGCGGTGAATCAGAGATGGGGAATCAGAGGCGGGGAGTCAGAGGCAGGGAATCAAACACGGGGAATCAGAGGCGGGGAATCAGAGCTGGGGAATCAGAGGCGGGGAATCAGAGTTGGGGAATCAGATGCGGGGAATCAGATATGGGGAAACAAAAGTGGGGAATCAGAGGCGGGGAAACAGAGGCGGGGAATCAGATATGGGGAATCAGAGGAGGGGAATCAGAGGTTGGGAATCAGAGGCAGGGAATCAGAGGCGGTGAAACAGAGGCGGGGTATCAGATATGGGGAATCAGAGGTGGCGAATCAAAGGCGGTGTATCAGAGATGGGGAATCAGAGGCGGGGAATCAGAGGCAGGGAATCAAACACGGGGAATCAGAGGCGGGGAATCAGAGCTGGGGAATCAGAGGCGGGGAATCAGAGTTGGGGAATCAGAGGCGGGGAATCAGAGGCGGGGAAACAGAGGCGGGGAATCAGATATGGGGAATCAGAGGAGTGGAATCAGAGGTTGGGAATCAGAGGCAGGGAATCAGAGGCGGGGAATCAGAGGCGGGGAATCAGAGGCAGGGAATCAGAGGCGGAGAATCAGAGGTTGGGAATCAGAGGCAGGGAATCAGAGGCAGGGAATCAGAGGCAGGGAATCAGAGGCGGGGAATCAGAGGCGGAGAATCAGAGGCCGGGAATCAGAGGCGGGGAATCAGAGTTGGGGCATCAGTGGTGGGGAATTAGATATGGGGAAACAGAGGCGGGGAATCAGAGGCGGGGAAACAGAGCGGGGAATCAGATATGGGAATCAGAGGTGGGGAATCAGAGGCAGGGAATCAGATGTGCGGAATCAGAGATGGGGAATCAGAGGCAGGGAATCAGAATCTGAAGCGGGGAATCAGAGGCCGGGAATCAGAGGCCGGGAATCAGATGCCGGGAATAAGAGGCCGGGAATCAGAGGTGGGGAATCAGAGTCCGGGAATCAGAGATGGGGATTCAGAGGCGGGGAATCAGAGGCGGGGAAACAGAGGTGGGGAATCAGGTATGGGGAATCAGTGGTGGCGAATCAAAGGCGGTAAATCAGAGATGGGGAATCAGAGGCGGGGAATCAGAGGCAGGGAATCAAACACGGGGAATCAGAGGCGGGGAATCAGAGCTGGGGAATCAGAAGCGGGGAATCAGATTTGGGGAATCAGAGTCGGGGAATCAGACATGGGGAAACAGAGGTGGGGAATCAGAGGCGGGGATACAGAGGCGGGGAATCAGATATGGGGAATCGGAGGTGGGGAATCAGATATGGGGAATCAGAGGTGGGGAATTAGAGGTGGTGAATCAGAGATGGGGAATTACAGGCGGGGAATCAGAGGCAGGGAATAGAACGCGGGGAATCAGAGGCGGGGAATCAGAGCTGGGGAATCAGAGGCGGGGAATCATAGTTGGGAATTAGAGGCGGGGAATCAGATATGGGGAAACAGAGGCGGGGAATCAGAGGCGGGGAAACAGAGGCGGGGAATCAGATATGGGGAATCAGATGCGGGGAATCAGAGGCGGGGAATCAGAGCTGGGGAATCAGAGGTGGGGAATCAGAGTTGGGGCATCAGAGGTGGGGAATTAGATATGGGGAAACAGAGGTGGGGAATCAGAGGCGGGGAAACAGAGGCGGGGAATCAGATATGGGGAATCAGAGGTGGAGAATCAGAGGCAGGGAATCAGATGTGCGGAATCAGAGATGGGGAATCAGAGGCAGGGAATCAGAATCAGAAGAGGGGAATCAGAGGCCGGGAATCAGACGCCGGGAATCATATGCCGGGAATAAGAGGCCGGGAATCAGAGGTGGGTAATCAGAGTCCGGGAATCAGAGATGGGGATTCAGAGGCGGGGAATGAGATATTGGGAATCAGAGGCGGGGAATCAGAGGTGGGGAAACAGAGGTGGGGAATCAGATATGGGGAATCAGAGGTGGCGAATCAAAGGCGGTGAATCAGAGATGGGGAATCAGAGGCGGGGAATCAGAGTTGGGGAATCAGAGGCGGGGAATCAGATATGGGGAAACAAAAGTGGGGAATCAGAGGCGGAGAAACAGAGGCGGGGAATCAGATATGGGGAATCAGAGGAGGGGAATCAGAGGTTGGGAATCAGAGGCCTGGAATCAGAGGCCGGGAATCAGAGGCCGGGAATCAGAGGTGGGGAATCAGAGGCCGGGAATCAGAGATGCGGAATCAGACGCGGGGATTCAGAGGTTGTAAATCAGAGATGGGGAATCAGAGGTGGGGAATCACAGGCGGGGATACAGAGGTGGGGAGTCAGATATGAGGAATCAGAGGTGGGGAATAAGAGGCGGAGAATCAGAGGTGGGGAATCAGAGTCCGGGAATCAGAGATGGGGATTCAGAGGCGGGGAATGAGATATTGGGAATCAGAGGCGGCGAAACAAAGGCGGTGAATCAGAGATGGGGAATCAGAGGCGCGGAATCAGAGGCGGGGAATCAGAGGCAGGGAGTCAAACACGGGGAATCAGAGCTGGGGAATCAAAGTCGGGGAATCAGAGTTGAGGCATCAGAGGTGGGGAATTAGATATGGGGAAACAGAGGTGGGGAATCAGAGGCGGGGAAACAGAGGCGGGGAATCAGATATGGGGAATCAGAGGTGGGGAATCAGAGGCAGGGAATCAGATGTGCGGAAGCAGAGATGGGGAATCAGAGGCAGGGAATCAGAATCAGAAGCGGGGAATCAGAGGCCGGGAATCAGAGGCCGGGAATCAGATGCCGGGAATAAGAGGCCGGGAATCAGAGGTGGGGAATCAGAGTCGGGGAATCAGAGTCCGGGAATCAGAGGCAGGGAATCAGAGGCGGGGAATCAGAGGTGGAGTATCAGAGGTTGGGAATCAGAGGCAGGGAATCAGAGGCGGGGAATCAGAGGCATGGAATCAGATGTGCGGAATCAGAGATGGGGAATCAGAGGCAGGGAATCAGAGGCGGGGAATCAGAGGCGTGGAATCAGATTCCGGGAATCAGAGGCCGGGAATGAGAGGCCTGGAATCAGAGGCCGGGAATCAGAGGCCGGGAATCAGAGGTGGGGAATCAGAGGCCGGGAATCAGAGATGCGGAATCAGACGCGGGGATTCAGAGGTTGTAAATCAGAGATGGGGAATCAGAGGTGGGGAATCAGAGGCGGGGAAACAGAGGTGGGGAGTCAGATATGAGGAATCAGAGGTGGGGAATAAGAGGCGGAGAATCAGAGGTGGGGAATCAGAGTCCGGAAATCAGAGATGGGGATTCAGAGGCGGGGAATGAGATATTGGGAATCAGAGGCGGGGAAACAAAGGCGGTGAATCAGAGATGGGGAATCAGAGGCGCGGAATCAGAGGCACGGAATCAAACATGGGGAATCAGAGCTGGGGAATCAGAGTCGGGGAATCAGAGTTGGGGCATCAGAGGTGGGGAATTAGATATGCGGAAACAGAGGTGGGGAATCAGAGGCGGGGAAACAGAGGCGGGGAATCAGATATGGGGAATCAGAGGTGGGGAATCAGAGGCAGGGAATGAGATGTGCGGAATCAGAGGTGGGGAATCAGAGGTGGGGAAACAGAGGTGGGGAGTCAGATATGGGGAATCAGAGGTGGGGAATAAGAGGCGGAGAATCAGAGGCAGGGAATCAGATGCCGGGAATAAGAGGCCGGGAAACAGAGGTGGGGAATCAGAGTCCGGGAATCAGAGATGGGGATTCAGAGGCGGGGATTGAGATATTGGGAATCAGATATGGGGAATCAGAGGTGGCGAATCAAAGGCGGTGAATCAGAGATGGGGAACCAGAGGCGGGGAATCAGAGGCAGGGAATCAAACACGGGGAATCAGAGCTGGGGAATCAGAGTCGGGGAATCAGAGTTGGGGCATCAGAGGTGGGGAATTAGATATGGGGAAACAGAGGTGGGGAATCAGAGGCGGGGAAACAGAGGCGGGGAATCAGAATTGGGGAATCAGAGGTGGGGATTCAGAGGCAGGGAATCAGATGTGCGGAATCAGAGATGGGGAATCAGAGGCAGGGAATCAGAATCAGAAGCGGGGAATCAGAGGCCGGGAATCAGAGGCCGGGAATCAGATGCCGGGAATAAGAGGCCGGGAATCAGAGGTGGGGAATCAGAGTCCGGGAATCAGAGATGGGGATTCAGAGGTGGGGAATGAGATATTGGGAATCAGAGGCGGGGAATCAGAGGTGGGGAAACAGAGGTGGGGAATCAGATATGGGGAATCAGAGGTGGCGAATCAAAGGCGGTGAATCAGAGATGGGGAATCAGAGGCGGGGAATCAGAGGCAGGGAATCAAACACGGGGAATCAGAGGCGGGGAATCAGAGCTGGGGAATCAGAGGCGGGGAATCAGAGTTGGGGAATCAGAGGCGGGGAATCAGATATGGGGAAACAAAAGTGGGGAATCAGAGGCGGGGAAACAGAGGCGGGGAATCAGATATGGGGAATCAGAGGAGGGGAATCAGAGGTTGGGAATCAGAGGCAGGGAATCAGAGGCGGGGAAACAGAGGCGGGGTATCAGATATGGGGAATCAGAGGTGGCGAATCAAAGGCGGTGTATCAGAGATGGGGAATCAGAGGCGGGGAATCAGAGGCAGGGAATCAAACACGGGGAATCAGAGGCGGGGAATCAGAGCTGGGGAATCAGAGGCGGGGAATCAGAGTTGGGGAATCAGAGGCGGGGAATCAGAGGCGGGGAAACAGAGGCGGGGAATCAGATATGGGGAATCAGAGGAGGGGAATCAGAGGTTGGGAATCAGAGGCAGGGAATCAGAGGCGGGGAATCAGAGGCGGGGAATCAGAGGCAGGGAATCAGAGGCGGAGAATCAGAGGTTGGGAATCAGAGGCAGGGAATCAGAGGCAGGGAATCAGAGGCAGGGAATCAGAGGCGGGGAATCAGAGGCGGAGAATCAGAGGCCGGGAATCAGAGGCGGGGAATCAGAGTTGGGGCATCAGTGGTGGGGAATTAGATATGGGGAAACAGAGGCGGGGAATCAGAGGCGGGGAAACAGAGCGGGGAATCAGATATGGGGAATCAGAGGTGGGGAATCAGAGGCAGGGAATCAGATGTGCGGAATCAGAGATGGGGAATCAGAGGCAGGGAATCAGAATCAGAAGCGGGGAATCAGGGCCGGGAATCAGAGGCCGGGAATCAGATGCCGGGAATAAGAGGCCGGGAATCAGAGGTGGGGAATCAGTGTCCGGGAATCAGAGATGGGGATTCAGAGGCGGGGAATCAGAGGCGGGGAAACAGAGGTGGGGAATCAGGTATGGGGAATCAGTGGTGGCGAATCAAAGGCGGTAAATCAGAGATGGGGAATCAGAGGCGGGGTATCAGAGGCAGGGAATCAAACACGGGGAATCAGAGGCGGGGAATCAGAGCTGGGGAATCAGAGGCGGGGAATCAGATTTGGGGAATCAGAGTCGGGGAATCAGATATGGGGAAACAGAGGTGGGGAATCAGAGGCGGGGATACAGAGGCGGGGAATCAGATATGGGGAATCAGAGGTGGGGAATCAGAGGCGGCGAAACAGAGGCGGGGAATCAGATATGGGGAATCAGAGGTGGGGAATCAGAGGTTGGGAATCAGAGGCAGGGAATCAGAGATGGGGATTCAGAGGCGGGGAATGAGATATTGGGAATCAGAGGCGGGGAAACAAAGGCGGTGAATCAGAGATGGGGAATCAGAGGCGCGGAATCAGAGGCAGGGAATCAAACATGGGGAATCAGAGCTGGGGAATCAGAGTCGGGGAATCAGAGTTGGGGCATCAGAGGTGGGGAATTAGATATGGGGAAACAGAGGTGGGGAATCAGAGGCGGGGAAACAGAGGCGGGGAATCAGATATGGGGAATCAGAGGTGGGGAATCAGAGGCAGGGAATGAGATGTGCGGAATCAGAGGTGGGGAATCAGAGGTGGGGAAACAGAGGTGGGGAGTCAGATATGGGGAATCAGAGGTGGGGAATAAGAGGCGGAGAATCAGAGGCAGGGAATCAGATGCCGGGAATAAGAGGCCGGGAAACAGAGGTGGGGAATCAGAGTCCGGGAATCAGAGATGGGGATTCAGAGGCGGGGATTGAGATATTGGGAATCAGATATGGGGAATCAGAGGTGGCGAATCAAAGGCGGTGAATCAGAGATGGGGAACCAGAGGCGGGGAATCAGAGGCAGGGAATCAAACACGGGGAATCAGAGCTGGGGAATCAGAGTCGGGGAATCAGAGTTGGGGCATCAGAGGTGGGGAATTAGATATGGGGAAACAGAGGTGGGGAATCAGAGGCGGGGAAACAGAGGCGGGGAATCAGAATTGGGGAATCAGAGGTGGGGATTCAGAGGCAGGGAATCAGATGTGCGGAATCAGAGATGGGGAATCAGAGGCAGGGAATCAGAATCAGAAGCGGGGAATCAGAGGCCGGGAATCAGAGGCCGGGAATCAGATGCCGGGAATAAGAGGCCGGGAATCAGAGGTGGGGAATCAGAGTCCGGGAATCAGAGATGGGGATTCAGAGGTGGGGAATGAGATATTGGGAATCAGAGGCGGGGAATCAGAGGTGGGGAAACAGAGGTGGGGAATCAGATATGGGGAATCAGAGGTGGCGAATCAAAGGCGGTGAATCAGAGATGGGGAATCAGAGGCGGGGAATCAGAGGCAGGGAATCAAACACGGGGAAACAGAGGCGGGGAATCAGAGCTGGGGAATCAGAGGCGGGGAATCAGAGTTGGGGAATCAGAGGCGGGGAATCAGATATGGGGAAACAAAAGTGGGGAATCAGAGGCGGGGAAACAGAGGCGGGGAATCAGATATGGGGAATCAGAGGAGGGGAATCAGAGGTTGGGAATCAGAGGCAGGGAATCAGAGGCGGGGAAACAGAGGCGGGGTATCAGATATGGGGAATCAGAGGTGGCGAATCAAAGGCGGTGTATCAGAGATGGGGAATCAGAGGCGGGGAATCAGAGGCAGGGAATCAAACACGGGGAATCAGAGGCGGGGAATCAGAGCTGGGGAATCAGAGGCGGGGAATCAGAGTTGGGGAATCAGAGGCGGGGAATCAGAGGCGGGGAAACAGAGGCGGGGAATCAGATATGGGGAATCAGAGGAGGGGAATCAGAGGTTGGGAATCAGAGGCAGGGAATCAGAGGCGGGGAATCAGAGGCGGGGAATCAGAGGCAGGGAATCAGAGGCGGAGAATCAGAGGTTGGGAATCAGAGGCAGGGAATCAGAGGCAGGGAATCAGAGGCAGGGAATCAGAGGCGGGGAATCAGAGGCGGAGAATCAGAGGCCGGGAATCAGAGGCGGGGAATCAGAGTTGGGGCATCAGTGGTGGGGAATTAGATATGGGGAAACAGAGGCGGGGAATCAGAGGCGGGGAAACAGAGCGGGGAATCAGATATGGGGAATCAGAGGTGGGGAATCAGAGGCAGGGAATCAGATGTGCGGAATCAGAGATGGGGAATCAGAGGCAGGGAATCAGAATCAGAAGCGGGGAATCAGGGCCGGGAATCAGAGGCCGGGAATCAGATGCCGGGAATAAGAGGCCGGGAATCAGAGGTGGGGAATCAGTGTCCGGGAATCAGAGATGGGGATTCAGAGGCGGGGAATCAGAGGCGGGGAAACAGAGGTGGGGAATCAGGTATGGGGAATCAGTGGTGGCGAATCAAAGGCGGTAAATCAGAGATGGGGAATCAGAGGCGGGGTATCAGAGGCAGGGAATCAAACACGGGGAATCAGAGGCGGGGAATCAGAGCTGGGGAATCAGAGGCGGGGAATCAGAGTTGGGGAATCAGAGTCGGGGAATCAGATATGGGGAAACAGAGGTGGGGAATCAGAGGCGGGGATACAGAGGCGGGGAATCAGATAT
Source organism: Narcine bancroftii (assembly GCF_036971445.1). NCBI lineage: Eukaryota > Metazoa > Chordata > Chondrichthyes > Torpediniformes > Narcinidae > Narcine > Narcine bancroftii. The sequence continues at coordinate 59,110,287 of NC_091474.1, forward strand.
GGGGAATCAGAGGTGGGGAATCAGAGGCGGCGAAACAGAGGCGGGGAATCAGATATGGGGAATCAGAGGTGGGGAATCAGAGGTTGGGAATCAGAGGCAGGGAATCAGAGGCGGGGAATCAGAGGCGGCGAATCAGATGCATGGAATCAGATGTGCGAAATCAGAGATGGGGAATCAGAGGCAGGGAATCAGAGGCGGGGAATCAGAGGCGTGGAATCAGAGGCCGGTATTCAGAGGCCGGGAATGAGAGGCCGGGAATCAGAGGCCGGGAATCAGAGGCGTGGAATCAGAGTCCGGGAATACGAGGCCGGGAATGAGAGGCCGGGAATCAGAGGCCGGGAATCAGAGGCCGGGAATCAGAGGTGGGGAATCAGAGGCCGGGAATCAGAGATGCGGAATCAGATGCGGGGATTCAGAGGTTGTAAATCAGAGATGGGGAATCAGAGGCGGGGAATCAGAGGCGGGGAAACAGAGGTGGGGAATCAGATATGGGGAATCAGATATGGGGAATCAAAGGCGGTGAATCAGAGATGGGGAATCAGAGGCGGGGAATCAGAGGCGGGGAATCAGAGCTGGGGAATCAGAGGCGGGGAATCAGAGTTGGGGAATCAGAGGCGGGGAATCAGATATGGGGAAACAGAGGTGGGGAATCAGAGGCGGGGAAACAGAGGCGGGGAATCAGATATGGGGAATCAGAGGCAGGGAATCAGATGTGCGGAATCAAAGATGGTGAATCTGAGGCAGGGAATCAGAGGCGGGGAATCAGAGGCGGGGAATCAGAGTCCGGGAATCAAAGGCCGGGAATGAGAGGCCGCGAATCAGAAGCCGGTAATCAGAGTCCGGGAATCAGAGGTGGGGAATCAGATGCAGGGAATCAGAGATGGGGAATCAGAGGCGGGGAATCAGCGGTGGTGAATCAGACGCGGGGATTCAGAGGTTGTAAATCAGAGATGGGGAATCAGAGGAGGGGAATCAGAGGCGGGGAAACAGAGTTGGGGAATCAGATATGGGGAATCAGAGGTGGGGAATAAGAGGCTGAGAATCAGAAGCAGGGAATCAGAGGCGGGGAATCAGAGGCCGGGAATCAGAAGCCAGGAATCAGAGGCCGGGAATCAGAGGTGGGGAATCAGAGGCCAGGAATCAGAGATGGGGAATGAGAGGTGGTGAATCAGAGATGGGGAGTCAGAGGAAGGGACTCAGAGGCGGGGAATCAGACGCGGGGAATCAGTGGCCGGGAATCAGAGCTGGGGAATCAGAGGCGGGGAATCAGACGCGGGGAATCAGTGGCCTGGAATCAGAGCTGGGGAATCAGAGGCGGGGAATCAGAGATGGGGAATCGGAGGCGGGGAATCAGAGATGACAAATCAGAGATGGGGAATCAGAGGCGGGGAAACAGAGGCGGGGAGTCAGATTTGGGGAATCAGAGGTAGGGAATCAGAGGTGGTGTAATGAGTGATGCGGAATCAGAGGCGGGGAATCAGAGGCAGGGAATCAGACGCGGGGAATCAGAGGCTGGGAATCAGAGGCTGGGAATCAGAGCTGGGGAATCAGAGGTTGGGAATCAGAGGCCTGGAATCAGAGGCGGGCAATCAGAGGCAGGGAATCAGATGCGGGGAATCAGAGTTGGGGAATCAGAGGCGGGGAATCAGAGATGGGGAACCAGAGGCCGGGAATCATAGCTGGCGAATCAGAGGCGGGGAATCAGTGGTGGGCAATCAGAGGCGGGGAATCAGATATGGGGAATCAGAGGCGGGGAATCAGAGGCGGGGAAACAGAGGCGGGGAATCAGATATGGGGAATCAGAGGTGGGGAATCAGAGGTTGTGAATCAGAGGTGGGGAATCAGAAGTTGGGAAACAGAGGCAGGGAATCAGAGGCAGGGAATCAGATGTGCGGAATCAGAGATGGAAAATCAGAGGCAGCGAAAAAGAGGCAGGGAACCAGAGGCGGGGAATCAGAGGCCGGGAATGAGAGGCCGGGAATGAGAGGCCGGGAATCAGAGGCCGGGGAATCAGAGGCGGGGAATCAGAGGCGGGGAATCAGAGATGGGGAATCATAGGAGGGGAATCAAACACGGGGAATCAGAGCTGGGGAATCAGAGGCGGGGAATCAGACTTGGGGAATCAGATATGGGGAATCAGAGGTGGGGAATCAGGGGCGGGGAATCAGTGGCAGGGAATCAGAGGCGGGGAATCAGAGGCGGGGAATCAGAGGCAGGGAATCAGACACGGGGAATCAGAGGCGGGGAATCAGAGATGGGGAATCAGAGGCGGTGAATCAGAGGCAGGGAATCGGATGCCGGTAATCAGAGGCGGGGAATCAGAGCTGGGGAATCAGAGGCGGGGAATCAGAGTTGGGGAATCAGGGGCGGGGAATCAGATATGGTGAATCAGAGGTGGGGAATCAGAGTTGGGGATTCAGAGGCGGGAAATCAGAGGCAGGGAATCAGAGGTGGGTAATCATAGGCGGGGAATCAGAGCTGGGGAATCAGAGGCAGGGAATCAGAGTTGGGGATTCAGAGGCAGGGAATCAGAGCTGGGGAATCAGAAGCGGGGAATCAGAGGCGGGGAATCAGAGGCAGGGAATCAGAGGCAGGCAATCAGATATGGGGATTCAGAGGTGGGGAATAAGAGGTTGGGAATCAGAGGCAGGGAATCAGAGGCGGGGAATCAGAGGCAGGAAATCAGATGTGGGGAATCAGAGGTGGGGAATCAGAGCTGGTGAATCAGAGGCGGGGAATCAGATATGGGGAATCAGAGGCGGGGAATCAGAGGTGCGGAAAGAGAGGCGGGGAATCAGATATGGGGAATCAGAGGTGGGGAATCAGATATGGGGAAACAGAGGCGGGGAATCAGAGGCGGGGAAACAGAGGTGGGGAATCTGAGATGGGGAATCAGAGGTGGCGAATGAAAGGCGGTGAATCAGAGATGGGGAATCAGAGGCGGGGAATCAGAGGCAGGGAATCAAACACGGGAATCAGAGGTGGGGAATCAGAGCTGGGGAATCAGAGGCGGGGATTCAGAGTTGGGGAATCAGAGGCGGGGAATCAGATATGGAGAAACAGAGGTGGGGAATCAGAGGCAGGGAATCAGAGATGGGGAATCAGAGGCGGGGAATCAGCGGTGGTGAATCAGACGCGGGGATTCAGAGGTTGTAAATCAGAGATGGGGAATCAGAGGAGGGGAATCAGAGGCGGGGAAACAGAGTTGGGGAATCAGATATGGGGAATCAGAGGTGGGGAATAAGAGGCTGAGAATCAGAAGCAGGGAATGAGAGGCGGGGAATCAGAGGCCGGGAATCAGAAGCCAGGAATCAGAGGCCGGGAATCAGAGGTGGGGAATCAGAGGCCGGGAATCAGAGATGGGGAATGAAAGGTGGTGAATCAGAGATGGGGAGTCAGAGGAAGGGACTCAGAGGCGGGGAATCAGACGCGGGGAATCAGTGGCCGGGAATCAGAGCTGGGGAATCAGAGGCGGGGAATCAGACGCGGGGAATCAGTGGCCTGGAATCAGAGCTGGGGAATCAGAGGCGGGGAATCAGAGATGGGGAATCGGAGGCGGGGAATCAGAGATGGCAAATCAGAGATGGGGAATCAGAGGCGGGGAAACAGAGGCGGGGAGTCAGATTTGGGGAATCAGAGGTAGGGAATCAGAGGTGGTGTAATGAGTGATGCGGAATCAGAGGCGGGGAATCAGAGGCAGGGAATCAGACGCGGGGAATCAGAGGCTGGGAATCAGAGGCTGGGAATCAGAGCTGGGGAATCAGAGGTTGGGAATCAGAGGCCTGGAATCAGAGGCGGGCAATCAGAGGCAGGGAATCAGATGCGGGGAATCAGAGTTGGGGAATCAGAGGCGGGGAATCAGATATGGGGAAACAGAGGTGGGGAATCAGAGGCGGGGAAACAGAGGCGGGGAATCAGATATGGGGAATCAGAGGTGGGGAATCAGAGGTTGGGAATCAGATGCGGGGAATCAGAGGCGGGGAATCATAGGCAGGGAATCGGATGTGCGGAATCAGAGATGGGGAATCAGAGGCCGGGAATCATAGCTGGCGAATCAGAGGCGGGGAATCAGAGGTGGGCAATCAGAGGCGGGGAATCAGATATGGGGAATCAGAGGCGGGGAATCAGAGGCGGGGAAACAGAGGCGGGGAATCAGGTATGGGGAATCAGAGGTGGGGAATCAGAGGTTGTGAATCAGAGATGGGGAATCAGAGGCGGGGAATCAGAGGCAGGGAATCAAACACGGGGAATCAGAGGCGGGGAATCAGAGCTGGGGAATCAGAGGCGGGGAATCAGAGTTGGGGAATCAGAGGCGGTGAATCAGATATGGGGAATCAGAGGCGGGGAATCAGAGGCGGGGAAACAGAGGCGGGGAATCAGATATGGGGAATCAGAGGTGGGGAATCAGGGGCAGGGAATAAGTGGCAGGGAATCAGAGGCGGGGAATCAGAGGCGGGGAATCAGAGGCAGGGAATCAGACACGGGGAATCAGAGGCGGGGAATCAGAGATGGGGAATCAGAGGCGGGGAATCAGAGGCAGGGAATCGGACGCCGGGAATCAGAGGCGGGGAATCAGAGCTGGGGAATCAGAGGCGGGGAATCAGAGTTGGGGAATCAGAGGCGGGGTATGAGATATGGGGAAATAGAGGCGGGGAATCAGATATGGGGAATCAGAGGCGGGGAATCAGATATGGGGTATCAGAGGCTGGGAATCAGAGGGGGGGAAACAGAGGCGGGGAATCAGATATGGGGAATCAGAGGTGGGGAATCAGGGGCAGGGAATAAGTGGCAGGGAATCAGAGGCGGGGAATCAGAGGCGGGGAATCAGAGGCAGGGAATCAGACACGGGGAATCAGAGGCGGGGAATCAGAGATGGGGAATCAGAGGCGGGGAATCAGAGGCAGGGAATCGGACGCCGGGAATCAGAGGCGGGGAATCAGAGCTGGGGAATCAGAGGCGGGGAATCAGAGTTGGGGAATCAGAGGCGGGGTATGAGATATGGGGAAATAGAGGCGGGGAATCAGATATGGGGAATCAGAGGCGGGGAATCAGATATGGGGTATCAGAGGCTAGGAATCAGAGGGGGGGAAACAGAGGCGGGGAATAAGATATGGGGAATCAGAGGTGGGGAATCAGGGGCGGGGAATCAGTGGCAGGGAATCAGAGGCAGGGAATCAGAGTCGGGGAATCAGAGGCAGGGAATCAGATACGGGGAATCAGAGGTGGGGAATCAGAGATGGGGAATCAGAGGCGGGGAATCAGAGGCAGGGAATCAGACGCGGGGAATCAGAGGCGGGGAATCAGAGCTGGGGAATCAGAGGCGGGGAATCAGAGTCGTGGAATCAGAGGCAGAGAATCGGATGTGCGGAATCAGAGATGGGGAATCAGAGGTGGGGAATCAGAGGCGTTGAATCAGAGTTGGGGATTCAGAGGCGGGGAATCAGATATGGGGAAACAGAGGCGGGGAATCAGAGGCGGGCAAACAGAGGCGGGGTATCAGATATGGGGAATCAGAGGTGGGGAATTAGAGGTGGTGAATCAGAGATGGGGAATTACAGGCGGGGAATCAGAGGCAGGGAATAGAACGCGGGGAATCAGAGGCGGGGAATCAGAGCTAGGGAATCAGAGGCGGGGAATCATAGTTGGGAATTAGAGGCGGGGAATCAGATATGGGGAAACAGAGGCAGGGAATCAGAGGCGGGGAAACAGAGGCGGGGAATCAGATATGGGGAATCAGATGCGGGGAATCAGAGGCGGGGAATCAGAGCTGGGGAATCAGAGGCGGGGAATCAGAGTTGGGGCATCAGAGGTGGGGAATTAGATATGGGGAAACAGAGGTGGGGAATCAGAGGCGGGGAAACAGAGGCGGGGAATCAGATATGGGGAATCAGAGGTGGGGAATCAGAGGCAGGGAATCAGATGTGCGGAATCAGAGATGGGGAATCAGAGGAAGGGAATCAGAATCAGAAGAGGGGAATCAGAGGCCGGGAATCAGACGCCGGGAATCAGATGCCGGGAATAAGAGGCCGGGAATCAGAGGTGGGGAATCAGAGTCCGGGAATCAGAGATGGGGATTCAGAGGCGGGGAATGAGATATTGGGAATCAGAGGCGGGGAATCAGAGGTGGGGAAACAGAGGTGGGGAATCAGATATGGGGAATCAGAGGTGGCGAATCAAAGGCGGTGAATCAGAGATGGGGAATCAGAGGCGGGGAATCAGAGGCAGGGAATCAAACACGGGGAATCAGAGGCGGGGAATCAGAGCTGTGGAATCAGAGGCGGGGAATCAGAGTTGGGGAATCAGAGGCGGGGAATCAGATATGGGGAAACAAAAGTGGGGAATCAGAGGCGGGGAAACAGAGGCGGGGAATCAGATATGGGGAATCAGAGGAGGGGAATCAGAGGTTGGGAATCAGAGGCAGGGAATCAGAGGCGGGGAAACAGAGGCGGGGTATCAGATATGGGGAATCAGAGGTGGCGAATCAAAGGCGGTGTATCAGAGATGGGGAATCAGAGGCGGGGAATCAGAGGCAGGGAATCAAACACGGGGAATCAGAGGCGGGGAATCAGAGCTGGGGAATCAGAGGCGGGGAATCAGAGTTGGGGAATCAGAGGCGGGGAATCAGAGGCGGGGAAACAGAGGCGGGGAATCAGATATGGGGAATCAGAGGAGTGGAATCAGAGGTTGGGAATCAGAGGCAGGGAATCAGAGGCGGGGAATCAGAGGCGGGGAATCAGAGGCAGGGAATCAGAGGCGGAGAATCAGAGGTTGGGAATCAGAGGCAGGGAATCAGAGGCAGGGAATCAGAGGCAGGGAATCAGAGGCGGGGAATCAGAGGCGGAGAATCAGAGGCCGGGAATCAGAGGCGGGGAATCAGAGTTGGGGCATCAGTGGTGGGGAATTAGATATGGGGAAACAGAGGCGGGGAATCAGAGGCGGGGAAACAGAGCGGGGAATCAGATATGGGAATCAGAGGTGGGGAATCAGAGGCAGGGAATCAGATGTGCGGAATCAGAGATGGGGAATCAGAGGCTGGGAATCAGAATCTGAAGCGGGGAATCAGAGGCCGGGAATCAGAGGCCGGGAATCAGATGCCGGGAATAAGAGGCCGGGAATCAGAGGTGGGGAATCAGAGTCCGGGAATCAGAGATGGGGATTCAGAGGCGGGGAATCAGAGGCGGGGAAACAGAGGTGGGGAATCAGGTATGGGGAATCAGTGGTGGCGAATCAAAGGCAGTAAATCAGAGATGGGGAATCAGAGGCGGGGAATCAGAGGCAGGGAATCAAACACTGGGAATCAGAGGCGGTGAATCAGAGCTGGGGAATCAGAAGCGGGGAATCAGATTTGGGGAATCAGAGTCGGGGAATCAGACATGGGGAAACAGAGGTGGGGAATCAGAGGCGGGGATACAGAGGCGGGGAATCAGATATGGGGAATCGGAGGTGGGGAATCAGATATGGGGAATCAGAGGTGGGGAATTAGAGGTGGTGAATCAGAGATGGGGAATTACAGGCGGGGAATCAGAGGCAGGGAATAGAACGCGGGGAATCAGAGGCGGGGAATCAGAGCTGGGGAATCAGAGGCGGGGAATCATAGTTGGGAATTAGAGGCGGGGAATCAGATATGGGGAAACAGAGGCGGGGAATCAGAGGCGGGGAAACAGAGGCGGGGAATCAGATATGGGGAATCAGATGCGGGGAATCAGAGGCAGGGAATCAGAGCTGGGGAATCAGAGGCGGGGAATCAGAGTTGGGGCATCAGAGGTGGGGAATTAGATATGGGGAAACAGAGGTGGGGAATCAGAGGCGGGGAAACAGAGGCGGGGAATCAGATATGGGGAATCAGAGGTGGGGAATCAGAGGCAGGGAATCAGATGTGCGGAATCAGAGATGGGGAATCAGAGGCAGGGAATCAGAATCAGAAGAGGGGAATCAGAGGCCGGGAATCAGACGCCGGGGATCATATGCCGGGAATAAGAGGCCGGGAATCAGAGGTGGGTAATCAGAGTCCGGGAATCAGAGATGGGGATTCAGAGGCGGGGAATGAGATATTGGGAATCAGAGGCGGGGAATCAGAGGTGGGGAAACAGAGGTGGGGAATCAGATATGGGGAATCAGAGGTGGCAAATCAAAGGCGGTGAATCAGAGATGGGGAATCAGAGGCGGGGAATCAGAGGCAGGGAATCAAACACGGGGAATCAGAGGCGGGGAATCAGAGCTGGGGAATCAGAGGCGGGGAATCTGAGTTGGGGAATCAGAGGCGGGGAATCAGATATGGGGAAACAAAAGTGGGGAATCAGAGGTGGAGAAACAGAGGCGGGGAATCAGATATGGGGAATCAGAGGAGGGGAATCAGAGGTTGGGAATCAGAGGCAGGGAATCAGAGGCGGGGAAACAGAGGCGGGGTATCAGATATGGGGAATCAGAGGTGGCGAATCAAAGGCGGTGTATCAGAGATGGGGAATCAGAGGCGGGGAATCAGAGGCAGGGAATCAAACACGGGGAATCAGAGGCGGGGAATCAGAGCTGGGGAATCAGAGGCGGGGAATCAGAGTTGGGGAATCAGAGGCGGGGAATCAGAGGCGGGGAAACAGAGGCGGGGAATCAGATATGGGGAATCAGAGGAGGGGAATCAGAGGTTGGGAATCAGAGGCAGGGAATCAGAGGCGGGGAATCAGAGGCGGGGAATCAGAGGCAGGGAATCAGAGGCGGAGAATCAGAGGTTGGGAATCAGAGGCAGGGAATCAGAGGCAGGGAATCAGAGGCAGGGAATCAGAGGCGGGGATTCAGAGGCGGAGAATCAGAGGCCGGGAATCAGAGGCGGGGAATCAGAGTTGGGGCATCAGTGGTGGGGAATTAGATATGGGGAAACAGAGGCGGGGAATCAGAGGCGGGGAAACAGAGCGGGGAATCAGATATGGGGAATCAGAGATGGGGAATCAGAGGCAGGGAATCAGAATCAGAAGCGGGGAATCAGAGGCCGGGAATCAGAGGCCGGGAATCAGATGCCGGGAATCAGAGGCCGGGAATCAGAGGTGGGGAATCAGAGTCCGGGAATCAGAGATGGGGATTCAGAGGCGGGGAATCAGAGGCGGGGAAACAGAGGTGGGGAACCAGGTATGGGGAATCAGTGGTGGCGAATCAAAGGCGGTAAATCAGAGATGGGGAATCAGAGGCGGGGAATCAGAGGCAGGGAATCAAACACGGGGAATCAGAGGCGGGGAATCAGAGCTGGGGAATCAGAAGCGGGGAATCAGATTTGGGGAATCAGAGTCGGGGAATCAGACATGGGGAAACAGAGGTGGGGAATCAGAGGCGGGGATACAGAGGCGGGGAATCAGATATGGGGAATCAGAGGTGGGGAATCAGAGGTTGGGAATCAGAGGCAGGGAATCAGAGGCGGGGAAACAGAGGTTGGGAATCAGAGGCAGGGAATCAGAGGCGGGGAAACAGAGGCGGGGAATCAGATATGGGGAATCAGAGGTGGCGAATCAAAGGTGGTGAATCAGAGATGGGGAATCAGAGGCGGGGAAACAGAGGCGGGGAATCAGATATGGGGAATCAGAGGTGGGGAATCAGAGGTTGGGAATCAGAGGCAGGGAATCAGAGTTGGGGAATCAGAGGCAGCGAATCAGATGCATGGAATCAGATGTGCGGAATCAGAGATGGGGAATCAGAGGCAGCGAATCAGAGGCGGGGAATCAGAGGCGTGGAATCAGAGGCCGGTATTCAGAGGCCGGGAATGAGTGGCCGGGAATCAGAGGCCGGGAATCAGAGGCCGGGAATCAGAGGTGGGATATCAGAGGCCGGGAATCAGAGATGGGGAATCAGAGGCGGGGAATCAGCGGTGGTGAATCAGACGCGGGGATTCAGAGGTTGTAAATCAGAGATGGGGAATCAGAGACGGGGAATCAGAGGCGGGGAAACAGAGGTGGGGAGTCAGATATGGGGAATCAGAGGTGTGGAATAAGAGGCGGAGAATCTGAGGCAGGGAATCAGAGGCGGGGAATCAGAGGCCGGGAATCAGAAGCCAGGATTCAGAGGCCGGGAATCAGAGATGGGGATTCAGAGGCGGGGAATGAGATATTGGGAATCAGAGGCGGGGAATCAGAGGCGGGGAAACAGAGGTGGGGAATCAGATATGGGGAATCAGAGGTAGCGAATCAAAGGCGGTGAATCAGAGATGGGGAATCAGAGGCGGGGAATCAGAGGCAGGGAATCAAACACGGGGAATCAGAGGCGGGGAATCAGAGCTGGGGAATCAGAGGCGGGGAATCAGAGTTGGGGAATCAGAGGCGGGGAATCAGATATGGGGAAACAGAGGTGGGGAATCAGAGGCGGGGAAACAGAGGCGGGGAATCAGATATGGGGAATCAGAGGTGGGGAATCAGAGGTTGGGAATCAGAGGCAGGGAATCAGAGGCGGGGAAACAGAGGCAGGGAATCAGATATGGGGAATCAGAGGTGGCGAATCATAGGCGGTGTATCAGAGATGGGGAATCAGAGTCAGGGAATCAAACACGGGGAATCAGAGGCGGGGAATCAGAGCTGGGGAATCAGAGGCGTGGAATCAGAGTTGGGGAATCAGAGGCAGGGAATCAGAGGCAGGGAATCAGAGGCGGAGAATCAGAGGTTGGGAATCAGAGGCAGTGAATCAGAGGCAGGGAATCAGAGGCAGGGAATCAGAGGCGGGGAATCAGAGGTGGGGAATCAGAGGTTTGGAATCAGAGGCAGGGAATCAGAGGCGGGGAATCAGAGGCGGGGAATCAGAGGCATGGAATCACATGTGCGGAATCAGAGATGTGGAATCAGAGGCAGGGAATCAGAGGCGGGGAATCAGAGGCGGGGAACCAGAGGCGGGGAATCAGAGGCCGGGAATCAGAGGCCGGGAATGAGAGGCCGGGAATCAGAGGCAGGGAATCAGAGGCCGGGAATCAGAGATGGGGAATCAGAGGCGGGGAATCAAACACGGGGAATCAGAGCTGGGGAATCAGAGGCGGGGAATCAGAGTTGGGGAATCAGAGGCGGGGAATCAGATATGGGGAAACAGAGGCGGGGAATCAGAGGCGGGGAATCAGAGGCGTAGAAACAGAGTTGGGGTATCAGATATGGGGAATCAGAGGTGGGGAATCAGGGGCGGGGTATCAGAGGCTGGGTATCAGACACAGGGATTCAGAGGCGGGGAATCAGAGATGGGGAATCAGAGGTGGGGAATCAGAGGCAGGGAATCAGATGCGGGGAATCAGAGGCGGGGAATCAGAGCCTGGGAATCAGAGGCGGGGAATCAGAGTTCAGGAATCAGAGGCGGGGAATCAGAGTTGGGGAATCAGAGGCGGGGAATCAGATATGGGGAAACAGAGGCGGGGAATCAGAGGCGGGGAAACAGAGGTGGGGAATCTGATATGGGGAATCAGACGTGGCGAATGAAAGGAAGTGAATCAGAGATGGGGAATCAGAGGCGGGGAATCAGAGGCAGGGAATCAGAGGCTGGGAATCAGAGGCAGGGAATCAGATATGGGGATTCAGAGGTGGGGAATCAGAGGTTGGGAATCAGAGGCAGGGAATCGGAGGCAGGGAATCAGAGGCAGGGAATCAGATGTGGGGAATCAGAGGCGGGGAATCAGAGCTGGGGAATCAGAGGCGGGGAATCAGACTTTGGGAATCAGAGGCGAGGAATTAGATATGGGGAAACAGAGGCGGGGAATCAGAGGTGGGGAAACAGAGCTGGGGAATCAGAGGCGGGGAATCAAGTTGGGGAATCAGAGGCGGGGAATCAGATATGTGGAATCAGAGGCGGGGAATCAGAGGCGCGGAATGAGAGGCGGGGAATCAGATATGGGGAATCAGAGGTGGGGAATCAGGGGCGGGGTATCAGAGGCTGGGTATCAGACACGGGGATTCAGAGGCGGGGAATCAGAGATGGGGAATCAGAGGCGGGAATCAGAGCAGGGAATCATACGCGGGGAATCAGAGGCTGGGAATCAGAGTCCAGGAATCAGAGGCGGGGAATCAGAGTTGGGGAATCAGAGGCGGGGAATCAGATATGGGGAAACAGAGGCGGGGAATCAGAGGCAGGGAATCAAACACGTTGAATCAGAGTCGGGGAATCAGAGCTGGAGAATCAGAGGCGGGGAATCTGAGTTGGGGAATCAGAGGCGGGGAATCAGATATGGGGAAACAGAGGCGGGGAATCAGAGGCAGGGAAACAGAGGTGGGGAATCAGAAATGGGGAATCAGAGGTAGGGAATCAGAGGTTGGGAAACAGAGGCAGGGAATCAGAGACAGGGAATCAGATGTGCGGAATCAGAGATGGAAAATCAGAGGCAGCGAAAAAGAGGCGGGGAACCAGAGGCGGGGAATCAGAGGCCGGGAATCAGAGGCCGGGAATGAGAGGCCGGGAATCAGAGGCGGGGAATCAGAGATGGGGAATCAGAGGCGGGGAATCAAACACGGGGAATCAGAGCTGGGGAATCAGAGGCGGGGAATCAGAGTTGGGGAATCAGATATGGGGAATCAGAGGTGGGGAATCAGGGGCGGGGAATCAGTGGCAGGGAATCAGAGGCGGGGAATCAGAGGCGGGGAATCAGAGGCAGGGAATCAGACACGGGGAATCAGAGGCGGGCAATCAGAGATGGGGAATCAGAGGCGGTTAATCAGAGGCAGGGAATCGGATGCCGGGAATCTGAGGCGGGGAATCAGAGCTGGGGAATCAGAGGCGGGGAATCAGAGTTGGGGAATCAGAGGCGGGGAATCAGATATGGTGAATCAGAGGTGGGGAATCAGAGGTTGTGAATCAGAGATGGGGAATCACAGGCGGGAAATCAGAGGCAGGGGATCAGAGGTGGGGAATCAGAGGCGGGGAATCAGAGCTGGGGAATCAGAGGCAGGGAATCAGAGTTTGGGATTCAGAGGCGGGGAATCAGAGGCGGGGAATCAGATATGTGGAAACAGAGGCGGGGAATTAGAGGCGGGCAAACAGAGGCGGGGAATCAGATATGTGGAATCAGAGGCGGGGAATCAGAGGCGCGGAATGAGAGGCGGGGAATCAGATATGGGGAATCAGAGGTGGGGAATCAGGGGCGGGGTATCAGAGGCTGGGTATCAGACACGGGGATTCAGAGGCGGGGAATCAGAGATGGGGAATCAGAGGCGGGAATCAGAGCAGGGAATCATACGCGGGGAATCAGAGGCTGGGAATCAGAGTCCAGGAATCAGAGGCGGGGAATCAGAGTTGGGGAATCAGAGGCGGGGAATCAGATATGGGGAAACAGAGGCGGGGAATCAGAGGCAGGGAATCAAACACGTTGAATCAGAGTCGGGGAATCAGAGCTGGAGAATCAGAGGCGGGGAATCTGAGTTGGGGAATCAGAGGCGGGGAATCAGATATGGGGAAACAGAGGCGGGGAATCAGAGGCAGGGAAACAGAGGTGGGGAATCAGAAATGGGGAATCAGAGGTAGGGAATCAGAGGTTGGGAAACAGAGGCAGGGAATCAGAGACAGGGAATCAGATGTGCGGAATCAGAGATGGAAAATCAGAGGCAGCGAAAAAGAGGCGGGGAACCAGAGGCGGGGAATCAGAGGCCGGGAATCAGAGGCCGGGAATGAGAGGCCGGGAATCAGAGGCGGGGAATCAGAGATGGGGAATCAGAGGCGGGGAATCAAACACGGGGAATCAGAGCTGGGGAATCAGAGGCGGGGAATCAGAGTTGGGGAATCAGATATGGGGAATCAGAGGTGGGGAATCAGGGGCGGGGAATCAGTGGCAGGGAATCAGAGGCGGGGAATCAGAGGCGGGGAATCAGAGGCAGGGAATCAGACACGGGGAATCAGAGGCGGGCAATCAGAGATGGGGAATCAGAGGCGGTTAATCAGAGGCAGGGAATCGGATGCCGGGAATCTGAGGCGGGGAATCAGAGCTGGGGAATCAGAGGCGGGGAATCAGAGTTGGGGAATCAGAGGCGGGGAATCAGATATGGTGAATCAGAGGTGGGGAATCAGAGGTTGTGAATCAGAGATGGGGAATCACAGGCGGGAAATCAGAGGCAGGGGATCAGAGGTGGGGAATCAGAGGCGGGGAATCAGAGCTGGGGAATCAGAGGCAGGGAATCAGAGTTTGGGATTCAGAGGCGGGGAATCAGAGGCGGGGAATCAGATATGTGGAAACAGAGGCGGGGAATTAGAGGCGGGCAAACAGAGGCGGGGAATCAGATATGGGGAATCAGAGGTGGGGAATCAGAGGTTGTGAATCAGAGATGGGGAATCACAGGCGGGAAATCAGAGGCAGGGAATCAGAGCTGGGGAATCAGAGGCGGGGAATCAGAGCTGGGGAATCAGAGGCAGGGAATCAGAGTTGGGGATTCAGAGGCGGGGAATCAGAGCTGGGGAATCAGTGGCGGGGAATCAGAGGCAGGGAATCAGAGTTGGGGATTCAGAGGCGGAGAATCAGAGCTGGGGAATCAGAGGCGGGGAATCAGAGGCAGGGAATCAGAGGCGGGGTATCAGAGGCAGGGAATCAGATATGGGGATTCAGAGGTGGGGAATCAGAGGTTGGGAATCAGAGGCAGGGAATCGGAGGCAGGGAATCAGAGGCAGGGAATCAGATGTGGGGAATCAGAGGCGGGGAATCAGAGCTGGGGAATCAGAGTCGGGGAATCAGAATTTGGGAATCAGAGGCGGGGAATTAGATATGGGGAAACAGAGGCGGGGAATCAGAGGCGGGGAATCAGATATGGGGAATCAGAGGCGGGGAATCAGAGGCGCGGAAAGAGAGGCGGGGAATCAGATATGGGGAATCAGAGGTGGGGAATCAGATATAGGGAAACAGAGGCGGGGAATCAGAGGCGGGAAACAGAGGCGGGGAATCTGATATGGGGAATCAGAGGTGGCGAATGAAAGGCGGTGAATCAGAGATGGGGAATCAGAGACGGGGAATCAGAGGCAGGGAATCAAACACGGTGAATCAGAGGTGGGGAATCAGAGCTGGGGAATCAGATGCGGGGAATCAGAGTTGGGGAATCAGAGGCGGGGAATCAGATATGGGGAAACAGAGGTGGGGAATCAGAGGCAGGGAAACAGAGGTTGGGATTCAGATATGGGGAATCAGAGGTGGGGAATCAGAGGTTGGGAAACAGAGGCAGGGAATCAGAGGCGGGGAGTCAGAGGCGGGGAATCAGAGGCAGGGAATCAGATGTGCGGAATCAGAGATGGGGAATCAGAGGCAGCGAATCAGAGGCGGGGAACCAGAGGCGGGGAATCAGAGGCCGGGAATCAGAGGCCGGGAATGAGAGGCCGGGAATCAGAGGCAGGGAATCAGAGGCCGGGAATCAGAGATGGGGAATCAGAGGCGGGGAATCAAACACCGGGAATCAGAGCTGGGGAATCAGAGGCGGGGAATCAGAGTTGGGGAATCAGAGGCGGGGAATCAGATATGGGGAAACAGAGGCGGGGAATCAGAGGCGGGGAATCAGAGGCGTAGAAACAGAGTTGGGGTATCAGATATGGGGAATCAGAGGTGAGGAATCAGGGGCGGGGTATCAGAGGCTGGGTATCAGACACGGGGATTCAGAGGCGGGGAATCAGAGATGGGGAATCAGAGGCGGGGAATCAGAGGCAGGGAATCAGACGCGGGGAATCAGAGGCGGGGAATCAGAGCCTGGGAATCAGAGGCGGGGAATCAGAGTTCAGGAATCAGAGGCGGGGAATCAGAGTTGGGGAATCAGAGGCGGGGAATCAGATATGGGGAAACAGAGGCGGGGAATCAGAGGCGGGGAAACAGAGGTGGGGAATCTGATATGGGGAATCAGACGTGGCGAATGAAAGGAAGTGAATCAGAGATGGGGAATCAGATGCGGGGAATCAGAGGCAGGGAATCAGAGGCTGGGAATCAGAGGCAGGGAATCAGATATGGGGATTCAGAGGTGGGGAATCAGAGGTTGGGAATCAGAGGCAGGGAATCGGAGGCAGGGAATCAGAGGCAGGGAATCAGATGTGGGGAATCAGAGGCGGGGAATCAGAGCTGGGGTATCAGAGGCGGGGAATCAGAGTTTGGGAATCAGAGGCGAGGAATTAGATATGGGGAAACAGAGGCGGGGAATCAGAGGTGGGGAAACAGAGCTGGGGAATCAGAGGCGGGGAATCAAGTTGGGGAATCAGAGGTGGGGAATCAGATATGGGGAATCAGAGGCGGGGAATCAGAGGCGCGGAATGAGAGGCGGTGAATCAGATATGGGGAATCAGAGGTGGGGAATCAGGGGCGGGGTATCAGAGGCTGGGTATCAGACACGGGGATTCAGAGGCGGGGAATCAGAGATGGGGAATCAGAGGCGGGAATCAGAGGCAGGGAATCATACGCGGGGAATCAGAGGCGGGGAATCAGAGGCAGGGAATCAGACACGGGGAATCAGAGGCGGGGAATCAGAGATGGGGAATCAGAGGCGGGGAATCAGAGGCAGGGAATCGGACGCCGGGAATCAGAGGCGGGGAATCAGAGCTGGGGAATCAGAGGCGGGGAATCAGAGTTGGGGAATCAGAGGCGGGGTATGAGATATGGGGAAATAGAGGCGGGGAATCAGATATGGGGAATCAGAGGCGGGGAACCAGATATGGGGTATCAGAGGCTGGGAATCAGAGGGGGGGAAACAGAGGCGGGGAATAAGATATGGGGAATCAGAGGTGGGGAATCAGGGGCGGGGAATCAGTGGCAGGGAATCAGAGGCAGGGAATCAGAGTCGGGGAATCAGAGGCAGGGAATCAGATACGGGGAATCAGAGGTGGGGAATCAGAGATGGGGAATCAGAGGCGGGGAATCAGAGGCAGGGAATCAGACGCGGGGAATCAGAGGCGGGGAATCAGAGCTGGGGAATCAGAGGCGGGGAATCAGAGTCGTGGAATCAGAGGCAGAGAATCGGATGTGCGGAATCAGAGGTGGGGAATCAGAGGTTGGGAATCAGAGGCAGGGAATCAGAGGCGGGGAATCAGAGGCAGGAAATCAGATGTGGGGAATCAGAGGTGGGGAATCAGAGCTGGTGAATCAGAGGCGGGGAATCAGATATGGGGAATCAGAGGCGGGGAATCAGAGGTGCGGAAAGAGAGGTGGGGAGTCAGATATGGGGAATCAGAGGTGGGGAATCAGATATGGGGAAACAGAGGCGGGGAATCAGAGGCGGGGAAACAGAGGTGGGGAATCTGATATGGGGAATCAGAGGTGGCGAATGAAAGGCGCTGAATCAGAGATGGGGAATCAGAGGCGGGGAATCAGAGGCAGGGAATCAAACACGGGAATCAGAGGTGGGGAATCAGAGCTGGGGAATCAGAGGCGGGGATTCAGAGTTGGGGAATCAGAGGCGGGGAATCAGATATGGAGAAACAGAGGTGGGGAATCAGAGGCAGGGAATCAGAGATGGGGAATCAGAGGCGGGGAATCAGTGGTGGTGAATCAGACGCGGGGATTCAGAGGTTGTAAATCAGAGATGGGGAATCAGAGGAGGGGAATCAGAGGCGGGGAAACAGAGTTGGGGAATCAGATATGGGGAATCAGAGGTGGGGAATAAGAGGCTGAGAATCAGAAGCAGGGAATGAGAGGCGGGGAATCAGAGGCCGGGAATCAGAAGCCAGGAATCAGAGGCCGGGAATCAGAGGTGGGGAATCAGAGGCCGGGAATCAGAGATGGGGAATGAGAGGTGGTGAATCAGAGATGGGGAGTCAGAGGAAGGGACTCAGAGGCGGGGAATCAGACGCGGGGAATCAGTGGCCGGGAATCAGAGCTGGGGAATCAGAGGCGGGGAATCAGACGCGGGGAATCAGTGGCCTGGAATCAGAGCTGGGGAATCAGAGGCGGGGAATCAGAGATGGGGAATCGGAGGCGGGGAATCAGAGATGGCAAATCAGAGATGGGGAATCAGAGGCGGGGAAACAGAGGCGGGGAGTCAGATTTGGGGAATCAGAGGTAGGGAATCAGAGGTGGTGTAATGAGTGATGCGGAATCAGAGGCGGGGAATCAGAGGCAGGGAATCAGACGCGGGGAATCAGAGGCTGGGAATCAGAGGCTGGGAATCAGAGCTGGGGAATCAGAGGTTGGGAATCAGAGGCCTGGAATCAGAGGCGGGCAATCAGAGGCAGGGAATCAGATGCGGGGAATCAGAGTTGGGGAATCAGAGGCGGGGAATCAGATATGGGGAAACAGAGGTGGGGAATCAGAGGCGGGGAAACAGAGGCGGGGAATCAGATATGGGGAATCAGAGGTGGGGAATCAGAGGTTGGGAATCAGATGCAGGGAATCAGAGGCGGGGAATCATAGGCAGGGAATCGGATGTGCGGAATCAGAGATGGGGAATCAGAGGCCGGGAATCATAGCTGGCGAATCAGAGGCGGGGAATCAGAGGTGGGCAATCAGAGGCGGGGAATCAGATATGGGGAATCAGAGGCGGGGAATCAGAGGCGGGGAAACAGAGGCGGGGAATCAGAGGTGGGGAATCAGAGGTGGGGAATCAGAGGCCGGGAATCAGAGGCCGGGAATGAGAGGCCGGGAATCAGAGGCAGGGAATCAGAGGCCGGGAATCAGAGATGGGGAATCAGAGGCGGGGAATCAAACACCGGGAATCAGAGCTGGGGAATCAGAGGCGGGGAATCAGAGTTGGGGAATCAGAGGCGGGGAATCAGATATGGGGAAACAGAGGCGGGGAATCAGAGGCGGGGAATCAGAGGCGTAGAAACAGAGTTGGGGTATCAGATATGGGGAATCAGAGGTGAGGAATCAGGGGCGGGGTATCAGAGGCTGGGTATCAGACACGGGGATTCAGAGGCGGGGAATCAGAGATGGGGAATCAGAGGCGGGGAATCAGAGGCAGGGAATCAGACGCGGGGAATCAGAGGCGGGGAATCAGAGCCTGGGAATCAGAGGCGGGGAATCAGAGTTCAGGAATCAGAGGCGGGGAATCAGAGTTGGGGAATCAGAGGCGGGGAATCAGATATGGGGAAACAGAGGCGGGGAATCAGAGGCGGGGAAACAGAGGTGGGGAATCTGATATGGGGAATCAGACGTGGCGAATGAAAGGAAGTGAATCAGAGATGGGGAATCAGAGGCGGGGAATCAGAGGCAGGGAATCAGAGGCTGGGAATCAGAGGCAGGGAATCAGATATGGGGATTCAGAGGTGGGGAATCAGAGGTTGGGAATCAGAGGCAGGGAATCGGAGGCAGGGAATCAGAGGCAGGGAATCAGATGTGGGGAATCAGAGGCGGGGAATCAGAGCTGGGGTATCAGAGGCGGGGAATCAGAGTTTGGGAATCAGAGGCGAGGAATTAGATATGGGGAAACAGAGGCGGGGAATCAGAGGTGGGGAAACAGAGCTGGGGAATCAGAGGCGGGGAATCAAGTTGGGGAATCAGAGGTGGGGAATCAGATATGGGGAATCAGAGGCGGGGAATCAGAGGCGCGGAATGAGAGGCGGGGAATCAGATATGGGGAATCAGAGGTGGGGAATCAGGGGCGGGGTATCAGAGGCTGGGTATCAGACACGGGGATTCAGAGGCGGGGAATTAGAGATGGGGAATCAGAGGCGGGAATCAGAGGCAGGGAATCATACGCGGGGAATCAGAGGCTGGGAATCAGAGTCCAGGAATCAGAGGCGGGGAATCAGAGTTGGGGAATCAGAGGCGGGGAATCAGATATGGGGAAACAGAGGCGGGGAATCAGAGGCCGGGAAACAGAGGCGGGGAATCTGATATGGGGAATCAGAGGTGGCGAATGAAAGGAAGTGAATCAGAGGCAGGGAATCAGAGGCGGGGAATCAGATATGGGGAATCAGAGGTGGGCAATCAGATATAGGGAAACAGAGGCGGGGAATCAGAGGCGGGGAAACAGAGGCGGGGAATCTGATATGGGGAATCAGAGGTGGCGAATGAAAGGCGGTGAATCAGAGATGGGGAATCAGAGGCGGGGAATCAGAGGCAGGGAATCAAACACGGGGAATCAGAGGTGGGGAATCAGAGCTGGGGAATCAGAGGCGGGGAATCAGAGTTGGGGAATCAGAGGCGGGGAATCAGAAATGGGGAAACAGAGGTGGGGAATCAGAGGCAGGGAAACAGAGGTTGGGATTCAGATATGGGGAATCAGAGGTGGGGAATCAGAGGTTGGGAAACAGAGGCAGGGAATCAGAGGCTGGGAGTCAGAGGCGGGGAATCAGAGGCAGGGAATCAGATGTGCAGAATCAGAGATGGGGAATCAGAGGCAGTGAATCAGAGGCGGGGAACCAGAGGCGGGGAATCAGAGGCCGGGAATCAGAGGCCGGGAATGAGAGGCCGGGAATCAGAGGCAGGGAATCAGAGGCCGGGAATCAGAGATGGGGAATCAGAGGCGGGGAATCAAACACGGGGAATCAGAGCTGGGGAATCAGAGGCGGGGAATCAGAGTTGGGGAATCAGAGGCGGGGAATCAGATATGGGGATACAGAGGCGGGGAATCAGAGGCGGGGAATCAGAGGCGTAGAAACAGAGTTGGGGTATCAGATATGGGGAATCAGATGTGGGGAATCAGGGGCGGGGTATCAGAGGCTGGGTATCAGACACGGGGATTCAGAGGCGGGGAATCAGAAATGGGGAATCAGAGGCGGGGAATCAGAGGCAGGGAATCAGACGCGGGGAATCAGAGGCGGGGAATCAGAGCCTGGGAATCAGAGGCGGGGAATCAGAGTTCAGGAATCAGAGGCGGGGAATCAGAGTTGGGGAATCAGAGGCGGGGAATCAGATATGGGGAAACAGAGGCGGGGAATCAGAGCTGGGGAATCAGAGGCGGGGAATCAGAGTTTGGGAATCAGAGGCGAGGAATTAGATATGGGGAAACAGAGGCGGGGAATCAGAGGTGGGGAAACAGAGCCTGGGAATCAGAGGCAGGGAATTAAGTTGGGGAATCAGAGGCTGGGAATCAGATATGGGGAATCAGAGGCGGGGAATCAGAGGCGCGGAATGAGAGGCGGGGTATCAGATATGGGGAATCAGAGGTGGCGAATGAAAGGAAGTGAATCAGAGATGGGGAATCAGAGGCGGGGAATCAGAGGCAGGGAATCAAACACGTTGAATCAGAATC
The DNA here is from genome assembly GCF_036971445.1 of Narcine bancroftii. Classification (NCBI taxonomy): domain Eukaryota; kingdom Metazoa; phylum Chordata; class Chondrichthyes; order Torpediniformes; family Narcinidae; genus Narcine; species Narcine bancroftii. The sequence continues at coordinate 59,131,367 of NC_091474.1, forward strand.
GGGGAATCAGAGATGGGGAATCAGAGGCGGGAATCAGAGGCAGGGAATCATACGCGGGGAATCAGAGGCTGGGAATCAGAGTCCAGGAATCAGAGGCGGGGAATCAGAGTTGGGGAATCAGAGGCGGGGAATCAGATATGGGGAAACAGAGGCGGGGAATCAGAGGCCGGGAAACAGAGGCGGGGAATCTGATATGGGGAATCAGAGGTGGCGAATGAAAGGAAGTGAATCAGAGATGGGGAATCAGAGGCGGGGAATCAGAGGCAGGGAATCAAACACGTTGAATCAGAATCGGGGAATCAGAGCTGGAGAATCAGAGGCGGGGAATCAGAGGCGGGGAATCAGAGGCGGGGAATCAGATATGGGGAAACAGAGGCGGGGAATCAGAGGCAGGGAAACAGAGGTGGGGAATCAGAAATGGGGAATCAGAGGCAGGGAATCAGAGGTTGGGAAACAGAGGCAGGGAATCAGAGACAGGGAATCAGATGTGCGGAATCAGAGATGGAAAATCAGAGGCAGCGAAAAAGAGGCGGGGAACCAGAGGCGGGGAATCAGAGGCGGGGAATCAGATATGTGGAAACAGAGGCGGGGAATTAGAGGCGGGCAAACAGAGGCGGGGAATCAGATATGGGGAATCAGAGGTGGGGAATCAGAGGTTGTGAATCAGAGATGGGGAATCACAGGCGGGAAATCAGAGGCAGGGAATCAGAGCTGGGGAATCAGAGGCGGGGAATCAGAGCTGGGGAATCAGAGGCAGGGAATCAGAGTTGGGGATTCAGAGGCGGGGAATCAGAGCTGGGGAATCAGTGGCGGGGAATCAGAGGCAGGGAATCAGAGTTGGGGATTCAGAGGCGGAGAATCAGAGCTGGGGAATCAGAGGCGGGGAATCAGAGGCAGGGAATCAGAGGCGGGGTATCAGAGGCAGGGAATCAGATATGGGGATTCAGAGGTGGGGAATCAGAGGTTGGGAATCAGAGGCAGGGAATCGGAGGCAGGGAATCAGAGGCAGGGAATCAGATGTGGGGAATCAGAGGCGGGGAATCAGAGCTGGGGAATCAGAGTCGGGGAATCAGAATTTGGGAATCAGAGGCGGGGAATTAGATATGGGGAAACAGAGGCGGGGAATCAGAGGCGGGGAATCAGATATGGGGAATCAGAGGCGGGGAATCAGAGGCGCGGAAAGAGAGGCGGGGAATCAGATATGGGGAATCAGAGGTGGGGAATCAGATATAGGGAAACAGAGGCGGGGAATCAGAGGCGGGGAAACAGGCGGGGAATCTGATATGGGGAATCAGAGGTGGCGAATGAAAGGCGGTGAATCAGAGATGGGGAATCAGAGACGGGGAATCAGAGGCAGGGAATCAAACACGGTGAATCAGAGGTGGGGAATCAGAGCTGGGGAATCAGAGGCGGGGAATCAGAGTTGGGGAATCAGAGGCGGGGAATCAGATATGGGGAAACAGAGGTGGGGAATCAGAGGCAGGGAAACAGAGGTTGGGATTCAGATATGGGGAATCAGAGGTGGGGAATCAGAGGTTGGGAAACAGAGCCAGGGAATCAGTGGCGGGGAGTCAGAGGCGGGGAATCAGAGGCAGGGAATCAGATGTGCGGAATCAGAGATGGGGAATCAGAGGCAGCGAATCAGAGGCGGGGAACCAGAGGCGGGGAATCAGAGGCCGGGAATCAGAGGCCGGGAATGAGAGGCCGGGAATCAGAGGCAGGGAATCAGAGGCCGGGAATCAGAGATGGGGAATCAGAGGCGGGGAATCAAACACCGGGAATCAGAGCTGGGGAATCAGAGGCGGGGAATCAGAGTTGGGGAATCAGAGGCGGGGAATCAGATATGGGGAGACAGAGGCGGGGAATCAGAGGCGGGGAATCAGAGGCGTAGAAACAGAGTTGGGGTATCAGATATGGGGAATCAGAGGTGAGGAATCAGGGGCGGGGTATCAGAGGCTGGGTATCAGACACGGGGATTCAGAGGCGGGGAATCAGAGATGGGGAATCAGAGGCGGGGAATCAGAGGCAGGGAATCAGACGCGGGGAATCAGAGGCGGGGAATCAGAGCCTGGGAATCAGAGGCGGGGAATCAGAGTTCAGGAATCAGAGGCGGGGAATCAGAGTTGGGGAATCAGAGGCGGGGAATCAGATATGGGGAAACAGAGGCGGGGAATCAGAGGCGGGGAAACAGAGGTGGGGAATCTGATATGGGGAATCAGACGTGGCGAATGAAAGGAAGTGAATCAGAGATGGGGAATCAGAGGCGGGGAATCAGAGGCAGGGAATCAGAGGCTGGGAATCAGAGGCAGGGAATCAGATATGGGGATTCAGAGGTGGGGAATCAGAGGTTGGGAATCAGAGGCAGGGAATCGGAGGCAGGGAATCAGAGGCAGGGAATCAGATGTGGGGAATCAGAGGCGGGGAATCAGAGCTGGGGTATCAGAGGCGGGGAATCAGAGTTTGGGAATCAGAGGCGAGGAATTAGATATGGGGAAACAGAGGCGGGGAATCAGAGGTGGGGAAACAGAGCTGGGGAATCAGAGGCGGGGAATCAAGTTGGGGAATCAGAGGTGGGGAATCAGATATGGGGAATCAGAGGCGGGGAATCAGAGGCGCGGAATGAGAGGCGGGGAATCAGATATGGGGAATCAGAGGTGGGGAATCAGGGGCGGGGTATCAGAGGCTGGGTATCAGACACGGGGATTCAGAGGCGGGGAATCAGAGATGGGGAATCAGAGGCGGGAATCAGAGGCAGGGAATCATACGCGGGGAAACAGAGGCTGGGAATCAGAGTCCAGGAATCAGAGGCGGGGAATCAGAGTTGGGGAATCAGAGGCGGGGAATCAGATATGGGGAAACAGAGGCGGGGAATCAGAGGCCGGGAAACAGAGGCGGGGAATCTGATATGGGGAATCAGAGGTGGCGAATGAAAGGAAGTGAATCAGAGGCAGGGAATCAGAGGCGGGGAATCAGATATGGGGAATCAGAGGTGGGCAATCAGATATAGGGAAACAGAGGCGGGGAATCAGAGGCGGGGAAACAGAGGCGGGGAATCTGATATGGGGAATCAGAGGTGGCGAATGAAAGGCGGTGAATCAGAGATGGGGAATCAGAGGCGGGGAATCAGAGGCAGGGAATCAAACACGGGGAATCAGAGGTGGGGAATCAGAGCTGGGGAATCAGAGGCGGGGAATCAGAGTTGGGGAATCAGAGGCGGGGAATCAGAAATGGGGAAACAGAGGTGGGGAATCAGAGGCAGGGAAACAGAGGTTGGGATTCAGATATGGGGAATCAGAGGTGGGGAATCAGAGGTTGGGAAACAGAGGCAGGGAATCAGAGGTGGGGAGTCAGAGGCGGGGAATCAGAGGCAGGGAATCAGATGTGCGGAATCAGAGATGGGGAATCAGAGGCAGCGAATCAGAGGCGGGGAACCAGAGGCGGGGAATCAGAGGCCGGGAATCAGAGGCCGGGAATGAGAGGCCGGGAATCAGAGGCAGGGAATCAGAGGCCGGGAATCAGAGATGGGGAATCAGAGGCGGGGAATCAAACACGGGGAATCAGAGCTGGGGAATCAGAGGCGGGGAATCAGAGTTGGGGAATCAGAGGCGGGGAATCAGATATGGGGATGCAGAGGCGGGGAATCAGAGGCGGGGAATCAGAGGCGTAGAAACAGAGTTGGGGTATCAGATATGGGGAATCAGAGGTGGGGAATCAGGGGCGGGGTATCAGAGGCTGGGTATCAGACACGGGGATTCAGAGGCGGGGAATCAGAAATGGGGAATCAGAGGCGGGGAATCAGAGGCAGGGAATCAGACGCGGGGAATCAGAGGCGGGGAATCAGAGCCTGGGAATCAGAGGCGGGGAATCAGAGTTCAGGAATCAGAGGCGGGGAATCAGAGTTGGGGAATCAGAGGCGGGGAATCAGATATGGGGAAACAGAGGCGGGGAATCAGAGGTGGGGAAACAGAGCCTGGGAATCAGAGGCGGGGAATCAAGTTGGGGAATCAGAGGCTGGGAATCAGATATGGGGAATCAGAGGCGGGGAATCAGAGGCGCGGAATGAGAGGCGGGGTATCAGATATGGGGAATCAGAGGTGGCGAATGAAAGGAAGTGAATCAGAGATGGGGAATCAGAGGCGGGGAATCAGAGGCAGGGAATCAAACACGTTGAATCAGAATCGGGGAATCAGAGATGGGGAATCAGAGGCGGGAATCAGAGGCAGGGAATCATACGCGGGGAATCAGAGGCTGGGAATCAGAGTCCAGGAATCAGAGGCGGGGAATCAGAGTTGGGGAATCAGAGGCGGGGAATCAGATATGGGGAAACAGAGGCGGGGAATCAGAGGCCGGGTATCAGACACGGGGATTCAGAGGCGGGGAATCAGAGATGGGGAATCAGAGGCGGGAATCAGAGGCAGGGAATCATACGCGGGGAATCAGAGGCGGGGAATCAGAGGCAGGGAATCAGACACGGGGAATCAGAGGCGGGGAATCAGAGATGGGGAATCAGAGGCGGGGAATCAGAGGCAGGGAATCGGACGCCGGGAATCAGAGGCGGGGAATCAGAGCTGGGGAATCAGAGGCGGGGAATCAGAGTTGGGGAATCAGAGGCGGGTTATGAGATATGGGGAAATAGAGGCGGGGAATCAGATATGGGGAATCAGAGGCGGGGAACCAGATATGGGGTATCAGAGGCTGGGAATCAGAGGGGGGGAAACAGAGGCGGGGAATAAGATATGGGGAATCAGAGGTGGGGAATCAGGGGCGGGGAATCAGTGGCAGGGAATCAGAGGCAGGGAATCAGAGTCGGGGAATCAGAGGCAGGGAATCAGATACGGGGAATCAGAGGTGGGGAATCAGAGATGGGGAATCAGAGGCGGGGAATCAGAGGCAGGGAATCAGACGCGGGGAATCAGAGGCGGGGAATCAGAGCTGGGGAATCAGAGGCGGGGAATCAGAGTCGTGGAATCAGAGGCAGAGAATCGGATGTGCGGAATCAGAGGTGGGGAATCAGAGGTTGGGAATCAGAGGCAGGGAATCAGAGGCGGGGAATCAGAGGCAGGAAATCAGATGTGGGGAATCAGAGGTGGGGAATCAGAGCTGGTGAATCAGAGGCGGGGAATCAGATATGGGGAATCAGAGGCGGGGAATCAGAGGTGCGGAAAGAGAGGCGGGGAGTCAGATATGGGGAATCAGAGGTGGGGAATCAGATATGGGGAAACAGAGGCGGGGAATCAGAGGCGGGGAAACAGAGGTGGGGAATCTGATATGGGGAATCAGAGGTGGCGAATGAAAGGCGGTGAATCAGAGATGGGGAATCAGAGGCGGGGAATCAGAGGCAGGGAATCAAACACGGGAATCAGAGGTGGGGAATCAGAGCTGGGGAATCAGAGGCGGGGATTCAGAGTTGGGGAATCAGAGGCGGGGAATCAGATATGGAGAAACAGAGGTGGGGAATCAGAGGCAGGGAATCAGAGATGGGGAATCAGAGGCGGGGAATCAGTGGTGGTGAATCAGACGCGGGGATTCAGAGGTTGTAAATCAGAGATGGGGAATCAGAGGAGGGGAATCAGAGGCGGGGAAACAGAGTTGGGGAATCAGATATGGGGAATCAGAGGTGGGGAATAAGAGGCTGAGAATCAGAAGCAGGGAATGAGAGGCGGGGAATCAGAGGCCGGGAATCAGAAGCCAGGAATCAGAGGCCGGGAATCAGAGGTGGGGAATCAGAGGCCGGGAATCAGAGATGGGGAATGAGAGGTGGTGAATCAGAGATGGGGAGTCAGAGGAAGGGACTCAGAGGCGGGGAATCAGACGCGGGGAATCAGTGGCCGGGAATCAGAGCTGGGGAATCAGAGGCGGGGAATCAGACGCGGGGAATCAGTGGCCTGGAATCAGAGCTGGGGAATCAGAGGCGGGGAATCAGAGATGGGGAATCGGAGGCGGGGAATCAGAGATGGCAAATCAGAGATGGGGAATCAGAGGCGGGGAAACAGAGGCGGGGAGTCAGATTTGGGGAATCAGAGGTAGGGAATCAGAGGTGGTGTAATGAGTGATGCGGAATCAGAGGCGGGGAATCAGAGGCAGGGAATCAGACGCGGGGAATCAGAGGCTGGGAATCAGAGGCTGGGAATCAGAGCTGGGGAATCAGAGGTTGGGAATCAGAGGCCTGGAATCAGAGGCGGGCAATCAGAGGCAGGGAATCAGATGCGGGGAATCAGAGTTGGGGAATCAGAGGCGGGGAATCAGATATGGGGAAACAGAGGTGGGGAATCAGAGGCGGGGAAACAGAGGCGGGGAATCAGATATGGGGAATCAGAGGTGGGGAATCAGAGGTTGGGAATCAGATGCGGGGAATCAGAGGCGGGGAATCATAGGCAGGGAATCGGATGTGCGGAATCAGAGATGGGGAATCAGAGGCCGGGAATCATAGCTGGCGAATCAGAGGCGGGGAATCAGAGGTGGGCAATCAGAGGCGGGGAATCAGATATGGGGAATCAGAGGCGGGGAATCAGAGGCGGGGAAACAGAGGCGGGGAATCAGAGGTGGGGAATCAGAGGTGGGGAATCAGAGGCCGGGAATCAGAGGCCGGGAATGAGAGGCCGGGAATCAGAGGCAGGGAATCAGAGGCCGGGAATCAGAGATGGGGAATCAGAGGCGGGGAATCAAACACCGGGAATCAGAGCTGGGGAATCAGAGGCGGGGAATCAGAGTTGGGGAATCAGAGGCGGGGAATCAGATATGGGGAAACAGAGGCGGGGAATCAGAGGCGGGGAATCAGAGGCGTAGAAACAGAGTTGGGGTATCAGATATGGGGAATCAGAGGTGAGGAATCAGGGGCGGGGTATCAGAGGCTGGGTATCAGACACGGGGATTCAGAGGCGGGGAATCAGAGATGGGGAATCAGAGGCGGGGAATCAGAGGCAGGGAATCAGACGCGGGGAATCAGAGGCGGGGAATCAGAGCCTGGGAATCAGAGGCGGGGAATCAGAGTTCAGGAATCAGAGGCGGGGAATCAGAGTTGGGGAATCAGAGGCGGGGAATCAGATATGGGGAAACAGAGGCGGGGAATCAGAGGCGGGGAAACAGAGGTGGGGAATCTGATATGGGGAATCAGACGTGGCGAATGAAAGGAAGTGAATCAGAGATGGGGAATCAGAGGCGGGGAATCAGAGGCAGGGAATCAGAGGCTGGGAATCAGAGGCAGGGAATCAGATATGGGGATTCAGAGGTGGGGAATCAGAGGTTGGGAATCAGAGGCAGGGAATCGGAGGCAGGGAATCAGAGGCAGGGAATCAGATGTGGGGAGTCAGAGGCGGGGAATCAGAGCTGGGGTATCAGAGGCGGGGAATCAGAGTTTGGGAATCAGAGGCGAGGAATTAGATATGGGGAAACAGAGGCGGGGAATCAGAGGTGGGGAAACAGAGCTGGGGAATCAGAGGCGGGGAATCAAGTTGGGGAATCAGAGGTGGGGAATCAGATATGGGGAATCAGAGGCGGGGAATCAGAGGCGCGGAATGAGAGGCGGGGAATCAGATATGGGGAATCAGAGGTGGGGAATCAGGGGCGGGGTATCAGAGGCTGGGTATCAGACACGGGGATTCAGAGGCGGGGAATTAGAGATGGGGAATCAGAGGCGGGAATCAGAGGCAGGGAATCATACGCGGGGAATCAGAGGCTGGGAAACAGAGTCCAGGAATCAGAGGCGGGGAATCAGAGTTGGGGAATCAGAGGCGGGGAATCAGATATGGGGAAACAGAGGCGGGGAATCAGAGGCCGGGAAACAGAGGCGGGGAATCTGATATGGGGAATCAGAGGTGGCGAATGAAAGGAAGTGAATCAGAGGCAGGGAATCAGAGGCGGGGAATCAGATATGGGGAATCAGAGGTGGGCAATCAGATATAGGGAAACAGAGGCGGGGAATCAGAGGCGGGGAAACAGAGGCGGGGAATCTGATATGGGGAATCAGAGGTGGCGAATGAAAGGCGGTGAATCAGAGATGGGGAATCAGAGGCGGGGAATCAGAGGCAGGGAATCAAACACGGGGAATCAGAGGTGGGGAATCAGAGCTGGGGAATCAGAGGCGGGGAATCAGAGTTGGGGAATCAGAGGCGGGGAATCAGAAATGGGGAAACAGAGGTGGGGAATCAGAGGCAGGGAAACAGAGGTTGGGATTCAGATATGGGGAATCAGAGGTGGGGAATCAGAGGTTGGGAAACAGAGGCAGGGAATCAGAGGCGGGGAGTCAGAGGCGGGGAATCAGAGGCAGGGAATCAGATGTGCGGAATCAGAGATGGGGAATCAGAGGCAGTGAATCAGAGGCGGGGAACCAGAGGCGGGGAATCAGAGGCCGGGAATCAGAGGCCGGGAATGAGAGGCCGGGAATCAGAGGCAGGGAATCAGAGGCCGGGAATCAGAGATGGGGAATCAGAGGCGGGGAATCAAACACGGGGAATCAGAGCTGGGGAATCAGAGGCGGGGAATCAGAGTTGGGGAATCAGAGGCGGGGAATCAGATATGGGGATACAGAGGCGGGGAATCAGAGGCGGGGAATCAGAGGCGTAGAAACAGAGTTGGGGTATCAGATATGGGGAATCAGAGGTGGGGAATCAGGGGCGGGGTATCAGAGGCTGGGTATCAGACACGGGGATTCAGAGGCGGGGAATCAGAAATGGGGAATCAGAGGCGGGGAATCAGAGGCAGGGAATCAGACGCGGGGAATCAGAGGCGGGGAATCAGAGCCTGGGAATCAGAGGCGGGGAATCAGAGTTCAGGAATCAGAGGCGGGGAATCAGAGTTGGGGAATCAGAGGCGGGGAATCAGATATGGGGAAACAGAGGCGGGGAATCAGAGCTGGGGAATCAGAGGCGGGGAATCAGAGTTTGGGAATCAGAGGCGAGGAATTAGATATGGGGAAACAGAGGCGGGGAATCAGAGGTGGGGAAACAGAGCCTGGGAATCAGAGGCGGGGAATCAAGTTGGGGAATCAGAGGCTGGGAATCAGATATGGGGAATCAGAGGCGGGGAATCAGAGGCGCGGAATGAGAGGCGGGGTATCAGATATGGGGAATCAGAGGTGGCGAATGAAAGGAAGTGAATCAGAGATGGGGAATCAGAGGCGGGGAATCAGAGGCAGGGAATCAAACACGTTGAATCAGAATCGGGGAATCAGAGATGGGGAATCAGAGGCGGGAATCAGAGGCAGGGAATCATACGCGGGGAATCAGAGGCTGGGAATCAGAGTCCAGGAATCAGAGGCGGGGAATCAGAGTTGGGGAATCAGAGGCGGGGAATCAGATATGGGGAAACAGAGGCGGGGAATCAGAGGCCGGGAAACAGAGGCGGGGAATCTGATATGGGGAATCAGAGGTGGCGAATGAAAGGAAGTGAATCAGAGATGGGGAATCAGAGGCGGGGAATCAGAGGCAGGGAATCAAACACGTTGAATCAGAATCGGGGAATCAGAGCTGGAGAATCAGAGGCGGGGAATCAGAGGCGGGGAATCAGAGGCGGGGAATCAGATATGGGGAAACAGAGTCGGGGAATCAGAGGCAGGGAAACAGAGGTGGGGAATCAGAAATGGGGAATCAGAGGCAGGGAATTAGAGGTTGGGAAACAGAGGCAGGGAATCAGAGACAGGGAATCAGATGTGCGGAATCAGAGATGGAAAATCAGAGGCAGCGAAAAAGAGGCGGGGAACCAGAGGCGGGGAATCAGAGGCGGGGAATCAGATATGTGGAAACAGAGGCGGGGAATTAGAGGCAGGCAAACAGAGGCGGGGAATCAGATATGGGGAATCAGAGGTGGGGAATCAGAGGTTGTGAATCAGAGATGGGGAATCACAGGCGGGAAATCAGAGGCAGGGAATCAGAGCTGGGGAATCAGAGGCGGGGAATCAGAGCTGGGGAATCAGAGGCAGGGAATCAGAGTTGGGGATTCAGAGGCGGGGAATCAGAGCTGGGGAATCAGTGGCGGGGAATCAGAGGCAGGGAATCAGAGTTGGGGATTCAGAGGCGGAGAATCAGAGCTGGGGAATCAGAGGCGGGGAATCAGAGGCAGGGAATCAGAGGCGGGGTATCAGAGGCAGGGAATCAGATATGGGGATTCAGAGGTGGGGAATCAGAGGTTGGGAATCAGAGGCAGGGAATCGGAGGCAGGGAATCAGAGGCAGGGAATCAGATGTGGGGAATCAGAGGCGGGGAATCAGAGCTGGGGAATCAGAGTCGGGGAATCAGAATTTGGGAATCAGAGGCGGGGAATTAGATATGGGGAAACAGAGGCGGGGAATCAGAGGCGGGGAATCAGATATGGGGAATCAGAGGCGGGGAATCAGAGGCGCGGAAAGAGAGGCGGGGAATCAGATATGGGGAATCAGAGGTGGCGAATGAAAGGCGGTGAATCAGAGATGGGGAATCAGAGACGGGGAATCAGAGGCAGGGAATCAAACACGGTGAATCAGAGGTGGGGAATCAGAGCTGGGGAATCAGAGGCGGGGAATCAGAGTTGGGGAATCAGAGGCGGGGAATCAGATATGGGGAAACAGAGGTGGGGAATCAGAGGCAGGGAAACAGAGGTTGGGATTCAGATATGGGGAATCAGAGGTGGGGAATCAGAGGTTGGGAAACAGAGCCAGGGAATCAGTGGCGGGGAGTCAGAGGCGGGGAATCAGAGGCAGGGAATCAGATGTGCGGAATCAGAGATGGGGAATCAGAGGCAGCGAATCAGAGGCGGGGAACCAGAGGCGGGGAATCAGAGGCCGGGAATCAGAGGCCGGGAATGAGAGGCCGGGAATCAGAGGCAGGGAATCAGAGGCCGGGAATCAGAGATGGGGAATCAGAGGCGGGGAATCAAACACCGGGAATCAGAGCTGGGGAATCAGAGGCGGGGAATCAGAGTTGGGGAATCAGAGGCGGGGAATCAGATATGGGGAAACAGAGGCGGGGAATCAGAGGCGGGGAATCAGAGGCGTAGAAACAGAGTTGGGGTATCAGATATGGGGAATCAGAGGTGAGGAATCAGGGGCGGGGTATCAGAGGCTGGGTATCAGACACGGGGATTCAGAGGCGGGGAATCAGAGATGGGGAATCAGAGGCGGGGAATCAGAGGCAGGGAATCAGACGCGGGGAATCAGAGGCGGGGAATCAGAGCCTGGGAATCAGAGGCGGGGAATCAGAGTTCAGGAATCAGAGGCGGGGAATCAGAGTTGGGGAATCAGAGGCGGGGAATCAGATATGGGGAAACAGAGGCGGGGAATCAGAGGCGGGGAAACAGAGGTGGGGAATCTGATATGGGGAATCAGACGTGGCGAATGAAAGGAAGTGAATCAGAGATGGGGAATCAGAGGCGGGGAATCAGAGGCAGGGAATCAGAGGCTGGGAATCAGAGGCAGGGAATCAGATATGGGGATTCAGAGGTGGGGAATCAGAGGTTGGGAATCAGAGGCAGGGAATCGGAGGCAGGGAATCAGAGGCAGGGAATCAGATGTGGGGAATCAGAGGCGGGGAATCAGAGCTGGGGTATCAGAGGCGGGGAATCAGAGTTTGGGAATCAGAGGCGAGGAATTAGATATGGGGAAACAGAGGCGGGGAATCAGAGGTGGGGAAACAGAGCTGGGGAATCAGAGGCGGGGAATCAAGTTGGGGAATCAGAGGCGGGGAATCAGAGGCGCGGAATGAGAGGCGGGGAATCAGATATGGGGAATCAGAGGTGGGGAATCAGGGGCGGGGTATCAGAGGCTGGGTATCAGACACGGGGATTCAGAGGCGGGGAATCAGAGATGGGGAATCAGAGGCGGGAATCAGAGGCAGGGAATCATACGCGGGGAAACAGAGGCTGGGAATCAGAGTCCAGGAATCAGAGGCGGGGAATCAGAGTTGGGGAATCAGAGGCGGGGAATCAGATATGGGGAAACAGAGGCGGGGAATCAGAGGCCGGGAAACAGAGGCGGGGAATCTGATATGGGGAATCAGAGGTGGCGAATGAAAGGAAGTGAATCAGAGGCAGGGAATCAGAGGCGGGGAATCAGATATGGGGAATCAGAGGTGGGCAATCAGATATAGGGAAACAGAGGCGGGGAATCAGAGGCGGGGAAACAGAGGCGGGGAATCTGATATGGGGAATCAGAGGTGGCGAATGAAAGGCGGTGAATCAGAGATGGGGAATCAGAGGCGGGGAATCAGAGGCAGGGAATCAAACACGGGGAATCAGAGGTGGGGAATCAGAGCTGGGGAATCAGAGGCGGGGAATCAGAGTTGGGGAATCAGAGGCGGGGAATCAGAAATGGGGAAACAGAGGTGGGGAATCAGAGGCAGGGAAACAGAGGTTGGGATTCAGATATGGGGAATCAGAGGTGGGGAATCAGAGGTTGGGAAACAGAGGCAGGGAATCAGAGGCGGGGAGTCAGAGGCGGGGAATCAGAGGCAGGGAATCAGATGTGCGGAATCAGAGATGGGGAATCAGAGGCAGCGAATCAGAGGCGGGGAACCAGAGGCGGGGAATCAGAGGCCGGGAATCAGAGGCCGGGAATGAGAGGTGGGGAAACAGAGCCTGGGAATCAGAGGCGGGGAATCAAGTTGGGGAATCAGAGGCTGGGAATCAGATATGGGGAATCAGAGGCGGGGAATCAGAGGCGCGGAATGAGAGGCGGGGTATCAGATATGGGGAATCAGAGGTGGCGAATGAAAGGAAGTGAATCAGAGATGGGGAATCAGAGGCGGGGAATCAGAGGCAGGGAATCAAACACGTTGAATCAGAATCGGGGAATCAGAGATGGGGAATCAGAGGCGGGAATCAGAGGCAGGGAATCATACGCGGGGAATCAGAGGCTGGGAATCAGAGTCCAGGAATCAGAGGCGGGGAATCAGAGTTGGGGAATCAGAGGCGGGGAATCAGATATGGGGAAACAGAGGCGGGGAATCAGAGGCCGGGAAACAGAGGCGGGGAATCTGATATGGGGAATCAGAGGTGGCGAATGAAAGGAAGTGAATCAGAGATGGGGAATCAGAGGCGGGGAATCAGAGGCAGGGAATCAAACACGTTGAATCAGAATCGGGGAATCAGAGCTGGAGAATCAGAGGCGGGGAATCAGAGGCGGGGAATCAGAGGCGGGGAATCAGATATGGGGAAACAGAGGCGGGGAATCAGAGGCAGGGAAACAGAGGTGGGGAATCAGAAATGGGGAATCAGAGGTAGGGAATCAGAGGTTGGGAAACAGAGGCAGGGAATCAGAGACAGGGAATCAGATGTGCGGAATCAGAGATGGAAAATCAGAGGCAGCGAAAAAGAGGCGGGGAACCAGAGGCGGGGAATCAGAGGCCGGTAATCAGAGGCCGCGAATGAGAGGCCGGGAATCAGAGGCGGGGAATCAGAGGCAGGGAATCAAACACGGTGAATCAGAGGTGGGGAATCAGAGCTGGGGAATCAGAGGTTGGGAATCAGAGGCAGGGAATCAGAGGCGGGGAAACAGAGGCGGGGTATCAGATATGGGGAATCAGAGGTGGCGAATGAAAGGAAGTGAATCAGAGATGGGGAATCAGAGGCGGGGAATCAGAGGCAGGGAATCAAACACGTTGAATCAGAATCGGGGAATCAGAGCTGGAGAATCAGAGGCGGGGAATCAGAGGCGGGGAATCAGAGGCGGGGAATCAGATATGGGGAAACAGAGGCGGGGAATCAGAGGCAGGGAAACAGAGGTGGGGAATCAGAAATGGGGAATCAGAGGTAGGGAATCAGAGGTTGGGAAACAGAGGCAGGGAATCAGAGACAGGGAATCAGATGTGCGGAATCAGAGATGGAAAATCAGAGGCAGCGAAAAAGAGGCGGGGAACCAGAGGCGGGGAATCAGAGGCCGGTAATCAGAGGCCGCGAATGAGAGGCCGGGAATCAGAGACGGGGAATCAGAGGCAGGGAATCAAACACGGTGAATCAGAGGTGGGGAATCAGAGCTGGGGAATCAGAGGTTGGGAATCAGAGGCAGGGAATCAGAGGCGGGGAAACAGAGGCGGGGTATCAGATATGGGGAATCAGAGGTGGCGAATGAAAGGCGGTGAATCAGAGATGGGGAATCAGAGACGGGGAATCAGAGGCAGGGAATCAAACACGGTGAATCAGAGGTGGGGAATCAGAGCTGGGGAATCAGAGGCGGGGAATCAGAGTTGGAGAATCAGAGGCGGGGAATCAGATATGGGGAAACAGAGGTGGGGAATCAGAGGCAGGGAAACAGAGGTTGGGATTCAGATATGGGGAATCAGAGGTGGGGAATCAGAGGTTGGGAAACAGAGGCAGGGAATCAGAGGCGGGGAGTCAGAGGCGGGGAATCAGAGGCAGGGAATCAGATGTGCGGAATCAGAGATGGGGAATCAGAGGCAGCGAATCAGAGGCGGGGAACCAGAGGCGGGGAATCAGAGGCCGGGAATCAGAGGCCGGGAATGAGAGGCCGGGAATCAGAGGCAGGGAATCAGAGGCCGGGAATCAGAGATGGGGAATCAGAGGCGGGGAATCAAACACCGGGAATCAGAGCTGGGGAATCAGAGGCGGGGAATCAGAGTTGGGGAATCAGAGGCGGGGAATCAGATATGGGGAAACAGAGGCGGGGAATCAGAGGCGGGGAATCAGAGGCGTAGAAACAGAGTTGGGGTATCAGATATGGGGAATCAGAGGTGAGGAATCAGGGGCGGGGTATCAGAGGCTGGGTATCAGACACGGGGATTCAGAGGCGGGGAATCAGAGATGGGGAATCAGAGGCGGGGAATCAGAGGCAGGGAATCAGACGCGGGGAATCAGAGGCGGGGAATCAGAGCCTGGGAATCAGAGGCGGGGAATCAGAGTTCAGGAATCAGAGGCGGGGAATCAGAGTTGGGGAATCAGAGGCGGGGAATCAGATATGGGGAAACAGAGGCGGGGAATCAGAGGCGGGGAAACAGAGGTGGGGAATCTGATATGGGGAATCAGACGTGGCGAATGAAAGGAAGTGAATCAGAGATGGGGAATCAGAGGCGGGGAATCAGAGGCAGGGAATCAGAGGCTGGGAATCAGAGGCAGGGAATCAGATATGGGGATTCAGAGGTGGGGAATCAGAGGTTGAGAATCAGAGGCAGGGAATCGGAGGCAGGGAATCAGAGGCAGGGAATCAGATGTGGGGAATCAGAGGCGGGGAATCAGAGCTGGGGTATCAGAGGCGGGGAATCAGAGTTTGGGAATCAGAGGCGAGGAATTAGATATGGGGAAACAGAGGCGGGGAATCAGAGGTGGGGAAACAGAGCTGGGGAATCAGAGACGGGGAATCAAGTTGGGGAATCAGAGGTGGGGAATCAGATATGGGGAATCAGAGGCGGGGAATCAGAGGCGCGGAATGAGAGGCGGGGAATCAGATATGGGGAATCAGAGGTGGGGAATCAGGGGCGGGGTATCAGAGGCTGGGTATCAGACACGGGGATTCAGAGGCGGGGAATCAGAGATGGGGAATCAGAGGCGGGAATCAGAGGCAGGGAATCATACGCGGGGAATCAGAGGCTGGGAATCAGAGTCCAGGAATCAGAGGCGGGGAATCAGAGTTGGGGAATCAGAGGCGGGGAATCAGATATGGGGAAACAGAGGCGGGGAATCAGAGGCCGGGAAACAGAGGCGGGGAATCTGATATGGGGAATCAGAGGTGGCGAATGAAAGGAAGTGAATCAGAGGCAGGGAATCAGAGGCGGGGAATCAGATATGGGGAATCAGAGGTGGGCAATCAGATATAGGGAAACAGAGGCGGGGAATCAGAGGCGGGGAAACAGAGGCGGGGAATCTGATATGGGGAATCAGAGGTGGCGAATGAAAGGCGGTGAATCAGAGATGGGGAATCAGAGGCGGGGAATCAGAGGCAGGGAATCAAACACGGGGAATCAGAGGTGGGGAATCAGAGCTGGGGAATCAGAGGCGGGGAATCAGAGTTGGGGAATCAGAGGCGGGGAATCAGAAATGGGGAAACAGAGGTGGGGAATCAGAGGCAGGGAAACAGAGGTTGGGATTCAGATATGGGGAATCAGAGGTGGGGAATCAGAGGTTGGGAAACAGAGGCAGGGAATCAGAGGCGGGGAGTCAGAGGCGGGGAATCAGAGGCAGGGAATCAGATGTGCGGAATCAGAGATGGGGAATCAGAGGCAGCGAATCAGAGGCGGGGAACCAGAGGCGGGGAATCAGAGGCCGGGAATCAGAGGCCGGGAATGAGAGGCCGGGAATCAGAGGCAGGGAATCAGAGGCCGGGAATCAGAGATGGGGAATCAGAGGCGGGGAATCAAACACGGGGAATCAGAGCTGGGGAATCAGAGGCGGGGAATCAGAGTTGGGGAATCAGAGGCGGGGAATCAGATATGGGGATGCAGAGGCGGGGAATCAGAGGCGGGGAATCAGAGGCGTAGAAACAGAGTTGGGGTATCAGATATGGGGAATCAGAGGTGGGGAATCAGGGGCGGGGTATCAGAGGCTGGGTATCAGACACGGGGATTCAGAGGCGGGGAATCAGAAATGGGGAATCAGAGGCGGGGAATCAGAGGCAGGGAATCAGACGCGGGGAATCAGAGGCGGGGAATCAGAGCCTGGGAATCAGAGGCGGGGAATCAGAGTTCAGGAATCAGAGGCGGGGAATCAGAGTTGGGGAATCAGAGGCGGGGAATCAGATATGGGGAAACAGAGGCGGGGAATCAGAGCTGGGGAATCAGAGGCGGGGAATCAGAGTTTGGGAATCAGAGGCGAGGAATTAGATATGGGGAAACAGAGGCGGGGAATCAGAGGTGGGGAAACAGAGCCTGGGAATCAGAGGCGGGGAATCAAGTTGGGGAATCAGAGGCTGGGAATCAGATATGGGGAATCAGAGGCGGGGAATTAGAGGCGGGCAAACAGAGGCGGGGAATCAGATATGGGGAATCAGAGGTGGGGAATCAGAGGTTGTGAATCAGAGATGGGGAATCACAGGCGGGAAATCAGAGGCAGGGAATCAGAGCTGGGGAATCAGAGGCGGGGAATCAGAGCTGGGGAATCAGAGGCAGGGAATCAGAGTTGGGGATTCAGAGGCGGGGAATCAGAGCTGGGGAATCAGAGGCGGGGAATCAGAGGCAGGGAATCCGAGGCGGGGTATCAGAGGCAGGGAATCAGATATGGGGTTTCAGAGGTGGGGAATCAGAGGTTGGGAATCAGAGGCAGGGAATCGGAGGCAGGGAATCAGAGGCAGGGAATCAGATGTGGGGAATCAGAGGCGGGGAATCAGAGCTGGGGAATCAGAGTCGGGGAATCAGAATTTGGGAATCAGAGGCGGGGAATTAGATATGGGGAAACAGAGGCGGGGAATCAGAGGCGGGGAATCAGATATGGGGAATCAGAGGTGGGGAATCAGAGGCGCAGAAAGAGAGGCGGGGAATCAGATATGGGGAATCAGAGGTGGGGAATCAGATATGGGGAAACAGAGGCGGGGAATCAGAGGCGGGGAAACAGAGGCGGGGAATCTGATATGGGGAATCAGAGGTGGCGAATGAAAGGAGGTGAATCAGAGATGGGGAATCAGAGGCGGGGAATCAGAGGCAGGGAATCAAACACGGGGAATCAGAGGTGGGGAATCAGAGCTGGGGAATCAGAGGCGGGAAATCAGAGTTGGGGAATCAGAGGCGGGGAATCAGATATGGGGAAACAGAGGTGGGGAATCAGAGGCAGGGAAACAGAGGTTGGGATTCAGATATGGGGAATCAGAGGTGGGGAATCAGAGGTTGGGAAACAGAGGCAGGGAATCAGAGGCGGGGAGTCAGAGGCGGGGAATCAGAGGCAGGGAATCAGATGTGCGGAATCAGAGATGGGGAATCAGAGGAAGCGAATCAGAGGCGGGGATCCAGAGGCGGGGAATCAGAGGCCGGGAATCAGAGGCCGGGAATGAGAGGCCGGGAATCAGAGGCCGGGAATCAGAGGCCGGGAATGAGAGGCCGGGGAATCAGAGGCGGGGAATCAGAGATGGGGAATCAGAGGCGGGGAATCAAACACGGGGAATCAGAGCTGGGGAATCAGAGGCAGGGAATCAGAGTTGGGGAATCAGATATGGGGAATCAGAGGTTGGGAATCAGGGGCGGGGAATCAGTGGCAGGGAATCAGAGGCGGGGAATCAGAGGCGGGGAATCAGAGGCAGGGAATCAGACACGGGGAATCAGAGGCGGGGAATCAGAGATGGGGAATCAGAGGCGGTGAATCAGAGGCAGGGAATCGGATGCCGGGAATCAGAGGCGGGGAATCAGAGCTGGGGAATCAGAGGCGGGGAATCAGAGTTGGGGAATCAGAGGCGGGGAATCAGATATGGTGAATCAGAGGTGGGGAATCAGAGGTTGTGAATCAGAGATGGGGAATCACAGGCGGGAAATCAGAGGCAGGGGATCAGAGGTGGGGATTCAGGGGCAGCGAATCAGAGGCGGGGAACCAGAGGCGGGGAATCAGAGGCCGGGAATCAGAGGCCGGGAATGAGAGGCCGGGAATCAGAGGCCGGGAATCAGAGGCCGGGAATCAGAGGCCGGGAATCAGAGATGGGGAATCAGAGGCGGGGAATCAAACACGGGGAATCAGAGCTGGGGAATCAGAGGCGGGGAATCAAAGTTGGGGAATCAGAGGTGGGGAATCAGATATGGGGAATCAGAGGCGGGGAATCAAGTTGGGGAATCAGAGGTGGGGAATCAGATATGGGGAATCAGAGGCGGGGAATCAGAGGCGCGGAATGAGAGGCGGGGAATCAGATATGGGGAATCAGAGGTGGGGAATCAGGGGCGGGGTATCAGAGGCTGGGTATCAGACACGGGGATTCAGAGGCGGGGAATCAGAGATGGGGAATCAGAGGCGGGAATCAGAGGCAGGGAATCATACGCGGGGAATCAGAGGCTGGGAATCAGAGTCCAGGAATCAGAGGCGGGGAATCAGAGTTGGGGAATCAGAGGCGGGGAATCAGATATGGGGAAACAGAGGCGGGGAATCAGAGGCCGGGAAACAGAGGCGGGGAGTCTGATATGGGGAATCAGAGGTGGCGAATGAAAGGAAGTGAATCAGAGGCAGGGAATCAGAGGCGGGGAATCAGATATGGGGAATCAGAGGTGGGCAATCAGATATAGGGAAACAGAGGCGGGGAATCAGAGGCGGGGAAACAGAGGCGGGGAATCTGATATGGGGAATCAGAGGTGGCGAATGAAAGGCGGTGAATCAGAGATGGGGAATCAGAGGCGGGGAATCAGAGGCAGGGAATCAAACACGGGGAATCAGAGGTGGGGAATCAGAGCTGGGGAATCAGAGGCGGGGAATCAGAGTTGGGGAATCAGAGGCGGGGAATCAGAAATGGGGAAACAGAGGTGGGGAATCAGAGGCAGGGAAACAGAGGTTGGGATTCAGATATGGGGAATCAGAGGTGGGGAATCAGAGGTTGGGAAACAGAGGCAGGGAATCAGAGGCGGGGAGTCAGAGGCGGGGAATCAGAGGCAGGGAATCAGATGTGCGGAATCAGAGATGGGGAATCAGAGGCAGCGAATCAGAGGCGGGGAACCAGAGGCGGGGAATCAGAGGCCGGGAATCAGAGGCCGGGAATGAGAGGCCGGGAATCAGAGGCAGGGAATCAGAGGCCGGGAATCAGAGATGGGGAATCAGAGGCGGGGAATCAAACACGGGGAATCAGAGCTGGGGAATCAGAGGCGGGGAATCAGAGTTGGGGAATCAGAGGCGGGGAATCAGATATGGGGATGCAGAGGCGGGGAATCAGAGGCGGGGAATCAGAGGCGTAGAAACAGAGTTGGGGTATCAGATATGGGGAATCAGAGGTGGGGAATCAGGGGCGGGGTATCAGAGGCTGGGTATCAGACACGGGGATTCAGAGGCGGGGAATCAGAAATGGGGAATCAGAGGCGGGGAATCAGAGGCAGGGAATCAGACGCGGGGAATCAGAGGCGGGGAATCAGAGCCTGGGAATCAGAGGCGGGGAATCAGAGTTCAGGAATCAGAGGCGGGGAATCAGAGTTGGGGAATCAGAGGCGGGGAATCAGATATGGGGAAACAGAGGCGGGGAATCAGAGCTGGGGAATCAGAGGCGGGGAATCAGAGTTTGGGAATCAGAGGCGAGGAATTAGATATGGGGAAACAGAGGCGGGGAATCAGAGGTGGGGAAACAGAGCCTGGGAATCAGAGGCGGGGAATCAAGTTGGGGAATCAGAGGCTGGGAATCAGATATGGGGAATCAGAGGCGGGGAATCAGAGGCGCGGAATGAGAGGCAGGGAATCAAACACGTTGAATCAGAATCGGGGAATCAGAGATGGGGAATCAGAGGCGGGAATCAGAGGCAGGGAATCATACGCGGGGAATCAGAGGCTGGGAATCAGAGTCCAGGAATCAGAGGCGGGGAATCAGAGTTGGGGAATCAGAGGCGGGGAATCAGATATGGGGAAACAGAGGCGGGGAATCAGAGGCCGGGAAACAGAGGCGGGGAATCTGATATGGGGAATCAGAGGTGGCGAATGAAAGGAAGTGAATCAGAGATGGGGAATCAGAGGCGGGGAATCAGAGGCAGGGAATCAAACACGTTGAATCAGAATCGGGGAATCAGAGCTGGAGAATCAGAGGCGGGGAATCAGAGGCGGGGAATCAGAGGCGGGGAATCAGATATGGGGAAACAGAGGCGGGGAATCAGAGGCAGGGAAACAGAGGTGGGGAATCAGAAATGGGGAATCAGAGGTAGGGAATCAGAGGTTGGGAAACAGAGGCAGGGAATCAGAGACAGGGAATCAGATGTGCGGAATCAGAGATGGAAAATCAGAGGCAGCGAAAAAGAGGCGGGGAACCAGAGGCGGGGAATCAGAGGCCGGGAATCAGAGGCCGCGAATGAGAGGCCGGGAATCAGAGGCGGGGAATCAGAGATGGGGAATCAGAGGCGGGGAATCAAACACGGGAAATCAGAGCTGGGGAATCAGAGGCGGGGAATCAGAGTTGGGGAATCAGATATGGGGAATCAGAGGTGGGGAATTAGGGGCGGGGAATCAGTGGCAGGGAATCAGAGGCGGGGAATCAGAGGCGGGGAATCAGAGGCAGGGAATCAGACACGGGGAATCTGAGGCGGGGAATCAGAGATGGGGAATCAGAGGCGGTGAATCAGAGGCAGGCAATCAGATGCCGGGAATCAGAGGCGGGGAATCAGAGCTGGGGAATCAGAGGCGGGGAATCAGAGTTGAGGAATCAGAGGCGGGGAATCAGATATGGTGAATCAGAGGTGGGGAATCAGAGGTTGTGAATCAGAGATGGGGAATCACAGGCGGGAAATCAGAGGCAGGGGATCAGAGGTGGGGAATCAGAGGCGGGGAATCAGAGCTGGGGAATCAGAGGCAGGGAATCAGAGTTTGGGATTCAGAGGCGGGGAATCAGAGGCGGGGAATCAGATATGTGGAAACAGAGGCGGGGAATCAGAGGCAGGGAATCAAACACGTTGAATCAGAATCGGGGAATCAGAGATGGGGAATCAGAGGCGGGAATCAGAGGCAGGGAATCATACGCGGGGAATCAGAGGCTGGGAATCAGAGTCCAGGAATCAGAGGCGGGGAATCAGAGTTGGGGAATCAGAGGCGGGGAATCAGATATGGGGAAACAGAGGCGGGGAATCAGAGGCCGGGAAACAGAGGCGGGGAATCTGATATGGGGAATCAGAGGTGGCGAATGAAAGGAAGTGAATCAGAGATGGGGAATCAGAGGCGGGGAATCAGAGGCAGGGAATCAAACACGTTGAATCAGAATCGGGGAATCAGAGCTGGAGAATCAGAGGCGGGGAATCAGAGGCGGGGAATCAGAGGCGGGGAATCAGATATGGGGAAACAGAGGCGGGGAATCAGAGGCAGGGAAACAGAGGTGGGGAATCAGAAATGGGGAATCAGAGGTAGGGAATCAGAGGTTGGGAAACAGAGGCAGGGAATCAGAGACAGGGAATCAGATGTGCGGAATCAGAGATGGAAAATCAGAGGCAGCGAAAAAGAGGCGGGGAACCAGAGGCGGGGAATCAGAGGCCGGGAATCAGAGGCCGCGAATGAGAGGCCGGGAATCAGAGGCGGGGAATCAGAGATGGGGAATCAGAGGCGGGGAATCAAACACGGGAAATCAGAGCTGGGGAATCAGAGGCGGGGAATCAGAGTTGGGGAATCAGATATGGGGAATCAGAGGTGGGGAATTAGGGGCGGGGAATCAGTGGCAGGGAATCAGAGGCGGGGAATCAGAGGCGGGGAATCAGAGGCAGGGAATCAGACACGGGGAATCTGAGGCGGGGAATCAGAGATGGGGAATCAGAGGCGGTGAATCAGAGGCAGGCAATCAGATGCCGGGAATCAGAGGCGGGGAATCAGAGCTGGGGAATCAGAGGCGGGGAATCAGAGTTGAGGAATCAGAGGCGGGGAATCAGATATGGTGAATCAGAGGTGGGGAATCAGAGGTTGTGAATCAGAGATGGGGAATCACAGGCGGGAAATCAGAGGCAGGGGATCAGAGGTGGGGAATCAGAGGCGGGGAATCAGAGCTGGGGAATCAGAGGCAGGGAATCAGAGTTTGGGATTCAGAGGCGGGGAATCAGAGGCGGGGAATCAGATATGTGGAAACAGAGGCGGGGAATTAGAGGCGGGCAAACAGAGGCGGGGAATCAGATATGGGGAATCAGAGGTGGGGAATCAGAGGTTGTGAATCAGAGATGGGGAATCACAGGCGGGAAATCAGAGGCAGGGAATCAGAGCTGGGGAATCAGAGGCGGGGAATCAGAGCTGGGGAATCAGAGGCAGGGAATCAGAGTTGGGGATTCAGAGGCGGGGAATCAGAGCTGGGGAATCAGAGGCGGGGAATCAGAGGCAGGGAATCAGAGGCGGGGTATCAGAGGCAGGGAATCAGATATGGGGTTTCAGAGGTGGGGAATCAGAGGTTGGGAATCAGAGGCAGGGAATCGGAGGCAGGGAATCAGAGGCAGGGAATCAGATGTGGGGAATCAGAGGCGGGGAATCAGAGCTGGGGAATCAGAGTCGGGGAATCAGAATTTGGGAATCAGAGGCGGGGAATTAGATATGGGGAAACAGAGGCGGGGAATCAGAGGCGGGGAATCAGATATGGGGAATCAGAGGTGGGGAATCAGAGGCGCGGAAAGAGAGGCGGGGAATCAGATATGGGGAATCAGAGGTGGGGAATCAGATATGGGGAAACAGAGGCGGGGAATCAGAGGCGGGGAAACAGAGGCGGGGAATCTGATATGGGGAATCAGAGGTGGCGAATGAAAGGCGGTGAATCAGAGATGGGGAATCAGAGGCGGGGAATCAGAGGCAGGGAATCAAACACGGGGAATCAGAGGTGGGGAATCAGAGCTGGGGAATCAGAGGCGGGAAATCAGAGTTGGGGAATCAGAGGCGGGGAATCAGATATGGGGAAACAGAGGTGGGGAATCAGAGGCAGGGAAACAGAGGTTGGGATTCAGATATGGGGAATCAGAGGTGGGGAATCAGAGGTTGGGAAACAGAGGCAGGGAATCAGAGGCGGGGAGTCAGAGGCGGGGAATCAGAGGCAGGGAATCAGATGTGCGGAATCAGAGATGGGGAATCAGAGGAAGCGAATCAGAGGCGGGGATCCAGAGGCGGGGAATCAGAGGCCGGGAATCAGAGGCCGGGAATGAGAGGCCGGGAATCAGAGGCCGGGAATCAGAGGCCGGGAATGAGAGGCCGGGGAATCAGAGGCGGGGAATCAGAGATGGGGAATCAGAGGCGGGGAATCAAACACGGGGAATCAGAGCTGGGGAATCAGAGGCGGGGAATCAGAGTTGGGGAATCAGATATGGGGAATCAGAGGTGGGGAATCAGGGGCGGGGAATCAGTGGCAGGGAATCAGAGGCGGGGAATCAGAGGCGGGGAATCAGAGGCAGGGAATCAGACACGGGGAATCAGAGGCGGGGAATCAGAGATGGGGAATAAGAGGCGGTGAATCAGAGGCAGGGAATCGGATGCCGGGAATCAGAGGCGGGGAATCAGAGCTGGGGATTCAGAGGCGGGGAATCAGAGTTGGGGAATCAGAGGCGGGGAATCAGATATGGTGAATCAGAGGTGGGGAATCAGAGGTTGTGAATCAGAGATGGGGAATCACAGGCGGGAAATCAGAGGCAGGGGATCAGAGGTGGGGATTCAGGGGCAGCGAATCAGAGGCGGGGAACCAGAGGCGGAGAATCAGAGGCCGGGAATCAGAGGCCGGGAATCAGAGGCCGGGAATGAGAGGCCGGGAATCAGAGGCCGGGAATCAGAGGCCGGGAATCAGAGATGGGGAATCAGAGGCGGGGAATCAAACACGGGGAATCAGAGCTGGGGAATCAGAGGCGGGGAATCAAAGTTGGGGAATCAGAGGCGGGGAATCAAATATGGGGAAACAGAGGCGGGGAATCAGAGGCGGGGAATCAGAGGCGCAGAAACAGAGGCGGGGTATCAGATATGGGGAATCAGAGGTGGGGAATCAGGGGCGGGGTATCAGAGGCTGGGTATCAGACAAGGGGATTCAGAGGCGGGGAATCAGAGATGGGGAATCAGAGGCTGGGAATCAGAGGCAGGGAATCAGACGAGGGGAATCAGAGGCTGGGAATCAGAGCCTGGGAATCAGAGGCGGGGAATCAGAGGCAGGGAAAGAGAGGCGGGGAATCAGATATGGGGACTCAGAGGTGGGGAATCAGAGGTTGGGAATCAGAGGCAGGGAATCAGAGGCGGGGAATCAGAGGCGGGGAATCAGAGGCAGGGTTTCGGATGTGCGGAATCAGAGATGGGGAATCAGAGGTGGGGAATCAGAGTCCAGGAATCAGAGATGGGGAATCAGAGGCGGGGAATCAGAGGCGGAAAAACATAGGTGGGGAATCAGATACGGGGAATCAGAGGTGGGGAATCAGAGGCGGTGAATCAGAGATGGGGAATCAGAGGCGGGGAATCAGAGGCTGGAAATCAGACACGGGGAATCAGAGGCTGTGAATCAAAGGCGGGGAATCAGAGGCGGGTAATCAGAGCTGGGGAATCTAAGGCAGGGAAGCAGAGTTGTGGATTCAGAGGCGGGGAATCAGATATGGGGAAACAGAGGCGGGGAATTAGAGGCGGGCAAACAGAGGCAGGGAATCAGATATGGTGAATCAGAGGTGGGGAATCAGAGGTTGTGAATCAGAGATGGGGAATCACAGGCGGGAAATCAGAGGCAGGGAATCAGAGCTGGGGAATCAGAGGCAGGGAATCAGAGTTGGGGATTCAGAGGCGGGGAATCAGAGCTGTGGAATCAGAGGCGGGGAATCAGAGGCAGGGAATCGGATGCCGGGAATCAGAGGCGGGGAATCAGAGCTGGGGAATCAGAGGCGGGGAATCAGAGTTGGGGAATCAGAGGCGGGGAATCAGATATGGTGAATCAGAGGTGGGGAATCAGAGGTTGTGAATCAGAGATGGGGAATCACAGGCGGGAAATCAGAGGCAGGGGATCAGAGGTGGGGAATCAGAGGCGGGGAATCAGAGCTGGGGAATCAGAGGCAGGGAATCAGAGTTTGGGATTCAGAGGCGGGGAATCAGAGGCGGGGAATCAGATATGTGGAAACAGAGGCGGGGAATTTGAGGCGGGCAAAAAGAGGCGGGGAATCAGATATGGGGAATCAGAGGTGGGGAATCAGAGGTTGTGAATCAGAGATGGGGAATCACAGGCGGGAAATCAGAGGCAGGGAATCAGAGCTGGGGAATCAGAGGCAGGGAATCAGAGCTGGGGAATCAGAGGCAGGGAATCAGAGTTGGGGATTCAGAGGCGGGGAATCAGAGCTGGGGAATCAGAGGCGGGGAATCAGAGGCAGGGAATCAGAGGCGGGGTATCAGAGGCAGGGAATCAGATATGGGGATTCAGAGGTGGGGAATCAGAGGTTGGGAATCAGAGGCAGGGAATCGGAGGCAGGGAATCAGAGGCAGGGAATCAGATGTGAGGAATCAGAGGCGGGGAATCAGAGCTGGGGAATCAGAGTCGGGGAATCAGAATTTGGGAATCAGAGGCGGGGAATTAGATATGGGGAAACAGAGGTGGGGAATCAGAGGCGGGGAATCAGATATGGGGAATCAGAGGCGGGGAATCAGAGGCGCGGAAAGAGAGGCGGGGAATCAGATATGGGGAATCAGAGGTGGGGAATCAGATATGGGGAAACAGAGGCGGGGAATCAGAGGCGGGGAAACAGAGGCGGGGAATCTGATATGGGGAATCAGAGGTGGCGAATGAAATGCGGTGAATCAGAGATGGGGAATCAGAGGCGGGGAATCAGAGGCAGGGAATCAGAGGTGGGGAATGAGAGCTGGGGAATCAGAGCCGGGAAATCAGAGTTGGGGAATCAGAGGCGGGGAATCAGATATGGGGAAACAGAGGTGGGGAATCAGAGGCAGGGAAACAGAGGTTGGGATTCAGATATGGGGAATCAGAGGTGGGGAATCAGAGGTTGGGAAACAGAGGCAGGGAATCAGAGGCGGGGAGTCAGAGGCGGGGAATCAGAGGCAGGGAATCAGATGTGCGGAATCAGAGATGGGGAATCAGAGGCAGCGAATCAGAGGCGGGGAACCAGAGGCGGGGAATCAGAGGCCGGGAATCAGAGGCCGGGAATGAGAGGCCGGGAATCAGAGGCCGGGAATCAGAGGCCGGGAATGAGAGGCCGGGGAATCAGAGGCGGGGAATCAGAGATGGGGAATCAGAGGCGGGGAATCAAACACGGGGAATCAGAGCTGGGGAATCAGAGGCGGGGAATCAGAGTTGGGGAATCAGATATGGGGAATCAGAGGTGGGGAATCAGGGGCGGGGAATCAGTGGCAGGGAATCAGAGGCGGGGAATCAGAGGCGGGGAATCAGAGGCGGGGAATCAGAGGCAGGGAATCAGACACGGGGAATCAGAGGCGGGGAATCAGAGATGGGGAATCAGAGGCGGTGAATCAGAGGCAGGGAATCGGATGCCGGGAATCAGAGGCGGGGAATCAGAGCTGGGGAATCAGAGGCGGGGAATCAGAGTTGGGGAATCAGAGGCGGGGAATCAGATATGGTGAATCAGAGGTGGGGAATCAGAGGTTGTGAATCAGAGATGGGGAATCACAGGCGGGAAATCAGAGGCAGGGGATCAGAGGTGGGGAATCAGAGGCGGGGAATCAGAGGCAGGGAATCAGAGTTTGGGAATCAGAGTTTGGGATTCAGAGGTGGGGAATCAGAGGCAGGGAATCAGATATGTGGAAACAGAGGCGGGGAATTAGAGGCGGGCAAACAGAGGCGGGGAATCAGATATGGGGAATCAGAGGTGGGGAATCAGAGGTTGTGAATCAGAGATGGGGAATCACAGGCGGGAAATCAGAGGCAGGGAATCAGAGGCAGGGAATCAGAGTCGGGGAATCAGAGGTGGGAATCAGATACGGGGAATCAGAGGAGGGGAATCAGAGATGGGGAATCAGAGGCGGGGAATCAGAGGCAGGGAATCAGACGCGGGGAATCAGAGGCGGGGAATCAGAGGCGCAGAAACAGAGTTGGGGTATCAGATATGGGGAATCAGAGGTGGGGAATCAGGGGCGGGGTATCAGAGGCTGGGTATCAGACACGGGGATTCAGAGGCGGGGAATCAGAGCCTGGGAATCAGAGGCGGGGAATCAAGTTGGGGAATCAGAGGCTGGGAATCAGATATGGGGAAACAGAGGCGGGGAATCAGAGGCGCGGAATGAGAGGCGGGGAATCAGATATGGGGAATCAGAGGTGGGGAATCAGGGGCGGGGTATCAGAGGCTGGGTATCAGACACGGGGATTCAGAGGCGGGGAATCAGAGATGGGGAATCAGAGGCGGGAATCAGAGGCAGGGAAACAGAGGCGGGGAATCTGATATGGGGAATCAGAGGTGGCGAATGAAAGGAAGTGAATCAGAGATCGGGAATCAGAGGCGGGGAATCAGAGGCGGGGAATCAGAGTCCAGGAATCAGAGGCGGGGAATCAGAGTTGGGGAATCAGAGGCGGGGAATCAGATATGGGGAAACAGAGGCGGGGAATCAGAGGCCGGGAAACAGAGGCGGGGAATCTGATATGGGGAATCAGAGGTGGCGAATGAAAGGAAGTGAATCAGAGATCGGGAATCAGAGGCGGGGAATCAGAGGCGGGGAATCAAACACGTTGAATCAGAGTCGGGGAATCAGAGCTGGAGAATCAGAGGCGGGGAATCAGAGTTGGGGAATCAGAGGCGGGGAATCAGATATTGGGAAACAGAGGCAGGGAAACAGAGGTGGGGAATCAGAAATGGGGAATCAGAGGTAGGGAATCAGAGGTTGGGAAACAGAGGCAGGGAATCAGAGACAGGGAATCAGAGTTGGGGAATCAGATATGGGGAATCAGAGGTGGGGAATCAGAGTTGGGGAATCAGATATGGGGAATCAGAGGTGGGGAATCAGGGGCGGGGAATCAGTGGCAGGGAATCAGAGGCGGGGAATCAGAGGCGGGGAATCAGAGGCAGGGAATCAGACACGGGGAATCAGAGGCGGGGAATCAGAGATGGGGAATCAGAGGCGGTGAATCAGAGGCAGGGAATCGGATGCCGGGAATCAGAGGCGGGGAATCAGAGCTGGGGATTCAGAGGCGGGGAATCAGAGTTGGGGAATCAGAGGCGGGGAATCAGATATGGTGAATCAGAGGTGGGGAATCAGAGGTTGTGAATCAGAGATGGGGAATCACAGGCGGGAAATCAGAGGCAGGGGATCAGAGGTGGGGAATCAGAGGCGGGGAATCAGAGGCAGGGAATCAGAGTTTGGGAATCAGAGTTTGGGATTCAGAGGTGGGGAATCAGAGGCAGGGAATCAGATATGTGGAAACAGAGGCGGGGAATTAGAGGCGGGCAAACAGAGGCGGGGAATCAGATATGGGGAATCAGAGGTGGGGAATCAGAGGTTGTGAATCAGAGATGGGGAATCACAGGCGGGAAATCAGAGGCAGGGAATCAGAGGCAGGGAATCAGAGTCGGGGAATCAGAGGTGGGAATCAGATACGGGGAATCAGAGGAGGGGAATCAGAGATGGGGAATCAGAGGCGGGGAATCAGAGGCAGGGAATCAGACGCGGGGAATCAGAGGCGGGGAATCAGAGGCGCAGAAACAGAGTTGGGGTATCAGATATGGGGAATCAGAGGTGGGGAATCAGGGGCGGGGTATCAGAGGCTGGGTATCAGACACGGGGATTCAGAGGCGGGGAATCAGAGCCTGGGAATCAGAGGCGGGGAATCAAGTTGGGGAATCAGAGGCTGGGAATCAGATATGGGGAAACAGAGGCAGGGAATCAGAGGCGCGGAATGAGAGGCGGGGAATCAGATATGGGGAATCAGAGGTGGGGAATCAGGGGCGGGGTATCAGAGGCTGGGTATCAGACACGGGGATTCAGAGGCGGGGAATCAGAGATGGGGAATCAGAGGCGGGAATCAGAGGCAGGGAAACAGAGGCGGGGAATCTGATATGGGGAATCAGAGGTGGCGAATGAAAGGAAGTGAATCAGAGATCGGGAATCAGAGGCGGGGAATCAGAGGCGGGGAATCAGAGTCCAGGAATCAGAGGCGGGGAATCAGAGTTGGGGAATCAGAGGCGGGGAATCAGATATGGGGAAACAGAGGCGGGGAATCAGAGGCCGGGAAACAGAGGCGGGGAATCTGATATGGGGAATCAGAGGTGGCGAATGAAAGGAAGTGAATCAGAGATCGGGAATCAGAGGCGGGGAATCAGAGGCGGGGAATCAAACACGTTGAATCAGAGTCGGGGAATCAGAGCTGGAGAATCAGAGGCGGGGAATCAGAGTTGGGGAATCAGAGGCGGGGAATCAGATATTGGGAAACAGAGGCAGGGAAACAGAGGTGGGGAATCAGAAATGGGGAATCAGAGGTAGGGAATCAGAGGTTGGGAAACAGATGCAGGGAATCAGAGACAGGGAATCAGAGTTGGGGAATCAGATATGGGGAATCAGAGGTGGGGAATCAGAGTTGGGGAATCAGATATGGGGAATCAGAGGTGGGGAATCAGGGGCGGGGAATCAGTGGCAGGGAATCAGAGGCGGGGAATCAGAGGCGGGGAATCAGAGGCAGGGAATCAGACACGGGGAATCAGAGGCGGGGAATCAGAGATGGGGAATCAGAGGCGGTGAATCAGAGGCAGGGAATCGGATGCCGGGAATCAGAGGCGGGGAATCAGAGCTGGGGATTCAGAGGCGGGGAATCAGAGTTGGGGAATCAGAGGCGGGGAATCAGATATGGTGAATCAGAGGTGGGGAATCAGAGGTTGTGAATCAGAGATGGGGAATCACAGGCGGGAAATCAGAGGCAGGGGATCAGAGGTGGGGATTCAGGGGCAGCGAATCAGAGGCGGGGAACCAGAGGCGGGGAATCAGAGGCCGGGAATCAGAGGCCGGGAATCAGAGGCCGGGAATGAGAGGCCGGGAATCAGAGGCCGGGAATCAGAGGCCGGGAATCAGAGATGGGGAATCAGAGGCGGGGAATCAAACACGGGGAATCAGAGCTGGGGAATCAGAGGCGGGGAATCAAAGTTGGGGAATCAGAGGCGGGGAATCAAATATGGGGAAACAGAGGCGGGGAATCAGAGGCGGGGAATCAGAGGCGCAGAAACAGAGGCGGGGTATCAGATATGGGGAATCAGAGGTGGGGAATCAGGGGCGGGGTATCAGAGGCTGGGTATCAGACAAGGGGATTCAGAGGCGGGGAATCAGAGATGGGGAATCAGAGGCTGGGAATCAGAGGCAGGGAATCAGACGAGGGGAATCAGAGGCTGGGAATCAGAGCCTGGGAATCAGAGGCGGGGAATCAGAGGCAGGGAAAGAGAGGCGGGGAATCAGATATGGGGACTCAGAGGTGGGGAATCAGAGGTTGGGAATCAGAGGCAGGGAATCAGAGGCGGGGAATCAGAGGCGGGGAATCAGAGGCAGGGTTTCGGATGTGCGGAATCAGAGATGGGGAATCAGAGGTGGGGAATCAGAGTCCAGGAATCAGAGATGGGGAATCAGAGGCGGGGAATCAGAGGCGGAAAAACATAGGTGGGGAATCAGATACGGGGAATCAGAGGTGGGGAATCAGAGGCGGTGAATCAGAGATGGGGAATCAGAGGCGGGGAATCAGAGGCTGGAAATCAGACACGGGGAATCAGAGGCTGTGAATCAAAGGCGGGGAATCAGAGGCGGGTAATCAGAGCTGGGGAATCTAAGGCAGGGAATCAGAGTTGTGGATTCAGAGGCGGGGAATCAGATATGGGGAAACAGAGGCGGGGAATTAGAGGCGGGCAAACAGAGGCAGGGAATCAGATATGGTGAATCAGAGGTGGGGAATCAGAGGTTGTGAATCAGAGATGGGGAATCACAGGCGGGAAATCAGAGGCAGGGAATCAGAGCTGGGGAATCAGAGGCAGGGAATCAGAGTTGGGGATTCAGAGGCGGGGAATCAGAGCTGTGGAATCAGAGGCGGGGAATCAGAGGCAGGGAATCGGATGCCGGGAATCAGAGGCGGGGAATCAGAGCTGGGGAATCAGAGGCGGGGAATCAGAGTTGGGGAATCAGAGGCGGGGAATCAGATATGGTGAATCAGAGGTGGGGAATCAGAGGTTGTGAATCAGAGATGGGGAATCACAGGCGGGAAATCAGAGGCAGGGGATCAGAGGTGGGGAATCA
The DNA here is from genome assembly GCF_036971445.1 of Narcine bancroftii. Taxonomy (NCBI): domain Eukaryota; kingdom Metazoa; phylum Chordata; class Chondrichthyes; order Torpediniformes; family Narcinidae; genus Narcine; species Narcine bancroftii. The sequence continues at coordinate 59,163,059 of NC_091474.1, forward strand.
GAGGCGGGGAATCAGAGCTGGGGAATCAGAGGCAGGGAATCAGAGTTTGGGATTCAGAGGCGGGGAATCAGAGGCGGGGAATCAGATATGTGGAAACAGAGGCGGGGAATTAGAGGCGGGCAAAAAGAGGCGGGGAATCAGATATGGGGAATCAGAGGTGGGGAATCAGAGGTTGTGAATCAGAGATGGGGAATCACAGGCGGGAAATCAGAGGCAGGGAATCAGAGCTGGGGAATCAGAGGCGGGGAATCAGAGCTGGGGAATCAGAGGCAGGGAATCAGAGTTGGGGATTCAGAGGCGGGGAATCAGAGCTGGGGAATCAGAGGCGGGGAATCAGAGGCAGGGAATCAGAGGCGGGGTATCAGAGGCAGGGAATCAGATATGGGGATTCAGAGGTGGGGAATCAGAGGTTGGGAAACAGAGGCAGGGAATCGGAGGCAGGGAATCAGAGGCAGGGAATCAGATGTGGGGAATCAGAGGCGGGGAATCAGAGCTGGGGAATCAGAGTCGGGGAATCAGAATTTGGGAATCAGAGGCGGGGAATTAGATATGGGGAAACAGAGGCGGGGAATCAGAGGCGGGGAATCAGATATGGGGAATCAGAGGGGGGGAATCAGAGGCGCGGAAAGAGAGGCGGGGAATCAGATATGGGGAATCAGAGGTGGGGAATCAGATATGGGGAAACAGAGGCGGGGAATCAGAGGCGGGGAAACAGAGGCGGGGAATCTGATATGGGGAATCAGAGGTGGCGAATGAAATGCGGTGAATCAGAGATGGGGAATCAGAGGCGGGGAATCAGAGGCAGGGAATCAGAGGTGGGGAATCAGAGCTGGGGAATCAGAGGCGGGAAATCAGAGTTGGGGAATCAGAGGCGGGGAATCAGATATGGGGAAACAGAGGTGGGGAATCAGAGGCAGGGAAACAGAGGTTGGGATTCAGATATGGGGAATCAGAGGTGGGGAATCAGAGGTTGGGAATCAGAGGCCGGGAATCAGAGGCCGGGAATGAGAGGCCGGGAATCAGAGGCCGGGAATCAGAGGCCGGGAATGAGAGGCCGGGGAATCAGAGGCGGGGAATCAGAGATGGGGAATCAGAGGCGGGGAATCAAACACGGGGAATCAGAGCTGGGGAATCAGAGGCGGGGAATCAGAGTTGGGGAATCAGATATGGGGAATCAGAGGTGGGGAATCAGGGGCGGGGAATCAGTGGCAGGGAATCAGAGGCGGGGAATCAGAGGCGGGGAATCAGAGGCGGGGAATCAGAGGCAGGGAATCAGACACGGGGAATCAGAGGCGGGGAATCAGAGATGGGGAATCAGAGGCGGTGAATCAGAGGCAGGGAATCGGATGCCGGGAATCAGAGGCGGGGAATCAGAGCTGGGGAATCAGAGGCGGGGAATCAGAGTTGGGGAATCAGAGGCGGGGAATCAGATATGGTGAATCAGAGGTGGGGAATCAGAGGTTGTGAATCAGAGATGGGGAATCACAGGCGGGAAATCAGAGGCAGGGGATCAGAGGTGGGGAATCAGAGGCGGGGAATCAGAGGCAGGGAATCAGAGTTTGGGAATCAGAGTTTGGGATTCAGAGGTGGGGAATCAGAGGCAGGGAATCAGATATGTGGAAACAGAGGCGGGGAATTAGAGGCGGGCAAACAGAGGCGGGGAATCAGATATGGGGAATCAGAGGTGGGGAATCAGAGGTTGTGAATCAGAGATGGGGAATCACAGGCGGGAAATCAGAGGCAGGGAATCAGAGGCAGGGAATCAGAGTCGGGGAATCAGAGGTGGGAATCAGATACGGGGAATCAGAGGAGGGGAATCAGAGATGGGGAATCAGAGGCGGGGAATCAGAGGCAGGGAATCAGACGCGGGGAATCAGAGGCGGGGAATCAGAGGCGCAGAAACAGAGTTGGGGTATCAGATATGGGGAATCAGAGGTGGGGAATCAGGGGCGGGGTATCAGAGGCTGGGTATCAGACACGGGGATTCAGAGGCGGGGAATCAGAGCCTGGGAATCAGAGGCGGGGAATCAAGTTGGGGAATCAGAGGCTGGGAATCAGATATGGGGAAACAGAGGCGGGGAATCAGAGGCGCGGAATGAGAGGCGGGGAATCAGATATGGGGAATCAGAGGTGGGGAATCAGGGGCGGGGTATCAGAGGCTGGGTATCAGACACGGGGATTCAGAGGCGGGGAATCAGAGATGGGGAATCAGAGGCGGGAATCAGAGGCAGGGAAACAGAGGCGGGGAATCTGATATGGGGAATCAGAGGTGGCGAATGAAAGGAAGTGAATCAGAGATCGGGAATCAGAGGCGGGGAATCAGAGGCGGGGAATCAGAGTCCAGGAATCAGAGGCGGGGAATCAGAGTTGGGGAATCAGAGGCGGGGAATCAGATATGGGGAAACAGAGGCGGGGAATCAGAGGCCGGGAAACAGAGGCGGGGAATCTGATATGGGGAATCAGAGGTGGCGAATGAAAGGAAGTGAATCAGAGATCGGGAATCAGAGGCGGGGAATCAGAGGCGGGAAATCAAACACGTTGAATCAGAGTCGGGGAATCAGAGCTGGAGAATCAGAGGCGGGGAATCAGAGTTGGGGAATCAGAGGCGGGGAATCAGATATTGGGAAACAGAGGCAGGGAAACAGAGGTGGGGAATCAGAAATGGGGAATCAGAGGTAGGGAATCAGAGGTTGGGAAACAGAGGCAGGGAATCAGAGACAGGGAATCAGATGTGCGGAATCAGTGATGGAAAATCAGAGGCAGCGAAAAAGAGGCGGGGAACCAGAGGCGGGGAATCAGAGGCCGGGAATCAGAGGCCGGGAATGAGAGGCCGGGAATCAGAGGCGGGGAATCAGAGATGGGGAATCAGAGGCGGGGAATCAAACACGGGGAATCAGAGCTGGGGAATCAGAGGCGGGGAATCAGAGTTGGGGAATCAGATATGGGGAATCAGAGGTGGGGAATCAGGGGCGGGGAATCAGTGGCAGGGAATCAGAGGTGGGGAATCAGAGGCGGGGAATCAGAGGCAGGGAATCAGACACGGGGAATCAGAGGCGGGGAATCAGAGATGGGGAATCAGAGGCGGTGAATCAGAGGCAGGCAATCAGATGCCGGGAATCAGAGGCGGGGAATCAGAGCTGGGGAATCAGAGGCGGGGAATCAGAGTTGGGGAATCAGAGGCGGGGAATCAGATATGGTGAATCAGAGGTGGGGAATCAGAGGTTGTGAATCAGAGATGGGGAATCACAGGCGGGAAATCAGAGGCAGGGGATCAGAGGTGGGGAATCAGAGGCGGGGAATCAGAGCTGGGGAATCAGAGGCAGGGAATCAGAGTTTGGGATTCAGAGGCGGGGAATCAGAGGCGGGGAATCAGATATGTGGAAACAGAGGCGGGGAATTAGAGGCGGGCAAACAGAGGCGGGGAATCAGATATGGGGAATCAGAGGTGGGGAATCAGAGGTTGTGAATCAGAGATGGGGAATCACAGGCGGGAAATCAGAGGCAGGGAATCAGAGCTGGGGAATCAGAGGCGGGGAATCAGAGCTGGGGAATCAGAGGCAGGGAATCAGAGTAGGGGATTCAGAGGCGGGGAATCAGAGCTGGGGAATCAGAGGCGGGGAATCAGAGGCAGGGAATCAGAGGCGGGGTATCAGAGGCAGGGAATCAGATATGGGGATTCAGAGGTGGGGAATCAGAGGTTGGGAATCAGAGGCAGGGAATCGGAGGCAGGGAATCAGAGGCAGGGAATCAGATGTGGGGAATCAGAGGCGGGGAATCAGAGCTGGGGAATCAGAGTCGGGGAATCAGAATTTGGGAATCAGAGGCGGGGAATTAGATATGGGGAAACAGAGGCGGGGAATCAGAGGCGGGGAATCAGATATGGGGAATCAGAGGCGGGGAATCAGAGGCGCGGAAAGAGAGGCGGGGAATCAGATATGGGGAATCAGAGGTGGGGAATCAGATATGGGGAAACAGAGGCGGGGAATCAGAGGCGGGGAAACAGAGGCGGGGAATCTGATATGGGGAATCAGAGGTGGCGAATGAAAGGCGGTGAATCAGAGATGGGGAATCAGAGGCGGGGAATCAGAGGCAGGGAATCAAACATGGGGAATCAGAGGTGGGGAATCAGAGCTGGGGAATCAGAGGCGGGAAATCAGAGTTGGGGAATCAGAGGCGGGGAATCAGATATGGGGAAACAGAGGTGGGGAATCAGAGGCAGGGAAACAGAGGTTGGGATTCAGATATGGCGAATCAGAGGTGGGGAATCAGAGGTTGGGAAACAGAGGCAGGGAATCAGAGGCGGGGAGTCAGAGGCGGGGAATCAGAGGCAGGGAATCAGATGTGCGGAATCAGAGATGGGGAATCAGAGGCAGCGAATCAGAGGCGGGGAACCAGAGGCGGGGAATCAGAGGCCGGGAATCAGAGGCCGGGAATGAGAGGCCGGGAATCAGAGGCCGGGAATCAGAGGCCGGGAATGAGAGGCCGGGGAATCAGAGGCGGGGAATCAGAGATGGGGAATCAGAGGCGGGGAATCAAACACGGGGAATCAGAGCTGGGGAATCAGAGGCGGGGAATCAGAGTTGGGGAATCAGATATGGGGAATCAGAGGTGGGGAATCATGGGCGGGGAATCAGTGGCAGGGAATCAGAGGCGGGGAATCAGAGGCGGGGAATCAGAGGCAGGGAATCAGACACGGGGAATCAGAGGCGGGGAATCAGAGATGGGGAATCAGAGGCGGTGAATCAGAGGCAGGGAATCGGATGCCGGGAATCAGAGGCGGGGAATCACAGCTGGGGAATCAGAGGCGGGGAATCAGAGTTGGGGAATCAGAGGCGGGGAATCAGATATGGTGAATCAGAGGTGGGAAATCAGAGGTTGTGAATCAGAGATGGGGAATCACAGGCGGGAAATCAGAGGCAGGGGATCAGAGGTGGGGAATCAGAGGCGGGGAATCAGAGCTGGGGAATCAGAGGCAGGGAATCAGAGTTTGGGATTCAGAGGCGGGGAATCAGAGGCAGGGAATCAGATATGTGGAAACAGAGGCGGGGAATTAGAGGCGGGCAAACAGAGGCGGGGAATCAGATATGGGGAATCAGAGGTGGGGAATCAGAGGTTGTGAATCAGAGATGGGGAATCACAGGCGGGAAATCAGAGGCAGGGAATCAGAGCTGGGGATCAGAGGCGGGGAATCAGAGCTGGGGAATCAGAGGCAGGGAATCAGAGTTGGGGATTCAGAGGCGGGGAATCAGAGCTGGGGAATCAGAGGCGGGGAATAAGAGGCAGGGAATCAGAGGAGGGGTATCAGAGGCAGGGAATCAGATATTGGGATTCAGAGGTGGGGTATCAGAGGTTGGGAATCAGAGGCAGGGAATCGGAGGCAGGGAATCAGAGGCAGGGAATCAGATGTGGGGAATCAGAGGCGGGGAATCAGAGCTGGGGAATCAGAGTCGGGGAATCAGAATTTGGGAATCAGAGGCGGGGAATTAGATATGGGGAAACAGAGGCGGGGAATCAGAGGCGGGGAATCAGATATGGGGAATCAGAGGCGGGGAATCAGAGGCGCGGAAAGAGAGGCGGGGAATCAGATATGGTGAATCAGAGGTGGGGAATCAGATATGGGGAAACAGAGGCCGGGAATCAGAGGCGGGGAAACAGAGGCGGGGAATCTGATATGGGGAATCAGAGGTGGCGAATCAGAGGCAGGGAATCAAACACGGGGAATCAGAGGTGGGGAATCAGAGCTGGGGAATCAGAGGCGGGAAATCAGAGTTGGGGAATCAGAGGCGGGGAATCAGATATGGGGAAACAGAGGTGGGGAATCAGAGGCAGGGAAACAGAGGTTGGGATTCAGATATGGGGAATCAGAGGTGGGGAATCAGAGGTTGGGAAACAGAGGCAGGGAATCAGAGGCGGGGAGTCAGAGGCGGGGAATCAGAGGCAGAGAATCAGATGTGCGGAATCAGAGATGGGGAATCAGAGGCAGCGAATCAGAGGCGGGGAACCAGAGGCGGGGAATCAGAGGCCGGGAATCAGAGGCCGGGAATGAGAGGCCGGGAATCAGAGGCCGGGAATCAGAGGCCGGGAATCAGAGATGGGGAATCAGAGGCGGGGAATCAAACACGGGGAATCAGAGCTGGGGAATCAGAGGCGGGGAATCAGAGTTGGGGAATCAGAGGCGGGGAATCAGATATGGGGAAACAGAGGCGGGGAATCAGAGGCGGGGAATCAGAGGTGCAGAAACAGAGTTGGGGTATCAGATATGGGGAATCAGAGGTGGGGAATCAGGGGCGGGGAATCAGAGGGGGGGGAACAGAGGCGGGGAATAAGATATGGGGAATCAGAGGTGGGGAATCAGGGGCGGGGAATCAGTGGCAGGGAATCAGAGGCAGGGAATCAGAGTCGGGGAATCAGAGGCAGGGAATCAGATACGGGGAATCAGAGGTGGGGAATCAGAGATGGGGAATCAGAGGCGGGGAATCAGAGGCAGGGAATCAGACGCGGGGAATCAGAGGCGGGGAATCAGAGGCGGGGAATCAGAGGCGCAGAAACAGAGTTGGGGTATCAGATATGGGGAATCAGAGGTGGGGAATCAGGGGCGGGGTATCAGAGGCTGGGTATCAGACACGGGGATTCAGAGGCGGGGAATCAGAGATGGGGAATCAGAGGCGGGGAATCAGAGGAAGGGAATCAGACGCGGGGAATCAGAGGCGGGGAATCAGAGCCTGGGAATCAGAGGCGGGGAATCAGAGTTCAGGAATCAGAGGCGGGGAATCAGAGTTGGGGAATCAGAGGCGGGGAATCAGATATGGGGAAACAGAGGCGGGGAATCAGAGGCGGGGAAACAGAGGTGGGGAATCTGATATGGGGAATCAGACGTGGCGAATGAAATGAAGTGAATCAGAGATGGGGAATCAGAGTCGGGGAATCAGAGGCAGGGAATCAAACACGGGGAATCAGAGGCGGGGAATCAGAGCTGGAGAATCAGAGGCGGGGAATCAGAGTTGGGGAATCAGAGGCGGGGAATCAGATATGGGGAAACAGAGGCAGGGAATCAGAGGCAGGGAAACAGAGGTGGGGATTCAGATATGGCGAATCAGAGGTGGGGAATCAGAAGTTGGGAAACAGAGGCATGGAATCAGAGGCAGGGAATCAGATGTGCGGAATCAGAGATGGAAAATCAGAGGCAGCGAAAAAGAGGCAGGGAACCAGAGGCGGGGAATCAGAGGCCGGGAATGAGAGGCCGGGAATGAGAGGCCGGGAATCAGAGGCCGGGGAATCAGAGGCGGGGAATCAGAGATGGGGAATCATAGGAGGGGAATCAAACACGGGGAATCAGAGCTGGGGAATCAGAGGCGGGGAATCAGACTTGGGGAATCAGATATGGGGAATCAGAGGTGGGGAATCAGGGGCGGGGAATCAGTGGCAGGGAATCAGAGGCGGGGAATCAGAGGCGGGGAATCAGAGGCAGGGAATCAGACACGGGGAATCAGAGGCGGGGAATCAGAGATGGGGAATCAGAGGCGGTGAATCAGAGGCAGGGAATCGGATGCCGGTAATCAGAGGCGGGGAATCAGAGCTGGGGAATCAGAGGCGGGGAATCAGAGTTGGGGAATCAGGGGCGGGGAATCAGATATGGTGAATCAGAGGTGGGGAATCGGAGGTTGTGAATCAGAGATGGGGAATCACAGGAGGGAAATCAGAGGCAGGGAATCAGAGGTGGGTAATCAGAGGCGGGGAATCAGAGCTGGGGAATCAGAGGCAGGGAATCAGAGGTGGGTAATCAGAGCTGGGGAATCAGAAGCGGGGAATCAGAGGCGGGGAATCAGAGGCAGGGAATCAGAGGCAGGCAATCAGATATGGGGATTCAGAGGTGGGGAATCAGAGGTTGGGAATCAGAGGCAGGGAATCAGAGCTGGGGAATCAGAGGCGGGGAATCAGAGCTGGTGAATCAGAGGCGGGGAATCAGATATGGGGAATCAGAGGCGGGGAATCAGAGGCGCGGAAAGAGAGGCGGGGAATCAGATATGGGGAATCAGAGGTGGGGAATCAGATATGGGGAAACAGAGGCGGGGAATCAGAGGCGAGGAAACAGAGGTGGGGAATCTGATATGGGGAATCAGAGGTGGCGAATGAAAGGCGGTGAATCAGAGATGGGGAATCAGAGGCGGGGAATCAGAGGCAGGGAATAAAACACGGGGAATCAGAGGTGGGGAATCAGAGCTGGGGAATCAGATGCGGGGATTCAGAGTTGGGGAATCAGAGGCGGGGAATCAGATATGGGGAAACAGAGGTGGGGAATCAGAGGCAGGGAATCAGAGATGGGGAATCAGAGGCGGGGAATCAGCGGTGGTGAATCAGACGCGGGGATTCAGAGGTTGTAAATCAGAGATGGGGAATCAGAGGAGGGGAATCAGAGGCGGGGAAACAGAGTTGGGGAATCAGATATGGGGAATCAGAGGTGGGGAATAAGAGGCTGAGAATCAGAAGCAGGGAATGAGAGGCGGGGAATCAGAGGCCGGGAATCAGAAGCCAGGAATCAGAGGCCGGGAATCAGAGGTGGGGAATCAGAGGCCTGGAATCAGAGATGGGGAATGAGAGATGGTGAATCAGAGATGGGGAGTCAGAGGAAGGGACTCAGAGGCGGGGAATCAGACGCGGGGAATCAGTGGCCGGGAATCAGAGCTGGGGAATCAGAGGCGGGGAATCAGACGCGGGGAATCAGTGGCCTGGAATCAGAGCTGGGGAATCAGAGGCGGGGAATCAGAGATGGGGAATCGGAGGCGGGGAATCAGAGATGGCAAATCAGAGATGGGGAATCAGAGGCGGGGAAACAGAGGCGGGGAGTCAGATTTGGGGAATCAGAGGTAGGGAATCAGAGGTGGTGTAATGAGTGATGCGGAATCAGAGGCGGGGAATCAGAGGCAGAGAATCAGACGCGGGGAGTCAGAGGCTGGGAATCAGAGGCTGGGAATCAGAGCTGGGGAATCAGAGGTTGGGAATCAGAGGCCTGGAATCAGAGGCGGGCAATCAGAGGCAGGGAATCAGATGCGGGGAATCAGAGTTGGGGAATCAGAGGCGGGGAATCAGATATGGGGAAACAGAGGTGGGGAATCAGAGGCGGGGAAACAGAGGCGGGGAATCAGATATGGGGAATCAGAGGTGGGGAATCAGAGGTTGGGAATCAGATGCGGGGAATCAGAGGCGGGGAATCATAGGCAGGGAATCGGATGTGCGGAATCAGAGATGGGGAATCAGAGGCCGGGAATCATAGCTGGCGAATCAGAGGCGGGGAATCAGAGGTGGGCAATCAGAGGCGGGGAATCAGATATGGGGAATCAGAGGCGGGGAATCAGAGGCGGGGAAACAGAGGCGGGGAATCAGATATGGGGAATCAGAGGTGGGGAATCAGAGGTTGTGAATCAGAGATGGGGAATCAGAGGCGGGGAATCAGAGGCAGGGAATCAGACGCGGGGAATCAGAGGCGGGGATTCAGAGCTGGGAATCAGAGGCGGGGAATCAGAGTTGGGGAATCAGAGGCGTTGAATCAGATATGGGGAATCAGAGGCGGGGAATCAGAGGCGGGGAAACAGAGGCGGGGAATCAGATATGGGGAATCAGAGGTGGGGAATCAGGGGCAGGGAATAAGTGGCAGGGAATCAGAGGCGGGGAATCAGAGGCGGGGAATCAGAGGCAGGGAATCAGACACGGGGAATCAGAGGCGGGGAATCAGAGATGGGGAATCAGAGGCGGGGAATCAGAGGCAGGGAATCGGACGCCGGGAATCAGAGGCGGGGAATCACAGCTGGGGAATCAGAGGTGGGGAATCAGAGTTGGGGAATCAGAGGCGGGGTATGAGATATGGGGAAATAGAGGCGGGGAATCAGATATGGGGAATCAGAGGCGGGGAATCAGATATGGGGTATCAGAGGCTGGGAATCAGAGGGGGGGAAACAGAGGCGGGGAATAAGATATGGGGAATCAGAGGTGGGGAATCAGGGGCGGGGAATCAGTGGCAGGGAATCAGAGGCAGGGAATCAGCGTCGGGGAATCAGAGGCAGGGAATCAGATACGGGGAATCAGAGGTGGGGAATCAGAGATGGGGAATCAGAGGCGGGGAATCAGAGGCAGGGAATCAGACGCGGGGAATCAGAGGCGGGGAATCAGAGCTGGGGAATCAGAGGCGGGGAATCAGAGTCGTGGAATCAGAGGCAGAGAATCGGATGTGCGGAATCAGAGATGGGGAATCAGAGGTGGGGAATCAGAGGCGTTGAATCAGAGATGGGGAATCAGAGGCGGGGAATCAGAGGCAGGAAATCAGACACGGGGATTCAGAGGCTGGGAATCAGACGGGGGGAATCAAAGGCGGGGAATCAGAGCTGGGGAATAAGAGGCAGTGAATCAGAGTTGGGGATTCAGAGGCGGGGAATCAGATATGGGGAAACAGAGGCGGGGAATCAGAGGCGGGCAAACAGAGGCGGGGTATCAGATATGGGGAATCAGAGGTTGGGAATTAGAGGTGGTGAATCAGAGATGGGGAATTACAGGCGGGGAATCAGAGGCAGGGAATAGAACGCGGGGAATCAGAGGCGGGGAATCAGAGCTAGGGAATCAGAGGCGGGGAATCATAGTTGGGAATTAGAGGCGGGGAATCAGATATGGGGAAACAGAGGCAGGGAATCAGAGGCGGGGAAACAGAGGCGGGGAATCAGATATGGGGAATCAGATGCTGGGAATCAGAGGCGGGGAATCAGAGCTGGGGAATCAGAGGCGGGGAATCAGAGTTGGGGCATCAGAGGTGGGGAATTAGATATGGGGAAACAGAGGTGGGGAATCAGAGGCGGGGAAACAGAGGCGGGGAATCAGATATGGGGAATCAGAGGTGGGGAATCAGAGGCAGGGAATCAGATGTGCGGAATCAGAGATGGGGAATCAGAGGAAGGGAATCAGAATCAGAAGAGGGGAATCAGAGGCCGGGAATCAGACGCCGGGAATCAGATGCCGGGAATAAGAGGCCGGGAATCAGAGGTGGGGAATCAGTGTCCGGGAATCAGAGATGGGGATTCAGAGGCGGGGAATGAGATATTGGGAATCAGAGGCGGGGAATCAGAGGTGGGGAAACAGAGGTGGGGAGTCAGATATGGGGAATCAGTGGTGGCGAATCAAAGGCGGTGAATCAGAGATGGGGAATCAGAGGCGGGGAGTCAGAGGCAGGGAATCAAACACGGGGAATCAGAGGCGGGGAATCAGAGCTGGGGAATCAGAGGCGGGTAATCAGTGTTGTGGAATCAGAGGCGGGGAATCAGATATGGGGAAACAAAAGTGGGGAATCAGAGGCGGGGAAACAGAGGCGGGGAATCAGATATGGGGAATCAGAGGAGGGGAATCAGAGGTTGGGAATCAGAGGCAGGGAATCAGAGGCGGTGAAACAGAGGCGGGGTATCAGATATGGGGAATCAGAGGTGGCGAATCAAAGGCGGTGTATCAGAGATGGGGAATCAGAGGCGGGGAATCAGAGGCAGGGAATCAAACACGGGGAATCAGAGGCGGGGAATCAGAGCTGGGGAATCAGAGGCGGGGAATCAGAGTTGGGGAATCAGAGGCGGGGAATCAGAGGCGGGGAAACAGAGGCGGGGAATCAGATATGGGGAATCAGAGGAGTGGAATCAGAGGTTGGGAATCAGAGGCAGGGAATCAGAGGCGGGGAATCAGAGGCGGGGAATCAGAGGCAGGGAATCAGAGGCGGAGAATCAGAGGTTGGGAATCAGAGGCAGGGAATCAGAGGCAGGGAATCAGAGGCAGGGAATCAGAGGCGGGGAATCAGAGGCGGAGAATCAGAGGCCGGGAATCAGAGGCGGGGAATCAGAGTTGGGGCATCAGTGGTGGGGAATTAGATATGGGGAAACAGAGGCGGGGAATCAGAGGCGGGGAAACAGAGCGGGGAATCAGATATGGGAATCAGAGGTGGGGAATCAGAGGCAGGGAATCAGATGTGCGGAATCAGAGATGGGGAATCAGAGGCAGGGAATCAGAATCTGAAGCGGGGAATCAGAGGCCGGGAATCAGAGGCCGGGAATCAGATGCCGGGAATAAGAGGCCGGGAATCAGAGGTGGGGAATCAGAGTCCGGGAATCAGAGATGGGGATTCAGAGGCGGGGAATCAGAGGCGGGGAAACAGAGGTGGGGAATCAGGTATGGGGAATCAGTGGTGGCGAATCAAAGGCGGTAAATCAGAGATGGGGAATCAGAGGCGGGGAATCAGAGGCAGGGAATCAAACACGGGGAATCAGAGGCGGGGAATCAGAGCTGGGGAATCAGAAGCGGGGAATCAGATTTGGGGAATCAGAGTCGGGGAATCAGACATGGGGAAACAGAGGTGGGGAATCAGAGGCGGGGATACAGAGGCGGGGAATCAGATATGGGGAATCGGAGGTGGGGAATCAGATATGGGGAATCAGAGGTGGGGAATTAGAGGTGGTGAATCAGAGATGGGGAATTACAGGCGGGGAATCAGAGGCAGGGAATAGAACGCGGGGAATCAGAGGCGGGGAATCAGAGCTGGGGAATCAGAGGCGGGGAATCATAGTTGGGAATTAGATGCGGGGAATCAGATATGGGGAAACAGAGGCGGGGAATCAGAGGCGGGGAAACAGAGGCGGGGAATCAGATATGGGGAATCAGATGCGGGGAATCAGAGGCGGGGAATCAGAGCTGGGGAATCAGAGGCGGGGAATCAGAGTTGGGGCATCAGAGGTGGGGAATTAGATATGGGGAAACAGAGGTGGGGAATCAGAAGCGGGGAAACAGAGGCGGGGAATCAGATATGGGGAATCAGAGGTGGGGAATCAGAGGCAGGGAATCAGATGTGCGGAATCAGAGATGGGGAATCAGAGGCAGGGAATCAGAATCAGAAGAGGGGAATCAGAGGCCGGGAATCAGACGCCGGGAATCATATGCCGGGAATAAGAGGCCGGGTATCAGAGGTGGGTAATCAGAGTCCGGGAATCAGAGATCGGGATTCAGAGGCGGGGAATGAGATATTGGGAATCAGAGGCGGGGAATCAGAGGTGGGGAAACAGAGGTGGGGAATCAGATATTGGGAATCAGAGGTGGCGAATCAAAGGCGGTGAATCAGAGATGGGGAATCAGAGGCGGGGAATCAGAGGCAGGGAATCAAACACGGGGAATCAGAGGCGGGGAATCAGAGCTGGGGAATCAGAGGCGGGGAATCAGAGTTGGGGAATCAGAGGCGGGGAATCAGATATGGGGAAACAAAAGTGGGGAATCAGAGGCGGAGAAACAGAGGCGGGGAATCAGATATGGGGAATCAGAGGAGGGGAATCAGAGGTTGGGAATCAGAGGCCTGGAATCAGAGGCCGGGAATCAGAGGCCGGGAATCAGAGGTGGGGAATCAGAGGCCGGGAATCAGAGATGCGGAATCAGACGCGGGGATTCAGAGGTTGTAAATCAGAGATGGGGAATCAGAGGTGGGGAATCAGAGGCGGGGAAACAGAGGTGGGGAGTCAGATATGAGGAATCAGAGGTGGGGAATAAGAGTCGGAGAATCAGAGGTGGGGAATCAGAGTCCGGGAATCAGAGATGGGGATTCAGAGGCGGGGAATGAGATATTGGGAATCAGAGGCGGGGAAACAAAGGCGGTGAATCAGAGATGGGGAATCAGAGGCGCGGAATCAGAGGCAGGGAATCAAACATGGGGAATCAGAGCTGGGGAATCAGAGTCGGGGAATCAGAGTTGGGGCATCAGAGGTGGGGAATTAGATATGGGGAAACAGAGGTGGGGAATCAGAGGCAGGGAAACAGAGGCGGGGAATCAGATATGGGGAATCAGAGGTGGGGAATCAGAGGCAGGGAATGAGATGTGCGGAATCAGAGGTGGGGAATCAGAGGTGGGGAAACAGAGGTGGGGAGTCAGATATGGGGAATCAGAGGTGGGGAATAAGAGGCGGAGAATCAGAGGCAGGGAATCAGATGCCGGGAATAAGAGGCCGGGAAACAGAGGTGGGGAATCAGAGTCCGGGAATCAGAGATGGGGATTCAGAGGCGGGGATTGAGATATTGGGAATCAGATATGGGGAATCAGAGGTGGCGAATCAAAGGCGGTGAATCAGAGATGGGGAATCAGAGGCGGGGAATCAGAGGCAGGGAATCAAACACGGGGAATCAGAGCTGGGGAATCAGAGTCGGGGAATCAGAGTTGGGGCATCAGAGGTGGGGAATTAGATATGGGGAAACAGAGGTGGGGAATCAGAGGCGGGGAAACAGAGGCGGGGAATCAGAATTGGGGAATCAGAGGTGGGGATTCAGAGGCAGGGAATCAGATGTGCGGAATCAGAGATGGGGAATCAGAGGCAGGGAATCAGAATCAGAAGCGGGGAATCAGAGGCCGGGAATCAGAGGCCGGGAATCAGATGCCGGGAATAAGAGGCCGGGAATCAGAGGTGGCGAATCAGAGTCCGGGAATCAGAGATGGGGATTCAGAGGTGGGGAATGAGATATTGGGAATCAGAGGCGGGGAATCAGAGGTGGGGAAACAGAGGTGGGGAATCAGATATGGGGAATCAGAGGTGGCGAATCAAAGGCGGTGAATCAGAGATGGGGAATCAGAGGCGGGGAATCAGAGGCAGGGAATCAAACACGGGGAATCAGAGGCGGGGAATCAGAGCTGGGGAATCAGAGGCGGGGAATCAGAGTTGGGGAATCAGAGGCGGGGAATCAGATATGGGGAAACAAAAGTGGGGAATCAGAGGCGGGGAAACAGAGGCGGGGAATCAGATATGGGGAATCAGAGGAGGGGAATCAGAGGTTGGGAATCAGAGGCAGGGAATCAGAGGCGGGGAAACAGAGGCGGGGTATCAGATATGGGGAATCAGAGGTGGCGAATCAAAGGCGGTGTATCAGAGATGGGGAATCAGAGGCGGGGAATCAGAGGCAGGGAATCAAACACGGGGAATCAGAGGCGGGGAATCAGAGCTGGGGAATCAGAGGCGGGGAATCAGAGTTGGGGAATCAGAGGCGGGGAATCAGAGGCGGGGAAACAGAGGCGGGGAATCAGATATGGGGAATCAGAGGAGGGGAATCAGAGGTTGGGAATCAGAGGCAGGGAATCAGAGGCGGGGAATCAGAGGCGGGGAATCAGAGGCAGGGAATCAGAGGCGGAGAATCAGAGGTTGGGAATCAGAGGCAGGGAATCAGAGGCAGGGAATCAGAGGCAGGGAATCAGAGGCGGGGAATCAGAGGCGGAGAATCAGAGGCCGGGAATCAGAGGCGGGGAATCAGAGTTGGGGCATCAGTGGTGGGGAATTAGATATGGGGAAACAGAGGCGGGGAATCAGAGGCGGGGAAACAGAGCGGGGAATCAGATATGGGGAATCAGAGGTGGGGAATCAGAGGCAGGGAATCAGATGTGCGGAATCAGAGATGGGGAATCAGAGGCAGGGAATCAGAATCAGAAGCGGGGAATCAGGGCCGGGAATCAGAGGCCGGGAATCAGATGCCGGGAATAAGAGGCCGGGAATCAGAGGTGGGGAATCAGTGTCCGGGAATCAGAGATGGGGATGCAGAGGTGGGGAATCAGGTATGGGGAATCAGTGGTGGCGAATCAGAGGCGGGGAATCAGAGCTGGGGAATCAGAGGCGGGGAATCAGAGGCAGGGAATCAAACACGGGGAATCAGAGGCGGGGAATCAGAGCTGGGGAATCAGAGGCGGGGAATCAGATTTGGGGAATCAGAGTCGGGGAATCAGATATGGGGAAACAGAGGTGGGGAATCAGAGGCGGGGATACAGAGGCGGGGAATCAGATATGGGGAATCAGAGGTGGGGAATCAGAGGCGGCGAAACAGAGGCGGGGAATCAGATATGGGGAATCAGAGGTGGGGAATCAGAGGTTGGGAATCAGAGGCAGGGAATCAGAGGCGGGGAATCAGAGGCGGCGAATCAGATGCATGGAATCAGATGTGCGAAATCAGAGATGGGGAATCAGAGGCAGGGAATCAGAGGCGGGGAATCAGAGGCGTGGAATCAGAGGCCGGTATTCAGAGGCCGGGAATGAGAGGCCGGGAATCAGAGGCCGGGAATCAGAGGCGTGGAATCAGAGTCCGGGAATCAGAGGCCGGGAATGAGAGGCCGGGAATCAGAGGCCGGGAATCAGAGGCCGGGAATCAGAGGTGGGGAATCAGAGGCCGGGAATCAGAGATGCGGAATCAGATGCGGGGATTCAGAGGTTGTAAATCAGAGATGGGGAATCAGAGGCGGGGAATCAGAGGCGGGGAAACAGAGGTGGGGAATCAGATATGGGGAATCAGATATGGGGAATCAAAGGCGGTGAATCAGAGATGGGGAATCAGAGGCGGGGAATCAGAGGCGGGGAATCAGAGCTGGGGAATCAGAGGCGGGGAATCAGAGTTGGGGAATCAGAGGCGGGGAATCAGATATGGGGAAACAGAGGTGGGGAATCAGAGGCGGGGAAACAGAGGCGGGGAATCAGATATGGGGAATCAGAGGCAGGGAATCAGATGTGCGGAATCAAAGATGGTGAATCAGAGGCAGGGAATCAGAGGCGGGGAATCAGAGGCGGGGAATCAGAGTCCGGGAATCAAAGGCCGGGAATGAGAGGCCGGGAATCAGAAGCCGGTAATCAGATGCAGGGAATCAGAGATGGGGAATCAGAGGCGGGGAATCAGCGGTGGTGAATCAGACGCGGGGATTCAGAGGTTGTAAATCAGAGATGGGGAATCAGAGGAGGGGAATCAGAGGCGGGGAAACAGAGTTGGGGAATCAGATATGGGGAATCAGAGGTGGGGAATAAGAGGCTGAGAATCAGAAGCAGGGAATCAGAGGCGGGGAATCAGAGGCCGGGAATCAGAAGCCAGGAATCAGAGGCCGGGAATCAGAGGTGGGGAATCAGAGGCCAGGAATCAGAGATGGGGAATGAGAGGTGGTGAATCAGAGATGGGGAGTCAGAGGAAGGGACTCAGAGGCGGGGAATCAGACGCGGGGAATCAGTGGCCGGGAATCAGAGCTGGGGAATCAGAGGCGGGGAATCAGACGCGGGGAATCAGTGGCCTGGAATCAGAGCTGGGGAATCAGAGGCGGGGAATCAGAGATGGGGAATCGGAGGCGGGGAATCAGAGACGACAAATCAGAGATGGGGAATCAGAGGCGGGGAAACAGAGGCGGGGAGTCAGATTTGGGGAATCAGTGGTAGGGAATCAGAGGTGGTGTAATGAGTGATGCGGAATCAGAGGCGGGGAATCAGAGGCAGGGAATCAGACGCGGGGAATCAGAGGCTGGGAATCAGAGGCTGGGAATCAGAGCTGGGGAATCAGAGGTTGGGAATCAGAGGCCTGGAATCAGAGGCGGGCAATCAGAGGCAGGGAATCAGATGCGGGGAATCAGAGTTGGGGAATCAGAGGCGGGGAATCAGAGATGGGGAACCAGAGGCCGGGAATCATAGCTGGCGAATCAGAGGCGGGGAATCAGTGGTGGGCAATCAGAGGCGGGGAATCAGATATGGGGAATCAGAGGCGGGGAATCAGAGGCGGGGAAACAGAGGCGGGGAATCTGATATGGGGAATCAGAGGTGGGGAATCAGAGGTTGTGAATCAGAGATGGGGAATCAGAGGCGGGGAATCAGAGGCAGGGAATCAGACGCGGGGAATCAGAGGCGGGGATTCAGAGCTGGGAATCAGAGGCGGGGAATCAGAGTTGGGGAATCAGAGGCGTTGAATCAGATATGGGGAATCAGAGGCGGGGAATCAGGGGCAGGGAATAAGTGGCAGGGAATCAGAGGCGGGGAATCAGAGGCGGGGAATCAGAGGCAGGGAATCAGACACGGGGAATCAGAGGCGGGGAATCAGAGATGGGGAATCAGAGGCGGGGAATCAGAGGCAGGGAATCGGACGCCGGGAATCAGAGGCGGGGTATCAGAGCTGGGGAATCAGAGGCGGGGAATCAGAGTTGGGGAATCAGAGGCGGGGTATGAGATATGGTGAAATAGAGGCGGGGAATCAGATATGGGGAATCAGAGGCGGGGAATCAGATATGGGGTATCAGAGGCTGGGAATCAGAGGGGGGGAAACAGAGGCGGGGAATAAGATATGGGGAATCAGAGGTGGGGAATCAGGGGCGGGGAATCAGTGGCAGGGAATCAGAGGCAAGGAATCAGAGTCGGGGATTCAGAGGCAGGGAATCAGATACGGGGAATCAGAGGTGGGGAATCAGAGATGGGAAATCAGAGGCGGGGAATCAGAGGCAGGGAATCAGACGCGGGGAATCAGAGGCGGGGAATCAGAGCTGGGGAATCAGAGGCGGGGAATCAGAGTCGTGGAATCAGAGGCAGAGAATCGGATGTGCGGAATCAGAGATGGGGAATCAGAGGTGGGGAATCAGAGGCGTTGAATCATAGATGGGGAATCAGAGGCGGGGAATCAGAGGCAGGAAATCAGACACGGGGATTCAGAGGCTGGGAATCAGACGGGGGGAATCAAAGGCGGGGAATCAGAGCTGGGGAATCAGAGGCAGGGAATCAGAGTTGGGGATTCAGAGGCGGGGAATCAGATATGGGGAAACAGAGGCGGGGAATCAGAGGCGGGCATACAGAGGCGGGGTATCAGATATGGGGAATCAGAGGTGGGGAATTAGAGGTGGTGAATCAGAGATGGGGAATTACAGGCGGGGAATCAGAGGCAGGGAATAGAATGCGGGGAATCAGAGGCGGGGAATCAGAGCTGGGGAATCAGAGGCGGGGAATCATAGTTGGGAATTAGAGGCGGGGAATCAGATATGGGGAAACAGAGGCGGGGAATCAGAGGCGGGGAAACAGAGGCGGGGAATCAGATATGGGGAATCAGATGTGGGGAATCAGAGGCGCGGAATCAGAGCTGGGGAATCAGAGGCGGGGAATCAGAGTTGGGGCATCAGATGTGGGGAATTAGATATGGGGAAAGAGAGGTGGGGAATCAGAGGCGGGGAAACAGAGGCGGGGAATCAGATATGGGGAATCAGAGGTGGGGAATCAGAGGCAGGGAATCAGATGTGCGGAATCGGAGATGGGGAATCAGAGGCAGGGAATCAGAATCAGAAGAGGGGAATCAGAGGCCGGGAATCAGACGCCGGGAATCAGATGCCGGGAATAAGAGGCCGGGAATCAGAGGTGGGGAATCAGAGTCCGGGAATCAGAGATGGGGATTCAGATGCGGGGAATGAGATATTGGGAATCAGAGGCGGGGAATCAGAGGTGGGGAAACAGAGGTGGGGAATCAGATATGGGGAATCAGAGGTGGCGAATCAAAGGCGGTGAATCAGAGATGGGGAATCAGAGGCGGGGAATCAGAGGCAGGGAATCAAACACGGGGAATCAGAGGCGGGGAATCAGAGCTGGGGAATCAGAGGCGGGGAATCAGAGTTGGGGAATCAGAGGCGGGGAATCAGATATGGGGAAACAAAAGTGGGGAATCAGAGGCGGGGAAACAGAGGCGGGGAATCAGATATGGGGAATCAGAGAAGGGGAATCAGAGGTTGGGAATCAGAGGCAGGGAATCAGAGGCGGGGAAACAGAGGCGGGGTATCAGATATGGGGAATCAGAGGTGGCGAATCAAAGGCGGTGTATCAGAGATGGGGAATCAGAGGCGGGGAATCAGAGGCAGGGAATCAAACACGGGGAATCAGAGGCGGGGAATCAGAGCTGGGGAATCAGAGGCGGGGAATCAGAGTTGGGGAATCAGAGGCGGGGAATCAGAGGCGGGGAAACAGAGGCGGGGAATCAGATATGGGGAATCAGAGGAGGGGAATCAGAGGTTGGGAATCAGAGGCAGGGAATCAGAGGCGGGGAATCAGAGGCGGGGAATCAGAGGCAGGGAATCAGAGGCGGAGAATCAGAGGTTGGGAATCAGAGGCAGGGAATCAGAGGCAGGGAATCAGAGGCAGGGAATCAGAGGCGGGGAATCAGAGGCGGAGAATCAGAGGCCGGGAATCAGAGGCGGGGAATCAGAGTTGGGGCATCAGTGGTGGGGAATTAGATATGGGGAAACAGAGGCGGGGAATCAGAGGCGGGGAAACAGAGCGGGGAATCAGATGTGCGGAATCAGAGATGGGGAATCAGAGGCAGGGAATCAGAATCAGAAGCGGGGAATCAGAGGCCGGGAATCAGAGGCCGGGAATGAGATGCCGGGAATAAGAGGCCGGGAATCAGAGGTGGGGAATCAGAGTCCGGGAATCAGAGATGGGGATTCAGAGGCGGGGAATCAGAGGCGGGGAAACAGAGGTCGGGAATCAGGTATGGGGAATCAGTGGTGGAGAATCAAAGGCGGTAAATCAGAGATGGGGAATCAGAGGCGGGGAATCAGAGGCAGGGAATCAAACACGGGGAATCAGAGGCGGGGAATCAGAGCTGGGGAATCAGAAGCGGGGAATCAGATTTGGGGAATCAGAGTCGGGGAATCAGACATGGGGAAACAGAGGTGGGGAATCAGAGGCGGGGATACAGAGGCGGGGAATCAGATATGGGGAATCAGAGGTGGTGAATCAGAGGTTGGGAATCAGAGGCAGGGAATCAGAGGCGGGGAAACAGAGGTTGGGAATCAGAGGCAGGGAATCAGAGGCGGGGAAACAGAGGCGGGGAATTAGATATGGGGAATCAGAGGTGGCGAATCAAAGGTGGTGAATCAGAGATGGGGAATCAGAGGCGGGGATACAGAGGCGGGGAATCAGATGTGCGGAATCAGAGATGGGGAATCAGAGGCAGGGAATCAGAGGCGGGGAATCAGAGGCGTGGAATCAGAGGCCGGTATTCAGAGGCCGGGAATGAGAGGCCGGGAATCAGAGGCCGGGAATCAGAGTCCGGGAATCAGAGGTGGGATATCAGAGGCCGGGAATCAGAGATGGGGAATCAGAGGCGGGGAATCAGCGGTGGTGAATCAGACGCGGGGATTCAGAGGTTGTAAATCAGAGATGGGGAATCAGAGATGGGGAATCAGAGGCGGGGAAACAGAGGTGGGGAGTCAGATATGGGGAATCAGAGGTGTGGAATAAGAGGCGGAGAATCAGAGGCAGGGAATCAGAGGCGGGGAATCAGAGGCCGGGAATCAGAAGCCAGGAATCAGAGGCCGGGAATCAGAGATGGGGATTCAGAGGCGGGGAATGAGATATTGGGAATCAGAGGCGGGGAATCAGAGGCGGGGAAACAGAGGTGGGGAATCAGATATGGGGAATCAGAGGTAGCGAATCAAAGGCGGTGAATCAGAGATGGGGAATCAGAGGCGGGGAATCAGAGGCAGGGAATCAAACACGGGGAATAAGAGGCGGGGAATCAGAGCTGGGGAATCAGAGGCGGGGAATCAGAGTTGGGGAATCAGAGGCGGGGAATCAGATATGGGGAAACAGAGGTGGGGAATCAGAGGCGGGGAAACAGAGGCGGGGAATCAGATATGGGGAATCAGAGGTGGCGAATCAAAGGCGGTGTATCAGAGATGGGGAATCAGAGGCGGGGAATCAGAGTCAGGGAATCAAACACGGGGAATCAGAGGCGGGGAATCAGAGCTGGGGAATCAGAGGCGTGGAATCAGAGTTGGGGAATCAGAGGCGGGGAATCAGAGGCAGGGAATCAGAGGCGGAGAATCAGAGGTTGGGAATCAGAGGCAGGGAATCAGAGGCAGGGAATCAGAGGCAGGGAATCAGAGGCGGGGAATCAGAGGTGGGGAATCAGAGGTTTGGAATCAGAGGCAGGGAATCAGAGGCGGGGAATCAGAGGCGGGGAATCAGAGGCATGGAATCAGATGTGCGGAATCAGAGATGTGGAATCAGAGGCAGGGAATCAGAGGCGGGGAATCAGAGGCGTGGAATCAGAGGCCGGGAATCAGAGGCCGGGAATGAGAGGCCGGGAATCAGAGGCCGGGAATCAGAGGCCGGGAATCAGAGGTGGGGAATCAGAGGCCGGGAATCAGAGATGGGGAATCAGAGGTGGGGAATCAGCGGTGGTGAATCAGACGCGGGGATTCAGAGGTTGTAAATCAGAGATGGGGAATCAGAGGCGGGGAATCAGAGGCGGGGAAACAGAGGTGGGGAGTCAGATATGGGGAATCAGAGGTGGGGAATAAGATGCGGAGAATCAGAGGCAGGGAATCAGATGCCGGGAATAAGAGGGGGGTCTTTCCCCGCCTCTGATTCCCCACCTCTGATTCCGCACATCTGATTCCCCGCCTCTGATTCCCCACCTCTGATTCCCCATATCTGATTCCCCGCCTCTGTTTCCCCGCCTCTGATTCCCCACCTCTGTTTCCCCATATCTAATTCCCCACCTCTGATGCCCCAACTCTGATTCCGCGCCTCTGATTCACCATCTCTGATTCACTGCCTTTGTTTCCCCGCCTCTGATTCCCCGCCTGTGATTCCCAATATCTCATACCCCGCCTCTGAATCCCCATCTCTGATTCCTGGACTCTGATTCCCCACCTCTGATTCCCGGCCTCTTATTCCCGGCATCTGATTCGCTGCCTCTGATTCTCCGCATCTTATTCCCCACCTCTGATTCCCCATATCTGACTCCCCACCTCTTTTTCCCTGCCTCTGATTCCCCGCCTCTGATTCCCCATCTCTGATTTACAACCTCTGAATCCCCGCGTCTGATTCACCACCGCTGATTCCCCGCCTCTGATTCCCCATCTCTGATTCCCGGCCTCTGATTCCCCACCTCTGATTCCAGGCCTCTGATTCCCGGCCTCTGATTCCCGGCCTCTGATTCCCGGCCTCTGATTCCACGCCTCTGATTCCCCGCCTCTGATTCCCTGCCTCTGATTCCACATCTCTGATTCCGCACATCTGATTCCATGCCTCTGATTCCCCGCCTCTGATTCCCCGCCTCTGATTCCCTGCCTCTGATTCCCAACCTCTGATTCCCCACCTCTGATTCCCCGCCTCTGATTCCCTGCCTCTGATTCCCTGCCTCTGATTCCCTGCCTCTGATTCCCAACCTCTGATTCTCCGCCTCTGATTCCCTGCCTCGGATTCCCCGCCTCTGATTCCCCAACTCTGATTCCCCGCCTCTGATTCCCCAGCTCTGATTCCCCGCCTCTGATTCCCCGTGTTTGATTCCCTGACTCTGATTCCCCGCCTCTGATTCCCCATCTCTGATACACCGCCTTTGATTCGCCACCTCTGATTCCCCATATCTGATTCCCCGCCTCTGTTTCCCCGCCTCTGATTCCCTGCCTCTGATTCCCAACCTCTGATTCCCCACCTCTGATTCCCCATATCTGTTTCCCCGCCTCTGTTTCCCCGCCTCTGATTCCCCACCTCTGTTTCCCCATATCTGATTCCCCGCCTCTGTTTCCCCGCCTCCTATTCCCCACCTCTGTTTCCCCATATCTAATTCCCCACCTCTGATGCCCCAACTCTGATTCCGCGACTCTGATTCCGCACTTCTGATTCCCTGCCTCTGAATCCCCGCCTCTGATTCCCTGCCTCTGATTCCCGGACACTGATTCCCCGACTCTGATTCCCCACCTCTGATTCCCGGCCTCTTATTCCCGGCATCTGATTCCCGGCCTCTGATTCCCGGCCTCTGATTCCCCACCTCTGATTCCCCATATCTGATTCCCCGACTTTGATTCCCCAGCTCTGATTCCCCGTGTTTGATTCCCTGCCTCTGATTCCCCGCCTCTTATTCCCCATATCTGATTCCCAGTATCTCAATCCCCGCCTCTGAATCCCCATCTCTGATTCCCGGACTCTGATTCCCCACCTCTGTTTCCCGGCCTCTTATTCCCGGCATCTGATTCCCTGCCTCTGATTCTCCGCCTCTTATTCCCCACCTCTGATTCCCCATATCTGACTCCCCACCGTGGGGAATCAGAGGCAGGGAATCAGATGTGCGGAATCAGAGGTGGGGAATCAGAGGCGGGGAAAGAGAGGTGGGGAGTCAGATATGGGGAATCAGAGGTGGGGAATAAGAGGCGGAGAATCAGAGGCAGGGAATCAGATGCCGGGAATAAGAGGCCGGGAAACAGAGGTGGGGAATCAGAGTCCGGGAATCAGAGATGGGGATTCAGAGGCGGGGATTGAGATATTGGGAATCAGATATGTGGAATCAGAGGTGGCGAATCAAAGGCGGTGAATCAGAGATGGGGAATCAGAGGCGGGGAATCAGAGGCAGGGAATCAAACACGGGGAATCAGAGCTGGGGAATCAAAGTCGGGGAATCAGAGTTGGGGCATCAGAGGTGGGGAATTAGATATGGGGAAACAGAGGTGGGGAATCAGAGGCGGGGAAACAGAGGCTGGGAATCAGATATGGGGAATCAGAGGTGGGGAATCAGAGGCAGGGAATCAGATGTGCGGAATCAGAGAAGGGGAATCAGAGGCAGGGAATCAGAATCAGAAGCGGGGAATCAGAGGCCGGGAATCAGAGGCCGGGAATCAGATGCCGGGAATAAGAGGCCGGGAATCAGAGGTGGGGAATCAGAGTCGGGGAATCAGAGTCCGGGAATCAGAGGCAGGGAATCAGAGGCGGGGAATCAGAGGTGGAGTATCAGAGGTTGGGAATCAGAGGCAGGGAATCAGAGGCGGGGAATCAGAGGCATGGAATCAGATGTGCGGAATCAGAGATGGGGAATCAGAGGCAGGGAATCAGAGGCGGGGAATCAGAGGCGTGGAATCAGAGTCCGGGAATCAGAAGCCGGGAATGAGAGGCCTGGAATCAGAGGCCGGGAATCAGAGGCCGGGAATCAGAGGTGGGGAATCAGAGGCCGGGAATCAGAGATGAGGAATCAGACGCGGGGATTCAGAGGTTGTAAATCAGAGATGGGGAATCAGAGGTGGGGAATCAGAGGCGGGGAAACAGAAGTGGGGAGTCAGATATGGGGAATCAGAGGTGGGGAAGAAAAGGCGGAGAATCAGAGGCAGGGAATCAGATGCCGGGAATAAGAGGCCGGGAATCAGAGGTGGGGAATCAGAGTCCGTGAATCAGAGATGGGGATTCAGAGGCGGGGAATGAGATATTGGGAATCAGAGGCGGGGAAACAAAGGCGGTGAATCAGAGATGGGGAATCAGAGGCGCGGAATCAGAGGCAGGGAATCAAACATGGGGAATCAGAGCTGGGGAATCAGAGTCGGGGAATCAGAGTTGGGGCATCAGAGGTGGGGAATTAGATATGGGGAAACAGAGGTGGGGAATCAGAGGCGGGGAAACAGAGGCGGGGAATCAGATATGGGGAATCAGAGGTGGGGAATCAGAGGCAGGGAATCAGATGTGCGGAATCAGAGGTCGGGAATCAGAGGTGGGGAAACAGAGGTGGGGAGTCAGATATGGGGAATCAGAGGTGGGGAATAAGAGGCGGAGAATCAGAGGCAGGGAATCAGATGCCGGGAATAAGAGGCCGGGAAACAGAGGTGGGGAGTCAGAGTCCGGGAATCAGAGATGGGGATTCAGAGGCGGGGATTGAGATATTGGGAATCAGATATGGGGAATCAGAGGTGGCGAATCAAAGGCGGTGAATCAGAGATGGGGAATCAGAGGCGGGGAATCAGAGGCAGGGAATCAAACACGGGGAATCAGAGCTGGGGAATCAGAGTCGGGGAATCAGAGTTGGGGCATCAGAGGTGGGGAAGTAGATATGGGGAAACAGAGGTGGGGAATCAGAGGCGGGGAAACAGAGGCGGGGAATCAGATTTGGGGAATCAGAGGTGGGGAATCAGAGGCAGGGAATCAGATGTACGGAATCAGAGATGGGGAATCAGAGGCAGGGAATCAGAATCAGAAGCTGGGAATCAGAGGCCGGGAATCAGAGGCCGGGAATCAGATGCCGGGAATAAGAGGCCGGGAATCAGAGGTGGGGAATCAGAGTCCGGGAATCAGAGATGGGGATTCAGAGGCGGGGAATGAGATATGGGGAATCAGAGGCGGGGAATCAGAGGCGGGGAAACAGAGGTGGGGAATCAGATATGGGGAATCAGATATGGGGAATCAAAGGCGGTGAATCAGAGATGGGGAATCAGAGGCGGGGATACAGAGGCGGGGAATCAGATATGGGGAATCAGAGGTGGGGTATCAGAGGTTGGGAATCAGAGGCAGGGAATCAGAGGTGGGGAATCAGAGGCGGGGAATCAGAGGCAGGGAATCAAACACGAGGAATCAGAGGCGGGGAATCAGAGCTCGTGAATCAGAGGCGGGGAATCAGAGTTGGGGAATCAGAGGCGGGGAATCAGAGGCAGGGAATCAGAGGCGGAGAATCAGAGGTTGGGAATCAGAGGCAGGGAATCAGAGGCAGGGATTCAGAGGCAGGGAATCAGAGGCGGGGAATCAGAGGTGGGGAATCAGAGGTTGGGAATCA
This sequence comes from Narcine bancroftii, assembly GCF_036971445.1. NCBI lineage: Eukaryota > Metazoa > Chordata > Chondrichthyes > Torpediniformes > Narcinidae > Narcine > Narcine bancroftii. Next base: position 59,189,399 of record NC_091474.1, read on the forward strand.
GAGGCAGGGAATCAGAGGCGGGGAATCAGAGGCATGGAATCAGATGTGCGGAATCAGAGATGGGGAATCAGAGGCAGGGAATCAGAGGCGGGGAATCAGAGGCGTGGAATAAGAGTCCGGGAATCAGAGGCCGGGAATGAGAGGCCGGGAATGAGAGGCCGGGAATCAGAGGCCGGGAATCAGAGGTGGGGAATCATAGGCCGGGAATCAGAGATGCGGAATCAGATGCGGGGATTCAGAGGTTGTAAATCAGAGATGGGGAATCAGAGGCGGGGAATCAGAGGCGGGGAAACAGAGGTGGGGAATCAGATATGGGGAATCAGATATGGGGAATCAAAGGCGGTGAATCAGAGATGGGGAATCAGAGGCGGGGAATCAGAGGCGGGTAATCAGAGCTGGGGAATCAGAGGCGGGGAATCAGTGTTGGGGAATCAGAGGCGGGGAATCAGATATGGGGAAACAGAGGTGGGGAATCAGAGGCGGGGAAACAGAGGCGGGGAATCAAATATGGGGAATCAGAGGTGGGGAATCAGAGGTTGGGAATCAGAGGCAGGGAATCAGAGGCGGGGAAACAGAGGCGGGGAATCAGATATGGAGAATCAGATGTGGCGAATCAAAGGCGGTGAATCAGAGATGGGGAATCAGAGGCGGGGAATCAGAGGCAGGGAATCAAACACGGGGAATCAGAGGCGGGGAATCAGAGTTGGGGAATCAGAGGCGGGGAATCAGATATGGGGAAACAGAGGCGGGGAATCAGAGGTGGGGAAACAGAGGCGGGGAATCAGATATGGGGAATCGGAGGTGGGGAATCAGAGTTTGGGAATCAGAGGCAGGGAATCAGAGGCGGGGAATCAGAGGCGGGGAATCAGAGGCAGGGAATCAGATGTGCGGAATCAAAGATGGAGAATCAGAGGCAGGGAATCAGAGGCGGGGAATCAGAGGCGGGGAATCAGAGTCCGGGAATCAGAGGCCGGGAATGAGAGGCCGGGAATCAGAAGCCGGTAATCAGAGGCCGGGAATCAGAGGTGGGGAATCAGATGCAGGGAATCAGAGATGGGGAATCAGAGGCGGGGAATCAGCGGTGGTGAAGCAGACGCGGGGATTCAGAGGTTGTAAATCAGAGATGGGGAATCAGAGGAGGGGAATCAGAGGCGGGGAAACAGAGTTGGGGAATCAGATATGGGGAATCAGAGGTGGGGAATAAGAGGCTGAGAATCAGAAGCAGGGAATCAGAGGCGGGGAATCAGAGGCCGGGAATCAGAAGCCAGGAATCAGAGGCCGGGAATCAGAGGTGGGGAATCAGAGGCCGGGAATCAGAGATGGGGAATGAGAGGTGGTGAATCAGAGATGGGGAGTCAGAGGAAGGGACTCAGAGGCGGGGAATCAGACGCGGGGAATCAGTGGCCGGGAATCAGAGCTGGGGAATCAGAGGCGGGGAATCAGACGCGGGGAATCAGTGGCCTGGAATCAGTGCTGGGGAATCAGAGGCGGGGAATCAGAGATGGGGAATCGGAGGCGGGGAATCAGAGATGGCAAATCAGAGATGGGGAATCAGAGGCGGGGAAACAGAGGCGGGGAGTCAGATTTGGGGTATCAGAGGTGGGGAATCAGAGGTGGTGAAATGAGAGATGGGGAATCAGAGGCGGGTAATCAGAGGCAGGGAATCAGACGCGGGGAATCAGAGGCTGGGAATCAGAGGCTGGGAATCAGAGCTGGGGAATCAGAGGTTGGGAATCAGAGGCCTGGAATCAGAGGCGGGCAATCAGAGGCAGGGAATCAGATGCGGGGAATCAGAGTTGGGAATCAGAGGCGGGGAATCAGATATGTGGAAACAGAGGTGGGGAATCAGAGGCGGGGAAACAGAGGCGGGGAATCAGATATGGGGAATCAGAGGTGGGGAATCAGAGGTTGGGAATCAGATGCGGGGAATCAGAGGCGGGGAATCATAGGCAGGGAATCGGATGTGCGGAATCAGAGATGGGGAATCAGAGGCCGGGAATCATAGCTGGCGAATCAGAGGCGGGGAATCAGAGGTGGGCAATCAGAGGCGGGGAATCAGATATGGGGAATCAGAGGCGGGGAATCAGAGGCGGGGAAACAGAGGCGGGGAATCAGATATGGGGAATCAGAGGTGGGGAATCAGGGGCAGGGAATAAGTGGCAGGGAATCAGAGGCGGGGAATCAGAGGCGGGGAATCAGAGGCAGGGAATCAGACACGGGGAATCAGAGGCGGGGAATCAGAGATGGGGAATCAGAGGCGGGGAATCAGAGGCAGGGAATCGGACGCCGGGAATCAGAGGCGGGGAATCAGAGCTGGTGAATCAGAGGCGGGGAATCAGAGTTGGGGAATCAGAGGCGGGGTATCAGATATGGGGAAATAGAGGCGGGGAATCAGATATGGGGAATCAGAGGCGGGGAATCAGATATGGGGAATCAGGCTGGGAATCAGAGGGGGGGAAACAGAGGCGGGGAATAAGATATGGGGAATCAGAGGTGGGGAATCAGGGGCGGGGAATCAGTGGCAGGGAATCAGAGGCAGGAAATCAGAGTCGGGGAATCAGAGGCAGGGAATCAGATACGGGGAATCAGAGGTGGGGAATTAGAGGTGGTGAATCAGAGATGGGGAATTACAGGCGGGGAATCAGAGGCAGGGAATAGAACGCGGGGAATCAGAGGCGGGGAATCAGAGCTGGGGAATCAGAGGCGGGGAATCATAGTTGGGAATTAGAGGCGGGGAATCAGATATGGGGAAACACAGGCGGGGAATCAGAGGCGGGGAAACAGAGGCGGGGAATCAGATATGGGGAATCAGATGCGGGGAATCAGAGGCGGGGAATCAGAGCTGGGGAATCATAGGCGGGGAATCAGAGTTGGGGCATCAGAGGTGGGGAAACAGAGGCGGGGAATCAGAGGTGGGGAAACAGAGGCGGGGAATCAGATATGGGGAATCAGAGGTGGGGAATCAGAGGCAGGGAATCAGATGTGCGGAATCAGAGATGGGGAATCAGAGGCAGGGAATCAGAATCAGAAGAGGGGAATCAGAGGCCGGGAATCAGACGCCGGGAATCAGATGCCGGGAATAAGAGGCCGGGAATCAGAGGTGGGGAATCAGAGTCCGGGAATCAGAGATGGGGATTCAGAGGCGGGGAATGAGATATTGGGAATCAGACGCGGGGAATCAGAGGTGGGGAAACAGAGGTGGGGAATCAGATATGGGGAATCAGAGGTGGCGAATCAAAGGCGGTGAATCAGAGATGGGGAATCAGAGGCGGGGAATCAGAGGCAGGGAATCAAACACGGGGAATCAGAGGCGGGGAATCAGAGCTGGGGAATCAGAGGCGGGGAATCAAAGTTGGGGAATCAGAGGCGGGGAATCAGATATGGGGAAACAAAGGTGGGGAATCAGAGGCGGGGAAACAGAGGCGGGGAATCAGATATGGGGAATCAGAGGAGGGGAATCAGAGGTTGGGAATCAGAGGCAGGGAATCAGAGGCGGGGAAACAGAGGCGGGGTATCAGATATGGGGAATCAGAGGTGGCGAATCAAAGGCGGTGTATCAGAGATAGGGAATCAGAGGCGGGGAATCAGAGGCAGGGAATCAAAGACTGGGAATCAGAGGCGGGGAATCATAGGCCGGGAATCAGATGCAGGGAATAAGAGGCCGGGAATCAGAGGTGGGGAATCAGAGTCCGGGAATCAGAGATGGGGATTCAGAGGCGGGGAATGAGATATGGGGAATCAGAGGCGGGGAATCAGAGGCGGGGAAACAGAGGTGGGGAATCAGATATGGGGAATCAGATATGGGGAATCAAAGGCGGTGAATCAGAGATGGGGAATCAGAGGCGGGGATACAGAGGCGGGGAATCAGTAATGGGGAATCAGAGGTGGGGAATCAGAGGTTGGGAATCAGAGGCAGGGAATCAGAGGTGGGGAATCAGAGGCGGGGAATCTGAGGCAGGGAATCAAACACGAGGAATCAGAGGCGGGGAATCAGAGCTGGTGAATCAGAGGCGGGGAATCAGAGTTGGGGAATCAGAGGCGGGGAATCAGAGGCAGGGAATCAGAGGCGGAGAATCAGAGGTTGGGAATCAGAGGCAGGGAATCAGAGGCAGGGATTCAGAGGCAGGGAATCAGAGGCGGGGAATCAGAGGTGGGGAATCAGAGGTTGGGAATCAGAGGCAGGGAATCAGAGGCGGGGAATCAGAGGCATGGAATCAGATGTGCGGAATCAGAGATGGGGAATCAGAGGCAGGGAATCAGAGGCGGGGAATCAGAGGCGTGGAATAAGAGTCCGGGAATCAGAGGCCGGGAATGAGAGGCCGGGAATGAGAGGCCGGGAATCAGAGGCCGGGAATCAGAGGTGGGGAATCATAGGCCGGGAATCAGAGATGCGGAATCAGATGCGGGGATTCAGAGGTTGTAAATCAGAGATGGGGAATCAGAGGCGGGGAATCAGAGGCGGGGAAACAGAGGTGGGGAATCAGATATGGGGAATCAGATATGGGGAATCAAAGGCGGTGAATCAGAGATGGGGAATCAGAGGCGGGGAATCAGAGGCGGGTAATCAGAGCTGGGGAATCAGAGGCGGGGAATCAGAGTTGGGGAATCAGAGGCGGGGAATCAGATATGGGGAAACAGAGTTGGGGAATCAGAGGCGGGGAAACAGAGGCGGGGAATCAAATATGGGGAATCAGAGGTGGGGAATCAGAGGTTGGGAATCAGAGGCAGGGAATCAGAGGCGGGGAAACAGAGGCGGGGAATCAGATATGGGGAATCAGATGTGGCGAATCAAAGGCGGTGAATCAGAGATGGGGAATCAGAGGCGGGGAATCAGAGGCAGGGAATCAAACACGGGGAATCAGAGGCGGGGAATCAGAGTTGGGGAATCAGAGGCGGGGAATCAGATATGGGGAAACAGAGGCGGGGAATCAGAGGCGGGGAAACAGAGGCGGGGAATCAGATATGGGGAATCAGAGGTGGGGAATCAGAGTTTGGGAATCAGAGGCAGGGAATCAGAGGCGGGGAATCAGAGGCGGGGAATCAGAGGCAGGGAATCAGATGTGCGGAATCAAAGATGGAGAATCAGAGGCAGGGAATCAGAGGCGGGGAATCAGAGGCGGGGAATCAGAGTCCGTGAATCAGAGGCCGGGAATGAGAGGCCGGGAATCAGAAGCCGGTAATCAGAGGCCGGGAATCAGAGGTGGGGAATCAGATGCAGGGAATCAGAGATGGGGAATCAGAGGCGGGGAATCAGCGGTGGTGAAGCAGACGCGGGGATTCAGAGGTTGTAAATCAGAGATGGGGAATCAGAGGAGGGGAATCAGAGGCGGGGAAACAGAGTTGGGGAATCAGATATGGGGAATCAGAGGTGGGGAATAAGAGGCTGAGAATCAGAAGCAGGGAATCAGAGGCGGGGAATCAGAGGCCGGGAATCAGATGCCAGGAATCAGAGGCCGGGAATCAGAGGTGGGGAATCAGAGGCCGGGAATCAGAGATGGGGAATGAGAGGTGGTGAATCAGAGATGGGGAGTCAGAGGAAGGGACTCAGAGGCGGGGAATCAGACGCGGGGAATCAGTGGCCGGGAATCAGAGCTGGGGAATCAGAGGCGGGGAATCAGACGCGGGGAATCAGTGGCCTGGAATCAGTGCTGGGGAATCAGAGGCGGGGAATCAGAGATGGGGAATCGGAGGCGGGGAATCAGAGATGGCAAATCAGAGATGGGGAATCAGAGGCGGGGAAACAGAGGCGGGGAGTCAGATTTGGGGTATCAGAGGTGGGGAATCAGAGGTGGTGAAATGAGAGATGGGGAATCAGAGGCGGGTAATCAGAGGCAGGGAATCAGACGCGGGCAATCAGAGGCTGGGAATCAGAGGCTGGGAATCAGAGCTGGGGAATCAGAGGTTGGGAATCAGAGGCCTGGAATCAGAGGCGGGCAATCAGAGGCAGGGAATCAGATGCTGGGGAATCAGAGTTGGGGAATCAGAGGTGGGGAATCAGATATGTGGAAACAGAGGTGGGGAATCAGAGGCGGGGAAACAGAGGCGGGGAATCAGATATGGGGAATCAGAGGTGGGGAATCAGAGGTTGGGAATCAGATGCGGGGAATCAGAGGCGGGGAATCATAGGCAGGGAATCGGATGTGCGGAATCAGAGATGGGGAATCAGAGGCCGGGAATCATAGCTGGCGAATCAGAGGCGGGGAATCAGAGGTGGGCAATCAGAGGCGGGGAATCAGATATGGGGAATCAGAGGCGGGGAATCAGAGGCGGGGAAACAGAGGCGGGGAATCAGATATGGGGAATCAGAGGTGGGGAATCAGGGGCGGGGAATCAGTGGCAGGGAATCAGAGGCAGGAAATCAGAGTCGGGGAATCAGAGGCAGGGAATCAGATACGGGGAATCAGAGGTGGGGAATTAGAGGTGGTGAATCAGAGATGGGGAATTACAGGCGGGGAATCAGAGGCAGGGAATAGAACGCGGGGAATCAGAGGCGGGGAATCAGAGCTGGGGAATCAGAGGCGGGGAATCATAGTTGGGAATTAGAGGCGGGGAATCAGATATGGGGAAACACAGGCGGGGAATCAGAGGCGGGGAAACAGAGGCGGGGAATCAGATATGGGGAATCAGATGCGGGGAATCAGAGGCGGGGAATCAGAGCTGGGGAATCATAGGCGGGGAATCAGAGTTGGGGCATCAGAGGTGGGGAAACAGAGGCGGGGAATCAGAGGTGGGGAAACAGAGGCGGGGAATCAGATATGGGGAATCAGAGGTGGGGAATCAGAGGCAGGGAATCAGATGTGCGGAATCAGAGATGGGGAATCAGAGGCAGGGAATCAGAATCAGAAGAGGGGAATCAGAGGCCGGGAATCAGACGCCGGGAATCAGATGCCGGGAATAAGAGGCCGGGAATCAGAGGTGGGGAATCAGAGTCCGGGAATCAGAGATGGGGATTCAGAGGCGGGGAATGAGATATTGGGAATCAGACGCGGGGAATCAGAGGTGGGGAAACAGAGGTGGGGAATCAGATATGGGGAATCAGAGGTGGCGAATCAAAGGCGGTGAATCAGAGATGGGGAATCAGAGGCGGGGAATCAGAGGCAGGGAATCAAACACGGGGAATCAGAGGCGGGGAATCAGAGCTGGGGAATCAGAGGCGGGGAATCAAAGTTGGGGAATCAGAGGCGGGGAATCAGATATGGGGAAACAAAGGTGGGGAATCAGAGGCGGGGAAACAGAGGCGGGGAATCAGATATGGGGAATCAGAGGAGGGGAATCAGAGGTTGGGAATCAGAGGCAGGGAATCAGAGGCGGGGAAACAGAGGCGGGGTATCAGATATGGGGAATCAGAGGTGGCGAATCAAAGGCGGTGTATCAGAGATAGGGAATCAGAGGCGGGGAATCAGAGGCAGGGAATCAAAGACTGGGAATCAGAGGCGGGGAATCATAGGCCGGGAATCAGATGCAGGGAATAAGAGGCCGGGAATCAGAGGTGGGGAATCAGAGTCCGGGAATCAGAGATGGGGATTCAGAGGCGGGGAATGAGATATGGGGAATCAGAGGCGGGGAATCAGAGGCGGGGAAACAGAGGTGGGGAATCAGATATGGGGAATCAGATATGGGGAATCAAAGGCGGTGAATCAGAGATGGGGAATCAGAGGCGGGGATACAGAGGCGGGGAATCAGTAATGGGGAATCAGAGGTGGGGAATCAGAGGTTGGGAATCAGAGGCAGGGAATCAGAGGTGGGGAATCAGAGGCGGGGAATCTGAGGCAGGGAATCAAACACGAGGAATCAGAGGCGGGGAATCAGAGGCGGGGAATCAGAGGCAGGGAATCAGAGGCGGAGAATCAGAGGTTGGGAATCAGAGGCAGGGAATCAGAGGCAGGGATTCAGAGGCAGGGAATCAGAGGCGGGGAATCAGAGGTGGGGAATCAGAGGTTGGGAATCAGAGGCAGGGAATCAGAGGCGGGGAATCAGAGGCATGGAATCAGATGTGCGGAATCAGAGATGGGGAATCAGAGGCAGGGAATCAGAGGCGGGGAATCAGAGGCGTGGAATAAGAGTCCGGGAATCAGAGGCCGGGAATGAGAGGCCGGGAATGAGAGGCCGGGAATCAGAGGCCGGGAATCAGAGGTGGGGAATCATAGGCCGGGAATCAGAGATGCGGAATCAGATGCGGGGATTCAGAGGTTGTAAATCAGAGATGGGGAATCAGAGGCGGGGAATCAGAGGCGGGGAAACAGAGGTGGGGAATCAGATATGGGGAATCAGATATGGGGAATCAAAGGCGGTGAATCAGAGATGGGGAATCAGAGGCGGGGAATCAGAGGCGGGTAATCAGAGCTGGGGAATCAGAGGCGGGGAATCAGAGTTGGGGAATCAGAGGCGGGGAATCAGATATGGGGAAACAGAGTTGGGGAATCAGAGGCGGGGAAACAGAGGCGGGGAATCAAATATGGGGAATCAGAGGTGGGGAATCAGAGGTTGGGAATCAGAGGCAGGGAATCAGAGGCGGGGAAACAGAGGCGGGGAATCAGATATGGGGAATCAGATGTGGCGAATCAAAGGCGGTGAATCAGAGATGGGGAATCAGAGGCGGGGAATCAGAGGCAGGGAATCAAACACGGGGAATCAGAGGCGGGGAATCAGAGTTGGGGAATCAGAGGCGGGGAATCAGATATGGGGAAACAGAGGCGGGGAATCAGAGGCGGGGAAACAGAGGCGGGGAATCAGATATGGGGAATCAGAGGTGGGGAATCAGAGTTTGGGAATCAGAGGCAGGGAATCAGAGGCGGGGAATCAGAGGCGGGGAATCAGAGGCAGGGAATCAGATGTGCGGAATCAAAGATGGAGAATCAGAGGCAGGGAATCAGAGGCGGGGAATCAGAGGCGGGGAATCAGAGTCCGTGAATCAGAGGCCGGGAATGAGAGGCCGGGAATCAGAAGCCGGTAATCAGAGGCCGGGAATCAGAGGTGGGGAATCAGATGCAGGGAATCAGAGATGGGGAATCAGAGGCGGGGAATCAGCGGTGGTGAAGCAGACGCGGGGATTCAGAGGTTGTAAATCAGAGATGGGGAATCAGAGGAGGGGAATCAGAGGCGGGGAAACAGAGTTGGGGAATCAGATATGGGGAATCAGAGGTGGGGAATAAGAGGCTGAGAATCAGAAGCAGGGAATCAGAGGCGGGGAATCAGAGGCCGGGAATCAGATGCCAGGAATCAGAGGCCGGGAATCAGAGGTGGGGAATCAGAGGCCGGGAATCAGAGATGGGGAATGAGAGGTGGTGAATCAGAGATGGGGAGTCAGAGGAAGGGACTCAGAGGCGGGGAATCAGACGCGGGGAATCAGTGGCCGGGAATCAGAGCTGGGGAATCAGAGGCGGGGAATCAGACGCGGGGAATCAGTGGCCTGGAATCAGTGCTGGGGAATCAGAGGCGGGGAATCAGAGATGGGGAATCGGAGGCGGGGAATCAGAGATGGCAAATCAGAGATGGGGAATCAGAGGCGGGGAAACAGAGGCGGGGAGTCAGATTTGGGGTATCAGAGGTGGGGAATCAGAGGTGGTGAAATGAGAGATGGGGAATCAGAGGCGGGTAATCAGAGGCAGGGAATCAGACGCGGGGAATCAGAGGCTGGGAATCAGAGGCTGGGAATCAGAGCTGGGGAATCAGAGGTTGGGAATCAGAGGCCTGGAATCAGAGGCGGGCAATCAGAGGCAGGGAATCAGATGCGGGGAATCAGAGTTGGGGAATCAGAGGTGGGGAATCAGATATTTGGAAACAGAGGTGGGGAATCAGAGGCGGGGAAACAGAGGCGGGGAATCAGATATGGGGAATCAGAGGTGGGGAATCAGAGGTTGGGAATCAGATGCGGGGAATCAGAGGCGGGGAATCATAGGCAGGGAATCGGATGTGCGGAATCAGAGATGGGGAATCAGAGGCCGGGAATCATAGCTGGCGAATCAGAGGCGGGGAATCAGAGGTGGGCAATCAGAGGCGGGGAATCAGATATGGGGAATCAGAGGCGGGGAATCAGAGGCGGGGAAACAGAGGCGGGGAATCAGATATGGGGAATCAGAGGTGGGGAATCAGGGGCAGGGAATAAGTGGCAGGGAATCAGAGGCGGGGAATCAGAGGCGGGGAATCAGAGGCAGGGAATCAGACACGGGGAATCAGAGGCGGGGAATCAGAGATGGGGAATCAGAGGCGGGGAATCAGAGGCAGGGAATCGGACGCCGGGAATCAGAGGCGGGGAATCAGAGCTGGTGAATCAGAGGCGGGGAATCAGAGTTGGGGAATCAGAGGCGGGGTATCAGATATGGGGAAATAGAGGCGGGGAATCAGATATGGGGAATCAGAGGCGGGGAATCAGATATGGGGAATCAGGCTGGGAATCAGAGGGGGGGAAACAGAGGCGGGGAATAAGATATGGGGAATCAGAGGTGGGGAATCAGGGGCGGGGAATCAGTGGCAGGGAATCAGAGGCAGGGAATCAGAGTCGGGGAATCAGAGGCAGGGAATCAGATACGGGGAATCAGAGGTGGGGAATTAGAGGTGGTGAATCAGAGATGGGGAATTACAGGCGGGGAATCAGAGGCAGGGAATAGAACGCGGGGAATCAGAGGCGGGGAATCAGAGCTGGGGAATCAGAGGCGGGGAATCATAGTTGGGAATTAGAGGCGGGGAATCAGATATGGGGAAACACAGGCGGGGAATCAGAGGCGGGGAAACAGAGGCGGGGAATCAGATATGGGGAATCAGATGCGGGGAATCAGAGGCGGGGAATCAGAGCTGGGGAATCATAGGCGGAGAATCAGAGTTGGGGCATCAGAGGTGGGGAAACAGAGGCGGGGAATCAGAGGCGGGGAAACAGAGGCGGGGAATCAGATATGGGGAATCAGAGGTGGGGAATCAGAGGCAGGGAATCAGATGTGCGGAATCAGAGATGGGGAATCAGAGGCAGGGAATCAGAATCAGAAGAGGGGAATCAGAGGCCGGGAATCAGACGCCGGGAATCAGATGCCGGGAATAAGAGGCGGGGAATCAGAGGTGGGGAATCAGAGTCCGGGAATCAGAGATGGGGATTCAGAGGCGGGGAATGAGATATTGGGAATCAGACGCGGGGAATCAGAGGTGGGGAAACAGAGGTGGGGAATCAGATATGGGGAATCAGAGGTGGCGAATCAAAGGCGGTGAATCAGAGATGGGGAATCAGAGGCGGGGAATCAGAGGCAGGGAATGAAACACGGGGAATCAGAGGCGGGGAATCAGAGCTGGGGAATCAGAGGCGGGGAATCAAAGTTGGGGAATCAGAGTCGGGGAATCAGATATGGGGAATCAAAGGTGGGGAATCAGAGGCGGGGAAACAGAGGCGGGGAATCAGATATGGGGAATCAGAGGAGGGGAATCAGAGGTTGGGAATCAGAGGCAGGGAATCAGAGGCGGGGAAACAGAGGCGGGGTATCAGATATGGGGAATCAGAGGTGGCGAATCAAAGGCGGTGTATCAGAGATAGGGAATCAGAGGCGGGGAATCAGAGGCAGGGAATCAAAGACGGGGAATCAGAGGCGGGGAATCAGAGCTGGGGAATCAGAGGCGGGGAATCAGAGTTGGGGAATCAGAGGCGGGGAATCAGAGGCGGGGAAACAGAGGCGGGGAATCAGATATGGGGAATCAGAGGTGGGGAATCAGAGGTTGGGAATTAGAGGCAGGGAATCAGAGGCGGGGAATCAGAGGCGGGGATTCAGAGGCAGGGAATCAGAGGCGGAGAATCAGAGGTTGGGAATCAGAGGCAGGGAATCAGAGGCAGGGAATCAAAGGCAGGGAATCAGAGGCGGGGAATCAGAGGCGGAGAATCAGAGGCCGGGAATCAGAGGCGGGGAATCAGAGTTGGGGCATCAGTGGTGGGGAATTAGATATGGGGAAACAGAGGCGGGGAATCAGAGGCGGGGAAACAGAGCGGGGAATCAGATATGGGGAATCAGAGGTGGGGAATCAGAGGCAGGGAATCAGATGTGCGGAATCAGAGATGGGGAATCAGAGGCAGGGAATCAGAATCAGAAGCGGGGAATCAGAGGCAGGGAATCAGAGGCCGGGAATCAGATGCCGGGAATAAGAGGCCGGGAAGCAGAGGTGGGGAATCAGAGTCCGGGAATCAGAGATGGGGATTCAGAGGCGGGGAATCAGAGGCGGGGAAACAGAGGTTGGGAATCAGATATGGGGAATCAGTGGTGGCGAATCAAAGGCGGTAAATCAGAGATGGGGAATCAGAGGCGGGGAATCAGAGGCAGGGAATCAAACACGGGGAATCAGAGGCGGGGAATCAGAGCAGGGGAATCAGAGGCGGGGAATCAGAGTTGGGGAATCAGAGTCGGGGAATCAGATATGGGGAAACAGAGGTGGGGAATCAGAGGCGGGGATACAGAGGCGGGGAATCAGATATGGGGAATCAGAGGTGGGGAATCAGAGGTTGGGAATCAGAGGCAGGGAATCAGAGGCGGGGAAACAGAGGTTGGGAATCAGAGGCAGGGAATCAGAGGCGGGGAAACAGAGGCAGGGGAATCAGATATGGGGAATCAGAGGTGGCGAATCAAAGGCGGTGAATCAGAGATGGGGAATCAGAGGCGGTGAATCAGAGGCAGGGAATCAAACACGGGGAATCAGAGGAGGGGAATCAGACCTGGGGAATCAGAGGCGGGGAATCAGATTTGGGGAATCAGAGGAGGGGAATCAGAGGCGGGGAAACAGAGGCGGGGAATCAGATATGGGGAATCAGAGGTGGGGAATCAGAGGTTGGGAATCAGAGGCAGGGAATCAGAGGCGGGGAATCAGAGGCGGCGAATCAGAGGCATGGAATCAGATGTGCGGAATCAGAGATGGGGAATCAGAGGCAGGGAATCAGAGGCGGGGAATCAGAGGCGTGGAATCAGAGGCCGGGAATCAGAGGCCGGGAATGAGAGGCCGGGAATCAGAGGCCGGGAATCAGAGGCCGGGAATCAGAGGTGGGGAATCAGAGGCCGGGAATCAGAGGCGGGGAATCAGAGGCGGGGAAACAGAGGTGGGGAGTCAGATATGGGGAATCAGAGGTGGGGAATAAGAGGCGGAGAATCAGAGGCAGGGAATCAGAGGCGGGGAATCAGAGGCCGGGAATCAGAAGCCAGGTATCAGAGGCCGGGAATCAGAGATGGGGATTCAGAGGCGGGGAATGAGATACTGGGAATCAGAGGCGGGGAATCAGAGGCGGGGAAACAGAGGTGGGGAATCAGATATGGGGAATCAGAGTTGGCGAATCAAAGGCGGTGAATCAGAGATGGGGAATCAGAGGCGGGGAATCAGAGGCAGGGAATCAAACACGGGGAATCAGAGGCGGGGAATCAGAGCTGGGGATTCAGAGGCGGGGAATCAGAGTTGGGGAATCAGAGGCGGGGAATCAGATATGGGGAAACAGAGGTGGGGAATCAGAGGCGGGGAAACAGAGGCGGGGAATCAGATATGGGGAATCAGAGGTGGGGAATCAGAGGTTGGTAATCAGAGGCAGGGAATCAGAGGCGGGGAAACAGAGGCGGGGAATCAGATATGGGGAATCAGAGGTGGGGAATCAGAGGTTGGTAATCAGAGGCAGGGAATCAGAGGCGGGGAAACAGAGGCGGGGAATCAGATATGGGGAATCAGAGGTGGCGAATCAAAGGCGGTGTATCAGAGATGGGGAATCAGAGGCGGGGAATCAGAGGCAGGCAATCAAACACGGGGAATCAGAGGCGGGGAATCAGAGCTGGGGAATCAGAGGCGGGGAATCAGAGTTGGGGAATCAGAGGCGGGGAATCAGAGGCAGGGAATCAGAGGCGGAGAATCAGAGGTTGGGAATCAGAGGCAGGGAATCAGAGGCAGGGAATCAGAGGCAGGGAATCAGAGGCGGGGAATCAGAGGTGGGGAATCAGAGGTTGGGAATCAGAGGCAGGGAATCAGAGGCAGGGAATCAGAGGCGGGGAATCAGAGGCATGGAATCAGATGTGCGGAATCAGAGATGGGGAATCAGAGGCAGGGAATCAGAGGCGGGGAATCAGAGGCGTGGAATCAGAGGCCGGGAATCAGAGGCCGGGAATGAGAGGCCGGGAATCAGAGGCCGGGAATCAGAGGTGGGGAATCAGAGGCCGGGAATCAGAGATGGGGAATCAGAGGCGGGGAATCAGCGGTGGTGAATCAGACACGGGGATTCAGAGGTTGTAAATCAGAGATGGGGAATCAGAGGCGGGGAATCAGAAGCGGGGAAACAGAGGTGGGGAGTCAGATATCGGGAATCAGAGGTGGGGAATAAGAGGCGAAGAATCAGAGGCAGGGAATCAGATGCCGGGAATAAGAGGCCGGGAATCAGAGGTGGGGAATCAGAGTCCGGGAATCAGAGATGGGGATTCAGAGGCTGGAATGAGATATTGGGAATCAGAGGCGGGGAATCAGAGGCGGGGAAACAAAGGCGGTGAATCAGAGATAGGGAATCAGAGGCGCGGAATCAGAGGCAGGGAATCAAACATGGGGAATCAGAGCTGGGGAATCAGAGTCGGGGAATCAGAGTTGGGGCATCAGAGGTGGGGAATTAGATATGGGGAAACAGAGGTGGGGAATCAGAGGCGGGGAAACAGAGGCGGGGAATCAGATATGGGGAATCAGAGGTGGGGAATCAGAGGCAGGGAATCAGATATGGGGAATCAGAGGAGGGGAATCAGAGGTTGGGAATCAGAGGCAGGGAATCAGAGGCGGGGAAACAGAGGCGGGGTATCAGATATGGGGAATCAGAGGTGGCGAATCAAAGGCGGTGTATCAGAGATAGGGAATCAGAGGCGGGGAATCAGAGGCAGGGAATCAAACACGGGGAATCAGAGGCGGGGAATCAGAGCTGGGGAATCAGAGGCGGGGAATCAGAGTTGGGGAATCAGAGGCGGGGAATCAGAGGCAGGGAAACAGAGGCGGGGAATCAGATATGGGGAATCAGAGGTGGGGAATCAGAGGTTGGGAATTAGAGGCAGGGAATCAGAGGCGGGGAATCAGAGGCGGGGAATCAGAGGCAGGGAATCAGAGGCGGAGAATCAGAGGTTGGGAATCAGAGGCAGGGAATCAGAGGCAGGGAATCAAAGGCAGGGAATCAGAGGCGGGGAATCAGAGGCGGAGAATCAGAGGCCGGGAATCAGAGGCGGGGAATCAGAGTTGGGGCATCAGTGGTGGGGAATTAGATATGGGGAAACAGAGGCGGGGAATCAGAGGCGGGGAAACAGAGCGGGGAATCAGATATGGGGAATCAGAGGTGGGGAATCAGAGGCAGGGAATCAGATGTGCGGTATCAGAGATGGGGAATCAGAGGCAGGGAATCAGAATCAGAAGCGGGGAATCAGAGGCAGGGAATCAGAGGCCGGGAATCAGATGCCGGGAATAAGAGGCCGGGAAGCAGAGGTGGGGAATCAGAGTCCGGGAATCAGAGATGGGGATTCAGAGGCGGGGAATCAGAGGCGGGGAAACAGAGGTTGGGAATCAGATATGGGGAATCAGTGGTGGCGAATCAAAGGCGGTAAATCAGAGATGGGGAATCAGAGGCGGGGAATCAGAGGCAGGGAATCAAACACGGGGAATCAGAGGCGGGGAATCAGAGCAGTGGAATCAGAGGTGGGGAATCAGAGTTGGGGAATCAGAGTCGGGGAATCAGATATGGGGAAACAGAGGTGGGGAATCAGAGGCGGGTAACAGAGGCGGGGAATCAGATATGGGGAATCAGAGGTGGGGAATCAGAGGTTGGGAATCAGAGGCAGGGAATCAGAGGCGGGGAAACAGAGGTTGGGAATCAGAGGCAGGGAATCAGAGGCGGGGAAACAGAGGCAGGGGAATCAGATATGGGGAATCAGAGGTGGCGAATCAAAGGCGGTGAATCAGAGATGGGGAATCAGAGGCGGTGAATCAGAGGCAGGGAATCAAACACGGGGAATCAGAGGCGGGGAATCAGACCTGGGGAATCAGAGGCGGGGAATCAGAGTTGGGGAATCAGAGGCGGGGAATCAGAGGCGGGGAAACAGAGGCGGGGAATCAGATATGGGGAATCAGAGGTGGGGAATCAGAGGTTGGGAATCAGAGGCAGGGAATCAGAGGCGGGGAATCAGAGGCGGCGAATCAGAGGCATGGAATCAGATGTGCGGAATCAGAGATGGGGAATCAGAGGCAGGGAATCAGAGGCGGGGAATCAGAGGCGTGGAATCAGAGGCCGGGAATCAGAGGCCGGGAATGAGAGGCCGGGAATGAGAGGCCGGGAATCAGAGGCCGGGAATCAGAGGTGGGGAATCAGAGGCCGGGAATCAGAGGCGGGGAATCAGAGGCGGGGAAACAGAGGTGGGGAGTCAGATATGGGGAATCAGAGGTGGGGAATAAGAGGCGGAGAATCAGAGGCAGGGAATCAGAGGCGGGGAATCAGAGGCCGGGAATCAGAAGCCAGGTATCAGAGGCCGGGAATCAGAGATGGGGATTCAGAGGCGGGGAATGAGATACTGGGAATCAGAGGCGGGGAATCAGCGGTGGTGAAGCAGACGCGGGGATTCAGAGGTTGTAAATCAGAGATGGGGAATCAGAGGAGGGGAATCAGAGGCGGGGAAACAGAGTTGGGGAATCAGATATGGGGAATCAGAGGTGGGGAATAAGAGGCTGAGAATCAGAAGCAGGGAATCAGAGGCGGGGAATCAGAGGCCGGGAATCAGAAGCCAGGAATCAGAGGCCGGGAATCAGAGGTGGGGAATCAGAGGCCGGGAATCAGAGATGGGGAATGAGAGGTGGTGAATCAGAGATGGGGAGTCAGAGGAAGGGACTCAGAGGCGGGGAATCAGACGCGGGGAATCAGTGGCCGGGAATCAGAGCTGGGGAATCAGAGGCGGGGAATCAGACGCGGGGAATCAGTGGCCTGGAATCAGTGCTGGGGAATCAGAGGCGGGGAATCAGAGATGGGGAATCGGAGGTGGGGAATCAGAGATGGCAAATCAGAGATGGGGAATCAGAGGCGGGGAAACAGAGGCGGGGAGTCAGATTTGGGGTATCAGAGGTGGGGAATCAGAGGTGGTGAAATGAGAGATGGGGAATCAGAGGCGGGTAATCAGAGGCAGGGAATCAGACGCGGGGAATCAGAGGCTGGGAATCAGAGGCTGGGAATCAGAGCTGGGGAATCAGAGGTTGGGAATCAGAGGCCTGGAATCAGAGGCGGGCAATCAGAGGCAGGGAATCAGATGCGGGGAATCAGAGTTGGGGAATCAGAGGTGGGGAATCAGATATGTGGAAACAGAGGTGGGGAATCAGAGGCGGGGAAACAGAGGCGGGGAATCAGATATGGGGAATCAGAGGTGGGGAATCAGAGGTTGGGAATCAGATGCGGGGAATCAGAGGCGGGGAATCATAGGCAGGGAATCGGATGTGCGGAATCAGAGATGGG
Organism: Narcine bancroftii; assembly: GCF_036971445.1. NCBI lineage: Eukaryota > Metazoa > Chordata > Chondrichthyes > Torpediniformes > Narcinidae > Narcine > Narcine bancroftii. The sequence continues at coordinate 59,206,848 of NC_091474.1, forward strand.
GAATCAGAGGCCGGGAATCATAGCTGGCGAATCAGAGGCGGGGAATCAGAGGTGGGCAATCAGAGGCGGGGAATCAGATATGGGGAATCAGAGGCGGGGAATCAGAGGCGGGGAAACAGAGGCGGGGAATCAGATATGGGGAATCAGAGGTGGGGAATCAGGGGCAGGGAATAAGTGGCAGGGAATCAGAGGCGGGGAATCAGAGGCGGGGAATCAGAGGCAGGGAATCAGACACGGGGAATCAGAGGCGGGGAATCAGAGATGGGGAATCAGAGGCGGGGAATCAGAGGCAGGGAATCGGACGCCGGGAATCAGAGGCGGGGAATCAGAGCTGGTGAATCAGAGGCGGGGAATCAGAGTTGGGGAATCAGAGGCGGGGTATCAGATATGGGGAAATAGAGGCGGGGAATCAGATATGGGGAATCAGAGGCGGGGAATCAGATATGGGGAATCAGGCTGGGAATCAGAGGGGGGGAAACAGAGGCGGGGAATAAGATATGGGGAATCAGAGGTGGGGAATCAGGGGCGGGGAATCAGTGGCAGGGAATCAGAGGCAGGGAATCAGAGTCGGGGAATCAGAGGCAGGGAATCAGATACGGGGAATCAGAGGTGGGGAATTAGAGGTGGTGAATCAGAGATGGGGAATTACAGGCGGGGAATCAGAGGCAGGGAATAGAACGCGGGGAATCAGAGGCGGGGAATCAGAGCTGGGGAATCAGAGGCGGGGAATCATAGTTGGGAATTAGAGGCGGGGAATCAGATATGGGGAAACACAGGCGGGGAATCAGAGGCGGGGAAACAGAGGCGGGGAATCAGATATGGGGAATCAGATGCGGGGAATCAGAGGCGGGGAATCAGAGCTGGGGAATCATAGGCGGGGAATCAGAGTTGGGGCATCAGAGGTGGGGAAACAGAGGCGGGGAATCAGAGGCGGGGAAACAGAGGCGGGGAATCAGATATGGGGAATCAGAGGTGGGGAATCAGAGGCAGGGAATCAGATGTGCGGAATCAGAGATGGGGAATCAGAGGCAGGGAATCAGAATCAGAAGAGGGGAATCAGAGGCCGGGAATCAGACGCCGGGAATCAGATGCCGGGAATAAGAGGCGGGGAATCAGAGGTGGGGAATCAGAGTCCGGGAATCAGAGATGGGGATTCAGAGGCGGGGAATGAGATATTGGGAATCAGACGCGGGGAATCAGAGGTGGGGAAACAGAGGTGGGGAATCAGATATGGGGAATCAGAGGTGGCGAATCAAAGGCGGTGAATCAGAGATGGGGAATCAGAGGCGGGGAATCAGAGGCAGGGAATGAAACACGGGGAATCAGAGGCGGGGAATCAGAGCTGGGGAATCAGAGGCGGGGAATCAAAGTTGGGGAATCAGAGTCGGGGAATCAGATATGGGGAATCAAAGGTGGGGAATCAGAGGCGGGGAAACAGAGGCGGGGAATCAGATATGGGGAATCAGAGGAGGGGAATCAGAGGTTGGGAATCAGAGGCAGGGAATCAGAGGCGGGGAAACAGAGGCGGGGTATCAGATATGGGGAATCAGAGGTGGCGAATCAAAGGCGGTGTATCAGAGATAGGGAATCAGAGGCGGGGAATCAGAGGCAGGGAATCAAAGACGGGGAATCAGAGGCGGGGAATCAGAGCTGGGGAATCAGAGGCGGGGAATCAGAGTTGTGGAATCAGAGGCGGGGAATCAGAGGCGGGGAAACAGAGGCGGGGAATCAGATATGGGGAATCAGAGGTGGGGAATCAGAGGTTGGGAATTAGAGGCAGGGAATCAGAGGCGGGGAATCAGAGGCGGGGATTCAGAGGCAGGGAATCAGAGGCGGAGAATCAGAGGTTGGGAATCAGAGGCAGGGAATCAGAGGCAGGGAATCAAAGGCAGGGAATCAGAGGCGGGGAATCAGAGGCGGAGAATCAGAGGCCGGGAATCAGAGGCGGGGAATCAGAGTTGGGGCATCAGTGGTGGGGAATTAGATATGGGGAAACAGAGGCGGGGAATCAGAGGCGGGGAAACAGAGCGGGGAATCAGATATGGGGAATCAGAGGTGGGGAATCAGAGGCAGGGAATCAGATGTGCGGAATCAGAGATGGGGAATCAGAGGCAGGGAATCAGAATCAGAAGCGGGGAATCAGAGGCAGGGAATCAGAGGCCGGGAATCAGATGCCGGGAATAAGAGGCCGGGAAGCAGAGGTGGGGAATCAGAGTCCGGGAATCAGAGATGGGGATTCAGAGGCGGGGAATCAGAGGCGGGGAAACAGAGGTTGGGAATCAGATATGGGGAATCAGTGGTGGCGAATCAAAGGCGGTAAATCAGAGATGGGGAATCAGAGGCGGGGAATCAGAGGCAGGGAATCAAACACGGGGAATCAGAGGCGGGGAATCAGAGCAGGGGAATCAGAGGCGGGGAATCAGAGTTGGGGAATCAGAGTCGGGGAATCAGATATGGGGAAACAGAGGTGGGGAATCAGAGGCGGGGATACAGAGGCGGGGAATCAGATATGGGGAATCAGAGGTGGGGAATCAGAGGTTGGGAATCAGAGGCAGGGAATCAGAGGCGGGGAAACAGAGGTTGGGAATCAGAGGCAGGGAATCAGAGGCGGGGAAACAGAGGCAGGGGAATCAGATATGGGGAATCAGAGGTGGCGAATCAAAGGCGGTGAATCAGAGATGGGGAATCAGAGGCGGTGAATCAGAGGCAGGGAATCAAACACGGGGAATCAGAGGAGGGGAATCAGACCTGGGGAATCAGAGGCGGGGAATCAGATTTGGGGAATCAGAGGAGGGGAATCAGAGGCGGGGAAACAGAGGCGGGGAATCAGATATGGGGAATCAGAGGTGGGGAATCAGAGGTTGGGAATCAGAGGCAGGGAATCAGAGGCGGGGAATCAGAGGCGGCGAATCAGAGGCATGGAATCAGATGTGCGGAATCAGAGATGGGGAATCAGAGGCAGGGAATCAGAGGCGGGGAATCAGAGGCGTGGAATCAGAGGCCGGGAATCAGAGGCCGGGAATGAGAGGCCGGGAATGAGAGGCCGGGAATCAGAGGCCGGGAATCAGAGGTGGGGAATCAGAGGCCGGGAATCAGAGGCGGGGAATCAGAGGCGGGGAAACAGAGGTGGGGAGTCAGATATGGGGAATCAGAGGTGGGGAATAAGAGGCGGAGAATCAGAGGCAGGGAATCAGAGGCGGGGAATCAGAGGCCGGGAATCAGAAGCCAGGTATCAGAGGCCGGGAATCAGAGATGGGGATTCAGAGGCGGGGAATGAGATACTGGGAATCAGAGGCGGGGAATCAGAGGCGGGGAAACAGAGGTGGGGAATCAGATATGGGGAATCAGAGTTGGCGAATCAAAGGCGGTGAATCAGAGATGGGGAATCAGAGGCGGGGAATCAGAGGCAGGGAATCAAACACGGGGAATCAGAGGCGGGGAATCAGAGCTGGGGATTCAGAGGCGGGGAATCAGAGTTGGGGAATCAGAGGCGGGGAATCAGATATGGGGAAACAGAGGTGGGGAATCAGAGGCGGGGAAACAGAGGCGGGGAATCAGATATGGGGAATCAGAGGTGGGGAATCAGAGGTTGGTAATCAGAGGCAGGGAATCAGAGGCGGGGAAACAGAGGCGGGGAATCAGATATGGGGAATCAGAGGTGGGGAATCAGAGGTTGGTAATCAGAGGCAGGGAATCAGAGGCGGGGAAACAGAGGCGGGGAATCAGATATGGGGAATCAGAGGTGGCGAATCAAAGGCGGTGTATCAGAGATGGGGAATCAGAGGCGGGGAATCAGAGGCAGGCAATCAAACACGGGGAATCAGAGGCGGGGAAATAGAGCTGGGGAATCAGAGGCGGGGAATCAGAGTTGGGGAATCAGAGGCGGGGAATCAGAGGCAGGGAATCAGAGGCGGAGAATCAGAGGTTGGGAATCAGAGGCAGGGAATCAGAGGCAGGGAATCAGAGGCAGGGAATCAGAGGCGGGGAATCAGAGGTGGGGAATCAGAGGTTGGGAATCAGAGGCAGGGAATCAGAGGCAGGGAATCAGAGGCGGGGAATCAGAGGCATGGAATCAGATGTGCGGAATCAGAGATGGGGAATCAGAGGCAGGGAATCAGAGGCGGGGAATCAGAGGCGTGGAATCAGAGGCCGGGAATCAGAGGCCGGGAATGAGAGGCCGGGAATCAGAGGCCGGGAATCAGAGGTGGGGAATCAGAGGCCGGGAATCAGAGATGGGGAATCAGAGGCGGGGAATCAGCGGTGGTGAATCAGACACGGGGATTCAGAGGTTGTAAATCAGAGATGGGGAATCAGAGGCGGGGAATCAGAAGCGGGGAAACAGAGGTGGGGAGTCAGATATCGGGAATCAGAGGTGGGGAATAAGAGGCGAAGAATCAGAGGCAGGGAATCAGATGCCGGGAATAAGAGGCCGGGAATCAGAGGTGGGGAATCAGAGTCCGGGAATCAGAGATGGGGATTCAGAGGCTGGAATGAGATATTGGGAATCAGAGGCGGGGAATCAGAGGCGGGGAAACAAAGGCGGTGAATCAGAGATAGGGAATCAGAGGCGCGGAATCAGAGGCAGGGAATCAAACATGGGGAATCAGAGCTGGGGAATCAGAGTCGGGGAATCAGAGTTGGGGCATCAGAGGTGGGGAATTAGATATGGGGAAACAGAGGTGGGGAATCAGAGGCGGGGAAACAGAGGCGGGGAATCAGATATGGGGAATCAGAGGTGGGGAATCAGAGGCAGGGAATCAGATATGGGGAATCAGAGGAGGGGAATCAGAGGTTGGGAATCAGAGGCAGGGAATCAGAGGCGGGGAAACAGAGGCGGGGTATCAGATATGGGGAATCAGAGGTGGCGAATCAAAGGCGGTGTATCAGAGATAGGGAATCAGAGGCGGGGAATCAGAGGCAGGGAATCAAACACGGGGAATCAGAGGCGGGGAATCAGAGCTGGGGAATCAGAGGCGGGGAATCAGAGTTGGGGAATCAGAGGCGGGGAATCAGAGGCAGGGAAACAGAGGCGGGGAATCAGATATGGGGAATCAGAGGTGGGGAATCAGAGGTTGGGAATTAGAGGCAGGGAATCAGAGGCGGGGAATCAGAGGCGGGGAATCAGAGGCAGGGAATCAGAGGCGGAGAATCAGAGGTTGGGAATCAGAGGCAGGGAATCAGAGGCAGGGAATCAAAGGCAGGGAATCAGAGGCGGGGAATCAGAGGCGGAGAATCAGAGGCCGGGAATCAGAGGCGGGGAATCAGAGTTGGGGCATCAGTGGTGGGGAATTAGATATGGGGAAACAGAGGCGGGGAATCAGAGGCGGGGAAACAGAGCGGGGAATCAGATATGGGGAATCAGAGGTGGGGAATCAGAGGCAGGGAATCAGATGTGCGGAATCAGAGATGGGGAATCAGAGGCAGGGAATCAGAATCAGAAGCGGGGAATCAGAGGCAGGGAATCAGAGGCCGGGAATCAGATGCCGGGAATAAGAGGCCGGGAAGCAGAGGTGGGGAATCAGAGTCCGGGAATCAGAGATGGGGATTCAGAGGCGGGGAATCAGAGGCGGGGAAACAGAGGTTGGGAATCAGATATGGGGAATCAGTGGTGGCGAATCAAAGGCGGTAAATCAGAGATGGGGAATCAGAGGCGGGGAATCAGAGGCAGGGAATCAAACACGGGGAATCAGAGGCGGGGAATCAGAGCAGGGGAATCAGAGGTGGGGAATCAGAGTTGGGGAATCAGAGTCGGGGAATCAGATATGGGGAAACAGAGGTGGGGAATCAGAGGCGGGGATACAGAGGCGGGGAATCAGATATGGGGAATCAGAGGTGGGGAATCAGAGGTTGGGAATCAGAGGCAGGGAATCAGAGGCGGGGAAACAGAGGTTGGGAATCAGAGGCAGGGAATCAGAGGCGGGGAAACAGAGGCAGGGGAATCAGATATGGGGAATCAGAGGTGGCGAATCAAAGGCGGTGAATCAGAGATGGGGAATCAGAGGCGGTGAATCAGAGGCAGGGAATCAAACACGGGGAATCAGAGGCGGGGAATCAGACCTGGGGAATCAGAGGCGGGGAATCAGAGTTGGGGAATCAGAGGCGGGGAATCAGAGGCGGGGAAACAGAGGCGGGGAATCAGATATGGGGAATCAGAGGTGGGGAATCAGAGGTTGGGAATCAGAGGCAGGGAATCAGAGGCGGGGAATCAGAGGCGGCGAATCAGAGGCATGGAATCAGATGTGCGGAATCAGAGATGGGGAATCAGAGGCAGGGAATCAGAGGCGGGGAATCAGAGGCGTGGAATCAGAGGCCGGGAATCAGAGGCCGGGAATGAGAGGCCGGGAATGAGAGGCCGGGAATCAGAGGCCGGGAATCAGAGGTGGGGAATCAGAGGCCGGGAATCAGAGGCGGGGAATCAGAGGCGGGGAAACAGAGGTGGGGAGTCAGATATGGGGAATCAGAGGTGGGGAATAAGAGGCGGAGAATCAGAGGCAGGGAATCAGAGGCGGGGAATCAGAGGCCGGGAATCAGAAGCCAGGTATCAGAGGCCGGGAATCAGAGATGGGGATTCAGAGGCGGGGAATGAGATACTGGGAATCAGAGGCGGGGAATCAGAGGCGGGGAAACAGAGGTGGGGAATCAGATATGGGGAATCAGAGTTGGCGAATCAAAGGCGGTGAATCAGAGATGGGGAATCAGAGGCGGGGAATCAGAGGCAGGGAATCAAACACGGGGAATCAGAGGCGGGGAATCAGAGCTGGGGAATCAGAGGCGGGGAATCAGAGTTGGGGAATCAGAGGCGGGGAATCAGATATGGGGAAACAGAGGTGGGGAATCAGAGGCGGGGAAACAGAGGCGGGGAATCAGATATGGGGAATCAGAGGTGGAAAATCAGAGGTTGGTAATCAGAGGCAGGGAATCAGAGGCGGGGAAACAGAGGCGGGGAATCAGATATGGGGAATCAGAGGTGGCGAATCAAAGGCGGTGTATCAGAGATGGGGAATCAGAGGCGGGGAATCAGAGGCAGGCAATCAAACACGGGGAATCAGAGGCGGGGAATCAGAGCTGGGGAATCAGAGGCGGGGAATCAGAGTTGGGGAATCAGAGGCGGGGAATCAGAGGCAGGGAATCAGAGGCGGAGAATCAGAGGTTGGGAATCAGAGGCAGGGAATCAGAGGCAGGGAATCAGAGGCAGGGAATCAGAGGCGGGGAATCAGAGGTGGGGAATCAGAGGTTGGGAATCAGAGGCAGGGAATCAGAGGCAGGGAATCAGAGGCGGGGAATCAGAGGCATGGAATCAGATGTGCGGAATCAGAGATGGGGAATCAGAGGCAGGGAATCAGAGGCGGGGAATCAGAGGCGTGGAATCAGAGGCCGGGAATCAGAGGCCGGGAATGAGAGGCCGGGAATCAGAGGCCGGGAATCAGAGGCCGGGAATCAGAGGTGGGGAATCAGAGGCCGGGAATCAGAGATGGGGAATCAGAGGCGGGGAATCAGCGGTGGTGAATCAGACGCGGGGATTCAGAGGTTGTAAATCAGAGATGGGGAATCAGAGGCGGGGAATCAGAAGCGGGGAAACAGAGGTGGGGAGTCAGATATGGGGAATCAGAGGTGGGGAATAAGAGGCGAAGAATCAGAGGCAGGGAATCAGATGCCGGGAATAAGAGGCCGGGAATCAGAGGTGGGGAATCAGAGTCCGGGAATCAGAGATGGGGATTCAGAGGCTGGAATGAGATATTGGGAATCAGAGGCGGGGAATCAGAGGCGGGGAAACAAAGGCGGTGAATCAGAGATAGGGAATCAGAGGCGCTGAATCAGAGGCAGGGAATCAAACATGGGGAATCAGAGCTGGGGAATCAGAGTCGGGGAATCAGAGTTGGGGCATCAGAGGTGGGGAATTAGATATGGGGAAACTGAGGTGGGGAATCAGAGGCGGGGAAACAGAGGCGGGGAATCAGATATGGGGAATCAGAGGTGGGGAATCAGAGGCAGGGAATCAGAATAGCGGAATCAGAGGTGGTGAATCAGAGGCGGGGAAACAGAGGTGGGGAGTCAGATATGAGGAATCAGAGGTGGGGAATAAGAGGCGGAGAATTAGAGGCAGGGAATCAGATGCCGGGAATAAGAGGCCGGGAAACAGAGGTAGGGAATCAGAGTTCGGGAATCAGAGATGGGGATTCAGAGGCGGGGATTGAGATATTGGGAATCAGATATGGGGAATCAGAGGTGGCGAATCAAAGGCGGTGAATCAGAGATGGGGAATCAGAGGCGGGGAATCAGAGGCGGGGAATCAGAGCTGGGGAATCAGAGGCGGGGAATCAGAGTTGGGGAATCAGAGGCGGGGAATCAGATATGTGGAAACAGATGTGGGGAATCAGAGGCGGGGAAACAGAGGCGGGGAATCAGATATGGGGAATCAGAGGTGGCGAATCAAAGGCGGTGAATCAGAGATGGGGAATCAGAGGCAGGGAATCAGAGGCAGGGAATCAAACACGGGGAATCAGAGGCGGGGAATCAGAGCTGGGGAATCAGAGGCGGGGAATCAGAGTTGGGGAGTCAGAGGCGGGGAATCAGAGGCGGGGAAACAGAGGCGGTGAATCAGATATGGGGAATCAGAGGTGGGGAATCAGAGGTTGGGAATCAGAGGCAGGGAATCAGAGGCGGGGAATCAGAGTCCGGGAATCAGAGATGGGGATTCAGAGGTGGGGAATGAGATATGGGGAATCAGAGGTGGGGAATCAGAGGCGGGGAAACAGAGGTGGGGACTCAGATATGGGGAATCAGATATGGGGAATCAAAGGCGGTGAATCAGAGATGGGGAATCAGAGGCGGGGAATCAGAGACGGGGAATCAGAGCTGGGGAATCAGAGGCGGGGAATGAGAGGCGTGGAATCAGAGGCCGGGAATCAGAGGCCGGGAATGAGAGGCCAGGAATGAGAGGCCGGGAATCAGAGGCCGGGAATCAGAGGTGGGGAATCAGAGGCCGGGAATCAGAGGCGGGGAATCAGAGGCGGGGAAACAGAGGTGGGGAGTCAGATATGGGGAATCAGAGGTGGGGAATAAGAGGCGGAGAATCAGAGGCAGGGAATCAGAGGCGGGGAATCAGAGGCCGGGAATCAGAAGCCAGGTATCAGAGGCCGGGAATCAGAGATGGGGATTCAGAGGCGGGGAATGAGATACTGGGAATCAGAGGCGGGGAATCAGAGGCGGGGAAACAGAGGTGGGGAATCAGATATGGGGAATCAGAGTTGGCGAATCAAAGGCGGTGAATCAGAGATGGGGAATCAGAGGCGGGGAATCAGAGGCAGGGAATCAAACACGGGGAATCAGAGGCGGGGAATCAGAGCTGGGGAATCAGAGGCGGGGAATCAGAGTTGGGGAATCAGAGGCGGGGAATCAGATATGGGGAAACAGAGGTGGGGAATCAGAGGCGGGGAAACAGAGGCGGGGAATCAGATATGGGGAATCAGAGGTGGGGAATCAGAGGTTGGTAATCAGAGGCAGGGAATCAGAGGCGGGGAAACAGAGGCGGGGAATCAGATATGGGGAATCAGAGGTGGCGAATCAAAGGCGGTGTATCAGAGATGGGGAATCAGAGGCGGGGAATCAGAGGCAGGCAATCAAACACGGGGAATCAGAGGCGGGGAATCAGAGCTGGGGAATCAGAGGCGGGGAATCAGAGTTGGGGAATCAGAGGCGGGGAATCAGAGGCAGGGAATCAGAGGCGGAGAATCAGAGGTTGGGAATCAGAGGCAGGGAATCAGAGGCAGGGAATCAGAGGCAGGGAATCAGAGGCGGGGAATCAGAGGTGGGGAATCAGAGGTTGGGAATCAGAGGCAGGGAATCAGAGGCAGGGAATCAGAGGCGGGGAATCAGAGGCATGGAATCAGATGTGCGGAATCAGAGATGGGGAATCAGAGGCAGGGAATCAGAGGCGGGGAATCAGAGGCGTGGAATCAGAGGCCGGGAATCAGAGGCCGGGAATGAGAGGCCGGGAATCAGAGGCCGGGAATCAGAGGTCGGGAATCAGAGGTGGGGAATCAGAGGCCGGGAATCAGAGATGGGGAATCAGAGGCGGGGAATCAGCGGTGGTGAATCAGACGCGGGGATTCAGAGGTTGTAAATCAGAGATGGGGAATCAGAGGCGGGGAATCAGAAGCGGGGAAACAGAGGTGGGGAGTCAGATATGGGGAATCAGAGGTGGGGAATAAGAGGCGAAGAATCAGAGGCAGGGAATCAGATGCCGGGAATAAGAGGCCGGGAATCAGAGGTGGGGAATCAGAGTCCGGGAATCAGAGATGGGGATTCAGAGGCTGGAATGAGATATTGGGAATCAGAGGCGGGGAATCAGAGGCGGGGAAACAAAGGCGGTGAATCAGAGATAGGGAATCAGAGGCGCTGAATCAGAGGCAGGGAATCAAACATGGGGAATCAGAGCTGGGGAATCAGAGTCGGGGAATCAGAGTTGGGGCATCAGAGGTGGGGAATTAGATATGGGGAAACAGAGGTGGGGAATCAGAGGCGGGGAAACAGAGGCGGGGAATCAGATATGGGGAATCAGAGGTGGGGAATCAGAGGCAGGCAATCAGATGTGCGGAATCAGAGGTGGTGAATCAGAGGCGGGGAAACAGAGGTGGGGAGTCAGATATGAGGAGTCAGAGGTGGGGAATAAGAGGCGGAGAATCAGAGGCAGGGAATCAGATGCCGGGAATAAGAGGCCGGGAAACAGAGGTGGGGAATCAGAGTTCGGGAATCAGAGATGGGGATTCAGAGGCGGGGATTGAGATATTGGGAATCAGATATGGGGAATCAGAGGTGGCGAATCAAAGGCGGTGAATCAGAGATGGGGAATCAGAGGCGGGGAATCAGAGGCGGGGAATCAGAGCTGGGGAATCAGAGGCGGGGAATCAGAGTTGGGGAATCAGAGGCGGGGAATCAGATATGTGGAAACAGATGTGGGGAATCAGAGGCGGGGAAACAGAGGCGGGGAATCAGATATGGGGAATCAGAGGTGGCGAATCAAAGGCGGTGAATCAGAGATGGGGAATCAGAGGCAGGGAATCAGAGGCAGGGAATCAAACACGGGGAATCAGAGGCGGGGAATCAGAGCTGGGGAATCAGAGGCGGGGAATCAGAGTTGGGGAGTCAGAGGCGGGGAATCAGAGGCAGGGAAACAGAGGCGGTGAATCAGATATGGGGAATCAGAGGTGGGGAATCAGAGGTTGGGAATCAGAGGCAGGGAATCAGAGGCCGGGAATCAGAGTCCGGGAATCAGAGATGGGGATTCAGAGGTGGGGAATGAGATATGGGGAATCAGAGGTGGGGAATCAGAGGCGGGGAAACAGAGGTGGGGACTCAGATATGGGGAATCAGATATGGGGAATCAAAGGCGGTGAATCAGAGATGGGGAATCAGAGGCGGGGAATCAGAGACGGGGAATCAGAGCTGGGGAATCAGAGGCGGGGAATCAGAGTTGGGGAATCAGAGGCGGGGAATCAGATATGGGGAAACAGAGGTGGGGAATCAGAGGAGGGGAAACAGAGGCGGGGAATCAGATATGGGGAATCAGAGGTGGGGAATCAGAGTCCGGGAATCAGAGATGGGGATTCAGAGGCGGGGAATGAGATATGGGGAATCAGATGCGGGGAATCAGAGGCGGGGAAACAGAGGTGGTGAATAAGATATGGGGAATCAGATATGGGGAATCAAAGGCGGTGAATCAGAGATGGGGAATCAGAGGCGGGGAATCAGAGGCGGGGTATCAGAGCTGGGGAATCAGAGGCGGGGAATCAGAGTTGGGGAATAAGAGGCGGGGAATCAGATATGGGGAAACAGAGGTGGGGAATCAGAGGTGGGGAAACAGAGGCGGGGAATCAGATATGGGGAATCAGAGGTGGGGAATCAGAGGTTAGGAATCAGAGGCAGGGAATCAGAGGCGGGGAAACAGAGGCGGGGAATCAGATATGGGGAATCAGAGGTGGCGAATCAAAGGCGGTGAATCAGAGATGGGGATTCAGAGGCGGGGAATCAGAGGCAGGGAATCAAACACGGGGAATCAGAGGTGGGGAATCAGAGCTGGGGAATCAGAGGCGGGGAATCAGAGTTGGGGAATCAGAGGCGGGGAATCAGAGGCGGGGAAACAGAGGCGGGGAATCAGATATGGGGAATCAGAGGTGGGGAATCAGAGGTTGGGAATCAGAGGCAGGGAATCAGAGGCGGGGAATCAGAGGCGGGGAAACAGAGGCGGGGAATCAGATATGGGGAATCAGATGTGGCGAATCAAAGGCGGTGAATCAGAGATGGGGAATCAGAGGCGGGGAATCAGAGGCGGGGAATCAGAGTTGGGGAATCAGAGGCGGGGAATCAGAGGCGGGGAAACAGAGGCGGTGAATCAGATATGGGGAATCAGAGGTGGGGAATCAGAGGTTGGGAATCAGAGGCAGGGAATCAGAGGCGGGGATTCAGAGTCCGGGAATCAGAGATGGGGATTCAGAGGTGGGGAATGAGATATGGGGAATCAGAGGCGGGGAATCAGAGGCGGGGAAACAGAGGTGGGGACTCAGATATGGGGAATCAGATATGGGGAATCAAAGGCGGTGAATCAGAGATAGGGAATCAGAGGCGGGGAATCAGAGACGGGGAATCAGAGCTAGGGAATCAGAGGTGGGGAATCAGAGTTGGGGAATCAGAGGCGGGGAATCAGATATGGGGAAACAGAGGTGGGGAATCAGAGACGGGGAAACAGAGGCGGGGAATCAGATATGGGGAATCAGAGGTGGGGAATCAGAGTCCGGGAATCAGAGATGGGGATTCAGAGGCGGGGAATGAGATATGGGGAATCAGAGGCGGGGAATCAGAGGCGGGGAAACAGAGGTGGGGAATCAGATATGGGGAATCAGATATGGGGAATCAAAGGCGGTGAATCAGAGATGGGGAATCAGAGGCGGGGAATCAGAGGCGGGGTATCAGAGCTGGGGAATCAGAGGCGGGGAATCAGAGTTGGGTAATCAGAGGCGGGGAATCAGTTATGGGGAAACAGAGGTGGGGAATCAGAGGTGGGGAAACAGAGGCGGGGAATCAGATATGGGGAATCAGAGGTGGGGAATCAGAGGTTAGGAATCAGAGGCAGGGAATCAGAGGCGGGGAAACAGAGGCGGGGAATCAGATATGGGGAATCAGAGGTGGCGAATCAAAGGCGGTGAATCAGAGATGGGGAATCAGAGGCGGGGAATCGGAGGCAGGGAATCAAACACGGGGAATCAGAGGCGGGGAATCAGAGCTGGGGAATCAGAGGCGGGGAATCAGAGTTGGGGAATCAGAGGCGGGGAATCAGAGGCGGGGAAACAGAGGCGGGGAATCAGATATGGTGAATCAGAGGTGGGGAATCAGAGGTTGGGAATCAGAGGCAGGGAATCAGATGTGCGGAATCAGAGATGGGGAATCAAAGGCGGGGAATCAGAGTTGGGGCATCAGAGCTGGGGAATCAGAGGCAGGGAATCAGAATCAGAAGCGGGGAATCAGAGGCTGGGAATCAGAGGTTGGGAATCAGAGGCAGGGAATCAGAGGCGGGGAATCAGAGGCCGGGAATCAGAGGCAGGGAATCAGATGTGCGGAATCAGAGATGGGGAATCAAAGGCGGGGAATCAGAGTTGGGGCATCAGAGCTGGGGAATCAGAGGCAGGGAATCAGAATCAGAAGCGGGGAATCAGAGGCTGGGAATCAGAGGCCGGGAATCAGATGCCGGGAATAAGAGGCCGGGAATCAGCGGTGCGGAATCAGAGTCCGGGAATCAGAGATGGGGATTCAGAGGCGGGGAATGAGATATGGGGAATCAGAGGCGGGGAATCAGAGGCGGGGAAACAGAGGTGGGGAATCAGATATAGGGAATCAGAGGTGGCGAATCAAAGGCGGTGAATCAGTGATGGGCAATCAGAGGCGGGGAATCAGAGGCAGGGAATCAAACACGGGGAATCAGAGGCGGGGAATCAGAGCTGGGGAATCAGAGGCGGGGAATCAGAGTTGGGGAATCAGAGGCGGGGAATCAGATATGGGGAATCAGAGGCGGGGAATCATAGGCGGGTAAACAGATGCGGGGAATCAGATATGGGGAATCAGAGGTGGGGAATCAGGTGCAGGGAATCAGTGGCAGGGAATCAGAGGCGGGGAATCAGAGGCGGGGAGTCAGAGGTAGGGAATCAGACACGGGGAATCAGAGGTGGGGAATCAGAGATGGGGAATCAGAGGCGGGGAATCAGAGGCAGGGAATCGGACGCCGGGAATCAGAGGCGGGGAATCAGAGCTGGGGAATCAGAGGCGGGGAATCAGAGTTGGGGAATCAGAGGCGGGGTATCAGATATGGGGAAATTGAGGCGGGGAATCAGATATGGGGAATCAGAGGCTGGGAATCAGAGGGGGAGAAACAGAGGCGGGGAATAAGTTATGGGGAATCATAGGTGGGGAATCAGGGGTGGGGAATCAGTGGCAGGGAATCAGAGGCGGGGAAACAGAGGTGGGTAATCAGATATGGGAAATCAGAGGTGGCGAATCAAAGGCGGTAAATCAGAGATGGGGAATCAGAGGCGGGGAATCAGAGCTGGGGAATCAGAGGCGGGGAATCAGAGTTGGGGAATCAGAGTCGGGGAATCAGATAAGGGGAAACAGAGGTGGGGAATCAGAGGCGGGGAAACAGAGGCGGGGAATCAGATATGGGGAATCAGAGGTGGGGAATCAGAGGTTGGGAATCAGAGGCAGGGAATCAGAGGCGGGGAAACAGAGGCGGGGAATCAGATATGGGGAATCAGAGGTGGCGAATCAAAGGCGGTGAATCAGAGATGGGGAATCAGAGGGGGTGAATCAGAGGCAGGGAATCAAACACGGGGAATCAGAGGCGGGGAATCAGACCTGGGGAGTCAGAGGCGGGGAATCAGAGTTGGGGAATCAGAGGCGGGGAATCAGAGGCGGGGAAACAGAGGCGGGGAATCAGATATGGGGAATCAGAGGTGGGGAATCAGAGGTTGGGAATCAGAGGCAGGGAATCAGACGCGGGGAATCAGAGGCGGGGAATCAGAGGCATGGAATCAGATGTGCGGAATCAGAGATGGGGAATCAGAGGCAGGGAATCAGAGGCGGGTAATCAGAGGCGTGGAATCAGAGGCCGGGAATCAGAGGCCGGGAATAGAGGCCGGGAATCAGAGGCCGGGAATCAGAGGCCGGGAATCAGAGGTGGGGAATCAGAGGCGGGGAATCAGAGGCGGAGAATCAGAGGCCGGGAATCAGAGGCGGGGAATCAGAGTTGGGGCATCAGAGGTGGGGAATTAGATATGGGGAAACAGAGGCGGGGAATCAGAGGCGGGGAAACAGAGCGGGGAATCAGATATGGGGAATCAGAGGTGGGGAATCAGAGGCAGGGAATCAGATGTGCGGAATCAGAGATGGGGAATCAGAGGCAGGGAATCAGAATCAGAAGCGGGGAATCAGAGGCCGGGAATCAGAGGCCGGGAATCAGATGCCGGGAATAAGAGGCCGGGAATCAGAGGTGGGGAATCAGAGTCCGGGAATCAGAGATGGGGATTCAGAGGCGGGGAATCAGAGGCGGGGAAACAGAGGTGGGGAATCAGATATGGGGAATCAGTGGTGGCGAATCAAAGGCGGTAAATCAGAGATGGGGAATCAGAGGCGGGGAATAAGAGGCAGGGAATCAAACACGGGGAATCAGAGGCGGGGAATCAGAGCTGGGGAATCAGAGGCGGGGAATCAGAGTTGGGGAATCAGAGTCGGGGAATCAGATATGGGGAAACAGAGGTGGGGAATCAGAGGCGGGGATACAGAGGCGGGGAATCAGATATGGGGAATCAGAGGTGGGGAATCAGAGGTTGGGAATCAGAGGCAGGGAATCAGAGGCGGGGAAACAGAGGTTGGGAATCAGAGGCAGGGAATCAGAGGCGGGGAAACAGAGGCGGGGAATCAGATATGGGGAATCAGAGGTGGCGAATCAAAGGTGGTGAATCAGAGATGGGGAATCAGAGGCGGTGAATCAGAGGAAGGGAATCAAACACGGGGAATCAGAGGTGGGGAATCAGACCTGGGGAATCAGAGGCGGGGAATCAGAGTTGGGGAATCAGAGGCGAGGAATCAGAGGCGGGGAAACAGAGGCGGGGAATCAGATATGGGGAATCAGAGGTGGGGAATCAGAGGTTGGGAATCAGAGGCAGGGAATCAGAGGCGGGGAATCAGAGGCGGCGAATCAGATGCATGGAATCAGATGTGCGGAATCAGAGATGGGGAATCAGAGGCAGGGAATCAGAGGCGGGGAATCAGAGGCGTGGAATCAGAGGCCGGTATTCAGAGGCCGGGAATGAGAGGCCGGGAGTCAGAGGCCGGGAATCAGAGGCCGGGAATCAGAGGTGGGATATCAGAGGCCGGGAATCAGAGATGGGGAATCAGAGGCGGGGAATCAGCGGTGGTGAATCAGACGCGGGGATTCAGAGGTTGTAAATCAGAGATGGGGAATCAGAGACGGGGAATCAGAGGCGGGGAATCAGAGGCGAGGAATCAGAGGCGGGGAAACAGAGGCGGGGAATCAGATATGGGGAATCAGAGGTGGGGAATCAGAGGTTGGGAATCAGAGGCAGGGAATCAGAGGCGGGGAATCAGAGGCGGCGAATCAGATGCATGGAATCAGATGTGCGGAATCAGAGATGGGGAATCAGAGGCAGGGAATCAGAGGCGGGGAATCAGAGGCGTGGAATCAGAGGCCGGTATTCAGAGGCCGGGAATGAGAGGCCGGGAATCAGAGGCCGGGAATCAGAGGCCGGGAATCAGAGGTGGGATATCAGAGGCCGGGAATCAGAGATGGGGAATCAGAGGCGGGGAATCAGCGGTGGTGAATCAGACGCCGGGATTCAGAGGTTGTAAATCAGAGATGGGGAATCAGAGACGGGGAATCAGAGGCGGGGAAACAGAGGTGGGGAGTCAGATATGGGGAATCAGAGGTGGGGAATAAGAGGCGGAGAATCAGAGGCAGGGAATCAGAGGTGGGGAATCAGAGGCCGGGAATCAGAATCCAGGAATCAGAGGCCGGGAATCAGAGATGGGGATTCAGAGGCGGGGAATGAGATATTGGGAATCAGAGGCGGGGAATCAGAGGCGGGGAAACAGAGGTGGGGAATCAGATTTGGGGAATCAGAGGTGGCGAATCAAAGGCGGTGAATCAGAGATGGGGAATCAGAGGCGGGGAATCAGAGGCAGGGAATCAAACACGGGGAATCAGAGGCGGGGAATCAGAGCTGGGGAATCAGAGGCGGGGAATCAGAGTTGGGGAATCAGAGGCGGGGAATCAGATATGGGGAAACAGAGGTGGGGAATCAGAGGTGGGGAAACAGAGGCGGGGAATCAGATATGGGGAATCAGAGGTGGGGAATCAGAGGTTGGGAATCAGAGGCAGGGAATCAGAGGCGGGGAAACAGAGGCGGGGAATCAGATATGGGGAATCAGAGGTGGCGAATCAAAGGCGGTGTATCAGAGATGGGGAATCAGAGGCGGGGAATCAGAGTCAGGGAATCAAACACGGGGAATCAGAGGCGGGGAATCAGAGCTGGGGAATCAGAGGCGGGGAATCAGAGTTGGGGAATCAGAGGCGGGGAATCAGAGGCAGGGAATCAGAGGCGGAGAATCAGAGGTTGGGAATCAGAGGCAGGGAATCAGAGGCAGGGAATCAGAGGCAGGGAATCAGAGGCGGGGAATCAGAGGTGGGGAATCAGAGGTTGGGAATCAGAGGCAGGGAATCAGAGGCATGGAATCAGATGTGCGGAATCAGAGATGTGGAATCAGAGGCAGGGAATCAGAGGCGGGGAATCAGAGGCGTGGAATCAGAGGCCGGGAATCAGAGGCCGGGAATGAGAGGCCGGGAATCAGAGGCCGGGAATCAGAGGCCGGGAATCAGAGGTGGGGAATCAGAGGCCGGGAATCAGAGATGGGGATTCAGAGGCGGGGAATGAGATATTGGGAATCAGAGGCGGGGAATCAGAGGCGGGGAAACAAAGGCTGTGAATCATAGATGGGGAATCAGAGGCGCGGAATCAGAGGCAGGGAATCAAACACGGGGAATCAGAGCTGGGGAATCAGAGTCGGGGAATCAGAGTTGGGGCATCAGAGGTGGGGAATTAGATATGGGGAAACAGAGCTGGGGAATCAGAGGCGGGGAAACAGAGGCGGGGAATCAGATATGGGGAATCAGAGGCGGGGAATCAGAGTTGGGGAATCAGAGGCGGGGAATCAGAGGCGGGGAAACAGAGGCGGGGAATCAGATATGGGGAATCAGAGGTGGGGAATCAGAGGTTGGGAATCAGAGGCAGGGAATCAGAGGAGGGGAATCAGAGGCGGGGAATCAGAGGCAGGGAATCAGATGTGCGGAATCAGAGATGGGGAATCAAAGGCGGGGAATCAGAGTTGGGGCATCAGAGCTGGGGAATCAGAGGCAGGGAATCAGAATCAGAAGCGGGGAATCAGAGGCCGGGAATCAGAGGCCGGGAATCAGATGCCGGGAATAAGAGGACGGGAATCAGCGGTGGGGAATCAGAGTCCGGGAATCAGAGATGGGGATTCAGAGGCGGGGAATGAGATATGGGGGATCAGAGGCGGGGACTCAGAGGCGGGGAAACAGAGGCGGGGAATCAGATATGGGGAATCAGATGTGGCGAATCAAAGGCGGTGAATCAAGATGGGGAATCAGAGGCGGGGAATCAGAGGCGGGGAATCAGAATGGGGCATCAGAGGCGGGGAATCAGAGGCGGGGAAACAGAGGCGGTGAATCAGATATGGGGAATCTGAGGTGGGGAATCAGAGGTTGGGAATCAGAGGCAGGGAATCAGAGGCGGGGATTCAGAGTCCGGGAATCAGAGATGGGGATTCAGAGGTGGGGAATGAGATATGGGGAATCAGAGGCGGGGAATCAGAGGCGAGGAAACAGAGGTGGGGACTCAGATATGGGGAATCAGATATGGGGAATCAAAGGCGGTGAATCAGAGATAGGGAATCAGCGGCGGGGAATCAGAGACGGGGAATCAGAGCTGGGGAATCAGAGGCGGGGAATCAGAGTTGGGGAATCAGAGGCGGGGAATCAGATATGGGGAAACAGAGGTGGGGAATCAGAGGCGGGGAAACAGAGGCGGGGAATCAGATATGGGGAATCAGAGGTGGGGAATCAGAGTCCGGGAATCAGAGATGGGGATTCAGAGGCGGGGAATGAGATATGGGGAATCAGAGGCGGGGAATCAGAGGCGGGGAAACAGAGGTGGGGAATCAGATATGGGGAATCAGATATGGAGAATCAAAGGCGGTGAATCAGAGATGGGGAATCAGAGGCGGGGAATCAGAGGCGGGGTATCAGAGCTGGGGAATCAGAGGCGGGGAATCAGAGTTGGGGAATCAGAGGCGGGGAATCAGTTATGGGGAAACAGAGGTGGGGAATCAGAGGTGGGGAAACAGAGGCGGGGAATCAGATATGGGGAATCAGAGGTGGGGAATCAGAGGTTAGGAATCAGAGGCAGGGAATCAGAGGCGGGGAAACAGAGGCGGGGAATCAGATATGGGGAATCAGAGGTGGCGAATCAAAGGCGGTGAATCAGAGATGGGGAATCAGAGGCGGGGAATCAGAGGCAGGGAATCAAACACGGGGAATCAGAGGCGGGGAATCAGAGCTGGGGAATCAGAGGCGGGGAATCAGAGTTGGGGAATCAGAGGCAGGGAATCAGAGGCGGGGAAACAGAGGCGGGGAATCAGATATGGTGAATCAGAGGTGGGGAATCAGAGGTTGGGAATCAGAGGCAGGGAATCAGAGGCGGGGAATCAGAGGCCGGGAATCAGAGGCAGGGAATCAGATGTGCGGAATCAGATATGGGGAATCAAAGGCGGGGAATCAGAGTTGGGGCATCAGAGCTGGGGAATCAGAGGCAGGGAATCAGAATCAGAAGCGGGGAATCAGAGGCTGGGAATCAGAGGCCGGGAATCAGATGCCGGGAATAAGAGGCCGGGAATCAGCGGTGCGGAATCAGAGTCCGGGAATCAGAGATGGGGATTCAGAGGCGGGGAATGAGATTTGGGGAATCAGAGGCGGGGAATCAGAGGCGGGGAAACAGAGGTGGGGAATCAGATATAGGGAATCAGAGGTGGCGAATCAAAGGCGGTGAATCAGTGATGGGCAATCAGAGGCGGGGAATCAGAGGCAGGGAATCAAACACGGGGAATCAGAGGCGGGGAATCAGAGCTGGGGAATCAGAGGCGGGGAATCAGAGTTGGGGAATCAGAGGCGGGGAATCAGATATGGGGAATCAGAGGCGGGGAATCATAGGCGGGTAAACAGATGCGGGGAATCAGATATGGGGAATCAGAGGTGGGGAATCAGGTGCAGGGAATCAGTGGCAGGGAATCAGAGGCGGGGAATCAGAGGCGGGGAGTCAGAGGTAGGGAATCAGACACGGGGAATCAGAGGTGGGGAATCAGAGATGGGGAATCAGAGGCGGGGAATCAGAGGCAGGGAATCGGACGCCGGGAATCAGAGGCGGGGAATCAGAGCTGGGGAATCAGAGGCGGGGAATCAGAGTTGGGGAATCAGAGGCGGGGTATCAGATATGGGGAAATAGAGGCGGGGAATCAGATATGGGGAATCAGAGGCTGGGAATCAGAGGGGGAGAAACAGAGGCGGGGAATAAGTTATGGGGAATCATGGGTGGGGAATCAGGTGTGGGGAATCAGTGGCAGGGAATCAGAGGCGGGGAATCAGAGGCGGGGAATCAGAGGCGGGGAAACAGAGGTGGGTAATCAGATATGGGAAATCAGATGTGGCGAATCAAAGGCGGTAAATCAGAGATGGGGAATCAGAGGCGGGGAATCAGAGCTGGGGAATCAGAGGCGGGGAATCAGAGTTGGGGAATCAGAGTCGGGGAATCAGATATGGGGAAACAGAGGTGGGGAATCAGAGGCGGGGAAACAGAGGCGGGGAATCAGATATGGGGAATCAGAGGTGGGGAATCAGAGGTTGGGAATCAGAGGCAGGGAATCAGAGGCGGGGAAACAGAGGCGGGGAATCAGATATGGGGAATCAGCTGTGGCGAATCAAAGGCGGTGAATCAGAGATGGGGAATCAGAGGGGGTGAATCAGAGGCAGGGAATCAAACACGGGGAATCAGAGGCGGGGAATCAGACCTGGGGAATCAGAGGCGGGGAATCAGAGTTGGGGAATCAGAGGCGGGGAATCAGAGGCGGGGAAACAGAGGCGGGGAATCAGATATGGGGAATCAGAGGTGGGGAATCAGAGGTTGGGAATCAGAGGCAGGGAATCAGAGGCGGGGAATCAGAGGAGGGGAATCAGAGGCATGGAATCAGATGTGCGGAATCAGAGATGGGGAATCAGAGGCAGGGAATCAGAGGCGGGTAATCAGAGGCGTGGAATCAGAGGCCGGGAATCAGAGGCCGGGAATGAGAGGCCGGGAATCAGAGGCCGGGAATCAGAGGCCGGGAATCAGAGGTGGGGAATCAGAGGCCGGGAATCAGAGGTTGGGAATCAGAGGCAGGGAATCAGAGGCAGGGAATCAGAGGCAGGGAATCAGAGGCGGGGAATCAGAGGCGGAGCATCAGAGGCCGGGAATCAGAGGCGGGGAATCAGAGTTGGGGCATCAGAGGTGGGGAATTAGATATGGGGAAACAGAGGCGGGGAATCAGAGGCGGGGAAACAGAGCGGGGAATCAGATATGGGGAATCAGAGGTGGGGAATCAGAGGCAGGGAATCAGATGTGCGGAATCAGAGATGGGGAATCAGAGGCAGGGAATCAGAATCAGAAGCGGGGAATCAGAGGCCGGGAATCAGAGGCCGGGAATCAGATGCCGGGAATAAGAGGCCGGGAATCAGAGGTGGGGAATCAGAGTCCGGGAATCAGAGATGGGGATTCAGAGGCGGGGAATCAGAGGCGGGGAAACAGAGGTGGGGAATCAGATATGGGGAATCAGTGGTGGCGAATCAAAGGCGGTAAATCAGAGATGGGGAATCAGAGGCGGGGAATCAGAGGCAGGGAATCAAACACGGGGAATCAGAGGCGGGGAATCAGAGCTGGGGAATCAGAGGCGGGGAATCAGAGTTGGGGAATCAGAGTCGGGGAATCAGATATGGGGAAACAGAGGTGGGGAATCAGAGGCGGGGATACAGAGGCGGGGAATCAGATATGGGGAATCAGAGGTGGGGAATCAGAGGTTGGGAATCAGAGGCAGGGAATCAGAGGCGGGGAAACAGAGGTTGGGAATCAGAGGCAGGGAATCAGAGGCGGGGAAACAGAGGCGGGGAATCAGATATGGGGAATCAGAGGTGGCGAATCAAAGGTGGTGAATCAGAGATGGGGAATCAGAGGCGGTGAATCAGAGGCAGGGAATCAAACACGGGGAATCAGAGGTGGGGAATCAGACCTGGGGAATCAGAGGCGGGGAATCAGAGTTGGGGAATCAGAGGCGAGGAATCAGAGGCGGGGAAACAGAGGCGGGGAATCAGATATGGGGAATCAGAGGTGGGGAATCAGAGGTTGGGAATCAGAGGCAGGGAATCAGAGGCGGGGAATCAGAGGCGGCGAATCAGATGCATGGAATCAGATGTGCGGAATCAGAGATGGGGAATCAGAGGCGGGGAATCAGAGGCGGGGAATCAGAGGCGTGGAATCAGAGGCCGGTATTCAGAGGCCGGGAATGAGAGGCCGGGAATCAGAGGCCGGGAATCAGAGGCCGGGAATCAGAGGTGGGATATCAGAGGCCGGGAATCAGAGATGGGGAATCAGAGGCGGGGAATCAGCGGTGGTGAATCAGACGCGGGGATTCAGAGGTTGTAAATCAGAGATGGGGAATCAGAGACGTGGAATCAGAGGCGGGGAATCAGAGGCGAGGAATCAGAGGCGGGGAAACAGAGGCGGGGAATCAGATATGGGGAATCAGAGGTGGGGAATCAGAGGTTGGGAATCAGAGGCAGGGAATCAGAGGCGGGGAATCAGAGGCGGCGAATCAGATGCATGGAATCAGATGTGCGGAATCAGAGATGGGGAATCAGAGGCAGGGAATCAGAGGCGGGGAATCAGAGGCGTGGAATCAGAGGCCGGTATTCAGAGGCCGGGAATGAGAGGCCGGGAATCAGAGGCCGGGAATCAGAGGCCGGGAATCAGAGGTGGGATATCAGAGGCCGGGAATCAGAGATGGGGAATCAGAGACGGGGAATCAGAGGCGGGGAAACAGAGGTGGGGAGTCAGATATGGGGAATCAGAGGTGGGGAATAAGAGGCGGAGAATCAGAGGCAGGGAATCAGAGGTGGGGAATCAGAGGCCGGGAATCAGAATCCAGGAATCAGAGGCCGGGAATCAGAGATGGGGATTCAGAGGCGGGGAATGAGATATTGGGAATCAGAGGCGGGGAATCAGAGGCGGGGAATCAGAGGTGGGGAATCAGATTTGGGGAATCAGAGGTGGCGAATCAAAGGCGGTGAATCAGAGATGGGGAATCAGAGGCGGGGAATCAGAGGCAGGGAATCAAACACGGGGAATCAGAGGCGGGGAATCAGAGCTGGGGAATCAGAGGCGGGGAATCAGAGTTGGGGAATCAGAGGAGGGGAATCAGATATGGGGAAACAGAGGTGGGGAATCAGAGGTGGGGAAACAGAGGCGGGGAATCAGATATGGGGAATCAGAGGTGGGGAATCAGAGGTTGGGAATCAGAGGCAGGGAATCAGAGGCGGGGAAACAGAGGCGGGGAATCAGATATGGGGAATCAGAGGTGGCGAATCAAAGGCGGTGTATCAGAGATGGGGAATCAGAGGCGGGGAATCAGAGTCAGGGAATCAAACACGGGGAATCAGAGGCGGGGAATCAGAGCTGGGGAATCAGAGGCGGGGAATCAGAGTTGGGGAATCAGAGGCGGGGAATCAGAGGCAGGGAATCAGAGGCAGGGAATCAGAGGCGGAGAATCAGAGTTTGGGAATCAGAGGCAGGGAATCAGAGGCAGGGAATCAGAGGCAGGGAATCAGAGGCGGGGAATCAGAGGTGGGGAATCAGAGGTTGGGAATCAGAGGCAGGGAATCAGAGGCATGGAATCAGATGTGCGGAATCAGAGATGTGGAATCAGAGGCAGGGAATCAGAGGCGGGGAATCAGAGGCGTGGAATCAGAGGCCGGGAATCAGAGGCCGGGAATCAGAGGCCGGGAATCAGAGGCCTGGAATCAGAGGCCGGGAATCAGAGGTGGGGAATCAGAGATGGGGAATCAGAGGCGGGGAATCAGCGGTGGTGAATCAGACGCGGGGATTCAGAGGTTGTAAATCAGAGATGGGGAATCAGAGGCGGGGAATCAGAGGCGGGGAAACAGAGGTGGGGAATCAGATATGGGGAATCAGAGGTGGGGAATAAGATGCGGAGAATCAGAGGCAGGGAATCAGATGCCGGGAATAAGAGGCCGGGAATCAGAGGTGGGGAATCAGAGTCCAGGAATCAGAGATGGGGATTCAGAGGCGGGGAATGAGATATTGGGAATCAGAGGCGGGGAATCAGAGGCGGGGAAACAAAGGCTGTGAATCAGAGATGGGGAATCAGAGGCGCGGAATCAGAGGCAGGGAATCAAACACGGGGAATCAGAGCTGGGGAATCAGAGTCGGGGAATCAGAGTTGGGGCATCAGAGGTGGGGAATTAGAGATGGGGAAACAGAGGTGGGGAATCAGAGGCGGGGAAACAGAGGCGGGGAATCAGATATGGGGAATCAGAGGTGGGGAATCAGAGGCAGGGAATCAGATGTGCGGAATCAGAGGTGGGGAATCAGAGGCGGGGAAACAGATGTGGGGAGTCAGATATGGGGAATCAGAGGTGGGGAATAAGAGGCAGAGAATCAGAGGCAGGGAATCAGATGCCGGGAATAAGAGGCCGGGAAACAGAGATGGGGATTCAGAGGCGGGGATTGAGATATTGGGAATCAGATATGGGGAATCAGAGGTGGCGAATCAAAGGCGATGAATCAGAGATGGGGAATCAGATATGGGGAATCAAAGGCGGTGAATCAGAGATGGGGAATCAGAGGCGGGGAAACAGAGGCGGGGAATCAGAGCTGGGGAATCAGAGGCGGGGAATCAGAGTTGGGGAATCAGAGGCGGGGAATCAGATATGTGGAAACAGAGGTGGGGAATCATAGGCGGGGAAACAGAGGCGGGGAATCAGATATGGGGAATCAGAGGTGGCGAATCAAAGGCGGTGAATCAGATGTGCGGAATCAGAGATGGGGAATCAGAGGCAGGGAATCAGAATCAGAAGCGGGGAATCAGAGGCCGGGAATCAGAGGCCGGGTATCAGATGCCGGGAATAAGAGGCCGGGAAGCAGAGGTGGGGAATCAGAGTCCGGGAATCAGAGATGGGGATTCAGAGGCGGGGAATGAGATATGGGGAATCAGAGGCGGGGAATCAGAGGCGGGGAAACAGAGGTGGGGAATCAGATATGGGGAATCAGATATGGGGAATCAAAGGCGGTGAATCAGAGATGGGGAATCAGAGGCGGGGAAACAGAGGCGGGGATTCAGAGCTGGGGAATCAGAGGCGGGGAATCAGAGTTGGGGAATCAGAGGCGGGGAATCAGACATGTGGAAACAGAGGTGGGGAATCAGAGGCGGGGAAACAGAGGCGGGGAATCAGATATGGGGAATCAGAGGTGGCGAATCAAAGGCGGTGAATCAGAGATGGGGAATCAGAGGTGGGGAATCAGAGGCCGGGAATCAGAATCCAGGAATCAGAGGCCGGGAATCAGAGATGGGGATTCAGAGGCGGGGAATGAGATATTGGGAATCAGAGGCGGGGAATCAGAGGCGGGGAATCAGAGGTGGGGAATCAGATTTGGGGAATCAGAGGTGGCGAATCAAAGGCGGTGAATCAGAGATGGGGAATCAGAGGCGGGGAATCAGAGGCAGGGAATCAAACACGGGGAATCAGAGGCGGGGAATCAGAGCTGGGGAATCAGAGGCGGGGAATCAGAGTTGGGGAATCAGAGGCGGGGAATCAGATATGGGGAAACAGAGGTGGGGAATCAGAGGTGGGGAAACAGAGGCGGGGAATCAGATATGGGGAATCAGAGGTGGGGAATCAGAGGTTGGGAATCAGAGGCAGGGAATCAGAGGCGGGGAAACAGAGGCGGGGAATCAGATATGGGGAATCAGAGGTGGCGAATCAGAGTCAGGGAATCAAACACGGGGAATCAGAGGCGGGGAATCAGAGCTGGGGAATCAGAGGCGGGGAATCAGAGTTGGGGAATCAGAGGCGGGGAATCAGAGGCAGGGAATCAGAGGCAGGGAATCAAACACGGGGAATCAGAGGCGGGGAATCAGAGCTGGGGAATCAGAGGCGGGGAATCAGAGTTGGGGAATCAGAGGCGGGGAATCAGATATGGGGAAACAGAGGTGGGGAATCAGAGGTGGGGAAACAGAGGCGGGGAATCAGATATGGGGAATCAGAGGTGGGGAATCAGAGGTTGGGAATCAGAGGCAGGGAATCAGAGGCGGGGAAACAGAGGCGGGGAATCAGATATGGGGAATCAGAGGTGGCGAATCAGAGTCAGGGAATCAAACACGGGGAATCAGAGGCGGGGAATCAGAGCTGGGGAATCAGAGGCGGGGAATCAGAGTTGGGGAATCAGAGGCGGGGAATCAGAGGTTGGGAATCAGAGGCAGGGAATCAGAGGCGGGGAAACAGAGGTTGGGAATCAGAGGCAGGGAATCAGAGGCGGGGAAACAGAGGCGGGGAATCAGATATGGGGAATCAGAGGTGGCGAATCAAAGGTGGTGAATCAGAGATGGGGAATCAGAGGCGGTGAATCAGAGGAAGGGAATCAAACACGGGGAATCAGAGGTGGGGAATCAGACCTGGGGAATCAGAGGCGGGGAATCAGAGTTGGGGAATCAGAGGCGAGGAATCAGAGGCGGGGAAACAGAGGCGGGGAATCAGATATGGGGAATCAGAGGTGGGGAATCAGAGGTTGGGAATCAGAGGCAGGGAATCAGAGGCGGGGAATCAGAGGCGGCGAATCAGATGCATGGAATCAGATGTGCGGAATCAGAGATGGGGAATCAGAGGCAGGGAATCAGAGGCGGGGAATCAGAGGCGTGGAATCAGAGGCCGGTATTCAGAGGCCGGGAATGAGAGGCCGGGAGTCAGAGGCCGGGAATCAGAGGCCGGGAATCAGAGGTGGGATATCAGAGGCCGGGAATCAGAGATGGGGAATCAGAGGCGGGGAATCAGCGGTGGTGAATCAGACGCGGGGATTCAGAGGTTGTAAATCAGAGATGGGGAATCAGAGACGGGGAATCAGAGGCGGGGAATCAGAGGCGAGGAATCAGAGGCGGGGAAACAGAGGCGGGGAATCAGATATGGGGAATCAGAGGTGGGGAATCAGAGGTTGGGAATCAGAGGCAGGGAATCAGAGGCGGGGAATCAGAGGCGGCGAATCAGATGCATGGAATCAGATGTGCGGAATCAGAGATGGGGAATCAGAGGCAGGGAATCAGAGGCGGGGAATCAGAGGCGTGGAATCAGAGGCCGGTATTCAGAGGCCGGGAATGAGAGGCCGGGAATCAGAGGCCGGGAATCAGAGGCCGGGAATCAGAGGTGGGATATCAGAGGCCGGGAATCAGAGATGGGGAATCAGAGGCGGGGAATCAGCGGTGGTGAATCAGACGCCGGGATTCAGAGGTTGTAAATCAGAGATGGGGAATCAGAGACGGGGAATCAGAGGCGGGGAAACAGAGGTGGGGAGTCAGATATGGGGAATCAGAGGTGGGGAATAAGAGGCGGAGAATCAGAGGCAGGGAATCAGAGGTGGGGAATCAGAGGCCGGGAATCAGAATCCAGGAATCAGAGGCGGGGAATCAGAGTTGGGGAATCAGAGGCGGGGAATCAGATATGGGGAAACAGAGGTGGGGAATCAGAGGTGGGGAAACAGAGGCGGGGAATCAGATATGGGGAATCAGAGGCGGGGAATCAGAGGCGGGGAAACAGAGGTGGGGAATCAGATTTGGGGAATCAGAGGTGGCGAATCAAAGGCGGTGAATCAGAGATGGGGAATCAGAGGCGGGGAATCAGAGGCAGGGAATCAAACACGGGGAATCAGAGGCGGGGAATCAGAGCTGGGGAATCAGAGGCGGGGAATCAGAGTTGGGGAATCAGAGGCGGGGAATCAGATATGGGGAAACAGAGGTGGGGAATCAGAGGTGGGGAAACAGAGGCGGGGAATCAGATATGGGGAATCAGAGGTGGGGAATCAGAGGTTGGGAATCAGAGGCAGGGAATCAGAGGCGGGGAAACAGAGGCGGGGAATCAGATATGGGGAATCAGAGGTGGCGAATCAAAGGCGGTGTATCAGAGATGGGGAATCAGAGGGGGTGAATCAGAGGCAGGGAATCAAACACGGGGAATCAGAGGCGGGGAATCAGACCTGGGGAATCAGAGGCGGGGAATCAGAGTTGGGGAATCAGAGGCGGGGAATCAGAGGCGGGGAAACAGAGGCGGGGAATCAGATATGGGGAATCAGAGGTGGGGAATCAGAGGTTGGGAATCAGAGGCAGGGAATCAGAGGCGGGGAATCAGAGGCGGGGAATCAGAGGCATGGAATCAGATGTGCGGAATCAGAGATGGGGAATCAGAGGCAGGGAATCAGAGGCGGGTAATCAGAGGCGTGGAATCAGAGGCCGGGAATCAGAGGCCGGGAATGAGAGGCCGGGAATCAGAGGCCGGGAATCAGAGGCCGGGAATCAGAGGTGGGGAATCAGAGGCCGGGAATCAGAGGTTGGGAATCAGAGGCAGGGAATCAGAGGCAGGGAATCAGAGGCAGGGAATCAGAGGCGGGGAATCAGAGGCGGAGCATCAGAGGCCGGGAATCAGAGGCGGGGAATCAGAGTTGGGGCATCAGAGGTGGGGAATTAGATATGGGGAAACAGAGGCGGGGAATCAGAGGCGGGGAAACAGAGCGGGGAATCAGATATGGGGAATCAGAGGTGGGGAATCAGAGGCAGGGAATCAGATGTGCGGAATCAGAGATGGGGAATCAGAGGCAGGGAATCAGAATCAGAAGCGGGGAATCAGAGGCCGGGAATCAGAGGCCGGGAATCAGATGCCGGGAATAAGAGGCCGGGAATCAGAGGTGGGGAATCAGAGTCCGGGAATCAGAGATGGGGATTCAGAGGCGGGGAATCAGAGGCGGGGAAACAGAGGTGGGGAATCAGATATGGGGAATCAGTGGTGGCGAATCAAAGGCGGTAAATCAGAGATGGGGAATCAGAGGCGGGGAATCAGAGGCAGGGAATCAAACACGGGGAATCAGAGGCGGGGAATCAGAGCTGGGGAATCAGAGGCGGGGAATCAGAGTTGGGGAATCAGAGTCGGGGAATCAGATATGGGGAAACAGAGGTGGGGAATCAGAGGCGGGGATACAGAGGCGGGGAATCAGATATGGGGAATCAGAGGTGGGGAATCAGAGGTTGGGAATCAGAGGCAGGGAATCAGAGGCGGGGAAACAGAGGTTGGGAATCAGAGGCAGGGAATCAGAGGCGGGGAAACAGAGGCGGGGAATCAGATATGGGGAATCAGAGGTGGCGAATCAAAGGTGGTGAATCAGAGATGGGGAATCAGAGGCGGTGAATCAGAGGCAGGGAATCAAACACGGGGAATCAGAGGTGGGGAATCAGACCTGGGGAATCAGAGGCGGGGAATCAGAGTTGGGGAATCAGAGGCGAGGAATCAGAGGCGGGGAAACAGAGGCGGGGAATCAGATATGGGGAATCAGAGGTGGGGAATCAGAGGTTGGGAATCAGAGGCAGGGAATCAGAGGCGGGGAATCAGAGGCGGCGAATCAGATGCATGGAATCAGATGTGCGGAATCAGAGATGGGGAATCAGAGGCGGGGAATCAGAGGCGGGGAATCAGAGGCGTGGAATCAGAGGCCGGTATTCAGAGGCCGGGAATGAGAGGCCGGGAATCAGAGGCCGGGAATCAGAGGCCGGGAATCAGAGGTGGGATATCAGAGGCCGGGAATCAGAGATGGGGAATCAGAGGCGGGGAATCAGCGGTGGTGAATCAGACGCGGGGATTCAGAGGTTGTAAATCAGAGATGGGGAATCAGAGACGTGGAATCAGAGGCGGGGAATCAGAGGCGAGGAATCAGAGGCGGGGAAACAGAGGCGGGGAATCAGATATGGGGAATCAGAGGTGGGGAATCAGAGGTTGGGAATCAGAGGCAGGGAATCAGAGGCGGGGAATCAGAGGCGGCGAATCAGATGCATGGAATCAGATGTGCGGAATCAGAGATGGGGAATCAGAGGCAGGGAATCAGAGGCGGGGAATCAGAGGCGTGGAATCAGAGGCCGGTATTCAGAGGCCGGGAATGAGAGGCCGGGAATCAGAGGCCGGGAATCAGAGGCCGGGAATCAGAGGTGGGATATCAGAGGCCGGGAATCAGAGATGGGGAATCAGAGACGGGGAATCAGAGGCGGGGAAACAGAGGTGGGGAGTCAGATATGGGGAATCAGAGGTGGGGAATAAGAGGCGGAGAATCAGAGGCAGGGAATCAGAGGTGGGGAATCAGAGGCCGGGAATCAGAATCCAGGAATCAGAGGCCGGGAATCAGAGATGGGGATTCAGAGGCGGGGAATGAGATATTGGGAATCAGAGGCGGGGAATCAGAGGCGGGGAATCAGAGGTGGGGAATCAGATTTGGGGAATCAGAGGTGGCGAATCAAAGGCGGTGAATCAGAGATGGGGAATCAGAGGCGGGGAATCAGAGGCAGGGAATCAAACACGGGGAATCAGAGGCGGGGAATCAGAGCTGGGGAATCAGAGGCGGGGAATCAGAGTTGGGGAATCAGAGGCGGGGAATCAGATATGGGGAAACAGAGGTGGGGAATCAGAGGTGGGGAAACAGAGGCGGGGAATCAGATATGGGGAATCAGAGGTGGGGAATCAGAGGTTGGGAATCAGAGGCAGGGAATCAGAGGCGGGGAAACAGAGGCGGGGAATCAGATATGGGGAATCAGAGGTGGCGAATCAAAGGCGGTGTATCAGAGATGGGGAATCAGAGGCGGGGAATCAGAGTCAGGGAATCAAACACGGGGAATCAGAGGCGGGGAATCAGAGCTGGGGAATCAGAGGCGGGGAATCAGAGTTGGGGAATCAGAGGCGGGGAATCAGAGGCAGGGAATCAGAGGCAGGGAATCAGAGGCGGAGAATCAGAGGTTGGGAATCAGAGGCAGGGAATCAGAGGCAGGGAATCAGAGGCAGGGAATCAGAGGCGGGGAATCAGAGGTGGGTAATCAGAGGTTGGGAATCAGAGGCAGGGAATCAGAGGCATGGAATCAGATGTGCGGAATCAGAGATGTGGAATCAGAGGCAGGGAATCAGAGGCGGGGAATCAGAGGCGTGGAATCAGAGGCCGGGAATCAGAGGCCGGGAATCAGAGGCCGGGAATCAGAGGCCGGGAATCAGAGGCCGGGAATCAGAGGTGGGGAATCAGAGATGGGGAATCAGAGGCGGGGAATCAGCGGTGGTGAATCAGACGCGGGGATTCAGAGGTTGTAAATCAGAGATGGGGAATCAGAGGCGGGGAATCAGAGGCGGGGAAACAGAGGTGGGGAATCAGATATGGGGAATCAGAGGTGGGGAATAAGATGCGGAGAATCAGAGGCAGGGAATCAGATGCCGGGAATAAGAGGCCGGGAATCAGAGGTGGGGAATCAGAGTCCAGGAATCAGAGATGGGGATTCAGAGGCGGGGAATGAGATATTGGGAATCAGAGGCGGGGAATCAGAGGCGGGGAAACAAAGGCTGTGAATCAGAGATGGGGAATCAGAGGCGCGGAATCAGAGGCAGGGAATCAAACACGGGGAATCAGAGCTGGGGAATCAGAGTCGGGGAATCAGAGTTGGGGCATCAGAGGTGGGGAATTAGAGATGGGGAAACAGAGGTGGGGAATCAGAGGCGGGGAAACAGAGGCGGGGAATCAGATATGGGGAATCAGAGGTGGGGAATCAGAGGCAGGGAATCAGATGTGCGGAATCAGAGGTGGGGAATCAGAGGCGGGGAAACAGATGTGGGGAGTCAGATATGGGGAATCAGAGGTGGGGAATAAGAGGCAGAGAATCAGAGGCAGGGAATCAGATGCCGGGAATAAGAGGCCGGGAAACAGAGGTGGGGAATCAGAGTCCGGGAATCAGAGATGGGGATTCAGAGGCGGGGATTGAGATATTGGGAATCAGATATGGGGAATCAGAGGTGGCGAATCAAAGGCGATGAATCAGAGATGGGGAATCAGATATGGGGAATCAAAGGCGGTGAATCAGAGATGGGGAATCAGAGGCGGGGAAACAGAGGCGGGGAATCAGAGCTGGGGAATCAGAGGCGGGGAATCAGAGTTGGGGAATCAGAGGCGGGGAATCAGATATGTGGAAACAGAGGTGGGGAATCATAGGCGGGGAAACAGAGGCGGGGAATCAGATATGGGGAATCAGAGGTGGCGAATCAAAGGCGGTGAATCAGATGTGCGGAATCAGAGATGGGGAATCAGAGGCAGGGAATCAGAATCAGAAGCGGGGAATCAGAGGCCGGGAATCAGAGGCCGGGTATCAGATGCCGGGAATAAGAGGCCGGGAAGCAGAGGTGGGGAATCAGAGTCCGGGAATCAGAGATGGGGATTCAGAGGCGGGGAATGAGATATGGGGAATCAGAGGCGGGGAATCAGAGGCGGGGAAACAGAGGTGGGGAATCAGATATGGGGAATCAGATATGGGGAATCAAAGGCGGTGAATCAGAGATGGGGAATCAGAGGCGGGGAAACAGAGGCGGGGATTCAGAGCTGGGGAATCAGAGGCGGGGAATCAGAGTTGGGGAATCAGAGGCGGGGAATCAGATATGTGGAAACAGAGGTGGGGAATCAGAGGCGGGGAAACAGAGGCGGGGAATCAGATATGGGGAATCAGAGGTGGCGAATCAAAGGCGGTGAATCAGAGATGGGGAATCAGAGGTGGGGAATCAGAGGCCGGGAATCAGAATCCAGGAATCAGAGGCCGGGAATCAGAGATGGGGATTCAGAGGCGGGGAATGAGATATTGGGAATCAGAGGCGGGGAATCAGAGGCGGGGAATCAGAGGTGGGGAATCAGATTTGGGGAATCAGAGGTGGCGAATCAAAGGCGGTGAATCAGAGATGGGGAATCAGAGGCGGGGAATCAGAGGCAGGGAATCAAACACGGGGAATCAGAGGCGGGGAATCAGAGCTGGGGAATCAGAGGCGGGGAATCAGAGTTGGGGAATCAGAGGCGGGGAATCAGATATGGGGAAACAGAGGTGGGGAATCAGAGGTGGGGAAACAGAGGCGGGGAATCAGATATGGGGAATCAGAGGTGGGGAATCAGAGGTTGGGAATCAGAGGCAGGGAATCAGAGGCGGGGAAACAGAGGCGGGGAATCAGATATGGGGAATCAGAGGTGGCGAATCAGAGTCAGGGAATCAAACACGGGGAATCAGAGGCGGGGAATCAGAGCTGGGGAATCAGAGGCGGGGAATCAGAGTTGGGGAATCAGAGGCGGGGAATCAGAGGCAGGGAATCAGAGGCAGGGAATCAAACACGGGGAATCAGAGGCGGGGAATCAGAGCTGGGGAATCAGAGGCGGGGAATCAGAGTTGGGGAATCAGAGGCGGGGAATCAGATATGGGGAAACAGAGGTGGGGAATCAGAGGTGGGGAAACAGAGGCGGGGAATCAGATATGGGGAATCAGAGGTGGGGAATCAGAGGTTGGGAATCAGAGGCAGGGAATCAGAGGCGGGGAAACAGAGGCGGGGAATCAGATATGGGGAATCAGAGGTGGCGAATCAGAGTCAGGGAATCAAACACGGGGAATCAGAGGCGGGGAATCAGAGCTGGGGAATCAGAGGCGGGGAATCAGAGTTGGGGAATCAGAGGCGGGGAATCAGAGGTTGGGAATCAGAGGCAGGGAATCAGAGGCGGGGAAACAGAGGTTGGGAATCAGAGGCAGGGAATCAGAGGCGGGGAAACAGAGGCGGGGAATCAGATATGGGGAATCAGAGGTGGCGAATCAAAGGTGGTGAATCAGAGATGGGGAATCAGAGGCGGTGAATCAGAGGAAGGGAATCAAACACGGGGAATCAGAGGTGGGGAATCAGACCTGGGGAATCAGAGGCGGGGAATCAGAGTTGGGGAATCAGAGGCGAGGAATCAGAGGCGGGGAAACAGAGGCGGGGAATCAGATATGGGGAATCAGAGGTGGGGAATCAGAGGTTGGGAATCAGAGGCAGGGAATCAGAGGCGGGGAATCAGAGGCGGCGAATCAGATGCATGGAATCAGATGTGCGGAATCAGAGATGGGGAATCAGAGGCAGGGAATCAGAGGCGGGGAATCAGAGGCGTGGAATCAGAGGCCGGTATTCAGAGGCCGGGAATGAGAGGCCGGGAGTCAGAGGCCGGGAATCAGAGGCCGGGAATCAGAGGTGGGATATCAGAGGCCGGGAATCAGAGATGGGGAATCAGAGGCGGGGAATCAGCGGTGGTGAATCAGACGCGGGGATTCAGAGGTTGTAAATCAGAGATGGGGAATCAGAGACGGGGAATCAGAGGCGGGGAATCAGAGGCGAGGAATCAGAGGCGGGGAAACAGAGGCGGGGAATCAGATATGGGGAATCAGAGGTGGGGAATCAGAGGTTGGGAATCAGAGGCAGGGAATCAGAGGCGGGGAATCAGAGGCGGCGAATCAGATGCATGGAATCAGATGTGCGGAATCAGAGATGGGGAATCAGAGGCAGGGAATCAGAGGCGGGGAATCAGAGGCGTGGAATCAGAGGCCGGTATTCAGAGGCCGGGAATGAGAGGCCGGGAATCAGAGGCCGGGAATCAGAGGCCGGGAATCAGAGGTGGGATATCAGAGGCCGGGAATCAAAGATGGGGAATCAGAGGCGGGGAATCAGCGGTGGTGAATCAGACGCCGGGATTCAGAGGTTGTAAATCAGAGATGGGGAATCAGAGACGGGGAATCAGAGGCGGGGAAACAGAGGTGGGGAGTCAGATATGGGGAATCAGAGGTGGGGAATAAGAGGCGGAGAATCAGAGGCAGGGAATCAGAGGTGGGGAATCAGAGGCCGGGAATCAGAATCCAGGAATCAGAGGCCGGGAATCAGAGATGGGGATTCAGAGGCGGGGAATGAGATATTGGGAATCAGAGGCGGGGAATCAGAGGCGGGGAAACAGAGGTGGGGAATCAGATTTGGGGAATCAGAGGTGGCGAATCAAAGGCGGTGAATCAGAGATGGGGAATCAGAGGCGGGGAATCAGAGGCAGGGAATCAAACACGGGGAATCAGAGGCGGGGAATCAGAGCTGGGGAATCAGAGGCGGGGAATCAGAGTTGGGGAATCAGAGGCGGGGAATCAGATATGGGGAAACAGAGGTGGGGAATCAGAGGTGGGGAAACAGAGGCGGGGAATCAGATATGGGGAATCAGAGGTGGGGAATCAGAGGTTGGGAATCAGAGGCAGGGAATCAGAGGCGGGGAAACAGAGGCGGGGAATCAGATATGGGGAATCAGAGGTGGCGAATCAAAGGCGGTGTATCAGAGATGGGGAATCAGAGGCGGGGAATCAGAGTCAGGGAATCAAACACGGGGAATCAGAGGCGGGGAATCAGAGCTGGGGAATCAGAGGCGGGGAATCAGAGTTGGGGAATCAGAGGCGGGGAATCAGAGGCAGGGAATCAGAGGCGGAGTATCAGAGGTTGGGAATCAGAGGCAGGGAATCAGAGGCAGGGAATCAGAGGCAGGGAATCAGAGGCGGGGAATCAGAGGTGGGGAATCAGAGGTTGGGAATCAGAGGCAGGGAATCAGAGGCATGGAATCAGATGTGCGGAATCAGAGATGTGGAATCAGAGGCAGGGAATCAGAGGCGGGGAATCAGAGGCAGGGCATCAGATGTGCGGAATCAGAGATGGGGAATCAGAGGCAGGGAATCAGAATCAGAAGCGGGGAATCAGAGGCCGGGAATCAGAGGCCGGGAATCAGATGCCGGGAATAAGAGGCCGGGAATCAGAGGTGGGGAATCAGAGTCCGGGAATCAGAGATGGGGATTCAGAGGCGGGGAATCAGAGGCGGGGAAACAGAGGTGGGGAATCAGATATGGGGAATCAGTGGTGGCGAATCAAAGGCGGTAAATCAGAGATGGGGAATCAGAGGCGGGGAATCAGAGGCAGGGAATCAAACACGGGGAATCAGAGGCGGGGAATCAGAGCTGGGGAATCAGAGGCGGGGAATCAGAGTTGGGGAATCAGAGGCGGGGAATCAGATATGGGGAAACAGAGGCGGGGAATCAGAGGCGTGGAATCAGAGGCCGGGAATCAGAGGCCGGGAATGAGAGGCCGGGAATCAGAGGCCGGGAATCAGAGGCCGGGAATCAGAGGTGGGGAATCAGAGATGGGGAATCAGAGGCGGGGAATCAGCGGTGGTGAATCAGACGCGGGGATTCAGAGGTTGTAAATCAGAGATGGGGAATCAGAGGCGGGGAATCAGAGGCGGGGAAACAGAGGTGGGGAATCAGATATGGGGAATCAGAGGTGGGGAATAAGATGCGGAGAATCAGAGGCAGGGAATCAGATGCCGGGAATAAGAGGCCGGGAATCAGAGGTGGGGAATCAGAGTCCAGGAATCAGAGATGGGGATTCAGAGGCGGGGAATGAGATATTGGGAATCAGAGGCGGGGAATCAGATGCGGGGAAACAAAGGCTGTGAATCAGAGATGGGGAATCAGAGGCGCGGAATCAGAGGCAGGGAATCAAACACGGGGAATCAGAGCTGGGGAATCAGAGTCGGGGAATCAGAGTTGGGGCATCAGAGGTGGGGAATTAGAGATGGGGAAACAGAGGTGGGGAATCAGAGGCGGGGAAACAGAGGCGGGGAATCAGATATGGGGAATCAGAGGTGGGGAATCAGAGGCAGGGAATCAGATGTGCGGAATCAGAGGTGGGGAATCAGAGGCGGGGAAACAGATGTGGGGAGTCAGATATGGGGAATCAGAGGTGGGGAATAAGAGGCAGAGAATCAGAGGCAGGGAATCAGATGCCGGGAATAAGAGGCCGGGAAA
This sequence comes from Narcine bancroftii, assembly GCF_036971445.1. NCBI lineage: Eukaryota > Metazoa > Chordata > Chondrichthyes > Torpediniformes > Narcinidae > Narcine > Narcine bancroftii. The sequence continues at coordinate 59,244,018 of NC_091474.1, forward strand.
CAGAGGTGGGGAATCAGAGTCCGGGAATCAGAGATGGGGATTCAGAGGCGGGGATTGAGATATTGGGAATCAGATATGGGGAATCAGAGGTGGCGAATCAAAGGCGATGAATCAGAGATGGGGAATCAGATATGGGGAATCAAAGGCGGTGAATCAGAGATGGGGAATCAGAGGCGGGGAAACAGAGGCGGGGAATCAGAGCTGGGGAATTAGAGGCGGGGAATCAGAGTTGGGGAATCAGAGGCGGGGAATCAGATATGTGGAAACAGAGGTGGGGAATCATAGGCGGGGAAACAGAGGCGGGGAATCAGATATGGGGAATCAGAGGTGGCGAATCAAAGGCGGTGAATCAGATGTGCGGAATCAGAGATGGGGAATCAGAGGCAGGGAATCAGAATCAGAAGCGGGGAATCAGAGGCCGGGAATCAGAGGCCGGGTATCAGATGCCGGGAATAAGAGGCCGGGAAGCAGAGGTGGGGAATCAGAGTCCGGGAATCAGAGATGGGGATTCAGAGGCGGGGAATGAGATATGGGGAATCAGAGGCGGGGAATCAGAGGCGGGGAAACAGAGGTGGGGAATCAGATATGGGGAATCAGATATGGGGAATCAAAGGCGGTGAATCAGAGATGGGGAATCAGAGGCGGGGAAACAGAGGCGGGGATTCAGAGCTGGGGAATCAGAGGCGGGGAATCAGAGTTGGGGAATCAGAGGCGGGGAATCAGATATGTGGAAACAGAGGTGGGGAATCAGAGGCGGGGAAACAGAGGCGGGGAATCAGATATGGGGAATCAGAGGTGGCGAATCAAAGGCGGTGAATCAGAGATGGGGAATCAGAGGCGGGGAATCAGAGGCAGCAAATCAAACACGGGGAATCAGAGGCGGGGAATCAGAGCTGGGGAATCAGAGGAGGGGAATCAGAGTTGGGGAATCAGAGGCGGGGAATCAGAGGCGGGGAAACAGAGGCGGTGAATCAGATATGGGGAATCAGAGGTGGGGAATCAGAGGTTGGGAATCAGAGGCAGGGAATCAGAGGCGGGGAATCAGAGTCCGGGAATCAGAGATGGGGATTCAGAGGCAGGGAATGAGATATGGGGAATCAGAGGCGGGGAATCAGAGGCGGGGAAACAGAGGTGGTGAATCAGATATGGTGAATCAGATATGGGGAATCAAAGGCGGTGAATCAGAGATGGGGAATCAGAGGCGGGGAATCAGAGGCGGGGAATCAGAGCTGGGGAATCAGAGGCGGGGAATCAGAGTTGGGGAATCAGAGGCGGGGAATCAGATATGGGGAAACAGAGGTGGGGAATCAGAGGCGGGGAAACAGAGGCGGGGAATCAGATATGGGGAATCAGAGGTGGGGAATCAGAGTACGGGAATCAGAGATGGGGATTCAGAGGCGGGGAATGAGATATGGGGAATCAGAGGCGGGGAATCAGAGGCGGGGAAACAGAGGTGGGGAATCAGATATGGGGAATCTGATATGGGGAATCAAAGGCGGTGAATCAGAGATGGGGAATCAGAGGCGGGGAATCAGAGGCGGGGTATCAGAGCTGGGGAATCAGAGGCGGGGAATCAGAGTTGGGGAATCAGAGGCGGGGAATCAGATATGGGGAAACAGAGGTGGGGAATCAGAGGTGGGGAAACAGAGGCGGGTAATCAGATATGGGGAATCAGAGGTGGGGAATCAGAGGTTGGGAATCAGAGGCAGGGAATCAGAGGCGGGGAAACAGAGGCGGGGAATCAGATATGGGGAATCAGAGGTGGCGAATCAAAGGCGGTGAATCAGAGATGGGGAATCAGAGGCGGGGAATCAGAGGCAGGGAATCAAACACGGGGAATCAGAGGCTGGGAATCAGAGCTGGGGAATCAGAGGCGGGGAATCAGAGTTGGGGAATCAGAGGCGGGGAATCAGAGGCGGGGAAACAGAGGCGGGGAATCAGATATGGGGAATCAGAGGTCGGGAATCAGAGGTTGGGAATCAGAGGCAGGGAATCAGAGGCGGGGAATCAGAGGCGGGGAATCAGAGGCAGGGAATCAGATGTGCGGAATCAGAGATGGGGAATCAAAGGCGGGGAATCAGAGTTGGGGCATCAGAGGTGGGGAATTAGAAATGGGGAAACAGAGGCGGGGAATCAGAGGCGGGGAAACAGAGGCGGGGAATCAGATATGGGGAATCAGAGGTGGGGAATCAGAGGCAGGGAATCAGATGTGCGGAATCAGAGATGGGGAATCAGAGGCAGGGAATCAGAATCAGAAGCGGGGTATCAGAGGCCGGGAATCAGAGGCCGGGAATCAGATGCCGGGAATAAGAGGCCGGGAATCAGCGGTGGGGAATCAGAGTCCGGGAATCAGAGATGGGGATTCAGAGGCGGGGAATGATATATGGGGAATCAGAGGCGGGGAATAAGAGGCGGGGAAACAGAGGTGGGGAATCAGATATAGGGAATCAGAGGTGGCGAATCAAAGGCGGTGAATCAAAGATGGGGAATCAGAGGCGGGGAAACAGAGGCGGGGAATCAGAGGTGGGGAATCAGAGGTTGGGAATCAGAGTCAGGGAATCAGAGGCGGGGAATCAGAGGCGGGGAATCAGAGGCATGGAATCAGATGTGCGGAATCAGAGATGTGGAATCAGAGGCAGGGAATCAGAGGCGGGGAATCAGAGGCGTGGAATCAGAGGCCGGGAATGAGAGGCCGGGAATCAGAGGCCGGGAATCAGAGGCCGGGAATCAGAGGTGGGGAATCAGAGGCCGGGAATCAGAGATGGGGAATCAGAGGCGGGGAATCAGCGGTGGTGAATCAGACGCGGGGATTCAGAGGTTGTAAATCAGAGATGGGGAATCAGAGGCGGGGAATCAGAGTCAGGGAATCAAACACGGGGAATCAGAGGCGGGGAATCAGAGCTGGGGAATCAGAGGCGGGGAATCAGAGTTGGGGAATCAGAGGCGGGGAATCAGAGGCAGGGAATCAGAGGCGGAGAATCAGAGGTTGGGAATCAGAGGCAGGGAATCAGAGGCAGGGAATCAGAGTCAGGGAATCAGAGGCGGGGAATCAGAGGTGGGGAATCAGAGGTTGGGAATCAGAGGCAGGGAATCAGAGGCATGGAATCAGATGTGCGGAATCAGAGATGTGGAATCAGAGGCAGGGAATCAGAGGCGGGGAATCAGAGGCGTGGAATCAGAGGCCGGGAATCAGAGGCCGGGAATGAGAGGCCGGGAATCAGAGGCCGGGAATCAGAGGCCGGGAATCAGAGGTGGGGAATCAGAGTCCGGGAATCAGAGATGGGGATTCAGAGGCGGGGAATCAGAGGCGGGGAAACAGAGGTGGGGAATCAGATATGGGGAATCAGTGGTGGCGAATCAAAGGCGGTAAATCAGAGATGGGGAATCAGAGGCGGGGAATCAGAGGCAGGGAATCAAACACGGGGAATCAGAGGCGGGGAATCAGAGCTGGGGAATCAGAGGCGGGGAATCAGAGTTGGGGAATCAGAGGCGGGGAATCAGATATGGGGAAACAGAGGTGGGGAATCAGAGGTGGGGAAACAGAGGCGGGGAATCAGATATGGGGAATCAGAGGCAGGGAATCAGAGGCGGGGAATCAGAGGCGTGGAATCAGAGGCCGGTATTCAGAGGCCGGGAATGAGAGGCCGGGAATCAGAGGCCGGGAATCAGAGGCCGGGAATCAGAGGTGGGATATCAGAGGCCGGGAATCAGAGATGGGGAATCAGAGACGGGGAATCAGAGGCGGGGAAACAGAGGTGGGGAGTCAGATATGGGGAATCAGAGGTGGGGAATAAGAGGCGGAGAATCAGAGGCAGGGAATCAGAGGTGGGGAATCAGAGGCCGGGAATCAGAATCCAGGAATCAGAGGCCGGGAATCAGAGATGGGGATTCAGAGGCGGGGAATGAGATATTGGGAATCAGAGGCGGGGAATCAGAGGCGGGGAATCAGAGGTGGGGAATCAGATTTGGGGAATCAGAGGTGGCGAATCAAAGGCGGTGAATCAGAGATGGGGAATCAGAGGCGGGGAATCAGAGGCAGGGAATCAAACACGGGGAATCAGAGGCGGGGAATCAGAGCTGGGGAATCAGAGGCGGGGAATCAGAGTTGGGGAATCAGAGGCGGGGAATCAGATATGGGGAAACAGAGGTGGGGAATCAGAGGTGGGGAAACAGAGGCGGGGAATCAGATATGGGGAATCAGAGGTGGGGAATCAGAGGTTGGGAATCAGAGGCAGGGAATCAGAGGCGGGGAAACAGAGGCGGGGAATCAGATATGGGGAATCAGAGGTGGCGAATCAAAGGCGGTGTATCAGAGATGGGGAATCAGAGGCGGGGAATCAGAGTCAGGGAATCAAACACGGGGAATCAGAGGCGGGGAATCAGAGCTGGGGAATCAGAGGCGGGGAATCAGAGTTGGGGAATCAGAGGCGGGGAATCAGAGGCAGGGAATCAGAGGCAGGGAATCAGAGGCGGAGAATCAGAGGTTGGGAATCAGAGGCAGGGAATCAGAGGCAGGGAATCAGAGGCAGGGAATCAGAGGCGGGGAATCAGAGGTGGGTAATCAGAGGTTGGGAATCAGAGGCAGGGAATCAGAGGCATGGAATCAGATGTGCGGAATCAGAGATGTGGAATCAGAGGCAGGGAATCAGAGGCGGGGAATCAGAGGCGTGGAATCAGAGGCCGGGAATCAGAGGCCGGGAATCAGAGGCCGGGAATCAGAGGCCGGGAATCAGAGGCCGGGAATCAGAGGTGGGGAATCAGAGATGGGGAATCAGAGGCGGGGAATCAGCGGTGGTGAATCAGACGCGGGGATTCAGAGGTTGTAAATCAGAGATGGGGAATCAGAGGCGGGGAATCAGAGGCGGGGAAACAGAGGTGGGGAATCAGATATGGGGAATCAGAGGTGGGGAATAAGATGCGGAGAATCAGAGGCAGGGAATCAGATGCCGGGAATAAGAGGCCGGGAATCAGAGGTGGGGAATCAGAGTCCAGGAATCAGAGATGGGGATTCAGAGGCGGGGAATGAGATATTGGGAATCAGAGGCGGGGAATCAGAGGCGGGGAAACAAAGGCTGTGAATCAGAGATGGGGAATCAGAGGCGCGGAATCAGAGGCAGGGAATCAAACACGGGGAATCAGAGCTGGGGAATCAGAGTCGGGGAATCAGAGTTGGGGCATCAGAGGTGGGGAATTAGAGATGGGGAAACAGAGGTGGGGAATCAGAGGCGGGGAAACAGAGGCGGGGAATCAGATATGGGGAATCAGAGGTGGGGAATCAGAGGCAGGGAATCAGATGTGCGGAATCAGAGGTGGGGAATCAGAGGCGGGGAAACAGATGTGGGGAGTCAGATATGGGGAATCAGAGGTGGGGAATAAGAGGCAGAGAATCAGAGGCAGGGAATCAGATGCCGGGAATAAGAGGCCGGGAAACAGAGGTGGGGAATCAGAGTCCGGGAATCAGAGATGGGGATTCAGAGGCGGGGATTGAGATATTGGGAATCAGATATGGGGAATCAGAGGTGGCGAATCAAAGGCGATGAATCAGAGATGGGGAATCAGATATGGGGAATCAAAGGCGGTGAATCAGAGATGGGGAATCAGAGGCGGGGAAACAGAGGCGGGGAATCAGAGCTGGGGAATCAGAGGCGGGGAATCAGAGTTGGGGAATCAGAGGCGGGGAATCAGATATGTGGAAACAGAGGTGGGGAATCATAGGCGGGGAAACAGAGGCGGGGAATCAGATATGGGGAATCAGAGGTGGCGAATCAAAGGCGGTGAATCAGATGTGCGGAATCAGAGATGGGGAATCAGAGGCAGGGAATCAGAATCAGAAGCGGGGAATCAGAGGCCGGGAATCAGAGGCCGGGTATCAGATGCCGGGAATAAGAGGCCGGGAAGCAGAGGTGGGGAATCAGAGTCCGGGAATCAGAGATGGGGATTCAGAGGCGGGGAATGAGATATGGGGAATCAGAGGCGGGGAATCAGAGGCGGGGAAACAGAGGTGGGGAATCAGATATGGGGAATCAGATATGGGGAATCAAAGGCGGTGAATCAGAGATGGGGAATCAGAGGCGGGGAAACAGAGGCGGGGATTCAGAGCTGGGGAATCAGAGGCGGGGAATCAGAGTTGGGGAATCAGAGGCGGGGAATCAGATATGTGGAAACAGAGGTGGGGAATCAGAGGCGGGGAAACAGAGGCGGGGAATCAGATATGGGGAATCAGAGGTGGCGAATCAAAGGCGGTGAATCAGAGATGGGGAATCAGAGGTGGGGAATCAGAGGCCGGGAATCAGAATCCAGGAATCAGAGGTCGGGAATCAGAGATGGGGATTCAGAGGCGGGGAATGAGATATTGGGAATCAGAGGCGGGGAATCAGAGGCGGGGAATCAGAGGTGGGGAATCAGATTTGGGGAATCAGAGGTGGCGAATCAAAGGCGGTGAATCAGAGATGGGGAATCAGAGGCGGGGAATCAGAGGCAGGGAATCAAACACGGGGAATCAGAGGCGGGGAATCAGAGCTGGGGAATCAGAGGCGGGGAATCAGAGTTGGGGAATCAGAGGCGGGGAATCAGATATGGGGAAACAGAGGTGGGGAATCAGAGGTGGGGAAACAGAGGCGGGGAATCAGATATGGGGAATCAGAGGTGGGGAATCAGAGGTTGGGAATCAGAGGCAGGGAATCAGAGGCGGGGAAACAGAGGCGGGGAATCAGATATGGGGAATCAGAGGTGGCGAATCAGAGTCAGGGAATCAAACACGGGGAATCAGAGGCGGGGAATCAGAGCTGGGGAATCAGAGGCGGGGAATCAGAGTTGGGGAATCAGAGGCGGGGAATCAGAGGCAGGGAATCAGAGGCAGGGAATCAAACACGGGGAATCAGAGGCGGGGAATCAGAGCTGGGGAATCAGAGGCGGGGAATCAGAGTTGGGGAATCAGAGGCGGGGAATCAGATATGGGGAAACAGAGGTGGGGAATCAGAGGTGGGGAAACAGAGGCGGGGAATCAGATATGGGGAATCAGAGGTGGGGAATCAGAGGTTGGGAATCAGAGGCAGGGAATCAGAGGCGGGGAAACAGAGGCGGGGAATCAGATATGGGGAATCAGAGGTGGCGAATCAGAGTCAGGGAATCAAACACGGGGAATCAGAGGCGGGGAATCAGAGCTGGGGAATCAGAGGCGGGGAATCAGAGTTGGGGAATCAGAGGCGGGGAATCAGAGGTTGGGAATCAGAGGCAGGGAATCAGAGGCGGGGAAACAGAGGTTGGGAATCAGAGGCAGGGAATCAGAGGCGGGGAAACAGAGGCGGGGAATCAGATATGGGGAATCAGAGGTGGCGAATCAAAGGTGGTGAATCAGAGATGGGGAATCAGAGGCGGTGAATCAGAGGAAGGGAATCAAACACGGGGAATCAGAGGTGGGGAATCAGACCTGGGGAATCAGAGGCGGGGAATCAGAGTTGGGGAATCAGAGGCGAGGAATCAGAGGCGGGGAAACAGAGGCGGGGAATCAGATATGGGGAATCAGAGGTGGGGAATCAGAGGTTGGGAATCAGAGGCAGGGAATCAGAGGCGGGGAATCAGAGGCGGCGAATCAGATGCATGGAATCAGATGTGCGGAATCAGAGATGGGGAATCAGAGGCAGGGAATCAGAGGCGGGGAATCAGAGGCGTGGAATCAGAGGCCGGTATTCAGAGGCCGGGAATGAGAGGCCGGGAGTCAGAGGCCGGGAATCAGAGGCCGGGAATCAGAGGTGGGATATCAGAGGCCGGGAATCAGAGATGGGGAATCAGAGGCGGGGAATCAGCGGTGGTGAATCAGACGCGGGGATTCAGAGGTTGTAAATCAGAGATGGGGAATCAGAGACGGGGAATCAGAGGCGGGGAATCAGAGGCGAGGAATCAGAGGCGGGGAAACAGAGGCGGGGAATCAGATATGGGGAATCAGAGGTGGGGAATCAGAGGTTGGGAATCAGAGGCAGGGAATCAGAGGCGGGGAATCAGAGGCGGCGAATCAGATGCATGGAATCAGATGTGCGGAATCAGAGATGGGGAATCAGAGGCAGGGAATCAGAGGCGGGGAATCAGAGGCGTGGAATCAGAGGCCGGTATTCAGAGGCCGGGAATGAGAGGCCGGGAATCAGAGGCCGGGAATCAGAGGCCGGGAATCAGAGGTGGGATATCAGAGGCCGGGAATCAAAGATGGGGAATCAGAGGCGGGGAATCAGCGGTGGTGAATCAGACGCCGGGATTCAGAGGTTGTAAATCAGAGATGGGGAATCAGAGACGGGGAATCAGAGGCGGGGAAACAGAGGTGGGGAGTCAGATATGGGGAATCAGAGGTGGGGAATAAGAGGCGGAGAATCAGAGGCAGGGAATCAGAGGTGGGGAATCAGAGGCCGGGAATCAGAATCCAGGAATCAGAGGCCGGGAATCAGAGATGGGGATTCAGAGGCGGGGAATGAGATATTGGGAATCAGAGGCGGGGAATCAGAGGCGGGGAAACAGAGGTGGGGAATCAGATTTGGGGAATCAGAGGTGGCGAATCAAAGGCGGTGAATCAGAGATGGGGAATCAGAGGCGGGGAATCAGAGGCAGGGAATCAAACACGGGGAATCAGAGGCGGGGAATCAGAGCTGGGGAATCAGAGGCGGGGAATCAGAGTTGGGGAATCAGAGGCGGGGAATCAGATATGGGGAAACAGAGGTGGGGAATCAGAGGTGGGGAAACAGAGGCGGGGAATCAGATATGGGGAATCAGAGGTGGGGAATCAGAGGTTGGGAATCAGAGGCAGGGAATCAGAGGCGGGGAAACAGAGGCGGGGAATCAGATATGGGGAATCAGAGGTGGCGAATCAAAGGCGGTGTATCAGAGATGGGGAATCAGAGGCGGGGAATCAGAGTCAGGGAATCAAACACGGGGAATCAGAGGCGGGGAATCAGAGCTGGGGAATCAGAGGCGGGGAATCAGAGTTGGGGAATCAGAGGCGGGGAATCAGAGGCAGGGAATCAGAGGCGGAGTATCAGAGGTTGGGAATCAGAGGCAGGGAATCAGAGGCAGGGAATCAGAGGCAGGGAATCAGAGGCGGGGAATCAGAGGTGGGGAATCAGAGGTTGGGAATCAGAGGCAGGGAATCAGAGGCATGGAATCAGATGTGCGGAATCAGAGATGTGGAATCAGAGGCAGGGAATCAGAGGCGGGGAATCAGAGGCAGGGCATCAGATGTGCGGAATCAGAGATGGGGAATCAGAGGCAGGGAATCAGAATCAGAAGCGGGGAATCAGAGGCCGGGAATCAGAGGCCGGGAATCAGATGCCGGGAATAAGAGGCCGGGAATCAGAGGTGGGGAATCAGAGTCCGGGAATCAGAGATGGGGATTCAGAGGCGGGGAATCAGAGGCGGGGAAACAGAGGTGGGGAATCAGATATGGGGAATCAGTGGTGGCGAATCAAAGGCGGTAAATCAGAGATGGGGAATCAGAGGCGGGGAATCAGAGGCAGGGAATCAAACACGGGGAATCAGAGGCGGGGAATCAGAGCTGGGGAATCAGAGGCGGGGAATCAGAGTTGGGGAATCAGAGGCGGGGAATCAGATATGGGGAAACAGAGGCGGGGAATCAGAGGCGTGGAATCAGAGGCCGGGAATCAGAGGCCGGGAATGAGAGGCCGGGAATCAGAGGCCGGGAATCAGAGGCCGGGAATCAGAGGTGGGGAATCAGAGATGGGGAATCAGAGGCGGGGAATCAGCGGTGGTGAATCAGACGCGGGGATTCAGAGGTTGTAAATCAGAGATGGGGAATCAGAGGCGGGGAATCAGAGGCGGGGAAACAGAGGTGGGGAATCAGATATGGGGAATCAGAGGTGGGGAATAAGATGCGGAGAATCAGAGGCAGGGAATCAGATGCCGGGAATAAGAGGCCGGGAATCAGAGGTGGGGAATCAGAGTCCAGGAATCAGAGATGGGGATTCAGAGGCGGGGAATGAGATATTGGGAATCAGAGGCGGGGAATCAGATGCGGGGAAACAAAGGCTGTGAATCAGAGATGGGGAATCAGAGGCGCGGAATCAGAGGCAGGGAATCAAACACGGGGAATCAGAGCTGGGGAATCAGAGTCGGGGAATCAGAGTTGGGGCATCAGAGGTGGGGAATTAGAGATGGGGAAACAGAGGTGGGGAATCAGAGGCGGGGAAACAGAGGCGGGGAATCAGATATGGGGAATCAGAGGTGGGGAATCAGAGGCAGGGAATCAGATGTGCGGAATCAGAGGTGGGGAATCAGAGGCGGGGAAACAGATGTGGGGAGTCAGATATGGGGAATCAGAGGTGGGGAATAAGAGGCAGAGAATCAGAGGCAGGGAATCAGATGCCGGGAATAAGAGGCCGGGAAACAGAGGTGGGGAATCAGAGTCCGGGAATCAGAGATGGGGATTCAGAGGCGGGGATTGAGATATTGGGAATCAGATATGGGGAATCAGAGGTGGCGAATCAAAGGCGATGAATCAGAGATGGGGAATCAGATATGGGGAATCAAAGGCGGTGAATCAGAGATGGGGAATCAGAGGCGGGGAAACAGAGGCGGGGAATCAGAGCTGGGGAATTAGAGGCGGGGAATCAGAGTTGGGGAATCAGAGGCGGGGAATCAGATATGTGGAAACAGAGGTGGGGAATCATAGGCGGGGAAACAGAGGCGGGGAATCAGATATGGGGAATCAGAGGTGGCGAATCAAAGGCGGTGAATCAGATGTGCGGAATCAGAGATGGGGAATCAGAGGCAGGGAATCAGAATCAGAAGCGGGGAATCAGAGGCCGGGAATCAGAGGCCGGGTATCAGATGCCGGGAATAAGAGGCCGGGAAGCAGAGGTGGGGAATCAGAGTCCGGGAATCAGAGATGGGGATTCAGAGGCGGGGAATGAGATATGGGGAATCAGAGGCGGGGAATCAGAGGCGGGGAAACAGAGGTGGGGAATCAGATATGGGGAATCAGATATGGGGAATCAAAGGCGGTGAATCAGAGATGGGGAATCAGAGGCGGGGAAACAGAGGCGGGGATTCAGAGCTGGGGAATCAGAGGCGGGGAATCAGAGTTGGGGAATCAGAGGCGGGGAATCAGATATGTGGAAACAGAGGTGGGGAATCAGAGGCGGGGAAACAGAGGCGGGGAATCAGATATGGGGAATCAGAGGTGGCGAATCAAAGGCGGTGAATCAGAGATGGGGAATCAGAGGCGGGGAATCAGAGGCAGCAAATCAAACACGGGGAATCAGAGGCGGGGAATCAGAGCTGGGGAATCAGAGGAGGGGAATCAGAGTTGGGGAATCAGAGGCGGGGAATCAGAGGCGGGGAAACAGAGGCGGTGAATCAGATATGGGGAATCAGAGGTGGGGAATCAGAGGTTGGGAATCAGAGGCAGGGAATCAGAGGCGGGGAATCAGAGTCCGGGAATCAGAGATGGGGATTCAGAGGCAGGGAATGAGATATGGGGAATCAGAGGCGGGGAATCAGAGGCGGGGAAACAGAGGTGGTGAATCAGATATGGTGAATCAGATATGGGGAATCAAAGGCGGTGAATCAGAGATGGGGAATCAGAGGCGGGGAATCAGAGGCGGGGAATCAGAGCTGGGGAATCAGAGGCGGGGAATCAGAGTTGGGGAATCAGAGGCGGGGAATCAGATATGGGGAAACAGAGGTGGGGAATCAGAGGCGGGGAAACAGAGGCGGGGAATCAGATATGGGGAATCAGAGGTGGGGAATCAGAGTACGGGAATCAGAGATGGGGATTCAGAGGCGGGGAATGAGATATGGGGAATCAGAGGCGGGGAATCAGAGGCGGGGAAACAGAGGTGGGGAATCAGATATGGGGAATCTGATATGGGGAATCAAAGGCGGTGAATCAGAGATGGGGAATCAGAGGCGGGGAATCAGAGGCGGGGTATCAGAGCTGGGGAATCAGAGGCGGGGAATCAGAGTTGGGGAATCAGAGGCGGGGAATCAGATATGGGGAAACAGAGGTGGGGAATCAGAGGTGGGGAAACAGAGGCGGGGAATCAGATATGGGGAATCAGAGGTGGGGAATCAGAGGTTGGGAATCAGAGGCAGGGAATCAGAGGCGGGGAAACAGAGGCGGGGAATCAGATATGGGGAATCAGAGGTGGCGAATCAAAGGCGGTGAATCAGAGATGGGGAATCAGAGGCGGGGAATCAGAGGCAGGGAATCAAACACGGGGAATCAGAGGCGGGGAATCAGAGCTGGGGAATCAGAGGCGGGGAATCAGAGTTGGGGAATCAGAGGCGGGGAATCAGAGGCGGGGAAACAGAGGCGGGGAATCAGATATGGGGAATCAGAGGTCGGGAATCAGAGGTTGGGAATCAGAGGCAGGGAATCAGAGGCGGGGAATCAGAGGCGGGGAATCAGAGGCAGGGAATCAGATGTGCGGAATCAGAGATGGGGAATCAAAGGCGGGGAATCAGAGTTGGGGCATCAGAGGTGGGGAATTAGAAATGGGGAAACAGAGGCGGGGAATCAGAGGCGGGGAAACAGAGGCGGGGAATCAGATATGGGGAATCAGAGGTGGGGAATCAGAGGCAGGGAATCAGATGTGCGGAATCAGAGATGGGGAATCAGAGGCAGGGAATCAGAATCAGAAGTGGGGTATCAGAGGCCGGGAATCAGAGGCCGGGAATCAGATGCCGGGAATAAGAGGCCGGGAATCAGCGGTGGGGAATCAGAGTCCGGGAATCAGAGATGGGGATTCAGAGGCGGGGAATGATATATGGGGAATCAGAGGCGGGGAATAAGAGGCGGGGAAACAGAGGTGGGGAATCAGATATAGGGAATCAGAGGTGGCGAATCAAAGGCGGTGAATCAAAGATGGGGAATCAGAGGCGGGGAAACAGAGGCGGGGAATCAGAGGTGGGGAATCAGAGGTTGGGAATCAGAGTCAGGGAATCAGAGGCGGGGAATCAGAGGCGGGGAATCAGAGGCATGGAATCAGATGTGCGGAATCAGAGATGTGGAATCAGAGGCAGGGAATCAGAGGCGGGGAATCAGAGGCGTGGAATCAGAGGCCGGGAATGAGAGGCCGGGAATCAGAGGCCGGGAATCAGAGGCCGGGAATCAGAGGTGGGGAATCAGAGGCCGGGAATCAGAGATGGGGAATCAGAGGCGGGGAATCAGCGGTGGTGAATCAGACGCGGGGATTCAGAGGTTGTAAATCAGAGATGGGGAATCAGAGGCGGGGAATCAGAGTCAGGGAATCAAACACGGGGAATCAGAGGCGGGGAATCAGAGTTGGGGAATCAGAGGCGGGGAATCAGAGGCAGGGAATCAGAGGCGGAGAATCAGAGGTTGGGAATCAGAGGCAGGGAATCAGAGGCAGGGAATCAGAGTCAGGGAATCAGAGGCGGGGAATCAGAGGTGGGGAATCAGAGGTTGGGAATCAGAGGCAGGGAATCAGAGGCATGGAATCAGATGTGCGGAATCAGAGATGTGGAATCAGAGGCAGGGAATCAGAGGCGGGGAATCAGAGGCGTGGAATCAGAGGCCGGGAATCAGAGGCCGGGAATGAGAGGCCGGGAATCAGAGGCCGGGAATCAGAGGCCGGGAATCAGAGGTGGGGAATCAGAGTCCGGGAATCAGAGATGGGGATTCAGAGGCGGGGAATCAGAGGCGGGGAAACAGAGGTGGGGAATCAGATATGGGGAATCAGTGGTGGCGAATCAAAGGCGGTAAATCAGAGATGGGGAATCAGAGGCGGGGAATCAGAGGCAGGGAATCAAACACGGGGAATCAGAGGCGGGGAATCAGAGCTGGGGAATCAGAGGCGGGGAATCAGAGTTGGGGAATCAGAGGCGGGGAATCAGATATGGGGAAACAGAGGCGGGGAATCAGAGGCGTGGAATCAGAGGCCGGGAATCAGAGGCCGGGAATGAGAGGCCGGGAATCAGAGGCCGGGAATCAGAGGCCGGGAATCAGAGGTGGGGAATCAGAGATGGGGAAGCAGAGGCGGGGAATCAGCGGTGGTGAATCAGACGCGGGGATTCAGAGGTTGTAAATCAGAGATGGGGAATCAGAGGCGGGGAATCAGAGGCGGGGAAACAGAGGTGGGGAATCAGATATGGGGAATCAGAGGTGGGGAATCAGAGGTTGGGAATCAGAGGCAGGGAATCAGAGGCGGGGAAACAGAGGCGGGGAATCAGATATGGGGAATCAGAGGTGGCGAATCAAAGGCGGTGAATCAGAGATGGGGAATCAGAGGCGGGGAATCAGAGGCAGGGAATCAAACACGGGGAATCAGAGGCGGGGAATCAGAGCTGGGGAATCAGAGGCGGGGAATCAGAGTTGGGGAATCAGAGGCGGGGAATCAGAGGCGGGGAAACAGAGGCGGGGAATCAGATATGGGGAATCAGAGGTCGGGAATCAGAGGTTGGGAATCAGAGGCAGGGAATCAGAGGCGGGGAATCAGAGGCGGGGAATCAGAGGCAGGGAATCAGATGTGCGGAATCAGAGATGGGGAATCAAAGGCGGGGAATCAGAGTTGGGGCATCAGAGGTGGGGAATTAGAAATGGGGAAACAGAGGCGGGGAATCAGAGGCGGGGAAACAGAGGCGGGGAATCAGATATGGGGAATCAGAGGTGGGGAATCAGAGGCAGGGAATCAGATGTGCGGAATCAGAGATGGGGAATCAGAGGCAGGGAATCAGAATCAGAAGCGGGGTATCAGAGGCCGGGAATCAGAGGCCGGGAATCAGATGCCGGGAATAAGAGGCCGGGAATCAGCGGTGGGGAATCAGAGTCCGGGAATCAGAGATGGGGATTCAGAGGCGGGGAATGATATATGGGGAATCAGAGGCGGGGAATAAGAGGCGGGGAAACAGAGGTGGGGAATCAGATATAGGGAATCAGAGGTGGCGAATCAAAGGCGGTGAATCAAAGATGGGGAATCAGAGGCGGGGAAACAGAGGCGGGGAATCAGAGGTGGGGAATCAGAGGTTGGGAATCAGAGTCAGGGAATCAGAGGCGGGGAATCAGAGGCGGGGAATCAGAGGCATGGAATCAGATGTGCGGAATCAGAGATGTGGAATCAGAGGCAGGGAATCAGAGGCGGGGAATCAGAGGCGTGGAATCAGAGGCCGGGAATGAGAGGCCGGGAATCAGAGGCCGGGAATCAGAGGCCGGGAATCAGAGGTGGGGAATCAGAGGCCGGGAATCAGAGATGGGGAATCAGAGGCGGGGAATCAGCGGTGGTGAATCAGACGCGGGGATTCAGAGGTTGTAAATCAGAGATGGGGAATCAGAGGCGGGGAATCAGAGTCAGGGAATCAAACACGGGGAATCAGAGGCGGGGAATCAGAGTTGGGGAATCAGAGGCGGGGAATCAGAGGCAGGGAATCAGAGGCGGAGAATCAGAGGTTGGGAATCAGAGGCAGGGAATCAGAGGCAGGGAATCAGAGTCAGGGAATCAGAGGCGGGGAATCAGAGGTGGGGAATCAGAGGTTGGGAATCAGAGGCAGGGAATCAGAGGCATGGAATCAGATGTGCGGAATCAGAGATGTGGAATCAGAGGCAGGGAATCAGAGGCGGGGAATCAGAGGCGTGGAATCAGAGGCCGGGAATCAGAGGCCGGGAATGAGAGGCCGGGAATCAGAGGCCGGGAATCAGAGGCCGGGAATCAGAGGTGGGGAATCAGAGTCCGGGAATCAGAGATGGGGATTCAGAGGCGGGGAATCAGAGGCGGGGAAACAGAGGTGGGGAATCAGATATGGGGAATCAGTGGTGGCGAATCAAAGGCGGTAAATCAGAGATGGGGAATCAGAGGCGGGGAATCAGAGGCAGGGAATCAAACACGGGGAATCAGAGGCGGGGAATCAGAGCTGGGGAATCAGAGGCGGGGAATCAGAGTTGGGGAATCAGAGGCGGGGAATCAGATATGGGGAAACAGAGGCGGGGAATCAGAGGCGTGGAATCAGAGGCCGGGAATCAGAGGCCGGGAATGAGAGGCCGGGAATCAGAGGCCGGGAATCAGAGGCCGGGAATCAGAGGTGGGGAATCAGAGATGGGGAAGCAGAGGCGGGGAATCAGCGGTGGTGAATCAGACGCGGGGATTCAGAGGTTGTAAATCAGAGATGGGGAATCAGAGGCGGGGAATCAGAGGCGGGGAAACAGAGGTGGGGAATCAGATATGGGGAATCAGAGGTGGGGAATAAGATGCGGAGAATCAGAGGCAGGGAATCAGATGCCGGGAATAAGAGGCCGGGAATCAGAGGTGGGGAATCAGAGTCCAGGAATCAGAGATGGGGATTCAGAGGCGGGGAATGAGATATTGGGAATCAGAGGCGGGGAATCAGATGCGGGGAAACAAAGGCTGTGAATCAGAGATGGGGAATCAGAGGCGCGGAATCAGAGGCAGGGAATCAAACACGGGGAATCAGAGCTGGGGAATCAGAGTCGGGGAATCAGAGTTGGGGCATCAGAGGTGGGGAATTAGAGATGGGGAAACAGAGGTGGGGAATCAGAGGCGGGGAAACAGAGGCAGGGAATCAGATATGGGGAATCAGAGGTGGGGAATCAGAGGCAGGGAATCAGATGTGCGGAATCAGAGGTGGGGAATCAGAGGCGGGGAAACAGATGTGGGGAGTCAGATATGGGGAATCAGAGGTGGGGAATAAGAGGCAGAGAATCAGAGGCAGGGAATCAGATGCCGGGAATAAGAGGCCGGGAAACAGAGGTGGGGAATCAGAGTCCGGGAATCAGAGATGGGGATTCAGAGGCGGGGATTGAGATATTGGGAATCAGATATGGGGAATCAGAGGTGGCGAATCAAAGGCGATGAATCAGAGATGGGGAATCAGATATGGGGAATCAAAGGCGGTGAATCAGAGATGGGGAATCAGAGGCGGGGAAACAGAGGCGGGGAATCAGAGCTGGGGAATTAGAGGCGGGGAATCAGAGTTGGGGAATCAGAGGCGGGGAATCAGATATGTGGAAACAGAGGTGGGGAATCATAGGCGGGGAAACAGAGGCGGGGAATCAGATATGGGGAATCAGAGGTGGCGAATCAAAGGCGGTGAATCAGATGTGCGGAATCAGAGATGGGGAATCAGAGGCAGGGAATCAGAATCAGAAGCGGGGAATCAGAGGCCGGGAATCAGAGGCCGGGTATCAGATGCCGGGAATAAGAGGCCGGGAAGCAGAGGTGGGGAATCAGAGTCCGGGAATCAGAGATGGGGATTCAGAGGCGGGGAATGAGATATGGGGAATCAGAGGCGGGGAATCAGAGGCGGGGAAACAGAGGTGGGGAATCAGATATGGGGAATCAGATATGGGGAATCAAAGGCGGTGAATCAGAGATGGGGAATCAGAGGCGGGGAAACAGAGGCGGGGATACAGAGCTGGGGAATCAGAGGCGGGGAATCAGAGTTGGGGAATCAGAGGCGGGGAATCAGATATGTGGAAACAGAGGTGGGGAATCAGAGGCGGGGAAACAGAGGCGGGGAATCAGATATGGGGAATCAGAGGTGGCGAATCAAAGGCGGTGAATCAGAGATGGGGAATCAGAGGCGGGGAATCAGAGGCAGCAAATCAAACACGGGGAATCAGAGGCGGGGAATCAGAGCTGGGGAATCAGAGGAGGGGAATCAGAGTTGGGGAATCAGAGGCGGGGAATCAGAGGCGGGGAAACAGAGGCGGTGAATCAGATATGGGGAATCAGAGGTGGGGAATCAGAGGTTGGGAATCAGAGGCAGGGAATCAGAGGCGGGGAATCAGAGTCCGGGAATCAGAGATGGGGATTCAGAGGCAGGGAATGAGATATGGGGAATCAGAGGCGGGGAATCAGAGGCGGGGAAACAGAGGTGGTGAATCAGATATGGTGAATCAGATATGGGGAATCAAAGGCGGTGAATCAGAGATGGGGAATCAGAGGCGGGGAATCAGAGGCGGGGAATCAGAGCTGGGGAATCAGAGGCGGGGAATCAGAGTTGGGGAATCAGAGGTGGGGAATCAGATATGGGGAAACAGAGGTGGGGAATCAGAGGCGGGGAAACAGAGGCGGGGAATCAGATATGGGGAATCAGAGGTGGGGAATCAGAGTACGGGAATCAGAGATGGGGATTCAGAGGCGGGGAATGAGATATGGGGAATCAGAGGCGGGGAATCAGAGGCGGGGAAACAGAGGTGGGGAATCAGATATGGGGAATCTGATATGGGGAATCAAAGGCGGTGAATCAGAGATGGGGAATCAGAGGCGGGGAATCAGAGGCGGGGTATCAGAGCTGGGGAATCAGAGGCGGGGAATCAGAGTTGGGGAATCAGAGGCGGGGAATCAGATATGGGGAAACAGAGGTGGGGAATCAGAGGTGGGGAAACAGAGGCGGGGAATCAGATATGGGGAATCAGAGGTGGGGAATCAGAGGTTGGGAATCAGAGGCAGGGAATCAGAGGCGGGGAAACAGAGGCGGGGAATCAGATATGGGGAATCAGAGGTGGCTAATCAAAGGCGGTGAATCAGAGATGGGGAATCAGAGGCGGGGAATCAGAGGCAGGGAATCAAACACGGGGAATCAGAGGCGGGGAATCAGAGCTGGGGAATCAGAGGCGGGGAATCAGAGTTGGGGAATCAGAGGCGGGGAATCAGAGGCGGGGAAACAGAGGCGGGGAATCAGATATGGGGAATCAGAGGTCGGGAATCAGAGGTTGGGAATCAGAGGCAGGGAATCAGAGGCGGGGAATCAGAGGCGGGGAATCAGAGGCAGGGAATCAGATGTGCGGAATCAGAGATGGGGAATCAAAGGCGGGGAATCAGAGTTGGGGCATCAGAGGTGGGGAATTAGAAATGGGGAAACAGAGGCGGGGAATCAGAGGCGGGGAAACAGAGGCGGGGAATCAGATATGGGGAATCAGAGGTGGGGAATCAGAGGCAGGGAATCAGATGTGCGGAATCAGAGATGGGGAATCAGAGGCAGGGAATCAGAATCAGAAGCGGGGTATCAGAGGCCGGGAATCAGAGGCCGGGAATCAGATGCCGGGAATAAGAGGCCGGGAATCAGCGGTGGGGAATCAGAGTCCGGGAATCAGAGATGGGGATTCAGAGGCGGGGAATGATATATGGGGAATCAGAGGCGGGGAATAAGAGGCGGGGAAACAGAGGTGGGGAATCAGATATAGAGAATCAGAGGTGGCGAATCAAAGGCGGTGAATCAAAGATGGGGAATCAGAGGCGGGGAAACAGAGGCGGGGAATCAGAGGTGGGGAATCAGAGGTTGGGAATCAGAGTCAGGGAATCAGAGGCGGGGAATCAGAGGCGGGGAATCAGAGGCATGGAATCAGATGTGCGGAATCAGAGATGTGGAATCAGAGGCAGGGAATCAGAGGCGGGGAATCAGAGGCGTGGAATCAGAGGCCGGGAATGAGAGGCCGGGAATCAGAGGCCGGGAATCAGAGGCCGGGAATCAGAGGTGGGGAATCAGAGGCCGGGAATCAGAGATGGGGAATCAGAGGCGGGGAATCAGCGGTGGTGAATCAGACGCGGGGATTCAGAGGTTGTAAATCAGAGATGGGGAATCAGAGGCGGGGAATCAGAGTCAGGGAATCAAACACGGGGAATCAGAGGCGGGGAATCAGAGCTGGGGAATCAGAGGCGGGGAATCAGAGTTGGGGAATCAGAGGCGGGGAATCAGAGGCAGGGAATCAGAGGCGGAGAATCAGAGGTTGGGAATCAGAGGCAGGGAATCAGAGGCAGGGAATCAGAGTCAGGGAATCAGAGGCGGGGAATCAGAGGTGGGGAATCAGAGGTTGGGAATCAGAGGCAGGGAATCAGAGGCATGGAATCAGATGTGCGGAATCAGAGATGTGGAATCAGAGGCAGGGAATCAGAGGCGGGGAATCAGAGGCGTGGAATTAGAGGCCGGGAATCAGAGGCCGGGAATGAGAGGCCGGGAATCAGAGGCCGGGAATCAGAGGCCGGGAATCAGAGGTGGGGAATCAGAGTCCGGGAATCAGAGATGGGGATTCAGAGGCGGGGAATCAGAGGCGGGGAAACAGAGGTGGGGAATCAGATATGGGGAATCAGTGGTGGCGAATCAAAGGCGGTAAATCAGAGATGGGGAATCAGAGGCGGGGAATCAGAGGCAGGGAATCAAACACGGGGAATCAGAGGCGGGGAATCAGAGCTGGGGAATCAGAGGCGGGGAATCAGAGTTGGGGAATCAGAGGCGGGGAATCAGATATGGGGAAACAGAGGCGGGGAATCAGAGGCGTGGAATCAGAGGCCGGGAATCAGAGGCCGGGAATGAGAGGCCGGGAATCAGAGGCCGGGAATCAGAGGCCGGGAATCAGAGGTGGGGAATCAGAGATGGGGAAGCAGAGGCGGGGAATCAGCGGTGGTGAATCAGACGCGGGGATTCAGAGGTTGTAAATCAGAGATGGGGAATCAGAGGCGGGGAATCAGAGGCGGGGAAACAGAGGTGGGGAATCAGATATGGGGAATCAGAGGTGGGGAATAAGATGCGGAGAATCAGAGGCAGGGAATCAGATGCCGGGAATAAGAGGCCGGGAATCAGAGGTGGGGAATCAGAGTCCAGGAATCAGAGATGGGGATTCAGAGGCGGGGAATGAGATATTGGGAATCAGAGGCGGGGAATCAGATGCGGGGAAACAAAGGCTGTGAATCAGAGATGGGGAATCAGAGGCGCGGAATCAGAGGCAGGGAATCAAACACGGGGAATCAGAGCTGGGGAATCAGAGTCGGGGAATCAGAGTTGGGGCATCAGAGGTGGGGAATTAGAGATGGGGAAACAGAGGTGGGGAATCAGAGGCGGGGAAACAGAGGCAGGGAATCAGATATGGGGAATCAGAGGTGGGGAATCAGAGGCAGGGAATCAGATGTGCGGAATCAGATGTGGGGAATCAGAGGCGGGGAAACAGATGTGGGGAGTCAGATATGGGGAATCAGAGGTGGGGAATAAGAGGCAGAGAATCAGAGGCAGGGAATCAGATGCCGGGAATAAGAGGCCGGGAAACAGAGGTGGGGAATCAGAGTCCGGGAATCAGAGATGGGGATTCAGAGGCGGGGATTGAGATATTGGGAATCAGATATGGGGAATCAGAGGTGGCGAATCAAAGGCGATGAATCAGAGATGGGGAATCAGATATGGGGAATCAAAGGCGGTGAATCAGAGATGGGGAATCAGAGGCGGGGAAACAGAGGCGGGGAATCAGAGCTGGGGAATTAGAGGCGGGGAATCAGAGTTGGGGAATCAGAGGCGGGGAATCAGATATGTGGAAACAGAGGTGGGGAATCATAGGCGGGGAAACAGAGGCGGGGAATCAGATATGGGGAATCAGAGGTGGCGAATCAAAGGCGGTGAATCAGATGTGCGGAATCAGAGATGGGGAATCAGAGGCAGGGAATCAGAATCAGAAGCGGGGAATCAGAGGCCGGGAATCAGAGGCCGGGTATCAGATGCCGGGAATAAGAGGCCGGGAAGCAGAGGTGGGGAATCAGAGTCCGGGAATCAGAGATGGGGATTCAGAGGCGGGGAATGAGATATGGGGAATCAGAGGCGGGGAATCAGAGGCGGGGAAACAGAGGTGGGGAATCAGATATGGGGAATCAGATATGGGGAATCAAAGGCGGTGAATCAGAGATGGGGAATCAGAGGCGGGGAAACAGAGGCGGGGATACAGAGCTGGGGAATCAGAGGCGGGGAATCAGAGTTGGGGAATCAGAGGCGGGGAATCAGATATGTGGAAACAGAGGTGGGGAATCAGAGGCGGGGAAACAGAGGCGGGGAATCAGATATGGGGAATCAGAGGTGGCGAATCAAAGGCGGTGAATCAGAGATGGGGAATCAGAGGCGGGGAATCAGAGGCAGCAAATCAAACACGGGGAATCAGAGGCGGGGAATCAGAGCTGGGGAATCAGAGGAGGGGAATCAGAGTTGGGGAATCAGAGGCGGGGAATCAGAGGCGGGGAAACAGAGGCGGTGAATCAGATATGGGGAATCAGAGGTGGGGAATCAGAGGTTGGGAATCAGAGGCAGGGAATCAGAGGCGGGGAATCAGAGTCCGGGAATCAGAGATGGGGATTCAGAGGCAGGGAATGAGATATGGGGAATCAGAGGCGGGGAATCAGAGGCGGGGAAACAGAGGTGGTGAATCAGATATGGTGAATCAGATATGGGGAATCAAAGGCGGTGAATCAGAGATGGGGAATCAGAGGCGGGGAATCAGAGGCGGGGAATCAGAGCTGGGGAATCAGAGGCGGGGAATCAGAGTTGGGGAATCAGAGGTGGGGAATCAGATATGGGGAAACAGAGGTGGGGAATCAGAGGCGGGGAAACAGAGGCGGGGAATCAGATATGGGGAATCAGAGGTGGGGAATCAGAGTACGGGAATCAGAGATGGGGATTCAGAGGCGGGGAATGAGATATGGGGAATCAGAGGCGGGGAATCAGAGGCGGGGAAACAGAGGTGGGGAATCAGATATGGGGAATCTGATATGGGGAATCAAAGGCGGTGAATCAGAGATGGGGAATCAGAGGCGGGGAATCAGAGGCGGGGTATCAGAGCTGGGGAATCAGAGGCGGGGAATCAGAGTTGGGGAATCAGAGGCGGGGAATCAGATATGGGGAAACAGAGGTGGGGAATCAGAGGTGGGGAAACAGAGGCGGGGAATCAGATATGGGGAATCAGAGGTGGGGAATCAGAGGTTGGGAATCAGAGGCAGGGAATCAGAGGCGGGGAAACAGAGGCGGGGAATCAGATATGGGGAATCAGAGGTGGCTAATCAAAGGCGGTGAATCAGAGATGGGGAATCAGAGGCGGGGAATCAGAGGCAGGGAATCAAACACGGGGAATCAGAGGCGGGGAATCAGAGCTGGGGAATCAGAGGCGGGGAATCAGAGTTGGGGAATCAGAGGCGGGGAATCAGAGGCGGGGAAACAGAGGCGGGGAATCAGATATGGGGAATCAGAGGTCGGGAATCAGAGGTTGGGAATCAGAGGCAGGGAATCAGAGGCGGGGAATCAGAGGCGGGGAATCAGAGGCAGGGAATCAGATGTGCGGAATCAGAGATGGGGAATCAAAGGCGGGGAATCAGAGTTGGGGCATCAGAGGTGGGGAATTAGAAATGGGGAAACAGAGGCGGGGAATCAGAGGCGGGGAAACAGAGGCGGGGAATCAGATATGGGGAATCAGAGGTGGGGAATCAGAGGCAGGGAATCAGATGTGCGGAATCAGAGATGGGGAATCAGAGGCAGGGAATCAGAATCAGAAGCGGGGAATCAGAGGCCGGGAATCAGAGGCCGGGAATCAGATGCCGGGAATAAGAGGCCGGGAATCAGCGGTGGGGAATCAGAGTCCGGGAATCAGAGATGGGGATTCAGAGGCGGGGAATGATATATGGGGAATCAGAGGCGGGGAATAAGAGGCGGGGAAACAGAGGTGGGGAATCAGATATAGGGAATCAGAGGTGGCGAATCAAAGGCGGTGAATCAAAGATGGGGAATCAGAGGCGGGGAATCAGAGGCGGGGAATCAGAGGTGGGGAATCAGAGGTTGGGAATCAGAGTCAGGGAATCAGAGGCGGGGAATCAGAGGCGGGGAATCAGAGGCATGGAATCAGATGTGCGGAATCAGAGATGTGGAATCAGAGGCAGGGAATCAGAGGCGGGGAATCAGAGGCGTGGAATCAGAGGCCGGGAATGAGAGGCCGGGAATCAGAGGCCGGGAATCAGAGGCC
The DNA here is from genome assembly GCF_036971445.1 of Narcine bancroftii. NCBI lineage: Eukaryota > Metazoa > Chordata > Chondrichthyes > Torpediniformes > Narcinidae > Narcine > Narcine bancroftii. The sequence goes on from NC_091474.1 coordinate 59,267,752, forward strand.
GGGAATCAGAGGTGGGGAATCAGAGGCCGGGAATCAGAGATGGGGAATCAGAGGCGGGGAATCAGCGGTGGTGAATCAGACGCGGGGATTCAGAGGTTGTAAATCAGAGATGGGGAATCAGAGGCGGGGAATCAGAGTCAGGGAATCAAACACGGGGAATCAGAGGCGGGGAATCAGAGCTGGGGAATCAGAGGCGGGGAATCAGAGTTGGGGAATCAGAGGCGGGGAATCAGAGGCAGGGAATCAGAGGCGGAGAATCAGAGGTTGGGAATCAGAGGCAGGGAATCAGAGGCAGGGAATCAGAGTCAGGGAATCAGAGGCGGGGAATCAGAGGTGGGGAATCAGAGGTTGGGAATCAGAGGCAGGGAATCAGAGGCATGGAATCAGATGTGCGGAATCAGAGATGTGGAATCAGAGGCAGGGAATCAGAGGCGGGGAATCAGAGGCGTGGAATCAGAGGCCGGGAATCAGAGGCCGGGAATGAGAGGCCGGGAATCAGAGGCCGGGAATCAGAGGCCGGGAATCAGAGGTGGGGAATCAGAGGCCGGGAATCAGAGATGGGGAATCAGAGGCGGGGAATCAGCGGTGGTGAATCAGACGCGGGGATTCAGAGGTTGTAAATCAGAGATGGGGAATCAGAGGCGGGGAATCAGAGGCGGGGAAACAGAGGTGGGGAATCAGATATGGGGAATCAGAGGTGGGGAATAAGATGCGGAGAATCAGAGGCAGGGAATCAGATGCCGGGAATAAGAGGCCGGGAATCAGAGGTGGGGAATCAGAGTCCAGGAATCAGAGATGGGGATTCAGAGGCGGGGAATGAGATATTGGGAATCAGAGGCGGGGAATCAGAGGCGGGGAAACAAAGGCTGTGAATCAGAGATGGGGAATCAGAGGCGCGGAATCAGAGGCAGGGAATCAAACACGGGGAATCAGAGCTGGGGAATCAGAGTCGGGGAATCAGAGTTGGGGCATCAGAGGTGGGGAATTAGATATGGGGAAACAGAGGTGGGGAATCAGAGGCGGGGAAACAGAGGCGGGGAATCAGATATGGGGAATCAGAGGTGGGGAATCAGAGGCAGGGAATCAGATGTGCGGAATCAGAGGTGGGGAATCAGAGGCGGGGAAACAGATGTGGGGAGTCAGATATGGGGAATCAGAGGTGGGGAATAAGAGGCAGAGAATCAGAGGCAGGGAATCAGATGCCGGGAATAAGAGGCCGGGAAACAGAGGTGGGGAATCAGAGTCCGGGAATCAGAGATGGGGATTCAGAGGCGGGGATTGAGATATTGGGAATCAGATATGGGGAATCAGAGGTGGCGAATCAAAGGCGATGAATCAGAGATGGGGAATCAGAGGCGGGGAATCAGAGGCAGGGAATCAAACACGGGGAATCAGAGCTGGGGATTCAAAGTCGGGGAATCAGAGTTGGGGCGTCAGAGGTGGGGAATTAGATATGGGGAAACAGAGGTGGGGAATCAGAGGCGGGGAAACAGAGGCGGGGAATCAGATATGGGGAATCAGAGGTGGGGAATCAGAGGCAGGGAATCAGATGTGCGGAATCAGAGATGGGGAATCAGAGGCAGGGAATCAGAATCAGAAGCGGGGAATCAGAGGCCGGGAATCAGAGGCCGGGAATCAGATGCCGGGAATAAGAGGCCGGGAAGCAGAGGTGGGGAATCAGAGTCCGGGAATCAGAGATGGGGATTCAGAGGCGGGGAATGAGATATGGGGAATCAGAGGCGGGAAATCAGAGGCGGGGAAACAGAAGTGGGGAATCAGATATGGGGAATCAGATATGGGGAATCAAAGGCGGTGAATCAGAGATGGGGAATGAGAGGCGGGGAAACAGAGGCGGGGAATCAGAGCTGGGGAATCAGAGGCGGGGAATCAGATGCCGGGAATAAGAGGCCGGGAAACAAAGGTGGGGAATCAGAGTCCGGGAATCAGAGATGGGGATTCAGAGGCGGGGATTGAGATATTGGGAATCAGATATGGGGAATCAGAGGTGGCGAATCAAAGGCGATGAATCAGAGATGGGGAATCAGATATGGGGAATCAAAGGCGGTGAATCAGAGATGGGGAATCAGAGGCGGGGAAACAGAGGCGGGGAATCAGAGCTGGGGAATTAGAGGCGGGGAATCAGAGTTGGGGAATCAGAGGCGGGGAATCAGATATGTGGAAACAGAGGTGGGGAATCATAGGCGGGGAAACAGAGGCGGGGAATCAGATATGGGGAATCAGAGGTGGCGAATCAAAGGCGGTGAATCAGATGTGCGGAATCAGAGATGGGGAATCAGAGGCAGGGAATCAGAATCAGAAGCGGGGAATCAGAGGCCGGGAATCAGAGGCCGGGTATCAGATGCCGGGAATAAGAGGCCGGGAAGCAGAGGTGGGGAATCAGAGTCCGGGAATCAGAGATGGGGATTCAGAGGCGGGGAATGAGATATGGGGAATCAGAGGCGGGGAATCAGAGGCGGGGAAACAGAGGTGGGGAATCAGATATGGGGAATCAGATATGGGGAATCAAAGGCGGTGAATCAGAGATGGGGAATCAGAGGCGGGGAAACAGAGGCGGGGATTCAGAGCTGGGGAATCAGAGGCGGGGAATCAGAGTTGGGGAATCAGAGGCGGGGAATCAGATATGTGGAAACAGAGGTGGGGAATCAGAGGCGGGGAAACAGAGGCGGGGAATCAGATATGGGGAATCAGAGGGTGCGAATCAAAGGCGGTGAATCAGAGATGGGGAATCAGAGGCGGGGAATCAGAGGCAGCAAATCAAACACGGGGAATCAGAGGCGGGGAATCAGAGCTGGGGAATCAGAGGAGGGGAATCAGAGTTGGGGAATCAGAGGCGGGGAATCAGAGGCGGGGAAACAGAGGCGGTGAATCAGATATGGGGAATCAGAGGTGGGGAATCAGAGGTTGGGAATCAGAGGCAGGGAATCAGAGGCGGGGAATCAGAGTCCGGGAATCAGAGATGGGGATTCAGAGGCAGGGAATGAGATATGGGGAATCAGAGGCGGGGAATCAGAGGCGGGGAAACAGAGGTGGTGAATCAGATATGGTGAATCAGATATGGGGAATCAAAGGCGGTGAATCAGAGATGGGGAATCAGAGGCGGGGAATCAGAGGCGGGGAATCAGAGCTGGGGAATCAGAGGCGGGGAATCAGAGTTGGGGAATCAGAGGCGGGGAATCAGATATGGGGAAACAGAGGTGGGGAATCAGAGGCGGGGAAACAGAGGCGGGGAATCAGATATGGGGAATCAGAGGTGGGGAATCAGAGTACGGGAATCAGAGATGGGGATTCAGAGGCGGGGAATGAGATATGGGGAATCAGAGGCGGGGAATCAGAGGCGGGGAAACAGAGGTGGGGAATCAGATATGGGGAATCTGATATGGGGAATCAAAGGCGGTGAATCAGAGATGGGGAATCAGAGGCGGGGAATCAGAGGCGGGGTATCAGAGCTGGGGAATCAGAGGCGGGGAATCAGAGTTGGGGAATCAGAGGCGGGGAATCAGATATGGGGAAACAGAGGTGGGGAATCAGAGGTGGGGAAACAGAGGCGGGGAATCAGATATGGGGAATCAGAGGTGGGGAATCAGAGGTTGGGAATCAGAGGCAGGGAATCAGAGGCGGGGAAACAGAGGCGGGGAATCAGATATGGGGAATCAGAGGTGGCGAATCAAAGGCGGTGAATCAGAGATGGGGAATCAGAGGCGGGGAATCAGAGGCAGGGAATCAAACACGGGGAATCAGAGGCGGGGAATCAGAGCTGGGGAATCAGAGGCGGGGAATCAGAGTTGGGGAATCAGAGGCGGGGAATCAGAGGCGGGGAAACAGAGGCGGGGAATCAGATATGGGGAATCAGAGGTCGGGAATCAGAGGTTGGGAATCAGAGGCAGGGAATCAGAGGCGGGGAATCAGAGGCGGGGAATCAGAGGCAGGGAATCAGATGTGCGGAATCAGAGATGGGGAATCAAAGGCGGGGAATCAGAGTTGGGGCATCAGAGGTGGGGAATTAGAAATGGGGAAACAGAGGCGGGGAATCAGAGGCGGGGAAACAGAGGCGGGGAATCAGATATGGGGAATCAGAGGTGGGGAATCAGAGGCAGGGAATCAGATGTGCGGAATCAGAGATGGGGAATCAGAGGCAGGGAATCAGAATCAGAAGCGGGGAATCAGAGGCCGGGAATCAGAGGCCGGGAATCAGATGCCGGGAATAAGAGGCCGGGAATCAGCGGTGGGGAATCAGAGTCCGGGAATCAGAGATGGGGATTCAGAGGCGGGGAATGATATATGGGGAATCAGAGGCGGGGAATAAGAGGCGGGGAAACAGAGGTGGGGAATCAGATATAGGGAATCAGAGGTGGCGAATCAAAGGCGGTGAATCAAAGATGGGGAATCAGAGGCGGGGAATCAGAGGCGGGGAATCAGAGGTGGGGAATCAGAGGTTGGGAATCAGAGTCAGGGAATCAGAGGCGGGGAATCAGAGGCGGGGAATCAGAGGCATGGAATCAGATGTGCGGAATCAGAGATGTGGAATCAGAGGCAGGGAATCAGAGGCGGGGAATCAGAGGCGTGGAATCAGAGGCCGGGAATGAGAGGCCGGGAATCAGAGGCCGGGAATCAGAGGCCGGGAATCAGAGGTGGGGAATCAGAGGCCGGGAATCAGAGATGGGGAATCAGAGGCGGGGAATCAGCGGTGGTGAATCAGACGCGGGGATTCAGAGGTTGTAAATCAGAGATGGGGAATCAGAGGCGGGGAATCAGAGTCAGGGAATCAAACACGGGGAATTAGAGGCGGGGAATCAGAGCTGGGGAATCAGAGGCGGGGAATCAGAGTTGGGGAATCAGAGGCGGGGAATCAGAGGCAGGGAATCAGAGGCGGAGAATCAGAGGTTGGGAATCAGAGGCAGGGAATCAGAGGCAGGGAATCAGAGTCAGGGAATCAGAGGCGGGGAATCAGAGGTGGGGAATCAGAGGTTGGGAATCAGAGGCAGGGAATCAGAGGCATGGAATCAGATGTGCGGAATCAGAGATGTGGAATCAGAGGCAGGGAATCGGAGGCGGGGAATCAGAGGCGTGGAATCAGAGGCCGGGAATCAGAGGCCGGGAATGAGAGGCCGGGAATCAGAGGCCGGGAATCAGAGGCCGGGAATCAGAGGTGGGGAATCAGAGTCCGGGAATCAGAGATGGGGATTCAGAGGCGGGGAATCAGAGGCGGGGAAACAGAGGTGGGGAATCAGATATGGGGAATCAGTGGTGGCGAATCAAAGGCGGTAAATCAGAGATGGGGAATCAGAGGCGGGGAATCAGAGGCAGGGAATCAAACACGGGGAATCAGAGGCGGGGAATCAGAGCTGGGGAATCAGAGGCGGGGAATCAGAGTTGGGGAATCAGAGGCGGGGAATCAGATATGGGGAAACAGAGGCGGGGAATCAGAGGCGTGGAATCAGAGGCCGGGAATCAGAGGCCGGGAATGAGAGGCCGGGAATCAGAGGCCGGGAATCAGAGGCCGGGAATCAGAGGTGGGGAATCAGAGATGGGGAATCAGAGGCGGGGAATCAGCGGTGGTGAATCAGACGCGGGGATTCAGAGGTTGTAAATCAGAGATGGGGAATCAGAGGCGGGGAATCAGAGGCGGGGAAACAGAGGTGGGGAATCAGATATGGGGAATCAGAGGTGGGGAATAAGATGCGGAGAATCAGAGGCAGGGAATCAGATGCCGGGAATAAGAGGCCGGGAATCAGAGGTGGGGAATCAGAGTCCAGGAATCAGAGATGGGGATTCAGAGGCGGGGAATGAGATATTGGGAATCAGAGGCGGGGAATCAGATGCGGGGAAACAAAGGCTGTGAATCAGAGATGGGGAATCAGAGGCGCGGAATCAGAGGCAGGGAATCAAACACGGGGAATCAGAGCTGGGGAATCAGAGTCGGGGAATCAGAGTTGGGGCATCAGAGGTGGGGAATTAGAGATGGGGAAACAGAGGTGGGGAATCAGAGGCGGGGAAACAGAGGCGGGGAATCAGATATGATGAATCAGAGGTGGGGAATCAGAGGCAGGGAATCAGATGTGCGGAATCAGAGGTGGGGAATCAGAGGCGGGGAAACAGATGTGGGGAGTCAGATATGGGGAATCAGAGGTGGGGAATAAGAGGCAGAGAATCAGAGGCAGGGAATCAGATGCCGGGAATAAGAGGCCGGGAAACAGAGGTGGGGAATCAGAGTCCGGGAATCAGAGATGGGGATTCAGAGGCGGGGATTGAGATATTGGGAATCAGATATGGGGAATCAGAGGTGGCGAATCAAAGGCGATGAATCAGAGATGGGGAATCAGATATGGGGAATCAAAGGCGGTGAATCAGAGATGGGGAATCAGAGGCGGGGAAACAGAGGCGGGGAATCAGAGCTGGGGAATTAGAGGCGGGGAATCAGAGTTGGGGAATCAGAGGCGGGGAATCAGATATGTGGAAACAGAGGTGGGGAATCATAGGCGGGGAAACAGAGGCGGGGAATCAGATATGGGGAATCAGAGGTGGCGAATCAAAGGCGGTGAATCAGATGTGCGGAATCAGAGATGGGGAATCAGAGGCAGGGAATCAGAATCAGAAGCGGGGAATCAGAGGCCGGGAATCAGAGGCCGGGTATCAGATGCCGGGAATAAGAGGCCGGGAAGCAGAGGTGGGGAATCAGAGTCCGGGAATCAGAGATGGGGATTCAGAGGCGGGGAATGAGATATGGGGAATCAGAGGCGGGGAATCAGAGGCGGGGAAACAGAGGTGGGGAATCAGATATGGGGAATCAGATATGGGGAATCAAAGGCGGTGAATCAGAGATGGGGAATCAGAGGCGGGGAAACAGAGGCGGGGATTCAGAGCTGGGGAATCAGAGGCGGGGAATCAGAGTTGGGGAATCAGAGGCGGGGAATCAGATATGTGGAAACAGAGGTGGGGAATCAGAGGCGGGGAAACAGAGGCGGGGAATCAGATATGGGGAATCAGAGGTGGCGAATCAAAGGCGGTGAATCAGAGATGGGGAATCAGAGGCGGGGAATCAGAGGCAGCAAATCAAACACGGGGAATCAGAGGCGGGGAATCAGAGCTGGGGAATCAGAGGAGGGGAATCAGAGTTGGGGAATCAGAGGCGGGGAATCAGAGGCGGGGAAACAGAGGCGGTGAATCAGATATGGGGAATCAGAGGTGGGGAATCAGAGGTTGGGAATCAGAGGCAGGGAATCAGAGGCGGGGAATCAGAGTCCGGGAATCAGAGATGGGGATTCAGAGGCAGGGAATGAGATATGGGGAATCAGAGGCGGGGAATCAGAGGCGGGGAAACAGAGGTGGTGAATCAGATATGGTGAATCAGATATGGGGAATCAAAGGCGGTGAATCAGAGATGGGGAATCAGAGGCGGGGAATCAGAGGCGGGGAATCAGAGCTGGGGAATCAGAGGCGGGGAATCAGAGTTGGGGAATCAGAGGCGGGGAATCAGATATGGGGAAACAGAGGTGGGGAATCAGAGGTGGGGAAACAGAGGCGGGGAATCAGATATGGGGAATCAGAGGTGGGGAATCAGAGTACGGGAATCAGAGATGGGGATTCAGAGGCGGGGAATGAGATATGGGGAATCAGAGGCGGGGAATCAGAGGCGGGGAAACAGAGGTGGGGAATCAGATATGGGGAATCTGATATGGGGAATCAAAGGCGGTGAATCAGAAATGGGGAATCAGAGGCGGGGAATCAGAGGCGGGGTATCAGAGCTGGGGAATCAGAGGCGGGGAATCAGAGTTGGGGAATCAGAGGCGGGGAATCAGATATGGGGAAACAGAGGTGGGGAATCAGAGGTGGGGAAACAGAGGCGGGGAATCAGATATGGGGAATCAGAGGTGGGGAATCAGAGGTTGGGAATCAGAGGCAGGGAATCAGAGGCGGGGAAACAGAGGCGGGGAATCAGATATGGGGAATCAGAGGTGTCGAATCAAAGGCGGTGAATCAGAGATGGGGAATCAGAGGCGGGGAATCAGAGGCAGGGAATCAAACACGGGGAATCAGAGGCGGGGAATCAGAGCTGGGGAATCAGAGGCGGGGAATCAGAGTTGGGGAATCAGAGGCGGGGAATCAGAGGCGGGGAAACAGAGGCGGGGAATCAGATATGGGGAATCAGAGGTCGGGAATCAGAGGTTGGGAATCAGAGGCAGGGAATCAGAGGCGGGGAATCAGAGGCGGGGAATCAGAGGCAGGGAATCAGATGTGCGGAATCAGAGATGGGGAATCAAAGGCGGGGAATCAGAGTTGGGGCATCAGAGGTGGGGAATTAGAAATGGGGAAACAGAGGCGGGGAATCAGAGGCGGGGAAACAGAGGCGGGGAATCAGATATGGGGAATCAGAGGTGGGGAATCAGAGGCAGGGAATCAGATGTGCGGAATCAGAGATGGGGAATCAGAGGCAGGGAATCAGAATCAGAAGCGGGGAATCAGAGGCCGGGAATCAGAGGCCGGGAATCAGATGCCGGGAATAAGAGGCCGGGAATCAGCGGTGGGGAATCAGAGTCCGGGAATCAGAGATGGGGATTCAGAGGCGGGGAATGATATATGGGGAATCAGAGGCGGGGAATAAGAGGCGGGGAAACAGAGGTGGGGAATCAGATATAGGGAATCAGAGGTGGCGAATCAAAGGCGGTGAATCAAAGATGGGGAATCAGAGGCGGGGAATCAGAGGCGGGGAATCAGAGGTGGGGAATCAGAGGTTGGGAATCAGAGTCAGGGAATCAGAGGCGGGGAATCAGAGGCGGGGAATCAGAGGCATGGAATCAGATGTGCGGAATCAGAGATGTGGAATCAGAGTCAGGGAATCAGAGGCGGGGAATCAGAGGCGTGGAATCAGAGGCCGGGAATGAGAGGCCGGGAATCAGAGGCCGGGAATCAGAGGCCGGGAATCAGAGGTGGGGAATCAGAGGCCGGGAATCAGAGATGGGGAATCAGAGGCGGGGAATCAGCGGTGGTGAATCAGACGCGGGGATTCAGAGGTTGTAAATCAGAGATGGGGAATCAGAGGCGGGGAATCAGAGTCAGGGAATCAAACACGGGGAATCAGAGGCGGGGAATCAGAGCTGGGGAATCAGAGGCGGGGAATCAGAGTTGGGGAATCAGAGGCGGGGAATCAGAGGCAGGGAATCAGAGGCGGAGAATCAGATGTTGGGAATCAGAGGCAGGGAATCAGAGGCAGGGAATCAGAGTCAGGGAATCAGAGGCGGGGAATCAGAGGTGGGGAATCAGAGGTTGGGAATCAGAGGCAGGGAATCAGAGGCATGGAATCAGATGTGCGGAATCAGAGATGTGGAATCAGAGGCAGGGAATCAGAGGCGGGGAATCAGAGGCGTGGAATCAGAGGCCGGGAATCAGAGGCCGGGAATGAGAGGCCGGGAATCAGAGGCCGGGAATCAGAGGCCGGGAATCAGAGGTGGGGAATCAGAGGCCGGGAATCAGAGATGGGGAATCAGAGGCGGGGAATCAGCGGTGGTGAATCAGACGCGGGGATTCAGAGGTTGTAAATCAGAGATGGGGAATCAGAGGCGGGGAATCAGAGGCGGGGAAACAGAGGTGGGGAATCAGATATGGGGAATCAGAGGTGGGGAATAAGATGCGGAGAATCAGAGGCAGGGAATCAGATGCCGGGAATAAGAGGCCGGGAATCAGAGGTGGGGAATCAGAGTCCAGGAATCAGAGATGGGGATTCAGAGGCGGGGAATGAGATATTGGGAATCAGAGGCGGGGAAACAAAGGCTGTGAATCAGAGATGGGGAATCAGAGGCGCGGAATCAGAGGCAGGGAATCAAACACGGGGAATCAGAGCTGGGGAATCAGAGTCGGGGAATCAGAGTTGGGGCATCAGAGGTGGGGAATTAGATATGGGGAAACAGAGGTGGGGAATCAGAGGCGGGGAAACAGAGGCGGGGAATCAGATATGGGGAATCAGAGGTGGGGAATCAGAGGCAGGGAATCAGATGTGCGGAATCAGAGGTGGGGAATCAGAGGCGGGGAAACAGATGTGGGGAGTCAGATATGGGGAATCAGAGGTGGGGAATAAGAGGCAGAGAATCAGAGGCAGGGAATCAGATGCCGGGAATAAGAGGCCGGGAAACAGAGGTGGGGAATCAGAGTCCGGGAATCAGAGATGGGGATTCAGAGGCGGGGATTGAGATATTGGGAATCAGATATGGGGAATCAGAGGTGGCGAATCAAAGGCGATGAATCAGAGATGGGGAATCAGAGGCGGGGAATCAGAGGCAGGGAATCAAACACGGGGAATCAGAGCTGGGGATTCAAAGTCGGGGAATCAGAGTTGGGGCGTCAGAGGTGGGGAATTAGATATGGGGAAACAGAGGTGGGGAATCAGAGGCGGGGAAACAGAGGCGGGGAATCAGATATGGGGAATCAGAGGTGGGGAATCAGAGGCAGGGAATCAGATGTGCGGAATCAGAGATGGGGAATCAGAGGCAGGGAATCAGAATCAGAAGCGGGGAATCAGAGGCCGGGAATCAGAGGCCGGGAATCAGATGCCGGGAATAAGAGGCCGGGAAGCAGAGGTGGGGAATCAGAGTCCGGGAATCAGAGATGGGGATTCAGAGGCGGGGAATGAGATATGGGGAATCAGAGGCGGGAAATCAGAGGCGGGGAAACAGAAGTGGGGAATCAGATATGGGGAATCAGATATGGGGAATCAAAGGCGGTGAATCAGAGATGGGGAATGAGAGGCGGGGAAACAGAGGCGGGGAATCAGAGCTGGGGAATCAGAGGCGGGGAATCAGTGTTGGGGAATCAGAGGCGGGGAATCAGATATGTGGAAACAGAGGTGGGGAATCAGAGGCGGGGAAACAGAGGCGGGGAATCAGATATGGGGAATCAGAGGTGGCGAATCAAAGGCGGTGAATCAGAGATGGGGTATCAGAGGCGGGGAATCAGAGGCAGCGAATCAAACACGGGGAATCAGAGGCGGGGAATCAGAGCTGGGGAATCAGAGGCGGGGAATCAGAGTTGGGGAATCAGAGGCGGGGAATCGGAGGCGGGGAAACAGAGGCGGTGAATCAGATATGGGGAATCAGAGGTGGGGAATCAGAGGTTCGGAATCAGAGGCAGGGAATCAGAGGCGGGGAATCAGAGTCCGGGAATCAGAGATGGGGATTCAGAGGCAGGGAATGAGATATGGGGAATCAGAGGCGGGGAAACAGAGGCGGGGAATCAGATATGGGGAATCAGAAGTGGCGAATCAAAGGCGGTGAATCAGAGATGGGGAATCAGAGGCGGGGAATCAGAGGCAGGGAATCAAACACGGGGAATCATAGGCGGGGAATCAGAGCTGGGGAATCAGAGGCGGGGAATCAGAGTTGGCGAATCAGAGGCGGGGAATCAGAGGCGGGGATACAGAGGCGGGGAATCAGATATGGGGAATCAGAGGTCGGGAATCAGAGGTTGGGAATCAGAGGCAGGGAATCAGAGGCGGGGAATCAGAGGCGGGGAATCAGAGGCAGGGAATCAGATGTGCGGAATCAGAGATGGGGAATCAAAGGCGGGGAATCAGAGTTGGGGCATCAGAGGTGGGGAATTAGAAATGGGGAAACAGAGGCGGGGAATCAGAGGCGGGGAAACAGAGGCGGGGAATCAGATATGGGGAATCAGAGGTGGGGAATCAGAGGCAGGGAATCAGATGTGCGGAATCAGAGATGGGGAATCAGAGGCAGGGAATCAGAATCAGAAGCGGGGAATCAGAGGCCGGGAATCAGAGGCCGGGAATCAGATGCCGGGAATAAGAGGCCGGGAATCAGCGGTGGGGAATCAGAGTCCGGGAATCAGAGATGGGGATTCAGAGGCGGGGAATGATATATGGGGAATCAGAGGCGGGGAATCAGAGGCGGGGAAACAGAGGTGGGGAATCAGATATAGGGAATCAGAGGTGGCGAATCAAAGGCGGTGAATCAAAGATGGGGAATCAGAGGCGGGGAATCAGAGGCGGGGAATCAGAGGTGGGGAATCAGAGGTTGGGAATCAGAGTCAGGGAATCAGAGGCGGGGAATCAGAGGCGGGGAATCAGAGGCATGGAATCAGATGTGCGGAATCAGAGATGTGGAATCAGAGGCAGGGAATCAGAGGCGGGGAATCAGAGGCGTGGAATCAGAGGCCGGGAATGAGAGGCCGGGAATCAGAGGCCGGGAATCAGAGGCCGGGAATCAGAGGTGGGGAATCAGAGGCCGGGAATCAGAGATGGGGAATCAGAGGCGGGGAATCAGCGGTGGTGAATCAGACGCGGGGATTCAGAGGTTGTAAATCAGAGATGGGGAATCAGAGGCGGGGAATCAGAGTCAGGGAATCAAACACGGGGAATCAGAGGCGGGGAATCAGAGCTGGGGAATCAGAGGCGGGGAATCAGAGTTGGGGAATCAGAGGCGGGGAATCAGAGGCAGGGAATCAGAGGCGGAGAATCAGAGGTTGGGAATCAGAGGCAGGGAATCAGAGGCAGGGAATCAGAGGCAGGGAATCAGAGGCGGGGAATCAGAGGTGGGGAATCAGAGGTTGGGAATCAGAGGCAGGGAATCAGAGGCATGGAATCAGATGTGCTAAATCAGAGATGTGGAATCAGAGGCAGGGAATCAGAGGCGGGGAATCAGAGGCGTGGAATCAGAGGCCGGGAATCAGAGGCCGGGAATGAGAGGCCGGGAATCAGAGGCCGGGAATCAGAGGCCGGGAATCAGAGGTGGGGAATCAGAGGCCGGGAATCAGAGATGGGGAATCAGAGGCGGGGAATCAGCGGTGGTGAATCAGACGCGGGGATTCAGAGGTTGTAAATCAGAGATGGGGAATCAGAGGCGGGGAATCAGAGGCGGGGAAACAGAGGTGGGGAATCAGATATGGGGAATCAGAGGTGGGGAATAAGATGCGGAGAATCAGAGGCAGGGAATCAGATGCCGGGAATAAGAGGCCGGGAATCAGAGGTGGGGAATCAGAGTCCAGGAATCAGAGATGGGGATTCAGAGGCGGGGAATGAGATATTGGGAATCAGAGGCAGGGAATCAGAGGCGGGGAAACAAAGGCTGTGAATCAGAGATGGGGAATCAGAGGCGCGGAATCAGAGGCAGGGAATCAAACACGGGGAATCAGAGCTGGGGAATCAGAGTCGGGGAATCAGAGTTGGGGCATCAGAGGTGGGGAATTAGATATGGGGAAACAGAGGTGGGGAATCAGAGGCGGGGAAACAGAGGCGGGGAATCAGATATGGGGAATCAGAGGTGGGGAATCAGAGGCAGGGAATCAGATGTGCGGAATCAGAGGTGGGGAATCAGAGGCGGGGAAACAGATGTGGGGAGTCAGATATGGGGAATCAGAGGTGGGGAATAAGAGGCAGAGAATCAGAGGCAGGGAATCAGATGCCGGGAATAAGAGGCCGGGAAACAGAGGTGGGGAATCAGAGTCCGGGAATCAGAGATGGGGATTCAGAGGCGGGGATTGAGATATTGGGAATCAGATATGGGGAATCAGAGGTGGCGAATCAAAGGCGATGAATCAGAGATGGGGAATCAGAGGCGGGGAATCAGAGGCAGGGAATCAAACACGGGGAATCAGAGCTGGGGATTCAAAGTCGGGGAATCAGAGTTGGGGCGTCAGAGGTGGGGAATTAGATATGGGGAAACAGAGGGGGGGAATCAGAGGCGGGGAAACAGAGGCGGGGAATCAGATATGGGGAATCAGAGGTGGGGAATCAGAGGCAGGGAATCAGATGTGCGGAATCAGAGATGGGGAATCAGAGGCAGCGAATCAGAATCAGAAGCGGGGAATCAGAGGCCGGGAATCAGAGGCCGGGAATCAGATGCCGGGAATAAGAGGCCGGGAAGCAGAGGTGGGGAATCAGAGTCCGGGAATCAGAGATGGGGATTCAGAGGCTGGAATGAGATATGGGGAATCAGAGGCGGGGAATCAGAGGCGGGGAAACAGAAGTGGGGAATCAGATATGGGGAATCAGATATGGGGAATCAAAGGCGGTGAATCAGAGATGGGGAATGAGAGGCGGGGAAACAGAGGCGGGGAATCAGAGCTGGGGAATCAGAGGCGGGGAATCAGAGTTGGGGAATCAGAGGCGGGGAATCAGATATGTGGAAACAGAGGTGGGGAATCAGAGGCGGGGAAACAGAGGCGGGGAATCAGATATGGGGAATCAGAGGTGGCGAATCAAAGGCGGTGAATCAGAGATGGGGAATCAGAGGCGGGGAATCAGAGGCAGCGAATCAAACACGGGGAATCAGAGGCGGGGAATAAGAGCTGGGGAATCAGAGGCGGGGAATCAGAGTTGGGGAATCAGAGGCGGGGAATCAGAGGCGGGGAAACAGAGGCGGTGAATCAGATATGGGGAATCAGAGGTGGGGAATCAGAGGTTGGGAATCAGAGGCAGGGAATCAGAGGCGGGGAATCAGAGTCCGGGAATCAGAGATGGGGATTCAGAGGCAGGGAATGAGATATGGGGAATCAGAGGCGGGGAATCAGAGGCGGGGAAACAGAGGTGGGGAATCAGATATGGTGAATCAGATATGGGGAATCAAAGGCGGTGAATCAGAGATGGGGAATCAGAGGCGGGGAATCAGAGGCGGGGAATCAGAGGTGGGGAATCAGAGGCGCGGAATCAGAGTTGGGGAATCAGAGGCGGGGAATCAGATATGGGGAAACAGAGGTGGGGATTCAGAGGCGGGGAAACAGAGGCGGGGAATCAGATATGGGGAATCAGAGGTGGGGAATCAGAGGCAGGGAATCAGAATCAGAAGCGGGGAATCAGAGGCCGGGAATCAGAGTCCGGGAATCAGATGCCGGGAATAAGAGGCCGGGAATCAGCGGTGGGGAATCAGACTCCGGGAATCAGAGATGGGGATTCAGAGGCGGGGAATGATATATGGGGAATCAGAGGCGGGGAATCAGAGGCGGGGAAACAGAGGTGGGGAATCAGATATAGGGAATCAGAGGTGGCGAATCAAAGGCGGTGAATCAAAGATGGGGAATCAGAGGCGGGGAATCAGAGGCGGGGAATCAGAGGTGGGGAATCAGAGGTTGGGAATCAGAGTCAGGGAATCAGAGGCGGGGAATCAGAGGCGGGGAATCAGAGGCATGGAATCAGATGTGCGGAATCAGAGATGTGGAATCAGAGGCAGGGAATCAGAGGCGGGGAATCAGAGGCGTGGAATCAGAGGCCGGGAATGAGAGGCCGGGAATCAGAGGCCGGGAATCAGAGGCCGGGAATCAGAGGTGGGGAATCAGAGGCCGGGAATCAGAGATGGGGAATCAGAGGCGGGGAATTAGCGGTGGTGAATCAGACGCGGGGATTCAGAGGTTGTAAATCAGAGATGGGGAATCAGAGGCGGGGAATCAGAGTCAGGGAATCAAACACGGGGAATCAGAGGCGGGGAATCAGAGCTGGGGAATCAGAGGCGGGGAATCAGAGTTGGGGAATCAGAGGCGGGGAATCAGAGGCAGGGAATCAGAGGCGGAGAATCAGAGGTTGGGAATCAGAGGCAGGGAATCAGAGGCAGGGAATCAGAGGCAGGGAATCAGAGGCGGGGAATCAGAGGTGGGGAATCAGAGGTTGGGAATCAGAGGCAGGGAATCAGAGGCATGGAATCAGATGTGCGGAATCAGAGATGTGGAATCAGAGGCAGGGAATCAGAGGCGGGGAATCAGAGGCGTGGAATCAGAGGCCGGGAATCAGAGGCCGGGAATGAGAGGCCGGGAATCAGAGGCCGGGAATCAGAGGCCGGGAATCAGAGGTGGGGAATCAGAGGCCGGGAATCAGAGATGGGGAATCAGAGGCGGGGAATCAGCGGTGGTGAATCAGACGCGGGGATTCAGAGGTTGTAAATCAGAGATGGGGAATCAGAGGCGGGGAATCAGAGGCGGGGAAACAGAGGTGGGGAATCAGATATGGGGAATCAGAGGTGGGGAATAAGATGCGGAGAATCAGAGGCAGGGAATCAGATGCCGGGAATAAGAGGCCGGGTATCAGAGGTGGGGAATCAGAGTCCAGGAATCAGAGATGGGGATTCAGAGGCGGGGAATGAGATATTGGGAATCAGAGGCGGGGAATCAGAGGCGGGGAAACAAAGGCTGTGAATCAGAGATGGGGAATCAGAGGCGCGGAATCAGAGGCAGGGAATCAAACACGGGGAATCAGAGCTGGGGAATCAGAGTCGGGGAATCAGAGTTGGGGCATCAGAGGTGGGGAATTAGATATGGGGAAACAGAGGTGGGGAATCAGAGGCGGGGAAACAGAGGCGGGGAATCAGATATGGGGAATCAGAGGTGGGGAATCAGAGGCAGGGAATCAGATGTGCGGAATCAGAGGTGGGGAATCAGAGGCGGGGAAACAGATGTGGGGAGTCAGATATGGGGAATCAGAGGTGGGGAATAAGAGGCAGAGAATCAGAGGCAGGGAATCAGATGCCGGGAATAAGAGGCCGGGAAACAGAGGTGGGGAATCAGAGTCCAGGAATCAGAGATGGGGATTCAGAGGCGGGGATTGAGATATTGGGAATCAGATATGGGGAATCAGAGGTGGCGAATCAAAGGCGATGAATCAGAGATGGGGAATCAGAGGCGGGGAATCAGAGGCAGGGAATCAAACACGGGGAATCAGAGCTGGGGATTCAAAGTCGGGGAATCAGAGTTGGGGCGTCAGAGGTGGGGAATTAGATATGGGGAAACAGAGGTGGGGAATCAGAGGCGGGGAAACAGAGGCGGGGAATCAGATATGGGGAATCAGAGGTGGGGAATCAGAGGCAGGGAATCAGATGTGCGGAATCAGAGATGGGGAATCAGAGGCAGGGAATCAGAATCAGAAGCGGGGAATCAGAGGCCGGGAATCAGAGGCCGGGAATCAGATGCCGGGAATAAGAGGCCGGGAAGCAGAGGTGGGGAATCAGAGTCCGGGAATCAGAGATGGGGATTCAGAGGCGGGGAATGAGATATGGGGAATCAGAGGCGGGGAATCAGAGGCGGGGAAACAGA
The DNA here is from genome assembly GCF_036971445.1 of Narcine bancroftii. Taxonomy (NCBI): domain Eukaryota; kingdom Metazoa; phylum Chordata; class Chondrichthyes; order Torpediniformes; family Narcinidae; genus Narcine; species Narcine bancroftii. The sequence continues at coordinate 59,284,789 of NC_091474.1, forward strand.
AGTGGGGAATCAGATATGGGGAATCAGATATGGGGAATCAAAGGCGGTGAATCAGAGATGGGGAATGAGAGGCGGGGAAACAGAGGCGGGGAATCAGAGCTGGGGAATCAGAGGCGGGGAATCAGAGTTGGGGAATCAGAGGCGGGGAATCAGATATGTGGAAACAGAGGTGGGGAATCAGAGGCGGGGAAACAGAGGCGGGGAATCAGATATGGGGAATCAGAGGTGGCGAATCAAAGGCGGTGAATCAGAGATGGGGAATCAGAGGCGGGGAATCAGAGGCAGCGAATCAAACACGGGGAATCAGAGGCGGGGAATCAGAGCTGGGGAATCAGAGGCGGGGAATCAGAGTTGGGGAATCAGAGGCGGGGAATCAGAGGCGGGGAAACAGAGGCGGTGAATCAGATATGGGGAATCAGAGGTGGGGAATCAGAGGTTGGGAATCAGAGGCAGGGAATCAGAGGCGGGGAATCAGAGTCCGGGAATCAGAGATGGGGATTCAGAGGCAGGGAATGAGATATGGGGAATCAGAGGCGGGGAATCAGAGGCGGGGAAACAGAGGTGGGGAATCAGATATGGTGAATCAGATATGGGGAATCAAAGGCGGTGAATCAGAGATGGGGAATCAGAGGCGGGGAATCAGAGGCGGGGAATCAGAGGTGGGGAATCAGAGGCGCGGAATCAGAGTTGGGGAATCAGAGGCGGGGAATCAGATATGGGGAAACAGAGGTGGGGATTCAGAGGCGGGGAAACAGAGGCGGGGAATCAGATATGGGGAATCAGAGGTGGGGAATCAGAGTACGGGAATCAGAGATGGGGATTCAGAGGCGGGGAATGAGATATGGGGAATCAGAGGCGGGGAATCAGAGGCGGGGAAACAGAGGTGGGGAATCAGATATGGGGAATCTGATATGGGGAATCAAAGGCGGTGAATCAGAGATGGGGAATCAGAGGCTGGGAATCAGAGGCGGGGTATCAGAGCTGGGGAATCAGAGGCGGGGAATCAGAGTTGGGGAATCAGAGGCGGGTAATCAGATATGGGGAAACAGAGGTGGGGAATCAGAGGTGGGGAAACACAGGCGGGGAATCAGATATGGGGAATCAGAGGTGGGGAATCAGAGGTTGGGAATCAGAGGCAGGGAATCAGAGGCGGGGAAACAGAGGCGGGGAATCAGATATGGGGAATCAGAGGTGGCGAATCAAAGGCGGTGAATCAGAGATGGGGAATCAGAGGCGGGGAATCAGAGTCCAGGAATCAGAGATGGGGATTCAGAGGCGGGGAATGAGATATTGGGAATCAGAGGCGGGGAATCAGAGGCGGGGAAACAAAGGCTGTGAATCAGAGATGGGGAATCAGAGGCGCGGAATCAGAGGCAGGGAATCAAACACGGGGAATCAGAGCTGGGGAATCAGAGTCGGGGAATCAGAGTTGGGGCATCAGAGGTGGGGAATCAGAGTTGGGGCATCAGAGGTGGGGAATTAGATATGGGGAAACAGAGGCGGGGAATCAGAGGTGGGGAAACAGAGGCGGGGAATCAGATATGGGGAATCAGAGGTGGGGAATCAGAGGCAGGGAATCAGATGTGCGGAATCAGAGATGGGGAATCAGAGGCAGGGAATCAGAATCAGAAGCGGGGAATCAGAGGCCGGGAATCAGAGGCCGGGAATCAGATGCCGGGAATAAGAGGCCGGGAATCAGCGGTGGGGAATCACAGTCCGGGAATCAGAGATGGGGATTCAGAGGCGGGGAATGATATATGGGGAATCAGAGGCGGGGAATCAGAGGCGGGGAAACAGAGGTGGGGAATCAGATATGGGGAATCAGAGGTGGGGAATCAGAGGCAGGGAATCAGATGTGCGGAATCAGAGGTGGGGAATCAGAGGCGGGGAAACAGATGTGGGGAGTCAGATATGGGGAATCAGAGGTGGGGAATAAGAGGCAGAGAATCAGAGGCAGGGAATCAGATGCCGGGAATAAGAGGCCGGGAAACAGAGGTGGGGAATCAGAGTCCAGGAATCAGAGATGGGGATTCAGAGGCGGGGATTGAGATATTGGGAATCAGATATGGGGAATCAGAGGTGGCGAATCAAAGGTGATGAATCAGAGATGGGGAATCAGAGGCGGGGAATCAGAGGCAGGGAATCAAACACGGGGAATCAGAGCTGGGGATTCAAAGTCGGGGAATCAGAGTTGGGGCGTCAGAGGTGGGGAATTAGATATGGGGAAACAGAGGTGGGGAATCAGAGGCGGGGAAACAGAGGCGGGGAATCAGATATGGGGAATCAGAGGTGGGGAATCAGAGGCAGGGAATCAGATGTGCGGAATCAGAGATGGGGAATCAGAGGCAGGGAATCAGAATCAGAAGCGGGGAATCAGAGGCCGGGAATCAGAGGCCGGGAATCAGATGCCGGGAATAAGAGGCCGGGAAGCAGAGGTGGGGAATCAGAGTCCGGGAATCAGAGATGGGGATTCAGAGGCGGGGAATGAGATATGGGGAATCAGAGGCGGGGAATCAGAGGCGGGGAAACAGAAGTGGGGAATCAGATATGGGGAATCAGATATGGGGAATCAAAGGCGGTGAATCAGAGATTCGGAATGAGAGGCGGGGAAACAGAGGCGGGGAATCAGAGCTGGGGAATCAGAGGCGGGGAATCAGAGTTGGGGAATCAGAGGCGGGGAATCAGATATGTGGAAACAGAGGTGGGGAATCAGAGGCGGGGAAACAGAGGCGGGGAATCAGATATGGGGAATCAGAGGTGGCGAATCAAAGGCGGTGAATCAGAGATGGGGAATCAGAGGCGGGGAATCAGAGGCAGCGAATCAAACACGGGGAATCAGAGGCGGGGAATCAGAGCTGGGGAATCAGAGGCGGGGAATCAGAGTTGGGGAATCAGAGGCGGGGAATCAGAGGCGGGGAAACAGAGGCGGTGAATCAGATATGGGGAATCAGAGGTGGGGAATCAGAGGTTGGGAATCAGAGGCAGGGAATCAGAGGTGGGGAATCAGAGTCCGGGAATCAGAGATGGGGATTCAGAGGCAGGGAATGAGATATGGGGAATCAGAGGCGGGGAATCAGAGGCGGGGAAACAGAGGTGGGGAATCAGATATGGTGAATCAGATATGGGGAACCAAAGGCGGTGAATCAGAGATGGGGAATCAGAGGCGGGGAATCAGAGGCGGGGAATCAGAGGTGGGGAATCAGAGGCGGGGAATCAGAGTTGGGGAATCAGAGGCGGGGAATCAGATATGGGGAAACAGAGGTGGGGATTCAGAGGCGGGGAAACAGAGGCGGGGAATCAGATATGGGGAATCAGAGGTGGGTAATCAGAGTACGGGAATCAGAGATGGGGATTCAGAGGCGGGGTATGAGATATGGGGAATCAGAGGCGGGGAATCAGAGGCGGGGAAACAGAGGTGGGGAATCAGATATGGGGAATCTGATATGGGGAATCAAAGGCGGTGAATCAGAGATGGGGAATCAGAGGCTGGGAATCAGAGGCGGGGTATCAGAGCTGGGGAATCAGAGGCGGGGAATCAGAGTTGGGGAATCAGAGGCGGGGAATCAGATATGGGGAAACAGAGGTGGGGAATCAGAGGTGGGGAAACAGAGGCGGGGAATCAGATATGGGGAATCAGAGGTGGGGAATCAGAGGTTGGGAATCAGAGGCAGGGAATCAGAGGCGGGGAAACAGAGGTGGGGAATGAGATATGGGGAATCAGAGGTGGCGAATCAAAGGCGGTGAATCAGAGATGGGGAATCAGAGGCGGGGAATCAGAGGCAGGGAATCAAACACGGGGAATCAGAGGCGGGGAATCAGAGGTGGGGAATCAGAGGCGGGGAATCGGAGTTGGGGAATCAGAGGTCGGGAATCAGAGGTTGGGAATCAGAGGTAGGGAATCAGAGGCGGGGAATCAGAGGCGGGGAATCAGAGGCAGGGAATCAGATGTGCGGAATCAGAGATGGGGAATCAAAGGCGGGGAATCAGAGTTGGGGCATCAGAGGTGGGGAATTAGATATGGGGAAACAGAGGCGGGGAATCAGAGGCGGGGAAACAGAGGCGGGGAATCAGATATGGGGAATCAGAGGTGGGGAATCAGAGGCAGGGAATCAGATGTGCGGAATCAGAGATGGGGAATCAGAGGCAGGGAATCAGAATCAGAAGCGGGGAATCAGAGGCCGGGAATCAGAGGCCGGGAATCAGATGCCGGGAATAAGAGGCCGGGAATCAGCGGTGGGGAATCAGAGTCCGGGAATCAGAGATGGGGATTCAGAGGCGGGGAATGATATATGGGGAATCAGAGGCGGGGAATCAGAGGCGGGGAAACAGAGGTGGGGAATCAGATATAGGGAATCAGAGGTGGCGAATCAAAGGCGGTGAATCAAAGATGGGGAATCAGAGGCGGGGAATCAGAGGCGGGGAATCAGAGGTGGGGAATCAGAGGTTGGGAATCAGAGTCAGGGAATCAGAGGCGGGGAATCAGAGGCGGGGAATCAGAGGCATGGAATCAGATGTGCTGAATCAGAGATGTGGAATCAGAGGCAGGGAATCAGAGGCGGGGAATCAGAGGCGTGGAATCAGAGGCCGGGAATGAGAGGCCGGGAATCAGAGGCCGGGAATCAGAGGCCGGGAATCAGAGGTGGGGAATCAGAGGCCGGGAATCAGAGATGGGGAATCAGAGGCGGGGAATCAGCGGTGGTGAATCAGACGCGGGGATTCAGAGGTTGTAAATCAGAGATGGGGAATCAGAGGCGCGGAATCAGAGGCGGGGAAACAGAGGTGGGGAATCAGATATGGGGAATCAGAGGTGGGGAATAAGATGCGGAGAATCAGAGGCAGGGAATCAGATGCCGGGAATAAGAGGCCGGGAATCAGAGGTGGGGAATCAGAGTCCAGGAATCAGAGATGGGGATTCAGAGGCGGGGAATGAGATATTGGGAATCAGAGGCGGGGAATCAGAGGCGGGGAAACAAAGGCGGTGAATCAGAGATGGGGAATCAGAGGCGCGGAATCAGAGGCAGGGAATCAAACACGGGGAATCAGAGCTGGGGAATCAGAGTCGGGGAATCAGAGTTGGGGCATCAGAGGTGGGGAATTAGATATGGGGAAACAGAGGTGGGGAATCAGAGGCGGGGAAACAGAGGCGGGGAATCAGATATGGGGAATCAGAGGTGGGGAATCAGAGGCAGGGAATCAGATGTGCGGAATCAGAGGTGGGGAATCAGAGGCGGGGAAACAGAGGTGGGGAGTCAGATATGGGGAATCAGAGGTGGGGAATAAGAGGCGGAGAATCAGAGGCAGGGAATCAGATGCCGGGAATAAGAGGCCGGGAAACAGAGGTGGGGAATCAGAGTCCGGGAATCAGAGATGGGGATTCAGAGGCGGGGATTGAGATATTGGGAATCAGATATGGGGAATCAGAGGTGGCGAATCAAAGGCGGTGAATCAGAGATGGGGAATCAGAGGCGGGGAATCAGAGGCAGGGAATCAAACACGGGGAATCAGAGCTGGGGAATCAAAGTCGGGGAATCAGAGTTGGGGCATCAGAGGTGGGGAATTAGATATGGGGAAACAGAGGTGGGGAATCAGAGCGGGGAAACAGAGGCTGGGAATCAGATATGGGGAATCAGAGGTGGGGAATCAGAGGCAGGGAATAAGATGTGCGGAATCAGAGATGGGGAATCAGAGGCAGGGAATCAGAATCAGAAGCGGGGAATCAGAGGCCGGGAATTAGAGGCCGGGAATCAGATGCCGGGAATAAGAGGCCGGGAACCAGAGGTGGGGAATCAGAGTCCGGGAATCAGAGATGGGGATTCAGAGGCGGGGAATGAGATATGGGGAATCAGAGGCGGGGAATCAGAGGCGGGGAAACAGAGGTGGGGAATCAGAGGTGGGGAATCAGGGGTGGGGAATCAGTGGCAGGGAATCAGAGGCGGGGAATCAGAGGCGGGGAATCAGAGGCGGGGAAACAGAGGTGGGGAATCAGATATGGGAAATCAGAGGTGGCGAATCAAAGGCGGTAAATCAGAGATGGGGAATCAGAGGCGGGGAATCAGAGCTGGGGAATCAGAGGCGGGGAATCAGACCTGTGGAATCAGAGGCGGGGAATCAGAGTTGGGGAATCAGAGGCGGGGAATCAGAGGCGGGGAAACAGAGGCGGGGAATCAGATATGGGGAATCAGAGGTGGGGAATCAGAGGTTGGGAATCAGAGGCAGGGAATCAGAGGCGGGGAAACAGAGGCGGGGAATCAGAGGCATGGAATCAGATGTGCGGAATCAGAGATGGGGAATCAGAGGCAGGGAATCAGAGGCGGGTAATCAGAGGCGTGGAATCAGAGGCCGGGAATCAGAGGCCGGGAATGAGAGGCCGGGAATCAGAGGCCGGGAATCAGAGGCCGGGAATCAGAGGTGGGGAATCAGAGGCCGGGAATCAGAGGTTGGGAATCAGAGGCAGGGAATCAGAGGCAGGGAATCAGAGGCAGGGAATCAGAGGCGGGGAATCAGAGGCGGAGAATCAGAGGCCGGGAATCAGAGGCGGGGAATCAGAGTTGGGGCATCAGAGGTGGGGAATTAGATATGGGGAATCAGAGGTGGGGAATCAGAGGCAGGGAATCAGATGTGCGGAATCAGAGATGGGGAATCAGAGGCAGGGAATCAGAATCAGAAGTGGGGAATCAGAGGCCGGGAATCAGAGGCGGGGAATCAGAGGCGGAGAATCAGAGGCCGGGAATCAGAGGCGGGGAATCAGAGTTGGGGCATCAGAGGTGGGGAATTAGATATGGGGAAACAGAGGCGGGGAATCAGAGGCGGGGAAGCAGAGCGGGGAATCAGATATGGGGAATCAGAGGTGGGGAATAAGATGCGGAGAATCAGAGGCAGGGAATCAGATGCCGGGAATAAGAGGCCGGGAATCAGAGGTGGGGAATCAGAGTCCAGGAATCAGAGATGGGGATTCAGAGGCGGGGAATGAGATATTGGGAATCAGAGGCGGGGAATCAGAGGCGGGGAAACAAAGGCGGTGAATCAGAGATTGGGAATCAGAGGCGCGGAATCAGAGGCAGGGAATCAAACACGGGGAATCAGAGCTGGGGAATCAGAGTCGGGGAATCAGAGTTGGGGCATCAGAGGTGGGGAATTAGATATGGGGAAACAGAGGTGGGGAATCAGAGGCGGGGAAACAGAGGCGGGGAATCAGATATGGGGAATCAGAGGTGGGGAATCAGAGGCAGGGAATCAGATGTGCGGAATCAGAGGTGGGGAATCAGAGGCGGGGAAACAGAGGTGGGGAGTCAGATATGGGGAATCAGAGGTGGGGAATAAGAGGCGGAGAATCAGAGGCAGGGAATCAGATGCCGGGAATAAGAGGCCGGGAAACAGAGGTGGGGAATCAGAGTCCGGGAATCAGAGATGGGGATTCAGAGGCGGGGATTGAGATATTGGGAATCAGATATGGGGAATCAGAGGTGGCGAATCAAAGGCGGTGAATCAGAGATGGGGAATCAGAGGCGGGGAATCAGAGGCAGGGAATCAAACACGGGGAATCAGAGCTGGGGAATCAAAGTCGGGGAATCAGAGTTGGGGCATCAGAGGTGGGGAATTAGATATGGGGAAACAGAGGTGGGGAATCAGAGCGGGGAAACAGAGGCTGGGAATCAGATATGGGGAATCAGAGGTGGGGAATCAGAGGCAGGGAATCAGATGTGCGGAATCAGAGATGGGGAATCAGAGGCAGGGAATCAGAATCAGAAGCGGGGAATCAGAGGCCGGGAATTAGAGGCCGGGAATCAGATGCCGGGAATAAGAGGCCGGGAACCAGAGGTGGGGAATCAGAGTCCGGGAATCAGAGATGGGGATTCAGAGGCGGGGAATGAGATATGGGGAATCAGAGGCGGGGAATCAGAGGCGGGGAAACAGAGGTGGGGAATCAGAGGTGGGGAATCAGGGGTGGGGAATCAGTGGCAGGGAATCAGAGGCGGGGAATCAGAGGCGGGGAATCAGAGGCGGGGAAACAGAGGTGGGGAATCAGATATGGGAAATCAGAGGTGGCGAATCAAAGGCGGTAAATCAGAGATGGGGAATCAGAGGCGGGGAATCAGAGCTGGGGAATCAGAGGCGGGGAATCAGACCTGTGGAATCAGAGGCGGGGAATCAGAGTTGGGGAATCAGAGGCGGGGAATCAGAGGCGGGGAAACAGAGGCGGGGAATCAGATATGGGGAATCAGAGGTGGGGAATCAGAGGTTGGGAATCAGAGGCAGGGAATCAGAGGCGGGGAAACAGAGGCGGGGAATCAGAGGCATGGAATCAGATGTGCGGAATCAGAGATGGGGAATCAGAGGCAGGGAATCAGAGGCGGGTAATCAGAGGCGTGGAATCAGAGGCCGGGAATCAGAGGCCGGGAATGAGAGGCCGGGAATCAGAGGCCGGGAATCAGAGGCCGGGAATCAGAGGTGGGGAATCAGAGGCCGGGAATCAGAGGTTGGGAATCAGAGGCAGGGAATCAGAGGCAGGGAATCAGAGGCAGGGAATCAGAGGCGGGGAATCAGAGGCGGAGAATCAGAGGCCGGGAATCAGAGGCGGGGAATCAGAGTTGGGGCATCAGAGGTGGGGAATTAGATATGGGGAAACAGAGGCGGGGAATCAGAGGCGGGGAAACAGAGCGGGGAATCAGATATGGGGAATCAGAGGTGGGGAATCAGAGGCAGGGAATCAGATGTGCGGAATCAGAGATGGGGAATCAGAGGCAGGGAATCAGAATCAGAAGCGGGGAATCAGAGGCCGGGAATCAGAGGCGGGGAATCAGAGGCGGAGAATCAGAGGCCGGGAATCAGAGGCGGGGAATCAGAGTTGGGGCATCAGAGGTGGGGAATTAGATATGGGGAAACAGAGGCGGGGAATCAGAGGCGGGGAAGCAGAGCGGGGAATCAGATATGGGGAATCAGAGGTGGGGAATCAGAGGCAGGGAATCAGATGTGCAGAATCAGAGATGGGGAATCAGAGGCAGGGAATCAGAATCAGAAGCAGGGAATCAGAGGCCGGGAATCAGAGGCCGGGAATCAGATGCCGGTAATAAGAGGACGGGAATCAGAGGTGGGGAATCAGAGTCCGGGAATCAGAGATGGGATTCAGAGGCGGGGAATCAGAGGCGGGGAAACAGAGGTGGGGAATCAGATATGGGGAATCAGTGGTGGCGAATCAAAGGCGGTAAATCAGAGATGGGGAATCAGAGGCGGGGAATCTGAGGCAGGGAATCAAACACGGGGAATCAGAGGCGGGGAATCAGAGCTGGGGAATCAGAGGCGGGGAATCAGAGTTGGGGAATCAGAGTCGGGGAATCAGATATGGGGAAACAGAGGTGGGGAATCAGAGGCGGGGATACAGAGGCGGGGAATCAGATATGGGGAATCAGAGGTGGGGAATCAGAGGTTGGGAATCAGAGGCAGGGAATCAGAGGCAGGGAAACAGAGGTTGGGAATCAGAGGCAGGGAATCAGAGGCGGGGAAACAAAGGCGGGGAATCAGATATGGGGAATCAGAGGTGGCGAATCAAAGGTGCTGAATCAGAGATGGGGAATCAGAGGCGGTGAATCAGAGGCAGGGAATCAAACACGGGGAATCAGAGGTGGGGAATCAGACCTGGGGAATCAGAGGCGGGGAATCAGAGTTGGGGAATCAGAGGCGAGGAATCAGAGGCGGGGAAACAGAGGCGGGGAATCAGATATGGGGAATCAGAGGTGGGGAATCAGAGGTTGGGAATCAGAGGCAGGGAATCAGAGGCGGGGAATCAGAGGCGGCGAATCAGATGCATGGAATCAGATGTGCGGAATCAGAGATGGGGAATCAGAGGCAGGGAATCAGAGGCGGGGAATCAGAGGCGTGGAATCAGAGGCCGGTATTCAAAGGCCGGGAATGAGAGGCCGGGAATCAGAGGCCGGGAATCAGAGGCCGGGAATCAGAGGTGGGATATCAGAGGCCAGGAATCAGAGATGGGGAATCAGAGGCGGGGAATCAGCGGTGGTGAATCAGACGCGGGGATTCAGAGGTTGTAAATCAGAGATGGGGAATCAGAGACGGGGAATCAGAGGCGGGGAAACAGAGGTGGGGAGTCAGATATGGGGAATCAGAGGTGGGGAATAAGAGGTGGAGAATCAGAGGCAGGGAATCAGAGGCGGGGAATCAGAGGCCGGGAATCAGAAGCCAGGAATCAGAGGCCGGGAATCAGAGATGGGGATTCAGAGGCGGGGAATGAGATATTGGGAATCAGAGGCGGGGAATCAGATGCGGGGAAACAGAGGTGGGGAATCAGATTTGGGGAATCAGAGGTGGCGAATCAAAGGCGGTGAATCAGAGATGGGGAATCAGAGGCGGGGAATCAGAGGCAGGGAATCAAACACGGGGAATCAGAGGCGGGGAATCAGAGCTGGGGAATCAGAGGCGGGGAATCAGAGGTGGGGAATCAGAGGCCGGGAATCAGAGATGGGGAATCAGAGGCGGGGAATCAGCGGTGGTGAATCAGACGCGGGGATTCAGAGGTTGTAAATCAGAGATGGGGAATCAGAGGCGGGGAATCAGAGGCGGGGAAACAGAGGTGGGGAATCAGATATGGGGAATCAGAGGTGGGGAATAAGATGCGGAGAATCAGAGGCAGGGAATCAGATGCCGGGAATAAGAGGCCGGGAATCAGAGGTGGGGAATCAGAGTCCAGGAATCAGAGATGGGGATTCAGAGGCGGGGAATGAGATATTGGGAATCAGAGGCGGGGAATCAGAGGCGGGGAAACAAAGGCGGTGAATCAGAGATGGGGAATCAGAGGCGCGGAATCAGAGGCAGGGAATCAAAGTCGGGGAATCAGAGCTGGGGAATCAGAGTCGGGGAATCAGAGTTGGGGCATCAGAGGTGGGGAATTAGATATGGGGAATCAGAGGTGGGGAATCAGAGGCGGGGAAACAGAGGCGGGGAATCAGATATGGGGAATCAGAGGTGGGGAATCAGAGGCAGGGAATCAGATGTGCGGAATCAGAGGTGGGGAATCAGAGGCGGGGAAACAGATGTGGGGAGTCAGATATGGGGAATCAGAGGTGGGGAATAAGAGGCGGAGAATCAGAGGCAGGGAATCAGATGCCGGGAATAAGAGACCGGGAAACAGAGGTGGGGAATCAGAGTCCGGGAATCAGAGATGGGGATTCAGAGGCCGGGATTGAGATATTGGGAATCAGATATGGGGAATCAGAGGTGGTGAATCAAAGGCGGTGAATCAGAGATGGGGAATCAGAGGCGGGGAATCAGAGGCAGGGAATCAAACACGGGGAATCAGAGCTGGGGAATCAAAGTCGGGGAATCAGAGTTGGGGCATCAGAGGTGGGGAATTAGATATGGGGAAACAGAGGTGGGGAATCAGAGGCGGGGAAACAGAGGCGGGGAATCAGATATGGGGAATCAGAGGTGGGGAATCAGAGGCAGGGAATCAGATGTGCGGAATCAGAGATGGGGAATCAGAGGCAGGGAATCAGAATCAGAAGCGGGGAATCAGAGGCCGGGAATCAGAGGCCGGGTATCAGATGCCGGGAATAAGAGGCCGGGAAGCAGAGGTGGGGAATCAGAGTCCGGGAATCAGAGATGGGGATTCAGAGGCGGGGAATGAGATATGGGGAATCAGAGGCGGGGAATCAGAGGCGGGGAAACAGAGGTGGGGAATCAGATATGGGGAATCAGATATGGGGAATCAAAGGCGGTGAATCAGAGATGGGGAATCAGAGGCGGGGAATCAGAGGCGGGGAATCAGAGCTGGGGAATCAGAGGCGGGGAATCAGAGTTGGGGAATCAGAGGCGGGGAACCAGATATGTGGAAACAGAGGTGGGGAATCAGAGACGGGGAAACAGAGGCGGGGAATCAGATATGGGGAATCAGAGGTGGAGAATCAAAGGCGGTGAATCAGAGATGGGGAATCAGAGGCGGGGAATCAGAGGCAGCGAATCAAACGTGGGGAATCAGAGGCGGGGAATCAGAGCTGGGGAATCAGAGGCGGGGAATCAGAGTTGGGGAATCAGAGGCGGGGAATCAGAGGCGGGGAAACAGAGGCGGTGAATCAGATATGGGGAATCAGAGGTGGGGAATCAGAGGTTGGGAATCAGAGGCAGGGAATCAGAGGCGGGGAATCAGAGTCCGGGAATCAGAGATGGGGATTCAGAGGCGGGGAATGAGATATGGTGAATCAGAGGCGGGGAATCAGAGGCGGGGAAACAGAGGTGGGGAATCAGATATGGGGAATCAGATATGGGGAATCAAAGGCGGTGAATCAGAGATGGGGAATCAGAGGCGGGGAATCAGAGGCGGGGAATCAGAGCTGGGGAATCAGAGGCGGGGAATCAGAGTTGGGGTATCAGAGGAGGGGAATCAGATATGGGGAAACAGAGGTGGGGAATCAGAGGCGGGGAAACAGAGGCGGGGAATCAGATATGGGGAATCAGAGGTGGGGAATCAGAGTCCAGGAATCAGAGATGGGGATTCAGAGGCGGGGAATGAGATATGGGGAATCAGAGGCGGGGAATCAGAGGCGGGGAAACAGAGGTGGGGAATCAGATATGGGGAATCTGATATGGGGAATCAAAGGCGGTGAATCAGAAATGGGGAATCAGAGGCGGGGATTCAGAGGCGGGGTATCAGAGCTGGGGAATCAGAGGCGGGGAATCAGAGTTGGGGAATCAGAGGCGGGGAATCAGATATGGGGAAACAGAGGTGGGGAATCAGAGGTGGGGAAACAGAGGCGGGGAATCAGATATGGGGAATCAGAGGTGGGGAATCAGAGGTTGGGAATCAGAGGCAGGGAATCAGAGGCGGGGAAACAGAGGCGGGGAATCAGATATGGGGAATCAGAGGTGGCGAATCAAAGGCGGTGAATCAGAGATGGGGAATCAGAGGCGGGGAATCAGAGGCAGGGAATCAAACACGGGGAATCAGAGGCGGGGAATCAGAGCTGGGGAATCAGAGGCGGGGAATCAGAGTTGGGGAATCAGAGGCGGGGAATCAGAGGCAGGGAAACAGAGGCGGGGAATCAGATATGGGGAATCAGAGGTCGGGAATCAGAGGTTGGGAATCAGAGGCAGGGAATCAGAGGCGGGGAATCAGAGGCGGGGAATCAGAGGCAGGGAATCAGATGTGCGGAATCAGAGATGGGGAATCAAAGGCGGGGAATCAGAGTTGGGGCATCAGAGGTGGGGAATTAGATATGGGGAAACAGAGGCGGGGAATCAGAGGCGGGGAAACAGAGGCGGGGAATCAGATATGGGGAATCAGAGGTGGGGAATCAGAGGCAGGGAATCAGATGTGCGGAATCAGAGATGGGGAATCAGAGGCAGGGAATCAGAATCAGAAGCGGGGAAACAGAGGCCGGGAATCAGAGGCCGGGAATCAGATGCCGGGAATAAGAGGCCGGGAATCAGCGGTGGGGAATCAGAGTCCGGGAATCAGAGATGGGGATTCAGAGGCGGGGAATGAGATATGGGGAATCAGAGGCGGGGAATCAGAGGCGGGGAAACAGAGGTGGGGAATCAGATATAGGGAATCAGAGGTGGCGAATCAAAGGCGGTGAATCAGAGATGGGGAATCAGAGGCGGGGAATCAGAGGCGGGGAATCAGAGGTGGGGAATCAGAGGTTGGGAATCAGAGGCAGGGAATCAGAGGCGGGGAATCAGAGGTGGGGAATCAGAGGCATGGAATCAGATGTGCGGAATCAGAGATGTGGAATCAGAGGCAGGGAATCAGAGGCGGGGAATCAGAGGCGTGGAATCATAGGCCGGGAATCAGAGGCCGGGAATGAGAGGCCGGGAATCAGAGGCCGGGAATCAGAGGCCGGGAATCAGAGGTGGGGAATCAGAGGCCGGGAATCAGAGATGGGGAATCAGAGGCGGGGAATCAGCGGTGGTGAATCAGACGCGGGGATTCAGAGGTTGTAAATCAGAGATGGGGAATCAGAGGCGGGGAATCAGAGGCGGGGAAACAGAGGTGGGGAATCAGATATGGGGAATCAGAGGTGGGGAATAAGATGCGGAGAATCAGAGGCAGGGAATCAGATGCCGGGAATAAGAGGCCGGGAATCAGAGGTGGGGAATCAGAGTCCAGGAATCAGAGATGGGGATTCAGAGGCGGGGAATGAGATATTGGGAATTAGAGGCGGGGAATCAGAGGCGGGGAAACAAAGGCGGTGAATCAGAGATGGGGAATCAGAGGCGCGGAATCAGAGGCAGGGAATCAAACACGGGGAATCAGAGCTGGGGAATCAGAGTCGGGGAATCAGAGTTGGGGCATCAGAGGTGGGGAATTAGATATGGGGAAACAGAGGTGGGGAATCAGAGGCGGGGAAACAGAGGCGGGGAATCAGATATGGGGAATCAGAGGTGGGGAATCAGAGGCAGGGAATCAGATGTGCGGAATCAGAGGTGGGGAATCAGAGGCGGGGAAACAGAGGTGGGGAGTCAGATATGGGGAATCAGAGGTGGGGAATAAGAGGCGGAGAATCAGAGGCAGGGAATCAGATGCCGGGAATAAGAGGCCAGGAAACAGAGGTGGGGAATCAGAGTCCGGGAATCAGAGATGGGGATTCAGAGGCGGGGATTGAGATATTGGGAATCAGATATGGGGAATCAGAGGTGGCGAATCAAAGGCGGTGAATCAGAGATGGGGAATCAGAGGCGGGGAATCAGAGGCAGGGAATCAAACACGGGGAATCAGAGCTGGGGAATCAAAGTCGGGGAATCAGAGTTGGGGCATCAGAGGTGGGGAATTAGATATGTGGAAACAGAGGTGGGAATCAGAGGCGGGGAAACAGAGGCGGGGAATCAGATTTGGGGAATCAGAGGTGGGGAATCAGAGGCAGGGAATCAGATGTGCGGAATCAGAGATGGGGAATCAGAGGCAGGGAATCAGAATCAGAAGCGGGGAATCAGAGGCCGGGAATCAGAGGCCGGGAATCAGATGCTGGGAATAAGAGGCCGGGAAGCAGAGGTGGGGAATCAGAGTCCGGGAATCAGAGATGGGGATTCAGAGGCAGGGAATGAGATATGGGAAATCAGAGGCGGGGAATCAGAGGCGGGGAAACAGAGGTGGGGAATCAGATATGGGGAATCAGATATGGGGAATCAAAGGCGGTGAATCAGAGGATGGGGAATCAGAGGCGGGGATACAGAGGCGAGGAATCAGATATGGGGAATCAGAGGTGGGGAATCAGAGGTTGGGAATCAGAGGCAGGGAATCAGAGGCAGGGTAACAGAGGCGGGGAATCAGATATGTGGAATCAGAGGTGGCGAATCAAAGGCGGTGTATCAGAGATGGGGAATCAGAGGCGGGGAATCAGAGGCACGGAATCAAACACGGGGAATCAGAGGCGGGGAATCAGAGCTGGTGAATCAGAGGCGGGGAATCAGAGTTGGGGAATCAGAGGCGGGGAATCAGAGGCAGGGAATCAGAGGCGGAGAATCAGAGGTTGGGAATCAGAGGCAGGGAATCAGAGGCAGGGATTCAGAGGCAGGGAATCAGAGGCGGGGAATCAGAGGTGGGGAATCAGAGGTTGGGAATCAGAGGCAGGGAATCAGAGGCGGGGAATCAGAGGCATGGAATCAGATGTGCGGAATCAGAGATGGGGAATCAGAGGCAGGGAATCAGAGGCGGGGAATCAGAGGCGTGGAATAAGAGTCCGGGAATCAGAGGCCGGGAATGAGAGGCCGGGAATCAGAGGCCGGGAATCAGAGGCCGGGAATCAGAGGTTGGGAATCATAGGCCGGGAATCAGAGATGCGGAATCAGATGCGGGGATTCAGAGGTTGTAAATCAGAGATGGGGAATCAGAGGCGGGGAATCAGAGGCGGGGAATCAGAGGTGGGGAATCAGATATGGGGAATCAGATATGGGGAATCAAAGGCGGTGAATCAGAGATGGGGAATCAGAGGCGGGGAATCAGAGGCGGGTAATCAGAGCTGGGGAATCAGAGGCGGGGAATCAGAGTTGGGGAATCAGATGCGGGGAATCAGATATGGGGAAACAGAGGTGGGGAATCAGAGGCGGGGAAACAGAGGCGGGGAATCAGATATGGGGAATCAGAGGTGGGGAATCAGAGGTTGGGAATCAGAGGCAGGGATTCAGAGGCGGGGAAACAGAGGCGGGGAATCAGATATGGGGAATCAGATGTGGCGAATCAAAGGCGGTGAATCAGAGATGGGGAATCAGAGGCGGGGAATCAGAGGCAGGGAATCAAACACGGGGAATCAGAGGCGGGGAATCAGAGTTGGGGAATCAGAGGCGGGGAATCAGATATGGGGAAACAGAGGCGGGGATTCAGAGGCTGGGAAACAGAGGCGGGGAATCAGATATGGGGAATCAGAGGTGGGGAATCAGAGTTTGGGAATCAGAGGCAGGGAATCAGAGGCGGGGAATCAGAGGCGGGGAATCAGATGCATGGAATCAGATGTGCGGAATCAGAGATGTGGAATCAGAGGCAGGGAATCAGAGGCGGGGAATCAGAGGCATGGAATCATAGGCCGGGAATCAGAGGCCGGGAATGAGAGGCCGGGAATCAGAGGCCGGGAATCAGAGGCCGGGAATCAGAGGTCGGGAATCAGAGGCCGGGAATCAGAGATGGGGAATCAGAGGCGGGGAATCAGCGGTGGTGAATCAGACGCGGGGATTCAGAGGTTGTAAATCAGAGATGGGGAATCAGAGGCGGGGAATCAGAGGCGGGGAAACAGAGGTGGGGAATCAGATATGGGGAATCAGAGGTGGGGAATAAGATGCGGAGAATCAGAGGCAGGGAATCAGATGCCGGGAATAAGAGGCCGGGAATCAGAGGTGGGGAATCAGAGTCCAGGAATCAGAGATGGGGATTCAGAGGCGTGGAATGAGATATTGGGAATCAGAGGCGGGGAATCAGAGGCGGGGAAACAAAGGCGGTGAATCAGAGATGGGGAATCAGAGGTGCGGAATCAGAGGCAGGGAATCAAACACGGGGAATCAGAGCTGGGGAATCAGAGTCGGGGAATCAGAGTTGGGGCATCAGAGGTGGGGAATTAGATATGGGGAAACAGAGGTGTGGAATCAGAGGCGGGGAAACAGAGGCGGGGAATCAGATATGGGGAATCAGAGGTGGGGAATCAGAGGCAGGGAATCAGATGTGCGGAATCAGAGGTGGGGAATCAGAGGCGGGGAAACAGAGGTGGGGAGTCAGATATGGGGAATCAGAGGTGGGGAATAAGAGGCGGAGAATCAGAGGCAGGGAATCAGATGCCGGGAATAAGAGGCCGGGAAACAGAGGTGGGGAATCAGAGTCCGTGAATCAGAGATGGGGATTCAGAGGCGGGGATTGAGATATTGGGAATCAGATATGGGGAATCAGAGGTGGCGAATCAAAGGCGGTGAATCAGAGATGGGGAATCAGAGGCGGGGAATCAGAGGCAGGGAATCAAACACGGGGAATCAGAGCTGGGGAATCAGAGTCGGGGAATCAGAGTTGGGGCATCAGAGGTGGGGAATTAGATATGGGGAAACAGAGGTGGGAATCAGAGGCGGGGAAACAGAGGCGGGGAATCAGATTTGGGGAATCAGAGGTGGGGAATCAGAGGCAGGGAATCAGATGTGCGGCATCAGAGATGGTGAATCAGAGGCAGGGAATCAGAATCAGAAGCGGGGAATCAGAGGCCGGGAATCAGAGGCCGGGAATCAGATGCCAGGAATAAGAGGCCGGGAAGCAGAGGTGGGGAATCAGAGTCCGGGAATCAGAGATGGGGATTTAGAGGCGGGGTATGAGATATGGGGAATCAGAGGCGGGGAATCAGAGGCGGGGAAACAGAGGTGGGGAATCAGATATGGGGAATCAGATATGGGGAATCAAAGGCGGTGAATCAGAGGATGGGGAATCAGAGGCGGGGATACAGAGGCGAGGAATCAGATATGGGGAATCAGAGGTGGGGAATCAGAGGTTGGGAATCAGAGGCAGGGAATCAGAGGCAGGGTAACAGAGGCGGGGAATCAGATATGTGGAATCAGAGGTGGCGAATCAAAGGCGGTGTATCAGAGATGGGGAATCAGAGGCGGGGAATCAGAGGCAGGGAATCAAACACGGGGAATCAGAGGCGGGGAATCAGAGCTGGTGAATCAGAGGCGGGGAATCAGAGTTGGGGAATCAGAGGCGGGGAATCAGAGGCAGGGAATCAGAGGCGGAGAATCAGAGGTTGGGAATCAGAGGCAGGGAATCAGAGGCAGGGATTCAGAGGCAGGGAATCAGAGGCGGGGAATCAGAGGTGGGGAATCAGAGGTTGGGATCAGAGGCAGGGAATCAGAGGCGGGGAATCAGAGGCATGGAATCAGATGTGCGGAATCAGAGATGGGGAATCAGAGGCAGGGAATCAGCGGCGGGGAATCAGAGGCGTGGAATAAGAGTCCGGGAATCAGAGGCCGGGAATGAGAGGCCGGGAATGAGAGGCCGGGAATCAGAGGCCGGGAATCAGAGGTTGGGAATCATAGGCCGGGAATCAGAGATGCGGAATCAGATGCGGGGATTCAGAGGTTGTAAATCAGAGATGGGGAATCAGAGGCGGGGAATCAGAGGCGGGGAAACAGAGGTGGGGAATCAGATATGGGGAATCAGATATGGGGAATCAAAGGCGGTGAATCAGAGATGGGGAATCAGAGGCGGGGAATCAGAGGCGGGTAATCAGAGCTGGGGAATCAGAGGCGGGGAATCAGAGTTGGGGAATCAGATGCGGGGAATCAGATATGGGGAAACAGAGGTGGGGAATCAGAGGCGGGGAAACAGAGGCGGGGAATCAGATATGGGGAATCAGAGGTGGGGAATCAGAGGTTGGGAATCAGAGGCAGGGATTCAGAGGCGGGGAAACAGAGGCGGGGAATCAGATATGGGGAATCAGAGGTGGGGAATCAGAGGCAGGGAATCAGAGGCAGGGAATCAAACACGGGGAATCAGAGGCGGGGAATCAGAGTTGGGGAATCAGAGGCGGGGAATCAGATATGGGGAAACAGAGGCGGGGAATCAGAGGCGGGGAAACAGAGGCGGGGAATCAGAGGCAGGGAATCAAACACGGGGAATCAGAGGCGGGGAATCAGAGTTGGGGAATCAGAGGCGGGGAATCAGATATGGGGAAACAGAGGCGGGGAATCAGAGGCGGGGAAACAGAGGCGGGGAATCAGATATGGGGAATCAGAGGTGGGGAATCAGAGTTTGGGAATCAGAGGCAGGGAATCAGAGGCGGGGAATCAGAGGCGGGGAATCAGAGGCAGGGAATCAGATGTGCGAAATCAAAGATGGAGAATCAGAGGCAGGGAATCAGAGGCGGGGAATCAGAGGCGGGGAATCAGAGTCCGGGAATCAGAGGCCGGGAATGAGAGGCCGGGAATCAGAAGTCGGTAATCAGAGGCCGGGAATCAGAGGTGGGGAATCAGATGCAGGGAATCAGAGATGGGGAATCAGAGGCGGGGAATCAGCGGTGGTGAAGCAGACACGGGGATTCAGAGGTTGTAAATCAGAGATGGGGAATCAGAGGAGGGGAATCAGAGGCGGGGAAACAGAGTTGGGGAATCAGATATGGGGAATCAGAGGTGGGGAATAAGAGGCTGAGAATCAGAAGCAGGGAATCAGAGGCGGGGAATCAGAGGCCGGGAATCAGAGGCCGGGAATCAGATGCCGGGAATAAGAGGACGGGAATCAGAGGTGGGGAATCAGAGTCCGGGAATCAGAGATGGGATTCAGAGGCGGGGAATCAGAGGCGGGGAAACAGAGGTGGGGAATCAGATATGGGGAATCAGTGGTGGCGAATCAAAGGCGGTAAATCAGAGATGGGGAATCAGAGGCGGGGAATCAGAGGCAGGGAATCAAACACGGGGAATCAGAGGCGGGGAATCAGAGCTGGGGAATCAGAGGCGGGGAATCAGAGTTGGGGAATCAGAGTCGGGGAATCAGATATGGGGAAACAGAGGTGGGGAATCAGAGGCGGGGATACAGAGGCGGGGAATCAGATATGGGGAATCAGAGGTGGGGAATCAGAGGTTGGGAATCAGAGGCAGGGAATCAGAGGCGGGGAAACAGAGGTTGGGAATCAGAGGCAGGTAATCAGAGGCGGGGAAACAAAGGCGGGGAATCAGATATGGGGAATCAGAGGTGGCGAATCAAAGGTGTTGAATCAGAGATGGGGAATCAGAGGCGGTGAATCAGAGGCAGGGAATCAAACACGGGGAATCAGAGGTGGGGAATCAGACCTGGGGAATCACAGGCGGGGAATCAGAGTTGGGGAATCAGAGGCGAGGAATCAGAGGCGGGGAAACAGAGGCGGGGAATCAGATATGAGGAATCAGAGGTGGGGAATCAGAGGTTGGGAATCAGAGGCAGGGAATCAGAGGCGGGGAATCAGAGGCGGCGAATCAGATGCATGGAATCAGATGTGTGGAATCAGAGATGGGGAATCAGAGGCAGGGAATCAGAGGCGGGGAATCAGAGGCGTGGAATCAGAGGCCGGTATTCAGAGGCCGGGAATGAGAGGCCGGGAATCAGAGGCCGGGAATCAGAGGCCGGGAATCAGAGGTGGGATATCAGAGGCCAGGAATCAGAGATGGGGAATCAGAGGCGGGGAATCAGCGGTGGTGAATCAGACGCGGGGATTCAGAGGTTGTAAATCAGTGATGGGGAATCAGAGACGGGGAATCAGAGGCGGGGAAACAGAGGTGGGGAGTCAGATATGGGGAATCAGAGGTGGGGAATACGAGGTGGAGAATCAGAGGCAGGGAATCAGAGGCGGGGAATCAGAGGCCGGGAATCAGAAGCCAGGAATCAGAGGCCGGGAATCAGAGATGGGGATTCAGAGGCGGGGAATGAGATATTGGGAATCAGAGGCGGGGAATCAGAGGCGGGGAAACAGAGGTGGGGAATCAGATTTGGGGAATCAGAGGTGGCGAATCAAAGGCGGTGAATCAGAGATGGGGAATCAGAGGCGGGGAATCAGAGGCAGGGAATCAAACACGGGGAATCAGAGGCGGGGAATCAGAGCTGGGGAATCAGAGGCGGGTAATCAGAGGTGGGGAATCAGAGGCCGGGAATCAGAGATGGGGAATCAGAGGCGGGGAATCAGCGGTGGTGAATCAGACGCGGGGATTCAGAGGTTGTAAATCAGAGATGGGGAATCAGAGGCGGGGAATCAGAGGCGGGGAAACAGAGGTGGGGAATCAGATATGGGGAATCAGAGGTGGGGAATAAGATGCGGAGAATCAGAGGCAGGGAATCAGATGCCGGGAATAAGAGGCCGGGAAACAGAGGTGGGGAATCAGAGTCCAGGAATCAGAGATGGGGATTCAGAGGCGGGGAATGAGATATTGGGAATCAGAGGCGGGGAATCAGAGGCGGGGAAACAAAGGCAGTGAATCAGAGATGGGGAATCAGAGGCGCGGAATCAGAGGCAGGGAATCAAACACGGGGAATCAGAGCTGGGGAATCAGAGTCGGGGAATCAGAGTTGGGGCATCAGAGGTGGGGAATTAGATATGGGGAAACAGAGGTGGGGAATCAGAGGCGGGGAAACAGAGGCGGGGAATCAGATATGGGGAATCAGAGGTGGGGAATCAGAGGCAGGGAATCAGATGTGCGGAATCAGAGGTGGGGAATCAGAGGCGGGGAAACAGATGTGGGGAGTCAGATATGGGGAATCAGAGGTGGGGAATAAGAGGTGGAGAATCAGAGGCAGGGAATCAGATGCCGGGAATAAGAGGCCGGGAAACAGAGGTGGGGAATCAGAGTCCGGGAATCAGAGATGGGGATTCAGAGGCGGGGATTGAGATATTGGGAATCAGATATGGGGAATCAGAGGTGGCGAATCAAAGGCGGTGAATCAGAGATGGGGAATCAGAGGCGGGGAATCAGAGGCAGGGAATCAAACACGGGGAATCAGAGCTGGGGAATCAAAGTCGGGGAATCAGAGTTGGGGCATCAGAGGTGGGGAATTAGATATGGGGAAACAGAGGTGGGGAATCAGAGGCGGGGAAACAGAGGCGGGGAATCAGATATGGGGAATCAGAGGTGGGGAATCAGAGGCAGGGAATCAGATGTGCGGAATCAGAGATGGGGAATCAGAGGCAGGGAATCAGAATCAGAAGCGGGGAATCAGAGGCCGGGAATCAGAGGCCGGGTATCAGATGCCGGGAATAAGAGGCCGGGAAGCAGAGGTGGGGAATCAGAGTCCGGGAATCAGAGATGGGGATTCAGAGGCGGGGAATGAGATATGGGGAATCAGAGGCGGGGAATCAGAGGCGGGGAAACAGAGGTGGGGAATCAGATATGGGGAATCAGATATGGGGAATCAAAGGCGGTGAATCAGAGATGGGGAATCAGAGGCGGGGAATCAGAGGCGTGGAATCAGAGCTGGGGAATCAGAGGCGGGGAATCAGAGTTAGGGAATCAGAGGCGGGGAATCAGATATGTGGAAACAGAGGTGGGGAATCAGAGGCGGGGAAACAGAGGCGGGGAATCAGATATGGGGAATCAGAGGTGGAGAATCAAAGGCGGTGAATCAGAGATGGGGAATCAGAGGCGGGGAATCAGAGGCAGCGAATCAAACGCGGGGAATCAGAGGCGGGGAATCAGAGCTGGGGAATCAGAGGCGGGGAATCAGAGTTGGGGAATCAGAGGCGGGGAATCAGAGGTGGGGAAACAGAGGCGGTGAATCAGATATGGGGAATCAGAGGTGGGGAATCAGAGGTTGGGTATCAGAGGCAGGGAATCAGAGGCGGGGAATCAGAGTCCGGGAATCAGAGATGGGGATTCAGAGGCGGGGAATGAGATATGGTGAATCAGAGGCGGGGAATCAGAGGCGGGGAAACAGAGGTGGGGAATCAGATATGGGGAATCAGATATGGGGAATCAAAGGCGGTGAATCAGAGATGGGGAATCAGAGGCGGGGAATCAGAGGCGGGGAATCAGAGCTGGGGAATCAGAGGCGGGGAATCAGAGTTGGGGAATCAGAGGAGGGGAATCAGATATGGGGAAACAGAGGTGGGGAATCAGAGGCGGGGAAACAGAGGCGGGGAATCAGATATGGGGAATCAGAGGTGGGGAATCAGAGTCCAGGAATCAGAGATGGGGATTCAGAGGCGGGGAATGAGATATGGGGAATCAGAGGCAGGGAATCAGAGGCGGGGAAACAGAGGTGGGGAATCAGATATGGGGAATCTGATATGGGGAATCAAAGGCAGTGAATCAGAGATGGGGAATCAGAGGCGGGGAATCAGAGGCGGGGTATCAGAGCTGGGGAATCAGAGGCGGGGAATCAGAGTTGGGGAATCAGAGGCGGGGAATCAGATATGGGGAAACAGAGGTGGGGAATCAGAGGTGGGGAAACAGAGGCGGGGAATCAGATATGGGGAATCAGAGGTGGGGAATCAGAGGTTGGGAATCAGAGGCAGGGAATCAGAGGCGGGGAAACAGAGGCGGGGAATCAGATATGGGGAATCAGAGGTGGCGAATCAAAGGCGGTGAATCAGAGATGGGGAATCAGAGGCGGGTAATCAGAGGCAGGGAATCAAACACAGGGAATCAGAGGCGGGGAATCAGAGCTGGGGAATCAGAGGCGGGGAATCAGAGTTGGGGAATCAGAGGCGGGGAATCAGAGGCGGGGAAACAGAGGCGGGGAATCAGATATGGGGAATCAGAGGTCGGGAATCAGAGGTTGGGAATCAGAGGCAGGGAATCAGAGGCGGGGAATCAGAGGCAGGGAATCAGAGGCAGGGAATCAGATGTGCGGAATCAGAGATGGGGAATCAAAGGCGGGGAATCAGAGTTGGGGCATCAGAGGTGGGGAATTAGATATGGGGAAACAGAGGCGGGGAATCAGAGGCGGGGAAACAGAGGCGGGGAATCAGATATGGGGAATCAGAGGTGGGGAATCAGAGGCAGGGAATCAGATGTGCGGAATCAGAGATGGGGAATCAGAGGCAGGGAATCAGAATCAGAAGCGGGGAATCAGAGGCCGGGAATCAGAGGCCGGGAATCAGATGCCGGGAATAAGAGGCCGGGAATCAGCGGTGGGGAATCAGAGTCCGGGAATCAGAGATGGGGATTCAGAGGCGGGGAATGAGATATGGGGAATCAGAGGCGGGGAATCAGAGGCGGGGAAACAGAGGTGGGGAATCAGATATAGGGAATCAGAGGTGGCGAATCAAAGGCGGTGAATCAGAGATGGGGAATCAGAGGCGGGGAATCAGAGGCGGGGAATCAGAGGTGGGGAATCAGAGGTTGGGAATCAGAGGCAGGGAATCAGAGGCGGGGAATCAGAGGCGGGGAATCAGAGGCATGGAATCAGATGTGCGGAATCAGAGATGTGGAATCAGAGGCAGGGAATCAGAGGCGGGGAATCAGAGGCGTGGAATCATAGGCCGGGAATCAGAGGCCGGGAATGAGAGGCCGGGAATCAGAGGTCGGGAATCAGAGGCCGGGAATCAGAGGTGGGGAATCAGAGGCCGGGAATCAGAGATGGGGAATCAGAGGCGGGGAATCATCGGTGGTGAATCAGACGCGGGGATTCAGAGGTTGTAAATCAGAGATGGGGAATCAGAGGCGGGGAATCAGAGGCGGGGAAACAGAGGTGGGGAATCAGATATGGGGAATCAGAGGTGGGGAATAAGATGCGGAGAATCAGAGGCAGGGAATCAGATGCCGGGAATAAGAGGCCGGGAATCATAGGTGGGGAATCAGAGTCCAGGAATCAGAGATGGGGATTCAGAGGCGGGGAATGAGATATTGGGAATCAGAGGCGGGGAATCAGAGGCGGGGAAACAAAGGCGGTGAATCAGAGATGGGGAATCAGAGGCGCGGAATCAGAGGCAGGGAATCAAACACGGGGAATCAGAGCTGGGGAATCAGAGTCGGGGAATCAGAGTTGGGGCATCAGAGGTGGGGAATTAGATATGGGGAAACAGAGGTGGGGAATCAGAGGCGGGGAAACAGAGGCGGGGAATCAGATATGGGGAATCAGAGGTGGGGAATCAGAGGCGGGGAAACAGAGGTGGGGAGTCAGATATGGGGAATCAGAGGTGGGGAATAAGAGGCGGAGAATCAGAGGCAGGGAATCAGATGCCGGGAATAAGAGGCCGGGAAACAGAGGTGGGGAATCAGAGTCCGGGAATCAGAGATGGGGATTCAGAGGCGGGGATTGAGATATTGGGAATCAGATATGGGGAATCAGAGGTGGCGAATCAAAGGCGGTGAATCAGAGATGGGGAATCAGAGGCGGGGAATCAGAGGCAGGGAATCAAACACGGGGAATCCGAGCTGGGGAATCAGAGTCGGGGAATCAGAGTTGGGGCATCAGAGGTGGGGAATTAGATATGGGGAAACAGAGGTGGGAATCAGAGGCGGGGAAACAGAGGCGGGGAATCAGATTTGGGGAATCAGAGGTGGGGAATCAGAGGCAGGGAATCAGATGTGCGGAATCAGAGATGGGGAATCAGAGGCAGGGAATCAGAATCAGAAGCGGGGAATCAGAGGCCGGGAATCAGAGGCCGGGAATCAGATGCCGGGAAGCAGAGGTGGGGAATCAGAGTCCGGGAATCAGAGATGGGGATTCAGAGGCGGGGAATGAGATATGGGGAATCAGAGGCGGGGAATCAGAGGCGGGGTAACAGAGGTGGGGAATCAGATATGGGGAATCAGATATGGGGAATCAGAGGTTGGGAATCAGAGGCAGGGAATCAGAGGCAGGGAATCAGAGGCAGGGTAACAGAGGCGGGGAATCAGATATGTGGAATCAGAGGTGGCGAATCAAAGGCGGTGTATCAGAGATGGGGAATCAGAGGCGGGGAATCAGAGGCAGGGAATCAAACACGGGGAATCAGAGGCGGGGAATCAGAGCTGGTGAATCAGAGGCGGGGAATCAGAGTTGGGGAATCAGAGGCGGGCAATCAGAGGCAGGGAATCAGAGGCGGAGAATCAGAGGTTGGGAATCAGAGGCAGGGAATCAGAGGCAGGGATTCAGAGGCAGGGAATCAGAGGCGGGGAATCAGAGGTGGGGAATCAGAGGTTGGGAATCAGAGGCAGGGAATCAGAGGCGGGGAATCAGAGGCATGGAATCAGATGTGCGGAATCAGAGATGGGGAATCAGAGGCAGGGAATCAGAGGCGGGGAATCAGAGGCATGGAATCAGATGTGCGGAATCAGAGATGGGGAATCAGAGGCAGGGAATCAGAGGCGGGGAATCAGAGGCGTGGAATAAGAGTCCGGGAATCAGAGGCCGGGAATGAGAGGCCGGGAATCAGAGGCCGGGAATCAGAGGCCGGGAATCAGAGGTTGGGAATCATAGGCCGGGAATCAGAGATGCGGAATCAGATGCGGGGATTCAGATATGGGGAAACAGAGGCGGGGAATCAGAGGCGGGGAAACAGAGGCGGGGAATCAGATATGGGGAATCAGAGGTGGGGAATCAGAGTTTGGGAATCAGAGGCAGGGAATCAGAGGCGGGGAATCAGAGGCGGGGAATCAGAGGCAGGGAATCAGATGTGCGAAATCAAAGATGGAGAATCAGAGGCAGGGAATCAGAGGCGGGGAATCAGAGGCGGGGAATCAGAGTCCGGGAATCAGAGACCGGGAATGAGAGGCCGGGAATCAGAAGCCGGTAATCAGAGGCCGGGAATCAGAGGTGGGGAATCAGATGCAGGGAATCAGAGATGGGGAATCAGAGGCGGGGAATCAGCGGTGGTGAAGCAGACGCGGGGATTCAGAGGTTGTAAATCAGAGATGGGGAATCAGAGGAGGGGAATCAGAGGCGGGGAAACAGAGTTGGGGAATCAGATATGGGGAATCAGAGGTGGGGAATAAGAGGCTGAGAATCAGAAGCAGGGAATCAGAGGCGGGGAATCAGAGGCCGGGAATCAGAAGCCAGGAATCAAAGGCCGGGAATCAGAGGTGGGGAATCAGAGGCCGGGAATCAGAGATGGGGAATGAGAGGTGGTGAATCAGAGATGGGGAGTCAGAGGAAGGGACTCAGAGGCGGGGAATCAGATGCGGGGAATCAGTGGCCGGGAATCAGAGCTGGGGAATCAGAGGCGGGGAATCAGACGCGGGGAATCAGTGGCCTGGAATCAGAGCTGGGGAATCAGAGGCGGGGAATCAGAGATGGGGAATCGGAGGCGGGGAATCAGAGATGGCAAATCAGAGATGGGGAATCAGAGGCGGGGAAACAGAGGCGGGGAGTCAGATTTGGGGAATCAGAGGTGGGGAATCAGAGGTGGTGAAATGAGAGATGGGGAATCAGAGGCGGGTAATCAGAGGCAGGGAATCAGACGCGGGGAATCAGAGGCTGGGAATCAGAGGCTGGGAATCAGAGCTGGGGAATCAGAGGTTGGGAATCAGAGGCCTGGAATCAGAGTTGGGGAATCAGAGGCGGGGAATCAGATATGTGGAAACAGAGGTGGGGAATCAGAGGCGGGGAAACAGAGGCGGGGAATCAGATATGGGGAATCAGAGGTGGGGAATCAGAGGTTGGAAATCAGATGCGGGGAATCAGAGGCAGGAAATCATAGGCAGGGAATCAGAGGCGGGGAATCAGAAGCGGAGAATCAGAGGCCGGGAATCAGAGGCGGGGAATCAGAGTTGGGGCATCAGAGGTGGGGAATTAGATATGGGGAAACAGAGGCGGGGAATCAGAGGCGGGGAAACAGAGCGGGGAATCAGATATGGGGAATCAGAGGTGGGGAATCAGAGGCAGGGAATCAGATGTGCGGAATCAGAGATGGGGAATCAGAGGCAGGGAATCAGAATCAGAAGCGGGGAATCAGAGGCCGGGAATCAGATGCCGGGAATAAGAGGACGGCAATCAGAGGTGGGGAATCAGAGTCCGGGAATCAGAGATGGGATTCAGAGGCGGGGAATCAGAGGCGGGGAAACAGAGGTGGGGAATCAGATATGGGGAATCAGTGGTGGCGAATCAAAGGCGGTAAATCAGAGATGGGGAATCAGAGGCGGGGAATCAGAGGCAGGGAATCAAACACGGGGAATCAGAGGCGGGGAATCAGAGCTGGGGAATCAGAGGCGGGGAATCAGAGTTGGGGAATCAGAGTCGGGGAATCAGATATGGGGAAACAGAGGTGGGGAATCAGAGGCGGGGATACAGAGGCGGGGAATCAGATATGGGGAATCAGAGGTGGGGAATCAGAGGTTGGGAATCAGAGGCAGGGAATCAGAGGCGGGGAAACAGAGGTTGGGAATCAGAGGCAGGTAATCAGAGGCGGGGAAACAAAGGCGGGGAATCAGATATGGGGAATCAGAGGTGGCGAATCAAAGGTGTTGAATCAGAGATGGGGAATCAGAGGCGGTGAATCAGAGGCAGGGAATCAAACACGGGGAATCAGAGGTGGGGAATCAGACCTGGGGAATCAGAGGCGGGGAATCAGAGTTGGGGAATCAGAGGCGAGGAATCAGAGGCGGGGAAACAGAGGCGGGGAATCAGATATGGGGAATCAGAGGTGGGGAATCAGAGGTTGGGAATCAGAGGCAGGGAATCAGAGGCGGGGAATCAGAGGCGGCGAATCAGATGCATGGAATCAGATGTGCGGAATCAGAGATGGGGAATCAGAGGCAGGGAATCAGAGGCGGGGAATCAGAGGCGTGGAATCAGAGGCCGGTATTCAGAGGCCGGGAATGAGAGGCCGGGAATCAGAGGCCGGGAATCAGAGGCCGGGAATCAGAGGTGGGATATCAGAGGCCAGGAATCAGAGATGGGGTATCAGAGGCGGGGAATCAGCGGTGGTGAATCAGACGCGGGGATTCAGAGGTTGTAAATCAGTGATGGGGAATCAGAGACGGGGAATCAGAGGCGGGGAAACAGAGGTGGGGAGTCAGATATGGGGAATCAGAGGTGGGGAATAAGAGGTGGAGAATCAGAGGCGGGGAATCAGAGGCGGGGAATCAGAGGCCGGGAATCAGAAGCCAGGAATCAGAGGCCGGGAATCAGAGATGGGGATTCAGTGGCGGGGAATGAGATATTGGGAATCAGAGGCGGGGAATCAGAGGCGGGGAAACAGAGGTGGGGAATCAGATTTGGGGAATCAGAGGTGGCGAATCAAAGGCGGTGAATCAGAGATGGGGAATCAGAGGCGGGGAATCAGAGGCAGGGAATCAAACACGGGGAATCAGAGGCGGGGAATCAGAGCTGGGGAATCAGAGACGGGGAATCAGAGGTGGGGAATCAGAGGCCGGGAATCAGAGATGGGGAATCAGAGGCGGGGAATCAGCGGTGGTGAATCAGACGCGGGGATTCAGAGGTTGTAAATCAGAGATGGGGAATCAGAGGCGGGGAATCAGAGGCGGGGAAACAGAGGTGGGGAATCAGATATGGGGAATCAGAGGTGGGGAATAAGATGCGGAGAATCAGAGGCAGGGAATCAGATGCCGGGAATAAGAGGCCGGGAATCAGAGGTGGGGAATCAGAGTCCAGGAATCAGAGATGGGGATTCAGAGGCGGGGAATGAGATATTGGGAATCAGAGGCGGGGAATCAGAGGCGGGGAAACAAAGGCGGTGATTCAGAGATGGGGAATCAGAGGCGCGGAATCAGAGGCAGGGAATCAAACACGGGGAATCAGAGCTGGGGAATCAGAGTCGGGGAATCAGAGTTGGGGCATCAGAGGTGGGTAATTAGATATGGGGAAACAGAGGTGGGGAATCAGAGGCGGGGAAACAGAGGCGGGGAATCAGATATGGGGAATCAGAGGTGGGGAATCAGAGGCAGGGAATCAGATGTGCGGAATCAGAGGTGGGGAATCAGAGGCGGGGAAACAGATGTGGGGAGTCAGATATGGGGAATCAGAGGTGGGGAATAAGAGGCGGAGAATCAGAGGCAGGGAATCAGATGCCGGGAATAAGAGGCCGGGAAACAGAGGTGGGGAATCAGAGTCCGGGAATCAGAGATGGGGATTCAGAGGCGGGGATTGAGATATTGGGAATCAGATATGGGGAATCAGAGGTGGCGAATCAAAGGCGGTGAATCAGAGATGGGGAATCAGAGGCGGGGAATCAGAGGCAGGGAATCAAACACGGGGAATCAGTGCTGGGGAATCAAAGTCGGGGAATCAGAGTTGGGGCATCAGAGGTGGGGAATTAGATATGGGGAAACAGAGGTGGGGAATCAGAGGCGGGGAAACAGAGGCGGGGAATCAGATATGGGGAATCAGAGGTGGGGAATCAGAGGCAGGGAATCAGATGTGCGGAATCAGAGATGGGGAATCAGAGGCAGGGAATCAGAATCAGAAGCGGGGAATCAGAGGCCGGGAATCAGAGGCCGGGTATCAGATGCCGGGAATAAGAGGCCGGGAAGCAGAGGTGGGGAATCAGAGTCCGGGAATCAGAGATGGGGATTCAGAGGCGGGGAATGAGATATGGGGAATCAGAGGCGGGGAATCAGAGGCGGGGAAACAGAGGTGGGGAATCAGATATGGGGAATCAGATATGGGGAATCAAAGGCGGTGAATCAGAGATGGGGAATCAGAGGCGGGGAATCAGAGGCGGGGAATCAGAGCTGGGGAATCAGAGGCGGGGAATCAGAGTTAGGGAATCAGAGGCGGGGAATCAGATATGTGGAAACAGAGGTGGGGAATCAGAGGCGGGGAAACAGAGGCGGGGAATCAGATATGGGGAATCAGAGGTGGAGAATCAAAGGCGGTGAATCAGAGATGGGGAATCAGAGGCGGGGAATCAGAGGCAGCGAATCAAACGCGGGGAATCAGAGGCGGGGAATCAGAGCTGGGGAATCAGAGGCGGGGAATCAGAGCTGGGGAATCAGAGGCGGGGAATCAGAGGCGGGGAAACGGAGGCGGTGAATCAGATATGGGGAATCACAGGTGGGGAATCAGAGGTTGGGAATCAGAGGCAGGGAATCAGAGGCGGGGAATCAGAGTCCGGGAATCAGAGATGGGGATTCAGAGGCGGGGAATGAGATATGGTGAATCAGAGGCGGGGAAACAGAGGCGGGGAAACAGAGGTGGGGAATCAAATATGGGGAATCAGATATGGGGAATCAAAGGCGGTGAATCAGAGATGGGGAATCAGAGGCGGGGAATCAGAGGCGGGGAATCAGAGCTGGGGAATCAGAGGCGGGGAATCAGAGTTGGGGAATCAGAGGAGGGGAATCAGATATGGGGAAACAGAGGTGGGGAATCAGAGGCGGGGAAACAGAGGCGGGGAATCAGATATGGGGAATCAGAGGTGGGGAATCAGAGTCCAGGAATCAGAGATGGGGATTCAGAGGCGGGGAATGAGATATGGGGAATCAGAGGCGGGGAATCAGAGGCGGGGAAACAGAGGTGGGGAATCAGATATGGGGAATCTGATATGGGGAATCAAAGGCGGTGAATCAGAGATGGGGAATCAGAGGCGGGGAATCAGAGGCGGGGTATCAGAGCTGGGGAATCAGAGGCGGGGAATCAGAGTTGGGGAATCAGAGGCGGGGAATCAGATATGGGGAAACAGAGGTGGGGAATCAGAGGTGGGGAAACAGAGGCGGGGAATCAGATATGGGGAATCAGAGGTGGGGAATCAGAGGTTGGGAATCAGAGGCAGGGAATCAGAGGCGGGGAAACAGAGGCGGGGAATCAGATATGGGGAATCAGAGGTGGCGAATCAAAGGCGGTGAATCAGAGATGGGGAATCAGAGGCGGGGAATCAGAGGCAGGGAATCAAACACGGGGAATCAGAGGCGGGGAATCAGAGCTGGGGAATCAGAGGCGGGGAATCAGAGTTGGGGAATTCGAGGCGGGGAATCAGATGCGGGGAAACAGAGGCGGGGAATCAGATATGGGGAATCAGAGGTCGGGAATCAGAGGTTGGGAATCAGAGGCAGGGAATCAGAGGCGGGGAATCAGAGGCGGGGAATCAGAGGCAGGGAATCAGATGTGCGGAATCAGAGATGGGGAATCAAAGGCGGGGAATCAGAGTTGGGGCATCAGAGGTGGGGAATTAGATATGGGGAAACAGAGGCGGGGAATCAGAGGCGGGGAAACAGAGGCGGGGAATCAGATATGGGGAATCAGAGGTGGGGAATCAGAGGCAGGGAATCAGATGTGCGGAATCAGAGATGGGGAATCAGAGGCAGGGAATCAGAATCAGAAGCGGGGAATCAGAGGCCGGGAATCAGAGGCCGGGAATCAGATGCCGGGAATAAGAGGCCGGGAATCAGCGGTGGGGAATCAGAGTCCGGGAATCAGAGATGGGGATTCAGAGGCGGGGAATGTGATATGGGGAATCAGAGGCGGGGAATCAGAGGCGGGGAAACAGAGGTGGGGAATCAGATATAGGGAATCAGAGGTGGCGAATCAAAGGCGGTGAATCAGAGATGGGGAATCAGAGGCGGGGAATCAGAGGCGGGGAATCAGAGGTGGGGAATCAGAGGTTGGGAATCAGAGGCAGGGAATCAGAGGCGGGGAATCAGAGGCGGGGAATCAGAGGCATGGAATCAGATGTGCGGAATCAGAGATGTGGAATCAGAGGCAGGGAATCAGAGGCGGGGAATCAGAGGCGTGGAATCATAGGCCGGGAATCAGAGGCCGGGAATGAGAGGCCGGGAATCAGAGGTCGGGAATCAGAGGCCGGGAATCAGAGGTGGGGAATCAGAGGCCGGGAATCAGAGATGGGGAATCAGAGGCGGGGAATCAGCGGTGGTGAATCAGACGCGGGGATTCAGAGGTTGTAAATCAGAGGTGGGGAATCAGAAGCGGGGAATCAGAGGCGGGGAAACAGAGGTGGGGAATCAGATATGGGGAATCAGAGGTGGGGAATAAGATGCGGAGAATCAGAGGCAGGGAATCAGATGCCGGGAATAAGAGGCCGGGAATCAGAGGTGGGGAATCAGAGTCCAGGAATCAGAGATGGGGAATCAAAGTCGGGGAATCAGAGTTGGGGCATCAGAGGTGGGGAATTAGATATGGGGAAACAGAGGTGGGGAATCAGAGGCGGGGAAACAGAGGCGGGGAATCAGATATGGGGAATCAGAGGTGGGGAATCAGAGGCAGGGAATCAGATGTGCGGAATCAGAGATGGGGAATCAGAGGCAGGGAATCAGAATCAGAAGCGGGGAATCAGAGGCCGGGAATCAGAGGCCGGGTATCAGATGCCGGGAATAAGAGGCCGGGAAGCAGAGGTGGGGAATCAGAGTCCGGGAATCAGAGATGGGGATTCAGAGGCGGGGAATGAGATATGGGGAATCAGAGGCGGGGAATCAGAGGCGGGGAAACAGAGGTGGGGAATCAGATATGGGGAATCAGATATGGGGAATCAAAGGCGGTGAATCAGAGATGGGGAATCAGAGGCGGGGAATCAGAGGCGGGGAATCAGAGCTGGGGAATCAGAGGCGGGGAATCAGAGTTAGGGAATCAGAGGCGGGGAATCAGATATGTGGAAACAGAGGTGGGGAATCAGAGGCGGGGAAACAGAGGCGGGGAATCAGATATGGGGAATCAGAGGTGGAGAATCAAAGGCGGTGAATCAGAGATGGGGAATCAGAGGCGGGGAATCAGAGGCAGCGAATCAAACGCGGGGAATCAGAGGCGGGGAATCAGAGCTGGGGAATCAGAGGCGGGGAATCAGAGCTGGGGAATCAGAGGCGGGGAATCAGAGGCGGGGAAACGGAGGCGGTGAATCAGATATGGGGAATCACAGGTGGGGAATCAGAGGTTGGGAATCAGAGGCAGGGAATCAGAGGCGGGGAATCAGAGTCCGGGAATCAGAGATGGGGATTCAGAGGCGGGGAATGAGATATGGTGAATCAGAGGCGGGGAATCAGAGGCGGGGAAACAGAGGTGGGGAATCAAATATGGGGAATCAGATATGGGGAATCAAAGGCGGTGAATCAGAGATGGGGAATCAGAGGCGGGGAATCAGAGGCGGGGAATCAGAGCTGGGGAATCAGAGGCGGGGAATCAGAGTTGGGGAATCAGAGGAGGGGAATCAGATATGGGGAAACAGAGGTGGGGAATCAGAGGCGGGGAAACAGAGGCGGGGAATCAGATATGGGGAATCAGAGGTGGGGAATCAGAGTCCAGGAATCAGAGATGGGGATTCAGAGGCGGGGAATGAGATATGGGGAATCAGAGGCGGGGAATCAGAGGCGGGGAAACAGAGGTGGGGAATCAGATATGGGGAATCTGATATGGGGAATCAAAGGCGGTGAATCAGAGATGGGGAATCAGAGGCGGGGAATCAGAGGCGGGGTATCAGAGCTGGGGAATCAGAGGCGGGGAATCAGAGTTGGGGAATTCGAGGCGGGGAATCAGATGCGGGGAAACAGAGGCGGGGAATCAGATATGGGGAATCAGAGGTCGGGAATCAGAGGTTGGGAATCAGAGGCAGGGAATCAGAGGCGGGGAATCAGAGGCGGGGAATCAGAGGCAGGGAATCAGATGTGCGGAATCAGAGATGGGGAATCAAAGGCGGGGAATCAGAGTTGGGGCATCAGAGGTGGGGAATTAGATATGGGGAAACAGAGGCGGGGAATCAGAGGCGGGGAAACAGAGGCGGGGAATCAGATATGGGGAATCAGAGGTGGGGAATCAG
The DNA here is from genome assembly GCF_036971445.1 of Narcine bancroftii. Taxonomy (NCBI): domain Eukaryota; kingdom Metazoa; phylum Chordata; class Chondrichthyes; order Torpediniformes; family Narcinidae; genus Narcine; species Narcine bancroftii. Next base: position 59,319,360 of record NC_091474.1, read on the forward strand.
AGGCAGGGAATCAGATGTGCGGAATCAGAGATGGGGAATCAGAGGCAGGGAATCAGAATCAGAAGCGGGGAATCAGAGGCCGGGAATCAGAGGCCGGGAATCAGATGCCGGGAATAAGAGGCCGGGAATCAGCGGTGGGGAATCAGAGTCCGGGAATCAGAGATGGGGATTCAGAGGCGGGGAATGAGATATGGGGAATCAGAGGCGGGGAATCAGAGGCGGGGAAACAGAGGTGGGGAATCAGATATAGGGAATCAGAGGTGGCGAATCAAAGGCGGTGAATCAGAGAGGGGGAATCAGAGGCGGGGAATCAGAGGCGGGGAATCAGAGGTGGGGAATCAGAGGTTGGGAATCAGAGGCAGGGAATCAGAGGCGGGGAATCAGAGGCGGGGAATCAGAGGCATGGAATCAGATGTGCGGAATCAGAGATGTGGAATCAGAGGCAGGGAATCAGAGGCGGGGAATCAGAGGCGTGGAATCATAGGCCGGGAATCAGAGGCCGGGAATGAGAGGCCGGGAATCAGAGGTCGGGAATCAGAGGCCGGGAATCAGAGGTGGGGAATCAGAGGCCGGGAATCAGAGATGGGGAATCAGAGGCGGGGAATCAGCGGTGGTGAATCAGACGCGGGGATTCAGAGGTTGTAAATCAGAGGTGGGGAATCAGAAGCGGGGAATCAGAGGCGGGGAAACAGAGGTGGGGAATCAGATATGGGGAATCAGAGGTGGGGAATAAGATGCGGAGAATCAGAGGCAGGGAATCAGATGCCGGGAATAAGAGGCCGGGAATCAGAGGTGGGGAATCAGAGTCCAGGAATCAGAGATGGGGATTCAGAGGCGGGGAATGAGATATTGGGAATCAGAGGCGGGGAATCAGAGGCGGGGAAACAAAGGCGGTGAATCAGAGATGGGGAATCAGAGGCGCGGAATCAGAGGCAGGGAATCAAACACGGGGAATCAGAGCTGGGGAATCAGAGTCGGGGAATCAGAGTTGGGGCATCAGAGGTGGGGAATTAGATATGGGGAAACAGAGGTGGGGAATCAGAGGCGGGGAAACAGAGGCGGGGAATCAGATATGGGGAATCAGAGGTGGGGAATCAGAGGCAGGGAATCAGATGTGCGGAATCAGAGGTGGGGAATCAGAGGCGGGGAAACAGAGGTGGGGTGTCAGATATGGGGAATCAGAGGTGGGGAATAAGAGGCGGAGAATCAGAGGCAGGGAATCAGATGCCGGGAATAAGAGGCCGGGAAACAGAGGTGGGGAATCAGAGTCCGGGAATCAGAGATGGGGATTCAGAGGCGGGGATTGAGATATTGGGAATCAGATATGGGGAATCAGAGGTGGCGAATCAAAGGCGGTGAATCAGAGATGGGGAATCAGAGGCGGGGAATCAGAGGCAGGGAATCAAACACGGGGAATCAGAGGCGGGGAATCAGAGCTGGGGAATCAGAGGCGGGGAATCAGAGTTGGGGAATCAGAGGCGGGGAATCAGATATGGGGAAACAGAGGTGGGGAATCAGAGGTGGGGAAACAGAGGCGGGGAATCAGATATGGGGAATCAGAGGTGGGGAATCAGAGGTTGGGAATCAGAGGCAGGGAATCAGAGGCGGGGAAACAGAGGCGGGGAATCAGATATGGGGAATCAGAGGTGGTGAATCAAAGGCGGTGTATCAGAGATGGGGAATCAGAGGCGGGGAATCAGAGTCAGGGAATCAAACACGGGGAATCAGAGGCGGGGAATCAGAGCTGGGGAATCAGAGGCGGGGAATCAGAGTTGGGGAATCAGAGGCGGGGAATCAGAGGCAGGGAATCAGAGGCAGGGAATCAGAGGCGGAGAATCAGAGGTTGGGAATCAGAGGCAGGGAATCAGAGGCAGGGAATCAGAGGCAGGGAATCAGAGGCGGGGAATCAGAGGTGGGGAATCAGAGGTTGGGAATCAGAGGCAGGGAATCAGAGGCATGGAATCAGATGTGCGGAATCAGAGATGTGGAATCAGAGGCAGGGAATCAGAGGCGGGGAATCAGAGGCGTGGAATCAGAGGCCGGGAATCAGAGGCCGGGAATGAGAGGCCGGGAATCAGAGGCCGGGAATCAGAGGCCGGGAATCAGAGGTGGGGAATCAGAGATGGGGAATCAGAGGCGGGGAATCAGCGGTGGTGAATCAGACGCGGGGATTCAGAGGTTGTAAATCAGAGATGGGGAATCAGAGGCGGGGAATCAGAGGCGGGGAAACAGAGGTGGGGAATCAGATATGGGGAATCAGAGGTGGGGAATAAGATGCGGAGAATCAGAGGCAGGGAATCAGATGCCGGGAATAAGAGGCCGGGAATCAGAGGTGGGGAATCAGAGTCCAGGAATCAGAGATGGGGATTCAGAGGCGGGGAATGAGATATTGGGAATCAGAGGCGGGGAATCAGAGGCGGGGAAACAAAGGCTGTGAATCAGAGATGGGGAATCAGAGGCGCGGAATCAGAGGCAGGGAATCAAACACGGGGAATCAGAGCTGGGGAATCAGAGTCGGGGAATCAGAGTTGGGGCATCAGAGGTGGGGAATTAGATATGGGGAAACAGAGGTGGGGAATCAGAGGCGGGGAAACAGAGGCGGGGAATCAGATATGGGGAATCAGAGGTGGGGAATCAGAGGCAGGGAATCAGATGTGCGGAATCAGAGGTGGGGAATCAGAGGCGGGGAAACAGATGTGGGGAGTCAGATATGGGGAATCAGAGGTGGGGAATAAGAGGCAGAGAATCAGAGGCAGGGAATCAGATGCCGGGAATAAGAGGCCGGGAAACAGAGGTGGGGAATCAGAGTCCTGGAATCAGAGATGGGGATTCAGAGGCGGGGATTGAGATATTGGGAATCAGATATGGGGAATCAGAGGTGGCGAATCAAAGGCGATGAATCAGAGATGGGGAATCAGATATGGGGAATCAAAGGCGGTGAATCAGAGATGGGGAATCAGAGGCGGGGAAACAGAGGCGGGGAATCAGAGCTGGGGAATCAGAGGCGGGGAATCAGAGTTGGGGAATCAGAGGCGGGGAATCAGATATGTGGAAACAGAGGTGGGGAATCAGAGGCGGGGAAACAGAGGCGGGGAATCAGATATGGGGAATCAGAGGTGGCGAATCAAAGGCGGTGAATCAGATGTGCGGAATCAGAGATGGGGAATCAGAGGCAGGGAATCAGAATCAGAAGCGGGGAATCAGAGGCCGGGAATCAGAGGCCGGGAATCAGATGCCGGGAATAAGAGGCCGGGAAGCAGAGGTGGGGAATCAGAGTCCGGGAATCAGAGATGGGGATTCAGAGGCGGGGAATGAGATATGGGGAATCAGAGGCGGGGAATCAGAGGCGGGGAAACAGAGGTGGGGAATCAGATATGGGGAATCAGATATGGGGAATCAAAGGCGGTGAATCAGAGATGGGGAATCAGAGGCGGGGAAACAGAGGCGGGGAATCAGAGCTGGGGAATCAGAGGCGGGGAATCAGAGTTGGGGAATCAGAGGCGGGGAATCAGATATGTGGAAACAGAGGTGGGGAATCAGAGGCGGGGAAACAGAGGCGGGGAATCAGATATGGGGAATCGGAGGTGGCGAATCAAAGGCGGTGAATCAGAAATGGGGAATCAGAGGCGGGGAATCAGAGGCAGCGAATCAAACACGGGGAATCAGAGGCGGGGAATCAGAGCTGGGGAATCAGAGGCGGGGAATCAGAGTTGGGGAATCAGAGGCGGGGAATCAGAGGCGGGGAAACAGAGGCGGTGAATCAGATATGGGGAATCAGAGGTGGGGAATCAGAGGTTGGGAATCAGAGGCAGGGAATCAGAGGCGGGGAATCAGAGTCCGGGAATCAGAGATGGGGATTCAGAGGCAGGGAATGAGATATGGGGAATCAGAGGCGGGGAATCAGAGGCGGGGAAACAGAGGTGGGGAATCAGATATGGTGAATCAGATATGGGGAATCAAAGGCGGTGAATCAGAGATGGGGAATCAGAGGCGGGGAATCAGAGGCGGGGAATCAGAGGTGGGGAATCAGAGGCGGGGAATCAGAGTTGGGGAATCAGAGGCGGGGAATCAGATATGGGGAAACAGAGGTGGGGAATCAGAGGCGGGGAAACAGAGGCGGGGAATCAGATATGGGGAATCAGAGGTGGGGAATCAGAGTACGGGAATCAGAGATGGGGATTCAGAGGCGGGGAATGAGATATGGGGAATCAGAGGCGGGGAATCAGAGGCGGGGAAACAGAGGTGGGGAATCAGATATGGGGAATCTGATATGGGGAATCAAAGGCGGTGAATCAGAGATGGGGAATCAGAGGTGGGGAATCAGAGGCAGGGAATCAGATGTGCGGAATCAGAGGTGGGGAATCAGAGGCGGGGAAACAGATGTGGGGAGTCAGATATGGGGAATCAGAGGTGGGGAATAAGAGGCAGAGAATCAGAGGCAGGGAATCAGATGCCGGGAATAAGAGGCCGGGAAACAGAGGTGGGGAATCAGAGTCCGGGAATCAGAGATGGGGATTCAGAGGCGGGGATTGAGATATTGGGAATCAGATATGGGGAATCAGAGGTGGCGAATCAAAGGCGATGAATCAGAGATGGGGAATCAGATATGGGGAATCAAAGGCGGTGAATCAGAGGCAGGGAATCAGATGTGCGGAATCAGAGATGGGGAATCAGAGGCAGGGAATCAGAATCAGAAGCGGGGAATCAGAGGCCGGGAATCAGATGCCGGGAATAAGAGGACGGCAATCAGAGGTGGGGAATCAGAGTCCGGGAATCAGAGATGGGATTCAGAGGCGGGGAATCAGAGGCGGGGAAACAGAGGTGGGGAATCAGATATGGGGAATCAGTGGTGGCGAATCAAAGGCGGTAAATCAGAGATGGGGAATCAGAGGCGGGGAATCAGAGGCAGGGAATCAAACACGGGGAATCAGAGGCGGGGAATCAGAGCTGGGGAATCAGAGGCGGGGAATCAGAGTTGGGGAATCAGAGTCGGGGAATCAGATATGGGGAAACAGAGGTGGGGAATCAGAGGCGGGGATACAGAGGCGGGGAATCAGATATGGGGAATCAGAGGTGGGGAATCAGAGGTTGGGAATCAGAGGCAGGGAATCAGAGGCGGGGAAACAGAGGTTGGGAATCAGAGGCAGGTAATCAGAGGCGGGGAAACAAAGGCGGGGAATCAGATATGGGGAATCAGAGGTGGCGAATCAAAGGTGTTGAATCAGAGATGGGGAATCAGAGGCGGTGAATCAGAGGCAGGGAATCAAACACGGGGAATCAGAGGTGGGGAATCAGACCTGGGGAATCAGAGGCGGGGAATCAGAGTTGGGGAATCAGAGGCGAGGAATCAGAGGCGGGGAAACAGAGGCGGGGAATCAGATATGGGGAATCAGAGGTGGGGAATCAGAGGTTGGGAATCAGAGGCAGGGAATCAGAGGCGGGGAATCAGAGGCGGCGAATCAGATGCATGGAATCAGATGTGCGGAATCAGAGATGGGGAATCAGAGGCAGGGAATCAGAGGCGGGGAATCAGAGGCGTGGAATCAGAGGCCGGTATTCAGAGGCCGGGAATGAGAGGCCGGGAATCAGAGGCCGGGAATCAGAGGCCGGGAATCAGAGGTGGGATATCAGAGGCCAGGAATCAGAGATGGGGTATCAGAGGCGGGGAATCAGCGGTGGTGAATCAGACGCGGGGATTCAGAGGTTGTAAATCAGTGATGGGGAATCAGAGACGGGGAATCAGAGGCGGGGAAACAGAGGTGGGGAGTCAGATATGGGGAATCAGAGGTGGGGAATAAGAGGTGGAGAATCAGAGGCAGGGAATCAGAGGCGGGGAATCAGAGGCCGGGAATCAGAAGCCAGGAATCAGAGGCCGGGAATCAGAGATGGGGATTCAGTGGCGGGGAATGAGATATTGGGAATCAGAGGCGGGGAATCAGAGGCGGGGAAACAGAGGTGGGGAATCAGATTTGGGGAATCAGAGGTGGCGAATCAAAGGCGGTGAATCAGAGATGGGGAATCAGAGGCGGGGAATCAGAGGCAGGGAATCAAACACGGGGAATCAGAGGCGGGGAATCAGAGCTGGGGAATCAGAGGCGGGGAATCAGAGGTGGGGAATCAGAGGCCGGGAATCAGAGATGGGGAATCAGAGGCGGGGAATCAGCGGTGGTGAATCAGACGCGGGGATTCAGAGGTTGTAAATCAGAGATGGGGAATCAGAGGCGGGGAATCAGAGGCGGGGAAACAGAGGTGGGGAATCAGATATGGGGAATCAGAGGTGGGGAATAAGATGCGGAGAATCAGAGGCAGGGAATCAGATGCCGGGAATAAGAGGCCGGGAATCAGAGGTGGGGAATCAGAGTCCAGGAATCAGAGATGGGGATTCAGAGGCGGGGAATGAGATATTGGGAATCAGAGGCGGGGAATCAGAGGCGGGGAAACAAAGGCGGTGAATCAGAGATGGGGAATCAGAGGCGCGGAATCAGAGGCAGGGAATCAAACACGGGGAATCAGAGCTGGGGAATCAGAGTCGGGGAATCAGAGTTGGGGCATCAGAGGTGGGTAATTAGATATGGGGAAACAGAGGTGGGGAATCAGAGGCGGGGAAACAGAGGCGGGGAATCAGATATGGGGAATCAGAGGTGGGGAATCAGAGGCAGGGAATCAGATGCGCGGAATCAGAGGTGGGGAATCAGAGGCGGGGAAACAGATGTGGGGAGTCAGATATGGGGAATCAGAGGTGGGGAATAAGAGGCGGAGAATCAGAGGCAGGGAATCAGATGCCGGGAATAAGAGGCCGGGAAACAGAGGTGGGGAATCAGAGTCCGGGAATCAGAGATGGGGATTCAGAGGCGGGGATTGAGATATTGGGAATCAGATATGGGGAATCAGAGGTGGCGAATCAAAGGCGGTGAATCAGAGATGGGGAATCAGAGGCGGGGAATCAGAGGCAGGGAATCAAACACGGGGAATCAGAGCTGGGGAATCAAAGTCGGGGAATCAGAGTTGGGGCATCAGAGGTGGGGAATTAGATATGGGGAAACAGAGGTGGGGAATCAGAGGCGGGGAAACAGAGGCGGGGAATCAGATATGGGGAATCAGAGGTGGGGAATCAGAGGCAGGGAATCAGATGTGCGGAATCAGAGATGGGGAATCAGAGGCAGGGAATCAGAATCAGAAGCGGGGAATCAGAGGCCGGGAATCAGAGGCCGGGTATCAGATGCCGGGAATAAGAGGCCGGGAAGCAGAGGTGGGGAATCAGAGTCCGGGAATCAGAGATGGGGATTCAGAGGCGGGGAATGAGATATGGGGAATCAGAGGCGGGGAATCAGAGGCGGGGAAACAGAGGTGGGGAATCAGATATGGGGAATCAGATATGGGGAATCAAAGGCGGTGAATCAGAGATGGGGAATCAGAGGCGGGGAATCAGAGGCGGGGAATCAGAGCTGGGGAATCAGAGGCGGGGAATCAGAGTTAGGGAATCAGAGGCGGGGAATCAGATATGTGGAAACAGAGGTGGGGAATCAGAGGCGGGGAAACAGAGGCGGGGAATCAGATATGGGGAATCAGAGGTGGAGAATCAAAGGCGGTGAATCAGAGATGGGGAATCAGAGGCGGGGAATCAGAGGCAGCGAATCAAACGCGGGGAATCAGAGGCGGGGAATCAGAGGCGGGGAATCAGAGCTGGGGAATCAGAGGCGGGGAATCAGAGGCGGGGAAACGGAGGCGGTGAATCAGATATGGGGAATCACAGGTGGGGAATCAGAGGTTGGGAATCAGAGGCAGGGAATCAGAGGCGGGGAATCAGAGTCCGGGAATCAGAGATGGGGATTCAGAGGCGGGGAATGAGATATGGTGAATCAGAGGCGGGGAATCAGAGGCGGGGAAACAGAGGTGGGGAATCAAATATGGGGAATCAGATATGGGGAATCAAAGGCGGTGAATCAGAGATGGGGAATCAGAGGCGGGGAATCAGAGGCGGGGAATCAGAGCTGGGGAATCAGAGGCGGGGAATCAGAGTTGGGGAATCAGAGGAGGGGAATCAGATATGGGGAAACAGAGGTGGGGAATCAGAGGCGGGGAAACAGAGGCGGGGAATCAGATATGGGGAATCAGAGGTGGGGAATCAGAGTCCAGGAATCAGAGATGGGGATTCAGAGGCGGGGAATGAGATATGGGGAATCAGAGGCGGGGAATCAGAGGCGGGGAAACAGAGGTGGGGAATCAGATATGGGGAATCTGATATGGGGAATCAAAGGCGGTGAATCAGAGATGGGGAATCAGAGGCGGGGAATCAGAGGCGGGGTATCAGAGCTGGGGAATCAGAGGCGGGGAATCAGAGTTGGGGAATCAGAGGCGGGGAATCAGATATGGGGAAACAGAGGTGGGGAATCAGAGGTGGGGAAACAGAGGCGGGGAATCAGATATGGGGAATCAGAGGTGGGGAATCAGAGGTTGGGAATCAGAGGCAGGGAATCAGAGGCGGGGAAACAGAGGCGGGGAATCAGATATGGGGAATCAGAGGTGGCGAATCAAAGGCGGTGAATCAGAGATGGGGAATCAGAGGCGGGGAATCAGAGGCAGGGAATCAAACACGGGGAATCAGAGGCGGGGAATCAGAGCTGGGGAATCAGAGGCGGGGAATCAGAGTTGGGGAATTCGAGGCGGGGAATCAGATGCGGGGAAACAGAGGCGGGGAATCAGATATGGGGAATCAGAGGTCGGGAATCAGAGGTTGGGAATCAGAGGCAGGGAATCAGAGGCGGGGAATCAGAGGCGGGGAATCAGAGGCAGGGAATCAGATGTGCGGAATCAGAGATGGGGAATCAAAGGCGGGGAATCAGAGTTGGGGCATCAGAGGTGGGGAATTAGATATGGGGAAACAGAGGCGGGGAATCAGAGGCGGGGAAACAGAGGCGGGGAATCAGATATGGGGAATCAGAGGTGGGGAATCAGAGGCAGGGAATCAGATGTGCGGAATCAGAGATGGGGAATCAGAGGCAGGGAATCAGAATCAGAAGCGGGGAATCAGAGGCCGGGAATCAGAGGCCGGGAATCAGATGCCGGGAATAAGAGGCCGGGAATCAGCGGTGGGGAATCAGAGTCCGGGAATCAGAGATGGGGATTCAGAGGCGGGGAATGAGATATGGGGAATCAGAGGCGGGGAATCAGAGGCGGGGAAACAGAGGTGGGGAATCAGATATAGGGAATCAGAGGTGGCGAATCAAAGGCGGTGAATCAGAGATGGGGAATCTGAGGCGGGGAATCAGAGGCGGGGAATCAGAGGTGGGGAATCAGAGGTTGGGAATCAGAGGCAGGGAATCAGAGGCGGGGAATCAGAGGCGGGGAATCAGAGGCATGGAATCAGATGTGCGGAATCAGAGATGTGGAATCAGAGGCAGGGAATCAGAGGCGGGGAATCAGAGGCGTGGAATCATAGGCCGGGAATCAGAGGCCGGGAATGAGAGGCCGGGAATCAGAGGTCGGGAATCAGAGGCCGGGAATCAGAGGTGGGGAATCAGAGGCCGGGAATCAGAGATGGGGAATCAGAGGCGGGGAATCAGCGGTGGTGAATCAGACGCGGGGATTCAGAGGTTGTAAATCAGAGGTGGGGAATCAGAAGCGGGGAATCAGAGGCGGGGAAACAGAGGTGGGGAATCAGATATGGGGAATCAGAGGTGGGGAATAAGATGCGGAGAATCAGAGGCAGGGAATCAGATGCCGGGAATAAGAGGCCGGGAATCAGAGGTGGGGAATCAGAGTCCAGGAATCAGAGATGGGGATTCAGAGGCGGGGAATGAGATATTGGGAATCAGAGGCGGGGAATCAGAGGCGGGGAAACAAAGGCGGTGAATCAGAGATGGGGAATCAGAGGCGCGGAATCAGAGGCAGGGAATCAAACACGGGGAATCAGAGCTGGGGAATCAGAGTCGGGGAATCAGAGTTGGGGCATCAGAGGTGGGGAATTAGATATGGGGAAACAGAGGTGGGGAATCAGAGGCGGGGAAACAGAGGCGGGGAATCAGATATGGGGAATCAGAGGTGGGGAATCAGAGGCAGGGAATCAGATGTGCGGAATCAGAGGTGGGGAATCAGAGGCGGGGAAACAGAGGTGGGGTGTCAGATATGGGGAATCAGAGGTGGGGAATAAGAGGCGGAGAATCAGAGGCAGGGAATCAGATGCCGGGAATAAGAGGCCGGGAAACAGAGGTGGGGAATCAGAGTCCGGGAATCAGAGATGGGGATTCAGAGGCGGGGATTGAGATATTGGGAATCAGATATGGGGAATCAGAGGTGGCGAATCAAAGGCGGTGAATCAGAGATGGGGAATCAGAGGCGGGGAATCAGAGGCAGGGAATCAAACACGGGGAATCAGAGGCGGGGAATCAGAGCTGGGGAATCAGAGGCGGGGAATCAGAGTTGGGGAATCAGAGGCGGGGAATCAGATATGGGGAAACAGAGGTGGGGAATCAGAGGTGGGGAAACAGAGGCGGGGAATCAGATATGGGGAATCAGAGGTGGGGAATCAGAGGTTGGGAATCAGAGGCAGGGAATCAGAGGCGGGGAAACAGAGGCGGGGAATCAGATATGGGGAATCAGAGGTGGTGAATCAAAGGCGGTGTATCAGAGATGGGGAATCAGAGGCGGGGAATCAGAGTCAGGGAATCAAACACGGGGAATCAGAGGCGGGGAATCAGAGCTGGGGAATCAGAGGCGGGGAATCAGAGTTGGGGAATCAGAGGCGGGGAATCAGAGGCAGGGAATCAGAGGCAGGGAATCAGAGGCGGAGAATCAGAGGTTGGGAATCAGAGGCAGGGAATCAGAGGCAGGGAATCAGAGGCAGGGAATCAGAGGCGGGGAATCAGAGGTGGGGAATCAGAGGTTGGGAATCAGAGGCAGGGAATCAGAGGCATGGAATCAGATGTGCGGAATCAGAGATGTGGAATCAGAGGCAGGGAATCAGAGGCGGGGAATCAGAGGCGTGGAATCAGAGGCCGGGAATCAGAGGCCGGGAATGAGAGGCCGGGAATCAGAGGCCGGGAATCAGAGGCCGGGAATCAGAGGTGGGGAATCAGAGATGGGGAATCAGAGGCGGGGAATCAGCGGTGGTGAATCAGACGCGGGGATTCAGAGGTTGTAAATCAGAGATGGCGAATCAGAGGCGGGGAATCAGAGGCGGGGAAACAGAGGTGGGGAATCAGATATGGGGAATCAGAGGTGGGGAATAAGATGCGGAGAATCAGAGGCAGGGAATCAGATGCCGGGAATAAGAGGCCGGGAATCAGAGGTGGGGAATCAGAGTCCAGGAATCAGAGATGGGGATTCAGAGGCGGGGAATGAGATATTGGGAATCAGAGGCGGGGAATCAGAGGCGGGGAAACAAAGGCTGTGAATCAGAGATGGGGAATCAGAGGCGCGGAATCAGAGGCAGGGAATCAAACACGGGGAATCAGAGCTGGGGAATCAGAGTCGGGGAATCAGAGTTGGGGCATCAGAGGTGGGGAATTAGATATGGGGAAACAGAGGTGGGGAATCAGAGGCGGGGAAACAGAGGCGGGGAATCAGATATGGGGAATCAGAGGTGGGGAATCAGAGGCAGGGAATCAGATGTGCGGAATCAGAGGTGGGGAATCAGAGGCGGGGAAACAGATGTGGGGAGTCAGATATGGGGAATCAGAGGTGGGGAATAAGAGGCAGAGAATCAGAGGCAGGGAATCAGATGCCGGGAATAAGAGGCCGGGAAACAGAGGTGGGGAATCAGAGTCCGGGAATCAGAGATGGGGATTCAGAGGCGGGGATTGAGATATTGGGAATCAGATATGGGGAATCAGAGGTGGCGAATCAAAGGCGATGAATCAGAGATGGGGAATCAGATATGGGGAATCAAAGGCGGTGAATCAGAGATGGGGAATCAGAGGCGGGGAAACAGAGGCGGGGAATCAGAGCTGGGGAATCAGAGGCGGGGAATCAGAGTTGGGGAATCAGAGGCGGGGAATCAGATATGTGGAAACAGAGGTGGGGAATCAGAGGCGGGGAAACAGAGGCGGGGAATCAGATATGGGGAATCAGAGGTGGCGAATCAAAGGCGGTGAATCAGATGTGCGGAATCAGAGATGGGGAATCAGAGGCAGGGAATCAGAATCAGAAGCGGGGAATCAGAGGCCGGGAATCAGAGGCCGGGAATCAGATGCCGGGAATAAGAGGCCGGGAAGCAGAGGTGGGGAATCAGAGTCCGGGAATCAGAGATGGGGATTCAGAGGCGGGGAATGAGATATGGGGAATCAGAGGCGGGGAATCAGAGGCGGGGAAACAGAGGTGGGGAATCAGATATGGGGAATCAGATATGGGGAATCAAAGGCGGTGAATCAGAGATGGGGAATCAGAGGCGGGGAAACAGAGGCGGGGAATCAGAGCTGGGGAATCAGAGGCGGGGAATCAGAGTTGGGGAATCAGAGGCGGGGAATCAGATATGTGGAAACAGAGGTGGGGAATCAGAGGCGGGGAAACAGAGGCGGGGAATCAGATATGGGGAATCGGAGGTGGCGAATCAAAGGCGGTGAATCAGAAATGGGGAATCAGAGGCGGGGAATCAGAGGCAGCGAATCAAACACGGGGAATCAGAGGCGGGGAATCAGAGCTGGGGAATCAGAGGCGGGGAATCAGAGTTGGGGAATCAGAGGCGGGGAATCAGAGGCGGGGAAACAGAGGCGGTGAATCAGATATGGGGAATCAGAGGTGGGGAATCAGAGGTTGGGAATCAGAGGCAGGGAATCAGAGGCGGGGAATCAGAGTCCGGGAATCAGAGATGGGGATTCAGAGGCAGGGAATGAGATATGGGGAATCAGAGGCGGGGAATCAGAGGCGGGGAAACAGAGGTGGGGAATCAGATATGGTGAATCAGATATGGGGAATCAAAGGCGGTGAATCAGAGATGGGGAATCAGAGGCGGGGAATCAGAGGCGGGGAATCAGAGGTGGGGAATCAGAGGCGGGGAATCAGAGTTGGGGAATCAGAGGCGGGGAATCAGATATGGGGAAACAGAGGTGGGGAATCAGAGGCGGGGAAACAGATGCGGGGAATCAGATATGGGGAATCAGAGGTGGGGAATCAGAGTACGGGAATCAGAGATGGGGATTCAGAGGCGGGGAATGAGATATGGGGAATCAGAGGCGGGGAATCAGAGGCGGGGAAACGGAGGTGGGGAATCAGATATGGGGAATCTGATATGGGGAATCAAAGGCGGTGAATCAGAGATGGGGAATCAGAGGTGGGGAATCAGAGGCAGGGAATCAGATGTGCGGAATCAGAGGTGGGGAATCAGAGGCGGGGAAACAGATGTGGGGAGTCAGATATGGGGAATCAGAGGTGGGGAATAAGAGGCAGAGAATCAGAGGCAGGGAATCAGATGCCGGGAATAAGAGGCCGGGAAACAGAGGTGGGGAATCAGAGTCCGGGAATCAGAGATGGGGATTCAGAGGCGGGGATTGAGATATTGGGAATCAGATATGGGGAATCAGAGGTGGCGAATCAAAGGCGATGAATCAGAGATGGGGAATCAGATATGGGGAATCAAAGGCGGTGAATCAGAGATGGTGAATCAGAGGCGGGGAAACAGAGGCGGGGAATCAGAGCTGGGGAATCAGAGGCGGGGAATCAGAGTTGGGGAATCAGAGGCGGGGAATCAGATATGTGGAAACAGAGGTGGGGAATCAGAGGCGGGGAAACAGAGGCGGGGAATCAGATATGGGGAATCAGATGTGGCGAATCAAAGGCGGTGAATCAGATGTGCGGAATCAGAGATGGGGAATCAGAGGCAGGGAATCAGAATCAGAAGCGGGGAATCAGAGGCCGGGAATCAGAGGCCGGGAATCAGATGCCGGGAATAAGAGGCCGGGAAGCAGAGGTGGGGAATCAGAGTCCGGGAATCAGAGATGGGGATTCAGAGGCGGGGAATGAGATATGGGGAATCAGAGGCGGGGAATCAGAGGCGGGGAAACAGAGGTGGGGAATCAGATATGGGGAATCAGATATGGGGAATCAAAGGCGGTGAATCAGAGATGGGGAATCAGAGGCGGGGAAACAGAGGCGGGGAATCAGAGCTGGGGAATCAGAGGCGGGGAATCAGAGTTGGGGAATCAGAGGCAGGGAATCAGATATGTGGAAACAGAGGTGGGGAATCAGAGGCGGGGAAACAGAGGCGGGGAATCAGATATGGGGAATCGGAGGTGGCGAATCAAAGGCGGTGAATCAGAAATGGGGAATCAGAGGCGGGGAATCAGAGGCAGCGAATCAAACACGGGGAATCAGAGGCGGGGAATCAGAGCTGGGGAATCAGAGGCGGGGAATCAGAGTTGGGGAATCAGAGGCGGGGAATCAGAGGCGGGGAAACAGAGGCGGTGAATCAGATATGGGGAATCTGAGGTGGGGAATCAGAGGTTGGGAATCAGAGATGGGGATTCAGAGGCAGGGAATGAGATATGGGGAATCAGAGGCGGGGAATCAGAGGCGGGGAAACAGAGGTGGGGAATCAGATATGGTGAATCAGATATGGGGAATCAAAGGCGGTGAATCAGAGATGGGGAATCAGAGGCGGGGAATCAGAGGCGCGGAATCAGAGGTGGGGAATCAGAGGCGGGGAATCAGAGTTGGGGAATCAGAGGCGGGGAATCAGATATGGGGAAACAGAGGTGGGGAATCAGAGGCGGGGAAACAGAGGCGGGGAATCAGATATGGGGAATCAGAGGTGGGGAATCAGAGTACGGGAATCAGAGATGGGGATTCAGAGGCGGGGAATGAGATATGGGGAATCAGAGGCGGGGAATCAGAAGCGGGGAAACAGAGGTGGGGAATCAGATATGGGGAATCTGATATGGGGAATCAAAGGCGGTGAATCAGAGATGGGGAATCAGAGGCGGGGAATCAGAGGCGGGGTATCAGAGCTGGGGAATCAGAGGCGGGGAATCAGAGTTGGGGAATCAGAGGCGGGGAATCAGATATGGGGAAACAGAGGTGGGGAATCAGAGGTGGGGAAACAGAGGTGGGGAATCAGATATGGGGAATCAGAGGTGGGGAATCAGAGGTTGGGAATCAGAGGCAGGGAATCAGAGGCGGGGAAACAGAGGCGGGGAATCAGATATGGGGAATCAGAGGTGGCTAATCAAAGGCGGTGAATCAGAGATGGGGAATCAGAGGCGGGGAATCAGAGGCAGGGAATCAAACACGGGGAATCAGAGGCGGGGAATCAGAGCTGGGGAATCAGAGGCGGGGAATCGGAGTTGGGGAATCAGAGGCGGGGAATCAGAGGCGGGGAAACAGAGGCGGGGAATCAGATATGGGGAATCAGTGGTCGGGAATCAGAGGTTGGGAATCAGAGGCAGGGAATCAGAGGCGGGGAATCAGAGGCGGGGAATCAGAGGCAGGGAATCAGATGTGCGGAATCAGAGATGGGGAATCAAAGGCGGGGAATCAGAGTTGGGGCATCAGAGGTGGGGAATTAGATATGGGGAAACAGAGGCGGGGAATCAGAGGCGGGGAAACAGAGGCGGGGAATCAGATATGGGGAATCAGAGGTGGTGAATCAGTGGCAGGGAATCAGATGTGCGGAATCAGAGATGGGGAATCAGAGGCAGGGAATCAGAATCAGAAGCGGGGAATCAGAGGCCGGGAATCAGAGGCCGGGAATCAGATGCCGGGAATAAGAGGCCGGGAATCAGCGGTGGGGAATCAGAGTCCGGGAATCAGAGATGGGGATTCAGAGGCGGGGAATGATATATGGGGAATCAGAGGCGGGGAATCAGAGGCGGGGAAACAGAGGTGGGGAATCAGATATAGGGAATCAGAGGTGACGAATCAAAGGCGGTGAATCAAAGATGGGGAATCAGAGGCGGTGAATCAGAGGCGGGGAATCAGAGGTGGGGAATCAGAGTTTGGGAATCAGAGTCAGGGAATCAGAGGCGGGGAATCAGAGGCGGGGAATCAGAGGCATGGAATCAGATGTGCTGAATCAGAGATGTGGAATCAGAGTTGGGGAATCAGAGGCGGGGAATCAGAGGCGTGGAATCAGAGGCCGGGAATCAGAGGCGGAGAATCAGAGGTTGGGAATCAGAGGCAGGGAATCAGAGGCAGGGAATCAGAGGCAGGGAATCAGAGGCGGGGAATCAGAGGTGGGGAATCAGAGGTTGGGAATCAGAGGCAGGGAATCAGAGGCATGGAATCAGATGTGCGGAATCAGAGATGTGGAATCAGAGGCAGGGAATCAGAGGCGGGGAATCAGAGGCGTGGAATCAGAGGCCGGGAATCAGAGGCCGGGAATGAGAGGCCGGGAATCAGAGGCCGGGAATCAGAGGCTGGGAATCAGAGGTGGGGAATCAGAGATGGGGAATCAGAGGCACGGAATCAGCGGTGGTGAATCAGACGCGGGGATTCAGAGGTTGTAAATCAGAGATGGGGAATCAGAGGCGGGGAATCAGAGGCGGGGAAACAGAGGTGGGGAATCAGATATGGGGAATCAGAGGTGGGGAATAAGATGCGGAGAATCAGAGGCAGGGAATCAGATGCCGGGAATAAGAGGCCGGGAATCAGAGGTGGGGAATCAGAGTCCAGGAATCAGAGATGGGGATTCAGAGGCGGGGAATGAGATATTGGGAATCAGAGGCGGGGAATCAGAGGCGGGGAAACAAAGGCTGTGAATCAGAGATGGGGAATCAGAGGCGCGGAATCAGAGGCAGTGAATCAAACACGGGGAATCAGAGCTGGGGAATCAGAGTCGGGGAATCAGAGTTGGGGCATCAGAGGTGGGGAATTAGATATGGGGAAACAGAGGTGGGGAATCAGAGGCGGGGAAACAGAGGCGGGGAATCAGATATGGGGAATCAGAGGTGGGGAATCAGAGGCAGGGAATCAGATGTGCGGAATCAGAGGTGGGGAATCAGAGGCGGGGAAACAGATGTGGGGAGTCAGATATGGGGAATCAGAGGTGGGGAATAAGAGGCAGAGAATCAGAGGCAGGGAATCAGATGCCGGGAATAAGAGGCCGGGAAACAGAGGTGGGGAATCAGAGTCCGGGAATCAGAGATGGGGATTCAGAGGCGGGGATTGAGATATTGGGAATCAGATATGGGGAATCAGAGGTGGCGAATAAAAGGCGATGAATCAGAGATGGGGAATCAGATATGGGGAATCAAAGGCGGTGAATCAGAGATGGGGAATCAGAGGCGGGGAAACAGAGGCGGGGAATCAGAGCTGGGGAATCAGAGGCGGGGAATCAGAGTTGGGGAATCAGAGGCGGGGAATCAGATATGTGGAAACAGAGGTGGGGAATCAGAGGCGGGGAAACAGAGGCGGGGAATCAGATATGGGGAATCAGAGGTGGCGAATCAAAGGCGGTGAATCAGATGTGCGGAATCAGAGATGGGGAATCAGCGGCAGGGAATCAGAATCAGAAGCAGGGAATCAGAGGCCGGGAATCAGAGGCCGGGAATCAGATGCCGGGAATAAGAGGCCGGGAAGCAGAGGTGGGGAATCAGAGTCCGGGAATCAGAGATGGGGATTCAGAGGCGGGGAATGAGATATGGGGAATCAGAGGCGGGGAATCAGAGGCGGGGAAACAGAGGTGGGGAATCAGAGATGGGGAATCAGATATGGGGAATCAAAGGCGGTGAATCAGAGATGGGGAATCAGAGGCGGGGAAACAGAGGCGGGGAATCAGAGCTGGGGAATCAGAGGCGGGGAATCAGAGTTGGGGAATCAGAGGCGGGGAATCAGATATGTGGAAACAGAGGTGGGGAATCAGAGGCGGGGAAACAGAGGCGGGGAATCAGATATGGGGAATCGGAGGTGGCGAATCAAAGGCGGTGAATCAGAGATGGGGAATCAGAGGCGGGGAATCAGAGGCAGCGAATCAAACACGGGGAATCAGAGGCGGGGAATCAGAGCTGGGGAATCAGAGGCAAGGAATCAGAGTTGGGGAATCAGAGGCGGGGAATCAGAGGCGGGGAAACAGAGGCGGTGAATCAGATATGGGGAATCAGAGGTGGGGAATCAGAGGTTGGGAATCAGAGGCAGGGAATCAGAGGCGGGGAATCAGAGTCCGGGAATCAGAGATGGGGATTCAGAGGCAGGGAATGAGATATGGGGAATCAGAGGCGGGGAATAAGAGGCGGGGAAACAGAGGTGGGGAATCAGATATGGTGAATCAGATATGGGGAATCAAAGGCGGTGAATCAGAGATGGGGAATCAGAGGCGGGGAATCAGAGGCGGGGAATCAGAGGTGGGGAATCAGAGGCGGGGAATCAGAGTTGGGGAATCAGAGGCGGGGAATCAGATATGGGGAAACAGAGGTGGGGAATCGGAGGCGGGGAAACAGAGGCGGGGAATCAGATATGGGGAATCAGAGGTGGGGAATCAGAGTACGGGAATCAGAGATGGGGATTCAGAGGCGGGGAATGAGATATGGGGAATCAGAGGCGAGGAATCAGAGGCGGGGAAACAGGTGGGGAATCAGATATGGGGAATCTGATATGGGGAATCAAAGGCGGTGAATCAGAGATGGGGAATCAGAGGCGGGGAATCAGAGGCGGGGTATCAGAGCTGGGGAATCAGAGGCGGGGAATCAGAGTTGGGGAATCAGAGGCGGGGAATCAGATATGGGGAAACAGAGGTGGGGAATCAGAGGTGGGGAAACAGAGGCGGGGAATCAGATATGGGGAATCAGAGGTGGGGAATCAGAGGTTGGGAATCAGAGGCAGGGAATCAGAGGCGGGGAAACAGAGGCGGGGAATAGATATGGGGAATCAGAGGTGGCTAATCAAAGGCGGTGAATCAGAGATGGGGAATCAGAGGCGGGGAATCAGAGGCAGGGAATCAAACACGGGGAATCAGAGGCGGGGAATCAGAGCTGGGGAATCAGAGGCGGGGAATCGGAGTTGGGGAATCAGAGGCGGGGAATCAGAGGCGGGGAAACAGAGGCGGGGAATCAGATATGGGGAATCAGAGGTCGGGAATCAGATGTTGGGAATCAGAGGCAGGGAATCAGAGGCGGGGAATCAGAGGCGGGGAATCAGAGGCAGGGAATCAGATGTGCGGAATCAGAGATGGGGAATCAAAGGCGGGGAATCAGAGTTGGGGCATCAGAGGTGGGGAATTAGATATGGGGAAACAGAGGCGGGGAATCAGAGGCGGGGAAACAGAGGCGGGGAATCAGATATGGGGAATCAGAGGTGGGGAATCAGAGGCAGGGAATCAGATGTGCGGAATCAGAGATGGGGAATCAGAGGCAGGGAATCAGAATCAGAAGCGGGGAATCAGAGGCCGGGAATCAGAGGCCGGGAATCAGATGCCGGGAATAAGAGGCCGGGAATCAGCGGTGGGGAATCAGAGTCCGGGAATCAGAGATGGGGATTCAGAGGCGGGGAATGATATATGGGGAATCAGAGGCGGGGAATCAGAGGCGGGGAAACAGAGGTGGGGAATCAGATATAGGGAATCAGAGGTGGCGAATCAAAGGCGGTGAATCAAAGATGGGGAATCAGAGGCGGGGAATCAGAGGCGGGGAATCAGAGGTGGGGAATCAGAGGTTGGGAATCAGAGTCAGGGAATCAGAGGCGGGGAATCAGAGGCGGGGAATCAGAGGCATGGAATCAGATGTGCTGAATCAGAGATGTGGAATCAGAGGCAGGGAATCAGAGGCGGGGAATCAGAGGCGTGGAATCAGAGGCCGGGAATGAGAGGCCGGGAATCAGAGGCCGGGAATCAGAGGCCGGGAATCAGAGGTGGGGAATCAGAGGCCGGGAATCAGAGATGGGGAATCAGAGGCGGGGAATCAGCGGTGGTGAATCAGACGCGGGGATTCAGAGGTTGTAAATCAGAGATGGGGAATCAGAGGCGGGGAATCAGAGGCGGGGAAACAGAGGTGGGGAATCAGATATGGGAAATCAGAGGTGGGGAATAAGATGCGGAGAATCAGAGGCAGGGAATCAGATGCCGGGAATAAGAGGCCGGGAATCAGAGGTGGGGAATCAGAGTCCAGGAATCAGAGATGGGGATTCAGAGGCGGGGAATGAGATATTGGGAATCAGAGGCGGGGAATCAGAGGCGGGGAAACAAAGGCGGTGAATCAGAGATGGGGAATCAGAGGCGCGGAATCAGAGGCAGGGAATCAAACACGGGGAATCAGAGCTGGGGAATCAGAGTCGGGGAATCAGAGTTGGGGCATCAGAGGTGGGGAATTAGATATGGGGAAACAGAGGTGGGGAATCAGAGGCGGGGAAACAGAGGCGGGGAATCAGATATGGGGAATCAGAGGTGGGGAATCAGAGGCAGGGAATCAGATGTGCGGAATCAGAGGTGGGGAATCAGAGGCGGGGAAACAGAGGTGGGGAGTCAGATATGGGGAATCAGAGGTGGGGAATAAGAGGCGGAGAATCAGAGGCAGGGAATCAGATGCCGGGAATAAGAGGCCGGGAAACAGAGGTGGGGAATCAGAGTCCGGGAATCAGAGATGGGGATTCAGAGGCGGGGATTGAGATATTGGGAATCAGATATGGGGAATCAGAGGTGGCGAATCAAAGGCGGTGAATCAGAGATGGGGAATCAGAGGCGGGGAATCAGAGGCAGGGAATCAAACACGGGGAATCAGAGCTGGGGAATCAAAGTCGGGGAATCAGAGTTGGGGCATCAGAGGTGGGGAATTAGATATGGGGAAACAGAGGTGGGGAATCAGAGCGGGGAAACAGAGGCGGGGAATCAGATATGGGGAATCAGAGGTGGGGAATCAGAGGCAGGGAATCAGATGTGCGGAATCAGAGATGGGGAATCAGAGGCAGGGAATCAGAATCAGAAGCGGGGAATCAGAGGCCGGGAATTAGAGGCCGGGAATCAGATGCCGGGAATAAGAGGCCGGGAAGCAGAGGTGGGGAATCAGAGTCCGGGAATCAGAGATGGGGATTCAGAGGCGGGGAATGAGATATGGGGAATCAGAGGCGGGGAATCAGAGGCGGGGAAACAGAGGTGGGGAATCAGAGGTGGGGAATCAGGGGTGGGGAATCAGTGGCAGGGAATCAGAGGCGGGGAATCAGAGGCGGGGAATCAGAGGCGGGGAAACAGAGGTGGGGAATCAGATATGGGAAATCAGAGGTGGCGAATCAAAGGCGGTAAATCAGAGATGGGGAATCAGAGGCGGGGAATCAGAGCTGGGGAATCAGAGGCGGGGAATCAGAGTCGGGGAATCAGAGTCGGGGAATCAGATATGGGGAAACAGAGGTGGGGAATCAGAGGTGGGGAAACAGAGGCGGGTAATCAGATATGGGGAATCAGAGGTGGGGAATCAGAGGTTGGGAATCAGAGGCAGGGAATCAGAGGCGGGGAAACAGAGGCGGGGAATCAGATATGGGGAATCAGAGGTGGCGAATCAAAGGCGGTGAATCAGAGATGGGGAATCAGAGGCGGTTAATCAGAGGCAGGGAATCAAACACGGGGAATCAGAGGCGGGGAATCAGACCTGGGGAATCAGAGGCGGGGAATCAGAGTTGGGGAATCAGAGGCGGGGAATCAGAGGCGGGGAAACAGAGGCGGGGAATCAGATATGGGGAATCAGAGGTGGGGAATAAGAGGTTGGGAATCAGAGGCAGGGAATCAGAGGCGGGGAATCAGAGGCGGGGAATCAGAGGCATGGAATCAGATGTGCGGAATCAGAGATGGGGAATCAGAGGCAGGGAATCAGAGGCGGGTAATCAGAGGCGTGGAATCAGAGGCCGGGAATCAGAGGCCGGGAATGAGAGGCCGGGAATCAGAGGCCGGGAATCAGAGGCCGGGAATCAGAGGTGGGGAATCAGAGGCCGGGAATCAGAGGTTGGGAATCAGAGGCAGGGAATCAGAGGCAGGGAATCAGAGGCAGGGAATCAGAGGCGGGGAATCAGAGGCGGAGAATCAGAGGCCGGGAATCAGAGGCGGGGAATCAGAGTTGGGGCATCAGAGGTGGGGAATTAGATATGGGGAAACAGAGGCGGGGAATCAGAGGCGGGGAAACAGAGCGGGGAATCAGATATGGGGAATCAGTGGTGGCGAATCAAAGGCGGTAAATCAGAGATGGGGAATCAGAGGCGGGGAATCAGAGGCAGGGAATCAAACACGGGGAATCAGAGGCGGGGAATCAGAGCTGGGGAATCAGAGGCGGGGAATCAGAGTTGGGGAATCAGAGTCGGGGAATCAGATATGGGGAAAAAGAGGTGGGGAATCAGAGGCGGGGATACAGAGGCGGGGAATCAGATATGGGGAATCAGAGGTGGGGAATCAGAGGTTGGGAATCAGAGGCAGGGAATCAGAGGCGGGGAAACAGAGGTTGGGAATCAGAGGCAGGGAATCAGAGGCGGGGAAACAAAGGCGGGGAATCAGATATGGGGAATCAGAGGTGGCGAATCAAAGGTGTTGAATCAGAGATGGGGAATCAGAGGCGGTGAATCAGAGGCAGGGAATCAAACACGGGGAATCAGAGGTGGGGAATCAGACCTGGGGAATCAGAGGCGGGGAATCAGAGTTGGGGAATCAGAGGCGAGGAATCAGAGGCGGGGAAACAGAGGCGGGGAATCAGATATGGGGAATCAGAGGTGGGGAATCAGAGGTTGGGAATCAGAGGCAGGGAATCAGAGGCGGGGAATCAGAGGCGGCGAATCAGATGCATGGAATCAGATGTGCGGAATCAGAGATGGGGAATCAGAGGCAGGGAATCAGAGGCGGGGAATCAGAGGCGTGGAATCAGAGGCCGGTATTCAGAGGCCGGGAATGAGAGGCCGGGAATCAGAGGCCGGGAATCAGAGGCCGGGAATCAGAGGTGGGATATCAGAGGCCAGGAATCAGAGATGGGGAATCAGAGGCGGGGAATCAGCGGTGGTGAATCAGACGCGGGGATTCAGAGGTTGTAAATCAGAGATGGGGAATCAGAGACGGGGAATCAGAGGCGGGGAAACAGAGGTGGGGAGTCAGATATGGGGAATCAGAGGTGGGGAATAAGAGGTGGAGAATCAGAGGCAGGGAATCAGAGGCGGGGAATCAGAGGCCGGGAATCAGAAGCCAGGAATCAGAGGCCGGGAATCAGAGATGGGGATTCAGAGGCGGGGAATGAGATATTGGGAATCAGAGGCGGGGAATCAGAGGCGGGGAAACAGAGGTGGGGAATCAGATTTGGGGAATCAGAGGTGGCGAATCAAAGGCGGTGAATCAGAGATGGGGAATCAGAGGCGGGGAATCAGAGGCAGGGAATCAAACACGGGGAATCAGAGGCGGGGAATCAGAGCAGGGGAATCAGAGGCGGGGAATCAGAGGTGGGGAATCAGAGGCCGGGAATCAGAGATGGGGAATCAGAGGCGGGGAATCAGCGGTGGTGAATCAGACGCGGGGATTCAGAGGTTGTAAATCAGAGATGGGGAATCAGAGGCGGGGAATCAGAGGCGGGGAAACAGAGGTGGGGAATCAGATATGGGGAATCAGAGGTGGGGAATAAGATGCGGAGAATCAGAGGCAGGGAATCAGATGCCGGGAATAAGAGGCCGGGAATCAGAGGTGGGGAATCAGAGTCCAGGAATCAGAGATGGGGATTCAGAGGCGGGGAATGAGATATTGGGAATCAGAGGCGGGGAATCAGAGGCGGGGAAACAAAGGCGGTGAATCAGAGATGGGGAATCAGAGGCGCGGAATCAGAGGCAGGGAATCAAACACGGGGAATCAGAGCTGGGGAATCAGAGTCGGGGAATCAGAGTTGGGGCATCAGAGGTGGGGAATTAGATATGGGGAAACAGAGGTGGGGAATCAGAGGCGGGGAAACAGAGGCGGGGAATCAGATATGGGGAATCAGAGGTGGGGAATCAGAGGCAGGGAATCAGATGTGCGGAATCAGAGGTGGGGAATCAGAGGCGGGGAAACAGATGTGGGGAGTCAGATATGGGGAATCAGAGGTGGGGAATAAGAGGCGGAGAATCAGAGGCAGGGAATCAGATGCCGGGAATAAGAGACCGGGAAACAGAGGTGGGGAATCAGAGTCCGGGAATCAGAGATGGGGATTCAGAGGCGGGGATTGAGATATTGGGAATCAGATATGGGGAATCAGAGGTGGCGAATCAAAGGCGGTGAATCAGAGATGGGGAATCAGAGGCGGGGAATCAGAGGCAGGGAATCAAACAAGGGGAATCAGAGGCGGGGAATCAGAGCTGGGGAATCAGAGGCGGGGAATCAGAGTTGGAGAATCAGAGGCGGGGAATCAGATATGGGGAAACAGAGGTGGGGAATCAGAGGTGGGGAAACAGAGGCGGGGAATCAGATATGGGGAATCAGAGGTGGGGAATCAGAGGTTGGGAATCAGAGGCAGGGAATCAGAGGCGGGGAAACAGAGGCGGGGAATCAGATATGGGGAATCAGAGGTGGCGAATCAAAGGTGGTGTATGAGAGATGGGGAATCAGAGGCGGGGAATCAGAGTCAGGGAATCAAACACGGGGAATCAGAGGCGGGGAATCTGAGCTGGGGAATCAGAGGCGGGGAATCAGAGTTGGGGAATCAGAGGCGGGGAATCAGAGGCAGGGAATCAGAGGCAGGGAATCAGAGGCGGAGAATCAGAGGTTGGGAATCAGAGGCAGGGAATCAGAGGCAGGGAATCAGAGGCAGGGAATCAGAGGCGGGGAATCAGAGGTGGGGAATCGGAGGTTGGGAATCAGAGGCAGGGAATCAGAGGCATGGAATCAGATGTGCGGAATCAGAGATGTGGAATCAGAGGCAGGGAATCAGAGGCGGGGAATCAGAGGCGTGGAATCAGAGGCCGGGAATCAGAGGCCGGGAATGAGAGGCCGGGAATCAGAGGCCGGGAATCAGAGGCCGGGAATCAGAGGTGGGGAATCAGAGATGGGGAATCAGAGGCGGGCAATCAGCGGTGGTGAATCAGACGCGGGGATTCAGAGGTTGTAAATCAGAGATGGGGAATCAGAGCGGGGAATCAGAGGCGGGGAAACAGAGGTGGGGAATCAGATATGGGGAATCAGAGGTGGGGAATAAGATGCGGAGAATCAGAGGCAGGGAATCAGATGCCGGGTATAAATGGCCGGGAATCAGAGGTGGGGAATCAGAGTCCAGGAATCAGAGATGGGGATTCAGAGGCGGGGAATGAGATATTGGGAATCAGAGGCGGGGAATCAAGAGGCGGGGAAACAAAGGCTGTGAATCAGAGATGGGGAATCAGAGGCGCGGAATCAGAGGCAGGGAATCAAACACGGGGAATCAGAGCTGGGGAATCAGAGTCGGGGAATCAGAGTTGGGGCATCAGAGGTGGGGAATTAGATATGGGGAAACAGAGGTGGGGAATCAGAGGCGGGGAAACAGAGGCGGGGAATCAGATATGGGGAATCAGAGGTGGGGAATCAGAGGCAGGGAATCAGATGTGCGGAATCAGAGGTGGGGAATCAGAGGCGGGGAAACAGATGTGGGGAGTCAGATATGGGGAATCAGAGGTGGGGAATAAGAGGCAGAGAATCAGAGGCAGGGAATCAGATGCCGGGAATAAGAGGCCGTGAAACAGAGGTGGGGAATCAGAGTCCGGGAATCAGAGATGGGGATTCAGAGGCGGGGATTGAGATATTGGGAATCAGATATGGGGAATCAGAGGTGGCGAATCAGAGGCGGGGAAACAGAGGCGGGGAATCAGAGCTTGGGAATCAGAGGCGGGGAATCAGAGTTGGGGAATCAGAGGCGGGGAATCAGATATGTGGAAACAGAGGTGGGGAATCATAGGCGGGGAAACAGAGGCGGGGAATCAGATATGGGGAATCAGAGGTGGCGAATCAAAGGCGGTGAATCAGATGTGCGGAATCAGAGATGGGGAATCAGAGGCAGGGAATCAGAATCAGAAGCGGGGAATCAGAGGCCGGGAATCAGAGGCCGGGAATCAGATGCCGGGAATAAGAGGCCGGGAAGCAGAGGTGGGGAATCAGAGTCCGGGAATCAGAGATGGGGATTCAGAGGCGGGGAATGAGATATGGGGAATCAGAGGCGGGGAATCAGAGGCGGGGAAACAGAGGTGGGGAATCAGATATGGGGAATCAGATATGGGGAATCAAAGGCGGTGAATCAGAGATGGGGAATCAGAGGCGGGGAAACAGAGGCGGGGAATCAGAGCTGGGGAATCAGAGGCGGGGAATCAGAGTTGGGGAATCAGAGGCGGGGAATCAGATATGTGGAAACAGAGGTGGGGAATCAGAGGCGGGGAAACAGAGGCGGGGAATCAGATATGGGGAATCGGAGGTGGCAAATCGAAGGCGGTGAATCAGAGATGGGGATTCAGAGGCGGGGAATCAGAGGCAGCGAATCAAACACGGGGAATCAGAGGCGGGGAATCAGAGCTGGGGAATCAGAGGCGGGGAATCAGAGTTGGGGAATCAGAGGCGGGGAATCAGAGGCGGGGAAACAGAGGCGGTGAATCAGATATGGGGAATCAGAGGTGGGGAATCAGAGGTTGGGAATCAGAGGCAGGGAATCAGAGGCGGGGAATCAGAGTCCGGGAATCAGAGATGGGGATTCAGAGGCAGGGAATGAGATATGGGGAATCAGAGGCGGGGAATCAGAGGCGGGGAAACAGAGGTGGGGAATCAGATATGGGGAATCTGATATGGGGAATCAGAGGTGGCTAATCAAAGGCGGTGAATCAGAGATGGGGAATCAGAGGCGGGGAATCAGAGGCAGGGAATCAAACACGGGGAATCAGAGGCGGGGAATCAGAGCTGGGGAATCAGAGGCGGGGAATCGGAGTTGGGGAATCAGAGGCGGGGAATCAGAGGCGGGGAAACAGAGGCGGGGAATCAGATATGGGGAATCAGAGGTCGGGAATCAGAGGTTGGGAATCAGAGGCAGGGAATCAGAGGCGGGGAATCAGAGGCGGGGAATCAGAGGCAGGGAATCAGATGTGCGGAATCAGAGATGGGGAATCAAAGGCGGGGAATCAGAGTTGGGGCATCAGAGGTGGGGAATTAGATATGGGGAAACAGAGGCGGGGAATCAGAGGCGGGGAAACAGAGGCGGGGAATCAGATATGTGGAATCAGAGGTGGGGAATCAGAGGCAGGGAATCAGATGTGCGGAATCAGAGATGGGGAATCAGAGGCAGGGAATCAGAATCAGAAGCGGGGAATCAGAGGCCGGGAATCAGAGGCCGGGAATCAGATGCCGGGAATAAGAGGCCGGGAATCAGCGGTGGGGAATCAGAGTCCGGGAATCAGAGATGGGGATTCAGAGGCGGGGAATGATATATGGGGAATCAGAGGCGGGGAATCAGAGGCGGGGAAACAGAGGTGGGGAATCAGATATAGGGAATCAGAGGTGGCGAATCAAAGGCGGTGAATCAAAGATGGGGAATCAGAGGCGGGGAATCAGAGGCGGGGAATCAGAGGTGGGGAATCAGAGGTTGGGAATCAGAGTCAGGGAATCAGAGGCGGGGAATCAGAGGCGGGGAATCAGAGGCATGGAATCAGATGTGCTGAATCAGAGATGTGGAATCAGAGGCAGGGAATCAGAGGCGGGGAATCAGAGGCGTGGAATCAGAGGCCGGGAATGAGAGGCCGGGAATCAGAGGCCGGGAATCAGAGGCCGGGAATCAGAGGTGGGGAATCAGAGGCCGGGAATCAGAGATGGGGAATCAGAGGCGGGGAATCAGCGGTGGTGAATCAGACGCGGGGATTCAGAGGTTGTAAATCAGAGAAGGGGAATCAGAGGCGGGGAATCAGAGGCGGGGAAACAGAGGTGGGGAATCAGATATGGGGAATCAGAGGTGGGGAATAAGATGCGGAGAATCAGAGGCAGGGAATCAGATGCCGGGAATAAGAGGCCGGGAATCAGAGGTGGGGAATCAGAGTCCAGGAATCAGAGATGGGGATTCAGAGGCGGGGAATGAGATATTGGGAATCAGAGGCGGGGAATCAGAGGCGGGGAAACAAAGGCGGTGAATCAGAGATGGGGAATCAGAGGCGCGGAATCAGAGGCAGGGAATCAAACACGGGGAATCAGAGCTGGGGAATCAGAGTCGGGGAATCAGAGTTGGGGCATCAGAGGTGGGGAATTAGATATGGGGAAACAGAGGTGGGGAATCAGAGGCGGGGAAACAGAGGTGGGGAGTCAGATATGGGGAATCAGAGGTGGGGAATAAGAGGCGGAGAATCAGAGGCAGGGAATCAGATGCCGGGAATAAGAGGCCGGGAAACAGAGGTGGGGAATTAGAGTCCGGGAATCAGAGATGGGGATTCAGAGGCGGGGATTGAGATATTGGGAATCAGATATGGGGAATCAGAGGTGGCGAATCAAAGGCGGTGAATCAGAGATGGGGAATCAGAGGCGGGGAATCAGAGGCAGGGAATCAAACACGGGGAATCAGAGCTGGGGAATCAAAGTCGGGGAATCAGAGTTGGGGCATCAGAGGTGGGGAATTAGATATGGGGAAACAGAGGTGGGGAATCAGAGCGGCGAAACAGAGGCGGGGAATCAGATATGGGGAATCAGAGGTGGGGAATCAGAGGCAGGGAATCAGATGTGCGGAATCAGAGATGGGGAATCAGAGGCAGGGAATCAGAATCAGAAGCGGGGAATCAGAGGCCGGGAATTAGAGGCCGGGAATCAGATGCCGGGAATAAGAGGCCGGGAAGCAGAGGTGGGGAATCAGAGTCCGGGAATCAGAGATGGGGATTCAGAGGCGGGGAATGAGATATGGGGAATCAGAGGCGGGGAATCAGTGGCGGGGAAACAGAGGTGGGGAATCAGAGGTGGGGAATCAGGGGTGGGGAATCAGTGGCAGGGAATCAGAGGCGGGGAATCAGAGGCGGGGAATCAGAGGCGGGGAAACAGAGGTGGGGAATCAGATATGGGAAATCAGAGGTGGCGAATCAAACGCGGTAAATCAGAGATGGGGAATCAGAGGCGGGGAATCAGAGCTGGGGAATCAGAGGCGGGGAATCAGAGTTGGGGAATCAGAGTCGGGGAATCAGATATGGGGAAACAGAGGTGGGGAATCAGAGGCGGGGAAACAGAGGCGGGCAATCAGATATGGGGAATCAGAGGTGGGGAATCAGAGGTTGGGAATCAGAGGCAGGGAATCAGAGGCAGGGAAACAGAGGCGGGGAATCAGATATGGGGAATCAGAGGTGGCGAATCAAAGGCGGTGAATCAGAGATGGGGAATCAGAGGCGGTGAATCAGAGGCAGGGAATCAAACACGGGGAATCAGAGGCGGGGAATCAGACCTGGGGAATCAGAGGCGGGGAATCAGAGTTGGGGAATCAGAGGCGGGGAATCAGAGGCGGGGAAACAGAGGCGGGGAATCAGATATGGGGAATCAGAGGTGGGGAATCAGAGGTTGGGAATCAGAGGCAGGGAATCAGAGGCGGGGAATCAGAGGCGGGGAATCAGAGGCATGGAATCAGATGTGCGGAATCAGAGATGGGGAATCAGAGGCAGGGAATCAGAGGCGGGTAATCAGAGGCGTGGAATCAGAGGCCGGGAATCAGAGGCCGGGAATGAGAGGCCGGGAATCAGAGGCCGGGAATCAGAGGCCGGGAATCAGAGGTGGGGAATCAGAGGCCGGGAATCAGAGGTTGGGAATCAGAGGCAGGGAATCAGAGGCAGGGAATCAGAGGCAGGGAATCAGAGGCGGGGAATCAGAGGCGGAGAATCAGAGGCCGGGAATCAGAGGCGGGGAATCAGAGTTGGGGCATCAGAGGTGGGGAATTAGATATGGGGAAACAGAGGCGGGGAATCAGAGGCGGGGAAACAGAGCGGGGAATCAGATATGGGGAATCAGAGGTGGGGAATCAGAGGCAGGGAATCAGATGTGCGGAATCAGAGATGGGGAATCAGAGGCAGGGAATCAGAATCAGGAGCGGGGAATCAGAGGCCGGGAATCAGAGGCCGGGAATCAGATGCCGGTAATAAGAGGACGGGAATCAGAGGTGGGGAATCAGAGTCCGGGAATCAGAGATGGGATTCAGAGGCGGGGAATCAGAGGCGGGGAAACAGAGGTGGGGAATCAGATATGGGGAATCAGTGGTGGCGAATCAAAGGCGGTAAATCAGAGATGGGGAATCAGAGGCGGGGAATCAGAGGCAGGGAATCAAACACGGGGAATCAGAGGCGGGGAATCAGAGCTGGGGAATCAGAGGCGGGGAATCAGAGTTGGGGAATCAGAGTCGGGGAATCAGATATGGGGAAACAGAGGTGGGGAATCAGAGGCGGGGATACAGAGGCGGGGAATCAGATATGGGGAATCAGAGGTGGGGAATCAGAGGTTGGGAATCAGAGGCAGGGAATCAGAGGCGGGGAAACAGAGGTTGGGAATCAGAGGCAGGGAATCAGAGGCGGGGAAACAAAGGCGGGGAATCAGATATGGGGAATCAGAGGTGGCGAATCAAAGGTGTTGAATCAGAGATGGGGAATCAGAGGCGGTGAATCAGAGGCAGGGAATCAAACACGGGGAATCAGAGGTGGGGAATCAGACCTGGGGAATCAGAGGCGGGGAATCAGAGTTGGGGAATCAGAGGCGAGGAATCAGAGGCGGGGAAACAGAGGCGGGGAATCAGATATGGGGAATCAGAGGTGGGGAATCAGAGGTTGGGAATCAGAGGCAGGGAATCAGAGGCGGGGAATCAGAGGCGGCGAATCAGATGCATGGAATCAGATGTGCGGAATCAGAGATGGGGAATCAGAGGCAGGGAATCAGAGGCGGGGAATCAGAGGCGTGGAATCAGAGGCCGGTATTCAGAGGCCGGGAATGAGAGGCCGGGAATCAGAGGCCGGGATTCAGAGGCCGGGAATCAGAGGTGGGATATCAGAGGCCAGGAATCAGAGATGGGGAATCAGAGGCGGGGAATCAGCGGTGGTGAATCAGACGCGGGGATTCAGATGTTGTAAATCAGAGATGGGGAATCAGAGACGGGGAATCAGAGGCGGGGAAACAGAGGTGGGGAGTCAGATATGGGGAATCAGAGGTGGGGAATAAGAGGTGGAGAATCAGAGGCAGGGAATCAGAGGCGGGGAATCAGAGGCCGGGAATCAGAAGCCAGGAATCAGAGGCCGGGAATCAGAGATGGGGATTCAGAGGCGGGGAATGAGATATTGGGAATCAGAGGCGGGGAATCAGAGGCGGGGAAACAGAGGTGGGGAATCAGATTTGGGGAATCAGAGGTGGCGAATCAAAGGCGGTGAATCAGAGATGGGGAATCAGAGGCGGGGAATCAGAGGCAGGGAATCAAACACGGGGAATCAGAGGCGGGGAATCAGAGCTGGGGAATCAGAGGCGGGGAATCAGAGGTGGGGAATCAGAGGCCGGGAATCAGAGATGGGGAATCAGAGGCGGGGAATCAGCGGTGGTGAATCAGACGCGGGGATTCAGAGGTTGTAAATCAGAGATGGGGAATCAGAGGCGGGGAATCAGAGGCGGGGAAACAGAGGTGGGGAATCAGATATGGGGAATCAGAGGTGGGGAATAAGATGCGGAGAATCAGAGGCAGGGAATCAGATGCCGGGAATAAGAGGCCGGGAATCAGAGGTGGGGAATCAGAGTCCAGGAATCAGAGATGGGGATTCAGAGGCGGGGAATGAGATATTGGGAATCAGAGGCGGGGAATCAGAGGCGGGGAAACAAAGGCGGTGAATCAGAGATGGGGAATCAGAGGCGCGGAATCAGAGGCAGGGAATCAAACACGGGGAATCAGAGCTGGGGAATCAGAGTCGGGGAATCAGAGTTGGGGCATCAGAGGTG
Organism: Narcine bancroftii; assembly: GCF_036971445.1. Taxonomy (NCBI): domain Eukaryota; kingdom Metazoa; phylum Chordata; class Chondrichthyes; order Torpediniformes; family Narcinidae; genus Narcine; species Narcine bancroftii. The sequence goes on from NC_091474.1 coordinate 59,351,128, forward strand.
GGGAATTAGATATGGGGAAACAGAGGTGGGGAATCAGAGGCGGGGAAACAGAGGCGGGGAATCAGATATGGGGAATCAGAGGCAGGGAATCAGAATCAGGAGCGGGGAATCAGAGGCCGGGAATCAGAGGCCGGGAATCAGATGCCGGTAATAAGAGGACGGGAATCAGAGGTGGGGAATCAGAGTCCGGGAATCAGAGATGGGATTCAGAGGCGGGGAATCAGAGGCGGGGAAACAGAGGTGGGGAATCAGATATGGGGAATCAGTGGTGGCGAATCAAAGGCGGTAAATCAGAGATGGGGAATCAGAGGCGGGGAATCAGAGGCAGGGAATCAAACACGGGGAATCAGAGGCGGGGAATCAGAGCTGGGGAATCAGAGGCGGGGAATCAGAGTTGGGGAATCAGAGTCGGGGAATCAGATATGGGGAAACAGAGGTGGGGAATCAGAGGCGGGGATACAGAGGCGGGGAATCAGATATGGGGAATCAGAGGTGGGGAATCAGAGGTTGGGAATCAGAGGCAGGGAATCAGAGGCGGGGAAACAGAGGTTGGGAATCAGAGGCAGGGAATCAGAGGCGGGGAAACAAAGGCGGGGAATCAGATATGGGGAATCAGAGGTGGCGAATCAAAGGTGTTGAATCAGAGATGGGGAATCAGAGGCGGTGAATCAGAGGCAGGGAATCAAACACGGGGAATCAGAGGTGGGGAATCAGACCTGGGGAATCAGAGGCGGGGAATCAGAGTTGGGGAATCAGAGGCGAGGAATCAGAGGCGGGGAAACAGAGGCGGGGAATCAGATATGGGGAATCAGAGGTGGGGAATCAGAGGTTGGGAATCAGAGGCGGGGAAACAGATGTGGGGAGTCAGATATGGGGAATCAGAGGTGGGGAATAAGAGGCGGAGAATCAGAGGCAGGGAATCAGATGCCGGGAATAAGAGACCGGGAAACAGAGGTGGGGAATCAGAGTCCGGGAATCAGAGATGGGGATTCAGAGGCGGGGATTGAGATATTGGGAATCAGATATGGGGAATCAGAGTTGGCGAATCAAAGGCGGTGAATCAGAGATGGGGAATCAGAGGCGGGGAATCAGAGGCAGGGAATCAAACACGGGGAATCAGAGCTGGGGAATCAAAGTCGGGGAATCAGAGTTGGGGCATCAGAGGTGGGGAATTAGATATGGGGAAACAGAGGTGGGGAATCAGAGGCGGGGAAACAGAGGCGGGGAATCAGATATGGGGAATCAGAGGTGGGGAATCAGAGGCAGGGAATCAGATGTGCGGAATCAGAGATGGGGAATCAGAGGCAGGGAATCAGAATCAGAAGCGGGGAATCAGAGGCCGGGAATCAGAGGCCGGGTATCAGATGCCGGGAATAAGAGGCCGGGAAGCAGAGGTGGGGAATCAGAGTCCGGGAATCAGAGATGGGGATTCAGAGGTGGGGAATGAGATATGGGGAATCAGAGGCGGGGAATCAGAGGCGGGGAAACAGAGGTGGGGAATCAGATATGGGGAATCAGATATGGGGAATCAAAGGCGGTGAATCAGAGATGGGGAATCAGAGGCGGGGAATCAGAGGCGGGGAATCAGAGCTGGGGAATCAGAGGCGGGGAATCAGAGTTGGGGAATCAGAGGCGGGGACCCAGATATGTGGAAACAGAGGTGGGGAATCAGAGGCGGGGAAACAGAGGCGGGGAATCAGATATGGGGAATCAGAGGTGGAGAATCAAAGGCGGTGAATCAGAGATGGGGAATCAGAGGCGGGGAATCAGAGGCAGCGAATCAAACGCGGGGAATCAGAGGCGGGGAATCAGAGCTGGGGAATCAGAGGCGGGGAATCAGAGTTGGGGAATCAGAGGCGGGGAATCAGAGGCGGGGAAACAGAGGCGGTGAATCAGATATGGGGAATCAGAGGTGGGGAATCAGAGGTTGGGAATCAGAGGCAGGGAATCAGAGGCGGAGAATCAGAGGTTGGGAATCAGAGGCAGGGAATCAGAGGCAGGGATTCAGAGGCAGGGAATCAGAGGCGGGGAATCAGAGGTGGGGAATCAGAGGTTGGGAATCAGAGGCAGGGAATCAGAGGCGGGGAATCAGAGGCATGGAATCAGAGGCAGGGAATCAGAGGCGGGGAATCAGAGGCGTGGAATAAGAGTCCGGGAATCAGAGGCCGGGAATGAGAGGCCGGGAATCAGAGGCCGGGAATCAGAGGCCGGGAATCAGAGGTTGGGAATCATAGGCCGGGAATCAGAGATGCGGAATCAGATGCGGGGATTCAGAGGTTGTAAATCAGAGATGGGGAATCAGAGGCGGGGAATCAGAGGCGGGGAATCAGAGGTGGGGAATCAGATATGGGGAATCAGATATGGGGAATCAAAGGCGGTGAATCAGAGATGGGGAATCAGAGGCGGGGAATCAGAGGCGGGTAATCAGAGCTGGGGAATCAGAGGCGGGGAATCAGAGTTGGGGAATCAGATGCGGGGAATCAGATATGGGGAAACAGAGGTGGGGAATCAGAGGCGGGGAAACAGAGGCGGGGAATCAGATATGGGGAATCAGAGGTGGGGAATCAGAGGTTGGGAATCAGAGGCAGGGATTCAGAGGCGGGGAAACAGAGGCGGGGAATCAGATATGGGGAATCAGATGTGGCAAATCAAAGGCGGTGAATCAGAGATGGGGAATGAGAGGCGGGGAATCAGAGGCAGGGAATCAAACACGGGGAATCAGAGGCGGGGAATCAGAGTTGGGGAATCAGAGGCGGGGAATCAGATATGGGGAAACAGAGGCGGGGAATCAGAGGCGGGGAAACAGAGGCGGGGAATCAGATATGGGGAATCAGAGGTGGGGAATCAGAGTTTGGGAATCAGAGGCAGGGAATCAGAGGCGGGGAATCAGAGGCGGGGAATCAGATGCATGGAATCAGATGTGCGGAATCAGAGATGTGGAATCAGAGGCAGGGAATCAGAGGCGGGGAATCAGAGGCGTGGAATCATAGGCCGGGAATCAGAGGCCGGGAATGAGAGGCCGGGAATCAGAGGCCGGGAATCAGAGGCCGGGAATCAGAGGTGGGGAATCAGAGGCCGGGAATCAGAGATGGGGAATCAGAGGCGGGGAATCAGCGGTGGTGAATCAGACGCGGGGATTCAGAGGTTGTAAATCAGAGATGGGGAATCAGAGGCGGGGAATCAGAGGCGGGGAAACAGAGGTGGGGAATCAGATATGGGGAATCAGAGGTGGGGAATAAGATGCGGAGAATCAGAGGCAGGGAATCAGATGCCGGGAATAAGAGGCCGGGAATCAGAGGTGGGGAATCAGAGTCCAGGAATCAGAGATGGGGATTCAGAGGCGGGGAATGAGATATTGGGAATCAGAGGCGGGGAATCAGAGGCGGGGAAACAAAGGCGGTGAATCAGAGATGGGGAATCAGAGGCGCGGAATCAGAGGCAGGGAATCAAACACGGGGAATCAGAGCTGGGGAATCAGAGTCGGGGAATCAGAGTTGGGGCATCAGAGGTGGGGAATTAGATATGGGGAAACAGAGGTGGGGAATCAGAGGCGGGGAAACAGAGGCGGGATATCAGATATGGGGAATCAGAGGTGGGGAATCAGAGGCAGGGAATCAGATGTGCGGAATCAGAGGTGGGGAATCAGAGGCGGGGAAACAGAGGTGGGGAGTCAGATATGGGGAATCAGAGGAGGGGAATAAGAGGCGGAGAATCAGAGGCACGGAATCAGATGCCGGGAATAAGAGGCCGGGAAACAGAGGTGGGGAATCAGAGTCCGGGAATCAGAGATGGGGATTCAGAGGCGGGGATTGAGATATTGGGAATCAGATATGGGGAATCAGAGGTGGCGAATCTAAGGCGGTGAATCAGAGATGGGGAATCAGAGGCGGGGAATCAGAGGCAGGGAATCAAACACGGGGAATCAGAGCTGGGGAATCAGAGTCGGGGAATCAGAGTTGGGGCATCAGAGGTGGGGAATTAGATATGGGGAAACAGAGGTGGGAATCAGAGGCGGGGAAACAGAGGCGGGGAATCAGATTTGGGGAATCAGAGGTGGGGAATCAGAGGCAGGGAATCAGATGTGCGGAATCAGAGATGGGGAATCAGAGGCAGGGAATCAGAATCAGAAGCGGGGAATCAGAGGCCGGGAATCAGAGGCCGGGAATCAGATGCCGGGAATAAGAGGCCGGGAAGCAGAGGTGGGGAATCAGAGTCCGGGAATCAGAGATGGGGATTCAGAGGCAGGGAATGAGATATGGGGAATCAGAGGCGGGGAAACAGAGGCGGGGAAACAGAGGTGGGGAATCAGATATGGGGAATCAGATATGGGGAATCAAAGGCGGTGAATCAGAGGATGGGGAATCAGAGGCGGGGATACAGAGGCGAGGAATCAGATATGGGGAATCAGAGGTGGGGAATCAGAGGTTGGGAATCAGAGGCAGGGAATCAGAGGCAGGGTAACAGAGGCGGGGAATCAGATATGTGGAATCAGAGGTGGCGAATCAAAGGCGGTGTATCAGAGATGGGGAATCAGAGGCGGGGAATCAGAGGCAGGGAATCAAACACGGGGAATCAGAGGCGGGGAATCAGAGCTGGTGAATCAGAGGCGGGGAATCAGAGTTGGGGAATCAGAGGTGGGGAATCAGAGGCAGGGAATCAGAGGCGGAGAATCAGAGGTTGGGAATCAGAGGCAGGGAATCAGAGGCAGGGATTCAGAGGCAGGGAATCAGAGGCGGGGAATCAGAGGTGGGGAATCAGAGGTTGGGAATCAGAGGCAGGGAATCAGAGGCGGGGAATCAGAGGCATGGAATCAGATGTGCGGAATCAGAGATGGGGAATCAGAGGCAGGGAATCAGAGGCGGGGAATCAGAGGCGTGGAATAAGAGTCCGGGAATCAGAGGCCGGGAATGAGAGGCCGGGAATGAGAGGCCGGGAATCAGAGGCCGGGAATCAGAGGTTGGGAATCATAGGCCGGGAATCAGAGATGCGGAATCAGATGCGGGGATTCAGAGGTTGTAAATCAGAGATGGGGAATCAGAGGCGGGGAATCAGAGGCGGGGAAACAGAGGTGGGGTATCAGATATGGGGAATCAGATATGGGGAATCAAAGGCGGTGAATCAGAGATGGGGAATCAAAGGCGGGGAATCAGAGGCGGGTAATCAGAGCTGGGGAATCAGAGGCGGGGAATCAGAGTTGGGGAATCAGATGCGGGGAATCAGATATGGGGAAACAGAGGTGGGGAATCAGAGGCGGGGAAACAGAGGCGGGGAATCAGATATGGGGAATCAGAGGTGGGGAATCAGAGGTTGGGAATCAGAGGCAGGGATTCAGAGGCGGGGAAACAGAGGCGGGGAATCAGATATGGGGAATCAGATGTGGCGAATCAAAGGCGGTGAATCAGAGATGGGGAATCAGAGGCGGGGAATCAGAGGCAGGGAATCAAACACGGGGAATCAGAGGCGGGGAATCAGAGTTGGGGAATCAGAGGCGGGGAATCAGATATGGGGAAACAGAGGCGGGGAATCAGAGGCGGGGAAACAGAGGCGGGGAATCAGATATGGGGAATCAGAGGTGGGGAATCAGAGTTTGGGAATCAGAGGCAGGGAATCAGAGGCGGGGAATCAGAGGCGGGGAATCAGAGGCAGGGAATCAGATGTGCGAAATCAAAGATGGAGAATCAGAGGCAGGGAATCAGAGGCGGGGAATCAGAGGCGGGGAATCAGAGTCCGGGAATCAGAGGCCGGGAATGAGAGGCCGGGAATCAGAAGCCGGTAATCAGAGGCCGGGAATCAGAGGTGGGGAATCAGATGCAGGGAATCAGAGATGGGGAATCAGAGGCGGGGAATCAGCGGTGGTGAAGCAGACGCGGGGATTTAGAGGTTGTAAATCAGAGATGGGGTATTAGAGGAGGGGAATCAGAGGCGGGGAAACAGAGTTGGGGAATCAGATATGGGGAATCAGAGGTGGGGAATAAGAGGCTGAGAATCAGAAGCAGGGAATCAGAGGCGGGGAATCAGAGGCCGGGAATCAGAAGCCAGGAATCAGAGGCCGGGAATCAGAGGTGGGGAATCAGAGGCCGGGAATCAGAGATGGGGAATGAGAGGTGGTGAATCAGAGATGGGGAGTCAGAGGAAGGGACTCAGAGGCGGGGAATCAGACGCGGGGAATCAGTGGCCGGGAATCAGAGCTGGGGAATCAGAGGCGGGGAATCAGACGCGGGGAATCAGTGGCCTGGAATCAGAGCTGGGGAATCAGAGGCGGGGAATCAGAGATGGGGAATCGGAGGCGGGGAATCAGAGATGGCAAATCAGAGATGGGGAATCAGAGGCGGGGAAACAGAGGCGGGGAGTCAGATTTGGGGAATCAGAGGTGGGGAATCAGAGGTGGTGAAATGAGAGATGGGGAATCAGAGGCGGGTAATCAGAGGCAGGGAATCAGACGCGGGGAATCAGAGGCTGGGAATCAGAGGCTGGGAATCAGAGCTGGGGAATCAGAGGTTGGGAATCAGAGGCCTGGAATCAGAGGCGGGCAATCAGAGGCAGGGAATCAGATGCGGGGAATCAGAGTTGGGGAATCAGAGGCGGGGAATCAGATATGTGGAAACAGAGGTGGGGAATCAGAGGCGGGGAAACAGAGGCGGGGAGTCAGATATGGGGAATCAGAGGTGGGGAATCAGAGGTTGGGAATCAGATGCGGGGAATCAGAGGCGGGAAATCATAGGCAGGGAATCAGAGGCGGGGAATCAGAGGCGGAGAATCAGAGGTGGGGAATCAGATATGGGGAATCAGTGGTGGCGAATCATAGGCGGTAAATCAGAGATGGGGAATCAGAGGCGGGGAATCAGAGGCAGGGAATCAAACACGGGGAATCAGAGGCGGGGAATCAGAGCTGGGGAATCAGAGGCGGGGAATCAGAGTTGGGGAATCAGAGTCGGGGAATCAGATATGGGGAAACAGAGGTGGGGAATCAGAGGCGGGGATACAGAGGCGGGGAATCAGATATGGGGAATCAGAGGTGGGGAATCAGAGGTTGGGAATCAGAGGCAGGGAATCAGAGGCGGGGAAACAGAGGTTGGGAATCAGAGGCAGGTAATCAGAGGCGGGGAAACAAAGGCGGGGAATCAGATATGGGGAATCAGAGGTGGCGAATCAAAGGTGTTGAATCAGAGATGGGGAATCAGAGGCGGTGAATCAGAGGCAGGGAATCAAACACGGGGAATCAGAGGTGGGGAATCAGATGCGGGGAATCAGATATTGGGAAACAGAGGTGGGGAATCAGAGGCGGGGAAACAGAGGCGGGGAATCAGATATGGGGAATCAGAGGTGGGGAATCAGAGGTTGGGAATCAGAGGCAGGGATTCAGAGGCGGGGAAACAGAGGCGGGGAATCAGATATGGGGAATCAGATGTGGCGAATCAAAGGCGGTGAATCAGAGATGGGGAATCAGAGGCGGGGAATCAGAGGCAGGGAATCAAACACGGGGAATCAGAGGCGGGGAATCAGAGTTGGGGAATCAGAGGCGGGGAATCAGATATGGGGAAACAGAGGCGGGGAATCAGAGGCGGGGAAACAGAGGCGGGGAATCAGATATGGGGAATCAGAGGTGGGGAATCAGAGTTTGGGAATCAGAGGCAGGGAATCAGAGGCGGGGAATCAGAGGCGGGGAATCAGAGGCAGGGAATCAGATGTGCGAAATCAAAGATGGAGAATCAGAGGCAGGGAATCAGAGGCGGGGAATCAGAGGCGGGGAATCAGAGTCCGGGAATCAGAGGCCGGGAATGAGAGGCCGGGAATCAGAAGCCGGTAATCAGAGGCCGGGAATCAGAGGTGGGGAATCAGATGCAGGGAATCAGAGATGGGGAATCAGAGGCGGAGAATCAGCGGTGGTGAAGCAGACGCGGGGATTCAGAGGTTGTAAATCAGAGATGGGGAATCAGAGGAGGGGAATCAGAGGCGGGGAAACAGAGTTGGGGAATCAGATATGGGGAATCAGAGGTGGGGAATAAGAGGCTGAGAATCAGAAGCAGGGAATCAGAGGCGGGGAATCAGAGGCCGGGAATCAGAAGCCAGGAATCAGAGGCCGGGAATCAGAGGTGGGGAATCAGAGGCCGGGAATCAGAGATGGGGAATGAGAGGTGGTGAATCAGAGATGGGGAGTCAGAGGAAGGGACTCAGAGGCGGGGAATCAGACGCGGGGAATCAGTGGCCGGGAATCAGAGCTGGGGAATCAGAGGCGGGGAATCAGACGCGGGGAATCAGTGGCCTGGAATCAGTGCTGGGGAATCAGAGGCGGGGAATCAGAGATGGGGAATCGGAGGCGGGGAATCAGAGATGGCAAATCAGAGATGGGGAATCAGAGGCGGGGAAACAGAGGCGGGGAGTCAGATTTGGGGAATCAGAGGTGGGGAATCAGAGGTGGTGAAATGAGAGATGGGGAATCAGAGGCGGGTAATCAGAGGCAGGGAATCAGACGCGGGGAATCAGAGGCTGGGAATCAGAGGCTGGGAATCAGAGCTGGGGAATCAGAGGTTGGGAATCAGAGGCCTGGAATCAGAGGCGGGCAATCAGAGGCAGGGAATCAGATGCGGGGAATCAGAGTTGGGGAATCAGAGGCGGGGAATCAGATATGTGGCAACAGAGGTGGGGAATCAGAGGCGGGGAAACAGAGGCGGGGAATCAGATATGGGGAATCAGAGGTGGGGAATCAGAGGTTGGGAATCAGATGCGGGGAATCAGAGGCGGGAAATCATAGGCAGGGAATCAGAGGCGGGGAATCAGAGGCGGAGAATCAGAGGCCGGGAATCAGAGGCGGGGAATCAGAGTTGGGGCATCAGAGGTGGGGAATTAGATATGGGGAAACAGAGGCGGGGAATCAGAGGCGGGGAAACAGAGCGGGGAATCAGATATGGGGAATCAGAGGTGGGGAATCAGAGGCAGGGAATCAGATGTGCGGAATCAGAGATGGGGAATCAGAGGCAGGGAATCAGAATCAGAAGCGGGGAATCAGAGGCCGGGAATCAGAGGCCGGGAATCAGATGCCGGGAATAAGAGGACGGGAATCAGAGGTGGGGAATCAGAGTCCGGGAATCAGAGATGGGATTCAGAGGCGGGGAATCAGAGGCGGGGAAACAGAGGTGGGGAATCAGATATGGGGAATCAGTGGTGGCGAATCAAAGGCGGTAAATCAGAGATGGGGAATCAGAGGCGGGGAATCAGAGGCAGGGAATCAAACACGGGGAATCAGAGGCGGGGAATCAGAGCTGGGGAATCAGAGGCGGGGAATCAGAGTTGGGGAATCAGAGTCGGGGAATCGGATATGGGGAAACAGAGGTGGGGAATCAGAGGCGGGGATACAGAGGCGGGGAATCAGATATGGGGAATCAGAGGTGGGGAATCAGAGGTTGGGAATCAGAGGCAGGGAATCAGAGGCGAGGAAACAGAGGTTGGGAATCAGAGGCAGGTAATCAGAGGCGGGGAAACAAAGGCGGGGAATCAGATATGGGGAATCAGAGGTGGCGAATCAAAGGTGTTGAATCAGAGATGGGGAATCAGAGGCGGTGAATCAGAGGCAGGGAAACAAACACGGGGAATCAGAGGTGGGGAATCAGACCTGGGGAATCAGAGGCGGGGAATCAGAGTTGGGGAATCAGAGGCGAGGAATCAGAGGCGGGGAAACAGAGGCGGGGAATCAGATATGGGGAATCAGAGGTGGGGAATCAGAGGTTGGGAATCAGATGCATGGAATCAGATGTGCGGAATCAGAGATGGGGAATCAGAGGCAGGGAATCAGAGGCGGGGAATCAGAGGCGTGGAATCAGAGGCCGGTATTCAGAGGCCGGGAATGAGAGGCCGGGAATCAGAGGCCGGGAATCAGAGGCCGGGAATCAGAGGTGGGATATCAGAGGCCAGGAATCAGAGATGGGGAATCAGAGGCGGGGAATCAGCGGTGGTGAATCAGACGCGGGGATTCAGAGGTTGTAAATCAGTGATGGGGAATCAGAGACGGGGAATCAGAGGCGGGGAAACAGAGGTGGGGAGTCAGATATGGGGAATCAGAGGTGGGGAATAAGAGGAGGAGAATCAGAGGCAGGGAATCAGAGGCGGGGAATCAGAGGCCGGGAATCATAAGCCAGGAATCAGAGGCCGGGAATCAGAGATGGGGATTCAGAGGCGGGGAATGAGATATTGGGAATCAGAGGCGGGGAAACATAGGTGGGGAATCAGATTTGGGGAATCAGAGGTGGCGAATCAAAGGCGGTGAATCAGAGATGGGGAATCAGAGGCGGGGAATCAGAGGCAGGGAATCAAACACGGGGAATCAGAGGCGGGGAATCAGAGCTGGGGAATCAGAGGCGGGGAATCAGAGGTGGGGAATCAGAGGCCGGGAATCAGAGATGGGGAATCAGAGGCGGGGAATCAGCGGTGGTGAATCAGACGCGGGGATTCAGAGGTTGTAAATCAGAGATGGGGAATCAGAGGCGGGGAATCAGAGGCGGGGAAACAGAGGTGGGGAATCAGATATGGGGAATCAGAGGTGGGGAATAAGATGCGGAGAATCAGAGGCAGGGAATCAGATGCCGGGAATAAGAGGCCGGGAATCAGAGGTGGGGAATCAGAGTCCAGGAATCAGAGATGGGGATTCAGAGGCGGGGAATGAGATATTGGGAATCAGAGGCGGGGAATCAGAGGCGGGGAAACAAAGGCAGTGAATCAGAGATGGGGAATCAGAGGCGCGGAATCAGAGGCAGGGAATCAAACACGGGGAATCAGAGCTGGGGAATCAGAGTCGGGGAATCAGAGTTGGGGCATCAGAGGTGGGGAATTAGATATGGGGAAACAGAGGTGGGGAATCAGAGGCGGGGAAACAGAGGCGGGGAATCAGATATGGGGAATCAGAGGTGGGGAATCAGAGGCAGGGAATCAGATGTGCGGAATCAGAGGTGGGGAATCAGAGGCGGGGAAACAGATGTGGGGAGTCAGATATGGGGAATCAGAGGTGGGGAATAAGAGGCGGAGAATCAGAGGCAGGGAATCAGATGCCGGGAGTAAGAGGCCGGGAAACAGAAATGGGGAATCAGAGTCCGGGAATCAGAGATGGGGATTCAGAGGCGGGGATTGAGATATTGGGAATCAGATATGGGGAATCAGAGGTGGCGAATCAAAGGCGGTGAATCAGAGATGGGGAATCAGAGGCGGGGAATCAGAGGCAGGGAATCAAACACGGGGAATCAGAGCTGGGGAAACAGAGGCGGGGAATCAGAGTTGGGGCATCAGAGGTGGGGAATCAGAGGCAGGGAATCAGATGTGCGGAATCAGAGATGGGGAATCAGAGGCAGGGAATCAGAATCAGAAGCGGGGAATCAGAGGCCGGGAATCAGAGGCCGGGTATCAGATGCCGGGAATAAGAGGCCGGGAATCAGAGATCGGGATTCAGAGGCGAGGAATGAGATATGGGGAATCAGAGGCGGGGAATCAGAGGCGGGGAAACAGAGGTGGGGAATCAGATATGGGGAATCAGATATGGGGAATCAAAGGCGGTGAATCAGAGATGGGGAATCAGAGGCGGGGAATCAGAGGCGGGGAATCAGAGCTGGGGAATCAGAGGCGGGGAATCAGAGTTAGGGAATCAGAGGCGGGGAATCAGATATGTGGAAACAGAGGTGGGGAATCAGAGGCGGGGAAACAGAGGCGGGGAATCAGATATGGGGAATCAGAGGTGGAGAATCAAAGGCGGTGAATCAGAGATGGGGAATCAGAGGCGGGGAATCAGAGGCAGCGAATCAAACGCGGGGAATCAGAGGCGGGGAATCAGAGCTGGGGAATCAGAGGCGGGGAATCAAAGTTGGGGAATCAGAGGCGGGGAATCAGAGGCGGGGAAACAGAGGCGGTGAATCAGATATGGGGAATCAGAGGTGGGGAATCAGAGGTTGGGAATCAGAGGCAGGGAATCAGAGGCGGGGAATCAGAGTCCGGGAATCAGAGATGGGGATTCAGAGGCGGGGAATGAGATATGGTGAATCAGAGGCGGGGAATCAGAGGCGGGGAAACAGAGGTGGGGAATCAGATATGGGGAATCAGATATGGGGAATCAAAGGCGGTGAATCAGAGATGGGGAATCAGAGGCGGGGAATCAGAGGCGGGGAATCGGAGCTGGGGAATCAGAGGCGGGGAATCAGAGTTGGGGAATCAGAGGAGGGGAATCAGATATGGGGAAACAGAGGTGGGGAATCAGAGGCGGGGAAACAGAGGCGGGGAATCAGATATGGGGAATCAGAGGTGGGGAATCAGAGTCCAGGAATCAGAGATGGGGAATCAGAGGCGGGGAATCAGAGGCGGGGTATCAGAGCTGGGGAATCAGAGGCGGGGAATCAGAGTTGGGGAATCAGAGGCGGGGAATCAGATATGGGGAAACAGAGGTGGGGAATCAGAGGTGGGGAAACAGAGGCGGGGAATCAGATATGGGGAATCAGAGGTGGGGATTCAGAGGTTGGGAATCAGAGGCAGGGAATCAGAGGCGGGGAAACAGAGGCGGGGAATCAGATATGGGGAATCAGAGGTGGCGAATCAAAGGCGGTGAATCAGAGATGGGGAATCAGAGGCGGGGAATCAGAGGCAGGGAATCAAACACGGGGAATCAGAGGCGGGGAATCAGAGCTGGGGAATCAGAGGCGGGGAATCAGAGTTGGGGAATCAGAGGCGGGGAATCAGAGGCGGGGAAACAGAGGCGGGGAATCAGATATGGGGAATCAGAGGTCGGGAATCAGAGGTTGGGAATCAGAGGCAGGGAATCAGAGGCGGGGAATCAGAGGCGGGGAATCAGAGGCAGGGAATCAGATGTGCGGAATCAGAGATGGGGAATCAAAGGCGGGGAATTAGAGTTGGGGCATCAGAGGTGGGGAATTAGATATGGGGAAACAGAGGCGGGGAATCAGAGGCGGGGAAACAGAGGTGGGGAATCAGATATGGGGAATCAGAGGTGGGGAATAAGATGCGGAGAATCAGAGGCAGGGAATCAGATGCCGGGAATAAGAGGCCGGGAATCAGAGGTGGGGAATCAGAGTCCAGGAATCAGAGATGGGGATTCAGAGGCGGGGAATGAGATATTGGGAATCAGAGGCTGGGAATCAGAGGCGGGGAAACAAAGGCGGTGAATCAGAGATGGGGAATCAGAGGCGCGGAATCAGAGGCAGGGAATCAAACACGGGGAATCAGAGCTGGGGAATCAGAGTCGGGGAATCAGAGTTGGGGCATCAGAGGTGGGGAATTAGATATGGGAAAACAGAGGTGGGGAATCAGAGGCGGGGAAACAGAGGCGGGGAATCAGATATGGGGAATAAGAGGTGGGGAATCAGAGGCGGGGAAACAGAGGTGGGGAGTCAGATATGGGGAATCAGAGGTGGGGAATAAGAGGCGGAGAATCAGAGGCAGGGAATCAGATGCCGGGAATAAGAGGCCGGGAAACAGAGGTGGGGAATCAGAGTCCGGGAATCAGAGATGGGGATTCAGAGGCGGGGATTGAGATATTGGGAATCAGATATGGGGAATCAGAGGTGGCGAATCAAAGGCGGTGAATCAGAGATGGGGAATCAGAGGCGGGGAATCAGAGGCAGGGAATCAAACACGGGGAATCCGAGCTGGGGAATCAGAGTCGGGGAATCAGAGTTGGGGCATCAGAGGTGGGGAATTAGATATGGGGAAACAGAGGTGGGAATCAGAGGCGGGGAAACAGAGGCGGGGAATCAGATTTGGGGAATCAGAGGTGGGGAATCAGAGGCAGGGAATCAGATGTGCGGAATCAGAGATGGGGAATCAGAGGCAGGGAATCAGAATCAGAAGAGGGGAATCAGAGGCCGGGAATCAGAGGCCGGGAATCAGATGCCGGGAATAAGAGGCCGGGAAGCAGAGGTGGGGAATCAGAGTCCGGGAATCAGAGATGGGGATTCAGAGGCGGGGAATGAGATATGGGGAATCAGAGGCGGGGAATCAGAGGCGGGGAAACAGAGGTGGGGAATCAGATATGGGGAATCAGATATGGGCAATCAAAGGCGGTGAATCAGAGGATGGGGAATCAGAGGCGGGGATACAGAGGCGAGGAATCAGATATGGGGAATCAGAGGTGGGGAATCAGAGGTTGGGAATCAGAGGCAGGGAATCAGAGGCAGGGTAACAGAGGCGGGGAATCAGATATGTGGAATCAGAGGTGGCGAATCAAAGGCGGTGTATCAGAGATGGGGAATCAGAGGCGGGGAATCAGAGGCAGGGAATCAAACACGGGGAATCAGAGGCGGGGAATCAGAGCTGGTGAATCAGAGGCGGGGAATCAGAGGCGGGGAATCAGAGGCGGGGAATCAGAGGCAGGGAATCAGAGGCGGAGAATCAGAGGTTGGGAATCAGAGGCAGGGAATCAGAGGCAGGGATTCAGAGGCAGGGAATCAGAGGCGGGGAATCAGAGGTGGGGAATCAGAGGTTGGGAATCAGAGGCAGGGAATCAGAGGCGGGGAATCAGAGGCATGGAATCAGATGTGCGGAATCAGAGATGGGGAATCAGAGGCAGGGAATCAGAGGCGGGGAATCAGAGGCGTGGAATAAGAGTCCGGGAATGAGAGGCCGGGAATGAGAGGCCGGGAATGAGAGGCCGGGAATCAGAGGCCGGGAATCAGAGGTTGGGAATCATAGGCCTGGAATCAGAGATGCGGAATCAGATGCGGGGATTCAGAGGTTGTAAATCAGAGATGGGGAATCAGAGGCGGGGAATCAGAGGCGGGGAAACAGAGGTGGGGAATCAGATATGGGGAATCAGATATGGGGAATCAAAGGCGGTGAATCAGAGATGGGGAATCAGAGGCGGGGAATCAGAGGCGGGTAATCAGAGCTGGGGAATCAGAGGCGGGGAATCAGAGTTGGGGAATCAGATGCGGGGAATCAGATATGGGGAAACAGAGGTGGGGAATCAGAGGCGGGGAAACAGAGGCGGGGAATCAGATATGGGGAATCAGAGGTGGGGAATCAGAGGTTGGGAATCAGAGGCAGGGATTCAGAGGCGGGGAAACAGAGGCGGGGAATCAGATATGGGGAATCAGATGTGGCGAATCAAAGGCGGTGAATCAGAGATGGGGAATCAGAGGCGGGGAATCAGAGGCAGGGAATCAAACACGGGGAATCAGAGGCGGGGAATCAGAGTTGGGGAATCAGAGGCGGGGAATCAGATATGGGGAAACAGAGGCGGGGAATCAGAGGCGGGGAAACAGAGGCAGGGAATCAGATATGGGGAATCAGAGGTGGGGAATCAGAGTTTGGGAATCAGAGGCAGGGAATCAGAGGCGGGGAATCAGAGGCGGGGAATCAGAGGCAGGGAATCAGATGTGCGGAATCAGAGATGGGGAATCAAAGGCGGGGAATTAGAGTTGGGGCATCAGAGGTGGGGAATTAGATATGGGGAAACAGAGGCGGGGAATCAGAGGCGGGGAAACAGAGGTGGGGAATCAGATATGGGGAATCAGAGGTGGGGAATAAGATGCGGAGAATCAGAGACAGGGAATCAGATGCCGGGAATAAGAGGCCGGGAATCAGAGGTGGGGAATCAGAGTCCAGGAATCAGAGATGGGGATTCAGAGGCGGGGAATGAGATATTGGGAATCAGAGGCGGGGAATCAGAGGCGGGGAAACAAAGGCGGTGAATCAGAGATGGGGAATCAGAGGCGCGGAATCAGAGGCAGGGAATCAAACACGGGGAATCAGAGCTGGGGAATCAGAGTCGGGGAATCAGAGTTGGGGCATCAGAGGTGGGGAATTAGATATGGGAAAACAGAGGTGGGGAATCAGAAGCGGGGAAACAGAGGCGGGGAATCAGATATGGGGAATAAGAGGTGGGGAATCAGAGGCGGGGAAACAGAGGTGGGGAGTCAGATATGGGGATTCAGAGGTGGGGAATAAGAGGCGGAGAATCAGAGGCAGGGAATCAGATGCCGGGAATAAGAGGCCGGGAAACAGAGGTGGGGAATCAGAGTCCGGGAATCAGAGATGGGGATTCAGAGGCGGGGATTGAGATATTGGGAATCAGATATGGGGAATCAGAGGTGGCGAATCAAAGGCGGTGAATCAGAGATGGGGAATCAGAGGCGGGGAATCAGAGGCAGGGAATCAAACACGGGGAATCCGAGCTGGGGAATCAGAGTCGGGGAATCAGAGTTGGGGCATCAGAGGTGGGGAATTAGATATGGGGAAACAGAGGTGGGAATCAGAGGCGGGGAAACAGAGGCGGGGAATCAGATTTGGGGAATCAGAGGTGGGGAATCAGAGGCAGGGAATCAGATGTGCGGAATCAGAGATGGGGAATCAGAGGCAGGGAATCAGAATCAGAAGCGGGGAATCAGAGGCCGGGAATCAGAGGCCGGGAATCAGATGCCGGGAATAAGAGGCCGGGAAGCAGAGGTGGGGAATCAGAGTCCGGGAATCAGAGATGGGGATTCAGAGGCGGGGAATGAGATATGGGGAATCAGAGGCGGGGAATCAGAGGCGGGGAAACAGAGGTGGGGAATCAGATATGGGGAATCAGATATGGGCAATCAAAGGCGGTGAATCAGAGGATGGGGAATCAGAGGCGGGGATACAGAGGCGAGGAATCAGATATGGGGAATCAGAGGTGGGGAATCAGAGGTTGGTAATCAGAGGCAGGGAATCAGAGGCAGGGTAACAGAGGCGGGGAATCAGATATGTGGAATCAGAGGTGGCGAATCAAAGGCGGTGTATCAGAGATGGGGAATCAGAGGCGGGGAATCAGAGGCAGGGAATCAAACACGGGGAATCAGAGGCGGGGAATCAGAGCTGGTGAATCAGAGGCGGGGAATCAGAGGCGGGGAATCAGAGGCGGGGAATCAGAGGCAGGGAATCAGAGGCGGAGAATCAGAGGTTGGGAATCAGAGGCAGGGAATCAGAGGCAGGGATTCAGAGGCAGGGAATCAGAGGCGGGGAATCAGAGGTGGGGAATCAGAGGTTGGGAATCAGAGGCAGGGAATCAGAGGCGGGGAATCAGAGGCATGGAATAAGAGTCCGGGAATGAGAGGCCGGGAATGAGAGGCCGGGAATGAGAGGCCGGGAATCAGAGGCCGGGAATCAGAGGTTGGGAATCATAGGCCGGGAATCAGAGATGCGGAATCAGATGCGGGGATTCAGAGGTTGTAAATCAGAGATGGGGAATCAGAGGCGGGGAATCAGAGGCGGGGAAACAGAGGTGGGGAATCAGATATGGGGAATCAGATATGGGGAATCAAAGGCGGTGAATCAGAGATGGGGAATCAGAGGCGGGGAATCAGAGGCGGGTAATCAGAGCTGGGGAATCAGAGGCGGGGAATCAGAGTTGGGGTATCAGATGCGGGGAACCAGATATGGGGAAACAGAGGTGGGGAATCAGAGGCGGGGAAACAGAGGCGGGGAATCAGATATGGGGAATCAGAGGTGGGGAATCAGAGGTTGGGAATCAGAGGCCGGGAATCAGAGGTTGGGAATCATAGGCCTGGAATCAGAGATGCGGAATCAGATGCGGGGATTCAGAGGTTGTAAATCAGAGATGGGGAATCAGAGGCGGGGAATCAGAGGCGGGGAAACAGAGGTGGGGAATCAGATATGGGGAATCAGATATGGGGAATCAAAGGCGGTGAATCAGAGATGGGGAATCAGAGGCGGGGAATCAGAGGCGGGTAATCAGAGCTGGGGAATCAGAGGCGGGGAATCAGAGTTGGGGAATCAGATGCGGGGAATCAGATATGGGGAAACAGAGGTGGGGAATCAGAGGCGGGGAAACAGAGGCGGGGAATCAGATATGGGGAATCAGAGGTGGGGAATCAGAGGTTGGGAATCAGAGGCAGGGATTCAGAGGCGGGGAAACAGAGGCGGGGAATCAGATATGGGGAATCAGATGTGGCGAATCAAAGGCGGTGAATCAGAGATGGGGAATCAGAGGCGGGGAATCAGAGGCAGGGAATCAAACACGGGGAATCAGAGGCGGGGAATCAGAGTTGGGGAATCAGAGGCGGGGAATCAGATATGGGGAAACAGAGGCGGGGAATCAGAGGCGGGGAAACAGAGGCAGGGAATCAGATATGGGGAATCAGAGGTGGGGAATCAGAGTTTGGGAATCAGAGGCAGGGAATCAGAGGCGGGGAATCAGAGGCGGGGAATCAGAGGCAGGGAATCAGATGTGCGGAATCAGAGATGGGGAATCAAAGGCGGGGAATTAGAGTTGGGGCATCAGAGGTGGGGAATTAGATATGGGGAAACAGAGGCGGGGAATCAGAGGCGGGGAAACAGAGGTGGGGAATCAGATATGGGGAATCAGAGGTGGGGAATAAGATGCGGAGAATCAGAGACAGGGAATCAGATGCCGGGAATAAGAGGCCGGGAATCAGAGGTGGGGAATCAGAGTCCAGGAATCAGAGATGGGGATTCAGAGGCGGGGAATGAGATATTGGGAATCAGAGGCGGGGAATCAGAGGCGGGGAAACAAAGGCGGTGAATCAGAGATGGGGAATCAGAGGCGCGGAATCAGAGGCAGGGAATCAAACACGGGGAATCAGAGCTGGGGAATCAGAGTCGGGGAATCAGAGTTGGGGCATCAGAGGTGGGGAATTAGATATGGGAAAACAGAGGTGGGGAATCAGAAGCGGGGAAACAGAGGCGGGGAATCAGATATGGGGAATAAGAGGTGGGGAATCAGAGGCGGGGAAACAGAGGTGGGGAGTCAGATATGGGGAATCAGAGGTGGGGAATAAGAGGCGGAGAATCAGAGGCAGGGAATCAGATGCCGGGAATAAGAGGCCGGGAAACAGAGGTGGGGAATCAGAGTCCGGGAATCAGAGATGGGGATTCAGAGGCGGGGATTGAGATATTGGGAATCAGATATGGGGAATCAGAGGTGGCGAATCAAAGGCGGTGAATCAGAGATGGGGAATCAGAGGCGGGGAATCAGAGGCAGGGAATCAAACACGGGGAATCCGAGCTGGGGAATCAGAGTCGGGGAATCAGAGTTGGGGCATCAGAGGTGGGGAATTAGATATGGGGAAACAGAGGTGGGAATCAGAGGCGGGGAAACAGAGGCGGGGAATCAGATTTGGGGAATCAGAGGTGGGGAATCAGAGGCAGGGAATCAGATGTGCGGAATCAGAGATGGGGAATCAGAGGCAGGGAATCAGAATCAGAAGCGGGGAATCAGAGGCCGGGAATCAGAGGCCGGGAATCAGATGCCGGGAATAAGAGGCCGGGAAGCAGAGGTGGGGAATCAGAGTCCGGGAATCAGAGATGGGGATTCAGAGGCGGGGAATGAGATATGGGGAATCAGAGGCGGGGAATCAGAGGCGGGGAAACAGAGGTGGGGAATCAGATATGGGGAATCAGATATGGGCAATCAAAGGCGGTGAATCAGAGGATGGGGAATCAGAGGCGGGGATACAGAGGCGAGGAATCAGATATGGGGAATCAGAGGTGGGGAATCAGAGGTTGGGAATCAGAGGCAGGGAATCAGAGGCAGGGTAACAGAGGCGGGGAATCAGATATGTGGAATCAGAGGTGGCGAATC
Source organism: Narcine bancroftii (assembly GCF_036971445.1). Taxonomy (NCBI): domain Eukaryota; kingdom Metazoa; phylum Chordata; class Chondrichthyes; order Torpediniformes; family Narcinidae; genus Narcine; species Narcine bancroftii. The sequence continues at coordinate 59,370,698 of NC_091474.1, forward strand.
AAAGGCGGTGTATCAGAGATGGGGAATCAGAGGCGGGGAATCAGAGGCAGGGAATCAAACACGGGGAATCAGAGGCGGGGAATCAGAGCTGGTGAATCAGAGGCGGGGAATCAGAGGCGGGGAATCAGAGGCGGGGAATCAGAGGCAGGGAATCAGAGGCGGAGAATCAGAGGTTGGGAATCAGAGGCAGGGAATCAGAGGCAGGGATTCAGAGGCAGGGAATCAGAGGCGGGGAATCAGAGGTGGGGAATCAGAGGTTGGGAATCAGAGGCAGGGAATCAGAGGCGGGGAATCAGAGGCATGGAATCAGATGTGCGGAATCAGAGATGGGGAATCAGAGGCAGGGAATCAGAGGCGGGGAATCAGAGGCGTGGAATAAGAGTCCGGGAATGAGAGGCCGGGAATGAGAGGCCGGGAATGAGAGGCCGGGAATCAGAGGCCGGGAATCAGAGGTTGGGAATCATAGGCCGGGAATCAGAGATGCGGAATCAGATGCGGGGATTCAGAGGTTGTAAATCAGAGATGGGGAATCAGAGGCGGGGAATCAGAGGCGGGGAAACAGAGGTGGGGAATCAGATATGGGGAATCAGATATGGGGAATCAAAGGCGGTGAATCAGAGATGGGGAATCAGAGGCGGGGAATCAGAGGCGGGTAATCAGAGCTGGGGAATCAGAGGCGGGGAATCAGAGTTGGGGTATCAGATGCGGGGAACCAGATATGGGGAAACAGAGGTGGGGAATCAGAGGCGGGGAAACAGAGGCGGGGAATCAGATATGGGGAATCAGAGGTGGGGAATCAGAGGTTGGGAATCAGAGGCAGGGATTCAGAGGCGGGGAAACAGAGGCGGGGAATCAGATATGGGGAATCAGAATTGGCGAATCAAAGGCGGTGAATCAGAGATGGGGAATCAGAGGCGGGGAATCAGAGGCAGGGAATCAAACACGGGGAATCAGAGGCGGGGAATCAGAGTTGGGGAATCAGAGGCGGGGAATCAGATATGGGGAAACAGAGGCGGGGAATCAGAGGCGGGGAAACAGAGGCAGGGAATCAGATATGGGGAATCAGAGGTGGGGAATCAGAGTTTGGGAATCAGAGGCAGGGAATCAGAGGCGGGGAATCAGAGGCGGGGAATCAGAGGCAGGGAATCAGATGTGCGAAATCAAAGATGGAGAATCAGAGGCAGGGAATCAGAGGCGGGGAATCAGAGGCGGGGAATCAGAGTCCGGGAATCAGAGGCCGGGAATGAGAGGCCGGGAATCAGAAGCCGGTAATCAGAGGCCGGGAATCAGAGGTGGGGAATCAGATGCAGGGAATCAGAGATGGGGAATCAGAGGCGGGGAATCAGCGGTGGTGAAGCAGACGCGGGGATTCAGAGGTTGTAAATCAGAGATGGGGAATCAGAGGAGGGGAATCAGAGGCGGGGAAACAGAGTTGGGGAATCAGATATGGGGAATCAGAGGTGGGGAATAAAAGGCTGAGAATCAGAAGCAGGGAATCAGAGGCGGGGAATCAGAGGCCGGGAATCAGAAGCCAGGAATCAGAGGCCGGGAATCAGAGGTGGGGTATCAGAGGCCGGGAATCAGAGATGGGGAATGAGAGGTGGTGAATCAGAGATGGGGAGTCAGAGGAAGGGACTCAGAGGCGGGGAATCAGACGCGGGGAATCAGTGGCCGGGAATCAGAGCTGGGGAATCAGAGGCGGGGAATCAGACGCGGGGAATCAGTGGCCTGGAATCAGAGCTGGGGAATCAGAGGCGGGGAATCAGAGATGGGGAATCGGAGGCGGGGAATCAGAGATGGCAAATCAGAGATGGGGAATCAGAGGCGGGGAAACAGAGGCGGGGAGTCAGATTTGGGGAATCAGAGGTGGGGAATCAGAGGTGGTGAAATGAGAGATGGGGAATCAGAGGCGGGTAATCAGAGGCAGGGAATCAGACGCGGGGAATCAGAGGCTGGGAATCAGAGGCTGGGAATCAGAGGTGGGGAATCAGAGGTTGGGAATCAGAGGCCTGGAATCAGAGTTGGGGAATCAGAGGCGGGGAATCAGATATGTGGAAACAGAGGTGGGGAATCAGAGGCGGGGAAACAGAGGCGGGGAATCAGATATGGGGAATCAGAGGTGGGGAATCAGAGGTTGGGAATCAGATGCGGGGAATCAGAGGCAGGAAATCATAGGCAGGGAATCAGAGGCGGGGAATCAGAGGCGGAGAATCAGAGGCCGGGAATCAGAGGCGGGGAATCAGAGTTGGGGCATCAGAGGTGGGGAATTAGATATGGGGAAACAGAGGCGGGGAATCAGAGGCGGGGAAACAGAGCGGGGAATCAGATATGGGGAATCAGAGGTGGGGAATCAGAGGCAGGGAATCAGATGTGCGGAATCAGAGATGGGGAATCAGAGGCAGGGAATCAGAATCAGAAGCAGGGAATCAGAGGCCGGGAATCAGAGGCCGGGAATCAGATGCCGGGAATAAGAGGACGGGAATCAGAGGTGGGGAATCAGAGTCCGGGAATCAGAGATGGGATTCAGAGGCGGGGAATCGGAGGCGGGGAAACAGAGGTGGGGAATCAGATATGGGGAATCAGTGGTGGCGAATCAAAGGCGGTAAATCAGAGATGGGGAATCAGAGGCGGGGAATCAGAGGCAGGGAATCAAACACGGGGAATCAGAGGCGGGGAATCAGAGCTGGGGAATCAGAGGCGGGGAATCAGAGTTGGGGAATCAGAGTCGGGGAATCAGATATGGGGAAACAGAGGTGGGGAATCAGAGGCGGGGATACAGAGGCGGGGAATCAGATATGGGGAATCAGAGGTGGGGAATCAGAGGTTGGGAATCAGAGGCAGGGAATAAGAGGCGGGGAAACAGAGGTTGGGAATCAGAGGCAGGTAATCAGAGGCGGGGAAACAAAGGCGGGGAATCAGATATGGGGAATCAGAGGTGGCGAATCAAAGGTGTTGAATCAGAGATGGGGAATCAGAGGCGGTGAATCAGAGGCAGGGAATCAAACACGGGGAATCAGAGGTGGGGAATCAGACCTGGGGAATCAGAGGCGGGGAATCAGAGTTGGGGAATCAGAGGCGAGGAATCAGAGGCGGGGAAACAGAGGTTGGGAATCAGAGGCAGGGAATCAGAGGCGGGGAATCAGAGGCGGCGAATCAGATGCATGGAATCAGATGTGCGGAATCAGAGATGGGGAATCAGAGGCAGGGAATCAGAGGCGGGGAATCAGAGGCGTGGAATCAGAGGCCGGTATTCAGAGGCCGGGAATGAGAGGCCGGGAATCAGAGGCCGGGAATCAGAGGCCGGGAATCAGAGGTGGGATATCAGAGGCCAGGAATCAGAGATGGGGAATCAGAGGCGGGGAATCAGTGGTGGTGAATCAGACGCTGGGATTCAGAGGTTGTAAATCAGTGATGGGGAATCAGAGACGGGGAATCAGAGGCGGGGAAACAGAGGTGGGGAGTCAGATATGGGGAATCAGAGGTGGGGAATAAGAGGTGGGGAATCAGGGTCCAGGAATCAGATATGGGGAATCAGAGGTGGGGAATCAGAGGTTGGGAATCAGAGGCAGGGAATCAGAGGCGGGGAATCAGAGGCGGCGAATCAGATGCATGGAATCAGATGTGCGGAATCAGAGATGGGGAATCAGAGGCAGGGAATCAGAGGCGGGGAATCAGAGGCGTGGAATCAGAGGCCGGTATTCAGAGGCCGGGAATGAGAGGCCGGGAATCAGAGGCCGGGAATCAGAGGCCGGGAATCAGAGGTGGGATATCAGAGGCCAGGAATCAGAGATGGGGAATCAGAGGCGGGGAATCAGTGGTGGTGAATCAGACGCGGGGATTCAGAGGTTGTAAATCAGTGATGGGGAATCAGAGACGGGGAATCAGAGGCGGGGAAACAGAGGTGGGGAGTCAGATATGGGGAATCAGAGGTGGGGAATAAGAGGTGGAGAATCAGAGGCAGGGAATCAGAGGCGGGGAATCAGAGGCCGGGAATCAGAAGCCAGGAATCAGAGGCCGGGAATCAGAGATGGGGATTCAGAGGCGGGGAATGAGATATTGGGAATCAGAGGCGGGGAATCAGAGGCGGGGAAACAGAGGTGAGGAATCAGATTTGGGGAATCAGAGGTGGCGAATCAAAGGCGGTGAATCAGAGATGGGGAATCAGAGGCGGGGAATCAGAGGCAGGGAATCAAACACGGGGAATCAGAGGCGGGGAATCAGAGCTGGGGAATCAGAGGCGGGGAATCAGAGGTGGGGAATCAGAGGCCGGGAATCAGAGATGGGGAATCAGAGGCGGGGAATCAGCGGTGGTGAATCAGACGCGGGGATTCAGAGGTTGTAAATCAGAGATGGGGAATCAGAGGCGGGGAATCAGAGGCGGGGAAACAGAGGTGGGGAATCAGATATGGGGAATCAGAGGTGGGGAATAAGATGCGGAGAATCAGAGGCAGGGAATCAGATGCCGGGAATAAGAGGCCGGGAATCAGAGGTGGGGAATCAGAGTCCAGGAATCAGAGATGGGGATTCAGAGGCGGGGAATGAGATATTGGGAATCAGAGGCGGGGAATCAGAGGCGGGGAAACAAAGGCAGTGAATCAGAGATGGGGAATCAGAGGCGCGGAATCAGAGGCAGGGAATCAAACACGGGGAATCAGAGCTGGGGAATCAGAGTCGGGGAATCAGAGTTGGGGCATCAGAGGTGGGGAATTAGATATGGGGAAACAGAGGTGGGGAATCAGAGGCGGGGAAACAGAGGCGGGGAATCAGATATGGGGAATCAGAGGTGGGGAATCAGAGGCAGGGAATCAGATGTGCGGAATCAGAGGTGGGGAATCAGAGGCGGGGAAACAGATGTGGGGAGTCAGATATGGGGAATCAGAGGTGGGGAATAAGAGGCGGAGAATCAGAGGCAGGGAATCAGATGCCGGGAGTAAGAGGCCGGGAAACAGAGGTGGGGAATCAGAGTCCGGGAATCAGAGATGGGGATTCAGAGGCGGGGATTGAGATATTGGGAATCAGATATGGGGAATCAGAGGTGGCGAATCAAAGGCGGTGAATCAGAGATGGGGAATCAGAGGCGGGGAATCAGAGGCAGGGAATCAAACACGGGGAATCAGAGCTGGGGAATCAAAGTCGGGGAATCAGAGTTGGGGCATCAGAGGTGGGGAATTAGATATGGGGAAACAGAGGTGGGGAATCAGAGGCGGGGAAACAGAGGCGGGGAATCAGATATGGGGAATCAGAGGTGGGGAATCAGAGGCAGGGAATCAGATGTGCGGAATCAGAGATGGGGAATCAGAGGCAGGGAATCAGAATCAGAAGCGGGGAATCAGAGGCCGGGAATCAGAGGCCGGGTATCAGATGCCGGGAATAAGAGGCCGGGAATCAGAGATGGGGATTCAGAGGCGAGGAATGAGATATGGGGAATCAGAGGCGGGGAATCAGAGGCGGGGAAACAGAGGTGGGGAATCAGATATGGGGAATCAGATATGGGGAATCAAAGGCGGTGAATCAGAGATGGGGAATCAGAGGCGGGGAATCAGAGGCGGGGAATCAGAGCTGGGGAATCAGAGGCGGGGAATCAGAGTTAGGGAATCAGAGGCGGGGAATCAGATATGTGGAAACAGAGGTGGGGAATCAGAGGCGGGGAAACAAAGGCGGGGAATCAGATATGGGGAATCAGAGGTGGAGAATCAAAGGCGGTGAATCAGAGATGGGGAATCAGAGGCGGGGAATCAGAGGCAGCGAATCAAACGCGGGGAATCAGAGGCGGGGAATCAGAGCTGGGGAATCAGAGGCGGGGAATCAAAGTTGGGGAATCAGAGGCGGGGAATCAGAGGCGGGGAAACAGAGGCGGTGAATCAGATATGGGGAATCAGAGGTGGGGAATCAGAGGTTGGGAATCAGAGGCAGGGAATCAGAGGCGGGGAATCAGAGTCCGGGAATCAGAGATGGGGATTCAGAGGCGGGGAATGAGATATGGTGAATCAGAGGCGGGGAATCAGAGGCGGGGAAACAGAGGTGGGGAATCAGATATGGGGAATCAGATATGGGGAATCAAAGGCGGTGAATCAGAGATGGGGAATCAGAGGCGGGGAATCAGAGGCGGGGAATCGGAGCTGGGGAATCAGAGGCGGGGAATCAGAGTTGGGGAATCAGAGGAGGGGAATCAGATATGGGGAAACAGAGGTGGGGAATCAGAGGCGGGGAAACAGAGGCGGGGAATCAGATATGGGGAATCAGAGGTGGGGAATCAGAGTCCAGGAATCAGAGATGGGGATTCAGAGGCGGGGAATGAGATATGGGGAATCAGAGGCGGGGAATCAGAGGCGGGGAAACAGAGGTGGGGAATCAGATATGGGGAATCTGATATGGGGAATCAAAGGCGGTGAATCAGAGATGGGGAATCAGAGGCGGGGAATCAGAGGCGGGGTATCAGAGCTGGGGAATCAGAGGCGGGGAATCAGAGTTGGGGAATCAGAGGCGGGGAATCAGATATGGGGAAACAGAGGTGGGGAATCAGAGGTGGGGAAACAGAGGCGGGGAATCAGATATGGGGAATCAGAGGTGGGGAATCAGAGGTTGGGAATCAGAGGCAGGGAATCAGAGGCGGGGAAACAGAGGCGGGGAATCAGATATGGGGAATCAGAGGTGGCGAATCAAAGGCGGTGAATCAGAGATGGGGAATCAGAGGCGGGGAATCAGAGACAGGGAATCAAACACGGGGAATCAGAGGCGGGGAATCAGAGCTGGGGAATCAGAGGCGGGGAATCAGAGTTGGGGAATCAGAGGCGGGGAATCAGAGGTGGGGAAACAGAGGCGGGGAATCAGATATGGGGAATCAGAGGTCGGGAATCAGAGGTTGGGAATCAGAGGCAGGGAATCAGAGGCGGGGAATCAGAGGCGGGGAATCAGAGGCAGGGAATCAGATGTGCGGAATCAGAGATGGGGAATCAAAGGCGGGGAATCAGAGTTGGGGCATCAGAGGTGGGGAATTAGATATGGGGAAACAGAGGCGGGGAATCAGAGGCGGGGAAACAGAGGCGGGGAATCAGATATGGGGAATCAGAGGTGGGGAATCAGAGGCAGGGAATCAGATGTGCGGAATCAGAGATGGGGAATCAGAGGCAGGGAATCAGAATCAGAAGCGGGGAATCAGAGGCCGGGAATCAGAGGCCGGGAATCAGATGCCGGGAATAAGAGGCCGGGAATCAGCGGTGGGGAATCAGAGTCCGGGAATCAGAGATGGGGATTCAGAGGCGGGGAATGAGATATGGGGAATCAGAGGCGGGGAATCAGAGGCGGAGAAACAGAGGTGGGGAATCAGATATAGGGAATCAGAGGTGGCGAATCAAAGGCGGTGAATCAGAGATGGGGAATCAGAGGCGGGGAATCAGAGGCGGGGAATCAGAGGTGGGGAATCAGAGGTTGGGAATCAGAGGCAGGGAATCAGAGGCGGGGAATCAGAGGCGGGGAATCAGAGGCATGGAATCAGATGTGCGGAATCAGAGATGTGGAATCAGAGGCAGGGAATCAGAGGCGGGGAATCAGAGGCGTGGAATCATAGGCCGGGAATCAGAGGCCGGGAATGAGAGGCCGGGAATCAGAGGTCGGGAATCAGAGGCCGGGAATCAGAGGTGGGGAATCAGAGGCCGGGAATCAGAGATGGGGAATCAGAGGCGGGGAATCAGCGGTGGTGAATCAGACGCGGGGATTCAGAGGTTGTAAATCAGAGATGGGGAATCAGAGGCGGGGAATCAGAGGCGGGGAAACAGAGGTGGGGAATCAGATATGGGGAATCAGAGGTGGGGAATAAGATGCGGAGAATCAGAGGCAGGGAATCAGATGCCGGGAATAAGAGGCCGGGAATCAGAGGTGGGGAATCAGAGTCCAGGAATCAGAGATGGGGATTCAGAGGCGGGGAATGAGATATTGGGAATCAGAGGCGGGGAATCAGAGGCGGGGAAACAAAGGCGGTGAATCAGAGATGGGGAATCAGAGGCGCGGAATCAGAGGCAGGGAATCAAACACGGGGAATCAGAGCTGGGGAATCAGAGTCGGGGAATCAGAGTTGGGGCATCAGAGGTGGGGAATTAGATATGGGGAAACAGAGGTGGGGAATCAGAGGCGGGGAAACAGAGGCGGGGAATCAGATATGGGGAATCAGAGGTGGGGAATCAGAGGCGGGGAAACAGAGGTGGGGAGTCAGATATGGGGAATCAGAGGTGGGGAATAAGAGGCGGAGAATCAGAGGCAGGGAATCAGATGCCGGGAATAAGAGGCCGGGAAACAGAGGTGGGGAATCAGAGTCCGGGAATCAGAGATGGGGATTCAGAGGCGGGGATTGAGATATTGGGAATCAGATATGGGGAATCAGAGGTGGCGAATCAAAGGCGGTGAATCAGAGGTGGGGAATCAGAGGCGGGGAAACAGAGGCGGGGAATCAGATATGGGGAATCAGAGGTGGAGAATCAAAGGCGGTGAATCAGAGATGGGGAATCAGAGGCGGGGAATCAGAGGCAGCGAATCAAACGCGGGGAATCAGAGGCGGGGAATCAGAGCTGGGGAATCAGAGGCGGGGAATCAAAGTTGGGGAATCAGAGGCGGGGAATCAGAGGCGGGGAAACAGAGGCGGTGAATCAGATATGGGGAATCAGAGGTGGGGAATCAGAGGTTGGGAATCAGAGGCAGGGAATCAGAGGTGGGGAATCAGAGTCCGGGAATCAGAGATGGGGATTCAGAGGCGGGGAATGAGATATGGTGAATCAGAGGCGGGGAATCAGAGGCGGGGAAACAGAGGTGGGGAATCAGATATGGGGAATCAGATATGGGGAATCAAAGGCGGTGAATCAGAGATGGGGAATCAGAGGCGGGGAATCAGAGGCGGGGAATCGGAGCTGGGGAATCAGAGGCGGGGAATCAGAGTTGGGGAATCAGAGGAGGGGAATCAGATATGGGGAAACAGAGGTGGGGAATCAGAGGCGGGGAAACAGAGGCGGGGAATCAGATATGGGGAATCAGAGGTGGGGAATCAGAGTCCAGGAATCAGAGATGGGGATTCAGAGGCGGGGAATGAGATATGGGGAATCAGAGGCGGGGAATCAGAGGCGGGGAAACAGAGGTGGGGAATCAGATATGGGGAATCTGATATGGGGAATCAAAGGCGGTGAATCAGAGATGGGGAATCAGAGGCGGGGAATCAGAGGCGGGGTATCAGAGCTGGGGAATCAGAGGCGGGGAATCAGAGTTGGGGAATCAGAGGCGGGGAATCAGATATGGGGAAACAGAGGTGGGGAATCAGAGGTGGGGAAACAGAGGCGGGGAATCAGATATGGGGAATCAGAGGTGGGGAATCAGAGGTTGGGAATCAGAGGCAGGGAATCAGAGGCGGGGAAACAGAGGCGGGGAATCAGATATGGGGAATCAGAGGTGGCGAATCAAAGGCGGTGAATCAGAGATGGGGAATCAGAGGCGGGGAATCAGAGACAGGGAATCAAACACGGGGAATCAGAGGCGGGGAATCAGAGCTGGGGAATCAGAGGCGGGGAATCAGAGTTGGGGAATCAGAGGCGGGGAATCAGAGGCGGGGAAACAGAGGCGGGGAATCAGATATGGGGAATCAGAGGTCGGGAATCAGAGGTTGGGAATCAGAGGCAGGGAATCAGAGGCGGGGAATCAGAGGCAGGGATTCAGAGGCGGGGAAACAGAGGCGGGGAATCAGATATGGGGAATCAGATGTGGCGAATCAAAGGCGGTGAATCAGAGATGGGGAATCAGAGGCGGGGAATCAGAGGCAGGGAATCAAACACGGGGAATCAGAGGCGGGGAATCAGAGTTGGGGAATCAGAGGCGGGGAATCAGATATGGGGAAACAGAGGCGGGGAATCAGAGGCGGGGAAACAGAGGCAGGGAATCAGATATGGGGAATCAGAGGTGGGGAATCAGAGTTTGGGAATCAGAGGCAGGGAATCAGAGGCGGGGAATCAGAGGCGGGGAATCAGAGGCAGGGAATCAGATGTGCGAAATCAAAGATGGAGAATCAGAGGCAGGGAATCAGAGGCGGGGAATCAGAGGCGGGGAATCAGAGTCCGGGAATCAGAGGCCGGGAATGAGAGGCCGGGAATCAGAAGCTGGTAATCAGAGGCCGGGAATCAGAGGTGGGGAATCAGATGCAGGGAATCAGAGATGGGGAATCAGAGGCGGGGAATCAGCGGTGGTGAAGCAGACGCGGGGATTCAGAGGTTGTAAATCAGAGATGGGGAATCAGAGGAGGGGAATCAGAGGCGGGGAAACAGAGTTGGGGAATCAGATATGGGGAATCAGAGGTGGGGAATAAAAGGCTGAGAATCAGAAGCAGGGAATCAGAGGCGGGGAATCAGAGGCCGGGAATCAGAAGCCAGGAATCAGAGGCCGGGAATCAGAGGTGGGGTATCAGAGGCCGGGAATCAGAGATGGGGAATGAGAGGTGGTGAATCAGAGATGGGGAGTCAGAGGAAGGGACTCAGAGGCGGGGAATCAGACGCGGGGAATCAGTGGCCGGGAATCAGAGCTGGGGAATCAGAGGCGGGGAATCAGACGCGGGGAATCAGTGGCCTGGAATCAGAGCTGGGGAATCAGAGGCGGGGAATCAGAGATGGGGAATCGGAGGCGGGGAATCAGAGATGGTAAATCAGAGATGGGGAATCAGAGGCGGGGAAACAGAGGCGGGGAGTCAGATTTGGGGAATCAGAGGTGGGGAATCAGAGGTGGTGAAATGAGAGATGGGGAATCAGAGGCGGGTAATCAGAGGCAGGGAATCAGACGCGGGGAATCAGAGGCTGGGAATCAGAGGCTGGGAATCAGAGCTGGGGAATCAGAGGTTGGGAATCAGAGGCCTGGAATCAGAGTTGGGGAATCAGAGGCGGGGAATCAGATATGTGGAAACAGAGGTGGGGAATCAGAGGCGGGGAAACAGAGGCGGGGAATCAGATATGGGGAATCAGAGGTGGGGAATCAGAGGTTGGGAATCAGATGCGGGGAATCAGAGGCAGGAAATCATAGGCAGGGAATCAGAGGCGGGGAATCAGAGGCGGAGAATCAGAGGCCGGGAATCAGAGGCGGGGAATCAGAGTTGGGGCATCAGAGGTGGGGAATTAGATATGGGGAAACAGAGGCGGGGAATCAGAGGCGGGGAAACAGAGCGGGGAATCAGATATGGGGAATCAGAGGTGGGGAATCAGAGGCAGGGAATCAGATGTGCGGAATCAGAGATGGGGAATCAGAGGCAGGGAGTCAGAATCAGAAGCAGGGAATCAGAGGCCGGGAATCAGAGGCCGGGAATCAGATGCCGGGAATAAGAGGACGGGAATCAGAGGTGGGGAATCAGAGTCCGGGAATCAGAGATGGGATTCAGAGGCGGGGAATCGGAGGCGGGGAAACAGAGGTGGGGAATCAGATATGGGGAATCAGTGGTGGCGAATCAAAGGCGGTAAATCAGAGATGGGGAATCAGAGGCGGGGAATCAGAGGCAGGGAATCAAACACGGGGAATCAGAGGCGGGGAATCAGAGCTGGGGAATCAGAGGCGGGGAATCAGAGTTGGGGAATCAGAGTCGGGGAATCAGATATGGGGAAACAGAGGTGGGGAATCAGAGGCGGGGATACAGAGGCGGGGAATCAGATATGGGGAATCAGAGGTGGGGAATCAGAGGTTGGGAATCAGAGGCAGGGAATCAGAGGCGGGGAAACAGAGGTTGGGAATCAGAGGCAGGTAATCAGAGGCGGGGAAACAAAGGCGGGGAATCAGATATGGGGAATCAGAGGTGGCGAATCAAAGGTGTTGAATCAGAGATGGGGAATCAGAGGCGGTGAATCAGAGGCAGGGAATCAAACACGGGGAATCAGAGGTGGGGAATCAGACCTGGGGAATCAGAGGCGGGGAATCAGAGTTGGGGAATCAGAGGCGAGGAATCAGAGGCGGGGAAACAGAGGCGGGGAATCAGATATGGGGAATCAGAGGTGGGGAATCAGAGGTTGGGAATCAGAGGCAGGGAATCAGAGGCGGGGAATCAGAGGCGGCGAATCAGATGCATGGAATCAGATGTGCGGAATCAGAGATGGGGAATCAGAGGCAGGGAATCAGAGGCGGGGAATCAGAGGCGTGGAATCAGAGGCCGGTATTCAGAGGCCGGGAATGAGAGGCCGGGAATCAGAGGCCGGGAATCAGAGGCCGGGAATCAGAGGTGGGATATCAGAGGCCAGGAATCAGAGATGGGGAATCAGAGGCGGGGAATCAGTGGTGGTGAATCAGACGCGGGGATTCAGAGGTTGTAAATCAGTGATGGGGAATCAGAGACGGGGAATCAGAGGCGGGGAAACAGAGGTGGGGAGTCAGATATGGGGAATCAGAGGTGGGGAATAAGAGGTGGAGAATCAGAGGCAGGGAATCAGAGGCGGGGAATCAGAGGCCGGGAATCAGAAGCCAGGAATCAGAGGCCGGGAATCAGAGATGGGGATTCAGAGGCGGGGAATGAGATATTGGGAATCAGAGGCGGGGAATCAGAGGCGGGGAAACAGAGGTGGGGAATCAGATTTGGGGAATCAGAGGTGGCGAATCAAAGGCGGTGAATCAGAGATGGGGAATCAGAGGCGGGGAATCAGAGGCAGGGAATCAAACACGGGGAATCAGAGGCGGGGAATCAGAGCTGGGGAATCAGAGGCGGGGAATCAGAGGTGGGGAATCAGAGGCCGGGAATCAGAGATGGGGAATCAGAGGCGGGGAATCAGCGGTGGTGAATCAGACGCGGGGATTCAGAGGTTGTAAATCAGAGATGGGGAATCAGAGGCGGGGAATCAGAGGCGGGGAAACAGAGGTGGGGAATCAGATATGGGGAATCAGAGGTGGGGAATAAGATGCGGAGAATCAGAGGCAGGGAATCAGATGCCGGGAATAAGAGGCCGGGAATCAGAGGTGGGGAATCAGAGTCCAGGAATCAGAGATGGGGATTCAGAGGCGGGGAATGAGATATTGGGAATCAGAAGCGGGGAATCAGAGGCGGGGAAACAAAGGCAGTGAATCAGAGATGGGGAATCAGAGGCGCGGAATCAGAGGCAGGGAATCAAACACGGGGAATCAGAGCTGGGGAATCAGAGTCGGGGAATCAGAGTTGGGGCATCAGAGGTGGGGAATTAGATATGGGGAAACAGAGGTGGGGAATCAGAGGCGGGGAAACAGAGGCGGGGAATCAGATATGGGGAATCAGAGGTGGGGAATCAGAGGCAGGGAATCAGATGTGCGGAATCAGAGGTGGGGAATCAGAGGCGGGGAAACAGATGTGGGGAGTCAGATATGGGGAATCAGAGGTGGGGAATAAGAGGCGGAGAATCAGAGGCAGGGAATCAGATGCCGGGAGTAAGAGGCCGGGAAACAGAGGTGGGGAATCAGAGTCCGGGAATCAGAGATGGGGATTCAGAGGCGGGGATTGAGATATTGGGAATCAGATATGGGGAATCAGAGGTGGCGAATCAAAGGCGGTGAATCAGAGATGGGGAATCAGAGGCGGGGAATCAGAGGCAGGGAATCAAACACGGGGAATCAGAGCTGGGGAATCAAAGTCGGGGAATCAGAGTTGGGGCATCAGAGGTGGGGAATTAGATATGGGGAAACAGAGGTGGGGAATCAGAGGCGGGGAAACAGAGGCGGGGAATCAGATATGGGGAATCAGAGGTGGGGAATCAGAGGCAGGGAATCAGATGTGCGGAATCAGAGATGGGGAATCAGAGGCAGGGAATCAGAATCAGAAGCGGGGAATCAGAGGCCGGGAATCAGAGGCCGGGTATCAGATGCCGGGAATAAGAGGCCGGGAATCAGAGATGGGGATTCAGAGGCGAGGAATGAGATATGGGGAATCAGAGGCGGGGAATCAGAGGCGGGGAAACAGAGGTGGGGAATCAGATATGGGGAATCAGATATGGGGAATCAAAGGCGGTGAATCAGAGATGGGGAATCAGAGGCGGGGAATCAGAGGCGGGGAATCAGAGCTGGGGAATCAGAGGCGGGGAATCAGAGTTAGGGAATCAGAGGCGGGGAATCAGATATGTGGAAACAGAGGTGGGGAATCAGAGGCGGGGAAACAGAGGCGGGGAATCAGATATGGGGAATCAGAGGTGGAGAATCAAAGGCGGTGAATCAGAGATGGGGAATCAGAGGCGGGGAATCAGAGGCAGCGAATCAAACGCGGGGAATCAGAGGCGGGGAATCAGAGCTGGGGAATCAGAGGCGGGGAATCAAAGTTGGGGAATCAGAGGCGGGGAATCAGAGGCGGGGAAACAGAGGCGGTGAATCAGATATGGGGAATCAGAAGTGGGGAATCAGAGGTTGGGAATCAGAGGCAGGGAATCAGAGGCGGGGAATCAGAGTCCGGGAATCAGAGATGGGGATTCAGAGGCGGGGAATGAGATATGGTGAATCAGAGGCGGGGAATCAGAGGCGGGGAAACAGAGGTGTGGAATCAGATATGGGGAATCAGATATGGGGAATCAAAGGCGGTGAATCAGAGATGGGGAATCAGAGGCGGGGAATCAGAGGCGGGGAATCGGAGCTGGGGAATCAGAGGCGGGGAATCAGAGTTGGGGAATCAGAGGAGGGGAATCAGATATGGGGAAACAGAGGTGGGGAATCAGAGGCGGGGAAACAGAGGCGGGGAATCAGATATGGGGAATCAGAGGTGGGGAATCAGAGTCCAGGAATCAGAGATGGGGATTCAGAGGCGGGGAATGAGATATGGGGAATCAGAGGCGGGGAATCAGAGGCGGGGAAACAGAGGTGGGGAATCAGATATGGGGAATCTGATATGGGGAATCAAAGGCGGTGAATCAGAGATGGGGAATCAGAGGCGGGGAATCAGAGGCGGGGTATCAGAGCTGGGGAATCAGAGGCGGGGAATCAGAGTTGGGGAATCAGAGGCGGGGAATCAGATATGGGGAAACAGAGGTGGGGAATCAGAGGTGGGGAAACAGAGGCGGGGAATCAGATATGGGGAATCAGAGGTGGGGAATCAGAGGTTGGGAATCAGAGGCAGGGAATCAGAGGCGGGGAAACAGAGGCGGGGAATCAGATATGGGGAATCAGAGGTGGCGAATCAAAGGCGGTGAATCAGAGATGGGGAATCAGAGGCGGGGAATCAGAGACAGGCAATCAAACACGGGGAATCAGAGGCGGGGAATCAGAGCTGGGGAATCAGAGGCGGGGAATCAGAGTTGGGGAATCAGAGGCGGGGAATCAGAGGTGGGGAAACAGAGGCGGGGAATCAGATATGGGGAATCAGAGGTCGGGAATCAGAGGTTGGGAATCAGAGGCAGGGAATCAGAGGCGGGGAATCAGAGGCGGGGAATCAGAGGCAGGGAATCAGATGTGCGGAATCAGAGATGGGGAATCAAAGGCGGGGAATCAGAGTTGGGGCATCAGAGGTGGGGAATTAGATATGGGGAAACAGAGGCGGGGAATCAGAGGCGGGGAAACAGAGGCGGGGAATCAGATATGGGGAATCAGAGGTGGGGAATCAGAGGCAGGGAATCAGATGTGCGGAATCAGAGATGGGGAATCAGAGGCAGGGAATCAGAATCAGAAGCGGGGAATCAGAGGCCGGGAATCAGAGGCCGGGAATCAGATGCCGGGAATAAGAGGCCGGGAATCAGCGGTGGGGAATCAGAGTCCGGGAATCAGAGATGGGGATTCAGAGGCGGGGAATGAGATATGGGGAATCAGAGGCGGGGAATCAGAGGCGGAGAAACAGAGGTGGGGAATCAGATATAGGGAATCAGAGGTGGCGAATCAAAGGCGGTGAATCAGAGATGGGGAATCAGAGGCGGGGAATCAGAGGCGGGGAATCAGAGGTGGGGAATCAGAGGTTGGGAATCAGAGGCAGGGAATCAGAGGCGGGGAATCAGAGGCGGGGAATCAGAGGCATGGAATCAGATGTGCGGAATCAGAGATGTGGAATCAGAGGCAGGGAATCAGAGGCGGGGAATCAGAGGCGTGGAATCATAGGCCGGGAATCAGAGGCCGGGAATGAGAGGCCGGGAATCAGAGGTCGGGAATCAGAGGCCGGGAATCAGAGGTGGGGAATCAGAGGCCGGGAATCAGAGATGGGGAATCAGAGGCGGGGAATCAGCGGTGGTGAATCAGACGCGGGGATTCAGAGGTTGTAAATCAGAGATGGGGAATCAGAGGCGGGGAATCAGAGGCGGGGAAACAGAGGTGGGGAATCAGATATGGGGAATCAGAGGTGGGGAATAAGATGCGGAGAATCAGAGGCAGGGAATCAGATGCCGGGAATAAGAGGCCGGGAATCAGAGGTGGGGAATCAGAGTCCAGGAATCAGAGATGGGGATTCAGAGGCGGGGAATGAGATATTGGGAATCAGAGGCGGGGAATCAGAGGCGGGGAAACAAAGGCGGTGAATCAGAGATGGGGAATCAGAGGCGCGGAATCAGAGGCAGGGAATCAAACACGGGGAATCAGAGCTGGGGAATCAGAGTCGGGGAATCAGAGTTGGGGCATCAGAGGTGGGGAATTAGATATGGGGAAAAAGAGGTGGGGAATCAGAGGCGGGGAAACAGAGGCGGGGAATCAGATATGGGGAATCAGAGGTGGGGAATCAGAGGCGGGGAAACAGAGGTGGGGAGTCAGATATGGGGAATCAGAGGTGGGGAATAAGAGGCGGAGAATCAGAGGCAGGGAATCAGATGCCGGGAATAAGAGGCCGGGAAACAGAGGTGGGGAATCAGAGTCCGGGAATCAGAGATGGGGATTCAGAGGCGGGGATTGAGATATTGGGAATCAGATATGGGGAATCAGAGGTGGCGAATCAAAGGCGGTGAATCAGAGGTGGGGAATCAGAGGCGGGGAAACAGAGGCGGGGAATCAGATATGGGGAATCAGAGGTGGAGAATCAAAGGCGGTGAATCAGAGATGGGGAATCAGAGGCGGGGAATCAGAGGCAGCGAATCAAACGCGGGGAATCAGAGGCGGGGAATCAGAGCTGGGGAATCAGAGGCGGGGAATCAAAGTTGGGGAATCAGAGGCGGGGAATCAGAGGCGGGGAAACAGAGGCGGTGAATCAGATATGGGGAATCAGAGGTGGGGAATCAGAGGTTGGGAATCAGAGGCAGGGAATCAGAGGCGGGGAATCAGAGTCCGGGAATCAGAGATGGGGATTCAGAGGCGGGGAATGAGATATGGTGAATCAGAGGCGGGGAATCAGAGGCGGGGAAACAGAGGTGGGGAATCAGATATGGGGAATCAGATATGGGGAATCAAAGGCGGTGAATCAGAGATGGGGAATCAGAGGCGGGGAATCAGAGGCGGGGAATCGGAGCTGGGGAATCAGAGGCGGGGAATCAGAGTTGGGGAATCAGAGGAGGGGAATCAGATATGGGGAAACAGAGGTGGGGAATCAGAGGCGGGGAAACAGAGGCGGGGAATCAGATATGGGGAATCAGAGGTGGGGAATCAGAGTCCAGGAATCAGAGATGGGGATTCAGAGGCGGGGAATGAGATATGGGGAATCAGAGGCGGGGAATCAGAGGCGGGGAAACAGAGGTGGGGAATCAGATATGGGGAATCTGATATGGGGAATCAAAGGCGGTGAATCAGAGATGGGGAATCAGAGGCGGGGTATCAGAGCTGGGGAATCAGAGGCGGGGAATCAGAGTTGGGGAATCAGAGGCGGGGAATCAGATATGGGGAAACAGAGGTGGGGAATCAGAGGTGGGGAAACAGAGGCGGGGAATCAGATATGGGGAATCAGAGGTGGGGAATCAGAGTTTGGGAATCAGAGGCAGGGAATCAGAGGCGGGGAAACAGAGGCGGGGAATCAGATATGGGGAATCAGAGGTGGCGAATCAAAGGCGGTGAATCAGAGATGGGGAATCAGAGGCGGGGAATCAGAGACAGGGAATCAAACACGGGGAATCAGAGGCGGGGAATCAGAGCTGGGGAATCAGAGGCGGGGAATCAGAGTTGGGGAATCAGAGGCGGGGAATCAGAGGCGGGGAAACAGAGGCGGGGAATCAGATATGGGGAATCAGAGGTCGGGAATCAGAGGTTGGGAATCAGAGGCAGGGAATCAGAGGCGGGGAATCAGAGGCGGGGAATCAGAGGCAGGGAATCAGATGTGCGGAATCAGAGATGGGGAATCAAAGGCGGGGAATCAGAGTTGGGGCATCAGAGGTGGGGAATTAGATATGGGGAAACAGAGGCGGGGAATCAGAGGCGGGGAAACAGAGGCGGGGAATCAGATATGGGGAATCAGAGGTGGGGAATCAGAGGCAGGGAATCAGATGTGCGGAATCAGAGATGGGGAATCAGAGGCAGGGAATCAGAATCAGAAGCGGGGAATCAGAGGCCGGGAATCAGAGGCCGGGAATCAGATGCCGGGAATAAGAGGCCGGGAATCAGCGGTGGGGAATCAGAGGCGGGGAAACAGAGGCGGGGAATCAGATATGGGGAATCAGAGGTCGGGAATCAGAGGTTGGGAATCAGAGGCGGGGAATCAGAGGCGGGGAATCAGAGGTGGGGAATCAGAGGTCGGGAATCAGAGGTTGGGAATCAGAGGCGGGGAATCAGAGGCGTGGAATCATAGGCCGGGAATCAGAGGCCGGGAATGAGAGGCCGGGAATCAGAGGTCGGGAATCAGAGGCCGGGAATCAGAGGTGGGGAATCAGAGGCCGGGAATCAGAGATGGGGAATCAGAGGCGGGGAATCAGCGGTGGTGAATCAGACGCGGGGAATCAGAGGCGGGGAATCAGAGGCGGGGAATCAGAGGCATGGAATCAGATGTGCGGAATCAGAGATGTGGAATCAGAGGCAGGGAATCAGAGGCGGGGAATCAGAGGCGTGGAATCATAGGCCGGGAATCAGAGGCCGGGAATGAGAGGCCGGGAATCAGAGGTCGGGAATCAGAGGCCGGGAATCAGAGGTGGGGAATCAGAGGCCGGGAATCAGAGATGGGGAATCAGAGGCGGGGAATCGGCGGTGGTGAATCAGACGCGGGGATTCAGAGGTTGTAAATCAGAGATGGGGAATCAGAGGCGGGGAATCAGAGGCGGGGAAACAGAGGTGGGGAATCAGATATGGGGAATCAGAGGTGGGGAATAAGATGCGGAGAATCAGAGGCAGGGAATCAGATGCCGGGAATAAGAGGCCGGGAATCAGAGGTGGGGAATCAGAGTCCAGGAATCAGAGATGGGGATTCAGAGGCGGGGAATGAGATATTGGGAATCAGAGGCGGGGAATCAGAGGCGGGGAAACAAAGGCGGTGAATCAGAGATGGGGAATCAGAGGCGCGGAATCAGAGGCAGGGAATCAAACACGGGGAATCAGAGCTGGGGAATCAGAGTCGGGGAATCAGAGTTGGGGCATCAGAGGTGGGGAATTAGATATGGGGAAACAGAGGTGGGGAATCAGAGGCGGGGAAACAGAGGCGGGGAATCAGATATGGGGAATCAGAGGTGGGGAATCAGAGGCGGGGAAACAGAGGTGGGGAGTCAGATATGGGGAATCAGAGGTGGGGAATAAGAGGCGGAGAATCAGAGGCAGGGAATCAGATGCCGGGAATAAGAGGCCGGGAAACAGAGGTGGGGAATCAGAGTCCGGGAATCAGAGATGGGGATTCAGAGGCGGGGATTGAGATATTGGGAATCAGATATGGGGAATCAGAGGTGGCGAATCAAAGGCGGTGAATCAGAGATGGGGAATCAGAGGCGGGGAATCAGAGGCAGGGAATCAAACACGGGGAATCCGAGCTGGGGAATCAGAGTCGGGGAATCAGAGTTGGGGCATCAGAGGTGGGGAATTAGATATGGGGAAACAGAGGTGGGAATCAGAGGCGGGGAAACAGAGGCGGGGAATCAGATTTGGGGAATCAGAGGTGGGGAATCAGAGGCAGGGAATCAGATGTGCGGAATCAGAGATGGGGAATCAGAGGCAGGGAATCAGAATCAGAAGCGGGGAATCAGAGGCCGGGAATCAGAGGCCGGGAATCAGATGCCGGGAATAAGAGGCCGGGAAGCAGAGGTGGGGAATCAGAGTCCGGGAATCAGAGATGGGGATTCAGAGGCGGGGAATGAGATATGGGGAATCAGAGGCGGGGAATCAGAGGCGGGGAAACAGAGGTGGGGAATCAGATATGGGGAATCAGATATGGGGAATCAAAGGCGGTGAATCAGAGGATGGGGAATCAGAGGCGGGGATACAGAGGCGAGGAATCAGATATGGGGAATCAGAGGTGGGGAATCAGAGGTTGGGAATCAGAGGCAGGGAATCAGAGGCAGGGTAACAGAGGCGGGGAATCAGATATGTGGAATCAGAGGTGGCGAATCAAAGGCGGTGTATCAGAGATGGGGAATCAGAGGCGGGGAATCAGAGGCAGGGAATCAAACACGGGGAATCAGAGGCGGGGAATCAGAGCTGGTGAATCAGAGGCGGGGAATCAGAGTTGGGGAATCAGAGGCGGGGAATCAGAGGCAGGGAATCAGAGGCGGAGAATCAGAGGTTGGGAATCAGAGGCAGGGAATCAGAGGCAGGGATTCAGAGGCAGGGAATCAGAGGCGGGGAATCAGAGGTGGGGAATCAGAGGTTGGGAATCAGAGGCAGGGAATCAGAGGCGGGGAATCAGAGGCATGGAATCAGATGTGCGGAATCAGAGATGGGGAATCAGAGGCAGGGAATCAGAGGCGGGGAATCAGAGGCGTGGAATAAGAGTCCGGGAATGAGAGGCCGGGAATGAGAGGCCGGGAATGAGAGGCCGGGAATCAGAGGCCGGGTATCAGAGGTTGGGAATCATAGGCCGGGAATCAGAGATGCGGAATCAGATGCGGGGATTCAGAGGTTGTAAATCAGAGATGGGGAATCAGAGGCGGGGAATCAGAGGCGGGGAAACAGAGGTGGGGAATCAGATATGGGGAATCAGATATGGGGAATCAAAGGCGGTGAATCAGAGATGGGGAATCAGAGGCGGGGAATCAGAGGCGGGTAATCAGAGCTGGGGAATCAGAGGCGGGGAATCAGAGTTGGGGAATCAGATGCGGGGAATCAGATATGGGGAAACAGAGGTGGGGAATCAGAGGCGGGGAAACAGAGGCGGGGAATCAGATATGGGGAATCAGAGGTGGGGAATCAGAGGTTGGGAATCAGAGGCAGGGATTCAGAGGCGGGGAAACAGAGGCGGGGAATCAGATATGGGGAATCAGATGTGGCGAATCAAAGGCGGTGAATCAGAGATGGGGAATCAGAGGCGGGGAATCAGAGGCAGGGAATCAAACACGGGGAATCAGAGGCGGGGAATCAGAGGCGGGGAATCAGAGGCGGGGAATCAGATATGGGGAAACAGAGGCGGGGAATCAGAGGCGGGGAAACAGAGGCGGGGAATCAGATATGGGGAATCAGAGGTGGGGAATCAGAGTTTGGGAATCAGAGGCAGGGAATCAGAGGCGGGGAATCAGAGGCGGGGAATCAGAGGCAGGGAATCAGATGTGCGAAATCAAAGATGGAGAATCAGAGGCAGGGAATCAGAGGCGGGGAATCAGAGGCGGGGAATCAGAGTCCGGGAATCAGAGGCCGGGAATGAGAGGCCGGGAATCAGAAGCCGGTAATCAGAGGCCGGGAATCAGAGGTGGGGAATCAGATGCAGGGAATCAGAGATGGGGAATCAGAGTCGGGGAATCAGCGGTGGTGAAGCAGACGCGGGGATTCAGAGGTTGTAAATCAGAGATGGGGAATCAGAGGAGGGGAATCAGAGGCGGGGAAACAGAGTTGGGGAATCAGATATGGGGAATCAGAGGTGGGGAATAAAAGGCTGAGAATCAGAAGCAGGGAATCAGAGGCGGGGAATCAGAGGCCGGGAATCAGAAGCCAGGAATCAGAGGCCAGGAATCAGAGGTGGGGTATCAGAGGCCGGGAATCAGAGATGGGGAATGAGAGGTGGTGAATCAGAGATGGGGAGTCAGAGGAAGGGACTCAGAGGCGGGGAATCAGACGCGGGGAATCAGTGGCCGGGAATCAGAGCTGGGGAATCAGAGGCGGGGAATCAGACGCGGGGAATCAGTGGCCTGGAATCAGAGCTGGGGAATCAGAGGCGGGGAATCAGAGATGGGGAATCGGAGGCGGGGAATCAGAGATGGCAAATCAGAGATGGGGAATCAGAGGCGGGGAAACAGAGGCGTGGAGTCAGATTTGGGGAATCAGAGGTGGGGAATCAGAGGTGGTGAAATGAGAGATGGGGAATCAGAGGCGGGTAATCAGAGGCAGGGAATCAGACGCGGGGAATCAGAGGCTGGGAATCAGAGGCTGGGAATCAGAGCTGGGGAATCAGAGGTTGGGAATCAGAGGCCTGGAATCAGAGTTGGGGAATCAGAGGCGGGGAATCAGATATGTGGAAACAGAGGTGGGGAATCAGAGGCGGGGAAACAGAGGCGGGGAATCAGATATGGGGAATCAGAGGTGGGGAATCAGAGGTTGGGAATCAGATGCGGGGAATCAGAGGCAGGAAATCATAGGCAGGGAATCAGAGGCGGGGAATCAGAGGCGGAGAATCAGAGGCCGGGAATCAGAGGCGGGGAATCAGAGTTGGGGCATCAGAGGTGGGGAATTAGATATGGGGAAACAGAGGCGGGGAATCAGAGCCGGGGAAACAGAGCGGGGAATCAGATATGGGGAATCAGAGGTGGGGAATCAGAGGCAGGGAATCAGATGTGCGGAATCAGAGATGGGGAATCAGAGGCAGGGAATCAGAATCAGAAGCAGGGAATCAGAGGCCGGGAATCAGAGGCCGGGAATCAGATGCCGGGAATAAGAGGACGGCAATCAGAGGTGGGGAATCAGAGTCCGGGAATCAGAGATGGGATTCAGAGGCGGGGAATCAGAGGCGGGGAAACAGAGGTGGGGAATCAGATATGGGCAATCAGTGGTGGCGAATCAAAGGCGGTAAATCAGAGATGGGGAATCAGAGGCGGGGAATCAGAGGCAGGGAATCAAACACGGGGAATCAGAGGCGGGGAATCAGAGCTGGGGAATCAGAGGCGGGGAATCAGAGTTGGGGAATCAGAGTCGGGGAATCAGATATGGGGAAACAGAGGTGGGGAATCAGAGGCGGGGATACAGAGGCGGGGAATCAGATATGGGGAATCAGAGGTGGGGAATCAGAGGTTGGGAATCAGAGGCAGGGAATCAGAGGCGGGAAAACAGAGGTTGGGAATCAGAGGCAGGTAATCAGAGGCGGGGAAACAAAGGCGGGGAATCAGATATGGGGAATCAGAGGTGGCGAATCAAAGGTGTTGAATCAGAGATGGGGAATCAGAGGCGGTGAATCAGAGGCAGGGAATCAAACACGGGGAATCAGAGGTGGGGAATCAGACCTGGGGAATCAGAGGCGGGGAATCATAGTTGGGGAATCAGAGGCGAGGAATCAGAGGCGGGGAAACAGAGGCGGGGAATCAGATATGGGGAATCAGAGGTGGGGAATCAGAGGTTGGGAATCAGAGGCAGGGAATCAGAGGCGGGGAATCAGAGGCGGCGAATCAGATGCATGGAATCAGATGTGCGGAATCAGAGATGGGGAATCAGAGGCAGGGAATCAGAGGCGGGGAATCAGAGGCGTGGAATCAGAGGCCGGTATTCAGAGGCCGGGAATGAGAGGCCGGGAATCAGAGGCCGGGAATCAGAGGCCGGGAATCAGAGGTGGGATATCAGAGGCCAGGAATCAGAGATGGGGAATCAGAGGCGGGGAATCAGTGGTGGTGAATCAGACGCGGGGATTCAGAGGTTGTAAATCAGTGATGGGGAATCAGAGACGGGGAATCAGAGGCGGGGAAACAGAGGTGGGGAGTCAGATATGGGGAATCAGAGGTGGGGAATAAGAGGTGGAGAATCAGAGGCAGGGAATCAGAGGCGGGGAATCAGAGGCCGGGAATCAGAAGCCAGGAATCAGAGGCCGGGAATCAGAGATTGGGATTTAGAGGCGGGGAATGAGATATTGGGAATCAGAGGCGGGGAATCAGAGGCGGGGAAACAGAGGTGGGGAATCAGATTTGGGGAATCAGAGGTGGCGAATCAAAGGCGGTGAATCAGAGATGGGGAATCAGAGGCGGGGAATCAGAGGCAGGGAATCAAACACGGGGAATCAGAGGCAGGGAATCAGAGCTGGGGAATCAGAGGCGGGGAATCAGAGGTGGGGAATCAGAGGCCGGGAATCAGAGATGGGGAATCAGAGGCGGGGAATCAGCGGTGGTGAATCAGACGCGGGGATTCAGAGGTTGTAAATCAGAGATGGGGAATCAGAGGCGGGGAATCAGAGGCGGGGAAACAGAGGTGGGGAATCAGATATGGGGAATCAGAGGTGGGGAATAAGATGCGGAGAATCAGAGGCAGGGAATCAGATGCCGGGAATAAGAGGCCGGGAATCAGAGGTGGGGAATCAGAGTCCAGGAATCAGAGATGGGGATTCAGAGGCGGGGAATGAGATATTGGGAATCAGAGGCGGGGAATCAGAGGCGGGGAAACAAAGGCGGTGAATCAGAGATGGGGAATCAGAGGCGCGGAATCAGAGGCAGGGAATCAAACACGGGGAATCAGAGCTGGGGAATCAGAGTCGGGGAATCAGAGTTGGGGCATCAGAGGTGGGGAATTAGATATGGGGAAACAGAGGTGGGGAATCAGAGGCGGGGAAACAGAGGCGGGGAATCAGATATGGGGAATCAGAGGTGGGGAATCAGAGGCAGGGAATCAGATGTGCGGAATCAGAGGTGGGGAATCAGAGGCGGGGAAACAGATGTGGGGAGTCAGATATGGGGAATCAGAGGTGGGGAATAAGAGGCGGAGAATCAGAGGCAGGGAATCAGATGCCGGGAATAAGAGGCCGGGAAACAGAGGTGGGGAATCAGAGTCCGGGAATCAGAGATGGGGATTCAGAGGCGGGGATTGAGATATTGGGAATCAGATATGGGGAATCAGAGGTGGCGAATCAAAGGCGGTGAATCAGAGAAGGGGAATCAGAGGCGGGGAATCAGAGGCAGGGAATCAAACACGGGGAATCAGAGCTGGGGAATCAAAGTCGGGGAATCAGAGTTGGGGCATCAGAGGTGGGGAATTAGATATGGGGAAACAGAGGTGGGGAATCAGAGGCGGGGAAACAGAGGCGGGGAATCAGATATGGGGAATCAGAGGTGGGGAATCAGAGGCAGGGAATCAGATGTGCGGAATCAGAGATGGGGAATCAGAGGCAGGGAATCAGAATCAGAAGCGGGGAATCAGAGGCCGGGTATCAGAGGCCGGGTATCAGATGCCGGGAATAAGAGGCCGGGAAGCAGAGGTGGGGAATCAGAGTCCGGGAATCAGAGATGGGGATTCAGAGGCGGGGAATGAGATATGGGGAATCAGAGGCGGGGAATCAGAGGCGGGGAAACAGAGGTGGGGAATCAGATATGGGGAATCAGATATGGGGAATCAAAGGCGGTGAATCAGAGATGGGGAATCAGAGGCGGGGAATCAGAGGCGGGGAATCAGAGCTGGGGAATCAGAGGCGGGGAATCAGAGTTAGGGAATCAGAGGCGGGGAATCAGATATGTGGAAACAGAGGTGGGGAATCAGAGGCGGGGAAACAGAGGCGGGGAATCAGATATGGGGAATCAGAGGTGGAGAATCAAAGGCGGTGAATCAGAGATGGGGAATCAGAGGCGGGGAATCAGAGGCAGCGAATCAAACGCGGGGAATCAGAGGCGGGGAATCAGAGCTGGGGAATCAGAGGCGGGGAATCAGAGTTGGGGAATCAGAGGCGGGGAATCAGAGGCGGGGAAACAGAGGCGGTGAATCAGATATGGGGAATCAGAGGTGGGGAATCAGAGGTTGGGAATCAGAGGCAGGGAATCAGAGGCGGGGAATCAGAGTCCGGGAATCAGAGATGGGGATTCAGAGGCGGGGAATGAGATATGGTGAATCAGAGGCGGGGAATCAGAGGCGGGGAAACAGAGGCGGGGAATCAGATATGGGGAATCAGAGGTGGGGAATCAGAGGCAGGGAATCAGATGTGCGGAATCAGAGATGGGGAATCAGAGGCAGGGAATCAGAATCAGAAGCGGGGAATCAGAGGCCGGGAATCAGAGGCCGGGTATCAGATGCCGGGAATAAGAGGCCGGGAAGCAGATGTGGGGAATCAGAGTCCGGGAATCAGAGATGGGGATTCAGAGGCGGGGAATGAGATATGGGGAATCAGAGGCGGGGAATCAGAGGCGGGGAAACAGAGGTGGGGAATCAGATATGGGGAATCAGATATGGGGAATCAAAGGCGGTGAATCAGAGATGGGGAATCAGAGGCGGGGAATCAGAGGCGGGGAATCAGAGCTGGGGAATCAGAGGCGGGGAATCAGAGTTAGGGAATCAGAGGCGGGGAATCAGATATGTGGAAACAGAGGTGGGGAATCAGAGGCGGGGAAACAGAGGCGGGGAATCAGATATGGGGAATCAGAGGTGGAGAATCAAAGGCGGTGAATCAGAGATGGGGAATCAGAGGCGGGGAATCAGAGGCAGCGAATCAAACGCGGGGAATCAGAGGCGGGGAATCAGAGCTGGGGAATCAGAGGCGGGGAATCAGAGTTGGGGAATCAGAGGCGGCGAATCAGAGGCGGGGAAACAGAGGCGGTGAATCAGATATGGGGAATCAGAGGTGGGGAATCAGAGGTTGGGAATCAGAGGCAGGGAATCAGAGGCGGGGAATCAGAGTCCGGGAATCAGAGATGGGGATTCAGAGGCGGGGAATGAGATATGGTGAATCAGAGGCGGGGAATCAGAGGCGGGGAAACAGAGGTGGGGAATCAGATATGGGGAATCAGATATGGGGAATCAAAGGCGGTGAATCAGAGATGGGGAATCAGAGGCGGGGAATCAGAGGCGGGGAATCAGAGCTGGGGAATCAGAGGCGGGGAATCAGAGTTGGGGAATCAGAGGAGGGGAATCAGATATGGGGAAACAGAGGTGGGGAATCAGAGGCGGGGAAACAGAGGCGGGGAATCAGATATGGGGAATCAGAGGTGGGGAATCAGAGTCCAGGAATCAGAGATGGGGATTCAGAGGCGGGGAATGAGATATGGGGAATCAGAGGCGGGGAATCAGAGGCGGGGAAACAGAGGTGGGGAATCAGATATGGGGAATCTGATATGGGGAATCAAAGGCGGTGAATCAGAGATGGGGAATCAGAGGCGGGGAATCAGAGGCGGGGTATCAGAGCTGGGGAATCAGAGGCGGGGAATCAGAGTTGGGGAATCAGAGGCGGGGAATCAGATATGGGGAAACAGAGGTGGGGAATCAGAGGTGGGGAAACAGAGGCGGGGAATCAGATATGGGGAATCAGAGGTGGGGAATCAGAGGTTGGGAATCAGAGGCAGGGAATCAGAGGCGGGGAAACAGAGGCGTGGAATCAGATATGGGGAATCAGAGGTGGCGAATCAAAGGCGGTGAATCAGAGATGGGGAATCAGAGGCGGGGAATCAGAGGCAGGGAATCAAACACGGGGAATCAGAGGCGGGGAATCAGAGCTGGGGAATCAGAGGCGGGGAATCAGAGTTGGGGAATCAGAGGCGGGGAATCAGATGCGGGGAAACAGAGGCGGGGAATCAGATATGGGGAATCAGAGGTCGGGAATCAGAGGTTGGGAATCAGAGGCAGGGAATCAGAGGCGGGGAATCAGAGGCGGGGAATCAGAGGCAGGGAATCAGATGTGCGGAATCAGAGATGGGGAATCAAAGGCGGGGAATCAGAGTTGGGGCATCAGAGGTGGGGAATTAGATATGGGGAAACAGAGGCGGGGAATCAGAGGCGGGGAAACAGAGGCGGGGAATCAGATATGGGGAATCAGAGGTGGGGAATCAGAGGCAGGGAATCAGATGTGCGGAATCAGAGATGGGGAATCAGAGGCAGGGAATCAGAATCAGAAGCGGGGAATCAGAGGCCGGGAATCAGAGGCCGGGAATCAGATGACGGGAATAAGAGGCCGGGAATCAGCGGTGGGGAATCAGAGTCCGGGAATCAGAGATGGGGATTCAGAGGCGGGGAATGAGATATGGGGAATCAGAGGCGGGGAATCAGAGGCGGGGAAACAGAGGCGGGGAATCAGATATGGGGAATCAGAGGTGGGGAATCAGAGGTTGGGAATCAGAGGCAGGGATTCAGAGGCGGGGAAACAGAGGCGGGGAATCAGATATGGGGAATCAGATGTGGCGAATCAAAGGCGGTGAATCAGAGATGGGGAATCAGAGGCGGGGAATCAGAGGCAGGGAATCAAACACGGGGAATCAGAGGCGGGGAATCAGAGGCGGGGAATCAGAGGCGGGGAATCAGATATGGGGAAACAGAGGCGGGGAATCAGAGGCGGGGAAACAGAGGCGGGGAATCAGATATGGGGAATCAGAGGTGGGGAATCAGAGTTTGGGAATCAGAGGCAGGGAATCAGAGGCGGGGAATCAGAGGCGGGGAATCAGAGGCAGGGAATCAGATGTGCGAAATCAAAGATGGAGAATCAGAGGCAGGGAATCAGAGGCGGGGAATCAGAGGCGGGGAATCAGAGTCCGGGAATCAGAGGCCGGGAATGAGAGGCCGGGAATCAGAAGCCGGTAATCAGAGGCCGGGAATCAGAGGTGGGGAATCAGATGCAGGGAATCAGAGATGGGGAATCAGAGGCGGGGAATCAGCGGTGGTGAAGCAGACGCGGGGATTCAGAGGTTGTAAATCAGAGATGGGGAATCAGAGGAGGGGAATCAGAGGCGGGGAAACAGAGTTGGGGAATCAGATATGGGGAATCAGAGGTGGGGAATAAAAGGCTGAGAATCAGAAGCAGGGAATCAGAGGCGGGGAATCAGAGGCCGGGAATCAGAAGCCAGGAATCAGAGGCCAGGAATCAGAGGTGGGGTATCAGAGGCCGGGAATCAGAGATGGGGAATGAGAGGTGGTGAATCAGAGATGGGGAGTCAGAGGAAGGGACTCAGAGGCGGGGAATCAGACGCGGGGAATCAGTGGCCGGGAATCAGAACTGGGGAATCAGAGGCGGGGAATCAGACGCGGGGAATCAGTGGCCTGGAATCAGAGCTGGGGAATCAGAGGCGGGGAATCAGAGATGGGGAATCGGAGGCGGGGAATCAGAGATGGCAAATCAGAGATGGGGAATCAGAGGTGGGGAAACAGAGGCGGGGAGTCAGATTTGGGGAATCAGAGGTGGGGAATCAGAGGTGGTGAAATGAGAGATGGGGAATCAGAGGCGGGTAATCAGAGGCAGGGAATCAGACGCGGGGAATCAGAGGCTGGGAATCAGAGGCTGGGAATCAGAGCTGGGGAATCAGAGGTTGGGAATCAGAGGCCTGGAATCAGAGTTGGGGAATCAGAGGCGGGGAATCAGATATGTGGAAACAGAGGTGGGGAATCAGAGGCGGGGAAACAGAGGCGGGGAATCAGATATGGGGAATCAGAGGTGGGGAATCAGAGGTTGGGAATCAGATGCGGGGAATCAGAGGCAGGAAATCATAGGCAGGGAATCAGAGGCGGGGAATCAGAGGCGGAGAATCAGAGGCCGGGAATCAGAGGCGGGGAATCAGAGTTGGGGCATCAGAGGTGGGGAATTAGATATGGGGAAACAGAGGCGGGGAATCAGAGCCGGGGAAACAGAGCGGGGAATCAGATATGGGGAATCAGAGGTGGGGAATCAGAGGCAGGGAATCAGATGTGCGGAATCAGAGATGGGGAATCAGAGGCAGGGAATCAGAATCAGAAGCAGGGAATCAGAGGCCGGGAATCAGAGGCCGGGAATCAGATGCCGGGAATAAGAGGACGGGAATCAGAGGTGGGGAATCAGAGTCCGGGAATCAGAGATGGGATTCAGAGGCGGGGAATCAGAGGCGGGGAAAGAGAGGTGGGGAATCAGATATGGGGAATCAGTGGTGGCGAATCAAAGGCGGTAAATCAGAGATGGGGAATCAGAGGCGGGGAATCAGAGGCAGGGAATCAAACACGGGGAATCAGAGGCGGGGAATCAGAGCTGGGGAATCAGAGGCGGGGAATCAGAGTTGGGGAATCAGAGTCGGGGAATCAGATATGGGGAAACAGAGGTGGGGAATCAGAGGCGGGGATACAGAGGCGGGGAATCAGATATGGGGAATCAGAGGTGGGGAATCAGAGGTTGGGAATCAGAGGCAGGGAATCAGAGGCGGGAAAACAGAGGTTGGGAATCAGAGGCAGGTAATCAGAGGCGGGGAAACAAAGGCGGGGAATCAGATATGGGGAATCAGAGGTGGCGAATCAAAGGTGTTGAATCAGAGATGGGGAATCAGAGGCGGTGAATCAGAGGCCGGGAATCAGAGATTGGGATTCAGAGGCGGGGAATGAGATATTGGGAATCAGAGGCGGGGAATCAGAGGCGGGGAAACAGAGGTGGGGAATCAGATTTGGGGAATCAGAGGTGGCGAATCAAAGGCGGTGAATCAGAGATGGGGAATCAGAGGCGGGGAATCAGAGGCAGGGAATCAAACACGGGGAATCAGAGGCGGGGAATCAGAGCTGGGGAATCAGAGGCGGGGAATCAGAGGTGGGGAATCAGAGGCCGGGAATCAGAGATGGGGAATCAGAGGCGGGGAATCAGCGGTGGTGAATCAGACGCGGGGATTCAGAGGTTGTAAATCAGAGATGGGGAATCAGAGGCGGGGAATCAGAGGCGGGGAAACAGAGGTGGGGAATCAGATATGGGGAATCAGAGGTGGGGAATAAGATGCGGAGAATCAGAGGCAGGGAATCAGATGCCGGGAATAAGAGGCCGGGAATCAGAGGTGGGGAATCAGAGTCCAGGAATCAGAGATGGGGATTCAGAGGCGGGGAATGAGATATTGGGAATCAGAGGCGGGGAATCAGAGGCGGGGAAACAAAGGCGGTGAATCAGAGATGGGGAATCAGAGGCGCGGAATCAGAGGCAGGGAATCAAACACGGGGAATCAGAGCTGGGGAATCAGAGTCGGGGAATCAGAGTTGGGGCATCAGAGGTGGGGAATTAGATATGGGGAAACAGAGGTGGGGAATCAGAGGCGGGGAAACAGAGGCGGGGAATCAGATATGGGGAATCAGAGGTGGGGAATCAGAGGCAGGGAATCAGATGTGTGGAATCAGAGGTGGGGAATCAGAGGCGGGGAAACAGATGTGGGGAGTCAGATATGGGGAATCAGAGGTGGGGAATAAGAGGCGGAGAATCAGAGGCAGGGAATCAGATGCCGGGAATAAGAGGCCGGGAAACAGAGGTGGGGAATCAGAGTCCGGGAATCAGAGATGGGGATTCAGAGGCGGGGATTGAGATATTGGGAATCAGATATGGGGAATCAGAGGTGGCGAATCAAAGGCGGTGAATCAGAGAAGGGGAATCAGAGGCGGGGAATCAGAGGCAGGGAATCAAACACGGGGAATCAGAGCTGGGGAATCAAAGTCGGGGAATCAGAGTTGGGGCATCAGAGGTGGGGAATTAGATATGGGGAAACAGAGGTGGGGAATCAGAGGCGGGGAAACAGAGGCGGGGAATCAGATATGGGGAATCAGAGGTGGGGAATCAGAGGCAGGGAATCAGATGTGCGGAATCAGAGATGGGGAATCAGAGGCAGGGAATCAGAATCAGAAGCGGGGAATCAGAGGCCGGGTATCAGAGGCCGGGTATCAGATGCCGGGAATAAGAGGCCGGGAAGCAGAGGTGGGGAATCAGAGTCCGGGAATCAGAGATGGGGATTCAGAGGCGGGGAATGAGATATGGGGAATCAGAGGCGGGGAATCAGAGGCGGGGAAACAGAGGTGGGGAATCAGATATGGGGAATCAGATATGGGGAATCAAAGGCGGTGAATCAGAGATGGGGAATCAGAGGCGGGGAATCAGAGGCGGGGAATCAGAGCTGGGGAATCAGAGGCGGGGAATCAGAGTTAGGGAATCAGAGGCGGGGAATCAGATATGTGGAAACAGAGGTGGGGAATCAGAGGCGGGGAAACAGAGGCGGGGAATCAGATATGGGGAATCAGAGGTGGAGAATCAAAGGCGGTGAATCAGAGATGGGGAATCAGAGGCGGGGAATCAGAGGCAGCGAATCAAACGCGGGGAATCAGAGGCGGGGAATCAGAGCTGGGGAATCAGAGGCGGGGAATCAGAGTTGGGGAATCAGAGGCGGGGAATCAGAGGCGGGGAAACAGAGGCGGTGAATCAGATATGGGGAATCAGAGGTGGGGAATCAGAGGTTGGGAATCAGAGGCAGGGAATCAGAGGCGGGGAATCAGAGTCCGGGAATCAGAGATGGGGATTCAGAGGCGGGGAATGAGATATGGTGAATCAGAGGCGGGGAATCAGAGGCGGGGAAACAGAGGCGGGGAATCAGATATGGGGAATCAGAGGTGGGGAATCAGAGGCAGGGAATCAGATGTGCGGAATCAGAGATGGGGAATCAGAGGCAGGGAATCAGAATCAGAAGCGGGGAATCAGAGGCCGGGAATCAGAGGCCGGGTATCAGATGCCGGGAATAAGAGGCCGGGAAGCAGATGTGGGGAATCAGAGTCCGGGAATCAGAGATGGGGATTCAGAGGCGGGGAATGAGATATGGGGAATCAGAGGCGGGGAATCAGAGGCGGGGAAACAGAGGTGGGGAATCAGATATGGGGAATCAGATATGGGGAATCAAAGGCGGTGAATCAGAGATGGGGAATCAGAGGCGGGGAATCAGAGGCGGGGAATCAGAGCTGGGGAATCAGAGGCGGGGAATCAGAGTTAGGGAATCAGAGGCGGGGAATCAGATATGTGGAAACAGAGGTGGGGAATCAGAGGCGGGGAAACAGAGGCGGGGAATCAGATATGGGGAATCAGAGGTGGAGAATCAAAGGCGGTGAATCAGAGATGGGGAATCAGAGGCGGGGAATCAGAGGCAGCGAATCAAACGCGGGGAATCAGAGGCGGGGAATCAGAGCTGGGGAATCAGAGGCGGGGAATCAGAGTTGGGGAATCAGAGGCGGCGAATCAGAGGCGGGGAAACAGAGGCGGTGAATCAGATATGGGGAATCAGAGGTGGGGAATCAGAGGTTGGGAATCAGAGGCAGGGAATCAGAGGCGGGGAATCAGAGTCCGGGAATCAGAGATGGGGATTCAGAGGCGGGGAATGAGATATGGTGAATCAGAGGCGGGGAATCAGAGGCGGGGAAACAGAGGTGGGGAATCAGATATGGGGAATCAGATATGGGGAATCAAAGGCGGTGAATCAGAGATGGGGAATCAGAGGCGGGGAATCAGAGGCGGGGAATCAGAGCTGGGGAATCAGAGGCGGGGAATCAGAGTTGGGGAATCAGAGGAGGGGAATCAGATATGGGGAAACAGAGGTGGGGAATCAGAGGCGGGGAAACAGAGGCGGGGAATCAGATATGGGGAATCAGAGGTGGGGAATCAGAGTCCAGGAATCAGAGATGGGGATTCAGAGGCGGGGAATGAGATATGGGGAATCAGAGGCGGGGAATCAGAGGCGGGGAAACAGAGGTGGGGAATCAGATATGGGGAATCTGATATGGGGAATCAAAGGCGGTGAATCAGAGATGGGGAATCAGAGGCGGGGAATCAGAGGCGGGGTATCAGAGCTGGGGAATCAGAGGCGGGGAATCAGAGTTGGGGAATCAGAGGCGGGGAATCAGATATGGGGAAACAGAGGTGGGGAATCAGAGGTGGGGAAACAGAGGCGGGGAATCAGATATGGGGAATCAGAGGTGGGGAATCAGAGGTTGGGAATCAGAGGCAGGGAATCAGAGGCGGGGAAACAGAGGCGTGGAATCAGATATGGGGAATCAGAGGTGGCGAATCAAAGGCGGTGAATCAGAGATGGGGAATCAGAGGCGGGGAATCAGAGGCAGGGAATCAAACACGGGGAATCAGAGGCGGGGAATCAGAGCTGGGGAATCAGAGGCGGGGAATCAGAGTTGGGGAATCAGAGGCGGGGAATCAGATGCGGGGAAACAGAGGCGGGGAATCAGATATGGGGAATCAGAGGTCGGGAATCAGAGGTTGGGAATCAGAGGCAGGGAATCAGAGGCGGGGAATCAGAGGCGGGGAATCAGAGGCAGGGAATCAGATGTGCGGAATCAGAGATGGGGAATCAAAGGCGGGGAATCAGAGTTGGGGCATCAGAGGTGGGGAATTAGATATGGGGAAACAGAGGCGGGGAATCAGAGGCGGGGAAACAGAGGCGGGGAATCAGATATGGGGAATCAGAGGTGGGGAATCAGAGGCAGGGAATCAGATGTGCGGAATCAGAGATGGGGAATCAGAGGCAGGGAATCAGAATCAGAAGCGGGGAATCAGAGGCCGGGAATCAGAGGCCGGGAATCAGATGACGGGAATAAGAGGCCGGGAATCAGCGGTGGGGAATCAGAGTCCGGGAATCAGAGATGGGGATTCAGAGGCGGGGAATGAGATATGGGGAATCAGAGGCGGGGAATCAGAGGCGGGGAAACAGAGGCGGGGAATCAGATATGGGGAATCAGAGGTGGGGAATCAGAGGTTGGGAATCAGAGGCAGGGATTCAGAGGCGGGGAAACAGAGGCGGGGAATCAGATATGGGGAATCAGATGTGGCGAATCAAAGGCGGTGAATCAGAGATGGGGAATCAGAGGCGGGGAATCAGAGGCAGGGAATCAAACACGGGGAATCAGAGGCGGGGAATCAGAGGCGGGGAATCAGAGGCGGGGAATCAGATATGGGGAAACAGAGGCGGGGAATCAGAGGCGGGGAAACAGAGGCGGGGAATCAGATATGGGGAATCAGAGGTGGGGAATCAGAGTTTGGGAATCAGAGGCAGGGAATCAGAGGCGGGGAATCAGAGGCGGGGAATCAGAGGCAGGGAATCAGATGTGCGAAATCAAAGATGGAGAATCAGAGGCAGGGAATCAGAGGCGGGGAATCAGAGGCGGGGAATCAGAGTCCGGGAATCAGAGGCCGGGAATGAGAGGCCGGGAATCAGAAGCCGGTAATCAGAGGCCGGGAATCAGAGGTGGGGAATCAGATGCAGGGAATCAGAGATGGGGAATCAGAGGCGGGGAATCAGCGGTGGTGAAGCAGACGCGGGGATTCAGAGGTTGTAAATCAGAGATGGGGAATCAGAGGAGGGGAATCAGAGGCGGGGAAACAGAGTTGGGGAATCAGATATGGGGAATCAGAGGTGGGGAATAAAAGGCTGAGAATCAGAAGCAGGGAATCAGAGGCGGGGAATCAGAGGCCGGGAATCAGAAGCCAGGAATCAGAGGCCAGGAATCAGAGGTGGGGTATCAGAGGCCGGGAATCAGAGATGGGGAATGAGAGGTGGTGAATCAGAGATGGGGAGTCAGAGGAAGGGACTCAGAGGCGGGGAATCAGACGCGGGGAATCAGTGGCCGGGAATCAGAACTGGGGAATCAGAGGCGGGGAATCAGACGCGGGGAATCAGTGGCCTGGAATCAGAGCTGGGGAATCAGAGGCGGGGAATCAGAGATGGGGAATCGGAGGCGGGGAATCAGAGATGGCAAATCAGAGATGGGGAATCAGAGGTGGGGAAACAGAGGCGGGGAGTCAGATTTGGGGAATCAGAGGTGGGGAATCAGAGGTGGTGAAATGAGAGATGGGGAATCAGAGGCGGGTAATCAGAGGCAGGGAATCAGACGCGGGGAATCAGAGGCTGGGAATCAGAGGCTGGGAATCAGAGCTGGGGAATCAGAGGTTGGGAATCAGAGGCCTGGAATCAGAGTTGGGGAATCAGAGGCGGGGAATCAGATATGTGGAAACAGAGGTGGGGAATCAGAGGCGGGGAAACAGAGGCGGGGAATCAGATATGGGGAATCAGAGGTGGGGAATCAGAGGTTGGGAATCAGATGCGGGGAATCAGAGGCAGGAAATCATAGGCAGGGAATCAGAGGCGGGGAATCAGAGGCGGAGAATCAGAGGCCGGGAATCAGAGGCGGGGAATCAGAGTTGGGGCATCAGAGGTGGGGAATTAGATATGGGGAAACAGAGGCGGGGAATCAGAGCCGGGGAAACAGAGCGGGGAATCAGATATGGGGAATCAGAGGTGGGGAATCAGAGGCAGGGAATCAGATGTGCGGAATCAGAGATGGGGAATCAGAGGCAGGGAATCAGAATCAGAAGCAGGGAATCAGAGGCCGGGAATCAGAGGCCGGGAATCAGATGCCGGGAATAAGAGGACGGGAATCAGAGGTGGGGAATCAGAGTCCGGGAATCAGAGATGGGATTCAGAGGCGGGGAATCAGAGGCGGGGAAAGAGAGGTGGGGAATCAGATATGGGGAATCAGTGGTGGCGAATCAAAGGCGGTAAATCAGAGATGGGGAATCAGAGGCGGGGAATCAGAGGCAGGGAATCAAACACGGGGAATCAGAGGCGGGGAATCAGAGCTGGGGAATCAGAGGCGGGGAATCAGAGTTGGGGAATCAGAGTCGGGGAATCAGATATGGGGAAACAGAGGTGGGGAATCAGAGGCGGGGATACAGAGGCGGGGAATCAGATATGGGGAATCAGAGGTGGGGAATCAGAGGTTGGGAATCAGAGGCAGGGAATCAGAGGCGGGAAAACAGAGGTTGGGAATCAGAGGCAGGTAATCAGAGGCGGGGAAACAAAGGCGGGGAATCAGATATGGGGAATCAGAGGTGGCGAATCAAAGGTGTTGAATCAGAGATGGGGAATCAGAGGCGGTGAATCAGAGGCAGGGAATCAAACACGGGGAATCAGAGGTGGGGAATCAGACCTGGGGAATCAGAGGCGGGGAATCAGAGTTGGGGAATCAGAGGCGAGGAATCAGAGGCGGGGAAACAGAGGCGGGGAATCAGATATGGGGAATCAGAGGTGGGGAATCAGAGGTTGGGAATCAGAGGCAGGGAATCAGAGGCGGGGAATCAGAGGCGGCGAATCAGATGCATGGAATCAGATGTGCGGAATCAGAGATGGGGAATCAGAGGCAGGGAATCAGAGGCGGGGAATCAGAGGCGTGGAATCAGAGGCCGGTATTCAGAGGCCGGGAATGAGAGGCCGGGAATCAGAGGCCGGGAATCAGAGGCCGGGAATCAGAGGTGGGATATCAGAGGCCAGGAATCAGAGATGGGGAATCAGAGGCGGGGAATCAGTGGTGGTGAATCAGACGCGGGGATTCAGAGGTTGTAAATCAGTGATGGGGAATCAGAGACGGGGAATCAGAGGCGGGGAAACAGAGGTGGGGAGTCAGATATGGGGAATCAGAGGTGGGGAATAAGAGGTGGAGAATCAGAGGCAGGGAATCAGAGGCGGGGAATCAGAGGCCGGGAATCAGAAGCCAGGAATCAGAGGCCGGGAATCAGAGATTGGGATTCAGAGGCGGGGAATGAGATATTGGGAATCAGAGGCGGGGAATCAGAGGCGGGGAAACAGAGGTGGGGAATCAGATTTGGGGAATCAGAGGTGGCGAATCAAAGGCGGTGAATCAGAGATGGGGAATCAGAGGCGGGGAATCAGAGGCAGGGAATCAAACACGGGGAATCAGAGGCGGGGAATCAGAGCTGGGGAATCAGAGGCGGGGAATCAGAGGTGGAGAATCAGAGGCCGGGAATCAGAGATGGGGAATCAGAGGCGGGGAATCAGCGGTGGTGAATCAGACGCGGGGATTCAGAGGTTGTAAATCAGAGATGGGGAATCAGAGGCGGGGAATCAGAGGCGGGGAAACAGAGGTGGGGAATCAGATATGGGGAATCAGAGGTGGGGAATAAGATGCGGAGAATCAGAGGCAGGGAATCAGATGCCGGGAATAAGAGGCCGGGAATCAGAGGTGGGGAATCAGAGTCCAGGAATCAGAGATGGGGATTCAGAGGCGGGGAATGAGATATTGGGAATCAGAGGCGGGGAATCAGAGGCGGGGAAACAAAGGCGGTGAATCAGAGATGGGGAATCAGAGGCGCGGAATCAGAGGCAGGGAATCAAACACGGGGAATCAGAGCTGGGGAATCAGAGTCGGGGAATCAGAGTTGGGGCATCAGAGGTGGGGAATTAGATATGGGGAAACAGAGGTGGGGAATCAGAGGCGGGGAAACAGAGGCGGGGAATCAGATATGGGGAATCAGAGGTGGGGAATCAGAGGCAGGGAATCAGATGTGCGGAATCAGAGGTGGGGAATCAGAGGCGGGGAAACAGATGTGGGGAGTCAGATATGGGGAATCAGAGGTGGGGAATAAGAGGCGGAGAATCAGAGGCAGGGAATCAGATGCCGGGAATAAGAGGCCGGGAAACAGAGGTGGGGAATCAGAGTCCGGGAATCAGAGATGGGGATTCAGAGGCGGGGATTGAGATATTGGGAATCAGATATGGGGAATCAGAGGTGGCGAATCAAAGGCGGTGAATCAGAGAAGGGGAATCAGAGGCGGGGAATCAGAGGCAGGGAATCAAACACGGGGAATCAGAGCTGGGGAATCAAAGTCGGGGAATCAGAGTTGGGGCATCAGAGGTGGGGAATTAGATATGGGGAAACAGAGGTGGGGAATCAGAGGCGGGGAAACAGAGGCGGGGAATCAGATATGGGGAATCAGAGGTGGGGAATCAGAGGCAGGGAATCAGATGTGCGGAATCAGAGATGGGGAATCAGAGGCAGGGAATCAGAATCAGAAGCGGGGAATCAGAGGCCGGGAATCAGAGGCCGGGTATCAGATGCCGGGAATAAGAGGCCGGGAAGCAGAGGTGGGGAATCAGAGTCCGGGAATCAGAGATGGGGATTCAGAGGCGGGGAATGAGATATGGGGAATCAGAGGCGGGGAATCAGAGGCGGGGAAACAGAGGTGGGGAATCAGATATGGGGAATCAGATATGGGGAATCAAAGGCGGTGAATCAGAGATGGGGAATCAGAGGCGGGGAATCAGAGGCGGGGAATCAGAGCTGGGGAATCAGAGGCGGGGAATCAGAGTTAGGGAATCAGAGGCGGGGAATCAGATATGTGGAAACAGAGGTGGGGAATCAGAGGCGGGGAAACAGAGGCGGGGAATCAGATATGGGGAATCAGAGGTGGAGAATCAAAGGCGGTGAATCAGAGATGGGGAATCAGAGGCGGGGAATCAGAGGCAGCGAATCAAACGCGGGGAATCAGAGGCGGGGAATCAGAGCTGGGGAATCAGAGGCGGGGAATCAGAGTTGGGGAATCAGAGGCGGGGAATCAGAGGCGGGGAAACAGAGGCGGTGAATCAGATATGGGGAATCAGAGGTGGGGAATCAGAGGTTGGGAATCAGAGGCAGGGAATCAGAGGCGGGGAATCAGAGTCCGGGAATCAGAGATGGGGATTCAGAGGCGGGGAATGAGATATGGTGAATCAGAGGCGGGGAATCAGAGGCGGGGAAACAGAGGCGGGGAATCAGATATGGGGAATCAGAGGTGGGGAATCAGAGGCAGGGAATCAGATGTGCGGAATCAGAGATGGGGAATCAGAGGCAGGGAATCAGAATCAGAAGCGGGGAATCAGAGGCCGGGAATCAGAGGCCGGGTATCAGATGCCGGGAATAAGAGGCCGGGAAGCAGATGTGGGGAATCAGAGTCCGGGAATCAGAGATGGGGATTCAGAGGCGGGGAATGAGATATGGGGAATCAGAGGCGGGGAATCAGAGGCGGGGAAACAGAGGTGGGGAATCAGATATGGGGAATCAGATATGGGGAATCAAAGGCGGTGAATCAGAGATGGGGAATCAGAGGCGGGGAATCAGAGGCGGGGAATCAGAGGCGGGGAAACAGAGGCGGTGAATCAGATATGGGGAATAAGAGGTGGGGAATCAGAGGTTGGGAATCAGAGGCAGGGAATCAGAGGCGGGGAATCAGAGTCCGGGAATCAGAGATGGGGATTCAGAGGCGGGGAATGAGATATGGTGAATCAGAGGCGGGGAATCAGAGGCGGGGAAACAGAGGTGGGGAATCAGATATGGGGAATCAGATATGGGGAATCAAAGGCGGTGAATCAGAGATGGGGAATCAGAGGCGGGGAATCAGAGGCGGGGAATCGGAGCTGGGGAATCAGAGGCGGGGAATCAGAGTTGGGGAATCAGAGGAGGGGAATCAGATATGGGGAAACAGAGGTGGGGAATCAGAGGCGGGGAAACAGAGGCGGGGAATCAGATATGGGGAATCAGAGGTGGGGAATCAGAGTCCAGGAATCAGAGATGGGGATTCAGAGGCGGGGAATGAGATATGGGGAATCAGAGGCGGGGAATCAGAGGCGGGGAAACAGAGGTGGGGAATCAGATATGGGGAATCTGATATGGGGAATCAAAGGCGGTGAATCAGAGATGGGGAATCAGAGGCGGGGAATCAGAGGCGGGGTATCAGAGCTGGGGAATCAGAGGCGGGGAATCAGAGTTGGGGAATCAGAGGCGGGGAATCAGATATGGGGAAACAGAGGTGGGGAATCAGAGGTGGGGAAACAGAGGCGGGGAATCAGATATGGGGAATCAGAGGTGGGGAATCAGAGGTTGGGAATCAGAGGCAGGGAATCAGAGGCGGGGAAACAGAGGCGGGGAATCAGATATGGGGAATCAGAGGTGGCGAATCAAAGGCGGTGAATCAGAGATGGGGAATCAGAGGCGGGGAATCAGAGACAGGGAATCAAACACGGGGAATCAGAGGCGGGGAATCAGAGCTGGGGAATCAGAGGCGGGGAATCAGAGTTGGGGAATCAGAGGCGGGGAATCAGAGGTGGGGAAACAGAGGCGGGGAATCAGATATGGGGAATCAGAGGTCGGGAATCAGAGGTTGGGAATCAGAGGCAGGGAATCAGAGGAGGGGAATCAGAGGCGGGGAATCAGAGGTAGGGAATCAGATGTGCGGAATCAGAGATGGGGAATCAAAGGCGGGGAATCAGAGTTGGGGCATCAGAGGTGGGGAATTAGATATGGGGATACAGAGGCGGGGAATCAGAGGCGGGGAAACAGAGGCGGGGAATCAGATATGGGGAATCAGAGGTGGGGAATCAGAGGCAGGGAATCAGATGTGCGGAATCAGAGATGGGGAATCAGAGGCAGGGAATCAGAATCAGAAGCGGGGAATCAGAGGCCGGGAATCAGAGGCCGGGAATCAGATGCCGGGAATAAGAGGCCGGGAATCAGCGGTGGGGAATCAGAGTCCGGGAATCAGAGATGGGGATTCAGAGGCGGGGAATGAGATATGGGGAATCAGAGGCGGGGAATCAGAGGCGGAGAAACAGAGGTGGGGAATCAGATATAGGGAATCAGAGGTGGCGAATCAAAGGCGGTGAATCAGAGATGGGGAATCAGAGGCGGGGAATCAGAGGCGGGGAATCAGAGGTGGGGAATCAGAGGTTGGGAATCAGAGGCAGGGAATCAGAGGCGGGGAATCAGAGGCGGGGAATCAGAGGCATGGAATCAGATGTGCGGAATCAGAGATGTGGAATCAGAGGCAGGGAATCAGAGGCGGGGAATCAGAGGCGTGGAATCATAGTCCGGGAATCAGAGGCCGGGAATGAGAGGCCGGGAATCAGAGGTCGGGAATCAGAGGCCGGGAATCAGAGGTGGGGAATCAGAGGCCGGGAATCAGAGATGGGGAATCAGAGGCGGGGAATCAGCGGTGGTGAATCAGACGCGGGGATTCAGAGGTTGTAAATCAGAGATGGGGAATCAGAGGCGGGGAATCAGAGGCGGGGAAACAGAGGTGGGGAATCAGATATGGGGAATCAGAGGTGGGGAATAAGATGCGGAGAATCAGAGGCAGGGAATCAGATGCCGGGAATAAGAGGCCGGGAATCAGAGGTGGGGAATCAGAGTCCAGGAATCAGAGATGGGGATTCAGAGGCGGGGAATGAGATATTGGGAATCAGAGGCGGGGAATCAGAGGCGGGGAAACAAAGGCGGTGAATCAGAGATGGGGAATCAGAGGCGCGGAATCAGAGGCAGGGAATCAAACACGGGGAATCAGAGCTGGGGAATCAGAGTCGGGGAATCAGAGTTGGGGCATCAGAGGTGGGGAATTAGATATGGGGAAACAGAGGTGGGGAATCAGAGGCGGGGAAACAGAGGCGGGGAATCAGATATGGGGAATCAGAGGTGGGGAATCAGAGGCGGGGAAACAGATGTGGGGAGTCAGATATGGGGAATCAGAGGTGGGGAATAAGAGGCGGAGAATCAGAGGCAGGGAATCAGATGCCGGGAATAAGAGGCCGGGAAACAGAGGTGGGGAATCAGAGTCCGGGAATCAGAGATGGGGATTCAGAGGCGGGGATTGAGATATTGGGAATCAGATATGGGGAATCAGAGGTGGCGAATCAAAGGCGGTGAATCAGAGGTGGGGAATCAGAGGCGGGGAAACAGAGGCGGGGAATCAGATATGGGGAATCAGAGGTGGAGAATCAAAGGCGGTGAATCAGAGATGGGGAATCAGAGGCGGGGAATCAGAGGCAGCGAATCAAACGCGGGGAATCAGAGGCGGGGAATCAGAGCTGGGGAATCAGAGGCGGGGAATCAAAGTTGGGGAATCAGAGGCGGGGAATCAGAGGCGGGGAAACAGAGGCGGTGAATCAGATATGGGGAATCAGAGGTGGGGAATCAGAGGTTGGGAATCAGAGGCAGGGAATCAGAGGCGGGGAATCAGAGTCCGGGAATCAGAGATGGGGATTCAGAGGCGGGGAATGAGATATGGTGAATCAGAGGCGGGGAATCAGAGGCGGGGAAACAGAGGTGGGGAATCAGATATGGGGAATCAGATATGGGGAATCAAAGGCGGTGAATCAGAGATGGGGAATCAGAGGCGGGGAATCAGAGGCGGGGAATCGGAGCTGGGGAATCAGAGGCGGGGAATCAGAGTTGGGGAATCAGAGGAGGGGAATCAGATATGGGGAAACAGAGGTGGGGAATCAGAGGCGGGGAAACAGAGGCGGGGAATCAGATATGGGGAATCAGAGGTGGGGAATCAGAGTCCAGGAATCAGAGATGGGGATTCAGAGGCGGGGAATGAGATATGGGGAATCAGAGGCGGGGAATCAGAGGCGGGGAAACAGAGGTGGGGAATCAGATATGGGGAATCTGATATGGGGAATCAAAGGCGGTGAATCAGAGATGGGGAATCAGAGGCGGGGAATCAGAGGCGGGGTATCAGAGCTGGGGAATCAGAGGCGGGGAATCAGAGTTGGGGAATCAGAGGCGGGGAATCAGATATGGGGAAACAGAGGTGGGGAATCAGAGGTGGGGAAACAGAGGCGGGGAATCAGATATGGGGAATCAGAGGTGGGGAATCAGAGGTTGGGAATCAGAGGCAGGGAATCAGAGGCGGGGAAACAGAGGCGGGGAATCAGATATGGGGAATCAGAGGTGGCGAATCAAAGGCGGTGAATCAGAGATGGGGAATCAGAGGCGGGGAATCAGAGACAGGGAATCAAACACGGGGAATCAGAGGCGGGGAATCAGAGCTGGGGAATCAGAGGCGGGGAATCAGAGTTGGGGAATCAGAGGCGGGGAATCAGAGGCGGGGAAACAGAGGCGGGGAATCAGATATGGGGAATCAGAGGTCGGGAATCAGAGGTTGGGAATCAGAGGCAGGGAATCAGAGGCAGGGAATCAGAGGCAGGGATTCAGAGGCGGGGAAACAGAGGCGGGGAATCAGATATGGGGAATCAGATGTGGCGAATCAAAGGCGGTGAATCAGAGATGGGGAATCAGAGGCGGGGAATCAGAGGCAGGGAATCAAACACGGGGAATCAGAGGCGGGGAATCAGAGTTGGGGAATCAGAGGCGGGGAATCAGATATGGGGAAACAGAGGCGGGGAATCAGAGGCGGGGAAACAGAGGCAGGGAATCAGATATGGGGAATCAGAGGTGGGGAATCAGAGTTTGGGAATCAGAGGCAGGGAATCAGAGGCGGGGAATCAGAGGCGGGGAATCAGAGGCAGGGAATCAGATGTGCGAAATCAAAGATGGAGAATCAGAGGCAGGGAATCAGAGGCGGGGAATCAGAGGCGGGGAATCAGAGTCCGGGAATCAGAGGCCGGGAATGAGAGGCCGGGAATCAGAAGCCGGTAATCAGAGGCCGGGAATCAGAGGTGGGGAATCAGATGCAGGGAATCAGAGATGGGGAATCAGAGGCGGGGAATCAGCGGTGGTGAAGCAGACGCGGGGATTCAGAGGTTGTAAATCAGAGATGGGGAATCAGAGGAGGGGAATCAGAGGCGGGGAAACAGAGTTGGGGAATCAGATATGGGGAATCAGAGGTGGGGAATAAAAGGCTGAGAATCAGAAGCAGGGAATCAGAGGCGGGGAATCAGAGGCCGGGAATCAGAAGCCAGGAATCAGAGGCCGGGAATCAGAGGTGGGGTATCAGAGGCCGGGAATCAGAGATGGGGAATGAGAGGTGGTGAATCAGAGATGGGGAGTCAGAGGAAGGGACTCAGAGGCGGGGAATCAGACGCGGGGAATCAGTGGCCGGGAATCAGAGCTGGGGAATCAGAGGCGGGGAATCAGACGCGGGGAATCAGTGGCCTGGAATCAGAGCTGGGGAATCAGAGGCGGGGAATCAGAGATGGGGAATCGGAGGCGGGGAATCAGAGATGGCAAATCAGAGATGGGGAATCAGAGGCGGGGAAACAGAGGCGGGGAGTCAGATTTGGGGAATCAGAGGTGGGGAATCAGAGGTGGTGAAATGAGAGA
Organism: Narcine bancroftii; assembly: GCF_036971445.1. NCBI lineage: Eukaryota > Metazoa > Chordata > Chondrichthyes > Torpediniformes > Narcinidae > Narcine > Narcine bancroftii. The sequence goes on from NC_091474.1 coordinate 59,415,395, forward strand.
TGGGGAATCAGAGGCGGGTAATCAGAGGCAGGGAATCAGACGCGGGGAATCAGAGGCTGGGAATCAGAGGCTGGGAATCAGAGCTGGGGAATCAGAGGTTGGGAATCAGAGGCCTGGAATCAGAGTTGGGGAATCAGAGGCGGGGAATCAGATATGTGGAAACAGAGGTGGGGAATCAGAGGCGGGGAAACAGAGGCGGGGAATCAGATATGGGGAATCAGAGGTGGGGAATCAGAGGTTGGGAATCAGATGCGGGGAATCAGAGGCAGGAAATCATAGGCAGGGAATCAGAGGCGGGGAATCAGAGGCGGAGAATCAGAGGCCGGGAATCAGAGGCGGGGAATCAGAGTTGGGGCATCAGAGGTGGGGAATTAGATATGGGGAAACAGAGGCGGGGAATCAGAGGCGGGGAAACAGAGCGGGGAATCAGATATGGGGAATCAGAGGTGGGGAATCAGAGGCAGGGAATCAGATGTGCGGAATCAGAGATGGGGAATCAGAGGCAGGGAATCAGAATCAGAAGCAGGGAATCAGAGGCCGGGAATCAGAGGCCGGGAATCAGATGCCGGGAATAAGAGGACGGGAATCAGAGGTGGGGAATCAGAGTCCGGGAATCAGAGATGGGATTCAGAGGCGGGGAATCGGAGGCGGGGAAACAGAGGTGGGGAATCAGATATGGGGAATCAGTGGTGGCGAATCAAAGGCGGTAAATCAGAGATGGGGAATCAGAGGCGGGGAATCAGAGGCAGGGAATCAAACACGGGGAATCAGAGGCGGGGAATCAGAGCTGGGGAATCAGAGGCGGGGAATCAGAGTTGGGGAATCAGAGTCGGGGAATCAGATATGGGGAAACAGAGGTGGGGAATCAGAGGCGGGGATACAGAGGCGGGGAATCAGATATGGGGAATCAGAGGTGGGGAATCAGAGGTTGGGAATCAGAGGCAGGGAATCAGAGGCGGGGAAACAGAGGTTGGGAATCAGAGGCAGGTAATCAGAGGCGGGGAAACAAAGGCGGGGAATCAGATATGGGGAATCAGAGGTGGCGAATCAAAGGTGTTGAATCAGAGATGGGGAATCAGAGGCGGTGAATCAGAGGCAGGGAATCAAACACGGGGAATCAGAGGTGGGGAATCAGACCTGGGGAATCAGAGGCGGGGAATCAGAGTTGGGGAATCAGAGGCGAGGAATCAGAGGCGGGGAAACAGAGGCGGGGAATCAGATATGGGGAATCAGAGGTGGGGAATCAGAGGTTGGGAATCAGAGGCAGGGAATCAGAGGCGGGGAATCAGAGGCGGCGAATCAGATGCATGGAATCAGATGTGCGGAATCAGAGATGGGGAATCAGAGGCAGGGAATCAGAGGCGGGGAATCAGAGGCGTGGAATCAGAGGCCGGTATTCAGAGGCCGGGAATGAGAGGCCGGGAATCAGAGGCCGGGAATCAGAGGCCGGGAATCAGAGGTGGGATATCAGAGGCCAGGAATCAGAGATGGGGAATCAGAGGCGGGGAATCAGTGGTGGTGAATCAGACGCGGGGATTCAGAGGTTGTAAATCAGTGATGGGGAATCAGAGACGGGGAATCAGAGGCGGGGAAACAGAGGTGGGGAGTCAGATATGGGGAATCAGAGGTGGGGAATAAGAGGTGGAGAATCAGAGGCAGGGAATCAGAGGCGGGGAATCAGAGGCCGGGAATCAGAAGCCAGGAATCAGAGGCCGGGAATCAGAGATGGGGATTCAGAGGCGGGGAATGAGATATTGGGAATCAGAGGCGGGGAATCAGAGGCGGGGAAACAGAGGTGGGGAATCAGATTTGGGGAATCAGAGGTGGCGAATCAAAGGCGGTGAATCAGAGATGGGGAATCAGAGGCGGGGAATCAGAGGCAGGGAATCAAACACGGGGAATCAGAGGCGGGGAATCAGAGCTGGGGAATCAGAGGCGGGGAATCAGAGGTGGGGAATCAGAGGCCGGGAATCAGAGATGGGGAATCAGAGGCGGGGAATCAGCGGTGGTGAATCAGACGCGGGGATTCAGAGGTTGTAAATCAGAGATGGGGAATCAGAGGCGGGGAATCAGAGGCGGGGAAACAGAGGTGGGGAATCAGATATGGGGAATCAGAGGTGGGGAATAAGATGCGGAGAATCAGAGGCAGGGAATCAGATGCCGGGAATAAGAGGCCGGGAATCAGAGGTGGGGAATCAGAGTCCAGGAATCAGAGATGGGGATTCAGAGGCGGGGAATGAGATATTGGGAATCAGAGGCGGGGAATCAGAGGCGGGGAAACAAAGGCAGTGAATCAGAGATGGGGAATCAGAGGCGCGGAATCAGAGGCAGGGAATCAAACACGGGGAATCAGAGCTGGGGAATCAGAGTCGGGGAATCAGAGTTGGGGCATCAGAGGTGGGGAATTAGATATGGGGAAACAGAGGTGGGGAATCAGAGGCGGGGAAACAGAGGCGGGGAATCAGATATGGGGAATCAGAGGTGGGGAATCAGAGGCAGGGAATCAGATGTGCGGAATCAGAGGTGGGGAATCAGAGGCGGGGAAACAGATGTGGGGAGTCAGATATGGGGAATCAGAGGTGGGGAATAAGAGGCGGAGAATCAGAGGCAGGGAATCAGATGCCGGGAGTAAGAGGCCGGGAAACAGAGGTGGGGAATCAGAGTCCGGGAATCAGAGATGGGGATTCAGAGGCGGGGATTGAGATATTGGGAATCAGATATGGGGAATCAGAGGTGGCGAATCAAAGGCGGTGAATCAGAGATGGGGAATCAGAGGCGGGGAATCAGAGGCAGGGAATCAAACACGGGGAATCAGAGCTGGGGAATCAAAGTCGGGGAATCAGAGTTGGGGCATCAGAGGTGGGGAATTAGATATGGGGAAACAGAGGTGGGGAATCAGAGGCGGGGAAACAGAGGCGGGGAATCAGATATGGGGAATCAGAGGTGGGGAATCAGAGGCAGGGAATCAGATGTGCGGAATCAGAGATGGGGAATCAGAGGCAGGGAATCAGAATCAGAAGCGGGGAATCAGAGGCCGGGAATCAGAGGCCGGGTATCAGATGCCGGGAATAAGAGGCCGGGAATCAGAGATGGGGATTCAGAGGCGAGGAATGAGATATGGGGAATCAGAGGCGGGGAATCAGAGGCGGGGAAACAGAGGTGGGGAATCAGATATGGGGAATCAGATATGGGGAATCAAAGGCGGTGAATCAGAGATGGGGAATCAGAGGCGGGGAATCAGAGGCGGGGAATCAGAGCTGGGGAATCAGAGGCAGGGAATCAGAGTTAGGGAATCAGAGGCGGGGAATCAGATATGTGGAAACAGAGGTGGGGAATCAGAGGCGGGGAAACAGAGGCGGGGAATCAGATATGGGGAATCAGAGGTGGAGAATCAAAGGCGGTGAATCAGAGATGGGGAATCAGAGGCGGGGAATCAGAGGCAGCGAATCAAACGCGGGGAATCAGAGGCGGGGAATCAGAGCTGGGGAATCAGAGGCGGGGAATCAAAGTTGGGGAATCAGAGGCGGGGAATCAGAGGCGGGGAAACAGAGGCGGTGAATCAGATATGGGGAATCAGAGGTGGGGAATCAGAGGTTGGGAATCAGAGGCAGGGAATCAGAGGCGGGGAATCAGAGTCCGGGAATCAGAGATGGGGATTCAGAGGCGGGGAATGAGATATGGTGAATCAGAGGCGGGGAATCAGAGGCGGGGAAACAGAGGTGGGGAACCAGATATGGGGAATCAGATATGGGGAATCAAAGGCGGTGAATCAGAGATGGGGAATCAGAGGCGGGGAATCAGAGGCGGGGAATCGGAGCTGGGGAATCAGAGGCGGGGAATCAGAGTTGGGGAATCAGAGGAGGGGAATCAGATATGGGGAAACAGAGGTGGGGAATCAGAGGCGGGGAAACAGAGGCGGGGAATCAGATATGGGGAATCAGAGGTGGGGAATCAGAGTCCAGGAATCAGAGATGGGGATTCAGAGGCGGGGAATGAGATATGGGGAATCAGAGGCGGGGAATCAGAGGCGGGGAAACAGAGGTGGGGAATCAGATATGGGGAATCTGATATGGGGAATCAAAGGCGGTGAATCAGAGATGGGGAATCAGAGGCGGGGAATCAGAGGCGGGGTATCAGAGCTGGGGAATCAGAGGCGGGGAATCAGAGTTGGGGAATCAGAGGCGGGGAATCAGATATGGGGAAACAGAGGTGGGGAATCAGAGGTGGGGAAACAGAGGCGGGGAATCAGATATGGGGAATCAGAGGTGGGGAATCAGAGGTTGGGAATCAGAGGCAGGGAATCAGAGGCGGGGAAACAGAGGCGGGGAATCAGATATGGGGAATCAGAGGTGGCGAATCAAAGGCGGTGAATCAGAGATGGGGAATCAGAGGCGGGGAATCAGAGACAGGGAATCAAACACGGGGAATCAGAGGCGGGGAATCAGAGCTGGGGAATCAGAGGCGGGGAATCAGAGTTGGGGAATCAGAGGCGGGGAATCAGAGGTGGGGAAACAGAGGCGGGGAATCAGATATGGGGAATCAGAGGTCGGGAATCAGAGGTTGGGAATCAGAGGCAGGGAATCAGAGGCGGGGAATCAGAGGCGGGGAATCAGAGGCAGGGAATCAGATGTGCGGAATCAGAGATGGGGAATCAAAGGCGGGGAATCAGAGTTGGGGCATCAGAGGTGGGGAATTAGATATGGGGAAACAGAGGCGGGGAATCAGAGGCGGGGAAACAGAGGCGGGGAATCAGATATGGGGAATCAGAGGTGGGGAATCAGAGGCAGGGAATCAGATGTGCGGAATCAGAGATGGGGAATCAGAGGCAGGGAATCAGAATCAGAAGCGGGGAATCAGAGGCCGGGAATCAGAGGCCGGGAATCAGATGCCGGGAATAAGAGGCCGGGAATCAGCGGTGGGGAATCAGAGTCCGGGAATCAGAGATGGGGATTCAGAGGCGGGGAATGAGATATGGGGAATCAGAGGCGGGGAATCAGAGGCGGAGAAACAGAGGTGGGGAATCAGATATAGGGAATCAGAGGTGGCGAATCAAAGGCGGTGAATCAGAGATGGGGAATCAGAGGCGGGGAATCAGAGGCGGGGAATCAGAGGTGGGGAATCAGAGGTTGGGAATCAGAGGCAGGGAATCAGAGGCGGGGAATCAGAGGCGGGGAATCAGAGGCATGGAATCAGATGTGCGGAATCAGAGATGTGGAATCAGAGGCAGGGAATCAGAGGCGGGGAATCAGAGGCGTGGAATCATAGGCCGGGAATCAGAGGCCGGGAATGAGAGGCCGGGAATCAGAGGTCGGGAATCAGAGGCCGGGAATCAGAGGTGGGGAATCAGAGGCCGGGAATCAGAGATGGGGAATCAGAGGCGGGGAATCAGCGGTGGTGAATCAGACGCGGGGATTCAGAGGTTGTAAATCAGAGATGGGGAATCAGAGGCGGGAAATCAGAGGCGGGGAAACAGAGGTGGGGAATCAGATATGGGGAATCAGAGGTGGGGAATAAGATGCGGAGAATCAGAGGCAGGGAATCAGATGCCGGGAATAAGAGGCCGGGAATCAGAGGTGGGGAATCAGAGTCCAGGAATCAGAGATGGGGATTCAGAGGCGGGGAATGAGATATTGGGAATCAGAGGCGGGGAATCAGAGGCGGGGAAACAAAGGCGGTGAATCAGAGATGGGGAATCAGAGGCGCGGAATCAGAGGCAGGGAATCAAACACGGGGAATCAGAGCTGGGGAATCAGAGTCGGGGAATCAGAGTTGGGGCATCAGAGGTGGGGAATTAGATATGGGGAAAAAGAGGTGGGGAATCAGAGGCGGGGAAACAGAGGCGGGGAATCAGATATGGGGAATCAGAGGTGGGGAATCAGAGGCGGGGAAACAGAGGTGGGGAGTCAGATATGGGGAATCAGAGGTGGGGAATAAGAGGCGGAGAATCAGAGGCAGGGAATCAGATGCCGGGAATAAGAGGCCGGGAAACAGAGGTGGGGAATCAGAGTCCGGGAATCAGAGATGGGGATTCAGAGGCGGGGATTGAGATATTGGGAATCAGATATGGGGAATCAGAGGTGGCGAATCAAAGGCGGTGAATCAGAGGTGGGGAATCAGAGGCGGGGAAACAGAGGCGGGGAATCAGATATGGGGAATCAGAGGTGGAGAATCAAAGGCGGTGAATCAGAGATGGGGAATCAGAGGCGGGGAATCAGAGGCAGCGAATCAAACGCGGGGAATCAGAGGCGGGGAATCAGAGCTGGGGAATCAGAGGCGGGGAATCAAAGTTGGGGAATCAGAGGCGGGGAATCAGAGGCGGGGAAACAGAGGCGGTGAATCAGATATGGGGAATCAGAGGTGGGGAATCAGAGGTTGGGAATCAGAGGCAGGGAATCAGAGGCGGGGAATCAGAGTCCGGGAATCAGAGATGGGGATTCAGAGGCGGGGAATGAGATATGGTGAATCAGAGGCGGGGAATCAGAGGCGGGAAAACAGAGGTGGGGAATCAGATATGGGGAATCAGATATGGGGAATCAAAGGCGGTGAATCAGAGATGGGGAATCAGAGGCGGGGAATCAGAGGCGGGGAATCGGAGCTGGGGAATCAGAGGCGGGGAATCAGAGTTGGGGAATCAGAGGAGGGGAATCAGATATGGGGAAACAGAGGTGGGGAATCAGAGGCGGGGAAACAGAGGCGGGGAATCAGATATGGGGAATCAGAGGTGGGGAATCAGAGTCCAGGAATCAGAGATGGGGATTTAGAGGCGGGGAATGAGATATGGGGAATCAGAGGCGGGGAATCAGAGGAGGGGAAACAGAGGTGGGGAATCAGATATGGGGAATCTGATATGGGGAATCAAAGGCGGTGAATCAGAGATGGGGAATCAGAGGCGGGGAATCAGAGGCGGGGTATCAGAGCTGGGGAATCAGAGGCGGGGAATCAGAGTTGGGGAATCAGAGGCGGGGAATCAGATATGGGGAAACAGAGGTGGGGAATCAGAGGTGGGGAAACAGAGGCGGGGAATCAGATATGGGGAATCAGAGGTGGGGAATCAGAGGTTGGGAATCAGAGGCCGGGAATCAGAGATTGGGATTCAGAGGCGGGGAATGAGATATTGGGAATCAGAGGCGGGGAATCAGAGGCGGGGAAACAGAGGTGGGGAATCAGATTTGGGGAATCAGAGGTGGCGAATCAAAGGCGGTGAATCAGAGATGGGGAATCAGAGGCGGGGAATCAGAGGCAGGGAATCAAACACGGGGAATCAGAGGCGGGGAATCAGAGCTGGGGAATCAGAGGCGGGGAATCAGAGGTGGAGAATCAGAGGCCGGGAATCAGAGATGGGGAATCAGAGGCGGGGAATCAGCGGTGGTGAATCAGACGCGGGGATTCAGAGGTTGTAAATCAGAGATGGGGAATCAGAGGCGGGGAATCAGAGGCGGGGAAACAGAGGTGGGGAATCAGATATGGGGAATCAGAGGTGGGGAATAAGATGCGGAGAATCAGAGGCAGGGAATCAGATGCCGGGAATAAGAGGCCGGGAATCAGAGGTGGGGAATCAGAGTCCAGGAATCAGAGATGGGGATTCAGAGGCGGGGAATGAGATATTGGGAATCAGAGGCGGGGAATCAGAGGCGGGGAAACAAAGGCGGTGAATCAGAGATGGGGAATCAGAGGCGCGGAATCAGAGGCAGGGAATCAAACACGGGGAATCAGAGCTGGGGAATCAGAGTCGGGGAATCAGAGTTGGGGCATCAGAGGTGGGGAATTAGATATGGGGAAACAGAGGTGGGGAATCAGAGGCGGGGAAACAGAGGCGGGGAATCAGATATGGGGAATCAGAGGTGGGGAATCAGAGGCAGGGAATCAGATGTGCGGAATCAGAGGTGGGGAATCAGAGGCGGGGAAACAGATGTGGGGAGTCAGATATGGGGAATCAGAGGTGGGGAATAAGAGGCGGAGAATCAGAGGCAGGGAATCAGATGCCGGGAATAAGAGGCCGGGAAACAGAGGTGGGGAATCAGAGTCCGGGAATCAGAGATGGGGATTCAGAGGCGGGGATTGAGATATTGGGAATCAGATATGGGGAATCAGAGGTGGCGAATCAAAGGCGGTGAATCAGAGAAGGGGAATCAGAGGCGGGGAATCAGAGGCAGGGAATCAAACACGGGGAATCAGAGCTGGGGAATCAAAGTCGGGGAATCAGAGTTGGGGCATCAGAGGTGGGGAATTAGATATGGGGAAACAGAGGTGGGGAATCAGAGGCGGGGAAACAGAGGCGGGGAATCAGATATGGGGAATCAGAGGTGGGGAATCAGAGGCAGGGAATCAGATGTGCGGAATCAGAGATGGGGAATCAGAGGCAGGGAATCAGAATCAGAAGCGGGGAATCAGAGGCCGGGAATCAGAGGCCGGGTATCAGATGCCGGGAATAAGAGGCCGGGAAGCAGAGGTGGGGAATCAGAGTCCGGGAATCAGAGATGGGGATTCAGAGGCGGGGAATGAGATATGGGGAATCAGAGGCGGGGAATCAGAGGCGGGGAAACAGAGGTGGGGAATCAGATATGGGGAATCAGATATGGGGAATCAAAGGCGGTGAATCAGAGATGGGGAATCAGAGGCGGGGAATCAGAGGCGGGGAATCAGAGCTGGGGAATCAGAGGCGGGGAATCAGAGTTAGGGAATCAGAGGCGGGGAATCAGATATGTGGAAACAGAGGTGGGGAATCAGAGGCGGGGAAACAGAGGCGGGGAATCAGATATGGGGAATCAGAGGTGGAGAATCAAAGGCGGTGAATCAGAGATGGGGAATCAGAGGCGGGGAATCAGAGGCAGCGAATCAAACGCGGGGAATCAGAGGCGGGGAATCAGAGCTGGGGAATCAGAGGCGGGGAATCAGAGTTGGGGAATCAGAGGCGGGGAATCAGAGGCGGGGAAACAGAGGCGGTGAATCAGATATGGGGAATCAGAGGTGGGGAATCAGAGGTTGGGAATCAGAGGCAGGGAATCAGAGGCGGGGAATCAGAGTCCGGGAATCAGAGATGGGGATTCAGAGGCGGGGAATGAGATATGGTGAATCAGAGGCGGGGAATCAGAGGCGGGGAAACAGAGGCGGGGAATCAGATATGGGGAATCAGAGGTGGGGAATCAGAGGCAGGGAATCAGATGTGCGGAATCAGAGATGGGGAATCAGAGGCAGGGAATCAGAATCAGAAGCGGGGAATCAGAGGCCGGGAATCAGAGGCCGGGTATCAGATGCCGGGAATAAGAGGCCGGGAAGCAGATGTGGGGAATCAGAGTCCGGGAATCAGAGATGGGGATTCAGAGGCGGGGAATGAGATATGGGGAATCAGAGGCGGGGAATCAGAGGCGGGGAAACAGAGGTGGGGAATCAGATATGGGGAATCAGATATGGGGAATCAAAGGCGGTGAATCAGAGATGGGGAATCAGAGGCGGGGAATCAGAGGCGGGGAATCAGAGGCGGGGAAACAGAGGCGGTGAATCAGATATGGGGAATCAGAGGTGGGGAATCAGAGGTTGGGAATCAGAGGCAGGGAATCAGAGGCGGGGAATCAGAGTCCGGGAATCAGAGATGGGGATTCAGAGGCGGGGAATGAGATATGGTGAATCAGAGGCGGGGAATCAGAGGCGGGGAAACAGAGGTGGGGAATCAGATATGGGGAATCAGATATGGGGAATCAAAGGCGGTGAATCAGAGATGGGGAATCAGAGGCGGGGAATCAGAGGCGGGGAATCGGAGCTGGGGAATCAGAGGCGGGGAATCAGAGTTGGGGAATCAGAGGAGGGGAATCAGATATGGGGAAACAGAGGTGGGGAATCAGAGGCGGGGAAACAGAGGCGGGGAATCAGATATGGGGAATCAGAGGTGGGGAATCAGAGTCCAGGAATCAGAGATGGGGATTCAGAGGCGGGGAATGAGATATGGGGAATCAGAGGCGGGGAATCAGAGGCGGGGAAACAGAGGTGGGGAATCAGATATGGGGAATCTGATATGGGGAATCAAAGGCGGTGAATCAGAGATGGGGAATCAGAGGCGGGGAATCAGAGGCGGGGTATCAGAGCTGGGGAATCAGAGGCGGGGAATCAGAGTTGGGGAATCAGAGGCGGGGAATCAGATATGGGGAAACAGAGGTGGGGAATCAGAGGTGGGGAAACAGAGGCGGGGAATCAGATATGGGGAATCAGAGGTGGGGAATCAGAGGTTGGGAATCAGAGGCAGGGAATCAGAGGCGGGGAAACAGAGGCGGGGAATCAGATATGGGGAATCAGAGGTGGCGAATCAAAGGCGGTGAATCAGAGATGGGGAATCAGAGGCGGGGAATCAGAGACAGGGAATCAAACACGGGGAATCAGAGGCGGGGAATCAGAGCTGGGGAATCAGAGGCGGGGAATCAGAGTTGGGGAATCAGAGGCGGGGAATCAGAGGTGGGGAAACAGAGGCGGGGAATCAGATATGGGGAATCAGAGGTCGGGAATCAGAGGTTGGGAATCAGAGGCAGGGAATCAGAGGAGGGGAATCAGAGGCGGGGAATCAGAGGTAGGGAATCAGATGTGCGGAATCAGAGATGGGGAATCAAAGGCGGGGAATCAGAGTTGGGGCATCAGAGGTGGGGAATTAGATATGGGGAAACAGAGGCGGGGAATCAGAGGCGGGGAAACAGAGGCGGGGAATCAGATATGGGGAATCAGAGGTGGGGAATCAGAGGCAGGGAATCAGATGTGCGGAATCAGAGATGGGGAATCAGAGGCAGGGAATCAGAATCAGAAGCGGGGAATCAGAGGCCGGGAATCAGAGGCCGGGAATCAGATGCCGGGAATAAGAGGCCGGGAATCAGCGGTGGGGAATCAGAGTCCGGGAATCAGAGATGGGGATTCAGAGGCGGGGAATGAGATATGGGGAATCAGAGGCGGGGAATCAGAGGCGGAGAAACAGAGGTGGGGAATCAGATATAGGGAATCAGAGGTGGCGAATCAAAGGCGGTGAATCAGAGATGGGGAATCAGAGGCGGGGAATCAGAGGCGGGGAATCAGAGGTGGGGAATCAGAGGTTGGGAATCAGAGGCAGGGAATCAGAGGCGGGGAATCAGAGGCGGGGAATCAGAGGCATGGAATCAGATGTGCGGAATCAGAGATGTGGAATCAGAGGCAGGGAATCAGAGGCGGGGAATCAGAGGCGTGGAATCATAGTCCGGGAATCAGAGGCCGGGAATGAGAGGCCGGGAATCAGAGGTCGGGAATCAGAGGCCGGGAATCAGAGGTGGGGAATCAGAGGCCGGGAATCAGAGATGGGGAATCAGAGGCGGGGAATCAGCGGTGGTGAATCAGACGCGGGGATTCAGAGGTTGTAAATCAGAGATGGGGAATCAGAGGCGGGGAATCAGAGGCGGGGAAACAGAGGTGGGGAATCAGATATGGGGAATCAGAGGTGGGGAATAAGATGCGGAGAATCAGAGGCAGGGAATCAGATGCCGGGAATAAGAGGCCGGGAATCAGAGGTGGGGAATCAGAGTCCAGGAATCAGAGATGGGGATTCAGAGGCGGGGAATGAGATATTGGGAATCAGAGGCGGGGAATCAGAGGCGGGGAAACAAAGGCGGTGAATCAGAGATGGGGAATCAGAGGCGCGGAATCAGAGGCAGGGAATCAAACACGGGGAATCAGAGCTGGGGAATCAGAGTCGGGGAATCAGAGTTGGGGCATCAGAGGTGGGGAATTAGATATGGGGAAACAGAGGTGGGGAATCAGAGGCGGGGAAACAGAGGCGGGGAATCAGATATGGGGAATCAGAGGTGGGGAATCAGAGGCGGGGAAACAGATGTGGGGAGTCAGATATGGGGAATCAGAGGTGGGGAATAAGAGGCGGAGAATCAGAGGCAGGGAATCAGATGCCGGGAATAAGAGGCCGGGAAACAGAGGTGGGGAATCAGAGTCCGGGAATCAGAGATGGGGATTCAGAGGCGGGGATTGAGATATTGGGAATCAGATATGGGGAATCAGAGGTGGCGAATCAAAGGCGGTGAATCAGAGGTGGGGAATCAGAGGCGGGGAAACAGAGGCGGGGAATCAGATATGGGGAATCAGAGGTGGAGAATCAAAGGCGGTGAATCAGAGATGGGGAATCAGAGGCGGGGAATCAGAGGCAGCGAATCAAACGCGGGGAATCAGAGGCGGGGAATCAGAGCTGGGGAATCAGAGGCGGGGAATCAAAGTTGGGGAATCAGAGGCGGGGAATCAGAGGCGGGGAAACAGAGGCGGTGAATCAGATATGGGGAATCAGAGGTGGGGAATCAGAGGTTGGGAATCAGAGGCAGGGAATCAGAGGCGGGGAATCAGAGTCCGGGAATCAGAGATGGGGATTCAGAGGCGGGGAATGAGATATGGTGAATCAGAGGCGGGGAATCAGAGGCGGGGAAACAGAGGTGGGGAATCAGATATGGGGAATCAGATATGGGGAATCAAAGGCGGTGAATCAGAGATGGGGAATCAGAGGCGGGGAATCAGAGGCGGGGAATCGGAGCTGGGGAATCAGAGGCGGGGAATCAGAGTTGGGGAATCAGAGGAGGGGAATCAGATATGGGGAAACAGAGGTGGGGAATCAGAGGCGGGGAAACAGAGGCGGGGAATCAGATATGGGGAATCAGAGGTGGGGAATCAGAGTCCAGGAATCAGAGATGGGGATTCAGAGGCGGGGAATGAGATATGGGGAATCAGAGGCGGGGAATCAGAGGCGGGGAAACAGAGGTGGGGAATCAGATATGGGGAATCTGATATGGGGAATCAAAGGCGGTGAATCAGAGATGGGGAATCAGAGGCGGGGAATCAGAGGCGGGGTATCAGAGCTGGGGAATCAGAGGCGGGGAATCAGAGTTGGGGAATCAGAGGCGGGGAATCAGATATGGGGAAACAGAGGTGGGGAATCAGAGGTGGGGAAACAGAGGCGGGGAATCAGATATGGGGAATCAGAGGTGGGGAATCAGAGGTTGGGAATCAGAGGCAGGGAATCAGAGGCGGGGAAACAGAGGCGGGGAATCAGATATGGGGAATCAGAGGTGGCGAATCAAAGGCGGTGAATCAGAGATGGGGAATCAGAGGCGGGGAATCAGAGACAGGGAATCAAACACGGGGAATCAGAGGCGGGGAATCAGAGCTGGGGAATCAGAGGCGGGGAATCAGAGTTGGGGAATCAGAGGCGGGGAATCAGAGGCGGGGAAACAGAGGCGGGGAATCAGATATGGGGAATCAGAGGTCGGGAATCAGAGGTTGGGAATCAGAGGCAGGGAATCAGAGGCAGGGAATCAGAGGCAGGGATTCAGAGGCGGGGAAACAGAGGCGGGGAATCAGATATGGGGAATCAGATGTGGCGAATCAAAGGCGGTGAATCAGAGATGGGGAATCAGAGGCGGGGAATCAGAGGCAGGGAATCAAACACGGGGAATCAGAGGCGGGGAATCAGAGTTGGGGAATCAGAGGCGGGGAATCAGATATGGGGAAACAGAGGCGGGGAATCAGAGGCGGGGAAACAGAGGCAGGGAATCAGATATGGGGAATCAGAGGTGGGGAATCAGAGTTTGGGAATCAGAGGCAGGGAATCAGAGGCGGGGAATCAGAGGCGGGGAATCAGAGGCAGGGAATCAGATGTGCGAAATCAAAGATGGAGAATCAGAGGCAGGGAATCAGAGGCGGGGAATCAGAGGCGGGGAATCAGAGTCCGGGAATCAGAGGCCGGGAATGAGAGGCCGGGAATCAGAAGCCGGTAATCAGAGGCCGGGAATCAGAGGTGGGGAATCAGATGCAGGGAATCAGAGATGGGGAATCAGAGGCGGGGAATCAGCGGTGGTGAAGCAGACGCGGGGATTCAGAGGTTGTAAATCAGAGATGGGGAATCAGAGGAGGGGAATCAGAGGCGGGGAAACAGAGTTGGGGAATCAGATATGGGGAATCAGAGGTGGGGAATAAAAGGCTGAGAATCAGAAGCAGGGAATCAGAGGCGGGGAATCAGAGGCCGGGAATCAGAAGCCAGGAATCAGAGGCCGGGAATCAGAGGTGGGGTATCAGAGGCCGGGAATCAGAGATGGGGAATGAGAGGTGGTGAATCAGAGATGGGGAGTCAGAGGAAGGGACTCAGAGGCGGGGAATCAGACGCGGGGAATCAGTGGCCGGGAATCAGAGCTGGGGAATCAGAGGCGGGGAATCAGACGCGGGGAATCAGTGGCCTGGAATCAGAGCTGGGGAATCAGAGGCGGGGAATCAGAGATGGGGAATCGGAGGCGGGGAATCAGAGATGGCAAATCAGAGATGGGGAATCAGAGGCGGGGAAACAGAGGCGGGGAGTCAGATTTGGGGAATCAGAGGTGGGGAATCAGAGGTGGTGAAATGAGAGATGGGGAATCAGAGGCGGGTAATCAGAGGCAGGGAATCAGACGCGGGGAATCAGAGGCTGGGAATCAGAGGCTGGGAATCAGAGCTGGGGAATCAGAGGTTGGGAATCAGAGGCCTGGAATCAGAGTTGGGGAATCAGAGGCGGGGAATCAGATATGTGGAAACAGAGGTGGGGAATCAGAGGCGGGGAAACAGAGGCGGGGAATCAGATATGGGGAATCAGAGGTGGGGAATCAGAGGTTGGGAGTCAGATGCGGGGAATCAGAGGCAGGAAATCATAGGCAGGGAATCAGAGGCGGGGAATCAGAGGCGGAGAATCAGAGGCCGGGAATCAGAGGCGGGGAATCAGAGTTGGGGCATCAGAGGTGGGGAATTAGATATGGGGAAACAGAGGCGGGGAATCAGAGGCGGGGAAACAGAGCGGGGAATCAGATATGGGGAATCAGAGGTGGGGAATCAGAGGCAGGGAATCAGATGTGCGGAATCAGAGATGGGGAATCAGAGGCAGGGAATCAGAATCAGAAGCAGGGAATCAGAGGCCGGGAATCAGAGGCCGGGAATCAGATGCCGGGAATAAGAGGACGGGAATCAGAGGTGGGGAATCAGAGTCCGGGAATCAGAGATGGGATTCAGAGGCGGGGAATCGGAGGCGGGGAAACAGAGGTGGGGAATCAGATATGGGGAATCAGTGGTGGCGAATCAAAGGCGGTAAATCAGAGATGGGGAATCAGAGGCGGGGAATCAGAGGCAGGGAATCAAACACGGGGAATCAGAGGCGGGGAATCAGAGCTGGAGAATCAGAGGCGGGGAATCAGAGTTGGGGAATCAGAGTCGGGGAATCAGATATGGGGAAACAGAGGTGGGGAATCAGAGGCGGGGATACAGAGGCGGGGAATCAGATATGGGGAATCAGAGGTGGGGAATCAGAGGTTGGGAATCAGAGGCAGGGAATCAGAGGCGGGGAAACAGAGGTTGGGAATCAGAGGCAGGTAATCAGAGGCGGGGAAACAAAGGCGGGGAATCAGATATGGGGAATCAGAGGTGGCGAATCAAAGGTGTTGAATCAGAGATGGGGAATCAGAGGCGGTGAATCAGAGGCAGGGAATCAAACACGGGGAATCAGAGGTGGGGAATCAGACCTGGGGAATCAGAGGCGGGGAATCAGAGTTGGGGAATCAGAGGCGAGGAATCAGAGGCGGGGAAACAGAGGCGGGGAATCAGATATGGGGAATCAGAGGTGGGGAATCAGAGGTTGGGAATCAGAGGCAGGGAATCAGAGGCGGGGAATCAGAGGCGGCGAATCAGATGCATGGAATCAGATGTGCGGAATCAGAGATGGGGAATCAGAGGCAGGGAATCAGAGGCGGGGAATCAGAGGCGTGGAATCAGAGGCCGGTATTCAGAGGCCGGGAATGAGAGGCCGGGAATCAGA
Organism: Narcine bancroftii; assembly: GCF_036971445.1. NCBI lineage: Eukaryota > Metazoa > Chordata > Chondrichthyes > Torpediniformes > Narcinidae > Narcine > Narcine bancroftii. Next base: position 59,431,224 of record NC_091474.1, read on the forward strand.
GGCCGGGAATCAGAGGCCGGGAATCAGAGGTGGGATATCAGAGGCCAGGAATCAGAGATGGGGAATCAGAGGCGGGGAATCAGTGGTGGTGAATCAGACGCGGGGATTCAGAGGTTGTAAATCAGTGATGGGGAATCAGAGACGGGGAATCAGAGGCGGGGAAACAGAGGTGGGGAGTCAGATATGGGGAATCAGAGGTGGGGAATAAGAGGTGGAGAATCAGAGGCAGGGAATCAGAGGCGGGGAATCAGAGGCCGGGAATCAGAAGCCAGGAATCAGAGGCCGGGAATCAGAGATGGGGATTCAGAGGCGGGGAATGAGATATTTGGAATCAGAGGCGGGGAATCAGAGGCGGGGAAACAGAGGTGGGGAATCAGATTTGGGGAATCAGAGGTGGCGAATAAAAGGCGGTGAATCAGAGATGGGGAATCAGAGGCGGGGAATCAGAGGCAGGGAATCAAACACGGGGAATCAGAGGCGGGGAATCAGAGCTGGGGAATCAGAGGCGGGGAATCAGAGGTGGGGAATCAGAGGCCGGGAATCAGAGATGGGGAATCAGAGGCGGGGAATCAGCGGTGGTGAATCAGACGCGGGGATTCAGAGGTTGTAAATCAGAGATGGGGAATCAGAGGCGGGGAATCAGAGGCGGGGAAACAGAGGTGGGGAATCAGATATGGGGAATCAGAGGTGGGGAATAAGATGCGGAGAATCAGAGGCAGGGAATCAGATGCCGGGAATAAGAGGCCGGGAATCAGAGGTGGGGAATCAGAGTCCAGGAATCAGAGATGGGGATTCAGAGGCGGGGAATGAGATATTGGGAATCAGAGGCGGGGAATCAGAGGCGGGGAAACAAAGGCAGTGAATCAGAGATGGGGAATCAGAGGCGCGGAATCAGAGGCAGGGAATCAAACACGGGGAATCAGAGCTGGGGAATCAGAGTCGGGGAATCAGAGTTGGGGCATCAGAGGTGGGGAATTAGATATGGGGAAACAGAGGTGGGGAATCAGAGGCGGGGAAACAGAGGCGGGGAATCAGATATGGGGAATCAGAGGTGGGGAATCAGAGGCAGGGAATCAGATGTGCGGAATCAGAGGTGGGGAATCAGAGGCGGGGAAACAGATGTGGGGAGTCAGATATGGGGAATCAGAGGTGGGGAATAAGAGGCGGAGAATCAGAGGCAGGGAATCAGATGCCGGGAGTAAGAGGCCGGGAAACAGAGGTGGGGAATCAGAGTCCGGGAATCAGAGATGGGGATTCAGAGGCGGGGATTGAGATATTGGGAATCAGATATGGGGAATCAGAGGTGGCGAATCAAAGGCGGTGAATCAGAGATGGGGAATCAGAGGCGGGGAATCAGAGGCAGGGAATCAAACACGGGGAATCAGAGCTGGGGAATCAAAGTCGGGGAATCAGAGTTGGGGCATCAGAGGTGGGGAATTAGATATGGGGAAACAGAGGTGGGGAATCAGAGGCGGGGAAACAGAGGCGGGGAATCAGATATGGGGAATCAGAGGTGGGGAATCAGAGGCAGGGAATCAGATGTGCGGAATCAGAGATGGGGAATCAGAGGCAGGGAATCAGAATCAGAAGCGGGGAATCAGAGGCCGGGAATCAGAGGCCGGGTATCAGATGCCGGGAATAAGAGGCCGGGAATCAGAGATGGGGATTCAGAGGCGAGGAATGAGATATGGGGAATCAGAGGCGGGGAATCAGAGGCGGGGAAACAGAGGTGGGGAATCAGATATGGGGAATCAGATATGGGGAATCAAAGGCGGTGAATCAGAGATGGGGAATCAGAGGCGGGGAATCAGAGGCGGGGAATCAGAGCTGGGGAATCAGAGGCGGGGAATCAGAGTTAGGGAATCAGAGGCGGGGAATCAGATATGTGGAAACAGAGGTGGGGAATCAGAGGCGGGGAAACAGAGGCGGGGAATCAGATATGGGGAATCAGAGGTGGAGAATCAAAGGCGGTGAATCAGAGATGGGGAATCAGAGGCGGGGAATCAGAGGCAGCGAATCAAACGCGGGGAATCAGAGGCGGGGAATCAGAGCTGGGGAATCAGAGGCGGGGAATCAAAGTTGGGGAATCAGAGGCGGGGAATCAGAGGCGGGGAAACAGAGGCGGTGAATCAGATATGGGGAATCAGAGGTGGGGAATCAGAGGTTGGGAATCAGAGGCAGGGAATCAGAGGCGGGGAATCAGAGTCCGGGAATCAGAGATGGGGATTCAGAGGCGGGGAATGAGATATGGTGAATCAGAGGCGGGGAATCAGAGGCGGGGAAACAGAGGTGGGGAATCAGATATGGGGAATCAGATATGGGGAATCAAAGGCGGTGAATCAGAGATGGGGAATCAGAGGCGGGGAATCAGAGGCGGGGAATCGGAGCTGGGGAATCAGAGGCGGGGAATCAGAGTTGGGGAATCAGAGGAGGGGAATCAGATATGGGGAAACAGAGGTGGGGAATCAGAGGCGGGGAAACAGAGGCGGGGAATCAGATATGGGGAATCAGAGGTGGGGAATCAGAGTCCAGGAATCAGAGATGGGGATTCAGAGGCGGGGAATGAGATATGGGGAATCAGAGGCGGGGAATCAGAGGCGGGGAAACAGAGGTGGGGAATCAGATATGGGGAATCTGATATGGGGAATCAAAGGCGGTGAATCAGAGATGGGGAATCAGAGGCGGGGAATCAGAGGCGGGGTATCAGAGCTGGGGAATCAGAGGCGGGGAATCAGAGTTGGGGAATCAGAGGCGGGGAATCAGATATGGGGAAACAGAGGTGGGGAATCAGAGGTGGGGAAACAGAGGCGGGGAATCAGATATGGGGAATCAGAGGTGGGGAATCAGAGGTTGGGAATCAGAGGCAGGGAATCAGAGGCGGGGAAACAGAGGCGGGGAATCAGATATGGGGAATCAGAGGTGGCGAATCAAAGGCGGTGAATCAGAGATGGGGAATCAGAGGCGGGGAATCAGAGACAGGGAATCAAACACGGGGAATCAGAGGCGGGGAATCAGAGCTGGGGAATCAGAGGCGGGGAATCAGAGTTGGGGAATCAGAGGCGGGGAATCAGAGGTGGGGAAACAGAGGCGGGGAATCAGATATGGGGAATCAGAGGTCGGGAATCAGAGGTTGGGAATCAGAGGCAGGGAATCAGAGGCGGGGAATCAGAGGCGGGGAATCAGAGGCAGGGAATCAGATGTGCGGAATCAGAGATGGGGAATCAAAGGCGGGGAATCAGAGTTGGGGCATCAGAGGTGGGGAATTAGATATGGGGAAACAGAGGCGGGGAATCAGAGGCGGGGAAACAGAGGCGGGGAATCAGATATGGGGAATCAGAGGTGGGGAATCAGAGGCAGGGAATCAGATGTGCGGAATCAGAGATGGGGAATCAGAGGCAGGGAATCAGAATCAGAAGCGGGGAATCAGAGGCCGGGAATCAGAGGCCGGGAATCAGATGCCGGGAATAAGAGGCCGGGAATCAGCGGTGGGGAATCAGAGTCCGGGAATCAGAGATGGGGATTCAGAGGCGGGGAATGAGATATGGGGAATCAGAGGCGGGGAATCAGAGGCGGAGAAACAGAGGTGGGGAATCAGATATAGGGAATCAGAGGTGGCGAATCAAAGGCGGTGAATCAGAGATGGGGAATCAGAGGCGGGGAATCAGAGGCGGGGAATCAGAGGTGGGGAATCAGAGGTTGGGAATCAGAGGCAGGGAATCAGAGGCGGGGAATCAGAGGCGGGGAATCAGAGGCATGGAATCAGATGTGCGGAATCAGAGATGTGGAATCAGAGGCAGGGAATCAGAGGCGGGGAATCAGAGGCGTGGAATCATAGGCCGGGAATCAGAGGCCGGGAATGAGAGGCCGGGAATCAGAGGTCGGGAATCAGAGGCCGGGAATCAGAGGTGGGGAATCAGAGGCCGGGAATCAGAGATGGGGAATCAGAGGCGGGGAATCAGCGGTGGTGAATCAGACGCGGGGATTCAGAGGTTGTAAATCAGAGATGGGGAATCAGAGGCGGGAAATCAGAGGCGGGGAAACAGAGGTGGGGAATCAGATATGGGGAATCAGAGGTGGGGAATAAGATGCGGAGAATCAGAGGCAGGGAATCAGATGCCGGGAATAAGAGGCCGGGAATCAGAGGTGGGGAATCAGAGTCCAGGAATCAGAGATGGGGATTCAGAGGCGGGGAATGAGATATTGGGAATCAGAGGCGGGGAATCAGAGGCGGGGAAACAAAGGCGGTGAATCAGAGATGGGGAATCAGAGGCGCGGAATCAGAGGCAGGGAATCAAACACGGGGAATCAGAGCTGGGGAATCAGAGTCGGGGAATCAGAGTTGGGGCATCAGAGGTGGGGAATTAGATATGGGGAAAAAGAGGTGGGGAATCAGAGGCGGGGAAACAGAGGCGGGGAATCAGATATGGGGAATCAGAGGTGGGGAATCAGAGGCGGGGAAACAGAGGTGGGGAGTCAGATATGGGGAATCAGAGGTGGGGAATAAGAGGCGGAGAATCAGAGGCAGGGAATCAGATGCCGGGAATAAGAGGCCGGGAAACAGAGGTGGGGAATCAGAGTCCGGGAATCAGAGATGGGGATTCAGAGGCGGGGATTGAGATATTGGGAATCAGATATGGGGAATCAGAGGTGGCGAATCAAAGGCGGTGAATCAGAGGTGGGGAATCAGAGGCGGGGAAACAGAGGCGGGGAATCAGATATGGGGAATCAGAGGTGGAGAATCAAAGGCGGTGAATCAGAGATGGGGAATCAGAGGCGGGGAATCAGAGGCAGCGAATCAAACGCGGGGAATCAGAGGCGGGGAATCAGAGCTGGGGAATCAGAGGCGGGGAATCAAAGTTGGGGAATCAGAGGCGGGGAATCAGAGGCGGGGAAACAGAGGCGGTGAATCAGATATGGGGAATCAGAGGTGGGGAATCAGAGGTTGGGAATCAGAGGCAGGGAATCAGAGGCGGGGAATCAGAGTCCGGGAATCAGAGATGGGGATTCAGAGGCGGGGAATGAGATATGGTGAATCAGAGGCGGGGAATCAGAGGCGGGGAAACAGAGGTGGGGAATCAGATATGGGGAATCAGATATGGGGAATCAAAGGCGGTGAATCAGAGATGGGGAATCAGAGGCGGGGAATCAGAGGCGGGGAATCGGAGCTGGGGAATCAGAGGCGGGGAATCAGAGTTGGGGAATCAGAGGAGGGGAATCAGATATGGGGAAACAGAGGTGGGGAATCAGAGGCGGGGAAACAGAGGTGGGGAATCAGATATGGGGAATCTGATATGGGGAATCAAAGGCGGTGAATCAGAGATGGGGAATCAGAGGCGGGGAATCAGAGGCGGGGTATCAGAGCTGGGGAATCAGAGGCGGGGAATCAGAGTTGGGGAATCAGAGGCGGGGAATCAGATATGGGGAAACAGAGGTGGGGAATCAGAGGTGGGGAAACAGAGGCGGGGAATCAGATATGGGGAATCAGAGGTGGGGAATCAGAGGTTGGGAATCAGAGGCAGGGAATCAGAGGCGGGGAAACAGAGGCGGGGAATCAGATATGGGGAATCAGAGGTGGCGAATCAAAGGCGGTGAATCAGAGATGGGGAATCAGAGGCGGGGAATCAGAGACAGGGAATCAAACACGGGGAATCAGAGGTGGGGAATCAGAGCTGGGGAATCAGAGGCGGGGAATCAGAGTTGGGGAATCAGAGGCGGGGAATCAGAGGCGGGGAAACAGAGGCGGGGAATCAGATATGGGGAATCAGAGGTCGGGAATCAGAGGTTGGGAATCAGAGGCAGGGAATCAGAGGCGGGGAATCAGAGGCGGGGAATCAGAGGCAGGGAATCAGATGTGCGGAATCAGAGATGGGGAATCAAAGGCGGGGAATCAGAGTTGGGGCATCAGAGGTGGGGAATTAGATATGGGGAAACAGAGGCGGGGAATCAGAGGCGGGGAAACAGAGGCGGGGAATCAGATATGGGGAATCAGAGGTGGGGAATCAGAGGCAGGGAATCAGATGTGCGGAATCAGAGATGGGGAATCAGAGCAGGGAATCAGAATCAGAAGCGGGGAATCAGAGGCCGGGAATCAGAGGCCGGGAATCAGATGCCGGGAATAAGAGGCCGGGAATCAGCGGTGGGGAATCAGAGGCGGGGAAACAGAGGCGGGGAATCAGATATGGGGAATCAGAGGTCGGGAATCAGAGGTTGGGAATCAGAGGCGGGGAATCAGAGGCGGGGAATCAGAGGTGGGGAATCAGAGGTCGGGAATCAGAGGTTGGGAATCAGAGGCGGGGAATCAGAGGCGTGGAATCATAGGCCGGGAATCAGAGGCCGGGAATGAGAGGCCGGGAATCAGAGGTCGGGAATCAGAGGCCGGGAATCAGAGGTGGGGAATCAGAGGCCGGGAATCAGAGATGGGGAATCAGAGGCGGGGAATCAGCGGTGGTGAATCAGACGCGGGGAATCAGAGGCGGGGAATCAGAGGCGGGGAATCAGAGGCATGGAATCAGATGTGCGGAATCAGAGATGTGGAATCAGAGGCCGGGAATCAGAGGCGGGGAATCAGAGGCGTGGAATCATAGGCCGGGAATCAGAGGCCGGGAATGAGAGGCCGGGAATCAGAGGTCGGGAATCAGAGGCCGGGAATCAGAGGTGGGGAATCAGAGGCCGGGAATCAGAGATGGGGAATCAGAGGCGGGGAATCAGCGGTGGTGAATCAGACGCGGGGATTCAGAGGTTGTAAATCAGAGATGGGGAATCAGAGGCGGGGAATCAGAGGCGGGGAAACAGAGGTGGGGAATCAGATATGGGGAATCAGAGGTGGGGAATAAGATGCGGAGAATCAGAGGCAGGGAATCAGATGCCGGGAATAAGAGGCCGGGAATCAGAGGTGGGGAATCAGAGTCCAGGAATCAGAGATGGGGATTCAGAGGCGGGGAATGAGATATTGGGAATCAGAGGCGGGGAATCAGAGGCGGGGAAACAAAGGCGGTGAATCAGAGATGGGGAATCAGAGGCGCGGAATCAGAGGCAGGGAATCAAACACGGGGAATCAGAGCTGGGGAATCAGAGTCGGGGAATCAGAGTTGGGGCATCAGAGGTGGGGAATTAGATATGGGGAAACAGAGGTGGGGAATCAGAGGCGGGGAAACAGAGGCGGGGAATCAGATATGGGGAATCAGAGGTGGGGAATCAGAGGCGGGGAAACAGAGGTGGGGAGTCAGATATGGGGAATCAGAGGTGGGGAATAAGAGGCGGAGAATCAGAGGCAGGGAATCAGATGCCGGGAATAAGAGGCCGGGAAACAGAGGTGGGGAATCAGAGTCCGGGAATCAGAGATGGGGATTCAGAGGCGGGGATTGAGATATTGGGAATCAGATATGGGGAATCAGAGGTGGCGAATCAAAGGCGGTGAATCAGAGATGGGGAATCAGAGGCGGGGAATCAGAGGCAGGGAATCAAACACGGGGAATCCGAGCTGGGGAATCAGAGTCGGGGAATCAGAGTTGGGGCATCAGAGGTGGGGAATTAGATATGGGGAAACAGAGGTGGGAATCAGAGGCGGGGAAACAGAGGCGGGGAATCAGATTTGGGGAATCAGAGGTGGGGAATCAGAGGCAGGGAATCAGATGTGCGGAATCAGAGATGGGGAATCAGAGGCAGGGAATCAGAATCAGAAGCGGGGAATCAGAGGCCGGGAATCAGAGGCCGGGAATCAGATGCCGGGAATAAGAGGCCGGGAAGCAGAGGTGGGGAATCAGAGTCCGGGAATCAGAGATGGGGATTCAGAGGCGGGGAATGAGATATGGGGAATCAGAGGCGGGGAATCAGAGGCGGGGAAACAGAGGTGGGGAATCAGATATGGGGAATCAGATATGGGGAATCAAAGGCGGTGAATCAGAGGATGGGGAATCAGAGGCGGGGATACAGAGGCGAGGAATCAGATATGGGGAATCAGAGGTGGGGAATCAGAGGTTGGGAATCAGAGGCAGGGAATCAGAGGCAGGGTAACAGAGGCGGGGAATCAGATATGTGGAATCAGAGGTGGCGAATCAAAGGCGGTGTATCAGAGATGGGGAATCAGAGGCGGGGAATCAGAGGCAGGGAATCAAACACGGGGAATCAGAGGCGGGGAATCAGAGCTGGTGAATCAGAGGCGGGGAATCAGAGTTGGGGAATCAGAGGCGGGGAATCAGAGGCAGGGAATCAGAGGCGGAGAATCAGAGGTTGGGAATCAGAGGCAGGGAATCAGAGGCAGGGATTCAGAGGCAGGGAATCAGAGGCGGGGAATCAGAGGTGGGGAATCAGAGGTTGGGAATCAGAGGCAGGGAATCAGAGGCGGGGAATCAGAGGCATGGAATCAGATGTGCGGAATCAGAGATGGGGAATCAGAGGCAGGGAATCAGAGGCGGGGAATCAGAGGCGTGGAATAAGAGTCCGGGAATGAGAGGCCGGGAATGAGAGGCCGGGAATGAGAGGCCGGGAATCAGAGGCCGGGAATCAGAGGTTGGGAATCATAGGCCGGGAATCAGAGATGCGGAATCAGATGCGGGGATTCAGAGGTTGTAAATCAGAGATGGGGAATCAGAGGCGGGGAATCAGAGGCGGGGAAACAGAGGTGGGGAATCAGATATGGGGAATCAGATATGGGGAATCAAAGGCGGTGAATCAGAGATGGGGAATCAGAGGCGGGGAATCAGAGGCGGGTAATCAGAGCTGGGGAATCAGAGGCGGGGAATCAGAGTTGGGGAATCAGATGCGGGGAATCAGATATGGGGAAACAGAGGTGGGGAATCAGAGGCGGGGAAACAGAGGCGGGGAATCAGATATGGGGAATCAGAGGTGGGGAATCAGAGGTTGGGAATCAGAGGCAGGGATTCAGAGGCGGGGAAACAGAGGCGGGGAATCAGATATGGGGAATCAGATGTGGCGAATCAAAGGCGGTGAATCAGAGATGGGGAATCAGAGGCGGGGAATCAGAGGCAGGGAATCAAACACGGGGAATCAGAGGCGGGGAATCAGAGGCGGGGAATCAGAGGCGGGGAATCAGATATGGGGAAACAGAGGCGGGGAATCAGAGGCGGGGAAACAGAGGCGGGGAATCAGATATGGGGAATCAGAGGTGGGGAATCAGAGTTTGGGAATCAGAGGCAGGGAATCAGAGGCGGGGAATCAGAGGCGGGGAATCAGAGGCAGGGAATCAGATGTGCGAAATCAAAGATGGAGAATCAGAGGCAGGGAATCAGAGGCGGGGAATCAGAGGCGGGGAATCAGAGTCCGGGAATCAGAGGCCGGGAATGAGAGGCCGGGAATCAGAAGCCGGTAATCAGAGGCCGGGAATCAGAGGTGGGGAATCAGATGCAGGGAATCAGAGATGGGGAATCAGAGTCGGGGAATCAGCGGTGGTGAAGCAGACGCGGGGATTCAGAGGTTGTAAATCAGAGATGGGGAATCAGAGGAGGGGAATCAGAGGCGGGGAAACAGAGTTGGGGAATCAGATATGGGGAATCAGAGGTGGGGAATAAAAGGCTGAGAATCAGAAGCAGGGAATCAGAGGCGGGGAATCAGAGGCCGGGAATCAGAAGCCAGGAATCAGAGGCCAGGAATCAGAGGTGGGGTATCAGAGGCCGGGAATCAGAGATGGGGAATGAGAGGTGGTGAATCAGAGATGGGGAGTCAGAGGAAGGGACTCAGAGGCGGGGAATCAGACGCGGGGAATCAGTGGCCGGGAATCAGAGCTGGGGAATCAGAGGCGGGGAATCAGACGCGGGGAATCAGTGGCCTGGAATCAGAGCTGGGGAATCAGAGGCGGGGAATCAGAGATGGGGAATCGGAGGCGGGGAATCAGAGATGGCAAATCAGAGATGGGGAATCAGAGGCGGGGAAACAGAGGCGTGGAGTCAGATTTGGGGAATCAGAGGTGGGGAATCAGAGGTGGTGAAATGAGAGATGGGGAATCAGAGGCGGGTAATCAGAGGCAGGGAATCAGACGCGGGGAATCAGAGGCTGGGAATCAGAGGCTGGGAATCAGAGCTGGGGAATCAGAGGTTGGGAATCAGAGGCCTGGAATCAGAGTTGGGGAATCAGAGGCGGGGAATCAGATATGGGGAAACAGAGGTGGGGAATCAGAGGCGGGGAAACAGAGGCGGGGAATCAGATATGGGGAATCAGAGGTGGGGAATCAGAGGTTGGGAATCAGAGGCAGGGATTCAGAGGCGGGGAAACAGAGGCGGGGAATCAGATATGGGGAATCAGATGTGGCGAATCAAAGGCGGTGAATCAGAGATGGGGAATCAGAGGCGGGGAATCAGAGGCAGGGAATCAAACACGGGGAATCAGAGGCGGGGAATCAGAGGCGGGGAATCAGAGGCGGGGAATCAGATATGGGGAAACAGAGGCGGGGAATCAGAGGCGGGGAAACAGAGGCGGGGAATCAGATATGGGGAATCAGAGGTGGGGAATCAGAGTTTGGGAATCAGAGGCAGGGAATCAGAGGCGGGGAATCAGAGGCGGGGAATCAGAGGCAGGGAATCAGATGTGCGAAATCAAAGATGGAGAATCAGAGGCAGGGAATCAGAGGCGGGGAATCAGCGGTGGAGAATCAGACGCGGGGAATCAGAGGCGGGGAATCAGAGGCGGGGAATCAGAGGCATGGAATCAGATGTGCGGAATCAGAGATGTGGAATCAGAGGCCGGGAATCAGAGGCGGGGAATCAGAGGCGTGGAATCATAGGCCGGGAATCAGAGGCCGGGAATGAGAGGCCGGGAATCAGAGGTCGGGAATCAGAGGCCGGGAATCAGAGGTGGGGAATCAGAGGCCGGGAATCAGAGATGGGGAATCAGAGGCGGGGAATCAGCGGTGGTGAATCAGACGCGGGGATTCAGAGGTTGTAAATCAGAGATGGGGAATCAGAGGCGGGGAATCAGAGGCGGGGAAACAGAGGTGGGGAATCAGATATGGGGAATCAGAGGTGGGGAATAAGATGCGGAGAATCAGAGGCAGGGAATCAGATGCCGGGAATAAGAGGCCGGGAATCAGAGGTGGGGAATCAGAGTCCAGGAATCAGAGATGGGGATTCAGAGGCGGGGAATGAGATATTGGGAATCAGAGGCGGGGAATCAGAGGCGGGGAAACAAAGGCGGTGAATCAGAGATGGGGAATCAGAGGCGCGGAATCAGAGGCAGGGAATCAAACACGGGGAATCAGAGCTGGGGAATCAGAGTCGGGGAATCAGAGTTGGGGCATCAGAGGTGGGGAATTAGATATGGGGAAACAGAGGTGGGGAATCAGAGGCGGGGAAACAGAGGCGGGGAATCAGATATGGGGAATCAGAGGTGGGGAATCAGAGGCGGGGAAACAGAGGTGGGGAGTCAGATATGGGGAATCAGAGGTGGGGAATAAGAGGCGGAGAATCAGAGGCAGGGAATCAGATGCCGGGAATAAGAGGCCGGGAAACAGAGGTGGGGAATCAGAGTCCGGGAATCAGAGATGGGGATTCAGAGGCGGGGATTGAGATATTGGGAATCAGATATGGGGAATCAGAGGTGGCGAATCAAAGGCGGTGAATCAGAGATGGGGAATCAGAGGCGGGGAATCAGAGGCAGGGAATCAAACACGGGGAATCCGAGCTGGGGAATCAGAGTCGGGGAATCAGAGTTGGGGCATCAGAGGTGGGGAATTAGATATGGGGAAACAGAGGTGGGAATCAGAGGCGGGGAAACAGAGGCGGGGAATCAGATTTGGGGAATCAGAGGTGGGGAATCAGAGGCAGGGAATCAGATGTGCGGAATCAGAGATGGGGAATCAGAGGCAGGGAATCAGAATCAGAAGCGGGGAATCAGAGGCCGGGAATCAGAGGCCGGGAATCAGATGCCGGGAATAAGAGGCCGGGAAGCAGAGGTGGGGAATCAGAGTCCGGGAATCAGAGATGGGGATTCAGAGGCGGGGAATGAGATATGGGGAATCAGAGGCGGGGAATCAGAGGCGGGGAAACAGAGGTGGGGAATCAGATATGGGGAATCAGATATGGGGAATCAAAGGCGGTGAATCAGAGGATGGGGAATCAGAGGCGGGGATACAGAGGCGAGGAATCAGATATGGGGAATCAGAGGTGGGGAATCAGAGGTTGGGAATCAGAGGCAGGGAATCAGAGGCAGGGTAACAGAGGCGGGGAATCAGATATGTGGAATCAGAGGTGGCGAATCAAAGGCGGTGTATCAGAGATGGGGAATCAGAGGCGGGGAATCAGAGGCAGGGAATCAAACACGGGGAATCAGAGGCGGGGAATCAGAGCTGGTGAATCAGAGGCGGGGAATCAGAGTTGGGGAATCAGAGGCGGGGAATCAGAGGCAGGGAATCAGAGGCGGAGAATCAGAGGTTGGGAATCAGAGGCAGGGAATCAGAGGCAGGGATTCAGAGGCAGGGAATCAGAGGCGGGGAATCAGAGGTGGGGAATCAGAGGTTGGGAATCAGAGGCAGGGAATCAGAGGCGGGGAATCAGAGGCATGGAATCAGATGTGCGGAATCAGAGATGGGGAATCAGAGGCAGGGAATCAGAGGCGGGGAATCAGAGGCGTGGAATAAGAGTCCGGGAATGAGAGGCCGGGAATGAGAGGCCGGGAATGAGAGGCCGGGAATCAGAGGCCGGGAATCAGAGGTTGGGAATCATAGGCCGGGAATCAGAGATGCGGAATCAGATGCGGGGATTCAGAGGTTGTAAATCAGAGATGGGGAATCAGAGGCGGGGAATCAGAGGCGGGGAAACAGAGGTGGGGAATCAGATATGGGGAATCAGATATGGGGAATCAAAGGCGGTGAATCAGAGATGGGGAATCAGAGGCGGGGAATCAGAGGCGGGTAATCAGAGCTGGGGAATCAGAGGCGGGGAATCAGAGTTGGGGAATCAGATGCGGGGAATCAGATATGGGGAAACAGAGGTGGGGAATCAGAGGCGGGGAAACAGAGGCGGGGAATCAGATATGGGGAATCAGAGGTGGGGAATCAGAGGTTGGGAATCAGAGGCAGGGATTCAGAGGCGGGGAAACAGAGGCGGGGAATCAGATATGGGGAATCAGATGTGGCGAATCAAAGGCGGTGAATCAGAGATGGGGAATCAGAGGCGGGGAATCAGAGGCAGGGAATCAAACACGGGGAATCAGAGGCGGGGAATCAGAGGCGGGGAATCAGAGGCGGGGAATCAGATATGGGGAAACAGAGGCGGGGAATCAGAGGCGGGGAAACAGAGGCGGGGAATCAGATATGGGGAATCAGAGGTGGGGAATCAGAGTTTGGGAATAAGAGGCAGGGAATCAGAGGCGGGGAATCAGAGGCGGGGAATCAGAGGCAGGGAATCAGATGTGCGAAATCAAAGATGGAGAATCAGAGGCAGGGAATCAGAGGCGGGGAATCAGAGGCGGGGAATCAGAGTCCGGGAATCAGAGGCCGGGAATGAGAGGCCGGGAATCAGAAGCCGGTAATCAGAGGCCGGGAATCAGAGGTGGGGAATCAGATGCAGGGAATCAGAGATGGGGAATCAGAGTCGGGGAATCAGCGGTGGTGAAGCAGACGCGGGGATTCAGAGGTTGTAAATCAGAGATGGGGAATCAGAGGAGGGGAATCAGAGGCGGGGAAACAGAGTTGGGGAATCAGATATGGGGAATCAGAGGTGGGGAATAAAAGGCTGAGAATCAGAAGCAGGGAATCAGAGGCGGGGAATCAGAGGCCGGGAATCAGAAGCCAGGAATCAGAGGCCAGGAATCAGAGGTGGGGTATCAGAGGCCGGGAATCAGAGATGGGGAATGAGAGGTGGTGAATCAGAGATGGGGAGTCAGAGGAAGGGACTCAGAGGCGGGGAATCAGACGCGGGGAATCAGTGGCCGGGAATCAGAGCTGGGGAATCAGAGGCGGGGAATCAGACGCGGGGAATCAGTGGCCTGGAATCAGAGCTGGGGAATCAGAGGCGGGGAATCAGAGATGGGGAATCGGAGGCGGGGAATCAGAGATGGCAAATCAGAGATGGGGAATCAGAGGCGGGGAAACAGAGGCGTGGAGTCAGATTTGGGGAATCAGAGGTGGGGAATCAGAGGTGGTGAAATGAGAGATGGGGAATCAGAGGCGGGTAATCAGAGGCAGGGAATCAGACGCGGGGAATCAGAGGCTGGGAATCAGAGGCTGGGAATCAGAGCTGGGGAATCAGAGGTTGGGAATCAGAGGCCTGGAATCAGAGTTGGGGAATCAGAGGCGGGGAATCAGATATGGGGAAACAGAGGTGGGGAATCAGAGGCGGGGAAACAGAGGCGGGGAATCAGATATGGGGAATCAGAGGTGGGGAATCAGAGGTTGGGAATCAGAGGCAGGGATTCAGAGGCGGGGAAACAGAGGCGGGGAATCAGATATGGGGAATCAGATGTGGCGAATCAAAGGCGGTGAATCAGAGATGGGGAATCAGAGGCGGGGAATCAGAGGCAGGGAATCAAACACGGGGAATCAGAGGCGGGGAATCAGAGGCGGGGAATCAGAGGCGGGGAATCAGATATGGGGAAACAGAGGCGGGGAATCAGAGGCGGGGAAACAGAGGCGGGGAATCAGATATGGGGAATCAGAGGTGGGGAATCAGAGTTTGGGAATCAGAGGCAGGGAATCAGAGGCGGGGAATCAGAGGCGGGGAATCAGAGGCAGGGAATCAGATGTGCGAAATCAAAGATGGAGAATCAGAGGCAGGGAATCAGAGGCGGGGAATCAGAGGCGGGGAATCAGAGTCCGGGAATCAGAGGCCGGGAATGAGAGGCCGGGAATCAGAAGCCGGTAATCAGAGGCCGGGAATCAGAGGTGGGGAATCAGATGCAGGGAATCAGAGATGGGGAATCAGAGTCGGGGAATCAGCGGTGGTGAAGCAGACGCGGGGATTCAGAGGTTGTAAATCAGAGATGGGGAATCAGAGGAGGGGAATCAGAGGCGGGGAAACAGAGTTGGGGAATCAGATATGGGGAATCAGAGGTGGGGAATAAAAGGCTGAGAATCAGAAGCAGGGAATCAGAGGCGGGGAATCAGAGGCCGGGAATCAGAAGCCAGGAATCAGAGGCCAGGAATCAGAGGTGGGGTATCAGAGGCCGGGAATCAGAGATGGGGAATGAGAGGTGGTGAATCAGAGATGGGGAGTCAGAGGAAGGGACTCAGAGGCGGGGAATCAGACGCGGGGAATCAGTGGCCGGGAATCAGAGCTGGGGAATCAGAGGCGGGGAATCAGACGCGGGGAATCAGTGGCCTGGAATCAGAGCTGGGGAATCAGAGGCGGGGAATCAGAGATGGGGAATCGGAGGCGGGGAATCAGAGATGGCAAATCAGAGATGGGGAATCAGAGGCGGGGAAACAGAGGCGTGGAGTCAGATTTGGGGAATCAGAGGTGGGGAATCAGAGGTGGTGAAATGAGAGATGGGGAATCAGAGGCGGGTAATCAGAGGCAGGGAATCAGACGCGGGGAATCAGAGGCTGGGAATCAGAGGCTGGGAATCAGAGCTGGGGAATCAGAGGTTGGGAATCAGAGGCCTGGAATCAGAGTTGGGGAATCAGAGGCGGGGAATCAGATATGTGGAAACAGAGGTGGGGAATCAGAGGCGGGGAAACAGAGGCGGGGAATCAGATATGGGGAATCAGAGGTGGGGAATCAGAGGTTGGGAATCAGATGCGGGGAATCAGAGGCAGGAAATCATAGGCAGGGAATCAGAGGCGGGGAATCAGAGGCGGAGAATCAGAGGCCGGGAATCAGAGGCGGGGAATCAGAGTTGGGGCATCAGAGGTGGGGAATTAGATATGGGGAAACAGAGGCGGGGAATCAGAGCCGGGGAAACAGAGCGGGGAATCAGATATGGGGAATCAGAGGTGGGGAATCAGAGGCAGGGAATCAGATGTCGGGAATCAGAGGCCGGGAATGAGAGGCCGGGAATCAGAGGTCGGGAATCAGAGGCCGGGAATCAGAGGTGGGGAATCAGAGGCCGGGAATCAGAGATGGGGAATCAGAGGCGGGGAATCAGCGGTGGTGAATCAGACGCGGGGATTCAGAGGTTGTAAATCAGAGATGGGGAATCAGAGGCGGGGAATCAGAGGCGGGGAAACAGAGGTGGGGAATCAGATATGGGGAATCAGAGGTGGGGAATAAGATGCGGAGAATCAGAGGCAGGGAATCAGATGCCGGGAATAAGAGGCCGGGAATCAGAGGTGGGGAATCAGAGTCCAGGAATCAGAGATGGGGATTCAGAGGCGGGGAATGAGATATTGGGAATCAGAGGCGGGGAATCAGAGGCGGGGAAACAAAGGCGGTGAATCAGAGATGGGGAATCAGAGGCGCGGAATCAGAGGCAGGGAATCAAACACGGGGAATCAGAGCTGGGGAATCAGAGTCGGGGAATCAGAGTTGGGGCATCAGAGGTGGGGAATTAGATATGGGGAAACAGAGGTGGGGAATCAGAGGCGGGGAAACAGAGGCGGGGAATCAGATATGGGGAATCAGAGGTGGGGAATCAGAGGCGGGGAAACAGAGGTGGGGAGTCAGATATGGGGAATCAGAGGTGGGGAATAAGAGGCGGAGAATCAGAGGCAGGGAATCAGATGCCGGGAATAAGAGGCCGGGAAACAGAGGTGGGGAATCAGAGTCCGGGAATCAGAGATGGGGATTCAGAGGCGGGGATTGAGATATTGGGAATCAGATATGGGGAATCAGAGGTGGCGAATCAAAGGCGGTGAATCAGAGATGGGGAATCAGAGGCGGGGAATCAGAGGCAGGGAATCAAACACGGGGAATCCGAGCTGGGGAATCAGAGTCGGGGAATCAGAGTTGGGGCATCAGAGGTGGGGAATTAGATATGGGGAAACAGAGGTGGGAATCAGAGGCGGGGAAACAGAGGCGGGGAATCAGATTTGGGGAATCAGAGGTGGGGAATCAGAGGCAGGGAATCAGATGTGCGGAATCAGAGATGGGGAATCAGAGGCAGGGAATCAGAATCAGAAGCGGGGAATCAGAGGCCGGGAATCAGAGGCCGGGAATCAGATGCCGGGAATAAGAGGCCGGGAAGCAGAGGTGGGGAATCAGAGTCCGGGAATCAGAGATGGGGATTCAGAGGCGGGGAATGAGATATGGGGAATCAGAGGCGGGGAATCAGAGGCGGGGAAACAGAGGTGGGGAATCAGATATGGGGAATCAGATATGGGGAATCAAAGGCGGTGAATCAGAGGATGGGGAATCAGAGGCGGGGATACAGAGGCGAGGAATCAGATATGGGGAATCAGAGGTGGGGAATCAGAGGTTGGGAATCAGAGGCAGGGAATCAGAGGCAGGGTAACAGAGGCGGGGAATCAGATATGTGGAATCAGAGGTGGCGAATCAAAGGCGGTGTATCAGAGATGGGGAATCAGAGGCGGGGAATCAGAGGCAGGGAATCAAACACGGGGAATCAGAGGCGGGGAATCAGAGCTGGTGAATCAGAGGCGGGGAATCAGAGTTGGGGAATCAGAGGCGGGGAATCAGAGGCAGGGAATCAGAGGCGGAGAATCAGAGGTTGGGAATCAGAGGCAGGGAATCAGAGGCAGGGATTCAGAGGCAGGGAATCAGAGGCGGGGAATCAGAGGTGGGGAATCAGAGGTTGGGAATCAGAGGCAGGGAATCAGAGGCGGGGAATCAGAGGCATGGAATCAGATGTGCGGAATCAGAGATGGGGAATCAGAGGCAGGGAATCAGAGGCGGGGAATCAGAGGCGTGGAATAAGAGTCCGGGAATGAGAGGCCGGGAATGAGAGGCCGGGAATGAGAGGCCGGGAATGAGAGGCCGGGAATCAGAGGCCGGGAATCAGAGGTTGGGAATCATAGGCCGGGAATCAGAGATGCGGAATCAGATGCGGGGATTCAGAGGTTGTAAATCAGAGATGGGGAATCAGAGGCGGGGAATCAGAGGCGGGGAAACAGAGGTGGGGAATCAGATATGGGGAATCAGATATGGGGAATCAAAGGCGGTGAATCAGAGATGGGGAATCAGAGGCGGGGAATCAGAGGCGGGTAATCAGAGCTGGGGAATCAGAGGCGGGGAATCAGAGTTGGGGAATCAGATGCGGGGAATCAGATATGGGGAAACAGAGGTGGGGAATCAGAGGCGGGGAAACAGAGGCGGGGAATCAGATATGGGGAATCAGAGGTGGGGAATCAGAGGTTGGGAATCAGAGGCAGGGATTCAGAGGCGGGGAAACAGAGGCGGGGAATCAGATATGGGGAATCAGATGTGGCGAATCAAAGGCGGTGAATCAGAGATGGGGAATCAGAGGCGGGGAATCAGAGGCAGGGAATCAAACACGGGGAATCAGAGGCGGGGAATCAGAGGCGGGGAATCAGAGGCGGGGAATCAGATATGGGGAAACAGAGGCGGGGAATCAGAGGCGGGGAAACAGAGGCGGGGAATCAGATATGGGGAATCAGAGGTGGGGAATCAGAGTTTGGGAATCAGAGGCAGGGAATCAGAGGCGGGGAATCAGAGGCGGGGAATCAGAGGCAGGGAATCAGATGTGCGAAATCAAAGATGGAGAATCAGAGGCAGGGAATCAGAGGCGGGGAATCAGAGGCGGGGAATCAGAGTCCGGGAATCAGAGGCCGGGAATGAGAGGCCGGGAATCAGAAGCCGGTAATCAGAGGCCGGGAATCAGAGGTGGGGAATCAGATGCAGGGAATCAGAGATGGGGAATCGGAGTCGGGGAATCAGCGGTGGTGAAGCAGACGCGGGGATTCAGAGGTTGTAAATCAGAGATGGGGAATCAGAGGAGGGGAATCAGAGGCGGGGAAACAGAGTTGGGGAATCAGATATGGGGAATCAGAGGTGGGGAATAAAAGGCTGAGAATCAGAAGCAGGGAATCAGAGGCGGGGAATCAGAGGCCGGGAATCAGAAGCCAGGAATCAGAGGCCAGGAATCAGAGGTGGGGTATCAGAGGCCGGGAATCAGAGATGGGGAATGAGAGGTGGTGAATCAGAGATGGGGAGTCAGAGGAAGGGACTCAGAGGCGGGGAATCAGACGCGGGGAATCAGTGGCCGGGAATCAGAGCTGGGGAATCAGAGGCGGGGAATCAGACGCGGGGAATCAGTGGCCTGGAATCAGAGCTGGGGAATCAGAGGCGGGGAATCAGAGATGGGGAATCGGAGGCGGGGAATCAGAGATGGCAAATCAGAGATGGGGAATCAGAGGCGGGGAAACAGAGGCGTGGAGTCAGATTTGGGGAATCAGAGGTGGGGAATCAGAGGTGGTGAAATGAGAGATGGGGAATCAGAGGCGGGTAATCAGAGGCAGGGAATCAGACGCGGGGAATCAGAGGCTGGGAATCAGAGGCTGGGAATCAGAGCTGGGGAATCAGAGGTTGGGAATCAGAGGCCTGGAATCAGAGTTGGGGAATCAGAGGCGGGGAATCAGATATGGGGAAACAGAGGTGGGGAATCAGAGGCGGGGAAACAGAGGCGGGGAATCAGATATGGGGAATCAGAGGTGGGGAATCAGAGGTTGGGAATCAGAGGCAGGGATTCAGAGGCGGGGAAACAGAGGCGGGGAATCAGATATGGGGAATCAGATGTGGCGAATCAAAGGCGGTGAATCAGAGATGGGGAATCAGAGGCGGGGAATCAGAGGCAGGGAATCAAACACGGGGAATCAGAGGCGGGGAATCAGAGGCGGGGAATCAGAGGCGGGGAATCAGATATGGGGAAACAGAGGCGGGGAATCAGAGGCGGGGAAACAGAGGCGGGGAATCAGATATGGGGAATCAGAGGTGGGGAATCAGAGTTTGGGAATCAGAGGCAGGGAATCAGAGGCGGGGAATCAGAGGCGGGGAATCAGAGGCAGGGAATCAGATGTGCGAAATCAAAGATGGAGAATCAGAGGCAGGGAATCAGAGGCGGGGAATCAGCGGTGGTGAATCAGACGCGGGGAATCAGAGGCGGGGAATCAGAGGCGGGGAATCAGAGGCATGGAATCAGATGTGCGGAATCAGAGATGTGGAATCAGAGGCCGGGAATCAGAGGCGGGGAATCAGAGGCGTGGAATCATAGGCCGGGAATCAGAGGCCGGGAATGAGAGGCCGGGAATCAGAGGTCGGGAATCAGAGGCCGGGAATCAGAGGTGGGGAATCAGAGGCCGGGAATCAGAGATGGGGAATCAGAGGCGGGGAATCAGCGGTGGTGAATCAGACGCGGGGATTCAGAGGTTGTAAATCAGAGATGGGGAATCAGAGGCGGGGAATCAGAGGCGGGGAAACAGAGGTGGGGAATCAGATATGGGGAATCAGAGGTGGGGAATAAGATGCGGAGAATCAGAGGCAGGGAATCAGATGCCGGGAATAAGAGGCCGGGAATCAGAGGTGGGGAATCAGAGTCCAGGAATCAGAGATGGGGATTCAGAGGCGGGGAATGAGATATTGGGAATCAGAGGCGGGGAATCAGAGGCGGGGAAACAAAGGCGGTGAATCAGAGATGGGGAATCAGAGGCGCGGAATCAGAGGCAGGGAATCAAACACGGGGAATCAGAGCTGGGGAATCAGAGTCGGGGAATCAGAGTTGGGGCATCAGAGGTGGGGAATTAGATATGGGGAAACAGAGGTGGGGAATCAGAGGCGGGGAAACAGAGGCGGGGAATCAGATATGGGGAATCAGAGGTGGGGAATCAGAGGCGGGGAAACAGAGGTGGGGAGTCAGATATGGGGAATCAGAGGTGGGGAATAAGAGGCGGGGAATCAGAGGCAGGGAATCAGATGTGCGAAATCAAAGATGGAGAATCAGAGGCAGGGAATCAGAGGCGGGGAATCAGAGGCGGGGAATCAGAGTCCGGGAATCAGAGGCCGGGAATGAGAGGCCGGGAATCAGAAGCCGGTAATCAGAGGCCGGGAATCAGAGGTGGGGAATCAGATGCAGGGAATCAGAGATGGGGAATCAGAGGCGGGGAATCAGCGGTGGTGAAGCAGACGCGGGGATTCAGAGGTTGTAAATCAGAGATGGGGAATCAGAGGAGGGGAATCAGAGGCGGGGAAACAGAGTTGGGGAATCAGATATGGGGAATCAGAGGTGGGGAATAAAAGGCTGAGAATCAGAAGCAGGGAATCAGAGGCGGGGAATCAGAGGCCGGGAATCAGAAGCCAGGAATCAGAGGCCGGGAATCAGAGGTGGGGTATCAGAGGCCGGGAATCAGAGATGGGGAATGAGAGGTGGTGAATCAGAGATGGGGAGTCAGAGGAAGGGACTCAGAGGCGGGGAATCAGACGCGGGAAATCAGTGGCCGGGAATCAGAGCTGGGGAATCAGAGGCGGGGAATCAGACGCGGGGAATCAGTGGCCTGGAATCAGAGCTGGGGAATCAGAGGCGGGGAATCAGAGATGGGGAATCGGAGGCGGGGAATCAGAGATGGCAAATCAGAGATGGGGAATCAGAGGCGGGGAAACAGAGGCGGGGAGTCAGATTTGGGGAATCAGAGGTGGGGAATCAGAGGTGGTGAAATGAGAGATGGGGAATCAGAGGCGGGTAATCAGAGGCAGGGAATCAGACGCGGGGAATCAGAGGCTGGGAATCAGAGGCTGGGAATCAGAGCTGGGGAATCAGAGGTTGGGAATCAGAGGCCTGGAATCAGAGTTGGGGAATCAGAGGCGGGGAATCAGATATGTGGAAACAGAGGTGGGGAATCAGAGGCGGGGAAACAGAGGCGGGGAATCAGATATGGGGAATCAGAGGTGGGGAATCAGAGGTTGGGAATCAGATGCGGGGAATCAGAGGCAGGAAATCATAGGCAGGGAATCAGAGGCGGGGAATCAGAGGCGGAGAATCAGAGGCCGGGAATCAGAGGCGGGGAATCAGAGTTGGGGCATCAGAGGTGGGGAATTAGATATGGGGAAACAGAGGCGGGGAATCAGAGGCGGGGAAACAGAGCGGGGAATCAGATATGGGGAATCAGAGGTGGGGAATCAGAGGCAGGGAATCAGATGTGCGGAATCAGAGATGGGGAATCAGAGGCAGGGAATCAGAATCAGAAGCAGGGAATCAGAGGCCGGGAATCAGAGGCCGGGAATCAGATGCCGGGAAT
Source organism: Narcine bancroftii (assembly GCF_036971445.1). NCBI lineage: Eukaryota > Metazoa > Chordata > Chondrichthyes > Torpediniformes > Narcinidae > Narcine > Narcine bancroftii. The sequence goes on from NC_091474.1 coordinate 59,453,314, forward strand.
AAGAGGACGGGAATCAGAGGTGGGGAATCAGAGTCCGGGAATCAGAGATGGGATTCAGAGGCGGGGAATCGGAGGCGGGGAAACAGAGGTGGGGAATCAGATATGGGGAATCAGTGGTGGCGAATCAAAGGCGGTAAATCAGAGATGGGGAATCAGAGGCGGGGAATCAGAGGCAGGGAATCAAACACGGGGAATCAGAGGCGGGGAATCAGAGCTGGGGAATCAGAGGCGGGGAATCAGAGTTGGGGAATCAGAGTCGGGGAATCAGATATGGGGAAACAGAGGTGGGGAATCAGAGGCGGGGATACAGAGGCGGGGAATCAGATATGGGGAATCAGAGGTGGGGAATCAGAGGTTGGGAATCAGAGGCAGGGAATCAGAGGCGGGGAAACAGAGGTTGGGAATCAGAGGCAGGTAATCAGAGGCGGGGAAACAAAGGCGGGGAATCAGATATGGGGAATCAGAGGTGGCGAATCAAAGGTGTTGAATCAGAGATGGGGAATCAGAGGCGGTGAATCAGAGGCAGGGAATCAAACACGGGGAATCAGAGGTGGGGAATCAGACCTGGGGAATCAGAGGCGGGGAATCAGAGTTGGGGAATCAGAGGCGAGGAATCAGAGGCGGGGAAACAGAGGCGGGGAATCAGATATGGGGAATCAGAGGTGGGGAATCAGAGGTTGGGAATCAGAGGCAGGGAATCAGAGGCGGGGAATCAGAGGCGGCGAATCAGATGCATGGAATCAGATGTGCGGAATCAGAGATGGGGAATCAGAGGCAGGGAATCAGAGGCGGGGAATCAGAGGCGTGGAATCAGAGGCCGGTATTCAGAGGCCGGGAATGAGAGGCCGGGAATCAGAGGCCGGGAATCAGAGGCCGGGAATCAGAGGTGGGATATCAGAGGCCAGGAATCAGAGATGGGGAATCAGAGGCGGGGAATCAGTGGTGGTGAATCAGACGCGGGGATTCAGAGGTTGTAAATCAGTGATGGGGAATCAGAGACGGGGAATCAGAGGCGGGGAAACAGAGGTGGGGAGTCAGATATGGGGAATCAGAGGTGGGGAATAAGAGGTGGAGAATCAGAGGCAGGGAATCAGAGGCGGGGAATCAGAGGCCGGGAATCAGAAGCCAGGAATCAGAGGCCGGGAATCAGAGATGGGGATTCAGAGGCGGGGAATGAGATATTGGGAATCAGAGGCGGGGAATCAGAGGCGGGGAAACAGAGGTGGGGAATCAGATTTGGGGAATCAGAGGTGGCGAATAAAAGGCGGTGAATCAGAGATGGGGAATCAGAGGCGGGGAATCAGAGGCAGGGAATCAAACACGGGGAATCAGAGGCGGGGAATCAGAGCTGGGGAATCAGAGGCGGGGAATCAGAGGTGGGGAATCAGAGGCCGGGAATCAGAGATGGGGAATCAGAGGCGGGGAATCAGCGGTGGTGAATCAGACGCGGGGATTCAGAGGTTGTAAATCAGAGATGGGGAATCAGAGGCGGGGAATCAGAGGCGGGGAAACAGAGGTGGGGAATCAGATATGGGGAATCAGAGGTGGGGAATAAGATGCGGAGAATCAGAGGCAGGGAATCAGATGCCGGGAATAAGAGGCCGGGAATCAGAGGTGGGGAATCAGAGTCCAGGAATCAGAGATGGGGATTCAGAGGCGGGGAATGAGATATTGGGAATCAGAGGCGGGGAATCAGAGGCGGGGAAACAAAGGCAGTGAATCAGAGATGGGGAATCAGAGGCGCGGAATCAGAGGCAGGGAATCAAACACGGGGAATCAGAGCTGGGGAATCAGAGTCGGGGAATCAGAGTTGGGGCATCAGAGGTGGGGAATTAGATATGGGGAAACAGAGGTGGGGAATCAGAGGCGGGGAAACAGAGTCGGGGAATCAGATATGGGGAATCAGAGGTGGGGAATCAGAGGCAGGGAATCAGATGTGCGGAATCAGAGGTGGGGAATCAGAGGCGGGGAAACAGATGTGGGGAGTCAGATATGGGGAATCAGAGGTGGGGAATAAGAGGCGGAGAATCAGAGGCAGGGAATCAGATGCCGGGAGTAAGAGGCCGGGAAACAGAGGTGGGGAATCAGAGTCCGGGAATCAGAGATGGGGATTCAGAGGCGGGGATTGAGATATTGGGAATCAGATATGGGGAATCAGAGGTGGCGAATCAAAGGCGGTGAATCAGAGATGGGGAATCAGAGGCGGGGAATCAGAGGCAGGGAATCAAACACGGGGAATCAGAGCTGGGGAATCAAAGTCGGGGAATCAGAGTTGGGGCATAAGAGGTGGGGAATTAGATATGGGGAAACAGAGGTGGGGAATCAGAGGCGGGGAAACAGAGGCGGGGAATCAGATATGGGGAATCAGAGGTGGGGAATCAGAGGCAGGGAATCAGATGTGCGGAATCAGAGATGGGGAATCAGAGGCAGGGAATCAGAATCAGAAGCGGGGAATCAGAGGCCGGGAATCAGAGGCCGGGTATCAGATGCCGGGAATAAGAGGCCGGGAATCAGAGATGGGGATTCAGAGGCGAGGAATGAGATATGGGGAATCAGAGGCGGGGAATCAGAGGCGGGGAAACAGAGGTGGGGAATCAGATATGGGGAATCAGATATGGGGAATCAAAGGCGGTGAATCAGAGATGGGGAATCAGAGGCGGGGAATCAGAGGCGGGGAATCAGAGCTGGGGAATCAGAGGCGGGGAATCAGAGTTAGGGAATCAGAGGCGGGGAATCAGATATGTGGAAACAGAGGTGGGGAATCAGAGGCGGGGAAACAGAGGCGGGGAATCAGATATGGGGAATCAGAGGTGGAGAATCAAAGGCGGTGAATCAGAGATGGGGAATCAGAGGCGGGGAATCAGAGGCAGCGAATCAAACGCGGGGAATCAGAGGCGGGGAATCAGAGCTGGGGAATCAGAGGCGGGGAATCAAAGTTGGGGAATCAGAGGCGGGGAATCAGAGGCGGGGAAACAGAGGCGGTGAATCAGATATGGGGAATCAGAGGTGGGGAATCAGAGGTTGGGAATCAGAGGCAGGGAATCAGAGGCGGGGAATCAGAGTCCGGGAATCAGAGATGGGGATTCAGAGGCGGGGAATGAGATATGGTGAATCAGAGGCGGGGAATCAGAGGCGGGGAAACAGAGGTGGGGAATCAGATATGGGGAATCAGATATGGGGAATCAAAGGCGGTGAATCAGAGATGGGGAATCAGAGGCGGGGAATCAGAGGCGGGGAATCGGAGCTGGGGAATCAGAGGCGGGGAATCAGAGTTGGGGAATCAGAGGAGGGGAATCAGATATGGGGAAACAGAGGTGGGGAATCAGAGGCGGGGAAACAGAGGCGGGGAATCAGATATGGGGAATCAGAGGTGGGGAATCAGAGTCCAGGAATCAGAGATGGGGATTCAGAGGCGGGGAATGAGATATGGGGAATCAGAGGCGGGGAATCAGAGGCGGGGAAACAGAGGTGGGGAATCAGATATGGGGAATCTGATATGGGGAATCAAAGGCGGTGAATCAGAGATGGGGAATCAGAGGCGGGGAATCAGAGGCGGGGTATCAGAGCTGGGGAATCAGAGGCGGGGAATCAGAGTTGGGGAATCAGAGGCGGGGAATCAGATATGGGGAAACAGAGGTGGGGAATCAGAGGTGGGGAAACAGAGGCGGGGAATCAGATATGGGGAATCAGAGGTGGGGAATCAGAGGTTGGGAATCAGAGGCAGGGAATCAGAGGCGGGGAAACAGAGGCGGGGAATCAGATATGGGGAATCAGAGGTGGCGAATCAAAGGCGGTGAATCAGAGATGGGGAATCAGAGGCGGGGAATCAGAGACAGGGAATCAAACACGGGGAATCAGAGGCGGGGAATCAGAGCTGGGGAATCAGAGGCGGGGAATCAGAGTTGGGGAATCAGAGGCGGGGAATCAGAGGTGGGGAAACAGAGGCGGGGAATCAGATATGGGGAATCAGAGGTCGGGAATCAGAGGTTGGGAATCAGAGGCAGGGAATCAGAGGCGGGGAATCAGAGGCGGGGAATCAGAGGCAGGGAATCAGATGTGCGGAATCAGAGATGGGGAATCAAAGGCGGGGAATCAGAGTTGGGGCATCAGAGGTGGGGAATTAGATATGGGGAAACAGAGGCGGGGAATCAGAGGCGGGGAAACAGAGGCGGGGAATCAGATATGGGGAATCAGAGGTGGGGAATCAGAGGCAGGGAATCAGATGTGCGGAATCAGAGATGGGGAATCAGAGGCAGGGAATCAGAATCAGAAGCGGGGAATCAGAGGCCGGGAATCAGAGGCCGGGAATCAGATGCCGGGAATAAGAGGCCGGGAATCAGCGGTGGGGAATCAGAGTCCGGGAATCAGAGATGGGGATTCAGAGGCGGGGAATGAGATATGGGGAATCAGAGGCGGGGAATCAGAGGCGGAGAAACAGAGGTGGGGAATCAGATATAGGGAATCAGAGGTGGCGAATCAAAGGCGGTGAATCAGAGATGGGGAATCAGAGGCGGGGAATCAGAGGCGGGGAATCAGAGGTGGGGAATCAGAGGTTGGGAATCAGAGGCAGGGAATCAGAGGCGGGGAATCAGAGGCGGGGAATCAGAGGCATGGAATCAGATGTGCGGAATCAGAGATGTGGAATCAGAGGCAGGGAATCAGAGGCGGGGAATCAGAGGCGTGGAATCATAGGCCGGGAATCAGAGGCCGGGAATGAGAGGCCGGGAATCAGAGGTCGGGAATCAGAGGCCGGGAATCAGAGGTGGGGAATCAGAGGCCGGGAATCAGAGATGGGGAATCAGAGGCGGGGAATCAGCGGTGGTGAATCAGACGTGGGGATTCAGAGGTTGTAAATCAGAGATGGGGAATCAGAGGCGGGAAATCAGAGGCGGGGAAACAGAGGTGGGGAATCAGATATGGGGAATCAGAGGTGGGGAATAAGATGCGGAGAATCAGAGGCAGGGAATCAGATGCCGGGAATAAGAGGCCGGGAATCAGAGGTGGGGAATCAGAGTCCAGGAATCAGAGATGGGGATTCAGAGGCGGGGAATGAGATATTGGGAATCAGAGGCGGGGAATCAGAGGCGGGGAAACAAAGGCGGTGAATCAGAGATGGGGAATCAGAGGCGCGGAATCAGAGGCAGGGAATCAAACACGGGGAATCAGAGCTGGGGAATCAGAGTCGGGGAATCAGAGTTGGGGCATCAGAGGTGGGGAATTAGATATGGGGAAAAAGAGGTGGGGAATCAGAGGCGGGGAAACAGAGGCGGGGAATCAGATATGGGGAATCAGAGGTGGGGAATCAGAGGCGGGGAAACAGAGGTGGGGAGTCAGATATGGGGAATCAGAGGTGGGGAATAAGAGGCGGAGAATCAGAGGCAGGGAATCAGATGCCGGGAATAAGAGGCCGGGAAACAGAGGTGGGGAATCAGAGTCCGGGAATCAGAGATGGGGATTCAGAGGCGGGGATTGAGATATTGGGAATCAGATATGGGGAATCAGAGGTGGCGAATCAAAGGCGGTGAATCAGAGGTGGGGAATCAGAGGCGGGGAAACAGAGGCGGGGAATCAGATATGGGGAATCAGAGGTGGAGAATCAAAGGCGGTGAATCAGAGATGGGGAATCAGAGGCGGGGAATCAGAGGCAGCGAATCAAACGCGGGGAATCAGAGGCGGGGAATCAGAGCTGGGGAATCAGAGGCGGGGAATCAAAGTTGGGGAATCAGAGGCGGGGAATCAGAGGCGGGGAAACAGAGGCGGTGAATCAGATATGGGGAATCAGAGGTGGGGAATCAGAGGTTGGGAATCAGAGGCAGGGAATCAGAGGCGGGGAATCAGAGTCCGGGAATCAGAGATGGGGATTCAGAGGCGGGGAATGAGATATGGTGAATCAGAGGCGGGGAATCAGAGGCGGGGAAACAGAGGTGGGGAATCAGATATGGGGAATCAGATATGGGGAATCAAAGGCGGTGAATCAGAGATGGGGAATCAGAGGCGGGGAATCAGAGGCGGGGAATCGGAGCTGGGGAATCAGAGGCGGGGAATCAGAGTTGGGGAATCAGAGGAGGGGAATCAGATATGGGGAAACAGAGGTGGGGAATCAGAGGCGGGGAAACAGAGGCGGGGAATCAGATATGGGGAATCAGAGGTGGGGAATCAGAGTCCAGGAATCAGAGATGGGGATTTAGAGGCGGGGAATGAGATATGGGGAATCAGAGGCGGGGAATCAGAGGCGGGGAAACAGAGGTGGGGAATCAGATATGGGGAATCTGATATGGGGAATCAAAGGCGGTGAATCAGAGATGGGGAATCAGAGGCGGGGAATCAGAGGCGGGGTATCAGAGCTGGGGAATCAGAGGCGGGGAATCAGAGTTGGGGAATCAGAGGCGGGGAATCAGATATGGGGAAACAGAGGTGGGGAATCAGAGGTGGGGAAACAGAGGCGGGGAATCAGATATGGGGAATCAGAGGTGGGGAATCAGAGGTTGGGAATCAGAGGCAGGGAATCAGAGGCGGGGAAACAGAGGCGGGGAATCAGATATGGGGAATCAGAGGTGGCGAATCAAAGGCGGTGAATCAGAGATGGGGAATCAGAGGCGGGGAATCAGAGACAGGGAATCAAACACGGGGAATCAGAGGCGGGGAATCAGAGCTGGGGAATCAGAGGCGGGGAATCAGAGTTGGGGAATCAGAGGCGGGGAATCAGAGGCGGGGAAACAGAGGCGGGGAATCAGATATGGGGAATCAGAGGTCGGGAATCAGAGGTTGGGAATCAGAGGCAGGGAATCAGAGGCGGGGAATCAGAGGCGGGGAATCAGAGGCAGGGAATCAGATGTGCGGAATCAGAGATGGGGAATCAAAGGCGGGGAATCAGAGTTGGGGCATCAGAGGTGGGGAATTAGATATGGGGAAACAGAGGCGGGGAATCAGAGGCGGGGAAACAGAGGCGGGGAATCAGATATGGGGAATCAGAGGTGGGGAATCAGAGGCAGGGAATCAGATGTGCGGAATCAGAGATGGGGAATCAGAGCAGGGAATCAGAATCAGAAGCGGGGAATCAGAGGCCGGGAATCAGAGGCCGGGAATCAGATGCCGGGAATAAGAGGCCGGGAATCAGCGGTGGGGAATCAGAGGCGGGGAAACAGAGGCGGGGAATCAGATATGGGGAATCAGAGGTCGGGAATCAGAGGTTGGGAATCAGAGGCGGGGAATCAGAGGCGGGGAATCAGAGGTGGGGAATCAGAGGTCGGGAATCAGAGGTTGGGAATCAGAGGCGGGGAATCAGAGGCGTGGAATCATAGGCCGGGAATCAGAGGCCGGGAATGAGAGGCCGGGAATCAGAGGTCGGGAATCAGAGGCCGGGAATCAGAGGTGGGGAATCAGAGGCCGGGAATCAGAGATGGGGAATCAGAGGCGGGGAATCAGCGGTGGTGAATCAGACGCGGGGAATCAGAGGCGGGGAATCAGAGGCGGGGAATCAGAGGCATGGAATCAGATGTGCGGAATCAGAGATGTGGAATCAGAGGCCGGGAATCAGAGGCGGGGAATCAGAGGCGTGGAATCATAGGCCGGGAATCAGAGGCCGGGAATGAGAGGCCGGGAATCAGAGGTGGGGAATCAGATATGGGGAATCAGAGGTGGGGAATAAGATGCGGAGAATCAGAGGCAGGGAATCAGATGCCGGGAATAAGAGGCCGGGAATCAGAGGTGGGGAATCAGAGTCCAGGAATCAGAGATGGGGATTCAGAGGCGGGGAATGAGATATTGGGAATCAGAGGCGGGGAATCAGAGGCGGGGAAACAAAGGCGGTGAATCAGAGATGGGGAATCAGAGGCGCGGAATCAGAGGCAGGGAATCAAACACGGGGAATCAGAGCTGGGGAATCAGAGTCGGGGAATCAGAGTTGGGGCATCAGAGGTGGGGAATTAGATATGGGGAAAAAGAGGTGGGGAATCAGAGGCGGGGAAACAGAGGCGGGGAATCAGATATGGGGAATCAGAGGTGGGGAATCAGAGGCGGGGAAACAGAGGTGGGGAGTCAGATATGGGGAATCAGAGGTGGGGAATAAGAGGCGGAGAATCAGAGGCAGGGAATCAGATGCCGGGAATAAGAGGCCGGGAAACAGAGGTGGGGAATCAGAGTCCGGGAATCAGAGATGGGGATTCAGAGGCGGGGATTGAGATATTGGGAATCAGATATGGGGAATCAGAGGTGGCGAATCAAAGGCGGTGAATCAGAGGTGGGGAATCAGAGGCGGGGAAACAGAGGCGGGGAATCAGATATGGGGAATCAGAGGTGGAGAATCAAAGGCGGTGAATCAGAGATGGGGAATCAGAGGCGGGGAATCAGAGGCAGCGAATCAAACGCGGGGAATCAGAGGCGGGGAATCAGAGCTGGGGAATCAGAGGCGGGGAATCAAAGTTGGGGAATCAGAGGCGGGGAATCAGAGGCGGGGAAACAGAGGCGGTGAATCAGATATGGGGAATCAGAGGTGGGGAATCAGAGGTTGGGAATCAGAGGCAGGGAATCAGAGGCGGGGAATCAGAGTCCGGGAATCAGAGATGGGGATTCAGAGGCGGGGAATGAGATATGGTGAATCAGAGGCGGGGAATCAGAGGCGGGGAAACAGAGGTGGGGAATCAGATATGGGGAATCAGATATGGGGAATCAAAGGCGGTGAATCAGAGATGGGGAATCAGAGGCGGGGAATCAGAGGCGGGGAATCGGAGCTGGGGAATCAGAGGCGGGGAATCAGAGTTGGGGAATCAGAGGAGGGGAATCAGATATGGGGAAACAGAGGTGGGGAATCAGAGGCGGGGAAACAGAGGCGGGGAATCAGATATGGGGAATCAGAGGTGGGGAATCAGAGTCCAGGAATCAGAGATGGGGATTTAGAGGCGGGGAATGAGATATGGGGAATCAGAGGCGGGGAATCAGAGGCGGGGAAACAGAGGTGGGGAATCAGATATGGGGAATCTGATATGGGGAATCAAAGGCGGTGAATCAGAGATGGGGAATCAGAGGCGGGGAATCAGAGGCGGGGTATCAGAGCTGGGGAATCAGAGGCGGGGAATCAGAGTTGGGGAATCAGAGGCGGGGAATCAGATATGGGGAAACAGAGGTGGGGAATCAGAGGTGGGGAAACAGAGGCGGGGAATCAGATATGGGGAATCAGAGGTGGGGAATCAGAGGTTGGGAATCAGAGGCAGGGAATCAGAGGCGGGGAAACAGAGGCGGGGAATCAGATATGGGGAATCAGAGGTGGCGAATCAAAGGCGGTGAATCAGAGATGGGGAATCAGAGGCGGGGAATCAGAGACAGGGAATCAAACACGGGGAATCAGAGGCGGGGAATCAGAGCTGGGGAATCAGAGGCGGGGAATCAGAGTTGGGGAATCAGAGGCGGGGAATCAGAGGCGGGGAAACAGAGGCGGGGAATCAGATATGGGGAATCAGAGGTCGGGAATCAGAGGTTGGGAATCAGAGGCAGGGAATCAGAGGCGGGGAATCAGAGGCGGGGAATCAGAGGCAGGGAATCAGATGTGCGGAATCAGAGATGGGGAATCAAAGGCGGGGAATCAGAGTTGGGGCATCAGAGGTGGGGAATTAGATATGGGGAAACAGAGGCGGGGAATCAGAGGCGGGGAAACAGAGGCGGGGAATCAGATATGGGGAATCAGAGGTGGGGAATCAGAGGCAGGGAATCAGATGTGCGGAATCAGAGATGGGGAATCAGAGCAGGGAATCAGAATCAGAAGCGGGGAATCAGAGGCCGGGAATCAGAGGCCGGGAATCAGATGCCGGGAATAAGAGGCCGGGAATCAGCGGTGGGGAATCAGAGGCGGGGAAACAGAGGCGGGGAATCAGATATGGGGAATCAGAGGTCGGGAATCAGAGGTTGGGAATCAGAGGCGGGGAATCAGAGGCGGGGAATCAGAGGTGGGGAATCAGAGGTCGGGAATCAGAGGTTGGGAATCAGAGGCGGGGAATCAGAGGCGTGGAATCATAGGCCGGGAATCAGAGGCCGGGAATGAGAGGCCGGGAATCAGAGGTCGGGAATCAGAGGCCGGGAATCAGAGGTGGGGAATCAGAGGCCGGGAATCAGAGATGGGGAATCAGAGGCGGGGAATCAGCGGTGGTGAATCAGACGCGGGGAATCAGAGGCGGGGAATCAGAGGCGGGGAATCAGAGGCATGGAATCAGATGTGCGGAATCAGAGATGTGGAATCAGAGGCCGGGAATCAGAGGCGGGGAATCAGAGGCGTGGAATCATAGGCCGGGAATCAGAGGCCGGGAATGAGAGGCCGGGAATCAGAGGTCGGGAATCAGAGGCCGGGAATCAGAGGTGGGGAATCAGAGGCCGGGAATCAGAGATGGGGAATCAGAGGCGGGGAATCAGCGGTGGTGAATCAGACGCGGGGATTCAGAGGTTGTAAATCAGAGATGGGGAATCAGAGGCGGGGAATCAGAGGCGGGGAAACAGAGGTGGGGAATCAGATATGGGGAATCAGAGGTGGGGAATAAGATGCGGAGAATCAGAGGCAGGGAATCAGATGCCGGGAATAAGAGGCCGGGAATCAGAGGTGGGGAATCAGAGTCCAGGAATCAGAGATGGGGATTCAGAGGCGGGGAATGAGATATTGGGAATCAGAGGCGGGGAATCAGAGGCGGGGAAACAAAGGCGGTGAATCAGAGATGGGGAATCAGAGGCGCGGAATCAGAGGCAGGGAATCAAACACGGGGAATCAGAGCTGGGGAATCAGAGTCGGGGAATCAGAGTTGGGGCATCAGAGGTGGGGAATTAGATATGGGGAAACAGAGGTGGGGAATCAGAGGCGGGGAAACAGAGGCGGGGAATCAGATATGGGGAATCAGAGGTGGGGAATCAGAGGCGGGGAAACAGAGGTGGGGAGTCAGATATGGGGAATCAGAGGTGGGGAATAAGAGGCGGAGAATCAGAGGCAGGGAATCAGATGCCGGGAATAAGAGGCCGGGAAACAGAGGTGGGGAATCAGAGTCCGGGAATCAGAGATGGGGATTCAGAGGCGGGGATTGAGATATTGGGAATCAGATATGGGGAATCAGAGGTGGCGAATCAAAGGCGGTGAATCAGAGATGGGGAATCAGAGGCGGGGAATCAGAGGCAGGGAATCAAACACGGGGAATCCGAGCTGGGGAATCAGAGTCGGGGAATCAGAGTTGGGGCATCAGAGGTGGGGAATTAGATATGGGGAAACAGAGGTGGGAATCAGAGGCGGGGAAACAGAGGCGGGGAATCAGATTTGGGGAATCAGAGGTGGGGAATCAGAGGCAGGGAATCAGATGTGCGGAATCAGAGATGGGGAATCAGAGGCAGGGAATCAGAATCAGAAGCGGGGAATCAGAGGCCGGGAATCAGAGGCCGGGAATCAGATGCCGGGAATAAGAGGCCGGGAAGCAGAGGTGGGGAATCAGAGTCCGGGAATCAGAGATGGGGATTCAGAGGCGGGGAATGAGATATGGGGAATCAGAGGCGGGGAATCAGAGGCGGGGAAACAGAGGTGGGGAATCAGATATGGGGAATCAGATATGGGGAATCAAAGGCGGTGAATCAGAGGATGGGGAATCAGAGGCGGGGATACAGAGGCGAGGAATCAGATATGGGGAATCAGAGGTGGGGAATCAGAGGTTGGGAATCAGAGGCAGGGAATCAGAGGCAGGGTAACAGAGGCGGGGAATCAGATATGTGGAATCAGAGGTGGCGAATCAAAGGCGGTGTATCAGAGATGGGGAATCAGAGGCGGGGAATCAGAGGCAGGGAATCAAACACGGGGAATCAGAGCTGGTGAATCAGAGGCGGGGAATCAGAGTTGGGGAATCAGAGGCGGGGAATCAGAGGCAGGGAATCAGAGGCGGAGAATCAGAGGTTGGGAATCAGAGGCAGGGAATCAGAGGCAGGGATTCAGAGGCAGGGAATCAGAGGCGGGGAATCAGAGGTGGGGAATCAGAGGTTGGGAATCAGAGGCAGGGAATCAGAGGCGGGGAATCAGAGGCATGGAATCAGATGTGCGGAATCAGAGATGGGGAATCAGAGGCAGGGAATCAGAGGCGGGGAATCAGAGGCGTGGAATAAGAGTCCGGGAATGAGAGGCCGGGAATGAGAGGCCGGGAATGAGAGGCCGGGAATCAGAGGCCGGGAATCAGAGGTTGGGAATCATAGGCCGGGAATCAGAGATGCGGAATCAGATGCGGGGATTCAGAGGTTGTAAATCAGAGATGGGGAATCAGAGGCGGGGAATCAGAGGCGGGGAAACAGAGGTGGGGAATCAGATATGGGGAATCAGATATGGGGAATCAAAGGCGGTGAATCAGAGATGGGGAATCAGAGGCGGGGAATCAGAGGCGGGTAATCAGAGCTGGGGAATCAGAGGCGGGGAATCAGAGTTGGGGAATCAGATGCGGGGAATCAGATATGGGGAAACAGAGGTGGGGAATCAGAGGCGGGGAAACAGAGGCGGGGAATCAGATATGGGGAATCAGAGGTGGGGAATCAGAGGTTGGGAATCAGAGGCAGGGATTCAGAGGCGGGGAAACAGAGGCGGGGAATCAGATATGGGGAATCAGATGTGGCGAATCAAAGGCGGTGAATCAGAGATGGGGAATCAGAGGCGGGGAATCAGAGGCAGGGAATCAAACACGGGGAATCAGAGGCGGGGAATCAGAGGCGGGGAATCAGAGGCGGGGAATCAGATATGGGGAAACAGAGGCGGGGAATCAGAGGCGGGGAAACAGAGGCGGGGAATCAGATATGGGGAATCAGAGGTGGGGAATCAGAGTTTGGGAATCAGAGGCAGGGAATCAGAGGCGGGGAATCAGAGGCGGGGAATCAGAGGCAGGGAATCAGATGTGCGAAATCAAAGATGGAGAATCAGAGGCAGGGAATCAGAGGCGGGGAATCAGAGGCGGGGAATCAGAGTCCGGGAATCAGAGGCCGGGAATGAGAGGCCGGGAATCAGAAGCCGGTAATCAGAGGCCGGGAATCAGAGGTGGGGAATCAGATGCAGGGAATCAGAGATGGGGAATCAGAGTCGGGGAATCAGCGGTGGTGAAGCAGACGCGGGGATTCAGAGGTTGTAAATCAGAGATGGGGAATCAGAGGAGGGGAATCAGAGGCGGGGAAACAGAGTTGGGGAATCAGATATGGGGAATCAGAGGTGGGGAATAAAAGGCTGAGAATCAGAAGCAGGGAATCAGAGGCGGGGAATCAGAGGCCGGGAATCAGAAGCCAGGAATCAGAGGCCAGGAATCAGAGGTGGGGTATCAGAGGCCGGGAATCAGAGATGGGGAATGAGAGGTGGTGAATCAGAGATGGGGAGTCAGAGGAAGGGACTCAGAGGCGGGGAATCAGACGCGGGGAATCAGTGGCCGGGAATCAGAGCTGGGGAATCAGAGGCGGGGAATCAGACGCGGGGAATCAGTGGCCTGGAATCAGAGCTGGGGAATCAGAGGCGGGGAATCAGAGATGGGGAATCGGAGGCGGGGAATCAGAGATGGCAAATCAGAGATGGGGAATCAGAGGCGGGGAAACAGAGGCGTGGAGTCAGATTTGGGGAATCAGAGGTGGGGAATCAGAGGTGGTGAAATGAGAGATGGGGAATCAGAGGCGGGTAATCAGAGGCAGGGAATCAGACGCGGGGAATCAGAGGCTGGGAATCAGAGGCTGGGAATCAGAGCTGGGGAATCAGAGGTTGGGAATCAGAGGCCTGGAATCAGAGTTGGGGAATCAGAGGCGGGGAATCAGATATGGGGAAACAGAGGTGGGGAATCAGAGGCGGGGAAACAGAGGCGGGGAATCAGATATGGGGAATCAGAGGTGGGGAATCAGAGGTTGGGAATCAGAGGCAGGGATTCAGAGGCGGGGAAACAGAGGCGGGGAATCAGATATGGGGAATCAGATGTGGCGAATCAAAGGCGGTGAATCAGAGATGGGGAATCAGAGGCGGGGAATCAGAGGCAGGGAATCAAACACGGGGAATCAGAGGCGGGGAATCAGAGGCGGGGAATCAGAGGCGGGGAATCAGAGGCGGGGAAACAGAGGCGGGGAATCAGAGGCGGGGAAACAGAGGCGGGGAATCAGATATGGGGAATCAGAGGTGGGGAATCAGAGTTTGGGAATCAGAGGCAGGGAATCAGAGGCGGGGAATCAGAGGCGGGGAATCAGAGGCAGGGAATGAGATGTGCGAAATCAAAGATGGAGAATCAGAGGCAGGGAATCAGAGGCGGGGAATCAGCGGTGGTGAATCAGACGCGGGGAATCAGAGGCGGGGAATCAGAGGCGGGGAATCAGAGGCATGGAATCAGATGTGCGGAATCAGAGATGTGGAATCAGAGGCCGGGAATCAGAGGCGGGGAATCAGAGGCGTGGAATCATAGGCCGGGAATCAGAGGCCGGGAATGAGAGGCCGGGAATCAGAGGTCGGGAATCAGAGGCCGGGAATCAGAGGTGGGGAATCAGAGGCCGGGAATCAGAGATGGGGAATCAGAGGCGGGGAATCAGCGGTGGTGAATCAGACGCGGGGATTCAGAGGTTGTAAATCAGAGATGGGGAATCAGAGGCGGGGAATCAGAGGCGGGGAAACAGAGGTGGGGAATCAGATATGGGGAATCAGAGGTGGGGAATAAGATGCGGAGAATCAGAGGCAGGGAATCAGATGCCGGGAATAAGAGGCCGGGAATCAGAGGTGGGGAATCAGAGTCCAGGAATCAGAGATGGGGATTCAGAGGCGGGGAATGAGATATTGGGAATCAGAGGCGGGGAATCAGAGGCGGGGAAACAAAGGCGGTGAATCAGAGATGGGGAATCAGAGGCGCGGAATCAGAGGCAGGGAATCAAACACGGGGAATCAGAGCTGGGGAATCAGAGTCGGGGAATCAGAGTTGGGGCATCAGAGGTGGGGAATTAGATATGGGGAAACAGAGGTGGGGAATCAGAGGCGGGGAAACAGAGGCGGGGAATCAGATATGGGGAATCAGAGGTGGGGAATCAGAGGCGGGGAAACAGAGGTGGGGAGTCAGATATGGGGAATCAGAGGTGGGGAATAAGAGGCGGAGAATCAGAGGCAGGGAATCAGATGCCGGGAATAAGAGGCCGGGAAACAGAGGTGGGGAATCAGAGTCCGGGAATCAGAGATGGGGATTCAGAGGCGGGGATTGAGATATTGGGAATCAGATATGGGGAATCAGAGGTGGCGAATCAAAGGCGGTGAATCAGAGATGGGGAATCAGAGGCGGGGAATCAGAGGCAGGGAATCAAACACGGGGAATCCGAGCTGGGGAATCAGAGTCGGGGAATCAGAGTTGGGGCATCAGAGGTGGGGAATTAGATATGGGGAAACAGAGGTGGGAATCAGAGGCGGGGAAACAGAGGCGGGGAATCAGATTTGGGGAATCAGAGGTGGGGAATCAGAGGCAGGGAATCAGATGTGCGGAATCAGAGATGGGGAATCAGAGGCAGGGAATCAGAATCAGAAGCGGGGAATCAGAGGCCGGGAATCAGAGGCCGGGAATCAGATGCCGGGAATAAGAGGCCGGGAAGCAGAGGTGGGGAATCAGAGTCCGGGAATCAGAGATGGGGATTCAGAGGCGGGGAATGAGATATGGGGAATCAGAGGCGGGGAATCAGAGGCGGGGAAACAGAGGTGGGGAATCAGATATGGGGAATCAGATATGGGGAATCAAAGGCGGTGAATCAGAGGATGGGGAATCAGAGGCGGGGATACAGAGGCGAGGAATCAGATATGGGGAATCAGAGGTGGGGAATCAGAGGTTGGGAATCAGAGGCAGGGAATCAGAGGCAGGGTAACAGAGGCGGGGAATCAGATATGTGGAATCAGAGGTGGCGAATCAAAGGCGGTGTATCAGAGATGGGGAATCAGAGGCGGGGAATCAGAGGCAGGGAATCAAACACGGGGAATCAGAGGCGGGGAATCAGAGCTGGTGAATCAGAGGCGGGGAATCAGAGTTGGGGAATCAGAGGCGGGGAATCAGAGGCAGGGAATCAGAGGCGGAGAATCAGAGGTTGGGAATCAGAGGCAGGGAATCAGAGGCAGGGATTCAGAGGCAGGGAATCAGAGGCGGGGAATCAGAGGTGGGGAATCAGAGGTTGGGAATCAGAGGCAGGGAATCAGAGGCGGGGAATCAGAGGCATGGAATCAGATGTGCGGAATCAGAGATGGGGAATCAGAGGCAGGGAATCAGAGGCGGGGAATCAGAGGCGTGGAATAAGAGTCCGGGAATGAGAGGCCGGGAATGAGAGGCCGGGAATGAGAGGCCGGGAATCAGAGGCCGGGAATCAGAGGTTGGGAATCATAGGCCGGGAATCAGAGATGCGGAATCAGATGCGGGGATTCAGAGGTTGTAAATCAGAGATGGGGAATCAGAGGCGGGGAATCAGAGGCGGGGAAACAGAGGTGGGGAATCAGATATGGGGAATCAGATATGGGGAATCAAAGGCGGTGAATCAGAGATGGGGAATCAGAGGCGGGGAATCAGAGGCGGGTAATCAGAGCTGGGGAATCAGAGGCGGGGAATCAGAGTTGGGGAATCAGATGCGGGGAATCAGATATGGGGAAACAGAGGTGGGGAATCAGAGGCGGGGAAACAGAGGCGGGGAATCAGATATGGGGAATCAGAGGTGGGGAATCAGAGGTTGGGAATCAGAGGCAGGGATTCAGAGGCGGGGAAACAGAGGCGGGGAATCAGATATGGGGAATCAGATGTGGCGAATCAAAGGCGGTGAATCAGAGATGGGGAATCAGAGGCGGGGAATCAGAGGCAGGGAATCAAACACGGGGAATCAGAGGCGGGGAATCAGAGGCGGGGAATCAGAGGCGGGGAATCAGATATGGGGAAACAGAGGCGGGGAATCAGAGGCGGGGAAACAGAGGCGGGGAATCAGATATGGGGAATCAGAGGTGGGGAATCAGAGTTTGGGAATAAGAGGCAGGGAATCAGAGGCGGGGAATCAGAGGCGGGGAATCAGAGGCAGGGAATCAGATGTGCGAAATCAAAGATGGAGAATCAGAGGCAGGGAATCAGAGGCGGGGAATCAGAGGCGGGGAATCAGAGTCCGGGAATCAGAGGCCGGGAATGAGAGGCCGGGAATCAGAAGCCGGTAATCAGAGGCCGGGAATCAGAGGTGGGGAATCAGATGCAGGGAATCAGAGATGGGGAATCAGAGTCGGGGAATCAGCGGTGGTGAAGCAGACGCGGGGATTCAGAGGTTGTAAATCAGAGATGGGGAATCAGAGGAGGGGAATCAGAGGCGGGGAAACAGAGTTGGGGAATCAGATATGGGGAATCAGAGGTGGGGAATAAAAGGCTGAGAATCAGAAGCAGGGAATCAGAGGCGGGGAATCAGAGGCCGGGAATCAGAAGCCAGGAATCAGAGGCCAGGAATCAGAGGTGGGGTATCAGAGGCCGGGAATCAGAGATGGGGAATGAGAGGTGGTGAATCAGAGATGGGGAGTCAGAGGAAGGGACTCAGAGGCGGGGAATCAGACGCGGGGAATCAGTGGCCGGGAATCAGAGCTGGGGAATCAGAGGCGGGGAATCAGACGCGGGGAATCAGTGGCCTGGAATCAGAGCTGGGGAATCAGAGGCGGGGAATCAGAGATGGGGAATCGGAGGCGGGGAATCAGAGATGGCAAATCAGAGATGGGGAATCAGAGGCGGGGAAACAGAGGCGTGGAGTCAGATTTGGGGAATCAGAGGTGGGGAATCAGAGGTGGTGAAATGAGAGATGGGGAATCAGAGGCGGGTAATCAGAGGCAGGGAATCAGACGCGGGGAATCAGAGGCTGGGAATCAGAGGCTGGGAATCAGAGCTGGGGAATCAGAGGTTGGGAATCAGAGGCCTGGAATCAGAGTTGGGGAATCAGAGGCGGGGAATCAGATATGGGGAAACAGAGGTGGGGAATCAGAGGCGGGGAAACAGAGGCGGGGAATCAGATATGGGGAATCAGAGGTGGGGAATCAGAGGTTGGGAATCAGAGGCAGGGATTCAGAGGCGGGGAAACAGAGGCGGGGAATCAGATATGGGGAATCAGATGTGGCGAATCAAAGGCGGTGAATCAGAGATGGGGAATCAGAGGCGGGGAATCAGAGGCAGGGAATCAAACACGGGGAATCAGAGGCGGGGAATCAGAGGCGGGGAATCAGAGGCGGGGAATCAGATATGGGGAAACAGAGGCGGGGAATCAGAGGCGGGGAAACAGAGGCGGGGAATCAGATATGGGGAATCAGAGGTGGGGAATCAGAGTTTGGGAATCAGAGGCAGGGAATCAGAGGCGGGGAATCAGAGGTGGGGAATCAGAGGCAGGGAATCAGATGTGCGAAATCAAAGATGGAGAATCAGAGGCAGGGAATCAGAGGCGGGGAATCAGAGGCGGGGAATCAGAGTCCGGGAATCAGAGGCCGGGAATGAGAGGCCGGGAATCAGAAGCCGGTAATCAGAGGCCGGGAATCAGAGGTGGGGAATCAGATGCAGGGAATCAGAGATGGGGAATCAGAGTCGGGGAATCAGCGGTGGTGAAGCAGACGCGGGGATTCAGAGGTTGTAAATCAGAGATGGGGAATCAGAGGAGGGGAATCAGAGGCGGGGAAACAGAGTTGGGGAATCAGATATGGGGAATCAGAGGTGGGGAATAAAAGGCTGAGAATCAGAAGCAGGGAATCAGAGGCGGGGAATCAGAGGCCGGGAATCAGAAGCCAGGAATCAGAGGCCAGGAATCAGAGGTGGGGTATCAGAGGCCGGGAATCAGAGATGGGGAATGAGAGGTGGTGAATCAGAGATGGGGAGTCAGAGGAAGGGACTCAGAGGCGGGGAATCAGACGCGGGGAATCAGTGGCCGGGAATCAGAGCTGGGGAATCAGAGGCGGGGAATCAGACGCGGGGAATCAGTGGCCTGGAATCAGAGCTGGGGAATCAGAGGCGGGGAATCAGAGATGGGGAATCGGAGGCGGGGAATCAGAGATGGCAAATCAGAGATGGGGAATCAGAGGCGGGGAAACAGAGGCGTGGAGTCAGATTTGGGGAATCAGAGGTGGGGAATCAGAGGTGGTGAAATGAGAGATGGGGAATCAGAGGCGGGTAATCAGAGGCAGGGAATCAGACGCGGGGAATCAGAGGCTGGGAATCAGAGGCTGGGAATCAGAGCTGGGGAATCAGAGGTTGGGAATCAGAGGCCTGGAATCAGAGTTGGGGAATCAGAGGCGGGGAATCAGATATGTGGAAACAGAGGTGGGGAATCAGAGGCGGGGAAACAGAGGCGGGGAATCAGATATGGGGAATCAGAGGTGGGGAATCAGAGGTTGGGAATCAGATGCGGGGAATCAGAGGCAGGAAATCATAGGCAGGGAATCAGAGGCGGGGAATCAGAGGCGGAGAATCAGAGGCCGGGAATCAGAGGCGGGGAATCAGAGTTGGGGCATCAGAGGTGGGGAATTAGATATGGGGAAACAGAGGCGGGGAATCAGAGCCGGGGAAACAGAGCGGGGAATCAGATATGGGGAATCAGAGGTGGGGAATCAGAGGCAGGGAATCAGATGTCGGGAATCAGAGGCCGGGAATGAGAGGCCGGGAATCAGAGGTCGGGAATCAGAGGCCGGGAATCAGAGGTGGGGAATCAGAGGCCGGGAATCAGAGATGGGGAATCAGAGGCGGGGAATCAGCGGTGGTGAATCAGACGCGGGGATTCAGAGGTTGTAAATCAGAGATGGGGAATCAGAGGCGGGGAATCAGAGGCGGGGAAACAGAGGTGGGGAATCAGATATGGGGAATCAGAGGTGGGGAATAAGATGCGGAGAATCAGAGGCAGGGAATCAGATGCCGGGAATAAGAGGCCGGGAATCAGAGGTGGGGAATCAGAGTCCAGGAATCAGAGATGGGGATTCAGAGGCGGGGAATGAGATATTGGGAATCAGAGGCGGGGAATCAGAGGCGGGGAAACAAAGGCGGTGAATCAGAGATGGGGAATCAGAGGCGCGGAATCAGAGGCAGGGAATCAAACACGGGGAATCAGAGCTGGGGAATCAGAGTCGGGGAATCAGAGTTGGGGCATCAGAGGTGGGGAATTAGATATGGGGAAACAGAGGTGGGGAATCAGAGGCGGGGAAACAGAGGCGGGGAATCAGATATGGGGAATCAGAGGTGGGGAATCAGAGGCGGGGAAACAGAGGTGGGGAGTCAGATATGGGGAATCAGAGGTGGGGAATAAGAGGCGGAGAATCAGAGGCAGGGAATCAGATGCCGGGAATAAGAGGCCGGGAAACAGAGGTGGGGAATCAGAGTCCGGGAATCAGAGATGGGGATTCAGAGGCGGGGATTGAGATATTGGGAATCAGATATGGGGAATCAGAGGTGGCGAATCAAAGGCGGTGAATCAGAGATGGGGAATCAGAGGCGGGGAATCAGAGGCAGGGAATCAAACACGGGGAATCCGAGCTGGGGAATCAGAGTCGGGGAATCAGAGTTGGGGCATCAGAGGTGGGGAATTAGATATGGGGAAACAGAGGTGGGAATCAGAGGCGGGGAAACAGAGGCGGGGAATCAGATTTGGGGAATCAGAGGTGGGGAATCAGAGGCAGGGAATCAGATGTGCGGAATCAGAGATGGGGAATCAGAGGCAGGGAATCAGAATCAGAAGCGGGGAATCAGAGGCCGGGAATCAGAGGCCGGGAATCAGATGCCGGGAATAAGAGGCCGGGAAGCAGAGGTGGGGAATCAGAGTCCGGGAATCAGAGATGGGGATTCAGAGGCGGGGAATGAGATATGGGGAATCAGAGGCGGGGAATCAGAGGCGGGGAAACAGAGGTGGGGAATCAGATATGGGGAATCAGATATGGGGAATCAAAGGCGGTGAATCAGAGGATGGGGAATCAGAGGCGGGGATACAGAGGCGAGGAATCAGATATGGGGAATCAGAGGTGGGGAATCAGAGGTTGGGAATCAGAGGCAGGGAATCAGAGGCAGGGTAACAGAGGCGGGGAATCAGATATGTGGAATCAGAGGTGGCGAATCAAAGGCGGTGTATCAGAGATGGGGAATCAGAGGCGGGAAATCAGAGGCAGGGAATCAAACACGGGGAATCAGAGGCGGGGAATCAGAGCTGGTGAATCAGAGGCGGGGAATCAGAGTTGGGGAATCAGAGGCGGGGAATCAGAGGCAGGGAATCAGAGGCGGAGAATCAGAGGTTGGGAATCAGAGGCAGGGAATCAGAGGCAGGGATTCAGAGGCAGGGAATCAGAGGCGGGGAATCAGAGGTGGGGAATCAGAGGTTGGGAATCAGAGGCAGGGAATCAGAGGCGGGGAATCAGAGGCATGGAATCAGATGTGCGGAATCAGAGATGGGGAATCAGAGGCAGGGAATCAGAGGCGGGGAATCAGAGGCGTGGAATAAGAGTCCGGGAATGAGAGGCCGGGAATGAGAGGCCGGGAATGAGAGGCCGGGAATCAGAGGCCGGGAATCAGAGGTTGGGAATCATAGGCCGGGAATCAGAGATGCGGAATCAGATGCGGGGATTCAGAGGTTGTAAATCAGAGATGGGGAATCAGAGGCGGGGAATCAGAGGCGGGGAAACAGAGGTGGGGAATCAGATATGGGGAATCAGATATGGGGAATCAAAGGCGGTGAATCAGAGATGGGGAATCAGAGGTGGGGAATCAGAGGCGGGTAATCAGAGCTGGGGAATCAGAGGCGGGGAATCAGAGTTGGGGAATCAGATGCGGGGAATCAGATATGGGGAAACAGAGGTGGGGAATCAGAGGCGGGGAAACAGAGGCGGGGAATCAGATATGGGGAATCAGAGGTGGGGAATCAGAGGTTGGGAATCAGAGGCAGGGATTCAGAGGCGGGGAAACAGAGGCGGGGAATCAGATATGGGGAATCAGATGTGGCGAATCAAAGGCGGTGAATCAGAGATGGGGAATCAGAGGCGGGGAATCAGAGGCAGGGAATCAAACACGGGGAATCAGAGGCGGGGAATCAGAGGCGGGGAATCAGAGGCGGGGAATCAGATATGGGGAAACAGAGGCGGGGAATCAGAGGCGGGGAAACAGAGGCGGGGAATCAGATATGGGGAATCAGAGGTGGGGAATCAGAGTTTGGGAATCAGAGGCAGGGAATCAGAGGCGGGGAATCAGAGGCGGGGAATCAGAGGCAGGGAATCAGATGTGCGAAATCAAAGATGGAGAATCAGAGGCAGGGAATCAGAGGCGGGGAATCAGAGGCGGGGAATCAGAGTCCGGGAATCAGAGGCCGGGAATGAGAGGCCGGGAATCAGAAGCCGGTAATCAGAGGCCGGGAATCAGAGGTGGGGAATCAGATGCAGGGAATCAGAGATGGGGAATCAGAGTCGGGGAATCAGCGGTGGTGAAGCAGACGCGGGGATTCAGAGGTTGTAAATCAGAGATGGGGAATCAGAGGAGGGGAATCAGAGGCGGGGAAACAGAGTTGGGGAATCAGATATGGGGAATCAGAGGTGGGGAATAAAAGGCTGAGAATCAGAAGCAGGGAATCAGAGGCGGGGAATCAGAGGCCGGGAATCAGAAGCCAGGAATCAGAGGCCAGGAATCAGAGGTGGGGTATCAGAGGCCGGGAATCAGAGATGGGGAATGAGAGGTGGTGAATCAGAGATGGGGAGTCAGAGGAAGGGACTCAGAGGCGGGGAATCAGACGCGGGGAATCAGTGGCCGGGAATCAGAGCTGGGGAATCAGAGGCGGGGAATCAGACGCGGGGAATCAGTGGCCTGGAATCAGAGCTGGGGAATCAGAGGCGGGGAATCAGAGATGGGGAATCGGAGGCGGGGAATCAGAGATGGCAAATCAGAGATGGGGAATCAGAGGCGGGGAAACAGAGGCGTGGAGTCAGATTTGGGGAATCAGAGGTGGGGAATCAGAGGTGGTGAAATGAGAGATGGGGAATCAGAGGCGGGTAATCAGAGGCAGGGAATCAGACGCGGGGAATCAGAGGCTGGGAATCAGAGGCTGGGAATCAGAGCTGGGGAATCAGAGGTTGGGAATCAGAGGCCTGGAATCAGAGTTGGGGAATCAGAGGCGGGGAATCAGATATGGGGAAACAGAGGTGGGGAATCAGAGGCGGGGAAACAGAGGCGGGGAATCAGATATGGGGAATCAGAGGTGGGGAATCAGAGGTTGGGAATCAGAGGCAGGGATTCAGAGGCGGGGAAACAGAGGCGGGGAATCAGATATGGGGAATCAGATGTGGCGAATCAAAGGCGGTGAATCAGAGATGGGGAATCAGAGGCGGGGAATCAGAGGCAGGGAATCAAACACGGGGAATCAGAGGCGGGGAATCAGAGGCGGGGAATCAGAGGCGGGGAATCAGATATGGGGAAACAGAGGCGGGGAATCAGAGGCGGGGAAACAGAGGCGGGGAATCAGATATGGGGAATCAGAGGTGGGGAATCAGAGTTTGGGAATCAGAGGCAGGGAATCAGAGGCGGGGAATCAGAGGCGGGGAATCAGAGGCAGGGAATCAGATGTGCGAAATCAAAGATGGAGAATCAGAGGCAGGGAATCAGAGGCGGGGAATCAGCGGTGGTGAATCAGACGCGGGGAATCAGAGGCGGGGAATCAGAGGCGGGGAATCAGAGGCATGGAATCAGATGTGCGGAATCAGAGGTGTGGAATCAGAGGCCGGGAATCAGAGGCGGGGAATCAGAGGCGTGGAATCATAGGCCGGGAATCAGAGGCCGGGAATGAGAGGCCGGGAATCAGAGGTCGGGAATCAGAGGCCGGGAATCAGAGGTGGGGAATCAGAGGCCGGGAATCAGAGATGGGGAATCAGAGGCGGGGAATCAGCGGTGGTGAATCAGACGCGGGGATTCAGAGGTTGTAAATCAGAGATGGGGAATCAGAGGCGGGGAATCAGAGGCGGGGAAACAGAGGTGGGGAATCAGATATGGGGAATCAGAGGTGGGGAATAAGATGCGGAGAATCAGAGGCAGGGAATCAGATGCCGGGAATAAGAGGCCGGGAATCAGAGGTGGGGAATCAGAGTCCAGGAATCAGAGATGGGGATTCAGAGGCGGGGAATGAGATATTGGGAATCAGAGGCGGGGAATCAGAGGCGGGGAAACAAAGGCGGTGAATCAGAGATGGGGAATCAGAGGCGCGGAATCAGAGGCAGGGAATCAAACACGGGGAATCAGAGCTGGGGAATCAGAGTCGGGGAATCAGAGTTGGGGCATCAGAGGTGGGGAATTAGATATGGGGAAACAGAGGTGGGGAATCAGAGGCGGGGAAACAGAGGCGGGGAATCAGATATGGGGAATCAGAGGTGGGGAATCAGAGGCGGGGAAACAGAGGTGGGGAGTCAGATATGGGGAATCAGAGGTGGGGAATAAGAGGCGGAGAATCAGAGGCAGGGAATCAGATGCCGGGAATAAGAGGCCGGGAAACAGAGGTGGGGAATCAGAGTCCGGGAATCAGAGATGGGGATTCAGAGGCGGGGATTGAGATATTGGGAATCAGATATGGGGAATCAGAGGTGGCGAATCAAAGGCGGTGAATCAGAGATGGGGAATCAGAGGCGGGGAATCAGAGGCAGGGAATCAAACACGGGGAATCCGAGCTGGGGAATCAGAGTCGGGGAATCAGAGTTGGGGCATCAGAGGTGGGGAATTAGATATGGGGAAACAGAGGTGGGAATCAGAGGCGGGGAAACAGAGGCGGGGAATCAGATTTGGGGAATCAGAGGTGGGGAATCAGAGGCAGGGAATCAGATGTGCGGAATCAGAGATGGGGAATCAGAGGCAGGGAATCAGAATCAGAAGCGGGGAATCAGAGGCCGGGAATCAGAGGCCGGGAATCAGATGCCGGGAATAAGAGGCCGGGAAGCAGAGGTGGGGAATCAGAGTCCGGGAATCAGAGATGGGGATTCAGAGGCGGGGAATGAGATATGGGGAATCAGAGGCGGGGAATCAGAGGCGGGGAAACAGAGGTGGGGAATCAGATATGGGGAATCAGATATGGGGAATCAAAGGCGGTGAATCAGAGGATGGGGAATCAGAGGCGGGGATACAGAGGCGAGGAATCAGATATGGGGAATCAGAGGTGGGGAATCAGAGGTTGGGAATCAGAGGCAGGGAATCAGAGGCAGGGTAACAGAGGCGGGGAATCAGATATGTGGAATCAGAGGTGGCGAATCAAAGGCGGTGTATCAGAGATGGGGAATCAGAGGCGGGGAATCAGAGGCAGGGAATCAAACACGGGGAATCAGAGGCGGGGAATCAGAGCTGGTGAATCAGAGGCGGGGAATCAGAGTTGGGGAATCAGAGGCGGGGAATCAGAGGCAGGGAATCAGAGGCGGAGAATCAGAGGTTGGGAATCAGAGGCAGGGAATCAGAGGCAGGGATTCAGAGGCAGGGAATCAGAGGCGGGGAATCAGAGGTGGGGAATCAGAGGTTGGGAATCAGAGGCAGGGAATCAGAGGCGGGGAATCAGAGGCATGGAATCAGATGTGCGGAATCAGAGATGGGGAATCAGAGGCAGGGAATCAGAGGCGGGGAATCAGAGGCGTGGAATAAGAGTCCGGGAATGAGAGGCCGGGAATGAGAGGCCGGGAATGAGAGGCCGGGAATCAGAGGCCGGGAATCAGAGGTTGGGAATCATAGGCCGGGAATCAGAGATGCGGAATCAGATGCGGGGATTCAGAGGTTGTAAATCAGAGATGGGGAATCAGAGGCGGGGAATCAGAGGCGGGGAAACAGAGGTGGGGAATCAGATATGGGGAATCAGATATGGGGAATCAAAGGCGGTGAAGCAGAGATGGGGAATCAGAGGCGGGGAATCAGAGGCGGGTAATCAGAGCTGGGGAATCAGAGGCGGGGAATCAGAGTTGGGGAATCAGATGCGGGGAATCAGATATGGGGAAACAGAGGTGGGGAATCAGAGGCGGGGAAACAGAGGCGGGGAATCAGATATGGGGAATCAGAGGTGGGGAATCAGAGGCGGGGAATCAGAGTTGGGGAATCAGATGCGGGGAATCAGATATGGGGAAACAGAGGTGGGGAATCAGAGGCGGGGAAACAGAGGCGGGGAATCAGATATGGGGAATCAGAGGTGGGGAATCAGAGCTGGGGAATCAGAGGCGGGGAATCAGAGGCGGGGAAACAGAGGTGGGGAATCAGATATGGGGAATCAGAGGTGGGGAATAAGATGCGGAGAATCAGAGGCAGGGAATCAGATGCCGGGAATAAGAGGCCGGGAATCAGAGGTGGGGAATCAGAGTCCAGGAATCAGAGATGGGGATTCAGAGGCGGGGAATGAGATATTGGGAATCAGAGGCGGGGAATCAGAGGCGGGGAAACAAAGGCGGTGAATCAGAGATGGGGAATCAGAGGCGCGGAATCAGAGGCAGGGAATCAAACACGGGGAATCAGAGCTGGGGAATCAGAGTCGGGGAATCAGAGTTGGGGCATCAGAGGTGGGGAATTAGATATGGGGAAAAAGAGGTGGGGAATCAGAGGCGGGGAAACAGAGGCGGGGAATCAGATATGGGGAATCAGAGGTGGGGAATCAGAGGCGGGGAAACAGAGGTGGGGAGTCAGATATGGGGAATCAGAGGTGGGGAATAAGAGGCGGAGAATCAGAGGCAGGGAATCAGATGCCGGGAATAAGAGGCCGGGAAACAGAGGTGGGGAATCAGAGTCCGGGAATCAGAGATGGGGATTCAGAGGCGGGGATTGAGATATTGGGAATCAGATATGGGGAATCAGAGGTGGCGAATCAAAGGCGGTGAATCAGAGGTGGGGAATCAGAGGCGGGGAAACAGAGGCGGGGAATCAGATATGGGGAATCAGAGGTGGAGAATCAAAGGCGGTGAATCAGAGATGGGGAATCAGAGGCGGGGAATCAGAGGCAGCGAATCAAACGCGGGGAATCAGAGGCGGGGAATCAGAGCTGGGGAATCAGAGGCGGGGAATCAAAGTTGGGGAATCAGAGGCGGGGAATCAGAGGCGGGGAAACAGAGGCGGTGAATCAGATATGGGGAATCAGAGGTGGGGAATCAGAGGTTGGGAATCAGAGGCAGGGAATCAGAGGCGGGGAATCAGAGTCCGGGAATCAGAGATGGGGATTCAGAGGCGGGGAATGAGATATGGTGAATCAGAGGCGGGGAATCAGAGGCGGGGAAACAGAGGTGGGGAATCAGATATGGGGAATCAGATATGGGGAATCAAAGGCGGTGAATCAGAGATGGGGAATCAGAGGCGGGGAATCAGAGGCGGGGAATCGGAGCTGGGGAATCAGAGGCGGGGAATCAGAGTTGGGGAATCAGAGGAGGGGAATCAGATATGGGGAAACAGAGGTGGGGAATCAGAGGCGGGGAAACAGAGGCGGGGAATCAGATATGGGGAATCAGAGGTGGGGAATCAGAGTCCAGGAATCAGAGATGGGGATTTAGAGGCGGGGAATGAGATATGGGGAATCAGAGGCGGGGAATCAGAGGCGGGGAAACAGAGGTGGGGAATCAGATATGGGGAATCTGATATGGGGAATCAAAGGCGGTGAATCAGAGATGGGGAATCAGAGGCGGGGAATCAGAGGCGGGGTATCAGAGCTGGGGAATCAGAGGCGGGGAATCAGAGTTGGGGAATCAGAGGCGGGGAATCAGATATGGGGAAACAGAGGTGGGGAATCAGAGGTGGGGAAACAGAGGCGGGGAATCAGATATGGGGAATCAGAGGTGGGGAATCAGAGGTTGGGAATCAGAGGCAGGGAATCAGAGGCGGGGAAACAGAGGCGGGGAATCAGATATGGGGAATCAGAGGTGGCGAATCAAAGGCGGTGAATCAGAGATGGGGAATCAGAGGCGGGGAATCAGAGACAGGGAATCAAACACGGGGAATCAGAGGCGGGGAATCAGAGCTGGGGAATCAGAGGCGGGGAATCAGAGTTGGGGAATCAGAGGCGGGGAATCAGAGGCGGGGAAACAGAGGCGGGGAATCAGATATGGGGAATCAGAGGTCGGGAATCAGAGGTTGGGAATCAGAGGCAGGGAATCAGAGGCGGGGAATCAGAGGCGGGGAATCAGAGGCAGGGAATCAGATGTGCGGAATCAGAGATGGGGAATCAAAGGCGGGGAATCAGAGTTGGGGCATCAGAGGTGGGGAATTAGATATGGGGAAACAGAGGCGGGGAATCAGAGGCGGGGAAACAGAGGCGGGGAATCAGATATGGGGAATCAGAGGTGGGGAATCAGAGGCAGGGAATCAGATGTGCGGAATCAGAGATGGGGAATCAGAGCAGGGAATCAGAATCAGAAGCGGGGAATCAGAGGCCGGGAATCAGAGGCCGGGAATCAGATGCCGGGAATAAGAGGCCGGGAATCAGCGGTGGGGAATCAGAGGCGGGGAAACAGAGGCGGGGAATCAGATATGGGGAATCAGAGGTCGGGAATCAGAGGTTGGGAATCAGAGGCGGGGAATCAGAGGCGGGGAATCAGAGGTGGGGAATCAGAGGTCGGGAATCAGAGGTTGGGAATCAGAGGCGGGGAATCAGAGGCGTGGAATCATAGGCCGGGAATCAGAGGCCGGGAATGAGAGGCCGGGAATCAGAGGTCGGGAATCAGAGGCCGGGAATCAGAGGTGGGGAATCAGATGCCGGGAATCAGAGATGGGGAATCAGAGGCGGGGAATCAGCGGTGGTGAATCAGACGCGGGGAATCAGAGGCGGGGAATCAGAGGCGGGGAATCAGAGGCATGGAATCAGATGTGCGGAATCAGAGATGTGGAATCAGAGGCCGGGAATCAGAGGCGGGGAATCAGAGGCGTGGAATCATAGGCCGGGAATCAGAGGCCGGGAATGAGAGGCCGGGAATCAGAGGTCGGGAATCAGAGGCCGGGAATCAGAGGTGGGGAATCAGAGGCCGGGAATCAGAGATGGGGAATCAGAGGCGGGGAATCAGCGGTGGTGAATCAGACGCGGGGATTCAGAGGTTGTAAATCAGAGATGGGGAATCAGAGGCGGGGAATCAGAGGCGGGGAAACAGAGGTGGGGAATCAGATATGGGGAATCAGAGGTGGGGAATAAGATGCGGAGAATCAGAGGCAGGGAATCAGATGCCGGGAATAAGAGGCCGGGAATCAGAGGTGGGGAATCAGAGTCCAGGAATCAGAGATGGGGATTCAGAGGCGGGGAATGAGATATTGGGAATCAGAGGCGGGGAATCAGAGGCGGGGAAACAAAGGCGGTGAATCAGAGATGGGGAATCAGAGGCGCGGAATCAGAGGCAGGGAATCAAACACGGGGAATCAGAGCTGGGGAATCAGAGTCGGGGAATCAGAGTTGGGGCATCAGAGGTGGGGAATTAGATATGGGGAAACAGAGGTGGGGAATCAGAGGCGGGGAAACAGAGGCGGGGAATCAGATATGGGGAATCAGAGGTGGGGAATCAGAGGCGGGGAAACAGAGGTGGGGAGTCAGATATGGGGAATCAGAGGTGGGGAATAAGAGGCGGAGAATCAGAGGCAGGGAATCAGATGCCGGGAATAAGAGGCCGGGAAACAGAGGTGGGGAATCAGAGTCCGGGAATCAGAGATGGGGATTCAGAGGCGGGGATTGAGATATTGGGAATCAGATATGGGGAATCAGAGGTGGCGAATCAAAGGCGGTGAATCAGAGATGGGGAATCAGAGGCGGGGAATCAGAGGCAGGGAATCAAACACGGGGAATCCGAGCTGGGGAATCAGAGTCGGGGAATCAGAGTTGGGGCATCAGAGGTGGGGAATTAGATATGGGGAAACAGAGGTGGGAATCAGAGGCGGTGAAACAGAGGCGGGGAATCAGATTTGGGGAATCAGAGGTGGGGAATCAGAGGCAGGGAATCAGATGTGCGGAATCAGAGATGGGGAATCAGAGGCAGGGAATCAGAATCAGAAGCGGGGAATCAGAGGCCGGGAATCAGAGGCCGGGAATCAGATGCCGGGAATAAGAGGCCGGGAAGCAGAGGTGGGGAATCAGAGTCCGGGAATCAGAGATGGGGATTCAGAGGCGGGGAATGAGATATGGGGAATCAGAGGCGGGGAATCAGAGGCGGGGAAACAGAGGTGGGGAATCAGATATGGGGAATCAGATATGGGGAATCAAAGGCGGTGAATCAGAGGATGGGGAATCAGAGGCGGGGATACAGAGGCGAGGAATCAGATATGGGGAATCAGAGGTGGGGAATCAGAGGTTGGGAATCAGAGGCAGGGAATCAGAGGCAGGGTAACAGAGGCGGGGAATCAGATATGTGGAATCAGAGGTGGCGAATCAAAGGCGGTGTATCAGAGATGGGGAATCAGAGGCGGGGAATCAGAGGCAGGGAATCAAACACGGGGAATCAGAGGCGGGGAATCAGAGCTGGTGAATCAGAGGCGGGGAATCAGAGTTGGGGAATCAGAGGCGGGGAATCAGAGGCAGGGAATCAGAGGCGGAGAATCAGAGGTTGGGAATCAGAGGCAGGGAATCAGAGGCAGGGATTCAGAGGCAGGGAATCAGAGGCGGGGAATCAGAGGTGGGGAATCAGAGGTTGGGAATCAGAGGCAGGGAATCAGAGGCGGGGAATCAGAGGCATGGAATCAGATGTGCGGAATCAGAGATGGGGAATCAGAGGCAGGGAATCAGAGGCGGGGAATCAGAGGCGTGGAATAAGAGTCCGGGAATGAGAGGCCGGGAATGAGAGGCCGGGAATGAGAGGCCGGGAATCAGAGGCCGGGAATCAGAGGTTGGGAATCATAGGCCGGGAATCAGAGATGCGGAATCAGATGCGGGGATTCAGAGGTTGTAAATCAGAGATGGGGAATCAGAGGCGGGGAATCAGAGGCGGGGAAACAGAGGTGGGGAATCAGATATGGGGAATCAGATATGGGGAATCAAAGGCGGTGAATCAGAGATGGGGAATCAGAGGCGGGGAATCAGAGGCGGGTAATCAGAGCTGGGGAATCAGAGGCGGGGAATCAGAGTTGGGGAATCAGATGCGGGGAATCAGATATGGGGAAACAGAGGTGGGGAATCAGAGGCGGGGAAACAGAGGCGGGGAATCAGATATGGGGAATCAGAGGTGGGGAATCAGAGGTTGGGAATCAGAGGCAGGGATTCAGAGGCGGGGAAACAGAGGCGGGGAATCAGATATGGGGAATCAGATGTGGCGAATCAAAGGCGGTGAATCAGAGATGGGGAATCAGAGGCGGGGAATCAGAGGCAGGGAATCAAACACGGGGAATCAGAGGCGGGGAATCAGAGGCGGGGAATCAGAGGCGGGGAATCAGATATGGGGAAACAGAGGCGGGGAATCAGAGGCGGGGAAACAGAGGCGGGGAATCAGATATGGGGAATCAGAGGTGGGGAATCAGAGTTTGGGAATCAGAGGCAGGGAATCAGAGGCGGGGAATCAGAGGCGGGGAATCAGAGGCAGGGAATCAGATGTGCGAAATCAAAGATGGAGAATCAGAGGCAGGGAATCAGAGGCGGGGAATCAGAGGCGGGGAATCAGAGTCCGGGAATCAGAGGCCGGGAATGAGAGGCCGGGAATCAGAAGCCGGTAATCAGAGGCCGGGAATCAGAGGTGGGGAATCAGATGCAGGGAATCAGAGATGGGGAATCAGAGTCGGGGAATCAGCGGTGGTGAAGCAGACGCGGGGATTCAGAGGTTGTAAATCAGAGATGGGGAATCAGAGGAGGGGAATCAGAGGCGGGGAAACAGAGTTGGGGAATCAGATATGGGGAATCAGAGGTGGGGAATAAAAGGCTGAGAATCAGAAGCAGGGAATCAGAGGCGGGGAATCAGAGGCCGGGAATCAGAAGCCAGGAATCAGAGGCCAGGAATCAGAGGTGGGGTATCAGAGGCCGGGAATCAGAGATGGGGAATGAGAGGTGGTGAATCAGAGATGGGGAGTCAGAGGAAGGGACTCAGAGGCGGGGAATCAGACGCGGGGAATCAGTGGCCGGGAATCAGAGCTGGGGAATCAGAGGCGGGGAATCAGACGCGGGGAATCAGTGGCCTGGAATCAGAGCTGGGGAATCAGAGGCGGGGAATCAGAGATGGGGAATCGGAGGCGGGGAATCAGAGATGGCAAATCAGAGATGGGGAATCAGAGGCGGGGAAACAGAGGCGTGGAGTCAGATTTGGGGAATCAGAGGTGGGGAATCAGAGGTGGTGAAATGAGAGATGGGGAATCAGAGGCGGGTAATCAGAGGCAGGGAATCAGACGCGGGGAATCAGAGGCTGGGAATCAGAGGCTGGGAATCAGAGCTGGGGAATCAGAGGTTGGGAATCAGAGGCCTGGAATCAGAGTTGGGGAATCAGAGGCGGGGAATCAGATATGGGGAAACAGAGGTGGGGAATCAGAGGCGGGGAAACAGAGGCGGGGAATCAGATATGGGGAATCAGAGGTGGGGAATCAGAGGTTGGGAATCAGAGGCAGGGATTCAGAGGCGGGGAAACAGAGGCGGGGAATCAGATATGGGGAATCAGATGTGGCGAATCAAAGGCGGTGAATCAGAGATGGGGAATCAGAGGCGGGGAATCAGAGGCAGGGAATCAAACACGGGGAATCAGAGGCGGGGAATCAGAGGCGGGGAATCAGAGGCGGGGAATCAGATATGGGGAAACAGAGGCGGGGAATCAGAGGCGGGGAAACAGAGGCGGGGAATCAGATATGGGGAATCAGAGGTGGGGAATCAGAGTTTGGGAATCAGAGGCAGGGAATCAGAGGCGGGGAATCAGAGGCGGGGAATCAGAGGCAGGGAATCAGATGTGCGAAATCAAAGATGGAGAATCAGAGGCAGGGAATCAGAGGCGGGGAATCAGCGGTGGTGAATCAGACGCGGGGAATCAGAGGCGGGGAATCAGAGGCGGGGAATCAGAGGCATGGAATCAGATGTGCGGAATCAGAGATGTGGAATCAGAGGCCGGGAATCAGAGGCGGGGAATCAGAGGCGTGGAATCATAGGCCGGGAATCAGAGGCCGGGAATGAGAGGCCGGGAATCAGAGGTCGGGAATCAGAGGCCGGGAATCAGAGGTGGGGAATCAGAGGCCGGGAATCAGAGATGGGGAATCAGAGGCGGGGAATCAGCGGTGGTGAATCAGACGCGGGGATTCAGAGGTTGTAAATCAGAGATGGGGAATCAGAGGCGGGGAATCAGAGGCGGGGAAACAGAGGTGGGGAATCAGATATGGGGAATCAGAGGTGGGGAATAAGATGCGGAGAATCAGAGGCAGGGAATCAGATGCCGGGAATAAGAGGCCGGGAATCAGAGGTGGGGAATCAGAGTCCAGGAATCAGAGATGGGGATTCAGAGGCGGGGAATGAGATATTGGGAATCAGAGGCGGGGAATCAGAGGCGGGGAAACAAAGGCGGTGAATCAGAGATGGGGAATCAGAGGCGCGGAATCAGAGGCAGGGAATCAAACACGGGGAATCAGAGCTGGGGAATCAGAGTCGGGGAATCAGAGTTGGGGCATCAGAGGTGGGGAATTAGATATGGGGAAACAGAGGTGGGGAATCAGAGGCGGGGAAACAGAGGCGGGGAATCAGATATGGGGAATCAGAGGTGGGGAATCAGAGGCGGGGAAACAGAGGTGGGGAGTCAGATATGGGGAATCAGAGGTGGGGAATAAGAGGCGGAGAATCAGAGGCAGGGAATCAGATGCCGGGAATAAGAGGCCGGGAAACAGAGGTGGGGAATCAGAGTCCGGGAATCAGAGATGGGGATTCAGAGGCGGGGATTGAGATATTGGGAATCAGATATGGGGAATCAGAGGTGGCGAATCAAAGGCGGTGAATCAGAGATGGGGAATCAGAGGCGGGGAATCAGAGGCAGGGAATCAAACACGGGGAATCCGAGCTGGGGAATCAGAGTCGGGGAATCAGAGTTGGGGCATCAGAGGTGGGGAATTAGATATGGGGAAACAGAGGTGGGAATCAGAGGCGGGGAAACAGAGGCGGGGAATCAGATTTGGGGAATCAGAGGTGGGGAATCAGAGGCAGGGAATCAGATGTGCGGAATCAGAGATGGGGAATCAGAGGCAGGGAATCAGAATCAGAAGCGGGGAATCAGAGGCCGGGAATCAGAGGCCGGGAATCAGATGCCGGGAATAAGAGGCCGGGAAGCAGAGGTGGGGAATCAGAGTCCGGGAATCAGAGATGGGGATTCAGAGGCGGGGAATGAGATATGGGGAATCAGAGGCGGGGAATCAGAGGCGGGGAAACAGAGGTGGGGAATCAGATATGGGGAATCAGATATGGGGAATCAAAGGCGGTGAATCAGAGGATGGGGAATCAGAGGCGGGGATACAGAGGCGAGGAATCAGATATGGGGAATCAGAGGTGGGGAATCAGAGGTTGGGAATCAGAGGCAGGGAATCAGAGGCAGGGTAACAGAGGCGGGGAATCAGATATGTGGAATCAGAGGTGGCGAATCAAAGGCGGTGTATCAGAGATGGGGAATCAGAGGCGGGGAATCAGAGGCAGGGAATCAAACACGGGGAATCAGAGGCGGGGAATCAGAGCTGGTGAATCAGAGGCGGGGAATCAGAGTTGGGGAATCAGAGGCGGGGAATCAGAGGCAGGGAATCAGAGGCGGAGAATCAGAGGTTGGGAATCAGAGGCAGGGAATCAGAGGCAGGGATTCAGAGGCAGGGAATCAGAGGCGGGGAATCAGAGGTGGGGAATCAGAGGTTGGGAATCAGAGGCAGGGAATCAGAGGCGGGGAATCAGAGGCATGGAATCAGATGTGCGGAATCAGAGATGGGGAATCAGAGGCAGGGAATCAGAGGCGGGGAATCAGAGGCGTGGAATAAGAGTCCGGGAATGAGAGGCCGGGAATGAGAGGCCGGGAATGAGAGGCCGGGAATCAGAGGCCGGGAATCAGAGGTTGGGAATCATAGGCCGGGAATCAGAGATGCGGAATCAGATGCGGGGATTCAGAGGTTGTAAATCAGAGATGGGGAATCAGAGGCGGGGAATCAGAGGCGGGGAAACAGAGGTGGGGAATCAGATATGGGGAATCAGATATGGGGAATCAAAGGCGGTGAATCAGAGATGGGGAATCAGAGGCGGGGAATCAGAGGCGGGTAATCAGAGCTGGGGAATCAGAGGCGGGGAATCAGAGTTGGGGAATCAGATGCGGGGAATCAGATATGGGGAAACAGAGGTGGGGAATCAGAGGCGGGGAAACAGAGGCGGGGAATCAGATATGGGGAATCAGAGGTGGGGAATCAGAGGTTGGGAATCAGAGGCAGGGATTCAGAGGCGGGGAAACAGAGGCGGGGAATCAGATATGGGGAATCAGATGTGGCGAATCAAAGGCGGTGAATCAGAGATGGGGAATCAGAGGCGGGGAATCAGAGGCAGGGAATCAAACACGGGGAATCAGAGGCGGGGAATCAGAGGCGGGGAATCAGAGGCGGGGAATCAGATATGGGGAAACAGAGGCGGGGAATCAGAGGCGGGGAAACAGAGGCGGGGAATCAGATATGGGGAATCAGAGGTGGGGAATCAGAGTTTGGGAATAAGAGGCAGGGAATCAGAGGCGGGGAATCAGAGGCGGGGAATCAGAGGCAGGGAATCAGATGTGCGAAATCAAAGATGGAGAATCAGAGGCAGGGAATCAGAGGCGGGGAATCAGAGGCGGGGAATCAGAGTCCGGGAATCAGAGGCCGGGAATGAGAGGCCGGGAATCAGAAGCCGGTAATCAGAGGCCGGGAATCAGAGGTGGGGAATCAGATGCAGGGAATCAGAGATGGGGAATCAGAGTCGGGGAATCAGCGGTGGTGAAGCAGACGCGGGGATTCAGAGGTTGTAAATCAGAGATGGGGAATCAGAGGAGGGGAATCAGAGGCGGGGAAACAGAGTTGGGGAATCAGATATGGGGAATCAGAGGTGGGGAATAAAAGGCTGAGAATCAGAAGCAGGGAATCAGAGGCGGGGAATCAGAGGCCGGGAATCAGAAGCCAGGAATCAGAGGCCAGGAATCAGAGGTGGGGTATCAGAGGCCGGGAATCAGAGATGGGGAATGAGAGGTGGTGAATCAGAGATGGGGAGTCAGAGGAAGGGACTCAGAGGCGGGGAATCAGACGCGGGGAATCAGTGGCCGGGAATCAGAGCTGGGGAATCAGAGGCGGGGAATCAGACGCGGGGAATCAGTGGCCTGGAATCAGAGCTGGGGAATCAGAGGCGGGGAATCAGAGATGGGGAATCGGAGGCGGGGAATCAGAGATGGCAAATCAGAGATGGGGAATCAGAGGCGGGGAAACAGAGGCGTGGAGTCAGATTTGGGGAATCAGAGGTGGGGAATCAGAGGTGGTGAAATGAGAGATGGGGAATCAGAGGCGGGTAATCAGAGGCAGGGAATCAGACGCGGGGAATCAGAGGCTGGGAATCAGAGGCTGGGAATCAGAGCTGGGGAATCAGAGGTTGGGAATCAGAGGCCTGGAATCAGAGTTGGGGAATCAGAGGCGGGGAATCAGATATGGGGAAACAGAGGTGGGGAATCAGAGGCGGGGAAACAGAGGCGGGGAATCAGATATGGGGAATCAGAGGTGGGGAATCAGAGGTTGGGAATCAGAGGCAGGGATTCAGAGGCGGGGAAACAGAGGCGGGGAATCAGATATGGGGAATCAGATGTGGCGAATCAAAGGCGGTGAATCAGAGATGGGGAATCAGAGGCGGGGAATCAGAGGCAGGGAATCAAACACGGGGAATCAGAGGCGGGGAATCAGAGGCGGGGAATCAGAGGCGGGGAATCAGATATGGGGAAACAGAGGCGGGGAATCAGAGGCGGGGAAACAGAGGCGGGGAATCAGATATGGGGAATCAGAGGTGGGGAATCAGAGTTTGGGAATCAGAGGCAGGGAATCAGAGGCGGGGAATCAGAGGCGGGGAATCAGAGGCAGGGAATCAGATGTGCGAAATCAAAGATGGAGAATCAGAGGCAGGGAATCAGAGGCGGGGAATCAGAGGCGGGGAATCAGAGTCCGGGAATCAGAGGCCGGGAATGAGAGGCCGGGAATCAGAAGCCGGTAATCAGAGGCCGGGAATCAGAGGTGGGGAATCAGATGCAGGGAATCAGAGATGGGGAATCAGAGTCGGGGAATCAGCGGTGGTGAAGCAGACGCGGGGATTCAGAGGTTGTAAATCAGAGATGGGGAATCAGAGGAGGGGAATCAGAGGCGGGGAAACAGAGTTGGGGAATCAGATATGGGGAATCAGAGGTGGGGAATAAAAGGCTGAGAATCAGAAGCAGGGAATCAGAGGCGGGGAATCAGAGGCCGGGAATCAGAAGCCAGGAATCAGAGGCCAGGAATCAGAGGTGGGGTATCAGAGGCCGGGAATCAGAGATGGGGAATGAGAGGTGGTGAATCAGAGATGGGGAGTCAGAGGAAGGGACTCAGAGGCGGGGAATCAGACGCGGGGAATCAGTGGCCGGGAATCAGAGCTGGGGAATCAGAGGCGGGGAATCAGACGCGGGGAATCAGTGGCCTGGAATCAGAGCTGGGGAATCAGAGGCGGGGAATCAGAGATGGGGAATCGGAGGCGGGGAATCAGAGATGGCAAATCAGAGATGGGGAATCAGAGGCGGGGAAACAGAGGCGTGGAGTCAGATTTGGGGAATCAGAGGTGGGGAATCAGAGGTGGTGAAATGAGAGATGGGGAATCAGAGGCGGGTAATCAGAGGCAGGGAATCAGACGCGGGGAATCAGAGGCTGGGAATCAGAGGCTGGGAATCAGAGCTGGGGAATCAGAGGTTGGGAATCAGAGGCCTGGAATCAGAGTTGGGGAATCAGAGGCGGGGAATCAGATATGTGGAAACAGAGGTGGGGAATCAGAGGCGGGGAAACAGAGGCGGGGAATCAGATATGGGGAATCAGAGGTGGGGAATCAGAGGTTGGGAATCAGATGCGGGGAATCAGAGGCAGGAAATCATAGGCAGGGAATCAGAGGCGGGGAATCAGAGGCGGAGAATCAGAGGCCGGGAATCAGAGGCGGGGAATCAGAGTTGGGGCATCAGAGGTGGGGAATTAGATATGGGGAAACAGAGGCGGGGAATCAGAGCCGGGGAAACAGAGCGGGGAATCAGATATGGGGAATCAGAGGTGGGGAATCAGAGGCAGGGAATCAGATGTCGGGAATCAGAGGCCGGGAATGAGAGGCCGGGAATCAGAGGTCGGGAATCAGAGGCCGGGAATCAGAGGTGGGGAATCAGAGGCCGGGAATCAGAGATGGGGAATCAGAGGCGGGGAATCAGCGGTGGTGAATCAGACGCGGGGATTCAGAGGTTGTAAATCAGAGATGGGGAATCAGAGGCGGGGAATCAGAGGCGGGGAAACAGAGGTGGGGAATCAGATATGGGGAATCAGAGGTGGGGAATAAGATGCGGAGAATCAGAGGCAGGGAATCAGATGCCGGGAATAAGAGGCCGGGAATCAGAGGTGGGGAATCAGAGTCCAGGAATCAGAGATGGGGATTCAGAGGCGGGGAATGAGATATTGGGAATCAGAGGCGGGGAATCAGAGGCGGGGAAACAAAGGCGGTGAATCAGAGATGGGGAATCAGAGGCGCGGAATCAGAGGCAGGGAATCAAACACGGGGAATCAGAGCTGGGGAATCAGAGTCGGGGAATCAGAGTTGGGGCATCAGAGGTGGGGAATTAGATATGGGGAAACAGAGGTGGGGAATCAGAGGCGGGGAAACAGAGGCGGGGAATCAGATATGGGGAATCAGAGGTGGGGAATCAGAGGCGGGGAAACAGAGGTGGGGAGTCAGATATGGGGAATCAGAGGTGGGGAATAAGAGGCGGAGAATCAGAGGCAGGGAATCAGATGCCGGGAATAAGAGGCCGGGAAACAGAGGTGGGGAATCAGAGTCCGGGAATCAGAGATGGGGATTCAGAGGCGGGGATTGAGATATTGGGAATCAGATATGGGGAATCAGAGGTGGCGAATCAAAGGCGGTGAATCAGAGATGGGGAATCAGAGGCGGGGAATCAGAGGCAGGGAATCAAACACGGGGAATCCGAGCTGGGGAATCAGAGTCGGGGAATCAGAGTTGGGGCATCAGAGGTGGGGAATTAGATATGGGGAAACAGAGGTGGGAATCAGAGGCGGGGAAACAGAGGCGGGGAATCAGATTTGGGGAATCAGAGGTGGGGAATCAGAGGCAGGGAATCAGATGTGCGGAATCAGAGATGGGGAATCAGAGGCAGGGAATCAGAATCAGAAGCGGGGAATCAGAGGCCGGGAATCAGAGGCCGGGAATCAGATGCCGGGAATAAGAGGCCGGGAAGCAGAGGTGGGGAATCAGAGTCCGGGAATCAGAGATGGGGATTCAGAGGCGGGGAATGAGATATGGGGAATCAGAGGCGGGGAATCAGAGGCGGGGAAACAGAGGTGGGGAATCAGATATGGGGAATCAGATATGGGGAATCAAAGGCGGTGAATCAGAGGATGGGGAATCAGAGGCGGGGATACAGAGGCGAGGAATCAGATATGGGGAATCAGAGGTGGGGAATCAGAGGTTGGGAATCAGAGGCAGGGAATCAGAGGCAGGGTAACAGAGGCGGGGAATCAGATATGTGGAATCAGAGGTGGCGAATCAAAGGCGGTGTATCAGAGATGGGGAATCAGAGGCGGGGAATCAGAGGCAGGGAATCAAACACGGGGAATCAGAGGCGGGGAATCAGAGCTGGTGAATCAGAGGCGGGGAATCAGAGTTGGGGAATCAGAGGCGGGGAATCAGAGGCAGGGAATCAGAGGCGGAGAATCAGAGGTTGGGAATCAGAGGCAGGGAATCAGAGGCAGGGATTCAGAGGCAGGGAATCAGAGGCGGGGAATCAGAGGTGGGGAATCAGAGGTTGGGAATCAGAGGCAGGGAATCAGAGGCGGGGAATCAGAGGCATGGAATCAGATGTGCGGAATCAGAGATGGGGAATCAGAGGCAGGGAATCAGAGGCGGGGAATCAGAGGCGTGGAATAAGAGTCCGGGAATGAGAGGCCGGGAATGAGAGGCCGGGAATGAGAGGCCGGGAATCAGAGGCCGGGAATCAGAGGTTGGGAATCATAGGCCGGGAATCAGAGATGCGGAATCAGATGCGGGGATTCAGAGGTTGTAAATCAGAGATGGGGAATCAGAGGCGGGGAATCAGAGGCGGGGAAACAGAGGTGGGGAATCAGATATGGGGAATCAGATATGGGGAATCAAAGGCGGTGAATCAGAGATGGGGAATCAGAGGCGGGGAATCAGAGGCGGGTAATCAGAGCTGGGGAATCAGAGGCGGGGAATCAGAGTTGGGGAATCAGATGCGGGGAATCAGATATGGGGAAACAGAGGTGGGGAATCAGAGGCGGGGAAACAGAGGCGGGGAATCAGATATGGGGAATCAGAGGTGGGGAATCAGAGGTTGGGAATCAGAGGCAGGGATTCAGAGGCGGGGAAACAGAGGCGGGGAATCAGATATGGGGAATCAGATGTGGCGAATCAAAGGCGGTGAATCAGAGATGGGGAATCAGAGGCGGGGAATCAGAGGCAGGGAATCAAACACGGGGAATCAGAGGCGGGGAATCAGAGGCGGGGAAACAGAGGCGGGGAATCAGATATGGGGAATCAGAGGTGGGGAATCAGAGTTTGGGAATCAGAGGCAGGGAATCAGAGGCGGGGAATCAGAGGCGGGGAATCAGAGGCAGGGAATCAGATGTGCGAAATCAAAGATGGAGAATCAGAGGCAGGGAATCAGAGGCGGGGAATCAGAGGCGGGGAATCAGAGTCCGGGAATCAGAGGCCGGGAATGAGAGGCCGGGAATCAGAAGCCGGTAATCAGAGGCCGGGAATCAGAGGTGGGGAATCAGATGCAGGGAATCAGAGATGGGGAATCAGAGTCGGGGAATCAGCGGTGGTGAAGCAGACGCGGGGATTCAGAGGTTGTAAATCAGAGATGGGGAATCAGAGGAGGGGAATCAGAGGCGGGGAAACAGAGTTGGGGAATCAGATATGGGGAATCAGAGGTGGGGAATAAAAGGCTGAGAATCAGAAGCAGGGAATCAGAGGCGGGGAATCAGAGGCCGGGAATCAGAAGCCAGGAATCAGAGGCCAGGAATCAGAGGTGGGGTATCAGAGGCCGGGAATCAGAGATGGGGAATGAGAGGTGGTGAATCAGAGATGGGGAGTCAGAGGAAGGGACTCAGAGGCGGGGAATCAGACGCGGGGAATCAGTGGCCGGGAATCAGAGCTGGGGAATCAGAGGCGGGGAATCAGACGCGGGGAATCAGTGGCCTGGAATCAGAGCTGGGGAATCAGAGGCGGGGAATCAGAGATGGGGAATCGGAGGCGGGGAATCAGAGATGGCAAATCAGAGATGGGGAATCAGAGGCGGGGAAACAGAGGCGTGGAGTCAGATTTGGGGAATCAGAGGTGGGGAATCAGAGGTGGTGAAATGAGAGATGGGGAATCAGAGGCGGGTAATCAGAGGCAGGGAATCAGACGCGGGGAATCAGAGGCTGGGAATCAGAGGCTGGGAATCAGAGCTGGGGAATCAGAGGTTGGGAATCAGAGGCCTGGAATC
This sequence comes from Narcine bancroftii, assembly GCF_036971445.1. NCBI lineage: Eukaryota > Metazoa > Chordata > Chondrichthyes > Torpediniformes > Narcinidae > Narcine > Narcine bancroftii. The sequence continues at coordinate 59,494,913 of NC_091474.1, forward strand.
AGAGTTGGGGAATCAGAGGCGGGGAATCAGATATGGGGAAACAGAGGTGGGGAATCAGAGGCGGGGAAACAGAGGCGGGGAATCAGATATGGGGAATCAGAGGTGGGGAATCAGAGGTTGGGAATCAGAGGCAGGGATTCAGAGGCGGGGAAACAGAGGCGGGGAATCAGATATGGGGAATCAGATGTGGCGAATCAAAGGCGGTGAATCAGAGATGGGGAATCAGAGGCGGGGAATCAGAGGCAGGGAATCAAACACGGGGAATCAGAGGCGGGGAATCAGAGGCGGGGAATCAGAGGCGGGGAATCAGATATGGGGAAACAGAGGCGGGGAATCAGAGGCGGGGAAACAGAGGCGGGGAATCAGATATGGGGAATCAGAGGTGGGGAATCAGAGTTTGGGAATCAGAGGCAGGGAATCAGAGGCGGGGAATCAGAGGCGGGGAATCAGAGGCAGGGAATCAGATGTGCGAAATCAAAGATGGAGAATCAGAGGCAGGGAATCAGAGGCGGGGAATCAGCGGTGGTGAATCAGACGCGGGGAATCAGAGGCGGGGAATCAGAGGCGGGGAATCAGAGGCATGGAATCAGATGTGCGGAATCAGAGGTGTGGAATCAGAGGCCGGGAATCAGAGGCGGGGAATCAGAGGCGTGGAATCATAGGCCGGGAATCAGAGGCCGGGAATGAGAGGCCGGGAATCAGAGGTCGGGAATCAGAGGCCGGGAATCAGAGGTGGGGAATCAGAGGCCGGGAATCAGAGATGGGGAATCAGAGGCGGGGAATCAGCGGTGGTGAATCAGACGCGGGGATTCAGAGGTTGTAAATCAGAGATGGGGAATCAGAGGCGGGGAATCAGAGGCGGGGAAACAGAGGTGGGGAATCAGATATGGGGAATCAGAGGTGGGGAATAAGATGCGGAGAATCAGAGGCAGGGAATCAGATGCCGGGAATAAGAGGCCGGGAATCAGAGGTGGGGAATCAGAGTCCAGGAATCAGAGATGGGGATTCAGAGGCGGGGAATGAGATATTGGGAATCAGAGGCGGGGAATCAGAGGCGGGGAAACAAAGGCGGTGAATCAGAGATGGGGAATCAGAGGCGCGGAATCAGAGGCAGGGAATCAAACACGGGGAATCAGAGCTGGGGAATCAGAGTCGGGGAATCAGAGTTGGGGCATCAGAGGTGGGGAATTAGATATGGGGAAACAGAGGTGGGGAATCAGAGGCGGGGAAACAGAGGCGGGGAATCAGATATGGGGAATCAGAGGTGGGGAATCAGAGGCGGGGAAACAGAGGTGGGGAGTCAGATATGGGGAATCAGAGGTGGGGAATAAGAGGCGGAGAATCAGAGGCAGGGAATCAGATGCCGGGAATAAGAGGCCGGGAAACAGAGGTGGGGAATCAGAGTCCGGGAATCAGAGATGGGGATTCAGAGGCGGGGATTGAGATATTGGGAATCAGATATGGGGAATCAGAGGTGGCGAATCAAAGGCGGTGAATCAGAGATGGGGAATCAGAGGCGGGGAATCAGAGGCAGGGAATCAAACACGGGGAATCCGAGCTGGGGAATCAGAGTCGGGGAATCAGAGTTGGGGCATCAGAGGTGGGGAATTAGATATGGGGAAACAGAGGTGGGAATCAGAGGCGGGGAAACAGAGGCGGGGAATCAGATTTGGGGAATCAGAGGTGGGGAATCAGAGGCAGGGAATCAGATGTGCGGAATCAGAGATGGGGAATCAGAGGCAGGGAATCAGAATCAGAAGCGGGGAATCAGAGGCCGGGAATCAGAGGCCGGGAATCAGATGCCGGGAATAAGAGGCCGGGAAGCAGAGGTGGGGAATCAGAGTCCGGGAATCAGAGATGGGGATTCAGAGGCGGGGAATGAGATATGGGGAATCAGAGGCGGGGAATCAGAGGCGGGGAAACAGAGGTGGGGAATCAGATATGGGGAATCAGATATGGGGAATCAAAGGCGGTGAATCAGAGGATGGGGAATCAGAGGCGGGGATACAGAGGCGAGGAATCAGATATGGGGAATCAGAGGTGGGGAATCAGAGGTTGGGAATCAGAGGCAGGGAATCAGAGGCAGGGTAACAGAGGCGGGGAATCAGATATGTGGAATCAGAGGTGGCGAATCAAAGGCGGTGTATCAGAGATGGGGAATCAGAGGCGGGGAATCAGAGGCAGGGAATCAAACACGGGGAATCAGAGGCGGGGAATCAGAGCTGGTGAATCAGAGGCGGGGAATCAGAGTTGGGGAATCAGAGGCGGGGAATCAGAGGCAGGGAATCAGAGGCGGAGAATCAGAGGTTGGGAATCAGAGGCAGGGAATCAGAGGCAGGGATTCAGAGGCAGGGAATCAGAGGCGGGGAATCAGAGGTGGGGAATCAGAGGTTGGGAATCAGAGGCAGGGAATCAGAGGCGGGGAATCAGAGGCATGGAATCAGATGTGCGGAATCAGAGATGGGGAATCAGAGGCAGGGAATCAGAGGCGGGGAATCAGAGGCGTGGAATAAGAGTCCGGGAATGAGAGGCCGGGAATGAGAGGCCGGGAATGAGAGGCCGGGAATCAGAGGCCGGGAATCAGAGGTTGGGAATCATAGGCCGGGAATCAGAGATGCGGAATCAGATGCGGGGATTCAGAGGTTGTAAATCAGAGATGGGGAATCAGAGGCGGGGAATCAGAGGCGGGGAAACAGAGGTGGGGAATCAGATATGGGGAATCAGATATGGGGAATCAAAGGCGGTGAATCAGAGATGGGGAATCAGAGGCGGGGAATCAGAGGCGGGTAATCAGAGCTGGGGAATCAGAGGCGGGGAATCAGAGTTGGGGAATCAGATGCGGGGAATCAGATATGGGGAAACAGAGGTGGGGAATCAGAGGCGGGGAAACAGAGGCGGGGAATCAGATATGGGGAATCAGAGGTGGGGAATCAGAGGTTGGGAATCAGAGGCAGGGATTCAGAGGCGGGGAAACAGAGGCGGGGAATCAGATATGGGGAATCAGATGTGGCGAATCAAAGGCGGTGAATCAGAGATGGGGAATCAGAGGCGGGGAATCAGAGGCAGGGAATCAAACACGGGGAATCAGAGGCGGGGAATCAGAGGCGGGGAATCAGAGGCGGGGAATCAGATATGGGGAAACAGAGGCGGGGAATCAGAGGCGGGGAAACAGAGGCGGGGAATCAGATATGGGGAATCAGAGGTGGGGAATCAGAGTTTGGGAATCAGAGGCAGGGAATCAGAGGCGGGGAATCAGAGGCGGGGAATCAGAGGCAGGGAATCAGATGTGCGAAATCAAAGATGGAGAATCAGAGGCAGGGAATCAGAGGCGGGGAATCAGAGGCGGGGAATCAGAGTCCGGGAATCAGAGGCCGGGAATGAGAGGCCGGGAATCAGAAGCCGGTAATCAGAGGCCGGGAATCAGAGGTGGGGAATCAGATGCAGGGAATCAGAGATGGGGAATCAGAGTCGGGGAATCAGCGGTGGTGAAGCAGACGCGGGGATTCAGAGGTTGTAAATCAGAGATGGGGAATCAGAGGAGGGGAATCAGAGGCGGGGAAACAGAGTTGGGGAATCAGATATGGGGAATCAGAGGTGGGGAATAAAAGGCTGAGAATCAGAAGCAGGGAATCAGAGGCGGGGAATCAGAGGCCGGGAATCAGAAGCCAGGAATCAGAGGCCAGGAATCAGAGGTGGGGTATCAGAGGCCGGGAATCAGAGATGGGGAATGAGAGGTGGTGAATCAGAGATGGGGAGTCAGAGGAAGGGACTCAGAGGCGGGGAATCAGACGCGGGGAATCAGTGGCCGGGAATCAGAGCTGGGGAATCAGAGGCGGGGAATCAGACGCGGGGAATCAGTGGCCTGGAATCAGAGCTGGGGAATCAGAGGCGGGGAATCAGAGATGGGGAATCGGAGGCGGGGAATCAGAGATGGCAAATCAGAGATGGGGAATCAGAGGCGGGGAAACAGAGGCGTGGAGTCAGATTTGGGGAATCATAGGTGGGGAATCAGAGGTGGTGAAATGAGAGATGGGGAATCAGAGGCGGGTAATCAGAGGCAGGGAATCAGACGCGGGGAATCAGAGGCTGGGAATCAGAGGCTGGGAATCAGAGCTGGGGAATCAGAGGTTGGGAATCAGAGGCCTGGAATCAGAGTTGGGGAATCAGAGGCGGGGAATCAGATATGGGGAAACAGAGGTGGGGAATCAGAGGCGGGGAAACAGAGGCGGGGAATCAGATATGGGGAATCAGAGGTGGGGAATCAGAGGTTGGGAATCAGAGGCAGGGATTCAGAGGCGGGGAAACAGAGGCGGGGAATCAGATATGGGGAATCAGATGTGGCGAATCAAAGGCGGTGAATCAGAGATGGGGAATCAGAGGCGGGGAATCAGAGGCAGGGAATCAAACACGGGGAATCAGAGGCGGGGAATCAGAGGCGGGGAATCAGAGGCGGGGAATCAGATATGGGGAAACAGAGGCGGGGAATCAGAGGCGGGGAAACAGAGGCGGGGAATCAGATATGGGGAATCAGAGGTGGGGAATCAGAGTTTGGGAATCAGAGGCAGGGAATCAGAGGCGGGGAATCAGAGGCGGGGAATCAGAGGCAGGGAATCAGATGTGCGAAATCAAAGATGGAGAATCAGAGGCAGGGAATCAGAGGCGGGGAATCAGAGGCGGGGAATCAGAGTCCGGGAATCAGAGGCCGGGAATGAGAGGCCGGGAATCAGAAGCCGGTAATCAGAGGCCGGGAATCAGAGGTGGGGAATCAGATGCAGGGAATCAGAGATGGGGAATCAGAGTCGGGGAATCAGCGGTGGTGAAGCAGACGCGGGGATTCAGAGGTTGTAAATCAGAGATGGGGAATCAGAGGAGGGGAATCAGAGGCGGGGAAACAGAGTTGGGGAATCAGATATGGGGAATCAGAGGTGGGGAATAAAAGGCTGAGAATCAGAAGCAGGGAATCAGAGGCGGGGAATCAGAGGCCGGGAATCAGAAGCCAGGAATCAGAGGCCAGGAATCAGAGGTGGGGTATCAGAGGCCGGGAATCAGAGATGGGGAATGAGAGGTGGTGAATCAGAGATGGGGAGTCAGAGGAAGGGACTCAGAGGCGGGGAATCAGACGCGGGGAATCAGTGGCCGGGAATCAGAGCTGGGGAATCAGAGGCGGGGAATCAGACGCGGGGAATCAGTGGCCTGGAATCAGAGCTGGGGAATCAGAGGCGGGGAATCAGAGATGGGGAATCGGAGGCGGGGAATCAGAGATGGCAAATCAGAGATGGGGAATCAGAGGCGGGGAAACAGAGGCGTGGAGTCAGATTTGGGGAATCAGAGGTGGGGAATCAGAGGTGGTGAAATGAGAGATGGGGAATCAGAGGCGGGTAATCAGAGGCAGGGAATCAGACGCGGGGAATCAGAGGCTGGGAATCAGAGGCTGGGAATCAGAGCTGGGGAATCAGAGGTTGGGAATCAGAGGCCTGGAATCAGAGTTGGGGAATCAGAGGCGGGGAATCAGATATGTGGAAACAGAGGTGGGGAATCAGAGGCGGGGAAACAGAGGCGGGGAATCAGATATGGGGAATCAGAGGTGGGGAATCAGAGGTTGGGAATCAGATGCGGGGAATCAGAGGCAGGAAATCATAGGCAGGGAATCAGAGGCGGGGAATCAGAGGCGGAGAATCAGAGGCCGGGAATCAGAGGCGGGGAATCAGAGTTGGGGCATCAGAGGTGGGGAATTAGATATGGGGAAACAGAGGCGGGGAATCAGAGCCGGGGAAACAGAGCGGGGAATCAGATATGGGGAATCAGAGGTGGGGAATCAGAGGCAGGGAATCAGATGTGCGGAATCAGAGATGGGGAATCAGAGGCAGGGAATCAGAATCAGAAGCAGGGAATCAGAGGCCGGGAATCAGAGGCCGGGAATCAGATGCCGGGAATAAGAGGACGGGAATCAGAGGTGGGGAATCAGAGTCCGGGAATCAGAGATGGGATTCAGAGGCGGGGAATCAGAGGCGGGGAAAGAGAGGTGGGGAATCAGATATGGGGAATCAGTGGTGGCGAATCAAAGGCGGTAAATCAGAGATGGGGAATCAGAGGCGGGGAATCAGAGGCAGGGAATCAAACACGGGGAATCAGAGGCGGGGAATCAGAGCTGGGGAATCAGAGGCGGGGAATCAGAGTTGGGGAATCAGAGTCGGGGAATCAGATATGGGGAAACAGAGGTGGGGAATCAGAGGCGGGGATACAGAGGCGGGGAATCAGATATGGGGAATCAGAGGTGGGGAATCAGAGGTTGGGAATCAGAGGCAGGGAATCAGAGGCGGGAAAACAGAGGTTGGGAATCAGAGGCAGGTAATCAGAGGCGGGGAAACAAAGGCGGGGAATCAGATATGGGGAATCAGAGGTGGCGAATCAAAGGTGTTGAATCAGAGATGGGGAATCAGAGGCGGTGAATCAGAGGCAGGGAATCAAACACGGGGAATCAGAGGTGGGGAATCAGACCTGGGGAATCAGAGGCGGGGAATCAGAGTTGGGGAATCAGAGGCGAGGAATCAGAGGCGGGGAAACAGAGGCGGGGAATCAGATATGGGGAATCAGAGGTGGGGAATCAGAGGTTGGGAATCAGAGGCAGGGAATCAGAGGCGGGGAATCAGAGGCGGCGAATCAGATGCATGGAATCAGATGTGCGGAATCAGAGATGGGGAATCAGAGGCAGGGAATCAGAGGCGGGGAATCAGAGGCGTGGAATCAGAGGCCGGTATTCAGAGGCCGGGAATGAGAGGCCGGGAATCAGAGGCCGGGAATCAGAGGCCGGGAATCAGAGGTGGGATATCAGAGGCCAGGAATCAGAGATGGGGAATCAGAGGCGGGGAATCAGTGGTGGTGAATCAGACGCGGGGATTCAGAGGTTGTAAATCAGTGATGGGGAATCAGAGACGGGGAATCAGAGGCGGGGAAACAGAGGTGGGGAGTCAGATATGGGGAATCAGAGGTGGGGAATAAGAGGTGGAGAATCAGAGGCAGGGAATCAGAGGCGGGGAATCAGAGGCCGGGAATCAGAAGCCAGGAATCAGAGGCCGGGAATCAGAGATTGGGATTCAGAGGCGGGGAATGAGATATTGGGAATCAGAGGCGGGGAATCAGAGGCGGGGAAACAGAGGTGGGGAATCAGATTTGGGGAATCAGAGGTGGCGAATCAAAGGCGGTGAATCAGAGATGGGGAATCAGAGGCGGGGAATCAGAGGCAGGGAATCAAACACGGGGAATCAGAGGCGGGGAATCAGAGCTGGGGAATCAGAGGCGGGGAATCAGAGGTGGGGAATCAGAGGCCGGGAATCAGAGATGGGGAATCAGAGGCGGGGAATCAGCGGTGGTGAATCAGACGCGGGGATTCAGAGGTTGTAAATCAGAGATGGGGAATCAGAGGCGGGGAATCAGAGGCGGGGAAACAGAGGTGGGGAATCAGATATGGGGAATCAGAGGTGGGGAATAAGATGCGGAGAATCAGAGGCAGGGAATCAGATGCCGGGAATAAGAGGCCGGGAATCAGAGGTGGGGAATCAGAGTCCAGGAATCAGAGATGGGGATTCAGAGGCGGGGAATGAGATATTGGGAATCAGAGGCGGGGAATCAGAGGTGGCGAATCAAAGGCGGTGAATCAGAGATGGGGAATCAGAGGCGGGGAATCAGAGACAGGGAATCAAACACGGGGAATCAGAGGCGGGGAATCAGAGCTGGGGAATCAGAGGCGGGGAATCAGAGTTGGGGAATCAGAGGCGGGGAATCAGAGGCGGGGAAACAGAGGCGGGGAATCAGATATGGGGAATCAGAGGTCGGGAATCAGAGGTTGGGAATCAGAGGCAGGGAATCAGAGGCGGGGAATCAGAGGCGGGGAATCAGAGGCAGGGAATCAGATGTGCGGAATCAGAGATGGGGAATCAAAGGCGGGGAATCAGAGTTGGGGCATCAGAGGTGGGGAATTAGATATGGGGAAACAGAGGCGGGGAATCAGAGGCGGGGAAACAGAGGCGGGGAATCAGATATGGGGAATCAGAGGTGGGGAATCAGAGGCAGGGAATCAGATGTGCGGAATCAGAGATGGGGAATCAGAGGCAGGGAATCAGAATCAGAAGCGGGGAATCAGAGGCCGGGAATCAGAGGCCGGGAATCAGATGCCGGGAATAAGAGGCCGGGAATCAGCGGTGGGGAATCAGAGGCGGGGAAACAGAGGCGGGGAATCAGATATGGGGAATCAGAGTTCGGGAATCAGAGGTTGGGAATCAGAGGCGGGGAATCAGAGGCGGGGAATCAGAGGTGGGGAATCAGAGGTCGGGAATCAGAGGTTGGGAATCAGAGGCGGGGAATCAGAGGCGTGGAATCATAGGCCGGGAATCAGAGGCCGGGAATGAGAGGCCGGGAATCAGAGGTCGGGAATCAGAGGCCGGGAATCAGAGGTGGGGAATCAGAGGCCGGGAATCAGAGATGGGGAATCAGAGGCGGGGAATCAGCGGTGGTGAATCAGACGCGGGGAATCAGAGGCGGGGAATCAGAGGCGAGGAATCAGAGGCATGGAATCAGATGTGCGGAATCAGAGATGTGGAATCAGAGGCCGGGAATCAGAGGCGGGGAATCAGAGGCGTGGAATCATAGGCCGGGAATCAGAGGCCGGGAATGAGAGGCCGGGAATCAGAGGTCGGGAATCAGAGGCCGGGAATCAGAGGTGGGGAATCAGAGGCCGGGAATCAGAGATGGGGAATCAGAGGAGGGGAATCAGCGGTGGTGAATCAGACGCGGGGATTCAGAGGTTGTAAATCAGAGATGGGGAATCAGAGGCGGGGAATCATAGGCGGGGAAACAGAGGTGGGGAATCAGATATGGGGAATCAGAGGTGGGGAATAAGATGCGGAGAATCAGAGGCAGGGAATCAGATGCCGGGAATAAGAGGCCGGGAATCAGAGGTGGGGAATCAGAGTCCAGGAATCAGAGATGGGGATTCAGAGGCGGGGAATGAGATATTGGGAATCAGAGGCGGGGAATCAGAGGCGGGGAAACAAAGGCGGTGAATCAGAGATGGGGAATCAGAGGCGCGGAATCAGAGGCAGGGAATCAAACACGGGGAATCAGAGCTGGGGAATCAGAGTCGGGGAATCAGAGTTGGGGCATCAGAGGTGGGGAATTAGATATGGGGAAACAGAGGTGGGGAATCAGAGGCGGGGAAACAGAGGCGGGGAATCAGATATGGGGAATCAGAGGTGGGGAATCAGAGGCGGGGAAACAGAGGTGGGGAGTCAGATATGGGGAATCAGAGGTGGGGAATAAGAGGCGGAGAATCAGAGGCAGGGAATCAGATGCCGGGAATAAGAGGCCGGGAAACAGAGGTGGGGAATCAGAGTCCGGGAATCAGAGATGGGGATTCAGAGGCGGGGATTGAGATATTGGGAATCAGATATGGGGAATCAGAGGTGGCGAATCAAAGGCGGTGAATCAGAGATGGGGAATCAGAGGCGGGGAATCAGAGGCAGGGAATCAAACACGGGGAATCCGAGCTGGGGAATCAGAGTCGGGGAATCAGAGTTGGGGCATCAGAGGTGGGGAATTAGATATGGGGAAACAGAGGTGGGAATCAGAGGCGGGGAAACAGAGGCGGGGAATCAGATTTGGGGAATCAGAGGTGGGGAATCAGAGGCAGGGAATCAGATGTGCGGAATCAGAGATGGGGAATCAGAGGCAGGGAATCAGAATCAGAAGCGGGGAATCAGAGGCCGGGAATCAGAGGCCGGGAATCAGATGCCGGGAATAAGAGGCCGGGAAGCAGAGGTGGGGAATCAGAGTCCGGGAATCAGAGATGGGGATTCAGAGGCGGGGAATGAGATATGGGGAATCAGAGGCGGGGAATCAGAGGCGGGGAAACAGAGGTGGGGAATCAGATATGGGGAATCAGATATGGGGAATCAAAGGCGGTGAATCAGAGGATGGGGAATCAGAGGCGGGGATACAGAGGCGAGGAATCAGATATGGGGAATCAGAGGTGGGGAATCAGAGGTTGGGAATCAGAGGCAGGGAATCAGAGGCAGGGTAACAGAGGCGGGGAATCAGATATGTGGAATCAGAGGTGGCGAATCAAAGGCGGTGTATCAGAGATGGGGAATCAGAGGCGGGGAATCAGAGGCAGGGAATCAAACACGGGGAATCAGAGGCGGGGAATCAGAGCTGGTGAATCAGAGGCGGGGAATCAGAGTTGGGGAATCAGAGGCGGGGAATCAGAGGCAGGGAATCAGAGGCGGAGAATCAGAGGTTGGGAATCAGAGGCAGGGAATCAGAGGCAGGGATTCAGAGGCAGGGAATCAGAGGCGGGGAATCAGAGGTGGGGAATCAGAGGTTGGGAATCAGAGGCAGGGAATCAGAGGCGGGGAATCAGAGGCATGGAATCAGATGTGCGGAATCAGAGATGGGGAATCAGAGGCAGGGAATCAGAGGCGGGGAATCAGAGGCGTGGAATAAGAGTCCGGGAATGAGAGGCCGGGAATGAGAGGCCGGGAATGAGAGGCCGGGAATCAGAGGCCGGGAATCAGAGGTTGGGAATCATAGGCCGGGAATCAGAGATGCGGAATCAGATGCGGGGATTCAGAGGTTGTAAATCAGAGATGGGGAATCAGAGGCGGGGAATCAGAGGCGGGGAAACAGAGGTGGGGAATCAGATATGGGGAATCAGATATGGGGAATCAAAGGCGGTGAATCAGAGATGGGGAATCAGAGGCGGGGAATCAGAGGCGGGTAATCAGAGCTGGGGAATCAGAGGCGGGGAATCAGAGTTGGGGAATCAGATGCGGGGAATCAGATATGGGGAAACAGAGGTGGGGAATCAGAGGCGGGGAAACAGAGGCGGGGAATCAGATATGGGGAATCAGAGGTGGGGAATCAGAGGTTGGGAATCAGAGGCAGGGATTCAGAGGCGGGGAAACAGAGGCGGGGAATCAGATATGGGGAATCAGATGTGGCGAATCAAAGGCGGTGAATCAGAGATGGGGAATCAGAGGCGGGGAATCAGAGGCAGGGAATCAAACACGGGGAATCAGAGGCGGGGAATCAGAGGCGGGGAATCAGAGGCGGGGAATCAGATATGGGGAAACAGAGGCGGGGAATCAGAGGCGGGGAAACAGAGGCTGGGAATCAGATATGGGGAATCAGAGGTGGGGAATCAGAGTTTGGGAATCAGAGGCAGGGAATCAGAGGCGGGGAATCAGAGGCGGGGAATCAGAGGCAGGGAATCAGATGTGCGAAATCAAAGATGGAGAATCAGAGGCAGGGAATCAGAGGCGGGGAATCAGAGGCGGGGAATCAGAGTCCGGGAATCAGAGGCCGGGAATGAGAGGCCGGGAATCAGAAGCCGGTAATCAGAGGCCGGGAATCAGAGGTGGGGAATCAGATGCAGGGAATCAGAGATGGGGAATCAGAGTCGGGTAATCAGCGGTGGTGAAGCAGACGCGGGGATTCAGAGGTTGTAAATCAGAGATGGGGAATCAGAGGAGGGGAATCAGAGGCGGGGAAACAGAGTTGGGGAATCAGATATGGGGAATCAGAGGTGGGGAATAAAAGGCTGAGAATCAGAAGCAGGGAATCAGAGGCGGGGAATCAGAGGCCGGGAATCAGAAGCCAGGAATCAGAGGCCAGGAATCAGAGGTGGGGTATCAGAGGCCGGGAATCAGAGATGGGGAATGAGAGGTGGTGAATCAGAGATGGGGAGTCAGAGGAAGGGACTCAGAGGCGGGGAATCAGACGCGGGGAATCAGTGGCCGGGAATCAGAGCTGGGGAATCAGAGGCGGGGAATCAGACGCGGGGAATCAGTGGCCTGGAATCAGAGCTGGGGAATCAGAGGCGGGGAATCAGAGATGGGGAATCGGAGGCGGGGAATCAGAGATGGCAAATCAGAGATGGGGAATCAGAGGCGGGGAAACAGAGGCGTGGAGTCAGATTTGGGGAATCAGAGGTGGGGAATCAGAGGTGGTGAAATGAGAGATGGGGAATCAGAGGCGGGTAATCAGAGGCAGGGAATCAGACGCGGGGAATCAGAGGCTGGGAATCAGAGGCTGGGAATCAGAGCTGGGGAATCAGAGGTTGGGAATCAGAGGCCTGGAATCAGAGTTGGGGAATCAGAGGCGGGGAATCAGATATGGGGAAACAGAGGTGGGGAATCAGAGGCGGGGAAACAGAGGCGGGGAATCAGATATGGGGAATCAGAGGTGGGGAATCAGAGGTTGGGAATCAGAGGCAGGGATTCAGAGGCGGGGAAACAGAGGCGGGGAATCAGATATGGGGAATCAGATGTGGCGAATCAAAGGCGGTGAATCAGAGATGGGGAATCAGAGGCGGGGAATCAGAGGCAGGGAATCAAACACGGGGAATCAGAGGCGGGGAATCAGAGGCGGGGAATCAGAGGCGGGGAATCAGATATGGGGAAACAGAGGCGGGGAATCAGAGGCGGGGAAACAGAGGCGGGGAATCAGATATGGGGAATCAGAGGTGGGGAATCAGAGTTTGGGAATCAGAGGCAGGGAATCAGAGGCGGGGAATCAGAGGCGGGGAATCAGAGGCAGGGAATCAGATGTGCGAAATCAAAGATGGAGAATCAGAGGCAGGGAATCAGAGGCGGGGAATCAGAGGCGGGGAATCAGAGTCCGGGAATCAGAGGCCGGGAATGAGAGGCCGGGAATCAGAAGCCGGTAATCAGAGGCCGGGAATCAGAGGTGGGGAATCAGATGCAGGGAATCAGAGATGGGGAATCAGAGTCGGGGAATCAGCGGTGGTGAAGCAGACGCGGGGATTCAGAGGTTGTAAATCAGAGATGGGGAATCAGAGGAGGGGAATCAGAGGCGGGGAAACAGAGTTGGGGAATCAGATATGGGGAATCAGAGGTGGGGAATAAAAGGCTGAGAATCAGAAGCAGGGAATCAGAGGCGGGGAATCAGAGGCCGGGAATCAGAAGCCAGGAATCAGAGGCCAGGAATCAGAGGTGGGGTATCAGAGGCCGGGAATCAGAGATGGGGAATGAGAGGTGGTGAATCAGAGATGGGGAGTCAGAGGAAGGGACTCAGAGGCGGGGAATCAGACGCGGGGAATCAGTGGCCGGGAATCAGAGCTGGGGAATCAGAGGCGGGGAATCAGACGCGGGGAATCAGTGGCCTGGAATCAGAGCTGGGGAATCAGAGGCGGGGAATCAGAGATGGGGAATCGGAGGCGGGGAATCAGAGATGGCAAATCAGAGATGGGGAATCAGAGGCGGGGAAACAGAGGCGTGGAGTCAGATTTGGGGAATCAGAGGTGGGGAATCAGAGGTGGTGAAATGAGAGATGGGGAATCAGAGGCGGGTAATCAGAGGCAGGGAATCAGACGCGGGGAATCAGAGGCTGGGAATCAGAGGCTGGGAATCAGAGCTGGGGAATCAGAGGTTGGGAATCAGAGGCCTGGAATCAGAGTTGGGGAATCAGAGGCGGGGAATCAGATATGTGGAAACAGAGGTGGGGAATCAGAGGCGGGGAAACAGAGGCGGGGAATCAGATATGGGGAATCAGAGGTGGGGAATCAGAGGTTGGGAATCAGATGCGGGGAATCAGAGGCAGGAAATCATAGGCAGGGAATCAGAGGCGGGGAATCAGAGGCGGAGAATCAGAGGCCGGGAATCAGAGGCGGGGAATCAGAGTTGGGGCATCAGAGGTGGGGAATTAGATATGGGGAAACAGAGGCGGGGAATCAGAGCCGGGGAAACAGAGCGGGGAATCAGATATGGGGAATCAGAGGTGGGGAATCAGAGGCAGGGAATCAGATGTGCGGAATCAGAGATGGGGAATCAGAGGCAGGGAATCAGAATCAGAAGCAGGGAATCAGAGGCCGGGAATCAGAGGCCGGGAATCAGATGCCGGGAATAAGAGGACGGGAATCAGAGGTGGGGAATCAGAGTCCGGGAATCAGAGATGGGATTCAGAGGCGGGGAATCAGAGGCGGGGAAAGAGAGGTGGGGAATCAGATATGGGGAATCAGTGGTGGCGAATCAAAGGCGGTAAATCAGAGATGGGGAATCAGAGGCGGGGAATCAGAGGCAGGGAATCAAACACGGGGAATCAGAGGCGGGGAATCAGAGCTGGGGAATCAGAGGCGGGGAATCAGAGTTGGGGAATCAGAGTCGGGGAATCAGATATGGGGAATCAGAGGTGGGGAATCAGAGGTTGGGAATCAGAGGCAGGGAATCAGAGGCGGGAAAACAGAGGTTGGGAATCAGAGGCAGGTAATCAGAGGCGGGGAAACAAAGGCGGGGAATCAGATATGGGGAATCAGAGGTGGCGAATCAAAGGTGTTGAATCAGAGATGGGGAATCAGAGGCGGTGAATCAGAGGCAGGGAATCAAACACGGGGAATCAGAGGTGGGGAATCAGACCTGGGGAATCAGAGGCGGGGAATCAGAGTTGGGGAATGAGAGGCGAGGAATCAGAGGCGGGGAAACAGAGGCGGGGAATCAGATATGGGGAATCAGAGGTGGGGAATCAGAGGTTGGGAATCAGAGGCAGGGAATCAGAGGCGGGGAATCAGAGGCGGCGAATCAGATGCATGGAATCAGATGTGCGGAATCAGAGATGGGGAATCAGAGGCAGGGAATCAGAGGCGGGGAATCAGAGGCGTGGAATCAGAGGCCGGTATTCAGAGGCCGGGAATGAGAGGCCGGGAATCAGAGGCCGGGAATCAGAGGCCGGGAATCAGAGGTGGGATATCAGAGGCCAGGAATCAGAGATGGGGAATCAGAGGCGGGGAATCAGTGGTGGTGAATCAGACGCGGGGATTCAGAGGTTGTAAATCAGTGATGGGGAATCAGAGACGGGGAATCAGAGGCGGGGAAACAGAGGTGGGGAGTCAGATATGGGGAATCAGAGGTGGGGAATAAGAGGTGGAGAATCAGAGGCAGGGAATCAGAGGCGGGGAATCAGAGGCCGGGAATCAGAAGCCAGGAATCAGAGGCCGGGAATCAGAGATTGGGATTCAGAGGCGGGGAATGAGATATTGGGAATCAGAGGCGGGGAATCAGAGGCGGGGAAACAGAGGTGGGGAATCAGATTTGGGGAATCAGAGGTGGCGAATCAAAGGCGGTGAATCAGAGATGGGGAATCAGAGGCGGGGAATCAGAGGCAGGGAATCAAACACGGGGAATCAGAGGCGGGGAATCAGAGCTGGGGAATCAGAGGCGGGGAATCAGAGGTGGGGAATCAGAGGCCGGGAATCAGAGATGGGGAATCAGAGGCGGGGAATCAGCGGTGGTGAATCAGACGCGGGGATTCAGAGGTTGTAAATCAGAGATGGGGAATCAGAGGCGGGGAATCAGAGGCGGGGAAACAGAGGTGGGGAATCAGATATGGGGAATCAGAGGTGGGGAATAAGATGCGGAGAATCAGAGGCAGGGAATCAGATGCCGGGAATAAGAGGCCGGGAATCAGAGGTGGGGAATCAGAGTCCAGGAATCAGAGATGGGGATTCAGAGGCGGGGAATGAGATATTGGGAATCAGAGGCGGGGAATCAGAGGCGGGGAAACAAAGGCGGTGAATCAGAGATGGGGAATCAGAGGCGCGGAATCAGAGGCAGGGAATCAAACACGGGGAATCAGAGCTGGGGAATCAGAGTCGGGGAATCAGAGTTGGGGCATCAGAGGTGGGGAATTAGATATGGGGAAACAGAGGTGGGGAATCAGAGGCGGGGAAACAGAGGCGGGGAATCAGATATGGGGAATCAGAGGTGGGGAATCAGAGGCAGGGAATCAGATGTGCGGAATCAGAGGTGGGGAATCAGAGGCGGGGAAACAGATGTGGGGAGTCAGATATGGGGAATCAGAGGTGGGGAATAAGAGGCGGAGAATCAGAGGCAGGGAATCAGATGCCGGGAATAAGAGGCCGGGAAACAGAGGTGGGGAATCAGAGTCCGGGAATCAGAGATGGGGATTCAGAGGCGGGGATTGAGATATTGGGAATCAGATATGGCGAATCAGAGGTGGCGAATCAAAGGCGGTGAATCAGAGAAGGGGAATCAGAGGCGGGGAATCAGAGGCAGGGAATCAAACACGGGGAATCAGAGCTGGGGAATCAAAGTCGGGGAATCAGAGTTGGGGCATCAGAGGTGGGGAATTAGATATGGGGAAACAGAGGTGGGGAATCAGAGGCGGGGAAACAGAGGCGGGGAATCAGATATGGGGAATCAGAGGTGGGGAATCAGAGGCAGGGAATCAGATGTGCGGAATCAGAGATGGGGAATCAGAGGCAGGGAATCAGAATCAGAAGCGGGGAATCAGAGGCCGGGTATCAGAGGCCGGGTATCAGATGCCGGGAATAAGAGGCCGGGAAGCAGAGGTGGGGAATCAGAGTCCGGGAATCAGAGATGGGGATTCAGAGGCGGGGAATGAGATATGGGGAATCAGAGGCGGGGAATCAGAGGCGGGGAAACAGAGGTGGGGAATCAGATATGGGGAATCAGATATGGGGAATCAAAGGCGGTGAATCAGAGATGGGGAATCAGAGGCGGGGAATCAGAGGCGGGGAATCAGAGCTGGGGAATCAGAGGCGGGGAATCAGAGTTAGGGAATCAGAGGCGGGGAATCAGATATGTGGAAACAGAGGTGGGGAATCAGAGGCGGGGAAACAGAGGCGGGGAATCAGATATGGGGAATCAGAGGTGGAGAATCAAAGGCGGTGAATCAGAGATGGGGAATCAGAGGCGGGGAATCAGAGGCAGCGAATCAAACGCGGGGAATCAGAGGCGGGGAATCAGAGCTGGGGAATCAGAGGCGGGGAATCAGAGTTGGGGAATCAGAGGCGGGGAATCAGAGGCGGGGAAACAGAGGCGGTGAATCAGATATGGGGAATCAGAGGTGGGGAATCAGAGGTTGGAAATCAGAGGCAGGGAATCAGAGGCGGGGAATCAGAGTCCGGGAATCAGAGATGGGGATTCAGAGGCGGGGAATGAGATATGGTGAATCAGAGGCGGGGAATCAGAGGCGGGGAAACAGAGGCGGGGAATCAGATATGGGGAATCAGAGGTGGGGAATCAGAGGCAGGGAATCAGATGTGCGGAATCAGAGATGGGGAATCAGAGGCAGGGAATCAGAATCAGAAGCGGGGAATCAGAGGCCGGGAATCAGAGGCCGGGTATCAGATGCCGGGAATAAGAGGCCGGGAAGCAGATGTGGGGAATCAGAGTCCGGGAATCAGAGATGGGGATTCAGAGGCGGGGAATGAGATATGGGGAATCAGAGGCGGGGAATCAGAGGCGGGGAAACAGAGGTGGGGAATCAGATATGGGGAATCAGATATGGGGAATCAAAGGCGGTGAATCAGAGATGGGGAATCAGAGGCGGGGAATCAGAGGCGGGGAATCAGAGCTGGGGAATCAGAGGCGGGGAATCAGAGTTAGGGAATCAGAGGCGGGGAATCAGATATGTGGAAACAGAGGTGGGGAATCAGAGGCGGGGAAACAGAGGCGGGGAATCAGATATGGGGAATCAGAGGTGGAGAATCAAAGGCGGTGAATCAGAGATGGGGAATCAGAGGCGGGGAATCAGAGGCAGCGAATCAAACGCGGGGAATCAGAGGCGGGGAATCAGAGCTGGGGAATCAGAGGCGGGGAATCAGAGTTGGGGAATCAGAGGCGGGGAATCAGAGGCGGGGAAACAGAGGCGGTGAATCAGATATGGGGAATCAGAGGTGGGGAATCAGAGGTTGGGAATCAGAGGCAGGGAATCAGAGGCGGGGAATCAGAGTCCGGGAATCAGAGATGGGGATTCAGAGGCGGGGAATGAGATATGGTGAATCAGAGGCGGGGAATCAGAGGCGGGGAAACAGAGGTGGGGAATCAGATATGGGGAATCAGATATGGGGAATCAAAGGCGGTGAATCAGAGATGGGGAATCAGAGGCGGGGAATCAGAGGCGGGGAATCAGAGCTGGGGAATCAGAGGCGGGGAATCAGAGTTGGGGAATCAGAGGAGGGGAATCAGATATGGGGAAACAGAGGTGGGGAATCAGAGGCGGGGAAACAGAGGCGGGGAATCAGATATGGGGAATCAGAGGTGGGGAATCAGAGTCCAGGAATCAGAGATGGGGATTCAGAGGCGGGGAATGAGATATGGGGAATCAGAGGCGGGGAATCAGAGGCGGGGAAACAGAGGTGGGGAATCAGATATGGGGAATCTGATATGGGGAATCAAAGGCGGTGAATCAGAGATGGGGAATCAGAGGCGGGGAATCAGAGGCGGGGTATCAGAGCTGGGGAATCAGAGGCGGGGAATCAGAGTTGGGGAATCAGAGGCGGGGAATCAGATATGGGGAAACAGAGGTGGGGAATCAGAGGTGGGGAAACAGAGGCGGGGAATCAGATATGGGGAATCAGAGGTGGGGAATCAGAGGTTGGGAATCAGAGGCAGGGAATCAGAGGCGGGGAAACAGAGGCGTGGAATCAGATATGGGGAATCAGAGGTGGCGAATCAAAGGCGGTGAATCAGAGATGGGGAATCAGAGGCGGGGAATCAGAGGCAGGGAATCAAACACGGGGAATCAGAGGCGGGGAATCAGAGCTGGGGAATCAGAGGCGGGGAATCAGAGTTGGGGAATCAGAGGCGGGGAATCAGATGCGGGGAAACAGAGGCGGGGAATCAGATATGGGGAATCAGAGTTCGGGAATAAGAGGTGGAGAATCAGAGGCAGGGAATCAGAGGCGGGGAATCAGAGGCCGGGAATCAGAAGCCAGGAATCAGAGGCCGGGAATCAGAGATTGGGATTCAGAGGCGGGGAATGAGATATTGGGAATCAGAGGCGGGGAATCAGAGGCGGGGAAACAGAGGTGGGGAATCAGATTTGGGGAATCAGAGGTGGCGAATCAAAGGCGGTGAATCAGAGATGGGGAATCAGAGGCGGGGAATCAGAGGCAGGGAATCAAACACGGGGAATCAGAGGCGGGGAATCAGAGCTGGGGAATCAGAGGCGGGGAATCAGAGGTGGGGAATCAGAGGCCGGGAATCAGAGATGGGGAATCAGAGGCGGGGAATCAGCGGTGGTGAATCAGACGCGGGGATTCAGAGGTTGTAAATCAGAGATGGGGAATCAGAGGCGGGGAATCAGAGGCGGGGAAACAGAGGTGGGGAATCAGATATGGGGAATCAGAGGTGGGGAATAAGATGCGGAGAATCAGAGGCAGGGAATCAGATGCCGGGAATAAGAGGCCGGGAATCAGAGGTGGGGAATCAGAGTCCAGGAATCAGAGATGGGGATTCAGAGGCGGGGAATGAGATATTGGGAATCAGAGGCGGGGAATCAGAGGCGGGGAAACAAAGGCGGTGAATCAGAGATGGGGAATCAGAGGCGCGGAATCAGAGGCAGGGAATCAAACACGGGGAATCAGAGCTGGGGAATCAGTGTCGGGGAATCAGAGTTGGGGCATCAGAGGTGGGGAATTAGATATGGGGAAACAGAGGTGGGGAATCAGAGGCGGGGAAACAGAGGCGGGGAATCAGATATGGGGAATCAGAGGTGGGGAATCAGAGGCAGGGAATCAGATGTGCGGAATCAGAGGTGGGGAATCAGAGGCGGGGAAACAGATGTGGGGAGTCAGATATGGGGAATCAGAGGTGGGGAATAAGAGGCGGAGAATCAGAGGCAGGGAATCAGATGCCGGGAATAAGAGGCCGGGAAACAGAGGTGGGGAATCAGAGTCCGGGAATCAGAGATGGGGATTCAGAGGCGGGGATTGAGATATTGGGAATCAGATATGGCGAATCAGAGGTGGCGAATCAAAGGCGGTGAATCAGAGAAGGGGAATCAGAGGCGGGGAATCAGAGGCAGGGAATCAAACACGGGGAATCAGAGCTGGGGAATCAAAGTCGGGGAATCAGAGTTGGGGCATCAGAGGTGGGGAATTAGATATGGGGAAACAGAGGTGGGGAATCAGAGGCGGGGAAACAGAGGCGGGGAATCAGATATGGGGAATCAGAGGTGGGGAATCAGAGGCAGGGAATCAGATGTGCGGAATCAGAGATGGGGAATCAGAGGCAGGGAATCAGAATCAGAAGCGGGGAATCAGAGGCCGGGTATCAGAGGCCGGGTATCAGATGCCGGGAATAAGAGGCCGGGAAGCAGAGGTGGGGAATCAGAGTCCGGGAATCAGAGATGGGGATTCAGAGGCGGGGAATGAGATATGGGGAATCAGAGGCGGGGAATCAGAGGCGGGGAAACAGAGGTGGGGAATCAGATATGGGGAATCAGATATGGGGAATCAAAGGCGGTGAATCAGAGATGGGGAATCAGAGGCGGGGAATCAGAGGCGGGGAATCAGAGCTGGGGAATCAGAGGCGGGGAATCAGAGTTAGGGAATCAGAGGCGGGGAATCAGATATGTGGAAACAGAGGTGGGGAATCAGAGGCGGGGAAACAGAGGCGGGGAATCAGATATGGGGAATCAGAGGTGGAGAATCAAAGGCGGTGAATCAGAGATGGGGAATCAGAGGCGGGGAATCAGAGGCAGCGAATCAAACGCGGGGAATCAGAGGCGGGGAATCAGAGCTGGGGAATCAGAGGCGGGGAATCAGAGTTGGGGAATCAGAGGCGGGGAATCAGAGGCGGGGAAACAGAGGCGGTGAATCAGATATGGGGAATCAGAGGTGGGGAATCAGAGGTTGGAAATCAGAGGCAGGGAATCAGAGGCGGGGAATCAGAGTCCGGGAATCAGAGATGGGGATTCAGAGGCGGGGAATGAGATATGGTGAATCAGAGGCGGGGAATCAGAGGCGGGGAAACAGAGGCGGGGAATCAGATATGGGGAATCAGAGGTGGGGAATCAGAGGCAGGGAATCAGATGTGCGGAATCAGAGATGGGGAATCAGAGGCAGGGAATCAGAATCAGAAGCGGGGAATCAGAGGCCGGGAATCAGAGGCCGGGTATCAGATGCCGGGAATAAGAGGCCGGGAAGCAGATGTGGGGAATCAGAGTCCGGGAATCAGAGATGGGGATTCAGAGGCGGGGAATGAGATATGGGGAATCAGAGGCGGGGAATCAGAGGCGGGGAAACAGAGGTGGGGAATCAGATATGGGGAATCAGATATGGGGAATCAAAGGCGGTGAATCAGAGATGGGGAATCAGAGGCGGGGAATCAGAGGCGGGGAATCAGAGCTGGGGAATCAGAGGCGGGGAATCAGAGTTAGGGAATCAGAGGCGGGGAATCAGATATGTGGAAACAGAGGTGGGGAATCAGAGGCGGGGAAACAGAGGCGGGGAATCAGATATGGGGAATCAGAGGTGGAGAATCAAAGGCGGTGAATCAGAGATGGGGAATCAGAGGCGGGGAATCAGAGGCAGCGAATCAAACGCGGGGAATCAGAGGCGGGGAATCAGAGCTGGGGAATCAGAGGCGGGGAATCAGAGTTGGGGAATCAGAGGCGGGGAATCAGAGGCGGGGAAACAGAGGCGGTGAATCAGATATGGGGAATCAGAGGTGGGGAATCAGAGGTTGGGAATCAGAGGCAGGGAATCAGAGGCGGGGAATCAGAGTCCGGGAATCAGAGATGGGGATTCAGAGGCGGGGAATGAGATATGGTGAATCAGAGGCGGGGAATCAGAGGCGGGGAAACAGAGGTGGGGAATCAGATATGGGGAATCAGATATGGGGAATCAAAGGCGGTGAATCAGAGATGGGGAATCAGAGGCGGGGAATCAGAGGCGGGGAATCAGAGCTGGGGAATCAGAGGCGGGGAATCAGAGTTGGGGAATCAGAGGAGGGGAATCAGATATGGGGAAACAGAGGTGGGGAATCAGAGGCGGGGAAACAGAGGCGGGGAATCAGATATGGGGAATCAGAGGTGGGGAATCAGAGTCCAGGAATCAGAGATGGGGATTCAGAGGCGGGGAATGAGATATGGGGAATCAGAGGCGGGGAATCAGAGGCGGGGAAACAGAGGTGGGGAATCAGATATGGGGAATCTGATATGGGGAATCAAAGGCGGTGAATCAGAGATGGGGAATCAGAGGCGGGGAATCAGAGGCGGGGTATCAGAGCTGGGGAATCAGAGGCGGGGAATCAGAGTTGGGGAATCAGAGGCGGGGAATCAGATATGGGGAAACAGAGGTGGGGAATCAGAGGTGGGGAAACAGAGGCGGGGAATCAGATATGGGGAATCAGAGGTGGGGAATCAGAGGTTGGGAATCAGAGGCAGGGAATCAGAGGCGGGGAAACAGAGGCGTGGAATCAGATATGGGGAATCAGAGGTGGCGAATCAAAGGCGGTGAATCAGAGATGGGGAATCAGAGGCGGGGAATCAGAGGCAGGGAATCAAACACGGGGAATCAGAGGCGGGGAATCAGAGCTGGGGAATCAGAGGCGGGGAATCAGAGTTGGGGAATCAGAGGCGGGGAATCAGATGCGGGGAAACAGAGGCGGGGAATCAGATATGGGGAATCAGAGGTCGGGAATCAGAGGTTGGGAATCAGAGGCAGGGAATCAGAGGCGGGGAATCAGAGGCGGGGAATCAGAGGCAGGGAATCAGATGTGCGGAATCAGAGATGGGGAATCAAAGGCGGGGAATCAGAGTTGGGGCATCAGAGGTGGGGAATTAGATATGGGGAAACAGAGGCGGGGAATCAGAGGCGGGGAAACAGAGGCGGGGAATCAGATATGGGGAATCAGAGGTGGGGAATCAGAGGCAGGGAATCAGATGTGCGGAATCAGAGATGGGGAATCAGAGGCAGGGAATCAGAATCAGAAGCGGGGAATCAGAGGCCGGGAATCAGAGGCCGGGAATCAGATGACGGGAATAAGAGGCCGGGAATCAGCGGTGGGGAATCAGAGTCCGGGAATCAGAGATGGGGATTCAGAGGCGGGGAATGAGATATGGGGAATCAGAGGCGGGGAATCAGAGGCGGGGAAACAGAGGCGGGGAATCAGATATGGGGAATCAGAGGTGGGGAATCAGAGGTTGGGAATCAGAGGCAGGGATTCAGAGGCGGGGAAACAGAGGCGGGGAATCAGATATGGGGAATCAGATGTGGCGAATCAAAGGCGGTGAATCAGAGATGGGGAATCAGAGGCGGGGAATCAGAGGCAGGGAATCAAACACGGGGAATCAGAGGCGGGGAATCAGAGGCGGGGAATCAGAGGCGGGGAATCAGATATGGGGAAACAGAGGCGGGGAATCAGAGGCGGGGAAACAGAGGCGGGGAATCAGATATGAGGAATCAGAGGTGGGGAATCAGAGTTTGGGAATCAGAGGCAGGGAATCAGAGGCGGGGAATCAGAGGCGGGGAATCAGAGGCAGGGAATCAGATGTGCGAAATCAAAGATGGAGAATCAGAGGCAGGGAATCAGAGGCGGGGAATCAGAGGCGGGGAATCAGAGTCCGGGAATCAGAGGCCGGGAATGAGAGGCCGGGAATCAGAAGCCGGTAATCAGAGGCCGGGAATCAGAGGTGGGGAATCAGATGCAGGGAATCAGAGATGGGGAATCAGAGGCGGGGAATCAGCGGTGGTGAAGCAGACGCGGGGATTCAGAGGTTGTAAATCAGAGATGGGGAATCAGAGGAGGGGAATCAGAGGCGGGGAAACAGAGTTGGGGAATCAGATATGGGGAATCAGAGGTGGGGAATAAAAGGCTGAGAATCAGAAGCAGGGAATCAGAGGCGGGGAATCAGAGGCCGGGAATCAGAAGCCAGGAATCAGAGGCCAGGAATCAGAGGTGGGGTATCAGAGGCCGGGAATCAGAGATGGGGAATGAGAGGTGGTGAATCAGAGATGGGGAGTCAGAGGAAGGGACTCAGAGGCGGGGAATCAGACGCGGGGAATCAGTGGCCGGGAATCAGAGCTGGGGAATCAGAGGCGGGGAATCAGACGCGGGGAATCAGTGGCCTGGAATCAGAGCTGGGGAATCAGAGGCGGGGAATCAGAGATGGGGAATCGGAGGCGGGGAATCAGAGATGGCAAATCAGAGATGGGGAATCAGAGGTGGGGAAACAGAGGCGGGGAGTCAGATTTGGGGAATCAGAGGTGGGGAATCAGAGGTGGTGAAATGAGAGATGGGGAATCAGAGGCGGGTAATCAGAGGCAGGGAATCAGACGCGGGGAATCAGAGGCTGGGAATCAGAGGCTGGGAATAAGAGCTGGGGAATCAGAGGTTGGGAATCAGAGGCCTGGAATCAGAGTTGGGGAATCAGAGGCGGGGAATCAGATATGTGGAAACAGAGGTGGGGAATCAGAGGCGGGGAAACAGAGGCGGGGAATCAGATATGGGGAATCAGAGGTGGGGAATCAGAGGTTGGGAATCAGATGCGGGGAATCAGAGGCAGGAAATCATAGGCAGGGAATCAGAGGCGGGGAATCAGAGGCGGAGAATCAGAGGCCGGGAATCAGAGGCGGGGAATCAGAGTTGGGGCATCAGAGGTGGGGAATTAGATATGGGGAAACAGAGGCGGGGAATCAGAGCCGGGGAAACAGAGCGGGGAATCAGATATGGGGAATCAGAGGTGGGGAATCAGAGGCAGGGAATCAGATGTGCGGAATCAGAGATGGGGAATCAGAGGCAGGGAATCAGAATCAGAAGCAGGGAATCAGAGGCCGGGAATCAGAGGCCGGGAATCAGATGCCGGGAATAAGAGGACGGGAATCAGAGGTGGGGAATCAGAGTCCGGGAATCAGAGATGGGATTCAGAGGCGGGGAATCAGAGGCGGGGAAAGAGAGGTGGGGAATCAGATATGGGGAATCAGTGGTGGCGAATCAAAGGCGGTAAATCAGAGATGGGGAATCAGAGGCGGGGAATCAGAGGCAGGGAATCAAACACGGGGAATCAGAGGCGGGGAATCAGAGCTGGGGAATCAGAGGCGGGGAATCAGAGTTGGGGAATCAGAGTCGGGGAATCAGATATGGGGAAACAGAGGTGGGGAATCAGAGGCGGGGATACAGAGGCGGGGAATCAGATATGGGGAATCAGAGGTGGGGAATCAGAGGTTGGGAATCAGAGGCAGGGAATCAGAGGCGGGAAAACAGAGGTTGGGAATCAGAGGCAGGTAATCAGAGGCGGGGAAACAAAGGCGGGGAATCAGATATGGGGAATCAGAGGTGGCGAATCAAAGGTGTTGAATCAGAGATGGGGAATCAGAGGCGGTGAATCAGAGGCAGGGAATCAAACACGGGGAATCAGAGGTGGGGAATCAGACCTGGGGAATCAGAGGCGGGGAATCAGAGTTGGGGAATCAGAGGCGAGGAATCAGAGGCGGGGAAACAGAGGCGGGGAATCAGATATGGGGAATCAGAGGTGGGGAATCAGAGGTTGGGAATCAGAGGCAGGGAATCAGAGGCGGGGAATCAGAGGCGGCGAATCAGATGCATGGAATCAGATGTGCGGAATCAAGATGGGGAATCAGAGGCAGGGAATCAGAGGCGGGGAATCAGAGGCGTGGAATCAGAGGCCGGTATTCAGAGGCCGGGAATGAGAGGCCGGGAATCAGAGGCCGGGAATCAGAGGCCGGGAATCAGAGGTGGGATATCAGAGGCCAGGAATCAGAGATGGGGAATCAGAGGCGGGGAATCAGTGGTGGTGAATCAGACGCGGGGATTCAGAGGTTGTAAATCAGTGATGGGGAATCAGAGACGGGGAATCAGAGGCGGGGAAACAGAGGCGGGGAATCAGAGGCCGGGAAACAGATGTGGGGAGTCAGATATGGGGAATCAGAGGTGGGGAATAAGAGGTGGAGAATCAGAGGCAGGGAATCAGAGGCGGGGAATCAGAGGCCGGGAATCAGAAGCCAGGAATCAGAGGCCGGGAATCAGAGATTGGGATTCAGAGGCGGGGAATGAGATATTGGGAATCAGAGGCGGGGAATCAGAGGCGGGGAAACAGAGGTGGGGAATCAGATTTGGGGAATCAGAGGTGGCGAATCAAAGGCGGTGAATCAGAGATGGGGAATCAGAGGCGGGGAATCAGAGGCAGGGAATCAAACACGGGGAATCAGAGGCGGGGAATCAGAGCTGGGGAATCAGAGGCGGGGAATCAGAGGTGGGGAATCAGAGGCCGGGAATCAGAGATGGGGAATCAGAGGCGGGGAATCAGCGGTGGTGAATCAGACGCGGGGATTCAGAGGGTGTAAATCAGAGATGGGGAATCAGAGGCGGGGAATCAGAGGCGGGGAAACAGAGGTGGGGAATCAGATATGGGGAATCAGAGGTGGGGAATAAGATGCGGAGAATCAGAGGCAGGGAATCAGATGCCGGGAATAAGAGGCCGGGAATCAGAGGTGGGGAATCAGAGTCCAGGAATCAGAGATGGGGATTCAGAGGCGGGGAATGAGATATTGGGAATCAGAGGCGGGGAATCAGAGGCGGGGAAACAAAGGCGGTGAATCAGAGATGGGGAATCAGAGGCGCGGAATCAGAGGCAGGGAATCAAACACGGGGAATCAGAGCTGGGGAATCAGAGTCGGGGAATCAGAGTTGGGGCATCAGAGGTGGGGAATTAGATATGGGGAAACAGAGGTGGGGAATCAGAGGCGGGGAAACAGAGGCGGGGAATCAGATATGGGGAATCAGAGGTGGGGAATCAGAGGCAGGGAATCAGATGTGCGGAATCAGAGGTGGGGAATCAGAGGCGGGGAAACAGATGTGGGGAGTCAGATATGGGGAATCAGAGGTGGGGAATAAGAGGCGGAGAATCAGAGGCAGGGAATCAGATGCCGGGAATAAGAGGCCGGGAAACAGAGGTGGGGAATCAGAGTCCGGGAATCAGAGATGGGGATTCAGAGGCGGGGATTGAGATATTGGGAATCAGATATGGGGAATCAGAGGTGGGGAATCAGAGGCAGGGAATCAGATGTGCGGAATCAGAGATGGGGAATCAGAGGCAGGGAATCAGAATCAGAAGCGGGGAATCAGAGGCCGGGAATCAGAGGCCGGGAATCAGATGACGGGAATAAGAGGCCGGGAATCAGCGGTGGGGAATCAGAGTCCGGGAATCAGAGATGGGGATTCAGAGGCGGGGAATGAGATATGGGGAATCAGAGGCGGGGAATCAGAGGCGGGGAAACAGAGGTGGGGAATCAGATATAGGGAATCAGAGGTGGCGAATCAAAGGCGGTGAATCAGAGATGGGGAATCAGAGGCGGGGAATCAGAGGCTGGGAATCAGAGGTGGGGAATCAGAGGTTGGGAATCAGAGGCAGGGAATCAGAGGCGGGGAATCAGAGGCGGGGAATCAGAGATGGGGATTCAGAGGCGGGGATTGAGATATTGGGAATCAGATATGGGGAATCAGAGGTGGCGAATCAAAGGCGGTGAATCAGAGAAGGGGAATCAGAGGCGGGGAATCAGAGGCAGGGAATCAAACACGGGGAATCAGAGCTGGGGAATCAAAGTCGGGGAATCAGAGTTGGGGCATCAGAGGTGGGGAATTAGATATGGGGAAACAGAGGTGGGGAATCAGAGGCGGGGAAACAGAGGCGGGGAATCAGATATGGGGAATCAGAGGTGGGGAATCAGAGGCAGGGAATCAGATGTGCGGAATCAGAGATGGGGAATCAGAGGCAGGGAATCAGAATCAGAAGCGGGGAATCAGAGGCCGGGAATCAGAGGCCGGGTATCAGATGCCGGGAATAAGAGGCCGGGAAGCAGAGGTGGGGAATCAGAGTCCGGGAATCAGAGATGGGGATTCAGAGGCGGGGAATGAGATATGGGGAATCAGAGGCGGGGAATCAGAGGTGGGGAAACAGAGGTGGGGAATCAGATATGGGGAATCAGATATGGGGAATCAAAGGCGGTGAATCAGAGATGGGGAATCAGAGGCGGGGAATCAGAGGCGGGGAATCAGAGCTGGGGAATCAGAGGCGGGGAATCAGAGTTAGGGAATCAGAGGCGGGGAATCAGATATGTGGAAACAGAGGTGGGGAATCAGAGGCGGGGAAACAGAGGTGGGGAATCAGATATGGGGAATCAGAGGTGGAGAATCAAAGGCGGTGAATCAGAGATGGGGAATCAGAGGCGGGGAATCAGAGGCAGCGAATCAAACGCGGGGAATCAGAGGCGGGGAATCAGAGCTGGGGAATCAGAGGCGGGGAATCAGAGTTGGGGAATCAGAGGCGGGGAATCAGAGGCGGGGAAACAGAGGCGGTGAATCAGATATGGGGAATCAGAGGTGGGGAATCAGAGGTTGGGAATCAGAGGCAGGGAATCAGAGGCGGGGAATCAGAGTCCGGGAATCAGAGATGGGGATTCAGAGGCGGGGAATGAGATATGGTGAATCAGAGGCGGGGAATCAGAGGCGGGGAAACAGAGGCGGGGAATCAGATATGGGGAATCAGAGGTGGGGAATCAGAGGCAGGGAATCAGATGTGCGGAATCAGAGATGGGGAATCAGAGGCAGGGAATCAGAATCAGAAGCGGGGAATCAGAGGCCGGGAATCAGAGGCCGGGAATCAGATGACGGGAATAAGAGGCCGGGAATCAGCGGTGGGGAATCAGAGTCCGGGAATCAGAGATGGGGATTCAGAGGCGGGGAATGAGATATGGGGAATCAGAGGCGGGGAATCAGAGGCGGGGAAACAGAGGTGGGGAATCAGATATAGGGAATCAGAGGTGGCGAATCAAAGGCGGTGAATCAGAGATGGGGAATCAGAGGCGGGGAATCAGAGGCTGGGAATCAGAGGTGGGGAATCAGAGGTTGGGAATCAGAGGCAGGGAATCAGAGGCGGGGAATCAGAGGCGGGGAATCAGAGGCATGGAATCAGATGTGCGGAATCAGAGATGTGGAATCAGAGGCAGGGAATCAGAGGCGGGGAATCAGAGGCGTGGAATCATAGGCCGGGAATCAGAGGCCGGGAATGAGAGGCCGGGAATCAGAGGTCGGGAATCAGACGCCGGGAATCAGAGGTGGGGAATCAGAGGCCGGGAATCAGAGATGGGGAATCAGAGGCGGGGAATCAGCGGTGGTGAATCAGACGCGGGGATTCAGAGGTTGTAAATCAGAGATGGGGAATCAGAGGCGGGGAATCAGAGGCGGGGAAACAGAGGTGGGGAATCAGATATGGGGAATCAGAGGTGGGGAATAAGATGCGGAGAATCAGAGGCAGGGAATCAGATGCCGGGAATAAGAGGCCGGGAATCAGAGGTGGGGAATCAGAGTCCAGGAATCAGAGATGGGGATTCAGAGGCGGGGAATGAGATATTGGGAATCAGAGGCGGGGAATCAGAGGCGGGGAAACAAAGGCGGTGAATCAGAGATGGGGAATCAGAAGCGCGGAATCAGAGGCAGGGAATCAAACACGGGGAATCAGAGCTGGGGAATCAGAGTCGGGGAATCAGAGTTGGGGCATCAGAGGTGGGGAATTAGATATGGGGAAACAGAGGTGGGGAATCAGAGGCGGGGAAACAGAGGCGGGGAATCAGATATGGGGAATCAGAGGTGGGGAATCAGAGGCAGGGAATCAGATGTGCGGAATCAGAGGTGGGGAATCAGAGGCGGGGAATCAGATATGGGGAATCAGATGTGGCGAATCAAAGGCGGTGAATCAGAGATGGGGAATCAGAGGCGGGGAATCAGAGGCAGGGAATCAAACACGGGGAATCAGAGGCGGGGAATCAGAGTTGGGGAATCAGAGGCGGGGAATCAGATATGGGGAAACAGAGGCGGGGAATCAGAGGCGGGGAAACAGAGGCGGGGAATCAGATATGGGGAATCAGAGGTGGGGAATCAGAGTTTGGGAATCAGAGGCAGGGAATCAGAGGCGGGGAATCAGAGGCGGGGAATCAGAGGCAGGGAATCAGATGTGCGAAATCAAAGATGGAGAATCAGAGGCAGGGAATCAGAGGCGGGGAATCAGAGGCGGGGAATCAGAGTCCGGGAATCAGAGGCCGGGAATGAAGGCCGGGAATCAGAAGCCGGTAATCAGAGGCCGGGAATCAGAGGTGGGGAATCAGATGCAGGGAATCAGAGATGGGGAATCAGAGGCGGGGAATCAGCGGTGGTGAAGCAGACGCGGGGATTCAGAGGTTGTAAATCAGAGATGGGGAATCAGAGGAGGGGAATCAGAGGCGGGGAAACAGAGTTGGGGAATCAGATATGGGGAATCAGAGGTGGGGAATAAAAGGCTGAGAATCAGAAGCAGGGAATCAGAGGCGGGGAATCAGAGGCCGGGAATCAGAAGCCAGGAATCAGAGGCCGGGAATCAGAGGTGGGGTATCAGAGGCCGGGAATCAGAGATGGGGAATGAGAGGTGGTGAATCAGAGATGGGGAGTCAGAGGAAGGGACTCAGAGGCGGGGAATCAGACGCGGGGAATCAGTGGCCGGGAATCAGAGCTGGGGAATCAGAGGCGGGGAATCAGACGCGGGGAATCAGTGGCCTGGAATCAGAGCTGGGGAATCAGAGGCGGGGAATCAGAGATGGGGAATCGGAGGCGGGGAATCAGAGATGGCAAATCAGAGATGGGGAATCAGAGGCGGGGAAACAGAGGCGGGAAGTCAGATTTGGGGAATCAGAGGTGGGGAATCAGAGGTGGTGAAATGAGAGATGGGGAATCAGAGGCGGGTAATCAGAGGCAGGGAATCAGACGCGGGGAATCAGAGGCTGGGAATCAGAGGCTGGGAATCAGAGCTGGGGAATCAGAGGTTGGGAATCAGAGGCCTGGAATCAGAGTTGGGGAATCAGAGGCGGGGAATCAGATATGTGGAAACAGAGGTGGGGAATCAGAGGCGGGGAAACAGAGGCGGGGAATCAGATATGGGGAATCAGAGGTGGGGAATCAGAGGTTGGGAATCAGATGCGGGGAATCAGAGGCAGGAAATCATAGGCAGGGAATCAGAGGCGGGGAATCAGAGGCGGAGAATCAGAGGCCGGGAATCAGAGGCGGGGAATCAGAGTTGGGGCATCAGAGGTGGGGAATTAGATATGGGGAAACAGAGGCGGGGATCAGAGGCGGGGAAACAGAGCGGGGAATCAGATATGGGGAATCAGAGGTGGGGAATCAGAGGCAGGGAATCAGATGTGCGGAATCAGAGATGGGGAATCAGAGGCAGGGAATCAGAATCAGAAGCAGGGAATCAGAGGCCGGGAATCAGAGGCCGGGAATCAGATGCCGGGAATAAGAGGACGGGAATCAGAGGTGGGGAATCAGAGTCCGGGAATCAGAGATGGGATTCAGAGGCGGGGAATCAGAGGCGGGGAAACAGAGGTGGGGAATCAGATATGGGGAATCAGTGGTGGCGAATCAAAGGCGGTAAATCAGAGATGGGGAATCAGAGGCGGGGAATCAGAGGCAGGGAATCAAACACGGGGAATCAGAGGCGGGGAATCAGAGCTGGGGAATCAGAGGCGGGGAATCAGAGTCGGGGAATCAGAGTCGGGGAATCAGATATGGGGAAACAGAGGTGGGGAATCAGAGGCGGGGATACAGAGGCGGGGAATCAGATATGGGGAATCAGAGGTGGGGAATCAGAGGCAGGGAATCAGATGCCGGGAATAAGAGGACGGGAATCAGAGGTGGGGAATCAGAGTCCAGGAATCAGAGATGGGGATTCAGAGGCGGGGAATGAGATATTGGGAATCAGAGGCGGGGAATCAGAGGCGGGGAAACAAAGGCGGTGAATCAGAGATGGGGAATCAGAAGCGCGGAATCAGAGGCAGGGAATCAAACACGGGGAATCAGAGCTGGGGAATCAGAGTCGGGGAATCAGAGTTGGGGCATCAGAGGTGGGGAATTAGATATGGGGAAACAGAGGTGGGGAATCAGAGGCGGGGAAACAGAGGCGGGGAATCAGATATGGGGAATCAGAGGTGGGGAATCAGAGGCAGGGAATCAGATGTGCGGAATCAGAGGTGGGGAATCAGAGGCGGGGAATCAGATATGGGGAATCAGATGTGGCGAATCAAAGGCGGTGAATCAGAGATGGGGAATCAGAGGCGGGGAATCAGAGGCAGGGAATCAAACACGGGGAATCAGAGGCGGGGAATCAGAGTTGGGGAATCAGAGGCGGGGAATCAGATATGGGGAAACAGAGGCGGGGAATCAGAGGCGGGGAAACAGAGGCGGGGAATCAGATATGGGGAATCAGAGGTGGGGAATCAGAGTTTGGGAATCAGAGGCAGGGAATCAGAGGCGGGGAATCAGAGGCGGGGAATCAGAGGCAGGGAATCAGATGTGCGAAATCAAAGATGGAGAATCAGAGGCAGGGAATCAGAGGCGGGGAATCAGAGGCGGGGAATCAGAGTCCGGGAATCAGAGGCCGGGAATGAAGGCCGGGAATCAGAAGCCGGTAATCAGAGGCCGGGAATCAGAGGTGGGGAATCAGATGCAGGGAATCAGAGATGGGGAATCAGAGGCGGGGAATCAGCGGTGGTGAAGCAGACGCGGGGATTCAGAGGTTGTAAATCAGAGATGGGGAATCAGAGGAGGGGAATCAGAGGCGGGGAAACAGAGTTGGGGAATCAGATATGGGGAATCAGAGGTGGGGAATAAAAGGCTGAGAATCAGAAGCAGGGAATCAGAGGCGGGGAATCAGAGGCCGGGAATCAGAAGCCAGGAATCAGAGGCCGGGAATCAGAGGTGGGGTATCAGAGGCCGGGAATCAGAGATGGGGAATGAGAGGTGGTGAATCAGAGATGGGGAGTCAGAGGAAGGGACTCAGAGGCGGGGAATCAGACGCGGGGAATCAGTGGCCGGGAATCAGAGCTGGGGAATCAGAGGCGGGGAATCAGACGCGGGGAATCAGTGGCCTGGAATCAGAGCTGGGGAATCAGAGGCGGGGAATCAGAGATGGGGAATCGGAGGCGGGGAATCAGAGATGGCAAATCAGAGATGGGGAATCAGAGGCGGGGAAACAGAGGCGGGAAGTCAGATTTGGGGAATCAGAGGTGGGGAATCAGAGGTGGTGAAATGAGAGATGGGGAATCAGAGGCGGGTAATCAGAGGCAGGGAATCAGACGCGGGGAATCAGAGGCTGGGAATCAGAGGCTGGGAATCAGAGCTGGGGAATCAGAGGTTGGGAATCAGAGGCCTGGAATCAGAGTTGGGGAATCAGAGGCGGGGAATCAGATATGTGGAAACAGAGGTGGGGAATCAGAGGCGGGGAAACAGAGGCGGGGAATCAGATATGGGGAATCAGAGGTGGGGAATCAGAGGTTGGGAATCAGATGCGGGGAATCAGAGGCAGGAAATCATAGGCAGGGAATCAGAGGCGGGGAATCAGAGGCGGAGAATCAGAGGCCGGGAATCAGAGGCGGGGAATCAGAGTTGGGGCATCAGAGGTGGGGAATTAGATATGGGGAAACAGAGGCGGGGAATCAGAGGCGGGGAAACAGAGCGGGGAATCAGATATGGGGAATCAGAGGTGGGGAATCAGAGGCAGGGAATCAGATGTGCGGAATCAGAGATGGGGAATCAGAGGCAGGGAATCAGAATCAGAAGCAGGGAATCAGAGGCCGGGAATCAGAGGCCGGGAATCAGATGCCGGGAATAAGAGGACGGGAATCAGAGGTGGGGAATCAGAGTCCGGGAATCAGAGATGGGATTCAGAGGCGGGGAATCAGAGGCGGGGAAACAGAGGTGGGGAATCAGATATGGGGAATCAGTGGTGGCGAATCAAAGGCGGTAAATCAGAGATGGGGAATCAGAGGCGGGGAATCAGAGGCAGGGAATCAAACACGGGGAATCAGAGGCGGGGAATCAGAGCTGGGGAATCAGAGGCGGGGAATCAGAGTCGGGGAATCAGAGTCGGGGAATCAGATATGGGGAAACAGAGGTGGGGAATCAGAGGCGGGGATACAGAGGCGGGGAATCAGATATGGGGAATCAGAGGTGGGGAATCAGAGTTTGGGAATCAGAGGCAGGGAATCAGAGGCGGGGAATCAGAGGCGGGGAATCAGAGGCAGGGAATCAGATGTGCGAAATCAAAGATGGAGAATCAGAGGCAGGGAATCAGAGGCGGGGAATCAGAGGCGGGGAATCAGAGTCCGGGAATCAGAGGCCGGGAATGAAGGCCGGGAATCAGAAGCCGGTAATCAGAGGCCGGGAATCAGAGGTGGGGAATCAGATGCAGGGAATCAGAGATGGGGAATCAGAGGCGGGGAATCAGCGGTGGTGAAGCAGACGCGGGGATTCAGAGGTTGTAAATCAGAGATGGGGAATCAGAGGAGGGGAATCAGAGGCGGGGAAACAGAGTTGGGGAATCAGATATGGGGAATCAGAGGTGGGGAATAAAAGGCTGAGAATCAGAAGCAGGGAATCAGAGGCGGGGAATCAGAGGCCGGGAATCAGAAGCCAGGAATCAGAGGCCGGGAATCAGAGGTGGGGTATCAGAGGCCGGGAATCAGAGATGGGGAATGAGAGGTGGTGAATCAGAGATGGGGAGTCAGAGGAAGGGACTCAGAGGCGGGGAATCAGACGCGGGCAATCAGTGGCCGGGAATCAGAGCTGGGGAATCAGAGGCGGGGAATCAGACGCGGGGAATCAGTGGCCTGGAATCAGAGCTGGGGAATCAGAGGCGGGGAATCAGAGATGGGGAATCGGAGGCGGGGAATCAGAGATGGCAAATCAGAGATGGGGAATCAGAGGCGGGGAAACAGAGGCGGGAAGTCAGATTTGGGGAATCAGAGGTGGGGAATCAGAGGTGGTGAAATGAGAGATGGGGAATCAGAGGCGGGTAATCAGAGGCAGGGAATCAGACGCGGGGAATCAGAGGCTGGGAATCAGAGGCTGGGAATCAGAGCTGGGGAATCAGAGGTTGGGAATCAGAGGCCTGGAATCAGAGTTGGGGAATCAGAGGCGGGGAATCAGATATGTGGAAACAGAGGTGGGGAATCAGAGGCGGGGAAACAGAGGCGGGGAATCAGATATGGGGAATCAGAGGTGGGGAATCAGAGGTTGGGAATCAGATGCGGGGAATCAGAGGCAGGAAATCATAGGCAGGGAATCAGAGGCGGGGAATCAGAGGCGGAGAATCAGAGGCCGGGAATCAGAGGCGGGGAATCAGAGTTGGGGCATCAGAGGTGGGGAATTAGATATGGGGAAACAGAGGCGGGGATCAGAGGCGGGGAAACAGAGCGGGGAATCAGATATGGGGAATCAGAGGTGGGGAATCAGAGGCAGGGAATCAGATGTGCGGAATCAGAGATGGGGAATCAGAGGCAGGGAATCAGAATCAGAAGCAGGGAATCAGAGGCCGGGAATCAGAGGCCGGGAATCAGATGCCGGGAATAAGAGATGGGATTCAGAGGCGGGGAATCAGAGGCGGGGAAACAGAGGTGGGGAATCAGATATGGGGAATCAGTGGTGGCGAATCAAAGGCGGTAAATCAGAGATGGGGAATCAGAGGCGGGGAATCAGAGGCAGGGAATCAAACACGGGGAATCAGAGGCGGGGAATCAGAGCTGGGGAATCAGAGGCGGGGAATCAGAGTCGGGGAATCAGAGTCGGGGAATCAGATATGGGGAAACAGAGGTGGGGAATCAGAGGCGGGGATACAGAGGCGGGGAATCAGATATGGGGAATCAGAGGTGGGGAATCAGAGGCAGGGAATCAGATGCCGGGAATAAGAGGACGGGAATCAGAGGTGGGGAATCAGAGTCCAGGAATCAGAGATGGGGATTCAGAGGCGGGGAATGAGATATTGGGAATCAGAGGCGGGGAATCAGAGGCGGGGAAACAAAGGCGGTGAATCAGAGATGGGGAATCAGAAGCGCGGAATCAGAGGCAGGGAATCAAACACGGGGAATCAGAGCTGGGGAATCAGAGTCGGGGAATCAGAGTTGGGGCATCAGAGGTGGGGAATTAGATATGGGGAAACAGAGGTGGGGAATCAGAGGCGGGGAAACAGAGGCGGGGAATCAGATATGGGGAATCAGAGGTGGGGAATCAGAGGCAGGGAATCAGATGTGCGGAATCAGAGGTGGGGAATCAGAGGCGGGGAATCAGATATGGGGAATCAGATGTGGCGAATCAAAGGCGGTGAATCAGAGATGGGGAATCAGAGGCGGGGAATCAGAGGCAGGGAATCAAACACGGGGAATCAGAGGCGGGGAATCAGAGTTGGGGAATCAGAGGCGGGGAATCAGATATGGGGAAACAGAGGCGGGGAATCAGAGGCGGGGAAACAGAGGCGGGGAATCAGATATGGGGAATCAGAGGTGGGGAATCAGAGTTTGGGAATCAGAGGCAGGGAATCAGAGGCATGGAATCAGAGGCGGGGAATCAGAGGCAGGGAATCAGATGTGCGAAATCAAAGATGGAGAATCAGAGGCAGGGAATCAGAGGCGGGGAATCAGAGGCGGGGAATCAGAGTCCGGGAATCAGAGGCTGGGAATGAAGGCCGGGAATCAGAAGCCGGTAATCAGAGGCCGGGAATCAGAGGTGGGGAATCAGATGCAGGGAATCAGAGATGGGGAATCAGAGGCGGGGAATCAGCGGTGGTGAAGCAGACGCGGGGATTCAGAGGTTGTAAATCAGAGATGGGGAATCAGAGGAGGGGAATCAGAGGCGGGGAAACAGAGTTGGGGAATCAGATATGGGGAATCAGAGGTGGGGAATAAAAGGCTGAGAATCAGAAGCAGGGAATCAGAGGCGGGGAATCAGAGGCCGGGAATCAGAAGCCAGGAATCAGAGGCCGGGAATCAGAGGTGGGGTATCAGAGGCCGGGAATCAGAGATGGGGAATGAGAGGTGGTGAATCAGAGATGGGGAGTCAGAGGAAGGGACTCAGAGGCGGGGAATCAGACGCGGGGAATCAGTGGCCGGGAATCAGTGCTGGGGAATCAGAGGCGGGGAATCAGACGCAGGGAATCAGTGGCCTGGAATCAGAGCTGGGGAATCAGAGGCGGGGAATCAGAGATGGGGAATCGGAGGCGGGGAATCAGAGATGGCAAATCAGAGATGGGGAATCAGAGGCGGGGAAACAGAGGCGGGAAGTCAGATTTGGGGAATCAGAGGTGGGGAATCAGAGGTGGTGAAATGAGAGATGGGGAATCAGAGGCGGGTAATCAGAGGCAGGGAATCAGACGCGGGGAATCAGAGGCTGGGAATCAGAGGCTGGGAATCAGAGCTGGGGAATCAGAGGTTGGGAATCAGAGGCCTGGAATCAGAGTTGGGGAATCAGAGGCGGGGAATCAGATATGTGGAAACAGAGGTGGGGAATCAGAGGCGGGGAAACAGAGGCGGGGAATCAGATATGGGGAATCAGAGGTGGGGAATCAGAGGTTGGGAATCAGATGCGGGGAATCAGAGGCAGGAAATCATAGGCAGGGAATCAGAGGCGGGGAATCAGAGGCGGAGAATCAGAGGCCGGGAATCAGAGGCGGGGAATCAGAGTTGGGGCATCAGAGGTGGGGAATTAGATATGGGGAAACAGAGGCGGGGAATCAGAGGCGGGGAAACAGAGCGGGGAATCAGATATGGGGAATCAGAGGTGGGGAATCAGAGGCAGGGAATCAGATGTGCGGAATCAGAGATGGGGAATCAGAGGCAGGGAATCAGAATCAGAAGCAGGGAATCAGAGGCCGGGAATCAGAGGCCGGGAATCAGATGCCGGGAATAAGAGGACGGGAATCAGAGGTGGGGAATCAGAGTCCGGGAATCAGAGATGGGATTCAGAGGCGGGGAATCAGAGGCGGGGAAACAGAGGTGGGGAATCAGATATGGGGAATCAGTGGTGGCGAATCAAAGGCGGTAAATCAGAGATGGGGAATCAGAGGCGGGGAATCAGAGGCAGGGAATCAAACACGGGGAATCAGAGGCGGGGAATCAGAGCTGGGGAATCAGAGGCGGGGAATCAGAGTCGGGGAATCAGAGTCGGGGAATCAGATATGGGGAAACAGAGGTGGGGAATCAGAGGCGGGGATACAGAGGCGGGGAATCAGATATGGGGAATCAGAGGTGGGGAATCAGAGTTTGGGAATCAGAGGCAGGGAATCAGAGGCGGGGAAACAGAGGTTGGGAATCAGAGGCAGGTAATCAGAGGTGGGGAAACAAAGGCGGAGAATCAGATATGGGGAATCAGAGGTGGCGAATCAAAGGTGTTGAATCAGAGATGGGGAATCAGAGGCGGTGAATCAGAGGCAGGGAATCAAACACGGGGAATCAGAGGTGGGGAATCAGACCTGGGGAATCAGAGGCGGGGAATCAGAGTTGGGGAATCAGAGGCGAGGAATCAGAGGCGGGGAATCAGAGGCGGCGAATCAGATGCATGGAATCAGATGTGCGGAATCAGAGATGGGGAATCAGAGGCAGGGAATCAGAGGCGGGGAATCAGAGGCGTGGAATCAGAGGCCGGTATTCAGAGGCCGGGAATGAGAGGCCGGGAATCAGAGGCCGGGAATCAGAGGCCGGGAATCAGAGGTGGGATATCAGAGGCCAGGAATCAGAGATGGGGAATCAGAGGTGGGGAATAAGAGGTGGAGAATCAGAGGCAGGGAATCAGAGGCGGGGAATCAGAGGCCGGGAATCAGAAGCCAGGAATCAGAGGCCGGGAATCAGAGATGGGGATTCAGAGGCGGGGAATGAGATATTGGGAATCAGAGGCGGGGAATCAGAGGCGGGGAAACAGAGGTGGGGAATCAGATTTGGGGAATCAGAGGTGGCGAATCAAAGGCGGTGAATCAGAGATGGGGAATCAGAGGCGGGGAATCAGAGGCAGGGAATCAAACACGGGGAATCAGAGGCGGGGAATCAGAGCTGGGGAATCAGAGGCGGGGAATCAGAGGTGGGGAATCAGAGGCCGGGAATCAGAGATGGGGAATCAGAGGCGGGGAATCAGCGGTGGTGAATCAGACGCGGGGATTCAGAGGTTGTAAATCAGAGATGGGGAATCAGAGGCGGGGAATCAGAGGCGGGGAAACAGAGGTGGGGAATCAGATATGGGGAATCAGAGGTGGGGAATAAGATGCGGAGAATCAGAGGCAGGGAATCAGATGCCGGGAATAAGAGGCCGGGAATCAGAGGTGGGGAATCAGAGTCCAGGAATCAGAGATGGGGATTCAGAGGCGGGGAATGAGATATTGGGAATCAGAGGCGGGGAATCAGAGGCGGGGAAACAAAGGCGGTGAATCAGAGATGGGGAATCAGAGGCGCGGAATCAGAGGCAGGGAATCAAACACGGGGAATCAGAGCTGGGGAATCAGAGTCGGGGAATCAGAGTTGGGGCATCAGAGGTGGGGAATTAGATATGGGGAAACAGAGGTGGGGAATCAGAGGCGGGGAAACAGAGGCGGGGAATCAGATATGGGGAATCAGAGGTGGGGAATCAGAGGCAGGGAATCAGATGTGCAGAATCAGAGGTGGGGAATCAGAGGCGGGGAAACAGATGTGGGGAGTCAGATATGGGGAATCAGAGGTGGGGAATAAGAGGCGGAGAATCAGAGGCAGGGAATCAGATGCCGGGAATAAGAGGCCGGGAAACAGAGGTGGGGAATCAGAGTCCGGGAATCAGAGATGGGGATTCAGAGGCGGGGATTGAGATATTGGGAATCAGATATGGGGAATCAGAGGTGGCGAATCAAAGGCGGTGAATCAGAGATGGGGAATCAGAGGCGGGGAATCAGAGGCAGGGAATCAAACACGGGGAATCAGAGCTGGGGAATCAAAGTCGGGGAATCAGAGTTGGGGCATCAGAGGTGGGGAATTAGATATGGGGAAACAGAGGTGGGGAATCAGAGGCGGGGAAACAGAGGCGGGGAATCAGATATGGGGAATCAGAGGTGGGGAATCAGAGGCAGGGAAACAGATGTGCGGAATCAGAGATGGGGAATCAGAGGCAGGGAATCAGAATCAGAAGCGGGGAATCAGAGGCCGGGAATCAGAGGCCGGGTATCAGATGCCGGGAATAAGAGGCCGGGAAGCAGAGGTGGGGAATCAGAGTCCGGGAATCAGAGATGGGGATTCAGAGGCGGGGAATGAGATATGGGGAATCAGAGGCGGGGAATCAGAGGCGGGGAAACAGAGGTGGGGAATCAGGTATGGGGAATCAGATATGGGGAATCAAAGGCGGTGAATCAGAGATGGGGAATCAGAGGCGGGGAATCAGAGGCGGGGAATCAGAGCTGGGGAATCAGAGGCGGGGAATCAGAGTTAGGGAATCAGAGGCGGGGAATCAGATATGTGGAAACAGAGGTGGGGAATCAGAGGCAGGGAAACAGAGGCGGGGAATCAGATATGGGGAATCAGAGGTGGAGAATCAAAGGCGGTGAATC
Source organism: Narcine bancroftii (assembly GCF_036971445.1). Taxonomy (NCBI): domain Eukaryota; kingdom Metazoa; phylum Chordata; class Chondrichthyes; order Torpediniformes; family Narcinidae; genus Narcine; species Narcine bancroftii. Next base: position 59,535,125 of record NC_091474.1, read on the forward strand.
AGAGATGGGGAATCAGAGGCGGGGAATCAGAGGCAGCGAATCAAACGCGGGGAATCGGAGGCGGGGAATCAGAGCTGGGGAATCAGAGGCGGGGAATCAGAGTTGGGGAATCAGAGGCGGGGAATCAGAGGCGGGGAAACAGAGGCGGTGAATCAGATATGGGGAATCAGAGGTGGGGAATCAGAGGTTGGGAATCAGAGGCAGCGAATCAGAGGCGGGGAATCAGAGTCCGGGAATCAGAGATGGGGATTCAGAGGCGGGGAATGAGATATGGTGAATCAGAGGCGGGGAATCAGAGGCGGGGAAACAGAGGTGGGGAATCAGATATGGGGAATCAGATATGGGGAATCAAAGGCGGTGAATCAGAGATGGGGAATCAGAGGCGGGGAATCAGAGGCGGGGAATCAGAGCTGGGGAATCAGAGGCGGGGAATCAGAGTTGGGGAATCAGAGGAGGGGAATCAGATATGGGGAAACAGAGGTGGGGAATCAGAGGCGGGGAAACAGAGGCGGGGAATCAGATATGGGGAATCAGAGGTGGGGAATCAGAGTCCAGGAATCAGAGATGGGGATTCAGAGGCGGGGAATGAGATATGGGGAATCAGAGGCGGGGAATCAGAGGCGGGGAAACAGAGGTGGGGAATCAGATAAGGGGAATCTGATATGGGGAATCAAAGGCGGTGAATCAGAGATGGGGAATCAGAGGCGGGGAATCAGAGGCGGGGTATCAGAGCTGGGGAATCAGAGGCGGGGAATCAGAGTTGGGGAATCAGAGGCGGGGAATCAGATATGGGGAAACAGAGGTGGGGAATCAGAGGTGGGGAAACAGAGGCGGGGAATCAGATATGGGGAATCAGAGGTGGGGAATCAGAGGTTGGGAATCAGAGGCAGGGAATCAGAGGCGGGGAAACAGAGGCGGGGAATCAGATATGGGGAATCAGAGGTGGCGAATCAAAGGCGGTGAATCAGAGATGGGGAATCAGAGGCGGGGAATCAGAGGCAGGGAATCAAACACGGGGAATCAGAGGCGGGGAATCAGAGCTGGGGAATCAGAGGCGGGGAATCAGAGTTGGGGAATCAGAGGCGGGGAATCAGATGCGGGGAAACAGAGGCGGGGAATCAGATATGGGGAATCAGAGGTCGGGAATCAGAGGTTGGGAATCAGAGGCAGGGAATCAGAGGCGGGGAATCAGAGGCGGGGAATCAGAGGCAGGGAATCAGATGTGCGGAATCAGAGATGGGGAATCAAAGGCGGGGAATCAGAGTTGGGGCATCAGAGGTGGGGAATTAGATATGGGGAAACAGAGGCGGGGAATCAGAGGCGGGGAAACAGAGGCGGGGAATCAGATATGGGGAATCAGAGGTGGGGAATCAGAGGCAGGGAATCAGATGTGCGGAATCAGAGATGGGGAATCAGAGGCAGGGAATCAGAATCAGAAGCGGGGAATCAGAGGCCGGGAATCAGAGGCCGGGAATCAGATGCCGGGAATAAGAGGCCGGGAATCAGCGGTGGGGAATCAGAGTCCGGGAATCAGAGATGGGGATTCAGAGGCGGGGAATGAGATATGGGGAATCAGAGGCGGGGAATCAGAGGCGGGGAAACAGAGGTGGGGAATCAGATATAGGGAATCAGAGGTGGCGAATCAAAGGCGGTGAATCAGAGATGGGGAATCAGAGGCGGGGAAACAGAGGCGGGGAATCAGAGGTGGGGAATCAGAGGTTGGGAATCAGAGGCAGGGAATCAGAGGCGGGGAATCAGAGGCGGGGAATCAGAGGCATGGAATCAGATGTGCGGAATCAGAGATGTGGAATCAGAGGCAGGGAATCAGAGGCGGGGAATCAGAGGCGTGGAATCATAGGCCGGGAATCAGAGGCCGGGAATGAGAGGCCGGGAATCAGAGGTCGGGAATCAGACGCCCGGAATCAGAGGTGGGGAATCAGAGGCCGGGAATCAGAGATGGGGAATCAGAGGCGGGGAATCAGCGGTGGTGAATCAGACGCGGGGATTCAGAGGTTGTAAATCAGAGATGGGGAATCAGAGGCGGGGAATCAGAGGCGGGGAAACAGAGGTGGGGAATCAGATATGGGGAATCAGAGGTGGGGAATAAGATGCGGAGAATCAGAGGCAGGGAATCAGATGCCGGGAATAAGAGGCCGGGAATCAGAGGTGGGGAATCAGAGTCCAGGAATCAGAGGTGGGGAATCAGAGGCAGGGAATCAGATGTGCGGAATCAGAGGTGGGGAATCAGAGGCGGGGAAACAGAGGTGGGGAGTCAGATATGGGGAATCAGAGGTGGGGAATAAGAGGCGGAGAATCAGAGGCAGGGAATCAGATGCCGGGAATAAGAGGCCGGGAAACAGAGGTGGGGAATCAGAGTCCCGGGAATCAGAGATGGGGATTCAGAGGCGGGGATTGAGATATTGGGAATCAGATATGGGGAATCAGAGGTGGCGAATCAAAGGCGGTGAATCAGAGATGGGGAATCAGAGGCGGGGAATCAGAGGCAGGGAATCAAACACGGGGAATCAGAGCTGGGGAATCAGAGTCGGGGAATCAGAGTTGGGGCATCAGAGGTGGGGAATTAGATATGGGGAAACAGAGGTGGGAATCAGAGGCGGGGAAACAGAGGCGGGGAATCAGATTTGGGGAATCAGAGGTGGGGAATCAGAGGCAGGGAATCAGATGTGCGGAATCAGAGATGGGGAATCAGAGGCAGGGAATCAGAATCAGAAGTGGGGAATCAGAGGCCGGGAATCAGAGGCCGGGAATCAGATGCCGGGAATAAGAGGCCGGGAAGCAGAGGTGGGGAATCAGAGTCCGGGAATCAGAGATGGGGATTCAGAGGCGGGGAATGAGATATGGGGAATCAGAGGCGGGGAATCAGAGGCGGGGAAACAGAGGTGGGGAATCAGATATGGGGAATCAGATATGGGGAATCAAAGGCGGTGAATCAGAGGATGGGGAATCAGAGGCGGGGATACAGAGGCGGGGAATCAGATATGGGGAATCAGAGGTGGGGAATCAGAGGTTGGGAATCAGATGCGGGGAATCAGAGGCAGGAAATCATAGGCAGGGAATCAGAGGCGGGGAATCAGAGGCGGAGAATCAGAGGCCGGGAATCAGAGGCGGGGAATCAGAGTTGGGGCATCAGAGGTGGGGAATTAGATATGGGGAAACAGAGGCGGGGAATCAGAGGCGGGGAAACAGAGCGGGGAATCAGATATGGGGAATCAGAGGTGGGGAATCAGAGGCAGGGAATCAGATGTGCGGAATCAGAGATGGGGAATCAGAGGCAGGGAATCAGAATCAGAAGCAGGGAATCAGAGGCCGGGAATCAGAGGCCGGGAATCAGATGCCGGGAATAAGAGGACGGGAATCAGAGGTGGGGAATCAGAGTCCGGGAATCAGAGATGGGATTCAGAGGCGGGGAATCAGAGGCGGGGAAACAGAGGTGGGGAATCAGATATGGGGAATCAGTGGTGGCGAATCAAAGGCGGTAAATCAGAGATGGGGAATCAGAGGCGGGGAATCAGAGGCAGGGAATCAAACACGGGGAATCAGAGGCGGGGAATCAGAGCTGGGGAATCAGAGGCGGGGAATCAGAGTCGGGGAATCAGAGTCGGGGAATCAGATATGGGGAAACAGAGGTGGGGAATCAGAGGCGGGGATACAGAGGCGGGGAATCAGATATGGGGAATCAGAGGTGGGGAATCAGAGGTTGGGAATCAGAGGCAGGGAATCAGAGGCGGGGAAACAGAGGTTGGGAATCAGAGGCAGGTAATCAGAGGTGGGGAAACAAAGGCGGAGAATCAGATATGGGGAATCAGAGGTGGCGAATCAAAGGTGTTGAATCAGAGATGGGGAATCAGAGGCGGTGAATCAGAGGCAGGGAATCAAACACGGGGAATCAGAGGTGGGGAATCAGACCTGGGGAATCAGAGGCGGGGAATCAGAGTTGGGGAATCAGAGGCGAGGAATCAGAGGCGGGGAAACAGAGGCGGGGAATCAGATATGGGGAATCAGAGGTGGGGAATCAGAGGTTGGGAATCAGAGGCAGGGAATCAGAGGCGGGGAATCAGAGGCGGCGAATCAGATTCATGGAATCAGATGTGCGGAATCAGAGATGGGGAATCAGAGGCAGGGAATCAGAGGCGGGGAATCAGAGGCGTGGAATCAGAGGCCGGTATTCAGAGGCCGGGAATGAGAGGCCGGGAATGAGAGGCCGGGAATCAGAGGCCGGGAATCAGAGGCCGGGAATCAGAGGTGGGATATCAGAGGCCAGGAATCAGAGATGGGGAATCAGAGGTGGGGAATAAGAGGTGGAGAATCAGAGGCAGGGAATCAGAGGCGGGGAATCAGAGGCCGGGAATCAGAAGCCAGGAATCAGAGGCCGGGAATCAGAGATGGGGATTCAGAGGCGGGGAATGAGATATTGGGAATCAGAGGCGGGGAATCAGAGGCGGGGAAACAGAGGTGGGGAATCAGATTTGGGGAATCAGACGTGGCGAATCAAAGGCGGTGAATCAGAGATGGGGAATCAGAGGCGGGGAATCAGAGGCAGGGAATCAAACACGGGGAATCAGAGGCGGGGAATCAGAGCTGGGGAATCAGAGGCGGGGAATCAGAGGTGGGGAATCAGAGGCCGGGAATCAGAGATGGGGAATCAGAGGCGGGGAATCAGCGGTGGTGAATCAGACGCGGGGATTCAGAGGTTGTAAATCAGAGATGGGGAATCAGAGGCGGGGAATCAGAGGCGGGGAAACAGAGGTGGGGAATCAGATATGGGGAATCAGAGGTGGGGAATAAGATGCGGAGAATCAGAGGCAGGGAATCAGATGCCGGGAATAAGAGGCCGGGAATCAGAGGTGGGGAATCAGAGTCCAGGAATCAGAGATGGGGATTCAGAGGCGGGGAATGAGATATTGGGAATCAGAGGCGGGGAATCAGAGGCGGGGAAACAAAGGCGGTGAATCAGAGATGGGGAATCAGAGGCGCGGAATCAGAGGCAGGGAATCAAACACGGGGAATCAGAGCTGGGGAATCAGTGTCGGGGAATCAGAGTTGGGGCATCAGAGGTGGGGAATTAGATATGGGGAAACAGAGGTGGGGAATCAGAGGCGGGGAAACAGAGGCGGGGAATCAGATATGGGGAATCAGAGGTGGGGAATCAGAGGCAGGGAATCAGATGTGCAGAATCAGAGGTGGGGAATCAGAGGCGGGGAAACAGATGTGGGGAGTCAGATATGGGGAATCAGAGGTGGGGAATAAGAGGCGGAGAATCAGAGGCAGGGAATCAGATGCCGGGAATAAGAGGCCGGGAAACAGAGGTGGGGAATCAGAGTCCGGGAATCAGAGATGGGGATTCAGAGGCGGGGATTGAGATATTGGGAATCAGATATGGGGAATCAGAGGTGGGGAATAAGAGGCGGAGAATCAGAGGCAGGGAATCAGATGACGGGAATAAGAGGCCGGGAAACAGAGGTGGGGAATCAGAGTCCGGGAATCAGAGATGGGGATTCAGAGGCGGGGATTGAGATATTGGGAATCAGATATGGGGAATCAGAGGTGGCGAATCAAAGGCGGTGAATCAGAGATGGGGAATCAGAGGCGGGGAATCAGAGGCAGGGAATCAAACACGGGGAATCAGAGCTGGGGAATCAAAGTCGGGGAATCAGAGTTGGGGCATCAGAGGTGGGGAATCAGAGGCGGGGAAACAGAGGCGGGGAATCAGATATGGGGAATCAGAGGTGGGGAATCAGAGGCAGGGAAACAGATGTGCGGAATCAGAGATGGGGAATCAGAGGAAGGGAATCAGAATCAGAAGCGGGGAATCAGAGGCCGGGAATCAGAGGCCGGGTATCAGATGCCGGGAATAAGAGGCCGGGAAGCAGAGGTGGGGAATCAGAGTCCGGGAATCAGAGATGGGGATTCAGAGGCGGGGAATGAGATATGGGGAATCAGAGGCGGGGAATCAGAGGCGGGGAAACAGAGGTGGGGAATCAGGTATGGGGAATCAGATATGGGGAATCAGAGTTGGGGAATCAGAGGCGGGGAATCAGAGGCGGGGAAACAGAGGCGGTGAATCAGATATGGGGAATCAGAGGTGGGGAATCAGAGGTTGGGAATCAGAGGCAGGGAATCAGAGGCGGGGAATCAGAGTCCGGGAATCAGAGATGGGGATTCAGAGGCGGGGAATGAGATATGGTGAATCAGAGGCGGGGAATCAGAGGCGGGGAAACAGAGGTGGGGAATCAGATATGGGGAATCAGATATGGGGAATCAAAGGCGGTGAATCAGAGATGGGGAATCAGAGGCGGGGAATCAGAGGCGGGGAATCAGAGCTGGGGAATCAGAGGCGGGGAATCAGAGTTGGGGAATCAGAGGAGGGGAATCAGATATGGGGAAACAGAGGTGGGGAATCAGAGGCGGGGAAACAGAGGCGGGGAATCAGATATGGGGAATCAGAGGTGGGGAATCAGAGTCCAGGAATCAGAGATGGGGATTCAGAGGCGGGGAATGAGATATGGGGAATCAGAGGCGGGGAATCAGAGGCGGGGAAACAGAGGTGGGGAATCAGATATGGGGAATCTGATATGGGGAATCAAAGGCGGTGAATCAGAGATGGGGAATCAGAGGCGGGGAATCAGAGGCGGGGTATCAGAGCTGGGGAATCAGAGGCGGGGAATCAGAGTTGGGGAATCAGAGGCGGGGAATCAGATATGGGGAAACAGAGGTGGGGAATCAGAGGTGGGGAAACAGAGGCGGGGAATCAGATATGGGGAATCAGAGGTGGGGAATCAGAGGTTGGGAATCAGAGGCAGGGAATCAGAGGCGGGGAAACAGAGGCGGGGAATCAGATATGGGGAATCAGAGGTGGCGAATCAAAGGCGGTGAATCAGAGATGGGGAATCAGAGGCGGGGAATCAGAGGCAGGGAATCAAACACGGGGAATCAGAGGCGGGGAATCAGAGCTGGGGAATCAGAGGCGGGGAATCAGAGTTGGGGAATCAGAGGCGGGGAATCAGATGCGGGGAAACAGAGGCGGGGAATCAGATATGGGGAATCAGAGGTCGGGAATCAGGTTGGGAATCAGAGGCAGGGAATCAGAGGCGAGGAATCAGAGGCGGGGAATCAGAGGCAGGGAATCAGATGTGCGGAATCAGAGATGGGGAATCAAAAGCGGGGAATCAGAGTTGGGGCATCAGAGGTGGGGAATTAGATATGGGGAAACAGAGGCGGGGAATCAGAGGCGGGGAAACAGAGGCGGGGAATCAGATATGGGGAATCAGAGGTGGGGAATCAGAGGCAGGGAATCAGATGTGCGGAATCAGAGATGGGGAATCAGAGGCAGGGAATCAGAATCAGAAGCGGGGAATCAGAGGCCGGGAATCAGAGGCCGGGAATCAGATGCCGGGAATAAGAGGCCGGGAATCAGCGGTGGGGAATCAGAGTCCGGGAATCAGAGATGGGGATTCAGAGGCGGGGAATGAGATATGGGGAATCAGAGGCGGGGAATCAGAGGCGGGGAAACAGAGGTGGGGAATCAGATATAGGGAATCAGAGGTGGCGAATCAAAGGCGGTGAATCAGAGATGGGGAATCAGAGGCGGGGAAACAGAGGCGGGGAATCAGAGGTGGGGAATCAGAGGTTGGGAATCAGAGGCAGGGAATCAGAGGCGGGGAATCAGAGGCGGGGAATCAGAGGCAAGGAATCAGATGTGCGGAATCAGAGATGTGGAATCAGAGGCAGGGAATCAGAGGCGGGGAATCAGAGGCGTGGAATCATAGGCCGGGAATCAGAGGCCGGGAATGAGAGGCCGGGAATCAGAGGTCGGGAATCAGACGCCCGGAATCAGAGGTGGGGAATCAGAGGCCGGGAATCAGAGATGGGGAATCAGAGGCGGGGAATCAGCGGTGGTGAATCAGACGCGGGGATTCAGAGGTTGTAAATCAGAGATGGGGAATCAGAGGCGGGGAATCAGAGGCGGGGAAACAGAGGTGGGGAATCAGATATGGGGAATCAGAGGTGGGGAATAAGATGCGGAGAATCAGAGGCAGGGAATCAGATGCCGGGAATAAGAGGCCGGGAATCAGAGGTGGGGAATCAGAGTCCAGGAATCAGAGATGGGGATTCAGAGGCGGGGAATGAGATATTGGGAATCAGAGGCGGGGAATCAGAGGCGGGGAAACAAAGGCGGTGAATCAGAGATGGGGAATCAGAGGCGCGGAATCAGAGGCAGGGAATCAAACACGGGGAATCAGAGCTGGGGAATCAGAGTCGGGGAATCAGAGTTGGGGCATCAGAGGTGGGGAATTAAATATGGGGAAACAGAGGTGGGGAATCAGAGGCGGGGAAACAGAGGCGGGGAATCAGATATGGGGAATCAGAGGTGGGGAATCAGAGGCAGGGAATCAGATGTGCGGAATCAGAGGTGGGGAATCAGAGGCGGGGAAACAGAGGTGGGGAGTCAGATATGGGGAATCAGAGGTGGGGAATAAGAGGCGGAGAATCAGAGGCAGGGAATCAGATGCCGGGAATAAGAGGCCGGGAAACAGAGGTGGGGAATCAGAGTCCGGGAATCAGAGATGGGGATTCAGAGGCGGGGATTTAGATATTGGGAATCAGATATGGGGAATCAGAGGTGGCGAATCAAAGGCGGTGAATCAGAGATGGGGAATCAGAGGCGGGGAATCAGAGGCAGGGAATCAAACACGGGGAATCAGAGCTGGGGAATCAGAGTCGGGGAATCAGAGTTGGGGCATCAGAGGTGGGGAATTAGATATGGGGAAACAGAGGTGGGAATCAGAGGCGGGGAAACAGAGGCGGGGAATCAGATTTGGGGAATCAGAGGTGGGGAATCAGAGGCAGGGAATCAGATGTGCGGAATCAGAGATGGGGAATCAGAGGCAGGGAATCAGAATCAGAAGTGGGGAATCAGAGGCCGGGAATCAGAGGCCGGGAATCAGATGCCGGGAATAAGAGGCCGGGAAGCAGAGGTGGGGAATCAGAGTCCGGGAATCAGAGATGGGGATTCAGAGGCGGGGAATGAGATATGGGGAATCAGAGGCGGGGAATCAGAGGCGGGGAAACAGAGGTGGGGAATCAGATATGGGGAATCAGATATGGGGAATCAAAGGCGGTGAATCAGAGGATGGGGAATCAGAGGCGGGGATACAGAGGCGAGGAATCAGATATGGGGAATCAGAGGTGGGGAATCAGAGGTTGGGAATCAGATGCGGGGAATCAGAGGCAGGAAATCATTGGCAGGGAATCAGAGGCGGGGAATCAGAGGCGGAGAATCAGAGGCCGGGAATCAGAGGCGGGGAATCAGAGTTGGGGCATCAGAGGTGGGGAATTAGATATGGGGAAACAGAGGCGGGGAATCAGAGGCGGGGAAACAGAGCGGGGAATCAGATATGGGGAATCAGAGGTGGGGAATCAGAGGCAGGGAATCAGATGTGCGGAATCAGAGATGGGGAATCAGAGGCAGGGAATCAGAATCAGAAGCAGGGAATCAGAGGCCGGGAATCAGAGGCCGGGAATCAGATGCCGGGAATAAGAGGACGGGAATCAGAGGTGGGGAATCAGAGTCCGGGAATCAGAGATGGGATTCAGAGGCGGGGAATCAGAGGCGGGGAAACAGAGGTGGGGAATCAGATATGGGGAATCAGTGGTGGCGAATCAAAGGCGGTAAATCAGAGATGGGGAATCAGAGGCGGGGAATCAGAGGCAGGGAATCAAACACGGGGAATCAGAGGCGGGGAATCAGAGCTGGGGAATCAGAGGCGGGGTATCAGAGCTGGGGAATCAGAGGCGGGGAATCAGAGTTGGGGAATCAGAGGCGGGGAATCAGATATGGGGAAACAGAGGTGGGGAATCAGAGGTGGGGAAACAGAGGCGGGGAATCAGATATGGGGAATCAGAGGTGGGGAATCAGAGGTTGGGAATCAGAGGCAGGGAATCAGAGGCGGGGAAACAGAGGCGGGGAATCAGATATGGGGAATCAGAGGTGGCGAATCAAAGGCGGTGAATCAGAGATGGGGAATCAGAGGCGGGGAATCAGAGGCAGGGAATCAAACACGGGGAATCAGAGGCGGGGAATCAGAGCTGGGGAATCAGAGGCGGGGAATCAGAGTTGGGGAATCAGAGGCGGGGAATCAGATGCGGGGAAACAGAGGCGGGGAATCAGATATGGGGAATCAGAGGTCGGGAATCAGAGGTTGGGAATCAGAGGCAGGGAATCAGAGGCGGGGAATCAGAGGCGGGGAATCAGAGGCAGGGAATCAGATGTGCGGAATCAGAGATGGGGAATCAAAGGCGGGGAATCAGAGTTGGGGCATCAGAGGTGGGGAATTAGATATGGGGAAACAGAGGCGGGGAATCAGAGGCGGGGAAACAGAGGCGGGGAATCAGATATGGGGAATCAGAGGTGGGGAATCAGAGGCAGGGAATCAGATGTGCGGAATCAGAGATGGGGAATCAGAGGCAGGGAATCAGAATCAGAAGCGGGGAATCAGAGGCCGGGAATCAGAGGCCGGGAATCAGATGCCGGGAATAAGAGGCCGGGAATCAGCGGTGGGGAATCAGAGTCCGGGAATCAGAGATGGGGATTCAGAGGCGGGGAATGAGATATGGGGAATCAGAGGCGGGGAATCAGAGGCGGGGAAACAGAGGTGGGGAATCAGATATAGGGAATCAGAGGTGGCCAATCAAAGGCGGTGAATCAGAGATGGGGAATCAGAGGCGGGGAAACAGAGGCGGGGAATCAGAGGTGGGGAATCAGAGGTTGGGAATCAGAGGCAGGGAATCAGAGGCGGGGAATCAGAGGCGGGGAATCAGAGGCATGGAATCAGATGTGCGGAATCAGAGATGTGGAATCAGAGGCAGGGAATCAGAGGCGGGGAATCAGAGGCGTGGAATCATAGGCCGGGAATCAGAGGCCGGGAATGAGAGGCCGGGAATCAGAGGTCGGGAATCAGACGCCCGGAATCAGAGGTGGGGAATCAGAGGCCGGGAATCAGAGATGGGGAATCAGAGGCGGGGAATCAGCGGTGGTGAATCAGACGCGGGGATTCAGAGGTTGTAAATCAGAGATGGGGAATCAGAGGCGGGGAATCAGAGGCGGGGAAACAGAGGTGGGGAATCAGATATGGGGAATCAGAGGTGGGGAATAAGATGCGGAGAATCAGAGGCAGGGAATCAGATGCCGGGAATAAGAGGCCGGGAATCAGAGGTGGGGAATCAGAGTCCAGGAATCAGAGGTGGGGAATCAGAGGCAGGGAATCAGATGTGCGGAATCAGAGGTGGGGAATCAGAGGCGGGGAAACAGAGGTGGGGAGTCAGATATGGGGAATCAGAGGTGGGGAATAAGAGGCGGAGAATCAGAGGCAGGGAATCAGATGCCGGGAATAAGAGGCCGGGAAACAGAGGTGGGGAATCAGAGTCCCGGGAATCAGAGATGGGGATTCAGAGGCGGGGATTGAGATATTGGGAATCAGATATGGGGAATCAGAGGTGGCGAATCAAAGGCGGTGAATCAGAGATGGGGAATCAGAGGCGGGGAATCAGAGGCAGGGAATCAAACACGGGGAATCAGAGCTGGGGAATCAGAGTCGGGGAATCAGAGTTGGGGCATCAGAGGTGGGGAATTAGATATGGGGAAACAGAGGTGGGAATCAGAGGCGGGGAAACAGAGGCGGGGAATCAGATTTGGGGAATCAGAGGTGGGGAATCAGAGGCAGGGAATCAGATGTGCGGAATCAGAGATGGGGAATCAGAGGCAGGGAATCAGAATCAGAAGTGGGGAATCAGAGGCCGGGAATCAGAGGCCGGGAATCAGATGCCGGGAATAAGAGGCCGGGAAGCAGAGGTGGGGAATCAGAGTCCGGGAATCAGAGATGGGGATTCAGAGGCGGGGAATGAGATATGGGGAATCAGAGGCGGGGAATCAGAGGCGGGGAAACAGAGGTGGGGAATCAGATATGGGGAATCAGATATGGGGAATCAAAGGCGGTGAATCAGAGGATGGGGAATCAGAGGCGGGGATACAGAGGCGAGGAATCAGATATGGGGAATCAGAGGTGGGGAATCAGAGGTTGGGAATCAGATGCGGGGAATCAGAGGCAGGAAATCATAGGCAGGGAATCAGAGGCGGGGAATCAGAGGCGGAGAATCAGAGGCCGGGAATCAGAGGCGGGGAATCAGAGTTGGGGCATCAGAGGTGGGGAATTAGATATGGGGAAACAGAGGCGGGGAATCAGAGGCGGGGAAACAGAGCGGGGAATCAGATATGGGGAATCAGAGGTGGGGAATCAGAGGCAGGGAATCAGATGTGCGGAATCAGAGATGGGGAATCAGAGGCAGGGAATCAGAATCAGAAGCAGGGAATCAGAGGCCGGGAATCAGAGGCCGGGAATCAGATACCGGGAATAAGAGGACGGGAATCAGAGGTGGGGAATCAGAGTCCGGGAATCAGAGATGGGATTCAGAGGCGGGGAATCAGAGGCGGGGAAACAGAGGTGGGGAATCAGATATGGGGAATCAGTGGTGGCGAATCAAAGGCGGTAAATCAGAGATGGGGAATCAGAGGCGGGGAATCAGAGGCAGGGAATCAAACACGGGGAATCAGAGGCGGGGAATCAGAGCTGGGGAATCAGAGGCGGGGAATCAGAGTCGGGGAATCAGAGTCGGGGAATCAGATATGGGGAAACAGAGGTGGGGAATCAGAGGCGGGGATACAGAGGCGGGGAATCAGATATGGGGAATCAGAGGTGGGGAATCAGAGGTTGGGAATCAGAGGCAGGGAATCAGAGGCGGGGAAACAGAGGTTGGGAATCAGAGGCAGGTAATCAGAGGTGGGGAAACAAAGGCGGAGAATCAGATATGGGGAATCAGAGGTGGCGAATCAAAGGTGTTGAATCAGAGATGGGGAATCAGAGGCGGTGAATCAGAGGCAGGGAATCAAACACGGGGAATCAGAGGTGGGGAATCAGACCTGGGGAATCAGAGGCGGGGAATCAGAGTTGGGGAATCAGAGGCGAGGAATCAGAGGCGGGGAAACAGAGGCGGGGAATCAGATATGGGGAATCAGAGGTGGGGAATCAGAGGTTGGGAATCAGAGGCAGGGAATCAGAGGCGGGGAATCAGAGGCGGCGAATCAGATTCATGGAATCAGATGTGCGGAATCAGAGATGGGGAATCAGAGGCAGGGAATCAGAGGCGGGGAATCAGAGGCGTGGAATCAGAGGCCGGTATTCAGAGGCCGGGAATGAGAGGCCGGGAATGAGAGGCCGGGAATCAGAGGCCGGGAATCAGAGGCCGGGAATCAGAGGTGGGATATCAGAGGCCAGGAATCAGAGATGGGGAATCAGAGGTGGGGAATAAGAGGTGGAGAATCAGAGGCAGGGAATCAGAGGCGGGGAATCAGAGGCCGGGAATCAGAAGCCAGGAATCAGAGGCCGGGAATCAGAGATGGGGATTCAGAGGCGGGGAATGAGATATTGGGAATCAGAGGCGGGGAATCAGAGGCGGGGAAACAGAGGTGGGGAATCAGATTTGGGGAATCAGAGGTGGCGAATCAAAGGCGGTGAATCAGAGATGGGGAATCAGAGGCGGGGAATCAGAGGCAGGGAATCAAACACGGGGAATCAGAGGCGGGGAATCAGAGCTGGGGAATCAGAGGCGGGGAATCAGAGGTGGGGAATCAGAGGCCGGGAATCAGAGATGGGGAATCAGAGGCGGGGAATCAGCGGTGGTGAATCAGACGCGGGGATTCAGAGGTTGTAAATCAGAGATGGGGAATCAGAGGCGGGGAATCAGAGGCGGGGAAACAGAGGTGGGGAATCAGATATGGGGAATCAGAGGTGGGGAATAAGATGCGGAGAATCAGAGGCAGGGAATCAGATGCCGGGAATAAGAGGCCGGGAATCAGAGGTGGGGAATCAGAGTCCAGGAATCAGAGATGGGGATTCAGAGGCGGGGAATGAGATATTGGGAATCAGAGGCGGGGAATCAGAGGCGGGGAAACAAAGGCGGTGAATCAGAGATGGGGAATCAGAGGCGCGGAATCAGAGGCAGGGAATCAAACACGGGGAATCAGAGCTGGGGAATCAGTGTCGGGGAATCAGAGTTGGGGCATCAGAGGTGGGGAATTAGATATGGGGAAACAGAGGTGGGGAATCAGAGGCGGGGAAACAGAGGCGGGGAATCAGATATGGGGAATCAGAGGTGGGGAATCAGAGGCAGGGAATCAGATGTGCAGAATCAGAGGTGGGGAATCAGAGGCGGGGAAACAGATGTGGGGAGTCAGATATGGGGAATCAGAGGTGGGGAATAAGAGGCGGAGAATCAGAGGCAGGGAATCAGATGCCGGGAATAAGAGGCCGGGAAACAGAGGTGGGGAATCAGAGTCCGGGAATCAGAGATGGGGATTCAGAGGCGGGGATTGAGATATTGGGAATCAGATATGGGGAATCAGAGGTGGGGAATAAGAGGCGGAGAATCAGAGGCAGGGAATCAGATGACGGGAATAAGAGGCCGGGAAACAGAGGTGGGGAATCAGAGTCCGGGAATCAGAGATGGGGATTCAGAGGCGGGGATTGAGATATTGGGAATCAGATATGGGGAATCAGAGGTGGCGAATCAAAGGCGGTGAATCAGAGATGGGGAATCAGAGGCGGGGAATCAGAGGCAGGGAATCAAACACGGGGAATCAGAGCTGGGGAATCAAAGTCGGGGAATCAGAGTTGGGGCATCAGAGGTGGGGAATCAGAGGCGGGGAAACAGAGGCGGGGAATCAGATATGGGGAATCAGAGGTGGGGAATCAGAGGCAGGGAAACAGATGTGCGGAATCAGAGATGGGGAATCAGAGGAAGGGAATCAGAATCAGAAGCGGGGAATCAGAGGCCGGGAATCAGAGGCCGGGTATCAGATGCCGGGAATAAGAGGCCGGGAAGCAGAGGTGGGGAATCAGAGTCCGGGAATCAGAGATGGGGATTCAGAGGCGGGGAATGAGATATGGGGAATCAGAGGCGGGGAATCAGAGGCGGGGAAACAGAGGTGGGGAATCAGGTATGGGGAATCAGATATGGGGAATCAGAGTTGGGGAATCAGAGGCGGGGAATCAGAGGCGGGGAAACAGAGGCGGTGAATCAGATATGGGGAATCAGAGGTGGGGAATCAGAGGTTGGGAATCAGAGGCAGGGAATCAGAGGCGGGGAATCAGAGTCCGGGAATCAGAGATGGGGATTCAGAGGCGGGGAATGAGATATGGTGAATCAGAGGCGGGGAATCAGAGGCGGGGAAACAGAGGTGGGGAATCAGATATGGGGAATCAGATATGGGGAATCAAAGGCGGTGAATCAGAGATGGGGAATCAGAGGCGGGGAATCAGAGGCGGGGAATCAGAGCTGGGGAATCAGAGGCGGGGAATCAGAGTTGGGGAATCAGAGGAGGGGAATCAGATATGGGGAAACAGAGGTGGGGAATCAGAGGCGGGGAAACAGAGGCGGGGAATCAGATATGGGGAATCAGAGGTGGGGAATCAGAGTCCAGGAATCAGAGATGGGGATTCAGAGGCGGGGAATGAGATATGGGGAATCAGAGGCGGGGAATCAGAGGCGGGGAAACAGAGGTGGGGAATCAGATATGGGGAATCTGATATGGGGAATCAAAGGCGGTGAATCAGAGATGGGGAATCAGAGGCGGGGAATCAGAGGCGGGGTATCAGAGCTGGGGAATCAGAGGCGGGGAATCAGAGTTGGGGAATCAGAGGCGGGGAATCAGATATGGGGAAACAGAGGTGGGGAATCAGAGGTGGGGAAACAGAGGCGGGGAATCAGATATGGGGAATCAGAGGTGGGGAATCAGAGGTTGGGAATCAGAGGCAGGGAATCAGAGGCGGGGAAACAGAGGCGGGGAATCAGATATGGGGAATCAGAGGTGGCGAATCAAAGGCGGTGAATCAGAGATGGGGAATCAGAGGCGGGGAATCAGAGGCAGGGAATCAAACACGGGGAATCAGAGGCGGGGAATCAGAGCTGGGGAATCAGAGGCGGGGAATCAGAGTTGGGGAATCAGAGGCGGGGAATCAGATGCGGGGAAACAGAGGCGGGGAATCAGATATGGGGAATCAGAGGTCGGGAATCAGAGGTTGGGAATCAGAGGCAGGGAATCAGAGGCGAGGAATCAGAGGCGGGGAATCAGAGGCAGGGAATCAGATGTGCGGAATCAGAGATGGGGAATCAAAAGCGGGGAATCAGAGTTGGGGCATCAGAGGTGGGGAATTAGATATGGGGAAACAGAGGCGGGGAATCAGAGGCGGGGAAACAGAGGCGGGGAATCAGATATGGGGAATCAGAGGTGGGGAATCAGAGGCAGGGAATCAGATGTGCGGAATCAGAGATGGGGAATCAGAGGCAGGGAATCAGAATCAGAAGCGGGGAATCAGAGGCCGGGAATCAGAGGCCGGGAATCAGATGCCGGGAATAAGAGGCCGGGAATCAGCGGTGGGGAATCAGAGTCCGGGAATCAGAGATGGGGATTCAGAGGCGGGGAATGAGATATGGGGAATCAGAGGCGGGGAATCAGAGGCGGGGAAACAGAGGTGGGGAATCAGATATAGGGAATCAGAGGTGGCGAATCAAAGGCGGTGAATCAGAGATGGGGAATCAGAGGCGGGGAAACAGAGGCGGGGAATCAGAGGTGGGGAATCAGAGGTTGGGAATCAGAGGCAGGGAATCAGAGGCGGGGAATCAGAGGCGGGGAATCAGAGGCAAGGAATCAGATGTGCGGAATCAGAGATGTGGAATCAGAGGCAGGGAATCAGAGGCGGGGAATCAGAGGCGTGGAATCATAGGCCGGGAATCAGAGGCCGGGAATGAGAGGCCGGGAATCAGAGGTCGGGAATCAGACGCCCGGAATCAGAGGTGGGGAATCAGAGGCCGGGAATCAGAGATGGGGAATCAGAGGCGGGGAATCAGCGGTGGTGAATCAGACGCGGGGATTCAGAGGTTGTAAATCAGAGATGGGGAATCAGAGGCGGGGAATCAGAGGCGGGGAAACAGAGGTGGGGAATCAGATATGGGGAATCAGAGGTGGGGAATAAGATGCGGAGAATCAGAGGCAGGGAATCAGATGCCGGGAATAAGAGGCCGGGAATCAGAGGTGGGGAATCAGAGTCCAGGAATCAGAGATGGGGATTCAGAGGCGGGGAATGAGATATTGGGAATCAGAGGCGGGGAATCAGAGGCGGGGAAACAAAGGCGGTGAATCAGAGATGGGGAATCAGAGGCGCGGAATCAGAGGCAGGGAATCAAACACGGGGAATCAGAGCTGGGGAATCAGAGTCGGGGAATCAGAGTTGGGGCATCAGAGGTGGGGAATTAAATATGGGGAAACAGAGGTGGGGAATCAGAGGCGGGGAAACAGAGGCGGGGAATCAGATATGGGGAATCAGAGGTGGGGAATCAGAGGCAGGGAATCAGATGTGCGGAATCAGAGGTGGGGAATCAGAGGCGGGGAAACAGAGGTGGGGAGTCAGATATGGGGAATCAGAGGTGGGGAATAAGAGGCGGAGAATCAGAGGCAGGGAATCAGATGCCGGGAATAAGAGGCCGGGAAACAGAGGTGGGGAATCAGAGTCCGGGAATCAGAGATGGGGATTCAGAGGCGGGGATTTAGATATTGGGAATCAGATATGGGGAATCAGAGGTGGCGAATCAAAGGCGGTGAATCAGAGATGGGGAATCAGAGGCGGGGAATCAGAGGCAGGGAATCAAACACGGGGAATCAGAGCTGGGGAATCAGAGTCGGGGAATCAGAGTTGGGGCATCAGAGGTGGGGAATTAGATATGGGGAAACAGAGGTGGGAATCAGAGGCGGGGAAACAGAGGCGGGGAATCAGATTTGGGGAATCAGAGGTGGGGAATCAGAGGCAGGGAATCAGATGTGCGGAATCAGAGATGGGGAATCAGAGGCAGGGAATCAGAATCAGAAGTGGGGAATCAGAGGCCGGGAATCAGAGGCCGGGAATCAGATGCCGGGAATAAGAGGCCGGGAAGCAGAGGTGGGGAATCAGAGTCCGGGAATCAGAGATGGGGATTCAGAGGCGGGGAATGAGATATGGGGAATCAGAGGCGGGGAATCAGAGGCGGGGAAACAGAGGTGGGGAATCAGATATGGGGAATCAGATATGGGGAATCAAAGGCGGTGAATCAGACGATGGGGAATCAGAGGCGGGGATACAGAGGCGAGGAATCAGATATGGGGAATCAGAGGTGGGGAATCAGAGGTTGGGAATCAGATGCGGGGAATCAGAGGCAGGAAATCATTGGCAGGGAATCAGAGGCGGGGAATCAGAGGCGGAGAATCAGAGGCCGGGAATCAGAGGCGGGGAATCAGAGTTGGGGCATCAGAGGTGGGGAATTAGATATGGGGAAACAGAGGCGGGGAATCAGAGGCGGGGAAACAGAGCGGGGAATCAGATATGGGGAATCAGAGGTGGGGAATCAGAGGCAGGGAATCAGATGTGCGGAATCAGAGATGGGGAATCAGAGGCAGGGAATCAGAATCAGAAGCAGGGAATCAGAGGCCGGGAATCAGAGGCCGGGAATCAGATGCCGGGAATAAGAGGACGGGAATCAGAGGTGGGGAATCAGAGTCCGGGAATCAGAGATGGGATTCAGAGGCGGGGAATCAGAGGCGGGGAAACAGAGGTGGGGAATCAGATATGGGGAATCAGTGGTGGCGAATCAAAGGCGGTAAATCAGAGATGGGGAATCAGAGGCGGGGAATCAGAGGCAGGGAATCAAACACGGGGAATCAGAGGCGGGGAATCAGAGCTGG
This sequence comes from Narcine bancroftii, assembly GCF_036971445.1. Taxonomy (NCBI): domain Eukaryota; kingdom Metazoa; phylum Chordata; class Chondrichthyes; order Torpediniformes; family Narcinidae; genus Narcine; species Narcine bancroftii. The sequence continues at coordinate 59,553,969 of NC_091474.1, forward strand.
GGAATCAGAGGCGGGGAATCAGAGTCGGGGAATCAGAGTCGGGGAATCAGATATGGGGAAACAGAGGTGGGGAATCAGAGGCGGGGATACAGAGGCGGGGAATCAGATATGGGGAATCAGAGGTGGGGAATCAGAGGTTGGGAATCAGAGGCAGGGAATCAGAGGCGGGGAAACAGAGGTTGGGAATCAGAGGCAGGTAATCAGAGGTGGGGAAACAAAGGCGGAGAATCAGATATGGGGAATCAGAGGTGGCGAATCAAAGGTGTTGAATCAGAGATGGGGAATCAGAGGCGGTGAATCAGAGGCAGGGAATCAAACACGGGGAATCAGAGGTGGGGAATCAGACCTGGGGAATCAGAGGCGGGGAATCAGAGTTGGGGAATCAGAGGCGAGGAATCAGAGGCGGGGAAACAGAGGCGGGGAATCAGATATGGGGAATCAGAGGTGGGGAATCAGAGGTTGGGAATCAGAGGCAGGGAATCAGAGGCGGGGAATCAGAGGCGGCGAATCAGATGCATGGAATCAGATGTGCGGAATCAGAGATGGGGAATCAGAGGCAGGGAATCAGAGGCGGGGAATCAGAGGCGTGGAATCAGAGGCCGGTATTCAGAGGCCGGGAATGAGAGGCCGGGAATGAGAGGCCGGGAATCAGAGGCCGGGAATCAGAGGCCGGGAATCAGAGGTGGGATATCAGAGGCCAGGAATCAGAGATGGGGAATCAGAGGTGGGGAATAAGAGGTGGAGAATCAGAGGCAGGGAATCAGAGGCGGGGAATCAGAGGCCGGGAATCAGAAGCCAGGAATCAGAGGCCGGGAATCAGAGATGGGGATTCAGAGGCGGGGAATGAGATATTGGGAATCAGAGGCGGGGAATCAGAGGCGGGGAAACAGAGGTGGGGAATCAGATTTGGGGAATCAGAGGTGGCGAATCAAAGGCGGTGAATCAGAGATGGGGAATCAGAGGCGGGGAATCAGAGGCAGGGAATCAAACACGGGGAATCAGAGGCGGGGAATCAGAGCTGGGGAATCAGAGGCGGGGAATCAGAGGTGGGGAATCAGAGGCCGGGAATCAGAGATGGGGAATCAGAGGCGGGGAATCAGCGGTGGTGAATCAGACGCGGGGATTCAGAGGTTGTAAATCAGAGATGGGGAATCAGAGGCGGGGAATCAGAGGCGGGGAAACAGAGGTGGGGAATCAGATATGGGGAATCAGAGGTGGGGAATAAGATGCGGAGAATCAGAGGCAGGGAATCAGATGCCGGGAATAAGAGGCCGGGAATCAGAGGTGGGGAATCAGAGTCCAGGAATCAGAGATGGGGATTCAGAGGCGGGGAATGAGATATTGGGAATCAGAGGCGGGGAATCAGAGGCGGGGAAACAAAGGCGGTGAATCAGAGATGGGGAATCAGAGGCGCGGAATCAGAGGCAGGGAATCAAACACGGGGAATCAGAGCTGGGGAATCAGAGTCGGGGAATCAGAGTTGGGGCATCAGAGGTGGGGAATTAGATATGGGGAAACAGAGGTGGGGAATCAGAGGCGGGGAAACAGAGGCGGGGAATCAGATATGGGGAATCAGAGGTGGGGAATCAGAGGCAGGGAATCAGATGTGCAGAATCAGAGGTGGGGAATCAGAGGCGGGGAAACAGATGTGGGGAGTCAGATATGGGGAATCAGAGGTGGGGAATAAGAGGCGGAGAATCAGAGGCAGGGAATCAGATGCCAGGAATAAGAGGCCGGGAAACAGAGGTGGGGAATCAGAGTCCGGGAATCAGAGATGGGGATTCAGAGGCGGGGATTGAGATATTGGGAATCAGATATGGGGAATCAGAGGTGGCGAATCAAAGGCGGTGAATCAGAGATGGGGAATCAGAGGCGGGGAATCAGAGGCAGGGAATCAAACACGGGGAATCAGAGCTGGGGAATCAAAGTCGGGGAATCAGAGTTGGGGCATCAGAGGTGGGGAATTAGATATGGGGAAACAGAGGTGGGGAATCAGAGGCGGGGAAACAGAGGCGGGGAATCAGATATGGGGAATCAGAGGTGGGGAATCAGAGGCAGGGAAACAGATGTGCGGAATCAGAGATGGGGAATCAGAGGCAGGGAATCAGAATCAGAAGCGGGGAATCAGAGGCCGGGAATCAGAGGCCGGGTATCAGAGATGGGGATTCAGAGGCGGGGAATGAGATATGGGGAATCAGAGGCGGGGAATCAGAGGCGGGGAAACAGAGGTGGGGAATCAGGTATGGGGAATCAGATATGGGGAATCAAAGGCGGTGAATCAGAGATGGGGAATCAGAGGCGGGGAATCAGAGGCGGGGAATCAGAGCTGGGGAATCAGAGGCGGGGAATCAGAGTTAGGGAATCAGAGGCGGGGAATCAGATATGTGGAAACAGAGGTGGGGAATCAGAGGCAGGGAAACAGAGGCGGGGAATCAGATATGGGGAATCAGAGGTGGAGAATCAAAGGCGGTGAATCAGAGATGGGGAATCAGAGGCGGGGAATCAGAGGCAGCGAATCAAACGCGGGGAATCAGAGGCGGGGAATCAGAGCTGGGGAATCAGAGGCGGGGAATCAGAGTTGGGGAATCAGAGGCGGGGAATCAGAGGAGGGGAAACAGAGGCGGTGAATCAGATATGGGGAATCAGAGGTGGGGAATCAGAGGTTGGGAATCAGAGGCAGGGAATCAGAGGCGGGGAATCAGAGTCCGGGAATCAGAGATGGGGATTCAGAGGCGGGGAATGAGATATGGTGAATCAGAGGCGGGGAATCAGAGGCGGGGAAACAGAGGTGGGGAATCAGATATGGGGAATCAGATATGGGGAATCAAAGGCGGTGAATCAGAGATGGGGAATCAGAGGCGGGGAATCAGAGGCGGGGAATAAGAGCTGGGGAATCAGAGGCGGGGAATCAGAGTTGGGGAATCAGAGGAGGGGAATCAGATATGGGGAAACAGAGGTGGGGAATCAGAGGCGGGGAAACAGAGGCGGGGAATCAGATATGGGGAATCAGAGGTGGGGAATCAGAGTCCAGGAATCAGAGATGGGGATTCAGAGGCGGGGAATGAGATATGGGGAATCAGAGGCGGGGAATCAGAGGCGGGGAAACAGAGGTGGGGAATCATATATGGGGAATCTGATATGGGGAATCAAAGGCGGTGAATCAGAGATGGGGAATCAGAGGCGGGGAATCAGAGGCGGGGTATCAGAGCTGGGGAATCAGAGGCGGGGAATCAGAGTTGGGGAATCAGAGGCGGGGAATCAGATATGGGGAAACAGAGGTGGGGAATCAGAGGTGGGGAAACAGAGGCGGGGAATCAGATATGGGGAATCAGAGGTGGGGAATCAGAGGTTGGGAATCAGAGGCAGGGAATCAGAGGCGGGGAAACAGAGGCGGGGAATCAGATATGGGGAATCAGAGGTGGCGAATCAAAGGCGGTGAATCAGAGATGGGGAATCAGAGGCGGGGAATCAGAGGCAGGGAATCAAACACGGGGAATCAGAGGCGGGGAATCAGAGCTGGGGAATCAGAGGCGGGGAATCAGAGTTGGGGAATCAGAGGCGGGGAATCAGATGCGGGGAAACAGAGGCGGGGAATCAGATATGGGGAATCAGAGGTCGGGAATCAGAGGTTGGGAATCAGAGGCAGGGAATCAGAGGCGGGGAATCAGAGGCGGGGAATCAGAGGCAGGGAATCAGATGTGCGGAATCAGAGATGGGGAATCAAAGGCGGGGAATCAGAGTTGGGGCATCAGAGGTGGGGAATTAGATATGGGGAAACAGAGGCGGGGAATCAGAGGCGGGGAAACAGAGGCGGGGAATCAGATATGGGGAATCAGAGGTGGGGAATCAGAGGCAGGGAATCAGATGTGCGGAATCAGAGATGGGGAATCAGAGGCAGGGAATCAGAATCAGAAGCGGGGAATCAGAGGCCGGGAATCAGAGGCCGGGAATCAGATGCCGGGAATAAGAGGCCGGGAATCAGCGGTGGGGAATCAGAGTCCGGGAATCAGAGATGGGGATTCAGAGGCGGGGAATGAGATATGGGGAATCAGAGGCGGGGAATCAGAGGCGGGGAAACAGAGGTGGGGAATCAGATATAGGGAATCGGAGGTGGCGAATCAAAGGCGGTGAATCAGAGATGGGGAATCAGAGGCGGGGAAACAGAGGCGGGGAATCAGAGGTGGGGAATCAGAGGTTGGGAATCAGAGGCAGGGAATCAGAGGCGGGGAATCAGAGGCGGGGAATCAGAGGCATGGAATCAGATGTGCGGAATCAGAGATGTGGAATCAGAGGCAGGGAATCAGAGGCGGGGAATCAGAGGCGTGGAATCATAGGCCGGGAATCAGAGGCCGGGAATGAGAGGCCGGGAATCAGAGGTCGGGAATCAGACGCCCGGAATCAGAGGTGGGGAATCAGAGGCCGGGAATCAGAGATGGGGAATCAGAGGCGGGGAATCAGCGGTGGTGAATCAGACGCGGGGATTCAGAGGTTGTAAATCAGAGATGGGGAATCAGAGGCGGGGAATCAGAGGCGGGGAAACAGAGGTGGGGAATCAGATATGGGGAATCAGAGGTGGGGAATAAGATGCGGAGAATCAGAGGCAGGGAATCAGATGCCGGGAATAAGAGGCCGGGAATCAGAGGTGGGGAATCAGAGTCCAGGAATCAGAGATGGGGATTCAGAGGCGGGGAATGAGATATTGGGAATCAGAGGCAGGGAATCAGAGGCGGGGAAACAAAGGCGGTGAATCAGAGATGGGGAATCAGAGGCGCGGAATCAGAGGCAGGGAATCAAACACGGGGAATCAGAGCTGGGGAATCAGAGTCGGGGAATCAGAGTTGGGGCATCAGAGGTGGGGAATTAAATATGGGGAAACAGAGGTGGGGAATCAGAGGCGGGGAAACAGAGGCGGGGAATCAGATATGGGGAATCAGAGGTGGGGAATCAGAGGCAGGGAATCAGATGTGCGGAATCAGAGGTGGGGAATCAGAGGCGGGGAAACAGAGGTGGGGAGTCAGATATGGGGAATCAGAGGTGGGGAATAAGAGGCGGAGAATCAGAGGCAGGGAATCAGATGCCGGGAATAAGAGGCCGGGAAACAGAGGTGGGGAATCAGAGTCCGGGAATCAGAGATGGGGATTCAGAGGCGGGGATTGAGATATTGGGAATCAGATATGGGGAATCAGAGGTGGCGAATCAAAGGCGGTGAATCAGAGATGGGGAATCAGAGGCGGGGAATCAGAGGCAGGGAATCAAACACGGGGAATCAGAGCTGGGGAATCAGAGTCGGGGAATCAGAGTTGGGGCATCAGAGGTGGGGAATTAGATATGGGGAAACAGAGGTGGGAATCAGAGGCGGGGAAACAGAGGCGGGGAATCAGATTTGGGGAATCAGAGGTGGGGAATCAGAGGCAGGGAATCAGATGTGCGGAATCAGAGATGGGGAATCAGAGGCAGGGAATCAGAATCAGAAGTGGGGAATCAGAGGCCGGGAATGAGATATGGGGAATCAGAGGCGGGGAATCAGAGGCGGGGAAACAGAGGTGGGGAATCAGATATGGGGAATCAGATATGGGGAATCAAAGGCGGTGAATCAGAGGATGGGGAATCAGAGGTGGGGATACAGAGGCGAGGAATCAGATATGGGGTATCAGAGGTGGGGAATCAGAGGTTGGGAATCAGAGGCAGGGAATCAGAGGCAGGGTAACAGAGGCGGGGAATCAGATATGTGGAATCAGAGGTGGCGAATCAAAGGCGGTGTATCAGAGATGGGGAATCAGAGGCGGGGAATCAGAGGCAGGGAATCAAACACGGGGAATCAGAGGCGGGGAATCAGAGCTGGTGAATCAGAGGCGGGGAATCAGAGTTGGGGAATCAGAGGCGGGGAATCAGAGGCAGGGAATCAGAGGCGGAGAATCAGAGGTTGGGAATCAGAGGCAGGGAATCAGAGGCAGGGATTCAGAGGCAGGGAATCAGAGGCGGGGAATCAGAGGTGGGGAATCAGAGGTTGGGAATCAGAGGCAGGGAATCAGAGGCGGGGAATCAGAGGCATGGAATCAGATGTGCAGAATCAGAGATGGGGAATCAGAGGCAGGGAATCAGAGGCGGGGAATCAGAGGCGTGGAATAAGAGTCCGGGAATCAGAGGCCGGGAATGAGAGGCCGGGAATGAGAGGCCGGGAATCAGAGGCCGGGAATCAGAGGTTGGGAATCATAGGCCGGAAATCAGAGATGCGGAATCAGATGCGGGGATTCAGAGGTTGTAAATCAGAGATGGGGAATCAGAGGCGGGGAATCAGAGGCGGGGAAACAGAGGTGGGGAATCAGATATGGGGAATCAGATATGGGGAATCAAAGGCGGTGAATCAGAGATGGGGAATCAGAGGCGGGGAATCAGAGGCGGGTAATCAGAGCTGGGGAATCAGAGGCGGGGAATCAGAGTTGGGGAATCAGATGCGGGGAATCAGATATGGGGAAACAGAGGTGGGGAATCAGAGGCGGGGAATCAGAGGCGGGGAATCAGATATGGGGAATCAGAGGTGGGGAATCAGAGGTTGGGAATCAGAGGCAGGGATTCAGAGGCGGGGAAACAGAGGCGGGGAATCAGATATGGGGAATCAGATGTGGCGAATCAAAGGCGCGGAAAGAGAGGCGGGGAATCAGATATGAGGAATCAGAGGTGGGGAATCAGATATGGGGAAACAGAGGCGGGGAATCAGAGGCGGGGAAACAGAGGTGGGGAATCTGATATGGGGAATCAGAGGTGGCGAATGAAAGGCGGTGAATCTGAGATGGGGAATCAGAGGCGGGGAATCAGAGGCAGGGAATCAAACACAGGGAATCAGAGGCGGGGAATCAGAGTTGGGGAATCAGAGGCGGGGAATCAGATATGGGGAAACAGAGGCGGGGAATCAGAGGCGGGGAAACAGAGGCGGGGAATCAGATATGGGGAATCAGAGGTGGGGAATCAGAGTTTGGGAATCAGAGGCAGGGAATCAGAGGCGGGGAATCAGAGGCGGGGAATCAGAGGCAGGGAATCAGATGTGCGAAATCAAAGATGGAGAATCAGAGGCAGGGAATCAGAGGCCGGGAATCAGAGGTGGGGAATCAGATGCAGGGAATCAGAGATGGGGAATCAGAGGCGGGGAATCAGTGGTGGTGAAGCAGACGCGGGGATTCAGAGGTTGTAAATCAGAGATGGGGAATCAGAGGAGGGGAATCAGAGGCGGGGAATCAGATATGGGGAAACAGAGGCGGGGAATCAGAGGCGGGGAAACAGAGGCGGGGAATCAGAGGTGGGGAATCAGAGGTGGGGAATAAGAGTTTGGGAATCAGAGGCAGGGATTCAGAGGCGGGGAAACAGAGGCGGGGAATCAGATATGGGGAATCAGATGTGGCGAATCAAAGGCGGTGAATCAGAGATGGGGAATCAGAGGCGGGGAATCAGAGGCAGGGAATCAAACACGGGGAATCAGAGGCGGGGAATCAGAGTTGGGGAATCAGAGGCGGGGAATCAGATATGGGGAAACAGAGGCGGGGAATCAGAGGCGGGGAAACAGAGGCGGGGAATCAGATATGGGGAATCAGAGGTGGGGTATCAGAGTTTGGGAATCAGAGGCAGGGAATCAGAGGCGGGGAATCAGAGGCGGGGAATCAGAGTCCGGGAATCAGAGGCCGGGAATGAGAGGCCGGGAATCAGAAGCCGGTAATCAGAGGCCGGGAATCAGAGGTGGGGAATCAGATGCAGGGAATCAGAGATGGGGAATCAGAGGCGGGTAATCAGTGGTGGTGAAGCAGACGCGGGGATTCAGAGGTTGTAAATCAGAGATGGGGAATCAGAGAAGGGGAATCAGAGGCGGGGAAACAGAGTTGGGGAATCAGATATGGGGAATCAGAGGTGGGGAATAAGAGGCTGAGAATCAGAAGCAGGGAATCAGAGGCGGGGAATCAGAGGCCGGGAATCAGAAGCCAGGAATCAGAGGCCGGGAATCAGAGGTGGGGAATCAGAGGCCGGGAATCAGAGATGGGGAATGAGAGGTGGTGAATCAGAGATGGGGAGTCAGAGGAAGGGACTCAGAGGCGGGGAATCAGACGCGGGGAATCAGTGGCCGGGAATCAGAGCTGGGGAATCAGAGGCGGGGAATCAGACGCGGGGAATCAGTGGCCTGGAATCAGAGCTGGGGAATCAGAGGCGGGGAATCAGAGATGGGGAATCGGAGGCGGGGAATCAGAGATGGCAAATCAGAGATGGGGAATCAGAGGCGGTGAAACAGAGGCGGGGAGTCAGATTTGGGGAATCAGAGGTGGGGAATCAGAGGTGGTGAAATGAGAGATGGGGAATCAGAGGCGGGTAATCAGAGGCAGGGAATCAGACGCGGGGAATCAGAGGCTGGGAATCAGAGGCTGGGAATCAGAGCTGGGGAATCAGAGGTTGGGAATCAGAGGCCTGGAATCAGAGGCGGGCAATCAGAGGCAGGGAATCAGATGCGGGGAATCAGAGTTGGGGAATCAGAGGCGGGGAATCAGATATGTGGAAACAGAGGTGGGGAATCAGAGGCGGGGAAACAGAGGCGGGGAATCAGATATGGGGAATCAGAGGTGGGGAATCAGAGGTTGGGAATCAGATGCGGGGAATCAGAGGCGGGAAATCATAGGCAGGGAATCGGATGTGCGGAATCAGAGATGGGGAATCAGAGGCCGGGAATCATAGCTGGCGAATCAGAGGCGGGGATTCAGAGGTGGGCAATCAGAGGCGGGGAATCAGATATGGGGAATCAGAGGCGGGGAATCAGAGGCGGGGAAACAGAGGCGGGGAATCAGATATGGGGAATCAGAGGTGGGGAATCAGGGGCAGGGAATAAGTGGCAGGGAATCAGAGGCGGGGAATCAGAGGCGGGGAATCAGAGGCAGGGAATCAGACACGGGGAATCAGAGGCGGGGAATCAGAGATGGGGAATCAGAGGCAGGGAATCAGAGGCAGGGAATCGGACGCCGGGAATCAGAGGCGGGGAATCAGAGCTGGGGAATCAGAGGCGGGGAATCAGATATGGGGAAACAGAGGCGGGGAATCAGAGGCGGGGAAACAGAGGCGGGGAATCAGATATGGGGAATCAGAGGTGGGGAATCAGAGTTTGGGAATCAGAGGCAGGGAATCAGAGGCGGGGAATCAGAGGCGGGGAATCAGAGTCCGGGAATCAGAGGCCGGGAATGAGAGGCCGGGAATCAGAAGCCGGTAATCAGAGGCCGGGAATCAGAGGTGGGGAATCAGATGCAGGGAATCAGAGATGGGGAATCAGAGGCGGGGAATCAGTGGTGGTGAAGCAGACACGGGGATTCAGAGGTTGTAAATCAGAGATGGGGAATCAGAGGAGGGGAATCAGAGGCGGGGAAACAGAGTTGGGGAATCAGATATGGGGAATCAGAGGTGGGGAATAAGAGGCTGAGAATCAGAAGCAGGGAATCAGAGGCGGGGAATCAGAGGCCGGGAATCAGAAGCCAGGAATCAGAGGCCGGGAATCAGAGGTGGGGAATCAGAGGCCGGGAATCAGAGATGGGGAATGAGAGGTGGTGAATCAGAGATGGGGAGTCAGAGGAAGGGACTCAGAGGCGGGGAATCAGACGCGGGGAATCAGTGGCCGGGAATCAGAGCTGGGGAATCAGAGGAGGGGATTTAGACGCGGGGAATCAGTGGCCTGGAATCAGAGCTGGGGAATCAGAGGCGGGGAATCAGAGATGGGGAATCGGAGGCGGGGAATCAGAGATGGCAAATCAGAGATGGGGAATCAGAGGCGGTGAAACAGAGGCGGGGAGTCAGATTTGGGGAATCAGAGGTGGGGAATCAGAGGTGGTGAAATGAGAGATGGGGAATCAGAGGCGGGTAATCAGAGGCAGGGAATCAGACGCGGGGAATCAGAGGCTGGGAATCAGAGGCTGGGAATCAGAGCTGGGGAATCAGAGGTTGGGAATCAGAGGCCTGGAATCAGAGGCAGGCAATCAGAGGCAGGGAATCAGATGCGGGGAATCAGAGTTGGGTAATCAGAGGCGGTGAATCAGATATGTGGAAACAGAGGTGGGGAATCAGAGGCGGGGAAACAGAGGCGGGGAATCAGATATGGGGAATCAGAGGTGGGGAATCAGAGGTTGGGAATCAGATGCGGGGAATCAGAGGCGGGAAATCATAGGCAGGGAATCGGATGTGCGGAATCAGAGATGGGGAATCAGAGGCCGGGAATCATAGCTGGCGAATCAGAGGCGGGGATTCAGAGGTGGGCAATCAGAGGCGGGGAATCAGATATGGGGAATCAGAGGCGGGGAATCAGAGGCGGGGAAACAGAGGCGGGGAATCAGATATGGGGAATCAGAGGTGGGGAATCAGGGGCAGGGAATAAGTGGCAGGGAATCAGAGGCGGGGAATCAGAGGCGGGGAATCAGAGGCAGGGAATCAGACACGGGGAATCAGAGGCGGGGAATCAGAGATGGGGAATCAGAGGCGGGGAATCAGAGGCAGGGAATCGGACGCCGGGAATCAGAGGCGGGGAATCAGAGCTGGGGAATCAGAGGCGGGGAATCAGAGTTGGGGAATCAGAGGCGGGGTATCAGAAATGGGGAAATAGAGGCGGGGAATCAGATATGGGGAATCAGAGGCGGGGAATCAGATATGCGGAATCAGAGGCTGGGAATCAGAGGGGGGGAAACAGAGGCGGGGAATAAGATATGGGGAATCAGAGGTGGGGAATCAGGGGCGGGGAATCAGTGGCAGGGAATCAGAGGCAGGGAATCAGAGTCGGGGAATCAGAGGCAGGGAATCAGATACGGGGAATCAGAGGTGGGGAATTAGAGGTGGTGAATCAGAGATGGGGAATTACAGGCGGGGAATCAGAGGCAGGGAATAGAACGCGAGGAATCAGAGGCGGGGAATCAGAGCTGGGGAATCAGAGGCGGGGAATCATAGTTGGGAATTAGAGGCGGGGAATCAGATATGGGGAAACACAGGCGGGGAATCAGAGGCAGGGAAACAGAGGCGGGGAATCAGATATGGGGAATCAGATGCGGGGAATCAGAGGCGGGGAATCAGAGCTGGGGAATCATAGGCGGGGAATCAGAGTTGGGGCATCAGAGGTGGGGAAACAGAGGCGGGGAATCAGAGGCGGGAAAACAGAGGCGGGGAATCAGATATGGGGAATCAGAGGTTGGGAATCAGAGGCAGGGAATCAGATGTGCGGAATCAGAGATGGGGAATCAGAGGCAGGGAATCAGAATCAGAAGAGGGGAATCAGAGGCCAGGAATCAGACGCCGGGAATCAGATGCCGGGAATAAGAGGCCGGGAATCAGAGGTGGGGAATCAGAGTCAGGGAATCAGAGATGGGGATTCAGAGGCGGGGAATGAGATATTGGGAATCAGACGCGGGGAATCAGAGGTGGGGAAACAGAGGTGGGGAATCAGATATGGGGAATCAGAGGTGGCGAATCAAAGGCGGTGAATCAGAGATGGGGAATCAGAGGCGGGGAATCAGAGGCAGGGAATCAAACACGGGGAATCAGAGGCGGGGAATCAGAGTTGGGGAATCAGATGCGGGGAATCAGGTATGGGGAAACAGAGGTGGGGAATCAGAGGCGGGGAAACAGAGGCGGGGAATCAGATATGGGGAATCAGAGGTGGGGAATCAGAGGTTGGGAATCAGAGGCAGGGATTCAGAGGCGGGGAAACAGAGGCGGGGAATCAGATATGGGGAATCAGATGTGGCGAATCAAAGGCGGTGAATCAGAGATGGGGAATCAGAGGCGGGGAATCAGAGGCAGGGAATCAAACACGGGGAATCAGAGGCGGGGAATCAGGGTTGGGGAATCAGAGGCGGGGAATCAGATATGGGGAAACAGAGGCGGGGAATCAGAGGCGGGGAAACAGAGGCGGGGAATCAGATATGGGGAATCAGAGGTGGGGAATCAGAGTTTGGGAATCAGAGGCAGGGAATCAGAGGCGGGGAATCAGAGGCGGGGAATCAGAGGCAGGGAATCAGATGTGCGAAATCAAAGATGGAGAATCAGAGGCAGGGAATCAGAGGCGGGGAATCAGAGGCGGGGAATCAGAGTCCGGGAATCAGAGGCCGGGAATGAGAGGCCGGGAATCAGAAGCCGGTAATCAGAGGCCGGGAATCAGAGGTGGGGAATCAGATGCAGGGAATCAGAGATGGGGAATCAGATGCGGGGAATCAGCGGTGGTGAAGCAGACGCGGGGATTCAGAGGTTGTAAATCAGAGATGGGGAATCAGAGGAGGGGAATCAGAGGCGGGGAAACAGAGTTGGGGAATCAGATATGGGGAATCAGAGGTGGGGAATAAGAGGCTGAGAATCAGAAGCAGGGAATCAGAGGCGGGGAATCAGAGGCCGGGAATCAGAAGCCAGGAATCAGAGGCCGGGAATCAGAGGTGGGGAATCAGAGGCCGGGAATCAGAGATGGGGAATGAGAGGTGGTGAATCAGAGATGGGGAGTCAGAGGAAGGGACTCAGAGGCGGGGAATCAGACGCGGGGAATCAGTGGCCGGGAATCAGAGCAGGGGAATCAGAGGCGGGGAATCAGACGCGGGAAATCAGTGGCCTGGAATCAGAGCTGGGGAATCAGAGGCGGGGAATCAGAGATGGGGAATCGGATGCGGGGAATCAGAGATGGCAAATCAGAGATGGGGAATCAGAGGCGGGGAAACAGAGGCGGGGAGTCAGATTTGGGGAATCAGAGGTGGGGAATCAGAGGTGGTGAAATGAGAGATGGGGAATCAGAGGCGGGTAATCAGAGGCAGGGAATCAGACGCGGGGAATCAGAGGCTGGGAATCAGAGGCTGGGAATCAGAGCTGGGGAATCAGAGGTTGGGAATCAGAGGCCTGGAATCAGAGGCGGGCAATCAGAGGCAGGGAATCAGATGCGGGGAATCAGAGTTGGGGAATCAGAGGCGGGGAATCAGATATGTGGAAACAGAGGTGGGGAATCAGAGGCGGGGAAACAGAGGCGGGGAATCAGATATGGGGAATCAGAGGTGGGGAATCAGTGGTTGGGAATCAGATGCGGGGAATCAGAGGCAGGAAATCATAGGCAGGGAATCAGAGGCGGGGAATCAGAGGCGGAGAATCAGAGGCCGGGAATCAGAGGCGGGGAATCAGAGTTGGGGCATCAGAGGTGGGGAATTAGATATGGGGAAACAGAGGCGGGGAATCAGAGGCGGGGAAACAGAGCGGGGAATCAGATATGGGGAATCAGAGGTGGGGAATCAGAGGCAGGGAATCAGATGTGCGGAATCAGAGATGGGGAATCAGAGGCAGGGAATCAGAATCAGAAGCGGGGAATCAGAGTCCGGGAATCAGAGGCCGGGAATCAGATGCCGTGAATAAGAGGACGGGAATCAGAGGTGGGGAATCAGAGTCCGGGAATCAGAGATGGGATTCAGAGGCGGGGAATCAGAGGCGGGGAAACAGAGGTGGGGAATCAGATATGGGGAATCAGTGGTGGCGAATCAAAGGCGGTAAATCAGAGATGGGGAATCAGAGGCGGGGAATCAGAGGCAGGGAATCAAACACGGGGAATCAGAGGCGGGGAATCAGAGCTGGGGAATCAGAGGCGGGGAATCAGAGGTGGTGAATCAGAGATGGGGAATTACAGGCGGGGAATCAGAGGCAGGGAATAGAACGCGGGGAATCAGAGGCGGGGAATCAGAGCTGGGGAATCAGAGGCGGGGAATCATAGTTGGGAATTAGAGGCGGGGAATCAGATATGGGGAAACACAGGCGGGGAATCAGAGGCAGGGAAACAGAGGCGGGAAATCAGATATGGGGAATCAGATGCGGGGAATCAGAGGCGGGGAATCAGAGCTGGGGAATCATAGGCGGGGAATCAGAGTTGGGGCATCAGAGGTGGGGAAACAGAGGCGGGGAATCAGAGGCGGGGAAACAGAGGCGGGGAATCAGATATGGGGAATCAGAGGTTGGGAATCAGAGGCAGGGAATCAGATGTGCGGAATCAGAGATGGGGAATCAGAGGCAGGGAATCAGAATCAGAAGAGGGGAATCAGAGGCCGTTAATCAGATGCCGGGAATCAGATGCCGGGAATAAGAGGCCGGGAATCAGAGGTGGGGAATCAGAGTCAGGGAATCAGAGATGGGGATTCAGAGGCGGGGAATGAGATATTGGGAATCAGACGCGGGGAATCAGAGGTGGGGAAACAGAGGTGGGGAATCAGATATGGGGAATCAGAGGTGGCGAATCAAAGGCGGTGAATCAGAGATGGGGAATCAGAGGCGGGGAATCAGAGGCAGGGAATCAAACACGGGGAATCAGAGGCGGGGAATCAGAGTTGGGGAATCAGATGCGGGGAATCAGATATGGGGAAACAGAGGTGGGGAATCAGAGGCGGGGAAACAGAGGCGGGGAATCAGATATGGGGAATCAGAGGTGGGGAATCAGAGGTTGGGAATCAGAGGCAGGGATTCAGAGGCGGGGAAACAGAGGCGGGGAATCAGATATGGGGAATCAGATGTGGCGAATCAAAGGCGGTGAATCAGAGATGGGGAATCAGAGGCGGGGAATCAGAGGCAGGGAATCAAACACGGGGAATCAGAGGCGGGGAATCAGAGTTGGGGAATCAGAGGCGGGGAATCAGATATGGGGAAACAGAGGCGGGGAATCAGAGGCGGGGAAACAGAGGCGGGGAATCAGATATGGGGAATCAGAGGTGGGGAATCAGAGTTTGGGAATCAGAGGCAGGGAATCAGAGGCGGGGAATCAGAGGCGGGGAATCAGAGGCAGGGAATCAGATGTGCGAAATCAAAGATGGAGAATCAGAGGCAGGGAATCAGAGGCGGGGAATCAGAGGCGGGGAATCAGAGTCCGGGAATCAGAGGCCGGGAATGAGAGGCCGGGAATCAGAAGCCGGTAATCAGAGGCCGGGAATCAGAGGTGGGGAATCAGATGCAGGGAATCAGAGATGGGGAATCAGAGGCGGGGAATCAGCGGTGGTGAAGCAGACGCGGGGATTCAGAGGTTGTAAATCAGAGATGGGGAATCAGAGGAGGGGAATCAGAGGCGGGGAAACAGAGTTGGGGAATCAGATATGGGGAATCAGAGGTGGGGAATAAGAGGCTGAGAATCAGAAGCAGGGAATCAGAGGCGGGGAATCAGAGGCCGGGAATCAGAAGCCAGGAATCAGAGGCCGGGAATCAGAGGTGGGGAATCAGAGGCCGGGAATCAGAGATGGGGAATGAGAGGTGGTGAATCAGAGATGGGGAGTCAGAGGAAGGGACTCAGAGGCGGGGAATCAGACGCAGGGAATCAGTGGCCGGGAATCAGAGCTGGGGAATCAGAGGCGGGGAATCAGACGCGGGGAATCAGTGGCCTGGAATCAGAGCTGGGGAATCAGAGGCGGGGAATCAGAGATGGGGAATCGGAGGCGGGGAATCAGAGATGGCAAATCAGAGATGGGGAATCAGAGGCGGGGAAACAGAGGCGGGGAGTCAGATTTGGGGAATCAGAGGTGGGGAATCAGAGGTGGTGAAATGAGAGATGGGGAATCAGAGGCGGGTAATCAGAGGCAGGGAATCAGACGCGGGGAATCAGAGGCTGGGAATCAGAGGCTGGGAATCAGAGCTGGGGAATCAGAGGTTGGGAATCAGAGGCCTGGAATCAGAGGCGGGCAATCAGAGGCAGGGAATCAGATGCGGGGAATCAGAGTTGGGGAATCAGAGGCGGGGAATCAGATATGTGGAAACAGAGGTGGGGAATCAGAGGCGGGGAAACAGAGGCGGGGAATCAGATATGGGGAATCAGAGGTGGGGAATCAGAGGTTGGGAATCAGATGCGGGGAATCAGAGGCAGGAAATCATAGGCAGGGGAATCAGAGGCGGGGAATAGGAGGCGGAGAATCAGAGGCCGGGAATCAGAGGCGGGGAATCAGAGTTGGGGCATCAGAGGTGGGGAATTATATATGGGGAAACAGAGGCGGGGAATCAGAGGCGGGGAAACAGAGCGGGGAATCAGATATGGGGAATCAGAGGTGGGGAATCAGAGGCAGGGAATCAGATGTGCGGAATCAGAGATGGGGAATCAGAGGCAGGGAATCAGAATCAGAAGCGGGGAATCAGAGGCCGGGAATCAGAGGCCGGGAATCAGATGCCGGGAATAAGAGGACGGGAATCAGAGGTGGGGAATCAGAGTCCGGGAATCAGAGATGGGATTCAGAGGCGGGGAATCAGAGGCGGGGAAACAGAGGTGGGGAATCAGATATGGGGAATCAGTGGTGGCGAATCAAAGGTGGTAAATCAGAGATGGGGAATCAGAGGCGGGGAATCAGAGGCAGGGAATCAAACACGGGGAATCAGAGGCGGGGAATCAGAGCTGGTGAATCAGAGGCAGGGATTCAGAGGCAGGGAATCAGAGGCGGGGAATCAGAGGTGGGGAATCAGAGGTTGGGAATCAGAGGCAGGGAATCAGAGGCGGGGAATCAGAGGTTGGGAATCAGAGGCAGGGAATCAGAGGCAGGGATTCAGAGGCAGGGAATCAGAGGCGGGGAATCAGAGGTGGGGAATCAGAGGTTGGGAATCAGAGGCAGGGAATCAGAGGCGGGGAATCAGAGGCATGGAATCAGATGTGCGGAATCAGAGATGGGGAATCAGAGGCAGGGAATCAGAGGTGGGGAATCAGAGGCGTGGAATAAGAGTCCGGGAATCAGAGGCCGGGAATGAGAGGCCGGGAATCAGAGGCCGGGAATCAGAGGCCGGGAATCAGAGGTTGGGAATCATAGGCTGGGAATCAGAGATGCGGAATCAGATGCGGGGATTCAGAGGTTGTAAATCAGAGATGGGGAATCAGAGGCGGGGAATCAGAGGCGGGGAAACAGAGGTGGGGAATCAGATATGGGGAATCAGATATGGGGAATCAAAGGCGGTGAATCAGAGATGGGGAATCAGAGGCGGGGAATCAGAGGCGGGTAATCAGAGATGGGGAATCAGAGGCGGGGAATCAGAGTTGGGGAATCAGATGCGGGGAATCAGATATGGGGAAACAGAGGTGGGGAATCAGAGGCGGGGAAACAGAGGCGGGGAATCAGATATGGGGAATCAGAGGTGGGGAATCAGAGGTTGGGAATCAGAGGCAGGGATTCAGAGGCGGGGAAACAGAGGCGGGGAATCAGATATGGGGAAACAGATGTGGAGAATCAAAGGCGGTGAATCAGAGATGGGGAATCAGAGGCGGGGAATCAGAGGCAGGGAATCAAACACGGGGAATCAGAGGCGGGGAATCAGAGTTGGGGAATCAGAGGAGGGGAATCAGATATGGGGAAACAGAGGCGGGGAATCAGAGGCGGGGAAACAGAGGCGGGGAATCAGATATGGGGAATCAGAGATGGGGAATCAGAGTTTGGGAATCAGAGGCAGGGAATCAGAGGCGGGGAATCAGAGGCGGGGAATCAGAGGCATGGAATCAGATGTGCGGAATCAGAGATGTGGAATCAGAGGCAGGGAATCAGAGGCGGGGAATCAGAGGCGTGGAATCATAGGCCGGGAATCAGAGGCCGGGAATGAGAGGCCGGGAATCAGAGGCCGGGAATCAGAGGCCGGGAATCAGAGGTGGGGAATCAGAGGCCGGGAATCAGAGATGGGGAATCAGAGGCGGGGAATCAGCGGTGGTGAATCAGACGCGGGTTTCAGAGGTTGTAAATCAGAGATGGGGAATCAGAGGCGGGGAATCAGAGGCGGGGAAACAGAGGTGGGGAATCAGATATGGGGAATCAGAGGTGGGGAATAAGATGCGGAGAATCAGAGGCAGGGAATCAGATGCCGGGAATAAGAGGCCGGGAATCAGAGGTGGGGAATCAGAGTCCAGGAATCAGAGATGGGGATTCAGAGGCGGGGAATGAGATATTGGGAATCAGAGGCGGGGAATCAGAGGCGGGGAAACAAAGGCGGTGAATCAGAGATGGGGAATCAGAGGCGCGGAATCAGAGGCAGGGAATCAAACACGGGGAATCAGAGCTGGGGAATCAGAGTCGGGGAATCAGAGTTGGGGCATCAGAGGTGGGGAATTAGATATGGGGAAACAGAGGTGGGGAATCAGAGGCGGGGAAACAGAGGCGGGGAATCAGATATGGGGAATCAGAGGTGGGGAATCAGAGGCGGGGAAACAGAGGTGGGGAGTCAGATATGGGGAATCAGAGGTGGGGAATAAGAGGCGGAGAATCAGAGGCAGGGAATCAGATGCCGGGAACAAGAGGCCGGGAAACAGAGGTGGGGAATCAGAGTCCGGGAATCAGAGATGGGGATTCAGAGGCGGGGATTGAGATATTGGGAATCAGATATGGGGAATCAGAGGTGGCGAATCAAAGGCGGTGAATCAGAGATGGGGAATCAGAGGCGGGGAATCAGAGGCAGGGAATCAAACACGGGGAATCAGAGCTGGGGAATCAGAGTCGGGGAATCAGAGTTGGGGCATCAGAGGTGGGGAATTAGATATGGGGAAACAGAGGTGGGAATCAGAGGCGGGGAAACAGAGGCGGGGAATCAGATTTGGGGAATCAGAGGTGGGGAATCAGAGGCAGGGAATCAGATGTGCGGAATCAGAGATGGGGAATCAGAGGCAGGGAATCAGAATCAGAAGCGGGGAATCAGAGGCCGGGAATCAGAGGCCGGGAATCAGATGCCGGGAATAAGAGGCCGGGAAGCAGAGGTGGGGAATCAGAGTCCGGGAATCAGAGATGGGGATTCAGAGGCGGGGAATGAGATATGGGGAATCAGAGGCGGGGAATCAGAGGCGGGGAAACAGAGGTGGGGAATCAGATATGGGGAATCAGATATGGGGAATCAAAGGCGGTGAATCAGAAGATGGGGAATCAGAGGCGGGGATACAGAGGCGAGGAATCAGATATGGGGAATCAGAGGTGGGGAATCAGAGGTTGGGAATCAGAGGCAGGGAATCAGAGGCAGGGTAACAGAGGCGGGGAATCTGATATGTGGAATCAGAGGTGGCGAATCAAAGGCGGTGTATCAGAGATGGGGAATCAGAGGCGGGGAATCAGAGGCAGGGAATCAAACACGGGGAATCAGAGGCGGGGAATCAGAGCTGGTGAATCAGAGGCGGGGAATCAGAGTTGGGGAATCAGAGGCGGGGAATCAGAGGCAGGGAATCAGAGGCGGAGAATCAGAGGTTGGGAATCAGAGGCAGGGAATCAGAGGCAGGGATTCAGAGGCAGGGAATCAGAGGCGGGGAATCAGAGGTGGGGAATCAGAGGTTGGGAATCAGAGGCAGGGAATCAGAGGCGGGGAATCAGAGGCATGGAATCAGATGTGCGGAATCAGAGATGGGGAATCAGAGGCAGGGAATCAGAGGCGGGGAATCAGAGGCGTGGAATAAGAGTCCGGGAATCAGAGGCCGGGAATGAGAGGCCGGGAATGAGAGGCCGGGAATCAGAGGCCGGGAATCAGAGGTTGGGAATCATAGGCCGGGAATCAGAGATGCGGAATCAGATGCGGGGATTCAGAGGTTGTAAATCAGAGATGGGGAATCAGATGCGGTGAATCAGAGGCGGGGAAAGAGAGGTGGGGAATCAGATATGGGGAATCAGATATGGGGAATCAAAGGCGGTGAATCAGAGATGGGGAATCAGAGGCGGGGAATCAGAGGCGGGTAATCAGAGCTGGGGAATCAGAGGCGGGGAATCAGAGTTGGGGAATCAGATGCGGGGAATCAGATATGGGGAAACAGAGGTGGGGAATCAGAGGCGGGGAAACAGAGGCGGGGAATCAGATATGGGGAATCAGAGGTGGGGAATCAGAGGTTGGGAATCAGAGGCAGGGATTCAGAGGCGGGGAAACAGAGGCGGGGAATCAGATATGGGGAATCAGATGTGGCGAATCAAAGGCGGTGAATCAGAGGCAGGGAATCAAACACGGGGAATCAGAGGCGGGGAATCAGAGTTGGGGAGTCAGAGGCGGGGAATCAGATATGGGGAAACAGAGGCGGGGAATCAGAGGCGGGGAAACAGAGGTGGGGAATCAGATATGGGGAATCAGAGGTGGGGAATCAGAGTTTGGGAATCAGAGGCAGGGAATCAGAGGCGGGGAATCAGAGGCGGGGAATCAGAGGCAGGGAATCAGATGTGCGAAATCAAAGATGGAGAATCAGAGGCAGGGAATCAGAGGCGGGGAATCAGAGGCGGGGATTCAGAGTCCGGGAATCAGAGGCCGGGAATGAGAGGCCGGGAATCAGAAGCCGGTAATCAGAGGCCGGGAATCAGAGGTGGGGAATCAGATGCAGGGAATCAGAGATGGGGAATCAGAGGCGGGGAATCAGCGGTGGTGAAGCAGACGCGGGGATTCAGAGGTTGTAAATCAGAGATGGGGAATCAGAGGAGGGGAATCAGAGGCGGGGAAACAGAGTTGGGGAATCAGATATGGGGAATCAGAGGTGGGGAATAAGAGGCTGAGAATCAGAAGCAGGGAATCAGAGGCGGGGAATCAGAGGCCGGGAATCAGAAGCCAGGAATCAGAGGCCGGGAATCAGAGGTGGGGAATCAGAGGCCGGGAATCAGAGATGGGGAATGAGAGGTGGTGAATCAGAGATGGGGAGTCAGAGGAAGGGAATCAGAGGCGGGGAATCAGACGCGGGGAATCAGTGGCCGGGAATCAGAGCTGGGGAATCAGAGGCGGGGAATCAGACGCGGGGAATCAGTGGCCTGGAATCAGAGCTGGGGAATCAGAGGCGGGGAATCAGAGATGGGGAATCGGAGGCGGGGAATCAGAGATGGCAAATCAGAGATGGGGAATCAGAGGCGGTGAAACAGAGGCGGGGAGTCAGATTTGGGGAATCAGAGGTGGGAAATCAGAGGTGGTGAAATGAGAGATGGGGAATCAGAGGCGGGTAATCAGAGGCAGGGAATCAGACGCGGGGAATCAGAGGCTGGGAATCAGAGGCTGGGAATCAGAGCTGAGGAATCAGAGGTTGGGAATCAGAGGCCTGGAATCAGAGGCGGGCAATCAGAGGCAGGGAATCAGATGCGGGGAATCAGAGTTGGGGAATCAGAGGCGGGGAATCAGATATGTGGAAACAGAGGTGGGGAATCAGAGGCGGGGAAACAGAGGCGGGGAATCAGATATGGGGAATCAGAGGTGGGGAATCAGAGGTTGGGAATCAGATGCGGGGAATCAGAGGCGGGAAATCATAGGCAGGGAATCGGATGTGCGGAATCAGAGATGGGGAATCAGAGGCCGGGAATCATAGCTGGCGAATCAGAGGCGGGGATTCAGAGGTGGGCAATCAGAGGCGGGGAATCAGATATGGGGAATCAGAGGCGGGGAATCAGAGGCGGGGAAACAGAGGCGGGGAATCAGATATGGGGAATCAGAGGTGGGGAATCAGGGGCAGGGAATAAGTGGCAGGGAATCAGAGGCGGGGAATCAGAGGCGGGGAATCAGAGGCAGGGAATCGGACGCCGGGAATCAGAGGCGGGGAATCAGAGCTGGGGAATCAGAGGCGGGGAATCAGAGTTGGGGAATCAGAGGCGGGGTATCAGAAATGGGGAAATAGAGGCGGGGAATCAGATATGGGGAATCAGAGGCGGGGAATCAGATATGGGGAATCAGAGGCTGGGAATCAGAGGGGGGGAAACAGAGGTGGGGAATAAGATATGGGGAATCAGAGGTGGGGAATCAGGGGCGGGGAATCAGTGGCAGGGAATCAGAGGCAGGGAATCAGAGTCGGGGAATCAGAGGCAGGGAATCAGATACGGGGAGTCAGAGGTGGGGAATTAGAGGTGGTGAATCAGAGATGGGGAATTACAGGCGGGGAATCAGAGGCAGGGAATAGAACGCGGGGAATCAGAGGCGGGGAATCAGAGCTGGGGAATCAGAGGCGGGGAATCATAGTTGGGAATTAGAGGCGGGGAATCAGATATGGGGAAACACAGGCGGGGAATCAGAGGCAGGGAAACAGAGGCGGGAAATCAGATATGGGGAATCAGATGCGGGGAATCAGAGGCGGGGAATCAGAGCTGGGGAATCATAGGCGGGGAATCAGAGTTGGGGCATCAGAGGTGGGGAAACAGAGGCGGGGAATCAGAGGCGGGGAAACAGAGGCGGGGAATCAGAGATGGGGAATCAGAGGCAGGGAATCAGAATCAGAAGAGGGGAATCAGAGGCCGGGAATCAGACGCCGGGAATCAGATGCCGGGAATAAGAGGCCGGGAATCAGAGGTGGGGAATCAGAGTCAGGGAATCAGATATGGGGAATCAGAGGTGGGGAATCAGAGGTTGGGAATCAGAGGCAGGGATTCAGAGGCGGGGAAACAGAGGCGGGGAATCAGATATGGGGAATCAGATGTGGCGAATCAAAGGCGCGGAAAGAGAGGCGGGGAATCAGATATGAGGAATCAGAGGTGGGGAATCAGATATGGGGAAACAGAGGCGGGGAATCAGAGGCGGGGAAACAGAGGTGGGGAATCTGATATGGGGAATCAGAGGTGGCGAATGAAAGGCGGTGAATCTGAGATGGGGAATCAGAGGCGGGGAATCAGAGGCAGGGAATCAAACACGGGGAATCAGAGGCGGGGAATCAGAGTTGGGGAATCAGAGGCGGGGAATCAGATATGGGGAAACAGAGGCGGGGAATCAGAGGCGGGGAAACAGAGGCGGGGAATCAGATATGGGGAATCAGAGGTGGGGAATCAGAGTTTGGGAATCAGAGGCAGGGAATCAGAGGCGGGGAATCAGAGGCGGGGAATCAGAGGCAGGGAATCAGATGTGCGAAATCAAAGATGGAGAATCAGAGGCAGGGAATCAGAGGCCGGGAATCAGAGGTGGGGAATCAGATGCAGGGAATCAGAGATGGGGAATCAGAGGCGGGGAATCAGTGGTGGTGAAGCAGACGCGGGGATTCAGAGGTTGTAAATCAGAGATGGGGAATCAGAGGAGGGGAATCAGAGGCGGGGAATCAGATATGGGGAAACAGAGGCGGGGAATCAGAGGCGGGGAAACAGAGGCGGGGAATCAGATATGGGGAATCAGAGGTGGGGAATCAGAGTTTGGGAATCAGAGGCAGGGAATCAGAGGCGGGGAATCAGAGGCGGGGAATCAGAGTCCGGGAATCAGAGGCCGGGAATGAGAGGCCGGGAATCAGAAGCCGGTAATCAGAGGCCGGGAATCAGAGGTGGGGAATCAGATGCAGGGAATCAGAGATGGGGAATCAGAGGCGGGTAATCAGTGGTGGTGAAGCAGACGCGGGGATTCAGAGGTTGTAAATCAGAGAAGGGGAATCAGAGAAGGGGAATCAGAGGCGGGGAAACAGAGTTGGGGAATCAGATATGGGGAATCAGAGGTGGGGAATAAGAGGCTGAGAATCAGAAGCAGGGAATCAGAGGCGGGGAATCAGAGGCCGGGAATCAGAAGCCAGGAATCAGAGGCCGGGAATCAGAGGTGGGGAATCAGAGGCCGGGAATCAGAGATGGGGAATGAGAGGTGGTGAATCAGAGATGGGGAGTCAGAGGAAGGGACTCAGAGGCGGGGAATCAGACGCGGGGAATCAGTGGCCGGGAATCAGAGCTGGGGAATCAGAGGCGGGGAATCAGACGCGGGGAATCAGTGGCCTGGAATCAGAGCTGGGGAATCAGAGGCGGGGAATCAGAGATGGGGAATTGGAGGCGGGGAATCAGAGATGGCAAATCAGAGATGGGGAATCAGAGGCGGGGAAACAGAGGCGGGGAGTCAGATTTGGGGAATCAGAGGTGGGGAATCAGAGGTGGTGAAATGAGAGATGGGGAATCAGAGGCGGGTAATCAGAGGCAGGGAATCAGACGCGGGGAATCAGAGGCTGGGAATCAGAGGCTGGGAATCAGAGCTGGGGAATCAGAGGTTGGGAATCAGAGGCCTGGAATCAGAGGCGGGCAATCAGAGGCAGGGAATCAGATGCGGGGAATCAGAGTTGGGGAATCAGAGGCGGGGAATCAGATATGTGGAAACAGAGGTGGGGAATCAGAGGCGGGGAAACAGAGGCGGGGAATCAGATATGGGGAATCAGAGGTGGGGAATCAGAGGTTGGGAATCAGATGCGGGGAATCAGAGGCGGGAAATCATAGGCAGGGAATCGGATGTGCGGAATCAGAGATGGGGAATCAGAGGCCGGGAATCATAGCTGGCGAATCAGAGGCGGGGATTCAGAGGTGGGCAATCAGAGGCGGGGAATCAGATATGGGGAATCAGAGGCGGGGAATCAGAGGCGGGGAAACAGAGGCGGGGAATCAGATATGGGGAATCAGAGGTGGGGAATCAGGGGCAGGGAATAAGTGGCAGGGAATCAGAGGCGGGGAATCAGAGTCGGGGAATCAGAGGCAGGGAATCAGACACGGGGAATCAGAGGCGGGGAATCAGAGATGGGGAATCAGAGGCAGGGAATCAGAGGCAGGGAATCGGACGCCGGGAATCAGAGGCGGGGAATCAGAGCTGGGGAATCAGAGGCGGGGAATCAGATATGGGGAAACAGAGGCGGGGAATCAGAGGCGGGGAAACAGAGGCGGGGAATCAGATATGGGGAATCAGAGGTGGGGAATCAGAGTTTGGGAATCAGAGGCAGGGAATCAGAGGCGGGGAATCAGAGGCGGGGAATCAGAGTCCGGGAATCAGAGGCCGGGAATGAGAGGCCGGGAATCAGAAGCCGGTAATCAGAGGCCGGGAATCAGAGGTGGGGAATCAGATGCAGGGAATCAGAGATGGGGAATCAGAGGCGGGGAATCAGTGGTGGTGAAGCAGACGCGGGGATTCAGAGGTTGTAAATCAGAGATGGGGAATCAGAGGAGGGGAATCAGAGGCGGGGAAACAGAGTTGGGGAATCAGATATGGGGAATCAGAGGTGGGGAATAAGAGGCTGAGAATCAGAAGCAGGGAATCAGAGGCGGGGAATCAGAGGCCGGGAATCAGAAGCCAGGAATCAGAGGCCGGGAATCAGAGGTGGGGAATCAGAGGCCGGGAATCAGAGATGGGGAATGAGAGGTGGTGAATCAGAGATGGGGAGTCAGAGGAAGGGACTCAGAGGCGGGGAATCAGACGCGGGGAATCAGTGGCCGGGAATCAGAGCTGGGGAATCAGAGGAGGGGAATTAGACGCGGGGAATCAGTGGCCTGGAATCAGAGCTGGGGAATCAGAGGCGGGGAATCAGAGATGGGGAATCGGAGGCGGGGAATCAGAGATGGCAAATCAGAGATGGGGAATCAGAGGCGGTGAAACAGAGGCGGGGAGTCAGATTTGGGGAATCAGAGGTGGGGAATCAGAGGTGGTGAAATGAGAGATGGGGAATCAGAGGCGGGTAATCAGAGGCAGGGAATCAGACGCGGGGAATCAGAGGCTGGGAATCAGAGGCTGGGAATCAGAGCTGGGGAATCAGAGGTTGGGAATCAGAGGCCTGGAATCAGAGGCAGGCAATCAGAGGCAGGGAATCAGATGCGGGGAATCAGAGTTGGGTAATCAGAGGCGGGGAATCAGATATGTGGAAACAGAGGTGGGGAATCAGAGGCGGGGAAACAGAGGCGGGGAATCAGATATGGGGAATCAGAGGTGGGGAATCAGAGGTTGGGAATCAGATGCGGGGAATCAGAGGCGGGAAATCATAGGCAGGGAATCGGATGTGCGGAATCAGAGATGGGGAATCAGAGGCCGGGAATCATAGCTGGCGAATCAGAGGCGGGGATTCAGAGGTGGGCAATCAGAGGCGGGGAATCAGATATGGGGAATCAGAGGCGGGGAATCAGAGGCGGGGAAACAGAGGCGGGGAATCAGATATGGGGAATCAGAGGTGGGGAATCAGGGGCAGGGAATAAGTGGCAGGGAATCAGAGGCGGGGAATCAGAGGCGGGGAATCAGAGGCAGGGAATCAGACACGGGGAATCAGAGGCGGGGAATCAGAGATGGGGAATCAGAGGCGGGGAATCAGAGGCAGGGAATCGGACGCCGGGAATCAGAGGCGGGGAATCAGAGCTGGGGAATCAGAGGCGGGGAATCAGAGTTGGGGAATCAGAGGCGGGGTATCAGAAATGGGGAAATAGAGGCGGGGAATCAGATATGGGGAATCAGAGGCGGGGAATCAGATATGCGGAATCAGAGGCTGGGAATCAGAGGGGGGGAAACAGAGGCGGGGAATAAGATATGGGGAATCAGAGGTGGGGAATCAGGGGCGGGGAATCAGTGGCAGGGAATCAGAGGCAGGGAATCAGAGTCGGGGAATCAGAGGCAGGGAATCAGATACGGGGAATCAGAGGTGGGGAATTAGAGGTGGTGAATCAGAGATGGGGAATTACAGGCGGGGAATCAGAGGCAGGGAATAGAACGCGGGGAATCAGAGGCGGGGAATCAGAGCTGGGGAATCAGAGGCGGGGAATCATAGTTGGGAATTAGAGGCGGGGAATCAGATATGGGGAAACACAGGCGGGGAAACAGAGGCAGGGAAACAGAGGCGGGGAATCAGATATGGGGAATCAGATGCGGGGAATCAGAGGCGGGGAATCAGAGCTGGGGAATCATAGGCGGGGAATCAGAGTTGGGGCATCAGAGGTGGGGAAACAGAGGCGGGGAATCAGAGGCGGGAAAACAGAGGCGGGGAATCAGATATGGGGAATCAGAGGTTGGGAATCAGAGGCAGGGAATCAGATGTGCGGAATCAGAGATGGGGAATCAGAGGCAGGGAATCAGAATCAGAAGAGGGGAATCAGAGGCCAGGAATCAGACGCCGGGAATCAGATGCCGGGAATAAGAGGCCGGGAATCAGAGGTGGGGAATCAGAGTCAGGGAATCAGAGATGGGGATTCAGAGGCGGGGAATGAGATATTGGGAATCAGACGCGGGGAATCAGAGGTGGGGAAACAGAGGTGGGGAATCAGATATGGGGAATCAGAGGTGGCGAATCAAAGGCGGTGAATCAGAGATGGGGAATCAGAGGCGGGGAATCAGAGGCAGGGAATCAAACACGGGGAATCAGAGGCGGGGAATCAGAGTTGGGGAATCAGATGCGGGGAATCAGATATGGGGAAACAGAGGTGGGGAATCAGAGGTGGGGAAACAGAGGCGGGGAATCAGATATGGGGAATCAGAGGTGGGGAATCAGAGGTTGGGAATCAGAGGCAGGGATTCAGAGGCGGGGAAACAGAGGCGGGGAATCAGATATGGGGAATCAGATGTGGCGAATCAAAGGCGGTGAATCAGAGATGGGGAATCAGAGGCGGGGAATCAGAGGCAGGGAATCAAACACGGGGAATCAGAGGCGGGGAATCAGAGTTGGGGAATCAGAGGCGGGGAATCAGATATGGGGAAACAGAGGCGGGGAATCAGAGGCGGGGAAACAGAGGCGGGGAATCAGATATGGGGAATCAGAGGTGGGGAATCAGAGTTTGGGAATCAGAGGCAGGGAATCAGAGGCGGGGAATCAGAGGCGGGGAATCAGAGGCAGGGAATCAGATGTGCGAAATCAAAGATGGAGAATCAGAGGCAGGGAATCAGAGGCGGGGAATCAGAGGCGGGGAATCAGAGGCGGGGAATCAGAGTCCGGGAATCAGAGGCCGGGAATGAGAGGCCGGGAATCAGAAGCCGGTAATCAGAGGCCGGGAATCAGAGGTGGGGAATCAGATGCAGGGAATCAGAGATGGGGAATCAGAGGCGGGGAATCAGCGGTGGTGAAGCAGACGCGGGGATTCAGAGGTTGTAAATCAGAGATGGGGAATCAGAGGTGGGGAATAAGAGGCTGAGAATCAGAAGCAGGGAATCAGAGGCGGGGAATCAGAGGCCGGGAATCAGAAGCCAGGAATCAGAGGCCGGGAATCAGAGGTGGGGAATCAGAGGCCGGGAATCAGAGATGGGGAATGAGAGGTGGTGAATCAGAGATGGGGAGTCAGAGGAAGGGACTCAGAGGCGGGGAATCAGACGCGGGGAATCAGTGGCCGGGAATCAGAGCTGGGGAATCAGAGGCGGGGAATCAGACGCGGGGAATCAGTGGCCTGGAATCAGAGCTGGGGAATCAGAGGCGGGGAATCAGAGATGGGGAATCGGAGGCGGGGAATCAGAGATGGCAAATCAGAGATGGGGAATCAGAGGCGGGGAAACAGAGGCGGGGAGTCAGATTTGGGGAATCAGAGGTGGGGAATCAGAGGTGGTGAAATGAGAGATGGGGAATCAGAGGCGGGTAATCAGAGGCAGGGAATCAGACGCGGGGAATCAGAGGCTGGGAATCAGAGGCTGGGAATCAGAGCTGGGGAATCAGAGGTTGGGAATCAGAGGCCTGGAATCAGAGGCGGGCAATCAGAGGCAGGGAATCAGATGCGGGGAATCAGAGTTGGGGAATCAGAGGCGGGGAATCAGATATGTGGAAACAGAGGTGGGGAATCAGAGGCGGGGAAACAGAGGCGGGGAATCAGATATGGGGAATCAGAGGTGGGGAATCAGTGGTTGGGAATCAGATGCGGGGAATCAGAGGCAGGAAATCATAGGCAGGGAATCAGAGGCGGGGAATCAGAGGCGGAGAATCAGAGGCCGGGAATCAGAGGCGGGGAATCAGAGTTGGGGCATCAGAGGTGGGGAATTAGATATGGGGAAACAGAGGCGGGGAATCAGAGGCGGGGAAACAGAGCGGGGAATCAGATATGGTGAATCAGAGGTGGGGAATCAGAGGCAGGGAATCAGATGTGCGGAATCAGAGATGGGGAATCAGAGGCAGGGAATCAGAATCAGAAGCGGGGAATCAGAGGCCGGGAATCAGAGGCCGGGAATCAGATGCCGTGAATAAGAGGACGGGAATCAGAGGTGGGGAATCAGAGTCCGGGAATCAGAGATGGGATTCAGAGGCGGGGAATCAGAGGCGGGGAAACAGAGGTGGGGAATCAGATATGGGGAATCAGTGGTGGCGAATCAAAGGCGGTAAATCAGAGATGGGGAATCAGAGGCGGGGAATCAGAGGCAGGGAATCAAACACGGGGAATCAGAGGCGGGGAATCAGAGCTGGGGAATCAGAGGCGGGGAATCAGAGGTGGTGAATCAGAGATGGGGAATTACAGGCGGGGAATCAGAGGCAGGGAATAGAACGCGGGGAATCAGAGGCGGGGAATCAGAGCTGGGGAATCAGAGGCGGGGAATCATAGTTGGGAATTAGAGGCGGGGAATCAGATATGGGGAAACACAGGCGGGGAATCAGAGGCAGGGAAACAGAGGCGGGAAATCAGATATGGGGAATCAGATGCGGGGAATCAGAGGCGGGGAATCAGAGCTGGGGAATCATAGGCGGGGAATCAGAGTTGGGGCATCAGAGGTGGGGAAACAGAGGCGGGGAATCAGAGGCGGGGAAACAGAGGTGGGGAATCAGATATGGGGAATCAGAGGTTGGGAATCAGAGGCAGGGAATCAGATGTGCGGAATCAGAGATGGGGAATCAGAGGCAGGGAATCAGAATCAGAAGAGGGGAATCAGAGGCCGTTAATCAGACGCCGGGAATCAGATGCCGGGAATAAGAGGCCGGGAATCAGAGGTGGGGAATCAGAGTCAGGGAATCAGAGATGGGGATTCAGAGGCGGGGAATGAGATATTGGGAATCAGACGCGGGGAATCAGAGGTGGGGAAACAGAGGTGGGGAATCAGATATGGGGAATCAGAGGTGGCGAATCAAAGGCGGTGAATCAGAGATGGGGAATCAGAGGCGGGGAATCAGAGGCAGGGAATCAAACACGGGGAATCAGAGGCGGGGAATCAGAGTTGGGGAATCAGATGCGGGGAATCAGATATGGGGAAACAGAGGTGGGGAATCAGAGGCGGGGAAACAGAGGCGGGGAATCAGATATGGGGAATCAGAGGTGGGGAATCAGAGGTTGGGAATCAGAGGCAGGGATTCAGAGGCGGGGAAACAGAGGCGGGGAATCAGATATGGGGAATCAGATGTGGCGAATCAAAGGCGGTGAATCAGAGATGGGGAATCAGAGGCGGGGAATCAGAGGCAGGGAATCAAACACGGGGAATCAGAGGCGGGGAATCAGAGTTGGGGAATCAGAGGCGGGGAATCAGATATGGGGAAACAGAGGCGTGGAATCAGAGGCGGGGAAACAGAGGCGGGGAATCAGATATGGGGAATCAGAGGTGGGGAATCAGAGTTTGGGAATCAGAGGCAGGGAATCAGAGGCGGGGAATCAGAGGCGGGGAATCAGAGGCAGGGAATCAGATGTGCGAAATCAAAGATGGAGAATCAGAGGCAGGGACTCAGAGGCGGGGAATCAGAGGCGGGGAATCAGAGTCCGGGAATCAGAGGCCGGGAATGAGAGGC
The DNA here is from genome assembly GCF_036971445.1 of Narcine bancroftii. NCBI lineage: Eukaryota > Metazoa > Chordata > Chondrichthyes > Torpediniformes > Narcinidae > Narcine > Narcine bancroftii. The sequence continues at coordinate 59,584,276 of NC_091474.1, forward strand.
CGGGAATCAGAAGCCGGTAATCAGAGGCCGGGAATCAGAGGTGGGGAATCAGATGCAGGGAATCAGAGATGGGGAATCAGAGGCGGGGAATCAGCGGTGGTGAAGCAGACGCGGGGATTCAGAGGTTGTAAATCAGAGATGGGGAATCAGAGGAGGGGAATCAGAGGCGGGGAAACAGAGTTGGGGAATCAGATATGGGGAATCAGAGGTGGGGAATAAGAGGCTGAGAATCAGAAGCAGGGAATCAGAGGCGGGGAATCAGAGGCCGGGAATCAGAAGCCAGGAATCAGAGGCCGGGAATCAGAGGTGGGGAATCAGAGGCCGGGAATCAGAGATGGGGAATGAGAGGTGGTGAATCAGAGATGGGGAGTCAGAGGAAGGGACTCAGAGGCGGGGAATCAGACGCGGGGAATCAGTGGCCGGGAATCAGAGCTGGGGAATCAGAGGCGGGGAATCAGACGCGGGGAATCAGTGGCCTGGAATCAGAGCTGGGGAATCAGAGGCGGGGAATCAGAGATGGGGAATCGGAGGCGGGGAATCAGAGATGGCAAATCAGAGATGGGGAATCAGAGGCGGGGAAACAGAGGCGGGGAGTCAGATTTGGGGAATCAGAGGTGGGGAATCAGAGGTGGTGAAATGAGAGTTGGGGAATCAGAGGCGGGTAATCAGAGGCAGGGAATCAGACGCGGGGAATCAGAGGCTGGGAATCAGAGGCTGGGAATCAGAGCTGGGGAATCAGAGGTTGGGAATCAGAGGCCTGGAATCAGAGGCGGGCAATCAGAGGCAGGGAATCAGATGCGGGGAATCAGAGTTGGGGAATCAGAGGCGGGGAATCAGATATGTGGAAACAGAGGTGGGGAATCAGAGGCGGGGAAACAGAGGCGGGGAATCAGATATGGGGAATCAGAGGTGGGGAATCAGAGGTTGGGAATCAGATGCGGGGAATCAGAGGCAGGAAATCATAGGCAGGGGAATCAGAGGCGGGGAATAGGAGGCGGAGAATCAGAGGCCGGGAATCAGAGGCGGGGAATCAGAGTTGGGGCATCAGAGGTGGGAAATTATATATGGGGAAACAGAGGCGGGGAATCAGAGGCGGGGAAACAGAGCGGGGAATCAGATATGGGGAATCAGAGGTGGGGAATCAGAGGCAGGGAATCAGATGTGCGGAATCAGAGATGGGGAATCAGAGGCAGGGAATCAGAATCAGAAGCGGGGAATCAGAGGCCGGGAATCAGAGGCCGGGAATCAGATGCCGGGAATAAGAGGACGGGAATCAGAGGTGGGGAATCAGAGTCCGGGAATCAGAGATGGGATTCAGAGGCGGGGAATCAGAGGCGGGGAAACAGATGTGGGGAATCAGATATGGGGAATCAGTGGTGGCGAATCAAAGGTGGTAAATCAGAGATGGGGAATCAGAGGCGGGGAATCAGAGGCAGGGAATCAAACACGGGGAATCAGAGGCGGGGAATCAGAGCTGGTGAATCAGAGGCGGGGAATCAGAGTTGGGGAATCCGAGGCGGGGAATCAGAGGCAGGGATTCAGAGGCGGAGAATCAGAGGTTGGGAATCAGAGGCAGGGAATCAGAGGCAGGGATTCAGAGGCAGGGAATCAGAGGCGGGGAATCAGAGGTGGGGAATCAGAGGTTGGGAATCAGAGGCAGGGAATCAGAGGCGGGGAATCAGAGGCATGGAATCAGATGTGCGGAATCAGAGATGGGGAATCAAAGGCAGGGAATCAGAGGTGGGGAATCAGAGGCGTGGAATAAGAGTCCGGGAATCAGAGGCCGGGAATGAGAGGCCGGGAATCAGAGGCCGGGAATCAGAGGCCGGGAATCAGAGGTTGGGAATCATAGGCTGGGAATCAGAGATGCGGAATCAGATGCGGGGATTCAGAGGTTGTAAATCAGAGATGGGGAATCAGAGGCGGGGAATCAGAGGCGGGGAAACAGAGGTGGGGAATCAGATATGGGGAATCAGATATGGGGAATCAAAGGCGGTGAATCAGAGATGGGGAATCAGAGGCGGGGAATCAGAGGCGGGTAATCAGAGATGGGGAATCAGAGGCGGGGAATCAGAGTTGGGGAATCAGATGCGGGGAATCAGATATGGGGAAACAGAGGTGGGGAATCAGAGGCGGGGAAACAGAGGCGGGGAATCAGATATAGGGAATCAGAGGTGGGGAATCAGAGGTTGGGAATCAGAGGCAGGGATTCAGAGGCGGGGAAACAGAGGCGGGGAATCAGATATGGGGAAACAGATGTGGAGAATCAAAGGCGGTGAATCAGAGATGGGGAATCAGAGGCGGGGAATCAGAGGCAGGGAATCAAACACGGGGAATCAGAGGCGGGGAATCAGAGTTGGGGAATCAGAGGAGGGGAATCAGATATGGGGAAACAGAGGCGGGGAATCAGAGGCGGGGAAACAGAGGCGGGGAATCAGATATGGGGAATCAGAGATGGGGAATCAGAGTTTGGGAATCAGAGGCAGGGAATCAGAGGCGGGGAATCAGAGGCGGGGAATCAGAGGCATGGAATCAGATGTGCGGAATCAGAGATGTGGAATCAGAGGCAGGGAATCAGAGGCGGGGAATCAGAGGCGTGGAATCATAGGCCGGGAATCAGAGGCCGGGAATCAGAGGCCGGGAATCAGAGGCCGGGAATCAGAGGCCGGGAATCAGAGGTGGGGAATCAGAGGCCGGGAATCAGAGATGGGGAATCAGAGGCGGGGAATCAGCGGTGGTGAATCAGACGCGGGTTTCAGAGGTTGTAAATCAGAGATGGGGAATCAGAGGCGGGGAATCAGAGGCGGGGAAACAGAGGTGGGGAATCAGATATGGGGAATCAGAGGTGGGGAATAAGATGCGGAGAATCAGAGGCAGGGAATCAGATGCCGGGAATAAGAGGCCGGGAATCAGAGGTGGGGAATCAGAGTCCAGGAATCAGAGATGGGGATTCAGAGGCGGGGAATGAGATATTGGGAATCAGAGGCGGGGAATCAGAGGCGGGGAAACAAAGGCGGTGAATCAGAGATGGGGAATCAGAGGCGCGGAATCAGAGGCAGGGAATCAAACACGGGGAATCAGAGCTGGGGAATCAGAGTCGGGGAATCAGAGTTGGGGCATCAGAGGTGGGGAATTAGATATGGGGAAACAGAGGTGGGGAATCAGAGGCGGGGAAACAGAGGCGGGGAATCAGATATGGGGAATCAGAGGTGGGGAATCAGAGGCGGGGAAACAGAGGTGGGGAGTCAGATATGGGGAATCAGAGGTGGGGAATAAGAGGCGGAGAATCAGAGGCAGGGAATCAGATGCCGGGAATAAGAGGCCGGGAAACAGAGGTGGGGAATCAGAGTCCGGGAATCAGAGATGGGGATTCAGAGGCGGGGATTGAGATATTGGGAATCAGATATGGGGAATCAGAGGTGGCGAATCAAAGGCGGTGAATCAGAGATGGGGAATCAGAGGCGGGGAATCAGAGGCAGGGAATCAAACACGGGGAATCAGAGCTGGGGAATCAGAGTCGGGGAATCAGAGTTGGGGCATCAGAGGTGGGGAATTAGATATGGGGAAACAGAGGTGGGAATCAGAGGCGGGGAAACAGAGGCGGGGAATCAGATTTGGGGAATCAGAGGTGGGGAATCAGAGGCAGGGAATCAGATGTGCGGAATCAGAGATGGGGAATCAGAGGCAGGGAATCAGAATCAGAAGCGGGGAATCAGAGGCCGGGAATCAGAGGCCGGGAATCAGATGCCGGGAATAAGAGGCCGGGAAGCAGAGGTGGGGAATCAGAGTCCGGGAATCAGAGATGGGGATTCAGAGGCGGGGAATGAGATATGGGGAATCAGAGGCGGGGAATCAGAGGCGGGGAAACAGAGGTGGGGAATCAGATATGGGGAATCAGATATGGGGAATCAAAGGCGGTGAATCAGAAGATGGGGAATCAGAGGCGGGGATACAGAGGCGAGGAATCAGATATGGGGAATCAGAGGTGGGGAATCAGAGGTTGGGAATCAGAGGCAGGGAATCAGAGGCAGGGTAACAGAGGCGGGGAATCAGATATGTGGAATCAGAGGTGGCGAATCAAAGGCGGTGTATCAGAGATGGGGAATCAGAGGCGGGGAATCAGAGGCAGGGAATCAAACACGGGGAATCAGAGGCGGGGAATCAGAGCTGGTGAATCAGAGGCGGGGAATCAGAGTTGGGGAATCAGAGGCGGGGAATCAGAGGCAGGGAATCAGAGGCGGAGAATCAGAGGTTGGGAATCAGAGGCAGGGAATCAGAGGCAGGGGTTCAGAGGCAGGGAATCAGAGGCGGGGAATCAGAGGTGGGGAATCAGAGGTTGGGAATCAGAGGCAGGGAATCAGAGGCGGGGAATCAGAGGCATGGAATCAGATGTGCGGAATCAGAGATGGGGAATCAGAGGCAGGGAATCAGAGGCGGGGAATCAGAGGCGTGGAATAAGAGTCCGGGAATCAGAGGCCGGGAATGAGAGGCCGGGAATGAGAGGCCGGGAATCAGAGGCCGGGAATCAGAGGTTGGGAATCATAGGCCGGGAATCAGAGATGCGGAATCAGATGCGGGGATTCAGAGGTTGTAAATCAGAGATGGGGAATCAGAGGCGGTGAATCAGAGGCGGGGAAAGAGAGGTGGGGAATCAGATATGGGGAATCAGATATGGGGAATCAAAGGCGGTGAATCAGAGATGGGGAATCAGAGGCGGGGAATCAGAGGCGGGTAATCAGAGCTGGGGAATCAGAGGCGGGGAATCAGAGTTGGGGAATCAGATGCGGGGAATCAGATATGGGGAAACAGAGGTGGGGAATCAGAGGCGGGGAAACAGAGGCGGGGAATCAGATATGGGGAATCAGAGGTGGGGAATCAGAGGTTGGGAATCAGAGGCAGGGATTCAGAGGCGGGGAAACAGAGGCGGGGAATCAGATGTGGGGAATCAGATGTGGCGAATCAAAGGCGGTGAATCAGAGGCAGGGAATCAAACACGGGGAATCAGAGGCGGGGAATCAGAGTTGGGGAGTCAGAGGCGGGGAATCAGATATGGGGAAACAGAGGCGGGGAATCAGAGGCGGGGAAACAGAGGTGGGGAATCAGATATGGGGAATCAGAGGTGGGGAATCAGAGTTTGGGAATCAGAGGCAGGGAATCAGAGGCGGGGAATCAGAGGCGGGGAATCAGAGGCAGGGAATCAGATGTGCGAAATCAAAGATGGAGAATCAGAGGCAGGGAATCAGAGGCGGGGAATCAGAGGCGGGGATTCAGAGTCCGGGAATCAGAGGCCGGGAATGAGAGGCCGGGAATCAGAAGCCGGTAATCAGAGGCCGGGAATCAGAGGTGGGGAATCAGATGCAGGGAATCAGAGATGGGGAATCAGAGGCGGGGAATCAGCGGTGGTGAAGCAGACGCGGGGATTCAGAGGTTGTAAATCAGAGATGGGGAATCAGAGGAGGGGAATCAGAGGCGGGGAAACAGAGTTGGGGAATCAGATATGGGGAATCAGAGGTGGGGAATAAGAGGCTGAGAATCAGAAGCAGGGAATCAGAGGCCGGGAATCAGAGGTGGGGAATCAGAGGCCGGGAATCAGAGATGGGGAATGAGAGGTGGTGAATCAGAGATGGGGAGTCAGAGGAAGGGAATCAGAGGCGGGGAATCAGACGCGGGGAATCAGTGGCCGGGAATCAGAGCTGGGGAATCAGAGGCGGGGAATCAGACGCGGGGAATCAGTGGCCTGGAATCAGAGCTGGGGAATCAGAGGCGGGGAATCAGAGATGGGGAATCGGAGGCGGGGAATCAGAGATGGCAAATCAGAGATGGGGAATCAGAGGCGGTGAAACAGAGGCGGGGAGTCAGATTTGGGGAATCAGAGGTGGGAAATCAGAGGTGGTGAAATGAGAGATGGGGAATCAGAGGCGGGTAATCAGAGGCAGGGAATCAGACGCGGGGAATCAGAGGCTGGGAATCAGAGGCTGGGAATCAGAGCTGGGGAATCAGAGGTTGGGAATCAGAGGCCTGGAATCAGAGGCGGGCAATCAGAGGCAGGGAATCAGATGCGGGGAATCAGAGTTGGGGAATCAGAGGCGGGGAATCAGATATGTGGAAACAGAGGTGGGGAATCAGAGGCGGGGAAACAGAGGCGGGGAATCAGATATGGGGAATCAGAGGTGGGGAATCAGAGGTTGGGAATCAGATGCGGGGAATCAGAGGCGGGAAATCATAGGCAGGGAATCGGATGTGCGGAATCAGAGATGGGGAATCAGAGGCCGGGAATCATAGCTGGCGAATCAGAGGCGGGGATTCAGAGGTGGGCAATCAGAGGCGGGGAATCAGATATGGGGAATCAGAGGCGGGGAATCAGAGGCGGGGAAACAGAGGCGGGGAATCAGATATGGGGAATCAGAGGTGGGGAATCAGGGGCAGGGAATAAGTGGCAGGGAATCAGAGGCGGGGAATCAGAGGCGGGGAATCAGAGGAAGGGAATCAGACACGGGGAATCAGAGGCGGGGAATCAGAGATGGGGAATCAGAGGCGGGGAATCAGAGGCAGGGAATCGGACGCCGGGAATCAGAGGCGGGGAATCAGAGCTGGGGAATCAGAGGCGGGGAATCAGAGTTGGGGAATCAGAGGCGGGGTATCAGAAATGGGGAAATAGAGGCGGGGAATCAGATATGGGGAATCAGAGGCGGGGAATCAGATATGGGGAATCAGAGGCTGGGAATCAGAGGGGGGGAAACAGAGGCGGGGAATAAGATATGGGGAATCAGAGGTGGGGAATCAGGGGCGGGGAATCAGTGGCAGGGAATCAGAGGCAGGGAATCAGAGTCGGGGAATCAGAGGCAGGGAATCAGATACGGGGAATCAGAGGTGGGGAATTAGAGGTGGTGAATCAGAGATGGGGAATTACAGGCGGGGAATCAGAGGCAGGGAATAGAACGCGGGGAATCAGAGGCGGGGAATCAGAGCTGGGGAATCAGAGGCGGGGAATCATAGTTGGGAATTAGAGGCGGGGAATCAGATATGGGGAAACACAGGCGGGGAATCAGAGGCAGGGAAACAGAGGCGGGAAATCAGATATGGGGAATCAGATGCGGGGAATCAGAGGCGGGGAATCAGAGCTGGGGAATCATAGGCGGGGAATCAGAGTTGGGGCATCAGAGGTGGGGAAACAGAGGCGGGGAATCAGAGGCGGGGAAACAGAGGCGGGGAATCAGATATGGGGAATCAGAGGTTGGGAATCAGAGGCAGGGAATCAGATGTGCGGAATCAGAGATGGGGAATCAGAGGCAGGGAATCAGAATCAGAAGAGGGGAATCAGAGGCCGGGAATCAGACGCCGGGAATCAGATGCCGGGAATAAGAGGCCGGGAATCAGAGGTGGGGAATCAGAGTCAGGGAAACAGAGATGGGGATTCAGAGGCGGGAAATGAGATATTGGGAATCAGACGCGGGGAATCAGAGGTGGGGAAACAGAGGTGGGGAATCAGATATGGGGAATGAGAGGTGGCGAATCAAAGGCGGTGAATCAGAGATGGGGAATCAGAGGCGAGGAATCAGAGGCAGGGAATCAAACACGGGGAATCATAGGCGGGGAATCAGAGCTGGGGAATCAGAGGCGGGGAATCAGAGTTGGGGAATCAGAGGCGGGGAATCAGATATGGGGAAACAAAGGTGGGGAAACAGAGGCGGGGAAACAGAGGCGGGGAATCAGATATGGGGAATCAGAGGAGGGGAATCAGAGGTTGGGAATCAGAGGCAGGGAATCAGAGGCGGGGAAACAGAGGCGGGGTATCAGATATGGGGAATCAGAGGTGGCGAATCAAAGGCGGTGTATCAGAGATAGGGAATCAGAGGCGGGGAATCAGAGGCAGGGAATCAAACACGGGGAATCAGAGGCGGGGAATCGGAGCTGGGGAATCAGAGGCGGGGAATCAGAGTTGGGGAATCAGAGGCGGGGAATCATAGGCGGGGAAACAGAGGCGGGGAATCAGATATGGGGAATCAGAGGTGGGGAATCAGAGGTTGGGAATCAGAGGCAGGGAATCAGAGGCGGGGAATCAGAGGCGGGGAATCAGAGGCAGGGAATCAGAGGCGGAGAATCAGAGGTTGGGAATCAGAGGCAGGGAATCAGAGGCAGGGAATCAAAGACAGGGAATCAGAGGCGGGGAATCAGAGGCGGAGAATCAGAGGCCGGGAATCAGAGGCGGGGAATCAGAGTTGGGGCATCAGTGGTGGGGAATTAGATATGGGTAAACAGAGGCGGGGAATCAGAGGCGGGGAAACAGAGCGGGGAATCAGATATGGGGAATCAGAGGTGGGGAATCAGAGGCAGGGAATCAGATGTGCGGAATCAGAGATGGGGAATCAGAGGCAGGGAATCAGAATCAGAAGCGGGGAATCAGAGGCCGGGAATCAGAGGCCGGGAATCAGATTCCGGGAATAAGAGGCCGGGAAGCAGAGGTGGGGAATCAGAGTCCGGGAATCAGAGATGGGGATTCAGAGGCGGGGAATCAGAGGCGGGGAAACAGAGGTTGGGAATCAGATATGGGGAATCAGTGGTGGCGAATCAAAGGCGGTAAATCAGAGATGGGGAATCAGAGGCGGGGAATCAGAGGCAGGGAATCAAACACGGGGAATCAGAGGCGGGGAATCAGAGCTGGGGAATCAGAGGCGGGGAGTCAGATTTGGGGAATCAGAGGTGGGAAATCAGAGGTGGTGAAATGAGAGATGGGGAATCAGAGGCGGGTAATCAGAGGCAGGGAATCAGACGCGGGGAATCAGAGGCTGGGAATCAGAGGCTGGGAATCAGAGCTGGGGAATCAGAGGTTGGGAATCAGAGGCCTGGAATCAGAGGCGGGCAATCAGAGGCAGGGAATCAGATGCGGGGAATCAGAGTTGGGGAATCAGAGGCGGGGAATCAGATATGTGGAAACAGAGGTGGGGAATCAGAGGCGGGGAAACAGAGGCGGGGAATCAGATATGGGGAATCAGAGGTGGGGAATCAGAGGTTGGGAATCAGATGCGGGGAATCAGAGGCGGGAAATCATAGGCAGGGAATCGGATGTGCGGAATCAGAGATGGGGAATCAGAGGCCGGGAATCATAGCTGGCGAATCAGAGGCGGGGATTCAGAGGTGGGCAATCAGAGGCGGGGAATCAGATATGGGGAATCAGAGGCGGGGAATCAGAGGCGGGGAAACAGAGGTGGGGAATCAGATATGGGGAATCAGAGGTGGGGAATCAGGGGCAGGGAATAAGTGGCAGGGAATCAGAGGCGGGGAATCAGAGGCGGGGAATCAGAGGAAGGGAATCAGACACGGGGAATCAGAGGCGGGGAATCAGAGATGGGGAATCAGAGGCGGGGAATCAGAGGCAGGGAATCGGACGCCGGGAATCAGAGGCAGGGAATCAGAGCTGGGGAATCAGAGGCGGGGAATCAGAGTTGGGGAATCAGAGGCGGGGTATCAGAAATGGGGAAATAGAGGCGGGGAATCAGATATGGGGAATCAGAGGCGGGGAATCAGATATGGGGAATCAGAGGCTGGGAATCAGAGGGGGGGAAACAGAGGCGGGGAATAAGATATGGGGAATCAGAGGTGGGGAATCAGGGGCGGGGAATCAGTGGCAGGGAATCAGAGGCAGGGAATCAGAGTCGGGGAATCAGAGGCAGGGAATCAGATACGGGGAATCAGAGGTGGGGAATTAGAGGTGGTGAATCAGAGATGGGGAATTACAGGCGGGGAATCAGAGGCAGGGAATAGAACGCGGGGAATCAGAGGCGGGGAATCAGAGCTGGGGAATCAGAGGCGGGGAATCATAGTTGGGAATTAGAGGCGGGGAATCAGATATGGGGAAACACAGGCGGGGAATCAGAGGCAGGGAAACAGAGGCGGGAAATCAGATATGGGGAATCAGATGCGGGGAATCAGAGGCGGGGAATCAGAGCTGGGGAATCATAGGCGGGGAATCAGAGTTGGGGCATCAGAGGTGGGGAAACAGAGGCGGGGAATCAGAGGCGGGGAAACAGAGGCGGGGAATCAGATATGGGGAATCAGAGGTTGGGAATCAGAGGCAGGGAATCAGATGTGCGGAATCAGAGATGGGGAATCAGAGGCAGGGAATCAGAATCAGAAGAGGGGAATCAGAGGCCGGGAATCAGACGCCGGGAATCAGATGCCGGGAATAAGAGGCCGGGAATCAGAGGTGGGGAATCAGAGTCAGGGAAACAGAGATGGGGATTCAGAGGCGGGAAATGAGATATTGGGAATCAGACGCGGGGAATCAGAGGTGGGGAAACAGAGGTGGGGAATCAGATATGGGGAATGAGAGGTGGCGAATCAAAGGCGGTGAATCAGAGATGGGGAATCAGAGGCGAGGAATCAGAGGCAGGGAATCAAACACGGGGAATCATAGGCGGGGAATCAGAGCTGGGGAATCAGAGGCGGGGAATCAGAGTTGGGGAATCAGAGGCGGGGAATCAGATATGGGGAAACAAAGGTGGGGAAACAGAGGCGGGGAAACAGAGGCGGGGAATCAGATATGGGGAATCAGAGGAGGGGAATCAGAGGTTGGGAATCAGAGGCAGGGAATCAGAGGCGGGGAAACAGAGGCGGGGTATCAGATATGGGGAATCAGAGGTGGCGAATCAAAGGCGGTGTATCAGAGATAGGGAATCAGAGGCGGGGAATCAGAGGCAGGGAATCAAACACGGGGAATCAGAGGCGGGGAATCGGAGCTGGGGAATCAGAGGCGGGGAATCAGAGTTGGGGAATCAGAGGCGGGGAATCATAGGCGGGGAAACAGAGGCGGGGAATCAGATATGGGGAATCAGAGGTGGGGAATCAGAGGTTGGGAATCAGAGGCAGGCAATCAGAGGCGGGGAATCAGAGGCGGGGAATCAGAGGCAGGGAATCAGAGGCGGAGAATCAGAGGTTGGGAATCAGAGGCAGGGAATCAGAGGCAGGGAATCAAAGACAGGGAATCAGAGGCGGGGAATCAGAGGCGGAGAATCAGAGGCCGGGAATCAGAGGCGGGGAATCAGAGTTGGGGCATCAGTGGTGGGGAATTAGATATGGGTAAACAGAGGCGGGGAATCAGAGGCGGGGAAACAGAGCGGGGAATCAGATATGGGGAATCAGAGGTGGGGAATCAGAGGCAGGGAATCAGATGTGCGGAATCAGAGATGGGGAATCAGAGGCAGGGAATCAGAATCAGAAGCGGGGAATCAGAGGCCGGGAATCAGAGGCCGGGAATCAGATTCCGGGAATAAGAGGCCGGGAAGCAGAGGTGGGGAATCAGAGTCCGGGAATCAGAGATGGGGATTCAGAGGCGGGGAATCAGAGGCGGGGAAACAGAGGTTGGGAATCAGATATGGGGAATCAGTGGTGGCGAATCAAAGGCGGTAAATCAGAGATGGGGAATCAGAGGCGGGGAATCAGAGGCAGGGAATCAAACACGGGGAATCAGAGGCGGGGAATCAGAGCTGGGGAATCAGAGGCGGGGAATCAGAGTTGGGGAATCAGAGTCGGGGAATCAGATATGGGGAAACAGAGGTGGGGAATCAGAGGCGGGGATACAGAGGCGGGGAATCAGATATGGGGAATCAGAGGTGGGGAATCAGAGGTTGGGAATCAGAGGCAGGGAATCAGAGGCGGGGAAACAGAGGCAGGGGAATCAGATATGGGGAATCAGAGGTGGCGAATCAAAGGCGGTGAATCAGAGATGGGGAATCAGAGGCGGTGAATCAGAGGCAGGGAATCAGAGGCGGGGAATCAGAGTCCGGGAATCAGAGATGGGGATTCAGAGGTGGGGAATGAGATATGGGGAATCAGAGGCGGGGAATCAGAGGCGGGGAAACAGAGGTGGGGACTCAGATATGGGGAATCAGATATGGGGAATCAAAGGCGGTTAATCAGAGATGGGGAATCAGAGGCGGGGAATCAGAGACGGGGAATCAGAGGCAGGGAATCAAACACGGGGAATCAGAGGCAGGGAATCAGAATCAGAAGCGGGGAATCAGAGGCCGGGAATCAGAGGCCGGGAATCAGATGCCGGGAATAAGAGGCCGGGAAGCAGAGGTGGGGAATCAGAGTCCGGGAATCAGAGATGGGGATTCAGAGGCGGGGAATCAGAGGCGGGGAAACAGAGGTTGGGAATCAGATATGGGGAATCAGTGGTGGCGAATCAAAGGCGGTAAATCAGAGATGGGGAATCAGAGGCGGGGAATCAGAGGCAGGGAATCAAACACGGGGAATCAGAGGCGGGGAATCAGAGCTGGGGAATCAGAGGCGGGGAATCAGAGTTGGGGAATCAGAGTCGGGGAATCAGATATGGGGAAACAGAGGTGGGGAATCAGAGGCGGGGATACAGAGGCGGGGAATCAGATATGGGGAATCAGAGGTGGGGAATCAGAGGTTGGGAATCAGAGGCAGGGAATCAGAGGCGGGGAAACAGAGGTTGGGAATCAGAGGCAGGGAATCAGAGGCGGGGAAACAGAGGCAGGGGAATCAGATATGGGGAATCAGAGGTGGCGAATCAAAGGCGGTGAATCAGAGATGGGGAATCAGAGGCGGTGAATCAGAGGCAGGGAATCAAACACGGGGAATCAGAGGCGGGGAATCAGACCTGGGGAATCAGAGGCGGGGAATCAGAGTTGGGGAATCAGAGGCGGGGAATCAGAGGCGGGGAAACAGAGGCGGGGAATCAGATATGGGGAATCAGAGGTGGGGAATCAGAGGTTGGGAATCAGAGGCAGGGAATCAGAGGCGGGGAATCAGAGGCGGTGAATCAGAGGCATGGAATCAGATGTGCGGAATCAGAGATGGGGAATCAGAGGCAGGGAATCAGAGGCGGGGAATCAGAGTTGGGGAATCAGAGTCGGGGAATCAGATATGGGGAAACAGAGGTGGGGAATCAGAGGCGGGGATACAGAGGCGGGGAATCAGATATGGGGAATCAGAGGTGGGGAATCAGTGGTTGGGAATCAGAGGCAGGGAATCAGAGGCGGGGAAACAGAGGTTGGGAATCAGAGGTAGGGAATCAGAGGCGGGGAAACAGAGGCAGGGGAATCAGATATGGGGAATCAGAGGTGGCGAATCAAAGGCGGTGAATCAGAGATGGGGAATCAGAGGCGGTGAATCAGAGGCAGGGAATCAGAGGCAGGGAATCAGAGTCCGGGAATCAGAGATGGGGATTCAGAGGTGGGGAATGAGATATGGGGAATCAGAGGCGGGGAAACAGAGGCGGGGAAACAGAGGTGGGGACTCAGATATGGGGAATCAGATATGGGGAATCAAAGGCGGTTAATCAGAGATGGGGAATCAGAGGCGGGGAATCAGAGACGGGGAATCAGAGGCAGGGAATCAAACACGGGGAATCAGAGGCAGGGAATCAGAATCAGAAGCGGGGAATCAGAGGCCGGGAATCAGAGGCCGGGAATCAGATGCCGGGAATAAGAGGCCGTGAAGCAGAGGTGGGGAATCAGAGTCCGGGAATCAGAGATGGGGATTCAGAGGCGGGGAATCAGAGGCGGGGAAACAGAGGTTGGGAATCAGATATGGGGAATCAGTGGTGGCGAATCAAAGGCGGTAAATCAGAGATGGGGAATCAGAGGCGGGGAATCAGAGGCAGGGAATCAAACACGGGGAATCAGAGTCGGGGAATCAGAGCTGGGGAATCAGAGGCGGGGAATCAGAGTTGGGGAATCAGAGTCGGGGAATCAGATATGGGGAAACAGAGGTGGGGAATCAGAGGCGGGGATACAGAGGCGGGGAATCAGATATGGGGAATCAGAGGTGGGGAATCAGAGGTTGGGAATCAGAGGCAGGGAATCAGAGGCGGGGAAACAGAGGTTGGGAATCAGAGGCAGGGAATCAGAGGCGGGGAAACAGAGGCAGGGGAATCAGATATGGGGAATCAGAGGTGGCGAATCAAAGGCGGTGAATCAGAGATGGGGAATCAGAGGCGGTGAATCAGAGGCAGGGAATCAAACACGGGGAATCAGAGGCGGGGAATCAGACCTGGGGAATCAGAGGCGGGGAATCAGAGTTGGGGAAACAGAGGCGGGGAATCAGAGGCGGGGAAACAGAGGCGGGGAATCAGATATGGGGAATCAGAGGTGGGGAATCAGAGGTTGGGAATCAGAGGCAGGGAATCAGAGGCGGGGAATCAGAGGCGGCGAATCAGAGGCATGGAATCAGATGTGCGGAATCAGAGCTGGTGAATCAGAGGCGTGGAATCAGAGGCCGGGAATCAGAGGCCGGGAATGAGAGGCCGGGAATGAGAGGCCGGGAATCAGAGGCCGGGAATCAGAGGTGGGGAATCAGAGGCCGGGAATCAGAGATGGGGAATCAGAGGCGGGGAATAAGCGGTGGTGAATCAGACGCGGGGATTCAGAGGTTGTAAATCAGAGATGGGGAATCAGAGGCGGGGAATCAGAGGCGGGGAAACAGAGGTGGGGAGTCAGATATGGGGAATCAGAGGTGGGGAATAAGAGGCGGAGAATCAGAGGCAGGGAATCAGAGGCGGGGAATCAGAGGCCGGGAATCAGAAGCCAGGTGTCAGAGGCCGGGAATCAGAGATGGGGATTTAGAGGCGGGGAATGAGATACTGGGAATCAGAGGCGGGGAATCAGAGGCGGGGAAACAGAGGTGGGGAATCAGATATGGGGAATCAGAGTTGGCGAACCAAAGGCGGTGAATCAGAGATGGGGATTCAGAGGCGGGGAATCAGAGGCAGGGAATCAAACACGGGGTATCAGAGGCGGGGAATCAGAGCTGGGGAATCAAAGGCGGGGAATCAGATATGGGGAAACAGAGGTGGGGAATCAGAGGCGGGGAAACAGAGGCGGGGAATCAGATATGGGGAATCAGAGGTGGGGAATCAGAGGTTGGTAATCAGAGGCAGGGAATCAGAGGCGGGGAAACAGAGGCGGGGAATCAGATATGGGGAATCAGAGGTGGCGAATCAAAGGCGGTGTATCAGAGATGGGGAATCAGAGGCGGGGAATCAGAGGCAGGCAATCAAACACGGGGAATCAGAGGCGGGGAATCAGAGCTGGGGAATCAGAGGCGGGGAATCAGAGTTGGGGAATCAGAGGCGGGGAATCAGAGGCAGGGAATCAGAGGCGGAGAATCAGAGGTTGTGAATCAGAGGCAGGGAAACAGAGGCGGGGAATCAGATATGGGGAATCAGAGGTGGGGAATCAGAGGTTGGTAATCAGAGGCAGGGAATCAGAGGCGGGGAAACAGAGGTGGGGAATTAGATATGGGGAAACAGAGGTGGGAATCAGAGGCGGGGAAACAGAGGCGGGGAATCAGATTTGGGGAATCAGAGGTGGGGAATCAGAGGCAGGGAATCAGATGTGCGGAATCAGAGATGGGGAATCAGAGGCAGGGAATCAGAATCAGAAGCGGGGAATCAGAGGCCGGGAATCAGAGGCCGGGAATCAGATGCCGGGAATAAGAGGCCGGGAAGCAGAGGTGGGGAATCAGAGTCCGGGAATCAGAGATGGGGATTCAGAGGCGGGGAATGAGATATGGGGAATCAGAGGCGGGGAATCAGAGGCGGGGAAACAGAGGCGGAGAATCAGAGGCCGGGAATCAGAGGCGGGGAATCAGAGTTGGGGCATCAGTGGTGGGGAATTAGATATGGGTAAACAGAGGCGGGGAATCAGAGGCGGGGAAACAGAGCGGGGAATCAGATATGGGGAATCAGAGGTGGGGAATCAGAGGCAGGGAATCAGATGTGCGGAATCAGAGATGGGGAATCAGAGGCAGGGAATCAGAATCAGAAGCGGGGAATCAGAGGCCGGGAATCAGAGGCCGGGAATCAGATTCCGGGAATAAGAGGCCGGGAAGCAGAGGTGGGGAATCAGAGTCCGGGAATCAGAGATGGGGATTCAGAGGCGGGGAATCAGAGGCGGGGAAAGAGAGGTTGGGAATCAGATATGGGGAATCAGTGGTGGCGAATCAAAGGCGGTAAATCAGAGATGGGGAATCAGAGGCGGGGAATCAGAGGCAGGGAATCAAACACGGGGAATCAGAGGCGGGGAATCAGAGCTGGGGAATCAGAGGCGGGGAATCAGAGTTGGGGAATCAGAGTCGGGGAATCAGATATGGGGAAACAGAGGTGGGGAATCAGAGGCGGGGATACAGAGGCGGGGAATCAGATATGGGGAATCAGAGGTGGGGAATCAGAGGTTGGGAATCAGAGGCAGGGAATCAGAGGCGGGGAAACAGAGGCAGGGGAATCAGATATGGGGAATCAGAGGTGGCGAATCAAAGGCGGTGAATCAGAGATGGGGAATCAGAGGCGGTGAATCAGAGGCAGGGAATCAGAGGCGGGGAATCAGAGTCCGGGAATCAGAGATGGGGATTCAGAGGTGGGGAATGAGATATGGGGAATCAGAGGCGGGGAATCAGAGGCGGGGAAACAGAGGTGGGGACTCAGATATGGGGAATCAGATATGGGGAATCAAAGGCGGTTAATCAGAGATGGGGAATCAGAGGCGGGGAATCAGAGACGGGGAATCAGAGGCAGGGAATCAAACACGGGGAATCAGAGGCAGGGAATCAGAATCAGAAGCGGGGAATCAGAGGCCGGGAATCAGAGGCCGGGAATCAGATGCCGGGAATAAGAGGCCGGGAAGCAGAGGTGGGGAATCAGAGTCCGGGAATCAGAGATGGGGATTCAGAGGCGGGGAATCAGAGGCGGGGAAACAGAGGTTGGGAATCAGATATGGGGAATCAGTGGTGGCGAATCAAAGGCGGTAAATCAGAGATGGGGAATCAGAGGCGGGGAATCAGAGGCAGGGAATCAAACACGGGGAATCAGAGGCGGGGAATCAGAGCTGGGGAATCAGAGGCGGGGAATCAGAGTTGGGGAATCAGAGTCGGGGAATCAGATATGGGGAAACAGAGGTGGGGAATCAGAGGCGGGGATACAGAGGCGGGGAATCAGATATGGGGAATCAGAGGTGGGGAATCAGAGGTTGGGAATCAGAGGCAGGGAATCAGAGGCGGGGAAACAGAGGTTGGGAATCAGAGGCAGGGAATCAGAGGCGGGGAAACAGAGGCAGGGGAATCAGATATGGGGAATCAGAGGTGGCGAATCAAAGGCGGTGAATCAGAGATGGGGAATCAGAGGCGGTGAATCAGAGGCAGGGAATCAAACACGGGGAATCAGAGGCGGGGAATCAGACCTGGGGAATCAGAGGCGGGGAATCAGAGTTGGGGAATCAGAGGCGGGGAATCAGAGGCGGGGAAACAGAGGCGGGGAATCAGATATGGGGAATCAGAGGTGGGGAATCAGAGGTTGGGAATCAGAGGCAGGGAATCAGAGGCGGGGAATCAGAGGCGGTGAATCAGAGGCATGGAATCCGATGTGCGGAATCAGAGATGGGGAATCAGAGGCAGGGAATCAGAGGCGGGGAATCAGAGTTGGGGAATCCGAGTCGGGGAATCAGATATGGGGAAACAGAGGTGGGGAATCAGAGGCGGGGATACAGAGGCGGGGAATCAGATATGGGGAATCAGAGGTGGGGAATCAGTGGTTGGGAATCAGAGGCAGGGAATCAGAGGCGGGGAAACAGAGGTTGGGAATCAGAGGTAGGGAATCAGAGGCGGGGAAACAGAGGCAGGGGAATCAGATATGGGGAATCAGAGGTGGCGAATCAAAGGCGGTGAATCAGAGATGGGGAATCAGAGGCGGTGAATCAGAGGCAGGGAATCAGAGGCAGGGAATCAGAGTCCGGGAATCAGAGATGGGGATTCAGAGGTGGGGAATGAGATATGGGGAATCAGAGGCGGGGAATCAGAGGCGGGGAAACAGAGGTGGGGACTCAGATATGGGGAATCAGATATGGGGAATCAAAGGCGGTTAATCAGAGATGGGGAATCAGAGGCGGGGAATCAGAGACGGGGAATCAGAGGCAGGGAATCAAACACGGGGAATCAGAGGCAGGGAATCAGAATCAGAAGCGGGGAATCAGAGGCCGGGAATCAGAGGCCGGGAATCAGATGCCGGGAATAAGAGGCCGTGAAGCAGAGGTGGGGAATCAGAGTCCGGGAATCAGAGATGGGGATTCAGAGGCGGGGAATCAGAGGCGGGGAAACAGAGGTTGGGAATCAGATATGGGGAATCAGTGGTGGCGAATCAAAGGCGGTAAATCAGAGATGGGGAATCAGAGGCGGGGAATCAGAGGCAGGGAATCAAACACGGGGAATCAGAGTCGGGGAATCAGAGCTGGGGAATCAGAGGCGGGGAATCAGAGTTGGGGAATCAGAGTCGGGGAATCAGATATGGGGAAACAGAGGTGGGGAATCAGAGGCGGGGATACAGAGGCGGGGAATCAGATATGGGGAATCAGAGGTGGGGAATCAGAGGTTGGGAATCAGAGGCAGGGAATCAGAGGCGGGGAAACAGAGGTTGGGAATCAGAGGCAGGGAATCAGAGGCGGGGAAACAGAGGCAGGGGAATCAGATATGGGGAATCAGAGGTGGCGAATCAAAGGCGGTGAATCAGAGATGGGGAATCAGAGGCGGTGAATCAGAGGCAGGGAATCAAACACGGGGAATCAGAGGCGGGGAATCAGACCTGACGAATCAGAGGCGGGGAATCAGAGTTGGGGAAACAGAGGCGGGGAATCAGAGGCGGGGAAACAGAGGCGGGGAATCAGATATGGGGAATCAGAGGTGGGGAATCAGAGGTTGGGAATCAGAGGCAGGGAATCAGAGGCGGGGAATCAGAGGCGGCGAATCAGAGGCATGGA
Organism: Narcine bancroftii; assembly: GCF_036971445.1. Classification (NCBI taxonomy): domain Eukaryota; kingdom Metazoa; phylum Chordata; class Chondrichthyes; order Torpediniformes; family Narcinidae; genus Narcine; species Narcine bancroftii. The sequence goes on from NC_091474.1 coordinate 59,603,046, forward strand.
ATCAGATGTGCGGAATCAGAGCTGGTGAATCAGAGGCGTGGAATCAGAGGCCGGGAATCAGAGGCCGGGAATGAGAGGCCGGGAATGAGAGGCCGGGAATCAGAGGCCGGGAATCAGAGGTGGGGAATCAGAGGCCGGGAATCAGAGATGGGGAATCAGAGGCGGGGAATAAGCGGTGGTGAATCAGACGCGGGGATTCAGAGGTTGTAAATCAGAGATGGGGAATCAGAGGCGGGGAATCAGAGGCGGGGAAACAGAGGTGGGGAGTCAGATATGGGGAATCAGAGGTGGGGAATAAGAGGCGGAGAATCAGAGGCAGGGAATCAGAGGCGGGGAATCAGAGGCCGGGAATCAGAAGCCAGGTGTCAGAGGCCGGGAATCAGAGATGGGGATTTAGAGGCGGGGAATGAGATACTGGGAATCAGAGGCGGGGAATCAGAGGCGGGGAAACAGAGGTGGGGAATCAGATATGGGGAATCAGAGTTGGCGAATCAAAGGCGGTGAATCAGAGATGGGGATTCAGAGGCGGGGAATCAGAGGCAGGGAATCAAACACGGGGTATCAGAGGCGGGGAATCAGAGCTGGGGAATCAAAGGCGGGGAATCAGATATGGGGAAACAGAGGTGGGGAATCAGAGGCGGGGAAACAGAGGCGGGGAATCAGATATGGGGAATCAGAGGTGGGGAATCAGAGGTTGGTAATCAGAGGCAGGGAATCAGAGGCGGGGAAACAGAGGCGGGGAATCAGATATGGGGAATCAGAGGTGGCGAATCAAAGGCGGTGTATCAGAGATGGGGAATCAGAGGCGGGGAATCAGAGGCAGGCAATCAAACACGGGGAATCAGAGGCGGGGAATCAGAGCTGGGGAATCAGAGGCGGGGAATCAGAGTTGGGGAATCAGAGGCGGGGAATCAGAGGCAGGGAATCAGAGGCGGAGAATCAGAGGTTGTGAATCAGAGGCAGGGAAACAGAGGCGGGGAATCAGATATGGGGAATCAGAGGTGGGGAATCAGAGGTTGGTAATCAGAGGCAGGGAATCAGAGGCGGGGAAACAGAGGTGGGGAATTAGATATGGGGAAACAGAGGTGGGAATCAGAGGCGGGGAAACAGAGGCGGGGAATCAGATTTGGGGAATCAGAGGTGGGGAATCAGAGGCAGGGAATCAGATGTGCGGAATCAGAGATGGGGAATCAGAGGCAGGGAATCAGAATCAGAAGCGGGGAATCAGAGGCCGGGAATCAGAGGCCGGGAATCAGATGCCGGGAATAAGAGGCCGGGAAGCAGAGGTGGGGAATCAGAGTCCGGGAATCAGAGATGGGGATTCAGAGGCGGGGAATGAGATATGGGGAATCAGAGGCGGGGAATCAGAGGCGGGGAAACAGAGGTGGGGAATCAGATATGGGGAATCAGATATGGGGAATCAAAGGCGGTGAATCAGAGGATGGGGAATCAGAGGCGGGGATACAGAGGCGAGGAATCAGATATGGGGAATCAGAGGTGGGGAATCAGAGGTTGGGAATCAGAGGCAGGGAATCAGAGGCAGGGTAACAGAGGCGGGGAATCAGATATGTGGAATCAGAGGTGGCGAATCAAAGGCGGTGTATCAGATATGGGGAATCAGAGGCGGGGAATCAGAGGCAGGGAATCAAACACGGGGAATCAGAGGCGGGGAATCAGAGCTGGTGAATCAGAGGCGGGGAATCAGAGTTGGGGAATCAGAGGCGGGGAATCAGAGGCAGGGAATCAGAGGCGGAGTATCAGAGGTTGGGAATCAGAGGCAGGGAATCAGAGGCAGGGATTCAGAGGCAGGGAATCAGAGGCGGGGAATCAGAGGTGGGGAATCAGAGGTTGGGAATCAGAGGCAGGGAATCAGAGGCGGGGAATCAGAGGCATGGAATCAGATGTGCGGAATCAGAGATGGGGAATCAGAGGCAGGGAATCAGAGGCGGGGAATCAGAGGCGTGGAATAAGAGTCCGGGAATCAGAGGCCGGGAATGAGAGGCCGGGAATGAGAGGCCGGGAATCAGAGGCCGGGAATCAGAGGTTGGGAATCATAGGCCGGGAATCAGAGATGTGGAATCAGATGCGGGGATTCAGAGGTTGTAAATCAGAGATGGGGAATCAGAGGCGGGGAATCAGAGGCGGGGAAACAGAGGTGGGGAGTCAGATATGGGGAATCAGAGGTGGGGAATAAGAGGCGGAGAATCAGAGGCAGGGAATCAGAGGCGGGGAATCAGAGGCCGGGAATCAGAAGCCAGGTGTCAGAGGCCGGGAATCAGAGATGGGGATTTAGAGGCGGGGAATGAGATACTGGGAATCAGAGGCGGGGAATCAGAGGCGGGGAAACAGAGGTGGGGAATCAGATATGGGGAATCAGAGTTGGCGAATCAAAGGCGGTGAATCAGAGATGGGGATTCAGAGGCGGGGAATCAGAGGCAGGGAATCAAACACGGGGTATCAGAGGCGGGGAATCAGAGCTGGGGAATCAAAGGCGGGGAATCAGATATGGGGAAACAGAGGTGGGGAATCAGAGGCGGGGAAACAGAGGCGGGGAATCAGATATGGGGAATCAGAGGTGGGGAATCAGAGGTTGGTAATCAGAGGCAGGGAATCAGAGGCGGGGAAACAGAGGCGGGGAATCAGATATGGGGAATCAGAGGTGGCGAATCAAAGGCGGTGTATCAGAGATGGGGAATCAGAGGCGGGGAATCAGAGGCAGGCAATCAAACACGGGGAATCAGAGGCGGGGAATCAGAGCTGGGGAATCAGAGGCGGGGAATCAGAGTTGGGGAATCAGAGGCGGGGAATCAGAGGCAGGGAATCAGAGGCGGAGAATCAGAGGTTGTGAATCAGAGGCAGGGAAACAGAGGCGGGGAATCAGATATGGGGAATCAGAGGTGGGGAATCAGAGGTTGGTAATCAGAGGCAGGGAATCAGAGGCGGGGAAACAGAGGTGGGGAATTAGATATGGGGAAACAGAGGTGGGAATCAGAGGCGGGGAAACAGAGGCGGGGAATCAGATTTGGGGAATCAGAGGTGGGGAATCAGAGGCAGGGAATCAGATGTGCGGAATCAGAGATGGGGAATCAGAGGCAGGGAATCAGAATCAGAAGCGGGGAATCAGAGGCCGGGAATCAGAGGCCGGGAATCAGATGCCGGGAATAAGAGGCCGGGAAGCAGAGGTGGGGAATCAGAGTCCGGGAATCAGAGATGGGGATTCAGAGGCGGGGAATGAGATATGGGGAATCAGAGGCGGGGAATCAGAGGCGGGGAAACAGAGGTGGGGAATCAGATATGGGGAATCAGATATGGGGAATCAAAGGCGGTGAATCAGAGGATGGGGAATCAGAGGCGGGGATACAGAGGCGAGGAATCAGATATGGGGAATCAGAGGTGGGGAATCAGAGGTTGGGAATCAGAGGCAGGGAATCAGAGGCAGGGTAACAGAGGCGGGGAATCAGATATGTGGAATCAGAGGTGGCGAATCAAAGGCGGTGTATCAGAGATGGGGAATCAGAGGCGGGGAATCAGAGGCAGGGAATCAAACACGGGGAATCAGAGACGGGGAATCAGAGCTGGTGAATCAGAGGCGGGGAATCAGAGTTGGGGAATCAGAGGCGGGGAATCAGAGGCAGGGAATCAGAGGCGGAGTATCAGAGGTTATGAATCAGAGGCAGGGAATCAGAGGCAGGGATTCAGAGGCAGGGAATCAGAGGCGGGGAATCAGAGGTGGGGAATCAGAGGTTGGGAATCAGAGGCAGGGAATCAGAGGCGGGGAATCAGAGGCATGGAATCAGATGTGCGGAATCAGAGATGGGGAATCAGAGGCAGGGAATCAGAGGCGGGGAATCAGAGGCGTGGAATAAGAGTCCGGGAATCAGAGGCCGGGAATGAGAGGCCGGGAATGAGAGGCCGGGAATCAGAGGCCGGGAATCAGAGGTTGGGAATCATAGGCCGGGAATCAGAGATGCGGAATCAGATGCGGGGATTCAGAGGTTGTAAATCAGAGATGGGGAATCAGAGGCGGTGAATCAGAGGCGGGGAAACAGAGGTGGGGAATCAGATATGGGGAATCAGATATGGGGAATCAAAGGCGGTGAATCAGAGATGGGGAATCAGAGGCGGGGAATCAGAGGCGGGTAATCAGAGCTGGGGAATCAGAGGCGGGGAATCAGAGTTGGGGAAACAGATGCGGGGAATCAGATATGGGGAAACAGAGGTGGGGAATCAGAGGCGGGGAAACAGAGGCGGGGAATCAGATATGGGGAATCAGAGGTGGGGAATCAGAGGTTGGGAATCAGAGGCAGGGATTCAGAGGCGGGGAAACAGAGGCGGGGAATCAGATATGGGGAATCAGATGTGGCGAATCAAAGGCGGTGAATCAGAGGCAGGGAATCAAACACGGGGAATCAGAGGCGGGGAATCAGAGTTGGGGAATCAGAGGCGGGGAATCAGATATGGGGAAACAGAGGCGGGGAATCAGAGGCGGGGAAACAGAGGTGGGGAATCAGATATGGGGAATCAGAGGTGGGGAATCAGAGTTTGGGAATCAGAGGCAGGGAATCAGAGGCGGGGAATCAGAAGCGGGGAATCAGAGGCAGGGAATCAGATGTGCGAAATCAAAGATGGAGAATCAGAGGCAGGGAATCAGAGGCGGGGAATCAGAGGCGGGGAATCAGAGTCCGGGAATCAGAGGCCGGGAATGAGAGGCCGGGAATCAGAAGCCGGTAATCAGAGGCCGGGAATCAGAGGTGGGGAATCAGATGCAGGGAATCAGAGATGGGGAATCAGAGGCGGGGAATCAGCGGTGGTGAAGCAGACGCGGGGATTCAGAGGTTGTAAATCAGAGATGGGGAATCAGAGGAGGGGAATCAGAGGCGGGGAAACAGAGTTGGGGAATCAGATATGGGGAATCAGAGGTGGGGAATAAGAGGCTGAGAATCAGAAGCAGGGAATCAGAGGCGGGGAATCAGAGGCCGGGAATCAGAAGCCAGGAATCAGAGGCCGGGAATCAGAGGTGGGGAATCAGAGGCCGGGAATCAGAGATGGGGAATGAGAGGTGGTGAATCAGAGATGGGGAGTCAGAGGAAGGGAATCAGAGGCGGGGAATCAGACGCGGGGAATCAGTGGCCGGGAATCAGAGCTGGGGAATCAGAGGCGGGGAATCAGACGCGGGGAATCAGTGGCCTGGAATCAGAGCTGGGGAATCAGAGGCGGGGAATCAGAGATGGGGAATCGGAGGCGGGGAATCAGAGATGGCAAATCAGAGATGGGGAATCAGAGGCGGTGAAACAGAGGCGGGGAGTCAGATTTGGGGAATCAGAGGTGGGGAATCAGAGGTGGTGAAATGAGAGATGGGGAATCAGAGGCGGGTAATCAGAGGCAGGGAATCAGACGCGGGGAATCAGAGGCTGGGAATCAGAGGCTGGGAATCAGAGCTGGGGAATAAGAGGTTGGGAATCAGAGGCCTGGAATCAGAGGCGGGCAATCAGAGGCAGGGAATCAGATGCGGGGTATCAGAGTTGGGGAATCAGAGGCGGGGAATCAGATATGTGGAAACAGAGGTGGGGAATCAGAGGCGGGGAAACAGAGGCGGGGAATCAGATATGGGGAATCAGAGGTGGGGAATCAGAGGTTGGGAATCAGATGCGGGGAATCAGAGGCGGGAAATCATAGGCAGGGAATCGGATGTGCGGAATCAGAGATGGGGAATCAGAGGCCGGGAATCATAGCTGGCGAATCAGAGGCGGGGATTCAGAGGTGGGCAATCAGAGGCGGGGAATCAGATATGGGGAATCAGAGGCGGGGAATCAGAGGTGGGGAAATAGAGGCGGGGAATCAGATATGGGGAATCAGAGGTGGGGAATCAGGGGCAGGGAATAAGTGGCAGGGAATCAGAGGCGGGGAATCAGAGGCGGGGAATCAGAGGCAGGGAATCAGACACGGGGAATCAGAGGCGGGGAATCAGAGATGGGGAATCAGAGGCGGGGAATCAGAGGCAGGGAATCGGACGCCGGGAATCAGAGGCGGGGAATCAGAGCTGGGGAATCAGAGGCGGGGAATCAGAGTTGGGGAATCAGAGGCGGGGTATCAGAAATGGGGAAATAGAGGCGGGGAATCAGATATGGGGAATCAGAGGCGGGGAATCAGATATGGGGAATCAGAGGCTGGGAATCAGAGGGGGGGAAACAGAGGCGGGGAATAAGATATGGGGAATCAGAGGTGGGGAATCAGGGGCGGGGAATCAGTGGCAGGGAATCAGAGGCAGGGAATCAGAGTCGGGGAATCAGAGGCAGGGAATCAGATACGGGGAATCAGAGGTGGGGAATTAGAGGTGGTGAATCAGAGATGGGGAATTACAGGCGGGGAATCAGAGGCAGGGAATAGAACGCGGGGAATCAGAGGCGGGGAATCAGAGCTGGGGAATCAGAGGCGGGGAATCATAGTTGGGAATTAGAGGCGGGGAATCAGATATGGGGAAACACAGGCGGGGAATCAGAGGCAGGGAAACAGAGGCGGGGAATCAGATATGGGGAATCAGATGCGGGGAATCAGAGGCGGGGAATCAGAGCTGGGGAATCATAGGCGGGGAATCAGAGTTGGGGCATCAGAGGTGGGGAAACAGAGGCGGGGAATCAGAGGCGGGGAAACAGAGGCGGGGAATCAGATATGGGGAATCAGAGGTTGGGAATCAGAGGCAGGGAATCAGATGTGCGGAATCAGAGATGGGGAATCAGAGGCAGGGAATCAGAATCAGAAGAGGGGAATCAGAGGCCGGGAATCAGACGCCGGGAATCAGATGCCGGGAATAAGAGGCCGGGAATCAGAGGTGGGGAATCAGAGTCAGGGAATCAGAGATGGGGATTCAGAGGCGGGGAATGAGATATAGGGAATCAGACGCGGGGAATCAGAGGTGGGGAAACAGAGGTGGGGAATCAGATATGGGGAATCAGAGGTGGCGAATCAAAGGCGGTGAATCAGAGATGGGGAATCAGAGGCGAGGTATCAGAGGCAGGGAATCAAACACGGGGAATCAGAGGCGGGGAATCAGAGCTGGGGAATCAGAGGCGGGGACTCAGAGTTGGGGAATCAGAGGCGGGGAATCAGATATGGGGAAACAAAGGTGGGGAAACAGAGGCGGGGAAACAGAGGCGGGGAATCAGATATGGGGAATCAGAGGAGGGGAATCAGAGGTTGGGAATCAGAGGCAGGGAATCAGAGGCGGGGAAACAGAGGCGGGGTATCAGATATGGGGAATCAGAGGTGGCGAATCAAAGGCGGTGTATCAGAGATAGGGAATCAGAGGCGGGGAATCAGAGGCAGGGAATCAAACACGGGGAATCAGAGGCGGGGAATCAGAGCTGGGGAATCAGAGGCGGGGAATCAGAGTTGGGGAATCAGAGGCGGGGAATCAGAGGCGGGGAAACAGAGGCGGGGAATCAGATATGGGGAATCAGAGGTGGGGAATCAGAGGTTGGGAATCAGAGGCAGGGAATCAGAGGCGGGGAATCAGAGGCGGGGAATCAGAGGCAGGGAATCAGAGGCGGAGAATCAGAGGTTGGGAATCAGAGGCAGGGAATCAGAGGCAGGGAATCAAAGACAGGGAATCAGAGGCGGGGAATCAGAGGCGGAGAATCAGAGGCCGGGAATCAGAGGCGGGGAATCAGAGTTGGGGCATCAGTGGTGGGGAATTAGATATGGGGAAACAGAGGCGGGGAATCAGAGGTGGGGAAACAGAGCGGGGAATCAGATATGGGGAATCAGAGGTGGGGAATCAGAGGCAGGGAATCAGATGTGCGGAATCAGAGATGGGGAATCAGAGGCAGGGAATCAGAATCAGAAGCGGGGAATCAGAGGCCGGGAATCAGAGGCCGGGAATCAGATTCCGGGAATAAGAGGCCGGGAAGCAGAGGTGGGGAATCAGAGTCCGGGAATCAGAGATGGGGATTCAGAGGCGGGGAATCAGAGGCGGGGAAACAGAGGTTGGGAATCAGATATGGGGAATCAGTGGTGGCGAATCAAAGGCGGTAAATCAGAGATGGGGAATCAGAGGCGGGGAATCAGAGGCAGGGAATCAAACACGGGGAATCAGAGGCGGGGAATCAGAGCTGGGGAATCAGAGGCGGGGAATCAGAGTTGGGGAATCAGAGTCGGGGAATCAGATATGGGGAAACAGAGGTGGGGAATCAGAGGCGGGGATACAGAGGCGGGGAATCAGATATGGGGAATCAGAGGTGGGGAATCAGAGGTTGGGAATCAGAGGCAGGGAATCAGAGGCGGGGAAACAGAGGTTGGGAATCAGAGGCAGGGAATCAGAGGCGGGGAAACAGAGGCAGGGGAATCAGATATGGGGAATCAGAGGTGGCGAATCAAAGGCGGTGAATCAGAGATGGGGAATCAGAGGCGGTGAATCAGAGGCAGGGAATCAGAGGCGGGGAATCAGAGTCCGGGAATCAGAGATGGGGATTCAGAGGTGGGGAATGAGATATGGGGAATCAGAGGCGGGGAATCAGAGGCGGGGAAACAGAGGTGGGGACTCAGATATGGGGAATCAGATATGGGGAATCAAAGGCGGTTAATCAGAGATGGGGAATCAGAGGCGGGGAATCAGAGACGGGGAATCAGAGGCAGGGAATCAAACACGGGGAATCAGAGGCAGGGAATCAGAGATGGGGATTCAGAGGCGGGGAATCAGAGGCGGGGAAACAGAGGTTGGGAATCAGATATGGGGAATCAGTGGTGGCGAATCAAAGGCGGTAAATCAGAGATGGGGAATCAGAGGCGGGGAATCAGAGGCAGGGAATCAAACACGGGGAATCAGAGGCGGGGAATCAGAGCTGGGGAATCATAGGCGGGGAATCAGAGTTGGGGAATCAGAGTCGGGGAATCAGATATGGGGAAACAGAGGTGGGGAATCAGAGGCGGGGATACAGAGGCGGGGAATCAGATATGGGGAATCAGAGGTGGGGAATCAGAGGTTGGGAATCAGAGGCAGGGAATCAGAGGCGGGGAAACAGAGTTTGGGAATCAGAGGCAGGGAATCAGAGGCGGGGAAACAGAGGCAGGGGAATCAGATATGGGGAATCAGAGGTGGCGAATCAAAGGCGGTGAATCAGAGATGGGGAATCAGAGGCGGTGAATCAGAGGCAGGGAATCAGAGGCGGGGAATCAGAGGCGGGGAATCAGAGGCAGGGAATCAGATGTGCGAAATCAAAGATGGAGAATCAGAGGCAGGGAATCAGAGGCGGGGAATCAGAGGCGGGGAATCAGAGTCCGGGAATCAGAGGCCGGGAATGAGAGGCCGGGAATCAGAAGCCGGTAATCAGAGGCCGGGAATCAGAGGTGGGGAATCAGATGCAGGGAATCAGAGATGGGGAATCAGAGGCGGGGAATCAGCGGTGGTGAAGCAGACGCGGGGATTCAGAGGTTGTAAATCAGAGATGGGGAATCAGAGGAGGGGAATCAGAGGCGGGGAAACAGAGTTGGGGAATCAGATATGGGGAATCAGAGGTGGGGAATAAGAGGCTGAGAATCAGAAGCAGGGAATCAGAGGCGGGGAATCAGAGGCCGGGAATCAGAAGCCAGGAATCAGAGGCCGGGAATCAGAGGTGGGGAATCAGAGGCCGGGAATCAGAGATGGGGAATGAGAGGTGGTGAATCAGAGATGGGGAGTCAGAGGAAGGGAATCAGAGGCGGGGAATCAGACGCGGGGAATCAGTGGCCGGGAATCAGAGCTGGGGAATCAGAGGCGGGGAATCAGACGCGGGGAATCAGTGGCCTGGAATCAGAGCTGGGGAATCAGAGGCGGGGAATCAGAGATGGGGAATCGGAGGCGGGGAATCAGAGATGGCAAATCAGAGATGGGGAATCAGAGGCGGTGAAACAGAGGCGGGGAGTCAGATTTGGGGAATCAGAGGTTGGGAATCAGAGGTGGTGAAATGAGAGATGGGGAATCAGAGGCGGGTAATCAGAGGCAGGGAATCAGACGCGGGGAATCAGAGGCTGGGAATCGGAGGCTGGGAATCAGAGCTGGGGAATCAGAGGTTGGGAATCAGAGGCCTGGAATCAGAGGCGGGCAATCAGAGGCAGGGAATCAGATGCGGGGAATCAGAGTTGGGGAATCAGAGGCGGGGAATCAGATATGTGGAAACAGAGGTGGGGAATCAGAGGCGGGGAAACAGAGGCGGGGAATCAGATATGGGGAATCAGAGGTGGGGAATCAGAGGTTGGGAATCAGATGCGGGGAATCAGAGGCGGGAAATCATAGGCAGGGAATCGGATGTGCGGAATCAGAGATGGGGAATCAGAGGCCGGGAATCATAGCTGGCGAATCAGAGGCGGGGATTCAGAGGTGGGCAATCAGAGGCGGGGAATCAGATATGGGGAATCAGAGGCGGGGAATCAGAGGCGGGGAAACAGAGGCAGGGAATCAGATATGGGGAATCAGAGGTGGGGAATCAGGGGCAGGGAATAAGTGGCAGGGAATCAGAGGCGGGGAATCAGAGGCGGGGAATCAGAGGCAGGGAATCAGACACGGGGAATCAGAGGCGGGGAATCAGAGATGGGGAATCAGAGGCGGGGAATCAGAGGCAGGGAATCGGACGCCGGGAATCAGAGGCGGGGAATCAGAGCTGGGGAATCAGAGGCGGGGAATCAGAGTTGGGGAATCAGAGGCGGGGTATCAGAAATGGGGAAATAGAGGCGGGGAATCAGATATGGGGAATCAGAGGCGGGGAATCAGATATGGGGAATCAGAGGCTGGGAATCAGAGGGGGGGAAACAGAGGCGGGGAATAAGATATGGGGAATCAGAGGTGGGGAATCAGGGGCGGGGAATCAGTGGCAGGGAATCAGAGGCAGGGAATCAGAGTCGGGGAATCAGAGGCAGGGAATCAGATACGGGGAATCAGAGGTGGGGAATTAGAGGTGGTGAATCAGAGATGGGGAATTACAGGCGGGGAATCAGAGGCAGGGAATAGAACGCGGGGAATCAGAGGCGGGGAATCAGAGCTGGGGAATCAGATGCGGGGAATCATAGTTGGGAATTAGAGGCGGGGAATCAGATATGGGGAAACACAGGCGGGGAATCAGAGGCAGGGAAACAGAGGCGGGGAATCAGATATGGGGAATCAGATGCGGGGAATCAGAGGCGGGGAATCAGAGCTGGGGAATCATAGGCGGGGAATCAGAGTTGGGGCATCAGAGGTGGGGAAACAGAGGCGGGGAATCAGAGGCGGGGAAACAGAGGCGGGGAATCAGATATGGGGAATCAGAGGTTGGGAATCAGAGGCAGGGAATCAGATGTGCGGAATCAGAGATGGGGAATCAGAGGCAGGGAATCAGAATCAGAAGAGGGGAATCAGAGGCCGGGAATCAGACGCCGGGAATCAGATGCCGGGAATAAGAGGCCGGGAATCAGAGGTGGGGAATCAGAGTCAGGGAATCAGAGATGGGGATTCAGAGGCGGGGAATGAGATATAGGGAATCAGACGCGGGGAATCAGAGGTGGGGAAACAGAGGTGGGGAATCAGATATGGGGAATCAGAGGTGGCGAATCAAAGGCGGTGAATCAGAGATGGGGAATCAGAGGCGAGGAATCAGAGGCAGGGAATCAAACACGGGGAATCAGAGGCGGGGAATCAGAGCTGGGGAATCAGAGGCGGGGACTCAGAGTTGGGGAATCAGAGGCGGGGAATCAGATATGGGGAAACAAAGGTGGGGAAACAGAGGCGGGGAAACAGAGGCGGGGAATCAGATATGGGGAATCAGAGGAGGGGAATCAGAGGTTGGGAATCAGAGGCAGGGAATCAGAGGCGGGGAAACAAAGGCGGGGTATCAGATATGGGGAATCAGAGGTGGCGAATCAAAGGCGGTGTATCAGAGATAGGGAATCAGAGGCGGGGAATCAGAGGCAGGGAATCAAACACGGGGAATCAGAGGCGGGGAATCAGAGCTGGGGAATCAGAGGCGGGGAATCAGAGTTGGGGAATCAGAGGCGGGGAATCAGAGGCGGGGAAACAGAGGCGGGGAATCAGATATGGGGAATCAGAGGTGGGGAATCAGAGGTTGGGAATCAGAGGCAGGGAATCAGAGGCGGGGAATCAGAGGCGGGGAATCAGAGGCAGGGAATCAGAGGCGGAGAATCAGAGGTTGGGAATCAGAGGCAGGGAATCAGAGGCAGGGAATCAAAGACAGGGAATCAGAGGCGGGGAATCAGAGGCGGAGAATCAGAGGCCGGGAATCAGAGGCGGGGAATCAGAGTTGGGGCATCAGTGGTGGGGAATTAGATATGGGGAAACAGAGGCGGGGAATCAGAGGTGGGGAAACAGAGCGGGGAATCAGATATGGGGAATCAGAGGTGGGGAATCAGAGGCAGGGAATCAGATGTGCGGAATCAGAGATGGGGAATCAGAGGCAGGGAATCAGAATCAGAAGCGGGGAATCAGAGGCCGGGAATCAGAGGCCGGGAATCAGATTCCGGGAATAAGAGGCCGGGAAGCAGAGGTGGGGAATCAGAGTCCGGGAATCAGAGATGGGGATTCAGAGGCGGGGAATCAGAGGCGGGGAAACAGAGGTTGGGAATCAGATATGGGGAATCAGTGGTGGCGAATCAAAGGCGGTAAATCAGAGATGGGGAATCAGAGGCGGGGAATCAGAGGCAGGGAATCAAACACGGGGAATCAGAGGCGGGGAGTCAGAGCTGGGGAATCAGAGGCGGGGAATCAGAGTTGGGGAATCAGAGTCGGGGAATCAGATATGGGGAAACAGAGGTGGGGAATCAGAGGCGGGGATACAGAGGCGGGGAATCAGATATGGGGAATCAGAGGTGGGGAATCAGAGGTTGGGAATCAGAGGCAGGGAATCAGAGGCGGGGAAACAGAGGTTGGGAATCAGAGGCAGGGAATCAGAGGCGGGGAAACAGAGGCAGGGGAATCAGATATGGGGAATCAGAGGTGGCGAATCAAAGGCGGTGAATCAGAGATGGGGAATCAGAGGCGGTGAATCAGAGGCAGGGAATCAGAGGCGGGGAATCAGAGTCCGGGAATCAGAGATGGGGATTCAGAGGTGGGGAATGAGATATGGGGAATCAGAGGCGGGGAATCAGAGGCGGGGAAACAGAGGTGGGGACTCAGATATGGGGAATCAGATATGGGGAATCAAAGGCGGTTAATCAGAGATGGGGAATCAGAGGCGGGGAATCAGAGACGGGGAATCAGAGGCAGGGAATCAAACACGGGGAATCAGAGGCAGGGAATCAGAGATGGGGATTCAGAGGCGGGGAATCAGAGGCGGGGAAACAGAGGTTGGGAATCAGATATGGGGAATCAGTGGTGGCGAATCAAAGGCGGTAAATCAGAGATGGGGAATCAGAGGCGGGGAATCAGAGGCAGGGAATCAAACACGGGGAATCAGAGGCGGGGAATCAGAGCTGGGGAATCATAGGCGGGGAATCAGAGTTGGGGAATCAGAGTCGGGGAATCAGATATGGGGAAACAGAGGTGGGGAATCAGAGGCGGGGATACAGAGGCGGGGAATCAGATATGGGGAATCAGAGGTGGGGAATCAGAGGTTGGGAATCGGAGGCAGGGAATCAGAGGAGGGGAAACAGAGTTTGGGAATCAGAGGCAGGGAATCAGAGGCGGGGAAACAGAGGCAGGGGAATCAGATATGGGGAATCAGAGGTGGCGAATCAAAGGCGGTGAATCAGAGATGGGGAATCAGAGGCGGTGAATCAGAGGCAGGGAATCAGAGGCGGGGAATCAGAGGCGGGGAATCAGAGGCAGGGAATCAGATGTGCGAAATCAAAGATGGAGAATCAGAGGCAGGGAATCAGAGGCGGGGAATCAGAGGCGGGGAATCAGAGTCCGGGAATCAGAGGCCGGGAATGAGAGGCCGGGAATCAGAAGCCGGTAATCAGAGGCCGGGAATCAGAGGTGGGGAATCAGATGCAGGGAATCAGAGATGGGGAATCAGAGGCGGGGAATCAGCGGTGGTGAAGCAGACGCGGGGATTCAGAGGTTGTAAATCAGAGATGGGGAATCAGAGGAGGGGAATCAGAGGCGGGGAAACAGAGTTGGGGAATCAGATATGGGGAATCAGAGGTGGGGAATAAGAGGCTGAGAATCAGAAGCAGGGAATCAGAGGCGGGGAATCAGAGGCCGGGAATCAGAAGCCAGGAATCAGAGGCCGGGAATCAGAGGTGGGGAATCAGAGGCCGGGAATCAGAGATGGGGAATGAGAGGTGGTGAATCAGAGATGGGGAGTCAGAGGAAGGGAATCAGAGGCGGGGAATCAGACGCGGGGAATCAGTGGCCGGGAATCAGAGCTGGGGAATCAGAGGCGGGGAATCAGACGCGGGGAATCAGTGGCCTGGAATCAGAGCTGGGGAATCAGAGGCGGGGAATCAGAGATGGGGAATCGGAGGCGGGGAATCAGAGATGGCAAATCAGAGATGGGGAATCAGAGGCGGTGAAACAGAGGCGGGGAGTCAGATTTGGGGAATCAGAGGTGGGGAATCAGAGGTGGTGAAATGAGAGATGGGGAATCAGAGGCGGGTAATCAGAGGCAGGGAATCAGACGCGGGGAATCAGAGGCTGGGAATCAGAGGCTGGGAATCAGAGCTGGGGAATCAGAGGTTGGGAATCAGAGGCCTGGAATCAGAGGCGGGCAATCAGAGGCAGGGAATCAGATGCGGGGAATCAGAGTTGGGGAATCAGAGGCGGGGAATCAGATATGTGGAAACAGAGGTGGGGAATCAGAGGCGGGGAAACAGAGGCGGGGAATCAGATATGGGGAATCAGAGGTGGGGAATCAGAGGTTGGGAATCAGATGCGGGGAATCAGAGGCGGGAAATCATAGGCAGGGAATCGGATGTGCGGAATCAGAGATGGGGAATCAGAGGCCGGGAATCATAGCTGGCGAATCAGAGGCGGGGATTCAGAGGTGGGCAATCAGAGGCGGGGAATCAGATATGGGGAATCAGAGGCGGGGAATCAGAGGCGGGGAAACAGAGGCGGGGAATCAGATATGGGGAATCAGAGGTGGGGAATCAGGGGCAGGGAATAAGTGGCAGGGAATCAGAGGCGGGGAATCAGAGGCGGGGAATCAGAGGCAGGGAATCAGACACGGGGAATCAGAGGCGGGGAATCAGAGATGGGGAATCAGAGGCGGGGAATCAGAGGCAGGGAATCGGACGCCGGGAATCAGAGGCGGGGAATCAGAGCTGGGGAATCAGAGGCGGGGAATCAGAGGCGGGGTATCAGAAATGGGGAAATAGAGGCGGGGAATCAGATATGGGGAATCAGAGGCGGGGAATCAGATATGGGGAATCAGAGGCTGGGAATCAGAGGGGGGGAAACAGAGGCGGGGAATAAGATATGGGGAATCAGAGGTGGGGAATCAGGGGCGGGGAATCAGTGGCAGGGAATCAGAGGCAGGGAATCAGAGTCGGGGAATCAGAGGCAGGGAATCAGATACGGGGAATCAGAGGTGGGGAATTAGAGGTGGTGAATCAGAGATGGGGAATTACAGGCGGGGAATCAGAGGCAGGGAATAGAACGCGGGGAATCAGAGGCGGGGAATCAGAGCTGGGGAATCAGAGGCGGGGAATCATAGTTGGGAATTAGAGGCGGGGAATCAGATATGGGGAAACACAGGCGGGGAATCAGAGGCAGGGAAACAGAGGCGGGGAATCAGATATGGGGAATCAGATGCGGGGAATCAGAGGCGGGGAATCAGAGCTGGGGAATCATAGGCGGGGAATCAGAGTTGGGGCATCAGAGGTGGGGAAACAGAGGCGGGGAATCAGAGGCGGGGAAACAGAGGCGGGGAATCAGATATGGGGAATCAGAGGTTGGGAATCAGAGGCAGGGAATCAGATGTGCGGAATCAGAGATGGGGAATCAGAGGCAGGGAATCAGAATCAGAAGAGGGGAATCAGAGGCCGGGAATCAGACGCCGGGAATCAGATGCCGGGAATAAGAGGCCGGGAATCAGAGGTGGGGAATCAGAGTCAGGGAATCAGAGATGGGGATTCAGAGGCGGGGAATGAGATATAGGGAATCAGACGCGGGGAATCAGAGGTGGGGAAACAGAGGTGGGGAATCAGATATGGGGAATCAGAGGTGGCGAATCAAAGGCGGTGAATCAGAGATGGGGAATCAGAGGCGAGGAATCAGAGGCAGGGAATCAAACACGGGGAATCAGAGGCGGGGAATCAGAGCTGGGGAATCAGAGGCGGGGACTCAGAGTTGGGGAATCAGAGGCGGGGAATCAGATATGGGGAAACAAAGGTGGGGAAACAGAGGCGGGGAAACAGAGGCGGGGAATCAGATATGGGGAATCAGAGGAGGGGAATCAGAGGTTGGGAATCAGAGGCAGGGAATCAGAGGCGGGGAAACAAAGGCGGGGTATCAGATATGGGGAATCAGAGGTGGCGAATCAAAGGCGGTGTATCAGAGATAGGGAATCAGAGGCGGGGAATCAGAGGCAGGGAATCAAACACGGGGAATCAGAGGCGGGGAATCAGAGCTGGGGAATCAGAGGCGGGGAATCAGAGTTGGGGAATCAGAGGCGGGGAATCAGAGGCGGGGAAACAGAGGCGGGGAATCAGATATGGGGAATCAGAGGTGGGGAATCAGAGGTTGGGAATCAGAGGCAGGGAATCAGAGGCGGGGAATCAGAGGCGGGGAATCAGAGGCAGGGAATCAGAGGCGGAGAATCAGAGGTTGGGAATCAGAGGCAGGGAATCAGAGGCAGGGAATCAAAGACAGGGAATCAGAGGCGGGGAATCAGAGGCGGAGAATCAGAGGCCGGGAATCAGAGGCGGGGAATCAGAGTTGGGGCATCAGTGGTGGGGAATTAGATATGGGGAAACAGAGGCGGGGAATCAGAGGTGGGGAAACAGAGCGGGGAATCAGATATGGGGAATCAGAGGTGGGGAATCAGAGGCAGGGAATCAGATGTGCGGAATCAGAGATGGGGAATCAGAGGCAGGGAATCAGAATCAGAAGCGGGGAATCAGAGGCCGGGAATCAGAGGCCGGGAATCAGATTCCGGGAATAAGAGGCCGGGAAGCAGAGGTGGGGAATCAGAGTCCGGGAATCAGAGATGGGGATTCAGAGGCGGGGAATCAGAGGCGGGGAAACAGAGGTTGGGAATCAGATATGGGGAATCAGTGGTGGCGAATCAAAGGCGGTAAATCAGAGATGGGGAATCAGAGGCGGGGAATCAGAGGCAGGGAATCAAACACGGGGAATCAGAGGCGGGGAATCAGAGCTGGGGAATCAGAGGCGGGGAATCAGAGTTGGGGAATCAGAGTCGGGGAATCAGATATGGGGAAACAGAGGTGGGGAATCAGAGGCGGGGATACAGAGGCGGGGAATCAGATATGGGGAATCAGAGGTGGGGAATCAGAGGTTGGGAATCAGAGGCAGGGAATCAGAGGCGGGGAAACAGAGGTTGGGAATCAGAGGCAGGGAATCAGAGGCGGGGAAACAGAGGCAGGGGAATCAGATATGGGGAATCAGAGGTGGCGAATCAAAGGCGGTGAATCAGAGATGGGGAATCAGAGGCGGTGAATCAGAGGCAGGGAATCAGAGGCGGGGAATCAGAGTCCGGGAATCAGAGATGGGGATTCAGAGGTGGGGAATGAGATATGGGGAATCAGAGGCGGGGAATCAGAGGTGGGGAAACAGAGGTGGGGACTCAGATATGGGGAATCAGATATGGGGAATCAAAGGCGGTTAATCAGAGATGGGGAATCAGAGGCGGGGAATCAGAGACGGGGAATCAGAGGCAGGGAATCAAACACGGGGAATCAGAGGCAGGGAATCAGAATCAGAAGCGGGGAATCAGAGGCCGGGAATCAGAGGCCGGGAATCAGATGCCGGGAATAAGAGGCCGGGAAGCAGAGGTGGGGAATCAGAGTCCGGGAATCAGAGATGGGGATTCAGAGGCGGGGAATCAGAGGCGGGGAAACAGAGGTTGGGAATCAGATATGGGGAATCAGTGGTGGCGAATCAAAGGCGGTAAATCAGAGATGGGGAATCAGAGGCGGGGAATCAGAGGCAGGGAATCAAACACGGGGAATCAGAGGCGGGGAATCAGAGCTGGGGAATCAGAGGCGGGGAATCAGAGTTGGGGAATCAGAGTCGGGGAATCAGATATGGGGAAACAGAGGTGGGGAATCAGAGGCGGGGATACAGAGGCGGGGAATCAGATATGGGGAATCAGAGGTGGGGAATCAGAGGTTGGGAATCAGAGGCAGGGAATCAGAGGCGGGGAAACAGAGGTTGGGAATCAGAGGCAGGGAATCAGAGGCGGGGAATCAGAGGTGGCGAATCAAAGGCGGTGAATCAGAGATGGGGAATCAGAGGCGGTGAATCAGAGGCAGGGAATCAAACACGGGGAATCAGAGGCGGGGAATCAGACCTGGGGAATCAGAGGCGGGGAATCAGAGTTGGGGAATCAGAGGCGGGGAATCAGAGGCGGGGAAACAGAGGCGGGGAATCAGATATGGGGAATCAGAGGTGGGGAATCAGAGGTTGGGAATCAGAGGCAGGGAATCAGAGGCGGGGAATCAGAGGCGGCGAATCAGAGGCATGGAATCAGATGTGCGGAATCAGAGATGGGGAATCAGAGGCAGGGAATCAGAGGCGGGGAATCAGAGGCGTGGAATCAGAGGCCGGGAATCAGAGGCCGGGAATGAGAGGCCGGGAATGAGAGGCCGGGAATCAGAGGCCGGGAATCAGAGGTGGGGAATCAGAGGCCGGGAATCAGAGATGGGGAATCAGAGGCGGGGAATAAGCGGTGGTGAATCAGACGCGGGGATTCAGAGGTTGTAAATCAGAGATGGGGAATCAGAGGCGGGGAATCAGAGGCGGGGAAACAGAGGTGGGGAGTCAGATATGGGGAATCAGAGGTGGGGAATAAGAGGCGGAGAATCAGAGGCAGGGAATCAGAGGCGGGGAATCAGAGGCCGGGAATCAGAAGCCAGGTGTCAGAGGCCGGGAATCAGAGATGGGGATTCAGAGGCGGGGAATGAGATACTGGGAATCAGAGGCGGGGAATCAGAGGCGGGGAAACAGAGGTGGGGAATCAGATATGGGGAATCAGAGTTGGCGAATCAAAGGCGGTGAATCAGAGATGGGGAATCAGAGGCGGGGAATCAGAGGCGGAGAATCAGAGGCGGGGAATCAGAGGCAGGGAATCAGATGTGCGAAATCAAAGATGGAGAATCAGAGGCAGGGAATCAGAGGCGGGGAATCAGAGGCGGGGAATCAGAGTCCGGGAATCAGAGGCCGGGAATGAGAGGCCGGGAATCAGAAGCCGGTAATCAGAGGCCGGGAATCAGAGGTGGGGAATCAGATGCAGGGAATCAGAGATGGGGAATCAGAGGCGGGGAATCAGCGGTGGTGAAGCAGACGCGGGGATTCAGAGGTTGTAAATCAGAGATGGGGAATCAGAGGAGGGGAATCAGAGGCGGGGAAACAGAGTTGGGGAATCAGATATGGGGAATCAGAGGTGGGGAACAAGAGGCTGAGAATCAGAAGCAGGGAATCAGAGGCGGGGAATCAGAGGCCGGGAATCAGAAGCCAGGAATCAGAGGCCGGGAATCAGAGGTGGGGAATCAGAGGCCGGGAATCAGAGATGGGGAATGAGAGGTGGTGAATCAGAGATGGGGAGTCAGAGGAAGGGAATCAGAGGCGGGGAATCAGACGCGGGGAATCAGTGGCCGGGAATCAGAGCTGGGGAATCAGAGGCGGGGAATCAGACGCGGGGAATCAGTGGCCTGGAATCAGAGCTGGGGAATCAGAGGCGGGGAATCAGAGATGGGGAATCGGAGGCGGGGAATCAGAGATGGCAAATCAGAGATGGGGAATCAGAGGCGGTGAAACAGAGGCGGGGAGTCAGATTTGGGGAATCAGAGGTGGGGAATCAGAGGTGGTGAAATGAGAGATGGGGAATCAGAGGCGGGTAATCAGAGGCAGGGAATCAGACGCGGGGAATCAGAGGCTGGGAATCAGAGGCTGGGAATCAGAGCTGGGGAATCAGAGGTTGGGAATCAGAGGCCTGGAATCAGAGGCGGGCAATCAGAGGCAGGGAATCAGATGCGGGGAATCAGAGTTGGGGAATCAGAGGCGGGGAATCAGATATGTGGAAACAGAGGTGGGGAATCAGAGGCGGGGAAACAGAGGCGGGGAATCAGATATGGGGAATCAGAGGTGGGGAATCAGAGGTTGGGAATCAGATGCGGGGAATCAGAGGCGGGAAATCATAGGCAGGGAATCGGATGTGCGGAATCAGAGATGGGGAATCAGAGGCCGGGAATCATAGCTGGCGAATCAGAGGCTGGGATTCAGAGGTGGGCAATCAGAGGCGGGGAATCAGATATGGGGAATCAGAGGCGGGGAATCAGAGGCGGGGAAACAGAGGCGGGGAATCAGATATGGGGAATCAGAGGTGGGGAATCAGGGGCAGGGAATAAGTGGCAGGGAATCAGAGGCGGGGAATCAGAGGCGGGGAATCAGAGGCAGGGAATCAGACACGGGGATTCAGAGGCGGGGAATCAGAGATGGGGAATCAGAGGCGGGGAATCAGAGGCAGGGAATCGGACGCCGGGAATCAGAGGCGGGGAATCAGAGCTGGGGAATCAGAGGCGGGGAATCAGAGTTGGGGAATCAGAGGCGGGGTATCAGAAATGGGTAAATAGAGGCGGGGAATCAGATATGGGGAATCAGAGGCGGGGAATCAGATATGGGGAATCAGAGGCTGGGAATCAGAGGGGGGGAAACAGAGGCGGGGAATAAGATATGGGGAATCAGAGGTGGGGAATCAGGGGCGGGGAATCAGTGGCAGGGAATCAGAGGCAGGGAATCAGAGTCGGGGAATCAGAGGCAGGGAATCAGATACGGGGAATCAGAGGTGGGGAATTAGAGGTGGTGAATCAGAGATGGGGAATTACAGGCGGGGAATCAGAGGCAGGGAATAGAACGCGGGGAATCAGAGGCGGGGAATCAGAGCTGGGGAATCAGAGGCGGGGAATCATAGTTGGGAATTAGAGGCGGGGAATCAGATATGGGGAAACACAGGCGGGGAATCAGAGGCAGGGAAACAGAGGCGGGGAATCAGATATGGGGAATCAGATGCGGGGAATCAGAGGCGGGGAATCAGAGCTGGGGAATCATAGGCGGGGAATCAGAGTTGGGGCATCAGAGGTGGGGAAACAGAGGCGGGGAATCAGAGGCGGGGAAACAGAGGCGGGGAAACAGATATGGGGAATCAGAGGTTGGGAATCAGAGGCAGGGAATCAGATGTGCGGAATCAGAGATGGGGAATCAGAGGCAGGGAATCAGAATCAGAAGAGGGGAATCAGAGGCCGGGAATCAGACGACAGGAATCAGATGCCGGGAATAAGAGGCCGGGAATCAGAGGTGGGGAATCAGAGTCAGGGAATCAGAGATGGGGATTCAGAGGCGGGGAATGAGATATTGGGAATCAGACGCGGGGAATCAGAGGTGGGGAAACAGAGGTGGGGAATCAGATATGGGGAATCAGAGGTGGCGAATCAAAGGCGGTGAATCAGAGATGGGGAATCAGAGGCGAGGAATCAGAGGCAGGGAATCAAACACGGGGAATCAGAGGCGGGGAATCAGAGCTGGGGAATCAGAGGCGGGGAATCAGAGTTGGGGAATCAGAGGCGGGGAATCAGATATGGGGAAACAAAGGTGGGGAAACAGAGGCGGGGAAACAGAGGCGGGGAATCAGATGTGGGGAATCAGAGGAGGGGAATCAGAGGTTGGGAATCAGAGGCAGGGAATCAGAGGCGGGGAAACAGAGGCGGGGTATCAGATATGGGGAATCAGAGGTGGCGAATCAAAGGCGGTGTATCAGAGATAGGGAATCAGAGGCGGGAAATCAGAGGCAGGGAATCAAACACGGGGAATCAGAGGCGGGGAATCAGAGCTGGGGAATCAGAGGCGGGGAATCAGAGTTGGGGAATCAGAGGCGGGGAATCAGAGGCGGGGAAACAGAGGCGGGGAATCAGATATGGGGAATCAGAGGTGGGGAATCAGAGGTTGGGAATCAGAGGCAGGGAATCAGAGGCGGGGAATCAGAGGCGGGGAATCAGAGGCAGGGAATCAGAGGCGGAGAATCAGAGGTTGGGAATCAGAGGCAGGGAATCAGAGGCAGGGAATCAAAGACAGGGAATCAGAGGCGGGGAATCAGAGGCGGAGAATCAGAGGCCGGGAATCAGAGGCGGGGAATCAGAGTTGGGGCATCAGTGGTGGGGAATTAGATATGGGGAAACAGAGGCGGGGAATCAGAGGCGGGGAAACAGAGCGGGGAATCAGATATGGGGAATCAGAGGTGGGGAATCAGAGGCAGGGAATCAGATGTGCGGAATCAGAGATGGGGAATCAGAGGCAGGGAATCAGAATCAGAAGCGGGGAAACAGAGGCGGGGAATCAGAGGCGGGGAAACAGAGCGGGGAATCAGATATGGGGAATCAGAGATGGGGAATCAGAGGCGGGGAATAAGCGGTGGTGAATCAGACGCGGGGATTCAGAGGTTGTAAATCAGAGATGGGGAATCAGAGGCGGGGATACAGAGGCGGGGAATCAGATATGGGGAATCAGAGGTGGGGAATCAGAGGTTGGGAATCAGAGGCAGGGAATCAGAGGCGGGGAAACAGAGGTTGGGAATCAGAGGCAGGGAATCAGAGGCGGGGAAACAGAGGCAGGGGAATCAGATATGGGGAATCAGAGGTGGCGAATCAAAGGCGGTGAATCAGAGATGGGGAATCAGAGGCGGTGAATCAGAGGCAGGGAATCAGAGGCGGGGAATCAGAGTCCGGGAATCAGAGATGGGGATTCAGAGGTGGGGAATGAGATATGGGGAATCAGAGGCGGGGAATCAGAGGCGGGGAAACAGAGGTGGGGACTCAGATATGGGGAATCAGATATGGGGAATCAAAGGCGGTTAATCAGAGATGGGGAATCAGAGGCGGGGAATCAGAGACGGGGAATCAGAGGCAGGGAATCAAACACGGGGAATCAGAGGCAGGGAATCAGAATCAGAAGCGGGGAATCAGAGGCCGGGAATCAGAGGCCGGGAATCAGATGCCGGGAATAAGAGGCCGGGAAGCAGAGGTGGGGAATCAGAGTCCGGGAATCAGAGATGGGGATTCAGAGGCGGGGAATCAGAGGCGGGGAAACAGAGGTTGGGAATCAGATATGGGGAATCAGTGGTGGCGAATCAAAGGCGGTAAATCAGAGATGGGGAATCAGAGGCGGGGAATCAGAGGCAGGGAATCAAACACGGGGAATCAGAGGCGGGGAATCAGAGCTGGGGAATCAGAGGCGGGGAATCAGAGTTGGGGAATCAGAGTCGGGGAATCAGATATGGGGAAACAGAGGTGGGGAATCAGAGGCGGGGATACAGAGGCGGGGAATCAGATATGGGGAATCAGAGGTGGGGAATCAGAGGTTGGGAATCAGAGGCAGGGAATCAGAGGCGGGGAAACAGAGGTTGGGAATCAGAGGCAGGGAATCAGAGGCGGGGAAACAGAGGCAGGGGAATCAGATATGGGGAATCAGAGGTGGCGAATCAAAGGCGGTGAATCAGAGATGGGGAATCAGAGGCGGTGAATCAGAGGCAGGGAATCAAACACGGGGAATCAGAGGCGGGGAATCAGACCTGGGGAATCAGAGGCGGGGAATCAGAGTTGGGGAATCAGAGGCGGGGAATCAGAGGCGGGGAAACAGAGGCGGGGAATCAGATATGGGGAATCAGAGGTGGGGAATCAGAGGTTGGGAATCAGAGGCAGGGAATCAGAGGCGGGGAATCAGAGGCGGTGAATCAGAGGCATGGAATCAGATGTGCGGAATCAGAGATGGGGAATCAGAGGCAGGGAATCAGAGGCGGGGAATCAGAGTTGGGGAATCAGAGTCGGGGAATCAGATATGGGGAAACAGAGGTGGGGAATCTGAGGCGGGGATACAGAGGCGGGGAATCAGATATGGGGAATCAGAGGTGGGGAATCAGTGGTTGGGAATCAGAGGCAGGGAATCAGAGGCGGGGAAACAGAGGTTGGGAATCAGAGGTAGGGAATCAGAGGCGGGGAAACAGAGGCAGGGGAATCAGATATGGGGAATCAGAGGTGGCGAATCAAAGGCGGTGAATCAGAGATGGGGAATCAGAGGCGGTGAATCAGAGGCAGGGAATCAGAGGCGGGGAATCAGAGTCCGGGAATCAGAGATGGGGATTCAGAGGTGGGGAATGAGATATGGGGAATCAGAGGCGGGGAATCAGAGGCGGGGAAACAGAGGTGGGGACTCAGATATGGGGAATCAGATATGGGGAATCAAAGGCGGTTAATCAGAGATGGGGAATCAGAGGCGGGGAATCAGAGACGGGGAATCAGAGGCAGGGAATCAAACACGGGGAATCAGAGGCAGGGAATCAGAATCAGAAGCGGGGAATCAGAGGCCGGGAATCAGAGGCCGGGAATCAGATGCCGGGAATAAGAGGCCGGGAAGCAGAGGTGGGGAATCAGAGTCCGGGAATCAGAGATGGGGATTCAGAGGCGGGGAATCAGAGGCGGGGAAACAGAGGTTGGGAATTAGATATGGGGAATCAGTGGTGGCGAATCAAAGGCGGTAAATCAGAGATGGGGAATCAGAGGCGGGGAATCAGAGGCAGGGAATCAAACACGGGGAATCAGAGGCGGGGAATCAGAGCTGGGGAATCAGAGGCGGGGAATCAGAGTTGGGGAATCAGAGTCGGGGAATCAGATATGGGGAAACAGAGGTGGGGAATCAGAGGCGGGGATACAGAGGCGGGGAATCAGATATGGGGAATCAGAGGTGGGGAATCAGAGGGTGGGAATCAGAGGCAGGGAATCAGAGGCGGGGAAACAGAGGTTGGGAATCAGAGGCAGGGAATCAGAGGCGGGGAAACAGAGGCAGGGGAATCAGATATGGGGAATCAGAGGTGGCGAATCAAAGGCGGTGAATCAGAGATGGGGAATCAGAGGCGGTGAATCAGAGGCAGGGAATCAAACACGGGGAATCAGAGGCGGGGAATCAGACCTGGGGAATCAGAGGCGGGGAATCAGAGTTGGGGAATCAGAGGCGGGGAATCAGAGGCGGGGAAACAGAGGCGGGGAATCAGATATGGGGAATCAGAGGTGGGGAATCAGAGGTTGGGAATCAGAGGCAGGGAATCAGAGGCGGGGAATCAGAGGCGGCGAATCAGAGGCATGGAATCAGATGTGCGGAATCAGAGATGGGGAATCAGAGGCAGGGAATCAGAGGCGGGGAATCAGAGGCGTGGAATCAGAGGCCGGGAATCAGAGGCCGGGAATGAGAGGCCGGGAATGAGAGGCCGGGAATCAGAGGCCGGGAATCAGAGGTGGGGAATCAGAGGCCGGGAATCAGAGATGGGGAATCAGAGGCGGGGAATAAGCGGTGGTGAATCAGACGCGGGGATTCAGAGGTTGTAAATCAGAGATGGGGAATCAGAGGCGGGGAATCAGAGGCGGGGAAACAGAGGTGGGGAGTCAGATATGGGGAATCAGAGGTGGGGAATAAGAGGCGGAGAATCAGAGGCAGGGAATCAGAGGCGGGGAATCAGAGGCCGGGAATCAGAAGCCAGGTGTCAGAGGCCGGGAATCAGAGATGGGGATTCAGAGGCGGGGAATGAGATACTGGGAATCAGAGGCGGGGAATCAGAGGCGGGGAAACAGAGGTGGGGAATCAGATATGGGGAATCAGAGTTGGCGAATCAAAGGCGGTGAATCAGAGATGGGGAATCAGAGGCGGGGAATCAGAGGCAGGGAATCAAACACGGGGTATCAGAGGCGGGGAATCAGAGCTGGGGAATCAGAGGCGGGGAATCAGATATGGGG
This sequence comes from Narcine bancroftii, assembly GCF_036971445.1. Taxonomy (NCBI): domain Eukaryota; kingdom Metazoa; phylum Chordata; class Chondrichthyes; order Torpediniformes; family Narcinidae; genus Narcine; species Narcine bancroftii. The sequence continues at coordinate 59,628,957 of NC_091474.1, forward strand.
AAACAGAGGTGGGGAATCAGAGGCGGGGAAACAGAGGCGGGGAATCAGATATGGGGAATCAGAGGTGGGGAATCAGAGGTTGGTAATCAGAGGCAGGGAATCAGAGGCGGGGAAACAGAGGCGGGGAATCAGATATGGGGAATCAGAGGTGGCGAATCAAAGGCGGTGTATCAGAGATGGGGAATCAGAGGCGGGGAATCAGAGGCAGGCAATCAAACACGGGGAATCAGAGGCGGGGAATCAGAGCTGGGGAATCAGAGGCGGGGAATCAGAGTTGGGGAATCAGAGGCGGGGAATCAGAGGCAGGGAATCAGAGGCGGAGAATCAGAGGTTGGGAATCAGAGGCAGAGGCAGGGAATCAGAGGCAGGGAATCAGAGGCGGGGAATCAGAGGTGGGGAATCAGAGGTTGGGAATAAGAGGCAGGGAATCAGAGGCAGGGTATCAGAGGCGGGGAATCAGAGGCATGGAATCAGATGTGCGGAATCAGAGATGGGGAATCAGAGGCAGGGAATCAGAGGCGGGGAATCAGAGGCGTGGAATCAGAGGCCGGGAATCAGAGGCCGGGAATGAGAAGCCGGGAATCAGAGGCCGGGAATCAGAGGCCGGGAATCAGAGGTGGGGAATCAGAGGCCGGGAATCAGAGATGGGGAATCAGAGGCGGGGAATCAGCGGTGGTGAATCAGATGCGGGGATTCAGAGGTTGTAAATCAGAGATGGGGAATCAGAGGCGGGGAATCAGAAGCGGGGAAACAGAGGTGGGGAGTCAGATATGGGGAATCAGAGGTGGGGAATAAGAGGCGAAGAATCAGAGGCAGGGAATCAGATGCCGGGAATAAGAGGCCGGGAATCAGAGGTGGGGAATCAGAGTCCGGGAATCAGAGATGGGGATTCAGAGGCTGGAATGAGATATTGGGAATCAGAGGCGGGGAATCAGAGGCGGGGAAACAAAGGCGGTGAATCAGAGATAGGGAATCAGAGGCGCGGAATCAGAGGCAGGGAATCAAACATGGGGAATCAGAGCTGGGGAATCAGAGTCGGGGAATCAGAGTTGGGGCATCAGAGGTGGGGAATTAGATATGGGGAAACAGAGGTGGGGAATAAGAGGCGGGGAAACAGAGGCGGGCAATCAGATATGGGGAATCAGAGGTGGGGAATCAGAGGCAGGGAATCAGATGTGCGGAATCAGAGGTGGGGAATCAGAGGCGGGGAAACAGAGGTGGGGAGTCAGATATGAGGAATCAGAGGTGGGGAATAAGAGGCGGAGAATCAGAGGCAGGGAATCAGATGCCGGGAATAAGAGGCCGGGAAACAGAGGTGGGGATTCAGAGGCGGGGATTGAGATATTGGGAATCAGATATGGGGAATCAGAGGTGGCGAATCAAAGGCGGTGAATCAGAGATGGGGAATCAGAGGCGGGGAATCAGAGGCGGGGAATCAGAGCTGGGGAATCAGAGGCGGGGAATCTGAGTTGGGGAATCAGAGGCGGAGAATCAGATATCTGGAAACAGAGGTGGGGAATCAGAGGCGGGGAAACAGAGGCGGGGAATCAGATATGGGGAATCAGAGGTGGCGAATCAAAGGCGGTGAATCAGAGATGGGGAATCAGAGGCGGGGAATCAGAGGCAGCAAATCAAACACGGGGAATCAGAGGCGGGGAATCAGAACTGGGGAATCAGAGGCGGGGAATCAGAGTTGGGGAATCAGAGGCGGGGAATCAGAGGCGGGGAAACAGAGGCGGTGAATCAGATATGGGGAATCAGAGGTGGGGAATCAGAGGTTGGGAATCAGAGGCAGGGAATCAGAGGCGGGGAATCAGAGTCCGGGAATCAGAGATGGGGATTCAGAGGTGGGGAATGAGATATGGGGAATCAGAGGCGGGGAATCAGAGGCGGGGAAACAGAGGTGGGGACTCAGATATGGGGAATCAGATATGGGGAATCAAAGGCGGTGAATCAGAGATGGGGAATCAGAGGCGGGGAATCAGAGATGGGGAATCAGAGCAGGGGAATCAGAGGCGTGGAATCAGAGTTGGGGAATCAGAGGCGGGGAATCAGATATGGGGAAACAGAGGTGGGGAATCAGAGGCGGGGAAACAGAGGCGGGGAATCAGATATGGGGAATCAGAGGTGGGGAATCAGAGTCCGGGAATCAGAGATGGGGATTCAGAGGCGGGGAATGAGATATGGGGAATCAGAGGCGGGGAATCAGAGGCGGGAAAACAGAGGTGGGGAATCAGATATGGGGAATCAGATATGGGGAATCAAAGGCGGTGAATCAGAGATGGGGAATCAGAGGCGGGGAATCAGAGGCGGGGTATCAGAGCTGGGGAATCAGAGGCGGGGAATCAGAGTTGGGGAATCAGAGGCGGGGAATCAGATATGGGGAAACAGAGGTGGGGAATCAGAGGTGGGGAAACAGGCGGGGAATCAGATATGGGGAATCAGAGGTGGGGAATCAGAGGTTAGGAATCAGAGGCAGGGAATCAGAGGCGGGGAAACAGAGGCGGGGAATCAGATATGGGGAATCAGAGGTGGCGAATCAAAGGCGGTGAATCAGAGATGGGGAATCAGAGGCGGGGAATCAGAGGCAGGGAATCAAACACGGGGAATCAGAGGCGGGGAATCAGAGCTGGGGAATCAGAGGAGGGGAATCAGAGTTGGGGAATCAGAGGCGGGGAATCAGAGGCGGGGAAACAGAGGCGGGGAATCAGATATGGGGAAAGAGGTGGGGAATCAGAGGTTGGGAATCAGAGGCAGGGAATCAGAGGCGGGGAATCAGAGGCGGGGAATCAGAGGCAGGGAATCAGATGTGCGGAATCAGAGATGGGGAATCAAAGGCGGGGAATCAGAGTTGGGGCATCAGAGCTGGGGAATCAGAGGCAGGGAATCAGAATCAGAAGCGGGGAATCAGAGGCCGGGAATCAGAGGCCGGGAATCAGATGCCGGGAATAAGAGGACGGGAATCAGCGGTGGGGAATCAGAGTCCGGGAATCAGAGATGGGGATTCAGAGGCAGGGAATGAGATATGGGGGATCAGAGGCGGGGAATCAGAGGCGGGGAAACAGAGGCGGGGAATCAGATATGGGGAATCAGAGGTGGCGAATCAAAGGCGGTGAATCAGAGATGGGGAATCAGAGGCGGGGAATCAGAGGCGGGGAATCAGAGTTGGGGAATCAGAGGCGGGGAATCAGAGGCGGGGAAACAGAGGCGGTGAATCAGATATGGGGAATCAGAGGTGGGGAATCAGAGGTTGGGAATCAGAGGCAGGGAATCAGAGGCGGGGATTCAGAGTCCGGGAATCAGAGATGGGGATTCAGAGGTGGGGAATGAGATATGGGGAATCAGAGGCGGGGAATCAGAGACGGGGAAACAGAGGTGGGGACTCAGATATGGGGAATCAGATATGGGGAATCAAAGGCGGTGAATCAGAGATAGGGAATCAGAGGCGGGGAATCAGAGACGGGGAATCAGAGCTGGGGAATCAGAGGCGGGGAATCAGAGTTGGGGAATCAGAGGCGGGGAATCAGATATGGGGAAACAGAGGTGGGGAATCAGAGGCGGGGAAACAGAGGCGGGGAATCAGATATGGGGAATCAGAGGTGGGGAATCAGAGTCCGGGAATCAGAGATGGGGATTCAGAGGCGGGGAATGAGATATGGGGAATCAGAGGCGGGGAATCAGAGGCGGGGAAACAGAGGTGGGGAATCAGATATGGGGAATCAGATATGGGGAATCAAAGGCGGTGAATCAGAGATGGGGAATCAGAGGCGGGGAATCAGAGGCGGGGTATCAGAGCTGGGGAATCAGAGGCGGGGAATCAGAGTTGGGGAATCAGAGGCGGGGAATCAGTTATGGGGAAACAGAGGTGGGGAATCAGAGGTGGGGAAACAGAGGCGGGGAATCAGATATGGGGAATCAGAGGTGGGGAATCAGAGGTTAGGAATCAGAGGCAGGGAATCAGAGGCGGGGAAACAGAGGCGGGGAATCAGATATGGGGAATCAGAGGTGGCGAATCAAAGGCGGTGAATCAGAGATGGGGAATCAGAGGCGGGGAATCAGAGGCAGGGAATCAAACATGGGGAATCAGAGGCGGGGAATCAGAGCTGGGGAATCAGAGGCGGGGAATCAGAGTTTGGGAATCAGAGGCGGGGAATCAGAGGCGGGGAAACAGAGGCGGGGAATCAGATATGGTGAATCAGAGGTGGGGAATCAGAGGTTGGGAATCAGAGGCAGGGAATCAGAGGCGGGGAATCAGAGGCCGGGAATCAGAGGCAGGGAATCAGATGTGCGGAATCAGAGATGGGGAATCAAAGGTGGGGAATCAGAGTTGGGGCATCAGAGCTGGGGAATCAGAGGCAGGGAATCAGAATCAGAAGCGGGGAATCAGAGGCTGGGAATCAGAGGCCGGGAATCAGATGCCGGGAATAAGATGCCGGGAATCAGCGGTGCGGAATCAGAGTCCGGGAATCAGAGATGGGGATTCAGAGGCGGGGAATGAGATATGGGGAATCAGAGGCGGGGAATCAGAGGCGGGGAAACAGAGGTGGGGAATCAGATATAGGGAATCAGAGGTGGCGAATAAAAGGCGGTGAATCAGTGATGGGCAATCAGAGGCGGGGAATCAGAGGCAGGGAATCAAACACGGGGAATCAGAGGTGGGGAATCAGAGATGGGGAATCAGAGGCGGGGAATCAGAGATGGGGAATCAGAGGTGGGGAATCAGGGGCAGGGAATCAGTGGCAGGGAATCAGAGGCGGGGAATCAGAGGCGGGGAGTCAGAGGTAGGGAATCAGACACGGGGAATCAGAGGTGGGGAATCAGAGATGGGGAATCAGAGGCGGGGAATCAGAGGCAGGGAATCGGATGCCGGGAATCAGAGGCGGGGAATCAGAGGCGGGGAATCAGAGGCGGGGAATCAGAGTTGGGGAATCAGAGGCGGGGTATCAGATATGGGGAAATAGAGCGGGGAATCAGATATGGGGAATCAGAGGCTGGGAATCAGAGGGGGAGAAACAGAGGCGGGGAATAAGTTATGGGGAATCATAGGTGGGGAATCAGGGGTGGGGAATCAGTGGCAGGGAATCAGAGGCGGGGAATCAGATATGGGGAATCAGAGGTGGCGAATCAGAGGCGGGGAATCAGACCTGGGGAATCAGAGGAGGGGAATCAGAGTTGGGGAATCAGAGGCGGGGAATCAGAGGCGGGGAAACAGAGGCGGGGAATCAGATATGGGGAATCAGAGGTGGGGAATCAGAGGTTGGGAATCAGAGGCAGGGAATCAGAGGCGGGGAATCAGAGGCGGGGAATCAGAGGCATGGAATCAGATGTGCGGAATCAGACATGGGGAATCAGAGGCAGGGAATCAGAGGCGGGTAATCAGAGGCGTGGAATCAGAGGCCGGGAATCAGAGGCCGGGAATGAGAGGCCGGGAATCAGAGGCCGGGAATCAGAGGCCGGGAATCAGAGGTGGGGAATCAGAGGCCGGGAATCAGAGGTTGGGAATCAGAGGCAGGGAATCAGAGGCAGGGAATCAGAGGCAGGGAATCAGAGGCGGGGAATCAGAGGCGGAGAATCAGAGGCCGGGAATCAGAGGCGGGGAATCAGAGTTGGGGCATCAGAGGTGGGGAATTAGATATGGGGAAACAGAGGCGGGGAATCAGAGGCGGGGAAACAGAGCGGGGAATCAGATATGGGGAATCAGAGGTGGGGAATCAGAGGCAGGGAATCAGATGTGCGGAATCAGAGATGGGGAATCAGAGGCAGGGAATCAGAATCAGAAGCGGGGAATCAGAGGCCGGGAATCAGAGGCCGGGAATCAGATGCCGGGAATAAGAGGCCGGGAATCAGAGGTGCGGAATCAGAGTCCGGGAATCAGAGATGGGGATTCAGAGGCGGGGAATCAGAGGCGGGGAAACAGAGGTGGGGAATCAGATATGGGGAATCAGTGGTGGCGAATCAAAGGCGGTAAATCAGAGATGGGGAATCAGAGGCGGGGAATCAGAGGCAGGGAATCAAACACGGGGAATCAGAGGCGGGGAATCAGAGCTGGGGAATCAGAGGCGGGGAATCAGAGTTGGGGAATCAGAGTCGGGGAATCAGATATGGGGAAACAGAGGTGGGGAATAAGAGGCGGGGATACAGAGGCGGGGAATCAGATATGGGGAATCAGAGGTGGCGAATCAAAGGCGGTGTATCAGAGATGGGGAATCAGAGGCGGGGAATCAGAGGCAGGCAATCAAACACGGGGAATCAGAGGCGGGGAATCAAGCTGGGGAATCAGAGGCGGGGAATCAGAGTTGGGGAATCAGAGGCGGGGAATCAGAGGCAGGGAATCAGAGGCGGAGAATCAGAGGTTGGGAATCAGAGGCAGGGAATCAGAGGCAGGGAATCAGAGGCAGGGAATCAGAGGCGGGGAATCAGAGGTGGGGAATCAGAGGTTGGGAATCAGAGGCAGGGAATCAGAGGCAGGGAATCAGAGGCGGGGAATCAGAGGCATGGAATCAGATGTGCGGAATCAGAGATGGGGAATCAGAGGCAGGGAATCAGAGGCGGGGAATCAGAGGCGTGGAATCAGAGGCCGGGAATCAGAGGCCGGGAATGAGAGGCCGGGAATCAGAGGCCGGGAATCAGAGGCCGGGAATCAGAGGTGGGGAATCAGAGGCCGGGAATCAGAGATGGGGAATCATAGGCGGGGAATCAGCGGTGGTAAATCAGACGCGGGGATTCAGAGGTTGTAAATCAGAGATGGGGAATCAGAGGCGGGGAATCAGAAGCGGGGAAACAGAGGTGGGGAGTCAGATATGGGGAATCAGAGGTGGGGAATAAGAGGCGAAGAATCAGAGGCAGGGAATCAGATGCCGGGAATAAGAGGCCGGGAATCAGAGGTGGGGAATCAGAGTCCGGGAATCAGAGATGGGGATTCAGAGGCTGGAATGAGATATTGGGAATCAGAGGCGGGGAATCAGAGGCGGGGAAACAAAGGCGGTGAATCAGAGATAGGGAATCAGAGGCGCGGAATCAGAGGCAGGGAATCAAACATGGGGAATCAGAGCTGGGGAATCAGAGTCGGGGAATCAGAGTTGGGGCATCAGAGGTGGGGAATTAGATATGGGGAAACAGAGGTGGGGAATCAGAGGCGGGGAAACAGAGGCGGGGAATCAGATATGGGGAATCAGAGGTGGGGAATCAGAGGCAGGGAATCAGATGTGCGGAATCAGAGGTGGGGAATCAGAGGCGGGGAAACAGAGGTGGGGAGTCAGATATGAGGAATCAGAGGTGGGGAATAAGAGGCGGAGAATCAGAGGCAGGGAATCAGAGGCGGGGAATCAGAGGCAGGGAATCAAACACGGGGAATCAGAGGCGGGGAATCAGAGCTGGGGAATCAGAGGTGGGGAATCAGAGTTGGGGAATCAGAGGCGGGGAATCAGAGGCGGGGAAACAGAGGCGGGGAATCAGATATGGGGAATCAGAGGTGGGGAATCAGAGGTTGGGAATCAGAGGCAGGGAATCAGAGGCGGGGAATCAGAGGCGGGGAATCAGAGGCATGGAATCAGATGTGCGGAATCAGAGATGGGGAATCAAAGGCGGGGAATCAGAGTTGGGGCATCAGAGCTGGGGAATCAGAGGCAGGGAATCAGAATCAGAAGCGGGGAATCAGAGGCCGGGAATCAGAGGCCGGGAATCAGATGCCGGGAATAAGAGGACGGGAATCAGCGGTGGGGAATCAGAGTCCGGGAATCAGAGATGGGGATTCAGAGGCAGGGAATGAGATATGGCGGATCAGAGGCGGGGAATCAGAGGCGGGGAAACAGAGGCGGGGAATCAGATATGGGGAATCAGAGGTGGCGAATCAAAGGCGGTGAATCAGAGATGGGGAATCAGAGGCGGGGAATCAGAGGCAGGGAATCAGAGGCGGGGAAACAGAGGAGGTGAATCAGATATGGGGAATCAGAGGTGGGGAATCAGAGGTTGGGAATCAGAGGCAGGGAATCAGAGGCGGGGATTCAGAGTCCGGGAATCAGAGATGGGGATTCAGAGGTGGGGAATGAGATATGGGGAATCAGAGGCGGGGAATCAGAGGCGGGGAAACAGAGGTGGGGACTCAGATATGGGGAATCAGATATGGGGAATCAAAGGCGGTGAATCAGAGATAGGGAATCAGAGGCGGGGAATCAGAGACGGGGAATCAGAGCTGGGGAATCAGAGGCGGGGAATCAGAGTTGGGGAATCAGAGGCGGGGAATCAGATATGGGGAAACAGAGGTGGGGAATCAGAGGCGGGGAAACAGAGGCGGGGAATCAGATATGGGGAATCAGAGGTGGGGAATCAGAGTCCGGGAATCAGAGATGGGGATTCAGAGGCGGGGAATGAGATATGGGGAATCAGAGGCGGGGAATCAGAGGCGGGGAAACAGAGGTGGGGAATCAGATATGGGGAATCAGATATGGGGAATCAAAGGCGGTGAATCAGAGATGGGGAATCAGAGGCGGGGAATCAGAGGCGGGGTATCAGAGCTGGGGAATCAGAGGCGGGGAATCAGAGTTGGGGAATCAGAGGCGGGGCATCAGTTATGGGGAAACAGAGGTGGGGAATCAGAGGTGGGGAAACAGAGGCGGGGAATCAGATATGGGGAATCAGAGGTGGGGAATCAGAGGTTAGGAATCAGAGATGGGGAATCAGAGGCGGGGAATCAGAGGCAGGGAATCAAACACGGGGAATCAGAGGCGGGGAATCAGAGCTGGGGAATCAGAGGCGGGGAATCAGAGTTGGGGAATCAGAGGCGGGGAATCAGAGGCGGGGAAACAGAGGCGGGGAATCAGATATGGTGAATCAGAGGTGGGGAATCAGAGGTTGGGAATCAGAGGCAGGGAATCAGAGGCGGGGAATCAGAGGCTGGGAATCAGAGGCAGGGAATCAGATGTGCGGAATCAGAGATGGGGAATCAAAGGTGGGGAATCAGAGTTGGGGCATCAGAGCTGGGGAATCAGAGGCAGGGAATCAGAATCAGAAGCGGGGAATCAGAGGCTGGGAATCAGAGGCCGGGAATCAGATGCCGGGAATAAGAGGCCGGGAATCAGCGGTGCGGAATCAGAGTCCGGGAATCAGAGATGGGGATTCAGAGGCGGGGAATGAGATATGGGGAATCAGAGGCGGGGAATCAGAGGCGGGGAAACAGAGGTGGGGAATCAGATATAGGGAATCAGAGGTGGCGAATCAAAGGCGGTGAATCAGTGATGGGCAATCAGAGGCGGGGAATCAGAGGCAGGGAATCAAACACGGGGAATCAGAGGCGGGGAATCAGAGCTGGGGAATCAGAGGCGGGGAATCAGAGGCGGGGAATCAGATATGGGGAATCAGAGGCGGGGAATCATAGGCGGGTAAACAGATGCGGGGAATCAGATATGGGGAATCAGAGGTGGGGAATCAGGGGCAGGGAATCAGTGGCAGGGAATCAGAGGCGGGGAATCAGAGGCGGGGAGTCAGAGGTAGGGAATCAGACACGGGGAATCAGAGGTGGGGAATCAGAGATGGGGAATCAGAGGCGGGGAATCAGAGGCAGGGAATCGGACGCCGGGAATCAGAGGCGGGGAATCAGAGCTGGGGAATCAGAGGCGGGGAATCAGAGTTGGGGAATCAGAGGCGGGGTATCAGATATGGGGAAATAGAGGCGGGGAATCAGATATGGGGAATCAGAGGCTGGGAATCAGAGGGGGAGAAACAGAGGCGGGGAATAAGTTATGGGGAATCATAGGTGGGGAATCAGGGGTGGGGAATCAGCGGCAGGGAATCAGAGGCGGGGAATCAGAGGCGGGGAATCAGAGGCGGGGAAACAGAGGTGGGGAATCAGATATGGGAAATCAGAGGTGGCGAATCAAATGCGGTAAATCAGAGATGGGGAATCAGAGGCGGGGAATCAGAGCTGGGGAATCAGAGGCGGGGAATCAGAGTTGGGGAATCAGAGTCGGGGAATCAGATATGGGGAAACAGAGGTGGGGAATCAGAGGCGGGGAAACAGAGGCGGGGAATCAGATATGGGGAATCAGAGGTGGGGAATCAGAGGTTGGGAATCAGAGGCAGGGAATCAGAGGCGGGGAAACAGAGGCGGGGAATCAGATATGGGGAATCAGAGGTGGCGAATCAAAGGCGGTAAATCAGAGATGGGGAATCAGAGGCGGGGAATCAGAGATGGGGAATCAGAGGCGGGGAATCAGAGTTGGGGAATCAGAGTCGGGGAATCAGATATGGGGAAACAGAGGTGGGGAATCAGAGGCGGGGAAACAGAGGCCGGGAATCAGATATGGGGAATCAGAGGTGGGGAATCAGAGTTTGGGAATCAGAGGCAGGGAATCAGAGGCGGGGAAACAGAGGCGGGGAATCAGATATGGGGAATCAGAGGTGGCGTATCAGAGGCGGGGAATCAGACCTGGGGAATCAGAGGCGGGGAATCAGAGTTGGGGAATCAGAGGCGGGGAATCAGAGGCGGGGAAACAGAGGCAGGGAATCAGATATGCGGAATCAGAGGTGGGGAATCAGAGGTTGGGAATCAGAGGCAGGGAATCAGAGGCGGGGAATCAGAGGCGGGGAATCAGAGGCATGGAATCAGATGTGCGGAATCAGACATGGGGAATCAGAGGCAGGGAATCAGAGGCGGGTAATCAGAGGCGTGGAATCAGAGGCCGGGAATCAGAGGCCGGGAATGAGAGGCCGGGAATCAGAGGCCGGGAATCAGAGGCCGGGAATCAGAGGTGGGGTATCAGAGGCCGGGAATCAGAGGTTGGGAATCAGAGGCAGGGAATCAGAGGCAGGGAATCAGAGGCAGGGAATCAGAGGCGGGGAATCAGAGGCGGAGGATCAGAGGCCGGGAATCAGAGGCGGGGAATCAGAGTTGGGGCATGAGAGGTGGGGAATTAGATGTGGGGAAACAGAGGCGGGGAATCAGAGGCGGGGAAACAGAGCGGGGAATCAGATATGGGGAATCAGAGGTGGGGAATCAGAGGCAGGGAATCAGATGTGCGGAATCAGAGATGGGGAATCAGAGGCAGGGAATCAGAATCAGAAGCGGGGAATCAGAGGCCGGGAATCAGAGGCCGGGAATCAGATGCCGGGAATAAGAGGCCGGGAATCAGAGGTGGGGAATCAGAGTCCGGGAATCAGAGATGGGGATTCAGAGGCGGGGAATCAGAGGCGGGGAAACAGAGGTGGGGAATCAGATATGGGGAATCAGTGGTGGCGAATCAAAGGCGGTAAATCAGAGATGGGGAATCAGAGGCGGGGAATCAGAGGCAGGGAATCAAACACGGGGAATCAGAGGCGGGGAATCAGAGCTGGGGAATCAGAGGCGGGGAATCAGAGTTGGGGAATCAGAGTCGGGGAATCAGATATGGGGAAACAGAGGTGGGGAATCAGAGGCGGGGATACAGAGGCGGGGAATCAGATATGGGGAATCAGAGGTGGGGAATCAGAGGTTGGGAATCAGAGGCAGGGAATCAGAGGCGGGGAAACAGAGGTTGGGAATCAGAGGCAGGGAATCAGAGGCGGGGAAACAGAGGCGGGGAATCAGATATGGGGAATCAGAGGTGGGGAATCAGAGGTGGCGAATCAAAGGTGGTGAATCAGAGATGGGGAATCAGAGGCGGTGAATCAGAGGCAGGGAATCAAACACGGGGAATCAGAGGTGGGGAATCAGACCTGGGGAATCAGAGGCGGGGAATCAGAGTTGGGGAATCAGAGGCGAGGAATCAGAGGCGGGGAAACAGAGGCGGGGAATCAGATATGGGGAATCAGAGGTGGGGAATCAGAGGTTGGGAATCAGAGGCAGGGAATCAGAGGCGGGGAATCAGAGGCGGCGAATCAGATGCATGGAATCAGATGTGCGGAATCAGAGATGGGGAATCAGAGGCAGGGAATCAGAGGCGGGGAATCAGAGGCGTGGAATCAGAGGCCGGTATTCAGAGGCCGGGAATGAGAGGCCGGGAATGAGAGGCCGGGAATCAGAGGCCGGGAATCAGAGGTGGGATATCAGAGGCCGGGAATCAGAGATGGGGAATCAGAGGCGGGGAATCAGCGGTGGTGAATCAGACGCGGGGATTCAGAGGTTGTAAATCAGAGATGGGGAATCAGAGACGGGGAATCAGAGGCGGGGAAACAGAGGTGGGGAGTCAGATATGGGGAATCAGAGGTGGGGAATAAGAGGCGGAGAATCAGAGGCAGGGAATCAGAGGCGGGGAATCAGAGGCCGGGAATCAGAAGCCAGGAATCAGAGGCCGGGAATCAGAGATGGGGATTCAGAGGCGGGGAATGAGATATTGGGAATCAGAGGCGGGGAATCAGAGGCGGGGAAACAGAGGTGGGGAATCAGATTTGGGGAATCAGAGGTGGCGAATCAAAGGCGGTGAATCAGAGATGGGGAATCAGAGGCGGGGAATCAGAGGCAGGGAATCAAACATGGGGAATCAGAGGCGGGGAATCAGAGCTGGGGAATCAGAGGCGGGGAATCAGAGTTGGGGAATCAGAGGCGGGGAATCAGATATGGGGAAACAGAGGTGGGGAATCAGAGGTGGGGAAACAGAGGCGGGGAATCAGATATGGGGAATCAGAGGTGGGGAATCAGAGGTTGGGAATCAGAGGCAGGGAATCAGAGGCGGGGAAACAGAGGCGGGGAATCAGATATGGGGAATCAGAGGTGGCGAATCAAAGGCGGTGTATCAGAGATGGGGAATCAGAGGCGGGGAATCAGAGTCAGGGAATCAAACACGGGGAATCAGAGGCGGGGAATCAGAGCTGGGGAATCAGAGGCGGGGAATCAGAGTTGGGGAATCAGAGGCGGGGAATCAGAGTTGGGGAATCAGAGGCGGGGAATCAGATATGGGGAAACAGAGGTGGGGAATCAGAGGTGGGGAAACAGAGGCGGGGAATCAGATATGGGGAATCAGAGGTGGGGAATCAGAGGTTGGGAATCAGAGGCAGGGAATCAGAGGCGGGGAAACAGAGGCGGGGAATCAGATATGGGGAATCAGAGGTGGCGAATCAAAGGCGGTGTATCAGAGATGGGGAATCAGAGGCGGGGAATCAGAGTCAGGGAATCAAACACGGGGAATCAGAGGCGGGGAATCAGAGCTGGGGAATCAGAGGCGGGGAATCAGAGTTGGGGAATCAGAGGCGGGGAATCAGAGGCAGGGAATCAGAGGCGGAGAATCAGAGGTTGGGAATCAGAGGCAGGGAATCAGAGGCAGGGAATCAGAGGCAGGGAATCAGATGTGCGGAATCAGAGATGGGGAATCAGAGGCAGGGAATCAGAATCAGAAGCGGGGAATCAGAGGCCGGGAATCAGAGGCCGGGAATCAGATGCCGGGAATAAGAGGCCGGGAATCAGAGGTGGGGAATCAGAGTCCGGGAATCAGAGATGGGGATTCAGAGGCGGGGAATCAGAGGCGGGGAAACAGAGGTGGGGAATCAGATATGGGGAATCAGTGGTGGCGAATCAAAGGCGGTAAATCAGAGATGGGGAATCAGAGGCGGGGAATCAGAGGCAGGGAATCAAACACGGGGAATCAGAGGCGGGGAATCAGAGCTGGGGAATCAGAGGCGGGGAATCAGAGTTGGGGAATCAGAGTCGGGGAATCAGATATGGGGAAACAGAGGTGGGGAATCAGAGGCGGGGATACAGAGGCGGGGAATCAGATATGGGGAATCAGAGGTGGCGAATCAAAGGCGGTGTATCAGAGATGGGGAATCAGAGGCGGGGAATCAGAGGCAGGCAATCAAACACGGGGAATCAGAGGCGGGGAATCAAGCTGGGGAATCAGAGGCGGGGAATCAGAGTTGGGGAATCAGAGGCGGGGAATCAGAGGCAGGGAATCAGAGGCGGAGAATCAGAGGTTGGGAATCAGAGGCAGGGAATCAGAGGCAGGGAATCAGAGGCAGGGAATCAGAGGCGGGGAATCAGAGGTGGGGAATCAGAGGTTGGGAATCAGAGGCAGGGAATCAGAGGCAGGGAATCAGAGGCGGGGAATCAGAGGCATGGAATCAGATGTGCGGAATCAGAGATGGGGAATCAGAGGCAGGGAATCAGAGGCGGGGAATCAGAGGCGTGGAATCAGAGGCCGGGAATCAGAGGCCGGGAATGAGAGGCCGGGAATCAGAGGCCGGGAATCAGAGGCCGGGAATCAGAGGTGGGGAATCAGAGGCCGGGAATCAGAGATGGGGAATCATAGGCGGGGAATCAGCGGTGGTAAATCAGACGCGGGGATTCAGAGGTTGTAAATCAGAGATGGGGAATCAGAGGCGGGGAATCAGAAGCGGGGAAACAGAGGTGGGGAGTCAGATATGGGGAATCAGAGGTGGGGAATAAGAGGGGAAGAATCAGAGGCAGGGAATCAGATGCCGGGAATAAGAGGCCGGGAATCAGAGGTGGGGAATCAGAGTCCGGGAATCAGAGATGGGGATTCAGAGGCTGGAATGAGATATTGGGAATCAGAGGCGGGGAATCAGAGGCGGGGAAACAAAGGCGGTGAATCAGAGATAGGGAATCAGAGGCGCGGAATCAGAGGCAGGGAATCAAACATGGGGAATCAGAGCTGGGGAATCAGAGTCGGGGAATCAGAGTTGGGGCATCAGAGGTGGGGAATTAGATATGGGGAAACAGAGGTGGGGAATCAGAGGCGGGGAAACAGAGGCGGGGAATCAGATATGGGGAATCAGAGGTGGGGAATCAGAGGCAGGGAATCAGATGTGCGGAATCAGAGGTGGGGAATCAGAGGCGGGGAAACAGAGGTGGGGAGTCAGATATGAGGAATCAGAGGTGGGGAATAAGAGGCGGAGAATCAGAGGCAGGGAATCAGAGGCGGGGAATCAGAGGCAGGGAATCAAACACGGGGAATCAGAGGCGGGGAATCAGAGCTGGGGAATCAGAGGTGGGGAATCAGAGTTGGGGAATCAGAGGCGGGGAATCAGAGGCGGGGAAACAGAGGCGGGGAATCAGATATGGGGAATCAGAGGTGGGGAATCAGAGGTTGGGAATCAGAGGCAGGGAATCAGAGGCGGGGAATCAGAGGCGGGGAATCAGAGGCAGGGAATCAGATGTGCGGAATCAGAGATGGGGAATCAAAGGCGGGGAATCAGAGTTGGGGCATCAGAGCTGGGGAATCAGAGGCAGGGAATCAGAATCAGAAGCGGGGAATCAGAGGCCGGGAATCAGAGGCCGGGAATCAGATGCCGGGAATAAGAGGACGGGAATCAGCGGTGGGGAATCAGAGTCCGGGAATCAGAGATGGGGATTCAGAGGCAGGGAATGAGATATGGCGGATCAGAGGCGGGGAATCAGAGGCGGGGAAACAGAGGCGGGGAATCAGATATGGGGAATCAGAGGTGGCGAATCAAAGGCGGTGAATCAGAGATGGGGAATCAGAGGCGGGGAATCAGAGGCAGGGAATCAGAGGCGGGGAAACAGAGGAGGTGAATCAGATATGGGGAATCAGAGGTGGGGAATCAGAGGTTGGGAATCAGAGGCAGGGAATCAGAGGCGGGGATTCAGAGTCCGGGAATCAGAGATGGGGATTCAGAGGTGGGGAATGAGATATGGGGAATCAGAGGCGGGGAATCAGAGGCGGGGAAACAGAGGTGGGGACTCAGATATGGGGAATCAGATATGGGGAATCAAAGGCGGTGAATCAGAGATAGGGAATCAGAGGCGGGGAATCAGAGACGGGGAATCAGAGCTGGGGAATCAGAGGCGGGGAATCAGAGTTGGGGAATAAGAGGCGGGGAATCAGATATGGGGAAACAGAGGTGGGGAATCAGAGGCGGGGAAACAGAGGCGGGGAATCAGATATGGGGAATCAGAGGTGGGGAATCAGAGTCCGGGAATCAGAGATGGGGATTCAGAGGCGGGGAATGAGATATGGGGAATCAGAGGCGGGGAATCAGAGGCGGGGAAACAGAGGTGGGGAATCAGATATGGGGAATCAGATATGGGGAATCAAAGGCGGTGAATCAGAGATGGGGAATCAGAGGCGGGGAATCAGAGGCGGGGTATCAGAGCTGGGGAATCAGAGGCGGGGAATCAGAGTTGGGGAATCAGAGGCGGGGCATCAGTTATGGGGAAACAGAGGTGGGGAATCAGAGGTGGGGAAACAGAGGCGGGGAATCAGATATGGGGAATCAGAGGTGGGGAATCAGAGGTTAGGAATCAGAGATGGGGAATCAGAGGCGGGGAATCAGAGGCAGGGAATCAAACACGGGGAATCAGAGGCGGGGAATCAGAGCTGGGGAATCAGAGGCGGGGAATCAGAGTTGGGGAATCAGAGGCGGGGAATCAGAGGCGGGGAAACAGAGGCGGGGAATCAGATATGGTGAATCAGAGGTGGGGAATCAGAGGTTGGGAATCAGAGGCAGGGAATCAGAGGCGGGGAATCAGAGGCTGGGAATCAGAGGCAGGGAATCAGATGTGCGGAATCAGAGATGGGGAATCAAAGGTGGGGAATCAGAGTTGGGGCATCAGAGCTGGGGAATCAGAGGCAGGGAATCAGAATCAGAAGCGGGGAATCAGAGGCTGGGAATCAGAGGCCGGGAATCAGATGCCGGGAATAAGAGGCCGGGAATCAGCGGTGCGGAATCAGAGTCCGGGAATCAGAGATGGGGATTCAGAGGCGGGGAATGAGATATGGGGAATCAGAGGCGGGGAATCAGAGGCGGGGAAACAGAGGTGGGGAATCAGATATAGGGAATCAGAGGTGGCGAATCAAAGGCGGTGAATCAGTGATGGGCAATCAGAGGCGGGGAATCAGAGGCAGGGAATCAAACACGGGGAATCAGAGGCGGGGAATCAGAGCTGGGGAATCAGAGGCGGGGAATCAGAGGCGGGGAATCAGATATGGGGAATCAGAGGCGGGGAATCATAGGCGGGTAAACAGATGCGGGGAATCAGATATGGGGAATCAGAGGTGGGGAATCAGGGGCAGGGAATCAGTGGCAGGGAATCAGAGGCGGGGAATCAGAGGCGGGGAGTCAGAGGTAGGGAATCAGACACGGGGAATCAGAGGTGGGGAATCAGAGATGGGGAATCAGAGGCGGGGAATCAGAGGCAGGGAATCGGACGCCGGGAATCAGAGGCGGGGAATCAGAGCTGGGGAATCAGAGGCGGGGAATCAGAGTTGGGGAATCAGAGGCGGGGTATCAGATATGGGGAAATAGAGGCGGGGAATCAGATATGGGGAATCAGAGGCTGGGAATCAGAGGGGGAGAAACAGAGGCGGGGAATAAGTTATGGGGAATCATAGGTGGGGAATCAGGGGTGGGGAATCAGCGGCAGGGAATCAGAGGCGGGGAATCAGAGGCGGGGAATCAGAGGCGGGGAAACAGAGGTGGGGAATCAGATATGGGAAATCAGAGGTGGCGAATCAAATGCGGTAAATCAGAGATGGGGAATCAGAGGCGGGGAATCAGAGCTGGGGAATCAGAGGCGGGGAATCAGAGTTGGGGAATCAGAGTCGGGGAATCAGATATGGGGAAACAGAGGTGGGGAATCAGAGGCGGGGAAACAGAGGCGGGGAATCAGATATGGGGAATCAGAGGTGGGGAATCAGAGGTTGGGAATCAGAGGCAGGGAATCAGAGGCGGGGAAACAGAGGCGGGGAATCAGATATGGGGAATCAGAGGTGGCGAATCAAAGGCGGTAAATCAGAGATGGGGAATCAGAGGCGGGGAATCAGAGATGGGGAATCAGAGGCGGGGAATCAGAGTTGGGGAATCAGAGTCGGGGAATCAGATATGGGGAAACAGAGGTGGGGAATCAGAGGCGGGGAAACAGAGGCCGGGAATCAGATATGGGGAATCAGAGGTGGGGAATCAGAGTTTGGGAATCAGAGGCAGGGAATCAGAGGCGGGGAAACAGAGGCGGGGAATCAGATATGGGGAATCAGAGGTGGCGTATCAGAGGCGGGGAATCAGACCTGGGGAATCAGAGGCGGGGAATCAGAGTTGGGGAATCAGAGGCGGGGAATCAGAGGCGGGGAAACAGAGGCAGGGAATCAGATATGCGGAATCAGAGGTGGGGAATCAGAGGTTGGGAATCAGAGGCAGGGAATCAGAGGCGGGGAATCAGAGGCGGGGAATCAGAGGCATGGAATCAGATGTGCGGAATCAGACATGGGGAATCAGAGGCAGGGAATCAGAGGCGGGTAATCAGAGGCGTGGAATCAGAGGCCGGGAATCAGAGGCCGGGAATGAGAGGCCGGGAATCAGAGGCCGGGAATCAGAGGCCGGGAATCTGAGGTGGGGAATCAGAGGCCGGGAATCAGAGGTTGGGAATCAGAGGCAGGGAATCAGAGGCAGGGAATCAGAGGCAGGGAATCAGAGGCGGGGAATCGGAGGCGGAGAATCAGAGGCCGGGAATCAGAGGCGGGGAATCAGAGTTGGGGCATGAGAGGTGGGGAATTAGATGTGGGGAAACAGAGGCGGGGAATCAGAGGCGGGGAAACAGAGCGGGGAATCAGATATGGGGTATCAGAGGTGGGGAATCAGAGGCAGGGAATCAGATGTGCGGAATCAGAGATGGGGAATCAGAGGCAGGGAATCAGAATCAGAAGCGGGGAATCAGAGGCCGGGAATCAGAGGCCGGGAATCAGATGCCGGGAATAAGAGGCCGGGAATCAGAGGTGGGGAATCAGAGTCCGGGAATCAGAGATGGGGATTCAGAGGCGGGGAATCAGAGGCGGGGAAACAGAGGTGGGGAATCAGATATGGGGAATCAGTGGTGGCGAATCAAAGGCGGTAAATCAGAGATGGGGAATCAGAGGCGGGGAATCAGAGGCAGGGAATCAAACACGGGGAATCAGAGGCGGGGAATCAGAGCTGGGGAATCAGAGGCGGGGAATCAGAGTTGGGGAATCAGAGTCGGGGAATCAGATATGGGGAAACAGAGGTGGGGAATCTGAGGCGGGGATACAGAGGCGGGGAATCAGATATGGGGAATCAGAGGTGGGGAATCAGAGGTTGGGAATCAGAGGCAGGGAATCAGAGGCGGGGAAACAGAGGTTGGGAATCAGAGGCAGGGAATCAGAGGCGGGGAAACAGAGGCGGGGAATCAGATATGGGGAATCAGAGGTGGGGAATCAGAGGTGGCGAATCAAAGGTGGTGAATCAGAGATGGGGAATCAGAGGCGGTGAATCAGAGGCAGGGAATCAAACACGGGGAATCAGAGGTGGGGAATCAGACCTGGGGAATCAGAGGCGGGGAATCAGAGTTGGGGAATCAGAGGCGAGGAATCAGAGGCGGGGAAACAGAGGCGGGGAATCAGATATGGGGAATCAGAGGTGGGGAATCAGAGGTTGGGAATCAGAGGCAGGGAATCAGAGGCGGGGAATCAGAGGTGGCGAATCAGATGCATGGAATCAGATGTGCGGAATCAGAGATGGGGAATCAGAGGCAGGGAATCAGAGGCGGGGAATCAGAGGCGGGGAATCAGAGGCGGGGTATCAGAGCTGGGGAATCAGAGGCGGGGAATCAGAGTTGGGGAATCAGAGGCGGGGAATCAGTTATGGGGAAACAGAGGTGGGGAATCAGAGGTGGGGAAACAGAGGCGGGGAATCAGATATGGGGAATCAGAGGTGGGGAATCAGAGGTTAGGAATCAGAGGCAGGGAATCAGAGGCGGGGAAACAGAGGCGGGGAATCAGATATGGGGAATCAGAGGTGGCGAATCAAAGGCGGTGAATCAGAGATGGGGAATCAGAGGCGGGGAATCAGAGGCAGGGAATCAAACATGGGGAATCAGAGGCGGGGAATCAGAGCTGGGGAATCAGAGGCGGGGAATCAGAGTTTGGGAATCAGAGGCGGGGAATCAGAGGCGGGGAAACAGAGGCGGGGAATCAGATATGGTGAATCAGAGGTGGGGAATCAGAGGTTGGGAATCAGAGGCAGGGAATCAGAGGCGGGGAATCAGAGGCCGGGAATCAGAGGCAGGGAATCAGATGTGCGGAATCAGAGATGGGGAATCAAAGGTGGGGAATCAGAGTTGGGGCATCAGAGCTGGGGAATCAGAGGCAGGGAATCAGAATCAGAAGCGGGGAATCAGAGGCTGGGAATCAGAGGCCGGGAATCAGATGCCGGGAATAAGATGCCGGGAATCAGCGGTGCGGAATCAGAGTCCGGGAATCAGAGATGGGGATTCAGAGGCGGGGAATGAGATATGGGGAATCAGAGGCGGGGAATCAGAGGCGGGGAAACAGAGGTGGGGAATCAGATATAGGGAATCAGAGGTGGCGAATAAAAGGCGGTGAATCAGTGATGGGCAATCAGAGGCGGGGAATCAGAGGCAGGGAATCAAACACGGGGAATCAGAGGTGGGGAATCAGAGATGGGGAATCAGAGGCGGGGAATCAGAGATGGGGAATCAGAGGTGGGGAATCAGGGGCAGGGAATCAGTGGCAGGGAATCAGAGGCGGGGAATCAGAGGCGGGGAGTCAGAGGTAGGGAATCAGACACGGGGAATCAGAGGTGGGGAATCAGAGATGGGGAATCAGAGGCGGGGAATCAGAGGCAGGGAATCGGATGCCGGGAATCAGAGGCGGGGAATCAGAGGCGGGGAATCAGAGGCGGGGAATCAGAGTTGGGGAATCAGAGGCGGGGTATCAGATATGGGGAAATAGAGCGGGGAATCAGATATGGGGAATCAGAGGCTGGGAATCAGAGGGGGAGAAACAGAGGCGGGGAATAAGTTATGGGGAATCATAGGTGGGGAATCAGGGGTGGGGAATCAGTGGCAGGGAATCAGAGGCGGGGAATCAGAGGCGGGGAATCAGAGGCGGGGAAACAGAGGTGGGGAATCAGATATGGGAAATCAGAGGTGGCGAATCAAATGCGGTAAATCAGAGATGGGGAATCAGAGGCGGGGAATCAGAGCTGGGGAATCAGAGGCGGGGAATCAGAGTTGGGGAATCAGAGTCGGGGAATCAGATATGGGGAAACAGAGGTGGGGAATCAGAGGCGGGGAAACAGAGGCGGGGAATCAGATATGGGGAATCAGAGGTGGGGAATCAGAGGTTGGGAATCAGAGGCAGGGAATCAGAGGCCGGGAAACAGAGGCGGGGAATCAGATATGGGGAATCAGAGGTGGCCAATCAAAGGCGGTAAATCAGAGATGGGGAATCAGAGGCGGGGAATCAGAGCTGGGGAATCAGAGGCGGGGAATCAGAGTTGGGGAATCAGAGTCGGGGAATCAGATATGGGGAAACAGAGGTGTGGAATCAGAGGCGGGGAAACAGAGGCGGGGAATCAGATATGGGGAATCAGAGGTGGGGAATCAGAGGTTGGGAATCAGAGGCAGGGAATCAGAGGCGGGGAAACAGAGGCGGGGAATCAGATATGGGGAATCAGAGGTGGCGAATCAGAGGCGGGGAATCAGACCTGGGGAATCAGAGGAGGGGAATCAGAGTTGGGGAATCAGAGGCGGGGAATCAGAGGCGGGGAAACAGAGGCGGGGAATCAGATATGGGGAATCAGAGGTGGGGAATCAGAGGTTGGGAATCAGAGGCAGGGAATCAGAGGCGGGGAATCAGAGGCGGGGAATCAGAGGCATGGAATCAGATGTGCGGAATCAGACATGGGGAATCAGAGGCAGGGAATCAGAGGCGGGTAATCAGAGGCGTGGAATCAGAGGCCGGGAATCAGAGGCCGGGAATGAGAGGCCGGGAATCAGAGGCCGGGAATCAGAGGCCGGGAATCAGAGGTGGGGAATCAGAGGCCGGGAATCAGAGGTTGGGAATCAGAGGCAGGGAATCAGAGGCAGGGAATCAGAGGCAGGGAATCAGAGGCGGGGAATCAGAGGCGGAGAATCAGAGGCCGGGAATCAGAGGCGGGGAATCAGAGTTGGGGCATCAGAGGTGGGGAATTAGATATGGGGAAACAGAGGCGGGGAATCAGAGGCGGGGAAACAGAGCGGGGAATCAGATATGGGGAATCAGAGGTGGGGAATCAGAGGCAGGGAATCAGATGTGCGGAATCAGAGATGGGGAATCAGAGGCAGGGAATCAGAATCAGAAGCGGGGAATCAGAGGCCGGGAATCAGAGGCCGGGAATCAGATGCCGGGAATAAGAGGCCGGGAATCAGAGGTGCGGAATCAGAGTCCGGGAATCAGAGATGGGGATTCAGAGGCGGGGAATCAGAGGCGGGGAAACAGAGGTGGGGAATCAGATATGGGGAATCAGTGGTGGCGAATCAAAGGCGGTAAATCAGAGATGGGGAATCAGAGGCGGGGAATCAGAGGCAGGGAATCAAACACGGGGAATCAGAGGCGGGGAATCAGAGCTGGGGAATCAGAGGCGGGGAATCAGAGTTGGGGAATCAGAGTCGGGGAATCAGATATGGGGAAACAGAGGTGGGGAATAAGAGGCGGGGATACAGAGGCGGGGAATCAGATATGGGGAATCAGAGGTGGCGAATCAAAGGCGGTGTATCAGAGATGGGGAATCAGAGGCGGGGAATCAGAGGCAGGCAATCAAACACGGGGAATCAGAGGCGGGGAATCAAGCTGGGGAATCAGAGGCGGGGAATCAGAGTTGGGGAATCAGAGGCGGGGAATCAGAGGCAGGGAATCAGAGGCGGAGAATCAGAGGTTGGGAATCAGAGGCAGGGAATCAGAGGCAGGGAATCAGAGGCAGGGAATCAGAGGCGGGGAATCAGAGGTGGGGAATCAGAGGTTGGGAATCAGAGGCAGGGAATCAGAGGCAGGGAATCAGAGGCGGGGAATCAGAGGCATGGAATCAGATGTGCGGAATCAGAGATGGGGAATCAGAGGCAGGGAATCAGAGGCGGGGAATCAGAGGCGTGGAATCAGAGGCCGGGAATCAGAGGCCGGGAATGAGAGGCCGGGAATCAGAGGCCGGGAATCAGAGGCCGGGAATCAGAGGTGGGGAATCAGAGGCCGGGAATCAGAGATGGGGAATCATAGGCGGGGAATCAGCGGTGGTAAATCAGACGCGGGGATTCAGAGGTTGTAAATCAGAGATGGGGAATCAGAGGCGGGGAATCAGAAGCGGGGAAACAGAGGTGGGGAGTCAGATATGGGGAATCAGAGGTGGGGAATAAGAGGCGAAGAATCAGAGGCAGGGAATCAGATGCCGGGAATAAGAGGCCGGGAATCAGAGGTGGGGAATCAGAGTCCGGGAATCAGAGATGGGGATTCAGAGGCTGGAATGAGATATTGGGAATCAGAGGCGGGGAATCAGAGGCGGGGAAACAAAGGCGGTGAATCAGAGATAGGGAATCAGAGGCGCGGAATCAGAGGCAGGGAATCAAACATGGGGAATCAGAGCTGGGGAATCAGAGTCGGGGAATCAGAGTTGGGGCATCAGAGGTGGGGAATTAGATATGGGGAAACAGAGGTGGGGAATCAGAGGCGGGGAAACAGAGGCGGGGAATCAGATATGGGGAATCAGAGGTGGGGAATCAGAGGCAGGGAATCAGATGTGCGGAATCAGAGGTGGGGAATCAGAGGCGGGGAAACAGAGGTGGGGAGTCAGATATGAGGAATCAGAGGTGGGGAATAAGAGGCGGAGAATCAGAGGCAGGGAATCAGAGGCGGGGAATCAGAGGCAGGGAATCAAACACGGGGAATCAGAGGCGGGGAATCAGAGCTGGGGAATCAGAGGTGGGGAATCAGAGTTGGGGAATCAGAGGCGGGGAATCAGAGGCGGGGAAACAGAGGCGGGGAATCAGATATGGGGAATCAGAGGTGGGGAATCAGAGGTTGGGAATCAGAGGCAGGGAATCAGAGGCGGGGAATCAGAGGCGGGGAATCAGAGGCATGGAATCAGATGTGCGGAATCAGAGATGGGGAATCAAAGGCGGGGAATCAGAGTTGGGGCATCAGAGCTGGGGAATCAGAGGCAGGGAATCAGAATCAGAAGCGGGGAATCAGAGGCCGGGAATCAGAGGCCGGGAATCAGATGCCGGGAATAAGAGGACGGGAATCAGCGGTGGGGAATCAGAGTCCGGGAATCAGAGATGGGGATTCAGAGGCAGGGAATGAGATATGGCGGATCAGAGGCGGGGAATCAGAGGCGGGGAAACAGAGGCGGGGAATCAGATATGGGGAATCAGAGGTGGCGAATCAAAGGCGGTGAATCAGAGATGGGGAATCAGAGGCGGGGAATCAGAGGCAGGGAATCAGAGGCGGGGAAACAGAGGAGGTGAATCAGATATGGGGAATCAGAGGTGGGGAATCAGAGGTTGGGAATCAGAGGCAGGGAATCAGAGGCGGGGATTCAGAGTCCGGGAATCAGAGATGGGGATTCAGAGGTGGGGAATGAGATATGGGGAATCAGAGGCGGGGAATCAGAGGCGGGGAAACAGAGGTGGGGACTCAGATATGGGGAATCAGATATGGGGAATCAAAGGCGGTGAATCAGAGATAGGGAATCAGAGGCGGGGAATCAGAGACGGGGAATCAGAGCTGGGGAATCAGAGGCGGGGAATCAGAGTTGGGGAATCAGAGGCGGGGAATCAGATATGGGGAAACAGAGGTGGGGAATCAGAGGCGGGGAAACAGAGGCGGGGAATCAGATATGGGGAATCAGAGGTGGGGAATCAGAGTCCGGGAATCAGAGATGGGGATTCAGAGGCGGGGAATGAGATATGGGGAATCAGAGGCGGGGAATCAGAGGCGGGGAAACAGAGGTGGGGAATCAGATATGGGGAATCAGATATGGGGAATCAAAGGCGGTGAATCAGAGATGGGGAATCAGAGGCGGGGAATCAGAGGCGGGGTATCAGAGCTGGGGAATCAGAGGCGGGGAATCAGAGTTGGGGAATCAGAGGCGGGGCATCAGTTATGGGGAAACAGAGGTGGGGAATCAGAGGTGGGGAAACAGAGGCGGGGAATCAGATATGGGGAATCAGAGGTGGGGAATCAGAGGTTAGGAATCAGAGATGGGGAATCAGAGGCGGGGAATCAGAGGCAGGGAATCAAACACGGGGAATCAGAGGCGGGGAATCAGAGCTGGGGAATCAGAGGCGGGGAATCAGAGTTGGGGAATCAGAGGCGGGGAATCAGAGGCGGGGAAACAGAGGCGGGGAATCAGATATGGTGAATCAGAGGTGGGGAATCAGAGGTTGGGAATCAGAGGCAGGGAATCAGAGGCGGGGAATCAGAGGCTGGGAATCAGAGGCAGGGAATCAGATGTGCGGAATCAGAGATGGGGAATCAAAGGTGGGGAATCAGAGTTGGGGCATCAGAGCTGGGGAATCAGAGGCAGGGAATCAGAATCAGAAGCGGGGAATCAGAGGCTGGGAATCAGAGGCCGGGAATCAGATGCCGGGAATAAGAGGCCGGGAATCAGCGGTGCGGAATCAGAGTCCGGGAATCAGAGATGGGGATTCAGAGGCGGGGAATGAGATATGGGGAATCAGAGGCGGGGAATCAGAGGCGGGGAAACAGAGGTGGGGAATCAGATATAGGGAATCAGAGGTGGCGAATCAAAGGCGGTGAATCAGTGATGGGCAATCAGAGGCGGGGAATCAGAGGCAGGGAATCAAACACGGGGAATCAGAGGCGGGGAATCAGAGCTGGGGAATCAGAGGCGGGGAATCAGAGGCGGGGAATCAGATATGGGGAATCAGAGGCGGGGAATCATAGGCGGGTAAACAGATGCGGGGAATCAGATATGGGGAATCAGAGGTGGGGAATCAGGGGCAGGGAATCAGTGGCAGGGAATCAGAGGCGGGGAATCAGAGGCGGGGAGTCAGAGGTAGGGAATCAGACACGGGGAATCAGAGGTGGGGAATCAGAGATGGGGAATCAGAGGCGGGGAATCAGAGGCAGGGAATCGGACGCCGGGAATCAGAGGCGGGGAATCAGAGCTGGGGAATCAGAGGCGGGGAATCAGAGTTGGGGAATCAGAGGCGGGGTATCAGATATGGGGAAATAGAGGCGGGGAATCAGATATGGGGAATCAGAGGCTGGGAATCAGAGGGGGAGAAACAGAGGCGGGGAATAAGTTATGGGGAATCATAGGTGGGGAATCAGGGGTGGGGAATCAGCGGCAGGGAATCAGAGGCGGGGAATCAGAGGCGGGGAATCAGAGGCGGGGAAACAGAGGTGGGGAATCAGATATGGGAAATCAGAGGTGGCGAATCAAATGCGGTAAATCAGAGATGGGGAATCAGAGGCGGGGAATCAGAGCTGGGGAATCAGAGGCGGGGAATCAGAGTTGGGGAATCAGAGTCGGGGAATCAGATATGGGGAAACAGAGGTGGGGAATCAGAGGCGGGGAAACAGAGGCGGGGAATCAGATATGGGGAATCAGAGGTGGGGAATCAGAGGTTGGGAATCAGAGGCAGGGAATCAGAGGCGGGGAAACAGAGGCGGGGAATCAGATATGGGGAATCAGAGGTGGCGAATCAAAGGCGGTAAATCAGAGATGGGGAATCAGAGGCGGGGAATCAGAGATGGGGAATCAGAGGCGGGGAATCAGAGTTGGGGAATCAGAGTCGGGGAATCAGATATGGGGAAACAGAGGTGGGGAATCAGAGGCGGGGAAACAGAGGCCGGGAATCAGATATGGGGAATCAGAGGTGGCGTATCAGAGGCGGGGAATCAGACCTGGGGAATCAGAGGCGGGGAATCAGAGTTGGGGAATCAGAGGCGGGGAATCAGAGGCGGGGAAACAGAGGCAGGGAATCAGATATGCGGAATCAGAGGTGGGGAATCAGAGGTTGGGAATCAGAGGCAGGGAATCAGAGGCGGGGAATCAGAGGCGGGGAATCAGAGGCATGGAATCAGATGTGCGGAATCAGACATGGGGAATCAGAGGCAGGGAATCAGAGGCGGGTAATCAGAGGCATGGAATCAGAGGCCGGGAATCAGAGGCCGGGAATGAGAGGCCGGGAATCAGAGGCCGGGAATCAGAGGCCGGGAATCAGAGGTGGGGTATCAGAGGCCGGGAATCAGAGGTTGGGAATCAGAGGCAGGGAATCAGAGGCAGGGAATCAGAGGCAGGGAATCAGAGGCGGGGAATCAGAGGCGGAGGATCAGAGGCCGGGAATCAGAGGCGGGGAATCAGAGTTGGGGCATGAGAGGTGGGGAATTAGATGTGGGGAAACAGAGGCGGGGAATCAGAGGCGGGGAAACAGAGCGGGGAATCAGATATGGGGAATCAGAGGTGGGGAATCAGAGGCAGGGAATCAGATGTGCGGAATCAGAGATGGGGAATCAGAGGCAGGGAATCAGAATCAGAAGCGGGGAATCAGAGGCCGGGAATCAGAGGCCGGGAATCAGATGCCGGGAATAAGAGGCCGGGAATCAGAGGTGGGGAATCAGAGTCCGGGAATCAGAGATGGGGATTCAGAGGCGGGGAATCAGAGGCGGGGAAACAGAGGTGGGGAATCAGATATGGGGAATCAGTGGTGGCGAATCAAAGGCGGTAAATCAGAGATGGGGAATCAGAGGCGGGGAATCAGAGGCAGGGAATCAAACACGGGGAATCAGAGGCGGGGAATCAGAGCTGGGGAATCAGAGGCGGGGAATCAGAGTTGGGGAATCAGAGTCGGGGAATCAGATATGGGGAAACAGAGGTGGGGAATCAGAGGCGGGGATACAGAGGCGGGGAATCAGATATGGGGAATCAGAGGTGGGGAATCAGAGGTTGGGAATCAGAGGCAGGGAATCAGAGGCGGGGAAACAGAGGTTGGGAATCAGAGGCAGGGAATCAGAGGCGGGGAAACAGAGGCGGGGAATCAGATATGGGGAATCAGAGGTGGGGAATCAGAGGTGGCGAATCAAAGGTGGTGAATCAGAGATGGGGAATCAGAGGCGGTGAATCAGAGGCAGGGAATCAAACACGGGGAATCAGAGGTGGGGAATCAGACCTGGGGAATCAGAGGCGGGGAATCAGAGTTGGGGAATCAGAGGCGAGGAATCAGAGGCGGGGAAACAGAGGCGGGGAATCAGATATGGGGAATCAGAGGTGGGGAATCAGAGGTTGGGAATCAGAGGCAGGGAATCAGAGGCGGGGAATCAGAGGCGGCGAATCAGATGCATGGAATCAGATGTGCGGAATCAGAGATGGGGAATCAGAGGCAGGGAATCAGAGGCGGGGAATCAGAGGCGTGGAATCAGAGGCCGGTATTCAGAGGCCGGGAATGAGAGGCCGGGAATGAGAGGCCGGGAATCAGAGGCCGGGAATCAGAGGTGGGATATCAGAGGCCGGGAATCAGAGATGGGGAATCAGAGGCGGGGAATCAGCGGTGGTGAATCAGACGCGGGGATTCAGAGGTTGTAAATCAGAGATGGGGAATCAGAGACGGGGAATCAGAGGCGGGGAAACAGAGGTGGGGAGTCAGATATGGGGAATCAGAGGTGGGGAATAAGAGGCGGAGAATCAGAGGCAGGGAATCAGAGGCGGGGAATCAGAGGCCGGGAATCAGAAGCCAGGAATCAGAGGCCGGGAATCAGAGATGGGGATTCAGAGGCGGGGAATGAGATATTGGGAATCAGAGGCGGGGAATCAGAGGCGGGGAAACAGAGGTGGGGAATCAGATTTGGGGAATCAGAGGTGGCGAATCAAAGGCGGTGAATCAGAGATGGGGAATCGGAGGCGGGGAATCAGAGGCAGGGAATCAAACATGGGGAATCAGAGGCGGGGAATCAGAGCTGGGGAATCAGAGGCGGGGAATCAGAGTTGGGGAATCAGAGGCGGGGAATCAGATATGGGGAAACAGAGGTGGGGAATCAGAGGTGGGGAAACAGAGGCGGGGAATCAGATATGGGGAATCAGAGGTGGGGAATCAGAGGTTGGGAATCAGAGGCAGGGAATCAGAGGCGGGGAAACAGAGGCGGGGAATCAGATATGGGGAATCAGAGGTGGCGAATCAAAGGCGGTGTATCAGAGATGGGGAATCAGAGGCGGGGAATCAGAGTCAGGGAATCAAACACGGGGAATCAGAGGCGGGGAATCAGAGCTGGGGAATCAGAGGCGGGGAATCAGAGTTGGGGAATCAGAGGCGGGGAATCAGAGTTGGGGAATCAGAGGCGGGGAATCAGATATGGGGAAACAGAGGTGGGGAATCAGAGGTGGGGAAACAGAGGCGGGGAATCAGATATGGGGAATCAGAGGTGGGGAATCAGAGGTTGGGAATCAGAGGCAGGGAATCAGAGGCGGGGAAACAGAGGCGGGGAATCAGATATGGGGAATCAGAGGTGGCGAATCAAAGGCGGTGTATCAGAGATGGGGAATCAGAGGCGGGGAATCAGAGTCAGGGAATCAAACACGGGGAATCAGAGGCGGGGAATCAGAGCTGGGGAATCAGAGGCGGGGAATCAGAGTTGGGGAATCAGAGGCGGGGAATCAGAGGCAGGGAATCAGAGGCGGAGAATCAGAGGTTGGGAATCAGAGGCAGGGAATCAGAGGCAGGGAATCAGAGGCAGGGAATCAGATGTGCGGAATCAGAGATGGGGAATCAGAGGCAGGGAATCAGAATCAGAAGCGGGGAATCAGAGGCCGGGAATCAGAGGCCGGGAATCAGATGCCGGGAATAAGAGGCCGGGAATCAGAGGTGGGGAATCAGAGTCCGGGAATCAGAGATGGGGATTCAGAGGCGGGGAATCAGAGGCGGGGAAACAGAGGTGGGGAATCAGATATGGGGAATCAGTGGTGGCGAATCAAAGGCGGTAAATCAGAGATGGGGAATCAGAGGCGGGGAATCAGAGGCAGGGAATCAAACACGGGGAATCAGAGGCGGGGAATCAGAGCTGGGGAATCAGAGGCGGGGAATCAGAGTTGGGGAATCAGAGTCGGGGAATCAGATATGGGGAAACAGAGGTGGGGAATCAGAGGCGGGGATACAGAGGCGGGGAATCAGATATGGGGAATCAGAGGTGGCGAATCAAAGGCGGTGTATCAGAGATGGGGAATCAGAGGCGGGGAATCAGAGGCAGGCAATCAAACACGGGGAATCAGAGGCGGGGAATCAAGCTGGGGAATCAGAGGCGGGGAATCAGAGTTGGGGAATCAGAGGCGGGGAATCAGAGGCAGGGAATCAGAGGCGGAGAATCAGAGGTTGGGAATCAGAGGCAGGGAATCAGAGGCAGGGAATCAGAGGCAGGGAATCAGAGGCGGGGAATCAGAGGTGGGGAATCAGAGGTTGGGAATCAGAGGCAGGGAATCAGAGGCAGGGAATCAGAGGCGGGGAATCAGAGGCATGGAATCAGATGTGCGGAATCAGAGATGGGGAATCAGAGGCAGGGAATCAGAGGCGGGGAATCAGAGGCGTGGAATCAGAGGCCGGGAATCAGAGGCCGGGAATGAGAGGCCGGGAATCAGAGGCCGGGAATCAGAGGCCGGGAATCAGAGGTGGGGAATCAGAGGCCGGGAATCAGAGATGGGGAATCATAGGCGGGGAATCAGCGGTGGTAAATCAGACGCGGGGATTCAGAGGTTGTAAATCAGAGATGGGGAATCAGAGGCGGGGAATCAGAAGCGGGGAAACAGAGGTGGGGAGTCAGATATGGGGAATCAGAGGTGGGGAATAAGAGGGGAAGAATCAGAGGCAGGGAATCAGATGCCGGGAATAAGAGGCCGGGAATCAGAGGTGGGGAATCAGAGTCCGGGAATCAGAGATGGGGATTCAGAGGCTGGAATGAGATATTGGGAATCAGAGGCGGGGAATCAGAGGCGGGGAAACAAAGGCGGTGAATCAGAGATAGGGAATCAGAGGCGCGGAATCAGAGGCAGGGAATCAAACATGGGGAATCAGAGCTGGGGAATCAGAGTCGGGGAATCAGAGTTGGGGCATCAGAGGTGGGGAATTAGATATGGGGAAACAGAGGTGGGGAATCAGAGGCGGGGAAACAGAGGCGGGGAATCAGATATGGGGAATCAGAGGTGGGGAATCAGAGGCAGGGAATCAGATGTGCGGAATCAGAGGTGGGGAATCAGAGGCGGGGAAACAGAGGTGGGGAGTCAGATATGAGGAATCAGAGGTGGGGAATAAGAGGCGGAGAATCAGAGGCAGGGAATCAGAGGCGGGGAATCAGAGGCAGGGAATCAAACACGGGGAATCAGAGGCGGGGAATCAGAGCTGGGGAATCAGAGGTGGGGAATCAGAGTTGGGGAATCAGAGGCGGGGAATCAGAGGCGGGGAAACAGAGGCGGGGAATCAGATATGGGGAATCAGAGGTGGGGAATCAGAGGTTGGGAATCAGAGGCAGGGAATCAGAGGCGGGGAATCAGAGGCGGGGAATCAGAGGCAGGGAATCAGATGTGCGGAATCAGAGATGGGGAATCAAAGGCGGGGAATCAGAGTTGGGGCATCAGAGCTGGGGAATCAGAGGCAGGGAATCAGAATCAGAAGCGGGGAATCAGAGGCCGGGAATCAGAGGCCGGGAATCAGATGCCGGGAATAAGAGGACGGGAATCAGCGGTGGGGAATCAGAGTCCGGGAATCAGAGATGGGGATTCAGAGGCAGGGAATGAGATATGGCGGATCAGAGGCGGGGAATCAGAGGCGGGGAAACAGAGGCGGGGAATCAGATATGGGGAATCAGAGGTGGCGAATCAAAGGCGGTGAATCAGAGATGGGGAATCAGAGGCGGGGAATCAGAGGCAGGGAATCAGAGGCGGGGAAACAGAGGAGGTGAATCAGATATGGGGAATCAGAGGTGGGGAATCAGAGGTTGGGAATCAGAGGCAGGGAATCAGAGGCGGGGATTCAGAGTCCGGGAATCAGAGATGGGGATTCAGAGGTGGGGAATGAGATATGGGGAATCAGAGGCGGGGAATCAGAGGCGGGGAAACAGAGGTGGGGACTCAGATATGGGGAATCAGATATGGGGAATCAAAGGCGGTGAATCAGAGATAGGGAATCAGAGGCGGGGAATCAGAGACGGGGAATCAGAGCTGGGGAATCAGAGGCGGGGAATCAGAGTTGGGGAATAAGAGGCGGGGAATCAGATATGGGGAAACAGAGGTGGGGAATCAGAGGCGGGGAAACAGAGGCGGGGAATCAGATATGGGGAATCAGAGGTGGGGAATCAGAGTCCGGGAATCAGAGATGGGGATTCAGAGGCGGGGAATGAGATATGGGGAATCAGAGGCGGGGAATCAGAGGCGGGGAAACAGAGGTGGGGAATCAGATATGGGGAATCAGATATGGGGAATCAAAGGCGGTGAATCAGAGATGGGGAATCAGAGGCGGGGAATCAGAGGCGGGGTATCAGAGCTGGGGAATCAGAGGCGGGGAATCAGAGTTGGGGAATCAGAGGCGGGGCATCAGTTATGGGGAAACAGAGGTGGGGAATCAGAGGTGGGGAAACAGAGGCGGGGAATCAGATATGGGGAATCAGAGGTGGGGAATCAGAGGTTAGGAATCAGAGATGGGGAATCAGAGGCGGGGAATCAGAGGCAGGGAATCAAACACGGGGAATCAGAGGCGGGGAATCAGAGCTGGGGAATCAGAGGCGGGGAATCAGAGTTGGGGAATCAGAGGCGGGGAATCAGAGGCGGGGAAACAGAGGCGGGGAATCAGATATGGTGAATCAGAGGTGGGGAATCAGAGGTTGGGAATCAGAGGCAGGGAATCAGAGGCGGGGAATCAGAGGCTGGGAATCAGAGGCAGGGAATCAGATGTGCGGAATCAGAGATGGGGAATCAAAGGTGGGGAATCAGAGTTGGGGCATCAGAGCTGGGGAATCAGAGGCAGGGAATCAGAATCAGAAGCGGGGAATCAGAGGCTGGGAATCAGAGGCCGGGAATCAGATGCCGGGAATAAGAGGCCGGGAATCAGCGGTGCGGAATCAGAGTCCGGGAATCAGAGATGGGGATTCAGAGGCGGGGAATGAGATATGGGGAATCAGAGGCGGGGAATCAGAGGCGGGGAAACAGAGGTGGGGAATCAGATATAGGGAATCAGAGGTGGCGAATCAAAGGCGGTGAATCAGTGATGGGCAATCAGAGGCGGGGAATCAGAGGCAGGGAATCAAACACGGGGAATCAGAGGCGGGGAATCAGAGCTGGGGAATCAGAGGCGGGGAATCAGAGGCGGGGAATCAGATATGGGGAATCAGAGGCGGGGAATCATAGGCGGGTAAACAGATGCGGGGAATCAGATATGGGGAATCAGAGGTGGGGAATCAGGGGCAGGGAATCAGTGGCAGGGAATCAGAGGCGGGGAATCAGAGGCGGGGAGTCAGAGGTAGGGAATCAGACACGGGGAATCAGAGGTGGGGAATCAGAGATGGGGAATCAGAGGCGGGGAATCAGAGGCAGGGAATCGGACGCCGGGAATCAGAGGCGGGGAATCAGAGCTGGGGAATCAGAGGCGGGGAATCAGAGTTGGGGAATCAGAGGCGGGGTATCAGATATGGGGAAATAGAGGCGGGGAATCAGATATGGGGAATCAGAGGCTGGGAATCAGAGGGGGAGAAACAGAGGCGGGGAATAAGTTATGGGGAATCATAGGTGGGGAATCAGGGGTGGGGAATCAGCGGCAGGGAATCAGAGGCGGGGAATCAGAGGCGGGGAATCAGAGGCGGGGAAACAGAGGTGGGGAATCAGATATGGGAAATCAGAGGTGGCGAATCAAATGCGGTAAATCAGAGATGGGGAATCAGAGGCGGGGAATCAGAGCTGGGGAATCAGAGGCGGGGAATCAGAGTTGGGGAATCAGAGTCGGGGAATCAGATATGGGGAAACAGAGGTGGGGAATCAGAGGCGGGGAAACAGAGGCGGGGAATCAGATATGGGGAATCAGAGGTGGGGAATCAGAGGTTGGGAATCAGAGGCAGGGAATCAGAGGCGGGGAAACAGAGGCGGGGAATCAGATATGGGGAATCAGAGGTGGCGAATCAAAGGCGGTAAATCAGAGATGGGGAATCAGAGGCGGGGAATCAGAGATGGGGAATCAGAGGCGGGGAATCAGAGTTGGGGAATCAGAGTCGGGGAATCAGATATGGGGAAACAGAGGTGGGGAATCAGAGGCGGGGAAACAGAGGCCGGGAATCAGATATGGGGAATCAGAGGTGGGGAATCAGAGTTTGGGAATCAGAGGCAGGGAATCAGAGGCGGGGAAACAGAGGCGGGGAATCAGATATGGGGAATCAGAGGTGGCGTATCAGAGGCGGGGAATCAGACCTGGGGAATCAGAGGCGGGGAATCAGAGTTGGGGAATCAGAGGCGGGGAATCAGAGGCGGGGAAACAGAGGCAGGGAATCAGATATGCGGAATCAGAGGTGGGGAATCAGAGGTTGGGAATCAGAGGCAGGGAATCAGAGGCGGGGAATCAGAGGCGGGGAATCAGAGGCATGGAATCAGATGTGCGGAATCAGACATGGGGAATCAGAGGCAGGGAATCAGAGGCGGGTAATCAGAGGCGTGGAATCAGAGGCCGGGAATCAGAGGCCGGGAATGAGAGGCCGGGAATGAGAGGCCGGGAATCAGAGGCCGGGAATCTGAGGTGGGGAATCAGAGGCCGGGAATCAGAGGTTGGGAATCAGAGGCAGGGAATCAGAGGCAGGGAATCAGAGGCAGGGAATCAGAGGCGGGGAATCGGAGGCGGAGAATCAGAGGCCGGGAATCAGAGGCGGGGAATCAGAGTTGGGGCATGAGAGGTGGGGAATTAGATGTGGGGAAACAGAGGCGGGGAATCAGAGGCGGGGAAACAGAGCGGGGAATCAGATATGGGGTATCAGAGGTGGGGAATCAGAGGCAGGGAATCAGATGTGCGGAATCAGAGATGGGGAATCAGAGGCAGGGAATCAGAATCAGAAGCGGGGAATCAGAGGCCGGGAATCAGAGGCCGGGAATCAGATGCCGGGAATAAGAGGCCGGGAATCAGAGGTGGGGAATCAGAGTCCGGGAATCAGAGATGGGGATTCAGAGGCGGGGAATCAGAGGCGGGGAAACAGAGGTGGGGAATCAGATATGGGGAATCAGTGGTGGCGAATCAAAGGCGGTAAATCAGAGATGGGGAATCAGAGGCGGGGAATCAGAGGCAGGGAATCAAACACGGGGAATCAGAGGCGGGGAATCAGAGCTGGGGAATCAGAGGCGGGGAATCAGAGTTGGGGAATCAGAGTCGGGGAATCAGATATGGGGAAACAGAGGTGGGGAATCTGAGGCGGGGATACAGAGGCGGGGAATCAGATATGGGGAATCAGAGGTGGGGAATCAGAGGTTGGGAATCAGAGGCAGGGAATCAGAGGCGGGGAAACAGAGGTTGGGAATCAGAGGCAGGGAATCAGAGGCGGGGAAACAGAGGCGGGGAATCAGATATGGGGAATCAGAGGTGGGGAATCAGAGGTGGCGAATCAAAGGTGGTGAATCAGAGATGGGGAATCAGAGGCGGTGAATCAGAGGCAGGGAATCAAACACGGGGAATCAGAGGTGGGGAATCAGACCTGGGGAATCAGAGGCGGGGAATCAGAGTTGGGGAATCAGAGGCGAGGAATCAGAGGCGGGGAAACAGAGGCGGGGAATCAGATATGGGGAATCAGAGGTGGGGAATCAGAGGTTGGGAATCAGAGGCAGGGAATCAGAGGCGGGGAATCAGAGGCGGCGAATCAGATGCATGGAATCAGATGTGCGGAATCAGAGATGGGGAATCAGAGGCAGGGAATCAGAGGCGGGGAATCAGAGGCGTGGAATCAGAGGCCGGTATTCAGAGGCCGGGAATGAGAGGCCGGGAATGAGAGGCCGGGAATCAGAGGCCGGGAATCAGAGGTGGGATATCAGAGGCCGGGAATCAGAGATGGGGAATCAGAGGCGGGGAATCAGCGGTGGTGAATCAGACGCGGGGATTCAGAGGTTGTAAATCAGAGATGGGGAATCAGAGACGGGGAATCAGAGGCGGGGAAACAGAGGTGGGGAGTCAGATATGGGGAATCAGAGGTGGGGAATAAGAGGCGGAGAATCAGAGGCAGGGAATCAGAGGCGGGGAATCAGAGGCCGGGAATCAGAAGCCAGGAATCAGAGGCCGGGAATCAGAGATGGGGATTCAGAGGCGGGGAATGAGATATTGGGAATCAGAGGCGGGGAATCAGAGGCGGGGAAACAGAGGTGGGGAATCAGATTTGGGGAATCAGAGGTGGCGAATCAAAGGCGGTGAATCAGAGATGGGGAATCAGAGGCGAGGAATCAGAGGCAGGGAATCAAACACGGGGAATCAGAGGCGGGGAATCAGAGCTGGGGAATCAGAGGCGGGGAATCAGAGTTGGGGAATCAGAGGCGGGGAATCAGATATGGGGAAACAGAGGTGGGGAATCAGAGGTGGGGAAACAGAGGCGGGGAATCAGATATGGGGAATCAGAGGTGGGGAATCAGAGGTTGGGAATCAGAGGCAGGGAATCAGAGGCGAGGAAACAGAGGCGGGGAATCAGATATGGGGAATCAGAGGTGGCGAATCAAAGGCGGTGTATCAGAGATGGGGAATCAGAGGCGGGGAATCAGAGTCAGGGAATCAAACACGGGGAATCAGAGGCGGGGAATCAGAGCTGGGGAATCAGAGGCGGGGAATCAGAGTTGGGGAATCAGAGGCGGGGAATCAGAGGCAGGGAATCAGAGGCGGAGAATCAGAGGTTGGGAATCAGAGGCAGGGAATCAGAGGCAGGGAATCAGAGGCAGGGAATCAGAGGCGGGGAATCAGAGGTGGGGAATCAGAGGTTGGGAATCAGAGGCAGGGAATCAGAGGCGGGGAATCAGAGGCGGGGAATCAGAGGCATGGAATCAGATGTGCGGAATCAGAGATGTGGAATCAGAGGCAGGGAATCAGAGGCGGGGAATCAGAGGCGTGGAATCAGAGGCCGGGAATCAGAGGCCGGGAATGAGAGGCCGGGAATCAGAGGCCGGGAATCAGAGGCCGGGAATCAGAGGTGGGGAATCAGAGGCCGGGAATCAGAGATGGGGAATCAGAGGCGGGGAATCAGCGGTGGTGAATCAGACGCGGGGATTCAGAGGTTGTAAATCAGAGATGGGGAATCAGAGGCGGGGAATCAGAGGCGGGGAAACAGAGGTGGGGAATCAGATATGGGGAATCAGAGGTGGGGAATAAGATGCGGAGAATCAGAGGCAGGGAATCAGATGCCGGGAATAAGAGGCCGGGAATCAGAGGTGGGGAATCAGAGTCCAGGAATCAGAGATGGGGATTCAGAGGCGGGGAATGAGATATTGGGAATCAGAGGCGGGGAATCAGAGGTGGGGAAACAAAGGCGGTGAATCAGAGATGGGGAATCAGAGGCGCGGAATCAGAGGCAGGGAATCAAACACGGGGAATCAGAGCTGGGGAATCAGAGTCGGGGAATCAGAGTTGGGGCATCAGAGGTGGAGAATTAGATATGGGGAAACAGAGGTGGGGAATCAGAGGCGGGGAAACAGAGGCGGGGAATCAGATATGGGGAATCAGAGGTGGGGAATCAGAGGCAGGGAATCAGATGTGCGGAATCAGAGGTGGGGAATCAGAGGCGGGGAAACAGATGTGGGGAGTCAGATATGGGGAATAAGAGGTGGGGAATAAGAGGCGGAGAATCAGAGGCAGGGAATCAGATGCCGGGAATAAGAGGCCGGGAAACAGAGGTGGGGAATCAGAGTCCGGGAATCAGAGATGGGGATTCAGAGGCGGGGATTGAGATATTGGGAATCAGATATGGGGAATCAGAGGTGGCGAATCAAAGGCGGTGAATCAGAGATGGGGAATCAGAGGCGGGGAATCAGAGGCAGGGAATCAAACACGGGGAATCAGAGCTGGGGAATCAAAGTCGAGGTATCAGAGTTGGGGCGTCAGAGGTGGGGAATTAGATATGGGGAAACAGAGGTGGGGAATCAGAGGCGGGGAAACAGAGGTGGGGAATCAGATATGGGGAATCAGAGGTGGGGAATCAGAGGCAGGGAATCAGAATCAGAAGCGGGGAATCAGAGGCCGGGAATCAGAGGCTGGGAATCAGATGCCGGGAATAAGAGGCCGGGAAGCAGAGGTGGGGAATCAGAGTCCGGGAATCAGAGATGGGGATTCAGAGGCGGGGAATGAGATATGGGGAATCAGAGGCGGGGAATCAGAGGCGGGGAAACAGAGGTGGGGAATCAGATATGGGGAATCAGATATGGGGAATCAAAGGCGGTGAATCAGAGATGGGGAATCAGAGGCGGGGAATCAGAGGCGGGGAATTAGAGCTGGGGAATCAGAGGCGGGGAATCAGAGTTGGGGAATCAGAGGCGGGGAATCAGATATGTGGAAACAGAGGTGGGGAATCAGAGGCGGGGAAACAGGGATGGGGAATCAGCGGCGGGGAATCAGAGGCAGCGAATCAAACACGGGGAATCAGAGGCGGGGAATCAGAGCTGGGGAATCAGAGGCGGGGAATCAGAGTTGGGGAATCAGAGGCGGGGAATCAGAGGCGGGGAATCAGAGGCGGGGAAACAGAGGCGGTGAATCAGATATGGGGAATCAGAGGTGGGGAATCAGAGGTTGGGAATCAGAGGCAGGGAATCAGAGGCGGGGAATCAGAGTCCGGGAATCAGAGATGGGGATTCAGAGGCGGAGAATGAGATATGGGGAATCAGAGGCGGGGAATCAGAGGTGGGGAAACAGAGGTGGGGAATCAGATATGGGGAATCAGATATGGGGAATCAAAGGTGGTGAATCAGAGATGGGGAATCAGAGGCGGGGAATCAGAGGCGGGGTATCAGAGCTGGGGAATCAGAGGCGGGGAATCAGAGTTGGGGAATCAGAGGCGGGGAATCAGATATGGGGAAACAGAGGTGGGGAATCAGAGGCGGGGAAACAGAGGCGGGGAATCAGATATGGGGAATCAGAGGTGGGGAATCAGAGTCCGGGAATCAGAGATGGGGATTCAGAGGCGGGGAATGAGATATGGGGAATCAGAGGCGGGGAATCAGAGGCGGGGAAACAGAGGTGGGGAATCAGATATGGGGAATCTGATATGGGGAATCAAAGGCGGTGAATCAGAGATGGGGAATCAGAGGCGGGGAATCAGAGGCGGTGTATCAGAGCTGGGGAATCAGAGGCGGGGAATCAGAGTTGGGGAATCAGAGGCGGGGAATCAGATATGGGGAAACAGAGGTGGGGAATCAGAGGTGGGGAAACAGAGGCGGGGAATCAGATATGGGGAATCAGAGGTGGGGAATCAGTGGTTGGGAATCAGAGGCAGGGAATCAGAGGCGGGGAAACAGAGGCGGGGAATCAGATATGGGGAATCAGAGGTGGCGAATCAAAGGCGGTGAATCAGAGATGGGGAATCAGAGGCGGGGAATCAGAGGCAGGGAATCAAACACGGGGAATCAGAGGCGGGGAATCAAAGCTGGGGAATCAGAGGCGGGGAATCAGAGTTGGGGAATCAGAGGCGGGGAATCAGAGGCGGGGAAACAGAGGCGGGGAATCAGATATGGGGAATCAGAGGTCGGGAATCAGAGGTTGGGAATCAGAGGCAGGGAATCAGAGGCGGGGAATCAGAGGCGGGGAATCAGAGGCAGGGAATCAGATGTGCGGAATCAGAGATGGGGAATCAAAGGCGGGGAATCAGAGTTGTGGCATCAGAGGTGGGGAATTAGATATGGGGAATCAGAGGTGGGGAATCAGAGGCAGGGAATCAGATGTGCGGAATCAGAGATGGGGAATCAGAGGCAGGGAATCAGAATCAGAAGCGGGGAATCAGAGGCCGGGAATAAGAGGCCGGGAATCAGCGGTGGGGAATCAGAGTCCGGGAATCAGAGATGGGGATTCAGAGGTGGGGAATGATATATGGGGAATCAGAGGCGGGGAATCAGAGGCGGGGAATCAGAGGTTGGGAATCAGAGGCAGGGAATCAGAGGCAGGGAATCAGAGGCAAGGAATCAGAGGCGGGGAATCAGAGGCGGGGAATCAGAGGCATGGAATCAGATGTGCGGAATCAGAGATGTGGAATCAGAGGCAGGGAATCAGAGGCGGGGAATCAGAGGCGTGGAATCAGAGGCCGGGAATCAGAGGCCGGGAATGAGAGGCCGGGAATCAGAGGCCGGGAATCAGAGGCCGGGAATCAGAGGTGGGGAATCAGAGGCCGGGAATCAGAGATGGGGAATCAGAGGCGGGGAATCAGCGGTGGTGAATCAGACGCGGGGATTCAGAGGTTGTAAATCAGAGATGGGGAATCAGAGGCGGGGAATCAGAGGCGGGGAAACAGAGGTGGGGAATCAGATATGGGGAATCAGAGGTGGGGAATAAGATGCGGAGAATCAGAGGCAGGGAATCAGATGCCGGGAATAAGAGGCCGGGAATCAGAGGTGGGGAATCAGAGTCCAGGAATCAGAGATGGGGATTCAGAGGCGGGGAATGAGATATTGGGAATCAGAGGCGGGGAATCAGAGGTGGGGAAACAAAGGCGGTGAATCAGAGATGGGGAATCAGAGGCGCGGAATCAGAGGCAGGGAATCAAACACGGGGAATCAGAGCTGGGGAATCAG
This sequence comes from Narcine bancroftii, assembly GCF_036971445.1. Taxonomy (NCBI): domain Eukaryota; kingdom Metazoa; phylum Chordata; class Chondrichthyes; order Torpediniformes; family Narcinidae; genus Narcine; species Narcine bancroftii. The sequence continues at coordinate 59,669,394 of NC_091474.1, forward strand.
AGTCGGGGAATCAGAGTTGGGGCATCAGAGGTGGAGAATTAGATATGGGGAAATAGAGGTGGGGAATCAGAGGCGGGGAAACAGAGGCGGGGAATCAGATATGGGGAATCAGAGGTGGGGAATCAGAGGCAGGGAATCAGATGTGCGGAATCAGAGGTGGGGAATCAGAGGCGGGGAAACAGATGTGGGGAGTCAGATATGGGGAATAAGAGGTGGGGAATAAGAGGCGGAGAATCAGAGGCAGGGAATCAGATGCCGGGAATAAGAGGCCGGGAAACAGAGGTGGGGAATCAGAGTCCGGGAATCAGAGATGGGGATTCAGAGGCGGGGATTGAGATATTGGGAATCAGATATGGGGAATCAGAGGTGGCGAATCAAAGTCGAGGTATCAGAGTTGGGGCGTCAGAGGTGGGGAATTAGATATGGGGAAACAGAGGTGGGGAATCAGAGGCGGGGAAACAGAGGTGGGGAATCAGATATGGGGAATCAGAGGTGGGGAATCAGAGGCAGGGAATCAGAATCAGAAGCGGGGAATCAGAGGCCGGGAATCAGAGGCTGGGAATCAGATGCCGGGAATAAGAGGCCGGGAAGCAGAGGTGGGGAATCAGAGTCCGGGAATCAGAGATGGGGATTCAGAGGCGGGGAATGAGATATGGGGAATCAGAGGCGGGGAATCAGAGGCGGGGAAACAGAGGTGGGGAATCAGATATGGGGAATCAGAGGTGGGGAATCAGAGGTTGGGAATCAGAGGCAGGGAATCAGAGGCGGGGAATCAGAGGCGGCGAATCAGATGCATGGAATCAGATGTGCGGAATCAGAGATGGGGAATCAGAGGCAGGGAATCAGAGGCGGGGAATCAGAGGCGTGGAATCAGAGGCCGGTATTCAGAGGCCGGGAATGAGAGGCCGGGAATGAGAGGCCGGGAATCAGAGGCCGGGAATCAGAGGTGGGATATCAGAGGCCGGGAATCAGAGATGGGGAATCAGAGGCGGGGAATCAGCGGTGGTGAATCAGACGCGGGGATTCAGAGGTTGTAAATCAGAGATGGGGAATCAGAGACGGGGAATCAGAGGCGGGGAAACAGAGGTGGGGAGTCAGATATGGGGAATCAGAGGTGGGGAATAAGAGGCGGAGAATCAGAGGCAGGGAATCAGAGGCGGGGAATCAGAGGCCGGGAATCAGAAGCCAGGAATCAGAGGCCGGGAATCAGAGATGGGGATTCAGAGGCGGGGAATGAGATATTGGGAATCAGAGGCGGGGAATCAGAGGCGGGGAAACAGAGGTGGGGAATCAGATTTGGGGAATCAGAGGTGGCGAATCAAAGGCGGTGAATCAGAGATGGGGAATCAGAGGCGAGGAATCAGAGGCAGGGAATCAAACACGGGGAATCAGAGGCGGGGAATCAGAGCTGGGGAATCAGAGGCGGGGAATCAGAGTTGGGGAATCAGAGGCGGGGAATCAGATATGGGGAAACAGAGGTGGGGAATCAGAGGTGGGGAAACAGAGGCGGGGAATCAGATATGGGGAATCAGAGGTGGGGAATCAGAGGTTGGGAATCAGAGGCAGGGAATCAGAGGCGAGGAAACAGAGGCGGGGAATCAGATATGGGGAATCAGAGGTGGCGAATCAAAGGCGGTGTATCAGAGATGGGGAATCAGAGGCGGGGAATCAGAGTCAGGGAATCAAACACGGGGAATCAGAGGCGGGGAATCAGAGCTGGGGAATCAGAGGCGGGGAATCAGAGTTGGGGAATCAGAGGCGGGGAATCAGAGGCAGGGAATCAGAGGCGGAGAATCAGAGGTTGGGAATCAGAGGCAGGGAATCAGAGGCAGGGAATCAGAGGCAGGGAATCAGAGGCGGGGAATCAGAGGTGGGGAATCAGAGGTTGGGAATCAGAGGCAGGGAATCAGAGGCGGGGAATCAGAGGCGGGGAATCAGAGGCATGGAATCAGATGTGCGGAATCAGAGATGTGGAATCAGAGGCAGGGAATCAGAGGCGGGGAATCAGAGGCGTGGAATCAGAGGCCGGGAATCAGAGGCCGGGAATGAGAGGCCGGGAATCAGAGGCCGGGAATCAGAGGCCGGGAATCAGAGGTGGGGAATCAGAGGCCGGGAATCAGAGATGGGGAATCAGAGGCGGGGAATCAGCGGTGGTGAATCAGACGCGGGGATTCAGAGGTTGTAAATCAGAGATGGGGAATCAGAGGCGGGGAATCAGAGGCGGGGAAACAGAGGTGGGGAATCAGATATGGGGAATCAGAGGTGGGGAATAAGATGCGGAGAATCAGAGGCAGGGAATCAGATGCCGGGAATAAGAGGCCGGGAATCAGAGGTGGGGAATCAGAGTCCAGGAATCAGAGATGGGGATTCAGAGGCGGGGAATGAGATATTGGGAATCAGAGGCGGGGAATCAGAGGTGGGGAAACAAAGGCGGTGAATCAGAGATGGGGAATCAGAGGCGCGGAATCAGAGGCAGGGAATCAAACACGGGGAATCAGAGCTGGGGAATCAGAGTCGGGGAATCAGAGTTGGGGCATCAGAGGTGGAGAATTAGATATGGGGAAACAGAGGTGGGGAATCAGAGGCGGGGAAACAGAGGCGGGGAATCAGATATGGGGAATCAGAGGTGGGGAATCAGAGGCAGGGAATCAGATGTGCGGAATCAGAGGTGGGGAATCAGAGGCGGGGAAACAGATGTGGGGAGTCAGATATGGGGAATAAGAGGTGGGGAATAAGAGGCGGAGAATCAGAGGCAGGGAATCAGATGCCGGGAATAAGAGGCCGGGAAACAGAGGTGGGGAATCAGAGTCCGGGAATCAGAGATGGGGATTCAGAGGCGGGGATTGAGATATTGGGAATCAGATATGGGGAATCAGAGGTGGCGAATCAAAGGCGGTGAATCAGAGATGGGGAATCAGAGGCGGGGAATCAGAGGCAGGGAATCAAACACGGGGAATCAGAGCTGGGGAATCAAAGTCGAGGTATCAGAGTTGGGGCGTCAGAGGTGGGGAATTAGATATGGGGAAACAGAGGTGGGGAATCAGAGGCGGGGAAACAGAGGTGGGGAATCAGATATGGGGAATCAGAGGTGGGGAATCAGAGGCAGGGAATCAGAATCAGAAGCGGGGAATCAGAGGCCGGGAATCAGAGGCTGGGAATCAGATGCCGGGAATAAGAGGCCGGGAAGCAGAGGTGGGGAATCAGAGTCCGGGAATCAGAGATGGGGATTCAGAGGCGGGGAATGAGATATGGGGAATCAGAGGCGGGGAATCAGAGGCGGGGAAACAGAGGTGGGGAATCAGATATGGGGAATCAGATATGGGGAATCAAAGGCGGTGAATCAGAGATGGGGAATCAGAGGCGGGGAATCAGAGGCGGGGAATTAGAGCTGGGGAATCAGAGGCGGGGAATCAGAGTTGGGGAATCAGAGGCGGGGAATCAGATATGTGGAAACAGAGGTGGGGAATCAGAGGCGGGGAAACAGGGATGGGGAATCAGCGGCGGGGAATCAGAGGCAGCGAATCAAACACGGGGAATCAGAGGCGGGGAATCAGAGCTGGGGAATCAGAGGCGGGGAATCAGAGTTGGGGAATCAGAGGCGGGGAATCAGAGGCGGGGAATCAGAGGCGGGGAAACAGAGGCGGTGAATCAGATATGGGGAATCAGAGGTGGGGAATCAGAGGTTGGGAATCAGAGGCAGGGAATCAGAGGCGGGGAATCAGAGTCCGGGAATCAGAGATGGGGATTCAGAGGCGGAGAATGAGATATGGGGAATCAGAGGCGGGGAATCAGAGGTGGGGAAACAGAGGTGGGGAATCAGATATGGGGAATCAGATATGGGGAATCAAAGGTGGTGAATCAGAGATGGGGAATCAGAGGCGGGGAATCAGAGGCGGGGTATCAGAGCTGGGGAATCAGAGGCGGGGAATCAGAGTTGGGGAATCAGAGGCGGGGAATCAGATATGGGGAAACAGAGGTGGGGAATCAGAGGCGGGGAAACAGAGGCGGGGAATCAGATATGGGGAATCAGAGGTGGGGAATCAGAGTCCGGGAATCAGAGATGGGGATTCAGAGGCGGGGAATGAGATATGGGGAATCAGAGGCGGGGAATCAGAGGCGGGGAAACAGAGGTGGGGAATCAGATATGGGGAATCTGATATGGGGAATCAAAGGCGGTGAATCAGAGATGGGGAATCAGAGGCGGGGAATCAGAGGCGGTGTATCAGAGCTGGGGAATCAGAGGCGGGGAATCAGAGTTGGGGAATCAGAGGCGGGGAATCAGATATGGGGAAACAGAGGTGGGGAATCAGAGGTGGGGAAACAGAGGCGGGGAATCAGATATGGGGAATCAGAGGTGGGGAATCAGTGGTTGGGAATCAGAGGCAGGGAATCAGAGGCGGGGAAACAGAGGCGGGGAATCAGATATGGGGAATCAGAGGTGGCGAATCAAAGGCGGTGAATCAGAGATGGGGAATCAGAGGCGGGGAATCAGAGGCAGGGAATCAAACACGGGGAATCAGAGGCGGGGAATCAAAGCTGGGGAATCAGAGGCGGGGAATCAGAGTTGGGGAATCAGAGGCGGGGAATCAGAGGCGGGGAAACAGAGGCGGGGAATCAGATATGGGGAATCAGAGGTCGGGAATCAGAGGTTGGGAATCAGAGGCAGGGAATCAGAGGCGGGGAATCAGAGGCGGGGAATCAGAGGCAGGGAATCAGATGTGCGGAATCAGAGATGGGGAATCAAAGGCGGGGAATCAGAGTTGTGGCATCAGAGGTGGGGAATTAGATATGGGGAATCAGAGGTGGGGAATCAGAGGCAGGGAATCAGATGTGCGGAATCAGAGATGGGGAATCAGAGGCAGGGAATCAGAATCAGAAGCGGGGAATCAGAGGCCGGGAATAAGAGGCCGGGAATCAGCGGTGGGGAATCAGAGTCCGGGAATCAGAGATGGGGATTCAGAGGTGGGGAATGATATATGGGGAATCAGAGGCGGGGAATCAGAGGCGGGGAATCAGAGGTTGGGAATCAGAGGCAGGGAATCAGAGGCAGGGAATCAGAGGCAAGGAATCAGAGGCGGGGAATCAGAGGCGGGGAATCAGAGGCATGGAATCAGATGTGCGGAATCAGAGATGTGGAATCAGAGGCAGGGAATCAGAGGCGGGGAATCAGAGGCGTGGAATCAGAGGCCGGGAATCAGAGGCCGGGAATGAGAGGCCGGGAATCAGAGGCCGGGAATCAGAGGCCGGGAATCAGAGGTGGGGAATCAGAGGCCGGGAATCAGAGATGGGGAATCAGAGGCGGGGAATCAGCGGTGGTGAATCAGACGCGGGGATTCAGAGGTTGTAAATCAGAGATGGGGAATCAGAGGCGGGGAATCAGAGGCGGGGAAACAGAGGTGGGGAATCAGATATGGGGAATCAGAGGTGGGGAATAAGATGCGGAGAATCAGAGGCAGGGAATCAGATGCCGGGAATAAGAGGCCGGGAATCAGAGGTGGGGAATCAGAGTCCAGGAATCAGAGATGGGGATTCAGAGGCGGGGAATGAGATATTGGGAATCAGAGGCGGGGAATCAGAGGTGGGGAAACAAAGGCGGTGAATCAGAGATGGGGAATCAGAGGCGCGGAATCAGAGGCAGGGAATCAAACACGGGGAATCAGAGCTGGGGAATCAGAGTCGGGGAATCAGAGTTGGGGCATCAGAGGTGGAGAATTAGATATGGGGAAATAGAGGTGGGGAATCAGAGGCGGGGAAACAGAGGCGGGGAATCAGATATGGGGAATCAGAGGTGGGGAATCAGAGGCAGGGAATCAGATGTGCGGAATCAGAGGTGGGGAATCAGAGGCGGGGAAACAGATGTGGGGAGTCAGATATGGGGAATAAGAGGTGGGGAATAAGAGGCGGAGAATCAGAGGCAGGGAATCAGATGCCGGGAATAAGAGGCCGGGAAACAGAGGTGGGGAATCAGAGTCCGGGAATCAGAGATGGGGATTCAGAGGCGGGGATTGAGATATTGGGAATCAGATATGGGGAATCAGAGGTGGCGAATCAAAGTCGAGGTATCAGAGTTGGGGCGTCAGAGGTGGGGAATTAGATATGGGGAAACAGAGGTGGGGAATCAGAGGCGGGGAAACAGAGGTGGGGAATCAGATATGGGGAATCAGAGGTGGGGAATCAGAGGCAGGGAATCAGAATCAGAAGCGGGGAATCAGAGGCCGGGAATCAGAGGCTGGGAATCAGATGCCGGGAATAAGAGGCCGGGAAGCAGAGGTGGGGAATCAGAGTCCGGGAATCAGAGATGGGGATTCAGAGGCGGGGAATGAGATATGGGGAATCAGAGGCGGGGAATCAGAGGCGGGGAAACAGAGGTGGGGAATCAGATATGGGGAATCAGATATGGGGAATCAAAGGCGGTGAATCAGAGATGGGGAATCAGAGGCGGGGAATCAGAGGCGGGGAATTAGAGCTGGGGAATCAGAGGCGGGGAATCAGAGTTGGGGAATCAGAGGCGGGGAATCAGATATGTGGAAACAGAGGTGGGGAATCAGAGGCGGGGAAACAGGGATGGGGAATCAGAGGCGGGGAATCAGAGGCAGCGAATCAAACACGGGGAATCAGAGGCGGGGAATCAGAGCTGGGGAATCAGAGGCGGGGAATCAGAGTTGGGGAATCAGAGGCGGGGAATCAGAGGCGGGGAATCAGAGGCGGGGAAACAGAGGCGGTGAATCAGATATGGGGAATCAGAGGTGGGGAATCAGAGGTTGGGAATCAGAGGCAGGGAATCAGAGGCGGGGAATCAGAGTCCGGGAATCAGAGATGGGGATTCAGAGGCGGAGAATGAGATATGGGGAATCAGAGGCGGGGAATCAGAGGTGGGGAAACAGAGGTGGGGAATCAGATATGGGGAATCAGATATGGGGAATCAAAGGTGGTGAATCAGAGATGGGGAATCAGAGGCGGGGAATCAGAGGCGGGGAATCAGAGCTGGGGAATCAGAGGCGGGGAATCAGAGTTGGGGAATCAGAGGCGGGGAATCAGATATGGGGAAACAGAGGTGGGGAATCAGAGGCGGGGAAACAGAGGCGGGGAATCAGATATGGGGAATCAGAGGTGGGGAATCAGAGTCCGGGAATCAGAGATGGGGATTCAGAGGCGGGGAATGAGATATGGGGAATCAGAGGCGGGGAATCAGAGGCGGGGAAACAGAGGTGGGGAATCAGATATGGGGAATCTGATATGGGGAATCAAAGGCGGTGAATCAGAGATGGGGAATCAGAGGCGGGGAATCAGAGGCGGTGTATCAGAGCTGGGGAATCAGAGGCGGGGAATCAGAGTTGGGGAATCAGAGGCGGGGAATCAGATATGGGGAAACAGAGGTGGGGAATCAGAGGTGGGGAAACAGAGGCGGGGAATCAGATATGGGGAATCAGAGGTGGGGAATCAGAGGTTGGGAATCAGAGGCAGGGAATCAGAGGCGGGGAAACAGAGGCGGGGAATCAGATATGGGGAATCAGAGGTGGCGAATCAAAGGCGGTGAATCAGAGATGGGGAATCAGAGGCGGGGAATCAGAGGCAGGGAATCAAACACGGGGAATCAGAGGCGGGGAATCAAAGCTGGGGAATCAGAGGCGGGGAATCAGAGTTGGGGAATCAGAGGCGGGGAATCAGAGGCGGGGAAACAGAGGCAGGGAATCAGATATGGGGAATCAGAGGTCGGGAATCAGAGGTTGGGAATCAGAGGCAGGGAATCAGAGGCGGGGAATCAGAGGCGGGGAATCAGAGGCAGGGAATCAGATGTGCGGAATCAGAGATGGGGAATCAAAGGCGGGGAATCAGAGTTGTGGCATCAGAGGTGGGGAATTAGATATGGGGAATCAGAGGTGGGGAATCAGAGGCAGGGAATCAGATGTGCGGAATCAGAGATGGGGAATCAGAGGCAGGGAATCAGAATCAGAAGCGGGGAATCAGAGGCCGGGAATAAGAGGCCGGGAATCAGCGGTGGGGAATCAGAGTCCGGGAATCAGAGATGGGGATTCAGAGGTGGGGAATGATATATGGGGAATCAGAGGCGGGGAATCAGAGGCGGGGAAACAGAGGTGGGGAATCAGATATAGGGAATCAGAGGTGGCGAATCAAAGGCGGTGAATCAGAGATGGGGAATCAGAGGCGGGGAATCAGAGGCGGGGAATCAGAGGCGGGGAATCAGAGGTGGGGAATCAGAGGTTGGGAATCAGAGGCAGGGAATCAGAGGCGGGGAATCAGAGGCGGGGAATCAGAGGCATGGAATCAGATATGCGGAATCAGAGATGTGGAATCAGAGGCAGGGAATCAGAGGCGGGGAATCAGAGGCGTGGAATCAGAGGCCGGGAATGAGAGGCCGGGAATCAGAGGCCGGGAATCAGAGGCCGGGAATCAGAGGTGTGGAATCAGAGGCCGGGAATCAGAGATGGGGAATCAGAGGCGGGGAATCAGCGGTGGTGAATCAGACGCGGGGATTCAGAGGTTGTAAATCAGAGATGGGGAATCAGAGGCGGGGAATCAGAGGCGGGGAAACAGAGGTGGGGAATCAGATATGGGGAATCAGATGTGGGGAATAAGATGCGGAGAATCAGAGGCAGGGAATCAGATGCCGGGAATAAGAGGCCGGGAATCAGAGGTGGGGAATCAGAGTCCAGGAATCAGAGATGGGGATTCAGAGGCGGGGAATGAGATATTGGGAATCAGAGGCGGGGAATCAGAGGCGGGGAAACAAAGGCGGTGAATCAGAGATGGGGAATCAGAGGCGCGGAATCAGAGGCAGGGAATCAAACACGGGGAATCAGAGCTGGGGAATCAAAGTCGGGGTATCAGAGTTGGGGCGTCAGAGGTGGGGAATTAGATATGGGGAAACAGAGGTGGGGAATCAGAGGCGGGGAAACAGAGGCGGGGAATCATATATGGGGAATCAGAGGTGGGGAATCAGAGGCAGGGAATCAGAATCAGAAGCGGGGAATCAGAGGCCGGGAATCAGAGGCCGGGAATCAGATGCCGGGAATAAGAGGCCGGGAAGCAGAGGTGGGGAATCAGAGTCCGGGAATCAGAGATGGGGATTCAGAGGCGGGGAATGAGATATGGGGAATCAGAGGCGGGGAATCAGAGGCGGGGAAACAGAGGTGGGGAATCAGATATGGGGAATCAGATATGGGGAATCAAAGGCGGTGAATCAGAGATGGGGAATCAGAGGCGGGGAATCAGAGGCGGGGAATCAGAGCTGGGGAATCAGAGGCGGGGAATCAGAGTTGGGGAATCAGAGGCGGGGAATCAGATATGTGGAAACAGAGGTGGGGAATCAGAGGCGGGGAAACAGGGATGGGGAATCAGAGGCGGGGAATCAGAGGCAGCGAATCAAACACGGGGAATCAGAGGCGGGGAATCAGAGCTGGGGAATCAGAGGCGGGGAATCAGAGTTGGGGAATCAGAGGCGGGGAATCAGAGGCGGGGAAACAGAGGCGGTGAATCAGATATGGGGAATCAGAGGTGGGGAATCAGAGGTTGGGAATCAGAGGCAGGGAATCAGAGGCGGGGAATCAGAGGCGGGGAAACAGAGGTGGGGAATCAGATATGGGGAATCAGATATGGGGAATCAAAGGCGGTGAATCAGAGATGGGGAATCAGAGGCGGGGAATCAGAGGCGGGGAATCAGAGCTGGGGAATCAGAGGCGGGGAATCAGAGTTGGGGAATCAGAGGCGGGGAATCAGATATGGGGAAACAGAGGTGGGGAATCAGAGGCGGGGAAACAGAGGCGGGGAATCAGATATGGGGAATCAGAGGTGGGGAATCAGAGTCCGGGAATGAGAGATGGGGATTCAGAGGCGGGGAATAAGATATGGGGAATCAGAGGCGGGGAATCAGAGGCGGGGAAACAGAGGTGGGGAATCAGATATGGGGAATCTGATATGGGGAATCAAAGGCGGTGAATCAGAGATTGGGAATCAGAGGCGGGGAATCAGAGGCGGGGTATCAGAGCTGGGGAATCAGAGGCGGGGAATCAGAGTTGGGGAATCAGAGGCGGGGAATCAGATATGGGGAAACAGAGGTGGGGAATCAGAGGTGGGGAAACAGAGGTGGGGAATCAGATATGGGGAATCAGAGGTGGGGAATCAGAGGTTGGGAATCAGAGGCAGGGAATCAGAGGCGGGGAAACAGAGGCGGGGAATCAGATATGGGGAATCAGAGGTGGCGAATCAAAGGCGGTGAATCAGAGATGGGGAATCAGAGGCGGGGAATCAGAGGCAGGGAATCAAACACGGGGAATCAGAGGCGGGGAATCAAAGCTGGGGAATCAGAGGCGGGGAATCAGAGTTGGGGAATCAGAGGCGGGGAATCAGAGGCGGGGAAACAGAGGCGGGGAATCAGATATGGGGAATCAGAGGTCGGGAATCAGAGGTTGGGAATCAGAGGCAGGGAATCAGGGGCGGGGAATCAGAGGCGGGGAATCAGAGGCAGGGAATCAGATGTGCGGAATCAGAGATGGGGAATCAAAGGCGGGGAATCAGAGTTGTGGCATCAGAGGTGGGGAATTAGGTATGGGGAAACAGAGGCGGGGAATCAGAGGCGGGGAAACAGAGGCGGGGAATCAGATATGGGGAATCAGAGGTGGGGAATCAGAGGCAGGGAATCAGATGTGCGGAATCAGAGATGGGGAATCAGAGGCAGGGAATCAGAATCAGAAGCGGGGAATCAGAGGCCGGGAATCAGAGGCCGGGAATCAGATGCCGGGAATAAGAGGCCGGGAATCAGCGGTGGGGAATCAGAGTCCGGGAATCAGAGATGGGGATTCAGAGGCGGGGAATGATATATGGGGAATCAGAGGCGGGGAATCAGAGGCGGGGAAACAGAGGTGGGGAATCAGATATAGGGAATCAGAGGTGGCGAATCAAAGGCGGTGAATCAGAGATGGGGAATCAGAGGCGGGGAATCAGAGGCGGGGAATCAGAGGTGGGGAATCAGAGGTTGGGAATCAGAGGCAGGGAATCAGAGGCGGGGAATCAGAGGCGGGGAATCAGAGGCATGGAATCAGATGTGCAGAATCAGAGATGTGGAATCAGAGGCAGGGAATCAGAGGCGGGGAATCAGAGGCGTGGAATCAGAGGCCGGGAATGAGAGGCCGGGAATCAGAGGCCGGGAATCAGAGGCCGGGAATCAGAGGTGGGGAATCAGAGGCCGGGAATCAGAGATGGGGAATCAGAGGCGGGGAATCAGCGGTGGTGAATCAGACGCGGGGATTCAGAGGTTGTAAATCAGAGATGGGGAATCAGAGGCGGGGAATCAGAGGCGGGGAAACAGAGGTGGGGAATCAGATATGGGGAATCAGATGTGGGGAATAAGATGCGGAGAATCAGAGGCAGGGAATCAGATGCCGGGAATAAGAGGCCGGGAATCAGAGGTGGGGAATCAGAGTACAGGAATCAGAGATGGGGATTCAGAGGCGGGGAATGAGATATTGGGAATCAGAGGCGGGGAATCAGAGGCGGGGAAACAAAGGCGGTGAATCAGAGATGGGGAATCAGAGGCGCGGAATCAGAGGCAGGGAATCAAACACGGGGAATCAGAGCTGGGGAATCAGAGTCGGGGAATCAGAGTTGGGGCATCAGAGGTGGGGAATTAGATATGGGGAAACAGAGGTGGGGAATCAGAGGCGTGGAAACAGAGGCGGGGAATCAGATATGGGGAATCAGAGGTGGGGAATCAGAGGCAGGGAATCAGATGTGCGGAATCAGAGGTGGGGAATCAGAGGTGGGGAAACAGAGGTGGGGAGTCAGATATGGGGAATCAGAGGTGGGGAATAAGAGGCGGAGAATCAGAGGCAGGGAATCAGATGCCGGGAATAAGAGGCCGGGAAACAGAGGTGGGGAATCAGAGTCCGGGAATGAGAGATGGGGATTCAGAGGCGGGGATTGAGATATTGGGAATCAGATATGGGGAATCAGAGGTGGCGAATCAAAGGCGGTGAATCAGAGATGGGGAATCAGAGGCGGGGAATCAGAGGCAGGGAATCAAACACGGGGAATCAGAGCTGGGGAATCAAAGTCGGGGAATCAGAGTTGGGGCATCAGAGGTGGGGAATTAGATATGGGGAAACAGAGGTGGGGAATCAGAGGCGGGGTAACAGAGGCGGGGAATCAGATATGGGGAATCAGAGGTGGGGAATCAGAGGCAGGGAATCAGATGTGCGGAATCAGAGATGGGGAATCAGAGGCAGGGAATCAGAATCAGAAGCGGGGAATCAGAGGCCGGGAATTAGAGGCCGGGAATCAGATGCCGGGAATAAGAGGCCGGGAAGCAGAGGTGGGGAATCAGAGTCCGGGAATCAGAGATGGGGATTCAGAGGCGGGGAATGAGATATGGGGAATCAGAGGCGGGGAATCAGAGGCGGGGAAACAGAGGTGGGGAATCAGAGGTGGGGAATTAGGGGTGGGGAATCAGTGGCAGGGAATCAGAGGCGGGGAATCAGAGGCGGGGAATCAGAGGCGGGGAAACAGAGGTGGGGAATCAGATATGGGAAATCAGAGGTGGCGAATCAAAGGCGGTAAATCAGAGATGGGGAATCAGAGGCGGGGAATCAGAGCTGGGGAATCAGAGGCGGGGAATCAGAGTTGGGGAATCAGAGTCGGTGAATCAGATATGGGGAAACAGAGGTGGGGAATCAGAGGCGGGGAAACAGAGGCGGGGAATCAGATATGGGGAATCAGAGGTGGGGATTCAGAGGTTGGGAATCAGAGGCAGGGAATCAGAGGCGGGGAAACAGAGGCGGGGAATCAGATATGGGGAATCAGAGATGGCGAATCAAAGGCGGTGAATCAGAGATGGGGAATCAGAGACGGTGAATCAGAGGCAGGGAATCAAACACGGGGAATCAGAGGTGGGGAATCAGACCTGGGAAATCAGAGGCGGGGATTCAGAGTTGGGGAATCAGAGGCGGGGAATCAGAGGCGGGGAAACAGAGGCGGGGAATCAGATATGGGGAATCAGAGGTGGGGAATCAGAGGTTGGGAATCAGAGGCAGGGAATCAGAGGCGGGGAATCAGAGGCGGGGAATCAGAGGCATGGAATCAGATGTGCGGAATCAGAGATGTGGAATCAGAGGCAGGGAATCAGAGGCGGGTAATCAGAGGCGTGGAATCAGAGGCCGGGAATCAGAGGCCGGGAATGAGAGGCCGGGAATCAGAGGCCGGGAATCAGAGGCCGGGAATCAGAGGTGGGGAATCAGAGGCGGGGAATCAGAGGCGGAGAATCAGAGGCCGGGAATCAGAGGCGGGGAATCAGAGTTGGGGCATCAGAGGTGGGGAATTAGATATGGGGAAACAGAGGCGGGGAATCAGAGGCGGGGAAACAGAGCGGGGAATCAGATATGGGGAATCAGAGGTGGGGAATCAGAGGCAGGGAATCAAATGTGCGGAATCAGAGATGGGGAATCAGAGGCAGGGAATCAGAATCAGAAGCGGGGAATCAGAGGCCGGGAATCAGAGGCCGGGAATCAGATGCCGGGTATAAGAGGCCGGGAATCAGAGGTGGGGAATCAGAGTCCGGGAATCAGAGATGGGGATTCAGAGGCGGGGAATCAGAGGCGGGGAAACAGAGGTGGGGAATCAGATATGGGGAATCAGTGGTGGCGAATCAAAGGCGGTAAATCAGAGATGGGGAATCAGAGGCGGGGAATCAGAGGCAGGGTATCAAACACGGGGAATCAGAGGCGGGGAATCAGAGCTGGGGAATCAGAGGCGGGGAATCAGAGTTGGGGAATCAGAGTCGGGGAATCAGATATGGGGAAACAGAGGTGGGGAATCAGAGGCGGGGATACAGAGTCGGGGAATCAGATATGGGGAATCAGAGGTGGGGAATCAGAGGTTGGGAATCAGAGGCAGGGAATCAGAGGCGGGGAAACAGAGGTTGGGAATCAGAGGCAGGGAATCAGAGGCGGGGAAACAGAGGCGGGGAATCAGATATGGGGAATCAGAGGTGGCGAATCAAAGGTGTTGAATCAGAGATGGGGAATCAGAGGCGGTAAATCAGAGGCAGGGAATCAAACACGGGGAATCAGAGGTGGGGAATCAGACCTGGGGAATCAGAGTTGGGGAATCAGTGTTGGGGAATCAGAGGCGAGGAATCAGAGGCGGGGAAACAGAGGCGGGGAATCAGATATGGGGAATCAGAGGTGGGGAATCAGAGGTTGGGAATCAGAGGCAGGGAATCAGAGGCGGGGAATCAGAGGCGGCGAATCAGATGCATGGAATCAGATGTGCGGAATCAGAGATGGGGAATCAGAGGCAGGGAATCAGAGGCGGGGAATCAGAGGCGTGGAATCAGAGGCCGGTATTCAGAGGCCGGGAATGAGAGGCCGGGAATCAGAGGCCGGGAATCAGAGGCCGGGAATCAGAGGTGGGATATCAGAGGCCGGGAATCAGAGATGGGGAATCAGAGGCGGGGAATCAGCGGTGGTGAATCAGATGCGGGGATTCAGAGGTTGTAAATCAGAGATGGGGAATCAGAGACGGGGAATCAGAGGCGGGGAAACAGAGGTGGGGAGTCAGAAGCCAGGAATCAGAGGCCGGGAATCAGAGATGGGGATTCAGAGGCGGGGAATGAGATATTGGGAATCAGAGGCGGGGAATCAGAGGCGGGGAAACAGAGGTGGGGAATCAGATTTGGGGAATCAGAGGTGGCGAATCAAAGGCGGTGAATCAGAGATGGGGAATCAGAGGCGGGGAATCAGAGGCAGGGAATCAAACACGGGGAATCAGAGGCGGGGAATCAGAGCTGGGGAATCAGAGGCGGGGAATCAGAGGTGGGGAATCAGAGGCCGGGAATCAGAGATGGGGAATCAGAGGCGGGGAATCAGCGGTGGTGAATCAGACGCGGGGATTCAGAGGTTGTAAATCAGAGATGGGGAATCAGAGGCGGGGAATCAGAGGCGAGGAAACAGAGGTGGGGAATCAGATATGGGGAATCAGAGGTGGGGAATAAGATGCGGAGAATCAGAGGCAGGGAATCAGATGCCGGGAATAAGAGGCCGGGAATCAGAGGTGGGGAATCAGAGTCCAGGAATCAGAGATGGGGATTCAGAGGCGGGGAATGAGATATTGGGAATCAGAGGCGGGGAATCAGAGGCGGGGAAACAAAGGCGGTGAATCAGAGATGGGGAATCAGAGGCGCGGAATCAGAGGCAGGGAATCAAACACGGGGAATCAGAGCTGGGGAATCAGAGTCGGGGAATCAGAGTTGGGGCATCAGAGGTGGGGAATTAGATATGGGGAAACAGAGGTGGGGAATCAGAGGCGGGGAAACAGAGGCGGGGAATCAGATATGGGGATTCAGAGGTGGGGAATCAGAGGCAGGGAATCAGATGTGCGGAATCAGAGGTGGGGAATCAGAGGCGGGGAAACAGATGTGGGGAGTCAGATATGGGGAATCAGAGGTGGGGAATAAGAGGCGGAGAATCAGAGGCAGGGAATCAGATGCCGGGAATAAGAGGCCGGGAAACAGAGGTGGGGAATCAGAGTCCGGGAATCAGAGATGGGGATTCAGAGGCGGGGATTGAGATATTGGGAATCTGATATGGGGAATCAGAGGTGGCGAATCAAAGGCGGTGAATCAGAGCTGGGGAATCAAAGTCGGGGAATCAGAGTTGGGGCATCAGAGGTGGGGAATTAGATATGGGGAAACAGAGGTGGGGAATCAGAGGTGGGGAAACAGAGGCGGGGAATCAGATATGGGGAATCATCAGAGGTGGGGAATCAGAGGCAGGGAATCAGATGTGCGGAATCAGAGATAGGGAATCAGAGGCAGGGAATCAGAATCAGAAGCGGGGAATCAGAGGCCGGGAATCAGAGGCCGGGAATCAGATGCCGGGAATAAGAGGCCGGGAAGCAGAGGTGGGGAATCAGAGTCCGGGAATCAGAGATGGGGATTCAGAGGCGGGGAATGAGATATGGGGAATCAGAGGCGGGGAATCAGAGGCGGGGAAACAGAGGTGGGGAATCAGATATGGGGAATCAGATATGGGGAATCAAAGGCGGTGAATCAGAGATGGGGAATCAGAGGCGGGGAATCAGAGGCGGGGAATCAGAGCTGGGGAATCAGAGGCGGGGAATCAGAGTTGGGGAATCAGAGGCGGGGAATCAGATATGTGGAAACAGAGGTGGGGAATCAGAGGCGGGGAAACAGAGGCGGGGAATCAGATATGGGGAATCAGAGGTGGCGAATCAAAGGCGGTGAATCAGAGATGGGGAATCAGAGGCGGGGAATCAGAGGCAGCGAATCAAACACGGGGAATCAGAGGCGGGGAATCAGAGCTGGGGAATCAGAGGCGGGGAATCAGAGTTGGGGAATCAGAGGCGGGGAATCAGAGGCGGGGAAACAGAGGCGGTGAATCAGATATGGGGAATCAGATGTGGGGAATCAGAGGTTGGGAATCAGAGGCAGGGAATCAGAGGCGGGGAATCAGAGTCCGGGAATCAGAGATGGGGATTCAGAGGCGGGGAATGAGATATGGTGAATCAGAGGCGGGGAATCAGAGGCGGGGAAACAGAGGTGGGGAATCAGATATGGGGAATCAGATATGGGGAATCAAAGGCGGTGAATCAGAGATGGGGAATCAGAGGCGGGGAATCAGAGGCGTGGAATCAGAGCTGGGGAATCAGTGGCGGGGAATCAGAGTTGGGGAATCAGAGGAGGGGAATCAGATATGGGGAAACAGAGGTGGGGAATCAGAGGCGGGGAAACAGAGGCGGGGAATCACATATGGGGAATCAGAGGTGGGGAATCAGAGTCCAGGAATCAGAGATGGGGATTCAGAGGCGGGGAATGAGATATGGGGAATCAGAGGCGGGGAATCAGAGGCGGGGAAACAGAGGTGGGGAATCAGATATGGGGAATCTGATATGGGGAATCAAAGGCGGTGAATCAGAGATGGGGAATCAGAGGCGGGGAATCAGAGGCGGGGTATCAGAGCTGGGGAATCAGAGGCGGGGAATCAGAGTTGGGGAATCAGAGGCGGGGAATCAGATGTGGGGAAACAGAGGTGGGGAATCAGAGGTGGGGAAACAGAGGCGGGGAATCAGATATGGGGAATCAGAGGTGGGGAATCAGAGGTTGGGAATCAGAGGCAGGGAATCAGAGGCGGGGAAACAGAGGCGGGGAATCAGATATGGGGAATCAGAGGTGGCGAATCAAAGGCGGTGAATCAGAGATGGGGATTCAGAGGCGGGGAATGAGATATGGTGAATCAGAGGCGGGGAATCAGAGGCGGGGAAACAGAGGTGGGGAATCAGATATGGGGAATCAGATATGGGGAATCAAAGGCGGTGAATCAGAGATGGGGAATCAGAGGCGGGGAATCAGAGGCGGGGAATCAGAGCTGGGGAATCAGTGGCGGGGAATCAGAGTTGGGGAATCAGAGGAGGGGAATCAGATATGGGGAAACAGAGGTGGGGAATCAGAGGCGGGGAAACAGAGGCGGGGAATCACATATGGGGAATCAGAGGTGGGGAATCAGAGTCCAGGAATCAGAGATGGGGATTCAGAGGCGGGGAATGAGATATGGGGAATCAGAGGCGGGGAATCAGAGGCGGGGAAACAGAGGTGGGGAATCAGATATGGGGAATCTGATATGGGGAATCAAAGGCGGTGAATCAGAGATGGGGAATCAGAGGCGGGGAATCAGAGGCGGGGTATCAGAGCTGGGGAATCAGAGGCGGGGAATCAGAGTTGGGGAATCAGAGGCGGGGAATCAGATATGGGGAAACAGAGGTGGGGAATCAGAGGTGGGGAAACAGAGGCGGGGAATCAGATATGGGGAATCAGAGGTGGGGAATCAGAGGTTGGGAATCAGAGGCAGGGAATCAGAGGCGGGGAAACAGAGGCGGGGAATCAGATATGGGGAATCAGAGGTGGCGAATCAAAGGCGGTGAATCAGAGATGGGGAATCAGAAGCGGGGAATCAGAGGCAGGGAATCAAACACTGGGAATCAGAGGCGGGGAATCAGAGCTGGGGAATCAGAGGCGGGGAATCAGAGTTGGGGAATCAGAGGCGGGGAATCAGAGGCGGGGAAACAGAGGCGGGGAATCAGATATGGGGAATCAGAGGTCGGGAATCAGAGGTTGGGAATCAGAGGCAGGGAATCAGAGGCGGGGAATCAGAGGCGGGGAATCATAGGCAGGGAATCAGATGTGCGCAATCAGAGATGGGGAATCAGCGGTGGTGAATCAGACGCGGGGATTCAGAGGTTGTAAATCAGAGATGGGGAATCAGAGGCGGGGAATCAGAGGCGGGGAAACAGAGGTGGGGAATCAGATATGGGGAATCAGAGGTGGGGAATAAGATGCGGAGAATCAGAGGCAGGGAATCAGATGCCGGGAATAAGAGGCCGGGAATCAGAGGTGGGGAATCAGAGTCCAGGAATCAGAGATGGGGATTCAGAGGCGGGGAATGAGATATTGGGAATCAGAGGCGGGGAATCAGAGGCGGGGAAACAAAGGCGGTGAATCAGAGATGGGGAATCAGAGGCGCGGAATCAGAGGCAGGGAATCAAACACGGGGAATCAGAGCTGGGGAATAAGAGTCGGGGAATCAGAGTTGGGGCATCAGAGGTGGGGAATTAGATATGGGGAAACAGAGGTGGGGAATCAGAGGCGGGGAAACAGAGGCGGGGAATCAGATATGGGGAATCAGAGGTGGGGAATCAGAGGCAGGGAATCAGATGTGCGGAATCAGAGGTGGGGAATCAGAGGCGGGGAAACAGAGGTGGAGAGTCAGATATGGGGAATCAGAGGTGGGGAATAAGAGGCGGAGAATCAGAGGCAGGGAATCAGATGCCGGGAATAAGAGGCCGGGAAACAGAGGTGGGGAATCAGAGTCCGGGAATCAGAGATGGGGATTCAGAGGCGGGGATTGAGATATTGGGAATCAGATATGGGGAATCAGAGGTGGCGAATCAAAGGCGGTGAATCAGAGATGGGGAATTAGAGGCGGGGAATCAGAGGCAGGGAATCAAACACGGGGAATCAGAGCTGGGGAAACAGAGGCGGGGAATCAGATTTGGGGAATCAGAGGTTGGGAATCAGAGGCAGGGAATCAGATGTGCGGAATCAGAGATGGGGAATCAGAGGCAGGGAATCAGAATCAGAAGCGGGGAATCAGAGGCCGGGAATCAGAGGCCGGGAATCAGATGCCGGGAATAAGAGGCCGGGAAGCAGAGGTGGGGAATCAGAGTCCGGGAATCAGAGATGGGGATTCAGTGGCGGGGAATGAGATATGGGGAATCAGAGGCGGGGAATCAGAGGCGGGGAAACAGAGGTGGAGAATCAGATATGGGGAATCAGATATGGGGAATCAAAGGCGGTGAATCAGAGATGGGGAATCAGAGGCGGGGAATCAGAGGCGGGGAATCATAGCTGGGGAATCAGAGGCGGGGAATCAGAGTTGGGGAATCAGAGGCGGGGAATCAGATATGTGGAAACACAGGTGGGGAATCAGAGGCGGGGAAACAGAGGCGGGGAATCAGATATGGGGAATCAGAGGTGGCGAATCAAAGGCGGTGAATCAGAGATGGGGAATCAGAGGCGGGGAATCAGAGGCAGGGAATCAAACACGGGGAATCAGAGGTGGGGAATCAGAGCTGGGGAATCAGAGGCGGGGAATCAGAGTTGGGGAATCAGAGGCGGGGAATCAGAGTTGGGGCATCAGAGGTGGGGAATTAGATATGGGGAAACAGAGGTGGGGAGTCAGAAGCCAGGAATCAGAGGCCGGGAATCAGAGATGGGGATTCAGAGGCGGGGAATGAGATATGGGGAATCAGAGGCGGGGAATCAGAGGCGGGGAAACAGAGGTGGGGAATCAGAGGTGGGGAATTAGGGGTGGGGAATCAGTGGCAGGGAATCAGAGGCGGGGAATCAGAGGCGGGGAATCAGAGTAGGGGAAACAGAGGTGGGGAATCAGATATGGGAAATCAGAGGTGGCGAATCAAAGGCGGTAAATCAGAGATGGGGAATCAGAGGCGGGGAATCAGAGCTGAAGAATCAGAGGCGGTGAATCAGAGTTGGGGAATCAGAGTCGGGGAATCAGATATGGGGAAACAGAGGTGGGGAATCAGAGGCGGGGAAACAGAGGCGGGGAATCAGATATGGGGAATCAGAGGTGGGGAATCAGAGGTTGGGAATCAGAGGCAGGGAATCAGAGGCGGGGAAACAGAGGCGGGGAATCAGATATGGGGAATCAGAGGTGGCGAATCAAAGGCGGTGAATCAGAGATGGGGAATCAGAGGTGGTGAATCAGAGGCAGGGAATCAAACACGGGGAATCAGAGGCGGGGAATCAGACCTGGGGAATCAGAGGCGGGGAATCAGAGTTGGGGAATCAGAGGCGGGGAATCAGAGGCGGGGAAACAGAGGCGGGGAATCAGATATGGGGAATCAGATATGGGGAATCAAAGGCGGTGAATCAGAGATGGGGAATCAGAGGCGGGGAATCAGAGGCGGGGAATCAGAGCTGGGGAATCAGTGGCGGGGAATCAGAGTTGGGGAATCAGAGGAGGGGAATCAGATATGGGGAAACAGAGGTGGGGAATCAGAGGCGGGGAAACAGAGGCGGGGAATCACATATGGGGAATCAGAGGTGGGGAATCAGAGTCCAGGAATCAGAGATGGGGATTCAGAGGCGGGGAATGAGATATGGGGAATCAGAGGCGGGGAATCAGAGGCGGGGAAACAGAGGTGGGGAATCAGATATGGGGAATCTGATATGGGGAATCAAAGGCGGTGAATCAGAGATGGGGAATCAGAGGCGGGGAATCAGAGGCGGGGTATCAGAGCTGGGGAATCAGAGGCGGGGAATCAGAGTTGGGGAATCAGAGGCGGGGAATCAGATATGGGGAAACAGAGGTGGGGAATCAGAGGTGGGGAAACAGAGGCGGGGAATCAGATATGGGGAATCAGAGGTGGGGAATCAGAGGTTGGGAATCAGAGGCAGGGAATCAGAGGCGGGGAAACAGAGGCGGGGAATCAGATATGGGGAATCAGAGGTGGCGAATCAAAGGCGGTGAATCAGAGATGGGGAATCAGAAGCGGGGAATCAGAGGCAGGGAATCAAACACTGGGAATCAGAGGCGGGGAATCAGAGCTGGGGAATCAGAGGCGGGGAATCAGAGTTGGGGAATCAGAGGCGGGGAATCAGAGGCGGGGAAACAGAGGCGGGGAATCAGATATGGGGAATCAGAGGTCGGGAATCAGAGGTTGGGAATCAGAGGCAGGGAATCAGAGGCGGGGAATCAGAGGCGGGGAATCATAGGCAGGGAATCAGATGTGCGGAATCAGAGATGGGGTATCAAAGGCGGGGAATCAGAGTTGGGGCATCAGAGGTGGGGAATTAGATATGGGGAAACAGAGGCGGGGAATCAGAGGCGGGGAAACAGAGGCGGGGAATCAGATATGGGTAATCAGAGGTGGGGAATCAGAGGCAGGGAATCAGATGTGCGGAATCAGAGATGGGGAATCAGAGGCAGGGAATCAGAATCAGAAGCGGGGAATCAGAGGCCGGGAATCAGATGCCGGGAATAAGAGGCCGGGAATCAGCGGTGGGGAATCAGAGTCCGGGAATCAGAGATGGGGATTCAGAGGCGGGGAATGAGATATGGGGAATCAGAGGCGGGGAATCAGAGGCGGGGAAACAGAGGTGGGGAATCAGATATAGGGAATCAGAGGTGGCGAATCAAAGGCGGTGAATCAGAGATGGGGAATCAGAGGCGGGGAATCAGAGGCGGGGAATCAGAGGTGGGGAATCAGAGGTTGGGAATCAGAGGCAGGGAATCAGAGGCGGGGAATCAGAGGCGGGGAATCAGAGGCATGGAATCAGATGTGCGGAATCAGAGATGTGGAATCAGAGGCAGGGAATCAGAGGCGGGGAATCAGAGGCGTGGAATCAGAGGCCGGGAATCAGAGGCCGGGAATGAGAGGCCGGGAATCAGAGGCCGGGAATCAGAGGTGGGGAATCAGAGGCCGGGAATCAGAGATGGGGAATCAGAGGCGGGGAATCAGCGGTGGTGAATCAGACGCGGGGATTCAGAGGTTGTAAATCAGAGATGGGGAATCAGAGGCGGGGAATCAGAGGCGGGGAAACAGAGGTGGGGAATCAGATATGGGGAATCAGAGGTGGGGAATAAGATGCGGAGAATCAGAGGCAGGGAATCAGATGCCGGGAATAAG
Source organism: Narcine bancroftii (assembly GCF_036971445.1). Lineage (NCBI taxonomy): Eukaryota > Metazoa > Chordata > Chondrichthyes > Torpediniformes > Narcinidae > Narcine > Narcine bancroftii. Next base: position 59,691,630 of record NC_091474.1, read on the forward strand.
AGGCCGGGAATCAGAGGTGGGGAATCAGAGTCCAGGAATCAGAGATGGGGATTCAGAGGTGGGGAATGAGATATTGGGAATCAGAGGCGGGGAATCAGAGGCGGGGAAACAAAGGCGGTGAATCAGAGATGGGGAATCAGAGGCGCGGCATCAGAGGCAGGGAATCAAACACGGGGAATCAGAGCTGGGGAATAAGAGTCGGGGAATCAGAGTTGGGGCATCAGAGGTGGGGAATTAGATATGGGGAAACAGAGGTGGGGAATCAGAGGCGGGGAAACAGAGGCGGGGAATCAGATATGGGGAATCAGAGGTGGGGAATCAGAGGCAGGGAATCAGATGTGCGGAATCAGAGGTGGGGAATCAGAGGCGGGGAAACAGAGGTGGGGAGTCAGATATGGGGAATCAGAGGTGGGGAATAAGAGGCGGAGAATCAGAGGCAGGGAATCAGATGCCGGGAATAAAAGGCCGGGAAACAGAGGTGGGGAATCAGAGTCCGGGAATCAGAGATGGGGATTCAGAGGCGGGGATTGAGATATTGGGAATCAGATATGGGGAATCAGAGGTGGCGAATCAAAGGCGGTGAATCAGAGATGGGGAATTAGAGGCGGGGAATCAGAGGCAGGGAATCAAACACGGGGAATCAGAGCTGGGGAATCAGAGTCGGGGAATCAGAGTTGGGGCATCAGAGGTGGGGAATTAGATATGGGGAAACAGAGGTGGGGAATCAGAGGCGGGGAAACAGAGGCGGGGAATCAGATTTGGGGAATCAGAGGTTGGGAATCAGAGGCAGGGAATCAGATGTGCGGAATCAGAGATGGGGAATCAGAGGCAGGGAATCAGAATCAGAAGCGGGGAATCAGAGGCCGGGAATCAGAGGCCGGGAATCAGATGCCGGGAATAAGAGGCCGGGAAGCAGAGGTGGGGAATCAGAGTCCGGGAATCAGAGATGGGGATTCAGTGGCGGGGAATGAGATATGGGGAATCAGAGGCGGGGAATCAGAGGCGGGGAAACAGAGGTGGAGAATCAGATATGGGGAATCAGATATGGGGAAATAAAGGCGGTGAATCAGAGATGGGGAATCAGAGGCGGGGAATCAGAGGCGGGGAATCATAGCTGGGGAATCAGAGGCGGGGAATCAGAGTTGGGGAATCAGAGGCGGGGAATCAGATATGTGGAAACAGAGGTGGGGAATCAGAGGCGGGGAAACAGAGGCGGGGAATCAGATATGGGGAATCAGAGGTGGCGAATCAAAGGCGGTGAATCAGAGATGGGGAATCAGAGGCGGGGAATCAGACGCAGGGAATCAAACACGGGGAATCAGAGGCGGGGAATCAGAGCTGGGGAATCAGAGGCGGGGAATCAAAGTTGGGGAATCAGAGGCGGGGAATCAGAGTTGGGGCATCAGAGGTGGGTAATTAGATATGGGGAAACAGAGGTGGGGAGTCAGAAGCCAGGAATCAGAGGCCGGGAATCAGAGATGGGGATTCAGAGGCGGGGAATGAGATATGGGGAATCAGAGGCGGGGAATCAGAGGCGGGGAAACAGAGGTGGGGAATCAGAGGTGGGGAATTAGGGGTGGGGAATCAGTGGAAGGGAATCAGAGGCGGGGAATCAGAGGCGGGGAATCAGAGGCGGGGAAACAGAGGTGGGGAATCAGATATGGGAAATCAGAGGTGGCGAATCAAAGGCGGTAAATCAGAGATGGGGAATCAGAGGCGGGGAATCAGAGCTGAAGAATCAGAGGCGGTGAATCAGAGTTGGGGAATCAGAGTCGGGGAATCAGATATGGGGAAACAGAGGTGGGGAATCAGAGGCGGGGAAACAGAGGCGGGGAATCAGATATGGGGAATCAGAGGTGGGGAATCAGAGGTTGGGAATCAGAGGCAGGGAATGAGAGGCGGGGAAACAGAGGCGGGGAATCAGATATGGGTAATCAGAGGTGGCGAATCAAAGGCGGTGAATCAGAGATGGGGAATCAGAGGCGGTGAATCAGAGGCAGGGAATCAAACACGGGGAATCAGAGGCGGGGAATCAGACCTGGGGAATCAGAGGCGGGGAATCAGAGTTGGGGAATCAGAGTCGGGGAATCAGAGGCGGGGAAACAGAGGCGGGGAATCAGATATGGGGAATCAGAGGTGGGGAATCAGAGGTTGGGAATCAGAGGCAGGGAATCAGAGGCGGGGAATCAGAGGCGGGGAATCAGAGGCATGGAATCAGATGTGCGGAATCAGAGATGGGGAATCAGAGGCAGGGAATCAGAGGCGGGTAATCAGAGGCGTGGAATCAGAGGCCGGGAATCAGAGGCCGGGAATCAGAGGCCGGGAATCAGAGGCCGGGAATGAGAGGTGGGGAATCAGAGGCCGGGAATCAGAGGTTGGGAATCAGAGGCAGGGAATCAGAGGCAGGGAATCAGAGGCAGGGAATCAGAGGCGGGGAATCAGAGGCGGAGAATCAGAGGCCGGGAATCAGAGGCGGGGAATCAGAGTTGGGGCATCAGAGGTGGGGAATTAGATATGGGGAAACAGAGGCGGGGAATCAGAGGCGGGGAAACAGAGCGGGGAATCAGATATGGGGAATCAGAGGTGGGGAATCAGAGATGGGGAATCAGAGGCGGGGAATCAGAGGCAGGGAATCGGACGCCGGGAATCAGAGGCGGGGAATCAGAGCTGGGGAATCAGAGGCGGGGAATCAGAGTTGGGGAATCAGAGGCGGGGTATCATATATGGGGAAATAGAGGTGGGGAATCAGATATGGGGAATCAGAGGCTGGGAATCAGAGGGGGAGAAACAGAGGCGGGGAATAAGTTATGGGGAATCATAGGTGGGGAATCAGGGGTGGGGAATCAGTGGCAGGGAATCAGAGGCAGGGAATCAGAGGCGGGGAATCAGAGGCGGGGAAACAGAGGTGGGGAATCAGATATGGGAAATCAGAGGTGGCGAATCAAATGTGGTAAATCAGAGATGGGGAATCAGAGGCGGGGAATCAGAGCTGGGGAATCAGAGGTGGGGAATCAGAGGTGGGGAATCAGAGTTGGGGAATCAGAGTCGGGGAATCAGATATGGGGAAACAGAGGTGGGGAATCAGAGGCGGGGAAACAGAGGCGGGGAATCAGATATGGGGAATCAGAGGTGGGGAATCAGAGGTTGGGAATCAGAGGCAGGGAATCAGAGGCGGGGAAACAGAGGCGGGGAATCAGATATGGGGAATCAGAGGTGGCGAATCAAAGGCGGTAAATCAGAGATGGGGAATCAGAGGCGGGGAATCAGAGCTGGGGAATCAGAGGCGGGGAATCAGAGTTGGGGAATCAGAGTCGGGGAATCAGATATGGGGAAACAGAGGTGGGGAATCAGAGGCGGGGAAACAGAGGCGGGGAATCAGATATGGGGAATCAGAGGTGGCGAATCAGAGGCAGGGAATCAGATGCCGGGAATAAGAGGCCGGGAATCAGAGGTGGGGAATCAGAGTCCAGGAATCAGAGATGGGGATTCAGATGCGGGGAATGAGATATTGGGAATCAGAGGCGGGGAATCAGAGGCATGGAATCAGATGTGCGGAATCAGACATGGGGAATCAGAGGCAGGGAATCAGAGGCGGGTAATCAGAGGCGTGGAATCAGAGGCCGGGAATCAGAGGCCGGGAATGAGAGGCCGGGAATCAGAGGCCGGGAATCTGAGGCCGGGAATCAGAGGTGGGGAATCAGAGGCCGGGAATCAGAGGTTGGGAATCAGAGGCAGGGAATCAGAGGCAGGGAATCAGAGGCGGGGAATCAGAGGCGGGGAATCAGAGGCGGAGAATCAGAGGCCGGGAATCAGAGGTGGGGAATCAGAGTTGGGGCATCAGAGGTGGGGAATTAGATATGGGGAAACAGAGGCGGGGAATCAGAGGCGGGGAAACAGAGCGGGGAATCAGATATGGGGAATCAGAGGTGGGGAATCAGAGGCAGGGAATCAGATGTGCGGAATCAGAGATGGGGAATCAGAGTCAGGGAATCAGAATCAGAAGCGGGGAATCAGAGGCCGGGAATCAGAGGCCGGGAATCAGATGCCGGGAATAAGAGGCCGGGAATCAGAGGTGGGGAATCAGAGTCCGGGAATCAGAGATGGGGATTCAGAGGCGGGGAATCAGAGGCGGGGAAACAGAGGTGGGGAATCAGATATGGGGAATCAGTGGTGGCGAATCAAAGGCTGTAAATCAGAGATGGGGAATCAGAGGCGGGGAATCAGAGGCAGGGAATCAAACACGGGGAATCAGAGGCGGGGAATCAGAGCCCGGGAATCTGAGGCCGGGAATCAGAGGTGGGGAATCAGAGGCCGGGAATCAGAGGTTGGGAATCAGAGGCAGGGAATCAGAGGCAGGGAATCAGAGGCGGGGAATCAGAGGCGGGGAATCAGAGGCGGAGAATCAGAGGCCGGGAATCAGAGGCGGGGAATCAGAGTTGGGGCATCAGAGGTGGGGAATTAGATATGGGGAAACAGAGGTGGGGAATCAGAGGCGGGGAAACAGAGCGGGGAATCAGATATGGGGAATCAGAGGTGGGGAATCAGAGGCAGGGAATCAGATGTGCGGAATCAGAGATGGGGAATCAGAGTCAGGGAATCAGAATCAGAAGCGGGGAATCAGAGGCCGGGAATCAGAGGCCGGGAATCAGATGCCGGGAATAAGAGGCCGGGAATCAGAGGTGGGGAATCAGAGTCCGGGAATCAGAGATGGGGATTCAGAGGCGGGGAATCAGAGGCGGGGAAACAGAGGTGGGGAATCAGATATGGGGAATCAGTGGTGGCGAATCAAAGGCTGTAAATCAGAGATGGGGAATCAGAGGCGGGGAATCAGAGGCAGGGAATCAAACACGGGGAATCAGAGGCGGGGAATCAGAGCTGGGGAATCAGAGGCGGGGAATCAGAGTTGGGGAATCAGAATCGGGGAATCAGATATGGGGAAACAGAGGTGGGGAATCAGAGGCGGGGATACAGAGGCGGGGAATCAGATATGGGGAATCAGAGGTGGGGAATCAGAGGTTGGGAATCAGAGGCAGGGAATCAGAGGCGGGGAAACAGAGGTTGGGAATCAGAGGCAGGGAATCAGAGGCGGGGAAACAGAGGCGGGGAATCAGATATGGGGAATCAGAGGTGGCGAATCAAAGGTGGTGAATCAGAGATGGGGAATCAGAGGCGGTGAATCAGAGGCAGGGAATCAAACACGGGGAATCAGAGGTGGGGAATCAGACCTGGGGAATCAGAGGCGGGGAATCAGAGTTGGGGAATCAGAGGCGAGGAATCAGAGGCGGGGAAACAGAGGCGGGGAATCAGATATGGGGAATCAGAGGTGGGGAATCAGAGGTTGGGAATCAGAGGCAGGGAATCAGAGGCGGGGAATCAGAGGCGGCGAATCAGATGCATGGAATCAGATGTGCGGAATCAGAGATGGGGAATCAGAGGCAGGGAATCAGAGGCGGGGAATCAGAGGCGTGGAATCAGAGGCCGGTATTCAGAGGCCGGGAATGAAAGGCCGGGAATCAGAGGCCGGGAATCAGAGGCCGGGAATCAGAGGTGGGATATCAGAGGCCGGGAATCAGAGATGTGGAATCAGAGGCGGGGAATCAGCGGTGGTGAATCAGACGCGGGGATTCAGAGGTTGTAAATCAGAGATGGGGAATCAGAGACGGGGAATCAGAGGCGGGGAAACAGAGGTGGGGAGTCAGATATGGGGAATCAGAGGTGGGGAATAAGAGGCGGAGAATCAGAGGCAGGGAATCAGAGGCGGGGAATCAGAGGCCGGGAATCAGAAGCCAGGAATCAGAGGCCGGGAATCAGAGATGGGGTTTCAGAGGCGGGGAATGAGATATTGGGAATCAGAGGCGGGGAATCAGAGGCGGGGAAACAGAGGTGGGGAATCAGATTTGGGGAATCAGAGGTGGCGAATCAAAGGCGGTGAATCAGAGATGGGGAATCAGAGGCGGGGAATCAGAGGCAGGGAATCAAACACGGGGAATCAGAGGCGGGGAATCAGAGCTGGGGAATCAGAGGCGGGGAATGAGAGTTGGGGAATCAGAGGCGGGGAATCAGAGGCGGGGAAACAGAGGCGGGGAATCAGATATGGGGAAACAGAGGTGGGGAATCAGAGGTGGGGAAACAGAGGCGGGGAATCAGATATGGGGAATCAGAGGTGGGGAATCAGAGGTTGGGAATCAGAGGCAGGGAATCAGAGGCGGGGAAACAGAGGCGGGGAATCAGATATGGGGAATCAGAGGTGGCGAATCAAAGGCGGTGTATCAGAGATGGGGAATCAAAGGCGGGGAATCAGAGTCAGGGAATCAAACACGGGGAATCAGAGGCTGGGAATCAGAGCTGGGGAATCAGAGGCGGGGAATCAGAGTTGGGGAATCAGAGGCGGGGAATCAGAGGCAGGGAATCAGAGGCGGAGAATCAGAGGTTGGGAATCAGAGGCAGGGAATCAGAGGCAGGGAATCAGAGGCAGGGAATCAGAGGCGGGGAATCAGAGGTGGGGAATCAGAGGTTGGGAATCAGAGGCAGGGAATCAGAGGCGGGGAATCAGAGGCGGGGAATCAGAGGCATGGAATCAGATGTGCGGAATCAGAGATGTGGAATCAGAGGCAGGGAATCAGAGGCGGGGAATCAGAGGCGTGGAATCAGAGGCCGGGAATCAGAGGCCGGGAATGAGAGGCCGGGAATCAGAGGCCGGGAATCAGAGGCCGGGAATCAGAGGTGGGGAATCAGAGGCCGGGAATCAGAGATGGGGAATCAGAGGCGGGGAATCAGCGGTGGTGAATCAGACGCGGGGATTCAGAGGTTGTAAATCAGAGATGGGGAATCAGAGGCGGGGAATCAGAGGCGGGGAAACAGAGGTGGGGAATCAGATATGGGGAATCAGAGGTGGGGAATAAGATGCGGAGAATCAGAGGCAGGGAATCAGATGCCGGGAATAAGAGGCCGGTAATCAGAGGTGGGGAATCAGAGTCCAGGAATCAGAGATGGGGATTCAGAGGCGGGGAATGAGATATTGGGAATCAGAGGCGGGGAATCAGAGGCGGGGAAAAAAAGGCGGTGAATCAGAGATGGGGAATCAGAGGCGCGGAATCAGAGGCAGGGAATCAAACACGGGGAATCAGAGCTGGGGAATCAGAGTCGGGGAATCAGAGTTGGGGCATCAGAGGTGGGGAATTATATATGGGGAAACAGAGGTGGGGAATCAGAGGCGGGGAAACAGAGGCGGGGAATCAGATATGGGGAATCAGAGGTGGGGAATCAGAGGCAGGGAATCAGAATCAGAAGCGGGGAATCAGAGGCCGGGAATCAGAGGCCGGGAATCAGATGCCGGGAATAAGAGGCCGGGAAGCAGAGGTGGGGAATCAGAGTCCGGGAATCAGAGATGGGGATTCAGAGGCGGGGAATGAGATATGGGGAATCAGAGGCGGGGAATCAGAGGCGGGGAAACAGAGGTGGGGAATCAGATATGGGGAATCAGATATGGGGAATCAAAGGCGGTGAATCAGAGATGGGGAATCAGAGGCGGGGAATCAGAGCTGGGGAATCAGAGGCGGGGAATCAGAGTTGGGGAATCAGAGGCGGGGAATCAGATATGTGGAAACAGAGGTGGGGAATCAGAGGCGGGGAAACAGAGGCGGGGAATCAGATATGGGGAATCAGAGGTGGCGAATCAAAGGCGGTGAATCAGAGATGGGGAATCAGAGGCGGGGAATCAGAGGCAGCGAATCAAACACGGGGAATCAGAGGCGGGGAATCAGAGCTGGGGAATCAGAGGCGGGGAATCAGAGTTGGGGAATCAGAGGCGGGGAATCAGAGGCGGGGAAACAGAGGCGGTGAATCAGATATGGGGAATCAGAGGTGGGGAATCAGAGGTTGGGAATCAGAGGCAGGGAATCAGAGGCGGGGAATCAGAGTCCGGGAATCAGAGATGGGGATTCAGAGGCGGGGAATGAGATATGGGGAATCAGAGGCGGGGCATCAGAGGCGGGGAAACAGAGGTGGGGAATCAGATATGGGGAATCAGATATGGGGAATCAAAGGCGGTGAATCAGAGATGGGGAATCAGAGGCGGGGAATCAGAGGCGGGGAATCAGAGCTGGGGAATCAGAGGCGGGGAATCAGAGTTGGGGAATCAGAGGCGGGGAATCAGATATGGGGAAACAGAGGTGGGGAATCTGAGGCGGGGAAACAGAGGCGGGGAATCAGATATGGGGAATCAGAGGTGGGGAATCAGAGTCCGGGAATCAGAGATGGGGATTCAGAGGCGGGGAATGAGATATGGGGAATCAGAGGCGGGGAATCAGAGGCGGGGAATCAGAGGCGGGGAAACAGATGTGGGGAATCAGATATGGGGAATCTGATATGGGGAATCAAAGGCGGTGAATCAGAGATGGGGAATCAGAGGCGGGGAATCAGAGGCGGGGTATCAGAGCTGGGGAATCAGAGGCGGGGAATCAGAGTTGGGGAATCAGAGGCGGGAAATCAGATATGGGGAAACAGAGGTGGGGAATCAGAGGTGGGGAAACAGAGGCGGGGAATCAGATATGGGGAATAAGAGGTGGGGAATCAGAGGTTGGGAATCAGAGGCAGGGAATCAGAGGCGGGGAAACAGAGGCGGGGAATCAGATATGGGGAATCAGAGGTGGCGAATCAAAGGCGGTGAATCAGAGATGGGGAATCAGAGGCGGGGAATCAGAGGCAGGGAATCAAACACGGGGAATCAGAGGCGGGGAATCAAAGCTGGGGAATCAGAGGCGGGGAATCAGAGTTGGGGAATCAGAGGCGGGGAATCAGAGGCGGGGAAACAGAGGCGGGGAATCAGATATGGGGAATCAGAGGTCGGGAATCAGAGGTTGGGAATCAGAGGCAGGGAATCAGAGGCGGGGAATCAGAGGCGGGGAATCAGAGGCAGGGAATCAGATGTGCGGAATCAGAGATGGGGAATCAAAGGCGGGGAATCAGGGTTGGGGCATCAGAGGTGAGGAATTAGATATGGGGAAACAGAGGCGGGGAATCAGAGGCGGGGAAACAGAGGCGGGGAATCAGATATGGGGAATCAGAGGGGGGGAATCAGAGGCAGGGAATCAGATGTGCGGAATCAGAGATGGGGAATCAGAGGCAGGGAATCAGAATCAGAAGCGGGGAATCAGAGGCCGGGTATCAGAGGCCGGGAATCAGCGGTGGGGAATCAGAGTCCGGGAATCAGAGATGGGGATTCAGAGGCGGGGAATGATATATGGGGAATCAGATGCGGGGAATCAGAGGCGGGGAAACAGAGGTGGGGAATCAGATATAGGGAATCAGAGGTGGCGAATCAAAGGCGGTGAATCAGAGATGGGGAATCAGAGGCGGGGAATCAGAGGCGGGGAATCAGAGGTGGGGAATCAGAGGTTGTGAATCAGAGGCAGGGAATCAGAGGCGGGGAATCAGAGGCGGGGAATCAGAGGCATGGAATCAGATGTGCGGAATCAGAGATGTGGAATCAGAGGCAGGGAATCAGAGGCGGGGAATCAGAGGCGTGGAATCAGAGGCCGGGAATCAGAGGCCGGGAATCAGAGGCCGGGAATCAGAGGCCGGGAATCAGAGGTGGGGAATCAGAGGCCGGGAATCAGAGATGGGGAATAAGAGGCGGGGAATCAGCGGTGGTGAATCAGACGCGGGGATTCAGAGGTTGTAAATCAGAGATGGGGAATCAGAGTCGGGGAATCAGAGGCGGGGAAACAGAGGTGGGGAATCAGATATGGGGAATCAGATGTGGGGAATAAGATGCGGAGAATCAGAGGCAGGGAATCAGATGCCGGGAATAAGAGCCCGGGAATCAGAGGTGGGGAATCAGAGTCCAGGAATCAGAGATGGGGATTCAGAGGCGGGGAATGAGATATTGGGAATCAGAAGCGGGGAATCAGAGGCGGGGAAACAAAGGCGGTGAATCAGAGATGGGGAATCAGAGGCGCGGAATCAGAGGCAGGGAATCAAACACGGGGAATCAGAGCTGGGGAATCAGAGTCGGGGAATCAGAGTTGGGGCATCAGAGGTGGGGAATTAGATATGTGGAAACAGAGGTGGGGAATCAGAGGCGTGGAAACAGAGGCGGGGAATCAGATATGGGGAATCAGAGGTGGGGAATCAGAGGCAGGGAATCAGATGTGCGGAATCAGAGGTGGGGAATCAGAGGCGGGGAAACAGAGGTGGGGAGTCAGATATGGGGAATCAGAGGTGGGGAATAAGAGGTGGAGAATCAGAGGCAGGGAATCAGATGCCGGGAATAATAGGCCGGGAAACAGAGGTGGGGAATCAGAGTCCGGGAATCAGAGATGGGGATTCAGAGGCGGGGATTGAGATATTGGGAATCAGATATGGGGAATCAGAGGTGGCGAATCAAAGGCGGTGAATCAGAGATGGGGAATCAGAGGCGGGGAATCAGAGGCAGGGAATCAAACACGGCGAATCAGAGCTGGGGAATCAAAGTCGGGGAATCAGAGTTGGGGCATCAGAGGTGGGGAATTAGATATGGGGAAACAGAGGTGGGGAATCGGAGGCGGGGAAACAGAGGCGGGGAATCAGATATGGGGAATCAGAGGTGGGGAATCAGAGGCAGGGAATCAGATGTGCGGAATCAGAGATGGGGAATCAGAGGCAGGGAATCAGAATCAGAAGCGGGGAATCAGAGGCCGGGAATTAGAGGCCGGGAATCAGATGCCGGGAATAAGAGGCCGGGAAGCAGAGGTGGGGAATCAGAGTCCGGGAATCAGAGATGGGGAATCAGAGGCGGGGAATCAGATATGTGGAAACAGAGGTGGGGAATCAGAGGCGGGGAAACAGAGGCGGGGAATCAGATATGGGGAATCAGAGGTGGCGAATCAAAGGCGGTGAATCAGAGATGGGGAATCAGAGGCGGGGAATCAGAGTTGGGGCATCAGAGGTGGGGAATTAGATATGGGGAAACAGAGGTGGGGAGTCAGAAGCCAGGAATCAGAGGCCGGGAATCAGAGATGGGGATTCAGAGGCGGGGAATGAGATATGGGGAATCAGAGGCGGGGAATCAGAGGCGGGGAAACAGAGGTGGGGAATCAGAGGTGGGGAATTAGGGGTGGGGAATCAGTGGCAGGGAATCAGAGGCGGGGAATCAGAGGCGGGGAATCAGAGGCGGGGAAACAGAGGTGGGGAATCAGATATGGGAAATCAGAGGTGGCGAATCAAAGGCGGTAAATCAGAGATGGGGAATCAGAGGCGTGGAATCAGAGCTGAAGAATCAGAGGCGGTGAATCAGAGTTGGGGAATCAGAGTCGGGGAATCAGATATGGGGAAACAGAGGTGGGGAATCAGAGGCGGGGAAACAGAGGCGGGGAATCAGATATGGGGAATCAGAGGTGGGGAATCAGAGGTTGGGAATCAGAGGCAGGGAATCAGAGGCGGGGAAACAGAGGCGGGGAATCAGATATGGGGAATCAGAGGTGGCGAATCAAAGGCGGTGAATCAGAGATGGGGAATCAGAGGCGGTGAATCAGAGGCAGGGAATCAAACACGGGGAATCAGAGGCGGGGAATCAGACCTGGGGAATCAGAGGCGGGGAATCAGAGTTGGGGAATCAGAGTCGGGGAATCAGAGGCGGGGAAACAGAGGCGGGGAATCAGATATGGGGAATCAGAGGTGGGGAATCAGAGGTTGGGAATCAGAGGCAGGGAATCAGAGGCGGGGAATCAGAGGCGGGGAATCAGAGGCATGGAATCAGATGTGCGGAATCAGAGATGGGGAATCAGAGGCAGGGAATCAGAGGCGGGTAATCAGAGGCGTGGAATCAGAGGCCGGGAATCAGAGGCCGGGAATCAGAGGCCGGGAATCAGAGGCCGGGAATCAGAGGTGGGGAATCAGAGGCCGGGAATCAGAGGTTGGGAATCAGAGGCAGGGAATCAGAGGCAGGGAATCAGAGGCAGGGAATCAGAGGCGGGGAATCAGAGGCGGAGAATCAGAGGCCGGGAATCAGAGGCGGGGAATCAGAGTTGGGGCATCAGAGGTGGGGAATTAGATATGGGGAAACAGAGGCGGGGAATCAGAGGCGGGGAAACAGAGCGGGGAATCAGATATGGGGAATCAGAGGTGGGGAATCAGAGATGGGGAATCAGAGGCGGGGAATCAGAGGCAGGGAATCGGACGCCGGGAATCAGAGGCGGGGAATCAGAGCTGGGGAATCAGAGGCGGGGAATCAGAGTTGGGGAATCATAGGTGGGGAATCAGAGATGGGGAATCAGAGGCGGGGAATCAGAGCTGGGGAATCAGAGGTGGGGAATCAGAGGTGGGGAATCAGAGTTGGGGAATCAGAGTCGGGGAATCAGATATGGGGAAACAGAGGTGGGGAATCAGAGGCGGGGAAACAGAGGCGGGGAATCAGATATGGGGAATCAGAGGTGGGGAATCAGAGGTTGGGAATCAGAGGCAGGGAATCAGAGGCGGGGAAACAGAGGCGGGGAATCAGATATGGGGAATCAGAGGTGGCGAATCAAAGGCGGTAAATCAGAGATGGGGAATCAGAGGCGGGGAATCAGAGCTGGGGAATCAGAGGCGGGGAATCAGAGTTGGGGAATCAGAGTCGGGGAATCAGATATGGGGAAACAGAGGTGGGGAATCAGAGGCGGGGAAACAGAGGCGGGGAATCAGATATGGGGAATCAGAGGTGGGGAATCAGAGGTTGGGAATCAGAGGCAGGGAATCAGAGGCGGGGAAACAGAGGCGGGGAATCAGATATGGGGAATCAGAGGTGGCGAATCAGAGGCAGGGAATCAGATGCCGGGAATAAGAGGCCGGGAATCAGAAGTGGGGAATCAGAGTCCAGGAATCAGAGATGGGGATTCAGAGGCGGGGAATCAGAGGCATGGAATCAGATGTGCGGAATCAGACATGGGGAATCAGAGGCAGGGAATCAGAGGCGGGTAATCAGAGGCGTGGAATCAGAGGCCGGGAATCAGAGGCCGGGAATGAGAGGCCGGGAATCAGAGGCCGGGAATCTGAGGCCGGGAATCAGAGGTGGGGAATCAGAGGCCGGGAATCAGAGGTTGGGAATCAGAGGCAGGGAATCAGAGGCAGGGAATCAGAGGCGGGGAATCAGAGGCGGGGAATCAGAGGCGGAGAATCAGAGGCCGGGAATCAGAGGCGGGGAATCAGAGTTGGGGCATCAGAGGTGGGGAATTAGATATGGGGAAACAGAGGCGGGGAATCAGAGGCGGGGAAACAGAGCGGGGAATCAGATATGGGGAATCAGAGGTGGGGAATCAGAGGCAGGGAATCAGATGTGCGGAATCAGAGATGGGGAATCAGAGTCAGGGAATCAGAATCAGAAGCGGGGAATCAGAGGCCGGGAATCAGAGGCCGGGAATCAGATGCCGGGAATAAGAGGCCGGGAATCAGAGGTGGGGAATCAGAGTCCGGGAATCAGAGATGGGGATTCAGAGGCGGGGAATCAGAGGCGGGGAAACAGAGGTGGGGAATCAGATATGGGGAATCAGTGGTGGCGAATCAAAGGCTGTAAATCAGAGATGGGGAATCAGAGGCGGGGAATCAGAGGTAGGGAATCAAACACGGGGAATCAGAGGCGGGGAATCAGAGCCCGGGAATCTGAGGCCGGGAATCAGAGGTGGGGAATCAGAGGCCGGGAATCAGAGGTTGGGAATCAGAGGCAGGGAATCAGAGGCAGGGAATCAGAGGCGGGGAATCAGAGGCGGGGAATCAGAGGCGGAGAATCAGAGGCCGGGAATCAGAGGCGGGGAATCAGAGTTGGGGCATCAGAGGTGGGGAATTAGATATGGGGAAACAGAGGTGGGGAATCAGAGTCGGGGAATCAGATATGGGGAAACAGAGGTGGGGAATCAGAGGCGGGGATACAGAGGCGGGGAATCAGATATGGGGAATCAGAGGTGGGGAATCAGAGGTTGGGAATCAGAGGCAGGGAATCAGAGGCGGGGAAACAGAGGTTGGGAATCAGAGGCAGGGAATCAGAGGCGGGGAAACAGAGGCGGGGAATCAGATATGGGGAATCAGAGGTGGCGAATCAAAGGTGGTGAATCAGAGATGGGGAATCAGAGGCGGTGAATCAGAGGCAGGGAATCAAACACGGGGAATCAGAGGTGGGGAATCAGACCTGGGGAATCAGAGGCGGGGAATCAGAGTTGGGGAATCAGAGGCGAGGAATCAGAGGCGGGGAAACAGAGGCGGGGAATCAGATATGGGGAATCAGAGGTGGGGAATCAGAGGTTGGGAATCAGAGGCAGGGAATCAGAGGCGGGGAATCAGAGGCGGCGAATCAGATGCATGGAATCAGATGTGCGGAATCAGAGATGGGGAATCAGAGGCAGGGAATCAGAGGCGGGGAATCAGAGGCGTGGAATCAGAGGCCGGTATTCAGAGGCCGGGAATGAAAGGCCGGGAATCAGAGGCCGGGAATCAGAGGCCGGGAATCAGAGGTGGGATATCAGAGGCCGGGAATCAGAGATGTGGAATCAGAGGCGGGGAATCAGCGGTGGTGAATCAGACGCGGGGATTCAGAGGTTGTAAATCAGAGATGGGGAATCAGAGACGGGGAATCAGAGGCGGGGAAACAGAGGTGGGGAGTCAGATATGGGGAATCAGAGGTGGGGAATAAGAGGCGGAGAATCAGAGGCAGGGAATCAGAGGCGGGGAATCAGAGGCCGGGAATCAGAAGCCAGGAATCAGAGGCCGGGAATCAGAGATGGGGATTCAGAGGCGGGGAATGAGATATTGGGAATCAGAGGCGGGGAATCAGAGGCGGGGAAACAGAGGTGGGGAATCAGATTTGGGGAATCAGAGGTGGCGAATCAAAGGCGGTGAATCAGAGATGGGGAATCAGAGGCGGGGAATCAGAGGCAGGGAATCAAACACGGTGAATCAGAGGCGGGGAATCAGAGCTGGGGAATCAGAGGCGGGGAATGAGAGTTGGGGAATCAGAGGCGGGGAATCAGAGGCGGGGAAACAGAGGCGGGGAATCAGATATGGGGAAACAGAGGTGGGGAATCAGAGGTGGGGAAACAGAGGCGGGGAATCAGATATGGGGAATCAGAGGTGGGGAATCAGAGGTTGGGAATCAGAGGCAGGGAATCAGAGGCGGGGAAACAGAGGCGGGGAATCAGATATGGGGAATCAGAGGTGGCGAATCAAAGGCGGTGTATCAGAGATGGGGAATCAAAGGCGGGGAATCAGAGTCAGGGAATCAAACACGGGGAATCAGAGGCTGGGAATCAGAGCTGGGGAATCAGAGGCGGGGAATCAGAGTTGGGGAATCAGAGGCGGGGAATCAGAGGCAGGGAATCAGAGGCGGAGAATCAGAGGTTGGGAATCAGAGGCAGGGAATCAGAGGCAGGGAATCAGAGGCAGGGAATCAGAGGCGGGGAATCAGAGATGGGGAATCAGAGGCGGGGAATCAGAGTTGGGGCATCAGAGGTGGGGAATTAGATATGGGGAAACAGAGGTGGGGAGTCAGAAGCCAGGAATCAGAGGCCGGGAATCAGAGATGGGGATTCAGAGGCGGGGAATGAGATATGGGGAATCAGAGGCGGGGAATCAGAGGCGGGGAAACAGAGGTGGGGAATCAGAGGTGGGGAATTAGGGGTGGGGAATCAGTGGCAGGGAATCAGAGGCGGGGAATCAGAGGCGGGGAATCAGAGGCGGGGAAACAGAGGTGGGGAATCAGATATGGGAAATCAGAGGTGGCGAATCAAAGGCGGTAAATCAGAGATGGGGAATCAGAGGCGTGGAATCAGAGCTGAAGAATCAGAGGCGGTGAATCAGAGTTGGGGAATCAGAGTCGGGGAATCAGATATGGGGAAACAGAGGTGGGGAATCAGAGGCGGGGAAACAGAGGCGGGGAATCAGATATGGGGAATCAGAGGTGGGGAATCAGAGGTTGGGAATCAGAGGCAGGGAATCAGAGGCGGGGAAACAGAGGCGGGGAATCAAATATGGGGAATCAGAGGTGGCGAATCAAAGGCGGTGAATCAGAGATGGGGAATCAGAGGCGGTGAATCAGAGGCAGGGAATCAAACACGGGGAATCAGAGGCGGGGAATCAGACCTGGGGAATCAGAGGCGGGGAATCAGAGTTGGGGAATCAGAGTCGGGGAATCAGAGGCGGGGAAACAGAGGCGGGGAATCAGATATGGGGAATCAGAGGTGGGGAATCAGAGGTTGGGAATCAGAGGCAGGGAATCAGAGGCGGGGAATCAGAGGCGGGGAATCAGAGGCATGGAATCAGATGTGCGGAATCAGAGATGGGGAATCAGAGGCAGGGAATCAGAGGCGGGTAATCAGAGGCGTGGAATCAGAGGCCGGGAATCAGAGGCCGGGAATCAGAGGCCGGGAATCAGAGGCCGGGAATCAGAGGTGGGGAATCAGAGGCCGGGAATCAGAGGTTGGGAATCAGAGGCAGGGAATCAGAGGCAGGGAATCAGAGGCAGGGAATCAGAGGCGGGGAATCAGAGGCGGAGAATCAGAGGCCGGGAATCAGAGGCGGGGAATCAGAGTTGGGGCATCAGAGGTGGGGAATTAGATATGGGGAAACAGAGGCGGGGAATCAGAGGCGGGGAAACAGAGCGGGGAATCAGATATGGGGAATCAGAGGTGGGGAATCAGAGATGGGGAATCAGAGGCGGGGAATCAGAGGCAGGGAATCGGACGCCGGGAATCAGAGGCGGGGAATCAGAGCTGGGGAATCAGAGGCGGGGAATCAGAGTTGGGGAATCATAGGTGGGGAATCAGAGATGGGGAATCAGAGGCGGGGAATCAGAGCTGGGGAATCAGAGGTGGGGAATCAGAGGTGGGGAATCAGAGTTGGGGAATCAGAGTCGGGGAATCAGATATGGGGAAACAGAGGTGGGGAATCAGAGGCGGGGAAACAGAGGCGGGGAATCAGATATGGGGAATCAGAGGTGGGGAATCAGAGGTTGGGAATCAGAGGCAGGGAATCAGAGGCGGGGAAACAGAGGCGGGGAATCAGATATGGGGAATCAGAGGTGGCGAATCAAAGGCGGTAAATCAGAGATGGGGAATCAGAGGCGGGGAATCAGAGCTGGGGAATCAGAGGCGGGGAATCAGAGTTGGGGAATCAGAGTCGGGGAATCAGATATGGGGAAACAGAGGTGGGGAATCAGAGGCGGGGAAACAGAGGCGGGGAATCAGATATGGGGAATCAGAGGTGGGGAATCAGAGGTTGGGAATCAGAGGCAGGGAATCAGAGGCGGGGAAACAGAGGCGGGGAATCAGATATGGGGAATCAGAGGTGGCGAATCAGAGGCAGGGAATCAGATGCCGGGAATAAGAGGCCGGGAATCAGAAGTGGGGAATCAGAGTCCAGGAATCAGAGATGGGGATTCAGAGGCGGGGAATCAGAGGCATGGAATCAGATGTGCGGAATCAGACATGGGGAATCAGAGGCAGGGAATCAGAGGCGGGTAATCAGAGGCGTGGAATCAGAGGCCGGGAATCAGAGGCCGGGAATGAGAGGCCGGGAATCAGAGGCCGGGAATCTGAGGCCGGGAATCAGAGGTGGGGAATCAGAGGCCGGGAATCAGAGGTTGGGAATCAGAGGCAGGGAATCAGAGGCAGGGAATCAGAGGCGGGGAATCAGAGGCGGGGAATCAGAGGCGGAGAATCAGAGGCCGGGAATCAGAGGCGGGGAATCAGAGTTGGGGCATCAGAGGTGGGGAATTAGATATGGGGAAACAGAGGCGGGGAATCAGAGGCGGGGAAACAGAGCGGGGAATCAGATATGGGGAATCAGAGGTGGGGAATCAGAGGCAGGGAATCAGATGTGCGGAATCAGAGATGGGGAATCAGAGTCAGGGAATCAGAATCAGAAGCGGGGAATCAGAGGCCGGGAATCAGAGGCCGGGAATCAGATGCCGGGAATAAGAGGCCGGGAATCAGAGGTGGGGAATCAGAGTCCGGGAATCAGAGATGGGGATTCAGAGGCGGGGAATCAGAGGCGGGGAAACAGAGGTGGGGAATCAGATATGGGGAATCAGTGGTGGCGAATCAAAGGCTGTAAATCAGAGATGGGGAATCAGAGGCGGGGAATCAGAGGTAGGGAATCAAACACGGGGAATCAGAGGCGGGGAATCAGAGCCCGGGAATCTGAGGCCGGGAATCAGAGGTGGGGAATCAGAGGCCGGGAATCAGAGGTTGGGAATCAGAGGCAGGGAATCAGAGGCAGGGAATCAGAGGCGGGGAATCAGAGGCGGGGAATCAGAGGCGGAGAATCAGAGGCCGGGAATCAGAGGCGGGGAATCAGAGTTGGGGCATCAGAGGTGGGGAATTAGATATGGGGAAACAGAGGTGGGGAATCAGAGTCGGGGAATCAGATATGGGGAAACAGAGGTGGGGAATCAGAGGCGGGGATACAGAGGCGGGGAATCAGATATGGGGAATCAGAGGTGGGGAATCAGAGGTTGGGAATCAGAGGCAGGGAATCAGAGGCGGGGAAACAGAGGTTGGGAATCAGAGGCAGGGAATCAGAGGCGGGGAAACAGAGGCGGGGAATCAGATATGGGGAATCAGAGGTGGCGAATCAAAGGTGGTGAATCAGAGATGGGGAATCAGAGGCAGTGAATCAGAGGCAGGGAATCAAACACGGGGAATCAGAGGTGGGGAATCAGACCTGGGGAATCAGAGGCGGGGAATCAGAGTTGGGGAATCAGAGGCGAGGAATCAGAGGCGGGGAAACAGAGGCGGGGAATCAGATATGGGGAATCAGAGGTGGGGAATCAGAGGTTGGGAATCAGAGGCAGGGAATCAGAGGCGGGGAATCAGAGGCGGCGAATCAGATGCATGGAATCAGATGTGCGGAATCAGAGATGGGGAATCAGAGGCAGGGAATCAGAGGCGGGGAATCAGAGGCGTGGAATCAGAGGCCGGTATTCAGAGGCCGGGAATGAAAGGCCGGGAATCAGAGGCCGGGAATCAGAGGCCGGGAATCAGAGGTGGGATATCAGAGGCCGGGAATCAGAGATGTGGAATCAGAGGCGGGGAATCAGCGGTGGTGAATCAGACGCGGGGATTCAGAGGTTGTAAATCAGAGATGGGGAATCAGAGACGGGGAATCAGAGGCGGGGAAACAGAGGTGGGGAGTCAGATATGGGGAATCAGAGGTGGGGAATAAGAGGCGGAGAATCAGAGGCAGGGAATCAGAGGCGGGGAATCAGAGGCCGGGAATCAGAAGCCAGGAATCAGAGGCCGGGAATCAGAGATGGGGATTCAGAGGCGGGGAATGAGATATTGGGAATCAGAGGCGGGGAATCAGAGGCGGGGAAACAGAGGTGGGGAATCAGATTTGGGGAATCAGAGGTGGCGAATCAAAGGCGGTGAATCAGAGATGGGGAATCAGAGGCGGGGAATCAGAGGCAGGGAATCAAACACGGTGAATCAGAGGCGGGGAATCAGAGCTGGGGAATCAGAGGCGGGGAATGAGAGTTGGGGAATCAGAGGCGGGGAATCAGAGGCGGGGAAACAGAGGCGGGGAATCAGATATGGGGAAACAGAGGTGGGGAATCAGAGGTGGGGAAACAGAGGCGGGGAATCAGATATGGGGAATCAGAGGTGGGGAATCAGAGGTTGGGAATCAGAGGCAGGGAATCAGAGGCGGGGAAACAGAGGCGGGGAATCAGATATGGGGAATCAGAGGTGGCGAATCAAAGGCGGTGTATCAGAGATGGGGAATCAAAGGCGGGGAATCAGAGTCAGGGAATCAAACACGGGGAATCAGAGGCTGGGAATCAGAGCTGGGGAATCAGAGGCGGGGAATCAGAGTTGGGGAATCAGAGGCGGGGAATCAGAGGCAGGGAATCAGAGGCGGAGAATCAGAGGTTGGGAATCAGAGGCAGGGAATCAGAGGCAGGGAATCAGAGGCAGGGAATCAGAGGCGGGGAATCAGAGGTGGGGAATCAGAGGTTGGGAATCAGAGGCAGGGAATCAGAGGCGGGGAATCAGAGGCGGGGAATCAGAGGCATGGAATCAGATGTGCGGAATCAGAGATGTGGAATCAGAGGCAGGGAATCAGAGGCGGGGAATCAGAGGCGTGGAATCAGAGGCCGGGAATCAGAGGCCGGGAATGAGAGGCCGGGAATCAGAGGCCGGGAATCAGAGGCCGGGAATCAGAGGTGGGGAATCAGAGGCCGGGAATCAGAGATGGGGAATCAGAGGCGGGGAATCAGCGGTGGTGAATCAGACGCGGGGATTCAGAGGTTGTAAATCAGAGATGGGGAATCAGAGGCGGGGAATCAGAGGCGGGGAAACAGAGGTGGGGAATCAGATATGGGGAATCAGAGGTGGGGAATAAGATGCGGAGAATCAGAGGCAGGGAATCAGATGCCGGGAATAAGAGGCCGGGAATCAGAGGTGGGGAATCAGAGTCCAGGAATCAGAGATGGGGATTCAGAGGCGGGGAATGAGATATTGGGAATCAGAGGCGGGGAATCAGAGGCGGGGAAAAAAAGGCGGTGAATCAGAGATGGGGAATCAGAGGCGCGGAATCAGAGGCAGGGAATCAAACACGGGGAATCAGAGCTGGGGAATCAGAGTCGGGGAATCAGAGTTGGGGCATCAGAGGTGGGGAATTATATATGGGGAAACAGAGGTGGGGAATCAGAGGCGGGGAAACAGAGGCGGGGAATCAGATATGGGGAATCAGAGGTGGGGAATCAGAGGCAGGGAATCAGAATCAGAAGCGGGGAATCAGAGGCCGGGAATCAGAGGCCGGGAATCAGATGCCGGGAATAAGAGGCCGGGAAGCAGAGGTGGGGAATCAGAGTCCGGGAATCAGAGATGGGGATTCAGAGGCGGGGAATGAGATATGGGGAATCAGAGGCGGGGAATCAGAGGCGGGGAAACAGAGGTGGGGAATCAGATATGGGGAATCAGATATGGGGAATCAAAGGCGGTGAATCAGAGATGGGGAATCAGAGGCGGGGAATCAGAGCTGGGGAATCAGAGGCGGGGAATCAGAGTTGGGGAATCAGAGGCGGGGAATCAGATATGTGGAAACAGAGGTGGGGAATCAGAGGCGGGGAAACAGAGGCGGGGAATCAGATATGGGGAATCAGAGGTGGCGAATCAAAGGCGGTGAATCAGAGATGGGGAATCAGAGGCGGGGAATCAGAGGCAGCGAATCAAACACGGGGAATCAGAGGCGGGGAATCAGAGCTGGGGAATCAGAGGCGGGGAATCAGAGTTGGGGAATCAGAGGCGGGGAATCAGAGGCGGGGAAACAGAGGCGGTGAATCAGATATGGGGAATCAGAGGTGGGGAATCAGAGGTTGGGAATCAGAGGCAGGGAATCAGAGGCGGGGAATCAGAGTCCGGGAATCAGAGATGGGGATTCAGAGGCGGGGAATGAGATATGGGGAATCAGAGGCGGGGAATCAGAGGCGGGGAAACAGAGGTGGGGAATCAGATATGGGGAATCAGATATGGGGAATCAAAGGCGGTGAATCAGAGATGGGGAATCAGAGGCGGGGAATCAGAGGCGGGGAATCAGAGCTGGGGAATCAGAGGCGGGGAATCAGAGTTGGGGAATCAGAGGCGGGGAATCAGATATGGGGAAACAGAGGTGGGGAATCTGAGGCGGGGAAACAGAGGCGGGGAATCAGATATGGGGAATCAGAGGTGGGGAATCAGAGTCCGGGAATCAGAGATGGGGATTCAGAGGCGGGGAATGAGATATGGGGAATCAGAGGCGGGGAATCAGAGGCGGGGAAACAGAGGTGGGGAATCAGATATGGGGAATCTGATATGGGGAATCAAAGGCGGTGAATCAGAGATGGGGAATCAGAGGCGGGGAATCAGAGGCGGGGTATCAGAGCTGGGGAATCAGAGGCGGGGAATCAGAGTTGGGGAATCAGAGGCGGGAAATCAGATATGGGGAAACAGAGGTGGGGAATCAGAGGTGGGGAAACAGAGGCGGGGAATCAGATATGGGGAATCAGAGGTGGGGAATCAGAGGTTGGGAATCAGAGGCAGGGAATCAGAGGCGGGGAAACAGAGGCGGGGAATCAGATATGGGGAATCAGAGGTGGCGAATCAAAGGCGGTGAATCAGAGATGGGGAATCAGAGGCGGGGAATCAGAGGCAGGGAATCAAACACGGGGAATCAGAGGCGGGGAATCAAAGCTGGGGAATCAGAGGCGGGGAATCAGAGTTGGGGAATCAGAGGCGGGGAATCAGAGGCGGGGAAACAGAGGCGGGGAATCAGATATGGGGAATCAGAGGTCGGGAATCAGAGGTTGGGAATCAGAGGCAGGGAATCAGAGGCGGGGAATCAGAGGCGGGGAATCAGAGGCAGGGAATCAGATGTGCGGAATCAGAGATGGGGAATCAAAGGCGGGGAATCAGGGTTGGGGCATCAGAGGTGGGGAATTAGATATGGGGAAACAGAGGCGGGGAATCAGAGGCGGGGAAACAGAGGCGGGGAATCAGATATGGGGAATCAGAGGGGGGGAATCAGAGGCAGGGAATCAGATGTGCGGAATCAGAGATGGGGAATCAGAGGCAGGGAATCAGAATCAGAAGCGGGGAATCAGAGGCCGGGTATCAGAGGCCGGGAATCAGCGGTGGGGAATCAGAGTCCGGGAATCAGAGATGGGGATTCAGAGGCGGGGAATGATATATGGGGAATCAGATGCGGGGAATCAGAGGCGGGGAAACAGAGGTGGGGAATCAGATATAGGGAATCAGAGGTGGCGAATCAAAGGCGGTGAATCAGAGATGGGGAATCAGAGGCGGGGAATCAGAGGCGGGGAATCAGAGGTGGGGAATCAGAGGTTGTGAATCAGAGGCAGGGAATCAGAGGCGGGGAATCAGAGGCGGGGAATCAGAGGCATGGAATCAGATGTGCGGAATCAGAGATGTGGAATCAGAGGCAGGGAATCAGAGGCGGGGAATCAGAGGCGTGGAATCAGAGGCCGGGAATCAGAGGCCGGGAATCAGAGGCCGGGAATCAGAGGCCGGGAATCAGAGGTGGGGAATCAGAGGCCGGGAATCAGAGATGGGGAATAAGAGGCGGGGAATCAGCGGTGGTGAATCAGACGCGGGGATTCAGAGGTTGTAAATCAGAGATGGGGAATCAGAGTCGGGGAATCAGAGGCGGGGAAACAGAGGTGGGGAATCAGATATGGGGAATCAGATGTGGGGAATAAGATGCGGAGAATCAGAGGCAGGGAATCAGATGCCGGGAATAAGAGCCCGGGAATCAGAGGTGGGGAATCAGAGTCCAGGAATCAGAGATGGGGATTCAGAGGCGGGGAATGAGATATTGGGAATCAGAGGCGGGGAATCAGAGGCGGGGAAACAAAGGCGGTGAATCAGAGATGGGGAATCAGAGGCGCGGAATCAGAGGCAGGGAATCAAACACGGGGAATCAGAGCTGGGGAATCAGAGTCGGGGAATCAGAGTTGGGGCATCAGAGGTGGGGAATTAGATATGGGGAAACAGAGGTGGGGAATCAGAGGCGTGGAAACAGAGGCGGGGAATCAGATATGGGGAATCAGAGGTGGGGAATCAGAGGCAGGGAATCAGATGTGCGGAATCAGAGGTGGGGAATCAGAGGCGGGGAAACAGAGGTGGGGAGTCAGATATGGGGAATCAGAGGTGGGGAATAAGAGGTGGAGAATCAGAGGCAGGGAATCAGATGCCGGGAATAATAGGCCGGGAAACAGAGGTGGGGAATCAGAGTCCGGGAATCAGAGATGGGGATTCAGAGGCGGGGATTGAGATATTGGGAATCAGATATGGGGAATCAGAGGTGGCGAATCAAAGGCGGTGAATCAGAGATGGGGAATCAGAGGCGGGGAATCAGAGGCAGGGAATCAAACACGGGGAATCAGAGCTGGGGAATCAAAGTCGGGGAATCAGAGTTGGTGCATCAGAGGTGGGGAATTAGATATGGGGAAACAGAGGTGGGGAATCGGAGGCGGGGAAACAGAGGCGGGGAATCAGATATGGGGAATCAGAGGTGGGGAATCAGAGGCAGGGAATCAGATGTGCGGAATCAGAGATGGGGAATCAGAGGCAGGGAATCAGAATCAGAAGCGGGGAATCAGAGGCCGGGAATTAGAGGCCGGGAATCAGATGCCGGGAATAAGAGGCCGGGAAGCAGAGGTGGGGAATCAGAGTCCGGGAATCAGAGATGGGGATTCAGAGGCGGGGAATGAGATATGGGGAATCAGAGGCGGGGAATCAGAGGCGGGGAAACAGAGGTGGGGAATCAGATATGGGGAATCAGATATGGGGAATCAAAGGCGGTGAATCAGAGATGGGGAATCAGAGGCGGGGAATCAGAGGCGGGGAATCAGAGCTGGGGAATCAGAGGCGGGGAATCAGAGTTGGGGAATCAGAGGCGGGGAATCAGATATGGGGAAACAGAGGTGGGGAATCTGAGGCGGGGAAACAGAGGCGGGGAATCAGATATGGGGAATCAGAGGTGGGGAATCAGAGTCCGGGAATCAGAGATGGGGATTCAGAGGCGGGGAATGAGATATGGGGAATCAGAGGCGGGGAATCAGAGGCGGGGAAACAGAGGTGGGGAATCAGATATGGGGAATCTGATATGGGGAATCAAAGGCGGTGAATCAGAGATGGGGAATCAGAGGCGGGGAATCAGAGGCGGGGTATCAGAGCTGGGGAATCAGAGGCGGGGAATCAGAGTTGGGGAATCAGAGGCGGGAAATCAGATATGGGGAAACAGAGGTGGGGAATCAGAGGTGGGGAAACAGAGGCGGGGAATCAGATATGGGGAATCAGAGGTGGGGAATCAGAGGTTGGGAATCAGAGGCAGGGAATCAGAGGCGGGGAAACAGAGGCGGGGAATCAGATATGGGGAATCAGAGGTGGCGAATCAAAGGCGGTGAATCAGAGATGGGGAATCAGAGGCGGGGAATCAGAGGCAGGGAATCAAACACGGGGAATCAGAGGCGGGGAATCAAAGCTGGGGAATCAGAGGCGGGGAATCAGAGTTGGGGAATCAGAGGCGGGGAATCAGAGGCGGGGAAACAGAGGCGGGGAATCAGATATGGGGAATCAGAGGTCGGGAATCAGAGGTTGGGAATCAGAGGCAGGGAATCAGAGGCGGGGAATCAGAGGCGGGGAATCAGAGGCAGGGAATCAGATGTGCGGAATCAGAGATGGGGAATCAAAGGCGGGGAATCAGGGTTGGGGCATCAGAGGTGGGGAATTAGATATGGGGAAACAGAGGCGGGGAATCAGAGGCGGGGAAACAGAGGCGGGGAATCAGATATGGGGAATCAGAGGGGGGGAATCAGAGGCAGGGAATCAGATTTCCGGAATCAGAGATGGGGAATCAGAGGCAGGGAATCAGAATCAGAAGCGGGGAATCAGAGGCCGGGTATCAGAGGCCGGGAATCAGCGGTGGGGAATCAGAGTCCGGGAATCAGAGATGGGGATTCAGAGGCGGGGAATGATATATGGGGAATCAGATGCGGGGAATCAGAGGCGGGGAAACAGAGGTGGGGAATCAGATATAGGGAATCAGAGGTGGCGAATCAAAGGCGGTGAATCAGAGATGGGGAATCAGAGGCGGGGAATCAGAGGCGGGGAATCAGAGGTGGGGAATCAGAGGTTGTGAATCAGAGGCAGGGAATCAGAGGCGGGGAATCAGAGGCGGGGAATCAGAAGCATGGAATCAGATGTGCGGAATCAGAGATGTGGAATCAGAGGCAGGGAATCAGAGGCGGGGAATCAGAGGCGTGGAATCAGAGGCCGGGAATCAGAGGCCGGGAATCAGAGGCCGGGAATCAGAGGCCGGGAATCAGAGGTGGGGAATCAGAGGCCGGGAATCAGAGATGGGGAATAAGAGGCGGGGAATCAGCGGTGGTGAATCAGACGCGGGGATTCAGAGGTTGTAAATCAGAGATGGGGAATCAGAGTCGGGGAATCAGAGGCGGGGAAACAGAGGTGGGGAATCAGATATGGGGAATCAGATGTGGGGAATAAGATGCGGAGAATCAGAGGCAGGGAATCAGATGCCGGGAATAAGAGCCCGGGAATCAGAGGTGGGGAATCAGAGTCCAGGAATCAGAGATGGGGATTCAGAGGCGGGGAATGAGATATTGGGAATCAGAGGCGGGGAATCAGAGGCGGGGAAACAAAGGCGGTGAATCAGAGATGGGGAATCAGAGGCGCGGAATCAGAGGCAGGGAATCAAACACGGGGAATCAGAGCTGGGGAATCAGAGTCGGGGAATCAGAGTTGGGGCATCAGAGGTGGGGAATTAGATATGGGGAAACAGAGGTGGGGAATCAGAGGCGTGGAAACAGAGGCGGGGAATCAGATATGGGGAATCAGAGGTGGGGAATCAGAGGCAGGGAATCAGATGTGCGGAATCAGAGGTGGGGAATCAGAGGCGGGGAAACAGAGGTGGGGAGTCAGATATGGGGAATCAGAGGTGGGGAATAAGAGGTGGAGAATCAGAGGCAGGGAATCAGATGCCGGGAATAATAGGCCGGGAAACAGAGGTGGGGAATCAGAGTCCGGGAATCAGAGATGGGGATTCAGAGGCGGGGATTGAGATATTGGGAATCAGATATGGGGAATCAGAGGTGGCGAATCAAAGGCGGTGAATCAGAGATGGGGAATCAGAGGCGGGGAATCAGAGGCAGGGAATCAAACACGGGGAATCAGAGCTGGGGAATCAAAGTCGGGGAATCAGAGTTGGTGCATCAGAGGTGGGGAATTAGATATGGGGAAACAGAGGTGGGGAATCGGAGGCGGGGAAACAGAGGCGGGGAATCAGATATGGGGAATCAGAGGTGGGGAATCAGAGGCAGGGAATCAGATGTGCGGAATCAGAGATGGGGAATCAGAGGCAGGGAATCAGAATCAGAAGCGGGGAATCAGAGGCCGGGAATTAGAGGCCGGGAATCAGATGCCGGGAATAAGAGGCCGGGAAGCAGAGGTGGGGAATCAGAGTCCGGGAATCAGAGATGGGGATTCAGAGGCGGGGAATGAGATATGGGGAATCAGAGGCGGGGAATCAGAGGCGGGGAAACAGAGGTGGGGAATCAGAGGTGGGGAATTAGGGGTGGGGAATCAGTGGCAGGGAATCAGAGGCGGGGAATCAGAGGCGGGGAATCAGAGGCGGGGAAACAGAGGTGGGGAATCAGATATGGGAAATCAGAGGTGGCGAATCAAAGGCGGTAAATCAGAGATGGGGAATCAGAGGCGGGGAGTCAGAGCTGGGGAATCAGAGGCGGGGAATCAGAGTTGGGGAATCAGAGTCGGGGAATCAGATATGGGGAAACAGAGGTGGAGAATCAGAGGCGGGGAAACAGAGGCGGGGAATCAGATATGGGGAATCAGAGGTGGGGAATCAGAGGTTGGGAATCAGAGGCAGGGAATCAGAGGCGGGGAAACAGAGGCGGGGAATCAGATATGGGGAATCAGAGGTGGCGAATCAAAGGCGGTGAATCAGAGATGGGGAATCAGAGGCGGTGAATCAGAGGCAGGGAATCAAACACGGGGAATCAGAGGCGGGGAATCAGACCTGGGGAATCAGAGGCGGGGAATCAGAGTTGGGGAATCAGAGGCGGGGAATCAGAGGCGGGGAAACAGAGGCGGGGAATCAGATATGGGGAATCAGAGGTGGGGAATCAGAGGTTGGGAATCAGAGGCAGGGAATCAGAGGCGGGGAATCAGAGGCGGGGAATCAGAGGCATGGAATCAGAAGTGCGGAATCAGAGATGGGGAATCAGAGGCAGGGAATCAGAGGCGGGTAATCAGAGGCGTGGAATCAGAGGCCGGGAATCAGAGGCCGGGAATGAGAGGCCGGGAATCAGAGGCCGGGAATCAGAGGCCGGGAATCAGAGGTGGGGAATCAGAGGCCGGGAATCAGAGGTTGGGAATCAGAGGCAGGGAATCAGAGGCAGGGAATCAGAGGCAGGGAATCAGAGGCGGGGAATCAGAGGCGGAGAATTAGAGGCCGGGAATCAGAGGCGGGGAATCAGAGTTGGGGCATCAGAGGCGGGGAATTAGATATGGGGAAACAGAGGCGGGGAATCAGAGGCGGGGAAACAGAGCGGAGAATCAGATATGGGGAATCAGAGGTGGGGAATCAGAGGCAGGGAATCAGATGTGCGGAATCAGAGATGGGGAAACAGAGGCAGGGAATCAGAATCAGAAGCGAGGAATCAGAGGCCGGGAATCAGAGGCCGGGAATCAGATGCCGGGAATAAGAGGCCGGGAATCAGAGGTGGGGAATCAGAGTCCGGGAATCAGAGATGGGGATTCAGAGGCGGGGAATCAGAGGCGGGGAAACAGAGGTGGGGAATCAGATATGGGGAATCAGTGGTGGCGAATCAAAGGCGGTAAAGCAGAGATGGGGAATCAGAGGCGGGGAATCAGAGGCAGGGAATCAAACACGGGGAATCAGAGGCGGGGAATCAGAGCTGGGGAATCAGAGGCGGGGAATCAGAGTTGGGGAATCAGAGTCGGGGAATCAGATATGGGGAAACAGAGGTGGGGAATCAGAGGCGGGGATACAGAGGCGGGGAATCAGATATGGGGAATCAGAGGTGGGGAATCAGAGGTTGGGAATCAGAGGCAGGGAATCAGAGGCGGGGAAACAGAGGTTGGGAATCAGAGGCAGGGAATCAGAGGCGGGGAAACAAAGGCGGGGAATCAGATATGGGGAATCAGAGGTGGCGAATCTAAGGTGTTGAATCAGAGATGGGGAATCAGAGGCGGTGAATCAGAGGCAGGGAATCAAACACGGGGAATCAGAGGTGGGGAATCAGACCTGGGGAATCAGAGGCGGGGAATCAGAGTTGGGGAATCAGAGGCGAGGAATCAGAGGCGGGGAAACAGAGGCGGGGAATCAGATATGGGGAATCAGAGGTGGGGAATCAGAGGTTGGGAATCAGAGGCAGGGAATCAGAGGCGGGGAATCAGAGGCGGCGAATCAGATGCATGGAATCAGATGTGCGGAATCAGAGATGGGGAATCAGAGGCAGGGAATCAGAGGCGGGGAATCAGAGGCGTGGAATCAGAGGCCGGTATTCAGAGGCCGGGAATGAGAGGCCGGGAATCAGTGGCCGGGAATCAGAGGCCGGGAATCAGAGGTGGGATATCAGAGGCCGGGAATCAGAGATGGGGAATCAGAGGCGGGGAATCAGCGGTGGTGAATCAGACGCGGGGATTCAGAGGTTGTAAATCAGAGATGGGGAATCAGAGACGGGGAATCAGAGGCGGGGAAACAGAGGTGGGGAGTCAGAAGCCAGGAATCAGAGGCCGGGAATCAGAGATGGGGATTCAGAGGCGGGCAATGAGATATTGGGAATCAGAGGCGGGGAATCAGAGGCGGGGAAACAGAGGTGGGGAATCAGATTTGGGGAATCAGAGGTGGCGAATCAAAGGCGGTGAATCAGAGATGGGGAATCAGAGGCGGGGAATCAGAGGCAGGGAATCAAACACGGGGAATCAGAGGCGGGGAATCAGAGCTGGGGAATCAGAGGGGGGGAATCAGAGGTGGGGAATCAGAGGCCGGGAATCAGAGATGGGGAATCAGAGGCGGGGAATCAGCGGTGGTGAATCAGACGCGGGGATTCAGAGGTTGTAAATCAGAGATGGGGAATCAGAGGCGGGGAATAAGAGGCGGGGAAACAGAGGTGGGGAATCAGATATGGGGAATCAGAGGTGGGGAATAAGATGCGGAGAATCAGAGGCAGGGAATCAGATGCCGGGAATAAGAGGCCGGGAATCAGAGGTGGGGAATCAGAGTCCAGGAATCAGAGATGGGGATTCAGAGGCGGGGAATGAGATATTGGGAATCAGAGGCGGGGAATCAGAGGCGGGGAAACAAAGGCGGTGAATCAGAGATGGGGAATCAGAGGCGCGGAATCAGAGGCAGGGAATCAAACACGGGGAATCAGAGCTGGGTAATCAGAGTTGGGGCATCAGAGGTGGGGAATTAGATATGGGGAAACAGAGGTGGGGAATCAGAGGCGGGGAAACAGAGGCGGGGAATCAGATATGGGGAATCAGAGGTGGGGAATCAGAGGCAGGGAATCAGATGTGCGGAATGAGAGGTGGGGAATCAGAGGCGGGGAAACAGATGTGGGGAGTCAGATATGGGGAATCAGAGGTGGGGAATAAGAGGCGGAGAATCAGAGGCAGGGAATCAGATGCCGGGAATAAGAGGCCGGGAAACAGAGGTGGGGAATCAGAGTCCGGGAATCAGAGATGGGGATTCAGAGGCGGGGATTGAGATATTGGGAATCAGATATGGGGAATCAGAGGTGGCGAATCAAAGGCGGTGAATCAGAGATGGGGAATCAGAGGCGGGGAATCAGAGGCAGGGAATCAAACACGGGGAATCAGAGCTGGGGAATTAAAGTCGGGGAATCAGAGTTGGGGCATCAGAGGTGGTGAATTAGATATGGGGAAACAGAGGTGGGGAATCAGAGGCGGGGAAACAGAGGCAGGGAATCAGATATGGGGAATCATCAGAGGTGGGGAATCAGAGGCAGGGAATCAGATGTGCGGAATCAGAGATGGGGAATCAGAGGCAGGGAATCAGAATCAGAAGCGGGGAATCAGAGGCCGGGAATCAGAGGCCGGGAATCAGATGCCGGGAATAAGAGGCAGGGAAGCAGTGGTGGGGAATCAGAGTCCGGGAATCAGAGATGGGGATTCAGAGGCGGGGAATGAGATATGGGGAATCAGAGGCGGGGAATCAGAGGCGGGGAAACAGAGGTGGGGAATCAGATATGGGGAATCAGATATGGGGAATCAAAGGCGGTGAATCAGAGATGGGGAATCAGAGGCGGGGAATCAGAGGCGGGGAATCAGAGCTGGGGAATCAGAGGCGGGGAATCAGAGTTGGGGAATCAGAGGCGGGGAATCAGATATGTGGAAACAGAGGTGGGGAATCAGAGGCGGGGAAACAGAGGCGGGGAATCACATATGGGGAATCAGAGGTGGCGAATCAAAGGCGGTGAATCAGAGATGGGGAATCAGAGGCGCGGAATCAGAGGCAGGGAATCAAACACGGGGAATCAGAGCTGGGGAATCAGAGTTGGGGCATCAGAGGTGGGGAATTAGATATGGGGAAACAGAGGTGGGGAATCAGAGGCGGGGAAACAGAGGCGGGGAATCAGATATGGGGAATCAGAGGTGGGGAATCAGAGGCAGGGAATCAGATGTGCGGAATCAGAGGTGGGGAATCAGAGGCGGGGAAACAGATGTGGGGAGTCAGATATGGGGAATCAGAGGTGGGGAATAAGAGGCGGAGAATCAGAGGCAGGGAATCAGATGCGGGGAATAAGAGGCCGGGAAACAGAGGTGGGGAATCAGAGTCCGGGAATCAGAGATGGGGATTCAGAGGCGGGGATTGAGATATTGGGAATCAGATATGGCGAATCAGAGGTGGCGAATCAAAGGCGGTGAATCAGAGATGGGGAATCAGAGGCGGGGAATCAGAGGCAGGGAATCAAACACGGGGAATCAGAGCTGGGGAATTAAAGTCGGGGAATCAGAGTTGGGGCATCAGAGGTGGGGAATTAGATATGGGGAAACAGAGGTGGGGAATCAGAGGCGGGGAAACAGAGGCGGGGAATCAGATATGGGGAATCATCAGAGGTGGGGAATCAGAGGCAGGGAATCAGATGTGCGGAATCAGAGATGGGGAATCAGAGGCAGGGAATCAGAATCAGAAGCTGGGAATCAGAGGCCGGGAATCAGAGGCCGGGAATCAGATGCCGGGAATAAGAGGCCGGGAAGCAGTGGTGGGGAATCAGAGTCCGGGAATCAGAGATGGGGATTCAGAGGCGGGGAATGAGATATGGGGAATCAGAGGCGGGGAATCAGAGGCGGGGAAACAGAGGTGGGGAATCAGATATGGGGAATCAGATATGGGGAATCAAAGGCGGTGAATCAGAGATGGGGAATCAGAGGCGGGGAATCAGAGGTGGGGAATCAGAGCTGGGGAATCAGAGGCGGGGAATCAGAGTTGGGGAATCAGAGGCGGGGAATCAGATATGTGGAAACAGAGGTGGGGAATCAGAGGCGGGGAAACAGAGGCGGGGAATCACATATGGGGAATCAGAGGTGGCGAATCAAAGGCGGTGAATCAGAGATGGGGAATCAGAGGCGGGGAATCAGAGGCAGCGAATCAAACACGGGGAATCAGAGGCGGGGAATCAGAGCTGGGGAATCAGAGGCGGGGAATCAGAGTTGGGGAATCAGAGGCGGGGAATCAGAGGCGGGGAAACAGAGGCGGTGAATCAGATATGGGGAATCAGAGGTGGGGAATCAGAGGTTGGGAATCAGAGGCAGGGAATCAGAGGCGGGGAATCAGAGTCCGGGAATCAGAGATGGGGATTCAGAGGCGGGGAATGAGATATGCTGAATCAGAGGCGGGGAATCAGAGGCGGGGAAACAGAGGTGGGGAATCAGATATGGGGAATCAGATATGGGGAATCAAAGGCGGTGAATCAGAGATGGGGAATGAGAGGCGGGGAATCAGAGGCGGGGAATCAGAGCTGGGGAATCAGTGGCGGGGAATCAGAGTTGGGGAATCAGAGGAGGGGAATCAGATATGGGGAAACAGAGGTGGGGAATCAGAGGCGGGGAAACAGAGGCGGGGAATCACATATGGGGAATCAGAGGTGGGGAATCAGATTCCAGGAATCAGAGATGGGGATTCAGAGGCGGGGAATGAGATATGGGGAAACAGAGGTGGGGAATCAGAGGCGGGGAAACAGAGGCGGGGAATCAGATATGGGGAATCAGAGGTGGGGAATCAGAGGCAGGGAATCAGATGTGCGGAATGAGAGGTGGGGAATCAGAGGCGGGGAAACAGATGTGGGGAGTCAGATATGGGGAATCAGAGGTGGGGAATAAGAGGCGGAGAATCAGAGGCAGGGAATCAGATGCCGGGAATAAGAGGCCGGGAAACAGAGGTGGGGAATCAGAGTCCGGGAATCAGAGATGGGGATTCAGAGGCGGGGATTGAGATATTGGGAATCAGATATGGGGAATCAGAGGTGGCGAATCAAAGGCGGTGAATCAGAGATGGGGAATCAGAGGCGGGGAATCAGAGGCAGGGAATCAAACACGGGGAATCAGAGCTGGGGAATTAAAGTCGGGGAATCAGAGTTGGGGCATCAGAGGTGGTGAATTAGATATGGGGAAACAGAGGTGGGGAATCAGAGGCGGGGAAACAGAGGCAGGGAATCAGATATGGGGAATCATCAGAGGTGGGGAATCAGAGGCAGGGAATCAGATGTGCGGAATCAGAGATGGGGAATCAGAGGCAGGGAATCAGAATCAGAAGCGGGGAATCAGAGGCCGGGAATCAGAGGCCGGGAATCAGATGCCGGGAATAAGAGGCAGGGAAGCAGTGGTGGGGAATCAGAGTCCGGGAATCAGAGATGGGGATTCAGAGGCGGGGAATGAGATATGGGGAATCAGAGGCGGGGAATCAGAGGCGGGGAAACAGAGGTGGGGAATCAGATATGGGGAATCAGATATGGGGAATCAAAGGCGGTGAATCAGAGATGGGGAATCAGAGGCGGGGAATCAGAGGCGGGGAATCAGAGCTGGGGAATCAGAGGCGGGGAATCAGAGTTGGGGAATCAGAGGCGGGGAATCAGATATGTGGAAACAGAGGTGGGGAATCAGAGGCGGGGAAACAGAGGCGGGGAATCACATATGGGGAATCAGAGGTGGCGAATCAAAGGCGGTGAATCAGAGATGGGGAATCAGAGGCGCGGAATCAGAGGCAGGGAATCAAACACGGGGAATCAGAGCTGGGGAATCAGAGTTGGGGCATCAGAGGTGGGGAATTAGATATGGGGAAACAGAGGTGGGGAATCAGAGGCGGGGAAACAGAGGCGGGGAATCAGATATGGGGAATCAGAGGTGGGGAATCAGAGGCAGGGAATCAGATGTGCGGAATCAGAGGTGGGGAATCAGAGGCGGGGAAACAGATGTGGGGAGTCAGATATGGGGAATCAGAGGTGGGGAATAAGAGGCGGAGAATCAGAGGCAGGGAATCAGATGCGGGGAATAAGAGGCCGGGAAACAGAGGTGGGGAATCAGAGTCCGGGAATCAGAGATGGGGATTCAGAGGCGGGGATTGAGATATTGGGAATCAGATATGGCGAATCAGAGGTGGCGAATCAAAGGCGGTGAATCAGAGATGGGGAATCAGAGGCGGGGAATCAGAGGCAGGGAATCAAACACGGGGAATCAGAGCTGGGGAATTAAAGTCGGGGAATCAGAGTTGGGGCATCAGAGGTGGGGAATTAGATATGGGGAAACAGAGGTGGGGAA
Source organism: Narcine bancroftii (assembly GCF_036971445.1). Lineage (NCBI taxonomy): Eukaryota > Metazoa > Chordata > Chondrichthyes > Torpediniformes > Narcinidae > Narcine > Narcine bancroftii. The sequence continues at coordinate 59,725,973 of NC_091474.1, forward strand.
TCAGAGGCGGGGAAACAGAGGCGGGGAATCAGATATGGGGAATCATCAGAGGTGGGGAATCAGAGGCAGGGAATCAGATGTGCGGAATCAGAGATGGGGAATCAGAGGCAGGGAATCAGAATCAGAAGCTGGGAATCAGAGGCCGGGAATCAGAGGCCGGGAATCAGATGCCGGGAATAAGAGGCCGGGAAGCAGTGGTGGGGAATCAGAGTCCGGGAATCAGAGATGGGGATTCAGAGGCGGGGAATGAGATATGGGGAATCAGAGGCGGGGAATCAGAGGCGGGGAAACAGAGGTGGGGAATCAGATATGGGGAATCAGATATGGGGAATCAAAGGCGGTGAATCAGAGATGGGGAATCAGAGGCGGGGAATCAGAGGTGGGGAATCAGAGCTGGGGAATCAGAGGCGGGGAATCAGACCTGGGGAATCAGAGGCGGGGAATCAGAGTTGGGGAATCAGAGGCGAGGAATCAGAGGCGGGGAAACAGAGGCGGGGAATCAGATATGGGGAATCAGAGGTGGGGAATCAGAGGTTGGGAATCAGAGGCAGGGAATCAGAGGCGGGGAATCAGAGGCGGCGAATCAGATGCATGGAATCAGATGTGCGGAATCAGAGATGGGGAATCAGAGGCAGGGAATCAGAGGCGGGGAATCAGAGGCGTGGAATCAGAGGCCGGTATTCAGAGGCCGGGAATGAGAGGCCGGGAATCAGTGGCCGGGAATCAGAGGCCGGGAATCAGAGGTGGGATATCAGAGGCCGGGAATCAGAGATGGGGAATCAGAGGCGGGGAATCAGCGGTGGTGAATCAGACGCGGGGATTCAGAGGTTGTAAATCAGAGATGGGGAATCAGAGACGGGGAATCAGAGGCGGGGAAACAGAGGTGGGGAGTCAGAAGCCAGGAATCAGAGGCCGGGAATCAGAGATGGGGATTCAGAGGCGGGCAATGAGATATTGGGAATCAGAGGCGGGGAATCAGAGGCGGGGAAACAGAGGTGGGGAATCAGATTTGGGGAATCAGAGGTGGCGAATCAAAGGCGGTGAATCAGAGATGGGGAATCAGAGGCGGGGAATCAGAGGCAGGGAATCAAACACGGGGAATCAGAGGCGGGGAATCAGAGCTGGGGAATCAGAGGGGGGGAATCAGAGGTGGGGAATCAGAGGCCGGGAATCAGAGATGGGGAATCAGAGGCGGGGAATCAGCGGTGGTGAATCAGACGCGGGGATTCAGAGGTTGTAAATCAGAGATGGGGAATCAGAGGCGGGGAATAAGAGGCGGGGAAACAGAGGTGGGGAATCAGATATGGGGAATCAGAGGTGGGGAATAAGATGCGGAGAATCAGAGGCAGGGAATCAGATGCCGGGAATAAGAGGCCGGGAATCAGAGGTGGGGAATCAGAGTCCAGGAATCAGAGATGGGGATTCAGAGGCGGGGAATGAGATATTGGGAATCAGAGGCGGGGAATCAGAGGCGGGGAAACAAAGGCGGTGAATCAGAGATGGGGAATCAGAGGCGCGGAATCAGAGGCAGGGAATCAAACACGGGGAATCAGAGCTGGGTAATCAGAGTTGGGGCATCAGAGGTGGGGAATTAGATATGGGGAAACAGAGGTGGGGAATCAGAGGCGGGGAAACAGAGGCGGGGAATCAGATATGGGGAATCAGAGGTGGGGAATCAGAGGCAGGGAATCAGATGTGCGGAATGAGAGGTGGGGAATCAGAGGCGGGGAAACAGATGTGGGGAGTCAGATATGGGGAATCAGAGGTGGGGAATAAGAGGCGGAGAATCAGAGGCAGGGAATCAGATGCCGGGAATAAGAGGCCGGGAAACAGAGGTGGGGAATCAGAGTCCGGGAATCAGAGATGGGGATTCAGAGGCGGGGATTGAGATATTGGGAATCAGATATGGGGAATCAGAGGTGGCGAATCAAAGGCGGTGAATCAGAGATGGGGAATCAGAGGCGGGGAATCAGAGGCAGGGAATCAAACACGGGGAATCAGAGCTGGGGAATTAAAGTCGGGGAATCAGAGTTGGGGCATCAGAGGTGGTGAATTAGATATGGGGAAACAGAGGTGGGGAATCAGAGGCGGGGAAACAGAGGCAGGGAATCAGATATGGGGAATCATCAGAGGTGGGGAATCAGAGGCAGGGAATCAGATGTGCGGAATCAGAGATGGGGAATCAGAGGCAGGGAATCAGAATCAGAAGCGGGGAATCAGAGGCCGGGAATCAGAGGCCGGGAATCAGATGCCGGGAATAAGAGGCAGGGAAGCAGTGGTGGGGAATCAGAGTCCGGGAATCAGAGATGGGGATTCAGAGGCGGGGAATGAGATATGGGGAATCAGAGGCGGGGAATCAGAGGCGGGGAAACAGAGGTGGGGAATCAGATATGGGGAATCAGATATGGGGAATCAAAGGCGGTGAATCAGAGATGGGGAATCAGAGGCGGGGAATCAGAGGCGGGGAATCAGAGCTGGGGAATCAGAGGCGGGGAATCAGAGTTGGGGAATCAGAGGCGGGGAATCAGATATGTGGAAACAGAGGTGGGGAATCAGAGGCGGGGAAACAGAGGCGGGGAATCACATATGGGGAATCAGAGGTGGCGAATCAAAGGCGGTGAATCAGAGATGGGGAATCAGAGGCGCGGAATCAGAGGCAGGGAATCAAACACGGGGAATCAGAGCTGGGGAATCAGAGTTGGGGCATCAGAGGTGGGGAATTAGATATGGGGAAACAGAGGTGGGGAATCAGAGGCGGGGAAACAGAGGCGGGGAATCAGATATGGGGAATCAGAGGTGGGGAATCAGAGGCAGGGAATCAGATGTGCGGAATCAGAGGTGGGGAATCAGAGGCGGGGAAACAGATGTGGGGAGTCAGATATGGGGAATCAGAGGTGGGGAATAAGAGGCGGAGAATCAGAGGCAGGGAATCAGATGCGGGGAATAAGAGGCCGGGAAACAGAGGTGGGGAATCAGAGTCCGGGAATCAGAGATGGGGATTCAGAGGCGGGGATTGAGATATTGGGAATCAGATATGGCGAATCAGAGGTGGCGAATCAAAGGCGGTGAATCAGAGATGGGGAATCAGAGGCGGGGAATCAGAGGCAGGGAATCAAACACGGGGAATCAGAGCTGGGGAATTAAAGTCGGGGAATCAGAGTTGGGGCATCAGAGGTGGGGAATTAGATATGGGGAAACAGAGGTGGGGAATCAGAGGCGGGGAAACAGAGGCGGGGAATCAGATATGGGGAATCATCAGAGGTGGGGAATCAGAGGCAGGGAATCAGATGTGCGGAATCAGAGATGGGGAATCAGAGGCAGGGAATCAGAATCAGAAGCTGGGAATCAGAGGCCGGGAATCAGAGGCCGGGAATCAGATGCCGGGAATAAGAGGCCGGGAAGCAGTGGTGGGGAATCAGAGTCCGGGAATCAGAGATGGGGATTCAGAGGCGGGGAATGAGATATGGGGAATCAGAGGCGGGGAATCAGAGGCGGGGAAACAGAGGTGGGGAATCAGATATGGGGAATCAGATATGGGGAATCAAAGGCGGTGAATCAGAGATGGGGAATCAGAGGCGGGGAATCAGAGGTGGGGAATCAGAGCTGGGGAATCAGAGGCGGGGAATCAGAGTTGGGGAATCAGAGGCGGGGAATCAGATATGTGGAAACAGAGGTGGGGAATCAGAGGCGGGGAAACAGAGGCGGGGAATCACATATGGGGAATCAGAGGTGGCGAATCAAAGGCGGTGAATCAGAGATGGGGAATCAGAGGCGGGGAATCAGAGGCAGCGAATCAAACACGGGGAATCAGAGGCGGGGAATCAGAGCTGGGGAATCAGAGGCGGGGAATCAGAGTTGGGGAATCAGAGGCGGGGAATCAGAGGCGGGGAAACAGAGGCGGTGAATCAGATATGGGGAATCAGAGGTGGGGAATCAGAGGTTGGGAATCAGAGGCAGGGAATCAGAGGCGGGGAATCAGAGTCCGGGAATCAGAGATGGGGATTCAGAGGCGGGGAATGAGATATGCTGAATCAGAGGCGGGGAATCAGAGGCGGGGAAACAGAGGTGGGGAATCAGATATGGGGAATCAGATATGGGGAATCAAAGGCGGTGAATCAGAGATGGGGAATGAGAGGCGGGGAATCAGAGGCGGGGAATCAGAGCTGGGGAATCAGTGGCGGGGAATCAGAGTTGGGGAATCAGAGGAGGGGAATCAGATATGGGGAAACAGAGGTGGGGAATCAGAGGCGGGGAAACAGAGGCGGGGAATCACATATGGGGAATCAGAGGTGGGGAATCAGATTCCAGGAATCAGAGATGGGGATTCAGAGGCGGGGAATGAGATATGGGGAAACAGAGGTGGGGAATCAGAGGCGGGGAAACAGAGGCGGGGAATCAGATATGGGGAATCAGAGGTGGGGAATCAGAGGCAGGGAATCAGATGTGCGGAATGAGAGGTGGGGAATCAGAGGCGGGGAAACAGATGTGGGGAGTCAGATATGGGGAATCAGAGGTGGGGAATAAGAGGCGGAGAATCAGAGGCAGGGAATCAGATGCCGGGAATAAGAGGCCGGGAAACAGAGGTGGGGAATCAGAGTCCGGGAATCAGAGATGGGGATTCAGAGGCGGGGATTGAGATATTGGGAATCAGATATGGGGAATCAGAGGTGGCGAATCAAAGGCGGTGAATCAGAGATGGGGAATCAGAGGCGGGGAATCAGAGGCAGGGAATCAAACACGGGGAATCAGAGCTGGGGAATTAAAGTCGGGGAATCAGAGTTGGGGCATCAGAGGTGGTGAATTAGATATGGGGAAACAGAGGTGGGGAATCAGAGGCGGGGAAACAGAGGCAGGGAATCAGATATGGGGAATCATCAGAGGTGGGGAATCAGAGGCAGGGAATCAGATGTGCGGAATCAGAGATGGGGAATCAGAGGCAGGGAATCAGAATCAGAAGCGGGGAATCAGAGGCCGGGAATCAGAGGCCGGGAATCAGATGCCGGGAATAAGAGGCAGGGAAGCAGTGGTGGGGAATCAGAGTCCGGGAATCAGAGATGGGGATTCAGAGGCGGGGAATGAGATATGGGGAATCAGAGGCGGGGAATCAGAGGCGGGGAAACAGAGGTGGGGAATCAGATATGGGGAATCAGATATGGGGAATCAAAGGCGGTGAATCAGAGATGGGGAATCAGAGGCGGGGAATCAGAGGCGGGGAATCAGAGCTGGGGAATCAGAGGCGGGGAATCAGAGTTGGGGAATCAGAGGCGGGGAATCAGATATGTGGAAACAGAGGTGGGGAATCAGAGGCGGGGAAACAGAGGCGGGGAATCACATATGGGGAATCAGAGGTGGCGAATCAAAGGCGGTGAATCAGAGATGGGGAATCAGAGGCGCGGAATCAGAGGCAGGGAATCAAACACGGGGAATCAGAGCTGGGGAATCAGAGTTGGGGCATCAGAGGTGGGGAATTAGATATGGGGAAACAGAGGTGGGGAATCAGAGGCGGGGAAACAGAGGCGGGGAATCAGATATGGGGAATCAGAGGTGGGGAATCAGAGGCAGGGAATCAGATGTGCGGAATCAGAGGTGGGGAATCAGAGGCGGGGAAACAGATGTGGGGAGTCAGATATGGGGAATCAGAGGTGGGGAATAAGAGGCGGAGAATCAGAGGCAGGGAATCAGATGCGGGGAATAAGAGGCCGGGAAACAGAGGTGGGGAATCAGAGTCCGGGAATCAGAGATGGGGATTCAGAGGCGGGGATTGAGATATTGGGAATCAGATATGGCGAATCAGAGGTGGCGAATCAAAGGCGGTGAATCAGAGATGGGGAATCAGAGGCGGGGAATCAGAGGCAGGGAATCAAACACGGGGAATCAGAGCTGGGGAATTAAAGTCGGGGAATCAGAGTTGGGGCATCAGAGGTGGGGAATTAGATATGGGGAAACAGAGGTGGGGAATCAGAGGCGGGGAAACAGAGGCGGGGAATCAGATATGGGGAATCATCAGAGGTGGGGAATCAGAGGCAGGGAATCAGATGTGCGGAATCAGAGATGGGGAATCAGAGGCAGGGAATCAGAATCAGAAGCTGGGAATCAGAGGCCGGGAATCAGAGGCCGGGAATCAGATGCCGGGAATAAGAGGCCGGGAAGCAGTGGTGGGGAATCAGAGTCCGGGAATCAGAGATGGGGATTCAGAGGCGGGGAATGAGATATGGGGAATCAGAGGCGGGGAATCAGAGGCGGGGAAACAGAGGTGGGGAATCAGATATGGGGAATCAGATATGGGGAATCAAAGGCGGTGAATCAGAGATGGGGAATCAGAGGCGGGGAATCAGAGGTGGGGAATCAGAGCTGGGGAATCAGAGGCGGGGAATCAGAGTTGGGGAATCAGAGGCGGGGAATCAGATATGTGGAAACAGAGGTGGGGAATCAGAGGCGGGGAAACAGAGGCGGGGAATCACATATGGGGAATCAGAGGTGGCGAATCAAAGGCGGTGAATCAGAGATGGGGAATCAGAGGCGGGGAATCAGAGGCAGCGAATCAAACACGGGGAATCAGAGGCGGGGAATCAGAGCTGGGGAATCAGAGGCGGGGAATCAGAGTTGGGGAATCAGAGGCGGGGAATCAGAGGCGGGGAAACAGAGGCGGTGAATCAGATATGGGGAATCAGAGGTGGGGAATCAGAGGTTGGGAATCAGAGGCAGGGAATCAGAGGCGGGGAATCAGAGTCCGGGAATCAGAGATGGGGATTCAGAGGCGGGGAATGAGATATGCTGAATCAGAGGCGGGGAATCAGAGGCGGGGAAACAGAGGTGGGGAATCAGATATGGGGAATCAGATATGAGGAATCAAAGGCGGTGAATCAGAGATGGGGAATGAGAGGCGGGGAATCAGAGGCGGGGAATCAGAGCTGGGGAATCAGTGGCGGGGAATCAGAGTTGGGGAATCAGAGGAGGGGAATCAGATATGGGGAAACAGAGGTGGGGAATCAGAGGCGGGGAAACAGAGGCGGGGAATCACATATGGGGAATCAGAGGTGGGGAATCAGATTCCAGGAATCAGAGATGGGGATTCAGAGGCGGGGAATGAGATATGGGGAATCAGATGCGGGGAATCAGAGGCGGGGAAACAGAGGTGGGGAATCAGATATGGGGAATCTGATATGGGGAATCAAAGGCGGTGAATCAGAGATGGGGAATCAGAGGCGGGGAATCAGAGGCGGGGTATCAGAGCTGGGGAATCAGAGGCGGGGAATCAGAGTTGGGGAATCAGAGGCGGGGAATCAGATATGGGGAAACAGAGGTGGGGAATCAGAGGTGGGGAAACAGAGGCGGGGAATCAGATATGGGGAATCAGAGGTGGGGAATCAGAGGTTGGGAATCAGAGGCAGGGAATCAGAGGCGGGGAAACAGAGGCGGGGAATCAGAGATGGGGAATCAGAAGCGGGGAATCAGAGGCAGGGCATCAAACACTGGGAATCAGAGGCGGGGAATCAGAGCTGGGGAATCAGAGGCGGGGAATCAGAGTTGGGGAATCAGAGGCGGGGAATCAGAGGCGGGGAAACAGAGGCGGGGAATCAGATATGGGGAATCAGAGGTCGGGAATCAGAGGTTGGGAATCAGAGGCAGGGAATCAGAGGCGGGGAATCAGAGGCGGGGAATCATAGGCAGGGAATCAGATGTGCGGAATCAGAGATGGGGAATCAAAGGCTGGGAATCAGAGTTGGGGCATCAGAGGTGGGGAATTAGATATGGGGAAACAGAGGCGGGGAATCAGAGGCGGGGAAACAGAGGCGGGGAATCAGATATGGGGAATCAGAGGTGGGGAATCAGAGGCAGGGAATCAGATGTGCGGAATCAGAGATGGGGAATCAGAGGCAGGGAATAAGTATCAGAAGCGGGGAATCAGAGGCCGGGAATCAGAGGCCGGGAATCAGATGCCGGGAATAAGAGGCCGGGAATCAGCGGTGGGGAATCAGAGTCCGGGAATCAGAGATGGGGATTCAGAGGCGGGGAATGAGATATGGGGAATCAGAGGCGGGGAATCAGAGGCGGGGAAACAGAGGTGGGGAATCAGATATAGGGAATCAGAGGTGGCGAATCAAAGGCGGTGAATCAGAGATGGGGAATCAGAGGCGGGGAATCAGAGGCGGGGAATCAGAGGTGGGGAATCAGAGGTTGGGAATCAGAGGCAGGGAATCAGAGGCGGGGAATCAGAGGCGGGGAATCAGAGGCATGGAATCAGATGTGCGGAATCAGAGATGTGGAATCAGAGGCAGGGAATCAGAGGCGGGGAATCAGAGGCGTGGAATCAGAGGCCGGGAATCAGAGGCCGGAAATGAGAGGCCGGGAATCAGAGGCCGGGAATCAGAGGCCGGGAATCAGAGGTGGGGAATCAGAGGCCGGGAATCAGAGATGGGGAATCAGAGGCGGGGAATCAGCGGTGGTGAATCAGACGCGGGGATTCAGAGGTTGTAAATCAGAGATGGGGAATCAGAGGCGGGGAATCAGAGGCGGGGAAACAGAGGTGGGGAATCAGATATGGGGAATCAGAGGTGGGGAATAAGATGCGGAGAATCAGAGGCAGGGAATCAGATGCCGGGAATAAGAGGCCGGGAATCAGAGGTGGGGAATCAGAGTCCAGGAATCAGAGATGGGGATTCAGAGGCGGGGAATGAGATATTGGGAATCAGAGGCGGGGAATCAGAGGCGGGGAAACAAAGGCGGTGAATCAGAGATGGGGAATCAGAGGCGCGGAATCAGAGGCAGGGAATCAAACACGGGGAATCAGAGCTGGGGAATCAGAGTCGGGGAATCAGAGTTGGGGCATCAGAGGTGGGGAATTAGATATGGGGAAACAGAGGTGGGGAATCAGAGGCGGGGAAACAGAGGCGGGGAATCAGATATGGGGAATCAGAGGTGGGGAATCAGAGACAGGGAATCAGATGTGCGGAATCAGAGGTGGGGAATCAGAGGCGGGGAAACAGAGGTGGGGAGTCAGATATGGGGAATCAGAGGTGGGGAATAAGAGGCGGAGAATCAGAGGCAGGGAATCGGATGCCGGGAATAAGAGGCCGGGAAACAGAGGTGGGGAATCAGAGTCCGGGAATCAGAGCTGGGGATTCAGAGGCGGGGATTGAGATATTGGGAATCAGATATGGGGAATCAGAGGTGGCGAATCAAAGGCGGTGAATCAGAGATGGGGAATTAGAGGCGGGGAATCAGAGGCAGGGAATCAAACACGGGGAATCAGAGCTGGGGAATCAGAGTCGGGGAATCAGACTTGGGGCATCAGAGGTGGGGAATTAGATATGGGGAAACAGAGGTGGGGAATCAGAGGCGGGGAAACAGAGGCGGGGAATCAGATTTGGGGAATCAGAGGTTGGGAATCAGAGGCAGGGAATCAGATGTGCGGAATCAGAGATGGGGAATCAGAGGCAGGGAATCAGAATCAGAAGCGGGGAATCAGAGGCCGGGAATCAGAGGCCGGGAATCAGATGCCGGGAATAACAGGCCGGGAAGCAGAGGTGGGGAATCAGAGTCCGGGAATCAGAGATGGGGATTCAGAGGCGGGGAATGAGATATGGGGAATCAGAGGCGGGGAATCAGAGGCGGGGAAACAGAGGTGGGGAATCAGATATGGGGAATCAGATATGGGGAATCAAAGGCGGTGAATCAGAGATGGGGAATCAGAGGCGGGGAATCAGAGGCGGGGAATCAGAGCTGGGGAATCAGAGGCGGGGAATCAGAGTTGGGGAATCAGAGGCGGGGAATCAGATATGTGGAAACAGAGGTGGGGAATCAGAGGCGGGGAAACAGAGGCGGGGAATCAGATATGGGGAATCAGAGGTGGCGAATCAAAGGCGGTGAATCAGAGATGGGGAATCAGAGGCGGGGAATCAGAGGCAGGGAATCAAACACGGGGAATCAGAGGCGGGGAATCAGAGCTGGGGAATCAGAGGCGGGGAATCAGAGTTGGGGAATCAGAGGCGGGGAATCAGAGTTGGGGCATCAGAGGTGGGGAATTAGATATGGGGAAACAGAGGTGGGGAGTCAGAAGCCAGGAATCAGAGGCCGGGAATCAGAGATGGGGATTCAGAGGCGGGGAATGAGATATGGGGAATCAGAGGCGGGGAATCAGAGGCGGGGAAACAGAGGTGGGGAATCAGAGGTGGGGAATTAGGGGTGGGGAATCAGTGGCAGGGAATCAGAGGCGGGGAATCAGAGGCGGGGAATCAGAGGCGGGGAAACAGAGGTGGGGAATCAGATATGGGAAATCAGAGGTAGCGAATCAAAGGCGGTAAATCAGAGATGGGGAATCAGAGGCGGGGAATCAGAGCTGGGGAATCAGAGGCGGGGAATCAGAGTTGGGGAATCAGAGTCGGGGAATCAGATATGGGGAAACAGAGGTGGGGAATCAGAGGCGGGGAAACAGAGGCGGGGAATCAGATATGGGGAGTCAGAGGTGGGGAATCAGAGACAGGGAATCAGATGTGCGGAATCAGAGGTGGGGAATCAGAGGCAGGGAAACAGAGGTGGGGAGTCAGATATGGGGAATCAGAGGTGGGGAATAAGAGGCGGAGAATCAGAGGCAGGGAATCAGATGCCGGGAATAAGAGGCCGGGAAACAGAGGTGGGGAATCAGAGTCCGGGAATCAGAGCTGGGGATTCAGAGGCGGGGATTGAGATATTGGGAATCAGATATGGGGAATCAGAGGTGGCGAATCAAAGGCGGTGAATCAGAGATGGGGAATTAGAGGCGGGGAATCAGAGGCAGGGAATCAAACACGGGGAATCAGAGCTGGGGAATCAGAGTCGGGGAATCAGACTTGGGGCATCAGAGGTGGGGAATTAGATATGGGGAAACAGAGGTGGGGAATCAGAGGCGGGGAAACAGAGGCGGGGAATCAGATTTGGGGAATCAGAGGTTGGGAATCAGAGGCAGGGAATCAGATGTGCTGAATCAGAGATGGGGAATCAGAGGCAGGGAATCAGAATCAGAAGCGGGGAATCAGAGGCCGGGAATCAGAGGCCGGGAATCAGATGCCGGGAATAAGAGGCCGGGAAGCAGAGGTGGGGAATCAGAGTACGGGAATCAGAGATGGGGATTCAGAGGCGGGGAATGAGATATGGGGAATCAGAGGCGGGGAATCAGAGGCGGGGAAACAGAGGTGGGGAATCAGATATGGGGAATCAGATATGGGGAATCAAAGGCGGTGAATCAGAGATGGGGAATCAGAGGCGGGGAATCAGAGGCGGGGAATCAGAGCTGGGGAATCAGAGGCGGGGAATCAGAGTTGGGGAATCAGAGGCGGGGAATCAGATATGTGGAAACAGAGGTGGGGAATCAGAGGCGGGGAAACAGAGGCGGGGAATCAGATATGGGGAATCAGAGGTGGCGAATCAAAGGCGGTGAATCAGAGATGGGGAATCAGAGGCGGGGAATCAGAGGCAGGGAATCAAACACGGGGAATCAGAGGCGGGGAATCAGAGCTGGGGAATCAGAGGCGGGGAATCAGAGTTGGGGAATCAGAGGCGGGGAATCAGAGTTGGGGCATCAGAGGTGGGGAATTAGATATGGGGAAACAGAGGTGGGGAGTCAGAAGCCAGGAATCAGAGGCCGGGAATCAGAGATGGGGATTCAGAGGCGGGGAATGAGATATGGGGAATCAGAGGCGGGGAATCAGAGGCGGGGAAACAGAGGTGGGGAATCAGAGGTGGGGAATTAGGGGTGGGGAATCAGTGGCAGGGAATCAGAGGCGGGGAATCAGAGGCGGGGAATCAGAGGCGGGGAAACAGAGGTGGGGAATCAGATATGGGAAATCAGAGGTGGCGAATCAAAGGCGGTAAATCAGAGATGGGGAATCAGAGGCGGGGAATCAGAGCTGGGGAATCAGAGGCGGGGAATCAGAGTTGGGGAATCAGAGTCGGGGAATCAGATATGGGGAAACAGAGGTGGGGAATCAGAGGCGGGGAAACAGAGGCGGGGAATCAGATATGGGGAATCAGAGGTGGGGAATCAGAGGTTGGGAATCAGAGGCAGGGAATCAGAGGCGGGGAAACAGAGGCGGGGAATCAGATATGGGGAATCAGAGGTGGCGAATCAAAGGCGGTGAATCAGAGATGTGGAATCAGAGGCGGTGAATCAGAGGCAGGGAATCAAACACGGGGAATCAGAGGCGGGGAATCAGACCTGGGGAATCAGAGGCGGGGAATCAGAGTTGGGGAATCAGAGGCGGGGAATCAGAGGCGGGGAAACAGAGGCGGAGAATCAGATATGGGGAATCAGAGGTGGGGAATCAGAGGTTGGGAATCAGAGGCAGGGAATCAGAGGCGGGGAATCAGAGGCGGGGAATCAGAGGCATGGAATCAGATGTGCGGAATCAGAGATGGGGAATCAGAGGCAGGGAATCAGAGGCGGGTAATCAGAGGCGTGGAATCAGAGGCCGGGAATCAGAGGCCGGGAATGAGAGGCCGGGAATGAGAGGCCGGGAATCAGAGGCCGGGAATCAGAGGTGGGGAATCAGAGGCCGGGAATCAGAGGTTGGGAATCAGAGGCAGGGAATCAGAGGCAGGGAATCAGAGGCAGGGAATCAGAGGCGGGGAATCAGAGGTGGAGAATCAGAGGCCGGGAATCAGAGGCGGGGAATCAGAGTTGGGGCATCAGAGGTGGGGAATTAGATATGGGGAAACAGAGGCGGGGAATCAGAGGCGGGGAAACAGAGCGGGGAATCAGATATGGGGAATCAGAGGTGGGGAATCAGAGGCAGGGAATCAGATGTGCGGAATCAGAGATGGGGAATCAGAGGCAGGGAATCAGAATCAGAAGCGGGGAATCAGAGGCCGGGAATCAGAGGCCGGGAATCAGATGCCGGGAATAAGAGGCCGGGAATCAGAGGTGGGGAATCAGAGTCCGGGAATCAGAGATGGGGATTCAGAGGCGGGGAATCAGAGGCGGGGAAACAGAGGTGGGGAATCAGATATGGGGAATCAGTGGTGGCGAATCAAAGGCGGTAAATCAGAGATGGGGAATCAGAGGCGGGGAATCAGAGGCAGGGAATCAAACACGAGGAATCAGAGGCGGGGAATCAGAGCTGGGGAATCAGAGGCGGGGAATCAGAGTTGGGGAATCAGAGTCGGGGAATCAGATATGGGGAAACAGAGGTGGGGAATCAGAGGCGGGGATACAGAGGCGGGGAATCAGATATGGGGAATCAGAGGTGGGGAATCAGAGGTTGGGAATCAGAGGCAGGGAATCAGATGCGGGGAAACAGAGGTTGGGAATCAGAGGCAGGGAATCAGAGGCGGGGAAACAAAGGCGGGGAATCAGATATGGGGAATCAGAGGTGGCGAATCAAAGGTGTTGAATCAGAGATGGGGAATCAGAGGCGGTGAATCAGAGGCAGGGAATCAAACACGGGGAATCAGAGGTGGGGAATCAGACCTGGGGAATCAGAGGCGGGGAATCAGAGTTGGGGAATCAGAGGCGAGGAATCAGAGGCGGGGAAACAGAGGCGGGGAATCAGATATGGGGAATCAGAGGTGGGGAATCAGAGGTTGGGAATCAGAGGCAGGGAATCAGAGGCGGGGAATCAGAGGTGGGGAAACAGAGGCGGGGGATCAGATATGGGGAATCAGAGGTCGGGAATCAGAGGTTGGGAATCAGAGGCAGGGAATCAGAGGCGGGGAATCAGAGGCGGGGAATCATAGGCAGGGAATCAGATGTGCGGAATCAGAGATGGGGAATCAAAGGCTGGGAATCAGAGTTGGGGCATCAGAGGTGGGGAATTAGATATGGGGAAACAGAGGCGGGGAATCAGAGGCGGGGAAACAGAGGCGGGGAATCAGATATGGGGAATCAGAGGTGGGGAATCAGAGGCAGGGAATCAGATGTGCGGAATCAGAGATGGGGAATCAGAGGCAGGGAATAAGTATCAGAAGCGGGGAATCAGAGGCCGGGAATCAGAGGCCGGGAATCAGATGCCGGGAATAAGAGGCCGGGAATCAGCGGTGGGGAATCAGAGTCCGGGAATCAGAGATGGGGATTCAGAGGCGGGGAATGAGATATGGGGAATCAGAGGCGGGGAATCAGAGGCGGGGAAACAGAGGTGGGGAATCAGATATAGGGAATCAGAGGTGGCGAATCAAAGGCGGTGAATCAGAGATGGGGAATCAGAGGCGGGGAATCAGAGGCGGGGAATCAGAGGTGGGGAATCAGAGGTTGGGAATCAGAGGCAGGGAATCAGAGGCGGGGAATCAGAGGCGGGGAATCAGAGGCATGGAATCAGATGTGCGGAATCAGAGTTGTGGAATCAGAGGCAGGGAATCAGAGGCGGGGAATCAGAGGCGTGGAATCAGAGGCCGGGAATCAGAGGCCGGGAATGAGAGGCCGGGAATCAGAGGCCGGGAATCAGAGGCCGGGAATCAGAGGTGGGGAATCAGAGGCCGGGAATCAGAGATGGGGAATCAGAGGCGGGGAATCAGCGGTGGTGAATCAGACGCGGGGATTCAGAGGTTGTAAATCAGAGATGGGGAATCAGAGGCGGGGAATCAGAGGCGGGGAAACAGAGGTGGGGAATCAGATATGGGGAATCAGAGGTGGGGAATAAGATGCGGAGAATCAGAGGCAGGGAATCAGATGCCGGGAATAAGAGGCCGGGAATCAGAGGTGGGGAATCAGAGTCCAGGAATCAGAGATGGGGATTCAGAGGCGGGGAATGAGATATTGGGAATCAGAGGCGGGGAATCAGAGGCGGGGAAACAAAGGCGGTGAATCAGAGATGGGGAATCAGAGGCGCGGAATCAGAGGCAGGGAATCAAACACGGGGAATCAGAGCTGGGGAATCAGAGTCGGGGAATCAGAGTTGGGGCATCAGAGGTGGGGAATTAGATATGGGGAAACAGAGGTGGGGAATCAGAGGCGGGGAAACAGAGGCGGGGAATCAGATATGGGGAATCAGAGGTGGGGAATCAGAGACAGGGAATCAGATGTGCGGAATCAGAGGTGGGGAATCAGAGGCGGGGAAACAGAGGTGGGGAGTCAGATATGGGGAATCAGAGGTGGGGAATAAGAGGCGGAGAATCAGAGGCAGGGAATCAGATGCCGGGAATAAGAGGCCGGGAAACAGAGGTGGGGAATCAGAGTCCGGGAATCAGAGATGGGGATTCAGAGGCGGGGATTGAGATATTGGGAATCAGATATGGGGAATCAGAGGTGGCGAATCAAAGGCGGTGAATCAGAGATGGGGAATTAGAGGCGGGGAATCAGAGGCAGGGAATCAAACACGGGGAATCAGAGCTGGGGAATCAGAGTCGGGGAATCAGACTTGGGGCATCAGAGGTGGGGAATTAGATATGGGGAAACAGAGGTGGGGAATCAGAGGCGGGGAAACAGAGGCGGGGAATCAGATTTGGGGAATCAGAGGTTGGGAATCAGAGGCAGGGAATCAGATGTGCGGAATCAGAGGCCGGGAATTAGATGCCGGGAATAAGAGGCCGGGAAGCAGAGGTGGGGAATCAGAGTCCGGGAATCAGAGATGGGGATTCAGAGGCGGGGAATGAGATATGGGGAATCAGAGGCGGGGAATCAGAGGCGGGGAAACAGAGGTGGGGAATCAGATATGGGGAATCAGATATGGGGAATCAAAGGCGGTGAATCAGAGATGGGGAATCAGAGGCGGGGAATCAGAGGCGGGGAATCAGAGCTGGGGAATCAGAGGCGGGGAATCAGAGTTGGGGAATCAGAGGCGGGGAATCAGATATGTGGAAACAGAGGTGGGGAATCAGAGGCGGGGAAACAGAGGCGGGGAATCAGATATGGGGAATCAGAGGTGGCGAATCAAAGGCGGTGAATCAGAGATGGGGAATCAGAGGCGGGGAATCAGAGGCAGGGAATCAAACACGGGGAATCAGAGGCGGGGAATCAGAGCTGGGGAATCAGAGGCGGGGAATCAGAGTTGGGGAATCAGAGGCGGGGAATCAGAGTTGGGGCATCAGAGGTGGGGAATTAGATATGGGGAAACAGAGGTGGGGAGTCAGAAGCCAGGAATCAGAGGCCGGGAATCAGAGATGGGGATTCAGAGGCGGGGAATGAGATATGGGGAATCAGAGGCGGGGAATCAGAGGCGGGGAAACAGAGGTGGGGAATCAGAGGTGGGGAATTAGGGGTGGGGAATCAGTGGCAGGGAATCAGAGGCGGGGAATCAGAGGCGGGGAATCAGAGGCGGGGAAACAGAGGTGGGGAATCAGATATGGGAAATCAGAGGTGGCGAATCAAAGGCGGTAAATCAGAGATGGGGAATCAGAGGCGGGGAATCAGAGCTGGGGAATCAGAGGCGGGGAATCAGAGTTGGGGAATCAGAGTCGGGGAATCAGATATGGGGAAACAGAGGTGGGGAATCAGAGGCGGGGAAACAGAGGCGGGGAATCAGATATGGGGAATCAGAGGTGGGGAATCAGAGGTTGGGAATCAGAGGCAGGGAATCAGAGGCGGGGAAACAGAGGCGGGGAATCAGATATGGGGAATCAGAGGTGGCGAATCAAAGGCGGTGAATCAGAGATGTGGAATCAGAGGCGGTGAATCAGAGGCAGGGAATCAAACACGGGGAATCAGAGGCGGGGAATCAGACCTGGGGAATCAGAGGCGGGGAATCAGAGTTGGGGAATCAGAGGCGGGGAATCAGAGGCGGGGAAACAGAGGCGGAGAATCAGATATGGGGAATCAGAGGTGGGGAATCAGAGGTTGGGAATCAGAGACAGGGAATCAGAGGCGGGGAATCAGAGGCGGGGAATCAGAGGCATGGAATCAGATGTGCGGAATCAGAGATGGGGAATCAGAGGCAGGGAATCAGAGGCGGGTAAACAGAGGCGTGGAATCAGAGGCCGGGAATCAGAGGCCGGGAATGAGAGGCCGGGAATGAGAGGCCGGGAATCAGAGGCCGGGAATCAGAGGTGGGGAATCAGAGGCCGGGAATCAGAGGTTGGGAATCAGAGGCAGGGAATCAGAGGCAGGGAATCAGAGGCAGGGAATCAGAGGCGGGGAATCAGAGGTGGAGAATCAGAGGCCGGGAATCAGAGGCGGGGAATCAGAGTTGGGGAAACAGAGGCGGGGAATCAGAGGCGGGGAAACAGAGCGGGGAATCAGATATGGGGAATCAGAGGTGGGGAATCAGAGGCAGGGAATCAGATGTGCGGAATCAGAGATGGGGAATCAGAGGCAGGGAATCAGAATCAGAAGCGGGGAATCAGAGGCCGGGAATCAGAGGCCGGGAATCAGATGCCGGGAATAAGAGGCCGGGAATCAGAGGTGGGGAATCAGAGTCCGGGAATCAGAGATGGGGATTCAGAGGCGGGGAATCAGAGGCGGGGAAACAGAGGTGGGGAATCAGATATGGGGAATCAGTGGTGGCGAATCAAAGGCGGTAAATCAGAGATGGGGAATCAGAGGCGGGGAATCAGAGGCAGGGAATCAAACACGAGGAATCAGAGGCGGGGAATCAGAGCTGGGGAATCAGAGGCGGGGAATCAGAGTTGGGGAATCAGAGTCGGGGAATCAGATATGGGGAAACAGAGGTGGGGAATCAGAGGCGGGGATACAGAGGCGGGGAATCAGATATGGGGAATCAGAGGTGGGGAATCAGAGGTTGGGAATCAGAGGCAGGGAATCAGATGCGGGGAAACAGAGGTTGGGAATCAGAGGCAGGGAATCAGAGGCGGGGAAACAAAGGCGGGGAATCAGATATGGGGAATCAGAGGTGGCGAATCAAAGGTGTTGAATCAGAGATGGGGAATCAGAGGCGGTGAATCAGAGGCAGGGAATCAAACACGGGGAATCAGAGGTGGGGAATCAGACCTGGGGAATCAGAGGCGGGGAATAAGAGTTGGGGAATCAGAGGCGAGGAATGAGAGGCGGGGAAACAGAGGCGGGGAATCAGATATGGGGAATCAGAGGTGGGGAATCAGAGGTTGGGAATCAGAGGCAGGGAATCAGAGGCGGGGAATCAGAGGCGGCGAATCAGATGCATGGAATCAGATGTGCGGAATCAGAGATGGGGAATCAGAGGCAGGGAATCAGAGGCGGGGAATCAGAGGCGTGGAATCAGAGGCCGGTATTCAGAGGCCGGGAATGAGAGGCCGGGAATCAGAGGCCGGGAATCAGAGGCCGGGAATCAGAGGTGGGATATCAGAGGCCGGGAATCAGAGATGGGGAATCAGAGGCGGGGAATCAGCGGTGGTGAATCAGAAGCGGGGATTCAGAGGTTGTAAATCAGAGATGGGGAATCAGAGACGGGGAATCAGAGGCGGGGAAACAGAGGTGGGGAGTCAGATATGGGGAATCAGAGGTGGGGAATAAGAGGCGGAGAATCAGAGGCAGGGAATCAGAGGCGGGGAATCAGAGGCCGGGAATCAAAAGCCAGGAATCAGATGCCGGGAATCAGAGATGGGGATTCAGAGGCAGGGAATGAGATATTGGGAATCAGAGGCGGGGAATCAGAGGCGGGGAAACAGAGGTGGGGAATCAGATTTGGGGAATCAGAGGTGGCGAATCAAAGGCGGTGAATCAGAGATGGGGAATCAGAGGCGGGGAATCAGAGGCAGGGAATCAAACACGGGGAATCAGAGGCGGGGAATCAGAGCTGGGGAATCAGAGGCGGGGAATCAGAGTTGGGGAATCAGAGGCGGGGAATCAGAGATGGGGAAACAGAGGTGGGGAATCAGAGGTGGGGAAACAGAGGCGGGGAATCAGATATGGGGAATCAGAGGTGGGGAATCAGAGGTTGGGAATCAGAGGCAGGGAATCAGAGGCGGGGAAACAGAGGCGGGGAATCAGATATGGGGAATCAGAGCTGGCGAATCAAAGGCGGTGTATCAGAGATGGGGAATCAGAGGCGGGGAATCAGAGTCAGGGAATCAAACACGGGGAATCAGAGGCGGGGAATCAGAGCTGGGGAATCAGAGGCGGGGAATCAGAGTTGGGGAATCAGAGGCGGGGAATCAGAGGCAGGGAATCAGAGGCGGAGAATCAGAGGTTGGGAATCAGAGGCAGGGAATCAGAGGCAGGGAATCAGAGGCAGGGAATCAGAGGCGGGGAATCAGAGGTGGGGAATCAGAGGTTGGGAATCAGAGGCAGGGAATCAGAGGCGGGGAATCAGAGGCGGGTAATCAGAGGCATGGAATCAGATGTGCGGAATCAGAGATGTGGAATCAGAGGCAGGGAATCAGAGGCGGGGAATCAGAGGCGTGGAATCAGAGGCCGGGAATCAGAGGCCGGGAATGAGAGGCCGGGAATCAGAGGCCGGGAATCAGAGGCCGGGAATCAGAGGTGGGGAATCAGAGGCCGGGAATCAGAGATGGGGAATCAGAGGCGGGGAATCAGCGGTGGTGAATCAGACGCGGGGATTCAGAGGGTGTAAATCAGAGATGGGGAATCAGAGGCGGGGAATCAGAGGCGGGGAAACAGAGCGGGGAATCAGATATGGGGAATCAGAGGTGGGGAATCAGAGGCAGGGAATCAGATGTGCGGAATCAGAGATGGGGAATCAGAGGCAGGGAATCAGAATCAGAAGCGGGGAATCAGAGGCCGGGAATCAGAGGCCGGGAATCAGATGCCGGGAATAAGAGGCCGGGAATCAGAGGTGGGGAATCAGAGTCCGGGAATCAGAGATGGGGATTCAGAGGCGGGGAATAAGAGGCGGGGAAACAGAGGTGGGGAATCAGATATGGGGAATCAGTGGTGGCGAATCAAAGGCGGTAAATCAGAGATGGGGAATCAGAGGCGGGGAATCAGAGGCAGGGAATCAAACACGAGGAATCAGAGGCGGGGAATCAGAGCTGGCGAATCAAAGGCGGTGTATCAGAGATGGGGAATCAGAGGCGGGGAATCAGAGTCAGGGAATCAAACACGGGGAATCAGAGGCGGGGAATCAGAGCTGGGGAATCAGAGGCGGGGAATCAGAGTTGGGGAATCAGAGGCGGGGAATCAGAGGCAGGGAATCAGAGGCGGAGAATCAGAGGTTGGGAATCAGAGGCAGGGAATCAGAGGCAGGGAATCAGAGGCAGGGAATCAGAGGCGGGGAATCAGAGGTGGGGAATCAGAGGTTGGGAATCAGAGGCAGGGAATCAGAGGCGGGGAATCAGAGGCGGGTAATCAGAGGCATGGAATCAGATGTGCGGAATCAGAGATGTGGAATCAGAGGCAGGGAATCAGAGGCGGGGAATCAGAGGCGTGGAATCAGAGGCCGGGAATCAGAGGCCGGGAATGAGAGGCCGGGAATCAGAGGCCGGGAATCAGAGGCCGGGAATCAGAGGTGGGGAATCAGAGGCCGGGAATCAGAGATGGGGAATCAGAGGCGGGGAATCAGCGGTGGTGAATCAGACGCGGGGATTCAGAGGGTGTAAATCAGAGATGGGGAATCAGAGGCGGGGAATCAGAGGCGGGGAAACAGAGGTGGGGAATCAGATATGGGGAATCAGAGGTGGGGAATAAGATGCGGAGAATCAGAGGCAGGGAATCAGATGCCGGGAATAAGAGGCCGGGAATCAGAGGTGGGGAATCAGAGTCCAGGAATCAGAGATGGGGATTCAGAGGCGGGGAATGAGATATTGGGAATCAGAGGCGGGGAATCAGAGGCGGGGAAACAAAGGCGGTGAATCAGAGATGGGGAATCAGAGGCGCGGAATCAGAGGCAGGGAATCAAACATGGGGAATCAGAGCTGGGGAATCAGAGTCGGGGAATCAGAGTTGGGGCATCAGAGGTGGGGAATTAGATATGGGGAAACAGAGGTGGGGAATCAGAGGCGGGGAAACAGAGGCGGGGAATCAGATATGGGGAATCAGAGGTGGGGAATCAGAGGCAGGGAATCAGATGTGCGGAATCAGAGGTGGGGAATCAGAGGCGGGGAAACAGATGTGGGGAGTCAGATATGGGGAATCAGAGGTGGGGAATAAGAGGCGGAGAATCAGAGGCAGGGAATCAGATGCCGGGAATAAGAGGCCGGGAAACAGAGGTGGGGAATCAGAGTCCGGGAATCAGAGATGGGGATTCAGAGGCGGGGATTGAGATATTGGGAATCAGATATGGGGAATCAGAGGTGGCGAATCAAAGGCGGTGAATCAGAGATGGGGAATCAGAGGCGGGGAATCAGAGGCAGGGAATCAAACACGGGGAATCAGAGCTGGGGAATCAAAGTCGGGGTATCAGAGTTGGGGCGTCAGAGGTGGGGAATTAGATATGGGGAAACAGAGGTGGGGAATCAGAGGCCGGGAATCAGAGATGGGGAATCAGAGGCGGGGAATCAGCGGTGGTGAATCAGACGCGGGGATTCAGAGGTTGTAAATCAGAGATGGGGAATCAGAGGCGGGGAATCAGAGGCGGGGAAACAGAGGTGGGGAATCAGATATGGGGAATCAGAGGTGGGGAATAAGATGCGGAGAATCAGAGGCAGGGAATCAGATGCCGGGAATAAGAGGCCGGGAATCAGAGGTGGGGAATCAGAGTACAGGAATCAGAGATGGGGATTCAGAGGCGGGGAATGAGATATTGGGAATCAGAGGCGGGGAATCAGAGGCGGGGAAACAAAGGCGGTGAATCAGAGATGGGGAATCAGAGGCGCGGAATCAGAGGCAGGGAATCAAACACGGGGAATCAGAGCTGGGGAATCAGAGTCGGGGAATCAGAGTTGGGGCATCAGAGGTGGGGAATTAGATATGGGGAAACAGAGGTGGGGAATCAGAGGCGGGGACACAGAGGCGGGGAATCAGATATGGGGAATCAGAGGTGGGGAATCAGAGACAGGGAATCAGATGTGCGGAATCAGAGGTGGGGAATCAGAGGCGGGGAAACAGAGGTGGGGAGTCAGATATGGGGAATCAGAGGTGGGGAATAAGAGGCGGAGAATCAGAGGCAGGGAATCAGATGCCGGGAATAAGAGGCCGGGAAACAGAGGTGGGGAATCAGAGTCCGGGAATCAGAGCTGGGGATTCAGAGGCGGGGATTGAGATATTGGGAATCAGATATGGGGAATCAGAGGTGGCGAATCAAAGGCGGTGAATCAGAGATGGGGAATTAGAGGCGGGGAATCAGAGGCAGGGAATCAAACACGGGGAATCAGAGCTGGGGAATCAGAGTCGGGGAATCAGACTTGGGGCATCAGAGGTGGGGAATTAGATATGGGGAAACAGAGGTGGGGAATCAGAGGCGGGGAAACAGAGGCGGGGAATCAGATTTGGGGAATCAGAGGTTGGGAATCAGAGGCAGGGAATCAGATGTGCGGAATCAGAGATGGGGAATCAGAGGCAGGGAATCAGAATCAGAAGCGGGGAATCAGAGGCCGGGAATCAGAGGCCGGGAATCAGATGCCGGGAATAAGAGGCCGGGAAGCAGAGGTGGGGATTCAGAGGCGGGGAATGAGATATGGGGAATCAGAGGCGGGGAATCAGAGGCGGGGAAACAGAGGTGGGGAATCAGATATGGGGAATCAGATATGGGGAATCAAAGGCGGTGAATCAGAGATGGGGAATCAGAGGCGGGGAATCAGAGGCGGGGAATCAGAGCTGGGGAATCAGAGGCGGGGAATCAGAGTTGGGGAATCAGAGGCGGGGAATCAGATATGTGGAAACAGAGGTGGGGAATCAGAGGCGGGGAAACAGAGGCGGGGAATCAGATATGGGGAATCAGAGGTGGCGAATCAAAGGCGGTGAATCAGAGATGGGGAATCAGAGGCGGGGAATCAGAGGCAGGGAATCAAACACGGGGAATCAGAGGCGGGGAATCAGAGCTGGGGAATCAGAGGCGGGGAATCAGAGTTGGGGAATCAGAGGCGGGGAATCAGAGTTGGGGCATCAGAGGTGGGGAATTAGATATGGGGAAACAGAGGTGGGGAGTCAGAAGCCAGGAATCAGAGGCCGGGAATCAGAGATGGGGATTCAGAGGCGGGGAATGAGATATGGGGAATCAGAGGCGGGGAATCAGAGGCGGGGAAACAGAGGTGGGGAATCAGAGGTGGGGAATTAGGGGTGGGGAATCAGTGGCAGGGAATCAGAGGCGGGGAATCAGAGGCAGGGAATCAGAGGCGGGGAAACAGAGGTGGGGAATCAGATATGGGAAATCAGAGGTGGCGAATCAAAGGCGGTAAATCAGAGATGGGGAATCAGAGGCGGGGAATCAGAGCTGGGGAATCAGAGGCGGGGAATCAGAGTTGGGGAATCAGAGTCGGGGAATCAGATATGGGGAAACAGAGGTGGGGAATCAGAGGCGGGGAAACAGAGGCGGGGAATCAGATATGGGGAATCAGAGGTGGGGAATCAGAGGTTGGGAATCAGAGGCAGGGAATCAGAGGCGGGGAAACAAAGGCGGGGAATCAGATATGGGGAATCAGAGGTGGCGAATCAAAGGCGGTGAATCAGAGATGTGGAATCAGAGGCGGTGAATCAGAGGCAGGGAATCAAACACGGGGAATCAGAGGCGGGGAATCAGACCTGGGGAATCAGAGGCGGGGAATCAGAGTTGGGGAATCAGAGGCGGGGAATCAGAGGCGGGGAAACAGAGGCGGAGAATCAGATATGGGGAATCAGAGGTGGGGAATCAGAGGTTAGGAATCAGAGGCAGGGAATCAGAGGCGGGGAATCAGAGGCGGGGAATCAGAGGCATGGAATCAGATGTGCGGAATCAGAGATGGGGAATCAGAGGCAGGGAATCAGACGCGGGTAATCAGAGGCGTGGAATCAGAGGCCGGGAATCAGAGGCCGGGAATGAGAGGCCGGGAATGAGAGGCCGGGAATCAGAGGCCGGGAATCAGAGGTGGGGAATCAGAGGCCGGGAATCAGAGGTTGGGAATCAGAGGCAGGGAATCAGAGGCAGGGAATCAGAGGCAGGGAATCAGAGGCGGGGAATCAGAGGTGGAGAATCAGAGGCCGGGAATCAGAGGCGGGGAATCAGAGTTGGGGCATCAGAGGTGGGGAATTAGATATGGGGAAACAGAGGCGGGGAATCAGAGGCGGGGAAACAGAGCGGGGAATCAGATATGGGGAATCAGAGGTGGGGAATCAGAGGCAGGGAATCAGATGTGCGGAATCAGTGATGGGGAATCAGAGGCAGGGAATCAGAATCAGAAGCGGGGAATCAGAGGCCGGGAATCAGAGGCCGGGAATCAGATGCCGGGAATAAGAGGCCGGGAATCAGAGGTGGGGAATCAGAGTCCGGGAATCAGAGATGGGGATTCAGAGGTGGGGAATCAGAGGCGGGGAAACAGAGGTGGGGAATCAGATATGGGGAATCAGTGGTGGCGAATCAAAGGCGGTAAATCAGAGATGGGGAATCAGAGGCGGGGAATCAGAGGCAGGGAATCAAACACGAGGAATCAGAGGCGGGGAATCAGAGCTGGGGAATCAGAGGCGGGGAATCAGAGTTGGGGAATCAGAGTCGGGGAATCAGATATGGGGAAACAGAGGTGGGGAATCAGAGGCGGGGATACAGAGGCGGGGAATCAGATATGGGGAATTAGAGGTGGGGAATCAGAGGTTGGGAATCAGAGGCAGGGAATCAGATGCGGGGAAACAGAGGTTGGGAATAAGAGGCAGGGAATCAGAGGCGGGGAAACAAAGGCGGGGAATCAGATATGGGGAATCAGAGGTGGCGAATCAAAGGTGTTGAATCAGAGATGGGGAATCAGAGGCGGTGAATCAGAGGCAGGGAATCAAACACGGGGAATCAGAGGTGGGGAATCAGACCTGGGGAATCAGAGGCGGGGAATCAGAGTTGGGGAATCAGAGGCGAGGAATGAGAGGCGGGGAAACAGAGGCGGGGAATCAGATATGGGGAATCAGAGGTGGGGAATCAGAGGTTGGGAATCAGAGGCAGGGAATCAGAGGCGGGGAATCAGAGGCGGCGAATCAGATGCATGGAATCAGATGTGCGGAATCAGAGATGGGGAATCAGAGGCAGGGAATCAGAGGCGGGGAATCAGAGGCGTGGAATCAGAGGCCGGTATTCAGAGGCCGGGAATGAGAGGCCGGGAATCAGAGGCCGGGAATCAGAGGCCGGGAATCAGAGGTGGGATATCAGAGGCCGGGAATCAGAGATGGGGAATCAGAGGCGGGGAATCAGCGGTGGTGAATCAGACGCGGGGATTCAGAGGTTGTAAATCAGAGATGGGGAATCAGAGACGGGGAATCAGAGGCGGGGAAACAGAGGTGGGGAGTCAGATATGGGGAATCAGAGGTGGGGAATAAGAGGCGGAGAATCAGAGGCAGGGAATCAGAGGCGGGGAATCAGAGGCCGGGAATCAGAAGCCAGGAATCAGAGGCCGGGAATCAGAGATGGGGATTCAGAGGCGGGGAATGAGATATTGGGAATCAGAGGCGGGGAATCAGAGGCGGGGAAACAGAGGTGGGGAATCAGATTTGGGGAATCAGAGGTGGCGAATCAAAGGCGGTGAATCAGAGATGGGGAATCAGAGGCGGGGAATCAGAGGCAGGGAATCAAACACGGGGAATCAGAGGCGGGGAATCAGAGCTGGGGAATCAGAGGCGGGGAATCAGAGTTGGGGAATCAGAGGCGGGGAATCAGATATGGGGAAACAGAGGTGGGGAATCAGAGGTGGGGAAACAGAGGCGGGGAATCAGATATGGGGAATCAGAGGTGGGGAATCAGAGGTTGGGAATCAGAGGCAGGGAATCAGAGGCGGGGAAACAGAGGCGGGGAATCAGATATGGGGAATCAGAGCTGGCGAATCAAAGGCGGTGTATCAGAGATGGGGAATCAGAGGCGGGGAATCAGAGTCAGGGAATCAAACACGGGGAATCAGAGGCGGGGAATCAGAGCTGGGGAATCAGAGGCGGGGAATCAGAGTTGGGGAATCAGAGGCGGGGAATCAGAGGCAGGGAATCAGAGGCGGAGAATCAGAGGTTGGGAATCAGAGGCAGGGAATCAGAGGCAGGGAATCAGAGGCAGGGAATCAGAGGCGGGGAATCAGAGGTGGGGAATCAGAGGTTGGGAATCAGAGGCAGGGAATCAGAGGCGGGGAATCAGAGGCGGGGAATCAGAGGCATGGAATCAGATGTGCGGAATCAGAGATGTGGAATCAGAGGCAGGGAATCAGAGGCGGGGAATCAGAGGCGTGGAATCAGAGGCCGGGAATCAGAGGCCGGGAATGAGAGGCCGGGAATCAGAGGCCGGGAATCAGAGGCCGGGAATCAGAGGTGGGGAATCAGAGGCCGGGAATCAGAGATGGGGAATCAGAGGCGGGGAATCAGCGGTGGTGAATCAGACGCGGGGATTCAGAGGTTGTAAATCAGAGATGGGGAATCAGAGGCGGGGAATCAGAGGCGGGGAAACAGAGGTGGGGAATCAGATATGGGGAATCAGAGGAGGGGAATAAGATGCGGAGAATCAGAGGCAGGGAATCAGATGCCGGGAATAAGAGGCCGGGAATCAGAGGTGGGGAATCAGAGTCCAGGAATCAGAGATGGGGATTCAGAGGCGGGGAATCAGAGGCGGGGAAACAAAGGCGGTGAATCAGAGATGGGGAATCAGAGGCGCGGAATCAGAGGCAGGGAATCAAACACGGGGAATCAGAGCTGGGGAATCAGAGTCGGGGAATCAGAGTTGGGGCATCAGAGGTGGGGAATTAGATATGGGGAAACAGAGGTGGGGAATCAGAGGCGGGGAAACAGAGGCGGGGAATCAGATATGGGGAATCAGAGGTGGGGAATCAGAGGCAGGGAATCAGATGTGCGGAATCAGAGGTGGGGAATCAGAGGCGGGGAAACAGATGTGGGGAGTCAGATATGGGGAATCAGAGGTGGGGAATAAGAGGCGGAGAATCAGAGGCAGGGAATCAGATGCCGGGAATAAGAGGCCGGGAAACAGAGGTGGGGAATCAGAGTCCGGGAATCAGAGATGGGGATTCAGAGGCGGGGATTGAGATATTGGGAATCAGATATGGGGAGTCAGAGGTGGCGAATCAAAGGCGGTGAATCAGAGATGGGGAATCAGAGGCGGGGAATCAGAGGCAGGGAATCAAACACGGGGAATCAGAGCTGGGGAATCAAAGTCGGGGTATCAGAGTTGGGGCGTCAGAGGTGGGGAATTAGATATGGGGAAACAGAGGTGGGGAATCAGAGGCGGGGAAACAGAGGCGGGGAATCAGATATGGGGAATCAGAGGTGGGGAATCAGAGGCAGGGAATCAGAATCAGAAGCGGGGAATCAGAGGCCGGGAATCAGAGGCCGGGAATCAGATGCCGGGAATAAGAGGCCGGGAAGCAGAGGTGGGGAATCAGAGTCCGGGAATCAGAGATGGGGATTCAGAGGTGGGGAATGAGATATGGGGAATCAGAGGCGGGGAATCAGAGGCGGGGAAACAGAGGTGGGGAATCAGATATGGGGAATCAGATATGGGGAATCAAAGGCGGTGAATCAGAGATGGGGAATCAGAGGCGGGGAATCAGAGGCGGGGAATCAGAGCTGGGGAATCAGAGGCGGGGAATCAGAGTTGGGGAATCAGAGGCGGGGAATCAGATATGTGGAAACAGAGGTGGGGAATCAGAGGCGGGGAAACAGGGATGGGGAATCAGAGGCGGGGAATCAGAGGCAGCGAATCAAACACGGGGAATCAGAGGCGGGGTATCAGAGCTGGGGAATCAGAGGCGGGGAATCAGAGTTGGGGAATCAGAGGCGGGGAATCAGAGGCGGGGAAACAGAGGCGGTGAATCAGATATGGGGAATCAGAGGTGGGGAATCAGAGGTTGGGAATCAGAGGCAGCGAATCAGAGTCGTGGAATCAGAGTCCGGGAATCAGAGATGGGGAATCAGAGGCGGGGAATGAGATATGGGGAATCAGAGGCGGGGAATCAGAGGCGGGGAAACAGAGGTGGGGAATCAGATATGGGGAATCAGATATGGGGAATCAAAGGCGGTGAATCAGAGATGGGGAATCAGAGGCGGGGAATCAGAGGCGGGGAATCAGAGCTGGGGAATCAGAGGCGGGGAATCAGAGTTGGGGAATCAGAGGCGGGGAATCAGATATGGGGAAACAGAGGTGGGGAATCAGAGGCGGGGAAACAGAGGCGGGGAATCAGATATGGGGAATCAGAGGTGGGGAATCAGAGTCCGGGAATCAGAGATGGGGATTCAGAGGCGGGGAATGAGATATGGGGAATCAGAGGCGGGGAATCAGAGGCGTGGAAACAGAGGTGGGGAATCAGATATGGGGAATCTGATATGGGGAATCAAAGGCGGTGAATCAGAGATGGGGAATCAGAGGCGGGGAATCAGAGGCGGGGTATCAGAGCTGGGGAATCAGAGGCGGGGAATCTGAGTTGGGGAATCAGAGGCGGGGAATCAGATATGGGGAAACAGAGGTGGGGAATCAGAGGTGGGGAAACAGAGGCGGGGAATCAGATATGGGGAATCAGAGGTGGGGAATCAGAGGTTGGGAATCAGAGGCAGGGAATCAGAGGCGGGGAAATAGAGGCGGGGAATCAGATATGGGGAATCAGAGGTGGCGAATCAAAGGCGGTGAATCAGAGATGGGGAATCAGAGGCGGGGAATCAGAGGCAGGGAATCAAACACGGGGAATCAGAGGCGGGGAATCAAAGCTGGGGAATCAGAGGCGGGGAATCAGAGTTGGGGAATCAGAGGCGGGGAATCAGAGGCGGGGAAACAGAGGCGGGGAATCAGATATGGGGAATCAGAGGTCGGGAATCAGAGGTTGGGAATCAGAGGCAGGGAATCAGTGGCGGGGAATCAGAGGCGGGGAATCAGAGGCAGGGAATCAGATGTGCGGAATCAGAGATGGGGAATCAAAGGCGGGGAATCAGAGTTGTGGCATCAGAGGTGGGGAATTAGATATGGGGAAACAGAGGCGGGGAATCAGAGGCGGGGAAACAGAGGCGGGGAATCAGATATGGGGAATCCGAGGTGGGGAATCAGAGGCAGGGAATCAGATGTGCGGAATCAGAGATGGGGAATCAGAGGCAGGGAATCAGAATCAGAAGCGGGGAATCAGAGGCCGGGAATCAGAGGCCGGGAATCAGATGCCGGGAATAAGAGGCCGGGAATCAGCGGTGGGGAATCAGAGTCCGGGAATCAGAGATGGGGATTCAGAGGCGGGGAATGATATATGGGGAATCAGAGGCGGGGAATCAGAGGCGGGGAAACAGAGGTGGGGAATCAGATATAGGGAATCAGAGGTGGCGAATCAAAGGCGGTGAATCAGAGATGGGGAATCAGAGGCGGGGAATCAGAGGCGGGGAATCAGATGTGGGGAATCAGAGGTTTGGAATCAGAGGCAGGGAATCAGAGGCGGGGAATCAGAGGCGGGGAATCAGAGGCATGGAATCAGATGTGCGGAATCAGAGATGTGGAATCAGAGGTAGGGAATCAGAGGCGGGGAATCAGAGGCGTGGAATCAGAGGCCGGGAATGAGAGGCCGGGAATCAGAGGCCGGGAATCAGAGGCCGGGAATCAGAGGTGGGGAATCAGAGGCCGGGAATCAGAGATGGGGAATCAGAGGCGGGGAATCAGCGGTGGTGAATCAGACGCGGGGATTCAGAGGTTGTAAATCAGAGATGGGGAATCAGAGGCGGGGAATAAGATGCGGAGAATCAGAGGCAGGGAATCAGATGCCGGGAATAAGAGGCCGGGAATCAGAGGTGGGGAATCAGAGTCCAGGAATCAGAGATGGGGATTCAGAGGCGGGGAATGAGATATTGGGAATCAGAGGCGGGGAATCAGAGGCGGGGAAACAAAGGCGGTGAATCAGAGATGGGGAATCAGAGGCGCGGAATCAGAGGCAGGGAATCAAACACGGGGAATCAGAGCTGGGGAATCAAAGTCGGGGTATCAGAGTTGGGGCGTCAGAGGTGGGGAATTAGATATGGGGAAACAGAGGTGGGGAATCAGAGGCGGGGAAACAGAGGCGGGGAATCAGATATGGGGAATCAGAGGTGGGGAATCAGAGGCAGGGAATCAGAATCAGAAGCGGGGAATCAGAGGCCGGGAATCAGAGGCCGGGAATCAGATGCCGGGAATAAGAGGCCGGGAAGCAGAGGTGGGGAATCAGAGTCCGGGAATCAGAGATGGGGATTCAGAGGCGGGGAATGAGATATGGGGAATCAGAGGCGGGGAATCAGAGGCGGGGAAACAGAGGTGGGGAATCAGATATGGGGAATCAAATATGGGGAATCAAAGGCGGTGAATCAGAGATGGGGAATCAGAGGCGGGGAATCAGAGGCGGGGAATCAGAGCTGGGGAATCAGAGGCGGGGAATCAGAGTTGGGGAATCAGAGGCGGGGAATCAGATATGTGGAAACAGAGGTGGGGAATCAGAGGCGGGGAAACAGGGATGGGGAATCAGAGGCGGGGAATCAGAGGCAGCGAATCAAACACGGGGAATCAGAGGCGGGGAATCAGAGCTGGGGAATCAGAGGCGGGGAATCAGAGTTGGGGAATCAGAGGCGGGGAATCAGAGGCGGGGAAACAGAGGCGGTGAATCAGATATGGGGAATCAGAGGTGGGGAATCAGAGGTTGGGAATCAGAGGCAGGGAATCAGAGGCGGGGAATCAGAGTCCGGGAATCAGAGATGGGGATTCAGAGGCGGGGAATGAGATATGGGGAATCAGAGGCGGGGAATCAGAGGCGGGGAAACAGAGGTGGGGAATCAGATATGGGGAATCAGATATGGGGAATCAAAGGCGGTGAATCAGAGATGGGGAATCAGAGGCGGGGAATCAGAGGCGGGGAATCAGAGCTGGGGAATCAGAGGCGGGGAATCAGAGTTGGGGAATCAGAGGCGGGGAATCAGATATGGGGAAACAGAGGTGGGGAATCAGAGGCGGGGAAACAGAGGCGGGGAATCAGATATGGGGAATCAGAGGTGGGGAATCAGAGTCCGGGAATCAGAGATGGGGATTCAGAGGCGGGGAATGAGATATGGGGAATCAGAGGCGGGGAATCAGAGGCGGGGAAACAGAGGTGGGGAATCAGATATGGGGAATCTGATATGGGGAATCAAAGGCGGTGAATCAGAGATGGGGAATCAGAGGTGGGGAATCAGAGGCGGGGTATCAGAGCTGGGGAATCAGAGGCGGGGAATCAGAGTTGGGGAATCAGAGGCGGGGAATCAGATATGGGGAAACAGAGGTGGGGAATCAGAGGTGGGGAAACAGAGGCGGGGAATCAGATATGGGGAATCAGAGGTGGGGAATCAGAGGTTGGGAATCAGAGGCAGGGAATCAGAGGCGGGGAAACAGAGGCGGGGAATCAGATATGGGGAATCAGAGGTGGCGAATCAAAGGCGGTGAATCAGAGATGGGGAATCAGAGGCGGGGAATCAGAGGCAGGGAATCAAACACGGGGAATCAGAGGCGGGGAATCAAAGCTGGGGAATCAGAGGCGGGGAATCAGAGTTGGGGAATCAGAGGCGGGGAATCCGAGGCGGGGAAACAGAGGCGGGGAATCAGAGGCGGGGAAACAGAGGTCGGGAATCAGAGGTTGGGAATCAGAGGCAGGGAATCAGAGGCCGGGAATCAGAGGCGGGGAATCAGAGGCAGGGAATCAGATGTGCGGAATCAGAGATGGGGAATCAAAGGCGGGGAATCAGAGTTGTGGCATCAGAGGTGGGGAATTAGATATGGGGAAACAGAGGCGGGGAATCAGAGGCGGGGAAACAGAGGCGGGGAATCAGATATGGGGAATCAGAGGTGGGGAATCAGAGGCAGGGAATCAGATGTGCGGAATCAGAGATGGGGAATCAGAGGCAGGGAATCAGAATCAGAAGCGGGGAATCAGAGGCCGGGAATCAGAGGCCGGGAATCAGATGCCGGGAATAAGAGGCCGGGAATCAGCGGTGGGGAATCAGAGTCCGGGAATCAGAGATGGGGATTCAGAGGCGGGGAATGATATATGGGGAATCAGAGGCGGGGAATCAGAGGCGGGGAAACAGAGGTGGGGAATCAGATATAGGGAATCAGAGGTGGCGAATCAAAGGCGGTGAATCAGAGATGGGGAATCAGAGGCGGGGAATCAGAGGCGGGGAATCAGAGGTGGGGAATCAGAGGTTGGGAATCAGAGGCAGGGAATCAGAGGCGGGGAATGAGAGGCGGGGAATCAGAGGCATGGAATCAGATGTGCGGAATCAGAGATGTGGAATCAGAGGCAGGGAATCAGAGGCGGGGAATCAGAGGCGTGGAATCAGAGGCCGGGAATGAGAGGCCGGGAATCAGAGGCCGGGAATCAGAGGCCGGGAATCAGAGGTGGGGAATCAGAGGCCGGGAATCAGAGATGGGGAATCAGAGGCGGGGAATCAGCGGTGGTGAATCAGACGCGGGGATTCAGAGGTTGTAAATCAGAGATGGGGAATCAGAGGCGGGGAATCAGAGGCGGGGAAACAGAGGTGGGGAATCAGATATGGGGAATCAGATGTGGGGAATAAGATGCGGAGAATCAGAGGCAGGGAATCAGATGCCGGGAATAAGAGGCCGGGAATCAGAGGTGGGGAATCAGAGTCCAGGAATCAGAGATGGGGATTCAGAGGCGGGGAATGAGATATTGGGAATCAGAGGCGGGGAATCAGAGGCGGGGAAACAAAGGCGGTGAATCAGAGATGGGGAATCAGAGGCGCGGAATCAGAGGCAGGGAATCAAACACGGGGAATCAGAGCTGGGGAATCAGAGTCGGGGAATCAGAGTTGGGGCATCAGAGGTGGGGAATTAGATATGGGGAAACAGAGGTGGGGAATCAGAGGCGTGGAAACAGAGGCGGGGAATCAGATATGGGGAATCAGAGGTGGGGAATCAGAGGCAGGGAATCAGATGTGCGGAATCAGAGGTGGGGAATCAGAGGCGGGGAAACAGAGGTGGGGAGTCAGATATGGGGAATCAGAGGTGGGGAATAAGAGGCGGAGAATCAGAGGCAGGGAATCAGATGCAGGGAATAAGAGGCCGGGAAACAGAGGTGGGGAATCAGAGTCCGGGAATCAGAGATGGGGATTCAGAGGCGGGGATTGAGATATTGGGAATCAGATATGGGGAATCAGAGGTGGCGAATCAAAGGCGGTGAATCAGAGATGGGGAATCAGAGGCGGGGAATCAGAGGCAGGGAATCAAACACGGGGAATCAGAGCTGGGGAATCAAAGTCGGGGAATCAGAGTTGGGGCATCAGAGGTGGGGAATTAGATATGGGGAAACAGAGGTGGGGAATCAGAGGCGGGGTAACAGAGGCGGGGAATCAGATATGGGGAATCAGAGGTGGGGAATCAGAGGCAGGGAATCAGATGTGCGGAATCAGAGATGGGGAATCAGAGGCAGGGAATCAGAATCAGAAGCGGGGAATCAGAGGCCGGGAATTAGAGGCCGGGAATCAGATGCCGGGAATAAGAGGCCGGGAAGCAGAGGTGGTGAATCAGAGTCCGGGAATCAGAGATGGGGATTCAGAGGCGGGGAATGAGATATGGGGAATCAGAGGCGGGGAATCATAGGCGGGGAAACAGAGGTGGGGAATCAGAGGTGGGGAATTAGGGGTGGGGAATCAGTGGCAGGGAATCAGAGGCGGGGAATCAGAGGCGTGGAATCAGAGGCGGGGAAACAGAGTTGGGGAATCAGATATGGGAAATCAGAGGTGGCGAATCAAAGGCGGTAAATCAGAGATGGGGAATCAGAGGCGGGGAATCAGAGCTGGGGAATCAGAGGCGGGGAATCAGAGTTGGGGAATCAGAGTCGGTGAATCAGATATGGGGAAACAGATGTGGGGAATCAGAGGCGGGGAAACAGAGGCGGGGAATCAGATATGGGGAATCAGAGGTGGGGAATCAGAGGTTGGGAATCAGAGGCAGGGAATCAGAGGCGGGGAAACAGAGGCGGGGAATCAGATATGGGGAATCAGAGATGGCGAATCAAAGGCGGTGAATCAGAGATGGGGAATCAGAGGCGGTGAATCAGAGGCAGGGAATCAAACACGGGGAATCAGAGGCGGGGAATCAGACCTGGGGAATCAGAGGCGGGGAATCAGAGTTGGGGAATCAGAGGCGGGGAATCAGAGGCGGGGAAACAGAGGCGGGGAATCAGATATGGGGAATCAGAGGTGGGGAATCAGAGGTTGGGAATCAGAGGCAGGGAATCAGAGGCGGGGAATCAGAGGCGGGGAATCAGAGGCATGGAATCAGATGTGCGGAATCAGAGATGGGGAATCAGAGGCAGGGAATCAGAGGCGGGTAATCAGAGGCGTGGAATCAGAGGCCGGGAATCAGAGGCCGGGAATGAGAGGCCGGGAATCAGAGGCCGGGAATCAGAGGCCGGGAATCAGAGGTTGGGAATCAGAGGCCGGGAATCAGAGGTTGGGAATCAGAGGCAGGGAATCAGAGGCAGGGAATCAGAGGCAGGGAATCAGAGGCGGGGAATCAGAGGCGGAGAATCAGAGGCCTGGAATCAGAGGCGGGGAATCAGAGTTGGGGCATCAGAGGTGGGGAATTAGATATGGGGAAACAGAGGCGGGGAATCAGAGGCGGGGAAACAGAGCGGGGAATCAGATATGGGGAATCAGAGGTGGGGAATCAGAGGCAGGGAATCAGATGTGCGGAATCAGAGATGGGGAATCAGAGGCAGGGAATCAGAATCAGAAGCGGGGAATCAGAGGCCGGGAATCAGAGGCCGGGAATCAGATGCCGGGAATAAGAGGCCGGGAATCAGAGGTGGGGAATCAGAGTCCGGGAATCAGAGATGGGGATTCAGAGGCGGGGAATCAGAGGCGGGGAAACAGAGGTGGGGAATCAGATATGGGGAATCAGTGGTGGCGAATCAAAGGCGGTAAATCAGAGATGGGGAATCAGAGGCGGGGAATCAGAGGCAGGGAATCAAACATGGGGAATCAGAGGCGGGGTATCAGAGCTGGGGAATCAGAGGCGGGGAATCAGAGTTGGGGAATCAGAGTCGGGGAATCAGATATGGGGAAACAGAGGTGGGGAATCAGAGGCGGGGATACAGAGGCGGGGAATCAGATATGGGGAATCAGAGGTGGGGAATCAGAGGTTGGGAATCAGAGGCAGGGAATCAGAGGCGGGGAAACAGAGGTTGGGAATCAGAGGCAGGGAATCAGAGGCGGGGAAACAAAGGCGGGGAATCAGATATGGGGAATCAGAGGTGGCGAATCAAAGGTGTTGAATCAGAGATGGGGAATCAGAGGCGGTGAATCAGAGGCAGGGAATCAAACACGGGGAATCAAAGGTGGGGAATCAGACCTGGGGAATCAGAGGCGGGGAATCAGAGTTGGGGAATCAGAGGCAAGGAATCAGAGGCGGGGAAACAGAGGCGGGGAATCAGATATGGGGAATCAGAGGTGGGGAATCAGAGGTTGGGAATCAGAGGCAGGGAATCAGAGGCGGGGAATAAGAGGCGGCGAATCAGATGCATGGAATCAGATGTGCGGAATCAGAGATGGGGAATCAGAGGCAGGGAATCAGAGGCGGGGAATCAGAGGCGTGGAATCAGAGGCCGGTATTCAGAGGCCGGGAATGAGAGGCCGGGAATCAGAGGCCGGGAATCAGAGGCCGGGAATCAGAGGTGGGATATCAGAGGCCGGGAATCAGAGATGGGGAATCAGAGGCGGGGAATCAGCGGTGGTGAATCAGACGCGGGGATTCAGAGGTTGTAAATCAGAGATGGGGAATCAGAGACGGGGAATCAGAGGCGGGGAAACAGAGGTGGGGAGTCAGAAGCCAGGAATCAGAGGCCGGGAATCAGAGATGGGGATTCAGAGGCGGGGAATGAGATATTGGGAATCAGAGGCGGGGAATCAGAGGCGGGGAAACAGAGGTGGCGAATCAGATTTGGGGAATCAGAGGTGGCGAATCAAAGGCGGTGAATCAGAGATGGGGAATCAGAGGCGGGGAATCAGAGGCAGGGAATCAAACACGGGCAATCAGAGGCGGGGAATCAGAGCTGGGGAATCAGAGGCGGGGAATCAGAGGTGAGGAATCAGAGGCCGGGAATCAGAGATGGGGAATCAGAGGCGGGGAATCAGAGGTGAGGAATCAGAGGCCGGGAATCAGAGATGGGGAAACAGAGGCGGGGAATCAGATATGGGGAATCCGAGGTGGGGAATCAGAGGCAGGGAATCAGATGTGCGGAATCAGAGATGGGGAATCAGAGGCAGGGAATCAGAATCAGAAGCGGGGAATCAGAGGCCGGGAATCAGAGGCCGGGAATCAGATGCCGGGAATAAGAGGCCGGGAATCAGCGGTGGGGAATCAGAGTCCGGGAATCAGAGATGGGGATTCAGAGGCGGGGAATGATATATGGGGAATCAGAGGCGGGGAATCAGAGGCGGGGAAACAGAGGTGGGGAATCAGATATAGGGAATCAGAGGTGGCGAATCAAAGGCGGTGAATCAGAGATGGGGAATCAGAGGCGGGGAATCAGAGGCGGGGAATCAGATGTGGGGAATCAGAGGTTTGGAATCAGAGGCAGGGAATCAGAGGCGGGGAATCAGAGGCGGGGAATCAGAGGCATGGAATCACATGTGCGGAATCAGAGATGTGGAATCAGAGGTAGGGAATCAGAGGCGGGGAATCAGAGGCGTGGAATCAGAGGCCGGGAATGAGAGGCCGGGAATCAGAGGCCGGGAATCAGAGGCCGGGAATCAGAGGTGGGGAATCAGAGGCCGGGAATCAGAGATGGGGAATCAGAGGCGGGGAATCAGCGGTGGTGAATCAGACGCGGGGATTCAGAGGTTGTAAATCAGAGATGGGGAATCAGAGGCGGGGAATAAGATGCGGAGAATCAGAGGCAGGGAATCAGATGCCGGGAATAAGAGGCCGGGAATCAGAGGTGGGGAATCAGAGTCCAGGAATCAGAGATGGGGATTCAGAGGCGGGGAATGAGATATTGGGAATCAGAGGCGGGGAATCAGAGGCGGGGAAACAAAGGCGGTGAATCAGAGATGGGGAATCAGAGGCGCGGAATCAGAGGCAGGGAATCAAACACGGGGAATCAGAGCTGGGGAATCAAAGTCGGGGTATCAGAGTTGGGGCGTCAGAGGTGGGGAATTAGATATGGGGAAACAGAGGTGGGGAATCAGAGGCGGGGAAACAGAGGCGGGGAATCAGATATGGGGAATCAGAGGTGGGGAATCAGAGGCAGGGAATCAGAATCAGAAGCGGGGAATCAGAGGCCGGGAATCAGAGGCCGGGAATCAGATGCCGGGAATAAGAGGCCGGGAAGCAGAGGTGGGGAATCAGAGTCCGGGAATCAGAGATGGGGATTCAGAGGCGGGGAATGAGATATGGGGAATCAGAGGCGGGGAATCAGAGGCGGGGAAACAGAGGTGGGGAATCAGATATGGGGAATCAAATATGGGGAATCAAAGGCGGTGAATCAGAGATGGGGAATCAGAGGCGGGGAATCAGAGGCGGGGAATCAGAGCTGGGGAATCAGAGGCGGGGAATCAGAGTTGGGGAATCAGAGGCGGGGAATCAGATATGTGGAAACAGAGGTGGGGAATCAGAGGCGGGGAAACAGGGATGGGGAATCAGAGGCGGGGAATCAGAGGCAGCGAATCAAACACGGGGAATCAGAGGCGGGGAATCAGAGCTGGGGAATCAGAGGCGGGGAATCAGAGTTGGGGAATCAGAGGCGGGGAATCAGAGGCGGGGAAACAGAGGCGGTGAATCAGATATGGGGAATCAGAGGTGGGGAATCAGAGGTTGGGAATCAGAGGCAGGGAATCAGAGGCGGGGAATCAGAGTCCGGGAATCAGAGATGGGGATTCAGAGGCGGGGAATGAGATATGGGGAATCAGAGGCGGGGAATCAGAGGCGGGGAAACAGAGGTGGGGAATCAGATATGGGGAATCAGATATGGGGAATCAAAGGCGGTGAATCAGAGATGGGGAATCAGAGGCGGGGAATCAGAGGCGGGGAATCAGAGCTGGGGAATCAGAGGCGGGGAATCAGAGTTGGGGAATCAGAGGCGGGGAATCAGATATGGGGAAACAGAGGTGGGGAATCAGAGGCGGGGAAACAGAGGCGGGGAATCAGATATGGGGAATCAGAGGTGGGGAATCAGAGTCCGGGAATCAGAGATGGGGATTCAGAGGCGGGGAATGAGATATGGGGAATCAGAGGCGGGGAATCAGAGGCGGGGAAACAGAGGTGGGGAATCAGATATGGGGAATCTGATATGGGGAATCAAAGGCGGTGAATCAGAGATGGGGAATCAGAGGTGGGGAATCAGAGGCGGGGTATCAGAGCTGGGGAATCAGAGGCGGGGAATCAGAGTTGGGGAATCAGAGGCGGGGAATCAGATATGGGGAAACAGAGGTGGGGAATCAGAGGTGGGGAAACAGAGGCGGGGAATCAGATATGGGGAATCAGAGGTGGGGAATCAGAGGTTGGGAATCAGAGGCAGGGAATCAGAGGCGGGGAAACAGAGGCGGGGAATCAGATATGGGGAATCAGAGGTGGCGAATCAAAGGCGGTGAATCAGAGATGGGGAATCAGAGGCGGGGAATCAGAGGCAGGGAATCAAACACGGGGAATCAGAGGCGGGGAATCAAAGCTGGGGAATCAGAGGCGGGGAATCAGAGTTGGGGAATCAGAGGCGGGGAATCCGAGGCGGGGAAACAGAGGCGGGGAATCAGAGGCGGGGAAACAGAGGTCGGGAATCAGAGGTTGGGAATCAGAGGCAGGGAATCAGAGGCCGGGAATCAGAGGCGGGGAATCAGAGGCAGGGAATCAGATGTGCGGAATCAGAGATGGGGAATCAAAGGCGGGGAATCAGAGTTGTGGCATCAGAGGTGGGGAATTAGATATGGGGAAACAGAGGCGGGGAATCAGAGGCGGGGAAACAGAGGCGGGGAATCAGATATGGGGAATCAGAGGTGGGGAATCAGAGGCAGGGAATCAGATGTGCGGAATCAGAGATGGGGAATCAGAGGCAGGGAATCAGAATCAGAAGCGGGGAATCAGAGGCCGGGAATCAGAGGCCGGGAATCAGATGCCGGGAATAAGAGGCCGGGAATCAGCGGTGGGGAATCAGAGTCCGGGAATCAGAGATGGGGATTCAGAGGCGGGGAATGATATATGGGGAATCAGAGGCGGGGAATCAGAGGCGGGGAAACAGAGGTGGGGAATCAGATATAGGGAATCAGAGGTGGCGAATCAAAGGCGGTGAATCAGAGATGGGGAATCAGAGGCGGGGAATCAGAGGCGGGGAATCAGAGGTGGGGAATCAGAGGTTGGGAATCAGAGGCAGGGAATCAGAGGCGGGGAATGAGAGGCGGGGAATCAGAGGCATGGAATCAGATGTGCGGAATCAGAGATGTGGAATCAGAGGCAGGGAATCAGAGGCGGGGAATCAGAGGCGTGGAATCAGAGGCCGGGAATGAGAGGCCGGGAATCAGAGGCCGGGAATCAGAGGCCGGGAATCAGAGGTGGGGAATCAGAGGCCGGGAATCAGAGATGGGGAATCAGAGGCGGGGAATCAGCGGTGGTGAATCAGACGCGGGGATTCAGAGGTTGTAAATCAGAGATGGGGAATCAGAGGCGGGGAATCAGAGGCGGGGAAACAGAGGTGGGGAATCAGATATGGGGAATCAGATGTGGGGAATAAGATGCGGAGAATCAGAGGCAGGGAATCAGATGCCGGGAATAAGAGGCCGGGAATCAGAGGTGGGGAATCAGAGTCCAGGAATCAGAGATGGGGATTCAGAGGCGGGGAATGAGATATTGGGAATCAGAGGCGGGGAATCAGAGGCGGGGAAACAAAGGCGGTGAATCAGAGATGGGGAATCAGAGGCGCGGAATCAGAGGCAGGGAATCAAACACGGGGAATCAGAGCTGGGGAATCAGAGTCGGGGAATCAGAGTTGGGGCATCAGAGGTGGGGAATTAGATATGGGGAAACAGAGGTGGGGAATCAGAGGCGTGGAAACAGAGGCGGGGAATCAGATATGGCGAATCAGAGGTGGGGAATCAGAGGCAGGGAATCAGATGTGCGGAATCAGAGGTGGGGAATCAGAGGCGGGGAAACAGAGGTGGGGAGTCAGATATGGGGAATCAGAGGTGGGGAATAAGAGGCGGAGAATCAGAGGCAGGGAATCAGATGCAGGGAATAAGAGGCCGGGAAACAGAGGTGGGGAATCAGAGTCCGGGAATCAGAGATGGGGATTCAGAGGCGGGGATTGAGATATTGGGAATCAGATATGGGGAATCAGAGGTGGCGAATCAAAGGCGGTGAATCAGAGATGGGGAATCAGAGGCGGGGAATCAGAGGCAGGGAATCAAACACGGGGAATCAGAGCTGGGGAATCAAAGTCGGGGAATCAGAGTTGGGGCATCAGAGGTGGGGAATTAGATATGGGGAAACAGAGGTGGGGAATCAGAGGCGGGGTAACAGAGGCGGGGAATCAGATATGGGGAATCAGAGGTGGGGAATCAGAGGCAGGGAATCAGATGTGCGGAATCAGAGATGGGGAATCAGAGGCAGGGAATCAGAATCAGAAGCGGGGAATCAGAGGCCGGGAATTAGAGGCCGGGAATCAGATGCCGGGAATAAGAGGCCGGGAAGCAGAGGTGGTGAATCAGAGTCCGGGAATCAGAGATGGGGATTCAGAGGCGGGGAATGAGATATGGGGAATCAGAGGCGGGGAATCATAGGCGGGGAAACAGAGGTGGGGAATCAGAGGTGGGGAATTAGGGGTGGGGAATCAGTGGCAGGGAATCAGAGGCGGGGAATCAGAGGCGTGGAATCAGAGGCGGGGAAACAGAGTTGGGGAATCAGATATGGGAAATCAGAGGTGGCGAATCAAAGGCGGTAAATCAGAGATGGGGAATCAGAGGCGGGGAATCAGAGCTGGGGAATCAGAGGCGGGGAATCAGAGTTGGGGAATCAGAGTCGGTGAATCAGATATGGGGAAACAGATGTGGGGAATCAGAGGCGGGGAAACAGAGGCGGGGAATCAGATATGGGGAATCAGAGGTGGGGAATCAGAGGTTGGGAATCAGAGGCAGGGAATCAGAGGCGGGGAAACAGAGGCGGGGAATCAGATATGGGGAATCAGAGATGGCGAATCAAAGGCGGTGAATCAGAGATGGGGAATCAGAGGCGGTGAATCAGAGGCAGGGAATCAAACACGGGGAATCAGAGGCGGGGAATCAGACCTGGGGAATCAGAGGCGGGGAATCAGAGTTGGGGAATCAGAGGCGGGGAATCAGAGGCGGGGAAACAGAGGCGGGGAATCAGATATGGGGAATCAGAGGTGGGGAATCAGAGGTTGGGAATCAGAGGCAGGGAATCAGAGGCGGGGAATCAGAGGCGGGGAATCAGAGGCATGGAATCAGATGTGCGGAATCAGAGATGGGGAATCAGAGGCAGGGAATCAGAGGCGGGTAATCAGAGGCGTGGAATCAGAGGCCGGGAATCAGAGGCCGGGAATGAGAGGCCGGGAATCAGAGGCCGGGAATCAGAGGCCGGGAATCAGAGGTTGGGAATCAGAGGCCGGGAATCAGAGGTTGGGAATCAGAGGCAGGGAATCAGAGGCAGGGAATCAGAGGCAGGGAATCAGAAGCGGGGAATCAGAGGCGGAGAATCAGAGGCCTGGAATCAGAGGCGGGGAATCAGAGTTGGGGCATCAGAGGTGGGGAATTAGATATGGGGAAACAGAGGCGGGGAATCAGAGGCGGGGAAACAGAGCGGGGAATCAGATATGGGGAATCAGAGGTGGGGAATCAGAGGCAGGGAATCAGATGTGCGGAATCAGAGATGGGGAATCAGAGGCAGGGAATCAGAATCAGAAGCGGGGAATCAGAGGCCGGGAATCAGAGGCCGGGAATCAGATGCCGGGAATAAGAGGCCGGGAATCAGAGGTGGGGAATCAGAGTCCGGGAATCAGAGATGGGGATTCAGAGGCGGGGAATCAGAGGCGGGGAAACAGAGGTGGGGAATCAGATATGGGGAATCAGTGGTGGCGAATCAAAGGCGGTAAATCAGAGATGGGGAATCAGAGGCGGGGAATCAGAGGCAGGGAATCAAACACGGGGAATCAGAGGCGGGGTATCAGAGCTGGGGAATCAGAGGCGGGGAATCAGAGTTGGGGAATCAGAGTCGGGGAATCAGATATGGGGAAACAGAGGTGGGGAATCAGAGGCGGGGATACAGAGGCGGGGAATCAGATATGGGGAATCAGAGGTGGGGAATCAGAGGTTGGGAATCAGAGGCAGGGAATCAGAGGCGGGGAAACAGAGGTTGGGAATCAGAGGCAGGGAATCAGAGGCGGGGAAACAAAGGCGGGGAATCAGATATGGGGAATCAGAGGTGGCGAATCAAAGGTGTTGAATCAGAGATGGGGAATCAGAGGCGGTGAATCAGAGGCAGGGAATCAAACACGGGGAATCAAAGGTGGGGAATCAGACCTGGGGAATCAGAGGCGGGGAATCAGAGTTGGGGAATCAGAGGCAAGGAATCAGAGGCGGGGAAACAGAGGCGGGGAATCAGATATGGGGAATCAGAGGTGGGGAATCAGAGGTTGGGAATCAGAGGCAGGGAATCAGAGGCGGGGAATCAGAGGCGGCGAATCAGATGCATGGAATCAGATGTGCGGAATCAGAGATGGGGAATCAGAGGCAGGGAATCAGAGGCGGGGAATCAGAGGCGTGGAATCAGAGGCCGGTATTCAGAGGCCGGGAATGAGAGGCCGGGAATCAGAGGCCGGGAATCAGAGGCCGGGAATCAGAGGTGGGATATCAGAGGCCGGGAATCAGAGATGGGGAATCAGAGGCGGGGAATCAGCGGTGGTGAATCAGACGCGGGGATTCAGAGGTTGTAAATCAGAGATGGGGAATCAGAGACGGGGAATCAGAGGCGGGGAAACAGAGGTGGGGAGTCAGAAGCCAGGAATCAGAGGCCGGGAATCAGAGATGGGGATTCAGAGGCGGGGAATGAGATATTGGGAATCAGAGGCGGGGAATCAGAGGCGGGGAAACAGAGGTGGCGAATCAGATTTGGGGAATCAGAGGTGGCGAATCAAAGGCGGTGAATCAGAGATGGGGAATCAGAGGCGGGGAATCAGAGGCAGGGAATCAAACACGGGCAATCAGAGGCGGGGAATCAGAGCTGGGGAATCAGAGGCGGGGAATCAGAGGTGAGGAATCAGAGGCCGGGAATCAGAGATGGGGAATCAGAGGCGGGGAATCAGCGGTGGTGAATCAGACGCGGGGCTTCAGAGGTTGTAAATCAGAGATGGGGAATCAGAGGCGGGGAATCAGAGGCGGGGAAACAGATGTGGGGAGTCAGATAGGGGGAATCAGAGGTGGGGAATAAGAGGCGGAGAATCAGAGGCAGGGAATCAGATGCCGGGAATAAGAGGCCGGGAAACAGAGGTGGGGAATCAGAGTCCGGGAATCAGGGATGGGGATTCAGAGGCGGGGATTGAGATATTGGGAATCAGATATGGGGAATCAGAGGTGGCGAATCAAAGGCGGTGAATCAGAGATGGGGAATTAGAGGCGGGGAATCAGAGGCAGGGAATCAAACACGGGGAATCAGAGCTGGGGAATCAGAGTCGGGGAATCAGACTTGGGGCATCAGAGGTGGGGAATTAGATATGGGGAAACAGAGGTGGGGAATCAGAGGCGGGGAAACAGAGGCGGGGAATCAGATTTG
This sequence comes from Narcine bancroftii, assembly GCF_036971445.1. Classification (NCBI taxonomy): domain Eukaryota; kingdom Metazoa; phylum Chordata; class Chondrichthyes; order Torpediniformes; family Narcinidae; genus Narcine; species Narcine bancroftii. Next base: position 59,769,625 of record NC_091474.1, read on the forward strand.
GGGAATCAGAGGTTGGGAATCAGAGGCAGGGAATCAGATGTGCGGAATCAGAGATGGGGAATCAGAGGCAGGGAATCAGAATCAGAAGCGGGGAATCAGAGGCCGGGAATCAGAGGCCGGGAATCAGATGCCGGGAATAAGAGGCCGGGAAGCAGAGGTGGGGATTCAGAGGCGGGGAATGAGATATGGGGAATCAGAGGCGGGGAATCAGAGGCGGGGAAACAGAGGTGGGGAATCAGATATGGGGAATCAGATATGGGGAATCAAAGGCGGTGAATCAGAGATGGGGAATCAGAGGCGGGGAATCAGAGGCGGGGAATCAGAGCTGGGGAATCAGAGGCGGGGAATCAGAGTTGGGGAATCAGAGGCGGGGAATCAGATATGTGGAAACAGAGGTGGGGAATCAGAGGCGGGGAAACAGAGGCGGGGAATCAGATATGGGGAATCAGAGGTGGCGAATCAAAGGCGGTGAATCAGAGATGGGGAATCAGAGGCGGGGAATCAGAGGCAGGGAATCAAACACGGGGAATCAGAGGCGGGGAATCAGAGCTGGGGAATCAGAGGCGGGGAATCAGAGTTGGGGAATCAGAGGCGGGGAATCAGAGTTGGGGCATCAGAGGTGGGGAATTAGATATGGGGAAACAGAGGTGGGGAGTCAGAAGCCAGGAATCAGAGGCCGGGAATCAGAGATGGGGATTCAGAGGCGGGGAATGAGATATGGGGAATCAGAGGCGGGGAATCAGAGGCGGGGAAACAGAGGTGGGGAATCAGAGGTGGGGAATTAGGGGTGGGGAATCAGTGGCAGGGAATCAGAGGCGGGGAATCAGAGGCGGGGAATCAGAGGCGGGGAAACAGAGGTGGGGAATCAGATATGGGAAATCAGAGGTGGCGAATCAAAGGCGGTAAATCAGAGATGGGGAATCAGAGGCGGGGAATCAGAGCTGGGGAATCAGAGGCGGGGAATCAGAGTTGGGGAATCAGAGTCGGGGAATCAGATATGGGGAAACAGAGGTGGGGAATCAGAGGCGGGGAAACAGAGGCGGGGAATCAGATATGGGGAATCAGAGGTGGGGAATCAGAGGTTGGGAATCAGAGGCAGGGAATCAGAGGCGGGGAAACAAAGGCGGGGAATCAGATATGGGGAATCAGAGGTGGCGAATCAAAGGCGGTGAATCAGAGATGTGGAATCAGAGGCGGTGAATCAGAGGCAGGGAATCAAACACGGGGAATCAGAGGCGGGGAATCAGACCTGGGGAATCAGAGGCGGGGAATCAGAGTTGGGGAATCAGAGGCGGGGAATCAGAGGCGGGGAAACAGAGGCGGAGAATCAGATATGGGGAATCAGAGGTGGGGAATCAGAGGTTAGGAATCAGAGGCAGGGAATCAGAGGCGGGGAATCAGAGGCGGGGAATCAGAGGCATGGAATCAGATGTGCGGAATCAGAGATGGGGAATCAGAGGCAGGTAATCAGACGCGGGTAATCAGAGGCGTGGAATCAGAGGCCGGGAATCAGAGGCCGGGAATGAGAGGCCGGGAATGAGAGGCCGGGAATCAGAGGCCGGGAATCAGAGGTGGGGAATCAGAGGCCGGGAATCAGAGGTTGGGAATCAGAGGCAGGGAATCAGAGGCAGGGAATCAGAGGCAGGGAATCAGAGGCGGGGAATCAGAGGTGGAGAATCAGAGGCCGGGAATCAGAGGCGGGGAATCAGAGTTGGGGCATCAGAGGTGGGGAATTAGATATGGGGAAACAGAGGCGGGGAATCAGAGGCGGGGAAACAGAGCGGGGAATCAGATATGGGGAATCAGAGGTGGGGAATCAGAGGCAGGGAATCAGATGTGCGGAATCAGTGATGGGGAATCAGAGGCAGGGAATCAGAATCAGAAGCGGGGAATCAGAGGCCGGGAATCAGAGGCCGGGAATCAGATGCCGGGAATAAGAGGCCGGGAATCAGAGGTGGGGAATCAGAGTCCGGGAATCAGAGATGGGGATTCAGAGGTGGGGAAACAGAGGCGGGGAAACAGAGGTGGGGAATCAGATATGGGGAATCAGTGGTGGCGAATCAAAGGCGGTAAATCAGAGATGGGGAATCAGAGGCGGGGAATCAGAGGCAGGGAATCAAACACGAGGAATCAGAGGCGGGGAATCAGAGCTGGGGAATCAGAGGCGGGGAATCAGAGTTGGGGAATCAGAGTCGGGGAATCAGATATGGGGAAACAGAGGTGGGGAATCAGAGGCGGGGATACAGAGGCGGGGAATCAGATATGGGGAATCAGAGGTGGGGAATCAGAGGTTGGGAATCAGAGGCAGGGAATCAGATGCGGGGAAACAGAGGTTGGGAATCAGAGGCAGGGAATCAGAGGCGGGGAAACAAAGGCGGGGAATCAGATATGGGGAATCAGAGGTGGCGAATCAAAGGTGTTGAATCAGAGATGGGGAATCAGAGGCGGTGAATCAGAGGCAGGGAATCAAACACGGGGAATCAGAGGTGGGGAATCAGACCTGGGGAATCAGAGGCGGGGAATCAGAGTTGGGGAATCAGAGGCGAGGAATGAGAGGCGGGGAAACAGAGGCGGGGAATCAGATATGGGGAATCAGAGGTGGGGAATCAGAGGTTGGGAATCAGAGGCAGGGAATCAGAGGCGGGGAATCAGAGGCGGCGAATCAGATGCATGGAATCAGATGTGCGGAATCAGAGATGGGGAATCAGAGGCAGGGAATCAGAGGCGGGGAATCAGAGGCGTGGAATCAGAGGCCGGTATTCAGAGGCCGGGAATGAGAGGCCGGGAATCAGAGGCCGGGAATCAGAGGCCGGGAATCAGAGGTGGGATATCAGAGGCCGGGAATCAGAGATGGGGAATCAGAGGCGGGGAATCAGCGGTGGTGAATCAGACGCGGGGATTCAGAGGTTGTAAATCAGAGATGGGGAATCAGAGACGGCGAATCAGAGGCGGGGAAACAGAGGTGGGGAGTCAGATATGGGGAATCAGAGGTGGGGAATAAGAGGCGGAGAATCAGAGGCAGGGAATCAGAGGCGGGGAATCAGAGGCCGGGAATCAGAAGCCAGGAATCAGAGGCCGGGAATCAGAGATGGGGATTCAGAGGCGGGGAATGAGATATTGGGAATCAGAGGCGGGGAATCAGAGGCGGGGAAACAGAGGTGGGGAATCAGATTTGGGGAATCAGAGGTGGCGAATCAAAGGCGGTGAATCAGAGATGGGGAATCAGAGGCGGGGAATCAGAGGCAGGGAATCAAACACGGGGAATCAGAGGCGGGGAATCAGAGCTGGGGAATCAGAGGCGGGGAATCAGAGTTGGGGAATCAGAGGCGGGGAATCAGATATGGGGAAACAGAGGTGGGGAATCAGAGGTGGGGAAACAGAGGCGGGGAATCAGATATGGGGAATCAGAGGTGGGGAATCAGAGGTTGGGAATCAGAGGCAGGGAATCAGAGGCGGGGAAACAGAGGCGGGGAATCAGATATGGGGAATCAGAGCTGGCGAATCAAAGGCGGTGTATCAGAGATGGGGAATCAGAGGCGGGGAATCAGAGTCAGGGAATCAAACACGGGGAATCAGAGGCGGGGAATCAGAGCTGGGGAATCAGAGGCGGGGAATCAGAGTTGGGGAATCAGAGGCGGGGAATCAGAGGCAGGGAATCAGAGGCGGAGAATCAGAGGTTAGGAATCAGAGGCAGGGAATCAGAGGCAGGGAATCAGAGGCAGGGAATCAGAGGCGGGGAATCAGAGGTGGGGAATCAGAGGTTGGGAATCAGAGGCAGGGAATCAGAGGCGGGGAATCAGAGGCGGGGAATCAGAGGCATGGAATCAGATGTGCGGAATCAGAGATGTGGAATCAGAGGCAGGGAATCAGAGGCGGGGAATCAGAGGCGTGGAATCAGAGGCCGGGAATCAGAGGCCGGGAATGAGAGGCCGGGAATCAGAGGCCGGGAATCAGAGGCCGGGAATCAGAGGTGGGGAATCAGAGGCCGGGAATCAGAGATGGGGAATCAGAGGCGGGGAATCAGCGGTGGTGAATCAGACGCGGGGATTCAGAGGTTGTAAATCAGAGATGGGGAATCAGAGGCGGGGAATCAGAGGCGGGGAAACAGAGGTGGGGAATCAGATATGGGGAATCAGAGGAGGGGAATAAGATGCGGAGAATCAGAGGCAGGGAATCAGATGCCGGGAATAAGAGGCCGGGAATCAGAGGTGGGGAATCAGAGTCCAGGAATCAGAGATGGGGATTCAGAGGCGGGGAATCAGAGGCGGGGAAACAAAGGCGGTGAATCAGAGATGGGGAATCAGAGGCGCGGAATCAGAGGCAGGGAATCAAACACGGGGAATCAGAGCTGGGGAATCAGAGTCGGGGAATCAGAGTTGGGGCATCAGAGGTGGGGAATTAGATATGGGGAAACAGAGGTGGGGAATCAGAGGCGGGGAAACAGAGGCGGGGAATCAGATATGGGGAATCAGAGGTGGGGAATCAGAGGCAGGGAATCAGATGTGCGGAATCAGAGGTGGGGAATCAGAGGCGGGGAAACAGATGTGGGGAGTCAGATATGGGGAATCAGAGGTGGGGAATAAGAGGCGGAGAATCAGAGGCAGGGAATCAGATGCCGGGAATAAGAGGCCGGGAAACAGAGGTGGGGAATCAGAGTCCGGGAATCAGAGATGGGGATTCAGAGGCGGGGATTGAGATATTGGGAATCAGATATGGGGAGTCAGAGGTGGCGAATCAAAGGCGGTGAATCAGAGATGGGGAATCAGAGGCGGGGAATCAGAGGCAGGGAATCAAACACGGGGAATCAGAGCTGGGGAATCAAAGTCGGGGTATCAGAGTTGGGGCGTCAGAGGTGGGGAATTAGATATGGGGAAACAGAGGTGGGGAATCAGAGGCGGGGAAACAGAGGCGGGGAATCAGATATGGGGAATCAGAGGTGGGGAATCAGAGGCAGGGAATCAGAATCAGAAGCGGGGAATCAGAGGCCGGGAATCAGAGGCCGGGAATCAGATGCCGCGAATAAGAGGCCGGGAAGCAGAGGTGGGGAATCAGAGTCCGGGAATCAGAGATGGGGATTCAGAGGTGGGGAATGAGATATGGGGAATCAGAGGCGGGGAATCAGAGGCGGGGAAACAGAGGTGGGGAATCAGATATGGGGAATCAGATATGGGGAATCAAAGGCGGTGAATCAGAGATGGGGAATCAGAGGCGGGGAATCAGAGGCGGGGAATCAGAGCTGGGGAATCAGAGGCGGGGAATCAGAGTTGGGGAATCAGAGGCGGGGAATCAGATATGTGGAAACAGAGGTGGGGAATCAGAGGCGGGGAAACAGGGATGGGGAATCAGAGGCGGGGAATCAGAGGCAGCGAATCAAACACGGGGAATCAGAGGCGGGGTATCAGAGCTGGGGAATCAGAGGCGGGGAATCAGAGTTGGGGAATCAGAGGCGGGGAATCAGAGGCGGGGAAACAGAGGCGGTGAATCAGATATGGGGAATCAGAGGTGGGGAATCAGAGGTTGGGAATCAGAGGCAGCGAATCAGAGTCGTGGAATCAGAGTCCGGGAATCAGAGATGGGGAATCAGAGGCGGGGAATGAGATATGGGGAATCAGAGGCGGGGAATCAGAGGCGGGGAAACAGAGGTGGGGAATCAGATATGGGGAATCAGATATGGGGAATCAAAGGCGGTGAATCAGAGATGGGGAATCAGAGGCGGGGAATCAGAGGCGGGGAATCAGAGCTGGGGAATCAGAGGCGGGGAATCAGAGTTGGGGAATCAGAGGCGGGGAATCAGATATGGGGAAACAGAGGTGGGGAATCAGAGGCGGGGAAACAGAGGCGGGGAATCAGATATGGGGAATCAGAGGTGGGGAATCAGAGTCCGGGAATCAGAGATGGGGATTCAGAGGCGGGGAATGAGATATGGGGAATCAGAGGCGGGGAATCAGAGGCGTGGAAACAGAGGTGGGGAATCAGATATGGGGAATCTGATATGGGGAATCAAAGGCGGTGAATCAGAGATGGGGAATCAGAGGCGGGGAATCAGAGGCGGGGTATCAGAGCTGGGGAATCAGAGGCGGGGAATCTGAGTTGGGGAATCAGAGGCGGGGAATCAGATATGGGGAAACAGAGGTGGGGAATCAGAGGTGGGGAAACAGAGGCGGGGAATCAGATATGGGGAATCAGAGGTGGGGAATCAGAGGTTGGGAATCAGAGGCAGGGAATCAGAGGCGGGGAAATAGAGGCGGGGAATCAGATATGGGGAATCAGAGGTGGCGAATCAAAGGCGGTGAATCAGAGATGGGGAATCAGAGGCGGGGAATCAGAGGCAGGGAATCAAACACGGGGAATCAGAGGCGGGGAATCAAAGCTGGGGAATCAGAGGCGGGGAATCAGAGTTGGGGAATCAGAGGCGGGGAATCAGAGGCGGGGAAACAGAGGCGGGGAATCAGATATGGGGAATCAGAGGTCGGGAATCAGAGGTTGGGAATCAGAGGCAGGGAATCAGTGGCGGGGAATCAGAGGCGGGGAATCAGAGGCAGGGAATCAGATGTGCGGAATCAGAGATGGGGAATCAAAGGCGGGGAATCAGAGTTGTGGCATCAGAGGTGGGGAATTAGATATGGGGAAACAGAGGCGGGGAATCAGAGGCGGGGAAACAGAGGCGGGGAATCAGATATGGGGAATCCGAGGTGGGGAATCAGAGGCAGGGAATCAGATGTGCGGAATCAGAGATGGGGAATCAGAGGCAGGGAATCAGAATCAGAAGCGGGGAATCAGAGGCCGGGAATCAGAGGCCGGGAATCAGATGCCGGGAATAAGAGGCCGGGAATCAGCGGTGGGGAATCAGAGTCCGGGAATCAGAGATGGGGATTCAGAGGCGGGGAATGATATATGGGGAATCAGAGGCGGGGAATCAGAGGCGGGGAAACAGAGGTGGGGAATCAGATATAGGGAATCAGAGGTGGCGAATCAAAGGCGGTGAATCAGAGATGGGGAATCAGAGGCGGGGAATCAGAGGCGGGGAATCAGATGTGGGGAATCAGAGGTTTGGAATCAGAGGCAGGGAATCAGAGGCGGGGAATCAGAGGCGGGGAATCAGAGGCATGGAATCAGATGTGCGGAATCAGAGATGTGGAATCAGAGGTAGGGAATCAGAGGCGGGGAATCAGAGGCGTGGAATCAGAGGCCGGGAATGAGAGGCCGGGAATCAGAGGCCGGGAATCAGAGGCCGGGAATCAGAGGTGGGGAATCAGAGGCCGGGAATCAGAGATGGGGAATCAGAGGCGGGGAATCAGCGGTGGTGAATCAGACGCGGGGATTCAGAGGTTGTAAATCAGAGATGGGGAATCAGAGGCGGGGAATAAGATGCGGAGAATCAGAGGCAGGGAATCAGATGCCGGGAATAAGAGGCCGGGAATCAGAGGTGGGGAATCAGAGTCCAGGAATCAGAGATGGGGATTCAGAGGCGGGGAATGAGATATTGGGAATCAGAGGCGGGGAATCAGAGGCGGGGAAACAAAGGCGGTGAATCAGAGATGGGGAATCAGAGGCGCGGAATCAGAGGCAGGGAATCAAACACGGGGAATCAGAGCTGGGGAATCAAAGTCGGGGTATCAGAGTTGGGGCGTCAGAGGTGGGGAATTAGATATGGGGAAACAGAGGTGGGGAATCAGAGGCGGGGAAACAGAGGCGGGGAATCAGATATGGGGAATCAGAGGTGGGGAATCAGAGGCAGGGAATCAGAATCAGAAGCGGGGAATCAGAGGCCGGGAATCAGAGGCCGGGAATCAGATGCCGGGAATAAGAGGCCGGGAAGCAGAGGTGGGGAATCAGAGTCCGGGAATCAGAGATGGGGATTCAGAGGCGGGGAATGAGATATGGGGAATCAGAGGCGGGGAATCAGAGGCGGGGAAACAGAGGTGGGGAATCAGATATGGGGAATCAAATATGGGGAATCAAAGGCGGTGAATCAGAGATGGGGAATCAGAGGCGGGGAATCAGAGGCGGGGAATCAGAGCTGGGGAATCAGAGGCGGGGAATCAGAGTTGGGGAATCAGAGGCGGGGAATCAGATATGGGGAAACAGAGGTGGGGAATCAGAGGCGGGGAAACAGAGGCGGGGAATCAGATATGGGGAATCAGAGGTGGGGAATCAGAGTCCGGGAATCAGAGATGGGGATTCAGAGGCGGGGAATGAGATATGGGGAATCAGAGGCGGGGAATCAGAGGCGTGGAAACAGAGGTGGGGAATCAGATATGGGGAATCTGATATGGGGAATCAAAGGCGGTGAATCAGAGATGGGGAATCAGAGGCGGGGAATCAGAGGCGGGGTATCAGAGCTGGGGAATCAGAGGCGGGGAATCTGAGTTGGGGAATCAGAGGCGGGGAATCAGATATGGGGAAACAGAGGTGGGGAATCAGAGGTGGGGAAACAGAGGCGGGGAATCAGATATGGGGAATCAGAGGTGGGGAATCAGAGGTTGGGAATCAGAGGCAGGGAATCAGAGGCGGGGAAATAGAGGCGGGGAATCAGATATGGGGAATCAGAGGTGGCGAATCAAAGGCGGTGAATCAGAGATGGGGAATCAGAGGCGGGGAATCAGAGGCAGGGAATCAAACACGGGGAATCAGAGGCGGGGAATCAAAGCTGGGGAATCAGAGGCGGGGAATCAGAGTTGGGGAATCAGAGGCGGGGAATCAGAGGCGGGGAAACAGAGGCGGGGAATCAGATATGGGGAATCAGAGGTCGGGAATCAGAGGTTGGGAATCAGAGGCAGGGAATCAGTGGCGGGGAATCAGAGGCGGGGAATCAGAGGCAGGGAATCAGATGTGCGGAATCAGAGATGGGGAATCAAAGGCGGGGAATCAGAGTTGTGGCATCAGAGGTGGGGAATTAGATATGGGGAAACAGAGGCGGGGAATCAGAGGCGGGGAAACAGAGGCGGGGAATCAGATATGGGGAATCCGAGGTGGGGAATCAGAGGCAGGGAATCAGATGTGCGGAATCAGAGATGGGGAATCAGAGGCAGGGAATCAGAATCAGAAGCGGGGAATCAGAGGCCGGGAATCAGAGGCCGGGAATCAGATGCCGGGAATAAGAGGCCGGGAATCAGCGGTGGGGAATCAGAGTCCGGGAATCAGAGATGGGGATTCAGAGGCGGGGAATGATATATGGGGAATCAGAGGCGGGGAATCAGAGGCGGGGAAACAGAGGTGGGGAATCAGATATAGGGAATCAGAGGTGGCGAATCAAAGGCGGTGAATCAGAGATGGGGAATCAGAGGCGGGGAATCAGAGGCGGGGAATCAGATGTGGGGAATCAGAGGTTTGGAATCAGAGGCAGGGAATCAGAGGCGGGGAATCAGAGGCGGGGAATCAGAGGCATGGAATCAGATGTGCGGAATCAGAGATGTGGAATCAGAGGTAGGGAATCAGAGGCGGGGAATCAGAGGCGTGGAATCAGAGGCCGGGAATGAGAGGCCGGGAATCAGAGGCCGGGAATCAGAGGCCGGGAATCAGAGGTGGGGAATCAGAGGCCGGGAATCAGAGATGGGGAATCAGAGGCGGGGAATCAGCGGTGGTGAATCAGACGCGGGGATTCAGAGGTTGTAAATCAGAGATGGGGAATCAGAGGCGGGGAATAAGATGCGGAGAATCAGAGGCAGGGAATCAGATGCCGGGAATAAGAGGCCGGGAATCAGAGGTGGGGAATCAGAGTCCAGGAATCAGAGATGGGGATTCAGAGGCGGGGAATGAGATATTGGGAATCAGAGGCGGGGAATCAGAGGCGGGGAAACAAAGGCGGTGAATCAGAGATGGGGAATCAGAGGCGCGGAATCAGAGGCAGGGAATCAAACACGGGGAATCAGAGCTGGGGAATCAAAGTCGGGGTATCAGAGTTGGGGCGTCAGAGGTGGGGAATTAGATATGGGGAAACAGAGGTGGGGAATCAGAGGCGGGGAAACAGAGGCGGGGAATCAGATATGGGGAATCAGAGGTGGGGAATCAGAGGCAGGGAATCAGAATCAGAAGCGGGGAATCAGAGGCCGGGAATCAGAGGCCGGGAATCAGATGCCGGGAATAAGAGGCCGGGAAGCAGAGGTGGGGAATCAGAGTCCGGGAATCAGAGATGGGGATTCAGAGGCGGGGAATGAGATATGGGGAATCAGAGGCGGGGAATCAGAGGCGGGGAAACAGAGGTGGGGAATCAGATATGGGGAATCAAATATGGGGAATCAAAGGCGGTGAATCAGAGATGGGGAATCAGAGGCGGGGAATCAGAGGCGGGGAATCAGAGCTGGGGAATCAGAGGCGGGGAATCAGAGTTGGGGAATCAGAGGCGGGGAATCAGATATGTGGAAACAGAGGTGGGGAATCAGAGGCGGGGAAACAGGGATGGGGAATCAGAGGCGGGGAATCAGAGGCAGCGAATCAAACACGGGGAATCAGAGGCGGGGAATCAGAGCTGGGGAATCAGAGGCGGGGAATCAGAGTTGGGGAATCAGAGGCGGGGAATCAGAGGCGGGGAAACAGAGGCGGTGAATCAGATATGGGGAATCAGAGGTGGGGAATCAGAGGTTGGGAATCAGAGGCAGGGAATCAGAGGCGGGGAATCAGAGTCCGGGAATCAGAGATGGGGATTCAGAGGCGGGGAATGAGATATGGGGAATCAGAGGCGGGGAATCAGAGGCGGGGAAACAGAGGTGGGGAATCAGATATGGGGAATCAGATATGGGGAATCAAAGGCGGTGAATCAGAGATGGGGAATCAGAGGCGGGGAATCAGAGGCGGGGAATCAGAGCTGGGGAATCAGAGGCGGGGAATCAGAGTTGGGGAATCAGAGGCGGGGAATCAGATATGGGGAAACAGAGGTGGGGAATCAGAGGCGGGGAAACAGAGGCGGGGAATCAGATATGGGGAATCAGAGGTGGGGAATCAGAGTCCGGGAATCAGAGATGGGGATTCAGAGGCGGGGAATGAGATATGGGGAATCAGAGGCGGGGAATCAGAGGCGGGGAAACAGAGGTGGGGAATCAGATATGGGGAATCTGATATGGGGAATCAAAGGCGGTGAATCAGAGATGGGGAATCAGAGGTGGGGAATCAGAGGCGGGGTATCAGAGCTGGGGAATCAGAGGCGGGGAATCAGAGTTGGGGAATCAGAGGCGGGGAATCAGATATGGGGAAACAGAGGTGGGGAATCAGAGGTGGGGAAACAGAGGCGGGGAATCAGATATGGGGAATCAGAGGTGGGGAATCAGAGGTTGGGAATCAGAGGCAGGGAATCAGAGGCGGGGAAACAGAGGCGGGGAATCAGATATGGGGAATCAGAGGTGGCGAATCAAAGGCGGTGAATCAGAGATGGGGAATCAGAGGCGGGGAATCAGAGGCAGGGAATCAAACACGGGGAATCAGAGGCGGGGAATCAAAGCTGGGGAATCAGAGGCGGGGAATCAGAGTTGGGGAATCAGAGGCGGGGAATCCGAGGCGGGGAAACAGAGGCGGGGAATCAGAGGCGGGGAAACAGAGGTCGGGAATCAGAGGTTGGGAATCAGAGGCAGGGAATCAGAGGCCGGGAATCAGAGGCGGGGAATCAGAGGCAGGGAATCAGATGTGCGGAATCAGAGATGGGGAATCAAAGGCGGGGAATCAGAGTTGTGGCATCAGAGGTGGGGAATTAGATATGGGGAAACAGAGGCGGGGAATCAGAGGCGGGGAAACAGAGGCGGGGAATCAGATATGGGGAATCAGAGGTGGGGAATCAGAGGCAGGGAATCAGATGTGCGGAATCAGAGATGGGGAATCAGAGGCAGGGAATCAGAATCAGAAGCGGGGAATCAGAGGCCGGGAATCAGAGGCCGGGAATCAGATGCCGGGAATAAGAGGCCGGGAATCAGCGGTGGGGAATCAGAGTCCGGGAATCAGAGATGGGGATTCAGAGGCGGGGAATGATATATGGGGAATCAGAGGCGGGGAATCAGAGGCGGGGAAACAGAGGTGGGGAATCAGATATAGGGAATCAGAGGTGGCGAATCAAAGGCGGTGAATCAGAGATGGGGAATCAGAGGCGGGGAATCAGAGGCGGGGAATCAGAGGTGGGGAATCAGAGGTTGGGAATCAGAGGCAGGGAATCAGAGGCGGGGAATGAGAGGCGGGGAATCAGAGGCATGGAATCAGATGTGCGGAATCAGAGATGTGGAATCAGAGGCAGGGAATCAGAGGCGGGGAATCAGAGGCGTGGAATCAGAGGCCGGGAATGAGAGGCCGGGAATCAGAGGCCGGGAATCAGAGGCCGGGAATCAGAGGTGGGGAATCAGAGGCCGGGAATCAGAGATGGGGAATCAGAGGCGGGGAATCAGCGGTGGTGAATCAGACGCGGGGATTCAGAGGTTGTAAATCAGAGATGGGGAATCAGAGGCGGGGAATCAGAGGCGGGGAAACAGAGGTGGGGAATCAGATATGGGGAATCAGATGTGGGGAATAAGATGCGGAGAATCAGAGGCAGGGAATCAGATGCCGGGAATAAGAGGCCGGGAATCAGAGGTGGGGAATCAGAGTCCAGGAATCAGAGATGGGGATTCAGAGGCGGGGAATGAGATATTGGGAATCAGAGGCGGGGAATCAGAGGCGGGGAAACAAAGGCGGTGAATCAGAGATGGGGAATCAGAGGCGCGGAATCAGAGGCAGGGAATCAAACACGGGGAATCAGAGCTGGGGAATCAGAGTCGGGGAATCAGAGTTGGGGCATCAGAGGTGGGGAATTAGATATGGGGAAACAGAGGTGGGGAATCAGAGGCGTGGAAACAGAGGCGGGGAATCAGATATGGGGAATCAGAGGTGGGGAATCAGAGGCAGGGAATCAGATGTGCGGAATCAGAGGTGGGGAATCAGAGGCGGGGAAACAGAGGTGGGGAGTCAGATATGGGGAATCAGAGGTGGGGAATAAGAGGCGGAGAATCAGAGGCAGGGAATCAGATGCAGGGAATAAGAGGCCGGGAAACAGAGGTGGGGAATCAGAGTCCGGGAATCAGAGATGGGGATTCAGAGGCGGGGATTGAGATATTGGGAATCAGATATGGGGAATCAGAGGTGGCGAATCAAAGGCGGTGAATCAGAGATGGGGAATCAGAGGCGGGGAATCAGAGGCAGGGAATCAAACACGGGGAATCAGAGCTGGGGAATCAAAGTCGGGGAATCAGAGTTGGGGCATCAGAGGTGGGGAATTAGATATGGGGAAACAGAGGTGGGGAATCAGAGGCGGGGTAACAGAGGCGGGGAATCAGATATGGGGAATCAGAGGTGGGGAATCAGAGGCAGGGAATCAGATGTGCGGAATCAGAGATGGGGAATCAGAGGCAGGGAATCAGAATCAGAAGCGGGGAATCAGAGGCCGGGAATTAGAGGCCGGGAATCAGATGCCGGGAATAAGAGGCCGGGAAGCAGAGGTGGTGAATCAGAGTCCGGGAATCAGAGATGGGGATTCAGAGGCGGGGAATGAGATATGGGGAATCAGAGGCGGGGAATCATAGGCGGGGAAACAGAGGTGGGGAATCAGAGGTGGGGAATTAGGGGTGGGGAATCAGTGGCAGGGAATCAGAGGCGGGGAATCAGAGGCGTGGAATCAGAGGCGGGGAAACAGAGTTGGGGAATCAGATATGGGAAATCAGAGGTGGCGAATCAAAGGCGGTAAATCAGAGATGGGGAATCAGAGGCGGGGAATCAGAGCTGGGGAATCAGAGGCGGGGAATCAGAGTTGGGGAATCAGAGTCGGTGAATCAGATATGGGGAAACAGATGTGGGGAATCAGAGGCGGGGAAACAGAGGCGGGGAATCAGATATGGGGAATCAGAGGTGGGGAATCAGAGGTTGGGAATCAGAGGCAGGGAATCAGAGGCGGGGAAACAGAGGCGGGGAATCAGATATGGGGAATCAGAGATGGCGAATCAAAGGCGGTGAATCAGAGATGGGGAATCAGAGGCGGTGAATCAGAGGCAGGGAATCAAACACGGGGAATCAGAGGCGGGGAATCAGACCTGGGGAATCAGAGGCGGGGAATCAGAGTTGGGGAATCAGAGGCGGGGAATCAGAGGCGGGGAAACAGAGGCGGGGAATCAGATATGGGGAATCAGAGGTGGGGAATCAGAGGTTGGGAATCAGAGGCAGGGAATCAGAGGCGGGGAATCAGAGGCGGGGAATCAGAGGCATGGAATCAGATGTGCGGAATCAGAGATGGGGAATCAGAGGCAGGGAATCAGAGGCGGGTAATCAGAGGCGTGGAATCAGAGGCCGGGAATCAGAGGCCGGGAATGAGAGGCCGGGAATCAGAGGCCGGGAATCAGAGGCCGGGAATCAGAGGTTGGGAATCAGAGGCCGGGAATCAGAGGTTGGGAATCAGAGGCAGGGAATCAGAGGCAGGGAATCAGAGGCAGGGAATCAGAGGCGGGGAATCAGAGGCGGAGAATCAGAGGCCTGGAATCAGAGGCGGGGAATCAGAGTTGGGGCATCAGAGGTGGGGAATTAGATATGGGGAAACAGAGGCGGGGAATCAGAGGCGGGGAAACAGAGCGGGGAATCAGATATGGGGAATCAGAGGTGGGGAATCAGAGGCAGGGAATCAGATGTGCGGAATCAGAGATGGGGAATCAGAGGCAGGGAATCAGAATCAGAAGCGGGGAATCAGAGGCCGGGAATCAGAGGCCGGGAATCAGATGCCGGGAATAAGAGGCCGGGAATCAGAGGTGGGGAATCAGAGTCCGGGAATCAGAGATGGGGATTCAGAGGCGGGGAATCAGAGGCGGGGAAACAGAGGTGGGGAATCAGATATGGGGAATCAGTGGTGGCGAATCAAAGGCGGTAAATCAGAGATGGGGAATCAGAGGCGGGGAATCAGAGGCAGGGAATCAAACACGGGGAATCAGAGGCGGGGTATCAGAGCTGGGGAATCAGAGGCGGGGAATCAGAGTTGGGGAATCAGAGTCGGGGAATCAGATATGGGGAAACAGAGGTGGGGAATCAGAGGCGGGGATACAGAGGCGGGGAATCAGATATGGGGAATCAGAGGTGGGGAATCAGAGGTTGGGAATCAGAGGCAGGGAATCAGAGGCGGGGAAACAGAGGTTGGGAATCAGAGGCAGGGAATCAGAGGCGGGGAAACAAAGGCGGGGAATCAGATATGGGGAATCAGAGGTGGCGAATCAAAGGTGTTGAATCAGAGATGGGGAATCTGAGGCGGTGAATCAGAGGCAGGGAATCAAACACGGGGAATCAAAGGTGGGGAATCAGACCTGGGGAATCAGAGGCGGGGAATCAGAGTTGGGGAATCAGAGGCAAGGAATCAGAGGCGGGGAAACAGAGGCGGGGAATCAGATATGGGGAATCAGAGGTGGGGAATCAGAGGTTGGGAATCAGAGGCAGGGAATCAGAGGCGGGGAATCAGAGGCGGCGAATCAGATGCATGGAATCAGATGTGCGGAATCAGAGATGGGGAATCAGAGGCAGGGAATCAGAGGCGGGGAATCAGAGGCGTGGAATCAGAGGCCGGTATTCAGAGGCCGGGAATGAGAGGCCGGGAATCAGAGGCCGGGAATCAGAGGCCGGGAATCAGAGGTGGGATATCAGAGGCCGGGAATCAGAGATGGGGAATCAGAGGCGGGGAATCAGCGGTGGTGAATCAGACGCGGGGATTCAGAGGTTGTAAATCAGAGATGGGGAATCAGAGACGGGGAATCAGAGGCGGGGAAACAGAGGTGGGGAGTCAGAAGCCAGGAATCAGAGGCCGGGAATCAGAGATGGGGATTCAGAGGCGGGGAATGAGATATTGGGAATCAGAGGCGGGGAATCAGAGGCGGGGAAACAGAGGTGGCGAATCAGATTTGGGGAATCAGAGGTGGCGAATCAAAGGCGGTGAATCAGAGATGGGGAATCAGAGGCGGGGAATCAGAGGCAGGGAATCAAACACGGGCAATCAGAGGCGGGGAATCAGAGCTGGGGAATCAGAGGCGGGGAATCAGAGGTGAGGAATCAGAGGCCGGGAATCAGAGATGGGGAATCAGAGGCGGGGAATCAGCGGTGGTGAATCAGACGCGGGGCTTCAGAGGTTGTAAATCAGAGATGGGGAATCAGAGGCGGGGAATCAGAGGCGGGGAAACAGATGTGGGGAGTCAGATAGGGGGAATCAGAGGTGGGGAATAAGAGGCGGAGAATCAGAGGCAGGGAATCAGATGCCGGGAATAAGAGGCCGGGAAACAGAGGTGGGGAATCAGAGTCCGGGAATCAGGGATGGGGATTCAGAGGCGGGGATTGAGATATTGGGAATCTGATATGGGGAATCAGAGGTGGCGAATCAAAGGCGGTGAATCAGAGATGGGGAATCAGAGGCGGGGAATCAGAGGCAGGGAATCAAACACGGGGAATCAGAGCTGGGGAATCAAAGTCGGGGAATCAGAGTTGGGGCATCAGAGGTGGGGAATTAGATATGGGGAAACAGAGGTGGGGAATCAGAGGCGGGGAAACAGAGGCGGGGAATCAGATATGGGGAATCATCAGAGGTGGGGAATCAGAGGCAGGGAATCAGAGGCGGGGAATCAGAGGTGGGGAATCAGAGGTTGGGAATCAGAGGCAGGGAATCAGAGGCGGGGAATGAGAGGCGGGGAATCAGAGGCATGGAATCAGATGTGCGGAATCAGAGATGTGGAATCAGAGGCAGGGAATCAGAGGCGGGGAATCAGAGGCGTGGAATCAGAGGCCGGGAATGAGAGGCCGGGAATCAGAGGCCGGGAATCAGAGGCCGGGAATCAGAGGTGGGGAATCAGAGGCCGGGAATCAGAGATGGGGAATCAGAGGCGGGGAATCAGCGGTGGTGAATCAGACGCGGGGATTCAGAGGTTGTAAATCAGAGATGGGGAATCAGAGGCGGGGAATCAGAGGCGGGGAAACAGAGGTGGGGAATCAGATATGGGGAATCAGATGTGGGGAATAAGATGCGGAGAATCAGAGGCAGGGAATCAGATGCCGGGAATAAGAGGCCGGGAATCAGAGGTGGGGAATCAGAGTCCAGGAATCAGAGATGGGGATTCAGAGGCGGGGAATGAGATATTGGGAATCAGAGGCGGGGAATCAGAGGCGGGGAAACAAAGGCGGTGAATCAGAGATGGGGAATCAGAGGCGCGGAATCAGAGGCAGGGAATCAAACACGGGGAATCAGAGCTGGGGAATCAGAGTCGGGGAATCAGAGTTGGGGCATCAGAGGTGGGGAATTAGATATGGGGAAACAGAGGTGGGGAATCAGAGGCGTGGAAACAGAGGCGGGGAATCAGATATGGGGAATCAGAGGTGGGGAATCAGAGGCAGGGAATCAGATGTGCGGAATCAGAGGTGGGGAATCAGAGGCGGGGAAACAGAGGTGGGGAGTCAGATATGGGGAATCAGAGGTGGGGAATAAGAGGCGGAGAATCAGAGGCAGGGAATCAGATGCAGGGAATAAGAGGCCGGGAAACAGAGGTGGGGAATCAGAGTCCGGGAATCAGAGATGGGGATTCAGAGGCGGGGATTGAGATATTGGGAATCAGATATGGGGAATCAGAGGTGGCGAATCAAAGGCGGTGAATCAGAGATGGGGAATCAGAGGCGGGGAATCAGAGGCAGGGAATCAAACACGGGGAATCAGAGCTGGGGAATCAAAGTCGGGGAATCAGAGTTGGGGCATCAGAGGTGGGGAATTAGATATGGGGAAACAGAGGTGGGGAATCAGAGGCGGGGTAACAGAGGCGGGGAATCAGATATGGGGAATCAGAGGTGGGGAATCAGAGGCAGGGAATCAGATGTGCGGAATCAGAGATGGGGAATCAGAGGCAGGGAATCAGAATCAGAAGCGGGGAATCAGAGGCCGGGAATTAGAGGCCGGGAATCAGATGCCGGGAATAAGAGGCCGGGAAGCAGAGGTGGTGAATCAGAGTCCGGGAATCAGAGATGGGGATTCAGAGGCGGGGAATGAGATATGGGGAATCAGAGGCGGGGAATCATAGGCGGGGAAACAGAGGTGGGGAATCAGAGGTGGGGAATTAGGGGTGGGGAATCAGTGGCAGGGAATCAGAGGCGGGGAATCAGAGGCGTGGAATCAGAGGCGGGGAAACAGAGTTGGGGAATCAGATATGGGAAATCAGAGGTGGCGAATCAAAGGCGGTAAATCAGAGATGGGGAATCAGAGGCGGGGAATCAGAGCTGGGGAATCAGAGGCGGGGAATCAGAGTTGGGGAATCAGAGTCGGTGAATCAGATATGGGGAAACAGATGTGGGGAATCAGAGGCGGGGAAACAGAGGCGGGGAATCAGATATGGGGAATCAGAGGTGGGGAATCAGAGGTTGGGAATCAGAGGCAGGGAATCAGAGGCGGGGAAACAGAGGCGGGGAATCAGATATGGGGAATCAGAGATGGCGAATCAAAGGCGGTGAATCAGAGATGGGGAATCAGAGGCGGTGAATCAGAGGCAGGGAATCAAACACGGGGAATCAGAGGCGGGGAATCAGACCTGGGGAATCAGAGGCGGGGAATCAGAGTTGGGGAATCAGAGGCGGGGAATCAGAGGCGGGGAAACAGAGGCGGGGAATCAGATATGGGGAATCAGAGGTGGGGAATCAGAGGTTGGGAATCAGAGGCAGGGAATCAGAGGCGGGGAATCAGAGGCGGGGAATCAGAGGCATGGAATCAGATGTGCGGAATCAGAGATGGGGAATCAGAGGCAGGGAATCAGAGGCGGGTAATCAGAGGCGTGGAATCAGAGGCCGGGAATCAGAGGCCGGGAATGAGAGGCCGGGAATCAGAGGCCGGGAATCAGAGGCCGGGAATCAGAGGTTGGGAATCAGAGGCCGGGAATCAGAGGTTGGGAATCAGAGGCAGGGAATCAGAGGCAGGGAATCAGAGGCAGGGAATCAGAGGCGGGGAATCAGAGGCGGAGAATCAGAGGCCTGGAATCAGAGGCGGGGAATCAGAGTTGGGGCATCAGAGGTGGGGAATTAGATATGGGGAAACAGAGGCGGGGAATCAGAGGCGGGGAAACAGAGCGGGGAATCAGATATGGGGAATCAGAGGTGGGGAATCAGAGGCAGGGAATCAGATGTGCGGAATCAGAGATGGGGAATCAGAGGCAGGGAATCAGAATCAGAAGCGGGGAATCAGAGGCCGGGAATCAGAGGCCGGGAATCAGATGCCGGGAATAAGAGGCCGGGAATCAGAGGTGGGGAATCAGAGTCCGGGAATCAGAGATGGGGATTCAGAGGCGGGGAATCAGAGGCGGGGAAACAGAGGTGGGGAATCAGATATGGGGAATCAGTGGTGGCGAATCAAAGGCGGTAAATCAGAGATGGGGAATCAGAGGCGGGGAATCAGAGGCAGGGAATCAAACACGGGGAATCAGAGGCGGGGTATCAGAGCTGGGGAATCAGAGGCGGGGAATCAGAGTTGGGGAATCAGAGTCGGGGAATCAGATATGGGGAAACAGAGGTGGGGAATCAGAGGCGGGGATACAGAGGCGGGGAATCAGATATGGGGAATCAGAGGTGGGGAATCAGAGGTTGGGAATCAGAGGCAGGGAATCAGAGGCGGGGAAACAGAGGTTGGGAATCAGAGGCAGGGAATCAGAGGCGGGGAAACAAAGGCGGGGAATCAGATATGGGGAATCAGAGGTGGCGAATCAAAGGTGTTGAATCAGAGATGGGGAATCTGAGGCGGTGAATCAGAGGCAGGGAATCAAACACGGGGAATCAAAGGTGGGGAATCAGACCTGGGGAATCAGAGGCGGGGAATCAGAGTTGGGGAATCAGAGGCAAGGAATCAGAGGCGGGGAAACAGAGGCGGGGAATCAGATATGGGGAATCAGAGGTGGGGAATCAGAGGTTGGGAATCAGAGGCAGGGAATCAGAGGCGGGGAATCAGAGGCGGCGAATCAGATGCATGGAATCAGATGTGCGGAATCAGAGATGGGGAATCAGAGGCAGGGAATCAGAGGCGGGGAATCAGAGGCGTGGAATCAGAGGCCGGTATTCAGAGGCCGGGAATGAGAGGCCGGGAATCAGAGGCCGGGAATCAGAGGCCGGGAATCAGAGGTGGGATATCAGAGGCCGGGAATCAGAGATGGGGAATCAGAGGCGGGGAATCAGCGGTGGTGAATCAGACGCGGGGATTCAGAGGTTGTAAATCAGAGATGGGGAATCAGAGACGGGGAATCAGAGGCGGGGAAACAGAGGTGGGGAGTCAGAAGCCAGGAATCAGAGGCCGGGAATCAGAGATGGGGATTCAGAGGCGGGGAATGAGATATTGGGAATCAGAGGCGGGGAATCAGAGGCGGGGAAACAGAGGTGGCGAATCAGATTTGGGGAATCAGAGGTGGCGAATCAAAGGCGGTGAATCAGAGATGGGGAATCAGAGGCGGGGAATCAGAGGCAGGGAATCAAACACGGGCAATCAGAGGCGGGGAATCAGAGCTGGGGAATCAGAGGCGGGGAATCAGAGGTGAGGAATCAGAGGCCGGGAATCAGAGATGGGGAATCAGAGGCGGGGAATCAGCGGTGGTGAATCAGACGCGGGGCTTCAGAGGTTGTAAATCAGAGATGGGGAATCAGAGGCGGGGAATCAGAGGCGGGGAAACAGATGTGGGGAGTCAGATAGGGGGAATCAGAGGTGGGGAATAAGAGGCGGAGAATCAGAGGCAGGGAATCAGATGCCGGGAATAAGAGGCCGGGAAACAGAGGTGGGGAATCAGAGTCCGGGAATCAGGGATGGGGATTCAGAGGCGGGGATTGAGATATTGGGAATCTGATATGGGGAATCAGAGGTGGCGAATCAAAGGCGGTGAATCAGAGATGGGGAATCAGAGGCGGGGAATCAGAGGCAGGGAATCAAACACGGGGAATCAGAGCTGGGGAATCAAAGTCGGGGAATCAGAGTTGGGGCATCAGAGGTGGGGAATTAGATATGGGGAAACAGAGGTGGGGAATCAGAGGCGGGGAAACAGAGGCGGGGAATCAGATATGGGGAATCATCAGAGGTGGGGAATCAGAGGCAGGGAATCAGATGTGCGGAATCAGAGATGGGGAATCAGAGGCAGGGAATCAGAATCAGAAGCGGGGAATGAGAGGCCGGGAATCAGAGGCCGGGAATCAGACGCCGGGAATCAGAGGTGGGATATCAGAGGCCGGGAATCAGAGATGGGGAATCAGAGGCGGGGAATCAGCGGTGGTGAATCAGACGCGGGGATTCAGAGGTTGTAAATCAGAGATGGGGAATCAGAGACGGGGAATCAGAGGCGGGGAAACAGAGGTGGGGAGTCAGAAGCCAGGAATCAGAGGCCGGGAATCAGAGATGGGGATTCAGAGGCGGGGAATGAGATATTGGGAATCAGAGGCGGGGAATCAGAGGCGGGGAAACAGAGGTGGGGAATCAGATTTGGGGAATCAGAGGTGGCGAATCAAAGGCGGTGAATCAGAGATGGGGAATCAGAGGCGGGGAATCAGAGGCAGGGAATCAAACATGGGCAATCAGAGGCGGGGAATCAGAGCTGGGGAATCAGAGGTGGGGAATCAGAGGTGGGGAATCAGAGGCCGGGAATCAGAGATGGGGAATCAGAGGCGGGGAATCAGCGGTGGTGAATCAGACGCGGGGATTCAGAGGTTGTAAATCAGAGATGGGGAATCAGAGGCGGGGAATCAGAGGCGGGGAAACAGATGTGGGGAGTCAGATATGGGGAATCAGAGGTGGGGAATAAGAGGCGGAGAATCAGAGGCAGGGAATCAGATGCCGGGAATAAGAGGCCGGGAAACAGAGGTGGGGAATCAGAGTCCGGGAATCAGAGATGGGGAATCAGAGGCGGGGAATCAGCGGTGGTGAATCAGACGCGGGGATTCAGAGGTTGTAAATCAGAGATGGGGAATCAGAGGCGGGGAATCAGAGGCGGGGAAACAGATGTGGGGAGTCAGATATGGGGAATCAGAGGTGGGGAATAAGAGGCGGAGAATCAGAGGCAGGGAATCAGATGCCGGGAATAAGAGGCCGGGAAACAGAGGTGGGGAATCAGAGTCCGGGAATCAGAGATGGGGATTCAGAGGTGGGGATTGAGATATTGGGAATCTGATATGGGGAATCAGAGGTGGCGAATCAAAGGCGGTGAATCAGAGATGGGGAATCAGAGGCGGGGAATCAGAGGCAGGGAATCAAACACGGGGAATCAGAGCTGGGGAATCAAAGTCGGGGAATCAGAGTTGGGGCATCAGAGGTGGGGAATTAGATATGGGGAAACAGAGGTGGGGAATCAGAGGCGGGGAAACAAAGGCGGGGAATCAGATATGGGGAATCATCAGAGGTGGGGAATCAGAGGCAGGGAATCAGATGTGCGGAATCAGAGATGGGGAATCAGAGGCAGGGAATCAGAATCAGAAGCGGGGAATCAGAGGCCGGGAATCAGAGGCCCGGAATCAGATGCCGGGAATAAGAGGCCGGGAAGCAGAGGTGGGGAATCAGAGTCCGGGAATCAGAGATGGGGATTCAGAGGCGGGGAATGAGATATGGGGAATCAGAGGCGGGGAATCAGAGGCGGGGAAACAGAGGTGGGGAATCAGATATGGGGAATCAGATATGGGGAATCAAAGGCGGTGAATCAGAGATGGGGAATCAGAGGCGGGGAATCAGAGGCGGGGAATCAGAGCTGGGGAATCAGAGGCGGGGAATCAGAGTTGGGGAATCAGAGGCGGGGAATCAGATATGTGGAAACAGAGGTGGGGAATCAGAGGCGGGGAAACAAGGGCGGGGAATCAGATATGGGGAATCAGAGGTGGCGAATCAAAGGCGGTGAATCAGAGATGGGGAATCAGAGGCGGGGAATCAGAGGCAGCGAATCAAACACGGGGAATCAGAGGCGGGGAATCAGAGCTGGGGAATCAGAGGCGGGGAATCAGAGTTGGGGAATCAGAGGCGGGGAATCAGAGGCGGGGAAACAGAGGCGGTGAATCAGAGGCGGGGAATCAGAGGTGGGGAATCAGAGGTTGGGAATCAGAGGCAGGGAATCAGAGGCGGGGAATCAGAGTCCGGGAATCAGAGATGGGGATTCAGAGGCGGGGAATGATATATGGTGAATCAGAGGCGGGGAATCAGAGGCGGGGAAACAGAGGTGGGGAATCAGATATGGGGAATCAGATATGGGGAATCAAAGGCGGTGAATCAGAGATGGGGAATCAGAGGCGGGGAATCAGAGGCGGGGAATCAGAGCTGGGGAATCAGTGGCGGGGAATCAGAGTTGGGGAATCAGAGGAGGGGAATCAGATATGGGGAAACAGAGGTGGGGAATCAGAGGCGGGGAAACAGAGGCGGGGAATCACATATGGGGAATCAGAGGTGGGGAATCAGAGTCCAGGAATCAGAGATGGGGATTCAGAGGCGGGGAATGAGATATGGGGAATCAGAGGCGGGGAATCAGAGGCGGGGAAACAGAGGTGGGGAATCAGATATGGGGAATCTGATATGGGGAATCAAAGGCGGTGAATCAGAGATGGGGAATCAGAGGCGGGGAATCAGAGGCGGGGTATCAGAGCTGGAGAATCAGAGGCGGGGAATCAGAGTTGGGGAATCAGAGGCGGGGAATCAGATATGGGGAAACAGAGGTGGGGAATCAGAGGTGGGGAAACAGAGGCGGGGAATCAGATATGGGGAATCAGAGGTGGGGAATCAGAGGTTGGGAATCAGAGGCAGGGAATCAGAGGCGGGGAAACAGAGGCGGGGAATCAGATATGGGGAATCAGAGGTGGCGAATCAAAGGCGGTGAATCAGAGATGGGGAATCAGAAGCGGGGAATCAGAGGCAGGGAATCAAACACTGGGAATCAGAGGCGGGGAATCAGAGCTGGGGAATCAGAGGCGGGGAATCAGAGTTGGGGAATCAGAGGCAGGGAATCAGAGGCGGGGAAACAGAGGCGGGGAATCAGATATGGGGAATCAGAGGTCGGGAATCAGAGGTTGGGAATCAGAGGCAGGGAATCAGAGGCGGGGAATCAGAGGCGGGGAATCATAGGAAGGGAATCAGATGTGCGGAATCAGAGATGGGGAATCAAAGGCGGGGAATCAGAGTTGGGGCATCAGAGGTGGGGAATTAGATATGGGGAAACAGAGGCGGGGAATCAGAGGCGGGGAAACAGAGGCGGGGAATCAGATATTGGGAATCAGAGGTGGGGAATCAGAGGCAGGGAATCAGATGTGCGGAATCAGAGATGGGGAATCAGAGGCAGGGAATCAGAATCAGAAGCGGGGAATCAGAGGCCGGGAATCAGATGCCGGGAATAAGAGGCCGGGAATCAGCGGTGGGGAATCAGAGTCCGGGAATCAGAGATGGGGATTCAGAGGCGGGGAATGAGATATGGGGAATCAGAGGCGGGGAATCAGAGGCGGGGAAACAGAGGTGGGGAATCAGATATAGGGAATCAGAGGTGGCGAATCAAAGGCGGTGAATCAGAGATGGGGAATCAGAGGCGGGGAATCAGAGGCGGGGAATCAGAGGTGGGGAATCAGAGGTTGGGAATCAGAGGCAGGGAATCAGAGGCGGGGAATCAGAGGCGGGGAATCAGAGGCATGGAATCAGATGTGCGGAATCAGAGATGTGGAATCAGAGGCAGGGAATCAGAGGCGGGGAATCAGAGGCGTGGAATCAGAGGCCGGGAATCAGAGGCCGGGAATGAGAGGCCGGGAATCAGAGGCCGGGAATCAGAGGCCGGGAATCAGAGGTGGGGAATCAGAGGCCGGGAATCAGAGATGGGGAATCAGAGGCTGGGAATCAGCGGTGGTGAATCAGACGCGGGGATTCAGAGGTTGTAAATCAGAGATGGGGAATCAGAGGCGGGGAATCAGAGGCGGGGAAACAGAGGTGGGGAATCAGATATGGGGAATCAGAGGTGGGGAATAAGATGCGGAGAATCAGAGGCAGGGAATCAGATGCCGGGAATAAGAGGCCGGGAATCAGAGGTGGGGAATCAGAGTCCAGGAATCAGAGATGGGGATTCAGAGGCGGGGAATGAGATATTGGGAATCAGAGGCGGGGAATCAGAGGCGGGGAAACAAAGGCGGTGAATCAGAGATGGGGAATCAGAGGCGCGGAATCAGAGGCAGGGAATCAAACACGGGGAATCAGAGCTGGGGAATCAGAGTCGGGGAATCAGAGTTGGGGCATCAGAGGTGGGGAATTAGATATGGGGAAACAGAGGTGGGGAATCAGAGGCGGGGAAACAGAGGCGGGGAATCAGATATGGGGAATCAGAGGTGGGGAATCAGAGGCAGGGAATCAGATGTGCGGAATCAGAGGTGGGGAATCAGAGGCGGGGAAACAGAGGTGGGGAGTCAGATATGGGGAATCAGAGGTGGGGAATAAGAGGCGGAGAATCAGAGGCAGGGAATCAGATGCCGGGAATAAGAGGCCGGGAAACAGAGGTGGGGAATCAGAGTCCGGGAATCAGAGATGGGGATTCAGAGGCGGGGATTGAGATATTGGGAATCAGAGATGGGGAATCAGAGGCGGGGAATCAGCGGTGGTGAATCAGACGCGGGGATTCAGAGGTTGTAAATCAGAGATGGGGAATCAGAGGCGGGAAATCAGAGGCGGGGAAACAGATGTGGGGAGTCAGATATGGGGAATCAGAGGTGGGGTATAAGAGGCGGAGAATCAGAGGCAGGGAATCAGATGCCGGGAATAAGAGGCCGGGAAACAGAGGTGGGGAATCAGAGTCCGGGAATCAGAGATGGGGATTCAGAGGTGGGGATTGAGATATTGGGAATCTGATATGGGGAATCAGAGGTGGCGAATCAAAGGCGGTGAATCAGAGATGGGGAATCAGAGGCGGGGAATCAGAGGCAGGGAATCAAACACGGGGAATCAGAGCTGGGGAATCAAAGTCGGGGAATCAGAGTTGGGGCATCAGAGGTGGGGAATTAGATATGGGGAAACAGAGGTGGGGAATCAGAGGCGGGGAAACAAAGGCGGGGAATCAGATATGGGGAATAATCAGAGGTGGGGAATCAGAGGCAGGGAATCAGATGTGCGGAATCAGAGATGGGGAATCAGAGGCAGGGAATCAGAATCAGAAGCGGGGAATCAGAGGCCGGGAATCAGAGGCCCGGAATCAGATGCCGGGAATAAGAGGCCGGGAAGCAGAGGTGGGGAATCAGAGTCCGGGAATCAGAGATGGGGATTCAGAGGCGGGGAATGAGATATGGGGAATCAGAGGCGGGGAATCAGAGGCGGGGAAACAGAGGTGGGGAATCAGATATGGGGAATCAGATATGGGGAATCAAAGGCGGTGAATCAGAGATGGGGAATCAGAGGCGGGGAATCAGAGGCGGGGAATCAGAGCTGGGGAATCAGAGGCGGGGAATCAGAGTTGGGGAATCAGAGGCGGGGAATCAGATATGTGGAAACAGAGGTGGGGAATCAGAGGCGGGGAAACAAGGGCGGGGAATCAGATATGGGGAATCAGAGGTGGCGAATCAAAGGCGGTGAATCAGAGATGGGGAATCAGAGGCGGGGAATCAGAGGCAGCGAATCAAACACGGGGAATCAGAGGCGGGGAATCAGAGCTGGGGAATCAGAGGCGGGGAATCAGAGTTGGGGAATCAGAGGCGGGGAATCAGAGGCGGGGAAACAGAGGCGGTGAATCAGAGGCGGGGAATCAGAGGTGGGGAATCAGAGGTTGGGAATCAGAGGCAGGGAATCAGAGGCGGGGAATCAGAGTCCGGGAATCAGAGATGGGGATTCAGAGGCGGGGAATGAGATATGGTGAATCAGAGGCGGGGAATCAGAGGCGGGGAAACAGAGGTGGGGAATCAGATATGGGGAATCAGATATGGGGAATCAAAGGCGGTGAATCAGAGATGGGGAATCAGAGGCGGGGAATCAGAGGCGGGGAATCAGAGCTGGGGAATCAGTGGCGGGGAATCAGAGTTGGGGAATCAGAGGAGGGGAATCAGATATGGGGAAACAGAGGTGGGGAATCAGAGGCGGGGAAACAGAGGCGGGGAATCACATATGGGGAATCAGAGGTGGGGAATCAGAGTCCAGGAATCAGAGATGGGGATTCAGAGGCGGGGAATGAGATATGGGGAATCAGAGGCGGGGAATCAGAGGCGGGGAAACAGAGGTGGGGAATCAGATATGGGGAATCTGATATGGGGAATCAAAGGCGGTGAATCAGAGATGGGGAATCAGAGGCGGGGAATCAGAGGCGGGGTATCAGAGCTGGAGAATCAGAGGCGGGGAATCAGAGTTGGGGAATCAGAGGCGGGGAATCAGATATGGGGAAACAGAGGTGGGGAATCAGAGGTGGGGAAACAGAGGCGGGGAATCAGATATGGGGAATCAGAGGTGGGGAATCAGAGGTTGGGAATCAGAGGCAGGGAATCAGAGGCGGGGAAACAGAGGCGGGGAATCAGATATGGGGAATCAGAGGTGGCGAATCAAAGGCGGTGAATCAGAGATGGGGAATCAGAAGCGGGGAATCAGAGGCAGGGAATCAAACACTGGGAATCAGAGGCGGGGAATCAGAGCTGGGGAATCAGAGGCGGGGAATCAGAGTTGGGGAATCAGAGGCAGGGAATCAGAGGCGGGGAAACAGAGGCGGGGAATCAGATATGGGGAATCAGAGGTCGGGAATCAGAGGTTGGGAATCAGAGGCAGGGAATCAGAGGCGGGGAATCAGAGGCGGGGAATCATAGGAAGGGAATCAGATGTGCGGAATCAGAGATGGGGAATCAAAGGCGGGGAATCAGAGTTGGGGCATCAGAGGTGGGGAATTAGATATGGGGAAACAGAGGCGGGGAATCAGAGGCGGGGAAACAGAGGCGGGGAATCAGATATTGGGAATCAGAGGTGGGGAATCAGAGGCAGGGAATCAGATGTGCGGAATCAGAGATGGGGAATCAGAGGCAGGGAATCAGAATCAGAAGCGGGGAATCAGAGGCCGGGAATCAGATGCCGGGAATAAGAGGCCGGGAATCAGCGGTGGGGAATCAGAGTCCGGGAATCAGAGATGGGGATTCAGAGGCGGGGAATGAGATATGGGGAATCAGAGGCGGGGAATCAGAGGCGGGGAAACAGAGGTGGGGAATCAGATATAGGGAATCAGAGGTGGCGAATCAAAGGCGGTGAATCAGAGATGGGGAATCAGAGGCGGGGAATCAGAGGCGGGGAATCAGAGGTGGGGAATCAGAGGTTGGGAATCAGAGGCAGGGAATCAGAGGCGGGGAATCAGAGGCGGGGAATCAGAGGCATGGAATCAGATGTGCGGAATCAGAGATGTGGAATCAGAGGCAGGGAATCAGAGGCGGGGAATCAGAGGCGTGGAATCAGAGGCCGGGAATCAGAGGCCGGGAATGAGAGGCCGGGAATCAGAGGCCGGGAATCAGAGGCCGGGAATCAGAGGTGGGGAATCAGAGGCCGGGAATCAGAGATGGGGAATCAGAGGCTGGGAATCAGCGGTGGTGAATCAGACGCGGGGATTCAGAGGTTGTAAATCAGAGATGGGGAATCAGAGGCGGGGAATCAGAGGCGGGGAAACAGAGGTGGGGAATCAGATATGGGGAATCAGAGGTGGGGAATAAGATGCGGAGAATCAGAGGCAGGGAATCAGATGCCGGGAATAAGAGGCCGGGAATCAGAGGTGGGGAATCAGAGTCCAGGAATCAGAGATGGGGATTCAGAGGCGGGGAATGAGATATTGGGAATCAGAGGCGGGGAATCAGAGGCGGGGAAACAAAGGCGGTGAATCAGAGATGGGGAATCAGAGGCGCGGAATCAGAGGCAGGGAATCAAACACGGGGAATCAGAGCTGGGGAATCAGAGTCGGGGAATCAGAGTTGGGGCATCAGAGGTGGGGAATTAGATATGGGGAAACAGAGGTGGGGAATCAGAGGCGGGGAAACAGAGGCGGGGAATCAGATATGGGGAATCAGAGGTGGGGAATCAGAGGCAGGGAATCAGATGTGCGGAATCAGAGGTGGGGAATCAGAGGCGGGGAAACAGAGGTGGGGAGTCAGATATGGGGAATCAGAGGTGGGGAATAAGAGGCGGAGAATCAGAGGCAGGGAATCAGATGCCGGGAATAAGAGGCCGGGAAACAGAGGTGGGGAATCAGAGTCCGGGAATCAGAGATGGGGATTCAGAGGCGGGGAATGAGATATTGGGAATCAGAGGCGGGGAATCAGAGGCGGGGAAACAAAGGCGGTGAATCAGAGATGGGGAATCAGAGGCGCGGAATCAGAGGCAGGGAATCAAACACGGGGAATCAGAGCTGGGGAATCAGAGTCGGGGAATCAGAGTTGGGGCATCAGAGGTGGGGAATTAGATATGGGGAAACAGAGGTGGGGAATCAGAGGCGGGGAAACAGAGGCGGGGAATCAGATATGGGGAATCAGAGGTGGGGAATCAGAGGCAGGGAATCAGATGTGCGGAATCAGAGGTGGGGAATCAGAGGCGGGGAAACAGAGGTGGGGAGTCAGATATGGGGAATCAGAGGTGGGGAATAAGAGGCGGAGAATCAGAGGCAGGGAATCAGATGCCGGTAATAAGAGGCCGGGAAACAGAGGTGGGGAATCAGAGTCCGGGAATCAGAGATGGGGATTCAGAGGCGGGGATTGAGATATTGGGAATCAGAGATGGGGAATCAGAGGCGGGGAATCAGCGGTGGTGAATCAGACGCGGGGATTCAGAGGTTGTAAATCAGAGATGGGGAATCAGAGGCGGGGAATCAGAGGCGGGGAAACAGATGTGGGGAGTCAGATATGGGGAATCAGAGGTGGGGAATAAGAGGCGGAGAATCAGAGGCAGGGAATCAGATGCCGGGAATAAGAGGCCGGGAAACAGAGGTGGGGAATCAGAGTCCGGGAATCAGAGATGGGGATTCAGAGGTGGGGATTGAGATATTGGGAATCTGATATGGGGAATCAGAGGTGGCGAATCAAAGGCGGTGAATCAGAGATGGGGAATCAGAGGCGGGGAATCAGAGGCAGGGAATCAAACACGGGGAATCAGAGCTGGGGAATCAAAGTCGGGGAATCAGAGTTGGGGCATCAGAGGTGGGGAATTAGATATGGGGAAACAGAGGTGGGGAATCAGAGGCGGGGAAACAAAGGCGGGGAATCAGATATGGGGAATCATCAGAGGTGGGGAATCAGAGGCAGGGAATCAGATGTGCGGAATCAGAGATGGGGAATCAGAGGCAGGGAATCAGAATCAGAAGCGGGGAATCAGAGGCCGGGAATCAGAGGCCCGGAATCAGATGCCGGGAATAAGAGGCCGGGAAGCAGAGGTGGGGAATCAGAGTCCGGGAATCAGAGATGGGGATTCAGAGGCGGGGAATGAGATATGGGGAATCAGAGGCGGGGAATCAGAGGCGGGGAAACAGAGGTGGGGAATCAGATATGGGGAATCAGATATGGGGAATCAAAGGCGGTGAATCAGAGATGGGGAATCAGAGGCGGGGAATCAGAGGCGGGGAATCAGAGCTGGGGAATCAGAGGCGGGGAATCAGAGTTGGGGAATCAGAGGCGGGGAATCAGATATGTGGAAACAGAGGTGGGGAATCAGAGGCGGGGAAACAAGGGCGGGGAATCAGATATGGGGAATCAGAGGTGGCGAATCAAAGGCGGTGAATCAGAGATGGGGAATCAGAGGCGGGGAATCAGAGGCAGCGAATCAAACACGGGGAATCAGAGGCGGGGAATCAGAGCTGGGGAATCAGAGGCGGGGAATCAGAGTTGGGGAATCAGAGGCGGGGAATCAGAGGCGGGGAAACAGAGGCGGTGAATCAGAGGCGGGGAATCAGAGGTGGGGAATCAGAGGTTGGGAATCAGAGGCAGGGAATCAGAGGCGGGGAATCAGAGTCCGGGAATCAGAGATGGGGATTCAGAGGCGGGGAATGAGATATGGTGAATCAGAGGCGGGGAATCAGAGGCGGGGAAACAGAGGTGGGGAATCAGATATGGGGAATCAGATATGGGGAATCAAAGGCGGTGAATCAGAGATGGGGAATCAGAGGCGGGGAATCAGAGGCGGGGAATCAGAGCTGGGGAATCAGTGGCGGGGAATCAGAGTTGGGGAATCAGAGGAGGGGAATCAGATATGGGGAAACAGAGGTGGGGAATCAGAGGCGGGGAAACAGAGGCGGGGAATCACATATGGGGAATCAGAGGTGGGGAATCAGAGTCCAGGAATCAGAGATGGGGATTCAGAGGCGGGGAATGAGATATGGGGAATCAGAGGCGGGGAATCAGAGGCGGGGAAACAGAGGTGGGGAATCAGATATGGGGAATCTGATATGGGGAATCAAAGGCGGTGAATCAGAGATGGGGAATCAGAGGCGGGGAATCAGAGGCGGGGTATCAGAGCTGGAGAATCAGAGGCTGGGAATCAGAGTTGGGGAATCAGAGGCGGGGAATCAGATATGGGGAAACAGAGGTGGGGAATCAGAGGTGGGGAAACAGAGGCGGGGAATCAGATATGGGGAATCAGAGGTGGGGAATCAGAGGTTGGGAATCAGAGGCAGGGAATCAGAGGCGGGGAAACAGAGGCGGGGAATCAGATATGGGGAATCAGAGGTGGCGAATCAAAGGCGGTGAATCAGAGATGGGGAATCAGAAGCGGGGAATCAGAGGCAGGGAATCAAACACTGGGAATCAGAGGCGGGGAATCAGAGCTGGGGAATCAGAGGCGGGGAATCAGAGTTGGGGAATCAGAGGCAGGGAATCAGAGGCGGGGAAACAGAGGCGGGGAATCAGATATGGGGAATCAGAGGTCGGGAATCAGAGGTTGGGAATCAGAGGCAGGGAATCAGAGGCGGGGAATCAGAGGCGGGGAATCATAGGAAGGGAATCAGATGTGCGGAATCAGAGATGGGGAATCAAAGGCGGGGAATCAGAGTTGGGGCATCAGAGGTGGGGAATTAGATATGGGGAAACAGAGGCGGGGAATCAGAGGCGGGGAAACAGAGGCGGGGAATCAGATATTGGGAATCAGAGGTGGGGAATCAGAGGCAGGGAATCAGATGTGCGGAATCAGAGATGGGGAATCAGAGGCAGGGAATCAGAATCAGAAGCGGGGAATCAGAGGCCGGGAATCAGATGCCGGGAATAAGAGGCCGGGAATCAGCGGTGGGGAATCAGAGTCCGGGAATCAGAGATGGGGATTCAGAGGCGGGGAATGAGATATGGGGAATCAGAGGCGGGGAATCAGAGGCGGGGAAACAGAGGTGGGGAATCAGATATAGGGAATCAGAGGTGGCGAATCAAAGGCGGTGAATCAGAGATGGGGAATCAGAGGCGGGGAATCAGAGGCGGGGAATCAGAGGTGGGGAATCAGAGGTTGGGAATCAGAGGCAGGGAATCAGAGGCGGGGAATCAGAGGCGGGGAATCAGAGGCATGGAATCAGATGTGCGGAATCAGAGATGTGGAATCAGAGGCAGGGAATCAGAGGCGGGGAATCAGAGGCGTGGAATCAGAGGCCGGGAATCAGAGGCCGGGAATGAGAGGCCGGGAATCAGAGGCCGGGAATCAGAGGCCGGGAATCAGAGGTGGGGAATCAGAGGCCGGGAATCAGAGATGGGGAATCAGAGGCTGGGAATCAGCGGTGGTGAATCAGACGCGGGGATTCAGAGGTTGTAAATCAGAGATGGGGAATCAGAGGCGGGGAATCAGAGGCGGGGAAACAGAGGTGGGGAATCAGATATGGGGAATCAGAGGTGGGGAATAAGATGCGGAGAATCAGAGGCAGGGAATCAGATGCCGGGAATAAGAGGCCGGGAATCAGAGGTGGGGAATCAGAGTCCAGGAATCAGAGATGGGGATTCAGAGGCGGGGAATGAGATATTGGGAATCAGAGGCGGGGAATCAGAGGCGGGGAAACAAAGGCGGTGAATCAGAGATGGGGAATCAGAGGCGCGGAATCAGAGGCAGGGAATCAAACACGGGGAATCAGAGCTGGGGAATCAGAGTCGGGGAATCAGAGTTGGGGCATCAGAGGTGGGGAATTAGATATGGGGAAACAGAGGTGGGGAATCAGAGGCGGGGAAACAGAGGCGGGGAATCAGATATGGGGAATCAGAGGTGGGGAATCAGAGGCAGGGAATCAGATGTGCGGAATCAGAGGTGGGGAATCAGAGGCGGGGAAACAGAGGTGGGGAGTCAGATATGGGGAATCAGAGGTGGGGAATAAGAGGCGGAGAATCAGAGGCAGGGAATCAGATGCCGGGAATAAGAGGCCGGGAAACAGAGGTGGGGAATCAGAGTCCGGGAATCAGAGATGGGGATTCAGAGGCGGGGATTGAGATATTGGGAATCAGATATGGGGAATCAGAGGTGGCGAATCAAAGGCGGTGAATCAGAGATGGGGAATTAGAGGCGGGGAATCAGAGGCAGGGAATCAAACACGGGGAATCAGAGCTGGGGAATCAGAGTCGGGGAATCAGAGTTGGGGCATCAGAGGTGGGGAATTAGATATGGGGAAACAGAGGTGGGGAATCAGAGGCGGGGAAACAGAGGCGGGGAATCAGATTTGGGGAATCAGAGGTTGGGAATCAGAGGCAGGGAATCAGATGTGCGGAATCAGAGATGGGGAATCAGAGGCAGGGAATCAGAATCAGAAGCGGGGAATCAGAGGCCGGGAATCAGAGGCCGGGAATCAGATGCCGGGAATAAGAGGCCGGGAAGCAGAGGTGGGGAATCAGAGTCCGGGAATCAGAGATGGGGATTCAGTGGCGGGGAATGAGATATGGGGAATCAGAGGCGGAGAATCAGAGGCGGGGAAACAGAGGTGGAGAATCAGATATGGGGAATCAGATATGGGGAATCAAAGGCGGTGAATCAGAGATGGGGAATCAGAGGCGGGGAATCAGAGGCGGGGAATCATAGCTGGGGAATCAGAGGCGGGGAATCAGAGTTGGGGAATCAGAGGCGGGGAATCAGATATGTGGAAACAGAGGTGGGGAATCAGAGGCGGGGAAACAGAGGCGGGGAATCAGATATGGGGAATCAGAGGTGGCGAATCAAAGGCGGTGAATCAGAGATGGGGAATCAGAGGCGGGGAATCAGAGGCAGGGAATCAAACACGGGGAATCAGAGGCGGGGAATCAGAGCTGGGGAATCAGAGGAGGGGAATCAGAGTTGGGGAATCAGAGGCGGGGAATCAGAGTTGGGGCATCAGAGGTGGGGAATTAGATATGGGGAAACAGAGGTGGGGAGTCAGAAGCCAGGAATCAGAGGCCGGGAATCAGAGATGGGGATTCAGAGGCGGGGAATGAGATATGGGGAATCAGAGGCGGGGAATCAGAGGCGGGGAAACAGAGGTGGGGAATCAGAGGTGGGGAATTAGGGGTGGGGAATCAGTGGCAGGGAATCAGAGGCGGGGAATCAGAGGCGGGGAATCAGAGGCGGGGAAACAGAGGTGGGGACTCAGATATGGGAAATCAGAGGTGGCGAATCAAAGGCGGTAAATCAGAGATGGGGAATCAGAGGCGGGGAATCAGAGCTGGGGAATCAGAGGCGGGGAATCAGAGTTGGGGAATCAGAGTCGGGGAATCAGATATGGGGAAACAGAGGTGGGGAATCAGAGGCGGGGAAACAGAGGCGGGGAATCAGATATGGGGAATCAGAGGTGGGGAATCAGAGGTTGGGAATCAGAGGCAGGGAATCAGAGGCGGGGAAACAGAGGTGGCGAATCAAAGGCGGTGAATCAGAGATGGGGAATCAGAGGCGGGGAATCAGAGGCAGGGAATCAAACACGGGGAATCAGAGGCGGGGAATCAGAGCTGGGGAATCAGAGGAGGGGAATCAGAGTTGGGGAATCAGAGGCGGGGAATCAGAGTTGGGGCATCAGAGGTGGGGAATTAGATATGGGGAAACAGAGGTGGGGAGTCAGAAGCCAGGAATCAGAGGCCGGGAATCAGAGATGGGGATTCAGAGGCGGGGAATGAGATATGGGGAATCAGAGGCGGGGAATCAGAGGCGGGGAAACAGAGGTGGGGAATCAGAGGTGGGGAATTAGGGGTGGGGAATCAGTGGCAGGGAATCAGAGGCGGGGAATCAGAGGCGGGGAATCAGAGGCGGGGAAACAGAGGTGGGGAATCAGATATGGGAAATCAGAGGTGGCGAATCAAAGGCGGTAAATCAGAGATGGGGAATCAGAGGCGGGGAATCAGAGCTGGGGAATCAGAGGCGGGGAATCAGAGTTGGGGAATCAGAGTCGGGGAATCAGATATGGGGAAACAGAGGTGGGGAATCAGAGGCGGGGAAACAGAGGCGGGGAATCAGATATGGGGAATCAGAGGTGGGGAATCAGAGGTTGGGAATCAGAGGCAGGGAATCAGAGGCGGGGAAACAGAGGCGGGGAATCAGATATGGGGAATCAGAGGTGGCGAATCAAAGGCGGTGAATCAGAGATGGGGAATCAGAGGCGGTGAATCAGAGGCAGGGAATCAAACACGGGGAATCAGAGGCGGGGAATCAGACCTGGGGAATCAGAGGCGGGGAATCAGAGTTGGGGAATCAGAGGCGGGGAATCAGAGGCGGGGAAACAGAGGCGGGGAATCAGATATGGGGAATCAGAGGTGGGGAATCAGAGGTTGGGAATCAGAGGCAGGGAATCAGAGGCGGGGAATCAGAGGCGGGGAATCAGAGGCATGGAATCAGATGTGCGGAATCAGAGATGGGGAATCAGAGGCAGGGAATCAGAGGCGGGTAATCAGAGGCGTGGAATCAGAGGCCGGGAATCAGAGGCCGGGAATCAGAGGCCGGGAATCAGAGGCCGGGAATCAGAGGCCGGGAATCAGAGGTGGGGAATCAGAGGCCGGGAATCAGAGGTTGGGAATCAGAGGCAGGGAATCAGAGGCAGGGAATCAGAGGCAGGGAATCAGAGGCGGGGAATCAGAGGCGGAGAATCAGAGGCCGGGAATCAGAGGCGGGGAATCAGAGTTGGGGCATCAGAGGTGGGGAATTAGATATGGGGAAACAGAGACGGGGAATCAGAGGCGGGGAAACAGAGCGGGGAATCAGATATGGGGAATCAGAGGTGGGGAATCAGAGATGGGGAAACAGAGGCGGGGAATCAGAGGCAGGGAATCGGACGCCGGGAATCAGAGGCGGGGAATCAGAGCTGGGGAATCAGAGGCGGGGAATCAGAGTTGGGGAATCAGAGGCGGGGTATCAGATATGGGGAAATAGAGGCGGGGAATCAGATATGGGGAATCAGAGGCTGGGAATCAGAGGGGGAGAAACAGAGGCGGGGAATAAGTTATGGGGAATCATAGGTGGGGAATCAGGGGTGGGGAATCAGTGGCAGGGAATCAGAGGCGGGGAATCAGAGGCGGGGAATCAGAGGCGGGGAAACAGAGGTGGGGAATCTGATATGGGAAATCAGAGGTGGCGAATCAAATGCGGTAAATCAGAGATGGGGAATCAGAGGCGGGGAATCAGAGCTGGGGAATCAGAGGCGGGGAATCAGAGTTGGGGAATCAGAGTCGGGGAATCAGATATGGGGAAACAGAGGTGGGGAATCAGAGGCGGGGAATCAGAGGCGGGGAATCAGAGGTGGGGAATCAGAGGTGGGGAATCAGAGGTTGGGAATCAGAGGCAGGGAATCAGAGGCGGGGAAACAGAGGCGGGGAATCAGATATGGGGAATCAGAGGTGGCGAATCAAAGGCGGTAAATCAGAGATGGGGAATCAGAGGCGGGGAATCAGAGCTGGGGAATCAGAGGCGGGGAATCAGAGTTGGGGAATCAGAGTCGGGGAATCAGATATGGGGAAACAGAGGTGGGGAATCAGAGGCGGGGAAACAGAGGCGGGGAATCAGATATGGGGAATCAGAGGTGGGGAATCAGAGGTTGGGAATCAGAGGCAGGGAATCAGAGGCGGGGAAACAGAGGCGGGGAATCAGATATGGGGAATCAGAGGTGGCGAATCAGAGGCGGGGAATCAGACCTGGGGAATCAGAGGCGGGGAATCAGAGTTGGGGAATCAGAGGCGGGGAATCAGAGGCGGGGAAACAGAGGCGGGGAATCAGATATGGGGAATCAGTGGGGAATCAGAGGTTGGGAATCAGAGGCAGGGAATCAGAGGCGGGGAATCAGAGGCGGGGAATCAGAGGCATGGAATCAGATGTGCGGAATCAGACATGGGGAATCAGAGGCAGGGAATCAGAGGCGGGTAATCAGAGGCGTGGAATCAGAGGCCGGGAATCAGAGGCGGAGAATCAGAGGCCGGGAATCAGAGGCGGGGAATCAGAGTTGGGGCATCAGAGGTGGGGAATTAGATATGGGGAAACAGAGGCGGGGAATCAGAGGCGGGGAAACAGAGCGGGGAATCAGATATGGGGAATCAGAGGTGGGGAATCAGAGGCAGGGAATCAGATGTGCGGAATCAGAGATGGGGAATCAGAGGCAGGGAATCAGAATCAGAAGCGGGGAATCAGAGGCCGGGAATCAGAGGCCGGGAATCAGATGCCGGGAATAAGAGGCCGGGAATCAGAGGTGGGGAATCAGAGTCCGGGAATCAGAGATGGGGATTCAGAGGCGGGGAATCAGAGGCGGGGAAACAGAGGTGGGGAATCAGATATGGGAAATCAGTGGTGGCGAATCAAAGGCGGTAAATCAGAGATGGGGAATCAGAGGCGGGGAATCAGAGGCAGGGAATCAAACACGGGGTATCAGAGGCGGGGAATCAGAGCTGGGGAATCAGAGGCGGGGAATCAGAGTTGGGGAATCAGAGTCGGGGAATCAGATATGGGGAAACAGAGGTGGGGAATCAGAGGCGGGGATACAGAGGCGGGGAATCAGATATGGGGAATCAGAGGTGGTGAATCAGAGGTTGTGAATCAGAGGCAGGGAATCAGAGGCGGGGAAACAGAGGTTGGGAATCAGAGGCAGGGAATCAGAGGCGGGGAAACAGAGGCGGGGAATCAGATATGGGGAATCAGTGGTGGCGAATCAAAGGTGGTGAATCAGAGATGGGGAATCAGAGGCGGTGAATCAAACACGGGGAATCAAAGGTGGTGAATCAGAGATGGGGAATCAGAGGCGGGGAAACAGAGGCGGGGAATCAGATATGGGGAATCAGAGGTGGGGAATCAGAGGTTGGGAATCAGAGGCAGGGAATCAGAGGCGGGGAATCAGAGGCGGCGAATCAGATGCATGGAATCAGATGTGCGGAATCAGAGATGGGGAATCAGAGGCAGGGAATCAGAGGCGGGGAATCAGAGGCGTGGAATCAGAGGCCGGTATTCAGAGGCCGGGAATGAGAGGCCGGGAATCAGAGGCCGGGAATCAGAGGCCGGGAATCAGAGGTGGGATATCAGAGGCCGGGAATCAGAGATGGGGAATCAGAGGCGGGGAATCAGCGGTGGTGAATCAGACGCGGGGATTCAGAGGTTGTAAATCAGAGATGGGGAATCAGAGACGGGGAATCAGAGGCGGGGAAACAGAGGTGGGGAGTCAGAAGCCAGGAATCAGAGGCCGGGAATCAGATATGGGGATTCAGAGGCGGGGAATGAGATATTGGGAATCAGAGGCGGGGAATCAGAGGCGGGGAAACAGAGGTGGGGAATCAGATTTGGGGAATCAGAGGTGGCGAATCAAAGGCGGTGAATCAGAGATGGGGAATCAGAGGCGGGGAATCAGAGGCAGGGAATCAAACACGGGCAATCAGAGGCGGGGAATCAGAGCTGGGGAATCAGAGGCGGGGAATCAGAGGTGGGGAATCAGAGGCCGGGAATCAGAGATGGGGAATCAGAGGCGGGGAATCAGCGGTGGTGAATCAGACGCGGGGATTCAGAGGTTGTAAATCAGAGATGGGGAATCAGAGGCGGGGAATCAGAGGCGGGGAAACAGATGTGGGGAGTCAGATATGGGGAATCAGAGGTGGGGAATAAGAGGCGGAGAATCAGAGGCAGGGAATCAGATGCCGGGAATAAGAGGCCGGGAAACAGAGGTGGGGAATCAGAGTCCGGGAATCAGAGATGGGGATTCAGAGGCGGGTATTGAGATATTGGGAATCTGATATGGGGAATCAGAGGTGGCGAATCAAAGGCGGTGAATCAGAGATGGGGAATCAGAGGCGGGGAATCAGAGGCAGGGAATCAAACACGGGGAATCAGAGCTGGGGAATCAAAGTCGGGGAATCAGAGTTGGGGCATCAGAGGTGGGGAATTAGATATGGGGAAACAGAGGTGGGGAATCAGAGGCGGGGAAACAGAGGCGGGGAATCAGATATGGGGAATCATCAGAGGTGGGGAATCAGACGCAGGGAATCAGATGTGCGGAATCAGAGATGGGGAATCAGAGGCAGGGAATCAGAATCAGAAGCGGGGAATGAGAGGCTGGGAATCAGAGGCCGGGAATCAGAGGCCGGGAATCAGAGGTGGGATATCAGAGGCCGGGAATCAGAGATGGGAAATCAGAGGCGGGGAATCAGCGGTGGTGAATCAGACGCGGGGATTCAGAGGTTGTAAATCAGAGATGGGGAATCAGAGACGGGGAATCAGAGGCGGGGAAACAGAGGTGGGGAGTCAGAAGCCAGGAATCAGAGGCCGGGAATCAGAGATGGGGATTCAGAGGCGGGGAATGAGATATTGGGAATCAGAGGCGGGGAATCAGAGGCGGGGAAACAGAGGTGGGGAATCAGATTTGGGGAATCAGAGGTGGCGAATCAAAGGCGGTGAATCAGAGGTGGGGAATCAGAGGCGGGGAAACAGAGGCGGGGAATCACATATGGGGAATCAGAGGTGGGGAATCAGAGTCCAGGAATCAGAGATGGGGATTCAGAGGCGGGGAATGAGATATGGGGAATCAGAGGCGGGGAATCAGAGGCGGGGAAACAGAGGTGGGGAATCAGATATGGGGAATCTGATATGGGGAATCAAAGGCGGTGAATCAGAGATGGGGAATCAGAGGCGGGGAATCAGAGGCGGGGTATCAGAGCTGGAGAATCAGAGGCGGGGAATCAGAGTTGGGGAATCAGAGGCGGGGAATCAGATATGGGGAA
This sequence comes from Narcine bancroftii, assembly GCF_036971445.1. Classification (NCBI taxonomy): domain Eukaryota; kingdom Metazoa; phylum Chordata; class Chondrichthyes; order Torpediniformes; family Narcinidae; genus Narcine; species Narcine bancroftii. Next base: position 59,809,672 of record NC_091474.1, read on the forward strand.
ACAGAGGTGGGGAATCAGAGGTGGGGAAACAGAGGCGGGGAATCAGATATGGGGAATCAGAGGTGGGGAATCAGAGGTTGGGAATCAGAGGCAGGGAATCAGAGGCGGGGAAACAGAGGCGGGGAATCAGATATGGGGAATCAGAGGTGGCGAATCAAAGGCGGTGAATCAGAGATGGGGAATCAGAAGCGGGGAATCAGAGGCAGGGAATCAAACACTGGGAATCAGAGGCGGGGAATCAGAGCTGGGGAATCAGAGGCGGGGAATCAGAGTTGGGGAATCAGAGGCAGGGAATCAGAGGCGGGGAAACAGAGGCGGGGAATCAGATATGGGGAATCAGAGGTCGGGAATCAGAGGTTGGGAATCAGAGGCAGGGAATCAGAGGCGGGGAATCAGAGGCGGGGAATCATAGGCAGGGAATCAGATGTGCGGAATCAGAGATGGGGAATCAAAGGCGGGGAATCAGAGTTGGGGCATCAGAGGTGGGGAATTAGATATGGGGAAACAGAGGCGGGGAATCAGAGGCGGGGAAACAGAGGCGGGGAATCAGATATGGGGAATCAGAGGTGGGGAATCAGAGGCAGGGAATCAGATGTGCGGAATCAGAGATGGGGAATCAGAGGCAGGGAATCAGAATCAGAAGCGGGGAATCAGAGGCCGGGAATCAGATGCCGGGAATAAGAGGCCGGGAATCAGCGGTGGGGAATCAGAGTCCGGGAATCAGAGATGGGGATTCAGAGGCGGGGAATGAGATATGGGGAATCAGAGGCGGGGAATCAGAGGCGGGGAAACAGAGGTGGGGAATCAGATATAGGGAATCAGAGGTGGCGAATCAAAGGCGGTGAATCAGAGATGGGGAATCAGAGGCGGGGAATCAGAGGCGGGGAATCAGAGGTGGGGAATCAGAGGTTGGGAATCAGAGGCAGGGAATCAGAGGCGGGGAATCAGAGGCGGGGAATCAGAGGCATGGAATCAGATGTGCGGAATCAGAGATGTGGAATCAGAGGCAGGGAATCAGAGGCGGGGAATCAGAGGCGTGGAATCAGAGGCCGGGAATCAGAGGCCGGGAATGAGAGGCCGGGAATCAGAGGCCGGGAATCAGAGGCCGGGAATCAGAGGTGGGGAATCAGAGGCCGGGAATCAGAGATGGGGAATCAGAGGCTGGGAATCAGCGGTGGTGAATCAGACGCGGGGATTCAGAGGTTGTAAATCAGAGATGGGGAATCAGAGGCGGGGAATCAGAGGCGGGGAAACAGAGGTGGGGAATCAGATATGGGGAATCAGAGGTGGGGAATAAGATGCGGAGAATCAGAGGCAGGGAATCAGATGCCGGGAATAAGAGGCCGGGAATCAGAGGTGGGGAATCAGAGTCCAGGAATCAGAGATGGGGATTCAGAGGCGGGGAATGAGATATTGGGAATCAGAGGCGGGGAATCAGAGGCGGGGAAACAAAGGCGGTGAATCAGAGATGGGGAATCAGAGGCGCGGAATCAGAGGCAGGGAATCAAACACGGGGAATCAGAGCTGGGGAATCAGAGTCTGGGAATCAGAGTTGGGGCATCAGAGGTGGGGAACTAGATATGGGGAAACAGAGGTGGAGAATCAGAGGCGGGGAAACAGAGGCGGGGAATCAGATATGGGGAATCAGAGGTGGGGAATCAGAGGCAGGGAATCAGATGTGTGGAATCAGAGGTGGGGAATCAGAGGCGGGGAAACAGAGGTGGGGAGTCAGATATGGGGAATCAGAGGTGGGGAATAAGAGGCGGAGAATCAGAGGCAGGGAATCAGATGCCGGGAATAAGAGGCCGGGAAACAGAGGTGGGGAATCAGAGTCCGGGAATCAGAGATGGGGATTCAGAGGCGGGGATTGAGATATTGGGAAACAGATATGGGGAATCAGAGGTGGCGAATCAAAGGCGGTGAATCAGAGATGGGGAATTAGATGCGGGGAATCAGAGGCAGGGAACCAAACACGGGGAATCAGAGCTGGGGAATCAGAGTCGGGGAATCAGAGTTGGGGCATCAGTGGTGGGGAATTAGATATGGGGAAACAGAGGTGGGGAATCAGAGGCGGGGAAACAGAGGCGGGGAATCAGATTTGGGGAATCAGAGGTTGGGAATCAGAGGCAGGGAATCAGATGTGCGGAATCAGAGATGGGGAATCAGAGGCAGGGAATCAGAATCAGAAGCGGGGAATCAGAGGCCGGGAATCAGAGGCCGGGAATCAGATGCCGGGAATAAGAGGCCGGGAAGCAGAGGTGGGGAATCAGAGTCCGGGAATCAGAGATGGGGATTCAGTGGCGGGGAATGAGATATGGGGAATCAGAGGCGGAGAATCAGAGGCGGGGAAACAGAGGTGGAGAATCAGATATGGGGAATCAGATATGGGGAATCAAAGGCGGTGAATCAGAGATGGGGAATCAGAGGCGGGGAATCAGAGGCGGGGAATCAGAGCTGGGGAATCAGAGGCGGGGAATCAGAGTTGGGGAATCAGAGGCGGGGAATCAGATATGTGGAAACAGAGGTGGGGAATCAGAGGCGGGGAAACAGAGGCGGGGAATCAGATATGGGGAATCAGAGGTGGCGAATCAAAGGCGGTGAATCAGAGATGGGGAATCAGAGGCGGGGAATCAGAGGCAGGGAATCAAACACGGGGAATCAGAGGCGGGGAATCAGAGCTGGGGAATCAGAGGAGGGGAATCAGAGTTGGGGAATCAGAGGCGGGGAATCAGAGTTGGGGCATCAGAGGTGGGGAATTAGATATGGGGAAACAGAGGTGGGGAGTCAGAAGCCAGGAATCAGAGGCCGGGATTCAGAGGCGGGGAATGAGATATGGGGAATCAGAGGCGGGGAATCAGAGGCGGGGAAACAGAGGTGGGGAATCAGAGGTGGGGAATTAGGGGTGGGGAATCAGTGGCAGGGAATCAGAGGCGGGGAATCAGAGGCGGGGAATCAGAGGCGGGGAAACAGAGGTGGGGAATCAGATATGGGAAATCAGAGGTGGCGAATCAAAGGCGGTAAATCAGAGATGGGGAATCAGAGGCGGGGAATCAGAGCTGGGGAATCAGAGGCGGGGAATCAGAGTTGGGGAATCAGAGTCGGGGAATCAGATATGGGGAAACAGAGGTGGGGAATCAGAGGCGGGGAAACAGAGGCGGGGAATCAGATATGGGGAATCAGAGGTGGGGAATCAGAGGTTGGGAATCAGAGGCAGGGAATCAGAGGCGGGGAAACAGAGGCGGGGAATCAGATATGGGGAATCAGAGGTGGCGAATCAAAGGCGGTGAATCAGAGATGGGGAATCAGAGGCAGTGAATCAGAGGCAGGGAATCAAACACGGGGAATCAGAGGCGGGGAATCAGACCTGGGGAATCAGAGGCGGGGAATCAGAGTTGGGGAATCAGAGGCGGGGAATCAGAGGCGGGGAAACAGAGGCGGGGAATCAGATATGGGGAATCAGAGGTGGGGAATCAGAGGTTGGGAATCAGAGGCAGGGAATCAGAGGCGGGGAATCAGAGGCGGGGAATCAGAGGCATGGAATCAGATGTGCGGAATCAGAGATGGGGAATCAGAGGCAGGGAATCAGAGGCGGGTAATCAGAGGCGTGGAATCAGAGGCCGGGAATCAGAGGCCGGGAATCAGAGGCCGGGAATCAGAGGCCGGGAATCAGAGGCCGGGAATCAGAAGTGGGGAATCAGAGGCCGGGAATCAGAGGTTGGGAATCAGAGGCAGGGAATCAGAGGCAGGGAATCAGAGGCAGGGAATCAGAGGCGGGGAATCAGAGGCGGAGAATCAGAGGCCGGGAATCAGAGGCGGGGAATCAGAGTTGGGGCATCAGAGGTGGGGAATTAGATATGGGGAAACAGAGGCGGGGAATCAGAGGCGGGGAAACAGAGCGGGGAATCAGATATGGGGAATCAGAGGTGGGGAATCAGAGATGGGGAAACAGAGGCGGGGAATCAGAGGCAGGGAATCGGACGCCGGGAATCAGAGGCGGGGAATCAGAGCTGGGGAATCAGAGGCGGGGAATCAGAGTTGGGGAATCAGAGGCGGGGTATCAGATATGGTGAAATAGAGGCGGGGAATCAGATATGGGGAATCAGAGGCTGGGAATCAGAGGGGGAGAAACAGAGGCGGGGAATAAGTTATGGGGAATCATAGGTGGGGAATCAGGGGTGGGGAATCAGTGGCAGGGAATCAGAGGCGGGGAATCAGAGGCGGGGAATCAGAGGCGGGGAAACAGAGGTGGGGAATCAGATATGGGAAATCAGAGGTGGCGAATCAAATGCGGTAAATCAGAGATGGGGAATCAGAGGCGGGGAATCAGAGCTGGGGAATCAGAGGCGGGGAATCAGAGTTGGGGAATCAGAGTCGGGGAATCAGATATGGGGAAACAGAGGTGGGGAATCAGAGGCGGGGAAACAGAGGCGGGGAATCAGATATGGGGAATCAGAGGTGGGGAATCAGAGGTTGGGAATCAGAGGCAGGGAATCAGAAGCGGGGAAACAGAGGCGGGGAATCAGATATGGGGAATCAGAGGTGGCGAATCAAAGGCGGTAAATCAGAGATGGGGAATCAGAGGCGGGGAATCAGAGCTGGGGAATCAGAGGCGGGGAATCAGAGTTGGGGAATCAGAGTCGGGGAATCAGATATGGGGAAACAGAGGTGGGGAATCAGAGGCGGGGAAACAGAGGCGGGGAATCAGATATGGGGAATCAGAGGTGGGGAATCAGAGGTTGGGAATCAGAGGCAGGGAATCAGAGGCGGGGAAACAGAGGCGGGGTATCAGATATGGGGAATCAGAGGTGGCGAATCAGAGGCGGGGAATCAGACCTGGGGAATCAGAGGCGGGGAATCAGAGTTGGGGAATCAGAGGCGGGGAATCAGAGGCGGGGAAACAGAGGCGGGGAATCAGATATGGGGAATCAGTGGGGAATCAGAGGTTGGGAATCAGAGGCAGGGAATCAGAGGCGGGGAATCAGAGGCGGGGAATCAGAGGCATGGAATCAGATGTGCGGAATCAGACATGGGGAATCAGAGGCAGGGAATCAGAGGCGGGTAATCAGAGGCGTGGAATCAGAGGCCGGGAATCAGAGGCGGGGAATCAGAGGCGGAGAATCAGAGGCCGGGAATCAGAGGCGGGGAATCAGAGTTGGGGCATCAGAGGTGGGGAATTAGATATGGGGAAACAGAGGCGGGGAATCAGAGGCGGGGAAACAGAGCGGGGAATCAGATATGGGGAATCAGAGGTGGGGAATCAGAGGCAGGGAATCAGATGTGCGGAATCAGAGATGGGGAATCAGAGGCAGGGAATCAGAATCAGAAGCGGGGAATCAGAGGCCGGGAATCAGAGGCCGGGAATCAGATGCCGGGAATAAGAGGCCGGGAATCAGAGGTGGGAAATCAGAGTCCGGGAATCAGAGATGGGGATTCAGAGGCGGGGAATCAGAGGCGGGGAAACAGAGGTGGGGAATCAGATATGGGAAATCAGTGGTGTCGAATCAAAGGCGGTAAATCAGAGATGGGGAATCAGAGGCGGGGAATCAGAGGCAGGGAATCAAACACGGGGAATCATGGCGGGGAATCAGAGCTGGGGAATCAGAGGCGGCGAATCAGAGTTGGGGAATCAGAGTCGGGGAATCAGATATGGGGAAACAGAGGTGGGGAATCAGAGGCGGGGATACAGAGGCGGGGAATCAGATATGGGGAATCAGAGGTGGTGAATCAGAGGTTGGGAATCAGAGGCAGGGAATCAGAGGCGGGGAAACAGAGGTTGGGAATCAGAGGCAGGGAATCAGAGGCGGGGAAACAGAGGCGGGGAATCAGATATGGGGAATCAGAGGTGGCGAATCAAAGGTGGTGAATCAGAGATGGGGAATCAGAGGCGGTGAATCAGAGGCAGGGAATCAAACACGGGGAATCAGAGGTGGGGAATCAGACCTGGGGAATCAGAGGCGGGGAATCAGAGTTGGGGAATCAGAGGCGAGGAATCAGAGGCGGGGAAACAGAGGCGGGGAATCAGATATGGGGAATCAGAGGTGGGGAATCAGAGGTTGGGAATCAGAGGCAGGGAATCAGAGGCGGGGAATCAGAGGCGGTGAATCAGATGCATGGAATCAGATGTGCGGAATCAGAGATGGGGAATCAGAGGCAGGGAATCAGAGGCGGGGAATCAGAGGCGTGGAATCAGAGGCCGGTATTCAGAGGCCGGGAATGAAAGGCCGGGAATCAGAGGCCGGGAATCAGAGGCCGGGAATCAGAGGTGGGATATCAGAGGCCGGGAATCAGAGATGTGGAATCAGAGGCGGGGAATCAGCGGTGGTGAATCAGACGCGGGGATTCAGAGGTTGTAAATCAGAGATGGGGAATCAGAGACGGGGAATCAGAGGCGGGGAAACAGAGGTGGGGAGTCAGATATGGGGAATCAGAGGTGGGGAATAAGAGGCGGAGAATCAGAGGCAGGGAATCAGAGGCGGGGAATCAGAGGCCGGGAATCAGAAGCCAGGAATCAGAGGCCGGGAATCAGAGATGGGGATTCAGAGGCGGGGAATGAGATATTGGGAATCAGAGGCGGGGAATCAGAGGCGGGGAAACAGAGGTGGGGAATCAGATTTGGGGAATCAGAGGTGGCGAATCAAAGGCGGTGAATCAGAGATGGGGAATCAGAGGCGGGGAATCAGAGGCAGGGAATCAAACACGGGGAATCAGAGGCGGGGAATCAGAGCTGGGGAATCAGAGGCGGGGAATCAGAGTTGGGGAATCAGAGGCGGGGAATCAGATATGGGGAAACAGAGGTGGGGAATCAGTGGTGGGGAAACAGAGGCGGGGAATCAGATATGGGGAATCAGAGGTGGGGAATCAGAGGTTGGGAATCAGAGGCAGGGAATCAGAGGCGGGGAAACAGAGGCTGGGAATCAGATATGGGGAATCAGAGGTGGCGAATCAAAGGCGGTGTATCAGAGATGGGGAATCAAAGGCGGGGAATCAGAGTCAGGGAATCAAACACGGGGAATCAGAGGCTGGGAATCAGAGCTGGGGAATCAGAGGCGGGGAATCAGAGTTGGGGAATCAGAGGCGGGGAATCAGAGGCAGGGAATCAGAGGCGGAGAATCAGAGGTTGAGAATCAGAGGCAGGGAATCAGAGGCAGGGAATCAGAGGCAGGGAATCAGAGGCGGGGAATCAGAGGTGGGGAATCAGAGGTTGGGAATCAGAGGCAGGGAATCAGAGGCGGGGAATCAGAGACGGGGAATCAGAGGCATGGAATCAGATGTGCGGAATCAGAGATGTGGAATCAGAGGCAGGGAATCAGAGGCGGGGAATCAGAGGCGTGGAATCAGAGGCCGGGAATCAGAGGCCGGGAATGAGAGGCCGGGAATCAGAGGCCGGGAATCAGAGGCCGGGAATCAGAGGTGGGGAATCAGAGGCCGGGAATCAGAGATGGGGAATCAGAGGCGGGGAATCAGCGGTGGTGAATCAGATGCGGGGATTCAGAGGTTGTAAATCAGAGATGGGGAATCAGAGGCGGGGAATCAGAGGCGGGGAAACAGAGGTTCGGAATCAGATATGGGGAATCAGAGGTGGGGAATAAGATGCGGAGAATCAGAGGCAGGGAATCAGATGCCGGGAATAAGAGGCCGGGAATCAGAGGTGGGGAATCAGAGTCCAGGAATCAGAGATGGGGATTCAGAGGCGGGGAATGAGATATTGGGAATCAGAGGCGGGGAATCAGAGGCGGGGAAAAAAAAGGCGGTGAATCAGAGATGGGGAATCAGAGGCGCGGAATCAGAGGCAGGGAATCAAACACGGGGAATCAGAGCTGGGGAATCAGAGTCGGGGAATCAGAGTTGGGGCATCAGAGGTGGGGAATTAGATATGGGGAAACAGAGGTGGGGAATCAGAGGCGGGGAAACAGAGGCGGGGAATCAGATATGGGGAATCAGAGGTGGGGAATCAGAGGCAGGGAATCAGAATCAGAAGCGGGGAATCAGAGGCCGGGAATCAGAGGCCGGGAATCAGATGCCGGGAATAAGAGGCCGGGAAGCAGAGGTGGGGAATCAAAGTCCGGGAATCAGAGATGGGGATTCAGAGGCGGGGAATGAGATATGGGGAATCAGAGGCGGGGAATCAGAGGCGGGGAAACAGAGGTGGGGAATCAGATATGGGGAATCAGATATGGGGAATCAAAGGCGGTGGATCAGAGATGGGGAATCAGAGGCGGGGAATCAGAGCTGGGGAATCAGAGGCGGGGAATCAGAGTTGGGGAATCAGAGGCGGGGAATCAGATATGTGGGAACAGAGGTGGGGAATCAGAGGCGGGGAAACAGAGGCGGGGAATCAGATATGGGGAATCAGAGGTGGCGAATCAAAGGCGGTGAATCAGAGATGGGGAATCAGAGGCGGGGAATCAGAGGCAGCGAATCAAACACGGGGAATCAGAGGCGGGGAATCAGAGCTGGGGAATCAGAGGCGGGGAATCAGAGTTGGGGAATCAGAGGCGGGGAATCAGAGCCGGGGAAACAGAGGCGGTGAATCAGATATGGGGAATCAGAGGTGGGGAATCAGAGGTTGGGAATCAGAGGCAGGGAATCAGAGGCGGGGAATCAGAGTCCGGGAATCAGAGATGGGGATTCAGAGGCGGGGAATGAGATATGGGGAATCAGAGGCGGGGAATCAGAGGCGGGGAAACAGAGGTGGGGAATCAGATATGGGGAATCAGATATGGGGAATCAAAGGCGGTGAATCAGAGATGGGGAATCAGAGGCGGGGAATCAGAGGCGGGGAATCAGAGCTGGGGAATCAGAGGCGGGGAATCAGAGTTGGGGAATCAGAGGCGGGGAATCAGATATGGGGAAACAGAGGTGGGGAATCAGAGGCGGGGAAACAGAGGCGGGGAATCAGATATGGGGAATCAGAGGTGGGGAATCAGAGTCCGGGAATCAGAGATGGGGATTCAGAGGCGGGGAATGAGATATGGGGAATCAGAGGCGGGGAATCAGAGGCGGGGAAACAGAGGTGGGGAATCAGATATGGGGAATCTGATATGGGGAATCAAAGGCGGTGAATCAGAGATGGGGAATCAGAGGCGGGGAATCAGAGGCGGGGTATCAGAGCTGGGGAATCAGAGGCGGGGAATCAGAGTTGGGGAATCAGAGGCGGGGAATCAGATATGGGGAAACAGAGGTGGGGAATCAGAGGTGGGGAAACAGAGGCGGGGAATCAGATATGGGGAATCAGAGGTGGGGAATCAGAGGTTGGGAATCAGAGGCAGGGAATCAGAGGCGGGGAAACAGAGGCGGGAAATCAGATATGGGGAATCAGAGGTGGCGAATCAAAGGCGGTGAATCAGAGATGGGGAATCAGAGGCGGGGAATCAGAGGCAGGGAATCAAACACGGGGAATCAGAGGCGGGGAATCAAAGCTGGGGAATCAGAGGCGGGGAATCAGAGTTGGGGAATCAGAGGCGGGGAATCAGAGGCGGGGAAACAGAGGCGGGGAATCAGATATGGGGAATCAGAGGTCGGGAATCAGAGGTTGGGAATCAGAGGCAGGGAATCAGAGGCGGGGAATCAGAGGCGGGGAATCAGAGGCAGGGAATCAGATGTGCGGAATCAGAGATGGGGAATCAAAGGCGGGGAATCAGGGTTGGGGCATCAGAGGTGGGGAATTAGATATGGGGAAACAGAGGCGGGGAATCAGAGGCGGGGAAACAGAGGCGGGGAATCAGATATGGGGAATCAGAGGTGGGGAATCAGAGGCAGGGAATCAGATGTGCGGAATCAGAGATGGGGAATCAGAGGCAGGGAATCAGAATCAGAAGCGGGGAATCAGAGGCCGGGAATCAGAGGCCGGGAATCAGATGCCGGGAATAAGAGGCCGGGAATCAGCGGTGGGGAATCAGAGTCCGGGAATCAGAGATGGGGATTCAGAGGCGGGGAATGATATATGGGGAATCAGAGGCGGGGAATCAGAGGCGGGGAAACAGAGGTGGGGAATCAGATATAGGGAATCAGAGGTGGCGAATCAAAGGCGGTGAATCAGAGATGGGGAATCAGAGGCGGGGAATCAGAGGCGGGGAATCAGAGGTGGGGAATCAGAGGTTGGGAATCAGAGGCAGGGAATCAGAGGCGGGGAATCAGAGGCGGGGAATCAGAAGCATGGATTCAGATGTGCGGAATCAGAGATGTGGAATCAGAGGCAGGGAATCAGAGGCGGGGAATCAGAGGCGTGGAATCAGAGGCCGGGAATCAGAGGCCGGGAATCTGAGGCCGGGAATCAGAGGCCGGGAATCTGAGGCCGGGAATCAGAGGCCGGGAATCAGAGGTGGGGAATCAGAGGCCGGGAATCAGAGATGGGGAATCAGAGGCGGGGAATCAGCGGTGGTGAATCAGACGCGGGGATTCAGAGGTTGTAAATCAGAGATGGGGAATCAGAGGCGGGGAATCAGAGGCGGGGAAACAGAGGTGGGGAATCAGATATGGGGAATCAGATGTGGGGAATAAGATGCGGAGAATCAGAGGCAGGGAATCAGATGCCGGGAATAAGAGGCCGGGAATCAGAGGTGGGGAATCAGAGTCCAGGAATCAGAGATGGGGATTCAGAGGCGGAGAATGAGATATTGGGAATCAGAGGCGGGGAATCAGAGGCGGGGAAACAAAGGCGGTGAATCAGAGATGGGGAATCAGAGGCGCGGAATCAGAGGCAGGGAATCAAACACGGGGAATCAGAGCTGGGGAATCAGAGTCGGGGAATCAGAGTTGGGGCATCAGAGGTGGGAAATTAGATATGGGGAAACAGAGGTGGGGAATCAGAGGCGGGGAAACAGAGGCGGGGAATCAGATATGGGGAATCAGAGGTGGGGAATCAGAGGCAGGGAATCAGAATCAGAAGCGAGGAATCAGAGGCCGGGAATCAGAGGCCGGGAATCAGATGCCGGGAATAAGAGGCCGGGAAGCAGAGGTGGGGAATCAGAGTCCGGGAATCAGAGATGGGGATTCAGAGGCGGGGAATGAGATATGGGGAATCAGAGGCGGGGAATCAGAGGCGGGGAAACAGAGGTGGGGAATCAGATATGGGGAATCAGATATGGGGAATCAAAGGCGGTGAATCAGAGATGGGGAATCAGGGGCGGGGAATCAGAGCTGGGGAATCAGAGGCGGGGAATCAGAGTTGGGGAATCAGAGGCGGGGAATCAGATATGTGGGAACAGAGGTGGGGAATCAGAGGCGGGGAATCAGAGGCGGGGAATCAGATATGGGGAATCAGAGGTGGCGAATCAAAGGCGGTGAATCAGAGATGGGGAATCAGAGGCGGGGAATCAGAGGCAGCGAATCAAACACGGGGAATCAGAGGCGGGGAATCAGAGCTGGGGAATCAGAGGCGGGGAATCAGAGTTGGGGTATCAGAGGCGGGGAATCAGAGTCGGGGAAACAGAGGCGGTGAATCAGATATGGGGAATCAGAGGTGGGGAATCAGAGGTTGGGAATCAGAGGCAGGGAATCAGAGGCGGGGAATCAGAGTCCGGGAATCAGAGATGGGGATTCAGAGGCGGGGAATGAGATATGGGGAATCAGAGGCGGGGAATCAGAGGCGGGGAAACAGAGGTGGGGAATCAGATATGGGGAATCAGATATGGGGAATCAAAGGCGGTGAATCAGAGATGGGGAATCAGAGGCGGGGAATCAGAGGCGGGGAATCAGAGCTGGGGAATCAGAGGCGGGGAATCAGAGTTGGGGAATCAGAGGCGGGGAATCAGATATGGGGAAACAGAGGTGGGGAATCAGAGGCGGGGAAACAGAGGCGGGGAATCAGATATGGGGAATTAGAGGTGGGGAATCAGAGTCCGGGAATCAGAGATGGGGATTCAGAGGCGGGGAATGAGATATGGGGAATCAGAGGCGGGGAATCAGAGGCGGGGAAACAGAGGTGGGGAATCAGATATGGGGAATGTGATATGGGGAATCAAAGGCGGTGAATCAGAGATGGGGAATCAGAGGCGGGGAATCAGAGGCGGGGTATCAGAGCTGGGGAATCAGAGGCGGGGAATCAGAGTTGGGGAATCAGAGGCGGGGAATCAGATATGGGGAAACCGAGGTGGGGAATCAGAGGTGGGGAAACAGAGGCGGGGAATCAGATATGGGGAATCAGAGGTGGGGAATCAGAGGTTGGGAATCAGAGGCAGGGAATCAGAGGCGGGGAAACAGAGGCGGGGAATCAGATATGGGGAATCAGAGGTGGCGAATCAAAGGCGGTGAATCAGAGATGGGGAATCAGAGGCGGGGAATCAGAGGCAGGGAATCAAACACGGGGAATCAGAGGCGGGGAATCAAAGCTGGGGAATCAGAGGCGGGGAATCAGAGTTGGGGAATCAGAGGCGGGGAATCAGAGGCGGGGAAACAGAGGCGGGGAATCAGATATGGGGAATCAGAGGTCGGGAATCAGAGGTTGGGAATCAGAGGCAGGGAATCAGAGGCGGGGAATCAGAGGCGGGGAATCAGAGGCAGGGAATCAGATGTGCGGAATCAGAGATGGGGAATCAAAGGCGGGGAATCAGGGTTGGGGCATCAGAGGTGGGGAATTAGATATGGGGAAACAGAGGCGGGGAATCAGAGGCGGGGAAACAGAGGCGGGGAATCAGATATGGGGAATCAGAGGTGGGGAATCAGAGGCAGGGAATCAGATGTGCGGAATCAGAGATGGGGAATCAGAGGCAGGGAATCAGAATCAGAAGCGGGGAATCAGAGGCCGGGAATCAGAGGCCGGGAATCAGATGCCGGGAATAAGAGGCCGTGAATCAGCGGTGGGGAATCAGAGTCCGGGAATCAGAGATGGGGATTCAGAGTCGGGGAATGATATATGGGGAATCAGAGGCGGGGAATCAGAGGCGGGGAAACAGAGGTGGGGAATCAGATATAGGGAATCAGAGGTGGCGAATCAAAGGCGGTGAATCAGAGATGGGGAATCAGAGGCGGGGAATCAGAGGCGGGGAATCAGAGGTGGGGAATCAGAGGTTGGGAATCAGAGGCAGGGAATCAGAGGCGGGGAATCAGAGGCGGGGAATCAGAGGCATGGATTCAGATGTGCGGAATCAGAGATGTGGAATCAGAGGCAGGGAATCAGAGGCGGGGAATCAGAGGCGTGGAATCAGAGGCCGGGAATCAGAGGCCGGGAATCTGAGGCCGGGAATCAGAGGCCGGGAATCAGAGGTGGGGAATCAGAGGCCGGGAATCAGAGATGGGGAATCAGAGGCGGGGAATCAGCGGTGGTGAATCAGACGCGGGGATTCAGAGGTTGTAAATCAGAGATGGGGAATCAGAGGCGGGGAATCAGAGGCGGGGAAACAGAGGTGGGGAATCAGATATGGGGAATCAGATGTGGGGAATAAGATGCGGAGAATCAGAGGCAGGGAATCAGATGCCGGGAATAAGAGGCCGGGAATCAGAGGTGGGGAATCAGAGTCCAGGAATCAGAGATGGGGATTCAGAGGCGGAGAATGAGATATTGGGAATCAGAGGCGGGGAATCAGAGGCGGGGAAACAAAGGCGGTGAATCAGAGATGGGGAATCAGAGGCGCGGAATCAGAGGCAGGGAATCAAACACGGGGAATCAGAGCTGGGGAATCAGAGTCGGGGAATCAGAGTTGGGGCATCAGAGGTGGGGAATTAGATATGGGGAAACAGAGGTGGGGAATCAGAGGCGTGGAAACAGAGGCGGGGAATCAGATATGGAGAATCAGAGGTGGGGAATCAAAGGCAGGGAATCAGATGTGCGGAATCAGAGGTGGGGAATCAGAGGCGGGGAAACAGAGGTGGGGAGTCAGATATGGGGAATCAGAGGTGGGGAATAAGAGGTGGAGAATCAGAGGCAGGGAATCAGATGCCGGGAATAATAGGCCGGGAAACAGAGGTGGGGAATCAGAGTCCGGGAATCAGAGATGGGGATTCAGAGGCGGGGATTGAGATATTGGGAATCAGATATGGGGAATCAGAGGTGGTGAATCAAAGGCGGTGAATCAGAGATGGGGAATCAGAGGCGGGGAATCAGAGGCAGGGAATCAAACACGGGGAATCAGAGCTGGGGAATCAAAGTCGGGGAATCAGAGTTGGGGCATCAGAGGTGGGGAATTAGATATGGGGAAACAGAGGTGGGGAATCGGAGGCGGGGAAACAGAGGCGGGGAATCAGATATGGGGAATCAGAGGTGGGGAATCAGAGGCAGGGAATCAGATGTGCGGAATCAGAGATGGGGAATCAGAGGCAGGGAATCAGAATCAGAAGCGGGGAATCAGAGGCCGGGAATTAGAGGCCGGGAATCAGATGCCGGGAATAAGAGGCCGGGAAGCAGAGGTGGGGAATCAGAGTCCGGGAATCAGAGATGGGGATTCAGAGGCGGGGAATGAGATATGGGGAATCAGAGGCGGAGAATCAGAGGCGGGGAAACAGAGGTGGGGAATCAGAGGTGGGGAATTAGGGGAGGGGAATCAGTGGCAGGGAATCAGAGGCGGGGAATCAGAGGCGGGGAATCAGAGGCGGGGAAACAGAGGTGGGGAATCAGATATGGGAAATCAGAGGTGGCGAATCAAAGGCGGTAAATCAGAGATGGGGAATCAGAGGCGGGGAATCAGAGCTGGGGAATCAGAGGCGGGGAATCAGAGTTGGGGAATCAGAGTCGGGGAATCAGATATGGGGAAACAGAGGTGGGGAATCAGAGGCGGGGAAACAGAGGCGGGGAATCATATATGGGGAATCAGAGGTGGGGAATCAGAGGTTGGGAATCAGAGGCAGGGAAACAGAGGCGGGGAAACAGAGGCGGGGAATCAGATATGGGGAATCAGAGGTGGCGAATCAAAGGCGGTGAATCAGAGATGGGGAATCAGAGGCGGTGAATCAGAGGCAGGGAATCAAACACGGGGAATCAGAGGCGGGGAATCAGACCTGGGGAATCAGAGGCGGGGAATCAGAGTTGGGGAATCAGAGGCGGGGAATCAGAGGCGGGGAAACAGAGGAGGGGAATCAGATATGGGGAATCAGAGGTGGGGAATCAGAGGTTGGGAATCAGAGGCAGGGAATCAGAGGCGGGGAATCAGAGGCGGGGAATCAGAGGCATGGAATCAGATGTGCGGAATCAGAGATGGGGAATCAGAGGCAGGGAATCAGAGGCGGGTAATCAGAGGCGTGGAATCAGAGGCCGGGAATCAGAGGCCGGGAATGAGAGGCCGGGAATCAGAGGCCGGGAATCAGAGGCCGGGAATCAGAGGTGGGGAATCAGAGGCCGGGAATCAGAGGTTGGGAATCAGAGGCAGGGAATCAGAGGCAGGGAATCAGAGGCAGGGAATCAGAGGCGGGGAATCAGAGGCGGAGAATCAGAGGCCGGGAATCAGAGGCGGGGAATCAGAGTTGGGGCATCAGATGCGGGGAATTAGATATGGGGAAACAGAGGCGGGGAATCAGAGGCGGGGAAACAGAGCGGGGAATCAGATATGGGGAATCAGAGGTGGGGAATCAGAGGCAGGGAATCAGATGTGCGGAATCAGAGATGGGGAATCAGAGGCAGGGAATCAGAATCAGAAGCGGGGAATCAGAGGCCGGGAATCAGAGGCCGGGAATCAGATGCCGGGAATAAGAGGCCGGGAATCAGAGGTGGGGAATCAGAGTCCGGGAATCAGAGATGGGGATTCAAAGGCGGGGAATCAGAGGCGGGGAAACAGAGGTGGGGAATCAGATATGGGGAATCAGTGGTGGCGAATCAAAGGCGGTAAATCAGAGATGGGGAATCAGAGGCGGGGAATCAGAGGCAGGGAATCAAACACGGGGAATCAGAGGCGGGGAATCAGAGCTGGGGAATCAGAGGCGGGGAATCAGAGTTGGGGAATCAGAGTCGGGGAATCAGATATGGGGAAACAGAGGTGGGGAATCAGAGGCGGGGATACAGAGGCGGGGAATCAGATATGGGGAATCAGAGGTGGCGAATCAAAGGTGTTGAATCAGAGATGGGGAATCAGAGGCGGTGATTCAGAGGCAGGGAATCAAACACGGGGAATCAGAGGTGGGGAATCAGACCTGGGGAATCAGAGGCGGGGAATCAGAGTTGGGGAATCAGAGGCGAGGAATCAGAGGCGGGGAAACAGAGGCGGGGAATCAGATATGGGGAATCAGAGGTGGGGAATCAGAGGTTGGGAATCAGAGGCAGGGAATCAGAGGCGGGGAATCAGAGGCGGCGAATCAGATGCATGGAATCAGATGTGCAGAATCAGAGATGGGGAATCAGAGGCAGGGAATCAGAGGCGGGGAATCAGAGGCGTGGAATCAGAGGCCGGTATTCAGAGGCCGGGAATGAGAGGCCGGGAATGAGAGGCCGGGAATCAGAGGCCGGGAATCAGAGGTGGGATATCAGAGGCCGGGAATCAGAGATGGGGAATCAGAGGCGGGGAATCAGCGGTGGTGAATCAGACGTGGGGATTCAGAGGTTGTAAATCAGAGATGGGGAATCAGAGACGGGGAATCAGAGGCGGGGAAACAGAGGTGGGGAGTCAGAAGCCAGGAATCAGAGGCCGGGAATCAGAGATGGGGATTCAGAGGCGGGGAATGAGATATTGGGAATCAGAGGCGGGGAATCAGAGGCGGGGAAACAGAGGTGGGGAATCAGATTTGGGGAATCAGAGGTGGCGAATCAAAGGCGGTGAATCAGAGATGGGGAATCAGAGGCGGGGAATCAGAGGCAGGGAATCAAACACGGGGAATCAGAGGCGGGGAATCAGAGCTGGGGAATCAGAGGCGGGGAATCAGAGGTGGGGAATCAGAGGCCGGGAATCAGAGATGGGGAATCAGAGGCGGGGAATCAGCGGTGGTAAATCAGACGCGGGGATTCAGAGGTTGTAAATCAGAGATGGGGAATCAGAGGCGGGGAATCAGATATGGGGAATCAGAGGTGGCGAATCAAAGGCGGTGAATCAGAGATGGGGAATCAGAGGCGGTGAATCAGAGGCAGGGAATCAAACACGGGGAATCAGAGGCGGGGAATCAGACCTGGGGAATCAGAGGCGGGGAATCAGAGTTGGGGAATCAGAGGCGGGGAATCAGAGGCGGGGAAACAGAGGCGGGGAATCAGATATGGGGAATCAGAGGTGGGGAATCAGAGGTTGGGAATCAGAGGCAGGGAATCAGAGGCGGGGAATCAGAGGCGGGGAATCAGAGGCATGGAATCAGATGTGCGGAATCAGAGATGGGGAATCAGAGGCAGGGAATCAGAGGCGGGTAATCAGAGGCGTGGAATCAGAGGCCGGGAATCAGAGGCCGGGAATGAGAGGCCGGGAATCAGAGGCCGGGATTCAGAGGTGGGGAATCAGAGGCCGGGAATCAGAGGTTGGGAATCAGAGGCAGGGAATCAGAGGCAGGGAATCAGAGGCAGGGAATCAGAGGCGGGGAATCAGAGGCGGAGAATCAGAGGCCGGGAATCAGAGGCGGGGAATCAGAGTTGGGGCATCAGAGGCGGGGAATTAGATATGGGGAAACAGAGGCGGGGAATCAGAGGCGGGGAAACAGAGCGGGGAATCAGATATGGGGAATCAGAGGTGGGGAATCAGAGGCAGGGAATCAGATGTGCGGAATCAGAGATGGGGAATCAGAGGCAGGGAATCAGAATCAGAAGCGGGGAATCAGAGGCTGGGAATCAGAGGCCGGGAATCAGATGCCGGGAATAAGTGGCCGGGAATCAGAGGTGGGGAATCAGATTCCGGGAATCAGAGATGGGGATTCAGAGGCGGGGAATCAGAGGCGGGGAAACAGAGGTGTGGAATCAGATATGGGGAATCAGTGGTGGCGAATCAAAGGCGGTAAATCAGAGATGGGGAATCAGAGGTGGGGAATCAGAGGCAGGGAATCAAACACGGGGAATCAGAGGCGGGGAATCAGAGCTGGGGAATCAGAGGCGGGGAATCAGAGTTGGGGAATCAGAGTCAGGGAATCAGATATGGGGAAACAGAGGTGGGGAATCAGAGGCGGGGATACAGAGGCGGGGAATCAGATATGGGGAATCAGAGGTGGGGAATCAGAGGTTGGGAATCAGAGGCAGGGAATCAGAGGCGGGGAAACAGAGGTTGGGAATCAGAGGCAGGGAATCAGAGGCGGGGAAACAAAGGCGGGGAATCAGATATGGGGAATCAGAGGTGGCGAATCAAAGGTGTTGAATCAGAGATGGGGAATCAGAGGCGGTGAATCAGAGGCAGGGAATCAAACACGGGGAATCAGAGGTGGGGAATCAGACCTGGGGAATCAGAGGCGGGGAATCAGAGTTGGGGAATCAGAGGCGAGGAATCAGAGGCAGGGAAACAGAGGCGGGGAATCAGATATGGGGAATCAGAGGTGGGGAATCAGAGGTTGGGAATCAGAGGCAGGGAATCAGAGGCGGGGAATCAGAGGCGGCGAATCAGATGCATGGAATCAGATGTGCGGAATCAGAGATGGGGAATCAGAGGCAGGGAATCAGAGGCGGGGAATCAGAGGCGTGGAATCAGAGGCCGGTATTCAGAGGCCGGGAATGAGAGGCCGGGAATCAGAGGCCGGGAATCAGAGGCCGGGAATCAGAGGTGGGATATCAGAGGCCGGGAATCAGAGATGGGGAATCAGAGGCGGGGAATCAGCGGTGGTGAATCAGACGCGGGGATTCAGAGGTTGTAAATCAGAGATGGGGAATCAGAGACGGGGAATCAGAGGCGGGGAAACAGAGGTGGGGAGTCAGAAGCCAGGAATCAGAGGCCGGGAATCAGAGATGGGGATTCAGAGGCGGGGAATGAGATATTGGGAATCAGAGGCGGGGAATCAGAGGCGGGGAAACAGAGGTGGGGAATCAGATTTGGGGAATCAGAGGTGGCGAATCAAAGGCGGTGAATCAGAGATGGGGAATCAGAGGCGGGGAATCAGAGGCAGGGAATCAAACACGGGGAATCAGAGGCGGGGAATCAGAGCTGGGGAATCAGAGGCGGGGAATCAGAGGTGGGGAATCAGAGGCCGGGAATCAGAGATGGGGAATCAGAGGCGGGGAATCAGCGGTGGTGAATCAGACGCGGGGATTCAGAGGTTGTAAATCAGAGATGGGGAATCAGAGGCGGGGAATCAGAGGCGGGGAAACAGAGGTGGGGAATCAGATATGGGGAATCAGAGGTGGGGAATCAGAGGTGGGGAATCAGAGGTTGGGAATCAGAGGCAGGGAATCAGAGGCGGGGAATCAGAGACGGGGAATCAGAGGCATGGAATCAGATGTGCGGAATCAGAGATGTGGAATCAGAGGCAGGGAATCAGAGGCGGGGAATCAGAGGCGTGGAATCAGAGGCCGGGAATCAGAGGCCGGGAATGAGAGGCCGGGAATCAGAGGCCGGGAATCAGAGGCCGGGAATCAGAGGTGGGGAATCAGAGGCCGGGAATCAGAGATGGGGAATCAGAGGCGGGGAATCAGCGGTGGTGAATCAGACGCGGGGATTCAGAGGTTGTAAATCAGAGATGGGGAATCAGAGGCGGGGAATCAGAGGCGGGGAAACAGAGGTGGGGAATCAGATATGGGGAATCAGAGGTGGGGAATAAGATGCGGAGAATCAGAGGCAGGGAATCAGATGCCGGGAATAAGAGGCCGGAAATCAGAGGTGGGGAATCAGAGTCCAGGAATCAGAGATGGGGATTCAGAGGCGGGGAATGAGATATTGGGAATCAGAGGCGGGGAATCAGAGGCGGGGAAAAAAAAGGCGGTGAATCAGAGATGGGGAATCAGAGGCGCGGAATCAGAGGCAGGGAATCAAACACGGGGAATCAGAGCTGGGGAATCAGAGTCGGGGAATCAGAGTTGGGGCATCAGAGGTGGGGAATTAGATATGGGGAAACAGAGGTGGGGAATCAGAGGCGGGGAAACAGAGGCGGGGAATCAGATATGGGGAATCAGAGGTGGGGAATCAGAGGCAGGGAATCAGAATCAGAAGCGGGGAATCAGAGGCCGGGAATCAGAGGCCGGGAATCAGATGCCGGGAATAAGAGGCCGGGAAGCAGAGGTGGGGAATCAAAGTCCGGGAATCAGAGATGGGGATTCAGAGGCGGGGAATGAGATATGGGGAATCAGAGGCGGGGAATCAGAGGCGGAGAAACAGAGGTGGGGAATCAGATATGGGGAATCAGATATGGGGAATCAAAGGCGGTGGATCAGAGATGGGGAATCAGAGGCGGGGAATCAGAGCTGGGGAATCAGAGGCGGGGAATCAGAGTTGGGGAATCAGAGGCGGGGAATCAGATATGTGGGAACAGAGGTGGGGAATCAGAGGCGGGGAAACAGAGGCGGGGAATCAGATATGGGGAATCAGAGGTGGCGAATCAAAGGCGGTGAATCAGAGATGGGGAATCAGAGGCGGGGAATCAGAGGCAGCGAATCAAACACGGGGAATCAGAGGCGGGGAATCAGAGCTGGGGAATCAGAGGCGGGGAATCAGAGTTGGGGAATCAGAGGCGGGGAATCAGAGCCGGGGAAACAGAGGCGGTGAATCAGATATGGGGAATCAGAGGTGGGGAATCAGAGGTTGGGAATCAGAGGCAGGGAATCAGAGGCGGGGAATCAGAGTCCGGGAATCAGAGATGGGGATTCAGAGGCGGGGAATGAGATATGGGGAATCAGAGGCGGGGAATCAGAGGCGGGGAAACAGAGGTGGGGAATCAGATATGGGGAATCAGATATGGGGAATCAAAGGCGGTGAATCAGAGATGGGGAATCAGAGGCGGGGAATCAGAGGCGGGGAATCAGAGCTGGGGAATCAGAGGCGGGGAATCAGAGTTGGGGAATCAGAGGCGGGGAATCAGATATGGGGAAACAGAGGTGGGGAATCAGAGGCGGGGAAACAGAGGCGGGGAATCAGATATGGGGAATCAGAGGTGGGGAATCAGAGTCCGGGAATCAGAGATGGGGATTCAGAGGCGGGGAATGAGATATGGGGAATCAGAGGCGGGGAATCAGAGGCGGGGAAACAGAGGTGGGGAATCAGATATGGGGAATCTGATATGGGGAATCAAAGGCGGTGAATCAGAGATGGGGAATCAGAGGCGGGGAATCAGAGGCGGGGTATCAGAGCTGGGGAATCAGAGGCGGGGAATCAGAGTTGGGGAATCAGAGGCGGGGAATCAGATATGGGGAAACAGAGGTGGGGAATCAGAGGTGGGGAAACAGAGGCGGGGAATCAGATATGGGGAATCAGAGGTGGGGAATCAGAGGTTGGGAATCAGAGGCAGGGAATCAGAGGCGGGGAAACAGAGGCGGGAAATCAGATATGGGGAATCAGAGGTGGCGAATCAAAGGCGGTGAATCAGAGATGGGGAATCAGAGGCGGGGAATCAGAGGCAGGGAATCAAACACGGGGAATCAGAGGCGGGGAATCAAAGCTGGGGAATCAGAGGCGGGGAATCAGAGTTGGGGAATCAGAGGCGGGGAATCAGAGGCGGGGAAACAGAGGCGGGGAATCAGATATGGGGAATCAGAGGTCGGGAATCAGAGGTTGGGAATCAGAGGCAGGGAATCAGAGGCGGGGAATCAGAGGCGGGGAATCAGAGGCAGGGAATCAGATGTGCGGAATCAGAGATGGGGAATCAAAGGCGGGGAATCAGGGTTGGGGCATCAGAGGTGGGGAATTAGATATGGGGAAACAGAGGCGGGGAATCAGAGGCGGGGAAACAGAGGCGGGGAATCAGATATGGGGAATCAGAGGTGGGGAATCAGAGGCAGGGAATCAGATGCGCGGAATCAGAGATGGGGAATCAGAGGCAGGGAATCAGAATCAGAAGCGGGGAATCAGAGGCCGGGAATCAGAGGCTGGGAATCAGATGCCGGGAATAAGAGGCCGGGAATCAGCGGTGGGGAATCAGAGTCCGGGAATCAGAGATGGGGATTCAGAGGCGGGGAATGATATATGGGGAATCAGAGGCGGGGAATCAGAGGCGGGGAAACAGAGGTGGGGAATCAGATATAGGGAATCAGAGGTGGCGAATCAAAGGCGGTGAATCAGAGATGGGGAATCAGAGGCGGGGAATCAGAGGCGGGGAATCAGAGGTGGGGAATCAGAGGTTGGGAATCAGAGGCAGGGAATCAGAGGCGGGGAATCAGAGGCGGGGAATCAGAAGCATGGATTCAGATGTGCGGAATCAGAGATGTGGAATCAGAGGCAGGGAATCAGAGGCGGGGAATCAGAGGCGTGGAATCAGAGGCCGGGAATCAGAGGCCGGGAATCTGAGGCCGGGAATCAGAGGCCGGGAATCTGAGGCCGGGAATCAGAGGCCGGGAATCAGAGGTGGGGAATCAGAGGCCGGGAATCAGAGATGGGGAATCAGAGGCGGGGAATCAGCGGTGGTGAATCAGACGCGGGGATTCAGAGGTTGTAAATCAGAGATGGGGAATCAGAGGCGGGGAATCAGAGGCGGGGAAACAGAGGTGGGGAATCAGATATGGGGAATCAGATGTGGGGAATAAGATGCGGAGAATCAGAGGCAGGGAATCAGATGCCGGGAATAAGAGGCCGGGAATCAGAGGTGGGGAATCAGAGTCCAGGAATCAGAGATGGGGATTCAGAGGCGGAGAATGAGATATTGGGAATCAGAGGCGGGGAATCAGAGGCGGGGAAACAAAGGCGGTGAATCAGAGATGGGGAATCAGAGGCGCGGAATCAGAGGCAGGGAATCAAACACGGGGAATCAGAGCTGGGGAATCAGAGTCGGGGAATCAGAGTTGGGGCATCAGAGGTGGGAAATTAGATATGGGGAAACAGAGGTGGGGAATCAGAGGCGGGGAAACAGAGGCGGGGAATCAGATATGGGGAATCAGAGGTGGGGAATCAGAGGCAGGGAATCAGAATCAGAAGCGAGGAATCAGAGGCCGGGAATCAGAGGCCGGGAATCAGATGCCGGGAATAAGAGGCCGGGAAGCAGAGGTGGGGAATCAGAGTCCGGGAATCAGAGATGGGGATTCAGAGGCGGGGAATGAGATATGGGGAATCAGAGGCGGGGAATCAGAGGCGGGGAAACAGAGGTGGGGAATCAGATATGGGGAATCAGATATGGGGAATCAAAGGCGGTGAATCAGAGATGGGGAATCAGAGGCGGGGAATCAGAGCTGGGGAATCAGAGGCGGGGAATCAGAGTTGGGGAATCAGAGGCGGGGAATCAGATATGTGGGAACAGAGGTGGGGAATCAGAGGCGGGGAATCAGAGGCGGGGAATCAGATATGGGGAATCAGAGGTGGCGAATCAAAGGCGGTGAATCAGAGATGGGGAATCAGAGGCGGGGAATCAGAGGCAGCGAATCAAACACGGGGAATCAGAGGCGGGGAATCAGAGCTGGGGAATCAGAGGCGGGGAATCAGAGTTGGGGTATCAGAGGCGGGGAATCAGAGCCGGGGAAACAGAGGCGGTGAATCAGATATGGGGAATCAGAGGTGGGGAATCAGAGGTTGGGAATCAGAGGCAGGGAATCAGAGGCGGGGAATCAGAGTCCGGGAATCAGAGATGGGGATTCAGAGGCGGGGAATGAGATATGGGGAATCAGAGGCGGGGAATCAGAGGCGGGTAAACAGAGGTGGGGAATCAGATATGGGGAATCAGATATGGGGAATCAAAGGCGGTGAATCAGAGATGGGGAATCAGAGGCGGGGAATCAGAGGCGGGGAATCAGAGCTGGGGAATCAGAGGCGGGGAATCAGAGTTGGGGAATCAGAGGCGGGGAATCAGATATGGGGAAACAGAGGTGGGGAATCAGAGGCGGGGAAACAGAGGCGGGGAATCAGATATGGGGAATTAGAGGTGGGGAATCAGAGTCCGGGAATCAGAGATGGGGATTCAGAGGCGGGGAATGAGATATGGGGAATCAGAGGCGGGGAATCAGAGGCGGGGAAACAGAGGTGGGGAATCAGATATGGGGAATGTGATATGGGGAATCAAAGGCGGTGAATCAGAGATGGGGAATCAGAGGCGGGGAATCAGAGGCGGGGTATCAGAGCTGGGGAATCAGAGGCGGGGAATCAGAGTTGGGGAATCAGAGGCGGGGAATCAGATATGGGGAAACAGAGGTGGGGAATCAGAGGTGGGGAAACAGAGGCGGGGAATCAGATATGGGGAATCAGAGGTGGGGAATCAGAGGTTGGGAATCAGAGGCAGGGAATCAGAGGCGGGGAAACAGAGGCGGGGAATCAGATATGGGGAATCAGAGGTGGCGAATCAAAGGCGGTGAATCAGAGATGGGGAATCAGAGGCGGGGAATCAGAGGCAGGGAATCAAACACGGGGAATCAGAGGCGGGGAATCAAAGCTGGGGAATCAGAGGCGGGGAATCAGAGTTGGGGAATCAGAGGCGGGGAATCAGAGGCGGGGAAACAGAGGCGGGGAATCAGATATGGGGAATCAGAGGTCGGGAATCAGAGGTTGGGAATCAGAGGCAGGGAATCAGAGGCGGGGAATCAGAGGCGGGGAATCAGAGGCAGGGAATCAGATGTGCGGAATCAGAGATGGGGAATCAAAGGCGGGGAATCAGGGTTGGGGCATCAGAGGTGGGGAATTAGATATGGGGAAACAGAGGCGGGGAATCAGAGGCGGGGAAACAGAGGCGGGGAATCAGATATGGGGAATCAGAGGTGGGGAATCAGAGGCAGGGAATCAGATGTGCGGAATCAGAGATGGGGAATCAGAGGCAGGGAATCAGAATCAGAAGCGGGGAATCAGAGGCCGGGAATCAGAGGCCGGGAATCAGATGCCGGGAATAAGAGGCCGTGAATCAGCGGTGGGGAATCAGAGTCCGGGAATCAGAGATGGGGATTCAGAGTCGGGGAATGATATATGGGGAATCAGAGGCGGGGAATCAGAGGCGGGGAAACAGAGGTGGGGAATCAGATATAGGGAATCAGAGGCGGCGAATCAAAGGCGGTGAATCAGAGATGGGGAATCAGAGGCGGGGAATCAGAGGCGGGGAATCAGAGGTGGGGAATCAGAGGTTGGGAATCAGAGGCAGGGAATCAGAGGCGGGGAATCAGAGGCGGGGAATCAGAGGCATGGATTCAGATGTGCGGAATCAGAGATGTGGAATCAGAGGCAGGGAATCAGAGGCGGGGAATCAGAGGCGTGGAATCAGAGGCCGGGAATCAGAGGCCGGGAATCTGAGGCCGGGAATCAGAGGCCGGGAATCAGAGGTGGGGAATCAGAGGCCGGGAATCAGAGATGGGGAATCAGAGGCGGGGAATCAGCGGTGGTGAATCAGACGCGGGGATTCAGAGGTTGTAAATCAGAGATGGGGAATCAGAGGCGGGGAATCAGAGGCGGGGAAACAGAGGTGGGGAATCAGATATGGGGAATCAGATGTGGGGAATAAGATGCGGAGAATCAGAGGCAGGGAATCAGATGCCGGGAATAAGAGGCCGGGAATCAGAGGTGGGGAATCAGAGTCCAGGAATCAGAGATGGGGATTCAGAGGCGGAGAATGAGATATTGGGAATCAGAGGCGGGGAATCAGAGGCGGGGAAACAAAGGCGGTGAATCAGAGATGGGGAATCAGAGGCGCGGAATCAGAGGCAGGGAATCAAACACGGGGAATCAGAGCTGGGGAATCAGAGTCGGGGAATCAGAGTTGGGGCATCAGAGGTGGGGAATTAGATATGGGGAAACAGAGGTGGGGAATCAGAGGCGTGGAAACAGAGGCGGGGAATCAGATATGGAGAATCAGAGGTGGGGAATCAAAGGCAGGGAATCAGATGTGCGGAATCAGAGGTGGGGAATCAGAGGCGGGGAAACAGAGGTGGGGAGTCAGATATGGGGAATCAGAGGTGGGGAATAAGAGGTGGAGAATCAGAGGCAGGGAATCAGATGCCGGGAATAATAGGCCGGGAAACAGAGGTGGGGAATCAGAGTCCGGGAATCAGAGATGGGGATTCAGAGGCGGGGATTGAGATATTGGGAATCAGATATGGGGAATCAGAGGTGGTGAATCAAAGGCGGTGAATCAGAGATGGGGAATCAGAGGCGGGGAATCAGAGGCAGGGAATCAAACACGGGGAATCAGAGCTGGGGAATCAAAGTCGGGGAATCAGAGTTGGGGCATCAGAGGTGGGGAATTAGATATGGGGAAACAGAGGTGGGGAATCGGAGGCGGGGAAACAGAGGCGGGGAATCAGATATGGGGAATCAGAGGTGGGGAATCAGAGGCAGGGAATCAGATGTGCGGAATCAGAGATGGGGAATCAGAGGCAGGGAATCAGAATCAGAAGCGGGGAATCAGAGGCCGGGAATTAGAGGCCGGGAATCAGATGCCGGGAATAAGAGGCCGGGAAGCAGAGGTGGGGAATCAGAGTCCGGGAATCAGAGATGGGGATTCAGAGGCGGGGAATGAGATATGGGGAATCAGAGGCGGAGAATCAGAGGCGGGGAAACAGAGGTGGGGAATCAGAGGTGGGGAATTAGGGGTGGGGAATCAGTGGCAGGGAATCAGAGGCGGGGAATCAGAGGCGGGGAATCAGAGGCGGGGAAACAGAGGTGGGGAATCAGATATGGGAAATCAGAGGTGGCGAATCAAAGGCAGTAAATCAGAGATGGGGAATCAGAGGCGGGGAATCAGAGCTGGGGAATCAGAGGCGGGGAATCAGAGTTGGGGAATCAGAGTCGGGGAATCAGATATGGGGAAACAGAGGTGGGGAATCAGAGGCGGGGAAACAGAGGCGGGGAATCATATATGGGGAATCAGAGGTGGGGAATCAGAGGTTGGGAATCAGAGGCAGGGAATCAGAGGCGGGGAAACAGAGGCGGGGAATCAGATATGGGGAATCAGAGGTGGCGAATCAAAGGCGGTGAATCAGAGATGGGGAATCAGATGCGGTGAATCAGAGGCAGGGAATCAAACACGGGGAATCAGAGGCGGGGAATCAGACCTGGGGAATCAGAGGCGGGGAATCAGAGTTGGGGAATCAGAGGCGGGGAATCAGAGGCGGGGAAACAGAGGAGGGGAATCAGATATGGGGAATCAGAGGTGGGGAATCAGAGGTTGGGAATCAGAGGCAGGGAATCAGAGGCGGGGAATCAGAGGCGGGGAATCAGAGGCATGGAATCAGATGTGCGGAATCAGAGATGGGGAATCAGAGGCAGGGAATCAGAGGCGGGTAATCAGAGGCGTGGAATCAGAGGCCGGGAATCAGAGGCCGGGAATGAGAGGCCGGGAATCAGAGGCCGGGAATCAGAGGCCGGGAATCAGAGGTGGGGAATCAGAGGCCGGGAATCAGAGGTTGGGAATCAGAGGCAGGGAATCAGAGGCAGGGAATAAGAGGCAGGGAATCAGAGGCGGGGAATCAGAGGCGGAGAATCAGAGGCCGGGAATCAGAGGCGGGGAATCAGAGTTGGGGCATCAGATGCGGGGAATTAGATATGGGGAAACAGAGGCGGGGAATCAGAGGCGGGGAAACAGAGCGGGG
This sequence comes from Narcine bancroftii, assembly GCF_036971445.1. Lineage (NCBI taxonomy): Eukaryota > Metazoa > Chordata > Chondrichthyes > Torpediniformes > Narcinidae > Narcine > Narcine bancroftii. The sequence goes on from NC_091474.1 coordinate 59,837,123, forward strand.
AATCAGATATGGGGAATCAGAGGTGGGGAATCAGAGGCAGGGAATCAGATGTGCGGAATCAGAGATGGGGAATCAGAGGCAGGGAATCAGAATCAGAAGCGGGGAATCAGAGGCCGGGAATCAGAGGCCGGGAATCAGATGCCGGGAATAAGAGGCCGGGAATCAGAGGTGGGGAATCAGAGTCCGGGAATCAGAGATGGGGATTCAAAGGCGGGGAATCAGAGGCGGGGAAACAGAGGTGGGGAATCAGATATGGGGAATCAGTGGTGGCGAATCAAAGGCGGTAAATCAGAGATGGGGAATCAGAGGCGGGGAATCAGAGGCAGGGAATCAAACACGGGGAATCAGAGGCGGGGAATCAGAGCTGGGGAATCAGAGGCGGGGAATCAGAGTTGGGGAATCAGAGTCGGGGAATCAGATATGGGGAAACAGAGGTGGGGAATCAGAGGCGGGGATACAGAGGCGGGGAATCAGATATGGGGAATCAGAGGTGGCGAATCAAAGGTGTTGAATCAGAGATGGGGAATCAGAGGCGGTGATTCAGAGGCAGGGAATCAAACACGGGGAATCAGAGGTGGGGAATCAGACCTGGGGAATCAGAGGCGGGGAATCAGAGTTGGGGAATCAGAGGCGAGGAATCAGAGGCGGGGAAACAGAGGCGGGGAATCAGATATGGGGAATCAGAGGTGGGGAATCAGAGGTTGGGAATCAGAGGCAGGGAATCAGAGGCGGGGAATCAGAGGCGGCGAATCAGATGCATGGAATCAGATGTGCAGAATCAGAGATGGGGAATCAGAGGCAGGGAATCAGAGGCGGGGAATCAGAGGCGTGGAATCAGAGGCCGGTATTCAGAGGCCGGGAATGAGAGGCCGGGAATGAGAGGCCGGGAATCAGAGGCCGGGAATCAGAGGTGGGATATCAGAGGCCGGGAATCAGAGATGGGGAATCAGAGGCGGGGAATCAGCGGTGGTGAATCAGACGTGGGGATTCAGAGGTTGTAAATCAGAGATGGGGAATCAGAGACGGGGAATCAGAGGCGGGGAAACAGAGGTGGGGAGTCAGAAGCCAGGAATCAGAGGCCGGGAATCAGAGATGGGGATTCAGAGGCGGGGAATGAGATATTGGGAATCAGAGGCGGGGAATCAGAGGCGGGGAAACAGAGGTGGGGAATCAGATTTGGGGAATCAGATGTGGCGAATCAAAGGCGGTGAATCAGAGATGGGGAATCAGAGGCGGGGAATCAGAGGCAGGGAATCAAACACGGGGTATCAGAGGCGGGGAATCAGAGCTGGGGAATCAGAGGCGGGGAATCAGAGGTGGGGAATCAGAGGCCGGGAATCAGAGATGGGGAATCAGAGGCGGGGAATCAGCGGTGGTAAATCAGACGCGGGGATTCAGAGGTTGTAAATCAGAGATGGGGAATCAGAGGCGGGGAATCAGATATGGGGAATCAGAGGTGGCGAATCAAAGGCGGTGAATCAGAGATGGGGAATCAGAGGCGGTGAATCAGAGGCAGGGAATCAAACACGGGGAATCAGAGGCGGGGAATCAGACCTGGGGAATCAGAGGCGGGGAATCAGAGTTGGGGAATCAGAGGCGGGGAATCAGAGGCGGGGAAACAGAGGCGGGGAATCAGATATGGGGAATCAGAGGTGGGGAATCAGAGGTTGGGAATCAGAGGCAGGGAATCAGAGGCGGGGAATCAGAGGCGGGGAATCAGAGGCATGGAATCAGATGTGCGGAATCAGAGATGGGGAATCAGAGGCAGGGAATCAGAGGCGGGTAATCAGAGGCGTGGAATCAGAGGCCGGGAATCAGAGGCCGGGAATGAGAGGCCGGGAATCAGAGGCCGGGAATCAGAGGTGGGGAATCAGAGGCCGGGAATCAGAGGTTGGGAATCAGAGGCAGGGAATCAGAGGCAGGGAATCAGAGGCAGGGAATCAGAGGCGGGGAATCAGAGGCAGAGAATCAGAGGCCGGGAATCAGAGGCGGGGAATCAGAGTTGGGGCATCAGAGGCGGGGAATTAGATATGGGGAAACAGAGGCGGGGAATCAGAGGCGGGGAAACAGAGCGGGGAATCAGAGGTGGGGAATCAGAGGTTGGGAATCAGAGGCAGGGAATCAGAGGCGGGGAATCAGAGGCGGGGAATCAGAGGCATGGATTCAGATGTGCGGAATCAGAGATGTGGAATCAGAGGCAGGGAATCAGAGGCGGGGAATCAGAGGCGTGGAATCAGAGGCCGGGAATCAGAGGCCGGGAATCTGAGGCCGGGAATCAGAGGCCGGGAATCAGAGGTGGGGAATCAGAGGCCGGGAATCAGAGATGGGGAATCAGAGGCGGGGAATCAGCGGTGGTGAATCAGACGCGGGGATTCAGAGGTTGTAAATCAGAGATGGGGAATCAGAGGCGGGGAATCAGAGGCGGGGAAACAGAGGTGGGGAATCAGATATGGGGAATCAGATGTGGGGAATAAGATGCGGAGAATCAGAGGCAGGGAATCAGATGCCGGGAATAAGAGGCCGGGAATCAGAGGTGGGGAATCAGAGTCCAGGAATCAGAGATGGGGATTCAGAGGCGGAGAATGAGATATTGGGAATCAGAGGCGGGGAATCAGAGGCGGGGAAACAAAGGCGGTGAATCAGAGATGGGGAATCAGAGGCGCGGAATCAGAGGCAGGGAATCAAACACGGGGAATCAGAGCTGGGGAATCAGAGTCGGGGAATCAGAGTTGGGGCATCAGAGGTGGGGAATTAGATATGGGGAAACAGAGGTGGGGAATCAGAGGCGTGGAAACAGAGGCGGGGAATCAGATATGGAGAATCAGAGGTGGGGAATCAAAGGCAGGGAATCAGATGTGCGGAATCAGAGGTGGGGAATCAGAGGCGGGGAAACAGAGGTGGGGAGTCAGATATGGGGAATCAGAGGTGGGGAATAAGAGGTGGAGAATCAGAGGCAGGGAATCAGATGCCGGGAATAATAGGCCGGGAAACAGAGGTGGGGAATCAGAGTCCGGGAATCAGAGATGGGGATTCAGAGGCGGGGATTGAGATATTGGGAATCAGATATGGGGAATCAGAGGTGGTGAATCAAAGGCGGTGAATCAGAGATGGGGAATCAGAGGCGGGGAATCAGAGGCAGGGAATCAAACACGGGGAATCAGAGCTGGGGAATCAAAGTCGGGGAATCAGAGTTGGGGCATCAGAGGTGGGGAATTAGATATGGGGAAACAGAGGTGGGGAATCGGAGGCGGGGAAACAGAGGCGGGGAATCAGATATGGGGAATCAGAGGTGGGGAATCAGAGGCAGGGAATCAGATGTGCGGAATCAGAGATGGGGAATCAGAGGCAGGGAATCAGAATCAGAAGCGGGGAATCAGAGGCCGGGAATTAGAGGCCGGGAATCAGATGCCGGGAATAAGAGGCCGGGAAGCAGAGGTGGGGAATCAGAGTCCGGGAATCAGAGATGGGGATTCAGAGGCGGGGAATGAGATATGGGGAATCAGAGGCGGAGAATCAGAGGCGGGGAAACAGAGGTGGGGAATCAGAGGTGGGGAATTAGGGGTGGGGAATCAGTGGCAGGGAATCAGAGGCGGGGAATCAGAGGCGGGGAATCAGAGGCGGGGAAACAGAGGTGGGGAATCAGATATGGGAAATCAGAGGTGGCGAATCAAAGGCAGTAAATCAGAGATGGGGAATCAGAGGCGGGGAATCAGAGCTGGGGAATCAGAGGCGGGGAATCAGAGTTGGGGAATCAGAGTCGGGGAATCAGATATGGGGAAACAGAGGTGGGGAATCAGAGGCGGGGAAACAGAGGCGGGGAATCATATATGGGGAATCAGAGGTGGGGAATCAGAGGTTGGGAATCAGAGGCAGGGAATCAGAGGCGGGGAAACAGAGGCGGGGAATCAGATATGGGGAATCAGAGGTGGCGAATCAAAGGCGGTGAATCAGAGATGGGGAATCAGAGGCGGTGAATCAGAGGCAGGGAATCAAACACGGGGAATCAGAGGCGGGGAATCAGACCTGGGGAATCAGAGGCGGGGAATCAGAGTTGGGGAATCAGAGGCGGGGAATCAGAGGCGGGGAAACAGAGGAGGGGAATCAGATATGGGGAATCAGAGGTGGGGAATCAGAGGTTGGGAATCAGAGGCAGGGAATCAGAGGCGGGGAATCAGAGGCGGGGAATCAGAGGCATGGAATCAGATGTGCGGAATCAGAGATGGGGAATCAGAGGCAGGGAATCAGAGGCGGGTAATCAGAGGCGTGGAATCAGAGGCCGGGAATCAGAGGCCGGGAATGAGAGGCCGGGAATGAGAGGCCGGGAATCAGAGGCCGGGAATCAGAGGTGGGGAATCAGAGGCCGGGAATCAGAGGTTGGGAATCAGAGGCAGGGAATCAGAGGCAGGGAATAAGAGGCAGGGAATCAGAGGCGGGGAATCAGAGGCGGAGAATCAGAGGCCGGGAATCAGAGGCGGGGAATCAGAGTTGGGGCATCAGATGCGGGGAATTAGATATGGGGAAACAGAGGCGGGGAATCAGAGGCGGGGAAACAGAGCGGGGAATCAGATATGGGGAATCAGAGGTGGGGAATCAGAGGCAGGGAATCAGATGTGCGGAATCAGAGATGGGGAATCAGAGGCAGGGAATCAGAATCAGAAGCGGGGAATCAGAGGCCGGGAATCAGAGGCCGGGAATCAGATGCCGGGAATAAGAGGCCGGGAATCAGAGGTGGGGAATCAGAGTCCGGGAATCAGAGATGGGGATTCAAAGGCGGGGAATCAGAGGCGGGGAAACAGAGGTGGGGAATCAGATATGGGGAATCAGTGGTGGCGAATCAAAGGCGGTAAATCAGAGATGGGGAATCAGAGGCGGGGAATCAGAGGCAGGGAATCAAACACGGGGAATCAGAGGCGGGGAATCAGAGCTGGGGAATCAGAGGCGGGGAATCAGAGTTGGGGAATCAGAGTCGGGGAATCAGATATGGGGAAACAGAGGTGGGGAATCAGAGGCGGGGATACAGAGGCGGGGAATCAGATATGGGGAATCAGAGGTGGCGAATCAAAGGTGTTGAATCAGAGATGGGGAATCAGAGGCGGTGATTCAGAGGCAGGGAATCAAACACGGGGAATCAGAGGTGGGGAATCAGACCTGGGGAATCAGAGGCGGGGAATCAGAGTTGGGGAATCAGAGGCGAGGAATCAGAGGCGGGGAAACAGAGGCGGGGAATCAGATATGGGGAATCAGAGGTGGGGAATCAGAGGTTGGGAATCAGAGGCAGGGAATCAGAGGCGGGGAATCAGAGGCGGCGAATCAGATGCATGGAATCAGATGTGCAGAATCAGAGATGGGGAATCAGAGGCAGGGAATCAGAGGCGGGGAATCAGAGGCGTGGAATCAGAGGCCGGTATTCAGAGGCCGGGAATGAGAGGCCGGGAATGAGAGGCCGGGAATCAGAGGCCGGGAATCAGAGGTGGGATATCAGAGGCCGGGAATCAGAGATGGGGAATCAGAGGCGGGGAATCAGCGGTGGTGAATCAGACGTGGGGATTCAGAGGTTGTAAATCAGAGATGGGGAATCAGAGACGGGGAATCAGAGGCGGGGAAACAGAGGTGGGGAGTCAGAAGCCAGGAATCAGAGGCCGGGAATCAGAGATGGGGATTCAGAGGCGGGGAATGAGATATTGGGAATCAGAGGCGGGGAATCAGAGGCGGGGAAACAGAGGTGGGGAATCAGATTTGGGGAATCAGATGTGGCGAATCAAAGGCGGTGAATCAGAGATGGGGAATCAGAGGCGGGGAATCAGAGGCAGGGAATCAAACACGGGGTATCAGAGGCGGGGAATCAGAGCTGGGGAATCAGAGGCGGGGAATCAGAGGTGGGGAATCAGAGGCCGGGAATCAGAGATGGGGAATCAGAGGCGGGGAATCAGCGGTGGTAAATCAGACGCGGGGATTCAGAGGTTGTAAATCAGAGATGGGGAATCAGAGGCGGGGAATCAGATATGGGGAATCAGAGGTGGCGAATCAAAGGCGGTGAATCAGAGATGGGGAATCAGAGGCGGTGAATCAGAGGCAGGGAATCAAACACGGGGAATCAGAGGCGGGGAATCAGACCTGGGGAATCAGAGGCGGGGAATCAGAGTTGGGGAATCAGAGGCGGGGAATCAGAGGCGGGGAAACAGAGGCGGGGAATCAGATATGGGGAATCAGAGGTGGGGAATCAGAGGTTGGGAATCAGAGGCAGGGAATCAGAGGCGGGGAATCAGAGGCGGGGAATCAGAGGCATGGAATCAGATGTGCGGAATCAGAGATGGGGAATCAGAGGCAGGGAATCAGAGGCGGGTAATCAGAGGCGTGGAATCAGAGGCCGGGAATCAGAGGCCGGGAATGAGAGGCCGGGAATCAGAGGCCGGGAATCAGAGGTGGGGAATCAGAGGCCGGGAATCAGAGGTTGGGAATCAGAGGCAGGGAATCAGAGGCAGGGAATCAGAGGCAGGGAATCAGAGGCGGGGAATCAGAGGCAGAGAATCAGAGGCCGGGAATCAGAGGCGGGGAATCAGAGTTGGGGCATCAGAGGCGGGGAATTAGATATGGGGAAACAGAGGCGGGGAATCAGAGGCGGGGAAACAGAGCGGGGAATCAGATATGGGGAATCAGAGGTGGGGAATCAGAGGCAGGGAATCAGATGTGCGGAATCAGAGATGGGGAATCAGAGGCAGGGAATCAGAATCAGAAGCGGGGAATCAGAGGCTGGGAATCAGAGGCCGGGAATCAGATGCCGGGAATAAGTGGCCGGGAATCAGAGGTGGGGAATCAGATTCCGGGAATCAGAGATGGGGATTCAGAGGCGGGGAATCAGAGGCGGGGAAACAGAGGTGTGGAATCAGATATGGGGAATCAGTGGTGGCGAATCAAAGGCGGTAAATCAGAGATGGGGAATCAGAGGTGGGGAATCAGAGGCAGGGAATCAAACACGGGGAATCAGAGGCGGGGAATCAGAGCTGGGGAATCAGAGGCGGGGAATCAGAGTTGGGGAATCAGAGTCAGGGAATCAGATATGGGGAAACAGAGGTGGGGAATCAGAGGCGGGGATACAGAGGCGGGGAATCAGATATGGGGAATCAGAGGTGGGGAATCAGAGGTTGGGAATCAGAGGCAGGGAATCAGAGGCGGGGAAACAGAGGTTGGGAATCAGAGGCAGGGAATCAGAGGCGGGGAAACAAAGGCGGGGAATCAGATATGGGGAATCAGAGGTGGCGAATCAAAGGTGTTGAATCAGAGATGGGGAATCAGAGGCGGTGAATCAGAGGCAGGGAATCAAACACGGGGAATCAGAGGTGGGGAATCAGACCTGGGGAATCAGAGGCGGGGAATCAGAGTTGGGGAATCAGAGGCGAGGAATCAGAGGCAGGGAAACAGAGGCGGGGAATCAGATATGGGGAATCAGAGGTGGGGAATCAGAGGTTGGGAATCAGAGGCAGGGAATCAGAGGCGGGGAATCAGAGGCGGCGAATCAGATGCATGGAATCAGATGTGCGGAATCAGAGATGGGGAATCAGAGGCAGGGAATCAGAGGCGGGGAATCAGAGGCGTGGAATCAGAGGCCGGTATTCAGAGGCCGGGAATGAGAGGCCGGGAATCAGAGGCCGGGAATCAGAGGCCGGGAATCAGAGGTGGGATATCAGAGGCCGGGAATCAGAGATGGGGAATCAGAGGCGGGGAATCAGCGGTGGTGAATCAGACGCGGGGATTCAGAGGTTGTAAATCAGAGATGGGGAATCAGAGACGGGGAATCAGAGGCGGGGAAACAGAGGTGGGGAGTCAGAAGCCAGGAATCAGAGGCCGGGAATCAGAGATGGGGATTCAGAGGCGGGGAATGAGATATTGGGAATCAGAGGCGGGGAATCAGAGGCGGGGAAACAGAGGTGGGGAATCAGATTTGGGGAATCAGAGGTGGCGAATCAAAGGCGGTGAATCAGAGATGGGGAATCAGAGGCGGGGAATCAGAGGCAGGGAATCAAACACGGGGAATCAGAGGCGGGGAATCAGAGCTGGGGAATCAGAGGCGGGGAATCAGAGGTGGGGAATCAGAGGCCGGGAATCAGAGATGGGGAATCAGAGGCGGGGAATCAGCGGTGGTGAATCAGACGCGGGGATTCAGAGGTTGTAAATCAGAGATGGGGAATCAGAGGCGGGGAATCAGAGGCGGGGAAACAGAGGTGGGGAATCAGATATGGGGAATCAGAGGTGGGGAATAAGATGCGGAGAATCAGAGGCAGGGAATCAGATGCCGGGAATAAGAGGCCGGGAATCAGAGGTGGGGAATCAGAGTCCAGGAATCAGAGATGGGGATTCAGAGGCGGGGAATGAGATATTGGGAATCAGAGGCGGGGAATCAGAGGCGGGGAAACAAAGGCGGTGAATCAGAGATGGGGAATCAGAGGCGCGGAATCAGAGGCAGGGAATCAAACACGGGGAATCAGAGCTGGGGAATCAGAGTTGGGGCATCAGAGGTGGGGAATTAGATATGGGGAAACAGAGGTGGGGAATCAGAGGCGGGGAAACAGAGGCGGGGAATCAGATATGGGGAATCAGAGGTGGGGAATCAGAGGCAGGGAATCAGATGTGCGGAATCAGAGGTGGGGAATCAGAGGCGGGGAAACAGATGTGGGGAGTCAGATATGGGGAATCAGAGGTGGGGAATAAGAGGCGGAGAATCAGAGGCAGGGAATCAGATGCCGGGAATAAGAGGCCGGGAAACAGAGGTGGGGAATCAGAGTCCGGGAATCAGAGATGGGGATTCAGAGGCGGGGATTGAGATATTGGGAATCAGATATGGGGAATCAGAGGTGGCGAATCAAAGGCGGTGAATCAGAGATGGGGAATCAGAGGCGGGGAATCAGAGGCAGGGAATCAAACACGGGGAATCAGAGCTGGGGAATCAAAGTCGGGGAATCAGAGTTGGGGCATCAGAGGTGGGGAATTAGATATGGGGAAACAGAGGTGGGGAATCAGAGGCGGGGAAACAGAGGCGGGGAATCAGATATGGGGAATCATCAGAGGTGGGGAATCAGAGGCAGGGAATCAGATGTGCGGAATCAGAGATGGGGAATCAGAGGCAGGGAATCAGAATCAGAAGCGGGGAATCAGAGGCCGGGAATCAGAGGCCGGGAATCAGATGCCGGGAATAAGAGGCCGGGAAGCAGTGGTGGGGAATCAGAGTCCGGGAATCAGAGATGGGGATTCAGAGGCGGGGAATCAGAGGCGGGGAAACAGAGGTGGGGAATCAGATATGGGGAATCAGATATGGGGAATCAAAGGCGGTGAATCAGAGATGGGGAATCAGAGGCGGGGAATCAGAGGCGGGGAATCAGAGCTGGGGAATCAGAGGCGGGGAATCAGAGTTGGGGAATCAGAGGCGGGGAATCAGATATGTGGAAACAGAGGTGGGGAATCAGAGGCGGGGAAACAGAGGCGGGGAATCACATATGGGAATCAGAGGTGGCGAATCAAAGGCGGTGAATCAGAGATGGGGAATCAGAGGCGGGGAATCAGAGGCAGCGAATCAAACACGGGGAATCAGAGGCGGGGAATCAGAGCTGGGGAATCAGAGGCGGGGAATCAGAGTTGGGGAATCAGAGGCGGGGAATCAGAGGCGGGGAAACGGAGGCGGTGAATCAGATATGGGGAATCAGAGGTGGGGAATCAGAGGTTGGGAATCAGAGGCAGGGAATCAGAGGCGGGGAATCAGAGTCCGGGAATCAGAGATGGGGATTCAGAGGCGGGGAATGAGATATGGTGAATCAGAGGCGGGGAATCAGAGGCGGGGAAACAGAGGTGGGGAATCAGATATGGGGAATCAGATATGGGGAATCAAAGGCGGTGAATCAGAGATGGGGAATCAGAGGCGGGGAATCAGAGGCGGGGAATCAGAGCTGGGGAATCAGTGGCGGGGAATCAGAGTTGGGGAATCAGAGGAGGGGAATCAGATATGGGGAAACAGAGGTGGGGAATCAGAGGCGGGGAAACAGAGGCGGGGAATCACATATGGGGAATCAGAGGTGGGGAATCAGAGTCCAGGAATCAGAGATGGGGATTCAGAGGCGGGGAATGAGATATGGGGAATCAGATGCGGGGAATCAGAGGCGGGGAAACAGAGGTGGGGAATCAGATATGGGGAATCTGATATGGGGAATCAAAGGCGGTGAATCAGAGATGGGGAATCAGAGGCGGGGAATCAGAGGCGGGGTATCAGAGCTGGGGAATCAGAGGCGGGGAATCAGAGTTGGGGAATCAGAGGCGGGGAATCAGATATGGGGAAACAGAGGTGGGGAATCAGAGGTGGGGAAACAGAGGCGGGGAATCAGATATGGGGAATCAGAGGTGGGGAATCAGAGGTTGGGAATCAGAGGCAGGGAATCAGAGGCGGGGAAACAGAGGCGGGGAATCAGATATGGGGAATCAGAGGTGGCGAATCAAAGGCGGTGAATCAGAGATGGGGAATCAGAAGCGGGGAATCAGAGGCAGGGCATCAAACACTGGGAATCAGAGGCGGGGAATCAGAGCTGGGGAATCAGAGGCGGGGAATCAGAGTTGGGGAATCAGAGGCGGGGAATCAGAGGTGGGGAAACAGAGGCGGGGAATCAGATATGGGGAATCAGAGGTCGGGAATCAGAGGTTGGGAATCAGAGGCAGGGAATCAGAGGCGGGGAATCAGAGGCGGGGAATCATAGGCAGGGAATCAGATGTGCGGAATCAGAGATGGGGAATCAAAGGCTGGGAATCAGAGTTGGGGCATCAGAGGTGGGGAATTAGATATGGGGAAACAGAGGCGGGGAATCAGAGGCGGGGAAACAGAGGCGGGGAATCAGATATGGGGAATCAGAGGTGGGGAATCAGAGGCAGGGAATCAGATGTGCGGAATCAGAGATGGGGAATCAGAGGCAGGGAATAAGTATCAGAAGCTGGGAATTAGAGGCCGGGAATCAGAGGCCGGGAATCAGATGCCGGGAATAAGAGGCCGGCAATCAGCGGTGGGGAATCAGAGTCCGGGAATCAGAGATGGGGATTCAGAGGCGGGGAATGAGATATGGGGAATCAGAGGCGGGGAATCAGAGGCGGGGAGACAGAGGTGGGGAATCAGATATAGGGAATCAGAGGTGGCGAATCAAAGGCGGTGAATCAGAGATGGGGAATCAGAGGCGGGGAATCAGAGGCGGGGAATCAGAGGTGGGGAATCAGAGGTTGGGAATCAGAGGCAGGGAATCAGAGGCGGGGAATCAGAGGCGGGGAATCAGAGGCATGGAATCAGATGTGCGGAATCAGAGATGTGGAATCAGAGGCAGGGAATCAGAGGCGGGGAATCAGAGGCGTGGAATCAGAGGCCGGGAATCAGAGGCCGGGAATGAGAGGCCGGGAATCAGAGGCCGGGAATCAGAGGCCGGGAATCAGAGGTGGGGAATCAGAGGCCGGGAATCAGAGATGGGGAATCAGAGGCGGGGAATCAGCGGTGGTGAATCAGACGCGGGGATTCAGAGGTTGTAAATCAGAGATGGGGAATCAGAGGCGGGGAATCAGAGGCGGGGAAACAGAGGTGGGGAATCAGATATGGGGAATCAGAGGTGGGGAATAAGATGCGGAGAATCAGAGGCAGGGAATCAGATGCCGGGAATAAGAGGCCGGGAATCAGAGGTGGGGAATCAGAGTCCAGGAATCAGAGATGGGGATTCAGAGGCGGGGAATGAGATATTGGGAATCAGAGGCGGGGAATCAGAGGCGGGGAAACAAAGGCGGTGAATCAGAGATGGGGAATCAGAGGCGCGGAATCAGAGGCAGGGAATCAAACACGGGGAATCAGAGCTGGGGAATCAGAGGTGGGGAATTAGATATGGGGAAACAGAGGTGGGGAATCAGAGGCGGGGAAACAGAGGCGGGGAATCAGATATGGGGAATCAGAGGTGGGTAATCAGAGGCAGGGAATCAGATGTGCGGAATCAGAGGTGGGGAATCAGAGGCGGGGAAACAGAGGTGGGGAGTCAGATATGGGGAATCAGAGATGGGGATTCAGAGGCGGGGATTGAGATATTGGGAATCAGATATGGGGAATCAGAGGTGGCGAATCAAAGGCGGTGAATCAGAGATGGGGAATTAGAGGCGGGGAATCAGAGGCAGGGAATCAAACACGGGGAATCAGAGCTGGGGAATCAGAGTCGGGGAATCAGAGTTGGGGCATCAGAGGTGGGGAATTAGATATGGGGAAACAGAGGTGGGGAATCAGAGGCGGGGAAACAGAGGCGGGGAATCAGATTTGGGGAATCAGAGGTTGGGAATCAGAGGCAGGGAATCAGATGTGCGGAATCAGAGATGGGGAATCAGAGGCAGGGAATCAGAATCAGAAGCGGGGAATCAGAGGCCGGGAATCAGAGGCCGGGAATCAGATGCCGGGAATAAGAGGCCGGGAAGCAGAGGTGGGGAATCAGAGTCCGGGAATCAGAGATGGGGATTCAGAGGCGGGGAATGAGATATGGGGAATCAGAGGCGGGGAATCAGAGGCGGGGAAACAGAGGTGGGGAATCAGATATGGGGAATCAGATATGGGGAATCAAAGGCGGTGAATCAGAGATGGGGAATCAGAGGCGGGGAATCAGAGGCGGGGAATCAGAGCTGGGGAATCAGAGGCGGGGAATCAGAGTTGGGGAATCAGAGGCGGGGAATCAGATATGTGGAAACAGAGGTGGGGAATCAGAGGCGGGGAAACAGAGGCGGGGAATCAGATATGGGGAATCAGAGGTGGCGAATCACAGGCGGTGAATCAGAGATGGGGAATCAGAGGCGGGGAATCAGAGGCAGGGAATCAAACACGGGGAATCAGAGGCGGGGAATCAGAGCTGGGGAATCAGAGGCGGGGAATCAGAGTTGGGGAATCAGAGGCGGGGAATCAGAGTTGGGGCATCAGAGGTGGGGAATTAGATATGGGGAAACAGAGGTGGGGAGTCAGAAGCCAGGAATCAGAGGCCGGGAATCAGAGATGGGGATTCAGAGGCGGGGAATGAGATATGGGGAATCAGAGGCGGGGAATCGGAGGCGGGGAAACAGAGGTGGGGAATCAGAGGTGGGGAATTAGGGGTGGGGAATCAGTGGCAGGGAATCAGAGGCGGGGAATAAGAGGCGGGGAATCAGAGGCGGGGAAACAGAGGTGGGGAATCAGCTTTGGGAAATCAGAGGTGGCGAATCAAAGGCGGTAAATCAGAGATGGGGAATCAGAGGCGGGGAATCAGAGCTGGGGAATCAGAGGCGGGGAATCAGAGTTGGGGAATCAGAGTCGGGGAATCAGATATGGGGAAACAGAGGTGGGGATTCAGACGCGGGGATTCAGAGGTTGTAAATCAGAGATGGGGAATCAGAGATGGGGAATCAGAGGCGGGGAAACAGAGGTGGGGAGTCAGAAGCCAGGAATCAGAGGCCGTGAATCAGAGATGGGGATTCAGAGGCGGGGAATGAGATATTGGGAATCAGAGGCGGGGAATCAGAGGCGGGGAAACAGAGGTGGGGAATCAGATTTGGGGAATCAGAGGTGGCGAATCAAAGGCGGTGAATCAGAGATGGGGAATCAGAGGCGGGGAATCAGAGGCAGGGAATCAAACACGGGGAATCAGAGGCGGGGAATCAGAGCTGGGGAATCAGAGGCGGGGAATCAGAGGTGGGGAATCAGAGGCCGGGAATCAGAGATGGGGAATCAGAGGCGGGGAATCAGCGGTGGTGAATCAGACGCGGGGATTCAGAGGTTGTAAATCAGAGATGGGGAATCAGAGGCGGGGAATCAGAGGCGGGGAAACAGAGGTGGGGAATCAGATATGGGGAATCAGAGGTGGGGAATAAGATGCGGAGAATCAGAGGCAGGGAATCAGATGCCAGGAATAAGAGGCCGGGAATCAGAGGTGGGGAATCAGAGTCCAGGAATCAGAGATGGGGATTCAGAGGCGGGGAATGAGATATTGGGAATCAGAGGCGGGGAATCAGAGGCGGGGAAACAAAGGCGGTGAATCAGAGATGGGGAATCAGAGGCGCGGAATCAGAGGCAGGGAATCAAACACGGGGAATCAGAGCTGGGGAATCAGAGTTGGGGCATCAGAGGTGGGGAATTAGATATGGGGAAACAGAGGTGGGGAATCAGAGGCGGGGAAACAGAGGCGGGGAATCAGATATGGGGAATCAGAGGTGGGGAATCAGAGGCAGGGAATCAGATGTGCGGAATCAGAGGTGGGGAATCAGAGGCGGGGAAACAGATGTGGGGAGTCAGATATGGGGAATCAGAGGTGGGGAATAAGATGCGGAGAATCAGAGGCAGGGAATCAGATGCCGGGAATAAGAGGCCGGGAATCAGAGGCCGGGAATGAGAGGCCGGGAATCAGAGGCCGGGAATCAGAGGCCGGGAATCAGAGGTGGGGAATCAGAGGCCGGGAATCAGAGATGGGGAATCAGAGGCGGGGAATCAGCGGTGGTGAATCAGACGCGGGGATTCAGAGGTTGTAAATCAGAGATGGGGAATCAGAGGCGGGGAATCAGAGGCGGGGAAACAGAGGTGGGGAATCAGATATGGGGAATCAGAGGTGGGGAATAAGATGCGGAGAATCAGAGGCAGGGAATCAGATGCCGGGAATAAGAGGCCGGGAATCAGAGGTGGGGAATCAGAGTCCAGGAATCAGAGATGGGGATTCAGAGGCGGGGAATGAGATATTGGGAATCAGAGGCGGGGAATCAGAGGCGGGGAAACAAAGGCGGTGAATCAGAGATGGGGAATCAGAGGCGCGGAATCAGAGGCAGGGAATCAAACACGGGGAATCAGAGCTGGGGAATCAGAGTCGGGGAATCAGAGTTGGGGCATCAGAGGTGGGGAATTAGATATGGGGAAACAGAGGTGGGGAATCAGAGGCGGGGAAACAGAGGCGTGGAATCAGATATGGGGAATCAGAGGTGGGGAATCAGAGGCCGGGAATCAGATGCCGGGAATAAGAGGCCGGGAAGCAGAGGTGGGGAATCAGAGTCCGGGAATCAGAGATGGGGATTCAGAGGCGGGGAATGAGATATGGGGAATCAGAGGCGGGGAATCAGAGGCGGGGAAACAGAGGTGGGGAATCAGATATGGGGAATCAGATATGGGGAATCAAAGGCGGTGAATCAGAGATGGGGAATCAGAGGCGGGGAATCAGAGGCGGGGAATCAGAGCTGGGGAATCAGAGGCGGGGAATCAGAGTTGGGGAATCAGAGGCGGGGAATCAGATATGTGGAAACAGAGGTGGGGAATCAGAGGCGGGGAAACAGAGGCGGGGAATCAGATATGGGGAATCAGAGGTGGCGAATCACAGGCGGTGAATCAGAGATGGGGAATCAGAGGCGGGGAATCAGAGGCAGGGAATCAGAGGCGGGGAATCAGCGGTGGTGAATCAGACGCGGGGATTCAGAGGTTGTAAATCAGAGATGGGGAATCAGAGGCGGGGAATCAGAGGCGGGGAAACAGAGGTGGGGAATCAGATATGGGGAATCAGAGGTGGGGAATAAGATGCGGAGAATCAGAGGCAGGGAATCAGATGCCAGGAATAAGAGGCCGGGAATCAGAGGTGGGGAATCAGAGTCCAGGAATCAGAGATGGGGATTCAGAGGCGGGGAATGAGATATTGGGAATCAGAGGCGGGGAATCAGAGGCGGGGAAACAAAGGCGGTGAATCAGAGATGGGGAATCAGAGGCGCGGAATCAGAGGCAGGGAATCAAACACGGGGAATCAGAGCTGGGGAATCAGAGTTGGGGCATCAGAGGTGGGGAATTAGATATGGGGAAACAGAGGTGGGGAATCAGAGGCGGGGAAACAGAGGCGGGGAATCAGATATGGGGAATCAGAGGTGGGGAATCAGAGGCAGGGAATCAGATGTGCGGAATCAGAGGTGGGGAATCAGAGGCGGGGAAACAGATGTGGGGAGTCAGATATGGGGAATCAGAGG
The DNA here is from genome assembly GCF_036971445.1 of Narcine bancroftii. Classification (NCBI taxonomy): domain Eukaryota; kingdom Metazoa; phylum Chordata; class Chondrichthyes; order Torpediniformes; family Narcinidae; genus Narcine; species Narcine bancroftii. Next base: position 59,853,119 of record NC_091474.1, read on the forward strand.
TGGGGAATAAGATGCGGAGAATCAGAGGCAGGGAATCAGATGCCGGGAATAAGAGGCCGGGAATCAGAGGCCGGGAATGAGAGGCCGGGAATCAGAGGCCGGGAATCAGAGGCCGGGAATCAGAGGTGGGGAATCAGAGGCCGGGAATCAGAGATGGGGAATCAGAGGCGGGGAATCAGCGGTGGTGAATCAGACGCGGGGATTCAGAGGTTGTAAATCAGAGATGGGGAATCAGAGGCGGGGAATCAGAGGCGGGGAAACAGAGGTGGGGAATCAGATATGGGGAATCAGAGGTGGGGAATAAGATGCGGAGAATCAGAGGCAGGGAATCAGATGCCGGGAATAAGAGGCCGGGAATCAGAGGTGGGGAATCAGAGTCCAGGAATCAGAGATGGGGATTCAGAGGCGGGGAATGAGATATTGGGAATCAGAGGCGGGGAATCAGAGGCGGGGAAACAAAGGCGGTGAATCAGAGATGGGGAATCAGAGGCGCGGAATCAGAGGCAGGGAATCAAACACGGGGAATCAGAGCTGGGGAATCAGAGTCGGGGAATCAGAGTTGGGGCATCAGAGGTGGGGAATTAGATATGGGGAAACAGAGGTGGGGAATCAGAGGCGGGGAAACAGAGGCGTGGAATCAGATATGGGGAATCAGAGGTGGGGAATCAGAGGCCGGGAATCAGATGCCGGGAATAAGAGGCCGGGAAGCAGAGGTGGGGAATCAGAGTCCGGGAATCAGAGATGGGGATTCAGAGGCGGGGAATGAGATATGGGGAATCAGAGGCGGGGAATCAGAGGCGGGGAAACAGAGGTGGGGAATCAGATATGGGGAATCAGATATGGGGAATCAAAGGCGGTGAATCAGAGATGGGGAATCAGAGGCGGGGAATCAGAGGCGGGGAATCAGAGCTGGGGAATCAGAGGCGGGGAATCAGAGTTGGGGAATCAGAGGCGGGGAATCAGATATGTGGAAACAGAGGTGGGGAATCAGAGGCGGGGAAACAGAGGCGGGGAATCAGATATGGGGAATCAGAGGTGGCGAATCACAGGCGGTGAATCAGAGATGGGGAATCAGAGGCGGGGAATCAGAGGCAGGGAATCAAACACGGGGAATCAGAGGCGGGGAATCAGAGCTGGGGAATCAGAGGCGGGGAATCAGAGTTGGGGAATCAGAGGCGGGGAATCAGAGTTGGGGCATCAGAGGTGGGTAATTAGATATGGGGAAACAGAGGTGGGGAGTCAGAAGCCAGGAATCAGAGGCCGGGAATCAGAGATGGGGATTCAGAGGCGGGGAATGAGATATGGGGAATCAGAGGCGGGGAATCGGAGGCGGGGAAACAGAGGTGGGGAATCAGAGGTGGGGAATTAGGGGTGGGGAATCAGTGGCAGGGAATCAGAGGCGGGGAATAAGAGGCGGGGAATCAGAGGCGGGGAAACAGAGGTGGGGAATCAGCTTTGGGAAATCAGAGGTGGCGAATCAAAGGCGGTAAATCAGAGATGGGGAATCAGAGGCGGGGAATCAGAGCTGGGGAATCAGAGGCGGGGAATCAGAGTTGGGGAATCAGAGTCGGGGAATCAGATATGGGGAAACAGAGGTGGGGATTCAGATGCGGGGATTCAGAGGTTGTAAATCAGAGATGGGGAATCAGAGATGGGGAATCAGAGGCGGGGAAACAGAGGTGGGGAGTCAGAAGCCAGGAATCAGAGGCCGGGAATCAGAGATGGGGATTCAGAGGCGGGGAATGAGATATTGGGAATCAGAGGCGGGGAATCAGAGGCGGGGAAACAGAGGTGGGGAATCAGATTTGGGGAATCAGAGGTGGCGAATCAAAGGCGGTGAATCAGAGATGGGGAATCAGAGGCGGGGAATCAGAGGCAGGGAATCAAACACGGGGAATCAGAGGCGGGGAATCAGAGCTGGGGAATCAGAGGCGGGGAATCAGAGGTGGGGAATCAGAGGCCGGGAATCAGAGATGGGGAATCAGAGGCGGGGAATCAGCGGTGGTGAATCAGACGCGGGGATTCAGAGGTTGTAAATCAGAGATGGGGAATCAGAGGCGGGGAATCAGAGGCGGGGAAACAGAGGTGGGGAATCAGATATGGGGAATCAGAGGTGGGGAATAAGATGCGGAGAATCAGAGGCAGGGAATCAGATGCCAGGAATAAGAGGCCGGGAATCAGAGGTGGGGAATCAGAGTCCAGGAATCAGAGATGGGGATTCAGAGGCGGGGAATGAGATATTGGGAATCAGAGGCGGGGAATCAGAGGCGGGGAAACAAAGGCGGTGAATCAGAGATGGGGAATCAGAGGCGCGGAATCAGAGGCAGGGAATCAAACACGGGGAATCAGAGCTGGGGAATCAGAGTTGGGGCATCAGAGGTGGGGAATTAGATATGGGGAAACAGAGGTGGGGAATCAGAGGCGGGGAAACAGAGGCGGGGAATCAGATATGGGGAATCAGAGGTGGGGAATCAGAGGCAGGGAATCAGATGTGCGGAATCAGAGGTGGGGAATCAGAGGCGGGGAAACAGATGTGGGGAGTCAGATATGGGGAATCAGAGGTGGGGAATAAGATGCGGAGAATCAGAGGCAGGGAATCAGATGCCGGGAATAAGAGGCCGGGAATCAGAGGCCGGGAATGAGAGGCCGGGAATCAGAGGCCGGGAATCAGAGGCCGGGAATCAGAGGTGGGGAATCAGAGGCCGGGAATCAGAGATGGGGAATCAGAGGCGGGGAATCAGCGGTGGTGAATCAGACGCGGGGATTCAGAGGTTGTAAATCAGAGATGGGGAATCAGAGGCGGGGAATCAGAGGCGGGGAAACAGAGGTGGGGAATCAGATATGGGGAATCAGAGGTGGGGAATAAGATGCGGAGAATCAGAGGCAGGGAATCAGATGCCGGGAATAAGAGGCCGGGAATCAGAGGTGGGGAATCAGAGTCCAGGAATCAGAGATGGGGATTCAGAGGCGGGGAATGAGATATTGGGAATCAGAGGCGGGGAATCAGAGGCGGGGAAACAAAGGCGGTGAATCAGAGATGGGGAATCAGAGGCGCGGAATCAGAGGCAGGGAATCAAACACGGGGAATCAGAGCTGGGGAATCAGAGTCGGGGAATCAGAGTTGGGGCATCAGAGGTGGGGAATTAGATATGGGGAAACAGAGGTGGGGAATCAGAGGCGGGGAAACAGAGGCGTGGAATCAGATATGGGGAATCAGAGGTGGGGAATCAGAGGCAGGGAATCAGATGTGCGGAATCAGAGGTGGGGAATCAGAGGCGGGGAAACAGAGGTGGGGAGTCAGATATGGGGAATCAGAGGTGGGGAATAAGAGGCGGAGAATCAGAGGCAGGGAATCAGATGCCGGGAATAAGAGGCCGGGAAACAGAGGTGGGGAATCAGAGTCCGGGAATCAGAGATGGGGATTCAGAGGCGGGGATTGAGATATTGGGAATCAGATATGGGGAATCAGAGGTGGCGAATCAAAGGCGGTGAATCAGAGATGGGGAATTAGAGGCGGGGAATCAGAGGCAGGGAATCAAACACGGGGAATCAGAGCTGGGGAATCAGAGTCGGGGAATGAGATATTGGGAATCAGAGGCGGGGAATCAGAGGCGGGGAAACAGAGGTGGGGAATCAGATTTGGGGAATCAGAGGTGGCGAATCAAAGGCGGTGAATCAGAGATGGGGAATCAGAGGCGGGGAATCAGAGGCAGGGAATCAAACAGGGGGAATCAGAGGCGGGGAATCAGAGCTGGGGAATCAGAGGCGGGGAATCAGAGGTGGGGAATCAGAGGCCGGGAATCAGAGATGGGGAATCAGAGGCGGGGAATCAGCGGTGGTGAATCAGACGCGGGGATTCAGAGGTTGTAAATCAGAGATGGGGATTCAGAGGCGGGGAATGAGATATTGGGAATCAGAGGCGGGGAATCAGAGGCGGGGAAACAAAGGCGGTGAATCAGAGATGGGGAATCAGAGGCGCGGAATCAGAGGCAGGGAATCAAACACGGGGAATCAGAGCTGGGGAATCAGAGTTGGGGCATCAGAGGTGGGGAATTAGATATGGGGAAACAGAGGTGGGGAATCAGAGGCGGGGAAACAGAGGCGGGGAATCAGATATGGGGAATCAGAGGTGGGGAATCAGAGGCAGGGAATCAGATGTGCGGAATCAGAGGTGGGGAATCAGAGGCGGGGAAACAGATGTGGGGAGTCAGATATGGGGAATCAGAGGTGGGGAATAAGATGCGGAGAATCAGAGGCAGGGAATCAGATGCCGGGAATAAGAGGCCGGGAATCAGAGGCCGGGAATGAGAGGCCGGGAATCAGAGGCCGGGAATCAGAGGCCGGGAATCAGAGGTGGGGAATCAGAGGCCGGGAATCAGAGATGGGGAATCAGAGGCGGGGAATCAGCGGTGGTGAATCAGACGCGGGGATTCAGAGGTTGTAAATCAGAGATGGGGAATCAGAGGCGGGGAATCAGAGGCGGGGAAACAGAGGTGGGGAATCAGATATGGGGAATCAGAGGTGGGGAATAAGATGCGGAGAATCAGAGGCAGGGAATCAGATGCCGGGAATAAGAGGCCGGGAATCAGAGGTGGGGAATCAGAGTCCAGGAATCAGAGATGGGGATTCAGAGGCGGGGAATGAGATATTGGGAATCAGAGGCGGGGAATCAGAGGCGGGGAAACAAAGGCGGTGAATCAGAGATGGGGAATCAGAGGCGCGGAATCAGAGGCAGGGAATCAAACACGGGGAATCAGAGCTGGGGAATCAGAGTCGGGGAATCAGAGTTGGGGCATCAGAGGTGGGGAATTAGATATGGGGAAACAGAGGTGGGGAATCAGAGGCGGGGAAACAGAGGCGTGGAATCAGATATGGGGAATCAGAGGTGGGGAATCAGAGGCAGGGAATCAGATGTGCGGAATCAGAGGTGGGGAATCAGAGGCGGGGAAACAGAGGTGGGGAGTCAGATATGGGGAATCAGAGGTGGGGAATAAGAGGCGGAGAATCAGAGGCAGGGAATCAGATGCCGGGAATAAGAGGCCGGGAAACAGAGGTGGGGAATCAGAGTCCGGGAATCAGAGATGGGGATTCAGAGGCGGGGATTGAGATATTGGGAATCAGATATGGGGAATCAGAGGTGGCGAATCAAAGGCGGTGAATCAGAGATGGGGAATTAGAGGCGGGGAATCAGAGGCAGGGAATCAAACACGGGGAATCAGAGCTGGGGAATCAGAGTCGGGGAATGAGATATTGGGAATCAGAGGCGGGGAATCAGAGGCGGGGAAACAGAGGTGGGGAATCAGATTTGGGGAATCAGAGGTGGCGAATCAAAGGCGGTGAATCAGAGATGGGGAATCAGAGGCGGGGAATCAGAGGCAGGGAATCAAACAGGGGGAATCAGAGGCGGGGAATCAGAGCTGGGGAATCAGAGGCGGGGAATCAGAGGTGGGGAATCAGAGGCCGGGAATCAGAGATGGGGAATCAGAGGCGGGGAATCAGCGGTGGTGAATCAGACGCGGGGATTCAGAGGTTGTAAATCAGAGATGGGGAATCAGAGGCGGGGAATCAGAGGCGGGGAAACAGAGGTGGGGAATCAGATATGGGGAATCAGAGGTGGGGAATAAGATGCGGAGAATCAGAGGCAGGGAATCAGATGCCAGGAATAAGAGGCCGGGAATCAGAGGTGGGGAATCAGAGTCCAGGAATCAGAGATGGGGATTCAGAGGCGGGGAATGAGATATTGGGAATCAGAGGCGGGGAATCAGAGGCGGGGAAACAAAGGCGGTGAATCAGAGATGGGGAATCAGAGGCGCGGAATCAGAGGCAGGGAATCAAACACGGGGAATCAGAGCTGGGGAATCAGAGTTGGGGCATCAGAGGTGGGGAATTAGATATGGGGAAACAGAGGTGGGGAATCAGAGGCGGGGAAACAGAGGCGGGGAATCAGATATGGGGAATCAGAGGTGGGGAATCAGAGGCAGGGAATCAGATGTGCGGAATCAGAGGTGGGGAATCAGAGGCGGGGAAACAGATGTGGGGAGTCAGATATGGGGAATCAGAGGTGGGGAATAAGATGCGGAGAATCAGAGGCAGGGAATCAGATGCCGGGAATAAGAGGCCGGGAATCAGAGGCCGGGAATGAGAGGCCGGGAATCAGAGGCCGGGAATCAGAGGCCGGGAATCAGAGGTGGGGAATCAGAGGCCGGGAATCAGAGATGGGGAATCAGAGGCGGGGAATCAGCGGTGGTGAATCAGACGCGGGGATTCAGAGGTTGTAAATCAGAGATGGGGAATCAGAGGCGGGGAATCAGAGGCGGGGAAACAGAGGTGGGGAATCAGATATGGGGAATCAGAGGTGGGGAATAAGATGCGGAGAATCAGAGGCAGGGAATCAGATGCCGGGAATAAGAGGCCGGGAATCAGAGGTGGGGAATCAGAGTCCAGGAATCAGAGATGGGGATTCAGAGGCGGGGAATGAGATATTGGGAATCAGAGGCGGGGAATCAGAGGCGGGGAAACAAAGGCGGTGAATCAGAGATGGGGAATCAGAGGCGCGGAATCAGAGGCAGGGAATCAAACACGGGGAATCAGAGCTGGGGAATCAGAGTCGGGGAATCAGAGTTGGGGCATCAGAGGTGGGGAATTAGATATGGGGAAACAGAGGTGGGGAATCAGAGGCGGGGAAACAGAGGCGTGGAATCAGATATGGGGAATCAGAGGTGGGGAATCAGAGGCAGGGAATCAGATGTGCGGAATCAGAGGTGGGGAATCAGAGGCGGGGAAACAGAGGTGGGGAGTCAGATATGGGGAATCAGAGGTGGGGAATAAGAGGCGGAGAATCAGAGGCAGGGAATCAGATGCCGGGAATAAGAGGCCGGGAAACAGAGGTGGGGAATCAGAGTCCGGGAATCAGAGATGGGGATTCAGAGGCGGGGATTGAGATATTGGGAATCAGATATGGGGAATCAGAGGTGGCGAATCAAAGGCGGTGAATCAGAGATGGGGAATTAGAGGCGGGGAATCAGAGGCAGGGAATCAAACACGGGGAATCAGAGCTGGGGAATCAGAGTCGGGGAATCAGAGTTGGGGCATCAGAGGTGGGGAATTAGATATGGGGAAACAGAGGTGGGGAATCAGAGGCGGGGAAACAGAGGCGGGGAATCAGATTTGGGGAATCAGAGGTTGGGAATCAGAGGCAGGGAATCAGATGTGCGGAATCAGAGATGGGGAATCAGAGGCAGGGAATCAGAATCAGAAGCGGGGAATCAGAGGCCGGGAATCAGAGGCCGGGAATCAGATGCCGGGAATAAGAGGCCGGGAAGCAGAGGTGGGGAATCAGAGTCCGGGAATCAGAGATGGGGATTCAGAGGCGGGGAATGAGATATGGGGAATCAGAGGCGGGGAATCAGAGGCGGGGAAACAGAGGTGGGGAATCAGATATGGGGAATCAGATATGGGGAATCAAAGGCGGTGAATCAGAGATGGGGAATCAGAGGCGGGGAATCAGAGGCGGGGAATCAGAGCTGGGGAATCAGAGGCGGGGAATCAGAGTTGGGGAATCAGAGGCGGGGAATCAGATATGTGGAAACAGAGGTGGGGAATCAGAGGCGGGGAAACAGAGGCGGGGAATCAGATATGGGGAATCAGAGGTGGCGAATCACAGGCGGTGAATCAGAGATGGGGAATCAGAGGCGGGGAATCAGAGGCAGGGAATCAAACACGGGGAATCAGAGGCGGGGAATCAGAGCTGGGGAATCAGAGGCGGGGAATCAGAGTTGGGGAATCAGAGGCGGGGAATCAGAGTTGGGGCATCAGAGGTGGGGAATTAGATATGGGGAAACAGAGGTGGGGAGTCAGAAGCCAGGAATCAGAGGCCGGGAATCAGAGATGGGGATTCAGAGGCGGGGAATGAGATATGGGGAATCAGAGGCGGGGAATCAGAGGCGGGGAAACAGAGGTGGGGAATCAGAGGTGGGGAATTAGGGGTGGGGAATCAGTGGCAGGGAATCAGAGGCGGGGAATCAGAGGCGGGGAATCAGAGGCGGGGAAACAGAGGTGGGGAATCAGATATGGGAAATCAGAGGTGGCGAATCAAAGGCGGTAAATCAGAGATGGGGAATCAGAGGCGGGGAATCAGAGCTGGGGAATCAGAGGCGGGGAATCAGAGTTGGGGAATCAGAGTCGGGGAATCAGATATGGGGAAACAGAGGTGGGGATTCAGACGCGGGGATTCAGAGGTTGTAAATCAGAGATGGGGAATCAGAGACGGGGAATCAGAGGCGGGGAAACAGAGGTGGGGAGTCAGAAGCCAGGAATCAGAGGCCGGGAATCAGAGATGGGGATTCAGAGGCGGGGAATGAGATATTGGGAATCAGAGGCGGGGAATCAGAGGCGGGGAAACAGAGGTGGGGAATCAGATTTGGGGAATCAGAGGTGGCGAATCAAAGGCGGTGAATCAGAGATGGGGAATCAGAGGCGGGGAATCAGAGGCAGGGAATCAAACACGGGGAATCAGAGGCGGGGAATCAGAGCTGGGGAATCAGAGGCGGGGAATCAGAGGTGGGGAATCAGAGGCCGGGAATCAGAGATGGGGAATCAGAGGCGGGGAATCAGCGGTGGTGAATCAGACGCGGGGATTCAGAGGTTGTAAATCAGAGATGGGGAATCAGAGGCGGGGAATCAGATGCGGGGAAACAGAGGTGGGGAATCAGATATGGGGAATCAGAGGTGGGGAATAAGATGCGGAGAATCAGAGGCAGGGAATCAGATGCCGGGAATAAGAGGCCGGGAATCAGAGGTGGGGAATCAGAGTCCAGGAATCAGAGATGGGGATTCAGAGGCGGGGAATGAGATATTGGGAATCAGAGGCGGGGAATCAGAGGCGGGGAAACAAAGGCGGTGAATCAGAGATGGGGAATCAGAGGCGCGGAATCAGAGGCAGGGAATCAAACACGGGGAATCAGAGCTGGGGAATCAGAGTTGGGGCATCAGAGGTGGGGAATTAGATATGGGGAAACAGAGGTGGGGAATCAGAGGCGGGGAAACAGAGGCGGGGAATCAGAGATGGGGAATCAGAGGTGGGGAATCAGAGGCAGGGAATCAGATGTGCGGAATCAGAGGTGGGGAATCAGAGGCGGGGAAACAGATGTGGGGAGTCAGATATGGGGAATCAGAGGTGGGGAATAAGAGGCGGAGAATCAGAGGCAGGGAATCAGATGCCGGGAATAAGAGGCCGGGAAACAGAGGTGGGGAATCAGAGTCCGGGAATCAGAGATGGGGATTCAGAGGCGGGGATTGAGATATTGGGAATCAGATATGGGGAATCAGAGGTGGCGAATCAAAGGCGGTGAATCAGAGATGGGGAATCAGAGGCGGGGAATCAGAGGCAGGGAATCAAACACGGGGAATCAGAGCTGGGGAATCAAAGTCGGGGAATCAGAGTTGGGGCATCAGAGGTGGGGAATTAGATATGGGGAAACAGAGGTGGGGAATCAGAGGCGGGGAAACAGAGGCGGGGAATCAGATATGGGGAATCATCAGAGGTGGGGAATCAGAGGCAGGGAATCAGATGTGCGGAATCAGAGATGGGGAATCAGAGGCAGGGAATCAGAATCAGAAGCGGGGAATCAGAGGCCGGGAATCAGAGGCCGGGAATCAGATGCCGGGAATAAGAGGCCGGGAAGCAGTGGTGGGGAATCAGAGTCCGGGAATCAGAGATGGGGATTCAGAGGCGGGGAATGAGATATGGGGAATCAGAGGCGGGGAATCAGAGGCGGGGAAACAGAGGTGGGGAATCAGATATGGGGAATCAGATATGGGGAATCAAAGGCGGTGAATCAGAGATGGGGAATCAGAGGCGGGGAATCAGAGGCGGGGAATCAGAGCTGGGGAATCAGAGGCGGGGAATCAGAGTTGGGGAATCAGAGGCGGGGAATCAGATATGTGGAAACAGAGGTGGGGAATCAGAGGCGGGGAAACAGAGGCGGGGAATCACATATGGGGAATCAGTGGTGGCGAATCAAAGGCGGTGAATCAGAGATGGGGAATCAGAGGCGGGGAATCAGAGGCGGGGAATCAGAGCTGAGGAATCAGAGGCGGGGAATCAGAGTTGGGGAATCAGAGGCGGGGAATCAGAGGCGGGGAAACAGAGGCGGTGAATCAGATATGGGGAATCAGAGGTGGGGAATCAGAGGTTGGGAATCAGAGGCAGGGAATCAGAGGCGGTGAATCAGAGTCCGGGAATCAGAGATGGGGATTCAGAGGCGGGGAATGAGATATGGTGAATCAGAGGCGGGGAATCAGAGGCGGGGAAACAGAGGTGGGGAATCAGATATGGGGAATCAGATATGGGGAATCAAAGGCGGTGAATCAGAGATGGGGAATCAGAGGCGGGGAATCAGAGGCGGGGAATCAGAGCTGGGGAATCAGTGGCGGGGAATCAGAGTTGGGGAATCAGAGGAGGGGAATCAGATATGGGGAAACAGAGGTGGGGAATCAGAGGCGGGGAAACAGAGGCGGGGAATCACATATGGGGAATCAGAGGTGGGGAATCAGAGTCCAGGAATCAGAGATGGGGATTCAGGGGCGGGGAATGAGATATGGGGAATCAGATGCGGGGAATCAGAGGCGGGGAAACAGAGGTGGGGAATCAGATATGGGGAATCTGATATGGGGAATCAAAGGCGGTGAATCAGAGATGGTGAATCAGAGGCGGGGAATCAGAGGCGGGGTATCAGAGCTGGGGAATCAGAGGCGGGGAATCAGAGTTGGGGAATCAGAGGCGGGGAATCAGATATGGGGAAACAGAGGTGGGGAATCAGAGGTGGGGAAACAGAGGCGGGGAATCAGATATGGGGAATCAGAGGTGGGGAATCAGAGGTTGGGAATCAGAGGCAGGGAATCAGAGGCGGGGAAACAGAGGCGGGGAATCAGATATGGGGAATCAGAGGTGGCGAATCAAAGGCGGTGAATCAGAGATGGGGAATCAGAAGCGGGGAATCAGAGGCAGGGCATCAAACACTGGGAATCAGAGGCGGGGAATCAGAGCTGGGGAATCAGAGGCGGGGAATCAGAGTTGGGGAATCAGAGGCGGGGAATCAGAGGTGGGGAAACAGAGGCGGGGAATCAGATATGGGGAATCAGAGGTCGGGAATCAGAGGTTGGGAATCAGAGGCAGGGAATCAGATGCGGGGAATCAGAGGCGGGGAATCATAGGCAGGGAATCAGATGTGCGGAATCAGAGATGGGGAATCAAAGGCTGGGAATCAGAGTTGGGGCATCAGAGGTGGGGAATTAGATATGGGGAAACAGAGGCGGGGAATCAGAGGCGGGGAAACAGATGCGGGGAATCAGATATGGGGAATCAGAGGTGGGGAATCAGATGCAGGGAATCAGAGCTGGGGAATCAGTGGCGGGGAATCAGAGTTGGGGAATCAGAGGAGGGGAATCAGATATGGGGAAACAGAGGTGGGGAATCAGAGGCGGGGAAACAGAGGCGGGGAATCACATATGGGGAATCAGAGGTGGGGAATCAGAGTCCAGGAATCAGAGATGGGGATTCAGAGGCGGGGAATGAGATATGGGGAATCAGATGCGGGGAATCAGAGGCGGGGAAACAGAGGTGGGGAATCAGATATGGGGAATCTGATATGGGGAATCAAAGGCGGTGAATCAGAGATGGTGAATCAGAGGCGGGGAATCAGAGGCGGGGTATCAGAGCTGGGGAATCAGAGGCGGGGAATCAGAGTTGGGGAATCAGAGGCGGGGAATCAGATATGGGGAAACAGAGGTGGGGAATCAGAGGTGGGGAAACAGAGGCGGGGAATCAGATATGGGGAATCAGAGGTGGGGAATCAGTGGTTGGGAATCAGAGGCAGGGAATCAGAGGCGGGGAAACAGAGGCGGGGAATCAGATATGGGGAATCAGAGGTGGCGAATCAAAGGCGGTGAATCAGAGATGGGGAATCAGAAGCGGGGAATCAGAGGCAGGGCATCAAACACTGGGAATCAGAGGCGGGGAATCAGAGCTGGGGAATCAGAGGCGGGGAATCAGAGTTGGGGAATCAGAGGCGGGGAATCAGAGGTGGGGAAACAGAGGCGGGGAATCAGATATGGGGAATCAGAGGTCGGGAATCAGAGGTTGGGAATCAGAGGCAGGGAATCAGATGCGGGGAATCAGAGGCGGGGAATCATAGGCAGGGAATCAGATGTGCGGAATCAGAGATGGGGAATCAAAGGCTGGGAATCAGAGTTGGGGCATCAGAGGTGGGGAATTAGATATGGGGAAACAGAGGCGGGGAATCAGAGGCTGGGAAACAGATGCGGGGAATCAGATATGGGGAATCAGAGGTGGGGAATCAGATGCAGGGAATCAGATGTGCGGAATCAGAGATGGGGAATCAGAGGCAGGGAATAAGTATCAGAAGCGGGGAATCAGAGGCCGGGAATCAGAGGCCGGGAATCAGATGCCGGGAATAAGAGGCCGGGAATCAGCGGTGGGGAATCAGAGTCCGGGAATCAGAGATGGGGATTCAGAGGCGGGGAATGAGATATGGGGAATCAGAGGCGGGGAATCAGAGGCGGGGAAACAGAGGTGGGGAATCAGATATAGGGAATCAGAGGTGGCGAATCAAAGGCGGTGAATCAGAGATGGGGAATCAGAGGTGGGGAATCAGAGGCGGGGAATCAGAGGTGGGGAATCAGAGGTTGGGAATAAGAGGCAGGGAATCAGAGGCGGGGAATCAGAGGCGGGGAATCAGAGGCATGGAATCAGATGTGCGGAATCAGAGATGTGGAATCAGAGGCAGGGAATCAGAGGCGGGGAATCAGAGGCGTGGAATCAGAGGCCGGGAATCAGAGGCCGGGAATGAGAGGCCGGGAATCAGAGGCCGGGAATCAGAGGCCGGGAATCAGAGGTGGGGAATCAGAGGCCGGGAATCAGAGATGGGGAATCAGAGGCGGGGAATCAGCGGTGGTGAATCAGACGCGGGGATTCAGAGGTTGTAAATCAGAGATGGGGAATCAGAGGCGGGGAATCAGAGGCGGGGAAACAGAGGTGGGGAATCAGATATGGGGAATCAGAGGTGGGGAATAAGATGCGGAGAATCAGAGGCAGGGAATCAGATGCCGGGAATAAGAGGCCGGGAATCAGAGGTGGGGAATCAGAGTCCAGGAATCAGAGATGGGGATTCAGAGGCGGGGAATGAGATATTGGGAATCAGAGGCGGGGAATCAGAGGCGGGGAAACAAAGGCGGTGAATCAGAGATGGGGAATCAGAGGCGCGGAATCAGAGGCAGGGAATCAAACACGGGGAATCAGAGCTGGGGAATCAGAGTTGGGGCACCAGAGGTGGGGAATTAGATATGGGGAAACAGAGGTGGGGAATCAGAGGCGGGGAAACAGAGGCGGGGAATCAGATATGGGGAATCAGAGGTGGGGAATCAGAGGCAGGGAATCAGATGTGCGGAATCAGAGGTGGGGAATCAGAGGCGGGGAAACAGAGGCGGGGAATCAGATATGGGGAATCAGAGGTGGGGAATCAGAGGCAGGGAATCAGATGTGCGGAATCAGAGGTGGGGAATCAGAGGCGGGGAATCAGATGCCGGGAATAAGAGGCCGGGAAGCAGAGGTGGGGAATCAGAGTCCGGGAATCAGAGATGGGGATTCAGAGGCGGGGAATGAGATATGGGGAATCAGAGGCGGGGAATCAGAGGCGGGGAAACAGAGGTGGGGAATCAGATATGGGGAATCAGATATGGGGAATCAAAGGCGGTGAATCAGAGATGGGGAATCAAAGGCGGTGAATCAGAGATGGGGAATCAGAGCTGGGGAATCAGAGGCGGGGAATCAGAGTTGGGGAATCAGTGGCGGGGAATCAGATATGTGGAAACAGAGGCGGGGAATCAGATATGTGGAAACAGAGGTGGGGAATCAGAGGCGGGGAAACAGAGGCGGGGAATCAGATATGGGGAATCAGAGGTGGCGAATCAAAGGCGGTGAATCAGAGATGGGGATTCAGAGGCGGGGAATCAGAGGCAGGGAATCAAACACGGGGAATCAGAGGCGGGGAATCAGAGCTGGGGAATCAGAGGCGGGGAATCAGAGTTGGGGAATCAGAGGCGGGGAATCAGAGTTGGGGCATCAGAGGTGGGGAATTAGATATGGGGAAACAGAGGTGGGGAGTCAGAAGCCAGGAATCAGAGCCCGGGAATCAGAGATGGGGATTCAGAGGCGGGGAATGAGATATGGGGAATCAGAGGCGGGGAATCAGAGGCGGGGAAACAGAGGTGGGGAATCAGAGGTGGGGAATTAGGGGTGGGGAATCAGTGGCAGGGAATCAGAGGCGGGGAATCAGAGGCGGGGAATCAGAGGCGGGGAAACAGAGGTGGGGAATCAGATATGGGAAATCAGAGGTGGCGAATCAAAGGCGGTAAATCAGAGATGGGGAATCAGAGGCGGGGAATCAGAGCTGGGGAATCAGAGGCGGGGAATCAGAGTTGGGGAATCAGAGTCGGGGAATCAGATATGGGGAAACAGAGGTGGGGAATCAGAGGCGGGGAAACAGAGGCGGGGAATCAGATATGGGGAATCAGAGGTGGGGAATCAGAGGTTGGGAATCAGAGGCAGGGAATCAGAGGCGGGGAAACAGAGGCGGGGAATCAGATATGGGGAATCAGAGGTGGCGAATCAAAGGCGGTGAATCAGAGATGTGGAATCAGAGGCGGTGAATCAGAGGCAGGGAATCAAACACGGGGAATCAGAGGCGGGGAATCAGACCTGGGGAATCAGAGGCGGGGAATCAGAGTTGGGGAATCAGAGGCGGGGAATCAGAGGCGGGGAAACAGAGGCGGGGAATCAGATATGGGGAATCAGAGGTGGGAAATCAGAGGTTGGGAATCAGAGGCAGGGAATCAGAGGCGGGGAATCAGAGGCGGGGAATCAGAGGCATGGAATCAGATGTGCGGAATCAGAGATGGGGAATCAGAGGCAGGGAATCAGAGGCGGGTAATCAGAGGCGTGGAATCAGAGGCCGGGAATCAGAGGCCGGGAATGAGAGGCCGGGAATCAGAGGCCGGGAATCAGAGGCCGGGAATCAGAGGTGGGGAATCAGAGGCAGGGAATCAGAGGCGGTGAATCAGAGTCCGGGAATCAGAGATGGGGATTCAGAGGCGGGGAATGAGATATGGTGAATCAGAGGCGGGGAATCAGAGGCGGGGAAACAGAGGTGGGGAATCAGATATGGGGAATCAGATATGGGGAATCAAAGGCGGTGAATCAGAGATGGGGAATCAGAGGCGGGGAATCAGAGGCGGGGAATCAGAGCTGGGGAATCAGTGGCGGGGAATCAGAGTTGGGGAATCAGAGGAGGGGAATCAGATATGGGGAAACAGAGGTGGGGAATCAGAGGCGGGGAAACAGAGGCGGGGAATCACATATGGGGAATCAGAGGTGGGGAATCAGAGTCCAGGAATCAGAGATGGGGATTCAGAGGCGGGGAATGAGATATGGGGAATCAGATGCGGGGAATCAGAGGCGGGGAAACAGAGGTGGGGAATCAGATATGGGGAATCTGATATGGGGAATCAAAGGCGGTGAATCAGAGATGGTGAATCAGAGGCGGGGAATCAGAGGCGGGGTATCAGAGCTGGGGAATCAGAGGCGGGGAATCAGAGTTGGGGAATCAGAGGCGGGGAATCAGATATGGGGAAACAGAGGTGGGGAATCAGAGGTGGGGAAACAGAGGCGGGGAATCAGATATGGGGAATCAGAGGTGGGGAATCAGAGGTTGGGAATCAGAGGCAGGGAATCAGAGGCGGGGAAACAGAGGCGGGGAATCAGATATGGGGAATCAGAGGTGGCGAATCAAAGGCGGTGAATCAGAGATGGGGAATCAGAAGCGGGGAATCAGAGGCAGGGCATCAAACACTGGGAATCAGAGGCGGGGAATCAGAGCTGGGGAATCAGAGGCGGGGAATCAGAGTTGGGGAATCAGAGGCGGGGAATCAGAGGTGGGGAAACAGAGGCGGGGAATCAGATATGGGGAATCAGAGGTCGGGAATCAGAGGTTGGGAATCAGAGGCAGGGAATCAGATGCGGGGAATCAGAGGCGGGGAATCATAGGCAGGGAATCAGATGTGCGGAATCAGAGATGGGGAATCAAAGGCTGGGAATCAGAGTTGGGGCATCAGAGGTGGGGAATTAGATATGGGGAAACAGAGGCGGGGAATCAGAGGCGGGGAAACAGAGGCGGGGAATCAGATATGGGGAATCAGAGGTGGGGAATCAGAGGCAGGGAATCAGATGTGCGGAATCAGAGATGGGGAATCAGAGGCAGGGAATAAGTATCAGAAGCGGGGAATCAGAGGCCGGGAATCAGAGGCCGGGAATCAGATGCCGGGAATAAGAGGCCAGGAATCAGCGGTGGGGAATCAGAGTCCGGGAATCAGAGATGGGGATTCAGAGGCGGGGAATGAGATATGGGGAATCAGAGGCGGGGAATCAGAGGCGGGGAAACAGAGGTGGGGAATCAGATATAGGGAATCAGAGGTGGCGAATCAAAGGCGGTGAATCAGAGATGGGGAATCAGAGGTGGGGAATCAGAGGCGGGGAATCAGAGGTGGGGAATCAGAGGTTGGGAATAAGAGGCAGGGAATCAGAGGCGGGGAATCAGAGGCGGGGAATCAGAGGCATGGAATCAGATGTGCGGAATCAGAGATGTGGAATCAGAGGCAGGGAATCAGAGGCGGGGAATCAGAGGCGTGGAATCAGAGGCCGGGAATCAGAGGCCGGGAATGAGAGGCCGGGAATCAGAGGCCGGGAATCAGAGGCCGGGAATCAGAGGTGGGGAATCAGAGGCCGGGAATCAGAGATGGGGAATCAGAGGCGGGGAATCAGCGGTGGTGAATCAGACGCGGGGATTCAGAGGTTGTAAATCAGAGATGGGGAATCAGAGGCGGGGAATCAGAGGCGGGGAAACAGAGGTGGGGAATCAGATATGGGGAATCAGAGGTGGGGAATAAGATGCGGAGAATCAGAGGCAGGGAATCAGATGCCGGGAATAAGAGGCCGGGAATCAGAGGTGGGGAATCAGAGTCCAGGAATCAGAGATGGGGATTCAGAGGCGGGGAATGAGATATTGGGAATCAGAGGCGGGGAATCAGAGGCGGGGAAACAAAGGCGGTGAATCAGAGATGGGGAATCAGAGGCGCGGAATCAGAGGCACGGAATCAAACACGGGGAATCAGAGCTGGGGAATCAGAGTTGGGGCATCAGAGGTGGGGAATTAGATATGGGGAAACAGAGGTGGGGAATCAGAGGCGGGGAAACAGAGGCGGGGAATCAGATATGGGGAATCAGAGGTGGGGAATCAGAGGCAGGGAATCAGATGTGCGGAATCAGAGGTGGGGAATCAGAGGCGGGGAAACAGAGGCGGGGAATCAGATATGGGGAATCAGAGGTGGGGAATCAGAGGCAGGGAATCAGATGTGCGGAATCAGAGGTGGGGAATCAGAGGCGGGGAAACAGAGGTGGGGAGTCAGATATGGGGAATCAGAGGTGGGGAATAAGAGGCGGAGAATCAGAGGCAGGGAATCAGATGCCGGGAATAAGAGGCCGGGAAACAGAGGTGGGAATCAGAGTCCGGGAATCAGAGATGGGGATTCAGAGGCGGGGATTGAGATATTGGGAATCAGATATGGGGAATCAGAGGTGGCGAATCAAAGGCGGTGAATCAGAGATGGGGAATTAGAGGCGGGGAATCAGAGGCAGGGAATCAAACACGGGGAATCAGAGCTGGGGAATCAGAGTCGGGGAATCAGAGTTGGGGCATCAGAGGTGGGGAATTAGATATGGGGAAACAGAGGTGGGGAATCAGAGGCGGGGAAACAGAGGCGGGGAATCAGATTTGGGGAATCAGAGGTTGGGAATCAGAGGCAGGGAATCAGATGTGCGGAATCAGAGATGGGGAATCAGAGGCAGGGAATCAGAGTTGGGGCATCAGAGGTGGGGAATTAGATATGGGGAAACAGAGGCGGGGAATCAGAGGCGGGGAAACAGAGGCGGGGAATCAGATATGGGGAATCAGAGGTGGGGAATCAGAGGCAGGGAATCAGATGTGCGGAATCAGAGATGGGGAATCAGAGGCAGGGAATAAGTATCAGAAGCGGGGAATCAGAGGCCGGGAATCAGAGGCCGGGAATCAGATGCCGGGAATAAGAGGCCGGGAATCAGCGGTGGGGAATCAGAGTCCGGGAATCAGAGATGGGGATTCAGAGGTGGGGAATGAGATATGGGGAATCAGAGGCGGGGAATCAGAGGCGGGGAAACAGAGGTGGGGAATCAGATATAGGGAATCAGAGGTGGCGAATCAAAGGCGGTGAATCAGAGATGGGGAATCAGAGGTGGGGAATCAGAGGCGGGGAATCAGAGGTTGGGAATCAGAGGTTGGGAATAAGAGGCAGGGAATCAGAGGCGGGGAATCAGAGGCGGGGAATCAGAGGCATGGAATCAGATGTGCGGAATCAGAGATGTGGAATCAGAGGCAGTGAATCAGAGGCGGGGAATCAGAGGCGTGGAATCAGAGGCCGGGAATCAGAGGCCGGGAATGAGAGGCCGGGAATCAGAGGCCGGGAATCAGAGGCCGGGAATCAGAGGTGGGGAATCAGAGGCCGGGAATCAGAGATGGGGAATCAGAGGCGGGGAATCAGCGGTGGTGAATCAGACGCGGGGATTCAGAGGTTGTAAATCAGAGATGGGGAATCAGAGGCGGGGAATCAGAGGCGGGGAAACAGAGGTGGGGAATCAGATATGGGGAATCAGAGGTGGGGAATAAGATGCGGAGAATCAGAGGCAGGGAATCAGATGCCGGGAATAAGAGGCCGGGAATCAGAGGTGGGGAATCAGAGTCCAGGAATCAGAGATGGGGATTCAGAGGCGGGGAATGAGATATTGGGAATCAGAGGCGGGGAATCAGAGGCGGGGAAACAAAGGCGGTGAATCAGAGATGGGGAATCAGAGGCGCGGAATCAGAGGCAGGGAATCAAACACGGGGAATCAGAGCTGGGGAATCAGAGTTGGGGCATCAGAGGTGGGGAATTAGATATGGGGAAACAGAGGTGGGGAATCAGAGGCGGGGAAACAGAGGCGGGGAATCAGATATGGGGAATCAGAGGTGGGGAATCAGAGGCAGGGAATCAGATGTGCGGAATCAGAGGTGGGGAATCAGAGGCGGGGAAACAGAGGCGGGGAATCAGATATGGGGAATCAGAGGTGGGGAATCAGAGGCAGGGAATCAGATGTGCGGAATCAGAGGTGGGGAATCAGAGGCGGGGAAACAGAGGTGGGGAGTCAGATATGGGGAATCAGAGGTGGGGAATAAGAGGCGGAGAATCAGAGGCAGGGAATCAGATGCCGGGAATAAGAGGCCGGGAAACAGAGGTGGGAATCAGAGTCCGGGAATCAGAGATGGGGATTCAGAGGCGGGGATTGAGATATTGGGAATCAGATATGGGGAATCAGAGGTGGCGAATCAAAGGCGGTGAATCAGAGATGGGGAATTAGAGGCGGGGAATCAGAGGCAGGGAATCAAACACGGGGAATCAGAGCTGGGGAATCAGAGTCGGGGAATCAGAGTTGGGGCATCAGAGGTGGGGAATTAGATATGGGGAAACAGAGGTGGGGAATCAGAGGCGGGGAAACAGAGGCGGGGAATCAGATTTGGGGAATCAGAGGTTGGGAATCAGAGGCAGGGAATCAGATGTGCGGAATCAGAGATGGGGAATCAGAGGCAGGGAATCAGAATCAGAAGCGGGGAATCAGAGGCCGGGAATCAGAGGCCGGGAATCAGATGCCGGGAATAAGAGGCCGGGAAGCAGAGGTGGGGTATCAGAGTCCGGGAATCAGAGATGGGGATTCAGAGGCGGGGAATGAGATATGGGGAATCAGAGGCGGGGAATCAGAGGCGGGGAAACAGAGGTGGGGAATCAGATATGGGGAATCAGATATGGGGAATCAAAGGCGGTGAATCAGAGATGGGGAATCAGAGGCGGGGAATCAGATGCCGGGAATAAGAGGCCGGGAAGCAGAGGTGGGGAATCAGAGTCCGGGAATCAGAGATGGGGATTCAGAGGCGGGGAATGAGATATGGGGAATCAGAGGCGGGGAATCAGAGGCGGGGAAACAGAGGTGGGGAATCAGATATGGGGAATCAGATATGGGGAATCAAAGGCGGTGAATCAGAGATGGGGAATCAAAGGCGGTGAATCAGAGATGGGGAATCAGAGCTGGGGAATCAGAGGCGGGGAATCAGAGTTGGGGAATCAGAGGCGGGGAATCAGATATGTGGAAACAGAGGCGGGGAATCAGATATGTGGAAACAGAGGTGGGGAATCAGAGGCGGGGAAACAGAGGCGGGGAATCAGATATGGGGAATCAGAGGTGGCGAATCAAAGGCGGTGAATCAGAGATGGGGATTCAGAGGCGGGGAATCAGAGGCAGGGAATCAAACACGGGGAATCAGAGGCGGGGTATCAGAGCTGGGGAATCAGAGGCGGGGAATCAGAGTTGGGGAATCAGAGGCGGGGAATCAGAGTTGGGGCATCAGAGGTGGGGAATTAGATATGGGGAAACAGAGGTGGGGAGTCAGAAGCCAGGAATCAGAGGCCGGGAATCAGAGATGGGGATTCAGAGGCGGGGAATGAGATATGGGGAATCAGAGGCGGGGAATCAGAGGCGGGGAAACAGAGGTGGGGAATCAGAGGTGGGGAATTAGGGGTGGGGAATCAGTGGCAGGGAATCAGAGGCGGGGAATCAGAGGCGGGGAATCAGAGGCGGGGAAACAGAGGTGGGGAATCAGATATGGGAAATCAGAGGTGGCGAATCAAAGGCGGTAAATCAGAGATGGGGAATCAGAGGCGGGGAATCAGAGCTGGGGAATCAGAGGCGGGGAATCAGAGTTGGGGAATCAGAGTCGGGGAATCAGATATGGGGAAACAGAGGTGGGGAATCAGAGGCGGGGAAACAGAGGCGGGGAATCAGATATGGGGAATCAGAGGTGGGGAATCAGAGGTTGGGAATCAGAGGCAGGGAATCAGAGGCGGGGAAACAGAGGCGGGGAATCAGATATAGGGAATCAGAGGTGGCGAATCAAAGGCGGTGAATCAGAGATGTGGAATCAGAGGCGGTGAATCAGAGGCAGGGAATCAAACACGGGGAATCAGAGGCGGGGAATCAGACCTGGGGAATCAGAGGCGGGGAATCAGAGTTGGGGAATCAGAGGCGGGGAATCAGAGGCGGGGAAACAGAGGCGGGGAATCAGATATGGGGAATCAGAGGTGGGGAATCAGAGGTTGGGAATCAGAGGCAGGGAATCAGAGGCGGGGAATCAGAGGCGGGGAATCAGAGGCATGGAATCAGATGTGCGGAATCAGAGATGGGGAATCAGAGGCAGGGAATCAGAGGCGGGTAATCAGAGGCGTGGAATCAGAGGCCGGGAATCAGAGGCCGGGAATGAGAGGCCGGGAATCAGAGGCCGGGAATCAGAGGCCGGGAATCAGAGGTGGGGAATCAGAGGCCGGGAATCAGAGGTTGGGAATCAGAGGCAGGGAATCAGAGGCAGGGAATAGGAGGCGGGGAATCAGAGGCGGAGAATCAGAGGCCGGGAATCAGAGGCGGGGAATCAGAGTTGGGGCATCAGAGGTGGGGAATTAGATATGGGGAAACAGAGGCGGGGAATCAGAGGCGGGGAAACAGAGCGGGGAATCAGATATGGGGAATCAGAGGTGGGGAATCAGAGGCAGGGAATCAGATGTGCGGAATCAGAGATGGGGAATCAGAGGCAGGGAATCAGAATCAGAAGCGGGGAATCAGAGGCCGGGAATCAGAGGCCGGGAATCAGATGCCGGGAATAAGAGGCCGGGAATCAGAGGTGGGGAATCAGAGTCCGGGAATCAGAGATGGGGATTCAGAGGCGGGGAATCAGAGGCGGGGAAACAGAGGTGGGGAATCAGATATGGGGAATCAGTGGTGGCGAATCAAAGGCGGTAAATCAGAGATGGGGAATCAGAGGCGGGGAATCAGAGGCAGGGAATCAAACACGGGGAATCAGAGGCGGGGAATCAGAGCTGGGGAATCAGAGGCGGGGAATCAGAGTTGGGGAATCAGAGTCGGGGAATCAGATATGGGGAAACAGAGGTGGGGAATCAGAGGCGGGGATACAGAGGCGGGGAATCAGATATGGGGAATCAGAGGTGGGGAATCAGAGGTTGGGAATCAGAGGCAGGGAATCAGAGGCGGGGAAACAGAGGTTGGGAATCAGAGGCAGGGAATCAGAGGCGGGGAAACAAAGGCGGGGAATCAGATATGGGGAATCAGAGGTGGCGAATCAAAGGTGTTGAATCAGAGATGGGGAATCAGAGGCGGTGAATCAGAGGCAGGGAATCAAACACGGGGAATCAGAGGTGGGGAATCAGACCTGGGGAATCAGAGGCGGGGAATCAGAGTTGGGGAATCAGAGGCGAGGAATGAGAGGCGGGGAAACAGAGGCGGGGAATCAGATATGGGGAATCAGAGGTGGGGAATCAGAGGTTGGGAATCAGAGGCAGGGAATCAGAGGCGGGGAATCAGAGGCGGCGAATCAGATGCATGGAATCAGATGTGCGGCATCAGAGATGGGGAATCAGAGGCAGGGAATCAGAGGCGGGGAATCAGAGGCGTGGAATCAGAGGCCGGTATTCAGAGGCCGGGAATGAGAGGCCGGGAATCAGAGGCCGGGAATCAGAGGCCGGGAATCAGAGGTGAGATATCAGAGGCCGGGAATCAGAGATGGGGAATCAGAGGCGGGGAATCAGCGGTGGTGAATCAGACGCGGGGATTCAGAGGTTGTAAATCAGAGATGGGGAATCAGAGACGGGGAATCAGAGGCGGGGAAACAGAGGTGGGGAGTCAGAAGCCAGGAATCAGAGGGCGGGAATCAGAGATGGGGATTCAGAGGCGGGGAATGAGATATTGGGAATCAGAGGTGGCGAATCAAAGGCGGTGAATCAGAGATGGGGATTCAGAGGCGGGGAATCAGAGGCAGGGAATCAAACACGGGGAATCAGAGGCGGGGAATCAGAGCTGGGGAATCAGAGGCGGGGAATCAGAGTTGGGGAATCAGAGGCGGGGAATCAGAGTTGGGGCATCAGAGGTGGGGAATTAGATATGGGGAAACAGAGGTGGGGAGTCAGAAGCCAGGAATCAGAGGCCGGGAATCAGAGATGGGGATTCAGAGGCGGGGAATGAGATATGGGGAATCAGAGGCGGGGAATCAGAGGCGGGGAAACAGAGGTGGGGAATCAGAGGTGGGGAATTAGGGGTGGGGAATCAGTGGCAGGGAATCAGAGGCGGGGAATCAGAGGCGGGGAATCAGA
This sequence comes from Narcine bancroftii, assembly GCF_036971445.1. NCBI lineage: Eukaryota > Metazoa > Chordata > Chondrichthyes > Torpediniformes > Narcinidae > Narcine > Narcine bancroftii. The sequence continues at coordinate 59,876,525 of NC_091474.1, forward strand.
GGCGGGGAAACAGAGGTGGGGAATCAGATATGGGAAATCAGAGGTGGCGAATCAAAGGCGGTAAATCAGAGATGGGGAATCAGAGGCGGGGAATCAGAGCTGGGGAATCAGAGGCGGGGAATCAGAGTTGGGGAATCAGAGTCGGGGAATCAGATATGGGGAAACAGAGGTGGGGAATCAGAGGCGGGGAAACAGAGGCGGGGAATCAGATATGGGGAATCAGAGGTGGGGAATCAGAGGTTGGGAATCAGAGGCAGGGAATCAGAGGCGGCGAAACAGAGGCGGGGAATCAGATATGGGGAATCAGAGGTGGCGAATCAAAGGCGGTGAATCAGAGATGTGGAATCAGAGGCGGTGAATCAGAGGCAGGGAATCAAACACGGGGAATCAGAGGCGGGGAATCAGACCTGGGGAATCAGAGGCGGGGAATCAGAGTTGGGGAATCAGAGGCGGGGAATCAGAGGCGGGGAAACAGAGGCGGGGAATCAGATATGGGGAATCAGAGGTGGGGAATCAGAGGTTGGGAATCAGAGGCAGGGAATCAGATGCGGGGAATCAGAGGCGGGGAATCAGAGGCATGGAATCAGATGTGCGGAATCAGAGATGGGGAATCAGAGGCAGGGAATCAGAGGCGGGTAATCAGAGGCGTGGAATCAGAGGCCGGGAATCAGAGGCCGGGAATGAGAGGCCGGGAATCAGAGGCCGGGAATCAGAGGCCGGGAATCAGAGGTGGGGAATCAGAGGCCGGGAATCAGAGGTTGGGAATCAGAGGCAGGGAATCAGAGGCAGGGAATCAGAGGCAGGGAATAGGAGGCGGGGAATCAGAGGCGGAGAATCAGAGGCCGGGAATCAGAGGCGGGGAATCAGAGTTGGGGCATCAGAGGTGGGGAATTAGATATGGGGAAACAGAGGCGGGGAATCAGAGGCGGGGAAACAGAGCGGGGAATCAGATATGGGGAATCAGAGGTGGGGAATCAGAGGCAGGGAATCAGATGTGCGGAATCAGAGATGGGGAATCAGAGGCAGGGAATCAGAATCAGAAGCGGGGAATCAGAGGCCGGGAATCAGAGGCCGGGAATCAGATGCCGGGAATAAGAGGCCGGGAATCAGAGGTGGGGAATCAGAGTCCGGGAATCAGAGATGGGGATTCAGAGGCGGGGAATCAGAGGCGGGGAAACAGAGGTGGGGAATCAGATATGGGGAATCAGTGGTGGCGAATCAAAGGCGGTAAATCAGAGATGGGGAATCAGAGGCGGGGAATCAGAGGCAGGGAATCAAACACGGGGAATCAGAGGCGGGGAATCAGAGCTGGGGAATCAGAGGCGGGGAATCAGAGTTGGGGAATCAGAGTCGGGGAATCAGATATGGGGAAACAGAGGTGGGGAATCAGAGGCGGGGATACAGAGGCGGGGAATCAGATATGGGGAATCAGAGGTGGGGAATCAGAGGTTGGGAATCAGAGGCAGGGAATCAGAGGCGGGGAAACAGAGGTTGGGAATCAGAGGCAGGGAATCAGAGGCGGGGAAACAAAGGCGGGGAATCAGATATGGGGAATCAGAGGTGGCGAATCAAAGGTGTTGAATCAGAGATGGGGAATCAGAGGCGGTGAATCAGAGGCAGGGAATCAAACACGGGGAATCAGAGGTGGGGAATCAGACCTGGGGAATCAGAGGCGGGGAATCAGAGTTGGGGAATCAGAGGCGAGGAATGAGAGGCGGGGAAACAGAGGCGGGGAATCAGATATGGGGAATCAGAGGTGGGGAATCAGAGGTTGGGAATCAGAGGCAGGGAATCAGAGGCGGGGAATCAGAGGCGGCGAATCAGATGCATGGAATCAGATGTGCGGCATCAGAGATGGGGAATCAGAGGCAGGGAATCAGAGGCGGGGAATCAGAGGCGTGGAATCAGAGGCCGGTATTCAGAGGCCGGGAATGAGAGGCCGGGAATCAGAGGCCGGGAATCAGAGGCCGGGAATCAGAGGTGAGATATCAGAGGCCGGGAATCAGAGATGGGGAATCAGAGGCGGGGAATCAGCGGTGGTGAATCAGACGCGGGGATTCAGAGGTTGTAAATCAGAGATGGGGAATCAGAGACGGGGAATCAGAGGCGGGGAAACAGAGGTGGGGAGTCAGAAGCCAGGAATCAGAGGGCGGGAATCAGAGATGGGGATTCAGAGGCGGGGAATGAGATATTGGGAATCAGAGGCGGGGAATCAGAGGCGGGGAAACAGAGGTGGGGAATCAGATTTGGGGAATCAGAGGTGGCGAATCAAAGGCGGTGAATCAGAGATGGGGAATCAGAGGCGGGGAATCAGAGGCAGGGAATCAAACACGGGGAATCAGAGGCGGGGAATCAGAGCTGGGGAATCAGAGGCGGGGAATCAGAGGTGGGGAATCAGAGGCCGGGAATCAGAGATGGGGAATCAGAGGCGGGGAATCAGCGGTGGTGAATCAGACGCGGGGATTCAGAGGTTGTAAATCAGAGATGGGGAATCAGAGGCGGGGAATCAGAGGCGGGGAAACAGAGGTGGGGAATCAGATATGGGGAATCAGAGGTGGGGAATAAGATGCGGAGAATCAGAGGCAGGGAATCAGATGCCGGGAATAAGAGGCCGGGAATCAGAGGTGGGGAATCAGAGTCCAGGAATCAGAGATAGGGATTCAGAGGCGGGGAATGAGATATTGGGAATCAGAGGCGGGGAATCAGAGGCGGGGAAACAAAGGCGGTAAATCAGAGATGGGGAATCAGAGGCGCGGAATCAGAGGCAGGGAATCAAACACGGGGAATCAGAGCTGGGGAATCAGAGTCGGGGAATCAGAGTTGGGGCATCAGAGGTGGGGAATTAGATATGGGGAAACAGAGGTGGGGAATCTGAGGCGGGGAAACAGAGGCGGGGAATCAGATATGGGGAATCAGAGGTGGGGAATCAGAGGCAGGGAATCAGATGTGCGGAATCAGAGGTGGGGAATCAGAGGCGGGGAAACAGATGTGGGGAGTCAGATATGGGGAATCAGAGGTGGGGAATAAGAGGCGGAGAATCAGAGGCAGGGAATCAGATGCCGGGAATAAGAGGCCGGGAAACAGAGGTGGGGAATCAGAGTCCGGGAATCAGAGATGGGGATTCAGAGGCGGGGATTGAGATATTGGGAATCAGATATGGGGAATCAGAGGTGGCGAATCAAAGGCGGTGAATCAGAGATGGGGAATCAGAGGCGGGGAATCAGAGGCAGGGAATCAAACACGGGGAATCAGAGCTGGGGAATCAAAGTCGGGGAATCAGAGTTGGGGCATCAGAGGTGGGGAATTAGATATGGGGAAACAGAGGTGGGGAATCAGAGGCGGGGAAAAAGAGGCGGGGAATCAGATATGGGGAATCATCAGAGGTGGGGAATCAGAGGCAGGGAATCAGATGTGCGGAATCAGAGATGGGGAATCAGAGGCAGGGAATCAGAATCAGAAGCGGGGAATCAGAGGCCGGGAATCAGAGGCCGGGAATCAGATGCCGGGAATAAGAGGCCGGGAAGCAGAGGTGGGGAATCAGAGTCCGGGAATCAGAGATGGGGATTCAGAGGCGGGGAATGAGATATGGGGAATCAGAGGCGGGGAAACAGAGGTGGGGAATCAGATATGGGGAATCAGATATGGGGAATCAAAGGCGGTGAATCAGAGATGGGAAATCAGAGGCGGGGAATCAGAGGCGGGGAATCAGAGCTGGGGAATCAGAGACGGGGAATCAGAGTTGGGGAATCAGAGGCGGGGAATCAGATATGTGGAAACAGAGGTGGGGAATCAGAGGCGGGGAAACAGAGGCGGGGAATCAGATATGGGGAATCAGAGGTGGCGAATCAAAGGCGGTGAATCAGAGATGGGGAATCAGAGGCGGGGAATCAGAGGCAGCGAATCAAACACGGGGAATCAGAGGCGGGGAATCAGAGCTGGGGAATCAGAGGCGGGGAATCAGAGTTGGGGAATCAGAGGCGGGGAATCAGAGGCGGGGAAACAGAGGCGGTGAATCAGATATGGGGAATCAGAGGTGGGGAATTAGAGGTTGGGAATCAGAGGCAGGGAATCAGAGGCGGGGAATCAGAGTCCGGGAATCAGAGATGGGGATTCAGAGGCGGGGAATGAGATATGGTGAATCAGAGGCGGGGAATCAGAGGCGGGGAAACAGAGGTGGGGAATCAGATATGGGGAATCAGATATGGGGAATCAAAGGCGGTGAATCAGAGATGGGGAATCAAGTGCGGGGAATCAGAGGCGGGGAATCAGAGCTGGGGAATCAGTGGCGGGGAATCAGAGTTGGGGAATCAGAGGAGGGGAATCAGATATGGGGAAACAGAGGTGGGGAATCAGAGGCGGGGAAACAGAGGCGGGGAATCACATATGGGGAATCAGAGGTGGGGAATCAGAGTCCAGGAATCAGAGATGGGGATTCAGAGGCGGGGAATGAGATATGGGGAATCAGAGGCGGGGAATCAGAGGCGGGGAAACAGAGGCGGGGAATCAGATATGGGGAATCAGAGGCGGGGAATCAGAGTTGGGGAATCAGAGGCGGGGAATCAGATATGGGGAAACAGAGGTGGGGAATCAGAGGTGGGGAAACAGAGGCGGGGAATCAGATATGGGGAATCAGAGGTGGGGAATCAGAGGTTGGGAATCAGAGGCAGGGAATCAGAGGCGGGGAAACAGAGGCGGGGAATCAGATATGGGGAATCAGAGGTGGCGAATCAAAGGCGGTGAATCAGAGATGGGGAATCAGAAGCGGGGAATCATAGGCAGGGAATCAAACACTGGGAATCAGAGGCGGGGAATCAGAGCTGGGGAATCAGAGGCGGGGAATCAGAGTTGGGGAATCAGAGGCGGGGAATCAGAGGCGGGGAAACAGAGGCGGGGAATCAGATATGGGGAATCAGAGTTCGGGAATCAGAGGTTGGGAATCAGAGGCAGGGAATCAGAGGTGGGGAATCAGAGGCGGGGAATCATAGGCAGGGAATCAGATGTGCGGAATCAGAGATGGGGAATCAAAGGCGGGGAATCAGAGTTGGGGCATCAGAGGTGGGGAATTAGATATGGGGAAACAGAGGCGGGGAATCAGAGGCGGTGAAACAGAGGCGGGGAATCAGATATGGGGAATCAGAGGTGGGGAATCAGAGGCAGGGAATCAGATGTGCGGAATCAGAGATGGGGAATCAGAGGCAGGGAATCAGAATCAGAAGCTGGGAATCAGAGGCCGGGAATCAGAGGCCGGGAATCAGATGCCGGGAATAAGAGGCCGGGAATCAGCAGTGGGGAATCAGAGTCCGGGAATCAGAGATGGGGATTCAGAGGCGGGGAATGAGATATGGGGAATCAGAGGCGGGGAATCAGAGGCGGGGAAACAGAGGTGGGGAATCAGATATAGGGAATCAGAGGTGGCGAATCAAAGGCGGTGAATCAGAGTTGGGGAATCAGAGGCGGGGAATCAGAGGCGGGGAATCAGAGGTGGGGAATCAGAGGTTGGGAATCAGAGGCAGGGAATCAGAGGCGGGGAATCAGAGGCGGGGAATCAGAGGCATGGAATCAGATGTGCGGAATCAGAGATGTGGAATCAGAGGCAGGGAATCAGAGGCGGGGAATCAGAGGCGTGGAATCAGAGGCCGGGAATCAGAGGCCGGGAATGAGAGGCCGGGAATCAGAGGCCGGGAATCAGAGGCCGGGAATCAGAGGTGGGGAATCAGAGGCCGGGAATCAGAGATGGGGAATCAGAGGCGGGGAATCAGCGGTGGTGAATCAGACGCGGGGATTCAGAGGTTGTAAATCAGAGATGGGGAATCAGAGGCGGGGAATCAGAGGCGGGGAAACAGAGGTGGGGAATCAGATATGGGGAATCAGAGGTGGGGAATAAGATGCGGAGAATCAGAGGCAGGGAATCAGATGCCGGGAATAAGAGGCCGGGAATCAGAGGTGGGGAATCAGAGTCCAGGAATCAGAGATGGGGATTCAGAGGCGGGGAATGAGATATTGGGAATCAGAGGCGGGGAATCAGAGGCGGGGAAACAAAGGCGGTGAATCAGAGATGGGGAATCAGAGGCGCGGAATCAGAGGCAGGGAATCAAACACGGGGAATCAGAGCTGGGGAATCAGAGTCGGGGAATCAGAGTTGGGGCATCAGAGGTCGGGAATTAGATATGGGGAAACAGAGGTGGGGAATCAGAGGCGGGGAAACAGAGGCGGGGAATCAGATATGGGGAATCAGAGGTGGGGAATCAGAGGCAGGGAATCAGATGTGCGGAATCAGAGGTGGGGAATCAGAGGCGGGGAAACAGATGTGGGGAGTCAGATATGGGGAATCAGAGGTGGGGAATAAGAGGCGGAGAATCAGAGGCAGGGAATCAGATGCCGGGAATAAGAGGCCGGGAAACAGAGGTGGGGAATCAGAGTCCGGGAATCAGAGATGGGGATTCAGAGGCGGGGATTGAGATATTGGGAATCAGATATGGGGAATCAGAGGTGGCGAATCAAAGGCGGTGAATCAGAGATGGGGAATCAGAGGCGGGGAATCAGAGGCAGGGAATCAAACACGGGGAATTAGAGCTGGGGAATCAAAGTCGGGGAATCAGAGTTGGGGCATCAGAGGTGGGGAATTAGAAAAGGGGAAACAGAGGTGGGGAATCAGAGGCGGGGAAACAGAGGCGGGGAATCAGATTTGGGGAATCAGAGGTTGGGAATCAGAGGCAGGGAATCAGATGTGCGGAATCAGAGATGGGGAATCAGAGGCAGGGAATCAGAATCAGAAGCGGGGAATCAGAGGCCGGGAATCAGAGGCCGGGAATCAGATGCCGGGAATAAGAGGCCGTGAAGCAGAGGTGGGGAATCAGAGTCCGGGAATCAGAGATGGGGATTCAGAGGCGGGGAATGAGATATGGGGAATCAGAGGCGGGGAATCAGAGGCGGGGAAACAGAGGTGGGGAATCAGATATGGGGAATCAGATATGGGGAATCAAAGGCGGTGAATCAGAGATGGGGAATCAGAGGCGGGGAATCAGAGGCGGGGAATCAGAGCTGGGGAATCAGAGGCGGGGAATCAGAGTTGGGGAATCAGAGGCGGGGAATCAGATATGTGGAAACAGAGGTGGGGAATCAGAGGCGGGGAAACAGAGGCGGGGAATCAGATATGGGGAATCAGAGGTGGCGAATCAAAGGCGGTGAATCAGAGATGGGGAATCAGAGGCGGGGAATCAGAGGCAGCGAATCAAACACGGGGAATCAGAGGCGGGGAATCAGAGCTGGGGAATCAGAGGCGGGGAATCAGAGTTGGGGAATCAGAGGCGGGGAATCAGAGGCGGGGAAACAGAGGCGGTGAATCAGATATGGGGAATCAGAGGTGGGGAATTAGAGGTTGGGAATCAGAGGCAGGGAATCAGAGGCGGGGAATCAGAGTCCGGGAATCAGAGATGGGGATTCAGAGGCGGGGAATGAGATATGGTGAATCAGAGGCGGGGAATCAGAGGCGGGGAAACAGAGGTGGGGAATCAGATATGGGGAATCAGATATGGGGAATCAAAGGCGGTGAATCAGAGATGGGGAATCAAGTGCGGGGAATCAGAGGCGGGGAATCAGAGCTGGGGAATCAGTGGCGGGGAATCAGTGTTGGGGAATCAGAGGAGGGGAATCAGATATGGGGAAACAGAGGTGGGGAATCAGAGGCGGGGAAACAGAGGCGGGGAATCACATATGGGGAATCAGAGGTGGGGAATCAGAGTCCAGGAATCAGAGATGGGGATTCAGAGGCAGGGAATAAGATATGGGGAATCAGAGGCGGGGAATCAGAGGCGGGGAAACAGAGGTGGGGAATCAGATATGGGGAATCTGATATGGGGAATCAAAGGCGGTGAATCAGAGATGGGGAATCAGAGGCGGGGAATCAGAGGCGGGGTATCAGAGCTGGGGAATCAGAGGCGGGGAATCAGAGTTGGGGAATCAGAGGCGGGGAATCAGATATGGGGAAACAGAGGTGGGGAATCAGAGGTGGGGAAACTGAGGCGGGGAATCAGATATGGGGAATCAGAGGTGGGGAATCAGAGGTTGGGAATCAGAGGCAGGGAATCAGAGGCGGGGAAACAGAGGCGGGGAATCAGATATGGGGAATCAGAAGTGGCGAATCAAAGGCGGTGAATCAGAGATGGGGAATCAGAAGCGGGGAATCATAGGCAGGGAATCAAACACTGGGAATCAGAGGCGGGGAATCAGAGCTGGGGAATCAGAGGCGGGGAATCAGAGTTGGGGAATCAGAGGCGGGGAATCAGAGGCGGGGAAACAGAGGCGGGGAATCAGATATGGGGAATCAGTGTTCGGGAATCAGAGGTTGGGAATCAGAGGCAGGGAATCAGAGGTGGGGAATCAGAGGCGGGGAATCATAGGCAGGGAATCAGATGTGCGGAATCAGAGATGGGGAATCAAAGGCGGGGAATCAGAGTTGGGGCATCAGAGGTGGGGAATTAGATATGGGGAAACAGAGGCGGGGAATCAGAGGCGGGGAAACAGAGGCGGGGAATCAGATATGGGGAATCAGAGGTGGGGAATCAGAGGCAGGGAATCAGATGTGCGGAATCAGAGATGGGGAATCAGAGGCAGGGAATCAGAATCAGAAGCGGGGAATCAGAGGCCGGGAATCAGAGGCCGGGAATCAGATGCCGGGAATAAGAGGCCGGGAATCAGCGGTGGGGAATCAGAGTCCGGGAATCAGAGATGGGGATTCAGAGGCGGGGAATGAGATATGGGGAATCAGAGGCGGGGAATCAGAGGCGGGGAAACAGAGGTGGGGAATCAGATATAGGGAATCAGAGGTGGTGAATCAGAGATGGGGAATCAGAGGCGGGGAATCAGAGGCGGGGAATCAGAGGTGGGGAATCAGAGGTTGGGAATCAGAGGCAGGGAATCAGAGGCGGGGAATCAGAGGCGGGGAATCAGAGGCATGGAATCAGATGTGCGGAATCAGAGATGTGGAATCAGAGGCAGGGAATCAGAGGCGGGGAATCAGAGGCGTGGAATCAGAGGCCGGGAATCAGAGGCCGGGAATGAGAGGCCGGGAATCAGAGGCCGGGAATCAGAGGCCGGGAATCGGAGGTGGGGAATCAGAGGCCGGGAATCAGAGATGGGGAATCAGAGGCGGGGAATCAGCGGTGGTGAATCAGACGCGGGGATTCAGAGGTTGTAAATCAGAGATGGGGAATCAGAGGCGGGGAATCAGAGGCGGGGAAACAGAGGTGGGGTATCAGATATGGGGAATCAGAGGTGGGGAATAAGATGCGGAGAATCAGAGGCAGGGAATCAGATGCCGGGAATAAGAGGCCGGGAATCAGAGGTGGGGAATCAGAGTCCAGGAATCAGAGATGTGGATTCAGAGGCGGGGAATGAGATATTGGGAATCAGAGGCGGGGAATCAGAGGCGGGGAAACAAAGGCGGTGAATCAGAGATGGGGAATCAGAGGCGCGGAATCAGAGGCAGGGAATCAAACACGGGGAATCAGAGCTGGGGAATCAGAGTCGGGGAATCAGAGTTGGGGCATCAGAGGTGGGGAATTAGATATGGGGAAACAGAGGTGGGGAATCAGAGGCGGGGAAACAGAGGCGGGGAATCAGATATGGGGAATCAGAGGTGGGGAATCAGAGGCAGGGAATCAGATGTGCGGAATCAGAGGTGGGGAATCAGAGGCGGGGAAACAGAGGTGGGGAGTCAGATATGGGGAATCAGAGGTGGGGAATAAGAGGCGGAGAATCAGAGGCAGGGAATCAGATGCCGGGAATAAGAGGCCGGGAAACAGAGGTGGGGAATCAGAGTCCGGGAATCAGAGATGGGGATTCAGAGGCGGGGATTGAGATATTGGGAATCAGATATGGGGAATCAGAGGTGGCGAATCAAAGGCGGTGAATCAGAGATGGGGAATTAGAGGCGGGGAATCAGAGGCAGGGAATCAAACACGGGGAATCAGAGCTGGGGAATCAGAGTCGGGGAATCAGAGTTGTGGCATCAGAGGTGGGGAATTAGATATGGGGAAACAGAGGTGGGGAATCAGAGGCGGGGAAACAGAGGCGGGGAATCAGATTTGGGGAATCAGAGGTTGGGAATCAGAGGCAGGGAATCAGATGTGCGGAATCAGAGATGGGGAATCAGAGGCAGGGAATCAGAATCAGAAGCGGGGAATCAGAGGCCGGGAATCAGAGGCCGGGAATCAGATGCCGGGAATAAGAGGCCGGGAAGCAGAGGTGGGGAATCAGAGTCCGGGAATCAGAGATGGGGATTCAGAGGCGGGGAATGAGATATGGGGAATCAGAGGCGGGGAATCAGAGGCGGGGAAACAGAGGTGGGGAATCAGATATGGGGAATCAGATATGGGGAATCAAAGGCGGTGAATCAGAGATGGGGATTCAGAGGCGGGGAATCAGAGGCGGGGAATCAGAGCTGGGGAATCAGAGGCGGGGAATCAGAGTTGGGGAATCAGAGGCGGGGAATCAGATATGTGGAAACAGAGGTGGGGAATCAGAGTCGGGGAAACAGAGGCGGGGAATCAGATATGGGGAATCAGAGGTGGCGAATCAAAGGCGGTGAATCAGAGATGGGGAATCAGAGGCGGGGAATCAGAGGCAGGGAATCAAACACGGGGAATCAGAGGCGGGGAATCAGAGCTGGGGAATCAGAGGCGGGGAATCAGAGTTGGGGAATCAGAGGCGGGGAATCAGAGGCGGGGAAACAGAGGCGGTGAATCAGATATGGGGAATCAGAGGTGGGGAATCAGAGGTTGGGAATCAGAGGCAGGGAATCAGAGGCGGGGAATCAGAGTCCGGGAATCAGAGATGGGGATTCAGAGGCGGGGAATGAGATATGGGGAATCAGAGGCGGGGAATCAGAGGCGGGGAAACAGAGGTGGGGAATCAGATATGGGGAATCAGATATGGGGAATCAAAGGCGGTGAATCAGAGATGGGGAATCAGAGGCGGGGAATCAGAGGCGGGGAATCAGAGCTGGGGAATCAGAGGCGGTGAATCAGAGTTGGGGAATCAAAGGCGGGGAATCAGATATGGGGAAACAGAGGTGGGGAATCAGAGGCGGGGAAACAGAGGCGGGGAATCAGATATGGGGAATCAGAGGTGGGGAATCAGAGTCCGGGAATCAGAGATGGGAATTCAGAGGCGGGGAATGAGATATGGGGAATCAGAGGCGGGGAATCAGAGGCAGGGAAACAGAGGTGGGGAATCAGATATGGGGAATCTGATATGGGGAATCAAAGGCGGTGAATCAGAGATGGGGAATCAGAGGCGGGGAATCAGAGGCGGGGTATCAGAGCTGGGGAATCAGAGGCGGGGAATCAGAGTTGGGGAATCAGAGGCGGGGAATCAGATATGGGGAAACAGAGGTGGGGAATCAGAGGTGGGGAAACAGAGGCGGGGAATCAGATATGGGGAATCAGAGGTGGGGAATCAGAGGTTGGGAATCAGAGGCAGGGAATCAGAGGCGGGGAAACAGAGGCGGGGAATCAGATATGGGGAATCAGAGGTGGCGAATCAAAGGCGGTGAATCAGAGATGGGGAATCAGAGGCGGGGAATCAGAGGCAGGGAATCAAACACGGGGAATCAGAGCTGGGGAATCAGAGCTGGGGAATCAGAGGCGGGGAATCAGAGGCAGGGAATCAGATATGGGGAATCAGAGTTGGGGCATCAGAGGTGGGGAATTAGATATGGGGAAACAGAGGTGGGGAATCAGAGGCGTGGAAACAGAGGCGGGGAATCAGATATGGGGAATCAGAGGTGGGGAATCAGAGGCAGGGAATCAGATGTGCGGAATCAGAGGTGGGGAATCAGAGGCGGGGAAACAGAGGTGGGGAGTCAGATATGGGGAATCAGAGGTGGGGAATAAGAGGCGGAGAATCAGAGGCAGGGAATCAGATGCCGGGAATAAGAGGCCGGGAAACAGAGGTGGGGAATCAGAGTCCGGGAATCAGAGATGGGGATTCAGAGGCGGGGATTGAGATATTGGGAATCAGATATGGGGAATCAGAGGTGGCGAATCAAAGGCGGTGAATCAGAGATGGGGAATCAGAGGCGGGGAATCAGAGGCAGGGAATCAAACACGGGAAATCAGAGCTGGGGAATCAAAGTCGGGGAATCAGAGTTGGGGCATCAGAGGTGGGGAATTAGATATGGGGAAACAGAGGTGGGGAATCAGATGCGGGGAAACAGAGGCGGGGAATCAGATATGGGGAATCAGAGGTGGGGAATCAGAGGCAGGGAATCAGATGTGCGGAATCAGAGATGGGGAATCAGAGGCAGGGAATCAGAATCAGAAGCGGGGAATCAGAGGCCGGGAATCAGAGGCCGGGAATCAGATGCCGGGAATAAGAGGCCGGGAAGCAGAGGTGGGGAATCAGAGTCCGGGAATCAGAGATGGGGATTCAGAGGCGGGGAATGAGACATGGGGAATCAGAGGCGGGAAATCAGAGGCGGGGAAACAGAGGTGGGGAATCAGATATGGGGAATCAGATATGGGGAATCAAAGGCGGTGAATCAGAGATGGGGAATCAGAGGCGGGGAATCAGAGGCGGGGAATCAGAGCTGGGGAATCAGAGGCGGGGAATCAGAGTTGGGGAATCAGAGGCGGGGAATCAGATATGTGGAAACAGAGGTGGGGAATCAGAGGCGGGGAAACAGAGGCGGGGAATCAGATATGGGGAATCAGAGGTGGCGAAACAAAGGCGGTGAATCAGAGATGGGGAATCAGAGGCAGGGAATCAGAGGCAGGGAATCAAACACGGGGAATCAGAGGCGGGGAATCAGAGCTGGGGAATCAGAGGCGGGGAATCAGAGTTGGGGAATCAGAGGCGGGGAATCAGAGACGGGGAAACAGAGGCGGTGAATCAGATATGGGGAATCAGAGGTGGGGAATCAGAGGTTGGGAATCAGAGGCAGGGAATCAGAGGCGGGGAATCAGAGTCCGGGAATCAGAGATGGGGATTTTGAGGCGGGGAATGAGATATGGGGAATCAGAGGCGGGGAATCAGAGGCGCGGAAACAGAGGTGGGGAATCAGATATGGGGAATCAGATATGGGGAATCAAAGGCGGTGAATCAGAGATGGGGAATCAGAGGCGGGGAATCAGAGGCGGGGAATCAGAGCTGGGGAATCAGAGGCGGGGAATCATAGTTGGGGAATCAAAGGCGGGGAATCAGATATGGGGAAACAGAGGTGGGGAATCAGAGGCGGGGAAACAGAGGCGGGGAATCAGACATGGGGAATCAGAGGTGGGGAATCAGAGTCCGGGAATCAGAGATGGGGATTCAGAGGCGGGGAATGAGATATTGGGAATCAGAGGCGGGGAATCAGAGGCGGGGAAACAGAGGTGGGGAATCAGATTTGGGGAATCAGAGGTGGCGAATCAAAGGCGGTGAATCAGAGATGGGGAATCAGAGGCGGGGAATCAGAGGCAGGGAATCAAACACGGGGAATCAGAGGCGGGGAATCAGAGCTGGGGAATCAGAGGCGGGGAATCAGAGGTGGGGAATCAGAGGCCGGGAATCAGAGATGGGGAATCAGAGGCGGGGAATCAGCGGTGGTGAATCAGACGCGGGGATTCAGAGGTTGTAAATCAGAGATGGGGAATCAGAGGCGGGGAATCAGAGGCGGGGAAACAGAGGTGGGGAATCAGATATGGGGAATCAGAGGTGGGGAATAAGATGCGGAGAATCAGAGGCGGGGAAACAGATGCCAGGAATAAGAGGCCGGGAATCAGATGTGGGGAATCAGAGTCCAGGAATCAGAGATGGGGATTCAGAGGCGGGGAATGAGATATTGGGAATCAGAGGCGGGGAATCAGAGGAGGGGAAACAAAGGCGGTGAATCAGAGATGGGGAATCAGAGGCGCGGAATCAGAGGCAGGGAATCAAACACGGGGAATCAGAGCTGGGGAATCAGAGTCGGGGAATCAGAGTTGGGGCATCAGAGGTGGGGAATTAGATATGGGGAAACAGAGGTGGGGAATCAGAGGCGGAGAAACAGAGGCGGGGAATCAGATATGGGGAATCAGAGGTGGGGAATCAGAGTCCAGGAATCAGAGGCCGGGAAACAGAGGTGGGGAATCAGAGTCCGGGAATCAGAGATGGGGATTCAGAGGCGGGGATTGAGATATTGGGAATCAGATATGGGGAATCAGAGGTGGCGAATCAAAGGCGGTGAATCAGAGATGGGGAATCAGATGCGGGGAATCAGAGGCAGGGAATCAAACACGGGGAATCAGAGCTGGGGAATCAAAGTCGGGGAATCAGAGTTGGGGCATCAGAGGTGGGGAATTAGATATGGGGAAACAGAGGTGGGGAATCAGAGGCTGGGAAACAGAGGCGGGGAATCAGATATGGGGAATCAGAGGTGGGGAATCAGAGGCAGGGAATCAGATGTGCGGAATCAGAGATGGGGAATCAGAGGCAGGGAATCAGAATCAGAAGCGGGGAATCAGAGGCCGGGAATCAGAGGCCGGGAATCAGATGCCGGGAATAAGAGGCCGGGAAGCAGAGGTGGGGAATCAGAGTCCGGGAATCAGAGATGGGGATTCAGAGGCGGGGAATGAGATATGGGGAATCAGAGGCGGGGAATCAGAGGCGGGGAAACAGAGGTGGGGAATCAGATATGGGGAATCAGATATGGGGAATCAAAGGCGGTGAATCAGAGATGGGGAATCAGAGGCGGGGAATCAGAGGCGGGGAATCAGAGCTGGGGAATCAGAGGCGGGGAATCAGAGTTGGGGAATCAGAGGCGGGGAATCAGATATGTGGAAACAGAGGTGGGGAATCAGAGGCGGGGAAACAGAGGCGGGGAATCAGATATGGGGAATCAGAGGTGGCGAATCAAAGGCGGTGAATCAGAGATGGGGAATCAGAGGCGGGGAATCAGAGGCAGGGAATCAAACACGGGGAATCAGAGGCGGGGAATCAGAGCTGGGGAATCAGAGCCGGGGAATCAGAGTTGGGGAATCAGAGGCGGGGAATCTGAGGCGGGGAAACAGAGGCGGTGAATCAGATATGGGGAATCAGAGGTGGGGAATCAGAGGTTGGGAATCAGAGGCAGGGAATCAGAGGCGGGGAATCAGAGTCCGGGAATCAGAGATGGGGATTCAGAGGCGGGGAATGAGATATGGGGAATCAGAGGCGGGGAATCAGAGGCGGGGAAACAGAGGTGGGGAATCAGATATAGGGAATCAGAGGTGGCGAATCAAAGGCGGTGAATCAGAGATGGGGAATCAGAGGCGGGGAATCAGAGGCGGGGAATCAGAGGTGGGGAATCAGAGGTTGGGAATCAGAGGCAGGGAATCAGAGGCGGGGAATCAGAGGCGGGGAATCAGAGGCATGGAATCAGATGTGCGGAATCAGAGATGTGGAATCAGAGGCAGGGAATCAGAGGCGGGGAATCAGAGGCGTGGAATCAGAGGCCGGGAATCAGAGGCCGGGAATGAGAGGCCGGGAATCAGAGGCCGGGAATCAGAGGCCGGGAATCAGAGGTGGGGAATCAGAGGCCGGGAATCAGAGATGGGGAGTCAGAGGCGGGGAATCAGCGGTGGTGAATCAGACGCGGGGATTCAGAGGTTGTAAATCAGAGATGGGGAATCAGAGGCGGGGAATCAGAGGCGGGGAAACAGAGGTGGGGAATCAGATATGGGGAATCAGAGGTGGGGAATAAGATGCGGAGAATCAGAGGCAGGGAATCAGATGCCGGGAATAATAGGCCGGGAATCAGAGGTGGGGAATCAGAGTCCAGGAATCAGAGATGGGGATTCAGAGGCGGGGAATGAGATATTGGGAATCAGAGGCGGGGAATCAGAGGCGGGGAAACAAAGGCGGTGAATCAGAGATGGGGAATCAGAGGCGCGGAATCAGAGGCAGGGAATCAAACACGGGGAATCAGAGCTGGGGAATCAGAGTCGGGGAATCAGAGTTGGGGCATCAGAGGTGGGGAATTAGATATGGGGAAACAGAGGTGGGGAATCAGAGGCGGGGAAAGAGAGGCGGGGAATCAGATATGGGGAATCAGAGGTGGGGAATCAGAGGCAGGGAATCAGATGTGCAGAATCAGAGGTGGGGAATCAGAGGCGGGGAAACAGAGGTGGGGAGTCAGATATGGGGAATCAGAGGTGGGGAATAAGAGGCGGAGAATCAGAGGCAGGGAATCAGATGCCGGGAATAAGAGGCCGGGAAACAGAGGTGGGGAATCAGAGTCCGGGAATCAGAGATGGGGATTCAGAGGCGGGGATTGAGATATTGGGAATCAGATATGGGGAATCAGAGGTGGCGAATCAAAGGCGGTGAATCAGAGATGGGGAATTAGAGGCGGGGAATCAGAGGCAGGGAATCAAACACGGGGAATCAGAGCTGGGGAATCAGAGTCGGGGAATCAGAGTTGTGGCATCAGAGGTGGGGAATTAGACATGGGGAAACAGAGGTGGGGAATCAGAGGCGGGG
The DNA here is from genome assembly GCF_036971445.1 of Narcine bancroftii. Classification (NCBI taxonomy): domain Eukaryota; kingdom Metazoa; phylum Chordata; class Chondrichthyes; order Torpediniformes; family Narcinidae; genus Narcine; species Narcine bancroftii. The sequence continues at coordinate 59,893,004 of NC_091474.1, forward strand.
AAACAGAGGCGGGGAATCAGATTTGGGGAATCAGAGGTTGGGAATCAGAGGCAGGGAATCAGATGTGCGGAATCAGAGATGGGGAATCAGAGGCAGGGAATCAGAATCAGAAGCGGGGAATCAGAGGCCGGGAATCAGAGGCCGGGAATCAGATGCCGGGAATAAGAGGCCGGGAAGCAGAGGTGGGGAATCAGAGTCCGGGAATCAGAGATGGGGATTCAGAGGCGGGGAATGAGATATGGGGAATCAGAGGCGGGGAATCAGAGGCGGGGAAACAGAGGTGGGGAATCAGATATGGGGAATCAGATATGGGGAATCAAAGGCGGTGAATCAGAGATGGGGAATCAGAGGCGGGGAATCAGAGGCGGGGAATCAGAGCTGGGGAATCAGAGGCGGGGAATCAGAGTTGGGGAATCAGAGGCGGGGAATCAGATATGTGGAAACAGAGGTGGGGAATCAGAGGCGGGGAAACAGAGGCGGGGAATCAGATATGGGGAATCAGAGGTGGCGAATCAAAGGCGGTGAATCAGAGGTGGGGAATCAGAGGCGGGGTATCAGAGGCAGGGAATCAAACACGGGGAATCAGAGGCGGGGAATCAGAGCTGGGGAATCAGAGGCGGGGAATCAGAGTTGGGGAATCAGAGGCGGGGAATCAGAGGCGGGGAAACAGAGGCGGTGAATCAGATATGGGGAATCAGAGGTGGGGAATCAGAGGTTGGGAATCAGAGGCAGGGAATCAGAGGCGGGGAATCAGAGTCCGGGAATCAGAGATGGGGATTCAGAGGCGGGGAATGAGATATGGGGAATCAGAGGCGGGGAATCAGAGGCGGGGAAACAGAGGTGGGGAATCAGATATGGGGAATCAGATATGGGGAATCAAAGGCGGTGAATCAGAGATGGGGAATCAGAGGCGGGGAATCAGAGGCGGGGAATCAGAGCTGGGGAATCAGAGGCGGGGAATCAGAGTTGGGGAATCAAAGGCGGGGAATCAGATATGGGGAAACAGAGGTGGGGAATCAGAGGCGGGGAAACAGAGGCGGGGAATCAGATATGGGGAATCAGAGGTGGGGAATCAGAGTCCGGGAATCAGAGATGGGAATTCAGAGGCGGGGAATGAGATATGGGGAATCAGAGGAGGGGAATCAGAGGCGGGGAAACAGAGGTGGGGAATCAGATATGGGGAATCTGATATGGGGAATCAAAGGCGGTGAATCAGAGATGGGGAATCAGAGGCGGGGAATCAGAGGCGGGGTATCAGAGCTGGGGAATCAGAGGCGGGGAATCAGAGTTGGGGAATCAGAGGCGGGGAATCAGATATGGGGAAACAGAGGTGGGGAATCAGAGGTGGGGAAACAGAGGCGGGGAATCAGATATGGGGAATCAGAGGTGGGGAATCAGAGGTTGGGAATCAGAGGCAGGGAATCAGAGGCGGGGAAACAGAGGCGGGGAATCAGATATGGGGAATCAGAGGTGGCGAATCAAAGGCGGTGAATCAGAGATGGGGAATCAGAGGCGGGGAATCAGAGGCAGGGAATCAAACACGGGGAATCAGAGCTGGGGAATCAGAGCTGGGGAATTAGATATGGGGAAACAGAGGTGGGGAATCAGAGGCGTGGAAACAGAGGCGGGGAATCAGATATGGGGAATCAGAGGTGGGGAATCAGAGGCAGGGAATCAGATGTGCGGAATCAGAGGTGGGGAATCAGAGGCGGGGAAAGAGAGGTGGGGAGTCAGATATGGGGAATCAGAGGTGGGGAATAAGAGGCGGAGAATCAGAGGCAGGGAATCAGATGCCGGGAATAAGAGGCCGGGAAACAGAGGTGGGGAATCAGAGTCCGGGAATCAGAGATGGGGATTCAGAGGCGGGGATTGAGATATTGGGAATCAGATATGGGGAATCAGAGGTGGCGAATCAAAGGCGGTGAATCAGAGATGGGGAATCAGAGGCGGGGAATCAGAGGCAGGGAATCAAACACGGGAAATCAGAGCTGGGGAATCAAAGTCGGGGAATCAGAGTTGGGGCATCAGAGGTGGGGAATTAGATATGGGGAAACAGAGGTGGGGAATCAGATGCGGGGAAACAGAGGCGGGGAATCAGATATGGGGAATCAGAGGTGGGGAATCAGAGGCAGGGAATCAGATGTGCGGAATCAGAGATGGGGAATCAGAGGCAGGGAATCAGAATCAGAAGCGGGGAATCAGAGGCCGGGAATCAGAGGCCGGGAATCAGATGCCGGGAATAAGAGGCCGGGAAGCAGAGGTGGGGAATCAGAGTCCGGGAATCAGAGATGGGGATTCAGAGGCGGGGAATGAGATATGGGGAATCAGAGGCGGGGAATCAGAGGCGGGGAAACAGAGGTGGGGAATCAGATATGGGGAATCAGATATGGGGAATCAAAGGCGGTGAATCAGAGATGGGGAATCAGAGGCGGGGAATCAGAGGCGGGGAATCAGAGCTGGGGAATCAGAGGCGGGGAATCAGAGTTGGGGAATCAGAGGCGGGGAATCAGATATGTGGAAACAGAGGTGGGGAATCAGAGGCGGGGAAAGAGAGGCGGGGAATCAGATATGGGGAATCAGAGGTGGCGAATCAAAGGCGGTGAATCAGAGATGGGGAATCAGAGGCGGGGAATCAGAGGCAGGGAATCAAACACGGGGAATCAGAGGCGGGGAATCAGAGCTGGGGAATCAGAGGCGGGGAATCAGAGTTGGGGAATCAGAGGCGGGGAATCAGAGACGGGGAAACAGAGGCGGTGAATCAGATATGGGGAATCAGAGGTGGGGAATCAGAGGTTGGGAATCAGAGGCAGGGAATCAGAGGCGGGGAATCAGAGTCCGGGAATCAGAGATGGGGATTTTGAGGCGGGGAATGAGATATGGGGAATCAGAGGCGGGGAATCAGAGGCGGGGAAACAGAGGTGGGGAATCAGATATGGGGAATCAGATATGGGGAATCAAAGGCGGTGAATCAGAGATGGGGAATCAGAGGCGGGGAATCAGAGTTGGGGAATCAAAGGCGGGGAATCAGATATGGGGAAACAGAGGTGGGGAATCAGAGGCGGGGAAACAGAGGCGGGGAATCAGACATGGGGAATCAGAGGTGGGGAATCAGAGTCCGGGAATCAGAGATGGGGATTCAGAGGCGGGGAATGAGATATTGGGAATCAGAGGCGGGGAATCAGAGGCGGGGAAACAGAGGTGGGGAATCAGATTTGGGGAATCAGAGGTGGCGAATCAAAGGCGGTGAATCAGAGATGGGGAATCAGAGGCGGGGAAGCAGAGGCAGGGAATCAAACACGGGGAATCAGAGGCGGGGAATCAGAGCTGGGGAATCAGAGGCGGGGAATCAGAGGTGGGGAATCAGAGGCCGGGAATCAGAGATGGGGAATCAGAGGCGGGGAATCAGCGGTGGTGAATCAGACGCGGGGATTCAGAGGTTGTAAATCAGAGATGGGGAATCAGAGGCGGGGAATCAGAGGCGGGGAAACAGAGGTGGGGAATCAGATATGGGGAATCAGAGGTGGGGAATAAGATGCGGAGAATCAGAGGCAGGGAATCAGATGCCGGGAATAAGAGGCCGGGAATCAGAGGTGGGGAATCAGAGTCCAGGAATCAGAGATGGGGATTCAGAGGCGGGGAATGAGATATTGGGAATCAGAGGCGGGGAATCAGAGGCGGGGAAACAAAGGCGGTGAATCAGAGATGGGGAATCAGAGGCGCGGAATCAGAGGCAGGGAATCAAACACGGGGAATCAGAGCTGGGGAATCAGAGTCGGGGAATCAGAGTTGGGGCATCAGAGGTCGGGAATTAGATATGGGGAAACAGAGGTGGGGAATCAGAGGCGGGGAAACAGAGGCGGGGCATCAGATATGGGGAATCAGAGGTGGGGAATCAGAGGCAGGGAATCAGATGTGCGGAATCAGAGGTGGGGAATCAGAGGCGGGGAAACAGATGTGGGGAGTCAGATATGGGGAATCAGAGGTGGGGAATAAGAGGCGGAGAATCAGAGGCAGGGAATCAGATGCCGGGAATAAGAGGCCGGGAAACAGAGGTGGGGAATCAGAGTCCGGGAATCAGAGATGGGGATTCAGAGGCGGGGATTGAGATATTGGGAATCAGATATGGGGAATCAGAGGTGGCGAATCAAAGGCGGTGAATCAGAGATGGGGAATCAGAGGCGGGGAATCAGAGGCAGGGAATCAAACACGGGGAATCAGAGCTGGGGAATCAAAGTCGGGGAATCAGAGTTGGGGCATCAGAGGTGGGGAATTAGATATGGGGAAACAGAGGTGGGGAATCAGAGGCTGGGAAACAGAGGCGGGGAATCAGATTTGGGGAATCAGAGGTGGGGAATCAGAGGCAGGGAATCAGATGTGCGGAATCAGAGATGGGGAATCAGAGGCAGGGAATCAGAATCAGAAGCGGGGAATCAGAGGCCGGGAATCAGAGGCCGGGAATCAGATGCCGGGAATAAGAGGCCGGGAAGCAGAGGTGGGGAATCAGAGTCCGGGAATCAGAGATGGGGATTCAGAGGCGGGGAATGAGATATGGGGAATCAGAGGCGGGGAATCAGAGGCGGGGAAACAGAGGTGGGGAATCAGATATGGGGAATCAGATATGGGGAATCAAAGGCGGTGAATCAGAGATGGGGAATCAGAGGCGGGGAATCAGAGGCGGGGAATCAGAGCTGGGGAATCAGAGGCGGGGAATCAGAGTTGGGGAATCAGAGGCGGGGAATCAGATATGTGGAAACAGAGGTGGGGAATCAGAGGCGCGGAAACAGAGGCGGGGAATCAGATATGGGGAATCAGAGGTGGCGAATCAAAGGCGGTGAATCAGAGATGGGGAATCAGAGGCGGGGAATCAGAGGCAGGGAATCAAACACGGGGAATCAGAGGCGGGGAATCAGAGCTGGGGAATCAGAGGCGGGGAATCAGAGTTGGGGAATCAGAGGCGGGGAATCTGAGGCGGGGAAACAGAGGCGGTGAATCAGATATGGGGAATCAGAGGTGGGGAATCAGAGGTTGGGAATCAGAGGCAGGGAATCAGAGGCGGGGAATCAGAGTCCTGGAATCAGAGATGGGGATTCAGAGGCGGGGAATGAGATATGGTGAATCAGAGGCGGGGAATCAGAGGCGGGGAAACAGAGGTGGGGAATCAGATATGGGGAATCAGATATGGGGAATCAAAGGCGGTGAATCAGAGATGGGGAATCAGAGGCGGGGAATCAGAGGCGGGGAATCAGAGCTGGGGAATCAGAGGCGGGGAATCAGAGTTGGGGAATCAGAGGAGGGGAATCAGATATGGGGAAACAGAGGTGGGGAATCAGAGGCGGGGAAACAGAGGCGGGGAATCAGATATGGGGATTCAGAGGTGGGGAATCAGAGTCCAGGAATCAGAGATGGGGATTCAGAGGCGGGGAATGAGATATGGGGAATCAGAGGCGGGGAATCAGAGGCGGGGAAACAGAGGTGGGGAATCAGATATGGGGAATCTGATATGGGGAATCAAAGGTGGTGAATCAGAGATGGGGAATCAGAGGCGGGGAATCAGAGGCGGGGTATCAGAGCTGGGGAATCAGAGGCGGGCAATCAGAGTTGGGGAATCAGAGGCGGGGAATCAGATATGGGGAAACAGAGGTGGGGAATCAGAGGTGGGGAAACAGAGGCGGGGAATCAGATATGGGGAATCAGAGGTGGGGAATCAGAGGTTGGGAATCAGAGGCAGGGAATCAGAGGCGGGGAAACAGAGGCGGGGAATCAGATATGGGGAATCAGAGGTGGCGAATCAAAGGCGGTGAATCAGAGATGGGGAATCAGAGGCGGGGAATCAGAGGCAGGGAATCAAACACGGGGAATCAGAGGCGGGGAATCATAGCTGGGGAATCAGAGGCGGGGAATCAGAGTTGGGGAATCAGAGGCGGGGAATCAGAGGCGGGGAAACAGAGGCGGGGAATCAGATATGGGGAATCAGAGGTCGGGAATCAGTGGTTGGGAATCAGAGATGGGGAATCAAAGGCGGGGAATCAGAGTTGGGGCATCAGAGGTGGGGAATTAGATATGGGGAAACAGAGGCGGGGAATCAGATATGGGGAATCAGAGGTGGGGAATCAGAGGCAGGGAATCAGATGTGCGGAATCAGAGATGGGGAATCAGAGGCAGGGAATCAGCGGTGGTGAATCAGACGCGGGGATTCAGAGGTTGTAAATCAGAGATGGGGAATCAGAGGCGGGGAATCAGAGGCGGGGAAACAGAGGTGGGGAATCAGATATGGGGAATCAGAGGTGGGGAATAAGATGCGGAGAATCAGAGGCAGGGAATCAGATGCCGGGAATAAGAGGCCGGGAATCAGAGGTGGGGAATCAGAGTCCAGGAATCAGAGATGGGGATTCAGAGGCGGGGAATGAGATATTGGGAATCAGAGGCGGGGAATCAGAGGCGGGGAAACAAAGGCGGTGAATCAGAGATGGGGAATCAGAGGCGCGGAATCAGAGGCAGGGAATCAAACACGGGGAATCAGAGCTGGGGAATCAGAGTCGGGGAATCAGAGTTGGGGCATCAGAGGTCGGGAATTAGATATGGGGAAACAGAGGTGGGGAATCAGAGGCGGGGAAACAGAGGCGGGGAATCAGATATGGGGAATCAGAGGTGGGGAATCAGAGGCAGGGAATCAGATGTGCGGAATCAGAGGTGGGGAATCAGAGGCGGGGAAACAGATGTGGGGAGTCAGATATGGGGAATCAGAGGTGGGGAATAAGAGGCGGAGAATCAGAGGCAGGGAATCAGATGCCGGGAATAAGAGGCCGGGAAACAGAGGTGGGGAATCAGAGTCCGGGAATCAGAGATGGGGATTCAGAGGCGGGGATTGAGATATTGGGAATCAGATATGGGGAATCAGAGGTGGCGAATCAAAGGCGGTGAATCAGAGATGGGGAATCAGAGGCGGGGAATCAGAGGCAGGGAATCAAACACGGGGAATTAGAGCTGGGGAATCCAATTCGGGGAATCAGAGTTGGGGCATCAGAGGTGGGGAATTAGAAAAGGGGAAACAGAGGTGGGGAATCAGAGGCTGGGAAACAGAGGCGGGGAATCAGATATGGGGAATCAGAGGTGGGGAATCAGAGGCAGGGAATCAGATGTGCGGAATCAGAGATGGGGAATCAGAGGCAGGGAATCAGAATCAGAAGCGGGGAATCAGAGGCCGGGAATCAGAGGCCGGGAATCAGATGCCGGGAAGCAGAGGTGGGGAATCAGAGTCCGGGAATCAGAGATGGGGATTCAGAGGCGGGGAATGAGATATGGGGAATCAGAGGCGGGGAATCAGAGGCGGGGAAACAGAGGTGGGGAATCAGATATGGGGAATCAGATATGGGGAATCAAAGGCGGTGAATCAGAGATGGGGAATCAGAGGCGGGGAATCAGAGGCGGGGAATCAGAGCTGGGGAATCAGAGGCGGGGAATCAGAGTTGGGGAATCAGAGGCGGGGAATCAGATATGTGGAAACAGAGGTGGGGAATCAGAGGCGGGGAAACAGGCGGGGAATCAGATATGGGGAATCAGAGGTGGCGAATCAAAGGCGGTGAATCAGAGATGGGGAATCAGAGGCGGGGAATCAGAGGCAGGGAATCAAACACGGGAATCAGAGGCGGGGAATCAGAGCTGGGGAATCAGAGGCGGGGAATCAGAGTTGGGGAATCAGAGGCGGGGAATCTGAGGCGGGGAAACAGAGGCGGTGAATCAGATATGGGGAATCAGAGGTGGGGAATCAGAGGTTTGGAATCAGAGGCAGGGAATCAGAGGCGGGGAATCAGAGTCCGGGAATCAGAGATGGGGATTCAGAGGCGGGGAATGAGATATGGTGAATCAGAGGCGGGGAATCAGAGGCGGGGAAACAGAGGTGGGGAATCAGATATGGTGAATCAGATATGGGGAATCAAAGGCGGTGAATCAGAGATGGGGAATCTGAGGCGGGGAATCAGAGGCGGGGAATCAGAGCTGGGGAATCAGAGGCGGGGAATCAGAGTTGGGGAATCAGAGGAGGGGAATCAGATATGGGGAAACAGAGGTGGGGAATCAGAGGCGGGGATACAGAGGCGGGGAATCAGATATGGGGAATCAGAGGTGGGGAATCAGAGTCCAGGAATCAGAGATGGGGATTCAGAGGCGGGGAATGAGATATGGGGAATCAGAGGCGGGGAATCAGAGGCGGGGAAACAGAGGTGGGGAATCAGATATGGGGAATCTGATATGGGGAATCAAAGGCGGTGAATCAGAGATGGGGAATCAGAGGCGGGGAATCAGAGGCGGGGTATCAGAGCTGGGGAATCAGAGGCGGGCAATCAGAGTTGGGGAATCAGAGGCGGGGAATCAGATATGGGGAAACAGAGGTGGGGAATCAGAGGTGGGGAAACAGAGGCGGGGAATCAGATATGGGGAATCAGAGGTGGGGAATCAGAGGTTGGGAATCAGAGGCAGGGAATCAGAGGCGGGGAAACAGAGGCGGGGAATCAGATATGGGGAATCAGAGGTGGCGAATCAAAGGCGGTGAATCAGAGATGGGGAATCAGAGGCGGGGAATCAGAGGCAGGGAATCAAACACGGGGAATAAGAGGCGGGGAATCAGAGCTGGGGAATCAGAGGCGGGGAATCAGAGTTGGGGAATCAGAGGCGGGGAATCAGAGGCGGGGAAACAGAGGCGGGGAATCAGATATGGGGAATCAGAGGTCGGGAATCAGAGGTTGGGAATCAGAGATGGGGAATCAAAGGCGGGGAATCAGAGTTGGGGCATCAGAGGTGGGGAATTAGATATGGGGAAACAGAGGCGGGGAATCAGATATGGGGAATCCGAGGTGGGGAATCAGAGGCAGGGAATCAGATGTGCGGAATCAGAGATGGGGAATCAGAGGCAGGGAATCAGAGGCAGGGAATCAGATGTGCGGAATCAGAGATGGGGAATCAGAGGCAGGGAATAAGTATCAGAAGCGGGGTATCAGAGGCCGGGAATCAGAGGCCGGGAATCAGATGCCGGGAATAAGAGGCCGGGAATCAGCGGTGGGGAATCAGAGTCCGGGAATCAGAGATGGGGATTCAGAGGCGGGGAATGAGATATGGGGAATCAGAGGCGGGGAATCAGAGGCGGGGAAACAGAGGTGGGGAATCAGATATAGGGAATCAGAGGTGGCGAATCAAAGGCGGTGAATCAGAGATGGGGAATCAGAGGCGGGGAATCAGAGGCGGGGAATCAGAGGCGGGGAATCAGAGGTGGGGAATCAGAGGTTGGGAATCAGAGGCGGGGAATCAGAGGCGGGGAATCTGAGGCGGGGAATCAGAGGCATGGAAACAGATGTGCGGAATCAGAGATGCGGAATCAGAGGCAGGGAATCAGAGGCGGGGAATCAGAGGCGTGGAATCAGAGTCCGGGAATCAGAGGCCGGGAATGAGAGGCCGGGAATCAGAGGCCGGGAATCAGAGGCCGGGAATCAGAGGTGGGGAATCAGAGGCCGGGAATCAGAGATGGGGAATCAGAGGCGGGGAATCAGCGGTGGTGAATCAGACGCGGGGATTCAGAGGTTGTAAATCAGAGATGGGGAATCAGAGGCGGGGAATCAGAGGCGGGGAAACAGAGGTGGGGAATCAGATATGGGGAATCAGAGGTGGGGAATAAGATGCGGAGAATCAGAGGCAGGGAATCAGATGCCGGGAATAAGAGGCCGGGAATCAGAGGTGGGGAATCAGAGTCCAGGAATCAGAGATGGGGATTCAGAGGCGGGGAATGAGATATTGGGAATCAGAGGCGGGGAATCAGAGGCGGGGAAACAAAGGCGGTGAATCAGAGATGGGGAATCAGAGGCGCGGAATCAGAGGCAGGGAATCAAACACGGGGAATCAGAGCTGGGGAATCAGAGTCGGGGAATCAGAGTTGGGGCATCAGAGGTGGGGAATTAGATATGGGGAAACAGAGGTGGGGAATCAGAGGCGTGGAAACAGAGGCGGGGAATCAGATATGGGGAATCAGAGGTTGGGAATCAGAGGCAGGGAATCAGATGTGCGGAATCAGAGGTGGGGAATCAGAGGCGGGGAAACAGAGGTGGGGAGTCAGATATGGGGAATCAGAGGTGGGGAATAAGAGGCGGAGAATCAGAGGCAGGGAATCAGATGCCGGGAATAAGAGGCCGGGAAACAGAGGTGGGGAATCAGAGTCCGGGAATCAGAGATGGGGATTCAGAGGCGGGGATTGAGATATTGGGAATCAGATATGGGGAATCAGAGGTGGCGAATCAAAGGCGGTGAATCAGAGATGGGGAATTAGAGGCGGGGAATCAGAGGCAGGGAATCAAACACGGGGAATCAGAGCTGGGGAATCAGAGTCGGGGAATCAGAGTTGGGGCATCAGAGGTGGGGAATTAGATATGGGGAAACAGAGGTGGGGATTCAGAGGCGGGGAAACAGAGGCGGGGAATCAGATTTGGGGAATCAGAGGTTGGGAATCAGAGGCAGGGAATCAGATGTGCGGAATCAGAGATGGGGAATCAGAGGCAGGGAATCAGAATCAGAAGCGGGGAATCAGAGGCCGGGAATCAGAGGCCGGGAATCAGATGCCGGGAATAAGAGGCCGGGAAGCAGAGGTGGGGAATCAGAGTCCGGGAATCAGAGATGGGGATTCAGAGGCGGGGAATGAGATATGGGGAATCAGAGGCGGGGAATCAGAGGCGGGGAAACAGAGGTGGGGAATCAGATATGGGGAATGAGATATGGGGAATCAGAGGCGGGGAATCAGAGGCGGGGAAACAGAGGTGGGGAATCAGATATGGGGAATCTGATATGGGGAATCAAAGGCGGTGAATCAGAGATGGGGAATCAGAGGCGGGGAATCAGAGGCGGGGTATCAGAGCTGGGGAATCAGAGGCGGGGAATCAGAGTTGGGGAATCAGAGGCGGGGAATCAGATATGGGGAAACAGAGGTGGGGAATCAGAGGTGGGGAAACAGAGGCGGGGAATCAGATATGGGGAATCAGAGGTGGGGAATCAGAGGTTGGGAATCAGAGGCAGGGAATCAGAGGCGGGGAAACAGAGGCGGGGAATCAGATATGGGGAATCAGAGGTGGCGAATCAAAGGCGGTGAATCAGAGATGGGGAATCAGAGGCGGGGAATCAGAGGCAGGGAATCAAACACGGGGAATCAGAGCTGGGGAATCAGAGCTGGGGAATTAGATATGGGGAAACAGAGGTGGGGAATCAGAGGCGTGGAAACAGAGGCGGGGAATCAGATATGGGGAATCAGAGGTGGGGAATCAGAGGCAGGGAATCAGATGTGCGGAATCAGAGGTGGGGAATCAGAGGCGGGGAAACAGAGGTGGGGAGTCAGATATGGGGAATCAGAGGTGGGGAATAAGAGGCGGAGAATCAGAGGCAGGGAATCAGATGCCGGGAATAAGAGGCCGGGAAACAGAGGTGGGGAATCAGAGTCCGGGAATCAGAGATGGGGATTCAGAGGCGCGGATTGAGATATTGGGAATCAGATATGGGGAATCAGAGGTGGCGAATCAAAGGCGGTGAATCAGAGATGGGGAATCAGAGGCGGGGAATCAGAGGCAGGGAATCAAACACGGGAAATCAGAGCTGGGGAATCAAAGTCGGGGAATCAGAGTTGGGGCATCAGAGGTGGGGAATTAGATATGGAGAAACAGAGGTGGGGAATCAGATGCGGGGAAACAGAGGCGGGGAATCAGATATGGGGAATCAGAGGTGGGGAATCAGAGGCAGGGAATCAGATGTGCGGAATCAGAGATGGGGAATCAGAGGCAGGGAATCAGAATCAGAAGCGGGGAATCAGAGGCCGGGAATCAGAGGCCGGGAATCAGATGCCGGGAATAAGAGGCCGGGAAGCAGAGGTGGGGAATCAGAGTCCGGGAATCAGAGATGGGGATTCAGAGGCGGGGAATGAGATATGGGGAATCAGAGGCGGGGAATCAGAGGTGGGGAACAGAGGTGGGGAATCAGATATGGGGAATCAGATATGGGGAATCAAAGGCGGTGAATCAGAGATGGGGAATCAGAGGCGGGGAATCAGAGGCGGGGAATCAGAGCTGGGGAATCAGAGGCGGGGAATCAGAGTTGGGGAATCAGAGGCGGGGTATCAGATATGTGGAAACAGAGGTGGGGAATCAGAGGCGGGGAAACAGAGGCGGGGAATCAGATATGGGGAATCAGAGGTGGCGAATCAAAGGCGGTGAATCAGAGATGGGGAATCAGAGGCGGGGAATCAGAGGCAGGGAATCAAACACGGGGAATCAGAGGCGGGGAATCAGAGCTGGGGAATCAGAGGCGGGGAATCAGAGTTGGGGAATCAGAGGCGGGGAATCAGAGACGGGGAAACAGAGGCGGTGAATCAGATATGGGGAATCAGAGGTGGGGAATCAGAGGTTGGGAATCAGAGGCAGGGAATCAGAGGCGGGGAATCAGAGTCCGGGAATCAGAGATGGGGATTTTGAGGCGGGGAATGAGATATGGGGAATCAGAGGCGGGGAATCAGAGGCGGGGAAACAGAGGTGGGGAATCAGATATGGGGAATCAGATATGGGGAATCAAAGGCGGTGAATCAGAGATGGGGAATCAGAGGCGGGGAATCAGAGTTGGGGAATCAAAGGCGGGGAATCAGATATGGGGAAACAGAGATGGGGAATCAGAGGCGGGGAAACAGAGGCGGGGAATCAGACATGGGGAATCAGAGGTGGGGAATCAGAGTCCGGGAATCAGAGATGGGGATTCAGAGGCGGGGAATGAGATATTGGGAATCAGAGGCGGGGAATCAGAGGCGGGGAAACAGAGGTGGGGAATCAGATTTGGGGAATCAGAGGTGGCGAATCAAAGGCGGTGAATCAGAGATGGGGAATCAGAGGCGGGGAATCAGAGGCAGGGAATCAAACACGGGGAATCAGAGGCGGGGAATCAGAGCTGGGGAATCAGAGGCGGGGAATCAGAGGTGGGGAATCAGAGGCCGGGAATCAGAGATGGGGAATCAGAGGCGGGGAATCAGCGGTGGTGAATCAGACGCGGGGATTCAGAGGTTGTAAATCAGAGATGGGGAATCAGAGGCGGGGAATCAGAGGCGGGGAAACAGAGGTGGGGAATCAGATATGGGGAATCAGAGGTGGGGAATAAGATGCGGAGAATCAGAGGCAGGGAATCAGATGCCGGGAATAAGAGGCCGGGAATCAGAGGTGGGGAATCAGAGTCCAGGAATCAGAGATGGGGATTCAGAGGCGGGGAATGAGATATTGGGAATCAGAGGCGGGGAATCAGAGGCGGGGAAACAAAGGCGGTGAATCAGAGATGGGGAATCAGAGGCGCGGAATCAGAGGCAGGGAATCAAACACGGGGAATCAGAGCTGGGGAATCAGAGTCGGGGAATCAGAGTTGGGGCATCAGAGGTCGGGAATTAGATATGGGGAAACAGAGGTGGGGAATCAGAGGCGGGGAAACAGAGGCGGGGAATCAGATATGGGGAATCAGAGGTGGGGAATCAGAGGCAGGGAATCAGATGTGCGGAATCAGAGGTGGGGAATCAGAGTCCAGGAATCAGAGATGGGGATTCAGAGGCGGGGAATGAGATATGGGGAATCAGAGGCGGGGAATCAGAGGCGGGGAAACAGAGGTGGGGAATCAGATATGGGGAATCTGATATGGGGAATCAAAGGCGGTGAATCAGAGATGGGGAATCAGAGGCGGGGAATCAGAGGCGGGGTATCAGAGCTGGGGAATCAGAGGCGGGCAATCAGAGTTGGGGAATCAGAGGCGGGGAATCAGATATGGGGAAACAGAGGTGGGGAATCAGAGGTGGGGAAACAGAGGCGGGGAATCAGATATGGGGAATCAGAGGTGGGGAATCAGAGGTTGGGAATCAGAGGCAGGGAATCAGAGGCGGGGAAACAGAGGCGGGGAATCAGATATGGGGAATCAGAGGTGGCGAATCAAAGGCGGTGAATATGAGATGGGGAATCAGAGGCGGGGAATCAGAGGCAGGGAATCAAACACGGGGAATCAGAGGCGGGGAATCAGAGCTGGGGAATCAGAGGCGGGGAATCAGAGTTGGGGAATCAGAGGCGGGGAATCAGAGGCGGGGAAACAGAGGCGGGGAATCAGATATGGGGAATCAGAGGTCGGGAATCAGAGGTTGGGAATCAGAGGCAGGGAATCAGAGGCGGGGAATCATAGGCGGGGAATCAGAGGCAGGGAATCAGATGTGCGGAATCAGAGATGGGGAATCAAAGGCGGGGAATCAGAGTTGGGGCATCAGAGGTGGGGAATTAGATATGGGGAAACAGAGGCGGGGAATCAGGGGCGGGGAAACAGAGGCGGGGAATCAGATATGGGGAATCAGAGGTGGGGAATCAGAGGCAGGGAATCAGATGTGCGGAATCAGAGATGGGGAATCAGAGGCAGGGAATCAGAATCAGAAGCGGGGAATCAGAGGGCGGGAATCAGAGGCCGGGAATCAGATGCCGGGAATAAGAGGCCGGGAATCAGCGGTGGGGAATCAGAGTCCGGGAATCAGAGATGGGGATTCAGAGGCGGGGAATGAGATATGGGGAATCAGAGGCGGGGAATCAGAGGCAGGGAAACAGAGGTGGGGAATCAGATATAGGTAATCAGAGGTGGCGAATCAAAGGCGGTGAATCAGAGATGGGGAATCAGAGGCGGGGAATCAGAGGCGGGGAATCAGAGGTGGGGAATCAGAGGTTGGGAATCAGAGGCAGGGAATCAGAGGCGGGGAATCAGAGGCGGGGAATCAGAGGCATGGAATCAGATGTGCGGAATCAGAGATGTGGAATCAGAGGCAGGGAATCAGAGGCGGGGAATCAGAGGCGTGGAATCAGAGGCCGGGAATCAGAGGACGGGAATGAGAGGCCGGGAATCAGAGGCCGGGAATCAGAGGCCGGGAATCAGAGGTGGGGAATCAGAGGCCGGGAATCAGAGATGGGGAATCAGAGGCGGGGAATCAGCGGTGGTGAATCAGACGCGGGGATTCAGAGGTTGTAAATCAGAGATGGGGAATCAGAGGCGGGGAATCAGAGGCGGGGAAACAGAGGTGGGGAATCAGATATGGGGAATCAGAGGTGGGGAATAAGATGCGGAGAATCAGAGGCAGGGAATCAGATGCCGGGAATAAGAGGCCGGGAATCAGAGGTGGGGAATCAGAGTCCAGGAATCAGAGATGGGGATTCAGAGGCGGGGAATGAGATATTGGGATTCAGAGGCGGGGAATCAGAGGCGGGGAAACAAAGGCGGTGAATCAGAGATGGGGAATCAGAGGCGCGGAATCAGAGGCAGGGAATCAAACACGGGGAATCAGAGCTGGGGAATCAGAGTCGGGGAATCAGAGTTGGGGCATCAGAGGTGGGGAATTAGATATGGGGAAACAGAGGTGGGGAATCAGAGGCGTGGAAACAGAGGCGGGGAATCAGATATGGGGAATCAGAGGTGGGGAATCAGAGGCAGGGAATCAGATGTGCGGAATCAGAGGTGGGGAATCAGAGGCAGGGAAACAGAGGTGGGGAGTCAGATATGGGGAATCAGAGGTGAGGAATAAGAGGCGGAGAATCAGAGGCAGGGAATCAGATGCCGGGAATAAGAGGCCGGGAAACAGAGGTGGGGAATCAGAGTCCGGGAATCAGAGATGGGGATTCAGAGGCGGGGATTGAGATATTGGGAATCAGATATGGGGAATCAGAGGTGGCGAATCAAAGGCGGTGAATCAGAGATGGGGAATCAGAGGCGGGGAATCAGAGGCAGGGAATCAAACACGGGGAATCAGAGCTGGGGAATCAAAGTCGGGGAATCAGAGTTGGGGCATCAGAGGTGGGGAATTAGATATGGGGAAACAGAGGTGGGGAATCAGATGCGGGGAAACAGAGGCGGGGAATCAGATATGGGGAATCAGAGGTGGGGAATCATAGGCAGGGAATCAGATGTGCGGAATCAGAGATGGGGAATCAGAGGCAGGGAATCAGAATCAGAAGCGGGGAATCAGAGGCCGGGAATCAGAGGCCGGGAATCAGATGCCGGGAATAAGAGGCCGGGAAGCAGAGGTGGGGAATCAGAGTCCGGGAATCAGAGATGGGGATTCAGAGGCGGGGAATCAGAGGCGGGGAATCAGAGCTGGGGAATCAGAGGCGGGGAATCAGAGTTGGGGAATCAGAGGCAGGGAATCAGAGGCGGGGAATCAGAGCTGGGGAATCAGAGGCGGGGAATCAGAGTTGGGGAATCAGAGGCGGGGAATCAGATATGTGGAAACAGAGGTGGGGAATCAGAGGCGGGGAAACAGAGGCGGGGAATCAGATATGGGGAATCAGAGGTGGCGAATCAAAGGCGGTGATTCAGAGATGGGGAATCAGAGGCGGGGAATCAGGGGCAGGGAATCAAACACGGGGAATCAGAGGCGGGGAATCAGAGCTGGGGAATCAGAGGCGGGGAATCAGAGTTGGGGAATCAGAGGCGGGGAATCAGAGGCGGGGAAACAGAGGCGGTGAATCAGATATGGGGAATCAGAGGTGGGGAATCAGAGGTTGGGAATCAGAGGCAGGGAATCAGAGGCGGGGAATCAGAGTCCGGGAATCAGAGATGGGGATTCAGAGGCGGGGAATGAGATATGGTGAATCAGAGGCGGGGAATCAGAGGCGGGGAAACAGAGGTGGGGAATCAGATATGGGGAATCAGATATGGGGAATCAAAGGCGGTGAATCAGAGATGGGGAATCAGAGGCGGGGAATCAGAGGCGGGGAATCAGAGTTGGGGAATCAGAGGAGGGGAATCAGATATGGGGAAACAGAGGTGGGGAATCAGAGGCGGGGAAACAGAGGCGGGGAATCAGATATGGGGAATCAGAGGTGGGGAATCAGAGTCCAGGAATCAGAGATGGGGATTCAGAGGCGGGGAATGAGATATGGGGAATCAGAGGCGGGGAATCAGAGGCGGGGAAACAGAGGTGGGGAATCAGATATGGGGAATCTGATATGGGGAATCAAAGGCGGTGAATCAGAGATGGGGAATCAGAGGCGGGGAATCAGAGGCGGGGTATCAGAGCTGGGGAATCAGAGGCGGGCAATCAGAGTTGGGGAATCAGAGGCAGGGAATCAGATATGGGGAAACAGAGGTGGGGAATCAGAGGTGGGGAAACAGAGGCGGGGAATCAGGTATGGGGAATCAGAGGTGGGGAATCAGAGGTTGGGAATCAGAGGCAGGGAATCAGAGGCGGGGAAACAGAGGCGGGGAATCAGATATGGGGAATCAGAGGTGGCGAATCAAAGGCGGTGAATCAGAGATGGGGAATCAGAGGCGGGGAATCAGAGGCAGGGAATCAAACACGGGGAATCAGAGGCGGGGAATCAGAGCTGGGGAATCAGAGGCGGGGAATCAGAGTTGGGGAATCAGAGGCGGGGAATCAGAGGCGGGGAAACAGAGGCGGGGAATCAGATATGGGGAATCAGAGGTCGGGAATCAGAGGTTGGGAATCAGAGGCAGGGAATCAGAGGCGGGGAATCAGAGGCGGGGAATCAGAGGCAGGGAATCAGATGTGCGGAATCAGAGATGGGGAATCAAAGGCGGGGAATCAGAGTTGGGGCATCAGAGGTGGGGAATTAGATATGGGGAAACAGAGGCGGGGAATCAGGGGCGGGGAATCAGGGGCGGGGAAACAGAGGCGGGGAATCAGATATGGGGAATCAGAGGTGGGGAATCAGAGGCAGGGAATCAGATGTGCGGAATCAGAGATGGGGAATCAGAGGCAGGGAATCAGAATCAGAAGCGGGGAATCAGAGGACGGGAATCAGAGGCCGGGAATCAGATGCCGGGAATAAGAGGCCGGGAATCAGCGGTGGGGAATCAGAGTCCGGGAATCAGAGATGGGGATTCAGAGGCGGGGAATGAGATATGGGGAATCAGAGGCGGGGAATCAGAGGCAGGGAAACAGAGGTGGGGAATCAGATATAGGGAATCAGAGGTGGCGAATGAAAGGCGGTGAATCAGAGATGGGGAATCAGAGGCGGGGAATCAGAGGCGGGGAATCAGAGGTGGGGAATCAGAGGTTGGGAATCAGAGGCAGGGAATCAGAGGCGGGGAATCAGAGGCGGGGAATCAGAGGCATGGAATCAGATGTGCGGAATCAGAGATGTGGAATCAGAGGCAGGGAATCAGAGGCGGGGAATCAGAGGCGTGGAATCAGAGGCCGGGAATCAGAGGACGGGAATGAGAGGCCGGGAATCAGAAGCCGGGAATCAGAGGCCGGGAATCAGAGGTGGGGAATCAGAGGCCGGGAATCAGAGATGGGGAATCAGAGGCGGGGAATCAGCGGTGGTGAATCAGACGCGGGGATTCAGAGGTTGTAAATCAGAGATGGGGAATCAGAGGCGGGGAATCAGAGGCGGGGAAACAGAGGTGGGGAATCAGATATGGGGAATCAGAGGTGGGGAATAAGATGCGGAGAATCAGAGGCAGGGAATCAGAGGTGGGGAATCAGAGTCCAGGAATCAGAGTTGGGGATTCAGAGGCGGGGAATGAGATATTGGGAATCAGAGGCGGGGAATCAGAGGCGGGGAAACAAAGGCGGTGAATCAGAGATGGGGAATCAGAGGCGCGGAATCAGAGGCAGGGAATCAAACACGGGGAATCAGAGCTGGGGAATCAGAGTCGGGGAATCAGAGTTGGGGCATCAGAGGTGGGGAATTAGATATGGGGAAACAGAGGTGGGGAATCAGAGGCGTGGAAACAGAGGCGGGGAATCAGATATGGGGAATCAGAGGTGGGGAATCAGAGGCAGGGAATCAGATGTGCGGAATCAGAGGTGGGGAATCAGAGGCGGGGAAACAGAGGTGGGGAGTCAGATATGGGGAATCAGAGGTGAGGAATAAGAGGCGGAGAATCAGAGGCAGGGAATCAGATGCCGGGAATAAGAGGCCGGGAAACAGAGGTGGGGAATCAGAGTCCGGGAATCAGAGATGGGGATTCAGAGGCGGGGATTGAGATATTGGGAATCAGATATGGGGAATCAGAGGTGGCGAATCAAAGGCGGTGAATCAGAGATGGGGAATCAGAGGCGGGGAATCAGAGGCAGGGAATCAAACACGGGGAATCAGAGCTGGGGAATCAAAGTCGGGGAATCAGAGTTGGGGCATCAGAGGTGGGGAATTAGATATGGGGAAACAGAGGTGGGGAATCAGATGCGGGGAAACAGAGGCGGGGAATCAGATATGGGGAATCAGAGGTGGGGAATCAGAGGCAGGGAATCAGATGTGCGGAATCAGAGATGGGGAATCAGAGGCAGGGAATCAGAATCAGAAGCGGGGAATCAGAGGCCGGGAATCAGAGGCCGGGAATCAGATGCCGGGAATAAGAGGCCGGGAAGCAGAGGTGGGGAATCAGAGTCCGGGAATCAGAGATGGGGATTCAGAGGCGGGGAATGAGATATGGGGAATCAGAGGCGGGGAATCAGAGGCGGGGAAACAGAGGTGGGGAATCAGATATGGGGAATCAGATATGGGGAATCAAAGGCGGTGAATCAGAGATGGGGATTCAGAGGCGGGGAATCAGAGGCGGGGAATCAGAGCTGGGGAATCAGAGGCGGGGAATCAGAGTTGGGGAATCAGAGGCGGGGAATCAGATATGTGGAAACAGAGGTGGGGAATCAGAGTCGGGGAAACAGAGGCGGGGAATCAGATATGGGGAATCAGAGGTGGCGAATCAAAGGCGGTGAATCAGAGATGGGGAATCAGAGGCGGGGAATCAGAGGCAGGGAATCAAACACGGGGAATCAGAGGCGGGGAATCAGAGCTGGGGAATCAGAGGCGGGGAATCAGAGTTGGGGAATCAGAGGCGGGGAATCAGAGGCGGGGAAACAGAGGCGGTGAATCAGATATGGGGAATTAGAGGTGGGGAATCAGAGGTTGGGAATCAGAGGCAGGGAATCAGAGGCGGGGAATCAGAGTCCGGGAATCAGAGATGGGGATTCAGAGGCGGGGAATGAGATATGGGGAATCAGAGGCGGGGAATCAGAGGCGGGGAAACAGAGGTGGTGAATCAGATATGGGGAATCAGATATGGGGAATCAAAGGCGGTGAATCAGAGATGGGGAATCAGAGGCGGGGAATCAGAGGCGGGGAATCAGAGCTGGGGAATCAGAGGCGGTGAATCAGAGTTGGGGAATCAAAGGCGGGGAATCAGATATGGGGAAACAGAGGTGGGGAATCAGAGGCGGGGAAACAGAGGCGGGGAATCAGATATGGGGAATCAGAGGTGGGGAATCAGAGTCCGGGAATCAGAGATGGGAATTCAGAGGCGGGGAATGAGATATGGGGAATCAGAGGCGGGGAATCAGAGGCAGGGAAACAGAGGTGGGGAATCAGATATGGGGAATCTGATATGGGGAATCAAAGGCGGTGAATCAGAGATGGGGAATCAGAGGCGGGGAATCAGAGGCGGGGTATCAGAGCTGGGGAATCAGAGGCGGGGAATCAGAGTTGGGGAATCAGAGGCGGGGAATCAGATATGGGGAAACAGAGGTGGGGAATCAGAGGTGGGGAAACAGAGGCGGGGAATCAGATATGGGGAATCAGAGGTGGGGAATCAGAGGTTGGGAATCAGAGGCAGGGAATCAGAGGCGGGGAAACAGAGGCGGGGAATCAGATATGGGGAATCAGAGGTGGCGAATCAAAGGCGGTGAATCAGAGATGGGGAATCAGAGGCGGGGAATCAGAGGCAGGGAATCAAACACGGGGAATCAGAGCTGGGGAATCAGAGCTGGGGATTCAGAGGCGGGGAATCAGAGGCAGGGAATCAGATATGGGGAATCAGAGTTGGGGCATCAGAGGTGGGGAATTAGATATGGGGAAACAGAGGTGGGGAATCAGAGGCGTGGAAACAGAGGCGGGGAATCAGATATGGGGAATCAGAGGTGGGGAATCAGAGGCAGGGAATCAGATGTGCGGAATCAGAGGTGGGGAATCAGAGGCGGGGAAACAGAGGTGGGGAGTCAGATATGGGGAATCAGAGGTGGGGAATAAGAGGCGGAGAATCAGAGGCAGGGAATCAGATGCCGGGAATAAGAGGCCGGGAAACAGAGGTGGGGAATCAGAGTCCGGGAATCAGAGATGGGGATTCAGAGGCGGGGATTGAGATATTGGGAATCAGATATGGGGAATCAGAGGTGGCGAATCAAAGGCGGTGAATCAGAGATGGGGAATCAGAGGCGGGGAATCAGAGGCAGGGAATCAAACACGGGAAATCAGAGCTGGGGAATCAAAGTCGGGGAATCAGAGTTGGGGCATCAGAGGTGGGGAATTAGATATGGGGAAACAGAGGTGGGGAATCAGATGCGGGGAAACAGAGGCGGGGAATCAGATATGGGGAATCAGAGGTGGGGAATCAGAGGCAGGGAATCAGATGTGCGGAATCAGAGATGTGGAATCAGAGGCAGGGAATCAGAATCAGAAGCGGGGAATCAGAGGCCGGGAATCAGAGGCCGGGAATCAGATGCCGGGAATAAGAGGCCGGGAAGCAGAGGTGGGGAATCAGAGTCCGGGAATCAGAGATGGGGATTCAGAGGCGGGGAATGAGACATGGGGAATCAGAGGCGGGGAATCAGAGGCGGGGAAACAGAGGTGGGGAATCAGATATGGGGAATCAGATATGGGGAATCAAAGGCGGTGAATCAGAGATGGGGAATCAGAGGCGGGGAATCAGAGGCGGGGAATCAGAGCTGGGGAATCAGAGGCGGGGAATCAGAGTTGGGGAATCAGAGGCGGGGAATCAGATATGTGGAAACAGAGGAGGGGAATCAGAGGCGGGGAAACAGAGGCGGGGAATCAGATATGGGGAATCAGAGGTGGCGAAACAAAGGCGGTGAATCAGAGATGGGGAATCAGAGGCAGGGAATCAGAGGCAGGGAATCAAACACGGGGAATCAGAGGCGGGGAATCAGAGCTGGGGAATCAGAGGCGGGGAATCAGAGTTGGGGAATCAGAGGCGGGGAATCAGAGACGGGGAAACAGAGGCGGTGAATCAGATATGGGGAATCAGAGGTGGGGAATCAGAGGTTGGGAATCAGAGGCAGGGAATCAGAGGCGGGGAATCAGAGTCCGGGAATCAGAGATGGGGATTTTGAGGCGGGGAATGAGATATGGGGAATCAGAGGCGGGGAATCAGAGGCGCGGAAACAGAGGTGGGGAATCAGATATGGGGAATCAGATATGGGGAATCAAAGGCGGTGAATCAGAGATGGGGAATCAGAGGCGGGGAATCAGAGGCGGGGAATCAGAGCTGGGGAATCAGAGGCGGGGAATCAGAGTTGGGGAATCAAAGGCGGGGAATCAGATATGGGGAAACAGAGGTGGGGAATCAGAGGCGGGGAAACAGAGGCGGGGAATCAGACATGGGGAATCAGAGGTGGGGAATCAGAGTCCGGGAATCAGAGATGGGGATTCAGAGGCGGGGAATGAGATATTGGGAATCAGAGGCGGGGAATCAGAGGCGGGGAAACAGAGGTGGGGAATCAGATTTGGGGAATCAGAGGTGGCGAATCAAAGGCGGTGAATCAGAGATGGGGAATCAGAGGCGGGGAATCAGAGGCAGGGAATCAAACACGGGGAATCAGAGGCGGGGAATCAGAGCTGGGGAATCAGAGGCGGGGAATCAGAGGTGGGGAATCAGAGGCCGGGAATCAGAGATGGGGAATCAGAGGCGGGGAATCAGCGGTGGTGAATCAGACGCGGGGATTCAGAGGTTGTAAATCAGAGATGGGGAATCAGAGGCGGGGAATCAGAGGCGGGGAAACAGAGGTGGGGAATCAGATATGGGGAATCAGAGGTGGGGAATAAGATGCGGAGAATCAGAGGCAGGGAATCAGATGCCGGGAATAAGAGGCCGGGAATCAGATGTGGGGAATCAGAGTCCAGGAATCAGAGATGGGGATTCAGAGGCGGGGAATGAGATATTGGGAATCAGAGGCGGGGAATCAGAGGAGGGGAAACAAAGGCGGTGAATCAGAGATGGGGAATCAGAGGCGCGGAATCAGAGGCAGGGAATCAAACACGGGGAATCAGAGCTGGGGAATCAGAGTCGGGGAATCAGAGTTGGGGCATCAGAGGTGGGGAATTAGATATGGGGAAACAGAGGTGGGGAATCAGAGGCGGGGAAACAGAGGCGGGGAATCAGATATGGGGAATCAGAGGTGGGGAATCAGAGGCAGGGAATCAGATGTGCGGAATCAGAGGTGGGGAATCAGAGGCGGGGAAACAGATGTGGGGAGTCAGATATGGGGAATCAGAGGTGGGGAATAAGAGGCGGAGAATCAGAGGCAGGGAATCAGATGCCGGGAATAAGAGGCCGGGAAACAGAGGTGGGGAATCAGAGTCCGGGAATCAGAGATGGGGATTCAGAGGCGAGGATTGAGATATTGGGAATCAGATATGGGGAATCAGAGGTGGCGAATCAAAGGCGGTGAATCAGAGATGGGGAATCAGAGGCGGGGAATCAGAGGCAGGGAATCAAACACGGGGAATCAGAGCTGGGGAATCAAAGTCGGGGAATCAGAGTTGGGGCATCAGAGGTGGGGAATTAGATATGGGGAAACAGAGGTGGGGAATCAGAGGCTGGGAAACAGAGGCGGGGAATCAGATATGGGGAATCAGAGGTGGGGAATCAGAGGCAGGGAATCAGATGTGCGGAATCAGAGATGGGGAATCAGAGGCAGGGAATCAGAATCAGAAGCGGGGAATCAGAGGCCGGGAATCAGAGGCCGGGAATCAGATGCCGGGAATAAGAGGCCGGGAAGCAGAGGTGGGGAATCAGAGTCCGGGAATCAGAGATGGGGATTCAGAGGCGGGGAATGAGATATGGGGAATCAGAGGCGGGGAATCAGAGGCGGGGAAACAGAGGTGGGGAATCAGATATGGGGAATCAGATATGGGGAATCAAAGGCGGTGAATCAGAGATGGGGAATCAGAGGCGGGGAATCAGAGGCGGGGAATCAGAGCTGGGGAATCAGAGGCGGGGAATCAGAGTTGGGGAATCAGAGGCGGGGAATCAGATATGTGGAAACAGAGGTGGGGAATCAGAGGCGGGGAAACAGAGGCGGGGAATCAGATATGGGGAATCAGAGGTGGCGAATCAAAGGCGGTGAATCAGAGATGGGGAATCAGAGGCGGGGAATCAGAGGCAGGGAATCAAACACGGGGAATCAGAGGCGGGGAATCAGAGCTGGGGAATCAGAGGCGGGGAATCAGAGTTGGGGAATCAGAGGCGGGGAATCTGAGGCGGGGAAACAGAGGCGGTGAATCAGATATGGGGAATCAGAGGTGGGGAATCAGAGGTTGGGAATCAGAGGCAGGGAATCAGAGGCGGGGAATCAGAGTCCGGGAATCAGAGATGGGGATTCAGAGGCGGGGAATGAGATATGGGGAATCAGAGGCGGGGAATCAGAGGCGGGGAAACAGAGGTGGGGAATCAGATATAGGGAATCAGAGGTGGCGAATCAAAGGCGGTGAATCAGAGATGGGGAATCAGAGGCGGGGAATCAGAGGCGGGGAATCAGAGGTGGGGAATCAGAGGTTGGGAATCAGAGGCAGGGAATCAGAGGCGGGGAATCAGAGGCGGGGAATCAGAGGCATGGAATCAGATGTGCGGAATCAGAGATGTGGAATCAGAGGCAGGGAATCAGAGGCGGGGAATCAGAGGCGTGGAATCAGAGGCCGGGAATCAGAGGCCGGGAATGAGAGGCCGGGAATCAGAGGCCGGGAATCAGAGGCCGGGAATCAGAGGTGGGGAATCAGAGGCCGGGAATCAGAGATGGGGAGTCAGAGGCGGGGAATCAGCGGTGGTGAATCAGACGCGGGGATTCAGAGGTTGTAAATCAGAGATGGGGAATCAGAGGCGGGGAATCAGAGGCGGGGAAACAGAGGTGGGGAATCAGATATGGGGAATCAGAGGTGGGGAATAAGATGCGGAGAATCAGAGGCAGGGAATCAGATGCCGGGAATAATAGGCCGGGAATCAGAGGTGGGGAATCAGAGTCCAGGAATCAGAGATGGGGATTCAGAGGCGGGGAATGAGATATTGGGAATCAGAGGCGGGGAATCAGAGGCGGGGAAACAAGGGCGGTGAATCAGAGATGGGGAATCAGAGGCGCGGAATCAGAGGCAGGGAATCAAACACGGGGAATCAGAGCTGGGGAATCAGAGTCGGGGAATCAGAGTTGGGGCATCAGAGGTGGGGAATTAGATATGGGGAAACAGAGGTGGGGAATCAGAGGCGGGGAAAGAGAGGCGGGGAATCAGATATGGGGAATCAGAGGTGGGGAATCAGAGGCAGGGAATCAGATGTGCGGAATCAGAGGTGGGGAATCAGAGGCGGGGAAACAGAGGTGGGGAGTCAGATATGGGGAATCAGAGGTGGGGAATAAGAGGCGGAGAATCAGAGGCAGGGAATCAGATGCCGGGAATAAGAGGCCGGGAAACAGAGGTGGGGAATCAGAGTCCGGGAATCAGAGATGGGGATTCAGAGGCGGGGATTGAGATATTGGGAATCAGATATGGGGAATCAGAGGTGGCGAATCAAAGGCGGTGAATCAGAGATGGGGAATTAGAGGCGGGGAATCAGAGGCAGGGAATCAAACACGGGGAATCAGAGCTGGGGAATCAGAGTCGGGGAATCAGAGTTGTGGCATCAGAGGTGGGGAATTAGACATGGGGAAACAGAGGTGGGGAATCAGAGGCGGGGAAACAGAGGCGGGGAATCAGATTTGGGGAATCAGAGGTTGGGAATCAGAGGCAGGGAATCAGATGTGCGGAATCAGAGATGGGGAATCAGAGGCAGGGAATCAGAATCAGAAGCGGGGAATCAGAGGCCGGGAATCAGAGGCCGGGAATCAGATGCCGGGAATAAGAGGCCGGGAAGCAGAGGTGGGGAATCAGAGTCCGGGAATCAGAGATGGGGATTCAGAGGCGGGGAATGAGATATGGGGAATCAGAGGCGGGGAATCAGAGGCGGGGAAACAGAGGTGGGGAATCAGATATGGGGAATCAGATATGGGGAATCAAAGGCGGTGAATCAGAGATGGGGAATCAGAGGCGGGGAATCAGAGGCGGGGAATCAGAGCTGGGGAATCAGAGGCGGGGAATCAGAGTTGGGGAATCAGAGGCGGGGAATCAGATATGTGGAAACAGAGGTGGGGAATCAGAGGCGGGGAAACAGAGGCGGGGAATCAGATATGGGGAATCAGAGGTGGCGAATCAAAGGCGGTGAATCAGAGGTGGGGAATCAGAGGCGGGGTATCAGAGGCAGGGAATCAAACACGGGGAATCAGAGGCGGGGAATCAGAGCTGGGGAATCAGAGGCGGGGAATCAGAGTTGGGGAATCAGAGGCGGGGAATCAGAGGCGGGGAAACAGAGGCGGTGAATCAGATATGGGGAATCAGAGGTGGGGAATCAGAGGTTGGGAATCAGAGGCAGGGAATCAGAGGCGGGGAATCAGAGTCCGGGAATCAGAGATGTGGATTCAGAGGCGGGGAATGAGATATGGGGAATCAGAGGCGGGGAATCAGAGGCGGGGAAACAGAGGTGGGGAATCAGATATGGGGAATCAGATATGGGGAATCAAAGGCGGTGAATCAGAGATGGGGAATCAGAGGCGGGGAATCAGAGGCGGGGAATCAGAGCTGGGGAATCAGAGGCGGGGAATCAGAGTTGGGGAATCAAAGGCGGGGAATCAGATATGGGGAAACAGAGGTGGGGAATCAGAGGCGGGGAAACAGAGGCGGGGAATCAGATATGGGGAATCAGAGGTGGGGAATCAGAGTCCGGGAATCAGAGATGGGAATTCAGAGGCGGGGAATGAGATATGGGGAATCAGAGGAGGGGAATCAGAGGCGGGGAAACAGAGGTGGGGAATCAGATATGGGGAATCTGATATGGGGAATCAAAGGCGGTGAATCAGAGATGGGGAATCAGAGGCGGGGAATCAGAGGCGGGGTATCAGAGCTGGGGAATCAGAGGCGGGGAATCAGAGTTGGGGAATCAGAGGCGGGGAATCAGATATGGGGAAACAGAGGTGGGGAATCAGAGGTGGGGAAACAGAGGCGGGGAATCAGATATGGGGAATCAGAGGTGGGGAATCAGAGGTTGGGAATCAGAGGCAGGGAATCAGAGGCGGGGAAACAGAGGCGGGGAATCAGATATGGGGAATCAGAGGTGGCGAATCAAAGGCGGTGAATCAGAGATGGGGAATCAGAGGCGGGGAATCAGAGGCAGGGAATCAAACACGGGGAATCAGAGCTGGGGAATCAGAGCTGGGGAATTAGATATGGGGAAACAGAGGTGGGGAATCAGAGGCGTGGAAACAGAGGCGGGGAATCAGATATGGGGAATCAGAGGTGGGGAATCAGAGGCAGGGAATCAGATGTGCGGAATCAGAGGTGGGGAATCAGAGGCGGGGAAAGAGAGGTGGGGAGTCAGATATGGGGAATCAGAGGTGGGGAATAAGAGGCGGAGAATCAGAGGCAGGGAATCAGATGCCGGGAATAAGAGGCCGGGAAACAGAGGTGGGGAATCAGAGTCCGGGAATCAGAGATGGGGATTCAGAGGCGGGGATTGAGATATTGGGAATCAGATATGGGGAATCAGAGGTGGCGAATCAAAGGCGGTGAATCAGAGATGGGGAATCAGAGGCGGGGAATCAGAGGCAGGGAATCAAACACGGGAAATCAGAGCTGGGGAATCAAAGTCGGGGAATCAGAGTTGGGGCATCAGAGGTGGGGAATTAGATATGGGGAAACAGAGGTGGGGAATCAGATGCGGGGAAACAGAGGCGGGGAATCAGATATGGGGAATCAGAGGTGGGGAATCAGAGGCAGGGAATCAGATGTGCGGAATCAGAGATGGGGAATCAGAGGCAGGGAATCAGAATCAGAAGCGGGGAATCAGAGGCCGGGAATCAGAGGCTGGGAATCAGATGCCGGGAATAAGAGGCCGGGAAGCAGAGGTGGGGAATCAGAGTCCGGGAATCAGAGATGGGGATTCAGAGGCGGGGAATGAGATATGGGGAATCAGAGGCGGGGAATCAGAGGCGGGGAAACAGAGGTGGGGAATCAGATATGGGGAATCAGATATGGGGAATCAAAGGCGGTGAATCAGAGATGGGGAATCAGAGGCGGGGAATCAGAGGCGGGGAATCAGAGCTGGGGAATCAGAGGCGGGGAATCAGAGTTGGGGAATCAGAGGCGGGGAATCAGATATGTGGAAACAGAGGTGGGGAATCAGAGGCGGGGAAAGAGAGGCGGGGAATCAGATATGGGGAATCAGAGGTGGCGAATCAAAGGCGGTGAATCAGAGATGGGGAATCAGAGGCGGGGAATCAGAGGCAGGAAATCAAACACGGGGAATCAGAGGCGGGGAATCAGAGCTGGGGAATCAGAGGCGGGGAATCAGAGTTGGGGAATCAGAGGCGGGGAATCAGAGGCGGGGAATCAGAGTACGGGAATCAGAGATGGGGATTTTGAGGCGGGGAATGAGATATGGGGAATCAGAGGCGGGGAATCAGAGGCGGGGAAACAGAGGTGGGGAATCAGATATGGGGAATCAGATATGGGGAATCAAAGGCGGTGAATCAGAGATGGGGAATCAGAGGCGGGGAATCAGAGTTGGGGAATCAAAGGCGGGGAATCAGATATGGGGAAACAGAGGTGGGGAATCAGAGGCGGGGAAACAGAGGCGGGGAATCAGACATGGGGAATCAGAGGTGGGGAATCAGAGTCCGGGAATCAGAGATGGGGATTCAGAGGCGGGGAATGAGATATTGGGAATCAGAGGCGGGGAATCAGAGGCGGGGAAACAGAGGTGGGGAATCAGATTTGGGGAATCAGAGGTGGCGAATCAAAGGCGGTGAATCAGAGATGGGGAATCAGAGGCGGGGAAGCAGAGGCAGGGAATCAAACACGGGGAATCAGAGGCGGGGAATCAGAGCTGGGGAATCAGAGGCGGGGAATCAGAGGTGGGGAATCAGAGGCCGGGAATCAGAGATGGGGAATCAGAGGCGGGGAATCAGCGGTGGTGAATCAGACGCGGGGATTCAGAGGTTGTAAATCAGAGATGGGGAATCAGAGGCGGGGAATCAGAGGCGGGGAAACAGAGGTGGGGAATCAGATATGGGGAATCAGAGGTGGGGAATAAGATGCGGAGAATCAGAGGCAGGGAATCAGATGCCGGGAATAAGAGGCCGGGAATCAGAGGTGGGGAATCAGAGTCCAGGAATCAGAGATGGGGATTCAGAGGCGGGGAATGAGATATTGGGAATCAGAGGCGGGGAATCAGAGGCGGGGAAACAAAGGCGGTGAATCAGAGATGGGGAATCAGAGGCGCGGAATCAGAGGCAGGGAATCAAACACGGGGAATCAGAGCTGGGGAATCAGAGTCGGGGAATCAGAGTTGGGGCATCAGAGGTCGGGAATTAGATATGGGGAAACAGAGGTGGGGAATCAGAGGCGGGGAAACAGAGGCGGGGCATCAGATATGGGGAATCAGAGGTGGGGAATCAGAGGCAGGGAATCAGATGTGCGGAATCAGAGGTGGGGAATCAGAGGCGGGGAAACAGATGTGGGGAGTCAGATATGGGGAATCAGAGGTGGGGAATAAGAGGCGGAGAATCAGAGGCAGGGAATCAGATGCCGGGAATAAGAGGCCGGGAAACAGAGGTGGGGAATCAGAGTCCGGGAATCAGAGATGGGGATTCAGAGGCGGGGATTGAGATATTGGGAATCAGATATGGGGAATCAGAGGTGGCGAATCAAAGGCGGTGAATCAGAGATGGGGAATCAGAGGCGGGGAATCAGAGGCAGGGAATCAAACACGGGGAATCAGAGCTGGGGAATCAAAGTCGGGGAATCAGAGTTGGGGCATCAGAGGTGGGGAATTAGATATGGGGAAACAGAGGTGGGGAATCAGAGGCTGGGAAACAGAGGCGGGGAATCAGATTTGGGGAATCAGAGGTGGGGAATCAGAGGCAGGGAATCAGATGTGCGGAATCAGAGATGGGGAATCAGAGGCAGGGAATCAGAATCAGAAGCGGGGAATCAGAGGCCGGGAATCAGAGGCCGGGAATCAGATGCCGGGAATAAGAGGCCGGGAAGCAGAGGTGGGGAATCAGAGTCCGGGAATCAGAGATGGGGATTCAGAGGCGGGGAATGAGATATGGGGAATCAGAGGCGGGGAATCAGAGGCGGGGAAACAGAGGTGGGGAATCAGATATGGGGAATCAGATATGGGGAATCAAAGGCGGTGAATCAGAGATGGGGAATCAGAGGCGGGGAATCAGAGGCGGGGAATCAGAGCTGGGGAATCAGAGGCGGGGAATCAGAGTTGGGGAATCAGAGGCGGGGAATCAGATATGTGGAAACAGAGGTGGGGAATCAGAGGCGCGGAAACACAGGCGGGGATTCAGATATGGGGAATCAGAGGTGGCGAATCAAAGGCGGTGAATCAGAGATGGGGAATCAGAGGCGGGGAATCAGAGGCAGGGAATCAAACACGGGGAATCAGAGGCGGGGAATCAGAGCTGGGGAATCAGAGGCGGGGAATCAGAGTTGGGGAATCAGAGGCGGGGAATCTGAGGCGGGGAAACAGAGGCGGTGAATCAGATATGGGGAATCAGAGGTGGGGAATCAGAGGTTGGGAATCAGAGGCAGGGAATCAGAGGCGGGGAATCAGAGTCCTGGAATCAGAGATGGGGATTCAGAGGCGGGGAATGAGATATGGTGAATCAGAGGCGGGGAATCAGAGGCGGGGAAACAGAGGTGGGGAATCAGATATGGGGAATCAGATATGGGGAATCAAAGGCGGTGAATCAGAGATGGGGAATCAGAGGCGGGGAATCAGAGGCGGGGAATCAGAGCTGGGGAATCAGAGGCGGGGAATCAGAGTTGGGGAATCAGAGGAGGGGAATCAGATATGGGGAAACAGAGGTGGGGAATCAGAGGCGGGGAAACAGAGGCGGGGAATCAGATATGGGGATTCAGAGGTGGGGAATCAGAGTCCAGGAATCAGAGATGGGGATTCAGAGGCGGGGAATGAGATATGGGGAATCAGAGGCGGGGAATCAGAGGCGGGGAAACAGAGGTGGGGAATCAGATATGGGGAATCTGATATGGGGAATCAAAGGCGGTGAATCAGAGATGGGGAATCAGAGGCGGGGAATCAGAGGCGGGGTATCAGAGCTGGGGAATCAGAGGCGGGCAATCAGAGTTGGGGAATCAGAGGCGGGGAATCAGATATGGGGAAACAGAGGTGGGGAATCAGAGGTGGGGAAACAGAGGCGGGGAATCAGATATGGGGAATCAGAGGTGGGGAATCAGAGGTTGGGAATCAGAGGCAGGGAATCAGAGGCGGGGAAACAGAGGCGGGGAATCAGATATGGGGAATCAGAGGTGGCGAATCAAAGGCGGTGAATCAGAGATGGGGAATCAGAGGCGGGGAATCAGAGGCAGGGAATCAAACACGGGGAATCAGAGGCGGGGAATCAGAGCTGGGGAATCAGAGGCGGGGAATCAGAGTTGGGGAATCAGAGGCGGGGAATCAGAGGCGGGGAATCAGAGTTGGGGCATCAGAGGTGGGGAATTAGATATGGGGAAACAGAGGCGGGGAATCAGATATGGGGAATCAGAGGTGGGGAATCAGAGGCAGGGAATCAGATGTGCGGAATCAGAGATGGGGAATCAGAGGCAGGGAATCAGCGGTGGTGAATCAGACGCGGGGATTCAGAGGTTGTAAATCAGAGATGGGGAATCAGAGGCGGGGAATCAGAGGCGGGGAAACAGAGGTGGGGAATCAGATATGGGGAATCAGAGGTGGGGAATAAGATGCGGAGAATCAGAGGCAGGGAATCAGATGCCGGGAATAAGAGGCCGGGAATCAGAGGTGGGGAATCAGAATCAGAAGCGGGGAATCAGAGGCCGGGAATCAGAGGCCGGGAATCAGATGCCGGGAATAAGAGGCCGGGAAGCAGAGGTGGGGAATCAGAGTCCGGGAATCAGAGATGGGGATTCAGAGGCGGGGAATGAGATATGGGGAATCAGAGGCGGGGAATCAGAGGCGGGGAAACAGAGGTGGGGAATCAGATATGGGGAATCAGATATGGGGAATCAAAGGCGGTGAATCAGAGATGGGGAATCAGAGGCGGGGAATCAGAGGCGGGGAATCAGAGCTGGGGAATCAGAGGTGGGGAATCAGAGTTGGGGAATCAGAGGCGGGGAATCAGATATGTGGAAACAGAGGTGGGGAATCAGAGGCGCGGAAACAGAGGCGGGGAATCAGATATGGGGAATCAGAGGTGGCGAATCAAAGGCGGTGAATCAGAGATGGGGAATCAGAGGCGGGGAATCAGAGGCAGGGAATCAAACACAGGGAATCAGAGGCGAGGAATCAGAGCTGGGGAATCAGAGGCGGGGAATCAGAGTTGGGGAATCAGAGGCGGGGAATCTGAGGCGGGGAAACAGAGGCGGTGAATCAGATATGGGGAATCAGAGGTGGGGAATCAGAGGTTGGGAATCAGAGGCAGGGAATCAGAGGCGGGGAATCAGAGTCCTGGAATCAGAGATGGGGATTCAGAGGCGGGGAATGAGATATGGTGAATCAGAGGCGGGGAATCAGAGGCGGGGAAACAGAGGTGGGGAATCAGATATGGGGAATCAGATATGGGGAATCAAAGGCGGTGAATCAGAGATGGGGAATCAGAGGCGGGGAATCAGAGGCGGGGAATCAGAGCTGGGGAATCAGAGGCGGGGAATCAGAGTTGGGGAATCAAAGGAGGGGAATCAGATATGGGGAAACAGAGGTGGGGAATCAGAGGCGGGGAAACAGAGGCGGGGAATCAGATATGGGGATTCAGAGGTGGGGAATCAGAGTCCAGGAATCAGAGATGGGGATTCAGAGGCGGGGAATGAGATATGGGGAATCAGAGGCGGGGAATCAGAGGCGGGGAAACAGAGGTGGGGAATCAGATATGGGGAATCTGATATGGGGAATCAAAGGCGGTGAATCAGAGATGGGGAATCAGAGGCGGGGAATCAGAGGCGGGGTATCAGAGCTGGGGAATCAGAGGCGGGCAATCAGAGTTGGGGAATCAGAGGCGGGGAATCAGATATGGGGAAACAGAGGTGGGGAATCAGAGGTGGGGAAACAGAGGCGGGGAATCAGATATGGGGAATCAGATATGGGGAATCAGAGGTGGGGAATCAGAGGTTGGGAATCAGAGGCAGGGAATCAGAGGCGGGGAAACAGAGGCGGGGAATCAGATATGGGGAATCAGAGGTGGCGAATCAAAGGCGGTGAATCAGAGATGGGGAATCAGAGGCGGGGAATCAGAGGCAGGGAATCAAACACGGGGAATCAGAGGCGGGGAATCAGAGCTGGGGAATCAGAGGCGGGGAATCAGAGTTGGGGAATCAGAGGCGGGGAATCAGAGGCGGGGAATCAGAGTTGGGGCATCAGAGGTGGGGAATTAGATATGGGGAAACAGAGGCGGGGAATCAGATATGGGGAATCAGAGGTGGGGAATCAGAGGCAGGGAATCAGATGTGCGGAATCAGAGATGGGGAATCAGAGGCAGGGAATCAGCGGTGGTGAATCAGACGCGGGGATTCAGAGGTTGTAAATCAGAGATGGGGAATCAGAGGCGGGGAATCAGAGGCGGGGAAACAGAGGTGGGGAATCAGATATGGGGAATCAGAGGTGGGGAATAAGATGCGGAGAATCAGAGGCAGGGAATCAGATGCCGGGAATAAGAGGCCGGGAATCAGAGGTGGGGAATCAGAGTCCAGGAATCAGAGATGGGGATTCAGAGGCGGGGAATGAGATATTGGGAATCAGAGGCGGGGAATCAGAGGCGGGGAAACAAAGGCAGTGAATCAGAGATGGGGAATCAGAGGCGCGGAATCAGAGGCAGGGAATCAAACACGGGGAATCAGAGCTGGGGAATCAGAGTCGGGGAATCAGAGTTGGGGCATCAGAGGTCGGGAATTAGATATGGGGAAACAGAGGTGGGGAATCAGAGGCGGGGAAACAGAGGCGGGGAATCAGATATGGGGAATCAGAGGTGGGGAATCAGAGGCAGGGAATCAGATGTGCGGAATCAGAGGTGGGGAATCAGAGGCGGGGAAACAGATGTGGGGAGTCAGATATGGGGAATCAGAGGTGGGGAATAAGAGGCGGAGAATCAGAGGCAGGGAATCAGATGCCGGGAATAAGAGGCCGGGAAACAGAGGTGGGGAATCAGAGTCCGGGAATCAGAGATGGGGATTCAGAGGCGGGGATTGAGATATTGGGAATCAGATATGGGGAATCAGAGGTGGCGAATCAAAGGCGGTGAATCAGAGATGGGGAATCAGAGGCGGGGAATCAGAGGCAGGGAATCAAACACGGGGAATTAGAGCTGGGGAATCAAAGTCGGGGAATCAGAGTTGGGGCATCAGAGGTGGAGAATTAGAAAAGGGGAAACAGAGGTGGGGAATCAGAGGCTGGGAAACAGAGGCGGGGAATCAGATATGGGGAATCAGAGGTGGGGAATCAGAGGCAGGGAATCAGATGTGCGGAATCAGAGATGGGGAATCAGAGGCAGGGAATCAGAATCAGAAGCGGGGAATCAGAGGCCGGGAATCAGAGGCCGGGAATCAGATGCCGGGAATAAGAGGCCGGGAAGCAGAGGTGGGGAATCAGAGTCCGGGAATCAGAGATGGGGATTCAGAGGCGGGGAATGAGATATGGGGAATCAGAGGCGGGGAATCAGAGGCGGGGAAACAGAGGTGGGGAATCAGATATGGGGAATCAGATATGGGGAATCAAAGGCGGTGAATCAGAGATGGGGAATCAGAGGCGGGGAATCAGAGGCGGGGAATCAGAGCTGGGGAATCAGAGGCGGGGAATCAGAGTTGGGGAATCAGAGGCGGGGAATCAGATATGTGGAAACAGAGGTGGGGAATCAGAGGCGGAGAAACAGGCGGGGAATCAGATATGGGGAATCAGAGGTGGCGAATCAAAGGCGGTGAATCAGAGATGGGGAATCAGAGGCGGGGAATCAGAGGCAGGGAATCAAACACGGGAATCAGAGGCGGGGAATCAGAGCTGGGGAATCAGAGGCGGGGAATCAGAGTTGGGGAATCAGAGGCGGGGAATCTGAGGCGGGGAAACAGAGGCGGTGAATCAGATATGGGGAATCAGAGGTGGGGAATCAGAGGTTGGGAATCAGAGGCAGGGAATCAGAGGCGGGGAATCAGAGTCCGGGAATCAGAGATGGGGATTCAGAGGCGGGGAATGAGATATGGTGAATCAGAGGCGGGGAATCAGAGGCGGGGAAACAGAGGTGGGGAATCAGATATGGTGAATCAGATATGGGGAATCAAAGGCGGTGAATCAGAGATGGGGAATCAGAGGCGGGGAATCAGAGGCGGGGAATCAGAGCTGGGGAATCAGAGGCGGGGAATCAGAGTTGGGGAATCAGAGGAGGGGAATCAGATATGGGGAAACAGAGGTGGGGAATCAGAGGCGGGGATACAGAGGCGGGGAATCAGATATGGGGAATCAGAGGTGGGGAATCAGAGTCCAGGAATCAGAGATGGGGATTCAGAGGCGGGGAATGAGATATGGGGAATCAGAGGCGGGGAATCAGAGGCGGGGAAACAGAGGTGGGGAATCAGATATGGGGAATCTGATATGGGGAATCAAAGGCGGTGAATCAGAGATGGGGAATCAGAGGCGGGGAATCAGAGGCGGGGTATCAGAGCTGGGGAATCAGAGGCGGGCAATCAGAGTTGGGGAATCAGAGGCGGGGAATCAGATATGGGGAAACAGAGGTGGGGAATCAGAGGTGGGGAAACAGAGGCGGGGAATCAGATATGGGGAATCAGAGGTGGGGAATCAGAGGTTGGGAATCAGAGGCAGGGAATCAGAGGCGGGGAAACAGAGGCGGGGAATCAGATATGGGGAATCAGAGGTGGCGAATCAAAGGCGGTGAATCAGAGATGGGGAATCAGAGGCGGGGAATCAGAGGCAGGGAATCAAACACGGGGAATAAGAGGCGGGGAATCAGAGCTGGGGAATCAGAGGCGGGGAATCAGAGTTGGGGAATCAGAGGCGGGGAATCAGAGGCGGGGAAACAGAGGCGGGGAATCAGATATGGGGAATCAGAGGTCGGGAATCAGAGGTTGGGAATCAGAGATGGGGAATCAAAGGCGGGGAATCAGAGTTGGGGCATCAGAGGTGGGGAATTAGATATGGGGAAACAGAGGCGGGGAATCAGATATGGGGAATCCGAGGTGGGGAATCAGAGGCAGGGAATCAGATGTGCGGAATCAGAGATGGGGAATCAGAGGCAGGGAATCAGAGGCAGGGAATCAGATGTGCGGAATCAGAGATGGGGAATCAGAGGCAGGGAATAAGTATCAGAAGCGGGGTATCAGAGGCCGGGAATCAGAGGCCGGGAATCAGATGCCGGGAATAAGAGGCCGGGAATCAGCGGTGGGGAATCAGAGTCCGGGAATCAGAGATGGGGATTCAGAGGCGGGGAATGAGATATGGGGAATCAGAGGCGTGGAATCAGAGGCGGGGAAACAGAGGTGGGGAATCAGATATAGGGAATCAGAGGTGGCGAATCAAAGGCGGTGAATCAGAGATGGGGAATCAGAGGCGGGGAATCAGAGGCGGGGAATCAGAGGCGGGGAATCAGAGGTGGGGAATCAGAGGTTGGGAATCAGAGGCGGGGAATCAGAGGCGGGGAATCTGAGGCGGGGAATCAGAGGCATGGAATCAGATGTGCGGAATCAGAGATGTGGAATCAGAGGCAGGGAATCAGAGGCGGGGAATCAGAGGCGTGGAATCAGAGTCCGGGAATCAGAGGCCGGGAATGAGAGGCCGGGAATCAGAGGCCGGGAATCAGAGGCCGGGAATCAGAGGTGGGGAATCAGAGGCCGGGAATCAGAGATGGGGAATCAGAGGCGGGGAATCAGCGGTGGTGAATCAGACGCGGGGATTCAGAGGTTGTAAATCAGAGATGGGGAATCAGAGGCGGGGAATCAGAGGCGGGGAAACAGAGGTGGGGAATCAGATATGGGGAATCAGAGGTGGGGAATAAGATGCGGAGAATCAGAGGCAGGGAATCAGATGCCGGGAATAAGAGGCCGGGAATCAGAGGTGGGGAATCAGAGTCCAGGAATCAGAGATGGGGATTCAGAGGCGGGGAATGAGATATTGGGAATCAGAGGCGGGGAATCAGAGGCGGGGAAACAAAGGCGGTGAATCAGAGATGGGGAATCAGAGGCGCGGAATCAGAGGCAGGGAATCAAACACGGGGAATCAGAGCTGGGGAATCAGAGTCGGGGAATCAGAGTTGGGGCATCAGAGGTGGGGAATTAGATATGGGGAAACAGAGGTGGGGAATCAGAGGCGGGGAAACAGAGGCGGGGAATCAGATATGGGGAATCAGAGGTTGGGAATCAGAGGCAGGGAATCAGATGTGCGGAATCAGAGGTGGGGAATCAGAGGCGGGGAAACAGAGGTGGGGAGTCAGATATGGGGAATCAGAGGTGGGGAATAAGAGGCGGAGAATCAGAGGCAGGGAATCAGATGCCGGGAATAAGAGGCCGGGAAACAGAGGTGGGGAATCAGAGTCCGGGAATCAGAGATGGGGATTCAGAGGCGGGGATTGAGATATTGGGAATCAGATATGGGGAATCAGAGGTGGCGAATCAAAGGCGGTGAATAAGAGATGGGGAATTAGAGGCGGGGAATCAGAGGCAGGGAATCAAACACGGGGAATCAGAGCTGGGGAATCAGAGTCGGGGAATCAGAGTTGGGGCATCAGAGGTGGGGAATTAGATATGGGGAAACAGAGGTGGGGATTCAGAGGCGGGGAAACAGAGGCGGGGAATCAGATTTGGGGAATCAGAGGTTGGGAATCAGAGGCAGGGAATCAGATGTGCGGAATCAGAGATGGGGAATCAGAGGCAGGGAATCAGAATCAGAAGCGGGGAATCAGAGGCCGGGAATCAGAGGCCGGGAATCAGATGCCGGGAATAAGAGGCCGGGAAGCAGAGGTGGGGAATCAGAGTCCGGGAATCAGAGATGGGGATTCAGAGGCGGGGAATGAGATATGGGGAATCAGAGGCGGGGAATCAGAGGCGGGGAAACAGAGGTGGGGAATCAGATATGGGGAATGAGATATGGGGAATCAGAGGCGGGGAATCAGAGGCGGGGAAACAGAGGTGGGGAATCAGATATGGGGAATCTGATATGGGGAATCAAAGGCGGTGAATCAGAGATGGGGAATCAGAGGCGGGGAATCAGAGGCGGGGTATCAGAGCTGGGGAATCAGAGGCGGGGAATCAGAGTTGGGGAATCAGAGGCGGGG
The DNA here is from genome assembly GCF_036971445.1 of Narcine bancroftii. Classification (NCBI taxonomy): domain Eukaryota; kingdom Metazoa; phylum Chordata; class Chondrichthyes; order Torpediniformes; family Narcinidae; genus Narcine; species Narcine bancroftii. Next base: position 59,931,435 of record NC_091474.1, read on the forward strand.
AATCAGATATGGGGAAACAGAGGTGGGGAATCAGAGGTGGGGAAACAGAGGCGGGGAATCAGATATGGGGAATCAGAGGTGGGGAATCAGAGGTTGGGAATCAGAGGCAGGGAATCAGAGGCGGGGAAACAGAGGCGGGGAATCAGATATGGGGAATCAGAGGTGGCGAATCAAAGGCGGTGAATCAGAGATGGGGAATCAGAGGCGGGGAATCAGAGGCAGGGAATCAAACACGGGGAATCAGAGCTGGGGAATCAGAGCTGGGGAATTAGATATGGGGAAACAGAGGTGGGGAATCAGAGGCGTGGAAACAGAGGCGGGGAATCAGATATGGGGAATCAGAGGTGGGGAATCAGAGGCAGGGAATCAGATGTGCGGAATCAGAGGTGGGGAATCAGAGGCGGGGAAACAGAGGTGGGGAGTCAGATATGGGGAATCAGAGGTGGGGAATAAGAGGCGGAGAATCAGAGGCAGGGAATCAGATGCCGGGAATAAGAGGCCGGGAAACAGAGGTGGGGAATCAGAGTCCGGGAATCAGAGATGGGGATTCAGAGGCGCGGATTGAGATATTGGGAATCAGATATGGGGAATCAGAGGTGGCGAATCAAAGGCGGTGAATCAGAGATGGGGAATCAGAGGCGGGGAATCAGAGGCAGGGAATCAAACACGGGAAATCAGAGCTGGGGAATCAAAGTCGGGGAATCAGAGTTGGGGCATCAGAGGTGGGGAATTAGATATGGGGAAACAGAGGTGGGGAATCAGATGCGGGGAAACAGAGGCGGGGAATCAGATATGGGGAATCAGAGGTGGGGAATCAGAGGCAGGGAATCAGATGTGCGGAATCAGAGATGGGGAATCAGAGGCAGGGAATCAGAATCAGAAGCGGGGAATCAGAGGCCGGGAATCAGAGGCCGGGAATCAGATGCCGGGAATAAGAGGCCGGGAAGCAGAGGTGGGGAATCAGAGTCCGGGAATCAGAGATGGGGATTCAGAGGCGGGGAATGAGATATGGGGAATCAGAGGCGGGGAATCAGAGGTGGGGAAACAGAGGTGGGGAATCAGATATGGGGAATCAGATATGGGGAATCAAAGGCGGTGAATCAGAGATGGGGAATCAGAGGCGGGGAATCAGAGGCGGGGAATCAGAGCTGGGGAATCAGAGGCGGGGAATCAGAGTTGGGGAATCAGAGGCGGGGAATCAGATATGTGGAAACAGAGGTGGGGAATCAGAGGCGGGGAAACAGAGGCGGGGAATCAGATATGGGGAATCAGAGGTGGCGAATCAAAGGCGGTGAATCAGAGATGGGGAATCAGAGGCGGGGAATCAGAGGCAGGGAATCAAACACGGGGAATCAGAGGCGGGGAATCAGAGCTGGGGAATCAGAGGCGGGGAATCAGAGTTGGGGAATCAGAGGCGGGGAATCAGAGACGGGGAAACAGAGGCGGTGAATCAGATATGGGGAATCAGAGGTGGGGAATCAGAGGTTGGGAATCAGAGGCAGGGAATCAGAGGCGGGGAATCAGAGTCCGGGAATCAGAGATGGGGATTTTGAGGCGGGGAATGAGATATGGGGAATCAGAGGCGGGGAATCAGAGGCGGGGAAACAGAGGTGGGGAATCAGATATGGGGAATCAGATATGGGGAATCAAAGGCGGTGAATCAGAGATGGGGAATCAGAGGCGGGGAATCAGAGTTGGGGAATCAAAGGCGGGGAATCAGATATGGGGAAACAGAGATGGGGAATCAGAGGCGGGGAAACAGAGGCGGGGAATCAGACATGGGGAATCAGAGGTGGGGAATCAGAGTCCGGGAATCAGAGATGGGGATTCAGAGGCGGGGAATGAGATATTGGGAATCAGAGGCGGGGAATCAGAGGCGGGGAAACAGAGGTGGGGAATCAGATTTGGGGAATCAGAGGTGGCGAATCAAAGGCGGTGAATCAGAGATGGGGAATCAGAGGCGGGGAATCAGAGGCAGGGAATCAAACACGGGGAATCAGAGGCGGGGAATCAGAGCTGGGGAATCAGAGGCGGGGAATCAGAGGTGGGGAATCAGAGGCCGGGAATCAGAGATGGGGAATCAGAGGCGGGGAATCAGCGGTGGTGAATCAGACGCGGGGATTCAGAGGTTGTAAATCAGAGATGGGGAATCAGAGGCGGGGAATCAGAGGCGGGGAAACAGAGGTGGGGAATCAGATATGGGGAATCAGAGGTGGGGAATAAGATGCGGAGAATCAGAGGCAGGGAATCAGATGCCGGGAATAAGAGGCCGGGAATCAGAGGTGGGGAATCAGAGTCCAGGAATCAGAGATGGGGATTCAGAGGCGGGGAATGAGATATTGGGAATCAGAGGCGGGGAATCAGAGGCGGGGAAACAAAGGCGGTGAATCAGAGATGGGGAATCAGAGGCGCGGAATCAGAGGCAGGGAATCAAACACGGGGAATCAGAGCTGGGGAATCAGAGTCGGGGAATCAGAGTTGGGGCATCAGAGGTCGGGAATTAGATATGGGGAAACAGAGGTGGGGAATCAGAGGCGGGGAAACAGAGGCGGGGAATCAGATATGGGGAATCAGAGGTGGGGAATCAGAGGCAGGGAATCAGATGTGCGGAATCAGAGGTGGGGAATCAGAGTCCAGGAATCAGAGATGGGGATTCAGAGGCGGGGAATGAGATATGGGGAATCAGAGGCGGGGAATCAGAGGCGGGGAAACAGAGGTGGGGAATCAGATATGGGGAATCTGATATGGGGAATCAAAGGCGGTGAATCAGAGATGGGGAATCAGAGGCGGGGAATCAGAGGCGGGGTATCAGAGCTGGGGAATCAGAGGCGGGCAATCAGAGTTGGGGAATCAGAGGCGGGGAATCAGATATGGGGAAACAGAGGTGGGGAATCAGAGGTGGGGAAACAGAGGCGGGGAATCAGATATGGGGAATCAGAGGTGGGGAATCAGAGGTTGGGAATCAGAGGCAGGGAATCAGAGGCGGGGAAACAGAGGCGGGGAATCAGATATGGGGAATCAGAGGTGGCGAATCAAAGGCGGTGAATATGAGATGGGGAATCAGAGGCGGGGAATCAGAGGCAGGGAATCAAACACGGGGAATCAGAGGCGGGGAATCAGAGCTGGGGAATCAGAGGCGGGGAATCAGAGTTGGGGAATCAGAGGCGGGGAATCAGAGGCGGGGAAACAGAGGCGGGGAATCAGATATGGGGAATCAGAGGTCGGGAATCAGAGGTTGGGAATCAGAGGCAGGGAATCAGAGGCGGGGAATCATAGGCGGGGAATCAGAGGCAGGGAATCAGATGTGCGGAATCAGAGATGGGGAATCAAAGGCGGGGAATCAGAGTTGGGGCATCAGAGGTGGGGAATTAGATATGGGGAAACAGAGGCGGGGAATCAGGGGCGGGGAAACAGAGGCGGGGAATCAGATATGGGGAATCAGAGGTGGGGAATCAGAGGCAGGGAATCAGATGTGCGGAATCAGAGATGGGGAATCAGAGGCAGGGAATCAGAATCAGAAGCGGGGAATCAGAGGGCGGGAATCAGAGGCCGGGAATCAGAATCCGGGAATAAGAGGCCGGGAATCAGCGGTGGGGAATCAGAGTCCGGGAATCAGAGATGGGGATTCAGAGGCGGGGAATGAGATATGGGGAATCAGAGGCGGGGAATCAGAGGCAGGGAAACAGAGGTGGGGAATCAGATATAGGTAATCAGAGGTGGCGAATCAAAGGCGGTGAATCAGAGATGGGGAATCAGAGGCGGGGAATCAGAGGCGGGGAATCAGAGGTGGGGAATCAGAGGTTGGGAATCAGAGGCAGGGAATCAGAGGCGGGGAATCAGAGGCGGGGAATCAGAGGCATGGAATCAGATGTGCGGAATCAGAGATGTGGAATCAGAGGCAGGGAATCAGAGGCGGGGAATCAGAGGCGTGGAATCAGAGGCCGGGAATCAGAGGACGGGAATGAGAGGCCGGGAATCAGAGGCCGGGAATCAGAGGCCGGGAATCAGAGGTGGGGAATCAGAGGCCGGGAATCAGAGATGGGGAATCAGAGGCGGGGAATCAGCGGTGGTGAATCAGACGCGGGGATTCAGAGGTTGTAAATCAGAGATGGGGAATCAGAGGCGGGGAATCAGAGGCGGGGAAACAGAGGTGGGGAATCAGATATGGGGAATCAGAGGTGGGGAATAAGATGCGGAGAATCAGAGGCAGGGAATCAGATGCCGGGAATAAGAGGCCGGGAATCAGAGGTGGGGAATCAGAGTCCAGGAATCAGAGATGGGGATTCAGAGGCGGGGAATGAGATATTGGGATTCAGAGGCGGGGAATCAGAGGCGGGGAAACAAAGGCGGTGAATCAGAGATGGGGAATCAGAGGCGCGGAATCAGAGGCAGGGAATCAAACACGGGGAATCAGAGCTGGGGAATCAGAGTCGGGGAATCAGAGTTGGGGCATCAGAGGTGGGGAATTAGATATGGGGAAACAGAGGTGGGGAATCAGAGGCGTGGAAACAGAGGCGGGGAATCAGATATGGGGAATCAGAGGTGGGGAATCAGAGGCAGGGAATCAGATGTGCGGAATCAGAGGTGGGGAATCAGAGGCAGGGAAACAGAGGTGGGGAGTCAGATATGGGGAATCAGAGGTGAGGAATAAGAGGCGGAGAATCAGAGGCAGGGAATCAGATGCCGGGAATAAGAGGCCGGGAAACAGAGGTGGGGAATCAGAGTCCGGGAATCAGAGATGGGGATTCAGAGGCGGGGATTGAGATATTGGGAATCAGATATGGGGAATCAGAGGTGGCGAATCAAAGGCGGTGAATCAGAGATGGGGAATCAGAGGCGGGGAATCAGAGGCAGGGAATCAAACACGGGGAATCAGAGCTGGGGAATCAAAGTCGGGGAATCAGAGTTGGGGCATCAGAGGTGGGGAATTAGATATGGGGAAACAGAGGTGGGGAATCAGATGCGGGGAAACAGAGGCGGGGAATCAGATATGGGGAATCAGAGGTGGGGAATCATAGGCAGGGAATCAGATGTGCGGAATCAGAGATGGGGAATCAGAGGCAGGGAATCAGAATCAGAAGCGGGGAATCAGAGGCCGGGAATCAGAGGCCGGGAATCAGATGCCGGGAATAAGAGGCCGGGAAGCAGAGGTGGGGAATCAGAGTCCGGGAATCAGAGATGGGGATTCAGAGGCGGGGAATCAGAGGCGGGGAATCAGAGCTGGGGAATCAGAGGCGGGGAATCAGAGTTGGGGAATCAGAGGCAGGGAATCAGAGGCGGGGAATCAGAGCTGGGGAATCAGAGGCGGGGAATCAGAGTTGGGGAATCAGAGGCGGGGAATCAGATATGTGGAAACAGAGGTGGGGAATCAGAGGCGGGGAAACAGAGGCGGGGAATCAGATATGGGGAATCAGAGGTGGCGAATCAAAGGCGGTGATTCAGAGATGGGGAATCAGAGGCGGGGAATCAGAGGCAGGGAATCAAACACGGGGAATCAGAGGCGGGGAATCAGAGCTGGGGAATCAGAGGCGGGGAATCAGAGTTGGGGAATCAGAGGCGGGGAATCAGAGGCGGGGAAACAGAGGCGGTGAATCAGATATGGGGAATCAGAGGTGGGGAATCAGAGGTTGGGAATCAGAGGCAGGGAATCAGAGGCGGGGAATCAGAGTCCGGGAATCAGAGATGGGGATTCAGAGGCGGGGAATGAGATATGGTGAATCAGAGGCGGGGAATCAGAGGCGGGGAAACAGAGGTGGGGAATCAGATATGGGGAATCAGATATGGGGAATCAAAGGCGGTGAATCAGAGATGGGGAATCAGAGGCGGGGAATCAGAGGCGGGGAATCAGAGTTGGGGAATCAGAGGAGGGGAATCAGATATGGGGAAACAGAGGTGGGGAATCAGAGGCGGGGAAACAGAGGCGGGGAATCAGATATGGGGAATCAGAGGTGGGGAATCAGAGTCCAGGAATCAGAGATGGGGATTCAGAGGCGGGGAATGAGATATGGGGAATCAGAGGCGGGGAATCAGAGGCGGGGAAACAGAGGTGGGGAATCAGATATGGGGAATCTGATATGGGGAATCAAAGGCGGTGAATCAGAGATGGGGAATCAGAGGCGGGGAATCAGAGGCGGGGTATCAGAGCTGGGGAATCAGAGGCGGGCAATCAGAGTTGGGGAATCAGAGGCAGGGAATCAGATATGGGGAAACAGAGGTGGGGAATCAGAGGTGGGGAAACAGAGGCGGGGAATCAGGTATGGGGAATCAGAGGTGGGGAATCAGAGGTTGGGAATCAGAGGCAGGGAATCAGAGGCGGGGAAACAGAGGCGGGGAATCAGATATGGGGAATCAGAGGTGGCGAATCAAAGGCGGTGAATCAGAGATGGGGAATCAGAGGCGGGGAATCAGAGGCAGGGAATCAAACACGGGGAATCAGAGGCGGGGAATCAGAGCTGGGGAATCAGAGGCGGGGAATCAGAGTTGGGGAATCAGAGGCGGGGAATCAGAGGCGGGGAAACAGAGGCGGGGAATCAGATATGGGGAATCAGAGGTCGGGAATCAGAGGTTGGGAATCAGAGGCAGGGAATCAGAGGCGGGGAATCAGAGGCGGGGAATCAGAGGCAGGGAATCAGATGTGCGGAATCAGAGATGGGGAATCAAAGGCGGGGAATCAGAGTTGGGGCATCAGAGGTGGGGAATTAGATATGGGGAAACAGAGGCGGGGAATCAGGGGCGGGGAATCAGGGGCGGGGAAACAGAGGCGGGGAATCAGATATGGGGAATCAGAGGTGGGGAATCAGAGGCAGGGAATCAGATGTGCGGAATCAGAGATGGGGAATCAGAGGCAGGGAATCAGAATCAGAAGCGGGGAATCAGAGGACGGGAATCAGAGGCCGGGAATCAGATGCCGGGAATAAGAGGCCGGGAATCAGCGGTGGGGAATCAGAGTCCGGGAATCAGAGATGGGGATTCAGAGGCGGGGAATGAGATATGGGGAATCAGAGGCGGGGAATCAGAGGCAGGGAAACAGAGGTGGGGAATCAGATATAGGGAATCAGAGGTGGCGAATGAAAGGCGGTGAATCAGAGATGGGGAATCAGAGGCGGGGAATCAGAGGCGGGGAATCAGAGGTGGGGAATCAGAGGTTGGGAATCAGAGGCAGGGAATCAGAGGCGGGGAATCAGAGGCGGGGAATCAGAGGCATGGAATCAGATGTGCGGAATCAGAGATGTGGAATCAGAGGCAGGGAATCAGAGGCGGGGAATCAGAGGCGTGGAATCAGAGGCCGGGAATCAGAGGACGGGAATGAGAGGCCGGGAATCAGAAGCCGGGAATCAGAGGCCGGGAATCAGAGGTGGGGAATCAGAGGCCTGGAATCAGAGATGGGGAATCAGAGGCGGGGAATCAGCGGTGGTGAATCAGACGCGGGGATTCAGAGGTTGTAAATCAGAGATGGGGAATCAGAGGCGGGGAATCAGAGGCGGGGAAACAGAGGTGGGGAATCAGATATGGGGAATCAGAGGTGGGGAATAAGATGCGGAGAATCAGAGGCAGGGAATCAGAGGTGGGGAATCAGAGTCCAGGAATCAGAGTTGGGGATTCAGAGGCGGGGAATGAGATATTGGGAATCAGAGGCGGGGAATCAGAGGCGGGGAAACAAAGGCGGTGAATCAGAGATGGGGAATCAGAGGCGCGGAATCAGAGGCAGGGAATCAAACACGGGGAATCAGAGCTGGGGAATCAGAGTCGGGGAATCAGAGTTGGGGCATCAGAGGTGGGGAATTAGATATGGGGAAACAGAGGTGGGGAATCAGAGGCGTGGAAACAGAGGCGGGGAATCAGATATGGGGAATCAGAGGTGGGGAATCAGAGGCAGGGAATCAGATGTGCGGAATCAGAGGTGGGGAATCAGAGGCGGGGAAACAGAGGTGGGGAGTCAGATATGGGGAATCAGAGGTGAGGAATAAGAGGCGGAGAATCAGAGGCAGGGAATCAGATGCCGGGAATAAGAGGCCGGGAAACAGAGGTGGGGAATCAGAGTCCGGGAATCAGAGATGGGGATTCAGAGGCGGGGATTGAGATATTGGGAATCAGATATGGGGAATCAGAGGTGGCGAATCAAAGGCGGTGAATCAGAGATGGGGAATCAGAGGCGGGGAATCAGAGGCAGGGAATCAAACACGGGGAATCAGAGCTGGGGAATCAAAGTCGGGGAATCAGAGTTGGGGCATCAGAGGTGGGGAATTAGATATGGGGAAACAGAGGTGGGGAATCAGATGCGGGGAAACAGAGGCGGGGAATCAGATATGGGGAATCAGAGGTGGGGAATCAGAGGCAGGGAATCAGATGTGCGGAATCAGAGATGGGGAATCAGAGGCAGGGAATCAGAATCAGAAGCGGGGAATCAGAGGCCGGGAATCAGAGGCCGGGAATCAGATGCCGGGAATAAGAGGCCGGGAAGCAGAGGTGGGGAATCAGAGTCCGGGAATCAGAGATGGGGATTCAGAGGCGGGGAATGAGATATGGGGAATCAGAGGCGGGGAATCAGAGGCGGGGAAACAGAGGTGGGGAATCAGATATGGGGAATCAGATATGGGGAATCAAAGGCGGTGAATCAGAGATGGGGAATCAGAGGCGGGGAATCAGAGGCGGGGAATCAGAGCTGGGGAATCAGAGGCGGGGAATCAGAGTTGGGGAATCAGAGGCGGGGAATCAGATATGTGGAAACAGAGGTGGGGAATCAGAGGCGGGGAAACAGAGGCGGGGAATCAGATATGGGGAATCAGAGGTGGCGAATCAAAGGCGGTGAATCAGAGATGGGGAATCAGAGGCGGGGAATCAGAGGCAGGGAATCAAACACGGGGAATCAGAGGCGGGGAATCAGAGCTGGGGAATCAGAGGCGGGGAATCAGAGTTGGGGAATCAGAGGCGGGGAATCAGAGGCGGGGAAACAGAGGCGGTGAATCAGATATGCGGAATCAGAGGTGGGGAATCAGAGGTTGGGAATCAGAGGCAGGGAATCAGAGGCGGGGAATCAGAGTCAGGGAATCAGAGATGGGGATTCAGAGGCGGGGAATGAGATATGGGGAATCAGAGGTGGGGAATCAGAGGCGGGGAAACAGAGGTGGGGAATCAGATATGGGGAATCAGATATGGGGAATCAAAGGCGGTGAATCAGAGATGGGGAATCAGAGGCGGGGAATCAGAGGCGGGGAATCAGAGCTGGGGAATCAGAGGCGGGGAATCAGAGTTGGGGAATCAAAGGCTGGGAATCAGATATGGGGAAACAGAGGAGGGGAATCAGAGGCGGGGAAAAAGAGGCGGGGAATCAGATATGGGGAATCAGAGGTGGGGAATCAGAGTCCGGGAATCAGAGATGGGGATTCAGAGGCGGGGAATGAGATATGGGGAATCAGAGGCGGGGAATCAGAGGCGGGGAAACAGAGGTGGGGAATCAGATATGGGGAATCTGATATGGGGAATCAAAGGCGGTGAATCAGAGATGGGGAATCAGAGGCGGGGAATCAGAGGCGGGGTATCAGAGCTGGGGAATCAGAGGCGGGGAATCAGAGTTGGGGAATCAGAGGCGGGGAATCAGATATGGGGAAACAGAGGTGGGGAATCAGAGGTGGGGAAACAGAGGCGGGGAATCAGATATGGGGAATCAGAGGTGGGGAATCAGAGGTTGGGAATCAGAGGCAGGGAATCAGAGGCGGGGAAACAGAGGCGGGGAATCAGATATGGGGAATCAGAGGTGGCGAATCAAAGGCGGTGAATCAGAGATGGGGAATCAGAGGCGGGGAATCAGAGGCAGGGAATCAAACACGGGGAATCAGAGGTGGGGAATCAGAGCTGGGGAATCAGAGGCGGGGAATCAGAGGCAGGGAATCAGATATGGGGAATCAGAGTTGGGGCATCAGAGGTGGGGAATTAGATATGGGGAAACAGAGGTGGGGAATCAGAGGCGTGGAAACAGAGGCGGGGAATCAGATATGGGGAATCAGATATGGGGAATCAGAGGTGGGGAATCAGAGGCAGGGAATCAGATGTGCGGAATCAGAGGTGGGGAATCAGAGGCGGGGAAACAGAGGTGGGGAGTCAGATATGGGGAATCAGAGGTGGGGAATAAGAGGCGGAGAATCAGAGGCAGGGAATCAGATGCCGGGAATAAGAGGCCGGGAAACAGAGGTGGGGAATCAGAGTCCGGGAATCAGAGATGGGGATTCAGAGGCGGGGATTGAGATATTGGGAATCAGATATGGGGAATCAGAGGTGGCGAATCAAAGGCGGTGAATCAGAGATGGGGAATCAGAGGCGGGGAATCAGAGGCAGGGAATCAAACACGGGGAATCAGAGCTGGGGAATCAAAGTCGGGGAATCAGAGTTGGGGCATCAGAGGTGGGGAATTAGATATGGGGAAACAGAGGTGGGGAATCAGATGCGGGGAAACAGAGGCGGGGAATCAAATATGGGGAATCAGAGGTGGGGAATCAGAGGCAGGGAATCAGATGTGCGGAATCAGAGATGGGGAATCAGAGGCAGGGAATCAGAATCAGAAGCGGGGAATCAGAGGCCGGGAATCAGAGGCCGGGAATCAGATGCCGGGAATAAGAGGCCGGGAAGCAGAGGTGGGGAATCAGAGTCCGGGAATCAGAGATGGGGATTCAGAGGCGGGGAATGAGATATGGGGAATCAGAGGCGGGGAATCAGAGGCGGGGAAACAGAGGTGGGGAATCAGATATGGGGAATCAGATATGGGGAATCAAAGGCGGTGAATCAGAGATGGGGAATCAGAGGCGGGGAATCAGAGGCGGGGAATCAGAGCTGGGGAATCAGAGGCGGGGAATCAGAGTTGGGGAATCAGAGGCGGGGAATCAGATATGTGGAAACAGAGGTGGGGAATCAGAGGCGGGGAAACAGAGGCGGGGAATCAGATATGGGGAATCAGAGGTGGCGAATCAAAGGCGGTGAATCAGAGATGGGGAATCAGAGGCGGGGAATCAGAGGCAGGGAATCAAACACGGGGAATCAGAGGCGGGGAATCAGAGTTGGGGAATCAGAGGCGGGGAATCAGAGTTGGGGAATCAGAGGCAGGGAATCAGAGACGGGGAAACAGAGGCGGTGAATCAGATATGGGGAATCAGAGGTGGGGAATCAGAGGTTGGGAATCAGAGGCAGGGAATCAGAGGCGGGGAATCAGAGTCCGGGAATCAGAGATGGGGATTTTGAGGCGGGGAATGAGATATGGGGAATCAGAGGCGGGGAATCAGAGGCGGGGAAACAGAGGTGGGGAATCAGATATGGGGAATGAGATATGGGGAATCAGAGGCGGGGAATCAGAGGCTGGGAAACAGAGGCGGGGAATCAGATATGGGGAATCAGAGGTGGGGAATCAGAGGTTGGGAATCAGTGGCAGGGAATCAGAGGCGGGGAAACAGAGGCGGGGAATCAGATATGGGGAATCAGAGGTAGCGAATCAAAGGCGGTGAATCAGAGATGGGGAATCAGAGGCGGGGAATCAGAGGCAGGGAATCAAACACGGGGAATCAGAGGTGGGGAATCAGAGCTGGGGAATCAGAGGCGGGGAATCAGAGGCAGGGAATCAGATATGGGCAATCAGAGTTGGGGCATCAGAGGTGGGGAATTAGATATGGGGAAACAGAGGTGGGGAATCAGAGGCGTGGAAACAGAGGCGGGGAATCAGATATGGGGAATCAGATATGGGGAATCAGAGGTGGGGAATCAGAGGCAGGGAATCAGATGTGCGGAATCAGAGGTGGGGAATCAGAGGCGGGGAAACAGAGGTGGGGAGTCAGATATGGGGAATCAGAGGTGGGGAATAAGAGGCGGAGAATCAGAGGCAGGGAATCAGATGCCGGGAATAAGAGGCCGGGAAACAGAGGTGGGGAATCAGAGTCCGGGAATCAGAGATGGGGATTCAGAGGCGGGGATTGAGATATTGGGAATCAGATATGGGGAATCAGAGGTGGCGAATCAAAGGCGGTGAATCAGAGATGGGGAATCAGAGGCGGGGAATCAGAGGCAGGGAATCAAACACGGGGAATCAGAGCTGGGGAATCAAAGTCGGGGAATCAGAGTTGGGGCATCAGAGGTGGGGAATTAGATATGGGGAAACAGAGGTGGTGAATCAGATGCGGGGAAACAGAGGCGGGGAATCAGATATGGGGAATCAGAGGTGGGGAATCAGAGGCAGGGAATCAGATGTGCGGAATCAGAGATGGGGAATCAGAGGCAGGGAATCAGAATCAGAAGCGGGGAATCAGAGGCCGGGAATCAGAGGCCGGGAATCAGATGCCGGGAATAAGAGACCGGGAAGCAGAGGTGGGGAATCAGAGTCCGGGAATCAGAGATGGGGATTCAGAGGCGGGGAATGAGATATGGGGAATCAGAGGCGGGGAATCAGAGGCGGGGAAACAGAGGTGGGGAATCAGATATGGGGAATCAGATATGGGGAATCAAAGGCGGTGAATCAGAGATGGGGAATCAGAGGCGGGGAATCAGAGGCGGGGAATCAGAGCTGGGGAATCAGAGGCGGGGAATCAGAGTTGGGGAATCAGAGGCGGGGAATCAGATATGTGGAAACAGAGGTGGGGAATCAGAGGCGGGGAAACAGAGGCGGGGAATCAGATATGGGGAATCAGAGGTGGCGAATCAAAGGCGGTGAATCAGAGATGGGGAATCAAAGGCGGGGAATCAGAGGCAGGGAATCAAACACGGGGAATCAGAGGCGGGGAATCAGAGCTGGGGAATCAGAGGCGGGGAATCAGAGTTGGGGAATCAGAGGCGGGGAATCAGAGACGGGGAAACAGAGGCGGTGAATCAGATATGGGGAATCAGAGGTGGGGAATCAGAGGTTGGGAATCAGAGGCAGGGAATCAGAGGCGGGGAATCAGAGTCCGGGAATCAGAGATGGGGATTTTGAGGCGGGGAATGAGATATGGGGAATCAGAGGCGGGGAATCAGAGGCGCGGAAACAGAGGTGGGGAATCAGATATGGGGAATCAGATATGGGGAATCAAAGGCGGTGAATCAGAGATGGGGAATCAGAGGCGGGGAATCAGAGGCGGGGAATCAGAGCTGGGGAATGAGAGGCGGGGAATCAGAGTTGGGGAATCAAAGGCGGGGAATCAGATATGGGGAAACAGAGGTGGGGAATCAGAGGCGGGGAAACAGAGGCGGGGAATCAGATATGGGGAATCAGAGGTGGGGAATCAGAGATGGGGAATCAGAGGCCGGGAATCAGAGGTGGGGAATCAGAGGCCGGGAATCAGAGCTGGGGAATCAGAGGCGTTTAATCATAGTTGGGAATTAGAGGCGGGGAATCAGAAATGGGGAAACAGAGGTGGTGAATCAGATGCGGGGAAACAGAGGCGGGGAATCAGATATGGGGAATCAGAGGTGGGGAATCAGAGGCAGGGAATCAGATGTGCGGAATCAGAGATGGGGAATCAGAGGCAGGGAATCAGAATCAGAAGCGGGGAATCAGAGGCCGGGAATCAGAGGCCGGGAATCAGATGCCGGGAATAAGAGGCCGGGAAGCAGAGGTGGGGAATCAGAGTCCGGGAATCAGAGATGGGGATTCAGAGGCGGGGAATGAGATATGGGGAATCAGAGGCGGGGAATCAGAGGCGGGGAAACAGAGGTGGGGAATCAGATATGGGGAATCAGATATGGGGAATCAAAGGCGGTGAATCAGAGATGGGGAATCAGAGGCGGGGAATCAGAGGCGGGGAATCAGAGCTGGGGAATCAGAGGCGGGGAATCAGAGTTGGGGAATCAGAGGCGGGGAATCAGATATGTGGAAACAGAGGTGGGGAATCAGAGGCGGGGAAACAGAGGCGGGGAATCAGATATGGGGAATCAGAGGTGGCGAATCAAAGGCGGTGAATCAGATATGGGGAATCAAAGGCGGGGAATCAGAGGCAGGGAATCAAACACGAGGAATCAGAGGCGGGGAATCAGAGCTGGGGAATCAGAGGCGGGGAATCAGAGTTGGGGAATCAGAGGCGGGGAATCAGAGACGGGGAAACAGAGGCGGTGAATCAGATATGGGGAATCAGAGGTGGGGAATCAGAGGTTGGGAATCAGAGGCAGGGAATCAGAGGCGGGGAATCAGAGTCCGGGAATCAGAGATGGGGATTTTGAGGCGGGGAATGAGATATGGGGAATCAGAGGCGGGGAAACAGAGGTGGGGAATCAGATATGGGGAATCAGATATGGGGAATCAAAGGCGGTGAATCAGAGATGGGGAATCAGAGGCGGGGAATCAGAGGCGGGGAATCAGAGCTGGGGAATCAGAGGCGGGGAATCAGAGTTGGGGAATCAAAGGCGGGGAATCAGATATGGGGAAACAGAGGTGGGGAATCAGAGGCGGGGAAACAGAGGCGGGGAATCAGATATGGGGAATCAGAGGTGGGGAATCAGAGTCCGGGAATCAGAGATGGGGATTCAGAGGCGGGGAATGAGATATGGGGAATCAGAGGCGGGGAATCAGAGGCGGGGAAACAGAGGTGGGGAATCAGATATGGGGAATCTGATATGGGGAATCAAAGGCGGTGAATCAGAGATGGGGAATCAGAGGCGGGGAATCAGAGGCGGGGTATCAGAGCTGGGGAATCAGAGGCGGGGAATCAGAGTTGGGGAATCAGAGGCGGGGAATCAGATATGGGGAAACAGAGGTGGGGAATCAGAGGTGGGGAAACAGAGGCGGGGAATCAGATATGGGGAATCAGAGGTGGGGAATCAGAGTTTGGGAATCAGAGGCAGGGAATCAGAGGCGGGGAAACAGAGGCGGGGAATCAGATATGGGGAATCAGAGGTGGCGAATCAAAGGCGGTGAATCAGAGATGGGGAATCAGAGGCGGGGAATCAGAGGCAGGGAATCAAACACGGGGAATCAGAGGTGGGGAATCAGAGCTGGGGAATCAGAGGCGGGGAATCAGAGTTGGGGAATCAGAGGCGGGGAATCAGAGGTGGGGAAACAGAGGTGGGGAATCAGAGGTTGGGAATCAGAGGCAGGGAATCCGAGGCGGGGAATCAGAGGCGGGGAATCAGAGGCAGGGAATCAGATGTGCGGAATCAGAGATGGGGAATCAAAGGCGGGGAATCAGAGTTGGGGCATCAGAGGTGGGGAATTAGATATGGGGAATCAGAGGTGGGGAATCAGAGGCAGGGAATCAGATGTGCGGAATCAGAGGTGGGGAATCAGAGGCGGGGAAACAGAGGTGGGGAGTCAGATATGGGGAATCAGAGGTGGGGAATAAGAGGCGGAGAATCAGAGGCAGGGAATCAGATGCCGGGAATAAGAGGCCGGGAAACAGAGGTGGGGAATCAGAGTCCGGGAATCAGAGATGGGGATTCAGAGGCGGGGATTGAGATATTGGGAATCAGATATGGGGAATCAGAGGTGGCGAATCAAAGGCGGTGAATCAGAGATGGGGAATCAGAGGCAGGGAATCAGAGGCAGGGAATCAAACACGGGGAATCAGAGCTGGGGAATCAAAGTCGGGGAATCAGAGTTGGGGCATCAGAGGTGGGGAATTAGATATGGGGAAACAGAGGTGGGGAATCAGATGCGGGGAAACAGAGGCGGGGAATCAGATATGGGGAATCAGAGGTGGGGAATCAGAGGCAGGGAATCAGATGTGCGGAATCAGAGATGGGGAATCAGAGGCAGGGAATCAGAATCAGAAGCGGGGAATCAGAGGCCGGGAATCAGAGGCCGGGAATCAGATGCCGGGAATAAGAGGCCGGGAAGCAGAGGTGGGGAATCAGAGTCCGGGAATCAGAGATGGGGATTCAGAGGCGGGGAATGAGATATGGGGAATCAGAGGCGGGGTATCAGAGGCGGGGAAACAGAGGTGGGGAATCAGATATGGGGAATCAGATATGGGGAATCAAAGGCGGTGAATCAGAGATGGGGAATCAGAGGCGGGGAATCAGAGGCGGGGAATCAGAGCTGGGGAATCAGAGGCGGGGAATCAGAGTTGGGGAATCAGAGGCGGGGAATCAGATATGTGGAAACAGAGGTGGGGAATCAGAGGCGGGGAAACAGAGGCGGGGAAACAGAGGCGGGGAATCAGATATGGGGAATCAGAGGTGGCGAATCAAAGGCGGTGAATCAGACATGGGGAATCAGAGGCGGGGAATCAGAGGCAGGGAATCAAACACGGGGAATCAGAGGCGGGGAATCAGAGCTGGGGAATCAGAGGCGGGGAATCAGAGTTGGGGAATCAGAGGCGGGGAATCAGAGACGGGGAAACAGAGGCGGTGAATCAGATATGGGGAATCAGAGGTGGGGAATCAGAGGTTGGGAATCAGAGGCAGGGAATCAGAGGCGGGGAATCAGAGTCCGGGAATCAGAGATGGGGATTTTGAGGCAGGGAATGAGATATGGGGAATCAGAGACGGGGAATCAGAGGTGGGGAAACAGAGGTGGGGAATCAGATATGGGGAATCAGATATGGGGAATCAAAGGCGGTGAATCAGAGATGGGGAATCAGAGGCGGGGAATCAGAGGCGGGGAATCAGAGCTGGGGAATCAGAGGCGGGGAATCAGAGTTGGGGAATCAAAGGCGGGGAATCAGATATGGGGAAACAGAGGTGAATAATCAGAGGCGGGGAAACAGAGGCGGGGAATCAGATATGGGGAATCAGAGGTGGGGAATCAGAGTCCGGGAATCAGAGATGGGGATTCAGAGGCTGGGAATGAGATATGGGGAATCAGAGGCGGGGAATCAGAGGCAGGGAAACAGAGGTGGGGAATCAGATATGGGGAATCTGATATGGGGAATCAAAGGCGGTGAATCAGAGATGGGGAATCAGAGGCGGGGTATCAGAGCTGGGGAATCAGAGGCGGGGAATCAGAGTTGGGGAATCAGAGGCGGGGAATCAGATATGGGGAAACAGAGGTGGGGAATCAGAGGTGGGGAAACAGAGGCGGGGATTCAGATATGGGGAATCAGAGGTGGGGAATCAGAGGTTGGGAATCAGAGGCAGGGAATCAGAGGCGGGGAAACAGAGGCGGGGAATCAGATATGGGGAATCAGAGGTGGCGAATCAAAGGCGGTGAATCAGAGATGGGGAATCAGAGGCGGGGAATCAGAGGCAGGGAATCAAACACGGGGAATCAGAGGTGGGGAATCAGAGCTGGGGAATCAGAGGCGGGGAATCAGAGTTGGGGAATCAGAGGCGGGGAATCAGAGGCGGGGAAACAGAGGCGGGGAATCAGATATGGGGAATCAGAGGTGGGGAATCAGAGGTTGGGAATCAGAGGCAGGGAATCAGAGGCGGGGAATCAGAGGCGGGGAATCAGAGGCAGGGAATCAGATGTGCGGAATCAGAGATGGGGAATCAAAGGCGGGGAATCAGAGTTGGGGCATCAGAGGTGGGGAATTAGATATGGGGAAACAGAGGCGGGGAATCAGAGGCGGGGAAACAGAGGCGGGGAATCAGATATGGGGAATAAGAGGTGGGGAATCAGAGGCAGGGATTCAGATGTGCGGAATCAGAGATCGGGAATCAGAGGCAGGGAATCAGAATCAGAAGCGGGGAATCAGAGGCCGGGAATCAGAGGCCGGGAATCAGATGCCGGGAATAAGAGGCCGGGAATCAGCGGTGGGGAATCAGAGTCCGGGAATCAGAGATGGGGATTCAGAGGCGGGGAATGAGATATGGGGAATCAGAGGCATGGAATCAGTGGCGGGGAAACAGAGGTGGGGAATCAGATATAGGGAATCAGAGGTGGCGAATCAAAGGCGGTGAATCAGAGATGGGGAATCAGAGGCGGGGAATCAGAGGCAGGGAATCAAACACGGGGAATCAGAGGCGGGGAATCAGAGCTGGGGAATCAGAGGCGGGGAATCAGAGTTGGGGAATCAGAGGCGGGGATTCAGATATGGGGAATCAGAGGCGGGGAATCAGAGGCGGGGAAACAGATGCGGGGAATCAGATATGGGGAATCAGAGGTGGGGAATCAGGGGCAGGGAATCAGTGGCAGGGAATCAGAGGCGGGGAATTAGAGGCGGGGAGTCAGAGGTAGGGAATCAGACACGGGGAATCAGAGGTGGGGAATCAGAGATGGGGAATCAGAGGCGGGGAATCAGAGGCAGGCAATCGGACGCCGGGAATCAGAGGCGGGGAATCAGAGCTGGGGAATCAGAGGTGGGGAATCAGAGTTGGGGAATCAGAGGCGGGGTGTCAGATATGGGGAAATAGAGGCGGGGAATCAGATATGGGGAATCAGAGGCTGGGAATCACAGGGGGAGAAACAGAGGCGGGGAATAAGTTATGGGGAATCAGAGGTGGGGAATCAGGGGTGGGGAATCAGTGGCAGGGAATCAGAGGCGGGGAATCAGAGGCGGGGAATCAGAGGCGGGGAAACAGAGGTGGGGAATTAGATATGGGGAATCAGAGGAGGCGAATCAAAGGCGGTAAATCAGAGATGGGGAATCAGAGGCGGGGAATCAGAGCTGGGGAATCAGAGGCGGGGAATCAGAGTTGGGGAATCAGAGTCGGGGAATCAGATATGGGGAAACAGAGGTGGGGAATCAGAGGCGGGGAAACAGAGGCGGGGAATCAGAAATGGGGAATCAGAGGTGGGGAATCAGAGGTTGGGAATCAGAGGCAGGGAATCAGAGGCGGGGAAACAGAGGCGGGGAATCAGATATGGGGAATCAGAGGTGGCAAATCAAAGGCGGTGAATCAGAGATGGGGAATAAGAGGCGGTGAATCAGAGGCAGGGAATCAAACACGGGGAATCAGAGGCGGGGAATCAGACCTGGGGAATGAGAGGCGGGGAATCAGAGTTGGGGAATCAGAGGCGGGGAATCAGAGGCGGGGAAACAGAGGCGGGGAATCAGATATGGGGTATCAGAGGTGGGGAATCAGAGGTTGGGAATCAGAGGCAGGGAATCAGAGGCGGGGAATCAGAGGCGGGGAATCAGAGGCATGGAATCAGATGTGCGGAATCAGAGATGGGGAATCAGAGGCAGGGAATCAGAGGCGGGGAATCAGAGGCGTGGAATCAGAGGCCGGGAATCAGAGGCCGGGAATGAGAGGCCGGGAATCAGAAGCCGGGAATCAGAGGTGGGGAATCAGAGGCCGGGAATCAGAGATGGGAAATCAGAGGTGGGGAATCAGTGGTGGTGAATCAGACGCGGAATTCAGAGGTTGTAAATCAGAGATGGGGAATCAGAGGCAGAAAAATCAGAAGCGGGGAATCAGAGGTGGGGAGTCAGATATGGGGAATCAGAGGTGGGGAATAAGAGGCGTAGAATCAGAGGCAGGGAATCAGAGGCGGGGAATCAGAGGCCGGGAATCAGAAGCCAGGAATCAGAGGCCGGGAATCAGAGGTGGGGAATCAGAGGCCGGGAATCAGAGCTGGGGAATCAGAGGAGTTTAATCATAGTTGGGAATTAGAGGCGGGGAATCAGAAATGGGGAAACAGAGGCGGGGAATCAGAGGCGGGGAAACAGAGGCGGGGAATCAGATATGGGGAATCAGATGCGGGGAATCAGAGGCGGGGAATCAGAGCTGGGGAATCAGAGTCGGGGAATCAGAGGCGGGGAAACAGAGGCGGGGAATCAGATATGGGGAATCAGAGGTGGGTAATCAGAGGCAGGGAATCAGATGTGCGGAATCAGAGATGGGGAATCAGAGGCAGGGAATCAGAATCAGAAGCGGGGTATCAGAGGCCGGGAATCAGAGGCCGGGAATCAGATGCCGGGAATAAGAGGCCGGTAATCAGAGGTGGGGTATCAGAGTCCGGGAATCAGAGATGGGGATTCAGAGGCGGGGAATGAGATATGGGGAATCAGAGGAGGGGAATCAGAGGCGGGGAAACAGAGGTGGGGAATCAGATATGGGGAATCAGAGATGGGGAATCAAAGGCGGTGAATCAGAGATGGGGAATCAGAGGCGGGGAATCAGAGACGGGGAATCAGATCTGCGGAATCAGAGGCGGGGAATCAGAGTTGGGGAATCAGAGGCGGGGAATCAGATATGGGGAAACAGAGGTGGGGAATCAGAGGCGGGGAAACAGAGGCGGGGAATCAGAGTTGGGGAATCAGAGGTTGGGAATCAGAGGCAGGGAATCAGAGGCGGGGAAACAGAGGCGGGGAATCAGATATGGGGAATCAGAGGTGGCGAATCAAAGGCGGTGAATCAGAGATGGGGAATCAGAGGCGGGGAATCAGAGGCAGGGAATCAATCACGGGGAATCAGATATGGGGAATCAGAGGTGGGGAATCAGAGGTTGGGAATCAGAGGCAGGGAATCAGAGGCGGGAAATCAGAGGCGGGGAATCAGAGGCAGGGAATCAGATGTGCGGAATCAGAGAAGGGGAATCAAAGGCGGGGAATCAGAGTTGGGGCATCAGAGGTGGGGAAATAGATATGGCGAAACAGAGGCGGATAATCAGAGGCGGGGATACAGAGGCGGGGAATCAGATATGGGGAATCAGAGGTGGGGAATCAGAGGCAGGGAATCAGATGTGCGGAATCAGAGATGGGGAATCAGAGGCCGGGAATCAGAGGCCGGGAATCAGATGCCGGGAATAAGAGGCCGGGAATCAGCGGTGGGGAATAAGAGTCCGGGAATCAGAGATGGGGATTCAGAGGCGGGGAATGAGATATGGGGAATCAGAGGCGGGGAATCAGAGGCGGGGAAACAGACGTGGGGAATCAGATATAGGGAATCAGAGGTGGTGAATCAAAGGCGGTGAATCACAGATGGGGAATCAGAGGCGGTGAATCAGAGGCAGGGAATCAAACACGGGGAATCAGAGGCGGGGATTCAGAGCTGGGGAATCAGAGGCGGGGAATCAGAGTTGGGGAATCAGAGGCGGGGAATCAGATATGGGGAATCAGAGGAGGGGAATCAGAGGCGGGGAAACAGAGGCGGGGAATCAGATATGCGGAATCAGAGGTGGGGAATCAGGGGCAGGGAATCAGTGGCAGGGAATCAGAGGCGGGGAATCAGAGGCGGGGAATCAGAGGTAGGGAATCAGACACGGGGAATCAGAGGTGGGGAATCAGAGATAGGGAATCAGAGGCAGGGAATCAGAGGCAGGGAATCGGACGCCGGGAATCAGAGGCGGGGAATCAGAGCTGTGGAATCAGAGGCGGGGAATCAGAGTTGGGGAATCAGAGGCGGGGTATCAGATATGGGGAAATAGAGGTGGGGAATCAGATATGGGGAATCAGAGGCTGGGAATCAGAGGGGGAGAAACAGAGGCGGGGAATAAGATATGGGGAATCAGAGGTGGGGAATCAGGGGCGGGGAATCAGAGGCAGGGAATCAGAAACGGGGAATCAGAGGTGGGGAATCAGAGATGGGGAATCAGAGGCAGGGAATCAGAGGCAGGGAATCAGACGCGGGGAATCAGAGGCGGGGAATCAGAGCTGGGGAATCAGAGGCGGGGAATCATAGGCGGGGAATCAGAGGCAGGGAATCAGATGTGCGGAATCAGAGATGGGGAATCAAAGGCGGGGAATCAGAGTTGGGGCATCAGAGGTGGGGAATTAGATATGGGGAAACAGAGGCGGGGAATCAGGGGCGGGGAAACAGAGGCGGGGAATCAGATATGGGGAATCAGAGGTGGGGAATCAGAGGCAGGGAATCAGATGTGCGGAATCAGAGATGGGGAATCAGAGGCAGGGAATCAGAATCAGAAGCGGGGAATCAGAGGACGGGAATCAGAGGCCGGGAATCAGATGCCGGGAATAAGAGGCCGGGAATCAGCGGTGGGGAATCAGAGTCCGGGAATCAGAGATGGGGATTCAGAGGCGGGGAATGAGATATGGGGAATCAGAGGCGGGGAATCAGAGGCAGGGAAACAGAGGTGGGGAATCAGATATAGGTAATCAGAGGTGGCGAATCAAAGGCGGTGAATCAGAGATGGGGAATCAGAGGTGGGGAATCAGAGGCGGGGAATCAGAGGTGGGGAATCAGAGGTTGGGAATCAGAGGCAGGGAATCAGAGGCGGGGAATCAGAGGCGGGGAATCAGAGGCATGGAATCAGATGTGCGGAATCAGAGATGTGGAATCAGAGGCAGGGAATCAGAGGCGGGGAATCAGAGGCGTGGAATCAGAGGCCGGGAATCAGAGGATGGGAATGAGAGGCCGGGAATCAGAGGCCGGGAATCAGAGGCCGGGAATCAGAGGTGGGGAATCAGAGGCCGGGAATCAGAGATGGGGAATCAGAGGCGGGGAATCAGCGGTGGTGAATCAGACGCGGGGATTCAGAGGTTGTAAATCAGAGATGGGGAATCAGAGGCGGGGAATCAGAGGCGGGGAAACAGAGGTGGGGAATCAGATATGGGGAATCAGAGGTGGGGAATAAGATGCGGAGAATCAGAGGCAGGGAATCAGATGCCGGGAATAAGAGGCCGGGAATCAGAGGTGGGGAATCAGAGTCCAGGAATCAGAGATGGGGATTCAGAGGCGGGGAATGAGATATTGGGATTCAGAGGCGGGGAATCAGAGGCGGGGAAACAAAGGCGGTGAATCAGAGATGGGGAATCAGAGGCGCGGAATCAGAGGCAGGGAATCAAACACGGGGAATCAGAGCTGGGGAATCAGAGTCGGGGAATCAGAGTTGGGGCATCAGAGGTGGGGAATTAGATATGGGGAAACAGAGGTGGGGAATCAGAGGCGTGGAAACAGAGGCGGGGAATCAGATATGGGGAATCAGAGGTGGGGAATCAGAGGCAGGGAATCAGATGTGCGGAATCAGAGGTGGGGAATCAGAGGCAGGGAAACAGAGGTGGGGAGTCAGATATGGGGAATCAGAGGTGAGGAATAAGAGGCGGAGAATCAGAGGCAGGGAATCAGATGCCGGGAATAAGAGGCCGGGAAACAGAGGTGGGGAATCAGAGTCCGGGAATCAGAGATGGGGATTCAGAGGCGGGGATTGAGATATTGGGAATCAGATATGGGGAATCAGAGGTGGCGAATCAAAGGAGGTGAATCAGAGATGGGGAATCAGAGGCGGGGAATCAGAGGCAGGGAATCAAACACGGGGAATCAGAGCTGGTGAATCAAAGTCGGGGAATCAGAGTTGGGGCATCAGAGGTGGGGAATTAGATATGGGGAAACAGAGGTGGGGAATCAGATGCGGGGAAACAGAGGCGGGGAATCAGATATGGGGAATCAGAGGTGGGGAATCAGAGGCAGGGAATCAGATGTGCGGAATCAGAGATGGGGAATCAGAGGCAGGGAATCAGAATCAGAAGCGGGGAATCAGAGGCCGGGAATCAGAGGCCGGGAATCAGATGCCGGGAATAAGAGGCCGGGAAGCAGAGGTGGGGAATCAGAGTCCGGGAATCAGAGATGGGGATTCAGAGGCGGGGAATCAGAGGCGGGGAATCAGAGCTGGGGAATCAGAGGCGGGGAATCAGAGTTGGGGAATCAGAGGCGGGGAATCAGAGGCGGGGAATCAGAGCTGGGGAATCAGAGGCGGGGAATCAGAGTTGGGGAATCAGAGGCGGGGAATCAGATATGTGGAAACAGAGGTGGGGAATCAGAGGCGGGGAAACAGAGGCGGGGAATCAGAGGTGGGGAATCAGAGGCCGGGAATCAGAGCTGGGGAATCAGAGGCGTTTAATCGTAGTTGGGAATTAGAGGCGGGGAATCAGAAATGGGGAAACAGAGGTGGTGAATCAGATGCGGGGAAACAGAGGCGGGGAATCAGATATGGGGAATCAGAGGTGGGGAATCAGAGGCAGGGAATCAGATGTGCGGAATCAGAGATGGGGAATCAGAGGCAGGGAATCAGAATCAGAAGCGGGGAATCAGAGGCCGGGAATCAGAGGCCGGGAATCAGATGCCGGGAATAAGAGGCCGGGAAGCAGAGGTGGGGAATCAGAGTCCGGGAATCAGAGATGGGGATTCAGAGGCGGGGAATCAGAGGTGGGGAAACAGAGGTGGGGAATCAGATATGGGGAATCAGATATGGGGAATCAAAGGCGGTGAATCAGAGATGGGGAATCAGAGGCGGGGAATCAGAGGCGGGGAATCAGAGCTGGGGAATCAGAGGCGGGGAATCAGAGTTGGGGAATCAAAGGCGGGGAATCAGATATGGGGAAACAGAGGTGAATAATCAGAGGCGGGGAAACAGAGGCGGGGAATCAGATATGGGGAATCAGAGGTGGGGAATCAGAGTCCGGGAATCAGAGATGGGGATTCAGAGGCTGGGAATGAGATATGGGGAATCAGAGGCGGGGAATCAGAGGCAGGGAAACAGAGGTGGGGAATCAGATATGGGGAATCTGATATGGGGAATCAAAGGCGGTGAATCAGAGATGGGGAATCAGAGGCGGGGTATCAGAGCTGGGGAATCAGAGGCGGGGAATCAGAGTTGGGGAATCAGAGGCGGGGAATCAGATATGGGGAAACAGAGGTGGGGAATCAGAGGTGGGGAAACAGAGGCGGGGATTCAGATATGGGGAATCAGAGGTGGGGAATCAGAGGTTGGGAATCAGAGGCAGGGAATCAGAGGCGGGGAAACAGAGGCGGGGAATCAGATATGGGGAATCAGAGGTGGCGAATCAAAGGCGGTGAATCAGAGATGGGGAATCAGAGGCGGGGAATCAGAGGCAGGGAATCAAACACGGGGAATCAGAGGTGGGGAATCAGAGCTGGGGAATCAGAGGCGGGGAATCAGAGTTGGG
Source organism: Narcine bancroftii (assembly GCF_036971445.1). Lineage (NCBI taxonomy): Eukaryota > Metazoa > Chordata > Chondrichthyes > Torpediniformes > Narcinidae > Narcine > Narcine bancroftii. The sequence continues at coordinate 59,956,127 of NC_091474.1, forward strand.
GAATCAGAGGCGGGGAATCAGAGGCGGGGAAACAGAGGCGGGGAATCAGATATGGGGAATCAGAGGTTGGGAATCAGAGGCAGGGAATCAGAGGCGGGGAATCAGAGGCGGGGAATCAGAGGCATGGAATCAGATGTGCGGAATCAGAGATGGGGAATCAGAGGCAGGGAATCAGAGGCGGGGAATCAGAGGCGTGGAATCAGAGGCCGGGAATCAGAGGCCGGGAATGAGAGGCCGGGAATCAGAAGCCGGGAATCAGAGGTGGGGAATCAGAGGCCGGGAATCAGAGATGGGAAATCAGAGGTGGGGAATCAGTGGTGGTGAATCAGACGCGGAATTCAGAGGTTGTAAATCAGAGATGGGGAATCAGAGGCGGAAAAATCAGAAGCGGGGAATCAGAGGTGGGGAGTCAGATATGGGGAATCAGAGGTGGGGAATAAGAGGCGTAGAATCAGAGGCAGGGAATCAGAGGCGGGGAATCAGAGGCCGGGAATCAGAAGCCAGGAATCAGAGGCCGGGAATCAGAGGTGGGGAATCAGAGGCCGGGAATCAGAGCTGGGGAATCAGAGGAGTTTAATCATAGTTGGGAATTAGAGGCGGGGAATCAGAAATGGGGAAACAGAGGCGGGGAATCAGAGGCGGGGAAACAGAGGCGGGGAATCAGATATGGGGAATCAGATGCGGGGAATCAGAGGCGGGGAATCAGAGCTGGGGAATCAGAGTCGGGGAATCAGAGGCGGGGAAACAGAGGCGGGGAATCAGATATGGGGAATCAGAGGTGGGTAATCAGAGGCAGGGAATCAGATGTGCGGAATCAGAGATGGGGAATCAGAGGCAGGGAATCAGAATCAGAAGCGGGGTATCAGAGGCCGGGAATCAGAGGCCGGGAATCAGATGCCGGGAATAAGAGGCCGGTAATCAGAGGTGGGGTATCAGAGTCCGGGAATCAGAGATGGGGATTCAGAGGCGGGGAATGAGATATGGGGAATCAGAGGAGGGGAATCAGAGGCGGGGAAACAGAGGTGGGGAATCAGATATGGGGAATCAGAGATGGGGAATCAAAGGCGGTGAATCAGAGATGGGGAATCAGAGGCGGGGAATCAGAGACGGGGAATCAGATCTGCGGAATCAGAGGCGGGGAATCAGAGTTGGGGAATCAGAGGCGGGGAATCAGATATGGGGAAACAGAGGTGGGGAATCAGAGGCGGGGAAACAGAGGCGGGGAATCAGAGTTGGGGAATCAGAGGTTGGGAATCAGAGGCAGGGAATCAGAGGCGGGGAAACAGAGGCGGGGAATCAGATATGGGGAATCAGAGGTGGCGAATCAAAGGCGGTGAATCAGAGATGGGGAATCAGAGGCGGGGAATCAGAGGCAGGGAATCAATCACGGGGAATCAGATATGGGGAATCAGAGGTGGGGAATCAGAGGTTGGGAATCAGAGGCAGGGAATCAGAGGCGGGAAATCAGAGGCGGGGAATCAGAGGCAGGGAATCAGATGTGCGGAATCAGAGAAGGGGAATCAAAGGCGGGGAATCAGAGTTGGGGCATCAGAGGTGGGGAAATAGATATGGCGAAACAGAGGCGGATAATCAGAGGCGGGGATACAGAGGCGGGGAATCAGATATGGGGAATCAGAGGTGGGGAATCAGAGGCAGGGAATCAGATGTGCGGAATCAGAGATGGGGAATCAGAGGCCGGGAATCAGAGGCCGGGAATCAGATGCCGGGAATAAGAGGCCGGGAATCAGCGGTGGGGAATAAGAGTCCGGGAATCAGAGATGGGGATTCAGAGGCGGGGAATGAGATATGGGGAATCAGAGGCGGGGAATCAGAGGCGGGGAAACAGACGTGGGGAATCAGATATAGGGAATCAGAGGTGGTGAATCAAAGGCGGTGAATCACAGATGGGGAATCAGAGGCGGTGAATCAGAGGCAGGGAATCAAACACGGGGAATCAGAGGCGGGGATTCAGAGCTGGGGAATCAGAGGCGGGGAATCAGAGTTGGGGAATCAGAGGCGGGGAATCAGATATGGGGAATCAGAGGAGGGGAATCAGAGGCGGGGAAACAGAGGCGGGGAATCAGATATGCGGAATCAGAGGTGGGGAATCAGGGGCAGGGAATCAGTGGCAGGGAATCAGAGGCGGGGAATCAGAGGCGGGGAATCAGAGGTAGGGAATCAGACACGGGGAATCAGAGGTGGGGAATCAGAGATAGGGAATCAGAGGCAGGGAATCAGAGGCCGGGAAACAGAGGTGGGGAATCAGAGTCCGGGAATCAGAGATGGGGATTCAGAGGCGGGGATTGAGATATTGGGAATCAGATATGGGGAATCAGAGGTGGCGAATCAAAGGAGGTGAATCAGAGATGGGGAATCAGAGGCGGGGAATCAGAGGCAGGGAATCAAACACGGGGAATCAGAGCTGGTGAATCAAAGTCGGGGAATCAGAGTTGGGGCATCAGAGGTGGGGAATTAGATATGGGGAAACAGAGGTGGGGAATCAGATGCGGGGAAACAGAGGCGGGGAATCAGATATGGGGAATCAGAGGTGGGGAATCAGAGGCAGGGAATCAGATGTGCGGAATCAGAGATGGGGAATCAGAGGCAGGGAATCAGAATCAGAAGCGGGGAATCAGAGGCCGGGAATCAGAGGCCGGGAATCAGATGCCGGGAATAAGAGGCCGGGAAGCAGAGGTGGGGAATCAGAGGCGGGGAATCAGAGCTGGGGAATCAGAGGCGGGGAATCAGAGTTGGGGAATCAGAGGCGGGGAATCAGAGGCGGGGAATCAGAGCTGGGGAATCAGAGGCGGGGAATCAGAGTTGGGGAATCAGAGGCGGGGAATCAGATATGTGGAAACAGAGGTGGGGAATCAGAGGCGGGGAAACAGAGGCGGGGAATCAGAGGTGGGGAATCAGAGGCCGGGAATCAGAGCTGGGGAATCAGAGGCGTTTAATCGTAGTTGGGAATTAGAGGCGGGGAATCAGAAATGGGGAAACAGAGGTGGTGAATCAGATGCGGGGAAACAGAGGCGGGGAATCAGATATGGGGAATCAGAGGTGGGGAATCAGAGGCAGGGAATCAGATGTGCGGAATCAGAGATGGGGAATCAGAGGCAGGGAATCAGAATCAGAAGCGGGGAATCAGAGGCCGGGAATCAGAGGCCGGGAATCAGATGCCGGGAATAAGAGGCCGGGAAGCAGAGGTGGGGAATCAGAGTCCGGGAATCAGAGATGGGGATTCAGAGGCGGGGAATCAGAGGTGGGGAAACAGAGGTGGGGAATCAGATATGGGGAATCAGATATGGGGAATCAAAGGCGGTGAATCAGAGATGGGGAATCAGAGGCGGGGAATCAGAGGCGGGGAATCAGAGCTGGGGAATCAGAGGCGGGGAATCAGAGTTGGGGAATCAAAGGCGGGGAATCAGATATGGGGAAACAGAGGTGAATAATCAGAGGCGGGGAAACAGAGGCGGGGAATCAGATATGGGGAATCAGAGGTGGGGAATCAGAGTCCGGGAATCAGAGATGGGGATTCAGAGGCTGGGAATGAGATATGGGGAATCAGAGGCGGGGAATCAGAGGCAGGGAAACAGAGGTGGGGAATCAGATATGGGGAATCTGATATGGGGAATCAAAGGCGGTGAATCAGAGATGGGGAATCAGAGGCGGGGTATCAGAGCTGGGGAATCAGAGGCGGGGAATCAGAGTTGGGGAATCAGAGGCGGGGAATCAGATATGGGGAAACAGAGGTGGGGAATCAGAGGTGGGGAAACAGAGGCGGGGATTCAGATATGGGGAATCAGAGGTGGGGAATCAGAGGTTGGGAATCAGAGGCAGGGAATCAGAGGCGGGGAAACAGAGGCGGGGAATCAGATATGGGGAATCAGAGGTGGCGAATCAAAGGCGGTGAATCAGAGATGGGGAATCAGAGGCGGGGAATCAGAGGCAGGGAATCAAACACGGGGAATCAGAGGTGGGGAATCAGAGCTGGGGAATCAGAGGCGGGGAATCAGAGTTGGGGAATCAGAGGCGGGGAATCAGAGGCGGGGAAACAGAGGCGGGGAATCAGATATGGGGAATCAGAGGTTGGGAATCAGAGGCAGGGAATCAGAGGCGGGGAATCAGAGGCGGGGAATCAGAGGCATGGAATCAGATGTGCGGAATCAGAGATGGGGAATCAGAGGCAGGGAATCAGAGGCGGGGAATCAGAGGCGTGGAATCAGAGGCCGGGAATCAGAGGCCGGGAATGAGAGGCCGGGAATCAGAAGCCGGGAATCAGAGGTGGGGAATCAGAGGCCGGGAATCAGAGATGGGAAATCAGAGGTGGGGAATCAGTGGTGGTGAATCAGACGCGGAATTCAGAGGTTGTAAATCAGAGATGGGGAATCAGAGGCGGAAAAATCAGAAGCGGGGAATCAGAGGTGGGGAGTCAGATATGGGGAATCAGAGGTGGGGAATAAGAGGCGTAGAATCAGAGGCAGGGAATCAGAGGCGGGGAATCAGAGGCCGGGAATCAGAAGCCAGGAATCAGAGGCCGGGAATCAGAGGTGGGGAATCAGAGGCCGGGAATCAGAGCTGGGGAATCAGAGGAGTTTAATCATAGTTGGGAATTAGAGGCGGGGAATCAGAAATGGGGAAACAGAGGCGGGGAATCAGAGGCGGGGAAACAGAGGCGGGGAATCAGATATGGGGAATCAGATGCGGGGAATCAGAGGCGGGGAATCAGAGCTGGGGAATCAGAGTCGGGGAATCAGAGGCGGGGAAACAGAGGCGGGGAATCAGATATGGGGAATCAGAGGTGGGTAATCAGAGGCAGGGAATCAGATGTGCGGAATCAGAGATGGGGAATCAGAGGCAGGGAATCAGAATCAGAAGCGGGGTATCAGAGGCCGGGAATCAGAGGCCGGGAATCAGATGCCGGGAATAAGAGGCCGGTAATCAGAGGTGGGGTATCAGAGTCCGGGAATCAGAGATGGGGATTCAGAGGCGGGGAATGAGATATGGGGAATCAGAGGAGGGGAATCAGAGGCGGGGAAACAGAGGTGGGGAATCAGATATGGGGAATCAGAGATGGGGAATCAAAGGCGGTGAATCAGAGATGGGGAATCAGAGGCGGGGAATCAGAGACGGGGAATCAGATCTGCGGAATCAGAGGCGGGGAATCAGAGTTGGGGAATCAGAGGCGGGGAATCAGATATGGGGAAACAGAGGTGGGGAATCAGAGGCGGGGAAACAGAGGCGGGGAATCAGAGTTGGGGAATCAGAGGTTGGGAATCAGAGGCAGGGAATCAGAGGCGGGGAAACAGAGGCGGGGAATCAGATATGGGGAATCAGAGGTGGCGAATCAAAGGCGGTGAATCAGAGATGGGGAATCAGAGGCGGGGAATCAGAGGCAGGGAATCAATCACGGGGAATCAGATATGGGGAATCAGAGGTGGGGAATCAGAGGTTGGGAATCAGAGGCAGGGAATCAGAGGCGGGAAATCAGAGGCGGGGAATCAGAGGCAGGGAATCAGATGTGCGGAATCAGAGAAGGGGAATCAAAGGCGGGGAATCAGAGTTGGGGCATCAGAGGTGGGGAAATAGATATGGCGAAACAGAGGCGGATAATCAGAGGCGGGGATACAGAGGCGGGGAATCAGATATGGGGAATCAGAGGTGGGGAATCAGAGGCAGGGAATCAGATGTGCGGAATCAGAGATGGGGAATCAGAGGCCGGGAATCAGAGGCCGGGAATCAGATGCCGGGAATAAGAGGCCGGGAATCAGCGGTGGGGAATAAGAGTCCGGGAATCAGAGATGGGGATTCAGAGGCGGGGAATGAGATATGGGGAATCAGAGGCGGGGAATCAGAGGCGGGGAAACAGACGTGGGGAATCAGATATAGGGAATCAGAGGTGGTGAATCAAAGGCGGTGAATCACAGATGGGGAATCAGAGGCGGTGAATCAGAGGCAGGGAATCAAACACGGGGAATCAGAGGCGGGGATTCAGAGCTGGGGAATCAGAGGCGGGGAATCAGAGTTGGGGAATCAGAGGCGGGGAATCAGATATGGGGAATCAGAGGAGGGGAATCAGAGGCGGGGAAACAGAGGCGGGGAATCAGATATGCGGAATCAGAGGTGGGGAATCAGGGGCAGGGAATCAGTGGCAGGGAATCAGAGGCGGGGAATCAGAGGCGGGGAATCAGAGGTAGGGAATCAGACACGGGGAATCAGAGGTGGGGAATCAGAGATAGGGAATCAGAGGCAGGGAATCAGAGGCAGGGAATCGGACGCCGGGAATCAGAGGCGGGGAATCAGAGCTGTGGAATCAGAGGCGGGGAATCAGAGTTGGGGAATCAGAGGCGGGGTATCAGATATGGGGAAATAGAGGTGGGGAATCAGATATGGGGAATCAGAGGCTGGGAATCAGAGGGGGAGAAACAGAGGCGGGGAATAAGATATGGGGAATCAGAGGTGGGGAATCAGGGGCGGGGAATCAGAGGCAGGGAATCAGAAACGGGGAATCAGAGGTGGGGAATCAGAGATGGGGAATCAGAGGCAGGGAATCAGAGGCAGGGAATCAGACGCGGGGAATCAGAGGCGGGGAATCAGAGCTGGGGAATCAGAGGCGGGGAATCATAGGCGGGGAATCAGAGGCAGGGAATCAGATGTGCGGAATCAGAGATGGGGAATCAAAGGCGGGGAATCAGAGTTGGGGCATCAGAGGTGGGGAATTAGATATGGGGAAACAGAGGCGGGGAATCAGGGGCGGGGAAACAGAGGCGGGGAATCAGATATGGGGAATCAGAGGTGGGGAATCAGAGGCAGGGAATCAGATGTGCGGAATCAGAGATGGGGAATCAGAGGCAGGGAATCAGAATCAGAAGCGGGGAATCAGAGGACGGGAATCAGAGGCCGGGAATCAGATGCCGGGAATAAGAGGCCGGGAATCAGCGGTGGGGAATCAGAGTCCGGGAATCAGAGATGGGGATTCAGAGGCGGGGAATGAGATATGGGGAATCAGAGGCGGGGAATCAGAGGCAGGGAAACAGAGGTGGGGAATCAGATATAGGTAATCAGAGGTGGCGAATCAAAGGCGGTGAATCAGAGATGGGGAATCAGAGGTGGGGAATCAGAGGCGGGGAATCAGAGGTGGGGAATCAGAGGTTGGGAATCAGAGGCAGGGAATCAGAGGCGGGGAATCAGAGGCGGGGAATCAGAGGCATGGAATCAGATGTGCGGAATCAGAGATGTGGAATCAGAGGCAGGGAATCAGAGGCGGGGAATCAGAGGCGTGGAATCAGAGGCCGGGAATCAGAGGACGGGAATGAGAGGCCGGGAATCAGAGGCCGGGAATCAGAGGCCGGGAATCAGAGGTGGGGAATCAGAGGCCGGGAATCAGAGATGGGGAATCAGAGGCGGGGAATCAGCGGTGGTGAATCAGACGCGGGGATTCAGAGGTTGTAAATCAGAGATGGGGAATCAGAGGCGGGGAATCAGAGGCGGGGAAACAGAGGTGGGGAATCAGATATGGGGAATCAGAGGTGGGGAATAAGATGCGGAGAATCAGAGGCAGGGAATCAGATGCCGGGAATAAGAGGCCGGGAATCAGAGGTGGGGAATCAGAGTCCAGGAATCAGAGATGGGGATTCAGAGGCGGGGAATGAGATATTGGGATTCAGAGGCGGGGAATCAGAGGCGGGGAAACAAAGGCGGTGAATCAGAGATGGGGAATCAGAGGCGCGGAATCAGAGGCAGGGAATCAAACACGGGGAATCAGAGCTGGGGAATCAGAGTCGGGGAATCAGAGTTGGGGCATCAGAGGTGGGGAATTAGATATGGGGAAACAGAGGTGGGGAATCAGAGGCGTGGAAACAGAGGCGGGGAATCAGATATGGGGAATCAGAGGTGGGGAATCAGAGGCAGGGAATCAGATGTGCGGAATCAGAGGTGGGGAATCAGAGGCAGGGAAACAGAGGTGGGGAGTCAGATATGGGGAATCAGAGGTGAGGAATAAGAGGCGGAGAATCAGAGGCAGGGAATCAGATGCCGGGAATAAGAGGCCGGGAAACAGAGGTGGGGAATCAGAGTCCGGGAATCAGAGATGGGGATTCAGAGGCGGGGATTGAGATATTGGGAATCAGATATGGGGAATCAGAGGTGGCGAATCAAAGGAGGTGAATCAGAGATGGGGAATCAGAGGCGGGGAATCAGAGGCAGGGAATCAAACACGGGGAATCAGAGCTGGTGAATCAAAGTCGGGGAATCAGAGTTGGGGCATCAGAGGTGGGGAATTAGATATGGGGAAACAGAGGTGGGGAATCAGATGCGGGGAAACAGAGGCGGGGAATCAGATATGGGGAATCAGAGGTGGGGAATCAGAGGCAGGGAATCAGATGTGCGGAATCAGAGATGGGGAATCAGAGGCAGGGAATCAGAATCAGAAGCGGGGAATCAGAGGCCGGGAATCAGAGGCCGGGAATCAGATGCCGGGAATAAGAGGCCGGGAAGCAGAGGTGGGGAATCAGAGTCCGGGAATCAGAGATGGGGATTCAGAGGCGGGGAATCAGAGGCGGGGAATCAGAGCTGGGGAATCAGAGGCGGGGAATCAGAGTTGGGGAATCAGAGGCGGGGAATCAGAGGCGGGGAATCAGAGCTGGGGAATCAGAGGCGGGGAATCAGAGTTGGGGAATCAGAGGCGGGGAATCAGATATGTGGAAACAGAGGTGGGGAATCAGAGGCGGGGAAACAGAGGCGGGGAATCAGAGGTGGGGAATCAGAGGCCGGGAATCAGAGCTGGGGAATCAGAGGCGTTTAATCGTAGTTGGGAATTAGAGGCGGGGAATCAGAAATGGGGAAACAGAGGTGGTGAATCAGATGCGGGGAAACAGAGGCGGGGAATCAGATATGGGGAATCAGAGGTGGGGAATCAGAGGCAGGGAATCAGATGTGCGGAATCAGAGATGGGGAATCAGAGGCAGGGAATCAGAATCAGAAGCGGGGAATCAGAGGCCGGGAATCAGAGGCCGGGAATCAGATGCCGGGAATAAGAGGCCGGGAAGCAGAGGTGGGGAATCAGAGTCCGGGAATCAGAGATGGGGATTCAGAGGCGGGGAATCAGAGGTGGGGAAACAGAGGTGGGGAATCAGATATGGGGAATCAGATATGGGGAATCAAAGGCGGTGAATCAGAGATGGGGAATCAGAGGCGGGGAATCAGAGGCGGGGAATCAGAGCTGGGGAATCAGAGGTGGGTAATCAGAGTTGGGGAATCAAAGGCGGGGAATCAGATATGGGGAAACAGAGGTGAATAATCAGAGGCGGGGAAACAGAGGCGGGGAATCAGATATGGGGAATCAGAGGTGGGGAATCAGAGTCCGGGAATCAGAGATGGGGATTCAGAGGCTGGGAATGAGATATGGGGAATCAGAGGCGGGGAATCAGAGGCAGGGAAACAGAGGTGGGGAATCAGATATGGGGAATCTGATATGGGGAATCAAAGGCGGTGAATCAGAGATGGGGAATCAGAGGCGGGGTATCAGAGCTGGGGAATCAGAGGCGGGGAATCAGAGTTGGGGAATCAGAGGCGGGGAATCAGATATGGGGAAACAGAGGTGGGGAATCAGAGGTGGGGAAACAGAGGCGGGGATTCAGATATGGGGAATCAGAGGTGGGGAATCAGAGGTTGGGAATCAGAGGCAGGGAATCAGAGGCGGGGAAACAGAGGCGGGGAATCAGATATGGGGAATCAGAGGTGGCGAATCAAAGGCGGTGAATCAGAGATGGGGAATCAGAGGCGGGGAATCAGAGGCAGGGAATCAAACACGGGGAATCAGAGGTGGGGAATCAGAGCTGGGGAATCAGAGGCGGGGAATCAGAGTTGGGGAATCAGAGGCGGGGAATCAGAGGCGGGGAAACAGAGGCGGGGAATCAGATATGGGGAATCAGAGGTGGGGAATCAGAGGTTGGGAATCAGAGGCAGGGAATCAGAGGCGGGGAATCAGAGGCGGGGAATCAGAGGCAGGGAATCAGATGTGCGGAATCAGAGATGGGGAATCAAAGGCGGGGAATCAGAGTTGGGGCATCAGAGGTGGGGAATTAGATATGGGGAAACAGAGGCGGGGAATCAGAGGCGGGGAAACAGAGGCGGGGAATCAGATATGGGGAATAAGAGGTGGGGAATCAGAGGCAGGGATTCAGATGTGCGGAATCAGAGATCGGGAATCAGAGGCAGGGAATCAGAATCAGAAGCGGGGAATCAGAGGCCGGGAATCAGAGGCCGGGAATCAGATGCCGGGAATAAGAGGCCGGGAATCAGCGGTGGGGAATCAGAGTCCGGGAATCAGAGATGGGGATTCAGAGGCGGGGAATGAGATATGGGGAATCAGAGGCATGGAATCAGTGGCGGGGAAACAGAGGTGGGGAATCAGATATAGGGAATCAGAGGTGGCGAATCAAAGGCGGTGAATCAGAGATGGGGAATCAGAGGCGGGGAATCAGAGGCAGGGAATCAAACACGGGGAATCAGAGGCGGGGAATCAGAGCTGGGGAATCAGAGGCGGGGAATCAGAGTTGGGGAATCAGAGGCGGGGATTCAGATATGGGGAATCAGAGGCGGGGAATCAGAGGCGGGGAAACAGATGCGGGGAATCAGATATGGGGAATCAGAGGTGGGGAATCAGGGGCAGGGAATCAGTGGCAGGGAATCAGAGGCGGGGAATTAGAGGCGGGGAGTCAGAGGTAGGGAATCAGACACGGGGAATCAGAGGTGGGGAATCAGAGATGGGGAATCAGAGGCGGGGAATCAGAGGCAGGCAATCGGACGCCGGGAATCAGAGGCGGGGAATCAGAGCTGGGGAATCAGAGGTGGGGAATCAGAGTTGGGGAATCAGAGGCGGGGTATCAGATATGGGGAAATAGAGGCGGGGAATCAGATATGGGGAATCAGAGGCTGGGAATCACAGGGGGAGAAACAGAGGCGGGGAATAAGTTATGGGGAATCAGAGGTGGGGAATCAGGGGTGGGGAATCAGTGGCAGGGAATCAGAGGCGGGGAATCAGAGGCGGGGAATCAGAGGCGGGGAAACAGAGGTGGGGAATTAGATATGGGGAATCAGAGGAGGCGAATCAAAGGCGGTAAATCAGAGATGGGGAATCAGAGGCGGGGAATCAGAGCTGGGGAATCAGAGGCGGGGAATCAGAGTTGGGGAATCAGAGTCGGGGAATCAGATATGGGGAAACAGAGGTGGGGAATCAGAGGCGGGGAAACAGAGGCGGGGAATCAGAAATGGGGAATCAGAGGTGGGGAATCAGAGGTTGGGAATCAGAGGCAGGGAATCAGAGGCGGGGAAACAGAGGCGGGGAATCAGATATGGGGAATCAGAGGTGGCAAATCAAAGGCGGTGAATCAGAGATGGGGAATAAGAGGCGGTGAATCAGAGGCAGGGAATCAAACACGGGGAATCAGAGGCGGGGAATCAGACCTGGGGAATGAGAGGCGGGGAATCAGAGTTGGGGAATCAGAGGCGGGGAATCAGAGGCGGGGAAACAGAGGCGGGGAATCAGATATGGGGTATCAGAGGTGGGGAATCAGAGGTTGGGAATCAGAGGCAGGGAATCAGAGGCGGGGAATCAGAGGCGGGGAATCAGAGGCATGGAATCAGATGTGCGGAATCAGAGATGGGGAATCAGAGGCAGGGAATCAGAGGCGGGGAATCAGAGGCGTGGAATCAGAGGCCGGGAATCAGAGGCCGGGAATGAGAGGCCGGGAATCAGAAGCCGGGAATCAGAGGTGGGGAATCAGAGGCCGGGAATCAGAGATGGGAAATCAGAGGTGGGGAATCAGTGGTGGTGAATCAGACGCGGAATTCAGAGGTTGTAAATCAGAGATGGGGAATCAGAGGCGGAAAAATCAGAAGCGGGGAATCAGAGGTGGGGAGTCAGATATGGGGAATCAGAGGTGGGAAATAAGAGGCGTAGAATCAGAGGCAGGGAATCAGAGGCGGGGAATCAGAGGCCGGGAATCAGAAGCCAGGAATCAGAGGCCGGGAATCAGAGGTGGGGAATCAGAGGCCGGGAATCAGAGCTGGGGAATCAGAGGCGTTTAATCATAGTTGGGAATTAGAGGCGGGGAATCAGAAATGGGGAAACAGAGGCGGGGAATCAGAGGCGGGGAAACAGAGGCGGGGAATCAGATATGGGGAATCAGATGCGGGGAATCAGAGGCGGGGAATCAGAGCTGGGGAATCAGAGTCGGGGAATCAGAGGCGGGGAAACAGAGGCGGGGAATCAGATATGGGGAATCAGAGGTGGGTAATCAGAGGCAGGGAATCAGATGTGCGGAATCAGAGATGGGGAATCAGAGGCAGGGAATCAGAATCAGAAGCGGGGTATCAGAGGCCGGGAATCAGAGGCCGGGAATCAGATGCCGGGAATAAGAGGCCGGGAATCAGAGGTGGGGTATCAGAGTCCGGGAATCAGAGATGGGGATTCAGAGGCGGGGAATGAGATATGGGGAATCAGAGGAGGGGAATCAGAGGCGGGGAAACAGAGGTGGGGAATCAGATATGGGGAATCAGAGATGGGGAATCAAAGGCGGTGAATCAGTGATGGGGAATCAGAGGCGGGGAATCAGAGACGGGGAATCAGATCTGCGGAATCAGAGGCGGGGAATCAGAGTTGGGGAATCAGAGGCGGGGAATCAGATATGGGGAAACAGAGGTGTGGAATCAGAGGCGGGGAAACAGAGGCGGGGAATCAGAGTTGGGGAATCAGAGGTTGGGAATCAGAGGCAGGGAATCAGAGGCGGGGAAACAGAGGCGGGGAATCAGATATGGGGAATCAGAGGTGGCGAATCAAAGGCGGTGAATCAGAGATGGGGAATCAGAGGCGGGGAATCAGAGGCAGGGAATCAATCACGGGGAATCAGATATGGGGAATCAGAGGTGGGGAATCAGAGGTTGGGAATCAGAGGCAGGGAATCAGAGGCGGGAAATCAGAGGCGGGGAATCAGAGGCAGGGAATCAGATGTGCGGAATCAGAGAAGGGGAATCAAAGGCGGGGAATCAGAGTTGGGGCATCAGAGGTGGGGAAATAGATATGGCGAAACAGAGGCGGATAATCAGAGGCGGGGATACAGAGGCGGGGAATCAGATATGGGGAATCAGAGGTGGGGAATCAGAGGCAGGGAATCAGATGTGCGGAATCAGAGATGGGGAATCAGAGGCCGGGAATCAGAGGCCGGGAATCAGATGCCGGGAATAAGAGGCCGGGAATCAGCGGTGGGGAATAAGAGTCCGGGAATCAGAGATGGGGATTCAGAGGCGGGGAATGAGATATGGGGAATCAGAGGCGGGGAATCAGAGGCGGGGAAACAGACGTTGGGAATCAGATATAGGGAATCAGAGGTGGTGAATCAAAGGCGGTGAATCACAGATGGGGAATCAGAGGCGGTGAATCAGAGGCAGGGAATCAAACACGGGGAATCAGAGGCGGGGATTCAGAGCTGGGGAATCAGAGGCGGGGAATCAGAGTTGGGGAATCAGAGGCGGGGAATCAGATATGGGGAATCAGAGGAGGGGAATCAGAGGCGGGGAAACAGAGGCGGGGAATCAGATATGCGGAATCAGAGGTGGGGAATCAGGGGCAGGGAATCAGTGGCAGGGAATCAGAGGCGGGGAATCAGAGGCGGGGAATCAGAGGTAGGGAATCAGACACGGGGAATCAGAGGTGGGGAATCAGAGATAGGGAATCAGAGGCAGGGAATCAGAGGCAGGGAATCGGACGCCGGGAATCAGAGGCGGGGAATCAGAGCTGTGGAATCAGAGGCGGGGAATCAGAGTTGGGGAATCAGAGGCGGGGTATCAGATATGGGGAAATAGAGGTGGGGAATCAGATATGGGGAATCAGAGGCTGGGAATCAGAGGGGGAGAAACAGAGGCGGGGAATAAGATATGGGGAATCAGAGGTGGGGAATCAGGGGCGGGGAATCAGAGGCAGGGAATCAGAAACGGGGAATCAGAGGTGGGGAATCAGAGATGGGGAATCAGAGACAGGGAATCAGAGGCAGGGAATCAGACGCGGGGAATCAGAGGCGGGGAATCAGAGCTGGGGAATCAGAGGCGGGGAATCATAGGCGGGGAATCAGAGGCAGGGAATCAGATGTGCGGAATCAGAGATGGGGAATCAAAGGCGGGGAATCAGAGTTGGGGCATCAGAGGTGGGGAATTAGATATGGGGAAACAGAGGCGGGGAATCAGGGGCGGGGAAACAGAGGCGGGGAATCAGATATGGGGAATCAGAGGTGGGGAATCAGAGGCAGGGAATCAGATGTGCGGAATCAGAGATGGGGAATCAGAGGCAGGGAATCAGAATCAGAAGCGGGGAATCAGAGGACGGGAATCAGAGGCCGGGAATCAGATGCCGGGAATAAGAGGCCGGGAATCAGCGGTGGGGAATCAGAGTCCGGGAATCAGAGATGGGGATTCAGAGGCGGGGAATGAGATATGGGGAATCAGAGGCGGGGAATCAGAGGCAGGGAAACAGAGGTGGGGAATCAGATATAGGTAATCAGAGGTGGCGAATCAAAGGCGGTGAATCAGAGATGGGGAATCAGAGGTGGGGAATCAGAGGCGGGGAATCAGAGGTGGGGAATCAGAGGTTGGGAATCAGAGGCAGGGAATCAGAGGCGGGGAATCAGAGGCGGGGAATCAGAGGCATGGAATCAGATGTGCGGAATCAGAGATGTGGAATCAGAGGCAGGGAATCAGAGGCGGGGAATCAGAGGCGTGGAATCAGAGGCCGGGAATCAGAGGACGGGAATGATACGCCGGGAATCAGAGGCCGGGAATCAGAGGCCGGGAATCAGAGGTGGGGAATCAGAGGCCGGGAATCAGAGATGGGGAATCAGAGGCGGGGAATCAGCGGTGGTGAATCAGACGCGGGGATTCAGAGGTTGTAAATCAGAGATGGGGAATCAGAGGCGGGGAATCAGAGGCGGGGAAACAGAGGTGGGGAATCAGATATGGGGAATCAGAGGTGGGGAATAAGATGCGGAGAATCAGAGGCAGGGAATCAGATGCCGGGAATAAGAGGCCGGGAATCAGAGGTGGGGAATCAGAGTCCAGGAATCAGAGATGGGGATTCAGAGGCGGGGAATGAGATATTGGGATTCAGAGGCGGGGAATCAGAGGCGGGGAAACAAAGGCGGTGAATCAGAGATGGGGAATCAGAGGCGCGGAATCAGAGGCAGGGAATCAAACACGGGGAATCAGAGCTGGGGAATCAGAGTCGGGGAATCAGAGTTGGGGCATCAGAGGTGGGGAATTAGATATGGGGAAACAGAGGTGGGGAATCAGAGGCGTGGAAACAGAGGCGGGGAATCAGATATGGGGAATCAGAGGTGGGGAATCAGAGGCAGGGAATCAGATGTGCGGAATCAGAGGTGGGGAATCAGAGGCAGGGAAACAGAGGTGGGGAGTCAGATATGGGGAATCAGAGGTGAGGAATAAGAGGCGGAGAATCAGAGGCAGGGAATCAGATGCCGGGAATAAGAGGCCGGGAAACAGAGGTGGGGAATCAGAGTCCGGGAATCAGAGATGGGGATTCAGAGGCGGGGATTGAGATATTGGGAATCAGATATGGGGAATCAGAGGTGGCGAATCAAAGGCGGTGAATCAGAGATGGGGAATCAGAGGCGGGGAATCAGAGGCAGGGAATCAAACACGGGGAATCAGAGCTGGGGAATCAAAGTCGGGGAATCAGAGTTGGGGCATCAGAGGTGGGGAATTAGATATGGGGAAACAGAGGTGGGGAATCAGATGCGGGGAAACAGAGGCGGGGAATCAGATATGGGGAATCAGAGGTGGGGAATCAGAGGCAGGGAATCAGATGTGCGGAATCAGAGATGGGGAATCAGAGGCAGGGAATCAGAATCAGAAGCGGGGAATCAGAGGCCGGGAATCAGAGGCCGGGAATCAGATGCCGGGAATAAGAGGCCGGGAAGCAGAGGTGGGGAATCAGAGTCCGGGAATCAGAGATGGGGATTCAGAGGCGGGGAATCAGAGGCGGGGAATCAGAGCTGGGGAATCAGAGGCGGGGAATCAGAGTTGGGGAATCAGAGGCGGGGAATCAGAGGCGGGGAATCAGAGCTGGGGAATCAGAGGCTGGGAATCAGAGTTGGGGAATCAGAGGCGGGGAATCAGATATGTGGAAACAGAGGTGGGGAATCAGAGGCGGGGAAACAGAGGCGGGGAATCAGTGGTGGGGAATCAGAGGCCGGGAATCAGAGCTGGGGAATCAGAGGCGTTTAATCATAGTTGGGAATTAGAGGCGGGGAATCAGAAATGGGGAAACAGAGGTGGTGAATCAGATGCGGGGAAACAGAGGCGGGGTATCAGATATGGGGAATCAGAGGTGGGGAATCAGAGGCAGGGAATCAGATGTGCGGAATCAGAGATGGGGAATCAGAGGCAGGGAATCAGAATCAGAAGCGGGGAATCAGAGGCCGGGAATCAGAGGCCGGGAATCAGATGCCGGGAATAAGAGGCCGGGAAGCAGAGGTGGGGAATCAGAGTCCGGGAATCAGAGATGGGGATTCAGAGGCGGGGAATGAGATATGGGGAATCAGAGGCGGGGAATCAGAGGCGGGGAAACAGAGGTGGGGAATCAGATATGGGGAATCAGATATGGGGAATCAAAGGCGGTGAATCAGAGATGGGGAATCAGAGGCGGGGAATCAGAGGCGGGGAATCAGAGCTGGGGAATCAGAGGCGGGGAATCAGAGTTGGGGAATCAGAGGCGGGGAATCAGATATGTGGAAACAGAGGTGGGGAATCAGAGGCGGGGAAACAGAGGCGGGGAATCAGATATGGGGAATCAGAGGTGGCGAATCAAAGGCGGTGAATCAGAGATGGGGAATCAAAGGCGGGGAATCAGAGGCAGGGAATCAAACACGGGGAATCAGAGGCGGGGAATCGGAGCTGGGGAATCAGAGGCGGGGAATCAGAGTTGGGGAATCAGAGGCGGGGAATCAGAGACGGGGAAACAGAGGCGGTGAATCAGATATGGGGAATCAGAGGTGGGGAATCAGAGGTTGGGAATCAGAGGCAGGGAATCAGAGGCGGGGAATCAGAGTCCGGGAATCAGAGATGGGGATTTTGAGGCGGGGAATGAGATATGGGGAATCAGAGGCGGGGAATCAGAGGCGGGGAAACAGAGGTGGGGAATCAGATATGGGGAATCAGATATGGGGAATCAAAGGCGGTGAATCAGAGATGGGGAATCAGAGGCGGGGAATCAGAGGCGGGGAATCAGAGCTGGGGAATCAGAGGCGGGGAATCAGAGTTGGGGAATCAAAGGCGGGGAATCAGATATGGGGAAACAGAGGTGGGGAATCAGAGGCGGGGAAACAGAGGCGGGGAATCAGATATGGGGAATCAGAGGTGGGGAATCAGAGTCCGGGAATCAGAGATGGGGATTCAGAGGTGGGGAATGAGATATGGGGAATCAGAGGCGGGGAATCAGAGGCGGGGAAACAGAGGTGGGGAATCAGATATGGGGAATCTGATATGGGGAATCAAAGGCGGTGAATCAGAGATGGGGAATCAGAGGCGGGGAATCAGAGGCGGGGTATCAGAGCTGGGGAATCAGAGGCGGGGAATCAGAGTTGGGGAATCAGAGGCGGGGAATCAGATATGGGGAAACAGAGGTGGGGAATCAGAGGTGGGGAAACAGAGGCGGGGAATCAGATATGGGGAATCAGAGGTGGGGAATCAGAGTTTGGGAATCAGAGGCAGGGAATCAGAGGCGGGGAAACAGAGGCGGGGAATCAGATATGGGGAATCAGAGGTGGCGAATCAAAGGCGGTGAATCAGAGATGGGGAATCAGAGGCGGGGAATCAGAGGCAGGGAATCAAACACGGGGAATCAGAGGTGGGGAATCAGAGCTGGGGAATCAGAGGCGGGGAATCAGAGTTGGGGAATCAGAGGCGGGGAATCAGAGGCGGGGAAACAGAGGTGGGGAATCAGAGGTTGGGAATCAGAGGCAGGGAATCCGAGGCGGGGAATCAGAGGCGGGGAATCAGAGGCAGGGAATCAGATGTGCGGAATCAGAGATGGGGAATCAAAGGCGGGGAATCAGAGTTGGGGCATCAGAGGTGGGGAATTAGATATGGGGAATCAGAGGTGGGGAATCAGAGGCAGGGAATCAGATGTGCGGAATCAGAGGTGGGGAATCAGAGGCGGGGAAACAGAGGTGGGGAGTCAGATATGGGGAATCAGAGGTGGGGAATAAGAGGCGGAGAATCAGAGGCAGGGAATCAGATGCCGGGAATAAGAGGCCGGGAAACAGAGGTGGGGAATCAGAGTCCGGGAATCAGAGATGGGGATTCAGAGGCGGGGATTGAGATATTGGGAATCAGATATGGGGAATCAGAGGTGGCGAATCAAAGGCGATGAATCAGAGATGGGGAATCAGAGGCAGGGAATCAGAGGCAGGGAATCAAACACGGGGAATCAGAGCTGGGGAATCAAAGTCGGGGAATCAGAGTTGGGGCATCAGAGGTGGGGAATTAGATATGGGGAAACAGAGGTGGGGAATCAGTTGCGGGGAAACAGAGGCGGGGAATCAGATATGGGGAATCAGAGGTGGGGAATCAGAGGCAGGGAATCAGATGTGCGGAATCAGAGATGGGGAATCAGAGGCAGGGAATCAGAATCAGAAGCGGGGAATCAGAGGCCGGGAATCAGAGGCCGGGAATCAGATGCCGGGAATAAGAGGCCGGGAAGCAGAGGTGGGGAATCAGAGTCCGGGAATCAGAGATGGGGATTCAGAGGCGGGGAATGAGATATGGGGAATCAGAGGCGGGGAATCAGAGGCGGGGAAACAGAGGTGGGGAATCAGATATGGGGAATCAGATATGGGGAATCAAAGGCGGTGAATCAGAGATGGGGAATCAGAGGCGGGGAATCAGAGGCGGGGAATCAGAGCTGGGGAATCAGAGGCGGGGAATCAGAGTTGGGGAATCAGAGGCGGGGAATCAGATATGTGGAAACAGAGGTGGGGAATCAGAGGCGGGGAAACAGAGGCGGGGAATCAGATATGGGGAATCAGAGGTGGCGAATCAAAGGCGGTGAATCAGACATGGGGAATCAGAGGCGGGGAATCAGAGGCAGGGAATCAAACACGGGGAATCAGAGGCGGGGAATCAGAGCTGGGGAATCAGAGGCGGGGAATCAGAGTTGGGGAATCAGAGGCGGGGAATCAGAGACGGGGAAACAGAGGCGGTGAATCAGATATGGGGAATCAGAGGTGGGGAATCAGAGGTTGGGAATCAGAGGCAGGGAATCAGAGACGGGGAATCAGAGTCCGGGAATCAGAGATGGGGATTTTGAGGCGGGGAATGAGATATGGGGAATCAGAGACGGGGAATCAGAGGTGGGGAAACAGAGGTGGGGAATCAGATATGGGGAATCAGATATGGGGAATCAAAGGCGGTGAATCAGAGATGGGGAATCAGAGGCGGGGAATCAGAGGCGGGGAATCAGAGCTGGGGAATCAGAGGCGGGGAATCAGAGTTGGGGAATCAAAGGCGGGGAATCAGATATGGGGAAACAGAGGTGAATAATCAGAGGCGGGGAAACAGAGGCGGGGAATCAGATATGGGGAATCAGAGGTGGGGAATCAGAGTCCGGGAATCAGAGATGGGGATTCAGAGGCTGGGAATGAGATATGGGGAATCAGAGGCGGGGAATCAGAGGCAGGGAAACAGAGGTGGGGAATCAGATATGGGGAATCTGATATGGGGAATCAAAGGCGGTGAATCAGAGATGGGGAATCAGAGGCGGGGTATCAGAGCTGGGGAATCAGAGGTGGGGAATCAGAGTTGGGGAATCAGAGGCGGGGAATCAGATATGGGGAAACAGAGGTGGGGAATCAGAGGTGGGGAAACAGAGGCGGGGAATCAGATATGGGGAATCAGAGGTGGGGAATCAGAGGTTGGGAATCAGAGGCAGGGAATCAGAGGCGTGGAAACAGAGGCGGGGAATCAGATATGGGGAATCAGAGGTGGCGAATCAAAGGCGGTGAATCAGAGATGGGGAATCAGAGGCGGGGAATCAGAGGCAGGGAATCAAACACGGGGAATCAGAGGTGGGGAATCAGAGCTGGGGAATCAGAGGCGGGGAATCAGAGTTGGGGAATCAGAGGCGGGGAATCAGAGGCGGGGAAACAGAGGCGGGGAATCAGATATGGGGAATCAGAGGTGGGGAATCAGAGGTTGGGAATCAGAGGCAGGGAATCAGAGGCGGGGAATCAGAGGCGGGGAATCAGAGGCAGGGAATCAGATGTGCGGAATCAGAGATGGGGAATCAAAGGCGGGGAATCAGAGTTGGGGCATCAGAGGTGGGGAATTAGATATGGGGAAACAGAGGCGGGGAATCAGAGGCGGGGAAACAGAGGCGGGGAATCAGATATGGGGAATAAGAGGTGGGGAATCAGAGGCAGGGATTCAGATGTGCGGAATCAGAGATCGGGAATCAGAGGCAGGGAATCAGAATCAGAAGCGGGGAATCAGAGGCCGGGAATCAGAGGCCGGGAATCAGATGCCGGGAATAAGAGGCCGGGAATCAGCGGTGGGGAATCAGAGTCCGGGAATCAGAGATGGGGATTCAGAGGCGGGGAATGAGATATGGGGAATCAGAGGCATGGAATCAGTGGCGGGGAAACAGAGGTGGGGAATCAGATATAGGGAATCAGAGGTGGCGAATCAAAGGCGGTGAATCAGAGATGGGGAATCAGAGGCGGGGAATCAGAGGCAGGGAATCAAACACGGGGAATCAGAGGCGGGGAATCAGAGCTGGGGAATCAGAGGCGGGGAATCAGAGTTGGGGAATCAGAGGCGGGGATTCAGATATGGGGAATCAGAGGCGGGGAATCAGAGGCGGGGAAACAGATGCGGGGAATCAGATATGGGGAATCAGAGGTGGGGAATCAGGGGCAGGGAATCAGTGGCAGGGAATCAGAGGCGGGGAATTAGAGGCGGGGAGTCAGAGGTAGGGAATCAGACACGGGGAATCAGAGGTGGGGAATCAGAGATGGGGAATCAGAGGCGGGGAATCAGAGGCAGGCAATCGGACGCCGGGAATCAGAGGCGGGGAATCAGAGCTGGGGAATCAGAGGTGGGGAATCAGAGTTGGGGAATCAGAGGCGGGGTATCAGATATGGGGAAATAGAGGCGGGGAATCAGATATGGGGAATCAGAGGCTGGGAATCACAGGGGGAGAAACAGAGGCGGGGAATAAGTTATGGGGAATCAGAGGTGGGGAATCAGGGGTGGGGAATCAGTGGCAGGGAATCAGAGGCGGGGAATCAGAGGCGGGGAATCAGAGGCGGGGAAACAGAGGTGGGGAATTAGATATGGGGAATCAGAGGAGGCGAATCAAAGGCGGTAAATCAGAGATGGGGAATCAGAGGCGGGGAATCAGAGCTGGGGAATCAGAGGCGGGGAATCAGAGTTGGGGAATCAGAGTCGGGGAATCAGATATGGGGAAACAGAGGTGGGGAATCAGAGGCGGGGAAACAGAGGCGGGGAATCAGAAATGGGGAATCAGAGGTGGGGAATCAGAGGTTGGGAATCAGAGGCAGGGAATCAGAGGCGGGGAAACAGAGGCGGGGAATCAGATATGGGGAATCAGAGGTGGCAAATCAAAGGCGGTGAATCAGAGATGGGGAATAAGAGGCGGTGAATCAGAGGCAGGGAATCAAACACGGGGAATCAGAGGCGGGGAATCAGACCTGGGGAATGAGAGGCGGGGAATCAGAGTTGGGGAATCAGAGGCGGGGAATCAGAGGCGGGGAAACAGAGGCGGGGAATCAGATATGGGGTATCAGAGGTGGGGAATCAGAGGTTGGGAATCAGAGGCAGGGAATCAGAGGCGGGGAATCAGAGGCGGGGAATCAGAGGCATGGAATCAGATGTGCGGAATCAGAGATGGGGAATCAGAGGCGGGGAATCAGAGGCAGGGAATCAAACACGGGGAATCAGAGGCGGGGATTCAGAGCTGGGGAATCAGAGGCGGGGAATCAGAGTTGGGGAATCAGAGGCGGGGAATCAGATATGGGGAATCAGAGGCGGGGAATCAGAGACGGGGAATCAGATCTGCGGAATCAGAGGCGGGGAATCAGAGTTGGGGAATCAGAGGCGGGGAATCAGATATGGGGAAACAGAGGTGGGGAATCAGAGGCGGGGAAACAGAGGCGGGGAATCAGAGTTGGGGAATCAGAGGTTGGGAATCAGAGGCAGGGAATCAGAGGCGGGGAAACAGAGGCGGGGAATCAGATATGGGGAATCAGAGGTGGCGAATCAAAGGCGGTGAATCAGAGATGGGGAATCAGAGGCGGGGAATCAGAGGCAGGGAATCAATCACGGGGAATCAGATATGGGGAATCAGAGGTGGGGAATCAGAGGTTGGGAATCAGAGGCAGGGAATCAGAGGCGGGAAATCAGAGGCGGGGAATCAGAGGCAGGGAATCAGATGTGCGGAATCAGAGAAGGGGAATCAAAGGCGGGGAATCAGAGTTGGGGCATCAGAGGTGGGGAAATAGATATGGGGAAACAGAGGCGGGTAATCAGAGGCGGGGATACAGAGGCTGGGAATCAGATATGGGGAATCAGAGGTGGGGAATCAGAGGCAGGGAATCAGATGTGCGGAATCAGAGATGGGGAATCAGAGGCCGGGAATCAGAGGCCGGGAATCAGATGCCGGGAATAAGAGGCCGGGAATCAGCGGTGGGGAATAAGAGTCCGGGAATCAGAGATGGGGATTCAGATGCGGGGAATGAGATATGGGGAATCAGAGGCGGGGAATCAGAGGCGGGGAAACAGACGTGGGGAATCAGATATAGGGAATCAGAGGTGGCGAATCAAAGGCGGTGAATCACAGATGGGGAATCAGAGGCGGGGAATCAGAGGCAGGGAATCAAACACGGGGAATCAGAGGCGGGGATTCAGAGCTGGGGAATCAGAGGCCGGGAATCAGAGGCCGGGAATGAGAGGCCGGGAATCAGAAGCCGGGAATCAGAGGTGGGGAATCAGAGGCCGGGAATCAGAGATGGGAAATCAGAGGTGGGGAATCAGTGGTGGTGAATCAGACGCGGAATTCAGAGGTTGTAAATCAGAGATGGGGAATCAGAGGCGGAAAAATCAGAAGCGGGGAATCAGAGGTGGGGAGTCAGATATGGGGAATCAGAGGTGGGGAATAAGAGGCGGAGAATCAGAGGCAGGGAATCAGAGGCGGGGAATCAGATGCCGGGAATCAGAAGCCAGGAATCAGAGGCCGGGAATCAGAGGTGGGGAATCAGAGGCCGGGAATCAGAGCTGGGGAATCAGAGGCGTTTAATCATAGTTGGGAATTAGAGGCGGGGAATCAGAAATGGGGAAACAGAGGCGGGGAATCAGAGGCGGGGAAACAGAGGCGGGGAATCAGATATGGGGAATCAGATGCGGGGAATCAGAGGCGGGGAATCAGAGCTGGGGAATCAGAGTCGGGGAATCAGAGTTGGGGCATCAGAGGTGGGGAATTAGATATGGGGAAACAGAGGCGGGGAATCAGAGGCGGGGAAACAGAGGCGGGGAATCAGATATGGGGAATCAGAGGTGGGTAATCAGAGGCAGGGAATCAGATGTGCGGAATCAGAGATGGGGAATCAGAGGCAGGGAATCAGAATCAGAAGCGGGGTATCAGAGGCCGGGAATCAGAGGCCGGGAATCAGATGCCCGGAATAAGAGGCCGGGAATCAGAGGTGGGGTATCAGAGTCCGGGAATCAGAGATGGGGATTCAGAGGCGGGGAATGAGATATGGGGAATCAGAGGAGGGGAATCAGAGGCGGGGAAACAGAGGTGGGGAATCAGATATGGGGAATCAGAGATGGGGAATCAAAGGCGGTGAATCAGAGATGGGGAATCAGAGGCGGGGAATCAGAGACGGGGAATCAGATCTGCGGAATCAGAGGCGGGGAATCAGAGTTGGGGAATCAGAGGCGGGGAATCAGATATGGGGAAACAGAGGTGGGGAATCAGAGGCGGGGAAACAGAGGCGGGGAATCAGAGTTGGGGAATCAGAGGTTGGGAATCAGAGGCAGGGAATCAGAGGCGGGGAAACAGAGGCGGGGAATCAGATATGGGGAATCAGAGGTGGCGAATCAAAGGCGGTGAATTAGAGATGGGGAATCAGAGGCGGGGAATCAGAGGCAGGGAATCAATCACGGGGAATCAGATATGGGGAATCAGAGGTGGGGAATCAGAGGTTTGGAATCAGAGGCAGGGAATCAGAGGCGGGAAATCAGAGGCGGGGAATCAGAGGCAGGGAATCAGATGTGCGGAATAAGAGAAGGGGAATCAAAGGCGGGGAATCAGAGATGGGGCATCAGAGGTGGGGAAATAGATATGGGGAAACAGAGGCGGGTAATCAGAGGCGGGGATACAGAGGCGGGGAATCAGATATGGGGAATCAGAGGTGGGGAATCAGAGGCAGGGAATCAGATGTGCGGAATCAGAGATGGGGAATCAGAGGCCGGGAATCAGAGGCCGGGAATCAGATGCCGGGAATAAGAGGCCGGGAATCAGCGGTGGGGAATAAGAGTCCGGGAATCAGAGATGGGGATTCAGATGCGGGGAATGAGATATGGGGAATCAGAGGCGGGGAATCAGAGGCGGGGAAACAGACGTGGGGAATCAGATATAGGGAATCAGAGGTGGCGAATCAAAGGCGGTGAATCACAGATGGGGAATCAAAGGCGGGGAATCAGAGGCAGGGAATCAAACACGGGGAATCAGAGGCGGGGATTCAGAGCTGGGGAATCAGAGGCCGGGAATCAGAGGCCGGGAATGAGAGGCCGGGAATCAGAAGCCGGGAATCAGAGGAGGGGAATCAGAGGCGGGGAAACAGAGGCGGGGAATCAGATATGCGGAATCAGAGGTGGGGAATCAGGGGCAGGGAATCAGAGGTAGGGAATCAGACACGGGGAATCAGAGGTGGGGAATCAGAGATAGGGAATCAGAGGCAGGGAATCAGAGGCAGGGAATCGGACGCCGGGAATCAGAGGCGGGGAATCAGAGCTGTGGAATCAGAGGCGGGGAATCAGAGTTGGGGATTCAGAGGCGGGGTATCAGATATGGGGAAATAGAGGTGGGGAATCAGATATGGGGAATCAGAGGCTGGGAATCAGAGGGGGAGAAACAGAGGCGGGGAATAAGATATGGGGAATCAGAGGTGGGGAATCAGGGGCGGGGAATCAGAGGCAGGGAATCAGAAACGGGGAATCAGAGGTGGGGAATCAGAGATGGGGAATCAGAGGCAGGGAATCAGAGGCAGGGAATCAGACACGGGGAATCAGAGGTGGGGAATCAGAGCTGGGGAATCAGAGGCGGGGAATCATAGGCGGGGAATCAGAGGCAGGGAATCAGATGTGCGGAATCAGAGATGGGGAATCAAAGGCGGGGAATCAGAGTTGGGGCATCAGAGGTGGGGAATTAGATATGGGGAAACAGAGGCGGGGAATCAGGGGCGGGGAAACAGAGGCGGGGAATCAGATATGGGGAATCAGAGGTGGGGAATCAGAGGCAGGGAATCAGATGTGCGGAATCAGAGATGGGGAATCAGAGGCAGGGAATCAGAATCAGAAGCGGGGAATCAGAGGACGGGAATCAGTGGCCGGGAATCAGATGCCGGGAATAAGAGGCCGGGAATCAGCGGTGGGGAATCAGAGTCCGGGAATCAGAGATGGGGATTCAGAGGCGGGGAATGAGATATGGGGAATCAGAGGCGGGGAATCAGAGGCAGGGAAACAGAGGTGGGGAATCAGATATAGGTAATCAGAGGTGGCGAATCAAAGGCGGTGAATCAGAGATGGGGAATCAGAGGCGGGGAATCAGAGGCGGGGAATCAGAGGTGGGGAATCAGAGGTTGGGAATCAGAGGCAGGGAATCAGAGGCGGGGAATCAGAGGCGGGGAATCAGAGGCATGGAATCAGATGTGCGGAATCAGAGATGTGGAATCAGAGGCAGGGAATCAGAGGCGGGGAATCAGAGGCGTGGAATCAGAGGCCGGGAATCAGAGGACGGGAATGAGAGGCCGGGAATCAGAGGCCGGGAATCAGAGGCCGGGAATCAGAGGTGGGGAATCAGAGGCCGGGAATCAGAGATGGGGAATCAGAGGCGGGGAATCAGCGGTGGTGAATCAGACGCGGGGATTCAGAGGTTGTAAATCAGAGATGGGGAATCAGAGGCGGGGAATCAGAGGCGGGGAAACAGAGGTGGGGAATCAGATATGGGGAATCAGAGGTGGGGAATAAGATGCGGAGAATCAGAGGCAGGGAATCAGATGCCGGGAATAAGAGGCCGGGAATCAGAGGTGGGGAATCAGAGTCCAGGAATCAGAGATGGGGATTCAGAGGCGGGGAATGAGATATTGGGATTCAGAGGCGGGGAATCAGAGGCGGGGAAACAAAGGCGGTGAATCAGAGATGGGGAATCAGAGGCGCGGAATCAGAGGCAGGGAATCAAACACGGGGAATCAGAGCAGGGGAATCAGAGTCGGGGAATCAGAGTTGGGGCATCAGAGGTGGGGAATTAGATATTGGGAAACAGAGGTGGGGAATCAGAGGCGTGGAAACAGAGGCGGGGAATCAGATATGGGGAATCAGAGGTGGGGAATCAGAGGCAGGGAATCAGATGTGCGGAATCAGAGGTGGGGAATCAGAGGCAGGGAAACAGAGGTGGGGAGTCAGATATGGGGAATCAGAGGTGAGGAATAAGAGGCGGAGAATCAGAGGCAGGGAATCAGATGCCGGGAATAAGAGGCCGGGAAACAGAGGTGGGGAATCAGAGTCCGGGAATCAGAGATGGGGATTCAGAGGCGGGGATTGAGATATTGGGAATCAGATATGGGGAATCAGAGGTGGCGAATCAAAGGCGGTGAATCAGAGATGGGGAATCAGAGGCGGGGAATCAGAGGCAGGGAATCAAACACGGGCAATCAGAGCTGGGGAATCAAAGTCGGGGAATCAGAGTTGGGGCATCAGAGGTGGGGAATTAGATATGGGGAAACAGAGGTGGGGAATCAGATGCGGGGAAACAGAGGCGGGGAATCAGATATGGGGAATCAGAGGTGGGGAATCAGAGGCAGGGAATCAGATGTGCGGAATCAGAGATGGGGAATCAGAGGCAGGGAATCAGAATCAGAAGCGGGGAATCAGAGGCCGGGAATCAGAGGCCGGGAATCAGATGCCGGGAATAAGAGGCCGGGAAGCCGAGGTGGGGAATCAGAGTCCGGGAATCAGAGATGGGGATTCAGAGGCGGGGAATCAGAGGCGGGGAATCAGAGCTGGGGAATCAGAGGCGGGGAATCAGAGTTGGGGAATCAGAGGCGGGGAATCAGAGGCGGGGAATCAGAGCTGGGGAATCAGAGGCGGGGAATCAGAGTTGGGGAATCAGAGGCGGGGAATCAGATATGTGGAAACAGAGGTGGGGAATCAGAGGCGGGGAAACAGAGGCGGGGAATCAGATATGGGGAATCAGAGGTGGCGAATCAAAGGCGGTGAATCAGAGATGGGGAATCAGAGGCGGGGAATCAGAGGCAGGGAATCAAACACGGGGAATCAGAGGCGGGGAATCAGAGCTGGGGAATCAGAGGCGGGGAATCAGAGTTGGGGAATCAGAGGCGGGGAATCAGAGGCGGGGAAACAGAGGCGGTGAATCAGATATGGGGAATCAGAGGTGGGGAATCAGAGGTTGGGAATCAGAGGCAGGGAATCAGAGGCGGGGAATCAGAGTCCGGGAATCAGAGATGGGGATTCAGAGGCGGGGAATGAGATATGGTGAATCAGAGGCGGGGAATCAGAGGCGGGGAAACAGAGGTGGGGAATCAGATATGGGGAATCAGATATGGGGAATCAAAGGCGGTGAATCAGAGATGGGGAATCAGAGGCGGGGAATCAGAGGCGGGGAATCAGAGTTGGGGAATCAGAGGAGGGGAATCAGATATGGGGAAACAGAGGTGGGGAATCAGAGGCGGGGAAACAGAGGCGGGGAATCAGATATGGGGAATCAGAGGTGGGGAATCAGAGTCCAGGAATCAGAGATGGGGATTCAGAGGCGGGGAATGAGATATGGGGAATCAGAGGCGGGGAATCAGAGGCGGGGAAACAGAGGTGGGGAATCAGATATGGGGTATCTGATATGGGGAATCAAAGGCGGTGAATCAGAGATGGGGAATCAGAGGCGGGAATCAGAGGCGGGGTATCAGAGCTGGGGAATCAGAGGCGGGCAATCAGAGTTGGGGAATCAGAGGCAGGGAATCAGATATGGGGAAACAGAGGTGGGGAATCAGAGGTGGGGAAACAGAGGCGGGGAATCAGGTATGGGGAATCAGAGGTGGGGAATCAGAGGTTGGGAATCAGAGGCAGGGAATCAGAGGCGGGGAAACAGAGGCGGGGAATCAGATATGGGGAATCAGAGGTGGCGAATCAAAGGCGGTGAATCAGAGATGGGGAATCAGAGGCGGGGAATCAGAGGCAGGGAATCAAACACGGGGAATCAGAGGCGGGGAATCAGAGCTGGGGAATCAGAGGCGGGGAATCAGAGTTGGGGAATCAGAGGCGGGGAATCAGAGGCGGGGAAACAGAGGCGGGGAATCAGATATGGGGAATCAGAGGTCGGGAATCAGAGGTTGGGAATCAGAGGCAGGGAATCAGAGGCGGGGAATCAGAGGCGGGGAATCAGAGGCAGGGAATCAGATGTGCGGAATCAGAGATGGGGAATCAAAGGCGGGGAATCAGAGTTGGGGCATCAGAGGTGGGGAATTAGATATGGGGAAACAGAGGCGGGGAATCAGGGGCGGGGAAACAGAGGCGGGGAATCAGATATGGGGAATCAGAGGTGGGGAATCAGAGGCAGGGAATCAGATGTGCGGAATCAGAGATGGGGAATCAGAGGCAGGGAATCAGAATCAGAAGCGGGGAATCAGAGGACGGGAATCTGAGGCCGGGAATCAGATGCCGGGAATAAGAGGCCGGGAATCAGCGGTGGGGAATCAGAGTCCGGGAATCAGAGATGGGGATTCAGAGGCGGGGAATGAGATATGGGGAATCAGAGGCGGGGAATCAGAGGCAGGGAAACAGAGGTGGGGAATCAGATATAGGGAATCAGAGGTGGCGAATCAAAGGTGGTGAATCAGAGATGGGGAATCAGAGGCGGGGAATCAGAGGCGGGGAATCAGAGGTGGGGAATCAGAGGTTGGGAATCAGAGGCAGGGAATCAGAGGCGGGGAATCAGAGGCGGGGAATCAGAGGCATGGAATCAGATGTGCGGAATCAGAGATGTGGAATCAGAGGCAGGGAATCAGAGGCGGGGAATCAGAGGCGTGGAATCAGAGGCCGGGAATCAGAGGACGGGAATGAGAGGACGGGAATGAGAGGCCGGGAATCAGAGGCCGAGAATCAGAGGTGGGGAATCAGAGGCCGGGAATCAGAGATGGGGAATCAGAGGCGGGGAATCAGCGGTGGTGAATCAGACGCGGGGATTCAGAGGTTGTAAATCAGAGATGGGGAATCAGAGGCGGGGAATCAGAGGCGGGGAAACAGATGTGGGGAATCAGATATGGGGAATCAGAGGTGGGGAATAAGATGCGGAGAATCAGAGGCAGGGAATCAGATGCCGGGAATAAGAGGCCGGGAATCAGAGGTGGGGAATCAGAGTCCAGGAATCAGAGATGGGGATTCAGAGGCGGGGAATGAGATATTGGGAATCAGAGGCGGGGAATCAGAGGCGGGGAAACAAAGGCGGTGAATCAGAGATGGGGAATCAGAGGCGCGGAATCAGAGGCAGGGAATCAAACACGGGGAATCAGAGCTGGGGAATCAGAGTCGGGGAATCAGAGTTGGGGCATCAGAGGTGGGGAATTAGATATGGGGAAACAGAGGTGGGGAATCAGAGGCGTGGAAACAGAGGCGGGGAATCAGATATGGGGAATCAGAGGTGGGGAATCAGAGGCAGGGAATCAGATGTTCGGAATCAGAGGTGGGGAATCAGAGGCGGGGAAACAGAGGTGGGGAGTCAGATATGGGGAATCAGAGGTGAGGAATAAGAGGCGGAGAATCAGAGGCAGGGAATCAGATGCCGGGAATAAGAGGCCGGGAAACAGAGGTGGGGAATCAGAGTCCGGGAATCAGAGATGGGGATTCAGAGGCGGGGATTGAGATATTGGGAATCAGATATGGGGAATCAGAGGTGGCGAATCAAAGGCGGTGAATCAGAGATGGGGAATAAGAGGCGGGGAATCAGAGGCAGGGAATCAAACACGGGGAATCAGAGCTGGGGAATCAAAGTCGGGGAATCAGAGTTGGGGCATCAGAGGTGGGGAATTAGATATGGGGAAACAGAGGTGGGGAATCAGATGCGGGGAAACAGAGGCGGGGAATCAGATATGGGGAATCAGAGGTGGGGAATCAGAGGCAGGGAATCAGATGTGCGGAATCAGAGATGGGGAATCAGAGGCAGGGAATCAGAATCAGAAGCGGGGAATCAGAGGCCGGGAATCAGAGGCCGGGAATCAGATGCCGGGAATAAGAGGCCGGGAAGCAGAGGTGGGGAATCAGAGTCCGGGAATCAGAGATGGGGATTCAGAGGCGGGGAATGAGATATGGGGAATCAGAGGCGGGGAATCAGAGGCGGGGAAACAGAGGTGGGGAATCAGATATGGGGAATCAGATATGGGGAATCAAAGGCGGTGAATCAGAGATGGGGAATCAGAGGCGGGGAATCAGAGGCGGGGAATCAGAGCTGGGGAATCAGAGGCGGGGAATCAGAGTTGGGGAATCAGAGGCGGGGAATCAGATATGTGGAAACAGAGGTGGGGAATCAGAGGCGGGGAAACAGAGGCGGGGAATCAGATATGGGGAATCAGAGGTGGCGAATCAAAGGCGGTGAATCAGAGATGGGGAATCAGAGGCGGGGAATCAGAGGCAGGGAATCAAACACGGGGAATCAGAGGCGGGGAATCAGAGCTGGGGAATCAGAGGCGGGGAATCAGAGTTGGGGAATCAGAGGCGGGGAATCAGAGGCGGGGAAACAGAGGCGGTGAATCAGATATGGGGAATTAGAGGTGGGGAATCAGAGGTTGGGAATCAGAGGCAGGGAATCAGAGGCGGGGAATCAGAGTCCGGGAATCAGAGATGGGGATTCAGAGGCGGGGAATGAGATATGGGGAATCAGAGGTGGGGAATCAGAGGTGGGGAAACAGAGGTGGGGAATCAGATATGGGGAATCAGATATGGGGAATCAAAGGCGGTGAATCAGAGATGGGGAATCAGAGGCGGGGAATCAGAGGCGGGGAATCAGAGCTGGGGAATCAGAGGCGGGGTATCAGAGTTGGGGAATCAAAGGCGGGGAATCAGATATGGGGAAACAGAGGAGGGGAATCAGAGGCGGGGAAACAGAGGCGGGGAATCAGATATGGGGAATCAGAGGTGGGGAATCAGAGTCCGGGAATCAGAGATGGGGATTCAGAGGCGGGGAATGAGATATGGGGAATCAGAGGCGGGGAATCAGAGGCGGGGAAACAGAGGTGGGGAATCAGATATGGGGAATCTGATATGGGGAATCAAAGGCGGTGAATCAGAGATGGGGAATCAGAGGCGGGGAATCAGAGGCGGGGTATCAGAGCTGGGGAATCAGAGGCGGGGAATCAGAGTTGGGGAATCAGAGGCGGGGAATCAGATATGGGGAAACAGAGGTGGGGAATCAGAGGTGGGGAAACAGAGGCGGGGAATCAGATATGGGGAATCAGAGGTGGGGAATCAGAGGTTGGGAATCAGAGGCAGGGAATCAGAGGCGGGGAAACAGAGGCGGGGAATCAGATATGGGGAATCAGAGGTGGCGAATCAAAGGCGGTGAATCAGAGATGGGGAATCAGAGGCGGGGAATCAGAGGCAGGGAATCAAACACGGGGAATCAGAGGTGGGGAATCAGAGCTGGGGAATCAGAGGCGGGGAATCAGAGGCAGGGAATCAGATATGGGGAATCAGAGTTGGGGCATCAGAGGTTGGGAATTAGATATGGGGAAACAGAGGTGGGGAATCAGAGGCGTGGAAACAGAGGCGGGGAATCAGATATGGGGAATCAGATATGGGGAATCAGAGGTGGGGAATCAGAGGCAGGGAATCAGATGTGCGGAATCAGAGGTGGGGAATCAGAGGCGGGGAAACAGAGGTGGGGAGTCAGATATGGGGAATCAGAGGTGGGGAATAAGAGGCGGAGAATCAGAGGCAGGGAATCAGATGCCGGGAATAAGAGGCCGGGAAACAGAGGTGGGGAATCAGAGTCCGGGAATCAGAGATGGGGATTCAGAGGTGGGGATTGAGATATTGGGAATCAGATATGGGGAATCAGAGGTGGCGAATCAAAGGCGGTGAATCAGAGATGGGGAATCAGAGGCGGGGAATCAGAGGCAGGGAATCAAACACGGGGAATCAGAGCTGGGGAATCAAAGTCGGGGAATCAGAGTTGGGGCATCAGAGGTGGGGAATTAGATATGGGGAAACAGAGGTGGGGAATCAGATGCGGGGAAACAGAGGCGGGGAATCAGATATGGGGAATCAGAGGTGGGGAATCAGAGGCAGGGAATCAGATGTGCGGAATCAGAGATGGGGAATCAGAGGCAGGGAATCAGAATCAGAAGCGGGGAATCAGAGGCCGGGAATCAGAGGCCGGGAATCAGATGCCGGGAATAAGAGGCCGGGAAGCAGAGCTGGGGAATCAGAGTCCGGGAATCAGAGATGGGGATTCAGAGGCGGGGAATGAGATATGGGGAATCAGAGGCGGGGAATCAGAGGCGGGGAATCAGCGGTGGTGAATCAGACGCGGGGATTCAGAGGTTGTAAATCAGAGATGGGGAATCAGAGGCGGGGAATCAGAGGCGGGGAAACAGAGGTGGGGAATCAGATATGGGGAATCAGAGGTGGGGAATAAGATGCGGAGAATCAGAGGCAGGGAATCAGATGCCGGGAATAAGAGGCCGGGAATCAGAGGTGGGGAATCAGAGTCCAGGAATCAGAGATGGGGATTCAGAGGCGGGGAATGAGATATTGGGAATCAGAGGCGGGGAATGAGAGGCGGGGAAACAAAGGCGGTGAATCAGAGATGGGGAATCAGAGGCGCGGAATCAGAGGCAGGGAATCAAACACGGGGAATCAGAGCTGGGGAATCAGAGTCGGGGAATCAGAGTTGGGGCATCAGAGGTGGGGAATTAGATATGGGGAAACAGAGGTGGGGAATCAGAGGCGTGGAAACAGAGGCGGGGAATCAGATATGGGGAATCAGAGGTGGGGAATCAGAGGCAGGGAATCAGATGTGCGGAATCAGAGGTGGGGAATCAGAGGCGGGGAAACAGAGGTGGGGAGTCAGATATGGGGAATCAGAGGTGAGGAATAAGAGGCGGAGAATCAGAGGCAGGGAATCAGATGCCGGGAATAAGAGGCCGGGAAACAGAGGTGGGGAATCAGAGTCCGGGAATCAGAGATGGGGATTCAGAGGCGGGGATTGAGATATTGGGAATCAGATATGGGGAATCAGAGGTGGCGAATCAAAGGCGGTGAATCAGAGATGGGGAATAAGAGGCGGGGAATCAGAGGCAGGGAATCAAACACGGGGAATCAGAGCTGGGGAATCAAAGTGGGGGAATCAGAGTTGGGGCATCAGAGGTGGGGAATTAGACATGGGGAAACAGAGGTGGGGAATCAGATGCGGGGAAACAGAGGCGGGGAATCAGATATGGGGAATCAGAGGTGGGGAATCAGAGGCAGGGAATCAGATGTGCGGAATCAGAGATGGGGAATCAGAGGCAGGGAATCAGAATCAGAAGCGGGGAATCAGAGGCCGGGAATCAGAGGCCGGGAATCAGATGCCGGGAATAAGAGGCCGGGAAGCAGAGGTGGGGAATCAGAGTCCGGGAATCAGGGATGGGGATTCAGAGGCGGGGAATGAGATATGGGGAATCAGAGGCGGGGAATCAGAGGCGGGGAAACAGAGGTGGGGAATCAGATATGGGGAATCAGATATGGGGAATCAAAGGCGGTGAATCAGAGATGGGGAATCAGAGGCGGGGAATCAGAGGCGGGGAATCAGAGCTGGGGAATCAGAGGCGGGGAATCAGAGTTGGGGAATCAGAGGCGGGGAATCAGATATGTGGAAACAGAGGTGGGGAATCAGAGGCGGGGAAACAGAGGCGGGGAATCAGATATGGGGAATCAGAGGTGGCGAATCAAAGGCGGTGAATCAGAGATGGGGAATCAGAGGCGGGGAATCAGAGGCAGGGAATCAAACACGGGGAATCAGAGGCGGGGAATCAGAGCTGGGGAATCAGAGGCGGGGAATCAGAGTTGGGGAATCAGAGGCGGGGAATCAGAGGCGGGGAAACAGAGGCGGTGAATCAGATATGGGGAATTAGAGGTGGGGAATCAGAGGTTGGGAATCAGAGGCAGGGAATCAGAGGCGGGGAATCAGAGTCCGGGAATCAGAGATGGGGATTCAGAGGCGGGGAATGAGATATGGGGAATCAGAGGTGGGGAATCAGAGGTGGGGAAACAGAGGTGGGGAATCAGATATGGGGAATCAGATATGGGGAATCAAAGGCGGTGAATCAGAGATGGGGAATCAGAGGCGGGGAATCAGAGGCGGGGAATCAGAGCTGGGGAATCAGAGGCGGGGTATCAGAGTTGGGGAATCAAAGGCGGGGAATCAGATATGGGGAAACAGAGGAGGGGAATCAGAGGCGGGGAAACAGAGGCGGGGAATCAGATATGGGGAATCAGAGGTGGGGAATCAGAGTCCGGGAATCAGAGATGGGGATTCAGAGGCGGGGAATGAGATATGGGGAATCAGAGGCGGGGAATCAGATGCGGGGAAACAGAGGTGGGGAATCAGATATGGGGAATCTGATATGGGGAATCAAAGGCGGTGAATCAGAGATGGGGAATCAGAGGCGGGGAATCAGAGGCGGGGTATCAGAGCTGGGGAATCAGAGGCGGGGAATCAGAGTTGGGGAATCAGAGGCGGGGAATCAGATATGGGGAAACAGAGGTGGGGAATCAGAGGTGGGGAAACAGAGGCGGGGAATCAGATATGGGGAATCAGAGGTGGGGAATCAGAGGTTGGGAATCAGAGGCAGGGAATCAGAGGCGGGGAAACAGAGGCGGGGAATCAGATATGGGGAATCAGAGGTGGCGAATCAAAGGCGGTGAATCAGAGATGGGGAATCAGAGGCGGGGAATCAGAGGCAGGGAATCAAACACGGGGAATCAGAGGTGGGGAATCAGAGCTGGGGAATCAGAGGCGGGGAATCAGAGGCAGGGAATCAGATATGGGGAATCAGAGTTGGGGCATCAGAGGTGGGGAATTAGATATGGGGAAACAGAGGTGGGGAATCAGAGGCGTGGAAACAGAGGCGGGGAATCAGATATGGGGAATCAGATATGGGGAATCAGAGGTGGGGAATCAGAGGCAGGGAATCAGATGTGCGGAATCAGAGGTGGGGAATCAGAGGCGGGGAAACAGAGGTGGGGAGTCAGATATGGGGAATCAGAGGTGGGGAATAAGAGGCGGAGAATCAGAGGCAGGGAATCAGATGCCGGGAATAAGAGGCCGGGAAACAGAGGTGGGGAATCAGAGTCCGGGAATCAGAGATGGGGATTCAGAGGTGGGGATTGAGATATTGGGAATCAGATATGGGGAATCAGAGGTGGCGAATCAAAGGCGGTGAATCAGAGATGGGGAATCAGAGGCGGGGAATCAGAGGCAGGGAATCAAACATGGGGAATCAGAGCTGGGGAATCAAAGTCGGGGAATCAGAGTTGGGGCATCAGAGGTGGGGAATTAGATATGGGGAAACAGAGGTGGGGAATCAGATGCGGGGAAACAGAGGCGGGGAATCAGATATGGGGAATCAGAGGTGGGGAATCAGAGGCAGGGAATCAGATGTGCGGAATCAGAGATGGGGAATCAGAGGCAGGGAATCAGAATCAGAAGCGGGGAATCAGAGGCCGGGAATCAGAGGCCGGGAATCAGATGCCGGGAATAAGAGGCCGGGAAGCAGAGCTGGGGAATCAGAGTCCGGGAATCAGAGATGGGGATTCAGAGGCGGGGAATGAGATATGGGGAATCAGAGGCGGGGAATCAGAGGCGGGGAAACAGAGGTGGGGAATCAGATATGGGGAATCAGATATGGGGAATCAAAGGCGGTGAATCAGAGATGGGGAATCAGAGGCGGGGAATCAGAGGCGGGGAATCAGAGCTGGGGAATCAGAGGCGGGGAATCAGAGTTGGGGAATCAGAGGCGGGGAATCAGATATGTGGAAACAGAGGTGGGGAATCAGAGGCGGGGAAACAGAGGCGGGGAATCAGATATGGGGAATCAGAGGTGGCGAATCAAAGGCGGTGAATCAGAGATGGGGAATCAGAGGCGGGGAATCAGAGGCAGGGAATCAAACACGGGGAATCAGAGGCGGGGAATCAGAGTTGGGGAATCAGAGGCGGGGAATCAGAGTTGGGGAATCAGAGGCGGGGAATCAGAGACGGGGAAACAGAGGCGGTGAATCAGATATGGGGAATCAGAGGTGGGGAATCAGAGGTTGGGAATCAGAGGCAGGGAATCAGAGGCGGGGAATCAGAGTCCGGGAATCAGAGATGGGGATTTTGAGGCGGGGAATGAGATATGGGGAATCAGAGGCGGGGAATCAGAGGCGGGGAAACAGAGGTGGGGAATCAGATATGGGGAATGAGATATGGGGAATCAGAGGCGGGGATTCAGAGGCTGGGAAACAGAAGCGGGGAATCAGATATGGGGAATCAGAGGTGGGGAATCAGAGGTTGGGAATCAGAGGCGGGGAATCAGATATGGGGAATCAGAGGTAGCGAATCAAAGGCGGTGAATCAGAGATGGGGAATCAGAGGCGGGGAATCAGAGGCAGGGAATCAAACACGGGGAATCAGAGGTGGGGAATCAGAGCTGGGGAATCAGAGGCGGGGAATCAGAGGCAGGGAATCAGATATGGGCAATCAGAGTTGGGGCATCAGAGGTGGGGAATTAGATATGGGGAAACAGAGGTGGGGAATCAGAGGCGTGGAAACAGAGGCGGGGAATCAGATATGGGGAATCAGATATGGGGAATCAGAGGTGGGGAATCAGAGGCAGGGAATCAGATGTGCGGAATCAGAGGTGGGGATTCAGAGGCGGGGAAACAGAGGTGGGGAGTCAGATATGGGGAATCAGAGGTGGGGAATAAGAGGCGGAGAATCAGAGGCAGGGAATCAGATGCCGGGAATAAGAGGCCGGGAAACAGAGGTGGGGAATCAGAGTCCGGGAATCAGAGATGGGTATTCAGAGGCGGGGAGTGAGATATTGGGAATCAGATATGGGGAATCAGAGGTGGTGAATCAAAGGCGGTGAATCAGAGATGGGGAATCAGAGGCGGGGAATCAGAGGCAGGGAATCAAACACGGGGAATCAGAGCTGGGGAATCAAAGTCGGGGAATCAGAGTTGGGGCATCAGAGGTGGGGAATTAGATATGGGGAAACAGAGGTGGTGAATCAGATGCGGGGAAACAGAGGCGGGGAATCAGATATGGGGAATCAGAGGTGGAGAATCAGAGGCAGGGAATCAGATGTGCGGAATCAGAGATGGGGAATAGGAGGCAGGGAATCAGAATCAGAAGCGGGGAATCAGAGGCCGGGAATCAGAGGCCGGGAATAAGAGGCCGGGAAGCAGAGGTGGGGAATCAGAGTCCGGGAATCAGAGATGGGGATTCAGAGGCGGGGAATGAGATATGGGGAATCAGAGGCGGGGAATCAGAGGCGGGGAAACAGAGGTGGGGAATCAGATATGGGGAATCAGATATGGGGAATCAAAGGCGGTGAATCAGAGATGGGGAATCAGAGGCGGGGAATCAGAGGCGGGGAATCAGAGCTGGGGAATCAGAGGCGGGGAATCAGAGTTGGGGAATCAGAGGCGGGGAATCAGATATGTGGAAACAGAGGTGGGGAATCAGAGGCGGGGAAACAGAGGCGGGGAATCAGATATGGGGAATCAGAGGTGGCGAATCAAAGGCGGTGAATCAGAGATGGGGAATCAGAGGCGGGGAATCAGAGGCAGGGAATCAAACACGGGGAATCAGAGGCGGGGAATCAGAGTTGGGGAATCAGAGGCGGGGAATCAGAGTTGGGGAATCAGAGGCGGGGAATCAGAGACGGGGAAACAGAGGCGGTGAATCAGATATGGGGAATCAGAGGTGG
The DNA here is from genome assembly GCF_036971445.1 of Narcine bancroftii. Lineage (NCBI taxonomy): Eukaryota > Metazoa > Chordata > Chondrichthyes > Torpediniformes > Narcinidae > Narcine > Narcine bancroftii. The sequence goes on from NC_091474.1 coordinate 59,994,448, forward strand.
GGAATAAGAGGTTGGGAATCAGAGGTGGGGAATCAGAGGCGGGGAATCAGAGGCGGGGAAACAGAGGCGGGGAATCAGATATGGGGAATCAGAGGTAGCGAATCAAAGGCGGTGAATCAGAGATGGGGAATCAGAGGCGGGGAATCAGAGGCAGGGAATCAAACACGGGGAATCAGAGGTGGGGAATCAGAGCTGGGGAATCAGAGGCGGGGAATCAGAGGCAGGGAATCAGATATGGGCAATCAGAGTTGGGGCATCAGAGGTGGGGAATTAGATATGGGGAAACAGAGGTGGGGAATCAGAGGCGTGGAAACAGAGGCGGGGAATCAGATATGGGGAATCAGATATGGGGAATCAGAGGTGGGGAATCAGAGGCAGGGAATCAGATGTGCGGAATCAGAGGTGGGGAATCAGAGGCGGGGAAACAGAGGTGGGGAGTCAGATATGGGGAATCAGAGGTGGGGAATAAGAGGCGGAGAATCAGAGGCAGGGAATCAGATGCCGGGAATAAGAGGCCGGGAAACAGAGGTGGGGAATCAGAGTCCGGGAATCAGAGATGGGTATTCAGAGGCGGGGATTGAGATATTGGGAATCAGATATGGGGAATCAGAGGTGGTGAATCAAAGGCGGTGAATCAGAGATGGGGAATCAGAGGCGGGGAATCAGAGGCAGGGAATCAAACACGGGGAATCAGAGCTGGGGAATCAAAGTCGGGGAATCAGAGTTGGGGCATCAGAGGTGGGGAATTAGATATGGGGAAACAGAGGTGGTGAATCAGATGCGGGGAAACAGAGGCGGGGAATCAGATATGGGGAATCAGAGGTGGGGAATCAGAGGCAGGGAATCAGATGTGCGGAATCAGAGATGGGGAATCAGAGGCAGGGAATCAGAATCAGAAGCGGGGAATCAGAGGCCGGGAATCAGAGGCCGGGAATCAGATGCCGGGAATAAGAGGCCGGGAAGCAGAGGTGGGGAATCAGAGTCCGGGAATCAGAGATGGGGATTCAGAGGCGGGGAATGAGATATGGGGAATCAGAGGCGGGGAATCAGAGGCGGGGAAACAGAGGTGGGGAATCAGATATGGGGAATCAGATATGGGGAATCAAAGGCGGTGAATCAGAGATGGGGAATCAGAGGCGGGGAATCAGAGGCGGGGAATCAGAGCTGGGGAATCAGAGGCGGGGAATCAGAGTTGGGGAATCAGAGGCGGGGAATCAGATATGTGGAAACAGAGGTGGGGAATCAGAGGCGGGGAAACAGAGGCGGGGAATCAGATATGGGGAATCAGAGGTGGCGAATCAAAGGCGGTGAATCAGAGATGGGGAATCAGAGGCGGGGAATCAGAGGCAGGGAATCAAACACGGGGAATCAGAGGCGGGGAATCAGAGCTGGGGAATCAGAGGCGGGGAATCAGAGTTGGGGAATCAGAGGCGGGGAATCAGAGACGGGGAAACAGAGGCGGTGAATCAGATATGGGGAATCAGAGGTGGGGAATCAGAGGTTGGGAATCAGAGGCAGGGAATCAGAGGCGGGGAATCAGAGTCCGGGAATCAGAGATGGGGATTTTGAGGCGGGGAATGAGATATGGGGAATCAGAGGCGGGGAATCAGAGGCGGGGAAACAGAGGTGGGGAATCAGATATGGGGAATCAGATATGGGGAATCAAAGGCGGTGAATCAGAGATGGGGAATCAGAGGCGGGGAATCAGAGGCGGGGAATCAGAGCTGGGGAATCAGAGGCGGGGAATCAGAGTTGGGGAATCAAAGGCGGGGAATCAGATATGGGGAAACAGAGGTGGGGAATCAGAGGCGGGGAAACAGAGGCGGGGAATCAGATATGGGGAATCAGAGGTGGGGAATCAGAGTCCGGGAATCAGAGATGGGGATTCAGAGGCGGGGAATGAGATATGGGGAATCAGAGGCGGGGAATCAGAGGCGGGGAAACAGAGGTGGGGAATCAGATATGGGGAATCTGATATGGGGAATCAAAGGCGGTGAATCAGAGATGGGGAATCAGAGGCGGGGAATCAGAGGCGGGGTATCAGAGCTGGGGAATCAGAGGCGGGGAATCAGAGTTGGGGAATCAGAGGCGGGGAATCAGATATGGGGAAACAGAGGTGGGGAATCAGAGGTGGGGAAACAGAGGCGGGGAATCAGATATGGGGAATCAGAGGTGGGGAATCAGAGGTTGGGAATCAGAGGCAGGGAATCAGAGGCGGGGAAACAGAGGCGGGGAATCAGATATGGGGAATCAGAGGTGGCGAATCAAAGGCGGTGAATCAGAGATGGGGAATCAGAGGCGGGGAATCAGAGGCAGGGAATCAAACACGGGGAATCAGAGGTGGGGAATCAGAGCTGGGGAATCAGAGGCGGTGAATCAGAGTTGGGGAATCAGAGGCGGGGAATCAGAGGCGGGGAAACAGAGGTGGGGAATCAGAGGTTGGGAATCAGAGGCAGGGAATCCGAGGCGGGGAATCAGAGGCGGGGAATCAGAGGCAGGGAATCAGATGTGCGGAATCAGAGATGGGGAATCAAAGGCGGGGAATCAGAGTTGGGGCATCAGAGGTGGGGAATTAGATATGGGGAATCAGAGGTGGGGAATCAGAGGCAGGGAATCAGATGTGCGGAATCAGAGGTGGGGAATCAGAGGCGGGGAAACAGAGGTGGGGAATCAGATATGGGGAATCAGATATGGGGAATCAAAGGCGGTGAATCAGAGATGGGGAATCAGAGGCGGGGAATCAGAGGCGGGGAATCAGAGCTGGGGAATCAGAGGCGGGGAATCAGAGTTGGGGAATCAGAGGCGGGGAATCAGATATGTGGAAACAGAGGTGGGGAATCAGAGGCGGGGAAACAGAGGCGGGGAATCAGATATGGGGAATCAGAGGTGGCGAATCAAAGGCGGTGAATCAGACATGGGGAATCAGAGGCGGGGAATCAGAGGCAGGGAATCAAACACGGGGAATCAGAGGCGGGGAATCAGAGCTGGGGAATCAGAGGCGGGGAATCAGAGTTGGGGAATCAGAGGCGGGGAATCAGAGACGGGGAAACAGAGGCGGTGAATCAGATATGGGGAATCAGAGGTGGGGAATCAGAGGTTGGGAATCAGAGGCAGGGAATCAGAGGCGGGGAATCAGAGTCCGGGAATCAGAGATGGGGATTTTGAGGCGGGGAATGAGATATGGGGAATCAGAGACGGGGAATCAGAGGTGGGGAAACAGAGGTGGGGAATCAGATATGGGGAATCAGATATGGGGAATCAAAGGCGGTGAATCGGAGATGGGGAATCAGAGGCGGGGAATCAGAGGCGGGGAATCAGAGCTGGGGAATCAGAGGCGGGGAATCAGAGTTGGGGAATCAAAGGCGGGGAATCAGATATGGGGAAACAGAGGTGAATAATCAGAGGCGGGGAAACAGAGGCGGGGAATCAGATATGGGGAATCAGAGGTGGGGAATCAGAGTCCGGGAATCAGAGATGGGGATTCAGAGGCTGGGAATGAGATATGGGGAATCAGAGGCGGGGAATCAGAGGCAGGGAAACAGAGGTGGGGAATCAGATATGGGGAATCTGATATGGGGAATCAAAGGCGGTGAATCAGAGATGGGGAATCAGAGGCGGGGTATCAGAGCTGGGGAATCAGAGGCGGGGAATCAGAGTTGGGGAATCAGAGGCGGGGAATCAGATATGGGGAAACAGAGGTGGGGAATCAGAGGTGGGGAAACAGAGGTGGGGAATCAGATATGGGGAATCAGAGGTGGGGAATCAGAGGCTGGGAATCAGAGGCAGGGAATCAGAGGCGGGGAAACAGAGGCGGGGAATCAGATATGGGGAATCAGAGGTGGCGAATCAAAGGCGGTGAATCAGAGATGGGGAATCAGAGGCGGGGAATCAGAGGCAGGGAATCAAACACGGGGAATCAGAGGTGGGGAATCAGAGCTGGGGAATCAGAGGCGGGGAATCAGAGTTGGGGAATCAGAGGCGGGGAATCAGAGGCGGGGAAACAGAGGCGGGGAATCAGATATGGGGAATCAGAGGTGGGGAATCAGAGGTTGGGAATCAGAGGCAGGGAATCAGAGGCGGGGAATCAGAGGCGGGGAATCAGAGGCAGGGAATCAGATGTGCGGAATCAGAGATGGGGAATCAAAGGCGGGGAATCAGAGTTGGGGCATCAGAGGTGGGGAATTAGATATGGGGAAACAGAGGCGGGGAATCAGAGGCGGGGAAACAGAGGCGGGGAATCAGATATGGGGAATAAGAGGTGGGGAATCAGAGGCAGGGATTCAGATGTGCGGAATCAGAGATGGGGAATCAGAGGCAGGGAATCAGAATCAGAAGCGGGGAATCAGAGGCCGGGAATCAGAGGCCGGGAATCAGATGCCGGGAATAAGAGGCCGGGAATCAGTGGTGGGGAATCAGAGTCCGGGAATCAGAGATGGGGATTCAGAGGCGGGGAATGAGATATGGGGAATCAGAGGCATGGAATCAGTGGCGGGGAAACAGAGGTGGGGAATCAGATATAGGGAATCAGAGGTGGCGAATCAAAGGCGGTGAATCAGAGATGGGGAATCAGAGGCGGGGAATCAGAGGCAGGGAATCAAACACGGGGAATCAGAGGCGGGGAATCAGAGCTGGGGAATCAGAGGCGGGGAATCAGAGTTGGGGAATCAGAGGCGGGGATTCAGATATGGGGAATCAGAGGCGGGGAATCAGAGGCGGGGAAACAGATGCGGGGAATCAGATATGGGGAATCAGAGGTGGGGAATCAGGGGCAGGGAATCAGTGGCAGGGAATCAGAGGCGGGGAATCAGAGGCGGGGAGTCAGAGGTAGAAAATCAGACACGGGGAATCAGAGGTGGGGAATCAGAGATGGGGAATCAGAGGCGGGGAATCAGAGGCAGGCAATCGGACGCCGGGAATCAGAGGCGGGGAATCAGAGCTGGGGAATCAGAGCTGGGGAATCAGAGTTGGGGAATCAGAGGCGGGGTATCAGATATGGGGAAATAGAGGCGGGGAATCAGATATGGGGAATCAGAGGCTGGGAATCACAGGGGGAGAAACAGAGGCGGGGAATAAGTTATGGGGAATCAGGTGGGGAATCAGGGGTGGGGAATCAGTGGCAGGGAATCAGAGGCGGGGAATCAGAGGCGGGGAATCAGAGGCGGGGAAACAGAGGTGGGGAATTAGATATGGGGAATCAGAGGAGGCGAATCAAAGGCGGTAAATCAGAGATGGGGAATCAGAGGCGGGGAATCAGAGCTGGGGAATCAGAGGCGGGGAATCAGAGTTGGGGAATCAGAGTCGGGGAATCAGATATGGGGAAACAGAGGTGGGGAATCAGAGGCGGGGAAACAGAGGCGGGGAATCAGAAATGGGGAATCAGAGGTGGGGAATCAGAGGTTGGGAATCAGAGGCAGGGAATCAGAGGCGGGGAAACAGAGGCGGGGAATCAGATATGGGGAATCAGAGGTTTCAAATCAAAGGCGGTGAATCAGAGATGGGGAATAAGAGGCGGTGAATCAGAGGCAGGGAATCAAACACGGGGAATCAGAGGCGGGGAATCAGACCTGGGGAATGAGAGGCGGGGAATCAGAGTTGGGGAATCAGAGGCGGGGAATCAGAGGCGGGGAAACAGAGGCGGGGAATCAGATATGGGGTATCAGAGGTGGGGAATCAGAGGTTGGGAATCAGAGGCAGGGAATCAGAGGCGGGGAATCAGAGGCGGGGAATCAGAGGCATGGAATCAGATGTGCGGAATCAGAGATGGGGAATCAGAGGCAGGGAATCAGAGGCGGGGAATCAGAGGCGTGGAATCAGAGGCCGGGAATCAGAGGCCGGGAATGAGAGGCCGGGAATCAGAAGCCGGGAATCAGAGGTGGGGAATCAGAGGCCGGGAATCAGAGATGGGAAATCAGAGGCGGGGAATCAGTGGTGGTGAATCAGACGCGGAATTCAGAGGTTGTAAATCAGAGATGGGGAATCAGAGGCGGAAAAATCAGAAGCGGGGAATCAGAGGTGGGGAGTCAGATATGGGGAATCAGAGGTGGGGAATAAGAGGCGGAGAATCAGAGGCAGGGAATCAGAGGCGGGGAATCAGAGGCCGGGAATCAGAAGCCAGGAATCAGAGGCCGGGAATCAGAGGTGGGGAATCAGAGGCCGGGAATCAGAGCTGGGGAATCAGAGGCGGGGAATCAGAGGCAGGGAATCAGACGCGGGGAATCAGAGGCGGGGAATCAGAGCTGGAGAATCAGAGGCGGGGAATCAGAGTCGGGGAATCAGAGGCCGCGAATCAGAGATGGGGATTCAGAGGCGGGGAATCAGAGGCGGGGAAACAGAGGTGGGGAATCAGATATGGGGAATCAGTGGTGGCGAATCAAAGGCGGTAAATCAGAGATGGGGAATCAGAGGCGGGGAATCAGAGGCAGGGAATCAAACACGGGGAATCAGAGGCGGGGAATCAGAGCTGGGGAATCAGAGGCGGGGAATCAGAGTTGGGGAATCAGAGTCGGGGAATCAGATATGGGGAAACAGAGGTGGGGAATCAGAGGCGGGGATACAGAGGCGGGGAATCAGATATGGGGAATCAGAGGTGGGGAATCAGAGGTTGGGAATCAGAGGCAGGGAAACAGAGGCGGGGAAACAGAGGTTGGGAATCAGAGGCAGGGAATCAGAGGCGGGAAAACAGAGGCGGGGAATCAGATATGGGGAATCAGAGGTGGCGAATCAAAGGTGGTGAATCAGAGATGGGGAATCAGAGGCGGTGAATCAGAGGCAGGGAATCAAACACGGGGAATCAGAGGTGGGGAATCAGACCTGGGGAATCAGAGGCGGGGAATCAGAGTTGGGGAATCAGAGGCGAGGAATCAGAGGCGGGGAAACAGAGGCGGGGAATCAGATATGGGGAATCAGAGGTGGGGAATCAGAGGTTGGGAATCAGAGGCAGGGAATCAGAGGCGGGGAATCAGAGGCGGCGAATCAGATGCATGGAATCAGATGTGCAGAATCAGAGATGGGGAATCAGAGGCAGGGAATCAGAGGCGGGGAATCAGAGGCGTGGAATCAGAGGCCGGTATTCAGAGGCCGGGAATGAGAGGCCGGGAATCAGAGGCCGGGAATCAGAGGCCGGGAATCAGAGGTGGGATATCAGAGGCCGGGTATCAGAGATGGGGAATCAGAGGCGGGGAATCAGCGGTGGTGAATCAGACGCCGGGATTCAGAGGTTGTAAATCAGAGATGGGGAATCAGAGACGGGGAATCAGAGGCGGGGAAACAGAGGTGGGGAGTCAGATATGGGGAATCAGAGGTGGGGAATAAGAGTCGGAGAATCAGAGGCAGGGAATCAGAGGCGGGGAATCAGAGGCCGGGAATCAGAAGCCAGGAATCAGAGGCCGGGAATCAGAGATGGGGATTCAGAGGCGGGGAATGAGATATTGGGAATCAGAGGCGGGAAATCAGAGGCGGGGAAACAGAGGTGGGGAATCAGATTTGGGGAATCAGAGGTGGCGAATCAAAGGCGGTGAATCAGAGATGGGGAATCAGAGGCGGGGAATCAGAGGCAGGGAATCAAACACGGGGAATCAGAGGCGGGGAATCAGAGCTGGGGAATCAGAGGCGGGGAATCAGAGTTGGGGAATCAGAGGCGGGGAATCAGATATGGGGAAACAGAGGTGGGGAATCAGAGGCGGGGAAACAGAGGCGGGGAATCAGATATGGGGAATCAGAGGTGGGGAATCAGAGGTTGCGAATCAGAGGCAGGGAATCAGAGGCAGGGAATCAGAGGCGGGGAATCAGATATGGGGAATCAGAGGTGGCGAATCAAAGGCGGTGTATCAGAGATGGGGAATCAGAGGCGGGGAATCAGAGTCAGGGAATCAAACACGGGGAATCAGAGGTGGGGAATCAGAGCTGGGGAATCAGAGGCGGGGAATCAGAGTTGGGGAATCAGAGGCGGGGAATCAGAGGCAGGGAATCAGAGGCGGAGAATCAGAGGTTGGGAATCAGAGGCAGGGAATCAGAGGCAGGGAATCGGAGGCAGGGAATCAGAGGCGGGGAATCAGAGGTGGGGAATCAGAGGTTGGGAATCAGAGGCGGGGAATCAGAGGCGGGGAATCAGAGGCGGGGAATCAGAGGCATGGAATCAGATGTGCGGAATCAGAGATGTGGAATCAGAGGCAGGGAATCAGAGGCGGGGAATCAGAGGCGTGGAATCAGAGGCCGGGAATCAGAGGCCGGGAATCAGAGGCCGGGAATCAGAGGCCGGGAATCAGAGGCCGGGAATCAGAGGTGGGGAATCAGAGGCCGGGAATCAGAGATGGGGAATCAGAGGCGGGGAATCAGCGGTGGTGAATCAGACGCGGGGATTCAGAGGTTGTAAATCAGAGATGGGGAATCAGAGGCGGGGAATCAGAGGCGGGGAATCAGAGGCGGGGAAACAGAGGTGGGGTATCAGATATGGGGAATCTGAGGTGGGGAATAAGATGCGGAGAATCAGATATGTGGAAACAGAGGTGGGGAATCAGAGGCGGGGAAACAGAGGCGGGGAATCAGATATGGGGAATCAGAGGTGGCGAATCAAAGGCGGTGAATCAGAGATGCGGAATCAGAGGCGGGGAATCAGAGGCAGGGAATCAAACACGGGGAATCAGAGGCGGGGAATCAGAGCTGGGGAATCAGAGGCGGGGAATCAGAGTTGGGGAATCAGAGGCGGGGAATCAGAGACGGGGAAACAGAGGCGGTGAATCAGATATGGGGAATCAGAGGTGGGGAATCAGAGGTTGGGAATCAGAGGCAGGGAATCAGAGGCGGGGAATCAGAGTCCGGGAATCAGAGATGGGGATTTTGAGGCGGGGAATGAGATATGGGGAATCAGAGGCGGGGAATCAGAGGCGGGGAAACAGAGGTGGGGAATCAGATATGGGGAATCAGATATGGGGAATCAAAGGCGGTGAATCAGAGATGGGGAATCAGAGGCGGGGAATCAGAGGCGGGGAATCAGAGCTGGGGAATCAGAGGCGGGGAATCAGAGTTGGGGAATCAAAGGCGGGGAATCAGATATGGGGAAACAGAGGTGGGGAATCAGAGGCGGGGAAACAGAGGCGGGGAATCAGATATGGGGAATCAGAGGTGGGGAATCAGAGTCCGGGAATCAGAGATGGGGAATAAGAGGCGGGGATCAGAGGCGGGGTATCAGAGCTGGGGAATCAGAGGCGGGGAATCAGAGTTGGGGAATCAGAGGCGGGGAATCAGATATGGGGAAACAGAGGTGGGGAATCAGAGGTGGGGAAACAGAGGCGGGGAATCAGATATGGGGAATCAGAGGTGGGGAATCAGAGGTTGGGAATCAGAGGCAGGGAATCAGAGGCGGGGAAACAGAGGCGGGGAATCAGATATGGGGAATCAGATATGGGGAATCAGAGGTGGCGAATCAAAGGCGGTGATTCAGAGATGGGGAATCAGAGGCGGGGAATCAGAGGCAGGGAATCAAACACGGGGAATCAGAGGTGGGGAATCAGAGCTGGGGAATCAGAGGCGGGGAATCAGAGTTGGGGAATCAGAGGCGGGGAATCAGAGGCGGGGAAACAGAGGTGGGGAATCAGAGGTTGGGAATCAGAGGCAGGGAATCCGAGGCGGGGAATCAGAGGCGGGGAATCAGAGGCACGGAATCAGATGTGCGGAATCAGAGATGGGGAATCAAAGGCGGGGAATCAGAGTTGGGGCATCAGAGGTGGGGAATTAGATATGGGGAATCAGAGGTGGGGAATCAGAGGCAGGGAATCAGATGTGCGCAATCAGAGGTGGGGAATCAGAGGCGGGGAAACAGAGGTGGGGAGTCAGATATGGGGAATCAGAGGTGGGGAATAAGAGGCGGAGAATCAGAGGCAGGGAATCAGATGCCGGGAATAAGAGGCCGGGAAACAGAGGTGGGGAATCAGAGTCCGGGAATCAGAGATGGGGATTCAGAGGCGGGGATTGAGATATTGGGAATCAGATATGGGGAATCAGAGGTGGCGAATCAAAGGCGGTGAATCAGAGATGGGGAATCAGAGGCAGGGAATCAGAGGCAGGGAATCAAACACGGGGATTCAGAGCTGGGGAATCAAAGTCGGGGAATCAGAGTTGGGGCATCAGAGGTGGGGAATTAGATATGGGGAAACAGAGGTGGGGAATCAGATGCGGGGAAACAGAGGCGGGGAATCAGATATGGGGAATCAGAGGTGGGGAATCAGAGGCAGGGAATCAGATGTGCGGAATCAGAGATGGGGAATCAGAGGCAGGGAATCAGAATCAGAAGCGGGGAATCAGAGGCCGGGAATCAGAGGCCGGGAATCAGATGCCGGGAATAAGAGGCCGGGAAGCAGAGGTGGGGAATCAGAGTCCGGGAATCAGAGATGGGGATTCAGAGGCGGGGAATGAGATATGGGGAATCAGAGGCGGGGAATCAGAGGCGGGGAAACAGAGGTGGGGAATCAGATATGGGGAATCAGATATGGGGAATCAAAGGCGGTGAATCAGAGATGGGGAATCAGAGGCGGGGAATCAGAGGCGGGGAATCAGAGCTGGGGAATCAGAGGCGGGGAATCAGAGTTGGGGAATCAGAGGCGGGGAATCAGATATGTGGAAACAGAGGTGGGGAATCAGAGGCGGGGAAACAGAGGCGGGGAATCAGATATGGGGAATCAGAGGTGGCGAATCAAAGGCGGTGAATCAGATATGGGGAATCAGAGGCGGGGAATCAGAGGCAGGGAATCAAACACGGGGAATCAGAGGCGGGGAATCAGAGCTGGGGAATCAGAGGCGGGGAATCAGAGTTGGGGAATCAGAGGCGGGGAATCAGAGACGGGGAAACAGAGGCGGTGAATCAGATATGGGGAATCAGAGGTGGGGAATCAGAGGTTGGGAATCAGAGGCAGGGAATCAGAGGCGGGGAATCAGAGTCCGGGAATCAGAGATGGGGATTTTGAGGCGGGGAATGAGATATGGGGAATCAGAGACGGGGAATCAGAGGTGGGGAAACAGAGGTGGGGAATCAGATATGGGGAATCAGATATGGGGAATCAAAGGCGGTGAATCAGAGATGGGGAATCAGAGGCGGGGAATCAGAGGCGGGGAATCAGAGCTGGGGAATCAGAGGCGGGGAATCAGAGTTGGGGAATCAAAGGCGGGGAATCAGATATGGGGAAACAGAGGTGAATAATCAGAGGCGGGGAAACAGAGGCGGGGAATCAGATATGGGGAATCAGAGGTGGGGAATCAGAGTCCGGGAATCAGAGATGGGGATTCAGAGGCTGGGAATGAGATATGGGGAATCAGAGGCGGGGAATCAGAGGCAGGGAAACAGAGGTGGGGAATCAGATATGGGGAATCTGATATGGGGAATCAAAGGCGGTGAATCAGAGATGGGGAATCAGAGGCGGGGAATCAGAGGCAGGGTATCAGAGCTGGGGAATCAGAGGCGGGGAATCAGAGTTGGGGAATCAGAGGCGGGGAATCAGATATGGGGAAACAGAGGTGGGGAATCAGAGGTGGGGAAACAGAGGCGGGGAATCAGATATGGGGAATCAGAGGTGGGGAATCAGAGGTTGGGAATCAGAGGCAGGGAATCAGAGGCGGGGAAACAGAGGCGGGGAATCAGATATGGGGAATCAGAGGTGGCGAATCAAAGGCGGTGAATCAGAGATGGGGAATCAGAGGCGGGGAATCAGAGGCAGGGAATCAAACACGGGGAATCAGAGGTGGGGAATCAGAGCTGGGGAATCAGAGGCGGGGAATCAGAGTTGGGGAATCAGAGTCGGGGAATCAGAGGCGGGGAAACAGAGGCGGGGAAACAGAGGCGGGGAATCAGATATGGGGAATCAGAGGTGGGGAATCAGAGGTTGGGAATCAGAGGCAGGGAATCAGAGGCGGGGAATCAGAGGCGGGGAATCAGAGGCAGGGAATCAGATGTGCGGAATCAGAGATGGGGAATCAAAGGCGGGGAATCAGAGTTGGGGCATCAGAGGTGGGGAATTAGATATGGGGAAACAGAGGCGGGGAATCAGAGGCGGGGAAACAGAGGCGGGGAATCAGATATGGGGAATAAGAGGTGGGGAATCAGAGGCAGGGATTCAGATGTGCGGAATCAGAGATCGGGAATCAGAGGCCGGGAATCAGCGGTGGGGAATCAGAGTCCGGGAATCAGAGATGGGGATTCAGAGGCGGGGAATGAGATATGGGGAATCAGAGGCATGGAATCAGTGGCGGGGAAACAGAGGTGGGGAATCAGATATAGGGAATCAGAGGTGGCGAATCAAAGGCGGTGAATCAGAGATGGGGAATCAGAGGTGGGGAATCAGAGGCAGGGAATCAAACACGGGGAATCAGAGGCGGGGAATCAGAGCTGGGGAATCAGAGGCGGGGAATCAGAGTTGGGGAATCAGAGGCGGGGAAACAGATGCGGGGAATCAGATATGGGGAATCAGAGGTGGGGAATCAGGGGCAGGGAATCAGTGGCGGGGAATCAGAGGCGGGGAATCAGAGGCGGGGAGTCAGAGGTAGGGAATCAGACACGGGGAATCAGAGGTGGGGAATCAGAGATGGGGAATCAGAGGCGGGGAATCAGAGGCAGGCAATCGGACGCCGGGAATCAGAGTCGGGGAATCAGAGCTGGGGAATCAGAGGTGGGGAATCAGAGTTGGGGAATCAGAGGCGGGGTATCAGATATGGGGAAATAGAGGCGGGGAATCAGATATGGGGAATCAGAGGCTGGGAATCACAGGGGGAGAAACAGAGGCGGGGAATAAGTTATGGGGAATCAGAGGTGGGGAATCAGGGGTGGGGAATCAGTGGCAGGGAATCAGAGGCGGGGAATCAGAGGCGGGGAATCAGAGGCGGGGAAACAGAGGTGGGGAATTAGATATGGGGAATCTGAGGAGGCGAATCAAAGGCGGTAAATCAGAGATGGGGAATCAGAGGCGGGGAATCAGAGCTGGGGAATCAGAGGCGGGGAATCAAACACGGGGAATCAGAGGCGGGGAATCAGACCTGGGGAATGAGAGGCGGGGAATCAGAGTTGGGGAATCAGAGGCGGGGAATCAGAGGCGGGGAAACAGAGGCGGGGAATCAGATATGGGGTATCAGAGGTGGGGAATCAGAGGTTTGTAATCAGAGGCAGGGAATCAGAGGCGGGGAATCAGAGGCGGGGAATCAGAGGCATGGAATCAGATGTGCGGAATCAGAGATGGGGAATCAGAGGCAGGGAATCAGAGGCGGGGAATCAGAGGCGTGGAATCAGAGGCCGGGAATCAGAGGCCGGGAATGAGAGGCCGGGAATCAGAGGCCGGGAATCAGAGGTGGGGAATCAGAGGCCGGGAATCCGAAATGGGAAATCAGAGGCGGGGAATCAATGGTGGTGAATCAGACGCGGAATTCAGAGGTTGTAAATCAGAGATGGGGAATCAGAGGCGGAAAAATCAGAAGCGGGGAATCAGAGGTGGGGAGTCAGATATGGGGAATCAGAGGTGGGGAATAAGAGGCGGAGAATCAGAGGCAGGGAATCAGAGGCGGGGAATCAGAGGCCGGGAATCAGAAGCCAGGAATCAGAGGCCGGGAATCAGAGGTGGGGAATCAGAGGCCGGGAATCAGAGCTGGGGAATCAGAGGCGTTTAATCATAGTTGGGAATTAGAGGCGGGGAATCAGAAATGGGGAAACAGAGGCGGGGAATCAGAGGCGGGGAAACAGAGGCGGGGAATCAGATATGGGGAATCAGATGCGGGGAATCAGAGGCGGGGAATCAGAGCTGGGGAATCAGAGTCGGGGAATCAGAGTTGGGGCATCAGAGGTGGGGAATTAGATATGGGGAAACAGAGGCGGGGAATCAGAGGCGGGGAAACAGAGGCGGGGAATCAGATATGTGGAATCAGAGGTGGGTAATCAGAGGCAGGGAATCAGATGTGCGGAATCAGAGATGGGGAATCAGAGGCAGGGAATCAGAATCAGAAGCAAAGGTATCAGAGGCCGGGAATCAGAGGCCGGGAATCAGATGCCGGGAATAAGAGGCCGGGAATCAGAGGTGGGGTATCAGAGTCCGGGAATCAGAGATGGGGATTCAGAGGCGGGGAATGAGATATGGGGAATCAGAGGAGGGGAATCAGAGGCGGGGAAACAGAGGTGGGGAATCAGATATGGGGAATCAGAGATGGGGAATCAAAGGCGGTGAATCAGAGATGGGGAATCAGAGGCGGGGAATCAGAGACGGGGAATCAGAGCTGGGGAATCAGAGGCGGGGAATCAGAGTTGGCGAATCAGAGGCGGGGAATCAGATATGGGGAAACAGAGGTGGGGAATCAGAGGCGGGGAAACAGAGGCGGGGAATCAGATATGGGGAATCAGAGTTGGGGAATCAGAGGTTGGGAATCAGAGGCAGGGAATCAGAGGCGGGGAAACAGAGGCGGGGAATCAGATATGGGGAATCAGAGGTGGCGAATCAAAGGCGGTGAATCAGAGATGGGGATTCAGAGGCGGGGAATCAGAGGCAGGGAATCAATCACGGGGAATCAGAGGTGGGGAATCAGAGGTGGGGAATCAGAGGTTGGGAATCAGAGGCAGGGAATCAGAGGCGGGAAATCAGAGGCGGGGAATCAGAGGCAGGGAATCAGATGTGCGGAATCAGAGAAGGGGAATCAAAGGCGGGGAATCAGAGTTGGGGCATCAGAGGTGGGGAAATAGATATGGGGAAAAAGAGGCGGGTAATCAGAGGCGGGGATACAGAGGCGGGGAATCAGATATGGGGAATCAGAGGTGGGGAATCAGAGGCAGGGAATCAGATGTGCGGAATCAGAGATGGGGAATCAGAGGCCGGGAATCAGAGGCCGGGAATCAGATGCCGGGAATAAGAGGCCGGGAATCAGCGGTGGGGAATAAGAGTCCGGGAATCAGAGATGGGGATTCAGAGGCGGGGAATGAGATATGGGGAATCAGAGGCGGGGAATCAGAGGCGGGGAAACAGAGGTGGGGAATCAGATATAGGGAATCAGAGGTGGCGAATCAAAGGCGGTGAATCACAGATGGGGAATCAGAGGCGGGGAATCAGAGGCAGGGAATCAAACACGGGGAATCAGAGGCGGGGAATCAGAGCTGGGGAATCAGAGGCGGGGAATCAGAGTTGGGGAATCAGAGGCGGGGAATCAGATATGGGGAATCAGAGGAGGGGAAACAGAGGCGGGGAAACAGAGGCGGGGAATCAGATATGGGGAATCAGAGGTGGGGAATCAGGGGCAGGGAATCAGTGGCAGGGAATCAGAGGCGGGGAATCAGAGGCGGGGAATCAGAGGTAGGGAATCAGACACGGGGAATCAGAGGTGGGGAATCAGAGATAGGGAATCAGAGGCAGGGAATCAGAGGCAGGGAATCGGACGCCGGGAATCAGAAGCGGGGAATCAGAGCTGTGGAATCAGAGGCGGGGAATCAGAGTTGGGGAATCAGAGGCGGGGTATCAGATATGGGGAAATAGAGGTGGGGAATCAGATATGGGGAATCAGAGGCTGGGAATCAGAGGGGGAGAAACAGAGGCGGGGAATAAGATATGGGGAATCAGAGGTGGGGAATCAGGGGCGGGGAATCAGAGGCAGGGAATCAGACACGGGGAATCAGAGGTGGGGAATCAGAGATGGGGAATCAGAGGCAGGGAATCAGAGGCAGGGAATCAGACGCGGGGAATCAGAGGAGGGGAATCAGAGCTGGGGAATCAGAGGCGGGGAATCAGAGTCGGGGAATCATATGCAGGGAATCGGATGTGCGGAATCAGAGATGGGGAATCAGAGGTGGGGAATCAGAGGTGGGGAATCAGAGGCGTTGAATCAGAGATGGGGAGTCAGAGGCGGGGAATCAGAGGCAGGAAATCAGACACGGGGATTCAGAGTCTGAGAATCAGATGGGGGGAATCAAAGGCGGGGAATCAGAGCTGGGGAATCAAAGGCAGGGAATCAGAGTTGGGGATTCAGAGGCGGGGAATCAGATATTGGGAAACAGAGGCGGGGAATCAGAGGCGGGCAAACAGAGGCGGGGAATCAGATATGGGGAATCAGAGGTGGGGAATCAGAGGTGGTGAATCAGAGATGGGGAATTACAGGCGGGGAATCAGAGGCAGGGAATAGAACGCGGGGAATCAGAGGTGGGGAATCAGAGTCGGGGAATCAGAGGCAGGGAATCAGATACGGGGAATCAGAGGTGGGGAATCAGAGATGGGCAATCAGAGGCGGGGAATCAGAGGCAGGGAATCAGACGCGGGGAATCAGAGGCGGGGAATCAGAGCTGGAGAATCAGAGGCGGGGAATCAGAGTCGGGGAATCAGAGGCCGCGAATCAGAGATGGGGATTCAGAGGCGGGGAATCAGAGGCGGGGAAACAGAGGTGGGGAATCAGATATGGGGAATCAGTGGTGGCGAATCAAAGGCGGTAAATCAGAGATGGGGAATCAGAGGCGGGGATCCGAGGCAGGGAATCAAACACGGGGAATCAGAGGCGGGGAATCAGAGCTGGGGAATCAGAGGCGGGGAATCAGAGTCGGGGAATCAGAGTCGGGGAATCAGATATGGGGAAACAGAGGTGGGGAATCAGAGGCGGGGATACAGAGGCGGGGAATCAGATATGGGGAATCAGAGGTGGGGAATCAGAGGTTGGGAATCAGAGGCAGGGAAACAGAGGCGGGGAAACAGAGGTTGGGAATCAGAGGCAGGGAATCAGAGGCGGGGAAACAGAGGCGGGGAATCAGATATGGGGAATCAGAGGTGGCGAATCAAAGGTGGTGAATCAGAGATGGGGAATCAGAGGCGGTGAATCAGAGGCAGGGAATCAAACACGGGGAATCAGAGGTGGGGAATCAGACCTGGGGAATCAGAGGCGGGGAATCAGAGTTGGGGAATCAGAGGCGAGGAATCAGAGACGGGGAAACAGAGGCGGGGAATCAGATATGGGGAATCAGAGGTGGGGAATCAGAGGTTGCTAATCAGAGGCAGGGAATCAGAGGCGGGGAATCAGATGCATGGAATCAGATGTGCAGAATCAGAGATGGGGAATCAGAGGCAGGGAATCAGAGGCGGGGAATCAGAGGCGTGGAATCAGAGGCCGGTATTCAGAGGCCGGGAATGAGAGGCCGGGAATCAGAGGCCGGGAATCAGAGGCCGGGAATCAGAGGTGGGATATCAGAGGCCGGGAATCAGAGATGGGGAATCAGAGGCGGGGAATCAGCGGTGGTGAATCAGACACGGGGATTCAGAGGTTGTAAATCAGAGATGGGGAATCAGAGGCGGGGAATCAGAGGTGGGGAAACAGAGGTGGGGAGTCAGATATGGGGAATCAGAGGTGGGGAATAAGAGGCGGAGAATCAGAGGCAGGGAATCAGAGGCGGGGAATCAGAGGCCGGGAATCAGAAGCCAGGAATCAGAGGCCGGGAATCAGAGATGGGGATTCAGAGGCGGGGAATGAGATATTGGGAATCAGAGGCGGGGAATCAGAGGCGGGGAAACAGAGGTGGGGAATCAGATTTGGGGAATCAGAGGTGGCGAATCAAAGGCGGTGAATCAGAGATGGGGAATCAGAGGCGGGGAATCAGAGGCAGGGAATCAAACACGGAGAATCAGAGGCGGGGAATCAGAGCTGGGGAATCAGAGGCGGGGAATCAGAGTTGGGGAATCAGAGGCGGGGAATCAGATATGGGGAAACAGAGGTGGGGAATCAGAGGCGGGGAAACAGAGGCGGGGAATCAGATATGGGGAATCAGAGGTGGGGAATCAGAGGTTGGGAATCAGAGGCAGGGAATCAGAGGCAGGGAATCAGAGGCGGGGAATCAGATATGGGGAATCAGAGGTGGCGAATCAAAGGCGGTGTATCAGAGATGGGGAATCAGAGGCGGGGAATCAGAGTCAGGGAATCAAACACGGGGAATCAGAGGTGGGGAATCAGAGCTGGGGAATCAGAGGCGGGGAATCAGAGTTGGGGAATCAGAGGCGGGGAATCAGAGGAAGGGAATCAGAGGCGGAGAATCAGAGGTTGGGAATCAGAGGCAGGGAATCAGAGGCAGGGAATCAGAGGCAGGGAATCAGAGGCGGGGAATCAGAGGTGGGGAATCAGAGGTTGGGAATCAGAGGCAGGGAATCAGAGGCGGGGAATCAGAGGCGGGGAATCAGAGGCATGGAATCAGATGTGCGGAATCAGAGATGTGGAATCAGAGGCAGGGAATCAGAGGCGGGGAATCAGAGGCGTGGAATCAGAGGCCGGGAATCAGAGGACGGGAATCAGAGGCCGGGAATGAGAGGCCGGGAATCAGAGGCCGGGAATCAGAGGTGGGGAATCAGAGGCCGGGAATCAGAGATGGGGAATCAGAGGCGGGGAATCAGCGGTGGTGAATCAGACGCGGGGATTCAGAGGTTGTAAATCAGAGATGGGGAATCAGAGGCGGGGAATCAGAGGCGGGGAAACAGAGGTGGGGAATCAGATATGGGGAATCTGAGGTGGGGAATAAGATGCGGAGAATCAGAGGCAGGGAATCAGATGCCGGGAATAAGAGGCCGGGAATCAGAGGTGGGGAATCAGAGTCCAGGAATCAGAGATGGGGATTCAGAGGCGGGGAATGAGATATTGGGAATCAGAGGCGGGGAATCAGAGGCGGGGAAACAAAGGCGGTGAATCAGAGATGGGGAATCAGAGGCGCGGAATCAGAGGCAGGGAATCAAACACGGGGAATCAGAGCTGGGGAATCAGAGTCGGGGAATCAGAGTTGGGGCATCAGAGGTGGGGAATTAGATATGGGGAAACAGAGGTGGGGAATGAGAGGCGGGGAAACAGAGGCGGGGAATCAGATATGGGGAATCAGAGGTGGGGAATCAGAGGCAGGGAATCAGATGTGCGGAATCAGAGGTGGGGAATCAGAGGCGGGGAAACAGAGGTGGGGAGTCAGATATGGGGAATCAGAGGTGGGGAATAAGAGGCGGAGAATCAGAGGCAGGGAATCAGATGCCGGGAATAAGAGGCCGGGAATCAGAAGTGGGGAATCAGAGTCCAGGAATCAGAGATGGGGATTCAGAGGCGGGGAATGAGATATTGGGAATCAGAGGCGGGGAATCAGAGGCGGGGAAACAAAGGCGGTGAATCAGAGATGGGGAATCAGAGGCGCGGAATCAGAGGCAGGGAATCAAACACGGGGAATCAGAGCTGGGGAATCAGAGTCGGGGAATCAGAGTTGGGGCATCAGAGGTGGGGAATTAGATATGGGGAAACAGAGGTGGGGAATGAGAGGCGGGGAAACAGAGGCGGGGAATCAGATATGGGGAATCAGAGGTGGGGAATCAGAGGCAGGGAATCAGATGTGCGGAATCAGAGGTGGGGAATCAGAGGCGGGGAAACAGAGGTGGGGAGTCAGATATGGGGAATCAGAGGTGGGGAATAAGAGGCGGAGAATCAGAGGCAGGGAATCAGATGCCGGGAATAAGAGGCCGGGAAACAGAGGTGGGGAATCAGAGTCCGGGAATCGGAGATGGGGATTCAGAGGCGGGGATTGAGATATTTGGAATCAGATATGGGGAATCAGAGGTGGCGAATCAAAGGCGGTGAATCAGAGATGGGGAATCAGAGGCGGGGAATCGGAGGCATGGAATCAAACACGGGGAATCAGAGCTGGGGAATCAAAGTCGGGGAATCACAGTTGGGGCATCAGAGGTGGGGAATTAGATATGGGGAAACAGAGGTGGGGAATCAGAGGCGGGGAAACAGGGGCGGGGAATCAGATATGGGGAATCAGAGGTGGGGAATCAGAGGCAGGGAATCAGAATCAGAAGCGGGGAATCAGAGGCCGGGAATCAGAGGCCGGGAATCAGATGCCGGGAATAAGAGGCCGGGAAGCAGAGGTGGGGAATCAGAGTCCGGGAATCAGAGATGGGGATTCAGAGGCGGGGAATGAGATATGGGGAATCAGAGGCGGGGAATCAGAGGCGGGGAATTAGATATGGGGAAACAGAGGTGGGGAATCAGATGCGGGGAAACAGAGGCGGGGAATCAGATATGGGGAATCAGAGGTGGGGAATCAGAGGCAGGGAATCAGATGTGCGGAATCAGAGATGGGGAATCAGAGGCAGGGAATCAGAATCAGAAGCGGGGAATCAGAGGCCGGGAATCAGAGGCCGGGAATCAGATGCCGGGAATAAGAGGCCGGGAAGCAGAGGTGGGGAATCAGAGTCCGGGAATCAGAGATGGGGATTCAGAGGCGGGGAATGAGATATGGGGAATCAGAGGCGGGGAATCAGAGGCGGGGAAACAGAGGTGGGGAATCAGATATGGGGAATCAGATATGGGGTATCAAAGGCGGTGAATCAGAGATGGGGAATCAGAGGCGGAGAATCAGAGGCGGGGAATCAGAGCTGGGGAATCAGAGGCGGGGAATCAGAGTTGGGGAATCAGAGGCGGGGAATCAGATATGTGGAAACAGAGGTGGGGAATTAGAGGCGGGGAAACAGAGGCGGGGAATCAGATATGGGGAATCAGAGGTGGCGAATCAAAGGCGGTGAATCAGAGATGGGGAATCAGAGGCGGGGAATCAGAGGCAGGGAATCAAACACGGGGAATCAGAGGTGGGGAATCAGAGCTGGGGAATCAGAGGCGGGGAATCAGAGTTGGGGAATCAGAGGCGGGGAATCAGAGGCGGGGAAACAGAGGCGGTGAATCAGATATGGGGAATCAGAGGTGGGGAATCAGAGGTTGGGAATCAGAGGCAGGGAATCAGAGGTGGGGAATCAGAGTCCGGGAATCAGAGATGGGGATTCAGAGGCGGGGAATGAGATATGGGGAATCAGAGGCGGGGAATCAGAGGCGGGGAAACAGAGGTGGGGAATCAGATATGGGGAATCAGATATGGGGAATCAAAGGCGGTGAATCAGAGATGGGGAATCAGAGGCGGGGAATCAGAGGCTGGGAATCAGAGCTGGGGAATCAGAGGCGGGGAATCAGAGTTGGGGAATCAAAGGCGGGGAATCAGATATGGGGAAACAGAGGTGGGGAATCAGAGGCGGGGAAACAGAGGCGGGGAATCAGATATGGGGAATCAGAGGTGGGGAATCAGAGTCCGGGAATCAGAGATGGGGATTCAGAGGCGGGGAATGAGATATGGGGAATCAGAGGCGGGGAATCAGAGGCGGGGAAACAGAGATGGGGAATCAGATATGGGGAATCTGATATGGGGAATCAAAGGCGGTGAATCAGAGATGGGGAATCAGAGGCGGGGAATCAGAGGCGGGGTATCAGAGCTGGGGAATCAGAGGCGGGGAATCAGAGTTGGGGAATCAGAGGTGGGGAATCAGATATGGGGAAACAGAGGTGGGGAATCAGAGGTGGGGAAACAGAGGCGGGGAATCAGATATGGGGAATCAGAGGTGGGGAATCAGAGGTTGGGAATCAGAGGCAGGGAATCAGAGGCGGGGAAACAGAGGCGGGGAATCTATTATGGGGAATCAGAGGTGGCGAATCAAAGGCGGTGAATCAGAGATGGGGAATCAGAGGCGGGGAATCAGAGGCAGTGAATCAAACACGGGGAATCAGAGGTGGGGAATCAGAGCTGGGGAATCAGAGGCAGGGAATCAGAGTTGGGGAATCAGAGGCGGGGAATCAGAGGCGGGGAAACAGAGGCGGGGAATCAGATATGGGGAATCAGAGGTCGGGAATCAGAGGTTGGGAATCAGAGGCAGGGAATCAGAGGCGGGGAATCAGAGGCGGGGAATCAGAGGCAGGGAATCAGATGTGTGGAATCAGAGATGGGGAATCAAAGGCGGGGAATCAGAGTTGGGGCATCAGAGGTGGGGAATTAGATATGGGGAAACAGAGGCGGGGAATCAGAGGCGGGGAAACAGAGGCGGGGAATCAGATATGGGGAATCAGAGGTGGGGAATCAGAGGCAGGGAATCAGATGTGCGGAATCAGAGATGGGGAATCAGAGGCAGGGAATCAGAATCAGAAGCGGGGAATCAGAGGCCGGGAATCAGAGGCCGGGAATCAGATGCCGGGAATAAGAGGCCGGGAATCAGAGGTGGGGAATCAGAGTCCGGGAATCAGAGAAGGGGATTCAGAGGCGGGGAATGAGATATGGGGAATCAGAGGCATGGAATCAGTGGCGGGGAAACAGAGGTGGGGAATCAGATATAGGGAATCAGAGGTGGCGAATCAAAGGCGGTGAATCAGAGATGGGGAATCAGAGGCGGGGAATCAGAGGCAGGGAATCAAACACGGGGAATCAGAGGCGGGGAATCAGAGCTGGGGAATCAGAGGCGGGGAATCAGAGTTGGGGAATCAGAGGCGGGGATTCAGATATGGGGAATCAGAGGCGGGGAATCAGAGGCGGGGAAACAGACGCGGGGAATCAGATATGGGGAATCAGAGGTTGGGAATCAGAGGCAGGGAATCAGAGGCAGGGAATCAGAGGCAGGGAATCAGAGGCGGGGAATCAGAGGTGGGGAATCAGAGGTTGGGAATCAGAGGCAGGGAATCAGAGGCGGGGAATCAGAGGCGGGGAATCACAGGCATGGAATCAGATGTGCGGAATCAGAGATGTGGAATCAGAGGCAGGGAATCAGAGGCGGGGAATCAGAGGCGTGGAATCAGAGGCCGGGAATCAGAGGACGGGAATCAGAGGCCGGGAATCAGAGGCCGGGAATCAGAGATGGGGAATCAGAGGCGGGGAATCAGCGGTGGTGAATCAGACGCGGGGATTCAGAGGTTTTAAATCAGAGATGGGGAATCAGAGGCGGGGAATCAGAGGCGGGGAAACAGAGGTGGGGAATCAGATATGGGGAATCTGAGGTGGGGAATAAGATGCGGAGAATCAGAGGCAGGGAATCAGATGCCGGGAATAAGAGGCCGGGAATCAGAGGTGGGGAATCAGAGTCCAGGAATCAGAGATGGGGATTCAGAGGCGGGGAATGAGATATTGGGAATCAGAGGCGGGGAATCAGAGGCGGGGAAACAAAGGCGGTGAATCAGAGATGGGGAATCAGAGGCGCGGAATCAGAGGCAGGGAATCAAACACGGGGAATCAGAGCTGGGGAATCAGAGTCGGGGAATCAGAGTTGGGGCATCAGAGGTGGGGAATTAGATATGGGGAAACAGAGGTGGGGAATGAGAGGCGGGGAAACAGAGGCGGGGAATCAGATATGGGGAATCAGAGGTGGGGAATCAGAGGCAGGGAATCAGATGTGCGGAATCAGAGGTGGGGAATCAGAGGCGGGGAAACAGAGGTGGGGAGTCAGATATGGGGAATCAGAGGTGGGGAATAAGAGGCGGAGAATCAGAGGCAGGGAATCAGATGCCGGGAATAAGAGGCCGGGAATCAGAGGTGGGGAATCAGAGTCCAGGAATCAGAGATGGGGATTCAGAGGCGGGGAATGAGATATTGGGAATCAGAGGCGGGGAATCAGAGGCGGGGAAACAAAGGCGGTGAATCAGAGATGGGGAATCAGAGGCGCGGAATCAGAGGCAGGGAATCAAACACGGGGAATCAGAGCTGGGGAATCAGAGTCGGGGAATCAGAGTTGGGGCATCAGAGGTGGGGAATTAGATATGGGGAAACAGAGGTGGGGAATGAGAGGCGGGGAAACAGAGGCGGGGAATCAGATATGGGGAATCAGAGGTGGGGAATCAGAGGCAGGGAATCAGATGTGCGGAATCAGAGGTGGTGAATCAGAGGCGGGGAAACAGAGGTGGGGAGTCAGATATGGGGAATCAGAGGTGGGGAATAAGAGGCGGAGAATCAGAGGCAGGGAATCAGATGCCGGGAATAAGAGGCCGGGAAACAGAGGTGGGGAATCAGAGTCCGGGAATCGGAGATGGGGATTCAGAGGCGGGGATTGAGATATTTGGAATCAGATATGGGGAATCAGAGGTGGCGAATCAAAGGCGGTGAATCAGAGATGGGGAATCAGAGGCGGGGAATCGGAGGCATGGAATCAAACACGGGGAATCAGAGCTGGGGAATCAAAGTCGGGGAATCAGAGTTGGGGCATCAGAGGTGGGGAATTAGATATGGGGAAACAGAGGTGGGGAATCAGAGGCGGGGAAACAGGGGCAGGGAATCAGATATGGGGAATCAGAGGTGGGGAATCAGAGGCAGGGAATCAGAATCAGAAGCGGGGAATCAGAGGCCGGGAATCAGAGGCCGGGAATCAGATGCCGGGAATAAGAGGCCGGGAAGCAGAGGTGGGGAATCAGAGTCCGGGAATCAGAGATGGGGATTCAGAGGCGGGGAATGAGATATGGGGAATCAGAGGCGGGGAATCAGAGGCGGGGAATTAGATATGGGGAAACAGAGGTGGGGAATCAGATGCGGGGAAACAGAGGCGGGGAATCAGATATGGGGAATCAGAGGTGGGGAATCAGAGGCAGGGAATCAGATGTGCGGAATCAGAGATGGGGAATCAGAGGCAGGGAATCAGAATCAGAAGCGGGGAATCAGAGGCCGGGAATCAGAGGCCGGGAATCAGATGCCGGGAATAAGAGGCCGGGAAGCAGAGGTGGGGAATCAGAGTCCGGGAATCAGAGATGGGGATTCAGAGGCGGGGAATGAGATATGGGGAATCAGAGGCGGGGAATCAGAGGCGGGGAAACAGAGGTGGGGAATCAGATATGGGGAATCAGATATGGGGTATCAAAGGCGGTGAATCAGAGATGGGGAATCAGAGGCGGAGAATCAGAGGCGGGGAATCAGAGCTGGGGAATCAGAGGCGGGGAATCAGAGTTGGGGAATCAGAGGCGGGGAATCAGATATGTGGAAACAGAGGTGGGGAATTAGAGGCGGGGAAACAGAGGCGGGGAATCAGATATGGGGAATCAGAGGTGGCGAATCAAAGGCGGTGAATCAGAGATGGGGAATCAGAGGCGGGGAATCAGAGGCAGGGAATCAAACACGGGGAATCAGAGGTGGGGAATCAGAGCTGGGGAATCAGAGGCGGGGAATCAGAGTTGGGGAATCAGAGGCGGGGAATCAGAGGCGGGGAAACAGAGGCGGTGAATCAGATATGGGGAATCAGAGGTGGGGAATCAGATGTTGGGAATCAGAGGCAGGGAATCAGAGGTGGGGAATCAGAGTCCGGGAATCAGAGATGGGGATTCAGAGGCGGGGAATGAGATATGGGGAATCAGAGGCGGGGAATCAGAGGCGGGGAAACAGAGGTGGGGAATCAGATATGGGGAATCAGATATGGGGAATCAAAGGCGGTGAATCAGAGATGGGGAATCAGAGGCGGGGAATCAGAGGCTGGGAATCAGAGCTGGGGAATCAGAGGCGGGGAATCAGAGTTGGGGAATCAAAGGCGGGGAATCAGATATGGGGAAACAGAGGTGGGGAATCAGAGGCGGGGAAACAGAGGCGGGGAATCAGATATGGGGAATCAGAGGTGGGGAATCAGAGTCCGGGAATCAGAGATGGGGATTCAGAGGCGGGGAATGAGATATGGGGAATCAGAGGCGGGGAATCAGAGGCGGGGAAACAGAGGTGGGGAATCAGATATGGGGAATCTGATATTGGGAATCAAAGGCGGTGAATCAGAGATGGGGAATCAGAGGCGGGGAATCAGAGGCGGGGTATCAGAGCTGGGGAATCAGAGGCGGGGAATCAGAGTTGGGGAATCAGAGGTGGGGAATCAGATATGGGGAAACAGAGGTGGGGAATCAGAGGTGGGGAAACAGAGGCGGGGAATCAGATATGGGGAATCAGAGGTGGGGAATCAGAGGTTGGGAATCAGAGGCAGGGAATCAGAGGCGGGGAAACAGAGGCGGGGAATCAGATATGGGGAATCAGAGGTGGCGAATCAAAGGCGGTGAATCAGAGATGGGGAATCAGAGGCGGGGAATCAGAGGCAGTGAATCAAACACGGGGAATCAGAGGTGGGGAATCAGAGCTGGGGAATCAGAGGCAGGGAATCAGAGTTGGGGAATCAGAGGCGGGGAATCAGAGGCGGGGAAACAGAGGCGGGGAATCAGATATGGGGAATCAGAGGTCGGGAATCAGAGGTTGGGAATCAGAGGCAGGGAATCAGAGGCGGGGAATCAGAGGCGGGGAATCAGAGGCAGGGAATCAGATGTGCGGAATCAGAGATGGGGAATCAAAGGCGGGGAATCAGAGTTGGGGCATCAGAGGTGGGGAATTAGATATGGGGAATCAGAGGTGGCAAATCAAAGGCGGTGAATCAGAGATGGGGAATCAGAGGCGGTGAATCAGAGGCAGGGAATCAAACACGGGGAATCAGAGGCGGGGAATCAGACCTGGGGAATGAGAGGCGGGGAATCAGAGTTGGGGAATCAGAGGCGGGGAATCAGAGGTGGG
This sequence comes from Narcine bancroftii, assembly GCF_036971445.1. Taxonomy (NCBI): domain Eukaryota; kingdom Metazoa; phylum Chordata; class Chondrichthyes; order Torpediniformes; family Narcinidae; genus Narcine; species Narcine bancroftii. The sequence continues at coordinate 60,020,777 of NC_091474.1, forward strand.
GAAACAGAGGCGGGGAATCAGATATGGGGTATCAGAGGTGGGGAATCAGAGGTTGGGAATCAGAGGCAGGGAATCAGAGGCGGGGAATCAGAGGCGGGGAATCAGAGGCATGGAATCAGATGTGCGGAATCAGAGATGGGGAATCAGAGGCAGGGAATCAGAGGCGGGGAATCAGAGGCGTGGAATCAGAGGCCGGGAATCAGAGGCCGGGAATGAGAGGCCGGGAATCAGAGGCCGGGAATCAGAGGCCGGGAATCAGAGGTGGGGAATCAGAGGCCGGGAATCAGAGATGGGAAATCAGAGGCGGGGAATCAGTGGTGGTGAATCAGACGCGGGATTCAGAGGTTGTAAATCAGAGATGGGGAATCAGAGGCGGAAAAATCAGAAGCGGGGAAACAGAGGTGGGGAGTCAGATATGGGGAATCAGAGGTGGGGAATAAGAGGCGGCGAATCAGAGGCAGGGAATCAGAGGCGGGGAATCAGAGGCCGGGAATCAGAAGCCAGGAATCAGAGGCCGGGAATCAGAGGTGGGGAATCAGAGGCCGGGAATCAGAGCTGGGGAATCAGAGGCGTTTAATCATAGTTGGGAATTAGAGGCGGGGAATCAGAAATGGGGAAACAGAGGCGGGGAATCAGAGGCGGGGAAACAGAGGCGGGGAATCAGATATGGGGAATCAGATGCGGGGAATCATAGGTGGGGAATCAGAGCTGGGGAATCAGAGTCGGGGAATCAGAGTTGGGGCATCAGAGGTGGGGAATTAGATATGGGGAAACAGAGGTGGGGAATGAGAGGCGGGGAAACAGAGGCGGGGAATGAGATATTGGGAATCAGAGGCGGGGAATCAGAGGCGGGGAAACAAAGGCGGTGAATCAGAGATGGGGAATCAGAGGCGCGGAATCAGAGGCAGGGAATCAAACACGGGGAATCAGAGCTGGGGATTCAGAGTCGGGGAATCAGAGTTGGGGCATCAGAGGTGGGGAATTAGATATGGGGAAACAGAGGTGGGGAATGAGAGGCGGGGAAACAGAGGCGGGGAATCAGATATGGGGAATCAGAGGTGGGGAATCAGAGGCAGGGAATCAGATGTGCGGAATCAGAGGTGGGGAATCAGAGGCGGGGAAACAGAGGTGGGGAGTCAGATATGGGGAATCAGAGGTGGGGAATAAGAGGCGGAGAATCAGAGGCAGGGAATCAGATGCCGGGAATAAGAGGCCGGGAATCAGAGGTGGGGAATCAGAGTCCAGGAATCAGAGATGGGGATTCAGAGGCGGGGAATGAGATATTGGGAATCAGAGGCGGGGAATCAGAGGCGGGGAAACAAAGGCGGTGAATCAGAGATGGGGAATCAGAGGCGCGGAATCAGAGGCAGGGAATCAAACACGGGGAATCAGAGCTGGGGAATCAGAGTCGGGGAATCAGAGTTGGGGCATCAGAGGTGGGGAATTAGATATGGGGAAACAGAGGTGGGGAATGAGAGGCGGGGAAACAGAGGCGGGGAATCAGATATGGGGAATCAGAGGTGGGGAATCAGAGGCAGGGAATCAGATGTGCGGAATCAGAGGTGGTGAATCAGAGGCGGGGAAACAGAGGTGGGGAGTCAGATATGGGGAATCAGAGGTGGGGAATAAGAGGCGGAGAATCAGAGGCAGGGAATCAGATGCCGGGAATAAGAGGCCGGGAAACAGAGGTGGGGAATCAGAGTCCGGGAATCGGAGATGGGGATTCAGAGGCGGGGATTGAGATATTTGGAATCAGATATGGGGAATCAGAGGTGGCGAATCAAAGGCGGTGAATCAGAGATGGGGAATCAGAGGCGGGGAATCGGAGGCATGGAATCAAACACGGGGAATCAGAGCTGGGGAATCAAAGTCGGGGAATCAGAGTTGGGGCATCAGAGGTGGGGAATTAGATATGGGGAAACAGAGGTGGGGAATCAGAGGCGGGGAAACAGGGGCAGGGAATCAGATATGGGGAATCAGAGGTGGGGAATCAGAGGCAGGGAATCAGAATCAGAAGCGGGGAATCAGAGGCCGGGAATCAGAGGCCGGGAATCAGATGCCGGGAATAAGAGGCCGGGAAGCAGAGGTGGGGAATCAGAGTCCGGGAATCAGAGATGGGGATTCAGAGGCGGGGAATGAGATATGGGGAATCAGAGGCGGGGAATCAGAGGCGGGGAATTAGATATGGGGAAACAGAGGTGGGGAATCAGATGCGGGGAAACAGAGGCGGGGAATCAGATATGGGGAATCAGAGGTGGGGAATCAGAGGCAGGGAATCAGATGTGCGGAATCAGAGATGGGGAATCAGAGGCAGGGAATCAGAATCAGAAGCGGGGAATCAGAGGCCGGGAATCAGAGGCCGGGAATCAGATGCCGGGAATAAGAGGCCGGGAAGCAGAGGTGGGGAATCAGAGTCCGGGAATCAGAGATGGGGATTCAGAGGCGGGGAATGAGATATGGGGAATCAGAGGCGGGGAATCAGAGGCGGGGAAACAGAGGTGGGGAATCAGATATGGGGAATCAGATATGGGGTATCAAAGGCGGTGAATCAGAGATGGGGAATCAGAGGCGGAGAATCAGAGGCGGGGAATCAGAGCTGGGGAATCAGAGGCGGGGAATCAGAGTTGGGGAATCAGAGGCGGGGAATCAGATATGTGGAAACAGAGGTGGGGAATTAGAGGCGGGGAAACAGAGGCGGGGAATCAGATATGGGGAATCAGAGGTGGCGAATCAAAGGCGGTGAATCAGAGATGGGGAATCAGAGGCGGGGAATCAGAGGCAGGGAATCAAACACGGGGAATCAGAGGTGGGGAATCAGAGCTGGGGAATCAGAGGCGGGGAATCAGAGTTGGGGAATCAGAGGCGGGGAATCAGAGGCGGGGAAACAGAGGCGGTGAATCAGATATGGGGAATCAGAGGTGGGGAATCAGATGTTGGGAATCAGAGGCAGGGAATCAGAGGTGGGGAATCAGAGTCCGGGAATCAGAGATGGGGATTCAGAGGCGGGGAATGAGATATGGGGAATCAGAGGCGGGGAATCAGAGGCGGGGAAACAGAGGTGGGGAATCAGATATGGGGAATCAGATATGGGGAATCAAAGGCGGTGAATCAGAGATGGGGAATCAGAGGCGGGGAATCAGAGGCTGGGAATCAGAGCTGGGGATTCAGAGGCGGGGAATCAGAGTTGGGGAATCAAAGGCGGGGAATCAGATATGGGGAAACAGAGGTGGGGAATCAGAGGCGGGGAAACAGAGGCGGGGAATCAGATATGGGGAATCAGAGGTGGGGAATCAGAGTCCGGGAATCAGAGATGGGGATTCAGAGGCGGGGAATGAGATATGGGGAATCAGAGGCGGGGAATCAGAGGCGGGGAAACAGAGGTGGGGAATCAGATATGGGGAATCTGATATTGGGAATCAAAGGCGGTGAATCAGAGATGGGGAATCAGAGGCGGGGAATCAGAGGCGGGGTATCAGAGCTGGGGAATCAGAGGCGGGGAATCAGAGTTGGGGAATCAGAGGTGGGGAATCAGATATGGGGAAACAGAGGTGGGGAATCAGAGGTGGGGAAACAGAGGCGGGGAATCAGATATGGGGAATCAGAGGTGGGGAATCAGAGGTTGGGAATCAGAGGCAGGGAATCAGAGGCGGGGAAACAGAGGCGGGGAATCAGATATGGGGAATCAGAGGTGGCGAATCAAAGGCGGTGAATCAGAGATGGGGAATCAGAGGCGGGGAATCAGAGGCAGTGAATCAAACACGGGGAATCAGAGGTGGGGAATCAGAGCTGGGGAATCAGAGGCAGGGAATCAGAGTTGGGGAATCAGAGGCGGGGAATCAGAGGCGGGGAAACAGAGGCGGGGAATCAGATATGGGGAATCAGAGGTCGGGAATCAGAGGTTGGGAATCAGAGGCAGGGAATCAGAGGCGGGGAATCAGAGGCGGGGAATCAGAGGCAGGGAATCAGATGTGCGGAATCAGAGATGGGGAATCAAAGGCGGGGAATCAGAGTTGGGGCATCAGAGGTGGGGAATTAGATATGGGGAATCAGAGGTGGCAAATCAAAGGCGGTGAATCAGAGATGGGGAATCAGAGGCGGTGAATCAGAGGCAGGGAATCAAACACGGGGAATCAGAGGCGGGGAATCAGACCTGGGGAATGAGAGGCGGGGAATCAGAGTTGGGGAATCAGAGGCGGGGAATCAGAGGTGGGGAAACAGAGGCGGGGAATCAGATATGGGGTATCAGAGGTGGGGAATCAGAGGTTGGGAATCAGAGGCAGGGAATCAGAGGCGGGGAATCAGAGGCGGGGAATCAGAGGCATGGAATCAGATGTGCGGAATCAGAGATGGGGAATCAGAGGCAGGGAATCAGAGGCGGGGAATCAGAGGCGTGGAATCAGAGGCCGGGAATCAGAGGCCGGGAATGAGAGGCCGGGAATCAGAGGCCGGGAATCAGAGGCCGGGAATCAGAGGTGGGGAATCAGAGGCCGGGAATCAGAGATGGGAAATCAGAGGCGGGGAATCAGTGGTGGTGAATCAGACGCGGGATTCAGAGGTTGTAAATCAGAGATGGGGAATCAGAGGCGGAAAAATCAGAAGCGGGGAAACAGAGGTGGGGAGTCAGATATGGGGAATCAGAGGTGGGGAATAAGAGGCGGCGAATCAGAGGCAGGGAATCAGAGGCGGGGAATCAGAGGCCGGGAATCAGAAGCCAGGAATCAGAGGCCGGGAATCAGAGGTGGGGAATCAGAGGCCGGGAATCAGAGCTGGGGAATCAGAGGCGTTTAATCATAGTTGGGAATTAGAGGCGGGGAATCAGAAATGGGGAAACAGAGGCGGGGAATCAGAGGCGGGGAAACAGAGGCGGGGAATCAGATATGGGGAATCAGATGCGGGGAATCATAGGTGGGGAATCAGAGCTGGGGAATCAGAGTCGGGGAATCAGAGTTGGGGCATCAGAGGTGGGGAATTAGATATGGGGAAACAGAGGCGGGGAATCAGAGGCGGGGAAACAGAGGCGGGGAATCAGATATGGGGAATCACAGGTGGGTAATCAGAGGCAGGGAATCAGATGTGCGGAATCAGAGATGGGGAATCAGAGGCAGGGAATCAGAATCAGAAGCGGGGTATCAGAGGCCGAGAATCAGAGGCCGGGAATCAGATGCCGGGAATAAGAGGCCGGGAATCAGAGGTGGGGTATCAGAGTCCGGGAATCAGAGATGGGGATTCAGAGGCGGGGAATGAGATATGGGGAATCAGAGGAGGGGAATCAGAGGCGGGGAAACAGAGGTGGGGAATCAGATATGGGGAATCAGAGATGGGGAATCAAAGGCGGTGAATCAGAGATGGGGAATCAGAGGCGGGGAATCAGAGACGGGGAATCAGAGCTGGGGAATCAGAGGCGGGGAATCAGAGTTGGGGAATCAGAGGCGGGGAATCAGATATGGGGAAACAGAGGTGGGGAATCAGAGGCGGGGAAACAGAGGCGGGGAATCAGATATGGGGAATCAGAGTTCGGGAATCAGAGGTTGGGAATCAGAGGCAGGGAATCAGAGGCGGGGAAACAGAGGCGGGGAATCAGATATGGGGAATCAGAGGTGGCGAATCAAAGGCGGTGAATCAGAGATGGGGAATCAGAGGCGGGGAATCAGAGGCAGGGAATCAAACACGTGGAATCAGATATGGGGAATCAGAGGTGGGGAATCAGAGGTTGGGAATCAGAGGCAGGGAATCAGAGGCGGGAAATCAGAGGCGGGGAATCAGAGGCAGGGAATCAGATGTGCGGAATCAGAGAAGGGGAATCAAAGGCGGGGAATCAGAGTTGGGGCATCAGAGGTGGGGAATTAGATATGGGGAAACAGAGGCGGGTAATCAGAGGCGGGGATACAGAGGCGGGGAATCAGATATGGGGAATCAGAGGTGGGGAATCAGAGGCAGGGAATCAGATGTGCGGAATCAGAGATGGGGATTCAGAGGCGGGGAATGAGATATGGGGAATCAGAGGCGGGGAAACAGAGGTGGGGAATCAGATATAGGGAATCAGAGGTGGCGAATCAAAGACGGTGAATCACAGATGGGGAATCAGAGGCGGGGAATCAGAGGCAGGGAATCAAACACGGGGAATCAGAGGCGGGGAATCAGAGCTGGGGAATCAGAGGCGGGGAATCAGAGTTGGGGAATCAGAGGCGGGGAATCAGATATGGGGAATCAGAGGAGGGGAATCAGAGGCGGGGAAACAGAGGCGGGGAATCAGATATGGGGAATCAGAGGTGGGGAATCAGGGGCAGGGAATCAGTGGCGAGGTATCAGATATGGGGAAATAGAGGTGGGGAATCAGATATGGGGAATCAGAGGCTGGGAATCAGAGGGGGAGAAACAGAGGCGGGGAATAAGATATGGGGAATCAGAGGTGGGGAATCAGGGGCGGGGAATCAGAGGCAGGGAATCAGACACGGGGAATCAGAGGTGGGGAATCAGATATGGGGAATCAGAGGCAGGGAATCAGAGGCAGCGAATCAGACGCGGGGAATCAGAGGCGGGGAATCAGAGCTGGGGAATCAGAGGCGGGGAATCAGAGTCGGGGAATCATATGCAGGGAATCGGATGTGCGGAATCAGAGATGGGGAATCAGAGGTGGGGAATCAGAGGCGTTGAATCAGAGATGGGGAATCAGAGGCGGGGAATCAGAGGCAGGAAATCAGACACGGGGATTCAGAGTCTGGGAATCAGATGGGGGGAATCAAAGGCGGGGAATCAGAGCTGGGGAATCAAAGGCAGGGAATCAGAGTTGGGGATTCAGAGGCGGGGAATCAGATATTGGGAATCAGAGGCGGGGAATCAGAGGCAGTGAATCAAACACGGGGAATCAGAGGTGGGGAATCAGAGCTGGGGAATCAGAGGCAGGGAATCAGAGTTGGGGAATCAGAGGCGGGGAATCAGAGGCGGGGAAACAGAGGCGGGGAATCAGATATGGGGAATCAGAGGTCGGGAATCAGAGGTTGGGAATCAGAGGCAGGGAATCAGAGGCGGGGAATCAGAGGCGGGGAATCAGAGGCAGGGAATCAGATGTGCGGAATCAGAGATGGGGAATCAAAGGCGGGGAATCAGAGTTGGGGCATCAGAGGTGGGGAATTAGATATGGGGAAACAGAGGCGGGGAATCAGAGGCGGGGAAACAGAGGCAGGGAATCAGATATGGGGAATCAGAGGTGGGGAATCAGAGGCAGGGAATCAGATGTGCGGAATCAGAGATGGGGAATCAGAGGCAGGGAATCAGAATCAGAAGCGGGGAATCAGAGGCCGGGAATCAGAGGCCGGGAATCAGATGCCGGGAATAAGAGGCCGGGAATCAGAGGTGGGGAATCAGAGTCCGGGAATCAGAGATGGGGATTCAGAGGCGGGGAATGAGATATGGGGAATCAGAGGCATGGAATCAGTGGCGGGGAAACAGAGGTGGGGAATCAGATATAGGGAATCAGAGGTGGCGAATCAAAGGCGGTGAATCAGAGATGGGGAATCAGAGGCGGGGAATCAGAGGCAGGGAATCAAACACGGGGAATCAGAGGCGGGGAATCAGAGCTGGGGAATCAGAGGCGGGGAATCAGAGTTGGGGAATCAGAGGCGGGGATTCAGATATGGGGAATCAGAGGCGGGGAATCAGAGGCGGGGAAACAGATGCGGGGAATCAGATATGGGGAATCAGAGGTGGGGAATCAGGGGCAGGGAATCAGTGGCAGGGAATCAGAGGCGGGGAATCAGAGGCGGGGAGTCAGAGGTAGGGAATCAGACACGGGGAATCAGAGGTGGGGAATCAGAGGCAGGCAATCGGACGCCGGGAATCAGAGGCGGGGAATCAGAGCTGGGGAATCAGAGGTGGGGAATCAGAGTTGGGGAATCAGAGGCGGGGTATCAGAGTTGGGGAATCAGAGGCGGGGTATGAGATATGGGGAAATAGAGGCGGGGAATCAGATATGGGGAATCAGAGGCTGGGAATCAGAGGGAGAGAAACAGAGGCGGGGAATAAGTTATGGGGAATCAGAGGTGGGGAATCAGGGGTGGGGAATCAGTGGCAGGGAATCAGAGGCGGGGAATCAGAGGTGGGGAATCAGAGGCGGGGAAACAGAGGTGGGGAATCAGATATGGGGAATCAGAGGAGGCGAATCAAAGGCGGTAAATCAGAGATGGGGAATCAGAGGCGGGGAATCAGAGCTGGGGAATCAGAGGCGGGGAATCAGAGTTGGGGAATCAGAGTCGGGGAATCAGATATGGGGAAACAGAGGTGGGGAATCAGAGGCGGGGAAACAGAGGCAGGGAATCAGATATGGGGAATCAGAGGTGGGGAATCAGAGGTTGGGAATCAGAGGCAGGGAATCAGAGGCGGGGAAACAGAGGCGGGGAATCAGATATGGGGAATCAGAGGTGGCAAATCAAAGGCGGTGAATCAGAGATGGGGAATCAGAGATGGGGATTCAGAGGCGGGGAATGAGATATGGGGAATCAGAGGCGGGGAATCAGAGGCGGGGAAACAGAGGTGGGGAATCAGATATAGGGAATCAGAGGTGGCGAATCAAAGACGGTGAATCACAGATGGGGAATCAGAGGCGGGGAATCAGAGGCAGGGAATCAAACACGGGGAATCAGAGGCGGGGAATCAGAGCTGGGGAATCAGAGGCGGGGAATCAGAGTTGGGGAATCAGAGGCGGGGAATCAGATATGGGGAATCAGAGGAGGGGAATCAGAGGCGGGGAAACAGAGGCGGGGAATCAGATATGGGGAATCAGAGGTGGGGAATCAGGGGCAGGGAATCAGTGGCGAGGTATCAGATATGGGGAAATAGAGGTGGGGAATCAGATATGGGGAATCAGAGGCTGGGAATCAGAGGGGGAGAAACAGAGGCGGGGAATAAGATATGGGGAATCAGAGGTGGGGAATCAGGGGCGGGGAATCAGAGGCAGGGAATCAGACACGGGGAATCAGAGGTGGGGAATCAGATATGGGGAATCAGAGGCAGGGAATCAGAGGCAGCGAATCAGACGCGGGGAATCAGAGGCGGGGAATCAGAGCTGGGGAATCAGAGGCGGGGAATCAGAGTCGGGGAATCATATGCAGGGAATCGGATGTGCGGAATCAGAGATGGGGAATCAGAGGTGGGGAATCAGAGGCGTTGAATCAGAGATGGGGAATCAGAGGCGGGGAATCAGAGGCAGGAAATCAGACACGGGGATTCAGAGTCTGGGAATCAGATGGGGGGAATCAAAGGCGGGGAATCAGAGCTGGGGAATCAAAGGCAGGGAATCAGAGTTGGGGATTCAGAGGCGGGGAATCAGATATTGGGAATCAGAGGCGGGGAATCAGAGGCAGTGAATCAAACACGGGGAATCAGAGGTGGGGAATCAGAGCTGGGGAATCAGAGGCAGGGAATCAGAGTTGGGGAATCAGAGGCGGGGAATCAGAGGCGGGGAAACAGAGGCGGGGAATCAGATATGGGGAATCAGAGGTCGGGAATCAGAGGTTGGGAATCAGAGGCAGGGAATCAGAGGCGGGGAATCAGAGGCGGGGAATCAGAGGCAGGGAATCAGATGTGCGGAATCAGAGATGGGGAATCAAAGGCGGGGAATCAGAGTTGGGGCATCAGAGGTGGGGAATTAGATATGGGGAAACAGAGGCGGGGAATCAGAGGCGGGGAAACAGAGGCGGGGAATCAGATATGGGGAATCAGAGGTGGGGAATCAGAGGCAGGGAATCAGATGTGCGGAATCAGAGATGGGGAATCAGAGGCAGGGAATCAGAATCAGAAGCGGGGAATCAGAGGCCGGGAATCAGAGGCCGGGAATCAGATGCCGGGAATAAGAGGCCGGGAATCAGAGGTGGGGAATCAGAGTCCGGGAATCAGAGATGGGGATTCAGAGGCGGGGAATGAGATATGGGGAATCAGAGGCATGGAATCAGTGGCGGGGAAACAGAGGTGGGGAATCAGATATAGGGAATCAGAGGTGGCGAATCAAAGGCGGTGAATCAGAGATGGGGAATCAGAGGCGGGGAATCAGAGGCAGGGAATCAAACACGGGGAATCAGAGGCGGGGAATCAGAGCTGGGGAATCAGAGGCGGGGAATCAGAGTTGGGGAATCAGAGGCGGGGATTCAGATATGGGGAATCAGAGGCGGGGAATCAGAGGCGGGGAAACAGATGCGGGGAATCAGATATGGGGAATCAGAGGTGGGGAATCAGGGGCAGGGAATCAGTGGCAGGGAATCAGAGGCGGGGAATCAGAGGCGGGGAGTCAGAGGTAGGGAATCAGACACGGGGAATCAGAGGTGGGGAATCAGAGATGGGGAATCAGAGGCGGGGAATCAGAGGCAGGCAATCGGACGCCGGGAATCAGAGGCGGGGAATCAGAGCTGGGGAATCAGAGGTGGGGAATCAGAGTTGGGGAATCAGAGGCGGGGTATCAGAGTTGGGGAATCAGAGGCGGGGTATGAGATATGGGGAAATAGAGGCGGGGAATCAGATATGGGGAATCAGAGGCTGGGAATCAGAGGGAGAGAAACAGAGGCGGGGAATAAGTTATGGGGAATCAGAGGTGGGGAATCAGGGGTGGGGAATCAGTGGCAGGGAATCAGAGGCGGGGAATCAGAGGTGGGGAATCAGAGGCGGGGAAACAGAGGTGGGGAATCAGATATGGGGAATCAGAGGAGGCGAATCAAAGGCGGTAAATCAGAGATGGGGAATCAGAGGCGGGGAATCAGAGCTGGGGAATCAGAGGCGGGGAATCAGAGTTGGGGAATCAGAGTCGGGGAATCAGATATGGGGAAACAGAGGTGGGGAATCAGAGGCGGGGAAACAGAGGCAGGGAATCAGATATGGGGAATCAGAGGTGGGGAATCAGAGGTTGGGAATCAGAGGCAGGGAATCAGAGGCGGGGAAACAGAGGCGGGGAATCAGATATGGGGAATCAGAGGTGGCAAATCAAAGGCGGTGAATCAGAGATGGGGAATCAGAGGCGGTGAATCAGAGGCAGGGAATCAAACACGGGGAATCAGAGGCGGGGAATCAGACCTGGGGAATGAGAGGCGGGGAATCAGAGTTGGGGAATCAGAGGCGGGGAATCAGAGGTGGGGAAACAGAGGCGGGGAATCAGATATGGGGTATCAGAGGTGGGGAATCAGAGGTTGGGAATCAGAGGCAGGGAATCAGAGGCGGGGAATCAGAGGCGGGGAATCAGAGGCATGGAATCAGATGTGCAGAATCAGAGATGGGGAATCAGAGGCAGGGAATCAGAGGCGGGGAATCAGAGGCGTGGAATCAGAGGCCGGGAATCAGAGGCCGGGAATGAGAGGCCGGGAATCAGAGGCCGGGAATCAGAGGCCGGGAATCAGAGGTGGGGAATCAGAGGCCGGGAATCAGAGATGGGAAATCAGAGGCGGGGAATCAGTGGTGGTGAATCAGACGCGGGATTCAGAGGTTGTAAATCAGAGATGGGGAATCAGAGGCGGAAAAATCAGAAGCGGGGAAACAGAGGTGGGGAGTCAGATATGGGGAATCAGAGGTGGGGAATAAGAGGCGGCGAATCAGAGGCAGGGAATCAGAGGCGGGGAATCAGAGGCCGGGAATCAGAAGCCAGGAATCAGAGGCCGGGAATCAGAGGTGGGGAATCAGAGGCCGGGAATCAGAGCTGGGGAATCAGAGGCGTTTAATCATAGTTGGGAATTAGAGGCGGGGAATCAGAAATGGGGAAACAGAGGCGGGGAATCAGAGGCGGGGAAACAGAGGCGGGGAATCAGATATGGGGAATCAGATGCGGGGAATCATAGGTGGGGAATCAGAGCTGGGGAATCAGAGTCGGGGAATCAGAGTTGGGGCATCAGAGGTGGGGAATTAGATATGGGGAAACAGAGGCGGGGAATCAGAGGCGGGGAAACAGAGGCGGGGAATCAGATATGGGGAATCACAGGTGGGTAATCAGAGGCAGGGAATCAGATGTGCGGAATCAGAGATGGGGAATCAGAGGCAGGGAATCAGAATCAGAAGCGGGGTATCAGAGGCCGAGAATCAGAGGCCGGGAATCAGATGCCGGGAATAAGAGGCCGGGAATCAGAGGTGGGGTATCAGAGTCCGGGAATCAGAGATGGGGATTCAGAGGCGGGGAATGAGATATGGGGAATCAGAGGAGGGGAATCAGAGGCGGGGAAACAGAGGTGGGGAATCAGATATGGGGAATCAGAGATGGGGAATCAAAGGCGGTGAATCAGAGATGGGGAATCAGAGGCGGGGAATCAGAGACGGGGAATCAGAGCTGGGGAATCAGAGGCGGGGAATCAGAGTTGGGGAATCAGAGGCGGGGAATCAGATATGGGGAAACAGAGGTGGGGAATCAGAGGCGGGGAAACAGAGGCGGGGAATCAGATATGGGGAATCAGAGTTCGGGAATCAGAGGTTGGGAATCAGAGGCAGGGAATCAGAGGCGGGGAAACAGAGGCGGGGAATCAGATATGGGGAATCAGAGGTGGCGAATCAAAGGCGGGGAATCAGAGCTGGGGAATCAAAGGCAGGGAATCAGAGTTGGGGATTCAGAGGCGGGGAATCAGATATTGGGAATCAGAGGCGGGGAATCAGAGGCAGTGAATCAAACACGGGGAATCAGAGGTGGGGAATCAGAGCTGGGGAATCAGAGGCAGGGAATCAGAGTTGGGGAATCAGAGGCGGGGAATCAGAGGCGGGGAAACAGAGGCGGGGAATCAGATATGGGGAATCAGAGGTCGGGAATCAGAGGTTGGGAATCAGAGGCAGGGAATCAGAGGCGGGGAATCAGAGGCGGGGAATCAGAGGCAGGGAATCAGATGTGCGGAATCAGAGATGGGGAATCAAAGGCGGGGAATCAGAGTTGGGGCATCAGAGGTGGGGAATTAGATATGGGGAAACAGAGGCGGGGAATCAGAGGCGGGGAAACAGAGGCGGGGAATCAGATATGGGGAATCAGAGGTGGGGAATCAGAGGCAGGGAATCAGATGTGCGGAATCAGAGATGGGGAATCAGAGGCAGGGAATCAGAATCAGAAGCGGGGAATCAGAGGCCGGGAATCAGAGGCCGGGAATCAGATGCCGGGAATAAGAGGCCGGGAATCAGAGGTGGGGAATCAGAGTCCGGGAATCAGAGATGGGGATTCAGAGGCGGGGAATGAGATATGGGGAATCAGAGGCATGGAATCAGTGGCGGGGAAACAGAGGTGGGGAATCAGATATAGGGAATCAGAGGTGGCGAATCAAAGGCGGTGAATCAGAGATGGGGAATCAGAGGCGGGGAATCAGAGGCAGGGAATCAAACACGGGGAATCAGAGGCGGGGAATCAGAGCTGGGGAATCAGAGGCGGGGAATCAGAGTTGGGGAATCAGAGGCGGGGATTCAGATATGGGGAATCAGAGGCGGGGAATCAGAGGCGGGGAAACAGATGCGGGGAATCAGATATGGGGAATCAGAGGTGGGGAATCAGGGGCAGGGAATCAGTGGCAGGGAATCAGAGGCGGGGAATCAGAGGCGGGGAGTCAGAGGTAGGGAATCAGACACGGGGAATCAGAGGTGGGGAATCAGAGATGGGGAATCAGAGGCGGGGAATCAGAGGCAGGCAATCGGACGCCGGGAATCAGAGGCGGGGAATCAGAGCTGGGGAATCAGAGGTGGGGAATCAGAGTTGGGGAATCAGAGGCGGGGTATCAGAGTTGGGGAATCAGAGGCGGGGTATGAGATATGGGGAAATAGAGGCGGGGAATCAGATATGGGGAATCAGAGGCTGGGAATCAGAGGGAGAGAAACAGAGGCGGGGAATAAGTTATGGGGAATCAGAGGTGGGGAATCAGGGGTGGGGAATCAGTGGCAGGGAATCAGAGGCGGGGAATCAGAGGTGGGGAATCAGAGGCGGGGAAACAGAGGTGGGGAATCAGATATGGGGAATCAGAGGAGGCGAATCAAAGGCGGTAAATCAGAGATGGGGAATCAGAGGCGGGGAATCAGAGCTGGGGAATCAGAGGCGGGGAATCAGAGTTGGGGAATCAGAGTCGGGGAATCAGATATGGGGAAACAGAGGTGGGGAATCAGAGGCGGGGAAACAGAGGCAGGGAATCAGATATGGGGAATCAGAGGTGGGGAATCAGAGGTTGGGAATCAGAGGCAGGGAATCAGAGGCGGGGAAACAGAGGCGGGGAATCAGATATGGGGAATCAGAGGTGGCAAATCAAAGGCGGTGAATCAGAGATGGGGAATCAGAGGCGGTGAATCAGAGGCAGGGAATCAAACACGGGGAATCAGAGGCGGGGAATCAGACCTGGGGAATGAGAGGCGGGGAATCAGAGTTGGGGAATCAGAGGCGGGGAATCAGAGGTGGGGAAACAGAGGCGGGGAATCAGATATGGGGTATCAGAGGTGGGGAATCAGAGGTTGGGAATCAGAGGCAGGGAATCAGAGGCGGGGAATCAGAGGCGGGGAATCAGAGGCATGGAATCAGATGTGCAGAATCAGAGATGGGGAATCAGAGGCAGGGAATCAGAGGCGGGGAATCAGAGGCGTGGAATCAGAGGCCGGGAATCAGAGGCCGGGAATGAGAGGCCGGGAATCAGAGGCCGGGAATCAGAGGCCGGGAATCAGAGGTGGGGAATCAGAGGCCGGGAATCAGAGATGGGAAATCAGAGGCGGGGAATCAGTGGTGGTGAATCAGACGCGGGATTCAGAGGTTGTAAATCAGAGATGGGGAATCAGAGGCGGAAAAATCAGAAGCGGGGAAACAGAGGTGGGGAGTCAGATATGGGGAATCAGAGGTGGGGAATAAGAGGCGGCGAATCAGAGGCAGGGAATCAGAGGCGGGGAATCAGAGGCCGGGAATCAGAAGCCAGGAATCAGAGGCCGGGAATCAGAGGTGGGGAATCAGAGGCCGGGAATCAGAGCTGGGGAATCAGAGGCGTTTAATCATAGTTGGGAATTAGAGGCGGGGAATCAGAAATGGGGAAACAGAGGCGGGGAATCAGAGGCGGGGAAACAGAGGCGGGGAATCAGATATGGGGAATCAGATGCGGGGAATCATAGGTGGGGAATCAGAGCTGGGGAATCAGAGTCGGGGAATCAGAGTTGGGGCATCAGAGGTGGGGAATTAGATATGGGGAAACAGAGGCGGGGAATCAGAGGCGGGGAAACAGAGGCGGGGAATCAGATATGGGGAATCACAGGTGGGTAATCAGAGGCAGGGAATCAGATGTGCGGAATCAGAGATGGGGAATCAGAGGCAGGGAATCAGAATCAGAAGCGGGGTATCAGAGGCCGAGAATCAGAGGCCGGGAATCAGATGCCGGGAATAAGAGGCCGGGAATCAGAGGTGGGGTATCAGAGTCCGGGAATCAGAGATGGGGATTCAGAGGCGGGGAATGAGATATGGGGAATCAGAGGAGGGGAATCAGAGGCGGGGAAACAGAGGTGGGGAATCAGATATGGGGAATCAGAGATGGGGAATCAAAGGCGGTGAATCAGAGATGGGGAATCAGAGGCGGGGAATCAGAGACGGGGAATCAGAGCTGGGGAATCAGAGGCGGGGAATCAGAGTTGGGGAATCAGAGGCGGGGAATCAGATATGGGGAAACAGAGGTGGGGAATCAGAGGCGGGGAAACAGAGGCGGGGAATCAGATATGGGGAATCAGAGTTCGGGAATCAGAGGTTGGGAATCAGAGGCAGGGAATCAGAGGCGGGGAAACAGAGGCGGGGAATCAGATATGGGGAATCAGAGGTGGCGAATCAAAGGCGGTGAATCAGAGATGGGGAATCAGAGGCGGGGAATCAGAGGCAGGGAATCAAACACGTGGAATCAGATATGGGGAATCAGAGGTGGGGAATCAGAGGTTGGGAATCAGAGGCAGGGAATCAGAGGCGGGAAATCAGAGGCGGGGAATCAGAGGCAGGGAATCAGATGTGCGGAATCAGAGAAGGGGAATCAAAGGCGGGGAATCAGAGTTGGGGCATCAGAGGTGGGGAATTAGATATGGGGAAACAGAGGCGGGTAATCAGAGGCGGGGATACAGAGGCGGGGAATCAGATATGGGGAATCAGAGGTGGGGAATCAGAGGCAGGGAATCAGATGTGCGGAATCAGAGATGGGGATTCAGAGGCGGGGAATGAGATATGGGGAATCAGAGGCGGGGAATCAGAGGCGGGGAAACAGAGGTGGGGAATCAGATATAGGGAATCAGAGGTGGCGAATCAAAGGCGGTGAATCACAGATGGGGAATCAGAGGCGGGGAATCAGAGGCAGGGAATCAAACACGGGGAATCATAGGCGGGGAATCAGAGCTGGGGAATCAGAGGCGGGGAATCAGAGTTGGGGAATCAGAGGCGGGGAATCAGATATGGGGAATCAGAGGAGGGGAATCAGAGGCGGGGAAACAGAGGCGGGGAATCAGATATGGGGAATCAGAGGTGGGGAATCAGGGGCAGGGAATCAGTGGCGAGGTATCAGATATGGGGAAATAGAGGTGGGGAATCAGATATGGGGAATCAGAGGCTGGGAATCAGAGGGGGAGAAACAGAGGCGGGGAATAAGATATGGGGAATCAGAGGTGGGGAATCAGGGGCGGGGAATCAGAGGCAGGGAATCAGACACGGGGAATCAGAGGTGGGGAATCAGATATGGGGAATCAGAGGCAGGGAATCAGAGGCAGCGAATCAGACGCGGGGAATCAGAGGCGGGGAATCAGAGCTGGGGAATCAGAGGCGGGGAATCAGAGTCGGGGAATCATATGCAGGGAATCGGATGTGCGGAATCAGAGATGGGGAATCAGAGGTGGGGAATCAGAGGCGTTGAATCAGAGATGGGGAATCAGAGGCGGGGAATCAGAGGCAGGAAATCAGACACGGGGATTCAGAGTCTGGGAATCAGATGGGGGGAATCAAAGGCGGGGAATCAGAGCTGGGGAATCAAAGGCAGGGAATCAGAGTTGGGGATTCAGAGGCGGGGAATCAGATATTGGGAAACAGAGGCGCGGAATCAGAGGCGGGCAAACAGAGGCGGGGAATCAGATATGGGGAATCAGAGGTGGGGAATCAGAGGTGGTGAATCAGAGATGGGGAATTACAGGCGGGGAATCAGAGGCAGGGAATAGAACGCGGGGAATCAGAGGTGGGGAATCAGAGTCGGGGAATCAGAGGCAGGGAATCAGATACGGGGAATCAGAGGTGGGGAATCAGAGATGGGGAATCAGAGGCGGGGAATCAGAGGCAGGGAATCAGATGCGGGGAATCAGAGGCGGGGAATCAGAGCTGGGGAATCAGAGGCGGGGAATCAGAGTCGGGGAATCAGAGGCCGGGAATCAGAGATGGGGATTCAGAGGCGGGGAATCAGAGGCGGGGAAACAGAGGTGGAGAATCAGATATGGGGAATCAGAGGTGGGGAATCAGAGGTTGGGAATCAGAGGCAGGGAAACAGAGGCGGGGAAACAGAGGTTGGGAATCAGAGGCAGGGAATCAGAGGCGGGGAAACAGAGGCGGGGAATCAGATATGGGGAATCAGAGTTGGCGAATCAAAGGTGGTGAATCAGAGATGGGGAATCAGAGGCGGTGAATCAGAGGCAGGGAATCAAACACGGGGAATCAGAGGTGGGGAATCAGACCTGGGGAATCAGAGGCGGGGAATCAGAGTTGGGGAATCAGAGGCGAGGAATCAGAGGCGGGGAAACAGAGGCGGGGAATCAGATATGGGGAATCAGAGGTGGGGAATCAGAGGTTGGGAATCAGAGGCAGGGAATCAGAGGCGGGGAATCAGAGGCGGCGAATCAGATGCATGGAATCAGATGTGCGGAATCAGAGATGGGGAATCAGAGGCAGGGAATCAGAGGCGGGGAATCAGAGGCGTGGAATCAGAGATGGGGAATCAGAGGCGGGGAATCGGAGGCATGGAATCAAACACGGGGAATCAGAGCTGGGGAATCAAAGTCGGGGAATCAGAGTTGGGGCATCAGAGGTGGGGAATTAGATATGGGGAAACAGAGGTGGGGAATCAGAGGCGGGGAAACAGGGGCAGGGAATCAGATATGGGGAATCAGAGGTGGGGAATCAGAGGCAGGGAATCAGAATCAGAAGCGGGGAATCAGAGGCCGGGAATCAGAGGCCGGGAATCAGATGCCGGGAATAAGAGGCCGGGAAGCAGAGGTGGGGAATCAGAGTCCGGGAATCAGAGATGGGGATTCAGAGGCGGGGAATGAGATATGGGGAATCAGAGGCGGGGAATCAGAGGCGGGGAATTAGATATGGGGAAACAGAGGTGGGGAATCAGATGCGGGGAAACAGAGGCGGGGAATCAGATATGGGGAATCAGAGGTGGGGAATCAGAGGCAGGGAATCAGATGTGCGGAATCAGAGATGGGGAATCAGAGGCAGGGAATCAGAATCAGAAGCGGGGAATCAGAGGCCGGGAATCAGAGGCCGGGAATCAGATGCCGGGAATAAGAGGCCGGGAAGCAGAGGTGGGGAATCAGAGTCCGGGAATCAGAGATGGGGATTCAGAGGCGGGGAATGAGATATGGGGAATCAGAGGCGGGGAATCAGAGGCGGGGAAACAGAGGTGGGGAATCAGATATGGGGAATCAGATATGGGGTATCAAAGGCGGTGAATCAGAGATGGGGAATCAGAGGCGGAGAATCAGAGGCGGGGAATCAGAGCTGGGGAATCAGAGGCGGGGAATCAGAGTTGGGGAATCAGAGGCGGGGAATCAGATATGTGGAAACAGAGGTGGGGAATTAGAGGCGGGGAAACAGAGGCGGGGAATCAGATATGGGGAATCAGAGGTGGCGAATCAAAGGCGGTGAATCAGAGATGGGGAATCAGAGGCGGGGAATCAGAGGCAGGGAATCAAACACGGGGAATCAGAGGTGGGGAATCAGAGCTGGAGAATCAGAGGCGGGGAATCAGAGTTGGGGAATCAGAGGCGGGGAATCAGAGGCGGGGAAACAGAGGCGGTGAATCAGATATGGGGAATCAGAGGTGGGGAATCAGATGTTGGGAATCAGAGGCAGGGAATCAGAGGTGGGGAATCAGAGTCCGGGAATCAGAGATGGGGATTCAGAGGCGGGGAATGAGATATGGGGAATCAGAGGCGGGGAATCAGAGGCGGGGAAACAGAGGTGGGGAATCAGATATGGGGAATCAGATATGGGGAATCAAAGGCGGTGAATCAGAGATGGGGAATCAGAGGCGGGGAATCAGAGGCTGGGAATCAGAGCTGGGGAATCAGAGGCGGGGAATCAGAGTTGGGGAATCAAAGGCGGGGAATCAGATATGGGGAAACAGAGGTGGGGAATCAGAGGCGGGGAAACAGAGGCGGGGAATCAGATATGGGGAATCAGAGGTGGGGAATCAGAGTCCGGGAATCAGAGATGGGGATTCAGAGGCGGGGAATGAGATATGGGGAATCAGAGGCGGGGAATCAGAGGCGGGGAAACAGAGGTGGGGAATCAGATATGGGGAATCTGATATTGGGAATCAAAAGCGGTGAATCAGAGATGGGGAATCAGAGGCGGGGAATCAGAGGCGGGGTATCAGAGCTGGGGAATCAGAGGCGGGGAATCAGAGTTGGGGAATCAGAGGTGGGGAATCAGATATGGGGAAACAGAGGTGGGGAATCAGAGGTGGGGAAACAGAGGCGGGGAATCAGATATGGGGAATCAGAGGTGGGGAATCAGAGGTTGGGAATCAGAGGCAGGGAATCAGAGGCGGGGAAACAGAGGCGGGGAATCAGATATGGGGAATCAGAGGTGGCGAATCAAAGGCGGTGAATCAGAGATGGGGAATCAGAGGCGGGGAATCAGAGGCAGTGAATCAAACACGGGGAATCAGAGGTGGGGAATCAGAGCTGGGGAATCAGAGGCAGGGAATCAGAGTTGGGGAATCAGAGGCGGGGAATCAGAGGCGGGGAAACAGAGGCGGGGAATCAGATATGGGGAATCAGAGGTCGGGAATCAGAGGTTGGGAATCAGAGGCAGGGAATCAGAGGCGGGGAATCAGAGGCGGGGAATCAGAGGCAGGGATCAGATGTGCGGAATCAGAGATGGGGAATCAAAGGCGGGGAATCAGAGTTGGGGCATCAGAGGTGGGGAATTAGATATGGGGAATCAGAGGTGGCAAATCAAAGGCGGTGAATCAGAGATGGGGAATCAGAGGCGGTGAATCAGAGGCAGGGAATCAAACACGGGGAATCAGAGGCGGGGAATCAGACCTGGGGAATGAGAGGCGGGGAATCAGAGTTGGGGAATCAGAGGCGGGGAATCAGAGGTGGGGAAACAGAGGCGGGGAATCAGATATGGGGTATCAGAGGTGGGGAATCAGAGGTTGGGAATCAGAGGCAGGGAATCAGAGGCGGGGAATCAGAGGCGGGGAATCAGAGGCATGGAATCAGATGTGCGGAATCAGAGATGGGGAATCAGAGGCAGGGAATCAGAGGCGGGGATTCAGAGGCGTGGAATCAGAGGCCGGGAATCAGAGGCCGGGAATGAGAGGCCGGGAATCAGAGGCCGGGAATCAGAGGCCGGGAATCAGAGGTGGGGAATCAGAGGCCGGGAATCAGAGATGGGAAATCAGAGGCGGGGAATCAGTGGTGGTGAATCAGACGCGGGATTCAGAGGTTGTAAATCAGAGATGGGGAATCAGAGGCGGAAAAATCAGAAGCGGGGAAACAGAGGTGGGGAGTCAGATATGGGGAATCAGAGGTGGGGAATAAGAGGCGGCGAATCAGAGGCAGGGAATCAGAGGCGGGGAATCAGAGGCCGGGAATCAGAAGCCAGGAATCAGAGGCCGGGAATCAGAGGTGGGGAATCAGAGGCCGGGAATCAGAGCTGGGGAATCAGAGGCGTTTAATCATAGTTGGGAATTAGAGGCGGGGAATCAGAAATGGGGAAACAGAGGCGGGGAATCAGAGGCGGGGAAACAGAGGCGGGGAATCAGATATGGGGAATCAGATGCGGGGAATCATAGGTGGGGAATCAGAGCTGGGGAATCAGAGTCGGGGAATCAGAGTTGGGGCATCAGAGGTGGGGAATTAGATATGGGGAAACAGAGGCGGGGAATCAGAGGCGGGGAAACAGAGGCGGGGAATCAGATATGGGGAATCACAGGTGGGTAATCAGAGGCAGGGAATCAGATGTGCGGAATCAGAGATGGGGAATCAGAGGCAGGGAATCAGAATCAGAAGCGGGGTATCAGAGGCCGAGAATCAGAGGCCGGGAATCAGATGCCGGGAATAAGAGGCCGGGAATCAGAGGTGGGGTATCAGAGTCCGGGAATCAGAGATGGGGATTCAGAGGCGGGGAATGAGATATGGGGAATCAGAGGAGGGGAATCAGAGGCGGGGAAACAGAGGTGGGGAATCAGATATGGGGAATCAGAGATGGGGAATCAAAGGCGGTGAATCAGAGATGGGGAATCAGAGGCGGGGAATCAGAGACGGGGAATCAGAGCTGGGGAATCAGAGGCGGGGAATCAGAGTTGGGGAATCAGAGGCGGGGAATCAGATATGGGGAAACAGAGGTGGGGAATCAGAGGCGGGGAAACAGAGGCGGGGAATCAGATATGGGGAATCAGAGTTCGGGAATCAGAGGTTGGGAATCAGAGGCAGGGAATCAGAGGCGGGGAAACAGAGGCGGGGAATCAGATATGGGGAATCAGAGGTGGCGAATCAAAGGCGGTGAATCAGAGATGGGGAATCAGAGGCGGGGAATCAGAGGCAGGGAATCAAACACGTGGAATCAGATATGGGGAATCAGAGGTGGGGAATCAGAGGTTGGGAATCAGAGGCAGGGAATCAGAGGCGGGAAATCAGAGGCGGGGAATCAGAGGCAGGGAATCAGATGTGCGGAATCAGAGAAGGGGAATCAAAGGCGGGGAATCAGAGTTGGGGCATCAGAGGTGGGGAATTAGATATGGGGAAACAGAGGCGGGTAATCAGAGGCGGGGATACAGAGGCGGGGAATCAGATATGGGGAATCAGAGGTGGGGAATCAGAGGCAGGGAATCAGATGTGCGGAATCAGAGATGGGGATTCAGAGGCGGGGAATGAGATATGGGGAATCAGAGGCGGGGAATCAGAGGCGGGGAAACAGAGGTGGGGAATCAGATATAGGGAATCAGAGGTGGCGAATCAAAGACGGTGAATCACAGATGGGGAATCAGAGGCGGGGAATCAGAGGCAGGGAATCAAACACGGGGAATCAGAGGCGGGGAATCAGAGCTGGGGAATCAGAGGCGGGGAATCAGAGTTGGGGAATCAGAGGCGGGGAATCAGATATGGGGAATCAGAGGAGGGGAATCAGAGGCGGGGAAACAGAGGCGGGGAATCAGATATGGGGAATCAGAGGTGGGGAATCAGGGGCAGGGAATCAGTGGCGAGGTATCAGATATGGGGAAATAGAGGTGGGGAATCAGATATGGGGAATCAGAGGCTGGGAATCAGAGGGGGAGAAACAGAGGCGGGGAATAAGATATGGGGAATCAGAGGTGGGGAATCAGGGGCGGGGAATCAGAGGCAGGGAATCAGACACGGGGAATCAGAGGTGGGGAATCAGATATGGGGAATCAGAGGCAGGGAATCAGAGGCAGCGAATCAGACGCGGGGAATCAGAGGCGGGGAATCAGAGCTGGGGAATCAGAGGCGGGGAATCAGAGTCGGGGAATCATATGCAGGGAATCGGATGTGCGGAATCAGAGATGGGGAATCAGAGGTGGGGAATCAGAGGCGTTGAATCAGAGATGGGGAATCAGAGGCGGGGAATCAGAGGCAGGAAATCAGACACGGGGATTCAGAGTCTGGGAATCAGATGGGGGGAATCAAAGGCGGGGAATCAGAGCTGGGGAATCAAAGGCAGGGAATCAGAGTTGGGGATTCAGAGGCGGGGAATCAGATATTGGGAATCAGAGGCGGGGAATCAGAGGCAGTGAATCAAACACGGGGAATCAGAGGTGGGGAATCAGAGCTGGGGAATCAGAGGCAGGGAATCAGAGTTGGGGAATCAGAGGCGGGGAATCAGAGGCGGGGAAACAGAGGCGGGGAATCAGATATGGGGAATCAGAGGTCGGGAATCAGAGGTTGGGAATCAGAGGCAGGGAATCAGAGGCGGGGAATCAGAGGCGGGGAATCAGAGGCAGGGAATCAGATGTGCGGAATCAGAGATGGGGAATCAAAGGCGGGGAATCAGAGTTGGGGCATCAGAGGTGGGGAATTAGATATGGGGAAACAGAGGCGGGGAATCAGAGGCGGGGAAACAGAGGCGGGGAATCAGATATGGGGAATCAGAGGTGGGGAATCAGAGGCAGGGAATCAGATGTGCGGAATCAGAGATGGGGAATCAGAGGCAGGGAATCAGAATCAGAAGCGGGGAATCAGAGGCCGGGAATCAGAGGCCGGGAATCAGATGCCGGGAATAAGAGGCCGGGAATCAGAGGTGGGGAATCAGAGTCCGGGAATCAGAGATGGGGATTCAGAGGCGGGGAATGAGATATGGGGAATCAGAGGCATGGAATCAGTGGCGGGGAAACAGAGGTGGGGAATCAGATATAGGGAATCAGAGGTGGCGAATCAAAGGCGGTGAATCAGAGATGGGGAATCAGAGGCGGGGAATCAGAGGCAGGGAATCAAACACGGGGAATCAGAGGCGGGGAATCAGAGCTGGGGAATCAGAGGCGGGGAATCAGAGTTGGGGAATCAGAGGCGGGGATTCAGATATGGGGAATCAGAGGCGGGGAATCAGAGGCGGGGAAACAGATGCGGGGAATCAGATATGGGGAATCAGAGGTGGGGAATCAGGGGCAGGGAATCAGTGGCAGGGAATCAGAGGCGGGGAATCAGAGGCGGGGAGTCAGAGGTAGGGAATCAGACACGGGGAATCAGAGGTGGGGAATCAGAGATGGGGAATCAGAGGCGGGGAATCAGAGGCAGGCAATCGGACGCCGGGAATCAGAGGCGGGGAATCAGAGCTGGGGAATCAGAGGTGGGGAATCAGAGTTGGGGAATCAGAGGCGGGGTATCAGAGTTGGGGAATCAGAGGCGGGGTATGAGATATGGGGAAATAGAGGCGGGGAATCAGATATGGGGAATCAGAGGCTGGGAATCAGAGGGAGAGAAACAGAGGCGGGGAATAAGTTATGGGGAATCAGAGGTGGGGAATCAGGGGTGGGGAATCAGTGGCAGGGAATCAGAGGCGGGGAATCAGAGGTGGGGAATCAGTGGCGGGGAAACAGAGGTGGGGAATCAGATATGGGGAATCAGAGGAGGCGAATCAAAGGCGGTAAATCAGAGATGGGGAATCAGAGGCGGGGAATCAGAGCTGGGGAATCAGAGGCGGTGAATCAGAGTTGGGGAATCAGAGTCGGGGAATCAGATATGGGGAAACAGAGGTGGGGAATCAGAGGCGGGGAAACAGAGGCAGGGAATCAGATATGGGGAATCAGAGGTGGGGAATCAGAGGTTGGGAATCAGAGGCAGGGAATCAGAGGCGGGGAAACAGAGGCGGGGAATCAGATATGGGGAATCAGAGGTGGCAAATCAAAGGCAGTGAATCAGAGATGGGGAATCAGAGGCGGTGAATCAGAGGCAGGGAATCAAACACGGGGAATCAGAGGCGGGGAATCAGACCTGGGGAATGAGAGGCGGGGAATCAGAGTTGGGGAATCAGAGGCGGGGAATCAGAGGTGGGGAAACAGAGGCGGGGAATCAGATATGGGGTATCAGAGGTGGGGAATCAGAGGTTGGGAATCAGAGGCAGGGAATCAGAGGCGGGGAATCAGAGGCGGGGAATCAGAGGCATGGAATCAGATGTGCAGAATCAGAGATGGGGAATCAGAGGCAGGGAATCAGAGGCGGGGAATCAGAGGCGTGGAATCAGAGGCCGGGAATCAGAGGCCGGGAATCAGAGGCCGGGAATCAGAGGCCGGGAATCAGAGGCCGGGAATCAGAGGTGGGGAATCAGAGGCCGGGAATCAGAGATGGGAAATCAGAGGCGGGGAATCAGTGGTGGTGAATCAGACGCGGGATTCAGAGGTTGTAAATCAGAGATGGGGAATCAGAGGCGGAAAAATCAGAAGCGGGGAAACAGAGGTGGGGAGTCAGATATGGGGAATCAGAGGTGGGGAATAAGAGGCGGCGAATCAGAGGCAGGGAATCAGAGGCGGGGAATCAGAGGCCGGGAATCAGAAGCCAGGAATCAGAGGCCGGGAATCAGAGGTGGGGAATCAGAGGCCGGGAATCAGAGCTGGGGAATCAGAGGCGTTTAATCATAGTTGGGAATTAGAGGCGGGGAATCAGAAATGGGGAAACAGAGGCGGGGAATCAGAGGCGGGGAAACAGAGGCGGGGAATCAGATATGGGGAATCAGATGCGGGGAATCATAGGTGGGGAATCAGAGCTGGGGAATCAGAGTCGGGGAATCAGAGTTGGGGCATCAGAGGTGGGGAATTAGATATGGGGAAACAGAGGCGGGGAATCAGAGGCGGGGAAACAGAGGCGGGGAATCAGATATGGGGAATCACAGGTGGGTAATCAGAGGCAGGGAATCAGATGTGCGGAATCAGAGATGGGGAATCAGAGGCAGGGAATCAGAATCAGAAGCGGGGTATCAGAGGCCGAGAATCAGAGGCCGGGAATCAGATGCCGGGAATAAGAGGCCGGGAATCAGAGGTGGGGTATCAGAGTCCGGGAATCAGAGATGGGGATTCAGAGGCGGGGAATGAGATATGGGGAATCAGAGGAGGGGAATCAGAGGCGGGGAAACAGAGGTGGGGAATCAGATATGGGGAATCAGAGATGGGGAATCAAAGGCGGTGAATCAGAGATGGGGAATCAGAGGCGGGGAATCAGAGACGGGGAATCAGAGCTGGGGAATCAGAGGCGGGGAATCAGAGTTGGGGAATCAGAGGCGGGGAATCAGATATGGGGAAACAGAGGTGGGGAATCAGAGGCGGGGAAACAGAGGCGGGGAATCAGATATGGGGAATCAGAGTTCGGGAATCAGAGGTTGGGAATCAGAGGCAGGGAATCAGAGGCGGGGAAACAGAGGCGGGGAATCAGATATGGGGAATCAGAGGTGGCGAATCAAAGGCGGTGAATCAGAGATGGGGAATCAGAGGCGGGGAATCAGAGGCAGGGAATCAAACACGTGGAATCAGATATGGGGAATCAGAGGTGGGGAATCAGATGTTGGGAATCAGAGGCAGGGAATCAGAGGCGGGAAATCAGAGGCGGGGAATCAGAGGCAGGGAATCAGATGTGCGGAATCAGAGAAGGGGAATCAAAGGCGGGGAATCAGAGTTGGGGCATCAGAGGTGGGGAATTAGATATGGGGAAACAGAGGCGGGTAATCAGAGGCGGGGATACAGAGGCGGGGAATCAGATATGGGGAATCAGAGGTGGGGAATCAGAGGCAGGGAATCAGATGTGCGGAATCAGAGATGGGGATTCAGAGGCGGGGAATGAGATACGGGGAATCAGAGGCGGGGAATCAGAGGCGGGGAAACAGAGGTGGGGAATCAGATATAGGGAATCAGAGGTGGCGAATCAAAGGCGGTGAATCACAGATGGGGAATCAGAGGCGGGGAATCAGAGGCAGGGAATCAAACACGGGGAATCAGAGGCGGGGAATCAGAGCTGGGGAATCAGAGGCGGGGAATCAGAGTTGGGGAATCAGAGGCGGGGAATCAGATATGGGGAATCAGAGGAGGGGAATCAGAGGCGGGGAAACAGAGGCGGGGAATCAGATATGGGGAATCAGAGGTGGGGAATCAGGGGCAGGGAATCAGTGGCGAGGTATCAGATATGGGGAAATAGAGGTGGGGAATCAGATATGGGGAATCAGAGGCTGGGAATCAGAGGGGGAGAAACAGAGGCGGGGAATAAGATATGGGGAATCAGAGGTGGGGAATCAGGGGCGGGGAATCAGAGGCAGGGAATCAGACACGGGGAATCAGAGGTGGGGAATCAGATATGGGGAATCAGAGGCAGGGAATCAGAGGCAGCGAATCAGACGCGGGGAATCAGAGGCGGGGAATCAGAGCTGGGGAATCAGAGGCGGGGAATCAGAGTCGGGGAATCATATGCAGGGAATCGGATGTGCGGAATCAGAGATGGGGAATCAGAGGTGGGGAATCAGAGGCGTTGAATCAGAGATGGGGAATCAGAGGCGGGGAATCAGAGGCAGGAAATCAGACACGGGGATTCAGAGTCTGGGAATCAGATGGGGGGAATCAAAGGCGGGGAATCAGAGCTGGGGAATCAAAGGCAGGGAATCAGAGTTGGGGATTCAGAGGCGGGGAATCAGATATTGGGAAACAGAGGCGCGGAATCAGAGGCGGGCAAACAGAGGCGGGGAATCAGATATGGGGAATCAGAGGTGGGGAATCAGAGGTGGTGAATCAGAGATGGGGAATTACAGGCGGGGAATCAGAGGCAGGGAATAGAACGCGGGGAATCAGAGGTGGGGAATCAGAGTCGGGGAATCAGAGGCAGGGAATCAGATACGGGGAATCAGAGGTGGGGAATCAGAGATGGGGAATCAGAGGCGGGGAATCAGAGGCAGGGAATCAGATGCGGGGAATCAGAGGCGGGGAATCAGAGCTGGGGAATCAGAGGCGGGGAATCAGAGTCGGGGAATCAGAGGCCGGGAATCAGAGATGGGGATTCAGAGGCGGGGAATCAGAGGCGGGGAAACAGAGGTGGAGAATCAGATATGGGGAATCAGAGGTGGGGAATCAGAGGTTGGGAATCAGAGGCAGGGAAACAGAGGCGGGGAAACAGAGGTTGGGAATCAGAGGCAGGGAATCAGAGGCGGGGAAACAGAGGCGGGGAATCAGATATGGGGAATCAGAGTTGGCGAATCAAAGGTGGTGAATCAGAGATGGGGAATCAGAGGCGGTGAATCAGAGGCAGGGAATCAAACACGGGGAATCAGAGGTGGGGAATCAGACCTGGGGAATCAGAGGCGGGGAATCAGAGTTGGGGAATCAGAGGCGAGGAATCAGAGGCGGGGAAACAGAGGCGGGGAATCAGATATGGGGAATCAGAGGTGGGGAATCAGAGGTTGGGAATCAGAGGCAGGGAATCAGAGGCGGGGAATCAGAGGCGGCGAATCAGATGCATGGAATCAGATGTGCGGAATCAGAGATGGGGAATCAGAGGCAGGGAATCAGAGGCGGGGAATCAGAGGCGTGGAATCAGAGGCCGGTATTCAGAGGCCGGGAATGAGAGGCCGGGAATCAGAGGCCGGGAATCAGAGGCCGGGAATCAGAGGTGGGATATCAGAGGCCGGGAATCAGAGATGGGGAATCAGAGGCGGGGAATCAGCGGTGGTGAATCAGACGCGGGGATTCAGAGGTTGTAAATCAGAGATGGGGAATCAGAGACGGGGAATCAGAGGCGGGGAAACAGAGGTGGGGAGTCAGATATGGGGAATCAGAGGTGAGGAATAAGAGGCGGAGAATCAGAGGCAGGGAATCAGAGGCGGGGAATCAGAGGCCGGGAATCAGAAGCCAGGAATCAGAGGCCGGGAATCAGAGATGGGGATTCAGAGGCGGGGAATGAGATATTGGGAATCAGAGGCGGGGAATCAGAGGCGGGGAAACAGAGGTGGGGAATCAGATTTGGGGAATCAGAGGTGGCGAATCAAAGGCGGTGAATCAGAGATGGGGAATCAGAGGCGGGGAATCAGAGGCAGGGAATCAAACACGGGGAATCAGAGGCGGGGAATCAGAGCTGGGGAATCAGAGGCGGGGAATCAGAGTTGGGGAATCAGAGGCGGGGAATCAGATATGGGGAAACAGAGGTGGGGAATCAGAGGCGGGGAAACAGAGGCGGGGAATCAGATATGGGGAATCAGAGGTGGGGAATCAGAGGTTGGGAATCAGAGGCAGGGAATCAGAGGCAGGGAATCAGAGGCGGGGAATCAGATATGGGGAATCAGATATGGGGAATCAAAGGCGGTGAATCAGAGATGGGGAATCAGAGGCGGGGAATCAGAGGCTGGGAATCAGAGCTGGGGAATCAGAGGCGGGGAATCAGAGTTGGGGAATCAAAGGCGGGGAATCAGATATGGGGAAACAGAGGTGGGGAATCAGAGGCGGGGAAACAGAGG
Source organism: Narcine bancroftii (assembly GCF_036971445.1). Taxonomy (NCBI): domain Eukaryota; kingdom Metazoa; phylum Chordata; class Chondrichthyes; order Torpediniformes; family Narcinidae; genus Narcine; species Narcine bancroftii. Next base: position 60,049,908 of record NC_091474.1, read on the forward strand.
CGGGGAATCAGATATGGGGAATCAGAGGTGGGGAATCAGAGTCCGGGAATCAGAGATGGGGAATCAGAGGCGGGGAATGAGATATGGGGAATCAGAGGCGGGGAATCAGAGGCGGGGAAACAGAGGTGGGGAATCAGATATGGGGAATCTGATATGGGGAATCAAAGGCGGTGAATCAGAGATGGGGAATCAGAGGCGCGGAATCAGAGGCGGGGTATCACAGCTGGGGAATCAGAGGCGGGGAATCAGAGTTGGGGAATCAGAGGTGGGGAATCAGATATGGGGAAACAGAGGTGGGGAATCAGAGGTGGGGAAACAGAGGCGGGGAATCAGATATGGGGAATCAGAGGTGGGGAATCAGAGGTTGGGAATCAGAGGCAGGGAATCAGAGGTGGGGAAACAGAGGCGGGGAATCAGATATGGGGAATCAGAGGTGGCGAATCAAAGGCGGTGAATCAGAGATGGGGAATCAGAGGCGGGGAATCAGAGGCAGGGAATCAAACACGGGTAATCAGAGGTGGGGAATCAGAGCTGGGGAATCAGAGGCAGGGAATCAGACTTGGGGAATCAGAGGCGGGGAATCAGAGGCGGGGAAACAGAGGCGGGGAATCAGATATGGGGAATCAGAGGTCGTGAATCAGAGGTTGGGAATCAGAGGCAGGGAATCAGAGGCGGGGAATCAGAGGCAGGGAATCAAACACGGGGAATCAGAGGCGGGGAATCAGAGCTGGGGAATCAGAGGCGGGGAATCAGAGTTGGGGAATCAGAGGCGGGGATTCAGATATGGGGAATCAGAGGCGGGGAATCAGAGGCGGGGAAACAGATGCGGGGAATCAGATATGGGGAATCAGAGGTGGGGAATCAGGGGCAGGGAATCAGTGGCAGGGAATCAGAGGCGGGGAATCAGAGGCGGGGAGTCAGAGGTAGGGAATCAGACACGGGGAATCAGAGGTGGGGAATCAGAGATGGGGAATCAGAGGCGGGGAATCAGAGGCAGGCAATCGGACGCCGGGAATCAGAGGCGGGGAATCAGAGCTGGGGAATCAGAGGTGGGGAATCAGAGTTGGGGAATCAGAGGCGGGGTATCAGAGTTGGGGAATCAGAGGCGGGGTATCAGATATGGGGAAATAGAGGCGGGGAATCAGATATGGGGAATCAGAGGCTGGGAATCAGAGGGAGAGAAACAGAGGCGGGGAATAAGTTATGGGGAATCAGAGGTGGGGAATCAGGGGTGGGGAATCAGTGGCAGGGAATCAGAGGCGGGGAATCAGAGGCGGGGAATCAGAGTTGGGGAATCAGAGTCGGGGAATCAGATATGGGGAAACAGAGGTGGGGAATCAGAGGCGGGGAAACAGAGGCAGGGAATCAGATATGGGGAATCAGAGGTGGGGAATCAGAGGTTGGGAATCAGAGGCAGGGAATCAGAGGCGGGGAAACAGAGGCGGGGAATCAGATATGGGGAATCAGAGGTGGCAAATCAAAGGCGGTGAATCAGAGATGGGGAATCAGAGGCGGTGAATCAGAGGCAGGGAATCAAACACGGGGAATCAGAGGCGGGGAATCAGACCTGGGGAATGAGAGGCGGGGAATCAGAGTTGGGGAATCAGAGGCGGGGAATCAGAGGTGGGGAAACAGAGGCGGGGAATAAGATATGGGGTATCAGAGGTGGGGAATCAGAGGTTGGGAATCAGAGGCAGGGAATCAGAGGCGGGGAATCAGAGGCGGGGAATCAGAGGCATGGAATCAGATGTGCGGAATCAGAGATGGGGAATCAGAGGCAGGGAATCAGAGGCGGGGAATCAGAGGCGTGGAATCAGAGGCCGGGAATCAGAGGCCGGGAATGAGAGGCCGGGAATCAGAGGCCGGGTATCAGAGGCCGGGAATCAGAGGTGGGGAATCAGAGGCCGGGAATCAGAGATGGGAAATCAGAGGCGGGGAATCAGTGGTGGTGAATCAGACGCGGGATTCAGAGGTTGTAAATCAGAGATGGGGAATCAGAGGCGGAAAAATCAGAAGCGGGGAAACAGAGGTGGGGAGTCAGATATGGGGAATCAGAGGTGGGGAATAAGAGGCGGCGAATCAGAGGCAGGGAATCAGAGGCGGGGAATAAGAGGCCGGGAATCAGAAGCCAGGAATCAGAGGCCGGGAATCAGAGGTGGGGAATCAGAGGCCGGGAATCAGAGCTGGGGAATCAGAGGCGTTTAATCATAGTTGGGAATTAGAGGCGGGGAATCAGAAATGGGGAAACAGAGGCGGGGAATCAGAGGCGGGGAAACAGAGGCGGGGAATCAGATATGGGGAATCAGATGCGGGGAATCATAGGTGGGGAATCAGAGCTGGGGAATCAGAGTCGGGGAATCAGAGTTGGGGCATCAGAGGTGGGGAATTAGATATGGGGAAACAGAGGCGGGGAATCAGAGGCGGGGAAACAGAGGCGGGGAATCAGATATGGGGAATCAGAGGTGGGTAATCAGAGGCAGGGAATCAGATGTGCGGAATCAGAGATGGGGAATCAGAGGCAGGGAATCAGAATCCGAAGCGGGGTATCAGAGGCCGAGAATCAGAGGCCGGGAATCAGATGCCGGGAATAAGAGGCCGGGAATCAGAGGTGGGGTATCAGAGTCCGGGAATCAGAGATGGGGATTCAGAGGCGGGGAATGAGATATGGGGAATCAGAGGAGGGGAATCAGAGGCGGGGAAACAGAGGTGGGGAATCAGATATGGGGAATCAGAGATGGGGAATCAAAGGCGGTGAATCAGAGATGGGGAATCAGAGGCGGGGAATCAGAGACGGGGAATCAGAGCTGGGGAATCAGAGGCGGGGAATCAGAGTTGGGGAATCAGAGGCGGGGAATCAGATATGGGGAAACAGAGGTGGGGAATCAGAGGCGGGGAAACAGAGGCGGGGAATCAGATATGGGGAATCAGAGTTCGGGAATCAGAGGTTGGGAATCAGAGGCAGGGAATCAGAGGCGGGGATACAGAGGCGGGGAATCAGATATGGGGAATCAGAGGTGGGGAATCAGAGGCAGGGAATCAGATGTGCGGAATCAGAGATGGGGATTCAGAGGCGGGGAATGAGATATGGGGAATCAGAGGCGGGGAATCAGAGGCGGGGAAACAGAGGTGGGGAATCAGATATAGGGAATCAGAGGTGGCTAATCAGAGGCGGGGATACAGAGGCGGGGAATCAGATATGGGGAATCAGAGGTGGGTAATCAGAGGCAGGGAATCAGATGTGCGGAATCAGAGATGGGGAATCAGAGGCAGGGAATCAGAATCCGAAGCGGGGTATCAGAGGCCGAGAATCAGAGGCCGGGAATCAGATGCCGGGAATAAGAGGCCGGGAATCAGAGGTGGGGTATCAGAGTCCGGGAATCAGAGATGGGGATTCAGAGGCGGGGAATGAGATATGGGGAATCAGAGGAGGGGAATCAGAGGCGGGGAAACAGAGGTGGGGAATCAGATATGGGGAATCAGAGATGGGGAATCAAAGGCGGTGAATCAGAGATGGGGAATCAGAGGCGGGGAATCATAGGTGGGGAATCAGAGCTGGGGAATCAGAGTCGGGGAATCAGAGTTGGGGCATCAGAGGTGGGGAATTAGATATGGGGAAACAGAGGCGGGGAATCAGAGGCGGGGAAACAGAGGCGGGGAATCAGATATGGGGAATCAGAGGTGGGTAATCAGAGGCAGGGAATCAGATGTGCGGAATCAGAGATGGGGAATCAGAGGCAGGGAATCAGAATCCGAAGCGGGGTATCAGAGGCCGAGAATCAGAGGCCGGGAATCAGATGCCGGGAATAAGAGGCCGGGAATCAGAGGTGGGGTATCAGAGTCCGGGAATCAGAGATGGGGATTCAGAGGCGGGGAATGAGATATGGGGAATCAGAGGAGGGGAATCAGAGGCGGGGAAACAGAGGTGGGGAATCAGATATGGGGAATCAGAGATGGGGAATCAAAGGCGGTGAATCAGAGATGGGGAATCAGAGGCGGGGAATCAGAGACGGGGAATCAGAGCTGGGGAATCAGAGGCGGGGAATCAGAGTTGGGGAATCAGAGGCGGGGAATCAGATATGGGGAAACAGAGGTGGGGAATCAGAGGCGGGGAAACAGAGGCGGGGAATCAGATATGGGGAATCAGAGTTCGGGAATCAGAGGTTGGGAATCAGAGGCAGGGAATCAGAGGCGGGGATACAGAGGCGGGGAATCAGATATGGGGAATCAGAGGTGGGGAATCAGAGGCAGGGAATCAGATGTGCGGAATCAGAGATGGGGATTCAGAGGCGGGGAATGAGATATGGGGAATCAGAGGCGGGGAATCAGAGGCGGGGAAACAGAGGTGGGGAATCAGATATAGGGAATCAGAGGTGGCTAATCAGAGGCGGGGATACAGAGGCGGGGAATCAGATATGGGGAATCAGAGGTGGGTAATCAGAGGCAGGGAATCAGATGTGCGGAATCAGAGATGGGGAATCAGAGGCAGGGAATCAGAATCCGAAGCGGGGTATCAGAGGCCGAGAATCAGAGGCCGGGAATCAGATGCCGGGAATAAGAGGCCGGGAATCAGAGGTGGGGTATCAGAGTCCGGGAATCAGAGATGGGGATTCAGAGGCGGGGAATGAGATATGGGGAATCAGAGGAGGGGAATCAGAGGCGGGGAAACAGAGGTGGGGAATCAGATATGGGGAATCAGAGATGGGGAATCAAAGGCGGTGAATCAGAGATGGGGAATCAGAGGCGGGGAATCAGAGACGGGGAATCAGAGCTGGGGAATCAGAGGCGGGGAATCAGAGTTGGGGAATCAGAGGCGGGGAATCAGATATGGGGAAACAGAGGTGGGGAATCAGAGGCGGGGAAACAGAGGCGGGGAATCAGATATGGGGAATCAGAGTTCGGGAATCAGAGGTTGGGAATCAGAGGCAGGGAATCAGAGGCGGGGAAACAGAGGCGGGGAATCAGATATGGGGAATCAGAGGTGGCGAATCAAAGGCGGTGAATCAGAGATGGGGAATCAGAGGCGGGGAATCAGAGGCAGGGAATCAAACACGGGGAATCAGATATGGGGAATCAGAGGTGGGGAATCAGAGGTTGGGAATCAGAGGCAGGGAATCAGAGGCGGGAAATCAGAGGCGGGGAATCAGAGGCAGGGAATCAGATGTGCGGAATCAGAGAAGGGGAATCAAAGGCGGGGAATCAGAGTTGGGGCATCAGAGGTGGGGAATTAGATATGGGGAAACAGAGGCGGGTAATCAGAGGCGGGGATACAGAGGCGGGGAATCAGATATGGGGAATCAGAGGTGGGGAATCAGAGGCAGGGAATCAGATGTGCGGAATCAGAGATGGGGATTCAGAGGCGGGGAATGAGATATGGGGAATCAGAGGCGGGGAATCAGAGGCGGGGAAACAGAGGTGGGGAATCAGATATAGGGAATCAGAGGTGGCGAATCAAAGGCGGTGAATCACAGATGGGGAATCAGAGGCGGGGAATCAGAGGCAGGGAATCAAACACGGGGAATCAGAGGCGGGGAATCAGAGCTGGGGAATCAGAGGCGGGGAATCAGAGTTGGGGAATCAGAGGCGGGGAATCAGATATGGGGAATCAGAGGAGGGGAATCAGAGGCGGGGAAACAGAGGCGGGGAATCAGATATGGGGAATCAGAGGTGGGGAATCAGGGGCAGGGAATCAGTGGCGAGGTATCAGATATGGGGAAATAGAGGTGGGGAATCAGATATGGGGAATCAGAGGCTGGGAATCAGAGGGGGAGAAACAGAGGCGGGGAATAAGATATGGGGAATCAGAGGTGGGGAATCAGGGGCGGGGAATCAGAGGCAGGGAATCAGACACGGGGAATCAGAGGTGGGGAATCAGAGATGGGGAATCAGAGGCAGGGAATCAGAGGCAGGGAATCAGACGCGGGGAATCAGAGGCAGGGAATCAGAGCTGGGGAATCAGAGGCGGGGAATCAGAGTCGGGGAATCATATGCAGGGAATCGGATGTGCGGAATCAGAGATGGGGAATCAGAGGTGGGGAATCAGAGGCGTTGAATCAGAGATGGGGAATCAGAGGCGGGGAATCAGAGGCAGGAAATCAGACACGGGGATTCAGAGTCTGGGAATCAGATGGGGGGAATCAAAGGCGGGGAATCAGAGCTGGGGAATCAAAGGCAGGGAATCAGAGTTGGGGATTCAGAGGCGGGGAATCAGATATTGGGAAACAGAGGCGCGGAATCAGAGGCGGGCAAACAGAGGCGGGGAATCAGATATGGGGAATCAGAGGTGGGGAATCAGAGGTGGTGAATCAGAGATGGGGAATTACAGGCGGGGAATCAGAGGCAGGGAATAGAACGCGGGGAATCAGAGGTGGGGAATCAGAGTCGGGGAATCAGAGGCAGGGAATCAGATACGGGGAATCAGAGGTGGGGAATCAGAGATGGGGAATCAGAGGCGGGGAATCAGAGGCAGGGAATCAGATGCGGGGAATCAGAGGCGGGGAATCAGAGCTGGGGAATCAGAGGCGGGGAATCAGAGTCGGGGAATCAGAGGCCGGGAATCAGAGATGGGGATTCAGAGGCGGGGAATCAGAGGCGGGGAAACAGAGGTGGGGAATCAGATATGGGGAATCAGAGGTGGGGAATCAGAGGTTGGGAATCAGAGGCAGGGAAACAGAGGCGGGGAAACAGAGGTTGGGAATCAGAGGCAGGGAATCAGAGGCGGGGAAACAGAGGCGGGGAATCAGATATGGGGAATCAGAGTTGGCGAATCAAAGGTGGTGAATCAGAGATGGGGAATCAGAGGCGGTGAATCAGAGGCAGGGAATCAAACACGGGGAATCAGAGGTGGGGAATCAGACCTGGGGAATCAGAGGCGGGGAATCAGAGTTGGGGAATCAGAGGCGAGGAATAAGAGGCGGGGAAACAGAGGCGGGGAATCAGATATGGGGAATCAGAGGTGGGGAATCAGAGGTTGGGAATCAGAGGCAGGGAATCAGAGGCGGCGAATCAGAGGCGGCGAATCAGATGCATGGAATCAGATGTGCGGAATCAGAGATGGGGAATCAGAGGCAGGGAATCAGAGGCGGGGAATCAGAGGCGTGGAATCAGAGGCCGGTATTCAGAGGCCGGGAATGAGAGGCCGGGAATCAGAGGCCGGGAATCAGAGGCCGGGAATCAGAGGTGGGATATCAGAGGCCGGGAATCAGAGATGGGGAATCAGAGGCGGGGAATCAGCGGTGGTGAATCAGACGCGGGGATTCAGAGGTTGTTAATCAGAGATGGGGAATCAGAGATGGGGAATCAGAGGCGGGGAAACAGAGGTGGGGAGTCAGATATGGGGAATCAGAGGTGAGGAATAAGAGGCGGAGAATCAGAGGCAGGGAATCAGAGGCGGGGAATCAGAGGCCGGGAATCAGAAGCCAGGAATCAGAGGCTGGGAATCAGAGATGGGGATTCAGAGGCGGGGAATGAGATATTGGGAATCAGAGGCGGGGAATCAGAGGCGGGGAAACAGAGGTGGGGAATCAGATTTGGGGAATCAGAGGTGGCGAATCAAAGGCGGTGAATCAGAGATGGGGAATCAGAGGCGGGGAATCAGAGGCAGGGAATCAAACACGGGGAATCAGAGGCGGGGAATCAGAGCTGGGGAATCAGAGGCGGGGAATCAGAGTTGGGGAATCAGAGGCGGGGAATCAGATATGGGGAAACAGAGGTGGGGAATCAGAGGCGGGGAAACAGAGGCGGGGAATCAGATATGGGGAATCAGAGGTGGGGAATCAGAGGTTGGGAATCAGAGGCAGGGAATCAGAGGCAGGGAATCAGAGGCGGGGAATCAGATATGGGGAATCAGAGGTGGTGAATCAAAGGCGGTGTATCAGAGATGGGGAATCAGAGGTGGGGAATCAGAGTCAGGGAATCAAACACGGGGAATCAGAGGTGGGGAATCAGAGCTGGGGAATCAGAGGCGGGGAATCAGAGTTGGGGAATCAGAGGCGGGGAATCAGAGGCAGGGAATCAGAGGCGGAGAATCAGAGGTTGGGAATCAGAGGCAGGGAATCAGAGGCAGGGAATCAGAGGCAGGGAATCAGAGGCGGGGAATGAGATATGGGGAATCAGAGGCAGGGAATCAGAGGCGGGGAAACAGAGGTGGGGAATCAGATATGGGGAATCTGATATGGGGAATCAAAGGCGGTGAATCAGAGATGGGGAATCAGAGGCGGGGAATCAGAGGCGGGGTATCAGAGCTGGGGAATCAGAGGCGGGGAATCAGAGTTGGGGAATCAGAGGTGGGGAATCAGATATGGGGAAACAGAGGTGGGGAATCAGAGGTGGGGAAACAGAGGCGGGGAATCAGATATGGGGAATCAGAGGTGGGGAATCAGAGGTTGGGAATCAGAGGCAGGGAATCAGAGGCGGGGAAACAGAGGCGGGGAATCAGATATGGGGAATCAGAGGTGGCGAATCAAAGGCGGTGAATCAGAGATGGGGAATCAGAGGCGGGGAATCAGAGGCAGGGAATCAAACACGGGGAATCAGAGGTGGGGAATCAGAGCTGGGGAATCAGAGGCAGGGAATCAGACTTGGGGAATCAGAGGCGGGGAATCAGAGGCGGGGAAACAGAGGCGGGGAATCAGATATGGGGAATCAGAGGTCGTGAATCAGAGGTTGGGAATCAGAGGCAGGGAATCAGAGGCGGGGAATCAGAGGCGGGGAATCAGAGGCAGGGAATCAGATGTGCGGAATCAGAGATGGGGAATCAAAGGCGGGGAATCAGAGTTGGGGCATCAGAGGTGGGGAATTAGATATGGGGAAACAGAGGCGGGGAATCAGATATGGGGAATCAGAGGTGGGGAATCAGAGGTTGGGAATCAGAGGCAGGGAATCAGAGGCGGCGAATCAGAGGCGGCGAATCAGATGCATGGAATCAGATGTGCGGAATCAGAGATGGGGAATCAGAGGCAGGGAATCAGAGGCGGGGAATCAGAGGCGTGGAATCAGAGGCCGGTATTCAGAGGCCGGGAATGAGAGGCCGGGAATCAGAGGCCGGGAATCAGAGGCCGGGAATCAGAGGTGGGATATCAGAGGCCGGGAATCAGAGATGGGGAATCAGAGGCGGGGAATCAGCGGTGGTGAATCAGACGCGGGGATTCAGAGGTTGTTAATCAGAGATGGGGAATCAGAGATGGGGAATCAGAGGCGGGGAAACAGAGGTGGGGAGTCAGATATGGGGAATCAGAGGTGAGGAATAAGAGGCGGAGAATCAGAGGCAGGGAATCAGAGGCGGGGAATCAGAGGCCGGGAATCAGAAGCCAGGAATCAGAGGCTGGGAATCAGAGATGGGGATTCAGAGGCGGGGAATGAGATATTGGGAATCAGAGGCGGGGAATCAGAGGCGGGGAAACAGAGGTGGGGAATCAGATTTGGGGAATCAGAGGTGGCGAATCAAAGGCGGTGAATCAGAGATGGGGAATCAGAGGCGGGGAATCAGAGGCAGGGAATCAAACACGGGGAATCAGAGGCGGGGAATCAGAGCTGGGGAATCAGAGGCGGGGAATCAGAGTTGGGGAATCAGAGGCGGGGAATCAGATATGGGGAAACAGAGGTGGGGAATCAGAGGCGGGGAAACAGAGGCGGGGAATCAGATATGGGGAATCAGAGGTGGGGAATCAGAGGTTGGGAATCAGAGGCAGGGAATCAGAGGCAGGGAATCAGAGGCGGGGAATCAGATATGGGGAATCAGAGGTGGTGAATCAAAGGCGGTGTATCAGAGATGGGGAATCAGAGGTGGGGAATCAGAGTCAGGGAATCAAACACGGGGAATCAGAGGTGGGGAATCAGAGCTGGGGAATCAGAGGCGGGGAATCAGAGTTGGGGAATCAGAGGCGGGGAATCAGAGGCAGGGAATCAGAGGCGGAGAATCAGAGGTTGGGAATCAGAGGCAGGGAATCAGAGGCAGGGAATCAGAGGCAGGGAATCAGAGGCGGGGAATGAGATATGGGGAATCAGAGGCAGGGAATCAGAGGCGGGGAAACAGAGGTGGGGAATCAGATATGGGGAATCTGATATGGGGAATCAAAGGCGGTGAATCAGAGATGGGGAATCAGAGGCGGGGAATCAGAGGCGGGGTATCAGAGCTGGGGAATCAGAGGCGGGGAATCAGAGTTGGGGAATCAGAGGTGGGGAATCAGATATGGGGAAACAGAGGTGGGGAATCAGAGGTGGGGAAACAGAGGCGGGGAATCAGATATGGGGAATCAGAGGTGGGGAATCAGAGGTTGGGAATCAGAGGCAGGGAATCAGAGGCGGGGAAACAGAGGCGGGGAATCAGATATGGGGAATCAGAGGTGGCGAATCAAAGGCGGTGAATCAGAGATGGGGAATCAGAGGCGGGGAATCAGAGGCAGGGAATCAAACACGGGGAATCAGAGGTGGGGAATCAGAGCTGGGGAATCAGAGGCAGGGAATCAGACTTGGGGAATCAGAGGCGGGGAATCAGAGGCGGGGAAACAGAGGCGGGGAATCAGATATGGGGAATCAGAGGTCGTGAATCAGAGGTTGGGAATCAGAGGCAGGGAATCAGAGGCGGGGAATCAGAGGCGGGGAATCAGAGGCAGGGAATCAGATGTGCGGAATCAGAGATGGGGAATCAAAGGCGGGGAATCAGAGTTGGGGCATCAGAGGTGGGGAATTAGATATGGGGAAACAGAGGCGGGGAATCAGAGGCGGGGAAACAGAGGCGGGGAATCAGATATGGGGAATCAGAGGTGGGGAATCAGAGGCAGGGAATCAGATGTGCGGAATCAGAGATGGGGAATCAGAGGCAGGGAATCAGAATCAGAAGCGGGGAATCAGAGGCCGGGAATCAGAGGCCGGGAATCAGATGCCGGGAATAAGAGGCCGGGAATCAGAGGTGGGGAATCAGAGTCCGGGAATCAGAGATGGGGATTCAGAGGCGGGGAATGAGATATGGGGAATCAGAGGCATGGAATCAGTGGCGGGGAAACAGAGGTGGGGAATCAGATATAGGGAATCAGAGGTGGCGAATCAAAGGCGGTGAATCAGAGATAGGGAATCAGAGGCGGGGAATCAGAGGCAGGGAATCAAACACGGGGAATCAGAGGCGGGGAATCAGAGCTGGGGAATCAGAGGCGGGGAATCAGAGTTGGGGAATCAGAGGCGGGGATTCAGATATGGGGAATCAGAGGCGGGGAATCAGAGGCGGGGAAACAGATGCGGGGAATCAGATATGGGGAATCAGAGGTGGGGAATCAGGGGCAGGGAATCAGTGGCAGGGAATCAGAGGCGGGGAATCAGAGGCGGGGAGTCAGAGGTAGGGAATCAGACACGGGGAATCACAGGTGGGGAATCAGAGATGGGGAATCAGAGGCGGGGAATCAGAGGCAGGCAATCGGACGCCGGGAATCAGAGGCGGGGAATCAGAGCTGGGGAATCAGAGGTGGGGAATCAGAGTTGGGGAATCAGAGGCGGGGTATCAGAGTTGGGGAATCAGAGGCGGGGTATCAGATATGGGGAAATAGAGGCGGGGAATCAGATATGGGGAATCAGAGGCTGGGAATCAGAGGGAGAGAAACAGAGGCGGGGAATAAGTTATGGGGAATCAGAGGTGGGGAATCAGGGGTGGGGAATCAGTGGCAGGGAATCAGAGGCGGGGAATCAGAGGCGGGGAATCAGAGGCGGGGAAACAGAGGTGGGGAATCAGATATGGGGAATCAGAGGAGGCGAATCAAAGGCGGTAAATCAGAGATGGGGAATCAGAGGCGGGGAATCAGAGCTGGGGAATCAGAGGCGGGGAATCAGAGTTGGGGAATCAGAGTCGGGGAATCAGATATGGGGAAACAGAGGTGGGGAATCAGAGGCGGGGAAACAGAGGCAGGGAATCAGATATGGGGAATCAGAGGTGGGGAATCAGAGGTTGGGAATCAGAGGCAGGGAATCAGAGGCGGGGAAACAGAGGCGGGGAATCAGATATGGGGAATCAGAGGTGGCAAATCAAAGGCGGTGAATCAGAGATGGGGAATCAGAGGCGGTGAATCAGAGGCAGGGAATCAAACACGGGGAATCAGAGGCGGGGAATCAGACCTGGGGAATGAGAGGCGGGGAATCAGAGTTGGGGAATCAGAGGCGGGGAATCAGAGGTGGGGAAACAGAGGCGGGGAATCAGATATGGGGTATCAGAGGTGGGGAATCAGAGGTTGGGAATCAGAGGCAGCGAATCAGAGGCGGGGAATCAGAGGCGGGGAATCAGAGGCATGGAATCAGATGTGCGGAATCAGAGATGGGGAATCAGAGGCAGGGAATCAGAGGCGGGGAATCAGAGGCGTGGAATCAGAGGCCGGGAATCAGAGGCCGGGAATGAGAGGCCGGGAATCAGAGGCCGGGAATCAGAGGCCGGGAATCAGAGGTGGGGAATCAGAGGCCGGGAATCAGAGATGGGAAATCAGAGGCGGGGAATCAGTGGTGGTGAATCAGACGCGGGATTCAGAGGTTGTAAATCAGAGATGGGGAATCAGAGGCGGAAAAATCAGAAGCGGGGAAACAGAGGTGGGGAGTCAGATATGGGGAATCAGAGGTGGGGAATAAGAGGCGGCGAATCAGAGGCAGGGAATCAGAGGCGGGGAATCAGAGGCCGGGAATCAGAAGCCAGGAATCAGAGGCCGGGAATCAGAGGTGGGGAATCAGAGGCCGGGAATCAGAGCTGGGGAATCAGAGGCGTTTAATCGTAGTTGGGAATTAGAGGCGGGGAATCAGAAATGGGGAAACAGAGGCGGGGAATCAGAGGCGGGGAAACAGAGGCGGGGAATCAGATATGGGGAATCAGATGCGGGGAATCATAGGTGGGGAATCAGAGCTGGGGAATCAGAGTCGGGGAATCAGAGTTGGGGCATCAGAGGTGGGGAATTAGATATGGGGAAACAGAGGCGGGGAATCAGAGGCGGGGAAACAGAGGCGGGGAATCAGATATGGGGAATCAGAGGTGGGTAATCAGAGGCAGGGAATCAGATGTGCGGAATCAGAGATGGGGAATCAGAGGCAGGGAATCAGAATCCGAAGCGGGGTATCAGAGGCCGAGAATCAGAGGCCGGGAATCAGATGCCGGGAATAAGAGGCCGGGAATCAGAGGTGGGGTATCAGAGTCCGGGAATCAGAGATGGGGATTCAGAGGCGGGGAATGAGATATGGTGAATCAGAGGAGGGGAATCAGAGGCGGGGAAACAGAGGTGGGGAATCAGATATGGGGAATCAGAGATGGGGAATCAAAGGCGGTGAATCAGAGATGGGGAATCAGAGGCGGGGAATCAGAGATGGGGAATCAGAGCTGGGGAATCAGAGGCGGGGAATCAGAGTTGGGGAATCAGAGGCGGGGAATCAGATATGGGGAAACAGAGGTGGGGAATCAGAGGCGGGGAAACAGAGGCGGGGAATCAGATATGGGGAATCAGAGTTCGGGAATCAGAGGTTGGGAATCAGAGGCAGGGAATCAGAGGCGGGGAAACAGAGGCGGGGAATCAGATATGGGGAATCAGAGGTGGCGAATCAAAGGCGGTGAATCAGAGATGGGGAATCAGAGGCGGGGAATCAGAGGCAGGGAATCAAACACGGGGAATCAGATATGGGGAATCAGAGGTGGGGAATCAGAGGCGGGGAAACAGAGGCGGTGAATCAGATAAGGGGAATCAGAGGTGGCGAATCAGAGGTAGAGAATCAGAGATGGGGAAGCAGAGGTGGGGAATCAGATGTGATGAATTAGAGATGGGGAATCAGAGGCGGGGTATCAGAGGCGGCCAATCAGAGGCGGGGAAACAGAGGCGGGGAATCAGATATGGGGAATCAGAGGTGGGGAATCAGAGGTTGGGAATCAGAGGCAGGGAATCAGAGGCGGCGAATCAGAGGCGGCGAATCAGATGCATGGAATCAGATGTGCGGAATCAGAGATGGGGAATCAGAGGCAGGGAATCAGAGGCGGGGAATCAGAGGCGTGGAATCAGAGGCCGGTATTCAGAGGCCGGGAATGAGAGGCCGGGAATCAGAGGCCGGGAATCAGAGGCCGGGAATCAGAGGTGGGATATCAGAGGCCGGGAATCAGAGATGGGGAATCAGAGGCGGGGAATCAGCGGTGGTGAATCAGACGCGGGGATTCAGAGGTTGTTAATCAGAGATGGGGAATCAGAGATGGGGAATCAGAGGCGGGGAAACAGAGGTGGGGAGTCAGATATGGGGAATCAGAGGTGAGGAATAAGAGGCGGAGAATCAGAGGCAGGGAATCAGAGGCGGGGAATCAGAGGCCGGGAATCAGAAGCCAGGAATCAGAGGCTGGGAATCAGAGATGGGGATTCAGAGGCGGGGAATGAGATATTGGGAATCAGAGGCGGGGAATCAGAGGCGGGGAAACAGAGGTGGGGAATCAGATTTGGGGAATCAGAGGTGGCGAATCAAAGGCGGTGAATCAGAGATGGGGAATCAGAGGCGGGGAATCAGAGGCAGGGAATCAAACACGGGGAATCAGAGGCGGGGAATCAGAGCTGGGGAATCAGAGGCGGGGAATCAGAGTTGGGGAATCAGAGGCGGGGAATCAGATATGGGGAAACAGAGGTGGGGAATCAGAGGCGGGGAAACAGAGGCGGGGAATCAGATATGGGGAATCAGAGGTGGGGAATCAGAGGTTGGGAATCAGAGGCAGGGAATCAGAGGCAGGGAATCAGAGGCGGGGAATCAGATATGGGGAATCAGAGGTGGTGAATCAAAGGCGGTGTATCAGAGATGGGGAATCAGAGGTGGGGAATCAGAGTCAGGGAATCAAACACGGGGAATCAGAGGTGGGGAATCAGAGCTGGGGAATCAGAGGCGGGGAATCAGAGTTGGGGAATCAGAGGCGGGGAATCAGAGGCAGGGAATCAGAGGCGGAGAATCAGAGGTTGGGAATCAGAGGCAGGGAATCAGAGGCAGGGAATCAGAGGCAGGGAATCAGAGGCGGGGAATGAGATATGGGGAATCAGAGGCAGGGAATCAGAGGCGGGGAAACAGAGGTGGGGAATCAGATATGGGGAATCTGATATGGGGAATCAAAGGCGGTGAATCAGAGATGGGGAATCAGAGGCGGGGAATCAGAGGCGGGGTATCAGAGCTGGGGAATCAGAGGCGGGGAATCAGAGTTGGGGAATCAGAGGTGGGGAATCAGATATGGGGAAACAGAGGTGGGGAATCAGAGGTGGGGAAACAGAGGCGGGGAATCAGATATGGGGAATCAGAGGTGGGGAATCAGAGGTTGGGAATCAGAGGCAGGGAATCAGAGGCGGGGAAACAGAGGCGGGGAATCAGATATGGGGAATCAGAGGTGGCGAATCAAAGGCGGTGAATCAGAGATGGGGAATCAGAGGCGGGGAATCAGAGGCAGGGAATCAAACACGGGGAATCAGAGGTGGGGAATCAGAGCTGGGGAATCAGAGGCAGGGAATCAGACTTGGGGAATCAGAGGCGGGGAATCAGAGGCGGGGAAACAGAGGCGGGGAATCAGATATGGGGAATCAGAGGTCGTGAATCAGAGGTTGGGAATCAGAGGCAGGGAATCAGAGGCGGGGAATCAGAGGCGGGGAATCAGAGGCAGGGAATCAGATGTGCGGAATCAGAGATGGGGAATCAAAGGCGGGGAATCAGAGTTGGGGCATCAGAGGTGGGGAATTAGATATGGGGAAACAGAGGCGGGGAATCAGATATGGGGAATCAGAGGTGGGGAATCAGAGGTTGGGAATCAGAGGCAGGGAATCAGAGGCGGCGAATCAGAGGCGGCGAATCAGATGCATGGAATCAGATGTGCGGAATCAGAGATGGGGAATCAGAGGCAGGGAATCAGAGGCGGGGAATCAGAGGCGTGGAATCAGAGGCCGGTATTCAGAGGCCGGGAATGAGAGGCCGGGAATCAGAGGCCGGGAATCAGAGGCCGGGAATCAGAGGTGGGATATCAGAGGCCGGGAATCAGAGATGGGGAATCAGAGGCGGGGAATCAGCGGTGGTGAATCAGACGCGGGGATTCAGAGGTTGTTAATCAGAGATGGGGAATCAGAGATGGGGAATCAGAGGCGGGGAAACAGAGGTGGGGAGTCAGATATGGGGAATCAGAGGTGAGGAATAAGAGGCGGAGAATCAGAGGCAGGGAATCAGAGGCGGGGAATCAGAGGCCGGGAATCAGAAGCCAGGAATCAGAGGCTGGGAATCAGAGATGGGGATTCAGAGGCGGGGAATGAGATATTGGGAATCAGAGGCGGGGAATCAGAGGCGGGGAAACAGAGGTGGGGAATCAGATTTGGGGAATCAGAGGTGGCGAATCAAAGGCGGTGAATCAGAGATGGGGAATCAGAGGCGGGGAATCAGAGGCAGGGAATCAAACACGGGGAATCAGAGGCGGGGAATCAGAGCTGGGGAATCAGAGGCGGGGAATCAGAGTTGGGGAATCAGAGGCGGGGAATCAGATATGGGGAAACAGAGGTGGGGAATCAGAGGCGGGGAAACAGAGGCGGGGAATCAGATATGGGGAATCAGAGGTGGGGAATCAGAGGTTGGGAATCAGAGGCAGGGAATCAGAGGCAGGGAATCAGAGGCGGGGAATCAGATATGGGGAATCAGAGGTGGTGAATCAAAGGCGGTGTATCAGAGATGGGGAATCAGAGGTGGGGAATCAGAGTCAGGGAATCAAACACGGGGAATCAGAGGTGGGGAATCAGAGCTGGGGAATCAGAGGCGGGGAATCAGAGTTGGGGAATCAGAGGCGGGGAATCAGAGGCAGGGAATCAGAGGCGGAGAATCAGAGGTTGGGAATCAGAGGCAGGGAATCAGAGGCAGGGAATCAGAGGCAGGGAATCAGAGGCGGGGAATGAGATATGGGGAATCAGAGGCAGGGAATCAGAGGCGGGGAAACAGAGGTGGGGAATCAGATATGGGGAATCTGATATGGGGAATCAAAGGCGGTGAATCAGAGATGGGGAATCAGAGGCGGGGAATCAGAGGCGGGGTATCAGAGCTGGGGAATCAGAGGCGGGGAATCAGAGTTGGGGAATCAGAGGTGGGGAATCAGATATGGGGAAACAGAGGTGGGGAATCAGAGGTGGGGAAACAGAGGCGGGGAATCAGATATGGGGAATCAGAGGTGGGGAATCAGAGGTTGGGAATCAGAGGCAGGGAATCAGAGGCGGGGAAACAGAGGCGGGGAATCAGATATGGGGAATCAGAGGTGGCGAATCAAAGGCGGTGAATCAGAGATGGGGAATCAGAGGCGGGGAATCAGAGGCAGGGAATCAAACACGGGGAATCAGAGGTGGGGAATCAGAGCTGGGGAATCAGAGGCAGGGAATCAGACTTGGGGAATCAGAGGCGGGGAATCAGAGGCGGGGAAACAGAGGCGGGGAATCAGATATGGGGAATCAGAGGTCGTGAATCAGAGGTTGGGAATCAGAGGCAGGGAATCAGAGGCGGGGAATCAGAGGCGGGGAATCAGAGGCAGGGAATCAGATGTGCGGAATCAGAGATGGGGAATCAAAGGCGGGGAATCAGAGTTGGGGCATCAGAGGTGGGGAATTAGATATGGGGAAACAGAGGCGGGGAATCAGAGGCGGGGAAACAGAGGCGGGGAATCAGATATGGGGAATCAGAGGTGGGGAATCAGAGGCAGGGAATCAGATGTGCGGAATCAGAGATGGGGAATCAGAGGCAGGGAATCAGAATCAGAAGCGGGGAATCAGAGGCCGGGAATCAGAGGCCGGGAATCAGATGCCGGGAATAAGAGGCCGGGAATCAGAGGTGGGGAATCAGAGTCCGGGAATCAGAGATGGGGATTCAGAGGCGGGGAATGAGATATGGGGAATCAGAGGCATGGAATCAGTGGCGGGGAAACAGAGGTGGGGAATCAGATATAGGGAATCAGAGGTGGCGAATCAAAGGCGGTGAATCAGAGATAGGGAATCAGAGGCGGGGAATCAGAGGCAGGGAATCAAACACGGGGAATCAGAGGCGGGGAATCAGAGCTGGGGAATCAGAGGCGGGGAATCAGAGTTGGGGAATCAGAGGCGGGGATTCAGATATGGGGAATCAGAGGCGGGGAATCAGAGGCGGGGAAACAGATGCGGGGAATCAGATATGGGGAATCAGAGGTGGGGAATCAGGGGCAGGGAATCAGTGGCAGGGAATCAGAGGCGGGGAATCAGAGGCGGGGAGTCAGAGGTAGGGAATCAGACACGGGGAATCACAGGTGGGGAATCAGAGATGGGGAATCAGAGGCGGGGAATCAGAGGCAGGCAATCGGACGCCGGGAATCAGAGGCGGGGAATCAGAGCTGGGGAATCAGAGGTGGGGAATCAGAGTTGGGGAATCAGAGGCGGGGTATCAGAGTTGGGGAATCAGAGGCGGGGTATCAGATATGGGGAAATAGAGGCGGGGAATCAGATATGGGGAATCAGAGGCTGGGAATCAGAGGGAGAGAAACAGAGGCGGGGAATAAGTTATGGGGAATCAGAGGTGGGGAATCAGGGGTGGGGAATCAGTGGCAGGGAATCAGAGGCGGGGAATCAGAGGCGGGGAATCAGAGGCGGGGAAACAGAGGTGGGGAATCAGATATGGGGAATCAGAGGAGGCGAATCAAAGGCGGTAAATCAGAGATGGGGAATCAGAGGCGGGGAATCAGAGCTGGGGAATCAGAGGCGGGGAATCAGAGTTGGGGAATCAGAGTCGGGGAATCAGATATGGGGAAACAGAGGTGGGGAATCAGAGGCGGGGAAACAGAGGCAGGGAATCAGATATGGGGAATCAGAGGTGGGGAATCAGAGGTTGGGAATCAGAGGCAGGGAATCAGAGGCGGGGAAACAGAGGCGGGGAATCAGATATGGGGAATCAGAGGTGGCAAATCAAAGGCGGTGAATCAGAGATGGGGAATCAGAGGCGGTGAATCAGAGGCAGGGAATCAAACACGGGGAATCAGAGGCGGGGAATCAGACCTGGGGAATGAGAGGCGGGGAATCAGAGTTGGGGAATCAGAGGCGGGGAATCAGAGGTGGGGAAACAGAGGCGGGGAATCAGATATGGGGTATCAGAGGTGGGGAATCAGAGGTTGGGAATCAGAGGCAGCGAATCAGAGGCGGGGAATCAGAGGCGGGGAATCAGAGGCATGGAATCAGATGTGCGGAATCAGAGATGGGGAATCAGAGGCAGGGAATCAGAGGCGGGGAATCAGAGGCGTGGAATCAGAGGCCGGGAATCAGAGGCCGGGAATGAGAGGCCGGGAATCAGAGGCCGGGAATCAGAGGCCGGGAATCAGAGGTGGGGAATCAGAGGCCGGGAATCAGAGATGGGAAATCAGAGGCGGGGAATCAGTGGTGGTGAATCAGACGCGGGATTCAGAGGTTGTAAATCAGAGATGGGGAATCAGAGGCGGAAAAATCAGAAGCGGGGAAACAGAGGTGGGGAGTCAGATATGGGGAATCAGAGGTGGGGAATAAGAGGCGGCGAATCAGAGGCAGGGAATCAGAGGCGGGGAATCAGAGGCCGGGAATCAGAAGCCAGGAATCAGAGGCCGGGAATCAGAGGTGGGGAATCAGAGGCCGGGAATCAGAGCTGGGGAATCAGAGGCGTTTAATCGTAGTTGGGAATTAGAGGCGGGGAATCAGAAATGGGGAAACAGAGGCGGGGAATCAGAGGCGGGGAAACAGAGGCGGGGAATCAGATATGGGGAATCAGATGCGGGGAATCATAGGTGGGGAATCAGAGCTGGGGAATCAGAGTCGGGGAATCAGAGTTGGGGCATCAGAGGTGGGGAATTAGATATGGGGAAACAGAGGCGGGGAATCAGAGGCGGGGAAACAGAGGCGGGGAATCAGATATGGGGAATCAGAGGTGGGTAATCAGAGGCAGGGAATCAGATGTGCGGAATCAGAGATGGGGAATCAGAGGCAGGGAATCAGAATCCGAAGCGGGGTATCAGAGGCCGAGAATCAGAGGCCGGGAATCAGATGCCGGGAATAAGAGGCCGGGAATCAGAGGTGGGGTATCAGAGTCCGGGAATCAGAGATGGGGATTCAGAGGCGGGGAATGAGATATGGTGAATCAGAGGAGGGGAATCAGAGGCGGGGAAACAGAGGTGGGGAATCAGATATGGGGAATCAGAGATGGGGAATCAAAGGCGGTGAATCAGAGATGGGGAATCAGAGGCGGGGAATCAGAGATGGGGAATCAGAGCTGGGGAATCAGAGGCGGGGAATCAGAGTTGGGGAATCAGAGGCGGGGAATCAGATATGGGGAAACAGAGGTGGGGAATCAGAGGCGGGGAAACAGAGGCGGGGAATCAGATATGGGGAATCAGAGTTCGGGAATCAGAGGTTGGGAATCAGAGGCAGGGAATCAGAGGCGGGGAAACAGAGGCGGGGAATCAGATATGGGGAATCAGAGGTGGCGAATCAAAGGCGGTGAATCAGAGATGGGGAATCAGAGGCGGGGAATCAGAGGCAGGGAATCAAACACGGGGAATCAGATATGGGGAATCAGAGGTGGGGAATCAGAGGTTGGGAATCAGAGGCAGGGAATCAGAGGCGGGAAATCAGAGGCGGGGAATCAGAGGCAGGGAATCAGATGTGCGGAATCAGAGAAGGGGAATCAAAGGCGGGGAATCAGAGTTGGGGCATCAGAGGTGGGGAATTAGATATGGGGAAACAGAGGCGGGTAATCAGAGGCGGGGATACAGAGGCGGGGAATCAGATATGGGGAATCAGAGGTGGGGAATCAGAGGCAGGGAATCAGATGTGCGGAATCAGAGATGGGGATTCAGAGGCGGGGAATGAGATATGGGGAATCAGAGGCGGGGAATCAGAGGCGGGGAAACAGAGGTGGGGAATCAGATATAGGGAATCAGAGGTGGCGAATCAAAGGCGGTGAATCACAGATGGGGAATCAGAGGCGGGGAATCAGAGGCAGGGAATCAAACACGGGGAATCAGAGGCGGGGAATCAGAGCTGGGGAATCAGAGGCGGGGAATCAGAGTTGGGGAATCAGAGGCGGGGAATCAGATATGGGGAATCAGAGGAGGGGAATCAGAGGCGGGGAAACAGAGGCGGGGAATCAGATATGGGGAATCAGAGGTGGGGAATCAGGGGCAGGGAATCAGTGGCGAGGTATCAGATATGGGGAAATAGAGGTGGGGAATCAGATATGGGGAATCAGAGGCTGGGAATCAGAGGGGGAGAAACAGAGGCGGAGAATAAGATATGGGGAATCAGAGGTGGGGAATCAGGGGCGGGGAATCAGAGGCAGGGATTCAGACACGGGGAATCAGAGGTGGGGAATCAGAGATGGGGAATCAGAGGCAGGGAATCAGAGGCAGGGAATCAGACGCGGGGAATCAGAGGCGGGGAATCAGAGCTGGGGAATCAGAGGCGGGGAATCAGAGTCGGGGAATCATATGCAGGGAATCGGATGTGCGGAATCAGAGATGGGGAATCAGAGGTGGGGAATCAGAGGCGTTGAATCAGAGATGGGGAATCAGAGGCGGGGAATCAGAGGCAGGAAATCAGACACGGGGATTCAGAGTCTGGGAATCAGATGGGGGGAATCAAAGGCGGGGAATCAGAGCTGGGGAATCAAAGGCAGGGAATCAGAGTTGGGGATTCAGAGGCGGGGAATCAGATATTGGGAAACAGAGGCGCGGAATCAGAGGCGGGCAAACAGAGGCGGGGAATCAGATATGGGGAATCAGAGGTGGGGAATCAGAGGTGGTGAATCAGAGATGGGGAATTACAGGCGGGGAATCAGAGGCAGGGAATAGAACGCGGGGAATCAGAGGTGGGGAATCAGAGTCGGGGAATCAGAGGCAGGGAATCAGATACGGGGAATCAGAGGTGGGGAATCAGAGATGGGGAATCAGAGGCGGGGAATCAGAGCTGGGGAATCAGAGGCGGGGAATCAGAGTTGGGGAATCAGAGGCCGGGAATCAGAGATGGGGATTCAGAGGCGGGGAATCAGAGGCGGGGAAACAGAGGTGGGGAATCAGATATGGGGAATCAGAGGTGGGGAATCAGAGGTTGGGAATCAGAGGCAGGGAAACAGAGGCGGGGAAACAGAGGTTGGGAATCAGAGGCAGGGAATCAGAGGCGGGGAAACAGAGGCGGGGAATCAGATATGGGGAATCAGAGTTGGCGAATCAAAGGTGGTGAATCAGAGATGGGGAATCAGAGGCGGTGAATCAGAGGCAGGGAATCAAACACGGGGAATCAGAGGTGGGGAATCAGACCTGGGGAATCAGAGGCGGGGAATCAGAGTTGGGGAATCAGAGGCGAGGAATCAGAGGCGGGGAAACAGAGGCGGGGAATCAGATATGGGGAATCAGAGGTGGGGAATCAGAGGTTGGGAATCAGAGGCAGGGAATCAGAGGCGGCGAATCAGAGGCGGCGAATCAGATGCATGGAATCAGATGTGCGGAATCAGAGATGGGGAATCAGAGGCAGGGAATCTGAGGCGGGGAATCAGAGGCGTGGAATCAGAGGCCGGTATTCAGAGGCCGGGAATGAGAGGCCGGGAATCAGAGGCCGGGAATCAGAGGCCGGGAATCAGAGGTGGGATATCAGAGGCCGGGAATCAGAGATGGGGAATCAGAGGCGGGGAATCAGCGGTGGTGAATCAGACGCGGGGATTCAGAGGTTGTTAATCAGAGATGGGGAATCAGAGACGGGGAATCAGAGGCGGGGAAACAGAGGTGGGGAGTCAGATATGGGGAATCAGAGGTGAGGAATAAGAGGCGGAGAATCAGAGGCAGGGAATCAGAGGCGGGGAATCAGAGGCCGGGAATCAGAAGCCAGGAATCAGAGGCCGGGAATCAGAGATGGGGATTCAGAGGCGGGGAATGAGATATTGGGAATCAGAGGCGGGGAATCAGAGGCGGGGAAACAGAGGTGGGGAATCAGATTTGGGGAATCAGAGGTGGCGAATCAAAGGCGGTGAATCAGAGATGGGGAATCAGAGGCGGGGAATCAGAGGCAGGGAATCAAACACGGGGAATCAGAGGCGGGGAATCAGAGCTGGGGAATCAGAGGCGGGGAATCAGAGTTGGGGAATCAGAGGCGGGGAATCAGATATGGGGAAACAGAGGTGGGGAATCAGAGGCGGGGAAACAGAGGCGGGGAATCAGATATGGGGAATCAGAGGTGGGGAATCAGAGGTTGGGAATCAGAGGCAGGGAATCAGAGGCAGGGAATCAGAGGCGGGGAATCAGATATGGGGAATCAGAGGTGGCGAATCAAAGGCGGTGTATCAGAGATGGGGAATCAGAGGTGGGGAATCAGAGTCAGGGAATCAAACACGGGGAATCAGAGGTGGGGAATCAGAGCTGGGGAATCAGAGGCGGGGAATCAGAGTTGGGGAATCAGAGGCGGGGAATCAGAGGCAGGGAATCAGAGGCGGAGAATCAGAGGTTGGGAATCAGAGGCAGGGAATCAGAGGCAGGGAATCAGAGGCAGGGAATCAGAGGCGGGGAATCAGAGGTGGGGAATCAGAGGTTGGGAATCAGAGGCATGGAATCAGATGTGCAGAATCAGAGATGTGGAATCAGAGGCAGGGAATCAGAGGCGGGGAATCAGAGATGTGGAATCAGAGGCAGGGAATCAGAGGCGGGGAATCAGAGGCGTGGAATCAGAGGCCGGGAATCAGAGGCCGGGAATGAGAGGCCGGGAATGAGTGGCCGGGAATCAGAGGCCAGGAATCAGAGGTGGGGAATCAGAGGCCGGGAATCAGAGATGGGGAATCAGAGGCGGGGAATCAGCGGTGGTGAATCAGACGCGGGGATTCAGAGGTTGTAAATCAGAGATGGGGAATCAGAGGCGGGGAATCAGAGGCGGGGAAACAGAGGTGGGGAATCAGATATGGGGAATCTGAGGTGGGGAATAAGATGCGGAGAATCAGAGGCAGGGAATCAGATGCCGGGAATAAGAGGCCGGGAATCAGAGGTGGGGAATCAGAGTCCAGGAATCAGAGATGGGGATTCAGAGGCGGGGAATGAGATATTGGGAATCAGAGGCGGGGAATCAGAGGCGGGGAAACAGAGGTGGGGAATCAGATATGGGGAATCAGAGATGGGGAATCAAAGGCGGTGAATCAGAGATGGGGAATCAGAGGCGGGGAATCAGAGACGGGGAATCAGAGCTGGGGAATCAGAGGCGGGGAATCAGAGTTGGGGAATCAGAGGCGGGGAATCAGATATGGGGAAACAGAGGTGGGGAATCAGAGGCGGGGAAACAGAGGTGGGGAATAAGATGCGGAGAATCAGAGGCAGGGAATCAGATGCCGGGAATAAGAGGCCGGGAATCAGAGGTGGGGAATCAGAGTCCAGGAATCAGAGATGGGGATTCAGAGGCGGGGAATGAGATATTGGGAATCAGAGGCGGGGAATCAGAGGCGGGGAAACAAAGGCGGTGAATCAGAGATGGGGAATCAGAGGCGCGGAATCAGAGGCAGGGAATCAAACACGGGGAATCAGAGCTGGGGAATCAGAGTCGGGGAATCAGAGTTGGGGCATCAGAGGTGGGGAATTAGATATGGGGAAACAGAGGTGGGGAATCAGAGGCGGGGAAACAGAGGCGGGGAATCAGATATGGGGAATCAGAGGTGGGGAATCAGAGGCAGGGAATCAGATGTGCGGAATCAGAGGTGGGGAATCAGAGGCGGGGAAACAGAGGTGGGGAGTCAGATATGGGGAATCAGAGGTGGGGAATAAGAGGCGGAGAATCAGAGGCAGGGAATCAGATGCTGGGAATAAGAGGCCGGGAAACAGAGGTGGGGAATCAGAGTCCGGGAATCGGAGATGGGGATTCAGAGGCGGGGATTGAGATATTTGGAATCAGATATGGGGAATCAGAGGTGGCGAATCAAAGGCGGTGAATCAGAGATGGGGAATCAGAGGCGGGGAATCGGAGGCATGGAATCAAACACGGGGAATCAGAGCTGGGGAATCAAAGTCGGGGAATCAGAGTTGGGGCATCAGAGGTGGGGAATTAGATATGGAGAAACAGAGGTGGGGAATCAGAGGCGGGGAAACAGGGGCGGGGAATCAGATATGGGGAATCAGAGGTGGGGAATCAGAGGCAGGGAATCAGATGTGCGGAATCAGAGATGGGGAATCAGAGGCAGGGAATCAGAATCAGAAGCGGGGAATCAGAGGCCGGGAATCAGAGGCCGGGAATCAGATGCCGGGAATAAGAGGCCGGGAAGCAGAGGTGGGGAATCAGAGTCCGGGAATCAGAGATGGGGATTCAGAGGCGGGGAATGAGATATGGGGAATCAGAGGCGGGGAATCAGAGGCGGGGAATTAGATATGGGGAAACAGTGGTGGGGAATCAGATGCGGGGAAACAGAGGCGGGGAATCAGATATGGGGAATCAGAGATGGGGAATCAGAGGCAGGGAATCAGATGTGCGGAATCAGAGATGGGGAATCAGAGGCAGGGAATCAGAATCAGAAGCGTGGAATCAGAGGCCGGGAATCAGAGGCCGGGAATCAGATGCCGGGAATAAGAGTCCGGGAAGCAGAGGTGGGGAATCAGAGTCCGGGAATCAGAGATGGGGATTCAGAGGCGGGGAATGAGATATGGGGAATCAGAGGCGGGGAATCAGAGGCGGGGAAACAGAGGTGGGGAATCAGAGGCCGGGAATCAGAGCTGGGGAATCAGAGGCGTTTAATCATAGTTGGGAATTAGAGGCGGGGAATCAGAAATGGGGAAACAGAGGCGGGGAATCAGAGGCGGGGAAACAGAGGCGGGGAATCAGATATGGGGAATCAGATGCGGGGAATCATAGGTGGGGAATCAGAGCTGGGGAATCAGAGTCGGGGAATCAGAGTTGGGGCATCAGAGGTGGGGAATTAGATATGGGGAAACAGAGGCGGGGAATCAGAGGCGGGGAAACAGAGGCGGGGAATCAGATATGGGGAATCAGAGGTGGGTAATCAGAGGCAGGGAATCAGATGTGCGGAATCAGAGATGGGGAATCAGAGGCAGGGAATCAGAATCCGAAGCGGGGTATCAGAGGCCGAGAATCAGAGGCCGGGAATCAGATGCCGGGAATAAGAGGCCGGGAATCAGAGGTGGGGTATCAGAGTCCGGGAATCAGAGATGGGGATTCAGAGGCGGGGAATGAGATATGGGGAATCAGAGGAGGGGAATCAGAGGCGGGGAAACAGAGGTGGGGAATCAGATATGGGGAATCAGAGATGGGGAATCAAAGGCGGTGAATCAGAGATGGGGAATCAGAGGCGGGGAATCAGAGACGGGGAATCAGAGCTGGGGAATCAGAGGCGGGGAATCAGAGTTGGGGAATCAGAGGCGGGGAATCAGATATGGGGAAACAGAGGTGGGGAATCAGAGGCGGGGAAACAGAGGCGGGGAATCAGATATGGGGAATCAGAGTTCGGGAATCAGAGGTTGGGAATCAGAGGCAGGGAATCAGAGGCGGGGAAACAGAGGCGGGGAATCAGATATGGGGAATCAGAGGTGGCGAATCAAAGGCGGTGAATCAGAGATGGGGAATCAGAGGCGGGGAATCAGAGGCAGGGAATCAAACACGGGGAATCAGATATGGGGAATCAGAGGTGGGGAATCAGAGGTTGGGAATCAGAGGCAGGGAATCAGAGGCGGGAAATCAGAGGCGGGGAATCAGAGGCAGGGAATCAGATGTGCGGAATCAGAGAAGGGGAATCAAAGGCGGGGAATCAGAGTTGGGGCATCAGAGGTGTGGAATTAGATATGGGGAAACAGAGGCGGGTAATCAGAGGCGGGGATACAGAGGCGGGGAATCAGATATGGGGAATCAGAGGTGGGGAATCAGAGGCAGGGAATCAGATGTGCGGAATCAGAGATGGGGATTCAGAGGCGGGGAATGAGATATGGGGAATCAGAGGCGGGGAATCAGAGGCGGGGAAACAGAGGTGGGGAATCAGATATAGGGAATCAGAGGTGGCGAATCAAAGGCTGTGAATCACAGATGGGGAATCAGAGGCGGGGAATCAGAGGCAGGGAATCAAACACGGGGAATCAGAGGCGGGGAATCAGAGCTGGGGAATCAGAGGCGGGGAATCAGAGTTGGGGAATCAGAGGCGGGGAATCAGATATGGGGAATCAGAGGAGGGGAATCAGAGGCGGGGAAACAGAGGCGGGGAATCAGATATGGGGAATCAGAGGTGGGGAATCAGGGGCAGGGAATCAGTGGCGAGGTATCAGATATGGGGAAATAGAGGTGGGGAATCAGATATGGGGAATCAGAGGCTGGGAATCAGAGGGGGAGAAACAGAGGCGGGGAATAAGATATGGGGAATCAGAGGTGGGGAATCAGGGGCGGGGAATCAGAGGCAGGGTATCAGACACGGGGAATCAGAGGTGGGGAATCAGAGATGGGGAATCAGAGGCAGGGAATCAGAGGCAGGGAATCAGACGCGGGGAATCAGAGGCGGGGAATCAGAGCTGGGGAATCAGAGGCGGGGAATCAGAGTCGGGGAATCATATGCAGGGAATCGGATGTGCGGAATCAGAGATGGGGAATCAGAGGTGGGGAATCAGAGGCGTTGAATCAGAGATGGGGAATCAGAGGCGGGGAATCAGAGGCAGGAAATCAGACACGGGGATTCAGAGTCTGGGAATCAGATGGGGGGAATCAAAGGCGGGGAATCAGAGCTGGGGAATCAAAGGCAGGGAATCAGAGTTGGGGATTCAGAGGCGGGGAATCAGATATTGGGAAACAGAGGCGCGGAATCAGAGGCGGGCAAACAGAGGCGGGGAATCAGATATGGGGAATCAGAGGTGGGGAATCAGAGGTGGTGAATCAGAGATGGGGAATTACAGGCGGGGAATCAGAGGCAGGGAATAGAACGCGGGGAATCAGAGGTGGGGAATCAGAGTCGGGGAATCAGAGGCAGGGAATCAGATACGGGGAATCAGAGGTGGGGAATCAGAGATGGGGAATCAGAGGCGGGGAATCAGAGGCAGGGAATCAGATGCGGGGAATCAGAGGCGGGGAATCAGAGCTGGGGAATCAGAGGCGGGGAATCAGAGTCGGGGAATCAGAGGCCGGGAATCAGAGATGGGGATTCAGAGGCGGGGAATCAGAGGCGGGGAAACAGAGGTGGGGAATCAGATATGGGGAATCAGAGGTGGGGAATCAGAGGTTGGGAATCAGAGGCAGGGAAACAGAGGCGGGGAAACAGAGGTTGGGAATCAGAGGCAGGGAATCAGAGGCGGGGAAACAGAGGCGGGGAATCAGATATGGGGAATCAGAGTTGGCGAATCAAAGGTGGTGAATCAGAGATGGGGAATCAGAGGCGGTGAATCAGAGGCAGGGAATCAAACACGGGGAATCAGAGGTGGGGAATCAGACCTGGGGAATCAGAGGCGGGGAATCAGAGTTGGGGAATCAGAGGCGAGGAATCAGAGGCGGGGAAACAGAGGCGGGGAATCAGATATGGGGAATCAGAGGTGGGGAATCAGAGGTTGGGAATCAGAGGCAGGGAATCAGAGGCGGCGAATCAGAGGCGGCGAATCAGATGCATGGAATCAGATGTGCGGAATCAGAGATGGGGAATCAGAGGCAGGGAATCAGAGGCGGGGAATCAGAGGCGTGGAATCAGAGGCCGGTATTCAGAGGCCGGGAATGAGAGGCCGGGAATCAGAGGCCGGGAATCAGAGGCCGGGAATCAGAGGTGGGATATCAGAGGCCGGGAATCAGAGATGGGGAATCAGAGGCGGGGAATCAGCGGTGGTGAATCAGACGCGGGGATTCAGAGGTTGTTAATCAGAGATGGGGAATCAGAGACGGGGAATCAGAGGCGGGGAAACAGAGGTGGGGAGTCAGATATGGGGAATCAGAGGTGAGGAATAAGAGGCGGAGAATCAGAGGCAGGGAATCAGAGGCGGGGAATCAGAGGCCGGGAATCAGAAGCCAGGAATCAGAGGCCGGGAATCAGAGATGGGGATTCAGAGGCGGGGAATGAGATATTGGGAATCAGAGGCGGGGAATCAGAGGCGGGGAAACAGAGGTGGGGAATCAGATTTGGGGAATCAGAGGTGGCGAATCAAAGGCGGTGAATCAGAGATGGGGAATCAGAGGCGGGGAATCAGAGGCAGGGAATCAAACACGGGGAATCAGAGGCGGGGAATCAGAGCTGGGGAATCAGAGGCGGGGAATCAGAGTTGGGGAATCAGAGGCGGGGAATCAGATATGGGGAAACAGAGGTGGGGAATCAGAGGCGGGGAAACAGAGGCGGGGAATCAGATATGGGGAATCAGAGGTGGGGAATCAGAGGTTGGGAATCAGAGGCAGGGAATCAGAGGCAGGGAATCAGAGGCGGGGAATCAGATATGGGGAATCAGAGGTGGCGAATCAAAGGCGGTGTATCAGAGATGGGGAATCAGAGGTGGGGAATCAGAGTCAGGGAATCAAACACGGGGAATCAGAGGTGGGGAATCAGAGCTGGGGAATCAGAGGCGGGGAATCAGAGTTGGGGAATCAGAGGCGGGGAATCAGAGGCAGGGAATCAGAGGCGGAGAATCAGAGGTTGGGAATCAGAGGCAGGGAATCAGAGGCAGGGAATCAGAGGCAGGGAATCAGAGGCGGGGAATCAGAGGTGGGGAATCAGAGGTTGGGAATCAGAGGCATGGAATCAGATGTGCAGAATCAGAGATGTGGAATCAGAGGCAGGGAATCAGAGGCGGGGAATCAGAGATGTGGAATCAGAGGCAGGGAATCAGAGGCGGGGAATCAGAGGCGTGGAATCAGAGGCCGGGAATCAGAGGCCGGGAATGAGAGGCCCGGAATGAGTGGCCGGGAATCAGAGGCCAGGAATCAGAGGTGGGGAATCAGAGGCCGGGAATCAGAGATGGGGAATCAGAGGCGGGGAATCAGCGGTGGTGAATCAGACGCGGGGATTCAGAGGTTGTAAATCAGAGATGGGGAATCAGAGGCGGGGAATCAGAGGCGGGGAAACAGAGGTGGGGAATCAGATATGGGGAATCTGAGGTGGGGAATAAGATGCGGAGAATCAGAGGCAGGGAATCAGATGCCGGGAATAAGAGGCCGGGAATCAGAGGTGGGGAATCAGAGTCCAGGAATCAGAGATGGGGATTCAGAGGCGGGGAATGAGATATTGGGAATCAGAGGCGGGGAATCAGAGGCGGGGAAACAGAGGTGGGGAATCAGATATGGGGAATCAGAGATGGGGAATCAAAGGCGGTGAATCAGAGATGGGGAATCAGAGGCGGGGAATCAGAGACGGGGAATCAGAGCTGGGGAATCAGAGGCGGGGAATCAGAGTTGGGGAATCAGAGGCGGGGAATCAGATATGGGGAAACAGAGGTGGGGAATCAGAGGCGGGGAAACAGAGGTGGGGAATAAGATGCGGAGAATCAGAGGCAGGGAATCAGATGCCGGGAATAAGAGGCCGGGAATCAGAGGTGGGGAATCAGAGTCCAGGAATCAGAGATGGGGATTCAGAGGCGGGGAATGAGATATTGGGAATCAGAGGCGGGGAATCAGAGGCGGGGAAACAAAGGCGGTGAATCAGAGATGGGGAATCAGAGGCGCGGAATCAGAGGCAGGGAATCAAACACGGGGAATCAGAGCTGGGGAATCAGAGTCGGGGAATCAGAGTTGGGGCATCAGAGGTGGGGAATTAGATATGGGGAAACAGAGGTGGGGAATCAGAGGCGGGGAAACAGAGGCGGGGAATCAGATATGGGGAATCAGAGGTGGGGAATCAGAGGCAGGGAATCAGATGTGCGGAATCAGAGGTGGGGAATCAGAGGCGGGGAAACAGAGGTGGGGAGTCAGATATGGGGAATCAGAGGTGGGGAATAAGAGGCGGAGAATCAGAGGCAGGGAATCAGATGCTGGGAATAAGAGGCCGGGAAACAGAGGTGGGGAATCAGAGTCCGGGAATCGGAGATGGGGATTCAGAGGCGGGGATTGAGATATTTGGAATCAGATATGGGGAATCAGAGGTGGCGAATCAAAGGCGGTGAATCAGAGATGGGGAATCAGAGGCGGGGAATCGGAGGCATGGAATCAAACACGGGGAATCAGAGCTGGGGAATCAAAGTCGGGGAATCAGAGTTGGGGCATCAGAGGTGGGGAATTAGATATGGAGAAACAGAGGTGGGGAATCAGAGGCGGGGAAACAGGGGCGGGGAATCAGATATGGGGAATCAGAGGTGGGGAATCAGAGGCAGGGAATCAGATGTGCGGAATCAGAGATGGGGAATCAGAGGCAGGGAATCAGAATCAGAAGCGGGGAATCAGAGGCCGGGAATCAGAGGCCGGGAATCAGATGCCGGGAATAAGAGGCCGGGAAGCAGAGGTGGGGAATCAGAGTCCGGGAATCAGAGATGGGGATTCAGAGGCGGGGAATGAGATATGGGGAATCAGAGGCGGGGAATCAGAGGCGGGGAATTAGATATGGGGAAACAGTGGTGGGGAATCAGATGCGGGGAAACAGAGGCGGGGAATCAGATATGGGGAATCAGAGATGGGGAATCAGAGGCAGGGAATCAGATGTGCGGAATCAGAGATGGGGAATCAGAGGCAGGGAATCAGAATCAGAAGCGTGGAATCAGAGGCCGGGAATCAGAGGCCGGGAATCAGATGCCGGGAATAAGAGGCCGGGAAGCAGAGGTGGGGAATCAGAGTCCGGGAATCAGAGATGGGGATTCAGAGGCGGGGAATGAGATATGGGGAATCAGAGGCGGGGAATCAGAGGCGGGGAAACAGAGGTGGGGAATCAGAGGCCGGGAATCAGAGCTGGGGAATCAGAGGCGTTTAATCATAGTTGGGAATTAGAGGCGGGGAATCAGAAATGGGGAAACTGAGGCGGGGAATCAGAGGCGGGGAAACAGAGGCGGGGAATCAGATATGGGGAATCAGATGCGGGGAATCATAGGTGGGGAATCAGAGCTGGGGAATCAGAGTCGGGGAATCAGAGTTGGGGCATCAGAGGTGGGGACTTAGATATGGGGAAACAGAGGCGGGGAATCAGAGGCGGGGAAACAGAGGCGGGGAATCAGATATGGGGAATCAGAGGTGGGTAATCAGAGGCAGGGAATCAGATGTGCGGAATCAGAGATGGGGAATCAGAGGCAGGGAATCAGAATCCGAAGCGGGGTATCAGAGGCCGAGAATCAGAGGCCGGGAATCAGATGCCGGGAATAAGAGGCCGGGAATCAGAGGTGGGGTATCAGAGTCCGGGAATCAGAGATGGGGATTCAGAGGCGGGGAATGAGATATGGGGAATCAGAGGAGGGGAATCAGAGGCGGGGAAACAGAGGTGGGGAATCAGATATGGGGAATCAGAGATGGGGAATCAAAGGCGGTGAATCAGAGATGGGGAATCAGAGGCGGGGAATCAGAGACGGGGAATCAGAGCTGGGGAATCAGAGGCGGGGAATCAGAGTTGGGGAATCAGAGGCGGGGAATCAGATATGGGGAAACAGAGGTGGGGAATCAGAGGCGGGGAAACAGAGGCGGGGAATCAGATATGGGGAATCAGAGTTCGGGAATCAGAGGTTGGGAATCAGAGGCAGGGAATCAGAGGCGGGGAAACAGAGGCGGGGAATCAGATATGGGGAATCAGAGGTGGCGAATCAAAGGCGGTGAATCAGAGATGGGGAATCAGAGGCGGGGAATCAGAGGCAGGGAATCAAACACGGGGAATCAGATATGGGGAATCAGAGGTGGGGAATCAGAGGTTGGGAATCAGAGGCAGGGAATCAGAGGCGGGAAATCAGAGGCGGGGAATCAGAGGCAGGGAATCAGATGTGCGGAATCAGAGAAGGGGAATCAAAGGCGGGGAATCAGAGTTGGGGCATCAGAGGTGTGGAATTAGATATGGGGAAACAGAGGCGGGTAATCAGAGGCGGGGATACAGAGGCGGGGAATCAGATATGGGGAATCAGAGGTGGGGAATCAGAGGCAGGGAATCAGATGTGCGGAATCAGAGATGGGGATTCAGAGGCGGGGAATGAGATATGGGGAATCAGAGGCGGGGAATCAGAGGCGGGGAAACAGAGGTGGGGAATCAGATATAGGGAATCAGAGGTGGCGAATCAAAGGCTGTGAATCACAGATGGGGAATCAGAGGCGGGGAATCAGAGGCAGGGAATCAAACACGGGGAATCAGAGGCGGGGAATCAGAGCTGGGGAATCAGAGGCGGGGAATCAGAGTTGGGGAATCAGAGGCGGGGAATCAGATATGGGGAATCAGAGGAGGGGAATCAGAGGCGGGGAAACAGAGGCGGGGAATCAGATATGGGGAATCAGAGGTGGGGAATCAGGGGCAGGGAATCAGTGGCGAGGTATCAGATATGGGGAAATAGAGGTGGGGAATCAGATATGGGGAATCAGAGGCTGGGAATCAGAGGGGGAGAAACAGAGGCGGGGAATAAGATATGGGGAATCAGAGGTGGGGAATCAGGGGCGGGGAATCAGAGGCAGGGTATCAGACACGGGGAATCAGAGGTGGGGAATCAGAGATGGGGAATCAGAGGCAGGGAATCAGAGGCAGGGAATCAGACGCGGGGAATCAGAGGCGGGGAATCAGAGCTGGGGAATCAGAGGCGGGGAATCAGAGTCGGGGAATCATATGCAGGGAATCGGATGTGCGGAATCAGAGATGGGGAATCAGAGGTGGGGAATCAGAGGCGTTGAATCAGAGATGGGGAATCAGAGGCGGGGAATCAGAGGCAGGAAATCAGACACGGGGATTCAGAGTCTGGGAATCAGATGGGGGGAATCAAAGGCGGGGAATCAGAGCTGGGGAATCAAAGGCAGGGAATCAGAGTTGGGGATTCAGAGGCGGGGAATCAGATATTGGGAAACAGAGGCGCGGAATCAGAGGCGGGCAAACAGAGGCGGGGAATCAGATATGGGGAATCAGAGGTGGGGAATCAGAGGTGGTGAATCAGAGATGGGGAATTACAGGCGGGGAATCAGAGGCAGGGAATAGAACGCGGGGAATCAGAGGTGGGGAATCAGAGTCGGGGAATCAGAGGCAGGGAATCAGATACGGGGAATCAGAGGTGGGGAATCAGAGATGGGGAATCAGAGGCGGGGAATCAGAGGCAGGGAATCAGATGCGGGGAATCAGAGGCGGGGAATCAGAGCTGGGGAATCAGAGGCGGGGAATCAGAGTCGGGGAATCAGAGGCCGGGAATCAGAGATGGGGATTCAGAGGCGGGGAATCAGAGGCGGGGAAACAGAGGTGGGGAATCAGATATGGGGAATCAGAGGTGGGGAATCAGAGGTTGGGAATCAGAGGCAGGGAAACAGAGGCGGGGAAACAGAGGTTGGGAATCAGAGGCAGGGAATCAGAGGCGGGGAAACAGAGGCGGGGAATCAGATATGGGGAATCAGAGTTGGCGAATCAAAGGTGGTGAATCAGAGATGGGGAATCAGAGGCGGTGAATCAGAGGCAGGGAATCAAACACGGGGAATCAGAGGTGGGGAATCAGACCTGGGGAATCAGAGGCGGGGAATCAGAGTTGGGGAATCAGAGGCGAGGAATCAGAGGCGGGGAAACAGAGGCGGGGAATCAGATATGGGGAATCAGAGGTGGGGAATCAGAGGTTGGGAATCAGAGGCAGGGAATCAGAGGCGGGGAATCAGAGGCGGCGAATCAGATGCATGGAATCAGATGTGCGGAATCAGAGATGGGGAATCAGAGGCAGGGAATCAGAGGCGGGGAATCAGAGGCGTGGAATCAGAGGCCGGTATTCAGAGGCCGGGAATGAGAGGCCGGGAATCAGAGGCCGGGAATCAGAGGCCGGGAATCAGAGGTGGGATATCAGAGGCCGGGAATCAGAGATGGGGAATCAGAGGCGCGGAATCAGCGGTGGTGAATCAGACGCGGGGATTCAGAGGTTGTTAATCAGAGATGGGGAATCAGAGACGGGGAATCAGAGGCGGGGAAACAGAGGTGGGGAGTCAGATATGGGGAATCAGAGGTGAGGAATAAGAGGCGGAGAATCAGAGGCAGGGAATCAGAGGCGGGGAATCAGAGGCCGGGAATCAGAAGCCAGGAATCAGAGGCCGGGAATCAGAGATGGGGATTCAGAGGCGGGGAATGAGATATTGGGAATCAGAGGCGGGGAATCAGAGGCGGGGAAACAGAGGTGGGGAATCAGATTTGGGGAATCAGAGGTGGCGAATCAAAGGCGGTGAATCAGAGATGGGGAATCAGAGGCGGGGAATCAGAGGCAGGGAATCAAACACGGGGAATCAGAGGCGGGGAATCAGAGCTGGGGAATCAGAGGCGGGGAATCAGAGTTGGGGAATCAGAGGCGGGGAATCAGATATGGGGAAACAGAGGTGGGGAATCAGAGGCGGGGAAACAGAGGCGGGGAATCAGATATGGGGAATCAGAGGTGGGGAATCAGAGGTTGGGAATCAGAGGCAGGGAATCAGAGGCAGGGAATCAGAGGCGGGGAATCAGATATGGGGAATCAGAGGTGGCGAATCAAAGGCGGTGTATCAGAGATGGGGAATCAGAGGTGGGGAATCAGAGTCAGGGAATCAAACACGGGGAATCAGAGGTGGGGAATCAGAGCTGGGGAATCAGAGGCGGGGAATCAGAGTTGGGGAATCAGAGGCGGGGAATCAGAGGCAGGGAATCAGAGGCGGAGAATCAGAGGTTGGGAATCAGAGGCAGGGAATCAGAGGCAGGGAATCAGAGGCAGGGAATCAGAGGCGGGGAATCAGAGGTGGGGAATCAGAGGTTGGGAATCAGAGGCATGGAATCAGATGTGCGGAATCAGAGATGTGGAATCAGAGGCAGGGAATCAGAGGCGGGGAATCAGAGATGTGGAATCAGAGGCAGGGAATCAGAGGCGGGGAATCAGAGGCGTGGAATCAGAGGCCGGGAATCAGAGGCCGGGAATGAGAGGCCGGGAATGAGAGGCCGGGAATCAGAGGCCAGGAATCAGAGGTGGGGAATCAGAGGCCGGGAATCAGAGATGGGGAATCAGAGGCGGGGAATCAGCGGTGGTGAATCAGACGCGGGGATTCAGAGGTTGTAAATCAGAGATGGGGAATCAGAGGCGGGGAATCAGAGGCGGGGAAACAGAGGTGGGGAATCAGATATGGGGAATCTGAGGTGGGGAATAAGATGCGGAGAATCAGAGGCAGGGAATCAGATGCCGGGAATAAGAGGCCGGGAATCAGAGGTGGGGAATCAGAGTCCAGGAATCAGAGATGGGGATTCAGAGGCGGGGAATGAGATATTGGGAATCAGAGGCGGGGAATCAGAGGCGGGGAAACAAAGGCGGTGAATCAGAGATGGGGAATCAGAGGCGCGGAATCAGAGGCAGGGAATCAAACACGGGGAATCAGAGCTGGGGAATCAGAGTCGGGGAATCAGAGTTGGGGCATCAGAGGTGTGGAATTAGATATGGGGAAACAGAGGTGGGGAATCAGAGGCGGGGAAACAGAGGCGGGGAATCAGATATGGGGAATCAGAGGTGGGGAATCAGAGGCAGGGAATCAGATGTGCGGAATCAGAGGTGGGGAATCAGAGGCGGGGAAACAGAGGTGGGGAGTCAGATATGGGGAATCAGAGGTGGGGAATAAGAGGCGGAGAATCAGAGGCAGGGAATCAGATGCTGGGAATAAGAGGCCGGGAAACAGAGGTGGGGAATCAGAGTCCGGGAATCGGAGATGGGGATTCAGAGGCGGGGATTGAGATATTTGGAATCAGATATGGGGAATCAGAGGTGGCGAATCAAAGGCGGTGAATCAGAGATGGGGAATCAGAGGCGGGGAATCGGAGGCATGGAATCAAACACGGGGAATCAGAGCTGGGGAATCAAAGTCGGGGAATCAGAGTTGGGGCATCAGAGGTGGGGAATTAGATATGGAGAAACAGAGGTGGGGAATCAGAGGCGGGGAAACAGGGGCGGGGAATCAGATATGGGGAATCAGAGGTGGGGAATCAGAGGCAGGGAATCAGATGTGCGGAATCAGAGATGGGGAATCAGAGGCAGGGAATCAGAATCAGAAGCGGGGAATCAGAGGCCGGGAATCAGAGGCCGGGAATCAGATGCCGGGAATAAGAGGCCGGGAAGCAGAGGTGGGGAATCAGAGTCCGGGAATCAGAGATGGGGATTCAGAGGCGGGGAATGAGATATGGGGAATCAGAGGCGGGGAATCAGAGGCGGGGAATTAGATATGGGGAAACAGTGGTGGGGAATCAGATGCGGGGAAACAGAGGCGGGGAATCAGATATGGGGAATCAGAGATGGGGAATCAGAGGCAGGGAATCAGATGTGCGGAATCAGAGATGGGGAATCAGAGGCAGGGAATCGGAATCAGAAGCGTGGAATCAGAGGCCGGGAATCAGAGGCCGGGAATCAGATGCCGGGAATAAGAGGCCGGGAAGCAGAGGTGACGAATCAGAGTCCGGGAATCAGAGATGGGGATTCAGAGGCGGGGAATGGGATATGGGGAATCAGAGGCGGGGAATCAGAGGCGGGGAAACAGAGGTGGGGAATCAGATATGGGGAATCAGATATGGGGAATCAAAGGCGGTGAATCAGAGATGGGGAATCAGAGGCGGAGAATCAGAGGCGGGGAATCAGAGCTGGGGAATCAGAGGCGGGGAATCAGAGTTGGGGAATCAGAGGCGGGGAATCAGATATGTGGAAACAGAGGTGGGGAATCAGAGGCGGGGAAACAGAGGCGGGGAATCAGATATGGGGAATCAGAGGTGGCGAATCAAAGGCGGTGAATCAGAGATGGGGAATCAGAGGCGGGGAATCAGAGGCAGGGAATCAAACACGGGGAATCAGAGGCGGGGAATCAGAGCTGGGGAATCAGAGGCGGGGAATCAGAGTTGGGGAATCAGAGGTGGGGAATCAGAGGCGGGGAAACAGAGGCGGTGAATCAGATATGGGGAATCAGAGGTGGGGAATCAGAGGTTGGGAATCAGAGGCAGGGAATCAGAGGCGGGGAATCAGAGTCCGGGAATCAGAGATGGGGATTCAGAGGCGGGGAATGAGATATGGGGAATCAGAGGCGGGGAATCAGAGGCGGGGAAACAGAGGTGGGGAATCAGATATGGGGAATCAGATATGGGGAATCAAAGGCGGTGAATCAGAGATGGGGAATCAGAGGCGGGGAATCAGAGGCGGGGAATCAGAGCTGGGGAATCAGAGTTGGGGAATCAAAGGCGGGGAATCAGATATGGGGAAACAGAGGTGGGGAATCAGAGGCGGGGAAACAGAGGCGGGGAATCAGATATGGGGAATCAGAGGTGGGGAATCAGAGTCCAGGAATCAGAGATGGGGATTCAGAGGCGGGGAATGAGATATGGGGAATCAGAGGCGGGGAATCAGAGGCGGGGAAACAGAGGTGGGGAATCAGATATGGGGAATCTGATATGGGGAATCAAAGGCGGTGAATCAGAGATGGGGAATCAGAGGCGGGGAATCAGAGGCGGGGAAACAGAGGTGGGGAATCAGATTTGGGGAATCAGAGGTAGCGAATCAAAGGCGGTGAATCAGAGATGGGGAATCAGAGGCGGGGAATCAGAGGCAGGGAATCAAACACGGGGAATCAGAGGCGGGGAA
This sequence comes from Narcine bancroftii, assembly GCF_036971445.1. Taxonomy (NCBI): domain Eukaryota; kingdom Metazoa; phylum Chordata; class Chondrichthyes; order Torpediniformes; family Narcinidae; genus Narcine; species Narcine bancroftii. Next base: position 60,088,534 of record NC_091474.1, read on the forward strand.
TCAGAGCTGGGGAATCAGAGGCGGGGAATCAGAGTTGGGGAATCAGAGGCGGGGAATCAGATATGGGGAAACAGAGGTGGGGAATCAGAGGCGGGGAAACAGAGGCGGGGAATCAGATATGGGGAATTAGAGGTGGGGAATCAGAGGTTGGGAATCAGAGGCAGGGAATCAGATGCAGGGAATCAGAGGCGGGGAATCAGATATGGGGAATCAGAGGTGGCGAATCAAAGGCGGTGTATCAGAGATGGGGAATCAGAGGCGGGGAATCAGAGTCAGGGAATCAAACACGGGGAATCAGAGGTGGGGAATCAGAGCTGGGGAATAAGAGGCGGGGATTCAGAGTTGGGGAATCAGAGGCGGGGAATCAGAGGCAGGGAATCAGAGGCGGAGAATCAGAGGTTGGGAATCAGAGGCAGGGAATCAGAGGCAGGGAATCAGAGGCAGGGAATCAGAGGCGGGGAATCAGTGGTGGGGAATCAGAGGTTGGGAATCAGAGTCAGGGAATCAGAGGCGGGGAATCAGAGGCGGGGAATCAGAGGCATGGAATCAGATGTGCGGAATCAGAGATGTGGAATCAGAGGCAGGGAATCAGAGGCGGGGAATCAGAGGCGTGGAATCAGAGGCCGGGAATCAGAGGCCGGGAATGAGAGGCCGGGAATCAGAGGCCGGGAATCAGAGGCCGGGAATCAGAGGTGGGGAATCAGAGGCCGGGAATCAGAGGTGGGGAATCAGAGGCGGGGAATCAGCGGTGGTGAATCAGACGCGGGGATTCAGAGGTTGTAAATCAGAGATGGGGAATCAGAGGCGGGGAATCAGAAGCGGGGAAACAGAGGTGGGGAATCAGATATGGGGAATCTGAGGTGGGGAATAAGATGCGGAGAATCAGAGGCAGGGAATCAGATGCCGGGAATAAGAGGCCGGGAATCAGAGGTGGGGAATCAAAGTCCAGGAATCAGAGATGGGGATTCAGAGGTGGGGAATCAGATATAGGGAATCAGAGGTGGCGAATCAAAGGCGGTGAATCACAGATGGGGAATCAGAGGCGGGGAATCAGAGGCAGGGAATCAAAGACGGGGAATCAGAGGCGGGGAATCAGAGCTGGGGAATCAGAGGCGGGGAATCAGAGTTGGGGAATCAGAGGCGGGGAATCAGATATGGGGAATCAGAGGAGGGGAATCAGAGGCGGGGAAACAGAGGCGGGGAATCAGATATGGGGAATCAGAGGTGGGGAATCAGGGGCAGGGAATCAGTGGCGAGGTATCAGATATGGGGAAATAGAGGTGGGGAATCAGATATGGGGAATCAGAGGCTGGGAATCAGAGGGGGAGAAACAGAGGCGGGGAATAAGATATGGGGAATCAGAGGTGGGGAATCAGGGGCGGGGAATCAGAGGCAGGGAATCAGACACGGGGAATCAGAGGTGGGGAATCAGAGATGGGGAATCAGAGGCAGGGAATCAGAGGCAGGGAATCAGACGCGGGGAATCAGAGGCGGGGAATCAGAGCTGGGGAATCAGAGGCGGGGAATCAGAGTCGGGGAATCATATGCAGGGAATCGGATGTGCGGAATCAGAGATGGGGAATCAGAGGTGGGGAATCAGAGGCGTTGAATCAGAGATGGGGAATCAGAGGCGGGGAATCAGAGGCAGGAAATCAGACACGGGGATTCAGAGTCTGGGAATCAGATGGGGGGAATCAAAGGCGGGGAATCAGAGCTGGGGAATCAAAGGCAGGGAATCAGAGTTGGGGATTCAGAGGCGGGGAATCAGATATTGGGAAACAGAGGCGCGGAATCAGAGGCGGGCAAACAGAGGCGGGGAATCAGATATGGGGAATCAGAGGTGGGGAATCAGAGGAGGTGAATCAGAGATGGGGAATTACTGGCGGGGAATCAGAGGCAGGGAATAGAACGCGGGGAATCAGAGGTGGGGAATCAGAGTCGGGGAATCAGAGGCAGGGAATCAGATACGGGGAATCAGAGGTGGGGAATCAGAGATGGGGAATCAGAGGCGGGGAATCAGAGGCAGGGAATCAGATGCGGGGAATCAGAGGCGGGGAATCAGAGCTGGGGAATCAGAGGCGGGGAATCAGAGTCGGGGAATCAGAGGCCGGGAATCAGAGATGGGGATTCAGAGGCGGGGAATCAGAGGCGGGGAAACAGAGGTGGGGAATCAGATATGGGGAATCAGAGGTGGGGAATCAGAGGTTGGCAATCAGAGGCAGGGAAACAGAGGCAGGGAAACAGAGGTTGGGAATCAGAGGCAGGGAATCAGAGGCGGGGAAACAGAGGCGGCGAATCAGATATGGGGAATCAGAGTTGGCGAATCAAAGGTGGTGAATCAGAGATGGGGAATCAGAGGCGGTGAATCAGAGGCAGGGAATCAAACACGGGGAATCAGAGGTGGGGAATCAGACCTGGGGAATCAGAGGCGGGGAATCAGAGTTGGGGAATCAGAGGCGAGGAATCAGAGGCGGGGAAACAGAGGCGGGGAATCAGATATGGGGAATCAGAGGTGGGGAATCAGAGGTTGGGAATCAGAGGCAGGGAATCAGAGGCGGGGAATCAGAGGCGGCGAATCAGATGCATGGAATCAGATGTGCGGAATCAGAGATGGGGAATCAGAGGCAGGGAATCAGAGGCGGGGAATCAGAGGCGTGGAATCAGAGGCCGGTATTCAGAAGCCGGGAATGAGAGGCCGGGAATCAGAGGCCGGGAATCAGAGGCCGGGAATCAGAGGTGGGATATCAGAGGCCGGGAATCAGAGATGGGGAATCAGAGGCGGGGAATCAGCGGTGGTGAATCAGACGCGGGGATTCAGAGGTTGTAAATCAGAGATGGGGAATCAGAGACGGGGAATCAGAGGCGGGGAAACAGAGGTGGGGAGTCAGATATGGGGAATCAGAGGTGGGGAATAAGAGGCGGAGAATCAGAGGCAGGGAATCAGAGGCGGGGAATCAGAGGCCGGGAATCAGAAGCCAGGAATCAGAGGCCGGGAATCAGAGATGGGGATTCAGAGGCGGGGAATGAGATATTGGGAATCAGAGGCGGGGAATCAGAGGCGGGGAAACAGAGGTGGGGAATCAGATTTGGGGAATCAGAGGTGGCGAATCAAAGGCGGTGAATCAGAGATGGGGAATCAGAGGCGGGGAATCAGAGGCAGGGAATCAAACACGGGGAATCAGAGGCGGGGAATCAGAGCTGGGGAATCAGAGGCGGGGAATCAGAGTTGGGGAATCAGAGGCGGGGAATCAGATATGGGGAAACAGAGGTGGGGAATCAGAGGCGGGGAAACAGAGGCGGGGAATCAGATATGGGGAATCAGAGGTGGGGAATCAGAGGTTGGGAATCAGAGGCAGGGAATCCGAGGCAGGGAATCAGAGGCGGGGAATCAGATATGGGGAATCAGAGGTGGCGTATCAAAGGCGGTGTATCAGAGATGGGGAATCAGAGGCGGGGAATCAGAGTCAGGGAATCAAACACGGGGAATCAGAGGTGGGGAATCAGAGCTGGGGAATCAGAGGCGGGGAATCAGAGTTGGGGAATCAGAGGCGGGGAATCAGAGGCAGGGAATCAGAGGCGGAGAATCAGAGGTTGGGAATCAGAGGCAGGGAATCAGAGGCAGGGAATCAGAGGCAGGGAATCAGAGGCGGGGAATCAGAGGTGGGGAATCAGAGGTTGGGAATCAGAGGCAGGGAATCAGAGGCGGGGAATCAGAGGCGGGGAATCAGAGGCATGGAATCAGATGTGCGGAATCAGAGATGTGGAATCAGAGGCAGGGAATCAGAGGCGGGGAATCAGAGGCGTGGAATCAGAGGCCGGTAATCAGAGGCCGGGAATGAGAGGCCGGGAATGAGAGGCCGGGAATCAGAGGCCGGGAATCAGAGGTGGGGAATCACAGGCCGGGAATCAGAGATGGGGAATCAGAGGCGGGGAATCAGCGGTGGTGAATCAGACGCGGGGATTCAGAGGTTGTAAATCAGAGATGGGGAATCAGAGGCGGGGAATCAGAGGCGGGGAAACAGAGGTGGGGAATCAGATATGGGGATTCAGAGGCGGGGAATGAGATATTGGGAATCAGAGGCGGGGAATCAGAGGCGGGGAAACAAAGGCGGTGAATCAGAGATGGGGAATCAGAGGCGCGGAATCAGAGGCAGGGAATCAAACACGAGGAATCAGAGCTGGGGAATCAGAGTCGGGGAATCAGAGTTGGGGCATCAGAGGTGGGGAATTCTAATATGGGGAAACAGAGGTGAGGAATCAGAGGCGGGGAAACAGAGGCGGGGAATCAGATATGGGGAATCAGAGGTGGGGAATCAGAGGCAGGGAATCAGATGTGCGGAATCAGAGGTGGGGAATCAGAGGCGGGGAAACAGAGGTGGGGAGTCAGATATGGGGAATCAGAGGTGGGGAATAAGAGGCGGAGAATCAGAGGCAGGGAATCAGATGCCGGGAATAAGAGGCCGGGAAACAGAGGTGGGGAATCAGAGTCCGGGAATCGGAGATGGGGATTCAGAGGCGGGGATTGAGATATTTGGAATCAGATATGGGGAATCAGAGGTGGCGAATCAAAGGCGGTGAATCAGAGATGGGGAATCAGAGGCGGGGAATCGGAGGCATGGAATCAAACACGGGGAATCAGAGCTGGGGAATCAAAGTCGGGGAATCAGAGTTGGGGCATCAGAGGTGGGGAATTAGATATGGAGAAACAGAGGTGGGGAATCAGAGGCGGGGAAACAGGGGCGGGGAATCAGATATGGGGAATCAGAGGTGGGGAATCAGAGGCAGGGAATCAGATGTGCGGAATCAGAGATGGGGAATCAGAGGCAGGGAATCAGAATCAGAAGCGGGGAATCAGAGGCCGGGAATCAGAGGCCGGGAATCAGATGCCGGGAATAAGAGGCCGGGAAGCAGAGGTGGGGAATCAGAGTCCGGGAATCAGAGATGGGGATTCAGAGGCGGGGAATGAGATATGGGGAATCAGAGGCGGGGAATCAGAGGCGGGGAATTAGATATGGGGAAACAGAGGTGGGGAATCAGATGCGGGGAAACAGAGGCGGGGAATCAGATATGGGGAATCAGAGATGGGGAATCACAGGCAGGGAATCAGATGTGCGGAATTAGAGATGGGGAATCAGAGGCAGGGAATCAGAATCAGAAGCGTGGAATCAGAGGCCGGGAATCAGAGGCCGGGAATCAGATGCCGGGAATAAGAGGCCGGGAAGCAGAGGTGGGGAATCAGAGTCCGGGAATCACAGATGGGGATTCAGAGGCGGGGAATGAGATATGGGGAATCAGAGGCGGGGAATCAGAGGCGGGGAAACAGAGGTGGGGAATCAGATATGGGGAATCAGATATGGGGAATCAAAGGCGGTGAATCAGAGATGGGGAATCAGAGGCGGAGAATCAGAGGCGGGGAATCAGAGCTGGGGAATCAGAGGCGGGGAATCAGATATGTGGAAACAGAGGTGGGGAATCAGAGGCGGGGAAACAGAGGCGGGGAATCAGATATGGGGAATCAGAGGTGGCGAATCAAAGGCGGTGAATCAGAGATGGGGAATCAGAGGCGGGGAATCAGAGGCAGGGAATCAAACACGGGGAATCAGAGGCGGGGAATCAGAGCTGGGGAATCAGAGGCGGGGAATGAGATATGGGGAATCAGATGCGGGGAATCAGAGGCGGGGAAACAGAGGTGGGGAATCAGATATGGGGAATCAGATATGGGGAATCAAAGGCGGTGAATCAGAGATGGGGAATCAGAGGCGGGGAATCAGAGGCGGGGAATCAGAGCTGGGGAATCAGAGGCGGGGAATCAGAGTTGGGGAATCAAAGGCGGGGAATCAGATATGGGGAAACAGAGGTGGGGAATCAGAGGCGGGGAAACAGAGGCGGGGAATCAGATATGGGGAATCAGAGGTGGGGAATCAGAGTCCAGGAATCAGAGATGGGGATTCAGAGGCGGGGAATGAGATATGGGGAATCAGAGGCGGGGAATCAGAGGCGGGGAAACAGAGGTGGGGAATCAGATATGGGGAATCTGATATGGGGAATCAAAGGCGGTGAATCAGAGATGGGGAATCAGAGGCGGGGAATCAGAGGCGGGGAAACAGAGGTGGGGAATCAGATTTGGGGAATCAGAGGTAGCGAATCAAAGGCGGTGAATCAGAGATGGGGAATCAGAGGCGGGGAATCAGAGGCAGGGAATCAAACACGGGGAATCAGAGGCGGGGAATCAGAGCTGGGGAATCAGAGGCGGGGAATCAGAGTTGGGGAATCAGAGGCGGGGAATCAGATATGGGGAAACAGAGGTGGGGAATCAGAGGCGGGGAAACAGAGGCGGGGAATCAGATATGGGGAATTAGAGGTGGGGAATCAGAGGTTGGGAATCAGAGGCAGGGAATCAGAGGCAGGGAATCAGAGGCGGGGAATCAGATATGGGGAATCAGAGGTGGCGAATCAAAGGCGGTGTATCAGAGATGGGGAATCAGAGGCGGGGAATCAGAGTCAGGGAATCAAACACGGGGAATCAGAGGTGGGGAATCAGAGCTGGGGAATAAGAGGCGGGGATTCAGAGTTGGGGAATCAGAGGCGGGGAATCAGAGGCAGGGAATCAGAGGCGGAGAATCAGAGGTTGGGAATCAGAGGCAGGGAATCAGAGGCAGGGAATCAGAGGCAGGGAATCAGAGGCGGGGAATCAGAGGTGGGGAATCAGAGGTTGGGAATCAGAGTCAGGGAATCAGAGGCGGGGAATCAGAGGCGGGGAATCAGAGGCATGGAATCAGATGTGCGGAATCAGAGATGTGGAATCAGAGGCAGGGAATCAGAGGCGGGGAATCAGAGGCGTGGAATCAAAGGCCGGGAATGAGAGGCCGGGAATGAGAGGCCGGGAATCAGAGGCCGGGAATCAGAGGCCGGGAATCAGAGGTGGGGAATCAGAGGCCGGGAATCAGAGATGGGGAATCAGAGGCGGGGAATCAGCGGTGGTGAATCAGACGCGGGGATTCAGAGGTTGTAAATCAGAGATGGGGAATCAGAGGCGGGGAATCAGAGGCGGGGAAACAGAGGTTTGGAATCAGATATGGGGAATCTGAGGTGGGGAATAAGATGCGGAGAATCAGAGGCAGGGAATCAGATGCCGGGAATAAGAGGCCGGGAATCAGAGGTGGGGAATCAGAGTCCAGGAATCAGAGATGGGGATTCAGAGGCGGGGAATGAGATATTGGGAATCAGAGGCGGGGAATCAGAGGCGGGGAAACAAAGGCGGTGAATCAGAGATGGGGAATCAGAGGCGCGGAATCAGAGGCAGGGAATCAAACACGGGGAATCAGAGCTGGGGAATCAGAGTCGGGGAATCAGAGTTGGGGCATCAGAGGTGGGGAATTAGATATGGGGAAACAGAGGTGGGGAATCAGAGGCGGGGAAACAGAGGCGGGGAATCAGATATGGGGAATCAGAGGTGGGGAATCAGAGGCAGGGAATCAGATGTGCGGAATCAGAGGTGGGGAATCAGAGGCGGGGAAACAGAGGTGGGGAGTCAGATATGGGGAATCAGAGGTGGGGAATAAGAGGCGGAGAATCAGAGGCAGGGAATCAGATGCCGGGAATAAGAGGCCGGGAAACAGAGGTGGGGAATCAGAGTCCGGGAATCGGAGATGGGGATTCAGAGGCGGGGATTGAGATATTTGGAATCAGATATGGGGAATCAGAGGTGGCGAATCAAAGGCGGTGAATCAGAGATGGGGAATCAGAGGCGGGGAATCGGAGGCATGGAATCAAACACGGGGAATCAGAGCTGGGGAATCAAAGTCGGGGAATCAGAGTTGGGGCATCAGAGGTGGGGAATTAGATATGGGGAAACAGAGGTGGGGAATCAGAGGCGGGGAAACAGGGGCGGGGAATCAGATATGGGGAATCAGAGGTGGGGAATCAGAGGCAGGGAATCAGATGTGCGGAATCAGAGATGGGGAATCAGAGGCAGGGAATCAGAATCAGAAGCGGGGAATCAGAGGCCGGGAATCAGAGGCCGGGAATCAGATGCCGGGAATAAGAGGCCGGGATGCAGAGGTTGGGAATCAGAGTCCGGGAATCAGAGATGGGGATTCAGAGGCGGGGAATGAGATATGGGGAATCAGAGGCGGGGAATCAGAGGCGGGGAATTAGATATGGGGAAACAGAGGTGGGGAATCAGATGCGGGGAAACAGAGGCGGGGAATCAGATATGGAGAATCAGAGGTGGGGAATCAGAGGCAGGGAATCAGATGTGCGGAATCAGAGATGGGGAATCAGAGGCAGGGAATCAGAATCAGAAGCGGGGAATCAGAGGCCGGGAATCAGAGGCCGGGAATCAGATGCCGGGAATAAGAGGCCGGGAAGCAGAGGTGGGGAATCAGAGTCCGGGAACCAGAGATGGGGATTCAGAGGCGGGGAATGAGATATGGGGAATCAGAGGCGGGGAATCAGAGGCGGGGAAACAGAGGTGGGGAATCAGATATGCGGAATCAGATATGGGGAATCAAAGGCGGTGAATCAGAGATGGGGAATCAGAGGCGGAGAATAAGAGGCGGGGAATCAGAGCTGGGGAATCAGAGGCGGGGAATCAGAGTTGGGGAATCAGAGGCGGGGAATCAGATATGTGGAAACAGAGGTGGGGAATCAGAGGCGGGGAAACAGAGGCGGGGAATCAGATATGGGGAATCAGAGGTGGCGAATCAAAGGCGGTGAATCAGAGATGGGGAATCAGAGGCGGGGTATCAGAGGCAGGGAATCAAACACGGGGAATCAGAGGCGGGGAATCAGAGCTGGGGAATCAGAGGCGGGGAATCAGAGTTGGGGAATCAGAGGCGGGGAATCAGAGGCGGGGAAACAGAGGCGGTGAATCAGATATGGGGAATCAGAGGTGGGGAATCATAGGTTGGGAATCAGAGGCAGGGAATCAGAGGCGGGGAATCAGAGTCCGGGAATCAGAGATGGGGATTCAGAGGCGGGGAATGAGATATGGGGAATCAGAGGCGGGGAATCAGAGGCGGGGAAACTGAGGTGGGGAATCAGATATGGGGAATCAGATATGGGGAATCAAAGGCGGTGAATCAGAGATGGGGAATCAGAGGCGGGGAATCAGAGGCGGGGAATCAGAGCTGGGGAATCAGAGGCGGGGAATCAGAGTTGGGGAATCAAAGGCGGGGAATCAGATATGGGGAAACAGAGGTGGGGAATCAGAGGCGGGGAAACAGAGGCGGGGAATCAGATATGGGGAATCAGAGGTGGGGAATCAGAGTCCGGGAATAAGAGATGGGGATTCAGAGGCGGGGAATGAGATATGGGGAATCAGAGGCGGGGAATCAGAGGCGGGGAAACAGAGGTCGGGAATCAGATATGGGGAATCTGATATGGGAGATCAAAGGCGGTGAATCAGAGATGGGGAATCAGACGCGGGGAATCAGAGGCGGGGTATCAAAGCTGGGGAATCAGAGGCGGGGAATCAGAGTTGGGGAATCAGAGGCGGGGAATCAGATATGGGGAAACAGAGGTGGGGAATCAGAGGTGGGGAAACAGAGGCGGGGAATCAGATATGGGGAATCAGAGGTGGGGAATCAGAGGTTGGGAATCAGAGGCAGGGAATCAGAGGCGGGGAAACAGAGGCGGGGAATCAGATATGGGGAATCAGAGGTGGCGAATCAAAGGCGGTGAATCAGATATGGGGAATCAGAGGCGGGGAATCAGAGGCAGGGAATCAAACACGGGGAATCAGCGGTGGGGAATCAGAGCTGGGGAATCAGAGGCAGGGAATCAGAGTTGGGGAATCAGAGGCGGGGAATCAGAGGCGGGGAAACAGAGGCGGGGAATCAGATATGGGGAATCAGAGGTGGGGAATCAGAGGTTGGGAATCAGAGGCAGGGAATCAGAGGCGGGGAATCAGAGGCGGGGAATCAGAGGCAGGGAATCAGATGTGCGGAATCAGAGATGGGGAATCAGAGGCGGGGAAGCAGAGGCCGGGAATCAGAGGCCGGGAATCAGATGCCGGGAATAAGAGGCCGGGAATCAGCGGTGGGGAATCAGAGTCCGGGAATCAGAGATGGGGATTCAGAGGCGGGGAATGAGATATGGGGAATCAGAGGCATGGAATCAGTGGCGGGGAAACAGAGGTGGGGAATCAGATATAGGGAATCAGAGGTGGCGAATCAAAGGCGGTGAATCAGAGATGGGGAATCAGAGGCGGGGAATCAGAGGCAGGGAATCAAACACGGGGAATCAGAGGCGGGGAATCAGAGCTGGGGAATCAGAGGCGGGGAATCAGAGTTGGGGAATCAGAGGCGGGGATTCAGATATGGGGAATCAGAGGCGGGGAATCAGAGGCGGGGAAACAGATGCGGGGAATCAGATATGGGGAATCAGAGGTGGGGAATCAGGGGCAGGGAATCAGTGGCAGGGAATCAGAGGCGGGGAATAAGAGGCGGGGAGTCAGAGGTAGGGAATCAGACACGGGGAATCAGAGGCGTGGAATCAGAGGCCGGGAATGAGAGGCCGGGAATGAGAGGCCGGGAATCAGAGGCCGGGAATCAGAGGCCGGGAATCAGAGGTGGGGAATCAGAGGCCGGGAATCAGAGATGGGGAATCAGAGGCGGGGAATCAGCGGTGGTGAATCAGACGCGGGGATTCAGAGGTTGTAAATCAGAGATGGGGAATCAGAGGCGGGGAATCAGAGGCGGGGAAACAGAGGTTTGGAATCAGATATGGGGAATCTGAGGTGGGGAATAAGATGCGGAGAATCAGAGGCAGGGAATCAGATGCCGGGAATAAGAGGCCGGGAATCAGAGGTGGGGAATCAGAGTCCAGGAATCAGAGATGGGGATTCAGAGGCGGGGAATGAGATATTGGGAATCAGAGGCGGGGAATCAGAGGCGGGGAAACAAAGGCGGTGAATCAGAGATGGGGAATCAGAGGCGCGGAATCAGAGGCAGGGAATCAAACACGGGGAATCAGAGCTGGGGAATCAGAGTCGGGGAATCAGAGTTGGGGCATCAGAGGTGGGGAATTAGATATGGGGAAACAGAGGTGGGGAATCAGAGGCGGGGAAACAGAGGCGGGGAATCAGATATGGGGAATCAGAGGTGGGGAATCAGAGGCAGGGAATCAGATGTGCGGAATCAGAGGTGGGGAATCAGAGGCGGGGAAACAGAGGTGGGGAGTCAGATATGGGGAATCAGAGGTGGGGAATAAGAGGCGGAGAATCAGAGGCAGGGAATCAGATGCCGGGAATAAGAGGCCGGGAAACAGAGGTGGGGAATCAGAGTCCGGGAATCGGAGATGGGGATTCAGAGGCGGGGATTGAGATATTTGGAATCAGATATGGGGAATCAGAGGTGGCGAATCAAAGGCGGTGAATCAGAGATGGGGAATCAGAGGCGGGGAATCGGAGGCATGGAATCAAACACGGGGAATCAGAGCTGGGGAATCAAAGTCGGGGAATCAGAGTTGGGGCATCAGAGGTGGGGAATTAGATATGGGGAAACAGAGGTGGGGAATCAGAGGCGGGGAAACAGGGGCGGGGAATCAGATATGGGGAATCAGAGGTGGGGAATCAGAGGCAGGGAATCAGATGTGCGGAATCAGAGATGGGGAATCAGAGGCAGGGAATCAGAATCAGAAGCGGGGAATCAGAGGCCGGGAATCAGAGGCCGGGAATCAGATGCCGGGAATAAGAGGCCGGGATGCAGAGGTTGGGAATCAGAGTCCGGGAATCAGAGATGGGGATTCAGAGGCGGGGAATGAGATATGGGGAATCAGAGGCGGGGAATCAGAGGCGGGGAATTAGATATGGGGAAACAGAGGTGGGGAATCAGATGCGGGGAAACAGAGGCGGGGAATCAGATATGGAGAATCAGAGGTGGGGAATCAGAGGCAGGGAATCAGATGTGCGGAATCAGAGATGGGGAATCAGAGGCAGGGAATCAGAATCAGAAGCGGGGAATCAGAGGCCGGGAATCAGAGGCCGGGAATCAGATGCCGGGAATAAGAGGCCGGGAAGCAGAGGTGGGGAATCAGAGTCCGGGAACCAGAGATGGGGATTCAGAGGCGGGGAATGAGATATGGGGAATCAGAGGCGGGGAATCAGAGGCGGGGAAACAGAGGTGGGGAATCAGATATGGGGAATCAGATATGGGGAATCAAAGGCGGTGAATCAGAGATGGGGAATCAGAGGCGGAGAATAAGAGGCGGGGAATCAGAGCTGGGGAATCAGAGGCGGGGAATCAGAGTTGGGGAATCAGAGGCAGGGAATCAGATATGTGGAAACAGAGGTGGGGAATCAGAGGCGGGGAAACAGAGGCGGGGAATCAGATATGGGGAATCAGAGGTGGCGAATCAAAGGCGGTGAATCAGAGATGGGGAATCAGAGGCGGGGTATCAGAGGCAGGGAATCAAACACGGGGAATCAGAGGCGGGGAATCAGAGCTGGGGAATCAGAGGCGGGGAAACAGAGGCGGTGAATCAGATATGGGGAATCAGAGGTGGGGAATCAGAGGTTGGGAATCAGAGGCAGGGAATCAGAGGCGGGGAATCAGAGTCCGGGAATCAGAGATGGGGATTCAGAGGCGGGGAATCAGAGGTTGGGAATCAGAGGCAGGGAATCAGAGGCGGGGAATCAGAGTCCGGGAATCAGAGTTGGGGAATCAGAGGCGGGGAATCAGAGGCGGGGAAACAGAGGCGGTGAATCAGATATGGGGAATCAGAGGTGGGGAATCAGAGGTTGGGAATCAGAGGCAGGGAATCAGAGGCGGGGAATCAGAGTCCGGGAATCAGAGATGGGGATTCAGAGGCGGGGAATGAGATATGGGGAATCAGAGGCGGGGAATCAGAGGCGGGGAAACTGAGGTGGGGAATCAGATATGGGGAATCAGATATGGGGAATCAAAGGCGGTGAATCAGAGATGGGGAATCAGAGGCGGGGAATCAGAGGCGGGGAATCAGAGCTGGGGAATCAGAGGCGGGGAATCAGAGTTGGGGAATCAAAGGCGGGGAATCAGATATGGGGAAACAGAGGTGGGGAATCAGAGGCGGGGAAACAGAGGCGGGGAATCAGATATGGGGAATCAGAGGTGGGGAATCAGAGTCCGGGAATAAGAGATGGGGATTCAGAGGCGGGGAATGAGATATGGGGAATCAGAGGCGGGGAATCAGAGGCGGGGAAACAGAGGTGGGGAATCAGATATGGGGAATCTGATATGGGAGATCAAAGGCGGTGAATCAGAGATGGGGAATCAGACGCGGGGAATCAGAGGCGGGGTATCAAAGCTGGGGAATCAGAGGCGGGGAATCAGAGTTGGGGAATCAGAGGCGGGGAATCAGATATGGGGAAACAGAGGTGGGGAATCAGAGGTGGGGAAACAGAGGCGGGGAATCAGATATGGGGAATCAGAGGTGGGGAATCAGAGGTTGGGAATCAGAGGCAGGGAATCAGAGGCGGGGAAACAGAGGCGGGGAATCAGATATGGGGAATCAGAGGTGGCGAATCAAAGGCGGTGAATCAGATATGGGGAATCAGAGGCGGGGAATTAGAGGCAGGGAATCAAACACGGGGAATCAGCGGTGGGGAATCAGAGCTGGGGAATCAGAGGCAGGGAATCAGAGTTGGGGAATCAGAGGCGGGGAATCAGAGGCGGGGAAACAGAGGCGGGGAATCAGATATGGGGAATCAGAGGTGGGGAATCAGAGGTTGGGAATCAGAGGCAGGGAATCAGAGGCGGGGAATCAGAGGCGGGGAATCAGAGGCAGGGAATCAGATGTGCGGAATCAGAGATGGGGAATCAAAGGCGGGGAATCAGAGTTGGGGCATCAGAGGTGGGGAATTAGATATGGGGAAACAGAGGCGGGGAATCAGAGGCGGGGAAACAGAGGCGGGGAATCAGATATGGGGAATCAGAGGTGGGGAATCAGAGGCAGGGAATCAGATGTGCGGAATCAGAGATGGGGAATCAGAGGCGGGGAAGCAGAGGCCGGGAATCAGAGGCCGGGAATCAGATGCCGGGAATAAGAGGCCGGGAATCAGCGGTGGGGAATCAGAGTCCGGGAATCAGAGATGGGGATTCAGAGGCGGGGAATGAGATATGGGGAATCAGAGGCATGGAATCAGTGGCGGGGAAACAGAGGTGGGGAATCAGATCTTGGGAATCAGAGGTGGCGAATCAAAGGCGGTGAATCAGAGATGGGGAATCAGAGGCGGGGAATCAGAGGCAGGGAATCAAACACGGGGAATCAGAGGCGGGGAATCAGAGCTGGGGAATCAGAGGCGGGGAATCAGAGTTGGGGAATCAGAGGCGGGGATTCAGATATGGGGAATCAGAGGCGGGGAATCAGAGGCGGGGAAACAGATGCGGGGAATCAGATATGGGGAATCAGAGGTGGGGAATCAGGGGCAGGGAATCAGTGGCAGGGAATCAGAGGCGGGGAATAAGAGGCGGGGAGTCAGAGGTAGGGAATCAGACACGGGGAATCAGAGGTGGGGAATCAGAGATGGGGAATCAGAGGCGGGGAATCAGAGGCAGGCAATCGGACGCCGGGAATCAGAGGCGGGGAATCAGAGCTGGGGAATCAGAGGTGGGGAATCAGAGTTGGGGAATCAGAGGCGGGGTATCAGATATGGGGAAATAGAGGCGGGGAATCAGATTTTGGGAATCAGAGGCTGGGAATCAGAGGGGGAGAAACAGAGGCGGGGAATAAGTTATGGAAAATCAGAGGTGGGGAATCAGGGGTGGGGAATCAGTGGCAGGGAATCAGAGGCGGGGAATCAGAGGCGTGGAATCAGAGGCGGGGAAACAGAGGTGGGGAATCAGATATGGGGAATCAGAGGAGGCGAATCAAAGGCGGTAAATCAGAGATGGGGAATCAGAGGCGGGGAATCAGAGCTGGGGAATCAGAGGCGGGGAATCAGAGTTGGGGAATCAGCGTCGGGGAATCAGATATGGGGAAACAGAGGTAGGGAATCAGAGGCGGGGAAACAGAGGCAGGGAATCAGATATGGGGAATCAGAGGTGGGGAATCAGAGGTTGGGAATCAGAGGCAGGGAATCAGAGGCGGGGAAACAGAGGCGGGGAATCAGATATGGGGAATCAGAGGTGGCAAATCAAAGGCGGTGAATCAGAGATGGGGAATCAGAGGCGGTGAATCAGAGGCAGGGAATCAAACACGGGGAATCAGAGGCGGGGAATAAGACCTGGGGAATGAGAGGCGGGGAATCAGAGTTGGGGAATCAGAGGCGGGGAATCAGAGGCGGGGAAACAGAGGCGGGGAATCAGATATGGGGTATCAGAGGTGGGGAATCAGAGGTTGGGAATCAGAGGCAGGGAATCAGAGGCGGGGAATCAGAGGCGGGGAATCAGAGGCATGGAATCAGATGTGCGGAATCAGAGATGGGGAATCAGAGGCAGGGAATCAGAGGTGGGGAATCAGAGGCGTGGAATCAGAGGCCGGGAATCAGAGGCCGGGAATGAGAGGCCGGGAATCAGAGGCCGGGAATCAGAGGCCGGGAATCAGAGGTGGGGAATCAGAGGCCGGGAATCAGAGATGGGAAATCAGAGGCGGGGAATCAGTGGTGGTGAATCAGACGCGGGATTCAGAGGTTGTAAATCAGAGATGGGGAATCAGAGGCGGAAAAATCAGAAGCGGGGAAACAGAGGTGGGGAGTCAGATATGGGGAATCAGAGGTGGGGAATAAGAGGCGGCGAATCAGAGGCAGGGAATCAGAGGCGGGGAATCAGAGGCCGGGAATCAGAAGCCAGGAATCAGAGGCCGGGAATCAGAGGTGGGGAATCAGAGGCCGGGAATCAGAGCTGGGAATCAGAGGCGTTTAATCATAGTTGGGAATTAGAGGCGGGGAATCAGAAATGGGGAAACAGAGGCGGGGAATCAGAGGCGGGGAAACAGAGGCGGGGAATCAGATATGGGGAATCAGATGCGGGGAATTAGAGGCGGGGAATCAGAGCTGGGGAATCAGAGTCGGGGAATCAGAGTTGGGGCATCAGAGGTGGGGAATTAGATATGGGGAAACAGAGGCGGGGAATCAGAGGCGGGGAAACAGAGGCGGGGAATCAGATATGGGGAATCAGAGGTGGGTAATCAGAGGCAGGGAATCAGATGTGCGGAATCAGAGATGGGGAATCAGAGGCAGGGAATCAGAATCAGAAGCGGGGTATCAGAGGCCGGGAATCAGAGGCCGGGAATCAGATGCCGGGAATAAGAGGCCGGGAATCAGAGGTGGGGTATCAGAGTCCGGGAATCAGAGATGGGGATTCAGAGGCGGGGAATGAGATATGGGGAATCAGAGGAGGGGAATCAGAGGCGGGGAAACAGAGGTGGGGAATCAGATATGGGGAATCAGAGATGGGGAATCAAAGGCGGTGAATCAAAGATGGGGAATCAGAGGCGGGGAATCAGAGACGGGGAATCAGAGCTGGGGAATCAGAGGCGGGGAATCAGAGTTAGGGAATCAGAGGCGGGGAATCAGATATGGGGAAACAGAGGTGGGGAATCAGAGGCGGGGAAACAGAGGCGGGGAATCAGATATGGGGAATCAGAGTTGGGGAATCAGAGGTTGGGAATCAGAGGCAGGGAATCAGAGGCGGGGAAACAGAGGCGGGGAATCAGATATGGGGAATCAGAGGTGGTGAATCAAAGGCGGTGAATCAGAGATGGGGAATCAGAGGCGGGGAATCAGAGGCAGGGAATCAAACACGGGGAATCAGATATGGGGAATCAGAGGTGGGGAATCGGAGGTTGGGAATCAGAGACAGGGAATCAGAGGCGGGGAATCAGAGGCGGGGAATCAGAGGCAGGGAATCAGATGTGCGGAATCAGAGAAGGGGAATCAAAGGCGGGGAATCAGAGTTGGGGCATCAGAGGTGGGGAATTAGATATGGGGAAACAGAGGCGGGTAATCAGAGGCGGGGATACAGAGGCGGGGAATCAGATATGGGGAATCACAGGTGGGGAATCAGAGGCAGGGAATCAGATGTGCGGAATCAGAGATGGGGAATCAGAGGCAGGGAATCAGAATCAGAAGCGGGGAATCAGAGGCCGGGAATCAGAGGCCGGGAATCAGATGCCGGGAATAAGAGGCCGGGAATCAGCGGTGGGGAATAAGAGTCCGGGAATCAGAGATGGGGATTCAGAGGCGGGGAATGAGATATGGGGAATCAGAGGCGGGGAATCAGAGGCGGGGAAACAGAGGTGGGGAATCAGATATAGGGAATCAGAGGTGGCGAATCAAAGGCGGTGAATCACAGATGGGGAATCAGAGGCGGGGAATCAGAGGCAGGGAATCAAACACGGGGAATCAGAGGCGGGGAATCAGAGCTGGGGAATCAGAGGCGGGGATTCAGAGTTGGGGAATCAGAGGCGGGGAATCAGATATGGGGAATCAGAGGAGGGGAATCAGAGGCGGGGAAACAGAGGCGGGGAATCAGATATGGGGAATCAGAGGTGGGGAATCAGGGGCAGGGAATCAGTGGCAGGGAATCAGAGGCGGGGAATCAGAGGCGGGGAATCAGAGGTAGGGAATCTGACACGGGGAATCAGAGGTGGGGAATAAGAGATAGGGAATCAGAGGCAGGGAATCAGAGGCAGGGAATCGGACGCCAGGAATCAGAGGCGGGGAATCAGAGCTGGGGAATCAGAGGCGGGGAATCAGAGTTGGGGAATCAGAGGCGGGGTATCAGATATGGGGAAATAGAGGTGGGGAATCAGATATGGGGAATCAGAGGCTGGGAATCAGAGGGGGAGAAACAGAGGCGGGGAATAAGATATGGGGAATCAGAGGTGGGGAATCAGGGGCGGGGAATCAGAGGCAGGGAATCAGACACGGGGAATCAGAGGTGGGGAATCAGAGATGGGGAATCAGAGGCAGGGAATCAGAGGCAGGGAATCAGACGCGGGGAATCAGAGGCGGGGAAACAGAGCTGGGGAATCAGAGGCGGGGAATCAGAGTCGGGGAATCATATGCAGGGAATGGGATGTGCGGAATCAGAGATGGGGAATCAGAGGTGGGGAATCAGAGGCGTTGAATCAGAGATTGGGAATCAGAGGCGGGGAATCAGAGGCAGGAAATCAGACACGGGGATTCAGAGTCTGGGAATCAGATGGGGGGAATCAAAGGCGGGGAATCAGAGCTGGGGAATCAGAGGCAGGGAATCAGAGTTGGGGATTCAGAGGCGGGGAATCAGATATTGGGAAACAGAGGCGGGGAATCAGAGCTGGGGAATCAGAGGCGGGGAATCAGAGTTGCGGAATCAGAGTCGGGGAATCAGATATGGGGAAACAGAGGTGGGGAATCAGAGGCGGGGATACAGAGGCGGGGAATCAGATATGGGGAATCAGAGGTGGGGAATCAGAGGTTGGGAATCAGAGGCAGGGAATCAGAGGCGGGGAAACAGAGGTTGGGAATCAGAGGCAGGGAATCAGAGGCGGGGAAACAGAGGCGGGGAATCAGATATGGGGAATCAGAGGTGGCAAATCAAAGGCGGTGAATCAGAGATGGGGAATCAGAGGCGGGGAATCAGAGGCAGGCAATCGGACGCCGGGAATCAGAGGCGGGGAATCAGAGCTGGGGAATCAGAGGTGGGGAATCAGAGTTGGGGAATCAGAGGCGGGGTATCAGATATGGGGAAATAGAGGCGGGGAATCAGATTTTGGGAATCAGAGGCTGGGAATCAGAGGGGGAGAAACAGAGGCGGGGAATAAGTTATGGAAAATCAGAGGTGGGGAATCAGGGGTGGGGAATCAGTGGCAGGGAATCAGAGGCGGGGAATCAGAGGCGTGGAATCAGAGGCGGGGAAACAGAGGTGGGGAATCTGATATGGGGAATCAGAGGAGGCGAATCAAAGGCGGTAAATCAGAGATGGGGAATCAGAGGCGGGGAATCAGAGCTGGGGAATCAGAGGCGGGGAATCAGAGTTGGGGAATCAGCGTCGGGGAATCAGATATGGGGAAACAGAGGTAGGGAATCAGAGGCGGGGAAACAGAGGCAGGGAATCAGATATGGGGAATCAGAGGTGGGGAATCAGAGGTTGGGAATCAGAGGCAGGGAATCAGAGGCGGGGAAACAGAGGCGGGGAATCAGATATGGGGAATCAGAGGTGGCAAATCAAAGGCGGTGAATCAGAGATGGGGAATCAGAGGTGGGGAATCAGAGGTTGGGAATCAGAGGCAGGGAATCAGAGGCGGGGAAACAGAGGTTGGGAATCAGAGGCAGGGAATCAGAGGCGGGGAAACAGAGGCGGGGAATCAGATATGGGGAATCAGAGGTGGCAAATCAAAGGCGGTGAATCAGAGATGGGGAATCAGAGGCGGGGAATCAGATATGGGGAATCAGAGGTGGGGAATCAGAGGTTGGGAATCAGAGGCAGGGAATCAGAGGCGGGGAAACAGAGGTTGGGAATCAGAGGCAGGGAATCAGAGGCGGGGAAACAGAGGCGGGGAATCAGATATGGGGAATCAGAGGTGGCAAATCAAAGGCGGTGAATCAGAGATGGGGAATCAGAGGCGGGGAATCAGAGGCAGGCAATCGGACGCCGGGAATCAGAGGCGGGGAATCAGAGCTGGGGAATCAGAGGCTGGGAATCAGAGGGGGAGAAACAGAGGCGGGGAATAAGTTATGGAAAATCAGAGGTGGGGAATCAGGGGTGGGGAATCAGTGGCAGGGAATCAGAGGCGGGGAATCAGAGGCGTGGAATCAGAGGCGGGGAAACAGAGGTGGGGAATCAGATATGGGGAATCAGAGGAGGCGAATCAAAGGCGGTAAATCAGAGATGGGGAATCAGAGGCGGGGAATCAGAGCTGGGGAATCAGAGGCGGGGAATCAGAGTTGGGGAATCAGCGTCGGGGAATCAGATATGGGGAAACAGAGGTAGGGAATCAGAGGCGGGGAAACAGAGGCAGGGAATCAGATATGGGGAATCAGAGGTGGGGAATCAGAGGTTGGGAATCAGAGGCAGGGAATCAGAGGCGGGGAAACAGAGGCGGGGAATCAGATATGGGGAATCAGAGGTGGCAAATCAAAGGCGGTGAATCAGAGATGGGGAATCAGAGGCGGTGAATCAGAGGCAGGGAATCAAACACGGGGAATCAGAGGCGGGGAATAAGACCTGGGGAATGAGAGGCGGGGAATCAGAGTTGGGGAATCAGAGGCGGGGAATCAGAGGCGGGGAAACAGAGGCGGGGAATCAGATATGGGGTATCAGAGGTGGGGAATCAGAGGTTGGGAATCAGAGGCAGGGAATCAGAGGCGGGGAATCAGAGGCGGGGAATCAGAGGCATGGAATCAGATGTGCGGAATCAGAGATGGGGAATCAGAGGCAGGGAATCAGAGGTGGGGAATCAGAGGCGTGGAATCAGAGGCCGGGAATCAGAGGCCGGGAATGAGAGGCCGGGAATCAGAGGCCGGGAATCAGAGGCCGGGAATCAGAGGTGGGGAATCAGAGGCCGGGAATCAGAGATGGGAAATCAGAGGCGGGGAATCAGTGGTGGTGAATCAGACGCGGGATTCAGAGGTTGTAAATCAGAGATGGGGAATCAGAGGCGGAAAAATCAGAAGCGGGGAAACAGAGGTGGGGAGTCAGATATGGGGAATCAGAGGTGGGGAATAAGAGGCGGCGAATCAGAGGCAGGGAATCAGAGGCGGGGAATCAGAGGCCGGGAATCAGAAGCCAGGAATCAGAGGCCGGGAATCAGAGGTGGGGAATCAGAGGCCGGGAATCAGAGCTGGGAATCAGAGGCGTTTAATCATAGTTGGGAATTAGAGGCGGGGAATCAGAAATGGGGAAACAGAGGCGGGGAATCAGAGGCGGGGAAACAGAGGCGGGGAATCAGATATGGGGAATCAGATGCGGGGAATTAGAGGCGGGGAATCAGAGCTGGGGAATCAGAGTCGGGGAATCAGAGTTGGGGCATCAGAGGTGGGGAATTAGATATGGGGAAACAGAGGCGGGGAATCAGAGGCGGGGAAACAGAGGCGGGGAATCAGATATGGGGAATCAGAGGTGGGTAATCAGAGGCAGGGAATCAGATGTGCGGAATCAGAGATGGGGAATCAGAGGCAGGGAATCAGAATCAGAAGCGGGGTATCAGAGGCCGGGAATCAGAGGCCGGGAATCAGATGCCGGGAATAAGAGGCCGGGAATCAGAGGTGGGGTATCAGAGTCCGGGAATCAGAGGTGGGGATTCAGAGGCGGGGAATGAGATATGGGGAATCAGAGGAGGGGAATCAGAGGCGGGGAAACAGAGGTGGGGAATCAGATATGGGGAATCAGAGATGGGGAATCAAAGGCGGTGAATCAAAGATGGGGAATCAGAGGCGGGGAATCAGAGACGGGGAATCAGAGCTGGGGAATCAGAGGCGGGGAATCAGAGTTAGGGAATCAGAGGCGGGGAATCAGATATGGGGAAACAGAGGTGGGGAATCAGAGGCGGGGAAACAGAGGCGGGGAATCAGATATGGGGAATCAGAGTTGGGGAATCAGAGGTTGGGAATCAGAGGCAGGGAATCAGAGGCGGGGAAACAGAGGCGGGGAATCAGATATGGGGAATCAGAGGTGGTGAATCAAAGGCGGTGAATCAGAGATGGGGAATCAGAGGCGGGGAATCAGAGGCAGGGAATCAAACACGGGGAATCAGATATGGGGAATCAGAGGTGGGGAATCGGAGGTTGGGAATCAGAGACAGGGAATCAGAGGCGGGGAATCAGAGGCGGGGAATCAGAGGCAGGGAATCAGATGTGCGGAATCAGAGAAGGGGAATCAAAGGCGGGGAATCAGAGTTGGGGCATCAGAGGTGGGGAATTAGATATGGGGAAACAGAGGCGGGTAATCAGAGGCGGGGATACAGAGGCGGGGAATCAGATATGGGGAATCACAGGTGGGGAATCAGAGGCAGGGAATCAGATGTGCGGAATCAGAGATGGGGAATCAGAGGCAGGGAATCAGAATCAGAAGCGGGGAATCAGAGGCCGGGAATCAGAGGCCGGGAATCAGATGCCGGGAATAAGAGGCCGGGAATCAGCGGTGGGGAATAAGAGTCCGGGAATCAGAGATGGGGATTCAGAGGCGGGGAATGAGATATGGGGAATCAGAGGCGGGGAATCAGAGGCGGGGAAACAGAGGTGGGGAATCAGATATAGGGAATCAGAGGTTGCGAATCAAAGGCGGTGAATCACAGATGGGGAATCAGAGGCGGGGAATCAGAGGCAGGGAATCAAACACGGGGAATCAGAGGCGGGGAATCAGAGCTGGGGAATCAGAGGCGGGGATTCAGAGTTGGGGAATCAGAGGCGGGGAATCAGATATGGGGAATCAGAGGAGGGGAATCAGAGGCGGGGAAACAGAGGCGGGGAATCAGATATGGGGAATCAGAGGTGGGGAATCAGGGGCAGGGAATCAGTGGCAGGGAATCAGAGGCGGGGAATCAGAGGCGGGGAATCAGAGGTAGGGAATCTGACACGGGGAATCAGAGGTGGGGAATAAGAGATAGGGAATCAGAGGCAGGGAATCAGAGGCAGGGAATCGGACGCCGGGAATCAGAGGCGGGGAATCAGAGCTGGGGAATCAGAGGCGGGGAATCAGAGTTGGGGAATCAGAGGCGGGGTATCAGATATGGGGAAATAGAGGTGGGGAATCAGATATGGGGAATCAGAGGCTGGGAATCAGAGGGGGAGAAACAGAGGCGGGGAATAAGATATGGGGAATCAGAGGTGGGGAATCAGGGGCGGGGAATCAGAGGCAGGGAATCAGACACGGGGAATCAGAGGTGGGGAATCAGAGATGGGGAATCAGAGGCAGGGAATCAGAGGCAGGGAATCAGACGCGGGGAATCAGAGGCGGGGAAACAGAGCTGGGGAATCAGAGGCGGGGAATCAGAGTCGGGGAATCATATGCAGGGAATGGGATGTGCGGAATCAGAGATGGGGAATCAGAGGTGGGGAATCAGAGGCGTTGAATCAGAGATTGGGAATCAGAGGCGGGGAATCAGAGGCAGGACATCAGACACGGGGATTCAGAGTCTGGGAATCAGATGGGGGGAATCAAAGGCGGGGAATCAGAGCTGGGGAATCAGAGGCAGGGAATCAGAGTTGGGGATTCAGAGGCGGGGAATCAGATATTGGGAAACAGAGGCGGGGAATCAGAGCTGGGGAATCAGAGGCGGGGAATCAGAGTTGCGGAATCAGAGTCGGGGAATCAGATATGGGGAAACAGAGGTGGGGAATCAGAGGCGGGGATACAGAGGCGGGGAATCAGATATGGGGAATCAGAGGTGGGGAATCAGAGGTTGGGAATCAGAGGCAGGGAATCAGAGGCGGGGAAACAGAGGTTGGGAATCAGAGGCAGGGAATCAGAGGCGGGGAAACAGAGGCGGGGAATCAGATATGGGGAATCAGAGGTGGCGAATCAAAGGTGGTGAATCAGAGATGGGGAATCAGAGGCGGTGAATCAGAGGCAGGGAATCAAACACGGGGAATCAGAGGTGGGGAATCAGACCTGGGGAATCAGAGGCGGGGAATCAGAGTTGGGGAATCAGAGGCGAGGAATCAGAGGCGGGGAAACAGAGGCGGGGAATCAGATATGGGGAATCAGAGGTGGGGAATCAGAGGTTGGGAATCAGAGGCAGGGAATCAGAGGCGGGGAATCAGAGGCGGCGAATCAGATGCATGGAATCAGATGTGCGGAATCAGAGATGGGGTATCAGAGTCAGGGAATCAGAGGCGGGGAATCAGAGGCGTGGAATCAGAGGCCGGTATTCAGAGGCCGGGAATGAGAGGCCGGGAATCAGAGGCCGGGAATCAGAGGCCGGGAATCAGAGGTGGGATATCAGAGGCCGGGAATCAGAGATGGGGAATCAGAGGTGGGGAATCAGCGGTGGTGAATCAGACGCGGGGATTCAGAGGTTGTAAATCAGAGATGGGGAATCAGAGACGGGGAATCAGAGGCGGGGAAACAGAGGTGGGGAGTCAGATATGGGGAATCAGAGGTGGGGAATAAGAGGCGGAGAATCAGAGGCAGTGAATCAGAGGCGGGGAATCAGAGGCCGGGAATCAGAAGCCAGGAATCAGAGGCCGGGAATCAGAGATGGGGATTCAGAGGCGGGGAATGAGATATTGGGAATCAGAGGCGGGGAATCAGAGGTGGGGAAACAGAGGTTGGGAATCAGATTTGGGGAATCAGAGGTGGCGAATCAAAGGCGGTGAATCAGAGATGGGGAATCAGAGGCGGGGAATCAGAGGCAGGGAATCAAACACGGGGAATCAGAGGCGGGGAATCAGAGCTGGGGCATCAGAGGTGGGGAATTAGATATGGGGAAACAGAGGCGGGGAATCAGAGGCGGGGAAACAGAGGCGGGGAATCAGATATGGGGAATCAGAGGTGGGTAATCAGAGGCAGGGAATCAGATGTGCGGAATCAGAGATGGGGAATCAGAGGCAGGGAATCAGAATCAGAAGCGGGGTATCAGAGGCCGGGAATCAGAGGCCGGGAATCAGATGCCGGGAATAAGAGGCCGGGAATCAGAGGTGGGGTATCAGAGTCCGGGAATCAGAGATGGGGATTCAGAGGCGGGGAATGAGATATGGGGAATCAGAGGAGGGGAATCAGAGGCGGGGAAACAGAGTTGGGGAATCAGATATGGGGAATCAGAGATGGGGAATCAAAGGCGGTGAATCAAAGATGGGGAATCAGAGGCGGGGAATCAGAGACGGGGAATCAGAGCTGGGGAATCAGAGGCGGGGAATCAGAGTTAGGGAATCAGAGGCGGGGAATCAGATATGGGGAAACAGAGGTGGGGAATCAGAGGCAGGGAAACAGAGGCGGGGAATCAGATATGGGGAATCAGAGTTGGGGAATCAGAGGTTGGGAATCAGAGGCAGGGAATCAGAGGCGGGGAAACAGAGGCGGGGAATCAGATATGGGGAATCAGCGGTGGTGAATCAAAGGCGGTGAATCAGAGATGGGGAATCAGAGGCGGGGAATCAGAGGCAGGGAATCAAACACGGGGAATCAGATATGGGGAATCAGAGGTGGGGAATCGGAGGTTGGGAATCAGAGACAGGGAATCAGAGGCGGGGAATCAGAGGCGGGGAATCAGAGGCAGGGAATCAGATGTGCGGAATCAGAGAAGGGGAATCAAAGGTGGGGAATCAGAGTTGGGGCATCAGAGGTGGGGAATTAGATATGGGGAAACAGAGGCGGGTAATCAGAGGCGGGGATACAGAGGCGGGGAATCAGATATGGGGAATCACAGGTGGGGAATCAGAGGCAGGGAATCAGATGTGCGGAATCAGAGATGGGGAATCAGAGGCAGGGAATCAGAATCAGAAGCGGGGAATCAGAGGCCGGGAATCAGAGGCCGGGAATCAGATGCCGGGAATAAGAGGCCGGGAATCAGCGGTGGGGAATAAGAGTCCGGGAATTAGAGATGGGGATTCAGAGGCGGGGAATGAGATATGGGGAATCAGAGGCGGGGAATCAGAGGCGGGGAAACAGAGGTGGGGAATCAGATATAGGGAATCAGAGGTGGCGAATCAAAGGCGGTGAATCACAGATGGGGAATCAGAGGCGGGGAATCAGAGGCAGGGAATCAAACACGGGGAATCAGAGGCGGGGAATCAGAGCTGGGGAATCAGAGGCGGGGAATCAGAGTTGGGGAATCAGAGGCGGGGAATCAGATATGGGGAATCAGAGGAGGGGAATCAGAGGCGGGGAAACAGAGGCGGGGAATCAGATATGGGGAATCAGAGGTGGGGAATCAGGGGCAGGGAATCAGTGGCAGGGAATCAGAGGCGGGGAATCAGAGGCGGGGAATCAGAGGTAGGGAATCTGACACGGGGAATCAGAGGTGGGGAATCAGAGATAGGGAATCAGAGGCAGGGAATCAGAGGCAGGGAATCGGACGCCGGGAATCAGAGGCGGGGAATCAGAGCTGGGGAATCAGAGGCGGGGAATCAGAGTTGGGGAATCAGAGGCGGGGTATCAGATATGGGGAAATAGAGGTGGGGAATCAGATATGGGGAATCAGAGGCTGGGAATCAGAGGGGGAGAAACAGAGGCGGGGAATAAGATATGGGGAATCAGAGGTGGGGAATCAGGGGCGGGGAATCAGAGGCAGGGAATCAGACACGGGGAATCAGAGGTGGGGAATCAGAGATGGGGAATCAGAGGCAGGGAATCAGAGGCAGGGAATCAGACGCGGGGAATCAGAGGCGGGGAAACAGAGCTGGGGAATCAGAGGCGGGGAATCAGAGTCGGGGAATCATATGCAGGGAATCGGATGTGCGGAATCAGAGATGGGGAATCAGAGGTGGGGAATCAGAGGCGTTGAATCAGAGATTGGGAATCAGAGGCGGGGAATCAGAGGCAGGAAATCAGACACGGGGATTCAGAGTCTGGGAATCAGATGGGGGGAATCAAAGGCGGGGAATCAGAGCTGGGGAATCAGAGGCAGGGAATCAGAGTTGGGGATTCAGAGGCGGGGAATCAGATATTGGGAAACAGAGGCGGGGAATCAGAGGCGGGCAAACAGAGGCGGGGAATCAGATATGGGGAATCAGAGGTGGGGAATCAGAGGTGGTGAATCAGAGATGGGGAATTACAGGCGGGGAATCAGAGGCAGGGAATAGAACGCGGGGAATCAGAGGTGGGGAATGAGAGTTGGGGAATCAGAGGCAGGGAATCAGATACGGGGAATCAGAGGCGGGGAATCAGAGATGGGGAATCAGAGGCGGGGAATCAGAGGCAGGGAATCAGACGCGGGGAATCAGAGGCGGGGAATCAGAGCTGGGGAATCAGAGGCGGGGAATCAGAGTCGGGGAATCAGAGGCCGGGAATCAGAGATGGGGATTCAGAGGCGGGGAATCGGAGGCGGGGAAACAGAGGTGGGGAATCAGACATGGGGAATCAGTGGTGGCGAATCATAGGCGGTAAATCAGAGATGGGGAATCAGAGGAGGGGAATCAGAGGCAGGGAATCAAACACTTGGAATCAGAGGCGGGGAATCAGAGCTGGGGAATCAGAGGCGGGGAATCAGAGTTGGGGAATCAGAGTCGGGGAATCAGATATGGGGAAACAGAGGTGGGGAATCAGAGGCGGGGATACAGAGGCGGGGAATCAGATATGGGGAATCAGAGGTGGGGAATCAGAGGTTGGGAATCAGAGGCAGGGAATCAGAGGCGGGGAAACAGAGGTTGGGAATCAGAGGCAGGGAATCAGAGGCGGGGAAACAGAGGCGGGGAATCAGATATGGGGAATCAGAGGTGGCGAATCAAAGGTGGTGAATCAGAGATGGGGAATCAGAGGCGGTGAATCAGAGGCAGGGAATCAAACACGGGGAATCAGAGGTGGGGAATCAGACCTGGGGAATCAGAGGCGGGGAATCAGAGGCGGCGAATCAGATGCATGGAATCAGATGTGCGGAATCAGAGATGGGGAATCAGAGTCAGGGAATCAGAGGCGGGGAATCAGAGGCGTGGAATCAGAGGCCGGTATTCAGAGGCCGGGAATGAGAGGCAGGGAATCAGAGGCCGGGAATCAGAGGCCGGGAATCAGAGGTGGGATATCAGAGGCCGGGAATCAGAGATGGGGAATCAGAGGCGGGGAATCAGCGGTGGTGAATCAGACGCGGGGATTCAGAGGTTGTAAATCAGAGATGGGGAATCAGAGACGGGGAATCAGAGTCGGGGAAACAGAGGTGGGGAGTCAGATATGGGGAATCATAGGTGGGGAATAAGAGGCGGAGAATCAGAGGCAGTGAATCAGAGGCGGGGAATAAGATATGGGGAATCAGAGGTGGGGAATCAGGGGCGGGGAATCAGAGGCAGGGAATCAGACACGGGGAATCAGAGGTGGGGAATCAGAGATGGGGAATCAGAGGCAGGGAATCAAACACGGGGATTCAGAGGTTGTAAATCAGAGATGGGGAATCAGAGACGGGGAATCAGAGTCGGGGAAACAGAGGTGGGGAGTCAGATATGGGGAATCAGATATGGGGAATCAGAGGCTGGGTATCAGAGGGGGAGAAACAGAGGCGGGGAATAAGATATGGGGAATCAGAGGTGGGGAATCAGGGGCGGGGAATCAGAGGCAGGGAATCAGACACGGGGAATCAGAGGTGGGGAATCAGAGATGGGGAATCAGAGGCAGGGAATCAGAGGCAGGGAATCAGACGCGGGGAATCAGAGGCGGGGAAACAGAGCTGGGGAATCAGAGGCGGGGAATCAGAGTCGGGGAATCATATGCAGGGAATCGGATGTGCGGAATCAGAGATGGGGAATCAGAGGTGGGGAATCAGAGGCGTTGAATCAGAGATTGGGAATCAGAGGCGGGGAATCAGAGGCAGGAAATCAGACACGGGGATTCAGAGTCTGGGAATCAGATGGGGGGCATCAAAGGCGGGGAATCAGAGCTGGGGAATCAGAGGCAGGGAATCAGAGTTGGGGATTCAGAGGCGGGGAATCAGATATTGGGAAACAGAGGCGGGGAATCAGAGGCGGGCAAACAGAGGCGGGGAATCAGATATGGGGAATCAGAGGTGGGGAATCAGAGGTGGTGAATCAGAGATGGGGAATTACAGGCGGGGAATCAGAGGCAGGGAATAGAACGCGGGGAATCAGAGGTGGGGAATGAGAGTCGGGGAATCAGAGGCAGGGAATCAGATACGGGGAATCAGAGGCGGGGAATCAGAGATGGGGAATCAGAGGCGGGGAATCAGAGGCAGGGAATCAGACGCAGGGAATCAGAGGCGGGGAATCAGAGCTGGGGAATCAGAGGCGGGGAATCAGAGTCGGGGAATCAGAGGCCGGGAATCAGAGATGGGGATTCAGAGGCGGGGAATCGGAGGCGGGGAAACAGAGGTGGGGAATCAGATATGGGGAATCAGTGGTGGCGAATCAAAGGCGGTAAATCAGAGATGGGGAATCAGAGGAGGGGAATCAGAGGCAGGGAATCAAACACTGGGAATCAGAGGCGGGGAATCAGAGCTGGGGAATCAGAGGCGGGGAATCAGAGTTGGGGAATCAGAGTCGGGGAATCAGATATGGGGAAACAGAGGTGGGGAATCAGAGGCGGGGATACAGAGGCGGGGAATCAGATATGGGGAATCAGAGGTGGGGAATCAGAGGTTGGGAATCAGAGGCAGGGAATCAGAGGCGGGGAAACAGAGGTTGGGAATCAGAGGCAGGGAATCAGAGGCGGGGAAACAGAGGCGGGGAATCAGATATGGGGAATCAGAGGTGGCGAATCAAAGGTGGTGAATCAGAGATGGGGAATCAGAGGCGGTGAATCAGAGGCAGGGAATCAAACACGGGGAATCAGAGGTGGGGAATCAGACCTGGGGAATCAGAGGCGGGGAATCAGAGCTGGGGAATCAGAGGCGGGGAATCAGAGTCGGGGAATCAGAGGCCGGGAATCAGAGATGGGGATTCAGAGGCGGGGAATCGGAGGCGGGGAAACAGAGGTGGGGAATCAGATATGGGGAATCAGTGGTGGCGAATCAAAGGCGGTAAATCAGAGATGGGGAATCAGAGGAGGGGAATCAGAGGCAGGGAATCAAACACTGGGAATCAGAGGCGGGGAATCAGAGCTGGGGAATCAGAGGCGGGGAATCAGAGTTGGGGAATCAGAGTCGGGGAATCAGATATGGGGAAACAGAGGTGGGGAATCAGAGGCGGGGATACAGAGGCGGGGAATCAGATATGGGGAATCAGAGGTGTGGAATCAGAGGTTGGGAATCAGAGGCAGGGAATCAGAGGCGGGGAAACAGAGGTTGGGAATCAGAGGCAGGGAATCAGAGGCGGGGAAACAGAGGCGGGGAATCAGATATGGGGAATCAGAGGTGGCGAATCAAAGGTGGTGAATCAGAGATGGGGAATCAGAGGCGGTGAATCAGAGGCAGGGAATCAAACACGGGGAATCAGAGGTGGGGAATCAGACCTGGGGAATCAGAGGCGGGGAATCAGAGTTGGGGAATCAGAGGCGAGGAATCAGAGGCGGGGAAACAGAGGCGGGGAATCAGATATGGGGAATCAGAGGTGGGGAATCAGAGGTTGGGAATCAGAGGCAGGGAATCAGAGGCGGGGAATCAGAGGCGGCGAATCAGATGCATGGAATCAGATGTGCGGAATCAGAGATGGGGAATCAGAGTCAGGGAATCAGAGGCGGGGAATCAGAGGCGTGGAATCAGAGGCCGGTATTCAGAGGCCGGGAATGAGAGGCCGGGAATCAGAGGCCGGGAATCAGAGGCCGGGAATCAGAGGTGGGATATCAGAGGCCGGGAATCAGAGATGGGGAATCAGAGGCGGGGAATCAGCGGTGGTGAATCAGACGCGGGGATTCAGAGGTTGTAAATCAGAGATGGGGAATCAGAGACGGGGAATCAGAGTCGGGGAAACAGAGGTGGGGAGTCAGATATGGGGAATCAGAGGTGGGGAATAAGAGGCGGAGAATCAGAGGCAGTGAATCAGAGGCGGGGAATCAGAGGCCGGGAATCAGAAGCCAGGAATCAGAGGCCGGGAATCAGAGATGGGGATTCAGAGGCGGGGAATGAGATATTGGGAATCAGAGGCGGGGAATCAGAGGCGGGGAAACAGAGGTGGGGAATCAGATTTGGGGAATCAGAGGTGGCGAATCAAAGGCGGTGAATCAGAGATGGGGAATCAGAGGCGTGGAATCAGAGGCAGGGAATCAAACGGGGAATCAGAGGCGGGGAATCAGAGCTGGGGAATCAGAGGCGGGGAATCAGAGTTGGGGAATCAGAGGCGGGGAATCAGATATGGGGAAACAGAGGTGGGGAATCAGAGGCAGGGAAACAGAGGCGGGGAATCAGATATGGGGAATCAGAGGTGGGGAATCAGAGGTTGGGAATCAGAGGCAGGGAATCAGAGGCGGGGAATCAGAGGCGGGGAATCAGATATGGGGAATCATAGGTGGCGAATCAAAGGCGGTGTATCAGAGATGGGGAATCAGAGTCAGGGAATCAAACACGGGGAATCAGAGGCGGGGAATCAGAGCTGGGGAATAAGAGGCGGGGATTCAGAGTTGGGGAATCAGAGGCGGGGAATCAGAGGCAGGGAATCAGAGGCGGAGAATCAGAGGTTGGGAATCAGAGGCAGGGAATCAGAGGCAGGGAATCAGAGGCAGGGAATCAGAGGCGGGGAATCAGAGGTGGGGAATCAGAGGTTGGGAATCAGAGGCAGGGAATCAGAGGCGGGGAATAAGAGGCGGGGAATCAGAGGCGGGGAATCAGAGGCCGGGAATCAGAAGCCAGGAATCAGAGGCCGGGAATCAGAGATGGGGATTCAGAGGCGGGGAATGAGATATTGGGAATCAGAGGCGGGGAATCAGAGGCGGGGAAACAGAGGTGGGGAATCAGATTTGGGGAATCAGAGGTGGCGAATCAAAGGCGGTGAATCAGAGATGGGGAATCAGAGGCGGGGAATCAGAGGCAGGGAATCAAACACGGGGAATCAGAGGCGGGGAATCAGAGCTGGGGCATCAGAGGTGGGGAATTAGATATGGGGAAACAGAGGCGGGGAATCAGAGGCGGGGAAACAGAGGCGGGGAATCAGATATGGGGAATCAGAGGTGGGTAATCAGAGGCAGGGAATCAGATGTGCGGAATCAGAGATGGGGAATCAGAGGCAGGGAATCAGAATCAGAAGCGGGGTATCAGAGGCCGGGAATCAGAGGCCGGGAATCAGATGCCGGGAATAAGAGGCCGGGAATCAGAGGTGGGGTATCAGAGTCCGGGAATCAGAGATGGGGATTCAGAGGCGGGGAATGAGATATGGGGAATCAGAGGAGGGGAATCAGAGGCGGGGAAACAGAGTTGGGGAATCAGATATGGGGAATCAGAGATGGGGAATCAAAGGCGGTGAATCAAAGATGGGGAATCAGAGGCGGGGAATCAGAGACGGGGAATCAGAGCTGGGGAATCAGAGGCGGGGAATCAGAGTTAGGGAATCAGAGGCGGGGAATCAGATATGGGGAAACAGAGGTGGGGAATCAGAGGCGGGGAAACAGAGGCGGGGAATCAGATATGCGGAATCAGAGTTGGGGAATCAGAGGTTGGGAATCAGAGGCAGGGAATCAGAGGCGGGGAAACAGAGGCGGGGAATCAGATATGGGGAATCAGAGGTGGTGAATCAAAGGCGGTGAATCAGAGATGGGGAATCAGAGGCGGGGAATAGAGGCAGGGAATCAAACACGGGGAATCAGATATGGGGAATCAGAGGTGGGGAATCGGAGGTTGGGAATCAGAGACAGGGAATCAGAGGCGGGGAATCAGAGGCGGGGAATCAGAGGCAGGGAATCAGATGTGCGGAATCAGAGAAGGGGAATCAAAGGCGGGGAATCAGAGTTGGGGCATCAGAGGTGGGGAATTAGATATGGGGAAACAGAGGCGGGTAATCAGAGGCGGGGATACAGAGGCGGGGAATCAGATATGGGGAATCACAGGTGGGGAATCAGAGGCAGGGAATCAGATGTGCGGAATCAGAGATGGGGAATCAGAGGCAGGGAATCAGAATCAGAAGCGGGGAATCAGAGGCCGGGAATCAGAGGCCGGGAATCAGATGCCGGGAATAAGAGGCCGGGAATCAGCGGTGGGGAATAAGAGTCCGGGAATCAGAGATGGGGATTCAGAGGCGGGGAATGAGATATGGGGAATCAGAGGCGGGGAATCAGAGGCGGGGAAACAGAGGTGGGGAAGCAGATATAGGGAATCAGAGGTGGCGAATCAAAGGCGGTGAATCACAGATGGGGAATCAGAGGCGGGGAATCAGAGGCAGGGAATCAAACACGGGGAATCAGAGGCGGGGAATCAGAGCTGGGGAATCAGAGGCGGGGAATCAGAGTTGGGGAATCAGAGGCGGGGAATCAGATATGGGGAATCAGAGGAGGGGAATCAGAGGCGGGGAATCATATGCAGGGAATCGGATGTGCGGAATCAGAGATGGGGAATCAGAGGTGGGGAATCAGAGGCGTTGAATCAGAGATTGGGAATCAGAGGCGGGGAATCAGAGGCAGGAAATCAGACACGGGGATTCAGAGTCTGGGAATCAGATGGGGGGCATCAAAGGCGGGGAATCAGAGCTGGGGAATCAGAGGCAGGGAATCAGAGTTGGGGATTCAGAGGCGGGGAATCAGATATTGGGAAACAGAGGCGGGGAATCAGAGGCGGGCAAACAGAGGCGGGGAATCAGATATGGGGAATCAGAGGTGGGGAATCAGAGGTGGTGAATCAGAGATGGGGAATTACAGGCGGGGAATCAGAGGCAGGGAATAGAACGCGGGGAATCAGAGGTGGGGAATGAGAGTCGGGGAATCAGAGGCAGGGAATCAGATACGGGGAATCAGAGGCGGGGAATCAGAGATGGGGAATCAGAGGCGGGGAATCAGAGGCAGGGAATCAGACGCAGGGAATCAGAGGCGGGGAATCAGAGCTGGGGAATCAGAGGCGGGGAATCAGAGTCGGGGAATCAGAGGCCGGGAATCAGAGATGGGGATTCAGAGGCGGGGAATCGGAGGCGGGGAAACAGAGGTGGGGAATCAGATATGGGGAATCAGTGGTGGCGAATCAAAGGCGGTAAATCAGAGATGGGGAATCAGAGGAGGGGAATCAGAGGCAGGGAATCAAACACTGGGAATCAGAGGCGGGGAATCAGAGCTGGGGAATCAGAGGCGGGGAATCAGAGTTGGGGAATCAGAGTCGGGGAATCAGATATGGGGAAACAGAGGTGGGGAATCAGAGGCGGGGATACAGAGGCGGGGAATCAGATATGGGGAATCAGAGGTGTGGAATCAGAGGTTGGGAATCAGAGGCAGGGAATCAGAGGCGGGGAAACAGAGGTTGGGAATCAGAGGCAGGGAATCAGAGGCGGGGAAACAGAGGCGGGGAATCAGATATGGGGAATCAGAGGTGGCGAATCAAAGGTGGTGAATCAGAGATGGGGAATCAGAGGCGGTGAATCAGAGGCAGGGAATCAAACACGGGGAATCAGAGGTGGGGAATCAGACCTGGGGAATCAGAGGCGGGGAATCAGAGTTGGGGAATCAGAGGCGAGGAATCAGAGGCGGGGAAACAGAGGCGGGGAATCAGATATGGGGAATCAGAGGTGGGGAATCAGAGGTTGGGAATCAGAGGCAGGGAATCAGAGGCGGGGAATCAGAGGCGGCGAATCAGATGCATGGAATCAGATGTGCGGAATCAGAGATGGGGAATCAGAGTCAGGGAATCAGAGGCGGGGAATCAGAGGCGTGGAATCAGAGGCCGGTATTCAGAGGCCGGGAATGAGAGGCCGGGAATCAGAGGCCGGGAATCAGAGGCCGGGAATCAGAGGTGGGATATCAGAGGCCGGGAATCAGAGATGGGGAATCAGAGGCGGGGAATCAGCGGTGGTGAATCAGACGCGGGGATTCAGAGGTTGTAAATCAGAGATGGGGAATCAGAGACGGGGAATCAGAGTCGGGGAAACAGAGGTGGGGAGTCAGATATGGGGAATCAGAGGTGGGGAATAAGAGGCGGAGAATCAGAGGCAGTGAATCAGAGGCGGGGAATCAGAGGCCGGGAATCAGAAGCCAGGAATCAGAGGCCGGGAATCAGAGATGGGGATTCAGAGGCGGGGAATGAGATATTGGGAATCAGAGGCGGGGAATCAGAGGCGGGGAAACAGAGGTGGGGAATCAGATTTGGGGAATCAGAGGTGGCGAATCAAAGGCGGTGAATCAGAGATGGGGAATCAGAGGCGTGGAATCAGAGGCAGGGAATCAAACGGGGAATCAGAGGCGGGGAATCAGAGCTGGGGAATCAGAGGCGGGGAATCAGAGTTGGGGAATCAGAGGCGGGGAATCAGATATGGGGAAACAGAGGTGGGGAATCAGAGGCAGGGAAACAGAGGCGGGGAATCAGATATGGGGAATCAGAGGTGGGGAATCAGAGGTTGGGAATCAGAGGCAGGGAATCAGAGGCGGGGAATCAGAGGCGGGGAATCAGATATGGGGAATCATAGGTGGCGAATCAAAGGCGGTGTATCAGAGATGGGGAATCAGAGTCAGGGAATCAAACACGGGGAATCAGAGGCGGGGAATCAGAGCTGGGGAATAAGAGGCGGGGATTCAGAGTTGGGGAATCAGAGGCGGGGAATCAGAGGCAGGGAATCAGAGGCGGAGAATCAGAGGTTGGGAATCAGAGGCAGGGAATCAGAGGCAGGGAATCAGAGGCAGGGAATCAGAGG
The DNA here is from genome assembly GCF_036971445.1 of Narcine bancroftii. Classification (NCBI taxonomy): domain Eukaryota; kingdom Metazoa; phylum Chordata; class Chondrichthyes; order Torpediniformes; family Narcinidae; genus Narcine; species Narcine bancroftii. The sequence goes on from NC_091474.1 coordinate 60,123,785, forward strand.
CGGGGAATCAGAGGTGGGGAATCAGAGGTTGGGAATCAGAGGCAGGGAATCAGAGGCGGGGAATCAGAGGCGGGGAATCAGAGGCGGGGAATCAGAGGCCGGGAATCAGAAGCCAGGGATCAGAGGCCGGGAATCAGAGATGGGGATTCAGAGGCGGGGAATGAGATATTGGGAATCAGAGGCGGGGAATCAGAGGCGGGGAAACAGAGGTGGGGAATCAGATTTGGGGAATCAGAGGTGGCGAATCAAAGGCGGTGAATCAGAGATGGGGAATCAGAGGCGGGGAATCAGAGGCAGGGAATCAAACACGGGGAATCAGAGGCGGGGAATCAGAGCTGGGGCATCAGAGGTGGGGAATTAGATATGGGGAAACAGAGGCGGGGAATCAGAGGCGGGGAAACAGAGGCGGGGAATCAGATATGGGGAATCAGAGGTGGGTAATCAGAGGCAGGGAATCAGATGTGCGGAATCAGAGATGGGGAATCAGAGGCAGGGAATCAGAATCAGAAGCGGGGTATCAGAGGCCGGGAATCAGAGGCCGGGAATCAGATGCCGGGAATAAGAGGCCGGGAATCAGAGGTGGGGTATCAGAGTCCGGGAATCAGAGATGGGGATTCAGAGGCGGGGAATGAGATATGGGGAATCAGAGGAGGGGAATCAGAGGCGGGGAAACAGAGTTGGGGAATCAGATATGGGGAATCAGAGATGGGGAAGCAAAGGCGGTGAATCAAAGATGGGGAATCAGAGGCGGGGAATCAGAGATGGGGAATCAGAGCTGGGGAATCAGAGGCGGGGAATCAGAGTTAGGGAATCAGAGGCGGGGAATCAGATATGGGGAAACAGAGGTTGGGAATCAGAGGCGGGGAAACAGAGGCGGGGAATCAGATATGCGGAATCAGAGTTGGGGAATCAGAGGTTGGGAATCAGAGGCAGGGAATCAGAGGCGGGGAAACAGAGGCGGGGAATCAGAGGCGGGGAATCAGAGGCAGGGAATCAGATATGCGGAATCAGAGAAGGGGAATCAAAGGCGGGGAATCAGAGTTGGGGCATCAGAGGCGGGGAATCAGATATGGGGAATCAGAGGAGGGGGATCAGAGGCGGGGAAACAGAGGCGGGGAATCAGATATGGGGAATCAGAGGTGGTGAATCAAAGGCGGTGAATCAGAGATGGGGAATCAGAGGCGGGGAATAGAGGCAGGGAATCAAACACGGGGAATCAGATATGGGGAATCAGAGGTGGGGAATCGGAGGTTGGGAATCAGAGACAGGGAATCAGAGGCGGGGAATCAGAGGCGGGGAATCAGAGGCAGGGAATCAGATGTGCGGAATCAGAGAAGGGGAATCAAAGGCGGGGAATCAGAGTTGGGGCATCAGAGGTGGGGAATTAGATATGGGGAAACAGAGGCTGGTAATCAGAGGCGGGGATACAGAGGCGGGGAATCAGATATGGGGAATCACAGGTGGGGAATCAGAGGCAGGGAATCAGATGTGCGGAATCAGAGATGGGGAATCAGAGGCAGGGAATCAGAATCAGAAGCGGGGAATCAGAGGCCGGGAATCAGAGGCCGGGAATCAGATGCCGGGAATAAGAGGCCGGGAATCAGCGGTGGGGAATAAGAGTCCGGGAATCAGAGATGGGGATTCAGAGGCGGGGAATGAGATATGGGGAATCAGAGGCGGGGAATCAGAGGCGGGGAAACAGAGGTGGGGAATCAGATATAGGGAATCAGAGGTGGCGAATCAAAGGCGGTGAATCACAGATGGGGAATCAGAGGCGGGGAATCAGAGGCAGGGAATCAAACACGGGGAATCAGAGGCGGGGAATCAGAGCTGGGGAATCAGAGGCGGGGAATCAGAGTTGGGGAATCAGAGGCGGGGAATCAGATATGGGGAATCAGAGGAGGGGAATCAGAGGCGGGGAAACAGAGGCGGGGAATCAGATATGGGGAATCAGAGGTGGGGAATCAGGGGCAGGGAATCAGTGGCAGGGAATCAGAGGCGGGGAATCAGAGGCGGGGAATCAGAGGTAGGGAATCTGACACGGGGAATCAGAGGTGGGGAATCAGAGATAGGGAATCAGAGGCAGGGAATCAGAGGCAGGGAATCGGACGCCGGGAATCAGAGGCGGGGAATCAGAGCTGGGGAATCAGAGGCGGGGAATCAGAGGCGGGGAATCAGAGGCGGGGTATCAGATATGGGGAAATAGAGGTGGGGAATCAGATATGGGGAATCAGAGGCTGGGAATCAGAGGGGGAGAAACAGAGGCGGGGAATAATATATGGGGAATCAGAGGTGGGGAATCAGGGGCGGGGAATCAGAGGCAGGGAATCAGACACGGGGAATCAGAGGTGGGGAATCAGAGATGGGGAATCAGAGGCAGGGAATCAGAGGCAGGGAATCAGACGCGGGGAATCAGAGGCGGGGAAACAGAGCTGGGGAATCAGAGGCGGGGAATCAGAGTCGGGGAATCATATGCAGCGAATCGGATGTGCGGAATCAGAGATGGGGAATCAGAGGTGGGGAATCAGAGGCGTTGAATCAGAGATTGGGAATCAGAGGCGGGGAATCAGAGGCAGGAAATCAGACACGGGGATTCAGAGTCTGGGAATCAGATGTGGGGAATCAAAGGCGGGGAATCAGAGCTGGGGAATCAGAGGCAGGGAATCAGAGTTGGGGATTCAGAGGCGGGGAATCAGATATTGGGAAACAGAGGCGGGGAATCAGAGGCGGGCAAACAGAGGCGGGGAATCAGATATGGGGAATCAGAGGTGGGGAATCAGAGGTGGTGAATCAGAGATGGGGAATTACAGGCGGGGAATCAGAGGCAGGGAATAGAACGCGGGGAATCAGATGTGGGGAATGAGAGTCGGGGAATCAGAGGCAGGGAATCAGATACGGGGAATCAGAGGCGGGGAATCAGAGATGGGGAATCAGAGGCGGGGAATCAGAGGCAGGGAATCAGACGCGGGGAATCAGAGGCGGGGAATCAGAGCTGGGGAATCAGAGGCGGGGAATCAGAGTCGGGGAATCAGAGGCCGGGAATCAGAGATGGGGATTCAGAGGCGGGGAATCGGAGGCGGGGAAACAGAGGTGGGGAATCAGATATGGGGAATCAGTGGTGGCGAATCAAAGGCGGTAAATCAGAGATGGGGAATCAGAGGAGGGGAATCAGAGGCAGGGAATCAAACATTGGGAATCAGAGGCGGGGAATCAGAGCTGGGGAATCAGAGGAGGGGAATCAGAGTTGGGGAATCAGAGTCGGGGAATCAGATATGGGGAAACAGAGGTGGGGAATCAGAGGCGGGGATACAGAGGCGGGGAATCAGATATGGGGAATCAGAGGTGGGGAATCAGAGGTTGGGAATCAGAGGCAGGGAATCAGAGGCGGGGAAACAGAGGTTGGGAATCAGAGGCAGGGAATCAGAGGCGGGGAAACAGAGGCGGGGAATCAGATATGGGGAATCAGAGGTGGCGAATCAAAGGTGGTGAATCAGAGATGGGGAATCAGAGGCGGTGAATCAGAGGCAGGGAATCAAACACGGGGAATCAGAGGTGGGGAATCAGACCTGGGGAATCAGAGGCGGGGAATCAGAGTTGGGGAATCAGAGGCGAGGAATCAGAGGCGGGGAAACAGAGGCGGGGAATCAGATATGGGGAATCAGAGGTGGGGAATCAGAGGTTGGGAATCAGAGGCAGGGAATCAGAGGCGGGGAATCAGAGGCGGCGAATCAGATGCATGGAATCAGATGTGCGGAATCAGAGATGGGGAATCAGAGTCAGGGAATCAGAGGCGGGGAATCAGAGGCGTGGAATCAGAGGCCGGTATTCAGAGGCCGGGAATGAGAGGCCGGGAATCAGAGGCCGGGAATCAGAGGCCGGGAATCAGAGGTGGGATATCAGAGGCCGGGAATCAGAGATGGGGAATCAGAGGCGGGGAATCAGCGGTGGTGAATCAGACGCGGGGATTCAGAGGTTGTAAATCAGAGATGGGGAATCAGAGACGGGGAATCAGAGGCGGGGAAACAGAGGTGGGGAGTCAGATATGGGGAATCAGAGGTGGGGAATAAGAGGCGGAGAATCAGAGGCATTGAATCAGAGGCGGGGAATCAGAGGCCGGGAATCAGAAGCCAGGAATCAGAGGCCGGGAATCAGAGATGGGGATTCAGAGGCGGGGAATGAGATATTGGGAATCAGAGGCGGGGAATCAGAGGCGGGGAAACAGAGGTGGGGAATCAGATTTGGGGAATCAGAGGTGGCGAATCAAAGGCGGTGAATCAGAGATAGGGAATCAGAGGCGTGGAATCAGAGGCAGGGAATCAAACACGGGGAATCAGAGGCGGGGAATCAGAGCTGGGGAATCAGAGGCGGGGAATCAGAGTTGGGGAATCAGAGGCGGGGAATCAGATATGGGGAAACAGAGGTGGGGAATCAGAGGCGGGGAAACAGAGGCGGGGAATCAGATATGGGGAATCAGAGGTGGGGAATCAGAGGTTGGGAATCAGAGGCAGGGAATCAGAGGCGGGGAATCAGAGGCGGGGAATCAGATATGGGGAATCAGAGGTGGCGAATCAAAGGCGGTGTATCAGAGATGGGGAATCAGAGTCAGGGAATCAAACACGGGGAATCAGAGGCGGGGAATCAGAGCTGGGGAATAAGAGGCGGGGATTCAGAGTTGGGGAATCAGAGGCGGGGAATCAGAGGCAGGGAATCAGAGGCGGAGAATCAGAGGTTGGGAATCAGAGGCAGGGAATCAGAGGCAGGGAATCAGAGGCAGGGAATCAGAGGCGGGGAATCAGAGGTGGGGAATCAGAGGTTGGGAATCAGAGGCAGGGAATCAGAGGCGGGGAATCAGAGGCGGGGAATCAGAGGCATGGAATCAGATGTGCGGAATCAGAGATGTGGAATCAGAGGCAGGGAATCAGAGGCGGGGAATCAGAGGCGTGGAATCAGAGGCCGGGAATCAGAGGCCGGGAATGAGAGGCCGGGAATCAGAGGCCGGGAATCAGAGGCCGGGAATCAGAGGTGGGGAATCAGAGGCCGGGAATCAGAGATGGGGAATCAGAGGCGGGGAATCAGCGGTGGTGAATCAGACGCGGGGATTCAGAGGTTGTAAATCAGAGATGGGGAATCAGAGGCGGGGAATCAGAGGCGGGGAAACAGAGGTGGGGAATCAGATATGGGGAATCTGAGGTGGGGAATAAGATGCGGAGAATCAGAGGCAGGGAATCAGATGCCGGGAATAAGAGGCCGGGAATCAGAGGTGGGGAATCAGAGTCCAGGAATCAGAGATGGGGATTCAGAGGCGGGGAATGAGATATTGGGAATCAGAGGCGGGGAATCAGAGGCGGGGAAACAAAGGCGGTGAATCAGAGATGGGGAATCAGAGGCGCGGAATCAGAGGCAGGGAATCAAACACGGGGAATCAGAGCTGGGGAATCAGAGTCGGGGAATCAGAGTTGGGGCATCAGAGGTGGGGAATTAGATATGGGGAAACAGAGGTGGGGAATCAGAGGCGGGGAAACAGAGGCGGGGAATCAGATATGGGGAATCAGAGGTGGGGAATCAGAGGCAGGGAATCAGATGTGCGGAATCAGAGGTGGGGAATCAGAGGCGGGGAAACAGAGGTGGGGAGTCAGATATCGGGAATCAGAGGTGGGGAATAAGAGGCGGAGAATCAGAGGCAGGGAATCAGATGCCGGGAATAAGAGGCCGGGAAGCAGAGGTGGGGAATCAGAGTCCGGGAATCAGAGATGGGGATTCAGAGGCGGGGATTGAGATATTGGGAATCAGATATGGGGAATCAGAGGTGGCGAATCAAAGGCGGTGAATCAGAGATGGGGAATCAGAGGCGGGGAATCGGAGGCAGGGAATCAAACACGGGGAATCAGAGCTGGAGAATCAAAGTCGGGGAATTGGAGTTGGGGCATCAGAGGTGGGGAATTAGATATGGGGAAACAGAGGTGGGGAATCAGAGGCGGGGAAACAGAGGCGGGGAATCAGATATGGGGAATCAGAGGTGGGGAATCAGAGGCAGGGAATCAGATGTGCGGAATCAGAGATGGGGAATCAGAGGCAGGGAATCAGAATCAGAAGCGGGGAATCAGAGGCCGGGAATCAGAGGCCGGGAATCAGATGCTGGGAATAAGAGGCCGGGAAGCAGAGGTGGGGAATCAGAGTCCGGGAATCAGAGATGAGGATTCAGAGGAGGGGAATGAGATATGGGGAATCAGAGGCGGGGAATCAGAGGCGGGGAAACAGAGGTGGGGAATCAGATATGGGGAATCAGATATGGGGAATCAAAGGCGGTGAATCAGAGATGGGGAATCAGAGGCGGGGAATCAGAGGCGGGGAATCAGAGCTGGGGAATCAGAGGCGGGGAATCAGAGTTGGGGAATCAGAGGCGGGGAATCAGATATGTGGAAACAGAGGTGGGGAATCAGAGGCGGGGAAACAGAGGCGGGGAATCAGATATGGGGAATCAGAGGTGGCGAATCAAAGGCGGTGAATCAGAGATGGGGAATCAGAGGCGGGGAATCAGAGGCAGGGAATCAAACACGGGGAATCAGAGGCGGGGAATCAGAGCTGGGGAATCGGAGGCGGGGAATCAGAGTTGGGGAATCAGAGGTGGGGAAACAGAGGCGGTGAATCAGATATGGGGAATCAGAGGCGGGGAAACAGAGGCGGTGAATCAGATATGGGGAATCAGAGGTGGGGAATCAGAGGTTGGGAATCAGAGGCAGGGAATCAGAGGCGGGGAATCAGAGTCCGGGAATCAGAGATGGGGATTCAGAGGCGGGGAATCAGATATGGGGAAACAGAGGTGGGGAAACAGAGGTGGGGAATCAGAGGCGGGTAAACAGAGGCGGGGAATCAGATATGGGGAATCAGAGGTGGGGAATCAGAGTCCGGGAATCAGAGATGGGGATTCAGAGGCGGGGAATGAGATATGGGGAATCAGAGGCGGGGAATCAGAGGCGGGGAAACAGAGGTGGGGAATCAGATATGGGGAATCTGATATGGGGAATCAAAGGCGGTGAATCAGAGATGGGGAATCAGAGGCGGTGAATCAGAGGCGGGGTATCAGAGCTGGGGAATCAGAGGCGGGGAATCAGAGTTGGGGAATCAGAGGCGGGGAATCAGATATGGGGAAACAGAGGTGGGGAATCAGAGGTGGGGAAACAGAGGCGGGGAATCAGATATGGGGAATCAGAGGTGGGGAATCAGAGGTTGGGAATCAGAGGCAGGGAATCAGAGGCGGGGAAACAGAGGCGGGGAATCAGATATGGGGAATCAGAGGTGGCGAATCAAAGGCGGTGAATCAGAGATGGGGAATCAGAGGCGGGGAATCAGAGGCAGGGAATCAAACACGGGGAATCAGAGGCGGGGAATCAGAGCTGGGGAATCAGAGGCGGGGAATCAGAGTTGGGGAATCAGAGGCGGGGAATCAGAGGCGGGGAAACAGAGGCGGGGAATCAGATATGGGGAATCAGAGGTGGGGAATCAGAGGTTGGGAATCAGAGGCAGGGAATCAGAGGCGGGGAATCAGAGGCGGGGAATCAGAGGCAGGGAATCAGATGTGCGGAATCAGAGATGGGGAATCAAAGGCGGGGATTCAGAGTTGGGGCATCAGAGGTGGGGAATTAGATATGGGGAAACAGAGGCGGGGATTCAGAGGCGGGGAAACAGAGGCGGGGAATCAGATATGGGGAATCAGAGATGGGGAATCGGAGGCAGGGAATCAGATGTGCGGAATCAGAGATGGGGAATCAGAGGCAGGGAATCAGAATCAGAAGCGGGGAATCAGAGGCCGGGAATCAGAGGCCGGGAATCAGATGCCGGGAATAAGAGGCCGGGAATCAGCGGTGGGGAATCAGAGTCCGGGAATCAGAGATGGGGATTCAGAGGCGGGGACTGAGATATGGGGAATCAGAGGCGGGGAATCAGAGGCGGGGAAACAGAGGTGGGGAATCAGATATAGGGAATCAGAGGTGGCGAATCAAAGGCGGTGAATCAGAGATGGGGAATCAGAGGCGGGGAATCAGAGGCAGGGAATCAAACACGGGGAATCAGAGGCGGGGAATCAGAGCTGGGGAATCAGAGGCGGGGATTCAGATATGGGGAATCAGAGGCGGGGAATCAGAGGCGGGGAAACAGATGCGGGGAATCAGATATTGGGAATCAGAGGTGGGGAATCAGGGGCAGGGAATCAGTGGCAGGGAATCAGAGGCGGGGAATCAGAGGCGGGGAGTCAGAGGTAGGGAATCAGACACGGGGAATCAGAGGTGGGGAATCAGAGATGGGGAATCAGAGGCGGGGAATCGGAGGCAGGCAATCGGACGCCGGGAATCAGAGGCGGGGAATCAGAGCTGCGGAATCAGAGGCGGGGAATCAGAGTTGGGGAATCAGAGGCGGGGTATCAGATATGGGGAAATAGAGGCGGGGAATCAGATATGGGGAATCAGAGGCTGGGAATCAGAGGGGGAGAAACAGAAGCGGGGAATAAGTTATGGGGAATCAGAGGTGGGGAATCAGGGGTGGGGAATCAGTGGCAGGGAATCAGAGGCGGGGAATCAGAGGCGGGGAATCAGAGGCGGGGAAACAGAGGTGGGGAATCAGATATGGGGAATCAGAGGAGGCAAATCAAAGGCGGTAAATCAGAGATGGGGAATCAGAGGCGGGGAATCAGAGCTGGGGAATCAGAGGCGGGGAATCAGAGTTGGGGAATCAGAGTCGGGGAATCAGATATGGGGAAACAGAGGTGGGGAATCAGAGGCGGGGAAACAGAGGCGGGGAATCAGATATGGGGAATCAGAGGTGGGGAATCAGAGGTTGGGAATCAGAGGCAGGGAATCAGAGGCGGGGAAACAGAGGCGGGGAATCAGATATGGGGAATCAGAGGTGGCGAATCAAAGGCCGTGAATCAGAGATGGGGAATCAGAGGCGGTGAATCAGAGGCAGGGAATCAAACACGGGGAATCAGAGGCAGGGAATCAGACCTGGGGAATCAGAGGCGGGGAATCAGAGTTGGGGAATCAGAGGCGGGGAATCAGAGGCGGGGAAACAGAGACGGGGAATCAGATATGGGGTATCAGAGGTGGGGAATCAGAGGTTGGGAATCAGAGGCAGGGAATCAGAGGCGGGGAATCAGAGGCGGGGAATCAGAGGCATGGAATCAGATGTGCGGAATCAGAGATGGGGAATCAGAGGCAGGGAATCAGAGGCGGGGAATCAGAGGCGTGGAATCAGAGGCCGGGAATCAGAGGCCGGGAATCAGAGGCCGGGAATCAGAGGTGGGGAATCAGAGGCCGGGAATCAGAGATGGGAAATCAGAGGCGGGGAATCAGCGGTGGTGAATCAGACGCGGGGATTCAGAGGTTGTAAATCAGAGATGGGGAATCAGAGGCGGAAAAATCAGAAGCGGGGAAACAGAGGTGGGGAGTCCGATATGGGGAATCAGAGGTGGGGAATAAGAGGCGGAGAATCAGAGGCAGGGAATCAGAGGCGGGGAATCAGAGGCCGGGAATCAGAAGCAAGGAATCAGAGGCTGGGAATCAGAGGTGGGGAATCAGAGGCCGGGAATCAGAGCTGGGGAATCAGAGTCAGGGAATCAGAGTTGGGGCATCAGAGGTGGGGAATTAGATATGGGGAAACAGAGGCGGGGAATCAGAGGCGGGGAAACAGAGGCGGGGAATCAGATATGGGGAATCAAAGGTGGGTAATCAGAGGCAGGGAATCAGATGTGCGGAATCAGAGATGGGGAATCAGAGGCAGGGAATCAGAATCAGAAGCGGGGTATCAGAGGCCGGGAATCAGAGGCCGGGAATCAGATGCCGGGAATAAGAGGCCGGGAATCAGAGGTGGGGTATCAGAGTCCGGGAATCAGAGATGGGGATTCAGAGGCGGGGAATGAGATATGGGGAATCAGAGGAGGGGAATCAGAGGCGGGGAAACAGAGGTGGGGAATCAGATATGGGGAATCAGAGATGGGGAATCAAAGGCGGTGAATCAGAGATGGGGAATCAGAGGCGGGGAATGAGAGACGGGGAATCAGAGCTGGGGAATCAGAGGCGGGGAATCAGAGTTGGGGAATCAGAGGCGGGGAATCAGATATGGGGAAACAGAGGTGGGGAATCAGAGGCGGGGAAACAGAGGCGGGGAATCAGATATGGGGAATCAGAGTTGGGGAATCAGATGCTGGGAATCAGAGGCAGGGAATCAGAGGCGGGGAAACAGAGGCGGGGAATCAGATATGGGGAATCAGAGGTGGCGAATCAAAGGCGGTGAATCAGAGATGGGGAATCAGAGGCGGGGAATCAGAGGCAGGGAGTCAAACACGGGGAATCAGATATGGGGAATCAGAGGTGGGGAATCAGAGGTTGGGAATCAGAGGCAGGGAATCAGAGGCGGGGAATCAGAGGCGGGGTATCAGAGGCAGGGAATCAGATGTGCGGAATCAGAGAAGGGGAATCAAAGGCGGGGAATCAGAGTTGGGGCATCAGAGGTGGGGAATTAGATATGGGGAAACAGAGGCGGGTAATCAGAGGCGGGGATACAGAGGCGTGGAATCAGATATGGGGAATCAGAGGTGGGGAATCAGAGGCAGGGAATCAGATGTGCGGAATCAGATATGGGGAATCAGAGGCAGGGAATCAGAATCAGAAGCGGGGAATCAGAGGCCGGGAATCAGAGGCCGGGAATCAGCGGTGGGATATAAGAGTGCAGGAATCAGAGATGGGGTTTCAGAGGCGGGGAATGAGATATGGGGAATCAGAGACGGGGAATCAGAGGCGGGGAAACAGAGGTGGGGAATCAGATATAGGGAATCAGAGGTGGCGAATCAAAGGCGGTGAATCAGAGATGGGGAATCAGAGGCGGGGAATCAGAGGCAGGGAATCAAACACGGCTAATCAGAGGCGGGGAATCAGAGCTGGGGAATCAGAGGCGGGGAATCAGAGTTGGGGAATCAGAGGCGGGGAATCAGATATGGGGAATCAGAGGAGGGGAATCAGAGGCGGGGAAACAGAGGCGGGGAATCAGATATGGGGAATCAGAGGTGGGGAATCAGGGGCAGGGAATCAGTGGCAGGGAATCAGAGGCGGGGAATCAGAGGCGGGGAATCAGAGGTAGGGAATCTGACACGGGGAATCAGAGGTAGGGAATCAGAGATGGGGAATCAGAGGCAGGGAATCAGAGGCAGGGAATCGGACGCCGGGAATCAGAGGCGGGGAATCAGAGCTGGGGAATCAGAGGCGGGGAATCAGAGTTGGGGAATCAGAGGCGGGGTATCAGATATGGGGAAATAGAGGCGGGGAATCAGATATGGGGAATCAGAGGCTGGGAATCAGAGGGGGAGAAACAGAGGCGGGGAATAAGATATGGGGAATCAGAGGTGGGGAATCAGGGGCGGGGAATCAGAGGCAGGGAATCAGACACGGGGAATCAGAGGTGGGGAATCAGAGATGGGGAATCAGAGGCAGGGAATCAGAGGCAGGGAATCAGACGCGGGGAATCAGAGGCGGGGAATCAGAGCTGGGGAATCAGAGGTGGGGAATCAGAGTCGGGGAATCATATGCAGGGAATCGGATGTGCGGAATCAGAGATGGGGAATCAGAGGTGGGGAATCAGAGGCGTTGAATCAGAGATGGGTAATCAGAGGCGGGGAATCAGAGTCAGGAAATCAGACACGGGGATTCAGAGGCTGGGAATCAGATGGGGGGAATCAAAGGCGGGGAATCAGAGCTGGGGAATCAGAGGCAGGGAATCAGAGTTGGGGATTCAGAGGCGGGGAATCAGATATTGGGAAACAGAGGCGGGGAATCAGAGGCGGGCAAACAGAGGGGGGGAATCTGATATGGGGAATCAGAGGTGGGGAATCAGAGGTGGTGAATCAGAGATGGGGAATTACATGCGGGGAATCAGAGGCAGGGAATAGAACGCGGGGAATCAGAGGTGGGGAATCAGAGTCGGGGAATCAGAGGCAGGGAATCAGATACGGGGAATCAGAGGTGGGGAATCAGAGATGGGGAATCAGAGGCGGGGAATCAGAGGCAGGGAATCAGACGCGGGGAATCAGAGGCGGGGAATCAGAGCTGGGGAATCAGAGGCGGGGAATCAGAGTCGGGGAATCAGAGGCAGAGAATCGGATGTGCGGAATCAGAGATGGGGAATCAGAGGTGGGGAATCAGAGGCGTTGAATCAGAGATGGGGAATCAGAGGCGAGGAATCAGCGGCAGGAAATCAGACACGGGGATTCAGAGGCTGGGAATCAGACGGGGGGAATCAAAGGCGGGGAATCAGAGCTGGGGAATCAGAGGCAGGGAATCAGAGTTGGGGATTCAGAGGCGGGGAATCAGATATGGGGAAACAGAGGCGGGGAATCAGAGGCGGGCAAACAGAGGCGGGGTATCAGATATGGGGAATCAGAGGTGGGGAATTAGAGGTGGTGAATCAGAGATGGGGAATTACAGGCGGGGAATCAGAGGCAGGGAATAGAACGCGGGGAATCAGAGGCGGGGAATCAGAGCTGGGGAATCAGAGGCGGGGAATCATAGTTGGGAATTAGAGGCGGGGAATCAGATATGGGGAAACAGAGGCGGGGAATCAGAGGCGGGGAAACAGAGGCGGGGAATCAGATATGGGGAATCAGATGCGGGGAATCAGAGGCGGGGAATCAGAGCTGGGGAATCAGAGGCGGGGAATCAGAGGCGGGGAAACAGGGGCGGGGAATCAGATATGGGGAATCAGAGGTGGGGAATCAGAGGCAGGGAATCAGATGTGCGGAATCAGAGATGGGGAATCAGAGGCAGGGAATCAGAATCAGAAGAGGGGAATCAGAGGCCGGGAATCAGACGCCGGGAATCAGATGCCGGGAATAAGAGGCCGGGAATCAGAGGTGGGGAATCAGAGTCCGGGAATCAGAGATGGGGATTCAGAGGCGGGGAATGAGATATTGGGAATCAGAGGCGGGGAATCAGAGGTGGGGAAACAGAGGTGGGGAATCAGATATGGGGAATCAGAGGTGGCAAATCAAAGGCGGTGAATCAGAGATGGGGAATCAGAGGCGGGGAATCAGAGGCAGGGAATCAAACACGGGGAATCAGAGGCGGGGAATCAGAGCTGGGGAATCAGAGGCGGGGAATCAGAGTTGGGGAATCAGAGGCGGGGAATCAGATATGGGGAAACAAAGGTGGGGAATCAGAGGCGGGGAAACAGAGGCGGGGAATCAGATATGGGGAATCAGAGGAGGGGAATCAGAGGTTGGGAATAAGAGGCAGGGAATCAGAGGCGGGGAAACAGAGGCGGGGTATCAGATATGGATGATCAGAGGTGGCGAATCAAAGGCGGTCTATCAGAGATGGGGAATCAGAGGCAGGGAATCAGAGGCAGGGAATCAAACACGGGGAATCAGAGGCAGGGAATCAGAGCTGGGGAATCAGAGGCGGGGAATCAGAGTTGGGGAATCAGAGGCGGGGAATCAGAGGCGGGGAAACAGAGGCGGGGAATCAGACACGGGGAATCAGAGGTGGGGAATCAGAGATGGGGAATCAGAGGCAGGGAATCAGAGGCAGGGAATCAGACGCGGGGAATCAGAGGCGGGGAATCAGAGCTGGGGAATCAGAGGCGGGGAATCAGAGTCGGGGAATCATATGCAGGGAATCGGATGTGCGGAATCAGAGATGGGGAATCAGAGGTGGGGAATCAGAGGCGTTGAATCAGAGATGGGGAATCAGAGGCGGGGAATCAGAGTCAGGAAATCAGACACGGGGATTCAGAGGCTGGGAATCAGATGGGGGGAATCAAAGGCGGGGAATCAGAGCTGGGGAATCAGAGGCAGGGAATCAGAGTTGGGGATTCAGAGGCGGGGAATCAGATATTGGGAAACAGAGGCGGGGAATCAGAGGCGGGCAAACAGAGGGGGGGAATCAGATATGGGGAATCAGAGGTGGGGAATCAGAGGTGGTGAATCAGAGATGGGGAATTACAGGTGGGGAATCAGAGGCAGGGAATAGAACGCGGGGAATCAGAGGTGGGGAATCAGAGTCGGGGAATCAGAGGCAGGGAATCAGATACGGGGAATCAGAGGTGGGGAATCAGAGATGGGGAATCAGAGGCGGGGAATCAGAGGCAGGGAATCAGACGCGGGGAATCAGAGGCGGGGAATCAGAGCTGGGGAATCAGAGGCGGGGAATCAGAGTCGGGGAATCAGAGGCAGAGAATCGGATGTGCGGAATCAGAGATGGGGAATCAGAGGTGGGGAATCAGAGGCGTTGAATCAGAGATGGGGAATCAGAGGCGGGGAATCAGCGGCAGGAAATCAGACACGGGAATTCAGAGGCTGGGAATCAGACGGGGGGAATCAAAGGCGGGGAATCAGAGCTGGGGAATCAGAGGCAGGGAATCAGAGTTGGGGATTCAGAGGCGGGGAATCAGATATGGGGAAACAGAGGCGGGCAAACAGAGGCGGGCAAACAGAGGCGGGGTATCAGATATGGGGAATCAGAGGTGGGGAATTAGAGGTGGTGAATCAGAGATGGGGAATTACAGGCGGGGAATCAGAGGCAGGGAATAGAACGCGGGGAATCAGAGGCGGGGTATCAGAGCTGGGGAATCAGAGGCGGGGAATCATAGTTGGGAATTAGAGGCGGGGAATCAGATATGGGGAAACAGAGGCGGGGAATCAGAGGCGGGGAAACAGAGGCGGGGAATCAGATATGGGGAATCAGATGCGGGGAATCAGAGGCGGGGAATCAGAGCTGGGGAATCAGAGGCGGGGAATCAGAGGCGGGGAAACAGAGGCGGGGAATCAGATATGGGGAATCAGAGGTGGGGAATCAGAGGCAGGGAATCAGATGTGCGGAATCAGAGATGGGGAATCAGAGGCAGGGAATCAGAATCAGAAGAGGGGAATCAGAGGCCGGGAATCAGACGCCGGGAATCAGATGCCGGGAATAAGAGGCCGGGAATCAGAGGTGGGGAATCAGAGTCCTGGAATCAGAGATGGGGATTCAGAGGCGGGGAATGAGATATTGGGAATCAGAGGCGGGGAATCAGAGGTGGGGAAACAGAGGTGGGGAATCAGATATGGGGAATCAGAGGTGGCAAATCAAAGGCGGTGAATCAGAGATGGGGAATCAGAGGCGGGGAATCAGAGGCAGGGAATCAAACACGGGGAATCAGAGGCGGGGAATCAGAGCTGGGGAATCAGAGGCGGGGAATCAGAGTTGGGGAATCAGAGGCGGGGAATCAGATATGGGGAAACAAAGGTGGGGAATCAGAGGCGGGGAAACAGAGGCGGGGAATCAGATATGTGGAATCAGAGGAGGGGAATCAGAGGTTGGGAATAAGGGGCAGGGAATCAGAGGCGGGGAAACAGAGGCGGGGAATCAGATATGGGGAATCAGAGGAGGGGAATCAGAGGTTGGGAATAAGGGGCAGGGAATCAGAGGCGGGGAATCAGAGGCCGGGAATCAGAAGCCAGGTATCAGAGGCCGGGAATCAGAGATGGGGATTCAGAGGCGGGGAATGAGATATTGGGAATCAGAGGCGGGGAATCAGAGGCGGGGAAACAGAGGTGGGGAATCAGATATGGGGAATCAGAGGTGGCGAATCAAAGGCGGTGAATAAGAGATGGGGAATCAGATGCGGGAATCAGAGGCAGGGAATCAAACACGGGGAATCAGAGGCGGGGAATCAGAGCTGGGGAATCAGAGGCGGGGAATCAGAGTTGGGGAATCAGAGGCGGGGAATCAGATATGGGGAATCAGAGGTGGGGAATCAGAGGTTGGTAATCAGAGGCAGGGAATCAGAGGCGGGGAAACAGAGGCGGGGAATCAGATATGGGGAATCAGAGGTGGCGAATCAAAGGCGGTGTATCAGAGATGGGGAATCAGAGGCGGGGAATCAGAGGCAGGCAATCAAACACGGGGAATCAGAGGCGGGGAATCAGAGCTGGGGAATCAGAGGCGGGGAATCAGAGTTGGGGAATCAAAGGCGGGGAATCAGAGGCAGGGAATCAGAGGCGGAGAATCAGAGGTTGGGAATCAGAGGCAGGGAATCAGAGGCAGGGAATCAGAGGCAGGGAATCAGAGGCGGGGAATCAGAGGTGGGGAATCAGAGTTTGGGAATCAGAGGCAGGGAATCAGAGGCGGGGAATCAGAGGCGGGGAATCAGAGGCATGGAATCAGATATGCGGAATCAGAGATGGGGAATCAGAGGCAGGGAATCAGAGGCGGCGAATCAGAGGTGTGGAATCAGAGGCCGGGAATCAGAGGCAGGGAATGAGAGGCTGGGAATCAGAGGCCGGGAATCAGAGGCCGGGAATCAGAGGTGGGGAATCAGAGGCCGGGAATCAGAGATGGGGAATCAGAGGCGGGGAATCAGCGGTGGTGAATCAGACGCGGGGATTCAGAGGTTGTAAATCAGAGATGGGGAATCAGAGGCGGGGAATCAGAGGCGGGGAAACAGAGGTGGGGAGTCAGATATGGGGAATCAGAGGTGGGGAATAAGAGGCGGAGAATCTGAGGCAGGGAATCAGATGCCGGGAATAAGAGGCCGGGAATCAGAGGTGGGGAATCAGAGTCCGGGAATCAGAGATGGGGATTCAGAGGTGGGGAATGAGAATTTGGGAATCAGAGGCGGGGAATCAGAGGCGGGGAAACAAAGGCGGTGAATCAGAGATAGGGAATCAGAGGCGCGGAATCAGAGGCAGGGAATCAAACATGGGGAATCAGAGCTGGGGAATCAGAGTCGGGGAATCAGAGTTGGGGCATCAGAGGTGGGGAATTAGATATGGGGAAACAGAGGTGGGGAATCAGAGGCGGGGAAACAGAGGCGGGGATTCAGATATGGGGAATCAGAGGTGGGGAATCAGAGGCAGGGAATCAGATGTGCGGAATCAGAGGTGGGGAATCAGAGGCGGGGAAACAGAGGTGGGGAGTCAGATATGGGGAATCAGAGGTGGGGAATAACAGGCGGAGAATCAGAGGCAGGGAATCAGATGTCGGGAATAATAGGCCGGGAAACAGAGGTGGGGAATCAGAGTCCGGGAATCAGAGATGGGGATTCAGAGGCGGGGATTGAGATATTGGGAATCAGATATGGGGAATCAGAGGTGGCGAATCAAAGGCGGTGAATCAGAGATGGGGAATCAGAGGCGGGGAATCAGAGGCAGGGAATCAAACACGGGGAATCAGAGCTGGGGAATCAGAGTCGGGGAATCAGAGTTGGGGCATCAGAGGTGGGGAATTAGATATGGGGAAACAGAGGTGGGGAATCAGAGTCGGGGAATCAGAGTTGGGGCATCAGAGGTGGGGAATTAGATATGGGGAAACAGAGGTGGGGAATCAGAGGCGGGGAAACAGAGGCGGGGAATGAGATATGGGGAATCAGAGGTGGGGAATCAGAGGCAGGGAATCAGATGTGCGGAATCAGAGATGGGGAATCAGAGGCAGGGAATCAGAATCAGAAGCGGGGAATGAGAGGCCGGGAATCAGAGGCCGGGAATCAAATGCCGGGAATAAGAGGCCGGGAATCAGAGGTGGGGAATCAGAGTCCGGGAATCAGAGATGGGGATTCAGAGGCGGGGAATGAGATATGGGGAATCAGAGGCGGGGAATCAGAGGCGGGGAAACAGAGGTGGGGAATCAGATATGGGGAATCAGATATGGGGAATCAAAGGCGGTGAATCAGAGATGGGGAATCAGAGGCGGGGAATCAGTGGCGGGGAATCAGAGCTGGGGAATCAGAGGCGGGGAATCAGAGTTGTGGAATCAGAGGCGGGGAATCAGATATGTGGAAACAGAGGTGGGGAATCAGAGTCGGGGAATCAGAGTTGGGGCATCAGAGGTGGGGAATTAGATATTGGGAAACAGAGGTGGGGAATCAGAGGCGGGAAAACAGAGGCGGGGAATCAGATATGGGGAATCAGAGGTGGGGAATCAGAGGCAGGGAATCAGATGTGCGGAATCAGAGGTGGGGAATCAGAGGCGGGGAAACAGAGGTGGGGAGTCAGATATGGGGAATCAGAGGTGGGGAATAAGAGGCGGAGAATCAGAGGCAGGGAATCAGATGCCGGGAATAAGAGGCCGGGAAACCGAGGTGGGGAATCAGAGGCGGGGAAACAGAGGCGGGGAATCAGATATGGGGAATCAGAGGTGGCGAATCAAAGGCGGTGAATCAGAGATGGGGAATCAGAGGCGGGGAATCAGAGGCAGGGAATCAAACACGGGGAATCAGAGGCGGGGAATCAGAGCTGGGGAATCAGAGGCGGGGAATCAGAGCTGGGGAATCAGAGGCGGGGAATCAGAGTTGGGGAATCAGAGGCGGGGAATCAGATATGGGGAAACAGAGGTGGGGAATCAGAGGTGGGGAAACAGAGGCGGGGAATCAGATATGGGGAATCAGAGGTGGGGAATCAGAGGTTAGGAATCACAGGCAGAGAATCAGAGGCGGTGAAACAGAGGCGGGGAATCAGATATGGGGAATCAGAGGTGGCGAATCAAAGGCGGTGAATCAGAGATGGGGAATCAGACGCGGGGAATCAGAGGCAGGGAATCAAACACGGGGAATCAGAGGCGGGGAATCAGAGCTGGGGAATTAGAGGCGGGGAATCAGAGTTGGGGAATCAGAGGCGGGGAATCAGATGCGGGGAAACAGAGGCGGGGAATCAGATATGGGGAATCAGAGGTGGGGAATCAGAGGTTGGGAATCAGAGGCAGGGAATCAGAGGCGGGGAATCAGAGGCGGGGAATCAGAGGCAGGGAATCAGATGTGCGGAATCAGAGATGGGGAATCAAAGGCGGGGAATCAGAGTTGGGGCATCAGAGGTGGGGAATTAGATATGGGGAAAGAGAGGCGGAGAATCAGAGGCGGGGAAACAGAGGCTGGGAATCAGATATGGGGAATCAGAGGTGGGGAATCAGAGGCAGGGAATCAGATGTGCGGAATCAGAGATGGGGAATCAGAGGCAGGGAATCAGAATCAGAAGCGGGGAATCAGAGGCCGGGAATCAGAGGCCGGGAATCAGATGACGGGAATAAGAGGCCGGGAATCAGAGGTGGGGAGTCAGAGTCCGGGAATCAGAGATGGGGATTCAGAGGCGGGGAATGAGATATGGGGAATCAGAGGCGGGGAATCAGAGGCGGGGAAACAGAGGTGGGGAATCAGATATAGGGAATCAGAGGTGGCGAATCAAAGGCGGTGAATCAGTGATGGGGAATCAGAGGCGGGGAATCAGAGGCGGGGAATCAGAGGCAGGGAATCAAACACGGGGAATCAGAGGCGGGGAATCAGAGCTGGGGAATCAGAGGCGGGGAATCAGAGTTGGGGAATCAGAGGCGGGGAATCAGATATGGGGAATCAGAGGCGGGGAATCAGAGGCGGGGAAACAGATGCGGGGAATCAGATATGGGGAATCAGAGGTGGGGAATCAGGGGCAGGGAATCAGTGGCAGGGAATCAGAGGCGGGGAATCAGAGGCGGGGAGTCAGAGGTAGGGAATCAAACACGGGGAATCAGAGGTGGGGAATCAGAGATGGGGAATCAGAGGCGAGGAATCAGAGGCAGGGAATCAGACGCCGGGAATCAGAGGCGTGGAATCAGAGCTGGGGAATCAGAGGCGGGGAATCAGAGTTGGGGAATCAGAGGCGGGGTATCAGATATGGGGAAATAGAGGCGGGGAATCAGATATGGGGAATCAGAGGCTGGGAATCAGAGGGGGAGAAACAGAGGCGGGGAATAAGTTATGGGGAATCAGAGGTGGGGAATCAGGGGTGGGGAATCAGTGGCAGGGAATCAGAGGCGGGGAATCAGAGGCGGGGAATCAGAGGCGGGGAAACAGAGGTGGGGAATCAGATATGGGGAATCAGAGGTGGCGAATCAAAGGCGGTAAATCAGAGATGGGGAATCAGAGGCGGGGAATCAGAGCTGGGGAATCAGAGGCGGGGAATCAGAGTTGGGGAATCAGAGTCGGGGAATCAGATATGGGGAAACAGAGGTGGGGAATCAGAGGCGGGGAAACAGAGGCGGGGAATCAGATATGGGGAATCAGAGGTGGGGAATCAGAGGTTGGGAATCAGAGGCAGGGAATCAGAGGCGGGGAAACAGAGGCGGGGAATCAGATATGGGGAATCAGAGGTGGCGAATCAAAGGCGGTGAATCAGAGATGGGGAATCAGAGGCGGTGAATCAGAGCAGGGAATCAAACACGGGGAATCAGAGGTGGGGAATCAGACCTGGGGAATCAGAGGCGGGGAATCAGAGTTGGGGAATCAGAGGCGGGGAATCAGAGGCGGGGAAACAGAGGCGGGGAATCAGATATGGGGAATCAGAGGTGGGGAATCAGAGGTTGGGAATCAGAGGCAGGGTTATCAGAGGCGGGGAATCAGAGGCGGGGAATCAGAGGCATGGAATCAGATGTGCGGTATCAGAGATGGGGAATCAGAGGCAGGGAATCAGAGGCGGGGAATCAGAGGCGTGGAATCAGAGGCCGGGAATCAGAGGCCGGGAATGAGAGGCCGGGAATCAGAGGCCGGGAATCAGAGGCCGGGAATCAGAGGTGGGGAATCAGAGGCGGGGAATCAGAGATGGGGAATCAGAGGCGGGGAATCAGAGTTGGGGCATCAGAGGTGGGGAATTAGATATGGGGAAACAGAGGTGGGGAATCAGAGGCGGGGAAACAGAGGCGGGGAATCAGATATGGGGAATCAGAGGTGGGGAATCAGAGGCAGGGAATCAGATGTGCGGAATCAGAGATGGGGAATCAGAGGCAGGGAATCAGAATCAGAAGCGGGGAATCAGAGGCCGGGAATCAGAGGCCGGGAATCAGATGCCGGGAATAAGAGGCCGGGAATCAGAGGTGGGGAATCAGAGTCCGGGAATCAGAGATGGGGATTCAGAGGCGGGGTATGAGATAAGGGGAATCAGAGGCGGGGAATCAGAGGCGGGGAAACAGAGGTGGGGAATCAGATATGGGGAATCAGATATGGGGAATCAAAGGCGGTGAATCAGAGATGGGGAATCAGAGGCGGGGAATCAGTGGCGGGGAATTAGAGGTGGGAAATCAGAGGCGGGGAATCAGAGTTGGGGAATCAGAGGCGGGGAATCAGATATGTGGAAACAGAGGTGGGGAATCAGTGTCGGGGAATCAGAGTTGGGGCATCAGAGGTGGGGAATTAGATATTGGGAAACAGAGGTGGGGAATCAGAGGTGGGGAAACAGAGGCGGGGAATCAGATATGGGGAATCAGAGGTGGGGAATCAGAGGCAGGGAATCAGATTTGCGGAATCAGAGGTGGGGAATCAGAGGCGGGGAAACAGAGGTGGGGAGTCAGATATGGGGAATCAGAGGTGGGGAATAAGAGGCGGAGAATCAGAGGCAGGGAATCAGATGCCGGGAATAAAAGGCCGGGAAACCGAGGTGGGGAATCAGAGTCCGGGAATCAGAGATGGGGATTCAGAGGCGGGGATTGAGATATTGGGATTCAGATATGGGGAATCAGAGGTGGCGAATCAAAGGCGGTGAATCAGAGATGGGGAATCAGAGGCGGGGAATCAGAGGCAGGGAATCAAACACGGGGAATCAGAGCTGGGGAATCAGAGTCGGGGAATCAGATTTGGGGCATCAGAGGTGGGGAATTAGATATGGGGAAACAGAGGTGGGGAATCAGAGGCGGGGAAACAGAGGCGGGGAATCAGATATGGGGAATCAGAGGTGGGGAATCAGAGGCAGGGAATCAGATTTGCGGAATCAGAGGTGGGGAATCAGAGGCGGGGAAACAGAGGTGGGGAGTCAGATATGGGGAATCAGAGGTGGGGAATAAGAGGCGGAGAATCAGAGGCAGGGAATCAGATGCCGGGAATAAGAGGCCGGGAAACCGAGGTGGGGAATCAGAGTCCGGGAATCAGAGATGGGGATTCAGAGGCGGGGATTGAGATATTGGGATTCAGATATGGGGAATCAGAGGTGGCGAATCAAAGGCGGTGAATCAGAGATGGGGAATCAGAGGCGGGGAATCAGAGGCAGGGAATCAAACACGGGGAATCAGAGCTGGGGAACCAGAGTCGGGGAATCAGAGTTGGGGCATCAGAGGTGGGGAATTAGATATGGGGAAACAGAGGTGGGGAATCAGAGGCGGGGAAACAGAGGCGGGGAATCAGATATGGGGAAGCAGAGGTGGGGAATCAGAGGCAGGGAATCAGATGTGCGGAATCAGAGATGGTGAATCAGAGGCAGGGAATCAGAATCAGAAGCGGGGAATCAGAGGCCGGGAATCAGAGGCCGGGAATCAGATGCCGGGAATAAGAGGTCGGGAATCAGAGGTGGGGAATCAGAGTCCGGGAATCAGATATGGGGATTCAGAGGCGGGGAATGAGATATGGGGAATCAGAGGCGGGGAATCAGAGGCGGGGAAACAGAGGTGGGGAATCAGATATGGGGAATCAGATATGGGGAATCAAAGGCGGTGAATCAGAGATGGGGAATCAGAGGCGGGGAATCAGAGGCGGGGAATCAGAGCTGGGGAATCAGAGGCGGGGAATCAGAGTTGGGGAATCAGAGGCGGGGAATCAGATATGTGGAAACAGAGGTGGGGAATCAGAGGCGGGGAAGCAGAGGCGGGGAATCAGATATGGGGAATCAGAGGTGGCGAATCAAAGGCGGTGAATCAGAGATGGGGAATCAGAGGCGGGGAATCAGAGGCAGGGAATCAAACACGGGGAATCAGAGGCGGGGAATCAGAGCTGGGGAATCAGAGGCGGGGAATCAGAGTTGGGGAATCAGAGGCGGGGAATCAGAGGCGGGGAAACAGAGGCGGTGAATCAGATATGGGGAATCAGAGGTGGGGAATCAGAGGTTGGGAATCAGAGGAAGGGAATCAGAGGCGGGGAATCAGAGTCCGGGAATCAGAGATGGGGATTCAGAGGTGGGGAATGAGATATGGGGAATCAGAGGCGGGGAATCGGAGGCGGGGAAACAGAGGTGGGGACTCAGATATGGGGAATCAGATATGTGGAATCAAAGGCGGTGAATCAGAGATGGGGAATCAGAGGTGGGGAATCAGAGGCGGGGAATCAGAGCTGGGGAATCAGAGGCGGGGAATCAGAGTTGGGGAATCAGAGGCGGGGAATCAGATATGGGGAAACAGAGGTGGGGAATCAGAGGCGGGGAAACAGAGGCGGGAAATCAGATATGGGGAATCAGAGGTGGGGAATCAGAGTCCGGGAATCAGAGATGGGGATTCAGAGGCGGGGAATGAGATATGGGGAATCAGAGGCGGGGAATCAGAGGCGGGGAAACAGAGGTGGGGAATCAGATATGGGGAATCAGATATGGGGAATCAAAGGCGGTGAATCAGAGATGGTGAATCAGAGGCGGGGAATCAGAGGCGGGGTATCAGAGCTGGGGAATCAGAGGCGGGGAATCAGAGTTGGGGAATCAGAGGCGGGGAATCAGATATGGGGAAACAGAGGTGGGGAATCAGAGGTGGGTAAACAGAGGCGGGGAATCAGATATGGGGAATCAGCGGTGGGGAATCAGAGGTTAGGAATCAGAGGCAGGGAATCAGAGGCGGTGAAACAGAGGCGGGGAATCAGATATGGGGAATCAGAGGTGGCGAATCAAAGGCGGTGAATCAGAGATGGGGAATCAGAGGCGGGGAATCAGAGATAGGGAATCAAACACGGGGAATCAGAGGCGGGGAATCAGAGCTGGGGAATCAGAGGCGGGGAATCAGAGTTGGGGAATCAGAGGCGGGGAATCAGATATGGGGAAACAAAGGTGGGGAATCAGAGGCGGGGAAACAGAGGCGGGGAATCAGATATGGGGAATCAGAGGAGGGGAATCAGAGGTTGGGAATCAGAGGCAGGGAATCAGAGGCGGGGAAACAGAGGCGGGGTATCAGATATGGGGAATCAGACGTGGCGAATCAAAGGCGGTTTATCAGAGATGGGGAATCAGAGGCAGGGAATCAGGGGCAGGGAATCAAACACGGGGAATCAGAGGCGGGGAATCAGAGCTGGGGAATCAGAGGTGGGGAATCAGAGTTGGGGAATCAGAGGCGGGGAATCAGAGGCGGGGAAACAGAGGAGGGGAATCAGATATGGGGTATCAGAGGTGGGGAATCAGAGGTTGGGTATCAGAGGCAGGGAATCAGAGGCGGGGAATCAGAGGCGGGGAATCAGAGGCAGGGAATCAGAGGCGGAGAATCAGAGGTTGGGAATCAGAGGCAGGGAATCAGAGGCAGGGAATCAGAGGCAGGGAATCAGAGGCGGGGAATCAGATGCGGGGAATCAGATATGGGGAATCAGAGGTGGGGAATCAGAGGCGGGGAATCAGAGTTGGGGAATCAGAGGCTGGGAATCAGATATGTGGAAACAGAGGTGGGGAATCAGTGTCGGGGAATCAGAGTTTGGGCATCAGAGGTGGGGAATCAGAGGTTGGGAATCAGATGCGGGGAATCAGAGGCGGGGAATCATAGGCAGGGAATCGGATGTGCGGAATCAGGGATGGGGAATCAGAGGCCGGGAATCATAGCTGGCGAATCAGAGGCGGGGAATCAGAGGTGGGCAATCAGAGGCGGGGAATCAGATATGGGGAATCAGAGGCGGGGAATCAGAGGCGGGGAAACAGAGGCGGGGAATCAGATATGGGGAATCAGAGGTGGGGAATCAGAGGCAGGGAATCAGATGTG
The DNA here is from genome assembly GCF_036971445.1 of Narcine bancroftii. Taxonomy (NCBI): domain Eukaryota; kingdom Metazoa; phylum Chordata; class Chondrichthyes; order Torpediniformes; family Narcinidae; genus Narcine; species Narcine bancroftii. The sequence goes on from NC_091474.1 coordinate 60,148,468, forward strand.
CGGAATCAGAGGTGGGGAATCAGAGGTGGGGAAACAGAGGTGGGGAGTCAGATATGGGGAATCAGAGGTGGGGAATAAGAGGCGGAGAATCAGAGGCAGGGAATCAGATGCCGGGAATAAGAGGCCGGGAAACCGAGGTGGGGAATCAGAGTCCGGGAATCAGTGATGGGGATTCAGAGGCGGGGATTGAGATATTGGGATTCAGATATGGGGAATCAGAGGTGGCGAATCAAAGGCGGTGAATCAGAGATGGGGAATCAGAGGCGGGGAATCAGAGGCAGGGAATCAAACACGGGGAATCAGAGCTGGGGAATCAGAGTCAGGGAATCAGGGTTGGGGCATCAGAGGTGGGGAATTAGATATGGGGAAACAGAGGTGGGGTATCAGAGGCGGGGAAACAGAGGCGGGGAATCAGATATGGGGAAGCAGAGGTGGGGAATCAGAGGCAGGGAATCAGATGTGCGGAATCAGAGATGGGGAATCAGAGGCAGGGAATCAGAATCAGAAGCGGGGAATCAGAGGCCGGGAATCAGAGGCCGGGAATCAGATGCCGGGAATAAGAGGCCGGGAATCAGAGGTGGGGAATCAGAGTCCGGGAATCAGAGATGGGGATTCAGAGGCGGGGAATGAGATATGGGGAATCAGAGGCGGGGAATCAGAGGCTGGGAAACAGAGGTGGGGAATCAGATATGGGGAATCAGATATGGGGAATCAAAGGCAGTGAATCAGAGATGGGGAATCAGAGGCGGGGAATCAGAGGCGGGGAATCAGAGCTGGGGAATCAGAGGCGGGGAATCAGAGTTGGGGAATCAGAGGCGGGGAATCAGATATGTGGAAACAGAGGTGGGGAATCAGAGGCGGGGAAACAGAGGCGGGGAATCAGATATGGGGAATCAGAGGTGGCGAATCAAAGGCGGTGAATCAGAGATGGGGAATCAGAGGCGGGGAATCAGAGGCAGGGAATCAAACACGGGGAATCAGAGGCGGGGAATCAGAGCTGGGGAATCAGAGGCGGGGAATCAGAGTTGGGGAATCAGAGGCGGGGAATCAGAGGCGGGGAAACAGAGGCGGTGAATCAGATATGGGGAATCAGAGGTGGGGAATCAGAGGTTGGGAATCAGAGGCAGGGAATCAGAGGCGGGGAATCAGAGTCCGGGAATCAGAGATGGGGATTCAGAGGTGGGGAATGAGATATGGGGAATCAGAGGCGGGGAATCAGAGGCGGGGAAACAGAGGTGGGGACTCAGATATGGGGAATCAGATATGGGGAATCAAAGGCGGTGAATCAGAGATGGGGAATCAGAGGCAGGGAATCAGAGGCGGGGAATCAGAGCTGGGGAATCAGAGGCGGGGAATCAGAGTTGGGGAATCAGAGGCGGGGAATCAGATATGGGGAAACAGAAGTGGGGAATCAGAGGCGGGGAAACAGAGGCGGGAAATCAGATATGGGGAATCAGAGGTGGGGAATCAGAGTCCGGGAATCAGAGATGCGGATTCAGAGGCGGGGAATGAGATATGGGGAATCAGAGGCGGGGAATCAGAGGCGGGGAAACAGAGGTGGGGAATCAGATATGGGGAATCAGATATGGGGAATCAAAGGCGGTGAATCAGAGATGGGGAATCAGAGGCGGGGAATCAGAGGCGGGGTATCAGAGCTGGGGAATCAGAGGCGGGGAATCAGAGTTGGGGAATCAGAGGCGGGGAATCAGATATGGGGAAACAGAGGTGGGGAATCAGAGGTGGGGAAACAGAGGCGGGGAATCAGATATGGGGAATCAGAGGTGGGGAATCAGAGGTTAGGAATCAGAGGCAGGGAATCAGAGGCGGTGAAACAGAGGCGGGGAATCAGATATGGGGAATCAGAGGTGGCGAATCAAAGGCGGTGAATCAGAGATGGGGAATCAGAGGCAGGGAATCAGAGGCAGGGAATCAAACACGGGGAATCAGAGACGGGGAATCAGAGCTGGGTAATCAGAGGCGGGGAATCAGAGTTGGGGAATCAGAGGCGGGGAATCAGATATGGGGAAACAAAGGTGGGGAATCAGAGGCGGGGAAACAGAGGCGGGGAATCAGATATGGGGAATCAGAGGAGGGGAATCAGAGGTTGGGAATCAGAGGCAGGGAATCAGAGGCGGGGAAACAGAGGCGGGGTATCAGATATGGGGAATCAGAGGTGGCGAATCAAAGGCGGTTTATCAGAGATGGGGAATCAGAGGCGGGGAATCAGAGGCAGGGAATCAAACACGGGGAATCAGAGGCGGGGAATCAGAGCTGGGGAATCAGAGGCGGGGAATCAGAGTTGGGGAATCAGAGGCGGGGAATCAGAGGCGGGGAAACAGAGGCGGGGAATCATATATGGGGAATCAGAGGTGGGGAATCAGAGGTTGGGTATCAGAGGCAGGGAATCAGAGGCGGGGAATCAGAGGCGGGGAATCAGAGGCAGGGAATCAGAGGCGGAGAATCAGAGGTTGGGAATCAGAGGCAGGGAATCAGAGGCAGGGAATCAGAGGCAGGGAATCAGAGGCGGGGAATCAGAGGCGGAGAATCAGAGGCCGTGAATCAGAGGCGGGGAATCAGAGTTGGGGCATCAGTGGTGGGGAATTAGATATGGGGAAACAGAGGCGGGGAATCAGAGGCGGGGACACAGAGCGGGGAATCAGATATGGGGAATCAGAGGTGGGGAATCAGAGGCAGGGAATCAGATGTGCGGAATCAGAGATGGGGAATCAGAGGCAGGGAATCAGAATCAGAAGCGGGGAATCAGAGGCCGGGAATCAGAGGCCGGGAATCAGATGCCGGGAATAAGAGGCCGGGAAGCAGAGGTGGGGAATCAGAGTCCGGGAATCAGAGATGGGGATTCAGAGGCGGGGAATCAGAGGCAGGGAAACAGAGGTGGGGAATCAGATATGGGGAATCAGTGGTGGCGAATCAAAGGCGGTAAATCAGAGATGGGGAATCAGAGGCGGGGAATCAGAGGCAGGGAATCAAACACGGGGAATCAGAGGCGGGGAATCAGAGCTGTGGAATCAGAGGCGGGGAATCAGAGTTGGGGAATCAGAGTCGGGGAATCAGATATGGGGAAACAGAGGTGGGGAATCAGAGGCGGGGATACAGAGGCGGGGAATCAGATATGGGGAATCAGAGGTGGGGAATCAGAGGTTGGGAATCAGAGGCATGGAATCAGAGGCGGGGAAACAGAGGTTGGGAATCAGAGGCAGGGAATCAGAGGCGGGGAAACAGAGGCGGGGAATCAGATATGGGGAATCAGAGGTGGCGAACCAAAGGCGGTGAATCAGAGATGGGGAATCAGAGGCGGTGAATCAGAGGCAGGGAATCAAACACGGGGAATCAGAGGCGGGGAATCAGACCTGGGGAATCAGAGGCGGGGAAACAGAGTTGGGGAATCAGAGGCGGGGAATCATAGGCGGGGATACAGAGGCGGGGAATCAGATATGGGGAATCAGAGGTGGGGAATCAGAGGTTGGGAATCAGAGGCAGGGAATCAGAGGCGGGGAATCAGAGGCGGCGAATCAGAGGCATGGAATCAGATGTGCGGAATCAGAGATGGGGAATCAGAGGCAGGGAATCAGAGGTGGGGAATCAGAGGCGTGGAATCAGAGGCCGGGAATCAGAGGCCGGGAATGAGAGGCCGGGAATCAGAGGCCGGGAATCAGAGGCCGGGAATCAGAGGTGGGGAATCAGAGGCCGGGAATCAGAGATGGGGAATCAGATATGGGGAATCAGAGGAGGGGAATCAGAGGTTGGGAATCAGAGGCAGGGAATCAGAGGCGGGGAAACAGAGGCGGGGTATCAGATATGGGGAATCAGAGGTGGCGAATCAAAGGCGGTTTATCAGAGATGGGGAATCAGAGGCGGGGAATCAGAGGCAGGGAATCAAACACGGGGAATCAGAGGCGGGGAATCAGACCTGGGGAATCAGAGGCGGGGAATCAGAGTTGGGGAATCAGAGGCGGGGAATCAGAGGCGGGGAAACAGAGGCGGGGAATCATATATGGGGAATCAGAGGTGGGGAATCAGAGGTTGGGTATCAGAGGCAGGGAATCAGAGGCGGGGAATCAGAGGCGGGGAATCAGAGGCAGGGAATCAGAGGCGGAGAATCAGAGGTTGGGAATCAGAGGCAGGGAATCAGAGGCAGGGAATCAGAGGCAGGGAATCAGAGGCGGGGAATCAGAGGCGGAGAATCAGAGGCCGGGAAACAGAGGCGGGGAATCAGAGGCGGGGACACAGAGCGGGGAATCAGATATGGGGAATCAGAGGTGGGGAATCAGAGGCAGGGAATCAGATGTGCGGAATCAGAGATGGGGAATCAGAGGCAGGGAATCAGAATCAGAAGCGGGGAATCAGAACCCGGGAATCAGAGGCCGGGAATCAGATGCCGGGAATAAGAGGCCGGGAAGCAGAGGTGGGGAATCAGAGTCCGGGAATCAGAGATGGGGATTCAGAGGCGGGGAATCAGAGGCGGGGAAACAGAGGTGGGGAATCAGATATGGGGAATCAGTGGTGGCGAATCAAAGGCGGTAAATCAGAGATGGGGAATCAGAGGCGGGGAATCAGAGGCAGGGAATCAAACACGGGGAATCAGAGGCGGGGAATCAGAGCTGTGGAATCAGAGGCGGGGAATCTGAGTTGGGGAATCAGAGTCGGGGAATCAGATATGGGGAAACAGAGGTGGGGAATCAGAGGCGGGGATACAGAGGCGGGGAATCAGATATGGGAAATCAGAGGTGGGGAATCAGAGGTTGGGAATCAGAGGCATGGAATCAGAGGCGGGGAAACAGAGGTTGGGAATCAGAGGCAGGGAATCAGAGGCGGGGAAACAGAGGCGGGGAATCAGATATGGGGAATCAGAGGTGGCGAACCAAAGGCGGTGAATCAGAGATGGGGAATCAGAGGCGGTGAATCAGAGGCAGGGAATCAAACACGGGGAATCAGAGGCGGGGAATCAGACCTGGGGAATCAGAGGCGGGGAAACAGAGTTGGGGAATCAGAGGCGGGGAATCATAGGCGGGGAAACAGAGGCGGGGAATCAGAGGCGGCGAATCAGAGGCATGGAATCAGATGTGCGGAATCAGAGATGGGGAATCAGAGGCAGGGAATCAGAGGCGGGGAATCAGAGGCGTGGAATCAGAGGCCGGGAATCAGAGGCCAGGAATGAGAGGCCGGGAATCAGAGGCCGGGAATCAGAGGCCGGGAATCAGAGGTGGGGAATCAGAGGCCGGGAATCAGAGATGGGGAATCAGAGGCGGGGAATCAGCGGTGGTGAATCAGACGTGGGGATTCAGAGGTTGTAAATCAGAGATGGGGAATCAGAGACGGGGAATCAGAGGCGGGGAAACAGAGGTGGGGAGTCAGATATGGGGAATCAGAGGTGGGGAATAAGAGGCGGAGAATCAGAGGCAGGGAATCAGAGGCGGGGAATCAGAGGCCGGGAATCAGAAGCCAGGTATCAGAGGCCGGGAATCAGAGATGGGGATTCAGAGGCGGGGAATGAGATATTGGGAATCAGAGGCGGGGAATCAGAGGCGGGGAAACAGAGGTGGGGAATCAGATATGGGGAATCAGATGTGGCGAATCAAAGGCGGTGAATCAGAGATGGGGAATCAGATGCGGGGAATCAGAGGCAGGGAATCAAACACGGGGAATCAGAGGCGGGGAATCAGAGCTGGGGAATCAGAGGCGGGGAATCAGAGTTGGGGAATCAGAGGCGGGGAATCAGATATGGGGAAACAGAGCTGGGGAATCAGAGGCGGGGAAACAGAGGCGGGGAATCAGTTATGGGGAATCAGAGGTGGGGAATCAGAGGTTGGTAATGAGAGGCAGGGAATCAGAGGCGGGGAAACAGAGGCGGGGAATCAGATATGGGGAATCAGAGGTGGCGAATCAAAGGCGGTGTATCAGAGATGGGGAATCAGAGGCGGGGAATCAGAGGCAGGCAATCAAACACGGGGAATCAGAGGCGGGGAATCAGAGCTGGGGAATCAGAGGCGGGGAATCAGAGTTGGGGAATCAGAGGCGGTGAATCAGAGGCAGGGAATCAGAGGCGGAGAATCAGAGGTTGGGAATCAGAGGCAGGGAATCAGAGGCAGGGAATCAGAGGCAGGGAATCAGAGGCGGGGAATCAGAGGTGGGGAATCAGAGGTTGGGAATCAGAGGCAGGGAATCAGAGGCGGGGAATCAGAGGCGTGGAATCAGAGGCATGGAATCAGATGTGCGGAATCAGAGATGGGGAATCAGAGGCAGGGAATCAGAGGCGGGGAATCAGGGGCGTGGAATCAGAGGCCGGGAATCAGAGGCCGGGAATGAGAGGCCGGGAATCAGAGGCCGGGAATCAGAGGCCGGGAATCAGAGGTGGGGAATCAGAGGCCGGGAATCAGAGATGGGGAATCAGAGGCGGGGAATCAGCGGTGGTGAATCAGACGCGGGGATTCAGAGGTTGTAAATCAGAGATGGGGAATCAGAGGCGGGGAATCAGAGGCGGGGAAACAGAGGTGGGGAGTCAGATATGGGGAATCAGAGGTGGGGAATAAGAGGCGGAGAATCTGAGGCAGGGAATCAGATGCCGGGAATAAGAGGCCGGGAATCAGAGGTGGGGAATCAGAGTCCGGGAATCAGAGATGGGGATTCAGAGGCGGGGAATGAGATATTGGGAATCAGAGGCGGGGAATCAGAGGCGGGGAAACAAAGGCGGTGAATCAGAGATAGGGAATCAGAGGCGCGGAATGAGAGGCAGGGAATCAAACATGGGGAATCAGAGCTGGGGAATCAGAGTCGGGGAATCAGAGTTGGGGCATCAGAGGTGGGGAATTAGATATGGGGAAACAGAGGTGGGGAATCAGAGGCGGGGAAACAGAGGCGGGGAATCAGATATGGGGAATCAGAGGTGGGGAATCAGAGGCAGGGAATCAGATGTGCGGAATCAGAGGTGGGGAATCAGAGGCGGGGAAACAGAGGTGGGGAGTCAGATATGGGGAATCAGAGGTGGGGAATAACAGGCGGAGAATCAGAGGCAGGGAATCAGATGCCGGTAATAATAGGCCGGGAAACAGAGGTGGGGAATCAGAGTCCGGGAATCAGAGATGGGGATTCAGAGGCGGGGATTGAGATATTGGGAATCAGATATGGGGAATCAGAGGTGGTGAATCAAAGGCGGTGAATCAGAGATGGGGAATCAGAGGCGGGGAATCGAAGGCAGGGAATCAAACACGGGGAATCAGAGCTGGGGAATCAGAGTCGGGGAATCAGAGTTGGGGCATCAGAGGTGGGGAATTAGATATGAGGAAACAGAGGTGGGGAATCAGAGGCAGGGAAACAGAGGCGGGGAATCAGATATGGGGAATCAGAGGTGGAGAATCAGAGGCAGGGAATCAGATGTGCGGAATCAGAGATGGGGAATCAGAGGCAGGGAATCAGAATCAGAAGCGGGGAATCAGAGGCCGGGAATCAGAGGCCGGGAATCAGATGCCGGGAATAAGAGGCCGGGAATCAGAGGTGGGGAATCAGAGTCCGGGAATCAGAGATGGGGATTCAGAGGCGGGGAATGAGATATGGGGAATCAGAGGCGGGGAATCAGAGGCGGGGAAACAGAGGTGGGGAATCAGATATGGGGAATCAGATATGGGGAATCAAAGGCGGTGAATCAGAGATGGGGAATCAGAGGCGGGGAATCAGTGGCGGGGAATCAGAGCTGGGGAATCTGACGCGGGGAATCAGAGTTGGGGAATCAGAGGCGGGGAATCAGATATGTGGAAACAGAGGTGGGGAATCAGAGTCGGGGAATCAGAGTTGGGGCATCAGAGGTGGGGAATTAGATATTGGGAAACAGAGGTGGGGAATCAGAGGCGGGGAAACAGAGGCGGGGAATCAGATATGGGGAATCAGAGGTGGGGAATCAGAGGCAGGGAATCAGAGGCAGGGAATCAGAGGTGGAGAATCAGAGGTTGGGAATCAGAGGCAGGGAATCAGAGGCAGGGAATCAGAGGCAGGGAATCAGAGGCGGGGAATCAGAGGTGGGGAATCAGAGGTTGGGAATCAGAGGCAGGGAATCAGAGGCGGGGAATCAGAGGCGTGGAATCAGAGGCATGGAATCAGATGTGCGGAATCAGAGATGGGGAATCAGAGGCAGGGAATCAGAGGCGGGGATTCAGGGGCGTGGAATCAGAGGCCGGGAATCAGAGGCCGGGAATGAGAGGCCGGGAATCAGAGGCCGGGAATCAGAGGCCGGGAATCAGAGGTGGGGAATCAGAGGCCGGGAATCAGGGATGGGGAATCAGAGGCGGGGAATCAGCGGTGGTGAATCAGACGCGGGGATTCAGAGGTTGTAAATCAGAGATGGGGAATCAGAGGCGGGGAATCACAGGCGGGGAAACAGAGGTGGGGAATCAGAGTCCGGGAATAAGAGGCCGGGAATCAGAGGTGGGGAATCAGAGTCCGGGAATCAGAGATGGGGATTCAGAGGCGGGGAATGAGATATTGGGAATCAGAGGCGGGGAAACAGAGGTGGGGAATCAGAGTCCGGGAATAAGAGGCCGGGAATCAGAGGTGGGGAATCAGAGTCCGGGAATCAGAGATGGGGATTCAGAGGCGGGGAATGAGATATTGGGAATCAGAGGCGGGGAATCAGAGGCGGGGAAACAAAGGCGGTGAATCAGAGATAGGGAATCAGAGGCGCGGAATCAGAGGCAGGGAATCAAACATGGGGAATCAGAGCTGGGGAATCAGACTCGGGGAATCAGAGTTGGGGCATCAGAGGTGGGGAATTAGATATGGGGAAACAGAGGTGGGGAATCAGAGGCGGGGAAACAGAGGCGGGGAATCAGATATGGGGAATCAGAGGTGGGGAATCAGAGGCAGGGAATCAGATGTGCGGAATCAGAGGTGGGGAATCAGAGGCGGGGAAACAGAGGTGGGGAGTCAGATATGGGGAATCAGAGGTGGGGAATCAAACACGGGGAATCAGAGGCGGGGAATCAGAGCTGTGGAATCAGAGGCGGGGAATCAGAGTTGGGGAATCAGAGTCGGGGAATCAGATATGGGGAAACAGAGGTGGGGAATCAGAGGCGGGGATACAGAGGCGGGGAATCAGATATGGGAAATCAGAGGTGGGGAATCAGAGGTTGGGAATCAGAGGCATGGAATCAGAGGCGGGGAAACAGAGGTTGGGAATCAGAGGCAGGGAATCAGAGGCGGGGAAACAGAGGCGGGGAATCAGATATGGGGAATCAGAGGTGGCGAACCAAAGGCGGTGAATCAGAGATGGGGAATCAGAGGCGGTGAATCAGAGGCAGGGAATCAAACACGGGGAATCAGAGGCGGGGAATCAGACCTGGGGAATCAGAGGCGGGGAAACAGAGTTGGGGAATCAGAGGCGGGGAATCATAGGCAGGGAAACAGAGGCGGGGAATCAGATATGGGGAATCAGAGGTGGGGAATCAGAGGCGTGGAATCAGAGGCAGGGAATCAGAGGCCAGGAATGAGAGGCCGGGAATCAGAGGCGGGGAATCAGAGGCGTGGAATCAGAGGCCGGGAATCAGAGGCCAGGAATGAGAGGCCGGGAATCAGAGGCCGGGAATCAGAGGCCGGGAATCAGAGGTGGGGAATCAGAGGCCGGGAATCAGAGATGGGGAATCAGAGGCGGGGAATCAGCGGTGGTGAATCAGACGTGGGGATTCAGAGGTTGTAAATCAGAGATGGGGAATCAGAGACGGGGAATCAGAGGCGGGGAAACAGAGGTGGGGAGTCAGATATGGGGAATCAGAGGTGGGGAATAAGAGGCGGAGAATCAGAGGCAGGGAATCAGAGGCGGGGAATCAGAGGCCGGGAATCAGAAGCCAGGTATCAGAGGCCGGGAATCAGAGATGGGGATTCAGAGGCGGGGAATGAGATATTGGGAATCAGAGGCGGGGAATCAGAGGCGGGGAAACAGAGGTGGGGAATCAGATATGGGGAATCAGATGTGGCGAATCAAAGGCGGTGAATCAGAGATGGGGAATCAGATGCGGGGAATCAGAGGCAGGGAATCAAACACGGGGAATCAGAGGCGGGGAATCAGAGCTGGGGAATCAGAGGCGGGGAATCAGAGTTGGGGAATCAGAGGCGGGGAATCAGATATGGGGAAACAGAGCTGGGGAATCAGAGGCGGGGAAACAGAGGCGGGGAATCAGATATGGGGAATCAGAGGTGGGGAATCAGAGGTTGGTAATGAGAGGCAGGGAATCAGAGGCGGGGAAACAGAGGCGGGGAATCAGATATGGGGAATCAGAGGTGGCGAATCAAAGGCGGTGTATCAGAGATGGGGAATCAGAGGCGGGGAATCAGAGGCAGGCAATCAAACACGGGGAATCAGAGGCGGGGAATCAGAGCTGGGGAATCAGAGGCGGGGAATCAGAGTTGGGGAATCAGAGGCGGTGAATCAGAGGCAGGGAATCAGAGGCGGAGAATCAGAGGTTGGGAATCAGAGGCAGGGAATCAGAGGCAGGGAATCAGAGGCAGGGAATCAGAGGCGGGGAATCAGAGGTGGGGAATCAGAGGTTGGGAATCAGAGGCAGGGAATCAGAGGCGGGGAATCAGAGGCGTGGAATCAGAGGCATGGAATCAGATGTGCGGAATCAGAGATGGGGAATCAGAGGCAGGGAATCAGAGGCGGGGAATCAGGGGCGTGGAATCAGAGGCCGGGAATCAGAGGCCGGGAATGAGAGGCCGGGAATCAGAGGCCGGGAATCAGAGGCCGGGAATCAGAGGTGGGGAATCAGAGGCCGGGAATCAGAGATGGGGAATCAGAGGCGGGGAATCAGCGGTGGTGAATCAGACGCGGGGATTCAGAGGTTGTAAATCAGAGATGGGGAATCAGAGGCGGGGAATCAGAGGCGGGGAAACAGAGGTGGGGAGTCAGATATGGGGAATCAGAGGTGGGGAATAAGAGGCGGAGAATCTGAGGCAGGGAATCAGATGCCGGGAATAAGAGGCCGGGAATCAGAGGTGGGGAATCAGAGTCCGGGAATCAGAGATGGGGATTCAGAGGCGGGGAATGAGATATTGGGAATCAGAGGCGGGGAATCGGAGGCGGGGAAACAAAGGCGGTGAATCAGAGATAGGGAATCAGAGGCGCGGAATCAGAGGCAGGGAATCAAACATGGGGAATCAGAGCTGGGGAATCAGAGTCGGGGAATCAGAGTTGGGGCATCAGAGGTGGGGAATTAGATATGGGGAAACAGAGGTGGGGAATCAGAGGCGGGGAAACAGAGGCGGGGAATCAGATATGGGGAATCAGAGGTGGGGAATCAGAGGCAGGGAATCAGATGTGCGGAATCAGAGGTGGGGAATCAGAGGCGGGGAAACAGAGGTGGGGAGTCAGATATGGGGAATCAGAGGTGGGGAATAACAGGCGGAGAATCAGAGGCAGGGAATCAGATGCCGGTAATAATAGGCCGGGAAACAGAGGTGGGGAATCAGAGTCCGGGAATCAGAGATGGGGATTCAGAGGCGGGGATTGAGATATTGGGAATCAGATATGGGGAATCAGAGGTGGCGAATCAAAGGCGGTGAATCAGAGATGGGGAATCAGAGGCGGGGAATCGAAGGCAGGGAATCAAACACGGGGAATCAGAGCTGGGGAATCAGAGTCGGGGAATCAGAGTTGGGGCATCAGAGGTGGGGAATTAGATATGGGGAAACAGAGGTGGGGAATCAGAGGCAGGGAAACAGAGGCGGGGAATCAGATATGGGGAATCAGAGGTGGAGAATCAGAGGCAGGGAATCAGATGTGCGGAATCAGAGATGGGGAATCAGAGGCAGGGAATCAGAATCAGAAGCGGGGAATCAGAGGCCGGGAATCAGAGGCCGGGAATCAGATGCCGGGAATAAGAGGCCGGGAATCAGAGGTGGGGAATCAGAGTCCGGGAATCAGAGATGGGGATTCAGAGGCGGGGAATGAGATATGGGGAATCAGAGGCGGGGAATCAGAGGCGGGGAAACAGAGGTGGGGAATCAGATATGGGGAATCAGATATGGGGAATCAAAGGCGGTGAATCAGAGATGGGGAATCAGAGGCGGGGAATCAGTGGCGGGGAATCAGAGCTGGGGAATCTGACGCGGGGAATCAGAGTTGGGGAATCAGAGGCGGGGAATCAGATATGTGGAAACAGAGGTGGGGAATCAGAGTCGGGGAATCAGAGTTGGGGCATCAGAGGTGGGGAATTAGATATTGGGAAACAGAGGTGGGGAATCAGAGGCGGGGAAACAGAGGCGGGGAATCAGATATGGGGAATCAGAGGTGGGGAATCAGAGGCAGGGAATCAGAGGCAGGGAATCAGAGGTGGAGAATCAGAGGTTGGGAATCAGAGGCAGGGAATCAGAGGCAGGGAATCAGAGGCAGGGAATCAGAGGCGGGGAATCAGAGGTGGGGAATCAGAGGTTGGGAATCAGAGGCAGGGAATCAGAGGCGGGGAATCAGAGGCGTGGAATCAGAGGCATGGAATCAGATGTGCGGAATCAGAGATGGGGAATCAGAGGCAGGGAATCAGAGGCGGGGATTCAGGGGCGTGGAATCAGAGGCCGGGAATCAGAGGCCGGGAATGAGAGGCCGGGAATCAGAGGCCGGGAATCAGAGGCCGGGAATCAGAGGTGGGGAATCAGAGGCCGGGAATCAGGGATGGGGAATCAGAGGCGGGGAATCAGCGGTGGTGAATCAGACGCGGGGATTCAGAGGTTGTAAATCAGAGATGGGGAATCAGAGGCGGGGAATCACAGGCGGGGAAACAGAGGTGGGGAATCAGAGTCCGGGAATAAGAGGCCGGGAATCAGAGGTGGGGAATCAGAGACCGGGAATCAGAGATGGGGATTCAGAGGCGGGGAATGAGATATTGGGAATCAGAGGCGGGGAAACAGAGGTGGGGAATCAGAGTCCGGGAATAAGAGGCCGGGAATCAGAGGTGGGGAATCAGAGTCCGGGAATCAGAGATGGGGATTCAGAGGCGGGGAATGAGATATTGGGAATCAGAGGCGGGGAATCAGAGGCGGGGAAACAAAGGCGGTGAATCAGAGATAGGGAATCAGAGGCGCGGAATCAGAGGCAGGGAATCAAACATGGGGAATCAGAGCTGGGGAATCAGAGGCGGGGAAACAGAGGTGGGGAATCAGATATGGGGAATCAGATATGGGGAATCAAAGGCGGTGAATCAGAGATGGGGAATCAGAGGCGGGGAATCAGTGGCGGGGAATCAGAGCTGGGGAATCTGACGCGGGGAATCAGAGTTGGGGAATCAGAGGCGGGGAATCAGATATGTGGAAACAGAGGTGGGGAATCAGAGTCGGGGAATCAGAGTTGGGGCATCAGAGGTGGGGAATTAGATATTGGGAAACAGAGGTGGGGAATCAGAGGCGGGGAAACAGAGGCGGGGAATCAGATATGGGGAATCAGAGGTGGGGAATCAGAGGCAGGGAATCAGAGGCAGGGAATCAGAGGTGGAGAATCAGAGGTTGGGAATCAGAGGCAGGGAATCAGAGGCAGGGAATCAGAGGCAGGGAATCAGAGGCGGGGAATCAGAGGTGGGGAATCAGAGGTTGGGAATCAGAGGCAGGGAATCAGAGGCGGGGAATCAGAGGCGTGGAATCAGAGGCATGGAATCAGATGTGCGGAATCAGAGATGGGGAATCAGAGGCAGGGAATCAGAGGCGGGGATTCAGGGGCGTGGAATCAGAGGCCGGGAATCAGAGGCCGGGAATGAGAGGCCGGGAATCAGAGGCCGGGAATCAGAGGCCGGGAATCAGAGGTGGGGAATCAGAGGCCGGGAATCAGGGATGGGGAATCAGAGGCGGGGAATCAGCGGTGGTGAATCAGACGCGGGGATTCAGAGGTTGTAAATCAGAGATGGGGAATCAGAGGCGGGGAATCACAGGCGGGGAAACAGAGGTGGGGAATCAGAGTCCGGGAATAAGAGGCCGGGAATCAGAGGTGGGGAATCAGAGTCCGGGAATCAGAGATGGGGATTCAGAGGCGGGGAATGAGATATTGGGAATCAGAGGCGGGGAAACAGAGGTGGGGAATCAGAGGTGGGGAGTCAGATATGGGGAATCAGAGGTGGGGAATAAGAGGCGGAGAATCAGAGGCAGGGAATCAGACTCGGGGAATCAGAGTTGGGGCATCAGAGGTGGGGAATTAGATATGGGGAAACAGAGGTGGGGAATCAGAGGCGGGGAAACAGAGGCGGGGAATCAGATATGGGGAATCAGAGGTGGGGAATCAGAGGCAGGGAATCAGATGTGCGGAATCAGAGGTGGGGAATCAGAGGCGGGGAAACAGAGGTGGGGAGTCAGATATGGGGAATCAGAGGTGGGGAATAACAGGCGGAGAATCAGAGGCAGGGAATCAGATGCCGGTAATAATAGGCCGGGAAACAGAGGTGGGGAATCAGAGTCCGGGAATCAGAGATGGGGATTCAGAGGCGGGGATTGAGATATTGGGAATCAGATATGGGGAATCAGAGGTGGCGAATCAAAGGCGGTGAATCAGAGATGGGGAATCAGAGGCGGGGAATCAGAGGCAGGGAATCAAACACGGGGAATCAGAGCTGGGGAATCAGAGTCGGGGAATCAGAGTTGGGGCATCAGAGGTGGGGAATTAGATATGGGGAAACAGAGGTGGGGAATCAGAGGCGGGGAAACAGAGGCGGGGAATCAGATATGGGGAATCAGAGGTGGAGAATCAGAGGCAGGGAATCAGATGTGCGGAATCAGAGATGGGGAATCAGAGGCAGGGAATCAGAATCAGAAGCGGGGAATCAGAGGCCGGGAATCAGAGGCCGGGAATCAGATGCCGGGAATAAGAGGCCGGGAATCAGAGGTGGGGAATCAGAGTCCGGGAATCAGAGATGGGGATTCAGAGGCGGGGAATGAGATATGGGGAATCAGAGGCGGGGAATCAGAGGCGGGGAAACAGAGGTGGGGAATCAGATATGGGGAATCAGATATGGGGAATCAAAGGCGGTGAATCAGAGATGGGGAATCAGAGGCGGGGAATCAGTGGCGGGGAATCAGAGCTGGGGAATCTGAGGCGGGGAATCAGAGTTGGGGAATCAGAGGCGGGGAATCAGATATGTGGAAACAGAGGTGGGGAATCAGAGTCGGGGAATCAGAGTTGGGGCATCAGAGGTGGGGAATTAGATATTGGGAAACAGAGGTGGGGAATCAGAGGCGGGGAAACAGAGGCGGGGAATCAGATATGGGGAATCAGAGGTGGGGAATCAGAGGCAGGGAATCAGATGTGTGGAATCAGAGGTGGGGAATCAGAGTCGGGGAAACAGAGGTGGGGAGTCAGATATGGGGAATCAGAGGTGGGGAATAAGAGGCGGAGAATCAGAGGCAGGGAATCAGATGCCGGGAATAAGAGGCCGGGAAACCGAGGTGGGGAATCAGAGTCCGGGAATCAGAGATGGGGATTCAGAGGTGGGGATTGAGATATTGGGATTCAGATATGGGGAATCAGAGGCGGGGAATCAGAGGCAGGGAATCAAACACGGGGAATCAGAGCTGGCGAATCAGAGTCGGGGAATCAGAGTTGGGGCATCAGAGGTGGGGAATTAGATATGGGGAAACAGAGGTGGGGAATCAGAGGCGGGGAAACAGAGGCGTGGAATCAGATATGGGGAAGCAGAGGTGGGGAATCAGAGGCAGGGAATCAGATGTGCGGAATCATAGATGGGGAATCAGAGGCAGGGAATCAGAATCAGAAGCGGGGAATCAGAGGCCGGGAATCAGAGGCCGGGAATCAGATGTCGGGAATAAGAGGCCGGGAATCAGAGGTGGGGAATCAGAGTCCGGGAATCAGAGATGGGGATTCAGAGGCGGGGAATGAGATATGGGGAATCAGAGGCGGGGAATCAGAGGCGGGGAAACAGAGGTGGGGAATCAGATATGGGGAATCAGATATGGGGAATCAAAGGCGGTGAATCAGAGATGAGGAATCAGAGGCGGGGAATCAGAGGCGGGGAATCAGAGCTGGGGAATCAGAGGCGGGGAATCAGAGTTGGGGAATCAGAGGCGGGGAATCAGATATGTGGAAACAGAGGTGGGGAATCAGAGGCGGGGAAACAGAGGCGGGGAATCAGATATGGGGAATCAGAGGTGGCGAATCAAAGGCGGTGAATCAGAGATGGGGAATCAGAGGCGGGGAATCAGAGGCAGGGAATCAAACACGGGGAATCAGAGGCGGGGAATCAGAGCTGGGGAATCAGAGGCGGGGAATCAGAGTTGGGGAATCAGAGGCGGGGAATCAGAGGCGGGGAAACAGAGGTGGGGAGTCAGATATGGGGAATCAGAGGTGGGGAATAAGAGGCGGAGAATCTGAGGCAGGGAATCAGATGCCGGGAATAAGAGGCCGGGAATCAGAGGTGGGGAATCAGAGTCCGGGAATCAGAGATGGGGATTCAGAGGCGGGGAATGAGATATTGGGAATCAGAGGCGGGGAATCAGAGGCGGGGAAACAAAGGCGGTGAATCAGAGATAGGGAATCAGAGGCGCGGAATCAGAGGCAGGGAATCAAACATGGGGAATCAGAGCTGGGGAATCAGAGTCGGGGAATCAGAGTTGGGGCATCAGAGGTGGGGAATTAGATATGGGGAAACAGAGGTGGGGAATCAGAGGCGGGGAAACAGAGGCGGGGAATCAGATATGGGGAATCAGAGGTGGGGAATCAGAGGCAGGGAATCAGATGTGCGGAATCAGAGGTGGGGAATCAGAGGCGGGGAAACAGAGGTGGGGAGTCAGATATGGGGAATCAGAGGTGGGGAATAACAGGCGGAGAATCAGAGGCAGGGAATCAGATGCCGGTAATAATAGGCCGGGAAACAGAGGTGGGGAATCAGAGTCCGGGAATCAGAGATGGGGATTCAGAGGCGGGGATTGAGATATTGGGAATCAGATATGGGGAATCAGAGGTGGCGAATCAAAGGCGGTGAATCAGAGATGGGGAATCAGAGGCGGGGAATCGAAGGCAGGGAATCAAACACGGGGAATCAGAGCTGGGGAATCAGAGTCGGGGAATCAGAGTTGGGGCATCAGAGGTGGGGAATTAGATATGGGGAAACAGAGGTGGGGAATCAGAGGCAGGGAAACAGAGGCGGGGAATCAGATATGGGGAATCAGAGGTGGAGAATCAGAGGCAGGGAATCAGATGTGCGGAATCAGAGATGGGGAATCAGAGGCAGGGAATCAGAATCAGAAGCGGGGAATCAGAGGCCGGGAATCAGAGGCCGGGAATCAGATGCCGGGAATAAGAGGCCGGGAATCAGAGGTGGGGAATCAGAGTCCGGGAATCAGAGATGGGGATTCAGAGGCGGGGAATGAGATATGGGGAATCAGAGGCGGGGAATCAGAGGCGGGGAAACAGAGGTGGGGAATCAGATATGGGGAATCAGATATGGGGAATCAAAGGCGGTGAATCAGAGATGGGGAATCAGAGGCGGGGAATCAGTGGCGGGGAATCAGAGCTGGGGAATCTGACGCGGGGAATCAGAGTTGGGGAATCAGAGGCGGGGAATCAGATATGTGGAAACAGAGGTGGGGAATCAGAGTCGGGGAATCAGAGTTGGGGCATCAGAGGTGGGGAATTAGATATTGGGAAACAGAGGTGGGGAATCAGAGGCGGGGAAACAGAGGCGGGGAATCAGATATGGGGAATCAGAGGTGGGGAATCAGAGGCAGGGAATCAGAGGCAGGGAATCAGAGGCGGAGAATCAGAGGTTGGGAATCAGAGGCAGGGAATCAGAGGCAGGGAATCAGAGGCAGGGAATCAGAGGCGGGGAATCAGAGGTGGGGAATCAGAGGTTGGGAATCAGAGGCAGGGAATCAGAGGCGGGGAATCAGAGGCGTGGAATCAGAGGCATGGAATCAGATGTGCGGAATCAGAGATGGGGAATCAGAGGCAGGGAATCAGAGGCGGGGATTCAGGGGCGTGGAATCAGAGGCCGGGAATCAGAGGCCGGGAATGAGAGGCCGGGAATCAGAGGCCGGGAATCAGAGGTGGGGAATAAGAGGCCGGGAATCAGGGATGGGGAATCAGAGGCGGGGAATCAGCGGTGGTGAATCAGACGCGGGGATTCAGAGGTTGTAAATCAGAGATGGGGAATCAGAGGCGGGGAATCACAGGCGGGGAAACAGAGGTGGGGAATCAGAGTCCGGGAATAAGAGGCCGGGAATCAGAGGTGGGGAATCAGAGTCCGGGAATCAGAGATGGGGATTCAGAGGCGGGGAATGAGATATTGGGAATCAGAGGCGGGGAAACAGAGGTGGGGAATCAGAGTCCGGGAATAAGAGGCCGGGAATCAGAGGTGGGGAATCAGAGTCCGGGAATCAGAGATGGGGATTCAGAGGCGGGGAATGAGATATTGGGAATCAGAGGCGGGGAATCAGAGGCGGGGAAACAAAGGCGGTGAATCAGAGATAGGGAATCAGAGGCGCGGAATCAGAGGCAGGGAATCAGATGTGCGGAATCAGAGGTGGGGAATCAGAGGCGGGGAATCAGAGGCAGGGAATCAAACACGGGGAATCAGAGATGGGGAATCAGAGTCGGGGAATCAGAGTTGGGGCATCAGAGGTGGGGAATTAGATATGGGGAAACAGAGGTGGGGAATCAGAGGCGGGGAAACAGAGGCGGGGAATCAGATATGGGGAATCAGAGGTGGAGAATCAGAGGCAGGGAATCAGATGTGCGGAATCAGAGATGGGGAATCAGAGGCAGGGAATCAGAATCAGAAGCGGGGAATCAGAGGCCGGGAATCAGAGGCCGGGAATCAGATGCCGGGAATAAGAGGCCGGGAATCAGAGGTGGGGAATCAGAGTCCGGGAATCAGAGATGGGGATTCAGAGGCGGGGAATGAGATATGGGGAATCAGAGGTTGGGAATCAGAGGCAGGGAATCAGAGGCGGGGAATCAGAGGCGTGGAATCAGAGGCATGGAATCAGATGTGCGGAATCAGAGATGGGGAATCAGAGGCAGGGAATCAGAGGCGGGGAATCAGGGGCGTGGAATCAGAGGCCGGGAATCAGAGGCCGGGAATGAGAGGCCGGGAATCAGAGGCCGGGAATCAGAGGCCGGGAATCAGAGGTGGGGAATCAGAGGCCGGGAATCAGAGATGGGGAATCAGAGGCGGGGAATCAGCGGTGGTGAATCAGACGCGGGGATTCAGAGGTTGTAAATCAGAGATGGGGAATCAGAGGCGGGGAATCAGAGGCGGGGAAACAGAGGTGGGGAGTCAGATATGGGGAATCAGAGGTGGGGAATAAGAGGCGGAGAATCTGAGGCAGGGAATCAGATGCCGGGAATAAGAGGCCGGGAATCAGAGGTGGGGAATCAGAGTCCGGGAATCAGAGATGGGGATTCAGAGGCGGGGAATGAGATATTGGGAATCAGAGGCGGGGAATCGGAGGCGGGGAAACAAAGGCGGTGAATCAGAGATAGGGAATCAGAGGCGCGGAATCAGAGGCAGGGAATCAAACATGGGGAATCAGAGCTGGGGAATCAGAGTCGGGGAATCAGAGTTGGGGCATCAGAGGTGGGGAATTAGATATGGGGAAACAGAGGTGGGGAATCAGAGGCGGGGAAACAGAGGCGGGGAATCAGATATGGGGAATCAGAGGTGGGGAATCAGAGGCAGGGAATCAGATGTGCGGAATCAGAGGTGGGGAATCAGAGGCGGGGAAACAGAGGTGGGGAGTCAGATATGGGGAATCAGAGGTGGGGAATAACAGGCGGAGAATCAGAGGCAGGGAATCAGATGCCGGTAATAATAGGCCGGGAAACAGAGGTGGGGAATCAGAGTCCGGGAATCAGAGATGGGGATTCAGAGGCGGGGATTGAGATATTGGGAATCAGATATGGGGAATCAGAGGTGGCGAATCAAAGGCGGTGAATCAGAGATGGGGAATCAGAGGCGGGGAATCGAAGGCAGGGAATCAAACACGGGGAATCAGAGCTGGGGAATCAGAGTCGGGGAATCAGAGTTGGGGCATCAGAGGTGGGGAATTAGATATGGGGAAACAGAGGTGGGGAATCAGAGGCAGGGAAACAGAGGCGGGGAATCAGATATGGGGAATCAGAGGTGGAGAATCAGAGGCAGGGAATCAGATGTGCGGAATCAGAGATGGGGAATCAGAGGCAGGGAATCAGAATCAGAAGCGGGGAATCAGAGGCCGGGAATCAGAGGCCGGGAATCAGATGCCGGGAATAAGAGGCCGGGAATCAGAGGTGGGGAATCAGAGTCCGGGAATCAGAGATGGGGATTCAGAGGCGGGGAATGAGATATGGGGAATCAGAGGCGGGGAATCAGAGGCGGGGAAACAGAGGTGGGGAATCAGATATGGGGAATCAGATATGGGGAATCAAAGGCGGTGAATCAGAGATGGGGAATCAGAGGCGGGGAATCAGTGGCGGGGAATCAGAGCTGGGGAATCTGACGCGGGGAATCAGAGTTGGGGAATCAGAGGCGGGGAATCAGATATGTGGAAACAGAGGTGGGGAATCAGAGTCGGGGAATCAGAGTTGGGGCATCAGAGGTGGGGAATTAGATATTGGGAAACAGAGGTGGGGAATCAGAGGCGGGGAAACAGAGGCGGGGAATCAGATATGGGGAATCAGAGGTGGGGAATCAGAGGCAGGGAATCAGAGGCAGGGAATCAGAGGTGGAGAATCAGAGGTTGGGAATCAGAGGCAGGGAATCAGAGGCAGGGAATCAGAGGCAGGGAATCAGAGGCGGGGAATCAGAGGTGGGGAATCAGAGGTTGGGAATCAGAGGCAGGGAATCAGAGGCGGGGAATCAGAGGCGTGGAATCAGAGGCATGGAATCAGATGTGCGGAATCAGAGATGGGGAATCAGAGGCAGGGAATCAGAGGCGGGGATTCAGGGGCGTGGAATCAGAGGCCGGGAATCAGAGGCCGGGAATGAGAGGCCGGGAATCAGAGGCCGGGAATCAGAGGCCGGGAATCAGAGGTGGGGAATCAGAGGCCGGGAATCAGGGATGGGGAATCAGAGGCGGGGAATCAGCGGTGGTGAATCAGACGCGGGGATTCAGAGGTTGTAAATCAGAGATGGGGAATCAGAGGCGGGGAATCACAGGCGGGGAAACAGAGGTGGGGAATCAGAGTCCGGGAATAAGAGGCCGGGAATCAGAGGTGGGGAATCAGAGACCGGGAATCAGAGATGGGGATTCAGAGGCGGGGAATGAGATATTGGGAATCAGAGGCGGGGAAACAGAGGTGGGGAATCAGAGTCCGGGAATAAGAGGCCGGGAATCAGAGGTGGGGAATCAGAGTCCGGGAATCAGAGATGGGGATTCAGAGGCGGGGAATGAGATATTGGGAATCAGAGGCGGGGAATCAGAGGCGGGGAAACAAAGGCGGTGAATCAGAGATAGGGAATCAGAGGCGCGGAATCAGAGGCAGGGAATCAAACATGGGGAATCAGAGCTGGGGAATCAGAGGCGGGGAAACAGAGGTGGGGAATCAGATATGGGGAATCAGATATGGGGAATCAAAGGCGGTGAATCAGAGATGGGGAATCAGAGGCGGGGAATCAGTGGCGGGGAATCAGAGCTGGGGAATCTGACGCGGGGAATCAGAGTTGGGGAATCAGAGGCGGGGAATCAGATATGTGGAAACAGAGGTGGGGAATCAGAGTCGGGGAATCAGAGTTGGGGCATCAGAGGTGGGGAATTAGATATTGGGAAACAGAGGTGGGGAATCAGAGGCGGGGAAACAGAGGCGGGGAATCAGATATGGGGAATCAGAGGTGGGGAATCAGAGGCAGGGGATCAGAGGCAGGGAATCAGAGGTGGAGAATCAGAGGTTGGGAATCAGAGGCAGGGAATCAGAGGCAGGGAATCAGAGGCAGGGAATCAGAGGCGGGGAATCAGAGGTGGGGAATCAGAGGTTGGGAATCAGAGGCAGGGAATCAGAGGCGGGGAATCAGAGGCGTGGAATCAGAGGCATGGAATCAGATGTGCGGAATCAGAGATGGGGAATCAGAGGCAGGGAATCAGAGGCGGGGATTCAGGGGCGTGGAATCAGAGGCCGGGAATCAGAGGCCGGGAATGAGAGGCCGGGAATCAGAGGCCGGGAATCAGAGGCCGGGAATCAGAGGTGGGGAATCAGAGGCCGGGAATCAGGGATGGGGAATCAGAGGCGGGGAATCAGCGGTGGTGAATCAGACGCGGGGATTCAGAGGTTGTAAATCAGAGATGGGGAATCAGAGGCGGGGAATCACAGGCGGGGAAACAGAGGTGGGGAATCAGAGTCCGGGAATAAGAGGCCGGGAATCAGAGGTGGGGAATCAGAGTCCGGGAATCAGAGATGGGGATTCAGAGGCGGGGAATGAGATATTGGGAATCAGAGGCGGGGAAACAGAGGTGGGGAATCAGAGGTGGGGAGTCAGATATGGGGAATCAGAGGTGGGGAATAAGAGGCGGAGAATCAGAGGCAGGGAATCAGACTCGGGGAATCAGAGTTGGGGCATCAGAGGTGGGGAATTAGATATGGGGAAACAGAGGTGGGGAATCAGAGGCGGGGAAACAGAGGCGGGGAATCAGATATGGGGAATCAGAGGTGGGGAATCAGAGGCAGGGAATCAGATGTGCGGAATCAGAGGTGGGGAATCAGAGGCGGGGAAACAGAGGTGGGGAGTCAGATATGGGGAATCAGAGGTGGGGAATAACAGGCGGAGAATCAGAGGCAGGGAATCAGATGCCGGTAATAATAGGCCGGGAAACAGAGGTGGGGAATCAGAGTCCGGGAATCAGAGATGGGGATTCAGAGGCGGGGATTGAGATATTGGGAATCAGATATGGGGAATCAGAGGTGGCGAATCAAAGGCGGTGAATCAGAGATGGGGAATCAGAGGCGGGGAATCAGAGGCAGGGAATCAAACACGGGGAATCAGAGCTGGGGAATCAGAGTCGGGGAATCAGAGTTGGGGCATCAGAGGTGGGGAATTAGATATGGGGAAACAGAGGTGGGGAATCAGAGGCGGGGAAACAGAGGCGGGGAATCAGATATGGGGAATCAGAGGTGGAGAATCAGAGGCAGGGAATCAGATGTGCGGAATCAGAGATGGGGAATCAGAGGCAGGGAATCAGAATCAGAAGCGGGGAATCAGAGGCCGGGAATCAGAGGCCGGGAATCAGATGCCGGGAATAAGAGGCCGGGAATCAGAGGTGGGGAATCAGAGTCCGGGAATCAGAGATGGGGATTCAGAGGCGGGGAATGAGATATGGGGAATCAGAGGCGGGGAATCAGAGGCGGGGAAACAGAGGTGGGGAATCAGATATGGGGAATCAGATATGGGGAATCAAAGGCGGTGAATCAGAGATGGGGAATCAGAGGCGGGGAATCAGTGGCGGGGAATCAGAGCTGGGGAATCTGAGGCGGGGAATCAGAGTTGGGGAATCAGAGGCGGGGAATCAGATATGTGGAAACAGAGGTGGGGAATCAGAGTCGGGGAATCAGAGTTGGGGCATCAGAGGTGGGGAATTAGATATTGGGAAACAGAGGTGGGGAATCAGAGGCGGGGAAACAGAGGCGGGGAATCAGATATGGGGAATCAGAGGTGGGGAATCAGAGGCAGGGAATCAGATGTGTGGAATCAGAGGTGGGGAATCAGAGTCGGGGAAACAGAGGTGGGGAGTCAGATATGGGGAATCAGAGGTGGGGAATAAGAGGCGGAGAATCAGAGGCAGGGAATCAGATGCCGGGAATAAGAGGCCGGGAAACCGAGGTGGGGAATCAGAGTCCGGGAATCAGAGATGGGGATTCAGAGGTGGGGATTGAGATATTGGGATTCAGATATGGGGAATCAGAGGCGGGGAATCAGAGGCAGGGAATCAAACACGGGGAATCAGAGCTGGCGAATCAGAGTCGGGGAATCAGAGTTGGGGCATCAGAGGTGGGGAATTAGATATGGGGAAACAGAGGTGGGGAATCAGAGGCGGGGAAACAGAGGCGTGGAATCAGATATGGGGAAGCAGAGGTGGGGAATCAGAGGCAGGGAATCAGATGTGCGGAATCATAGATGGGGAATCAGAGGCAGGGAATCAGAATCAGAAGCGGGGAATCAGAGGCCGGGAATCAGAGGCCGGGAATCAGATGTCGGGAATAAGAGGCCGGGAATCAGAGGTGGGGAATCAGAGTCCGGGAATCAGAGATGGGGATTCAGAGGCGGGGAATGAGATATGGGGAATCAGAGGCGGGGAATCAGAGGCGGGGAAACAGAGGTGGGGAATCAGATATGGGGAATCAGATATGGGGAATCAAAGGCGGTGAATCAGAGATGAGGAATCAGAGGCGGGGAATCAGAGGCGGGGAATCAGAGCTGGGGAATCAGAGGCGGGGAATCAGAGTTGGGGAATCAGAGGCGGGGAATCAGATATGTGGAAACAGAGGTGGGGAATCAGAGGCGGGGAAACAGAGGCGGGGAATCAGATATGGGGAATCAGAGGTGGCGAATCAAAGGCGGTGAATCAGAGATGGGGAATCAGAGGCGGGGAATCAGAGGCAGGGAATCAAACACGGGGAATCAGAGGCGGGGAATCAGAGCTGGGGAATCAGAGGCGGGGAATCAGAGTTGGGGAATCAGAGGCGGGGAATCAGAGGCGGGGAAACAGAGGTGGGGAGTCAGATATGGGGAATCAGAGGTGGGGAATAAGAGGCGGAGAATCTGAGGCAGGGAATCAGATGCCGGGAATAAGAGGCCGGGAATCAGAGGTGGGGAATCAGAGTCCGGGAATCAGAGATGGGGATTCAGAGGCGGGGAATGAGATATTGGGAATCAGAGGCGGGGAATCAGAGGCGGGGAAACAAAGGCGGTGAATCAGAGATAGGGAATCAGAGGCGCGGAATCAGAGGCAGGGAATCAAACATGGGGAATCAGAGCTGGGGAATCAGAGTCGGGGAATCAGAGTTGGGGCATCAGAGGTGGGGAATTAGATATGGGGAAACAGAGGTGGGGAATCAGAGGCGGGGAAACAGAGGCGGGGAATCAGATATGGGGAATCAGAGGTGGGGAATCAGAGGCAGGGAATCAGATGTGCGGAATCAGAGGTGGGGAATCAGAGGCGGGGAAACAGAGGTGGGGAGTCAGATATGGGGAATCAGAGGTGGGGAATAACAGGCGGAGAATCAGAGGCAGGGAATCAGATGCCGGTAATAATAGGCCGGGAAACAGAGGTGGGGAATCAGAGTCCGGGAATCAGAGATGGGGATTCAGAGGCGGGGATTGAGATATTGGGAATCAGATATGGGGAATCAGAGGTGGCGAATCAAAGGCGGTGAATCAGAGATGGGGAATCAGAGGCGGGGAATCGAAGGCAGGGAATCAAACACGGGGAATCAGAGCTGGGGAATCAGAGTCGGGGAATCAGAGTTGGGGCATCAGAGGTGGGGAATTAGATATGGGGAAACAGAGGTGGGGAATCAGAGGCAGGGAAACAGAGGCGGGGAATCAGATATGGGGAATCAGAGGTGGAGAATCAGAGGCAGGGAATCAGATGTGCGGAATCAGAGATGGGGAATCAGAGGCAGGGAATCAGAGTTGGGGCATCAGAGGTGGGGAATTAGATATTGGGAAACAGAGGTGGGGAATCAGAGGCGGGGAAACAGAGGCGGGGAATCAGATACGGGGAATCAGAGGTGGGGAATCAGAGGCAGGGAATCAGAGGCAGGGAATCAGAGGTGGAGAATCAGAGGTTGGGAATCAGAGGCAGGGAATCAGAGGCAGGGAATCAGAGGCAGGGAATCAGAGGCGGGGAATCAGAGGTGGGGAATCAGAGGTTGGGAATCAGAGGCAGGGAATCAGAGGCGGGGAATCAGAGGCGTGGAATCAGAGGCATGGAATCAGATGTGCGGAATCAGAGATGGGGAATCAGAGGCAGGGAATCAGAGGCGGGGATTCAGGGGCGTGGAATCAGAGGCCGGGAATCAGAGGCCGGGAATGAGAGGCCGGGAATCAGAGGCCGGGAATCAGAGGCCGGGAATCAGAGGTGGGGAATCAGAGGCCGGGAATCAGGGATGGGGAATCAGAGGCGGGGAATCAGCGGTGGTGAATCAGACGCGGGGATTCAGAGGTTGTAAATCAGAGATGGGGAATCAGAGGCGGGGAATCACAGGCGGGGAAACAGAGGTGGGGAATCAGAGTCCGGGAATAAGAGGCCGGGAATCAGAGGTGGGGAATCAGAGACCGGGAATCAGAGATGGGGATTCAGAGGCGGGGAATGAGATATTGGGAATCAGAGGCGGGGAAACAGAGGTGGGGAATCAGAGTCCGGGAATAAGAGGCCGGGAATCAGAGGTGGGGAATCAGAGTCCGGGAATCAGAGATGGGGATTCAGAGGCGGGGAATGAGATATTGGGAATCAGAGGCGGGGAATCAGAGGCGGGGAAACAAAGGCGGTGAATCAGAGATAGGGAATCAGAGGCGCGGAATCAGAGGCAGGGAATCAAACATGGGGAATCAGAGCTGGGGAATCAGAGGCGGGGAAACAGAGGTGGGGAATCAGATATGGGGAATCAGATATGGGGAATCAAAGGCGGTGAATCAGAGATGGGGAATCAGAGGCGGGGAATCAGTGGCGGGGAATCAGAGCTGGGGAATCTGACGCGGGGAATCAGAGTTGGGGAATCAGAGGCGGGGAATCAGATATGTGGAAACAGAGGTGGGGAATCAGAGTCGGGGAATCAGAGTTGGGGCATCAGAGGTGGGGAATTAGATATTGGGAAACAGAGGTGGGGAATCAGAGGCGGGGAAACAGAGGCGGGGAATCAGATATGGGGAATCAGAGGTGGGGAATCAGAGGCAGGGAATCAGAGGCAGGGAATCAGAGGTGGAGAATCAGAGGTTGGGAATCAGAGGCAGGGAATCAGAGGCAGGGAATCAGAGGCAGGGAATCAGAGGCGGGGAATCAGAGGTGGGGAATCAGAGGTTGGGAATCAGAGGCAGGGAATCAGAGGCGGGGAATCAGAGGCGTGGAATCAGAGGCATGGAATCAGATGTGCGGAATCAGAGATGGGGAATCAGAGGCAGGGAATCAGAGGCGGGGATTCAGGGGCGTGGAATCAGAGGCCGGGAATCAGAGGCCGGGAATGAGAGGCCGGGAATCAGAGGCCGGGAATCAGAGGCCGGGAATCAGAGGTGGGGAATCAGAGGCCGGGAATCAGGGATGGGGAATCAGAGGCGGGGAATCAGCGGTGGTGAATCAGACGCGGGGATTCAGAGGTTGTAAATCAGAGATGGGGAATCAGAGGCGGGGAATCACAGGCGGGGAAACAGAGGTGGGGAATCAGAGTCCGGGAATAAGAGGCCGGGAATCAGAGGTGGGGAATCAGAGTCCGGGAATCAGAGATGGGGATTCAGAGGCGGGGAATGAGATATTGGGAATCAGAGGCGGGGAAACAGAGGTGGGGAATCAGAGGTGGGGAGTCAGATATGGGGAATCAGAGGTGGGGAATAAGAGGCGGAGAATCAGAGGCAGGGAATCAGACTCGGGGAATCAGAGTTGGGGCATCAGAGGTGGGGAATTAGATATGGGGAAACAGAGGTGGGGAATCAGAGGCGGGGAAACAGAGGCGGGGAATCAGATATGGGGAATCAGAGGTGGGGAATCAGAGGCAGGGAATCAGATGTGCGGAATCAGAGGTGGGGAATCAGAGGCGGGGAAACAGAGGTGGGGAGTCAGATATGGGGAATCAGAGGTGGGGAATAACAGGCGGAGAATCAGAGGCAGGGAATCAGATGCCGGTAATAATAGGCCGGGAAACAGAGGTGGGGAATCAGAGTCCGGGAATCAGAGATGGGGATTCAGAGGCGGGGATTGAGATATTGGGAATCAGATATGGGGAATCAGAGGTGGCGAATCAAAGGCGGTGAATCAGAGATGGGGAATCAGAGGCGGGGAATCAGAGGCAGGGAATCAAACACGGGGAATCAGAGCTGGGGAATCAGAGTCGGGGAATCAGAGTTGGGGCATCAGAGGTGGGGAATTAGATATGGGGAAACAGAGGTGGGGAATCAGAGGCGGGGAAACAGAGGCGGGGAATCAGATATGGGGAATCAGAGGTGGAGAATCAGAGGCAGGGAATCAGATGTGCGGAATCAGAGATGGGGAATCAGAGGCAGGGAATCAGAATCAGAAGCGGGGAATCAGAGGCCGGGAATCAGAGGCCGGGAATCAGATGCCGGGAATAAGAGGCCGGGAATCAGAGGTGGGGAATCAGAGTCCGGGAATCAGAGATGGGGATTCAGAGGCGGGGAATGAGATATGGGGAATCAGAGGCGGGGAATCAGAGGCGGGGAAACAGAGGTGGGGAATCAGATATGGGGAATCAGATATGGGGAATCAAAGGCGGTGAATCAGAGATGGGGAATCAGAGGCGGGGAATCAGTGGCGGGGAATCAGAGCTGGGGAATCTGAGGCGGGGAATCAGAGTTGGGGAATCAGAGGCGGGGAATCAGATATGTGGAAACAGAGGTGGGGAATCAGAGTCGGGGAATCAGAGTTGGGGCATCAGAGGTGGGGAATTAGATATTGGGAAACAGAGGTGGGGAATCAGAGGCGGGGAAACAGAGGCGGGGAATCAGATATGGGGAATCAGAGGTGGGGAATCAGAGGCAGGGAATCAGATGTGTGGAATCAGAGGTGGGGAATCAGAGTCGGGGAAACAGAGGTGGGGAGTCAGATATGGGGAATCAGAGGTGGGGAATAAGAGGCGGAGAATCAGAGGCAGGGAATCAGATGCCGGGAATAAGAGGCCGGGAAACCGAGGTGGGGAATCAGAGTCCGGGAATCAGAGATGGGGATTCAGAGGTGGGGATTGAGATATTGGGATTCAGATATGGGGAATCAGAGGCGGGGAATCAGAGGCAGGGAATCAAACACGGGGAATCAGAGCTGGCGAATCAGAGTCGGGGAATCAGAGTTGGGGCATCAGAGGTGGGGAATTAGATATGGGGAAACAGAGGTGGGGAATCAGAGGCGGGGAAACAGAGGCGTGGAATCAGATATGGGGAAGCAGAGGTGGGGAATCAGAGGCAGGGAATCAGATGTGCGGAATCATAGATGGGGAATCAGAGGCAGGGAATCAGAATCAGAAGCGGGGAATCAGAGGCCGGGAATCAGAGGCCGGGAATCAGATGTCGGGAATAAGAGGCCGGGAATCAGAGGTGGGGAATCAGAGTCCGGGAATCAGAGATGGGGATTCAGAGGCGGGGAATGAGATATGGGGAATCAGAGGCGGGGAATCAGAGGCGGGGAAACAGAGGTGGGGAATCAGATATGGGGAATCAGATATGGGGAATCAAAGGCGGTGAATCAGAGATGAGGAATCAGAGGCGGGGAATCAGAGGCGGGGAATCAGAGCTGGGGAATCAGAGGCGGGGAATCAGAGTTGGGGAATCAGAGGCGGGGAATCAGATATGTGGAAACAGAGGTGGGGAATCAGAGGCGGGGAAACAGAGGCGGGGAATCAGATATGGGGAATCAGAGGTGGCGAATCAAAGGCGGTGAATCAGAGATGGGGAATCAGAGGCGGGGAATCAGAGGCAGGGAATCAAACACGGGGAATCAGAGGCGGGGAATCAGAGCTGGGGAATCAGAGGCGGGGAATCAGAGTTGGGGAATCAGAGGCGGGGAATCAGAGGCGGGGAAACAGAGGTGGGGAGTCAGATATGGGGAATCAGAGGTGGGGAATAAGAGGCGGAGAATCTGAGGCAGGGAATCAGATGCCGGGAATAAGAGGCCGGGAATCAGAGGTGGGGAATCAGAGTCCGGGAATCAGAGATGGGGATTCAGAGGCGGGGAATGAGATATTGGGAATCAGAGGCGGGGAATCAGAGGCGGGGAAACAAAGGCGGTGAATCAGAGATAGGGAATCAGAGGCGCGGAATCAGAGGCAGGGAATCAAACATGGGGAATCAGAGCTGGGGAATCAGAGTCGGGGAATCAGAGTTGGGGCATCAGAGGTGGGGAATTAGATATGGGGAAACAGAGGTGGGGAATCAGAGGCGGGGAAACAGAGGCGGGGAATCAGATATGGGGAATCAGAGGTGGGGAATCAGAGGCAGGGAATCAGATGTGCGGAATCAGAGGTGGGGAATCAGAGGCGGGGAAACAGAGGTGGGGAGTCAGATATGGGGAATCAGAGGTGGGGAATAACAGGCGGAGAATCAGAGGCAGGGAATCAGATGCCGGTAATAATAGGCCGGGAAACAGAGGTGGGGAATCAGAGTCCGGGAAT
Source organism: Narcine bancroftii (assembly GCF_036971445.1). Classification (NCBI taxonomy): domain Eukaryota; kingdom Metazoa; phylum Chordata; class Chondrichthyes; order Torpediniformes; family Narcinidae; genus Narcine; species Narcine bancroftii. The sequence goes on from NC_091474.1 coordinate 60,178,754, forward strand.
CAGAGATGGGGATTCAGAGGCGGGGATTGAGATATTGGGAATCAGATATGGGGAATCAGAGGTGGCGAATCAAAGGCGGTGAATCAGAGATGGGGAATCAGAGGCGGGGAATCGAAGGCAGGGAATCAAACACGGGGAATCAGAGCTGGGGAATCAGAGTCGGGGAATCAGAGTTGGGGCATCAGAGGTGGGGAATTAGATATGGGGAAACAGAGGTGGGGAATCAGAGGCAGGGAAACAGAGGCGGGGAATCAGATATGGGGAATCAGAGGTGGAGAATCAGAGGCAGGGAATCAGATGTGCGGAATCAGAGATGGGGAATCAGAGGCAGGGAATCAGAATCAGAAGCGGGGAATCAGAGGCCGGGAATCAGAGGCCGGGAATCAGATGCCGGGAATAAGAGGCCGGGAATCAGAGGTGGGGAATCAGAGTCCGGGAATCAGAGATGGGGATTCAGAGGCGGGGAATGAGATATGGGGAATCAGAGGCGGGGAATCAGAGGCGGGGAAACAGAGGTGGGGAATCAGATATGGGGAATCAGATATGGGGAATCAAAGGCGGTGAATCAGAGATGGGGAATCAGAGGCGGGGAATCAGTGGCGGGGAATCAGAGCTGGGGAATCTGACGCGGGGAATCAGAGTTGGGGAATCAGAGGCGGGGAATCAGATATGTGGAAACAGAGGTGGGGAATCAGAGTCGGGGAATCAGAGTTGGGGCATCAGAGGTGGGGAATTAGATATTGGGAAACAGAGGTGGGGAATCAGAGGCGGGGAAACAGAGGCGGGGAATCAGATATGGGGAATCAGAGGTGGGGAATCAGAGGCAGGGAATCAGAGGCAGGGAATCAGAGGCGGAGAATCAGAGGTTGGGAATCAGAGGCAGGGAATCAGAGGCAGGGAATCAGAGGCAGGGAATCAGAGGCGGGGAATCAGAGGTGGGGAATCAGAGGTTGGGAATCAGAGGCAGGGAATCAGAGGCGGGGAATCAGAGGCGTGGAATCAGAGGCATGGAATCAGATGTGCGGAATCAGAGATGGGGAATCAGAGGCAGGGAATCAGAGGTGGGGATTCAGGGGCGTGGAATCAGAGGCCGGGAATCAGAGGCCGGGAATGAGAGGCCGGGAATCAGAGGCCGGGAATCAGAGGTGGGGAATAAGAGGCCGGGAATCAGGGATGGGGAATCAGAGGCGGGGAATCAGCGGTGGTGAATCAGACGCGGGGATTCAGAGGTTGTAAATCAGAGATGGGGAATCAGAGGCGGGGAATCACAGGCGGGGAAACAGAGGTGGGGAATCAGAGTCCGGGAATAAGAGGCCGGGAATCAGAGGTGGGGAATCAGAGTCCGGGAATCAGAGATGGGGATTCAGAGGCGGGGAATGAGATATTGGGAATCAGAGGCGGGGAAACAGAGGTGGGGAATCAGAGTCCGGGAATAAGAGGCCGGGAATCAGAGGTGGGGAATCAGAGTCCGGGAATCAGAGATGGGGATTCAGAGGCGGGGAATGAGATATTGGGAATCAGAGGCGGGGAATCAGAGGCGGGGAAACAAAGGCGGTGAATCAGAGATAGGGAATCAGAGGCGCGGAATCAGAGGCAGGGAATCAGATGTGCGGAATCAGAGGTGGGGAATCAGAGGCGGGGAATCAGAGGCAGGGAATCAAACACGGGGAATCAGAGATGGGGAATCAGAGTCGGGGAATCAGAGTTGGGGCATCAGAGGTGGGGAATTAGATATGGGGAAACAGAGGTGGGGAATCAGAGGCGGGGAAACAGAGGCGGGGAATCAGATATGGGGAATCAGAGGTGGAGAATCAGAGGCAGGGAATCAGATGTGCGGAATCAGAGATGGGGAATCAGAGGCAGGGAATCAGAATCAGAAGCGGGGAATCAGAGGCCGGGAATCAGAGGCCGGGAATCAGATGCCGGGAATAAGAGGCCGGGAATCAGAGGTGGGGAATCAGAGTCCGGGAATCAGAGATGGGGATTCAGAGGCGGGGAATGAGATATGGGGAATCAGAGGCGGGGAATCAGAGGCGGGGAAACAGAGGTGGGGAATCAGATATGGGGAATCAGATATGGGGAATCAAAGGCGGTGAATCAGAGATGGGGAATCAGAGGCGGGGAATCAGTGGCGGGGAATCAGAGCTGGGGAATCTGAGGCGGGGAATCAGAGTTGGGGAATCAGAGGCGGGGAATCAGATATGTGGAAACAGAGGTGGGGAATCAGAGTCGGGGAATCAGAGTTGGGGCATCAGAGGTGGGGAATTAGATATTGGGAAACAGAGGTGGGGAATCAGAGGCGGGGAAACAGAGGCGGGGAATCAGATATGGGGAATCAGAGGTGGGGAATCAGAGGCAGGGAATCAGATGTGCGGAATCAGAGGTGGGGAATCAGAGTCGGGGAAACAGAGGTGGGGAGTCAGATATGGGGAATCAGAGGTGGGGAATAAGAGGCGGAGAATCAGAGGCAGGGAATCAGATGCCGGGAATAAGAGGCCGGGAAACCGAGGTGGGGAATCAGAGTCCGGGAATCAGAGATGGGGATTCAGAGGTGGGGATTGAGATATTGGGATTCAGATATGGGGAATCAGAGGCGGGGAATCAGAGGCAGGGAATCAAACACGGGGAATCAGAGCTGGGGAATCAGAGTCGGGGAATCAGAGTTGGGGCATCAGAGGTGGGGAATTAGATATGGGGAAACAGAGGTGGGGAATCAGAGGCGGGGAAACAGAGGCGTGGAATCAGATATGGGGAAGCAGAGGTGGGGAATCAGAGGCAGGGAATCAGATGTGCGGAATCAGAGATGGGGAATCAGAGGCAGGGAATCAGAATCAGAAGCGGGGAATCAGAGGCCGGGAATCAGAGGCCGGGAATCAGATGTCGGGAATAAGAGGCCGGGAATCAGAGGTGGGGAATCAGAGTCCGGGAATCAGAGATGGGGATTCAGAGGCGGGGAATGAGATATGGGGAATCAGAGGCGGGGAATCAGAGGCGGGGAAACAGAGGTGGGGAATCAGATATGGGGAATCAGATATGGGGAATCAAAGGCGGTGAATCAGAGATGAGGAATCAGAGGCGGGGAATCAGAGGCGGGGAATTAGAGCTGGGGAATCAGAGGCGGGGAATCAGAGTTGGGGAATCAGAGGCGGGGAATCAGATATGTGGAAACAGAGGTGGGGAATCAGAGGCGGGGAAACAGAGGCGGGGAATCAGATATGGGGAATCAGAGGTGGCGAATCAAAGGCGGTGAATCAGAGATGGGGAATCAGAGGCGGGGAATCAGAGGCAGGGAATCAAACACGGGGAATCAGAGGCGGGGAATCAGAGCTGGGGAATCAGAGGCGGGGAATCAGAGTTGGGGAATCAGAGGCGGGGAATCAGAGGCGGGGAAACAGAGGCGGTGAATCAGATATGGGGAATCAGAGGTGGGGAATCAGAGGTTGGGAATCAGAGTCCGGGAATCAGAGATGGGGATTCAGAGGTGGGGAATGAGATATGGGGAATCAGAGGTGGGGAATCAGAGATGGGGATTCAGAGGTGGGGAATGAGATATGGGGAATCAGAGGCGGGGAATCAGAGGCAGGGAAACAGAGGTGGGGACTCAGATATGGGGAATCAGATATGGGGAATCAAAGGCGGTGAATCAGAGATGGGGAATCAGAGGCGGGGAATCAGAGGCGGGGAATCAGAGCTGGGGAATCAGAGGCGGGGAATCAGAGTTGGGGAATCAGAGGCGGGGAATCAGATATGGGGAAACAGAGGTGGGGAATCAGAGGCGGGTAAACAGAGGCGGGAAATCAGATATGGGGAATCAGAGGTGGGGAATCAGAGTACGGGAATCAGAAATGGGGATTCAGAGGCGGGGAATGAGATATGGGGAATCAGAGGCGGGGAATCAGAGGCGGGGAAACAGAGGTGGGGAATCAGATATGGGGAATCAGATATGGGGAATCAAAGGCGGTGAATCAGAGATGGGGAATCAGAGGCGGGGAATCAGAGGCGGGGTATCAGAGCTGGGGATTCAGAGGCGGGGAATCAGAGTTGGGGAATCAGAGGCGGGGAATCAGATATGGGGAAACAGAGGTGGGGAATCAGAGGTGGGGAAACAGAGGCGGGGAATCAGATATGGGGAATCAGAGGTGGGGAATCAGAGGTTAGGAATCAGAGGCAGGGAATCAGAGGCGGTGAAACAGAGGCGGGGAATCAGATATGGGGAATCAGAGGTGGCGAATCAAAGGCGGTGAAACAGAGATGGGGAATCAGACGCGGGGAATCAGAGGCAGGGAATCAAACACGGGGAATCAGAGGCGGGGAATCAGAGCTGGGGAATTAGAGGCGGGGAATCAGAGTTGGGGAATCAGAGGCGGGGAATCAGAGGCGGGGAAACAGAGGCGGGGAATCAGATATGGGGAATCAGAGGTGGGGAATCAGATGTTGGGAATCAGAGGCAGGGAATCAGAGGCGGGGAATCAGAGGCGGGGAATCAGAGGAAGGGAATCAGATGTGCGGAATCAGAGATGGGGAATCATAGGTGGGGAATCAGAGTTGTGGCATCAGAGGTGGGGAATTAGATATGGGGAAACAGAGGCGGAGAATCAGAGGCGGGGAAACAGAGGCGGGGAATCAGATATGGGGAATCAGAGGTGGGGAATCAGAGGCAGGGAATCAGATGTGCGGAATCAGAGATGGGGAATCAGAGGCAGGGAATCAGAATCAGAAGCGGGGAATCAGAGGCTTGGAATCAGAGGCCGGGTATCAGATGACGGGAATAAGACGCCGGGAATCAGCGGTGGGGAGTCAGAGTCCGGGAATCAGAGATGGGGATTCAGAGGCGGGGAATGAGATATGGGGAATCAGAGGCGGGGAATCAGAGGCGGGGAAACAGAGGTGGGGAATCAGATATAGGGAATCAGAGGTGGCGAATCAAAGGCGGTGAATCAGTGATGGGGAATCAGAGGCGGGGAATCAGAGGCAGGGAATCAAACACGGGGAATCAGAGGCGGGGAATCAGAGCTGGGGAATCAGAGGCGGGGAATCAGAGTTGGGGAATCAGAGGCGGGGAATCAGATATGGGGAATCAGAGGCGGGGAATCAGAGGCGGGGAAACAGATGCGGGGAATCAGATATGGGGAATCAGAGGTGGGGAATCAGGGGCAGGGAATCAGTGGCAGGGAATCAGAGGCGGGGAATCAGAGGCGGGGAGTCAGAGGTAGGGAATCAAACACGGGGAATCAGAGGTGGGGAATCAGAGAGGGGGAATCAGAGGCGGGGAATCAGAGGCTGGGAATCGGATGCCGGGAATCAGAGGCGGGGAATCAGAGCTGGGGAATCAGAGGCGGGGAATCAGAGTTGGGGAATCAGAGGCGGGGTATCAGATATGGGGAAATAGAGGCGGGGAATCAGATATGGGGAATCAGAGGCTGGGAATCAGAGGGGGAGAAACAGAGGCGGGGAATAAGTTATGGGGAATCAGAGGTGGGGAATCAGGGGTGGGGAATCAGTGGCAGGGAATCAGAGGCGGGGAATCAGAGGCGGGGAATCAGAGGCGGGGAAACAGAGGTGGGGAATCAGATATGGGGAATCAGAGGTGGCGAATCAAAGGCGGTAAATCAGAGATGTGGAATCAGAGGCGGGGAATCAGAGCTGGGGAATCAGAGGCGGGGAATCAGAGTTGGGGAATCAGAGTCGGGGAATCAGATATGGGGAAACAGAGGTGGGGAATCAGAGGCGGGGAAACAGAGGCGGGGAATCAGATATGGGGAATCAGAGGTGTGGAATCAGAGGTTGGGAATCAGAGGCAGGGAATCAGAGGCGGGGAAACAGAGGCGGGGAATCAGATATGGGGAATCAGAGGCGGTGAATCAGAGGCAGGGAATCAAAGACGGGGAATCAGAGGCGGGGAATCAGACCTGGGGAATCAGAGGCGGGGAATCAGAGTTGGGGAATCAGAGGCGGGGAATCAGAGGCGGGGAAACAGAGGCGGGGAATCAGATATGGGGAATCAGAGGTGGGGAATCAGAGGTTGGAAATCAGAGGCAGGGTTATCAGAGGCGGTGAATCAGAGGCGGGGAATCAGAGGCATGGAATCAGATGTGCGGAATCTGAGATGGGGAATCAGAGGCAGGGAATCAGAGGCGGGGAATCAGAGGCGTGGAATCAGAGGCCGGGAATGAGAGGCCGGGAATCAGAGGCCGGGAATCAGAGGCCGGGAATCAGAGGTGGGGAATCAGAGGCGGGGAATCAGAGATGGGGAATCAGAGGCGGGGAATCAGAGTTGGGGCATCAGAGCTGGGGAATTAGATATGGGGAAACAGAGGTGGGGAATCGGAGGCGGGGAAACAGAGGCGGGGAATCAGATATGGGAAATCAGAGGTGGGGAATCAGAGGCAGGGAATGAGATGTGCGGAATCAGAGATGGGGAATCAGAGGCAGGGAATCAGAATCAGAAGCGGGGAATCAGAGGCCGGGAATCAGAGGCCGGGAATCAGATGCCGGGAATAAGAGGCCGGGAATCAGAGGTGGGGAATCAGAGTCCGGGAATCAGAGATGGGGATTCAGAGGCGGGGAATGAGATATGGGGAATGAGAGGCGGGGAATCAGAGGCGGGGAAACAGAGGTGGGGAATCAGATATGGGGAATCAGATATGGGGAATCAAAGGCGGTGAATCAGAGATGGGGAATCAGAGGCGGGGAATCAGTGGCGGGGAATCAGAGCTGGGGAATCTGAGGCGGGGAATCAGAGTTGGGGAATCAGAGGCGGGGAATCAGATATGTGGAAACAGAGGTGGGGAATCAGAGTCGGGGAATCAGAGTTGGGGCATCAGAGGTGGGGAATTAGATATTGGGAAACAGAGGTGGGGAATCAGAGGCGGGGAAACAGAGGCGGGGAATCAGATATGGGGAATCAGAGGTGGGGAATCAGAGGCAGGGAATCAGATGTGCGGAATCAGAGGTGGGGAATCAGAGTCGGGGAAACAGAGGTGGGGAGTCAGATATGGGGAATCAGAGGTGGGGAATAAGAGGCGGAGAATCAGAGGCAGGGAATCAGATGCCGGGAATAAGAGGCCGGGAAACCGAGGTGGGGAATCAGAGTCCGGGAATCAGAGATGGGGATTCAGAGGTGGGGATTGAGATATTGGGATTCAGATATGGGGAATCAGAGGCGGGGAATCAGAGGCAGGGAATCAAACACGGGGAATCAGAGCTGGGGAATCAGAGTCGGGGAATCAGAGTTGGGGCATCAGAGGTGGGGAATTAGATATGGGGAAACAGAGGTGGGGAATCAGAGGCGGGGAAACAGAGGCGTGGAATCAGATATGGAGAAGCAGAGGTGGGGAATCAGAGGCAGGGAATCAGATGTGCGGAATCAGAGATGGGGAATCAGAGGCAGGGAATCAGAATCAGAAGCGGGGAATCAGAGGCCGGGAATCAGAGGCCGGGAATCAGATGTCGGGAATAAGAGGCCGGGAATCAGAGGTGGGGAATCAGAGTCCGGGAATCAGAGATGGGGATTCAGAGGCGGGGAATGAGATATGGGGAATCAGAGGCGGGGAATCAGAGGCGGGGAAACAGAGGTGGGGAATCAGATATGGGGAATCAGATATGGGGAATCAAAGGCGGTGAATCAGAGATGAGGAATCAGAGGCGGGGAATCAGAGGCGGGGAATCAGAGCTGGGGAATCAGAGGCGGGGAATCAGAGTTGGGGAATCAGAGGCGGGGAATCAGATATGTGGAAACAGAGGTGGGGAATCAGAGGCGGGGAAACAGAGGCGGGGAATCAGATATGGGGAATCAGAGGTGGCGAATCAAAGGCGGTGAATCAGAGATGGGGAATCAGAGGCGGGGAATCAGAGGCAGGGAATCAAACACGGGGAATCAGAGGCGGGGAATCAGAGCTGGGGAATCAGAGGCGGGGAATCAGAGTTGGGGAATCAGAGGCGGGGAATCAGAGGCGGGGAAACAGAGGCGGTGAATCAGATATGGGGAATCAGAGGTGGGGAATCAGAGGTTGGGAATCAGAGTCCGGGAATCAGAGATGGGGATTCAGAGGTGGGGAATGAGATATGGGGAATCAGAGGTGGGGAATCAGAGATGGGGATTCAGAGGTGGGGAATGAGATATGGGGAATCAGAGGCGGGGAATCAGAGGCAGGGAAACAGAGGTGGGGACTCAGATATGGGGAATCAGATATGGGGAATCAAAGGCGGTGAATCAGAGATGGGGAATCAGAGGCGGGGAATCAGAGGCGGGGAATCAGAGCTGGGGAATCAGAGGCGGGGAATCAGAGTTGGGGAATCAGAGGCGGGGAATCAGATATGGGGAAACAGAGGTGGGGAATCAGAGGCGGGTAAACAGAGGCGGGAAATCAGATATGGGGAATCAGAGGTGGGGAATCAGAGTACGGGAATCAGAGATGGGGATTCAGAGGCGGGGAATGAGATATGGGGAATCAGAGGCGGGGAATCAGAGGCGGGGAAACAGAGGTGGGGAATCAGATATGGGGAATCAGATATGGGGAATCAAAGGCGGTGAATCAGAGATGGGGAATCAGAGGCGGGGAATCAGAGGCGGGGTATCAGAGCTGGGGATTCAGAGGCGGGGAATCAGAGTTGGGGAATCAGAGGCGGGGAATCAGATATGGGGAAACAGAGGTGGGGAATCAGAGGTGGGGAAACAGAGGCGGGGAATCAGATATGGGGAATCAGAGGTGGGGAATCAGAGGTTAGGAATCAGAGGCAGGGAATCAGAGGCGGTGAAACAGAGGCGGGGAATCAGATATGGGGAATCAGAGGTGGCGAATCAAAGGCGGTGAAACAGAGATGGGGAATCAGACGCGGGGAATCAGAGGCAGGGAATCAAACACGGGGAATCAGAGGCGGGGAATCAGAGCTGGGGAATTAGAGGCGGGGAATCAGAGTTGGGGAATCAGAGGCGGGGAATCAGAGGCGGGGAAACAGAGGCGGGGAATCAGATATGGGGAATCAGAGGTGGGGAATCAGATGTTGGGAATCAGAGGCAGGGAATCAGAGGCGGGGAATCAGAGGCGGGGAATCAGAGGAAGGGAATCAGATGTGCGGAATCAGAGATGGGGAATCATAGGTGGGGAATCAGAGTTGTGGCATCAGAGGTGGGGAATTAGATATGGGGAAACAGAGGCGGAGAATCAGAGGCGGGGAAACAGAGGCGGGGAATCAGATATGGGGAATCAGAGGTGGGGAATCAGAGGCAGGGAATCAGATGTGCGGAATCAGAGATGGGGAATCAGAGGCAGGGAATCAGAATCAGAAGCGGGGAATCAGAGGCTTGGAATCAGAGGCCGGGTATCAGATGACGGGAATAAGAGGCCGGGAATCAGCGGTGGGGAGTCAGAGTCCGGGAATCAGAGATGGGGATTCAGAGGCGGGGAATGAGATATGGGGAATCAGAGGCGGGGAATCAGAGGCGGGGAAACAGAGGTGGGGAATCAGATATAGGGAATCAGAGGTGGCGAATCAAAGGCGGTGAATCAGTGATGGGGAATCAGAGGCGGGGAATCAGAGGCAGGGAATCAAACACGGGGAATCAGAGGCGGGGAATCAGAGCTGGGGAATCAGAGGCGGGGAATCAGAGTTGGGGAATCAGAGGCGGGGAATCAGATATGGGGAATCAGAGGCGGGGAATCAGAGGCGGGGAAACAGATGCGGGGAATCAGATATGGGGAATCAGAGGTGGGGAATCAGGGGCAGGGAATCAGTGGCAGGGAATCAGAGGCGGGGAATCAGAGGCGGGGAGTCAGAGGTAGGGAATCAAACACGGGGAATCAGAGGTGGGGAATCAGAGAGGGGGAATCAGAGGCGGGGAATCAGAGGCTGGGAATCGGATGCCGGGAATCAGAGGCGGGGAATCAGAGCTGGGGAATCAGAGGCGGGGAATCAGAGTTGGGGAATCAGAGGCGGGGTATCAGATATGGGGAAATAGAGGCGGGGAATCAGATATGGGGAATCAGAGGCTGGGAATCAGAGGGGGAGAAACAGAGGCGGGGAATAAGTTATGGGGAATCAGAGGTGGGGAATCAGGGGTGGGGAATCAGTGGCAGGGAATCAGAGGCGGGGAATCAGAGGCGGGGAATCAGAGGCGGGGAAACAGAGGTGGGGAATCAGATATGGGGAATCAGAGGTGGCGAATCAAAGGCGGTAAATCAGAGATGTGGAATCAGAGGCGGGGAATCAGAGCTGGGGAATCAGAGGCGGGGAATCAGAGTTGGGGAATCAGAGTCGGGGAATCAGATATGGGGAAACAGAGGTGGGGAATCAGAGGCGGGGAAACAGAGGCGGGGAATCAGATATGGGGAATCAGAGGTGTGGAATCAGAGGTTGGGAATCAGAGGCAGGGAATCAGAGGCGGGGAAACAGAGGCGGGGAATCAGATATGGGGAATCAGAGGCGGTGAATCAGAGGCAGGGAATCAAACACGGGGAATCAGAGGCGGGGAATCAGACCTGGGGAATCAGAGGCGGGGAATCAGAGTTGGGGAATCAGAGGCGGGGAATCAGAGGCGGGGAAACAGAGGCGGGGAATCAGATATGGGGAATCAGAGGTGGGGAATCAGAGGTTGGAAATCAGAGGCAGGGTTATCAGAGGCGGTGAATCAGAGGCGGGGAATCAGAGGCATGGAATCAGATGTGCGGAATCTGAGATGGGGAATCAGAGGCAGGGAATCAGAGGCGGCGAATCAGAGGCGTGGAATCAGAGGCCGGGAATGAGAGGCCGGGAATCAGAGGCCGGGAATCAGAGGCCGGGAATCAGAGGTGGGGAATCAGAGGCGGGGAATCAGAGATGGGGAATCAGAGGCGGGGAATCAGAGTTGGGGCATCAGAGGTGGGGAATTAGATATGGGGAAACAGAGGTGGGGAATCGGAGGCGGGGAAACAGAGGCGGGGAATCAGATATGGGAAATCAGAGGTGGGGAATCAGAGGCAGGGAATGAGATGTGCGGAATCAGAGATGGGGAATCAGAGGCAGGGAATCAGAATCAGAAGCGGGGAATCAGAGGCCGGGAATCAGAGGCCGGGAATCAGATGCCGGGAATAAGAGGCCGGGAATCAGAGGTGGGGAATCAGAGTCCGGGAATCAGAGATGGGGATTCAGAGGCGGGGAATGAGATATGGGGAATGAGAGGCGGGGAATCAGAGGCGGGGAAACAGAGGTGGGGAATCAGATATGGGGAATCAGATATGGGGAATCAAAGGCGGTGAATCAGAGATGGGGAATCAGAGGCGGGGAATCAGTGGCGGGGAAACAGAGCTGGGGAATCAGAGGCGGGGAATCAGAGTTGGGGAATCAGAGGCGGGGAATCAGATATGTGGAAACAGAGGTGGGGAATTAGAGTCGGGGAATCAGAGTTGGGGCATCAGAGGTGGGGAATTAGATATTGGGAAACAGAGGTGGGGAATCAGAGGCGGGGAAACAGAGGCGGGGAATCAGATATGGGGAATCAGAGGTGGGGAATCAGAGGCAGGGAATCAGATGTGCGGAATCAGAGGTGGGGAATCAGAGGCGGGGAAACAGAGGTGGGGAGTCAGATATGGGGAATCAGAGGTGGGGAATAAGAGGCGGAGAATCAGAGGCAGGGAATCAGATGCCGGGAATAAGAGGCCGGGAAACCGAGGTGGGGAATCAGAGTCCGGGAATCAGAGATGGGGATTCAGAGGCGGGGATTGAGATATTGGGATTCAGATATGGGGAATCAGAGGTGGCGAATCAAAGGCGGTGAATCAGAGATGGGGAATCAGAGGCGGGGAATCAGAGGCAGGGAATCAAACACGGGGAATCAGAGCTGGGGAATCAGAGTCGGGGAATCAGTGTTGGGGCATCAGAGGTGGGGAATTAGATATGGGGAAACAGAGGTGGGGAATCAGAGGCGGGGAAACAGAGGCGGGGAATCAGATATGGGGAAGCAGAGGTGGGGAATCAGAGGCAGGGAATCAGATGTGCGGAATCAGAGATGGGGAATCAGAGGCAGGGAATCAGAATCAGAAGCGGGGAATCAGAGGCCGGGAATCAGAGGCCGGGAATCAGATGCCGGGAATAAGAGGCCGGGAATCAGAGGTGGGGAATCAGAGTCCGGGAATCAGAGATGGGGATTCAGAGGCGGGGAATGAGATATGGGGAATCAGAGGCGGGGAATCAGAGGCGGGGAAACAGAGGTGGGGTATCAGATATGGGGAATCAGATATGGGGAATCAAAGGCGGTGAATCAGAGATGGGGAATCAGAGGCGGGGAATCAGAGGCGGGGAAACAGAGCTGGGGAATCAGAGGCGGGGAATCAGAGTTGGGGAATCAGAGGCGGGGAATCAGATATGTGGAAACAGAGGTGGGGAATCAGAGGCGGGGAAACAGAGGCGGGGAATCAGATATGGGGAATCAGAGGTGGCGAATCAAAGGCGGTGAATCAGAGATGGGGAATCAGAGGCGGGGAATCAGAGGCAGGGAATCAAACACGGGGAATCAGAGGCGGGGAATCAGAGCTGGGGAATCAGAGGCGGGGAATCAGAGTTGGGGAATCAGAGGCGGGGAATCAGAGGCGGGGAAGCAGAGGCGGTGAATCAGATATGGGGAATCAGAGGTGGGGAATCAGAGGTTGGGAATCAGAGGCAGGGAATCAGAGGCGGGGAATCAGAGTCCGGGAATCAGAGATGGGGATTCAGAGGTGGGGAATGAGATATGGGGAATCAGAGGCGGGGAATCAGAGGCGGGGAAACAGAGGTGGGGACTCAGATATGGGGAATCAGATATGGGGAATCAAAGGCGGTGAATCAGAGATGGGGAATCAGAGGCGGGGAATCAGAGGCGGGGAATCAGAGCTGGGGAATCAGAGGCGGGGAATCAGAGTTGGGGAATCAGAGGCGGGGAATCAGATATGGGGAAACAAAGGTGGGGAATCAGAGGCGGGGAAACAGAGGCGGGAAATCAGATATGGGGAATCAGAGGTGGGGAATCAGAGTCCGGGAATCAGAGATGGGGATTCAGAGGCGGGGAATGAGATATGGGGAATCAGAGGCGGGGAATCAGAGGCGGGGAAACAGAGGTGGGGAATCAGATATGGGGAATCACATATGGGGAATCAAAGGCGGTGAATCAGAGATGGGGAATCAGAGGCGGGGAATCAGAGGCGGGGTATCAGAGCTGGGGAATCAGAGGCGGGGAATCAGAGTTGGGGAATCAGAGGCGGGGAATCAGATATGGGGAAACAGAGGTGGGGAATCAGAGGTGGGGAAACAGAGGGGGGGAATCAGATATGGGGAATCAGAGGTGGGGAATCAGAGGTTAGGAATCAGAGGAAGGGAATCAGAGGCGGTGAAACAGAGGCGGGGAATCAGACGCGGGGAATCAGAGGCAGGGAATCAAACACGGGGAATCAGAGGCGGGGAATCAGAGCTGGGGAATTAGAGGCGGGGAATCAGAGTTGTGGAATCAGAGGCGGGGAATCAGATATGGGGAAACAGAGGCGGGGAATCAGATATGGGGAATCAGAGGTGGGGAATCAGAGGTTAGGAATCAGAGGCAGGGAATCAGAGGCGGTGAAACAGAGGCGGGGAATCAGATATGGGGAATCAGAGGTGGGGAATCAGAGGTTAGGAATCAGAGGCAGGGAATCAGAGGCGGTGAAACAGAGGCGGGGAATCAGATATGGGGAATCAGAGGTGTCGAATCAAAGGCGGTGAATCAGAGATGGGGAATCAGACGCGGGGAATCAGAGGCGGGGAATCAGAGGCGGAGAATCAGAGGCCGGGAATCAGAGGCGGGGAATCAGAGTTGGGGCATCAGAGGTGGGGAATTAGATATGGGGAAACAGAGGCGGGGAATCAGAGGCGGGGAAACAGAGCGGGGAATCAGATATGGGGAATCAGAGGTGGGGAATCAGAGGCAGGGAATCAGATGTGCGGAATCAGAGATGGGGAATCAGAGGCAGGGAATCAGAATCAGAAGTGGGGAATCAGAGGCCGGGAATCAGAGGCCGGGAATCAGATGCGGGGAATAAGAGGCCGGGAATCAGAGGTGGGGAATCAGAGTCCGGGAATCAGAGATGGGGATTCAGAGGCGGGGAATCAGAGGCGGGGAAACAGAGGTGGGGAATCAGATATGGGGAATCAGTGGTGGCGAATCAAAGGCGGTAAATCAGAGATGGGGAATCAGAGGCGGGGAATCAGAGGCAGGGAATCAAACACTGGGAATCAGAGGCGGGGAATCAGAGCTGGGGAATCAGAGGCGGGGAATCAGAGTTGGGGAATCAGCGTCGGGGAATCAGATATGGGGAAACAGAGGTGGGGAATCAGAGGCGGGGATACAGAGGCGGGGAATCAGATATGGGGAATCAGAGGTGGGGAATCAGAGGTTGGGAATCAGAGGCAGGGAATCAGAGGCGGGGAAACAGAGGTTGGGAATCAGAGGCAGGGAATCAGAGGCGGGGAAACAGAGGCGGGGTATCAGATATGGGGAATCAGAGGTGGCGAATCAAAGGTTGTGAATCAGAGATGGGGAATCAGAGGCGGTGAATCAGAGGCAGGGAATCAAACACGGGGAATCAGAGGTGGGGAATCAGACCTGGGGAATCAGAGGCGGGGAATCAGAGTTGGGGAATCAGAGGCGAGGAATCAGAGGCGGGGAAACAGAGGCGGGGAATCAGATATGGGGAATCAGAGGTGGGGAATCAGAGGTTGGGAATCAGATGCATGGAATCAGATGTGCGGAATCAGAGATGGGGAATCAGAGGCAGGGAATCAGAGGCGGGCAATCAGAGGCATGGAATCAGAGGCCGTTATTCAGAGGCCGGGTATGAGAGGCCGGGAATCAGAGGCCGGGAATCAGAGGCCGGGAATCAGAGGTGGGATATCAGAGGCCGGGAATCAGAGATGGGGAATCAGAGGCGGGGAATCAGCGGTGGTGAATCAGACGCGGGGATTCAGAGGTTGTAAATCAGAGATGGGGAATCAGAGACGGGGAATCAGAGGCGGGGAAACAGAGGTGGGGAGTCAGATATGGGGAGTCAGAGGTGGGGAATAAGAGGCGGAGAATCAGAGGCAGGGAATCAGAGGCGGGGAATCAGAGGCCGGGAATCAGAAGCCAGGAATCAGAGGCCGGGAATGAGAGATGGGGATTCAGAGGTGGGGAATCAGATGCGGGGAAACAGATATGGGGAATCAGAGGTGGGGAATCAGAGGTTGGGAATCAGAGGCAGGGAATCAGAGGCGGGGAATCAGAGCTTGGGAATCAGAGGCGGGGAATCAGAATTGGGGAATCAGAATTGGGGAATCAGAGGTGGGGAATCAGAGATGGGGAATCAGAGGCGGGGAATCAGACGCGGGGAATCAGAGGTGGTGAATCAGAGATGGGGAGTCAGAGGCGGGGAATCAGAGGCAGGGAATCAGATGCGGGACTCATAGGCGGGGAATCAGAGCTGGGGAATCAGAGGCGGGGAATCAGAGTTGGGGAATCAGAGGCGGGGAATCAGATATGGGGAAACAGAGGCGGGGAATCAGAGACGGGGAAACATAGGCTGGGAATCAGATATGGGGACTCAGATGTGGGGAATCAGAGGTTGGGAATCAGAGGCAGGGAATCAGAGGCGGGGAATCAGAGGCGGGGAATCAGAGGCAGGGAATCGGATGTGCGGAATCAGAGATGGGGAATCAGAGGTGGGGAATCAGAGTCCATGAATCAGAGATGGGGAATCAGAGGCGGGGAATCAGAGGCGGGGAATCAGAGGCAGGGAATCAAACACGGGGAATCCGAGCTGGGGAATCAGAGGCGGGGAATCAGAGTTGGGGAATCAGAGGCGGGGAATCAGATATGGGGAAACAGAGGCGGGGAATCAGAGGCGGGGAAACAGAGGCGGGGAATCAGATATGCGGAATCAGAGCTGGGGAATCAGAGGCGGGGAATCAGAATTGGGGAATCAGAATTGGGGAATCAGAGATGTGGAATCAGAGGCGGGGAATCAGACGCGGGGAATCAGAGGTGGTGAATCAGAGATGGGGAATCAGAGGCGGGGAATCAGAGGCAGGGAATAAGACGCGGGTAATCAGAGGTGGGGAATCATAGCTGGCGAATCAGAGGCGGGGAATCAGAGGTGGGGAAACTGAGGCGGGGAATCAGATATGGGGAATCAGAGGTGGGGAATCAGAGGTTGGGAATCAGAGGCGGGGAGTCAGAGCTGGGGAATCAGAGGCGGGGAATCAGACACAGGGAATCAGAGGCGGGGAATCAGAGCTGGGGAATCAGAGGCGGGGATTCAGAGTTGGGGAATCAGAGGCGGGGAATCAGATATGGGGAAACAGAGGCATGGAATCAGAGGCGGGGAAACAGACGCGGGGAATCAGATATGGGGAATCAGAGGTGGGGAATCAGAGGTTGGGAATCAGAGGCAGGGAATCAGAGGCGGGGAATCTGAG
Source organism: Narcine bancroftii (assembly GCF_036971445.1). Taxonomy (NCBI): domain Eukaryota; kingdom Metazoa; phylum Chordata; class Chondrichthyes; order Torpediniformes; family Narcinidae; genus Narcine; species Narcine bancroftii. The sequence continues at coordinate 60,195,185 of NC_091474.1, forward strand.
CTGGGTGTACAGAGCCGTTGTCATACCTACTCTCCTGTTCGGCTCCGAATCATGGATCCTCTACTGGCATCACCTACGGCTCCTAGAACGCTTCCATCAGCGCTGTCTCCGCTCCATCCTCAACATTCATTGGAATGACTTCATCACCAACATCAAAGTACTCTAGCTGGCAGAGTCTGCAAGCATCACATCCATGCTGCTGAAGACCCAACTGCGCTGGGTGGGTCACGTCTCCAGAATGGAGGACCATCGCCTTCCCAAGATCGTGTTCTATGGTGAGCTCTCCACTGGCCACCGAGACAGAGGTGTACCAAAGAAGAGGTACAAGGTCTGCTTAAAGAAATCTCTTGGTGCTTGCCGCATTGACCATCGCCAGTGGGCTGATATCGCCTCCAACCATGCATCCATCTTGGTGCCTCACAGTTCGGCAGGCAGCAACCTCCTTTGAAGAAGACTGCAGAGCCCATCTCACTGACAAAAGACAAAGGAGGAAAAACCCAACACCCAACCCCAACTAACCAATTTTCCCTTGCAACCGCTGCAACCGTGCCTGCCTGTCCCGCATCAGACTTGTCAGTCACCAACGAGCCTGCAGCAGACATGGACACACCCCTCCCTAAATCTTCATCCGCGAAGCCAAGCCAAAGAAAAAAGAATCCTACAGAGAAGGATTTTTCTTTTTACTTGTCTAGACATGATTCATGTTCTAGAATAGATTTTTTTTTAGAGTTGGCACATTTACAAGGAAGGGTACTACAGGCAGAATATAAAAGCAGGGTTATATCAGATCATTCTTTATTATTTTTTTCTTGCGTAAGTTCAGAAGTGGTACATTCATTTTATAGATGGAGATTTATCACAATGTTGTTGAAAAAAACCAGAGTTCGTTACCTTTGTTAAAGAACAGATTACTTTTTTGTCTGAGAATGTTAATTCAGTAGTAAGTCATTTTGTGTTATGGGATGCATTAAAAGCTTATTTAAGAGGACAGATTATTAGCTATTCCACTAAATACTTGAGTATTAGTGAGTACTTGAGTAATCAAGTATTCCACTAAAGTTAAGAAGCAGTATATGGCAGAAAGTTTAGAATTGATGAATTGGAGAAGGAATTTTAGAAGGAAGTGACAGAAGATAAAAAAAAATGTGGGTTTGACTAAACTGAAATTGCGTTATAATATGTTGCAGACTTATCAATTTGAACGTTTAATTAATCGATCTAAGCAGCGTTACTATGAGTTGGGTGAGAGGATACATAAGGTACTTGCATGGCAGTTAAAAATGGAACAGGTTTCACAGACTATTAATGCTGTAAAAAAGAATTCAATAGTTACCTATAAACCTCAGGAAATTAATGACCAGTTTTATTCATTTTACAAAAATTATATACTTCTGAGGGGAAACAGGATAGTGGTTCTATTGATTCTTATTTATCTAAGTTAACGTTAACCAGCATTAGAAGAGGAGGATGTTATGGATCTGGAAGCTCTGTTTACAGAATTAGAGATTAAGGCGGTTAAGTTGGAGATGCCCAATGGGAAGTCACCAGGTAACGATGGGTTTTCGGTGGAATTTTATAAAACTTTTTATGAAGATTTATCTTCAGTGTTTGAGGAGGTATTACAACAAGTAACTGAACAGCATGAGTTATCAGAATCTTGCACTAGTGCTTTAATTACTGTAATCCCAAAAAAAGATTGAGACCCATTGAAAGTGTCTTCGTATAGACCTATTTCTTTATTGAATGTCAATTATAAAATTCTAGCAAAAGTATTAGCAAATTGACTTGCCAAGTATTTACCTAAATTGATACATGTTGATTAAACAGGTTTTATTAAAAATAGAAATGCTTCAGATAATGTTCTTCGATTGATTAGTCTGGTCATTGCATATTGACAGCAGCCCAACCATCCAATGGTGGTTGCGCTTGACGTGGAAAAAGTCTTTGATAGGGTCGAATGGGATTTTTTATTTAAAGTATTGGAGAAATTTAAATTTGGCCCTTTTTTATTGGTTGGGTTAAAGCTTTATATACAAACCCGATTGCTTGGGTGGTGACAAATGGTCAAGTCTCATCATCATTTAAATTGACGTGTTCAACTCGACAAGGCTGTCCATTGTCACCAGCCCTGTTTGCATTGGCTATTGAATCGTTAGCTCAAACAATAAGACAGAATGAACAGATAAGAGGGGTGAGAGTTATGGATGAAGAGTATAAGATTAATTTATTTGCAGACGATGTTTTGATATATTTAACAAACCCAGAACAATCATTGCCACATTTGCAGGAATGTTTATTACAAATGGAACATTATCTGGAAATAAAGTTAACTGAGACAAGAGTGAAATTTTGCCAGTCGGAGAAGGAGACTATTCAGAGTATAAAAACATTATAAAACTGAAATGGTCTGATAAAATTAAATATTTAGAAATATTTGTAAATACTGAGTATCAATCTTTATATAAGTTAAATTATGTTCCTTTATTAAAAAAAATTAAAGCAGATTTAATTAAATGGAAAGATCTTCCATTAACTTTAATTGGTCGAGTTAATTGTATTAAGATGAATATTTTCCCTCATATTCAATATTTATTTCAATCAATACCGTGTTCTCTTTTAAGGGTTTTTTTCAGGATTTAAATAAAGTCACGAGAGCATTTTTATGGAAAGGTAAATTACTGCGGGTAGCATTATATAAACTTATTTCGAAGTATGTGTTAGGTGGGCTTCAATTACTCCATTTTCAAAATTATGAAGCAGCTCATTTGAAATTTATTAGTAGACTGATGGATTTGGACCAATCCCCAAGTTGGGGTAAAGTTGAGATGGTTTGTATTTCTGAAGTTGAGGTGTATCAATTTATATTTCAATGGAATGTAAACTTGTTGAGGGAATATAATATGCCAATATTAAAACATCTATTAAAGCTATGGACTAAAAAAAAAAGATTTTAGGATCAAAAGGTAAATTGTCACTTTTAACTCCACTATATAATAATCAGATTATTTCTTTTTCAATGTTTAATAGTCATTTAAAGAGCTGGGATTCTAAGGGTATAAAAATGTTACAAGATTGTTTTGAGAAGGACATTTTTGTTTAATCAATTGAAAAAGTGTTTTGATATTGATGAAAATTCTTTATTTGTTTATTATCAGCTTTGATCTTTGGTGAAAAATACGTATGGTAGAGAGATGATTTTACCTGTATTGATGGAATTTGAGTCTTTGATTTCTTCTATACCAAAAAGGGGTTATATTTCTGTTATGTATCAAGTATTACAAGACAATATAGATAAACCGGAATGGGTTAAGTCAAAGCTTAAATGGGAAAATGATTTAGCTTTTGTTTTTCCTGAAGACTACTGGGCATATACGTGTCATGATAGTGTTACTAAATTGACGAATGTGCAGTATGGAATGATTAATTATAACTTTTTACATCAGTTGTATTTAACCCCAGAGAAATTGAAAAAATATGGTTTTAGATGTGGTGTATGTACTGGAACCTTTTTACATGCTGTTTGGTCTTGTGTGCATGTACAACCATTCTGGGATGAAATTAAATTAATTTTGGAAAAATTTTAGAAATTGGAATTTTAACTTATTTAACTTTAAGTTACCATTAGATCCATCTTTTTTTTTAATGGGTTATATGATTCCTTTAAAGGGATAAATTTCAAATTGCATTTGTATATTTAGCATTGTCTGTAGCTTGAAAATGTGTACCAAGTACACGGAAAGATAACATAGTAATTAATAAAATGCGATGGCATAATGAATTGAAAGCTTGTATTGTTATGGAAAAAATTACATATAATCTGCATGATAATTATTCTTTTTGTTAATAAGTGGTTACCATATTTGGAATATATGCATTTAGATATTTTTGATTTATTATATATTCTTAGTTTCTTAGTTTCTGTTTATATATATTTGGCTCTCCTTAAGAGAGTTGGCTGATGGGGTGGGAGGGTGGGTGGGGATTTGATTTAACTTATTTTTCTTTCTGTGTTTTTTTATTGTTTTTATATATATATATTCATATAAAATTTTCTTTATGGAATGCATTTTGTATTACTACTAAGGATCCCTCAAATAAATAAAGCTTTTTAAAAAAGACAGAATTCTTATCAGAGATTTTACTTCATTAATCAACATAACACATCAAAGATTATGAAGATAATTCAAAAAGGGTCCTCATAGTGTTTGAAAATTTACATTCAAATCAAAATTTTCAAATCAGTGTTTGAAAATGTTATTAAATCTTAATGTTTGTAATTCTTCCATTTAAATGTCTTTTAAATTAATAAATTATTTGTAATCTATTTTAAATATTTTTGTTGTTTTAATTATTGATAAAGTTTTAAAAGTCTTTGATTTCAGTGACATCTAAACATTTTTCAGAGGTCCTTTGACAGCAGCAGTCTGTCAGAAGGCCATCTTGCCATTCTGGGGGTAGTGCTGCAAGACATCACCTGATCGTCATTACCATGTCTGAATCACTCCACTTCGACTGAGGATTCACAGATGTGCAATGTGAACTTGAGTTGTGTCTCAGTATCCAGGTCAGATTGGTGTGGCAGTAAGAACACAATGCTGGAGAAACTCAGCAGGTCAAACAGTGTACTTTATATAGCAAAAATAAGATACATAACCAACATTTTGGGCTTGAGCCCTTCATACAGGAAAGAGATTGAAAACTTTGCACTCAGTGAAACCAAAACCAAGGAGCTGATTGTTGACTTCAGGAAGGAAAACCAGAGGTGTTTGATCCAGTGATTATTTGGGGATCAGAGGTAGTGAGAGCGAGCAAATTTAAATTCTTTTGAGTCACTATCTCGAAGGATCTTTCCTGGACTTAATTCACTAATAGCATTATGAAGGAAGCACATCAGTTCCTCTACTTCCTCAGGAGTTTGTGGAGGTTTGGAATGACATCGGAAACCCTGGCAAATTTCTACAAATGTGTGATGGAAAGTATGCTGACTCACTGCATCATGTCTAGGATGGGGGTACCAATGCCTCTGATCATAAAGCCCTCCAGGATTTCACAGGCAAAACCATCCCCACTATTGAGAACATCTACAGGAAATGCTGTCATCAGAGAGCAGTAGCATCAATCATCAAGAATCCACACCATCCAGCACATGCTTGGTTCTTGCTGCTACCATCAGGAATGAGGCATAGGTACAACAAGACTCGTACCACCAGGTTCAGGAGTAGCTGCTACCCCTTCACCATCAGACTTCTCAACAACAAACTCAATCAGGGGCTCATTTAAGGATTCTCTTTTGCACTTTATGCATTTTTTTTTCTCTATCTATATTGCATCGTCAGTATGTTTACATTTCTTTATTTATTTACATATGTATGTTGAGTCAATTTTATTTTGCATTGCCAATAATGGTAATTCTGCCTGGCCCACAGGAAAAAGAATCTCAGGGTTGTATATGATGTCATCTATGTATTCTGATAATAAAACGGAAAAGTTTTACTGCAGTTTTAGAGAGGCAATAAAGTGCGTGGATTGTTGGAATGGCGTTACTGAGGAAATGTTTCACTAATGGATGGAAAGTCTTGAGAGTGATGCACTATTGGAGAAGAAGAAATAAAATTTGACTGAGTAGAGTTTTTGCATTTTTCTTCTTTTTATGTTAAATAAATATGCAATTGAATGGCTTCAATCACTAAAGCACATCCTGCCATTGTTGTTAATGAATTACAACATTGACAGCAATGGTTTAAGTTTGCAAAGCCACGTACTGTATGTAAAGCATTCCCTTTCAATCAGTCCTAAGTACCAAGATTTATATTGGCCATTTGGAGGAACTAAATCATAAATAAAAGTCTTCAAACAAATTTGTCAGCATATAAGATGATTGATATGTAAAATGAGTTTTGAACTATACTCGTATTAGATTGCCCCAAGTTTGGCACTTACCACTGACTAGTTGAGTGATACTGTCACAGTATTTTAAAAGCAAATTACCCAGTAAAGGTTTAAATTTTATCAGCATATTTTAAAATAAACACCATCAGCTCCTTTAACAGGTTGTTTAAAGCCGGGTTAGAGCCGACGGCAGTTGGACTGGGTGGATGGATCCCGTGGGGGAGCACTGAGACTTCACTGTTAAGGTTTGGATTTTATACTTGCCATATAAGGCTACTCCTGGTTTTGGGGTGATATTCAGATGCAAATGTTCACATTCAAAGACTACATCGTCAACCAAATTTTTAGCAGTCTACAAATTTTGTTATTTTCTGAACTCTTATTGTATGTTATATGTTAAGGCCCTACTGTGACGAGCCTCACTAGAATAGTTTTAGTTGGACAGGCGTTCTCCTTTCTATTATTGGCTGTCTGAATTCACATTTAAAAACCTCCTCTGCAGCTGTCAGTTCCCAGTTGGGTCTTTTCTTCCTACTGCTATCTCTTCACAGTTCTTCACAGCTCCTCATAGATTGCTTGCATCAAACTGATGTGGATCAACCTGCAAGGCCAATTTCCTTATTGCTGATTTTCTAGTTATTATTACTGATAGGATCCAAATCTGAAAGCTAGCTTGCACGTAAGGTAGTGAATGCGGTCTTAAGATCACAGCCAATTGATTTAAGGACCCATGTGTAATTGAACCTTGTCTCTTTACACCCTTGTAATATAGCTTGAAATTGGCCATCAAAATATTCTTTATATTCTATAAAAGGCCAACCCTGATCAGTTTTAACTTTCCCAGATTCCTCTTCTTCAGATTCACTCTTCATCTCTTCTCCAGAGCTATGTTCCTGTGGCTGATCTACTCTCCCTCCTGCTGCCCCTTTAAATTCCTGTATCATCTTCTGTGCTCTCTTCTCCCCCTCCCCTCGGGAATGTGGCCTACTCTTAGTCGATCCATCCTCACTGAATCAACGAGTAGTAGGCCCACCTTCAGGGTTAAACATGATTGGAATTATGCGGACGTGCAATGACTCCTCAACTTCGGAGGGGAACCACAGGCACCATCTTTCCCAGGGCTCCTCACCACAGAGGCCAGCGCTCCCGATGGCACTGCTGGCATTCGTCGTTGTTCGTTGCGGGGGGGGCAGTGGGGGGGAGAACTAATCGAGGTCACAGGGCCCAGTTCACAGGTAGGCCGAATTTCTTCCAAACGTTTCCTTTAATGTTAATTTTCTTCATTACTGTTACTGATTACTTCTTAAATCACGGTTTAAGTATTTTGATGTATTTTTAGATTACTTCAACACAGGCTTTTATTCAAATCTGCTGGGAGAGATGCTTCAGCTCGTTTCTCTCCTAGGCCATCACACAACGCCCCTCCTTTACATCCTTCACATAGCTTTCATGTTGGTCAGTGAATGCATTAAAAGCCTCTATGAGTTCCAGATGCTTGAAAGAATCTCCCCATATCCAGCCATAGCTTTAAATTATTGAGGGTCTTGTTTACCACCTCAATGTCATTAGTCAGCTCTCTGTGTATATTAAAATTCAATATGAACTGCAACAACCTGTTCCTTTCTCCATCATTGATCGTTCAGGACCACAACCTACTTGACCTTTAGAAAATTGTCCATCCCCTCTTGAACTTTTACAGAGTCCTTGCCATCTTCTTGAAGTCAATGGCACCGAATGCAACAGCAAACTAATGATCTAACATAACTAACTTGGAAACAGGCCCTCCAAGTTGATGTTGACCATAAACCGCATACTAATATCATTTCATTCTCCATCAACTCTCTCAGATTCCACCACTCACCAAAACCCAAGGGTCAATTTAAAATGGCCAAATACCCTCTCAATCCACACATTTTTGGGATGTGGGAAACCTGGACAGTCATAAGGAGAACATTACAATCACCATGCAGATGGCACCAGAGGTCAGGATCAAACCCAGGTCACTAGAGCCTTGAGGCAGCAGCTCTAAGTGCTGTCCAACCTATGCCTCCTTTTGTTTGGCAAACTTTGCCATAATTACATGGTCAATTTCTGCCTGGTTATTTCCATCCATTTTAGTTATTGGTTATATTCAGGAATTCTGTTTCATTCTTATCCACTTTCCTCTGTTATTCCATGTGATTCCTCCAGACTATTTTTAGAATCAGTCATTACCTAATTTTTCCCAAAGTCCATCTATAACTGACTCCTGAATTCTAAGCTTAGCTATCCATTCTTATAGCTTCTCCTTTTCCTTTTCAGTCTAGTGTCTCTGCTTTCCACTTATCATTAGCCACAAACCTGGACCTTGTGACCTTAAGCCAGCCTCATGTGATATCTATCTCCTTCCAGGTTTACCTGAAGTTAGCTCTCCCTGATAGGTATTTTACCACCAATATACCTTGTCGCCATTGTGTAAGAGGTGCCTCATGGTTGCTCAGAAGTCAGCACTTGTGCTTTGTAGCTTCAGGGACCCAGGATCGATATGAATTGGGTTGCTATCTATTTGGAGTTTGTACTACTGCCTCTCACAAAAACCAGAGAAGTGCTGGTAGGTTAATTGGTCTTTGTAAATTATGTCTTAATGTAGGTAAGTGGCAAAAGAATCAGATGGACGTATAAGAGAGACAGGCTTGCAGAGTTATAGGGGAAAGGAAACAGGACTGATGACATTGATCTTTTAGAGAGTCATAGGTTGCAGAGCTATAGGGCAAAGGGAACAGGACTGGTGAGATTGATCTTTTAGAGAGTAATAGAGGTTTACAGCACAGAAATGGTCAGACAAGTTGCCTGCATTTGGCCTACATCCCTTTAAACCTTTCATAAGTGTGTATCTTATGTCTAAATGGCTTTTGAAAATTATTTGTAGATGCCTCTACCACTTTTTCTAGAAGCTCATTTCACATACCCACCACTCTCTGTGTGAAGATTTCCCTCAGGTCCTTTTAAAATTTTTCACCTCTCACCTTAAATCTTTACCCTCAAATTTTAGACTAATTTGTCCTGGGGAAAAAGGCTAACTATCTCATTAATACCCCTCACAATTTTATGTACCTGTATAAAGTTCCCCACCCCTCGCTGCCCCTCAGCCTCCTCTGCTTCAGGGAGAAAAATCCCAATCTCTCCTCAAGCCCTCCAATCCTGGAGCTAATTTAATGAGGCTCAGTGTAATCTCGAGGAATAACACCTTCTGTTGAGGCATCTTGGGACTTTTTACTGAATTCAACAATTTCAGATAGCCAATCTTTCGTGTTTGCGTCAGAACTAGATGGTTCTGGAGGAGTCACGTGATGGAGTAGTGGCCGGACGGTGAACTCCAGCCCTCTCCAGAAAAGTCGGGAAAAACAAAAGAAAACACAAAGGCACAGAAATAAAAGTTACAGAAAAGTGAGTATAAAGGTGGAAAGAAGATGGCGACAAAAAAAGAAAAATCGAAAGCAACGGTAAGAGAGGAAGAGAAGACAAAGGAGGAAAAAGGTGAAGGCCTTACCTGTCCGAAGAGGCCCGCTGCGGAGAGAGAAACCCGCTCCCTCAGGTCGGTAAATAATGGACTACAAAAATGGCTCGCTGAGCCGAGTAAAAGTGCGCAACCGCGCATGCGCGAAGTATCGCGCATGCGCGATGCGAATGAAAAAAAACACACCGACGGGAGGGGGGACCAGCTGGGGAGTCGATCACCACAGCCAGCAACGACAGCTGCAGAACACCTGCAGCAAGAAGAGACCACAGAAGACAATAGAAACAAGAAAGAAGAGGAGGAAAGGGCACCAAAGAAACAACAGATGGTCAACCCAGAGGAAGAAGAAGAGCAAGAGTACAGTGAAATAGAAGAAGAAAAGAAAGGCAAGGTAAAGGATATACTTGCTCTTATTAAAGGATACATGGAGTCATTTAAAGAATGGCAAACACAGGAATTTAAGGATTTAAGAAAAAGAATAAACAACACAGAAGAGAAAATAAATAAAATAGAGATGACATTAACAGAAATGGGAAAGAAAATGGACAAGATGGAAGAGCGGGCAGTAGCAGCAGAAATGGAGGTAGAAGACTTAAAAAAGAAATTGGAGAAATCTAATAAAAAAACTAAAGAGACACAAGAACTACTAGCTCAAAAAATAGATACAATGGAAAACCATAACAGAAGAAATAACATAAAGATAGTGGGCCTTAAGGAAGATGAAGAAGGCAAGAATATGAGGGAGTTTATAAAAGAGTGGATCCCTAAGACCCTAGGATGTCCAGAACTACAGCAAGAAATGGAAATAGAAAGGGCACATAGAGTATTGGCCTCTAAACCACAACCACAACAAAAACCAAGATCTATTGTAGTAAAATTCCTAAGATATACTACAAGAGAAAAGGTACTGGAGAAGACAATGGAAAAAGTAAGAGAGGGCAACAAACCACTGGAGTATAAAGGGCAAAAAATCTTCATTTATCCAGATATAAGTTTTGAACTCCTAAGGAAGAGAAAAGAGTTCAATACAGCAAAGGCGATTTTATGGAAGAAAGGGTATAAATTTATACTAAAGCATCCAGCGGTATTGAAAATATTTATTCCAGGACAACAAAACAGACTATTCTCGGATCCAGAAGAAGCACGAAAATTTGCAGAACAATTACAAAAATAGACTGAGGGAGGAAGACAGGTAATGAGAGTTAAAATGATCACGATTGATATGTATGTGGGTAAAGAGGTATAAGAGTGAATAGAGACAATGAGCATACATGAATGTATCTGTACTTAGAGGAAAATATAGATAGTATAGACAAGAATTAATAAGGGAAGGTAATGGAATAGAGAGAATAAGGAGGGAATTAAAAGAGTGACCTTTGTGACATATGAAAAGTGAAATCTTTTCTGGGGGAGGCGGGGTGGGGGGAAATAGCGGTCACTGCAAAATCAGTTGACGCTTGCGAGTGGATTCGCAAATCCAAATGGAGAGGGGAGATGTGGTTGTCCGACAAGGGATAAAGGACAACTCAGGAGGTGAAGGGGAGATTGGGGATAAATAAGATAGAAATAGGAGAATAAGGAAAATGTTGGATGTTGTAGGAATGTTGTCTTATAAAGAGTTGAAAATAAGAAAACAGAAATGGAAAAGGAGGAAAGGTAATGATGGAAAAACGGAAAGAGAAGATAAACAAAATATAAAAGGGCTACGCTGAACTATATGTCTTTAAATATTAATGGAATACATAACCAAATTAAAAGGAAGAAACTACTAAATTTAAATGAATAAATGTATTCCATTAGAAAAAATAACATATAGGTTAAAAAATAATATTGAAATATTCGAACAAGTATAGGAGCCTTACATTAAATACAATAGGGAAAACCTACCGGGGACAAACATTACCTAAGTTGATGGAAGGAGAAGGAAAGAAAAGAATGGACTCAGTAGAATTTCTGGTGTAATTTTGTTGAATGACATCATTGTCTGACTGGCTTAATGCAACCTAGATTGTATACCTAAAATGGATGAGGTGGGGGGTGGGGGGGGGGGGGTTGGGAGGAAAGGGGGGGGAGAAAAAGTCACTGTATATGTGTGAAAAAGAAATAGTGTATATCATGGCTAATGTGATTTATGGTGTGAAAAATAAAAAATTAAAAAAAAAAGAACTAGATGGTTCTGACCTAAGGTAATCCATCTCAACTGTCTCCACAGATTGACTTGAAATATTATGTTTCTCCTGCACAATCTTATTTCTTAAAGATGGTGAGGACAAAATTGAAGGTTAATAAGCACTTATTTTATGACAGTATTGCAAATATTAGCTCTGTGAGCAATTAAAATTGACAATAGGTCACCTCTCTTTTTATTTCTATTTCTCTCTCCTTCCTTTCTTTCTCCATGCCCTTCTCTATCCTCTCTCATGTACAACTTCACATTGTGTATATTCACATAGCTTATGCTATTTCAGTGCATGATTATAGATGACACATTCCAAGTTAAAGTATTTCCTAATTTCAAAACATGTCATCTTCAAGGAAACTTGAGGATGATATTCTGAATTACTATCATATTAGTTCAATAAACCAAACTTTGTAGATGCTGGTTTATGTAGCTTTAATTTGTTGATAAAACAGATAAACATTTTGAATAACTTTTTCATAACAATGAATAAACAAGGCTTTTGGCTATATTTAAAGATATTGTGATATTTAACTTTAAAGAGATATCCAAGAAGAAATAAGACAAATTCAAAGTCTGTGCAGATATTACAACATATTATGTCAGTCACTATGGTAACACTACAAATAATAGTTCTTCTTAAAGAGATAGGCACAAAGTTAGCTAAGAATCAAAAACACAAGGTTTTTAACCTTTACAGTGATGGGAAGTTGCACTCTTTTTCCAATTTCAGGATTGTTCACTTTCACTGCACAACCCTCCAGACCCATTTATGTAGACGTTGTCAGTCTTTCTTTCAGTGAGTATTGCTATAATCAGGTAGACGTGAGAATGTTTACATTTCTGCCCTTATAACAAATATATTAAAAATGTTAGATTACTCATAGAGTAAGACGAAACTGTATGGAAGGAGACCCCTGGAGCATAACACCTCTATCTACACTGATAATTCAATTGTATGTAGCTCTAGACACAGCATAAAGTCAAAGATTCCAAGTTACTGAGTGCAACATTTCCACTGGTGACATCCCAGTTCAGAATATTTAGGCAAGCTCCATCAGTTCTCACAGGTGAATCTAAAAGATTCCACCATGCTAGTTGGAATAAAAACAGGAGGGTCAAACTTGGTGTTACTGAAAATCACTATTGCAGATTATTTAAATGTTATCAAATTGTGGTTTGGGGGAGTTTGTGGTGTGCACTTGGCTTCTGTAATTCCTGCATTAGATAGTGACTACACGTCAAAGATGTAATTGATGCTGAAGTGCTACTCTAATGAAATGCTTGCAGAGGTTGCTCATGGCCATAATTAACTCGTATCCAAATAATGATCTGGACCCATTGTAATTCACTTTCTGCCACAATCGTGCTGCAGCAGATGCAATCTCACAGGCTCTCCACTCAGCTCTAGATCACCAGGCTACTCTTTTTTTGAATATTTTGTTTTTAATTTTACAGACTCCTGCATTTCAAACAACACAGGAGAATATTCATCCCCTTTTACAGAATATAATATATTGAGTCTTCCTCCATCCTCACCCTTCATCCCTCACCCTTAAATAATAAATCAACAAACACATACTAATTACAAAAGAGAATGAAAATCAACAAAATAACAATGGTGTGGCAGTGTGAGCAGTGGAAGAAACACAGCCACCACGTTGAGGGTCGTTAACGACTGTTTTTATTCCAATTCAGCACGCTCCTTTAAGGGGAGCATGAGCTCAGTCACCTGGTGCATTGTGACATCACAGGGTGCGCACTGGTAGGGATGCTGGAGTTACAGAGAAACCTCTGATGACGCCATTTCTCCATGGCTGCCCCGCCACATGGCAATACAAGTGGGGTGGTTTGCTGTGAGGATGTGCGCTGCCACACATCCACCCCCCCCCCCCGAACCTGTCGCTTTGATGGCCGGCCCCGGCGCTTGGGCACGGCCGTCTGCACCGGCTGTGATAAGTCCAGATGGCCGCCTTCAGGCCACGTAAAAAGTTCCTCTCTCCCCCCCAATGTCCAGGTGAAGGTTCCACCAGACCGGTGCAAGACTTTGTGTGGCCCCTTGTATGGTCGCTGTAGTGGTGCACGTTGTGATTCCTCTGTACGAAAATGAACTGAGACGAGTCGAGCTCTTTCGTGAGATGAAACAACCAGATGCCGGGGTGGGGGAGCTAGGGAGGCCAGTTGCCTGCCTAAGTCCGCCAGTAGGTTTTTGTCGGTGGCCGTGGTGTCAGGGTCTGGGTCAAAAAGCTCACCTGGAAGGGACAGTGGGCCTGCGGGCTTCTGGTGTGTCCAGTTGGTGGAGTGGAATGTTCGGGCATTGACCATCCCTTTGCCCTTCATGTCAACCAGTAGGCCGTGAGCTCTGAGGGAGTCGGCCCCTAACAGCACGGTGCCCATGGAGACTAGGATGAACCTCCAGTGGAACTTCTCCTTCCCGATCTGGATCTGTGCCCTGCAAGTGCCGTAGGTCCTGATGGTGGAGCTGTTGGTCGCCCGCAGGGTTGGACTTCGAGATCGGGTGCAAGTCTCTAATGCTGTGGGGGAAAGGACGCTGAGTTCAGCCCCTGTGTCCACCATGAATTGGTAGCCGGTGGATATGTCAATCACATGAAGGAGGCTGTTTGTGTGGCCAGCCATCAACAGCGGCTGGCCTGGTCGTTTCCCTGAAACCTGCAGGTTTGGTGGCACTTACGGGCTTGCTCTCCCCAGCGCTGGTAGAAACATCAGGTCGACTGGCCCTCCTCTGGCTTGGTTTTGGGAGTGGCTTGCGGTCGGCTGGCTCCTGGTCATGCCACCTGGTTGAGGGCTGCCTCGTTCTCCTGCTTCATGTGCCAGAGAGCATCTGCATGGGCTGCTGCTCTCCTCGGGTTCGAGAAGTCTTCATCTGTGAGGAGCAGCTGGATGTCCTCCAGCATCTGTTCCAGGAATATCTGGTGGAAGAGAAAACAAGGCTTGTGGTCTTTTTCCAGGGCCAGCATTTCATCCTTCAGCGCCGAACCACATTCTTGGTTGGTGGGTCCAAAAGGGGGGAAGCTTGATGGAGACAACGTTAACCTCTGCTGAATCCATGGTGTTTTGAGTTCAGAAAAATGTCTGGGCTCGTCAGGGTCTCCACTGTGGTAGTGTGAGCAGTGGTTGAAATACAGCCATCATGTTGAGGGTCATTAACGACTGTTTTTATTCAATTCAGCACGTCCCTATAAGGGCAGCATGAGCTCAGTCACCTGGTGCATTGTGACGTCATAATCACTGCCCAGGGTGTGCGCTGGAAGGGATGCTGGAGACAGAGAGAAACCTCTGATGACGCCATTTCCCCATGGCTGGCCTGCCATGTGGCGATACAAGCGTTGCCGGTTCACCATGAGGATGTGTGCCGTTACAAATGAGTCACAGAAATAATCCAAAGGTAGCATAAGCCAAGAACATACCCGAGCAATCTAAAGTACACTGAAAAAAAAGAGACAATTACTGGATCTCGGGCTCATTTTATTCCATACTGACATTCCAGGACAGCTGTGAACTGATCCTTTTTTCAAAGGAAGTGGGGGGTGTAATCATACCTGCATTCCAATATACTGCAAGTACGGTTGCCACACTTCAAAGTTCATGCCATACCTCCCACTCAGATTGTAGGTGATTTTCTCCAGAGGAACACAGGTCTGCATCTTCATGCTCCATGTGGTGCTCAGCTGTGAGTCAGACTTTCAGGTGACTGCTGTACATTTCCTGGCCACAGCCAAGCCGACCTTTAGAAACTGAATATGATATTTGGACAATCTCAAACTCATGTCCATGATATTTCCTGGTAGGAACAGTTCTGGGTCCTGTGGAAAGTCCACCCCTGTGATTTTTCCCAAAATAACCCCTAGATCTACCCAAAAGGGTCTTACCTTGGTGCATTGCCAGGTTGAAGGTACAAAGGTTCCCATCTCTATACTGAGATTTCTGATTTTACCTTGTGTAATTTTTGCGGTGTAAATACAGCTGGTACAGGAAATTATACTGCACCAGCCTATATCTGGCATTAATGACTGTCCCAACGTAAATCAGACCAGCACCACTCATGAATTGCTGTTCCCAAGTCTGACTCCCATCTTTGTCTTGATTTATGGAGGCCCAGTTTTAGGTCCTCATTTTGGAATAGGAGATACCTAGCAGAGATGAATTTACATGTGATCCCCTTTCAAATTATAGCCTCTATGTCACTACACCCTGGTAGGACCATAGACAATAGCCTTAATTATTCCTCAGATAAGATCTGAATTGAAGATAGCAGAAGGTCTTATTTGATAAATCAAATTTGTTTTTTAATTGTTTGAATGACATGAACTTCCCCTTCTTGTAACAGTCTTCAGTGCACCTGATCCCCTTCTGGCACCAGGTGTTCACAATCTTGTTATCCATAGTCATAGGAATTAATTTATTCTGGGTTAGAACTGTTTTAGGGGACAACCTCACTTTTAGCCCAATGATCTGGTTTATCTTTTGCCGTACTTGAATTATGTATTTTAGTATGCGATTGTCCTTTTTATATAAGCTCTCCTGCCATCTTCTCTCCTATTCTAGTGTAGACCAATTTGTGGCTAGGAGGGTATACCATCTCCCTTAAAGAGTGAGGCGATAAACTTCAACTGGGCTGTCCATTGGTATTTTTGTTGATGTCTGGGAGCCTCATTTCCCCACCTCCCCAGACTATAGTCCCAAGTTAATTTCTCCATGGAGACAAGTCATCTTGCCCCTCCAAAGAAATTGCCTCACACATCCATTGAGTGTTTTAAAAAAAACTCTGGAGTAATGGCATGGGCAAAGATCGAAAGAGATATTGCAACCTTGGCATCACGTTCATTTTAATACAGTTAACCCTGCCCTTCAACGACAGGTCCTCAATCCTTCCAAGCAGAGGGAGATAATTCAGTTTATGTAAATTATGTAACTTATTGTCAACCTTTATCCCCAGATACTTAATCCCCTTTTGTGGCCACTTGAATGTACTTTCCCACTGATATTTTTTGTAGTCTCCTAACAAAGTGGCATTATTTTGCTCTTATTGTAATTGATTTTGTATCCCGAGATTTTTCTTTAATCTTCCAGTATGGTTTGCAACTTGGTCAATGACCCTACTGGTTCCATCAAGTATTTCAGAACATCATCAGCAAATAAATTAATTTTGTGCTCTTCCTGGCCCACTCTAAATTCCTTAATACCCGGGTCCTGGTGGATGGCTTCTGCCAGTGGTTCAATAATAAATATGAATAGAGCTTGGGATAGCAGACAACCTTGTCTACTGGACCTGGTTAGTGGGAAGGCTGGAGATGTTTGCCCATTGGTTAACAATTTTGGCCCTGGCTTTATGATACAGTACCATGATCCAATTTATGAATGACTGCCCCAACCTAAACTTTTCCAGCACTTTAATCAAGAACTCCCACTCCATCCTGTCAAAGGCCTTAGCTGCATCCAGAGCCACAGCTATGCTCAAGTCCACCCTTAACTGCGCCAAATGTATTACATTATGTAACCTGTTGTTTGCCTTTTCCATACAAACCCCTTCTGATTGGGGTTTGTTAATTTTGGCAAATATCTAGCCAATCTATTTGCCACAGCTTTGGCTATTATAGACCATATTCAGAAGCGAGATAGGCCCTTAAGAGGACATCTTCAATAGATCCCTATCCTTTTTTGGGAATCACTGCAATTATTGCTGTTTAGAAAAATTTCAGAAGAGTATAGGTCTCAACCTCCCGGTCCACCACCTCCATGAATAGGCCCATCAAGAAATCCTTAAACTCTATAAAATTCAGGAGGGAACCCATCCTCTCCCGGAGATTTATTAGCTTCTAGTGAGCTCAGTGCTTTTTCTATTTCTTCCTCAGAAAAGGGTGTATCTAATCCTTCCCATTCCTCTTGGTCTAAGTTTGACAATTCCAATGTCAACAAGAATTCATCCATTTTTTAAAAGTCACCCTTTGATTCAAATTTATGCAGTTGTCTTGTATGAAATCCTGCCTGTCCCATTTTAAATCACATTAATTGTTCTCAAGGTTTCTTCCGCTTTCAATTACCAAGACTAAACTTTTGGGCTCTCTCCCCCAGCTCATAGTTACTTTGTTTCAATCTCAGTATTGCTTTTTCTAATTTATATGTTTGCATTGTGTTATACTCGAACTTTTTGTTTGTTAACATTTGGTAGTCCATTTCCAATTAGATTATCACTTGTTCCAATTCATTAAACTCCCTCTTTCTTAAGAATTCTTTCTTAATACCTTTAGTGTATCCAATTATCTGACCTTTCAAGTAAGCTTTGAGCGTACCCCATATCACAAATTTGTTGACAATAGAGGTACAGTTCAGCTTACAGAATATTTCTATCTGAGCTCTGATATAACTACAAAACTCCTGTTTTCTCAACAGCAACCAGTTAAGCTGCTCCCTATATGTCGTGGTTTGTTTGCCTGGCATGACAATAGTTAAGGTCAAGGGCGAATGATCTGATAACAACCTCACTGTGTACTTGATTTCCACGATCCTACCCTCTAACTAGGCTGAAGCAAAAAACAAATCAAATCCTGGTGTAGGAGTCATGTTTCGAATAGAAGGAGTAGTCCATCTCTCAGATGCCATCGCCTCTAGGCGTCCACCAAATTTAGCTCCTTCATGAAGGCCAGGGTTGTTTTTGCCATCCTGGGCCTTGTTATGTTCTTTGCTGACGTCCAAGACCAGGACCAAGGAAAAATTGAAATCCCTTCCAATCAAGACATTTTTCCAGCCTTCTAACAAATAAAAAAAAAGTTTTGTACAAATTTTTCATCGTCAAACTTGGGGGCGTATATATACTCTGAGTGTAATTGACTGTATACCATTATGAATTTTTCCACTGGGTCTCTGACTGTGTCTTCCACTGGAACATTTTTTCCTATCAAGATAGCTACTCCCCTATCCTTGAAATTAAAGGAGGACGCTTTCACGTATCCCACCCAACCCCTTTTTAATTTTTGATGTTCCTGAATTGTGAGATGGGTCTCTTATTTAAAAAAAAAGCCACATCCACTTGCATTTTTTTAAGATAAGCCTCTTTCTCTTCAACTTCTATTTAAACCATTGACATTGAAACTTAGAAATTTAGTTGTTTCATCCATCATCCCAGAGCTTCTCCCTTAAGTTCTTTCCCCCTACCTTTCACCCAAGACGTTTGTCATTCACCCACAGTCCATATTCCATGACTCTTTGACCCAACCAACCATACTCAAAATGAACACTAAGACAAGAGATAAAAATAAAAAAAATAGACAACCCCTACCCACCCTCCCCGCACAGTCAGCTCTCCCTCCCCACCCCGGCACCTAGGGATCTACTCAGCATCCTGGAGCATGTACATTGCACCCATCTTCCCACCTTGCAACCTCCCTGACCACCCCAGAGCTCCCAACAAGCCGGTTTAGGTATAACATTAATAACAAGTAAAGTTCTTAACAAGTAAAGTTCAATAGTCATTGTACAAATATCTATAATACTTACAACCAGATCATCATTTAACATTGACTTTCTCCTCGGTGGCTTTCTTCAGGGATCATCCTGGGCAGGAATTGAGGAATTTATATACCTTATTGCCTCCTTGGCCTCTGTAAAAAAAAACTTCACTGATTCCCCCCTCCCCCCCAACCCCCACCCCAGACAACATCACTTTCAGGGTTGCCAGATGGAGCAATGTAAAATTAATTCCCTTTTGCTTCAGAAGCTTCTTGACTGGATCGAATCTTTTGTGCCTTTTTAGTAGCGCTGTACTGATGTCCGAGTGAAAAAGGGCTTTATCCCCTTCAAACTCTGCCGTGTCTCCTCTCTCCGACATGCCAAGAGCCGCCATGTGATGAATCCGCTCCCTATCCCCATACCTCAGGAGTCTGATCAGAATAGAGCGAGGTCTCTGACCCAGTCACAGCTGTGGGAGGAGGGATTGGTGGGCCTTTTTTATTTGGAGGTGCCCCCACTCTTTTTTGCCCCAATACCCTAGAAATCCATTTCCTGAAGAATGCCACTGGTTCCCTCCCCTCAACTCCATCCTTCACCTCTACGATCTTTACATTATTTCTCTGGCTAAAATTTTCCTTATGTCCAATATTTCCCACATCCTATCTCTATCTTTTACCCAGGTGTCCCTGTCATTTTCAATTCTCCTTACCTTATCCTCCACCTCCTCGATCCTCTCCTCCACTTCAGACATCCTCCCAGACAAATCCTCGATAGTCTTCCTAATTTCTCCCATCCCCACTGACAATTCTTTTAATATTCTTTTTTTCTATATTCTGTGGCCTCTACCACTGACTCCATCAGGCCTCTTATGGAGGGCTCTGAGCCCTCCGTCTCCCTTCAGTCTGCCCTCTTCCTACTCCCTGCCTGAGACATTGGGCTGCCATGCTGGTTGACCTCCTTCTCACTGTCTGTGCCATTCCTCGATGCTTCTGATACGGGGTCTGACTTGCCCTTACTGCTGGCACATCGCTCCTGCTACCTGCAAAGCTCACCCTGCACTGTAGGCAGTGTCACTTTCGCAGCTCTATTCATGCCGCTCCCCATACTGCCAGCGTACCATTCCTGCCCCTCATAGGTCTCACTCTGTGCTGCAGGCAGCGTTGCTCCCAGAGCGCTGCCTGTGCTCTTCCCCCACCTCATCAATGTGGGATCAGGATCAACTGCACCTCCCTCTGGTCCTCCAACACCCACTGCTCCCGCCACTTGCAGGTCTTGCCTTGCGCTGCTGGCAGTGTCAGTCCTGCGGCACTACCTGTGTTTTTTTCTGGGTCCACCAACGAGTGGGTTCCATCACTACCACCATCGTGGCTGTCCCTCACCGGCCCTCCTGTGTTATTCATGCTCAAACAGGCCCCGCCATCTTTTCCACCATGAGGCCACTGCTCCTGAGTGTTGCGGACATTGGGGCTAACAATTCCTTGAGTAGGTTTTTTTCTTTCCTCCCTACATCTTTCTTACCTTTTACCCTTTCTGTTACTTTTTATTTTTGTTTTTGTTTCTTTCTTAGTTTTACTGGTTGTATTTATCTGCTTTTGCTTTCCATGGAGCTCTGATTCCTGCGTTTACTCTCCCTTTCACATCACTTCCACCAGGCTACTCTTCATCAAGTGCTGCTAAGCTTTCAACACCATCGTACCTTCAGTACTGGTCAGCAAGTTCCAAAACCTAAGCCTCTGCAACTGGATCCTTGACTTCCTCATTGGAAGACCACAGTCTCAGAAACAATATCTCTTCCTCAATCTTCCCCAGTCTTCCTCTTCCCCATGACAATCTACACAGGCGCACCTCAAGAATGCGTGATTAGCCCACTGTTCTTGCTCTAAATCCATGACTGTGTTGCTAGGTACAATTCAAATGCCATCTACAAATACAGGTAGACCTATCCTTATGACCATAATGGGGAGCAATGGATTGGTTGTAACTTGAGTTGGTCGTAAGTTGGATTCACTCCACCTCGCATGCCTGAGGTCATGCAACATTCAACAAATGAATCTTTAATGGGGAACGGGCTGCCACAGGGAACAGGGATCTCTGGTTTTCGCGGGGAATGGGGACCTCGGGCTGCCACTGGGTAAAGGGACCCTCAGGCTGCAATGGGGAACGAGCCTTAGGCTGCTGACAGGAAATGGGGACCAGGCTGCCCTGGGGAATGGGGACTTCAGGCTTCCATCGGGAATGGGGACTGCTGTATACAGTACTTTTAATACAAAATATGTACTTATACAGTACTTTTAATAAAGATATTTTTTAAATTTTGGTTGTATGTGTGGGTGGATGTAACTCACGTAGGTCAGAAGTCAAGGACTGCCTGTATGCTGATGACACCATGGAGGAACGAGAAAGCGGACAGGAAGCAAATAGATCAACTAGTGGAGTGGTGCCACAATAACAACCTCACACTCAACGTTAGCAAAACTAAGGAACTGATTGTGGATTTCAGGAGGGGAAAATCAGGAGAACATGAACCGGTCCTCATTAAGGGGGTCGGCAGTGGAAAGGGTTAAGAACTTCAAATTCCTGGTGTCAACATATCAAGCTATGTCCTGTGATGCAATTACAAAGAAGACTCACCAGCGGCAATATTTTGTGAGGAGATTGGTATGCCACTAAACATTCTTGCAAATTTCTACAGGTGTACCATGGAGAGCATTTTAACTGGTTGCACCACTGTCTGGTCTGGAGGTGCCAATGCATAGAACAGGAAAAGATGACAGAGTTGTGAACTTGGCCAGTGCCATCATGGGCATCAGTCTTCATTCCATTAAGAAGATCTTCAAAAGGCAGTGTCTTAGCAGCCTCTATCCTCTAGAAGCTCACCACCCAGGCCATGCCCTCTTCACACTGCTACATCAGGAAGGAGGTTCAGGACTCTGAAGATGAAGACCCAACGGTATGAAAACAGCTTCTTCCCTCTGCCATCAAATTTATGAATGGACAATGAACCACAGACACTACCTCATTTTCTCTTCTCTTGCACAAATTTATTTATTCTTTAAATGTAACAGTATTTGCACCTGTGAAGCAGCATGTTTCGTTACATGCTCATGACAATAAATTCTGATTTTGTTTCTGAACATGTGAGGCTTCATGTAGCCTATTCTTTCCATTGAATCTGCTTCTTGCTTCTCTTTCAGTCTGCATTTCAATGGTTTTAGGTTGTCGATATGAATTACAAAGCCAGTGTAATTCAACAGTTGTTTCTTTCCTAAATTGTGAAGTGCTGCTAATTCTTTTTGTAGTTTGCAAATGCCGAGCATCCTGGGTGATATACCCAGGAGAACCGAACAATTATCCCCAAAATCATAATGAGAAATCTTTGGCCTCAATGGCCCTTGACAATTGATTTGCTGAGAATGTGCTGAGGAAAATCAGCATCAGAGATAGGAGTTGTTGCCCGAAGGTGAACTGTGATTAATCTTTGAATGCAACGCAAATGGAGTCTGGGTGGGGAAGAGGAAGGAGCTAATCTGCGATCAGCAAGAGAATTAATTTTTTTAAATTTAGACATACAGCACGGTAACAGGGCATTTTGGCCAAAAAGTCCATGCTGCTCATTTTACACCCAATTAACCAGCACCCCCCCCCCCCAGTATGTTTTGAAGGGTGGGAGAAAACCAAAGCAGATACAGGGAAAACCCATGCAGACTCAGGGAAAAAGTACAAACTCCTTACAGACAGTGGAGGATTCGAACCATGGTCCCGATTGCTGATGCTGTAGAGGCATTGTGCTACTGCTTCACCAACCATGTTGCTCATAAGTAACTATCAGCTGTCAAATAAAACAAAGTGTGAGCTAATGAGAGGTGGCTCAGAGTTCATTAACGTTTGATCCTCCCTGACGGAGAGTTTGGAGAAGGCTTTTGGTGAGGGTGATCTCTACATTGTTTTCTGGTGAAGAGATTCGAGAGTGATAACTGACATCAGAGTCTGTGAGAATTGTGTAAAATTGAATTTTCATGTCAGATCTTACATAACCTGGAAATCTTCTGTATTGCTCAAGTTCAAGCTTATTATTAAATGTTTTAAGGATATCTGTTCATGTAGCTTGTTTTTTTAAAACCATCGTTACCTTAATGAAGTCGCAGGTATCGTGTGCAGGGTATCCAACTGACCGAATTGAGCAGGGATAACTCAATACCACCAGTCCACCACAGTTCTTGGCAGTCCATGCTTGACCCTGGAGTCAGCGAAGAATCGGTGAATATATTTATGGCTTGATGTAGTTTGTAAAAAAAAATTGTTTCATCTTATACAATTGCAGTGAACTTTATGTTTTTTTTTCTTTTTAACGTAATATTGCTAACTGCATATTCAAGCCACACTTAACCCAGACACTTGCTATTTGCATGCATTATTCTCAGGATCAGTCACTCTCAATGTGTGCCTTCAAGTCCACATGTCATTGAGTCAAGTTCCTTGTCAGATACATGAGCACATTATCCACACTGACATTCCTCTTTTTTTCACACCTTAAACCACATTAACCATGATACACACTTTTTCCTTTTCAAACATATACAGTGCCATTTTCTCCTCCCCTCCCTCCCCCCCCTCCCCTCCCTCTCCCCCCTCCCCTCCCTCCCTCCCCCCCCTCCCCTCCCCTCCCTCCCTCCCCCTCCCTCTCCCCCCTTCCTCTCCCCCCCTCCCCCTCCCCTCCCCATCCCCCTCCCCTCCCCATCCCCCTCCCCTCCCTCCCCCCCTCCCCTCCCTCCCCCCCTCCCCTCCCTCCCCCCCTCCCCTCCCCTCCCTCCCCCCCTCCCCTCCCTCCCCCCCCTCCCCTCCCCTCCCTCCCCTCCCTCCCCTCCCCTCCCTCCCCCCCCTCCCCCTCCCTCTCCCCCCCTCCCCCCTCCCATCCCCATCCCCCTCCCCTCCCCATCCCCCTCCCCTCCCCATCCCCCTCCCCTCCCTCCCCCCCTCCCCTCCCCTCCCTCCCCCCCTCCCCTCCCCTCCCTCTCCCCCCTCCCCTCCCTCTCCCCTCCCTCTCCCCCCTCCCCTCCCTCTCCCCTCCCTCTCCCCCCTCCCCTCCCGTCTATTTAAAGTACAAAATCTAGGATACATTAAACCAGTCAAACAATGTTGTCATTCAATAAAAATAAACAAGAAATTCCACTGAGTCAACATTCCTGAGGGGGTACTGCACTCTTTGTAGGTGTCCTGGCTAATGTTTATACTTCCACCAATATTAATTACTTTGTGTAGCAGCTGCATGTTATCTATTATCATGGTAGACTAATTTCGAATGCCCTTGAACCTATCAATTTCAGGTTTTAAAACTGCATTAATTGCAATTTGCAGAAAAGTATTTTAAGTTTCAGTGCCTCCTAACTTCTTAAAAACAGCAGAAATAATTTCTCACTACCCATCCTTTCAGTTCTTTTTGCACATCCATGACCTTTTAATGATCTAAGCATATGAACTCTAAGACTCTTTCAAGATGAACAGCTTATAGCAGCTTATTCATAAAAATTCTGTTATATCCTTTTTAGCCTAAAGTAGATGAGCCAACATTACCACTGTTTTTACCCTTCCCTTAATCTAGTACATGAGAAAAATTGCAATTCATGGCTCTCTTGGAAAACCAGTTATTTGGTGGCCAATAGATAATTCCCACCAGTGATTATTTTTCCTTACACTATTCCAAATCTCTACCTAGATATATTCAACTCTGTTTCTTAGATTTTATATTGCCTCTCACTATTGTCCTGACCTCATCCTTAATTAAGAGCACTACCCCACCTCCCTTATCTTCCTGCATTTACTTCCATATTACCTGATACCCTTAGATGTTTCATTCCCAATCATCTTCACCTTGCAGCCATGTTTCTGTAATGGTCGCTAAATCATGCCGCTTTGAACTAATTTGTGCCACGAGTTCATTGACCATGTTTTGAATATTATGGGCATTCAGCTAAAACCCCCTTACACTCTTTGTCCTTTTAATAATCTTTGTGCCTTTTGCATTTGACCTTTTTTCTAACTTTTGATCTCTTCATTGTTTGCCTCTGTCCTTCTGCATGGATTCCCATCCCACTACCATATTATTTTAACCCTTACGAACAGCAATCCCCAGAAGCCAGTGATCCTGGTCCTGCCCAGGTGCAGACCTTCCTGAACTGTTTCAATGCACCAGGAATCTTAAACCCTCCCTCCTGCTTAATACATTTATTCATCTTAACTATTTTGCTATTCCTGGTTTGACTAGCACGTGGCACAGGCAGTAATTCTGAGTTTACTAACTTTGAGGAACTGTTTTTTAATTAACTTAAATAAAGTCTGCAGACACTGCGTTGAATGCAATGCACAAAAGTACTGGAGAAACTCAACAGGTCACACAGCATCTATAAGAAGTAAAGGGTAATCAACGTTTTGGGCCTGAGCCCTTCAAGGTATGAGCAAAATATAGACAGGTGCTTGAATAAAAAGTGGAGGAAGGGAGCAGAAGACCAGAGGAGGGAATAAGGGGCAGGGAGTGCACAGGTTGATAAGCAAGTTTTTTTTCTTCTATGGATCTTCTATAGGTTCTCCAATGACCTCTTACTTGTTTGCCTGTGCTCCTTCCTCTGCCCCTTTCTCCCTCCTTTCCTCTTCTCCCTCCCCCACCCCACTTTTTATACAGGCACATGCCTGTCTTTTGCTCATATCTTGACAAAGGGCTCCAACTCTTTACTTCCTATTGATGCTATGTGACCTGCTGAGGTTCACCAACAATTTTGTATATTACTTTTAAATTTATCCCTAAATGCAGCTTGTTGGACCTCACCTCGCTTTTTACCTATAATGTTGTTAGGTACATGCACCTCAACAACTTGCTGTTGACCGTCCCCTTTTCTCTGAACTTGATCTGTGCACCCTGGAGGCAGCACACCATCTGGCAGACCAGTTTGTAGTCACAAAAGTGCCTATCTATTTCCCTTACCACGAATCTTAGCCAGTACTATGGAGAGGACTCTATATGCTTCCTCTCCCCAACTTCAGCCATACTAAAACATATTTTGGTGGGCTGCAAGACCAGCCTCATTCAAGGCTGATACACCTGGCGTCACAACCAGGTGCTACGGTATCTTTCATCAGTAATGGAAAATCGGTGGACGAGTGTCAACACTCTACTTCCCTTTTCATCCCACTGGCTATTAACAGCATTTGTCCGGGAAGGTGAGGGTTAGGCCGGAATTGCCACATCAAGATTAATCCGGGTGGTTATGTGGATCGGCAGCAGATTCTCTACGAAATTGCAAAACCAACCTCAGACCAGACCTTGTGCTGTGGTTGGCCTCACTCCATCTTGTTTACACCATCGAGCTTACAGTGCCCTGGGAGGATGAAGTGGAGGAGGTCTATGAGTACAGAAACTGAGGTACACTGAGGTTGCAGCTGATGTGCAGCAGCGTGGCTGGAAGGGTCTTTTTTTTGGTGTTATTGTGTTTATTTAGAATTTTGTGTACTACAGAAATAATCTTATTAAATATGTAATTAGCTTCTATTAAAACAAATATAGGGTTTGACTTTAAATTCTAATACACAGACAGTCCAGAGTGAGACAGATCCAGATACTAAGCATTCACAGATATCAGGCTACTCATTCCATTGAAGTAGGGTCTTTCTCTCTCACTCATCATCTCAAAATGTAGAGGTCTTCTGCAGAAGTTACATTCAGCTGAGGACTAGGACTTCAACTCCAATCCAACATCCTTCCAGGTAATCAACAGTTTTTCCACAAAATTATTCATCATCTGAGGGGTGTGATGAGGGTTTGGGGCAATACGCAAGAGGTCCTCACCACGAGCATCAGTGGGGTAGTTGATAGCTCAGACACAAATGTTATATTTACTTATCAGTTCATCACAGATCTGAGTGTTTTTAGCTGCATCTGCAACTCTGATTGGGATGATATGACTGGGACAAGGAACCACAGGTAAACCAGCATCCATAAATAACTGGCGCGCATGCTTTACATTGCATTGATGTCTGCGACGCAGTGCTCTTCCTTCTTTGCTTTTCAAGATTTGAACAGACTGCAGTGCACCAGAGAGCAGCATCGGTGGAAGTGAGGTCGTGAAAATGAAGCCAGCAGCATATGACTGGACGGTATCTACAAGTGGCTGGAAGGGTCTGACTGGTTGAAGTAGGCTGCAGAGGATTTGTAGCCACATCGCCATCAAGACTACTCCAGGAGTTGGGAGTGCAAGGAAATGTACACCGACAAGCAGTCAAAGATCTCTCCAAAGCTTATGAAAAGGGAAGTCAGTGGCTCTGGATGAGGAGAAAGGATTCCATCTGGGCCCCAAGTGAGTGAATGGCATCTAGGGGGTGATCCCAGGATGCTGGGATTCATTGTTGAACCCTCTGGGTGTCGTGGGTCTTATCAGCAAAACACTGAGGAAGGAGGGTTCCCATTTGATAATCCAGAAGATGGCACCACTCACTACCCTGCAGAGCAGATCTGGGCAATGTACGGCCCCCGGGCTATATCCGGCCCTTTGGCTGTCCCTGACCGGCCCGCGTAAGGTTAATCAGAAATTAGAAAATAAAACTTAAGTAAGCTTACCTCATGCGTGGATTAAAACTGCATTGCTTTTATTTTGCGCAAGTTACATATGTACGTAGGCTACGCATGTAGTAGCTTATGTATATAAATCCATGTGTGCGCACACCTTTACCTTTACTCAGTTTACGAGTTTATGAATGTTACCCACAAAAATGTCCGCTCATGCTAAAAATAAAGAAAATTGATGCAGAATGCAGAGTTTTTAACAAAACATGGACTACCTAGTATTTATTTACCGAAGTCAGAGGTAAAACCGTGTGTTTAGTTTGTGGAGAGCAGATCGCTGTGTTTAAGGACTACAATTTGAATTGCCATTACGAGACTAAACACGCGGAGAAACACAAAAACCTGACTGATGCCGACTGGTCACGGACATCTGAAGCTTTGCTAATTGAACTGCAAAAGCAACAAGGCTTTTTTACCAAGCTTCATACATCCAGGAATGCAGCAGCCAAGACCAGCTGTGTGATATCTTACAAAATCGCTAAAAACAGTAAGTCATTCTCTGAGGGGGAGTTCATCAAAGAGTGTTTGGTGGACTCTGCAGTGCTAATATGCCCCGAGAAAAAAGAAGCATTCGAGACCGTGCCCCTCTCCAGACGAACCATGACAAGACAGATTGAGGACATCACGGGAAATCTGAAGTTTCAGCTACAAAATAAAGTGGACAATATTGATTTTTTTTTCCTTGACTTTGGACGAGACCTGTGATGTGTGCAACACAGCCCAGTTACTCATCTTTGTCCATGGGATAACAAAGGACTTTAAGATTATGGAGGAGTTGGTGGCAATGCGGTCAATGAAAGAAACAACGACAGAGAGTGATTTGTTCACGGAGGTAAATGCTTGTCTGGACAAGCTGGGACTGAAATGAGACAGACTGGCAGGTGTTACAATGGATGGTTGTCCAAATCTAACAAGGAAAAATGTTGGACTTTTGAAACAGATGCAAGATAAAGTGACTGAAATCAATCCAGAACTGAAACTGGTATTCTTACATTGTATCATGCATCAGAATGTGTTTGTAAATCAATGCTAAAATTTAACCATGTTATTGACGTTGTAACTAAAATAGTTAACTTCATCAAGGCACAAGGATTAAATCACAGACAGTTTGTTGCACTCATGGAGGAGCATGAGATTGAATGTGGTAATATAGGCTCAGCCTGGGCAAAGTGCTGAAAAAAGTTTGGGACTTGAAAGCAGAGATTCAAGAATATTTTGAGAAGAAAGGCAAAGACATACCAGAGCTCTCAGATGGGAACTGGATGGCAGATGCTGTTCATGTGACTGCACTGATGAATGAACTAAATACCAAACTGCAACGTTGGGGCCTGTTTGTCATGAAATGTACAGCCTAGTGAAGGCTTTCATGAGAAAGTTGCAGTTTCTTTCAAGCCACCTGGAGAGCAACACTCTCACTCTCACTCACATGCAAACCCTGAAAGAAGTCATACCATCAGCTGATCACCTCCGCAGGTACTCATCCATGTTAGGAGCACTGCATAATGAGTTTTCAAGATGATTTGAAGACTTCAAAACAGTTGAGGGTGAAATGCACATGATTTCCTCTCCCTTTACTTGCAGGGTGGATAATGCACCCAGTCATGTTCAGCTGGAACTCATTGACCTGCAATATGATATGACACTGGCAAAGTAGTTTAAGTCAGTATCACTGCTGGATTTTTACTCTTCTCTCAAGGAGGAGAACTTTCCACACATGAGGAGGCATGCTCAGAAGATGTTAGTTTTCTTTAGATCTACCTACATATGTGAACAAACATTCTCAGTGATGAAGTTTAACAAATCCAGGTATAGATCCTCTCTGTCAGCTGTCATTCGCAGATCCACCTCAGACATTCAGCCTGATTTCGATGCACTTGTTCAAGCCCAACAGAGACTAGATTTCTCTCACTGAACAAGAAAAAAGAACTGAAAAACAGCATATGAGGTGGTTGGACTACAAGCAAAATGGTAATAACAATTTGTATAAAGCTGATTTAATGCTAGTCTTTCAAAAATGGTACATTTCTGAACATGCACATTTTGTTTACAACTGTTTTGGGTAATTTTGATTGAATAAATGATGTTTTTCCTAAGCTTACTTTCCATTGCTTAATCATCACATTTACTCTCACCAGTCGTATTATGTCAAAACGATGCAATTTACTGCTTTTATAAAGAGATAGAATTAATATTAAGCATAATTTAGTTCAGTCTATTGGTCCGGCCCTCCACAATATTTTCGGTTTCTCGTGGCCCCTTGGGAAAACTAATTGCCCACCCCTGCTGCAGAGTCTAGGTAGCAAGTCTCAGAAGTGCAATATGGGATATTAACATCTAGTTCTACATAACATACATGCCTCTACTTTTCCTTTTATTGCTTTTTATTTGATTATTTTATCTCCATTACTAACATGCCTATGTGGTTACTGGCAGACTTGGGTATATATTTTCTCAGGTGTTTCATTCAAATTGACCTTGATAAATATGTAGAATTATTGACACTTGGGGTAGTGGGTTTACCGACGCTCGTTGTTGTGGGTTTACCGACGCTCGTGGTTGTGGGTTTACTGACGCTTGAGTTGTAGGTTTACTGACGCTTGCGGTTGTAGGTTTACAGGCGCTCGGGGTTGTAGGTTTACAGACTCATGGGTTGTAGGTTTACAGACGCTTATGGTTGTGAGTTTACTAATGCTTGGGGTTGTGGGTTCATAGACACTTGGGGTTGCAGGTTTACAGTTACATGGGGTTGTGGGCTTATAGACACTTGAAGCTGGGGTTTACAGATACCTGGGGCTGGGGCTTACAGATGCTTGGGGCTGGGAGTTACAGACGGTAGGGACTGGGGTTTACCAACACAGGGCTGAGGTTTACAGATGCTACGGGCTGGGGTTTATAGATGCTCGAGGTTGGGGTTCACAGACGCTCGGGGTTTTGGATTTACAGACGCTCGGGGTTGTGGATTTACAGACGCTCGGGTTGTGGATTTACAGACACTTGGGGCTGGGGTTTCTTAATGCTCGGGGCTGGAGTTTATCAGATGCTCGGGGTTGGTTGTGGGCTTACTGATGGTTGGGGCTGAGGTTTATAGATGCTTGGGGGTGGGGTTTATAGACACTTGAGGTTGTAGGTTTACAGATGCTCAAGGTCATCGGCACATAAATGTAGGCTTACAGGCTCAAAATTCCCTTGGAAGTTTTGAAAATGAAGAAAACTTTGAAAGCTTATTTTGGACTCTTAACAAAAGCATAGACTATGACATAACCCAAGTTTTTGGTCTGTACCATATTTGACCTAGAGAAACAGCATTAACTATTCTTAAAGCTCTCTGGTTTGGCATTGAGAGGTGAAGCTTATGGGAGATAGGGACATATTTGTTCATAAAAAGGAAATAAGCCTATTTTTGATCTCTGTGACTTTGGTGAGTTGGTCTCATTAGACTGGACATCAGAGCATGCTTGCTTATTTTCACTGTATAAATAATTATAAGGAGGTTCTCATTGGACCCAACAAATTTTCCTTCTTGAATATCAAAGAAATATTTTCTTGAAACTGAGTGTTTGCATTGCTGATTCTTTAAAATATATTTAAATATGACTATTTAAAATATAAGCTTATAATATAATTGATTAATCTTGCCTCTATTTTAACACACTTGACATGAGGATGTTATGAGAGGGCTAAACTGGTGTTCCCTGTAGGGTTGTGCAAAGACTCACCTTGGGCTGAGGTTGCCATCTATTAAACCTACAACCCTGAGCATCTGCAACAATAAAGGATATTGTTTGCATGGCCACAACAAACCTCATGATGCAGCAGATGATCCCAGAAGCAGTACAGGATGAATGAGTTAAACTGTCTTCTGCAGTCATGAACCTCAAGTTCAGATACCTGCCTACATTTTGTTCATACCTTGATGAAGGGCTTAAGCCGGAAACATTGGTTATATATCTTTATCTTTGCTACATAAAGTACACTGTTTGGCCTACTGAGTTTTTCCAGCATTGTGTTTTATTCAATCATGGTGTCTGCAGACTTTTGTGTTTTACTCCTCTCACCTCATGTTAAATGATGTGAATAAGTCAAACTGGAAATGGTAGTACAGCATCTGCCACCTAAAAGCTGGTAATTAAACTTTAAGGGCATCACTCCAGGCTTTTCAAAGCTGAGTGCTTTCTTCTTTCAAAAGCTGTTTGATCATTCTTCAATCTCTGAGGCAAATATTTCCTACTTATTCAAGAAGCAGAATGCATTTCCTCCCTGTCAACTCTAAAAAAAATTGCTGTCCTTGGCAGCTTCAACTTTACCTGGGAATGGCCCAAGTTCACATACGTATTCCTGTCTCTAACAAAAGTAAAATCGGGAAAGGAGGCCAAGGCAGGATGAACATTCAAATTATTTTACAGTCCACAAACTTGCACCAATTTTTAAAAAGTGTTTTTGAAATTCCCACTGAGAAACCTGGCAATTGCATGTTTGTCCTGGTGATCAGGTTAGGTTGTCACATGATGTCATTCCACAGCAACTTGAATTTTCCTTTATTTTAATCTGCTATATAAATTTAGCAAATGCTGCCACCTGAAATTTTAGAAGTAAGCTGCAGCCAGTGCAGGAAATCACAAATGACCCAGTCCCTGCATTAAATAGGCCCCCAAAACGCAGACTTTGGCCCAACATGGGATGGGCTTGAAGAACTGGACCCTTCAGGGTGGGCAGCCCAAGGAGTCCTTATGTCTTCAGCTGAGCCATTCCACTGTGTGACTCAGGCCTTAAGTGTAAAGCTTGATGATGTCCCTATGGCTGTTGCTTTCAGGGAGTTATTGTTGACCTGAGTATTTCAAGTCCAGTACAGGTGGCCTCTAGTTTTATAGGAATTTGTTTCCTGAATTATTATCATATGGCACAAGCAGTTTTCAGATCTAGGACATCCTATACAGGGCTACTGCCAGCTCGAATTGATGCACTAGTGGGCATTGCAAGAGGAATCTCCTGCTCTCCTTGAAGATATGATAGAAGTGTTTCTTAGTGATTTGAAGTGAAGCAGATTCTTATTGAACAGATTAGAGAATAAGGTGGTAGGTTCAATGGCTTGCTGAACCAGGAGGGAAGTTATTGATATGTGGAGAGGTAATTCCAGGTATGGACTTTTCCTTTGTTGTATCTTAATTAGTCATCTCTGTCTTTTTTTGAATATTTTATTTAAGCTCTTTCCATACATGTAATTAATAAAGCCTTATACAGAACAATAAATGTTTAAATTTAAGAAAATATAATTCATTACATTACCCATCCCCTTCTCTCCCTCCCCCAACCCCTCACCCCCCCCCCCCCAAAATATAAAAAATAAGAAAGATATATCATGGATTATTCGGAGGATCACTTTCCAACTCACTGGACTCTAACAAAGTTTATATGAGCAATTTAAGGAAGAAGGTCGACACAGGTCTTAAGAGGCCGGGAAAGCATTTATAGCTAAAATTTGCATATACAGGCTCCAACTTTGCAAAAATATAGTATATTTATTTCTCAAATTATATGTAATTTTCTCTAAAGGGATACAGCTTTGAATTTCTGGATTCCATCTCCCAATCCTAAAAGTGGATCCGATTTCCAAGTCACTGCAATACTTTTCCTTGCTACCGCTAATGCTATTTTAACAAATTTCATTTGTTAAGTCGATAATTTTAATTGGGTCTTGTTCCTTTTATATTTCCCAATAGGAATAAATCTGGGTTTAGTGGAAATATGATGCTTGTAACTTTTTCTAAAAAAAATTCCCCTAAATCCACCCAAAAAGGCTTTACCTTGGAGCATAACCAAGTTGAATGCAAGGAAGTTCCCGCCTTTTCACCACACCTAAAACATTGATTTGATAAATCTGATTTCATTCTATTTAATTTTTGTGGCATCAAATATATCTGATGTAAAAAATTTATGCTGATCTATATCTTACATTAATAGTATTTGACATACTATCTTGACAGAGATCTGACCATCTCTACTCATCAATTGTGATATTCAAATCTAACTTCCATTTTCCTGTCTAGATTTGTGCTCTCCTTGTTTAATACTTCCCGTTTGCAATAAAAGATACATTGCAGAAGTAAATTTCTTCTTATTTCCTCTCCTAATAGGAGTTTCCACCTCACTGCAAATAAGTAGCCACGTCTCTGGACCTAACCTTTCCCTTAAATATCCTCTCAATTGAAAATATATAAAAAAGAATTACTAGATATTCCATATTTATTCCCCAATTGTTCAAATGACATCAGTTGATCTTGTTTATAACAACCTTCAATATTTTAAATACCTTTACTAAACCAAATGTCTGTGTCTTTTGGACATGATCTGTTCATTTAAAGAATCAATGAGACTGCTAATAATTTTTCATACTTGTGTGTTTGCGTGTGTGTCTATGTATGTATATGTGCATGCACATGTATAAAAGAAAATTAATGAATGAAAGTGCATAAAATACTTTGGATAGGTATTTAAAGTATTACAATATTTTTTGAAAATGCATGAGTTCCATCACTTGCTTACAAATTAGTAAGTTTCCTTTAAGGTGATTGATGCTCTATAATTTTTGGAAAATGCTGTTGTTGAAAGTTTCTGTTGAGTTGAAGAACCACGTCACTGATATTTTAAAACAGTAGAACGCCTATAATCTGGCACACTTGGTACTTTGGTGGTGCTGGACCAGTAGATTTTCTGGATTATTGGATGATGCTCCCATTAATGCCCTAACACATTTTTAGATGTTACCCAGTATTATAATAAATTTATACATGAACTCAGGAAATAAAGCATGAGGAACAGAACCCGAGGCAGAAGGGAAAGGCAGGAATTGGAGACCCTGCGGAAATGGGTTTAAAGGGAGCATGGGAATTGGAGCCCTGGTAAGTGGAAGAAGGTACGAAACTTGGGCTTCAATGAGCTGAAGGAGAATATGCAAATGAGGAGTTGTGGTAAATAGTACCCTCAAGGCTGATACTCAGGTAGATGGTGTGGTGAAGAAGGCATTTGGAATGTTGGCCTTCATTAAATCGGAGTATTGAATTCAAGAGTAGGGAGGTTATGGTGAAATTGTACAAGGCATTGGTGAGGCCAAATTTGGAGTACTCTGTACAGTTTTGGTCACCAAATTATAAGAAAGATAAACAAAATAGAGAGAGTACAGAGAAGGTTCACGAGAATGTTGACAGGATTTCAAGGTTTGAGTTACAGGGAAAGGTTGTGCAGACTGGGGCTTTTTTCTCTGGAGTGTAGAAGATTGAGGGGGGACTTGATAGAGGTGTTTAAGATTTTAAAAGGGACAGAGAGTAAATGTGGATAGGCTTTTTCAATTAAGAGTGGGGGAGATTCAACTAGAGGGCATGGTTTAAGATTGAAGGGGGAAAATTATAAGGGGAACATGAGGGGAAATTTCTTTACGCAAAGGGTGGTAGGGATGTGGAATGAGCTTCCGACAGACGTAGTCGAGGCGGGATCATTGGTTACATTTAAGGATAAACTGGATAGTTACATGGATAGGAGAGGACTGGAGGGGTATGGACCGGGTGCTGGTCAGTGGGACTAGGAGGGTGGGGATTTGTTACAGCATGGACTAGTAGGGCCGAACTGGCCTGTTCTGTGCTGTAAGTGGTTATATGGTTATAGGACCCTGGCAAGTCAGAAGGGAATCAGAATCAAAATTTATTGTCATGAACAAGTCACAAAATACGGTGTTTTGTGGCAGCATCATGGTGCAAACATTCACATAAACCACTTTTACCACAATAAATTAAAATAAAACAAATAATGTATGAAAAGTAAGATAGTGTCTTTGGTTCACTGATTATTCATGAATCTAATGGCAGCGAGGAAGAACCTATCCTTGTGCCGCTGAGTGCTCATCTTTAGCCTCCTGTACCTTTTCCCCGATGATAGCAGAGTGAAGAGGGCATAGCCTGCGTGGTGGGGGTCTGAGGATAGAGGCAGCTTTATTAAGACACCCCCTCTTGTAGATGTACTGGAAGGAGTGAAGTCTGGTGCCTGATAGGACATTAACAACCTTCTGGAGTTTTTTTCTTGTCTTGAGAGTTGGTGCCTCCATACCAGACAGAATACTCTCCACGGTTCACTTGTAAAAGTTTTTGAGAGTCTTCAGTGACAGACAGAATCTCCTCAAATTCCTCACAAAGTATAGCCGCTGGTGAGCCGCCTTCTTGATTGCATCACATGGAGGCTCCGTGACAGATCCTCGGAGATGTTAACACCCAGGAATTTGAAGTTCTTTACCCTCTCCACTACTGAGCCCTCAATGAGGACTGGGTTGTGTTCCCCTGACTCCCTCATGAAGTTCACAATCATCTCTTTGGCTTTGCTTACATTGAACGCAAGGTTGTTGGTGTGACACCATTCAACGAGTTGATCTACCTCTTTCCTGTACATGTCCTCATTGTCGTTACAAACATTACCTGGCGAGTCGGATGAATAACCATTGAGATTTTTGAATTGTCAAATCACCATAGTGTCAGTGTCCTCTTACCCTTTTTCCTACTCTTAAAAGAAATGACCTTTCATTCGAACGATTGCTTATAATAGTGATTGAGAATCAATCTAAAGAAACTGGCATTTGACATGGAGGCAGTTAAATCACCTTGCACAGTAAAAATGGTGAAACTGGAATTCACAATAGTATTTCCAACATCATCCTCTCCTCAGGGCAGGAGCTATAATTTCCCAAACACTTTTCCTTAATGCGATCAAAGCTCATTGCTAGTATGTGTGAACAATTTTAACAGGAGTTGGTCATTTTATTGCATTGTTTATGATGGAATGAATACTTTTAATACCTCTTCAATTTAGTATGGTCTTCATTGTTACCTTAGATGTTTGGAGAAGATTTATGTCCAATTCAAGCAAGAGCAGCTTTCTTCGACTGGTTTAAAAATTGTACCAATGTTATACAGCATTGTACTCCCTTCAATTAATAGTGAAATTGGATTGAGAATAATTTGAACATTCAATTTGTTTTTGCTGTAAAATTTGACTTTCTTAGTAAACATTGGCAGATATATTATCGGTCACACTATAAACATCTTTTTGTACTTACTCTTGTACTGATGTTTTCTTTCTTTTAAATAGGATCTGCCAACAAATCCAAAAGATGCAGAGGAGCTCAAAGGTCCTTGAACATTCTCTTCTGCATGGTTTTCTATTTCTTATTCACTCCTTAAACAGTTGGTCAGTGGTAGAGAAAGTATTGGAGAAAATTAAAAAAAACAGGGTTTATGCACTTTTGAAAAGACAGGACATGATTAAAGCATGGTTTTATGAGGGAAAATCCTATCTCATTATTCTGAGTAAGTTTTTATGAGGAAGTAACAAAGGAAATTGCTGAAGGGAGTGGTCAAATGGTTCAAAAATTGCACCAATGCCATGTAGATGTTGTATATTGGGCTTTAGTAAGGCATTAGACAAGGTATGCTGGTCCAGATGGTTAGAGTACATGGGATCCAAGGTGAGCTGGCTAATTGGATCCAAAATTGGATGCAGAGGGTAATGGCAAAAGGATATTTTTTTCTGATGACAAGTCTATGAATAGTGGTGTACCATGGGATCAGTGCTGGTACTTTTGATGTTTGTGATGTGTATTAGCTACATGATTGTGAATCTGGGAAGTATGAGTGATAAGTTGCGGTACACTCAAAAGTTGTTGGTGTGGTGGATAGTGTGGGTGGTTGTCTAGGCTGTATACAGAAAGTTGGAAAGTTGTGTAGAGCATTAGAAAAAGGAATTTAATCCAGACAAATGCATATTTTGGAAAATCAATTAGAGATAAAGCATGCATAGTAAATGCCATTAAGGAATGCTTCTGAAAGTAGGAACTAAGGTGGCAGGGTGGTGAAGAATGCATATGACATGCTTGGTTGTACAGGTCAGGGAATAAAATATAAGCTGAAACACTGAATCGTAACTTTACAAAACATTGCTTAGACCAGTGGTTCTCAACCTTTTTCTTTCTACTCACATACCACTTGAAGTAATCCCTATGCCATTGGTGCTCTGTGATTATTAAGGGATTACTTCAGGTAATATATGAGTGGGAAGGGAAGGTTGAGAATCGCTGCTCTGGACCCAATTGTTACTGAAATATTTTGCTTGAGAAAAATTGTCATTAGCCCATTTCCTTTGGAGTTATGAAATCTTACATATAACGAGTCAATTAGGTACGGTTAAAACAGTGGCTTTCAAATTTGTACTGAAGCAAGTGCAGAGAAAGATGCCAGAATATTGTTTGGATTGGAAGACTTCAGTTAGGGGAGGAGATTGAATAGGCTAGATTTGTTTTCCCTTGAGCAAAGGCAACTGAGGGGGTGACTGACAGAAATGTATAAGATTAGGAGAGGCATGGATAGAGCAGTACATCAAAAAGAACATTTCCATGTTAGGGTTATCAAAATCAATAGAACACAGAGTTAAGTTGAAAGAATGGAGGTTTTTAAACTGAAAATTTTTGCACAGAGAGTGTTGAAATGCACAGCCAAAAAAGGTGGTGGAATTGAATATAATTACTATATTTAGGTGGCATTTAGACACTTACTTATGTAAAGTATAGAAGGATTACAGTCCTAATGCAGGCAAATGAAATCAATGTAGATGGGTGAAGAGAATGTGGTGGGCCTAAGAGCCATTTTTTGTTGTTCGACTCTACACTTCTATTTGAATAGTTTCCCTGTCTTTTCCAACAAACTTGGTTTATGGTCTATGCCAGTTTGAACTTAAAGAGTTATTGCTTATCTCCGGTATCCTCCTCACCACTCCTATATCTCAAGGCAGACAATTCACCAGAATAACCAAGGAGGATGGGTTTGAAAGTGCTCCAGACAAACAGTAGTTGACAGGAGCTCCTCGTCAATAATCACTTCATTATGAGGTGTGTATCAAGCAAAGTGGTCTTAGAAACGGACCTCAAAAAAGTTGAAGAAATGGCCACTAACTTGGTTTTAATAAGAACTGGCATAAGCAACAGAAAGGAAGAATATTTATCACGATTACATGAATTGCACGTGGAAATCACTGGAGGCATTATAAGTCTGTGTTTTGGAAATGTATTACATTTGGCTGGAGAAGTCAATAGAGCAGGGTGAGTTTTATAGGTGGAATGGGCAGGAATTTCAGCTGGAGAAGGTAGTCTGTGGAAAATCCATCTTTGGAAAAATGTTGCTCATCTCTTGATATTCCTTATCTCAGATTTCATATTTCAGACATCACATACAACTGAGATTCTTTTTTTTCTGCAGGCAAGGTAGAATTACCACTTACTGGTAATGCAAAAAAAAAGGTTTACATGTATACATGTAAATAGATAATGAAATGTAAACAAATGTGCAATACAGAGAGAAAAAATAAATCAATGAAGTGCACAAGTAAGAGTCCTTAAATGAGTCTTTGATTGAGTTTGTTGTTGAGTCTGATGGTGGAGGGGAAGCAGCTGTTTCTGAACCTGGTGCTGTGAGTCTTGTGGCACCTCTACCTCTTTCCTGATGGCACTAGTGAGAAAAGAGTGTCTGCTAGGTAGAGTGTATCCTTAAAGTTTGCAGTTGCTCTCCGATTGCAGGGTTCCCTGTAGATGTCTCAGTGGTGGGGAGGGTTTTGCCTGTGATGTCCTGGGTAGTGTCTACTACCTTTTGAAGGGCTTACACTCAGTGATACTGGTGTCCCCTTACCAGACCGTGATGCACTGGTCAGCACACTTTCCACCAC
This sequence comes from Narcine bancroftii, assembly GCF_036971445.1. Lineage (NCBI taxonomy): Eukaryota > Metazoa > Chordata > Chondrichthyes > Torpediniformes > Narcinidae > Narcine > Narcine bancroftii. The sequence continues at coordinate 60,234,575 of NC_091474.1, forward strand.
ACATCTGGAGAAATTTGCCAGGGTTTCTGGTGTCATTCCAAACCTCTGCAAACCCCTGAGGAAGTAGAGGCACTAACATGCTTTCTTCATGATGCCATTAGTTTGTTGGATCCAGGAAAGATCCTCCGAGATAGTGACTCCCAAGATCTTAAATTTGCTCATCCTCGCTACCTCTGATCCCCCAATGATCAGTGGATTGTACACCTCTGGCTTTCCCTTCCTGAAATCAGCAATCATCTCCTCAGATTTGGTGACATTGAGTGCAAGGTTGTTGTTGGTGCACCATTCAGCCAAATTTTCAATCTCCCTCATGTATGCTGACTCATCACCCTTGTTTATTGTTGTAGATGGTGTTATTGTTGTACGAGCCACACATTCAGAGGTATAAAGTGAGTAGAGCAGGGGGCTAAGAATGCAGCCCTGTGGTGCTCCAGAATTGATGAAGATTTTGGAGGAGATGTTCTTACCAATCCTCACTGATAGGTGTTGGTACCCAGGTCCTGATGTTTACTGATCAGTTTTGAGGAGATAGTAGTGTTAAATTCCTCATAGCAGAATGGGAGCACTTTCATTACATGGACTGCAGGGGATTCAGTGGAAAGCACTGAACCTCCTTCCACAAGGTTATTTAACGATAGGCAATAAATGACAGTCTTTCCAGTAATTCGAATGTTAAAAGTACTCCAGTTGATCACAGAAGTGATGATTGTGTTTTACACTCCTTTTAAAACTTAGATAAATTTCAGGAACATGTTCTATTTTATGTTTTCAACATGGCCAACTGAAGATGAATTTTTGACCACACAAAAATCATGAGGCCTTAGCAAAAATCATGTTAAAAAGGTGATACTTGTGGTGTGATTAGAGGAAGTCATTAAGCCAATAACATTGATCCCATCATGCCATGCATTGTGACCAGATATTCGTGTTACAAATGTCACTTTAACCATTGTAACGTCTATTTCCATTTTTACACTCTAGAGAAAGACTTTAGAAGACTCACTGCAACTCAGGAACATAATGGTACCACAAATGAACTCTCATACAAAACTCTGTTATCTTTAGGGAAGGAGAAAGAAGGTAAATACTCCAAATTTTATCTCTTCCTGTTTTTGTACATGATTAATATAATAGAAATTTGAGAGGCGTAGCAGAACAGGCTTTGTGCACTATTGCATCTTTTCGTATTGTGCTTGTTTTCACTGTAAGGCTAGTAAATGTCATTGTCACCTCCAATTCCTTCACCCTTCTATCTTCTTATGCTTGACAAGAACTGTATACCTTTTTTTTGTGCCAGATTTATCTCTAATGTTAAATATATGTATTAAAATTATTTTCTGGATCAAAATAGATTTTGAATATGGGATTCAATACACAATTTGAAATGAAATTAATACAGTATATGTATTTTGTTAATTCACATCTGTTCATATGACCTAGATTTTAAATCATTGCAAGCTGTTGTGATAAAATATGAATTGTGTTCATTGCAGATCATGTGCTAAATAATGCAGCCCCCCTGATGCCCTATGATTCCCCAGTGTGTTTCCACCATTCCATTTCTCAAGATGTAGAACCCAGTGGACAAGAACAGTGTGAATCAGACAGCTTTGAAGAGTCACCTTTGCTCCTTGCCCCATCTGTTCTGCTAGGTCAGTCAGCTATTCATCCATGTAGAAATGTGGGAGAGATAGGTGATTTTGAAAACCATGGACCACCTGTCTCATCTCGGATAAATGTTGTGCCATTCTGCATGGTTCCAAATGATTCCAAACCAGCTTTAACTGAGATGGATGGTACATTCAGTTCTCTAAAGCAGCAGATATCTGCAGGACAGTTTATAACAAAATTAAATCAGGGCAATCAGTGTCCTGAAGCATTGGAGAATGAATGCAGTTTGTTAGTGATCAATGCAGGTAGCTCTGAACTGGAGCCAACATGCAATGTGAGTATTATTACTGGTGAAAATACATCCTGTGGGAAATATGCTAAACATAGTAATGAAACTCCTGAGAATGTTGTTGATCAGGTTGACTGTGGGTATCTGCAACCTGCAGACGAAGTGGGTACCAGTCTCACTGTAATCAGAATAAGAGATCCAAACACAGAAAAAGATGATCAGAAGGAATGTGAATGTAAAGAACTTCCAACTAACAGCTGTTCTTTGGTGAAACCTACAGAGAACAAAGACATTGAAGTTTACCTTGACAAGGATTCCACTACATGTTTTATTGACAGCATGGAGACAAGGACTAATCAAAATATTTCAACTCAAGATACTGCTGGGACACCAAATTTGTCACACGTGCAAGCCTCTGATATATTAGACATTCCAGTTATTGCATTGGAACTGCCTGAAGCTGGGAGAAGAAGTGTTGACACTATTAATAACACTAACTTAAAACCTCCATCCTTTACATATGTTAATGTAAGTAAAGAGATTCAGATGTCAGTAATTGATAAGTCCCTATCAAAATCAGATCTTGTCGTCAGACCAAAGTCTTCCAGTTTTGTTAAGCAGGCTCTCTCAATTCACCAGTATGATAAGCAGAAGTCAAGGAAACAGATGAATGTTGGTGGAGACTCCAGTCCTTATACTGCTAATGAAGTTTGGCCAACTACAACACTGGCCAGGGGCAACAAAAGTGAAGAGGAGGACATAAATGACCACACTACTCTAAGTCGATCTTCAAGTCTGCAGTCTCAGTACAATATTTCAATGGACACCTCTTCCAGTACCAATTCAGAGTCCTGCTCTTCCTCAGATTGCACTTATTCCAACTACCAAAACCCAAATAGGCAAGGTGAACCAAAAGCAGTGTCAGAGTCAATCTTGAAAGTCATGCATTGCCTCATAGAAAACCAGAGGCAGCAGGAGCAGCAAGCTCTGACAGATGGTTTCCTGCGAACACATATCAGGGTCTTTAGTGCAGATGGGGGAGCAGATGTGGTATTGAGCAAGATGTCGAGAGGTGGCACCCACAATCATGGTAGAACATTAACCACTTCAAAGTCGGACCTTGAGGCCAAAGGTGGTCAGATTCCGAGTGAATCAAACTTTATTGAGTTCATATCTTTATTAGAGTCAATTAATAGCTCAAGAATGAATACAACAAGCTGGACGAGTAACTGTCGAGAAGAGGGAGCTATGGGTGGAGGTATGTTGTCCTTATTGTACATTTATGTAAATAAAACTAATAATTTACAGTAAAAGTCCAAAAATCTGGATGCCAGAAATCTGGACCACCCGAGAAAGTGGACTCTCAAACTTTTTCAATTCAATGGGCTTTTGTGTATGTAATACATAAATGTCACAAGCAACCATACAGGCAATCTTATTACAAAGAAATTCATTTGTATACTGTATTTTTCTTTTACAATGTTCATTTTTGAACATAATTTCAAGCATTACACATTTTTTGTAGTGAACATTTTTTACGTTTATATTTTTGTCAAGTGTTGACTTTATTTTTCTTTAAAACTGCTCATTTTGATAAATGAAGCATGTTGCATTTGCCAATGAATAAACAATCAAAATGTACCTGTTCATCTCTTCTTCCATCCTTAAATTTGAATTTTAAAAGTACTGCCTGAGAATCCAGAAAATCAAAAAATCCAGACAGACCCAATCCCTGAGCAGGCCGAATTTTAGGACTTTTACTGTAGAATGTATTTCCTTTTGTGCTATTTCCACATGGGGTAGTGAAGAGCCATCTGTAGCTTATTAAAAGTTTACAAAACCTTATTTCCTATTTTTTGTAACACTTTTTGTGTAAATGCTTTCATAAAAAATTCCTCTTAATTGTATTTGTAATGGAAGTTGCCTAACTTCCTGTAACCTGACCACTGGGTGGACTGCAATCTCTTACCACCTCAAATCCAAATACCAGTAAATGATACAATTTGGCTCACAAAAGTAAATTTTCAGTATCTGAAATAAAGATTTTAATATTTTTTAAAAATTAAGATTTTATTTAGAGATTAAATTTGATTACCACATTATTTTTGTATGTTTTTGATGTTTTTGTCTTCTAAAAAGCAGGGTTGAGGGTTTAATTAATATTGTTATTGTTCCCTTAATTCTGATGGCGTAGTCTGAGTAAGTGCTGTTACCCAGGATGCATCTGTTCAGGTGAACTAATCACCAAATGCATTTCTCTGCAACTTAGAATGGTTTCTGTTTATTATATTTCAAAAATATTTCAACAGCCAATGAAAAAAAGCAGCTGTACTCAGTTAAATATTGACTTATAAATAAAAATTATTTCAAGTAGTGAAGAATGAAAAAATAAGATCATTTGTATTATTTGTGGACCTGCTCTCGTCGTGTTCTGCAAGGCCTGAAAGTGCATTTGCCAAGTGATAGCAAGAGACTATTTTTCCTTATTACTGAAAGTTAGCTATAAGTTAAAGCAAACTGCTCTTAATTTCTTCCTAATCATTAACTAGTATTGTTTTAACTGGAAATTGGAAAAATGACGGAAAGTAAAGTAGACTTTGTGACATTTTGATTGTGCCAGTTTTCCATCACACAAATTACCTTCATTTCTTGCAGTTTTTTAAAACTTTCATCTGGTTGGCTGTACTCCTTCAACTTTCTCTCTTATTCTTGCACATTTTTTTCATTTCCAGTTTTCCTTACACAGCTTTGAAGCAAACAGGTACAAATGCCTGAGAGGGTGGCTGCTGGGAACTGTAGTCCTTTATTTTCCTCAATTTCTAAGCAGTGAATTAATAGGAGAGTGTGTGATAAGCAATGATGGTTTGTCTAAGCACTAGTTTAAGGAAACCAGAAATATGGTCAAATTTGATTCATCCTCCCTCTTTCTGTGCATACTATATAATAAACATTTAGAAATTGATAATGAGCTGGATTTTAAAAATACATGTTCAGTGTTCTCTGCTGAGTCCATTGCTGTTCTGCACAACACACAATATGACTGGATGTTCTAATTTTAAGATGAAACATTAAATTGAGGCTGTCTACTATTTAAGCTTCTTTTATTGCAAAGAAGTCACGTGATGGAGTAGTGGCCGGTAGGATAAAACCAGCCTTCTATAGAAAAAAACTCAAGAAAAGACAAAGCTTAACAAATATAAAGTATAAGAAATAGAAGATAAAGTTGCAGAGAAGAGAAAGAAGGTGGCACCCAAGAAGGAAAAAGTAAAAACAACGGGGAAAAAAGAAGAAAAGTCACTGGAAAAGAAAGAAGAAGGCCTTACCTGCACGAAGACCACCGGATCTCTGAGGTTGGTGCTGGCCCTGTGGAGTCGCGATCCCCCCGACCAGAGGACTGCAAAAATGGCCAAACAAAATGAGGAGTCGCGCGTGCAGTGTGCAATCAAAGGTAAAAGGAAACACTGACGGGAGCGGGGCTCAGCAAGGAGTGGGCAATCACGGTGCGACCAGCTGAGGGATGCCTGAGACCAGGGCTCAGGAAGATGAGGAAGATGACAGGAGAGGGAGTGAGGAACCAGGTGAAGAAGAACGTCCAGGTGAACGGTAAGAGGAGCAACAGCAGGAGGCCTGACAGATGAGCAGCCCAGGAGGCGAGGATCAACAAGAGGCCCAGCAAGAAGAGGCCTGACAAAGTGATAAAAGCAACTCATCAGGAGAATCAGAAGAGACACAGATACAAAGAAGAGAAGAAGAAGACACAAACACAGGTACAGACACAGTAGAAGAGGACCAAGATCTTCACAGAGAAATAGAAGATAAAACAGAATATAGATAAAGCTTTTTTTGAAGAACAAATGAGAGCATTAAGAGAATGGTTGTCATTAGAATTTAGTGCAATTAAAAGAAAAATGAAAAGGACAGAAGATAAAATGCAAAGTTTAGAACAGGTCATGACAGAAATAGGGAAAAGAGTAGAAAATGTGGAAGAACGAGAAACGGCTGTAGAAATAGAAGTAAATAACTTAAGAGGAAAATTGAAAGAAAGTGACAAAAAAAATTAAAGAGACACAAGAGTTGTTATCTCAGAAAATTGATATGTTGGAAAATTATAGTAGGCGAAACAACATAAAAATAGTGGGCCTGAAGGAGGGTGAAGAAGGCACAGACATGAAGGAATTTATAAAAGGATGGATCCCAAAGGTCCTGGTAACTACAGAAATGCAGGAAGAAATGGAAATAGAAAGGGCAAACAGAGCATTAGCTCCAAAACCACAGGCACATCAAAAACCAAGATCCAACTTAGTAAAATTTTTGAGCTATACGACAAGGGAAAATATACTGGAGTGGAGAAGGAATAAAGTTAGGGATGATGATAAACCATTGGAATGCAAGGGTCAAAAATATTTTTTTACCCAGACGTAAGTTTTGAACTCTTAAAGATGAGGAAGGAGTTTAATACAGCGAAAATCGATTCTATGGAATAAAGATTATAAATTCATGTCAAGACATCCCGCCGTGCTTAAAATATTTATCCCTGGGGAGCAAAACAGACTGTTCTCGAATCCAGAGGAAGCACAAGAATTCGCAGAACATTTGCAGGATAGAAGGAGAGATGAAGAGATGTAATAAGAATGAAGAAAGGAGATAAAGTATATATAAAGATTTAAAAACAATGTATATGTAAAGAACTAAAGAGGAAAAAGGGAGGGGAAGGAAGGAAATAAGGGGAGAATAAAAGGGAGAGCTTTGTTATATGTGTTTAAAAAAAAGTGTTTTCTGAGGGGGGTTGAGGGGGGAGAGAATAGCTATCAATGCGAAATCAGTTGACGCTGGTGAGCAAGATCTCAACCCAAATGGAAAGGGAAGTTGTGGTTGTCCATTTTTTAAGTGAAAAATTCTTAATTTAAAAATTTTAACCACCTTTTTGATACTCTTCACAGAGTGTTCGATCAAAACACATCTAAGACCTTTGCATGGGTTCGCACCCCCCCACCCCCCCAGGTCCTGAGCATTTGTTTATACCAGACAGTGATGCAACTAGTCACAGTGCTCTCAATGGTACACCTGTAGAGATTTTCAAAAACCTTTGACGTACCAAATTTCCTCACAAAGTATAGCTGCTGGTGAGCCTTCTTCATGATTCCATGACATGGAGGCTCAAGGACAGATCCTCAGATGTTGACACCCAGAAATTTGAAGTTCTTGGCCCTCTCCACTGCTGATCCCTTGATGAGGACTAGTTTGTGTTCTCCCGATTTCCTCCTGAATCCATAATCAGCTCTTCATTTTTGCTAATGTCGAGTTCAAGGTAGTTGTAACTAGCTGATCTATTTCCTTCCTGTAACTTCCTCATTGCTGTCTATAATTCTGCTGACAGCAGTTCCAGTAACTATTTTGAGTGATTTGTTAAATTTTTGGCATGTTTACAGGTGTGAGCTCAACACAACAAAAGTCCTCAGCAATACCATAGAGAAACGAAGAAGGTTGAACTCCTCAATGGCTGCAGATATGAATGAAGATGGTAGCAGAAGAAAAATCGTCATCATCTCAAATGCAATGGCTATTTAGTGCAGATTTCTCCTCCACTAGCTCCATGTCTAAAAAAAAATCACATGCCCATTATTTCCAAAACCAATTACAAGCTCAATCCTAATGGATGAGTGATGAAGAATAGTTATAATGAGTCCCTAGACATGGTGACTTTGACTCAAGAATGAGACAGAAAAGTGCTAAGAATCTTGACTTCTCAATATGCAGAGGGAAGGATAGAAGAGGGCCACAAATAGATTGTCCCATATAAACAGAGATTTCTGGATAGCTGTATCCAGAAGGATTGTTCAAAATGTGGTTGGTATTTTTTCATTAACCAGATGTGGTTTATCACTGACAATGCCAGGATTTAAGATTCAGGATTATTTTATTTTACAGCCAGAGGAAGAGAAGCAAAAGAGAATCCCCAGGATTACTGAATATCCATGGCTTTGTCTCCAGCAGCTTCCACAGCCACACAACCTTCAGTCTGAACGATCAACTTCACTAGCTCCAGATCCACACCTCTGACATGATCAGAAAGCCTTCAGCTTCCTCTTGCAGCTTGGTGTTAGTTCTCTGACCGCAGTCACAAGATATCAGAGCAGAAATAGGCCCATTGGCCCATCAAGTCTGCTCTGCCATTCTAATCATGAGCAGATCCATTTACCCATTCAGCCTCATTCCCCAGCTTTCTCCCCATAACCCTTGATGCACTGATTAATCAAATGCCTGACAATCTTTGCCTTAAACACACCCAACGACCTCGCTTCCACAGCTGCCTGGGGCAGTAGGTTCCACAGATTCACAACTTTCTGACTAAATAAATTTGTTTAAATCTGTTTTAAATTGATGCCCTTTTATCCTGAAATTATGCCCTCTTTTCCTAGAATCCCCTACCATGGGAAATATCCTTCCAACATCTACTCTGTCCAAGCCTTTCAGCATTTGAAATGTTTGAGGTCTCCCCTCATCCTTTTGTACTCCAAATACAGTCCAAGAACTGACAATCGTTCCTCATATACTAACCCTTTCATTCCTGATATCATTCTAGTAAATCTCCTTTCATTCTTCATCACCTTCTTAGTTGTCTTCTCCAAGTTTTTAAAAGCTTCCCAGGCACAATTTTCCCACTAATTTTTGCTTCCTTGTTTGCCCTCTATTTCTTTTACTTTGTCTTTAACTTCCCTCATCAGCCACAATTGTCTCATTTTTCCATTCACAATTTTCTTTTTTCGTGGTTATGTGACTGTCCTGCATTTCCCTCATTTCTTGCAGAAACCCCAGCCATTGCTGATCTGCAGTTTTTCCCATTAGTGTTTTTCCAGTTAACTTTGGCCATTTCCTCTCTCATGTGACTGTAATTTCCTTTACTCTTCTGAATTACCAATGCATTGGACTTTAGACTCTCATTTTCAAATTTCATACTGAACTCAATCATATTGTAATCACTTCCTCCCTAGGGTTCATTTACCTCAAGCTTTCTAATCACCTCTAGTTCATTACACAGCACCGAATCCCAAACAGCTGATCCCCTGGTGGGCTCATCAAGAAGCTGCTCCAAATAGCCATCCCTTAGACATTCCACAAACGCTCTCTCCTGAGGTCTCATACTGACCTGATTTTCCCAATCTATTTTCATGTTAAAATTCCCCCATAATTATTGTAACACTGTTCTTCTGACATGACTTAACTATTTTCTGTTGTATTTTGTAGTCTACATCCCATGCTGCTTTTGGGGACTTGTATATAACTACCATTAGTGTCCTTTTACCTTTACCATTGTGTAACTCAACCCATTAGGAATCTACCTCATCTAATCCTTTGTCCTTTCTTTTCAGTTATTTAATCTTATTCCTTACCAGCAGAGTTACATCTCCCCCTCTACCTCCCTGCCTATCTTTGCAATACACTGTGTATCCTTAGGCTTTCAGCATTCAATGACATCTATCCTTTAGAAATGACTCAGTAATCACCACAGCATCATACCCTCTAACCTGTAGTTGTACAACAAAATTATCCACCTTGTTTCTAATACTATGAGCACATGGACATCTCACCTTGAGTCACCACAATTGATCCACCACCATGGTTAATGTCCCATGGGTCTTCTGCTTCTCATATTGGGGGAGGGGGTTGTCTCCCCATTTTCCCCATTTCCTGGTGCTCTACCCCAGAGTCTGCAACCTCTTGTGGCTGTCATAGGCACCACCATCTTGGGCCAGATCCCAAGATGAGGTTTTAATTGTACCTCATTGACTCATTATGTGCACAGTTTCATAACTCCAAAGGAAATGGGCTAATGACAATTTTTCTCAAGGAAAATATTTTGGTAACAATTGGATCCAGAGCAGTGATTCTCAACCTTCTCTTCCTACTCAAATATCACCTTAAGTAATCCCTTACCAATCACAGAGCACTTGTGACATAGAGAATACTTAAGGTGGAATGTGAGTTTAAAAAAGGATGCCCATCCCTATTCTAGGCTGTCAGTCCAATGCAGCTTTGAAGGATGTCTGTATTGTAGGATGTGCCAGATCCAAGGACCTATCAATTTCTTAAGCGAATATACATTTATTATTTTTTCCAAAGCCTCTATCTTAAGCAAGACGCAAGCTGTGGTCCCAAACTTATTATCCTTTCTTCTGACAGTAGCTGTGGCAAAATAGGGTTCAGGTGATTCCTCATCTGTTTCCACTCCAAACACATTGTCTCTTTATCGGCTTCTTCTTGGTAGTGTGTGGCTGGTAGAGCCCATTAAGCTTTCTTCTGCCCAGCCTTTACCTTACCTTTTGAACTGCTGCATTTTTAGCTAAATGTCTCTTTTTTTGCCAAACCATAGCAGACATTATCTTTGAATTTGTAGTCATTTACATAGTGCATCCTTCCACACCAAAAACATTCCATCTATTGCTTGCTTACTAGTTTCCCTTCTGACTTGGTACATTGCCACTGACTGTGAAACCTCCCCCCCCCCCCCCCCCAACCCTACTTTTCTGGATAACTTTGGCATTATTAGCTGCCATCTCTATGCCTTGAGCAATCTCCAGGGCATTCTTGAATGTCAGCAGTGGGGTTTCCCCCAACAAGCAGCATTGTATGGTATCATTATTAATGCCACATATCAATCTATCAAGAATCATAATGCTCCAATAACTGCTGAAGCTCAGTGACAAAATTGGCCACAGACTGAAAAAAACTGAAACTTAAATTGTTGGATTATCACAGTACGTTTTGGATTGTGGTGGTTTCCCCACAAGTTTGACTAGTTCATCAAATAGAATTTCCCCTGGTTTCCACAGTGTGGCTAAATTTCTTATCAACTTGTAAGCCTTTGCCCCACACACACTCAGGAGAATAGAGTGCTGCTTAGCCTCCTTAATTCCATTAGCACAGAAAAAGTGTTCCAACCTCTCTTCATACTCTAGCCAATCCTCATTTTCTTCCATGAATTCACCAGTAATTCCAAGCATGGCCATCCAAACACACAGCTCCAGTCAAAACTAGTTCACCTCATCACCAGAAATATGTGGTAACTTCTCTTTCTCTTTGGCTTGGCTTCGCGGACGAAGATTTATGGAGGGGGTAAAAGTCCACGTCAGCTGCAGGCTCGTTTATGGCTGACAAATCCGATGCGGGACAGGCAGACACGGTTGCAGCGGCTTCAGGGGAAAATTGGTTGGTTGGGGTTGGGTGTTGGGTTTTTCCTCCTTTGCCTTTTGTCAGTGAGGTGGGCTCTGCGGTCTTCTTCAAAGGAGGTTGCTGCCCGCCAAACTGTGAGGCGCCAAGATGCACGGTTCGAGGCGATATCAGCCCACTGGCGGTGGGCTTCTACTTTGAGAAAGAACCACTCAACAACTTCAAGCTCAAAAAGAACAACTTTCTCTGAAGTAGCAAAACCACACAGAACAGATTTTCTTCTTATATTGCTTACATACAGCATGATCTCCAAGCTATATACTAGCCACACAGAAAGTAAAGAAGACAGACAAGTTAACCCCTCCCAACCTCACTTTAAAAACACATATATTCCTCCTGGATAACTTTCAACCCAACAGCATAAACACTGAGTTTTATAAATTGAGGTAACTCTCATTCCTATCCAGTTACTCTGTTTCCATCTCTCCTTTATCAGCTCTTGTTCTCATTTTTCTGTCAGCCTTCTTCCCCTTGCCTCTCCCCTAGTGAACTCATCCCCAACTTTCCTGGATTCTGGACTGCCCAACAGAAAGACCACAGATTGTCTGGGTCAGCAGCAGAGCATCAGACACTATCCCATTGAATCCTGGTGCTGCTGAATGCTCAGCCCGCTCCTGTTAACGCTGCTGACCTATGACTGGACTGCCAGATCCATTTCCATCAGTATCATCAAGTTTGGAGATGAGGCAACAGTAATTGGCCTCATCAACAACAACAATGAATTGACCTACAAAGAGGAGGTGGAAAATCTCCTGAAATGGTGCCAGAATAACAACCCGAGTCTCAATGTGGACAAGACAAAGGAGGTAACTCTGAACTTAAGGTAGCCCAGGGGCAACCACCCTCAATACATTTTTTAGTAGCTTGATAGTGGAAAGAGTGGAGAGCACTAAATTCCTTGGGAGTACACTTAAGAAATGACCCATTCTGGATACACATCTTGTCAGGAAGGTGCATGCAACAGCAATTGCATTTCCTTAGAGGTGGGCAAGGTTTCTAGCTACTATCCTGTTAACTTTCTACAGGAGCTGTATCAAGAGTGCTCTGGTCAGCTGCAACTGTGAGGTACGTTTGCTGAAGAGCATTGGATTGGAGGTCAATCTACAGGACTATAAAGGCAGCAGGGAGTATCACTGGGGTCTCCCTCCCCTCCTGGGATCGTTGTTTAAAGAGTGCTCGTAAGGTCAGTGAGGACTCTTACCAGCCCGTGCGCAGCTACTCCTGTTGGGAAAGATGTATGAAAGTAGAGGCAGAAGCAACAGGCTGAGGAACAGCTTCTTCCCATGAGCAATGAGACTGATGAATGACTGATAAACATCTAAAACAACTCTCTGAGACTCCACTGTTTATTAACAATATTTATCTTAAATATAAAGATATCTCTATATGTGTACTGTACTTAACTGTATGTGTGTTATTTCTGTATGTATATTTACACTGTGGACCAAAGAACGCTATTTTGTCGGGGTACTGGTACAATCAGGTGATAAATAAGCTTGAAATTTTCTGTCCACCTCTCTTGTTTTGTCTTGTACCCAAGCATCTCTTTGCACCCTCCCTAACTCCTCCACTTCCCTCCCTTTTTAATAATTACCCTGAAATGTTGAATATCTATTTTTCTCCTGACCCACCAAATCCCTCCAGCTTTCCTTTGTTCAGAGAAGAAAAGGGTAGAAGGCAGAAGAAAGGAAATGTTAACAGGATAGTAAAAGGATCTGTAAATTAAAAAAATATTCTTGGTTTAGTTCCCATTAGTACAAAGCAATCTGCTTTGAATTTTAGTTTATTCTTTCGTTTCTGAGAGCAATATTAGCAAATCGGTATCTTTTTCAAAGTGTATGTACGTTATTGGATGGCGAGAACCACAGAGAAAATCAAAGCAGACTTCAGTGTGTCATAAATATTCATTGTTAAAGATATATGTGTGTGGAAATATTCATTTGAATTTATTAATGTTTTAGTATGATTCACTAGACTCAAGAAGGCTACTGGTTCAAATGGTCTCAGTTACTAGCAGCATTCTCTTTAGTGGTACAAACCTGAAATACCGGTAGGTGTAGAATCTTTTATCTTTCCACCATTTAACTCGTCTCCCTCTCTTTGAATCAGAGAGCAAGTGATTTTGGTTAATAATTACCAGCAAGGAGTAGTATTTATCAAGGTTTGTCAATAAGAAATCAGTGTGGAATAGAGATCAGTGAATGGACATTAGTGATGAGTAGAAGTGATGAGTAACTTGAAAGTAATTGCAAATGGGGCTTGTTGATTACCACAGAGTGAAGCAAGGTGAGGAGCGACAAAAATTAAATGAGGATTGTTGCAAATGATTGAAAAGTAGGGCTCAATGGTAGCTAAGATGGGTAAGGATAAATGGTCAATGTTGAGTAATGTTTTTATATTTTCCATAGCAATTTTTAGTTGAAGCTTAAGGTAGTTTTTAATTAGAAAAAGCATTGTACTACATTGATATCAAGAATGAGCAAAGATCATTGGTGAACTCACACCAGCAATGAGAGGAAATTGAAGATGAGGGAAGAGCTCAGAAAGCTACTTCTACCAAATAAAAAGTGGAAGTATCTATCTCCTTGGAATTCAAATGGTGAGGAGACTCTACCCAATGCGAGATACTCTACCCAATCACCACTCCATGTGTCACCACTAACAAAGTGTAAACGTTATGAAAATTAATTCATAAAAGAGGAACACATGGGTTGGGGTACATTGACAAGCTCATCTGTTTGTTCCATGGGTCCACTCAAATGTTACTTCAAGCCACTGAAATTTTTTCTGATAAATTCTAACCTTCTCTCTATAGTTGTACTACCACTGGAATCTGGATCAGAAAACTCAAGGCTGCATGGCCACAGCAATCGTATAAGGAGATCAGGAAAACAACAGCAGAATGTAAGGAACAATCCAAGTCATTCTGCAACATTCTCTTGTTCGCCACAGAGGTAAACTTCCATGATCATAAAAATAAATAAGTTTTAAAACCATGAGGGAAGAGTGTCAGCACAGGGAGTTTCCACCTATCTTCCCTGTTTGGCTCTGCATTTACTGTAGAGTGATGCAACTTTGCATAATTTTGCCAGATCTCAAATACCTAGTTCTGGAAACTGCTCATTTATGGGTCTTGACCAGTGGTTCTCACCCTTTTTTTTCCCACTCAGCTACCACCCTAAGTCATTTCTTACCTACCACAGAGCACCAATGGCATAGGTTAGTAAGGATTGACTTAAGGTGGTGTGTGAGTGGGAATAAAAAAGGTTGAGAACCACTGATCTAGATGATGTATTAGATAGGAAAAGGGTGAAATTATGAAATCAAAAAGAAACTGCAGTCTTGGTGATAGAATGACCAGCGTATGAGATGTAAGTGATGAAATTCACTCAAAAATTGTTGCATGATTGAAATATAATTGACCAGGTTCTCTCATCTTGAGACAAAGAGAAGGAAATCAATGGTGTGATATTCAAAGCCATTTATATTTTTTCATGCATGTCATTTATGGTCCCCAATTCTGAGACACTTTAACCAATTCATTTTTTTCATTTGGTAAGGGATTTTAACTTCCCTTTTTCAAACACTTCCAAAAATTCCAACTCCTTTCAGGGCAGAAACTGTATTTTTCTATTTTCTCCTGTGAAATATTAATTGCAATCCTGATTCAACAACACCCTGCCAGCCTTAGAGCTGAAAATGAACTGCGCAAATAGGACTGTCCAAACACACAGCTTTACACAATGCAACATTCTGGGGTCTTGCCAAAATGAAGGAGGAAATTGAAATTCACATTTGTATAATTAAATACAAGTCATATGGATACTTCACATTCACCCACTCCCTAACAAAGTTGGAAGTTAATTGTCAAAGTTTTGTGCAATGGATGCAGATTGTTGACATTTTGTTTTATTCATTCTTGGAATGTTATGACAAGGCCACCAATAATTACCCATCTTTGTTTGCCTTGGAGGTGGTGGTGATGAACTTCCTTAGCCCTCTCTCATCCTCATGGAAAAGATATTCTTACAGGGCTAATGGGTGAGAAGTTCCTGAGATATCACATGATGATGGTTAAAAAATACTGAAATATGTCCTGGATAGGGAGATGTCTGATGTTCTTTCTTTTCTTTCTTTGGCTTGGCTTTGCGGATGAAGATTTATGGAGGGGTACGTCCACGTCTGCTGCAGGCTTGTTGGTGACTGACAAGTCCGATGCGGGACAGGCAGACACGGTTGCAGCGGTTGCAGGGGAAAATTGGTTGGTTGGGGTTGGTGTTTCCTCCTTTGTCTTTTGTCAGTGAGGTGGGCTCTGCGGTCTTCTTCAAAGGAGGTTGCTGCCCGCCGAACTGTGAGGCGCCAAGATGCATGGTTGGAGGCGATATCAGCCTACTGGTGGTGGTCAATGTGGCAGGCACCAAGAGATTTCTTTAAGCAGCCCTTGTACCTCTTCTTTGGTGCACCTCTGTCTCGGTGGCCAGTGGAGAGCTCGCCATAGAACACGATCTTGGGAAGGCGATGGTCCTCCATTCTGGAGACGTGACCCACCCAGTGCAGTTGGGTCTTCAGCAGCATGGATTCGATGCTTGCGGACTCTGCCATCTCGAGTACTTCGATGTTGGTGATGAAGTCATTCCAATTAATGTCTGATGTGGAGTGGAAATTACTGGTGGGGTGTATCACTGTCCTTGTGGGTTTGGGAAATGCTGTCAAAAAATCCGTTACACAGTGATACAGTACAGCGATTGAATCCTATACTCTGGAGCCACAGTAGCAATTGTGGAGCAAGTGAATATTTAAAGTGGATGATGGCGTGCTGATGAAACAGCCTTTGTTCTTCAAGTGTCAAACATTTGCATGTTGCTGAAACTACATCTATTGTAAGTCATGTACGTAAGTGGAGGGTTTTCAATCACATTCTTGCCTTGTGAATAGTAAGGAGCGAGTTATCAGCTGTAATGAAATCACATATAT
Source organism: Narcine bancroftii (assembly GCF_036971445.1). Classification (NCBI taxonomy): domain Eukaryota; kingdom Metazoa; phylum Chordata; class Chondrichthyes; order Torpediniformes; family Narcinidae; genus Narcine; species Narcine bancroftii. Next base: position 60,250,677 of record NC_091474.1, read on the forward strand.
CCATTATGGTCCAGTATTCAATTTATCAGAGATCATTAGTTGTTGAAGTTATATTGTATTTACAATTCAATTTAAAATGATGGATTCTCTAAAGGAATTGGATACATTTGTTTGCATTGCAATAATTGGCCATTGGGGTGTATAGGTTGAGCTTATCTTGATATGATAAATCAGATCTGACAGACTAGCAATCTTACTCAAAGAGGTTAAGAGGTGGTTGATGTAAAATAATATTGCTTCAGTAATTGCTGTTTTGAGGATTTAAAAATGATATTTGTCAAGTTTTAAGGATAGCTATTGTGGGTTTTTAATCTTTTAATCTCAAGCTTTTCTCACACGCAGACAACCTTAAGTATTTCTTATTCACCTCCAGCAGACCAACTATAACAAACCTTCAATACCTTGAAGAGGGGCTCAGGCTTAAAACATCGGCTATATATCTTTACCTTTTATGATCACTGCGAGACCTGCTGAGTTCCTCCAGCATTTCTGTGTTTTTACAACAATCACAGCGTCTGCAGACTTTCATTTTACATCACAAATCCTCAGACCACCACTTGGGATTGGGGCTGGCGAGCTCAAGCTCTTTCTCAATTGATGGATGGAATTATTCTTTTGGCGGGAAAACGCTTTTGAGAATTTTCATTCCTTTTGTTAGCAAATTTACAACTTTGTTTTACATTTTACTTGTATAATTACAGCCACAAACCAGATGTTGAGAAATACTGTTTTAGTGTTTTGTGCTTAAGGATCAATAGTTGAAAAACTTGCAGGAAATCGTGGTTGTGCAGGTTTAATTCCAGTACCATAGGACTAGGTGTGTGTGCGAGTGACTCAAGCTGGGGGAGAGAACCTCTGCATGGGCTAATGTAAATGAATGTGTGACTTAACAACAAATGAGAAGCCCTTCGAATGAAGGCCAACACATTATTGGATTTTAAGTTACCTGGCCACTGTGGAACCATGGCCTTTATCCAATTGAAGTTAACTGTCTTGATTCAGAAGTGGACAGCTTGCCGCGTTGTCAACAGCCAGTTAATGCATTATGTAGTAAAATTCCAATTTAATGTTTTGCAACCTTCTCTCTCTCTCTCTCTCTCTCTCTCTCTCTCTCTCTCTCTCTCTGTCTCTCCCTCCCTCTCCACCCCCCCCCCCCCCCCCCCCACCACCAACATTTTGAGTGAGATTAGGTCATTCCTGGAGCTGCTTGCCAAATTATTTTCTCCTTCAGAAACTCATCCAACATGAAGATGTTGTCTTTGGAAGTGTTGCATAGGAGATTCATTCTAGAACTGGGGGGGAGGTTTGGCTTATGAAAAGAGATTGAGCAGCCTGCGATAATGCTCATTGGAGTTTCGAAGGATGAGGGTGAGGAAATCTTAAAAAAAACCCATAAAATTATGAAAGAAGGAGACAAAGAAGATAGAAATAGGGAGGATGTTTTCACTGATAGGTGAGTCTAGAAGTACAGGACATAGCCTTAAGATTTGGGGAGCAGATTTAAGAGAGTTGAGTGATAACTGCTTCTCCAAGAGAGTAATGAATCTGGAATTCTCTGCCAAAGAAAGCAGTAGTGGCTGCCTCATTAAATGTATTAAGACAGATCCTTGAATAATAGAGGAATTAGTGGTAATCGGGAAGAGAGAGTAAATGTAGTTGAGTCCATGGCCAGATCAGCCATATCTTATTGAATGGTAGAGCACCTGTCAGCCCACAGATGTAAATTTTTAAAATAATTTTAAACCATGGTTTTTTTTCAATAAGCTGTTATTTTTTTTTTTATTTGGAGCTTTCAAGAGTTGGTGTTTAGTTGTTTAAAAGTACAAATGATGCCACAATTAGCATGTTTTCTCTGTTGTGTAATTAATTATGATTAATATTGTAAAATCTTTTGATAGTCCTAATAAATGCATTGGTTCCAGTTTTATGCTGTTGGAAGAATACGTTTCAATAAGAATTATCATTCAATTCAAAAAGAATATTGGATGTTCCAGCTGATCATTGGGCATAATGGTCTCTAGGCATAATGCTTTATTTAGTGATGTACCTTTCATTCAATTATGGCATAATGTAGTGATGGAATACAATGGCAGTGTGCTGTGCAAGCACCTTCACCAGATGGACTTCAGGATGCCTGCTCACTGCCACCTTCTGAAGAGTAATTAAGGATGATTAATAAAACCTGGTCTTGTCAGCAGCATCCAGATACTGAAAATGAATAAATAAAAAAGGTACCAAGGTGGATTGCAATTGCTTGCAAAAAGATATTAACAATTGTTCAGAATTGGCAAATAATAGGTGGTTGAAGTTGACAACTACATTGTCATATATTTTAGTGAGACAAATGGGGTGGGGGGGGGGTCATTTATTACTTTAAAATTAACAGTCTAAGAGGGATAGAGGAAACTCTGATGCACAATCCCCAGTTACTATCCACAGGTTATCAAGTTCATAAGTGTGTGTGCATGCACATGCGTGCGTGCTATGCTGAATAACTGCAGGGCACCATTTCTTCCACTATCTCCTTTGCTTGACAGACACTTCCCTCCAGTTGCTCAAAGGACATGAGAGCACAGAACTAAATGCTTGAGTGATAATCATATTAAATTTTAAAAATATGTGTATAAATGAAGACAGCAAATGATTAAACTTTTATTCTATAATTTCCAGTTATTCAGTTGTTTGAAGTTCTGTCCGCTTAATATGTCAATATTTAGTATGAGTAGCAGACGTAAAGAATTGAAGCTGGATTGGGTCATTTGACTCTTCATGCCTGGTCTGTTACTCAGATGGCCGATCTTATACCTTGGCAACACTTTCCCGCACTCACCGTATATCCCTTGATTCCTCTAATGTTCAAAAATCTAGTGATCTCTATTGTGAATATACTAAAGTACTAAGCATCCAGAGATCTTTTGAGTAAAGAAATCCAAATCTTTTACAAGATTTGACAATATTCTCTGGAGTTTAAAAGAATGAGGTGATATCATTGGAACTTACAAAGATCTCATGGGTTTGTAGGAATGACATTTCCTGATTGGAAAATAAGGGGTCATGACAGAAAGGAAATTTTGTTCACCTAAAGCATAGTGAATCTTTGGATTTCTTTACCCAAAAGATCTCTGGATGCTTAGTACTTTAGTATATTCACAATAGAGATCACTAGATTTTTGAACATTAGAGGAATCAAGGGATATACGGTGAGTGCGGGAAAGTGTTGCCAAGGTATAAGATCGGCCATCTGAGTAACAGACCAGGCATGAAGAGTCAAATGACCCAATCCAGCTTCTCTTCTTTACTTCTGATACTCATACTAAATATTGACATATTAAGCGAACAGAACTTCAAACAACTGAATAACTGAAAATTATAGAATAAAAGTTTAATCATTTGCTGTCTTCATTTATACACATATTTTTAAAATTTAATATGATTGTCACTCAAGCATTTAGTTCTGTGCTCTCATGTCCTTTGAGCAACTGGAGGGAAGTGTCTGTCAAGCAAAGGAGATAGTGGAAGAAATGGTGCCCTGCAGTTATTCAGCATAGCACGCACGCATGTGCATGCACACACACTTATGAACTTGATAATTTCTTCAAAAATTTGCATTTCAATTCACAGCCATAAAGGTTTGAAAGCTGTTATATTGAACTTTTGGCCTGTTAGGATTTGAGTTGTTTGTAATGAAAGAAGGGGATTTAGAAAAGGCTTGTCTATCAGAGGACTTCAAAATGAGAAGGAATTTGTGAGGGCACACCCCAAATAAATGTTTCTGGAGACTAAACTCTCTGAACCATGAATGAAATGTAGTCACTACATTAGAAACTTGTATGGCAAAGAGTTGCAGGGTGTGAAGCCCTCCACCACAGAGAGAACTTGAGTTGCACAGGCCCGTCTATGTACGAGACAGGAATAGAAAGAGAAATTGAAGCTGCCAACTGAGGATAGCTGGTTGGAAATAGTATGGGAAATAAATACAACATGTACCCAAGTGTCCCATCTCTGCTCTAAGTGCTTTGTATGGCTTTGTATCAGCCTAATGCTGACTTTAACTGAGAATGCTTTGTGCTCATACTGGAAAGTACTATTTCCCAAAGAAAATATCTCAGACAAAAATATATGATAAACAAACAAGTCTTTAAAAAGAAATCTTGTCCTTTGTGAGGGAATTTCACTTCTTAAAGGCGAGTACACCTTATACAACGTTAACCTCTGGGCCTCAGACTTTGGAGACACAAGAGACTGCCGATGCTGTTTCTCAAGAAGTTTGTGGTTTTGACCTCGGGTTTTGCCTATGTTGTATACACTACTGGAAGAGTCTAGATAAGTGCAGATGGAGTTGCTCATAGTTTTGTTTATTCACAGTTCACAGGATAACAGACCAATGCAGAACCATTCTGGTTCTTTGCACTGGGGCAGTCTTGGATGTCCAAGTGGCAGTCCAAAACATGATGCTTCATCACATCACGATACCTCCATTGGTGCCACGCACTTTTTTGTTGATGAATATGGTAAGTATTTTCTAGAGGTTCAGGAAGGTTTAGGGAACATATTTTCTACATTGCCTGAAGCAGCTAAAGGGATGCTTATATAGGGTCGTAAAGTTGAAATAAGAAAAAAAAAGTAAAGAGCGAGAATTGGAGGTAAATGAGAGACTGCAGATGTTGGAAAACTATAGCAACACAAATAATGCTGGATGAATGTTTTGGGCCAAATCCCTTCATGAGGAAACAGACAGATGCCCAAATGAAAAGAGTGGGGGAGGAGGGGAGCACAGGTTGGAAGGTGAAAGGTTAATACAGGTTGAAGGCAGGAAGAAAATGGAGGAAAAAAAGGAAGAGGCAGCGATCTGTACTTTTGTAATTCTGGAAGAGATTGCAGACATAAGGAGCATGGAAGGATTTGAAAACAAGAGCAAAGATTTTAAAATTAGGGACAACATTGTGTTAAAATTTAGTCAAGCAATAAATGCTGTGTAACTTTGTTCCCAGGGGAGGTAAGGTCGTACACATTTGGTCCCAAGAGCAGAGGTTTTGAAAATTCATTGAATCGTCCGTCAAGTTCAGAACACATTCAAAGTTCATGGTAAGCTCCAATTTCCACCTACCGTTCAAAACATACGAAACAGGGGTGTAGGTTAATTGGGTGTAAATTGGGCGGCACGGGCTCGTGGGCTAAAATTGCCCGTTACTGTGCTGTATATCTAAATTTAAAATTTAAGTACCTGGTACCTGTGTATTCCCTTTCAGAGCTAATGCATGTGAGTGCTTATACTTGCTGCCCATTCATATCTGGCCACATTAATGGATGCAATGCATAATTTGATACAGTATACTATTTGACCTTTATACCTTTAAGATCAAAATACAGTGCAGCACAAGTTATAAAATCATGGTTGGATCACAAAGCCAACTGTTAGAGGAACTCAGCAGATCAGACAGCATTCATCAAGAGAAATTGTCAGTTGATGCTTTGGTTTAAAATCTGACTTCAGGGCTAAGAAAGGAGGTGGAGGATGAGCATTGTTAAAGAGGAGAGGGAAGGGGTCAATAGGTGACAGGAAGACTGAGTAGGGGTGAAGAATGATGGGCATGGAGCTACGTGGCGGGTTTGCAGGTTGATGGTGGTGATGGCTACTGAAAGACAGTCATGGTTCCACATTTCCACTTCTCTCCTCGCTTCACCTTCACCCTCCCCTCTCATATCCTGTCTCCATCTGTCTGTCATCCTTCAGCCCTCTTCATTCAACCTGTCACCTACTGACGACACTCCTCTCCTCTTTAATGCTGCCTTCTCCCCTCACTTTCCTTCATACTGTAAGTAGAATGTCAATTCAATACATCAACTGTCTATTTTCCTCAATAGATGCTGTCTGACCTACTGAGTTCCCCAGGTAAATTATTTTCTTATCAAGAATTGCAGCATCTGCAATCTTTTGTGTCTCTATATTTACAGTTATATCTGGAATATTGTGGGTACGACATTCTTTGACCAGAGAGAGAAAGCAACGTGGATTTACTGGAATGATACCCGATGTTGAGGTCCACATTCATCTCCACTAACACCTAAAAACAGATTCACCGATCACTATGCAGAAACCTGGCTGTATGCAAATTAATGATATGTTTCCTACTTTTGAGAAGCCTATACATTTTTAAAAAAAACTGCACTTTGGGGCATTCTGAGATTGTGAAATAGGCTACAACCTCTTACCTGTTAGCCTAAACTCCTCCTCTTTCCCTTCCTTCCTCCTCTCCTCCTCCTCCCTCCCCCCCACCATTTTATTCAGGCGTTGACTGTTTTTCCTGATATCTGATGAAGGGGACCCAGGCTTGAATCATGGTTACTCTTTACTTCCTATGGAAGCAGCATGAGTTTCTCCAGCACCTTTCTGTATTTCACTCGACCACAGCATCTGTGGACTTTGTTGTTTAACTCCCCCAATTGGTGTTTTGACATCAACCAATGGGATAGACATCCCGAGGTCTTAAGTGACGTTGGGCCTTGGCCCTCACTCATCTGTCTGAAAACCATTGGACTACATCCATGTTTATTAGACTGACTCTCTCTATTTATGCTGTTTCATTAATCTGCAATAATGTTGAAGAGAGTGAAAGCCTATATCCCTACTCTGCTGACACCCTGCATTAATGTTTGTGTCTTATTCTTGGTGCATTAGAAAGTACTAGGTCTCATCTCAGAGACATGAACCCGAGGACATTGTTTAAACTGGACTGATGGATGTGCTCTCTTTAAATTGATAACTGACCTCCTCTCATAAATGTATCTAAAATCTACCAGGGCTTTATCTGAGGGATACTTGTGGTCTTTTTTGATATTCTGCATCAGCACAGTTTATAAATTATATTAATTTATCTGGTTTTCACCATTTTTAGTGTGGGATCTTGCTTTGTGTTTACTTTTATGCTGTTTTGTATTTCAATTGGCTTCTCGTTCATTTGAAATGTTGACACTTAGAATAGACTGTATTGGAAAAAGCTGGGGAATTTTGGACTGATAGTAATGTAACTTATTTTAGTGCATTTATCAAGGGGGAGCAATTGCAGGACAGTGACTCATATCAGGCACTAGAGGGCACTGTGTCCTCATCAGTTCACACCTAACCAAAATCTGAACTAAAAATAACCCAGACATTCAGTGATGAATATAAATACTAATGCCATTTGAAATGTGACATCATATGAGTGATTATTGTCATATATACACATACAATGCACAGATGCTTTGAAATTCTTACTTGCTGCAACCACAGATATGTAAGGTACACCAACAATAGAATAAATTAAACTACCAAAATATGCCATGAGACAAAAAGGACAGATAATAAATATTCATAGTTGCAGTTAAACAAAAACAGTCATGTTTATGCATGCACACACCATTCATGTGAGAAGTGCCAATGTTTCCTGCTTCTCCCTTTCTACGTCTCCTGGCATTTTGCATGCGATGGGAATGTGGATTGATTATAATATTATCAGAATTGGAATTTATTGTCATGAATGTGTCACAGAATTTGTTGTTTTGCGGTAGCATTACAGGGCACATATTGCAATAAATTACATTTCAAAATAAGTAGTGCAAAAAATAGGAGAGTGTGAGGGCATAGTTTAAGAATACAGGGAAGGCCATTTAAGACAGAAATGAGGAGAAATTATTTTACCCAGAGAGTTGTGGGTCTGTGGAATGCATTGCCACAGAGGGTAGTAGGGGCGGATTCGCTGGATAGATTTAAGAGAGAGTTGGATAAGGCTCTTGTGGGCAGGGGAGTTAAGGGTTATGGGGATAAGGCTGGGATTGGGTATAGAAAGAGAAAGATCAACCATGATCTGATAAAAGGCGGTGCTGGCTCGATGGACCAATTGGCCTACTCCAGCACCAATGTCTGAGGTTCATTGTCCATTCAGAAATCTGATGGCCGAGGGGAAGAAGCTGTCCTTGTGCCGCTGGGTGCCAGTACAGAGAAACTTCAGTTCTGAGGAAAGACTAGATGATTTAGCAGTCCATTCCTATAACTGAAGTATAGCATTTAATGTTCTCTTTTTAAAGGGATAGAGATGAACATTCATTTTTATAACATCCAACATTTTGTTTGCTTTGGACCGGTGCTGATGGGAAATATATTGTGCTGTTTAAAGTACTCTGGGGAGTAAATAGAAGAGGGCCTGGTTCCCTTAACAGCAGGATCAAAAAGGGGTTTGATTCAAAGTAATTGGTGGAAGGATTTGGAAGAAGATGAAGAAAATTTATTTCATCCAGAGAGTAGCAGGGCCTTCCAATCTTTGCTAGAAAGGGTAGCAAAGGAAGAAGTCCTCACCACATTTCAAAAAGTACATGGGTATATACTTGGCAGAGCTGTGAATACAGAGCTGCAGACAAACTATGGAGAGATGAAATGAAATTGGGCAGCCCTTTTTTTGACCAATGTTACAATGAGCCAAATGGCCATCTGTGTCATAAACTTTCCCAAATATGTTATACAAGGAAACAAGAACATCAGGTAAAACATTTAAGATTTGGATCATCCAGGGTCTAACTAAATGACTAATTGGACTGGAATAATTGTTCCTTTGTACTGAAAGAAATGACGGTTTGCTGTTTGGAACATTAGGAACAGTCCCAAAATGGCTTTTAAAGACTCTGAAATATTTTGTAAGCAGAACAGGATGGGGAGAAACACTAATTACATTTCAAATTGATTAAAATGTCATACACTTTTTAAATGTTAATGGAGAAGAACATTTAATTAAATTATTTATACTGCTACATAGGAAGGAAGAACATAATGTCTGTCATGATTGAAGGGTGCCCTAAAGGACTTTGCAGCCAATAAAGTACTTCTGAAATATTGTCCAGTTTAACTGCAAGAAGGACTGCAGCAAATTTGTGCACAAAATGATCCCACAAACAGAAAAATGAGGAAACAAGCAAAAAATATGTTTTTGTGATGTTGATTGATAGATATTGGTCAGCACATCCAGTTTCCAAGAATTATTTCTGCTTTTTCAGGGACATTAGGCTCCTTCATACGGTCAAAAAATCCATCTGTAAAGGAGAGATTCTTTGCCCTTCTGTGGAGAGACTTGCCTCCATGAATGTGCCCTGGCTGGCTCCAAGGTGCCGACTGCAATCCTTATCAGGGGGAGGGTCAGCGGTGGAGCCCTGCGCTCCGCCACTCTGCATGAATGTACTACTGCTGCAAGCAGCTGGCTGGGGGCAGGCTGATGACGTTGCGATGACGCCGTCAGCCTGTCACCCATCTCACTCACCTATCTCCCTACTTGACCCCATCAGGATGGGTGCCAATAGACAATAGGTCTATTGGATTAGGCGCTAGCACTGCCATTTATCAGATCACGGCTGATCTTTCTCTTTCAATAACCAATTCCAGCCTTATCCCCATAACCCTTAACTCCCCTGCCCACAAGAGCCTTATCCAACTCTCTCTTAAATCTATCCAGCGAATCTGCCCCCACTACCCTCTGTGGCAATGCATTCCACAGATCCACAACTCTCTGGGTAAAATAATTTCTCCTCATTTCCGTCTTAAATGGCCTTTCCTGTATTCTTAAGCTCTGCCCTCCAGTCCTAGTCTCTCCCATCATTGGGGACATGTACTCTGATTTCACCCTGTCAAACCCTTTGATAATCCTAAATACCTCAATCATGTCTCCCCTCATCCTTCTAAACTCCATCGCATAAAATCCCAGTCTTTCTAAACTATTCGCCTATGACAATCCTGCCATCCCGGGAACTAACCTTGTAGATCTGTGCTGCTCTCCTTCTATAGCAAGTATGTCCTTTCTTAAATATGGGGACCAGACCTGGACGCAATACTCCAGGTGAGGTCTCACCAGGGCCTTGTACAACTGCAGGAGGGATTTTCTACTCCTATACTCCAATTCCCTCTTTATGAAAGCCAACATACCGTTCACCTTCTTCATCGCTTGCTGAACCTGCATGCTAGTTTTCAATGACTGGTGAACAAGTATGCCCAGATCCCTTTGCATTACCCCACTCCCCAGCTTAACACCATTTAAATAATACTCTGCTCCATTGTTTCTACCTCCAAAATGGACAACCTCGCATTTACTCAAATTAAACTTCATCTGACATTTCTCCACCCACTCCCCTAACCAGTCCAAGTCCCGCTGCAATTTCCTGACATTCTCCTCACATTTCACACTACCACCCAGTTTAGTGTCATCAGTGAATTTGCATATGTAGTTATTAATCCCCTCATCCAAATCATTTACATAAATGATAAACAACTGAGGACCCAAAACCAATCCCTGTGGGACCCCACTCATCACATTCTGCCATCCAGAAAATGACCTGTTTATTCCAACCCTTTGTTTCCTATTTCTCAACCAATTATCTATCCATGACAGCACCCTACCCCTGATACCATGCTCCTTGAATTTGCAAATTAGCCTCTTATGTGGGACTCTATCGAAGGCTTCCTGGAAGTCCAAGTACACCACATCCACTGACTCTCCCAAGTCAACCCTCCTTGTTACGTCCTTGAAAAATTCCAGGAGATTAGTCAAGCAAGATTTTCCTTTAAGGAATCCATGCTGACTAGCACCAATATTATTATTCCTGCCTAAGTGTTCTGCTATTTCTCCTTTAATGATAGATTCCAATATCTTCTCCACCACCGACGTCAGGCTGACCGGTCAATAATTTCCCATATTCTCTCTCCCTCCCTTCTTAAAAAGTGGTACAACATCAGCCACTCTCCCATCTGCAGGCACTTCCCCCCGAATCCAAAGGACTTTGGAAAATGTCAAACCAGTGCTTCCACAATTTCCAGAGCAACCTCTCTAAGCATCCTGGGATACAGGCCATCAGGCACAGGGGACTTTTCAGGCCTCAGTTCTAACAATTTGCTCACAACCACCTGCTTCTGGATCTGAATATCCGTCAGATTCTCTGTTTCCTTCGGTAATTTCACCAAGTCTCTAGATACTGCTTGACCCCTATCCCTTATCTGATCATAACCTATATCCTCCTTGGTGAAAACAGATGCAAAGTATTTGTTAAATTCCTTTTTTTTTTAAACTTTATTTAAGATTTTATAACATGAATAACATATAGAATTACATTAAAAAAAATTAAGAACAAAATAATAAAATTACAATACAGTATCAATAATCTAAATAAACTATACCCTCCCCAATAATTATTACACATTAATAACCCAACTCAAATTAGTCCAACCCCCCCTTTCCCCCCAAAAATAAAGAGTGAAGAATTAATAAAGTTAATAATATATGTGAGAAAAAAAACCCCACTTACAAAAAAACAAAAACATAACCGATTAAAATACTAACAAAAAGAAAAGTAATTAATACTAAGATATCAGACTTAAAAAACATATTTAAATCAAACTTAAATGCATATATTTAACAAACAGAGTTAAGATGAAACATATATTTAACTCAAACTTAATATAAAAAATTAGTAAAGTTAGTAACATTGTCTATCAAAAATTCTTAAACAATAATCAATTCTTCAAAAAAAATTGTAGCATGATAAAAAAAGATTAAAAAAACTTTCTCTATAGAGATAAACCTTCACCAAATATCAACTAACTTCACATCTATCATCATTTTAGTCACATAAACCACCATCTTAAAACAAAATTCAAACCTCATTAAACATTGTACAATTCAATTTTAGTACTCCCACCATTTTTCCCTTTTACTCTTGAATAATTATCCAATAAAACCTCCAATACCACATTTAAATATCCCCAATCATTACGTTAAAATTCAGATATCCAAATAATAAAAACACATCTACAATGAAATCTATATCTTCAACAAATGGAGCATAAACCACAAACAAAATTCAAGCCTCATTAAGAATTGTACAATTCAATTTATAACTTTCACCATTATTCCCTTCGTTCTATAACTAAAATAGCAAAATAATATACACCAGAATTACCACTCCTTTCACCTTAAAGTTAAAGAAAAAATATAAAAAAACGTATCCATCCCATTCACATTTAAATTTCAAATATTCCTTATCTACGGAATAAACTTTACAAACAAAACCACATCAATTTTTAGTTTTTTAAACAATCAAATACTTTCTTATGCTTTTTTTTATAAACACAAAAAAAAAACCCTTCACTCTTTAATCTAATAATACAAAAAAAGGAAAAAAAAACCGGGTAGGAGGTTAAAAATACCCCCTCCCGTCTAAACCGCGCAATGCGGTAACTCCCAAAAAAAAATGGGTGTGAGATAACTCACAGGTAGCAAATGACTTTCAGGAAATAGTGCCCATCCAGTTCTCTCCCCCAACTCTCACTTCATCTTAAACTAACATCATCATTATTTAATATTCCTTTTTTTTAAAAAAAACATTAGAAAAAAAAAGAACAACTCTTCTTTTAATCAGCTCCAACTGCCGAGTCACCATTACAACCATTCCTTCTTGGAGCACGGCTCTTTTCTTCCATCTCTTGTCTCCTTAGAGATCGCGGCGGACTATGTCTCTGTTGAAACGGAGTAATTGGCAGCTCTTGAGCAAATGCTATAGCTTCCTTTGGAGAATCAAAGAACTTTGATTGGTAACCATCTTGAAAAACCTACAAAACAGCTCGATATCTAAAGGTTGCCTTATAACTTTTCTTCCACAACAACTCTTTAGCAGAGTTGAATTCCCGTCGTTGGAACATAACTTCTTGACTCAAATCCGCATAGAAGAAAACTCGATTATTTTGAATCATCAAGGGTGATTTTCTCTGTTGTGCATTTCTAATAGCCACTCGTAAAATTATTTCTCTATCGTAATAATTCAAGCAATGAACCAAAACAGGTCTTGGACTTTGACCTGAAATAGGTCTTCTACGCAAGGCTCTGTGAGCACGTTCCAGTATTATACCTTCCGGGAAATGTTCTTGACCCAGCACCTGTGGAATCCATTCAGTAAAAAATTTTCTAGGGTCTGGTCCCTCCATTCCTTCCGGCAAACCAATAATCTTTATATTGTTCCGTCTGCATTGGTTTTCCAAATAATCAATCTTTTTCACCAAATTTTTATTTTGAGTTTGTAAGTCTTCGACCATTTTGGTCACATCTGAAACTTGATCTCGTATTTCGTTTATATCTTCTTCACGTGAATTAAATTTATCTCTCACTTCAAGCTTAAAAGCTCCAAACTCAGCCATCTGTTGAGAATTTATTTCCATCAGAGTATTGAACCTAGTACCAAGTTCAGTCATAATCTTAGATAATCCCTGCATTGCATAAGATAATTTTTCAATTGGAAGAGATTCTGGCTCAACAGATTCCTGCTTCTTCTGCATAACCAAAGGGTCTTCGGTTGCTTCCTTCATTCTGGTTGCCTTCCTTGTAGAATAGCTGCGTGTGGAAACCCCAGCCACAGCCTCTCCAGCAATGACTGGAGGACGCCGGCTGGGATTTTCCCCAGTCCATAATGTGTTCATTTCTCCCAGTACATCAAGTTGTATAGGTTCTGAGGAGTCACGTGATGGAGTAATGGCCGGACGGTGAACTCCAGCCCTCTCCAGAAAAGTCGTAAAAAACAAAGGAAAACATAAAGGCACAAAAATAAAAATTAAAGTAAAGTGAGTATAAAGGTGGAAAGAAGATGGCGACGAAAAAAGAAAAATCGAAACCAACGGTAAGAAGAGAGGAAGAGAAGACAACGGAAGAAGAAGGAGAAGGCCTTACCTGTTCGAAGAGGCCCGCGGTGGAGAGAGAAACCCGCTCCCTCAGGTCGGTAGAAAGTGGACTACAAAAATGGCTCACTGAGCCGAGCAAAAGTGCGCAATCGCGCATGCGCGCGATGCGCATGCAAAAAAACACATCGACGGGAGGGGTGACCAGCTGGGGAGTCGATCTCCACAGCCGGCAATGACAGCTGCAGAACACCTGCAGCAAGAGGAGAACATAGAAGACAACGAAAACAAGAAAGAAGAGAAGAAAAGGGCAACAAAGAAACAACAGATGGCCAACCCAGAGGAAGAAGAAGAGGAAGAGGAAGAGTACAGTGAAATAGAAGAAGAAGGGAAAGGCAAGATAAAGGATATACTTTCTCTTATTAAAGAATACATGGAGTCATTTAAAGAATGGCAAGCGCAAGAATTTAATGATTTAAGAAGAAGAATAAACAATACAGAAGAGAAAATGAATAAAATAGATATGACCTTATCAGAAATGGGGAAAAGAATGGACAAGGTGGAAGAACGAGAAGCAGCAGTAGAAATGGAGGTAGAGGACTTAAAAAAGAAATTAGAGGAATCTAATAAAAAAGTTAACGAGACACAAGAACTGTTAGCTCAGAAAATAGATATAATGGAAAATTATAACAGAAGAAATAACATAAAGATAGTGGGCCTTAAGGAAGATGAAGAAGGCAAGAATATGAGAGAGTTTATAAAAGATTGGATCCCTAGGATCCTAGGATGTCCAGAACTACAGCAAGAAATGGAAATAGAAAGGGCACATAGAGCATTGGCCTTTAAACCACAACCACAACAAAAGCCAAGATCTATTTTAGTAAAATTCCTAAGATATACTACAAAAGAAAAGGTACTGGAGAAAACAATGGAAAAAGTACGAGAGGGCAACAAGCCACTGGAGTACAAAGGGCAAAAAATCTTCATTTATCCAGATATAAGTTTTGAACTCCGGAAGAAGAGAAAGGAGTTCAATACAGCAAAGGCGATTTTATGGAAGAAAGGGTATAAATTTATACTAAAGCATCCAGCGGTATTGAAAATATTTATTCCAGGACAGCAAAACAGACTATTCTCAGATCCAGAGGAAGCACGAAAATTTGCAGAACAATTACAAAATAGACTGAGAGATGAAGACGTGTAACGAGAGTACAAAAGACTGCGAACTAAAAAGACACATAAGTTTTGAACTCCTGAAGAAGAGGAAGGAGTTCAATACATCGAAAACGATCTTATGGAAAAAAACTATTCTCAGATCCAGAGGAAGCAAGGAAATTTGCAGAACAACTACAAAACAAACAGAGAGATGAAGACATGTAATAAGAGTAAAAATGACCACGATTTATATGTATGTGGGTAAAGAGGTATATATGTGTATATGTATAATGTGCATACATGAATGTATCCGTATTTAGAGGAAAATATAGATAGTATAGACAAGAATTAATAAGGGAAGGAAATGGAATAGAGGGAATAAGGAGGGAATTAAAAGAGTGACCTTTGTTACATATGAAAAGTGAAATCTTTTCTGGGGGGGGCTGGGAGGGAGGGAGGAGTTACGATCACTGCAAAATCAGCTGACGCTTGCGAGTGAATTCGCAAATCCAAATGGAGAGGGGAGATGTGGTTGTCCGACAAGGGATAAAGGACAACTCAGGAGGGGAAGGGGGGATTGGGGCTGAAGAAGTTTTAAATAGGAGAATAAGGAAAATGTTTGATGTTTTAGGAATGTTGTCTTATAAAGGGTTCAAAACAAGAAAACAGAAATGGATAAGAAGGAAAGGTAATGATGGAGAAACGGAAAGGGAAGATAAACAAAGTATAAAATGGCTACGTTGAACTATATGACTTTAAATATTAATGGAATACATAACCAAATTAAAAGGAAGAAACTGCTAAATTTACTGAAAAAAGAAAAAATTGATATAGCATTTGTGCAAGAAACACATTTAACTGAATTGGAGCACAACAAATTAAAGAGAGATTGGGTAGGACACGTAACAGCAGCATCGTATAATTCAAAAGCAAGAGGAGTAGCTATATTAATTAGTAAAAATGTGCCATTTAAAATAGAAGAGAAAATAATAGATCCAGCAGGGAGATATGTAATGATAAAATGTCAGATATATTCGGAGTTTTGGAATCTACTCAATATATATTCACCTAACGAAGAAGATCAAAAGTTAATGCAAGATATCTTTTTGAAGATAGCAGATACGCAGGGGAACATATTAATAGAAGGGGATTTCAACCTGAATTTGGATTCAAATATGGACAAAACTGGGAAAAAAATTAACAGAAAGAACAAAGTAACCAAATTTATAATTAAATCAATGGAAGAAATGCAACTTTTGGATATATGGAGGAAACAACACCCAAAGGAAAAGGAATATTCATATTACTCGGCTAGACATAAAACATACTCAAGAATAGACCTATTTTTGTTATTAGCTCGTATGCAAGATAGAGTAAAAAAAACAGAATATAAAGCTGGAATACTATCAGACCATTCACCCTTAATATTGACAGTAAAGTTAGAGGACATCCCTCCAAGAATGTATAGATGGAGATTAAACCCCATGTTACTCAAAAGGCAGGATTTTAGAGAATTTATTGAAAAACAAATTAAAATGTATTTTGAAATAAATACGAAATCAGTGAAAGATAAGTTTATACTATGGGATGCAATGAAAGCATTCATTAGAGGGCAAATAATAAGTTATGTAACCAAGATGAAGAAGGACTATAATCAGGAAAGAGAGCAGTTGGAAAGGGAAATAGTAAATATAGAAAAAAAATTAGCAATGAAGGAAGATACAACAAAAAGAAGAGAATTGGCGGATAAAAAAATAAAATATGAAACACTACAAATATATAAGTTGGAGAAGAATATAATGAAGACAAAACAGAAATATTATGAACTAGGTGAAAAAACGCACAAAATCCTAGCATGGCAGCTTAAGACAGAACAAGCTAAGAAAATGGTATTGGACTTATCTCTCATTTGTTCAAAGGATAAGAATCTACTTCCTGAAAAACAATTTTCTATTCTTTTAATCCCTTTTTTTTCCCATTTTCTAAAGGAAAGGTTGTCTATTGTAAAAGGGAGTAGCTTATTTTGCGTCAATATTAGTTTTGCTAATTGATAATTTGTTTTATTTCTTTCTACATGAATCTTCTTCCATATATTGAGGAGATGCTGTAATACTGGAGAAGTTCTATGTTGTACCAATTTTTCGTGAGATAAGTACAATATAACTGGAGATACAGCGCTGGCATATTACCAACTGAGATCCTACTTGAAAGATAAATTAGGAAGCAATTTGAGTTTACCAGAGGGAAGTAACCTTGAATATGTGATTACAGATTCAATGTTAATCAAAAGATTTATCACAAATATGTATATTAAACTGCAAGAAAAGGAGAATGAGGAAACAAATGGTAAAACTAAACAAAAATGGGAACAAGATTTAAATATAAAGATAAAAAAGGAAACATGGGAGAAATTATGTTCTGGAACGATGAGAAATACAATAAATACGAGGCTGCGTATGATACAATATAATTGGTTACACAGACTATACATTACACCGCAAAAGTTAAATAAATGGGACCCAACAGTATCTGATAGATGTTTTCGATGTAAAAAAGAAAGGGGAACAACAATTCATGCAATCTGGACCTGTGAGAGAGTAGAAAAATTTTGGGATGATCTCAATCAGATATTAAATAAAATAACAGAAAACAATATACCAAAGAATCCAGAGATCTTTCTCCTAAGTAACATAAAAAACAAAGAATTTGGAATTGATTTGGAGGATGCACAAAAAAGATTTGTTAAGATAGCCCTAGCCGTAGCAAAAAAATGTATTATGTCAACCTGGAAATTGGAAGATAATTTGAAAATACAGCAATGGTATATAGAAATGAATAAATGCATTCCATTAGAAAAAATATCATATAGTTTAAGAAATAATATTGAAATATTCGAACAAGTATGGGAGCCTTACATTAAATACAATAGCGAAAACCTACCAGGAACAAACATTACCTAAGTTGATGGAAGGAGAAGAAAAGAAAAGAATGTACTCAGTAGAATTTCTGGTGTATTTTTGTTGAATGACAACATTGTCTGACTGGCTTAATGCAACCTAGATTGTATACCTAAAATGGATGAGAGGGGGGGGTGGGGGGGTGGCTTGGGAGGAGGGAGGGGGGGGAGAAAAAGTCACTGTATATGTGTGAAAAAGAAAAAGTGTATATCATGGCTAACGTGATTTATGGTGTGAAAAATAAAAAAAAAGAAAATGGTATTGGCATCAAGGAAAAAAGACAAACAAATTACATATAATCCAAAAGAAATTAAGGAAAACTTTAGAGAATTCTATGAACAATTATATCGAACTGAAAATGAAGGGAAAGAAGGGAAAATAGATGAATTTCTAACTAAAATTGAACTACCAAAACTACAAATAGAGGAACAAAATAAATTAACAGAGCCATTTGGAATAGTAGAAATACAAGAGATAATAAAAAAATTACCAAATAATAAGACACCAGGAGAGGATAGATTCCCAATAGAATTCTATAAAACATTTAAAGACTTATTAATTCCACCCCTCCTGGAAGTAATCAACCAGATTGATAAAACACAAAGCTTACCAGATTCATGTAAAACAGCAATAATTACAGTAATACTAAAGCAAGGGAAAGATCCACTCACACCAGCGTCATATAGACCAATATCTTTACTTAACACAGATTATAAGATAATAGCTAAACTATTAGCAAACAGATTAGCAGAGTATGTACCGAAAATGGTAAATCTAGACCAAACTGGATTTATCAAAAAAAGACGCACAACAGATAATATTTGTAAATTTATTAACTTAATTCATGCAGTAGAAGGGAATAAAGCACCAACAGTAGCAGTTGCTTTAGATGCAGAGAAGGCCTTTGACAGAGTAGAATGGAATTATTTGTTCAAAGTATTGCAAAAATTCAGTTTACTGGAGAAGTATATTAATTGGATTAAAGCATTATATAAGGGACCATTAGTGAAAGTGACAGTAAATGGACATGTATCAAAGCAATTTAACTTAAGCAGGTCAACATGGCAGGGATGCCCACTATCACCTTTATTGTTTGCGTTAGCTATAGAACCACTATCAGAATTAATAAGAACAGAAAATAATATAAAAGGGATAAAAATAAAAGACAAGGAATATAAAATCTGTTTATTTGCGGATGATGTTATAGTATACTTAACAGAACCAGAACTATCAATAAAAGAATTATATAAGAAATTGAAGGAATATGGAGAAGTGTCGGGTTACAAGATCAACGTAAATAAAAGTGAAGCAATGCCTATGAATAATGCGGATTTCTCAAAATTTAAGAAGGAATCACCATTTAGATGGCAAATGCAAGCAATAAGATACCTAGGTGTACAAATAAACAAAAATCTCGGCCAACTATATAAACTCAATTATTATCCACTAATGAAAAAAATTACAGGATGATTTAGAGCATTGGAAAGATTTACCACTAACACTAATAGGAAGGATAAACTGTATTAAAATGAACATTTTTCCAAGGATATTATACCTATTTCAGGCATTGCCAATACAACTGACAGAGAAATTCTTCAAGGAGTTAAAGAAAATAATAAAGAAATGTTTATGGAAAGGGGGGAAACCGAGGATAGCACTAGATAAATTAACAGAATGGTATAAACAAGGAGGCTTACAACTGCCAAACTTTAAAAATTATTATAGAGCCGCACAATTAAGATACCTATCAGATTTTTATCAAACAAGGGAAAAGCCAGATTGGACTAGATTAGAATTAGATAAAATAGGGGAAAAGATACCTGAACACATATTATATAAATGGGATGAAAAATTGGTACAACATAGAAGTTCTCCAGTATTACATCATCTACTCAATATTTGGAAGAAGATTCATGTAGAAAGAAATAAAACAAATTATCAATTACCAAAACTAATATTGACGCAAAACAAGTTACTCCCTTTTACAATAGATAACCTTTCCTTTAGAGAATGGGAGAAAAAAAGGATCAAAAGAATAGAAAATTGTTTTTTAGGAAATAGATTCTTATCCTTTGAACAAATGAAAGATAAATACAATATAACTCAAGATACAGCGCTGGCATATTACCAATTGAGATCCTACTTGAAGGATAAATTAGGAAGCAGTTTGAGTTTGCCAGAGGGAAGTAACTTTGAATATGTGATTACAGATACAATGATAATCAAAAGATTTCTAACAAATATGTATATTAAACTGCAAGAAAAGGAGATGAGGAAACAAATGGTAAAACTAAACAAAAATGGGAACAAGATTTAAATATAAAGATAAAAAAGTTATGCTCTGGAACGATAAGAAATACAATAAATACGAGGTTACGTATGATACAATATAACTGGATACACAGGCTATACATTACACCTCAAAAGTTAAATAAATGGGACCCAACACTATCTGATAGATGTTTTCGATGTAAAAAAGAAATGGGAACAATAATTCATGCAATCTGGACATGTGAGAAAGTAGAAAAATTTTGGGAAGATCTAAATCAGATATTAAATAAAATAACAGAAAACAATATACCAAAGAATCCAGAGATCTTCCTCCTAAGTAACATAAAAAACAAAGAATTTGGAATTGATTTGGAGGATGCACAAAAAAGATTTGTTAAAATAGCTCTAGCCGTAGCAAAAAAATGTATTATGTCAACCTGGAAATTGGAAGATAATTTGAAAATACAACAATGGTATATAGAAATGAATAAATGTATTCCATTAGAAAAAATAACATATAGTTTAAGAAATAATATTGAAATATTCGAACAAATATGGGAGCCTTACATTAAACATAATAGTGAAAACCTACCGGGGACAATCACTACCTAAGTTAACGGAAGGAAAAGGAAATGAAAAGAATGGACTCAGTGGAATTTCTGGTGTATTTTTATTGAATGACAACATTGTCTAACTGGTTTAATTTATCCTAGATTTTATACCTTAAATGGATGGGAGGGAGTAGGTAGGGAGGGTGGGATGGGAGGAGGGAGTGGGGGGAGAAAATGGCACTGTATATGTGTGAAAAGGAAAAAGTGTGTATCATGGCTAATGTGATTTATGGTGTGAAATATAAAAAAATAAATTAAAAAAAAGTTGTATAGGTTCTTTTATCTCAAAAGGTGCAGTTTGCAGTGCACCGCTACAGTTGACAAATGCCTTTTCCCAGCCGGTACTTCAACTGATGTTACTACAAGTGGTTCATTCATAACATTGCCGTCAGATGCTACTGCACATGTGCGAACCTGAGTAACTCTTTGTTCTAAAGGCTGTTTGGCGCCCTCTTTAGAGGGCTCTACCGATGTAATATTGAACTCTACATCCGAAAGCTGTACCTTTCTCCTGGGATCCATTTCAGGCTGAGTCTCGATGTTTTTCCTGTAGGTAGGCTCCAAAACTTGAACTTTTGGAAAATGTAGTTTTTTGATAATCTGTTGTCGTTTTATTTTGCTCTTTTCCACCAATTGTACCATCATAAGTTAAATTAACAGCACTGAAGTTATCTAAACTTTTAAAGAATTTTAACGGGCATTTCTAGACAAAACAATAAGATAGAGTCAGGAGAGGACTGTAAGGCACGTCTGATCCTTACGCCATCTTGCCACGCCCCCAGTATTTTTAAATTCCTCAGCCATCTCCATGATCCCATTGATAATTTCACCTTTCTCCATTTTTAAGGGCCCAATTTCGGCCCTAACCAATTTCTTCCTTTTTACATAACTTAAGAAGCTTTTGCTATATATTTTATATTCTTTTTATCTTTGGCTTGGCTTCGCGGACGAAGATTTATGGAGGGGTAAATGGCCACGTCAGCTGCAGGCTCGTTTGTGGCTGACAAGTCCGATGCGGGACAGGCAGACAAGGTTGCAGCGGTTGCAGGGGAAAATTTGTTGGTTGGGGTTGGGTGTTGGGTTTTTCCTCCTTTGTCTTTTGTCAGTGTGGTGGGCTCTGTGGTCTTCAAAGGAGGTTGCTGCCCGCCGAACTGTGAGGCGCCAAGATGCACGGTTTGAGGCGATATCAGCCCACTGGCAGTGGTCAATGTGGCAGGCACCAAGAGATTTCTTACTTGCCAATTTACTCTGGTACTTCATTTTCCCCTCCCGAATGACTTTCTTAGTTTCTCTCTGTTGTTTTTTAAAGGCTTCCCAATCCTCTAACGTCCCACTCTGCTTTGCCATCTTGTACTTATTTCTTTTGGACCTGATACTGCACTTGATTTCCTTTGTCAACCACAGCTGCCATTTGCTCTTCTTAGAGCCTTTGCTCCTTCTTGGAATGAATCCTGTGAAAAATGTCTCGAAATACCTGCCATTTTTGCCCAGTTGTCCTCCAGCTAGAATGTTCTTCCATTTTATTTTGGCTAGCTCCTCCCTCATAGATGTATAATCACCCTTAGTAGCACTAATGTTTCTGACTTCCTTTTCTTCTCCCTTTCCATTTGCAGATTAAAAGTAATCATACTATTACCTAATGGCATCCCTACCTCAAGGTCCCTTATTAACTCCACGTCATTGCATGGTATCAAATCCAGAATCGACTTCCCCTCAGTAGGTTTCATCACAAGCTGCTCCAGGAATGTATCTCAGAAACATTCAATAAACTCATTCTCTAGCTTTCCCACACCTTCTTGATTTTCCCAGTCCACTTGCAAGTTGAAGTCACCCATAACTACTGTATCACTACCACTCTGACATGCCATTCTTAATTATTTATACTGATTCCCACATCTGAGCCACTGTTTGGAGGTCTGTATATGACCCCCATTATGGTTCTTTTGCCTTTGCAATTTCTCATCTCTATCCAAACAGACTCTACTCCACCTGATTCAATGTCTTTCCTTTCCAGTGTATGAATTTCATTCTTCATCAACAGAGCCATTCCACATCCTCTAGCTAACTTTCTGTCTTTTTGATAGGACGTATACCCTGGAACATTAATTTCCCAATCCTGTCCCTCCTGCAGCCATGTCTCCGTTACTCCGATAACATCATATTCTCCAATGTCCATTTGCGCCTCAAGCTCATCCATTTTATTCCTTATACTCCGTGCATTCATATACAATACCTTGAAACTGTATCACCCTGCTCTCTCCAATTTGCTGCCTGACACCCTCTCTGAAACTCTCCTATCCCTCTTTGCTCCCTCCGGCTTTGAGATTTCACAGTCTATTGGAGCTACCCCTACGTTCTCCTTCCTATCCATTTCACTATCAGTCTGGTTCTCCTCCCCCTGCCAATTCAGTTTAAAAGATATCCATCAGTATTATTAAACCTTACTGCAAGTATATTGGCCCCCTTTGGATTCAGATGCACCCCATTCTTCCTGTAGAGGTCATGTCTCCCCCAGAAGAGATCACAATTGTCCATGAACCAGAAACCTTGCATCCTGCACCATTCCTCTAGCCATACATTTAACTTCCTAATTTTTTCATTTTTGCCCTGTCCCGCACGCAGCACAGGTAGCGACTCTGGAGGTCCTGCTTTTTAATCTCCATCCTAGAGGAGGGTACTCCCTCTTCAAGATCTCCTCCCTCAATTCTCCTCCCACATATACCAGGACGTCCGGCTGCTCACACATTCCTCTTAGAATACCATGAATCCTGTCCGAGAGATTCTGCACTCTGGCTCCTGGAAGGCAACATTACCATGTGGGAATACTTGACAGGCGAGCAGAGCTTTCTGACTGTTCCCCTGATGATGGAGTCCTTAATGACCGCCTTGTCCCTTCTCCTTCCATTTTGCACTGCTGGCTCCCTGGATCCAACCTCAGACTGGTCATCTTCCCCAACATCATCCAATACAATATATTTGTTGCTAAGAGGAGTAGCCACTGGAGTGCTCTCCACTGACTGAGCGATCTTCCTCCATCTTTGACAATAGTCCACTTACCTGCACCCCCCCCCCCCAAATCTGGGGGTAACCACCTGCTTGAAAGTCATGTCAATAACTTCCTCAGGGTGGGAGCCATGTGGGTTGGTGGTGTGGGCTGTGACAGGCCCTCTGGCTGTTCCAGCACTTCACTGGGCTGCTTCGGCCTTTGGGGCTGCTAGTCATCCCCAGTGGCTTAATATATGGCAGAGTAATGGCTATCTTCCCTACCCATAATCCCCCACGTAGCTGGAACTGTTCCGGGAAACGTGGAGCGGTTCCAGCTGTGTGGGGGACTATGAGTAGGGAAGACAGCCATTGCTCTCCCACGTATTTATGATGGGCAACGCCATGGCAACAGTTGCCCCACCAACAGCAGCTCTGGATGACGCACCAAGGTGCAGGTCTGCATAAAAGCAGCACTTGGAGCAGCTTTTTAGGACTGCTCCATGAACAGGTAAGTTAAAAAATTTTATCTGCTTCTGCATGAAAACACCTATTGTTTCCTTGGAATGAACTGATGATGCCCCTTTATGATCTGTCTTTACTTGGCTTTTGCATTAAGGGTTTCCATGACATGACCTTTCCAAGATCTTTTGCATGGAGAGTGGGACACATTGTGAAAAGAATTGTGGTTAGTCCTTCCAGAAGTTTGGGCAAATCCAAGGATCTTGAATAATACCATGTTTGATAAAGTAGAAAAGAACCATTTTCCTCTGCCTGGAGTGTCAGTAATCAGTGTAGATAGATTTAATGTGATTGCCTACGGAGTGTTGAAGTGAGGTTATAAAGTATATCTCTAATAGTCCTCTTTCCCCTATTACATCCAGGATCTTTCCCTCTCCCACCTCTATCCACCTATCAACTTTTACCCTGTGCTCATTCTCCTTCTTATTCAGGTGTCTGCCTGATTTTCGGCACATCTGAATGACAGGCCCAAAACATCAACTGCCTTTTACTTCCTATGTATATTGTGTCACCCACTGAGTTTCTCCAGCACTCTTATTTACTGCACTAGACCACAGCATTTGCAGATTTCTTGTTTCCCAACATCATGTCCCATCCTTGAAGGTAGGATCCATAATGAGCTCTTCTGCAACCCCACCATCTCCCACAGCTACCTCAACAACACCTCTCCCCACCCTGCCCCTATAGGGATTCCATTCCATGCTCTCAATTCCTCCTACTCCATCATATCTGCACCCAGGATGAGGACTTCCATGCCAGATCATCAGAGATGTTCTCCTTCTTCAAACAACATGGCTTTCCCTCTATCACCATCAAATCAGCACTCATCCACATATCCTCCATTACCCGCACATCAGCTCTGGCCCCTTCCACCCCCACACATAACAAGGACAGGGTTCCTCTTGTTCTCACCCACCACCCCACCAGTGTCCACATTCAACACATCCTCCACCATTTACGCCAACTACTACGCGATCCTACTATTAGACACATGTTCCCCTACCCCCCCCCCCACCGCCTTCTGCAGGAACCGCTCCCTCCATGACTTCCTTGTGCATTCCTTCTTCCTCCCCAGTTGCCCCCTTGACCCTGTGATCACTTGCACCCACACCTCCTCTCTCATCACCATTCGTGGCCCCAAACAGTCCTTCCAAGTGAACCAACATTTTGCTTCTGAATCTGCAGGATTCATCACCTACATCTGGTGCTCCCATTATGGCCTCCTTTACATTGGACAGACTGGGCGCAGAAAGGAAAATTGCTATGTTGAGCACCTTGGCTCTGTCTACAACAATAGTGTAGATCTCCCAGTGACCACCTATTTCGCTTCTCCATCCCATTCCCTTGCTGACATGTCTGTCCATGATCTCATGCACTGCCAGGCAGACCACCCGCAAATGAGAGGAACAACACCTCATCTTCCAACCGGATGGCATTAATAGTGCCTTTTCTGCCTTTCGTTAACCTCCCTCTGTCACTTCTTCCCCCATCACCTTCTCCAAACTCTGTCTCTCGCTTCTCTGTCTCCTTTTATACAGACATAATAAATTCTCACCTCATTCCTTATCAATTCCAATTAGCACCTGTTGTTGGTCTGGATTCCTTCCCCCAGTCAGCATTGTCTGAATTCTGAGACTTTCTGAGATTTCCTGCTTCTGGCTCATTCTGCTCCTCTTTTTTTAATTATTTTTTAATTTTTTTATTTTTCACATTATAAACCATATTGACCAAGATACATACAGACATTTTTCTTCTTAATGGCTCATTCTGCTCCTTGAAGTAGGGCTCAGGCCCTAAACGTCGGTAATGTATCTTTGTCTTCTATGGACATTGAAAAGACTGGCTGAATTCCTTAGCATTTCAGTGTGTTTTTACAGCAATCACAGCGTCTGCAGACTTTCATGTTTCACACAACCTGTTAATATCTGTCTAGATAATATTCTGCCTTTTATTTCTGAGTCTGCTGCCTTGTGCAACATGCAAGACCTTTTAATGAAAACATTGACTTTGATTTACTTTAATATATGGTTAGCACCAGATCTCCAGGTAGCATCTGATGTCACAGGGTTTTTTTCTCTCTACAGGGATCATCAGTCCCATTCTCCCAGTTGTGCTTCAGCTGATGGACGCAATGGAGCAGCAGAAATTACAGACGACCAACGCCCTCGACAGCATCCAGTCATATTACGTAGAATGCGAATTCGAAGATATTCGGAGGCGAGGCAGGTGAGTACAAGGATGCACAGGTGAATACCAAGTATTATATGTAGTTGATTCAAAACAACTGGAATAGGGTTTGCATAGGTGAAGGAGGATGTTTACACAGAAATTTTCATATCAGTATGTTTTAGATTGGGTGAAGTTACAGTATGCCTTTTACAACTCAAAATTTCTGCTCCTTATTCTTAAAAATAATCCTTAAAAAGAGAAGTTGAAGAGTGGAATAAAAAATGTAGCAAGTCAGTCGAGTTGAGATATTGGCTTGGTTATCCTCTCCATTATCTGACCCATTGAATTGTGTTTCTTCTGTTGAATAATTCTTTCCAATTGAATCCTGCCCATACCATTGAATGCCATCTGAACTGCCAAACACTGTCTCTCCTGCCAAATGCCATCTGTTCTGTCGAATATTGTGCATCCTTTTGAATACTGTCTGTCTCATTGAACCTTGTCTCCTCCATCGAACATTGTCCATTCTGTTGACCATTGTCCATCAAAAGCTTTCCAGCCCAACATTTGTTTTGAATACTGTCTGTTCCATTAAGCACTGTCTGTCATATTGAAAGTTTCCACCATTGGTAGATTTTTCATAGAATCATTACACCATGGAATCACAGGAAAGTCCATTTGACTCCTTAAGGAACAATACATTAATTTCCTTTCCCCATCGCCCTGCAAACTGTTTTCTCCCATTTACACCCCTAATACTATTTGAAAGTCCCGTTTGATTCCACCAATCTTATGCATGGTGATTTCCAGATCATAACTACTCTATGTAAAAAAATATGAGAAAAGGTTCCAACTTGACACCTTAACTAGCTATTTCTTTCCATTGAAGCTGCCTGGCCTGCCGAGGCCCTCCAGCCTCTCATTGTTTAATCAAAGAAACATCCTTAAGGAAGACAGAAAGACAGAGGGATTTAGGGAGGGATTTCCAGAGATTCAAACTTTAGACAGCTCAAAACATAGCCACCATCGATGGAGTGAAGAAAATTGTAACTGAACAGAGGCCTGCATTGATGAAATGCTGAGATTTTTGAGGTTTGCAGGATGGGGAAAGATCTCAGAGCTAGGTGGGGAATGGAATTGGTGTGATTGATGCAAGTGGTAGCAAAGAACTGGTGGATCAGAGCAGTCTCCTCTGTCTCAGGAAATATGAGAATTAGAAATAAAAAGTCATAAGTCGGTAACTTGTTTGTATGTAATGTTTACCATATAAATTAACGATCTGGAAGAGGGGACAGTGCAATATATCCAAGTTTGCTGATGACCCTAATTGAGTGGAAAAGCAAATTTTGCAGAGGACATCGAGAGTCTTCAGAGAGATATAGATAGGTTAAGTGAATGGGCAAGGGTCTGACCGATGAAATGCAATGTTGGCAAATGCGAGGTTATCCACTTTGGAAGGAAAAATGAAAGATCAGATTATTATTTACATGGCAAACTATTGCAGCCTGTTGATGTGCAGAAAGACTTGGGAGTGCTTGTGCATGAATTGCAACAGATTGGTTTGCAGGTGCAGCAGACTATCAAGAAGGCAAGTGGAATGTGGACCTTCATTGCTGGAGGGATTGAATGTAGGAGCAGGGAGGTCATGCTGCAACTGTACAATGTTCTGGTAAGGCTGCTCCTGGGATACTGTGTGTGTAGTTCTGGTCTCCTTACTTGAGGAAGGATGTCCTGGCTTTGGAGGTGGTGCAGAGGAGTTCAGCAGCTTGATTCCAGAGATGAGGGGGGTTAGCCTCTGAGGAGAGATTGAATTGTCTGGGGCTGTATTCGCTGGAATTTAGATGAATGAGAGGGGATATTATAGAAATGCATAAAATTATGAATGACATAGATAAGTTTCTTGCATTGGTGGGCAAGACTAGAACCAGGGAACATAGTCTCAGGATTCAGGGTATTAGATTTTGGACGGAGATGAGGAGGAACTGCTTTTCTCAAAAGGTGGTGAATTTGTGGAATTTGCTGTCCATTGAAACAGTGGAGGTGACCTCATAAATATATTTAAGACAAGGTTGCATAGATTTTTACACAGTAGGGGAATTAAGGGAAATGGGGAAAAGGCAGGTAGATGATGAACCTATCATCAGATCACCCATGATCTTATTGATTGGCAGAGGAGGCTCGATGAACTGGATGGCCTACTTCTGCTCCTTGTCTGTTATGGGAGCATGAAGTGGGACAGAGGAAAATTACAAAAGGGATTGCTTTAATCTTCCAATCCATTCTAGACATGGCAAGTCACAGAGAGTGGGAATTCATAATGTTAACAAAGAGAGATAGGGAAATGCCGGGGTGCACACTGGTGCATTTGATCTCAGTGGCGGGCAAGCTTTGGGTTATGACCTTTTATCGACCTTGATCAGAATCCATAAGTCAGTAGTATGTTATGTAGGATTAGATGTTAAATATCCCATATTGCACTCCTGAGACGCTGCCTAGTCTCTGCGGGGTAGCCAAGTGAGTGATGGAATCTTCTGGGTTATCAAGTGGGCATCCTCCATCCTCAGTGTTTCGCTGATAGACCCACGACACCTTTGGAGGGTTCAGCAGTGAATCCCAGCATCATAGATTCACCCCCTAGATACCATTCACTCTCTTAGGGGCCCAGATGAAATCCTTTCTCCTCATTGAGAGCCACTGACTACCCTTTTCAGCAGCTCTGGAGAGATCTTTGACAGCTTGTCGGTGTATCTTTCCTCGCACTCCCAACTCCCAGAGTAGCCTTTATGTAGATATGGCTACAAATCCTCTGCAGTCTACTTCAATTGGTTGCCTTCCACTACATTGCTGCACATCAGCTGTAAGCTCAGTAAACCTCAGTTTCTAGTCCTCATTTTCCTCCTCCACTGTATCCTCCCAGGGCACTGTAAGCTCAAATAATGTAAATGAGATGGAGTGAGGCGGACCACAGCACAAGGTCTGGTTTGAGGTTGGTTTCCGCTATTTTATTTGGGAAGCAGAGCCTCGTGCCTAAGTCTGCCATCATCCTCCAATCACCTACCCCACCTAACCACCTGGAGTCTGATCTTGATGTGGGTATTCCAGCTTGTCCTCACCTTCCCGGACAAATGCTATTAACAGCCAGTGGGATGAAGGGGGAGTGGAGCGTTGACACTCGTCCTCCAATTTTCCAGCACTGCTGCAAGACACAGTACCACCTGGTGTATTAGCTTTGAATGAGGCTAGTCTTGCAGCCCACCAAAATATGTTTTAATGTTGCTGAAGTTGGGTAGAGAGAGCATGTGGGGTCCTCTTCATACCACTGGCTGAGATTCACGGCTGATGGCAAGACATCATATGCAGCCCTGATGATGAACCTTGAAGACTCCATCTCCTGCAGCCCTTTCCTTTTCTCCACTTCCTCCCATCTTATCCCTTGCCTTGCCTGAGTGATGCCCTTTACGTACCCTGCTGACATATCTCCTGCATCACAAGCCTGCATCTTTGAGATAAAGCAGCCTTGTTCCACGATGTCCCTATGTTTGAGTGCTGCTTTTGCTTGCTTAGTTGCTTCTGATGGAATTCATTTCTTTCCAGTATCCAGGATGATGATAGCTTCAGCTACAAATGGATCACTTATCTCTGTTACATCATCTCCAGTCTTACTTTGGTGCATTTACACTCCTCTGAAAGTCTGTAAATGGGTAGCTCTAAAACTCCTTTGCTGTAGAGCCCAATGCTGTGAGGCATCTGGGAAGACCAAGCCACTTCCATGAGTATGAGTTGATTATTCTTTCCAGCTCTTCCATACTCCAGAATGGAACTTCATATAGGGTTAGTAGCCACATGAGGCATGGAAAGAACCCAAACGGCATACACCAGAGCTTCAATTTGCCAGATAGTGTAGTTCTATCAATGCTCTTAAGGTCACTGACAGTATCCTTCCTGATTTGATGTTTTTGCTCTGAATCTTTGAGGGATGTGTTATACCACCAACCTAAGCTTATCACTGGTTTCTCCAAGACTGTTGGAATTGTCTCATCACCCATATCTACCAGCTTCCTGTCTTGGGTAAACTTATACCTCTCATTTTGTTCGTTTTAGATTGGTCACAGTGTTTGAGCTACCGAAAGAAAATAGACACACACACAACACCGAGAGCAGTTCAGTTTATACAAATGTTTATTACAAATTCAAAAGCTGATTTCACACTACAATATGCAAGCCCTTCCCAACTATACTTATCAATGCTTGGACTGGTCCCAACTGCTGAAGCGAGGCAACGACTGCACACTTGTAGTTGGTTGTCAGGGCGCCGGTAGCAACTTCTCCACCTCCCCTGACCGGGATGTTGGCTGGATTCCAGAAGTTCTTCTTCTTGCTGAGAGATGTTGCCACCTCTCGGAGAGTCTCAAACTTCAGCAGCGGGACCATGACTTATATTACCCAAAAACTGCTTACCCAAGCACCTATTCCCAGCACAGCAAGAAAGATAAGCAAGCAAGCTAGCATGCTAGGCTTCTAACGAATAACATAATTTTCAGCTTATCACTTTGAATACAATGGTTTATTTTGCATCAAGGCTAGGCCTCTGACAGTCTGTGACCAAAACAAGCAGGAAGATTAAATGTTCTTGGTACACAGATATCCTTTCGTTAGATAACAGCATCTCTGGCCCCTTGGTGGAATTTAGCTTATGTCTGCTGATTCTAAAACACAAGCAGGTTCTCAGCCTTGCAGAACCCAGAGCTGCAAGTTTAAAAAAACAGGTTAGAATCTTCCATTACACTTCCCCTTGACAATGGAGATGCTTCTGGACTTGCTCGGCTTGATCTTCATCCAAACCTGCTCGATGTTCTCTTAAAGCTTCCTCAATATGTGTACAGTACAAGCCTTGGTCATGGTCAGTGTTATAAGAACGTCTATATATGCTCTGATAGGTGGCAGCCTCAAGCCAGGTCTTGTGCGCTGTTTCCAACCACCCATCGAGATGCTCTAATGATCACTTCCACATGGCCATGGTGAACGCGAGCAGAGAGATGGTACAACCGGCCATGATTGCTACCTCCAGATGTTGCCACAATGTGGTATAGTCTGCTGTTATCAAACATAGCACGAAAACCAACAAGGTCGGGTCAGATACAGCAATGAGCTCTCTGAACCCTTCTCCATTAACAATGGCGTGAAGCAAGGCTGTGTTCTCGCACCAACCCTCTTTTCAATCTTCTTCAGCATGATGCTGAACCAAGCCATGAAAGACCCCAACAATGAAGACGCTGTTTACATCCGGTACCGCACGGATGGCAGTCTCTTCAATCTGAGGCGCCTGCAAGCTCACACCAAGACACAAGAGAAACTTGTCCGTGAACTACTCTTTGCAGATGATGCCGCTTTAGTTGCCCATTCAGAGCCAGCTCTTCAGCGCTTGACGTCCTGCTTTGCGGAAACTGCCAAAATGTTTGGCCTGGAAGTCAGCCTGAAGAAAACTGAGGTCCTCCATCAGCCAGCTCCCCACCATGACTACCAGCCCCCCCACATCTCCATCGGGCACACAAAACTCAAAACGGTCAACCAGTTTACCTATCTCGGCTGCACCATTTCATCAGATGCAAGGATCGACAATGAGATAGACAACAGACTCGCCAAGGCAAATAGCGCCTTTGGAAGACTACACAAAAGAGTCTGGAAAAACAACCAACTGAAAAACCTCACAAAGATAAGCGTATACAGAGCCGTTGTCATACCCACACTCCTGTTCGGCTCCGAATCATGGGTCCTCTACCGGCACCACCTACGGCTCCTAGAACGCTTCCACCAGCGTTGTCTCCGCTCCATCCTCAACATCCATTGGAGCGCTCACACCCCTAACGTCGAGGTACTCGAGATGGCAGAGGTCGACAGCATCGAGTCCACGCTGCTGAAGATCCAGCTGCGCTGGATGGGTCACGTCTCCAGAATGGAGGACCATCGCCTTCCCAAGATCGTATTATATGGCGAGCTCTCCACTGGCCACCGTGACAGAGGTGCACCAAAGAAAAGGTACAAGGACTGCCTAAAGAAATCTCTTGGTGCCTGCCACATTGACCACCGCCAGTGGGCTGATAACGCCTCAAACCGTGCATCTTGGCGCCTCACAGTTTGGCGGGCAGCAGCCTCCTTTGAAGAAGACCGCAGAGCCCACCTCACTGACAAAAGGCAAAGGAGGAAAAACCCAACACCCAACCCCAACCAACCAATTTTCCCTTGCAACCGCTGCAATCGTGTCTGCCTGTCCCGCATCGGACTGGTCAGCCACAAACGAGCCTGCAGCTGACGTGGACTTTTTACCCCCTCCATAAATCTTCGTCCGCGAAGCCAAGCCAAAGAAAAAAATCAAACATAGCTGCACATTCTGGAAGTAGGCCTTAGCTTGTGTGGGACACTTGGACCCTGAAGAAGCCGAAAGCAGTCCAAAGTTGGTACGAGGAACTGAGCCGAAGGGAGAAGATCTGTTCCCTCCTTGGTGACCTGAATCCGAAGAATAAAGTTTAATACAGAAATCTCTAAAAACATCATTTATTTTAATGTAATCTGTGGTTGTTGTACCATCAGGGCGACAAATCCTATTAATTTGTATTTTTTTAGCTGAAATTACTTTCATTTGAGTGGTTAATAATTTACAAGATTTCTGCCCATGAATATAAATTGACTTTGTCCTCAATATCTATTTTTCAATTGGATGGGTAGATAATAAATCAAATTTACTTTTAAGTTCAATTCTTCTGTTATATAACTCAGGGTCTTCATTTTCCACAAATTTTAAATTGATCTGATTAATCAAATATATTCTTTCTTTCCTAGTCTTTTTATTTATACTAGCTGTGTATGAAATTATTTGACGATGTAAGTAGGCTTTCATTGTATCCTATACTATCAAATTGGAAATTTCTGGAGTTGAATTCACACTGAAGAAAAATTATATTTCTTTTTCTAGAAAAATCAAAAAACCTTTATCTTTAAGTGGAGTAGTGTTGTTTTTTAGTCATTGGAATATTTGGAAATTACAAATTTAAAATTACTGGGGCATGATCTGAAATAACTATACCTTGATGTTCACAAGTTCTGGTCATAGTAATCAATTGATTATCCATTAAAAAGTCATCAATAACATGTATAACAACAATGTAGACCTGACAAAAAAAAATATACTCTGCTAGTGGGATTCAAAAATCTCCATATACCTGAAACTCCTATGTTTTATAAGAAGTATTGAATTACCATTGCCGATTTGATAGGATTAACAGATTTATTCGAAGAACTGTCTAATATTGTACTTAAACAACAATTAAAATCCCTACCTAGGATTAATGAATACTAAGATAGATCTGGTAATAGACCAAAAAAATTTTCAAAGAAAGTCGGTTCATCCACATTTGGAGCACATATATTAGTTAATACAACCAAAACTTTCCCAGTAAGGATAATGTAACATACCATTTTATCTTTAGTACTATTGTGAAGTGCAAATTGAACATTTTGATAAATTATTATGGAGATACCCCTAATCTTAGCTTCGGAAGAGGAGCGATAACATTAATATGGAGACACCCCTAATCTTAGCTTCTGAAGACGAGCAATAACATTAATATGGAGACACCCCTAATCTTAGTTTCTGAAGACGAGCGATAACATTGTCCTCCCCATTTGAACATCGGCCTGTCTTTATCTGACTTTTTAATGTGTTTCTTGGAAAAAAAAGTATCAGCCTTTAAGTGTTTGATATGAACAAGTACCCTTCTTTGTCTTATAGGTCCACTTAACTCTTTAACATTCCACGATATGATTTTAATAGGTGGATTATTCAAAGTATTTTTGATACGTAAACTGCGGTAAATGGATGCTTGTAGCACACTTCATCTTTACTCCAGAGGCTGCTGTTCTGGCTCCATGCTACAAAACAGAACACAAAAAAATGAAATATTAATTATAACTTTGTACTTTCCAAACAAAATCCTCCCTTCCAACCCTCCAATACTTGAAGGTCACGAAACAAATTTGTGACTGGCTCAAAAAAACCACTTACAACCCTCATTGCCTCCACTGCTCCTAATTAAAACCATACATTGTTTTATTTCTTCCCTGGGATAAGAATTTTTTTAAAAAGTTTTAAAAATGGAATCTACTAAGCAAACTGAGTCATATTACACAGTTCACTTTAGAAAAATGGGGAAAGAAAAAATATTCACCCCTCTCTTTGAAGTTAGTCATCCAACTTCACATTGAAAAAGTCGACTCAATGCCAATGCAGCAGACTCTGTTTTCACGAACTCCCAGGCTTTCTCAGGTGAATTCAGAAAAATCTTTTGACATCCATTCGTAATTCTCAATCTTGCTGGGTAGAGTAATGCAGGCTTAAAGTCTTTCTTATAGAGTTCTGCCATTACCTTGTTATAAACTCTACAAAGAGCGACCACTTCTGGGTGAAAATCCTCTACAAATCTGATCCATTGTTCTTGCTATGTTAGATCTTTCTTGGATCAAGCCATTCTCAAAATTTGTTCCTTTTTTTGAAAATAGTGAAACCGAAGTATCACTGATCTCGGAAACCCTGACGTAGGTTTTGGAGACAGAGAGCGGTGTGTTCTATTCAATACTAAATCTTTTCTGACAAGTTCAACCCCAAACAATTCAGTGAGAAAATCAGTAAAGAATTTTACCAGTGGTTTTCCTTTCTCACTGTCTTCTTTTAGACTGAGGATATGAATATTGTTGCAAAAGACTCTGTCCTTCAAGGTTTAATACCCGTGCCTTTAATTCTTTAATTATCAGTCGTGAGAACTTGATTTTGCTCCCCTAATTTGTCTAATCTAATATTCATAGTAATCCAGTCACCTTCCAATGCTGACAAATGCTCTTCAATTTGTGGCATGGATTCCAGATGGAACAATAAATTTTTTTTTTCAATCTCCTTGGACCTGGCTTTCAGAGCTTTGTTTATATCTTCAGATTGCTTTTTGATCATTTTAGTGGTCATGCAGAAAGTCAAGGGAATATCTGGTTCGGTCTCAGATTCTTCCTCCATTTCTTCTTCATATTCTTTTTCCTTCATAGTTTTGACTTTGGGTACTTTTTTTCCTCTTTGGCATGAAATAGCTCCCGGTGGTATTTGCAGATATTAGAATCAAAAGTTAATTGATTTGGTTAATTAAAAATGAGTTTAAAAAGTTGGGAATTATTAAAAGTTAGATGGAGCTCACAACTTGACCTCCTCATTTCATAGAGTCACCTGGTCTTTCTTTCCTCTTTGCTGATGACCCAAAGATGGAAACAGGAAGCAGAAGGAGTGTTGTCATCGGCCCCTTGAGCTCACTGTAGCATGGAAATTGTCAGTGGCTGTCCTCACACAATGAACTCTCCTTCCTGGCTGATCCCCATATTCCTTGATTCCATAAAATATATTTGACATCAAATGAACATTCACAGTAGATAAGAGAGCTAAAAATGTCCATAATTCTCTAAATAAAGACACATATCTAATCCTCAAACAACAGTTCTAAATTGCCAGATTTACCATTCAGAGCAAACAATTTTCTCAGAAACCAGGACCAAAGAATAGCATATCTGTGTGTTTTGGCTGATTGATCTAATTTTATATTTAAAGATATCTGTTTCTATTTGTCTGAAGGGAGCTGGAGATCATGAATCAGCTGGTAAAATGGAAGAAAAGTCAAGTTGCAAACAGGCTTACAGGTTTTGGATCTTACCTGGCAAGTGGGTGAAAATTCATTATGATCGTCTGGCTTTGTTGAGTTTATTGGACAGGTGAAGGATTTTTGTTCTTTGCTTTTGGAATAGTGTATCTTAATAGTAACTTGCAGCAATACTGTAGTCAATATTAAATAATATTGCCTATTTCCATCTGTTGGATGCTGGTTGAGTGAAGTCTTTCTGCATAATATATGTGTGGCCTACTAATTAAAGACAATTGGTATTAAAACAAGATGTGAGATAATTAGGTAAGGCCATTTAGCCCTGCCTCGTTAATCTTCCTATAGGGGCGGGAACAATTAACGTAGAGTTTAGCACAATGCTATTACGACACCAGTGACCTGGTTTGAATCCGACGCTCTCTGTAGGGATTTTATATGTTTTCCCTGTGTCTGAGTGGGTTTCCTCTTGGTCCTTTAGTTTCCTCCAAAAACTTAGGAGTTTGGAAGTTAATTGGTGTATTTTCGGTGGTACATGCTCATGGGCCAGAAAAGATGTTGCCATGCTGTATCTCTAAATTTAAAAATGTAAATGTAAAAATTTACACATTTCTCATTCCTTGCCTCAGAGAATTCCTGTGAAAACGTTGTCTTTTTTTGAATATTTTATTTAAAATTTTCTCCATACATGCAGTAGTCAATTAATATAATAATACAAATTGCAAAAAGAAAACAAACTAGAAACTACTCCCCCACCCTCAAAATAATCAATATATAAAGAAACAATATAGTTATACAAAATAAAAGAAATCAAAAATAAACTTTCAGGATTGCACAGAGGGATGCCATATAACACACAAGTTTATACAAAGTTCTTTAATACATTTCAGAGGAGATTCTCGCAGGTCCAGAGGCACAGGAAGCACAACATTACAAATTTAAACCTAATATTTGAGTATACGGGTGCCAAATTTATAAAAAATATAGCATATTTCTTTCTCAAATTATATGTAATTTTTTACAAAGGAATAGAACGTTGAATTTCTGCATTCCATCTAGCCATACCCAAATGTGTATCTGATTTCCAAGTAACTGCAATACATTTCCTAATAAGAATTTCAACTTCACTACAACCAGGTAACAACATGATTGGTCCTCGCTGTCCCGCAAATATACTCTCAATTGAACATAACAAAAAAGAGTATTTTGGGGTTCTTCCATATTTATTTCTCATTTGTTCAAATATCAACAATTGACCTCTTTCATTACAATCTTCAACATTTTTAATCCCTTTACGAAACCAAATATCCAAAAATTGATGATCTTTTGAAAAAGAATTAAGAAAATTTTGAATCAAAGGCATTTTGGGCAATATATGTCCTTTTACACCAATTTCATCATTTATTTTATACCAAATATTAATCATATGTTTAAAAAATAGTGTTTCTTTTTCACCAACCATCAACTTTGCATCCCATTTATATATGAACTCTTCTGCTTTTCTTTCTCCTATTTTATTCAATTCTATTTTTAACCCATGTCAGTCTTTCTTCACTTTCAAAAAAAATGTCATTTGCTCTGCTCGATAATAGTTTTTGAAATTAGGAAACTTTTGTCTCCCAATTCATATTTCTGTTAACTTTTCGATAGAAATTCTTGATATTTTACCTTTCCAGAGGAATTTCCTTTTATTCCATTCTTGAATTTTTTATTTGAGGTATTAAAGTAGGTAATGTTTGAAAAAGATATTGTGTTCGTGGAAATAAATTCATCTTAGTACAATTAATCCTTCCCACTAAAGTTAAAGGTAAATTGATTCATTTTTAAAATCTTCTGCAACTTTTTAAAGTAATGATAAATAATTCAATTTATACAAGTCCTTCTGTACTTTTGGTGCTTGTTCTTGTAACAAGATATATTCTATTGAAATAATTTTTTTAGTCATTCCATCCACTATGATTTGTTCCAAATTTGTAAGATTTTTAAAAAAAACCATATCAGGTCCTAATTTCTCTCTTAAATAGACTCTTAATTGAAAATAACATATTATGAGGAATATCATATTTAATATTTAATTGGTCAAAAGACATCAATCTATCATTATCTTAACAATCTCCCAATTTTATTGTTCCAAATATTTAAAAAATGGATTATCTTTCAAAAATATTAACAGAGGATTAATTAATTGTGTTTTTAACGAAAGAAGGTTTGCATCAATTTCTAGCTTAACTTTACACCAAATATTAAGCAAATGTTTTAATATTGGAGCATCTTTATCCATTGTTATTAATTTTGGTTGCCATTTATAAATAAACTCTTCTGTTATGGTTTCTCCAATTTAATTTAATTTAATTTCAACCCAAGATGGCTTAATTTTACAGAGAAACTAAAAATCTTAGTGGTGCTGCCTTATAATCATTCTTAGTTTGGAAGTTGTAGTCCTCCTTGTTCATATTTCCATGTTAACTTTTCTAATGACTTTCTTACCATTTTCCCTTTCCAAAGAAATTTCCTAACTTGTTTATTTAAATCTTGAAAAACTTTCTGAGGTATAGAAGTTAAATAAATATTGAATTCTTGAAAAAATATTAATTTCAATACAATTAACTCTTCTAATTAATGTAATGGACAAATTTACCCATCTCTTTAAATCTTCGTCTATCTTTTAAAATATTGGTTTGTTTAATTCAAAAGAAAGATGGGAACAAGATTTAGATATAATAATAGATCAACAGGTTTGGCAAGATTTATGTAAAGAAGTTGTGTCTAATATGATCTAATAAGATGTAGATTACTTAGCTATAATTTTTTACATCAATTTTACATTGTGCCTCAGAAATTGAGCAGATGGAGATTGAATTTATCAGATCAATGTTTGAGATATGGAAAAGAAGTTGGACCCTTTTTCCACTCTACATGGTCTTGCTTGAAGGTTAATTCTTTTTGGGTTTCTGTGAGTAAATTTTTGCAACAAGTTATTGGTGTGACTTTTCCGTTAAATCTTGAATTATTGTTGTTTGGAAATTTTGAAAGTATTACTCCTAAATTACTTTTGTCAGATTCTCAATTGAAATTTGTTAAGTTAGCCTTTGTAATAGCAAGGAAATGTATTGCTGTTACATGGAAATCTGATGTCTTATTAACATTAGAAAGATGACATACAGAGATTCAAAGTTGTATTCCTTTAGAAAAAAATACATAATTTAGGAGGTAAATATTCCTTCTTTCTACAAATTTTGATCCCGTATGCTAGAATAATAAGATTGAAATTATAATATATTTTTTGAATCCTCCTGACCAGTGAAGTTTTGTTGGAATAATATTTTTGGGATCCTTGAGTGTCATCTGATGAAATCCTAATTAATATGTAGCTATGTTATTATGTATTTTATAATAGATTTAAATTAGTTATGGGATTAGGTTAAAGTTGGGAGGGTGAGTTTATCGTTTTCTTTTAGTTTAGTTTTTTTATTTTTTAGTTTTTTCTTCCTTCTTTTTATACATTTTCAACATATATTTGTTAACATTGTAATATGGTGATTAATTATTGTTTGTTATTAGTATTTTATGTATGTTGATTTAAAATATTTAAAAAAGATTATTTAATACTGTGGCAGCTCGCCCATAAAACAGGTAAACCGCTGAGAGAGTTGCGGACAAGTCTGTGACAGATCTGACTGTGAGAGCTTCTGGTGCAGGGCAAGCTCACTTCATAAAGATCCCAGGGGTCACAAACACCATCAGGTTCTGAGGGATTTAAGCACGTGCAAGAGTTCCCCTGATATACTTTGGCATATACTCCTTCTATTAATGGCATAATTTCATTTTTATCTCAATTTATTTTATAATCCAAAATTTTTCCATAGTCTTCCAATTTAAAAGTAAGTTTTGTAAAGAAGTCTCAGGTTCAGACAAATATATTAAAATATCATCTGTAAATAAACTTATGCTCTTCTTGACTAACCCTAAATCC
Source organism: Narcine bancroftii (assembly GCF_036971445.1). NCBI lineage: Eukaryota > Metazoa > Chordata > Chondrichthyes > Torpediniformes > Narcinidae > Narcine > Narcine bancroftii. The sequence continues at coordinate 60,290,678 of NC_091474.1, forward strand.
CTTAATTTCGAATTGCTTCTGCAAGTGATTCTAATAACTAAAATAAACAAAACTTGAGATAAGGGACATCCTTGTTTACTTGACCTTGCCAACTGAAATGGTGCAGATATTTGACCATTAGTCAATTAGGATTAGGATTATATATAATTCCCTCATCCAGTTTACAAAGGTCAATCCAAATCCAAATTTTTTCCACACCTTAAACAAAAATCCCATTCCAGTCTATCAAACATTTTATCTCCTTCTAGAGCCACTACAACACTCAAATCTCTTCTTTTTTTTTGCGCTAAATGGATTATACTCAGTAATCTGGCTATATTTTCAGCCGACTGTCTCTTTTTTACAAAACCTGTGTGATCCATATTTATTAATTTGGGTAGCAGTTTAGTCGTTCTACTTGGCAAATTTTTTTGCAACAATCTTATAATAATGAAATAGGTCTATAAGATAAAGGCTTTAAAAGGTCTCTATCTTTTTTGGGTATCACTGTAATTATTGCCGTCGAAAATGATTCTGGGAGAATATGTGTTTCTGAAGCCTGATCTAATACTTCCATAAAATAGGAATTAATAAATCTTTAAATTCTTTATAAAATTCAGGCAAGAATCCATCCTCTCCTGGAGATTTATTACTCTGAAATGAACTCATAGCCTCCCTCACCACTAACTGAAGCTGCTTTCAGGTTCACGGATGCAAATAATGTGCCAGCAGACGTGGCGGAGGGAGTACAGCTAGGATGTTCAGGTGGCCGCTGAACATGCCAGCTGATAGAGAGCTGTGTCCAAGCGAACACCGGCTCCTCCGGACTGTGGCCTAGTCACGCCCACATTGCCTTGACGTTATTTGCAGTGCATCAAGGCTGCGAAGCCTCCTGAAGCCATCTCCCAAAAGGGATGGATGAGAGGCTGGAGACAAAATTGTAGCCATTCTTAAACCCACGAAGGAAAGCTGAGAACGACTAGATAGGAAGACAGGCGGGACAGACTTGGACGCATTCATTGAGAAATAAAAATATGAGCCCTACTCTGCACCCACCCTTCGCCTAGAGGAAGTAACACATGTTTTTTTGCCCTTGAATATCGAAGTGAGTCTAGCTCCAATTGGGCGCAGCCTGGGCTGTCAGCCCGCCTACTCCCGACCGGAGTAGCGGCCCAGGCCTGTGACAAACCATACTCGGCCGACAAGGAGACCTTTCCTCTCGCCCCCAGTACACGCTGCTTACTTATCATATACTAGGGAAAGTGGGTGAAATTGAGTATTTAATATCAGGATCTTATTTCCCGTGTGCATGTGTTTTAACCTCTGCAGGAAAGCTGTGGCTGTTCCATTCTTGTGTCCAGGTGTTCCATGGGGAGCAGTGACCCACTTGTCTCCCCCCCACCCCAGATTTCAAACTTGCCTCCCAAAGGCAAGGAAAGTGGAAGTTTGAGTCTTGTAAAAAATTACAAATTTAATTCTGACAAGCGATCGAGAAGCATCTAGCTCCCTTTGGGTGCAGAATGTATTATTGTGGCCAGGTTTTTTTCTTTTAACTGCACGTCCGCACTTCCATTAAGCACCTCCGTTAAATACTAATGCATTAAAATTAAAGCTTTATAGTAATATTGCGTCTGCAGACTTTCTTGTTTAACTTACATATATAGGTGTGCTGTGCGTAAAACAAAAACCACGGAAACCTTGATTAATTTTTGATCTTTTAACAGTTGCACTGATATTGTTATCCTTTAATATAATAAAGGCCAGAGTTGATGGTTGACGAAATATCTATTATTTTATTTTCGTTTTTTAAAAGTACCAAGCTATACGTTTTGAATAAAAATTCTTAAAATATTCATTTATTTCTTCAGGCTTATGTAATAGCATTAGTGTCCTTTTTAATTGCATTAATCATTCTTGATTAATTCTTGGTCTGCTTTTAATTGGCAAGCAAGTACTTTGTGATCTTTCACCTAAGTCATAATATCTTTGCTTTGTTCTTGTAATTGGTTTCTCTGTTCTTTAAGTTTTTAATGTGTTATACTGAAATCTTTTTTATTAATTCCTATGCTTATCTTCAGAACCCCGATTTTGAAGATCCTTTTACAAAACTATTTTTCTTTCTAACTGATCAATCTCTCTCATACTCCTTTTTAATTTTTAGAAGTAAAGCATACAATTTGACCTCTTAAATATGCTTTCAAAGCATCCCATATAATAAACTTCTCATTTACCGAGTTCAAATTTGTATCACAAAATGTCCAAATTTGTGTTTTAACAAACTCACAAGTTTTCTTTTCAATAATAAATAATTCAATCACAATCTATAAACTGCGTTCTCCTTATCAGGCATTTCCATCGTTATTAATAAAAGTGAATGATCAGATAAGATCTTCACTTTATAATTAACTTCAAGAATCCTAGTTTGCATTTGTTCTTAAATTAAAAATAAATCAATTCTAGAATAAGAATCATGTCTACTCAAATAAAATGAATAATCCTCTCTAGGATAAATCCTTCTCCATACATCTATTAAATTCAAATCTCTCATTAATACCAATGTAGCTTTTGCTGCTTTTGTTCTTGTTGCTACTTGAGTAGATCTATCTAACAATGGATCTAAACAGAAATTAAAATCCCCTCCTATTAAAATATTTTTATGTGCCTCTGCTAAATTAAGACATTTTTCTTGAATAAATTTCTCATCATCAATATTTGGAGCATACAAATTTTAAAAAGTCCATAATTCAGAATATACTTGACAATGCACCATTATCTATCTCCATGCAGGATCTATCACCACATTTTGAATTCTAATTGGAAGATTCTTTTTTATCAATGTTGCCACACCTCTTGCCTTAGAATTCCAACCTAGTTCCTTTTTAATTTCAAATGTTCTTATTTGGTTAAATGTGTTTCTTGGAGAAAAGCCACATCAGCTCCCATTTTCTTAATATGCATTAACACTTTCTTCCTTTTTACTTACCCGTTCAACTCATTAACATTAAAATTTACAAATTTCATTACCTTCCTCATCTTGATAAACTATATTCAATCTCATTCATGTTACTCCATTACCTCCCCCAGCAAATCTCCTCCTAATTCCATTGTCTGATATCCTATATATCATTATGCATCTCCTCCAGCAATCCAGTTAAAAGAAAGAAGACAGATAAACATTCAAAAATATATAATCCCATGCTAATAACTATATACAACCCTCCTTATGTGTTGTTTAAATAATGTGCAACACTGCCTCCCTCCATTTTACGGGCTGTGACCAAGGTCACAAAAACACATATAATCCCGTAGCAATCAGTACCACCCACTCCTCTCAACTCCCTTGGTACATTTACTAAAAAATATTTAATTAGTTAATTACCCCAACTAAAATAACTTGACAGAAATCAGAAAGAAAGAAGAAAGAGAATTCTTATTCTAATTTCTTTCATGTTACAATCTTCCTCTTTTCCAGTGAAACAGAGAAGAGTAAATAGTTCATTCCTGCAAAGATAAAGTATCTTCTTGGGGCTGCCCTCAAGGGAGATCCTGGTCAAATTCTTCTGCTTGAGCAAAATTAGAAAATAATTCATTTTGGTCTCCCAGTACAAAAATCTTCAGGGTAAAGTAGCACAGATTTGTAGCCTTTGTCAAAAAGAGTTGAATTCTGTCCTTCTCTTCAGTAAATCTTCACTCAAATCAGGATAAAATAAAATTATTTTTCCATCCCATTGAAGCGGGCATTTCCTTTCCCTTGCCCCTCGCACAGCAAGACTTAGAACCTTCTCTCTATTTTGGTAACACAAAAATTTGATTAATATAGAACGTGGCTCTGGTTTGGAAGAGGTTTTGCTCTCAGAGCTCTATGAGTTCTTTCAATTTTGATTGGATTTTCAAAACTTTGCTCTCCAAAATCTTCAGGGATCTATTTTTTGAAAAACAGCAAATTGCATCTGGACCCTCTTTCCCTTCTAGTTGGCCCACTATTTAATATTATTCCTTCTACTGAAGTTTTCCAATACATCCACTTTCTCGAAAAGCTTTTGATTCACCGTAATTAAACTAGTATTTGTATTTTCCACAATCGATACCCTATCTTGTTATTTCTTCCTTAATCCTACTTACTCCCATATTTCAGATATATTTATTTATTTAGACATACAGCACATTAACAGGCCATTTTGGCCCATGAGTCCGTGCCACCCATTTTCCCTCCTATTGACCTACACCCCAATACATTTTTGAACAGTGGGAAGAAACTGGAGCCCCTGGAGAAAACCCACACAGACACTCTAAACCTTACTTGAACATATTGTACAGATACATTATTCATTATCCGGAACCCTTGGGGGACAGTGTGCTCCGAATTTCGGATTTTTCCAGATTTCGGAAAGCCCACCAGAATTGTGCTGCAGTATCCACCACCACCCTCTTCCAGTTGCCCGGCCTGCCTCCCCCAACTGCGGTCCCTCGGCCGCCTCCCCCAAACGCTGGTCCCTCGGCTGCCCGGACGTCTCCCCCAACCGCTGGTCCCTTAGCCGCCCAGATGTTTTCCCCGACCGCCGGTCCCTCGGCTGTCTCCCCTGACTGCCAGTCCCTTGGCCGCCAAGATGTCTCCCCCGACCACGGTCCCTCAGCCGCCTCCCCCACAAGCTGGTCCCTCGGCTGCCTCCCCTAAAGCTGGTCCCTCGGCCGCCTCCCCCAATTGCTGGTCCCTCAGCTGCCCCGACCGCCCGGACGTCTCCCCCAACCACCGGTCCCTTGGCCGCCCGGATGTCTCCCCCAACTGCCGGTCCCTCGACTGTCGCCCTGACTGCCGGTCCCTCGGCTGTCTCCCCCGACCGCCAGTTCCTCGGCCGCCCAGACGTCTCCGCCGACCGCTGTCCCTCGGCCGCCTCCCACAAACGCTGGTCCCTCAGCCACCCAGACGTCTCCCCCAACCGCTGGTCACTCGGCCACCTCCCCGAAGCGCGGTCCCTCAGCCGCCCGGACGTCTCCCTTGACTGCGGTCCCTCAGCCGCCTCCCCCAAATGCTGGTCCCTCAGCCGCTTGGACATCTGCCCCGACCACCTGGACATCTCCCCCGACCGCCTGTCCCTCAGCTCTCTCCCCCAACCACCGGTCCCTCGGCTCTTCCCCCAAACACTGGTCCCTCAGCTGCCCGGACATCTGCCCCGACTGCCCGGACGTCTCCCCCAACTGCTGGTCCCTTGGCCGCCCAGATGTTTTCCCCGACCGCTGGTCCCTTGGCTGTCTCCCCTGACTGCTGGTCCCTCAGCCGCCCAGATGTCTCCCCGACTGTGGTCCCTCAGCCACCTCCCCAAAATGCTGGTTCCTCGGCCACCCGGACGTCTGTCTCGGCCACCCAGACGTCTCCGCTGACTGCAGTTCCTCGGCCATCTCCCCCAAACCCTGGTCCCTTGGCCACCCGGACGTCTCCCCCCGACCGCTGGTCACTCGGCTGCTTCCCCCGACCACGGTCCCTCGGCCGCCTCCCCAAAATGCTGGTCCCTCGGCCGCCCGGACGTCTGCCCCGACCGCCTGGACGTCTCCCCCGACCGCCAGTCCCTTGGCCGCCCGGACATCTACCCCGGCCACCTTCCCCAACTGCAGACCTTCGGCCGCCCAGACATCTCCCCTGACTGCCGGTCCTTCGGCTGTCTCTCCCGACCGCCGGTCCTTAGGCCGCCTCCCCAACCCCGGTCCCTAGCCACCCGGCAGTCTCCCCCAACCACGGTCCCTCGGCCGCCCACAGTCTCCCCCTTCCCTCAACAGCTGGTCCCCACTTGCCGGATTTTGGAGCTTTCCGGATTTTAGATGTCCAGATAAAGGATTGTGCACCTGTACACTTAAAGGTGTCTCAGTTCTTCCTTGCTGAAGTTTTGTAAAACAGAAGTTTCTGTGATTAATTGCTGATGTTCCTTCCTCACTTTATTTTAAATAATAATCCCAGCTCTTACTTCTTTGTTTTGCTGAATTCTTTTTCAAGCAAAATTATTTCATAACCCTGCCTCCAAGATGTTGCTTGATTCTCTTTGAATTGTTTGGATCATCCACAATTGGCAGATTTAGTGATCTTTGCTTCTCATGAACTGTGATGTGCCAGTTCATGAGGGAATTGCACACCACAAATTCCAACTTTGGCTGAGAATTTCCTCATTAGCCACCAGTACAGAGCTATCATTCTAAATACTTGGAATGAACAGAGGTTTTATAAAAAATTCTAAATTTAAAGTTCAAGTTAGACATACAGCACGATAACAGGTAATTTCGGCCCACGAGCCCATGCCACCCAATCCAGCCCTGATATGTTTTGAACAGTGGGAGGAAACAGTATCACCCAGAAGAAACCCAGAGGGAACGTACAAACTCCTTACAGACAGTACGGGATTCGAATCCTGGTCCTGATTGCTGGAGCTGTAACAGCGTTGCGCTAACTGCTATGCTAACCTTGCCTTCCAAAATGTCATACTTAGTCAGGTATTGAAGGACTGTGTGGGCCAACTGACAGAGATCCTTATGGTCATCCTGTTGTTAAGAGGATGTTGGAAACTCCAAGTGTCTTGACTTCAAGGTGCCTGAAGTTTATCCAGCATATATGTAACAGACCAAAGTCTCCCATAAAGATAACTGAGCAGCAACACTTCAACAAATGCTTGCTGTACTTTTACAGGAATCAGGAGATTGAAGAAATTGTGCTATCAGTTTCCTTGGCTGTCCTTGTGGCCCTTCTTGGATTCAGCCTCCTTAATCAAGGATTTTTCAAGGACATCTCGGTCTTGTGCTTCTGCCTGGTTATTGCCAGTTGTCAGTATTCACTGTTAAAGGCAAGTGAGAGTCATGTTTTGCCCTATGTTCTTGTAAACTAATGTATTGCAGCTCTTGATGCAACTTCTCTTCTGTTTCAGAGTGTTCAACCTGACCCTGCTTCACCTGTACACGTGAGTAATGAAAACTGTACCTGAACAAGCAGGGACTGTAATATCTCTCAAACACTTTCATTATTTGTTTAAGTGAAGGATAATTCCAAGTGATTCTAACCTTGAAGTCCTATCTCTCTATGACAGCACCGTGCTTCGAGTTACTCTCTCTGTTTCAGTTTCTAGTTGATTTAATGTGCCTGCATTCCATATGAAAATTCAGCCATGTCCTGACATGTAACCATCCAAGGAAGATTTGCCAGATTGTGTGAATCAGGTATCCAGGAATATAGTTTAAAACATTGTTACTCCTTATCAGTGTACTTAAAGGAATTTGTTCTTAAATTTGTTCCACCAATTGTCAACTCGAGCTGGACACATTCCATCACAAGACCTCCTGTCGGCATCCACCATGATTTCACAATTCTCCCACTGCTCACTAAACACTGCACATTTGTGTTTCACTACCAGTCAACATAATGGATGGGGTCAGAATGTGCATCAAAGAGCAAGTTGATGATTGGAGAGAAAGCAGGCGATGTGTGTGTTCCATTGACTGGAAGGGTTTGCAGCATGTGGGTATAATTTATCTGGCAGATGGTCATCAAGGTGGGGGTGGGTGGAAGGTTGACATATATTGAACGAACAGTGAGGCTTTTTATACTGGATGCATCCTCAACAGACATGACAAAGTTTTGTCTCCCCATGACAACGGGCCCCTTGCAAAGCCATGGCTGAGGTGAAGAGAAGCCTATCCAAGGTGAACCCAAACTAGGCAGCGGGACCAGACAACATATCCAGCTGTGTACTGAGCCAACCAGTTGATGGAGGTCCTTATGGATATCTTCAACACGTTACTACAGCAGTCCATCATCCTGGAACCAAAGAGGGTGACAGAAACCAAATGACTATCCTCAGTGGCACTGACCACTAACATTATGAAATGCTTCATGTCTGGTGATAGAACTTATCAAAGTGCACCTCCCAGAGACTCTGGACCCATTTCAATTTGCCCACAGATGGAACCATTCCACTGATGATGCTGTAGGCATCCCTCCACTCTGTCTTGACCTACCTGAAGAGCGATGCCTCCTATACAGAAGGCATTTAATATGATCATACCCCAGAGGCTGGTGGAGAAGCTGTCCTTGCAGGGACTGATCACCTCTCTCTGTAACTATATTCTAGACTTCCTGTCGGAAAGAACACTGTCTCTCCAGGTTGGCAGTAGAATATTGAGTATTGTCATGCTGAACACTGATGCACCTCAGGGCTGTGTGCTCAGCCTGCTCTCATTCATGCTGCTGACCCATGGTTGCATCGTCAGATCCATCTCCAACAGATGACATTAATTGGCCTTATCAGCATTAACAATGCATCACATTACAGAGAAGAGGTGGAAAATCTCATGAAACAGGGCGAGAAAAACAACCTAGTCTCAACGTGGACAAGATTCAAGACAAAGGAGATGATTGTAGACTTTAGGAGAACCAGGGATAACCACCGTCCATTACACATGAATTACTTGGTAGTGGAGAGAGTAGAGAGCATCAAGTTCCCCCTACAACCCCCACTGCCATCAGTGGGATTTACCAGGATCGTTGCCTCAAGTGGACTCACAAAAATCAATGAGGACTCCTACCGCGCACACACATATCTTCCAGCTACTCCCGTCGGGAAAGAGGTACAGGAGTATCAGAGCCAAAACCACCAGGCTGAGAAACAGCTTCTTCTCACAAGCAACATGACTGCTGAACAGCTGATGAATTGCTCATAGCAGCCCTCCGTGACTCAACTATTTATTCAACAATATTTATTTATTTTAATATATGTATAGTTTGCGGTATGTGTGTTAGCAGTGTGCTGCATTGGGTTGTACTTGTACAATCTGATGATAAGTAAACTTGAACATGTATTATGGATAGAGGTTTTTAACAGTGTATGTTACCAGGACTCTTGATTTCTGTCATCTACATAAATGATTTGGACAAGAATGTTTGTGGCAAGCTGAGTAAGTTTACTGATGCCATGAAAATATGTACTGCAATGGACAGCAAAGAAGGTTACCTGCATTTAAATTGGGATCTAGACCAAATAGGAATCTAGTTTAAGAAATGCCGCATGCAGGTTAACTTTGAGAAGTGTGAGGTGCTGCATTTGGGTAAATCAAACCAGGGCAGATTTACCGATTATACTTGTGTAAAAGTCGATCTCATGTTGTGGTGGTACACCACCATCTACTGCAGGTGATGTACCTGCAGAAGAGCACGGGGACAAGACAATACCTGGCCGGCTGACAATCAGCCGACCTGAATAACCAAGCCTCACCCGGTTGGCTGTCAATCATCCTCCGAGATATAAGCCAGAGCCGACTCTTTGAAGATGGTCTCAGAACTTGCAACAATATTCCTTACAGCTAGCTCTGTGGAAGTTTATGTCGAATAAAGCCTGTTGAATGAACTTTATGTTTTGTGTGTTTGCTTCTGTTTGATAGCGCACCACAATTTATTCAACATAAAATTTGAAGCTGTTATGGAAAAGCTCCTGAGCGCCGGGAGCTTCAAAATCAACCCATGCCACCCAGAAACACAAACATGCTTCGAGATCTGGAAGCACATGATTGAAGCAATCATCGAGGCACACGCCGATGACATCCTGGACTCTAACCAAAAGTGACTCGTCTTACTCCAATCGAACCTGGGTCCTCGAGCCTTCCAGGCACTCAAAGACTGAACCGGGTACTCAGAAGTGAAGAACACCCTCAAGACTATGTATAAACCTCCCATGAATGTGGTCTTTGCAAGGTACCTCCTAAAAATCCCTGCACAGCTGCCCGGGGAGAAGGCTGAGTCCTACCTGGGAGCCCTGCGTGAGTTGGCCAGACCTTGTCTGGCTGAACCTGGGGTAAATGAAAGGGAAGTCGAGAGACTGATCAGAGCCGCCTACGTCCAAGGGCCATCAGGCAGAAGCTGCTAGAGGACAGTATCTACTTCTGGCCAAAACAGTGGAGGTAGTCGGAATCCTGGAGACAGCAGCCCTGCACACCGAAGCCTTCAACTTCTGGCTTGCTCAGGCCTCCACGTGGTCAATACAGTTGGCTGCTGTGGCCCTAGACCAGACTGGGGATGTAAACATCACTGCTGCGGGAGCCCAGCTTCCCTGTAAGTACTGTGGGTCCTGGTGTGGGTCTGATTGTTGATTGCGCCAAAACTGCTCAGCCAAAAACCAGTACTGTTTGAGATGTGGCAAGAAAGGCCACTTTGCCAAAGTATGCCTCTCAAAGCCTGCCAGCAGCTCAGCGCCCCTCTACAACCTGCCCCCCTCCCTCATGATCCCTGCCGCGTGCAATTGCTGGGCGATGCCATTGCCCCCGCAGCCACTTCCAGCATCTCCAACCCCGGCGGCCCAACTTTCTAGCCTCACCACCAATGATCGCTGCATGCGCGTCATGCGCCTGGACCAGCCCTTGCTCTTGCCAGCGCTGCCTCCTGAAGACTACAACAGCTTAGTCTTCCAATGCCACCTGCAGAGTGTCACCCTCGCCTTTGGGGGGCCCCTATCTCCACTCACGCTCCACAGTGCACCGTCCAACCAGCCTCGGCCAACCTGCAGCCTCTCCACTCTGCGCATCACCCCTCCCGCACTCTTCTCACACCTCACGCCAGACTGCAAGCCGATAGTCACCAGAAGTAGGCGCTATTGCGCTGCGGACAGAGACTTCATCAGGGTGGAGGTGTGGCGGCTTCTGGTGGAAGGTGTCATAGAGCTCAGCCACAGCCCTTGGAGAGTCCAAATCCTAGTGGTCAAAGGGGGAAGCAAGCCGAGGATGGTCATGGACTACAGCCAGACCATCAACCGGTGCACCCAGCCGGACGTCTACACCTTACTGAGGATAGCCGACATGGTCAACGAGATAGCCTGCTACTGGGTCTTCTCCACGATTGACCTGAAGTCAGCCTTTCACCAACTCCCCATCCAACCGCGGGACAAGCCTTATACCACCTTCGAGGCGGATGGGCATCTGTACCAGTTCCGCCGAATTCTGTTTGGGGTCACGATTGGGGACTCCGTCTTCCAGCAGGAGATGGATCGTATGGTAGACCGGAACAAGCTAAAGGCAACTTTGCCGTACCTGGATAATGTCACCATCTGCAGCCACAACCAGCAGGACCACGATGCCAACCTGAAGAAATTTCTCTGGACGGCCGAGGTGCTGAACCTCACTTACAACAAAGAGAAATGCATGTTCAGCACCACCCGCCTCGCCATCCTGGGGTATATCGTGGCACATAGTGTCATCGGCCCAGATCCAGAACAGATGTGCACATTAATGGAGCTGCCCCTCCCCCCCATGCTCAAACCCCTCCGTAGGTGCCTTGGCTTATTCTCTTACTACTCACAATGGGTTCCCCGCTTCTCGGACAAGGTCTGTCCACTGGCTCAGGCCACAACATTTCCTTTCCCACCTGAGGCGCAAGCAGCTTTCACGCACATCAGGCAGGATATCGCAGATGCAACGATGCATGTTGTGGATGAGGACTCCCCTTTTCAGGTGGAGAGAGATGCCTCTGATGTAACCCTCGCCGCTACCCTCAACCAAGGAGGCCCCCGGTCATCTTCTTCTCCAGGACCCTCCACGGTTCCGAGCAAGGGCACTCTGCCATTGAAAAGGAGGCCCAGGTGATTGTGGAAGTGGTCCGACACTGGTGCCACTCCCTGGCTGGCAGAAAGTTCACCCTCCTCACCGACCAGCAGGCCATGGCATTCATGTTCAACACCACCCACAAGGGCAAGATCAAGAACGACAAGATCTTGTTCTGAAGAGTCAAACTGGCAACATAAAGCTACGACATCCAGTATCGTCTGGGGAAGTTAATGACTGCCCTGACACCCTCTCCCAGACCTGCGCATTGCTCCACGACGACCAGCTGCAGGCACTGCACTAGTCCCTCTGCCACCCGGGCATCACCCGCTTATACCATTTCATCAAGTCCCGGAACCTCCTGTACACCATCAGGTACTTCAAGACCATGACCGAGGCGTGCCGGGTCTGCACTGAATGCAAACCTCACTTCTTTCGCCCGCTCCAAGCTCATGTCATAAAGGCTACTCGGCCCTTTGAGCACCTCAGCATGGACTTCAAGGGGCCCCTGCCTTCCACAAATGGTAACGTCTGTTTCTTCACACTCATAGACGAGTTCTCCTGCTTCCCTTTCGCTATCCATTGCCCAGACACCTCCACGGCCACTGTCATCAGGGCACTGACACAGATCTTCTCCATGTTCAGCTACCCCTGCATTTATCCACAGCGACCGGGGTCTAACTTAATGAGTGAGGAACTACGCCAGTACCTGACAGCAAGGGGCATCGTGACTAGTCGCACGACTAGTTACCACCCGAGAGGTAATGGACAAGTAGAACGTGAAAACGGGATGATCTGGAAGGCAGTTCTCCTGGCCCTTAAGTCAAAGGGTGGTCCGTAGAATACTGGCAGGACGCCCTTCCCGAGATGCTCCATGCCATTAGGTCACTCCTGTGCACAGCTACCAACGAGACCCTTCACGAACGCTTGTTTTCATTCCCCAGGAAATTGGCAACGGGAACGTCTCTCCCAGCATGGCTTGTGTCCCCAGGACCGGTGCTCCTGCGTAGACACGTGCGGGCACATAAGGCCGAACCCCTGGTCGAGCAGGTGTTCCTCCTACACGCGAACCACAACTACGCCTACGTTAGGTTCAGCAGCAGCAGGGAGGACACCGTCTCAACCAGGGACCTGGCACCAGCAGGAGCACCCACTACAGCACAGCATCCTCCAACCCAGGACCACGCCAGCCTGACACCCCCCCCCGACTCCGGACAGCTATGGGACACTCAAGACCTCCTTGGGCACCAAGGACTAACTACAACCTTGGGGGATGAACCTCCCTCCACCCCCACCCATCCAATGCGACATACACACCTCAACCCCAGCCACTCCTTCACACTGCACCATGCCAGCCGCTCCGGCCCCCACCCCCAGCCCCTGCATACTCTCACCGACCAGTGACCAGGACCCAGTCCTGCGATGGTTGCAGAGTCTCTGATGGCCGCCGGATCGTCTCAATCTATAAATAATGTGTATATATTTTGGGGCTCTGGGTAGACCACAGACTGCAACAGACTCCCCCCACCCCCCAGGACAATTTTAAAGAAGGGAGTGAATGTGGTGGTACACCACCAGCCTATTGCAGGGGCAACTTCTGTACCTTCAGAAGAGCACGGGGTCAAGACAACACCTGGCCTGCTGTTAATCAGCTGACCTGAATGGACCAAACCCCACCCGGTAGGCTGTCAATCATCCTCTGAGATATAAGCCAGGGCCGGCCCTTCGAAGACAGTCTCAGAGCTTGCAACAGCATTCCTCACAGTTAGCTCTGTGGAAGTTTATGTCAAATAAAGCCTGTTGAACAGACTTTATGTTTTGTGTGTTTTCTTCTGTTTGATAGCACAACACACATGTAAAAAAGTCGATCCCCTATTTTTGGCCAAAAAAATCTGAAATTTTCCATATATGCCATCACAAAGTCAACCCTATCTCACCTTGGCCCTGGCCGCCTGCCAATCAGAGCTCCCGACACCTCGATTGCAATGTTTTGCCTTGGCCCTGGCCTGCCCAATGCCACCGATAACACAGATACTTACCATGGTCCTGACCTCCCCCATGGTAGGACGTGTGTTTTAATGCACAGTCTCTATTATTACTTGAATTAATTGTGTTTTTTATTCATTTTGAGATCATTTGGCCTTATGCTACTCATACGGTATTTTGGATTCCCATGTGAATTTCAGCCCCTCAAAACTGTTTTCCATATAATAGTCGACCCCATAATTTTAACATTAAAAATGGTCCACAAAATTTGACTTTAACATGTTACTGGAAGGCCCCAAATAGTGCTGTGGAGCAGAGGGACCTAGGGTTGAAGTACATAGCTCTCTAAAAATGGCTGCACAGGTAGACAGAGTAGTGAAATGAATTGCTTTCATCAGTTGGGGTATTGAATACAGTTGTTAGGACATGATTTTGAAGTTACAAGATATTGGTGATGCCATTCTTGAATTGCAATGTGCAGTTTTGATCACCTAGTTACAGGAAGGATATCAAGTTGGAAAGGGTACATAAGAGATTTGTGAGGTTACCAGGATTAAGGAAATTGAGTTACTGTAAGATACTGGAAAAACTGGGCCTGTTTCTCTTAGAGCATAGGGGATCTTACTGAGGCCTGTAAAATTATGAAGGGCAGATAAGAGATCATAACTACAAGGTGAGGAAGGTGAGATTTAAAAGGGATGTGAGGAGATAGTTTTCACTCAGAGGATAATGATCATGTGGAATGAACTGCCAGATAAAGTGGTGGAGATAGGTACGTTAGCTCCCTTTGAAAACCAATTAGATAACTACATGGATGGGAGTGGATTGGAGTGGTTTTGGCCTAAGGCATGCAAGTGGGACTGAAGTAATAGGACATGTTGTTTGGTGTGGATGAGTTGGCCTTGTGGGCCTGCTTCCATACTGTGTCTAAAACAGATAATGATAATGAGCTTATTATCATGTACAAATGCGCCATAATTTATAGTTTCTGCAGGCGAACAGATACTTTGTAAAACAAAACAACTACAATCGCATACATAAGTGAATTAAAAAGACAATAATTGCAAAAAATCAATATATAATAGATATTCACAGTTAACCTCATCCAAAAACTAAAGACTTTGCAATAGCACAGGAAATATTTTTGCGGTAGTTGGAGCAGTTCATAAATGTCACAAGTGAATGTTCAAGAGCCTGATAGCTGTTAGAAACTGTTATTGAACCTTGAGGTGCTGGTTTTCATGATTCTGTACCTTGTGCCTGAAGGTAACAGTGAAGAGGGTTTGTGATGGCAGCACATCACATGGATGGATGGGTAGTCAGAGTTTGTGATGGACTTGCTATGTTTGCTACCTTCTGGAGCATTTTGTATTCCTCGGCAGATGAATTGCCTCTTTCAGGTGATGGAAAAGATTTATAAGTCAGATTCACTGCAAGGTACCTGGCAGTTGCTCTTGTATATACAATATTGATGTGACTGATCCTGTTAGGTTTCAGGTCAATGCTATCCCTCAAGGTGTTAATTGTGGGTGTTTCAATAATAACAAGAAGAGATAATTAAACTCTTTTGCAGGTGGCAAGTGTGGGACAAATGTTTTTGTCATTTAACTTCATTTTAAATATCCAGGCCTTCCTCTGTTCAGACATGGATTGCTTAATTTTCACTGAACCTGTGTCAAAGCAAGCATCCCCACAATTGACCTTATGATGGAAGGAAGGTCATTGATTAAGCAACTGAAGATGGTTGGTCCTGTGATTATGCCTTGAAAAACTCCTGTGCTAATGTTCCCGGTGATCCGACATTGCAGCTAGGGTTCCTCAGTGAAGTCTCTTTTCCCCTATTGCTATCAGGTGGACAGTAATTAGTGGCTTTAGAATCAGGCCTCAGTGAGATACCCTCTCAATCTCTTATGCTGTAAGAGAAACAGGCCCAGTTTTTCCAGTATCTTACAATAATTCAACTTTTTAATATCTGGAGAGCATTTATATCACCTGAGAGGTGTTCAGCTTTTCATTCACAGGACAGTTCCTCTGATGGATCGTATTCTCTAGACACAGTACCAGGAGTATCAGCCTTGACTGTGTGATGAGCATTTGTTCAAGAGACTTCCGTGAAATGATATGTGACAGCTGTTTACAGATCTGTAAATTTGCCAGTATTTGAAAGGGTGCACATCTGTATGATCACAACATTCTTACCTTTTTGGGGAGAGTGTGTGCATACATCTCACATCTTGAAGTTTTGGGGATGGTAATTATAGGCCAGTATCCAGGTTTATCACCCTCCCCTACATTTTGTATTCAACCCACACCTCAGAGGATAATGCGTCACAATGAAGTGACTACAACCTGCTGTAAGCTTGTCCTTGGACCTAGCTTCTGCTAAGTATCATAAAATGGAGCAAATAAGTTTCAAACTGGGTTGCATAAAAACGGAGTCTTTTGTAAGCACTGGTAGAATTAATGCTTGTTTTGAGCAGAAATCACATTCAATCCAATCATGCGCACAGCGATCGAATGGCATGAAGCACTTTGGGCAAAACATCCTGCCAGCAGGACACCGGCATGTTTTTGGACCTAAGGGCCAGGAGCACTGCCTTCCAGACGGTTGCATTCTCCCTTTCCACCTGGCCATAACCACTGAGCTTATAGCTGGTGGTCCTGCTGGTGGCTATGCCTCTGGCCAGGAAGTACTGTTGCAGTTCCTCACTCATGAACGAGGTCCCCCAATCGCTGTGGATGTACCCGAAGAGGGTGAAGATACTACACAGTGCCTTGATTACCTTCGCCGAGGTCATATCTGGGCAGGGGAACCTGGAGAACTTGTCCACCACAGTCAGGAAGTAGGCGTTCCTATTTGTAGTGGGTAGGGGGCCCTTGAAATCAAAACTGAGCCATTCAAAGGGATGTGTGGCCTTGATGAGGTGTGCCTTCTCGGCCCGGTAGAAGTGCGGCTTATATTCAGCGCAGATCTGGCAGCGTCTGGTCGTGGATCAGACATCCTCAATGGAGTACGGGAGGTTCCGAGTCTTGACGAAGTGGTATAAACTCGTGACTCCAGAGTGGCACAAACTGTCGTGAAGGGTCTGGAGATGGTCAAGATGAGCTGGCGCATGTCCCCTGGGATAGGGCATCTGGGAGGATCGTTGAGTTTACCTGGTCTGTACAAGATGTAATTAGAGGTGGAGAGCTCAATCCTCCACTGAAAAATCTTGTCATTCTTGATTTTACCTTGTTGTTTAGTATTAAACATGAAGGCCACTGCCCTCTGGTCAGTCAACAAGGTAAAATGTTTACCGGGCAGGTAATGTCACCAGTGGCGCACCGCCACAACAATCTCCTGGGCCGCCTCCTCAACCAAGGAATGACATAACTCAGGACCGTGCAGGGTGAGGGAGAAAAAAGCTACTGGCCTGCCTGCCTGGTTAAGAGTGACGACCAGTGCAAAATTGGAGGCATCGCTCTCCACCTGAAATGGGATGGACTCGTCCACTGCATGCATCGTGGTCTTTGCAATGTCTCCTTGGATCTGGAAGAAAGCAGCTTGGACTTCTGTCGATAACGGGAAAGTTGTGGACTTAATCAGGGGGTGGGCTTTATCGGCGTAATTGGGCACTCATTGTGCATAATAGGAAAACAGCCCCAGGCACCTTTTTAGCACCTTTAGGGTGTTTGGGACTGGGAGCTCCATAAGGGGTCGCATGCGGTCGGGGTCTGGGGTAATGACACCATGTGCCACAACCCAACTGAGAAGGATCAGATGATCTGTGTTGAACACACACTTGTCCTTATTGTACGTCAAGTTGAGAGATTTTGCTGTACACAAGAACTTAGCGAGGTTCGCGCCGTGGTCCCGTTGGTCGTGGCTGCAGATAGTGACATTGTCGAGATATGGAAACATCGCTGTCAGCTTGTGCTCCTCCACCATCTGATCCACGACCCTCTGAAAAGCAGAGACGCCGTTAGTAAAGCCAAAAGGCACCCGCAGGAAGTGAAAAACCCATGTAGAGCTGGTTGCTCGGGCGAAGGGGGAGTTGAAAGGCCGACTTGAGGTCAATGGTCGAGTATTGTGCTATCTTATCGACCAAGTCGGCTATCTGGAGTAGAGGGTACGCATCCAACTGGATGAAGCGGTTGATGGTTTGACTATAATCGATCAGCATCTGGGGCTTGTCCGCCCCACTGACCACGAGAACCTGCACACTTCAGGGGCTGGAGTTAGGATCTATGATCCCCTCTGCCAAGAGTTGCTGAACTTCAGCCCAGATGAACGCCATATCCTCCATGCTATAGCACCTACTCTTGGTGGCAATTGGTTTACAATTGAGTGAGGTTTGCAAATAGTGACGGAGGGGCCACCCGCAGAGTGGTGAGGCTGCAGGACGGTGCTGAAAGCTGGGTGCTGGATTGGGGGGGGTCCCGTTATAAATGGTGAGCGGGGGTTGGGGCCCCACAAATGCCATCGTCACACTCCTGAACTGACTCTGGAAGTCGAGGCCCAGGAGGAGGATCGGCGAACAGAGCTGGGGCATGACCAACAATAAAAAGTCTTTATAACACTACCCCCCCCCCCCACCATCAGAGATGGCACACAGTACCCCCAGTTACAAATCTGCTCGTCTTTCGTCGCCATCGACACGGACCTGGTCATCGGGCAAATGGGGATCAAGAGTCTAAGGGCCTCCTTGGGGTGGATAAAACTTTCAGTACTGCCTCTATCGAAGAGGCAGTATGATTTGTGTCCATTCACCTCGATCTGCATCATAGGGTTCGTGATCAGGTGAGGGCTGGCTTGGTCCAAGGCGATCGATGCCAGGATGGGTGCGTCATCTTCGTTGTTAGTAGGGAGGCCCAAAGCCGCAGATGGCGGCCTCAATGTTGACCACGCTGCCAACGCTGGTGAAGAAGGCGGAAGTGACATCATCAGGGTGGAAGTGATGTCGCTGGTGAGGGTTGCTGCTGCGTAGAGGATGGCCGCAGGAGCGGGTAAAATGGCGCTTGCCTTACTGCACACATGGCCGGCACCGGAAGCTCCTCGGCCATACACGCCATGCTGCTCTGAGACGGGGCTCTGGACCTGCAGGCACGTTGATAGTGGCCTTTTTTCCTGCAGCCTGAGCAAGTAGCTCCTTTCACAGGGCAGAGATGTCGCGGGTGTCTTGCCTGCCTTCAGAAGTTTCACCTCAGCAATTCCAGTGCTACTGGAGCTGCAGTCAGGTCAGTCGTCCCCGACGTTGACTCCCAGGATGGCGGCCCTCATGGTGGCGTGTACTGGGTAGGCCCACCTCTGCCCATGATTGACTCCGCGTGGCGCTGGGCCGAGTCTAAGATTCTGGCCAGTTGGATCGCCTGTTTCAGCGGGAGTTGATCCTCTTCGAGGAGACGATGTCAGATATAATCCAACCTCAACCCCGACATGCAAGCGTCCCAGACCTGGTCTTCCACACACTGGGCCCCCAGCACAGATACCGGGGGGGTTCCCCAAACAGTCTTTTCCCAGTGTGATCAGGGCTCGACTGAACTCTTCAACTGACTCATCAGGCTGCTGTTTTCTAGACGCCAGGAGGTAACGGGAGTGGATCTCATTGATCTTGAGCTTGTATAGCACCCGTAGTTCAGCCATCACCTCTAAGTAGGTCGTGCAGCTTCGGATGGCCTGGAAAGCCCTCTGGCCGACTCTTGCCTGTAGGACCTTTAGCCTCTTTTCGTCCGAATCGAGCACTCCAGCAGCGGCCTCCAGGAAGTTGTTAAAGCAGTTGACCCACTGCTCGAAGAGCTCTGATGCACCCGAGACTTGGGGATCCACTTCTAGCTGATTGGGGCGTGGGAACTTCTCCATTACCGGAAACGCTAAAATTTTTGTGGAATAAATTGTTGGGCACTATCAGTTACCCTAATAATTGCAATGACAAAGACTTGAGGGGAATGATAGGCTTTATTGCACAAAAGACTTGAGTTGGCCCGGATCCAAACCAGGGAAGTGCAGGGAAGGGAAAGGTGGCCCGACCTTTATGGCCTGGGTCCCAGGAGAGGAGTCCAGGTAAGAGTGTCGCCAGCCCAAGCCAATTAGCATATACAATCCATTACCATTACAGCTCCTGAGCAGGATTGGTGATGGCAGTGGGGAGGTGTCAGGAATCAGTGACAGCCAATGCAAGTATTCTGCTGATACTACTGGGCTGCTCAAAGAAATTTCTTGATTATCCAAAAAATCCATATAACTGATATAGGTCAGGTCCCAAGCATTTTGGATAATCGGAAACGTACTGTACTATATTTCTCCGAGTAGTCATTTGGGAATTAATGGAATAGATAAAATAAGCCACTTTAACGCATTCATTCAAATACAGATTAGACAGGAAGTAAATATAGTTTTTTGCCAGTGCTGTCCATAAACCATCAACAATTTATTTGAAACAAATTGCCATTGTAGCTTTTTGAGCAAATGATATTTAGTGTTTTATGGTCTGGATGGGAATCAAAGTGATCAAAAATAAAACATCCTAGACTCCAGACACTGTGGTTGAAGTAAAAGAATTAAGCTGGAGAAACTTAACAGGTCAAACAGTGTCTTTTATTTAGCAAAGATAAAGATACATAACCAATGTTTCAGGCTTGAGCCCTTCATCAAGGTATAGAAAAATGTCGGCAGGCATCAGAATAAAAAGGAGTGGGAGGAGCATGGTAGCAAAGGGAGGAGGTAATAGATAGAGAAGGGAGGGAGGACACAGCAGTAAGCAAGGGGAGGAAGGATGGCTAGGTGAATTGGAATTCCCTCTCACTGCTCTCTCTGTAATTCCTGCTACTCTCAAGTACTACAACCATGTACTCACCCAGATTATTTCCACAGCCTCATTACCTTCCTTGCCATTTACTATCCCACCAAGACTACCCATAAATTGGAGGAGCAACACCTGATTTTCCATCTGGGCACTCTCCAGCTGGATGGCATTAATATTGCTTTTCCAATTTTTGCTATCCTGCTCTCCCTTCCCTTTCTCCTGTATTCTTTCCCTCAGCTCTCCACCCCTTCCCTCTCTATTCATTTAACCATTCACCTGCTTGCTGCTGTGCCCTTCCTCCTTCTCCATTTATTATCTCCTGCCTTTGCTACCATGCTCCTCTCCCCACCCCCCCAACACCCTTTCTTATCTTTTTATTTGGATGACTACCAACATTTGTCCATACCTTGATGAAAAGCTCAACCTGAAGCATTGGTTATGTATTTTTTATCTTGTCTATATAAAAGACACTGACCTGCTGAGTTTCTCAGGTATTGTGTTTTTACCAAAGTGATCATCATTGAGGGGCTTCTGGTAAGTAAGTGTTGCTTGGTTGCATCATCAAGACACCTTCCATCTTTTTGTTAATGATTTAGAGTAGCCTAATGTGGAAATAATTGGCCATGTTGGATTTGTTCTGATCTGCATGGACAAGACATAGCTTGCAAAATTTCATTGTCAGTTACATCCCAGTGATTGCCTGACATCATGGCTATTTCTGAAGCACAAGTCTTCAATACTGAAGCTGGAGGAATGTCAGGTCCTATGTCCAACATCCTTAGCCATTTCTTGTTGTCCTGAAGTCAGTTAGCTTCAATGCTGATCCATTTCCACCTCCTACTGATGTCTGTGGCTTTGAAGGAACTCAGGAGAAGGCCCAAATGGAACACCCATTTGGCATTTCTGGCTGAAGACAGTTACAATCTCTTCAGTTTCTCAAGCAATGGATCTCTCCCACACACTCCTACATACCCCCATCCCAAATGTCATTCATCATTACCGTTACAGAATCTGTTTGGCTAACTTCACATGAGTGAATTCTTTCTTCATTTTTCTCATTTGATCTGGCCATGTGTATGGCATGATTGATTATGTATTTTC
Organism: Narcine bancroftii; assembly: GCF_036971445.1. NCBI lineage: Eukaryota > Metazoa > Chordata > Chondrichthyes > Torpediniformes > Narcinidae > Narcine > Narcine bancroftii. The sequence continues at coordinate 60,312,085 of NC_091474.1, forward strand.
TAAGGACAAAGGGCAGAAATTAAGATGTTTTACAGAAAGGGTTTGGATGGGAGTGTACTGCATAATTTTAAATTAAAACATTTTAATTTTGATGTAATGACTTGCAGCAAATTGAACAAATTTAGCTAAGAGTCCTGATGTTCTTTGATGGGAAAACACAGCACTAGGCATGTGGGTGTAGACATGTTGAGTTCCAGGAGCTGATGGAGATCCATAGTTATGAAGAGATTTTGAAAAGTATGAGGAGATGCAGAGGGTGATTCAGATTCTTCGGTTATGACTGAAGATTTTGCCATTCATTGTGAAGGGAAAGGGAGAAATAGTGGAGTATAAGCTACAATAAAGAACTGGAGAAGTTTGCAGAGGGTTTGAGGCAAGATTCGTGGAAAGTTAAGAACATATTTCCATAGTACATAGGGAGTTGTCTCACTGTTTATATTCTACATGAACCTAAATCTCATTCTTCTTTATTTATCGAACTGAATATATCTTCATTCCTTCCTCTGTCTTGTAACCAGGCTTGCTTCTGCATGCTTGAGTTAGTTCCAGCTTTCCCATTTTTGAGCTTATGATGTGTTGCCATTACAGAGACCTGGCAGCAAGGGGGACATGACTATCAGCTCAATATTTCTGGGATTTGTTGCTTTAGAAAAGGCAGAGAGGAAGGTTAAAAAAAAGGTGGAGAGGTTGCATCAGTAATCAGGAGGTGTTTTCATGCTGGGGCTCTGCTTCGAGGCCGGTTGCAGAGGCGGATAAAATTTTTATACTTAGCTGTTCATGGAGCAGCCCTAAAAGGCTGCTCCAGTGCTGCTTTTATGCAGAGCTATGCCTCAGTGCACTCTCCAGAGCCACTGTAGACAGAGCAACTGTTGCCGTGGCACCGCCTATCATAAATACGTGGCAGAGCAATGGCTGTCTTTCCTACTTATAATCATCCACACAGCTGGGACAGCTCTACGTTTCCCAGAAGGGTTCCAGCTGTGTGGGGGATTATAGATAGGCAGGATGGCCATGGCTCTGCCGCGTTTTGAGCCGCTGGTGCTGATGAGCGACCCTGAAGGCTGAAGTGGCCTGGTGAAGTGCTGGAGTGGCCAGTGGGGCTGTCACAGCCCTCACCGGCCGCCCCCTGATGGCTCCTGCCGACCGCCCCTGCCCTGACAGCCCCTGCCAGCCACCCCTGCCCTGAGGTGGTCATGGAGGGAGAGGGGTGAGTGAGTGGGAGAGAAAGAGGGAAGATGGGTCATGGGCTGACGGCATCATCATGATGTCATCAATCCATGCCTAGCCAGCTGCTTGCAGACGCAGTACATTCATGCTGGGTGGTGGCATGCTCTGTTCCTCCGCTGACCCTGTCTCTGAGAGGGAATGCACGGTGCCTTGGAGCCGGCCAGGGCGTATTCATGGAGGTAAGTCTCCCGACATAAGGGCGGAGAATATGCCTTTACTCTCAGGTTTTTTGACTGTATGAAAGGGGCTAGGGAGAGCATGACAGATGCATTTAGAAAGAGAGCAAATATGGGTAGGGATCAACAATAGGAAAGTTACAGTCACTGATAAGGAAAAACTGTGGGCCTCCCAATACCCACTGAGATAGAGGAACAGATATGTAGAGACATTGTGGAAAGGTGTAAGAGGAACTAGGTTGTCTTAGTGGGAGACTTTAATTTCCCCAGGATTGTCTGGGATGTCCTTAGTGCCAGATACTTTGATAGGGTATAATTTGTTAGGTGCACTCAGGAGGGTTTCTTGAAGCTACATGTAGATAGTCCAACAAGGGAAGGAGCCATTGAATAATTTAGTTAATGGATAGAAAACAAACACACACGGAACTCAAAATGGTCAACCAGTTTACCTACCTCGGCTGCACCATTTCATCTGATGCAAGGATCGACAAAGAGATAGACAACAGACTCGCCAAGGCAAATAGCGCCTTTGGAAGACTACACAAAAGAGTCTGGAAAAACAACCACCTGAAGAAACACACAAAGATCAGCATGTACAGAGCCGTTGTCATTCCCACGCTCCTGTTTGGCTCCTCTACCAGCATCACCTACGGGTCCTAGAACGCTTCAATCAACACTGCCAGCTCGAGTACTTCAATGCTGGTGATGAAGTAATTCCAATGATTGTTAAGGATGGAGCGGAGACAGAGTCTGCAAGCATCAAATCCATGCTGCTGAAGACCCAACTGCACTGGGTGGGTCACATCTCCAGAATGGAGGACCATCGCCTTCCCAAGATCGTGTTATATGGCGAGCTCTCCACTGGCCACCGAGACAGAGGTGCACCAAAGAAGAGGTACGACTGCTTAAAGAAATCTCTTGGTGCCTGCCACATTGACAACCGCCAGTGGGCTGATATTGCCTCCAACCGTGCATCTTGGCGTCTTACAGTTTGATGGGCAGCAACCTCCTTTGAAGAAGACCGCAGAGCCCACCTCACTGACAAAAGACAAAGGAGGAAAAACTCAACACCCAACCCCAACCAACCAATTTTCCTTGCATCGGACTTGTCAGTCACCAACGAGCCTGCAGCAGACGTGGACATTACCCCTCCATAAATCTTCGACCACGAAGCCAAGCCAAAGAGAAAAAGAAAGAAGAAGAAGAAGACCTTGTACTGGGGAATGAGTCTGGTCAAGTAATTAGAATATCAGTGGGAGAGCATTTTGGGAATACAAATCATAGTTTATTAAGTTTAAAGATAATTAGGATAAGGATAAATAAGGGACGAGAGCAAATACTAAATTGGAGAAGGGCAAGTTATGACATTTACAAGCAGGAGCTACAGGGAGTTGAATGGGAGCAACTGTTATTGGACACATAAGAATTGCTTTAGGACCAGCATGTTCCAGTAAGGAGGTAGAATATTGGATGACAAGAAAAGTCATGAATGTAGTCAAAAGGAAGAAGGAAACATATGCAAGGTGTAGGAAATTAAATTGGACGGGGCCCTGGAGGAATAAAAGATTGAAGGAAAGAGCTCAAGCAGGGAATGAGGAAGGCCAAAAGGGGCTGAGCAGGATTAAACATAATCCCAAAGCATTTTATACATTAAACAAGGGGATAAATGAGGAAAGACCAAGGAGGGAGTTTATATTTAGAGTCAGATGAAGTGGGTAAGGTTCAAAAATGAGTACCTTGCATTAGTATTCACCAAATAAATGGGCCTGGAGAATAGTAATGGGAATATAGTGCAGAGAATGCTAGTGTGTTGGGTAATTTTGAGATCAGGTGGATGATGGCGCTGGGACATTTAAATTGACCCTTGGACCTGATGGGATATATCCCAGGTTATTGAAAAAGCCAAGTGAACAGTTCCTTCTATTCTCACTATAACCAGGTGAGGGCCATTCTTGTAGCTTAATTCAAGTAGGGATGATTGAGGAAATTATAGGCCAGTGAGCCTCACATCAATGGTGGGGAAACTAATGGAGAGAATACTTGAGGATAGGAGTTACACACATTTTGAATGCCATGGTCTGATCAGGAACAGTCAGCATGGCTTTGTGTGAGGTAAGACATATTTTTAGACATACATCACGGTAACAGGCACTTCCTGCCCATGAGACCATGCTCTCCCCCCAATACACCAATGAACCTACAACCCCTGTACATTTTGAAGCATGGGAGGAAGCAAGAGCATTTAGAAGAAACTGATGCAAACACGGGGAGAACATACAAACTTCATACAGATACCTCTAGAATTGAACCTGGGCTCCTGGCACTATAAGAGCATTGCACTAACTGCTATGCTAACTGCTGCCCTTGTGTCTTACCAATTCGATTCAGTTTTTTGTGGAGATGACAAATGGGTAGATGCTAGGCTGATTTAGAAGATAGAGCTGCACGGAATTCACGGTAGTTTGAATTTGGAATTAGAATTAGCTGCCCACAAATGACAGGGTAGTGGTGGATTCAGAATTGGCTGCCCACAAATGATAGAAGGTGTTATTCTGGCTGGAGGCCCATGACCAGTGATTTTCCACAAAGGTCAGTGTTGGGACCTCTGTAGTTTGTGATTTATCTTAATGATCTGCATAAAAAAGGTGGGTGAGTTAGTAAGTTTGCAGGTAACCTAAGATTGGTGGAGCTGTGTACAGTGCAGAGGGCCAGCAGGATATCAATCATTTACAGATATGGACAGAGAAGTGTCAGTTTCTGATGACATTCCTGGCAGGGTACTGAAAAATCTGTGCCAATGAATTAGCTGAAGTGTTCACGGACATTTTCAATCTCTCACTGCTGCAGTCGGTGGTTCCCATCTGAAAAGGGGATCAATCATACTGGTGCCCAAGAAGAACAGAGTGCCTCAATGACTATCGCCCACTAGCACTTGCATCTATTGTGATGAAATGCTTTGAGAGGTTGGTCATGCTCAGAATTAACTTGAGCTAAATAAAGATCTGGACCCACTGCAATTTACCTACTACCACAATCACTCTACAGCAATTGCAATTTCACTGGCTCTCTCCTCAGCTCTGGATCATCTCGACAAGAGCAACATGTACATCAGGCTACTTTGTATCAACTACAGCTCAGCTTTCAACACCCATCGCACCTTTAGTACTGGTCAACAAGCTTCAAAACCTTGGCCTCTGCATCCCACCTCTTCAGTTGAATTTTTGACTTCCTTATTGGAAGAACATAGTCAGAAAATTGGAAACAATGTCTCTTCCTCACTAACTATCAACACAGGAGACCCTCAAGGATGCATGCTTAGTCCACTGCTCTACTTGCTCAATACCCATGACTGTGTGGCTAGGCAAAATTTAAATGCCATCTACAAATTTGCCAATGATGCCATGGTCATCGGCAGAATCACCGATAGCAATGAGGAAGCATACAGGAGGGAGATAGATCAACTAGTTGAGTGGTGTCACCCTGACAACCTTGCATTCAACATTAACAAAACTAAGGAACTGATTGTGGCCTCAGGAAGGGGAAATCTGGAGAACACAAACCTGTTCTCATTGAGGGGTCAGCAGTGGAAAGGGTTAAGAACTTCAAATTCCTGGGTGTCTGAAGATCTGTCCTGGCACCTCCATGTCGATGCAATCATGAATAAGGCTTGCCAGTGACTGTACTTCGTGAGGAGTTTGAGCAGATTTGGTACATCACCAAAGATTTTTACAAACTTCTACAGTTGTACCTTGGAGAGCATTCTGACTGGTTGCATCACTGTCTTGTATGGAGGTGCTAAAAATCAACAGAGAGTTGTGAATGCGTCCAGCAGTATTAGTCTTCACTCCATCTTGGCCATCTACAAGTGGGGTGTTTTAAGAACCCTCACCACCCTCTTCACACAGCTACCATCAGGAAGGAGGTATAGGAGCCTGAAGATGAACAAAAACAGCTTCCTCACCTCTGCCATCAGATTTCTGAAGGGACAATGAGTCTATAGATAATATCTCACTTTCTCTCCTTTTACGCTTATTTATAATTAAAAAAATAATTTATAGCAATACCTGCACTGTAATGCCATTGCAAAACAAAGAATTTTGTGACATGTTCTTGACATAAATTCTGATTTTGAAATGGCAGATGAAGTGTAAGGTGCTGCTCTTTGGGAGGTCAAATGTAAGGGGACCATACACAGTGAATGGCAGGACTCATAAAAGCATTAATATAGAGAGGGATCTGGGTGTTCAGATCCATAGTTTCTTGAAACTGGCCAAGCAAGTAGTTAGGTGGGTAAAGAAGGCATACATTATGCTTGCCTTCATAGGGCGGGGCATTGAGTATAAAAGTAAAGATGTCATGTTGCAGCTATATCAAACTATGGTTTGGCTGCACTTAGAGTTTTGTGTGTAATTCTGATCACTCCCATTACACAAAGGATGTGGAAGCTTTGGAAAGGATACAGTGGAAATTTGCAAGAATGTTGTCTCAATTAGAGGTTAATAAGAGGTTGGACAAACTTGGGTTGTTTTCTCTGGAATGTTGCAGGCTGAGAGGTGACCTCACGGATATCAACTTATGAGGTGTATTGATAGGTTCAACAGTCAGAATTTTCTTTTCCAAAAGTAAAATGCCTCTTACTAGAAGACATGCACACGATGAGAGGGGAAAAGTTTAAAGGAGATGTGTGGAGCATGTTTTTTTATAAACACAGAAAGTGGCAGGTGACTGGAATGGGCAACCAGGAAAAGTGGTAGAAGCAGATACAATAGTATTGTTCTGGATAAACATGTTAATATGGAGATAATAGAAGGAGTATTATAGTTAAGCAGCAAAGTTTTAGTTTAAATTAGTCACTGTGTCAGCGTCATCATCGTAAGCTGAAAGGCCTTTTGCAGAGCAATGGTCTGCATTCTAAACTGCAAACAAATGCTCCACATAAGAGGTGAAGCTGGCCAGTTGTACCAGGTTCTTCCTTGCATTGGACATTAGACTGTGGATGTGACATTACCATATAACCATATAACCGTTTACAGCACGGAAACAGGCCATGTTGGCCCTTCAAGTCTGTACCGGTTCACTTGAACAACTCCACTAGTTCCTCTGCAAACTCCTGAGGAAGTAGAGGCTTTCTTCATGATGCCATTGGTGTTTTGGTTCCAGGAAAGATCTTCCGAGATAGTGACTCCCAAGAACCTACATTTGCTCATCCTCTCCACCTCTCTGTTCAGAAATCCGTTTTAAATGCTGCCATAAAAGTAGAAGCCAATTTTCTCGCAAGGGCAATGCTGCAAGATGTTCTACACTACCCTTCCACACTTGGATTATAAATACTGTAGATTTAGAAGGAGAGACAGGGCAGTGGGGCTGAGTGATGGATCAGCTTGTGATTAAATGGCAGGGCAAGCTCAATGGGCTGAATGGCCTGTTTCTGCTCCTATGTCTTATGGCCTTACATCAGATGAACAGCTTACTTAGAAGCATATCTAAACAGTTTCCCATCTGACTATCAAGATATTTGTTGGAGGAAAACACTTAATCCATTCCAAATGGGAAATCTCAAGAGATGATGTCTATGACTGTGAGCTCCATTACAAGATCCTTCCTGGTCCACTCCATGCTATTGGTGGAACTTTAACCCCTTTCTGCGGGTAGTAAATTTCAATGATTACAGTTTAAGTGTCAGATTTGCTTCATATTATTTAGAAGTAGTACTCAGCTCCTTGAGCCTGCTCTGCCATGCAATGATATTGTGACTGATTTGATTAAAACTTTATTTCCATATTCCCACCAACCTTAGTAAACTATCATCTCCTTATCTTAGCCTGTTGATCTCTGAGATTGATGTCATTGACCTCTAAGATTGATTAATTGAGCTAGTGATCAGACATAACCCAGGAAGCTCTTTACATGTCTCTTAAAAGAAAGAGAATTGCTTTGAAATAGTGTTAGCCACACCAGCAGACCAGTCAAGCCATTTTATTTGTGCTGGCTATTTGGAAGAGCTTTCTAATTACAACCACAATGATGGAAACTCTCCAGTTTGGTTCCCTTTTGAGCAAATATTGAACTTATTTTTGAATCAGCTGTCAGTACCCTTTTTTGGCACTGCATTCCCAATGATCATCACTCTGTATTAAAACCAATGAATTCTCCCTCCTTGGATCTTTATCCCATTTTCTTAAATCTGTGTTCTCTCATGATTTACCCTGTTAAACCCCTTCATGATTTTGGCACTTTTATTAAATCTCTAACCTTCTATAAATCTAAGAAGAACATCACAGTTTCTCAAGCCCAAATTGTGGAATTCAGGTCCCTGTCTCTGGTACCAGTCAGATATCCTCTGCATCCTCTTTAAGTCACAACGGGGTTCAGAGTACCCGAGTTAAAGTCTAATAATTGAATTTGAAAAATTTAAGTGTTTTCTTTTGTAATCTTTGCCGGGATCATGTTTGCTTTCTTAAATGTCTGTACTTTTTTTTCACGTTTCTCCTAGGGGCACAATAGAATTGTTGTATACAGCAGATCTATTTATTTTTCTCTCTGTTGTGGTCTTGTCTGGCTTTTGGATCTCGGCAGTAAATGCACTCGACTTCCATCTTCTACTTTGTATGGATTTAGATTAATGTCTGCAGAAAACTGTGCAACTGCAAGAGATTTTATTATTGGTGAGTCAATGTCTGTTCAACCGCTCCAGGTAATGATGAAAAGGATACTCAAGATCAGTATGAAACTCAGCAGGCTGGAACTTACACCCTGTTTGTTTCTTCACAGAAATTTTTTGTCCTGCTGAGTATTCACTGCATTCCCTGTTTTTATTTTGGATTTCCAGTATCTCAGAAATTTTTGTTCTTTAATTCAGACTCCAGCCCAGTTGAGGATTGAATTTTAATTTCTCACCATCCTCAAGGTTATTTTAAAAACAGACATTTCAGTACTCAAAGACATGAGAGGAGAAAGGCAACATTTTAGTTGCCACTAACAATGGCTTACCAAACATGCCCAATGGTTATTGAGAAGTATGCTATTATTGGGAACTAGTGCCTGTCATTTCCTATCTATTGCTGCAAGCTATGTGTACCGTTCCATCTGAATCCATAAACTTGAATACAATTTTGTTGCATTCAGTATTATCTGTAGCTTTAGGTCAGAGAAGAAACTGATGTCCATTTGATTCTACACATAAACTGGATGATATTTTTGTGCAGCCAAATGACTTTTCAGATTAAGGGTTTTGCTTTTAGCCTGAGCTCTGTAATATTGCTATGTCATTTTATATAAGTAGCACCGGGGCTTACAGAGGAAAGTGTAGGAATGAATCCTTTTTCAAATAATCAATACAGTTCCCTCCTTTGGCAAAAGATATGAACTGACATCCCTTGGGGAAGTGTGGAGAGATGTTTATGACTGTAATAAGTAGAAATTATTCCCAGAAGGTACAGTCAAACTAGATGCAGTGTTTCATGTTCAGCAATTCATTTTGGTGGCTGTGGTTCAGATTAGTATGATACCCCTATTATATCCAAGGAAATATTGACTATAACTGTAACATTCTCAGATCCCATTATTCTTCAGTTGTGAATTGCCAGATGTCACCAATGGCAGTAGAGCCTTTAGCAACATCTGCAATACACAAATATACTGGAGAATCTCTGCATGCCACTTACCGTCAATAGAATTAAAGGGTCGCCAATGTTTCAGGCCTGGACCCTTTATTAAGGTTCTGAAACATTGGTTATCTTTTACTTCCTGTGGATGCTGTAGGCTTTGACCTTGCTCTCTTCCATTATTATTCTTGCTGGATTGCATGCTAGTTCCTCTCATTGTTTCTTCTGACCCATTTATCCTCTCACTGTATCTTCTATTCCTGTTGCCTTCTGTGGCCTTAATTAGGCCCTTTTGATACCCTCAAAAATCCTCTGTTTCTGTGTTCTTGATGCTCTTGCTGTTACCTCTTCCTGCTGCTTTTGTTGCATTCACTGTCTATTGCACTTGCTGTACTTCTGTTCCTGTTACTCTTGGCCTGTCCTCCCTTTTGGTTGCTCTTGCCATGTCTCTGTTCCTGTTACTGTTGATGTATCTTATGTTCCTGCAGCTATTGCCATGATCTCTAATCCTATTGCATTTACTCTACCCTTATTCTTGTTCCCTTGCTGTATTCCCATTTCCCTCACTGTGTTTTCTCTTCTGTTTCAGGGCTCACACAATGTTTCCCTCTCATTTTCCTCCTGGGTCTTCTTCCACAGATTAATACTTTTCTCACATATTTGCTGGAACAAGTAGACATGCACATATTTGGCGGATCTGGTATGTACAATGAAAATTTTCTTCTATTGTAAAAAATATTTTAAAGCCATGTGAAATACAAGTTATGAAAATAAATATTTAGGTTTAAAAAAAAACTAATCTAAATACATTTTATAAACTTTCTAATCAACAACTTGTTTTGTCCTTCTATGGGATTTTAAATAATTTTTCATCAAATGTTTGTAATTAGCCTTACATGTGTTTTGATAGGCAGTGCAGATAAGGTTCTATTTACTTTTTAAAATTTAGACATACAGCACGGTAACAGGCTCTTTTGGCCCACGAGCCCGTGCCGCCCAATTACACCCAATTAGCTTACAACCCCCAGTATGTTTTGTAGGGTGGAAGGAAACTGGAGCACCTTGGGAAAACCAACACAGACACAGGGAGAACATACAAACTTCTAACAGATGGTACAGGATTCGAACCCCGGTCCCGATCTTTGGCGCTGTAACAGCGTTGTGCGGATCTAACCGTTTCTTGTGTCCTGTAGACTTTGTTTAGGAAGAAGAAAAATTATCCAGTTCTTATGATCACTGAGCAAGCCTTGCTGGAAGACCAATTAATGGGATGTAGTGGAGGGCAGGAACAAGCACAATTGAGATGCTGCGGTGGGAGAACAAGTTTGAAGGGTTCAAAGAGTGACAACCCTAGACATATGTTAGTACTAAATGGTGAACTTTATTTACAGGTACATGCAACACAACAGAGACCCATACACCTGCATGTCAACTCTGAATCATTTAGAGGGTCGAAACAGTAATACCTGACGAGCAGGCATGGCACACCAATTAACAAAGTTATATATCTATCTGCCAGTTACAATGAGCAAGACAATATTATATCTCGCAGGTGCATGCTTCAAATTGCCCCCACCCTTCACTGCCGCAAACCTTACAATTAGTCATCCTGTGTTGCCCACTACTCAGAACCTGGAGTGGAGCTTAGGGAAAATTCCAGTGAAAAGGGAGTGAGCACATCCATGTGCTGGGTTTTTATCCTACAGCTGGCTAGTGGGCCAGCCAAGGTAAGTCTATGTGACTTTAGGTGAGGAGGAGGACCAATTGGAAAGTGTCTTTACCTGTGAGTGGGTCTGACATTGATTGACACCTGCTTCCTATCTGGGTGGTTTGATGACTCTCCATGCAAGTGCATATAAACTGACCTTTGTCCTGACCAGATTCCTATCCGGCCTGGATAACCCTCCATGTTACACAGGCTGCTTGTATTCTCTACTCAGACTCACATTAATAAATGGCTTCCTGGGGTAAGGCGTCAAGTACCACAGTGCACTGGGGTGCAAACAGTTATTGAAATTTGACAAGGCAAAGATAGAAAAGATGTTCAAAACTACAAAGTAATCAAGTAACAGAAAAAGAAGATAAACTGACTGAAAGGTTGATAATCCTCAACACAGATTTTTGATGATTTGTGAAAGGCACAAAAATTGGCATGAGGAGGAATCTTGAACAAAGAAAGAAATCCCAGAGGCAGTTTTAAGTTTTCCCAGACAATAGTGTGCTTTTTCTACAGTAAGCAGTAAGTAAGTTGAGATTACTGTGGCAGACTGTGGGCTTTTTAATGGATATTGGTCACCATCCTATTCCCTGTGATGGTGATGGAGAAATCCACACATAGAAAAGAACAATAAGACTTAGACAAAGTAAAAGTGTGAATTGTGTGGAAATTGGAACCAAAGATGATGAAACTTCTGAGTTCTACATGAATGCACGAAGCAGCAACGTTGTTGTCACCAAAGATTGGGAGGGAGGGGGAGGAGCCTGAATAGAACTGTCATACATTTTGTGAAAAGAGGCAGACATAGGTTTATCCCATGGAAGTTCCAATAACTAAATCCTTTAACATGGAAGAAGTGAGTGACATTGGGGGGGAATAGTTCAAAATACAAAGAAATTCACCCAAGCAAAAGAAGGTGAGAGTGGAGGAAGCTTGTGGGCCTTTGTTCAAAAGGAAACCAAGAATTCTCAACATCTGGACTTCAGGAACTGAGTTACAAGGAAAGGTTAAGCAGGTTAGGACTTTATTCCCTGGAGTGTTGAAGAATGAGGGAGATTTGATATTTAAAATTATGAGGGGGGATTAATAGAGTAAATATGGACAGGCTTTATCCATTGAGCATAGGTGAGATACAAACCAGAGGACATGGGTTAAGAGTGAAAGGGGAAAATTTAGGGGGAACATGAGGGGGAACTTCTTCTCGTGGGGGTGTGGAATGAGCTGCCAGCTGAAGTGGTGAATGCGGGCTCAATTTTAACATTTTAGAAGAATTTGGGCAGGTATATGGGTGCAGATCAGTGGGACTAGACAAAAAAAATGGTTCAGCATAAACTAGAAGGGTCAAAGGGGCTGTTTCTGTGCTGTAATGTTCTATGGTTTTATCCTGGTGTGAGGTGATATAAAAAGATTGGACATCAAAAAATCAGCTGGTTTGGGCAGGAAACTATCAAAATAACATGATTACAAGTAGGAAGAGATGGGTCAAGAGAAGAAACAATAGAGCCAAGGAAGAAAGAACAGTATGAAACAATGATAGTCATAGATTTTTGTGGATGGGTAGGAGTGAGTTGTCTGCCACTGCTGTAATATGTGGAGAAAATGATGTCAGTGACTATCTGGAAGACATAGTTTGGTGTTCATTAGTTGGGTTATGGTCTTAAGGGTGATATGGGAAAGATTTGGAGAGCAGGTCCTCAGCCTATGTAAGGCTGATATTGACCCACTGGGCAACAGCACCTCTACTATACCATTTGATTCCTGTGAGTGGAGTTCAGCAAGGTCAGAGGAAACAGGGTAATAGACAAGCAACATTATACTGCCAATTAGTGAATAGAGAAACAAGAAGCCTGCCTGATATAGGGATTGAGATGGATTGGAATTTGCATTTTAATTTCTCTAAGAAACTATAAATAACAGCAAAAAAAAAGCAATTGTTTTGTGTTTTAACATAGTAAAATGGTGCAATACAAAAAACTAGAGAAATTTGATCTCAAGCCAAGATATTGGTACTGGTGGCCAGGAAATATCAATTCAGAAGCCTGGGAATATCAGTTAAAATGTGCATGAAATTAAGTGAGCTTCTGAGATGAGGTGCATTTCAATTTCAGATATATGATCTGTGAGAAATCTCAAGTCTTAAATAGATGGGATGGTTTGGTGATTGTGGAGAAATTAATGAAGTATAAAATTAAAACAATATCCATAATAATTTTGTTTCTCAGCTGCAACAGGGCTAATCTCATCGCTCTATGGCTTTTCCCGCAGTTTGCTTGCTGTATGTCTGCTGTATATTCTATGTATTGGTACAGTAAAGGTAAGCCATTCATTGGATATTTGAGTTGCTAATTTAGCCATACCTCAAAATACTGACAACAAAAGTAATGAATAGAAAGGTAATGCTATTGGACGAGATGGTGGATCTAATGAGTCGTCATGTTGGAAAGAGCAGGTAGGTTTACCTTCTACCTGATTTTTTTTCCTATTCAAGCCAATGGATGTGGTGCAACCTAAGAGGACATATATTTGGTTGGGGGGCAGTGTAAACTGAGAGGATTTAATTTGGGAAGGTGTAAATCATGATAGGATAAATCAGGAAGTTCTAAATCAGGGGTTCTTTCCATTTATGTTGGGAGTAAAAACACAATCCTGGAGAAACTCAGCTGGTCAAACATTATACTATATATAGCAAAGATAATGATACATAACCAATGTTTTGGGCTTGAGCCCTTTGTCAGTATGAGGGCTTGGTAGGTTGTGAATAAGTGGGTTGGATCCAGATTGTAAATTGGCCAGGTACAAATTAGAGAGTGTATATTGTCATTTCAATTGGGATTACATGAGGTGAAAATTGTGGGACTATTGTGACAGAGAATTTAGATATGTTTTGGGGAGATAAATTGAGAAAGGTTTGTTAGAGTAAGTTACATACAAACACTTTAAAACAGATCTTATTTAAAATACTGGAGCTCTGCCCCATTTTCAACATATCGGCTCCACAGCTTTTGCAAGAGCTTTGAAGAGTGCTCAAGAGACATCTCTAATGGATTATTGTTTACAAAAGGCAACAGATGAAAGATCTTGTTGGAGCCGCAGATTGTCTGGAAGAGAATTTGTTGTTCTAAGAAGATCATGTGGTTTTGAAAGCAGAGCGAGTCAAACAGGCTTTCTCTCAGAGAGAGAAAGAGAGAGAGAGAGAGAGACACACACACACACACACAAACAGAGATCACTTCTACAGTGTTACAGCCAGCAATAGCAGCTGGGTCTGTAACAGGACAAGCTGGCAAGCTTGTGGCAAGCCCCATTTGGAAGACGGCCTGGTCAAAGCCCTTGTGGTTCATGGCTGTCTAATGTTTACTTGGAATAAGAGAAACAAAAAGAACTCTGTGATGTCCTGAAAGAAAGAGGTTATCATCTGGAGAACCATGAAGGGGCAGGTTTCATCAGCAAGATACTGAAGTATCTTGGATGTCCTGTAACAACAAATCTCTCTCTGAAAACCGACAAGTACTTTCCTTAGTGGTAACCATTTCCCTAAGTACTAAAGCCTGGTGAACTTAATAAATGTTTAATTCTGTGCACAGTATAAGAATTTCCTGCAACCAATGAACTTGGAGGAATGAGAAGTGAGACTAAACTGTGAACCAAAAAACTTTTTGGAACTTACACACACATTACATGCACATGCTCTTAGAATTAGAAGGGGGTTAAGTTAGGTTAAGTAAGTCAATAGTGATAAGTTAAAGTGTGATTCTTTTTTCATGTTTAAAGATAATTAAAAGCAACTTTTGTTTAAATACCATTTGTCATGGAGAATATCTATTACTGCTGGGTTTATGGGTCCTCTGGGCTCGTAACATTATAAATCATAAAGATATAAATCTGAAAGTTAAATTGGGTTGTAAAGTGTGCAACATTGGTTGCCTTTATACTCTGAGTTTGAAAGAACTAATTTATTTGTACATTTTCAACAATATTGTGGAGGTGATGTTATTTGCATGGCTCTATTTTCAACTCTGAGCAGTGATGGTTTTGGTTAGACCAGCATTTCCCAAACTGGGTTCCGTGGAAAGGCATAGGGATCTCGCGGAAAAAATGATAGGGAATAATAATGATCTGCATGGGTGAAGCCATGTGGGCTAGAGTTGGCTTTGCTCTGTTGCTGGAATGAGCACGAGGTGGTATCTGAGAACTGCTGGAGGTGGCAGCATGAAGATTTACAGTGTGTGCAAGAAGGGGGCTCCAAAATACCAGTGTTCAGCCTGTCACCTATGGTAAGTGAACAACGGGAGGGGTACCTGGCAGGTGGTGTCTGACGCAGTGGGGAGAAAGGGGCAGCAGGGCGGGATGGCATAGGCAAGGGATGACGGGGGTGGCCTGGGCTGCAGCAGGGAGCTCGTGAGTATTGCCCTCCTGTGCAGTTCTAAAATAGAGCCCATCTACAACAAACACAAAGCAATGAAGAGATGGCAGTAACATTCTTTGCCAAGATCATCCTAATCCACTGAACAATAAATGAATCAACATCATTATTCTGTCCAAGGCAAAGATCCTCAGTGTTGAGGAGCTAATTTCACAGAATTGTGATGCCATACACATTCCCTGTCACGAGATTCCTGAGACAGTCTGTTCCTCATTGTGTAATAGGTTGGCGCTGTTGTTTAAACTTTGTTTAATCTGAATAGACTGTATGCTGTATACTGATTGAAGCATGCTCTCAAAGTTTTCTTGAAAATTTAATGTTCAGATTTATTGTCAGAGTACATACATGACATCATATACTACCCAGAGATTCCTTTTTCCTGCAGGGGTGACAGAATTACCACTAATTGGTAGTGCAAAAAAAAACCTGTACACAACGTTAAACATGTAAACAAACTGATGTGCAATTCAGAGAGAAAAAGAAAATCAATAAAGAGTCCAAGTAAGAGCCCTTAAATGATTCCCTGATTGAGTTTGTTTTTGAGGAGTCTGATGGTGGAGGTGTAGCAGCTGTTCCTGAACCTGATGGTCTGCATCTTGTGGCACCTATACCTCTTTCCTGGTGGCAGCAGCAAGAACAGAGCATGTGCTGGTTGGTGAGGTTCTTTGATGATTGCTACTGCTCTTCGACAGCAGTGTTTCCTGTAGATGTGCGCAATAGTGAGGAGGGTTTTGCCTGAGATGTCCTAGGCTATGTCTACTACCTTTTGCAGGGCTTTATGCTCAGGGGTATTGGTGTTTCTATATCAGACCATGATGCAGCCAGTCAGCATACATTCTACCACATCTCTGTAGACATTTGTCAGGGTTTCTAATGTCATATCAAACCTCTGCAAACTCCTGAGGAAGTGAAGGTGCTGACGTGCTTTCTTCACAATGCCATTAGTGTGTTGCGTCGAGGAAAGATCCTTCAAGATAGTGACTCCCAAGAACTTAAATTTTCTCACCCTCTCTACCTCTGATCCCCCAATGATCACTGGACTGTATATCTCTGGTTTTCCTTTCCTGAAGTCAACAATCAGCTCCTTAATTTTGATGACATTGTTGCGTGCAATGTTGTTGTTGCACTATTCAGCAAGTTTTCAATCTCCAAGGTATAGGAACAGGCAAATCTTGAAAAAATATATTGTACGCTAGGCAGCACATTCATTTTAATACAGTTGACCCTTCCAACCAGTTATTGGGAGGGTCACCCATTTATTAAGATCATCCTCAATTTTCCAAAGTAAGGGAAGATCATTCAACCTATATAAATTCTGCAAGTTGTAATTCCATTGGTTGGCCACTTAAATTTAGAATTTATCTTAATTTGTTCATAATTCCCACCTGTAACTTCGCTCTTGTCCTAATTGACTTTAAAACCCGATTTTATCCCAACATCTTCCAATTTAGGCTGCAATTTTTGTAATGAGTTAACTGGTTCTCTCAGATATATCAGAACATCATCAGCAAATAAATTGATTTTATGTTCTTCCTGATTGATCCCGAAACCTTTTATGTCTAGATCTAGACAGATGGATTCCGCTAACTTTTCAATAGCCAGGAGAAAAAGAGCTGGAGATAATGGACTACCTTGTCTACTAGATCTGGGCAGTGGGAATGTGATGAAATTCTTTCAAGACCTTAAAAAATGCATCAGGAAGTTTCTGTGGAAAGGTAAGGCTTCCAGAGTCTCTATTGATAAATTAACTTGGAATTATGAATGGGGAGTATTAATGCTCCCGGATTTCAAAAAATATTTTTGGGCAACCCAAATGAAGTTTGTTACCTGCCTCTTTGATGGAGGAGACAAGTCTTCATGGGTAAAATTGGAGTTGCATAAGGTTGGTGAGAGGATAGCAGAAAACCTTATATATAAATGGAATTCCAAATTATTATCTGGCCCTAAAGAAGACACCCTACTAAAGCATATAATTACAATATAGAATAAAATTAATAGTCAAATTGGGGACAAGGGTGGGGGAGGGGGTCCTTTCTCATAAAACACCCCTGGCTCAGAATATGTTAATACCATTAACGATTGATAATAAAATCCTGGACAATTGTTTCCAGACAGGGTCAAGTGTATTGAGGATTGTTATGAGCAGGGACAATTTATGACATTTGAGCAAATAGGAATAAATATGGAGTTTTAAGTGCATCTTTTTTCTGCTATCTTCAGTTAAGATCTTATTTAAGGGACAAATTGGGTCCAGCTCTAACCTTACTGCAGTGTAGCAAAATAGAGACTCTGGTTCGTAAGGGGAGCATAAAAAAATTATTTCAAAAATGTGTTCCTTACTTCAGGCAGGAACCCCTAAACAAGGGCTTGATAAATCAAAACAAAGGTGGGAATCAGATTTGGGTATAGAAAATGATCCATTTTGCTGGTCCGACTTATGTCAGGACAGAATGATTAACACGATCAATGTAAGGTATTGGCTGGTGTAATATAACTTCTTGCATCAACTATACCTCACTCCACAAAAGTTACATAAATTCAAATTGGAAATATCAGACCAATGTTTTCGAAGTGGTCAAGAAATAGGTACTTTCTTGCATTCAATCTGATCATGTCCAAAAGCCTTTCTGGGAAGATTTGGGTAATCTGGAAAAAATTACGGGAATTCAATACACTTAGGTACCTGAATTATTTTTATTGGGGAACTTAGAAGACATAAGACCTAAAATGAGGCTGTCAAAAGATAAATTAAAATTCATTAAACTCGGTTTAGTGGGGGCCAGGAAATGCCTAGCAGTTGCTTGGAAATCTGATTCCCACTAGGTTTAGCCCGCTGGAAGATAGAAATGCATAATTTTGTTCC
The DNA here is from genome assembly GCF_036971445.1 of Narcine bancroftii. Taxonomy (NCBI): domain Eukaryota; kingdom Metazoa; phylum Chordata; class Chondrichthyes; order Torpediniformes; family Narcinidae; genus Narcine; species Narcine bancroftii. The sequence goes on from NC_091474.1 coordinate 60,330,095, forward strand.
CCTGGAGAAGATCGCCTATAACCTCAGAAACAGGTATGATGGATTTTAAAGAATATGGAATTCATACCTAAAGTACATTGGAGTAAATCTTTAATGATTTCACCCCCCTCCTGTCTCTTCCCCCTGGTGCTCACAGTGCTGAGGACCCTAGATAAGTCGGGTTATTTGTCCCTTGATGGGAGTGGGGTTTATCCAAGGTGAAGCCAATCTTTGCTTTTTCTTATTATTTCTCTTCTTACTTTTTCTTTTCTTTCTTCTTGTTTTGTGGGGGATGGGAGGGTTTTATCTTTCTACAACTTTTTTCTCCCTTTCATTCAACATGGACATTGAATTTGCATTTTTGTTGTATTATTGTAATTTTTCTTTCTTTATAATAATTGTATCACATGTTGACTCTTTTTTTCTCACATTCTTCAATATTGACATGCGGGATCGATATTTGAATTATTTTGTTAATATTATTGATATTGATGTTTTTTCTTTTTAATTATTTTGTTTTTACTCCATGTTGATTGAAAATTCTCAAAATATTCAAAAAAATGTTTTCAATCTCCCTGCTCCATGCTGACTCATCCCCTTCCTTTATATAACCCACTACCATGGTATCGTCGGCAAATTTGTAGATGGTGTTGTTGTCATATTGAGCCACACGGTTGTAGGTGTAAAGTGAGTAGAGCAGGGGGCTAAGAATGCAGCCCTGTGGTGCTCTGGAACTGATGGAGATTGTGGAAAAGAATTCTTACCACTCTTCACTGTGGTCTGGAGGTGAGAAAATCCATGATCCAATTACACAGTGGGGTGTGAAATCCCAGGTCTTGGAGTTTGCTGATCAACAACTTCCAAATGTTTCCAACAGCTTGGGAGTCTCTGGCCCTTGACTGCTCAAAATGAAAGAGCAGTCAGGATGTCTCTGAGAATTTTAGAGGTTATAGATAAAGGCAACAGATTCTATTATTGTATGCTTCTTTTTTGTTAAAGAGACTAGATCAGTAAGAGCAAACCTGATAGTTAAATTGGTATTGACAATTATGAAAGCATCTGGTGGGTATGTGGCATTTTGGGGTCTCATTGGAAAGAGAGGTTTCCATTTGAGGTAAATGTTTAATCTGGCAAACTGCTGACAATTAGGAAAGGACCAATTTGTTCCTGAAAACTGTCTCTAACCATTATGTTCAGAGAATTATGATCAAATGCATCTTTTCTGATGGCCATGTAGTATGCTGGCAGGGTTCTCGGCTTCAGCACAGAAACAGACTTTTTAGCACATAGAGTTTGCACTGTCCATCAACCTCCATTTACATTAATCTGGCTTTTAAAGAAAATTAATAGTGAAAGCCAATCAACATTGATCTCTTCAAACTATTGGAACCAGTCTTATAGAAGAGATGCTATTTGTGTTTGATCTATAATGTTCAGAAGTGTGAATGGATAAGAGGAGAGCAACAGAGGAACATATACATAATTGTTAGGTCCTTAAAGGATGTGTGCATATGCACTGTTTGATGGTCGACCTCCATTGTTCACTGCTCTGTAGTTTAATTTGGTACCAGGCACAGGCCTGTTACTGTTTCATGTTTGATGTAAGAGTGTGATCAACAAGACTTTCAAAAATGCTGGAATTTAAAATCTTACATATGCACCTAGATCCAGTTATTGCCCAATCAGAAACCTGACGAGCTCCTTCTTAAAAACTGAAGAGTCAGAACCCTTCCAACTAGGTGCCATCAAATTGCATCTCTTAGAGAAAACAATTGACACATATTCTGTCTGTTCCTGCCCACAGAGAATTTAAATATATCACCTAATCCCTCTCCAGACCACTAACCTGGAATGATCTATCCATGGTGAAAATATTCGGAACTTTAACTATTTATAGCCATCTATAAGCTTTAAATTATTTGAAACTAAAACGGACTAAAGTCCTTGAAACTTTCTAATTGGCAAAGCATATTTTATCAAAGCTTCAAAAAGAAATTGAAAAATGACTGTTGGAATTTTGAATTGAACAAGTGAGGTTGATTTATTTCTCTTTATGTTGCAGGGACCATGGGATGCTCAGCATATTCCAACCCTATTTTCTGCTTACTGTGGACTGCTGGTTGCTTGCTCCTATCATCTCAGCAGACAAAGCAGTGAGCCAGCAGTATTGGTGTAAGTCATTTTAATTCAAAATCTCATGGTTATTGCTGATTGAAGAGTCAAAGTAGAACCATCTCATGGAGTCATAGAGTCATACAGCAAGTTGACATTCTGGGTTAGTTACATTTACCTGCATTTGGTCCATATCCTAAGCCCTTACTATCCAAATATCTGTCTAATTGTCTTTTAAACATTGTAATTGCACCTGCTTCATTCCAGAAATGGAATAAACCTTGACTGAAAAAGTTGCCCCTCAGGTCCCTCTTAAATTTCTCCCATTCTACTTTAAACCTATAGCTTTAGCTGTATAAAAACTCTACAAGCTCACCCCTCAGTTCTAAGAATATAGATCCAACCTGCCCAACCTCTTCACAACTCAAGCCTGAAGTCCTGTCAACATCCTGGTGAATCTCTTCTTCACCCCTTCTCACTTACTGATATCCTTCCTGGTGCTCGGCGACCAGAACTACATACAGTACTCCAAGTGTGGTCTCTCCAATACCTTGTACAACTGTATCAAGAGGTCCAAACTTTTGTGTTCTAATAGTTGCCTACTGAAGGGCACATGCTTTTCTTACCACATTGTCCATCTCATTTTCCACTTTCATGGAATTAATCCCTTTATCCTGGATTTCTCTGTTGTACAAAACTCTCCAGGGTCCTGTGCAAATCCTACAGCACCTCACATTCAGAATTAAATTCCATTTTCCACTCTTTGGCCCACCATCCCAAATGATATAGATCCTGTTATAAACTTGGATATCCTTCCCCTCTGTCCACTCTACCATCAATTTTGGTGTTATCTGCAGATTTATTAATCATATTAACTACATTGCCATCCAAATCATTACTATAGATAACAAACAACAGTGGACCCAGCACGGTTCCCAGTGTCACACCACTGTCACAGGCCTCCAATCAGAAAAGCAACTCTCCATTACTATGTTTCTATCCACAGCGTAAGTTTTAAATCCAATTGGCTAGCTCTCCTTGAATTTCATGTGATTTATCCTTCCAGACCATCTTGGCATGTGGGACCAATTTGGAAGCCTTTCTCAAGTGCATATAGATCAGTGGGCCTCAACCTTTTTTGCCCTAGGCCCCACTTTAATTTTTCAAAAAAACATATGCCCCACAATTAGGGAAAAAAATAAATATTCAAAAGAAGTTTTAATTAAATCATTTACTGCAAGTGTATTTCAATACAATTAAAGTCAGGAATACACTGGAACACATATTTCATATTCAACTAATACTTCAATATGTCAACTATCTCAAACACACATTCAACAATTATCGTCACTTTAGTGGGAACCTTGCCCTGGACTTTGGCTGCAGATTTTTTTGATTCGAGGGACTAAATTTCTTAGTTTCAACCTTAAATCTCCATGTTTTGTAATTTCAAGTCAGTTTCTCTTAGCTTGTAGCAAATCACTACAGCACTAAAGCCACATTCTACCAAATAAAACGATGGAAAATGTATCAATAGTTCCCTTGCTAAAGCAGTTGAGTTTGGGTATTTCTTTTTGATCTTGTTAGACAGCCACATCATGGTTCCTTTCACTTTGAATGGAGTTTTCACAGATTCATCATGTTGCAACTCAGATAACTCCTCTTGGTATTGCACTGGAACTTCTGATAAGTCCACCAACCATGGCTGAGTTAACCAAGAGGGAAAATCCATTGCCTTTAAATCACAAAATCTTATCATTGAAGTCGGTTACCATCATTTTCAAATGGTCAACAATGAAGTTTGTAGCAGCATTAGTTACCTCACACTTATTCAACCAATAGAATTCACTGAAATTTCTTGCAGAAATATTCCTTTGGCATAATTCTAGAAGTGTCATGAATCCAAATATCTTTGTTTTTGCATCAACGAGAGTCATATTTGTTACTTGGAGTTGCTTGTTTAATGTACTTAGTTTCTCAAAAATGTCCATCAAGTAATTCACATAAGCTTTGCCATCTATTATTAGAAAGAGCTTTATTTCAGGTTTGTCCTTCAAAAAATTGCTGAGGCTATCAAAGAGTTCCATAAATTTTTTGAAGCAGTTTCCATTTGACAACCACCTTACTTCAGTGTGAAGCAATAATCTCTCATGTTCTGCATTTTTTATCGACACAAAACTGCTTAAACAGGCATTCACATTTGGCATTAGCTTTGATGGCATTGATACACTTGATCACAGAATGCAGTATCTTGTGTAGACCAAGGGAAATTTTCTTGACAACTGTTTTCTCAGTGGATAACAGAATGCACAACCAAGATTTTCATCCTTCGTTAATTTTAAATATCCTTTTTTTATCCATCATAGCAGGTGCACCATCTGCAGCACAAGATACAATGTTTCTTTTTGGTATTTCATTTTCATCAAAATAATTTTTGAGCTTGCTGTAGATATCAAATGCAGTAGTGGTTGTTTCCAATGATTCACAAAATATCTCTTCTTGAAACTCTTCCTGATCAATATATCTCACATATGCCAATAACAGAGCCTCACTGTCCTGTACAGTAGATTCATCCAGTTGTATTGAGAACTTTGTAATTTCAACTTCTCAATAAGCTGTTTTTCAACATCTTGACCTATGTTATCTATTCTGTGGAAGACAGTACTATTAATCAATGGCATTGCTCGGACATCTTTGTAATCTTTTTGCAGAAGTGTTTTGAGAAACAACAATATTGCGGGTTTAACCAGTTCCTTCCCAATTGTATGATTCTTCCCACATTTTGCCATCAGCAGAGAAATTTCATAGCTAGCTTCAAGAGTATGATTCAGGGCTGTAGTTTGTGCAGCAAATGATGAAGTGATTTTTGATCTATCTTGAAACTTCTCTTTTGGTGATTTAAAATATTCCAATTTTGAATTGACAAGGTTAGGATGTTTTACCCTCAAATGAGCTTCAAGACAGCCTGCTTTTATTGATTCATTTGTCAAATTCTGTTGGCATAATAGGCAAAAAGGTGAACATTATTTACAGCAGGTATAAACCCAAACTTCAAGAACTCCACTCAATATTGACGAACCTTTTACTTGCTTGCTCTCCTCATTTTGAATATACCACAGCGCGAGCTCCCTGAAACAGATTAATCAATATTTTATATGTCTTAGAAATGAAATATGTAATAAAAGTAATGATCAAATCAAAGGAAGAATACTGACCCTAAAAAACATGAAAAACTCTAGCATGGTTTCTGAAGTTTTTTTTTCTCGCATCAAAACTGCACTAGCCTCGTGCTTTACTTTCTGAGATCCCTATTTTTTTCCAATTTTGGCATTCCCTTCAGGCTGGCAACTGGGGAGGACACCCCCCTGCCCCCCCCCCCAATCAATACGCTAGTGCACAAAGATACATACAGATACAGGTCTCACTCACTACTGAACTGAAAATGTAAAGGGGTATGGACGGAGACATGATTGTTGAGATCATTTGGAATCCTCATTGCCAATGAGATAATTTGGAATGGATGATGATAAGAATGGTCAGAAAAAATATAATTATAATATTAACCAAGAATAACAACAGTTAAAATAAGAGAAACATCAGAGAAACATCAGAAGAACAAAAATATGTTATGAAAATAAAAAGTATAAAGTGATTTTACTTGGAAGTTACCACAATTGTGTTGTCCTGACAGTGTTGCCAAGTCACAGCTTCCACATCAGCATAACAAGTTTATTTTTTCAAACCAACTTTTTAATTATTTCCCAAAATATCCCCACGCCCTATTCAAAATATTCCCATGGCCCACTGGTGGGGCATATGCCCCATCTTGAATATATATGATATAGATAATGTCCACTCCCTGTCCTCATCAATCCTCTTCAAAAAAATTCCATCAATTTTGAGACATGATTTCTCATTCACAAAACCTCGCTGACGACTACTTCTAAGCAGTCCCTTCCAATCTAAATGCTGGTAGATCCCATCCCTCAGTACCCCTTTGGCTACTTTCCCACTACTCACGCCATGTTCACTGGTATGCAGTTCCCTGGCTTGTCCTTGTTGCCCTTTTTCAATAACGGCACATTAACTATCCTCCAGTCTTCTGGCACTGCACCAATTGGTGCACTTTCCACATGTGTATGTGCTTTCTAACCTCACAGATTCCTGATGAGCTCAAATGTATCTTGTTATTTTAATGTAGTAATTAAGTGCATCAGAATAATTTTTCAGATGCCATTGAGGGGTATAATACTGTTAATTTTTACTGAAAAGTAAACTGAAAAAATGAAGGCGGTTAATCTGGAGTGAAGCTTGGTTTTGTGGCGTTGAAGACAGAAATCAAAGAAGTCTGAAGGACACCGCTTGACTAAGTACTTTATTTTGAAGTTGGAGATAGCGTAAATATCCAAAAAATAATAAATATGCCTTTCAACATGATGATTCTGGTCTTCAAGATGCCACTGAAATATTTTGGACTTAAAAGAAAGTAATATCTCAAGAAAATTAAGCGAAGTCGGGCCATTTAGCCCCTTGCATCAGTTCCACACTTCAATATGATCATGGCTGATCTTTTATCTCAGTATCATTTTCCTCTATAATCCCTTATTTTGTGATTTCTTTAATATCTAAAAGTCTTTAGATTCCTCTCTTGAATATACTGATCTGACCTCCATGGCCCTTTGAAGCAGAGATTTCCATGGATTCAGCACCTTCTTTGAGAAAGGTTTATTCTCCTCTTAATCCTGAACATCTAATTTTAAGACCATGACTACTGGTTCTAGAAACCACAGTCAAATTAAATATCAAATCTGCATCTGCCAAACCTCCTAAGAATTTTTTAGACCAAATGAGATGACCCCAAATTAGAACTCAAGCCCAGTCTGCTTAATTTCTCCTCTAATGGGGTTGCTCTAGTATCCTCCATTTCACACCCTCTTTTGTGAATATTAGCTTCTTTAAGTGGGAGACAAAACTTGCGCACAATATTCCAGATGCAACCTATCTCCATTATCTTTATTATCTCTATTTCTCTTCCTGAAAAAGGTATAACATTGGCTATTCTCCAATTCTCCAGGAACTCATCTATTGAGATCCCTGCAATCTCCTCATTTGTCTCTTTCAATAACCTGGGATATTATCCCATTAGGTCCTAGAAACCTATTTATCTTAATGTTCTTTGGAAGACCCAGCACCATTAACTTTCATCACACTATGCTCCTATCTCTTTCCTCCATGATCTTTTCCTTGGTGAATACTGATGCAAAGTACCAATAAAGTACATTTGCTTGCCAAGGGTATTTCATGACCTGTTTTGGCCTTCCTAATTCCTGCTTGAGCTCTCTCCTGCAATTCTTATATTCTTGCAGTCCCTTGTCTCATTTTCACTTCATACATGTTCCATACTTTTCCTTTTTCTTTACTGTTTGACCAGATTCATTACCTTTCTCATCACCCAAGGTCCTCTTACCTTGCCATTCCAATTCTTCTTCCTCACTGGCAACATGCCAGTGGTAAACTCTAAATAGCTGGTTTTTAAACAATCCCACGTGTCATTTAAAACACCAAAAAGGCCGGAGGAACTCAGCAGGTCACGCAATGTCCAGAGAAGGAAAAGCTATATATAAAACCAACATTTCAAACCTGACTCCTTCATAGTATAGATGAACAGTTTAGTGTAGAGGACAGAAGTGAGATTTTTGAAGAAGGGCTCAGGCCCAAAATGTTGGATATATATCTTTTTTCTTCTTTCTAAATATTTTTATTACATTTTAAATTTTTCATAAGTAAACAGATATATACAGGAAATTTGTAAAATACACAACAAAGATGTCAGTTATAAAGAAATCAACAGGATTATCTAATTTATCGAGAACATCAATAAAATTACAAAACATCTTACAATTTTATTCTGAATATTATATTTTCATTTTCTCCCCCTTCTCTTGAGCCTATTACAAAGTTGAAATTCTATAATTAAAGTATGCCTTATGCCTGGAGTAATATAATAAAGTATTGGAAGACAGGTTTTATAATAAAACTAGAGGTTCTGAAAATAGCTCAAGAAAGGTCCCCATAGGTTATGAAACCCTATGTCTGTTAATAACAGAATAATAAATCTTTTCTAGAGGTTGTACATCTTTACCTCCAATGGATGCTGCGTGACCAGCTGAGTTCCTCTAGCATTTTTGAGTTTTTTCTACAATCGCAGCATCTGCCAACTTTTGTGTTTTACTCCATGTGACAGATAGACCTGCCCTATTAATTCCCAATTAATTCCTGTAGCTCCTACCTAAAAATATCATAATTTTGTATTTTCATATTAAGTCCAGGCCTATCCTATTCTTGGTTCTTGATTCTCCAAATTATTTCATATGGAATTTAAACTGGAGGTTTAACTATCTTGAAACTTAAGGAATCATTATGTCTTTTCCAAAAATGCTCTCCCACTGAAATGAATCACCTGGCCAGATTAATTTTCCATTACAAGATCTAGTACTTTGTTTTCTAACCATTACATTAACTCATCTTCAACCTATACATACGTCATCTCCAATATTAAATTTTGTTTTGTAATCTTTTAGGTGGCACCCTATAAAAGGTCTTTAGAAAGTCCAAGTACATCATATTACCTTGCTCATCCTTTTCGATTCTCCTGATTACTAAATTCTCTTACAGGTTTTTCAAACATAATTGTCTGACTGTAAATCCATATTGAGTCTGTAAAGTCCTTTTAATAGTTTTGAAGTGCCTTGTTGCCACTTCTTTGAAAATAAATGTCAACGTTTTTCGCCTTGCAAGTCTAAAATGGCCAAGCGGTTTTTGGTAGATGAACAGTTTTGTGTCAAGGTCATAGGTGTGAATTTTCTCTTTATTAATCTTGGAATTGCATTCCATTGCAGAACCTTGACACCCATGGTGCTGATCTCAGATTAATATAATTGGACAATAATTATTTTCAGAAGGTTTGCTTCCTGAAAAATAATTGGGGATTATGATAGACAACTTCAAGGTGAACACAAAGATAATTTCAGATTTACCATATCAAGTAGGAAGTTGGATAAACATTAAATTAACTTTGATTGAATTTACTATGTTTAATCACATTGTTCAACTTACATAAAAATGTTTTACTGCTGATTTTCATTTGTACTCAGCATCTGATGCTTCTCATGTCAATGTCCAACAATAGTTGGCCAGAATTGATGGATTCCAGTTGCCCTGATACCACTTTTCCATGGTCGCAATGTCCTGGTGAAACATTTCACCATGTTAATCACTGACTGCACCAAGATCAGCAGGGAAGACGTCCAAGTGCAAATGCAGAGAATGAATTCTCAATGCACGTTGCACTTCATGGTTTTGTCTGCTTGAAGTGGACTTAAAATATGACAGGAAATCACAAAAATAAGTTATAAAAAATGGTACGCGCTAGGAAAGTTTTAAGGTGATTTTTGTGATCAGCAGCCCAAAATCTATAAAATACACCCAAAAGTGTTCAGGAAGCAAAATCTTCATTGCCCAGTGTATTTATAGGGTGCTCAAACTACAAGGATTTATAATGGAGGTCTTTGGAATACTGTAATCCTAACTAACCACTGTTTGAGAAATGGACTCCAATATATGTACTGAGCAAGGACAAAGTTGGAGAGATAAATGGTCTCATCTGGGACATTACTTTCCATTTGATCACTCAAGTTATCTGGTCACTGGTCCAGTTTAAACCACTGTGGTATTATGGCAAGTGTCCTTGAATAATGCCAAGGCTCTCTCACCTGTATTCAGAAAGTATCAAATCTATGCATAACTCACAGATGCCATCTTGTTCTTCCAAACCTTAGCTGTCCTGTCTCATTTTCCTTGAGATTCTCTTGGGAACCTTCTGATCCACTGTTTAAGTCACTCTTGTGTCTGCTTGGAATGCAACACAATATTTTTTTCATTTCAAAAAGTAAATTTTAAATGTCTGAATTCATGGATGTTTATCTGAAGTGTAAGCTGGTAAATTAGTGGAGTAAGTAGATGTGAAAGGGAACTAAAAGCAGTGAATATTAATGGGACAATCTAAACCAAGGCACAGGAGAGGTGCATGGAGAGGTAATGTATGTCAAATTATAAGGAATTTGATAGTGGGAAAGCATTACTGCAGACCAGGGAATCCAAAACAAGAACACCCAACCATAATTTTGAGCTGTGCCATTCAAAGGTAAATAAGGAGATGTTTCTTCACACATAGGGCATTGAGCCCAGGAGCTTGGGGTTTGATGAACAAAATAAATAGTGTTTTTTTTTTAATATAGTAAAAGCAATAAGGGAAAAGGAGCAAAAGTTTGCAGATGTTGCTGAAAATATATAATGAATGATATAAACAGAATTGCACTGTCATGTTGCTGTGTAATAGGATGTTTTGCTTTCATTGCAGATCTCTTATTCGCTCTAAATTGACCAATGAAATGGAAGTCCAGGATCCGGAGCATCCTCTGACTAAGTACAAGGATGTTCTTCCTGAAAAACTAAGGAATTCTGTGGTATGTATTCCCTCTCACAATCTGTCTAATTTGACAGCGCTGCTGATTTAGCTGAGTGAAATATTTTCTGAGTGATTCTCAGTAGAGTAGACCAGTTTTAATCTAAAATTGACGCAGAATGAGGGTGGGTTACATAATCTTTGCTTGTACTCATCTTAAGTATGAACAATTTAATTGGCAGTCTTGTGTTTGGATGGTTTAGCATTGTAAAAGGATTGACAGAGAAAAAACAATTCCTCTATTAGTTGAGTCTAAATCTGAGGAAACACTCCTTCACATGGAGGACGTGGAAATCAACAATCCTTTTCCACAAAAAGGTGTTGTGGTCCCACTGAAGATTCCTAGACCAAGGATGGTAAAGTTTAGTTCAGGAAGGATAGAAAGCCATGTAGATAGTCAAGATGTGGATCAGCCAAAATGAATTCTTCATTAAACTAAATAGATTGCTGCAGTTCCTTATACACTGCACCTCTGTGTTATGGAGAGCCACTCTGTTTCTCTGTTTTCCATGTTAACCCCCCACCCATTGAATTCCATATCATAAGTGGAAGCTTTTCTCTAGGCTAAGGAATTGTCATTGTGTTGTAGAGAGAGAGAGAGAGAGAGAGAGAGAGAGAGAGAAAGGGTTGTTGTTTATATAACAAGGAATGCATGTCATATTGTTTGATAAAGTTTTGTTATACAACTATCAGTAGAAGAAAATGCCTTGTCTTTTCTGAAGCAAATCCCTTACATGGCCTCCTACTGTGAACGGGCAGCTGGCCATAATTCCGCTTGGTAAACTATTTTTGTGTTTACATATTTACTTTTTTCCACATAAATTCCATAAGAGCACATTTTTATTTTGTACCTCAAATTTTTTTGGTAGTGATTTGTGGATTCTGTCAGGGTGAATTTCCATTATTGAACTGCTGCAATGTTGGGATATATTATAGTCTTTCTGACCAGTGGTTCTTTGGAGGAATATTCTCCTTTCAAACATGTCAAAAATCCATTACACGATTTTGGAGAAGACAGTGGTCATCAGTTTTACCAAGGAAAATTAATTTTGTTAGATCTATAGAGCAGAAAAGCATACAATTGGTATCATCACACTTAGCTATTGAACATCATTTTTGAAATCTGCGTCTATTGACTTCACTGCAATTGAATTTCAACAGTCCATAACAATGCTCTTTGAAATAATTTTTCTGTTTGTCCTCTCCCTGTGCTCCTACCAGTAACACTAAAGATTGTAACAACTCTCTGTACAGAAAAGTTTTGAACTTTCTCCTGGTTCTCTTACTGTGATCTTCACTTTTTATTCTTCAGTTGTTGAACTAGGAATTGGATGTGATTTGAAAAGAAAAGAAGGGCTTTGTAGAAAAAGAGAAGGAGCTGGGCCTAGTTAGCTCTATTTTCATGACAAGTCAAATGCCTTCCTCAATACTGTATGATTCTTTGATTCTCAAGAGTTAGCATTCAAGATTATTGGGGACCTCACTGGAAGCTAAATGAATCTATCAGATTAACTGTTAAAACATATCTATATCTTTGCAGAGAGAAGTCTTGAAATCTGATCTTGTCATGTGTGCAGTAATTAGCCTCCTGACCTTTGCACTCAGCACAACCACTGTTTTCCTTTCATTAAAGGTATTTATTGTTGTTTAGTATTAGCATTTATTGTTGTCATTTAAACTTCACTTTTGGCAAGATGTTTTTTTTAGTTTAATGTTTTAAGAAAATAAAATCATCAGTTGAATTCTCTTGACCACACGGACAGGAAAGAGCATGAGCAAGGTTCAGACATGTAGAGTCACTTGATGTTTGCACCAAGAGAGGTGACAAGTCTATTAAGTCAAAATGGAAGAACCTCAAAAATATATGAATATGACAAAAAATTATAACGTTGATCATTAGTCTCTTCTTTCATTTCAGTAGCTTGTCTTTAAGTTCTAGTCACTCATTGTTAAATTGTTAACTATTAATCCAAATATTCCTGGAAAACTTTGAAACAATTGAGAGCAATTCACTGAATGAAATTTATAAACCGGATGCTTTATGAGCTGAGTGATACTGCTGAAAAAATCCTGTCTCCTTAAATCAGAGCAGAAAAGAGCACCTTCTCTACAAATGAGCCTTCGAAATAAATAATCATCCCTGAATCTACCTCCAGCAAATCCATGAGGACAATTTGTTGGAATAAATAATAAAATTAGTTTCCACAGAGCTTTCTTTATGCTGCCTCTCCTCAGGAATGGGCAAAGCTGACTTTTACCATCGTCAATACTCATTTCCCCTGAAATTCATGAGCCCACGTACTCCCTTCCTCCAACTCTTTGAGTGCGCATTCTAGTAACTCATCCTCATTAGTAATGGCCAGCAATTTCAATGTATCACAAAGAACACTCCTTTTTAAATGAAATTTAAGGGCTGATCTGACTGGTGGTTTTAAGATCATTAAAGAATTTGGAAGAATGCAGCTTCCAGCACTAGGACAGAGAAATCAGAGATTCACCACACTCTATCAGAAAGAAGTTCCTCATACCTTATTGTTAAATGAGTAATTATGTCCCCATGTTCAAGACTCATGAAAACACCCCAATATCTACCCAGTCAACCCTCGCAAGATCTTGTACGTTTGAGTAACGTCAACCCTCAAAAAACTTCTAAATTGCAAAGAGTATGGGTCGAAACTATCCGGTTTCTCTTGGTAGAACATTCCTTTCATCCCAAGAATTAACCCAGTGATTTGTTACTATACTTTTTTTAGATAAGGGAACCAAAATTGTACACAGTATTTCAGGTGAGGCCTCACCAACATCCTCAATAATTGTAGCAAAACTTCCCTATATTAAATTCTGATCCCTTTTCATTGAAGACCTGTTGGCTTTTTTGTGATTAACGCACAAGTAATGATGATCTTCACTGGTGATGGTGAATATCTTCACAAGGTCATTGAAAACTGCCCCTTTTTCTTAGGTACTAAACAAAGGAACACATTTTATGGGATATGTGTTGTAATTTGTGATGAAACCAACAATTTAAGACGTAAATTGTTGGGCTCTATCGGTAGCCCCGATAATGATGCAGACAGAAGACTGAGGGGAACGATAGGCTTTATTGTCCTAGAGACTGCTGGCCTGGGTCCAGGCTAGGAAAATGAGCGGGAAGGTCTCGAACTTTATGGCCCAGGGTCACATGGGTAGGTCTAAGGAAGGAGCTAAGGCAGGAGGGCAGGCCAGCCAGTGCATACAATCATATCACCACATTCACCCACTCTTTTTAAAAAAGACCCCACTGGTAAACAACAAGATCAGGGGTGATAACAGCAGCAATTCAACAATACAGCAGTATTTAACAATTATTATATAAAGTGGCGGGAGAAGCGGATGCCCCCACCGGCTAGAGGTTAAGCCGCACAGGCGGCCGGACCGCCGGGGAACAGGCATGTCCATACGGAGCTCCTCTGGAGACGGAGCCGATGGGGCAGTATCCGCTGCAGGATCTGTGGGGGTTGGGGTGCTGGCAGTGGACTCCTGAAGTGCTGGGGGGTCCTCCACAGCTGCATGAGAGGTAGAAGCCTGGACGTCCGGTGGCAAGACAGGCAACTTGGACTCCAGGGCCATGCTCGGATGTAGCACCATCGGGTCTGTGGTGTGGTCAGCAGCCGGCAAGGCAGTCTCGGGGTCTCCGGCCCTTGCCAGGTCCTGTATGGGCACAGTGTCCTTGTGGCCGTCCGGGTACCTCACAAATGCGTATTGAGGGTTTGCATGTGTGAGGTGCACCTCTTCAATCAGTGAATCCGTCTTATGGCCTCTGATGTGCCTCCGAATGAGAACCGGCCATGGGGTTGTCAGCTAGGGAGGGATGGAAGAACCATTCACTGACCTCCTAGGGAAAGCAAAAAGGCATTCATGCGGGGTGGTATTAGTAGTGGTGCACAGTAACGACCGGATGGTGTGTAGAGCTTTGGGCAAGACGTGGGACACTGGAAAATATTTGGACCTAAGGGCCAGGAGCACCGCCTTCCAGATGGTGCCATTCTCCCTCTCCACCTGGCCATTACCTCTGGGGTTATAGCTGGTGGTCCTGCTGCTGGCTATGCCTCTGGTCAAAAAGTACTGACGCAGCTCTTCACTCATGAACGAGCTCCCCCGGTCACTATGAATATAGTCAGGGTACCCGAACAGAGTGAAGATACTGCTCAGGGCCTTGATGACTGTAGCTGAGGTCATATCCGGGCAGGGGATTGCAAAGGGGAACCTGCAGAATTCGTCCACCACCGTCAGGAATTAGCCGTTCCTATTTGTGGTCAGGAGGGGGCCCTCGAAATCGATGCTGATTCGTTCAAAAGGGCGGGTGGCTTTGATGTGCCTTTTCTGGCTGGTAGAACTGGGGTTTACAGTCAGCACAGATCTGGCAGCGTCTGGTTGTGGACCAGACATCCTCGACTGAATACGGGAGGTTCCTCGACTTGATAAAGTGATACAAACTCGTGACTCCGGGGTGGCACAGACTATCGTGCAGGATCTGGAGGCAGTCAAGATGCGCGCTGGCGCACGTCCCTCGGGATAGGGCATCCGGGGGATCGTTGAGCTTACCCAGCCAGTACAAGATGTCATAGTTGTAGGTGGATAACTCAATCCTCCACCTCAGAATCTTATCATTCTTGATTTTACCCCGTTGTTTGGCACTGAACATGAAGACCACTGCCCTCTGGCCAGTCAACAGGGTTAATCTCTTACTGGCTAGGTAGTGTCGCTTCAACGATTGCTTGCGCCTCCTTCTTGACGGAGGAGTGCCAGAGTTCAGGACCGTGAAGGGTGCAGGAAAAAAATGCTACCGGTCTGCCTACCTGGTTTAATGTGGCAGTCAGTGCGAAATCGGAGGCATTGCTTTCCACCTGAAAGGGAACGGATTCATCCACGGCATGCATCGTGACCTTAGCGATATCTCCTCAAATTTGATTAAAAGCAGCCTGGGCCTCCACCGATAATGGAAAGGTGGTTGACTGAATTAGGGACGTAGTTGGGCACCCATTGTGCATAATACGAGAACAGCCCCAGGCACCTTTTTAGTGCCTTCAAGGTGTTTGGGACAGGGAGCTCCATAAGTGGTTGCATGCAGTCAGGGTTGGGGCAATGACACCACGTGCCACAACGCATCCAAGAAGGGCCAGGTGCTCCGTGTTGAACACGCATTTGTCCTTGTTGTACTTCAAGTTGAGTGACTTGGTCGTACGCAAGAACTTTACGAGATATGCGTCGTGGTCCTGCTGGTCATAGCCGCAGATGGTGGCATTGTCGAGGTAAGGGAACGTTGCCGTCAGCCCGTGTTCCTCCACCATCCGGTCCATTACTCTCTGAAAGGCAAAAACACTGTTATTAACACCGAAGGGCACCCACAGGAAATGGAAGAGTTTCCCGTCGGCCTCTAATCCGGTATAGATTTGATCGCTCAAACGGAGGGGAAGTTGGTGGTAAGCCAACTTAAGGTCAATGGTCGAAAAAATTCTGTACCTGGCGACCTTATTGACCAAGTCAGCTATACAGGGGAGCGGGTACGCGTCCAGCTGGGTGAAGCGGTTGATGGCTTGACTGTAATCAATTACCGTCCGGGGCTTTCCCACCCCTCTGACCACAAGGACCTGAGGACCTGCGCTCTCCAGGGACTGGTGCTATGAACCCCTCCGCCAGGAGTCGTTGAACCATAGCCTGGATAAATTGCACATCCTCCGAACTATAGCGCCGACTTTTGGTGGCGATGGGTTTGCAATCTGGGGTGAGGTTCACGAACAGCGACGGAGGAGGCACTCTTAAGGTGGTGAGACCATAGGACGGTGCTGGGGGCCGAGTCACGAGACTGCAGGATGGTGCCAAATGTTGAGTGCTGGGGCCACAGGACGATACCGGGGGCTGGACATCTGGTCGGGGATGGACTTCTGAACGCTGCAGGTTGTGGATGATCAGCGGTGATTGGGGGCCTCTGAACTCCATCATCACGCTCCTAAACTGACTCTGAAAGTCAAGGCCTCGGAAGATGGGCGTGCAGGGCATAATTAGCAACACAGTCGTTTTAACACTATGCCCCCCAACCCCACCACCACCATCAGCAACACTACACAATATCTCCGGATATTCACCTGTTGGTCCCTTGCTGCCATTGAAACCATCCCGGTCGTGGTTCTGACCAGGAGAGAGAGTCTCTGGACCATGTCAGGGTTTACAAAACTCTGTACTGCCGCTATTGAAAAGACAGTTTGTTTTATGCCCATTCACCTCGATCTGCATCATTGAGTTCGAGATCGGGTGAGGACTGGTTTGATTCAGTGTCACTGAAGCTAAGACTGGCGCTTCTTCATCGTCGTTGTCAGTGGGGAGGCCTGCCCAAGATAGCGACCTCTATTTTGGCCACGCAGCATCGGATGAAGAAGAAGGCAGAAGTGGAGTCATGGTGGTCGTAAGTGGCGTCACTGGAACGGTAGGCTGAGGTGCCGAAGTTGGGAGTGGTGGCCGGTAAGATGGCGCTCCCCTCACCGTGCACACGGCTCTGCTTGTGGACTGCAGTTGTGACCTTGTGGTAATGGCCCTTCTTTCCTCTGCCTGAGCATGTTGCTCCTTTCAAGGGGCAGAGGTACCTCGCGTTCCCGCAGTAGTTGCATCTCGATGATGCAGACGGTATTATTGCAGTCGCAGTCAGGTCGCTAACACCTGACGATGAGTCCCAGGCTGACGGCCCTTGAGGTGGAACGTACGCAGGTGGCCTGCTTCAGCCTGCGATCGACACCGCGTGGCGCTGGGCCGAGTGCAGAGTTCTGATCAAATCATTAGCCTTTTTGAGAGGGAGCGGGTCCTCCTCGAGGAGACCCTGCCGGATGTAGTCCGACCTCAACCCCGATGTGCAGGAGTCTCTGATCAGCTCTTCCACACACTGGGTCAGCAATATCGTGCCTGTGGAATCCCCCAAAAAGTCTTTTCCCAGTGTGACCAAGTACCGGACGAACGCTTCAGTGGACTCACCGGGCTGTTTCCGGGACACCAGCAGGTTACAGGAGTAAAGCATGTTCACTTTCGGTTTATACAGCGCCCGCAGCTCAGCCATCACCTTGGTGTAGGTCACGCTGCCTTGTATGATCAGATAGGCCTTCTGGCCGACTCGTGCCTGAAGGATCTTGAGCTTCTTTTCGTCCGAGTCGACCACCTCCGCATTGGCGTTGAGGAAGTTGTTAAAGCAGTTCACCCACTGCTCAAAGAGCACCGATGCACCCGGGACATGGGGGTCTACTTCCCGCTGTTTGGGGCGCAGCAATTTCTCCATAACCGGAGAGTTCCAAAAATCTAGCTCAATAAATTATTGGGTGCAATTGGTAGTCCCAATAATGACACAGACAGAAAACTGAGGAAAACGATAGGCTTTATTGTGCTGGAGACTGCTGGCCCAGGTCCAGGCTAGGAAAATGAGCGGGAAGGAGAGGGGACTCGACCTTTATGGCCCGTGGTCACATGGGCAGGACTAAGGGAGGAGCTAAGGCAGGAGGGTGGGCCAGGCAGTGCATACAATCATATCACCACACTCTCAATAACTTTCTTTCCTTTTGGTTTGAATCGGCATGCATTATACGTTTCTTGCAGGAAAGTTTTAACTGACACTTTAGTGTATCATTATTTTTATATAGCCCCAAATTAAGCATTCGGTTAAGACCCTCTGCTGAAGGAATTCAGTAGGTTGAGCAGCAGCAGTGGGAGGAAAAGAATGGTCAACATTTTGAGCTAAAACCCTTTATCAAGATTCAAAGGTTCAGCTCAAAATGTTGATCATTCTTTTTCTCCCATCGAGGTACTGCTCGACCCACTGAGTTCTTTGTTTAGCTTCAGATTCCAGCATCTGCAGTCTCCTGTATGACTCCAGTAAACTTCGGGCTTACTTCTGGTGATTTCTTTTCCATGGCTTTTAACTTTCTCAGATGAACAAAGTACACCTTAAGAGACAGAGCTAAATAACCTGGTTATTTTTGGGATTTTAGCCAAGGTGCCTGTGAGAAGACATTGACTCTGACAAAATATCTCCCACAAATATCCTAAAGTAAGAAATTAGACCACAATGCAGGATTACAAACAAGAGCAGGACTTTTGATGCTTGCTATTGTGCCTGGGGTGCAGCAACTACGCACCAGGACTCTGTGCACCAGCTTTCATTTAAGGTGGGAATTTTAAGATAAGGGTTTTCATAATTGAAGCCATCAAATACTGGGCAATGATGTAGAAGTAACCAAAAATTCTGGAAGTGGGAATGGAGCACACCACAAGAATCGTGAGGGATTTAATAATAACACAGAGAAATTTAAATCTAAGCGGTACTGGACCATGAATGTAAATCAACAAGCACTGGAATAATTCAGTATCTGCCTGTTTATCTCCTCTCCTCAGTCATTTCAACGCTGTCATCAACAGCCTTTGACTTTTGAGCTGGCAGCATATTTAGTTGCATGCTTTTGGATTATTTTTGCAGCTACCTCCCATTTAAACATCTTTCTTGGTTCCAGCCTTTTCTTGGCTTTGTGCTGTATGCTTTGGCGAGCACAGTTGGATTCCTGACCCATTACCTACTCCCACGACTCCACACACAAGCTCCATGGTTCTGCTTTGCACATCCTTTACTTAAAACCAAGGAATATCGATAGTTTGAAGTCCAAGGTTGGTAATAAAAATATACTGGAGTCCATATCTGTCAAACAAATGACAAATTAAATGATGATAAACGTATCCATTCTTTTAAGATAGCTTTTACATTCCAATGATTTTACTGTCAGATTTTAGCTCCTCTGGAAAGGTAAATCAATTAAGATAAGTATCTTTGATCTGTTTTGTGGATTAATATTGGAAAAGTTAAAGGACTTAATATTTTTGTTGTGTCTTTATCTCTTCATATTTAATTTAATTCATATGCTGTGTTAAATTCTGCATAGTGCACGCTAGTGGAGCTGCTGCCTTACAATGCTGAAGACCCAGTTTAATCCTGACCTTGGGTATTATTTGTGTGGTGTTTGCATTTTCCCTCTTTGATGACGTGGGTTTCCTCCAGTGTTCCCCACATCCCAATGATATGTGGCTCCTAGAGTGTGGCAATAAGAGATAATATAGATGTATGTGAAATAATGGATTGGCAGATTATGTAATAACCAATAGTGAAGAAAAATCACCTTTCTTAGGCAAGGACATACAAAAAGTAAGGCCAGGTAAGATCTTTGCACAGGAACAAAGAGTTGGTAATGGAGATGGCAACGAGGCCAGTGGAATCTCCAATTGCAGGATGTGGGAAATCTGGGAGAACACAATTGTTGCTGATGACGACACCTGCAAGAGCTCCATCCAGATGCAGCTCCTTACAGACTGAGTTAGCGAGCTGGAGCTGGATGAATTCCAGATAATTTGGGAGGCAGAGAGGATGATAGACAGAGGCTATAGGGAGATAGTCTCACCCAAAAGGCAGGAGGCAGGTAACTGGGTGACTGTTAGGAGAGGGAAGGAGAATAGGCAGTAGTGCAGAACATCCCTGTGGCCATTCCCCTCAACAATAAGTATACTGTTTTGCATACTGTTGGGGACAACGATCTACCAGGGACAAGTGTTACTGGACAGTTCCTTGTCACAGAGTTTGCCCTTTGGCTAAGAAGGGAAGGGAGGAGAGCTATTGTGATTGGGGATTCGATAGGCAAATAAATAGGAAAATCTGTGACAAGATTGAGATTCAGGATCAGGATTTGTTGTCATGAAATTTGGTGTTTTGTGGCAGCGTCATCATGGAAACATACAGATTATAACCATCGTATGACATTACTATAAAAATAAAATAATAATAACAATAAAGGTGCGCAAAAATAAGGCAGTGTCTTAGGTTCATTGATTATTCAGGAATCTGATTTCAGCAGGGAAGAAGCTGTCCTTGTGCCGCTGAGTGTCCATCTTTAAGCTCCTGAGCCTTTTCCCCGATGGTAGCAGAGTGAAGAGGCATGGCCTGGATGGTGGCGATCTTTGAGGATAGAGGCAGCTTTTTTAAGACACCACCTCATGTAGATGTCCTCGATGGTGTGAAGTCCGGTGCCTGTGATGTCACAGGCCAAGTTAACAACCCTCTGGAGTTGATTCTTGACCTGAGTATTGGTGCCTCCATACTAGGCAGTGATGCAACCAGCCAGAATGCTCTCCACCGTACAACTGTAGAAGTTTACGAGAGTCTTTAGTGACATACCGAACTGCCTCAGACACCTCACAAAATAGAGCCACTGGTGAGCCTTCTTTGTGATTGCATCAATGTGGAGGCTCTAGGACAGATCTTTGAAGATATTGACACCCAGGAATTTGAAGTTCTTGACCTCTCCACTACTGAGCCCTCAATGAGGATGGTCGTGTTCCCCTGACTTCCTCCTGAAGTTCACAATCATCTCCTTGGTTTTGTTGACATTGAGCACAAGGTTATTGTTATTACACCATTCATTGAACTCATCTATTTCCCTCCTGTGCACTTCCTCATTGCTGTTTGTGATTCTGCCGACAACTGTGGTGTCATTGGCAAACTTGTAGATGGCATTGGAATGGGTGTATAGTGAGTAGAGCAGTGGGCTAAGCACACATCCCTGGGGTGCGCCTGTGTTGATGATCAGTGAGGAGCAGATGTTGTTTCCAATTTGTACTGACTGTGGTCTTCCAATGAGAAAGTCAAGGATCCTGTTGCAGAGTGGGGTACAGAGGCCTAGAATTTGTAGCTTCTTGATCAGCACTGAGGGAACAATGGTATTGAAGGCCAATCTGTAATTGATGAAGAGCTGCTGTATGTATGGATTGCTGTTTTCGAGATGATCCAGAGTTGAGTGGGGAGCCAGCGATATTGCGTCTGCTGTGGAAGCCATTGTGATGATGGACATATTGCCATGGCTCCAGATCTTTGTCTAGGTATGTGTTAATTCTGGCCATGACCAGCCTCTCGAAGCACTTCATCACAGTAGAAGTTAGTACTTCTTGGCGGTAGTAGATGAGGCCGTCAACGCCAATCTTCATAGGTTATTGATGCCCTTTTGAAGCTGGTAGAAACCTATGACTGGCACAATAAGAGGTTGAAAATGTTCGTGAACACTCTGGCTAGTTGATTGGAACAAATTTTTAGTACACTGTCTGGTACGCAGTCAAGGCCTGACGCCTTGTGAGGGTTCACCTTCTTGAATGATGTTCTGACTTCGACCTCAGAGTCAGATATCACAAGGTCCTCAGCCTTTTCACGGATTCCTCAGCCTTTTCAGGAACTCCAGGATGGTATGTTGCCTCCCAGGTACCAAGGTCAGGGACGTCTCTGAGCGAGTCCACAGTATTGTCAAGTAGGTGTTAGATGAGCCAGATATCATGGTCTACGTTGGTACCAATGACATAGACAGGAGTAGCAATGAGATCCTAAAGAGGGAATATAGGGAGTCAGAAAGGAAGCTGAGAAGCAGGACCTCAAGGGTGGTAATCTCAGGATTGCTGCCCATGCCAAGTGCCAATGAGGATAGGATGAATGTATGGCTGAAGAGTTGGTGTAGGGGGCAGAGGTTCAGATCTGTGGATCATTGGGATCTCTTCTCGGGAAGTTATGACCTGAACAAAAAGGACAGGCTGCACCTGAACAGGAGTTGGACCAACATCCAGGCAGGCAGGTTTTCTAGAGCTGTTGGGGAGAGCTTAAATTAGTTTTGCAGGTGGATGGGAACCAGAATGTGAGGGCAGAAAATAGAGGATGATTCAATGTGTTGTGGCTTTGTGAACGACAGGCAGGAGAGAAGGAAGCATAAACAAAGTCATTTGGAGGGTTTGAAATTTGTCTATTTCAATGCAAGGCGGTGACCTTGGAACATGGATCAGTACATGAAATTACAAATGGTATGGATGTTATAGAGATTTGGCTGATGTAAGGACAGGATTGGCTGATGCAGATGCTGGGGTTTAGACATTTTAAAAGGGATAGGATGGGGGGGAGAGGGTGTACTGGTCAGGAATAGGATCAGCTGCAGAAAAGGAGAATCCTGTGGAGAGAGCATTCACTGAGTCAGTGTGGGTGGAAGTCAGAAAAAGGTAGGGAGCAATCACTGTACTGGGAGTAATCTATAGGCCCTCAAATAGCCCTCAGGACACGGAGGAACAGATAAGCAGGCAGATTTTGGAATGGCACAGAAATAACAGGGTTGTTGTAATAAGAAATTTCAACTTCCTAAATATTGACTGCCACCTGCTTGGATGCGGCATAATTTGTCAGGAGTGGCCAAGATGGATTCCTGACACAGTATATGGATCAACTGGCTAGAGGATCATTCTGGATCTAGAACTGGGTAATGAATCTGGCAGACCTCTTGGTGGGGGAGCATTTTGGTGATAGTGACCACAATTCCCTGAGCTTTAGTATAGCTGTAGACAAGGTAAACATTTTGGCAGTTTCCGCAAAACAGGACGTCAAGCGCTGAAGAGCTGGCTCTGAATGGGCAATTAAAGCGGCATCGTCTGCAAAGAGTAGTTCACAGACAAGTCTCTCTTGTGTCTTGGTGTGAGCTTGCAGGCGCCTCAGATTGAAGAGACTGCCATCCGTGCGTTACCGGATGTAAACAGCGTCTTCATTGTTGAGGTCTTTCATGGCTTGGTTCAGCATCATGCTGAAGAAGATTGAAAAGAGGGTTGGTGCGAGAACACAGCCTTGCTTCACGCCATTGTTAATGGAGAAGGGTTCAGAGAGCTCATTGCTGTATCTGACCCGACCTTGTTGGTTTTCGTGCAGTTGGATAATCATGTTGAGGAACTTTGGGGGGCATCCGATGCGCTCTAGTATTTGCCAAAGCCCTTTCCTGCTCACGGTGTCGAAGGCTTTGGTGAGGTCAACAAAGGTGATGTAGAGTCCTTTGTTTTGTTCTCTGCACTTTTCTTGGAGCTGTCTGAGGGCAAAGACCACGTCAGTAGTTCCTCTGTTTGCGCGAAAGCCGCACTGTGATTCTGGGAGAATATTCTCCCAGAATATTCACTAGGTATTATTCTATTTAGGAGAATCCTAGCGAACAGGAATCCTGTTTTGCGGAAACTGCCAAAATGTTTGGCCTGGAAGTCAGCCTGAAGAAAACTGAGGTCCTCCATCAGCCAGCTCCCCACCATGACTACCAGCCCCCCCACATCTCCATCGGGCACACAAAACTCAAAACGGTCAACCAGTTTACCTATCTCGGCTGCACCATTTCATCAGATGCAAGGATCGACAACGAGATAGACAACAGACTCGCCAAGGCAAATAGCGCCTTTGGAAGACTACACAAAAGAGTCTGGAAAAACAACCAACTGAAAAACCTCACAAAGATAAGCGTATACAGAGCCGTTGTCATACCCACACTCCTGTTCGGCTCCGAATCATGGGTCCTCTACCGGCATCACCTACGGCTCCTAGAACGCTTCCACCAGCGTTGTCTCCGCTCCATCCTCAACATTCATTGGAGCGCTTTCATCTCGAACGTCGAAGTACTTGAGATGGCAGAGGTCGACAGCATCGAGTCCACGCTGCTGAAGATCC
The DNA here is from genome assembly GCF_036971445.1 of Narcine bancroftii. Taxonomy (NCBI): domain Eukaryota; kingdom Metazoa; phylum Chordata; class Chondrichthyes; order Torpediniformes; family Narcinidae; genus Narcine; species Narcine bancroftii. Next base: position 60,354,265 of record NC_091474.1, read on the forward strand.
AGCTGCGCTGGGTGGGTCACGTCTCCAGAATGGAGGACCATCACCTTCCCAAGATCGTGTTATATGACGAGCTCTCCACTGGCCACCGCGACAGAGGTGCACCAAAGAAAAGGTACAAGGACTGCCTAAAGAAATCTCTTGGTGCCTGCCACATTGACCACCGCCAGTGGGCTGATATCGCCTCAAACCGTGCATCTTGGCGCCTCACAGTTTGGCGGGCAGCAACCTCCTTTGAAGAAGACCGCAGAGCTCACCTTACTGACATAAGGCAAAGGAGGAAAAACCTAACACCCAACCCCAACCAACCAATTTTCCCCTGCAACCGCTGCAACCATGTCTGCCTGTCCCGCATCGGACTTGTCAGCCACAAACGAGCCTGCAGCTGACGTGGACATTTACCCCCTCCATAAATCTTCGTCCGCGAAGCCAAGCCAAAGAGAAGAGACAAGGTAAAAAAAGCAGGCAAAATTGTGAAGTATTTAATTGGGGAAGGGCTAATTATGATGGATGAGGCAGGAACGAGGGAGAATAAATTGGGAATGGATGTTCTTGGGAGACTCATGGGTCGAAAAGGCCTGTTATCCTGCTGTATATCTAAATTGTTTTTAAATAAAGTACAGACGTAATGTGGAGGATGTTTAGGGACCACTTATGTGTGGTTCTGGATAGGTTTGTTCCACTCAGACAGAGAAAAGATGGTAGGAAAAGAGATTAACGAACACCTTCTGGCGTTCTAGGGTTATGTGAAGGACAGAAGGATGATGAGAATGAAGGTGGGGCTGCTAAAGGATAAAGAAGGCAGCATGGGCCTGGAGGCAGAAGATGTAGGAGAGGTCCTAAATGAATACTTTGCTTCAGTATTCATCAGACTAAAGGACCTTGGTCAAATGTGAGATCATAATAGAAGAAGCTTTTGTGTTAAACCATGTTGAGATTAAGAAAGGGGAAGTGCAAGGGGAGGGGGAAGGGTGATGAGGGGCTGTGGGAGGGTAGTGGGGGTGGGGCTGGGGGAGACAGTGGAGGGGATGGTTGGGGAAGAAGTGAAGTTCGGAAGAGAGGAGCGGTAGTGGGGCAAGGGTGTTTGGAGAAGAGAGGAGGAGTGGTGGGAGGGGAGATGATGGGAGGAGGGAGGGAGAACATATGTTCTCTTGTGTTTGCTATTCTTGACTCCTGAACTCAATCCCCCATTAATGAAGCTCAGCATCCCATAGGCATTCTTAACTATCCTATTAAGCTGTGCGGTGACCTTGAGGGATGTATGATTTGAACCCCAAGGTTCCTCTGTTCATCCACACTCTTAAGTTACTGACCATTAACTCTGTACTCAGCTTCTGGTTTGACCTTCCAAAATGCATCACCTTGCACTTTTTCATCTGCCACTCTGCATTCTGTCTATGCCCTTTTGTAACTTATGACAACTCCTCCAGCTTTCGTATCATCCGCAAACATGTTGACCCATTATGCTTGTTGTCATCCGATTGTACAAGTACAAAATGACGAAACAATGTTCTCCAGTTCTTGGTACAAAACATGTAGACACACAACCATACTTAACACACATACAGACAAACAATACTTATGCAGGACAAGTATTTGTCCCTATTAAAAATAAATAGTTTTATTTAAAAAAAGAAAGAGAAAGTGTTGGATCTTCTTCAAAACATTAAAATTGATAAGAATCTGGAACTGGACAAGATATACCCCAAGTTACTATGGGAATGGAAGGAAGAGATTGCTGGGGCATTAATGATGATCTTTGTGTTCTTCTTGGACACAGGGGAGGTTCTGGAGAATTGGACAATGGCAAATGTGGTCAGATCCAGGGAATTATAGACCAATGAATCTCACATCAGTGGCAGACAAAATAATGGAGAGATTCTTAAGGACAGTCTTCTCGAGCATTTAGAAAAGTACAGTCTTCTCAGGAATAGTTAGCATGGCTTTGTGAAGAGAAGGTCATGCCTCAAAAGCCTAATTGAGTTTTTTAAAGAAGTAACAAAAGAAATGGAATAAGGTAAGGCAGTAAATGTGGTGTATATGGATTTTAGTAAAGCATTTAACAAGGTCCCCCATGAGAGACTTGTTCCAAATCCTATAAGACATGGAATCCATGGAACTTCCCTGTGTGGATTCATAATTGGTTTACCTGTAGAAAGCAGAGAGTAGTAGTGGACGGGAAGTTCACTGCCTGGAGATCAGTGACTAGTGGAGTTCTGTGGGGATTTGTTCTGGGACCCCTGCTCTTTGTGATTTTTATGTGATCTGGATGAAGGAATAGAGGGATAGATCAGTAAGTTTGTGGATGATATGAAAGTTGGGGGAATTGTGGACAGTGTTGAAGATTGTGGTAAGTTACAGCTGGATATAGACCAGATGCAAGGTGGATGGAAAAGTAGAGGATGGAGTTTAATCTGGTTAAGTATGAAATGCTGCATTTTGGCAGGTTAAACTTGAAAGTAGAGTACACGGTTAATGCTGGGTTACTTAAAAATTTGGATGAACAGAGGGACCTTGGGGTCGAAATCCATGGATCTCTTAAGTTCTCTGCGGACAGTTCAGAAGGCCTATAGCTGCTGGGCTTCATTAATTGGGGAATTGAGTTCAAGAGAGGTGAGGTAATGTTACAGCTCTATAAATCTCTGGTGACCCAAACTTAGAATATTGTGTTCATTCTGGTCGTGTTCTGATGTGGAACCTATGGAGAAGGTACAGAGGAAATGTACAAGGATGTTGCCTGCATTGGAAAGTATGACTGACCAGGCAAGGTTAGCAGAGCTAAGGCTTTTTTCTTTGGAGTGATGAAGGATGAGAGATGACATAATAGAGGTCTACAATATTGAGTACAGGAGTTGGGATGTTATGATGAGGTTGTATAAGACACTGGTGAGGCCATATTTGTAGTATTGCATGCATTCTGGTCACCAAACTACAGTAAGGATATCAGTAAGATTGAAAAAATGCAGAGATTTACCAGGATATTGCTGGGTCTTCAGGAGTTGAGTTAGAGGGAAAGATTAAACAGGTTAGGACTTTATTCTTTGATGCTTAGAAGAATGAGGGAGATTTTATAGATGCTTACCAAATTATGAGAAGTATAGACAGTAGATGCGAGTAGGATCTTTCTACTTAAATTAGGAGAGATAAATACAAGAGGCCATGACTTTAGAGTGAAAGGGGAAAGGTTTAGGGGGAATATTAGGGGGAAGCTTGTTCACTTAGTGGTGGGAGTGTGGAATGAGCTGTCATCTAATGTGGTAAATGCCAGCTCACTCTTTAAGTTTTCAGAATAAATTGGATGGATACATGGATGGGAAAGGTCTGGAGGTTTATGGAATGGGTGCAGGTCAGTGGGATTAGCAGAATGATGTTTTGGCACAGATTAGAAGCCGTTGATGGTCCATTTCTGTGCTGTTCTATGGATCTAAGATTATGAGAGGCACAGATAAGGTTACAGCTCCTTTTTCTCAGGGCAGGAGTTGCAAACACCAGAATACATCTGCACAAACTGAAGGGAGAAAAGTTTAGGGGGGACATCATGGTAATTTTTTTTACATGGAGAGTTGTGGGTGTCTAGAATGCATTGCCAGGAGTGAAGGTGGAGGCTGGAACAATAGGGGAATTTAAAATACTCTTAAACGTGCACATGGGTTATGAGGTAGGAAAGGTTTTTTTTTGGTTGACACAAGTCATGGGCCGAAGAACTTGTACAGTGCTGTAGTTTCTAGGTAAAAATTTCCTCCTACTGTTTGAAACGTACTGGGGATGTAGTTTAACTGGGTGTAATTAGGCAGCATGGCCTCATGGGCCAAAATGGCCTATTACTGTGCTGTATGTCTAAAATTCAGATTACAAACCTCTGTTAGATTTTTTAAAAATCCTGAATCAACAATTTGGACAATAGATAAGACTGTAGAGATGAGTCATTCCTTATCTCATTATGATTACAGGATCAAAAATAGAACGTCAATAAATTCTGATTGCATTTGCCATATGAAAATTCAGATGTGAGGGTAAATAATTCTGCGATTCACGTGGAAAATAGATGGGTTTCTGCAATCAAATAAGCTAAGAAGGCTTAAAAATACCATTCTAAAAAAAGAGACAGATGTCCAGAAAATGACTTGAAACTACTCTGATGTGATGAATTGTCTATACAGCAAATTTGTATTAATTGGGGACACGGTTGCCTTGTCAAGTATGTTGAGAAGTCATATTTTGGAAAAACTTAACACTGAATATTCTGGTATCAGCATGAAGGTTGTGGGTAGAAGTTTCATTTATTATCTTGTATTTGGTAAAGATACAGAAGAGTTAGTAGACGACTGTTCAATCTGAAGCAAACTAGTAGAGTTGGAAATAGTCAAAGGATTGACCCAAACAGGACATATTGCAAGAAGAGGATCTTCATAATCATTGATATTCACTGAGGTGAAACATGTTTTCTGTGCCATCAAAGAATTAGGATCCATTTTCCTATGTTTAGCCTTATTAGAGAAGCTAGTCTCAACTGATAATCCTCAGATTTGTTCATTCCATTGAGTCATGATGAAACCAAAGGATCAAACATCTGCTTATTTCATTCGCATGACAAATGGTGCATCAGAGAGGTCCGTGAGAATTATAAAAATAATCCCTGAAGAAACAAGGATTCTAAATGGAATAAATATTAAATTTAAACATATCTCATCCCCCCCTAAATACACCTATTAACCTGAAACTCCTTACAGAGAGCACCGGATTCGAACCCATGTCATTGCTGCTGTAATAGCAATGTGCTAATCACAATAAAACATCCATTAATAAATAGTTTGCTGATCTGCAGTACAACTCTACATTCCACAATAGGGAGAATTACTAATGTATAGAAGATTTAAAACACATTTGAGCTTCATTCAGCCAAGTGGATCAAAAATTATGTCTCAAGTTGTGGAGAGAAACAATTTGTCTGTTAACACCACCTGACATCTTATGTAACAATAGTGGGAGTATGTGGTGCAAAGACATTGCTTGTGAAAATTGGGAAAAATGACATATATATCACTTAATTTGCAGCAGAGCAAGAGAATATTGGAATTAATTGAACATGTGTATATTACAGGCAGTGGAATAAACAATGCTAAATTCTACTGAAACTTCTTCAAGTGGATGCAAATCCAACTTTGAGAAGAATAAAGAGATCTGTAAACCTGTGAATAGGTCAAGTCCGTAAATGTTTTTTTGTAACTCACCCTTTTCAAAAGGTAGAAAGCCTTGTAGTGTATGTAGATATATGATGTACATGTATGCTCTAGACTGCCTAAAGAAAGCTCTTGGTGCCTGCCACATTGACCATTGCCAGTGAGCTGATATCGCCTCAAACCATGCATCTTGGCGCCTCACAGTTCAGCGGGCAGCAACCTCCTTTGAAGAAGACCGCAGAGCCCACCTCGCTGTCAAAAGACAAAGGAGGAAAAACCCAACACCCAACCCCAACCAACCAATTTTCCCTTGCAACTGCTGCAACCGTGTCTGCCTGTCCCGCATCGGACTTGTCAGCCACAAACGAGCCTGCAGCTGACATGGACATGGACATTACCCCTCCATAAATCTTCGTCCGCGAAGCCAAGCCAAAGATGCTCTAGATACACAGTATAGTTAGATAAATAAATAAATAAATGCAGAGGTTGTTCTGGGTGTGAAGGTAGGATTTTAATTCGATTAGCACTTTACATTTGTGCTCTTATGATAGATATATTTGCTGCAGATATCGTAGGAGACAGGTATGTAAGTCTGGCTGTTCCAGTATTAACAAATTTATGTAAGAGAAGAAGAAAGATGAATAAGTCCGATAATGTCAGTGTCTGCTAACTAAAAAAGATGATCCTATGGTTGCAGTAGAAAGTTGGCAAGTTGTCATGTGAGGTGACATTTTTCCTCTGCCTCATTTTCTGATTTCTGCTGATCTTCTGTAAAATGAACAGCACAGTGAGATGGACTGTTGAAATAGTGAGCTCGTGACCTCCCCTCTTAGATTTCTGCATGGGAGTCATTTATTTGGCCTGAGAGCATCCATTAGCTTTAAATAACATTACCACTGAAGCATTGTCATTAATAATTAATAAATGGGTGAATCTTTTACCTTTTAATTTGTTATTTGACAAGGCTCACTTTCTGTCTACACAGCTTTTGCCAATGTAACTTCATTCCTTGTGTGTGATTTTGATGAAATGCAAGCTATAAATTGGCCCATATGATATGACTTTCTTCATATTTTGTTACAGTAATAGATCATAGGTGTGAAAACTATCATTCTATTTTCAAATCCTTCCATGCCTTTGCCATATCCCACCTTTGTCATTTCCTCCAGCCATATATTTCTCTTGGAATCTGCCCTTTTGAAGTTAACTGATTCTAATCACTCCATTGTCGTCTGACTGAAGATTCCCTTAAACCCTACAGCTTTAACAAAGCTTTTTGATCTGTATCCTCGTCAATCATTCACAAAGTTTTTTGTCATGGTTAAGTTTCAAATGTTGCCTTTAAAAATGTCATATGAATATATGTTTGTCTTTGAAAGATTGTTCTGAAAAAAATTAGCTAAAAATTGCTCTTTTGTGCAAGATTAACATACAGTGTAAAAAAAAGTTTTTTTTTAATGTTTGTGAAATTTATGAACATTTCTGCTTGTTACAAATCAAATTCACCATTGAAAATCTAGTGTGCAAAGATGTGACAGAAGTTTGTAGATTGCTGAAATTATAACCACATATAGTTACTTTTGGAGTATTTAAAAGTGTAATTTAGTTTTCCTGAACAGCTAGACCAATGGTTCTCAAACTTTTTCTTTCCACTCACATACCACTTTAAGTAATCCCTAAACCATTGGTGCTCTGCGATTAGTAAGGGATTGCTTAAGGTGATATGTGAGTGGGAGGGAAAGGTTGAGAATCACTGCTCTACACCCAATTGTTACTGAAATATTTTACTTGAGAAAAATTTGTAATTGGCCCATTTCCTTTGGAGTTATGAAACCCTGCACATAACGAGTCAATTAGGGACGATTAAAACAGGGGTTTTCAACCTTTTTCTTTCCATCCAGATACTACCTTAAGCAATTCCTTACTAATCACAGAGCACCTATGGCATCTTCTTTGGCTTGGCTTGGCTTCGCGGACGAAGATTTACGGAGGGGGTAAAAGTCCACGTCAGCTGCAGGCTCGTTTGTGGCTGACAAGTCCGACGCGGGACAGGCAGACACGGTTGCAGCGGCTGCAGGGGAAAATTGGTTGGTTGGGGTTGGGTGTTGGGTTTTTCCTCCTTTGCCTTTTGTCAGTGAGGTGGGCTCTGCGGTCTTCTTCGAAGGAGGTTGCTGCCTGCCAAACTGTGAGGCGCCAAGATGCACGGTTTGAGGCGATATCAGCCCACTGGCGGTGGTCAATGTGGCAGGCACCAAGAGATTTCTTTAGGTAGTCCTTGTACCTTTTCTTTGGTGCACCTCTGTCACGGTGGCCAGTGGAGAGCTCGCCATATAACACGATCTTGGGAAGGCGATGGTCCTCCATTCTGGAGACGTGACCCATCCAGCGCAGCTGGATCTTCAGCAGCATCGAGTCCACCTATGGCATAGGGAATACTTAAAGTGGTATGTGAGTGGAAAGAAAAAGGTTGAAAACCACTGAGCTAGACAATGATGGTGAATTAAAATCGTCATGCCATGTAACTGCACTGAATGTGAAATGGAGCTTTAAGGTAAAATATCACCTGGAGCAAAAAACATGATTATAATTATATTCAGTTCTTTGGTTCTGAGAAGATATGCTAAAAGAGTTTTGAAGTAGACAATACATTAAATTGTTGATTTTATATTGTATTTACAGCAGATACATGTTGAAAATTATTTATAGGTGAATATTCATGAGAAATGAAAATCTTCATGCTCTAATCACTGATGAATGAAGGGATTAACCACCACCAGAGAAGCTGTTACAAACTGGATTCATGTGAGCATGAAATGGATTGGCTGAATGCACATAAGGACATAAGAAATAAGAACATGGGTTAGCCATCTGACCTATCGAACCTGCTCTGCCATTCAAAAAGATCATAGGCTGATCTGGCTTTGGACCTGGCTCCACTTCCCCACCCATTCCCCATTACTCTACAGGCAATTAACCAAGAGATAACTGAGGCATGTAAGAACGGAATGGCAGTTGTCGCGGGGGACTTTAACTTTCATGTAGATTGGGAAAATCAAGTTGGTCGAGAGAGACTGGAGGATGACTTTGTAGAATTCATCTGTGATAGCTTTCTTGAGCAGCATGTTAAGGAACCAACAAGGGAGAATGCTATTTTAGACCTAGTATTGTCCAATGAGATAGATAAAATTAACGATCTAGTAGTTAGGGACTCTCTTGGAAAAAACTATCATTGATTGAATTTCTCATACAGATGGAGGGTGTAATAGTTAGATCTAAAACTAGTGTATTGTGCTTGAACAGGGGAAACTACAACAGGATGAGGGAGGAATTGGCCAGTGTGGACTGGGAGCACAGGCTAGTTGGCAGAACAGTTGAACAGTGAAAGATTTTCAAAGAGATTTTTCACAGTGTTCAACAAAAATATATTCCTGTTTAAAAAAAAAATAAGAGCAGTAAGAGAGGGAAGAGTCAGCCTTGGTTAACTAAGGAAATAAAGGAAAGTATAAAGTTAAAAGCTGATGTGTACAAAGAAGCCAAGAGTAGTGGGAAACTGAAGGATTGGGGAAACTTTAATAGGCAACGAAGGACAACTAAACAGGAAATAAGGAAAGGGAAGGATTATGAAGGTAAATTAGCACAAAATATAAAAGAGATAGCAAAAAACTATAAATATATAAAACGGAAGAGGGTGGCTATTGTTATAGGTCTCTTGGAAGATGAGAAAGGGAGATTGATATTGAGTAATGAGGAAATAGCCAAGGCATTGAACAGATATTTTGAGTCAGTCTTCACGGTAGAAGACATGTCCAGCATGCCAAAGAATGGTGATAGGGATGCGAAGGGAGGTGAGGGTCTCAATAAAATAATTGCTACAAAAGAGATAGTGATGAGCAAACTAGTGGGACTGAAAGTGGACAAATCCCCTGGCCCTGATGGGATGCATCCCAGGGTACTGAAGGAAATGGCAGGAGTTATAGTTGATGCGTTGGTAATCATTTACTAAAATTCTCTGGATTCTGGGCAGGTCCCAGCTGACTGGAAGACAGCAAATGTTATGCCACTTTTTAAAAAGGGATGTAGGCAGAAGCCGGGTAATTATCGGCCAGTTTGCTTGAGGCCTGTTGTCGGGAAAATGCTTGAAGCTGTCATTAAGAATGAAATAGTGAGACATTTAAAACAAAGGGATTCCATCAGACAGACACAGCATGGATTCACAGCAAGGACAGGTTTTATTTGACAAATGCTGGACTTCTTTGAGGATATAATGGGTGCAGTAGTTAGAGAAGAACAGGGTGATGTTATACATTTGGATTTCCAGAAGGCATTTGATAAGATGCCTCACAAGAGACATCAGTAAGGTATGGATGAATTGGCATGGATTGAAGATTGGTTAACTGACAGAAGGTAAAGAGTTGGGATAAATGGATATTTTTCTGATTGGCAGATAGTGGTAAGTAGGGTGGTGGAAGGTCAGTGCTGGGCCCGCAGCTATTCACTTTTTACATGAATGATTTGGAAGAGGGGACAGAGTGTAGTGCAGCCATGTTTGCGTGTGATAAATTGAGTGGAAAAGCAAATTGTACGGAGAATGTGGAGAGGCTGCAGAAGGATATAGTTAAGTTAGGTGAGTGGGCAAAGGTTTTGCAGATGGAATACAATGTTAGTAAATGTGGATGCACTTTGGTAGGAAAAGTAGAAGAGCAGATTATTATTTAAATGGTTGTCATATACAGAAGAAACTTGGTACTATTTTATGCTGGAACATGAACACTGAAGGACTGTAAGAGCCACATCACACTTGAGTGGTGAGCTTACTCAGTGTGATGGTGTATCAATAGATGTCCAGTGACTTGATGTGAGTAAAGACTTGTGTTTCTAATCTTACAAGCTTTTCTTAGTATTTATTAAGACCTCCGATGGTACAACCGAGGATATAACATGGTGGCAGTGGTGGGATTGATAGAAACCCACACCATATAGAAAAAAAATCCCTATAAACCAAAATAAATACGAAGAGAAGGAAACAAAGAAAAGGGACCATTACCTGACGACCAGAGCTGGAGAAGAAAATGGCTGCAGCAGCAGCAACATTACATCCAGTCATGGACGGGGAAGCCGACGACATCATAGAGGCCTTTAAAAAGTTCAAGCAGAAGTGCAACCTGGCATTCAAAAGTTTCCTCAAGGGAATCACACCAGAGGAAAAAGTTAGTTACATCCTCCTTTGGACGGGGGAGCGAGGACTAGACCTGCTTAATTGCTGGGAGCTGGCTGAAGAGGAAGAAAATAACCCAGAAAGGATATTAGAAAAATTCTCCTCTCATCTGGAACTGAAATCCAACCATAGAATAAAGTGATATGAGTTCCAAGGATTAAAACAAGAGCCTGATGGGTCGGTAGATAATTTCCTCACAAGGCGAAAGAACATGGCAGCAAAATGCAAGTTCAGAGAAATAGAGGAGATAATAGTCGACCAACTAATCTGGGGAAGTGCAGAAAGCTCTCAGGAAAAGACAGCTTGACACTAGCAGATGCCGTAGACACAGCTAGGGCCTTCACGGCCACTAGGAGGCAAATGCAATCCCTCTCTGTGCAGGCCAACATGCAACACAAAGATAGAAGAGTTGATGCCATAAAGCACATGCAGAAAAAGTCGCAAACATCCGAGAACTGCAGGAGGTGCAGCAGAATACACCCCTTCGATGACCGCAAGAAATGCCCTGCGTATGGTTCGAAGTGCAGGACCTATGTGAAGGTCAGTCACTGGGAAAAGATCCCTAGGTCTGACACGAAAAGAGAGAGAAACCAAGAATACAGAAGGAAAGTACACCACGTTGAGGGAAGTGACAGCAGTAACTCCGATTCACTGACGCTCGGCATCGAAACAAAACTCCTTCATGAGATGTCCAAGAAAGGGAAGGGAGAAAAAGATAAATTGCACACCACGATCCAAGTTAAAAGAAAGATCAGAAACAAACCAGCAATATTCAACTTGAAAATAAAGTTGGCTACAGGATCACAAAGCAATGTCGTCCCGCTTAGACTGTACTGCCAGATGTTCCCCGAGCACATAAAGAATGAGTACCCGGAGGAAGACACACTAGAAGCCGTAAATTTCACGCTCACAGCCTATGGTAGCCCCGTGATTAAACAACTAGGAAAAGTCCAAATAAAAAGCAGACATAAAGGAAAGAGCATCATTCTTTGGGGTTGACGCCGATGGATCAGCCATCTTAGGCCTGAATAGTTGTCAAAAATTACAGCTAATCTCTGTAAACAATGAGATCAGGGGGAAGAAAATGTCCAAGATGATCAATAGCGACACCCCACTTGAGCAACGCCCTCCGATCACAAATAAGGCCGAGCTCATGGACATGTACCCTGAATACTTTGATGACACAGTCGGGTGCTTTGGGAACTTTGAATACCACATTACTATAGACCCTAAATACAAACCAATAATCCATGCTCCATGGAAGATGCAAATAGAGCTGAAACAAAGGCTAAAGTAGGAACTGGAAGAAATGGAAGAAAAACGAGTAATAGCAAAAGTAGTCGAGCCAAATAACTGGGTAAATTCTATACTAGTAAAAGAAAAACTGAATGGCCACCTAAGAATATGTCTGGACCCCAAAGACTTAAACCAAGCAACCAAAAGAGGACACTATCCAATGCCAATGCTGGAGGACATCACTTCTGAACTAGTGGGATCCAAAATCTTCAGTAAGCTAGATGCCAAGAATGGCTATTGGAATGTGAAGCTGGATAAAGAATCAACTCTGCTAACAACATTCAACACTCCATTCAGCTGGTACAAGTTCCTGCACCTACCTTTTGGCATAAAGGTGAGCCAAGACATCTTCCAGCAAAAGATAGATGAGACCTACAGGGGATGCAAGGCCGCTGTCGGCATCGCAGATGACATCCATATCTTTGGCAGAGACGGGAAAACCCACTATCTCCACCTACATGAGGCCATGGAGAGAACAAGAGGGCCGGCATCAAACTCAATGCAGACAAATGCATCATTAAGGAGGAGCAGTTCCAGTTCTTCGGAATGGTGGACACACCTGAAGGGGTCGGGCCAATCCCAGAGAAGGGAACAGCCATTGCTGAAATGGACCACCCAAAGGACATAAAGGAACTAAGAAGCTTCCTCGGCCTGGTCCAATATATGAATTCCTTCACCCCACACATGTCAGACCACACAGCCAACCTCAGAGAGTTGCTGAAAGAGGATGTGGAGTTTTAATGGTCACCATCGCATCAGTGAGATTTTGACTAGCTTAAGAAACTGATCTGCAGAGAAGTAGAACTGAGCTACTATGACAGAAAAGAAACTATCACAATACAAGTAGATGCTTCCATCAGGGGCCTTGGGGCATCATTGGTACAGGAAGGAAAACCGATAGCCTTTGTCTCAAAAGCCCTGACAACAGCAGAGACCCAATATGTCAATATTGAAAGGGAGCTGTTGGCAGTCGTATATGATGTGAAAAATTCCTCAATGGGAGATAGTTTGTGGTAGAGAGTGATCATCACCTGCTGGAACACATCCAGAAAAACAAACTAAGCAAGTCACCAGCCAGACTACAGAGGCTACTCCTCCGGCTCCAATGTTACGACTTTACCTTGAAGTACAGGCCAGGGAAGGAAATGGTGCTCGCTGATGCTTTGTCACATCTTTCCCCAAAATGAAAAATACTAAATGAAAGACATGGAAATCAAGATACATCACTTCGTCAGGGAAACCAATAACAAACTAAACCAGATTAAAGAAGAAACCACAGAGGATGAAGAGCTGCAGTTGGCTCTCCCAACAGGTGATACAGGGATGGCCAGAAAGGATAAAACAGTTACAGCCGACAATACGTCAGTATTGGTCTATCAGGGACGACATATCCCTGGAGAATGGTGTACTGCTGGCAGGGTCTCGGCTGATAATACCAGAGACAATGTAAAAAGAAATTCTCCAGAAAATACACCAAGGCCACATGAGAATGGAGAAATGCAAACTTAGAGCAAAGTCAGCAGTTTACTGGATAGGCATGTACAAGGACATCGAAACATGGTGGCTACATGTCCGGCAGGCCAGAAATACAGAACAAAAGGAAGAGATGATACCTGCGGAAATACCCACCAGGCAATGGCACACAGTGGGAGCAGACCTGTTCACAGCAAACTAAGAATGGTATCTGATTGTGTCCTACTACTACTCCAAATTCCCCTTCATCAGGAAAGTGAAGGACCTGAAAGCACCAACCATTACTTTTTTTTTAAACTTTATTTAAAATTTTATGACATGAATAAAATAAAAATTACATTTAAAGAAATAATAAAAAATAAGATAATAAAAATTAGAATACTACATCATTAACCCCCCAATAATTATAACACAACATTAATCATCTAATTTAAAATTAATCCAACCCTCCCCCCAAAATAAAGAGTGAAGAATTAATTAACAATGTTGTAAATAAAATAGAAAAAACCCCACTTACAAAAAAAAGGATAAAACTTAACAATAAAAAAAATTACTAACAACAAAAAAATATCAATACTAAAATAATACCCTTAAACATATATTTAAATTAAACATAATTCATGTATTTAACAAATGAAATCCACTTTTAAACTAAATTCAAATATTAAAATCATATATCAACCACATATCTGTTATACAAAAAATCATAATTAATAATACATAAATACAGAATTTCCATTAATACCAAGTTTCCTTTATAATTCATTGAGAGAACAAAAACATCCCTTAGAAAAACAATCAGGTAAACTTTTTATTCCCTTCCCCTCCCCTTATATAAAAAAAAAGAAAAAAGTTCAAACTCTTATAAAATTCTCCATATTCTTCATTTATAACAGCTTCAAAATTCTCTATCAAAATTAACTTAATTTTATTAAACTCTTCTCCCTCAATGTATTTATACTTAATTTTCTTCTTCTTATCACATTTCCCCTCATCTTCCTCTTCATCTAATTCAACATCCTCAATTTTTGACTTATTATCTTCTGTGACATCATCCTCTTAAAAAAGAAAGAAAAAAGAGAAGAAAAAAACCCCCAAAAAAAGAGAAAAAGGAGAGAAAAAAAACCCTCCTAATTCCCTCTCAATTACAATCAAAACAAAAAGAGTTAAAAAAAATTATTATTATTTTTAAAAAAATAATTAAAAAAAACCTTCACTTCTTAACCCAAAAATTAAAAAGAAAAAAAACACAGGTCGGAGATCACAACTAGCTCCTCCTGTTTAAACCGCCCAAAGCGATAACTCCCCCAAAATATTGGGTGTGAGATAACTCACAGGTAGCTGATGACTTCTGGAAACTAGTGCCCACCCAGTTCCCTCTCCCAACTCCCATTTCATTAAACTATCATCATTATTTAAACTATTTAAACTCTTTTCAAAAAAAAGATAAAAGATTTATTTTTTTAAATCAACGTTACCACTTCGATCACAATTGCTTCCATTTCTTTTAAAAATCTGGATACCACCTTACATCTCTACTCTCTTTGGAGACCTTGAAGGACTACATCGTTCCTGAAACTGCATGATTGGTAGAGACTGAGCAAAGTCCATAACCTCTTTAGGATTGTCAAAGAATTTTGGCTAATTTCCATCCTAAAAAATCTTCAGTACCGCAGAATACCTGAATGTTGCCCTATGTCTTTTTTTCCACAACCGTTCTTTCACAGAATTAAATTTGCGTCGTAATAGCATAGTATTAAATCTCCATCTTGAAGCTTTCTGAACATCTTGTGAACTCAAATATTCTAATAATAATAATGAATGATCCGAAACCAATCTAGCCTTATACTCCACAGATCCTGCAAATGTGCTGATATTAAAAAATAATCAATTCTAGAAAAAGAATTATGTCGCGAGGAATAAAAAGAAAAATATTTCTCTGTAGGATTAACTCTTCGCCAAATATCAATTAAATTCAAATCTGCCATCATATTAATCACTTGGATTGCCATCTTAGACTTCTTAATTACTCTTGAGTACTTATCCAATAAAGGCTCCAACACCACATTCAAATCTCCCCCAACATCACATTAGAGTTCGATTGTCCAAGTAATAAAGACATATCCACAACAAAAGCTGTATCCTCAACATTAGGAGCATAAACATCAAGCAAAGTCCATGCCTCATTAAAGATTGTACAATTTAATTTTAATAATCTTCCACTATTTTTCTCTTCACTCTGTAACTAAAATGGTAGATTTTTATGTACCAAAATTGCCACACCTTTTGCCTTAGAATTAAACGAAGAATAAAAAACGTGCCCAACCCATTCACGTTTGAGTTTCAAATGTTCCTTATCTATTAAATGAGTTTCCTTTGCCATTGCGAACACCGTTTCTTCCATTTCTTCCAGAAATCAAATTCCCTTCTTGCAGCTCTGCCCTCTTTGGAGACCGTGGAGGACTACGTGGGTCCTGGAATTGCGTAATTGGTAAAGACTGAGCAAAATCCATAGCTTCTTTAGGATTATCAAAGAACTTTGGTTGATATCCATCCTGAAAAATCTTCAGTACCGCAGGGTATCTAAATGTTGCCTTATATCCTTTTTTCCACAATAATTCTTTCACAGAATTAAATTCACGTCATTGAAACATAATTTCCTGACTCAAATCCGGATAGAAGAAAACACGATTACTCTGAACCATCAAAGGAGATTTGTTTTGCTGTGCATTTCTAATAGCCATACGTAAAATAGTCTCTCTATCACAGTAATTTAAACAGCGAACCAGAACAGGTCTTGGATTCTGTCCTGAAAAAGGTCTCCTTCTCAAAGCTCTATGAGCCCGTTCCAATATTAAACCTTCAGAAAACTTATCTTGTCCCAACACTTGTGGAATCCATTCAGTGAAAAATTTTCTTGGATCTGGCCTTTCTATGCCTTCTGGCAAGCCGACAATTTTCACATTATTCCATCTGGATTGGTTCTCCAAATAATCAACCTTTTTTGCTAAATTTTTATTCTGAATCTGTAACATTTCAATTGTTTTATTCACATCTTGCAATTGATCTTGTACATCAGATAATCCTTGATCACACATCTCAAGTCTTTCAATAGTTTCAACTTTAAAAGCTCCATAATCAGCCATCTGTTGAGTATTGACATCCACCAATGCATTAATCTTAGAAGTAAGATTATTCATAGAATCACCTAAATGCATCATTGAAGAAAATATCTTATGTTCAAGACTCTTGAAAAGTATATCAACATCAGTAGATCCAGACATGGTGGGATTCTGCTGTTCTTGTGGAATCAGAGGACCTTCTATCCCTTCTTTTAATTTAGTAGCTTTTCTTGCAGTTTGACTCCGTGTAAGAGCCCCTGCCACAGACCCCCCCCCAGAAGTATCAGGAGGCTGATGATCAGGGTTATCTTTGATCCAAACCTCCTTTAAAAGCTTCGTTACGTCAGTATCTGGAAGAGCTGATATAACTGGTGGTATAGCAGTCAAATAACAACTCTTTAACTCTCCAACTGGTGGTGCCCAAGCTAATTCAGCAGTCAAAGTCTCAGTAGACGTTGTTTGAAATACTGGCATCCGGCCAGCCCTTTGTTCTAAAGGCAGCTGAAAACGACCTTCAGAAAGACTTACGGAATCAGAACGGAGCTCCAAGGCCGAATTCTTCACTTGTTTTCCTGGATCCATTTAACGCTGAATCGTGGCTTTTTGTAAACAAGCAGGCTCAGATAATTTCGGAAAATATAATTTTTTAATAATCTGTTGATGTTTCCTTTTACTTTTTTTTTAACAAATGTACCATTAGGTATTAATTCAACATCTCATACTATTTATAAACTTTTTTAAAAAGTTTTAACGGGCACTTAAAGACAAAACAATAAGTTAGAGTCAGGAGAGGACTGGAAGGCACGTCTGTTCCTTACGCCATCTTGCCACGGCCCCCCGTATGTGCACTCTTTATAGAACAGGGGATACCCAAACAAGTGATGTGTGATAATGGGACCCAATTCACATCGCGAGAATTCAGAGAAATGGCTGCAGAATATGGGTTCACCATCACTACATCATCACCACATTACCCCAAGGGCCATGGATTCATTGAGAGGCACGTACAGACAATTAAATGCACTCTAGCAAAGTGTCACGAGACGAAGATCCCTATCTCGCCCTTCTGTCACTGCGAGCAACACCCTTGAGGGCCGACATGAAATCCCCGGCAGAGTTTCTGAATGGCAGAAGACAACCCTGCCAAGCAAAGTCCATCTACCAGATGACCAAGAGGAAACAAGAAGAAAGTTGACTGACATACAAGAGGAAAGTCGTCAACATTATAATAAACATGCACAAACACTATCTGAACTCTTCTTGAGCATGTTCAAGAACCAGTGATTAAAAACCTGGAGTCCAGCAAAGATTGTTAGAGAAGCTGAGATGCCAAGGTCATACATCATTGAGTCAGAAACTGGCAGGCAGCTGAGACAAAACAGGACCCACATTCGCCCAACACCAGATCTGACACGAAAAGCGCCAGAAGCACCAGGAGCTTCTAAAATTCCAACAACTTGTGAGGGAATGCGAGTAGAAACCCTAACCAATAACATCGTAACGACTGAACAGCAAGCAACAGAACCGAGGCAAACACCACCACCACCCGCATACCGTACTAACATCTCCAAACCAAACAGACGCAACAAGGTCGACAAGGTAGAGAAGCGACATCCTACCACCAGTGCAATTCCGCTGAAATGAATATAGAACTGCAATTGTGTAATTGGAAAAATTAATTCTTAATGGCAAGTGCAGGTAAAGAAGCAGTAACAATTTATTTTTAAGAAAATTTAAATCTTAATAAATCTTTTAAGTTTTAATAAAAAATTTTAAGAAGGAGGGACTCTTTTATGTTGGAGAATGAACACTGCAAGACTGTAAGAGCCACATCACAGTTGAGTGGTGAGCATGCTATCAATGTATCAATACATGACTTGTGCTTCTAAACTTACAAGCTTTTCTTAGTGTTTATTAAGACCTCCGATGGTACAACTGAGGACATAACAATGGTGAAATACTGCAGCATGTTGTAGTGCAGAAGGATTTGAAAATGCTTGTGCATGATTCGCAAAAAGTTGGGTTGCAGGTACAACAGGCAGGGAGGTCATGCTGCAACTGTACAAGGTACTGGTGAGGCCGCACCTGGAGTACTGTGTGCACTTCTGGTCTCCATACTTGAGGAAGGATATTACTGGCCTTGGAGATAGTCCTGAGGGGTTTCACCAGGTTGATCTTGGAGATGAGGGGGTTGACCTACGAGGAAAGACTAAATCATCTGGGATTATACTCACTTGAATTCAGAAGAATGAGAGGAGATCTTATAGAAACATATAAAACTATGAAAGGAATAGGTAAGATAGGGGGAGGAAAATTGTTTTCACCAGAGGGTGAGACGAGAACTAGGGGACACAGCCTCAAGATCCAGGGGAGTAGATTTAAGATGGAGATGAGGAAAAACTGTTTTTCCCAGAGAGCAGTGAATCTGTGGAATTCTCTACCCAGGGAAGCAGTTGAGGCTACTTCATTAAACACATTTAAAGTTCAGTGAGATATATTTTTACATAAAAAAGGAATTAAGGGATATGACAAAAAGGCAGGTCGGTGGAGTTGAGTCAATGATCAGATCAGCCATGATCTTATTGAATGGCGGAACAGGCTTGATGGACCAGTTGGCCGACTCCAGCTCCTATTTCTTATTTTCTTATTATATGTCTTAAATATATTTAATTAAGCTGCCTCTATTGCTTCTGTGGATGGTGAATTTCACCAATTCTGTACTTTCTTGGAGAAGCAGTTCCTGCTTACCTCTGTCTTAAATCTACTCCCTGAATCTTGACGTATGACTAGATTCTAAAAGGGAAATGAGTTTATCTGCACTGTAGTGTGTTGTGCACAAGTGCAGCGAAAGAACTGAGACATCAGGCTGTGAACTTGTTTAGTACAACTGATTTACTTTGAAGTTCGTGCTGCAGCCTTAAAGGCCGTTCCGAGCCGCCCCTCGCATCCTGGAGCTTCCGTCACACTGATGTAAGAAGGTACAAGCACTTGTGGTCTGCACCGGAAGAGGTGGACCCACGACACCATCTTTTGTTCCAGCTGATTGTGCTTGACAAGTGGGTCAGTTTGCTGCTGCAATTATGTGCGCTGCCACACAACCCTCCCACCCACCCCACCCACAAGAACCGGCGCCGGTGGTCTCACAGTGTGTCATAGGTGAGATCTACTGCTTCGGTGGTGGACCTCTACATATTGGCGGCGGTACCTTTACCAGCTCTGAAAGTCCAAGTGAGCTGTTTTTGGGCAATCTAGTGTGAAAAATACCTCTCTCCCCCCCCCCCCCCCGATGTCGAGAGTGAAAGTAGATGCATATGTCTGGAGCACCTTGTAGGGTCCCTCATTGAGATACTGGAGGGGTGGCCTGTGTCTGCCCCTGTAAACAATACATAGTCGCAGGAGTTTAAGTTTGCGGGGTAATTGGAGGGCAGGTGACAGTGTTGTGATGGCAGTGGTGGTGCGAGTGTTCCCAACTTGCTTCTCAGTCTTTCCAGTATGATGGCGGTGTAGGAGACTTGGCCTAGTGGTGAAGGGAGGAATTGGCTCAGGATTGCAAGGGGTTCACCATAGATCAACTCTGCTGAGGAGGTTTTGAGGTTGTCCTTGGGTGCCGTGCATATATAGAGGACGACCCATGGTAGTTCATCCACCCAGTTTAGCCTCTGTAGCCTTGCCATAAGTGCCGACAAGGTAGCGATGAAAATGCTTAACTAGTCCATTGTACTGGGGGTGGTAGGCAGTGGTGCGGTGTAGTTGGGTGCCCAGGAGCCTGGAGAGTTCGTTCCAAAGGGTGGAGGTGAATTGGGTCCCCCGTTCGGTAGTTATGTTTGCTGGGTCTCCAAATCAGGAGACCCAGGCAGAGAGGAAAACTCTGGTGTATGTGTTGGTGGTGGCATCTGGGATGGGGATCAGGTGAAACTGTCCACTATCGTGAGCAGATAGTGCTACCCTCGGGAGACTGGTAAGGGGCCCACTCTATCGAGGTGGACACGCTGGAACCTGTGAGTCGATGTGTCGAATCGTTGGAGGTGGGTTTCGGCCATTTACTAACTTGCTTCCGCAACCCGTGCCAGACAAAAAGGAGGATATCATCCATACCGTCATTCGAATGGAGAGATGGCAAAGATCGTGTAGTGTGTCAAAAACCGTTCGTCACCATTGGGCAGGAAGAGCGGTCAGGGTTGGCCAGTGGAGAAGTCGCAGAGTAAAGTCGTGCTATTGGTGTCCAGTGGGAGGTCTTGGAGCTGCAGACTCATGATCGCTGTCCTGAAACCGTGGGTATCGGGATTGTCTTGTTGGGTTCGAGCTAGGTCATGGTAGCTGATTCCTTGTGTCAGGGCGTGGGGACAGTGTGTTGGTGACAACGTTCTTTTTGCTCGAGAGGTGGAGGATGGAGGTTGTGAATTCAGAGATGTATGATAAGTGTCATGAGCAGATCACGGGTCAGAAGATTTGAAGAATGCAAATGTCAATGGCTTGTGGTCTGTGTAGACGATGAAAGGCGTCCCCTCTGAGAAGTAGCTAAAATGGCAGACAGCGAGGTAGAGGGTGAGCAGCTCTCTGTTGAACGTGTTGTACTTCAGTTCAGGCGCTTGTAGGTGGCGGCTGAAAATGGCAAGGGGCCTTCAGGTGTTGTCAGCGAACTGTTCCAGGACACCAGTCACTGCTGTGTTGGACTTGCCAACCATGAGGGCTGTGGGCATGTCTATGCGTGGGTGGACAACCATCGTTATGACAGCCAGGGCCTCCATTGTCTTCTAGAAAGTAGCATGTGCCCCGTCGGTCCACTCAAGATCTTTCTTGGAGTCCGATTTTAAGTGAAGAGTGGGCGCATGATGCTGGGAGCTGCGGGGATGAACCTGTTGTAGAAATTCATTATGCTCACGGTCTTGGATTTGGGGAATCGGGTAGCGGTCTGGCATCGTTGCATCATTGAAGTATCTATAGTCTCCGTAGGGTCTCTAGCTGCCATTGGACTTGGAGGGGAGAGGCCCATGGACTGTCAGACTGGTGGACGATACCAAGTTCTTCCATGTGCTTAAACTATTCTTTGGCAAGGTTGAGCCTGTCAAGGGCCAGATGTTGGGCTCGAGAATGCACTAATGGGCCTGTAGTTGCTATGTGGCGCTGGATGCTTTGCTTTGGCATGGCGATGGTGAACTGGGGGTGCAGGATGGAGGTATAGCTGGCAAGGAGGCGACTATATTGGCCATGCAAAGTCTCTTTAGATGCGAGCTTGGTGGCTGTCTCATTAGATGTGCTGAGGGGTACTGTCTGAAAGATCTCTGAGTGGATGAATGATAAAAATTTGTGCCTAGCAGAGCTTTGTCCATGGATGCCATGTGAATGACCAGTTGAAATTGATCTCACCGAAAAGCACAGGAATGTGCCTCTTGCCCAAAGTTTTAATGGCCGTGTTGTTGGCTGCGTGCACGTGGGGCCATGGGGTCTCGTGGGGAATGACGCTTATCTCTGCACCTGTTTTGATGAGGAATCTGCAGCCCAAGATCCTGTCCCGGATATGGAGTAGGCCATTCAATTGGCCAGCTGCCGTGGCCACTTACGCCGGCTGGCCTTGCCGTTTCCCTGAAATGAGCACAGTTGGTTGCACCTGTGTGCTTCTGCGACCCACCATTGATGTTAGAAGCACCATTTTGGATCGGACCTTCCAGTTTGTGGGTGGGGGGGGAGGTCTTGCTTATGTGTTGGACTGGCTTTGGGCATGGGGTGAGTGGTGGCCTTTTAATGCAGTTGAGTGTGTCTGCGGGCTCACACTTGGAGTGGTAGAAAATGTCTGCCCGTGCCGTAACCTTGCGTGGATCGCTAAAATTTGCATTGGCCAGTAGCAGTATAATCGGGCATCTGCTTGAGGAATGCCTGCTCGAACATGAGGCAGGGCTTGTGTCCCTCTGCCAAGGTGTGCATCTCATCCATGGATGGCGTCCTGTCCCTAGACCGTCAAAGTGAAGGAGCCTGGAGGCCCTTTTGCATCGTGGTAGTCTGTAAGTACTAATGAGGAGGTTATTTAGAGCCATGTATTTAACTTACTCTGGCGGTGTCTGGATGAGGTCATCGACTCGTGAAGTGGCTTCCTGTTCTAGCGATGACGTAAAAATATTTTGCAGAATCTGAGGTAATGTGTTTGATCTGGAACAAGGCCTCCACTTAGCCGAACCACATGTGGGTCCTGTTCACCAGAAAGTGGCAGCTTTAATGTAACAATGCCTACAGCTGCAGGGTCCATTGTGCCAAGTCTTCAGAATGTGGAAACTCCTTCGGGGTCACCAGTGTAGCATGTTGTGAGTGAGTGCAGCGAAAGAACTGAGACAGCAGGCTGTGAGCTTGTTGAGCACAACTGATTTACTTTGAAGTTCGTGCTGCAGCCTTTAAGGCCGATCGGAGCCTGCCCCTCACGTCCCAGAACTTGCGTCAGTCTGACTTAAATGCGTACATGTTCTTCTGGTCTGCACCAGAGAGACAGACCCACGACGTTATCTTTGCCGTGGCTGACCACTGACCACGCGTGACAAGCGGGGCCGGTTTGCCGCTGCAATTTTGTGTGCCGCCACAGTACACCCATTAATACTTGAAATCATGTCAATGAACTTGTGGCACAAATCAGTACAAAGAGGAATGATTTCATGGCCATGATAGAAATGTGGTTGCAGGGTGGAGATCAAATTTCAAATTTATTGTCAGAGTAAAAGTACATTCTTTTTTTTCTTCTCTTTGAATTTTAACTTCTTTATTCAGGTGGAAATGTAAAAATCTTGAATCCCAGTTTGACTCCATTTTTTGAAATCACATTTTTCATTAGGGATGCTATTGTCAGTACATTAACTTCCCCAACAATGAAACAGCAGAATAAGTGACCTACAGGTTGTGAGATTGATGATCAATATACTGCAATCGTTAATAATCACAAAAATTTACATTTAAATGATATCTGTCCATACATATTTGATTTTATGTGCTACTAATTTTGTGTGTGTGTGTGTGTGTGTGTGTGTGTGTGTGTGTGTGTGTGTGTGTGTGTGTGTGTGTGTGTGTGTGTGTGTGTGTGTGTGTGTGTGTGTGTGTGTGTGCAATATGATCTTGGAGACACTTTTTTATGGTTGTATATATAGTCGGATGATAATAAACTTGAATGTGAACTTGATTGCTTTTCCTCTTATTTATACGTTTAGATTTGGTGATACAGTTGGAACATTTTTTCATGCTGTTTGGTCATGTATACATATACAATCTTTTTGGAAGAAAATTCAATCGTTTTTAGAATATCTGTACAAGATTAAAATAGTTTTAGATCCAACAGTATTTTTATTGGATAGTTTGCAACCTCTGAAAGGCTTGGGATTAAATAAGTTTCAGCTTGCTTTTGTATATTTAGCTTTATCCGTAGCGAAAAAATGTATTGCTAGTACGTGGAAAGATGCAAATATGATTGATATTAATAGATGGCATAATGAGATGAAATATGGTTTAATAATGGAAAAAATTACATATGTTTCGCATGATAATTATAATTTTTTTATTAATAAGTGTGTTATATTCGGAATATTTACATTTCAATTTATATTGATTAGATTTAACTTTTTTTTAATATCCTTTCTTTTTTCTTTTTTTATGGCTCTCCTTAGGAGAGTTGGCTGAAGGGGGGGATTTTTAAAAAAAATATAAACAAATGTTCATGTTTAATTGGTGTATATGTCATAAATTATTTGTTTTTTGAACGTATAAATAAAAGTACATTCATGATATCACATTCAACCCTAAAATTCTTTTTCCTGCATGCCAGGCAGAGTTTAAATTACTTGTAACTGTAATCTGTACTCAAGAAGGAAGAAATGTATATAAAATTTAAAAAATGTAACATACCAGGGTATAAGTTAATGGGGTGTAATTGGGCAGCATGGACTTGAAGGGCCAAATTAGCCTGTTACATTGCTGAATGTCTATTTTATTTAAAAAAATTAAAATGTAAACAAAAGAAAGAGGGTAACAAACTGTGCAAATACAGAAAATAAACTTTCAATAATAAATAATGAGAATCCATAAATGAGTCCCTAATTGAGTTTGTTGTTGAGGAATCTGATGGTGGAGGGGTAGCAGCTGTTCCTGAACCTGGTGGTGCGAGTCTTGTGGTACCGACACCTCTTTCCTGATGGTAGCAGCGAGAACAGAGTGTGAACTGGGTGATGAGGGTCTTTGATAATTGCTGCTTCTCTCTGACGGCAGCGTTCCACGTAGATGTTCTCGCTGTCAGGAGGGTTTGGCATGTGATGTACTGGACTCTGCCCACGATCTTTTGCAGGGCTTTCCGCTCAGAGGCATTGGTGCCTCCTGCCTTCAGACCAGGCGGTGATGCAGCCAGTCTGCATCTGTAGAAGTTTGCCACAGTTTCCAATGACATGCCGACAATGGCATTAGTATGATGGGCCCTGGAAAGGTCCTCTGAAATAGTGACTCCCAGAAATTTAAATTTCCTCTCCGTCTCCACCTATGATCCCTGGATTGTATAACTCTGGCTTTCCCTTCCTGAAGCCTACAATCAGCTCCTTTGTTTTGGTGACAGTGAGTGCAAGGTTGTTGTTGGTGAACCATTCAGCCAAGTGTTCAATCTGCCTCCTGTCTGCTGACCCTTTTATATAGCCTACTACAGTAGTATCATCAGCAAGTTTGTAGATGGCACTGTTTTCATACTGAGGCACACAGTCATACAGAGAATAGAGCAGGGGGCTAACAACACAGCCCTGTGGAGCTTTAGTGCTGATGGAGATTGTAGCGGAGGTGTTCTTGCCAGTCTGCCCTGATTGTAGTCTGGAGTGAGGAAATCCAGGATCCAATTACACAGTGCACATCTTTGAGTTTGCTAATTTGTTTTTTTTTAAATAATTTTTATTTTTCACACTGTGAACCATATCAACCAAATGTATACAAACATTTCTCATTAAATATACACAGTGGTATTTTCTCCCTTTTATCCCCCCTACCCTCCCTCCCCCCCTTCCCACCCCCCTCCAACATATACAATACAATAAAACCATAAAACAATGTCTTCACACAATGAAAAATAAACAAGAAAAATGCGTCATCTACTTTTACACACTGAATCAAGTCATTTTGTCTTCTTATCATTTTAGGGGGTGGAGATCCGAGGCAAGCCCTCTCCATTATGTTCTATGTATGGTTCCAAAATTTGTTCAAATAATGTGACTTTATTTTTAAAATTATATGTTATTTTTTCCAATGGAATACATTTATTCATTTCCATGTACCATTGGTGTATTCTCAGACTCTCTTCCATTTTCCAAGTTGACATTATACATTTTTTTGCTACTGCTTCGGCTATTATAAATCTTTTTTGTGCTTTATCCAATTTGAGGCCTTATTCCTTACTTCTTATGTTACTTAGAAGAAAGATCTCTGGACTTTTTGATATGTTATTTTTTGTGATTTTATTTAATAACATAACATAACATAACAATTACAGCACGGAAACAGGCCATTAGGCCCTTCTAGTCCACACCGAACCAAACACCCTTTTCTAGTCCCACCTCCCTGCACAATGCCCATAACCCTCCATCTTCTTCTCATACATATACCTGTCCAATCTTTTCTTAAATAATACAATTGACTCCGCCGCCACTATTTCTCCCGGAAGCTCATTCCACACGGCTACCACTCTCTGAGTAAAGAAGTTCCCCCTCATGTTACCTCTAAACCTCTGCCCCTTAATTCTTAACTCATGTCCTCTTGTTTTAATCTTTCCTCCTCTTAACGGAAATAGTCTATCCACATCCACTCTGTCTATCCCTTTCATAATCTTAAATACTTCTATCAAATACCCTCTCAACCTTCTACGCTCCAAAGAATAAAGACCTAATCTGTCCAATCTCTCACTATACTCTAGATGCTTAAACCCAGGTAACATTCTGGTAAACCTTCTCTGCACTCTCTCCACTCTGTTTATATCCTTCCTATAATTAGGCGACCAGAACTGCACACAGAACTCCAAATTAGGCCGCACCAATGTCTTATACAATCTCAACATCACCTCCCAACTCCTATATTCCATGCAATGATTGATAAAGGCCAGCATACTAAAAGCCTTCTTCACCACCCTATTCACGTGAGTTTCTACCTTCAGGGAACGATGTACCGTTACTCCTAAATCTTTCTGCTCTTCTGTATTCATCAATACTCTCCCATTTACCACGTATGTCCTATTCTGATTCTTCTTACCAAAATGAAGCACCTTACACTTATCAGCATTAAATTCCATCTGCCATTTTTCAGCCCACTTTTCTAAGCAGCCCAAATCCCTCTGCAATCCTTGAAAACCTTCTTCATTATCCACTATTCCACCTATCTTAGTATCGTCTGCATATTTACTAATCCAATTCACTACCCCATCATCTAGATCATTAATGTATATAACGAACAACAATGGGCCCAATACAGATCCTTGAGGTACACCACTGGTCACCAGCCTCCAACTTGACAGACAATTATCCACTATCACTCTCTGGCCTCTCCCTTTCAGCCAATGTTCAATCCATTTGACTATCTCAAAATTTATACCTAAAGACTGCACCTTCCTAACTAACCTTCCATGTGGTACCTTATCGAAGGCCTTACTGAAGTCCATATAGACAACATCCACTGCGCTACCCTCATCCACATTCCTAGTCACCTCCTCAAAAAATTCAATCAGATTGGTCAAACATGACCTTCCTCCCACAAATCCATGCTGAGTGCTCCTGATCAGACCCTGTCTATCCAGATGTTTATAAGTACTATCTCTAAGAATTTTCTCCATTAATTTACCTACCACAGACGTCAAACTTACAGGCCGATAGTTGCCAGGCTTCCTCCTTGAACCCTTTTTAAATAACGGAACCACATGCGCAATGCGCCAATCCTCCGGCACTATCCCCATATCTAATGACATTTGGAAAATTACCGCCAGAGCCTCTGCTATTTCCTCCTTCACTTCTCTCAATGTCCTAGGGAAGATCCTGTCTGGTCCCGGAGACTTATCCACCTTTATATTCTTCAAAAGCCCTAAAACTACACCTTTTGTAATCTCTATATTCCCCATATTTACCCAATTTGCTTTTTTTATCTCACATCTCCTAATATCCTTCTCCTTAGTGAATACCGAAGTGAATATCTGATTTAGATCTTTCCAAAACATAATCAATTTCGTACATGCCCAAATTGCATGTATTGTTGTTCCCATTACAGTGAAAACATCTATCTGATAATGTTGGATCCCATTCTTTTAACTTTTGAGGTGTGATATATAACCTGTGTAACCAATTATACTGTATCATGTGTAACCTTGTATTTATTGTATTCTTCATAGTTCCAGAACATAACTTTTCCCATGTTTCATTTTTTATCTTTATGTTTAAATCCTTTTCCCACTTTTGTTTAGGTTTATAGCTTATTTCATCATTTTCCTCATCTTGCAGGTTAATGTACATGTTCGTTACAAATCTTTTAATTATCATTGAGTCTGTAATCACATATTCAAAGCTGCTTCCTTTTGGTAATCAGTCTGTTTCCCAATTTATCCTTTAAATAAGCTTTCAGTTGATGATATGCAAACATTGTACCATGAGTTATTCCATATTTGTACTTCAACTGTTCAAATGTTAATAAATTATTTTGCAAAAAACAATTTTCTATTCTTTTGATTCCTTTTCTCTCCCATTCTCTAAAGGAAAGGTTATCTATTGTAAAAGTGGGTTTTGTGTCAATAACAATTTTGGTATTTGGTAATTTGTTTTTTTTTCCTTTCAAAGTGGATCTTCTTCCATATATTAAGTAAATGATGCAATACTGGTCAACTTTTATATTGCACCAGCTTTTCATCCCACTTATAAAGTATATGTTCCGGTACCTTCTCCCCTATTTTATCTAGTTCTATCTTAGTCCAGTCTGATTTTTCCCTTGTCTGGTAAAAATCTGATAAATACCTTAATTGTGCAGTTCTATAATAATTTTTAAAGTTTGGTAACTGCAAACCACCTTGGTTATACCTCTCTGTTAATTTATCTAATGCTACCCTCGGTTTCCCCCCTTTCCATAAGAATTTCCTTATTATTCTTTTTAGTTCATTAAAGAATTTCTCTGTTAAGGGAATTGGTAATGATTGAAATAAGTATTTTATCCTTGGGAAAACATTCATTTTAATGCAATTTACCCTCCCTATCAACGTTAGCGGTAATTCATTCCACTGTTCTAAGTCTTCCTGCAATTTCGTGGCTAATAATTTAGTTTGTACAAGTGGCTTAAGTTATTATCTAACCTGATCCCTAGGTATCGGATTGCTTGTGCTTGCCATTTAAATGGTGATTCTTTTTTAAATTCTGTATAATCTGTGTTACTCATTGGCATCACTTCACTTTTATTTGCGTTGATCTTGTACCCCGATATTTCTCCAAATTCCTTCAATTTCATGTAATTCTTTTGATATTTCTGGTTCTGTTAGGTATACTATGATGTCACCTGCAAGTAAGCTGATTTTATTCTCCTTCTCCTTTATTTTTATCCCTTTTATTTTATTTTCTATTTTTATCAGTTCTGCCAATGGTTCTATTGCTAAGGCAAACAATGATGGCGATAGTGGACATCCCTGCCTAGTTGACCTACTTAATTTAAATTGGCTCGATACGTAGAAGGTTGAGAGGGGATTTGATAGAAGTATTTAAGATTATGAAAGGGATAGACAGAGTGGATGTGGATAGACTATTTCCGTTAAGAGGAGGAAAGATTAAAACAAGAGGACATGAGTTAAGAATTAAGGGGCAGCGGTTTAGAGGTAACATGAGGGGGAACTTCTTTACTCAGAGAGTGGTAGACGTGTGGAATGAGCTTCCGGGAGAAATAGTGGCGGCCGAGTCAATTGTATTATTTAAGAAAAGGTTGGACAGGTATATGGATGAGAAGAGGATGGAGGGTTATGGGCATTGTGCAGGGAGGTGGGACTAGAGAGGGGTGTTTGGTTCGGTGCGGACTAGAAGGGCCTAATGGCCTGTTTCCGTGCTGTAAATTGTTATGTTATGTTATGTTATGTTATGTTATATCCATTTACTGTTACCTTCGCCAGCGGTTCATTATACAATGCTTTAATCCAATTAATATATTTTTCTGGTAGATTGAACCTCTGTAATACTTTAAATAAATAGTTCCACTCTACTCTGTCAAAGACTTTTTCTGCATCTAAAGCAACAGCCACTGTTGGCTTCATATTTCTTCGAACTACATGAATTAGATTAATAAGTTTACAGACATTGCCCGCTGTTTGTCTTTTCATAATAAATTCAGTTTGATCTTGTTTCACTATTTTTGGTACACAATCGGCCAATCTGTTTGCTTATAATTTTGCTATTTTCTTATAGTCTGAGTTAAGTAGAGATATTGGTCTATATGATGCTTGTGTTAATGGATCCTTCCCCATCTTTGGTATTACTGTTATATTTGCTGTCTTACATGAATCTGGCAAGTTTTGTGTTTCTTCTATTTGGTTCATTACATCCAGGAGAGGAGGATTTAATAACTCTTTAAATGTTTTATAGAATTCTGTTGAGAATCCATCCTCTCCTGGTGTTTTATTGTTCGGCAGCTGTTTTTAATATATCCTGTACTTTCTCTATTTCAAATGGTTTTATCAATTTGTTTTGTTCCTCTTCTTGCAATTTCGGCAGTTCAATTTTAGCTTAAAAACTCTTCTATTTTATCATCTTTCCCCTCATTCTCAGTTTGGTAGAATTGTTCATAAATTTCCTTAAAGATCTCATTAATCTCTGTTGGGTTATATGTAATTTGTTTGTCCTTTTTCCTTGATGCCAGTATAGTTCTTTTAGCTTGTTCTGTTTTAAGTTGCCAGGATAATATTTTGTATGTTTATTCTCCCAGTTCGTAATACTTTTGCTTTATTTTCATAATGTTCTTCTCCACCTTATACGTTTGTAATGTTTCGTATTTTATTTTTTTGTTCACCAATTCTCTCTTTTTCATTATATCATCCCTTTTTACTAGTTCCTTTTCTGTACTTACTATCTCCCTTTCCAACTACTCTATTTCCCAATTGTAGTCCTTTTTCATCTCAGTTACATAACTTATTATCTGTCCTCTAATGAAGGATTTAATTGCGTCCTATAATATAAATTTGTCTTACACTGATTCCGTGTTTATTTCAAAATATGTTTTAATTTGGGGTTCAATAAACTCTCTAAATTCCTGCCTTTTAAGTAGCATGGAGTTTAACCTCCATCTATATATTCTTGGTGGGATGTACTCCAGTTCTATTGCTAATAACAGGGGTGAATGATCAGATAGTAGTCTAGCTTTATACTCAGTTTTCCTAACTCTCCCTTGAATATGGGCCGACAACAAAAATGTATCAATCCTTGAGTATGTTTTATGCCTACTTGAATAATATGAATATTGTCTCCTTCATATATCCATAAGTTTCATTTCCTGCATTGATTTAACCATAAATTTGGCTACTTTATTCTTTTTGCTTGTCTTTTGTCCAGTTTTATCCAACATTGGATCCAAATTAAGGTTAAAATCTCCTCCTATCAATATATTTCCTTGTGTATCTACAATCTTCAAAACTATATCCTGCATAAGCTTTTTTTTTTAACTTTATTTAAGATTTTATAACATGAATAACATAAAGAATTACATTTTAAAAAATTAAGAACAAAATAATAAAATTACAATACAGTATCAGTAATCTAAATAAACTATACCTTCCCCAATAATTATTACACATTAATAACCCAACTCAAATAGTCCATCCCCCCCTTTCCCCCCAAAAAATAAAGAGTGAAGAATTAATAAAGTTAATAATATATGTGAGAAAAAAAACCCACTTACAAAAAAAAACAAAAACATAACCGATTTTAAAATACTAACAAAAAGAAAAGTAGTTAATACTAAGATATCAGATTAAAAAACATATTTAAATCAAACTTAAATGCATATATTTAACAAACAGAGTTAAGATGAAACATATATTTAACTCAAACTTAATATAAAAAATTAAAGTTAGTAACATTGTCTATCAAAAATTCTTAAACAATAATCAATTCTTTAAAAAAAATTGTAGCATGAGAAAAAAAGATGAAAAAAAAAACTTTCTCTATAGAGATAAACCTTCACCAAATATCAACTAACTTCACATCTATCATCATATTAGTCACATAAACCACCATCTTAAAACAAAATTCAAACCTCATTAAACATTGTACAATTCAATTTTAGTACTCTTCCACCATTTTTCCCTTTTACTCTTGAATAATTATCCAATAAAAGCTCCAATACCACATTTAAATATCCCCAATCATTATGTTAAAATTCAGATATCCAAATAATAAAAACACATCTACAACGAAATCTATATCTTCAACAAATGGAGCATAAACCACAAACAAAATTCAAGCCTCATTAAGAATTGTACAATTCAATTTATAACTTTCACCATTATTCCCTTCGTTCTATAACTAAAATAGCAAAATAATATACACCAGAATTACCACTCCTTTCACCTTAAAGTTAAAGAAAAAATATTTTAAAAAACTTATCCATCCCATTCACATTTAAATTTCAAATATTCCTTATCTACTGAATAAACTTTACAAAAAAAACCACATCAACTTTTAGTTTTTTAAACAATCAAATACTTTCTTATGCTTTTTTTTATAAACACAAAAAAAACCCTTCACTCTTTAATCTAATAATACAAAAAAAGGAAAAAAAAACGGGTAGGAGGTTAAAAATACCCCCTCCCGTCTAAACCGCGCAATGCGGTAACTCCCAAAAAAAAATGGGTGTGAGATGACTTTCAGGAAATAGTGCCCATCCAGTTCTCTCCCCCAACTCTCACTTCATCTTAAACTAACATCATCATTATTTAATATTCCTTTTTTTTTAAAAAAAATCATTAGAAAAAAAAAGAACAACTCTTTTAATCAACTCCAACAGCCGAGTCACCATTACAAACATTCCTTCTTGGAGCACGGCTCTTTTCTTCCACCTCTTGTCTCCTTAGAGATCGCGGCGGACTATGTCTCTGTGGAAACTGAGTAATTGGCAGCTCTTGAGCAAATGCTATAGCTTCCTTTGGAGAATCAATGGTTGGTAACCATCTAGAAAAACCTTCAAAACAGCTGGTTATCTAAAGGTTGCCTTATTACCTTTCTTCCACAACAACTCTTTAGCAGAGTTGAATTCCCGTCGTTGGAACATAACCTCTTGACTCAAATCCGCATTGAAGAAAACTTGATTATTTTGAATCATCAAGGGTGATTTTCTCTGTTGTGCATTTCTAATAGCCACTCGTAAAATTATTTCTCTGTCGTAATAATTCAAGCAACGAACCAAAACAGGTCTTGGACTTTGACCTGAAATAGGTCTTCTACGCAAGGCTCTGTGAGCACGTTCCAGTATTATACCTTCCGGGAAATGTTCTTGACCCAGCACCTGCGGAATCCATTCAGTAAAAAATTTTCTTGGGTCTGGACCCTCCATTCCTTCCGGCAAACCAATAATCTTTATATTGTTCCGTCTGGATTGGTTTTCCAAATAATCAATCTTTTTCACCAAATTTTTATTTTGAGTTTGTAAGTCTTCGACCATTTTGGGCACATCTGAAACTTGGTCTCGTATTTCGTCTATATCTTCTTCACACGAATTAAATTTATCTCTCACTTCAAGCTTAAAAGCTCCAAACTCAGCCATCTGTTGAGAATTTATTTCCATCAGAGTATTGAACCTAGTACCAAGTTCAGTCATAATCTTAGATAATCCCTGCATTGTATAAGATCATTTAGATTCAAGATTCACAAGAATCTTTTCAATTGGAAGAGATTCTGGCTCAACAGATTCCTGCTTCTTCTGCATAACCAAAGGGTCTTCTGTTGCTTCCTTCATTCTGGTTGCCTTCCTTGTAGTATAGCTGCGTGTGGAAACCCCAGCCACAGCCTCTCCAGCAATGACTGGAGGACGCTGGCCGGGATTTTCCCCAGTCCATAATGTGTTAATTTCTCCCAGTACATCAAGTTGTATAGGTTCTTTTATCTCAAAAGGTGCAGTTTGCAGTGCCACCGCTACAGTTGACAAATGCCTTTCCCCAGCCGGTATTTCAACTGATGTTACTACAAGTGGTTCATTCATAACATTGCCGTCAGATGCTACTGCACATGTGCGAACCTGAGTAACTCTTTGTTCTAAAGGCTGTTTGGCTCTACCGATGTAATATTGAACTCTACATCCGAAAGCTGTACCTTTCTCCTGGGATCCATTTCAGGCTGAGTCTCGATGTCTTTCCTGTAGGTAGGCTCCAAAACTTGAACTTTTGGAAAATGTAGTTTTTTGATAATCTGTTGTCGTTTTTTTTTGCTCTTTTCCACCAATTGTACCATCATAAGTTAAATTAACAGCAGTGAAGTTATCTAAACTTTTAAAGAATTTTAACGGGCATTTCTAGACAAAACAATAAGATAGAGTCAGGAGAGGACTGTAAGGCACGTCTGATCCTTACGCCATCTTGCCACGCCCCCCTGCATAAGCTTTTGATCCTCCTCATTAGGTGCATATATATTGAGCAAATTCCAAAATTCTGAATATATCTGACACTTTATTATTACATACCTCCCTGCTGGATCTATTATTTCCTGCTCTATTTTAATTGGTACATTTTTATTAATTAATATGGCATCTCTAACTTTTGAATTATATGATGCTGCCACTACGTGTCCTACCCAGTCTCTCTTTAATTTGTTATGTTCCACTTCAGTTAGATGTGTTTCCTGCACAAATGCTATATCTATTTTTTTCTTTTTTCAGTAAATTTAATAGCCTCTTCCTTTTAATTTGGTTATGTATTCCATTAATGTTCATAGTCATATCGTTCAACGTGGCCATCTTATATCTTGTTTACACCTCATTTCTGCTTCCTCACCACCTCCATCCCCTTTTCCCCATTTTCATCTGTTTTCCCTTTTTAAACTCAATGTATGACAACACGTTTAAAACATAAAATACTCCAACATTTCCCACATCCAATATTATCTTAACCCCAAATGCCCCCCCCCCCAGGTCTGAGTTGCCCCTTATCCCTTGCTGTGCAACCACAACTCCCCTTTCCATTTGGATTGCAATCTTGCTCGCAAGGGTCAACTGATTTCGCAGTGACGGTTATTCTCTCCCCCAACAAACCCCCCCCCCCCGGAAAACACTTTTTTTAACATGTATAACAAAGCTCTCCCTTTTTTGCCCCCCTTACTTCCTTCCTTCCCTTCTCTTTTCCCTCTTTAGTTCTTTACATATACATTGTGTTTACATCTTTATATATACTTTATTGCCATTCTTCATTCTTATTACATCTCTACATCTTTCCTTCTGTCCTGCAAACGCTCTGTGAATTCTTCTGCTTCCTCCGGATCCGAGAACAATCTGTTTTGCTCCCCGGGTATAAATATTTTAAGCACGGCTGGATGTCTTAACATGAATTTATAACCTTTTTTCCATAGGATCGATTTTGCTGTATTAAACTCCTTTCTCTTCTTAAAAGTTCTAAACTTATGTCTGGGTAAAAAAATATTTTTTGACCCTTGAATTCAATAGTTTATTATATTCTCTAATTTTATTTCTTGCCCGCTCCAGCATATTTTCTCTTGTCGTATATCTCAAAAATTTTACTAAGATGGATCTTGATTTTTGCTGTGTTTGTGGTTTCGGAGCTAATGCTCTGTGTGCCCTTTCTATTTCCATTTCTTCCTGCATTTCTGTCGTTCCCAGGATCTTCAGGATCCATCATTTTATAAATTCCTTCATGTCTGTGCCTTCTTTACCCTCCTCCAGGCCCACTATTTTTATGATGTTTCGCCTATTATAATTTTCCAACATATCAATTTTCTGAGATAACAACTCTTGTGTCTCTTTAATTTTTTTTTGTCAATTTCTTTCAATTTTCCTCTTAAGTCATTTACTTCCATTTCTACAGCCGTTTCTCGTTCTTCCACATTCTCTACTCTTTTCCCTATTTCTGTCATGACCAGCTCTAAACTTTGCATTTTATCTTCTGCTCTTTTCATTTTCATTTTAATTGCACTAAATTCGAATGATAACCATTCTTTTAATGATCTCATTTGTTCTTCAAAAAAAGCTTTCTCAGAAAGCCTACACAGGTCTTAAGGCAATTGTATAAATTCCTTACAGACAGCAGCAGATTCAAATCCAGGTCGTTGATGCTCTAATAGAGTGAATGGAGAATGGGTGCAGAGGAAGTGGATTGGAGAAAGGAATGAGAATCGAGTTGAGGAGGAACTGCTTTTCCTAGCAAGTAGTGAATCTGTGGAATTCTCTACCCAAGGAAGCAGGAAATTTTACATCATTAAATATATTTAAGACACAGATTTTTGCATAGTTGTGGGATTAAGGATTGTTGTGAAAAGCCAGATAGCCATGATCTTTATTAAATGGTGGAGCGGGCTCAACAGCTCCTATTTCTTGTGTTCTTATGTTTGCAAATTTGAGTCTCACCTGCCAGTGGAAATAACCTCCCTACTTCTATTTCTTCATTATAACATCCCCCTGAACTCCAATGAGCATAGTCCTGGACAACTCCATCATTTCTCATTAGATAACCCCATCCTTTCTTGTGTCAACCTGATGAGCCTGTCCTGCACCACCTCCAAAGCCAATATATCCTTTCTCAAGTCAGAAGACAAGAACTGTGCACAGTACACTAGATAAGGCCTCACTAATAATTTGTATAGTTGCAGTAGAATCTCCTTGCTCTTAAATTCAACACATCTAGCAATGAAAGCCTTCTTGATTACCTGCGGCACCTGCAAACTAACTTTTTGTCATTTATACACACTTTCAGGTCTCTGTACAGCAGTATGCTGCTATTTTTCACCATTTAAATAATGGTCCAATCTACTATTTCTCTTTTCAAAGTGAATTCCCTCACTGATTGATATTGTTCTCCATCTGCCAAATTTTTTGCCCACTCAAGTGCCTATCTACTGCCAGGACTCTTTGTGTCCTCTACAATTTGTTTTTTCACTCAACTTAATGTCATCAGCAAATTTAGATGCAACATTTGTTCCTCCAAATCATTTATATTTATATATTGTGAATGGCTGTGGGTCCAGCACTGCTTCTTGCAGCATCTCACAAACCACTGAAGAAATGCCCACTTATCCCAGCTCTCTGCCTTCTATTGGTTAATGAGTCCTCTATCCATGCCAATACGATACCCCAACTCCATACATCCTTACCTCATGCAGAATGACTACTATATGCTAATAATAATTAAGCTTTTGACAATGTGCCATATGGGAAACTGGTAAAAGCTCATGCCATCCAAGGCAAGTTGGGAGATTGGATCCAAAGATGGTTTGGTAATAAGTCATAGAGTGATGGTCAAGGGTTATTTTTGTGGTTGGGGACCTGTGATGTACAAAAGTGATCAGTGCTGAGACCCTTACTGTTATCTATATTAATGATTTGGACATGAATGTCAGATGTAGGTTGGTAACTTTGCAGATGAATGATAATTGGTGAGATGTAGTTTCAAGCTATTGGACAATATTGAGCAGATGGTGATGCATTTTGCGAGGGCTAATACAGGTAGGATATACATGATGAATGAAAGGCCCATGGGAATATTGAGGAACAGATGGTTCCCTGAACATTGAAGAAAAAGGTGGCAGCACAAACAGATAATGTTGTGAAGAACACATACTGGGCAATTGCCTTCATTAGCCAGAGCATAGAATAAAATATCAAGTCACATTGCTTGGGCCACAACTACAGCACTGTGTCACTGGCCAGCCCATTGTCAGAGGATGTGAATGCACTGGAAAGGCTGCAGTGAATTCTAACTTGGATCTCGCTGAGGATGGAGCATATCTGTTACGTTTAGAAGGTTTTTTGATCAATAGAGTATTTAGACAAGCAATTGAATCAGCAAGATATTGAAGGCCAAGGATTAAGCACTGTTAAGTAAGATGAGAATAGATAGTTGTTTGTTGGTTGGCATGGAAATGGTGGCCTGAAGTGTCTGTTTCCATGCTGTGTAACTCAGTAATACCTTCAAGTGAATGGACATTCCAAAACAATTAAATACATTTTGAGGCATTGCCACTGTTGGATGGAGAGAAATTTGGCAGCTTTTGCACAGGATTTTCTAGAATAGGCAGAATGAAAATAACACTGGACAACAATTTTTGTTCAAAAGGTTTGCTTCTGAAAAAAAATGGGGATCATGATTCAAGCTGAACACAAAGATGATTTCATATTTGCTGTATCATGTAGGAAGTTGGAGAAACATTGTATTAACTTTTATTAAATTTAGCATGTTTAATCACATAATGATGCTGACCCATTGCATGAGTTCAACTGTCCTAAAATGTTTTGCCGCTAATTTTCATTTGAATGCAGCATCTGATGCCAGCATTGATGGTTTCCAGTTGCCCTCATACAGCTTTCCCATGGTCCCAATGTCCTTGGTGAAACCTTTCACCATGTTCGTCATTAACTGGACCAAGATCAGCAGGGAAGACGTCCAAGTGTGAATGCAGAAAATGAATTTTCAATGACTGTTGCACTTCGTGTTTGAAGCATGTTGTCAATCAGCTGGATGTAGTTTGGTGCTCTATAGTTTTCAAGAAAATTCTCAACAACATCTTTCAATGCCTTCCATACATTTTTCTCCGGCCCCACTAGCATATCTTCGAATTGCCTCTCATTGATGCATGGACTGACCAAAACAGTTTGCTTTGTGGGCAATATACAAGTAAAAGTATGACAAGAAATCACAAAAATAGGTGTGTGATAAGAAATTTTAAGGTAATTTTCATGATCAGCATCCCAAAATCCATAAAATACCCCCTAAAGTGTTCAGGAAGCAAAATCTTCATTGGCCGTGTAATCACATGATCTGTTGTCTTGAGAGATAATTATTGGTCACTATTGCAATGGGGAATTTCCTTGCTACTTGTGAAATAAGGCCATAGAACATTTTACTGGGAACTAGTTTGTCATTCAATCTGAAAGAAAACACTTTCCACAGGAATTTCTACAGAGATTTTCAACCCTTTGGGATATGGGCGAAACAAGGTTTATGGCATTTTCAAGATCCAATGAGGGGATTTTTTAAAATCTATTCCTTTGATCTAGTCTAGATTTGGACATGAGTACAATGGACAACAAGGAAGAGTTCTCATCCTGGATGCCATCAATAACCCATCTATAAATCAAAAATTTGATTTGAAATCAAATTCTTCACCTTTTAAGTGAAGTCTGCTCAACCTGAAACTTTGCTCTCTGCAGGCAGTGACAAATGACCAAATGTACTGAGTTTAAGAGAAAAGGGAAGCAATTGAAGTCCATGTTTACAGATGTGCATTACAATTTGCCTCTCCTTTTACATCATCATCAAAACTCCTTTTAAGGGTGGGGCGTGGCCATGCCAAGGAGCTCAGCAGACGTTCTTTGAAAGAGCTCTCCACAAAAAGTATTAAAAAGACAGTTTAGAAGCTGAAAAACAGAATTTTAGCATCAAAAATGGATAAAACTAGTGCCAAACAACCAAGGAAACCAAAACCAAAAACTGATGAAACAACAGCTCAACCAGAAACATCGAATGGAAGCCCGATGAGGAGCAAATCAGGAGGGGCCTTGGGAACATTTGCATTTAATAGTACTGAACCATCTTGTTTTCACTGATAGAAAGAAAAACCTTTGTATTTTATATGGAGAGCTCTGAAAAGATAGAAAGGTGGTAAAGAAAGCAGTAAGGTGGGAACTCCGATTTGGGGAGAAGATGGTGCTGGGAGAGGAGCAGTTTTAAAAGATGGCGCCAAAGGGAGGGTTTCTTCTTCTTCGGAAGAATCCGCTAGCTTTTTTTGTAGGCTTCTGGGTACTATCAGAAGTAGGGATATGTTTCTTAAAGGAGAAATGCACGTGTTCGAAATTTCTCTGAAACTGGAAATGTCATGACAGTATTTAAAATATTAGAAATATTTTATTGAATACAAAATCTGTTTGAAAAATGGTATGGATAAAATACTAGCATTTATTAGTTTTAATATTAATGGGATAAATGGGAGGGTGAAGAGGAAAAGGGTCTTGGCATACTTAAAGAGATTATAAATGGATATAATCTTTTTGCAGGAAACACTCTTCTTACCAAATTGGAACACGATAAATTAAAAAGAGGATGGTTGGGGCAAATAATATCATCATTAACAAATTTTGAATATGAAAGATACAAAAAAGGAAGTAAATTTAAATGGAAGACGGATGGAATAAAATATCTTGGAATAGCAACTGACATAACTTGCAAAATCTGTACAAACTTGGAAAGATAGGAAGAGACATACAGAAATCCCTATTCCATTACCTAAAAACTTTTTTTAAGCTACTAAACAACCATATTAGACAGTTCCTATGGAATAATAAGGTACCAAGAATTGCATTGGAAAAACTGGCATGGAACTATGGACTGGGAGGACTTAGACTTCCAGATTTCAAAAAATATTACCTAGCTGCACAGGTTAGATTTCTTGCAGCCTTTTTCATTGAAGACAACCCCCGTCTTAGGTTCTAATAGGAATGTACTCAATGGAGGAAGGGGAAGCAAAGGACTTTATCTATAAATGGAGTGTCAAATCACTAAAGAAAAGATGGATGTCCCCATTTTAATACATGGCAAGAAATTAATAATTGTTTGGGGAAAAAAGTAGCGATATTAATAAAAGCACCATTGTGTAAAAATGTGTTATTGCCAATGAACATGGGCAATAGAATATTAAATTTGTGATATGAAAAAGGTATAAGATATATTAGGGACTGTTGTACAGAAGTAACTCTTGTCTCTCTTGAATAATTAAAGCACAAATACGGAGTGGCCAATGGGACCACCTTTTTTCTCTAGCTTAGATTGTTCTTAAGAGAAAGATGGGGATCAATGTTGACCCCTCCTGAAATTAATGAAACTGAACAATTGATCTAGTTGGGGAATACACCCAAATTTATAACAAAAATGTACTATGCTCTCCAGAGAGAGAGTGCAAAACCAGGGTTACAGAGGTCAAGGGAAAGATGGGAGTTGGACTTGGGAGTGGTGATTTCAGAAAGAAGCTGGTTAGATCGGTGTAAGGACAGCATGACATCAATTATAAATACAAGATATGGATTGTTTCAGTATAATTTTTTACACCACAAAAGTTACACAGATCAACAACTGAAATTTTAGAAATGCGTTTCAGATATGTGACTGAGACAGGAAGATTTTTAACATGCCACATTTTGGCAAGAAATCGTAGAAAAATTAACCAGGATAATAGGCGACCTGGAGCTAAATCTACTAGGTAATTTTATGGAAATAAGCAACAAATTGACCATATATCAAATATCATTTATAAAAATAGCACTGATGGTAACGAAAAAATGTATCGCGATCACTTGAAAATCTGACTCCCCTCTACTTATAGCACGATGGACTTTGGAAATGAACAGCTGTATACCTATGGAAAAATCACATATAATTTCAAGAATAAATATGACCCTTTTGTAAAAGTCTGGCAGCCAATCCTGGACCATATAGAGCCCTAGATACAGTAATAAAAAGGGAAAAAAATGTAATAAAGGTAACTTATGTATGTAAAAATATAGTTTCTACAATTGTACTCTATTTTCTTAAAATATATGTAAGCTCTGACGATGAACAGATCTGTATGTTGGGGGGGAGGGACTGTTTATGTTTGTTGTGTTTGTAAGAAAAAGTTTAATATACTTAAAATTCAAAAATAAAATACTCAAAGAAAATCCTTTTAAGGAAATTATTCAAACTCTCTTCCACCATTCAATTAGATTACCCTGTTTCCATCCACTCATATCTGTTCTGTGGCCAATTATGTGTCTTTATTAAAAACACAATGCTGGAGAAACTCAGCTGGTCAAACAGTGTACTTTATTTGGTAAAGATAAAGATCTTTTCTACATAAAGCACACTGATTGACCAATTGAGTGTCTGCAACATTTGTGTTTTTACTTCAACCACAGTGTCTGCAGACTTTTGTTTTTTACTGTAGTGTCTTTATTCTATAATGATCTATCTTTTGTGTTCCAGATGCAGCCCAGTTGATGTGGTTTGAGTGCATCTATGTTTGGCTCCTGTGTTTGGAAAAGTATGTAATTTATCCAGCCATAGTGCTCAGTGCACTGACCAGTGATGCTTTCTCCCTCAGCAGTCACAAGAGGCTCGGCATACAGTAAGCACCTATACGTTTGTATTACACACCTGACCTGCCGAATTCCTCTCGCAATTTGTTTTTTGCTTCATATTACACACATGTTGTATTTTGAAATTCTTTTGATCTTTATCAGTTCTCATTAATGTCTTTGTGCCAGTGATTCTCAGTTTCATTGAAAGCATTTTGTTAACTATTTTGCATTTATTTATCTTATCCTATCCTGGACAATTTGGTGCACATAGCACATTGCCATAAAGTAATGGCAGAAGTCACTTCACATAGCGAGTAGTGAGGTTCTGGAATGTACTGCTGGACTTTGGGAGTGAGGCCGAACTCATTAAAGGATGGGTTAGTTGGGAAGTTAGTTTGAAGTAAACAGGTAATGACAGCAGGACAGCTGGAGGGATTAAGCAACTGTTGGCTTTTCAACACATTTTTTCTTATAAACCTGTTTCTTCAATATAGTGACGTTGTAAAGTGTTACCTATTCAGTTGAGGAATGGTTTATCATATATGGAGCATGTGTGCTTACCTTCTAGGTATTGACCCTTGTGACACCACTTGTGGTTTGTTGCCTCCCTCTCTATGCCTTGGATCTTTCTGCCCCCTTTAACTTTTCTGTCCCTAGTACCTCCTCTGTGGCGCTACTTGTGCTGCAACACTTGAAGTGAAAAACAGTCAAAGGTTGCAGAATGAGGAGGGAAAATACAAAAGTAACAACTTACCTGAAGCAACATGTGTCACTCTCTTGTCCTGGTATTGGCATAGTTGGCTAGGCCTGAGGGACTCATTATTCTGGTGTTCCCTTGTTCTGCAAGAGAGAAAATGGTGGTATAGGGAAATAAGGGTGAAACAAGAAAGTTTGCAGATGCTGTGAATGTTGTAAATACCTGACATTTCTGGAGAAAATCAGCTGTGTCCAAAGGAGGCAGAAATATATAACTAACTTTTTGGGCCGGAGCCCTTCATCAAGGTATGAGCAAAAAGCAGGCAGGCACCAAGCCCTTTTATAAACTCTTTTAATCTACATATTTTACATGTAATTGATTAAAAATGTTAACTCATTGTGCATGATTGAATGAGGACTTCAATAAGGTGTTTTGGAATCAGAATTTATTGTCATGGTCAAATTCTGTATTTTTCGGCAGCATCACAGTGTAAACATTCACATAAAGGTAAAGATTCATTATTGTCACTTGTTACATACATGAAATTCTTTAACTTTTGTCAACCATAAGGCAGACAGATAGTAACCACTTTGTCCAGCACCCCTCACAGAAACCTACAGTACTGAGGCAGTCTCCCCTCCAAGTAACATAGAAAAAAAAACATAGAAGATAGGAGCAGGAGTAGGTCATTCGACCCTTCGAGCCTGCTCCGCCATTCAACGAGATCATGGCTGATCTTAAAGTTCAGTACCCCGTCCCCGCCTTCTCTCCGTAACCTTTAATACCCTTTACTGAAGAAATAGATCTAATTCCCTCTTAAATAGATTTAATGAACCTGCC
Organism: Narcine bancroftii; assembly: GCF_036971445.1. Classification (NCBI taxonomy): domain Eukaryota; kingdom Metazoa; phylum Chordata; class Chondrichthyes; order Torpediniformes; family Narcinidae; genus Narcine; species Narcine bancroftii. The sequence continues at coordinate 60,397,345 of NC_091474.1, forward strand.
TCTACTGCCCTCTGTGGCAATGAATTCCACAGATTCACCACCCTCTGGGTAATGAAATTCCTCCTCATCTCGGTCCTAAATGGTTTGCCTATTATCCTCAAACCATGGCCCCGGGTTCGGGATTTTCCCATCATTGGAAACATCCCATCTGCATCCATTCTGTCCAGTCCTGCCAGAATTTTATAGGTCTCTATGAGATCCCCTCTCAATCTTCTAAACTCCAGGGAGTACAATCCCAATTTGCGCAATCTTTCCTCATAAGTCATTCCTGCCATTCCAGGTATCAGCCTGGTGAATCGCCTCTGCACTCCCTCCATTGCAAGAACATCCTTCCTTAGACAAGGTGACCAAAACTGCACACAATACTCCAGGTGGGGTCTCACCAAGGCCTTGTACAGCTGCAGTAAGGTATCCTTGTTCCTATACTCAAACCCTCTTGATATGAAGGCCAACATACCATTTGCCTTTTTAACCGCCTGCTGTACCTGCATGCTTGCCTTCAGAGACTGATGTACAAGTACCCCTAGGTATCTCTGCACTTCCCCATCTCTTAATCTATTGCCATTCAAATAGTAATCAGCCCTCCGGTTTGTATTACCAAAGTGGATAACGTCACATTTATCCACATTGTAGTGCATTTGCCATGTATCTGCCCAGTCCCTCAATTTATCCAAATCACACTGGAGCTTCCTGACCCCCTCTTCCGTGCACACAACCCCTCCTAGCTTAGTGTCATCTGCAAATTTGGAGATATATCCAATCCCCTCATCCAGATCAGAAATGTAAATTGTGAACAGCTGGGGTCCCAATACAGATCCCTGTGGTATCCCACTGGTCACCGCCTGCCACTCAGAAAACGAGCCATTTATCCCAACTCTCTGTCTTCTACCTGCCAGCCAGTTCTCAATCCACATCAATACTTTGCCCCCAATCCCGTGAGTCTTGATTTTGGAAGCCAGTCGTTTATGCGGGACCTTATCGAAGGCCTTTTGGAAGTCCAGGTACACCACATCCACTGGCTCTCCCCCATCTATTTTACCTGTCGCCATCTCAAAGAATTCCAATAGATTTGTCAAGCACGATTTACCTTTTGTAAATCCATGTTGACTCCGTCCGATCCTTTCTCTGCTAGTCATATGCTCCGCTATTACATCCTTAATAATGGATTCCATCATTTTGCCCACTACAGATGTAAGGCTCACCGGCCGATAATTCCCCGCTTTTTCTCTACCCCCCTTTTTAAATATTGGGGTAACATTAGCTACCCTCCAATCCATGGGTACTGATCCTGAGTCTATCGAGTTCTGGAAAATAATTCTTAAAGCATCTGCTATCTGAATGGCCACTTCCTTGAGTACCCTAGGATGTAGATTATCAGGCCCTTGGGATTTATCGGCCTTCAATCCCATCAATTTCCCCAAGACCATGTCCTTAGAGATACTGATTTCTTTCAGTTCCTCCCTTGCATTAGTCTCTATGTTTCCCAACATCCTTGGGAGGCTATTTGTACCCTCTCTGACCAATCCTGTGCTTAGCTTCTGAGATCGGACATATTCAGGCTATTAGGTGCCATCTTACAATTACTATTTATTATGGCAATTGGTGGGATCAAACTACAATTTACACCTTCTCTCACCAAAAGTGTGTGCTGGTTTTCCATGATTGACAAATAGTGTAATTACTATGCGACAGGTTTACAGCAATAAATTCAACTGCAATTCAACTATAATGGAAACAAAAGCAATCTAACTTCAAAATAGCAATTGAGTTATCCTGCTCTAATTTCATTCTCACCATCTCACTTCTGCACTGCAGCCTAAAGGAAAATGACCAGCATAATCTGCATCTATATTCTTCATTGTTGTGCTTTGTTTTACAGTTGTGATGTTTTAATGATGACTGTGGCCAGTATGAAGCTGCTGCGCTCTTCCTTCTGTAACCCAATATACCAGTACGTTACCCTGAGTTTTACAGTCCTCTTCTTCCAGTTTGACTGTAAGAGTGCCTCCGAGACATTTCTGCTGGATTTCTTCTTGATGTCAATTATATTCAGCATGGTAAATGATTGATTAAATGATGTGCATGCCAATAAATACACACTTATGTTAAGTACCATATATAGTCATGTCATAGTTGAGTTTTAAGGACCAATTTTGCAGGTTTGCTACCTGTGCCAAGTGCAACTGGGGACAAAAATGGAGGGTTAAGAAAAATGAATGTGTGGCTGAGGGGCTGGGTGTAAAGGACATGGTTTTGGCTTCTTGGATCATTGGCATCTCTTTTGGGGAAGGCATGACCTCTACAAGAAAGATGGGTTACACCTAAACCCAAAAGGGGTCAGTATATTGGCAGCTAGGTTTGGTACAGCCGTCGGGTGCGGTTTAAACTAATTTGGCAGGGGGTTGGGAACCTGTATGATAGGGCAAAGGACAGAAAAGATAAAACAGGAAAAGTTAGGTTAGGCAGCGAAAGTAAAAAATCAGAAAGAGCAAGGAGGGTGAAAAAAGCAAATCTGAAGGCTTTATATCTTAATGCAAGAAGCATTCGGAACAAGGTAGATGAATTAGCTGTGGAAATTGAGATAAACAAATATGATTTGATTGGGATTACAGAAACATGGCTGCAGGGTGGGCAAGCCTGGGAACTTAACATCCCGGGGTATATGATATTTAGGAGGGATCGGCAAGAAAGAAAAGGGGGTAGGGTAGTATTGATGGTGAGAGAAGGGACGGACACGATTGACAGGAAGGATATTAACGCAGAAGATGCGGAATCTATATGGGTAGAACTGAGGAATAGCAAGGGGCCGAAAACGTTAGTGGGGGTGGTATATAGGCCTCCAAATAGTAGTGTAAAGGTGACGGAAGGCATTAAAAGAGAAATTAGAAAAGCGTGCAATAAGGGAACACCTGTCATCATGGGAGACTTTAATTTGCATATAGATTGGACTAGTCAAATTGCTAAAAATACAGAGGAGGAGGAATTCCTTGAATGTTTACGGGACGATTATCTAGACCAATATGTCGAGGAACCAACTCGGGAGCAGGCCATTTTAGATTGGGTATTATGCAATGATAAGGGGCTAATCAGCAATCTTGTTGTGCGAGGCCCTTTGGGTAGGAGCGATCACAATATGATCGAATTCTCACTCGACATGGAGAGTGATGAAATTAAAACCGAGACTAAGGTCCTGAATTTAAATAAAGGGAATTATGATGGTATGAAACGGGAGTTGAGTAAGATTGATTGGGTGGTGTTTATGGGGGAGTTGACTGTGGATAGACAATGGAAAGCATTCACAGATCTAATGGAGAAATTGCAAAAATCGTTTATACCGGTTTGGCATAAAAATAAACCAAAAAAGGTGACTCAACCGTGGATAACAAGGGAAATTAGAGACAGCATTGGGTCCAAAGAGAGAGCATATCAATTGGCCAAAAAAAGTACCACAGCCGAAGACTGGGAGCAGTTCAAGATGCAGCAAAGGAGGACAAAGGGATTAATCAAGAGAGCAAAAATAAATTACGAAAGTAAGGTTGCGGCAAATATAAAAACCGACTGCAAAAGCTTTTATAAATATGTCAAGAGGAAAAGATTGGTGAAATCCAGAGTAGGTCCTTTGCAGTCGGAATCAGGGGAATATATAATGGGGAATAAGGAAATGGCAGACCAATTAAATTCTTACTTTAGTTCTGTTTTTACAAGAGAGGATACAAATAACCTCCCAAGGATGTTGGGAAACATAGAGACTAATGCAAGGGAGGAACTGAAAGAAATCAGTATCTCTAAGGACATGGTCTTGGGGAAATTGATGGGATTGAAGGCAGATAAATCCCAAGGGCCTGATAATCTACATCCTAGGGTACTCAAGGAAGTGGCCATTGTAAGGTAAAACATCATGAGATGGGAATGTGTAGGGAGTTACCCTGTACAGGGCAGTAACAAGAAGGGGAGGTGTCCTTGTACTCCTGTTAGGTAAAACATCATGAGATGGGACCGGAGAAGGAGTCACCCAGTACTAAGGAGTAACAGAATGCATCCTTGTACTTACAAGATAAGAGAGACATTGATGGATTGAGAGGCAGGAAGCTAGCAGGGAAAGGATAGCAACAGTTTAAGAGAGACATTGATGGATTGAGAGGCAGGAAGCTAGCAGGGAAAGGATAGCAACAGTTTTAGTCATTGGACAAGTAATGATATGATGATGTTCTAAGCATGTATCCAAGGGTATAAAAAATCACCATTTTGCTGATAACGGCAGAATGCATTCTCCGACTAACTTTGTTAGTCGCAAGTGTTACAATCCGGTAATAAAGAACAAAGAACCCTGATTTCGACTCAGCCTGGTGTTTGTCTCACTCATTCATGAACAAAGCAGACCTAACACCATTCAGATAGCAGATGCTTTAAGAATTATTTTCCAGAACTCGATAGACTCAGGATCAGTACCCATGGATTGGAGGGTAGCTAATGTTACCCCACTATTTAAAAAGGGGGGTAGAGAAAAAGCGGGGAATTATCGGTCGGTGAGCCTTACATCTGTAGTGGGCAAAATGATGGAATCCATTATTAAGGATGTAATAGCGGAGCTTATGACTAGCAGAGTAGGGATCGGACGGAGTCAACATGGATTTACAAAAGGTAAATCGTGCTTGACAAATCTATTGGAATTCTTTGAGATGGTGACAGGTAAAATAGATGGGGGAGAGCCAGTGGATGTGGTGTACCTGGACTTCCAAAAGGCCTTCGATAAGGTCCCGCATAAACGACTGGCTTCCAAAATCAAGACTCACGGAATTGAGGGCAAAGTATTGATGTGGATTGAGAACTGGCTGGCAGGTAGAAGACAGAGAGTTGGGATAAATGGCTCGTTTTCTGAGTGGCCGGCGGTGACCAGTGGGGTGCCACAGGGATCTGTACTGGGACCGCAGCTGTTCACAATTTACATTTCTGATCTGGATGAGGGGATTGGATGTAATATCTCCAAATTTGCAGATGACACTAAGCTAGGAGGGGTTGTGTGCACGGAAGAGGGGGTCAGGAAGCTCCAGTGTGATTTGGATAAATTGAGGGACTGTAATAATAATAATAATAACAATTACAACACGGAAACAGGCCATTAGGCCCTTCTAGTCCGCACCGAACCAAACACCCCTTTCTAATCCCACCTCCCTGCACAATGCCCATAACCCTCCATCTTCCTCTCATCCATATACCTGTCCAACCTTTTCTTAAATAATACAATTGACTCCGCCGCCACTATTTCTCCCGGAAGATCATTCCACACAGCTACCACTCTCTGAGTAAAGAAGTTCCCCCTCATGTTACCTCTAAACCTCTGCCCCTTAATTCTTAACTCATGTCCTCTTGTTTTAATCTTTCCTCCTCTTAACGGAAATAGTCTATCCACATCCACTCTGTCTATCCCTTTCATAATCTTAAATACTTCTATCAAATCCCCTCTCAACCTTCTACGCTCCAAAGAATAAAGACCCAATCTGCCCAATCTCTCCCCATACTCCAGATGCTTAAACCCAGGCAACATTCTGGTAAACCTTCTCTGCACTCTCTCCACTCTGTTTATATCCTTCCTATAATTAGGCGACCAGAACTGCACACAGAACTCCAAATTAGGCCGCACCAACGTCTTATACAATCTCAACATCACCTCCCAACTCCTATATTCCATGCAATGATTGATAAAGGCCAGCATACTAAAAGCCTTCTTCACCACACTATTCACGTGAGTTTCTACCTTCAGGGAACGATGTACCGTCACTCCTAAATCTTTCTGCTCTTCTGTATTCCTCAATGCTCTCCCATTTACCACATATGTCCTATTCTGATTCTTCTTACCAAAATGAAGCACCTCACACTTATCAGCATTAAATTCCATCTGCCATTTTTCAGCCCACTTTTCTAAGCAGCCCAAATCCCTCTGCAATCCTAGAAAACCTTCTTCATTATCCACTATTCCACCTATCGTCTGCATATTTACTAATCCAATTCACCACCCCATCATCTAGATCATTAATGTATATAACGAACAACAATGGGCCCAATACAGATCCTTGAGGCACACCACTGGTCACCGGCCTCCAACCTGACAGACAATTATCCACTACCACTCTCTGGCCTCTCCCTTTCAGCCAATGTTCAATCCATTTGACTATCTCAAAATTTATACCTAAAGACTGCACCTTCCTAACTAACCTTCCATGTGGTACCTTATCGAAGGCCTTACTGAAGTCCATATAGACAACATCCACTGCGCTACCCTCATCCACATTCCTAGTCACCTCTTCAAAAAATTCAATCAGATTGGTCAAACATGACCTTCCTCCCACAAATCCATGTTGAGTACTCCTGATCAGACCCTGTCTATCCAGATGTTTATAAGTACTATCTCTAAGAATTTTCTCCATTAATTTACCTACCACAGACGTCAAACTTACAGGCCGATAGTTGCCAGGCTTCCTCCTTGAACCCTTTTTAAATAACGGAACCACATGCGCAATGCGCCAATCCTCCGGCACTATCCCCATATCTAATGACATTCGAAAAATTACCGCCAGAGCCTCTGCTATTTCCTCCTTCACTTCTCTCAATGTCCTGGGGAAGATCCCGTCTGGTCCTGGAGACTTATCCACCTTTATATTCTTCAAAAGCCTTAAAACTACACCTTTTGTAATCTCTATATTCCCCATATTTACCCAATTTGCTTTTTTTATCCCACATCTCCCAATATCCTTCTCCTTAGTGAATACCGACTGGGCAGATACATGGCAAATGCACTACAATGTGGATAAATGTGAGGTTATCCAGTTTGGTAATACAAACCAGAGGGCAGATTACTATTTGAATAGCAATAGATTAAGAGATGGGGAAGTGCAGAGAGACCTAGGGGTACTTGTACATCAGTCTCTGAAGGCAAGCATGCAGGTACAGCAGGCGGTTAAAAAGGCAAATGGTATGTTGGCCTTCATATCAAGAGGGTTTGAGTATAGGAACAAGGATACCTTACTGCAGCTGTACAGGGCCTTGGTGAGACCCCACCTGGAGTATTGTGTGTAGTTTTGGTCACCTTATCTAAGGAAGGATGTTCTTGCAATGGAGGGAGTGCAGAGGCGATTCACCAGGGTGATACCTGGAATGGCAGGAATGACTTATGAGGAAAGAATGCAAATTGGGATTGTACTCCCTGGAGTTTAAAAGATTGAGAGGGGATCTCATAGAGACCTATAAAATTCTGGCAGGACTGGACAGAATGGATGCAGATGGGATGTTTCCAATGATGGGAAAATCCAGAACCCGGGGCCATGGTTGGAGGATAATAGGCAAACCATTTAGGACTGAGATGAGGAAGAATTTCTTTACCCAGAGGGTGGTGAATCTGTGGAATTCATTGCCACAGAGGGCAGTAGAGGCAGGTTCATTAAATCTATTTAAGAGGGAATTAGATCTATTTCTTCAGTATAAGGGTATTAAAGGTTACGGAGAGAAGGCGGGGACGGGGTACTGAACTTTAAGATCAGCCATGATCTCGTTGAATGACGGAGCAGGCTCGAAGGGTCGAATGACCTACTTCTGCTCCTATCTTCTATGTTTCTATGTTAAATTTAGGGAGTCAACTTTTATACGGATACTATTTTTGACAGCGGTAAGTTCCTGCATCATTCAAGGCATTGGGAACTCTGGCAAAGACTGGGTGGTATGTCTACATTTAGGGTGTCGGGAGCTCAGATGGGCAGGTGGACGAGGCAAGGATCCATGGTTGGGGCGTCGGGAGCTCTGGTAGGCTTTGAAAAGTCACCCTTAGATGGAATATGATGATAAATAGTGCTTCTGGGATATGATTGTAATTAATTTCTTGCGGGGGGTATATCATGTGTAATGTAATAGTTAAAATATTATAATGGTGGACAATCTTCATGATGGGATGTGATGGTGAATTGTCTATGTGTGATTCAATGTTCAATAATCCATCCAGTGGGAAATTATGTTGAATAATCTATGTGGGATAGGATCATGTATTTTATTTGACAGATTGGTTAATAATTAGGCAATCTTCATCTCATTCCAAAATTTTAGAATGAAATAATTTGCCGTTGACACCATTTTTATCTCAGTGATTAACTATTTGCCGATTTCCACTACATTTCACATTGCTGGCAGATTACTTGAAGGGGAACAGTACGAAAACTTGAGGTGATTATTTGGTGCCTTTAACCTAACTTTGCAAAATTCCATTTTTTGATTGAGATGTGTTTACAGCACAGCAAAATTAAAATTTAATCAGACGGCTTCCAGAGTCTAAACAGCAGTTATTTTTAGTAGCTTTTATCTTCTGCTACTTAACATGGTCTCACTTGACTTGGTGAAAGTCAGGTGTAATTGCAGTGTGCTAAATGAACAATGAAGCAGACAGAGGGAAGAAATAACAATCATAAAAAAAATAACTTGCAAGCAGGGTAAAATCTGTTTTTGGAATGAAAGCTTAGCCTTGGGCATTTACTGAATCTTTCTGAGGCCACCAAACACTGTGGTGGTAGTCATTAAAGGAGGAATAAATTTCACCCAGAGTGCTGCAGATTTCAGGAAACCTGATACTGTGTTAATTGCTTCCATTTAACCCGCAGTTAGTAATTGACCCTACTGTTGTCCAGAAGAACCAATTTAAAGTTAGTTTAGCAGTGAGTGACTTTGTGAGCTGGTGCCAGAAGGCACTCGAGTTTAATTTCTATTCCATAATTTCATGGACTGCTCAGGGCACTACTGAGGGTCAAGAATTTGGGATCAGATGTTAAACCAAAATGCCAATCCATCACAAAAAGATTCTGCATGTTATTAAAAAAAAACAGGGCAGTTCTCCCTGATGTTTCTTCAAATTCTGGAAATATTCTAACCTTCACCTCATGGAGCCAAACAGGTGCACCTGACTGAGAGACCATAAAGGATAGAAACCACTGGAAAGATGTGATTGGTGAGGAAGGCTCATTCCTGCGCAAATGCCTGAGACAAGTTGTAACCGAAACCCAGTCTTTTGAAGAAGGGCAAGCACAAGATCTGAAATGCAGCTGAATTCTAGCTGGGTTTGAGCTTGGCATCTGCTGCCCCACCTTCCCCCGCACTCCCCCACCACAACCACAGAGTCAACTCCTCCCTCTGTCTAAAGGATCTTTCTTCTTGTTACTTTTTATATTATTTTTGGAAGATAGCATGAGAGCGTGAAGAAAGCTTTTCACTTGCACGTGACAACAATAAATAAATCTAAATAAATCAGCATTCAGGATGCAGTCACTCGCACCTGCCAGCTGATATTATCATCCAAAACTACAGTGCAGAAATGTCCCAATGGTCTGGGCCAAAACACATACCAAGGACAATTGCACAGACTATTACCAAATTCACTGTGTGGTTGCGGACTCCAGGGACTCAATGGACCAGTGTAAGGCACCAGAACTGAGAAGGTGCCCAATCCTGATAAAGAGAAGCCTGGGAGACTATCCTACAGGGAAGGTGACCACAGCAGCTGACCAGCAAGGGGTTCATCAATTGCAAGACCTTCACAGGCGGCAGACTGATGGCTGAACGACTCACACTAACCTGGAGAATAGCTCAAGGGAATCATGTATCCAGATAGGGATTTGAGAAGGGCTCAGGAAAGAGCTTTGAAGGCTGAAAGATCTCTGATTGTATCAGAAGTTCAGATCTGGGACTTCACATTTGTCAATGGATCAGACAGGATCCATTGTGGTGAATCCATTGACACTAGGTGTCTCAAGTGATGGTCAATAGAAATGAAACAATCAATTAAATTGGTGAATGTGAAAGGATCAATTTTCAGGGTACCAGGAAATAATAAAAGAGAACCGTGCCTAATGTGATTTCTCTCCTGGGAGGCAACATGAACCCAATGGGCCAAATGATCTCCTATGTCATTATAATCTGAATTCAGTTGATCCTGAAGGTCAGATCACACACCTGGCGCAGGCACTTTGAGCACTGTCTGTAAGGATATCTAGTAAAGGACAGAGGAGAAAAATACAAGAATGTTCTGAAAACCTGCTTGAGGAAATGTAGCATCCCTGCTGAGACCCTAGCCCATGAACAGTAAAAATGGTGAGGGAGTGTAGAGCTCGTTGAAAGAATCAAAGACTTGTTGATCCAAACCGAGGCTTTTATTAGCAAAAGACAGGAGCTCTTCACAGGTGGCCAACCAGTCCAGAATGATCCGACCTGGCTAGGGACACAACCCTTTAAGGCCTAGACAGTAGGCGTGGCTAAGCTCTTAGCCAATCGCTGTAAGCACAGTCTAGATACTGTAACTATATACACTATATACATTGGTGATAGATCTGTACTATCACAGGGAGCATTTGGGTTGGAACTGATAACCTCAAGTTTCTTCATCAGGCTCACAGCAGTAACCCAGTATAATCAGCAAGGATATTCTCTTCTCAAGTTACCCATCTGCCCTCCCCCTCAAGTACATCTGCCCCAACTGCAACAAAGTTTGAGAGTTCCACTGTGCCCGCTTCCGCTACCTCGAGTGGAAACAAGTTACCCTTAACTCAAAAAAAAAATGGACTAAGAAGTTACCCTAAAACAAATCATCTTCCAGGTTCACTGCTATCTAGTCATCTCTGTTTAAAATTTGCTGTGTATAATTTAACTGAGGCATTTCTTGCATGAAATGGTGACTTCACGGCAAAAATAATGTGTGTGTACATAATGAAATCACACCTACATACACACATGTGTTTGTATGCATTGTTAAGCATGAGTTTTTCTTATTAAAAAGACTATCTCCAAGTAGTATGGTTTCTAGCCCCTCTTGCCCAGATGCTACACTAGACAAGAGACACATATGAGGGTTAAGAAAGACATGCATCACAGGTCACTTTTCGGATTTTCCTCCAATTTGTGCAAATTAAGAGGGTCTCAATTCTCTTCAAAATTACCTCTTAACCCTTTGCCCAGGTGAAGTGTAACAGCCAGACCGGGTGGATAAGACATCCTCCCTTTTCACACTTTGATTCCTCTCCTTGTGTCCCTGAGTTATTCAGCAGGGGGCACTTGTTAGTTGTGTTAAGGAGATTTCACCATTCACTTTTAAGCTCTGGAGAACCTCTAATTCAGAGAAGAAATTCTGAAGCTAAGTCTTTACCTTAGCAGGGGCGAAATGAAATCGGAGCAAGTAACCGGTATCGTGCATTCCTTTTCTTCAGTCCCACCTTCACTGTTTGTGCTTTTCCCCTCTCTGCAACTTCTGGTTTGTAAATGCTTCCCAACTGTCAACTGGAGTCCAGCCATTCTCCTGCTCTGTGCTAAGAATTTTAACGACTTGTTCAGCCTCTCTCAGTGGACCAGATGATATTTTCATTGTGACCTCATACAATTGTGAATCCAACTGCTCTTACTTGGGGGAAAAAAGCAAGAAGATACAATTTGTCCATCTTATTTGGGGAGTTTCTCAGCACATTAAACCATGCTTCATGAGGTCATAAATCTATTAGGGAAAAAAACTGATTTTCGAACTTCATAGGCAGTGTGTTAACTGTAATCCATTGGAGAATTTAACATTAAATTTTAAATTTAGACATACAGCACGGTAACAGGCCATTTGGGCCCATGAGTCCGTGGCATCCAATTTACACCCCATTGACCTACACCCCCAGTACATTTCAAACAGTGGTAGGAAACTGGAGCCCCTGGGGAAAATGCACAGGGAGAACGTAGAAACTCCTTACAGACTCCGTAAATACAAACCCTGGTCACGGTTGCTGGCACTGTAAAGGTGTTGCGCTAACCACTGTGCTGCCATTGTTACAGGATAGCCACGGAAAAACTATCTTTACCCATGTAAGAGTCAATAATCCAATAGGGAATCCAGGGAAATGTTTTTTTAACCCAAATGAAGTAAAAATGTGAAACTTGTTGCAATGGAGTGTAACGGAAGTGAACTGTTTAACTGTTATAGCGGTGGTCCTTGGGATGTATGTGATAGGGAGAGGAATAAAAGGAGTGAGCAATGTTTTGGTTCATATGATATGCAAGAAGTCACACATTTGACCATTTGTGCCCAAAGGCATTGTAAATTCTATTTTTCTTCAAATCATAACAGCAGTGAATTACTCTGCCCACAGAGTGGTAGAGCGGGAACCTGAAGTCACCTATTTTTGACATACTTTTTCTGGTATACTGACCTGCTGCACTTCACAGCTCCAAACAGTAGCCATGCAATATAAAAACCTAAACTTCATCAGTAGCTAGAATGCTCTTCATTCTTTATGGGTGTAATGCTGTAACTAAAGCAATGTCTTTGAATTGTTGACATGGCTTTAAACTAAATTGTAGGGGGTTGGGTTCAATAGATTGGAGATGGATGGATGAAGTAAAAGAGCGTGGAAAAAGTAAAAACAATGACAAGTTTGGAATGAGCACTCATTGATATTTTTGTCATGTATCCCAGTTCTTGCAATGGATATTGGGGCTCAATTGAACATTTTTAAGATGAGTGGTTTTGTCTTGAAAGGGTAAAAGCTATTGAAGAAATATTTGAAAATGGATTTGTGATGCACCTCACCCTTGGCCTAATTGAATAGCATGACAGGCTATGGGCACTGAATGTTACAGTCCTGCTCAAAGCCCACTGCTTTGTATCACTGGTGATGATATTTGAAGGACACTTTGGAACAGTTGGAAAGATCCCACAGACTGAAAATGCAGCCTCATCATGTTAAGCATTACAGTGATCAGTACGCACCAGCTCGAAATCTCCTAAGGATGTTATTTTTAGCTTAATTGCTATCTGCAGTCAGACACAAGTACAAAGATATGAAGGTTGACCCTAATGTAATTAAAGCCCGATTAAAACATCTATATCCACCTTCAAAATTAAGTCAGACTTGAGGATCATGCTGAGGTTTTAAGTTTGGATTTTAGTGATTGTTCATGAACACATCAATTTAAAAAAAAACCTTTTGTTTGAGAATGTGCAGGTATTTTTGCAAACATTTCTTTGGCAACAGCAGTGACTCATGTTCATGTGTTACTGAAACTAATTAGCACTTATTAAATTACTGAGATGTATGGGGTTGGGGGAAAATGCTTTCAGTCGCTATGGTTACCATATGGTACTGGCTTCTGAAAACTCTTAATTAAAGGTTAATTTGTAGATGATAGCTCTGCAGATTAGTGCTGTGACAGGACTCATTGTGTGAACTCCCACTCCCGAATATCAAGTGGGAAGAGGAACATGGTGGATTCTTTTTTTATTGCTTATTTTTCAGTTGCGTCTCCCCCGACCTTGCTAATAAATCCTTAGTCAACTTGGAATGGTCACACCATGCTTTTCTGGAAGAGAGAGAGAGAGAGAGACACTTGTATAAAATATTCCGCATTTCCAGGCTCAACACATTTTGCTCTAGCTGACTTTCTGAGGAGTTTTTTTGTGCCAGTGCTTGCCTGTAGGGAGCTGTGAACACAGACATCTGGTTGCCGTGACAAGCAAATGATAGTGAAATACACATACACAAATATTCTCATGTGACTGGTGATGGATGTGGGAGTTGATAGGAAAATGGGTGACACTTACAGATATATATTTTCTTAGAAAAGCTATTAGCAAAGCAAAAATGAGTAATGACTGATAAAGAAGTGATTCTGTTAAATAAAGTGATATATTTCAGAGCTTTTAACATATGTAAAATTGAACATACTGGAAAATTAGCTAATTGTCCACACTTTCCATCTTATCCTGTACATGACACTCAAAGGTGCTCTATTCAAATCTTGAATTGGTGTCCATGCAAATGAAGCAGAAACCACTTGCACCAAAGCAGAATTAATAATTCACCGATGAATATACCAGTGGTCAGGAACATGAGGATGTGACTGCGACTTGATCTTGTCTCAGAAGCCTGAGATCTTGCTCCTTGCATGGATGAAAGTGGGGCTGCAGGAAGGATGAGCAACCAGATCATGACTTTGTGATTCAGGAAGCCATTCAAGAGGGGCGAGAGAAGAGAAATGTAGTTACATTCGGGGATAGTTTAGGTTGGGCAATATACTAAATTCTCTGTCATAGGGGATAGGACGTCCTGAAGGCTGTGTTGCCTGCCTGGTGCCCTGGTTCTGGACATCTTATCTGACCTGCAGAGGAATTTTCAGTGGGAGGGGAAAGATCCAGTTGTCATGATCCATGTGGGTACAAACGACATAGGAAAGAGGTTCTGCTGAGGTAATTCAAGGAGCTATAGAACAAATTAAAAAGCAGAACCAAAGAGGTGGTAATCTCTGGATTATTACCTGAGCTACAGGGAAATTAGCACAAAGTCCAGAAGATTAGAGTTAAATGCATGGTGCAAGGATGGTGTGGGAGAAATGGGTTCCAATTCATGGGATGGTGGCACCAGTATTGGGGAAGGAAAGAACTGTTCAAAGGGGAAGGACTCCTTCTGAATCATGATGAGAACTGATTCCTGGCGAATCAGATAACTAGGACAGTGGACAGGGCTTTAAACTAAATAGTAGGGGGGTGGATTCAACAGATTGGAGAGGGATAAAGTAAAGAGAAGAGTATGGGAAAAGTAAAAGAAAAAGTTAAAAGAAAAGTCAGAGAAGAGAGATAAAAATCAAGTGCAAAAATGCAAAGTTTACTGGATTTTTTTGGTTGGCAGAGCGGTTAGTCCAACACTCGAAGCCCGAACTGTCTGGAAGGAGTTTGTATGTTCTCCCTGTGTCTGCATGGGTTTCCTCCACCTTTCAAAGTGTACTGGGGGTTGTTGGTCAAATGAGTGTAATTGAGCGGCACGGGCTCGTGGGCTGAAAGGACATGTTACCATGCTATATGTCTTAAAAGCAGAATGAGTATAAGGTCATTTTACCTGAATATCTATAGTATCCGTAACAATGTTAGTGAACCTATGGCACAAATCAGTACAAAGCGATATGATTTAGTGGCCATTACAGAAACAAGGTTGCAAAGTGGAGAGGATTGGGAATGAAATATCCAAGGATATCAGGTAAAAAGGAAGAACAGGTAAGAAGGTGAGGGAGGTGGGTAGGATGAGATCAGGGCAATAGTGAGAGATGATGTAAGATCTAAGAAGCAAAATATTAAATGCATTTGGATAGAGATTAGGAAAAGTAAAGGGAAAATATCACCAGTGGGAGTTGTCTATAGGCCACCCAATAAAAAACATAACAGTGGCACAGGCAATAAACCAAGAAATATCAGAGGCCTGTAAGGATGGAACAGCAGTTTCATTGGGAACTTGAACATGCACATAGACTGGGTGAATCAGGTTGGTCGAGGCAACCTTGAGGAGGACTTCATAGGTGATTACTTTCTTGAACAGAAGGTTACTGAACCTACAAGGGAACATACTATCTTGGATCTGGACTTGTGCAAGGAGAGAGGTAATATTACTGATCTTATAGTTAAGGATCATTTTGGAAAGAGTGATCACAGTATGAGTGACTTTGTCATACAAATGGAGGGCCCAATAGTTTGATCTACAACAAGTGTGTGGTGCCTTAACAAGGGAAACTACAAGGAGATGAAGGAGGAGTAGGCCAGGGTAGACCAGGAATTCAAATGATATGGGGGGGACATTTGAGGAACAGTGGAAAACTTACAAAGAGATTTTCACGGTGCTCAACTAAAGTATATTCTAGTTAACAGCAAGGACAGTAAGGGTGCGGGCAGCCAGACTTGCATAACTAAGGAGATCAAGGAAGGCATCAAACTGAAAACTCATGGGGACAATCACTAAGAGCCATGGGAAACTAGAAGATTGGGAAACCTTTAAGAAGCAACAAAGAACCACGAAGCAAGCAATAAAGAAAAGGAAGGTAGACAATGAGAAAAGCTAGATACAAGATATAAAAATGGACAGTAAAAGTTTTTATAATTATATAAAGCTCAATAAGGGTGGCAGAAGTGAAGTTTGGACCCTGGAAGATGAGAAGGGAGAATTGATAATAGAACAATATAGAGTTATAGGGTAGGGAGGATTTAGTACTTTTTTTAAAGGAATATATGGGTTGATGCAACATCAAGGGCCGAAGGGCCTGTGCTGTAGTGTTCTATGTTCCAAAGTAGAAGTACTAAACCTTCCCTACCCCGTAACCCTCTATTTTTCTTCCATCCATGTGCCTATATAAGAGTCTCTTAAATGCCCCTCATGTTTCAACCTCCACCACCAACCCCAGCAAGGCATTCCAGGCATCCACAACTCTCTGCATTTTAAAAAGAAAAACACCCCTGATGTATCTCTAAACTTTCCTCCGTGCACTTTGTACATATGTTCTCTGGTGTTTGCTATTCCTGCCCTGGGAAACAGGTGCTGGCTGTCCACCCTATCTATGCCTCTCATAATCTTGTAGATCTTATTCAGAAAACTTGAGGGTCCAAAGATAGATAAATCCCTGATCCTGATGGAATGCATCCCAGGGTACTGAAAGAAATGGCAGAAGTTATAGTTGAGACTTTGGTGATAATTTACTAAAATTCTCTGAACTCTGGAAGACAGCAAATGTCACGCCATTACTCAAAAAAGGATGCAGGCAAAAGGCAGGGAACTATAGGCCAGTTAATTTGACATCTATTGTTGGGAAAATGCTTGAAGTTATCATAAAAGAAGAAATCTGGAGCAAAATGGATCATCAGGGAGACATAGAATGGACTCAGCAAAGGCAGGTCCTGTTTGACAAATTTACTGGAGTTCTTTGAGAATTTAACAAGAGGGGAGCAGGTGGACGTTGTTTACCTGGATTTCCAGAGGGCCTTCGATTGGGTACTGCATAAAAAACTTGTACAGAAGATAAGAATGCACAGAATTGGGGGTGATGTAT
Source organism: Narcine bancroftii (assembly GCF_036971445.1). Taxonomy (NCBI): domain Eukaryota; kingdom Metazoa; phylum Chordata; class Chondrichthyes; order Torpediniformes; family Narcinidae; genus Narcine; species Narcine bancroftii. The sequence goes on from NC_091474.1 coordinate 60,414,208, forward strand.
TAGCATGGATAGAGGATTGGTTAACCAATAGAAAACCTCTGCTTTTTTGGGATATAGGGATATTTTTCTGCTTGGCAATCAGTGGTGAACGGGGTGCCGCAGGGGGTTGGTGCTGGGCCTGCAACTGTTCACAGTATACAGAAACAATCTGGAAGAGGGGACAGAGTGTAGTATATCTATGTTTGCTGATAACACTAAATTGAGTGGAAAAGTAAACTGCGGAGGATACGGAGAGTCTGCAGGGAGATACAGATTGGTTAAGTGAGTGGACAACAGTCTGGCCGATGAAATGCAATGTTAAATGTGAAGTTATCCACTTTGGAAGGAAGAATGGAAGATCAGAATATTATTTAAATGGCAAGCGATCGGAGCCTGCTGCCGAGCAAAAGGACTTGGGTGTGCTTGTGCATGAATCGCAAAGGAAGGTTGCAGGTGCAGCAGGCTGTCAAGAGGGCAAATGGAATGTTGGCCTTCATTGTTAGAGGAATTGAATTTAAGAGCAGGGTGGTTATGCTGTAACTCAGTACTCCAGGCTTCATCTGGAGTACTGAGTGCAGTTCTGGTCTCCTTAATTAAGGGAGGATGTGCTAGCTTTGGAGATGGTGCAGAGGCGGTTCACCAGATTGATTCCAGAGATGAGAGGGTTTGCCTTTGAGGAGAGATTGAGTCATCAGGGACTGTACTTGTTGGAATTTAGAAGAATGAGAGGGGATTTTATAGAAATGTATAAAATTATGAAAGGTATAGATAAGATAGCAGTAGATAAGAGGTTTCCATTGGTAGGGGAGACCAGATCAAGGGGACATAGCCTCGATTCAGGATAGTAGATTTAGGACAGAGATGAGGAGGAACTGCTTTTCCCAGAAGCTGGTGAATCTGTTGAATTCGCTGCCCATTGAAGCTATGGAAGCTACCTTAGTAAATATACTTAAAACAAGGCTGGATAAATTTTTACATAGTAGGGGAATTAAGGAATATGGGAAAAAGGTAGGTAGGTGGAGATGAGCCAATCATCAGATTAGCCTTGATCATATTGAATGACACTGCAGGCTTGATGGGCTGGATGGCCTACTCCAGTTCCTATTTCTTGTGTTCTTATGGAAAGTTGCCATCGAATCCATATAGATGTGAACTCATTCAATGTGCACCATTTAATTTATTGCATGAATAACAGTTTGCTCAATTTGCTAAAGTGTCAAACATAACACTTATCCCATGATTACACAGAAGCAAACACATCCTGCTCATATTCAATCCCCCACTGAACAGTCTCGTGCTCAGCTTTCCCCAGTGAAGGAGAGCTTTATTGCACATACATTTCCAGTTATAAAGGTATGCGTAGAATTCACAACACAGGAAAAGGTCACTCTTCCAAGTTGCTCTGCGCTGTTGCTATGATCTGTTCCTTGGGACATTTATCTCCTTTTCCCTCATTTGCGCTTAGTCTATTTGCCTCCATCAAATCATGCAGCGGTGACTTCCAAATTGCCATCACTCTCTGAGAAGCTCCTTGTAAATTCACTGTCTGATTTACTCATGATTGACTACATTTATCACTCACAGACTCTACCTCCCCCACAAGCATCTTTGACTCAACCCCACCAACAAGCCTTGTAATACTTTCAAAGCCTCCATCAGCTTTTTGAGGACAGGCTACCACAAGGCCTTACCAATTAAACTTGTGTTGATTCTCCAGTACATTAAAATTTTAAAAAAACTGCCGTTAAACAAGGAAATCTGCAGACACTCTGATTGTAATTTATACAAAAACTCAGCAAGCCATGTAACATTCTTTATGCAGCAAAGATAATGATACATCATCAACATTCAGGCCTGAGCCCTTCATTGCCATGCCTTTATGTTTACTTCATAAAGAATATTGCGTGATTGCTGAGTTTCTCCATAAGAAAAAAAGGGAATGTTGCCTTGATGCTTCCCTTTTTGTTGCAATCAACTTAGATGGTGCTCTGAGAAGAAGTGATTCTCACCAATATTCTTGGTGAAAAGTTTTCCTACAATCAAAAGGAGATCGAGTTTCATCATGAAGCTCTTTCTATAGTCTTTTGGAATGATTGGGCAAGGCAAAGACACGTGGTAATGGAATAAGTAAAGAAAGAATTGATGGATGCAGATAGAATTCTTTAAGCACTTTTATTTATGACCCTATAGCAGAGAAAGCATCTTCCATTGGTTAATAGGTTTAAGGACACTTACTTTAGAAATAATTAGGATTAAGGTGACTGCTTTACTTTCAGTCCTTGTTGTGCAGAGTCAAAAACTATGAGAAGGTTATAACCTGCAATCAGTTGTGTTTGTATGAATTTTTTTTTAAAATGCAGACTAAAATTGGGCATAAGCTGCATAATTGTTTCCTGGTGACAGGAGCTGTTAGAACAGAATGTATGTGGGTCAGCCAAGGTTTTAACTTCCCGGAGCAATTTTACATTTGTATTTATTCCCAAGATGATCAACATATTTCCAGCTGGTAAATAGCTACTGTAATCCAGCCTGCTTTGTTTAATTGGATCATGGCTGATCTGCACATCAATTCCATTTCCTCTCTGACCTTCACATTCCTTAATACCTTTATCCCCAAAAATTATTTAATTGATCTCAGACTTAAAATTCTCAGCATCCAGGGATTTTGGGGATAGATCATTCAAGATCTCTACAAGCCTTTTTATGCAATAACTGCTTTAGTCCTGAGTAACCTGGATCAGACGCTAAGATTATGTTTGTCTTGTTCTGGAACAATGCATTAGAGCAGAGGTGGCCAAACTTGCTTAATGGAAGGGCCATGTATGATAAACTTTAGATTTTTGAGAGCTGCAAGACATGAAAAAATGCTACGTTTTTACTCTTACATGTACATTATGTTACAAACATTTTATATGAAATTTTAGGGTGGCACGGTTGCCATAATGGTTAGCACAGTTCCTTTACAACACCAGTGATCGGGACCAGGGTTCGAATCTCACGCTGTCTGTAAGGAGTCTCCCCGTGTCTACATGGGTTTTCCCCAGGGGCTCCGGTTTCCTCTCATAGTTTGAAACGTATGAGGGGGGTGTAGGTTAAATTGGGCAACACGGGCTCGTGGGCCGAAATGGTCTGTGACCATGCTGTATGTCTAAATTTAAACTTAATTTTTGAATATTAAGAAATACATGTTGCTCCACTTATCTCCTTTCTTTGAGCACAAATAAACAATATTATTTTTATCACTGACAAATCTAGAGTGAGCAATGATTCATTTTGTTCTGTTGCTTCATGTCTCATTTCAAATCTTACTTGCATGTTAATTTGAAATAGAATGCTGTATTTTACATTTATTTTTGGATATGTCAAATCAGGTTATTTGATATCATTGGATATTACTTTCAACAGCCTTTTGCTAAAGCTAAATTGGATTAAATAAACAATATTTTAAGAAGCAACCTTTTGTAATGTTTGATCTGGTGTCAGCTCAGGTATGTGCAATTGAAAGCACTTTGCTCATCTGTTTTACCCAGAATGTAACATGGACTATTTGTTGAGCATATCGACAAGGATGTGCACAATCGGTTCTCAGTATTTAATTTCAAGACAGCGTCTCCCATCTTGTCTGTGAAGTGAACCCCTTCTCAGGCTCCAGTACTCTGACATCAATTAAGCCACAGACCAGCCCTACTTGCAACATGGGCAAGGTTTAGAAGTGAAGACCCATCAATGTTTTTTTACTAGTCCTGCCCTGCAAACTTCTGGTGTACAGTCCTAGTGTCTTTCCTTGAACCCTACATTCAGACCACGAACGATTCAATAGCCACCACTTGATTTTGGGACTGCTGCTCTGTTTCAGATTTTTTTTCCTCTGCGATGATATTGTTTTCAACTAAGGACATATGCATGTTTATGCAGTTAATTCTGCATAGTTTTCTGTGTTGGAATTGCATTTATATTTGTTATTTCACCCATGTCCCAAATATGCACATCATTGCCACAGCAGTGTATATTATTTTTGGGAGGACTGAATTAGTGTGGGCCAAGCCATGTTTGGTTTGCAAGGACACCTTGCATGGTACCGTCCCAGTGGAAAGTTGTAATATTGGCTCCTGCATTTTTAATGCCTACTTGTGATATAGAGGTTGCAACACTTTTTAGAACTAACCTGATCACTATATAAAAGTGGAGCCATTATTGTATCCTGGCAGTTAATTTCAGATAGGCAGTTACCAAAACTGAATTTAACATTGCTAAGGAAGATATTTTTTATATACACGTGGTAAATATCAATGACAAAATTGCACTTAAAACATCATTGATTTGGTTGAGAAGGTTGTGATGAACAAGCTACTGCAGTCCTTGTGTGTTAAATTGCTGGTTCCAGGGTTTTCACCCAGTGAAATGATCACAAGCTATGCCCACTAACACTACCATTGTGAGCACGGCTTGTACGATTCTTGTCTCAGCCAGCATATTTCTGCGAGCTGCATTTTATGTCAAACAGCTGGATGTGGCTCACGAGTTGTAGTTTGGCCACGCTTGCACTAGAGGAAGTAGTTCCCCTCCGTCTATTCCCTTGTATCCTATATTATTATAATAAACTCAATTCAATTACTTTTCAGTTTTCTAAATGTATGTTACCCAATGTATGGTCCACAGGAATCATGGTCCCTCTCTTCCTTCTATGGAGACCACTCCCTCCATGATTCCTTCGCCCTCCCTACCAATCAACCCCCAGCACCTTCCCCTGTGTCCGGAGAAGTGCCTACTCCTCCTCCCTCGCCACGGTCAAGTGAAGCAGCATCTCACGTGTATCTGCAGGACTGATCTACAGTATCCGGTGCTCCTTTGTGGCCTTCTCTACCTTGAAGAGGCTAGGCGCAGACTGGGAGATCGATTCACAGGGCACCTTTGCTCTGTCCACATCAGTGACCAGGATCTCCCAGAGGCCAACCATTTCAGTTCCACATCCCACTCACATACTCATATGTCTGTCTATGGCTTTATGTACTATCCCATGAAGACCACCCATAAATTGGAGGAACAACATCTGATTTTCTGCTTGGGCACTCTCCAGCTAGGAGGCACTAATATCAAGTTCTTTGGTTTCTAGTAACCAGTTCTCCATTCTCCCTCCCTGCTTTTACCCCTGTCTTCTTTCCTTCAGCTTTCCATCCCCTTCCCTCTCTTTTCACCTAGCCATCCCTCCTCCCCCTGCTCACTGCTGTGCCCTCCCTCCCTTCTCTACCTATTACCCCCTGCCTTTGGGACCAAGCTCCTCTTCCCACCTCTTCCCTTTTTGTTCGGATGCCTGCCAACATTTTTCCAGACCTTGGAGTGTTCAAGCCCAAAATATTGGTTATGAGTTTTTGCGTCATTGTGCTTTTAATTCATCCAGCCTGCCAGATATCTTTTTGCAGGCCACCCCATAGTTGTACTAACTATAAGGGCCAGGTCGTTGCCACACATTGTTCCTCTACAAGGTTTCTGTTCCATGGTTTAAATGACAAGGAGAGAGTTGACTAATCTTCAAACCTTAAGAAGCCCAGGTTATGTTTCTTTGGGTATCCATCATGCAGTGCTGACTTAGTTGATGTCAGTAAGTCATTAGATTTGAGGTGGTTCATTTAGCAACCTCTAACAATATGTGGCATGGTGACCATAGCAGTTATCATAATGGTATTACAGCACCAGTGACCTGGGTTTGAATCTGGCACTATCTGTAAGGAGTTTGTACATTCTCCCCTTGTCTGCATGGGTTCCCTTCGGTTCCCTCCAACCCTTGATAATTGGTGTATGGGTGGGGGGTGTTAGGTCTGCTTTGTTCATGAATGAGTGAGACAAACACCAGGCTGAGTCGAAATCAGGGTTCTTTGTTCTTTATTACCGGATTGTAACACTTGCGACTAACAAAGTTAGTCGGAGAATGCATTCTGCCGTTATCAGCAAAATGGTGATTTTTTATACCCTTGGATACATGCTTAGAACATCATCATATCATTACTTGTCCAATGACTAAAACTGTTGCTATCCTTTCCCTGCTAGCTTCCTGCCTCTCAATCCATCAATGTCTCTCTTATCTTGTAAGTACAAGGATGCATTTACATCTTGTTACAGCCCTGTACATTCCCATCTCATGATGTTTTACCTAACAGGAGTACAAGGACACCTCCCCTTCTTGTTACTGCCCTGTACAGGGTAACTCCCTACACATTCCCATCTCTTGATGTTTTACCTTACAATCCCTCCTTTGTCCTCTTTAGAGGACAATCTCGCCCTGACTATGCTACCACCGCTTTACATTAGTTCGCCTATTATTGCCAAGCTCTATACGGGTTCTGTTCACAGGGTAGTTCGGCTGGTGGGCGAGGGCTCCCCCAACCCTCCTTTGTGTACACCCCCCATCCGTCACCCCGATCCCATTGCCCGTTTACAAGTTTCATCCCATTTGCCCCCAAGCAAAAAACTAGCTAACCCCCCGTACATTAGTAAATTCCCAAGTTAACATATGGTCTACAATCTAATTCATAATACTTGTTCTACAATCTGATTAATAATGTTTGTGTTACAATCAATGTTATAATATTTGTTCTACAATCAAGGTTATAATATTTAGGTTACAAGCAAGGTTAAAATTATATGTGTAACAATCTAATTCACAATCCCTCCTTCCCATCACATTCCCCTTCAGACTCCAGATCGATCTCAGCAACTTTCTCCGCCTCCTGTAATGTGAGATAGTCTTGCTCCACAGCCTGCACAGCTTGATATTTCGGAGGCAGTTCATCACGGTCAGCAAAGGCTCTCTCTATGGTCCTCGTGACCAGCGTTCGAATGCATGGAATACAACAACAGCCACAAGTGATAAAAATTGATACAGAAATGAACAAACCCAGCAAAAGTTGTCCTAACAATGTGCTCCATCTCCCAAACACTCCCTGTAACCAGGATAAAACAGGATTGGAGACTCCAGACTGGGCTTTTAATTCTTTCGCCAATGCCCTAAGTTTCGTTAACCCCTTAGTGAGTGATCCATCTGGTCCTGTGTTATTAGAGATAGAAGTGCAGCATAGATCTCCAAACATAGCACACACTCCACCTTTCTCTGCCAGGACCATATCAATCGCTATCCTATTCTGAAGTGTCATAAGGGAAGTTTCTGACAGTTGTTGATGTATTGCCTCAACAACGTCCCTGGTCAAATTTGCAAGGCGCTGGACATTATAGTGAATAAGGTTGATCCTATTAACATTTTTATTTACAGTGATGGGAAAAATTGCACTAAAAACAGGAAAACTTTCAAACCCAGCTGCAATCTCATCGGCTAATTTAAATTCGTCCGGAATATTCCGGGCTTGGCCAATGGCATCAATCCATACCCCATCAGGGTTCCTTCCTCCCGGCCCCAAGAGTCCAACACTCCTCCTTTTTCTCCACAGCCAACTCTCTGTGTGGCGCAATTCTAGGGAATCCTCGTCTCCCTCCTGCATTTTGACAATCAGCACTGGCGCATTAAGGGTTACTAGAGCACACCGACCATCCCAGTTAGCGGGGAGCCAGTTGTACAGCACTCTTCCTCCACAAAACTCATCTGTGTAGTCATTCAATCTGCTACAAGTCTCCTTAGTTTCAGATTCATTTTTTTTGTTATGGGACCTCAAAATCATCCCCTGTATATGTTCATGATAACCAGTAACCTGTTTGGCTGCCCTGTCAGGCACCCATGTGGCGTTTTCCCTGCTAATAGTAGGTCGTCTACATACTGAATCAGTGTAACATCTTCCGGGAGCTTTAATTTCATTAGGATTTCGCTAAGGGCCTGATTGAACAGTCCTGGACTGTCCTTATAACCCTGAGGTAATCTAGTGTATGTGTACCGATGTGCTTGGTAAGTGAAAGTTAACCAGTCTTGGCATTCCTCAGCTAATTTCAAGCAGAAGAATGCGTTTGCCAGATCAATGACAGTATAGTATTCGTGCTCCGGACTCAGAGCCCTAAGTGCTACATATGGGTCTGGGACTGGTCTCCCGATGGTCTTGGTAGCCAAGTTAATCTCCCGGAGGTCGTGTACCATCCTCCAGTCTTTTCTACCCGGTTTGGGAACAGGCATGATGGGCGTGTTCCACATACTGTCAGGTGCCGCCCTTAAAACCCCTGACTCCATTAACCCTTCTATCGTTCCTTTAATACCCTCCTCCTGACTGGGCGACAAGCGGTATTGTTTTCTCATATTGGTTTCTGCCCGGGGTTGGCCAATTCTAGAAATACCTCTCCTTTTATTACTCCCACATCATAGGGCCCCGTTGTCCATATATGTGGACTCAGATTAGAAAGATATTTGTCTGAGTCTCTGTGATCAATATTTTCTCCTTCTATGGCTCGGTCTCTTTCTACTTTCTCATTCACTACCTGGTCCCATGCTTCAATATTCAGTCTGACAAATTTTCCTCCCTCCGGGGTGGAATATCCCGGGATTTCTGTCTGCCTGTATTCACACCCTATCGCTTCCTTTACCATCGGACCCAGCTGTCGAGCGTGATGATCTTTGGCAATACCCAAGGTCACATGAGGCACACTTTCTACTCCTAAGCAGAACCACTCCATTTGTTCTTCTGTCATGACAACCATAGCAGCTATTCCCTCCTTACCTACAAAGATAAATGGACAATGTATCGTTTCTGTCTTCCCTTCTTTAAGAGAGTCCCACCTCTCCTCATATTCCTGGTCCGGGTGGATGGTGTAGTTTAATGTAACATGCATAGGATCTAGTGGATAATGGTAATCCCCATACCGAGGAATACTGGCCCTCCACTCAAAAAACTGTTTAATCAGCCCTGGGCCTGGTTCATCATACAGTAGCCGACTCCAGAAAATACTAACCTCCACAGAGTCTTCTGAAGCGTTAGATGGGGTCATTACTATAAACTGTCCTCCCCTTCTTATTGTATCCCCTGGGTATGTTAACCGAAGGCCCTTCTCAGAACATTGTATGGTTATTCCTAGTTTGGTAAGAATGTCCCTTGCTAATAAATTAATGGGGCAACTTGGCACAACCAGGACAGGCGCTTTAACCCTTTGTCGTCCAAATGTCATGTCGATGTTATCTGTATAGGGCTGTGTTTCCCTTATTCCGGAGAATCCTATTGTAGATAATGTTTTGCCCGAAAATGTGCTCCCTGGGGGTTTTTTAATCACTGTCGTAACTGCTGCCCCTGTGTCAACCATAAATTCAATTTTTTCTCCATTTACCGTCCCCCAAATTTTTGGTGGCTCCCAGGGAGGCGTGATTTTTGATTCTCCAGGGCACCTTCAATAATCAAATTCAGCACTTTCCTCAATATAGTCATTACACTGAGGTGCCTGGACTTGTTGATCACTCTGCCACCCCCCGATTCTCTGGGGCCCATCAATATGTCCACCCCTACCCCTTGCTTGTCCTCTTAAGTTTCCTCCTCTTCCCCGATAGCCTCTAATAGAGGGTAATCTTTTTCCCCTTGCTCTCCCAGCCTCCGAACAGTTCCGCTGGTAGTGTCCAGGATTTTGGCAGTACCAGCATACTGCATGTTCCCCTCTATACATTGTACCTAGCTGTCTTTCCCAACCATTTCTTACTTGGGGTCCCGGATTTATCACTGGCCCCATGACCTGTGGGACTATCTGTTGGGCCGCTAATTTAACCCCTATATTTTCTATGGCTCTCACCAATTTATCGGTTGTCTTGTCCACATCCTTCTGGGACGCACTTTCTGACTTAGCATGCTCTGATTGACGATGTCGTTTGATTGCATGTGTCAGGTGTCTTTTCCACAAATCCTCTGACATTGTCTCTAATCCCACAATGTCCCTTAATTTTGCTTGAACCGTAGCAGGTAGTCCGTTTATTATCCCATTACGAAAGTGAGCCCTTCCTAAGGGGCTGTGGTCGGGTCTTTCTCCAGTCCCTGTTTCCCATAAGTCCCATGCTCGAGTGAAATACTCGTGTGCAGTCTCTCCTTCCTTTAGTTGAAGGGTTACCAAGGCATCCAAACTATAGGGTGTAGGAAATGTTTCTCTAAGTGCTTCCCAAAATTTATTCCGAAGTGGGTTAAATTCTATTTCATCCCCCAATTTACTGCTTCTTACAATTCTCTCTATTTGCTTCAGGGCCCCTTCTGCCTTTAATTTTATCATGATAGTTCTGACATCTGCGAGTGCTAATTGTTCTTGGCAGGTTTCTCGCTCAAAACAAGAAATCCATGGACTAGCCCCATTACTCAACGGAGGTAGTTTTTTCATTAAACTCTCTAAGTCCATTCGTGACCAGGGTACATATTTTTGAGTTCCCCGTCCCGTGATCAGTAATGGGCATTGATATCTCAATTTTGGGGATTTCTGCTCCTTCTTTACTCTTGGCATGCATTTATTTATCCCACCTTGTTCTGACTCTTCTTCGTCACTGTCACTGTCCCTATCAGCTTCCAATGTCTCAGGGTCAAAGGTATATTGGTCACGTTCATCTCTAAGATAATCTTTTCGGCCATAGTTTAGTTGTTTCACATCTTTCTCTTTTGTTCTAACTATGTCCAAGTAGGCATGTCTATTTTTCTCCCTCCCGAGTCTTTTCCTTTTACTTTCCTCCCATGGTGGATCGTATCTCGTTTCCTCATCTGTACTACACTTTTCGTCCTTTACTCCTATTACCATTCCTTCAGCTTTAATTTCTCCTGACAGTGTTGTAGTTATCTTTTCCACTTCCTTCAATACACCTACCATTAATTCTTTTTGATCCTCACTGATCTGCCCCAGCACATTAATATCTCTGTTTAAGTTTTTAATGTTAACCTGAACCTTTTTCATGTTCCATTTCTGTATCTCTAACTCCTTTTCTATTTTCTTGGACTCCAGAGGGGTCTCTACATCTATTACACCCCCTTCTATTTTTATTAAAGGGGCCTGTACCTCGTCTGATGTGTCCCTATTCCCGTGGTTCTTGTCACACCCCAGTGTCTCAATATCTGAATATAAGGGACGTGACTCCAGTGTCCCATCTGGGGTGCCAGAGAGAGAGAGAGAGAGAGAGAGAGCATAGCGAGAGAAAGAGATAGAGAGGCAGATACACAGAGCACAAGAGATAGAGAGAGAAAATGCCTTGCACTGGCCCCACTGGGAGAAAAGTCTTCAGATTAACACTTTCGTTTCAAAGGTTTTAAAAGGTTCTCATCCTGTGATCACTGGTCTGGATCAGATTGGGTCTCCCACCACTGGGAACTATCACTCCTTCCTTCCCTCCCACCTCGAGTGAGCTACACGTCAGCCCACAATGTCTGCCCTGATCCCGCAATGGTGGGGGTGCGGGAAAGAGGGAGGGAGAGAGGATAAAACAGGATCCCATTTGATGCGGAGCTGGAATTGTGGGCACAAAATTAAAACCAAATTGTATTTCTCTGCCCTGCCCAACCTGGGGATTTCAGGGCAGCACCGCCACAGATTGGGATTGGGAGGGGGAGTGGGTGAGAGAGGAGGGGGGGGAGAAGAGAGAGAGGGGGAGAGAAGAGAGAGGGGGGAGGGTGAAAGGAGGGAGGGAGAGAGCAAACCCGGACACTTCGTGGCTGGAAACTGGAAACAGGCACTTTTCCTTTCCCTTCTGTGTTTTGTTTCTTCCAGCTTATCTAAGACACTACGTTTTAAATTTTTTTTTTTTCTCTCACCTGTCAGGAACATCTCAGTGCCCCCGGGTAACCAACCCCTCTTCCTCCAGCGGTCTACACATTTTCGGAGCATTTTTTGTTTTTCCAATGCCGCATTACTGGTATTTCGCTCCTCTAATTCCTGATTAATTTCCTTAATAACTTGGTCAAAAGTCTTAGCAGGCAACTGTACAGCCATAGCTGCGGGACCGCTTTCTAATGCCTGTTTTAATTTAGGTTTTTGTCTGTTTAGGGGATCTATGTCAACGAAAATTGCTTTTAAAAATGTCCCCTTGCAAGCTGGATGACTAATATCTTTTAAAAGAACAGTCTCGAAGTCTTGTCCTCCAATTGACTTCAGACTGTCCTGTATACTCTGATTGCTCGTTTTCCACTCTCTGTTTTCCCAAAGGGGTCTGAAAGTTAAATTACAACTAGAAAACCAAATATTTGGGCTATACTTTTGTCCTGTTTCCCTGTACCAATCTATGAATTTACGTAACTTTATCTCCTTGGTGATGTTGGGAATACCCTCATTTAACTTATCAAAAGTATTTCGAATAAACTGGGTGTCTCTTAGGAGTTTGTCAACTTTTTCATTAATATCTCCTACCTGATCCGGACACAGCTGTCGCAGCCTTCTGTCGTCGTTCTTGTTCACCAGGCAGGCGTCCCTGAGTACTTTTTTTGTTGTCTCAAGGTCTCTAGTGTCTGCTGTGGTATTCCACCACGGCGAATTGGGGAAATAAATTCTTAACTTCTCAAGTGTACAGACATTATCATACCTACCGGACATTTATAAGTCAGTCTCTCAGATACAATTGAGGCCAATAAGCCTGAACCTTTGTTTTCTTTCAAAGCCCAACCTTCACGTGGGAGATTTCTCCTCTTAATAACCAGTTTAGGGCAGAAAACTCAGGTCCTCAATTGTTTATAGACCACCTTCTCACTCTATTGGACTTTGCAACGACACAATAAAGACTTTTAAACTCTAGTAGTTTCTTGCGAAGCACTTAATAAATGTCATTCAAACACCTTAAGGACTTTTATCTTGTCTGTAATCACTTACGTGTTACAATCCTGGCATGCGACCTTCAATTGTGGTCGTCTAATTTGTCCGATCTCCAGTTCTTACTGACAATCATAAAGATTTTTTTAAAAAAAAGAGAATTTTGTTAAAACAGGCTTCTCTGGACCTTTTTATCAGCCGGCTGAGATGATTGTCAGAAAAAACAGAAACCGTCGTCCAGTGTTCACTCACCCATCACGTCGGGGTCACCAAATTGTTAGGTCTGCTTTGTTCATGAATGAGTGAGACAAACACCAGGCTGAGTCGAAATCAGGGTTCTTTGTTCTTTATTACCGGATTGTAACACTTGCGACTAACAAAGTTAGTCGGAGAATGCATTCTGCCGTTATCAGCAAAATGGTGATTTTTTATACCCTTGGATACATGCTTAGAACATCATCATATCATTACTTGTCCAATGACTAAAACTGTTGCTATCCTTTCCCTGCTAGCTTCCTGCCTCTCAATCCATCAATGTCTCTCTTATCTTGTAAGTACAAGGATGCATTTACATCTTGTTACAGCCCTGTACATTCCCATCTCATGATGTTTTACCTAACAGGAGTACAAGGACACCTCCCCTTCTTGTTACTGCCCTGTACAGGGTAACTCCCTACACATTCCCATCTCTTGATGTTTTACCTTACAGGGGGGGGGGTGCATAGGCTTGTGAGCCGGAAGGGCCTGTTGCCAAGCTGAATGTCTAATTTTAAGCAATTCTCCACAGTTTTAGGGAGTTCAATAGACCAATGGCATTTCTCCAATTAGATTAGAGAGGTTTTTGCAGAAGGGTGACACCTGAGATATCAGGTGCTCCCCATATTCAGGGGTCTCACTGTGAATAATTTTGTCAGATAATGGTTCTGTCCTAGGGCAGGTTCAGGAAAAAACCCTGTTTTGAGGATATTGAATGGAAGGCCTATCCTTGATCCTAAGGGACCTTACAGGTCAAACATTTGCGAGGCCGATGAAATTACAGGACTGCCTAATTTCAAAATAAATACAAATAAGCTATAGCACTTTGCATGAACAAAGCTGCCATAATTACAAAGTACAAGCCATGAGAAAATTTGAGGGCCACTTTGCTGTGAAAAAAATTGCAAGTGTGTCAGTTTTGAGAATATAGTATTGTAGGAATTGCACATGGATTGTACAATCTAATCTGCCGCACTCATTGTACGTTAACGAGTTTCATTTTATTCTTCAAATGTATCTTTTGGCTGCTGAATTATTTCTGTTATTTAAGCGGAGGCGATAGGTTTTACCTACATTTTCTCAATGTATTTTTAACATGGTTATGCAAAAGTAATAGAGTTTAAAGCATGCTGCCATTAAAAATGGTTTGGTTCTGAACTACATTTGGTTTGCAGTGGTGGCCACACTATTTTAAAACATTTTCTCTCTTTGTGCAGCTGTGGGACTTGCTACATAAACTGCAGTTTGTTTTGATTTACACTGCTCCTTGGCAGATTGCGTGGGGCTCAGCCTTTCATGCTTTTGCACAGCCTTTTGCTGTACATTGTATCCTTTAAAATCCACTTTGAGGAGCTAAAATTGCATGGTAAATTATCCACATACAGATTTTTAGCACCCTGATTGTCAAGTTTTGGTTTAACATGTCATCTGAAATGTGGCACTTTTGGCATAGCAGTATTGGCTAGTGCTGATAATCCAAAAGTTCGGCATTCCCTCAGACGTGTCCCTCTGAAGTTGTACAGTGACTGTCCTATGACCCTCCAGAAATGTAGCACTCCTTCAGTCCATCCATTCACTTTAATGTAGAGTTCCCTGGTTTTGAAAGGAGTACCTAAAGATGTCATTACAAAAGCTTGAAGTTTGGCTCAAAGAGAAGAAGTCTTCCTTCTGATTGTAAAAGTTCTAAGTTCAAACTTCAGTCAAGGGTTAAGTGTCGTGATCTAGGATAGCGTGGCCTGTCTGAAGGAGCATAAAACTGTCGAACAGGCAATATTAGGGAACACTGGACTGTCAAAGGTATTGTAAGAGCTCTACTTTGTTGAAGCACTGATACTAAAGAGCTGTAAGCTGTTCAGTTGACTTGTCTGCCCATTAGATCCAACAGCATTATTTAAAGAGGTGCAAAAATGCACTGTGATTCCTCAAAAACTAACTCCAATGGAATACTTGGAGTCACAACCGGCTGCAAAAGCTGGAGCAAAAAACCAAAATGCTGGAAGATCTCAGCAGTCAGGTAGCATTCATGGAGGGAGATGGAAAATGGATGTTTTGTCCTAAAGCAGTGTTTCAACCCAAATGTCAGCTGTCCATTTCCCTCCATGGATGCGGCCTGACTGCTGAGTGTCTCCAGCAGATTGTTTTATGCCAACAAAATATTTGTTTATCTTGTGGTGGTGCACTGTTAGCCAGAATCAGACACACACAAAGATAAAGACTGTACAACAGGCTTTAATCCACAAAGACTTCCACAGTTGCTGCAGCAACTCTGAGTGAGGCCTCGGGAGGCCGACACAGGCTTATATCCCGGGCGGGGCTTGATCCATTCAGGCTGACTGATTGACAGCCTGTCCCCTTACACTCCTGCAGGTACAGAGGTTGCCCCCTGCAGTAGGCCGGTGGTATGCCACCACATTTGTTTATGGGATCTTGCTGTGTGTGAAACAGCTGCCTTGTTAACATATATTAACTGTAGTAACCACACCATAATAACCTCACTTTAGGCCTTGAGGGCATTGTTAAGCGATATGCTACAACATGACATTAAAATGCAAATTCTTTCTACCCAGAAGGAACTTTAATTGGTTTTCTTTTGGTTGCAGTTGGCCTTATTTATGCAACAACTGAATGAAGTGTCTCTTTACACAATGACATCATTTCTAATCCAGTGTTAAAACCATATTCTCACTCCAGTTGTGTCACAGGGATAATTTTGTTCTTCAACTGGTGTGAAATTCTCGGCTGTGAGCCATAAGTATATTCTCTGACGAACACTCTGAAAGCTTCAAAGCTCTGTTTACCAATTGCCTCAAAGGGATGTCGCCCCATTTTAGCAACTGCAAATGGTGCTGTACATTTTACAGTGTAACAAATTAGAGTATCATCCAAAAGAAAGTACACAGGGGCTCACAAAAGCACAGTATTTACATCAGGACTGGTAAGCCAATGGAGAACAGTTTGTAAAAGGAATGATTAATCACTGTGAGTTAATGAAATAAATAAATAAATCTTCTGAAACCTAAAAGCATTGGAGCTGGCACCAAGGATATGGGGGGGGGGGGGGGGGGGCGGCGGGGGGGGGGGGAATAGATGTGTTGTTCCTAAGTGGATGATGGGAAACCAGACAATGGAGGAGCAGAGCGAAGTGATAGCAAGTTACAGCTAGGTGTTAATAGTGCACTTGTTAAAAAAAATGGAGGTGCTCTTGCATACGACAAGCAAAGGGCATCATGAAGATGATAAGGAGGAAGGAGTTCATGATAGTACTTGGCTGCATCCAGACAATTGGGGAAGAGAACTGATTAAAAGAAAAAAAAATACAGATGTATATAGTAATTTTCCCAACTTCAGAATTAATTCTTTATCATTAAAGTAACTCAATGTGTTTTCCAAATATAACAGTTGTCCATAGAAATGTGGCAGCCTATTTGAGCATTGTTGTTTCCTGCTTGGTGAACTAATTTTTTTTAATGAATACTCAACACACCAGGAGATACTACCCTGCTCTTTGCATCCTTCCAAGGGCATTAACAGGCCTTGATTTAAAGTATTGCGCTCCAACAGGTTTGCCACTAGTAGGGCCACCCTGGATTTGTTGCTCAAGGGTTTGAACTCATAACTTTTACTCAGAGGCAAAATTGAGAGGCTCTCACTTTAATTGGGGAACTTTAGAAAAGACTGTTGTGGAGTTACCTTTAAAAGCTCCCTGCTTGGCCTTTGGTTTCTTGTTTTCTCCTGCAGCCAGAGTATTACCTGCTTGTGCAACAATGTGCCAAATCGCACTGCTCTGAACATTGCATTTGCCTGTGTTCTGATTAAATATATGTGTCACTTATATAGAAACTGTGAAATTAATTCCTTAACTGCACCCTTTCAGATTCAGCTATGCTCTTTGTCCAAGCCCTTGTGTCTTCACTCTTTTCCACCCCTCTTGCTCCATTCCTCGGCAGTGCCATTTTTATTACATCCTATATCAGGCCAGTGAAATTTTGGGAAAAGAATTACAAGTAAGTGGACTATGTTTGCTGATTACTGTCTTTTTTGAGACTAAGATGGAGATGACCTTGCTTGCCACTTTCATCAGGAAACATTACCACTCACCCAGTTCTCTTTGTTCAAGTCTATAGTTGTTAAGAACAACAGAGGATATGAAGTGCATGGTTACACAGATCTGTCCAGTTTGCTGACCAGTGAAATGAAATTGAAATTCTCTAATTATTTTGAAAACTTAATTTAAAAAATGCATATTTTTCTTGGGCAGTGGGGCGAGAAAACTTTTTGAAATTAAAGTAAATGCTTTATAAAATTCCAAATCCATTACATAAGCAACATCCCACCTGTGTTTTATCCCTAGGATGGTGCTATCAAAATCGATCAAATGTTTGTAGTGACTATTGAGCAAAAGGTTACCTTTGTGTCTAAAAATGAGCGAGGAATTTGCGAGGGCTTCACATCCATCTGCTGGACTCCTGAACTGTTGCAGATGGACACATCTATGTGGAATTCAGGCAAACCTGAGATTTCTTGCAGTTGCATCCTATGGTCTGATTATATCCAAACCTTTGCAGCCTGCACCTTCAATCAAAAGGGCAATCTTCATGTATATCACATGATGTACATATTGCACATCAGCAAATAATCAACAGTTCAACAGAAAAGAGTAAGATTTGCAATAAGAAATTATTGATGCAGCAATATAACCATTTGAAAAGTACATGATTTAAAATGCTTAAGAACATGGAAAGAAACAGTATAATGTACACAGTAAAATCCCTGTTATCTGAATTCAAGCAATTGGCAGCCTCAAGCAACTGGCAAAAGAATCACGGAAAATAAATAGGTAAAAAATACAAAAGTTTAAAATTAGCATCCCCAGGGGTTAGTTTGCCAATCCACACAATCTCAAGCAAACAGAATTCACTTATCTTATATCTACCAATCTCCATAGGTGCTGGATGCCAGGGGTTTTTACTGTATTAGGAATCCTAAATCTGCAAACACTTTTACCAACTTATGCTATAATAAATCACGTTGAAAAAAATACTTTGGTAATTTCCTATATAATCCGGTATACTGCAGTTGAGCTCTCCAACAAAATTCTGAATAAACCAGAATCAACCACAGAAACATACATTTTAGGTGTTTCCCTCTTTTTACCTTTGGTTCAAGATATTGGTCACCATCAATGGTCAAATTTAGGTATCCAATCTTTTTTAGTTTTTTTTTATTAACCAAAACCTTGCCACTTTTGAACAATTATCCACCAAATTTACAATACCTAGACATTACTTCTTTCATTATTTACAGGTTAAGAGCTTCTTAAATTCTTTAACTTTGAGGTTCCCTTAAGATTTGGAACCTAATATAATTGGGAAGATTTATAATTTCAAATCTGATCATAAATGGGTGTTATCAGTCCTTTATGAACTACATTTAAGATCTAGGGATAGTTCTCTGGACAGAATTTTTAAAAATATGGCAACAAGATTTTAAAGTTAATTTCTGAAACTACATGGGACTCTATTTTGAAGCGAGTGCATTTATCCTCTCTGTGCCAGACATTCATTATTACAGTTTAAGATAGTACACCAGGCCCATATTCTAAAGTTCAATTGGTCAAATTCTATTCTAATATTTCTTCTAAATGTGATAAATGTATAACTGAAGAAGGTACACTGTATCAAATGTTCTGGTTATGTCCTTCTCTTTCCAATTTTTGGGAAGGGGTATTTCATACCTTGTCTTTAGTTCTTAATATTTGACTCCAAATCCTTTTCTTCCTCTCTTTGGAATAAGTGGGCCAATGGGTCTGATATTAAATGCTTCACAATCCCATGCAGTTGCTTTCACTTCCCTTATCGCTAGAAGGGCCATTTTGATGAGATGGAAAGTCCCTCCCACTTGTACTGAATGGCTATCTGATATGATGGCTTGTCTGACTGAGGAAAAAATTAGATGCTCCACCACTAAGATGAATCTGAATTTTGTTTCCTTAAGAGTTCATTTAATTATTTTCAAAATTAGTAAGGTTAGTTTACTTTTGATTTTTTTTACCCTATTGATTACCTTCCCTTTTTTAATTATCTAGTGGACTGTTTATGTTTAGCCAGTAGCCTCTGAAGGGGTTGACAATTAGCATAGTGGTTTTTTTTCTTTTCAATGTAACATAGGTTTTAACACCATTATATTATCATATACCTATGCAACATTTACTTGGTAAAACCAATACAAATATTGAAAAGGGAAAATAGGCCATTAAAACATTATGCTGTAAAAATTTGAAAATGTTGGAAACACTTAACAGGTGGGAAAAGAAACAGTTAATGTTTCAGGTCAATGGATATTCCTAGATTATATTTCTATCCACAGGTCCAATGATTATTGGTACAGGCCCACTTCATTTCACTTAGTCTTCACTTTTTGTGTTCAATGTGACAGCATGTCCACTTGTCAATTCAGTGTTTATTTTATTACCTGTGTCCTTTTTACAGTACCAAAAGGGCGGATCATTCAAACACCAGGCTGGATTCGCAGATTAACAGAAATACTGGTAAGTAAGGAGATGATGTAGCTTCAGCTTGCTTCCCTTGGGATTATTTTTTTGCCCTAAAAATATAACCATCATAAGAATTATTTGTTCTTGTGAATGTTATTTTTCAGGGTGAGAAACGCTGCTTCAGAAAGTGTTAATTTCTTATTCTCAGATGGAACTTTAAACAAAACTCTTGTTCCCTTTACTCAGCCTTGTCAAAAATAATCTCCTGATTGCAGGAAGCAAGGGGCCATTTGGCTCATTTTGCTGCTCTGGATCTTCAAAAAAATTATCCAGTTTGTTTCTCATCCCTTTTCTTTCCCCATTATCTTTAATTTATTATTTAAAAATATTGCAATATGTTTTGTATGCTACTTTTTGAGGAAAATGAAAAGGATTTGGAGAACATGCAGAAGAGATTTACTCAAATGATTCCAGGGAAGTGCATCTTTAATTATGTGGGATGGTCTGGAGAAGCTGGGATTGTTCTAATATTTTATGCAGTCATCACTATTTGGCTGGCAAAGATGACATGGACATTTTTGTGGCCTCTCCTTCCAATCATAATGTACCCTAACATATGCCAGCGCTTTACCCAGAAAGTGTTGGCATGAGTTCTTGTACTTATCCCACTAACAAAACAAGGTGAAAACAAGGGTAGCAAAGTTAGCGTAGCGGTTAGCAGAATGCTGTTACAGCGACAATGATCAGAACCAGGATTCAAATCCTGCGCTGTGTGTAAGGAATTAATACGTTCTCCCAGAGTCTGCGTGTGTTTTCCCAAGGAAGTCTCGTTTCCTCCCACCATTCAAAACGTTCTGGGTGTAATTGGGCAGCATGGGCTCGTGGGCTGAAATGGCCTGTTACCATGTTGTATGGCTAAATTTTAAAAACTGGGAAAAAAAATGTAAAATTTGTCAGAAGGACAATTCGCAGAGGTTTGTGCTTTTCCCATCCTGATGTTCCATCCAATTTATCTCCTGTGTTGGGGACCAGTGTTTTTCAAAGGTTAGAATAAATGTTGGGAGGCATCTTCTCACCAAAGATCAATGACATCAATGATGCAAATCACCATCACCTTCAATATGCCAGCATTACCTTTGATCAACTGATGAAAAGGATATTTGAAAATCAAGACCTCTAACCTAATGTAAACCTCATATTCCACCAGGTAGACTCTTGTCGTGTATATGTCTGAGACCTACACTATCTATAATAGGACAAATCAAAGTACAGGAGAGATACCACCAATGCTATCTCTGCAAAGTCTTCTGCATTCACTGGAAGATAACTAAACCAAGGTCACTGCCCTCCCCTAAGCTAATATCCCCAACATCGAGGCCTGAATTATTCTCAATATGGTTATGTTGGGTAGGCCTCATCATTTGTATGCCCAACATGAGACTCCCAACTACAGATACTTGTTACAATCTCTGTTGTGAAGGCAAAGTGCCAGAAAGAGAGACCAAATTATTCAAAAATGTGCTTAAAATGGCAATGAAGATGTGCAACATCCCACCGTTTTTCAGGAACCTATGGCTCATGACAAATAAAAAGGAGCATTTGAACCACAGAATGGAAACAAGTCCTTTTGCCAAATTTGTCCACACCAATCAAGCTGGTCCCATTTTCCTGCATGCAGTTCATATCCATGTAAACCTTTCCTATCCAAGTAACTGTCCAAATATATGAATGTCACAATTGTCCCCGCTCCAACCACTTGCTCAAGCAGCTTGTTCCATGTACCCACCCCCTCTGGATGAAGGATTTCTAGAAAAATAACTTCAAGACAGATGAGTCCAAGATTAACTTGTATCAGAGTGATGGCAAGAGCAAAGTGTGGAGGCGTAAAGGAATTGACAAGTAACAAAGCATACCACCTCATATGTGAAACATGGTGGTGGGGGTGTTGTGGCCTGGGCATGTATTATTGCCTCAGGTACTGGCGCACTTACCTTTATTAATGATATAACTGCTGATGGCAGTAGCAAAATGAATTCTGAGGTGTATAGAAACATCTTCATCCTACAGCAAGACAGTGATCCTACACATAAAGCAACAAAAGAGTTTTTCAAAGTTAAAAGCTGAAAAATTCTTGAATGGCCAAGTCAGTCATGGATCTAAATCCAATTGAACATGCCTTCAATATGCTGAAGAGAAAACCTGAGTGGACAATCTCCCGAAACAAACAGCAGCTGAAGCTGGCTGTAGTAGAGGCCTGGCAGAGCATCACCAGAGAAGATACTCAGCACCGGATGATGTCTATGAAGCACAGACTTCAAGCAGTCATTGCATGCAAGGGATATGCAACAAAGTACTATACATGACAACTTTAGTCCACATACCATTGCTACATCCCAAATATTAGGTTGCCCTGAAATGAGGGAACTATGTATAAAAAGTGCTGGTAATTTCTACATGGTCAAACTGAAATATATACACATAACCTTTAACAAAATGTGCACTTTAATCATCTGAATTGTTTGATTACAAATTTAAAACTGTGCAGCTCTGGCAAATAAAAGAAAAAAGTGTCTTTGTTCCAAGCATTATGCAGGGCACCGTATATAACCAGCATTTCAGGCCTGAGCCTTTCATCAAGGTGTGAGCAAAAAGCAGACAGGTGCCTGAATAAAAAGATAGGAGGAGAGAAAACAGGACATGAATAGGAGCTCAGGCCAGCATCCAAGGCCATAGATGGGCATGGGTGGGAGGGCAAGAGAGAAAAGCTGAGAATTGATGGGGAGATGGGGGTAGCTCCTGAATGCAGAGACCAAGGAAAGAAGACAGGGATAGGGAAAGAGAGAGGGAGACGCATACACAAGAGGAAAAGAGTAAAGGCGACATGGGGATAGGGTCCGAGAGAGATGGAGTGGATGGAAACTGGAGAAGTCAACATTAATGCTGTTGGAGATTACTCTGAGAGGATATACGGTGTTATTCCTCCAGTTTGTTGTTCCTCCAGTTTGCTGGTGGTCTCAATTATGCAGTACATGAGAGCTTTGACAGATATGTTGGCATGGGGATGGGACAGGGAATTGGAATGGACTGCCATTGGGAGATCCACATGATTACAGCAGACGGTGTGAAAGTGCTCAATTTGCCTGTTATTTTGTGTGACTGGGAACCTGCAGCAAGCAAGATTACATTGTACTATGAACTCTCTTTCATTCTTTCAGATAATGATTTTGAAATTATTATCAGCAAGAGAGGCAGAGGTCTTTAAACGATAGTCAGTTACCTCGCTTATCCTTTGGGTACCAATGTTGAAAGGAAGTATTCCCCGTCATGAAGGAGAAGTGGCTTGCTCAATACTCCAGAGCCCTCTAATTTTACCAAGATAGCTGTATCCTGTAAAATTGAAGTTTATTTACTAAAACATTGGACCTCAGTGGCTATCCACATGAAGTCTGGTACACACAATAGAGAGTTCTCTTAAATAACACCCCAATGAAATCATTCCAACCAGCAAGAACTCCCCACAGATTTTTCTTCACCATTCCTTTAGTGGGAGAAAAAATAGTTCTGTGATAGATCCTTTCATAACCTTCTTTAAGAAACAAATTATTTCAAAAGATTACCTTAAATGACTGTTTGATGGCACAGGCTGGGTGGCCTAAAGAGCATTTTTCCATGCTGTATGACTTGATGGTTCAATTCAGGTCGGAATTCCAATCAAAGAGCACACTGGGTTGGAAGAAGTTACAGAAAGTAATGAATGCTACTCAGAACATAGTGCAAATGTCCCTTCCTTCCATAGACTCCATGAACACCTGCTGCCAAGGAAAGGCAACCAACAAGCTGAACGACCCAGACTTGCTCTCTTCTCCCTCCTCTCAAGAGCGAAAATGAACACCAATAGGTGTAAAAACAGTTCCCCCTCTCCCCCCCCCCCCCCCCACAGCCATGGGAATTCTTGTCCTCTTAATTATTCAGTCTTCCACACACTTACTGATGAAGTCGGTAATGGTGGTGATATATTCATTGAGATTTGTTGCTGAATCCTTTAATATCAGTCTACCAGCTTGAAGCATTGTCATCTGTTTCCTCAGACCATCGTTGAATGACTTTCAGCTCCGGGCCCTCCCTCCTCAGCTTGTGTTTGTATTTGGGTAGAATCAGCTGATGAGATGGCTTGCGTAAGTGCAGACATGGAGATAGAATGATAGGCATCCTTTATGGTTGAAGAGCAGTGGTCAAGGGTGTTGGGGCCTCTGGTGGAATTCTTTTGGAATTCAGGTAAAATGCTTTGAGAGTTGGCTTGGTTGAAGACCCCAGGTATTATGAATGTGGTCTCCGTACACTTCATTTTGAGGCTGTTGTGGGACAGTTAAAGGGTGATTATTCTTCTTGGTCTGTGATAAAACCTTATGAATGACTGAGGTTTATTTTCAAATACATAAGTGCAATGAAAGATGCAGTGAAAGTCATATTTACTGTAGCTTCCAAAAGACATCAAACTCACAGCATATAAGAGAAAAAAGATAATATAAAAATAAAAAAAGATATTTAATATTCACAGGTAGTTTGTGCAAAGCAAGTGCTGAGTCAGTAGTACAGCTGGATCTTTGGCAGGGTAGGGTTGACTAGGGTTAGGGGAGATTTAAGAGCAAAAAAACCTAGAGGTGCCAGATTTCAGTCCTCTGTACATTTTTGCCTGAAGGTAGCAGCAAGAATGTATGGCCAGGATGATGGAGGTTCTTTGTGATGTTGGCTACATTCTTGAGGCCACATCTTCATTGGATATCTTCAGTGGATGGAAAACTGTTGCCCATCATGGACTTGGCTAGATTTGCCACTTTCTGCTGTCTTCTACTCGGGTTTCTCAATCAGTCTGTGATACAACCAGTCAGTATAGTTTCCACAGCACACTTGTGGAAGTTCAACAGAATATTCAATGACATGCTGAAAGTAAAAATATTGGTGTGCCTTCATCATGGCTGCTTCAATGTGTTGGCCCCAGGAGAGATTCCTGTGGAGGCTCAGGAACTTGAGGCTACTAACCCTGTCCATCATCATCCCATCAGTTAAGGCAGGTGCCTGGTTGCTTGGTTTCCTCTTGCAAAGATCCACAGTCTACTCTTTAGTCTTGCTAACAATAAGAGCAAGGTTGTTGTTCTGAGCACCACTCTTCCAAACATCACTCATCTGAACATCACTCTCCCCAGCATTATTCCCTTGAACATCACTCTTCCCAACATCTCTCTCCAGACATCATTCCCGCCCAAGAACTACACATTCGATTAGGCCAACACCTCGCACTTCTCCGAGTAACTTTTTTAATTGACAACTGTAAAAGATTATGCTTAGACAAATACAGACAATTTGGGAGGTTAAAGAACACTGGAATCTCCCTTTGTGACCTTAGTGCTTGTCAGAGCTCATGGAATTTTTGGTTGCTCATATTTCACTGCCCTCAAAATCATTGCCCCCCCCCCCCCAACCTGTGCACAAACTTGAGGCATTATCTGGGAACACAGGCGCTTCTGATAGTTAAATGCTTTCAATATCAGCTCCATTTGCGCAGTTTAGAAGTTCAAACAAGTAAAATTCCACTGCTCCTATCAGTCTATAATTGTCCTTTTATAATATTTTGTTTGCTGCATTTTATGCCCCAGTTTCAGTTCAGTTAAACATTACATTGAGAGTAAAAAGAAACTCAGCAGGTCAGTGTATTTTATATAGCAAAGATAAAGATCTGAGTTTAATCATTTCAGGTTTGAGTCCTTCATCAAGGTATGAAGCCCAAAATGTTGGTTATGTATCTTTATCTTTGCTGTATAAAGTACACTGGCCTGCTGAGTTTCTCCAGCATTATATTTTCAATCAGCAATGGACAAATTTCAGTCACAGGCTGAGGACATCACTGCGTCCTACCCCCTTCGAGCCGGCTTCAGTCACACCCCTTTTGAGCTGGTTTCAGTGTTCATCCGTTTAGGCAGGAGCCAGTGTAACTTCACTCCATCTTTGACACTTGGTGCCTAGGCAGAGGGAACCCGGAGGGAAATGGGCATGCCAATTTCCCCCTTTAATGCATTGACATAAAAGGGGCTAAAGACAGATATATATCCAGGCTGTGCAGTGACGCAAGCTAGGTCTAAAAAGCTTGCCAGAGCAGATGCTTTGAACCAGAGTTCTGGTTGTAAACCCAAGAGTAAGGACTTGTTGTCCCGAAGAGAGGTTATTGCGGGGCAGAACGGAGATCCTGATCTTGCTGAGGTGAGAGATAAGACTCTCTCTGAGAAAGAAATTAAGAAAGTGCCATTAGATATTATTTTAAAGAAGGGAATAAAGGTTTACTTCTTTTCCCAACAAATTCTAATCCCCTTGGGCAAAATTTTCAGGCCCTTATGAGATAGAGTCAAAGGTGAATGAAGTTCTTTTTCTTTGGCTTGGCTTCGCGGACGAAGATTTATGGAGGGGGTAAAAAGTCCACGTCAGCTGCAGGCTCGTTTGTGGCTGACAAGTCCGATGCGGGACAGGCAGACACGATTGCAGCGGTTGCAGGGGAAAATTGGTGGGTTGGGGTTGGGTGTTGGGTTTTTCCTCCTTTGCCTTTTGTCAGTGAGGTAGGCTCTGCGGTCTTCTTCAAAGGAGGTTGCTGCCCGCCAAACTGTGAGGCGCCAAGATGCACGGTTTGAGGCGATATCAGCCCACTGGCGGTGGTCAATGTGGCAGGCACCAAGAGATTTCTTTAGGCAGTCCTTGTACCTTTTCTTTGGTGCACCTCTGTCACGGTGGCCAGTGGAGAGCTCGCCATATAACACGATCTTGGGAAGGCGATGGTCCTCCATTCTGGAGACGTGACCCATCCAGCGCAGCTGGATCTTCAGCAGTGTGGACTCGATGCTGTCGACCTCTGCCATCTCGAGTACTTCGACGTTAGGGATGTAAGTGCTCCAATGGATGTTGAGGATGGAACGGAGACAACGCTGGTGGAAGCGTTCTAGGAGCCGTAGGTGGTGCCGGTAGAGGACCCATGATTCGGAGCCGAACAGGAGTGTGGGTATGACAACGGCTCTGTATACGCTTATCTTTGTGAGGTTTTTCAGTTGGTTGTTTTTCCAGACTCTTTTGTGTAGTCTTCCAAAGGCGCTATTTGCCTTGGCGAGTCTGTTGTCTATCTCATTGTCGATCCTTGCATCTGATGAAATGGTGCAGCCGAGATAGGTAAACTGGTTGACCGTTTTGAGTTTTGTGTGCCCGATGGAGATGTGGGGGGGCTGGTAATCATGGTGGGGAGCTGGCTGATGGAGGGCCTCAGTTTTCTTCAGGCTGACTTCCAGGCCAAACATTTTGGCAGTTTCCGCAAAGCAGGACGTCAAGCGCTGAAGAGCTGGCTCTGAATGGGCAACTAAAGCGGCATCGTCTGCAAAGAGTAGTTCACGGACAAGTTTCTCTTGTGTCTTGGTGTGAGCTTGCAGGCGCCTCAGATTGAAGAGACTGCCATCCGTGCGGTACCGGATGTAAACAGCGTCTTCATTGTTGGGGTCTTTCATGGCTTGGTTCAGCATCATGCTGAAGAAGATTGAAAAGAGGGTTGGTGCCAGAACACAGCCTTGCTTCACGCCATTGTTAATGGAGAAGGGTTATATGTAGTTAAAACACCTAATCGGAGAAGTAAAACACAGTGTTGTCATGTCAATATGTTAAAACCTTATTTTGAAAACTTGACTTGTAGCAAGGAACTGCCTCCACCAGAGCTATTGGTCGTTGAGAGAACTGAGGAGTTTAGGGGCCCTGAGACAGCACAAGCTGACTCTTGCGACAAGCTGGAGATCGATCCACAGTCATCTGACGCCTCAGACAGCTTCAAACTCTGACTACGCTGTTTTGAGGTCTTCCTTCAAAATTCAGCTGGCATCGTGGCCACCAACACTAACAGACTGCATCTTCTCCCGGTCAGATCCCGAGTATTCCCAGTGATCAGTGATGCCACCACGAATGTGGAAGCAATGGATATACTCAAGGGGCAATACAGGGAGAAAATTAACATATACGCCAGGCATATGCAGGCCACCCGCAGAGAGCAACCGGGCAAATCAGGCGATGTGTTCATCTGGGCCCTGTGAGGACTCACACGGCATACAAATTCCAGGCAGTATCAGCCACACAAAATACAGAGAACGTGATCTGAGATGTCCGTGTTGCAAGCATCAGGTCTGACTATGTGGCCCAGCGAATACTTGAGCAGAGTAAGTTAGACTTAAAATGGGCAATCAATCTGGCGAAGTCGCTGGAGATCGCCATTTGCAGCACAGAAGTGTACTCTTCGAAAGGGTCCACACATGGGTCACCATCCTGCGACACAGGTCTACAGGCCACTAGTCTGTTACCATGCTTGACTAAAGACCCTACCACAGCCGTTGTCTCCCTGGATCACCCGATGTGCTACTTCTGCGGCCAGGCAAAGCACCCCCGAAAACGCTGCCCGGTGAGAGATGTGACGTGCTCCAAGGGCAGGAAGAAGGACCACATGCAAAAGTACGCCGATCACAGTGCTCCAGGCCCAGCGCCACCGCGTGTGCGGCATGGCAACCACATCTTGGACGCCGGCATCTTCCACAGATGACCACGCCACAACATAGGGGCCGCCATCTTGGATGCCGCCGACTTCCGGGGATATCATATCCCCCTTGACGGAGACTCAGCATGGGTCGGACCATGGACCAACCCTGTCTTCAGTGGTGCTGGCCCAGAATAGCCCTCACCAACTCGCCCACTGCCTGATGGATATCTCCATCAACAACTTAGTAACTAAATGTCTTTTTGATAGAGGGTGCACCAAGACCTTTATTCATCCAGACACTGTCCAACGTTACTCCCTTGAGGCTAAACCGGTCACCTACAAAGTCGCCCTAGCTTCAAAGTCTCATTCCGCAAAAATTCATAGCTGCACTAGGGTGATAGTAACCATGTGGGGTATGACATATGGAGACTTTAAGCTCCTTGTTATGTTGCAGCTTTGCACGGTGGTACCGTTGGGGCTAGATTTCCAGTGCCACTTAAAGAGTGCCACTATGCAATATGATGGCCCTCTCCCACCCCTCACTGTTGGCAACCTGCAGTTCCTTATAATCGGCTGCTCTGCCCCCCCCCCCCCCTCCACCACCCCGCTGGCTCAACAGACGCGTGGTCTCTCTACCCTCCACATCAACCCCCTGCCGCTGTTCGCCAATCTTACCCCCCCCCAACTGTAAGCCAATCGCTACAAAAAGCAGGCGATATAGTGAGGAGGACAAGGTGTTTATAAAGGCGGAGGTACGGCGACTTCTGGACATGGGGATTATTGAGGCCAGCACCAGCCCCTGGAGAGCTCAGGGAGTGGTGGTCAAGGGCGGGGGTAAACGCAGAATGATGATCAACTATAGTCAAACCATTAATCACTACACGCAGCTGGATGCGTACCCCCTTCCTCACATTGTGGATAAAGTTAACCAAATCGCCCAGTTTCGTGTGTTCTCCACGATAGACCTGAAATCTGCTTACAACCAACTCCCCATCTGCCCTGTGGATTGTCAGCTTTCAAGGCGGATGGCCTCCTTTACCACTTCCTCAGGGTCTCCTTCGGTCTCTTCCAACGGTAGATGGGCAAGATGGTAGACCAAAACAGCCTGCACTCCTCCTCCTCATATTTGGATAATGTCATGATCGACAAGACCATGACGTGAACCTCCAGAAATTCTTCACAGCCAAATGCCTGAATCTGACCTACAATAAGGATATGTGTTTTCCGCACTACCTGACTAGCGATCCTTGGCTGCGTCATGGAAAATGGGGGTCATTAGCCCTGACCCTGACCACATGCGGCCTCTGATCAACCTCCCTCTTCCCCACAGCCTCAAGGCCCTGAAAAGGTGCCTGGAGTCCTTATTATACACAGTGGGTTCTGAATTATGCAGATAAAGCCCACCCCATAATCACGGCCACCTGCTTTCCCCTTACAAATGAAGCACGGGCAGCCTGCTACCCCATAAAGGAGGACATGGCGAAAGCCGCATCGTATGTGGTGGATGAATCTGCCCCCTTCCAGGTGGAGAACGATGCATCCAATTTCACACTGGCTGCCACCCTTCATCAGGCAGGCTGCCCTGTTGCCTTTTTCTCCCTCACCCTCCATTGCCTCGAAGTCTGACACTCCTTGATAGAGAAGGAGGCTTAGACAATAGTAGAGGCAGTATGGCACTGGAGGCACTACTTGGCCGGCAGACGTTTTACCCTGCTCACGGTCCTATGGGCCATAGCATTCGTGTTCAACAATAAATAGCTGGGTAAGATAAAGAACGATAAAATTTTGAGGTGGAGGATTGTGCTCTCCACCGACAATTACGGCATCCTGTACTGGCCAGAGAAGTTCAATGAACACTCAGATGCCCTGTCACAAGAGACGTGCCAGCGCACAGGTGGATCACCTCAAAGCCCTCCACAATGACAGATTTTTTTCACTTTATTAAATCTCGGAATCTGCCATTGGGGATGTCAGAAATATGACCAGGGATTGCAGGTTCTGTGCAGAGAGCAAGCCTAATTTTTACCAACCAGACAGGGCACATCTGATAAAAGCCACATGCCTTTTGAATGCCCGAGCATGGATTTCAAGGGCCCTCTTCCCTCCACCAACCGCAATACATACTTCCTTACAGTTACTGACAAGTATTCGCCGTTCCCCTTTGCCATCCCTTGTCCTAACATGACCACCATCACAGTCATTGGGGCCCTGTGCAACCTATTCATCCTGTTTGGGTATCCATCGTACATCCACAGCAACTGGAGGCCGTCATTTCTTGCTAGCAGGGGTATCGCCACCAGCAGGTCAACGAGTTATAACTCCTGGTGGAACGGTCAGATAGAGAGAGAGAGAACGGCACTGTATGGAAGGCCATCCTTCTTGCTCTGAAGTCCAGGGGACTGCTGTCTCTTACTGGTAGGGGGTCCTTCCAGAGGTGCTCCATGCCACTCGATCTCTGCTATGTACTGCCACTAACGCTACCCCTCACAAAACAATTTTCTCCTTCCCTAGGAAGTCTATGTCAGGGACCACAATACCCTCTTGGCTGATGTCTCTGAGACCAGTCCTGCTATGAAAACACGAGGGGCCATAAAACCAACCCCTGGTTGAAGGGGTTCAATTCCTCCACACGAATCCCCAATACTT
Organism: Narcine bancroftii; assembly: GCF_036971445.1. Taxonomy (NCBI): domain Eukaryota; kingdom Metazoa; phylum Chordata; class Chondrichthyes; order Torpediniformes; family Narcinidae; genus Narcine; species Narcine bancroftii. The sequence goes on from NC_091474.1 coordinate 60,444,801, forward strand.
GTATGTAGCTACCCAGATGGGCGCGAGGAAATGGTCTCCATCCAGGACCTCGAGCACATGGGGGCCTCCAAGGAGCACACCCACAGGCAGCACCCCTCCTCCTTCCACAGACACGCAAAATGTACTGCTGCACCCTCCCCCCCCACCCCAATCACTCCAGTCAAGCTGCCACGTCCATAGCAGGTCAACACAGCGCTGGAGGTCCAGGGTGAAACAGCGGCCCTGGCCGCAACCCCACAACCAACGCTCCTCCCGTCAGTACGGATCAAGCCACTGAACCGGCTTAACCTGTAAGACTTTGTGGCCCACGTCACCCCACCAGGCAATTTAAAAAAATCAAAGGGTGAATGTGGTGGAACTGCTGAACTGTATTGCATTCCTGATTACCTGGCTCTGCCCCGTCCTGTGATTGTACCTGCGACCCCCTCCCTCTTTTGACCTTGTATAAAGCCTCTATCACCCTAACCCTTCCCCAGAAAGCCTGGGTCATACACAGGGCGAGGTCTTTTTCCATTGTGAATAAAAGCCTGTAGATCAGTGACTCAGTCTCAGCCTCTCGAGTTATTTACTGTGTGTCGCAGCCATCTAAAACCTGCGTGTCTCATGATTCTAAAACCTGAGTGTCTCATGCATCTAAAACCTGCGTGTCTCATACATCTAAAACCTGAGTGTCAACATTGGATATTCTGAGACTGAAATTTGAACTGCCTTTCTAGAATTAAGCTTGAGCTATAGTGGCAAAGGTATTCCACACACACACACACACACACACACACACACACACACACACACACACACACACACACACACTCTCACACACACACACACACACACACACACACACACACACACACACGTATATTTGCACATAGTTGGGGGTTATGTTTAGATAAGTGTGGACAAATTAGATAAGGTGTTATATTACTGTTAATTAATAATTTAAAATATTATTTTAAATATAACACTGGGCTAATTTCTATTGCTGCTGTCTGGTATGTAACAGAAACCAACTTGGGAAATTAGCAGGGGATTGACTAAGCCGGCAACCCTGAGATGCCCTTGTGTGGATGATTAGCAAAGAGGGGGTGATGTTTCTAATTGGCACTGATTAGGGTCTGTCAAAGAGGAAGTCAAAGATCCAATGCAAAGTGAGGAAGAGAGTTCTGAATTCCTGAGTTTAGTTATTAATTTTGATGGTATTATGGTGGTACACGCCCAGCTGCAGTCAATGAACAGCCTGATGTAAATGTGCTTATGGCCTTATTGAAGACCAGATGGGAAAGATAAACACAAAGAGTGAACAGGAAAATTATGTGAAATATTTAGATCTTTGCTTGGATCCTACTAAAAGTGTAATTAATGGTATTGTGAATACTGTGAAGCATATAAAATGGCTACAGAGGCTGGAGAAGGTGCATAAAAGGGTTTACAGAACTCAGATGATATAGTGGTCAGGAAAGACCATAAGCCTCAGCACTTTTCTGGAGATAAAAGAAGGTTGAGAAGTGAATGGATACAGGTCTTTAAAATCATGAGTGTTTTGTAGGGTAGATTTAAAGATATATTAGATATATTAAAGCCCAAATTCTCTGGGCATAAATTCAGTATGGACATCATGAGAAATTGCATTACCTTGAAAATGGTAAATATGTCTTTAAAAGCTTTCCACTGTTTACCAACCTTTTAATCTAATTTCCAAATCTACCTTATATTTTGAATTTCCTTTATTTGTTCAAAAGTCTAGTTTTGGACTTAAATTTGTCATTGAGAATGGAATGCAAGGTTAGATTATGATCCAGAGAGGAACACAACAACTCTGTGCACACAGTGATCATCTTTCTTTAATTCCAGCTGCTGTTTTCATTAATCTTTTGTTTGCACCTTCAGGAGCTGATGATAACAACCTCAACTCAATATTCTGAGCACCTGACCCGATCATTGCAGCAGAGCTTGTGTGGTGATTTGATCCTTGGTCGTTGGGGAAGCTATAGCACCGGGGACTGCTTCATTCTCACTTCAGATTACCTCAACGCTTTGGTTCAACTGATAGAGATAGGCAATGGACTTGTAACATTTCAGCTCAGAGGACTCGAGTTTAGAGGCAAGTTCCATAAAAATTCAAACCTGATAGTCACAGAAAGCTGAAACTGATTCTCTAACCCAGTGTCCAGATCAATTGTACTGGTTGATTACTTTGTTTAGCAGGTTGTTATTGCATCTTTTAATACTCGGGACAGCAGAAGCTGAATTAAATGAAATGTTCACTGTTTTACTGAAATTTCACTGCCAGCTTAACTGAATACGTCTCGTAGCGAGTAATAAAAATAGCAATACAAAACTGAAATAACTTTGGAAATGATGGAAGAGAAACAATGAGTTATAGGATAAACTGGCATATTCTTTAAATTTGGCCAAAGGCTTGAAATGAAACTGTTCCATTCGATCAGTGTTATTTCCTGGATGACTGGATAGTTCTTTGAGTGACAGAAAATTGAATGGTTGCTGCAGAGAGCATGCATGTTGTTTCATAGTAACAAATGTCTCTTGCAACCTTGGCCATGAGATCTATCAATATTACAGGAACCTATTTATTTGAGTTGTAGTCAGATTTAGAACAGTGGAAATAACCTCAAGTTAAAAGAGGCTGACGCAAAGGATTGGCTGGCTTTCTATTCTGTATCATAGTTATATGTAGCGTGGATGTCTCAGTTCTGCGAGACCGGACTTGTTTTTGATGAATCAATAGAACCAGATTGCTTCAATTAGCATGTTATTATTGCATCTTGCAACAAGACAAATAGACGTCTCCCTCTGATGCTCCTAAGCTTTCAGCTATTTGCGATTGAGCAGTTTAATTCAATACTTCTTGTGATGCACTATTAAGCAGAAAGGCTGTTCAACAGGCTTTATTCCACACAAACTTCCAGAGCTGGCTGTGAGAGTAGATGTGCTGGCTCTGAGATTGACCTCAAGGGGCTGGATGTAGCTTTTATCCCAGAAGGTGATTGGCAGCTGACCCGATGGGGCTCGGTCCATTCTGGTCGGCTGACTGACAGCCCGCCAGGTGTTACCTTGTCCTCCAGCGCTCTTCCTGCACACAGGTTGCCCCCTGCAGTCGGCTAGTGCTGTATCGCCACACTTCTGCTTATTTATAATGATTAAAACGAAAATACTCTCAAATAATACTTGTGGCTCAGCTACAAGATGTATTCTGTTAAACTGCCACTTGTCTTTACAATGGCATTCTTGTCACTGAATCAGAATTATAATTCATGCTGATATCCCTAGTCATCTACAGAGCGTGTTCACCATTGTAAAAGATACTGGCCTAGAGCTTGCTATGCTATAATTTAGTTAATTAATTATGGTAATTAATAGCATTGTAGGCCATCCTATCTCTGTTTGTGAATATCATATAAGGATCAAGGTGCAAAGAATAATGCTATCACGTTTCCTGCCATAAAGGTGTACTGAAACTGAAAGTAGGCCCTTTCAAATTGCCATGTAAAATGGGGTTAACTGGTCAATTTGTACGGTTAACGCCCCAGTTACTCTCCAGTTAGAAAGGGTCCAACCGGGTCCATGACCTCAGAAATAGTCAGGGAACCCAGTTAAACTTACCTAGGTCGCATCCACAGGCAATTTGAACATGAAAATGGCTGACCTGCTTATTCCATTGACGTCAGCACTTGCATGCATGCGTCACTGGGCAGCCAGCATCCGAACATCCGGCGGTACTTCTGGTGAGTGCGTGACATGTCATTGTAGGGACGGGATCCCCCTTAAATTACTGGGATGGTGATTTAATGGGTTAATCCCCCTACGATTTGAAAGATACTTCCAGCACCTTTGCCCCAGTAATTGCACCTAGATCCCAGGAGGGCTACCCAGGTGCTGCAATTTAAAAGGGGCTAGTGATTCTCTGTTGATTATCACAGCTGCCAACTTTGCAGGTACTATCCAGCCAGCAACACCCTTCTATCTGCAGGGCAGTGCTTCTTCTAAATGCATGAATGCTACAATTACCAGGGTGGTTGGAGAGTCCACTTAAGAGGTCAAAGATACCTGGTCCACCTGGTGAAAAGGATAACCATGTTCTTTGTGCAGGAGACCATCAGATGAAAGAGCAGCATTAGACCATTTGGCTCATTGAGTCTGCTCCTCCGTTCGAATCACAACTGGTATATTTTTCCTCTCAACCTCATTTTCCTGTTTTTTCACCATAACCTATTGACAACTTTTCTAATCAAGAACCAATCAACTTCCTCTTTAAAAATACCTGGATGACAACCTCTAGGCCATTTGTGGGAAGGAATTGCACAGACAGATCCACCACTCTCAAGCTGAAGAAATTTCTCCTTATCTCTGTCCTATATCGTTTTATTCTGAGGCAATGCTGTCTGATGCTAGACTCTCCCACTGCTGGAAACATTTTTTCCCTGTCCACTCTATCCAGCCCTTTCAATATTCAATGAGGACCCCTCCCCCCAAAAAAAAATCCTTCAAAACTCCAGCAAGTACAGATCAAGACATTCACCCTCTCACTCTTGGCCCTCTCCAACACTAGCACCCTTCTTTTGATATGGGGCCAAAAACTGCTCACCATACTTCCAATGAGGTTCAATCAATTTACTTATAAAGCCTCATCATCACATCCTTAATTTTAGATTCCAGTCCACTCAAAATTAATGCTAACATTGCATTTGCTTTCATTACTATTGACTCAACCTGTAGCTTAACCTTGAAGGAATTCTAAACTAGGATTCCTAAGTCCCTTTGAACTTGCACTTTCTCAGTTCTCTCACCATTTAAAAAATTGTCTACGTCCCTATGCTGTATTCCATCTGCCACTTTTTTGCCCATTCTCCCGACCTGTCCAAGGTTCCTTTGCAGAACTTCCTGCTTCATCAGCCCTCCACCTATTTTCATATCATCTTCAAACTTGACCACAAAACCATCAATTCTGTTATCTGACTCATTTACATATAACATGCAAAGTAGCAATCCCAACACCGACCCCCTTGGAACCCCACTAGTCATCAGCCAAAAATGGCCCCCTTTATTTCCACTCTGTGTTCTGTCACTCAGCCAACCATCTATCCATGCTGGTACCTTTCCTGTAATGTCATGGGCTCCTATCTTCTTTAGCAGTGTCATGTTTCCTTACACTGATTTATAAATCTCCACTTATTTAAAAATGAATATTTTGTATTATAGTAATACTCCACAGACATCTGCAAACTAGTCTCCTCAAGCTCCCATATACCCTTGGTAGAATTATTCTGTTGTATTTTGTTGATAAATTACACTTCGTTCTTGCCATGTTGACAGGGCTACTTTGCAAATCATTTGAAGTTGTACTTGGTTCTGATTTCCATGTTCAAATTATTTTTCTGTTTAGCTGCTCAAACATACTATAAATTTTCAGCATTACAGGAGCTGCAGAGATTAGTGCAAAGCTAATTAGTTCTAGTTTGGAATTTTCATAAAAGTATTTATTGTTTGTTTATAGCTGTCTTAACAATTGCTATTTTATTCATTCATGAATGCAGAACCATGAAGAATAAAAAAAAATGCAAAGATATAAACACACCAGAATTATTCTGAATCAATCTTGAGAGGTACTGTGAGCATTTAAGCATTTGACTATAACCGCAAGAACAATAAAAAGTTTAACAGAAGACTATAACAATAAATGCAGGTCTGCAGAACTCACCGGCACTTTGAAAAGATTGCACAGTTGATTTTAAACACCTCGCTGAAGCATAAAGCTGAGGCTATCAATTGACCTGCCTCGTGTTTATTGGGGAAATGATGACTGAGCAACTCCACAATAGTAATGAAGGCATTCTGTGCGCTTGTCACTCTATTTCGTTGTCATGTCAATGTGCATCTGTATACATGTTAATTCTGGCCATGGTCAGAATCTGGTTTGTATTATTACCAACAAAGTCAGAGTGTCTTTATTGACATTTGAAATGAATGTACAATTTCAGAGATTCAAGTTCCGTGTCATTGCACTGTGGCCAGGCATCTGGAATAATAGAGAAGAAAATTGGAGGCCACATGAGCTGTTTCATAGATGTTAAAATTAACCTTAGCTCAAAAACGATCTTGATTCAGCAGGACAACAAAATCTGCGTCGTGAAAGGAAAAGAAAATTGCTGTGGAAGGAATCTTCATGTTGAGCCAGCTTAATGAAATACTGTTGTTCTTCTCAAGTGTCTTCCTGTGGCTTGGCTGGTATAATTCTTGCCACTGAGTCAGAGTTATGCCAGTCGTCCAACTCCAGACTTGAGCTTCATCATTTTGGCTGACATTCATATTCATGAGTGAGTAGAATGAAGGAGATGAGTGAGGGAGGCCATTCTGCACATCAAATCGATGTCAGCTTAGAGTTTTGCCATAAATCCCCTTCAATTCCTTTGGGAAGAAACTTACATTTCACAGGGTTATACAAAGATACAGCACTGAACAGACCCATCAGCCCAGTGAATCCAAGCTGACCATCAATCCCTGTTCAAAAGTTCATACCAGAGGCCAGAATTTAATTTAGGTCGTTGAAAATATGTGGCAGTTGCACCACTGTGTAGCCCACTTTTCACATTCTTAGCCCTCCAGAGCAAAGAAATATTGGGTCAAGCAGCAGATCAAGCACCATCTGCAAAGAGTTAAAGTCTCTTGTCAATTATTTTTAATGACATATGTTTAGAATAGAGCTATGATGATGTAGGGGAGAAATCCCAGATAGGGTTCCAGTCAAGTGTCACCAGACTAGTTTATGTACATAACTTTCTGTAATGTTATTAACAAGAATGAAAGACTAATCTTCAAATCTTCAGAGCACGGCAGCGAGCAAATCTGGAGCAAAATCTTTAAAAAAAAATTATTTTTTTTTAACTTTTTATCATGCATTTTCTTTATTTATTGTAAAAATATTGGAGTTGGGGTGAAAGGCTTTTTGACAGACAGAAACGAGATGTGCCCTGCTTCTGTGTATGTAATCGGCAGTGATTGGAGCTGTCAATCTCTGAGACACAGCAGGAATGGCAATTTAAAGGACCAGAATCAGGCATCAAGTTAATGGCTTGGAGATTTTGTGTTCTTCTCAAACTAATGACTGGAAATGCATCAGATTTGCTGCTGCATTTGCAATATCAGGGGCTGCATGTGTTATATTATTCAATAATTATGCAAGCATTTTGGGGCAGCAGAAGGAGTTGAAATGCAGCACAGAGGGACTGAGTAAGTTGAAATACAATGTGGTATTGGGTGTCAGGTGACAGCAGACTTTTTCTGTCATTCAAAATGCATATCGGATGGGATTTTTGAATGACACATATTGGAGAAGATAGGCATATTTGTGCAGTATTATGTTGCAAAAGGTTTATTGCATGATACATATTGGACTGGATATGCATCTGGTGTCATATATGTTGCACATGGTATAATGCATGGTACATATGATTGTTACACGTACAATGTATTTGAGCTGACAGAATGTTTTATTTTTTCTTTCAGGAACATATTGTCAGCAGAGGGAGGTTGAAGCAATAACAGAAGGAGCTGAGGATGATGAGGGTTGCTGCTGCTGCTGTGAGCCAGGACGTTTGCCCCATATGCTGTCGTTCAATGCAGCTTTTATCCAACGATGGCTGGCCTGGGAAGTTACATCATCGAAAAATGTGCTGGAAGGCTACAGCATCAGTGAGAACAATGCAGCGTGCATGCTACAGATGTTCGATCTGAGGAAGATGCTCATCACTTATTTCGTAAAGGTAGTAGTATGCCAGTAAGTTATTTTGCTTAAGAAATAGGTTTTTTTTTTGGCCTCCATTTCTTACCTCAGCTTTTTCAAGTTTCTTCCTTAACTCCTGTCACAAATATAATTTGTGATAAGAGCTGCAACCTAGCTTTAATCAAAGTCTTTTTTGGATAATAAATATCAGAATCAAGTTTATTGTCATGAACATGTGTCACCAAATTTGTTGTTTTGCAGGTGCAAATTGCTATATACTGACTGTAAATACAATATTTAAAAATAAATGATTAGTGCAAAAAAAGAGGAGAAAAATGAGTTAGTGTCCATCGGTTCATTGTCCATTCAGAAACCTGATGGCAGAGAAGAAGAACCTGTTTTTGCAATATTTCATGTGCGCCTTCAGGCTCCTGTACCTCCTTCCTGATGGTAGCAATGAGAAAAGGGCATGGCCTGGGTGATGAGGGTCTTTGATGATCGAGGCTGTTTTCTTGAGACACTGCCTCTTAAAGATGTCCTTAATGGAGTAAAGACTATGTGCCCGTGATGGCACTGGCCAAGTTTACAACCCTCTGTAGCTTTTTCTTGTCATGTACATTAGTACCTCCATACCAGTCAGACTGCTCTCTGTGCAAGAGTGTATTGTGACATACCAAATCTCCTCAAACTCCTAACAAAATTTAATATAGTGGCTTGTGAGCCTTCTTCATGATTACATCGATGTGATGACCCCCAGGACAGACTTTTAGAGATGTTGACACCAAGGAATTTGAAGTTTATAACCCTTTCCATTGCTGAACTCCCAAAGAGAACTGGTTCTCCTGAAGTCCGCAATCATCTCCTTAGCTAATGTTGAGAGCATGTTGCTCTGACACCACTTAACGATCTGATCTATCCCACTCCTGTACGCTTGCTCATTGCTGTCTGTGATTCTGCCGACAACTGTGGTATCATCGACAGATTTGCAGATGGCATATCTGGAGTAGAAGATAGCCAAATGGAGCTGAGAGGTGTTAAATATAATTGGGCAAACCTATGCAAGTGACCGAGTTACATGTCACCAATTTATTGTTAACAAAAGTAGAACGTTAATCTTCAGAGCATTATAGTAAACAATTCTAGGTGAAAATCAGAGAACTCGTGAAAAATAATGTATTTTTAAACTATTTATTTGAATGTTTTGTTTGTTCTTTATAAAATTATTTGAGAGTGGGAGACAAGCTCTTTGCCAGGTGTCAATAATGGTCTGATCAGGTCTATGCACTTTCCAAGGAGTTGGGGAGCAAGGTACACAGAGCCGGGCATGTTGCCTGACCAGTTTCAGAGGAACAAGGTAAATATGGAAATTCTGAAGATAGTCAACAGGTCAAGAGACAAAAATGGTGAACATTTCTGATTGATGAACTTTCTTCAGAACTGAGAAAAATTAGAAGTCAAAAATGTTTTAAATTGCAAGATAAAGGTAGAGCTCGACTTACGATGGGGTTCGGTTCTGGGACTCGCATTGTAAATTGAAATTATTGTATGTCGGGGTCTTCATGTACAGATTTTTAAAATACTGTGACAATCTGATCATGCATTCCTGGAATAAGCCATAAAAATATAATTGAAAACAGAATTCAGACACAGGAAGGCCGGGGCGTCAGGAGCTTGTATGAGCAAGTGGCTGGGGAGAGGACCCACGGTCGGGAGCTTGGAAGCGTGGGTGGTTGGGGAGAGGACCCACAATCGGGAGCTTGGATTCGTGGGTGGTTGGGGAGAGGATGCTGAAAACCTTTATTCACACATTGCAGTTTGATCCCCATGGCCATGGCATCTTGGCAACTAAGAACTCCACAGCACTGAGAAGGCTACTTATAACTAGCTGGAGGGAGACGTGGTCAACATTCCTCTCCCTCCTGCTGCCCAATCTACCCCTCATTTTTTGGCAGGGGGGGTGAGCACTCCTCTCCCTCACTTACCATCTTCTCCTCATGGTGCATGTTTCCTTGACCTGACTGCAAGAGAAACACCAAAATGATGACATGGTTGGGGTGGGGTTTGTTGGAAGCGATCTGCGTGTTGCAGATTGAATGGAAGCATTTCCTTCAGAGAAGGAAACGCAAGCACATTGATAAAAGTAGAACCCGACTTACCTGTAATCAAATTGGATTCTGATCATCGTAACTGAAATATCGTAAGTCAGAACATCATAAGTTGGGCTCTATCTGTAAGGGAAAAGAATGGAGAACAAAAGAATGTTTGTGATAGGATGAAGTCCCACAGAAACTGACACACGTGCCATTAGTGCTGGCAAAGTGGATTTGTGAATCATTTTTAATTGCGGATGATTTGAAGAACATGTTTATAGAAGGAGAATAATGAAAATAGATGAAGGGAAAGAGTTATAAATATTGCATGAATTTTGAGATTCCAGAAAGAGAAATAAAGCATTTCAGATGCTTATAAAACCTGAAATTTAAAAAAATGCTGGAAATACATAGGAAACATTTTTAGAAGGAGGAGAGAATCCATGGCACAGTTGGCATAGTGTTTAGTAGCACACTGTTACAATGCAAGCAATCGGGACAAGGGTTCGAATCCCGTGCTGTCTGTAAGGAGTTTGTATGTTCTCCCCGTGTCTGTGTGAGTTTTCCCCAGGGGTTCCAGTTTCCTTCCATTCTCCCAGGGATTGTCGATAAGTTGGATGTAATGGGGCGGCACGAGCTTTATAGGCTGAAATGACCTGTAACTATGCTTAAATTTAAATAACAATTAAACTGCAAAGACTATTTATCTGAAATTGTGAAGTTCAGAAGACTGTAATGTGCCAAGTCAGACAAGGGAATACTGTTCCTTCAGCTTAGATCGTTTTATTGGAACCATGTAAGAAGCCAAAGGCAAAGAGATGAGAATAGGTATTTTTAAATTTTAGACATTCAGCACAGTAACAGCCCCTTCCAGCCCATGAGCCCAAGCTGCCCAATGACATCCAGTTAACCTACAACTCTGGTACATTTTAAAGGGAGGGTGGAAACCGGAGCACCTGGAGGAAACCCACATAGATACATGGAGAACGTAGACAGCACTGGATTCGAAGCCCGGTCGCTAGCGCTGTAACAGCATCGAGCTACGCTAACTGTGCCACCCGAATGAAATTATGAATAAACTGATAGGTACTTGGAAGGTACCGATCACTGCTTAAAGTACCTAAACTAAGGATAAGTTGTTCCTCCTTGAACTTTCCTTGAGCTTCTTTATAACAGAACAAAGGTCAGCGTGGGAATCATAATCTACAGTATCACTTCAGTTTCCTTTCCTTCTCCTTTCCCTGCCTCTGCACCGCCTTAAAACTAGGTATGTCTCACCTTTCCCAGTCCCTGGCCCCAGCTTCAGGCCAATATCATTGCCTGATGCCCCTCCCATCAGCACTTACAATGCCCTTCATAATGGTTGGGACAAAGACAGTTTTTTCCTTTATTTGTCCTTGTACTCTACAGTTATAAATTTATATTCAAACAATTTAAATGGGATTAAAATGCACATTCCAGATTTTATTCAAAGGTATTTGTGTACATTTTGGTTTTACCATGAAGAAATTACAGCACCTTTTATTCACAGTCCACACTCATTTCAGAGCACCTTAATATTTGTGACATGGCAATGGTGTGTATATTAAAGTAGACTTTGTTGCATATCCCTTGCATGCAATGACTGCTTGAAGTCTGTGAGTATCTTCTCTGGTGATGCTCTGCTAGGCCTTTACTCAAGCCATGTTAATCTGCTTGTTTCGGTGACTTGTCTCTTCAGCATATGGAAGTTTTCTCTTCAGCATATGGAAGGCACACTCAATTGGATTTAGATCGGGTGACTGACTTGGCCATTCAACAGTTTTCAGCTTTTAGCTTTGAAAAACTCCTTTGTTCCTTTAGCAGCATGTTTGGATTGTTGATTTGCTGTTGGATGAAGGGCCATCCAATGAGTTTGGAAGCATGTGCTCAAACATGATCAGATACATGTTTGATGTGTTCCTTCTCTGAAGGAAACATGTATGTTTCTATACACCTCAGAATTCAATTTTCTACTGCCATCAGCAGTTACATCATCAATAAAGATAAGTGCACCAGTACCTGTGGCAGCCATATATGCCCAGGCCATAGCACCCCCATCACCACGTTTCACAGATGAGTTGGTATGCTTTAGATCTTGGGCAGTTCCTTTATGCCTCCACATTTTGCTTTTGCCATCACTCTGATACAGGTTAATCGTGGAATGATCTGTCCACAAGACCTTATTCCAAAATTCTGCTGGCTCTTTTAAATACTTCTTAGCAAACTGTAATCTGTGGCTAACTAGTGGTTTGCATTTTGCAGAGTAGCCTCTGTATTTCTGTTCATGAAGTCTTCTCCACACCTGCCTCCTGAAGAATGTTTCTCATCTGCCAGACAGGCTTTGTGGATTTTTCTTCATTGTGATGAGAACTCTTCTGTCATCAGCAGTGGAGATCTTCCTTGGCCCACCCATCCCTTTTCAATTACTGAGCCCACTAGTACACTCTTTCTTCTTAATGATGTTCCAAACAAGTTGATTTTGGTCATCCTAAGGTTTGGGTGATGTCTCTTGCTATTTTATTCTTGTTTTTCAGCCTTATACTGTACAACCATAGAACATTACAGCATAGAAACTGGCCCCTTTGGCCCTTCTAGTCTGTGCCAAACCAGTCCATAGCCCTCCATACCTCTCCCATCCACGTACCCGTCCAAATTATTCTTAAATGTTAAAACTGAGCCCGTATTCACCACTTCAGCTGGCAGTTCATTCCACATTCCCACTACTCTCTATGTGAAGACATTTCCCCCTCATGTTTCCCCTAAACTTTTCCCTTTTCACTCTTAATCCATGTCCTCTGCTTTGTATCTCACCTATCCTCAGATGAAAAAAGCCTGTCTACATTTACTCTGTCTATCACCCTCATAATTTTAAATACATCTATCAAATTTCCCCTTATTCTCCTTGGCTCTAGAGAATAAAGTCCTAACTTGTAACTCAATTCCTGAAGTCTGGGCACCATCCATGTAAATCTTCTCTGTACTCTTTCTATATTTTTGATAATCTTTCCTAAAGTTAGTTGATCGAAATTGTACACGAAATACCCATTTGGCTTCATGTAACCATATAACCATTTACGGAGCGGAAACAGGCCATGTTGGCCTTTCGAGTCCGCACCGGTTCACTGATTTTGTGCGCCCTCTTCAGGCATTGGTGATTTTAAGTGTCAATGTCTTATACAATTTTACCATAAAAATCCCAACTTCTATACTCAAAACTTTGATTTATGAAGGCCAAAATATCACTTTATCATGCTATCCACCTGTGACACCACTCTCAGGGAATTGTGTATTTGTATTTCCAGATCTCTCTGTTTTACTGCACACTTCAGTGCCCTACCATTTACCGTGTATATCCTTTCTTGGTTTGTACTTTCAAAATACACCTCACACTTGTCTGCATTAAAAGCCATTTTTCAGCTTATTTTTCCATCTGGTCCAGATCCCACTGCAAGCTTTGAAAACCTTCTTCGCTGACCACAACACCTCTAATCTTAGTGTCATCTGCAAACTTTATGATCCATTTTACCACATTATCATCCAGATCATTGATATAGATGACAAACAACAATGGTCTTAGCACCGATCCCTGAGGCACCACAAAAACCTATGAATACCTAGCTTTTGAAACTTCCTGACTAACCTCCCATGTGGGGCCTTGTCGAAAAACTCCATAAGATTGGTTAAACACAACATGCACAAAGCCATGTTAACTATCCCTAATCAGTCCTTGGCTATCCAAATAATTATGTATCTGATCTATTAGAACACCTTCAAATATTGTACCTACTTCTGACATCAGGCTCATTGGCTTATAATTTCCAGGGTTACTTTTGGATCCTTTTTTAATCAACTTTCATTGGCACAACTCTGGTCCTCACTTTGAAAAATGGCAACTGCAGACTCCAAAGGTAATTAAAAGGTTGGAATCAAACTTAGCTCTCTCATACCTGCACCAACAAAGTAATTAAACATACCTGAGTAATCACAAATCCCTGTAAAGCCAAATACCCCAAACATTATAGTGCCCTGAAATGGGGGACTATGTATAAAAAGTGTTGTAATTTCTACATGTTCAAACTAAATGTACACAAATAACCTTGAATAAAATCTGGAATGTGCACTTTAATCATGTGAATTATTTGATTACAAATTTAAAACTGTGGAGCACAGGAGTAAGTAAAGGAAAAATGTGTTTTTGTCATAAACATTATGATGGGCACTGTATATGGGACTTAAAGTGATTTTTTTAAAATTACTTCATTCTTACATTTTCAGAGATATTAAAATGATAAATTAAAACAATTTTAAGTGTTGAAAAACATCAAAGGAAAACAAATTAATGTTTATAAAGTAACAATGCATTCTTAAAAATGCATAATACCTACTAACCAATGTCAGATCCCAAACCATGTCTATCTTGGCACAGAATCCAAAAGGTAATTGACTGAGGTCTGCTGCTGAACTCCAAGGACTCTAACAGAAGAGCAAACTGACAGATTCAGGGCTCTGAATCAATCTCAGACTTTCCTGTTTGACAGTGCAAGCTGGGAAAATATTAGATTTATGCCATTGAACTGAGTGATTGCCAACTGTTCTGAACAGAACCACCAACATTAGCCAGCATGATAAAAACTATTAATTCAGTTTCTTTCTCCACAGGTGCTGGATGACCTGCTGTGTGCTTTCAGCATTGTCTGTGTTTATTTCAGACTTCTGGCATTCACAATTTTTTTTCCCTTCAATGTTGCCCTGCCTCTCTACATTATGCTCCACTGAGGTGAAATACCATCAATCATACTACAGTAATCAAATATTTTAAATCAGGATTTTACACATTATTATATCCAGGAAGCCCTAAATTGTCAATAGCACCAATTGGTTGCCTGTGTTCCAAAAGATGTGGAAAGAAAATCCTGGCAGGGAGCACATCAGTGGCAGATACTGCATCAAGAATGTAACAGAAAGGTTTTTCATTAATATAATCTGAGATGCCAGTGACCATAATATTATTGCATAGTTCCCTATTTAACTCTGATTAAACTTTAATTGAAGATTATTATTACCCACCAGATTGTATTGTGTTAGAATCTGGTGACGCTTAAGTAAAGATAGCTGAAACTTCACTCAACTTGTTCTGTGAAATCTGACATTAACGTAGAGAGAGAATTTGATAATCACAGATCAATGAGTTATTAAAAAATAATTTGAATGCCAGCATCAATATCCAGCCTAATTACAAAGAAAGCAAGCACATTTTAATTAATTATGCAATACTTAAAATTTGGGAAATTACTCAAATGAAACAAAGTACCACCATCATGAATTTAATAGTAAGTAATCTGTTCAAGCAGGTGTGAACTTCCTGAAATATTCGGGATACTCAATATAGTTTTGAATGGTGTCCATTTTTATTGGAACCCAATGGTTCTGATAAATGGTCAACTTTTATCAGGCTGTGGTTACAAATGGTAAGAACTGCCCAGTATTGCACAAAATTATTTCCAATCTCATTCCTGAAAGGTTTGCTGTATCTTACTGGATTGCATTCTCTCTCCAACCTGCCTTTCTTCTCCAAGTTTGCAGTGCCTTCTCAAGTTCCTCTGCTCAATTTTCCATCTCTCCACAGCATTAATGGCTCCTATCAAAGTCACAAGCAGCTTGCTTTGCAACTGTGGCAACAAAAGCCCTCTTTGTCCTCTTTAGTCTAGCTGCAGCCTCTTACCCAGCTGTCTGCATCAACTTCATCCAAAGTCTATCCAAATTTATCTCTCTATTAATACAGTTGGTGCCCAAGCAAGGACTGCCCTGATTTCTGTAGCTGGCTTCAGGGTATTTTACTGGTTTCATACATGAACTATCCAATTTTATGGCAACCTTATACAAAAACACAGCATCAGTTTTCACAGGTGAGCTAACATCTCACTGCCACCTTCTAAACATCTTCATACCTCCCTGTGTCTGCGTGGGTTTCCTCTGGGGGTTCCGTTTTCCTCCCACCGTTTGAAACGTACCAAGGGTTGTAGGTTAATTGGGTGTAATTGTGCAGTTCAGGCTTATGGGCTGAAATGGCCTGTTACTATGCTGTATGTCCAAATTTTTAAAAAAATTAGTTACTTATGTCATTCCTTGGCCCACTTTTCTAGTTCATCCATTAGTGATTGCCAACCAATGTGCCATGGCCTATTGCTGGGCTTCAGCATTATCATGTTAGCCACTTCCCAACCCACGGAGGTCAGGGTGGATCTAGCGTCATGTCTCGGTCTTCCTGGATGACTGAGGGTGGGGTGGCGAGCTATCTGCCAGCACTCAGTCACAGTTCCTATCAGACCTCCACGTAAGACAGATTCAGACTGATTCAGGTGTGTGTTTATGTCTTCTTATTGCTTGTTGTTCTTCACTTCAATCAAGACTCAAGTGGCTCCTGTTTATAAGGTAAGACCCATGATATTTTTCTCTTCTAAAATTGGATATAAATTATTTTTGCAAAAATTCTCATGGAAGATTTACCCTGGATGGGATTGTGTGAATATAGGATATTTCACAAGTTTACTTGGCTATTGCGAGCAAATGAATAGCCTTTAACGTTCAAGGAAACATCGCAAAACTATAGAAATAAATGTGAACTAACAGACCATGTATTTATGTATGGTAATTATTTATAAAATGAACACTTTGTAGCAGATCACCCTGTATAAGTTAGCGGGCAGAAATGACAAGGTCGGATGCGGGGTGGTAATGGCACCGGGGAGTCGGCGTCGCTGCGTAGAAGGATACGCCTGCAGGAACTCAGGCTCCAAGAGGAAGGCGGGACTTCTGGGGAATCTGCCCATCAAGTCTCTGGGAATGGTGATGGGCAGCCAGAGCTCAAGGGGTGGGTTTTGGTCACCTGGAAGAGCGTTGGGACTGTTTAAATATCACGTGGGTGTTTTGAGTAAACTTTTTCTGTTACTGACATTTACGGTGTAGACTTCAGTTATTGTGGCTCCTGTAGTTGGTAATTACAGATGCCAAAATTGGTGACCCTGATGGAGTTCTAACATTTTTAGAACTCATATTTATTTTTCTTTCATCAGCAGTATGGAGGAACAGTCAGAAGCTGCCAGTTCTTGGTCAGTGGCTGGTTTATCAGAGCCTGCCCATGCACTGGGAATCCACTTCCTGCCATTCTGGGCTAATCAACCTTGTAATTGGCTGGGTCTGGCTGAAGCTCAGTTTAATCTGAGAGGTATTACTTCAGAGGATGTAATACCTGACATGTGGTCAGTGCTTTGGAACTGGCAACAGCTGCAAAGGTCAGTTCTTTTGTTCAAAATCTACCTTTGGTGCATAAATATTCTATGTTTCGTGGCTATCTTCTGGAGTCATTAGAGCTCAGTAAATATGAGCGAGTTATTCGTTTTTTATATCTGCCAGCCATTGGAGATCATAATCCATCAGACTTAATGCATGAGATGATAGCTCTGGCAGACGAACACACAGATTGTTTTTGTTTGAGGCCCTTTTTCTCTGTAAATTGCCAGTCATGTTTCATCAGCCATCTCTCACATGGATTTCTCTGCCCCTCACTTGGTTGCTAGAAAAGCTGACCAGTTATTTTGCACTCTGCAGCCAGGGTCATTACAGCCACAGCAAGTATTTGCTATTTCTACTGAGGTGCCTAAGTCATCCGCTCCTTCCAAGCAAGGAGCTATGGCTCTTGTGCGGTGGAAGGACCTGAAGACTAAGAAGTTGGCGTTATGGAAAGGATGCCCTCCGTTGGATTCCACCGTGTTCATTCCTTGAAGGACTCGGCAAATGAATAGGCCGACCGTCGTTAGTTGCCATACAAAAGGACCTGCCATATTATTGTGTACATTCACATTCGGTGATACTTTCTTATTGACACCAGTGCGGAGTTTAGTCGGTTCCACCGAATGATTTTGAGAAATATCACAATGAAACTGGCCACCCCGGATGCAGCCAACAGTTCCATAGCCTGCTATGGCACACGGTTGGTGACAAGTCATATGGACAAAGCCATTTTCCAATGGCTTCAGTAGGCCAGCCGTTACTGGGAGTAGATTTCATGCGGGCTCATGGGCTTTTGGTGGACTTAGCATGAAGCCGCCTCATTGATGCAGGGTCTTTTCAGACCCATCCCTTAGTGCTCCATCAGCGCTCCTTTAGCACTTTAGGTGTGCATGCTGCCAACTGCAATGAATATGCAGTACTTCTGGTGCAGTATCCCTCCTTGATGGTACCTTACTTCCATACTTCCCATACAGCACACGGAATGGAACATTTCATTACCACCACTGGTGCTCCAGTGCCAAGGTGAGACGTCTTCCACAAGCAAAGCTGCAGCTAGCAAAAGCTGAGTTTAAGGCCATGGAGGACATGGGTATTATTTGCTGTTCCAATAGTCCATGGACCGCCACTTCACATGGTTCCTAAGAGCAATGGAAGTTGGTGGCTTGAATAACATCACTGTACCAGACTGATATCCTGTTCTGCACGTACAGGTCTTTGCAACATAGGAAGTAGAAACAGGAGTAGCCAAAAATGGCCCATCGAGCCTGCTCCACCATTCAATAAGACCAAACTCCACCTACCTGCCTTCTCCCCATATCCCCTAATTCATCTATCATATAAAAATGTATCTAATTGAATTTTAAATATGTTTAATGAAGCAGCCTCAACCACTTCCCTGGTTAGAGAATTCCAAACATTCACCACTCTCTGGAAAAAACTATTTTTCCTCATCTCTGTCCTAAATCTACTCCCCCGAATCTTGAGAATGCGGCATGGCTAAAGGGCAGCACAGTATTTTCCAAGGTGGATTTGGTTAAAGGATACCACCAGATTCCGGTACAACCATCTGACATGCACAAGACAGCCATTATTACGCCCTTTAGTTTGTGGGAATTCCTAAAAATGCTATTCGGAGTTAAGAATGCAGCTCAGACGTTCCAGCGTTTAATGGATGTCATAACTCAGGGAATGGACTTTGCCTTCATCTCTGCGGATGGCATTTTCATTTTCAACCCTGACGCACATTCACACTGGAATCACCTGGTGGAATTGTTCGAACGTCTGCAACTCTTTGATCTAACTGTAAATCCAGAGAAATGCCATTTCCACCTGGAAGTGATCAACTTTTTAGGGCACCGCATTGACAGTAGAGGGGTATGCCCCCTCCCAGATAAGGTAGACGCAATAGGAACTTTTCCTAAGCCCAGACATGTCAAAGACTTACAAAAATTCCTGGGCATTATAAACTGTTACAACTGATTTATCCCAGCAGCCGCTAAGACTATGCAGCCACTTTTCGATATGTTAAAGGGTGATAATGGAGAAGGGTTCAGAACAATGGCGTGAAGCAAGGCTGTGTTCTCGCACCAACCCTCTTTTCAATCTTCTTCAGCATGATGCTGAACCAAGCCATGAAAGACCCCAACAATGAAGACGCTGTTTACATCCGGTACCGCACGGATGGCAGTCTCTTCAATCTGAGGCGCCTGCAAGCTCACACCAAGACACAAGAGAAACTTGTCCGTGAACTACTCTTTGCAGATGATGCCGCTTTAGTTGCCCATTCAGAGCCAGCTCTTCAGCGCTTGACGTCCTGCTTTGCGGAAACTGCCAAAATGTTTGGCCTGGAAGTCAGCCTGAAGAAAACTGAGGTCCTCCATCAGCCAGCTCCCCACCATGACTACCAGCCCCCCCACATCTCCATCGGGCACACAAAACTCAAAACGGTCAACCAGTTTACCTATCTCGGCTGCACCATTTCATCAGATGCAAGGATCGACAATGAGATAGACAACAGACTCGCCAAGGCAAATAGCGCCTTTGGAAGACTACACAAAAGAGTCTGGAAAAACAACCAACTGAAAAACCTCACAAAGATAAGCGTATACAGAGCCGTTGTCATACCCACACTCCTGTTCGGCTCCGAATCATGGGTCCTCTACCGGCACCACCTACGGCTCCTAGAACGCTTCCACCAGCGTTGTCTCCGCTCCAT
Organism: Narcine bancroftii; assembly: GCF_036971445.1. Taxonomy (NCBI): domain Eukaryota; kingdom Metazoa; phylum Chordata; class Chondrichthyes; order Torpediniformes; family Narcinidae; genus Narcine; species Narcine bancroftii. The sequence continues at coordinate 60,464,656 of NC_091474.1, forward strand.
CCTCAACATCCATTGGAGCGCTCACACCCCTAACGTCGAGGTACTCGAGATGGCAGAGGTCGACAGCATCGAGTCCACGCTGCTGAAGATCCAGCTGCGCTGGATGGGTCACGTCTCCAGAATGGAGGACCATCGCCTTCCCAAGATCGTATTATATGGCGAGCTCTCCACTGGCCACCGTGACAGAGGTGCACCAAAGAAAAGGTACAAGGACTGCCTAAAGAAATCTCTTGGTGCCTGCCACATTGACCACCGCCAGTGGGCTGATAACGCCTCAAACCGTGCATCTTGGCGCCTCACAGTTTGGCGGGCAGCAGCCTCCTTTGAAGAAGACCGCAGAGCCCACCTCACTGACAAAAGGCAAAGGAGGAAAAACCCCACACCCAACCCCAACCAACCAATTTTCCCTTGCAACCGCTGCAATCGTGTCTGCCTGTCCCGCATCGGACTGGTCAGCCACAAACGAGCCTGCAGCTGACGTGGACTTTTTTACCCCCTCCATAAATCTTCGTCCGCGAAGCCAAGCCAAAGAAAAAAAGAAAGGGTGATAAAAAAAGACGTGTTGGGACTTGATTAAGGAACAGGCTTTTCAAAGGGCTAAGGATGCGTAGGCAGAGGCTGCACTATTGGCTCATCCAGATCCTCCAGCGGCCCTTGCCCTTACGACGGATGCGTCGAACATTGCCGTGGGAGTGTTCCTGGAATAGTGGACAGATGGAAATTGGTAACCGCTAGCATTTTTTAGCTGCCGTTTACAGCAGCTGAATTTTGTTACAGCACGTTTGATGTGAAGTTGTTGGGTCTGTACCTAGCAATACATCATTTCAGATATATGCTGGAAGGATGGCCTTTTACAGTCTTACAGACCACAAGCCCTTGGTACAGGCGCTGGTGAAGTCATCCGACCCTTGGTCATCCAGGCAACAACGTCAATTATCTTGCGTCTAAATATACGACCGACATCTGTCACTTGGCGGGTAAGCTCAGCATCGTAGCGGATGTATTGTCCTGTCTAACCATTGCGACGGCGACAGGAGGTTTTGACATTGTGCAGCTAGCCATCGATCCAGGCTTAGAATTGCTGTCACCAGTCTCAATTTGCAAGTCGTTTTGCTTACGCATTTTTCCCCTGTAGTACTCTGCGATGTCTCTACTAGAATGCCTCGACTGGAACTTCCTGAAAGTTGGCACGTAAAATTTGTGGTGATATACATGGGTTATCACACCCATCAATACAGTCTACGGTGAGGCTTATTGCTGCTCGCTATGTTTGGCACAGCCTCCAACGCAATGTTTCACAGTGGGCCAGGACATGTCAAGGTGCAACGCCACATCAAGTCCCCTTTGCAACAGTTCCCTATGGCTCACCGACAATTTCAACATGTAAATGTGGATATTGTAGGTCCTCTGCCAGTTTATAAAAGCATGAGGTATTTGTTCACAATGGTGGATAGATGGCCTGAGGTAGTGCCCATGGAATTCTGTGATACAGAGTCCTGCGTGTGGGCTTTCATTACATCTTGAATTGCCCAATTTGGAGTTCCAATGCATATAACTTCTGACAGGGGTGTGCAATTTACTTCCACCTTGTAGTCAGTCCTGGGCAGGTGTTATTTTATTGCAATTTATGAAGGTCTGATATCTGTAATTACCAACTACAGGAGCCACAATAACTGAAGTCTACATAGTAAATGTCAGTAACAGAAAAAGTTTACTCAAAACACCCACGTGATATTTAAACAGTCCCAATGCCCTTCCAGGTGACCAAAACCCACCCTTTGAGCTCTGGCTGCCCATCACCATTCTCAGAGTCTTGACGGGCAGATTCCCCGGAAGTACCGCCTTCCACTTGCTGCCTACATTCCTACAGACGTGTGCTTCTACGCTGCGACGCTGACTCCCCAGCGCCATTACCACCTCGTTCCTGCCGATTCTACCCGCTAACTTATGCGAAACAATCCGCTACACCACCCCCACCCAGGAAGGGTGCAGGCAGATCTGGAACTTTGGCTGGTTGGCCACGAGGCTTCTTGGTCAGCATGAGGTAATCACTGGTTATATCCACATGTGCCGGTTTCAGACGGTCCTTGGTGTAAAGGTCCTGTCGGCTTCCAACATCCAATGTGTAAACCGTGTCTTCTCTTTTAACAACACGGAAAGGTCCTTCGTAGGGGCACTGGAATGGCGAGCCAGGTGATCCTCTCTGGACAAAAACATAATCAGTCATTTGTAGTGCAGAAAGAACATGAGTCGGAGGATCACTATGTCTGGCTGGTTGAGGAGATGGCAGTGATGAGCGCAGGCGTTTTATAAGGTCAAGCTGTTCCACCATCGTGGTTGGCAGGTCAAAATGTACATCCCCAGGAACAGAAATGGAGGCACCATATACAATCTCCGCCGAAGATGCTGCAAGATCCTCTTTTGGCACAGTACGGATACCAAGCAGCAACCTGGGCAGCTCATTGAGCCAATTAGGACCCTGAAGACATACTTTCAACGCAGCCATAAGATGGTTATGGAAATGCTCTACCAAGCCATTCACCTGAGGCTGGTAGGCAGTAATATGGTGCAACTGACTACCGCAGAACCTGCCCAGGACTGACTACAAGGTGGAAGTAAATTGCACACCCCTGTCAGAAGTGATATGCGTTGGAACTCCAAACCGGCCAATCTAAGATGTAATGAAAGCCCACACGCAGGACTCTGTATCACAGAATTCCATGGGCACTACCTCAGGCCACCTATCCACCATTGTGAACAGATACCTCATGCTTTTATAAACTTGCAGAGGACCCACAATATCCTCACTTACATGTTGAAATTGTCGGTGAGCCGTAGGGAACTGTTGCAAAGGGGACTTGGTGTGGTGTGTCCTGGCCCACTGTGAAACATTGCGTTGGAGGCTGTGCCAAACATAGCGAGCAGCAATAAGCTTCACCGTAGACTGTATTGATGGGTGTGATAACCCATATATATCACCCCTTTCTTGTGTTATTTGATGATTTGGATATTCATTTCCTCCAGAAGTTGCTCGTTTTTAGATATAACTCTACTTAGACTTTTGGAAATAGACTCGTTTATGAGACAAATAATAAAAGCCTGATAACTACCTGTTATGTCAATAAACATCGATAATATATAGTTAAAACACAGGCAAACCACAAAAAAACTAAAAATGTGACTAACTAAATTAAAATGTACACGCTGAAAAATAGCACAATTACGCTTTGGCCACACTGTTTGAAACACAAAAACATTATACATAACAAACAGCGTATAATGGCATGTACTTCTTGTTTTTAGATTTTTAAAATTATTTGAATATAGTATAAATGTTTATTGAGATATAGTTATCAGACTTATTGTTATTATTTTTATTTCAAAAGAGAGTCTATTTCCAAAAATCTTAAAGGGTTATATCTCAAATTTCTTTTTTCTTCATTTCGTATTTCTAATTTTGTTTCTTAATTTATACAGTCCCTTTCAAAATGACAAAATGAGGATATGATGAACAATACATGAAGTTCAGATTCACATCCTTCTATGATCATGGAGAATTAAAAGGACAATGTGTCTGTGTCATAAGGTTCTCAGGGATCACCCTCTGTGACCATCCAAGTTGCAGCTGGCACCTGATGAAGATTCATCACCACCATAAGGATGTGGACATTTTTAAGCGAATGGAAGGAAGCCTGAAGCATCAGTGCATGGATGGAAGAGGAGCATTTCTGCAGCAAGAAAAGTGTCTCAGGGAAGCTTCTTATGGTGTCATCTTTCTCATTGGACAACAGAAGAATCCTCATACAGTTAGAGAGACACTGATCAAGCCATGTGCCCTGAAGATGTGCTTAGAGAGGAAAGTGGAATGAAGCTGAAAACAATTCCCTTGTCAAATTCTACACTACAAAGGAGAATTGCTAATTTATTTAATGACATAAAAGAATAGGTGATTGCAGAAATCAAGGATGCTAGGTAAATTTGGATGTTCTCAGTTCAGCTGCATGAATCCTAGCTTCTTGCTTTTGTTCTGTATGTGAAGGGGGAATCCATCAAGGAAGAAATACTATTTTGCTGTTCACTGGAGACAAATACCAGAGCCATGGATGTGATGGAAAAGGTATCAGAGTTTTTTTGACTGTGAGGGTCTGAACTGGCACAAACTGTGTTCAGTGTGCACCAAAGGGGGACCTACCATGTTAGGTGCAAAAAGAGGCTTCGAAACTCTTATACAAGATTGATCTCCAAAAATCATGGTTGTTCACTGTATGTTACATCGGCAAGTTCTTGCTTCAAAACCCTTCCATCTCCTGTTCTGAATGTTCTTGGTCAAGCCATCAAAATGGTGACCTACGTAAAAAGTGGGGTTTTGAACTCTCGGCTGTTCAAACAATTGTCCAAAGATATTGATTCAGCATAAGAACCTGCTCTACTACATCAAAGTGTATTGGCTACCAACAGAAAACATTGTGACACGAATGTTTGAACTATGAGTTGTTTTTGAAGATGAAAAAAAAAGTACAAATTAGAAATCTCCTTTGATGAAAAGCTGTGGGCATTTTGCCTTGCCTACTTTATGAATATTTTTGATCAATTGAATAATTTGAATCTCAGGATGCAAGGCAAGGGCACAACCATCATATAGTTGTCGATGCTCTCAAAGCATTTGTATAAAAGCTTGAAAACTGGAAGCACAAGGCTGATGGAGGGTAATTGGCCATGTCTGAATCTCTTTCAGCATTAGCTGTTAATGGAATGGATGCTGATGTTACAGAGGAAGTTGTCTCACATCTCAGCTGCCTCCGAGAAGAATTTCTGCATTACTTCTGAGAAATTAGCTGAGAAGGACTGGCACTGTGTGAACCCCTTTCTTGTAAAAGTCAACAAAGTCCCTGATGATCTGCAAGATAAACTTATTGGCCTTCAAAACGATTGTGGATGCAGAGATATCTTTGAGACTTTGTCTATTTCTGAGTTTTGGTCAAAAATGGCAGATAGTTACCCAACATAGCAAAGGAGTGTCTTCAGAATATCCTGCTCTTCATGACCACTTATCATGACAAAGGCACAAAACAGGATTGAACTGGAGGCAGATCTCAGGTGTGCATCATCTACAGCAGAACCAAGGATGTGGAAACTGGTGATGAAACTTCAGGAACAGAAGTCTCATTAAAGTGGCTTAAGCTTTGATTTTGATATGCTTAATATATGCTTGCACTATTTTTTTATTTTTTAAAAATGTTAAATAAAATACTTTAAATTAGATAAAGATGTGTTTCTTTAACAGCTGCCTTTGACTTGAAAATATTGCTGTCGTTGCCACTAGTGGGCACAAGTGAGGCCGGAAGCCAGGTGTACTTTAGACTGTATAAGGTTGATTTAGATTACTGATCTAAATCCAATTGTAATCTTAGATAACTTTCTTCACTGTCCACTGTACCACCAATTTTGTTGTCAATTTCAAACTTACTAACCATGGTAACTACATTGTCATCCAAGTAATTAATATGTTTCACAAACAACAGTGGACCCAGCACTGATCCCTGTGGCATGTAATACAGTTTACAACCTCAGGATATCCCAGAGCATTTGCAGCTTATTGAATTATTTTCTTTTGAGGTGCAGTCATTGGTGAAATGCAGAAAATATAATGGTCAATTTAGACTCGGCAAGCTTCATTAATCAGCAATGTGATAAAGCCCAGATTGGAGACAGGGCTTCGTTCTGAATAAACATGTGTATTCTGACATAGAGCTGAAACTGTATACTAATTAAATTCTTTTTGCAGAGCATAATATACTACTTGATTCATTCTCCAAAACTTGAAGACTGGTTAACCAATGAATCCATACAGGAAGCTCTGGATCCTTGCACAGCGTGGAATTACATCGACAGGGACCCAGCAGTTTTTAATATGAACATCGACGAGGACTATGACCACTGCCTCAAGGGAATCTCGAGAGCCAGCTTCTGTAATACTTACCTGGAATGGATCCAACATTGTAACAGTAAAAGGACAAAGGTGCACAATTAAATTATATTTCGCATTTCACTCATTGACAGTTTGTTTCCTGGTCATTTTGATAATTTCCCATTGTACAGCACAGCACAGAAACAGGCCATTCAACCCAACTGGGCAATAGCATAGATCATCTCCATGTGAACCTTCTCCCACTTCTCTTCCTCTACCTCTCCCTGCATCTCTTTCAATCCCTTTTTATCTGATATGCTGACCCTTGAATGCTTTTTTGATTTTACTTCGATCCCAGCATAATATTTTACAGGATTTATAACAAGGTATTTATAGCCCAAGTACAAACAATGGGATATATACCTTCTGGCACATCTAACTTTAAAACAGATAACCATTAGGTCTTCCCTTTTTCAGAATAACAAGTTGCCTTTTTTGTCTTTTCCGATAATTGTAACCTATTGATGGACTATCAGTAACTCCAAAGAATAGAAGTTACCATCTCATGATGCTGACCTGAGACCCGAGCTTGTTCTGGGGGAGGGATTATGGCGTTACCGCCTTTATTAGGGGAATCGAGGGGGAGGAGCCACAGACACAATCAACAAGAGACGGGCCAGCCAGACATGTATGAACAGTAATACAGTGGTTCCACCACACCTATAACTGCTGATATTTCTACTGCAATATATAAACATGCTGAAGGAACTCAGCAGGTCATGCAGAATTCATGGAAGCATAAGGCAAATAATGTTTTGGGTCTGAGCCCTTCAGGTATGCTGAAAATCAGGCAGACGCCCAAATAAGAAGGTGGAGGGAGGAGGGGAATGGGGAGGAACACAGGCTAGCAGGTGATAGGTGGATACAGATGGAAGGGGGAAGAAGAGAAAGGAGCTGAGAGGTGATTGGGAGGGTAAGGGGGTTGAGAAGGACACTCTTTGATAGGAGAGAGGGTGGGAAGGGGATGGAGAGCTGGAGTCAGAAGGATGAGGGAAAGAGAGAAGGTGGGGAGGGGGTTGCCAAAAATTGGAGGTTGATATTGATGTGGTCCTCCAATTTAACGTGGCCTTAACCTAGCAGCAAATAAGGCCAATGGGATGTAAAATTGAAGTTGCTAGCCACTGAAAGAACCTTGCTAATGCAGCAGATAGAGTGATGGTCCTCAATTAAGTAATTCCCCCAATTTGCATCCAGTCTCCGAGATGTAGAAGAGGCTGAATACACATTTCTACTGATTTATTTTTACTCAGAAATCTCGTTCTTAAATTCTCTGTTTCTCCTTTAGAACGGTTCTAAATCTTGACTGTCTCCCAAGTAAGGCTATCACTTTAATGACGAGCTTTCCCTGGTTTGCATATTTACTGCTTGATTTTTAAATCTGCAGACCTATTGTTCTAAGTCAAGAGAGCAAAAAGTTCCTCTCAATCTGTGCTTTTAGCATAGTATGAGGTTGGATTGAATCCATGTGTCTGAGGGACATTAGTGTGATAGTACAGATTCTATCACCAATGTGTATAAGTACAGATGGTCGTGTAGGATGACTGTGATTGGCTGAGAGTGTAGCCACACCTACTGGCAGGTCTTAAAGGATTGCTCCTAGCCAGACCAGATCATTCTGGACTGGTCGACCTACTTGTGATATGCTCCAGTCTTTTAGTTAATAAAAGCCTTGGTTTGGATCAACAAGTCTGGTTCTTTCGACGCGCATTACAATCAAACAAAGACCATCCCTCTCAATTTCTTTCTCTATTCCTCTTCTCACCTTGTTTGGCATCATGCCTCTGAGTTAGAAAGTTATGGGTTCCGTCAAAGCAACCATTCGAACACAGTGAAAGAACTCAAAGGCATATCAAGCATAATGACAGAATCTTGGACTTGGTGAAAGAGTCCATGGTGTTTCACGAGAGTGTTATCACAGAATTGTAGATCATCAAGGCAGGAGTAGGTCATTTAGCCCTTTGAACATGAATCATTCAATATGGTTGTGGCTGAACATGCAACTTCTGTACCCTATTACTGCTTTATCATAAGAAAAAGGTGCAGGAGAGGATCGCTAGCCCAATGAGCCTGCTCTGCCATTTAATAGCAGATCTGGCCTTAGATAACCTTCCATGACTGATGCACCATGGCACCTAGGACTCATTGCACCTCACCTTTTCATAATTTGTTACCATTCATATAATAAGATGCACATAATTGACTCCAGCATTTTCCCCTCGATCAAAGTTAGGTCTTTAATTCTATGATTTCTCGCCCCTCCTTTAAAAAAAATTGTGTCACATGAGCTACCCTCGAATCCAAAGGAACTGATCCAGTGTAGAGAGTGTTGGAAAATAATCATTGTTGCATCCAGGTCTACCTCCTTAATTACTGTCAGAGGCAAACTATAAAGCCCTAGGGATTTATCAACTTCCAATGCCATCAGTTTACCTAACACATTTTCATAACTGCTAACAATTTCCATTAGTTCCTACTGTATGCTACTTCCTCAGAACCCTGCTATTCCTAAATGTTATATATCTCCTTTAGTGAAATCAGAGCAAAACATTTATTCAATTTCCTTGTTCCCCATTATGAATTGCTCTGAATCTGACAGCAAGGGGCCTACATTTGTTTTAATTAGTCTCTTTCTATTTATAGTACATAGCTTTTGAAGTTTTGAAATGATTTTTTTAATGTTCCCTGCAAGTTTACACTTGCACGCTATTTTCCCTTTTCCAACTACTTTTGTGTTCCTCTGCCAAATTCTAAATTTCTCCCAGGCCTCATGTTTGCTACTTTTCCAAGAAAACTTATATGCCCTTTCTTTGGTTTAGAAGTTATCCCTGGCTTCCCTCTTCAGCCACGGTTGAGCTATCTTTCCTGTTGAGGTAAGAGCGCGGTGGGGAAGGAGCAGGCAGAAACTGTGGCTCTGCCAGATCAGTTCTCTCTGTGAATTTAGGGGAGGAGGTAGAAGTGGGTGGTGTAGGATTGGAGAACTATCAGGTTGTCAGGAGTGGTGGGGAGTTCACCAAGTGATGAGGTCCATGATGGTCTGGGAGGTGATATTCTAATGATGGTTTGTGGGGTCTTTGTTTTGGGATAGATATGAGGAGATGTGAAAGAGTTTAGCCCCCACAATGTGGAGGTCAGTTCGCCAGATGAAAACCATAACCCCCGCCACCCTGTCTCAAGGTTAAACAGTAAAGTTAGGGTTGGTGTGAAGAGAACGGAGAGCATCACATTCAGGTTGGAATGGGAGAGTGCGGTGGAGAATTCTAGGCAGTTACTTGGCCATCAGCAATTGGAGAGGTAAAAGGTCAAGAGCAGGAAACCTGCTGGGGGGGATCCAAGAGGAAGATGATTGTTGCGTAAAAATAACATTGGTGGGAATTCCTTGTCAAAGAAATCAGCACGGAAGAGGAAGAGGCGGCAAAAGAAGCACAGCTTGGAAATGGGCCCTTCAGCCCACCGAGCCCATCTCGCAATCATCCACCATTTACACCAATCAACACTCATTTCATTTAATTTTGCCCATATTCATATTTAACTCCCCTCAGATCCTTCCAGTCACTTACACATAAACAGTAATCAACAGCGGCCAATTAATCTACTAATCCACACAACTTTGGGAAAGAAACCAGGGTACCCAGAGGAAATCCATGTGATTACAAGGAGAACATACAAACTCCACATAGTATCAAAGGTCAGGATTAAACCCAGGTCTCTGGAGCTGTGAGGCAGCTTCTCTGCTAGCTGTTCCATTGTGTCACCCCTCTCTGACAGATTTTCCAAAGCCTTTCCTTTTTCTCATATTCCAATGTACGATATAAAACTGGGTTTTCTCATGGAGTGAATATTTTTCGGAATGCCACTTTTTAATCCCTATTGCCCAAACAGAACACAGGAATCTCTTTTGCTTTAATGTGATCAGATCAGCGATAGTCTATTTTCACTTTCATGAAAGTCAATAATTGCTGATGCGTAGAGATTTTATTCTTGTGAATCACAAAGGTACTATCATTGCATCTCCCACATGGTTTTTATTTATAACTCCTTGCTATTAGCATTTCAAAACAGTTAAAAATGGAGTACAAAGACCAATAATTGTAGAATGCAATGCAGCACTGGGAACTGTGTTTGGTTTACTGCATTACAATTCACATAGGATGTTTGGCTTTGCAGATTCACCAGTGTAATACGAGGTCTTCAAGGGTTCATTTGTAGCTTAAGGATTTGGATTGTGTCACTTGAGATGTTGTAGTTGAGCCGTTTAAGGTGATTAAGAATGGAGGTGGAGAGATTGAGTCTAGAAGAAATATTAGGCTCTTTCAAACTGCTGTGTAGAATGAGGTCAACCAGGCAATTTGCATGGTCTGCACCCCAGTTACGTGGCAGTTTGAAAGGATCCAACCAGTCAATCCTGTCGAAATCCAGTTAAACTTACCTAGGCCACGTCCATGGTTGATTTGAAAATGAAAATGGCCAACCACTTATTCTGGTGACGTCAGTACTTGTGTGCGTGTGTCTCTGGGTAGCCTGCATCTGAACATCAGGTAGTACTTCCAGAGAGTGCATGACGCGCCATTGTGGAGGCGGGTTGGCAAGAGGGCTACCCAGGTGCTGCAATTTGAAAGGGACTTGTGTTATCGGGAATCAGAATGCATTTTGACACGTGAAGGACATGCGAGTTCACTTTTACGTAGAGCCTTTCAGACTCAGAGGGTCTCAGGAGGTCGATTAAAATGTCATTACTACTACACTCCTCACACCCTGTCCCCTGCAAGGATTCCATTCCCATTTCTCAATTTCTCTGCCTCCACTGCTGAGTTCTTCCAGTTCAGAGCTTCTGAAATGTCTGCCTTCTTCCACAAATGTGGCGTCCCCTCCACCGCCATTAACTTAGCCCTCACCCACATCTCCTCCAACTCCTACTCATTTGCCATGGCCCCCTATACCCTCAGACACAACAAAGATAGAATCCCCCTCATCCTCACCTACCATCCCACCAGCCTCCACATCCAATTCATCATCCACCAGAATTTCTGGCCCTTGCTACAGGATCCCACCACCAGACACATTTCTCCTTCACCTCCCCTCTCAGTCTTCCGCAGGGACCGATCCCTCCGCGATTCCCTCCCCACCCACCAACCCCTCCCCCCCCCCCCCCAGCACCTTCCCCTGTGCCCAAAACTTGTGCCCACACCCCCTCCCTAACCACAGCCTGAGGCTCCAAACAGGCCTTTCACGTGAAGCAACACATCCCTTGTACATCCAGATAACTTGTTTACTGTATCCAGTGCATTGTTTGTGGCATTCTGTACACTGGAAAGACTGGTCATAGACTGGGAGATCACTTCGCTCAGCACCTCCACCACATTCATAACCACGGCAACCTCCCAGTGGCCAACCATTTCAATTCCGGGTCATACTCCCGTGCTCACATGTCTGTCCATGGCCTTATGTACTGTCCCACCCTGACCACCTGCAGACTGGAGAAACACCTTATTATATTTCTGGGCACCCTCCTGCCACATGGGGTGAACATTGACTTCACTGCTTTCCATTAAACTGGGCTTGCCTTTTCTTCCCCCTCCCCTTTTTCCTGTCTTTCCATTTCTTTTACCCACCCACCCCAACCATCCCCTTCCCCTCATTGCTGCTGTCCCCTCCCTCCTTTCTCCACCTATCATCTCCTGCCTTTACCACCCACACATACCCCCCCCCCCCCTACCCTCCTACTCTTTTGTTTGGACGTTTGCTGGCATTTTCTCATACAGTACTTTGATGAAGGGCTCAAGCCCAAAGCGTCAGTTATTTATCTTTGCCTTTGTTACATAAAGGACACTGTTTCTCCAGCATCGTGTGCTTTTACCTCAGGTACTGAGATTGGTAATTTTTTTTGGAAAGTACATAAATGGTTACAGAGTTAAAATACATGCCTGGATTAGGGTCCAAATTAAAATGAAAGAACATGCTTGAGGCTCTGTTTCCAGTTTTCTTTCTTAACAGTTGCTCCGTTCCACTTGTACAAATATTTTATTTATTTTCTAAGTGTCCTGAGGCCAGTTCAAGCAAAGCAATAAATCAGAAGAAAGATGAGGTATTTTTTTTGTTCCATTATGATCTGCAAAGTCTGCCTGAGATGAAGATGAAAAGAGACTGAACACAGACTTTAAAAAAGAATTGGAAATAAAGAAATAATTCCAGTGTTCTAGTAATAAAGCAGGTATAGAGCTAGTACAGGAACGATAGGCCAAATGATCTTCAATCCCATTGTATCTAAATTGTACTGCCAATTGTCTAGGTTGTGAACCTGTATGTCCCCTCTATCATCTCCGAGTTTTTTTTCTCTTCTACCCTCCCATTCAGATCCACCTATGACCTCTCACCTGTTTGTCTGTATGCAGCCCCTTCCCCTCCCTCCTCTCCCCTTTTAATTCAGCACCTGCCTGCTTTTTGATCATACCTTGACAAAGGGCCCAGGCCCAAAATATTGATTACCTTTTACTTCGTATCGATTCTGCGTGACCTGCTGAGTTTCTCTAGCACTTTTGTGCATTGAACTGCATGTAATGTTCTATGTTATGTTGCAGCCTGTGAATGGTGATGGAGATTCTCCTCTGGTAACCCTTTGTTACAGTCTTTCTGTCCTTGGCAGAAGAGCTTTAGGGACAGCAACACACAACATGTCCATCAGGTAATCCATCATGATCTTATCAACTCAGTTCTGAAAAGAAATGTAGTGAGCATTGCAAAAACTCTCGTCAGTAAATGGGCTGCTATGTGGTACAAGTTAAGGGATTTTCATGTTAAACTTATTGCCATGTTAAAGATGCTCTTTAAATACAATTTGTTATTGAATCATTACATTGCAACCATATCGTTTCCTATTTATCCTTCTAACTGGTAGAGCTCAATAATGCACATTGTCTTCTAACTGAGTTCATTTGGAAAGGGATAATTTTGTGATAAGATAAATAGTGTCATGACACTAAGGTAAGACAGCAAACTTGCAGTGAGTTGAAAATAAATAAGATTTGAAGTCAGAACAAATAAATGGTTATTTGAGCTCATGAACATTAGAGAATTTAAAAATGGGGGGAAAAAATGTCGGGCTCAGAAATCGTGAAATTTATGCCTTTCAAAGAGTAGACAGGGAGAGAGAAAAAGAAATGAATTGAATCTCATTCAACAGTAGTTATCAATGAGACTATTTGACTCCACGTTTAAACAGATCAGTTTAACCATGAGTGAAGCTACCTGTAAAATACTCTGGAACAAGTCTATTTTAGTTCATTTCCACAGCTGCGACTGATCTACAGAGAGAGGCTGATTTCTTATTTAGAGTAGAAAAGACTAAATGTGGATATAATCCCAATCTTTTAAATGCTGAGGCACTGGCACCACAAAGCATTGTGACTTATTTACCTTGCACTCAGAGCAGGACGGCACAAATATGAGACTCAAGAAAGTGTCAATGTGAAAGGAAGATGCCAAACTAAATTATGCCTCAGCAAATTATCTCTCAACAAATGCCAGGGGAAAATCTGAGATCAAGAGTAGATTTCAGATTTTGTTGTCAGAGTACATCACATGCAACCCTGAGATTCTTTTTCCTGTGGGCGAGGTAGAATTACCTCTTACTGGTAGTGCAAAAATACCTACACAATGTACACATATAAACAACCGGCTGTGCAATACAGAGAGGGGGAAAACAGTAAAGTGCAAAAGCAAGAGTCTTTAAATGAGTCTCTGATTGAGTTTGTTGTTGAGGAGTCTAATGGTTGAGGGTAGCAGCTGCGAGTCTTGTGGCACCTGTACCTCTTTCATGATGGCAGCAGCGAGAACAGAGTGTGTGCTGTTTGGTGTGGATCCTTGATGATTGCTGCTGCTCTCTTGACAGCAGCATTCCCTGTAGATGTGCTCAATACTTTTGGAGGGCTTTACGCTCAGAGGTATTTCACCTCTGTAGAAATTTACCAGGCTTTCTGATATCATATCAAACTTCTGCAAAAAGTAAAATTAACTGAATAAAATGAACCACAGACAATAGTGACCAGGTATTCAGTAGAATAAAATGGATTGTAATTTACACTTTTATAAACAAGTGATTATTTTTTAAAAGGGTAGTGTCAGTGGGAAAAAAATCTTAAGCTTCCAACACTCTCCAACGGTGTCATCAAGTTTGCAGATAACAAGACCATCGTCGGCATCATCAGCAAAACAACGAGGAGTCGCAACACAGAGAAGAGGTGGAAAATCTTGGGAAATGGTGTGAGAATAACAACCCGAGTCTTAACGTGGACAAGATGAAGGAGATGATCATGGACTTTAGGAGGACCAGGAAAGACCACCCTCTACTACACATCAACAACTCAGTAAGGGAAAGAGTGGAGAGCACCAAAGTTCCTTGGAGTTCTCTTAACAAGTGACCTATTGTAGACACACTATATCTCCTCACTTGTCAGGAAGGTGCAATAGTGACTGCACTTCCTGAGAAGACTGAAGCAGGCAAGGCTATCAACCACCATCTTGTCAACTTTCTACAGGAGCTCTATCGAGAGCATCCTGGCCACAGTATGGTATAGTTACTGCAAAGAAATAGATTGGAGGCCAATTCACAGGACCATAAGAGTGGCTGAAAGGATCACTGGAGTCTCCCTCTTTCCTCCACCCCCCCCCCCCCATCGACATGACCTACCAGGATCGTTGCCTGAAGAGGGTGCACCTAGTCATTGAGGACCCCCTTCCACCCCACACACAGCATCTTTCAGCTGCACCCATTGAGAAAGAGATAGAGGAGGATCAGAGCCAGCACCACCAGGCTGAGGAACAGCTTCTTCCCACGGGCAGTGAGAATGATGAAAGACCAAAGGAACAGCTCACACTAACCATCTGAGACTCTCATTTGTACAAAACAAAATTTATTTATTTATTTGCATATATGAATACTTGTTCTGCATGTGAATTGTTTGTCTATATATGTGTTATGTCTGCTTGTGTGTCTGTGATTTGCACCAAGGACCGGAGAAAACTGTTTTGTTGGGTTGTACTTGTGCAATTGGATGACAATAAACTTGACTTAAAGAATTCCCTATTATATTTAAGATAAACAATCACCATAGATGAATAAAGGTTTTCTTGCAAATACTTGAATTTCATATGTTGATAGAAAACAGTAAGGTTTTGTACTTCAAGCTGTTACCACCTTCCTATCATTGGGCACTCAGCTAATACTGTCAGCAATCAGTGGTGAAGCTATCCTAACAAGGCTCTGAACTTAAAAAAAATGCTTCTTTACTTGGTCTTACTAGTTTGACTTCATTTTCCAGAGCCATGGGGTACATCCTGATGTCTGTTGGTCAGAGATGAATAACCCTAGTTATTTCCTCTCAGGTTGTCGGTTAATCTGAGAGATTAATCAGAGATCTGAGGAGCCTCCAAGACAGCCTGGAGAGTTGGCAATCTGATAACAAATTCAATTAAAATTCTCCTCATTCTAGTGTTTCATAAAATGAGGAAGTGTTTTCAGTTGAACATTATCCTATTAGATTTCCCAAGCTACTTTAGTGATTAATCGCAAAATTGAGTGGGACTTTCTATTTAAAAACACTAAAATACTGGAGGAACTCAGCAGGTCTCACAGGGTCCATAGCATGGGAGGATATATAATCAAAGTTTCATCAAGGTATGAGCAAAAAGCAGGCAGGCACCTGAATAAAAAGGCTGGGGAAGAAGTGGGTGAAAGTGCAAGGGGAGGAGCACAGGCCAACAGACTGAAGGTGACAAGAGAGGAAAGGGGAGAATTGATCGGGGCAGGGGAGTGCCTCTGTGAATGCAGAGCTGGAGGAAGGGAGAGCTGGAAAGGAGAAATATGATAGGGGAAGGGGAGGGGGTGCTAATGGAACTGGAGGTCGATGTTAATACCATCTGGTTGGTGGAGGGTGCCCAGGCAGAATATAAGGTGTTGTTCCTCGGGTCTGCCTGCTTTTTGCTCATTCCTGAAGAAGGGCTCAGGCCCGAAGCATTGGTTATATATCTTTATCGCCCGTGGACGTTGCGAGACCTGCCGAGTTCCTCCCTCCAGCATTTTTGTGTTTTTACTACAATCACAGTGACAGCAGACTTTCCTGTTTCATGCAATTTTTCTATGCGAAAATCGCATCTGCCCTGAGAGCAGGTTGGATGGATATGTTGGTCATCTCTTTGCATGGTCACTTAAGTGGTGACCAATGTATCTTATTCTTTGTTTCTTACGTAAAAAAACATAACCTTCTTCCTTGTGCCAAGCCATGCATGTATCGCTTTTGAGAAGGAACATGTTGGAGAGAGGAGCAATGCTTATCAAGCAGACAGATCCAAGTAAACAGTTTACACAGAAGATAATTTGCACAGAAATAACTGTGGTAATGAATTGAAAAACTTCATTAAATTTAATTCAGTAATTTATTTCTTTTTGGTAGAAAACAAAAGTTCCAAAGCAGTTCAATGGACAATATTTGACTCAAAAGTTACATAATTATTAGATTGTCATTAAAAACCCATCTGATTCATTAATATTTTTCAGAAAAGGGCATTTACCATACTTATCCAGACTGGATTATTTATTATTTTAGACCCATGAATATGGGTGATCTTAATCACTCTCCATTGCTCTTTACCACAGCCCATAAATGAATTTAAAAATTAATTTGCATAGGTAACCAATAGCTGAGTTTGGGGACATGCCTGAAAGTAGAAAAGGGAAATACAGACACTGAGACAGTTAATGTCACAATCAGCAGTAATGAAGCGATTAGAATCAAGGATGCGCAAGACAGGAGTACAGATATTTTCCAGTATTTTCAGGCTGGGGGAAATTACCGAGTTTAAGAGGGGTGAGGCCACGAGTCACTGTGAACACAAAGATGAAAAGATAAACAACATTTTGAGCTAGAGACACAGTTTCTCAGAGAATTTGACCACAAAAAGACCTGTCTACACGATTGAAACATCACTTTTTTTAACCTTGTTCCAATTGTATCTATCTTTTATATTGATGATCTCTTTCAGTAATTAGGAAGGCAATGACATATTATCCTTTATTGCAAGATTTGTGTACAAGAGCTTTTGGCACATTAGACTTCATAAATCAAAATATTGAGTATCAGATTTGGGATGCTATGGTAAAGTTGCGTAAGACATAGGTGAGGCCAAATTTGGAGTATTGTGCACAGTTTTGGTTTCCTAAATACTGGAAAGATATCAATAAGATTGAAAGAGTGTATAGATGATTTACTAGGATGTTGCTTGGACTTCAGGAATTGTGTTACAGGGAAAAATAATATAGGTTAGGACTTTATTACCTGGAGAGTAGATGAATGAGGGGAGATTTGATAGAGGTATTTAAAATTATGAGGGGTAGATACAGAGTAAATACAGCTGGGAGTAACACATGAAAATCTGCAGACACCGAAGTTGAAGTAAAAACACAAAGCTGGAGAAACTCCTCAGGTCATGCAGTGTCCTTTATGTAGCAAAGGTAAAAATACATTGGTTATGTTTCGGGCTTGAGCCCTTCATCAAGGTATGGAAAAATGATGGTAGGCGTCCAAACAAAAGAGTGGTCACAAAGGCAGGAGGTGATAGGTAGAGAAGGGATAGTAGGGATCAAGGGGAGGGGGATGGCTGGGTAAAGGGAAGGCGCAGGGAGGGAGGAGGACTGGAAAGGGGAAGGGAAGGGGGAAGGGGAAACCAGGTGAGCAGAAACCAGAAAATTCATTGTTAATGCCTTATGACTGGAGAGTTCCAAGATGGAAAATCAGGTGTCGTTCCTCCAATTTACGGGTGATCTTGGTGAGACAGTACATATGGCCATGGACATATGAGTATAGGAGTGTGACATAGAACTGAAATGGTTGGCTACTGGGAGGTCCCTGTCACTGGCGTGGACAGAGAGAAGTCGCTCAGCGAAGTGATCTTCCAATCTGTGCCCAGTCTCCCTGATGTAGGGAAGGCCACAAAGGAAGCACTGGATGTAGTAAATCAGTCCTGCGTATACACAAGTAAAATGTTGCTTCACTTGAAAGGCATTTTTGGGGCCCCGGACCATAGTGAGCGAGGAAATGTGGGCGCAAGAGTGGGACCTCCTACAGCCACAGGGGAAGGTGCTAGGAGGGGAGGGGCTGGAATTGGTGGGGAGGGATGAGTGCACAAGGGAGTTATGGAGGGAGCGGTCCCTATGGAAGGCAGAGAGGGGAAGATGTGTTTAGTATTGAAATCCTGTTGTTAGTGCCAGAAATTCCAGAGGATAATACAGCTGGCCTTTTTTCCACTGTTAGGTGAGATACAAACCAGAGGTTAAGAGTGAAATATCACAAGAAGTAGGCCTATGGCCCATCAAGTCTGCTCTGCCATTCAAATCATGAACTGATCTATCTTCTCAAAGCCCCACTCTCCAGCTTTCTCCCCGTAACCCTTGGTGCCCTGACTAATCAAATATCTGTCAATCTCTGTTTTAAATTTACCCAATGTCCTTGCTTCCACAGCCACTTGTGGCAACGTTCCACAGTGTCATGATCCTCTGACTAAAGAAATTTTTCAGCATCTCTCTTAAATTGATGCCCTTTTTTCATGAAGTTATGCCCTCTTGACCTAGAATCCCCTACCATGGGAAACATTCTTCCCACATCTAATCTGTCCAGGCCTTTCAGCATTCAAAATTCTTCTCTGAAGTACCCCCTGTGCTCCAATGAGTACAGTCCAAGAACCAACAAACATTCCTCATATGCTAACCTTTTCATTCCTGTTATCATTCTAGTACATTTTCTCTGAACCCTCTCCAATTCCAGGACTTATTTTCTCAAATAAGGTGCCCAGCACTGTACACAGTTCTCCAAGTGAGGTCTCACCAGTGCTTTATAGAATCTCAATATTACATTCCTGCTCTTATACGGTATTCCTCATTCCAACGTTGCATTCGTCTTCTTCACCACTAACTCAACCTGAATGTTAATCTTTAGGGTATCCCGCACGAGGTCACCCAAGTTCTTTAGCACCTCAGAATTTTGAATTTTCTCTCCATCTAAATCAATTTTCCTCCCAAAGTGCATGACCATGTACTTTCCAACATTGTATTTCATCTGCCATCTCTTTGCCCATTCTCCTAATCTATCCAACTGTCTATGAAGCCTTTCAGTATCCTCAGCACCACCTCCCCTACCAGCTATTTTGGTTTGCTCTGCATATTTAGCAATAAAGCCAACTATTCCATTATCCAAATCATTTATATACAACATAAAAAGAAACGGGTGACTTATCTCTCCTTGGTCCATTTAGCTTACCAAGTACCTTCTCTCTCATGATCTTGACTGCACTCACTTCTCTTCCCAGAGACCCATAAGAGTCTGGTCAGTTCCCAATGGCACCCATTGTTTAGCCACGACTCAGTAATGGCCACATCATATCTGTACTGCAAGATCATCCACCTTGTGTCTAAAGCTGCGTGCATTTAAGTATAATAACTACAGACCAATTTTTGAATGCGCTGAGTCTGTCATCCCTCCAGCTATTATTTTGTCTTGTCACCTGCCTGTCACCTTTGCTGCACACTATCTTCGCTTTACTTCTGTTTTTCCCCTAGCACTAGCACTCTGGTTCCTAATCCCCTGCCAAATTAGTTTAAACCCTCCCGAACAGCAATTATTAAGCCTACCCACCGGAATATTGGTGCCCTTTGGGTTCAGATGTAACCCATCCTTTTTGTATAGGTCGTACCTTCCCCAAAAGAGATCCCAGTATCCAAGAATCTGAAACCCTGCATGCCCCCCACACCATTTTCTCAGCCAAGCATTTATCTGTCTGATCTCACTATTTTTGCCCTCACTAGCACATGGCATAGAAAGTAATCCTGAAATTACCACCCTGGAGGTCCTGCTTCTCAGCTTCCTCCCAAATTCCCTGTATTCCCTCTTCAGAACCTCCTTCTGAAAAGGGGAAACGTTGAGGGGGAATATTAAGGGGAACTTCTTCACACAGAGAGTAATGGGAGTGTGGAATGAGCTGCTAGCTGAAGTGGTGAATGCGGGCTCAATTTTAACATTTAAGAAAATTTTGAACAGGTACATGAATGGGAGGGGTTTGGAGGGCTATGGACTGGGTGCAGGTCAATGGGACTTGGTAGAAAAATGGTTTGATACAGACTAGAAGGGCCAATGGGCTTATGCTGTAATGTTCTAAGTCTTATGCAATTATCCAGGGCTTTGGTAAGGCCACACCTGGAATATTTGATTTGCTTCTCTGGAAAAAGGATACAATTGTAAGAGATTGAATGCAATGTTGACTGGATGGAATAGGTCTGTATTCAGATTTCAGGAAAGTGAGGTAATCTCATGAGTGTTTATGTGAATGCAGGGAAGATTTTCTCTTGCTCGGGGATTGATTAGCCAAGATCACATTCTCTACCCCAGAGGACTGTGGACAGTCAGCCATTGAGTTCATTTGAAATGCAGATCAATAGATTTTTGGATATTACAGGACTTAAGGGATATGAGCAGAGTGCAAAAAAAAAGTACTGAGATAGAAGAAAAATGAAGGCTTAAAAGGCCAGATGGCCTAACCATGCTCTATTTCTTCAGTTTTTTTTTAGGTGTTATGGTTGAACACCTGGCAATGTGTGCAAGTATCAGAGTAGGTGTGAAGCTTGTAGAGAGCTTATTATGCAAAATTTTAGATATCCATTCCTTTTCCTGATGTCTCTAATCTAGCTTTCTAATTATTTCAATGACGTAGCAGGGAGCTCAGCCAAGGCAACAACTGAATATCAGCTGTTGGGCTTCACTATTGTCTCCAAGTCGGAAAGTTCTGGGTTCACACCCCATTGCAGAGAACTGACTCCAAAGTCCTGGCCACTGCTTCCTTTACAGTGATGAATGCTTTGTGGTCAAGTGTGGTCTTGCAGTTGTGCCTCATTGATTATGAATTAGAGGTCATGCCTGGCTCAAATCAGATCTGGATAATTGTTTTATACACCGTTATACCACAGTAAAAAATTATAATAGTGACCAAAAGGACAGGCCTTTTGGCTTTTCACCATTTGGAAAAAATCTGTTGAAACCTTCAGATGTCTCCTCAGCATCTAAAGCTTTTTTGAGTTGAGTCTTTCACATTTCCTCTGAACTTTGAAAATGTAGTTAATTGTTGATTCTAATAAACAGTAGACAGCAAAGTTGGTATTTACCTCCTACCTTTACATCGTTTAACTCAAATTATGTTATTTGATGTTAGAGGTGGGCGGTTGACATAGTGATTAGCGCAACACCAGCACCAGGGATCGGGACCGGGGTTCGAATCCCTCGCTGTCTGTAAGGAGTTTATACGTTCTCCCCATGTCTGTCTGGGTTTTCCCCGGGGGCTCTGTTCCCACTGTTTGAAATCTACTGGGGATGTAGGTTAATAGGGTGAGATTGGGTGGCATGAGTTGTGGGCCGAAATGCCCTGTTAACGTGCTGTATGTCTAAATTTAAAATTAAAGTTAAATTTTTTTTTAAATTAAAAATTTCCCAGCAACCTGATAAACAGAAATTGCTGTGTTATTTATGGAACAATTCAAATTTTTGGATTCTTATTGGATTAGTTCAGCCCTAAATTATTGGAAATAGACTGTGAGGAGAGTATGTGTAAAGCAGTAGTCTGCATCACGCTGAACCATCTGTATGTCTTTGCAGCTTGGAATCATTTCTATATGGACTCCATGCATTATTTAAAGGAGATTTCAGAATCACTGCCAAGCAGGAATGGGTCTTCGAAGATATCGACTTGCTTCACAAGGTTGTTGCCCCAGGCATGCGAATGTCCCTAAAACTTCACCAGGTATCTATGCCCTTCAGTGATCAGAAAGAATATATTGTCCAGGCACACCAGTTATCCTGAGTAATGCAATGCCAGACAGTGAACTCATAGAAATGTTGTGTCATATAATACAAGAACAGGCTCTTCAGTCCACTAAAACTGTACTAACCATTATACCCATTTACACAAATCCTATTTTTTTATTCTCTCCATGGTCAGCATAATATCAAGGACCGAAAGGCCTGTACTCTACTGTAATGCTCTATGTTCCTATCTGTTACTCCCACATCCCAAACCCCCAGATTCTGCCAGCCATGTCGATAATTGGGGAGTAATTTGTAATGGCCAATTAAATTGCAGACACCCATATCTTTTGGGTTGTGGGAGGAAGCCCATGAGCTCACAGTGAGAACACCAAAGATCAGAATTGAAGCATCTCAGGACATTGGAGCTGAGATTTCCTTACTCTCTGCTGAGTTGGCTGTTACTGTTATACAAATGTATACAGAATGGCAGTGCAATAGGGAACCATTTGGTCCATCTTTAAAAAAGGTGATAATTAGCCTCACAGTGGTCTTCTTTCCCCATACTGCTGCTCCTATCAGATCTGAACTGTTAGACAGGAAAACATTCAGGCAAAAATGACAAAGCAAAAGCATTACAGGTGCGAGAAATCTGAAAATATTAGAAGTTCTCAGCAGTTCAGGCAACATCTGTAGAGACAGCAGCAGAGGTGACGGTTCAGATCAATGATCAAAAATAGGAAGAGTTAAAATGAATTATATTTTGAGATACAAAGATGGATGAGGAAAGGAGAGAACATTGGGAATGCCCATGACTAGGTGGAGGGGAAGGTATGCTGAATGATACATGTGATGCTGACAAGAATGTGCTGAGAATGTGTTAATTACAGATGACCTGCCTGGCAGAGATGTTAATGGAAGAAGATGAATGTGAATAGAGAGAGAAAAGAAACATTTCTAGACCCATGAGATATAAAATACTACACTTGCTGGAAATCTCAAATAAAAGACAAGGCTGAAAACACTCAGCAAGTCAGGCAACAATGATGGAGATAAAATGGAATTACTGTTACAGGTTGATGATCTTTCATCAGAACTGACTCGGTCTAATGCAAACTGGAAAGACTAATTGTTGCTGAAATTGATATTTTGAAATTTATCAATTTCAGTATTTTAATTTTCTAAATATTTTAAATTAATTCAGAATCTCTAATTCAGGGTTTTGAGCCCAAGATTTCAGAATTATTAGATACTGCTTGGACATTTAATTGAAACCAGGAGGATTTCCTGTTAGCATTCCAAAGATGTTGATCACTCTTGGGAGCAAATATATAGTGGAAGGAAACTGAACTGGAAATCCCATTTCTAATGTGATGTTTAGCTTTAACCATTAGAGTCCAAAAATTATTCAGTGATCTTTCCCCTTTCATTTTGAACACTTTTATCAAGCAGGAATTGTAAAACCATCACATGACCACCTATTTGCACCACTGAGAAGAACATTATTAGTACATTAGAGTAGTAGAGAGGCATGCAGCACTCTGCACTACTAATACTCGGCACACACTTAAAGATTGAATCAGCAAGTGAAAGGCTCGCACTGGAGTCTCAGAAAGAGAAATTGAGAATATCAAGTACAATTGAGGAAGGGAGAGACTGGGGTAAAATTATGTACTGAGAGGAAATGAGACAAGAGTTATAGGGTGGCACGGTTGGTGTAGCAGTTAGCGCAATGCCTTTACAGCCCCGTGCTGTCTGAAAGGAGTTTGTACATTCTTCCAGAATCTGCGTGGGTTTTCCCCGGGGGCTCTGGTTTGACGTACTGGGGATTATAGGTTACTTGGGTGTAAATTGGGTGGCATGGACTCGTGGGCCGAAATGGCCTGCTACCGTGCTGTATGTTTAAATTTAAAAGAATTCAGGGACTGGGATTACAGAGAAAGAGAGAGAGTGAGAGACTAGGATAAAAAAGAGAGAAGCTGAAACTGGAGAAAGAAAAAGATTGGAGTCAAAAGGAAAGGGAGCATGGTGCAAATGGACAGAGAGAGAGAGAGAGAGTTCTATTCATTTATTTTTGTCAAGACCTGGATGTTGCTGACAAGGCCAATATTTATTACCTTAATCTGACTGGCCTTCCGAAGGTGATATTGAACCACCTGTTTGAACTTTGGTAATCCTTCAGAAGAAGATATTTTCATAGTGCTATTGGTTCTTATCTCTGAGCAGAGCAGAATGAGTGACTTTCTGGGACATTTCATAATCAAGTATAGGGTGTGGATCTGGGGTCTCATAGAGGTTAGACCAGGTAAGGGTGGATGATTGTTTTTCCTTAAATGCCATTAATGAATTGGGGTGTGTGGTTTATGACAATTTTCAATGGTCATCTTCACTTAGATTAATTAGTTTTCTTTGTCCAAATATAAGAGAGAGAAAGATGGCTTGTGGTGCCTCGATGACAGAACTTTTAAAAAACTGGAGACAGGAAGGTAGTCTGGCGACAGAAAGAAGGCTAAAGGCTTGGAAGCTGGTGTCATAAGGTGAAAATATCACCAAAGAAAGAAAGATTGAGTGCACAGAGTAAGAGAATGGATATGTTCTTTACATAGAAATTATGGTTCTTTTCTGTTCAAAATTTTTCCTATCTTCCAGTGTGGCCGTTCACACTCGAACAACCAAAACTCGAAATCTTCGGTCCCTTACATGATTTTATACTGAATACTGGAAGTGCGGTAATTAAAGAGGTGGGACTTGCAAATGCATATGCAATTCATTACCCCATTGTTGCAGTTCAGTTGATTGCAGGAAGTCCACAAAAATGTCAAAGGATGCCACCGGAAAAATTTCAGAACGGGAATGAGTCACTCATTTCTGTTCCGAACTTTTTACACTGCCTGTGTTGCGGGAATTTTGTGAAAATTTCTCATAACGCAGTGGCTGTGTAAAAACCATAATTGATAGAACGAGAAAGACACAGCCACAAAGACTAAAGGACACAGAGGGATAAGGGCATTACAGATATAGAAGGGAAGTGAGAGCAAGATTAAGAGACAGGTCATTAGAGTGCCTGGGGCCACAGACAGAGAAAATGAGAGCAGAGAAAGAATGCAAGGAAGACTGGTCTCTGAGGGATGGAGTTTAACTGGGGTCTGCAGATTGAAAAATAAATTGAAGATTGAAAGACTGCTTCTCAGATATAGAGAATGGGAACAGCAAAAGGAGAGTGAGAGTGGGAGAGACAGACAGAATGGAGAAATCTGGACATGTGAGAAGAGAGAAATTAGTATCAGAGAAAAATTAATCACTCCACTATCATCCACATTTAACATATCACCCTTTGCCATTTCAGCCATTTTCAATGGGATCCTACCATTAGTCACATCTTCTCCTGCTCCTTTTCTGCTTTCCACAGGGAATACTCATTCATCCCTCCCCTCCCCCTTCACCCTCTGTCCCCTGGTACTTGTAGAAGTTGAAAGCATGCAGCAACACAACAGACATGGAGGCATAGCATGATGTGGCTTGGGGAATTAAATGTCCTCCACATTCTCTGGTCCCTAGTTTCAATCTTGCAGTGCGCTATTGATGCTGTATCAATTGTATTTTATACTTTCAGGACCACTTTACCACATCCGATGAATATGAGGATCCCAAGGTGCTCTACAAGGCCATCAGCATCCATGAGCATTCACTGGTCATCTGTCACGAGGGAGACCCACTTTGGCGCCAGTCCATCCTGTCCAATGCAGAGGCTCTGCTCGCACTCAGGCACGTGGTAGATGATGGGGCCGATGAGTACAAGATAATTATGCTTCACCACCGCTACCTCAGCTTTAAAGTGGTGAAGGTATTCAGTGTTATCATTCTCTACTATCAGTGATTCTGATCAGAAGAGTAAATAAACTGGGTTTCTCTTCTCTAGAAAGAGAGGTGACCAGACAGAGGATGTTAAGTTTGTGAAATTTGATGGATATGGTACAAATGCTTTCGCTCATAGGAATAGTTCAGACCCAGGGCTAGATCACAACAGATCTATAGCCCCATTCAGACTGGCACTTTAACCCAGTAATTAACCACCAATCTACCAGTTAACGTGCCAGTGTGAACACTCGCGAAAGCTGGCGTCAGATCGCCCGGGGATGAACCGCCTGGGGAGGATGTATCATCGTTGATTAGTTTTGAGTCAGCATACCAGTTAGCCCAGTGTGAAAAGGACAAGGGGGTATACAGGCTTCAATTAGTGATGTGTTGATGACGTGTGCAGGAACGTGAAGGAAACAAAAGATTTAAAAAAGGTATAAACTTTGATTTCAATTTATTAAATCCTGATCAATGTATTATGTATGATCTTGTATTTAAACAAAATTATTCATGCTTAATTAAAACATAATTAAGTATTATGTATGTCACAGTATGAGCCCTTCAGCTCCAGTTATGCCAACCTATATGAACGTGGTCCAGGATCAGAAAATCATAGCAGGAATAAAACACACACGAATAAGAGTGTGGGGAAATACGCACAATTTATACTGTAGGAAAGTGGTAACGGCAATAAAATACATATGTGGACAATTAATAGCGAGCGTCGGAAAATCACAGTGGGAATGAAATATGCACACACACACACACACACACACACACACACACACACACACACACACACACACACACACACACACACACACACACACACAATGAAATGGGTACATACAACAATCAAGGATAGGTAGATAGATATGTCTGTGAGAGAGAAAGTTGGGGAGAGAGAAAGGGTGGGGAGGGAGAGAGTGAGAGAGACTGCGGGTAGGCAAAGAACTAACTGCCTTTTCCTTTAAAGCCCCTGTGTCCCAGTGTGCCTTGGTATAATGAAAGGGTTGTATACATGGAGCACTCATGGAGGGGTTTCTATGCCGCACAGAATTCTGGGAGGGCAGGTCCACCATCACTCAATGTGTCACTTTGTCGCCAGTGGAGGATAGGCCCCCCTCTGCTCTGGGATGCCGGGTGTTGAGTGTGAAAGGGTACAGAGAACCATTTAATATTGGTCCAGTGTGAATGGCAAAAATGGCATTTTGAACCGGTTGTTGAACCAACAATTTTCTGATTAGCCAATATGAAAAGGGCTTATGATTCATACGTCTTCTGCCACCTTACTATATCTTATCTCACTGTAGCAGATCCTTCTCTTCCTTTCCTCTTCTATCTTTATCCAACATTCTCTCGATGCTGTACTTTACACCCCATTCACTCCTTTTAGTGACATTCATCTTCTTGTCACTTGCATGAAGAAGTTGATTTGCAACACACAGAATTTATAGAAAATCTTTCTTCTTGTTTGTGTATATCTATAAACTATATATTGTAAGATCATTTTCTTTTGGAATAGGTGAATAAGGAGTGTGTGAAGGGGCTGTGGGCAGGACAGCAATTGGAGCTGGTATTTCTTCAGAATCGCAACCCGGAACGAGGCAGCATACAGAATGCCAAGCAGGTTTTGAGAAACGTGATCAATTCTTCCTGTGACCAACCAGTTGGCTACCCGATTTATGTATCTCCTCTGACCACTTCCTACGCTGGCTCACACAAACAGCTGAAGAACATCTGGGGAGGTCCAATCAGTTTAGAGAACCTCAACTTGTGGTTCACCTCCCGGTGGCAGAAGTAAGTGCTGGTCTACACTGGCTCCCAGTGCCCTTGCTCCATCAATTGTATGTCTGATCCATGTATTCATTAACACCTTGGTCTCACTTGGTCCATTTCCCAGCCTGTTCTAAGTTCCTCCAGTTCAACAATAACCCCACTCTGCCCCAAGCTGTTGCTCGGTTCTTCTGGCCTCTTATCCACATTTAACACCCATGCCATATCATATCAATCTAACATAACTTTTCCAAACTCAGGTTAAAGGCACGTTAAAGAAAGTTGTTGGTGAAATTGAGTAAATAATCTTTGGTCTGAATATCTCAGAACCACATCTTGTAGGATTATTATTATCAAATTGGAAGGTCTGTAACTGCAAACTCAGGACTGGTTTCGAGGAAAGTTGTAGATCGACATCAGAAATCCTCTTTGATATGTGTCCACTGGTTTCACGTGGAAGTGTGACAGACAGTGAATGTTATGAAATATCAGGATTTTTTTCCAATGAAGATCCCTACCTTTAAGGTGATCTATAAGTGCAAGTTGTTGCTGGTCAGAAACAGGCAGAGGGATGACCAAGTGAGCCGATCATTCCAAATTGTCACAAAAGAAGGTGGTGTTTATTTTACAGCAAATGCATGCATTCACCAGATGTTTCATATTCTTTCAAATTCAACTTCAGAAGTGCAAATAAACAGTGTATTTATGTATTTCAGCACAAATATTTTTAAGTCTTGGATGCTTCATAGTGGTAAGGTGATTACATTGAATCTTGAAGGTGCACCATTGCAATACACACCTGACCATTTTGTGGCTTAAACTAAACATAACTTGCTTATTTGTCCTTTAAGTTTTATTCAGTTATCACACAGAGAATTCTATTTCTCAATGAATTTTGAAGTTTGTAATCAACAGAGTATTTAACACCAAGTGATGGGACGTATTAATCATTGTAGCTATTTATGCTGGAATTGTCTACATGGCTCCCAGATGTCTAGGATTAAAATCTGATGTAATGTCTTTGCAAATCTAGATTGCGCAAGGGCTGCACTGGAGGTAACATTGACGATTCAGATTGTGCTGGAGCTTCCTCTGGTAGCACCAACCCCTCCATTCACAGCATCAACTCTAAGAAAGCACGCGACTGGAGGCCATGTTCAGCACGCACACAAACTGCTCACCCACCGAGGGGTAATTATTGTTATTGTTGTTCTCCCTCCCTTGAAGCCTTGTTATCTACTTCCCTCTAAGGCATGCCTTAAAATATGCACCTTTAACTGAACTTTTGGTCACCTATCTGAAGATCTCCTTAAGTTCCTCGCTGTTCTCTTTGATTTCAGCTTCTTTGAAAATCCTTGCAAACTTTGACTATATTGTAGCGACTACTCCCGTAGAGCCACTAAATGAATGCACATACACAAGGTTAGTCAGCAAAAGACTGTTTATTTGAGTTTGCCTCCTCCTTTTATATCCCTCCCAGTCTGGGCTCCACTGGACAGGGGGATGACATCACCACATGCTTGCTGCCAATCTGCGGGGCTGGCATGTTTAAAGTAAACATGGTGGGATCCCCGTGCCCTCTAGAAAGAAGCATAGCAGTTCAGTATGCCACTACTCAGCATGCAGCACCCGCCCTGCAGCTCCACACGTCCGCTGATGAGCCACACCGGCGACGATTCAGAATACCGTTCTATGAGCTCGCTTGACCCGCTTCACGACCACTACACTACCCTCCCCTCAAATTGACGCCCAAAACTAATGAACTGGCCGCACGCGCCTTGGGTGGACGCCCTCGTCGCCTGGGATGGGGGCAGTGAATAGGGGAAGTAGGATCCACATGTGCAGGTTTGAGTCTGTCCATACTAAACAGTTGCGAATGCCCCTCGATGTCGAAAGTATAAACAACCCTGTCCCTCTTAACCATGCAGAAAGGGCCATCATACAACTGTTGCAATGGTGATCCTGGGGCCTGTCTGCATACAAACACAAAGTCAGCGACGAGGAGAGGAGGAGGCACATGCTGATTGGGGGTACCATGCCAGTTGTTTAGAATAGGTTTCTGAATTGCAACGCTGTGTTGAAGTTCCTGGAGCACATCCAGGTCAGAGAAACAGAAGTTGGATGAGAAGTGAATGTCCCCTGGAACTGAGAGAACCGAACCGTAAATCATCTCCGTGGATGATAACGGCACGTCATCCTTCGGGGCGGTGCATACTCCCAGTAGAACCCATGGCAACTTATCAATCCAATTCGGCCCAGTGAGTCGGGCTTTGAGTGCACACTTGAGTTGTCGGTGGAAATATTCCACAAGACCGTCGACTGCGGGTGGTATGCTGTAATGTGATGCAGTTGTGTGCCACTAGAAGTGCGCAAGGAAAGTCCATAATGCAAAAGTGAATTGCGTTCCACAGACTGAAATGATATGTGTGGGAACTCCAAATCTCGAGATCCAATTAGCCATGAATGCTCTGGCACATGTCTCATTGTGTCCAGGAGGAACTGGCGGAACCTGGTGTACTGATTGTCTGCCAGGGGGTGTGCAATGAATTCACTCACTTTAGCTGCTGCCGACAACATGCCAGAACTTTGTGTCCTCAGCCGTTATGCCACGAAGATGAAACTGGGTTTCAGCCTGATTAAGCCATACCTGAGGTCGGTGGGTCCAAAAAGGAGGGAAGTGAACTCCCACCACGTTAACTGCAGCTGTGGCAGCTGCTGCTGCTGCGTCCATGACAACTGTAGATTCAAGCTTCGACTGAATCTTGTAGTTGGGGTCACCAACTGTAGCGACGACTCCAGTAGAGTTACTAAATGAATGAACATACACAAGGTTAATCAGCAAAAGAATGTTTGTTTGAGCTTGCCTCCTCCTTTTATATCCCTCCCGGTTCTGGCTTCACGGGACGGGACGGGGGAGGGTATGATGTCACCATGTGCTTGCCGTCAATCTGTGGGACTGGCGTGTTTAAACATAGTGGGAGCTCCGTGCCCCCTAGAAAAAGGCGTAGCAGTCCAGTATGCCTCTACTCAGCCCACAGCACCGCATGTACGCGGTCCATTGCCCAGGTGAGTACACAGTGACCTGGCCCGCAGCTCCACATGTCCGCTGTGAACCGCACCAGCAATGGTTCGGAATATCGCGCTATTCGCCCACTCGGCCCGCAACACGGCCACTACAATATTATGTTTATTGGTGCTTTATATTTTAATCTTGATTTGAGATTTATTAGCTGCTATTTATTTTGGGACTACATTATCTGGCCGCCACTGCAAAGATACTCCAGTGTATCAGAAATTGCATCGCGAAGGAAGTGGCATGTTTAGCGTAGTGATTAGTGGAACACTGTTGCAGCTGCAGCGATCGGGCTTGGGGTTTGAATCCCATGCTGTCTGTAAGGAGTTTATATGTTCTCCCCATGTCTGTTTGGGTTTTCCCCGGGGGCTCTGGTTTCCTCCCACCATTTAAAATGTACTGGGGGTTGAAGGTTAAGTGGTGTAATTGGGTGGCACGATCTTATGGGCCAAAAGGGCCTGTTATTGTGCCGTATGTCTAAATTTAATTAAGTTTCAAGCTTCCTTTTATTGTCATGTAATAAGACAAAAAATGTAATATGTATTGTCACGTCATCTACTTTTGTTTTTTACTGAATTCACTAAGGACAGAATATATGTCAACTTTTGCCTGCCCTAAAGGCAAACAAATAACTTGTCAATGGAAGAGGTTGTTGAAACATGTGGAAAAAAGTGTATAAAGGT
Organism: Narcine bancroftii; assembly: GCF_036971445.1. Lineage (NCBI taxonomy): Eukaryota > Metazoa > Chordata > Chondrichthyes > Torpediniformes > Narcinidae > Narcine > Narcine bancroftii. The sequence continues at coordinate 60,495,847 of NC_091474.1, forward strand.
AGCAATTCTGGGGAAAATATGGATAGAGGAGTTAGGAGTGAAGATAGTGGACACAGAGGGGGGGGGTCAGAGTGATTCAGGGAACAAGGAGAAAGATGCTGAGGTGAACAGGAAGGAGGGGAAGAAGGTACATGAAGTAAATTGGTGGAATTCTGGGAATATGGAATAAATTCTTGTGGTTAGGGGAAGGATTCTAGAGAGAGGGTAAGGGGAGGAGCAGGTGGAGGGCAAGTCTGTTGGATTCTGGTGATGAGTGGACAAGAATTTTGGGTTGGGGATAAAGACAATAACTATGGTTGAGAGATGTAAATGATGGCATATCTGGAGTTAAGAGGTAAAGGGAGGAAACTGGATGAAAGGTAAAAGTAGAATTTCTGAAGATGCGGGGTAAATGAAGGATTTCTGGGATTGTGGTGTCAGGGAGTGTGATCAAGTAAAGGAGGATTCTGGGATGGGTAAAGAGAAAAATTCTGGGAGGGGTAAATGGGGGATGTGAAGGAAATTCTGGAAGGGGGAAAGGAGGGTGCTGAAAAGAGAGGGTTAAACAGGATTGCAGAGGCATGCGCTAGTAAAAGGAGGGTTTTAAGTTTGAAGTAAAATCTGATCGGAATGGTATAATAAGAGTGTGGAATATTAGCAGATATAATTTAAAAAATCAACTTGCTGAGAAACAAAAATTTTTCAAGGCTGAATGTTTCTGGAGAAGTAGCATAGATTCTGACAGTCTTTTGGGATCTGCTGTCAGAGTGCATTAGTCATTCTGCATGTGACGGAATCCGTACAGTTCTGCATATTTTATAAGGATATGAAAAAGTTATTGACCGACGTCCATTGCTGGGCATCTGATCAAGTGAGACAGAACGATCAGCTGCACTTCATAATGTGAAACACTGAACCACAGAGACCCAATTGTTTAATGTTCCACTCTTGATAGGAACAATTGTCACAGCTCAGAAAAGGGTGGGAGAGGATCCACCTGCTCCTCCCCTTACCCTCTCTCTAGAATCCTGTACCATAAATAAGGATTGTTGAGACTCTGCCTCATAAGGACTAACAATCCTTGGCTGAAGAAATTTAGAGCAATTGATTTTTGCAGTATATTTGACAAGCTCATGCCAGTTATTTACGTCTAATGCCCCTCAACTAAATAACAGGACAGAAACCAAATTTAGCATGGAGGCTGCACGTTCAAGTTCCAGGCAAGTGCACCATTTTGAATCTAATTTCCAGTTCTTTCTTCCCATCATCAAAAGCCATGATTTCAGCTTTGTGGACTCCTTTCATAACTCTCTCTCTCACTTGCGACATGATATAAAGCAAAGTTGAATTCTTATGTGAGGTACTTGAACATACTGTAGTACGATTCTTAGAGATGTATAGATCAAATAAAAGAAAGCACAGCAAGCAAAGGCAAATGATATGTTTGTCACAAAGCACTGTAGTGCAGAAAAAATCTTATATTCGTTTGGAGCTTTGGTGACAGCCTACCTGTTCAAAGTTCTGTACTTCTTGTCTAAGAAGGATATATTGGACCCACAGGGGGTACAATAAAATTTGACTCCTAGAAACAAAAGTTCTGTACTGTGAAGAACGAGCAGAATTGCCAATATTCTCTGGAGTTTAGGAGAGTAAGGGATAATTGAAATGTGTAAAATTCTTTAAGGCCTTTAAAGGATAGGTGCTAGGATACTGTTTGCCTTGGGTGGAATGCCTCTGACCAGGAGTCACATTCTCAGTACAAGAGGCTGGCTATTTTAGACTGAGTTGAGAAGGTAAGCGTTGAGAATATTTGTTTTTTTTTTTACCCACAGAGGTTGTTGATCTCAGTTGTTAAGTACATCCATGGTGGAAATCAAATCAATAGACTTTGGGCATTCAAGCATTCATGAAGAATTGATTGGGTGGGAATGTTCAATTAATAACGAGGTTTGTCTGTGATATGATTCGGTGTGGGAGCAAGTTGGAGAGATGGTGCTACCAACTACAACTGCTGTCCCTTTTAATTCTAATGTTTTGACCCCAATAATGTGAAAGGGTTTTGGGTATACAAAGACAATGGGTGCCAAACATTCTAACGATGTTTTTGTCTTGAGTTTCATCTTTGCAATGCTATTTGTGTTACATTAGCCAGTTGGTGGTGACAATGTTCCTTTAATATACCGTTGTGGTTTAAATTGTAATCAGTCCATCTTCAGGAAAACAGCAGCTCCATTCATCAGCGCATCAGATTATGCTTTAAGCACATGTGCGTAGGAAGCAGGAGCTGACCGTCCTGATCATCATACTGGTCAGGTTTTTTTACTGCAGCGTCATTTCCCTGTACCAACCTGATAATATCCCTTAATATCTAAAAATATATCTTGAATATAGCATTGAGTATCACAGCTTTTACAGAGAGGAAAATTCTCATTTCAGTACTGAATGGATAACTCCTGGTTGGAAACTTCTCAATCAAGGAAAATATCACTGGGCATCGACTGTTGAACTCAAGAAGATCACCTCTTACTATTCTGAATTCTAAAGGGTATGGGCTCAATCTTCTTAATTTCTCCTCAAGAATCTCAGGAATCAATCTGGTGAACCTTTGCTGCAATTCTCCTATCACAAGGGGACCATACTTTACATTAAAAAGATCAAGCCTACACTAGTAATTGCAATATGTTGTCTTTACCCTTGTACTCAAATCCTATTTCAATAAAGGCCATATAGCATCTGCTGCCCTAATTGCTTGCTACATATTGACTTTTGCACAGACATCCAGGACCCTCTGACCATTGACACATTGCATTGCATTAAGGTGATATAGTGGTGTTCACACTTGAAGTTCAACACCGATTACTAGCAAGTGCTCTACTATGGGTGAAGGTGATTTCAATCTCCACTGAATAAGACTTTTTTAAAAGAAATTTTTTTTATCAATCAAAATATTTTCTAGCAAAGTGTGAGGATTTTTGTTTAATATCTGGCTACAGTAGCCAGTTTGTAATGGAATGAATAACAAACAGAAATATGATCTAAACTTGAAGTGTGTTTTTTACAGTGAAGCAAGGAAAATCATTGAGATAACCGGTTTGCCTTGAAATGAAACATATGTTTCTCTGAGACAAATTGAACAGTCAGACCATTTTGAACCAATGGAAACAGTTCTGGGAACCACCTCCAAGGACACACATTTACTTGCATTGTTTTTTAACCTTGCCACCCTCTTCTTAATCTTTCTCTTCACTAAAATTCTTACTTGCTGCATGTGGTAAACCACAGTAATGCTGTGATTAGCTACTCCCAGCTGGACACGCCTCCCGAGATCGATTCTACCAACCCATTGCATGCTCCCCATTCATTCTGCCAGGATCAGTCGATGAGGCTGGCTGCTGCTCTAGTCTATAGTCAATAAAAGCCTATCGGTTTCACAACCTCAGTCTTCTGTGGTAATTGATGGTGCATTAATTTTATTGACTAAATTTTTCAAGAAAGATGAACCAATACCTGAAACCCATTAAACTCAACATAGTCCCTCAATCGTCTGACAGTCCGAACACGTTTGAACTCTGGCTACACTACTTTGAGGACTTCCTGACGGCGACAGCAAATGCTGTTAACAAGGGCGAGGACAGACTGAAACTCCTCTTCTCACGCGATGGATCCCTGGTCTTCCCAATGATTCACAATGCAGAATTGTATACAGAGGCTATGAGTACCCTGAAGGGCCAGTACTGCAGAAGGGTAAACGAGATCTACGGAAGGCACCTCCTGGCCACCGGAGGCAGTGACCCAGTGAGTCAAGCACCAAATATTTACAGCCCCTCCAGGTCCTTTGCAGGGCATGCAATTGCAAAGCCATGTCGACCACCCAGAACGAGGGGACCTTATCTGGGACGCCTATGTGGCGGGCATCCGCTCTGGATACATAAGGCAGAATCTCCTGGAGCAGAAGGTACTCAACCTGCAAAGGGTGGTTGAACAAACAGAGATGCTAGAGGTGGCCCTCCAAAACTCGGATGACTACTCAGCCACCTTGTGGCTGCCAAGGGGGCCACCATCTTGGGATAGGACTATCCTGCGCTGAGAATGACTGGTTGCAGGCATCATCACACCCCTCTAGTGACCTGACCTCGGTTGCTGTGGTGGATGATCGCCCCGAGGAAAGGCTGTCCTGTCAAGGAGGTAGTGTGCTTGAGGTGCAGGAAAGTTTGCCAGTCTAAACCGCCCGTGAAACTTAGCAGTGCCATGTACTGACAGTCACCACCCTGAACAGCACAATCAGTGCCATTTTCTTTATGGACCAGCGATGTCATGTAAGCCATGGGGGCTGCCATCTTGGACCGCTTGGTTGGCACCATCTTCTTGGGTCTGCTGCACATGTCATTTCAGATGGAGAGCTATGCATCCGACTTCACCATGGCTTCCACACTCAGCCAAGCGGGTAGACCTATCACCTTTTCACATACCCTCCAAGGCCCTGAAATCCACCACTCCTCAGTCAAAAAGAAGACCCAGGCCATCGAGGAGGCAGTACACCACTGGAGGCACTACCTCGGTGGTAAACGATTCACCCTCCTTACGGACCAGCAGGCAGTCACCTTCATGTTCAACAACAAGCAGAGAGGAAAAATCAAGAATCGAACTGTCCACCTATAATTGCACTATCCTATACTGACCTGGAAAACATAATGAGCCCTTGGAAGCCCTATCCCATGGGACGTGCCAGTGTCCAAATGGACAGATTGCAGACCCTCCAGAACAACTTCTGCCATCCCAAAGTGACTAGGTTCTTCCATTTCATTAAAGCCCAGAATCTACCATACTCCATTGAGGAAGTCAGGACAATGACTAAAAACTGCCAGGTCTGCACCGAGTGCAAACCGCACTTCTACTGCCTGGACAAAGTGCGCCTGATCAAAGCTACATAGCCCTTCGAGCGTCTGAGCATCAACTTCAAGGGGCCTCTCCCTTCCTCAGATTGGAATGTGTATATCCTCATCATCATTGACGAATACCCAAGCTTTCCTTTTGCCATCCCCTGCCTGGACATGACCACCCGGCTAAGTCATCAAGGCCCTCTGCGATGTCTTCATGATCTTTGGATACCCCTGCTTCACCCACAGTGATCGGGGGACCTCATTTATGTGCGAAAGCAGTACCTGCTGACCAGGGGCATTGCCACGAGCAGGTCCACAAGCTACAATCCCAGAGGGAATGGGCAGGTGGAAAGGGAGAATGCCACGGTCTGGAAAACCATCCTCCTGGAACTGAGGTCACAGGGCCTCCTTGTTTCCCACTGGCAAGTGGTCCTCCAAGATGGGCTCCACTCTATACGGTTACTTTTACCTATGGCCACTAACAGTATGCCTCATGAACACGTTTCCTTTCCTTAGGAAGTCTTCAACAGGGACTACGTTGCCTGTCTTGCTGACTTCCCTGGTTCCAGTTCTGCTTTGGAAGCATGCCAGGCAATCTAAGACTGACCTGTTGGTTGAGTGTCCACCTCCTTCACACAAACCCTCAGTTTGCCAATGTTGGCTTCCCTGAAGGGTGCGAGGACACGTTCTCGATCCGGGATTTGGCACCATCAGGAGCCCCTCTGACCACTCTTGACCACCAAATGACAATCTTCCCCACTGCTAACTTGGGGGTCCCTGAACCTGCTGATGACCACACTCCAGCCCCAGCAACTGTTGTCACCCACAGTACACCAGCACCACACTTCCTCATCCCTTCACTCTCTCTTCCCCCTGGTGAACTGTATCTGGTGACGACAGACCGACCCCACAGGCTGCTCAAGGCGCCACATCTGCGACTAGCAGTTACCACGTTGTTTGCAGCGGCAGAGACCCCCTGACAGACTTAAATTGTAATTATGTATATATATTTGCTTTGTCTTTTTCACCCTGCAGGATTCTTCTTAAAAAGGAGGGGTAAATGTGGTAAACCACAGTAATGATGTGATTGGCTACTGCCAGCTGGACACGCCTTCTGAGATCAATCCTACCCACAGTCCCTTGCATGCTCCCCAAGGCAAGAATATGAGGGAGTTTATAAAAGATTGGATCCCTAAGACCCTAGGATGTCCAGAACTACAGCAAGAAATGGAAATAGAAAGGGCACATAGAGCATTGGCCTCTAAACCACAACCACAACAAAAACCAAGATCTATTTTAGTAAAATTCCTAAGATATACTACAAGAGAAAAGGTACTGGAGAAGACAATGGAAAAAGAAAGAGAGGGCAACAAACCACTGGAGTATAAAGGGCAAAAAATCTTCATTTATCCAGATATAAGTTTTGAACTCCTAAAGAAGAGAAAGGAGTTCAATACAGCAAAGGCGATTTTATGGAAGAAAGGGTATAAATTTATACTAAAGCATCCAGCGGTATTGAAAATATTTATTCCAGGACAACAAAACAGACTATTCTCGGATCCAGAAGAAGCACGAAAATTTGCAGAACAATTACAAAAATAGACTGAGGGATGAAGACGGGTAATGAGAGTAAAAATGATCACGATTGATATGTATGTGGGTAAAGAGGTATAAGAGTGAATAGATACAATGTGCATACGTGAATATATCTGTACTTAGAGGAAAATATAGATAGTATAGACAAGAATTAATAAGGGAAGGTAATGGAATAGAGAGAATAAGGAGGGAATTAAAAGAGTGACCTTTGTTACATATGAAAAGCAAAATCTTTTCTGGGGGGGGCTGGGTGGGGGGGAATAGTGGTCACTGCAAAATCAGTTGACGCTTGCGAGTGAATTCGCAAACCCAAATGGAGAGGGGAGATGTGGTTGTCCGACAAGGGATAAATGACAACTCAGGAGGGGAAGGGGAGATTGGGGATAAAGAAGATATAAATAGGGGAATAAGGAAAATGTTTGATGTTGTAGGAATGCTGTCTTATAAAGAGTTTAAAATAAGAAAACAGAAATGGAAAAGGAGGAAAGGTAATGATGGAAAAACGGAAAGAGGAGATAAACTATAAAATGGCTACGCTGAACTATATGACTTTAAATATTAATGGAATACATAACCAAATTAAAAAGAAGAAACTACTAAATTTACTGAAAAAGGAAAAAATTGATATAGCATTTATCCAAGAAACACACTTAACTGAATTGGGGCACAAGAAATTAAAGAGAGATTGGGTAGGACATGTAACAGCAGCATCGTATAATTCAAAAGCAAGAGGAGTGGCTATATTAATTAGTAAAAATGTGCCATTTAAAATAGAAGAGGAAATAATAGATCCAGCAGGGAGATATGTTATGATAAAATGTCAGATATATTCGGAGTTTTGGAATCTACTTAATGTATATTCACCTAACGAAGAAGATCAAAAGTTTATGCAAGATATCTTTTTGAAGGTAGCTAATACGCAAGGGAACATACTAATAGGAGGGGATTCCAACCTGAATTTGGATTCAAATATGGATAAAACGGGGAAAAAAATTAACAGAAATAACAAAGTAACCAAATTTATAATTAAATCAATGCAAGAAATGAAACTTTTGGATATATGGAGGAAACAAAACCCAAAAGAAAAGGAATACTCATACTACTTGGCTAGACATAAAACATACTCAAGAATAGACCTATTTTTGTTATCAGCTAGTATGCAAGATAGAGTAAGAAAAACAGAATATAAAGCTAGAATACTATCGGACCATTCACCCTTAATATTAACAGTAAAGCTAGAGGACATCCCCCCAAGAATGTATAGATGGAGATTAAACCCCATGTTACTTAAAAGGCAGGATTTTAGAGAATTTATTGAAAAACAATTAAAAATGTATTTTGAAGTAAATACGGAATCAGTGGAAGATAAGTTTATACTATGGGATGCAATGAAAGCATTCATTAGAGGGCAAATAATAAGTTATGTAACCAAGATGAAGAAGGACTATAATCAGGAAACAGAGCAGTTGGAAAGGGAAATAGTAAATATAGAAAAAAAATTAGCAATGAAGGAAGATACAACTAAAAGAAGAGAATTGGCGGATAAAAAAATAAAATATGAAACACTACAAACATATAAGGTAGAGAAGAATATAATGAAGACAAAACAGAAATATTATGAACTAGGTGAAAATCGCACAAAATCCTAGCATGGCAGCTTAAGACAGAACAAGCTAAGAAAATGGTATTGGCATCAAGGAAAAAAGACAAACAAATTACATATAATCCAAAAGAAATTAAGGAAAACTTTAGAGAATTCTATGAACAATTATACCGAACTGAAAACGAAGGGAAAGAAGGGAAAATAGATGAATTTATGACTAAAATTGAACTACCAAAACTACAAATAGAGGAACAAAATAAATTAACAGAACCATTTGGAACAGTAGAAATACAAGAGATAATAAAAAAAATTACCAAACAATAAGACACCAGGGGAGGATGGATTTCCAATAGAATTCTACAAAACATTTAAAGACTTATTAATTCCGCCCCTCCTGGATGTAATCAACCAGATTGATGAAACACAAAGCTTACCAGATTCATGTAAAACAGCAATAATTACAGTAATACTAAAACAAGGGAAAGATCCACTCTCACCAGCGTCATATAGACCAATATCTTTGCTAAACACAGATTATAAGATAATAGCTAAACTATTAGCAAACAGATTAGCAGAACAGGTACCGAAAATGGTAAATTTAGACCAAACTGGATTTATCAAAAAAAGACGCACAACAGACAATATTTGTAAATTTATTAACTTAAACCTGCAGTAGCAGTTGCTTTAGACGCAGAGAAGGCCTTCGACAGAATAGAATGGAATTATTTGTTCAAAGTATTGCAAAAATTCAGTTTACCGGAGAAGTATATTAATTGGATTAAAGCATTATATAAGGGACCGTTAGCGAAAGCGACAGTAAATGGACATGTATCAACGCGGCAGGGATGCCCACTATCACCTTTATTGTTTGCGCTAGCTATAGAACCACTAGCAGAATTGATAAGAATAGATAATAATATAAAAGGAATAAAAATAAAAGACAAGGAATATAAAATCAGTCTATTTGCAGATGATGTTATAGTGTACTTAACAGAACCAGAACTATCAATAAAAGAATTATGTAAGAAATTGAAGGAATATGGAGAAGTGTCGGGTTACAAGATAAACGTAAATAAAAGTGAAGCAATGCCTATGAATAATGCGGATTTCTCAAAATTTAAGAAGGAATCTCCATTCAGATGGCAAATGCAGGCAATAAGATACCTAGGTGTACAAATAAACAAAAATCTAGGCCAATTATATAAACTCAATTATAATCCACTAATGAAAAAATTACAGGACGATTTAGAGCATTGGAAAGATCTACCACTAACACTAATAGGAAGGATAAACTGTATTAAAATGAACATTTTTCCAAGGATATTGTACTTATTTCAGGCATTGCCAATACAACTGACAGAAAAATTCTTCAAAGAGTTAAAGAAAATAATAAGGAAATTTTTATGGAGAGGGGGGAAACCGAGGATAGCACTAGATAAATTAACAGAATGGTATAAACAAGGAGGCTTACAATTGCCAAACTTTAAAAATTATTATAGAGCCGCACAATTAAGATACCTATCAAACTTTTATCAAACAAGGGAAAAACCAGACTGGACGAGATTAGAATTAGATAAAATAGGGGAAAAGATACCTGAACACATATTATATAAGTGGGATGAAAAATTGGTACAACATAGAACTTCTCCAGTACTACATCATCTCCTCAATATTTGGAAGAAGATTCATGTAGAAAGAAATAAAACAAATTACCAATTACCAAAACTAATATTGACGCAAAATAAGCTACTCCCTTTTACAATAGATAACCTTTCCTTTAGAGAATGGGGAAAAAAAAGGGATTAAAAGAATAGAAAATTGTTTTTCAGGAAGTAGATTCTTATCCTTTGAACAAATGAGAGATAAGTACAATATAACTGGAGATACAATGCTGGCATATTACCAACTGAGATCCTACTTGAAGGATAAATTAGGAAGCAATTTGAGGTTGCCAGAGGGAAGTAACCTTGAATATGTGATTACAGATACAATGTTAATCAAAAGATTTATAACAAATATGTATATTAAACTGCAAGAAAAGGAGAATGAGGAAACAAATGGTAAAACTAAACAAAAATGGGAACAAGATTTAAATATAAAGATAAAAAAGGAAACATGGGAGAATTTATGTTCTGGAACGATGAGAAATACAATAAATACGAGGCTACGTATGATACAATATAATTGGTTACACAGACTACATTACACCTCAAAAGTTAAATAAATGGGACCCAACAGTATCTGATAGATGTTTTCGATGTAAAAAAGAAATGGGAACAACAATTCATGCAATCTGGACATGTGAGAGAGTAGAAAAATTTTGGGAAGATCTCAATCAGATATTAAATAAAATAACAGAAAACAATATACCAAAGAATCCAGAGATCTTTCTCCTAAGTAACATAAAAAACAAAGAATTTGGAATTGATTTGGAGGATGCACAAAAAAGATTTGTTAAGATAGCCCTGGCCTTAGCAAAAAAATGTATTATGTCAACCTGGAAATTGGAAGATAATTTGAAAATACAACAATGGTATATAGAAATGAATAAATGTATTCCATTAGAAAAAATAACATATAGTTTAAGAAATAATATTGAAATATTCGAACAAATATGGGAGCCTTACATTAAATACAATAGCGAAAACCTACCGGGGACAAACATTACCTAAGTTGATGGAAGGAGAAGGAAAGAAAAGAATGGACTCAGTAGAATTTCTGGTGTATTTTTGTTGAATGACAACATTGTCTGACGGGTTTAATGCAACCTAGATTGTATACCTAAAATGGATGAGGGGGGGGGGGGGTGGGGGGGTGGCTTGGGAGGAGGGAGCGGGGGGGTGGGGAGAAAAAGTCACTGTATATGTGTGAAAAAGAAAAAGTGTATATCATGGCTAATGTGATTTATGGAGTGAAAAATAAAAAATTTAACATTAAAAAAAAAACTCTCGCACCTTCAATCCAATATCCTAAATATCATCTTCCTTTTACTTTAGTCTCATTAAAGGGTCCTGCCTGAAACACCGCTTGACCATTTCTACCCATGGATGCTATCTGACCCACTAATTTCCCCCAGTAGCTCATTTACTCAAGATTCAAGCACCTGCAATCATTCTGTTTATCTGTTTAAGTGCAATGATTACCAGCCTGGAGAGATGTGGCTACCATGCAGGCTTTGTAAAATACTCTATGTGTGGACTGTCTACCTGGAATACATCCATGTAGTTGGAGCTGCCTCAGATTAGTCTTTCTACTCAGACACTAAGGCAGGGCCACCTTTAGGTTCTGGTGTAGAATGAACCACATTCACTTAAGTCAATGAGTACCCGAATAACCCAAGACATACTATACGGGCAGCATGGTTGGCATAGAGGTTAGCGAAATGCTGTTACAGCGCCAGCGATCAGGACTGGGTTCCAATCCCACGCTGTCAGTAAGGAGTTTGTATGTTCTCCCAGTGTCTGCATGGGTTTTCCCCAGGGGCTCTGGGTTCCTCCCACCATTTGAAACATACTGGGGGTGTAAGTTAATTGGGTATAAATTGGGGTTCATGGGCTCATGGCCCAAAATGGCCTGTTACTGTGCTGTATGTCTAAAATTAAATTTTTAAAAATTTATACTCCAACATTCAAAGTCACAAGTCCCCCTCGAGCCAGTTGTGCATGTATGTTGAAATAGTCATGGTGCTGGGTGGGGAGAGGGGAACTGGTCTGTTGAGGGATGCATTGTGGGAAGTGAAACAGAATTCTATCCACATTCCATCAAATGTATATTGAACTGAACACAAACTTAAGCAATGTCTGAGCACAGGATAGGCTGTGGACTCTCCTGCTGTGTACATGCTCCATTACTCTGAACACCTGGCCACTTCAGCATTGTTTGCTCTTGATTATAGTTACATGCTAACATAAATCTCTGTGCAGATAGCTACAGTAAAATAAAGAAAATATTCAGAAACATTAGCAACAGGGATGTGCATATTTGTGTAAGGTCGGGCCTGAGTGAGCATTAAGTCTCTCGGGTCTATCTGCCCCTCACTGAGATGGTAGCTAAACCTTATCCCTTTAGACCGATCAATCTTGGATTTAAAATGAATGTTTGTGGAAGAATTCTCACTTTCTGCTTCCCTTTGCAGCAGTTTTTAGGTCTGAAGGTAATGACCTCTGATTTGCCCACGATTAAATTGTCAGCTTTTGCTATTTGCTTAATTGTACAACACAGAAACTGGTCCTTTGGCCCTCAAGTATACGCTGACCATTAACCATCCATAAAACTAATCTTCCTTCAATCCCATTTTTTAAATTCCCCCCATTATTTCAACTCCAACCCTCTCTCCCCCACAGAAATTTTGCCATTCATTTACACATCTTTTGTATTTTTTTAAATCTTAATTTAATGTATACTGTTTTTTTTGAATGAAGTACCTGATCGGCTGCAGCAGGGAAGAATTTCACATGTACGTTGTACAATATATATGTGTCATTAAAGTTACCAACCCCCATGTGGGTGGTGGGAGGAAGTTGCAGCACTTAGAAGAACCCCTCATGTCTGAGGAAGAATGTTGAAACTCCACACAGATAGCATCAGAGGGCAGGATTAAACCCAGGTCACTGGCACTGTGTGTAGTACTGGTTCTGCCACTCTGCTGCCCAATACCTCTTCAATTGGCGCAGCTTGCAACGCCACTGATCTTTGTGTCATCAGCACACTGGTGTCGCAAATCTAAAGAAGCACAGTGACAGGCTTGTCTGCACAGGAAGGCCATGCTAGTGTTTACCCTGTACACGAGCCTCCTCTCACCCTTCTTTTACTCATTTTTGCCCACTTTCTCTGGTCATCACAACAATGGCATTGTTTGAAAGCAGAGCAGAGAGGAACGTCCTGGCATCGTGGCCAATATTTATCCCTCAAACACCATCTGTATAACAAACTTGTTTGTGACTGTCACAATATGGACATCACTGGGTGCCCATTTCCTGTATCACAGGACTGTAGAGGTGGTCTATAAATTCTGCATATTTCTGCACAGGTTTGAAATCATCAGATTTCTCGGGCATGTTTATTTAGTCCACTAAAAGTGTGCAGCCTATTCTGTGTTTATTTCCAATTTGCTTTTTTTTATAAATGAAAATACCCTCATGGGGTTAGGTATTCTTAGTCTTATAACCAACATCTCTAGGTGCCATGGTCTTGTGATTAGCATGTAATAATCAGCAATTTCTCAGTGAGGTGTTTTCTGAATATCATTTGATTGCTAGCCATTTTCTTTATTGTAGTTAGTCTTTCAGTTGCTGTACCAGTTTTACTAAACTATGCTATTAATCATTAAGCCTGCAGGATTTGCAGTTAAGAGTGGTCTTGATGTCATTTAACAAGATCAGTACTCCTGCCTGTCAATACCTGCGATACCTCACATACCCTCCTATCATTTCAACAACTTCCAGTTCCCTGGACATGACCATCTCATTTTTACCATGGATAACCAATCTCTATACACCCCCATCTTCCATAGTGAAAGTCTCAAAGCACTTCATTATTTTTTCAATAACGGATCTAACTAGTTCTCCTCCACCACCAGCCTCCTACAGCTTGTCCTTACCCTCAATAACTTCTCCTTTGACTCATTCCCCTTTCTCTAAGTCAAAGGGGTAGCCATAGTACCCGGATAGGTCCCCGCTAAGCCTGCCTTTTTGTTGGCTATGTGAAGCAATCGATGTTATAACGTACACAGGCAAGGCACCTCAACCCTTCCCCTACTACATCAATTACAACATCGGTGCACCAATGATGAGCTCGTCAACTTTATCCACTTTGCTGCTAACTTTCACCCAGACCTCAACTAAACGGTTCATTTCTGGCAACACTCCATTTGCTCGATCTCTCTGGCTCCATCTTGGGAGACACCCTCTACAGTTATTTTCTATGAACTTACCAACTTCAACAGTTAATTTGACTACATTTCTTCACACACTAGTTCTTTCTCTCAATTCCTCTGCCTCCTTTGTATCTGCTCCCAGGATGAGGTCTTCCATTCCAGAACGTTAAAGATGTCCGCTTTCAAAAAATGTGGCTTCCGCTCCACTGCCATCAACTCAGCCCTTACACACTTCTCATCTATTTCTCACACATCTGCCCTGGCACTCTCCTCACCGAGATGCTGCAAGGACAGGATTCCTCTTGACCTCATCTACCAACCACCAGCCTCCATCCACCATATTATCCTCTGCAATTTCTGCCACCTACAATGTGATCCTACCACCAGATACATCTTTCCCTCTCCACTTTCTGCAGGGATCGCTTCCTCCAGGAGTTCCTTTCCCCTTATCGCCCCCTTGGTACCTGTGATTGCAAGCAATCCTACACTTGCGTCCAGACCTCCTTCCTCACTAACATTCAGAGCTCTAAATAGTCCTTCCAAGTGAAGCAGGACTTAACTTGTGGTGCTCCCATTGTGGCCGCCTCTACCTCAGAGAAACTGGACGCAGACTGGGATATTGTTTTATTCAGCACCTTCAATCTGTTGGCTGCAATAACAGGAAACTCTCAGTGGCAAGCCATTTTAATTTTCCACACAATTCCTACACCGACATATCTATCGATGGCTTTGTGCACTGCCAAACCAAGGTTACTGAAAATTGGAGGAACAACACCTAATATGCCATCTGGGGGAGGTCTCCAAGCAGAATGGGGGGGGGGGGGGGGGTCTCTCCAACCAGAGGGCATTAACATCGATTTCTCCAATTTTTGTTAAACCCCCTCCCCCAAGTCTCTCTCTTCCCTATCCCTCTGTATCCTCTCCTCCAGCTCCCCTCTCCCTTCCCATCCCTCCATTAAGAGAGCTATCCCCTCCCCTATCACCTCAGCTTTTTTCTCTTCCACCCTCCCACCTATATTAAATTTGTCAGAATACATATGTGACACTTTATACAACCCTAAGATTATTTTTCCTGTGAGCCAGGCAGTGTAAAATGTGCTTAAAGAAAGAAATGCAAACAAACTGACTGCAAATACAGAGGAAAAAATTCAATAAGTAATCATGTGCAAATTAAGAGTCCTGTAATGAGTCTCTGTTTGGGTCTTGTTTATGAGTCTGATGGTGGAGATTAGCAACTATTCCTGAACATGCTGGTACAAATCTTGCAGCACCTCTACCTCTTTCCTGATGCAGTAGCAAGAACAGACCATGTCCCGGATGGTGTGGATTCTTGATGATTACTGCTGCTCTCTGATGGCAGCATTCCTGGCACGTTCTTGATGGTGAGGAGAGTTTTGCCTGTGATGTACAGGGCTGTGTCCACTACCTTTTGCAGGGCTTTCCACTTAGAAGTATTGGTGCTCCCTATACCAGGCAGCTGGTCAGTACACTTTCCACTACGTTCGTTTAGGCGCCTCACCATTTGGCGTGGGTGATCATGTCTCTCCATCCATCAAATGTTCCACTATACATCTGTAGAAATTTGCCAAGATTTCTGATGTCATACCAAACCTCTGAAAACCATTGAGGAAGTAGAGGTGCTGACGAGCTTTCTTCACAATGACGTTAGTGTGTTGGGTCTGAGATAGTGACTCCTAAGAATTTAAAATTACTCACCCTCTCCACCTTTGATCGTACACCTCTGGTTTTCCTTTCCTAAAGTCTACAATTAGCTCCTTGATCTTGGTGACATTGAGCAAGAGGTTGTTGTTAGTGTACCATTCAGCCAAGTTTTCAATTTTCCTCCTGTTAGCTCTTTTTATACAGCCAACTACGGTGGTATCGTCAGCATATTTGTAAATGGTGATGTTGTTGCACCAAGCTACAAAGTCATAGATGTTAAGAGAGTAGAGCAAGGAGCTAAGTGAAGCTCTGATGCTGACGGGGATTGTGGAGGAGATGTTCTTACCAATCTGTACTGATTGTGATCTGGAAGTGAGGAAATCCATGATATAATTATACAATGGGGTATTGAGGCCAACATTTTGGAGTTTGCTGAACAATTTTGAGGGGATGATGGTGTTAAATGCCAAACTGTAGTCAGCCAAGAACATCCTGATGCATGTGCCTTTGCTGTCCAGGTGTTCCAGAGTTTTGTATAGAGCCATCGAGATGGCATCTGCCATAGACCTGTTGCTGCAGTAGGCAGATTGGAATGGATCTATGTCATCACTCTGACCATGGGAATCTCTTATGTGTTAGCCTGTGCTCAACGCCATGCCCCTTTCTCTCTCCTCCCCTCTTTCCCCACACCTTTTTATTCAAGCGTCTGATGGCTTTTTTCTCATGCCTTCACGAAGGGCTCAGGCCTGAAGTATCGGTTACCCTTTATTTTCAAAAGATGCTGCATGCCCTGCTGAGTTTTTCTACTACTTTTATGCATTGCAATGTACCTGCCTTGTACTTAAGAGACATCCTGTGGTAGATATTTGCTGAACTACTTTGATTAAAGTATTCTGGAACTGGGTCTGGCATTTTATATAAACAGTCTGGAAGGCTATATCACAGATCGTCTTTTTATGGCTGGATTACTTTACCTTCTCTGAACAATGCTTTTAATCTTCTTCAGCAAACCATGATTTTAAAAAACATGAACGCATAACTAGGTTAAAGTAAAAATCAGCTTTATGGTATGGATTCAGCATTGAAAGTGGGATGGTCAGGCTGGCAGAGACAGTCAAGATGAAAGGGAATTGTGGAAAAAAGGAGACCAGAGTCATGTTAGGATATTTGCTGATGGAGGAGGGGGAATGTGGACAAAGAAAAGTGGAAACAGTCAGGGAATTGTGTGTGGAAAGACACATTCAGTGGGTCCCAAGAGCAGCGAGTCTGAACATAGGTTAGTTAAATAGTGACCTTTATTTACACATGTGGGTGGGTAAGTTGCAATAGGGATAAAAGAGACACTCTCTCTTTTTTGCCAGATTGTATGCACCCTTGCATCAGACGCAACAGCTATCTGATATTCACAACCACTCGAGGAGAGATAGCTTTAAAATCAAGTAATAAAATACGATGCCCACCACCCCTGATGCAATGCAGGCATGCCTCTTAATTAAACTAAACTAGGGGCAGTGATTTCTAAACACACAATACAACAGCTCCCAACTGTTTGTCAATGCATGCCTTACCAATGACTTTCCAGTGTCACCCACGATTACAAACCTGGAGTGGAGCTAGGCTTTGTCCCAGGGGAAGAAGAAAAGATGATCCACATGTGGTGGGCTTTATAGTGCCATCAGCCGGAGAGTCTGATGCAGGGCCAATAACTCGGTAGGCACTCACCTGTTGGCGGAGCTTGACCTTGATTGGCAGGTGAGGTGATTTTCAACTAGGTACCTGCCATTAGGGTCACGTGACACACGTGATCCTCCATATTACATTCCACTCCTCGGAAGTCACAACATTCACTGATCATAATATAGATTAATACAGCCCAGGTGCTTTTCTAATGAATTGACAAATACAACAAACAAGGGTTGTTTCAGGCTTGAGCCCTTCATCAAGGTATGAGCAAAATGAGCAGGCGCCCGATCAAAATGGTGGTGGGGAGGGGCAGGGAGAGGAGCACAGGCCCAAAGGCAGGAGGTAATCGGTGGATAATGGAGTGAGGGTACACAGCACTAACTGTTTCTCTTCAAGTCACAACTTGTCAAGTACACATCCAAATACATTTTTAAATGATGAGGTTTTCTGCCTCTATTGTCCTTTCAGACAGCAATTCCAGAACTCTACCAACCCTTTGGTGAACATATTTTTCCTCTACTCATTACTTTAAATTAATTACCTTTGCTTTTCACTTCTCTGCTTAGGAAATAGGACTTATTTATACTGTGTGGGACCTCATTATTTCATACACATCAATGAACTCCTCTCAGCCTTCTCTGTTCACTGTCTACTCCCTATCTTTCCTCATAGCTAAATTTTTCAAGCCTTGGCCATGACATTGTTAATCTCCATGAAATCACATCTTTGCTGGAATATGGCACCTAGAACTTTACAATAGTTCTCAAACTATTTCTTAATTCTTGTTGCATCTTCTTTGGCTTGGCTTCGCGGACGAAGATTTATGGAGGGGGTAAAAAGTCCACGTCAGCTGCAGGCTCGTTTGTGGCTGACCAGTCCGATGCATACAGTTCTAGTAAAACCTCATTGATCTTACATTCTTCAACTTTTGAACCTCTGTTTATTGTGCATTCCCTTGCCCTATGGAATCTCCCAAAATGCAATACCTCTCACTTCTCTTGATTGAATTCCATGTGTCACTCTAATTCTTCGACTATCCAAATAGGACAGCATGGTTAGCATAGCAGTTTGTACAACGCTGTTACAGCACCAACTGTTGGGACCGGGGTTTGAATCCCATGCTGTCTGTAAGGAGTTTGTATATTCTCCCCATGTCTGCATGGGTTTCCTCCGAGTGCTCTGGTTTCCTCCCATCCTTCAAAAAAACGTACTGGGGTGGTGTAAATTGGGTGGCACGGGCTTGTGGGCTGAAAGGGCTGTTACTGTGCTGTAGGTCTAAATTTAAACTAAATCTTTCTGATGTCCAAAACTTCCATCCTCATACTCAAATACAAAGCCCATTTTTGAAACCTGTCTCCAAAAACTTTCTTATATCCTCTAAATTTAAGTCAAAATCATTAATATGTAGGCTTAAACCAGGGGGCTGAGTACCTATTCCTTTGGAACTCATAAAGAACAGTATTCAAGGGACTAAAAAAAACTATTAACTGGGGTAAACCACTGTATGTATATATTTTATCTGTCTGGGCATGCCTATTGGCTGACTGAATAAAGGTGACTGTTCCACATTTCCCTCCTCAGTTCGGGACAGTCGACCAGCAGTGATGTGTCTTAATTCTATTGTGAATAAAAGCCTATCAGATTTGCTCAACTTCACTCTTTTGGAGTCATTGATGGTACATCAATTTTATTCTCAATAGTCTTGACTATGGAGCAGATCCTGAAACCAGAGAAGCTGGAAATTGACCCTCAATCACCTGAGGCCTCTATCAACTTTGAACTCTGGCTGTGCTATTTTGAAGTGTTTCTGCAAACATCTTCAGCCATCGTTCGGTCGGAGAATGACAAACTACAGGTACTGCACTTGCAAGCCAGGACCCTGGTATACTCAATGATCAGGGACGATGCGTGGTATCCAGAGGCAATGGACATATTGAAAGGCAGACCTGAAAAAGGTCAATGAGGTCTATGCCAGACACCTCCTGGTGACTCAAAAGCAGTGACCCTAGGAATTGAACACCGAGTACCTCCAGGCCCTGCGATTTATTGGTTGGGCCTGCGAATGCAAGGTCATGATAGCCACAGAGTAGATGGAGGACCTGATTAGAGATGCCTATGTCACAGCCATCAGGTCGAATTACATCCGCCAGAGACTGGTAGAGCAAGTTGAGCTCAGTTTGTGGAGGGTGGTCGAATTGGCAGGCTCACTGGAGGCGGTCCTTCAGAACATGGAGGCCTACTCAACCGACAACATAACCACCTCATGGTTACCCTGGGTATCAACTTGGGATGCACTGCCACTGTACTGTCCTACCAGTGAGCTGACCATGGCGGCCGTACTCTGTGAACACCTAACACCGCTACCGCCATGTCCCAGCAGCGACCCGACCATGGCCACTGTACTCCATGAGCATATACATACAGAAGGCTACTTTTGCGGCCTGGGCAAGCACCCGTGGAAACGCTACCCAGTGAAAGACATGGTTTTCTCCAGCTGCAGGAAGAAAGGGGACTACACTAAGGAGTGCAGATCAAAACCACCCCTTTCTAGCAGCACTGTGTGCAGGCCATGGGGGCAATCATCCCTGGGAACTAGCAGTGCCACGTGTGAATTGTGGGGGCTGCCATCTTGGAGACCTGGCAGTGCCTCGTACAAGTCATGGGGGCCGCTATCTTGGGCATCATCTTTGAGATCCAGCAGTGCTGCCTGCTGGCTGTGGGGGCTGCCATCTTGGATGCCATCACCTCCCGACTCAACACTTTAACTCTCCAACGCAATAACAAGCAACAAGTGACCCTGGCTTCCATCACACTCGACCAGAGCATTCCTCATCAACTCTTCAGATCAATGATGGACATTCAGGTAAACGACCACAAGACAAGTTGCCTGCTTTGATAGCGGGAGAATGGAGAGTCATCCACCCCAACATGGTGCAGCGCTACTCCCTCATGGTCAGGCCAGTAGGCCAAAAAATCTCCTTTGCCTCGGGTCACATACGACAGATGTCTGTGGCTACTGTGTAGTGACTCTGACCGTGCGGAGCACAGATTACAAAAATTCTGCGCTGCCGTGCTACTGGGACTTGACTTTCAATGTCACCTTAAAAGCGAGATGATGGAGTATGAGGGGCCCCATCTACCCTTCATTGTCTGCAACCAGCAGTTTTTAAATCATCTATCGCGCTCCACCTACCCTTCAGCTTCCTCCCACACCGCACAGAGTCAACAACCTGATTGCCCATTGCACTCAACCTGCAAACTCTGCACCCTCCATTGCTTATAGCCAACCTCACCCCTGGACTGTAAACCCATCGCCACCAAAAGTAGGTGGTACAGTGATGGGGTCAAGGCCTTTATTCAGGCGGAGGTGCAGTGACTGCTCAACAAGGGCAACATTGAGGCCAGCACCAGTCCTTGGAGAGCACAATTGGTGGTAGTGAGGAATAGGGAGAAATTCAGGATGGTCATAGTCAACAGTCAGACCATTATTAGGGACCATAAATGGACATACACCCCTTCCTTGTATAACCAATATGGTGAATCAAATCGCATAATATCGGGTCTTCTCTACCATCGACCTAAAATCAGCATACAATCAGCTCCCCACCTGCCCGGAGGACCGCCAATGTACTGGGTTTGAGGCGGATGGCTACATCTATAATTTCCTGAAAGCCCTCTTCGCCATCATCAATGGGGTCTCAGTCTTCCAGCGGGAAATGGACTGCATGGTAGATCAGTACAAGCTTCAGATCACATTCCTATATCACCATCTGCGGCCATGACCTGCAGGATCACGACCTCCACACCACCAAACTCCTTAACCTCACGTACAATAAGGCTAAACACGTATTTCACACAACCTGCCTTGCCATTTTGGCTTCATCATTGAGAACGGAGTCATTGGTCCCAACCCTGACTGCAGGCACCTGCTTTTGGAACTCCCCCTTCCCCACAGCCTTAAGGCCCTGAAAAGGTGCATAGGCTTTTTCTTTTACTATACCCAATGGGTCCCCAACTATACTGACAATGCCCACCCCCTTGTTAAATTCAACTCTTTTCCCCTAACGCCTGAGGCCCATGCAATCTTTAGCCGCACCAAGGCAGACATTGTCAAGATCACAATGCATGCTGCGGATGAATCCATCTTGTTCCAGGTGGAGAGCGATGCGTCAGACTTTGCTCTGGCCACCACCCTTAATCAGGTGGACAGACCAGTCGCTTTGTTTTCCCGCACCTTTTAGGCCCCTGAAATGTGATACTCCTCTGTCGAGAAGGAGGCCCAAGCCATTGTCAGGGCAGTACAGCTCTGGAGACACTTCCTCGCTGGAATACTATTTACCTTGCTGACTGACCAACGTGCAGTTGTATTTGTATTCAATAACCAGCAGCGAGGTAAAATCAAGAATGACAAGATATTGAGGTGGAGAATTGAAGTTTCCATCTACAATTACAATATCTTGTACCAGCCTGGGAAGCCCAATGAGCTCCCAGATGCTCTATCCTGCAGAATCTGTGCCAGCGCACAAATTGACCACTTATAAGCCCTTCACAATGATCTCTGCCACCTTGGAGTCACCAGGTTCTTTCACTTCATCAAAGCACTCAAACTCCGTCAAAGAGATCAGGTCAATGACCAAAAAATGCTAGGTCTGTGCGAGAGTGTAAACCACACTTCTACCAGCCAGACAGAGCACAGTTGATAAAGGCCACCCACCCCTTTGAACGACTAAGTGTCGATTTCAAAGGACCCCTCCCCTCCTCTGACTGCAATGTCTATGTACTTCCTCAATGTCATTGATGAGTACTCATGTTTCCCATTTGCCATCCCCTGCCCTGACATGACAGCTGCCACAGTCATTAAGGCCCTACGCAATCTCTTCACTCTGTTTGGCTACCCTAACTATATTCATACTGACCGGGCCCTCATTTATGAGTGATGAGTTGTCCCAATACTGCTGGCCAGAGGCATCACCAAGAGTAGGACCACCAGCTACAACCCCCAGGGGAATGGGCAGGTGGAAAGGGAGAAAGCTAGCCCTGCAGTCTAGGGGCCTCCCAGTCTCCTGCTGGCAAATGGTCCTTTCTGAGGTGTTCCACTCCATCAGGTGACCAATGCCATACCGCATGAACGGATGTTATCCTTTCCCAGGAAATTGGCGACAGAGACCAAACTGCCAGCAAGGCTGATGAACCCAGGGCCGTCCTATTCTGGAAACGTGAGGAATCACAAGTCCACCTCCTCCGTGCCAACTCCCCTCCCAATACAGCTATGTGACATATCCCAATGGGCATGAGGGCACTGTCTCCATTAGGGACCTGGCTCCCTCAGGGACTCTGCAAACCTCCACTGATCATCCCACACCCCTCACCATTCACGATACACTCGGGTAATGACACGTTACCTCAGCCCCAACAAATGACACACCAGACTCATCGCCGAGCACCCAGCAACTCAACGCCGATGACTACATACAGGTGCCTAAGACTGTCCAAGACCCTATCACTGCACCGCAATCACAACCGATATCACACGGTCACAGTGGAAAATCAAACAGTCCTAAAGACTTAATTTATAATTGTATCATCAACACTTCACCCCACTGGACTCTTTTTAAAATCAAGGGGTGAATGTGGTAAACCACTGTATGTTTATATTTATCTGTCTGGGCACACCCAGACAGTGGCTCCTCCCACTGACTCTTGAATAATGGTGATTGTCCCTCAGCCCCCTCCTCAGCTCGGGACAGTCGACCAGCAGGAATGTTCCATCATTTTACTGCAAATAGAAGCCTATCAGTTTTGCTCAATTTCAGTCTTTTGGAGTCATTGATGGTGCATCATTAACCATCCCCCTTTGTCTAAGAAAAATAACGGTGGGTTATGGGAAAAGAGTAGCTGAATGGAACTCACTGGATTGTTCTGCTAGTAGCAAAGACTCCGTGTGTTGAATATCCTCCATATGTGTTAACAAGTTATTCGAAGAACTCAGCAGTTCAGGCAGCATTTGTGGGAGAAAGTGGACAGGCAATGATTCAGGTTAACACCCGTCATCTGAAGTGAAATTTGTCTTAGGTGACTGATATTAAATATGGGTGAGTTTTGCCTAGTCCCCATAGATGTGGCCTGATCCACTGAGCTACCAGGAACTTTCTGATGCAACCTAAGTCATACACGACTTTAGCACCACCTGCATATTTGTAATATTAATATATTTTTTGTTTTCATTATTTTATATTGTTATCTTTTTCTCTTTTTATGTGCTGTGTTTTATGTACCTGGGCAGCTGCAACAAGTAAGATTTCCATTGTGTCTCTACATTGTACACATGTAAATGACAATAAACTTCATTGATTCATTCAGTTCCTCTTGCAGCTGATTTTATGCTGTAGATTACAGTATCTGCAGTCTTTTGCATCTCTGTGATTTGATAACTGATTTCTGATTCAGTCAAGAACATTCACCGTTACTTGGAGTAAAATATCTGTGAGGAAGAAATTTATCTTTGGTTGTTACTGCACATGCACGGTGCAAGTTTCTGTTACTGGTTGTACTCGACCTAATTTTCACAGACTTTAATGAAACTGAATGTCAGGAGGTGGGTGAACCTGAGGCAGACACACTCACACATGGCGGCATGGTTAACGTAGTGGTTAGCACTACGCTGTTCCAATGCCAGTGATTGGGACCAGGGTTTGAATCCCATGCTGTCTGTAAGGAGTTGGTACTTTCTCCCTGTGTCTGTGTGGGTTTTCCCCTGAGGGCTCCTGTTTCCTCCCTCTGTTCGAAACGTTCTGGGTAATAGGTTAATTGGGTGGCACAGATTCATGGGCCGAAATGGCCTGTTACTGTGCTCTATGTCTAAATTTTAAAAATTTGTATCAGTCATCAAAGCAAATTTCACTCACTCACTATGTATAGGTGATAAATAAAATATATATTTTGCAAGGATGCTAAGGTTTTGGGGGAGGGGGGTGTAGTCGTGCTGTGTCGCAGCAAGAGATAGAAGAGGTTTGACTCAAGTGGCATCCAGTTAGAAAACTGTTTACTTGTTCACACACAGGTGCATTTTTTACATTCCTCCCAGGAACCCCCACATGCCGCGGGGCGGAATTGACATCACCTTCTGGACTGCAGTTCGCCCGCAGTCAGAGCCCTCCCGGTTGCTGATGTCAGCAGTTCACCCGTGACTTTTTGAGCCTTTTTGAACTGTGCTTAGGTGAGCCAGCACAGGGAAATAAATAATTACTGCAATGGATCCAGGGATGAGGGATTTCTCTTGCATGGGAGTTGAGGAGAAACTGAGTTTGTTCTCTTTGGAGAAGGTTCAGGTAGATTTATTAGAGTTTCAAAATGACAAAGTTTTGATAGGGTAAATATGGAGAAACCACTTCCAGTGACAGAGAGTTAATTACTGAAGGACATAGGTTTTAAGTAAAATAAGGAGAGATTTGGTCATTTTGGCCAAGTGAGAATTCACTCCAACACAAGAGTGGGAGCAAATTTGAAAAGGAAGTATTTCTAGAGATAGAATTAGATAGCGCTTTCAAAGAGATGTCATCACTTCAATGGACTTTGGCCAAGTTCTATGTTTCCATACTATGGTGAAAGTGAGTAACTTTCTTGTTCTTTATTTTTAAAGGGAAGCTCTGATGCTTGGTCTTCTCTGAACATCATAAGCTCCAACCAGCTGAAGGACACAGTGTGCACAGATGATACCTTACTCACTCAGAATGCTGACCCAAAGGTGAAAGATGAAGAGAGGTCGAAGACTTAGTCTTATACAAGGATCAACAGTGACACTTAAGTCCTTAGGAGGTAACAAGGTCTTCATAGAGTGGTGAAAACAGTAAAATTATAACAAAAGTAAAGAAATAAGAGCAAGAAACAAAGGGGAAATAATTCTCCAACATCCAGGAGAGAATACTGGAACAAACATGTTAATGGAATTGCTATGTGTAAAGATGTGAATATAATTTGAAATTGAGCATCCATAACTATCCCAGCACAAACTGAATACTCATTAATAACTGTAGTTTCATTGGCCTTCCTGTTTAAATTGAGTGATTCTTAAATTTAATCTCACTTCCTGAATGCTCAGACTTCTAGAATTTGTGAAGGACCGCAGGATCCTTGGTTCAGTCATTTTGACTAACACCTAGAAAAGATGACAGGCAATCTCAAGAAAGAAATGACATAATAAGCTCTCAAATTTAACACTGCAGCGCTAAAATGTACCCTGCAAAAATGGATTAGCAGACTTTAATGTAGAGCATGGGATATGGCTTACAAAATCTTTGTAGATTGCAGATAAATTTGGATAGTATTCCACATCCATACAGTAAAATAATTTAAGTATTCAGAATGCTGGTTGGTGAACGCTGTATACTATTTTAGTTTCCATAATACACTGTATAAGAAAAATGCAAGAGACATTGCAAAACATTCAGCAAAGATTCATTAGAAGCAACCAGAAAATAACCTGAAGTGTGCCCTGATAAGGCTGTTAAAATTATGAAAGGTTTCATGTAGAGGTGAAGGAGATGCTTATATTTGCCAGGAGTCTGCAACTAGAGCACTTAAATAAAGCAGAGTCATTTAAAACTCCTACAGGGAATTGAGGACAAGGTTAGTTCTCCCTGAAAGTGACGAGACTATGGATCTAGGTAGTTTGGATTCTTGAAGAGTACTTGCAGTATATAGCAAAAGTGTATTTAAAGTGAAACCGAATAAAAGAGATGTGGGAGATAAGATTATAAATGTGGTTAAGATAAGCAAGGCGGAAGAAGCATCGTACTGAGCAAATTGGTCCAGTTAGCCTGATACTGTGTAGCGCTGTACAATGAACCATGTAACATGAAAAGATGATCATTCCTATCTTCCAGTCAAGAGTGAGAGAATGGAAAATGGGTTGAAGAAGGGAGGATGATGTTTTGGATGATGTTTGGCACAGCCAGGAAAGCTGTCGCCTCACAAATCCCAGAGACCTGGAATCAGTCCTGACTCTGGTTGTTGCTTGTGTGAAGTTTGCACATTCTCCTTATAACCTGTGGATTTCTTCTCGGTCACAGACCTAGAAGTGAACAATACAATCCTTCAGTCCACTCCATCCTGAATCCTACTTTCCTACAGTCCACCACTGAATTTTTTGTTCTTTATCCTTTTATACCTTGCCAATCCAAGTGCCAATCTGAAGGTCTTCTCCACCCTTGCTACCTGTGTTGCCACTCTCAGGAAACTAAAGACGAACCCCAAGGTCACTTTCATGAACTTTCCTTAGCACCCTACTGTGTACTGTATGTATTGAACTGCTATTTGACTTTGCAAAGTGCATCATCTAATATTTGTTGGGGCTCAATTCCACCTGCCAATGCTCTGTTAATTTTCCTTCTGATCTATGTTCTGCTGTAGCCTTCAACAATTATCCTTGCTATCCATAAGAACTAATGTTCCTGTCAACTCAGAATTAAAAATAATTTCTTCTACATTCACATCCAAGTCGTTAATATATATCACAAAGAGCAAGGATCCCAGTACCAATGTCTGCAGTACATCACTGGTCACAGAACTTCAGTCAGAAAAGCAACCATGGATTCATTCACCCTCTGCCTCCTATCACCAAGCCAATTAGACAGCTCAACTTTGATCCCATATGCCATAACGTTCAGGATCAGTTTACCAAGTGAGACCTTGTCAAATGCCTTACCAAAGACCATTCTTACCAACCTGCCTTCATCAATGGTTTTATAACCATATAACCATATAACCACTTACAGCACAGAACAGGCCAGTTCGGCCCTACTAGTCCATGCCGTAGCAAATCCCCACCCTCTTAGTCCCACTGACCAGCACCCGGTCCATACCCCTCTAGTCCCCTCTTATCCATGTAACGATCCAGTCTTTCCTTAAATGTAACCAATGATCCCGCCTCGACCACGTCTGCCGGAAGCTCATTCCACATCCCCACCACCCTCTGTGTAAAGAAATTTCCCCTCATGTTCCCCTTATAATTTTCCCCCTTCAATCTTAAACCATGTCCTCTAGTTTGAATCTCCCCCTTTCTTAATTGAAAAAGCCTATCCACATTTACTCTGTCTGTCCCTTTTAAAATCTTAAACACCTCTATCAAGTCCCCTCTCAATCTTCTACGCTCCAGAGAAAAAAGCCCCAGTCTGCACAACCTTTCCCTGTAACTCAGACCCTGAAATCCTGTCAACATTCTCGTGAACCTTCTCTGCACTCTCTCTATTTTGTTTATATCTTTCCTATAATTCGGTGACCAAAACTGTACACAGTACTCCAAATTTGGCCTCACCAATGCCTTGTACAATTTCATCATAACCTCCCTACTCTTGAATTCAATACTCCGATTTTATGAAGGCCAACATTCCAAATGCCTTCTTCACCACACCATCTACCTGAGTATCAGCCTTGAGGGTACTATTTACCATAACTCCTAAATCCTTTTTTGCTCTGCACTCCTCAATTGTCTACCATTCAATGTATATGACCTATTTAAATTTGCCTTTCCAAAATGTAGCACCTCACATTTATCTGTATTAAATTCCATCAGCCATTTCTCAGCCCACACCTCCAGCCTTCCTAAATCACCTTTTAATCTATGGTAATCTACCTCACTGTCCACAACATCACCAATCTTTGTGTCATCCGCAAACTTGCTTATCCAATTCTCCACCCCTACATCCAGATCGTTAATATATATAACAAATAATAGTGGACCCAGGACCGAATCCTGAGGAACTCCACTAGTCACCGGCCTCCAATTGGACAAACAATTTTCTACCACTACTCTCTGACACCTCCCATCCAACCACTGCTGAATCCATTACACTACCTCTTTATTTATACCTAATGCCTCCACCTTTTTTCCTAACCTCCTGTGGGGAACTTTGTCAAAAGCTTTACTAAAGTCCAAATAGACAACATCCACAGCTTTCCCTTCATCAACCTTTTTTGTAACCCCCTCGAAGAACTCAATCAGGTTTGTCAAGCATGATCTACCCCTGACAAAACCATGCTGATTACTCCCTATCAATCCCTGTACCTCCAAAAATTTGTAAATAGCATCCCTCAGAACACTTTCCATCAACTTGCCCACCACAGACGTCAGACTTACAGGCCTATAATTCCCAGATTTGCATTTGGACCCTTTCTTAAACAGAGGAACCACATGCGCTTCCCTCCAATCTTTTGGCACCACCCCCGTGGCCAGTGACATCCTAAATATCTCTGTTAATGGTCCCACTAACTGTCCACTAGCCTCCCTGAGTGTCCTAGGGAATATTTTGTCTGGTTTTAGTTACCTCCTCAAAAAACATTATCAAATTAGTGAGCCTTGATTTCCTTTGCACAAAGCCATGCAAGGGACCTGCTATCCAAGTTCTTTATATTCTACCAGAATTCTTATTCAATTCCATTTTTGTCCGTCATCCTCATTGGAACATGCTACCCCTGATCAGCCCCCATCAACAATTTTGTATTTTGCTTTCCAGAGCATCTTGGGATGGATCTCATTCCAACCCTGGGAATTTATTAAACTCTATGGATTCTGTGCCTCCCCCTTTTTAACACTGATATGTTCTAGACCAGCCATTCTCAACGGGGGCCAAAGCACATTTTAAGTAAAATCCTTGTTTTCATTTCACCTCACAAACAATTTTTTTTTCTGTAGTCAGCAGGAGAGACATACAGAATAACCCAAAACTTTACTGCATCACAAAAAAGGGGGCCCATAAACTTGAAGCAGAGTCCTCGGAAGGGGGGGGGGAGGGGTGAGCAAAGCCGAGAAAATGTTGAGAATGGCTGGTCTACAATGTCAATTTACCCCTCCCTAAACTCAGTAATTTCCATGTCCTTCTCCTTGGGTGAATACAGATGAGAAGTTTTCATTTAGTACCTCACCCCACATAGATTACCTCTTGGTTCCCAGGGAGATCCACTATTTCCCCAGCTATCCTCTTGCTCCTCATGTCTTGGGATTCTACCTAATCTTACTGGCAAGGATGTTTCCTAGCCCCTATCTGCTATCCTTAGTTCTTTATATTCTACCAGAATTCTTATTCAATTCTGTTTTTGTTCTTCAACCTTATTGGAACATGCTGCCCCTGAACTCTTACTGCCTTCTGAAAGTATACCA
Source organism: Narcine bancroftii (assembly GCF_036971445.1). Classification (NCBI taxonomy): domain Eukaryota; kingdom Metazoa; phylum Chordata; class Chondrichthyes; order Torpediniformes; family Narcinidae; genus Narcine; species Narcine bancroftii. The sequence continues at coordinate 60,525,279 of NC_091474.1, forward strand.
CGTCAGATTCATTTTACCCATCAAGTCCTTTCTTACATTATTGAAATGTCTTCACTCAGGTTTAGGATCTTAATTTGAGGACCAACTTTATCCCAGCTACCCTGAAATTAACAGAATCGTGGTTACTCTTTCTGACGTGTTCCCCCATCAACACTTTCGCCGTCTGCCCAATTTTAACAAATCGGACTCTCTGAATGTTGTCTCAAAATGCCCACTTTCCCCATCTAAGCCCTTTGCACTGCAGCAATGCCAGTCAATAATGGGAACATTAAAATCTCCCACGCTTATAACTGGATTATTCTTCCACCTTTCTGTGATCTGTTTACATATCTTCCCCTCCATTTCCCTCTGATCATCCCTCCCTCATTCCTCAGTTCTCCTGACATGGCCTCATTGAATGATTTCTTCATGACATCCTCACTGATGACTGCCGTAACATTCATCCTCATTGGGTGATCTGACTACCAAATATGGACACATTATAGGGTAATTAACTGTTGTAAATTGCTCCATGAGTGGGGGTGAGTGGCAGACTCTGGGGGAGGTGATTAAAATGTGGAGCTAATAAATAAAATTGCAGGATTAGCAATTGATACTTGGTATGGACCTGGTGAACCAAAGGGTCTGTTTCTGTCAGTGAATCTAAATCCCCTCAGTTGAACCCAGAGGGGAGAACTGTCAGTAGAACTTTGATACCTTAGGTCTTTAGCTGAGTCTGTGCTTTAACTATCCATGTTGTCTGTGTAATGGTGGCTGATGGTAAACAATGAAGAAGTGAACATATTTCCGCATTTCTGTCCACCCACGGTTCTTTTCAACAATCCATCCAGTCCTGCCTTAGTAATATAAGTACTCTGCTTCCACCATCTTGAGAGGAAAGGAGACAGAATGAAAACTTATGCTTGTTTCCCCATGGAGCTTTGAAGCTGATTCAACACAGATGCCGTTCCTCATGTGCACGTGTCTCTTAGTTATTCCTTCGACTATCACTCAAGAACAGACTCCAGTTTTTAAAGCAGATCAATGTGTAAAGTAGATTGAAGTCTCAATTTATTGTTTATGCTCTTAAGAACTCAACTTTCCATTGGGATTTTGGTTGAATTTGACATCCTTCTCATTGTAAAAATAGTAAATAAAGTAAGAAATGAACGTCACATTGATAATGATCATTCAAGGGGAACACATTTAAGGGAACCTAAGGCATAATACTTTCTAAAAATATGTATAGACGAGAATCATCCTTTGAGCCTCCCTGCTTAAGGATTTATTTTAATTTAAAAATAATTTAGACATACAGGCCCTTCCAGCCCACAAGCCCATGTCCCCCAAATTCAACCTTGCTCACATATCTTCCATTACCCACACATCTGCCCAGCATGTGCATCAAGGACAGGATTCCCCTTGTCCTCGCCTACTACCCCAGCAGCTACTGCTTCCAACATATCGTCATTTCTACCATTTACTATGTGATCCCACCTCCAGACACATATTCCCCTCTCCCTTCCCCTCCTTCTGCAGGGACCACTTCCTCCATGACTCTCTCGTCAACTCCTCCCTCCCCGCCAATCACCCCCTTGGCATGCCCACACCTTCATCCTCACCACCATTCGGGACCTCAAACAGTTTTTTCCATGTGAAGCAACACTTCATCTGCAGGGGACATCTACTGCATCCTCTGCTCCCGTTATGGTCTCCTCTACATTGGACGCAGTCTGGAAGATCGCTTTGTTAAGCTCTGTCCACCACAATAGCGTGAATTTTCCAGTAGCCACCCATTTCAATTCACCTGCTGACATGTCTATCCATGGTCTCATGCACTGCCAGACTGAGACCATCCACAAATTGGAGGGACAGCACCTCATCTTCCATCAGAAGACTCTTCAACTGGTTGGCATTAACATTGACTTTCTGGTTTCTGTTCGCACCACTCATCCCTGCTCTCTCTCTTCCCCTTTCCCTCTGTCTCCTTTCACAGAGCCAAAATCAATTTGCATCTTTCCTCATATCTAATTAATACCTTTTATCTGTTCATCTGTACACCCCCCCGCCATTTTTACCCTTTTCTTTTTCCAGCCTTTAATTCGGGCACGTTTTTTCACTCATACCTTGAAGAAGGGCTCAAGCCCAAAACATCAGTAATATATCTTTACCTCACATGAATGCTGCAAGACCAGATGAGTTCCTCCAACATTTATGTGTTCTCCACCCCCCTCCAAAAAAAAGCATAAGGAAACATTTTGGACCTAGTTCTCCATCACATTTGGTTAGGAAACTAGTTAGCATTAAGTTACTGCAATCTGGCTGTTAAAATTGAAGGGTTCTGCTGAAAATAGATCTCTCCTAGGCTACACTCCAAGGAGGCAGGAATTGTTAAAGTAACTATTGAAATTAATTTACAGTCACTCCTTTCCATTGAGAGAGAACATTCACAATGAAAGTTAGTATGTTTCATCATCTGTTTAACCAATTTTGTGAAGAGAATAAATGTTCTACATCTGGATTAATGAATTTGCAACATCCAAACTGGTTTCAATGTTTCATGAGGTGTTTGTGAAGAACTGAGGTTCATCATCACATGTTGATGACATGATTTTTTTTCTCTTATTCCCATGAGCAGAATTAAATGTTGTGATTGGAGGTCAATGAAGCATGCATTCCCACAATTTTATTAAAAATAATGAAGGAAGCCTGGGCAGTTTTTTTTTGTTGCTTCCTTTAAACAGGAGGCCTACTCCAACATAATTATGTGAAGACTACTTCCCCAGTGAGTTAGGATTAGTTGGTTTGAGGGAACTTTGTTGAAACACAAAACCTTTCTTTCAAAGATTAGTATGCTTCAGGAAGATTATTTTGTTAATTTAAGGATACATAAAAGAGAATATCATTAGACACCTAAATTTTTCATCTCAATAACATTTAATAATAGCAAGGTTTAAGAAGCATTCAACTCATCTACAAGCAGGGAATAGAGATGTTAGTTTAGATTGGCATTGTGTTTTTTATCCAGACATTATGGGCTAAAGGCCCATTCCTGCATTGTTCTTTGTACTTATTAAATTCAATGAGAGCTGTAAATATCAATTCGCTTTGGCATATCTAACAATGTTGCTTTTGAAAAGCAATAATGTTTTGTGATTTAACTATTTAGAAGATACAGATCTTATGACCCACAATCTTGTGCTGATTTTTTCAACTTATTCCACATCAGTCTAACCTTTCCCTACACCACAGTCTATAGCCCACCATGTTATATACATCCATGTACCTATTTGTCTTTTAAATGTCCATATAGAATCAGCCTCCATTGCCACCCCCTGCAATGCATTCCAGGCTCCCATCATTCACTTTATAAAAAAAAACCCTAAACTTTTCTCTACTCATCTAAAATGGATGAGCTCTGGCATTGGTCATTGCCACCCTGGGTAAAAAGGTGCTGGCTGTTCACCTTATATAGGCCTCTCATAATCTTGTCTTCTTTGGCTTGGCTTCACGGACGAAGATTTATGGAGGGGGTAAAAGTCCACGTCAGCTGCAGGCTCGTTTGTGGCTGACAAGTCCGATGCGGGACAGGCAGACACGGTTGCAAGGGAAAATTGGTGGGTTGGGGTTGGGTGTTGGGTTTTTCCTCCTTTGCCTTTTGTCAGTGAGGTGGGCTCTGCGGTCTTCTTCAAAGGAGGTTGCTGCCCGCCAAACTGTGAGGCGCCAAGATGCACGGTTTGAGGCGATATCAGCCCACTGGCGGTGGTCAATGTGGCATAATCTTGTATACCACTATTAAAGACACCTCTCATTTACTGTCGCTCCAAAGAGAAAAGCCCAGGCTCACTTACTCTTCATAAAACACGTCTTCCGATCCAGGAAGGATCCTGGGAAATACCATTTGTTCCTTCTATAAATCACTTGAATTTTTGACAAGGCAGTTCAGATTAGCATTTGAATGTGATTCAGGATGAGAATGAGGTGATAGCAAACATGTTAAAATAGTGGATCCTCTGTTAAAAAAAAAGACACAATGTGGAAAGTGGCAATTTCTTTTACACTCTTGCATCAAAAAATGTTAATAAACCAAAAATGATCCTACATTCAGACATTTTTGGGAATTAATGTTAAATTACTGTTCAAGTAAGGAAAAGTTGAGAGCAGATAACTTGGTCTTGAAAGGTCATCATAAAGGAATGCTGTGGGCACACTCGTACTCTTGATAGACCAAACAGTCTCAGGCTTGAGGAAAATAATTGCTAAAATAAATTTATAAACAAAACATAACCTTGCCTTAACTGTTCAAATGCATGCAGGGAACTTGAAAATTTGGCCATGTTAGTTATATTTGCTTGATCAATAAGAGCACAGATAGACCATTGACACTCAATCAACACAAGTACAGTATATAATAAACCGTTTTTGAGCTGATTCAAGAAAAACACTTGGACTGCCACATGAGATGCCAGAATACAAAGTTTGTTTTGAGTAAGTTACAATCTTAGATTTTCTGTAACTATTGTGGAAAATTGTGCTCAAATAAAATCAACTGATGGATGAAAAGAAAAGTTCAAGACTGTGAAGTTAAAAGAAGCAAATGTTTTTCTTCACCAGTGGGGTGTGAACCAAGAATTGCATTTTTAATATGAAACAGGAATGATATCCTAAACATTTAAACGTGTCGATATTCAGAGCCAGGTTATCTGAATTACTTTAAAAAGCTATTGTGAAATGCAAGACATGAAGATTGTGGATTTTAATGTCTACTGTAATTGAATTTTGATATAAGAAATAGCATGACTTCTGGATGTTAGACTGTCATAGGCATATACTGAAATCTTGGGATAGTTCAAAGGCAAAGAAATTGCACTACATCTTCAGTAGTCAATTTTAGACCATCCTTGGGAGATTGTATCCAATTCTGAGATCCAGACCTTACAAAAGGATATTAACCCAGTAAAGAGAAAATTCAAGAGGAGTTTCTAAATAATGAGAACTTTGATCAAATTAAAAGGAAAGTTTTTGAGTAACCATGAAGGGTAGCCAAGGAACAAAGATGTTAAAACAACAAGAAGTTAAGATCTGGAATAGATTTCCCAAAAATTATGCTGGAAACAGATTCAACATATGGATATGATTGAAAAGTGAACATTTTCAGATATAAAGTTGCAAGTTAATAGAGATGTTGATAAGTACAAGAAAGCACATGAAAGGATATAGAGAAATAGTATTTTCGAATGGTCAGCTTCACTTATAGCAGATACCATAGAGGGGTTCCCAACCCTTTAATTTTTAATTTAGACATACAGTATGGTAACAGGCCATTTCTGCCCACGAGTATGTACCGGGGGTGTAGGTTAATTTGGTGGCATGGACCAGTGAGCTGAAATTTTCTCCAGAATTCCCCTTCTTTTTCCAGTGAGCTCATTTATCATTGTTTATTCATGATCAAAATTATTTATCCACTACTTTGATAAATGCAACTTGCATTTATATAATGCTTTTAATGTAGAAACAGGCCCTTTGGCACTGAACAAATGCATAATCAGACAAAAACAGAGTATTTTAACTTTTATCAGTCATTTTATATGGCAAAATCATGTTGTAAACCTGCAGAACATCAGCTTCTATGGCATATGATGTAAGGTGGAAAAGAAAGATGCATTCTGCTAATGAACTGATACATTTCAAACCACAACACTAAACAAAGAAAAAACTTGGATATCTGAAAATGCTTTTTGAGATCCCAAAAGAAATCAAATGTTTAATCAGACACTTCCTTAGTGATTTTCTTCTAGCTTTCTATTAATGTTTAGCAAATACTATTTTTAGTGACAAGATTCTTGTTCAATTCTGAATAAGAGTAGCTGTGGCATATACAATGAAATCAATTAATCTTATGAGCCTTTTGGACTTACAGAATAGGTTTTTTAAATCTGCAGTAAATTTGCTTATAGGCTCAGTAACAGGTTTCAAACTCTAGGAATCATTGAAAATTAACTAATATATTCACCACAACAGAAAAGTAACTAGTATCAAAGGCTGGTTTCTTTCATTGAAATGTTTATTTTCACTTATTGCCATTCCTTTTTAAATTGATAATAAAATTATAATTTTTAACTGTTTCAAAACAACCACTTTAGCTTGTTGAGGGAAGCATGTTTTGCAATACTACTTGAAACAAATAGTTGTTGGAGGTAAAACTTCAACTAATTCCCTTTTCAAGGATCATTGGGACTTAGAAAATACTCTGGCTGGAATAATACACAATTGTGTTTTACTTATTTTGTATCATTTTTATGCCGGGTGAGATTTTATTTCTTGGAAATACTCATTTCAACAGTCAAAATGTTGAAATGCAATTTTAATGAAAAACCAAAAAAATATACATTTATTGTCTCCTTCCAAAGACAGATATGGAAAATTAAGAATTCTCCATGATGCATATGAAAAGAATTTATTGCACTCTCATATTTCTGACCTAAATATAACTGCACGAAGTTGCCTATTGATATATGCTAAATGATAGGCTTATAAATTTACAGCCTTGTTAGTTCTAGTGCAAATTGAAGGCATGAAAATATATGGAACAAAGTAATATTTAGAAAGAGATTTAAAGTGTAAAAAAATAACTATTGGGATTAAGCCAAGAATATATTCATTCATTCATCATACACATGGACAATGTTAAAAATATTAGTTTTGATCTGAAAATGGTGTATAGACTTGTAATGTTAATTCAATTGTCTTGAAAACTATGGATACTTCAAATATCTGAGCATGTTGGAGTATAGAATCTTTATATTATTTTCAGAAAATTAAATTGAAATTTGCTGAAAGGATTATTGTGTGTATGTGAACTCTACAGCCACTCCTGTAATTTTTGAAGATAAAAGCAATACTAATTCATTACATAGAGGTTTCTTTTTCAATAAAGTGAAAAGATTATAGTGCTGGATGATGCAGCAGGTGGTTTAGGATTTTATTTGGTATCGACAGAAAATTCAAGTGCATGCAAGTATTCATTATCACATGAACAGAAAGCACCAAATAAAATTACACTTTTCTTCCTATCACCTAGCCTTTATAGACATCTTTCTATTGACAGGATTTTTTTTAAAAGACAAAGCTACAAAATAAGAGTATTGTTTTGGGCAGAACATGTGATTCACTTTTTTGAACATCCCACAACATCCAGATTTAATCTCCCATCTGTTATAAAATAAACTGGGTGACCCATCAACTAATTTACACATTCACCCTTAGCTTCCACAATAAAACTACCAAATTGCTCATTTTAATCTGGTAATTTAGATTTTCCTGTTCCATGATACAAATTCATCATATTTCACTGTCACTGATAAATGTTTATTCCAACATTGTAAGTGCACATACCACTCCCTGATTCTCTGGCTCCACACTCTTTTCGTGGCCCCTGGGCTTCAGAGTTCAGTTAGGGGACCATTAAGGATATGTTCAATCATTTTAGAGAATGGCAGCACTTCCCAGGGTCCATAGCAATCATTGAGTTTCAGCTAAGAGCAGGAATTCACTTGGGTTGCAGCTAGTAGAGCTCGTCTGACATAAAATAAGACTCTTTAACTTCAAAGTTGCATGGCAGTGATGCACAGAAAAATAAGCATCAATTCCAGCTTATCATTTGGAAAATAAAAAAATTATGTTGTATGTAAAATAATCCTGTAATATTATCTGAATAATTTCCTGAGTTTGGTTATATATTCTATTGTATTGGGGTGAACAAATTGAAATCACTTCTAAATGGAATGCAACAAATTTGCTCAAAATAAGTTGGAAATAATAAGATGGATTGTATTGGCAAGTATTGTACTATAAACATGTCCACGTGATGTTCCTCTCAGAATATTAGCAAATATATGAACAAATAGACAAGTATAAATTGTAATTCTCATCTGCCTCAGGATGTTGTCCCAAGTTTTCATTATAAGAATGTGTGAGTGGCTTTACATGGACTCCATGGAAGTGGAAAAGGTGGCAAGTTCCAAACTAATCCCCCATCTTTGGTTATTTGTCAACATTAAAAGGGGGAGAATATTTTTAAATAGGATAGCATGAAGATGAAAAACATCTCAATTGTCTAGTTGAAATACAAATCACACTGAAAGTTAACATGGCATGCTGATGTAGATTGGTGGGCTTTACCTTCCCATTTAACTTTATTTTCTCATTTGCTTGCAGGGTATTATTTGGTTGTAGAAGGGGCTGAAGGTTTGTAATGTGGGGAACAGATATGAAAAGATACAACATCAACACAAAAAATACACAAAATACATAACTAGAACTTCATTCTCAAACAAGATAATATTTCTGTCAAATAGATCTAATTTCATTTCATTTAAAAAAAGAAACAAGTGACAAAATTACAATTTGAATAATTGGAAGAAGTAATATCTTTGCAAATGCAACCATTTGCTGCACAGAATTCAAACCCCACTTAACCAAGCAAAGTAACCATGTGCAAACTTTTAATTACTTCATGCTTTGAATAAAAACCAAGGAGGTACTGTAGTTCCGTATAGTTCTGGTAGAGCAATGGCAATATGTTATTTATCCCTACAATTTTACCCAGGTTGATTCAAGGTACTTTACAGCCAATAAATTACTACTGAAATATACTCATTTATTAAATAATTCAATTCAGTGTCATTTCATTCTCTTCACTTAAGACAGATCAGTTACTGAATCAAACTGTGAGCCCTTTCTCCCTCCCTACAACTTTCAGATTTTAAATAGCCAAGTCCAAACACAAGAACTTCATAAAGATGACTAAGATTGAAAAAGAGGCATTTTTAAAATCCTAATCAGACTCAGTACAAGGTGGTAGCAGATGCAATAGACAAACCAATACAAAACACATTGATGGTAAATATTTTGAGTACTGCTCAAGATACAGGTAGCCCTCAGGCCACTTGGAGTCATCAAACCTTCACACTCCAGTCCTTGAACCAAGAAAATCTTTGATCCTTTTTCAACTGTTCTAACTTTGCTTGGAAATTTGGAAAAGGTGGCTTCAAATATCAAGGTATTAGTTATGAAGCAAATTCAAAGTTAGACAGTAAGATCTTGGAATACCTGTTGTCTAAGGGATTTGTTGGAAAATGGATTCATGTGTTGTATGTCTTTCTCCTCACGCCATGAGCTGGAGCAGCTCATGAAAGTACTAACAGCAAATACAGTAAAAGTTCCAAAATCTGGGCCACCTGATAATCTGGACTCTCAAACTTTGTAAATCTAGCAGGCTTTTGTGTGCTTATGTGCATGCATAAGTGCCACAGATGCACAGCGGCAACAACCAACCACATTTAATACAGGAAATCTGATGGCAAATAAATTCATTTGGACACTGTATTTTTCTTTTGCGATGTTCAATTTTAAACAATTTCAGTTATTACACAATCTTTGGTAGTGAAAAAAATTAATATTTACCTTTTTGTCAAGCGTTGACTTTATTTTTCTTTAAAACGGTTTTGATAAACGAAGCATGCTGTATTTGCTAATGTATAAAGTATCAAAATTTACCTGTTCATCTCTTCTATTTTCCTCCATAAATTTGAATTTTAAAAGTACTGCTTGAGAATCTGGAAAATCCAATTATCCGACTGACGCAATCCCCAAGCAGACTGGATTTTAGGACTTTTACTGTACCTAGCTTAAGAAATTCCAATGTCACCTTCCTTTTTGGAAATATTCACAGGGCCAGTCAGCTAATGTGTTCAAGAGTAGTTCTGGGATTGCTGATTATTGAACAACCCTTAGTAATTTTGAAACTGAAGACCACCAAAGGTCCATTAATCAGCCTCAAGAACCAAAGCATTGTAGCGGGCTGAACCACGCTATACAACAAACCGGTTCATGGAGGTTTGAGTCACCAAGAACCCTGAAGTACTAGACTTGCTGCCGATTGTCAAGGATGACATTATTTCCAGGCTGAGCATCACAAAGGCCTTCGGGAGCAAGGATGTTTTAAAAACGTGCATCAGTGTTGAGTAAGACAGTTGATCTTAACTCCAACAATTGGTGAGCTTAGTTTACACTAAATGACTACAGTGGTGACCTCGACGGGTCCAAACGGCAATTTGGACCAAAGAAAATGTTCAGAATGTGGTAAGGCTTAAACTACCTGCTTTTTTGACTTTGCAGCCTATGGTCTGGTTTCAGCAGGCAGAGAGGCCCACTTACACGTTCATAAGATCGCAGGGGACACCACCAAGTACTATTACCTGATCAGTTCACTGGACCAGACATGGCAGGAAGAATTGTCGATTTCCTGAGTCCACCCTCTGAGGATAACAGGTACAGAGCTATTCTTTCTTTGGCTTGGCTTCGCGGACGAAGATTTATGGAGGGGGTAAATGTCCACGTCAGCTGCAGGCTCGTTTGTGGCTGACAAGTCCGATGCGGGACAGGCAGACACGGTTGCAGGGGAAAATTAGTTGGTTGGGGTTGGGTGTTTCCTCCTTTGCCTTTTGTCAGTGAGGTGGGCTCTGCGGTCTTCTTCAAAAGAGGTTGCTGCCCGCTGAACTGTGAGGCGCCAAGATGCACGGTTTGAGGCGATATCAGCCCACTGGCGGTGGTCAATGTGGCAGGCACCAAGAGATTTCTTTAGGCAGTCCTTGTACCTTTTCTTTGGTGCACCTCTGTCACAGTGGCCAGTGGAGAGCTCACCATATAACACGATCTTGGGAAGGCGATGGTCCTCCATTCTGGAGACGTGACCCACCCAGTGCAGCTGGATCTTCAGCAGCGTGGACTCGATGCCGTCGACCTCTGCCATCTCGAGTACTTCGACGTTAGGGATGAAAGCGCTCCAATGAATGTTGAGGATGGCGCGGAGACAACGCTGGTGGAAGCGTTCTAGGAGCCGTAGGTGATGCTATTAAGGTATTACTGATTCGCACATTCGGGCTGTCATGCTACGAAGAAGCAGCAAGGCTGCTATGGATGAATGGCCTGGGTGACCAAATACCGACTGCCCTTGTGAATGAAATGCTGACGCAAATGGACAGCCACAGGCCCTGTATGATTTTTGAGTTGTTCCTGGAACTGTTACGAACCCAAAACCCAGCAGCAATAGAAATTCACCAAGACAAATAGTTACTTAAACAAAAGTTGCTTTCAATTATCTTTAAACATGAAAACAGAATCACACTTTAACTTGTCACTAATAACTTAACTAACCTCTTAACCCCCTTCTAACCCTAAGTGCACGTAATGTAATGTGTGTATAAGTTCAGAAAAGTTCTTTGATTCACAGTCCAATCTCACTTTTCATTTCTCCAAGTTTACTGGTTGCAGACAATTCTTATACTGTGCACAGAATTTAACATTTATGAAGTTCACCAGACTTTGGTGCTTGAAAGGTAAATGGTTACTGCTCAGGAAGGTTCTTGTCGGTTTTCAGAGAGATTTGTTGTTCGCTGAACACCCACAACTGATTCCTCATAACCAGCCACTTCGGTGTCTTGCCGAAGAGACTTGCCCCATCAGGGATTTCCAGATGATAACCTCTTTCTTTCAGGTCACCCCAGAGTTCCTTTATGTTTCTCTTATTTCAAGTGAAACATTAGGCAGCCAGTCCTCTTCTTGCATGAACTACAAGGGCTTTGACCAGGCTGAACTAAGCACACAACCAGTCTTCCAAATGGGGTTTTTCCACAAGCTTTCCAGCTTGTCGTGTCGCACTGCAGAACTGAATCCTCTCTCTCTCTCTCTCTCTGAGAAAAAGCCTGCTCTACTCTCCCTGCTTGCAAAACCACATGATCTTCTTAGAACAGCAGGTTCCACTCCAGACAGCCTGCGGCTCCGACAAGTTCTTTCATCTGTTGCCTTTATGTAAACAATAATCCATTAGTGAAGTCTCTTGGGCACTCCCCAAAGCTTTTGCAAAGGCTCTTGGCACCAGCCTGCCTAACATGAGCAGAGCTCCAGTATTTTAAATAAGATCTATTTTAAAGTTTTGTATGTATCCTACACTAAAAAACCAGCCCCAATTTATCTCCTCAAAACATATCTATAATCTGTCACAGAACAGATGCCTGAGGACATTTACCTGCTCCTGACGAATGACGATCTTGACGACCCCTGTGAACTGGCAGCCTGCGCTGATATCCTCTGGCATGAAAACAACATGGCAGAGCAACTGTGGATTTTGCTAGAATGCTCAGTGGGTCAATGCTCCAGGTCATTGGGCAGTGACAACAACTGTGGACAAGTCCAAATAAGGACTACTGGTGTTACTATCATCAGACATGGGATTCTGCAGCCTGTCATTGCCATCCGCCTTGCTCATACCATGGAAATGCCCGGGCCGGTGGTCATTAATATCTGAGGCAGCTGGTCATTGATAACCTCCTCTACCTATGGGATCGACAATTGGGTCAGCGTTTCCTGATAGACACAGGAGCGGAAGTCAATGTTTTGCCTCCTACGGGCTGACACCCCTAATGGAGTCTGGACCATCCATTACAACTGCCAACAAAAACAGTATTAGGACATATGGGGTGCGGACTACTCCTTGAAATGGGCTCTTGCCAATTTAAATAAACTTTCATGTTGGCTGATGTATCACAACCTCTTCTAGGAGCAGATTTCTTATGAGCTAACTGTCTATTAGTGGGCCTAAAGGGAAAGCGGTCGGTTAATTCCAGAACATTCAAATCGCTTGCCTTACATCAGGCCACTCTGCCGGCACCCCAATTGGAATAGATCCAATGCCCACAGCTCACACAATTGATGCATCTAGCATAGCTGTCGAAGACATGCTGGAACTGAGGGCAATTGGAAGCTGTTGGCCTTTTTCAGCAAGCACTTAAGACCTCCCAAGCAAAAATACAGTGTGTTTGACAGGGAGCTCCTGGCTCTTTACTTGGCCATCCAGCATTTCAAGTACTTTCTTGAAGGATGAGATTTTGTCATATTCACAGACCACAGGCCCCTGACATTTGCCTTTGCTAAGGTTTCGGACCCATGGTCAGCAAGGCAACAGAGGCATCTCACTTTTATTGCAGAATATACCACATTCACTCCGCATATTGCGGGGAAAACAATTACGTAGTGGATACGCTATCCTGCACATCAGTCATGCACCAGAGCATTTATCATGAACTGGGTGGCTCATTTTCCGTTGCAGGCGGACATGACCTCAATGAGGCACAATTGGCATCGACATTGTGGACAGCTCTAGCCCGGCGACTCAGCATGCAGCTACATCACACCACAATCCAACAGCCTTGTGGAGAGATTCCACTGCCATTTGACGTCAGCCCGGCACGCCTCAAAGGCCCTGATTTAGATGGACGAGTTGCCTTGGGTGATGCTGGATATTTGTACAGCACCAAGAGGATCTGGCCATGTCTTCTGCTGAGCTGGTATATTGCTCACCACTCACTGTTCCAGGGGAGTTCATGCCAGCAGCAAGAGGACAAACGATACACCCACTGCACTCACAGCTGCATGAGAAAGCACATTGGCACCAGTTTCTACCTCAAGACGTGGTTCAACCACTTTGTATATCCTAAAAGACCTCAAGAACTGTAAATATGTAGTCATACAACAAGGGATGCATTGTACCCCTCTTCAGCACCCATGCGAAGGTCCGTTCAAGGTGATTCAGCGTGATGGCAAAATGTGCGTGTTGGACATAGGAGGCAGGCAAGAGACTGTCACGATTGACTGCTTCAAGCCAGTACACATGGACTTGCAGCAAACTTGACAGTTGTATGCCCACCACAGAGAGGTAGCCCACCTAAACAGGCAGACAGGGTATGAACGATGGGATCATCATTTCCTAACACCAGTTGGGGGTGGGGGGATAGTGGTGTCCTGTCGCAGACTGAACCATGCTATACAACAAACCGGCTCATGGAGGTTTGAGTCAGCAAGAATAGGAAGCCCCCAAGTACTGGGCTTGTTGCCAGTCATCAGGATGACATCATTTTTGGGCCAAGTGACGCAAAGGCAGTCAGGAATGGGGGTGTTTTAAAAAATGCGCATCAATGTTGAGTAAGGCAGTTGGTCTTAAATCGACTATGACTGGTGACTACAGTTCGCCACTAAATGACTACAGCATAGTTTGATAATGGAACTCTGTCATTCATTCATTCATTAAGATCTCTAGCCTTTGCATCCCAATTAGTCCTGATCCAGCATACTGACTCACTTTCCCCTTGAACTCAGAGCACTGATGAGATGACATGCTTTGTACATTGAGTGAAGCTAAACGTCTTTTATTCAGCAATCTAAACACTATTGAGATTCCCAATTATTCTATGCCCTGTAATCTGTGGTTTCTTGGATTGTTCATTTTTTACTACCAAGACACATTTACAAACTAACCCCAGCACGTGGACAAATTTGGGAAGTGTCCTCACATAGTATGAAACAATAAATTCAACAGAAACGTGGATTTAGTTGGTGTAAAGGAACACTTTTTTTCAGTATTACAATATTAGATTTATTTTTTAAAAACCAGAATTTGTTGTTTTGGCAATTATTTTGTCAATGCCTGAAAGCAACTGCATTTCCCATTAAATACATAAACCACTGATAATGAAGGTCTAGAACTTAATAGAATATTTGCACAAGTTCTGAATAGATGGATTTTTGGTTCACTTTCATCTTTGTTACAGCAGAGCAGCCCCAACAAACATGCAGTCAAGGACAGGCTTCAGGGAGATTTTGATGATCAAACAACTTCCAGGAATTTATTAATATACCAGGATTGAATGACAATACGGAGTTCAAAAAGCAGCAGAATCTCTTTTGATTAGTATTTCAGGTTTAGAGGTAAATAAATTTCACCATCAAGTGAAAAATAATTTTCTTATCAAAAATTATGAAAACCAATAAACTACAGTCCAACTCCGATTATTTGAAATCCTCAGTTATCAGAAATCATCATTTATCCAAAATGACATCGTTTCACCTCTGAATTTTTTTGGATAAATGAGGACATCCAAAACAATCAGAAATTCTCAGTTATCCAAAATTTTTTTGGAGCTGAACTGATGTCACAGGTTGTATTTTATTTTTGGAGTTTTTGGGAGTGTTGGATTTATCTTATTTTGTTCAGGTTGTTTTTGGTGCGAATTAAACATTATGTCATGCTTAAAAAGCTTTCCCTTGTTTGTTGTTGTTTAAACACTGTTACAAGTGATTTGCTGTTGCTACTGGGCTGTTTTTAAAAAATGACTAGCTATCCGAAAATATCGTTTATGCGAAATAGGCCTGGTCCCGACCATTTTGTATCATTGGAGTTGCACTGTATTTTGAAAGTTGCCATATTTAAAATCTTAATGACAAATAATATCACATTTAAGGAGTAGCATTGTTATCCCCTTCCCCCACAAATGTCGTTATTTGTTTTTTGTGACCATGCACCATGATCAACAAATAACATATTCCTTTTAGGATTCAACTGCCATCCTTAAGAGTGCTCATAAATTAGGTGAAGAAATTTTAAAAAATGACATACAAGAACTGGAAGTTGAAAGAGTAACTTGAAGATCATCAACTTCATAAGCATTGCTGAAAGTTGCTTTGAAACAAATTAAAAGTATCCAAAGCACAAAATGGATTAAACCGAATGAAAGCACCATTCGTGGAGCACATACAATCCAAATCCAAAGCTGCTGATCCTTCACATTCCATTCAACTTTCTGCAGTCTTGCACTGTCGTAATAATTTCTTGAGCAATACTGTTCCTATTGTCCTTTGTAATCTGGAAAATAATTATTGTTATTTCATAATTTTATGACATACCAAGCCATCTCAAAACCTGGGAGTACCATAGTAAATATAGAAAAGTATTATCAAAATATCCAGTTATGTACTCCAGTAAAGAGATACGATTTGAAAAAATTCTGAATATTTTACTTTTATTACTGTATAATCTTACAACACTCCAGTTTTAAATGTCAAGATTTATTCAACTTACATTAAATATTTTAACATCTCTTCTGCTTCTGATATCTTCAACAAGGCACAAAGATTTTCCCTTTGGGACTGGAATAGTTCCAAGTATAGTGGCACCAGTTGTGTCTAGGATTTGACGTACAGCCTGGACAAAACGTTCACTAAACAGCTCCATTTTTCCTATCTCATCTATTACATACAACTTTTTCTCTTTGTCATCTTTGCCATTAACCTACAAGAAATATAAAGGAAAAAACAAATTAGAGTGCTACCCTATTCACCTATTGATTTCTCTAACAGCACTAACACGGTTCAAATTTCCTTGTACTAAGTTTTCCCAACTGTCGTAACCAGCCATTAATTTTTTTTCAACTTAAATCTGAATTTGTATTATAGTAGATCTATTTGTGAAGTGTTGTACATCTACATAGTTACAACCAACAGAAAACAAATTTAAGCAGTGAATTACTCAAGATAATTCACCTACTTTTGTGAAAAGTGGTAGAACCAGGCATTCAAATGATGAAACGTCCACTGCATACTGACCAACTCTGTATTCACATCTCCCACTACCTGCATCATTCCTGGGGGCCAGGAAAAGAGAACCTTTAAAAATGACTTAACATGTTACCCTTAAACAATTCTTTAATAGTTTGAAAAATGAAAACAATTTATACCTCGTTCTGGACAAAGTTCCCCGCTTCCCAGACACTGTAACAACATCAAATCCAATTCTTCTTCCATTTATCCTGACTTCTTCAGTATAAAATCCAACAATAGGAACCCCAGCAGATTTCAATGTATCAATGGATTTGTGAATTAAAGTTGTTTTACCAACACCTAGGGAAACATGAAACAAAATATTCAAGTTAAATTGAATACAAAAGTGTTATATCAAAAAAGGGCAAATCTTTAAATTTTCACAATGTTCCCCATTCTTTACATTTTCTTCTCTCTTGAGTAAGTCTTCAGTCCAAGGAAAACATGATGTGACCAATGTCATTGTATAATTGTTTTTTTTTTCCTTTATTCATTAACAGTGGTTTCATCAGAACTTGGTATCTTCCTTGGTGGCTTTGTGACATAAAAAATTCAGCACATGAAAGCTCTTTTCAGTCAGAATATCAAATATGGCATGGCTATTACAACTTCTAGCAATGATTGGAAAATAGAACAAAAAAATTGTTTCCAGTGACTAAAATTCATGCCTCTCTTAAAAGATAAAATAAGTAGTGGATTTTAAAACATCAAAGATAAACCTCAGCAGCATTTCAATCACAAAGCACCTTCAAAGGGAAAAATCACATGCTATAAATTACAGGAAGACCAACATCTCACAAATTAAAATTGAAAAATACATTTTATCCTCCCATGTTCTCAGATAATTTACAGAATTTAGACAGCCAGCACTATATTAATACAGCATGTGATGAAATCATTGCAAAATAATCTTACAGTATGGATTTTCATCCATTTGAATATTTTTGAATCTTGCTGTGAATTTTTCATATTTAGTTACAAAGAAAATCAGGACATGTTTCAGTCTCCAGCTATTTACACTCTAACTAATTTTCAACTAAGCTTTTTCTTGCCATCTATTATATTCCACCCACCCACCCACCCCACCGTACTTAGATTCAGTTTTAACACCTGTGGAGAATTTTGGAACAATTATGTAATGTGCAAAAATATTCTTTAAATTTATCATGACCAGTAGCTTTTCAACATTTTGATTAATTATTTATTACACATTCACTTCCATATTCCAGAAACTTAAAGAACAGTATCAAATAATTTGAATCATCTTAGGGAACACTTCCATAATAATTTGGACATATACCAGTAACAGTGAAATATCAGAAGGAATTTAAAAGTATTATCAGAATTTGAGGCAATCGGCAAAGCAATTCTTCCTTATTTGAGTCAGCTAACCAAATGGTTTTAAGAACATCTTAAAAGACAAGAAGAATATTAAGGGGGTATTTTATGGCCTTGGGACAACCACATATACAAATTATTAAAATCAGAGGTACACAAGAGCCCAGATTTGAAGTATAGAGATCCTAAAGTGCACAATCTACAGAGATAGAGAAGTCCTGACCCCCAAATTACCATTACCAGTTATGTAGTTATGGGCATGTACTTCCACCTTGCTGTTAGTTATCAAATGTAACTAACATGTCACAATAAATAATTTCATAGTTTCAATTCTGAAGGTAGATAAAGGCATTTAAAATGATGGAAACAAAATACAAGTAGAAAGCAGATTGCCTGGACCGAATTGTATTCCCAATCCAAACATACCATTCAGCCATCTATTTGATAGTACATTTTGTTTTGAGCTAAAATTTTAAATTTTTGTTGTATATTTCCAGTTCAACCTCCCAATAATGCATTAAATGTACACATCTCTCTCCCTTTTGGGTTTCTTGCAGTTGCAGATCAGACCCAGAATATTCCTTGATACACGTTTGCAATTCTTGTTTTTCCCATCATCATTGCTTATGTTCATTTCTGAGTCAAAGGAGTGGATTTAAGTTTTTTTTTGAGACCCAAACACAGCTCGAGGATCACAATGCAATACCGTGGGATTGCTACATTATGGGAGGTGCAGCCTTTGGAATAAGACAAATGCAGGCCCTAGCACCTACCACCCCACCAGTGTCCACATCCAACATATTATCTATCATCCTCCATATACAATGTGATCCCTCCACCACACACATCTTCCCCTCTGTGCCTTCCTCAGGGGCTGCTCCCTCATCCACTCATTTCTTCTCACCAATCACCCCCTTGGTACTTGTGACCACAGGAAATGCTATGCTTGTGCCCACACCTCTCTCGCCACCTTTTGGGGCCCAAACAGCCTTTCCAAGTGAAGCAACACTTATCTATCCGGTGCTCGTGTTGTGGCCTCCTCTACAATGGAGACTGTACGCAGTCTGGAATATTACTTCAGTGAGCATTCGCTCTGTCCACTGATTACAGTGGGGCTCTCCCAGTGGCTACCCATTTCTCATGCTGACAAGCATGTCCACGGTCTCATGCACTGCCAAACTGAGACTACTTGTAAATTGAAACATCTGTGCACCCTCCAACCAAATGGTATGAACATTGACTTGGCAGGCCTCCACCCCAGTTTCTCTCTTTCCTCACACCCTATGTCACCTTTCCTCCTGTTTCCCATCCCTTGTCCCTCTCTCTCTTTCCCTATCTCTGGTCTCCTTTCCTCCAGCTCTGAATTCACAGAACTACCCAATCCCCTGATCAATTCTCATCTTTTCTCTCCTGCCTTCCTATTCATATCCACTTGTGGCTTTCTGGCTGTTGACCTGTCCAGCACTTGCGTATTAGACACAAGGTTGCATTCAGTTAATTGCACACCATCAGACATCTCAGAAAAGTCTACTTAACAGGAAACTGAATTC
Organism: Narcine bancroftii; assembly: GCF_036971445.1. NCBI lineage: Eukaryota > Metazoa > Chordata > Chondrichthyes > Torpediniformes > Narcinidae > Narcine > Narcine bancroftii. Next base: position 60,544,637 of record NC_091474.1, read on the forward strand.
CTTTATCCGCATAAAATTAAGATTAGATTGAGAAGGAGTTATTAATTTATAGAAGCTGGGGCAGCATGGTTAGGACACCTTTACAGCGATCGAGACCAGGGTTTGAGTCCCATGCTATCTGCAAGGAGTTTGTACATTCTCCCTGTGGGTTTTCTCCAGGGGCTCCAGTTTCATCCCACCATTCAAAACATACCAGAGGTGTAGGTTAACGGGGTGTAAATTCAGCAGCACACAAATAGCCTGTAACCGTGATGTAGGTCAAAATTTAGAATGGACACCTTTTAAAAAAAAAGGTGTATTTGTGTGCAACTGGAAGAATGTGCATTCCTGCAAAACTGTGTAAATTATTACTGATTTTTGTTTCGCTTTTTCCAGAATACAGGAGGGGGCAGGCAACAACTGTCACCTTTTCCTTGCAACAAGGCCTGGATTTATTGTCCATCCCATGAGTCCTGAGAGAATGGTGGTCAATTCAGGGACACTCTGTGAAAGCAGAGCGGCAGGATCTTTCTATAGAACAAAAATGAGACTCTCCTCGTCCTCCCAAAACTCCCCCCACCCTCCTCAAATGGAATAAATCATATTGGACAGGTAAAGTAAAAACATTACTTGCAACAGAGAGTAAGAATTAGTAGTGTTTCTCCTCTCCCTCCCCCTCCCCCCCCCCCCTCAGTAACAAGCCCCATCTAAAACAAGGGCGAGTGAAAACGTTGACTTCATTAGAGTCCTGTCTTGAAATGAATCCGAAGCAGCAGCTGCACACGTCAATATCCTGCGCCAGAAACGAGAGAGGGGGCTACAACATTGGGACGAGGCCGCTGGTTTCATTTTCTTTCTCCCTCGCGAGCAGCGCACAATCAAGCCCCGGTGCCTGCACCAGAGCGGCCATTACCTGGCAACCCCGTCAAAAATACGTGCCGCGCCATTCCCCCCTGCTGCAGCCGCTGCCTGCCCGTCCGACGTCCAACGGGCGCTGTGACGTTCCCCTGCTCCGCGCCTGCCCGTGACGTCATCCGATCTCAAGTCCATGGGGAACCCGCGTGCAGAGGTGCGTCTGTCATTCCTGTCCCTGCCTTCGTCCAGTTTAGGTGGTCGAAGCGTTTGCGCCCTCTCAACCAGTCTCAGGCTTTGCGCCAGATCATTCTCTCCTCTATTGGTTTCCCTTCAATTATTTGTGCAACCGATGGCCTCGTATGAAAGGACTTGGTCGTAGTCAATAACTATAATATTCACTCCCTGGTTACCCGAGCGTATCAACAATAGTTTACACTTTCTTCAGGATATCCACTCCTGAAATTTACTTGCCTATTCACAGAAAACCTTTTTTTTTACCGAAAATGTTACTTGGACTTCGTGAACCTCTTCAAGTTGCAGGCTGTGGATCCTGTAGGAATCCCGTGGAAGTTTGTGATCAACCGCTGACCAGAAGAATGTCAATTATTACACTGGAACAAGTATTTGGCCCTAAGTGTCAGAAATAAAACTTCTCACACATGAGTCTCTTTAAAACTGATGACACTACAAGCTTTATTTACAAGTCTGCAGAGTTGGACTCAACTGGTTTCTCACCAGTTAAGCCCCGATACATACAGTGCATTGATTTTTATACCTTTATTATTTGCCCTTCCCCTTCTTATTAATACTGTTTTAATTGGTTAGTATTACAAAAACATTCTAAGTATAACTGCATTATTAATTATCACGTTCGTTACGTACGCTGTGAACTCTACATTCACTGAATTCTGTTTCTCACACTTCTTATCAATCCTTTGTCTCCTGCATGTCTCTCACTATGACCATGAAAAGATAGGTTTAAAAAAACATATTCAGCAGCTCCTTCTGTCCTTGACTGCTAGTAAACTCTCTGTCCATTCTGGCTTCCCTGTTTATGATTAATCATCACATTTTAACTTAAGTCTTTTTAACCTAAATTCTCTATATCACACTAAGGGTATCAAGAATGCATGTTTCTCCAACCCCAAAGAAAGTTTATTTAAATTGGGAAAGAAAGGTTAGTGCCTCCTTTGTTGAGGGAAAGTTTTATTTCATTGCTCTTGGAGAGTTTTGTGACTAAACTTTGAATAAACCATCATAAAGAAACAATTATGATAGAGTAAGATTCCCAAGCCACAAAAAAGTATGTCTGTAATAGTTTGTTTGGTATTTGTGTGGTTCTCAATTTTATTGATTAATTTACCACATTGTAAGAGATAGAGCTGATTTATGTCAGGTTTAATTTGGAGCAAGTTATTTATTATTGGGAACCTTGAATTCATGCATGAGAACAGAAGCTCTGCATAAGGGTCAAAAAGGAGGCATACTCTCACAAATTACCCATGAAGTTAAACATTTCATATGCCATTTGTGGAAGACTCTACTGTTCCCACATTGGTTAAATCAGTCATTTCAGAACCTGTAAAACGAGAGTGGCAGTAAATTCTCTTTGATACTGATAGACTGCATGATAAGACCACACTGTCCAACTAAAAGAAGTGAGCACACATATGGGAAACAGCCTTAAACCCTTCAGGTCTCCTTTGACCATTAAGCATCCACTTTATTTTCCCCACCTTCCTTTCATCTTGCCTCAGAATCTACCACACAATGGGGTTAATTAACAATCAGCATGTCTTTAGGATGTAGGGGAAAATGAACATGAGGGGAAATGCAGCCATAAGGAGAGAGCAATGAATCAACACTAGAGGTGAAGGTTGACCATGGATTGCTGGAACTGTGAGGCAGCAGCTCTATGAGCCGTACCTCTATTAATTTTAATTTACAGATAGAGCATGGTAATGTGTGGGAAGGGAAAAGTTTGGTCTGGACACAGGCTGAACAGAGGATCTTTATTAAAACACACGTAAGGGGATTGCAACAGAGATAACACTCTAATACTTTCAGTCACACAAAATTAACGCTACTGGTACTAGCAACTATGTAGAAATTAATAATAACCAAAGATTATAATATGCTATTTGCCATTCCTTGTCTAATGTGGGCATGGCTCCAATGCTATCTAACAGCCCCGATCCCTGTGAAGTGCACACCTTACCAATGATTCCTCCAACATTGTCCACAGTTTCTGACCTGAAGTGGAGCATGGTTCAACTCGGGATCGAAGATCAAAAGAGGAAGAGCTACTCCATGTGGTGGACTTTATAGTACATTATGCTGGAGGATACGGCCAAAATAATAACGTTACGAGGCCAGAGGACCCCAAAACCCAGCAGCAATAGAAATTTACCAAGACAAATAGTTACTTAAACAAAAGTTACTTTTAATTATCTTTAAACATGAAAACAGGATCAAACTTTAACTTATTATTATTAACAACTTAATCCCTTCCTAATTCTAAGTGCACGTGTATGTGAAAAGCTCTTTGACTCACAGACCAATCTCACTTCTCATTCCTCCAAGTTCACTGGTATTAGGCAATTCTTATACTATGCACAGAATTTAACATTTATGAATTTCACCAGGCTTTGGTGCTTGAAAAGTAAATGGTTACCACTCAGGAAGGTTCTTGTTGGTTTTCAGAGAGAGATTTGTTGCTTGTTGAACATCCATAACTGATTCCTTTCCAATCAGCCACTTCAGTATCTTGCTGAAGAAATTTGCCCCATCAGAGTTTTCCAGATGAATACCTCTTTCTTTCAGGTCACCACAGAGTTCCTTTTTGTGTCCCTTATTTCAAGTGAAACATTATGTAACCAGTCTTCTCCTCTTGTATGGACCACAAGGGCTTTGACCAGGCTGAACTAAGAACTCACAATCCGGCTTCAAAAATAGGGTTTTTCCACAAGCTTGCCAGCTTGTCATATTTCAGTCCCAGCTGCTGCTGAACTGTAGAACTCTCGAACTGAATTCTCTCTCTCTTTCTCTCTGAGAAAACCACATGACCCTCTTAGAACAGCCAACTGCACTCAGACAGACTGCGGCTCCGGACCTAACCTTTTGAGTTTGTTCACCTGTTGCTTTCCAAAACAATAATCCATTACTTCACAGCAGGTCTAATTAACACCTACTTGTGAAGTCCTTATAGGCATTCTTCAAAGTTTGAGCAAAGGCACTTGGAGCCTGAACTCTCTGGTTTGAGCAGAGCTCTGGCATTTTAAATGAGATCTGTTTTGAAGTGTTTGTATGTGATCTACGCTTTAAAAAAAAACCTGCCGCAATTTATCTCCTTTTAAGACATATCTATATTACAATATAAAATATAACATAATCTGTCACAATAATGGCTAGGGAATAAAAGGGCCAATGGTCAGGTGTACACCAATGGGTAGGCATAGTCCAACCTTCATTGGCAGGTAATGCAATTTCTCATGGTTTCAGATGGAGAGGCCGCATGACCCTTCACAGTCTACACTGCGCATGCCCTAACCCTAATACCCTCGCTGCCCAAATATATCCAATTAACTTATTAACCCCATAAGTCTTTGGAATGTGGTAGGAAACCGGAGTACTTGGAAGAAACCCACATGGACATGGGGTAATGTACAATTCCTTAGATATAATGCCAGATTCAAACACAGGTCCCTGATGCCGTTGCAATGTCAGTTATTCCGGTTCAAATCTAGTGCTGCCTTTAAAAAGTTTGTAAGTTCTCCTGTAGATTGCTGGGGCTGTGAGGCAGTAGTACTACCACCTGCACTTCTGTTACTAATACCTTAATTTTCTTTGTATTTAAATGTCTCTGTTAACATTACTCTCCACTCTTTGACTTACTGTAACTCTCCACCCTACAATCTTTTTTATTATTATACTACCTGCTGTATTTAAGTATGAGTTGACTTACCTGGATTACATGCATAACAAAGGTTCTCACTTGGTGTACATGACAATAAACAATTCAAAATAATGAAATACATTTCTAAATTAACAATAACCAGCTGCCACTTGAGACTAGCCATTTTCAACAGGGCCCAGCATACTTAAGTAAAAGCCTTATTTTCTTTTCAACTCGCGTTACATAATTATTTTTTTAAAAGTAACCAGTAGGAGAGAAATACAGAAGACACCAAATCTTGATGTTTTAAAAGGAAGGGCGCCCATAACATTCCAAGGTTGGGGGGGGGGGGGGGGGTGGGGGCACCATAACCAAAAAAGGTTGAGAATTACTGTTACAGACTATGCATGATTTTATTAAAACATTTTATTTTTTAACTTTGTTATTTGCTAATTTTATTTTCACACTTTCTCTTAGCTATTTGATGTTAAATCATATATACCTGTAATATCAATTAAATTCACATCTGAGATTTATGCTCTTCTTTGGGATTACCTCTGGTCAAAATTGAATCCATTATTTCTCATTGTTTTCATATTATTATATCCACTAACATCAACAAGAAAAGACAAGATCAGCAGATTTCTTTTAATTGTGAACTAAATATGAAAAGGTTCACACTGATTAATGTATATGACCCCAACCACGACAATCCCACTTTTTTTAATGATTTGGTATTAAAACTTACGACAGGTTTGGACCAATGTCTGGTTTGGTGGTGTCTTCAATGAGGTCCTAGACCCAGTAATGGATTGATACCCACCAAGATTCATTCAAGGGCAGTGTCAGACCTGGATCAGGGTATGAGGGATTTGGGGTTATGCGATATTTGGCATCAACTTAACCCAAATGTAAAGGACATTTTCTTCTTTTCAACTGTCCATGGCTTCTATTCTAGAATTGACATGTCTTTAATATCCAAAAGTATGATATTTAGGGTTATTGAATGGTCCTACCTACCAACTATATTTTCTAATCCAATAAAGATTACTTGGAGGATGGATATTACACAGTCATCATCTTATAGTTGGAGATTTAAAACATATATGCTTCATGATCCTGAATTTCGCAGATTTATGAATGGCCACATTGATTTATTTATGGAAACCAATTCAAATAATTCTTCTCACGCTAACATATGTGAGGCTTTAAAAGCATATGTAAGAGGTCAGGTCCTTTAATATAGCATGCATAAAATATGAGAAAAAAGAAAACTCTTGTATCTATAGAGGAAGAGATTAGAAATCTTGAACTTGACATGATTTTAATAAAAGTGAAGAAGTACTTAATACATTGGCTTTAAAGCGGATCCAATATAATATGTACAAATAAAACTGAGGAAGATATGGCCAGGACTAACTACATTACTAAATTCACTATTATGAATTTGGAAACAAAACTAGTAAGTTATTAGCCTGGCAAATTAAAAAAAAAGGAAGAGACCGATAGATTTATCTAATCTATTGTTATGGATGATGGCAGATCCCTCGTTAATTCACAGTATATACTGTAAATCAAGAATTTAGTTTTATGAAACATGATATAAGATAGATCATGATATATTCAAAACACCAAAGCAACTCGTTTCTTGAACTCATTAAATCTGCCTAAGTTAGATCAGAAGGACAAACATAGTTTTGATGCTGATATATCTGAAGAAGAGGTTCTTGGTGCTCTGAAGTCTACAGAACAATAAAGCTCTGGGGCCAGATGGCTTTCCAATTCAATACTTTAAAGCCTTTTCAGATGAGCTTATAACCCCTTTAACAAATATGTTTAAGGAAGCACTGACTAATAAAACTCTGCATGGTTCTCTGGAATTGGCAACATTAACATTACTGCCCAAATCTGAGGACCATCAAAAATGTATTTCATATCAGCCCCTTAGTCTTTTGAATTCAGATTACAATTTTTTTTCAAAATTAGTTGCATGTAGAATAGATGACATTAACCCTAAAATTATTAATGCTGATCAGACAAGCTTTGTCAGAAATTGATATGGATTTGACACTGTATGGAGACTTTTTCACATAATGGAAGTGGATCATTTACAAAATTATCTCATGTTGATGATGTCAATGGATACAGAGAAGGTGTTCGACAGAATTTAACCTAGTTTCTTTTGCAAACTCTTAAAGCAGTGGTTCTCAACCTTTTTCTTTCTACTCACATACCACTTTAAGTATTCCCTATGCCATATGTGCTCTGTGATTAGTAAGGGATTGCTTAAGGTGGTATGTGGGTGGAAAGAAAATGTATAAAAATCACTGTTTTAATCGTACCTAATTGACTCGTTATGTGCACAGTTTCATAACTCCAAATGAAATGGGCCAATGGCAATTTTCCTCAAGCAAAATATTTCAGTAACAATGGGGTCAAGAGCAGTGATTCTCAACCTTCCCTATGTGATAAATCTGTGTCATACGTCAGTCTTTCGCTGTACTTAGTCTGCTCTACTGATATTGGACGTGTATTATCTCTACCACTAAAGACACTCCCCTTGGCTATCATTTTCATTCATTATTGTACTACTGAGTTTCTACTAATAAAAGCCATGATTCCTGGTTAACTACACAGCCTTCGATTTCTTCATTAACTGGCACTTCAATTTTATTAGCTATTTCCCCAGGTGTTTCTTCTTTCACTTCCCATAGCAACCTGGGTATATCGCATCCAGTCAAGGGACATATCAATCTTGATGTTTTTAAGAAGATCCAACGCTTCCACTTCCTTAATCTCCACATCGACAAGCATACAGGCCTGTTCAATTTCAACCTCACTGTGATCAAAGTAATCTTCTCTCATGAATACTGACACCAAGTATTCATTTAGGACCTCCCCGACCTCCTCTGCCTCAGGCATGTGTTACTTCCTTTATCCTTTAGTGGCCCTACCTTCATCTTGTTCTTTACATGCATATAGAATGCCATGGGGTTCTCCTTAATTCTGCAGGCCAAGGCCTTCTCATGCCCCCTTCGAGGTCTCCTTCGTCCTTTCTTAAGCTCCTTCCTGGCTACCATATATTTCTCATGAGCCTTTCCTGTTTCCTTTTTTTTAAAAAATATTTTATTTAAATTTTCCATACATGTTGTTATTTCCCCCCCCCCCTATCCCTAACCCTCCCCCTACACAATTACATCCCACCCCCATAAAAACTAATTTAAAAGTACAATAATATTGTAGGGTTAACTAAAAAGAATTAAAGAAAATGTAGGATTCCTCTGAGATGCACGATCAAACACACAAGACATTAAGTAATCTTCTATATGGTAAATTTTTAGAGGATCTCCTGCTTCCTGCTTCCCATATCTAATGTATGCTTCCTTCTTCCTCTCGACTAGTTTCCCAATCTGTCTTGTTAACCATGGTACCCTTTTCCTTTCCCCAATAGGACAAACCTATCTTGACCCCTGCACAAGTGGTCCCTAAACCTCCTCCACATTACTTCTGTGCTTTCTTAATTAGCCTTTCCTCAGTTAAGCACTTCCCCATTTTGTCAGTTTTTATCCTTTTCCATAGCCATTTTGAAGCTAAAGGAGTGTGGTCACTCAGCAGCAGAGAGGCAAGAGTCTTTGCAGAATCTCTTCCTCCAATTAAAGAAGATCATTATGGAGTGGGAGGTTAAAGTCCTCAATGAGAAATGCAAAGCGAGGTGATACAGATGCATCTTAGACTCGAGAGAGCCATACCGTTACAGTTTTTAAGCTGTCAGCAGGAATTGCAGATAGGTCCAGGGGAACAAAGTCAAACAGTCATAATCAATGATGATCAAGTAAATGCTGACCTAGAAGTGGTTGCTGAAAGACTGTTTTGAATAAACTTTAAAATTGATCTTTTCTTTTTCTGGGGGGGGATGGATATTTGCTTCATTGCTTGCCTTATCCATTGAGTGCCATATTGTGGTGGGAGCCACAACCCTTATGGTGGAGGGGGGTAGTGCTGGGTTTTTTTATACAGTATTTTTGGGGGGAGGGGGGTTAAGTATCTATCTGTTTATTTCTTTTCTTTATCAGTATTTTTCCTTTGAGACAGAGACATTCACAGGAGTTGCTTGTGTTTGATGATGGAGACCTGGGAGAATAGGACTGAAAGAGATTTAGATTTAAAAATAATGGATGGGAATAAAACACTAAACTTTCTTAGTTTTAATGTTAATGGGCTTCATAGTCCAATTAAAAAAATAATTGTTGCTTATATGAAGAAGGTGAAAGTTGATATTGCATTTTTACAAGAAACTCATTTGATTGAAAAAAGAATATTTGAAATTAAAAAGGGAATGAGTTTGTCAAGTGATATCTTCATCCTTTAATTCCAAAGCAAGAGGAATAGTAATATTAATAAAGAAAACATTACTGGTGAAAATTCAAGATGTTATAATAGGTCCTGTGGGAAGATATGTCCTGGTTCACTGTCAAATTTATTCTGAAATGTGGACACTTACGAGTATTTATGCACCAAATGTAGATGATGAGAATTTTATAAGTGATGCTTTTTTACATTTGTCAGAGTCGCATGAAAGAATTTTAATAGGAGGCGATTTGAATTGTTGTTTGGATCCTATATTGGATAAATCAACTAAACTGAAAACAAAAACTAAAATGGCTAAAATTGCATTGAGTTTGATGAAGGAACTAAATTTAATAGATCTTTGGCATAAGTTAAACCCTAAGGAGAGAGACTATTCTTTTTATTCCCATAGACATGATTCTTATTCGAGAATAGATTTTTTTTCTAATATCTGTACAGTTACAGGAATTAATTAATTTTAATCAATCTAGAATATTATCAGATCATTCTCCACTTTTAATGGTATATAAAATCCCTAAAAAGGAACCTTCACCATATAGATGGAGGTTTAACACTATGTTATTAAAAAGAGTGAACTTTTGCGATTTCATAAGAAAACAAATTCAGTATTTTGTGGATATAAATTCTAATTCAGTCAAGAATAAATTTGTTATATGGGAAGCACTTAAAGCTTTTTTAAGGGGACAAATTTTTAGTTATTCAGCTAAAATTAAGAAAGATTATTTGAAAGAGATAAATCAGTTTGAATGAGATATGAGAGAGTTGGAAAAAGAGTTGCAAAATAAATCCTCTGAAGAAAAGAAGACAGTAAAAACCCAATTTAATATTATTCAGAAATATAGAACTGAAAAATTAATTCAAAAATCAAAGCAGAAATATTATGAATTGGAAGAAAGAGCTCACACAGTTTTAGTTTGGCAATTGAAAGCAGAACAGGTATCTAGAACAGTTAAAAAACATTCTGGGACTATTGCATAAAAACCACAAAAATATTCTTTTAAGGAACTTTATTCTCAATTATATCAATCAGAATCAATTTGATGAAAATAAGATGAATACATTTTTATCTCAAATAGATTGACCTAGTTTGAATGTTTAGGAGGAAAAGAATTTGAGATGTCCTTTTACAGCGAAGCAGTTAATTCAGGTATTGAGTTCATTACAAAGTAGTAAGTCATCAGTGGAAGATGAGTTTCCTGTAGAGATTTATAAAAATTTTAAGGATCTTTTAATCAAGCATTGGAAAATTTTATTTTTCATTTGCATCAATGACAAACATAGCATACTTATCCATAATCATACAAAGTAATAACGATGCAAAATTATACATAATTTTATATTTTCTCCCCTCCCCTCCCCCTCTCTCCCCAAAAAAGTAGGGAAAAAAAAGAAAAAAAAACTACCTGAATTTATCATATATCATTAATTAATTAATTAACCTTGAACCTCTAAGTCAGCTAGGGTGAGTTGAAGCGGGAGTAGAGAATGCTGCAGATGAACTTTTACCAATGAAATCCATATTTGGCTTCCAAATCTTATAAAATTTTTCTGGTTGATTATAAAGGTATACAATTTTGTAATTCCACTTCCCATCCATTCAACCCTACATTATTGTCTAATTTCCACATTACTGTCTTTGCTACTGCTATTGCTACACTTAGAAACTTCCTCGGGTAAACATTAAACTTCAAATTATATACATATATATATCACCTAACAAAAGTATTCTTGGATCTTTCGGTAGTTGTATCTTAATGATTTGTCCCAGTAAAATACTCGTATTTTCCCAAAATTTTCCAACTTTTTCACACTGCCATACTGCATGTAAGACAGTTCCTACCTCTTTATTACATCTAAAACATTGATCAGAGCAGTTTGAATTAAGTCCATGTAACTTATGTGGAGTATAATATAATTGATGTAAAAAAATTGAATTGTACCATTTTATATCTGACATTAATTGTATTAGTTACACTCTCATGACATAACTTTGACCATACTTCTTCTTGAATTTATATATTTAAATCACTTTACCATCTTAATTTGGATTTAAATAGGTCTTTTTTCTGCATAGTATCTTGCAATTTTATATACATGTTTGTAATAAATCTTTTAATAAACATATCAGTTAATTATTCAAATTGACTTTGTTCAAGTCATCTAAAATTCAATCCTAACAATCCTACAGTTATGCCAAATATCAAAAAATGAGTTATTCACTGTAAAAGGAATAAGAGGATTTTGCTTTAATAACATTTTGGTTATTTGATCATTCTTTATTCCTCTTTCCATATGGATTCCATTCCATTCTTTAAGTATATGCTTCAAAATTGGTGTTTCTAATTTCTCTTTCAACATTTCTTCATGCCATTTATTCAAAATATGTTCAGAATTATTTTCTCCTATTTTACTCATTTCAATCTGTACCCACACTTGTCTTTTCACCAGTTTGGCAACAGGAAGATAAGAATCTAAGTGGAGCTGCTTTAATTAGGCATTCTTCACCACCCGCCCCCCCCACCCCGAACATATTTCCATGTTAATTTTTCGAACGCTATCCTGGGCATTTTGCCTCACCAAATAAATTTTCTTACACTTTTTTTAATCTTGAAAAAATGTTACTGGTACAGAAATTAGTAATGATTGGAATAGGTATTGCATTCTTGTTTTTAACCATAATTCCACCTGATCTATCTAACTTCAAGTCAAAGGTGAAATTGAAATCTCCCCCCATAATTATTTTCCCCTTTGCATTGGCTAATTGCATAAAATTATCTTGTATAAATTTTTCATTATCTGTATTCAGTGCATATATATTCATTGATGCCAATATTATGAATAAATTTGACAATTTATCATTACATATCTTCCCACTTTATCAATAGTTGTATCCAATATTTTAATTGGTAAACTTTTATAAATTAATATAGCTACCCCTCTGGCTTTAGAATTAAATGAAGACAATACTATTCCTACCCAATCCCTCTTTAACTTCAGTTAAATGAGTTTCTTGTAGAAAAGCTACATCCATTTTAACTTTTCTTATATAACTTAAAAACATTTTTTGCTTTATCTGATTTTGAATTCTGTTAATATTAAGACTAATAAAATTCAATTTCCCTGCCATTAAACACCAATATTAGACATATGTTTATCTAACGTCACCCTCCCCCCCTGCCCCACCCCCCTGCTCACCCTTGAGACTACTTACATAACATACTACGCTCTTAAATAATCCAGGCTTTGAACAAAAAAAATTATAAAAGAAGAAGAAGAAAGTAAAGAAAAACCCCAGAGGTGCGAGCTGTTAAAACTTATCCCCTGATCTATATGGAATGCGAATAATATCACATTCATCCCCATGCCCATCCCTTACTATAGATTTTCCAACAAGTCTGATAATCCATAGATCTTATCAAAATATAGTAGATCACATACATGAGAGATTAAACCTCCCTCCCCATTTTAACTTAGTCGAAACACATTGTAAATTAAGTTACAGTAAAGTTCTTTGTTATATAACTAGTTCACGTCTCTAGAATGGAGGACCATCGCCTTCCCAAGATTGTGTTCTATGGCGAGCTCTCCACTGGCCACCGAGACAGAGGTGCACCAAAGAAGAGGTACAAGGACTGCTTAAAGAAATCTCTTGGTGCCTGCCACATTGACCACCACCAGTGGGGGCATACTGGAACAATTCATTGAGGGGCAATGGCTGCCTTTGGACTTCATTAGTAGGCATCTCTGGCCACCCAAACTCAAATACAGTGCCTTTGACCGGGAGCTATTGGCGTTGTACCTGGCAGTCACGCCCTTTCTGGATGGCAGAAAATTCAAGGTCTTCACGAACTATAAACCATTAACCTTTGCTTTCCACAAAGTGTCTGACCTGTGATTGGCCAGGCAGCAGCGACATTCTCATACATGTCTGAATTCACCATGGACATTCAGCACATCGTGGCTAAGACCAATGTGGTGGCCAACATACCGTCCTGTCCCACGATTGAGTCCATTCAGGCCCTGTCCCAGGGAATAGACAGTTCTGCCCTAGCCAAAGCGCAGCAGGAGGACACTGAGATCTCGGCATACAGAACAGCAGGCGGATGTCACCATCGGTCCTCTGCGACGTTTCCACCAGCAAACCCTGCTCCATCATGCCGGCAGTGTGGAGGCGGCAGTTCTTTGACGTGGTGCACAACCTGGCACACCCAGCCATCAGGGTTTCAGTTAAAATGGTGGCCAGTAGGTTCGTTTGGCATGGCCTCTGGAAATAGGTCAGTCAGTGGGCCAAGACCTGCATGCTCTGTCAGACGTCCAAAGTGCAGACACACATCAAGGCGCCCCCCCCCCCGACTTTAGAGCCAGTGCGACGTTGGTTCAGCCATGTCCATATTGACATTGTAAGGCCACTGCCAGTCCCCCTTGGAGTGAGATATCTCCTCACCATGATTGACCGCTCCACGAGGTGGCCAGAAGCAGTCCCGCTGGCTGATACAGCCACTGAGACCTGTGCCAGGGCACTGATTCACACCTGGGTGTCGAGGTTCGGAGTGTCAGAGCATATGACCTCTGATAGAGGTGCACAGTTTACTTTGGGACTCTGGGCAGCATTGGAAAAGTATTGGATGGCATACCACCCTCAGGCCAACGGGTTGGTGGAGCAGTTCCACAGGCATCTAAAGGTGGCCTTGATAGCTCAACTCATAGGGCTGCACAGGGCAGATGATTTACCCTGAGTCCTTCTGGGGATTTGCACTGCAGCGAAAGTGGACTTCAATGCCTCTGGAATCGAGATGGTAGATGATGCACCTTTAGAAATACCGGGGGAGTTCTTGGCCACTGTCAATGATCCAGAGGACCCCATGGCCTCATTAACTAAGCTGAGGGAAAACTGGGCATTCTTGCACCTCCTCAGTCTCCGTCACACAGCCAGGCCAAAACCTACGTCTCCAAAGACTTACAGACCTGTGAATATGTTTTTGTTCAAAGGGGCACATCGAACACCTCTGCAATGGAGGTATGAGTGGCCATATAAAGTAATTAGACACAACGGGTCGACATGCGCTGGATTTTGGCGGTAGGGAAGAGTCTCTCACTATTGACTGCCTCAAACCAGCACACCTAGACATTAGCCAACTGGTCTCCCCACAGGTCCTGTGTTGCAGAGGTAGGCCACCAAAAGTGGCGAACAGCGCTCTGATCGTTGGTTCTTGGGGGAGTCATGTAGCGGCCTGCTAGCCGGGACGTGACCTGCTACATAAAGTGGCCGACAAACATGATGACCATGTAGACCTCACAGGGGCCAACAGCCTTCATCCCAGGTGACCACCCAGATGGTGGGAAATAGCGATCAACAGCTGGAATGCTGCCCATTTGGAGATTGGCGCTGCCCTGATATCACTGCTGGCATCAGCAACGAGGAGTGAATATAAGCAGAGCTGCTAGTGCAATAAATCAGTTGCAGTGGCCTGATACACAAAAGTTAAATCAGACTCTTGGATTTATGTTTTTGATGAGGACAGGAAATTGGTACATTTTTGCATTCTGCTTGGCAGTGTCCTAAAGTTAAATCTTTTTGGTTAGAAATGAGTAAATTATTGGAATGAATAATGGGGATTAAATTCCCACAGGATCTAATGTTATTTTTATTGAGTGATATTAAGAATATTGATCCTAAGTTGAAATTGAATATGTATCAAAAGAACTTTTTTGAAATTGCTTTAGCAATAGCAAGAAATTGTATTGCCATAACTTGGTAGCCTGACACGGATCTGGGTATAGAAAGTTGGCATGCTGAAGCTTGGAGTTGTATACCACTTAAGAAAATTACTTATAATTTAAGAGACAAATATATTGGAAGATATGGAGCCATTATTTACAAAATATGGGTGCTAATATTTAAATGAAGCTCTGACATTCCCTTTCTCCTGAAGGTTTCAGTAAACTATAAGAAACTTTAAAGTAATAGGCACCCCTGTTGAAGGTCTCTTGTCCCCTTACTCTCTTTTTTCTTTTTTTCTTCTTTGCAGGGGATAGAGAGGGGTAGGGGTGGTATTTAGAGAGGTTTTCTTATCATTTTCTTTTTGTACTACACATGTATTTGTATTGATTTGAATTATTTTTCATTATGTACTTTATTTGTATGGTTCTAAATTTATAATTTTTTTAAAGAAAGGAACTTATGAGCCCTTTCATCTAACTCATAATATCCCTGTTTAGTTCTCATTATAATATTTTTTGTTCTATATGTTTGTAATATATTATAATAAAGTTTCTTATTTATTAGTCTCCGATGTTTTTCTTCTGAGACCTGTCTTTGTAAATCCTTTTCTAAACATGTTATCTCTTTCTCTAATTGGTCCAATCCTTTCATATAATCCTTCTTAATTTTTGAAGTATAACTTATAACTTGTTCCCTTAAGTAAGCCTTCATTGCATCCCATAAAATAAATTTATCATTAACCAAACTAGAATTAATCTGAAAGAAAATAATTATTAATGTGCCTTCTAACAAAAACACGAAAATCTTTTAAAAGATTTTTAATAACATTGAATTGCCTCCATCTACCATTTTTATCTACCATTGTAAAAGTCATCAATAATGGTGAGTGATCAGATAGAAGCCTTGCTTTATAATCAACTTGATTAACTCTATCTTGAAGATATGCTAACATTAAAAATAAGTCTATCCTTTAATATGAATCATGTTGATTAAAAAAAAAAGAATAATTGCTGTATCTTGGATGAATTCTTCTCTATATGTCTACTAAGTCAAAACCTTCATTAATGCTAAAGTAGTTTTCGCTGCCTTTGCTCTTACTACAGTTCTGGATGATCTATTTAAAACCGGATCTAAATAAAAGTTGAAATCCCCAACTATTAAAATATACTGATGTGCTCCTCCTAAATTAAAATATGCTTCTTGTATAAATATTTCATCATCATACACATTGACAAAAGTCCAAAATTCTGAAAAAAATTGACAATGTAAAATTTGACAACATATCTAGCTGCAGGGTCAATCACTGTATTTTGTATTGTGACTGGAAATGCCTTCTATATCAAAGTTGCTACTCCCTTCCTTTAAATTAAATAAAGAAGCTGTTACATGTTGCACTCAGTATCTTTAATTTCTGGTGTTCTACTTCAGTTAAATAAGTCTTCTAGCTTGGCATCTTAAGACAGAACAAACTAAAAGAACGGTATTAGCATCAAGGAAAAAAGACAAACAAATTACATATAACCCAATGGAGATTAATGAAAACTTCAAGGAATTCTACGAGCAATTATATCGAACTGAGAACGAAGGGAAAGAAGACAAAATAGATGAGTTTCTAGCAAAAATTGAACTACTGAAATTGCAAGAAGAGGAGCAAAATAAATTAATAAAACCATTTGAAATAGAGGAAATACAGGATATATTAAAAAAACTACCGAACAATAAAACGTCGGGAGAGGACGGACTCCCAATAGAACTCTATAAAACATTTAAAGACTTATTAATTCCTCCTCTCCTGGAAGTAATGAACCAGACTGAAGAAACACAAAACATGCCAGAATCATGCAAAATAGCAATAATTACAGTAATACCAAAGACAGGGAAAGATCCACTAACACCAGCATCGAATAGACCAATATCTCTACTTAACACAAATTATAAGATAATAGCAAAACTATTAGCAAACAGATTGGCCGACTGTGCACCAAAAATAGTAAAACTAGATCAAACTGGATTTATTAAGAAAAGACGAACAATGGACAATATCTGTAAATTCATTAACTTAATCCATGCAGTACAAGGAAACAAGACACCAACAGTGGTGGTTGCCTTAGATGCAGAGAAAGCCTTTGACAGAGTAGAATGGAATTATTTATTCAAAGTACTACAGAGGTTCAACCTACCAGGGAAATATATTAATTGGATTAAAGCATTATATAAGGGACCATTGGCGATGGCGACAGTAAATGGATATATATCAAACCAATTTAAATTAAGCATGTCAACTAGGCAGGGATGTCCACTATCTCCCTCACTGTTCACATTAGCTATAGAACCATTGGCAGAACTGATAAGAACAGAAACTAAAATAAGAGGGATAAAAATAAAAGAGAAGGAATATAAAATCAGTCTATTTGCAGATGATGTAATAGTATACTTAATAGAATCAGAAATATCAATAAAAGAATTACATAAGAAATTGAAGGAATATGGAGAAGTATCGGGGTACAAGATCAACGCAAATAAAAGTGAAACGATGCCAATGAATAATGCGGATATCACAAAGTTTAAGAAAGAATCACCATTTAGATGGCAAACACAAGCAATCAAATACCTAGGTATACAACTAGATAATAATCTAGGCCATCTATACAAATTAAATTATCAGCCATTAATTAAGAAAATACAAGACGACTTAGAACATTGGAAAGATTTACCACTAACACTGATAGGAAGGGTAAACTGCATTAAAATGAATATCTTCCCAAGGATACAATACTTATTCCAATCATTACCAATTCACCTAACAGAAAAATTCTTCAGAGAGCTAAAGAAAATAATAAGGAAATTCTTATGGAAAGGGGGGAAACCGAGGATAGCGCTAGATAAATTAACAGAATGGTACAAACAAGGGGGTTTACAGCTACCAAATTTTAAGAATTATTATTGAGCAGTACAATTAAGATACCTATCAGATTTTTATCAAACAAGGGAAAAACCAGATTGGACCAGACTAGAGCTGGATAAAATAGGGGAGAAGGTACCTGAACATATACTATATAAGTGGGATGAAAAGCTGGTGCAACATAGGAATTCACCAGTACTGCACCATCTGCTCAACATTTGGAAGAAGATTCACGTAGAAAGGAATAAAACAAATTATCAACTACCAAAATTAATATTGATGCAAAATCAACTAATCCCTTTCGCAATAGATAACCTCTCCTTTAGAGAATGGGAGAGAAAAGGGATCAAAAAAATTGTTTTTCGGGAAATAAATTATTATCTTTTGAACAAATGAAGTGCAAATATGGTATAACTCACGGTACAATGTTTGCATACCACCAACTGAAAACCTACTTGAAGGACAAATTGGGAAGCAGGCTGAGGTTACCAGAAGGAAGCAATTTTTAATATGTGATTACAGACACAATGATAATTAAAAGATTTATAACAAACATGTACATCAAACTGCAAGAGAAAGAGAATGAGGAAACAAGCTGTAAACCCAAACTAAAATGGGAACAAGATTTAAACATAAAGATAAAGAATGAAACATGGGAAAAGCTATGCTCCAGAACTATGAGAAATACAATAAACACAAGGTTACGCATGATGCAGTATAATTGGTTACACAGGCTATACACCACACCCCAAAAGTTAAATAAATGGGACCCAACAGTATCAGACAGACATTTTCGCTGTAAGATGGAAATGGGAATTTGGGCATGTGAGAAAGTGGAAAAGTTTTGGGAAGATCTAAATCAGGTATTAAATAAAATCACAAAAAGCAACATACCAAAAATCCAGGGATCTTTCTTCTAAGTAATATAAGAAGTCAAGAACTTGGACTCGATTTGGATGGAGCACAAAAAAGATTTATTATGATAGCCTTAGCTGTAGCAAAAAAATGTATTATGTCAACCTGGAAATTAGAAGATAGCCTGAAAATACAGCAATGGTACATAGAAATTAATAAATGTATTCCATTGGAAAAAATAACATATAATTTAAGAAATAAAGTCACAGTATTTGAACAAATTTGGGAACCGTACATGGAAGACAACAGAGAAGTCCTACTGTGGACCTCCACCACCTAAAATGACAGAAGGAGAAGAAGACGAAATGAACTGACCCAATATGTAAAAGTGGATGACACAAATTTCTTGTTTATTTTCATTGTGTGATGACATTATTTAATGGGTTTAATGTATCATATATGTTGAACGTTGAATGGGTGGGGAGGGGGGTGAATGAGAGAGTGAATGGTGGGGGAAAAGGGGAGAAAATGACACTGTATATTCAAGAGGGAAATATTTGTGGGTATTTTGGTCAGTATGGTTCATAGTGTGAAAATTTTAATTTTTTTTTTAAAGTTAAATAAGTCTTTTGTAAGAAGGCTACATCTACATTCATTTTTTAAATATGTGCCAATATTATTTTCCTCTTCACAGATCCATTCACCCCATTAACATTAAAGCTAAGAAAATTCAGTAAATTACTCATTTGTATTCACCTTAATCCAAATCCAACAACCTTGTCCCCTCCTCTCTCTCCGCACACCTCCCTGATTATCCCAATGCTCCATGTATACTGTGTTAAGGGTCACTCTCCTCTGCAGTCCAGGTTGAAAAGGAAAAAAAAGAAATACATAAACAAATTAATATTACAACTAATAAAATATTCAAAAAATAATAGAAAAACATGAAAATACATTCAAATAATATATAACTTTTCCCCCTCCATCTTATGGGTTGTGACTATTGCCACAAGTACACACATGAGTCGCTAGCAGTCAGTCCATAAAACTTCCAACTCCCCCCCCCCCACCTGATGTTTACTATTAGCAATCTTATCTATACAAAAAGCAATGAAAACCTTAGAAAATCCACTTTGTATTAATCAGAGCATTTTCAAACATCCAGTTGAAGCTTAACTGGTAGAGTTTCAACAATTTTTTCTGCACTGATAGGATCTTTAAAGAATATGTTCTGTCCTTCTTGTAAAAAAGATCTTCAGAGTAGCTGGATGGAGCAAGATGAACTGATATCCCTTTTGCCATAAGGTTTCTTTCGCTTCAACAGATCCATTCAATGTCAGGATAGAAAAATATCTTCACTCCATGAAATTCCAATGGACTTTGTTGTTCTTTAGTGCCTTGTGCTGCCAGAAGCAATATTTTCTCTCTTATCTTGGTGCCTGACATTTTATAAGTACAGATCTTGACTTTTGATCTGAAGGAGGTTGCAGTCTCAGGGTTCTATGTGTCCTTTCAATTTCAATAACATTTTAAAATTTATCATGTCCCAGGACCTTCAGAATCCAATGCTGAAAAAAACTTACTGCATCATCACCTTCTTTAAGGCCAACAATTTTAATGTTATTTCTTTTACTAAAATTCTCTAACAGATCAACGTTTTCTCAAAGTTGCTTCTTTTCAATGCCCCCTGCATCAGTATAATTCTCCACTCTCGCCATTCTATCCTGAACATCTTCTATTCCAGCTTCTATAGTCTTAACTCTTTCATCAACTGTATCCAATTTATTTTGCAATGTCTGAACAATAGCAAAATATTTCTTCATTCTTTATCTGAGTTTTTCATATTTGCTTTAATTTCTCTCAATTCTTTCAGTAGTTGGGCATTAGTGCATTCTTCCCTTTGTAATACTTTCATTTTCCTACTTTTGTCTTTAAGAACTTTCATCTGCCTTGTCACCTCTTCTTCTTGATCTTCCTCCTCTTCTTCATCGCTGGCCTACAAATCTGACAGAGAGATCTCCTCCTGTTCAAGGTATAGCATATGGTATAATTCGCGGGGCTCTTCTGGTCTGCGCATGTGCGACTGTCCGTGCTTTTGCAGTTCAACGTCTTCTTTCTCGATGCCACTGCCCCGCAGAGATGGTTGTGGTGGCATTGTGGAGTGTCAGACAGCCCCCATAGGGGCACGACATTTTATCATTGTTCCATCTTTATTTGCGATGGCCAGCAACAGTTTTTGAATTTTTTGGTGTCATTATTAAAACATTGTATAAAGGTTGTAAAGCAGCAGTTTTTAATAGTTTTGGTTAATTTCACTTTATCTAATTAGCACTTTTTAATTCTGGAAGAGTCAGAATTTCACGTCCTGACTACCACATCACGTTACAACCCCTGATTACAAATTTAAAACTGTGGAATACAGGGGCAAATGTCTGTCCCATACATTGAGGAGGACAGTGTATATCTTTACCTCTCATGTACATTGTGAGACTTGCTGAATTCATCCAGCATTTTTGTGTTTTTACTGTACTCACTCATCCTTCACTTGATAATTTTCATATTGAACAGAATTCCATTATGGTCATTAATTTCTAAACATTTCCCTTGTTTTTGCTGCAGGCCATATTTTGCTGAAGGTTAACCATTTGTTCTTTGTAAAGAATTTTGTAGGGATTTGCTCCCTTGAACCTTACCTGGTTTTGTTTACCATGCTCTCTATAAATTTACCGAAGCCTTGTCACCCATACTCCCTTTTGAAGTTACTGGGAAATATTGTATTCTGCAAGAGTCCAGAAGCTATGTTAGTGCAGCACTAATAATATAGTAAGCATGCCCTAATAAAAGAGTTTTACTCTATTGGAAATGCAAGAGACTACAGATACTGCAACCTGGAACAAAGAATTAACTGCTAGAGGAATCCAATTATCAGGGGTAGCATCTGTGAAGTCCAGTTCAGTGCTTAACCTGAAATGTTTCTCCACAGATGCTGCCTGACAGATGCTGAGTTTCCAGCAGCTTACTCAAGTTTTTTGCTCTATTGTTCAATTTATTGTGTATTCCCTCATCCTCTTTTCCCTCCCAAATACATGACTTCATACCCCTCTGGATTGATTTCCATTTGCTATATTTGTATCTATCTTGCTCATAGGCATCATGCTGCCAAATTTAGTAATTTTGTTGTTCTCAGCAAGCTTCCTTTGTCATGGCCTCTACATTTAGATTATCAATATTTACCAACATTGAAGTACTCGAGCTGGCAGAGTCCGCAAGCATCGAATCCATGCTGCTGAAGACCCAAGTGCGCTGGGTGGGTCACGTCTCCAGAATGGAGGACCATCGCCTTCCCAAGATCATATTATATGGCGAGCTCTCCACTGGTCACTGAGACAGAGGTTCACCAAAGAAGAGGTACAAGGACTGCTTAAAGAAATCTCTTGGTGCCTGCCACATTGACCACCGCCAGTGGGCTGATATCGCCTCTAACCGTGCATCTTGGCACCTCACAGTTCGGCAGGCAGCAACCTCCTTTGAAGAAGACCGCAGAGCCCACCTCACTGACAAAAGACAAAGGAGGAAAAACCCAACACCCAACCCCAACCAACCAATTTTCCCTTGCAACCGCAGCAACCGTGCCTGCCTGTCCCGCATCGGACTTGTCACTCACCAACGAGCCTGCAGCAGACGTGGACATACCCCTCCATAAATCTTCGTCCACGAAGCCAAGCCAAAGAAGAAGAAGAAGAAGATTCATGAAAAGCAAGGGATCAGTTCTTATGTCCTTCAAAATTCTCCGATCACAAAAAACCTTTGATTTTGCATCTACTTTTTTCTACTGAGTGAAGCTTTTATGTAGTAACAAGAGGATTAATGGAGAAATACAATTGGTATGGTATACATTAACTCCAAAATGGCATTTGATAGCATGTCTTAACATAAATGACCAAGGACTACAAATCTTTGGCTCCGCTTTTTTGTTGGGATCTTGGACGACCGTGCCGAAGAAGGAGCCCTCAGTTTACAGAGGCTGTACAAGGTTCTGAAGTGGGCATGGAGAAGGCACGCAAGAACTAGATGGATATATAGATGATAAATATTCAGTTATGTATTCCAAAAATATACTTTATTCACAATAAATTCATTATAAATTATTTACAAGGCAATAAAAACTGTTCAAGACTTTTTGCATTCATAGTGTTAATCATGTTTACAATAGAAGAAAAAAATTGTTCAAGACTTTTTTCATTCATATCAATACATACAAATCATTTTACATTTTATATTTTACATTCTTCTCTTAATACCCCCGTTCCCACCACTGTGCCATCTTGTTGTTTCTCCCCTGCCGCCTCTGTTGGTTGAGGGGCTTCTCCTCAATGCTGGATAATGGTCTGTGGTCTTTCCCCACAGCATCTTTGCATTGACTACACCAAGTCTCAGCGTGTCCCTCAGCACATAGTATTCCTGCAACCTGGAATGTGACAGTTGCATTCCCGCAACGACATCTCAGTATGCTGAAAGGTTTTGGGCTGACCAAAGGACGTCTTTCATGAGTTGATGGCAGTTCTGGATGTCGGACTCAGAGTGTGTCCCCGGAAGCAGTCCGTAGATCAGAGTCCTTTGTCCTGCTCCCGCTGGGGATAAACTGTGACAAAGCCTCCTGCATCCTTCTTCATACACTTTTTTTGTGAATCTACATTCAGCAAAGAAGCGGGTGACAGTTTCCACTCCACCGCAGCTGTCCCGAGGACAATGCATGTGGAGGATGATGTCCTGGTTGTACAAGAAAGATCTCACTGGGAGGGCTCCACTCACTGGCAGCCAGGCCTAGTGCTTATTTGTGAGCCCTAGTGATGAGGCATTCTGTCAGATGACCTGGATGGTCTGCTCAGGGAGCCATCATGCTGGATCCATATAGTCTTCATTTCAGTTTCTGCAGGATGTTCCATGCTGACCACTGCCTGATGGCCTTGTGGTCAAAGGCATTGTCCTGGAAAAACATTTCCATGAAGGATAAGTGGTGTGGCAAAGACTAGCTAACTGGGACATTGCACAGCCATGCCTACCTTTCCCAACACCTGGGACAGGCCTATCCTTCGCAACACCTAGGACAGGTAGAATTTCAGCACATAGCAGCATTTGGTAGCCACACACGAAGATGGTCATTAAGATGAGCGTCACGTTGGGTTTGCCCTTGTCTGCATTTTCTGGCGACTTGGAATGGCGCTTCTTTGGACCCTCTCCATTTTAGACCCTGCTCTGGTAATTGCCAGGGCAAATGTGAGGGGGATGGGCCACACATGAGCCACATACAGCAGCACCAAGATCACCTTGTATCTGATGACCAGGTTCTTTCCCGTTATCGAGAGGGAGCGCTGCGCCCATAGACCTTTGCGATCTGCTCTGACCTATTCTTGTGTATACATCAGCCCCTCAAAGCAGATCGCTAACACCTTCAGATAGTCAGATCTGACAGTGAAGGGGATGGCGGACTGGTTGGGCCAGTTACCAAAGAGCATTGCTTCTTCTGGTTTACCCTTGTCTCAAATTGCCTGCATATGCTGGTCAGTCTCAAGACCAATCATGTATCCGAACAGAAGATGTGATGTCCTCGATATAGGAGGCCTTGACTTTAGCACTCCACTACCTAGCAGTGCCACTCCTCTTATGACCTCATCCTTCATGTTGGATTCGGCAAAGGGCTCTATGCAGCACACAAATAAGATGACACAATAGGCAGCCTTGCCTAACTCCAGACTTGATGGGGAAGCTATCTGTTTTCCACCCATTGATTTGAACTGCACTACAGATGTCTGTGTAGAGCAATTAAATCTAATTCCGGATTCCCTCCCCAAAGTCCATTTAGGATAGCACATCCATCATGTTATCTCCAGTTGAAAGCATTCTATTGTTCTAAACTGACCAGGTAGGCATCCACCCCCCTGTCCTGCAGATATGCAATGGTGTCTCTGAACAACGCTAGGCTGTCAGAGATCTTCCTGCTTGGAACCATGTAAGTCTGCTCTGGGTGGATCATTTGCCCAAGGGCAGACTTAGCTTATTGGCAATGGCATTGGACAGGATTTGTAGTCCACATTTAGCAATGAAATGGCTCTCCAATTCCTGATATCCTCCTTCTCCCCCTTCTTTTTGTAGATGAGGGTGATGATGCCCTTCCTCATGGAGTCTGAC
The DNA here is from genome assembly GCF_036971445.1 of Narcine bancroftii. Taxonomy (NCBI): domain Eukaryota; kingdom Metazoa; phylum Chordata; class Chondrichthyes; order Torpediniformes; family Narcinidae; genus Narcine; species Narcine bancroftii. The sequence goes on from NC_091474.1 coordinate 60,569,402, forward strand.
ATGCTTCCTGCCAGGAGCACGGCATTGTATACTTGCAGCAGGTCCAGGCCCATCAGTCCTACAGAGCTGTGTAGAACTCAGCCAGTAAGCCATTGCTTCAGAGAGTCTTACTCAATCCAAAGGAGTGGATGGAGTCTGTCAGCTTGCCCAGAGTAATTGGCTGATCCAGACATTCCATCCTGCTGTCACCTAAGACCTCTGTGATAGAGGACAGAAAGATTTGGGAGGACATTGTCTGTAGCCTTAGTGTCATACAGACTGGCATAAAAGGACCTGCCAATCCTCTGAATGCCAGTCTGCAAGGATGTGACTGAGCTGTTCTCTTAAGGCTGTGGATCACAGGTTCCCTCTCTGAACCTTTTGGAAGAAGAAATGTGAGCACTCCTCATCCTGCTCCACTGTGTGGACTCTGGGTTGAAAGATGATCTTGGAGGACTCTGAGGTGAATAGCAATGCTTGGTGTCTCTTTACCTCTTGGGTTCCTCCCTCAAATCCACCCCTCTTGACTGCAATAAGAGGAGTTGTTGCAAGTCAGTCTGGAGTTGGCTCCATTCCTGCTGTCTCTGTCTTGCTCTCTGAACACCTTTGAGGATAAAGAACCTCGATGTTCTCCTTGGTCGCTTCCCACAGATCACTTGGGAGTCAAAGAAGGGTTTCACGGTAATCCAAAACAGCGTACTCCTTCCTTTGTTCCTCTACATTCTATGGGGTCAGCAACTTCACTTTCAGTTTCCACGTTCTCCTCTCCACCTGCTGGTCCTCCTGTATGCGGTCAAGAAGAACACTGACATAATGTCGGTACAAAGGCGAAGTCTATCCAGGACTGGGTTGAGCCGTCCAATCTCGATCAGGTGGGCTGCAGCTGGTTCACTACCTGCAGGATTGCTAAAGGTGACACACAGCTGTGTGTCACTTACCATTTCCATCCAGAGTCTGGAGTAGCTGTCCAGTCTGCTGTCAGCACTGCCAGCTCGTCCAGCTGCATCTCTGATGCAGTTGAAGACATGGGCCAGAATGACCAGTCTCTCACTTCGTATGGGTGAGGTGTACACATTGATCAGCTAGAGTGGAGTAGGTCTACCATGAGGAGACGCTCCCCCCCCACCCCACCATCTTCTTAACCTTGGTGATTATGAAGTTGCCTTGCCACAGCAAGATGTCCAGACTGAAAGCATGACAGTCTTTCCCCCGACCATGCAGATAGCTTTGGAGGTGTGGCAGCCCACATTCCTGTAGGAAAATAACATTAGCTTTGACTTTACCAAGGTATTGTAAAGCGTTAACACATCACGTAGTGCATTTAACACTGAGTACTTTTAAAGTTGCTAATTTAATCCTCATTTTTTCTTCATAAGAGTCCACAGTTCATAATCCTTACAGTCCAGACAGTGTCCATCAGCCTGAGCCCACATGCCCACCACTTTGGTGAACTCCAGTACTGACTACAGGCTCAGGAACAGAGTGTGATCTTCCTCTGGCAGTGGAGTCTCCTCATGCAATGCTGGTGATGTCAGTGGAGGAAGATCCAGCTGTGCTTCTGCTCCTCCGTTTCTTGGTTGGTCAGTGTTCTTCTCCCAAAACTGGAAGGCCACGGCATCTGGACTACTCCCAGTCTCCTGGAACTGGGGTGGGGGGATCTGCCTCTGTGCTTCTCCTGTTCTCTTGGAGCTGGGGGGGGGGGGCAGCAGCCTCTCCACTGCTCTTGGGCTGGAGGCCTCTCACGGTTGTGCATAGGAAAAAAAAGTGGTGTTACAATCGTGCAGACAGTGTTTTTTTGTGGTGACAGAACACGCTATGACTGGTGTTACAAGGATAAGTTCAAGAGCCTGATAGATGTTGGAAGGAAACTGTTCTGGAACCTTGCTTCTGTTGCTTCTACTCAAAGGTACCATGAAAAAATGTGACTGGGCTGATGGAGGTTCTTAATGATGTTAGCTGATTTTTTTGAGGGAGCACCTCTGTGCAGATTATAGCACAAATCTCTCTGTTAAAACATATATAGATTTTTAAATTTTTTTCAACAGTTCTTAGTAATGTTAGCTTAACTTCTTCATGCTCTGTACTTGATTCATAGTACATAGAGCTACAATGCAAATATACAGTAGTTTATTTGGTTGATTAGTTTGTGCCAGTAATAATAACCACAGCAGTCCCTTGATCTATCTTTATCAGTAAGTCCTTGTGTCCTTTACTCCCTTATACTTATCCAGCTTCTTCAAAAATTCTTTGTAGTAGAGCACAATGCACACTCTTATTATCATTTGTACCTTTAGGTTTATCTTCAATTCTCTGAGATCTGTCATTGAAAGCCTTTTGGAAGGTCTAACGTAGTAGGGATTTGGTGTGTGCGGTAGAGAAGAGGGATCTAGGAGTACAGGTACATAGACGCTTGAAAGTGGCATCACAGGTTAAGAGGCTTTCGGCACATTGGCCTTCATCAGTCAGAGTATTGAGTATAGAAGCTGGGAGGTCATGATGCTATTGTATAAGACCCATTTGGAGTATTGTGTTCAGTTTGTCATCATACTACAGGAAAGATGTTGTGAAGCTGGATAGGGTGCAGAGAATATGTACGGAGATGTTGCCAGGACTCGGTGGAGATAGTGGGGGGGGGGGTGTGGTTGTTGGGGTGGTTTGGTGGGGCTGAGCTATAGGGAGATGTTAAACAGGCTAGTGCAGGAGGATGAGGGTGATCTCAGAGAGATGTACAAAATCATGAGAGGAAAGGATCAAGTGAATGTAGAGAGTCTTTTGCTCAGAGCAAGAGAATCAGTAACCAAAGGACATACGTTGAAGGTGAGGGGGGGGGGGGAGAGATTTAACAGGAACCTGGGTGTTACATTTTAAACACAGAGGGTGGTGGGTATGTGAATGGGTTGCTGGAGGAGGTGGTTGAGGCAGGTATTATTGCTGATACATGGATAGGATTGGATATGAGCCAAATGCAGGCAGGTAGGACTAGTGTGAGTGGGACATTTTGGTTGGTGTGGGCAAGGTGAACCTAAGGTCCCGTTCCCACACACTATGACTCTGTGAAAATCTAAATATATTAAATATAGTAATAAATTTTCTTGCCTACTATTTCTGTGTTGTCTTTACAGAATTCAATAATTCATGGAATTCAGTTATAACCTTTCTCTGTGAAATATATGCTGGAGACTCTTTAATATATTTTTGTTTCAGTTCCATCTTTGAATAAAGAATCCATTAGTTTTCTAATCATCTCTGTTAAAGTAGCATGTATATAGTTCCCTAAACTTTTTCTATCCTTTTTTTTAAAGTTCTGATTAACGGTGGCAGCTTTCTAGTCTGGCACTTTTAACTTGTCAAATAAAATTATAGATGTGTGTCACAGTTGTTCAGCTATGTCTCCCCAAACTACTCTTAATATTTGTGGATTTGGTCTACCCTGATTGGGGATTATTATCATTTCAGTTAGTTTAAGATTTATAAATTATTTATAGTATTTTGATCTGAACTGCTTTATATATTTTTGAGCTCTTGTAATGTCACAGACACCCTTTCAAATTCCATGCTGAAATAATGTTTCAATATATATGCCATTTTCCTCCCATTGCCTATGAGGCAAGCTTGTGGCCTATGCAGATCTTGATTTTAATTCCCTAATTGTGTTTGCTATTTCATTTTATATTCCTTTATAATTTAATGATGTAGTTCTTCAATGCTTATATTTTTATACTCTGTGTATGCCCTTTGTTATCTTCACATCTGCCCTTGGTTTTTTTTTTAACCTTTATCTTATTCATTCATGGCATTCCATTTTGACTAGTTTTTATCTGGTTTTTAGAAAAACATTTCTTTTGAAACTTAATAGATCATCATTTTTTAATATTTACCAGTGCTGTTCTATTTCTTTTCATTTCTGGTTTGAATTCCCTTATTCGAGTCTCCTTCCTCTGAATTACCCCATCGACAATATGTTATTTTTGACCTAATTTTCCTTATGCCTTTCCTATCATTATTTAAGTATTTATAATGTGACATCAAACTATTAATTTTCATATCAGATTAAGAATCCAGCATTGCTTTCTGAAAAAAATTAAACCTCAACAAAATACAGAAACTCTATTTTTATTTCCCTAATACCTTGTGTTTTATTTAAGGTAGTTAAAATATTATTGATTATCCATTTTTCCCCAGCCGCCTTGAGCAGAAGGAACATGTTTTCAATTGTGTTAGAGGAGAATGTGCCTGTAGAGGTGTTCACATGCACCTGAACCCATTGCCCTTCTCATTAGGTGAGATACCAGTTTTGCGAGATGCTACCAGAGTAGATGAGGCACAAAACTGCTTTTTGTAGTTGACACACTGAAGCTACAATATGCTATTAGTAGAGAGAATTAATGTTAGTGTGGTATTTGGAATCCAGCACACTATTATGTCCTAGACAGTGTTAAGGTTCTTTGATGGTGTTGGAGTACTCTCATCCAGGCAAATGGAAAATGTTCCATCAAAATATTTTGTGCTTTGTAGATAATGGAAAGGGCTTAGCATGCCAGCGATAAATCACTTGCTGTAGCATGTCTGACCCCTGACCTGCACTTCTAGCAATAATGTCGAGTTCTCTTTAGTTTCAACTCCAAGATATTAATGTTAGGGAGCCCAGTAATGGTAGTGCTACGTAGTTTGACTCCCTCTTGTTAGAATGGTCATTACTTTGAACCTTTGTCTCATGTATGTTACCTGCCAAGTCAGTCCAAGCCTTGATATTAATGAGGTCTTTCTGCATGCAGGCACGGACAGGTTAATTTGTTGAAGAGCTATGAATAGAATGTAACATTGCACAGTCTTCGACAAGCATCCCCATGTCTGCCTTTGTGTTGGAAGGTAGGTCATTAATGATATAGTTGAAGATGGATGGTCTGAAAAATCCCTGCAATGATGCCCTGGGGCTAGGATAATTCAACTCCAAGAACCTCATGTGCAATACTCATAAATACTGGAGAAACTCAGTAGGTCATGCAGCATCTACAGGAAGTAAATGGTAACCAACATTTCAGGCCTGAGATCTTGTCAAGATTTGATGTCCATTGATTTGCAGCAAACTGTACTTCATTTTAATTACAAGTGAATCGTGGGGAATACAATGTTGACAGGTGACATGGAAATGGGAACTGAACTCAAGGCACTTCCAATTCTCACCTCTTGAGCTGCTGCTGATGGTTCCGTTTGCCCAACATAAACAGGGAAACTCTAAGAACTTAAGAAGTAGGACCAAGAGTAATCTGTTCAGCCTGTGGAGCCTGCTTTGCCATTTCATAAGATCGAGGGTGATCTGGCTGTAAACTCAGTTCCACATTCTTGCTTTTCCCCTATAACCTTTAATTCCCCTACTTTGCAAGAATCTGTCTTCCTTTTAATTATATTCAATGAGGTATTTTCCACTTCTTCCCTGGGCAGAGAATTCCATATATTTACTACTCTGGGAAAAGTAGTTCATCCTCATCTCTGTCTGAAACATGGTCTCTCGAAAAAGTTCCAGTCTCACCTACCAGTGGAAACAACTTTCCAGCCTCTATCCTATCTATTCTTTTAATAATTTTATATGTTTCTATAAGATCCACTCTAATTCTTCTGAATTCCAGTGAGTACAGTTCCAGGCGACTCAATCTCTCCTCATAGGCTAGCCCCCTCATTCCCGAATGAATCTTGTAAACTTCCTCTTCACCACCTCCAAAGTAGAATGTCAGGGCATTCTTATGTCAGGGTATTCTTTTATGAAGCCCCTATACTGAATCTTAGTAGTTAGTACAATGTTCCGAGCAACCTGTCTTTGTTCACATTACAAGGGGGTTCATAACAGAATTGATAAAAGAGGAAAAGTAAAGACTTGTGGCTGCAAAAAAGATGTGTGTATGGATGTGGTTGTGAGATCATTGTTTATGTTCTTCCTTCTAAGCAGCATAAATATTATTTCATTTAAATATCTCTGGCAGAACCCTTAGAGTTACTCTAATGCAAATTAATCTTGGGCAGTGGATTTTGACAGCCACTGATAAAGCATGACCACAAGGTCCATTTGGCTGAAGTTTTTTTTAAAATTTGTAAAATTTAGTCATACAGCACTGTAACAGGCCATATCACTCAATTTGCACCCTCTATTAACCTACATCCCAGTATGTTTTTGAAGAGTGGGAGGAAACCGGAGCCCCCGGAGAAAACCCATGCAGTCATGGGGAGAACGTAAAAACTCCTTTCAGATAGCATGGGATTCGAACCCAGGTCCAGTCCCAATTTATAGCCGTGTAAAGGTGTTGTGCTAACCACTACGCCAACCATGCCGCTCTGTGGGCTACAAATATATGTTTTGTCTGAGCAGATGAAGTCTTCATTCTCGCATTAATACCAACTATGATGATCTGATAGACGAGAGTCCTTCAATGGAGATCATACATCTAAATCTCCCCCTTCAACAAACCCTTTCACAGATGCAAGCAGGGCTCAGGTGTCAGTTTAGGCATATTTGCTGCCAGATCTTCAGTCTCTCAATTGCTTTTCTGTCACAAATGTTTTCTAGAAAATTTATGGAGTCAGTTATATTGCAAAAGGCAAGTTAATATTCTGCAATTTAACAATTAACAGATTGAAACTGACAACCCTCCTGTCCCAGTGGGGTTTCAAGCATGCAGCCTAAGATTCTGGATTTAAATACGGAAGTTAGTGGTTTCGAGCAACTTCCAACGGGCTGTCAATTGCTCTGATTTTTAAATCCCAAAAGCATGTGCTGTCGCACGCTAAAATAAACCTTTTTTCTTAATCTATGTGAATTCCTTTCTATCAAAAAGTTAATTATGTATTTTTCAAATGGTACTATATTGCCTCTAATTAGTACAAACAACTTACCATCTCCCTTTCTTCTTTTTATTATTATTATTATTATTATGTATTATATCCTACAATATTTAATCTCAAACCTGCCCTTACTTTAGCTTTTTCAGTAATTCCTACAATGTATGGTTACTTGCTAGATTCTGTTTGCTTTACTCTTGTCCTGCACTAGTTCTCTTATCTCCTTTATCCAGCCACAGAGAATTGTTTTTGATACATTTCCTTTTTGGTTTTCTCTTTGTAACCTAAAAATTCACCTTACCAGAAGATTACTTTATTTGTTATTCACAGTCCAAATGTTGCATGCATTCTTTATTCGTTTATTGAATTATTTAATGTTGCAGAATTTGGGGGAAATATAATGTAGAACTATTTTACAGTGAACAAAAGAAGTTTCCTCAAATTGTGGGTTAACAATTGCAAAATGAAAGCGAGGCTGACGTGAACAGAATCCTCGAAAATTGTCTGGCCCAGTTGGTGTTCCTGTCTGCATCCTTTAAACCTGTACAAACCAAATGGCTGGAGTTTCTTTTTAGACATTTTCAACCTCGCCTCAATAACTATCAGATAGTTGCACTGCATCTATTGTGATGAAATTCTTTAAGAGGTTAGTTATTAAGCAAATCAACTCCCGTCTCAGGAAAGACCTCCAATGCCAGATTCCACTTTGCTGACTCTCCACTCTGCATGAGATCACCTGCATCACAAGAACACTAATACCATCATACCAGCAAAAATTATGACCTTAGAGTCTGTTTGTCCTCCTGTAACTGGATCCTGGACTCCCTCACTGGCAGACCCCTTTCAATGTAGATCGGCAATAGTACCTCCTCCTTGCTGACCATCAACACAGGAGTGCTTAATCTCCTGCTCCATTCCCTATGTGCTCATGACTTTGTAGCCAAATTTAGTTCAAACACAATCTATAAATTTGCTGATGATGTCACTTTTGTTGGCTGAATAATTAGAAATGATGAGTCAAGATACTATTTGGAGATTGAGAACCTTGGTGCCAGAACATCCAAAAGAACCAAAGAGCTTATTAAATACACAAAAATGCTGAAGAAACTCAGTAGGTCCCAGTAGGAGGAAAGGATGTACAGGCTGAGTCCTCCTTATCCAAAATGCATGGGACTAAAAGTGTTTCAGAATTTGTGTTTGGGGTAATAATGTTTTGTACTTACCAAAAAAAACCTTTGTCTCTGCTTACAAAAGAAAATAAATGCAGCACCAAATACTAGAAATTCTGCTGAATGGCAAAATACACAGTAGGTCTGATGGTGACAATAATTGGTAACAAACTGCGCCCACTTGTGGTGTCATGTCGCCACTCAAACATTTCGGATTTTGGAGCATTTCATATTTCAGAACTTCGGATAACAGGAACTCGATCTGATAACCAATGTTTTGGGTCTGAGCCCTTCATCAAGGAATGAACAGCTTTTTGTTGATTTTAGGAAGGCTAGATCAAGGAACAATGCACCTGCCCATAGTGATGAGAAGTAAGTGGAGAGTATTAGTGCCTTCAAGTTCTTAGGAGTCCATAGATGAGAAGACTCCATCTAGAGCCAGCACATCGAGGCAACTGTGAAGAAAGCAGACCAATGCCTCAACTTTCTAAGAAGTCTGAGGAGATTTAGCATGATACTCTGGAATCTCTAACAAACTTCCATAGGTACACTTTGGAAAGAATGTGTACTGTTTAAGATCCCAGCAATGTAGAAGGTTGCAGAGATAGTAAATATAGCCGTCCATCACAGGCTTTGACCTCTCAACCACTAAATATCTATGTAAGGTGCTGCCTCAGAAAGGCAATCAACATCTTAAAGAACCTCTATCACCCTGGTCACAATCTCCTCTTGCTGCTACTTTAGGGTAATACAGAAGCCTGAAGACTACCACCAGAACAGTTTCTTTCTAACAGCTATCAGATGACATAACTAGCTACAAGCCCAAATCCGATGCAGTAGGAGATGGCAGATCTCTCCCAGATGAACTCATTGCTTTTTATGCCTGATTTGACCATAAGAACAAGGAAGAAACGCCACTGTGCACTCCCATGTCCCCGATGATATTCTCTTTTCTGTAACCCAGGATGATGTGCAGGCTACCTTCAGGAGAGTGAATCTGAGGAAAGCATCTGATTCAGATGGAGCACCCAGTCAGGTATTAAAAATCTGTGCTGATCACTTGTCAATGTATTCACGGATATCTTCAACATCTCACTCCGGCAAGGTGTGGAACCCACATTTTTTGAACTGCCGTCTAACATGATGGAACACCTGGACACCAAAGATGCATACATCTGGATGCTTTTTATCAACTATAGTATGGCATTTAACACCATCATCCCCACAAAATTTATAAGCAAACTCCAAAATCTGGGACTTAACTCCTCACTGTGTAATTGGATCCTGAATTTTCTCACCTCCAGACCACAATCAATGAGGATTAGTAAGAACATCTCCTCCACAATCTCCATCAGTACCAGGGGCCCACAGGATTGCATTCTCAGCCCCTTGCTCTACTCTCTTTACACCTACGACTGTGTGGCTCAGCGTGACAGCAACACCATCAACAAGTTCGCTTATGATACCACAGTAGCGGGTTGTATAAAAAGAGGTGATGAGTCAGCACACAGGAGGGAGATTGAAAACTTGGCTGAATGGTGTATCAACAACCTGGCACTCGATGTCACCAAAAACAAGAAGCTGATTATTGACTTCCATAAGGGAAAACCAGATGTTTACGATCCAGTGATCATTGGGGGATCAGAGGTGGAGAGGGTGAGCAAATTTAAGTTCAGGTTCAGGAACACCTGCTACACCTCCAACATCAGACTCCTCACAACAAACTCAATCAGGGACTCATTTAAGGACTTTCTTTTGCACGCTATTGATTTTTTTTCTCTGTATTGCAGTCAGCTTGTTTACATCTATTTATTTGTTTACATGTGCATATTGAGTCAGGATTTTTTTTGCACTACCGATAAGAGGTAATTCTGCCTCACCCTCAGGAAAAGGAATCTCAGGGTTATATGTGATGTCATGTCTGTACTCTGACAATAAATATGAATTTGAATCTCCTCTTACTCCACTAATCATAAACTACTTTGACACCACAAAAAGGCCTGCCTGCACTATTGTAATGCCATATGTTTCTTGCATGATGGTAACTGTGATATTTATTATATATTTTTAATTTATTGTATACTATTACAGATTTTTTTAAATGAAGTATCTGACTGCAGCAAGTAAGAATTTTGCTGCACATGTACAGTGTTCAATGTATGATGACAATAAGCTCATAAGCATCATTTCAATTTTCAGTGTGCTGTTTAAAATGATCTCTTTAGAAGGCTATAAAATGTAGCTGTCAGTGATAGCTTGTAGACCTCATATTCAATTGTTTTGCATTAGCATCAGGAATCTGGCTGCAGCATGACTTCAATAAATTCTGCCCTGAAGGGGTGTTCAATGTTACACTGAATAATTATATATCTCAAGTCCTCAGTGGTTTAGTTACTGTTGGTAGAGACATTTCATTCAACTTATTGAATTCTGATATGAAACTTTTCTTCCTGTATTGATTTTAGCAGATACAAGGAGAGAAAACTACAGTAGAATTATTTATTCCTGAGGCAATACAATGCAATGTAGTCTTTTCCATTAAAAGTTAGTCTAATGATGTCCTCTCCAGCATTCTAGAAGGCCAAACTAAAACGACAAGTTAATAGTTTGTAAATATTTTAAAAGGGTTAGCAGCTAATACAGAAGATTTCCATATAATCATTTTAATCCCTTGGGTTATTTGGGTTTAAAATGAAATGACTCCCTATCAATTATTAACAAAATGATGCCATTAAGTCCAAATGGTGGTTGTGCAATTTTCTAATGTCAAAACTACATTCAAAGTGAAGAGATAATGGACTGGTTTTAACTGCTTTACACACTGCCTTCTCTGACAGAGAAAACACACACACAGTGAAACACGAAAGTCTGCACATGCTGTGATTGTAGTAAAACCACAGAAATGCTGGACGAACTCAGCAGTTTTTGTAGCATCCATAGGAGGTATAGATGTATCACTGATGTTTTGGGCCTGAGTAAAAAACAATCAGGCATTTGTATTAAAAAACTGGTGAAAAGGGAAGAAATGCAGGAGGAGGACTACAGACCAACAGACAAAAGGTGTTAATTGGATATGATAAGGGATTAGATAGAGGAAAGGTCAGAATTGATTGAGGGATGGAAGGCTTTTGGCTCCATGAAAGGAGACAGTAGGGGAGGGGGGGAATGGAATAAGAAACAGACCTAGAAGAAAGAAGACATGCAAGCGTGAGGTTCTGCTGGTATCTGCACATTGAGCTGAGAGTGGTCCATAAGATACGGTGAGAGAAGTGAAGAGAGCAGGAGTCAATGCAGCGCAGGTACCTGAGAACCTGATGGGGGCCTGGAACCGAAGCTGGAATCCACAGAGCACCAGGTGGCGGTGGACACAAGTAGCTAGGAAGGACACGTGGCTGTGGAAGCAAGTCTTGAGTGAGTGCATGATCATAGAGCTTGAGAGTAGTCGGGAGGAGAGTTCAGATGAGGACAATAGACAATAGACAATAGGACCTGCAGTAGGCCATTTGGCCCGTCGGGCCAGCACCGCCATTTTAGATCATGGCTGATCATTACCATCAGTACCCCTTTCCAGCCTTATCCCCATAACCCTTAACTCCGTTACCCACAAGAGTCTTATCTAACTCTCTTTTGAACATAGTCAGCGAATCCGCCTCTACCACCCTCTGTGGCAGAGCATTCCACAGATTCACACTTCTCTGGGTAAAAAAATGCTTTCTCATCTCCGTCCTAAAGGGTCTACCCTGTATTCTTAAACTATGCCCTCTAGTCCTCGTCTCCCCCATCATTGGGAACAAGTAATCAGACTTCACCTTGTCTATCCCCCTGATGATTTTATATACCTCAATCATGTCCCCCCTCATCCTTCTAAATTCCAATGGATACAAGTCCAGTTTTTCTAGCCTTGCTGCATATGACAACCCTGCCATCCCTGGAACTAACCTTGTAAATCTGCGCTGCACACCCTCTATAGCTAGTATGTCCTTCCTCAAGTTTGGAGACCAGAACCGGACGCAATACTCCAGGTGGGGTCTCACCAGGGCCCTGTATAACTGCAGAAGGGCTTCTCTGTTCCTATACTCCAATCCCCTCTTTATGAAAGCCAACATTCCATTTGCCTTCTTCACAGCTTTCTGAACCTGCATGCTAGCCTTCAGTGACCGAACAAGTACACCCAGATCCATTTGCACTTCCCCACTCCCTAGCTTGTCTCCATTTAAATAATACTCAGCTTTCCTATTACTTCCCCCAAAATGAATAACCTCACATTTGTTCACATTGAAATTCATCTTCCATTTAGCCGCCCACTCCTCCAGCCTGTCCAAGTCCCTCTGCATTTTCCTTACATCCTCCTCACACCCCACACCGCCACTCAGTTTAGTGTCATCTGCAAATTTGCTCATGTTATTCACAATCCCCTCATCCAAATCATCAACATAAACTACAAACAACTGAGGACCCAACACCGATCCCTGAGGCACTCCACTCGTCACATCCTGCCATTCTGAAAAAGACCCATTCACTCCAACCCTTTGTTTCCTATCTCTTAACCAATTTCCTATCCATGTCAGCACCTTACCTCCAATACCATGCTCCCTGATCTTGCCCACTAGACTCCCGTGCGGTACCTTATCAAAGGCCTTCTGGAAGTCCAAATACACCACATCCACTGGCTCTCCCGAGTCCACCCTCTTTGTCACATCCTCAAAAAATTCCAGAAGGTTAGTCAAGCATGACTTACCCTTAAGGAATCCATGCTGACTAGCCCTTATACTATTATTACTGACTAAGTGTTCTGCTATTTCTCCTTTTATGATGGACTCCAATATCTTCCCCACCACTGATGTCAGGCTAACCGGTCTATAATTTCCCATTTTCTCCCTCCCTCCTTTCTTAAAAAGCAGCACCACATCAGCCACTCTCCAATCCTCAGGGACCTCCCCGGAATCTATGGAACTTTGGAAAATGTCGACCAGTGCCTCCACAATTTCCATAGCCACCTCTTTAAGCACCCTAGGATGCAGCCCATCAGGCCCTGGGGATTTATCAGCCCTCAGTCCCAACAATTTACTCATAACCTCCTGCTTCTGGATCCGGATATCCATTAGATCCCCTACCTCCCCAGTAAAGTTCCCCAAGTCTCTTGGTACCGCATGACCACTACCCCCTAACTGACTATAACCTATATCCTCCCTGGTGAAGACAGTTGCAAAGTATTTGTTAAATTCCTCTGTCATCTCCTTGTTTCCGGTAATAATTTCACCCTTGCCCATTTTCAAAGGGCCAATTTTAGACCGAACCAATTTCTTCCTCTTCACATACTTAAAAAAGCTTTTGCTATCCTCCGCAATATTATCTGCTAATTTCCTCTCGTACTTCATTTTCCCGTCTCTTATGGCTTTCTTAGTTACCCTCTGATGTTCTTTGAAGGTTTCCCAATCCTCTAATTTCCCACTCCGCTTCGCTATCTTATAATTACTCCCTTTGGACTTGATAATGCACTTGATTTCCTTAGTTAGCCAGGGCTGCCATTTGCATCTCCTAGAGCCTTTCCTCCACTTTGGAATAAATTTGTCCTGAATCCTGTGAAAAATGTCCATAAAAACCTGCCATTTTTCCCCAGTTGTCCTCCAAGCTAGTGTATCTTCCCATTTTATTTTGGATAGTTCCTCCCTCATAGCTGCAAAATTCCCTTTATTTAACTGAAGTACAGATGCTTCCGACTTCCTTTCCATTTCCCTTTCTAATTGCAGCTTAAAAGTAACCATACCATGGTCACTATTCCCTAATGGCTCCCCTACATCAAGGTCACTTATTAAGTCTGCGTCGCTGCACAGCACCCAGTCCAGAATCGACTTCCCCCTGGTAGGTTCCTCCACTAGCTGTTCCAAGAAAGTATCTCGTAGACATTCTATAAACTCGCTCTCTTGTGTTCCTGCCCCCGTCTGATTATCCCAGTCCACCTTCATGTTGAAGTCCCCCATAACTACCGTATTGCTACCACTTTGACATGCCACTCTTAATTCCTGATTTATACTACTACCGATATCTGAGCTACTTTTCGGAGGCCTGTAAATGACCCCCATTATATTCCTCTTGCCCTTGCAATTTCTTAATTCAATCCAAACAGACTCTACCTCACCTGTTTCAATGTCCTTCCTTTCAAACGCCTGAATCTCATTTCTTACCAACAGAGCTACCCCATCTCCTCTTCTTAACTTTCTGTCCTTTCTAAAGGACGTGTACCCTGGAACATTTATTTCCCAATCCTGCTCTTCCCGCAGCCATGTCTCCGTTATTCCAACAATGTCATAACCTCCCATTGCCATTTGCGCCTCAAGCTCATCCATTTTATTCCTTACACTCCTTGCATTCATACACAATACCTTGATGCCATACCTCCTTTCTCCCTCCATCTTGGTTCTTGGTGCATTCGTTCTTATTCTCCTATCACTTTTAGCTCCCTTATTCCTTATTGTTTCACCGTCTATCGGAACCACCCCTATATTCTCTCTCCTATCTACTTCCATATCAGTCCTGTTCCCTTCCCCCTGCCAAATTAGTTTAAATCAGCTCCGACAGCTTTATTAAACCTAACTGCCAGTATATTGGCCCCCTTCGCATTCAGGTGTAAACCATCCCTCCTGTATAGGTCCCGTCTTGCCCAGAAGAGATCCCAATGGTCAATGAACCTGAATCCCTGCACTCTGCACCATTCCCTCAGCCACACGTTTAACCTCTTGATTTTATTATTCTTGCCCCCACCCTCGCACAGTACAGGAAGCAGCCCCGAGATTACAATCCTGGAGGTCCTGCTTCTCAACCTCCTTCCGAGCTCACGGTAGTCTCTCTTCAGGATCTCCTCCTTCAATCTATCTATGTCATTTGTGCCCACGTGTATCAGGACCTCTGGCCGGTCTCCTTCCCCCCCCAGGATACTCTGAACCCTATCCGAGACGTCACGTACCCTGACTCCTGGGAGGCAACACACCATACGGGAACACTTGTCAGGTTCGCAGAATCTTCTGTCCGTTCCCCTAACGATGGAGTCCCCAATGACCACCTTGTTCCCCTTCTTCTCCTTCCGTACCACTGTCTCCTTTGGCGCTACCTCTGGCAGGTTATCTCCCCCTACTTCATCCAATACTGTATATTCGTTGCTAAGATCTGTAGCCACTGGGGTGCTCTCCACAGAACTAGCAACTTTTGCCCCACTCCTGACAGTAGTCCACTTTCTTGACCCCACCAATCCAGGGGTAAGCACTTCCCTGAGTGTTGAATCAATAAATTCCTCGCTCTCTCTGATTAGCCTCAGATCATCTAGCTGCATCTCCATTTCTTTAATTTTTTTCCTAAATGCTTGTGTCTCATTACATCCCCTGCAGGTATGTCCTGTGGAAATGTTTATGGTCTTGTCACCAACCTCCTCACACTCACTGGTGAGCCTAAGGTCATCTAGTTGGAGCTCCAGTACCTCAGTGAGAAAAGCCTGCAGAACTCCCTTCGAAGAGAGGGGGACAATTTATTTTAAATGCATGCATACACACAATCACAAACAAACATACACTCTAAGAAGTAGGTTGCTTCATATCATTTCTCTGCTGTTGAAGCCACAGGGAACAAGACAGCTGACATTTCTGAAGATAGGACAGGGGTCTTGCAGTAGTTCAAACCAAAGTGGTTATTTTTGTTTTTTTCTTTGTCTAGCAAGTAATTTACTTGCAAATACACATACAACTAATAAAGCTGTTACATCACAGACCAGCAGCAATAGAAATTCACCAAGATAGTGTTATCTTTAAAATGTATTTATTAATAATTACTAATAATATAATATCTTACTTAAATCTAAATTTAACCCTAACTATGCACAAATATGACTGTGTATGTGTATGGATTACCCAAATCATTTCAGCTTAGGCAAAATTCTGGAAATTTCCATAGTTCAGTCTTAGAAATCCTGTGTTTAAAATTCAGAACTTTTAAACTGATGTTCACAAGTAATTATGAAGTAGATGAGACACTGAGTGATCAGGCTGCTCAAAACTCACAAATCCTTGTTGAGTTGCTTCCCGAGAAATGCTCTTTCATGCGAATGATTGTCATAACTCCCCTCTTCCTTGTAAGGCAAACAAAACATGTGACTTCCACGAAGCTTCCAAAAACCCCCGGCAAGGGTCAGAGAAAATTATCATCAGAATGGTCACGATCCAATAAAGCAATTCTCCTGCTTCTTTTACCCAGATATAGGGTAATCAAAATGACCATTACAATGGCCACAGAGGATCGCTGTTACCCCTGACGAGGAGAAACAGCAGAAGTATCAATTTCACACAGAACTTCACTTCATTGTCTTTAGATGACTTGCTGATGATACTCAATTCTGTTTTTGTTTCATTGTCCCAAAAACATGACTCATAATCATGTGACTTCTCTCTCACCAGATGTCTTTCCTTGTTCTGGGTTTTTTGTTGAGAGCATTAACTCTCTTTATGGTTTGGACTCACTGGTGGCCCTGAGTCTGTAAAAATGTTGCTATGTAATCTGCAAGTGTTTTGCACCCTGAACCAACCCCCAAAATAACACTCACTAAAAATCGGAAGCTTGCAATAAAACAAATCTATAGCTGTCCACAGAAAATGTTAGCAGATATGAAGTGGATACGAGAAAGAAAAAGCTCTTTACTTCATCAAGGTAAGTGAATTGTAAACAGAATCAATGGATGGTAGCATAACAGGACACTGAATCAACATTTAAAATTTGCTGCCCATTCATTTCAAAATACAAAGCTGGTAAATATCTTTTTTGACTCAACTCTTTATATTGACTGAAAACAATTGATAATTATATTGATAAAAAACACCAGTTCTAAATTACTTTTTTGGTTCCTTGGCAGTACACCTTTTTAGCTCTAAATCTGAAATTATTCAATTCTGATATTTATGGTGTAATTTAATGTATTTTGTATGCACAATGCTAGACCTGACACCTTACAGCACACATGTCAAACTCTGGCCCGCGGGCCAAATTTGGCCCGCGATTTAATTATATTTGGCCCGCAAGATCATATTAAATATATATTAGAGTTGGCCCGCTGGCCACCATTCAGCATGCACACTGAAGGTGAAAATGAAGGCGCCGGAGGTGTGGAGGGATCTCAGAGTCCCGAATCCCGGGGATCGGAGCGCCGCACTCAGCCCGCCCGGCTCCCGGACACACAGATGCGGCTGGAGTTGGGGACCATCCTTGCTGGGTCTGCGCTTCAGCGGCGACGCCGGACCGAACGTCTCGTTGGCGATGCCTTCCCCCTCGCTCCATGTGCGGCGGACCCTGACTCCTGCTCCTTTTGTTGGAGACGAGCCCGGCGCCGTGAGATCGCAGTTTAATCCCTCTCCAACCATGGGAGGGGGGTGGGAGCAACGCGCTCTTCTCAGCCAATTCCTCCACCGCCCCGGACGCTGGCGTTTCAACGGGGGGTTCGGGTGCCTTTGTCAGGCGACTGACCTGTTGGTCCAAGACAAGGGGAGAGCGTACAAACTCCACACAGACAGCACCTGAACTCGGGTGAACGTGGAGCTGCGACCCCACATTCCACATCAGGACTGTGTGTAAGATTGGGAGCAGTGAGACGGAAGTTTATTTTGTTCCTGTGGTTTAAGCCTTTTTTGGGGTGGGGGGGTCCTTCTCTGACCACTTGCCTAACAATTAACCTAATCAGATGTGGAGTTACCACAATACAACAGTTCTCAACCTTTTTCTTTCCATTCGCGTCCCTGTGCCATTGGTGCTCTGCGATTAGTAAGGGATTGCTTAAGGTGGTCTGTGGGTGGGAAGAAAAAGTTTGAAGACCACTGCTTTAATCATCCCTCATTGGCTCGTCATGTGCACAGTTTCAGAACGCTAAAGGAAATGGGCCAATGACAATTTTTCTCAAGCAAAATATTTCAGTAACAATTGGGTCTAGAGCAGTGATTCTCACCCTTTCCTTCCCACTCACATCCTACCTTAAGCAATCCCTTACTAATTACAGAGTTCCGATGGCATAGGGCACACATGTCAAACTCTGGCCCGCGGGCCAAATTTGGCCCGCGATATAATTATATTTGGCCCGCAAGATCATTTCAAAAATGTATTAGAGGTGGCCCGCTGGCCGCCGCACCAGTATAGCGCATGCACAGTAATACAACAAATCCCAGAATGCATTGGCGTCAGCCTGCTAATCGCCCCCACCTCCTCTGTTTACGTTGCAGGGTCTCACCGTGGACTCTGGTTTTGGGGCCTGGCCGGTGTCAGGGGAAGCCAAGGCCGCTTCCCAGCGCCCAGAACCGGAGGCCTAGGGCCTGACCTCGCCAGGACCGTTGCCCACTCCCCCTCCCTGCCGCAGGCCGACCCGCGACTCACGGTGACGGGGCCGCTGATCCGCCGAGATACCGCCCTGCAGCGAGAGCCGATGCTCCTGCACTGTCGTTATCCAACCCGATCGCCCGCAAACCCCGCCCTCCCGCACACAGGCCTGAGTAAGAATTATGAACTTTAATCTCAGGATAAAACGATCTTCCAATAGTTTCATGTCACAGTGATAAATATATTCCTGATTAAAAATGGTCCTGCACCTGGATACAAGCTCATTAGGCATAAAACTTGAAAAGTGTGTAAATCAAAGGATATCTGTACCAATGGAAAAAGGGCATGGCAAATAACCCTGCTAGAGTTCATGCCCACAATCAGTCACCCATTTGATTGTTTCAGGAATCATGTTATTCTCCCACATTCTCAATAGCCCTCAGATTTTACTATTCGACAGCACACTAGCAACATTTGACAAATCCTCTATAGAGAAATATTATTTATTGAATATTTTATTTCTCATTTGTTAATGCTTCTGGAAAGAGTTTATCCAAAACTATTATTAAACATTTATTTTTATAATTAAAAGTTTAACATTACATATGTTGAAAGAAGAGAAAACATGCAGATGTTCTTGAAAATTTTCAATAAATATTTAATTCGGCCCTCGACTTAGTCCAAGTTTTTAATTTTGGCCCTCCGTGAATTTGAGTTTGACACCCCTGCCTTACAGCATCCAGGCAATGGTTAACAGCACATTAATGAGTATGGTACAAAGATGAAAACACTCCACTGGTTGGATAATATCCTAAAAAGAAAGATGGACACAGTTGTTAATAGTTGCATCAGTGATAGCACTGATGAATATGAGAAAGAAAAAGATCTTCGCCAAGGTAAGTGAATTGTAAACCGAATCAATCAATACCTTTTCAAAAAAGAATTAGACAGAGCTTGAGAGAGGATCATTGAATTGCTCTGCTGGAGCAGTGGGTAGAATTACCATATTCTGTCATATGTCATGATTGCATTGTGAATCTATTTGGTGCAGGTTCATGCTAATGGGGTAAACCATGACTGGGAGCAAAGTCACCTATAGTCATGAGGCAGCTAAATGAAATATATATTTGCTCTGACCATAGCAACTGTAAATCAAACATTGATATTAGGTTTGAAAAAAAAAATGCAAAACTTTGAACTAAATGTGAAAATGGCTCAGTGCTCTGTAGCACCCTGCATATCAATTACACCACCAAGCCATAAAACCACCGAGTTCATGGGACAAGAACAAGTATTGGGCAGAAAAAAAAAGAACTCATTGCTTTTAAAATGATATGTCTAGTTTTATAATTTTGATAAGATAGTTGAACTACATGCAGAAAACTTAGATCATTTTGGTGCTGCAGTAAATACCATTCTTCAAGGAGATTTTGATGTTGTCATGACACATTAACACTGTCTTCTAGCAGATTACTAGAATCCCTGTGGGGCTGCATAAGAAGGTGACAGTGACTCAGTAAACCGCAGATCTGCTATTCAATGTTAAGGTGATTTAGAAGGAACAAAGATGGGAAATATAATGGAAGTGGATTTTTTTCATACTTATTCATATGGGTGATGCTCACCGAATCATCCCTAATTCTTTGAGAAAGTGATAGGAATCTGCCTACCTACCTGAATGAAACTCAGCCCCACAGAATGCAATTCTAAAATGGCCCAGTAAGTCACGCAATACCTGGAAAAATTTGGCACCCATATCCTGCACCAATGGCCAAGCTAGGGTATATACAGTTCTGAATGTTCAGAATTGGAAACTATTTAATAAAATAAAGCAAATTATGTCTATTGTATTTCTTTTTTAATTGTGTACATGTAATCATAACAGGGGCGACATGGTTAGAGTAGCAGTTAGTGCAATATTATCGCAGCGCCAGCAATCTAGGTTCAAATCTAGCGCTGTCTGTAAGGAATTTGCACATTCTCTTTGTGTCCCCATGGGTTTCCTCCCACTCTTCAAAATGTACGGAGGTTGTAGGCTAATTGGGATATTTGGGCAACACTGGCTCATGGGCTAGAGGGCCTGTTACCATGCTGTATGTCTAAATTTTAAATTTAAACAGTCAAAGTAAATTCTATTTTGTTCACCCAATCAACCATTTCCTATAAAAATGGATACAATCTAATACCTTGGTTTCTCATCCATTTATGGGTGACATTAATTTTGTATTCATTGTCTCTAATGGTTGAATTTGACTTCCTGTATTTTACCCCCTTGTATCCCTTTGGTCTTCCCTCTGTGCTCTTCGCAAAAATGAGGACAATGACTTTGAACTTTCATTTTTAATAATTATCAAAATTAGACACTGTAAAATTTCTGGTCATTTGAATGTTTAGTTTTTCAAGTGAGAAATTAAACAGCAGTTCAATCTGCTACCTTGGGAAAATGTAAAAGTTAACAGTGGACTACAGGGAAGTTGTCCCTCACATTCTAGTTGATACTGATTTCTAAACTAACGTCACTCTAGCAGATTATCTTGGTGATTGTGGAACTTGTTTCTAATTTGATAGTGGAATTTCTGAAAAAGTAGTTAGAGCTGGTTGCAAAGCACTTTGGATCTTTCCATGGATTTAAAAAAAAATCTCACCAAGACTGATAAAGATTGAAACAACACCTCTAACTTTAACTTTAAACAGTTAGGTGAGAGTGGTATGAAGTTGCAACACTGTGGTATCTGCATAATTTTGGTTGATTGGGGTCTGAATTGTTCCAAAAAACTATAGTCATACATAAGAATTTCTTTTTCAGCTTGTGCATTCAATCTCAGTACCTCTTGGTTTGTGCTGACATGATTTAGAGTAGTCCTTGAACATGTGGAAGAACTCTTTAAGAGTCCATGGGATATCTGTTTGATATTTCATTTTAAATCTACTTGATTTTCTTTTAAAATATATGCAGTCAAATTTACATTTTTGAAGTTTAAAGGCAAGATCCAGAACTTTCTAAATAATAGTAAATACATAGTTGAAATCCTGGTGAAAGAATGAATAATTGTTTCCCACAATTCCTATATGATTCAGCACTGTAAAATGTACTCTAGGGGGCCAAGGTCTGAAGTGTTTGGGCTTACTATAGGGTCCCAATGATGCAATGCTTATTTGGGGCATCACAGGCTAGATGTGAGTACTTTTAGTCCATATTTACACACTGGTTTCATGATCTCGGTCCGGGCGAAGGGTAGACGGCGGCGGCCCCGATCCGGGCAGGAGCAAGGGGGAGACGGCGGCCCCAGTCCGGGCACAGGGAGAGCAGCAGCGGCCCCGGCCCCGGTCCGGGCGAAGGGTAAACGGCGGCGGCCCCGATACGGGCAGGAGCAAGGGGGAGACGGCGGCCCCAGTCCGGGCACAGGGAGAGCAGCACCGGCCCCGGTCCGGGCGAAGGGTAGACGGCGGCGGCCCCGATCCGGGCAGGAGCAAGGGGGAGACGGCGGCCCCGGCCTCGGTCGAGTGAGGCAGGCGGAGGCCCCGGTCCGGGCAGGGAGTGGGAGGCGGTGGCCCCAGTCCAGGCACAGGGTGAACTGCGGCGGCCTCGGCCCCGGTCCGGGCAGTATGGACCGACCTAGGAGGGGAGGCAGGCCCCTCCAGCCCGGGTAAGAAACCTGCATAGGAGAAGGCCACTCCGATATAAAACCTACGACCCAAGGACCTCGCTGCCACGTCCCAGCTTGCTTGGCCACGGCACACGAACCATGGGTGTAAAGGGTGGGGCCAGTACTGCGCGCACTGCACTCCACCTAAAAGCTCCTTTGCGCAGGCCCGAGGACAGGTCCACGTCCTCCCCCTCAACGTCCTCCCCCTCCACGTCCTCCCCCTCCACGTCCTCCCCCTCCACGTCCTCCCCCTCCACGTCCTCCCCCTCAAAAGATGCTCACAAACTCAAGCTAGCATGCTGGAACATCAGAACCATGCTAGACAAGACTGACAGCCACCGACCTGAACGTCGGTCTGCCCTCATTGCACATGAACTCCTCAGACTTGACATCGACATAGCCGCTCTCAGTGAAGTCCGCCTGGCAGATGTAGGCAGCCTCCAAGAACGCGGCGCGGGCTACACACTCTACTGGTCTGGCAAGCCTTCGGATGAACGACGCCTATCTGGTGTAGGCTTCATGGTCAAGAGCTTCATTGCCTCCAAACTCGAAAACCTTCCGACAGGCCTCTCGGACCGAATCATGTCCATGCGACTCCCACTTCAAAACAAGCGTCACATCACCCTCATCAGTGTCTATGCTCCAACCCTCCAGGCGGAACCAGCAGAAAAGAACAAGTTCTACACCGACCTGCGCAACCTCATCCAACGTACCCCTACAGCCGACAAGGTTGTCATCCTGGGCGACTTCAACGCTCGTGTCGGCAAAGACTCAGAAACCTGGCCAGGAATCCTGGGCAAGCATGGCGTCGGCAAGTGCAACGACAATGGGCGCCTCCTGTTGGAGCTCTGCGCAGAACAGCGGCTTGTCATTACAAACACCCTTTTTCAGCAGAGGGACAGCCTTAAGACCACCTGGATGCATCCCCGATCCAAACACTGGCACCTCCTGGACTACATCCTGGTGCGAGAAAGTGACGAACAAGATGTGCTCCACACCAGGGTCATGCCTAGCGCGGAATGCCACACTGACCATCGGCTGGTTCGCTGCAAGCTCAACCTTCACTTCAAGCCAAAGCCCAGGAACAATAAAGCCCCCAGAAAGAGGTTCAATGTTGGAAAACTGCAGTCAGACGAAGCGAGAGGAAACTTCCAGGCAAACCTCAAAGCAAAGCTCGACGTTGCAACCCGCCTCACGGACCCGTCCCCTGAAACCCTCTGGGATCAGTTGAAGGCTACCATACTGCAATCCACTGAAGAGGTACTGGGCTTCTCCTCCAGGAAAAACAAGGACTGGTTTGACGAAAACAGCCAGGAAATCCAGGAGCTGCTGGCAAAGAAGCGAGCTGCCCACCAGGCTCACCTTACAAAGCCGTCCTGTCCAGAGAAGAAACAAGCCTTCCGTCGCGCATGCAGCCATCTTCAGCGCAAACTCCGGGAGATCCAAAATGAGTGGTGGACTAGCCTCGCCAAACGAACACAGCTCAGCGCGGACATTGGCGACTTCAGGGGTTTCTACGAGGCTCTAAAGGCTGTGTACGGCCCCTCACCCCAAGTCCAAAGCCCGCTGCGCAGCTCAGACGGCAAAGTCCTCCTCAGCGACAAGATCTCCATCCTCAACCGATGGTCAGAACACTTCCAATCTCTTTTCAGTACCAACCGTTCAGTCCAAGATTCCGCCCTGCTCCAGCTCCCTCAACAGCCCCTAAGGCTAGAGCTGGATGAGGTTCCCACCCTGGATGAGACATATAAGGCAATCGAACAACTGAAAAGTGGCAAAGCAGCAGGTATGGATGGAATCCCCCCAGAAGTCTGGAAGGCTGGCGGCAAAACTCTGCATGCCAAACTGCATGAGTTTTTCAAGCTTTGTTGGGACCAAGGTAAACTGCCTCAGGATCTTCGTGATGCCACCATCATCACCCTGTACAAAAACAAAGGCGAGAAATCAGACTGCTCAAACTACAGGGGAATCACGTTGCTCTCCATTGCAGGCAAAATCTTCGCTAGGATTCTACTAAATAGAATAATACCTAGTGTCGCTGAGAATATTCTCCCAGAATCACAGTGCGGCTTTCGCGCAAACAGAGGAACCACTGACATGGTCTTTGCCCTCAGACAGCTCCAAGAAAAGTGCAGAGAACAAAACAAAGGACTCTACATCACCTTTGTTGACCTCACCAAAGCCTTCGACACCGTGAGCAGGAAAGGGCTTTGGCAAATACTAGAGCGCATCGGATGTCCCCCAAAGTTCCTCAACATGATTATCCAACTGCACGAAAACCAACAAGGTCGGGTCAGATACAGCAATGAGCTCTCTGAACCCTTCTCCATTAACAATGGCGTGAAGCAAGGCTGTGTTCTCGCACCAACCCTCTTTTCAATCTTCTTCAGCATGATGCTGAACCAAGCCATGAAAGACCCCAACAATGAAGACGCTGTTTACATCCGGTACCGCACGGATGGCAGTCTCTTCAATCTGAGGCGCCTGCAAGCTCACACCAAGACACAAGAGAAACTTGTCCGTGAACTACTCTTTGCAGATGATGCCGCTTTAGTTGCCCATTCAGAGCCAGCTCTTCAGCACTTGACGTCCTGCTTTGCGGAAACTGCCAAAATGTTTGGCCTGGAAGTCAGCCTGAAGAAAACTGAGGTCCTCCATCAGCCAGCTCCCCACCATGACTACCAGCCCCCCCACATCTCCATCGGGCACACAAAACTCAAAACGGTCAACCAGTTTACCTATCTCGGCTGCACCATTTCATCAGATGCAAGGATCGACAATGAGATAGACAACAGACTCGCCAAGGCAAATAGCGCCTTTGGAAGACTACACAAAAGAGTCTGGAAAAACAACCAACTGAAAAACCTCACAAAGATAAGCGTATACAGAGCCGTTGTCATACCCACACTCCTGTTCGGCTCCGAATCATGGGTCCTCTACCGGCACCACCTACGGCTCCTAGAACGCTTCCACCAGCGTTGTCTCCGCTCCATCCTCAACATCCATTGGAGCGCTCACACCCCTAACGTCGAGGTACTCGAGATGGCAGAGGTCGACAGCATCGAGTCCACGCTGCTGAAGATCCAGCTGCACTGGATGGGTCACGTCTCCAGAATGGTGGACCATCGCCTTCCCAAGATCGTATTATATGGCGAGCTCTCCACTGGCCACCGTGACAGAGGTGCACCAAAGAAAAGGTACAAGGACTGCCTAAAGAAATCTCTTGGTGCCTGCCACATTGACCACTGCCAGTGGGCTGATAACGCCTCAAACCGTGCATCTTGGCGCCTCACAGTTTGGCGGGCAGCAGCCTCCTTTGAAGAAGACCGCAGAGCCCACCTCACTGACAAAAGGCAAAGGAGGAAAAACCCAACACCCAACCCCAACCAACCAATTTTCCCTTGCAACCGCTGCAATCGTGTCTGCCTGTCCCGCATCGGACTGGTCAGCCACAAACGAGCCTGCAGCTGACGTGGACTTTTTTACCCCCTCCATAAATCTTCGTCCGCGAAGCCAAGCCAAAGAAAAGAAAGACACACTGGTTTAGAATATGCAAGGCAAGGAGAATTGCAAGTCTTGCTTTCTTCCCCCTTCAGATAGGAATTTAAAGAAATCTTCCATTATTTTTGAAATGAATATGAGCATCCTGGAAAATGATCTTCAGATGAAATAACAACCTCACTTAGGTTTAAATGAACTTTAAGATGTGACATTTTACTGATTGGTTTATCTGTAAAATGTATCTCCAATGTCTTTGATGTTTTAAAATCTATACAAGTTTATTTAGTTTTAAAATAATAAAATATAAGATTCACATATTCTTTTCATGAAGAAGAAACTAATTTCAAAAATCAAGTATGTGACAAAGATTTTAGAATTGTTTCATATGAAATCACACATAAATATAATTATTGTACTTGGCATTTCAGTGCTAAAATTCTAAGATGTATTAAGGAATATAATTAGATTCTCCTCAATGATAATGTGATCAGTGCACACTTTTTATTCTCATTAAAAAGTTCAAAGCAGAAATAATAATCCTGACATCCAGTATGTTGCTGAGAGATAAAGCTGAAACACAGAAATTATAACTGAAATGCGCTGTTTGATCCAGTCATTCCACATCAGTCTAAATCCATTTGGCTGCCTTATTCCCAGATCCATCTACTCCCCTGCCCCTCAGTTGCCTAGCTAAACCTATTGGCTGTAGTAATGCTCCCAAGTTTCAATAATTAACATCAGTTAAACCAGAAAATACACTTGGTTGTTTTAGAACTCGTATTTAAATATTACTGTAAATGATATAAACTAAACCTTTACAGAGATTAGTTTTATCAGAAACAGTTAATAATTACATTTCATTTGTTACATTTTTACCCATCATATGTTAGATTCACATTTATCATTCTCAACTGATAACAATCCATTATATGTCAATATATTTTCTTATATGTCACCCAATAATTACTTCCATTTTGACTTTAATAATTGACTTTTTGTGGTGCTTTCCTTCATTGACTTTTCCCGTCAAGGTGCTTTCATTCCAATTTCCTCTACTTGATTCTTTAACGAAATAGACGGAGCAGTCAATGGTTCAGACATTACCAAAACTTTTGGATATTATTTTATTGTCATTTAAAAAAAGAGGTGTAATATTACATGAAATTGCCTTTAGTCTACCGTAAGACAGGCAATTTACATTTCACCATCATCAAAAATTGCCCAGCGCCTATACAGTCAGAGAAAGAGAAGCAAAAGAGTCACCTCTAGCACTTCTGCAGCCGCACAGACTTCAGTCCATATCATCAGCCAACCTGAGCTCCAGATCCCAAGCTTCGAAACAGTCAGGAAGCCTTCAGCGCTTTTGACACCCTCTTGCATCTTGGTTCTGACACCTGGTACCTCTACAGTTTGTCTCCAGCAGTCTGAAACCTGGTGTGAGTCCTTTGACTGCAGTTGCTATCAGCCAGCAGACTGTGTGGGTTCCTATGCCTTGAATCATCAAGAACCCACCACCTATGTGTCCTTCAGAGGCTGAGCCCATCACTGGTCTGTTGCCGTGGTCATCGTCCTGTAAGGTTGTCTCCTCCGATTCTCAAACAGGTGGTGGTCTCCATTTTTTCTGGTGCCCTGTGCCACTCCTCTGATTCCCCTTGAAGTTGCTGATGAGCACAGGTGCCACCATATTGGGCTCAGATCTCGCAGTCATAGAATTTTATAATAAACCATTATCACATCTCCATCGGGCACACAAAACTCAAAACGGTCAACCAGTTTACCTATCTCGGCTGCACCATTTCATCGGATGCAAGGATTGACAACGAGATAGACAACAGACTCGCCAAGGCAAATAGCGCCTTTGGAAGACTACACAAAAGAGTCTGGAAAAACAACCAACTGAAAAATCTCACAAAGATAAGCTTATACAGAGCCGTTGTCATACCCACACTCCTGTTCGGCTCCGAATCATGGGTCCTCTACCGGCATCACCTACGGCTCCTAGAACGCTTCCACCAGCGTTGTCTCCGTTCCATCCTCAACATTCATTGGAGTGACTTCATCCCTAACATCGAAGTACTTGAGATGGGAGAGGCCGACAGCATCGAATCCACGCTATTGAAGATCCAACTGCGCTGGGTAGGTCACGTCTCCAGAATGGAGGACCATCGCCTTCCCAAGATCGTGTTATATGGTGAGCTCTCCACTGGCCACCGAGACAGAGGTGTACCAGAGAAGAGGTACAAGCACTGTTTAAAGAAATCTCTTGGTGCCTGCCACATTGACCACTGCCAGTGGGCTGATATCGCCTCAAACCGTGCATCTTGGCGCCTCACAGTTCGGCGGGCAGCAACCTCCTTTGAAGAAGACCGCAGAGCCCACCTCACTGACAAAAGACAAAGGAGGAAAAACCCAACACCCAACCCCAACCAACCAATTTTCCCCTGCAACCGCTGCAACCGTGTCTGCCTGTCCTGCATCAGACTTGTCAGCCACCAACGAGCCTGCAGCTGACGTGGACATTTATCCCTCCATAAATCTTCGTCCGCGAAGCCAAGCGAAAGAAAGAAAGCCTGTACAGACCCATCAATAGTTGCACTGGGTGATAGAATCCTGCAGGGGAGTGTTGTGTCTCTGCTCTCTGTGGGTCCATACCAGTGACAATGCTTCCATTACCTGTTCTATGATTGAAGAACAAATTGAGATAATCTTTTTTTTTTTGCCATTTCTCCTACCCAAAAGGTTTTGAAGTGGACTCAAACCTCCGGCTGGAATGTTGGCATATTTCTGTGTGTAGAGCTCATCGAAAGAACCAAAGACTTGTTGATCCAAACCAAGGCTAGGGACACAACCCTTTAAGGCCCAGACAGTAGGCGTGGCTTAGCTCTCAGCCAATCGCTGTAAGCACAGTCTAGATACTGTAACTATATACACTATATACATTGGTGATAGATCTGTACTATCACATTCACCCCTTCTTGGAGAACTGACCCTGGGAAAAAAAAACAAAAAACGAGGGAGAGAATGAAAGGAAGGGGTAAGTTAAGGACTATAGCGGTCAGGAGGTCTGACCATCCGGCGTGACCGCCGTGGTGCTGGGATTGGGGTCGCTGGAGTGGTATCGCCAGTGGGCTCATCAGGTGCGACCGCTCCTTCGCTCAATTCCCCAGTTGTGTTGTCGGCTGGGTGGCCCGGGTCGTTGGGGTGCTGCTGGTCCTTCTGTTGCGGCATGGGGCCTGGGGAATAAAGAGTTGGGGAAGGTTGGGTTGAGGGGTTTTCTGGGTCTACTGCATCCTGAGCTAGGTCCCGCACTGAAACAGTGTCCTCCCGCCCGTCTGGGAACTCAACGTAGGCGTAATGTGGGTTCGCATGGAGTAGAGTCACTCGGTCGACCAAGGGGTCGTTCTTTGAGTGCCGGATGTGGCGTCGCAAAAGGACGGGCCCCGGCGGTCATCAGCGATGGACGCTAGGGTGAGTACCTGGTTGGCCACGGCGGGTCCCCAGTCGGTCATGGTGGCCGCATCGGTGGCAGCGAAGGCAGCGGCAGACGGGGAGCGGGCAGCAGCAGCAGTAGCGTTGGCCGCAGGGGTGGCTGTGGCGGTGGCAGCGTCGGCCCCGGGGGTAGCTGTGTCGGCAGCAGCAGCAGCGGTTGCCACAGTTGGGACTGAGGCCGGGTCGAGTGTTCCGCACGGCGGCGAGAGGCAGGCCAACACCATGGTTGCGAGGGTGGGCTGCCCCTTCTGGGTTCGGCGTCTCCGTGACGTCAAGCGTTGCCGTGCAGGGGAGCCCTCGCTCTCATTGGACGAGAGCTCTGGGGAAGAAGAGTTTGAATGGGATAGAAGCGATTGGGCTTCACACAAGGCACTGTGTTTGCTGGCGTCCATTTTAGACCTACAGACTGCAGCAAAGTGGCCCTTTTTAAGGCACTTCTGGCACCTGGCTTTTCTTGCTGGGCACTGGGACCTGCTGTGCTTGTCCCTCCCACAGAAATAACATTTTGGGTTCGCACGGGGCAGTGTAGCAGCAGCCGACAGGCCGTCAGTATCTCGGGGGGTGGTAGGGTAGAAGGGCACTCTACTCACATCAGAACGAGGGGTACAGTCCCTAGAGAACTCGTTTGACTTTAAGGCTGCATCCTCCATTGTGATCGCAATCCGCGCCACGTCCTCTAGTTTTTCTACCCCTTGCTCGAGCAAGCGCAGCCTCACTTCGTTCGATCGGAGCCCGGCCACATAGGCATCCCAGACGAGGTCGCTAGTGATCTCAGCAGCAGTTTTGTCCACACAGTTACAGTCCTTGCCCAACGCCTTTAATACTTGTAAATATGCCCTGCTGGACTCGCCAGGCTGTTGCTTCCTCGACGCAAGCACGAGCCGGGCATGAACTCTGTTCACCGGTTGATCGTACAGTTCTTTCAGTACCTTTATGGCTGCGGTGTAAATGGTCTCATCCTGGATGTTCTCGTAGACTCTCAAGGACACCATAGACAGCAATGCTGTTAGACGCTGGTTATCCTCCTCCACCTCAATGAATCTCAGGAAGTTTTCAAAGTTCAGCAGCCAGAACTTAAAGGCTTTGAAGGCTGTAGCTGACTGTGGGTCGATATCAAGTTTTTCTGGCCGAGTCAGACGCTCCATCCCTTTCAAAAAAAATTCTTTTTGCTAATAAAATTGTAGAGCTCGTCGAAAGAACCAAAGACTTGTTGATCCAAACCAAGGCTAGGGACACAACCCTTTAAGGCCCAGACAGTAGGCGTGGCTTAGCTCTCAGCTAATCGCTGTAAGCACAGTCTAGATACTGTAACTATATACACTATATACATTGGTGATAGATCTGTACTAACACACTGTGTAAACCATTGGGCCACTTGTCATTCATAGTATAATTTTTTTTCTCATACTTCTAAGCTGAAATTTCCATTTATACTGGTGATGAAGCCACATTTGTTTAATGATTTTCACAATTTTATTATAACTGTCAATTATTGAGCTAATGTAGAATAATATCAAAACATCAATCATGCATAATCAAGTAGCTTCAGGAACTTTAGCACAGCAAATCCAATTAATAATTTTACATTGCAACCATGGAAATTTTTTAAAATGAAATAATAACAATGCAATAGGATAGGAAATAGTTGTCACTCATTTGCGGGGCGGGGTGGGAGGGGAATGACTTTTGTATGTATTAAGAATAAGGATTAAAAAAAACTACTACAGGAATTCAGCAGGTCAGACAGCATCCATGGAGTGAAATAGGCTGTTGACATTTTGGATCAAAACGTGCTTCAGGAATGAGAAAGGAGAGGGAAGCCAGATCGTATGAAAGGAGAGAGAGAGAGGGTTCTGTAGATAATAGGGGTACTGTGAAGGGGTGAAGAATGGTGAACAGATAGAGCCAGGTGGGAGAGATGTAGTTTGGAAACAGGCAGAAGAGAGATGGATGGAAACCAACAAGAAGGGGAAAGAAAAGGGGCAGATGGAATCAGGAAGGGAGGTGGAGTTAGCTGCTGAAGGAAGATTGGTGGAAGGGAACGATGGTGGCCAATGAGAAAGGTGGAATGGGTGGTGGGATGTGGAGAACTTTGGGAAGAGGAAAGAAATGGTAACATGGGTCAGATGTTGGAAAGAAGAAGGAGTGTGAAATGACAAAGGTGGGTGACACAGAGATGGAAAGAGATCCAGGGAAACAGGTTACTTAAAAATAGAGAATTCATTGTCATGCTGTTGGGTCCTTGACTACCCAGGTGGAAAAGGAGGTATTTCTCTTCAAATTTTCATTTGGTCTCATGCTGGGAAAGGAGTAAACTGAAGACAGACACATTGCTGTGGGAATAAGCAATCAGGAGCTCCACCTGGCAAATGAGAACACAGAGAGGGTGCTTGGCAAAGTGGTCAGAGTCTCTGCTTGGTCTCACTGATGTATAGGAGGCCACATGGAGAGCACCAAATACTCTCAATGTGGAGGTTGTGTACATGAGACTCTGCCTCACCCTCAAGGGCACTTTAGGTCCCTGGATGGAGGAGAAGCGGAAGATGCAGGGACATATTCGACACCTATATTTGCAGAGTAAAGTTTCAGAGGAATTGATGAATATGGAGATGGAAAGACAACAGTGAACAAGGGAGTGATGGAAAGAATAGTCCCTGTGAAAAGCAGAAAGGCGAAGAGAGGAGAAGATGGAGCAGATTGTGGGATCAGTTTGAAACTGGTGGAAGTGTTGAAGGATATGCTGGATGTGGAGGAAGATGGGATAATAGGTAAAAACCAAGGGAACTCTCCCTATTTTGACTGAGGGAGCAGAGTAAGAGCTGAAGTCTGGGAGATTGAGATGTAGTTGAGGGCTTTGTCAACCAAGAGGTCAGGTAACCCAAGCAGTTGGAAGCAAGATTTGAAAAGATCAGGCTCAGCAGAAAGCAGCTGATTGTGCAGGTGATGCCCAAGTATCACTATAAAAGTGAGGGACTGTGTCACAGAGTGGTCATCTTCAGATTGGTCTGTGCCACTGTGATAAACCTTTGGGTCAAGGGGCTTTGGTGAGTAGGGGCTAAGGTTGGGGTGCAGGAGTTGTAAGTAAGTAAGTGTCACCTATTCAAGAATCAAAAAGGATTCAGCTGGTAGGCACATAAATGCAGGTTTTATTTAACATATTTTTTCCTCTAGTCATAAACAGTGGAAATGGCAGCTAAGCTCCTCTTGCAGAATGTGGGTCATCAGGGAAGCCAGCAGTATCCCTTACAACTTCATCTGTGAGCAGTGAGTCCAATTGCAGCTCCTTACAAACAATGTTAAGGAATTGGAGCTGGAGTTGGATGACTCTGGATCATTCAGGAGGCTGGAGGGATGATAGACAGCAGTTACAGGGAATCTATCATACCTAGGAAGCAGGAGGTAGGAAGCTGGATGACAGGAGGGGGAAAGGGAACAGGTAGTCAGTGCAGGAGCTCCCTGTGGCCATTGCTCAGAATAAAACATATACAATTTTGGATAGTGTTGGGGGGACAACCTATCAGACAAGCCACGATGGTCATGTCCCTAGTAGAGAGTCTGGTCTGGTGGCTAAGAAGGGAAGGGAGGAGAAGAGGTGAGTTGTAATGATTGGGATTCCATAGTTTGGGAGACAGATAAGAGGTTCTGTGGAAGGGATCAATAATCCCAGATCGTATGTTGCCTTGCTGATGCCAGGGTCTGAGATATCTCAGATAGGGTTCACAGAATTCTCAGGTGGGAGGATGAGAAACCAGATGCGTGGTCCATGTAAGGACCAGTGATGTTGATAGGAAGAATGATTAAGTCCTTCAAAGTGAGTTCAGGGAGGCGCAGAGTTGAAGAACGGGACATCTAGGGTTGTGATCTCAGGATTGCTACTTATGCCATGTGCTAGTGAGGCTAGAAATAGGATAATGCAGCTTAACGTGTGACTAAAGAGATGGTGCTGAAGGGAGAGTTTCATCTGGATCATTGGGCACCATTCCAGGGAAGGTGAGACCTGTTCCGACGGGATGGTTTGCATCTGAACTGGAGGGGGATGAATATCCTTGTATGAAGGTTTGCTGGTGCTGCTCTGGGGGTTTTAAACTAGATTTGCGGATGGATGGGAACCAACGCAGAAAGGGGAGTGAAGAAAGGAAAAGATGAAGTGAAAATTGCAAGTAATGTAAGAAGTCAAAGGGTTGTACGTAGTGGAAATTTTCTTAGGTCCATCTATCACAATGTAAGAAGTATTGTAAGAAAGGCAAATGAGCTTAGAGTGTGACTTGCCATATGGAATAATGATATTGTGGACAGTAGTAAAACTTAGTTGCAGGAGGGACAGGACTGACAGCTCAATGTTCTGGGCTTCCATTGTTTCAGACATGATAAACAGGGTGGGGGACGGGGAATGAAAGAGGGAGGAGTGGCATTGCTCATCAAGAAAGATATCACAGCTGTTCCTAGGCAGGACAGACCAGTGGGTTCACCTACATGAGTGGAGCTGAGAAATGGGAAAAGTATGACCACACTCATGACCGACTCCAAGACCTGGGACTAGTAACTAGATCCTGGATTTACTCTTCACCAAACTACAACATGGGACTGTGTAACTGAATCCTGGATTTGCTCTTCTCCAGACCACAATCAGTGAGGATTGGTAAGAACATCGCCACAATCTCCATCAGTATTAGAGCACTACAGGACTGCATTCTTCACCCCTGCTCTACTCACTTTACACTGACGACTGTGTGGTTCAGTATGACGATAACACCATCTACAAATATGGCAATGATACCACAGTAGTGGGTTATATAAAAATACGTAATGAGTCAGCAAACAGGAGGCAGATTGAAAACTTGGCTGAAAGGTGCACTGATAATGACCTTGCACTCAGTCACCAAAACCAAGGATCTGATTGTTGACTTCAAGAAGGGAAAACCAAAGGTATATGATCCAGTGATTATTGAGAGATCAGAGGTGGAGAGAGAGTGCAAATTTAAGTTTTTAGAAGTCACTATCTCAGAGGATCTTTCCTGGACCCAACACAATAATGGCATCATGAAGAAAGCATGTTAGCGCCTCTACTTTCTCTGGTGTTTGCGGAGGTTTGGTATAACACCAGAAACCCTGGCAAAATTCTACAGACATGTGGTGGAAAGTGTGCTGTCCAGCTGCATAATAGCCTAGTATGGGGACACCAATATTCCTGAGCGTAAAGCCTTCCAAAAGGTAGTGGACACAGCCCAGGACATCACTGGCAAACCCCTCCCCACCATCGAGAACATCTACAGGAAATCCTGCCATCAAAGAGCAGCAGCAGTCATCAAGGATCCACACCACCCAGCACAAACACTATTCTCACTGCTGCCATGAAGAAAGAGGAATAGGTGCTACAAGATCTGCATCACCAGGTTCAGTAACAGCTGCTACCCTCCACCATCAGATTCCTCAACAACAAACTCAATCTGAGACTAATTTAAGGACTCTTGTGCACTTTATTGATCATTTTTATTCTCTCTGTAGTGCACAGTCAGTTTGTTTACAATTGTTATCTGTTTATAGTTGTTTAAATGTGTACTGTGACAGATTATAGATATGCTGGGAGATAAACTGGGGCAGTTTTTTTATTGTAGGTCACATGCAAACACATTAAAATAGATCTTAATTAAAATACTGGAGCTCTGCTCATGCTAGACAGGACTGCTGCAAGAGCCTTTGCAAGAGCTTTGGAAAGTGCACAAGAGACTTTCTAACGGATTGTTGTTTACAAAAAGGCAACAGATGAAAGAACTTGTCAGAGCCAAAGACTGTCTGGAGTGGAACTTGCTGTTCTAAGAGGGTCAGGTGGATTTACAAGCAGAGAGAGTAAAACAGGCTTTCTCTCTCTGAGAGGGAGAAAAAATTTAGTCCTGCAGTTTTACAGTCAGCAGCAGCAGCTGGGAATGGAACAGGACAAGCTGGCAAGCTTGTGGAAAACCCTATTTAGAAGATGGGTTGTGAGTGTTGGTTTCAGCCTGATCAAAGCCCTTGTGGTTCATGCAAGAGGAGAGGACTGGCTGCCTAATGTTTCACTTGAAATAAGAGAAACATAAAGGAACTCTGGTGACCTGAAAGAAAGAGGTTATCATCTGGAAACCCTGATGGGGTTAGCTGTGCAGAGGATGCTAGGAGGGTGCAGAGTGATTTTCACAAGTTAGGTTAGTGGGCCAAGATGTGGCAGATGCAATATAATGTGGTTAAATGCGAGGTTATCCACTTTAGAGGTAAGAACAGGAAAGAGGACTATTATCTAAATGGTATCTGTTTAGGAAAAGGGGAGATGCAGAGAGACTTGGGTGTTGCTGTGCATCAGTCATTGAAAGTGGGTGTGCAGGTGCAGCAGGGGCGAATGGTATGTTGGTATTCATAGCAAGAGTATTTGAGTACAGGAGTACAGAGATCCTGCTGCAGCTGTACAGGCCCTTAGTGAGGCCACACCTGGAGTACTGCGTGCAGTTTTGATCTCTTTATCTGAGAAGGAACATTCTCGTCATGGAGGGGGTGCAGATAACATTCACTAGACTGATACCAGGGATGGAAGGACTTGCACATGAAGAAAGGTTGGATAGACTAGGCTTGTATTCTCTGGAATTTAGAAGATTGAGGGGGATCTTATAGAAAGAAATAAAATTCTTAAGGGTGTAGACAGACTAGACACAGGAAGGTTGCTTCCAATGCTGGGAAAAAATAGAACCAGGGACCACAGTTTAAGGATAAGAAGGAAGTTTTTTAGAACTGAGATGAGGAAAATTTTCTTCTCTCAGAGAGTGGTGGATCTGTGGAATTCTTTGCCACAGGAAGTAGTTGAGGCTGGTTCCTTGTCAATATTTAAGAGTAGGTTAGATTCGGCCCTTGTGGCTAAGGGGATCAGGGGATATGGGGAGAAGGCAGGAACTGGGTACTGATCAGCCATGATCATATTAAATGGTGGTGTAGGTTTGAAGGGCCAAATGGCCTACTCCTGCACCTATTTTATATGTTTCTAAGTTTCTTTGGCAAGTCACTGAAGTGGGTGGTTACAAGGAATCAGTTGTAGACATCCAGTGAACAACAAATCTCTCTTTGAAAACCAACAAGAACTTTCTTGAATGATAACCATTAACCTTTCAAGTACTAAAGCCTGGTGAACTTTATAAATGTTAAATTCTGTGCACAGTAGAAGAATTGCCTGCAACTAGTAAACTTGGAGGAATGAGAAGTGAGATTGGACTGTGAATCAAAACTTTTCTGAACTTACATACACGTGCGGTTAGAATTAGAAGGGGGTTAAGTTAGGTTAGGTTGCTAATAGTAATAAGTTAAAGTTTTATCCTGTTTTCAGGTTTAAACATAATTAAAAGCAATTTTTGTTTAAATAACTTTCTGTCTTGGTGAAAATCTATTGCTGCTGGGTTTTGGGGTCCTCTGGGCTCGTAACAGTAAGTTGTGTACTTTTTTTGGCACAATCAATAAGTGATAATTCTGCCTCACAGGAAAAAAAATCTCAGCGTTGTATGTGTTATCATTGTATATACTCAGATTCAGAATTTATTGTCATGAAATTTGGTATTTTGCAGCAGCATTCATTATGAACCATCTTACAACAATAATATAAAAAATAAAAATAATAGTGCACAAAAAGTCAGGCAGTGTCTTTTGTTCATTGATTATTCAGGAATTTGATGGCAACAGGGAAGAAGCTGTCCTAGTGCCGATGAGTGCTCGTCTTTAGGCTCCTGTACCTTTTTCCCAATGGTGGCAGAGTGAGGAGGGTGGGTGGGGGTCTTTGAGGATAGAGGCTGCTTTTTTAAGATACCGTCTTGTGTGGACTTTCTCAGGAAAGTTAACAACCTTCTGGAGTTTTTCTTCATCTTGAGATATGGTGTTTCCAGTGATGCAACCAGCCAATATGCTCTCCATGATACATTTGTAGAGGTTTTTGAGAGTCTTTGGAAACACACCAAATCTCCTTAAGCACTTCACAAAGTATGCTGGCGGGCCTTCTTTGTGATTGTATCAATGTGGAGACTACTGAACCCTCGATGAGGACTGGGTCATATTCCCTTTACTTCCCCCTGAAGTCCACAATAATCTCCTTGGTTTTACTAAAGTTCAGCACAAGTTTGATGTTGTGACACCACTCAAAGAGCTGCTCTATCTCCTTCCTGTACGTTTCCTCATTGCCATTTGTGATTCTGCTGACAATTGTAGTGTTACCAGCAAACTTGTAGATAGCATTGGAATTGTGCCTGGAGTAGAGCAGTAGGCTAAGCACACATCTTTGGGGTGCACCTGTGTTGATTATCATTGGGGAAGAAATGTTGCTTCCAATTTGTACTGACTGTGGTCTTCCGATGAGAAAGTCAAAGATCCAGTTGCAGCGATGAGTACAGAGGCACAGAGTTTGTAGCTTCTTGACCAGCTCTGAGGGAATAATGGTATTGACGGCTGAACTGCAGTTGATGAAGAGCAGCCGTATGCATGAATTGGTGTTTTTGAGGGTTCTTGAGCTGAGTGGAGAACCAGTGATATTTTATCTGCCATGGAGCGATTATGACAATAGGCAAATTGCAATGGGTTGAGATCTTTGTTTAGATATGTGTTAATTCTGGCCATGACCAGCCTCTCAAAGCATTTCATCATAGTAGGTGTTAGTGTTTCCGGGCAATAGTCATTGAGGCTATAAATCTGGAATCTAAAATAAGGATGGATAAATCCCCAGGGCCTAACAAGATATTCCCTCAGAGACTAGTATAGAAATTGCAGCAACTCTGGGAGAAACATTTAAAATGTCCTTAGCCACAGGTGTGGTGTTGTATTGGGGGGTAGCTCATATTGTTCCACTGTTTAAAAAAGGCTCCAAAGGTAACCCTGGAAATTATAGACTGGTGAGCCTAATGTCAGTAGTAGGTAAATTATGGGAAGGTGTCTAAGAGATAGGGTATACAGGTATTTGAATAGCCAGGGACTGAGTAGGAATAGTCAATGTGGCTTTGTGTGTGGTAAGTCATGTTTAACCAATTTGATAGACTTTTTGAGATTACCAGGAAAGTTGATGATGGAAATACTGTAGATGTTTTCTACATGGACTTTAGTAAGGCCTTTGACAAGGTTCAAAATGGGAAGTTAGTCAGGAAGGTTCAGACACTTGGTTTTATAGTGAGGTAGTAAACTGAATTCTTGCAGAGGGATCTGGACCAGTTGTAAAAATGGAATGAAAAAAGGAAGATGGAATTTAATGCAGAGAAGTGTCAGGTGTTACACTTTGGAAGGACAAACCAAGAAAGGACATACTAAATGGTGTGGTAGAACAGAGGGAGCTGGGAATACTGATAAATGAGTCCCTGAGAGTGGTATCATAGCTAGATAGGGTTGTAAAGAGAGATTTTGGAATATTGACCTTAATAAATCAAAGTATTGAGTATGGGAGTTGGGATATTATGATAAAGTTGTATAAGACACTGATGAGGCCAATTTTGGAGTATTGTGTGCAGTTTTGGTCACCTAACTACAGGAAAGACATCAATAAGATAGAAAGAGTGCAGAGATGATTTACTACGATGTTGCCCTGGAGTGTAGAAGAATGAAGGGAGACTTGATAGAAATATTTAAAATTAAGAGGGGTATTTACAGAATAAATGTAGGTAAGTTTTTCCCCTGAGGATAAGTTAGATACAAACCAGAGGACATGGGTTGATGGTGAAATGGGAAATATTTAAGAAAAGCATGAGGGGGAGCTTCTTCACACAGAGAATGGTGGGAGTGTGGAATGAGCTGCCAGCTGAAATGGTGAATGTGAGCTCAATTTTAACATTTAAGAATAATTTGGACAGGTACATGGATGGGAAGGGCTTGGAGGGCTATGGGTTGGGTGCAGGTCAGTGGGACTAGGCATAAAAATGGTTCGGCACAGACTAAAAGGGCTGAAGGGGCCTGTTTCTGAGCCATCATTCTTTATGGTTCTATGAGTGGTGAATTGGTAGTTGTTCAAATGTTGGAGAGCATGTGTAGTGTTCCATGTGTTGGTGGGGAGGAATTGGACAGGGATAGATATGGTAGAATTGAGTTATGAGATTTGTTTTGTGTGGCTAGAGCAGGCAGAAACAATGGGTTGAGCAAGGCAGACCTGTTTGTTAATTTTCAGTAGGAGATAGAAACGGTAAGACTGGGGTTGAGAAATGGTCAGGTTGAAGACTGTTGAGGAGAGATCTCCTGAAGCAATGAGATTTGGGTTGATATGGAAGATTGTGGCTTTTTAGTTGCTGGTAATATCATCTTCCAGGTTTGGGATGAGGAGGTGTCTCAGAGCGGATATCTGTCATCTGCAAGGTAGAGATTAATGTGCCAAACAACAACGACAATGCTCTTGTCTATTAGTTTGATGGCAAAGTTGGGGTTAGTATGAAGTGAGTGGAGAGCTGCCTGTTTAAAGTGGACTGAGGTGTAAGGAAATGAACTGAGTGGAGAGGTCAATGTAGTTTTTTAAAAATTTTTTAAATTTTTCACACTATGAACCATATTGACCAAAATACACATAAACATTTCCCTCTTGAATATACAGTGTCATTTTATCCCCTTTTTCCCCCCTCCCTTCCCTCTCTCCTTCACCCCCCCCTCCCCACCAACTCAACATTCAACATATATGATACATTAAACCCATTAAACAATGTCATCACACCATGAAAATTAACAAGAAATTTGTGTCATCTACTTTTACACACTGGGTCAGTTCATTTCGTCTTCTTCTCCTTCTGTCATTTTATGTGGTGTAGGTACACCATAGGACTTCTCTGTTGTTTTCCATGTATGGTTCCCAAATTTGTTCGAATACTGTGATGTTATTTCTTAAATTATATGTTATTTTTTCCAATGGAATACATTTATCCATTTCTATGT
Source organism: Narcine bancroftii (assembly GCF_036971445.1). NCBI lineage: Eukaryota > Metazoa > Chordata > Chondrichthyes > Torpediniformes > Narcinidae > Narcine > Narcine bancroftii. The sequence continues at coordinate 60,609,255 of NC_091474.1, forward strand.
ACCATTGCTGTATTCTCAGGCTATCTTCTAATTTCCAGGTTGACATAATACATTTTTTTGCTACAGCTAAGGCTATCATAATAAATCTTTTTTGTGCTCCATCCAAATTGAATCCAAGTTCTTGACTTCTTATATTACTTAGAAGAAAGATCCCTGGATTTTTTGGTATGTTGCTTTTTGTGATTTTATTTAATACCTGATTTAGATCTTCCCAAAACCTTTCCACTTTCTCACATGCCCAAATTGCACGTACTGTTGTTCCCGTTTCCATCTTACAGCGAAAACGTCTGTCTGATACTGTTGGGCCCCATTTATTTAACTTTTGGGGTGTGGTGTATAGCCTGTGTAACCAATTATATTGTATCATGCATAACCTCGTGTTTATTGTATTTCTCATAGTTCCGGAGCATAGCTTTTCCCATGTTTCATTTTTTATCTTTATGTTTAGATCTTGTTCCCATTTTTGTTTGGGTTTACAGGTTGTTTCCTCATTCTCTTTCTCTTGCAGTTTGATGTACATGTTTGTTATAAATCTTTTAATTATCATTGTGACTGTAATCACATATTCAAGATTGCTTCCTTCTGGTAACCTCAGCCTGCTTCGCAATTTGTCCTTCAAGTAGGTTTTCAGTTGGTGGTATGCAAACATTGTACCGTGAGTTATACCATATTTGCACTTCATTTGTTCAAAAGATAATAATTTATTTCCCGAAAAACAATTTTTTTGATCCCTTTTCTCTCCCATTCTCTAAAGGAAAGGTTATCTATTGTGAAAGGGATTAGTTGATTTTGCGTCAATATTAATTTTGGTAGTTGATAATTTGTTTTATTCCTTTCTACGTGAATCTTCTTCCAAATGTTGAGCAGATGGTGCAGTACTGGTAAATTCCTATGTTGCACCAGCTTTTCATCCCACTTATATAGAATATGTTCAGGTACCTTCTCCCCGATTTTATCCAGCTCTAATCTGGTCCAATCTGGTTTTTCCCTTGTTTGATAAAAATCTGATAGGTATCTTAATTGTACTGCTCAATAATAATTCTTAAAGTTTGGTAGCTGTAAGCCCCCTTGTTTGTACCATTCTGTTAATTTATCTAGCGCTATCCTCGGTTTCCCCCCTTTCCATAAGAATTTCCTTATTATTTTCTTTAGCTCTCTGAAGAATTTTTCTGTTAGGTGAATTGGTAATGATTGGAATAAGTATTGTATCCTTGGGAAGATATTCATTTTAATGCAGTTTACCCTTCCTATCAGTGTTAGTGGTAAATCTTTCCAATGTTCTAAGTCGTCTTGTATTTTCTTCATTAATGGCTGATAATTTAATTTGTATAGATGGCCTAGATTATTATCTAGTTGTATACCTGGTATTGGATTGCTTGTGTTTGCCATCTAAATGGTGATTCTTTCTTAAACTTTGTAATATCCGCATTATTCATTGGCATAGCTTCACTTTTATTTGCGTTGATCTTGTACCCCGATACTTCTCCATATTCCTTCAATTTCTTATGTAATTCTATTATTGATATTTCTGATTCTATTAAGTATACTATGATGTCATCTGCAAATAGACTGATTTTATATTCCTTCTCTTTTATTTTTATCCCTCTCATTTTATTTTCTGTTCTGATCAGTTTTGCCAATGGTTCTATAGCTAACGCAAAGAGTGAGGGAGATAGTGGACATCCCTGCCTAGTTGACATGCTTAATTTAAATTGGTTTGATATATATCCATTTACTGTCACTTTCGCCAATGGTCCCTTATATAATGCTTTAATCCAATTAATATATTTCCCTGGTAGGTTGAACCTCTGTAGTACTTTGAATAAATAATTCCATTCTACTCTGTCAAAGGCTTTCTCTGCATCTAAGGCAACCACCACTGTTGGTGTCTTGTTTCCTTGTACTGCATGGATTAAGTTAATGAATTTACAGATATTGTCCATTGTTCGTCTTTTCTTAATAAATCCAGTTTGATCTAGTTTTACTATTTTTGGTACAGAGTCAGCCAATCTGTTTGCTAATAGTTTTGCTATTATCTTATAATCTGTGTTAAGTAGAGATATTGGTCTATTCGATGCTGGTGTTAGTGGATCTTTCCCTGTCTTTGGTATTACTGTAATTATTGCTGTTTTGCATGATTATGGCATGTTTTGTGTTTCTTCAATCTGGTTCATTACTTCCAGGAGAGGAGGAATTAATAAGTCTTTAAGTGTTTTATAGAATTCTATTGGGAGTCCGTCCTCTCCCGACATTTTATTGTTTTTTTAATATATCCTGTATTTCCTCTATTTCAAATGGTTTTATTAATTTATTTTGCTCGTCTTCTTGCAATTTCGGTAGTTCAATTTTAGCTAGAAACTCATCTATTTTGTCTTCTTTCCCTTCATTCTCAGTTCGATATAATTGCTAGTAGAATTCCTTGAATTTTTCATTGATCTCCATTGGGTTATATCTAATTTGTCCTTTTTCCTTGATGCCAATACCATTCTTTTAGTTTGTTCTGTCTTACGTTGCCAAGCTAGTATTTTGTGCATTTTTTCTCCTAGCTCATAATACTTCTGCTTTATTTTTATTATGTTCTTCTCTACCTTATACGTTTGTCGTGTTTCATATTTTATTTTTTTGTCCGCCAATTCTCTTCTTTTTGTTGTATCTTCCCTTGTTGCTAATTCTTTTTCTGTACTTGCTATTTCCCTTTCCAGCTGTTCTATATCCCAATTGTAGTCCTTCTTCATCTTAGTTACATAACATATTATCTGCCCTCTGATGAACGCTTTCATTACATCCCATAATATAAATTTATCTTTCACTGATTCCGTATTTATTTCAAAGTACATTTTAATTTGTCACTCAATTAATTCTCTAAAATCCTGTCTTTTAAGTAGCATGGAGTTTAATCTTGGTGGGATGTCCTCCAGCTCTATTGCTAATAACAGGGGTGAGTGATCCGATAACAATCTAGCTTTATATTCCGTTTTTCTAACTCTCACATAGATGTGGGCTGACAACAGGAACAGGTCTATCCTTGAGTATGTTTTGTGTCTACATAAATAATATGAGTATTCCTTCTCCTTTGGGTGTTGTCTCCTCCATATATCCAAAAGTTGCATTTCCTGCATCGATTTAACCATAAATTTGGTTACTTTGTTCTTTCTGCTAGTTTTTTGTCCAGTTTTGTCCAAATTAAGGTTAAAGTCCCCTCCTATCAGTATATTCCTCTGCGTATCTGCAATCTTCAAAAAGATATCTTGCATAAATTTTTGATCCTCTTCATTAGGTACATATACATTGAGCAAATTCCAAAATTCTGAATATATCTGACACTTTATCATTACATACCTCCCTGAATGGTACATTTTTATTGATTAATATAGCTACTCCTCTGGCTTATGAATTATATGATGCTGCTGTTACGTGCCCTACCCAGTCTCTCCTTAATTTCTTGTATTCCACTTCAGTTAGATGTGTTTCCTGCACGAATGCTATATCAATTTTTTCTTTCTTCAGTAAATTTAACAGCCTCTTCCTTTTGATTTGGTTATGTATTCCATTAATATTTATAGTCATATAGTTCAACATGGCCATTTCATACTTTGCTTACCTCTCATTTCCGCTTCCTCATCACCACCATTCCTCTTTATCCATTTCTGTTTTCTTTTTTTGAACACGCTGTAAGACAACATTTCTAAAACATAAAATATTTCCACTATTCGCACATATAAACTCCCCCCCCCCCTCTGAGTTGCCCCTTGTCCCTTGCCGGGCAATCACAACTCCCCTCTCCATTTGGATTGCGAACCCGCTCGCAAGTGTCAACTGATTTCGCAGTGACTGTTATTCTCTCCCATCCAGCCCCCCAAGAAAAGACTTTTATCTTCACATATAACAAAGTTCACTATCTTAATTCCCCCCTTACTTCCTTTCTTTCCTTTCTTCCCCTTCTTAGTTCTTACTTATACATTATTTTTCTTCTTTATATGAAGTTTGTCATCAATCTTGTTCTTGTTATATTTCTTCATCTCTCTGTTTTGCAGGTGTTCTGCAAATTCTCTTGCTTTCTCCAGATCCGAGAACAGTCTGCTTTGCTGCCCCGGGATAACTATTTTAAGCACCGCTGGATATCTTAACATAAATTTATAGCCTTTCTTCCATAGGATCGATTTTGCTGCGTTAAACTCCTTCCTCTTCTTCAGGAGCTCAAAACTTATGTCTGGATAGAAATTTTTTTTTGACCTTTGTATTCCAGTGGCTTTTTGTCTTCTCATATTTTTTTCCTTACCTTCTCCAATATATTTTCTCTTGTCATATATCTCAGGAATTTTACTAGAATGGATCTTGGTTTTTGTTGTGGCTATGGTTTTGGGGCTAATGTTCTGTGTGCCCTTTCTATTTCCATTCCTTCCTGTATTTCTGGCATTCCTAGGACCCTGGGGATCCATTCTTTTATAAATTCTTTCATATCTTTGCCTTCTTCATCTTCCTTAAGTCCCACTATCTTTATATTGTTTCTCCTATTATAGTTTTCCATTATATCCATCTTCTGAGCTAACAACTCCTGTGTTTATTTAACTTTTTTATCAGTTTCTTCCAATTTTCTTTTTAACTCGTCCACTTCCATTTCTGCAGCTGTTTCTCATTCTTCCACCTTGTCTACTCTTTTCCCTATTTCTGTCATGACCAGCTCTAATCTATTCACTTTTTCTTCTGTACCTTTTATTCTTTTTATTTCACTCAATTCTCATGTCAGCCATTCTTTTAATGCTTCCATATATTCTTGAATTTTTTTTAATCCATGTACTGTCCATTCCTTTTATTTTCCATTTCTCTGTGCAGAACTTGATGCTCTCCCTCCTCTTCCCCTGTGTCCGCTCCAGGGCCTGTGTCCTCTACCTCTCTTCCTTGTATCTGTGTCTCTTCTGACTTTCTTGTTGGGCTGTTTGTCTCAGTTTGCTGGGTATTTTGATGTTGGTCCTCTTCCTCTGGGCTGGTCATCTGCTGTTCCTCTGATTTCCTTTTTTCATTATGTTATTGACAGGTTCACATGAAACACGTTAACAGATATGAGTGAATGCTATCTTCGGCAAGGATGGAGCACGAGAAGGGTCTATACCTGAAAGAGACTAAATGATACCATTTTTAAAATTATGAATGGTAGATGATGAACATAGGTAGAAACAGATGATTTATATTCTTTTTTTTTATATTTTTTATTTTTCACACCATAAATCACATTAACCATGGTACACACTTTTTACTTTTCACACATATACAGTGCCATTTTCTCCCCCCCCCCCTCCCTCCTCCCATCCCACCCTCCCTACCTCTCCCCTCCCGTCCATTTAAGGTATACATTCTAGGATACATTAAACCAGTCAGACAATGTTGTCATTCAATAAAAATACACCAGAAATTCTACTGAGTCCATTCTTTTCATTTCCTTTTCCTTCCGTTAACTTAGGTAATGACATTCCCCGGTAGGTTTTCACTATTGTATTTAATGTAAGGCTCCCAAATTTGTTCGAATATTTCAATATTATTTCTTAAACTATATGTTATTTTTTCCAATGGAATACATTTATTCATTTCTATATACCATTGTTGTATTTTCAAATTATCTTCCAATTTCCAGGTTGACATAATACATTTTTTTGCTACGGCTAGAGCTATCTTAACAAATCTTTTTTGTGCATCCTCCAAATCAATTCCAAATTCTTTGTTTTTTATGTTACTTAGGAGGAAGATCTCTGGATTCTTTGGTATATTGTTTTCTGTTATTTTATTTAATATCCGATTTAGATCTTCCCAAAATTTTTCTACTTTCTCACATGTCCAGATTGCCTGAATTGTTGTTCCCATTTCTTTTTTACATCGAAAACATCTATCAGATAGTGTTGGGTCCCATTTATTTAACTTTTGAGGTGTAATGTATAGCCTGTGTATCCAGTTATATTGTATCATACGTAGCCTCATATTTATTGTATTTCTCATCGTTCCGGAGCATAACTTCTCCCTTTATCTTTATATTTAAATCTTGTTCCCATTTTTGTTTAGTTTTACCATTTGTTTCCCCATTCTCCTTTTCTTGCAGTTTAATATACATATTTGTTATAAATCTTTTGATTAACATTGTATCTGTAATCACATCTTCAAGGTTACTTCCCTCTGGCAAACTCAAGCTGCTTCCTAATTTGTCCTTCAAGTAGGATCTCAATTGGTAATATGCCAGCGCTGTATCTTGAGTTATATTGTACTTATCTTTCATTTGTTCAAAGGATAAGAATCTATTTCCTGAAAAACAATTTTCTATTCTTTTAATCCCTTTTTTTTCCCATTCTCTAAAGGAAAGGTTATCTATTGTAAAAGGGAGTAACTTGTTTTGCGTCAATATTAGTTTTGGTAATTGATAATTTGTTTTATTTCTTTCTACATGTATCTTCTTCCAAATATTGAGGAGATTATGTAATACTGGAGAACTTCTATGTTGTACCAATTTTTCATCCCATTTATATAATATGTGTTCAGGTATCTTTTCCCCTATTTTATCTAATTCTAATCTCGTCCAATCTGGCTTTTCCCTTGTTTGATAAAAATCTGATAGGTATCTTAATTGTGCGGCTCTATAATAATTTTTTAAAATTTGGCAGTTGTAAGCCTCCTTGTTTATACCATTCTGTTAATTTATCTAGTGCTATCCTCGGTTTCCCCCCTCTCCATAAAAATTTCCATATTATTTTCTTTAACTCCTTGAAGAATTTCTCTGTCAGTTGTATTGGCAATGCCTGAAATAAGTATAATATCCTTGGAAAAATGTTCATTTTAATACAGTTTATCCTTCCTATTAGTGTTAGTGGTAAATCTTTCCAATGCTCTAAATCGTCCTGTAATTTTTTCATTAGTGGATAATAATTGAGTTTATATAGTTGGCCGAGATTTTTATTTATTTGTACACCTAGGTATCTTATTGCTTGCATTTGCCATCTAAATGGTGATTCCTACTTAAATTTTGAGAAATCCGCATTATTCATAGGCATTGCTTCACTTTTATTTACGTTTATCTTGTATCCCGACACTTCTCCATATTCCTTCAATTTCTTATATAATTCTTTTATTGATAGTTCTGGTTCTGTTAAGTACACTATAACATCATCCGCAAATAAACTGATTTTATATTCCTTATCTTTTATTTTTATTCCTTTTATATTATTATCTGTTCTTATCAATTCTGCTAGTGGTTCTATAGCTAATGCAAACAATAAAGGTGATAGTGGGCATCCCTGCCGTGTTGACCTGCTTAAGTTAAATTGCTTTGATACATGTCCATTTACTGTCACTTTCACTAATGGTCCCTTATATAATGCTTTAATCCAATTAATATACTTCTCCAGTAAACTGAATTTTTGCAATACTTTGAACAAATAATTCCATTCTACTCTGTCAAAGGCCTTCTCTGCGTCTAAAGCAACTGCTACTGTAGGTGCTTTATTCCCTTCTACTGCATGAATTAAGTTAATAAATTTACAAATATTGTCTGTTGTGCGTCTTTTTTTGATAAATCCAGTTTGGTCTAAATTTACCATTTTCGGTACATACACTGCTAATCTGTTTGCTAATAGTTTAGCTATTATCTTATAATCTGTGTTAAGTAAAGATATTGGTCTATATGACGCTGGTGAGAGTGGATCTTTCCCTTGCTTTAGTATTACTGTAATTATTGCTGTTTTACATGAATCTGGTAAGCTTTGTGTTTTATCAATCTGGTTGATTACTTCCAGGAGGGGCGGAATTAATAAGTCTTTAAATATTTTGTAGAATTCTATTGGGAATCCATCCTCTCCTGGTGTCTTATTATTTGGTAATTTTTTTATTATCTTTTGTATTTCTACTATTCCAAATGGCTCTGTTAATTTATTTTGTTCCTCTATTTGTAGTTTTGTTAGTTCAATTTTAGTCAGAAATTCATCTATTTTCCCTTCTTTCCCTTCGTTTTCAGTTCGGTAGAATTCTCTAAAGTTTTCCTTAATTTCTTTTGGATTATATGTAATTTGTTTGTCTTTTTTCCTTGATGCCAATACCATTTTCTTAGCTTGTTCTGTCTTAAGCTGCCATGCTAGGATTTTGTGCGTTTTTTCACCTAGTTCATAATATTTCTGTTTTGTCTTCATTATATTCTTCTCCACCTTATATGTTTGTAGTGTTTCATATTTTATTTTTTTTATCCGCCAATTCTCTTCTTTTAGTTGTATCTTCTTTCATTGCTAATTCTTTTTCTATATTTACTATTTCCCTTTCCAACTACTCTGTTTCCTGGTTATAGTCCTTCTTCATCTTGGTTACATAACTTATTATTTGCCCTCTAATGAATGCTTTCATTGCATCCCATAGTATAAACTTATCTTCCACTGATTCCGTATTTATTTCAAAATACATTTTTATTTGTTTTTCAATAAATTCTCTAAAATCCTGCCTTTTAAGTAACATGGGGTTTAATCTCCATCTATACATTGGACTTTTTACCCCCTCCATAAATCTTCGTCCGCGAAGCCAAGCCAAAGAGAAAAAGATACATTCTTGGAGGGATGTCTTCTAACTTTACTGTTAATATTAAGGGTGAATGGTCCGATAGTATTCTAGCTTTATATTCTGTTTTTCTTACTCTATCTTGCATACGAGCTGATAACAAAAATAGGTCTACTCTTGAGTATGTTTTATGTCTAGTCGAGTAATATGAATATTCCTTTTCCTTTGGGTGTTGTTTCCTCCATATAATCCAAAAGTTGCATTTCTTCCATCGATTTAATTATAAATTTGGTTACTTTGTTCTTTCTGTTAATTTTTTTCCCAGTTTTGTCCATATTTGAATCCAAATTCAGGTTGAAGTCCCCTCCTATTAATATGTTCCCTTGCGTATCTGCTACCTTCAAAAAGATATCTTGCATAAACTTTTGATCTTCTTCGTTAGGTGAATATACATTGAGTAGATTCCAAAACTCCGAATATATCTGACATTTTATCATTACGTATCTCCCTGCTGGATCTATTATTTCCTCTTCTATTTTAATTGGCACATTTTTACTAATTAATATAGCTACTCCTCTTGCTTTTGAATTATACGATGCTGCTGTTACGTGTCCTACCCAATCTCTCTTTAATTTCTTGTGCTCCAATTCAGTTAAATGTGTTTCTTGCATGAATGCTATATCAATTTTTTCTTTTTTCAGTAAATTTAACAGTTTCTTCCTTTTAATTTGGTTATGTAATCCATTAATATTTAAAGTCATATAGTTCAACGTAGCCATTTTATACTTTGTTTATCTTCCCTTTCCGTTTCTCCATCATTACCTTTCCTTCTTATCCATTTCTGTTTTCTTGTTTTGAACCCTTTATAAGACAACATTCCTAAAACATCAAACATTTTCCTTATTCTCCTATTTAAAACTTCTTTTGCCCCAATCTCCCCTTCCCCTCCTGAGTTGTCCTTTATCCCTTGTCGGACAACCACATCTCCCCTCTCCATTTGGATTTGCGAATTCACTCGCAAGCGTCAGCTGATTTTGCAGTGACCGCAACTCCTCCCCACCCAGCCCCCCCCAGAAAAGATTTCACTTTTCATATGTAACAAAGGTCACTCTTTTAGTTCCCTCCTTATTCCCTCTATTCCATTTCCTTCCCTTATTAATTCTTGTCTATACTATCTATATTTTCCTCTAAATACAGATACATTCATATATGCACATTATACATATACACACATATACCTCTTTACCCACATACATATAAATCGTGGTCATTTTTTCTCTTATTACATATCTTCATCTCTCTGGTTGTTTTGTAGTTGTTCTGCAAATTTCCTTGCTTCCTCTGGATCCGAGAATAATTTTTTTTTCCCCCATAAGATCGTTTTCGATGTATTGAACTCCTTTCTCTTCTTCAGGAGTTCAAAACTTATGTGTCTTTTTAGTTCTCAGTCTTTTGTACTCTCGTTACACATCTTCATCCCTCAGTCTATTTTGTAATTGTTCTGCAAATTTTCATGCTTCCTCTGGATCCAAGAATAGTCTGTTTTGTTGTCCTGGAATAAATATTTTCAATACCGCTGGATGCTTTAGTATAAATTTATACCCTTTCTTCCATGAAATCGCCTTTGCTGTATTGAACTCCTTTCTCTTCTTCAGGAGTTCAAAACTTATATCTGGATAAATGAAGATTTTTTGCCCTTTGTACTCCAGTGGCTTGTTGCCCTCTCTCACTTTTTCCATTGTCTTCTCCAGTACCTTTTCTCTTGTAGTATATCTTAGGAATTTTACTAAAATAGATCTTGGCCTTTGTTGTGGTTGTGGTTTAAAGGCCAATGCTCTATGTGCCCTTTCTATTTCCATATCTTGCTGTAGTTCTGGACATCCTAGGATCCTGGGGATCCAATCTTTTATAAACTCTCTCATATTCTTGCCTTCTTCATCTTCCTTAAGGCCCACTATCTTTATGTTATTTCTTCTGTTATAATTTTCCATTATATCTATTTTCTGAGCTAACAGTTCTTGTGTCTCTATAACTTTTTTATTAGATTCCTCTAATTTCTTTTTTAAGTCCTCTACCTCCATTTCTACTGCTGCTTCCCGCTCATCCATCTTGTCCATTTTCTTTCCCATTTCTGTTAAGGTCATATCTATTTTATTCATTTTCTCTTCTGTATTGTTTATTCTTCTTCTTAAATCATTAAATTCTTGCGCTTGCCATTCTTTAAATGATTCCATGTATTCTTTAATAAGAGAAAGTATATCCTTTATCTTGCCTTTCCCTTCTTCTTCTATTTCACTGTACTCTTCCTCTTCCTCTTCTTCCTCTGGGTTGGCCATCTGTTGTTTCTTTGTTGCCCTTTTCTTCTCTTCTTTCTTGTTTTCGTTGTCTTCTATGTTCTCCTCTTGCTGCAGGTGTTCTGCAGCTGTCATTGCCGGCTGTGGAGATCGACTCCCCAGCTGGTCACCCCTCCCGTCGGTGTGTTTTTTTGCATGCGCATCGCGCGCATGCGCGGTTGCGCACTTTTACTCGGCTCAGCGAGCCATTTTTGTAGTCCACTTTTTACCGACCTGAGGGAGCGGGTTTCTCTCTCCATCGCGGGCCTCTTCGAGCAGGTAAGGCCTTCTCCTTCTTCTTCCGTTGTCTTCTCTTCCTCTCTTCTTACTGTTGATTTCGATATTTCTTTTTTCGTCGCTATCTTCTTTCCTCCTTTATACTCACTTTTCTTTAATTTTTATTTTTGTGCCTTTGTGTTTTCCTTTGTTTTTCCCGACTTTTCTGGAGAGGGCTGGAGTTCATCGTCCGGCCACTACTCCATCACGTGACTCCTCTGATTTATATTCTTAAACCTGTTTTACCTTTCTTTGAGACCATGCTAATCTGTACTTAACTCCACATATCAAATCTTAGATTCAGATTTATTATCAGAGTACATTCTTGACATCACATACAACCCTGAGATTCCTTTTTTTTTCCTAAGGGCATGACAGAATTACCACTAATTGGTTGTGCAAAAAATAAACTGTGCACAATGTAAAACATCTAAACAAACAAGAACTATAAACAGATAACAAATGTAAACAAACTGGTTGCAGTACAGAAAAAACTAAAAGAAAATCAATAAAGTGCACAAGTAAAAGTCCTTAGACAAGTCTCTGATTGAGTTTATCATTGAGGAGTCTGAAGGTAGAGGGGTGGCAACTGTTCCTGAACCTGGTGGTGTGAATCTTGTAGCACCTATACCTCTTTCCTGATGACGGTAGCAAGAACAGAGCATGTGTTGGGTGGAGGGGTCTTTGATGATTGCTGGGGCTCTCTGATGGCAGCATTCTCTATAGATGTACTCAATACTGAAGAGGGTTTGGCCTGTGATGTCCTAGCTGTGTCCACTACTTTTGGAGGGCTTTACGCTCAGGGATATTGATGTTCCCATATCAGATCGTGATGCAGCCAGTCAGCAAATTTCCACCACATCTCTGTAGAAATTTGCCAGGGTTTCTGATGGCATACCAAACTCAGCAAAATCCTGAGGAAGTAGAGGGGCTGACATCCTTTCTTCACGATGCCATTTGTGTGTTGGGTCCAGGAAAGATCCTCCGAGATAGTGACTACCAAGAACCTAAATTTGCTCACCTTCTCTACCTCTGATCCCCCAATGATCAGTGGGTTGTATACCTCTGGCTTTCCTGAAGTCAACAATCAGCTCCTTAGTTTTGGTGACATTGAGTGCAAAGTTGTTGGTGCACCAGTCAGCCAAGTTTTCAATCTCCATCCTGTATGCTGACTCATCCCTTTCCTTTATACAACCCATGACGAGGTATCGTCAGCAAATTTGTTGAAGATGTTATTGTCATTACTGTGCCACACATATAAAATGAGTGGATCAGGGAACTAAGAACCTAGCCCTGTGGTGCTCCGGAACTGATGGAGATTGTGGTGGAGATGTTCTTTCCAATCTTCACTGATTGTGGTCTGCAGATGAGGAGCTCCACGATCCAATTACACAGTGGGATGTTAACTCCCAGGTTTTGGAGTTTGCTGATCAGTTTTGAGGGGATGATTGTGCTAAATGGTGAATTGTAGTCGATAAAGTGCATCCTGATATATGCATCTTTGCTGTCAAGGTGTTTCAGGGCTTTGTGTAGAGCCAGTGAGATGGCATCCACTGTAGACCTGTTACTATTCTAGGTGAACTGGAATGTATCCATGTCACCGATCAGACAAGAGCTGAAATACTTCATCACCAGCCTTTCAAAACACCATCACTGTTGATATTAGTGCTACTGGTCAATAATCATTAAGGCTAGTTACTACATTCTTCTTGAGTCTATGATTGACTCCTATTTGAAACAGGTGGGTACCATGCCCTGCTGGAGTGAGATATTGAAGATATCCATGAATACCTTGGTAGGTTGGTCAGCACAGATTTTTAATACTCGGCCAGGTACTCCATCCTGGCAGGATGCTTTCCTCGGATTCACTCTCCTTAAGGCAGCACACATGTTATCCTCAGATAAAGACAGGATGTGATCATCAGGGGACATGGGGGTGCAGAGGGGTGGCTCTTCGCTGTTACTGTCATCAAATTGAGCATAGAGGCATCGAGTTCCTCTGAGAGAGAAACTTTGCTGCCTGCTACTTCGGATTTGGTTTTGTAACAGATTATGGCATTTAGGCCCTGCCACACCTGTCAGGTGTCTCTTGTTTCCATTTCCATCCAGAATCTCTACTTCGCAGGTCATACCTGCTCCTGCTCTTCTGATCTGGATCTCCGGACTTAAATGCCTGTGATCTCAGCAGGATTTGCCCCATCTCCTCTAACAAAACCTTATCCATCCCAAATTTAAAATCAGCATTTGATCTAACATCAGTTATGTTTCAGATGTGATAATACTAAACTTCTAGCACTCTTTCTGAGTAGAAATATTTTCTAATTTAATTTTTGAAATTCCTAGCTTCAATTTGTTGATTATATACAGTCATTTTTAAGATAGCTCTCCTCATCTGGAAAAAAAAATTCTCCCTTTTATTCATTCCCCTTAAGATTCTTGAAAACTTCACTCAGATCACCCTTTTCCCTTTATCTTTCATTTAGATAATTTAATATTTGGAATCCAGGTATCTTACTAATAACCATGTGTGGATTTCCTTCCAAGGCAATACATACGGGTTCGGTGACCTGAAATGCTTTCTCTAGGTGCAATCTAGCCAGAGTCTGTTTGTTTACATCATTAAATCTAATCATCGCGATTCAAACAGATACATTCCATTTTTTAAATTTTCTGTATCCATTCAGGACATTTTAAAATCTACTAGCATTAACAGGCCAGGTTTACGTTTTCCGTTTTTGATCACTATTATTTCTAGATTTTTGTCTGCACTGAAATTATTTTGTCATAAATTATCATACATGGAAGGGTAAACAAATTATGAAGTATATTTTTTGTGATTTGGTGCTTCTGAATACTTGTTTTACTGATAAATATGGCTTTCCATTACATTGGCTAAGTATTTCATAAATATGGAAAATATTGCATTTTATCCTACACTACCCAAAAAAAGTGCTGGAGAAACTTAACAGGTCATGCAGCATTCACAGGAAGTAAAAGACAGTCAACATTTTGGGCCTGAGCCCTTCTTTAGGAGACTTACCTTTTCACTCCTGTAGAAGGGCTCAGAATCAAAACATCAATTAACTTTTACTTCCAATTGGGGTTGCATGACCTGCTGACTTGCTCCAGAACTTTTTTTACACTGGACCCCGACATCTGAAGATTTTCTGGTTTACGTTTCATTTTATCCTAATGCCATTTTAAGTATAAAATAATTTGTAGCTACTGTCTTCATTGCAGGATCCTACTAATTGTTCTGTTATTTGGAGTAAATTCCCACTATTCTTAACAGCTATCTCCTGCTGATTAGCCAGTTCCTTAATTAAGCTAATAATTTCCATTCAATTCTTTCTATTTAAAATATTTTTATTTGAATTTAGCATAATAATTCCGTATACGTTGTATTGCTAAAGCAAAGCAACATAACATAGATAAAAATAAATAAATGCACAAGACAACAAATTTTAAATTTCATACATACTCTCAGTGTGATTGTTTGTTAAAATGATTATGCATACAGATCAGTTAAATAATATTATACCAAACCACATTATACCTTAATATTATATCTTAAAAAAAGATATAATCTCGGATAATCATAATTAAACCTGATAAATCCATTTATCTAAAAGAAAAAAAACCTAATACTAATCTAACCACTCCCTCTACTCAAGGTTACAAGAAAAATACAAAGGTGGATCAAGTCGCGACCTCCAGAAGACAGACAGATCAGCACTAGAGCACCAAATCACCTAAAACTGCCAGTTATGATAATATACTATAAATGGGCCCCATATCTTTTGAAGCTGAAACTTTTTTATCTTTAATGTTATACCTAATTTTCTCTAAACTTAGATATGTCATTACATCATGTAGCCACAGTGAATGAGTTGGTGAGAGTTCATCTTTCCATTTCATTAAAACTGCTCGTCTGGCTATCAACATGCTAAAAGCTAAAACTTTCTCTTGAGATGCCAATAAAAGATATTGGGAGAATATTTTTCACTCTTTATCAATGATTTTTAAGATTAAATTAGATCCACCCTCTTTAATTGCCCAGTTTGGTTTTTCATGCGGACCGGATAAACTTTTTTCAATTCTATGAGCTAATTCTCGTGAGCAACTGCAATCAGTTCTTATAAGTAACACCCAAAAATATCCTCCAAATGTCACTCCTTTAAAAAACCCATTCAGATTTATTCAGAATGTCCTACCTTTCAGAAATTCACACTAGCTGTTCCTGATTAAATGAAAATGTCTGATGAGAAGAGATTCAACAGTCACAGATCTGAAAAGAGGTCACGTTTGGCAGAAGCGATGCTGAAAGCTTCCTCTGGAGAACAGAATGAGCTGGTAAGACACAGTGTTTCTTGTTGAAGAAGGGAACTGGGTGGGGATTGTAAATTGAAGATAAAATATCAGAAATTTGAAGATATATGGCATTCTTCTGACACTTTGGCAGTTTTATTATATCCAAAAATTAATGTTTTATATAAAACAATCTGCATATCATAGGAACAAAGTTGCTGATTTATTTTGGATAATGGGACAAGATCCCAAAACATCTGCAGGTGAATCTATTTTCTTTCTATCTTTTTTTTTAATCAAGTGATGCTTCTGATTTTTCATTGTTGGGCTCATTTAGAGTCTGGGCAATGATGCCCACACAATTAGAAAATAGCATTGCAGATCAGGTGTTACAACAGACAACATTAGCAAGAATAAATTATTCTCATTTATTTTTTGTTAAATTATATTAAAAATTAATCTCTAGTCTTTTGAAATATGTTTTAATGAATGTAAAAATAATGAGAAGACTAAGAATGATATCTTTGTTCACTAAAGATATATTTTGAAGACACGAATCATGAAATAATCAGATTATCAATAAAAATCTTGAATAATTGCATGGTGTGAAAATACAGTATTTAGAAACAATAGTCTCTTTTACACTTGCATTCCACTAAGTCAGCTGTACAGTGTCCCAGGATAGGAATGGCGTTTTTGCTGTTTACACTTGACCACTCTTTTTTTGAATATTTGATTTATAATTTTCCAGTCTTGAACTCAAACACCTATCAACATTATCGGTATCAATGTTAACATGGTCAGCATTGATAGCAGTTTACAATTGTTCATTTTATAGTTTCCACAGAGTTCAAACTCTTTTTATCTCCCTTCCTCCCCAACCCCCATATTCAACACTGGACATTTAAGTAATCACAATTACACAGGACACTAAAGACATTCACAACAAAGGGACAAAACATATGTCAGGATTTTGTTGGTTTGTCACGGCACGGCACGGCAGTCAGAGCCCATGCTGTTTCAATTTCTTGACTTTACCTGTTTGGGACAAGTTGGGCTCCCCGTGCTCCCCCCCACCAAAATGGTAGCGAGGTAGGAAGGCAAGGCGGGGTGGCAAGGCATGACAGTCTACCTAGAGTTGTACTCCCACGAAATTTAAATATGGTTGCCAATTATTTTTTTGAAAGTGTCATATTTTTTCCTCATTTTGTAAATGATTTTCTCCAGGGGAACACAGCTTTGCATTTCCATGTTCTAACGCATAATGCTCAGGCAGGAGTCAGATTTCCAGGTAAGCGCTATACACTTCCTGGCAACTGCCAATGTGAATTGAATTTGGAATTTGGACAGCTTCATTCACTGTGCATTGTCACATTTGTGGCCCGAAATGTGAAGTTAATAAAACATTAAACACTAGTTTATCAGGTAAACTTCTCTGGGTCCTTTATTCTACAGTTTCCTTTGTTCTCTTGCTTGTGTTCCTATCTCTCTCATACCACGTGACTTCCGGTACATCTCATACATATTCATTATCATGACATCCCTCCTTTAATCAGAAATAAACTTTACCTTCACTTACCAATATCCCTCGGAAACATACAAAAATCGTTACTAATGGTAATACTATAACTCAACTACATAAAATTTACTTCCTACAGCATTCATACATGCACTTTATGATATAAGATTAAAATACTGTCCCAAAGTTCTTATTAAAACTATGGCACAAAGTCTTCGTATCGTTTGGGCACTTTCCGGTTTCGTTTCGGCCTGCCTGCGATATTGTCGTCGCTTCTCGGTTGTTCACTCTCAGCGTCGGAAATACTGCTCGCCACGGCTTCGGGTGTTTCTGGCGCTCTAGTCACTTCATCAGGAGTGCTGGTAACTGCCTCTGGAACATCATCAGGTCTCTCAGTTTCAGCATCTCGTATTGGCCTTTCAACCTCTTCGCTCGATGTATCTCTGGACTGGTACCTTTTTACACCTGATACATTTCTCTTATACAGTACTCCAGTCGGAGACTTGACTGTCACCATACTGCCACTTCTGGATACGACAGTATAGGGTTGATGGTAATAAGGTGTGTCTAGCTTACCACCAGTTTCATGCCTCACTAGAACATTATCTCCTGGCATGATGTCTGAATACTTGGCTCCACGTTTCGAATCTGTGTACAGCTTTGCTGCACCTTTCTTTTCAGCATCGTGGTCCCTCATCTCCTGGTCGTCTCGGATTTCCTTTATTTCTGGCATTTTTGTGCGGATTTTTCTCCCAAAAAATGCTTCTGCAGGACTTTTTCCAGTGGTTGCATGAGGCATTGCTCGATAGACAGCCACATAAGATAGCAATGCTTCTCGCCAATTTTGTCCTTCTGTGTGTGCAATCCTCAATCGTTTTTCAATGGACTGATTTTGTCTCTCTACTTCTCCGTTGGCTTGCGGCCATTTCGGAGTTACTTTATGATGGTGGATACCTGTGGTCCTCATGTATTCTGCAAATGTCTCTGAAATGAATTGTGGACCATTGTCAGAGTATAATGTAACAGGTAATCCATATCTTGCGAATATCTCTGCTAACACTTGTATTGTTTTTTCAGTGGTTGTGGACTTCAACACCATGTACTCATAGTATCTGCTGTAGTAATCTATCACTACCATAATTGATTCACCCGTCAGTAAAGGTCCAAGAAAATCAACAGCTACGTCGATCCATGGTCCTGTCAGAAGTTGCGTACTCTGGATCGGTTCTGGCGGATTACTCCTACTTGTGATTTGACATCCGTGACAAGTTTTAACAAATCTCTCTGCGTCTTTATCACAACCTGGCCACCATACCTTGGTTCTGAGGTTTTGCTTGGTACCAACAATACCTAGGTGTCCTTCATGCGCTAAGGATACGATCTTCGGTCTCAATCTTTGTGGTATCACCAATCTGCAACCTCTTAATACACACTGTCCGATGCAACAAAGTTCGACTCTAATGGGAATGTAAGCCTTGTGAGTACACTTGTCCCATTGTCCACTCTGTATGCATTCTCTTACTTCCATGAGTTCTGGATCACATTCGGATTCTCTCTCGACTTCCTTTGTAGTCACAGCTTTCGGTGTCGCCTGAATAGCTACGAAGCGTACAAAGCTCTCTGTTTCTGTTCCCAATTCTGACTTGGATTGTGGACCTCCATCCTTCACCAATCTGGACAGCGGATCAGCAATGTTTGCTTTCCCTGCAATGTGGATTACTTTATATTTGTAGGGTTGTAGTCTGAGTACCCATCTCTCTATTCTGGCACATTGTTTGGATCTAGGTGCATAGATCACCTCTAATGGCTTATGATCTGTGATGAGTTCAAATTCAATGCCGTATAAATATGCATGGAACCTCTCACAGGCCCATACAAGTCCGAGTGCTTCTTTCTCTGTCTGAGAGTATCTTCTTTCCACATCTGATAATGATCTGCTGGCATAGGCAATGATTTTTGGTCCTCCATCATGCATCTGGACCAACACGGCTCCTAAACCAACCGGGCTGGCATCCGCTATGACTTTGGTTGATGCCGCCGGATCGTAATATCCAAGAGTTTTTGCATCTGTCAGGCTTTGCTTCAGCGCTGTGAACGCTTTCTTCTGCTCAGATCCAAAATGAAATGGTACACCTTTCCTGGTTAGTTTCCTTAGTGGTTCTGCCACTGTAGCGAAATTAGGAATGAACTTTGCACAAAAATTGACCAATCCCAGGAAACTCCTCACCTCTGTTGCGTTTTGAGGTGCACGTGCCTCTGCAATAGCTTTCACCTTGGCCTCTGCAGGGTTTAGTCCTTCCCGTGTCCCATGAAGTCCATTTCTGACACACCGAACTGGCACTTGTTTCCATTCACGGTAAGGCCTGCCTCCTGTAGTCTAGATAGTACACGCCTCAACCGTTTGTCATGCTCTTCCTTCGTTGGTGCATGGACTATGATGTCGTCAGAAATGTTGGCAACTCCAGGAATGCCTTGAATCACTCGATGGATTTCATACTGGTAGATCTCCGAAGCTGCATTCATTCCAAATGATAGTCTCTTGTAACGATACAATCCACAGTGAGTCACAAATGTAGTTACATCTCGGGAACCTGGATCCAGCTCTAATTGATGATAGCCCCATTTCAGATCAATTTTTGAGAATACCTTGCTGGTAGTTAGTTCTTGAAGTATTTCTTCCACTGTTGGTATAGGATGTCATTCTCTAATTATAGCTTCATTGGCCATTCTCATGTCAACACATAGTCTTATGTCACCCTTTGGTTTGGGCACAATCACTACGGGACTGACCCATTGTGTCAAATGTTCCACCGGTTCAATAATGTCTTGTTCCATCAATTCTTTAATTTTGGCTTCGACTTTCCCACGAAGTCCAAACGGTTGTGCCTTGGGTTTGACCGTTTCATCTACCTCTAGCTTCAATTGTCGACCTTTCAGCTTTCCTACTCCTTGGAAGACTGCGGGGAATTCTTGCTTCATATCCTCGTATGACTGAATTGAATTGACACAAGCTCCAATATGAAGTATTGCCAGGTCTTGCTTCTTCTACTCAGCAATGGTTCTCCCTTCTCTTCTATGACCATAAACTCTGCTTCGGTGTACTTATCTCCAGCTTCAACAGTTGCAGTAAAACATCCAATGGTCTGCAATGGCTTAGTTGCTGTGTATGGATACAGTTTCTTGGAACACTTCTTTGAGGTACAGATGATCTTTTTCCTTTTCAACTTCTCCCATAAATGTCGATCAATCACATTACTGTCACTGCCTGAGTCTACAATGACCTGAACTGTCACTCCACCAATGATCACTGGGACCTTCTCATGATGTACCTCATTCAACGTAAATTGGTAACAACTCTGTTCCTCCTGGGTATCATCATCGTCACCGTCTATCTGGCGAATTGTATCTTTCTTTCCAGGATACTTTCCTTTCCCCCAGGCTTTGCCTTTGGAAGTTGTACTCTTCCTCTTCTGGTCTGCATTGGACTTGCTTTTGCACTTCTTTGCAAAGTGGTCCTTACCTCCACACTTCCTGCAAACTTTGCCTTTGGCCGGGCAATATGGGTCTTTTCCAAAGTGACCTCGGTTTCCACATCTATAACACTCCACCTCCTGTGTCGACGCATATCTTGGCAGGTTATGGCGATGTGAGAGCCTCTTAATTTGCTGGCTTGAGTTGTCTTTCAGGGTCATGGTATGAAATTGCCCTTCAACAGCCTCTAATGCAGCAGCAATGGTTAAAGCATCGGTGAGTTCCAACTCATTCCCTCTTTCCAGTAGACATCTTCTGAGTTTATCTGATCTACAGCGCTGTACAACTTGATCCAATAATTGGTTGTCCAAATCAGCTGGCATGTAATTGCATCCAACAGCTAGCTGGCGTAGTCTCGTCACGTACTGAGCAATTGTCTGGCCATCTTCTTGTCTCGTTCTCCGAAACAAATGGCGTTGAAATGTAGCATTCGGTGTCACTACATAGTGTGCATTTAATGCATCTACTGCTTTCTGGTACTCATCCTTTCTTCCAGTATTCAAAAGTGTCTTAAATGTTTCCCGAACTGAGGGTCCTGCAGTGAAAAGAAGTAACACCCTTCTCTGCACTTTTTGTTCAACCGTACCGGTATCTAGAAATAGGCCATGACTGTCGGCGTACGATTCAAATTCTTCCAGCCATGCCTTCCACTTCACACTTACAGTGCTTGCATCACCAGTCGGGCCAAAATGAGCAATTCCACTATGTGTTAGAAAGTCACCATCTGCACTAGCCATGAGGAAATATTTCAGCCCCAAAAGTACTGAGTCACAGAGAAAATTCTTATCACCTTGAAGTTGTCTGTAAACGTCTGTAATCTTGTTTAGTCTTTAATTTTCTTCAAGCTTCTTTCATCCTCGTCGCCAATGCCACATTTGTGGCCCGAAATGTGAAGTTAATAAAACATTAAACACTAGTTTATCAGGTAAACTTCTCTGGGTCCTTTATTCTACAGTTTCCTTTGTTCTCTTGCTTGTGTTCCTATCTCTCTCATACCACGTGACTTCCAGTACATCTCATACATATTCATTATCATGACATGCATGTCTTATATCCATTATGTTTCCCAACAGGAACAACTCAGGGTCCTGCGGGAATTCTTTGCCTATAATTTCTCCTAGGACTTGACCTAGTTCCACCCAAAAGGGCCTCACCTTGGTACATATCCAGGATGCATGCACAAAGGTTCCTGTCTCAATGCCACATCTAAAACATTGATCTGATCATTCTGATTTAGATCTGTTCAATTTTTGCGGCATCAGATACAGCTGGTGCAGAAAATTGTACCGCACCAGCTTGTACTGCGCATTGATGGTTGTAGTCATGTGGTCCAACCTAAGTTGGACCAGCACCGCTCATCAGTCACTATTCTTAACTCAGACTCCCACCTCTGTCTCGATGTATGAAGGCCTGGTTTAGGTCCTTCCACTTGGAGAAGGAAGTACATTGCTGAGATGAACTTCCGTGTGTTCCCCCTTCTAATCATGTTGCTGCATTTTGGCAGGGTCATCGTTGGACATAATTTATCCTGTAAGAAAGATCTTATCTGAAGGTAGCAGTTTGATAAGCCATACTTATGTCTGAGCTATTCTAATGACATTAATTGCCCCAGCTTGTAATAGTCTTCAACATACCTGACGCCGTTCCAACACCAGGTGTCCAGGATCTTATTACCTACCATTCATGGAATTAATTGGATTCAGGGGTGCTTTTGGGGACAGCCCCACTTTGATACCTAAATATTGGTTAATTTTATTCCAAATAGTAATGATTTGTTTTAACATAGGGCTGTCTGTTTTCCAGATAATAATTTAGCATCCCATTTATAAATAAAGTCCTCTGCCACCTTCTCACCCACCATGTGCAGGCCAATTTGTGCCCAGGATGGAACATCTCTTCCCTCAAAGAATGAGGCGATGTATCTTGACTGGGCTGCCCAATAGTATTTCTTGAAGTCTGACATTTGTAATCCACCCAGACTATAATCCCAGGTCAATTTTTCCATAGAGACTCTGGCCACCTTTCCATTCCGTAGGAACGTTCTTACCCATGAGTGCAAATTTTGGAAAAATCCCTGGGGGAAATGTCATAGGCAGTGTCTGAAAGAGGTACTGAAGCCTTGGCAACACATTCGTTTTAATACAATTTACCCTGCCCACCAAGGTTAAGTTCTCCTCGATTCTTTCAACCTATATAAATTATTCAAATTTTTATCTATTCTAACTCCTAGATATTTGATCCCATTTTGTGGCCACTTTAGATAGCTGTTCTGCTGACATTGACTGTAGTCCCCCTTAGTGAGTGGCATAATTTCACTCATTCCAATTAACCTTGTAGCCAGTGATCTCCCCATAGTCCTCCAGTGTAGAGCACAGACTGGACAAAGAGTTTACTGGATCTGTCAGATGTATCAGTACATCATCTGCAAGTAAATTGATTTTATGTTCTTCCTGGCCTGCACTAAAACCTCTAATGTCTGGATCCTAGCGGATGGCTTTGGCTAATGGCTCCATGGCCAATATGAACAGGGCTGGAGACAACGGGCATCCTTGTCTACTTGATCAGTGGGAATCCTGGAGAAATTTGTCCATTGGTCACAACTTTACTTTGGGTGCATGATACAGCGCCCTTATCCAATTTGTAAAAGTTAGCCCTAACCCCAATTTTCCAGCACTTTGAATAAAGAATTCCCACTCTAGCCTATCAAATTCCTTTTCTGCATCCAGTGCCACAGCTAGATCCCTCTCATTCCTGGTTTGTGCCAGATGCATTATACTCAATAGTCTGCCAATATTTTCTGAAGCCTGTCTCTTTTGAACAAAGTTTATTAGTTTTGGCAGATAATTCACCAATCTATTTGCCAGGACCTTGGCAAGTATCTTATAGTTTGTATTTAACAGTGAGATAGGTCTACAGGAGGACAACCATAGTGAATCTTTGTCTTTTTTAAGTATCGTCATAATGATTGCTGTCAAAAAGGATTCTGGGAGGGTATGGGTCTCCATTGCCTGGTTCACCACCTCCATGTAGAGGGATATCAGTAAATCTTTAAATTCCTTATAGAACTCAGGTGGAAACCCATCTTCCCCTAGAGACTTGTTAGTCTGCAGCAAGTTCAGTGCTTTCCCTATCTCTTCCTCCTTGAAAGGAAGATCTCGGCTACCCTTTTCTTCTGGATCCAAATTTCAAAGCTCTAATTTGGACAGGAACCTGTTGATTTTATCAGACATTCCTATTAGCTCTGATTTGTATAAACCCTCATAAAATTCCCTGAAGGTCTCATTGATCTCCTTTGGTTTATACATTGTCCTGCCATTCCTAGTTTGTATTGCATTGATCGTCCTTGAGGACTGTTCTGCCCTCAACTGCCAAGGGAGGATTTTATGGGCTCTCTCCCCAAATTCATAGTATTTTTGATTTGACCGCATTATGGCCTTTTCCATGTAATAGGTTTGAAGCGTATTAGATATCATTTTCTTCTTTGCTAGAGCCCTATAGTGGTCCTCTAAGCCTGATTTTTGATAATCCTTTTTTAAGTGAATGATTTCTTATTCCAATTTATATACCTCCCTCATATATTCTTTCTTCACTGTCTTAGTGTATACAATTATCTGGCCTCTCAAATATGCTTTTAGGATATCCCATAGGAGGAATTTATCTGAGTCGAGGAATGGTTAGCCTCGGAAAATATGTCTATCTGCGTTCTTATAAAACTACAAAACTCCGCCTTCTTTAACAGCAACCCATTAAAATTGCCACTGAACTAAATGAAGACCCACCCATCCTCTTTTTAGCTTTTGGTATTCCCTCTCCAATAAATGTGTTTCTTGGAGAAAGGCCAGATCCGTTCCCATTTTTTAAATGTGTGCCAAGACTTGATTCCTCTTTATTGTTCTGTTCAAACCATTAATGTTAAAAAGAATGTATTTTATGCTCCTGATCATTGCCACAGGGATCTCCAGATCCATGTTCTCTCCATGTCTCCACCGCCCCATATCTGTCCTCGCCCAACCTTATTCCTCCAGCTGTCAGCTACAGCCTGCTGGGCCCACGACAAACCCTGAGAAAATAAAACAGAGACATCCCCATCTTTGTGTCATCAGCAAACTTACTAACCCATCCCTCCACTTCCTCATCCAGGTCATTTATAAAAATCACGAATAGTAAGGGTCCAAGAACAGATCCCTGAGGAGTACCACTGGTTACCGATCTCTATGCAGAATATGACTGTGGTGTAACACTATGGTGGGATATCGAGCAGGTCGATGATGACATGGGGAAGGACTTCCACATCTTGGAGAGAGAGGCTCAGGGCTAGCAGAGAAAAGCCTGTGCATGTAGATATTCACAAAGTGTATGGTAAAATAAAATAAGATACGAACGCAACTCCAGCCTAAAAGTCATTTTTATAATGAGCGTGTCTGAATCCAACACAACAATGACCTGTCTACAACCACTCTTTGCCTTCTGTGGGCAAGCCAATTCTGGAACCACAAAGCAATGTCCCCTTTGATCCCATGCCTCCTTATTTTCTCAATAAGCCTTGCTTGGGGGTTCCTTATCAAATGCCTTTGCTGAAATCCATATATTTATGAGCTCTTGCTCATCTACTGCTCTTCCTCTTCCAATGGGAGGTGGCTAAACACATCCCCAATAATATTCAATAAGGCTTGTAAGGCATGGCCGTCCTTGACAAAGCTGACTATTCTTAATCATATTATACTCTCCAAATGTTCATAAATCTTGCCTCTCAGGATCTTCTCCATCAACTTAACAACCACTGAAGTAAGACTCACTGGTCTATAATTTTCTGGGCTATCTCTACTTCCTTGAATAAGGGAACAACATCCACAACCCACCAAGCCTCCAGAACTTCTCCTGTCCCCATTGATGATTAAAAGTTCATCGCCAGAGGCCCAGCAATCTCCTTCCTCACCTCCCACAGTATCCTAGGCTACGTCTCATCCAGTCCCAGTGACTTATCTAATTTGATGCTTTCCAAAAACTCCAGCACATCCTCTCTCTTAATATCTACATACTCAAGCTTTTCAGTCTAATGAAAGTCATTACTACAATCACCAAGATCCTTTTCCCTAGTGAATACTGAAGTATTCATTAAAAACCTCTGCTACTTCCTCCAGTTCCATGTACACTTTCCCACTGCCTTATTTGATAGGTCCTATTCTTTCACATCTTGTCCTCTTGCTGTTCACATACTTGTAGAATGCCTTGGGGTTTTCCTTAATCCTGCCCACCAAGGCCTTCTCATAGCCCCTTCTGACTCTCCTAATTTCCTTTTTAAGCCCCTTCCTGTTAGCCTTATAATCTTGATTTCTGTTACGAGCCAAGAGGAACCATAAACCCAGCAGCAATAGATATTCACTGAGACAAATGGTTATTTAAACAAAAGTTGCTTTTAATTATCTTTAAACATGAAAACAGAATCACACTTTCACTTAACCAACCTAACTTAACCCCCTTCTAATTCTAAGTGCATGTGTGTGTAAGTTTAGAAAAGTTATTTGGTTCACGGTACAATCTCACTTCTCACTCCTCCAAGTTCACTGGTTGCAGGCAATTCTTATACTGTGCACAGAATTTATAAAGTTCACCAGGCTTTGGTGCTTGAAAGGTAAATGGTTACCACTCAGGAAGATTCTCGTCGGTTTTCAGAGAGATTTGTTGTACCAAGACATCCACAACTGATGTATTTCCATCAGTCACTTCAGTGTCTTGCTGATGAAACTTGCCCCTTCAGGTTTCTCCAGATGATAACCTCTTTCTTTCAGGTCACCAGAGTTTCTTTTTGTTTCACTTATTTCAAGTGAAACATTAGACAGCCAGTACTCTCCATGAACCACATGGACTTTGAGCAGGCCATCTTCCAAATGGGGCTTTCCACAAGCTTGCCAGCTTTTCCTGTTCCAGTCACAGCTGCTCTTCCTGGCTGTAACACTGTAAAAATTATCTCTCTCACTCTCTCTCTCTCTCTGTGTGTGTGTGTGTGTGTGTGAAAGAAAACCTGTTTGACTCTCTCTGCTTGCAAAACCACATCACCCTCTTAGAACAATTTCTCTTCCAGACAATCTTTCATCTGTTACCAGTAGTGAAGTCTCTTGAGCATACTTCAAAGCTCTTGCAAAAGCTGTGTACCACAAATGTGCTCTATGTGCCACTTTGAATTGTAATAGACAATGTCGAGAAGGGACAGAGCTTCAGTATTTTAAATAAGATCTGTTTTAAAGTGTTTGTATATGACCTATTCTAACAAACCTTTCACAATTTATCTCCCAAAAACATATACAAGTGTACATGTCATATTTCTAACATTTAGATTCTCAGTTCAGTAATTTATCACAAAAGATAAGAAATGCTGTGCAGTTTGCTTTCTGAAATGAATTTCTATTTGCGTCTTCACACCAATCACCCAGGTAATTCAACCAAACAGAAAATCAGACACAAGACATCATGTGTATAATAAACTGAAAGTGATGGACTGTAAAAAAATGTATTATCACACGTCAAATGTCTTCCATGGTACATTTGGAATTTCTGCTATAGATTTGGAATTTCTACTATAGAATAGGGTGACATTTCTGGGACTATAATAAGCACAGAACACATCTGGCAATTACTATCATGTTTCACAGAATCGTGCAGCTGCTTGTTGACAAAAATATTAAGTGAACATCTGTGTTTGCTACTCTGACTTAAAATAACATTTATAATTAGTACACACTTTTGTTGTATTAATAAGATATAAAGCAATACAAATGACTTAGTAATTTTTTAATATTTAAAGTATTTTTATTGATTTTAATAAAGAACATACAAATAAAAAGGTTGCAATTCAAGAAGATGATATGGACAGTTACACAAACTAAATAAGACATTCTGTATAACACTAACATATCATATCATATCATAGCAAATCATATCCATAATTTGTATTCTAAATAATATATACTTTTTTAGAAACAAGTCTAATAATGCAAAAAAAATGTAAAGAAGAAAAAAGCAAAGGAGAAAAACTCAAACCCCTTACCTAACCGCAATGCCAGATGCTATATATGATTGGTATTAAAAGAAAAACGAAGGTAAAAAAAAGTTGATATAAAGAACTTGGAAAAGATACCAGTCAGATAATATAATCTCATTGGAGTAAAATTTATAAAGTAAGATAGTGAGTCTTTAATGACCCCCATAACTTCTGGAATCTTATACCTGAATTATTAATTGAATAACAAATCTTTTTCATGTTCAAACAGAACATGATGTCCTGTAACCACTAATCATGGCAGCATCCTTCCATTTACGTAAATTCACAAGCCTTGTCAAAAGAGAGGAAAAATAAATGGTGTGACTCTGAACCAGAGATAAAGATGAATCATTCCCTCCCATTGTACTGAAGAGGGCCACTAAAGGGTTTGGTGTTAAATCTATATTGAAAATTTTTGAAAGAGTATGGAAAACCTCTCTGCAGCATTTTTCTAAATTAGGACGAGTCCAGAATATATGAATTAATGATGCTTCTCGCTCTTACATCTGTCACACCAGGGAGTCATATTGGAATAAAAGTGAGACAATTTAGCCTTAGACAAATGTGCTCTATGTACCACTTTGAATTTGAATAGACAATGTCGGCACATAATGAAAAGCTATTAACCAACTTAAGAATTTTGTCCCAATCCACATCCAATATAGTCAAATTTAAATCCTGTTCTCAAGCATTTTTGATTTTTACTAACAAAGTCTGAATAGTTTAAGAAAACCAAGACAAATGTTTCACATGAACTGTAAACATATAAAAATGACATTTTCTGTAAAATAAGGAGACTAAGAATATAAAGTAAGTTAATAGCATGAGAAATCTTCTTTTGCAATCCTTTGCTATGTTCCTATTAACCAGAAGGAAATTTAATGAAAATACTTAATATTACAGGAATTATGGAGTTTAAAAGTCAGTTACAGCTAGCAAGCAGTCAATTGGAGGAGCTACAATCACATGATCAGAGTTCAAGTGAAGCATCAGCATAAAAGTAGGGAACCATTTAGCGGAGCAGCCAGTGTGTGAATGGTGCAGTGTATGAGTGGGACTTTGAGGCTTTGGCTTGAGAGGCTTCATTTATGTTTTTTACATATAATGAACATTTTTTTCTGTAGGCAATTGTCACACTTATTTTCTGGAGTGGCTGTTCACACAGAAACGACCAAAACTCCAAATGTCCCCATCATACTGCATGTTTAGACAAGATACTGGAAGTGCGGTAATTAAGGAGTCGGACTTGCAAAGCTGATGTGGTGACATATATGGGACATACAACATTGCAGTGGCAATGTCTAGTGTAATGTGAATCACATGTCATTTGTTGTTCACGCAATGCCTTAAGTTAACTTTAGACTGCAAGCCTTCTTGAAAATGTACTAGGGGTCGAGGAGGTAAAATATCAAAGCAGGAATGACTTCTTATTCCTGAGCTTCTTTCAGGTAAGCTAAGGCCAGGTAAAAATATGTAATGGAGGTAAGAATATGTAATGGAGATAGCAGCTAATGCAGTGGAGTGCAGGACATGGGAAATATGGAAGAGTACAGTTGTCCCTGATGACTGCATCTGAAAAAGTTGCATCCAGTTCCAGTTCCTGACAGTCTGAGTTAAGGAACTGGACAGCTGGATGAACTCTGGATCATTCAGGAGGCAGAAGAGGTGATAGACAGGAGCTCCAAGGAGAAAGTCACCCTCAAAAGTCTGGAGGCAGCTAGCTGGATGACTGTTAGGAGTGGGAAGGAGAATAGGCAGTCAGCACAGAGCACCTCTGTGGCTGTTCCCCTCAACAATAAGTATACCATTTTGGATACTGTTGGGGGGGGATCAATCTACCAAGGTCATGTCTCTGGTACAGAGCCTGACCCTTTAGCTCAGAAGGGAAGGGAGGAGAAGAGGAGAGTGGGAGGGGATTTGCTAGTTAGGTGAACAGATAGGAGGTTCTATGAATGAGATTGAGACTCCTGGATGGTATGTCGCCACTCAGGTGCCAGAGTCAAAGACATCTCTGATCGCATCCACAGCATTCTCAAGCAGGAGGGTGAGCAGCAGCTGTTGTGGTCCACATTGGTACAAATGACATAGATAGGAGTAGAGATGAGGTCCTGAAGAGGGAATATAGGGAATTAGAAAGGAAGTTGAAAAGCAGGACCTCAAGGGTAGTAATCTCAGGATTGCGGCCTGTGGCATGCACCAGTGAAGTTGTGGCAGTCCTTTCTGAGCTAAAGGGTCAGACTCTGTACCAGAGACATGACCTTGGTAGATTGATCCCCCCCAACAGTATCCAAAATGGTATACTTATTGTTGAGGGGAACAGCCACAGAGGTACTCTGTGCTGACTGCCTATTCTCCTTCCCACTTCTAACAGTCATCCAGCTTGCTGCCTCCAGACTTTTGAGGGTGACTTTCTCCTTGGAGCTCCTGTCTATCGTGGCTGAAGAGTTGGTGCAGGAGGCAAGGGTTCAGCTTTGTGGATCATTGGGATTTCTTCTGGGGAAGGTCTGACCTGCCCAAAAAGGACAGGCTGCACCTGAACTGGAGATGGACTAATATCCTGGCGGGCAGGTTTGGAAGAGCTCTTGAGGAGGGCTTAAACTAGTTTGGCAGGGGGTGGGAACCAGAATGTGAGGGCAGAGAATAGGGCAGAAGGTGAAAAGCATGATGTAGCATGTTGTGAGTTTGTGAGGAAGGACAGACAGGGGAGGAAGCATAAATGTAGTCAGAGAGTTTGAAATATGTCTATTTCAATGGAAGAAATATTAAAAATAAAGGAGATGAAGTTAGAGCATGGATCAGTATGTGAAATTACAGAGACTTGGCTGGCAGAAGGACAGCCTGATGCAGGTACTGGGGTTTACGTGTTTTAAAAGGAGCAGGATGGGAGGTCAGGGAGGGGTGGGGGAGTAGCATTACTGGTCAGGGAGAGTATCTTCTTTTTTCTTTGGCTTGGCTTCGCGGACGAAGATTTATGGAGGGGTAAAATGTCCATGTCAGCTGCAGGCTCGTTTGTGGCTGACAAGTCCGATGCGGGACAGGCAGACACGGTTGCAGCGGTTGCAGGGGAAAATTTGTTGGTTGGGGTTGGGTGTTGGGTTTTTCCTCCTTTGTCTTTTGTCAGTGAGTTGGGCTCTGCGGTCTTCTTCAAAGGAGGTTGCTGCCCGCCAAACTGTGAGGCACCAAGATGCACGGTTTGAGGCGATATCAGTCCACTGGCGGTGGTCAATGTGGTCAATGTGGCAGGCACCAAGAGATTTCTTTAGGGAGTCCTTGTACCTCTTCTTTGGTGCACCTCTGACACGATGGCCAGTGGAGAGCTCGCCATATAACACGATCTTGGGAAGGTGATGGTCCTCCATTCTGGAGATGTGACCTACCTAGTGCAGTTGGATCTTCAACAGCGTGGATTCGATGCTGTCGGCCTCTGCCATCTCGAGTACTTCGATGTTAGGGATGAAGTCGCTCCAATGAATGTTGAGGATGGAGCGGAGACAACGCTGGTGGAAGCGTTCTAGGAGCCGTAGGTGATGCCGGTAGAGGACCCATGATTCGGAGCCGAACAGGAGTGTGGGTATGACAACTGCTCTGTATACGCTTATCTTTGTGAGGTTTTTCAGTTGGTTGTTTTTCCAGACTCTTCTGTGTAGTCTTCCAAAGGCGCTATTTGCCTTGGTGAGTCTGTTGTCTATCTCATTGTCGATCCTTGCATCTGATGAAATGGTGCAGCCGAGATAGGTAAACTGGTTGACCGTTTTGAGTTTTGTGTGCCCGATGGAGATGTGGGGGGGCTGGTAGTGATGGTGGGGAGCTGGCTGATGGAGGACCTCAGTTTTCTTCAGGCTGACTTCCAGGCCAAACATTTTGGCAGTTTCCGCAAAACAGGACGTCAAGCGCTGAAGAGCTGGCTCTGAATGGGCAACTAAAGCGGCATCGTATATCGGTTGTAGAAAGGGACGAGGCTGTAGAGGGAGAGTGTCTACTGAGTTAGTGTGAGTGGAGTCAGAAATAGGAAGGGAGCAATCATACTGGGAATAGTCAAAAGGCCCCCAAATTGCCCTCAAGGCACTGAGGAACAGATAAGAAGGCAGATTTTGGAATGGTGCAGAAATTACAGGGTTGTTTTTCTAGGAGACTTCAACTTCCCTAATGTTGACTGGCACCTCTTGACTGCAAGAGGGATAGATGCAGCAGAATGTCCAAGAAGGATTCCTTACACATTCTGTGGACCAGCCGACTAGAGGAGAGACCATACTAGATCCAGTATTATGTGATGAGCCTGGTCAAATGGCAGATTTCTAGGTGAGGGAGGATTTCAGTGATAGTGACCACAGCTTTCTGAGATTCAGTATATCTATGGACAAGGATAAAAGCAAACAAAGTGGAAAAATACTCAATTGGGGATGGGAAAATTACAATTGGATGAGGCAGGCGCTAGGGAGAATAAATTGAGAATAGATGTTTTGGGACCAGATGTGCCACATTTGTCCCACGGGGACAGGATAAGATGGTAGGAAAAAGGAACCATGGTTGACAAAACAGGTGAGGCAGCTTGTTAAGAGAAAGAAAGGAGCATACATTAGATTTAGGAAGCAGGAAACAGGAAGAGCTCATGAGAATTATATGGTAGCCTTGAAGGATCTTAAGAAGGAACTTAGGAGAGCTTGAAGGGGGCATGAGAAAGTCTTGGCAGGCAGGATTAAGGAGAATGCCAAGGCGTTCTATGCATATGTGAAGAACAGAAAGATGACGAGAATGAAGGTGGGGCAGCCTAAGGTTAAAGGAGGCAACATGTGCCTGAAGGCAGAGGAAGTTGAAGAGGTCCTAAATTAATACTTTGCATCTGTATTAACCAGAAAAAAGGACCTTGATCAGGGTGAGGTCAGAATAGAATAGGCTTGTGTGCTGGACAATGTTGAGATTAAGGAAGAAGAAGTCAGGCACAATATACCCCAAATTCCTGTGGGAAGAGAGTGAAGAGATAGCTGAGGCATTGGCTATGATCTTTAAGTCCTCCTTGGGCATAGGGAAGGTAGTGAAGGATTGGAGAATGGGAAATGTGGTCCTCTGGTTTAAAAAAGGTAGTAGGGAAAATCCTGGGAATTATAGACCAGTGAATCTTACGTTGATGGAGTGCAAACTGTTGGAGAGAATACTTCAGGATCGGATTTATTAGCATTGGGAGAAGTACAGCCTACTCACAATTAGTCAGCATGGCTTTGTAAAGGGAGTTTTTGTGGAGGTAACAAAGGAAGAAGAGGTGGTCTCTCTGACAAGGTCCCCCACGAGTGACTTGTTCAGAAAGTCATGAGGCATAAGATCCATGGAAACAAGGCTTTGTGGATTAAAAATCGGCTTGCATGTAGAAAGAAGAGAGTGGTAATGGATGGAAAGTATTTTGCCTGGAGGTCAGTGACCAGTGGAGTTCTGCAGGGATCTGTTTTTGGACCCCTGCTCTGTGATTTTTATAAATGACCAAGATGAAGAAGCGGAAGGATGGGTCAGTAACTTTGCAGATGATATGAAGGGTGGAGGAGTTGTGGATAGCGCTGAAGGTTGCCATAGGTTACAAAAGGATATATCGGGATGCAGAGTTGAGTGGAAATGTGGCAGATAGAGTTCAGTCCGGGTAAGTGCACCTCACATTTGTGCATTTTGGAAGGACAAACCAGAAGGCTGAGTACAGGGTTAATGGTCAGATACTTAACAGTGTGGAGAAACAGAGGGACCTTGGGGTGCAAATCCATACAGCCCTCAAGGTTACCACACAGGTTGATAGGATAGTTAAGAAGGCCTATGGGATGCTGGGCATCATTAATAGGGGGATTGAGTTAAAGGGCTGCGTGCATAGTGCACTCTGCTGACTGACTCATGATTATCCAGCAAAGCATAGCTCGAACCACATCATCAAGTTCGCTAACGACACGACTGTGTGGTCCTTATTAGTAAGAATAATGAGTCAGCGTACAGAGATGAGGTGCAGTCGCTAATAGACTGGTGCAGAAGCACAACCTGTATCTGAATGTTAATAAAACAAAAGAGATGATTGTCAACTTCAGGAAGGCCTGGATCACTCTCCAATGACCGTTGATGGCTGTACTGTTGAGGTCGTCAAGCGTATCAAGTTCCTTGGTGTGCACTTGGCAGAAAATCTCACCTGGACCCTTAACACCAGTTCCATAGCCAAGAAAGCACAGCAGTACCTCTACTTCCTGCAAAGGCTGAGGAAAGTTAATCTTTCACCCTCCATCCTCACTGCATTCTACAGAGGATGTATTGAGAGCATTCTGACCAATTGCATCACCACCTGGATTGGAAGCTGTACCACCTCAGACCGTAAGACCCTGCAGAGGATAGTGAAGTCAATGGAAAAGATCACTGGGGGCTCTTTTCACACCATGATGGACATCAACACATGATGCATGTGGAAAGCAATAAACATTGTGAAGGACTTCACACACCCCTCATGCAAACTTTTCTCCCTTTTGCCATCTGGTAGGAGGTACCATAGCACTCAGGCCCTTGCGTCCAGATTGGGCGACAGTTTTTTTTCACCAAGCCATCAGGATCCTGAATTCCCAGAACATATGTGGATAGTATGCCATGGACTTTTATTGTATATGTCTTAATATTTTAACTTGTATTTATATAAATATGCTCCTTGGTCCTTGAGAAATGCTATCTCATCTTTACCGTGCAATACATGGTATGAATGACAAATAAAGGTGACTTGACTTGAAGAGTCGAGAGGTCATGTTGCACCTCTACAAATCTCTGGTGAGACCATACTTATTGTGTTCAGTTCTGGTCACCTCATTGTAGGAAGGATGTGGAAACTATGGAGACAGTGCAGAGGAGATTTACCAGGATGTTGCCTAGATTGGAAAATATGTCATATGAGGCAAGGTTAGTAGAGCTGGAACTTTTCTCTTTGGAGCAAAGAAGGATGAGAGAAGACTTAATAGAGGTCTACAAGATTCTGAGAGGCTTAAGGTGCACAGCCAACACCTGTTTCTCAGGGCAGGAATAGAGGGTTTTGGGTGGAATGTCCTCCCAGGGTTGGTGGTGGAGGCTGTAACATTAGGGGCATTTAAAAGACTCTTAGACAGGCATATGCATGAAAGAAAAAAGGGTTTCAAGGTAGGAAGGGCTTTGGTATGAATATACTGAATAGGTCGGCACAACATTGAGGGCTGAAGGCCCTGTACTGTGGTGTTATGATCTATGTTCTATGTTCCATGTTCAATGGTTAGAATATTAGCATTCATTTCAAGAGAAGGAGAATATAAAAGCAAGGATGCAACGTTAAGGCTTCATAAGGCATTGGTCTGACCAGATATGGAGTATTGTGAGTAATTTTGGTCCACATATTTAATAAAGGATTTGCTGGTGTTGGAGAGGGTCCAGTGGAGATTTATCCCATATTTGAGGGAGTTAACGTATGAGGAGCTTTTGATGGCTCTGGACCTGTACTCAGTGGTGATTGGAATATCATTGAATGATACTGAATATTAAAGAGATGTATCGAGAGGATGAAGAAGATGTTTCCAGTAGTGGGTGAGTTTAGGATGAGAGGACACATCTTTGCAATAAAAGGTTGTCCCTTTAGAGCAGAGATGAGGAGAAATTTCTTCAGCCAAATGATATTGAATATGTGGAATGTGTGTCATAGAAGGCTTTGAAGACCAAGTCATTGGGTATATTTAAAGCAGAAGCTGATAGATTCTTGTTTAGTAAGGGTGTCAAAGGCATCGAGTCCACGCTGCTGAAGATCCAGCTGCACTGGATGGGTCACGTCTCCAGAATGGAGGACCATCGCCTTCCCAAGATCGTGTTATATGGCGAGCTCTCCACTGGCCACCGTGACAGAGGTGCACCAAAGAAAAGGTACAAGGACTGCCTAAAGAAATCTCTTGGTGCCTGCCACATTGACCACCGCCAGTGGGCTGATAACGCCTCAAACCGTGCATCTTGGCGCCTCACAGTTTGGCGGGCAGCAACCTCCTTTGAAGAAGACCGCAGAGCCCACCTCACTGACAAAAGGCAAAGGAGGAAAAACCCAACACCCAACCCCAACCAACCAATTTTCCCCTGCAACCGCTGCAATCGTGTCTGCCTGTCCCGCATCGGACTTGTCAGCCACAAACGAGCCTGCAGCTGACGTGGACTTTTTACCCCCTCCATAAATCTTCGTCCGCGAAGCCAAGCCAAAGAAAGAAAAGAGGTTATGGGGAGAAGGCAAGAGAATGAGATTGAGAGGAAAAATACATTAAGTGGTGGAGCAGACCTCATGGGCCAAATGGGCTTCTATTATCTTATGGTCTATTGGAAGGAAACTGAACTCTTTAATCTGTCACACAGATTTTAGATTTTTTGTCAAGTACATTCATGACGTTCCACACAACCCTGAGATTATTTTTCCTGCGATGAGACAGAATTACTACTTATTGGTAGTGCAAAGAAAAACTGTACACAATGTACACAAGTAAGCAAGTAAAGAAATACAAACAACTGTTGAATATAAAGAAAAAAAAAACAATAAAGTGCAAATGTAAGAATCCTAAATGAGTTCCTGATTGAGTTTGTTGTTGAGGAGTCTGATGGTGGAGGGTAGCAGCTGTTCCTGAACTTGGTGGTGTGAGTCTTGTGGCCACTATTCTTGATGATTGCTGCTGCTCTCCGACGCCACCGTTATCTGTACATGTTCTCGATGGTAGGGAGGGTTTTGCCTGTGATGTCCTGGGCTGTGCCCACTACCATTTTTAGGGCTTTACTCTCAAGGGTATTGGTGTCCCTTTGCCAGACCATGATGCAGCTGGTCAGCACACTTTTCATCGCACATCTGTAGAAATTTGCCAAGGTTTCTGATGTCATACCAAACCACCGCAAACTCCTAATGAAGTAGAGGCGCTGGTGCGCTTTCTTCACAATACCATTTGTGTGTTGGGTCCAGGAACGATCCTATGAGTTAGTGACTCACAAAAATCATAAATTTGCTCACCCTTTCCACCTCTGATCCCCAAATGATTACTGGATCATACACATCTGGTTTTCCCTTCTTGTAGGTAACTATCAGCTCCTTGATTTTGGTGATATTAAGTGCGAGGTTGTTGTTGATATACCATTCAACCAAGTTTTCAATCTCCCTCCTGTATGCTAACTTATTGCCCCTTTTTATAAAATCCACTACTGTGGTAACATCATGGTGTTGTACTGAGCCACACAGTCATTGGTGAAAAGTGAGTAGAGCAGGAGGCTAAGGACGCAGTCTTGTGTTGCTCTGGTACTGTTGGAGATTGTGACGGAGATGTTCTTACCAATCCTCACTGATTGTGGTCTGGAGGTGAGGAAATCAATGATCCTATTGCACAGTGGTGTGTTGAGTTCCAGGTCTTAGAGTTGGCTGATCAGTTTTGAGGGGATGATGGTGTTAAATGCCGAACTGTAGTTGATAAAGAACATTCTTTACTGTCCAGATGTTCCAGGGCTTTGTGTAGAGCCAGTGAGACCTGTTGCTATGATAGGTGAACTGGAACTTATCCATGTCACCGCTTAGGCAGGAGCTGATATATGCTTCAACGCCTGCCTTTCAAAACACTTCATCACTGCTAATGTGAGTGCCACTGGTCAATAGTCATTTAGGCAGGTTGCCACACTCTACTTGAGTATTGGTACAATTGATGCCTGTTTGAAACAGGTGGGTACTATGCCCTGCAGGATTGAGATATTGAAGATATCCATGAATACATTGTTAAGTTGGTCAGAACAGATTGTTAATACTTGGCCGGGTACCCCATTCGGACTCAGCATCTTTTTCCAATTTAAGATATGTTAGCATTATGAAATGTAGCTGCTCTTGTTTTCAACCTTGAGATGGTTTATGCTAAACTACCTGAGTACATCTTTAACTTTGTGCTTAGATTCACTTCTACAATTGACATCTTCACTTTGATAAACAAGCATTATGCCAGTGGACAAAAAAAAGTCTTTGTCTTGTTGCTCCATTTCCAAACCATTATCGATGTTTCCTTGACCTTGGCATATTTTATAAACAGCACACATACATTCATATTGAGCTGAAATTAAATAGTTACAACATTAACAATGCATCAATAGCTCTTCATTGGATGTAAAATGCACTGGGAAATCCCAAGGTCATGATGGGTTGTATTTAAATATCATGATGGGTTGTATTTAAATATCATGATGGGTATTTAGTACCTTTCAAATGTAGAGCAATGATTTGAAGCATACTGAATCTCAGAAGCTGCCATGAAATTATAATATTTTCCTTCTGATTGTGATGAATAGAGTGACCATTAACCATATATTGTTGACATACAGCAAGTTATTATTTAATTATTGAGATAAATTCCAGTAATTTTGAACTATGATAAATAACATGAGATCTTCCTATCCTAGATTAATTAATCAAAACAAGACAGAGAACTGAATATGAGATCAAAAGGATAATGATGAAAACACCTGTGGTGAATGTTTGACAGCACAATTTTTGGAATTTAAAAAAATTTTTACACTATGAACCATACTAACCAAAATACACAGTGTCACTTTCTCCCCTTCCCCCCCCTCCCCACCCACTCAACATTCAACCTATATGATACATTAAACCCATTAAACAATGTAATCACTCAATGAAAATAAACAAGAAATTTGTGTCTTCTACTTTTACATACTGAGTCAGTTCATTTCGTCTTCTTCTCCTTCTGTCATTTGAGGCGGTGGAGGTCCGGGGTAGGACTTCTCTGTTGTAATAAGAAGTAAAGAACTTAGACTCGATTTGGATGGAGCACAAAAAAGATTTATTATGATAGCCTTAGCTGTAGCAAAAAAATGTATATGTCAACCTGGAAATTAGAAGATAGATTGAGAATACAGCAATGGTACATAGAAATGAATAAATGTATTCCATTGGAAAAAATAACATACAATTTAAGAAATAACATCACAGTATTCAAACAAATTTGGGAACCGTACAATTTTTGGAATTTGAGGCAGAAGAGATCAGAAATAAAGTTTATTGAACACTAACTTGTTAAAGCTTCTAAAAATGGTTTAAGTATAGGATCAAGAATTTTTTTTTATATGTGAAGGAAAATCCTATAGGTTTCTACAAGTAAAATAAGACCAAAAGGATAGTAAGGGACAAAATTGGTCTCCCTGAAGATTAGGCTATGTATGGAGCAAGAAGAGATTGGGGAGATCTTAAATGGATTTCTCGCATTAGTATTTACTCAGGAGAAGGAAGGAAGGAAAAACAAGCAGTGAGGTCATGGAATCTACAAAGATTAAAGTGGAGGTGTTTTCTGTCTTAAAGCATATAAGGGTGGATAAATCCCCAGGGTCTGACAAGATATTTCCTTGGGCCTTGAGGGAGGCTAGTGTAAATATTGAAAGGGCCTGAGCAGAAATATTTAAAATGTCTTCACCCTTGGATGAAATGCCAGAGGATTGGAGGGCAGCTCATTTTGTTCTGTTGTTTATAAAAGGCTCCAAAAGGAACCCTGGAAAATACAAGCCATTGAGCCTCACATCAATAGTAGGTAGATTATTCTAAGGTATTCTAATATTTAAGTATTTGGGATAATCAACATGGGTTTGTGCATGGTAGGTCATGCTTATCTAATCTTATAGAGTTTTTTGAGGAGGTTACCAGGAAAGTTGATGAAGACTGTGGATGTTAACTATATAGTCTTCAGTAAGACTTTTGACAAGATTCCACATGTAAGGTTTGTCAGGAAGGTTCAGACGCTTGATATTCATGGTGAGATCGTAAACTGGATTCAACAATGGCCGTATGAGAGAAGCCAGAGAATGTTAATGGATGATTGCTTTTCAGACTGGAGCCCTGTGACTAATGGTGCCTCAGGGATCAGAGCTGGGACCATTGTTGTTTGTCATTTTTATCAATGATCTGAATGATAATGTGGTAAACTGGATCAGCAAGTTTGCAGATGACACAAAGATTGGAGGCATTGTGGATAGCGAGGAAGGCTTTCAAACGTTGCATAGTGATCTGGACCAGCTGAAAAAATGGGCTGAAAAATGGCAAATGGAATTTAATGCAGACAAGTGTGAGGTGTTGCATTTTGGAAGGACATGACAAGAAAGGACATACACAGTAAATGGTTTGACACTGAGGAGTGCGGTAAAACAGAGGCATCTGGGAATACATACTTTCCTGAAAGTGGTGTCATAGATAGGTTTGTAAAAAGAGCTTTTGGCATATTAGCCTTCATCAATCAAAGTACTGAGTACAGGAGGTGGAATGTATGGTAAAATTGTATAAGACATTGGTGAAGCCAATTTTGGAGTATAGTGTGCAGTTTTTGTCACCTAACTGTAGGAAAGATATCAATAAGATTGGAAGAGTGCAAAGAAGATTTACTTGGATGTTGCTGGGACTTCAGGATTTGAATTACTGGAAAAGGTTAAACAGGTTAAGACTTTATTCCCTGCAGCATAGAAGAATGAGGGGAGATTTGATAGAGGTGTACAAAATTATGTGGGTATAGACAGAGTAAATGCAATTTGGCTTTTTCAATGAGGTTAGGTGAGTTACAAACCAGAAGTCATGGGTTAAGGGTGAAAGGCAAAGTGTTTAGGGGGATCTTCTTCACACAGAGATTTGTGAGAGTGTGGAACAAGCTGCCAGCTGAAGTGGTGAATGCAGGCTCAATTGTAATATTTAAGAAAAGTTTTGACAGGTACATGAATGGGAGGGGTTTGGAGGGCAATGGACGGGGTGGAGTCAGTGGGACTAGGCAGAATAATAGTTCAGCCAAGACTAGTAGGCCGAAAGGTCTTTTTTCTATGCTGCAATGTTCTATGGTTCTAATTTTATTTCTGAATTATATTTTCCTATCCCCACCTTAATTTTACAATATTGAAAAAGCACTATTTAATCTGTATTGAGTTCTTTCATTACCCATGTAGCAAAACATTTTAAAGGAATGCTTTCCAATTTGTTTATAATCAGGAACAATTTTTATATGATTTACTGACATCGGATAATGAGACTAACAAGGTGGTGTGGCTGTGGGTAGGTATTAATATTCAATAAAATGCTAAAATTATTTAATTTATGACCAATACAAACATTGTTTCTCGAACTAACCGCACAATTTTAATCCTTGATTTCAAAATGCCTTCATAATGTCACTTGCTATCTCAATAACCTTCTTTTGCTCTACAATTTTTGAAGGTTTAACTACTCTTTCAATTCTGGTCTCTTATGCTTGTTCAATTTCATTGCCTCATTTATTTGGTACTTATGCCATCACAACTTCAAGTTCTGAAACATCCATCCTTAATCCTCCCTTGGTCTCTAAGAATCCCAACAAAAGCTGCTACATTGACTAAATGTATCTATTCTAATATCTTAATAATTGCAGTTTGGTAGCAAATTCTGTCGACATATTCTAACATGAATCTGTTTTAAGTGGGGCTTTCAACATGGTGGCTTTATTTAAACACTATGTTGAAAGCACCATTTAAATACATTGAAGAGAGACTGCAGATAACTGGAAAATCATACAAAATTTTGGAGGAACTCAGCAGATCAGGCAACATCCATGTAAGGCAAAAGATAGTCAACATTTTGGGCCAAAACCATTCATCAGGATAAGCAAGAAACTGCAGACACCCAAATAATAATGTGGGGAGGGGAGCACAGAGTAATGTGATAATGTGAATATAGGTGAGAAGAGGAAGAAGTGCAAAAAAGGTAAGCTGTGAGGTGATAGGAGCAAGAGGCAGGGGGATGAGGAAGATGCATTTTGATTGGAGGAACGGAAGGGGGTTGGAGCTGGAGGAAGGAAGGTGTGGGTGTCAGGCAGGTGGAGAGAGCAGGGGAGCAGAAAGGAGCCAGAGAGATAGGGAAAAGCTGGTGGGTTGAGAAAATAAAGGGGAGGTTATCGGAAATTGGAGAAGTTGATGTTGACGCCATCTGGTTGGAGACTACCTCAATGGAATGCAAGGTGCTGTTCCTCCAAGTTGTGAGTGGCCTCAGCCAGTCAGTACAAAAGGCCATGGAAAGACTGTGGAGCTGAACTTTATTTTAAAAAAACTCCCTTCTCCTGTGTTATTTTGCATTGAGACTTTTTTTAAGAATTGATTTTATTTATCCTTTTGTAACTAATAGACTTTTCAAATTATTCAGGGTTAGCAGATGGCTTCTGTGAGTTAAAGTTTTGTTTGATTTTAATGAACTTTGGCACTGGACATTTTGGTGCTAACAATTAGGCTACAACAATTTATTATATTTATTATTAAACAAAGCAGAACTTTTGGCTGACAAGCAGGATCCTAAACTCAGGACAACGGCTGTCGCTCTATCACTTTAAGTTGACCAATATAGCACTACAGGCACTGGAGGTGAGAAAGCAGCAGACGATGGCAGGGAACCTATTGCCAAGCCCTTTTAGGGTAGCAAAGGCAGGTTGTCCGGGGCCAGGAACTGGACACCGATACCCTCATGAACGCAGATCACTTCCCACTCCTAAACATCTCTGCCACCTGGTCCCTTCCACCCACCCCCAGCCCCCTCCATCCGGTTCTCCCTGTCCCCTGGTCCCATTGACTCAGTCATCACTGGTACCTCCAGTTCCTGTAGTGCAGTGTTGGCAGCTTGACATGATAGAAAGCGACATCCGCTGTCCCGATTGCAGGGTACTGCACAACAGCCCAAAGTGCTGCTCCTCACTTCAAATAATAGCCTGTTAGTGCCAAGAAACAATTTTAATTAATGGTTAATTTTTATTATATTTAATGGAAATTATAAAAAAATTACATGCCTTGTCCATCACCAAATACGAGAGCCGGCACCAAATTGTGGATGCCAAAATGTCCAAGGGGCTAAAAAAGTTATTTTTTTCATCATAATGTCCGATTCCACAACCAAACACCCATTGGTGTATTCCCAGAACATACCTGGCGGATAAATTTAGAATGTATGAGGGCATCACACCTAAAGGCTAATAACTAGAATGTGACAGAGTATTTTGAGATGGTTTGGGAGGAAATGCTAGAGCAGATTGTACACGTACATTTTATAACACAGAATTTTTGCTCACCCTAGGGACCTGGGTGGTAGTTAATCTGCCACTGCACCTAGTATTCTGACTGAGCACTGTCCAACCAGATGGCATTAACATCAACTTCTCTGGTTTCCATTGGACTCCTTCCCTGTCTCTCTCTCTCTTTCTCTTGTCTCCTTTCCTCCACCTCCCCACCCCTTTTTCCATTACGAGCTACCTGTTCCTCATATCACTTCAGCTTTTTCAATTCTGCCCTCTCAGCCTTGTCCACCTATGACCTCTTGCTTGTGGGCCTGTGCTCCTCCCCCCACTTTATTCAGGTGCCTGCCTGGTTTTCGCTTATGCCCGACAAAACATTGGTTATACATCTTTGCTTCATATGGATCCTGCATGACCTGCTTTGTTTCTCTAGCACATTTGTTTAAATACAAAACTGTTGTTTTCTATGTGATTAAATTATAAAAAATCTGAGGTGAATTTTGAGTGTATAAAGACTGTTAATGGCATATGTAAAACACGAACGTCTGCAGATACCATGATTGATGTAAAAACACAGTGCTGGAGAAACTCACCAGGTCAAAAAGTGCACTAAATATAGGAAAGATGAAGGTACGTATCCAACGTTTCGGTCTTGAGCCCCTCACCTTGTGATGCCATATGTCTACATGGATAAAAAAAACAGAAATGCATAGGACTTTTCTATTGTGCTGGATTTGATGCATTAAACATGTTTCAGATAATGGTGCAAGAGCAAAAGGAGGAAAAAGATAAAATCAGATACTGCTCCATGCCCCTGGATCTTTACTCATGACATACTGTCCATACTCCATATGGATGAGGAGCTTTGGCTGAAATCACGTTAATGCTTTTAAGGACAGTGCAAATTTTAATTCGGTGACAAAATACCTCTTAAGACTGGATAATTAGTAACACACATAATGCACTATTGATATATCTACCATAGCCCAATTTTCTTCAAGGATTGCATCAAATTGCAGGTTCTCTATAATCAACAACTGTAATCTGTGTGGAAATGCGCACATGAATGCCAGTAAACTATTGTGCTGGGAACAGAGATTTGTTGTTGAGGTTAGAAAAGTGCAATTATGACTCAGGAGACTGAAGCTTATCACAAGAGCACCAGCTTCTCTCATCTGCGACAACTACAGAATGGACTGTATAGTGGATGCAACAAGTTTGAAGAATGCAGGTTACCAGCAATTTCCATCAGTGTGACACACTGAGTAGATGAAGGCTGCATGTTAAGCATTATGTATTACAACATACCTAATGTATTCACCATTTCAAATGACAACTGCCTACATAAAGACAGCCCTCAATTCAGATAGATTAAGAGTAGCTGAAGCATCTACTGTACATCTTAATACTGGCAAAATGGAAGAATATAGTGTATATTTGGTGAATAAGGTG
The DNA here is from genome assembly GCF_036971445.1 of Narcine bancroftii. Taxonomy (NCBI): domain Eukaryota; kingdom Metazoa; phylum Chordata; class Chondrichthyes; order Torpediniformes; family Narcinidae; genus Narcine; species Narcine bancroftii. The sequence goes on from NC_091474.1 coordinate 60,653,265, forward strand.
AGTCATGAAACCCTCAAAAAACTCACTCAAAAAATGGGTGTCGACTGATACGCCAGATATACTTCTGAGACCTTAAATTCAGGTCAAAAACTGTTTGACACCATTTCGGCATATAAGTCGATTCTGGAAGCGCCAATTCGGCATATTAGTAAACCCTGGAACCACCTCCCCATTGCTGGTGTCACTATTATCTGACACTTCCCCACTGCCAGGTACTGCCATAACCCACCCAGACATTCTACAGTTATAAAGTATGAGGTCCCTGCTCCTACCCGGGAGCCTAAGGCTGCTGTTTTTGCCCGGTAAGCTGAGGTCACCGCTTCTGCCACATAGGCTGAGGTCACTGCTCCTGCTGGGAGAATGAGGTCGCTGCTTCTACCACACGCTGTTCTCCCGGCAGGAGTTTCCTGCTCCCACCAGGAGAATATGGTCACCGCTCCTGCTCCAGAGAAATTAGGTAGCTGCCACATAGGTCTGAGGTTCCCGCTCCTGCCCGGTAGGCCAAGGCTCCTGCTCCTGCCCAGTAGGCTGAGGATCTTTTTACTGTTTTTTTAAAAACTTGCTTAATTTACAGCTTTGTTACTTGGCAATTAGGGTGTTTTAAAAAATTTTGGGTTGTTGCTGGGAGGCCCGGACAGCCCGAAAATGGGGGATCAACTTTTACACCCAATATACCATAAAATTATTAAAATGAGGCTAAAAAAGGGTGGTCAACCTATTTGCTGGTCGATGTATATCCCAAAATATACAGTATTTCATGGTCTAAAGTTCCAATCACTCCAAGTTACCAGGTATTGAATTATAAATGATGCAGCGAGACATGCAATTGTCTGGAGTTATTGCGACATCTTAGTTATTTGCTGTAGTTGTGGGTAATGGAGGATTTAAACACAAGGGTATTTGAGTTTCTGCAAAACTAGTTGCCATAAGTCAGTAGGAAGCAGGATGATGCAAAAATTAGACATTGTGCAGAATGGACTGCGTAGAAGTGGGTGATAAAACAAAGACAGTGCACAGAATACCAGAACTATTGCATCTGGAAGCTCGATGAAGGCATGGAAGTGGAATCCAAACAGCCTGGAACAGAAGCAAGTGATAGAAATAGAGAATCTGTAAACAGTGCCAGATTAAGGTATTGTGGGGCCTGCAGCATTTATTTTAAAGGGGTCCTAAATTGTCCTGGCTGAAGCGTGTCGGCAGCACACGAAGTGCTGGTTGGCACATGGATAATGAGGGGGAAGTGTAACTGTGGCATTCTCCCCCCCCACACCAGAGCAAGTTTTTCTGCATGTCTGTTTTGGTAAGTTTGAAATAGCCTTAATTATTCTTAACAAAATGATGTTAGCTTTCTCAGATCACTATATATTCAGTGATTACCAGTGGTGAATCTAGGGAACATAGTGCCTATGGCAAGCACTGAAATGGTCCCCCCACCCCCCCCCCCCCATTAAAACATTGAAATTGCTCCTCTCCTCAAACTTGCTTACGCATTTGACAAAACCTTGGCTAACTCAATACAGGATCATTGGCCGTCTTCCTTACCCATATTCCCCCACGCAGCTGGAACCGCTCTGTGTTTCCCTTGCACAGTGGTGCTGGCAGAGCAGTTCCAGCTGCATGGGGGAATTATGTGTGACGAAGACAGCCATTGTCGCAAGCTGCTGGGGCAGCCCCAAAGTGGTCTGATCAGATTGTGGGGGGCCAGAGGGATAAGAGGGGCAGGGGGTGGGCAGCCAGGTGGGGGAGGGGGGGTGCGCAGCCAGGGTTAGGAGTGGGGTGGTCGGGCGAGGACAGTGGATCTTCCATGTAAGGTGAGCGATTTTAGCTGATTATCACCTTTAATCAGACTATTGTGCAGCAGCAAAGAGATACAACATACCAATAGACTGTGGTAATAGCCCTGATTGAAGGTCATAATTGACGAAATTCACTAACCTTAAATTTAACACAGTGTGGTATCTCATAGCTGGTGCACAAAGATGAAACTGAAAAAGTTTCTCATAATTCATAGTACATGAACTCAAGGGCCCTTAAAAATCTGGGACCCGAGCACATGCTACTTTTGCTACTGCATTAATCTGGGTCTGGTAATAATGACATAAAGGGCCAAACTGAATGCAGAGTTAAATTCCAGGGAGATCGTGACAGAGATGGAGTTGTAAAGAATTTATGATGGATGTGAAAACAACAGCTTTCTTTTCTCCAAAGTTTAATTGCAGAATTTTCCATTGCAGGGCAGTTTTCAAATAAGCATTTTACAACACAAACAAAAACAGACTCATGAAAAATGTTAAAGGATAGAAATATGGCATATATTTATATTTGTTTGCATATATTTAGAACTTAACCTAACAAGTGATGCTTGCCAGGGACAGCACATAGAGAAAGAAATAATATTGGATCTCAGGGAAACAGATCCATGCTTTGAAAGATAATTGTTAGAAATATGATACAAATACTGAGGAAGTAAATGAGGAAAGCAGAGGAATGGACAAAGGAGGAAAGACATTTAGGAAGATATGTCAGAATAGAGAAAAAAAATCCAAAATTACATTCTTTCTAGTACTAATTTTGTCACATATGACAAATCGCATATTTTACAGATAAAATATTTTCAAGGTTAAGAGAAATATAACAAGTTACAATATGGTTTTCTGTTGCACACAGTTGCATTTTGGAATGCTCAAGAACTTTGGCGATAGATCATAAAGTATAACCAGGAAGCTTGTTGGCTACTAGTTCAGAAATATGTTTGCATTCATTAATAAGTCCTGTCCTTTTCAACTCATCTTCTTGACTATCCTTTGTGTTCATTTCAAGTCCACTGCAGACCAGATCAGACACACTGGGCGGTGTGCAAGAGCTCACCAGAGATGACTCCAAAGAACTTGAATGTTGGGAGACCTCAGTGCGAACTATATTGACTGACCTAGAACCCCATTCAACAACTGACTTCAATTGTTTCTCAGTTTCTTGTTCATTTGATGGGTTGAGTACTCTTTTCAGTTGACTTCCCTCCATTGAGCTGGTTGCTTGATCAGATAGATTTGGGGTTATTGAAGATAAAATCATTCTCTGATGGTGACTTTTTACAAGATTTTCACCTTTTAAAGACTGAATTGGAGATTGCTTGGATGGTGCCAGCAGTGGGACTGAATCATCTTCTATCTCACTTTGAGGTGTACCACGGTTGTCTCTGGAACATTTGGAAAGGCTAGAGCCCAATTCATTATTAGAATATTTATGCTTCAACCTGATGGTTGCAACTTCAGTACTGCTACCAGGAGTATCTGCAAGTCGACCTGTAGGTTCAGGACTGGTAAATTCTTCTGAGTTGCTTGTTGGTTCAGCACTTGTGAAGTCCTCTGAATACTTGGCTTCATCACAACTACTGCAAGAAATCTGGGCATCAATGTCTTCAACTATTATTGGATCACTAGTAAGATCAGGATTTATATTTGGAGTCTGAAAAAAATCCACTGCTTTATAACAAATCTCACTAACATTGTGGTCTGAATCATGACTGAATATTTCAGGCAGTTTGATTTTTACATCTTTTCGATAAAGATCCTGGTCATTTGCTGTCTGGAAATCACAACTTTCCACACACCAACCTAATGGTTCAGGTGACTGAACAGTTCTATTTTTAGTTCCTGTTCTAAAGACACTTTCATGCCTCACAGTTTCTTCCAAGTTAGTTTTGTATGTAAGCTTTTCATTTTTTGGAATCGTTGAAGAATGAGCAGAGTCAGGTTCAGTGCTGCTTTGAACCAATGTTTCAATGTTTTCTTTAGAAAGATACTTCTCTTTGCCTTCACCGCGTTTTTTCACAGTAGCCTTTTTCAAAGGTCTTTTTCTGGAAAGCTCTTTCTGCTCATGCAGTGTCAACATATCTGGGTTGGTTTGTTTAAGCCTTAAACGGAATGTGTTTGTTAAGCCATATACCAGCTTTCTTTTGGGATGTTCCCGATCTTTCTTTGTGTTCACTCGCTTTGGGTTATTTTCTTTATTCAAGTTTCTGGGGGACGTACGTTGTTTTTGAACTCCACCCTTCTGTTGCTTAAAATCTGGATGGGTGGATTTACCATGTTGCAATGTCGATTGATAATATTCGGGCGCATCGTTCTTCAAACTACTGTAAAGCCAGGCAAGTTGAGGATGAACAGCAAGAGGAATTCGCTGCGGCAATTGATCATGATGGAGCAAAGAAAGCTCCAGCAGGAGCGCATTCAGCAAAGGCAGCTGGCTGATTGGACGAGCAACATTCGGATTGGTGGAGTTCTTTTCAATCTGCATCTTTAATGTCTCTGTCACTTCTGAGCGACCTTCCGCTAACGTAAAATCACTTAATGGCTGGTGCACGTCGAAAAGTTCCGGGCTTTCATCTGATTCCAGGTCCTCGAGTCGAGCGGATTCCTCGTACTCCGCTGCTTTCCACATTTCAGCGAGCTTCTCTTTAGGTTTATCTTTTGACTGACTGTAGTACATGGGGGGAGGACAAAAAACGTTGCTTGTTTTGATATCCGCGGTTAGTTCGGATTCTAAACTTTGCCATCTCATCTTGTGCGTTACGTGTACCCTTTTTGCCAGTTTGTTCGGATTACGTTCCACTGGCACTTCGCGTTGGTTTAAATGAACATGCTGAATAGCCGGGTCACAGGGCACAAGGTCAGGGCATATTTCAGAGTCAGATGGAATGTTCCCAGAGCTTTGATTTGCGATCTCATCACTATCCCGTTGGCCTGGCACACGGAGTTCACGGTCTCGTATTTTAGTTTTCAGGACCCGATTTTCTGGAATATGTGGAAGTAAACCAGCTCCCAAACTCATGAGTCTATATCCTGCAGATAGATGACCAATCTTTATGCCCATCAGGGTATAAAGAGGGTAAAGCCCTTTCTTCCCTTGCATGGAGGGCATGGTAATGCCGCGATCCTCCACGTCCAGCCTGATATTTTCCACCGCATCTGCCATCGAGATCAAGGAACTTCCCACTAATTTAGGCATCCGCCGTGAAACGTCGAGTAGCATGGCATACACTGGGGTGTTGGTCAAGTGGCAGTGAAGGGCCGACAGGCCCATCTTGAACAGGCAGGACTTGCCTTTACCGAAAGGGACAAGTGGCCGCCCGGGGCCCTCGCTCGCCCGGCCACGCTCTCGGCTCCGTCGCAGGCTCTCCGCGCGGTCCGGCTTGGTCTGATGAACCAGGAGAGTGGGGAAGTCCAGCAGCCTGAAGGCCACCGCCAGAAGAGGGCTGGACTGGGGTTGGGCCCCAATTGCAATCTCCACATACTCTACTAACAGTTCCAAGGAGAATAACGTCTCCACGTTAGCGTCTACATTCATTCCAAACAGTGAAGAGCGGTTGAGGGACACCAACACTGAGAGAACTGGTCTCGACACTGGAGTTTCAACCGAAACCTTGACAACGCCGCCGCCGCACTGAGGAGGACGGTGTTTTTAAGCTGTAGTCCTCGTTGCCAATGACTTGGAACTACAACTCCCATCCTCCCTCGGGGCTTCAGCTCCTCCATCTGCACAAAAAGAATGGGCAGTGTCTGGCACGTTTGACGAAGAAAGGGTCGGGGCGGAGTCCTGTTCCAACGAGGCGGTCAGTGGGAGACGATCAGGGCGAATCGAAAGAGAGCAAGAACCGGGAGCAGCCAATGGGTAGGGGGAAGCCTCGGGCCAATGCGTCGAGCTGATAGCCACGTTAGAACCAATCGAAGAAGAACAGACGCCAGGAGCAGCCAATGGGAGGATCGCAGAGCGAGTGGACGGAACATGGGTTGCCAGGTTGCGCTGAGGTGCGGGAGAATGTGAAAAGTTTCGAGCCCGTTGGACGCAGAAGGTGGTGCTGCGAGGTTGGCCGGAGAGGCAGCGGGATCTTGGATCTGCTGGCGGTTCTATGGTGTTGATTGTGTGGCAGAGCATCTTGTGTGCATGTAGGGCTCGGCGCCCGCGGCAGTCAGGTAAGAGGCAGCGGAGGAGTGAAGAACTGTGGCTCGTTGACAAGTTAAAGGTCGGAGAGTCGGGAGTGGGGCTCAGCCTGTTCGCGACCCGCGGCTCGACCCAGCTGCCTGCCCTTTACCGGTATCTTCCAGAGCCAGCGTATTCTTCAGTTAAATCGTTGGAACCATGTTCCTCCTCCTTTTACACAACTCTCGCCCCCTCCCTATTTTAGTGCAGACCAGACCACCCTCAGCCCCCTTTTCAAACTAACCAGCGCCCTCATCACCGAAACGCACGGTCGTTCACTCCTTTCACCATCCTTTCGCACTGTGGAGATACGCCAGAATATTTTTCTATCCTTCCCCACCCGCCATAACACTCCTATTCCTCCGAATTCTACTCAGAAAAGGATAAGACTGGTCTCTTACCCACCGTCCACCCTTGAACCCACGCAGATCTCACCTTTCTGAATATCGTTCTCATCTGCCGGATCCTTCCCAACAACCAGTCGAATCCCCCCACCGCAGAAATGTTCAGATTCCGTCCCCTATATCTCCTCAAAAAGTAGTTCACATCATCCCTCACTAGAAAGCGAACATTAGCAGAGCACTTTCCCTTTTCTCCCCAAGGCAGGAGAACAACCAGCCGTCCTGCTGGTAGCTGTATTCCTGATGAATGAGAGTGCTGTGATCGTGGGACCTTTTCCCGAAGCCGACGGGCTCTGGGATCAGGTGTTTCTATCCGCATAGCAAATGGACCGCGGCCGGCAAAAAATAAATTGGAAGTGAAACAAAAGGCTTTGTGCCCCGTCCTCAATCCGAAAGATTTCTGTTGTCCCTCATTCATCTGGAAGACCATCAAACAAGAAAAGGTTCTGAGATTAAAATGAACAATTTCAGTGGTTGAATATATTTAATTAGATGTCATTGACGAGTGTGTGTAGTTCGGAGTCCAACTGAGAGCCCATGATCCCTGTTTCCCTGGAAGTTGTGGGGATCGGTTGATATGTGTTGAGGAATTGGTTTGTTGGTTTCTTTTGTTTTCCAACTTTATCCACTAGATGGCTGTGAATTACACTGGGATTTGGATTTGGGGTTCACTTTGTACTGAAACACTTCCTAGACATTTTTGGTCTGCGCTTTTTACTTATTTTTTTCCCCGTTTGTTTTAACGTATTGCTGTGTTATACAAGTAACCGACCAGTTTGACAATATTCTACAAGTTAAATGATTAGGTTCAATTAAAAATGTTTTATTGCAACTGTAAGATTATCGTGTGGAAAAACAGACGCCTATGAGTTTTGCGTTACTGATCAATACTCCAATCGACGATCGCAGTTTACTTTTAGTGAAAACATTCACATTTATTGCTTTTTGGGATTTCTGAATCCCCACGAGGCACTCATTGCGATACCTGCGAGAAAGGTGTCTCCCTTCAACTTGAAATGATAACCAAGTCACTGATAAAAACGATATAATCAATTATATTCGTTGTTCATTTAACTAATTAGGTTGCCATTTGTACTTGCCCTTTAAAAAGAGCTATTAATATAATTTGAGTAAACGCACTATGTCCCTGATTTGTCATTTAGACCAGATAAATAGCCCGTTATGACGATATATTTAGTACTCCCCCCCCCCCCCACCCCAAATGTAAATTACAAAGGAAAACCATTCTGTTTTTTTCGCCTTTACTACTGGCAATATTTATTATGCAGCAGATTTTGTGTCTCCAGAGAAGAAAAACCAACATTTCTTGCGGCCAAGAGTAAGTAAATCGTTGATAACATTTACAGCCTCTTTCTTCATGGATTGGTAGAAGAATGAGAAAAGTAATGCATATCATGCAACTATGGTTCGTTTACAAAATAGTATGGGATTTTGGGCAATATTGTTCACTGATTACTCAGGGTAGAAAATAATTGCTTATGTTTTTAAAACCAATTTTTTTTCTAGTTTAAAAGTAAATGCATTTAAAATACTGCATAACAATTGTCAATTTGAATAAAAGTTGCAGATTTCAGATTTATTGTCAGAATACATACATCACATACAACCCTGAGATTCCTATTTCCTTGCGCTTGGCAGAATTACTCGACCACTAATTGATAGTGCAAAAAATAAACTACACACAGCATGAACATGTAAACAATCAAAAGAACTGTAAACAGATATCGAATATAAACAAATTGCAATGCAGGGAGAGCAAATAAAATCAATAAAGTGCACAGGTAAGAGTCCTTAAATTAGTTTCTGATTGAGTTTGTTGTGAAGGGGTAGCAGGTATTCCTGAACCTGATGGTACAAGTCTTGTGGCATCTATACCACTTTCCTGATGGCAGCAGCGAAAACAGAGCATGTGCTGGGTGGTGTGGGTCTTTAATGATTGCTGCTGCTCTCCGATGGCAGTATTTCCTGGCGATGCACTCAATAGTGAGGAGGTTTTGCCTGTATGTCCTGGGCTGTGTCCACTACCTTTTGGAGGGCTTTACACTCAGGGATATTGATGTTCCTATACCAGACCGTGATGCAGCTGGCCAGCACACTTTCCATCACACATTTGTATAAATTTGCCAGGGTTTCTGATGTCATATCAAATCTCCGCAATAGCTGATGTGCTTTTTTTCTCATGGTACCATTGGTGTTGGGTCCAGGAAAGATCCTCCGAGACAGTGACTACCAAGAACCTAAATTTGCTCACCTTCTCTACCTCTGATTCCCCCAATAATCACTGGATTGTATACCTCTGTCTCTCCTGGTTAACAATCAGCTCCTTAGTTTTGGTGACATTGAGTGCAAGGTTGTCAGTGGTGCACCATTCAGCCAAGTTTTCAATCTCCATCCTGTATGTTGACTCATCCCTTTTTTTTTATACAACCCACTACAGTGGTTTCGTCACAAATTTGTAGATGGTGTTGCTGTTGCACTGAGCCACACAGTCGTAGGTGTAAAGTGAGCAGAGCGGGGGGGGGGGGGGTAAGAACACAGCCCTGTGGTGCTCCAGTATTGATGGAAATTATCAAGAAGTTCTTACCAATCCTCACAGATTGTGGTCTGGAGGTGAGGAAATCCATGATCAATTAGGCAGTGATGTGTTACCTCCCAAGTCTTGAAGTTTGCTGATAGTTTTGAAGGGATGATGGTGTTAATGCTGAACTGTAGTCAATAAAGATCCAGGGCTTTGTGTAGGGCCAGTGAAATGGCATCCACTGTGGACCTGTTGCTGTGATAGGCGAATGGATCCAGGTCTCCGCTCAGACAGGAGCTGATCTGCTTCATCACCAGCCTTTCAAAGCACTTAATCACAGTTGATGTAAGTGCTACTGGTCAATACTCGTTAAGACGGGTCACTAGATTCTTCTGGGGCATTGGTATAGTTGACGCCTGTTTGAAACAGGTGGGTACCACGCCCTGCTGGAGTGAGATATTGAAGATATCAATGAATACCTTGGTCCGCACAGATCTTTTAGTATTTAGCCAGGAACTCCATCCAGGCTGGAGATCGTCGGGGTGTGGAGGAGTGGTTCTTTGCTGTTACTGTCATCAAATCGGTCGTAGAAAGTGTTGCGTTCCTCTGGGAGAGAAGCTTTGCTGTCAACTACTTTACTGGATTTGTGTTTGTAACCGGTTATGGCATTCAGGCCCTGCCATAGCTTGAATCAAAATGTTTGGCACGTATATTTGTTAATATGTATAGGATAAAGTAAACTGTCACTATGGAAAGCTAAAATATTGGATTAGTGATGAATCTTTGAATGCAAATTAAAAAGGCTTTGACATATCAAAACTAATGTTTCATGTTTTTTTATAACAAAGTTCATGTGACTTTGTTATTGTCTGTGAAAGCAATTTCTATTGTTGATGCTTTATTATTTCAATACAAAAGTTGAGCTGCTGAAAAATGGTCAAAATGGGAAAAGGTTACTTTCTATGTTTTACTGGTCTTAAATAAGCTGAGTCTTTAGATATAGAAGTTGTCAGGTTGATTATTTCTAGTCTTTAATGAATGGAAAGAATTGAGCGTTTTGATTTGTAATAGCATTGCAAATTATGGCAGCTTTGGTAACAGCCTAATAAATGTACCTGTGACTAAAATATTCTTTGGCAGTGTTGCAAAATATTAATGGTTAAGGTATCAATTTCTTAAAAACTACAATTGCTGAGTCGTTAGTCTGAAAGGGACAGGAAGATACACGAGAAGGACAGTGAGACTGATGGCTGGTGTGTTTATTTTGATGCAAGGAGTATTATGGGTAAAGCAGATTAACTTAATTCCATGTACTGATCCAGGCTCTGATGTTGAGGCCATGACAGTGACTTGTTTGCAAGAGGGACAGGATTGACAGCTCAGTGTTTCTGACTTTCAATGTTTGGGGGGTGGGGTAAAAGAGGTGGAGGCATCGTATTTACTAATTGGAGAGAGTTTTAATTTTAAAAAATTATTACATTTCGACATACAGCATGATGGACATTTTGGACCATGAGCTCATGCTGCTCAATTATACCCAATTAATCTCCCACCCCAGTATATTTTGAACAGTGGGAGGAAACCAGAGTCCCCGGGGAAAAACCACGCAGACACAGGGAGAACATATCTATTCCTTACAGACAGTGAAGGATTTGAACCCTGGTTTCGATCGCTGGTGCTGTAACGGCATTGCACTATCCGCTACACCAACTGTTGCCCTACAGTTTTACAGTTACACTCAGAGAGAGTACTGAATGGTTCATTCACTGAATTAGTATTAGTAGAGATCAAAAATCAAAGGGTTATACTGTAGGTCTCTGCAATAGCCACCAAGAAATAGAGAAACGGATTGTAGAAAGGTTGTTGTTATCAGAGACTTTAATTGTCCTAATATTGATTGGGACATCCATAATATCAGAGGCTTAGAAGGGGTAGAATTTGTTAGGTACATTCAGGATGTTTCTTGAAGCAACATCTGGATAATTAAGCCAAGAAAGGGGCCATTCTGGATATGAGTCTGGCCAGATGATCAGAGTTTCATTGGGAGAACATTTTAGGAATAATTATTACTCTTCCTTGCATATCAATATAGCTTGGAATAAGGATAAAAATCACAGAAATACTAGAGGAACTCAGCAGGTCTTGCAGCATCTATAGGAGGTAAAGATATATTATCGACGTTTTGGGACAAAGCCACCTTCAAAATGCAAGTAAAAAGCAGGCAATTGCTTAAATTAAAAGGCTGGGGAGAAGGGAAGAATATGCAGCAGAGGAGTGCAGACCAACAGACAAAAGGTGTTAATTCAATATAATAGGAGGACAGGAGAGAGAAAAGATGAGAATTGAATGGGGAAGTGTGTTTGTTTTTGGCTCTGTGAAAAGAGACAGAGAAAGAGAGAGAGAGACATACTAAGCTAGAGGAAAGGAGTCATTGGGGTGGAGGTGGGGGGGTGGATGCCCAGACAGAATCTGCGGTGTTGTTCTTCCCATTTTCAAGTTGTCTCAGTCTGGCAGTGTAGGACAACATGGTCAGACATGTTGGCAAGGGAATGGGGTAGGGAACTGAAATGAGTAGCCACTGGGAGATCCCTGCTATTGTGGCTGACAGAGCAGAGGTGCTCAATGAAGCAACCTCCCAGTCTACGTCCAGTCTCTCTGGGAGCACCAAATGCAGTAGATGATCCCCTGCAGATTTAGAAGTGGTGTTGCTTCACTTGGAAGAACTGTTTGGAGGAGGAGGTGTGGGCATGTGGAGCCCCTTCTGCATTTATGGGGTAAGTGCCAAGGGGGCGATTAGTGGAAGGGAGGAGTGGATGAGGGTATCATGAGGGAGCGTCCCTGTGGAGGGCAGAGAGGAGAGGAAAAGGGAAAATGTGTCCGGTGGTGCCATCATGTAGTAAGTGACAGAAATGGTGGAGGATGATGTGTTTGATGCAGAGGCTAGTGGGGTGGAAGATGACAAGAAGGAGAATCCTGTGCTTGAAACACATCGGGGTGGAGGGGGCCAGGGCAGATGTATAGGTAATGGAAAATATACAGATGAGCACTGGGTTAATAGTGGTGAAGGGGAAGCCATGTTGCTTGAAGAAAGATATCTCAGATGATGTGGCATGGAAATCGTCTTCTTTGTGAAGATGAGACAGAGGAATTGAGAGAATTGAATGTAATCCTGATGGGACCGAGTATGAAGAGGTAGTTGTGGAAGTTGGTAGGTTTGTAGAAGATCTGTTGAGAATTTGTCTCCTGAGATGGAGATCGAGGAAAGGGATAGTGTTTGTAGAAATGGATGTAGTGAATTTGAAATGAATCTCCTGTACTATCTCCTCATCTGCCCTGGCCCCCTCTGCCCCTGGACACAACAAACACAGGATTTCCCTTGTCCTTACCTACCACCCCACCAGCCTCTGCATCCAACATATTATCCTCCACAATTTCCATCAGCTACAGCGTGATTCCACTATCAGACATATCTTCCCTCTCTTTCCCCCCCTCCCCACTCCACCTTCCATAGGAACCGGACCCTTTGTGACTCCCTCATCCACTCATGTCTTCCCAGCAATTGCACCCCCTCCACCCCTGTACCTTTCCCTGCGGCTGCAGGAAGTGCCACAGATGCCCACACCTCCCTTCCCACCATTTTGGGCCTCAAACAGTTCTGCCAAGTGAAGCAACAGCTCACTTGTGAATCTGTGGGAGCCTTCCACTGAAAATGGTCCTCCTGTTGTAGCCTTTTCTATATCGGAGAGACTGGAGAGATTGCTTTGCTGAACCCTTTCATTCTGGCTACATCAACGTCAGAGATCTCTGAGTGGCCAATCATTTCAATTAATAGAACTGAAAAATTAATTCAAAAAACAAGTATTTTTATACACGATCAATTTTAACATCTTGACAAAACATTTCTCGGACTAGTTGACCCTGTATTGAATGTGCCCAGAAGTATTGAACTGCACATTTCACAAACATTTCTACAACTGATTCCACCTGCATTGAATTTGCCCATCGTTATTGAATGAAGATCTACCAGGACCAATGCCTGAAGTCTCGTGCTGACATGTCTGTCCATGGGCTCGTGCACCATGGGCCACCTTTAAATTGGAGGAGCAACATCTAATATCTGTCTGGGCACCCTCCAACCAGATGGCATTAAGATCGACTTCTCTGGTTTCTAGACCATTGCTTGTACTCCCTCTCTACCCTATCTCTCTGTCTCCTTTCCTCCAGCTCTCCACCCCCTTCCTTCTCCATTCACAGAGTTGACCCACCTCCCCCTGTTTTCTTGTGCCCTCACTCCCCGATCCACCTACAACCTGTGACCCTGAGTTCCTCCCCCTGTACCTCTTCCTCCCCCACAACATTTTGTTTGGGCACCTGACTACATTTTGCTCATATCTTAATGAAGGGCTCAAACCCGAAATGTCGGTAATGTACCTTTATCTTAGCTATATAAAGAACTCTCTTTGACCTGCTGTTTCTCCACCATTGTGTTTTTACTTCAATTACTGCATCTGCAGACTTTCGTGTGTCACAAGAGCCCAGTACAAAACGGGGAAAACTCTCTCCATTAACAGGAACATGTACAGAAAAACTCCTAAAATCCAGACTACTCAGATTAATTCAGTCCAGATTTTCCGGATTCTCAGACAGTACAGGTACTTTAAAATTCATGTTTAAGGAGAATAAACAGGTAATTTTTAATAGTTTATAAGCGAAACATTTTTCATATGAAATTCATTATTATTATTCAGGTGCCTTTCCATTCCACATGAGTGACTATGTCTCTTCAACCATCAAGAACTCTGACCCTCCAAATTCTAGTTGTTGCCTCCCCGGTTCTCCTTCGGTAAAAGCTCCATCTATGAGCTGAGACTGTAGTCGATGTTGATTTCATGATTACACAAGGGAAAAATGCTGAAGTGGATTCCTGTGGCCTTCTTCAGTTGCAGTGTCCATGCTGGATTCATCTGCCCAATATTTTTAATTTTACCACCATAAATTCCATTTTGTTGAATCTGCATGTAAAAACCATCCACCATCTACAATCCATGGTTTTATGTGACCCTGATTGGGAGGTATTTCACCTTGCCCAAGGGTGACCTGTAGGCTATTGGATGGAAAGAGCACTTGCGCCTCCTTTTGCTGAGCAATTGCATGGCACTAACATGGAATCCTATAAAATACAAAAAAAAAAATTCTTACATTACCGTGACTTCTGCGTGGTTGCTTGTTGCCCCTGTACAATTTGGCACTTTCACATGGATACAAAAGCCTAGAGTTTTCGAGAAGTCCGGATTCTCGAGTGGTCTGGATTTCTGACATTCCGATTTTTACTGTACAGGGAACGCTGCCATTGGAGAACAGCAACAATCATCAAGGATCCACACCACCCAAGACATGCTCCATTCTCGCTGATCCCATCAGGAAAGAGGTATAGGTGCCACAAGAATCGTATCACCAGGGTCAGGGACAGTTGCTCCCCCTCCACCTTCAAATTCCTGAACAACACATTCTTGCTCTTATTTAAGGACTCTTTCTTTATTTATTATTGACATTTTTTTTGTATTGCACAGTTGGTTTACATTTCTCCTCTTTGCATGCATTTCCTTTTCCTGAGTACATTTGGCAGTTACTGATCAGTTGAAATTCTGCCTGGCGCACAGGAAAGTGTCTGTTCTATGTGATGTCATGTCTGTACTCTGACAATAACTTTGAACTTGAACTACAACAGAAAACTGCTTAATCTTCCTCTTCATAACATGGTATAGACCTTGAAACTGCATGCAGCCTTAAGTAAGATGATATCTGTTTGTTTATATTACTTTATTTGTTTATACTCTCCCTTTTGGTATAGGTATCTTTTTCTTGAATACATTTGCACTCCTGATAAATTCTGCCTGGATTGCAGGAAAAAAAAATCCCTATTATTGTCATGAAATAACTCATTAGAAATATAACTGTATGATGTATTTCAACTTCTGTCTGCCGTAAGACGAGCAAAGAGTCGCCATGAGTATTGCCTGGCACTCCTAATCTCGAGGTTGTATGTGATGTTGTATATGCTCTGTGACAATAAATTTGAAATTGAACTTGAAGATGGGACTAATTATATGTTGACTGTCAAGTAAACTGAACAAATTTCCATATTGTCCTGCATAAAAGAAAGAATGAGGGTCATCTGTCGTCTTAAATGCAAGTCATTGAGCCATGGCAGGTGCTGTAACTGAAACTATAATTTTTAGGCACTGGTAAAATGAAAGGATGATTGACAATGCAATATTGCAAATACAAATTTTGAATAGGTGCTGGTTACGAGTACTCTTGAAAATTGTTGGATGATGAATAACAAACATAACAAGCATTTTATTCATTGACTAAAACTAATTCAAGTTTTATAGGACTGTGGCTTGGCTTGTTTAAGTAGAAGTGTGCTAAGAGTTTCTCTGTAATTAAAATTCTTTGTCTTTTTTTGTACAAAAATAAAGAAAACCCAAGTTTTCTTCATTCTATGAACAGATACAGTACAACTGATGATCCAAAATGGTCGAGACTGGGTCTATTTTGGGTAAATGATATTTTTGGATAATTGGTCATTTTTTAAAAACAGCCCAGTAGCAACATCAAATCACTTGTAACAGTGTTTAAACAGCAAACAACAAGGGAAGGCTTTTAAAGCATTAGAATAATGTTTAATTCTCACCAAAAAAGCAACATGGATAAACCCAACATCAAACACTCAATTCTACTCTGGGGTTTTTCCAAAATGACTTCAACCTGTGATGTCAGTTTGGCTCCAATTTTTTTTTTGGATAACTGAGGATTCCTGATTGTTTCAGATATCCTCATTTATCTGAAACTTTTTGGATGCCAAATTACGTCATTTCAACTTCAAAAATTTTTCAGATAAAAATGAAGATTTTTGAAATCCAAAACAACTTTTGGAACTGAACAGACATCACTTCCAGGTCCAAAAAAATTTCAGATAACAGAGAGGATTTTGGATAATCTAATTTGTCCATAATCAGAGTTGTACTGATGTGCATGAACATTCTTGTCCTGCATTGGGTAGTTTTTTTAAAGAACTTTATGGTATTTCAGAAAACATTAAGGTGTAGCTGCTTTGAATTTGAAAGATGGTTTCTCTTCCTTCCCCAGCCACCAGAATTAGATTTTTCACATTCTTAATATTGCTTAAGAGGTAATCTTTGAATAGATTGAGCAGTTGTATCAGATCTTAATTGGATAATTAAATTCTTCTTTCCCACAAAATTGACATGGTTCTTTTCTGAAATTATTCTGATGTAGAAATTTGAAAAGAAACACTTGTACATTGATAACTTAGCGTAGAGCTTGGAAGAAGAGTGTTTCGTTTATTTGGGAGACTAAAGTGAAATGCAAAGTAGATTTGATCACGTTTTAAAACGTGATAGAAAAAAATATTGGAGAAACAATTTATTGGAGAACATTCGGGATAGGAAAAGTTTTTTTTTAAAAAATATGCCTTCCAAAAATCCAGCTCATAGAATTGAATTTTTTTTTCAGTTATGGTTGTTGTTTTCATTCCATATCAGCGATTGGAAAGTGCTGTGGTTGAGTCTTGTGCACTCATCAAAAGAACAGAATATATTATTCTTTGAAAGGTATAATCTTAGTGTTCACTTGTTTCATTCAAAAATGCCCATGGAGCATTTCATTAATTTTATGTATATCCAGTAAAAATCTTAAGCCACTGGGATAATTAATCAAGCTAAAGTACCACTACTGGTCTATGATACGAGTTGTTGATGAATTGAGTAAACTATTTAAAAACTATTGCGTGTGAAGATTTGGATTTCGATGCAGTTTCAACGTACTGGTTGTGCTAATTTTCTGCTGATGAATTAAACATTAGGAAGGAACTGAGATTTTCCTCCGTGCGAACCAGCAGTCATGATGATACCTTCACTGTTTTGTGTTTGGTATGTTTCTTGAATGGGGGAAGGGGCTTCCAAAAGTGTGCAGGTGGTCTGGTCATGGTCTTTACTCTTGCATTCTGAGAAGGGATTTATTTGCTCGTCTCTGCTTACCCTGGAACATTGTTAGAATTTTCAGTTGATGAGCTGAATCAGAGGCTTTTACATGCTGAAACAAGTTATGTGCAGACTGGAATAAGATGGTCCATTGCATTATACTTCTAAGATACAGATGTAGATTAACAAGTTGTAGTTGGAGAAGAGTGTTGAAAGAGACATTGGGGAGAGTTTTTTTTTTCCCCAAGGTGGAAATTGGCAGGGATAAGGAAGGAATGTTCAATTACTGCTTCGGAATGTTTTATAGACAAGCAGATATGTCATTGCCCTCTATTCCACATAATACGCCATTCATTGGTATTGAATGTAAAGTGAAAGCTTGAAAACAAAAATGCTGCTTGTGTAAATGCAAAATTTTTTGAACATAAGAAGAAAAATGCAAATAATTTTTAAGATTCTCAAGATTATAATGTTTCTTTTCATGAAATTTTTTTTGTTTGATTTGCATTATTTACTTCACAACTAGGAAAAGATAGAATTTTAGTAATTTGGAGTTGTGTTGATTGTTTAATTTTAATTATCAGTTAGCAGGATCCAATTTTTTCTTGCATGAATATCTATTTTGTGTCTGCCTTCACGATGGAGGACATGTCAAAAATACCAAAGACGTATGATGGGAGGTGAGGACCTGGATGTAATTGCTATCATTAAAAATATAGGACTCAGAAAACTTGAGATCTAAAGATAGATTAAACCCCCCTGTCCTGATTAAATGCATCACAGGGCACTGAAAGAAATGGCGCAAGTTATAGTTGAGGCTTTGGTGATAATTTCGCTGGACTTTGGGCAGATCCCAATGGTTGAGAAGGCAGCAAGTGTCATGTCACTATTCAAAAAAGGATGTAGGCAAAAAACAGGGAATTATAGTTTCACATCTGTAGCTGGGAAAATGTTTGAAGCCATCATTAAGCAGCTGGAACAAAATGGATCCATCAGCAAAGGCAGGTCCTGTTTCACAAATTTACTGGAGCTCTTTCAGGATATAACGAGCACAGAGATTGGTGCTTGGCCTGCAACCATTCATGATGTACATTAATAATCTGGAAGAGGGGTCAGAGTGTAGTGTATGCAAATTTGCTGATGACACGAAATTGACTGGAAATGTAAATTGTGCAGAGGCTACTGAGAGTCTCCAGGGAGATGGATATACATCAAGTGAGTGGGTAAGGGCTGGCTGATGGAGTATAATGTTTGAAAATGAGGTTGTCTACTTTGGAAGGAAAAATGGAAGATCACATTAAATAATTGGAAGCATGCTGTCGTGCAGAAGGACCTGGGAGTGTTTGTGCATGAATCACAAAAGGTTGGTTTGCAGGTACAGCAGGCTATGAAAAAGACTTTCATTGCTAGAGGGATTGAATTTAGGATCAGGGTGGTTGTGCTGCAATTGCGCAAGGTACTGGTGAGGGTGCATCAGAAGTACTGTGTGCAGTTCTGGTCTCCATACTTGAGGAAGGATGTACTGGCTTTGGAGGCATTGCAGAGGAGTTCAGTCGCTTGATTCCAGAGATGAGGATGTTAGCCAAAGAGGGATTGGGTTGTATGGGACTGTACTCCCTGAAATTTAGAAGAATGAGGGGAATCTTATAGAAACATATAAAATTATGAAAAGTGTCAAGAAGATAGAAATCAAAAAGTTGTATCCACTGGTGGTGGTGGGGGGGGGGAGACCAGAACTATGGGGACATAGCTTCAAAATTTAGGGTGGTAGATTTAGGATGGAGATGAGAAGGAACTGCTTTTCCCAGAGGGTGGTGAATTTGTGGAACTCACTGCCAATTGAATCAGTGACTGCGACCTCAGTTTATATATTTAAGAGAATATTGGATTGGACCGTGAATAGTAGGGAAATTAAGGGACATGGGAAAAAGGCAGATAGGAGGAGATGAGCCAATCATCAGGTGTTCATGGAATGTCGGAGTAGGCTTGATGGGCCCAATGGCTTACTCCTGCTCTTTTTTTTAAAGTTTTTGTGTTCTTATTAATGATGAGAAATGTGGCTTAAAAACTTGATCAATTTTTTAAAACTCTTCTGAGTTGAATGAAAATGTTCCACTGAATTTATTCCCAATTTTTGAGATGTCACTATGTTTTAGTTATTTTTGAATATTAGTGAGGACAGTGTTGGCTACTGTCGCTATTTTTGTGGAGTTGATTTCGAGAAACTGTTAAGAATTGTTTGAGGACAGAGTTTCATCTCAGTAACTTTGCTGTCAAACCTGTAGTGGGAAAGAGTCTCAAAACCTGATTACTCCATTCACAGATCATTTACTGCACAATTACGTCTTCATGCGTTATGTCTACATCTGCTCCCCTGTTTGGATCAGAGTGCTTTTTAAAAAAAATTTCTGTGCAGGCCAATTCAAGGTAACTTTGCTCGAGCAACAAAATGCTGGAGGAACACAACAGGTCAAACAACATCCATGGTAGAAATTGAGGTCAATTTATTGAGTCAAAACCCTCTATTGAGACTAAGATAAAAGAAAAATATAAATTTTCATGTATAAGAAGGGAAAAGTGCTGGGGAAGGGGCTCAGAGGCAATGGGCCAGAGGTAGGAGAGCTGGAGAAACTATCGGGATGGCATGGGAGGAGAGGGAGGGAGTGAGTTAGGAGTGTGATGTAGGTGGAAGCAGTGAAATCAGGTGGGGGTTCTCTAAAATTAGAGAATTCACTGTGCATGCTATTTGGTTTAAGGCTGTCCAGGGGAAATATGTGTTTGACCTTGCACTTGACAATGGATGAGGCCAAGGACCAATCTATTATTTGAATGACTGGGGAGTTAAAATCATTTGGCTACTGGAAGCTCAGGTTTAAACCCACAAAGCGTTTGGTGACACAGTCACCCAAAATATGTTTGGTCTCGCCAATATAGAGGAGACCACCAAATACAGTGGAATATCTTGAATGATGTACATGTAAAGCTTTGTCTTACCTAGAAGGTCTGTTTGAGCCCTGGATAGAGGTGAGGGGTGAGATGTCAGGAAAAAGTTTTGTCCTAA
Organism: Narcine bancroftii; assembly: GCF_036971445.1. Classification (NCBI taxonomy): domain Eukaryota; kingdom Metazoa; phylum Chordata; class Chondrichthyes; order Torpediniformes; family Narcinidae; genus Narcine; species Narcine bancroftii. The sequence continues at coordinate 60,673,251 of NC_091474.1, forward strand.
CTGCCTTGACAGCGAGAAATGGCTTTGGGGGTAGAAGAATGGGTGAGGAGGGAAGAGCAGATAGTGGAGTCTTGGAGTGATATCCCTATGAAAGGTGGATAAGAGAGGAGAGGGGAACATGGGGCTGGTAGAGGGATCGCACTGTAGTTGGCCAAAGTATGAAAGGAAACTGTTGGGTGCAGAGGTTGGTAGGGTGGAAAGTGAAGACCAGAGGGTTTCTGCCTGAGGGGATGTGGGGTAAACAGCCCTCCTGCCCCTGCCCCTGATATATCAATGATGAAAGGGAATCAATGTTCATTAGACATTTTAGATGTTCTGAAATGGAAGGCTTGGAATAGATGAAGTGGATAATTTGTGAGAAAAAAAGATGGCCTCCTTGCAAGGGAGAAGAGGTATAAATCCAGGTATCTGTCCAAAGTTTGTTCCTACATTGCCTCCCTCACTTTCATTAGGGGTCACCAGGTGAGACTGAGCTTTACATGCACACTGCCCAACCTAATGTATTGTATTTGATGTGGCCTCCTGTACATTGGTGACCCCCTTGCTGAACACTTGCAATCTGTGGATCAAAACTTGACCTTCTTGTAGCCAACTATTTTAACCCCCCTTCCCCCCCCCCAATTGTCGAGCCTGTCCTCTACTTCATCCATTGTCCAAGTGAAGCTAAATGTAAGCTTGAGGAACAGCACTTTGTATTCCTCATGGACAGCATTAAACTAAATGGCTTGAACACCGAGTTTTCTCATTTTAGATGACCTACTTAATTCTGCTATTTCCATCTCTTTACCTACTCCTGTTCTTTTTTGTTGTCTGTCTCTAACTTTCACCACTGCCCCTTTCTCCCTTTTTCCATGTAATTTTTACATTTTATTTTAGTCTTGCTCAAGGGTTTCAACTCGATGTTGACTGACCACTTTTATGGCTGCTTCTCCAGCATTTCTTTGTCTTCTTGAGATTCCAGTGTCTGTAGCTTTTGTCTTTCTTTAAGGTAGCTTTTGTCCTTCTCTAATGTAGCTTTGGTGTGGGTTGAGAAATGAAATATTTTTTATGGGCTGTAGATTTTCCTCACATATGTCCTTGCTCATGGTCCTGTCGTGTCTTAAAAGTTTTCTGCAAGACCTTGGGGTTGGTGGAAGAATTGTCATGTCTTTGTGGATGGAAATCATTGGGCTATTTGTGATGCAAATATTTTCTCCATGTAACTATATTGTGGCATGTATTTGGCACAAGGGAATGGGGGTGGTGGTGGTGGGACAGTATTGATCAGCATCATTAATCATTGAATCAGTGTAGATTTTATAGTTCAGGTGATTGAGTATGATAGAATTCAACATGAGGTATTACTTCACTGCAACATAATGAAGAATGACCGCTTACTCATGGTTACATTGAATTCACAACTAATGTCAACTCAGCAGTGTATGATCCACATGGTCATTGAACAGAGAAGTGGGCTTTTTTAAATATTTTAATTTTGGTTTTCAAACATATATCAAATATACATCTTTTACATAAAATAAAATAGTCTGCTTACAGCTTACACGTAAAATACGAGTTTTTCTTAAAAAATACAAAATTTTCATAAATATCTACATTAATATAATAACAAATGCTATTTAAACTTATTGTTTAAATAAAATTTTCAAACAATAAACATTTTGGCTCCCCATACTACCTCCTTCCCTTTAATACAAAAAATTGACTAATACTGTGTATTTCCGTCCACCGACGGAGGTTACAATCTACATTCTATTAAAAAAGAAATAAAATCAAGGGAAGACCATGAATTTACCGCAGCATTATTTTTCTTGTGCACCAACGTAATTCAAGTATGGCTGTCAGATCCTGAGGAATGCATCATATTTGTTTCTTGTATGTGATCTTTTCCATAGGCATACAAATGTCAGTTTCTGATATCCATTGTGCCAGAGCAATTGGTATATCTGACTTCCATGTAACTGCTACACATTTGAGGAGCTAGTGGAGTTGTTCAAGTGAACCGGTACGGACTTGAAGGGCCGACATGGCCTGTTTCTGTGCTGTAAACGGTTATATGGTTAAAAGACATTTGAAGCTCTGTGAGATTATTGCTAATATCTATAAAATTTCCCAGTAAATGTAGTTCCGAGTTACCTGGAAAGTTAACTCCGGTAATCCTTGTTAAGACTTCTGATATTTCTTGCCAGAAAGAATGGACTTTCGTACACAACCATACAGAGTGAAGAAATGTTCCTTCCTCTATTTCACATTGAAAGCATCTATCTGATATTTCTGGTTTTGATTTGAGTCATCTTTGTGGGGTCAACTATAATTGATACAAAAAGTTATATTGCACTAAGCCATACTGAGCATTAATAATCGAGGTTACACCATCTTTGCACCATTCAGACCAAGATTGTTCTGTTATATTTCTTGGTAGATCTGTTTTCCATCTTTCTCTTGATCTATGTAATCCAAGCTTTTTCCCTTCCATTTGTAGGGGATAATATATTTAGGTAATAAATTTAGATATATTACCCATCTACAATGTGTGTTCCAATTCACTTACTCCCAGAGGAGTCATTTCATTTCCCCAAGTTTCTCTTAGAAAAGCTCTTAATTGCAGATAACAAAGGAAAGTACCATTTGGAATTCCATAGGTTTGCTTCATTTTTTCAAATGACATTAAGATGCCGTCTTTGTAGCAGTCCATGATAAGGCCGATCCCCTTTTATAACTTTATTTAGAATCCTATTTCCCATGATCATAGGTAGCATCAAGTTATTACATAATGGCGATCTTGATGAAATTCCAGTTTTCCTTCCAATATTATCGTTAATATCCTACCAGATTTTTACCATCTGAATCGATATTGGATTTGAAGTCTTTTTCCTAATTGATTTTAAATTCCATTTATAAATAAAATCTTTAATCACCTGTTTCATCCATGTAATCCCATAAGCACCCATTTTGGTGGGTTGGCATCAAAGAAAGATGCCAAAAATCTTAATTGTACAGCCAAGTAATATTTATTTAAAAAATCTGGGAGTCACATTCCCCCTAGTTTATGATCCCAAGTCAATTTTTCTAATGCTATTCTTGGTACTGTATTATTCCATAGGAATTGTCTTACTAAATTATTTATTATCTTAAAAATACTTTTTTGGTAAATGTATTGGTATCGACTGGAACAAATATTGAATTTTTGGCATTATCTTCATTTTGATACAATTAACTCTCCCTATTAACATTAGGGACAGGCTCTTTCATTTTTTGTAGATCTTGCTCTATTTTTGCCAGCAGGGGAGTAGTTCAACTTGTACAAATTATTCAAATTGTTATCAAGCATAATTCCCAGATATTTGATCCCTTCATTTTTCCATTTGAGTATACGGCTTGCTTTATATTGTTCATAATCATGATATGTTAAAGGTGAAATTTTACTTTTATCAATATTTATTGTATACCCTGATACTCTTCCATACTTCGTTAAAGTTTCTTACAATTTTTCCAGCCATCTCCCAGGTTCAGATATGTACATTAATATACCTTTGGCAAACAAACTTATTTTGTGTTGATCATGACCATCCTCATACCCTTTCATTTCAGGATCACCTCTGATTATTTCTGCTAGTGGTTCTTTTCTTTCTTTGGCTTGGCTTCGCGGACGAAGATTTATGGAGGGGTAAATGTCCACGTCAGCTGCAGGCTCGTTTGTGACTGACAAGTCCGATGCGGGACAGGCAGACACGGTTGCAGCGGTTGCAGGGGAAAATTTGTTGGTTGGGGCTGGGTGTTGGGAATTTCCTCCTTTGTCTTTTGTCAGTGAGGTGGGCTCTGCGGTCTTCTTCAAAGGAGGTTGCTGCCCGCCGAACTGTGAGGTGCCAAGATGCACGGTTTGAGGCGATATCAGCCCACTGGCGGTGTTCAATGTGGCAGGCACCAAGAGATTTCTTTAGGCAGTCCTTGTACCTCTTCTTTGGTGCACCTCTGACACAATGGCCAGTGGAGAGCTTGCCATATAACACGATCTTGGGAAGCCGATGGTCCTCCATTCTGGAGACGTGACCTACCCAGTGCAGTTGGATCTTCAACAGCGTGGATTCGATGCTGTCGGCCTCTGCCATCTCGAGTACTTCGATGTTAGGGATGAAGTCGCTCCAATGAATGTTGAGGATGGAACGGAGACAACGCTGGTGGAAGCGTTCTAGGAGCCGTAGGTGATGCCGGTAGAGGACCCATGATTCGGAGCCGAACAGGAGTGTGGGTATGACAACGGCTCTGTAAACGCTTATCTTTGTGAGGTTTTTCAGTTGGTTGTTTTTCCAGACTCTTTTGTGTAGTCTTCCAAAGGCGCTATTTGCCTTGGCGAGTCTGTTGTCTATCTCGTTGTTGATCCTTGCATCTGATGAAATGGTGCAGCCGAGATAGGTAAACTGGTTGACCGTTTTGAGTTAGTGTGCCTGATGGAGATGTGGGGGGGCTGGTAGTCATGGTGGGGAGCTGGCTGATGGAGGACCTCAGTTTTCTTTAGGCTGACTTCCAGGCCAAACATTTTGGTAGTTTCCGCAAAACAGGACGTCAAGCGCTGAAGAGCTGGCTCTGAATGGGCAACTAAAGCGGCATCATCTGCAAAGAGTAGTTCACGGACAAGTTGCTCTTGTGTCTTGGTGTGAGCTTGCAGGCGCCTCAGATTGAAGAGACTGCCATCCGTGCGGTACCGGTTGTAAACAGCGTCTTCATTGTTGATGTCTTTCATGGCTTGGTTCAGCATCATGCTGAAGAAGATTGAAAAGAGGGTTGGTGCGAGAACGCAGCCTTGCTTCACGCCATTGTTAATGGAGAAGGGTTCAGAGAGCTCATTGCTGTATCTGACCCGACCTTGTTGGTTTTCCTGCAGTTGGAAAACCATGTTGAGGAACTTTGGGGGGCATCCGAGGCGCTCTAGTATTTGCCAAAGCCCTTTCCTGCTCATGGTGTCGAAGGGTTTGGTGAGGTCAACAAAGGTGATGTAGAGTCCTTTGTTTTGTTCTCTGCACTTTTCTTGGAGCTGTCTGAGGGCAAAGACCATGTCAGTAGTTCCTCTGTTTGCGCGAAAACCGCACTGTGATTCTGGGAGAACATTCTCGGCGAAAGTAGGTATTATTCTATTTAGGAGAATCCTAGCGAAGATTTTGCAGCGTGATTCCCCTGTAGTTTGAGCAGTCTGATTTCTCGCCTTTGTTTTTGTACAGAGTGATGATGATGGCATCATGAAGGACCTGAGGCAGTTTTCCTTGGTCCCAACAAAGCTTGAAAAACTCATGCAGTTTGGCATGCAGAGTTTTGCCACCAGCCTTCCAGACCTCTGGGGGGATTCCATCCATACCTGCTGCTTTGCCACTTTTCAGTTGTTCAATTGCCTTATATGTCTCTTCCCGGGTGAGGTCCTCATCCAGCTCTAGCCTTAGGGGCTGTTGAGGGAGCTGGAGCAGGGCGGAATCTTGGACTGAGTGGTTGGCACTAAAAAGGGATTGGAAGTGTTCTGACCATCGGTTGAGGATGGAGATCTTGTCGCTGAGGAGGACTTTGCCGTCTGAGCTGCGCAGCGGGCTTTGGACTTGGGGTGAGGGGCCGTACACAGCCTTTAGAGCCTCGTAAAAACCCCTGAAGTCACCAATCTCCGCGCTGAGCTGGGTTCGTTTGGCGAGGCTAGTTCTCCACTCATTTTGGATCTCCCGGAGTTTGCGCTGAAGATGGCTGCATGTGCGACGGAAGGCTTGTTTCTTCTCTGGCCAGGATGGCTTTGTAAGGTGAGCCTGGTGGGCAGCTCGCTTCTTTGCCAGCAGCTCCTGGATTTCCTGGCTGTTTTCGTCGAACCAGTCCTTGTTTTTCCTGGAGGAGAAGCCCAGTACCTCTTCAGTGGATTGCAGTACGGTAGTCTTCAGCTGATCCCAGAGGGTTTCAGGGGATGAGTCCGTGAGGCGGATTGCATCCTCGAGCTTTGCTTTGAGGTTTGCCTGGAAGTTTCCTCTCACTTCGTCTGACTGCAGGTTTCCAACATTGAACCTCTTTCTGGGAGCTTTACTGTTCCTGGGCTTTGGCTTGAAGTGAAGGTTGAGCTTGCAGCGAACCAGCCGGTGGTCAGTGTGGCATTCCACGCTGGGCATGACCCTGGTGTGGAGCACATCTTGTTTGTCTCTTTCTCGCATCAGGACGTAGTCCAGGAGGTGCCAGTGTTTGGATCGGGGATGCATCCAGGTAGTCTTCAGGCTGTCCCTCTGCTGAAAAAGGGTGTTTGTAATGACAAGCCGCTGTTCTGTGCAGAGCTCCAACAGGAGGTGCCCATTGTCGTTGCACTTGCCGACACCATGCTTGCCCAGGATTCCTGGCCAGGTTTCTGAGTCTTTTCCGACGCGAGCGTTGAAGTCGCCAAGGATGACAACCTTGTCGGCTGTAGGGGTGCGTTGAGTGAGGTTGCGCAGGTCAGTGTAGAACTTGTCCTTTTCTGCTGGTTCCGCCTGGAGGGTTGGAGCATAGACACTGATGAGGGTGATGCGAAGCTTGTTTTGAAGAGGGAGTCACATGGACATGATCCGGTCCGAGTGGCCTGTCGGGAGGTTTTCGAGTTTGGAGGCAATGGAGTTCTTGACCATGAAGCCTACACCAGATAGGCGTCGTTCATCCATAGGCTTGCCAGACCAGTAGAGTGTGTAGCCCGCACCGCATTCTTGGAGGCTGCCTACATCTGCAAAGTGGACTGAGAGGGCAACCTTGTCTACTTGATTGGCTTAACAGGAGCATTCCTGATATTTGGCTGTTGGTTATTATTTTTGCTTGCTGTTTTTGATATAATCCCCTAATACAGTTAATAAACCCCAGTCCTATACCCAACTTTTCCAATGTTTTAATCAGAAATGGCCACTCAAGGCTATCTCATGCTTTTTCTGCATCTAATGATACTACTATATTAGGATTCTGTCTTGATTGGGCTAAATGTATTGTGTTAAACATCTCGCCAGATAATTTGATGCTTGTCTGCCTTTAACGAATCCCACTTGATCTCTATGTATTAATTTAGGTAGATACTGTCCTAACCTGTTCGCCAGTGCTTTTGCTATTATTTTATAATCTGTGTTTAATAGAGATATTGGTTGATAGGAAAAAAGTTTTAAATGGATCTCTATTCTTTTTTTGGTAACACAGTAATTTTTGCCATTGAGAAAGAGTCCGGTAATGTCTGCTTTTCTACTGTTCACTCTATTATGTCCCTGAATAATGGCATTAACAAATGCTTAAATTTTTTGTAAAATCTTGAGTGGAAATGCATCTTTGCCTGGGGATTTATTAGCTTGAAGAGTTCCTAATGCTTTCTCAATTTCCTCCCCAGTGAAATTTAAATCCAATTCTTGTCTATCATTATCATTCAGTTTTGGGAATTCCACATGATCTAGAAACTCCTCTATTTAAGTCTCATCTCCCAGCGAGTTGGATTTGCATAAATTTTTGTAATATTGTCTGAATGTTTCATTTATTTCTTTCTGGTTATAGATGACTGTATTGTTTTCCTTTTATATAGCATTTATAGCTCTTGTTGATTTTGCAGCCTTCAATTGCCATGCCAATATTTTATGTGCCCTCTCTCCTAATTCATAATATTTCTATTTTGTGTTTAATATTATCTTTTCTGCTCTGTATGCTTGTGAAGTGTTATATTGAATTTTCTTATTTTCCTTTGTTCTATATTTGCCTTGTTCCCCCATTCTTTGATATTCTTTTTCTAATTTTCCCATTTCTAACTACAATTTATTCACTTTGGCATTAAACTATCTTTTAATCTTTTTTTGTGAATGAAATGATTTGTTCTTTTCGGTATGCCTTTAAAGTAGCCCATATCAAAAAGCTATTGTCAGTTGATCCTAAATTTGTTTCACAAAAAAATTTCAATCTGTTGTCTTATAAATAGTTTTAAATCATCCCTTTTTAACAAAGTGTATTCAATCGCCACCTCTACATACTTTCTTGTTTCTCTGGTATATGCATTTTTCTGCTGAATGATCTGAGTGTAATCAGGGTAGGTATTCTGTTTTTTCTACTCTATCCTTCAGACTCAACGTTAGCAAAAACAAATCTATTCCTCTATGTGAATCATACATTTTAGAATAAAATAAATAGTTTCCGTGGGATTGAATTGCCTTCATACATCCATCAAATTTTAATCTTTCAAATATGAAAAAGTTAGCTTAGATGCCTTAGCTCTTGTTACTATTTTCCACACCCATGAAACATTGTTCCAGTCCTTCAAATTCTTGCAAAAGCATTTCCATCTCTCGAATTTGTTGAGAAGTAGAGGCAGCTCCCTGCACTGTCTGTTGAGGTAGCTGGTGAAGCTGGAGCTTCTTTTGTCACTGGTCTTGGCTTTTTTGCATGCGATCTTCCAGTAATCTTCGACACTTCTTATTCAAATGTTCTATACTCAATTTTTCAAGCACAAATTCTATTAGAAAACACTTTTTGGTCATCTTTTAGCACTTTTTCTCAGAGAGCTTGGAAAAGCATGTCCGCTCAGCCACTCAGCATGGCCACCCCCCCCCCCCCCCACCCCGAGGTGGGCTCTTAATAAGGAATTTCCAAGCTTCTCTCCCATCTCAGTGTAAAACGTTTGCATTGGTAAATGCAACTTTTATATATAAAGTTTTTTTAAAACTATTTTGCAAGTTCCTCTGATAGTTATTCTTACTATATAATAACAAAGAGAGAGTGAACAAATTTAAGTTCTAGGGAGTCACTATCAGATCTTTCTTGGACCCAACACAAATGACATTGTGAAGAAACCATGTCAATGTCTCTACTTCTCAGGAGTTTGAGGAGGTTTGATATGATATCGGAAACCCTGGCAAATTTCTACAGATGTGTGGTGGAAAGAGTGCTGACTGGCTGCACCACAGTCTGGTGTGGAGACACCAATGCCCCTGAGTGTAAAGCCCTGCAAAAGATAGTGCACACAGCCCAGGATATCACAGACAACCCTTCCCCTTTATCGAGAACATCTGCAGGAAACATTGCCGTTGGAGAGCAGTGGCAATCATCAAGGATTCACACCACCTAACACATGCTCTATCTTGTTGCTGCAATCAGGAAAGAGATATAGATGGCAGAAGACTCACACCACCAGGTTCAGGAACAGCTGCTACCCCTCAACCATCAGACTCCTCAACAACAAACTCAATCAGGGACTCATTGAGGACTCTTATTCTTGCACTTCATTGATTTTTGTTTTCTTTCTCTGTATTGCATAATCAGTTTGTTTACATTTCTTATTAAAACACATTTCTTGCACTGCCAATAAATGGTAATTCTGCCTTGCCAGCAGGAAAAAGAGAGTCTCAGGGTTGTATTTGATATTATGTATGTACTCTGTCAATAAATCTGAGATCTAGTTCAGATGGCCCATTTATTTTCAAAGAAAATATTCCACTCCTACAACTGTGAATGTTGCCTGTGATATCCTGGGCTGTGTGCACTATCCTTTGCAGGGCTTTACACTCAGGGGCATTGGTGTCTCCACACCAGACTGTGATGCAGCCAGTCAGCACTCTTTCTGCCACACATCTGTAGAAATTTTGCCAGTTCAGACTTTAAAGAACCAAGAAAAGGAGAGTTACAGAAAATGGTTGTTTCTGGAAGTAGATCACTCGGTGGCAGAATATAAATACAGAATATGGACAGCGCGGTTGGCGTAGCGGTTAGTGCAAAGCTGCAACAGTGGCAGTGATTGGGACAGGGGTTCAAATCCCATGCTGTCTGTAAGGAGTTTGTACGTTCTCCCTGTGTCTTCTTGGGCTTTCCCTGAGGCTCTGGTTTCCTTCCAGTGTTCAAAACATACTGGGGATTGGAGGTTAATTGGGTAGCATGGGCTTGTGGGCCAAACTGGTGTTATTGTGCTGTATTTCTAAATTTAAATAATTTGTGGTTTTGACATGTTACAGGGAAATAAGCAGGGAATGGGACAGACTTGATGAGCCAATGGCCTTTCTCCTTGTTTGTCATGAGGAAATATGAAAAGTTAATTGGACATCCTTTCACTTGTTTGGAAAACCATGGGTTTCATGTGGCTGGGTCTATGTCAGCTTTTGGAGCAATCTAATCAATCCCACCCCTGCTTATTTCCCTAACAGTTAATCTCAATTTTCCTCCCATCCACCAATAGTAGATATAGTCAATTAATTAACCAATATTTGTCTTTTGGGTTCAGGAAGGAAACTAGAGCACTCAGGGGAAATCCACTTGGTAAGAATCGCCAGACAAGGTCCAAGGTTTGGCTCTAACTTGGGATGCTAGATCTATGAGATAGCAGGACTAATTACTGCACCACCTTGCTGTCCTTTTGGTAAATAGTGACATTCCCCAGCACCCACATCCTTCTTTACAGGGTAATAATAACAGTGGGGAAAGTGGGTGATCGATGTGATTGACTGGCGGTGTGAATGTCAGCTGACACCTGCAGATCTTGTTGCAGGAAGGCTTGGGCTGCTTAGTTTGTTGGGGTGTTGTGGGTGTAATTGATCATTGTTAAATCATCAGTGAACATTCTCACTTCTGATGTTATGATGGAAAGAAGATGATTGATGATGCAGCTAAAGACAGTTGGGTCAAAGATGCTGCTTGGAGCAATTCCTGCAATGATTGATCTCAACAATAATAATAGCAGCATGAAATGTAAATCATTATTAACTGGAATCTCATGGTCCAGCAGAGCCCTTGATCTCAAATTCTTATAAGCCACAGGATCAACCCTAGTTCAGAGAGGTATAGAGAAAAGCATGTCAGCAGGAGCATCTATCCTGATACCTTGTGGGTACTGTTTTCAGTTGCCAGATCTGTTCTTTTGTGCAAGGCATCGCTCAACCACTGGAGTGTCTTCCCCATTTGATTTTCATTAACTATAGTTTTACCAGGGCACCTTGATGTCACATTTAGTTAACTACCACCTTGAATGATTTAAGGCTGTGAACTCTGAAGCAGAATGGATTTTGTTGAGTAAATTGTTGATAAGTAAGTGTTGTTACTTTGTTAATGACTCAGAGATGATAGAAGGGCAGTAATTAGCTGGATTGGATTTGCCCTTTATTTTGTGACCAGAACAAATATGAGCAATTTTCTACATTTGTCAGAGAGATGTTAGTTTTGGATTAGCTTGGTCAGAAGTACAGTTAGTTCTGAATCTCGGGGCTTCTGTACTGCAGCAGAGCTATTGTCTGATCCCAAGCCTCTGCTGGGTCCTGTAATATTATTTGAAGTGAATCAGATTTGCTGAAGGCTGGCTTCTTGTGATGGTGGAGATCTTACCGAAGGCAAGCCAAGATGGATCAACTGGCACTTCACTCAAATGCTCGGCTTTACCATTGTTGAGGATGAGGGTGTGCTTCAAGCTGGTACATAGTTAGCTGTTTGCCTGCAACTTGTTCTCGATATGGTGAACGGGTTGATTTAATCTGAGATTGCTTAGCTCTATCCTTCTGCAAGCTGTTGAGCATGAGGGCTGACAAATATTGTGGCTTTACTAGGCTTTGGGTGTGAATAATGCAACTTCAGCACGCTCTCTTGCACTCTTCATTAAATGAGAATCGATTTCCCCTTGGGGTTGAACACACCTTTCTGGGCCATGAGGTTACAGAGTGCGCTGCGGATGCCCAATTTTGAATTTCCAGACTGGTTCTGAATCTATCCCGTTCATTATGTGTGATGTTCATTCTACTAGTGTTGGCATAGACCGATTTATCTGCAGTTAAATAGGCATAGAGGTGTATTTCAACATGCAAGATCACTGATTGATCAACTGAAGGAAGGTGGTAGCTAAGTTGTCTTGAACTGATTGATTTGATACCATGAGACTATATGTGATTTGGAGCTATTTTAAGGAAAAGGACTACACCCTTCATTCTTGTGTTGAATCCTCTGGTGGGTCTGACTAGTGCTTGGATAAAATGTACTCGGGGATTTCAACTGACACATGAGCCTGCCTGCTGAATAACACCATGCACACCATATCAGGCTGCTGGTTGACTATTGGTAAACTCTTTGAATTTGGGTACCATTCCCCAGATATTTGTGATTTTTGGCATTTGAATTTGGTGAGGGGGCTGATGCCATGTTGGTCCAGTTGTATTTCTTTAAGTGTTGTGGTAGAATCGAGGCTGCTACAGAGAGAATTGAATAGTCAACTTTGTAGAGTAGATGCGGAGTCCCCAGCCTAAGATGTCAATCTCCTAGAGATGGGCTTTTGCTGAAATACTGTAGTTTTCTTGGTCATATTTATTTTGCCTAGTTGGTTATCGCCCTCCCCCTGCCCCCAATTTGCAGTTTATTAAGACACTTCCTTTTATACTCCAGCCCCCTTGAAATAAAAATTAATATTTCATTAATCTTCCTGATTTAAAAGGGGGGAGATCCTTTTCTGAAAAAAAAAAAGCATTTTGTGATTCAGTTGCAGAGAAATTCCCTTAATTATGGGGATCAAGTGGAAATGAATGATCACATCTAGATAGAGGGAAATCTGCATAAAGTAATCTGTAATTTGTATTTGATCTTGTGCTATAGATCCACATACATCCAAGAAGAGGACAGTGCACAAGTAATGCCCTACTCTGAGGCATGGCAGCCACAGCAAAGTATAGGATGCAAAACATAATTGCTCATCAGGTTGGCTGAGAGTAAAAATGTGAACATCGTGCAGAATAATAATTGGGCTGTAACACAACCTTGAGAGGGTGGAACATGAGATTTCAAAGCCTTCTGTTCAGTGAAAGAGAGGGCAGTTATTAAATTAGGCAGTTTTGATCTCATACTAGTGTTGAACCTAGTAATGAAGATTTGAATAGTCTTTGAGATTTAGTTAAGGATTAAGTTTTGTTACATTGCTATTTTCTACAGATAATTGGAGGTAAATTGAAAGACTAACTTGATTTTTTTGGGAGCTTAGATTATAAAGTGCTCAATCTTAGATCTTGCTGAATGCTCAATAGTAGAGCTTTTTAGAATGTAATTATACCATGAAACTTGAGAACAGGATAAAAGCAGTTTCATTCTAACAATGAAGCTCCTGTGCATTGTAACTTTTTTTTATCATGTCTGACCTCACCAATGAAACAGTGCATAATAATCTGGTGATCTTGGTTTCATTAACTTTATGTTCTTGTCCATGCAGTTCCTTGTGTGGAATATTTAGATGGTCTGGGCTTTCTGCAGTCCTGCTGAAAGTTGTAGCTTAATAATTTAAACATTTTGGAGAAAGGAGAGATTGAAAAGTCAGAATAATAGTTGTGAATATGAACTGCTATGGAATTGCCTTGATGTACATGCATTGCAGAGCCCAAGGCCCAATTGAGAGGATGGAAGCTGGTAGATAATGAGAAGAACTAGGTGAAGCGGGGGCAATAATGAGAAAATGAAGCTGAGAGGGGAGAGTTGAGATAGGTTTGTGGATAGTGAGCGGTAGTGAGATAAGGAAGTGATAATGGGCCATTTGAACCAGGTTGGGAGGAGATGAGAGAGGTGAACCAAGAAGGAAGAAAGCCATGGAGATAGGTTTGTGAAGGGCAGATGGAAACAGGTGGGGACAGTGAAGTGCACGAGAAACGAGGGTGTCTGATCATTCCACAGATGCTGTCTGATTTTCTGGAATTCTGTTTTTATTCTTTAAAAAGTCATTAATGGACACAGATTTTACATTTGCATGGGATAGATAACTTTTTGAAAGGATGGGTGTGAGAAAATGCAGAAATGAAGAGGTAATCAAATGTTGAGCCATGGCAGAGGGATCACAGTTTAATGTTACAGGTGCACAAATTGGTAATAATAATGAGTTGGTCATATACATTGTACATGTGCTCTGAATTTCTTGCTGCAGTCAAACAGGAACTTTAGAAGAAAAATAAACAACTGCAATAGTATACATTAAATTAAAAATAGATAATAAATATTAGTTCCTATTTTGTAAGAAAAACAGGTGTTTCAATAGTGCAGACAGGCCTTTTTGTGGTGTCTGAGCTGCCCAAGATTAATGTAACAACAGGAGGTTCAAGACCCTGTTAGACTTGGAACCTCTTGGTTCAAAAACATAATTTCTTTGAGCTTCTGCACCTTCCACTGGAAGATAGCAGTGAGGAGAGGTTGTAACCAGGGTCATGGGAGTCCTTCATAATCTTAGCTCCCTTCTTAAGGCAGCACTTCACATTGATGTCTTCAATGGTTGGGAGGTCCAAGCCTGTGATTGCTTTCTGTGTTCCTGGCCCTCGAATTACCAAACCAGGCTGTGATTCAATTAGTCAATATACTTTCCACAGTGCACCTAGAGAAGTTTGAATGAGATTTTGCATGTCATCAATTACTCCAACTTCTGAGAAAGTAGAGGATTTGGTTGCCTTGGTGTGCTGGGTCCAATATGTGGACTCCCAGGAGGGAAGATACTAACCCTCTCCATCCAGTGCGGATAGGTGTGTGGCCCTTCCTGAAATCAACAATAAGTTCCTTGGTCTTGGTGACGTTGAGAGCAAGATTGCTCTGGTATTACCCATTCAGATTTCAATCTCCATTTAGGTTTTAAGGAAACAATAGGTGGAAAATCTGATTATTCACATTTGTTTTGGCTTTTGTTCTAATCAATTTGGTTGCCTTTTCAGTGCCTTAATGTTTCAAGCCAATTCTGTCTTTGAATCTTCTTTTTGAGTTGTTGATTAGCAAGATATTAAAAATGTGAATTCCTTTAACCGTACCTTGTGTTGCATCTATGACTGATGAGATCCTATGGTCTAAGGAAAAGCACTGGCCTTCTAACAGCTTTGATTAATTGTTCTGTAGAGAATAGACAGCCACCTTTCTAAAATTCCACATATGACCCAGCCATTTTCCCCCCTTCTGCTGGTGATGAACTTGTAAACAGAGACATGCAATTTCCATTTTAATTTGTATCTTGGATGTTCTGTCAACATCATTAGAGAAGCAAGGTTGGTGTAGCAGTTAGCGCAACGCCTTTACAGTGCCAGTGATAGGGACCAGGGTTCGAATCCCACATTGTCTGTAAGGAGCTTGTATGTTCTCCCTGAGTCTGTGTGTGTTTCCCTGGGGGCTCTGGTTTCTTCCCACTGTTCAAAACGTACCAGGAGTGCAGGTTAATTGGGTATAAATTGGATGGCACGTACATATGGGATAAAAAGGCCTGTTATTGTGCTGTATATCTACATTTAAAATAAATAAATAAATAAATAGAAACATTTGCAGCAAGTTTGTTTTAGATCTCTGTCTCCTTGGGTGTAGGATGCATGCAGTGTATGAAACCAGATAAAGGAGCTTAAATGACAGTTAGAAATTTGTAGGTATGATGTTGTGAGCATATCTGAGATGTAGCTGAGAGCTTAACATCCCAAGGATACGCATCCTATCAAAAAGACAGGCAGGTTGACTGAGGGGGTGGGGTAGCAAGAAGGGACATAACGTCAAAGGCTGTAGAATCCCAGTGGGTAGAGTTAAGAAACTGCAAAGATAAAAAGACCCTGATGGGAATTGCAAACAGGCCTCTAAAAAGCAGCCAGGATGTAGGGTGCAAATTGGCACAAGAGATAGAGAAGGCATATAGGAAAGGCATGTTACTGTGTCATGGGGGAACTTCACTATGCAGATTGACTGGGAAAATGATGTTGGAGCTGGATCCCAAGAAAAGGAATTTGTGGAATACCTAGGAGATTTTTTTTTTTGGAGCAGCTTGTGGTCCAGCCCTTGAGGAAAAAGGCAATTCTGGATTTGATGCGGTGCAAAGAAACTGACTTGATTAGGTTAAAAAGTTTCTTGGTGGCTGTGGCAGCATGGATAGCGTAACACTGTTACAGCGCCAGCAACTTGGGTTCGAATCCTGCGCTGTCTGTAAGGAGTTTGTATGTTCTCCTCGTGTCTGCGTGGGTTTCCTCAGTGCTTTAATTTTAATTTATCCCGCCCCCACCTTTATAAATGTACCGGGAGTGTAGGCCAATTGGGTGGCACAGGCTCAAGGTCCGAATGGGCCTGTGTCTAAATTTAAATTGAATGAATATGATAGAATTCGCTACAGTTTGAGAGGGAGAAACTAAAATCAGATGGGTTAGTGTTGTAATTGAGTAAAGGTAACAATGATGGCATCAAAGTGGAGCTGATCAAAAATGATTCAAAGGGAATTCCAACAGGGAAGATGGTAGAACAGTAACACCAGGAGTTTCTGGGAATAATTCACAAGACACAAAATTGTTTCAGTCCAAAGAAGAAACATTCTAAGGGGAGACTTGGGCAATCGTACCTGACAAGGGAAGCCAAAGACAATGTCAAAGCCAAGGAGCAGGCATGCAATTTTCCAAAAATTATTGCAAAGCTGGATGATTAGTAGCTTTTAAAATCCAACAGAAGGAAACTAAAAAGCAATAAGGGGAGAAAGATGGAATATGAAGGTAAGTGAGCAACACAAAAGAGGACACCAAAAGACATTTTTAAAAAATATTTTTTTTATTTTTCATACTATGAATCACATCAACCAAAATATGTACAAACATTCCTCATTAAATTTACACAGTGGTCTTTTCTCCCTTTTTTTCCCCCTTTCCCCTCCCCTCCCCTCTACCCACCCCCCTCCAAGACCCATAAATATTCAACATATACAATACAATGAAACCATAAAACAGTATCTTCACATAAAGGAAAATAAATAAGAAAAATGCATCATCTATTTATTACACACTGAATCTAGTCGTTTTGTCTTCTTATCATTTTCATTCTCATTTTAGGGGATGGAGGCTGTAGGCAAGCTCTCTGATGTGTTCCATGTATGGTTCCCAAATTTGTTCAAACATTGTGACTTTATTTTTTAAATTATTTGTTACTTATTCCAATGGAATACATTTATTCATTTCCATGTAACATTACTGTATTCTCATTCTCTCTTCCATTTTCCAAGTTGACATTATACATTTTTTTTGCTATCGCTAAGGCTATCATAATGAATTTTGTTTGCACTTTATCCAATTTTAGGCCTAATTCTCTACTTGTGTTACTTAAAATAAATATTTCTGGTTTTTTTTTGGTAAGTTATTTTTTGTAATTTTATTTAGTTCTTCCCAAAACATATTCACTTTCGTACGTGCCCAAGTTGCATGTAATGTTGTTCCCGTTTACTTCTTACAGTGAAAACATTTATCTGATAATGTTGGATCCAATTTTTAAAATTTGAGGAGTAATATATACCCTGTGTAACCAATTATACTGTATCATATGTAACCTTGTGTTTATTGTATTCTTCATAGTTCCAGAACAAAACTTTTTCTGTACTTCATTTTTTATCTTTGTTTAGATTCTTTTCCCACTTCTGCTTAGGTTTATAGTTTATTTCATTTTCCTTATCTTGCAGCTTAATGTACATGTTGGTTATAAATCTTTTAATTATCATTGTTTCTGTAATCACATATTCAAAGCTGCTTCGTTCAGGTAATCTCAAGCTGTTTCCCAATTTATCCTTTAAATAAGCTTTCAATTGATGCAGTTATTCCATATTTGTACTTCAACTGTTCAAATGTTAATGAATTATTTCCCAAAAAACAATTTTCTATTCTTTTGATTCCTTTTCTCTCCTAGTGTGTGTGTATTTTTTGTCGCTTGGGTACAATTCTGAAAAGTCAATTTAAAGTTCAGTCTTAGAAATCTTGTGTTGAAACTCATAACTTTTGAACTGTTTTTCAGAAGTACATACGAAGCAGGTGAGAAACTGTGATTAAACTGTTCAAAACTCACAATTCGAGGTGCTACCATATGAATGATGGTCATAACCCCCCTCTTCCTTGCGTAGGGGAAACAAAATGTGTGACTTCCTCAATGCTTTCAAAGACCCAGGCAAGGGTCAGATGAAATAATCATCAAAATGATCACGATCCAAATGCAAGAACTTTACTCGAATATGGGTCAATCAAAAATGACCATTGCAATGACCAGATCATGGTTTCCCACTGACAAGGAGAAAACAACAGCAGTGTCCAACTCATACAATGCTACTTAATTTCTGACTTTTTAGATAAATCTGGTTGATGATACTAAAATGCTGCTGCTTCAAGTGTCTCAATCACATGACTTGCTTGATCAATACCAGTTTCAGTTTCAATTTCCCAAAAGCATGGGTCATCAACGTATAGCTTCTCACCAAATGTCTTTTCCTTAGGTAAACAATCTATTGTTATTGTCTTTAGTTGAGAGCGGTTTACAGCTTGGACTTGGATGCCTTTGCATCTGTTCAAAATGTTACTATAAAACTAATTCACTAAAATATAACAGAAGCCTGCAATAGTATGAAGACTAAAAGAGAGGAGGGTGGACATTGGACCGCTGGAAAATTATGCTGGAGAAGTGGCAATGGGGAATAAAGAAATGGCAGATGGACTAAATAGGTATTTTACGTTTGTCTTCACTGGAAGATACCAGCAATCTGCCAGAAATTTGGGAGTCAGGGCAGAAGTGATTGTAGTCTTTATTACTAAGGGGCAGGTGCTTGAGAAGCTGAAGAGGCTGATGGAAGATAAGTCACCCAATCCAGATGGACTACACTCTGGGGCTCTGAAGAGGTAGCTGCAGTGATTTTGAGCACATCAGTAGGAATCTTTCAAGACTCACTCGAGTCAGGAATGGTTGCAGAGGACTGGAAAATTGTAAATGTCACTCTACCTTTTAAGAAGTGGGAGGGGCAAAACACTTTAAACTGTAGGCTGCTTGGCATAGCTTCAGTGGTTGGCAAGATTCTAGAATCCAGCATCAAGGATGAAGTTTCAGGGTACTTGAAAGTCAAAATGAAATGGGCTGGCCCGCATGGTATATTTCAAGAGAGTCCTTGCTTGACAAATTTGTTGGAATTCTTTGAGGAAGTAATGAGATCGATATGGAGGGCTAGTGGATACTTATTTGGATTTTCAGAACACCTTTGACAAGATGCCATGCATAAAGCTGCTCAAAAAGACAGGAACCCATGGTATTATGGGAAAAGTACTAGCCTGGAGAGAGGATTGCTGACTGGCAGAAGGCAAAAAGTGGGAATACAGGGAGCCTTTTCTGGCTGGCTGCTGGTGACAAGTGGTGTTCCACAGGTGTCTGTGTTGTGTCCATGACTTTTTGTGTTGTATGTTAATGATTTAGATCAGTAATTCTTGATGGGGTCCATTACCCCCTCCCCCACCCCACCAACCTCCACCCCCTGCTCCAGGGGCCACAGCACTTTTTAGGAGGGCCACGGATTTAAATCATTTTTTTTTAATGTAGTTGGTGGGAGAGGAGTACAGAATAAACCAACAAACTGACTGCTTCATGGGGAAGGGAGCTCATAAACAGAGCATAGCCAAAAAACGTTGAAAGTGGCTGTTTTTTATGACAAATTGATGATTTGTGGCCATTTGCAGATAATACAAAGTAGATGGAGGGACAGGTGATGCTGAAGTAGTGAGTCTGCAGAGGGAGTTGGATGGCTTGGGAAAATGGGCAAAGGTGTGGAAGATGGAATATAGTAGACGGAAGTGCATGGTCATGCACTTAGTTTGAAGAACTAATGATGTAGACCATTTTCTAAATGGAGAGAAAATTTAGAAAGCAGAGCTCCCAGAGCAAGGTCTTGGGAGTCCAGTGCAGAATTCCCTTAAGGTTAAGTTGCAGGTTGAGTCAATAGGAAGGAAAGCCAATGTAACTTTAATATTAATTTTAAGACAGCAAGAATGTAAAAGGAAGGATGTAATGCTGAGGCTTTATAAAGCATTGATCTGACCACATTTTGAACATTGTCAGCAGTTTTGGGCCTAATATCTAAGGAAGATTGTGCTCTCATTGAAGAAGATCCAGAGGATGTTTACAAGAATCACCCTGGGGATGAGTGGGTTTGGCTCTGGGCTTGTACCCTGCTGTAATTTAAAAGGGTGAGTGGGGATCTCGTTGAAATATTCTGATTATTTGAAAGGTTAGATGGATTAGACATGGAGAAGATGTTTCCAGAAGTGGGGGAGAGACTTGGACCAAAGAGCACAGCCTCAGAATAAAAGGACTACCGTGAGAACAGAAATGAACAAAGATTTCTTCAGCAAGAGGATGATGTATCTGTAGAATTCATTGCCACATATGGCTGTGGAGGTCATGCCATTGGATAGATTTAAAATTTGTTTATAGGTTCTTGATTACCATTAGTAAGGACAACAAAATTGTGGTGAGAAGACTTGAAATGGGATTAATAGGATGAATACATCAGCAATGATTTGAAGGGTGGAGCATACTTTTTTGGAATAATTCATTTATTAAAACCATGATGCATATATTCAAAAATATGTACAATTAATAGATAAAACTTGGGGAAAAAACATACATGGTATATTTCTACAAACTAACCCACGACAACCCCCCGATCCACCCAACCCCATCCCCCACTAATCTATTCCACAGAGAAAAAGAGGAGGGAAGAGGAGGAGGGAAGAGGAGGAGGGAAGAGGAGGAGGGAAGAGGAGGAGGGAAGAGGAGGAGGGAAGAGGAGGAGGGAAGAGGAGGAGGGAAGAGGAGGAGGGAAGAGGAGGAGGGAAGAGGAGGAGGGAAGAGGAGGAGGGAAGAGGAGGAGGGAGGAGGAGGAGGAGGGAGGAGGAGGAGGAGGGAGGAGGAGGAGGGAGGAGGAGGAGGGAGGAGGAGGAGGGAGGAGGAGGAGGGAGGAGGAGGAGGGAGGAGGAGGGAGGAGGAGGAGGGAGGAGGAGGAGGAGGGAGGAGGAGGAGGGAGGAGGAGGAGGAGGGAGGAGGAGGAGGGAGGAGGAGGAGGAGGGAGGAGGAGGAGGGAGGAGGAGGAGGAGGGAGGAGGAGGAGGAGGGAGGAGGAGGAGGGAGGAGGAGGAGGGAGGAGGAGGAGGAGGGAGGAGGAGGAGGGAGGAGGAGGAGGAGGGAGGAGGAGGGAGGAGGAGGAGGGAGGAGGAGGAGGGAGGAGGAGGGAGGAGGAGGGAGGAGGAGGAGGGAGGAGGGGGAGGAGGGAGGGGGAGGAGGGAGGGGGAGGAGGGAGGGGGAGGAGGGAGAGGGAGGGGGAGGAGGGAGGGGGAGGAGGGAGGGGGAGGAGGGAGGAGGGAGGGGGAGGAGGGAGGGGGAGGAGGGAGGGGGAGGAGGGAAGGGGGAGGAGGGAAGGGGGAGGAGGGAAGGGGAGGAGGGAAGAGGGAGGAGGGAAGAGGGAGGAGGGAAGGGGAGGAGGGAAGGGGAGGAGGGAAGGGGAGGAGGGAAGGGGAGGAGGGAAGGGGAGGAGGGAAGGGGAGGAGGGAAGAGGGAGGAGGGAAGGGGAGGAGGGAAGAGGGAGGAGGGAAGAGGGAGGAGGGAAGAGGGAAGAGGGAAGGGGAGGAGGGAAGGGGAGGAGGGAAGGGGAGGAGGGAAGGGGAGGAGGGAAGGGGAGGAGGGAAGGGGAGGAGGGAAGGGGAGGAGGGAAGGGGAGGAGGGAAGGGGAGGAGGGAAGAGGGAGGAGGGAAGAGGGAGGAGGGAAGAGGGAGGAGGGAAGAGGGAGGAGGGAAGAGGGAGGAGGGAAGAGGGAGGAGGGAAGAGGGAGGAGGGAAGAGGGAGGAGGGAAGAGGGAGGAGGGAAGAGGGAGGAGGGAAGAGGGAGGAGGGAAGAGGGAGGAGGGAAGGGGAGGAGGGAAAAATTTAACCATAATAACAAAATTCATGAATTAATTACCATGGATTAGAGAAACCCCACCACTGTGCAGCTGGTGCTCAAACACATATAATCAAGTTTTACTATAGAAAAAAATAATTATCACGTAAATTGTTATTTTCTCCAACGGAATAAAAGACCTCAACTCCATATGCCATATCTGAATACTCAAATCAGTCTAATTTTTGCAAGTAATTGCCAAACATTTTCTAGCTACAGCTAATGTCAATTTGAAATTCATTTAATCTTAATTCTGAATTCAACCTCTTAATGTTGGTCAACAAAAATACTAAAGGCGGAGCTGCTCCTATCACTTATGGTCTTGCACAATGGGGCCAAAATTACAAGTAAAGAGGTTTAGTCTGTTCTCTTCTGAGTCTGCTCAACATTTCTGTGACTACAAATTATCAATATTTATTAAAAACAAGTTTCAATACATCAATGATGCCTCCCTTCCCGACGGGTTGAATTTCTTCTGGGCACAGTTTGTGAGGGGAAAAATGTGACATCAAAGAATTTCCTGGCTCCCACTGATGAACAGGCACCCAGTGTTGCTGCAGCTGAGGTGAGAAGAACCCTATCCAGGGTAATATCATACAAAGCAGCAAAACCAGATAGCATACCTGCTGGATGCTGAAGGGCCCTATGATCCAGCTGATGGAAATCCTCATGGACATCTTCAACATGTCACTGCAGCAGTCAACTGTCCCTGCAGGATTCAAGGCAGCCACAATCCTTCAGGTGCCCAAGAAGGCAACGATGACTGGACTAAACAACTACTGTCCAGTGGCACTGACCTGTATGATCATGAAGTGCTTTGAGTGATAGGTAATGGAACACATCAAATCGCACCTTCCAGCAACATTGGACCTGTTCCAGTTTGCCCACTGTTTAAACTGGTCCACAGTTGATGCCATACCCTTGAACTTCCACTCTATCCTGATCCAACTAGAGAACGATGCCGCACTAGCCAGGCTGTTGTTCATTGACTTCAACTCAGTGTCCAACGCAATCAACCCTTAGAGAATAGTCAATCAACTATCCTTGATGGGACTCATCACCCATGGTCAGTCTGGATTGACAGCAAAATCTCGTCTCATTATGCTGAGCACTGGCACACCCCAGGGCTGTGTGCTCAGCCCACTACTGCTCATGCTGCCGACTCTCAACTGCATTGCCAGATTCAGTTGAAACAGAATCATTAAGCTTGCAGATGATGCAACAGTAGTTGGCCTCATTGGCAACACTGAGTTCGCTTTCAGAGAGGAGGTTGGAAGCTCATAAAATGGTGTGATAACAACAACCTGTCTCAATGTGGGCAAAACAAAGGAGGTATTTCTGCACTTCAGGAGGATGAAGGCCAACCACTTTCCATAGCACATAATGGTTCTGTTGTGAAGAGAGTGCGATTACAAAGTTCCTTCGTGTGCATATAAAGGTCGACCTATCCTGGACCCATAATACCTCCTCATGTAGGTTCTGCTTCATCTTCCTGACTAATGAGGAGGTATTTCCTAAGGAGGTTGAGTAAGGCAAGATTACCAGCCTCGTCTTGACAACTTTTTACAAGAGTGAAACACAAAAGTCTGCAGATGCTCTGTAGTAAAAACACAGAAATTCTGAAGGAACTCAGCTGATATCTCAGTGTTATTAGGAGGTAAAGATATATTACTGACATTTTAGGCCTGGGCCCTTCAAGGTATGAACTTTCTACAGGATCACAATTGAGTGTCATGTCTGGCCGCATCATTGCGTGGCATGGTAGCTACAAAGCATCGGACCAGGTCAATACAGGGAATCATCAAAAGGTCTGATAAAGTCTCTCTTTCCTCTATCGATGATGTTTACTGGGATTGTTGCTTAGCGCCTAAAGAATTATAGAAGTCTTATTCCATCCAGCCATCAAGTAAGAGGTACAGAAGCAGCAAAATCAGGACTATCTGGCTGGGAAATGGTTTCTTCTTGCAGGCTGTGAGATTGAACAGTATCCTGTAACTAAGTAAATCATCCCTAAGTATTTATATTTATTTATTTTTAATTGTATCTATATGTGATTATATGCTATGTATTGTGTCTGCACCATGGTCTGGAGAAACCATGTTCTGCCTAGTTGTAAATGATGAACTTGAACTTGAGATTAAGATATCCAGTCTCATTTGTTTTTAATTTTAAATATATTTGAAGATTCAGCATGGTAATAGGGACCTCCTGGCCCATAAGCCCATTCTGCCCATATACTGTACATCAATTATCCTACAATTCCTGTACATTTTTTAAGTGTGGGAGGAAACCGGAACACCCAGAGAGGAAACCCATGCAACCACGGAGAGAACGTACAAATTCCTTACTGGCAGCAACAAATTAATGCATATGGTGGAAATGTGAAAGACATAAATTGCTGGAAGTACTCTGGACTAGGCAACATCTTGGAAATGCATTTAATTTTTCAGATTTACAGAAGTGAAAACAAAATGTGTTAATGAGCAATTGTACTGCTGCAGCACTCCATTCACACATCATCACCAATTTAAAAGGAATGCAATTAAAAGCATTTTTAATAACTGGTAAATTGAATGAGCAACATTACATATTTAAAAAAAAAATATATATATTTTTGTAAAGCATTAATCTTTGTGTGCATTTTCCAAATGGAAAAGGATGGGCAGGATCCGTTTTGGGAGCATAGAATGTTTTGGAATATCAATTCTCACATTGTATTAACCTTCACTCTCATTCAATTATTTTGTTTTGAGCCGTCTGAGATGTTGGAATGAAGTTGTGCATTTTTTCTTAAAATCCGTAATAGAGCATTGACACTGGTAACCAGACTCTATCAAAGTCATGCCATTGACTTGTATTCACAATTCTACAGTTGAGTACATGGGGGAAGCAGAAAACTGGAGGGGAGGAATTTTGTTCAATTTGTGTATTTGGTAATAACTGAATGATTTGCTTTCATTAACTTTTTCTTGCTTGGTGTTCTGTGATGCATGTTGGAGATATTCCCTGATTTTTTTTTTTCCCCCTGTTCCCTTAGGGCTCACATGTCAAACTCAGGCCCGCGGGCCAAATTTGGCCCGTGATATAATTATATTTGGCCCGCAAGATCTTATCAAATATGTATTAGAGCTGGCCCGCTGGCCGCCGCGCCAGTATAGTGCATGCACAGCTAATACTACAAATCCCAGAATGCTTTGCAAATGCGTTGGCGTCAGCCCGCTAATCGCCCCCACCTCCTCTCTTTACTTTCATTAGCATCTGCGACCTGTCGCCGAACTCGCATGTAATAAACCCCTTACGAAAAATGGCCAAACGAAAGACAGAAAACAGGACCTTTCAAGACAGGTGGGAGGGAGACAATATGTTCATCATTTTAAAAGACAAACCTGTTTGTCATTGAAGCAAGTTGTTATTTTTTTGACTTGTTGGCTTGTGAAAAAAAATACATTTATTGAATATTTTATTCCTCATTTGTTAATGCTTCTTCTGGAAAGAGTTTAACCAAAACTATTATTAAACATTTATTTTAATAGGAAAATGTTTAACATTACATGTTTTGTGAGTAGAGTCGCTTTAAGATTGGTTGGATTGGTGTCAACGTCTGGTTTCTGTTGATATGGAGTTACTCTGAACTGAGATGATGGAATTAAGCTTTTAAATTCTTTTTTTTACTATGTTCTACCACTGCATTTAATTTTCAAATATATGTTTGAATGCAATCCATATAATATTAATCATGTTGGTTATGACTGTTGTTACTTGGGAGTCTTCTTAAATAACTTAGAGATGCAAGATTCAAATAACAGAAGAGGTTACACACACAGACAGAGACGCAGACAGACAGACGCAGACAGACAGACGCGGACAGACAGACGCGGACAGGGAGAGACGAGGACAGGGAGAGACGAGGACAGAGAGAGACGAGGACAGGGAGAGACGAGGACAGGGAGAGACGCGGACAGGGAGAGACGCGGACAGGGAGAGACGCGGACAGGGAGAGACGCGGACAGGGAGAGACGCGGACAGGGAGAGACGCGGGCGGGCGCGGGCGGGCGCGGGCGGGCGCGGGCGGGCGCGGGCGGGCGCGGGCGGGCGCGGGCGGGCGCGGGCGGGCGCGGGCGGGCGCGGGCGGGCGGGCGCGGGCAGGCAGGCGCGGGCATTATCCTGACTTTCTAACATCCCTCCATCTCAAGAAAAAGAAAAAAATTGGTGTTCTTTATCACTTTCTTTCCAGTACAACTTAAGTAACTGAACTTGTATACTAGTTTATTTACACAACTATTTTTAAACAGTTCTTATTAATATCACTCTGGCAGCAGTATGTTGCTTCACCATCTTGTAGATTTGACTGTGACCGTTGGGCTGTGTTGATGGTACACGTGTAGGTGATGTAGCTTGTGCTTCACTGGACAACTGCTGTGTTTCAGTATTAGTGGTCGTGGTCTCTTTACTTGATACCTCACTTGATATTGGTATTGAAGGCTTTGCTAGTATTGAAGCTTTTTACTTCACCACACCTTGTGTCGGCTGGATGTAAATTCTGTTCCTCCTCAGCTGATTGCCAGAGTCTGCCTCCACAATGTATGATCTTGGTGTCTCAGCTTCTCTGATGACCTTTGCTGGGGTCCATGTTTTTAAACATCAGCTCTTGACTATGCACATGCTGCCCTCTGAAGAGTTCTGGAAATGTTTGTTATAATGCTGGGGTTCTTCTTGCATGTCAGCCAGTCTTCTGGTTTCCCCCTGGTAGAGGGTGTATTTGGCTTGGCAGAGTTGTTTCATATATCCTGTCATTTAGAAGTTTGACCAGGGACTTCATGTCAGCCCTTAAAGGTATTGTTATGATAGAAGAGCTAGATATGGGTTTTCTTTTGTTTTGTGACACTTAACTAGTGAGCATATCACAGTTTGCACTCTTGCATTAAGCCTTGATTAGACCTGGGTTCAAGGTGAGAAGCAAACTGCAAATATCTGCTCTGGATCATTTTCCTCTACCTCTGTAAACTCCCAGCTATTAAATAAGTCAAGGCCTCTCTCCCCAAACCAGAGAAGTATATAACTGACCTTCTCTGCTGTTAGATTTTTACATGATTCAACAATGTTTTCAGCCTCCCCGTCCATCACTGGGTGAACTGCTGTTGCTCCAGCCATTTTTTTAAGTAACATTTTTTCTCCTCTTCCCCTTCATATTTCAGTGACTTGCAATCAATTGTATGGCTTTATTCTTGTTCTCTTATACCACTGCCACCAGGTTATGTTTTTGTTGTTACTTGGGAGGGTTCCTAAATGACTTATAGATGCAAAATTCAAAAAACAGAAGAGGTTACACCCACACTCCCAAACCCCACACAGTGGTGCACTACATTTACTACAGTGAGAAGGGTGTATTCTTGTGCGGTTACAAAATAGTTCACATTATCCAGATTATGTAGTAATGTTGATATAATATATGTAAATATTGATAGATTTGGTTCTACCCACTTCTGGCTCTCTAAAACTGATTTATTTTCTTCTTGTTTGGATTCCTTCCCTAGAATTTAGTTCCTCTTTCATGACTATTTTCTTGTTGAGTAACATCTTCAGGTTTTTTAAAAAACAGTATTGTTGCAAATAAATTTATGAATGTGGTAAATTAAAATTGTAAGTTGAATAAGATTCTGCTTCTTGAGGCATGACCCTGTTTGCCTTTGCATAAAGAGCTGGCAGTTAGCACAATGCTGTAACAGCGCCAGTGGTCGGGACTGGGGACTGTCTGTAAGGACTTTGTACATTCTCTCAGTGTCTGTGTGGGTTTTTCCCGGGGGCTCCGGTTTCCTCCCACTGTTCAAAATTTATTGGGGTTGTAGGTTGATTGGGTGTAATTGGCTGGTATGGGCTTGTGGGCTGAAATGGCTTATTACCATGCTATATGTTTAAATTTCTTTCTTTTCAATATTTTTATTGAAATTGAAGTTTCACATCAAAAAAAAAGTAGATAAGAATACATATTAAAAGTCAAGAAATAATGCATTATGCTTAGATCATACCAATTCATCCAAGTTACCCTGCATTCTCGATTAAACAAATTATATTACAGTAATATTTTTATTTCATGACAAAAGATCTAAACCCACTATCAAAAACAAAGCTGCTTGGCAAGGAGAGGAAAATAAATTCCTTATCAAAGTGATAAATTACCTTATTAGTCAACACTTCTGCATTCAAATCAAATAAGAGATTTTGAAAATAATTCATAAAAGGTCCCAACAGTGTTTGAAAACTTGAATTCAAATCAGAAATTGAGCATCTAATCTTCTCTAAATTTAATTATGATGTGACATCACATAGCCATTGAGTATGAGTAGGTGAAGCAACGTCCTTCCATAAATTAAAATTTATGTTTGAGACATCTTCAGGAGTAGGTGTTTGGGTTTTACAAACCAATATCTCTATAACTTGATGTATCCATGCAGCCAACTGCAAATGAAATTTCTAAATTAAGGCTTTGTACAATAAAGTGTAATTAGGTTGCTGAGCATTGATGCCAACCAGGATTTGAGCAGAAGAAGTGGTGAGGGGAGAAGGGAAAAGAGAACACAGAAATGTGGCAGAGTAAAGAGGGATAATTGTCAATTAGAAGTTGAATCTTTGCACAATGAAAGGATAGATCATAGGATACAAGCTGAGGAGCAAAGTTTTGAAATTGTATGATTAATCATGGATACCAGTAGCAGAAAATGAACTTTTTTTGACAGACTAAATGGAGGAAAACCAAATTCTTTTTCTTTAAATCAAGACTTAAAGGTCAAAAGCCTAAAATAATTGATTAAAAATTCAAGTGGGGCAATGAGAATTTTTTGTTTTTGCATGGCTAGATATGGAATACTCAAATTGAAGGGAATAATACCCATTTGAATTTTTTAATAGTTACCTTAATGTCAATAAGGACAAAAGGGAAGAATATTGGACTAATTCAGAATGCTTTTACAAGGATCTAGCTCCTCACCTGCTACGTTTCTACATTTTTCAGATGGGTTATGAACAGTGGCACAGATGTGTAGTTGCAGACAAGAGATGCAAAGAACAATATCGCTAGCTCACCAATTCCTCTTCATTCATCCTGACTCTCCTGCCAATCCTGCCTTCCTCACCTATTAAAAAATAAATAAAAGCCAGAAAAGGCCCCCATGCACCCCTTACCCACTGTCATTTAATAAGATTATGGTCATCTTTCATTCCATTTCCTTGTATTAACCCCATATATTTAGCCTTTTACTTGGCGGTAAAGTGGTTTTGTTGTGCTTTAATTGTGTACAATCTGATTAATCATACTTATGATATTACATTGGATGAAAGACTTGAAGTCACAGTGGATGTTGAAGCCTAAAAAAATAACTAATTTTTAATGTAATAATCTCTTTACAGTCTCATCTATGTCTTTGAATAGTCTAATTATCCTCTCTCAATTCATATTGTCACAAAGATATGGAAGATTTTTCAAAATATACTATATTTATGATATAATCTTGCAGAATTTGTTTGTATATTATCCAATTTTTTTAATGTCTGGTCATTTCTGTCTAAAAGATTGCCTGCTTTTTGTCATCTGTCTTAAAATCATAACGTGCAAATTTACTGATCAGATTTTCCTCAAACTGATAGATCAATTACTTTCAGCTTTGCCTTTAAATATCCCATGTACACGTTAAAATGTGAATATGGTTCATCTTTAATATATTTGCACTATTGCACTTACTCGCAGTGGTTAATTGCTTTTGCATTTTGTATTTAATTAATCCATGCACAAGGTATACATGTCGAAGATAAACTGCCCTGTGATCGAGGTCCCAGCAAGCAACTGCTTGAAGGGACTAGGTAGGGGGAGTGAATGAATAATCATTCCAAACTGTTAGTGTTTAATTACTGCAATTAGTTTGTTACTTTAACCATTAATTAGTTCATGACTTGAATAGAGTGAAGCAGGTTTAAACACAATTGTACTTCAGTAGCAGAATAGTGCCTAGATTTCATGCTAAAATGCTTGTTCAATCACTTAAAGCACTGTTTCACCTGCTTGTTTATAGTTGGCACCCATGCCTTGGTGTCTATAAATAAATGAGTTTTTAAAAAATGATAATTCAGAAGTATGAATTGGGAGGCCTAGGTACACATCAACTTTAAATATTTTTAATTTTCTTTTAACTGAATAGTGGGGAGTCTGGTCACAAAATTCTTATAAATCACAGATTATGGACCCTCACTTAATTTGATTTGTAGTTCTTCCAACCTTGCCTTCTATAAGACTTCATTTTCCCAATTTTCTTGTCTTTCATTGGAATTTTCCCAGTGATGAGACCTTATTTACAAGTGTCTTTTGAAATGACTTCCTGAACCTCTGTTTCCATTTCACTGTTAAAGAGGTGTATGAACAGAAAAAATAAGTTTCCCTGGTCCCAGCCTTTTCCTTCAGTGGGTCATCCTTTGCAATATCATTTATCAAAATTAAGATTCCTTCACCAGATATGGTCCATTTCTGCATTTCAAATGAATTGCTTCCTTCAGGACTCCCAAGTTCTTTTCCTTTACCACATACTACTCATCATCTTATGCCACTTCCCCATGCAACAGCAGTGCATGTGACACTTGCCCATTCACCATCCAGTGACCAAACCACTTTTTTCCCCCAGGAGAAGCAGTGATTCATTTAGTTTTTACATTCTCACATTCTGCACTCATGGTTCACAATGTGCCTATGCACTGGAAAACTCAGGTGCACTCAATCTGCAGGAGTGCCCTGAAGTTTTGATGGCCTACCACCCATTTCCACTGATGTTTCTACTTGTGGCATCCTGGGAACTTAGCTCATTGTCTGTCAGGATACATTGCAGTCTTCCAGACTCCACATCAAATTCTCCAATACTCTTTGCTTCTATCAACTGGTCATTTCTGCCTGTTGACATTTTGCTTGTTTTCCTTCTCTTTAGTTTGCAGTGTCTATCCAGCTGGGCACGTTGCACAATCTTGTATTGGCAACACATTTCAGACCATGAACCTTAATCTGATTTTTTAACTGCTACTTAACTGTCAAATTGTTATCTGATTCTGTTCTGTCTGAGATATTCCCTTTGTTCTGCCCATCCTTCTGCACCACCTTCCCTGTACCTGAAAGAAACTTGTTAAATTTTGAGGAAGGGTCTTGGATTGGATGCTTTTTCTGTTTTTCCCTCTCCACAAATGCCACCCGACTTGCTGAGTGTTTTCAACATTTTCTGTCATTATTTCTTGTTTATATATTAAATCTTAAAAACACACATTATACTTGTTTACAGCTATCACCTCCTGAAGTCTACCCATTTACAAGAGGAACAATCTTGCTGACAGAAGGCCATCACACTGACATCTAGAATTTTTACTTCTGAGTCTGTTTCTCATCAGAGCCTCCTATAAAACAGATATCCAATTGTTCTTCATGCCTTTATTAAGTTGTCAAAGTCTTGGTTTAGTGCTCTCTTTTAGCTAACAAGAATATAAAGAGAACCTATTCTGGATGGTTCTATATTTTCTCCAAGCCAGTCCTTATTGGATGGTCTTGACAGCATGGAAACAAAGCGGCCTATTTCATTGGCACCCCTTTACCCTGAACATTTATTCATTCTACTCTGCAAGTGAGCCTCACTCTGCCAAACAATAATGGAATTGACGTTGTCAGCTTGTTTGACAAAAATTTTGGTTTGCTTTTGGTGAGCAACTGCTGCATTCATGCTGATTTCAGATTGATTGTCAGAGTACATGCATGACATAACGTACAACCCTGAGATTCGTTTTTCCTGTGGGTGAAGCAGTGCAAAAAAAACATACACAGTGCGCAGATGTAAACAAATAAAGAACTGTAAACAGATAATGAATGTAAACAAACTGTGCAATACTGGGAGAATAAAAAAAAATCAATGAAGTGTACAAGTAAGAGTCCTTAAATGAGTCCCTGATTGAGTTTGTTGTTCAGGAGTCTGATGGTGTAGGGGTTGCAGCTGTTCCTGAACCTGGTGGTGCCTATACCTTGTGGCACCTATACCTTTTTCATGATGGCAGCAGTGAGAACAGGACTTGTGCTGGGTGCTGTGGATCCTTGATGATTGCTGCTGCTCTCTGACAGCAGCATTCCCAGTAGATGTTCTCGATAGTGGGGAGAGTTTTGTCTGTGATGCAGCCAGTCAGCACACTTTGCAGACATACCTGCAGCAGGATGGGTGAGAGGGAATAAGGGTATTGAGAACTTTGAGATCATTAGTGCTCTATCATAACTTTGGAAGGGAGACATAGGCACTTTCAAGCAGGGAAAACACCCATCTGTAAAGGCGGAGGATCTTCACCCTTATGCTTAAAGATGTACTTTTCTGAATGTGCCGTGGCCGGCTCCGAGGTGTCTATTCCAACCCTTTACAGGGAAGGATAATCGGTGGAGTGCTGTGCTCTGCTGCCTGACCTAAATGTACAGTCACTGCAAGCAGCTGGTTAGGGGTGGGCTGATGGCATCAGCCCACGACCCATCTCACTCACCCCTTTCCCTTCATGATCCCAGTAAGGCAGGAGATGGCAGGGCAGCCGGAGCAGTGGGAGTTGTCGGGGCAGCTGGTGCGGGCTGTGACAACCTCACCAGGCCACTTTGGCCTTTGGGGCTGCTTTCTGTGGCTCAAAACGCGGCAGAGCAATGGCCGCCTTCCCTTCCCATAATCTCTCATGCAGCTGGAACTGTTCAGGGCACCACAGAGCAGTTCCACCTGTGTAGGGGGATTATGGGTAGGTAAGACGACCTACCCTAATGTGCTGCGTATATTTTAACAGGTGGTGCTATGGCGCCAGCCACCCCACCTCCATCGGCTCCAGAGGGCACTACAAGGTGCCCTTCGATATGAATGAGATGCTGGAGCAGCCTTTTAGGGCTTCTGTCTGAAAGGTAAGTTTTAAATCTGCTCATAGCCGGCCTCCAGGCGGAGGCCTGAGATGAAACGGCCTAAAGGTCAGACTCTTGGATGAAAGTGGCTTTATTAGTGAGTCTATATTGGCTGATGATGCTTGATGAATTCCTTGTAACTGATGATAAGATCTACCACAAGAATCTATGGATGATCTTTTCTAGCATTTATCAGGAATTTATAACCATTAGCATAGCGAAAAGTGTTGTCCCATGATTAGATTTTCACAAGGTCCACTAGCCATCAATAATGAGAATCAGTTGTAAATAGTTTGCCTTTACAGTGACCACCCACATTTAACTGGATGAAGAACTAAGTTTTCATTGGGAATACTTCTACAGACTTGAGACTGACCAAAAGATCATGGAATAGTTTCACACTTGATAAAAAAGACAAAAGCTGGTGTACAAAGCTTGCATTGGTGGTGCATTGATGTAGTGGAAGAATACTGTAAATGCAACTTGTGCAAGCAGAAATCAAGTTGCTTCCATCTGGACTACTTAATCACAAATGGACAGTCCCCATTGTGAATGTTCCTTTAAAGCGGAAAATTACCAAATGATTGCTCTTCTAAAGTAGTTGCAGTGATTGAAAAGATTATGGTGCTTGCATAGTTTAATGCTATGTGGAGAACATGCAGGATGAACATGCATTAAGCTTCACTTTAAGCCTGCAAGAAACACGTCTTTGGCAGGAGTTAGTGACAACAGTTTGAAGGGATGAGTAACAAAAAAAAGTGCTTCCAAGTTATCCAATTATGAAATTGAATTTTCTTTTATTTTGGTTGACTGATTCCATTCAGTTAACCACAAAAGATCAGTCCTGGGTGTGTAATTGTCTTGAAGAGTGAAATTAAGTAATTCATTGTTACAATTTCAGTTTTAACTATGGTACTGAATAAGAGAAAGTGATCTACTTTCATTGATGGGTTTTCATCATCATAATTAGAAATTTTGCACTGCATTTGTTTATCAAGACTTGGGATTAGTTCTTTCATGGATATTCCATCCAGCCTTTAGAAAAGAAATGAGCTCTCTCTGGCCATATTCCAATCTTTTCCTTTATCTTTGATACTTTGCCCAAATTAGTATTGCATGTGACACCTCTTTTAACCTTCCAGTGGAAGCTAAAGTATGGTTCCCTATCCCTTACAACTATGTATTCTGAGTGGTTTGTTCAACAACAACCAGGAGATAAACTGGGTAGTTTTACTATCTGTAACCATTTACTGTCATGGCAAATTGCAACCCATTTTCTGCAGCTGATCAACCTGGAATATACCTGATGGCTTTGTGTCACTGCTCAGAAATCACTCTGCCTTGGTGGTTGGGGGGTGGGGGGTGGTGGGGGGAATGTTTGTTAAAATTTTGGGAACATGAATAGAAGCTATTTTCTTGATTCTTGGGAGAAAATGGTTCTTCGTCTTTTCCAAACTGATTCTTATTGGATGATTTTGACTGTGAATTGACTTCCCATTTACCTGAATATGTGTTCACTTTACTTGTGCCTGTTGTGAAAATCTGTTGACTAAACACATTCATCCCTTTGGAGGGAATCAAACAATGGCCATAATTTTGGTTGGAGAAACAACCATTTCTAATTTCTTCTTAATTCTTTCTTGGTTAAGTCATTTAATTGTTTGCTATTAATCATTCAACATTCACGTTTCCCTTTGCTGAGTGCTGCTTTTCAAAAACTGTCCAATTTTTGGATTAGTAGACTAATTCTAAGGATGTCTTTTCATGATCTGAAGCCTGTGTGTTGGTCCTTCTCCTAAAGATGTGTTCTTTTTGAAGTTTTAAACTGTGTGCACAGGATTCTTTATAGATGTAGCATGTTTGATTAAGTGTATCCAATATCTTCTGGTTTTATTTTAATGTTCCATAATTGGCAGTAATTTTGTACTCGAGCTGAATGTAGTACTGTATTTCTTTTAAAAAAAAATAGCCTCATCAATTCCTTGATCTACCACCACTGCTGTATACTTTTAAAATTTTTGTAAATGGGCAGCAGATCATTTGGTAATTTTTTTTCTTAATATTTCCTAATTTATTTCTTGCATTCTTGATGAAAACTTTGTTTCCTGTTTCTTAGACCCTGCATAATTATTGAAGGGACTTGGTTCACTGGTCAATCCATGCATCTATCCTGGCCAGTCGCATAATTTATTCTTGAAGTACTTTACTTACTAAGTGATTTGGTAAAATGTCATGAAGCTATGCCTAACTTGCTAGTTAAAAACAACAACAAAAATATTCTGCTGGACAAACTGTGTGTTGAGCATCATTTGAGGGAGGAGGTGACTTTTCTGATAATTTCTCTCCTCATTGTACTGCTTAATAAAACATGATCAGTCTTGATTAAGAGTTTTGACCTAAAAGATTGACAATTCTTTCCTCTTCCCTACCTCCATCCCTCAACCAACATATGCTGTTCGACCTGCTCACTTCCTCCAGAAAATGGTTATTTGCTCCATATTCCAGCATCTTCAGTTCCTTGTGACTCCTTTAATGTATGAGTTATTCATTGACTTCTTCATAACTCAATCATGGATGCAGTTTTAGTCTGATGCTTTGTTTTTCCCACCTTTCACCAGCAATAAATTTCTGTGGTCTAAATGCAGAATTAGAGTTGTACCTGATGTAACTATTCCCCTCCCTTGGTAAAAAAAACATCCTCAGAGTTTTGAACCTGATTTGATGTTTATTTATGATTGACTGTGTGGCATTTCTGTAAAGATGATCCACATCACTGTGATATAATAGTTATGCTTCAAATATGAGACATATTGTCAGGTGTACATCATGAATCATATCAATGTGCATTCATACTCCACGTAACATCCATTCGGGCAGTGACTGACTGCGTATATGTCACTGGTTGGGACATTGTGAATGTACATGGAACAAGTTGCCAGAGAAAGTGCCAGAATCCAAATCAACTGTATAGTTCAAAAGACACTTAGACAGGGACCTGGAAAGGGGATGCTTTGAGGTATATGAGCAGAACTCAGACCACCAGAGTTGGCTGGTCAGTGGGTTCAAGCAACACTGCCGAACAATATGGTTCTGTGTGGCGGTGGCACATGAAGAAAATCTGCAATGAACTGAAGACCATGTGTGAACATGAAGCTGAACATAAACAGTGACAGCTTTGCGAGGTGGTAAATGCGGAAAAGAAATTCAGCATCTGATAACGGGGAGATTTAAGTCCTGGGGCACCAATTATACTCCAACTTCGGAAGGAAAGAGCTGAAACTTGTACTGTCTGAGGTCAAGGACCAGAATCACAGCCAGATACATTAACTGAAATACAGTACTGTCCGTGTACAGTATCTTGGCTATTTAGTCAAAACAGGTTAACTACAGAATCCCATATACTGTAGCTTTGGTGTTATGGTGTTCACATAGCGTCCAAATTGCATAACATCCTATTTCGCAGAATGTATTGTGGATATTAAGTGATGCATAACTGTAATTGCAATACAACTTTCATAATTTTCCTTAACCAAAAAATGAAAGAAGTACCATTATCAATTTAAAATAAATTCATCTGAAAATGGATCTCTTTAAATTAAGTTTTGTATTTCCTCTGTGTTTTAGGAGTGCTAATGCTGTTACCAGTTGCACTCTTCAAAAACAAAAATAGCATGCTCAGAAATTTGGGGTATTTTGTGCAGTTGAAACCTTGGGTGTTGAGTACCACATTGTATTATTGCTAGACCAAAAAAAAGTGCTTTGTTTGGGGGAAGGGTGAGGGGGTAGAATGCACTTCCAGGTTGAATGAAAGGAACTGGGATAGACTGAAGATTCCCCTCAAGAGAACTGTTCATTGTGCAAAGGAAATGTCTAAAGATGCAGTCATGTCGTTCCAGAGGAGATCTTTGCTGAGTCCTATTTCTCTGCAGAAAACTATAGCAGAAAATGCCAGGACTCTGGATAAAGTGGAGATGAGTCATCAGTAATTTACTATACCTTTATAATTTACAATTTTCAGCCTTTGCATTTGGCTAATTTCAATGATCCCCTTCCTACCACACACTCAACATTTACTGCCACGCATTGAAACTATCCCTACTTTCCACCTTCTCTTAAGCATTGTTTTCCACCTTCATTCTTCCCTTCCAAACCTATTGTCTGGAGACACTATCATGAATATTGGTTCCTGTTCAACCACTGACCAGTAATGCATTTTGTCTATTGTTCTCTTTGTAAACACAGCTCACCCTTCCTTGTTGACAGTGCAACACAAAAAGCAACTAGGACCATGCAGCTATGCTAGAGACCAGAGTGGGGTTCTTTTGTGGGGAGGTGTTTGATTTTTGAAAGAATATCACTGCATCTTGGTACATGTGACAATAAACATGAACTTGGTGGGAAAGGGGAAAAAGTCTTGGAGCTGATGGCCACAGGGTCTGGAAAATACTTGACTCTAGGTGATTAATCTGCTTCACAAGATAAAGGAACAGAAGTAGGCGATTCGGCCCATCAGGTCTGCTTAGCAACTCCACCCTGAGCTAAACAGTTCTCACATCTAGTTCCAAATTTTGGCCTGTTCTCCATATCCCTTGATGCCATGACTAATTAGATACCTATCAATCTCCTTAAATTCCCCCAATGATTGTGCCTCCACAGCTGTATGTGGCAACAAATTCCACAAACCCATGACCCTCTGGTTAAAGAAATTTATTCTCCTCTCTGTTTTAAATGGGTACCTTCTAAAACTGTGCCCTTTTGTCCTGGATTCACCTACCAAGGGAAACATCTTATTCACATCTATTCTGTCCAATCCCTTCAGCATTCAAAATGTTTCTATGCGATCTCCTCTCATTCTTCTATACTCCAATGAATGCAGTTCAAGAGCCACTAAATGTTCCTCGTATGTTAGCCCTTGCATTCCAGGAATTATCCTGGTAAATCTTCTCTGTACTCTTTCCAACATCATTGCATCCCTTCTAAGATAAGGGACTCAAAACTGCACACAGTACTCCAAATGAGATCTCATCAATGCCCCATGGAACCTCATCAACACCTATTTACTCTTATACACTATTTCTCTTGAAATGAATGCCAACATAGCATTTGCTTTCTTTACTGCCAATCAAACCTGGTGGTTAACCTTCAGGTTATCCTGCATGAGGTCCCCCAAATCCCTTTACACTTTCAAATTTTGAATTTTCTCCCCATCCAAATCATAATCTGCCTGTTTATTTCCTCTTCCAAAATGTAAATTTCTCAACATTGTATCTCATCTGCCATTTCTTTGCCCGCTCTCCTTAGCTGCCCAACTCTCTCTGCAATTTCTGATTCTGATTTCTTCAACACTTTCTCCTCCACCACCTATTTTGGTGCCATCTGCAAACTTCACCACACAACCATTCAGTCTATAATCTAAATCATCAATGTATATTGTGAAAAGAAGCAGCCCCAACACCGACTATTATGGAACACCACTAGTAACCAGCAACCAACCAGAACAGGATCCAACCCTTTGCTTTCTGCCTATCAGCCAATGCTCGACCCAATCTAATACCTTTTCTCTAATTCCATGCACTCTCATCTTATTAAGCAGCCTCTTATGTGGCACCTTATCGAAGGCCTTTTGAAAATCCAAATACACAACATCCACAGTCTCTCCCTTGTCCATCCTTCCTGAGATTACCTCAAAAAGTTCCAAAAGGTTGGTCAGACAGGATCTTCCCTTCATAAAACCATGCTGGCTTGGACCTATAATGCCATGCATCTCGAGGTATTTCATAACCTCGTCCTTGAGGATCAACTCCAATAACTTTCCAACTACCGACATCAGACTAATAGGCCTATAATTACCTTTTATAATACCTCCCTCCTTTCTTAAACAGCGAAACTATATTTGTGACCTTCCAATCCTCCGGAACCATGCCAGAGTGTATTGATTTCTGGAAAATCATTTCCAATGTCTCCACAATCTCCAAAGCCACATCCTACAGAACTCGTGAGTGCTCCTCATCCGATCCTGGATAACTTATCTATCTTTAGTCCATTCATCTTACTAAGCACTATCTCTCTAATAATCCTGACTGTACTTAATTCTATTCCCTGAGACCTCTGACTATATTGCTAGTCTTCCTCAATGAAGACTGATGCAAAATACTCATTCCTTTTTATCCATTATAATTTCTCCAGCATCATTTTCAATTGATCTTGTGTCTTTTACTCTTCATATATTTATTAAAAACTCTTAGTATCCTTTTGTATGTTATTTGCCAACTTGCTTTCATAACTCTTCTTTCCTAATGACTTTCATGTGAACCTGCCTATCTTTCATATACAATGTGTACCCTTGGACATTCAGCTCCCAATCACATCCATCATTAAGCCATGACTCTTTTAATCTGTAGCTGTACAACAAGGTCATCGACTTTATTCCTAATTATCCATGCTTTTAAATACCCTTAGGCCAGTATCTGTTACTGATTTTGCTGCGTTTCCAGTGTTCAGCAAATTATCCTGTCTTTTCACCTGCCTCTCCTTTTCATCATCTCTGCTGCACATTATTTTTGAATTTTTTTCTATTTTTCTCTTTCTCAACCGTAACACCCTGGCTTCCTTCTACCCTAATCTCTGCACTTGCATTCTGATTTCCCCTGCCAAACTAGTTTAAACCCTCCCAAACAGCTCTAGCAAACATGCCTGCCAGGATATTCGTTCCCCTCTAGTTCAGGTGCAGCTCATCCTTTTTGTAGAGGTTCCACCTTCCCGAGGAAAGATCCCAATGATCCAGAAATCTGAACCCCTGCACCAATTCTTCAGTTGCACATTCATCTGCCACAATTTCCTGTTCCTACCCTCTCTGGCGCATGGCACACACAGCAGTCTTGAGATTACCACCCTTGAGGTCCTACTTGTTAACTTTCCTAACTCTCTATATTCTATCTTCAGGACCTCATCCCTAATCCTATCCCCATGTGAACCATGATATCTGGCTGCTCACCCTCCCCCCTCCAGAATGCTGTGAACTCCATTAGAGACATCCCTGGCACCTGGGAAGCAACATAGCACTTGGAGCCCAGTTCTGATCCACAGAACGCCCAGTTCTGATCCACAGAACCCCCTATCCACATCGAACCAATTAGTTCCCAATCACCATCACTCTCTTCTCCACCTCCTCCCTTTTCCTTTCTGAGCCGGGAGGCCAACCTCTGTGCCAGAAACATGACCACCTTGACTCGTCCCTCGTAGGTTATCCCTACCACAATATCCAAAGCGGTGTATCTGTTGTTGATGGGAATGGCCACGGGGGGGGGGGGGGTGGGTACTCTGCACTGCCTGTACCTTCCCCTTCCCACTCCTGACAGTTACCCAGTTACCTGCCTCTTGAATGCTAAGGGTGACTGTCTCCCTGGAACTCCTTTTTTTTCTCTTTTAAAATGTTTTTTATTGAGTTTAACATAACCATCCACATACAAAATATTAAAAAGCAAGGCAAAATAATAATGAATACATTCTATCCCTTAATATTAATTGTCATAATAAAGCAATTATACATATAAATCAATTA
Source organism: Narcine bancroftii (assembly GCF_036971445.1). NCBI lineage: Eukaryota > Metazoa > Chordata > Chondrichthyes > Torpediniformes > Narcinidae > Narcine > Narcine bancroftii. The sequence goes on from NC_091474.1 coordinate 60,713,404, forward strand.
AATACTATTACAACAAATGACATTATATCATAAGATCTTAAAAATGGATATTATATAGGATAATTATAATTAAAACAATAAATCCACTTATCGAAAAGAAAAAAAGCCCTAAAACTGCTCTATCCCCACACTCCAATCAAGGTTACAAGAAAAATATAAAGATGGATCATGTCACAACCTGGAACTCCTGTCTACAATTGCCTCTGCCTTCCTTATGATCTGCAGTTCAACCAACTCCAGGTCCCTAACTCAGTTTGTAAGGAGCTGCAGCTGGATGCACGTTTTGCAGGTGTAGTGAACAGGGGCAAGTATGCTGTCCCAGATTCCCACATCCCACAACCGGGAATGCTTGATATGCATTCCACTGTAGAGTTGCCAGATGAATGTCTTAAATTTAAATGCAAGCAAGGAATCAAAAGGGAATGGGCTTAATTATAAGGAAATGTGTTGAAGTCCCCCAATGAAGGAGAAGTTTGAAGCAGCCTTATTTGTAATGACACAATATCTGTTCTTGTACTTGATTTATTCCAACACCCAATGAAATTAATGTTTTGTTAAATGTACTGATCTTGCAGCATTCATTAGTGTATGAACTGTCAGCTGCCTTATCTTGGTGACATACTGAATTGGGTGCTATCATACTGTGATTCAATGCAATATCTAAAGTTTGGAATGAAACATGAAAGTCTGCAGATGCAGTGATTGTAGTAAAAACACTAAAATGCTGGAGAAACTCAGCATGTCATACAACATCCATAGGAGCTAAAGATATATAACCAGTGTTTTGGGCCTGAGCCCTTCTTCAAGGTATGAGCAAGAAGCAGGCAGGCACCTGAATAAAAATGGATGAGGGAGGAGGGAAAAAAGGAGGGGAAGGAGCGCAGGCCAACAGGCAAAAGGACACAATTAGACAGGGATAGGAGGGTAGAAGAGGAAAGGTGAAAATTGATTGTGAAGAGGGGGTAGTAATGTGAATGCAAAGCAGGAGGAAAGGAGACAGAAGGAAAGGGGGAGGGAGGGAGAGACATTTAGGTAGGGAAAGGAGGTGGGGAGGGGGTGTGGTGATATTGCTGTATGCACTGGCTGGCCCGCCCTCCGGGTGTCTCCCTGCCTTAGCTCCTCCCTTGATCCTTCCCATATGACTCCTGGCCATAGAGGTAGAGTCCCCTCTCCTTCCCGTTCATTTTCCTAGCCAAGACCCGGGCCAGCAGTCTCTTGCTCAATAAAGCCTATTGTTCCCCTCAGTCTTCTGTCTGCATCATTACTGGGGCTACCGATAGAGCCTAACCATGTATTGAGCAAGATTTCAGAACTCTCTGGTTATGGAGAAATGGCGCCACCCCAAGCGGCTGGAAGTAGACCCCCAAGTCCCGAGTGCATCGGTACTCTTCCAGCAGTGTGTGAACTGTTTTCCCCAACGCCGCTGTGGAGGTGTTTGACTCGGACAAAAAGAAGCTCAAGATCCTTCAAGCACAAGTTGACCAGAAGGCCTACCTGACCATCCTAGGCTGCACAACTTACACCGAGGCGATGGCTGAGCTGTGGGCACTCTATAAACCCAAGGTGAACTCTGTTTACTCCCATTACCTGCTGGAATCCCAGAAACAACAGCCTGTTGAGTCTGCTGAAGAGTTCGTCCAGTCCTTGGTCACACTGAGAAAAGACTGTTTGTGGGACCTCACTGGCCCGGGCACGATATCGCTGAACCAGTGCGTGGAATAGCTGGTCAGAGACACCTGTGTGTTGTGGTTGAGCTCAGATTACATCCAGCAAAGACTCCTCGACAAGGACCCCCTCCCTTTCAAAAAGGCTATCGAACTGATCAGAACTCTGGACTCGGCCCAGCACCAAGCGGTATTGATCATGGGCAGAAGTGGGCCAACTGTGTACATTCCACCACGAGGGCCATCAGCCTGGGACTCGGTGTTGCTCATCAGCAACCCGACCGCGGCTGCAATCACACTGACTGTATCGTCAAGATGCAACTTCTGCGGGCAGGCCAAGCACGCGAGGTGCCTCTGCCCCGCAAAAGGAGTGATTGCTTGGGCTATGGAAAGAGGGGCCACTACCAAAGGGTAGGAAGGTCCCGATTTCAGCCAGCGAGCAGTGCGATGTGTGTTCCCGAAAAGCTTCTGGCACTGACCACATGCTCGGTGAGGGGACGACCATCTTACTGGCCACCGCTCCCAACTTGGCACCTCAGCCTACCATGCTAGTGACGTCACTTCCGACCAACTTGACTCCACTTCCAGCTTCTTCTTCATCTGATGCTGTGTGGTCAACATGGAGGTCACCATCTTGGGCAGGCCTCCCCATCGATGACGATGATGGAACGCTACTCCTTGCTTCAGTGACACTAAATCCTCACCCGATCTCAAACTCAATGATACAGATCAAGGTGAATGGACATAAAATTAACTGTCTTTTTGATAGCAGCAGTACGGAAAGCTTCATACACCCCGATGTGGTCCAGAGACTCTCGCTTCCTGTCTGACCCATGACAGGATGGTTTCAATGGTGGCCAGGGACCAACAGATGAGTATCTGCAGGTATTGTGTACCGTCGCTGATGGTGGGGGGATGGAAATGTTATAACGACTTTGTGTTATTAATCATGCCCTGCCTCTGCGCGCCGATCCTCCCAGGCCTTGATTTTCAGAGTCAGTTTAGAAGCGTGACTATGGCGTTCGGAAGCCCCCAACCACTGTTGACCGTTCGCCGCCCTCAGCATTTGGGTGACCATCCCCAATCGGATAGCCAGCCCCCGTTACCGTCCGGTGGCCCCAGCACCCAATCTCTGGCACTGACCAGCGTTATTGGCACTCTGTCCTTGGCACCATCCAGCGGTCCCAGTACTCTGTCCTCGGCTACGATCAGTGGCCTCACCAACTTGAGGGTGCCCTCTCCGTCACTCTTCGCGAACCTCCCCCCAGATTCCAAACCCATCGCCACCAAAAGTCGGCGCTATAGCTCGGAGGATATGGAATTTATCCGGGGTGAGGTTCAGCGACTCCTGGCAGAGGGGATCATAGCCTTGAGCACCAGTCCCTGGAGAGCACAGGTCCTCGTGGTCAGAGGGGCGGAAAAACCCCGGATGGTAATTGACTATAGTCAAACCATCAACTGCTTCACCCAGCTGGATGCGTTCTCGCTCGCCCGTATAGCTGACTTGGTCAATAAGGTCGCCAAATACAGAATTGTTTTGACTATTGACCTCAAGTCGGCTTACCACCAATGCCCCCTCCATCCGAGCGATCGAATCTATACCGGATTTGAAGCAGACGGGAAACTCTTCCACTTCCTGCAGGTGCCGTTTGGTGTCACTAACGGTGTTTCTGCTTTCCAGAGAGTAATGGACTGGATGGTGGAGGAACATGGGCTGATGGCAACATTCCCCTACTTTGACAATGTCACCATCTGCAGCCATGATCAGCAGGACCGTGGCACAAACCTCGTCAAGTTCTTGTGTACGGCCAAGTTACTTAACTTGACATACAACAAGGACAAATGTGTGTTCAGCACGGAGCACCTGGCCCTTGTTGGATGCATTGTGGCACATAGTGTCATTGCTCCCGACCCTGACCGCATGCGACCACTTCTGGAACTCCCTGTCCCAAGCACAATGAAGGCACTGAAAAGATGCTTAGGGCTGTTCTCATACTATGCTCAGTGGGTGCTCAACTACGCCGATAAGGCCCATCCCCTAATTCAGTCAAACACTTTTCCACTATCGGCGGAGGCCCAAGCTGCTTTTAATCAGATCCGTGGGGACATCGCTAAGGCCATGATGCATGTTGTGGATGAGTCCATCCCCTTCCAGGTGGAAAGCAGTGCCTCCGACATCGCGCTGGCCGCCACTTTAAACCAGGCAGGCAGACCGGTAGCAATTTTTTCCCACACCCTTCACTGTCCTGAACTCCGGCATTCCTCCGTCGAGAAGGAGATGGAAGTGATCATTGAGACAGTGTGCCTCTGGTGGCACTACCTAGCCGGTAAAAGATTTACCCTGTTGACTGATCAGAGGGCAGTGTCCTTCATGTTCAGTGCCAAACAACGGGGTAAAATCAAAAATGACAAGATTCTGAGGTGGAGGATTGAGCTATCCACCTACAACTATGACATCTTGTACCGGCCGGGTAAGCTCAATGATCCCCGGATGCCCTATCCCGAGGGACGTGCACTAGTGTGCATCTCGACCGTCTCCAGGTCCTGCACAACAGTCTGTGCCACCCTGGAGTTACGAGGTTCTATCATTTTATCAGGTTGAGGAACCTCCCTTACTCCGTCGAGGATGTCTGTCCACGACCAGATGATGCCAAATCCATGCCGAGTGTAAGCCTCAAGTTCTATCGGCAAGAAAAGGCACACCTCATCAAGGCCACCCACCCTTTCGAACGACTCAGTGTCAATTTCAAGGGCCCCTTCCCTACCACAAATAGGAACATCTACTTTCTGATGGTGGTGGACGAATTTTCCAGGTTCCCTTTGCCATGGTCATCAAGGCCCTGAGCAGTATCTTCACTCTGTTCGCGTACTCCGACTACATTCATAGTGACCGAAGGACCTCGTTCATGAGTGAAGAGCTGCGTCAGTACTTCCTGACCAGAGGCATAGCCACCAGAAGGACCATCAGCTATAATCCTAGAGGTAATGGCCAGGTGGAAAGGGAAAACAGCACTGTCTGGAAGATGGTGCTCCTGGCCCTCAGGTCCAAAAATTTACCAGTGTCCTGCTGGCAGGACGTTTTGCCTGAAACATCATTATTCTGCACCGCTACTAACGCCAGCCCACATGAATGCCTCTTTGCTTTCCCAAGGAGGTCGGTGAATGGTTCTTTCATTCCTCCCTGGCTGACATCCCCAGGGCTGGTTCTCCTTCAGAGGTATGTCAGAGGCCAATAGATGGATCCACTGATTGAAGCGGTACATCTCATTCATGCCAATCCCCAGTATGCTTTTGTGAGGTACCCGAATGGCCACGAGGACACTGTGTCCATACGAGACCTAGCAAGGGCTGGAGACCCTGAGACTGCCTTGCTGGCTGCTGACCACGCCGCGGACCCGATGGTGCCACATCCAAGCACAGCCCTGGAATTCGAGCCGCCTACCCTGCAGCGAGATGTCCAGGCTCCTACCACTCCTGCAGCAAGGGAGGACCCCCCAATACTCCAGGACTCCATCACCGACACCCCAAACCCCACAGTTCCTGCAGCAGATACTACTCCGTTGGCCCCCTCTTCAGAGGAGTGCCATACTGAAACTCTGGTTCCCTGGCTGTCCAGCAGACAGAGGAGGCTGCCTGTGCCCACCTCTTGCTGGGGTGGGGGGAGGGGGTGGCCTCAGCTTTTGCAGCCAGTTGTTTGTTAATTGTTAAGTATTTCTGTATTGCTGTTGTATTGCCTCTGGGTTTTGTTGTTACCAGTGGGTTCTTTTAAAAATGGGTAGGGGTGAATGTGGTGATATGGCTATATGCACTGGCTGGCCGCCCTCCGGGTGTCTCCCTGCCTTAGCTCCTTCCCTGATACTTCCCATGTGACCCCTGCCCATAAAGGTCGAGTCCCCTCTCCTTCCCGGTCATTTTCCCAGCCTAGACCTGGGCCAGCAGTCTCTTGCTCAATAAAGCCTACCATTCCCCTTAGTCTTCTGTCTGAGTCATTATTGGGCTACCGATAGTGCCCAACAGGAGCTAATGAAAATTGGAGAAATCAATGTTAATGCCTTCTGGTTGGAGGGTCCAGACAGAACATGAGGTGTTGCTCCTCCAATTTGTGAGCAGTCTCAGTTTGGCAGTGCATGAGACCATGGACAAGCATGTTAGCATGAGAATGGGACAGGCAATTGAAATCTGTTGCTACTGTGAGATCCCTGCCATTGTGGCAGACAAACTGAAGGAGTTCCCTCTTCTGTTCTTCGATCTATGCCTAATTATGGCCTTTTGCTCCTTCCCTTGTCCTTCCTTCCCTCCTCCCCCAGCCTTTTAATTCAAGCTCCCGCTTTTTTTTCTTTTCAAACCTTGAAGAAGGGCTCAGGCCCTGAACATTGGTTATATAGTGCCCTCCATAATGTTCGGGCAAAGATGCTTTTTTTCTTTTATTTACCCCTCTGCTCCACAGTGTTAAATTGGCAATCAAACAATTACCATGTAATTAAAGTTCACATTACGGATTTAATTCAAGGTTATTTATATACATTTTAGTTCGACCATGTAGAAATCACAGCACTTTTTATACTGTTTTTGAGTGCTCTACTGATTTGTAGAGGGGCCTTCTGTAATATAAGCCTGAGACCCTATGTGCCATGAATTATTACGAACCCCCTCCCTTGCCTCCACATTTGCACTTCTATTTGCATGAGACTTCTTTCCCTCCAACCCCCACCCTAATCCTTCATTGGGGATTTTGTTTTCTCCTATCATCTTGTCTTTTAGCACTCTCCATGAGAGCCCTTGCATCCCTAAAGTCAACCTTTCCATTGCCACTGACCACCCTTAAAGTTGAATGCCAATGTTTACTGACTGCCTCCTTGGCTTGCCACTGCCTGCTTTTATCAAATTTGATATTGAATAAAAATCCAATGGTGATAGTCCAATATTCGTTAAGTCTTTTGATATTACAAAACTATGTAGCCATAAAATGAGAAAGAGGGGCATTGGTGGGAAAGTGAAGAGATGGGGAGAAAAAGTGGTATTAGAAGTTTGGGGGAAATTTCTATAGATTTGAAAATCAGGAGAATATGCAATAACGTTTGTTCTGTAATATCTTATTATAAAGTAACATATCTGACTAGTTGGGTTGTTAAATGTCATTTTTTTTCCTCTGAGTGTAAGCAGTAAGAAGCAATGCAAGAACTGCTATTTGTGCAAGAATCAGAGCAGATTAACGAAAATGGAGAACTATTTTCACAACAGTTAGCAAATATGGCAACATGTTTATGAGCCAGGAAGTAAGTGACCAACGTAGCTAATGAATCTTGATTTGTGATATTGTGAAGCCACCTGCAAATCAGGATACAGTCAGTGCCCAAACTTCGGTTGCTAAAAATGAGGCAAATATTTTAATTCCTGAGCTCTTCCTGTCTACCCATGAAATGATTTGTTATAGCTGGTGGTCATTGTGCTTGTTTACAGGATATTTACTGTATTACAGGAAGGAAAATGAAATTTATAATATTCTCCATTGTTTGTGAGATGTTAATTTTATTTATTTTGCACTTGGGTACAATTGATTGTCCCAGAACTATGTAGTACTTGGGGTTCCAAGCTGATACGCATGGGGTACCCTGGATGATTTGTATTTCTCAAGATATGAATGACTGTGGATTCTCCTCTGGTGCTTCCCCCTTTGGTTAGAATTGCAGTTTCAACTATTTCATTTTGGAAAGACTATATGGGTTTATAATTTTCTCAAATAAAAAGTGGAATTCTAATTTGGCCAGATCAATAAATCCTGTCAAATATAAATCTGTACCCCACTGCAATCTGATTGAATTTGACAACCAAGTTGAATTAATCAGTTAATGATTTGATTGAGATGTTATTGAAATTGTAACTGGAAATAATTTGAGTCCAACTTGCCTCAGCGTCTGCTTAAATGTTAATTAACACAGTTAATAGATATAATTCAAATGATTGATTGAAAAGCAAAATGTCCCAGATTAACAATCAGTATCTTATTTTTTAAATTAAAAATTTTTTTTAACACTATGAACCATACTAACCAAAATACACACATTTCCCTTTTGAATATTCACAGTGTAATTTTCTCCCCTTTCTCCCCCCTCCCTTCCCTCTCTCCTTCATCCCCCCCTCCCCACCCACTCATCATTCAACCTATATGATGCATTAAACCCATTAAACAATGTCATCACACAATGAAAATAAACAAGAAGTTTGAGTCTTCTACTTTTACAAACTGGGTCAGTTCATTTAGTCTTTTTCTCCTTCTGTCATTTTAGACGGTGGAGGTCCGCGGTAGGACTTCTCTGTTGTGTTCCATGTACGGTTCCCAAATTTGTTCGAATACTGTGATGTTATTTCTTAAATTATATGTTATTTTTTCCAGTGGAATACATTTATCCATTTCTATGTACCATTGCTGTATTCTCAGGCTATCTTCTAATTTCCAGGTTGACATAATACATTTTTTTGCTACAGCTAAGGCTATCATAATAAATCTTTTTTGTGCTCCATCCAAATCCAAAGTTCTTTACTTCTTATATTACTTAGAAGAAAGATCTCTGGATTTTTTGGTATGTTGCTTTTTGTGATTTTATTTAATTCCTGGTTTAGATCTTCCCAAAACTTTTCCACTTTCTCACATGCCCAAATTGCATGTACTATTGTTCCCGTTTCCTAGGAGTACTTCCTAGAAGTAGGAAATGGAATTCATAAGTGTGAATATCAAAGATTTGGATTATTAATGTTACTAATCATGCAATGGACCCTGGTTGTGTTTAAGTAATTCATTAGAGTGACAGTTGCATGCTGTGAATGTGAATGGTTTCTACTTTCTCCTTCTAACCTTGGATGAATTAATACCTACCAAAGGATAATATTGTACTTTTAACAGTAACATGACTTGCTTGAGGAAAGGCTCAGTGATGAATAATGTCTCAGAATAGTTCAAATGGAAACCAAAATAATCATTTTTTGTTTTTTTATTTATTTGTATCATGTGGTGGTTGCTCGCTAAACCCGTGTTTGTTACTCATCTTTCATTGACCTTGTGATGGTTTGTGGATGCCAAGCAGGCCTGCTGCAGTATTTGAGGTAAATGCCCCACAGTTGGGGATTTTTACGACATTGAGCTCTCAGACAAAGATTTCCAAGCTATGTGTGACTCAGTAGGAATTGAAATTTCCATATCTCTCTTCAGATTTGAGGTCATGATATTTTGTACGTGGGGAATTCCATCCAGGAATTGAACATTTCTGGGGTGCAGAGGATATCAGACTTTTGGTTTCTGAACTCTAACTTTGGTGCCTTGATGATGCTGTTCTGGAATCCGATGCAGTGGCACCATGGAGTTATGGTTCCTGTTGTCCTCCTGTATTATTTATCATTAAGACATTTGACCCATGTTTCCCTCCCCCCCACCCAAGTCCTTTGCAGTTTGTATTTGATCCTCGAGTATTTAATTACTTAAATGACTAATAGATCACCAGATTCAGTGCGTTGTTCGTTAAGAGGTGCATTTGTCAGTAGAAAGATTCATCATACTGTATGAAAAGGTAGCAAAGCTTAAAGTTGTTTATTTGGTTTTCTTGGCTAACTAGCTCATAATTTTGAATTGCAAATTATTTTGTAATATTAAAAATGCAATAAATGAAAGGGAGTATAAATTGAGGGGTAAGTAAATTCAAAAGTTTCAACTCCTTTAGCAAGATTAATGATTTTTACAATTTGCAAATAAGTGGAGCTGAACTTTGTTTTATTCAATGTTACACACTAATTATTAGTCTTTTTCAAAGATTTTTGTGTAACTTTTGTATTAGTATGCATCCAATTAATTAATTCTATTTAGTTAGTCCTCTGCTTTAAATATAAATATAGCATTTCCTAAATGGGCCCTGCTCTTTTTCTATGAGGTGGGGAAGAAAGATTTTCTCTCTCCATTGTATATGTATTAAAATACTACTTGTTCACCCCTTCACACCCCCCCCCCCCACCCCTGTCCCCATCATAGCCTTCCCCTAACTACTCAGCATTCCATAATGAAGCACATTGCTACAACAAAAAAATGAAATGGATAAACGCTTAAGGAGAATAAATTGCACTGAAATCTACAAGATCTGGCACAATGAAGTAGGTTGAAAGGCCTTTTTCATCATTCTGAACAAGGTGACTCCTAGTTTAATTCCTTCTGCTTGCAACTGTAGACTGTCACAGTAAAATGCCTCAGCCCGTTAGAGAGTAAACTACAGTAATCAGTTGCATTCCCCATCTTTTCCCTTTATAAACAGTTTTCCCTCAGCAGCTGATCCAATTCCCTTTTAGAAGGCTCAGCTCAGCACTTCGAGTACTGTTACAGCCAATGAGCAGCAAGTCTGAAACCCTGTGTTAAATAAAGAAAATGTTGTTCCTTGCATCTGCCCACAACTTTTATCTATAATTTTAAATCTGTGTGCCTGGCTTTAATATGCTCGAATAGCTTCTCTCCATCTATTTGAACTAAATTAGTGAAGATTGTAAACCTCCTTCAAATCTCTTAATCTTTGCTCCATTGGGAGTATCTAATCTAACTTTGCAGCTGAATCCTTCATCCCCAGAGCTATTTGCAAATCACTCCATCCTCTCTGGGGTCTTTTTTTTTCATTCTTTCTACTGTGTGTGATATAAATTAGATACATTTTTGTAAAATGCTCAGATCCATTTCCAAAACAACCATTTTGAAACTTGTTCAGCTGATAATCCTGACTCCTGTTTCTGTTATTGGTGAATTTTCCTCATGCTATACTCAAACCTGCCAACATCTGGATCAAATTGTGCAAAATAACTTTTTAGAATGTTACTGAACAGGAAATTTTTCCCTCCACTAATTTTGTCTTCACTTGTTACAGCTAAATTCAATTTGACTCCTGGCAATCAAAGAGCAATAAAATGTGCACTGGAAAATCTTAATTTTGTAACATTTCACAAGAATTTGTCATACAGTCACACTCTTATTGAGCACAAAAAATTTAACTTTGAGTGTTTTTCATTGTAGCTGAAAACATTTCTCCCTCTCCACACCTTCAGGCAGTTTCTGAGAATCAGGATGAAGGGCTTTGATCCAGTTCCTTGGGTCTGAGAGGGGTGAGGTAAATGAACAATCCAGAGGATCACTGGTTGTTCAGGAGGTATTTGGCTGAGTGGGTGGGTCGGTGGGAGGTGATAGTTCCATCCTCTGTCTGTTTAATGCTGGGTTTTTGTATGTCCCTGAAGTTCGGAGTGCTTTATTGAATCTCCTACATTTTTAACAGTCCTAGGCAAGAGATTGCCATGAGTTGGTTGACACTTAACATTACCAGGAGGATCATAGAATATCCTTGAATTGCTTCCTCTGTCCATCTGATATTCTTCTGTTATGATGGAGCTTGTTTTGGTGTCTATCACAGGAGTTTAATGTCTAGTCACCTTTATTGTCATCTGATTGCATAAGAACAACCTGTTGAAACTGTGTACTGTGGTGCTTGTTGCAAAACACACACACAACCAGACATAAACACACATGCAAACAACATGTATGCAGGATAATTATGGCAGATAGAGTTTAATTCAGACAAGTGTGAGGTGCTGCATTTTGTAAGGACAAACTAAGAAAGGACATATACGGTAAATGTTAGGACATTGAAAAGTGTGATAGAACAGAGTGATCTGGGAGTATAGATACATAATTCCTTGAAAGTGGCATCTCAAATAAATTGGGTTGTAAAGAGAGCTTTTGACACATTGACCTTCATAAATCAAAGCATTGAGTGCAGCAGTTGGGATGTCATGTTAAAGTTGTAAGACATTGATGAGGCCAGATTTGGAGTATTGTGTGCAGTTTCGGTCGCCTAACTACAGAAAAGATATCAGTAAGATAGAAAGAGTGAAGAGGAGATTGACTAGGACGCTGCTGGACTTCAGGAGCTGAGTTACAGGGAAAGGTTAAACAGGTTAGGACTTCATTCCCTGGAGCGTAGAAGAATGAGGTGAGATTTGATAGAGATTTTTAAAATTATGAGGGGGATAGACAGAGTAAATGTAGATAGACTTTTTCTTCTGAGGATAGGTGAGATACAAACCAGAGGACATGGGTTATGAGTGAAAGGAGAAAAGTTTTAGGGAGCACATGAAGGGGAACTTCACACAGAGAGTGGTGAGAGTGTGGAACGAGCTTCCAGTCGAAATGGTAAATGTGGGCTCAATTTTAACATTTAAGAAGAATATGGACAAGTACATGGATGGGAGATGAATGGAGGGTTATGGGCTGGGTCAGTGGGACAAAGAGAAAAAAATGGTTCACCACAAACTAGAGGGGCTGAGATGGCCTGTTTCTGTGCTGTAATTGTGCTATGGTTCTAATACACACGCATAAAAATAAATGGTTTGTAAATGTGAGGGTCTTGGATGGTTAGTGTGAGCAGTTTCTTTGATTGTTCAGCATTCTCACTGCCCCTATTCCTCAGCCTGGTGGTGATGGCTCTGATACTCCTGTATCTGTTTCCCAATGGGAGCAGCTGAAAGATGCTGAATGCAGGATAGAAGGGATCATCGATGATTTTGCGTGCCTTCTTTGGTCAACGATTCCGGTAGATCATATTGATACGGGGAAGGGAGATCCGCACTTGGAAATGAAATACTAGGTCCTCAGTTCTGTGGATGTTGGCTTAGTAGGGAATATTGATGCTGGTTTGTTAAAATATTTAAAGCAGATGGCGTTGACGCTTGAGATTCTTGCTGTAGGTCATCCATGGTCCAGAAGCATATGTGAAGATAGGCCATGAGTTTTGTACCAGGTCTGGGGTGTTTATATTTTGTAGTTTATGTCTAAAAGTTATGCGAGCATAGTGCAGGTATGGTACATTTCATGATGCAGTAAAATTTTGTTAATCTGACTCAGGAATTTGTTGCAGAACCATCAGATATTCCAAACTTTTGGATATTTTCTAGACCATTGAATTTCAAATTAGTTGATTTGCTTTTGTAAAAAAAATGTGTTGCACACTCTCTGAATCCAAGTTACAAGGGAGGATGGCCAACAGAACCAGGTGAATTTAAAGCAAAGGGGGACCCTGAGCTCCAGCAAGTGGTTGGGGAGCATTGGAACCTGAGCTGTGAGAGTTTCACTGTTGAGCCAAAATGCCAAATTATTTGGATTTCCAAATGGTTGAAAAGTAAGTTGTCAGTGTTTAAATGCAGATGGCTTCTAAAATGTAGGAAATAGTTCACATTTTCCAGGGCAGTCTCATGGATCTCTGTCAAAGGGCCTTGTTGCGCAGCAGGGACCAATTGATCAAGGACCCTTATTGTTTTGTGGATACAAGTGATAATGATCATGGATTTGTCATACACAAAAATACAATGTGCATATGCACTGAATTTTTTACTTGCTGCAGCCAAACCAGAATGTTGGATTCTCCAATTCCAATTGTACACATTAAAATATACCAGATAGATAAGTATTCACAATTACAGTTAGTGTAAGACAGATTTGTCTGTGGTCTTGTTCTAGATCCTGGCAGCTGTTGGATGAACATCTGTTTTTGAAATTGGAGGTGCTGGACATTGGATTTTTGTATTTCTTTCTGAGCTCTGAGGTTGGTTTCGTTGATTAAGATGTCAACACAAATGACATCATGAGCAATGATATTGGGAGTTAAATTTCTGCTGGCAGAAATTTTGGGAAGGTCTCTCTTGAAAGATGGTCAACAGATACCTTGTGTTGTCAAAAGTTTTAAATATTCTCTATAGTTGTTGATGCAGTTCTTTTGCAGTTGTTGCATGATGATGGTGTCTATTAGGGTCATAGAGGCATTCAGCATGGACAAAGGCCCTTTGCCTCAACTTGTCCACATTGATCAGTTATCCAACTCTGGGCAAAAGACTGTGTTCACCCAATCTATTCTCATGATTTTGTATACCAATGTGAAATCATCCCTCATTTTCCTGTGCTCCAAGAAATAAACTCCTAACCTGCTCAACCTCTCCCTATAGCTCAAGGCCGTCCCCCATCAAGTTCTGGCAGCATCCTCATAAATCTCCAGCTCGACAACATTTTTCCTGTAGCATGGTGATCAAAACTGGGGATATGACCAAGTTGAATGCAAGAAAGTTCCAGTCTCCTCATCATATCCAAAACATTGATCTGATAAATATGATTTCATTCTATTCAATTTTTGTGATGTCAAATATAGCTGATGTAAAAAAAAAATCATATTGAACCAATCTATACCTTCCATTCATAGTCGTATAATCTTGACAGAGATCTGACCATCTTTGCAAATCAGTTGTAATATTCAAATCCAGCTCCCACCTCTGTCTGGATTTATGAACTCTATGTTTAGTATTTCATGTTTGTAATAAAAAATAAATTTCAGAAATCCTTTTTTTTTTCAATATTTCCCTTCCTAATAAGAGTTTCCACCTCACTACATCTAGATAACAGCATTGCTGGACCTAAATTTTCCCTCAAATATCCTTCGATTGAAAAGAACAAGAAAGAGTATTATTAGTTATTCCATATTTATTCCTTTGTTGTTCAAATGACAATTGGCCTTCTTCATAACAATCTTCAATATTTTAATGCCTTTATGAAACCAACTATTTAAAAATTATTTATTCTTTGACAAAAGTAATAAATATGAATCAGACAAGCTTTATTTAAAAAAAAGACAATTGCCTGACAATGTGGCTAGATTAATTAGTATTATACATTCAGCACAAAAACGAAAAGATTTAAGTGTTGCGGTGACTTTAGATGCAGAAAAATCATTTGATAGATTGGAGTGGAACTTTTTGTTTAATGTGTTGGATAAATTTGGATTTGGTCAGACTTTTCTAAATTTGATTAAGGCATTATATAATGATCCCAAAGCTAAAATAGTAACTAATGGACAAACATCTGTACCATTCCACCTGATGAAATCCAGTAGTCATGGTGGTCCCTTTTCTCCAGCTTTGTGTATATTAGCTATAGAGCCACTAACAGAGGCAATGAGGAGAGATTTGGAAATTAAGGGATTTAGGGTTGGTTAAGAAGAGCATAAAATTTGTCTTATTTTAGATGATGTTCTAATATATTTGACAGAACCTGAGACTTTCTTGCGAAAATTACATTTTAATTTGGAAGAATATGGTAAGATTTCTGGTTATAAAATAAACTGTGACAAAAGTGAAATTATGCCCCTTATGGAAGGAGATTATACTCATTGTCAAAGAAATACTCAATTTAAGTGGCCAAAAAATGGGATTAAATATTTAGGGATTTGTGTAGATAGTAATTTTAAAAACAATATAAATTGAATTATTTGTTATTACTCAAAAAGGTTGAAGAAAATTTGAAAAAATGGATGATTTTCATGTAACATTGGTAGGAAGGGTTAACTGTGTTAAGATGAATATATTCCCATGAATACAATATATTTTTCTAACCTTATGTATGTTATTACCACAAAAACTTTTTCAAGAATTAAATAAATATGTGAGATGAAATGTCAAGAGTTTCTATAGAAAGATTAACATGGAAATATGGACTGGGAGGCCTACAGCCTCTTAACTTTAAGAGTTATTATTCAAGCAGCTTAAATGAGATTTCCCACTTTTTTTGAAGTAGTAGAAAAACCAGCATTGGTTAAAATAGAATTGAATAAAATAGGAGAGAGATTAGCAGAGGAATTTGTATACAAATAGGATTCAAAATTAATAAATGGTGTTGAAGAAACACCATTGTTGAAACACTTGATTACTGCTTGGAATAAGATAAATGACGAAAATGGAGCAAAAGGAAGTATATCGCCTGTGGTGAAATGCAGTACTGTAGGCCCACCTTCCATACCTGTAGCTCCTCTTCGTAAGATCCCTAATAAAGGCATTGGACGTGAGTCAGCAACATGTAGAGGCATGCCAAAGTTTTCTGATTAATAAGGCCTTTGACTGCTTCCTTTGTGTCTGCGGGTGGTCATTGATCATACCACAATTTATTGATCAGAATTTTAATTACTATGGACAAGGCAATTAGACTAGAGAACTGGAAACAAATCCAAAGGAACCAGAAGCCTCCGTCACATTCGACATGTGGCTACATTGCTTGAAGGCCTACATGAACAAAATCACAGGAACTACTGTGGCAAGGGCAAACACCCACAAAAGTTCTGCCCGGCCCGTAGTGCACCTTGCTCAAATTGCCGGAGGAAGGGGCACTCTGCAGTAGCAGTGCCACGTACAGACTGCAACCTGTGTTGCCATCTTGGGCCGACCCACTTCTGCCACTTCTGGTGGCCGAGAATAGAACAGGAGCATGATGATATGGGGTGACGTTACATTTGGCTTCTCTTCCGGACTCCGCCATGTGTGATCCATAGGGGCGGCCATATTCGTGATCTACTGGGCGGCCATCTTGATGGCAGCAGTCCCAACCATGTAGCAGCAGCAACTCAGACAATGAGGTGACGTTAGCCTTCATCATGCTGGACCAGAGCAGGCCACACCAGCTGGGGTGATCGATGATGAATATTGAGGTAAACAGCCACATCATGGGCTGCCTGTTTGACATGGGAAGCACTGCTCAATGTCATTCCCTGACTATGTTCCAGGTGAAGTGCAAAGTAGCGCCAGCTTCCAAATCCCTCTCAGCGGAAATCAGTGGGTGTGGCACTGTCATCCTAAGCATATAAAAACTTCAGACTGATGGTGATTTCTCCCCCCCACCTCTGGAATTCATAAAAACGGAAGTGGGGTGACTGCTGAGGGAGGGCATAATAGAACCCTGTAACAGCTCCTGGAGGGCACAAGTGGTGGTGCTGAAGAGAGGGGAGAAGTACCGGATGGTCATCGATTACAGTCAGACCATCAACAGGTTCACCTTATTAAACACCTACCCTCTTCCCCTGCGTAGCTGATTATGGTGAATGAGATTGCCCAGTTTAGGGTTTTCTCCACCATAGACCTCAAATCAGCATACCACCAAATTCTGATTCGCCTGGAAGACCGGCCTTGCATGGCATTTGAGGCAAACGGCCA
This sequence comes from Narcine bancroftii, assembly GCF_036971445.1. Lineage (NCBI taxonomy): Eukaryota > Metazoa > Chordata > Chondrichthyes > Torpediniformes > Narcinidae > Narcine > Narcine bancroftii. Next base: position 60,730,104 of record NC_091474.1, read on the forward strand.
CCTCTATCACTTCGTGTGGGTCCAATTTGGCCTCACAAATGGGGTGTCAATGTTCCAAAGGGAGATGGATCACATGGTGGATGACAATAAATCAAAAGCTACCTATCCACATTTTGATAATGTCGCCATCTGCGGATAAAACCAGGAGGAACACGACGAGAACCTGCTGTTCCTGGCCATTGCCAAATGCCTCAGCAAAATAAGAAAAAGTGCATGTTTGGCACCAAGCGGCTGGCAATCCTTGGGTGTGTGGTGGAGCATGGTGTCATCGCCCCTGACCCCGAGCGCATGCGCTCCCTTCTGGAACTACCTCTGCCCTAGAACACCAAGGCTTGAAAAAGGTACCTGGGGTTCTTCTCATAATATGGCCAGTGGATTCCCATTTATGCAAACAAGGCCCAACCCCTGGTGAAAACCACCACCTTTCCCCCATTGGTGGAGGCCCGTAAGGCTTTCGAGATTTACCAAGGCGTCAATGCATGCCATTGATGAATTGGTCCCGTCCAAGTGGAGAACGACATCTCCGACTTCACCAGTGGCATTTTTCTCCTGAATCCTCTAAGGCCCTGAACATAGGCACTCTGCCGTCGAGGAGGAGGCACAGGCTTTAGTGGAGGCTGTGTGTCACTGGAGGCACTATTTGACTGTCAGACCATTCACCTTGCTGACAGACCAGAGAGCCATCACTTTCATGTTTAATAACAAATAGTGGGGAAAATTAAAAATGACAAGATCACGAGGTGGAGAATTGAGCTCTCTACCTATAATTATGAAACTGTGGCTACACTGCTAACTGAGGGATCGCACAACCAGACGGGTTGAGTTATTGCAGGCTGCCTGGCTGGTCTTGTACTCCCAGCCCGGACCTGGCTGAGAACCGCGCTGGGGGGCCCCGATATCACTGGGGTGTCACGTGTGTCCCCAAGCGCGGGCTTCTGAGCCCAGTGCCGAGGTCTGGGGGAAACCCTCAACGGCGCCATTTTGGCCGGCTGCCCTGCTGCCTGCATGACAAGCGGAGCTGGTTCGCCTGCCTAATGGTGTGCCGCCACAAGATCTTGTATCAGATGGGAAAGCTCAATGAGCCACCCAATGCCCTGTCCAGGAGAATCTGCAGCACGGCACAAGTAGATAATCACCAAGCCCTCCATGATAGCCTTTGCCACCCCAGAGTCGCAAGGCTCTACCATTTTGTAAGGGCTTGTAACCTCCCCTATTAAGAGGAGGTCAGGGAGCTGACTCGCAATCGCTCAGTCTGCGCAGAATATAGGCTTTATTTTTACTGACCGGAGAGAGCCCTTCGAATGTCTCAGTATGGACTTCAAGGGTCCCCTCCCATCCACGAATCAGAACGTGTCCTTCAGGAATATCGTGGACAAGTACTCATGTTTCCCATTCACCATCCCCTTCCCCAACATAACCTTATCCACAGTCATTAAAGCACTCCGCACCATCTTTACCCTGTCCAGATATCCCAGTTACATTCACAGTGATTGGGGGTCCTCATTCATGAGTGGGGAGTTGCAGAAATATTTACTTTCCAAGGGCATAGCCATGAGTAGAACCACCAGCTACAAACCTCGTGGGAAAGGGCAAGTGGAGAGGGAGAATGGTATAATCTGGAAGATAGTCCTTTTGGTCTTCAAGTCGAAAGGGATACCCATCTCCCAGTGGCAAGAGGTCCTTCCAAAAGCACTGCATGCCATCAGGTCCAAACTTTGCACTGCAACTAATGCAACATCACATGAAAAATTGTTCTCCTTCCCTCAGAGTTCATTGTTGCGAACCACACTGCCAGTCTGGCTGACGACCCCACGGCCTGTGCTTCTCTGTAAGCATGTTATGATCCACAAGGCAGACCTGTTAGTCGAGGAAGTGCACCTCCTGCATGCTAATCCACAGTATGCTCTGGTACGGTACCCGGACAGATGGGATGACACAATGTCCATCCAGGACCTGGCTTGAGCTGGGGCCCCATCACGCGTTCTGGACCCAGTAGTCCCCATCAGCGACCAGTTGGCCCCAGAGATCACCCTGACAAGTGACAAAGTGAACCCACCACTATGGCCCCTCAGGCTGCTGCCCCCCACCCCCTCTAAAACCTGTACACACAGACACAGTTCAGCCCTCCAACACCCAGCCTGCTGAACAAGCCACCATTCCACAGGAACCAACGACACAGCCAGTGCTACAGCGAACGCAGCGTCAGATAAAACCACAGGATCCTATGAACTGTTATGGACTACATGACCAGTGCCGATGGATATTGCCTTGCTTCACCCTGCTGGACATCATCCAAAAAATGAAGGGATGAGAGTGGTGGAACATGGCACTGCAGGCAGGCTGGGCCTCTTTCCATATCCCGCAGCTCCTCTCCGTAAGATCCCTAATAAAGTGAGCCCTAGTCTCCTCCCTTGTACCTGCCTTTTGGATGTGAGCCAGCAGCATGTAGAGGCATGCCAAGGTTTTCTGATTAATAAGGGCTTTGGCTACTTGCTTCGTGTCTGCAGGTGGCCATTGATCGTGCCACATCACCCAAGATGCCTTTGATTTCAAATGATCTTATACCTTTTATAAATGATAACCAATCGTTAAATTCATACTTGATGGAAAATTTGCATATTTTTGTTACACTTTATCAAAGAAATTTTAGGTCCATTTATGTATGAATGAATGAGAGTTTGTCATGCACACAAGTACAATATACAGATGGAAAAAAAGTCTTGATGAAGCTTCCCATTTACATGAACTACACTAGCACAAATTAAGTGTGGTTAAGATGTTACAAAGAGAAAAGCATAATAAATATAAAAGCATAAAAGAAATATTTAATAAATAAAGGGATGTGGGCAAATTAAGAAAGTGAATAAGAATATAACAAATTGAATATAGTGTGGGGAAAATATGGGTTTATTTAATTTGGATCAAAGCCTAGAAAAGCAACACTTTAAAACTAAGGAGCTGGCATGTGTTTGTGACGGGTTACATAAGTGTGCTGGTTCTTGGGATGCAGAATGCTAGTAGGTAAATTAGCAAAAAAAAACATGAATCATAGCACAAAATATCTGAAAACTCACTTGGGCTGTATTGGGCTTTGGTCAGATTGGACTTTGTGCTGGACTGACAAATTATATCCTGATTCGTTGTTGAATTTAGTGGGTTTTCAATGAAGAGAGACTCGTACTGTATGTTGATAACTGTCCTATATTACAAGGAATGCCCTACATTTAAGAGTAAAATTGTCGACACTGTGCCAAGATATTTTCATTTATGTACAAGAAGAGTTGCAGTGTTGCACAAAACACCAAGAAATACAACCTGGGTTGGGAAGGGGAAATTATGATGTATTGTTAAATGTTACCAATAGGAAATGATGTGGGCAGAGAGCTATAACAGCTTGCCTTCTCTTTGAAATAGTAATGAGATTCCAAGGGCTAGAAAGCTTGAGGAAGTGATTGGCCTGTTCTCATTGATGTAGAAGAAAGAGGAGTGATCCCATTGGGACATGCAAAATGAAAGGGATTGGCGATGCATGACAAACAACTACTTTCTAACTGCTGTTGGGACACAGTTTCAACACGAGGCCTGACCATTTAATATGTGTCTGTGGAAAAATTTGTTTATGCATTGACTTAGTTTTTTTTTAGTTTTCTATTTAACAGGGACTCAGTCATTGACTGTTTGCGGCTGAGATTGATTGTTCCTTTTGAGCACGAAGAGAACTGGACAATATGGGAATTGGGTAGGAAAGTGAATGATCACTTCCACATTTCCTTGTGGTATTCTTTCCATGTGTTGTATTAGGTTTTATTGTAATATTACTCTTGAGTTTAATCTACAATAAACTCTAACAGAAGCTTGTATATGTGGAATGGTATCTTGTGTGAATCATCAATCAAAGTGAATGATGAAAAGGGAAGTTACTTACCACCAAATCACTAGATTGTTAGAAAGACCACAATTTAATAAAATATCTTAATGTTATGAACGTATTGACTGCAAAAGGCACTGTTGGTGTAGTGGTTAGCGCAACATCTCTACAGCACCAGCGATCAGGACTGGGGTTTGGATCCTGTGCTGTCTGTAAGGAATATTAATATACTCTCAAACTCTCCTGCTGACTCACTTCTGGAATTAATCTGGTTGGTAAACCTCCTCTGCACTGACTCCAACGTCAATATCTCCTTTCTCAAGTAAGAAACCAGAATTGTATGTAGTACTGCAGTGCAGCCTTACCTCTACCCTGTACAATCACAGCAGGGTCTTTCTGCTCTTAAATTTAATCCCTTTGGCAATGAAGGCCAACATTCTATTTACCTTCTTAATTATCTGCAGTTTCTGCAAACTAACAGTTTGTGAATCATACACGTACCCCCAGGTCTCTCTGAATGCATTTTGTCACCATTTTATTAATAGTCCAATTTGCTACTTTTTTTTGCTTCCATCGTGAATAACCTCACATTTACTCACGTTGTGCTCTATCTGTGCACTCGCACTGCATGTCTATAAAATCTCTATACACTCTCTGTCTTCTACATAAATTTGCTTTTCCACTCAATTCACTGTCATCAGCAAACTTGCTAATGACTAAACTTCGTCCCCTCTATGCATATTGTGACCAGGTCTGATCGCAACATTGATGCCTGTGGTAAACCACTAACTATTGCTGACCAGAGAAACACCTGGTTAACTCTGCCTTCTATTGTTCAACCAATCCTCCTATCCATATTAATCTGTTACTCCCAACTCCCAGGTATCCTTGTGCAGGACTCTTTTATCAAATGTGGATAATTGTGAGGTCAGGCACTTTGGAAGGATGAATCAGGGTAGGACTTGCACGATAAATGATAGGTAACTGTGGAGTGTGGCAGGACAAAGGGATCTGGGAATAGTGAAACATACTTTATTGAAAGTGGCATCACGGGTAGATAGGTTCGTACAGAAAACTTTTGGCACATTGACACAAATCAAAGAATTGAGTACAAGAGTTGGAATGTTATGTTGAAGTTGTATAAGATATTGGTGAGGCCAAATTTGGAGTATTGTATGCAATTTTGGTTACCGACCTAGAGGAAAGATATGAATAAGATTGAAAGATTTTTGAGAAAATTTGAAGTTTCCGGGGATGAAGAGCTGAGTTATTGGGAAAGATTGTATGCGATGATTTCATTCCCTGGAGTGTCGGAGAATGAGGAGATTTGATAGAGGTAAAGAAAATTATAAAGGGAATAGATAGCGTAAATGGAGCAGGCTTTTTGGAGAGACTATTGGGAGATTGCTTTGTTGAGTAGCTCTGATCTGCCCACCGCAATAGTGGGGATTTCCCAGTGGCCACCCATTTCAATTTTCCATCCCATTCCCTTGCTGACATGTCTGTCCATGGTCTAATGCACTGCCAGACTGAGACCACCCACAAAATGGAGGAGCAATACCTCATCTTCCAACTGGGTACCCTTTAACTGGATGGCATTAATATTGGCTTTTGTTAAACCTCTACCCTCCCACCCCTTTACTACTTCCCCTGTCACCTTCCCCAGCTCCGACTCTTCATTCCATCTCCTTTCGCACAAATATAATAAATTCTTACCTTGTCCCTTATCATATCCAATTAACACCTTTTGTTGGTCTGGATTCCTTCCCAAGCCAGCATTGTCTGAATTCTGAGACTTTGAGATTTCCTGCTTCAGGCTCATTCTGCTTCTTCCTTGAAGAAGGGATCAGGCCCAAAATGTCGGCAATATATCTTTGTCTCCTATGGACACTGAAAAGACCAGCTGAGTTCCTCTGGGATTTTGGCATGTTTTTACTACAGTCACACTGTCTGCAGATTTTCATGTTTCACAGCAGGCTTTCTATTTTTTTTGGTAATATTAATCATTTAAAATATATTTTACAATCAACAATCCTACCATATACAAAACATCAAGAGAACCCCTTCCTCCACCCCTCTATATGTCCTATTAAACAGAGAAAGAAGAAAAAGAAACACAAAAAAGCATCCCATTGTCAGTGTGTACAGTAAGACATTTGGAGACATGATAATACCACAGTGTTAAAATCACTAGCCAGTAGCAATTATAATCCTATATTGGTGCCAGTGAGGTACTTGTATCCTCTAAAAAGGCTGCCAGATTTTTAGGAAGGTGTTGTATCCCTTCCTGAGTTTGTATGTGACCTTTTCAAGTGGGATGCAGCTACTCATGAGTAGATGGGAGTTAGACTTTCATGTTACTGGTATGCACTTCTTGGCCACACACAAGACAATCTCTATGAATTTAATTTGAGAATTAGTTAGTGATCTACCAACAGTGGTAAATTTCCCCAGAAAACAAAGCTCTGGGTCTACTTGGAAGGCGACTCCCATGATCTTAGTTAGGGTGTCACAGAGGTCATACCAGAAGGGCCTCACCTTAGTGCAAAGACAGATAGAATGTAAAAGGAACCAACCTCTACACCACACCTAAAACACATCTCTAATAATTCAGATTTGTACTGGTATAATTTCTGTGAGGTGAGGTACAGTTGATGGAGAAAATTATAGTGGACCAATCTATACCTGGCATTGATAGTAGCCATCAAACTTCCCTGACACACATCTGACCAGAGTGGTTCATCAATTGTTGTATCTAGGTGTGACTCCCATCTCTCCCTAGATTTATGCAAACCTGGCTTTGGGGTTTCACTCATCAATAAAAAATACATTCCTTCATGAAGTAGTTTCTCCTTTTCAGTGAGTTCCAGTAGAGTCATTTCAGGGCACAAATTGGCCCTAAGGAAGGATCGTAACTGAAGGTAACCAAAAAAGGTCTGATTGGACAAGTCATATTTCTTCTTCAGCTGTTCAAAGGGCATGAAAAGACCTTTTTCCTTACAATCTTCCACTGTATTCCCTTATGATATCAGGTTTCCAAAAATGTATTGTTCAAACTCATAAGTACAAGTTCATTCTGTCTTAAAGGTATTCTCAGTGACAATCCTCTTTTTAGTCCAGAGCCACCACAGTCTTGCTCCATATTTCAACCAAGTGTTTTAAAATGGGGTGTCTGTCCTGCTGGCTCTAATTCTGGAATTCTATTTATACATGAAATCATTATACACCTTCTCTTTTTGAGAGTGCAATCCAATTTGTACCCAGGAAGGGGAATCGTCCCTCTCAAAAAATGAAGAAATTAATCTAATTTGGGCCGCCAAATAATACTTTTTGAAATTGGGCAACCGGATGCCTCCCAACTTGTAATCCCATGTTAACTTTTCCATGAATATTCTAGGTACCTTACAGTTCCAAATAAATTGTCCAACATGCTTATTAAGGGTTTTTAAAAAGGTTTGTAGTAGAGGAATGGCAAGGACTGGGAAAGGTACTGCAATCTTGGCGATATATTCATCTTTACACAGTTGACCCTGTAAATTAGAGTGATGCACAAATTCATCCATCTACTCAAATCTTCTTCAATTTTACTAAGTAGCAGAAGGTAATTGAGTTTGTATAAATTCTGAAGATCATAATTCACTATTATTCTAAGGTATTTGATACCAATGAAGGACCATTTGTATGGTCTTGTTTGTTGGTACTCAGCGTGATCAAATTTTGTTAGTGGTATGATTTCACTTTTTCCCCAGTTTATCTTGTCTTCTGAAACTTCGCTGTAAGCTTTTAATAGAATCTGTAATTTAATAAGGGAATTAATCAGATCAGTTAAATACAGGATTACATTGTCTGCCATAAGATTAATTTTGTGGGTTGTATGACCCACCATAAAACCCTTTATCTCCTGGTCTTGTCTAATTACCTCTGCCAAGGACTCAATAGCCAAGACAAAAAGTCATGGAAGCAAGGAGCAACCATGTCAGTTTGATCTGCTCAAAGGAAATGCTGCTGAATTCTGTCTATTAGTCTGTAATAGAATTTTAACCCAATTAATGAACAGTTGCACAAATCCGAGCTTGGCCAAGATTAAATAAATACAGCCATTCATGCCTATCAAAGGCTTTCTCAGCATCCAGAGTCACAGCAACACTTTGTTCAGCTTTGGACTTTACATAGTGGATAATATTGAAGAGTCTACATAGATTATTGGAAGACTGACATTTCAAAATAAAGCTGCTCTGGTCTGGATTTATTAATTTCAGCAAGTATTGGCCAAGCCTGTTAGCCAGGGCCTTAGAAATCAATTTGTAATCTGAGTTTAGTAATGCAATGTGTCAAAATGTGGAGCATTTCAATGGGTCTCTGTTTTTTTAAATGAATCACAGTAATTATGGCAGTAGAAAATGAATCAGCGAGAGTCTGCATTTTAAATACTAAGTTAATTATATGCATGAAGAAGAGTATAAGTAGATCCTGCTGTTTGGGCACGGCCACCTGGACCAATTGAGATGTCTAGGTGGGCGGCTTTCAAGCGGTCCACAGTAAATAATTCCTCCCTAACCCCCACGTCCAAAGTAAAAGTTCCGCCTGACTGCTGGAGCACCTTGTACAGCCCCTCATAAGGCCGCTGCAGCAGTGCTCTCTGTGGTCCCCTTCTGACAAGGACGACTTATGTCACATCGAGTTCTTTGGGCTGATGAAACGGTCGTGTACTATGGTGTGACGGGGGCAGTGGGGTCAGGTTCACTTACGGAGGTCGGCGAGCCGCTAACCTTCGCTGTGTGTGACCTCTGCTTGCAGGCCGAAGAATTCCCCTGGCAGAGAGAGTGGTGCGCCGTAGACCATTTCAGCTGACGAGGCTTGCAGGTTCTTCTTGGGTCGTTCTGATTCCAAGGAAGACCCAGGGCAACTCATCCACCCAGTCGGGGCCGGAAAGCTTGGCCATCAGGGCAGACTTTAAGTGGCGATGGAACCTCTCTACCAACCCGTTAGACTGCAGTGGTAGGCCATGGTGTGGTGCAGTGTTACCCCTAAAAGCCTCGCCAGCTGCGACCATAGGGTGGAGGTAAATTGAGTGCCCCTGTCACTCGTAATATGCGCTGGCCCTCCAAAACAAGCGATCCATTGGCAGACAAGGGCACTAGCACATGTCTCTGCCGATACGTCATGGACCAGGATGGCTTCTGGCCACCTGGCAGCTCTGTCCACTGTGGTGAATAGGTACCACGACTCCCTGGGACACCGGCAAGGGGCCCACGATGTCTATGTGGATATGTTGGAACCTTCACGATGCCGGGTTGAAATGTTGGATAGGGGCCTGTGTGTGCCTGTGGACTTTGGAGATCTGGCATCAGACGCAGTTGTGGGCTAGTGCTACAACCTCCTTCTTGAGACCATGCCAGATGAATCACTGAGACACCATTTGGATGGTAGTCTTTACTGAGGGGTGGGCGAGATTGTGGATGGAACTGACGACCCTAACCCTCCAGTCCTGTGGAACTACCGGTCGTGGTGAGCTGGTGGAGGTATCGCAGAGCAACGGCTTGGTGGAATTGGGGAGGTGGATATCCTCAAGTTGGAGCCCTGATACTGTGGTGTGGAGAGCCTGGGTTTCGGCATCGCACTGTTGGCCCTGTGCGAGCTGTGCGTAGTCGAGACCAGGAGCTATCGTGCTGATGACCAGGCGGGAGAGTGCATCAGCGGCCACATTGTCCTTACTCTCCCTGTGCAGGATGTCCATTGTGAATTCCAAGATGAGGGACAGGTGACACAGTTGCCTGGCTGACCACGGGTCCTTGGCCATAGATAGTGCTTGGGTGAGGGGCTTGTGGTCGGTAAAGGCAGTAAAAGTCCTGCCCTCTAGGAAATATCGAAAATGGTGAATGGCCAAGTACAATGCCAGGAGCTCAGTAAAGGCAGTAAAAGTCCAGCCCTCTAGGAAATATTGAAAATGACGGATGGCCAGGTACAGCGCCAGGAGCTTGGTAAAGGCAGTAAAAGTCCTGCCCTCTCTAAGAAATATCGAAAATGGCGGATGGCCAGGTACAGTGCCAGGAGATCCTGGTCGAACGCACTGTATTTGAGTTCGGGAGGCCGCAACTCCCTGCTGAAAAAGACTAGTGGGCGCCACTGTCCGTCTAGCCACTGTTCGAGCACCCCTCTGACCGCCGTGGCAGAAGCATCGACCAATAGCGCTGTGTGTGCTTTCGGACATGGGTGCACTAACAAAGTCGACTCAGCGAGGGCCCACTTCGTCACTGTGAAAGCCTCGTCTGTCTCCCCTGACCAAGCCAAGGTCTTCTCTTTCACCGCTATCAGCGCAAACTGAAGGCACATGATGCATGTGGCATTGGGAATGAATCGATGGTTAAAGTTCGTCATCCCCACAAATTCCTGTAGCCCTTTGAGGGATGAGGGCTTAGGGAAACATTGGACGGCTGCCACCTTCTCCGGTGCCGGAGCTGCCCCAGACGCTGTGATGGTGTGCCCCAGGAACTGCAAAGTTTGTTTCTTGAACAGGCATTTGGTCTTGTTGACCGTGAGGCTGAATTCTGCCAGCCAGGTGAACAGGGTACGGAGATTGACCTCGTGGTCTTCGTGAGTGCAGCTAGCTACCAGGATGTCATCTAGGTAGATAAAGACCAATTCCAAATCCCTACCCACTGCGTCCATGAGGCGCTGGAATGTCTAGGCGGCATTCTTCAGGCCGACCGGCATGTGGAGAAACCTGAACAGGCCGAAAGGGGTTATAATGGTGGTCTTTCCCACATCGTCAGGGTGGATTGGAATCTGGTGGTATCCATGTACCAGATTGACCTTTGAAAAGAACTGCACGCTGTGGAGGTTGGCCGCGAAGTCTTGGATAAGTGGGACTGGGTACCTGTCTGGAGTCGTGGCATTGTTCAGCCATCTGTAGTCTCCGCAGGGCCTCCAACCTCCCGATGACTTTGGGACCATGTGTAGCGGCCCTGACCAAGCACTGTTTGATCACCGAATGATGCCCAACTCCTGGAGTCTGGAGAATTCCTCCTTTGCTTGGTTCAGTTTCTCCGGCAGCAGCTGTCTAGCCCTGATATGGATCGGGGAACCTTCTGTGGAGATATGATGGAATACTCAGTGTCGGGGGAGGCAATGTCAAAGCGAGGCTCCAGGATGGCAGTGAACTGTGAGGATCCCGGCCAATTCGTCTTCGGCGGCGGCAACTGTGGGGATCTCCGACCTGGTGTCGTCTGCCGTGCCCAGGCGCACCGAGAGGAAGGTGTGGGCATTGAGCAGCTTCCTGCCCCTCACATCCACCAGTAGGCCGTGAGCCTTTAGGAAGTCAGCCCCCACAGCGCCATGCTCACCGAGGCCGGGTCGAACCTCCAAGTGAATTTCTCTTCCCCGATCTGTATCTGTGCCCTATGAGTGCCAAAAGTTTTGATTGTAGAGCCATTGGCAGCCCACAGGGTTAGACCAGGGGTTTGAGTCCGTGTTTCCAGCACTGTGGGGGGAATTGGAAGTGGGGGGAAGGACGTTCAGCTCAGCCCCTGTGTCGACTAAGAACCAGCGGCCTGTGGATCTGTCTTGGATGTAGAGGAGGCTGTTCATGTGGCCAACCGTCGCAGCCATCAACAGCGGTTGGCCTGGCCGTTTCCCTGGTAATCTCAGGGCTGGCGGCACTTGCGGGCTTTAGCCCCCCCAGTGCTGATGGTAGAAGCACCACAATGACTGGGCTTCTTCGGGCTTGCCCTTGGGAGAATCTTGCTGATGACAGGGCGCCGGCTTGGAGATCTGGCTAAGTGCTGCCTCGTTCTCCTGCTTAGCTCACCAGAGGATGTCCACCCGGGTTGCCCCCTTGCGGGGGATGGAGAAGTCCTCTTCAGACAGATGAAGCTGAATATCCTCTGGCATCTGTTCTAGAAAGATCTATCTGAAGAGGAAGCATGGCTCGTGATCCTCTGCCAGGGCCAGCATCTCATCCATGAGGACTGAGGGACTGCGGTCTCCCAACCCGTCTAGATGTAAGAGTCTGGATGCATGTTTGGGGCTAGAGACCAAACTTCCCCAGGAGCAGCTTCTTGAGGGCTGTGTACTTTTCGGTCGCTGGTGGCCGAGAGATGATATCGTCCACCCTCACTGCTGTGTCCTGATCGAGGGCACCCACGACATGGTAAAACTTAGTGGTATCAGTTGTGATGCAGCGGAAGTGGAATTGTGCATCCGCTTGGCCGAACCATGTCCGTGGGTGATGTGGCCAGAAAGGGGGAAGTTTGAGGGCTACCGCGTTAACCTCTGCCGAGTCCATTGTTGGTTGGGTCCAGAAGGTTGTCTGGGCCCGTCGGGGTCACCAAGGTGCTCTGAGGAGCTGAAGTAAATCACTGTCACCCCACCGATGGTCGTTAACAACTGTTTTTATTCAAATTCCGCACGCCTCTTTAAGGGCTGCATGAACTTTGTCATCTGGTGCATTGTGACATCATAATCGCTGCCTAGGGAGCACACTGGAAAGGATGCTGGAGTCTAGAAGAAACCTCTGACAATGCCATCTCCTAATGGCTGCCCCGCTACGTGGCGATACAAGAGGGGCCGGTTCACCATTAGGCTCTGTGCCGCCACAAACCATGATTAATTAATCTACCACAAGTGAATTGCCAAATGCACTTATAGACCTCATCATAGATTGTAGACTTGCAATGTAAATATGGATTAGACAGTTCATTGAACAGGTTTGTTTCCTCATCTGAAGCAAGTAAAAATTGTCTGGTGTCTATTATTTAGTCACTGATTTAAGATGATTGGTGAGAGGTCATCGTTTACTTGCATATTCTTTATCAAGAATGTGGGTTTTGTCTGAAAATGTAACCACCAAATTAACTGAAATATGGAACCTTAAAATCCACCTTCTTACAAAACCCTTAAATGTCTTGCAAGTGGATTGCAGGCTTCATTCCATCTTCATTCCATTCTAGCACTCAAAATAGCTGCCACTGGCACAGTAAAAGGATTTGGGTTTTGTATATTTCTGCGATAGAAATATTTTAAGTGGACTAGGACTGAAAAAGAAGGCAGAGGACGAACCTGTCAATAGTTGTAAAATTTTTGGAAGGTTTGATAGAGAAATTGCTTTAATGTCTGGGGAAAATCATTATTAATGCAAGATGATTGTGTATAAATGCAATGCTGATTTGAGGAGAATAATCTTTTCTGAACATTTGTCCCTGAAATTAGTTAAGGCGAGGACCACTGATCAATTCAAAGAAAAAGTTAGATGGGCTTGTTTAGGATAATATAAAAGAACTATCAGTGATAGAAGTGGACGAAGAAATGTAGAGGTATATGTGTTAAGGATGAAGGCTTGTATCTATTCTGTAAATATTTTGTGAACAGTGCAAATGTGAAAAATGTTGTCTACAAATTTGCCAAAGACACCACAGTTGTCAGCAGAATCACAGACGGCAATGAGGAAGTGTACAGGGGAAAAGTAGATTAGCTAGTTGCGTGATGTCACCTTGCACTCAACGTTAGCAAAACCAATGAGCTGATTGTGGACTTCAGGAAGGGGAAATTAGGAGATCATGTAGCACTCCTCATTGAGGGATCAGCAGTAGAAAAGGTTAAGAGCTTCAAGCTCCTGAATGCCAACATCTCTGAAGATCTATCCTGAGGTCTCTGTCGATGCAATCATGAAAAAGGCTTGGCAGGGTCTTTACTTTGAGGAGATTTGGTATGTTTCCAAAGACTGAAATTTCTGCAGTGTACCGTGGAGAGCATTCTGACTGTTTACATCATTATCTGGTTTGGAGATGCCAATGCACAGGACAAGAAAAACTATAGAGAGTTGTGAACATCGCGGGCATCAGTCTCCACTCCATCGAGGACATCTACAAGAGACGATATCTTAAGAAAGTAGCTTCTGTCCTCAAGGATCCTCAACACCCAGACCATGTCTTCTTCACATTGCTGCCATCATGAAGGAGGTACAGGAGCCTGAGGACAAACACCCAGTGGCAGAAGGACCGCTTCATCCCCTCTGCCATCAGATTTCTGAATGTGCAATGATCCTCACTTATCCTTATTTTTAAATGTAATTTTATATCAATAATTGCACTGCAATGCTGATACAAAACAATGTATTTGTGTCATGTTCATGACAATAAATTCTGATTCTGAAAGAGTAACATTTTGATTATGTCTTTTAATGACTAAAGATTTATCAATAGTATTAGATGCCATGTTCTTAAGGCAGAACGCTGAAACTTAATTCTCAGCCATAACTTATGTGAGCCAAATGGCTTGTCTGAAAACCAATTGGAGAGCTTGCCAATACCACAAAGAACTGGTGTATTTCACAGCTTCGGTGAAGCTCTGTCATTGGACTCTAATGAGGGATGGAATGACCTTTCTTTCTAATTGGAATAACAGCTGGAGCTGTAAAGCCCATAAAAATAGTTGAGAAATAGCATTCACATAAAAACTGTGACTGTGCAGATGGTGGCAATGCAAGAATTTCCACTGTTTTGCTGCTCTTTATTGGAATGTATTGTGTTTAAACACTGGTATTAGAAATACAATGTTAATTCTGTATTTGTGATGTAGTTATTTAGCTCAGGCAATGGCAGTCTTTGGCTAAAGAATAATTCTGCATGTCATGGGCACAGCACTGTTGTTATGTTCCTCTATACTGAGCTGTCAATAATTCATGATTTGGCTTATGAAAACTGTGCCAAAAAATCCTTATCATATTTTGTATTGTCACCTTAAAAGTTGTTAAGTTAACTGATGTTCAGGAAAGAAACAAAAAAACATAAATTCTGTTCTGATAAAGCATCTCATCCACGGATTCTGTCTGATTGCTGAGTATGACCTGCACATTATCTTACTTTTGATATCCAGCATCTGCAGTTTTTGATTCACAAGCATAAAATCTGCTTGGCGTTGATTGCTTTCGGCAGGCTTTTTGATCTTGGACCAGATGGTGCTTGCCTTCTGTCTTTGTGTATTGATGGGATATGTACAGTATGCAGAGAATAAAAGTGGAATAAACAATTTGTGATTGGTGTATTTTCAAACTAATATTTACCACCCAATTTCTCCATATCCTCCCTTCTCCTGCTCTATTACTTAGTGTTCCTAAAACCTTAATTGAACTCATGAAATTTCATTCTTGGACCTCTCAAAATGTGCTCTTGTTATCACTAGGCCCTTTCTTGCCAGGCCTCCACCTGGAGCCCAGCTATAAGCATGGAAGGAAAACATAAATATACCTTTCATGGAATAGCCCTAAAAGGCTGCCCCTGCTTCACATTTATGTTGAGTTCCGTCTTGTAGCGGCCTCTGGAACCAATGTAGGTGGGGTGACTGGTGCTGTAGCTTTGCTCGCCATAAATACATGGCAGAGCAATGACTGTCTTCCCTACCCATAATACCCCACACAACTCGAATCGTCATGTTTCCCAGAACAGTTCCAGCTGCATGGGGGATTATGGGTAGGGAAGACAGCTATTGCTTTGCTGCGTTTTGAGCCGCTGTTGAATGGCCCCAAAGGCCAAAGCGGCCCGGTGAGGTGCCAGAGCTGCTGGTAGGGCTGCCACAGCCTGCACTGGCTCACGCCGTGACGGTCCCTGCTTTTATGGCCCTGACAGCCCCTGCCAGTCGCCCCTACCCTGAAGGCTCCCACTGGCCCCCCCTGCCCTGAAGGCCCCCTCTGCCCTGATGGCTCCCACAACCCCCCCCCCCCGCCCTGATGGCTTCCACTGGCTCCCCTGCCCTGATGGCTCCTGGCACCCCACCCTTCCCAACCTGACAGCTCCCACCAACTGTCCCCGTCCTGAAGGGGTCATGGAGTGGGTTGGAGAGAGAGGGGAGATGGGTCACAGGCTGACAACATCATCGTGACATCATGAGCCCACCCCTAGCCAGCCGCTTGCAGCAGCTGTACATTCATGTGAGGTGCTGGAGTACAGTGCTCCGCCGATGATCCTTCCCTGGGAGGGATTGCAGTCGGTGCCTTGGAGCCAGCCACAGCGCATTCATGGAGGTAAGTCTCCTGATGTAAAGGTGGAGAATCTCCACCTTTACAGTCGGGCTTTTTCACTGCATGAAAGGGCTAAAGTTTCTATTAAGAAGCTTTGGGGCATTTTATTTTCAAGGTGCTTTGTAAATTTACATTATAATGTTGCATTCATGATTGAATGCATTGCCTTTTATCTCTGTCAATTTCTCCAAAAGTTAACATGACAAGGTCCAAGATCAAAAAGCCTACAGATGTAGGTCAGGGGGTCAAAGATGAAACACTCTGCAAAGGAAACAAAATAATATATGCCGGATGTCAATGAATAATACACAGCAGAACTTGGCAGACTGTAGTAAACTGAAAGGAAGAAAATAAAGATGGGTAAATAGAAAAATGAATGAAGAGAGGGAGCAGTGAAGACAAAAGGAACTCCAAAATCGTAGCTATGTACTTGAATAAAAAATGGAAATAAGAGGAGAGGTGAGATTAAGAACCAAAAGGGTAACCTGAGTAGTTGATGGGATGGGTGCATTGCTTTAAATTGATGAGGTTTTAAAAAGGCTTGGTAGGCTTAAAGTAAATCAGCCACTTGGTCGGGTTGAGTGAGGGGAAATGGGAATGGGAATGGAGATTGAAAAGTGGTTGCCATAAACCTCCACCACTCTTGAGAATGGGAGAGCTATTAGAAGACTGGCAATCAGCAATTGTAGCACTGTTTTCATTGACTTTTCTAAAATTATGTTCAAAGTTCAGATTTGTTGGAAGAATGCATACATGACATCACATACAGCCCTGAGATTCCTCTTTCTGTAGGCCAGGGAGAATTTCTACTTTTTGGTAGTGCAAAAGATTGTACTCAAGGAAAAAGAGAAATGTAAACAAATCGTGCAGTACAGGAAAAAATATTCAGTGATAAACAATGTGTGAAGAGTTCTTAAATGAGTCTCTGTAGTAGAGAATGTTGATGAAGAAGGCCTAAGAGTACAAAAATGGAGAGATGATGGTGAATTCTTAAAACTTTTTCAGCCATAGCTAAGTATTTCATCCAGTTCTGGATGTGAGAGGAGATTTGGGAGATCAGGAGGATGCAAGAGATTTGGGAAATCGGATTCCGGAAAAAAGGATTTTGACTTCAAGACTGGAGAAGGTTGTATCTTCCAGGAACAAAATAAAACCTGAAAAGACATACAGCAGCATAGCTTATCTAGAAAAAAAAATGAGAAAAGATTACTTCTCCTCCAATTACAATGATCAAGAACTTGCTCGAAGGTGGATGGAGAAAATTGATCAGGGTTTTAAAAAGAAAATTGATATTTTGAGGGGAAACAATTTAAGAGGCTTCAGGGAAATTGCAGGTTTTGGGCATCAGCAGGAATCCCTTTGGTCATATGGCCTATTTTGTGGTTGTAGAATCATAATGCTTGAAATTGGGCCTTTCTATCCATTGCATTGGCACCAGCCATCAAGCACCCAATCACAGTAAATCAATTTTGAAAATACTTCCCAGTTTTTTTCCATTCCCCCCCACCTCCCCCAGATTCCACTTCATGTATTCATGCCTGAGTCAATTTGCAGTGACTAATTCACTATCAATCTGCTCATCTTTGGCAAGTGGAAGGATGCAAGTGTTCCTGGAGGAAACTCCTGCAGACACAGGGAGAATTTGCAGACTCTATTTGGACATTGAAGATCAGAATTGGATACAGGTCACTGGAACTGTGAGGCAACACAACTGGGTGCGCTCCTCTGTTGCCCTTGATCAGTACTAAGACTTCTCAAAGGATCCAGCTAATTTCTTACTGAACACATTTATTAGAGAGCACAGACGTCTGGTGAATATACTGGTGCAACAACTGCTGTCTTCTTCACAATAGGTCTATTTATATTATATTGAGTTCCCAGCAGCGGAGGCCAAGTGCGGAAAACTGGGCCTGCAACATTTGGATTATTGTTTGCAGTTCTTTTAGGAAGAATATGAAAACTTTGGAGAAGACGCAGTACAGATTAAATCAGCATTTGCTTAAATTAGAGAGTGTTGGCTCTGAAGCATCAGAGACTTAGGGGTGATCAGGACAGTTTGTCCCAGGGTGAAAATGACAAACACCAGAGGGCATAGCTTTAAGGTTGAAGGGGAAAATATTCAGGAAATTTGAGAGTTTTTTTATGCAATGGTAGATGCCTGGAGCGTACTGCCAAGGGAAATGGTGGAAACTTGTACAATAGTAGTGTTTAAGAGTCATTTGGCCAGGCACATGTCTAGGGAGTGGAGAGATACAGTCTTTGGGCAGGCACTAGCAGTTTGCTTTCTTTGACATGACGGTCAGCACAGACATGGTGGCCTGTCCTGCACTGTTCTGTGGTTTGTCCTAGGTTTATTGTCCTTGTGTTCCCTACTTTGACCATCTTCATCTGTGATCTAGACTCATTTTGCAAGGAATTACATAACATTATGAGACTTTCACAGCATTCTTGTGAAATCCTTTTGGACACTACTACATAAATGCAAGCTGTTCAATCCATCCAAAATATAATTATAATCAAAGCACTTTTTAAAAAAATATTGGCATGAGTGAACATTTCTTCTGCATTCTTGAGTTCTCTAGCAGATTCCTCTGAATTTTTTTCTGCATTTCAGATTTTTGGGCTGTTTCTCAGAATTGTTCAATTTTACTTCCATTTGGTAACTGTTCAAGTTAGAAGCATCATTATCACTTCAGAGTTGCTTAGACAATACATTTTCACGTTAAATTAAAATTAAAGTCTTTAGAATAACAACTCTATATAGATTTTTTTGCAAGTGGGACTTGCAGAGTTTTAATGTCATCCTGTGAACAAGACTATTTAATGATTTGTACTTACAGTTTCTGGGAAACTGATGGCAACACGTTTTTCATCATAGCCTGTAGGAGGTGAAGTTTGAGCAATACCAGTGTAATTTCAGTTCAGTAGGTGGGTAAGATCTAATGAGTAGCTAAAGCCATTAGAAATGTGTGCCATGACAATTGCCATCAATTGACAACATTCCCCTTCGTTGTTCATTTGCTCTGTAGTCATTGGAAAGGGTTTAGAAATAATATTTAAGTATCTATCTTACCTGAGCAAAAGTACAGAAATACCTTGAATTTTTATCCTTAATTTGTCTCTGTCATATTAATTTAACAATATCTCTCAGATAAACATTTCAGTTTCTCTGTCAAGATTTACATTTTTTAAAAAAATGTAAATCTTGAGACAAAAACTGAAATGCATCATCTGAAATCTTTGAAAGTTATAAGATTCTTACAATACAAGTCCTGTATTTTATGTTTTACAGATGTCATTAGGAGTAAATTCCTTTTGTTGGATGAGTGGTTTGAAATGATGTATAACGGATAATTAAGGACTTGTTCTTTCATTAGGTAAGATTTTTTAAAAATCATCCATGTGATCTATTCCAGGCAATTCATGTAGACCTATAACTTAAATTTGTATATCATCCTTTTTACAATCGTAAAAACACTCTCTGCACTTCAGTGAGGATGACTAGAAAATTGGTTAAATGGAGGACAAAGAGCAGCTGTTCATCAGACTGGAGGGAAATGTGATGATGTCTGCATGGGTTAGTTGTAGCTATTTTAAACCTTGCTTATAGAAACCATAATTTTAAGAGTTTACAGTGCCACAAAGCTTAGAATGAAGTGAACACCAGGTTCTCAAAAAGAATATGGATGTGCTACTGGAATTCTAAAATGTGTAATTTTTCTGTTGGGGAAAAATGTGCAGAGATGCATTTTGGTAGAATGAAAGAGGAGAAATGGTGTAAACTAAATTCTGCAATTTTACATGGGTGTTTCCTAAAGAATAGAGTTTATCTATGCAACTTGTGAGACCAATTATTTGATAAAGCTGCATTTTTAAATGTAAATTTTAATTGAAAACTGCACCATACCTTGGGTGTTCTAAATAAAAATGTACTGTGCAAGTTAAAGTTACGATTTTTATAAAATAAGTTGACTCTTAGCATAGACTTGGCATCTCCCATTCTGAACACAACCCTCAAGGAAGTGATATTAAAACCTTGGAGCGTGTACGGCAGAACTTTGTCATAATTGGACCAAACTTGAGAGATCAATTTATTCGTAGACATTAAAAAAGCTTGGATTGTTCTTTTAACCTTCAGTTTCAAGATTTGACAGGAGCAATGAAAGTCTGAATAGTTTTGATTGAGTTGGAAAATAATTTTTTTATGGTAGTAGATGGAGCATGAAGTATAAATCATTTTTATTTTTAATGGAACTAGAAAGAACATGAGAAAGAATTTACTTAAGGTAGTGATTTGTATTTTTGCTTTACAAAGTGGCCCCAGCACAAATGCCAATTCGGTATGTAAAGACTGATAGACTTCCTTTGTTCCAAGAAATCATCTGGTGTTCTCTGTTTTGCTTTGGCTAATTAAAGGCACTACTTGTTGGACAGATTAAATGTTTGGGATTTTAATTCTCGAAGAGCCAAATAGGTGGAATGTTACATGACGGAACAATGTTTTGTCTTGAGTACAGTTTTTTTGTACTACCAACAAGTAGAAATTCTGCCTGACCCACAGGAAATGTAACGTACCCTCTATAATGTTTGGGACAAAGACCCATTTTCCCCTTTATTTGTCCCTGTGCTCCACAGTTGTTAATTTGTAATCAAGCAATTCAGATGTGATTAAAGTGCACATTCGATATTTTATTCAAGATTATTTGGATACATTTTGGTTTGACCATTTAGAAATCACAGTGCTTTTTATACATAGTCCCCTCATATCTGGGTACCATAATGTTTGGGAGAGTTGGCTTCACATGTGTTTGTGAGTACTCTGATTGGTTCAATTGCTTTATTGGTTTAGGTATAAGAGAGTTAGACTTGTTTCTAAGCTTTTGATCACTTTTGGAATCTGTCGTTGCTAATTTTCAACATGAAGACCAGAGTTTTGCCAATGAAAGTCAAAGAAGCCAGTATGAGGCTGAAAAACAAAGATAAAACAATAAGAGACATCACCCAAATCATAGCATTAACAAAATCAACTGTTTGGAATATCATTGAGGAGAAAGAACATTCTGGTGAGCTCAGGAATCGCAAAGGGACTGGTATTCCACTGGAGATGACAGAAGAATTCTCAGATCAGAATCACACTTCAGGAGACAGTTATAGATGTATCAATGACTCCTGTCCACAGAAGACTTCATGAACAGAAATACAGAGGCTACATTGCAAGATGCAAACCACTAGTTAGCTACAGGAACAGGATGGCCAGATTACAGTCTGCCAAGAAGTATTTAAAAGAGCCTGCAGAATTTTTGAAAAAGATGAGACCAATATTAACCTGCATCAGAGTTATGGCAAGAGCAATGTGTGGAAGTGTAAAGGAACTACCCAATATCCAATACTCCACCTCATCTGTGAATCCTGATGGTGGTGGGGTTATTATGGCCTGGGCATGTATGGCTCCACGGGTACTGGTGCACTTATCTTCATCAATGATGTAACTGCTGATGGCAGTAGCAAAATGAATTCTGAGGTTTACAGAAACATCTTATCAACTCAATTTTGAGGAAATGCATCCAATCTCATTGGACAGCGCTTCATCCTACAGCAAGACAATGATCCCAAACATACTGCTAAAGCAACAAAGGAGTTTTCCCAAGGCTAAAAACTGGAAAAACAGTAAAATTCTTGAATGACCTAGACAGTCGCCTGATCTAAATCCAATTGAGCATGTGTAATGGTGTGGATTGTATATGCTAATTGGTTCGGGCTGACCCGCCCCCTGATGACACTCTTACCTGGTCTCCTCCCCTGGGACCCAGGCCATAAAGGTCAGGCCACCTTTCCCTTTCCTGCACTTCCTTAGTTTGGATCCGGGCCAGCTCAAGTCTTCTGTGCAATAAAGCCTATCGTTCCCATCAGTTTTTGTGATTCCAATTATTGGGGCAACTGATAGTGCCCAACAGCATGTTTTCCATATGCTGATGAGAAAACCTAAGGGGACAAGTCCCAGAAACTAGCAGGAGCTGAAGATGGCTATACTTGAGGCCTGGCAGAGAATCACTAGAGAAGATACTCAGCACCTGGTGATGTCTATGAATCACAGACTTCAAGCAGTCATTGCGTTCAAAGGATATGCAACAAATTATTAAACATATCTACTTTAATATACATACCATTGCTGTGCCCCAAATACTATGGTGCCTTGGAATGAGGAGACTATGTATAAAAAGTGCTGTTACTTCTACACGGTCAAACCAAAATATATCCAAATAATCTTGAATAAAACCTGGAATGTGCACTTTAATCACATCTGAATTGTTTGATTACAAATTTAAATCTCTGGAGCACAGGGGCAAATAAAGGAAAAAAAAAGTGTCTTTGTTCCAAACATTATGGAGGGCACTGTAAATATTTTTCATTTTTTTTATATAGTTGGTAGATCAGAAATGCAGAAGAAACCAAAGCTTGACTGCTTCATAGGAAAGGTGGCCCATAAACTTTAAGCAGAGTCTTATGCGGGCCTTAGCCGAAGAAAGTTGCAAATGGCTGGTTTACACCACTTCCAAGCAGCAGGTTTCACAGGCAGCAGGTGCCACACACCCAACACCATTTGAGTGGAAAATAAATCTCTCCTCTAATCTTCTGCCAATATCTTCAGTCAAGCCTTTTTTCAATACTTCTGGTAAGGGAAATTGATGTTTCCTATTAATTCTCTGTAGGTCCCTCAGAATTTTCTACATCTCATTGAATTCACTCCCTGGTCTCTTCTGTTCCAGAAAAAAACAATCATAGTTTATGTCATAGCTGCAATCGTCCAGTTCTGGCAATATTTTCGTAAATCTAATTTGTGTCCTCTTGCAGTCCAAAGCCCTTTCCTGTGACCAGAGTTGTTTGCATACTCAAGCTATAGTTGAGTATTGCGTACAGTTCTAGCACAACATACTGCTTGTATTTTGTGCATTGGTTATTAAAGGAGACTCCTATTTGCTTTATTTATGCATCTTATTCACCTGCATTGGCTAACTTTTAAGTATCTGTGTGGACAACTCTAATGTCTCCTTGTACCTCCACACCACTCAAATTTTTACCATTGCATGTTTCCTTAACACATTTCCACAATACATGACCTGACACAATGTGGATTAAATTCTGTCCACTCGATGAGACCACTTGCTGGAAATTTGAGTGTCAGGTGGCAGAAATGAGTGTAGTTTCTATTACTAAGAGGAAGGTGATTGGGAAAATGAGGGGGCTGAAAATGGATGTCTTCTGGACTGAATAGACCACACCCCAGGGTTCTGAAAGAGGTATTTGGAGAGATTTCTTTCAAGAATCACTAGTCAGGAATGGTTCTGGAGAACTGGAAAATCATAAATGTCATTCTATTCTTCATAAAGGGAATTTTAAAAAAATACAGGAAATTACAGTCTCGTTAGCCTAACTTCAGTGGTTTGTGATTTTAAGTGCCCATTATTAAGGATGGGGTTTCAGGGTACTTGAAAGCACAAGATAAAATAGGACGAAATCCAGAAGTGCAGTGCTACCGGAGAGTCCGGCACCTCTGTATATATTAAAAAAAATCAACTTCTCCACAAATGAGGGAGATGTGATTGTACATTTGATAGAACATTTCTCTCCCAATAAATTTTAGAATTTTGGAATACTGTCTGCTCACCAACTTTCCATCTCTGGGGGAGGTGGTGGGGGGGAAAGAAAGAATGAACAAAGGGATACCATAGTGAGAGAGGGACAAATCCAAGTTGGAGGGGGACCCAGCCTGGGTAGATGCAAGAGACACAGGAAAGAAAGTGAGAGACCAGGAATAGGAACAATGAGAGTTGTGACCTGAGGGTTTGGGTAGAGGAAGAAAGAATGACCAGGAAAGCAAGAGGAAGGAACAAAGCGAAACAGAGTTCCAATAGGCAATCCCCACAGAGAAAAAGAATGACCAGGTCAGACAGACAGATGTGGAGAAAAAGAAGCTCATGATGTGGATAGATAGGACAAACCCAAGGTATGGACAGAAAGAGAGAAACCTGAGAAAGCCATAGACGTGACACATTTTGGGGATTAGACAATCCTTTCCTCACAGGAATTAATCTACCAGACCTTCACAGATAATTAGTGAGTGCAATACTTGGTTATATTATTAAATTAGGTGTTATATGTTTTCTTCTTTGGCTTGGCTTCGCGGACGAAGATTTATGGAGGGGGTAAAATGTCCACGTCAGCTGCAGGCTCGTTGGTGGCTGACAAGTCCGATGCGGGACAGGCAGACACGGTTGCAGCGGCTGCAGGGGAAAATTGGTTGGTTGGGGTTGGGTGTTGGGTTTTTCCTCCTTTGCCTTTTGTCAGTGAGGTGGGCTCAGCGGTCTTCTTCAAAGGAGGTTGCTGCCCGCCAAACTGTGAGGCGCCAAGATGCACGGTTTGAGGCGATATCAGCCCACTGGCGGTGGTCAATGTGGCAGGCACCAAGAGATTTCTTTAGGCAGTCCTTGTACCTTTTCTTTGGTGCACCTCTGTCACGGTGGCCAGTGGAGAGCTCGCCATATAACACGATCTTGGGAAGGCGATGGTCCTCCATTCTGGAGACGTGACCCACCCAGCGCAGCTGGATCTTCAGCAGCGTGGACTCGATGCTGTCGACCTCTGCCATCTCGAGTACTTCGACGTTAGGGATGAAAGCGCTCCAATGAATGTTGAGGATGGAGCGGAGACAACGCTGGTGGAAGCGTTCTAGGAGCCGTAGGTGATGCCGGTAGAGGACCCATGATTCGGAGCCGGACAGGAGTGTGGGTATGACAATGGCTCTGTATATGCTTATCTTTGTGAGGTTTTTCAGTTGGTTGTTTTTCCAGACTCTTTTGTGTAGTCTTCCAAAGGCGCTATTTGCCTTAGCGAGTCTGTTGTCTATCTCGTTGTCGATCCTTGCATCTGATGAAATGGTGCAGCCGAGATAGGTAAACTGGTTGACCGTTTTGAGTTTTGTGTGCCCGATGGATATGTGGGGCGAACCCAGCTCAGCGCGGACATTGGCGACTTCAGGGGTTTCTACGAGGCTCTAAAAGCTGTGTACAGCCCCTCACCCCAAGTCCAAAGCCCACTGCGCAGCTCAGACGGCAAAGTCCTCCTCAGCGACAAGATCTCCATCCTCAACCGATGGTCAGAACACTTCCAATCTCTTTTCAGTGCCAACCGCTCAGTCCAAGATTCCGCCCTGCTTCAGCTCCCTCAACAGCCCCTAAGGCTAGAGCTGGATGAGGTCCTCACCCAGGATGAGACATATAAGGCAATCGAACAACTGAAAAGTGGCAAAGCAGCAGGTATGGATGGAATCCCCCCAGAGGTCTGGAAGGCTGGCGGCAAAACTCTGCATGTCAAACTGCATGAGTTTTTCAAGCTTTGTTGGGACCAAGGAAAACTGCCTCAGGACCTTCGTGATGCCACCATCATCACCCTGTACAAAAACAAAGGCGAGAAATCAGACTGCTCAAACTACAGGGGAATCACGCTGCTCTCCATTGCAGGCAAACTCTTCGCTAGGATTCTCCTAAATAGAATAAAACCTAGTGTCGCCGAGAATATTCTCCCAGAATCACAGTGTGGCTTTCGTGCAAACAGAGGTTCCTCTATTGACATGGTCTTTGCCCTCAGACAGCTCCAAGAAAAGTGCAGAGAACAAAACAAAGGACTCTATATCACCTTTGTTGACCTCACCAAAGCCTTTGACACCGTGAGCAGGAAAGGGCTTTGGCAAATACTAGAGCGCATCATGATTATCCAACTGCACGAAAACCAACAAGGTACAACAATGAGCTCTCTGAACCCTTCTCCATTAACAATGGCGTGAAGCAAGGCTGTGTTCTCGCACCAACCCTCTTTTCAATCTTCTTCAGCATGATGCTGAACCAAGCCATGAAAGACCTCAACAATGAAGACGCTGTTTACATCCGGTACCGCACGGATGGCAGTCTCTTCAATCTGAGGCGCCTGCAAGCTCACACCAAGACACAAGAGAAACTTGTCCGTGAACTACTCTTTGCAGATGATGCCGCTTTAGTTGCCCATTCAGAGCCAGCTCTTCAGTGCTTGACGTCCTGTTTTGCGGAAACTGCCAAAATGTTTGGCCTGGAAGTCAGCCTGAAGAAAACTGAGGTCCTCCATCAGCCAGCTCCCCACCATGACTACCAGCCCCCCCACATATCCATCGGGCACACAAAACTCAAAACTGTATATGTTTTATTGTACCAGCTATACACTGAAATATAGTGATAGGCTATAATAATCTTGTTAATGCCTTAACTATCACTATATTTCTGTGGCGCTCTGGAATTCTCATCTTAGTTTAGTGTTTGACATTATAAGAAGCCCCATTTATCCATATATATATTTTTTTAAATATATATTTCACACCCAATTTGTCTACCTGTTCATTTCATGTTCTGGGCAACTTCCTTGACCCATTCATGTAATGAGCAGGTACACAGATTAGGTGTGACATACATATATATATATATATATATATATATATATAACATATATATAATATATATATATAATATATATATATACATATATGAGAGAGAGAGAGAGAGAGAATATAGGAAGTGGCAGACATTTTGTCAGCTCCAGCACCTAAAAAAATTAGCACTGCACCCCTGATGAAATCAGCATGGTTTCCTTCAAGGGAGATCTTGCCTGACAAATCAGTTGGGATTCTTTGAGGAAGCAACAAGAAAGAGCGACAAAGAATCAGTGAATGTTTACTTGGATTTTTAGAAAGCAGACCTTTATAGAGACATTTTGAATGCTGAAAGGCCTGGTCAGAGTAGATGTGACAGTTATTTCCCATGGACAAGAGGCTACAATTTCAGGATAAAAGGGTGTCAATTTAAAACAGAAATACAGAGAAATTTCTTTAGTCAGAGTATCGTGAATTTGTAAAACTTGTGCCACAGGCGACAGCAGAAGCGAGGTTGTTGGATGCATTTATGACAGAAATTGACAGGTATTTGATTAGTCAGGGCATCAACGGTTACAGGGAAGAGGCTGGGGAGTGGGGCTGAGTGATAAGGATCAGCTCATGATTAAATGGCAGAGCAGAGCTGACAGGCCGATTGGTCTACTTCTGCTCTTATATCTTGTGATCTTTGACAAGGTGCTACACGAGACTGCTAAACAAGATAGAAGTCTATGGATGACTGACTGGCAGAAGGCAAAGACTGGGAATAAAGAGGGCCTTTTTTGGTTTGCTGCTGGTGACCAGTGTTGTTTGGCAGGGTTCAGCGTTGGGTCTGCTACTTTTCACTCTGACTGTTAAAGATAAAGTTCTGATTGAACTGATAGCTTTGTAGCCAACTTTGTCAATCATACAATGTTGAGCAAGCAGATGTCTGCAGAGGGACTTGGTCAGATTAGGAGAATGGGCAAAGAAATGGTTGATTGAATACAGCTTAGGGAAGTGTATGGTCATGCACTTTGGTAGAAGGAATAAAGGTGTAGACTATTTTCTAAATGAGAAAATAATTCAGAAAGTAAATATCCAAAGGAACTTGGGAGTCCTAGTGCTGAATTCTCTCAGGGTCAACTTACAATAGGTAAATGTTAAGGATGTGATGGTGTTGGAGAGGGTCTAGAAGGGGTTTACAAGAATGATTTGAATGGCAGAGCAGACTCGATTAGACAAAATTGAAATTTTTCTTCCTCACTGGCCAAATTTTGGATTGGTCACACTTCATTGAAGTTTAAATCAATAATACATCCAAAATGTAAGGGACTGAGAACTGAGCCCCATCCATCCACACTGCCAGCTGTTCAGATTTTAAATCTGCCATCAACCTTAACCCTTTGCTTTCTGCCATTGAACCAATTTTGCATCCATGTAAATCTGTTCTGTTGGATCCCATGGGATTTTAAGATGTTGGATTTTATCAAAACCCTTGGTTAATTCCCTGAGGACTACATCCAAGGTTCTGTCCTTGTCAAGCAGTTACAAAATAAAACATTGAAATATGACTTACCCTTGAGGCCAGGCTGCCTTTTTAAAGTCCCTCAGAATTGATTCAAATAATTTATCCACCACTGAATTTAGACTAACTTCCTGGTAATTATAATTTTTCCCTTCCAAACCATAGTGCTCTGTGAGTAGTTCTCCAATGTTTTAATGACAATACAGTAAGCAGGGGGCATAGAAATCTTGTACTATAGTGAAGAGTCAGAAGGAGGAAATTTTAGAGGTTATTTGATGCAGTCAGTGGTTTAAAATGTAAATCGCAAAATTCTGTAGACACCATGGTTGAAGTAAAAAACACACATTGATGAAGAGCTCAAGCCTGAAATGTTGGTAGTACATCTTTATCTTTGTTGCATAAAGAACACTGTTGACCTGCTGACCTTCTCCAGCATCGTGTGTGTTTTTTTTTACAGTGGTTTAAAATGATGACCAGTAGGGAAAATATAAATAGAAACAGTTTCCTGATTTAAATGATCTGTTTTAAATTGGTTGTGATTTAATCTATGGGAATAATAAATTATTTATGTCCATTATGGTTTTTAAGGAAAGCTTTGACACTGATCCAGCTACCCTATTTAGAAGGATATGCAGAAAAGGGAGTTCTTAAGCCCATATGCTTTCACCAGAATTTGCCTTGCAATTTCATTTATTTCAGGAAATCGTACTACTCAAATTTTATCTGCCAACTACAAATGTTTTACTGTTGTAGAAGGCAATTTAATACTTTTACACTTGAGTGTAATCTTTCCTGTCCAGATCTTGGAGTGCCAGCAATTGTGTAAATGGTTGGAAAAAAATGGGAGAAAGTATGAGAGGGTGATCAACAATGAGGCACACAGTCCCTGAGCAGTAATCTTTTCTCCACTAGTTGAGGTCCTATTGTGCTGCACACAAGCTAACAAACCAACACCAGCTCTTGCCCTTCTGGGCCTCTCTGGATGTTTGGTTCACAGTGGGTTCTAATTGAAATCCAGCTGCTGATAACACTGGACAATGAAGATTTTGCTTCCTGAACTCTTTTGGGTGTACTTTGTGGATTTTGGGCTGCTGATCACAAAAATCACCTTAAACTGTTCCTATCACCGTTTTTTTTTAGATCTAACCAACTTTTGTGATTTCCTGTCATATTTTATGTTTACTTCAAGCAGACAAACCATGAAATGCAACATGTCATTGAGAATTCATTTTCTGCATTTGTACTTTGATTTCTTCCCTGCTGATCTTGGTCAGCGACAAACATGGTGAAAGATTTCACCAGGGCATTGTGACCATGGCAAAGTGGTATCAGGACAACTGGAATCCATTGATGCTGGATTACTGTTGTTGGACACTGACACAAGAGGCATCAGTTGTTGAATACAAATAAAACATTTTTAGATCAGTTGAACTAACGCAATGTGTCAGCATCATTATGCAATTAAATATGCTAAATTCAATTAAACTTCCTACGTGATACAGCAAATTTGAAATTGTTTGTGTTGAGCTTTAATTTATTTATCATAATCCCCAATTTTTTTTCAGGAAGCAAATATTCGAAAAAATTTGTTGTCCAATGTAAATATAGCAGACTACCTATTTGGCCAGGAACTGGGATTGGAGTATGTAAAACTCACATAACCTGCTTCAACTCTGATGCAGGAAGTTGTGAATGGACATTTCTGTCTGCAGTCAAGTTCTGCATTTTGATTCAGTCCAGTGAAAAAGGGCAGCAGACACCCACTCAAGGTGCTTGGGTGGGTCAAAAGTTGAACTATGTTTTGGCAGCACAAAAGGGTGAGCAGGAGCACAAACTACAGGAGTGAGTAAAAGGCAAACTACGACATCATTTACCATGTCAGTTAATAGAATAAAGAGAATGATGATATTTTAAAGGAGTTTCTATCATAATGGATTTGCAGGCAAAGGTTAATAGATGGAAGTGTCAACTTGAGTTTCCACAGTTGGGAAAGACAGATGTTCTGTTCACAAAGAATATACATGCTGCATTGTGAACACAAGAAGCTTACTGCACCATAGGGCGTGAAGGGACTACAAAATATTGTCAAGAATATTTGTCTTTGAATCTTTGAAGATGTTGTTGGTGTTAGAATTTCTGCTCCTCAAGTTGCCTTAGGCCCAAACACATAAATAACTTGCACAACCAAAGCTGCAGGAATGACCACCCTCCAATACACATTAATAACTCAAAAGTGGAGAGAGTCCACTAAACTAGCGACCTATCATAGACACGCATCTCCTCACTTGTCAGGAAGATGGAACATGGACTGCACTTCCTGAGAAGACTGAAGCAGGCAGTACTACTGACCACCAATATATCAACCTTCTATAGGATCTCTATCAAGAGTGCTCCTGGCTGGCTACATCACAGTACGATTGTTGTGGAGAACTGGATTGGAGGTTAATCCATGGGACTATAGGAGTGGCAGATATGGCCACTGGGGTCTCCCTTCACCTCTCCTCTCATTGACGTGATCTACTGGGATCATTGTCTGAAGAAGGCATGCAAAATTATTGAGGACCCTTACCACCCCACACACAGCATCTTTCAGCTGCTCTCATTGGGAAAGCGATACAGGAATATCAGAGCCAGTACCACCAGGGTGAGGAACAGTTTCCTCCCATGAGCAGTGAGAATGCTGAATGACTAAATGAACTGCTCACACTAGCCATCAGAGACTCTATTTATTAAGCAATATTTATTTATTTTAATATGTATATTTGACCTGCATATGTATTGCTTATCTGTATGTGAGTTATGGCTGGATGCATGTCTGCATGTTTTGCATTGAGGACCGGAGAATCCTGTTTCGTTGGGTTGTACTTGTGCATTCAGATGATAAATGAACTTGAATTTGAAAGCCACCAAGATGTCCCATTAATTTTGAGTAAAACCATTTTATCAGTTTCTAAGGATTCCCAAAATGTATGTGATGAAGATTCAGTGGGGAACATTTAAGCCAAAGATCTGGGCAAGAACAGAAGTATTGGTTGAGGAATAAAAAGCAGTAAAATTGTCGGATGCCACAAGCCAGGGCTGAGACTAGTATAAAACCAACGTGTACTCCAGAAGTGAAGGGAAAGAACTCGTGGTCTCTGCACCAGAAAGAAGTTTAAATTTGGAGTCCGTATAAAAGAAGTTGGTAATGGTGAAAGCAAGAGCAGAGCAAGGAAGGATGAAAAGAAATGTTCATTAAAACCTTGAGTCAAACTCCTATCTTTCATATTATCTGAGGAATGTTGCCTGCGGAGCTCCAGATTGAGTGTACCCAGTCCAAGAAAGAAACAAAAGCAAAATGAAGGCCGAGCAGTTTATTTTTTCAACGTTTTATCAACGGGATTTCTGGCTCCGGGCAACGTACGGATTGCTGTTGATATGCTCTCACCTGAACACAGCAGATTCTGCTTCAAGTAGAAATACAAAGCTGGGGAACTTGGCAGGTCACATAACATACTTTATATATCAAAGATAAAGTTGCATAACCAAAGTTTCACAAGGTATGAGCAAAATGCAGGCAGGCGCCTGAATAAAATGGTGTGGGGGAGTAGCATACAGGCAAGATGGATGTGGGAGGGGACAAAAGAAAACGGGGGAGAGATGGATAGTTCTGTGAATAGAGAGGGAAGGGCTTGAGAGCTGTAGGGAAGGATATCGAGGTATGGGGAGAACTGGGAGTGGCATAGCAAAAACCAGAGAAGTCTATGTTAATGTCACCTGGTTGGAGAATGTCCAGATGGAATATTAGGTGTTACTCCTTCAATTTATGGATGGCCTTAGTTTGAAAGTGCACGAGTCCATGGACAGACATGTTGGGGCAGGTGTGAGGGACAGAATTGAAATGGTTAGCCACTGGATGATCCCTGTCATTGATGTGGACAGAGTGAGGATGCTCAATGAAGTGATTTTTTTCCCCCAATCTGTGTCCAGTCTCTCTGATGTTGAGAAAGCCAAAACGGGTTCACAAGATGCAGTAGATGACTCTTGCAGATTCACAAGTGAAGTGTTGCTTCACTTGGAAGGACTGTTTGAGGCCCCAAATGATGGTGAGGGAGGAGATGTGGGGGAAAGGGTGGCACTTACTGCATCACAGGGAAAGGTGTCAAGGGGGATATTAGTGGGAAAGGATGAGTGGACAAGAGAGTCACAGGTGAAGTTGTCACGACAAAAGGCAGAGCGAGGAAGATGTATCTGGTGGTAGGATCACGTTGTAGGTGGAAGAAATTGCAGAAGATAGATAATAAGTTGGATATGGAGGCTGGCTAGTGGGATGGTAGGTGAGGGCAAGGGGAATCTTTTTGCATCTAGAGGCAGAGGGGGAAAGGCAGATGTGTGTGAAATTAAGGAGATGTGGGTAAGGATTGAGTTGATGGTGGTGGAGTGAAAACCACTTTTTTGAAGTTGAAGGACATCTCGGCTGATCTAGAATGGAGGTCCTCATCTTGGGAGCAGATATGATGGAGATGGAGAAATTTAGAGAAAGGAATAGGTTCCTTACAGGGGACAGGATGTGAAGAAGTGTAGTTGAGGTAATTGTAGGAGTTGGTAAGTTCATAGAAAATATGTGCAGAAAGTTTGTCTCCCGAGATGGACACAGGGAGATCAAGAAAGTGGAGAGAGTTTCTGGAGATGAACCAAGTGAATATGAGGTCAAGGTAAAGTTAGCGGCAAAAGTAAATAAAGTTGACGAGCTCATCAGGGGTGTATAAGGCAGCATGATTGTAGTTGTCAGTATAGCAGAGAAAGATTTGAGGAGCCTTGCCTGTGTAAGCTTGCAGCATGGATTGCTCCACAAAGCTAGCAAAAAGGCAGGCATAGCTAGGACCTATGCAGGTACCCATAATTTGGAGAAAGTGGGATGTCAAAGGAGAAGTAATTGAGAGTGAGAACAATTTCTGCCAAGTGGAGGAAAGTGGTGGTGGAAGGGGACTAGTTCAGTTTGTTAAGAAAGAAATGAAGGGCTTTCAGACCTTCTGTATGGGAGATGGAGGTGTGGAGGGATTGGATGTCCATAGTGTAAATGAAGTGGTCAAATTCATGGAATTGGAAGTCATTGAAAAGATGAAGGGCATGTGAGGTTTTGCAGATGTAAGTAGGGAGCCACTGGACTGGGTGGGGGGGGGGGTGGGGGAAGAATGGGGTGGAAATTGGAATTGATGTAAGATTAGGAAATAATGGGTCTATCTGGATAACTGAGTTTGTGTATCTTGGGTAGGGTTGAACTGGACAGTGAGGGAATGGGAAACTATGAGGTTAGATGCCGTAGGTGGAAGATAAAATATCATGACCACTGAGATTATGATTCAGGTTGTTTTGGCCAAGGCCAGAAAGGAAATGATGATTTGGCTGCAAGTTGATGGTTCCAAGGTAAAACCGTGAAGAGAGGCTGTCTGAGAAAGTGAGTAGAGGGTACATGAAGTGAAGACCAGGAGATAGAGTGTATTGGGTTTTACAGGTGTCTGCAAAGAGATGTGTTAGTCGTCACGATTTCAAAATATACAACTGATGTGTGTCTGGTTAATCCACTGCAGATGCTGGGTAATGTGAAGCTTCAGGACAAAAGCAAGTCAAGAAGAGGTCTCTAGGGAACGAGGTGCCTGGAATTTTTCCAAGAGTCTGCTGGCATACAAAACATATTTAAATTTATCCAGAGATTAAAAATGTTGTTTGTATATATACAAATTAAGGTTGATGGTAAGATTAAGATAGCCCTCCAATAAATAGTGCAGAAGAGAAGATTGCACAATTTGGGATTGTACTCTCTGGAGTTTAGAAGATTGAGAGGGGATCTGATAGAGACATATAAAATTCTGGCAGGACTGGACAGAATGGATGCGGAAGGGATGTTTCCAATGGTGGGGGAGTCCAGAACCCGGGGCCATGGTTCGAGGATAATAGGCAAACCATTTAGAACCGAGATGAGGAGGAATTTCTTTACCCAGAGGATGGTGAATCTGTGGAATTCATTGCCACAGAGAGCAGTAGAGGCAGGTTCATTGAATATATTTAAGAGGGAATTAGATATATTTCTTCAGTATAAGGGAATTAGGGATTACGGAGAGAAGGCGGGGACGGGGTACTGAACTTTAAGATCGGCCATGATCTCGTTGAATGGCGAAGCAGGCTCGAAGGGCCGAATGACCTACTTCTGCTCCTAACTTCTATGTTTCTATGAAGCCAGTATATATCAGTGATGATTGTTTTGAATGGTGGAGCAAACCAAGGACTTAATAGCTGACCACTCCTATTTTCTTGTATATTTTTGCAATCCTTCTTTAATTATTTTTACAGCAATCATCTGATGTATGTTAATTAACAATAGATGAGACTAATTCATATTTTTCAAAGATCAATACATGAAAGTGAGATTTGAGAACAGATGGTAAGCATTAAAAAGCAAAGAGAAAGATTTTTGTTGATAATTTGGATAAATTTCAATTAGGAGGTGGTGATTTAGCTTCTTGAAATATCAGTGTCTACACCAGCTCCCAGATGTTCAGACTTTATTCACAATGCATGATAACTTGATTCTTAACGAGTATTTGATTAAATAACTGGAATCTTACTTTATACCTCCTTTGCCCTATTCTGTCGTCATGTTTCAAAATGTTTCTGACAGTACTTCACTGTAATTGTATTTTACTGGATAAATCAATATTTTCTATATTAAGTGGCCTTGTCTTATTATTGCAGCAGAATCATGTTAATGGGAGCATTTGTTTTAAACCATCCTGACCTTCGGTTGTGATCCTGCATATGTAATTGTATTTATACTGTTACCATAGTTTATAACCAGGAGATGTTTAACATGTGCAGAGTGCTTCAAATTAAGAGTAGTTGTGAGTACTTGGTTTTATTCAGCATAACAAATTTGAACAGAATTCTCTTCCTTAACTACACATTGGTTTGTGGTTTTACTTTTACTCTGTGGGTCATAATTTGCTTTCATTCATCAGTGTCCGTTTATAAAGGTTTAAAAATCAGCTATTCCTACAATTATTTTCAAGAGAATGTTTCAGAAAAAAGTTCAGTGAAAGATAAAATAATCTATTAATCTAAAAATAGTATTAACAAATGGAAATATTTGTTTTATTTATGCTTAAATGCCTCCATATTAAATAGAGAAAATTGTGGGATGGAATGGCACCAGGTTGTCTTCCTTGCCAGATATTTCTGATTCTTTGGTTGAGGAATTCTGGACCCCGCATGGTAGACCTTGTACAGTTGTGGACAGTGAGTGCTCT
Organism: Narcine bancroftii; assembly: GCF_036971445.1. Lineage (NCBI taxonomy): Eukaryota > Metazoa > Chordata > Chondrichthyes > Torpediniformes > Narcinidae > Narcine > Narcine bancroftii. Next base: position 60,765,228 of record NC_091474.1, read on the forward strand.
CTCTGCCAACTTAGTAGTAACTAGATTATTTTGTTTTTTAATGTGCTTGGTCGCTTCTGCAGAGTGCAATTGCATTGCTGTTGACTGGTCAAGCTGACTCACCTCTGACTCAGGCTAAGTGTATAAAAACAAATGTGAAAAGTAAGTTGAAAGAAAATAAATAACTGGAGAAGGAAGAACATCAATGAATCCATTTGGACTGCATGCTTAGTATAGCGCAACAATATTACTGTGCTAGTAATCTGGGTTCCAAATAATTCTGTGTTGTCTGTAAGGAGTTTGTATGTTCTCCCCATGTCCACCTAGGTTTTCTCTGGGTGCTCTGGTTTCATTCCACGTTTCAAGGAAATGGTGGGGGCTATAGAAGGTTAACTGGCTGTATTGGGCAGTGCAGGCTCATGGGCCAGAAGGGCCTGTTACTGAGCTATATCTCTAAATTTATAAAAGGAAAAAAAAATTAAATTAAATGTGTCTGGCATATTGTGATCACTGTTTCCTTTTTATCTTTAAGTTCTCTAATCAAATCTGGTTCATTTTAGGGTCTTGTATCTGGTGTCCAACAAAGGTGGTTTGCTGCAAAAACATTGTGTTGTTGGCCTCAAGTTGCAGTAAATCTGTTGCAGTAAAACATGCAATATTAGCTATAAATATTAGCGTTTCTTGATCACAATGCTTTAAAATCAGTGGAGAACAAATACTTCTAAGCATTCACCAGTTTTCTTTTTATCCTTTCCATAATAGATATGCTCATTAATCACAAAGTGAGTTGGTTTGCATTTGATGAGCTGTTAACTTAATTCTGCTAGTGAAAAAATAAGCTTAATGCTGCTTTGCAAATATTTTAGGTGGAAAATAAACTAGATTTTTTGACTTTGGGTGTGAAGGATTTGATGAGACTTGTATTTATTTGATGAAAGTCAATTGCAAAATTTCTGAATTTTTGCTGATTTCTTGGATCTCTGCCTGAATGGGCTTCTGTAGTAATAAACGTTATCAAATTATGGGATTGCCTTCCTCCTTGGGTAGTAGCTTGGATTTCTCAGTTCTGTGGGTCCTTGTGTGGCTAATCCTTGACAAAAAAAATGCAATGTTCATTTTTGGTTAAAATGCTCCAGCAGAAGCAAAGCATTGTTTTGTACACAGCCAGTGTAACTGGCCCTGCTTTTATACTCCTGTGCTCCAGATAAGAACACAAGAAAAAGGGAGCAAAATTAGACCATCGGGCCCCTGTAATTTGAGATGATCATGGCGGATTTCTGTTGGCCCCTGCATCTTTACATTGCAATTTTAAAAATATTTATTCAACATGTATAATGTCAACGATTAAGAATATTATACCATAGGAACATAATAAAATGTTAACAAATATATGCTGAAACTCTAGATATGAAAACTAAAAACTAAAATAATAAAATCTAAAAACTTTAAAAAAAAAACTATTACAAATAAAAACTAAACCCCCCCCATTAACCCCCCTCCCCCCTAAACTAAACTAATCCCAAACTAAAATATATGATATTTCATTATAAGATGATTACAAATAATTAAGTCAGATTGCATCAGTTGACACTCAGAGACCTCAAAAACATCATAAAATATACTTTTAGGGAAAACTTCAACAATCAAGAAAAATTAATAAAATCATAGTTTTCATTTCATTATTTTAGCATATGGACCACAAATTTGCAAAAGTAAAGAATACAGATCCCTTAAATTATACGTATTTTTTTCTAATGGAATATAGCTTTGAATACAGTGACACTTTTCCTTGCTATTACTAAAACCAACTTAACAAACTTTAATTGAGAATCTGACAATAATTTAGGAGTAACACTTTCAAAATTTCCAAACAAAAGTAATTCAGGACTTAAAGGAATGTTCGCTCTCATTATCTGTTGTAAAAAATTTACTAATAGAAGCCCAAAAAGGGTTTTACTTTTACAATTCCCCAAAGTTCTCAATTCTTTGATCTTTCAACTATTTATCTATCTCTGCTATAAATGTATTGAATAGTCATGGCTCCACCTTGAGGGCCGAGAATTCCAGAGATTCACTTATCTCTGAACAGAAATTTCTATAGATACGTTCTCCAGCAAGAATGCACCTGCGGATGGGGATACAGCCCCGTGGAATGGTCTTTCAGGTGTCAGCCCTGGTCCCGGGCGAGCTGGTCGAAGTCGAGGCTGGGTGTCAGTGCGCAAATGGTCAGTTGCGAGAGTGCATCGGCAACCACATTGTCCTTCCCTGCCTTATGCCGAATGTCGGTGTAAACTCCGACACAAAGGAGAGGTGACGCTGCTGGCGGGCCAACCAGGGATCCTTTGCCATCGCGAGCGCCTGAGTGAGGAGTTTGTGGTCGGTGAAGATGGTAAAAGTCCTCCCCTCCAAAAAATAGTAGAAATTCCACGCTGCCAGGTACATGCCCAGTAACTTGTGGTTGAAGGCACTATACTTGCGTTCCAGTGGGCGGAGCAGGCGACTGAAGAATGCCAACAGCTTCCAATATCCATTCACCTGCTGCTCCAGGATGACACCAACGGCTGTGGCAGAGGCATCGACAGAGAGCGCCATATGCATGTCTGTGTGCGGGTGGGTGAGCATGGTGGCCTTCGCGAGGGCGTCCTTGGTGACCTCGAATGCGGTGCAGGCTTCTGGGTTCTAAGCGAGCGTCTTATGCTTGGCTGCGATGAGGGTGAATAGCGGCTGCATGATGCATGCAGCTCCCAGGATGAAGCGGTTGTAAAATTTGACCATACCCACGAACCCCTGCAGCCCCTTGAGGCTGTCATGGCATGGGAACTCCCTGATAGCGGCGACCTTCGCAGCGGTGGGTGTGGCTCCTTCGGCCGTGATGGTATGGCCCAGGAACTGCATGGACTCTTTCCCGAACTGGCACTTGGCCAGGTTGATGTTAAGTCTGAAGTCGGCCAGCCGGGAGAAAAGGGCACATAGGTCCTTGCTGGCAACGAGGATGTCATCCAAATAAATAAAGACGAAATCCAAGTCCCTGCCCACAGAGTCCATGAGGCACTGGAAGGTCTGAACGGCGTTCTTGAGCCCAAATGGCATGCACAGGAATTCGAACAAGCCAAAGGGGGTGATGATGGCCATCTTGGATATGTCCTCAGGGTGCACCAGGATCTGGTGATAACCGCGCATCAGGTCAACCTTGGAGAAAATCCTCGCACCGTGAAGATTGGCCATAAAGTTTTGGATGTGAGGGATGGGGTAACAGTCAGGAATGGTTGCCTCATTGAGCCGTCGATAGTCTCCGCAGGGATGCCAGCCACCAGAGGCTTTTAGGACCAGGTGGAGCGGTGAGGCCCACGGGCTGTCGGACCGCCAAATGATCCCCAGCTCCAACAGGTACGAAAACTCCTCCTTCGCTACCTGGAGCTTGTCAGGCGGGAGCCAGCGTGCCTTGGCATGAACCGGTGGACCCTGGGTGGGGATGTGGTGGAACACTCCATGGCGCGGCTGGGCACCGGAGAACTGTGGCTTGAGGAGTGTCGGGAACTCGTCCAGGATTTGCTGGAACTTGTCTCTGGGTGTGCTGATCATAGCCATCTGAGGTTGCTCTGAGCAGGAGGCATCGAGGCAAACAGACTAGAAGGTACAGGCGTCCACCAGGCGCCTACCTCGAATGTCCACTGGAAGCCTGTGTGCAAGGAGGAAGTCAGGAGGGACGAGACGGTGAACCTCCACATGAAATTCCATTGGCCGATCTGGAAGTGGACTGTCTCGTCTCCATACATCCAGATTACCATTGCCAGATGGCCAATTGGCCGCATGGAGGGAAGGTCCACGAGGTCGGTTCCTGGACTCGATGGCTGTGGCCGGGATGATGCTGATCTGGGTTCCAATGTCAATGAGGAACCGCCGGCTGCTGACTGAGTCCCTCAGATAGAGGAGGCTGTGTTGTCGGCCAGCCACCGCAGCCATTAACAGTGGCCGGCTTGGTCGTTTCCCTGGAACGAGCAGGGCTGATTGACACTTCCGAGGCTTGGCTCCTCAGTACTGGTGTTGGAAGCAGAGGTCTGGAGCGGATGCTGTGGCCTTGGTTATGCTCTTGGGGGCCCCTGCAGGGGCCGGGTGCTCTACCGCAGCACTAGGGGTGGGCTTGGTGTGGTCGTGCCAGTGCCTCATGACCTGCTGAACCACTGAGCCCTCTGGGAATCGTGCGAGCCATAGCTCTTGGGTCTGCTGGGCGACCTTCCTCGGGTCGGTGAAGCTCTCCTGGACCAGCAGCAGGCGGATGTCCTCAGGCATATGATCGAGGAAGATGCGCTCGAAGAGTGGGCACTTGGTGTGCTCACCCATGAGCGCGATCAGCTGACTCCATCGGGGACCTGTCCCCCAGGGCATCGAGATGCAGCATCCGAGCGGCAAGCTGGTGTCTGGATAGTTTGGTAAGCACTCGCTTGATGGTCTCGTATTTGTCCTTGGCGGGTGGGTGCTGAACAAGGTGCAGCACGCGTCTGGCTGTGGCCTGGTCCAGGGCAGCGATCACATGGTAGAATTTGGTCGTGTCGGATGAAATCTGGCGGTGGTGAAACTGAGCCTCCGCATGGCCGAACCAGGTCTCTGGCTCCTGAACCCAGAATTCAGGCAATTTTATGCCTATAGCTCTGATCCCAGGCTCACTCATGATGGGTTCAAAGACGTTTGGACCAGTCGGGGTCACCAATTGTAGCGGCAGCTACACTGCTCCTGCAATAACACACGCAACCAGATGGGTGGAGTTCAGTGAGCAAACTAATTTATTGCAGGCTGCTGGGCTGCACTTATACTCCCAGCCTGGATCTGGCTGAGAACCGCGCTGGAGGGCGCTGACGTCACCCGGGCGTCACGTGGTTCCTCAGCGTGGGTTTCTGAGCCCCGTGCTGGAAGGAAGGGAAACCCCCGACGGCACCATTTTGGCCGGCTGCCCCGCCGTGTGGCTTGCAAGCAGGGCTGGTTCACCTGCCTCGTGGTGAGCCGCCACAAACCCCTCTTTTGTAACTCCATTCCCTCGTTCATGTCCCACTCTCTAAAGAAAACTCTATTAATAACTTTCCAAGTTCTTTAAATTTTTTTGTGGAAGTATGAATTAAGAATGGAGCAGGCCAAAGATCCCTTGACTCTGCTCCACTATTTGTAACAAAGTCATGGTTGATTCAATTATAACCTTGACTCTTTAACTTTCCATTCCTGTGTATCTGCAGGTTACAATCAACTCAACATTTACCCTTTCTTCCGCCCCCACACCCCCCCGCCCCCAACCCCAAGCTTATTGAGAATCTATTTACCTCTACCTTAAAAATATTGAAAGACTTTACATTCGTACCTTTTGAGAAAATAAGCTCCAAAGACGCTATTTTCTGAGGTGGAAGGTGGGGGGGGGGGATGGGGTGAGTGCACAACTGTCTTAAATGGGCTGTCCGTGTAACTTTTAGTTCAAAATTATAAGCCCTGGATCCAAAATCTCCCTTAATCGGAAACATTTTCTCCATATCCACACAACTAATACCTTTCAGGACCTTGTATGTTTGTGAATTCTCCTCTTGCTCTTCTAAATACCAGTGGAGTCCTATTTTTCATTTGGAGGGAAGCTCCTCACTTTGGGCGTCAATCGAATAGATCTCTCAGCTAAAATGACAATTTGACATGTGTGCTTCATATTGGTAACCCTTTGACTCTCATTAGCCATAATCCTTTGAAGTCCCCTTTCTACTTTTCAATATTTTTATTAACATTGAAATTACACATCAAAAGATAATAAGTACATATGTTAAAAGTCAAGAAGATACATTACACTTAAATCATATCATTTCATCCAAAGTATCTAACATTTTAATCAAACATATTATATTGTATCGATGTTTTATTATTTTACTAGCAGGATACCCGGCATTTCCTGGGAAATAAACCATTCAATTGTTGACTACATGGTTGAAACAAAATACCCAAAAAACTTCATGATAATTCTGCATAAATATATTTTTTTCAAATGCAACAACTGTAACAGGAAATGTGCTACCCTTTGGCTGGTGACTTTTGTCTTGCTTGTTCTCTTCGACAGACTCTTGTTGTCTGCGCATGGAATGCCTAATGGCATCAGCACTGAGGCAGGCTTGGCGTTGTTCCTCAGTTTCCTGCTGCCTGTTCCTTGTTTGTCTGGAAGCTGTAATGATAAAGCGTAGTGATACAGTGCTATCATCAGGAGGAGTTGGAGACAGTGTGTAGCATCTGGGGAATGTGGCATCTTGCGAATGCCATTGCATCTTTAGATATTCAAGATGGATGCCTTCCCATGAGGTCTGCATGTATATGTTCTATTTTTAGTGCTGGTTGCTTAGTTAATAAATCTAATTGTTTTAAAAAGAACCCAAGTTTCTTTATTGTAATGAAAGAAACATCACAGGGGCCTGAGCACTGAGACGGACACATTGCTGCTATTCTGTTTCCTGCTGCCTGCTCCTTGCCTGTCTGGAGGCCTGAGCACTGAGACGGACATATCTCTGCTATTCTGTTTCCTGCTGCCTGCTCCTTGCCTGTTTGGAAGCCTCAACAGTGAGGCGAGACTGATGTTCCTCTGCTTTCTTTTGCTTTCTCCTTTGTTCAACTTTATGGGTTTGGAAAAGGCTTCTGCCAATGTTGCTTCACTTCTTTGGGCCCATATTGAAGTGGATCTGGCCACTTGTTTTTATTCTGAATGTACATTGATGCACAGTACTGTAACTAATTGAGGTGGCCCTGGTGCAAGTTCAATTTTTATTTGGAACTTTTGAACTTCATATGACCTTAAAGGTTAAATTCAATATGGTCATGACATTCGGCGTCAAATGTTGCCACAATTATAGTAACCTATAATGCATGTCAGTGCCAGTAAATACTTGTATAATAAACAGTAATGCAAGTCAGTGCAAGCTGGTCAAAAAACACTTGAACTTCATATGACCTTAAAGGTTAAATTCAATGTGGTCATGGCATTCAGCATCAAATGTTACCCATACTGTACCTCCTTGGACATTTCTAGAGTGCTCCATTTTGATTTGCGTGGAAGGAAAATCTAAAACCACTACCAAGAAAGAAATTGTTTGGCCAAAAAAAAGGAAGACAGAATTCTTATCAGAGTGAAATCAAAGATTATAAAAGTAACTTAAAAAGGGACCCCACAGTATTTGAAAATGTGAATTCAAATTGGAAATTGAGCATCTAATCTTTATATTTAAACATGACATGATGTCATGTAGCCATTGAACCCCCCCCCCCATACATTTTACAATGGTCTCCTACATATTGTGCCATCTTTTGAAGAGTGGTGTATGTGCATGGGAAGGGGAGGGGGGATGGTTGGCTGGCAATAAGGGTGTAATAATGGCATCATAGCTCCAGTAATCTGAACTTAATCCTGCCTTCATGCTGCCTGTGCAAAATTTGCTTATTTTCTCTGTGGCCATGTAGGTTTCTCCACTTCACCTGTTTTCACACATCCAAAAATGTATGTTGATATGTTAATTAACTTATCAGCTGGTATATTATGTCTGACTACAGGCAAATGACAAAATAATTCAAGGGGAAGTTGGTGGACATACAAGAGAATAAAAAGAAGGTGAATTGCAGTGATCTACTGGGAGCTGGCATAGACTCAATGGGCCAAACAGCCTCTTTCTGTATGTAACACATTGCTGAATTTACTTGTGTTGTTTAACCTGTATTTCTGCTCCATTTTTCCTAAACTTTAAATCAGTCTGAAAAATAATCCCATGCTTCCACTCAAACATGGGCAACACAGTTGGCATAGTTGTCAGTGCAACGCCTTTACAGCAGCAGCAATCAGAACTGGGGTTCGAATCCTGTTCTGTCTGTAAGGAGATTCTATGTTCTCCCTGTGTCTGCATGGGTTTTCCTTGGGGGCTCTTATTTCCACCCACCGTTCAAAACGCACTGAGGTGGAGGTTAATTTGGTGTAAATTGGGTGGCATGGACTCATGTGCCAAAATGGCCTGTTACTGTGCTGTATGTCTAACTTGAATTTAAAAATAAAAAAAAGATTATTGTTGAAATACGTACATGACATCACATACAACCCTGAGATTCTTATTCCTGTAGACCAGGCAAAGTTTCTCAAAAGCAAACTAACGCAAATTAACTAAAAGTCATCAGGTCAGATTGGACCTTTTGTAGAGAGGAAGAGTTAGTAGGCCTGCACTTGCATGGCAAATTGGGCATCAATAGCGTTGGGTGAAGTTGGTGGTAGAATCTTCAGTGCATAATTTGTTGTAGATCCTTTTTTTTGTACAGGGTTCAAATCTGTGTGCTGCCATATCTCATTATAGTGTGCACTTTGAATGCTGGGAGGTGTTGTCTTCTAAGTGTTGTGGGAGCTTTATACACTCTGGAGTTCCAGTATGTAATCTCCAGCAAATAATCCAACTGTGCTTCATGTGAAAGATACCTCGAATAGAAAATATTTTCATTTTATAATTCACTTTTGTAAGGGGAAAAATCTGAGTCATTGATGTTTCAGTAATATGTGATGAAGAAAAAATTAAAAATTACTGATTTAAATTGAAGGTTTGGTCTATCGAACATTGTCAGTGTTTTATTTATGATGAAATTATCTTCTTGATTGGTGGAGCTTAGTAAGGTGCCAAACTAATATGAGTTGCAATATTAAAGCTTAAGATCATTTTTCTAGTGAGATAACGAATGATATAATGAAGAAGGTGAAGGCTCAGAGGTTGCATTTGTAATAACAGCAGAACTGTTGTCATCTGCTATCATTGTTCTTCAGTACTGCAACAACTTCTGACATCAACTCATGTTCAATTAAGTGAAGAATTTCAGAAGTTTCTGTCAGGCCATTTCATGCCAAGCCTCCACCTGGAGCCCAGCCACAAGCGTGGAGGGAAAACGTAAACTTGCCTTTCATGGAGCAGCCCTAAAAGGCTGCTACTGTGTCATGTTCATGTTGAGCGGCGCATCATAGAGCCCAACCGGAGCCGAGGGAGGTGCTGTAGCACCATTCATCATAAATACGTGGCAGAGTAATGGCCATGTTCCCAGAACAGTTCCAGCTGTGTGGGGGATTATGGATAGGGAAGACAGCCATTGCTCTGCCACAGAGAGCACCCCCAAAGGCCGAAGTGGCCTGATGAGGTGCCGGAGCAGCCACCAGGGCTGTCACAGCCTGCACTGGCTGCCCCCTGATGACCCCCCCCCACTGACTGCTCTGCCCCAACAACCCCTGCTGACCACCCCTGTCCGGACAGTTCCCGCCGGCCACCCCCACCCTGATGCCCCCGCTGACCACCATGATTTGTCACCTCCTGCTGGCCACCCCCACCCTAAGGGGATCATGGAGGGAGAGGGATTGGTTGTTGGCTGACAGTGTCATCAGCCCGCCCCTAATCTTCCGCTTGCAGCGGCTGTATATTCATGTGTGCTCCGCCGATCAACCTTCCCTGAGAGGGATTGCAGTCGGATATGCCATGGCATATCCATAGAGGTAAGTCTCCTGACGTAAGGGTGGAGATCTCTGCCTTTACAGTCGGCCTTTTTCACTGCAAAAAAGGGCCTCAAGATGCCCTGCTATTCCGTGAGCTAAACCTTTGCAGTATTTACATATACATTTAGCAAAGGATCTGTGGTTTGCACTGAACAATATTTTGTGGTATCATTCATTATGTAATAAACATTGATCTTTTTTCTAAAAATAGACTTTATTCACAATGTTATTTACAAAAAAACCATTCAAAGTCATTTCACATATTTAGAGTCATATCCATACATTTTCATTAATGTGCATTGTTGCATATGTTATCTAATTACACCATTGCCACCACTGTGGCACCTTGTTGTTTGAAGGGCTTCCCCTCAGTCTCAGCCCCTCAATGCCCATTAATGGAAGGACTCTAGACTGTGTCCTTCCCACAGTTCCCTCACGATGGCTGCACCAAGCCTCAGTGCATCCCTCAGCACATACACCTGCAGCCTAGAATGTGCCAATTGGCAGCATTCCCTCACCAGTATCTTGGTAAGTTGAAAAACCAACAAGTTTTAGACAGACCAAGGGGGGTCTTTCATAGAGTTGATAGTCTTCCAGCAGTTATGGATGTTTAACTCTGTGTCCATTCCCAGGAACAACCTGTAAAATCAGAGTCCTCTTTCACGCTGCTGCTGGAAATGAATCGTGACAAAGGCCCTTTAATCCTTCTCCACACATTCTTGGCAAATCTGCATTGTGCAAAAAGGTTGGCAACTGTCTCCACTTCACTGCAGTCCACTCTGGGACAACGTGCATTATCGGTGATATTTCTGTTGAACAGGAAAGATCTGACAAGGAAGGCTCCTTTCACTGACAGCCAGGCTAAGTCCTGGTGTTTGTTAGTGAGGGCTGGCGATGATACATTCCACCAGATGACCTGGGCAGTCTGTTCAGGGAACCACACCACAGTATCTATTGAGTCCTTGTCCCTCAGTGTCTGCAGGATTTTCTGGGCTGACCATGCCTGATGGACTTGTGGTCAAAGGTGTTTGTCTGGAAAACCTTTTCCACAAAGGATAAGTAGTATTTCAAAGACCAGCTGACTGGGCCAGGCATTTCAGGACAGGGAGAACCTCACCACATAATAGCCTGATGCAGCCACACACTTAGGATGAGGGCCTCATTGTGTACACCTTTGTCTCCATTGCCTGGCAATTTGTACATGATGACCCTTTGGACTTTTCCATTTTGGATCTCTTTATGAAGCAGAAGACTACACTGGTGACCACCAGGGTGGAGATGCAGGGGATGGACCACACCTGCGCCACATACAGCAGTACTGAGGGAAGCTCTCACATGATGACCAAGTTCTTCCCAATTTTTGGTAAACCTTTGTGATCTGATCTGACCAATTTATGTTGCACATCTCGGCCCCTCCAAACCAGATCCCAAACACATTCAGATAGTCAGATCTGACTGTGAAAGGGATTGCAGACAGGTCAGTCCACTTTCCAAAGAGCTTTGCCTCAGACTCAAAATGTTGTGGCTGTTATTCAGTCTCCAGACTAATCATCTGTCTGAATAAAAGTCTGCAACATTGTCCATGAGGGAGGCTTTGATCTGAATGCCTCCACTGCCTGGCAACATCACTCCACTTGTCCCTTAGTCTTTCCTGGTGGATTCAACAAAATGCTCTGTGCAGCAAACAAATAAGAGTGGAGAGAGGAGGCAACCCTGCCTGAATCCAGACTTGATGGGGAACCCTCAGTTTCCCAGCTTTCAATTTGGTCTGCACTACAGGTATGCATGTGGAGCAGTTTAATCCAATTCCAGATTCCATCTCCGAGCCCGATTTTTGAGAGCACGTCTATCACAGTAGAAAGCCTTTTCTTGGTCTAAGCTAACAAGGCAGGTGTCCACCCCATTTGTCCTGCATGTAAACTGAGCAACGGAAGGCTGTCAGAGAGTTTCCTGCCTGGAACCTTATAAGTTTGGTCTGGGTGGATCATCTATCCCAGAGCAGACTTGATTGGTGATGTCTTTGGACAGGATTTTGTTGTCAAATTTGACAATGATATGAGTCTCCAATTCCTGATTACTTCCTTCTCCCCCATCTGTTTAAAGATGAGGTTAATGATGGCCTTCCTCGTGGAGTCGGACACGCTGCCTGTCAGGAGCATAGCATTGTATACTTACAGCAGGTCTAGGCCACCCAGTCCCACTCAGCTGGTAAGGTGTCACTTCCAGAGTTTTAGTTGACCCAAAGGAATAGATGGAGACCCTCAGCTCCCCAGAGGAATTAGCTGGTCCAGGATCTCTGAGTTGCTGTCATGTAAGACCTCTGTGATGAAGGTCAGAAGTCCTTTGAGGCTGTTCAGTGTGTGGCCTCAATGTCATACAGACAGATAAAAATATCTACTTATCCTCTGTATGTCTGTCTGCAACCATGTTCTTATCCTTAAGTTTGTGGATCATAGAGCTCCCTCTGAACCTTTTAGACAAAGAAGCGTGAGCACGTCTCATTGCGCTCCACTGTGCAGACTCTAGATCAGAAGATGATCTTCCAGGAATCCACCTCTTGGAGTTCCTCTCACATCCACCCCTTTCATCTGCAGGAGTTGCTGCTGCAGGTCAGTCTTGAATTGGCTCAGTTCCCTCTACCTTGTTCTCAGAACACATTTGAGGATAAAGAACTTCTTGATGTTCTCCTTGGTCACTTCCCACCAGGTCACTGGGAAATCAAAGGAGGGCTTCATGGTTCTACAACCTGCATACTCTTTCTTTAGTTCCTCTATGTTTTCTGGGGTTAGCATCTTTACATTCAGTTCCCGTCTGCCATCTGATCTCCTCCAGGTTACAGGAGGTGTGAAAGTGGTCTGAGAAGAACATCAGTGTAATGTCAGTGATTCTGACCATGACAACCTTCAACATGTAGATAAAGTCTATCCAAAACCAGGTTTAGTCATCTGATCTCGATCAGGTGGACTTCAGGGCTCACAGGGTTGCTGAAGGCATCTTTACTGTCTTCAGTCTGGAGGAGCTGTCCAGTCTGCTGTTGGCACTGTTAGATCGTCCAGCCGCATCTATGATGCAGTTGAAGTCACCAGCCAGAATGACCGGCCTGGACATGGCAGCAATTGTGGGAGCTGCTGGAAGATGTCCAGCCTTTCGTTCCATATCGGCGAGGCATACATGTTGATAAGCCGAAGCAGGATGTTGTGGTATGTTAGATCCACCACAAGGAGATGCCCTCCAACCCCCCCCTCCCCCAACCATCTTCTTGACGTCAGTGATTATAAAGTTTCCTCCCCACAACAAGATACCTAGATTAGAGGCATGACCATCATTTCTTCCCCCCCCCCCCCATCATACCGATAACCCATGAGACCACCATTGCGACCACCTCTGATAGTTCCTGAGGTGCCACAGCCCATACTATGAACATTACATCTGCTGTGGCAAGGTACTGCAATGCATCGTGTTGTGTGTTTGACACTGAGCCTGTTGAAGGTTGCTATTTTAATCTCCATTTTTGCTTTTTGAAGTCTCTAGCTCACAATCAGCTTGATCCCTTGTGCCCACCTCTTCGGTGAACTGCAGCACTCTTCGGACTCAGGTATGGGAGGTGATCTTCCTCTAGAAGTGGAGTTTCCTCGTGGCTGGGGTTTGAGGTGGATTTGTTTGCAGTCTCTCACTCTCCCAGCATCTCTGTTGAGGATGATGAGTCTTGACCTTGCTGCAGATGATGTTAGGGCTGTTTCCCCTCATACGTCTTTTTTTGAGGTGGCTTCAAGTTTTGGGCAGGCTTTGTAGAGGAGTCCTGCTTCCCCACACAAGTTGAATCACTTGCTCTCTGTACTGTTCATGGTCTGCTGGCCTTCCTGCTTGCAGTTCTTGCAGGTGACTGCATGGGCTGCCACATACCCAGTTTTATTGCAGTTCTGGCATACCCTGGGCTGTACAGCATAGACCAAGAACATTGGTTCCCTCCAATGCCAAACACCAGGTTGGAGGTAGATGGATGATAGTCCTGTTACTGCCTCATTTTCACTTGACTCCTGCTAGTCCAGATTTAAAATGTTTTGCCTGGATGAGATTGAATATGAATTAAAAACAAATCTTCTTCACTGCTACTCATTCTAAATGCTGAAATCCATTATTTTTTGTTTGACATCTGGGTTTCCTCGTTTATTCATGCTCAAGGCCCAGTCTTTATTTTGCAGTCTGTAAAATGGTCAAAAATGCATTACAATCCTTGATTATTGTCTGAGAATTTTTTAATTCCAATGAGCTGCTGTACCTGTATGCACAGAGGATCACTGTCCAGAGAAGTTAAAAATGTATAAACAATGTTTCAGGCCTGAGCCCGTTTTCAAGGTTAGAACCTTGAAGGGATCAGGCCTGAAATGTCAGTTTTATACATATATATATATATATATATATATATAGAGAGAGAGAGAGAGAGATTATCTCTCTCTCTCTCTCTCTCTCTCTCTCTCTCTCTCTCTCTCTCTCTCTATATATATGTATATATAGAGATATATATATCTCTCTCTCTCTCTCTCTATATATATATATGTATATGTATATATAGAGATATATATCTCTCTCTCTATATATATATATATATATATGTATATGTATATATAGAGATATATATCTCTCTCTCTATATATACATATATATATCTTTACCTCCTCTTCCAGCATTTTTGTGTTTTTTTTAATTACAATCACAGCGCCTGCAGACTTTTGTGTTTCACTGCACAAAGGAGCTGTGGCATGGCTTCAGACTGAAAGGGAAAAGGGGAAATTGAGAGCATACAATCTTTCAATGTAATTTTAATTGACTGCAAAGACATAAATTCTGGCTGTTGGTTTGGAAAAGAGATTCTGCTCACATAAGTGTGTGATTTACAAAGGTGACGAGGAGCACATTAAGTTCCTTGTGTATAATGCTTAAAGTAGATTTTTTAAAATTTTACCATTGAAAATGGTCGAAGAATCACTTTTTAAACAACTACTAATGTTGTCCATATGGTATATCCATAATAAATATTCACATGCAGTGCTGGGAGTTGATCCATACCTAAAGCTAGCAATGTGTTTTTGCTGCTTTGCATAGTAAGTGTCTGCTGCCAAAGCAACTGTGGTTTCCAGTGGAGTCTTTCAACTTTAGTTGCGTCTTCTTGACAACTGCCAGCATCTTTTTGTTTTATTCATCGCTGGAAACCAGCTTCTCGTGTATCACCCAGTGCGGCTACTGTATTAACCCATCAACATTTCATTTAAAGGTGAGATTAATTCTTTGGCTTCCTTTCCCAGCTAAAACCAGGAAATCTAACTTTCTGTGTGAACATTTGAGACAAAGCTTTTGTCTAAATTTGGTTTTGAACTTTCCTTTATCTTCCCTTATCCATACCTTGATATTCTGTAATTGACATCTTCATATTTGACAGAGTGGTTGACATATTGCCAAGTTAGCATTGAATGTTTTGAAACAAAGTAAAGGGAAGGAGAACACAAGTTATTTCCTGTTTATTTCTAAACCTCAAGATAACCTCTTTCCTCCACAGGAGGTGAGCAGCTGTCACAGCAGAAAAACTTCCACCAACTGCAGGAATTATCAGGCAATTGACGTAAGGATCATTTAGGCCCAGGGTGTATTTGATCAATAGCCTAAACTTAAGGAACAATTTAGATTTTCTGCTAGATATCATTTCTATTCTCCTGACCTTCTGATTACACTCTTTTTTGAGGTAAATAATTTTTACATTGTAGAAGATCATCAGGTTTAGGAAATGCCAGTGAGCTAGCCTTCATCGACTGTTGTTTTCTAGTAAGCCAATAGGTATGAACATTCATTGAGGTGGGCTCTGTGGTCTTCTTCAAAGGAGGTTGCTCCCCGCCGAACTGTGAGGCGCCAAGATGCATAGTTGGAGGCGATATCATCCCACTGACGGTGGTCAATGTGGCAGGCACCAAGAGATTTCTTTAAGCAGTCTTTGTACCTCTTCTTTGGTGCACTTCTGTCTTGGTGGCCAGTGGAGAGCTCGCCATAGAACACGATCTTGGGAAGGCGATGGTCCTCCATTCTGGAGACGTGACCCACCCAGCGCACTTGGTCTTCGGCAGCATGGATTCGATGCTTGCGGACTCTGCCAGCTCGAGTACTTCGATGTTGGTGATGTATTCCAATGAATGTTGAGGATGGAGCGGAGACAGCGCTGATGGAAGCGTTCTAGGAGCCGTAGGTGATGCCGGTAGAGGACCCATGATTCGGAGCCGAACAGGAGTGTGGGTATGACAATGGCTCTGTACACGCTGATCTTTGTGTGTTTCTTCAGGTGGGTGTTTTTCCAGACTCTCTTGTGTAGTCTTCCAAAGGCGCTATTTGCCTTGGCAAGTCTGTTGTCTATCTCTTTGTCGATCCTTGCATCAGATGAAATGGTGCAGCCGAGGAAGTTAAACTGGTTTACCGTTTTGAGTTCTGTGTGCCCGATGGAGATGTGGGGGGGCTGGTAGTCATGGCAGGGAACTGGCTGATGGAGGACTTTGAAGAAGACCGCATAGCCCACCTCACTGACAAAAGACAAAGGAGGAAAAACCCAACACCCAACCCCAACCAACCAATTTTCCCTTGCAACCACTGCAACCGTGTCTGCCTGTCCCGCATCGGACTTGTCAGTCACCAACGAGCCTGCAGCAGACGTGGACATAAATCTTCGTCCGTGAAGCCAAGCCAAAGAAAAGAGGAATAGGTATGAGCACTATCCTTCAACATAGGTTATTATCGGAAAATTGAGTGTTGAGCTTGAAGTTGCGCATTTGTGCTCCTTGCATCCTTCTTTCCTATCGCAATATTTTGCCTATCTAAAAACACATGCATTACATCATAGTCTAATCACTGCAAGTACAAAGAAATAAGGTCAGTTGTGGATTTACTGTACTGGAGCAGGATGTCAACCTATCAGATTTAAAAGCTCTCATTTCCTGTGACTATACTATCCCTGGGTTCTCCTGGTTTGCATGTACAGTACAATTGGCTGAACTCCTGTGGATTTTGTAGACACCGTTTTCAGTGTCTTGAGATGTCTGCTTTGTAGGTTGTACAAGTATCAAGAGCATATAGGGTAGAGATTACTGTTGCCTCTGCTGGAGATCATGATCTTCAAATTCAGTTTTCCACATTGAGCCAAAGATTGCTAGTACATTGAGGATGAAGGTAAATTTCATTGTCAATGTTTGTCTTTGCCAAAAGATGCCTCTGGAGATGTGGGAAGTGATTCTCATTTTTCTGATCCTTACCTTGTGTTATTGTTGGAGTAATATGATGAAAACAAGTTAGCAGAGGATCTTGGTCTTGCGAAGAGTCGATGTGATTGACTCGTGAATACACTTTTGATGTTGCCTAGTAAGCCACTCATTTGTACTTCTGTTGCTATGTTCAAGAATGCTTGGAGAACCTTGGTCATAAGGAATGCATTGGGTTAAGCCCTTAGTTTGCCACTTTCAAATTGCAGCACCCAGGTAGCATCCTGAGACCCAGGTGAGATTTACTGGATCATATCTGCATCCTGAACCTTTCAAATAGCAGCCTAACCTACTTGTAGAATCAGCAGTCTGGCAATTTAAGGGGGATCCCACCCCTGTGATGACATGGTGAGTAGCCACAAGGAATCTGCTGTTCCTTGTTTTTTTGTTCCTTTTCTGTTTAAAGTTCCAGATCAACCGGGTGAGCCATTTCCCCTTTGATATATGTGGAGGAGGACACTTGGGTAAGTTTTACTGGGTTCCCTGATCACCTCCAAGGTAGGTCTGGGACCTTGGTAGATTTTGACCGGGCTTGCCCGATTCAGCCCTTTCAACCTAGTAAATAGCCTGGATAACCCCATTTTACAAGGCAATTTGAAAGGTCCTAAGGATAATTAGGAGTGGAAAATAAATACTAGACCTGCTGACAAAACCTAGATTTGAAAAAAAACAGGAATGTTAAATACATTTCTAATATAAGGACTAAAACCTCTTTGGTCATTTTAAGAATATCAATTAAAATTTGAGCATGGTAATTATTAATGGAATAAAGAGTTTATTCTGCACAGATTATTAACGAGGCTGTTACCATTTCTTGATAAATCTTCTGGAAGGAAAGTGCCTTCCTTGATTCTATAATTATTCCTCAATCATAAGTAAATTTACTGTTTTTCAACATTTGAAGCTTAAATACTTTGTTGGTAATTGTGTTAAAGAACAATATAAATATTGTATTTCAAATTTGCCGATCTTTGTACACATTTCTGTTTTACATAACTGAAAAGATGCATGAGATGAGACTTTCATTGCATTCACATATTCTACCTGTACATACGACAAAAAAAACTCCAATATAAACTCATTCAGTTATTATTGTCTGATTGAAATCCTCCATCTTTGTCAGAAAGGAACCATGAGCAGTTTTTTTAAAACCTGGAGCAGGCCCAACACTTAACCTTGTGTAATCTTTGGGGAAAATGCAAGATTCTATGAATTCACTTTAAAATTGTATCCATCATCTTAAAATTATACATTAGGATTCCAGTTGTTTTTATTTGCAGCTTCTGGGTCTCGTACCCACTGTCATTTAATGTTTTTTCACTTGTCCAGAATGCTGAATTGTTATAACAATCAGTTAATTCTTTATATAAAACAGCAAAGCCAAATGTTATAGTCTGGATCTTCTCTTTACAAATGCTAATTATGGACAGTTGGCCCTTTTTCTTCGACCATAGGTAGAAGCAATGAGGATTATAGATCAGCTGCTTGAATTTTCACTAATTAATTCCCACCAGTAGTCTGGCTTTTCTTTTCAAAACTCTGGGAATGTTTAGAGTTTGCACTCCCAATGAAAACTCACTGTCAGCACTAAATCCTGCTGACAATATTCACAGGGAAAAACCGTGTGTTAAGTAGCATTTTCAAAAGTGAACACCATTCAGCACCTGAAATATTAAGTTGACACAAGGAAGTATAAAATGCAGGCAGATAATTTAGGAGACCCCAGAGGGCATCTTCACCCCGAACTTATGTTCATTTCCAAATAAGGATGGGGGAAGTTTTCTCTGCAGAGAGCATCTCAAGCTTTAAGAATATATTTAGAGGGAGAATACACAAATTGCAAACAAAAATATTTCTTTTTAAGGCATCAAAAACTCAGAAGGAAAATTGTTGTGGGTTGTGGTTAAGCAAAGAAATTAATGATTATGACACAGAACAGAATAGCACAGGAACAGGGCATCATTTGATGTCCAAATCAAAGTAATGACCTGCTTCCACTTGATAAATATTCCTCCATCCCCCTTCATGTTCAGGCCTTTTTAATGCCACAATGTATCTGCCTCCCCCACAAACCCAGGCACCCACGATCCTTTATGCCAGGGGTGTCAAACTCAAATTCACGGAGGGCCAAAATTAAAAACTTGGACTAAGTCGAGGGCCGAACTAAATATTTATTGAAAATTTTCAACAACATCTGCATGTTTTCTCTTCTTTCAACATATGTAATGTTAAACTTTAGGATATAACTTTAGGAGGATAATGTTATAGGTCAGGAGTAGGTAGCTCAAGTTCACCCTTTGCTTGACCTGAGGGAAACATATTTGGTCCCTGTGGAGATGTAGTCAGCATTCACAGGCTGTGTCCATTTTGGCCTGCATCAGGACTCAGCATTTCCTGCTCACTCCTCAGGCTCTAGGCCTCTATTCACCCTCGACCCACCATCCCTCTACCTGACCAGTCCTTTACCCAACCTCTACTCACCCCTCACTCCATTTGCTCTGCCTCTACCCACCCCATCCTATACACGCCCCTCTACTGCTCTCCCCTCAACCTGTTCCTCCCTCTACCCGTCTCTCACCCTCTAATCACCCCTCCCCTACTCGCCCTGCCCCTCCCCTTTTACCTCTTCCCTATCCACCCCTCCTTCTACTCATCCCTCCCTCTAACTGCCCCTCGCACCACCATAACTTCCCCTGCCCATTACTTCTCACCTACACCTTCTGCCCACCCCTGCTTACCCACCCACTCAGGCCCAGCGCGCTGCCGATCAGCCTTTGCGGACAGCCACCATCTCTCTCTTCACGTGCAGGGCCGAACCAGCCGTCCCTGGGGTCCACGCGGGTGCAAGCGCTGAAGGCCGTGGCGACCGGGAGAAGTGCGCTCGCGCTGTGGAAGGGCCATCCGGTGCCAGTCGCGCGGGGCTTGCGCTGCCCGGGGGCCGTGCGCAGCCTGCCATGTCCGTCGCGCCGACAGGAAATCACAGGTGCTCGCCTATCCTCCGCACCGCTCGACAGGTGGGAGAAGTGACTGGTTGTGCGGGGAGCCTTCCCAACCGGCTTGCCGGCTGATGACATCGACAGACTTCTCGTGTTACAATTTCTCGTGTTACAATGGGGAAGGATGTGCAATGAAGGGGGAGGATGGTGGGGGTGACATTACCAAAAAACAGCATCGGCTCTCGCTGCTGGGCGGGCCACCTCTAATACATCTTTGAAATGATCTTGCGGGCCAAATTATATTTGGCCCGCGGGCCAGAGTTTGACATGTGTGCTTTATGCAAAATATTTACACTGCACATCTCTCTTAAACTTTCATTCCTTCACCTTAAATACCCTGGGATAAAGATTCTGACAGACCACCCTAGCAATGACTTTCATGACTTTATAAACTTCTATCAGGTCTCCCCTCGACCTACAGAGAAAACTGCCAACGTTTGTCTAATTGCTGCCCATAATTTAGAATCATAGAACACTACAGCATAGACTTAGGCACTTTGGCCTATCTGGGCTCTGCTGAGCTATTTTTCTGTCTGGTCCCACTGACCTGAACCTGTCCATATCCCTTCTAACCCCTTCCATCCATGTACCTGTCCAAAGTTTTTTTAAATGTGAAAATTGAGCCTGCACCACTCTCTGCATGGAGCTCCCCTTAATGTTCCCTTTAAACATTTCCCATTTCACCTTAACCCAGGTCCTCAAGTTTTTATCGCACCTAACCTCAGTGGGGTAAAAAGCCTGTATGCATTTACTCTGTTTATACCCATCATAGTTTTGTATGGGTATATCTGGTCATAAATATAGAAATAGAACCAGCATGCTCTCCTCCCATGACCCCAGCTCTCTCTCTCCTTCCCCCTCCATCCTCTGATGAGGTAAAATTGGTTGTGAAAGTTCTCAGATGGAGATAGTCATCCATTAAGCTCACAGACAGTAATGATTTTGAAAGGAGGAGGGGTCAAGACCCAGGGGACTTGACTGAAGATGATTGATAAAAGAAGTGGCAGTAACAGAAGAAAAAAATTTGTTTGGCAGTGAATGGTTAGAATCTGTTCTTCACCATCATGAGTAGATCTGGGGGCAATACAATTGTGGCATTCAAAAGTGAACTTGATAAATGATTGGAGGGAAAGAATGGAAGCCTCTGTGGAGTGGCAAAATGAACTCTGAGCTGAATGCTTTTCCTCCATAATGCAACCACTCTTATTCTGTGAGAAAGGGGTCAACAGAAGTATAATGGTTAAGAATAAAACGGCTCTGTAAAGGACAGAGTGCAGCCAAGGAGGACCAGTTGCTAGGTTACCTGTATATTAAGGTGGAGAATAAGGCTGATACTATTTTAATTTTTAAATTTAGAGATACAGCCCAGTAACAGGTCCTTTCAGCCCACAAGCCGCACCGCCTGAATACAACCATGTGACCAATTAATCTACTAATCCTGTGTGTCTTTGGAACGCGGGAGGAAACCCATGCAGACACAGGGAGAATGTACAAACTCCTTTCAGACAGTGCCGGAATTGAACCTGGGCTGCCTGCACTGTAATAGGGTTGTGTTTATCACTACACTAACTGCGCTGCCCTAAATTATATTTTTTTGCAGCTTTCTTCATCGATGTGGAGGATGATTTGGCAAATGTGTGTAATATATTGGACAAAATAGTTATTCCAAAAAAGGGAAGTATAATGTGTATTAATATCCTTAAAAATGGATAAACTGCTAGCCATTAAAAGAAGCAAGTGTGGAATTTGTAAATGTTTTGACTATTTTCTAATTCAGTGAGTACAGATGCCTAGAGGATTGAAGGATTCCTGTGTTGTGCTGTGTTTAAAAAGGACATGGGATAAGCCAAATGTTTTGTAATTTTTAAAAACATTAATATGGGGAGAGGGGGAAGAAGAATGCCGAGATGATTGCCTTGTATTCACAAGGAAGGTGTAAGCATACAGTCATAAAAGTGCAGATTAATCAAGAACTGTCAGTAAGAATTTGTTGAGGGAAGTAGTCTTGTAATTTGAGAAGAAAACAAGGAGGGTTGATGAAAGCTTTGTGTTTTATGTAGTGTGCACAGATTTTAGCAATGCATTTGACATGGTCCAGCAAAACAACTTGGTCAAGAGAAAAAAGAACATGAGAGCCATGAGAGTACTGGATCGAAGTGGTTCAATAGAAAAGGTGAAGGGAAATGGTGGGCGTTTATGTAATTGGATGACTTTGCTGTGGGGTTCCATGGGACAAGATATTTGGACCTTTGTTTTTGGACTATATTATTCATTTAGACTTCAATGTTGGGGGCATGATAGAGGTTTGTAGATGAAATAAAAATTTGATGATGTGTAATAATGAGTTTTGGACTGCAGAATGATTAAAATAATCTGATCAGTTATCTGGGGAAATAAAGGAAATTCATTTTAATTCTGAGAAGTAAGATGTATGATATTTTGGCAGATGCAGCAAGGGAGGAAAATGTACAATAAATTCAGGACATTGTGCTCGAGAAGTCTAGAAAAGACCTTGGATTGTACATCCACATATCATGAAAGGTAGGGGTAAGGTTGACAGGGCAAACAATAGTTTTTCTTTATTTGCCAAGATAAGGTACAGGAAGGTTATATTAGATGTGTATACAACACTAATTAGGCCACAGTTTAGCTACTGCACACAGTTCTGGTCAACACATTGCAGGAATGGTGCAAGTCAAATGGTTTATAAGGTTATTTTCTTTGGAACAGAAGATGTTAAGATTGACTTAATTGAGATATATGAAATCATGAGGGACCTACATCAAGTAAACCTGAAGAATCTATTTCCAAAAGCAGAGTATTCAAAAATAAAAGATGCATATTAATTGAAAAGGGGAGATGAGGTAAATTCTTTTTAACTGCCTAAGTGTGGCAGGAGTCTGGAACTTGCTGCCAGAAAGGTAGAACCTTCTCCTTAAACAGTACTTGAGTTTGGCATTGAGGACCCATAACCCACGTAGCCCCAGGTGCTGGAAAGTGAAATTTGTCTTGAGAGCTCTTTTATTGATTGACAGTCACAATCAGCTAAATTATATTGTGTCTAAAATATTCTATGACCTGTAGACTGTAGAAGTTATTCTCTGTTCTTGATACAAGATCGATATTTAATTTTGTACAGAATGTACACTGTGCACAAGAGAGTATGGATTTTGATTTTTACTTTTTGCTGGTCAGTTGCATCTTTTCCATTTGGTGTTTTCTGAAAGTAATAATGTTTAATGGGTTAATACACTTCCCTTGTAGCAATTGATGTGGAGAGTATTGAGCAAGTTGATGTGGAAGGCCTTCATAATGACTTTACACTTGGCCAAAATTGCCCTCTTTTGGATACTTGATGTTCACTTGATGAAAGGTTCTTGAGCAAAGAGCTCTGCATAATTCTTCATCAGCCCATTTTTTCACCCCAACCAACCAAAATTTCATGTGATTGACTTTTAAATTGGAAATGTCTCCTCCTCACTGATTATCAACACAGGGGCACCCTCTCTGCTCTACTCGTTATACACCCATGACTGTGTGACCAAGCACAATTCCAATGCCATCTACAAGTTTGCTGATGACACCACAGTTGTCGGCAGAATCACAAACGGCAATGAGGAAGTGTACAGGAAGGAGAAAGATCAGCTTGTTGAATGGTGTAACAATAACAACCTTGCGCTCAATGTCAGCAAAACCAAGGAGATAATAGTGGACTTCAGGAGGAAGTCAGGGGAACACGACCAAGTCCTCATCAAGGGCTGAGTAGTGGAGAGGGTCAGGAACTTCAAATTCCTGGGTGTCAACATCTCCGAGGATCTGTCCTGGAGCTTCCATGTTAATGAAATCATAAAGAAGTCTTGCTTGCTAGCAGCTATACTTTGTGAGGTGTCTGAGAAGATTTGATAGGTCACTGAAGACTCTCGTAAACCTGGCTAGTTGCATCACTGCCTGGTATGGAGGCGCCAACTCTCCGGACAAGAATAAACTCCAAACGGTTGCTAACATAGTCAGACTTCACTCGAGGACACCTACATGAGGCAGTGTCTTAAAAAAGCAGCCTCTGCCCTCAAAGACCTCCACCACCCAGGCCATGCCCTCTTCACTCTGCTATAGTTGGGGAAAATGTCAAGTACTCAACGGTACAAGGGCAGCTTCTTTCCCGGTGGCATCAGATTCCTGAATAATTAATGAACCAAAGACACTGCTTCACTTTTCATGCACTATTAGTTATTTATAGTAATGTTGTCAGGTGGCTATAATATGAACGTTTGCACTAAGATGCTGCTACAAAACAGCAAATTTCACGACTTGTTTATGACAATAAATTCTGATTCTAAATGCCCTTTTGATGTTGCCTAGTAAACCACTCACTTGTAGCTCGATCATAAGGAATGCATTGATTCAAGCCCTTAACTTGCAACTGCAAAAGGATAATTGAGAATAGAAAATAAAAATGCTAGGCTTGCCAGCAATACCTAGATTTTTTTTAAAAGGAATGTTAAATACATTTCTAATGTACAGACTAAAGCCTCTTTCATAATTGTAAGAATATCGCTTAAAATTTCAGTATGGTAATTATCAGTGGAATAAAGAGGTTATTCTGCACAGATTATTAATGAGGCTGTTACCAATTTTTGATCCAAATGTTCTTGAAGGAAAGTGCCTTCCTTGATTCTATAATTATTCCTCAATCATAAGTACATTTCTTCTTCTTTTCTTTGGCTTGGCTTCGCGGACGAAGATTTATAGAAGGGGTAAAAGTCCACGTCAGCTGCAGGCTCGTTTGTGGCTGACAAGTCCGATGCGGGACAGGCAGACACGGTTGCAGCGGTTGCAGGGGAAAATTGGTTGGTTGGGGTTGGGTGTTGGGTTTTTCCTCCTTTGCCTTTTGTCAGTGAGGTGGGCTCTGCGGTCTTCTTCAAAGGAGGTTTAAAAGGTGGGGAGAGGAGGGAGGAAAGGAAAGGAGCACATATACGAGGTAAAAGGTGGATACCAGTGGGAGGAGAGAAGAGAAAAGCTGAGGTAATGGGGGGAGAGGGCTGAGGGCTAAGAAGTGTCACTCTTTGGTTGAAAGAAGAGGGGTGTGGGGGATCTGTATGAAGCAGTACCAAGGGCTCAGGCCTGAATGTAGATTGCTTTTTGCTTCCAGTGGGATGATGTGTGTTCTGCTGAGTTGCTCAAGCATGTTTGTATATTACTCTGGACCCCAGCACTTGTAGATATTCTTGTTTATCTGCACTCAGGCAGCATTACCAAAGGAAAATATCGGAATGGAGAATGTGGCAACCAGATCAAGCTGGGTAGCGGCTTCTACTCTCCTCTTAGCACATTGACCAAAGGTTGTAACAGTCACTGCTCTTTGGTTTTGAAAAAGCACTCCTGTGGTTGGAAGAACACTCAAAAGACAATCCATTGTCAGCACAACGTGAAGGAGAAACCACCAATCTGACTTCAGACCCTTGGGTTCCAGAGGATGTTCAATCTATAAAATAAACATGATCAATAAACATCTGTGCTTTATATGTATGTTCATATTGTTACTGAAACAAAGTTATAACAGGAAACACAAAAGTCTGCAGATGCTATGATTGTATATACCTTGAAGAAGGGCTCAAGCCCAAAAAGTTGCGAATGTATCTTTACTTCCGATGAATGCTATGTGATATGGTGAGGTCCTCCAGCATTTTTACTTAAGTCATAACATCCTATCTACTATCAACATAGACCCTAGAAATTCACAGCATGGAAGGAAGCCTGATGGCCTTTGCAACATCTCTGCAAATCATAGTGAAACTAACCCCACAATCTTGGGCTCTTATGGCCTTGGATATTTCTTTACTTTGAATACTGGTCCTTTTTTAAAAATCTTGACAAATTCAATGATTTATGGCTCTGTTGTTCATGTGCCAAAGCCATCTGTCTTTGTGTAAATCACATTTAATCTGGCTTTTGTATGGCTATAAAAAAGTAATGGACCATTGTTACTGATTCTATAACCAAAGGAAATGGTCTTTCCATATTCATTCAATCAAATGTACTATTAAAAACCAATGTAATATCCTATTTGTATTCTCTGGAGAATTAGGAGTTGTTAGTAATTTAAGTTACTTCATTATTGTAACTTCCTCATTTTAGAAATCACTTTAATAATTCTAACCCTCTCTATCTGTTCTTTGTGCAGTGATCTTCACAATGCTTTTCGTAAAGTATAATTATTACTCAGGTTTTCAAAATTGGCACGGAATGGATAGCACAACACCTTTACAGCACCAGCGATTGGGACCGTGGTTTGAATCCCGTGCTGTCTGTAAGGAGTTTGTATGTTCTCCCCGTGTCTGCCTGGGCTTTCCTTGGGGGCTCTGGTTTCCTCCCACTGTTCAAAATGTACCAGGAATTGTAGGTAATGGGGTGTCTCAGGAGGGGTAGCACCTCTGGTTGGGGGGGGGGGGCTGCTGTGTTCCTTTTGGGTAGCTCGTCCGCCTTTAGTCCGCACCTGGTGCTCAGCTCGCACCTGTGGCTCCAAATGGTTGTAGCATGCACAGCGGCCACACCCCAGTAAACCATCTCAGCAGATGGGCTCAACCAGTTGAGGGTAGCCGACAGGTCTTTGACCCTTGGTGACGTAGGGGATCTGCCTATCCCAGCGTGTGAAGTCTGGCCCTGGCGGATTGAGTGGAAGAAACCAATTAATGGTCAAACGGTCCAGAAGGCAGGCCTAGCAGGTGTTGTGGAGCATTAGGAGCATGACAAGACACTTAGATATCCTGGTCATCCACTGCAGCAAGAGCGGTCTCCACCCTCTAATGGTTGCCTGTACCACTGGATCAAGGTCTCTTCTGCCAAGAATGTTGGATTGCCCCCATGCACTGGTTGTTTCACTTAAAGCTCCATCATGCATAGGTTTCTGTTGTGTCTTTTTTGAACTGAAGGACTACCAATAATAATTGGGTGGCGTGAACTTGTGGGTCAAAATGGCCTGTTACCATGTTGTATGTCTAAATTTAAATTTAAAAAAAATCCAATTAATAAATTGCTACCATTTTAATGGCTTGCATTTTCAGGGAATTGCTAAGTATTTGCGTAACTCCTTGAACACAGCAAACCATTTTAAACTTAAAATTAAAATTTGACATTTATCAACCTTTTAGATTTCAAGACAGATGGTGACCAAAAGTTTGGTTCAAAGGTCAGTTCAAATGAGCTTTTTGAAGCAGGAAAGAAGTTTTAAGGTTAAGGAAGAGAATTCTAAACCTCAGGAACTTGGCAATTGAAAGTACAAAAGCCACTGCCCGGCCTGCACGTAAATAGCAGAGGGAATTCCTTTATTTTTAGGTACATTGGGGGCTATTGTTTATTTAATTTCCACACTTTTGACTCTATTGCAAGAGGAACATCCTCTCTCAGTTTATCCTGTCAGAAGCACAAGATAATTTAAAAACCACCAACTATATTGCCTCCTGGGGATCTTTATTTTGCTATATGTACATTAACCTTGAGGAGAGAGGAAGAAAGAATTTAGAATTTAACTCTTGGTTTAATATGAATGTATCTGAAAACAATATATAGGATTTTTTTAAAAAATCTATATAACCAAACCAGTAATTTTCAATGTTTCTTCCCCCATAGACCACCTTAAGTGTACATTTAACTCATTGTAGACCACCAGTACGGGGGTAACAGGAGGGCTGGTGAGCTCAATCCTCTTCCCAGACCACGGATAAGCTGTTTAGTTTTTGCCTGGAAAATTTTTTGAAGATTGTAGTTTTTTTTTGTTGTCAAATTTACAACCTTGTTTTTGATATTACATTATTATATCAGCACTATTTGTCCAAGTTGACACAATACTTAAGGAACACTAATGGTCTGTGGACCACAGATTGATAACTGTTGTACAAAATCATTACTGCACTGAACTATTATTACACATGAGGATAAACTGATTTTTTTTTAAATTATCACTCTTCCACCTCATACCTTCCACCCCCCAATTCCAGAAGACCAAGCAACTTTAGTTAATTATGCTTAAATTCGAGCTGATGCAAAGCATCTAACTATTATGGAACCATATTACTTCCTCTCATTTGCAAGATTTTGTCTGAGCTCTGACCAGATGAATCAGTTTGCTGGAACCTGAGCTGTCAGCACTGGTGGTAACATGAAGGAGTTGCATGGCTGATTCCCACTGTCACTCCGGAAAGAGTGGAGAGATGATGTCAGAAACTAAAAGTACAATATCTGAGATCACTCCCACATGCTATAAATTGTGAAGCAGGCAACTTTGTACCAAAGATTGATCAACAACCTGAAGGACTCCCAGAGTAGTGGAGATGAAAACAATAAGGAGAAACATTTTTCTGAGTAGATGAATAAGATGGGCCAAGTTGCCTCCTTGCCTGAATACTGCTTAATGTTGTTCTTTCATTTCTACTGAGAAATTAAATTTTGCTTGAAGCAAATATTTCATCTCCCTAAAACTAGAAAAAAAATCCCTTGAAATTACAATGACATGATTTCCTCTTTTCTCTGCTCCTCCCACCTTTGAAAAATTGATTAAACTCTAAATGGTCTGAAAGTTGATGGGTTGCTGGAGTATAGAAATTACACTAAGTTTTACTGTTACCTTCCCATTTTAAGTTGCTCTTTTAATTACCTTTTGCATCTGTCATTATATTTTGCATTTGAAGACTTTTAAATTTTTCTCCTTTTGTTTTCCCCGATCAGTTTTCCCAAGTTCTTTATTTTGGGGGATGAAGGGGTGGAAGGTTTGAACTATTTTGGCGGGATAACTCTTGTGCTCACTTTTCATCCTCTTCTTCCCATTATATTTCCATCAAACAAGTTTTAACCACATGTGCATGCATTTTTCATCAATGTTATAGATTGCAAGGTTATAGATTACCTATTTCAAAAACATAATCTATTCCATTAACTAATAGGCTTTTTCAGGAGTTAAATATGTCAGAAAATTCCTTTGAAAGGGTAAGATCTCCAGAGTTGCCATGGAAAAATTAACAAGGAAATATGATTTGGGAGGTTTACCACTTTCAAATTTTAAAAATTATTACCAAGCACCCAGATTGAGATTTTTCTTTTTTTTAGGAAGGAGACAAACCTGCAAAGTTTTTTTTTAAATATTTTATTTATAATCTTTTATCCAGGCTTGTAATCATATACCATGATCTGCCAACGATGGCATTTCACGATGTCGTATACATGTACATGTATTCCTTTTCTCTATGACTATATATACAAGCCCGCATCATTGTCCACCCCTCCCCCACCTATAAAACTAAACAATTCATTCATACTACAATGTCGATAACAATAACAAACAAACCTGGATGGTTGAAAATAGAACTAGAAAAAGTAGGAGTGAAAATAGCAGAACATTTTATCTAGTAATGGGAAACAAAATTAGTATCTGGTGAGAAAGAAGCCCCCTTGTTAAAACATATAATTAATATTTGGTATAAAATAAATTATGAGATTGGAACAAAAGGGGGTCTATCTCTTAAAACACCTCTGATTCAAAGCAGGCTTATCCCTTTTACAATGGGTCATAAAGTTTTAGAGACAGTCTCATAAAGGGATCAGATATATTGAGGATTGCTATGAACAGGGGCAATTTAGGTCATTTGAACAATTAAAAATAAATATGGAATCCTTAACAACATAATCTTCTGCCATTTTCAATTAAGAGCATACATAAGGGAAAAAATGGGGCCAACAATATTTTTATCAAAGTGTAATGATGTGGAGACTCTGATTCAGAGTCTTCAAATGGGAGCCCCTAACAGGGGTTCATAAGTCTAGACAGAGGTGGGAATCAAACTTAAATGTAAGTATTGAAGAGCTATAGAAATTAAATAAATTAGTCAAACTTATCAGATAAATGTTTTAGATGAGGTGAGGAGATAGGAACTTTCTTACACTCAATTTAGTCATTCCATTTCTACAAAACCCAAAATTATTTTTACTGGGAAATATAAGGCCAAATTGAAATTATCTAACTACCCTGTATCGTTGAATTTGTTGAAATTGCAGTGGCCAGAAAGTGAATTGCAGTCACTTGGAAGTCTGACTCCCATCTAGGTGCAGAAATCCATAGCTGTATTCCCTTTGAGAAAATTACTTGGAGCCTAAGAAATAATTATTTACAAATCTCAGGTATAAATCTTTAGTTGAGTTTCTTCTAGTCCTCGTTAACCTTCTCCAAAGAAGACCAGTTAAATAATGAATTGAAATCCATGGAGTGAACGGTGCTTTCAAGCAACCTATCTTATCTTTCCATGCTTTCTGTCTTTCTTTTTCTCTTCTCACATAGTTTTTTTTCGGGGTCTTTTGGTGGGTGGGGGGTTGGAGGGTTTGAGTTACAACCATTATGCAGCATAAATTTGTCTAGTTATGTATTCATATTTCTTATTTTTGTACTTGACTACATGTATGGTCTAAAAAAATTAAATAAAGTATTTTTTTTAAATGTTATAGTTGCACATGATAGTCATAATGGATTACATCCTTCTCTACTTTCTGATATCCATTGTGCCAGAGCAATTGGTATATCTGACTTCAATGTAACTGCTACACATTTGAGGAGCTAGTGGAGTTGTTCAAGTGAACCGGTATGGACTTGAAGGGCCGACATGGCCTGTTTCTGTGCTGTAAATGGTTATATGGTTATACATTGGAGAGACTGGGCGCAGATTGGAATATCGCTTCGCCAACCTAATTGCAGTTCCTTTAAAAATGTACCCTTGGGTAGAGAACAGACTGGTTAATGATTTTTCATGTGTGGTGTCCCTGGGGCCCCATATTAGACCATTTCATTCTTTTTCTGAAAAAAAAAGACATTGTACCATTTAATTTCTTGATCTGTCGGAATAGCAATTTACTTTATATGGTCAGTGTGCAAGGACATACGTGAATCTCTGGACTCTAACATTTCAATAGTTTACCATTTAAAAAAAATACTTTTGTATTTTTCTCTACCAAAACTGATGATCTCACATATTTCATCTGTCACATCCTCATCTGCAAAAATTCCTTTCTAGCCTCTTTATATTCTCCTTGAAATTTTCACTGCTGCCAGGCTTTGCTTCGTCAACAAAACAGGGTGCATTACATTTAGTTCCCTCATCCAAATCATTAACAAAGGTTGTGAACAGCTGGGACCTCAACACTGATCATCACAGCACCCCATTGGTCACAGTTTCCTAAGCAGAATATGACCTGTTTATTCCTTCTGTTTTCTGTGCTAATTATTCCCAAGATCACACCAGTACATTATACCCAAATTCCATGTGTTCTAATTTCATTTAATAACCACGTGCGGGACCTTGAAGGCCTCCTGGAAGTCAAAACATCTGGTGTCCTTAACTTTTCCACATTACAATTTTAAACAGAACAAGTGATTTTCCTTTCATAACTCCACGTTGAGTCTTCTCAATCTTACAAAATTCTCGAAAATAGTTTCTACCATGATTGTTATAGAGATAAAGAAAATCCCTTTTCTATTTAATTATCCAATGTTCAGAATTTGGGAGTGCTGCAAATGGTATTTGTTTGATACGTTACAGTTATGTGTCGCCACATTGACTGCCAGCACTATCTAACTGGAATCCTGATAATTATCAGTGCGAGTTAGCAGTGGCTCATCACTGCAGTGAGTCATTGACTTTCACAATCTGTCATTGCATCTCTGGGTGTTTTCCCATTCCCAATTCTCTCCACTTGCCCATTTTTTTCCCCCAAAAATGAGTGACAGATGCACAGTTCCACTGTAGCTGCACTGGGCCAATCTAATCTATGATCTATTGATTTGTTCTGTTCATAGAGCAATCTTGTTGATTAAACAGTTATGAAAAAACTAGCATGTCCAGTGTATGAAGTGACCTGCTTAAACATTCCCAGGATAGGACTGGTGAATTTGAGGCTTTGGCTCGAGGGCTTCGGTGAGCATAAGCCGATACAGTGGTGCACGACCTGAGGTAAGCCAAGGATACTGCTGTTGAGGTACAAAGGATTCAGCAAGGAGGCACAGATAAGGACATGTTTTTAACCTTTTTATTTCTCTATTTCATAGAAAGTGAATGGCAGCCAGGGCAGGGACATGCTCCTCTTGTAGAATGTGCATAGTGAAGGACTCCAACATTATTCCTGATGATCTCATCTGAGAGGTGCATCCAACTGCAGGTCCTCACAAACTATGTTAGGAATTACAGCTAGAGTTGGGTGAATTCTGAATCATTCGGGAGGCAGAGGGGGTTGATAGACAGGAGTTACAAGGATGTAATCACACCAAGGAGTCAGGAGGAAGTCAGCTGGGTGACAGGAGAGGGAAAGGGAGGGTACTCCTTTGGCTGTTCCCCTCAATAACACATGTTATTCTCTTGAGGGGGATGATCTACCAGGGACAAGACACAGTGGTCAGGTCTCTAGCACAGAGTCTGGGCCTATGACTAAGAAATGGAGCGAGGAGAAGAAGTGAATTGTTGCCATAGGTGATTCAATATTGAGGGGAACAGATAACAGGTACTGTGGAAGAGACTGAGTCCCAGATTGTATGTTACCTCCCAGATGCCAGGGTCCAGGATATTTCAAATGGCGTTCACAGCATTCTCAAGAAGGAGGGTGAGCAGGGACCATGTAGGGACCAATAACCTGGGTAGAAAGGGTGACAAAGTCCTGAAAAGTGAGTTTAGAGAGTTAGGTGTGAAATTGAAGGACAGGAACTCCAGGGTTGTGATCTCGGAATTGCTTACCTGTGCGACATGCAAGTGAAATTGGAAATAAGAGGATAATGCAGCTTAACAGGTAGCTAAAGAGATGGTGCAGGAGGGAGGGCTTCAGGTTTCTGGATAATTGGGCTCTCTTTCAGGGAAGATGGGACATACTGGAGGGGTGATTTACACCTAAACTGGAGGAGGATGATTGTTCATGTGGGAAGGTTTGCTAGAGCTGCTCCAGGGGGTGGGGGTTTAAACTAATTTGTGGGGGATAGGAACGAGAGCAGATAGGGGTGTGGAGGAAGAAAAAGGTTAAGTGAAGATTGCATGTACGGACAGAAGCCAAAGGTTGTACATTGTGGAAATTTTCTCAGGTGCCACTATTTCAATGTAAGAAGTATTGTAGGAAAAGCAGATGAGCTCAGAGCATGGATTGGCACCAGCACGTCAGGGAAATTATCACAGCTGTGCTCAGGCAGGACAGACCAGAGGGCTCAACTACTGAGACTATAGGGTTGGAGCTGAGGAACAAGAAAGTTATGACAACACTCATGGGGTTGCATTTTTGAGCGCCCAATAGTTAGCAGGAATTGGAGGAGTGAACCTACAGAGAGATGGCAGACACCTACCGGAAGCAGAAAGTTGGAGATTTTAACTTTCCACATATTGACTGGGACTCCCATACTGTAAAAGAGCTGAATGGCTTGGGGTTTGTCAAATGTGCTCAGGAAAGTTTTCTAAATCAATATTTAGAAGAACCAATTAGAGAGAGAGTGCATTACTGAATCTTCTATTAGGAATTGAGACAGGACATGTGATAGAAGTATATGTAGGAGAACATTTTGGATCCAGTGATCATAATCGGAGGAGGAAAAAAGCTATGTGAAGACTATATTCTTATAGTCTTCACATAAGACAAAGTGTTGTACTTGGTGGAAATAATGTTCTCAACTGCATCTATTTAAATGCATGGAGTATTGTAGGAAAGGTAAATGAGCTTAGAGCATGAATTGGCATGTGGAATTATGACCTTGTGGCCATTGCAGGAGTGGCAGGTCAATTCCATTGTTTCAGATATGATAGAACAGTGGGGGGGGGGGGGGTGCAATGACGAAGAGTGCCATTGCTCATCAGTGAAAATATCACAGCTGTGCTCAGCCAGGACAGACAAGAGGGCTCATCTATTGAAACTTAATAGATGGAGCTGAGCAATGGGAAAGGTATGACTATCCAATAGAGAGAATTAAAAGAGTACATATGAAGGAATATGGCAGTCAGCTGCAGGAAAGAAAGTTGTGATAATAGGAGCTCCCATACTGTAAAAATGCTGGATGGCTTAGTTTGTTGTACATGTTCAGGAAAGTTTTCAACATCAATGCATTGAGGAACTAACTTAAGAGAATGCAATACTGGTTCTCTTACAAGAGAACGAAACACAAGTGACAGAAGTATGTGTTGGGGAACACTTTTGGTCCAGTGATCATAATACTATTAGTTTCAAGACAATTATGGATATGGATAGCTCTGGTATTTGGGTTGAGATTTTGAATTGGAGAAAGGCCAATTTTGAGGAAATGAGAAAGAAGCTAGAAAGTGTGCATTGGGCTTGGTTATTTTCTGGCAAGGTTATGCAGGTAAGCCGAAGACCTTCAAATGTGACATTTTGAGAGTACAGAGTTTGTATGTTCCAGTAAGGATTAAAGAAAAAGTTAACAAGCATGAGGAAACTTGGTTTTCAAATGATATTAGGGACCTAGTTAAGATGAAGAGAGAGAAAGATATAGGCAACAAGAAGCAAATGAAGTACTTGAGGAGTACAAAATACAGGAAAAAAAAATAAGGGAAATCAATAGGACTAAAAGAAGACATGAAATTGCTTTGGCAAACAAGGTGAAGGAAAATTCAAAGGGATTTTACATGTGTATGAAGAGCAAAAGGATAGTAAGGGTCAAAATTGGTCCTCTTGCAGATTAGTATGGTCAGCTATGTATGGAGCTGGTAGGGATGGGGGAGATCTTAATTTTTTTTGCATCTGTTTTTGCTCAGGAAACTAGAACAGAGTCAATGGAAGTGAGGCAAACAAGCAGTGAGTTCATGGAACCTATACAGATTAAAGAGAAGGAGCTGCATAAAGATGGATAAATACCCAGGGCTTGACAAGATATTCCCTCAGTCCTTGAGGGAGACCAGTGCAGAAATTGCAAGGTCCCTGGCAGATATATTTAAAATTTTCTAGCCATAGGGGAGGTGCAGGAGGATTGAAGTGTAGATCATAGTGTCCTGTTCTTTAAAAATGGCTCCAAAAATGACCTAGGAAATTATATGCTGTTGAACCCAAAAGCAGTAGTAGGTAGATTCTCTGAAGATACTTTAAGAGATTGGATGTACAAATATGTGGATAGTCAGGGAATCATTTGGAATAATCAACATGAATTTGTGTATGCTAAGTCATGTTTAACAAATCTTATAGCAGTTTTCAAGGATTTAACCAGGAACATTGATGAAGGAAAGAGTGTGGACTTTACTAAGGCCTTTGATAAGGTCCCACATAGGAGGATAGTCAGGAAGCTAGTAAAATGGATTCAACATTAGCTTTATATGAGAAGCCAGAGAGTGATTGCCTTTCTAACTGGAGTCCTGTGATTAGTGGTGTTCCTGAAGGATCAGTACTGAGTCTATTTTTTTAATCTCTTATCGATGATCTGGATGATAATGTGGTAAATTGGATCATCAAGTTTGCAGATGGCACAAAGATTGAATGTGTAGTGGACAGCGAAGAAGACTTTCAAAGTTGCAGAGGGATCTGGACCAGCTGGAAAAATGGGATATGTTGACATATGGAATTTAAAATAGGAGTTGGGATTTTATGAGGAAGTTGTAAGTCTTATACAAGACTTTGGTGAGGCCAAATTTGGAGTATTGTGTGCAACTTTCTATAGGAAAGGTATCAATAAAATTGAAAAAGTGCAGAGAAGATTAATTAGGATGTTGGTGGGACTTGTGTAACTGAGTTACAGGGAAAGGTTAAACAAGCTGGGACTTCATTCCCTGGAGCACA
Organism: Narcine bancroftii; assembly: GCF_036971445.1. Classification (NCBI taxonomy): domain Eukaryota; kingdom Metazoa; phylum Chordata; class Chondrichthyes; order Torpediniformes; family Narcinidae; genus Narcine; species Narcine bancroftii. The sequence goes on from NC_091474.1 coordinate 60,800,792, forward strand.
GAAGAATGAGGGAAGATTTGATAGAGCTATTTAAAATTATGAGGGGGAAAATAAATACAAACCAGAGAACATGAATTAAGGGTGAAATGGGAGAAGTTTAGGGGAAATTTCTTCACACAATGAGTGGTGGGTGTATGGAACAAGCTGCACCCTGAACTGATGAATGCAAGTTCAATTTTAACACACAAAAATTTTGGACAGGTAATGGATGGGAGTGATACAGAGGGTTATGGACTTGGTGCAGGTCAGTCGTACTAAGTAGAATGATAGTTTGACACAGATTAGAAGGGACGAAGGTCCTATTTTCTGTGCTGTAAAGTTCTATTCACATTCTTTTATAGACACAGAATTATTTTTAAAGGTATTTTGTAATGTATGCATAAAGTTTTCCAGAACTGGTGTTTGTTCTTCAGTATAAAAAAAATCTGTATTTTTTTTTAAGTGCTTGATTTATTTTCCAATAAATCTTGGACAATTGTTTGGAGCCTTAATGATTGGTTGCATAAGAGTGCATTATTTCACTCATTATCAGCACTCGCCCTCCCCCCAATTGTGCCTTAACAGCTGTGGTGGGATAATCAATATCACATTCCTCCCTGAGATGTTTGATTTGCATGTAGTTAATTCAGCTGTTGCCAATTGTACTTGTTTACTGGTCCAATGACTTTCATTCTACATAAAGGCAACATTTATGGGGCTTTATTTATGTCCACTTCAATCCTGCATCTTGGTTCTGAACTTAGTCATTTGTAAGTGGTAAAGGTTCACTTTCGCTTCTTGGTCAGACTTGGTGGGGGTGGAAGCTGAGAAGGAAATGTAAATTAAAGTAATGATCAAGGTCCTCCTGGGAGATCTCTCAGTTCAAATTATATGTTGAAATGCAGGAAGAATATAGTGTTAACTACTGGAATCCATGCTGCTTAAAATATTACTTATGGTTATTGGCCAGACAGTTTTGTTTTTTATCTAATGGATTGTTTCCCCTTGCTAATGAGAGATTTTAAGATCTTTTTGGAGATGCAATGGCATCAAAATAAATGAAAATCCACTGATTTTCCACTGTTATGCCCCCATTGCCTCAAACTTGATAGTTTTCTGACCCTATACCTGCTTCTATCTCCTACCCAAAATTTACAAACCGAACTGCCCTGGCAAAGATTCTTTGCTACATGATGCCATTATTTCTGTCTGCTCCTACCCCACCAATCTAATTTCCTTGTACCTTGATACTGTTTTGTCCCCTCTTGTCCCTTGTCACCTCTATTCTGCACAGGCTTTAAATGGCCAAGTAAAGGAGCCGACAGTAGTTTATTTAAAAATCCTGTTACTGCGGGGTCTGGGCCCAAGATGGTGGTATCTATATTTGGCAGCAACTTGAAGGGTTGCAGATTCCAGTGAAGTGGAAGACTAGCACGAGGCATCAGATAAATGGAGAGATGCCCCCAGTTTGAGAGGAGAAGCTGAGGAGACAACCCATGGGATGGTGACCATAGCACCAGACCAGTGAGGGACTCTGGGGCTGAAGAACACACAGGCAGGCTGTTGGTGACTCAAGCCAAGAAACCATGTAGACTGTGGACTGCCTGCGACTGCAGTTAAAGGACTCACTCGAGGCTGTGGACTGCTGGAGACTAGCTCAAGGCTGGTTGAAGGGGTACTAGGTCTCAGACCTGAGATGCAAGAGGGTACCAAGGATGCTGGAGTCTTCCTGATCATATCAGAGGTTTACATCTGCAACTAGAGTTGCTGACAGTTTGAACTGGAAGCTTTGTGGCTGTGGGAGTGCTGGAGGTGAAGCCATGGACATTCAGTGACTTTAGGGTGACTCTCTTCTCTTTCTCTGACTGTTAGAGGTGCTGGGCAATTTCTACTGATAGTGAATCTTTATCTGCCTTAAGGTAGACTAAAGGATTTTTGTGTAATATCCCATTTTCTGTTTTATTACATGACAATAATTTTATATCTTAAATTTTATAATCTTGAATCTTCATCCGTGACACCACTCACACTCTCCATTTCATTCAAGAATTCCTGTTCTTCAGCTCGCACTGCCTCACCCTCACCATCGATGTGCAATCACTGTATAGTAAAAACCATGGACTCTGGAATTCAAGCAACTGGCAAAAAATCGAGGAAATACATTTTAAAAAATTAAAACAATCAAGAACAAAGTAATAAGTAAATATTATGTAGGTTTAACATTGTAAATGTTCTGTGAAGTTTCACACAAACCTTTGGTGAAGATGGGACTGAATATTCAGCCAGTGGAGAGCCTCGGTCGTGCTTTACTCATAGCAGCTATTTGAATAAAGTTGTGTGAAACGACAATAGCGTCCCCCAGGATGGAGACCTGGTTGATGCCCCTCGCCATTGGGGTGACTCTCTTAAAGTGTCTCTTTATTCCTGCTGATTAAGTCGTCCTGATCAGAGGCTTTCTTTGTAAACTTTGGGGAGAGGGGTTAATTTTCTTTGGGCAGGTCTGTGCAGGGGAGGAACCTGCAGATGCATGTGACTGAAAATAAAGTAAAATGCTTTAAGTGAAGTTTGTTCAGTGCAAGTACAATATAGTATTTTTGTCTTTCAACTTTATTCGTAATACAGGTGTATTAGTTGGGCATTGTAAAAGTAGGTCTGAAGCATCGACATCTACCAATCCCATAGATGCTAGATACCAGGGGTTTTACTGTACATCTGTTCCCTATCAGGAAGACTTCAGGGCCCTCATTACCTTCTTTAGCACAGAGTTGTTCAATCCCCATCTCCTAACTTATTCTCAAGAGTTTCTCCTTTGACTCCTCCTGTTTCATCCAGAGCCAGGATGCAGCGATGTATGCATAACAGTCCCACTAAGATTACCACTCCTCAATTCTTCCTTTGCTACATGCCTGTGCAGATGTCGAAAATTTTGGAAGCTGTCTGTAAGTAGTTTGTCTGTTCTTCTATGGCCTGCATGGGTTTTCCTCAGGACTTCTGGTTTGCTCCCACCTCCCAAAACATACAGGATTGTAGTTTGTCATTGGGTGGCACAGGTTTCAATGGCCAAAATCGGCTTCTATCGTGTTGTAATAAAAAATTTCAAAAAATGAAAAGTAAGGGCAGCATGTTGGTGGAGTTCATTCATGAGCTTTTTCCTCAATGGGAGGAGGGAGAAGAGGATGCATCTGGGGTGCGATGGGTCCTTGTGTATATTGGCTTACTTTTCCAGTGGAAAATGCAGGAGTCCTTTGAGGGGAAGGAAGTTTGCGTTATGCTCGAAGCTGCATTCACTGCCTTCTGCAGCTATTTCTGGTCTTGAGCAGATCAGCTCTCATATCAATCATTAATGCATCCAATAAATATGCTTTTGATGGTGAACTTGAAAAGTTGTTGGAATACAAGGGGGACGTGCCAAAGTTCCTTTGTCTTCTGGAAATAGCAAGGTGATGTATGCTCTCTTTACTTTCATGCCAATGTGCTTTTCCCATGTTGGATCATGGAGATATTTATTCTTAAGAACTACAGTCATTGGCAATTTTGGCACTGGAAGAGGCCGTTTGGTCCATTGTGTCAATGCCAAAAAGCTGATCCCATCTTCCAGCATGAGATCTGTCAAGGCTCTTCAAGTGCATATCCAAATATCTTTATTTGCCTCTGTGCTCCACAGTTTAAAATTTGTAATCAAACAATTCACATGTAATTAAAGTGTACATTCCAGATTATTTGTATGCATTTTGGTTTGACCATGTAGAAATTACACCACAATCATGGTCCCCACATTTCAGGTAGTATAATGTTTGGGATAGTTGGCTTCACAGGTGTTGGTGATTACTCTGATCTGTTTAATTGCTTCATTGGTGCAGGTATAGGAGACCTAGGCGAGCTTCTAAGGTTTTGATCACCTTTGGCATCTGTCATTGCCATTTTTCAACATGAGGACCAGAGATGTGCCAATGAAAGTCAAAGAAGCTGTTATGAGACTGAAAAACAAGAATAAAACAGCAAGAGATGTCACCCAAACCTTAGGACACCAAAATCAACAGTTTGCAACATTATTAAGAAGAGAGTACTGGTGAGTTCAGCAATCGCAAAGGGACTGGTATTCCAAGGAAGACCACCACTGCTGTTGACAAAAGAATTCTCACCATAATGAAAAAAAATCCCCAAATATGTCTGACAGATCCGAATCACTCTTCAGGAGGCAGGTGTGGATGTGTCAATGACTACTGTTCACAGAAGACTTAATTAAGAAATATAGAGGCTGCACTGCAAGAGGCAAACTATGGCAAAGGTGGCATGCTTTGGATCTTGGGCAGTTTCTTTACACCTCCACACTTTGCTCTTGCCATCACTCTGATGGTCTCATCTGTCCACAAGACCTTTATCCAGAATTCTCCAGGCTCTTTCTTGGCAAACTAATCTGGCCATCCTATCTGTGGCTAACTAGTGGTTTGCTTCTTGCAGGGTAGTCTATGTATTTCTGTTCATGAAGTCTTCTGTGGACAGTAGTCATTGACATATCCACACCTGCCTCCTGAAGAGCCTTTCTGCTCTGTAAAGGTGGCACGGTTGGCATAGCAGTTAGGGCAGCACGGTTGGCGAAGCAATGAGCACAATGCCTTTACAGTGCCAGCGATTCAGACCGGGGTTCAAATCCCATGCTGTCTGTAAGAAGTTTATACGTTCTCCCTGTGTCCGCGTGGGTTTTCTCCAGGGGTATCTGGTTTCCTTCCACCATTCTAAATGTACTGGGGTAAATTGGGCAGCATGGACTTGTGGGCCAAAATGACCTGTTACTGTGCTGTTTGTCGAAATAAAAATAACCTGTCGGACAGGGTGATTTAGATTTTTTTTCTTCATTATGGTGAAAATTCATCAGCGGAGGAGACCTTCCTTGGAATACCAGTCCCTTTGAAATTACTGAGCTCCCCAGTACACTTTCTTCCTAATGATGTTCCAAACTGTTAATTTTAGTAATCCTAAGGTTTGGGTGATGTCTCTTACTGTTTTATTCATAACGGCTTCTTTGACTTTCATTGGCACAGCTCTGGTCCTCGTGTTGAAAAATAGCAACTGCAGATCAAAAGCTTAGAAGCAAGTCTAACTCTCTAAACCTGCACCAATGAAGCAATTAAACATGCCTGAGTACTCAAAGAAAAAACCTGTGAGACCAAATGTCCCAAACATTATGGTGCCCTGAAATGTGGGGACAATGTATAAAACGTGCTGAAATTTCTAAATGGTTGAACCAAAATGTTTACAAATAACTACGAATAAAATCTGGAATGTGCATTTTAAATACATGTGAATTGTTTGATTATAAAATTTAAAACTGTAGAGCACATGAGAAATAAGTATCTTTGTCCCAAACATTATGGAGGCCACTTGTGTATTTTCTTTTCCAGCCCAGCAAATAGGCTATCTTATTAACAGAAATTTTATAAACCTATCAATCCCAGAAATCAATAACTTTTACACCAATAAAGATACTAAAACTGTGTATGCATTTCAGTTTGGTCTCTTATCAGTTATTTTCCCAATTACTTGTGTCTTTGTTAGAATTTTGATTTCTTGTACTTGAATTGCTGGCAGAACACAGCTGGTCAGACAACATCCACGTGTTGAGATGGTCAATGTTTCAGGTCAGAAATATTTATCAAAACTAAGATTCAATTCATTGTCATGTAATAAAAACTGTCATATTACACAAAATTGCTTTTGTCAGCTGTAAAGCATAGTATTGCCATTGGTAAAATTGCCTGAAGTGCCTCTTGGAGTCAGAGAAAGAGAAGGAAAAGAGGGTTCCCCGAAAAGTCATCGAGTGTCCAGTCCAAACCATCAGCAACCCAAGTTCCAGATCTGAACTTCAGATACCATTAGGAACACTTCAGTATCCTCGGCACCCTCTTGCATCCCGGTTCCAATACCTGGAACCCCTTCTTTTTTTTTTAATTTTTTTTATTTTTCACACCATAAACCACATTGACCATGATACATACTTTTTCCTTTTCAAATATATACAGTGCCATTTTCTCCCCCCCTCCCTCCTCCCATCCCACCCTCCCTACCTCCCCCCCCCGTCCATTTAAAGTACAAAATCTAGGATACATTAAATCAGTCAAACAATGTTGTCATTCAATAAAAATAAACAAGAAATTCCACTGAGTCAATTCTTTTCATTTCCTTCTCCTTTCGTTAATTTAGGTAGGTTTTCTCTATTGTGTTTCATGTAAGGCTCCCATATTTGTTCAAATATTTCAATATTATTTCTTAAACTATATGTTATTTTTTCTAATGGAATACATTTATTCATTTCTATATACCATTGTTGTATTTTCAAATTATCTTCCAATTTCCAGGTTGACATAATACATTTTTTTGCTACGGCTAGAGCTATCTTAACAAATCTTTTTTATGCACCATCCAAATCAATTCCAAATTCTTAGTTTTTTTATGTAACTTAGGAGGAAGATCTCTGGATTTTTTGGTATATTGTTTTCTGTAATTTTATTTAATATTTGGTTTAGATCTTCCCAAAATTTTTCTACTTTCTCACATGTTCAGATTGCATGAATTGTTGTTCCCATTTCTTTTTTACATCGAAAACATCTATCAGATACTGTTGGGTCCCATTTATTTAACTTTTGAGGTGTAATGTATAGCCTGTGTACCCAGTTATATTATATCATACGTAACCTTGTATTTATTGTATTTCTCATCGTTCCAGAACATAATTTCTCCCATGTTTCCTTTTTTATCTTTATATTTAAATCTTGTTCCCATTTTTGTTTAGTTTTACCATTTGTTTCCTCATTCTCCTTTTCTTGCAGTTTAATATACATATTTGTTATAAATCTTTTGATTATCATTGTATCTGTAATCACATATTCAAAGTTACTTCCCTCTGGTAACCTCAGACTGCTTCCTAATTTGTCCTTCAAGTAGGATCTCAATTGGTAATATGCCAGCACTGTATCTTGAGTTATATTGTATTTATCTTTCATTTGTTCAAAGGATAATAATCTATTTCCTGAAAAACAATTTTCTATTCTTTTGATCCCTTTTTTCTCCCATTCTCTAAAGGAAAGGCTATCTATTGTAAAAGGGAGTAACTTATTTTGCGTCAATATTAGTTTTGGTAATTGATAATTTGTTTTATTCCTTTCTACATGAATCTTTTTCCAAATATTGAGTAGATGATGTAATACTGGAGAACTTCTATGTTGTACCAATTTTTCATCCCATTTATATAATATGTGTTCAGGTATCTTTTCCCCTATTTTATCTAATTCTAATCTAGTCCAATCTGGCTTTTCCCTTGTTTGATAAAAATCTGATAGATATCTTAATTGTGCGGCTCTATAATAATTTTTAAAGTTTGGCAGTTGTTAGCCTCCTTGTTTATACCATTCTGTTAATTTATCTAGTGCTATCCTTGGTTTCCCCCCTTTCCATAAAAATTTCCTTATTATTTTCTTTAACTCCTTGAAGAATTTCTCTGTCAAGTGTATTGGCAATGCCTGAAATAGGTATAATATCCGTGGGAAAATGTTCATTTTAATACAGTTTATCCTTCCTATTAGTGTTAATGGTAAATCTTTCCAATGCTCTAAATCATCCTGTAATTTTTTCATTAGTGGATAATAATTGAGTTTATATAGATGGCTGAGATTTTTATTTATTTGTATACCTAGGTATCTTATTGCTTGCATTTGCTATCTGAATGGTGATTCCTTCTTAAATTTTGAGAAATCCGCATTATTCATTGGCATTGGTTCACTTTTATTTACGTTAATCTTGTAACCCGACACTTCTCCATATTCCTTCAATTTCTTATATAATTCTTTTATTGATAGTTCTGGTTCTGTTAAGTATACTATAACATCATCTGCAAATAAACTGATTTTATATTCCTTGTCTTTTATTTTTATCCCTTTTATATTATTTTCTGTTCTTATCAATTCTGCTAGTGGTTCTATAGCTAACGCGAACAATAAGGGTGATAGTGGGCATCCCTGCCGTGTTGACCTGCTTAAGTTAAATTGCTTTGATATATATCCATTTACTGTCACTTTCGCCAATGGCCCCTTATATAATGCTTTAATCCAATTAATATACTTCTCTGGTAAACTGAATTTTTGCAATACTTTGAATAAATAATTCCATTCTACTCTGTCAAAGGGCTTCTCTGCTTCTAAAGCAACTGCTACTGTTGGCGCTTTACTCCCTTCTACTGCATGAATTAAGTTAATAAATTTACAAATATTTTCTGTTGTGCGTCTTTTTTTAATAAATCCAGTTTGGTCTAGATTTACCATTTTCGGTACATACTCTGCTAATCTGTTTGCTAATAGTTTAGCTATTATCTTATAATCTGTGTTAAGTAATGATATTGGTCTATATGACACTTGTGCGAGTGGATCTTCCCCTTGCTTTAGTATTACTGTAATTATTGCTGTTTTACATGAATCTGGTAAGCTTTGTGTTTTATCAATCTGGTTGATTACTTCCAGGAGGGGAGGAATTAATAAATCTTTAAATGTTTTATAGAATTCTATTGGGAATCCATCTTCTCCTGGTGTTTTATTATTTGGTAATTTTTTTATTATCTCTTGTATTTCTACTATTTCAAATGGTTCTGTTAATTTATTTTGCTCCTCTATTTATAATTTTGGTAGTTCAATTTTAGTTACCTGGAACTCCTTCAGCCAGTTTTGAGCCAGTCTCTAGTAGCCTCCAGCAGCCCACAGCCTCCATGGGTTCCTCGCCTTGAGTCGCCAACAGCCCACTGCCTATTTGCAGCCGCAGAACCCCTCACTGGTCTGCCACCTTGGTCACCGTCCTATGGGATGTCTTGTCTGCTTCTCCTTCTCAGATGGGAGTGGGGAGGGGGGTCTCCCTGTTTTCTAGTGCCCTTTCCAGTTCTCAGCTTCCCCGGAGTCTGGAACCCCTTGTGACTATTGCCGACCAGAGGCACCACCATCTTGGACATAGGCCTCGTGGTCGTGGGATTTTTAAATAGAACCACTGTTGGCTCCTTTAATGGGTCACTCAAAGCCTGTCTGGAGCTGATGGCAGTTGGACTGGGCAGTCCCTCCCTGCTCTCCATGCGTCTGTCCCAGTAACAGTGTTGCCATTACAGCAGCACCGCATTTTAGGTGAAATTACATGCATGAAGAGGGAAAGAAACAGGGAGAGGGGCCCAGAGGTGATAGAGTATTGGACAGGAGACATGGGAGGTGAAGGTGGAGAGACAGGTATTCTTTGTCTCCAACAACTTTTGTGTTTCTGAATTAAATAGTAATTTGATTTTCCATTTACTAACAAAATAAAAGAGATCAAATTTCTCTGCATTATTTTCTATCTCATCTTTTTGCCAAGTAACATGTCTGTGACTGTCCTTTATGCAGGTTTTGTGTCTTGTCCACAACTTCTCACTGATTGTCAGTGAACTATAATACATTACACTTTCCCTTTGTTTTCATTATATAGTTTGGAAATAGTTGAGGCATCAGCACTGATCCTTAATTCACACCATAGGTTAGAAATTGGCAATTTGAAAATGACCTGACTCCCCCTTACGTTTTTCTTAAATTTTCATGTAATGAAATTAGTAGCGACTGCTGTAATAGCAGCGCTGCCGTTGGTGTGGACCTTTGGGGAGCGAAGTGCAGAGATACAGTGGTTCTGTGGGGTCCAACTACCCAGTCAACTGCCATAAGTTCCACACAGGCTTTGAACGGCCCTTTAAAGGAGCCGATGGTAGTTTCATTTAAAATCCCACGACTGCAGGGTCTGCGCCTGAGATGGTGGCACCTCTGACTGGCAGCAGCGGTTGCAGACTCCAGGGGAGCAGAGGACTGGCATAGGTCACCAGAAAATGGGGAGACCATCCCCTGTCTTAAGAGAAGCAGAGTAGACAACCCATGGGACAGTGACCACAGTAGACCAGTGAGGGGACTCTGACTGAAAGACCCATGCATGCGATGGGCTGCTGGCGACTTGAGGCGAGGAACCCACAGAGTCTGTGGGCTGCTGGAGACTGGTGTTGGGAGACTCACGCTAGGCTGCGGATTGCTGGAGACTGGTTCAAAACTGCCTGAAGGGGTATCTAAGTCTCAGAACTGGGATGTGAGCGGGTGCCGAAGGGTTCCTGACCATGTCAGAGATTCAGATCTGGAGCTTGGGTTGCCAATGGTTTGGTCTGGACTCTGTGTGGCTACAGAACTCACTTTTTCCAGTGGGCCAGGTAGAATTACCTCTTATTGTTAGTGCAAAACAACTGTACACAACATACACATGTAAGCAAAAGAAGAAATTTAAACAAACTGCAATGAAGAGAGAAAAAAAATCAATAATGTGCAAAAGTTAGAGTCCTTAAATTAATCCCTGAATGAATTTGTTGTGGAGGTGTAGCAGTTCCTGAATCTAGTGGTGTGAGTCTTCTGGCATCTATTTCTCTCTCTTTAAGATAGCACCGAGAACTGTGTTTGGTGGTGTCGATCTTTGATGATTGCTGCTGCTCTCTGACAGTGTTTCTTATAGATGTTCTTGATGGTGGGGAGAGTTTTGCCTTTGATGTATTGGGCTGTGACAACGACCTTTTGCAGGGCTGTAGACTCAGAAGTATTGGTGTCCCTATACCTGGTTGTAATGTCGCCAGTCAGCACACTTTCCACCACACATCTGTTGAAATTTGCCAGGGTTTCTGGTGTCATACCAAACCACTGTAAACTTCTGAATAAGTAGAGGCACTGACGTGCCTTCTTCATAATGCCATTTGTGTGTTGGGTCCAGAAAAGATCCTCTGAGATAGTGACTTCCAAGAATGCCATTTCTGATCCCCAATGATCACTGGATCATATACCTCTGGTTTCCCTTCCTGAAATCAACAATCAGCTCCTTAATTTTGGTGACATTGAGTACAAGGTTGTTGTTGGTATACCATTCAGCCAAGTTTTCAATCTCCCTCCTGGATGCTGACTTATCCCCTTCCTTTATAAAACCCACTACCGTGGAATCTTCAGTGAATTTGTAGATGGAGTTGTTGTCGTACCCAGTCATAGGTGTAAATTGGGTAGGTCAGGGGGCTAAGAATACTGCCCTGTTGTTCTGGTGGAGATTGGGGAGGAGATGTTCTTACCAATCCTCACTGATTTTATTTTTTTGGCCTTACGAGTCCGTGCCACCCAATATACATCCCATTACGTTTTTGAACGGTGGGAGGAAATCAGAACCCACACAGACATGGGAAGAACTCCTTACAGTGTGGGATTCGAAACCATGTCTAATTTTGATCACTGGTGCTGTAAAGGCATTCTGCTAACCGCTACACCAACCATGCCGCCCCACACCAACTGTGGTCTGGAGGTGAGGAAATCTAGGATTCAATGACACAGTGAGGTGTTGAATCTGAAGTCTTGGAGTTTGCTGATCAATTTTAAGGGGATGATAGTGTTAAATGACAAACTGTAGTCAATAAAGACCATCCTGATGAATGCACCTTTATTGTCTAGATGTTCCAAGGCTTTGCTTAGAACCAGTAAAATGCCATAGACCTGTTGCTATGATAGGTGAATTGGAACATTCATGACACCACTTAGATAGGAGCTGATATGCTTTAACACCAGCCTTTCAAAACACTTTGTTAATGTGAGTGCTACTGGTCATTTAGACAGGTTATGACACTCTTGGAATGGTAATGAGTCTATTGTCATACACAAGTACTTGCACACATGTACTGAAATTCTTTTTTATTTGCTGCAGCCAAACAAGAACTTTTTTAAAATGAAAAATAACTACTTGATAAACCCAAGTAATTTTATTGCCAAACATATTGTACAATGTACATATGCCCAAAATTCTTAGTTGCTAAAGTTAAACAGGTATTTCTAAAGAAAATCTATAACAGTAAACTACATTTATTGTCCCTATTCATTTATGTTTACACAAAAATGTTTTTTCCTCTTCTGCTCTCCCACCTTTATCCACTCAAGACCTCTTGCATGTGGGCCTATGCTCTCCTGCCCCTTTGCCCATAATTTTATTTGGCTACCTGCCTGCTTTTTGCTCCTATCTTGATGAAGGCCTCAGGGCTGAAACATTGGTTTATAAATCTTTATCTTTGCTGCATAAAGGGCACTGTGTGACTTGCTGAGTTTCTCCAGCATTTTAGTGTAAACTAAAATCACAGTGTCTGCAGATTTTCTTGTTCTAAAAACAATAATATTGTACATTAGATAATATTCACGATAATTATAATGTTAAAAAAAGTGACCTCCGATGATGCAGACAGTCCATGATTAGTGGACCAAGGGGAGGTTCAAGAGCTGTCGAAAAAAACTGTTCTTGATCCTTGAAATGCGGGTGTTCAGGCTACGTGCTTCTTGGCTGAAAGTAGTAGTGAGAAGTTGTTGTGGCCAGAGTGGTGGAGGTCCTTTCTAATGTTGCCTTCCTTTTTGAGCCAGTGCCTCAAGAAATTACTGCAGATCAGAGTCTCTGATAGACCTGGCTATGTTTGCTGCCTTCTACAACCTTGTGTTGCAGCACTTGTATTGACAAACCAGGCTGTGATGCAACTGCAAGTTTGCATTAAATTACACCAGAAAGGTAAGAGATTAAAAAATATAAAGAATAACTATATAAATATTCACAGTTACAGTTGGTGTAAGATAAAGTGGTGTTTCAAGAGTCCACACAGGTATTTTGGTGGTCCTTGGGTTGTTTATATTTAGGGTAGTAAGAAGTGGTGGGGGGAAGAAATTGTTCTTGAACCTAGAAATGCTGGACTTCAAGCCTCTGTGCCTTGAGGGAGGAGTCACGTGATGGAGTAGTGGCCGGTAGGGAAATACCAGCCCTCTCCAGAAAAGAAGAAATAAAGTGAAGAAAAAACAAAGTTCAATAAATACAAAATATAAGAAACAAAAGATAAAGTTGTAGAGAAAAGAAAAAAGATGGTACCCAAGAAGGAAAAAGTAAAAGCAATGGGGAAAAAAAGAAGAAAAGATGCAGGAAAAGAAAGGAGAAGCCCTTACCTGCATGAATAAACAGGGAGCTGTGATGGAGAAGAGCGCCCGATCTCCGAGGTTGGTGACAGCCCCGCGGAGTCGCGACCACCCCCCAGACCACTGGACTGCAAAAATGACTCTCTGAGCCAAACAAAAGTGCGCCACTGAGCAAACTTAGGAAAAGGAAAACACCGACGGGAGGGGGGCTCAGCCGAGGAGCAGGCAACCACAGCGCGACCAGCTGAGGGATGCCCGACACCAGGGCTCTCAGCTGGAAGATGTGGAAAGCGGCAGGAGAGGGAGTGAAAGAAAAGAAGAGCAGCAGCAATAGGCTCAACAGATGAGCTGTTCAGAAGAAGAGGACCAACAGGAAGAGGACAAGCAAGAAGAGGCCCGACAAAGTGAGAAAAGCAACTCATCAAGAAAGTCAGAAGAGACACAAATACACAAAAGAGAAGACCAAGATCTTCACAGAGAAATAGAAGGTAAAACAGATGTACAGAATATAGATAAAGCCTTTTTTAAGAACAAATGAGAGCATTAAAAGAATGTTTGTCATTAGAATTTAGAGCAATTAAAAGAAAAATGAAAAGAACAGAAGATAAAATGCAAAGATTAGAGCTAGTTCTGACAGAAATAGGGAAAAGAATAGAAAATGTGGAAGAACGAGAAACGGCTATAGAAATGGAAGTAAATGACGAGGAAAATTGGAAGAAAGTGATTAAAAATTAGAGTAACAAAAGTTGTTAGCTCAGAAAAATGATATGTTGGAAAATTTTAGTAGGCGAAACAACATAAAAATAGTGGGCCTAAAGGAAGATGAAGAAGGCACAGATATGAAGGAATTTATAAAAGAATTGATCCCAAAGGTCCTGGGAATGACAGAAATTCAGGAAGGAATGGAAATAAAAAGGGCACACAAAACACTACCCCCGAAACCACAGATACAACAAAAACCAAGATCCAATTTAGTAAAATTTTTGAGATATACTACAAGAGAAAATATACTGGAGCGGACAAGAAATAAAATTCGAGAAGACGATAAACCATTGGAATACAAGGGTCAAAAAATATTTTTTTTCCCAGACATAAGTTTTGAACTCTTGAAAGAAGAGGAAAGAGTTCAATACAGCAAAATCGATCCTATGGAAAAAAAGGTTATAAATTCATGTTAAGACATCCAGTTGTGCTTAAAATATTTATCCTGGGGAGCAAAACAGACTGTTCTCAGATCTGGAGGAAGCACAAGAATTTGCAGAACACTTGCAGGACAGAAGGAGAGATGAAGAGATATAACAAGAATGAAGAATGGCGATAAAATATATATAAAGATGTAAAAATAATGTATATGTAATGAACTAAAGAAGGGAAAGAGAAGGGAAGAATGGAAGTAAGGGAAAAAAAGGGAGAACTTTGTTATGTGTGTTTTAAAAAAAAAAAAAAAAAAGTTTTTTCTGAGGGGGGGGTTGGGGGGGAGAGAATAACCGTCACTATGAAATCAGTTGATACTTGTGACCAGATTTGCAATCCAAATGGAAAAGGGAGTTGTGGTTGCCTGGCAAGGGATAAGGGGCAACTCAAAGAGCGGGGGGGATATTTGGGGTTAAGGGAATATTGGATGTGGGAGTTGTTGAGGTATTTTATGTTTTAAATGTGTTGTCATACATTGAGTTTAAAAAGGGAAAACTGAGAGATGAAAATGGTGGTGATGAGGAAGCGGAAATGAGGTGTAAACAGGATATGAGATAGCCATGTTGGACTATATGACTATAAACATTAATGGAATGCATAACCAAATTAAAAGGAAGAGGCTATTAAATTTACTGAAAAAAGAAAAAAATAGATATAGCATTTGTGCAGGAAACGCATCTAACTGAAGTGGAACATAACAAATTAAAGAGAGACTGGCTAGGGCACATAGCGGCAGCATCATATAATTCAAAAGCTGGAGGTGTACTATATTAATAAATAAAAATGTACCAATCAAAATAGAGGAGGAAATAATAGATCCAGCAGGGATGTATGTAATGATAAAGTGTCAGATATATTCAGAATTTTGGAATTTGCTCAATATATATGCACCTAATGAAGAGGATCAAAAGTTTATGAAAGATATTTTTTTGAAGATTGTAGATACACAAGGAAATATATTGATAGGAGGGGATTTTAACCTTAATTTGGATCCAATGTTGGATAAAACTGGACAAAAGACTAGCAAAAAGAATAAAGTGGCCAAATTTATGGTTAAATCAATGAAGGAAATGAAACTTATGGATATATGGAGGAGGCAGCACCCAAGAGAGAAGGAATACTTATATTATTCGAGTAGGCATAAAACATACTGAAAAATTGATATGTTTTTGTTGTCGGCCCATATTCAAGGGAGAGTTAAGAAAACTGAATATAAAGCAAGATTACTATCTGATCATTCACCCCTGTTAGCAATAAAACTGGAGGACATCCCACCAAGAACATTTAGATGGAGGTTAAACTCCATGCTACTTGAAAGGCAGGAATTTAGAGAGTTTATTGAACGCCAAATTAAAACATATTTTGAAATAAATACGGAATCAGTGAAAGATAAATTTATATTATGGGATACAATGAAAGCCTTCATTAGAGGGCAGATAATAAGTTAAGATGAAAAAGGACTACAATTGGGAAATAGAGCAGTTGGAAAGGGAGATAGTACAGAAAAGGAACTAGTAAAAAGGGATAATATAACATAAAGGTGAGAATTGGAGGACAAAAAATAAAATACGAAACATTACAAGCGTATAAGGTGGAGAAGAACATAATTAAAATAAAGCAAAAGTATTATGAACTAGGAGAAAAAACTCCTAAAATATTAGCCTGGCAACTTAAAACAGAACAAGCTAAAAGAACTGTATTGGCATCAAGGAAAAAGGACAAACAAATTACATATAACCCAATAGAGATTAATGAGAACTTTCAGGAATTGTATGAACAATTATACCAAACTGAGAACGAGGGGAAAGATGATAAAATAGAAGAGTTTTTAGCTAAAATTGAACTGCTGATATTGCAAGAAGAGGAACAAAACAAACTGATAAAACCATTTGAAATAGAGGAAGTACAGGAAATATTTAAAAAGCTGCTGAACAATAAAATGCCTGGAGAGGATGGATACGCAAAAGAATTCTATAAAAAGTTTAAAGAGTTATTAATTCCTCCTCCTGGAAGTAATGAACCAGATAGAAGAAACACAAAACTTGCCAGATTCATGTAAAACAGCAATAATTACAGTAATACCAAAGATGGGGAAGGATCCACTAACACTAGCATCATATAGACCAATATCTCTACTTAATTCCGATTATAAGATAATAGCAAAATAATTAGCAAATAGATTGGCCGATTGTGTACCAAAAATAGTAAAACAAGATCAAACTGGATTTATTAAGAAAAGACGAACAGCGGATAATGTCTGTAAATTTATTAATCTAATTCATGCAGTTCAAGGAAATAAGAAACCAACAGTGGCTGTTGCTTTAGACACAGAAAAAGTCTTTGACAGAGTAGAATGGAATTATTTATTCAAAGTATTACAGAGGTTCAACCTACCAGAGAAATATATTAATTGGATTAAAGCATTATATAAGGGTCCAATGGCAAAGGTAACAGTAAATGGATATGTATTGAACCAATTTAAATTAAGTAGGTCAACTAGGCAAGGATGCCCATTATCCCCCTCATTGTTCGCTTTAGCAATAGAACCATTGGCAGA
Organism: Narcine bancroftii; assembly: GCF_036971445.1. NCBI lineage: Eukaryota > Metazoa > Chordata > Chondrichthyes > Torpediniformes > Narcinidae > Narcine > Narcine bancroftii. Next base: position 60,817,523 of record NC_091474.1, read on the forward strand.
ACTGTTAAGAACAGAAAATAAAATTAAAGGGATAAAAATAAAGGAGAAGGAGTATAAAATCAGTTTATTTGCAGATGACATCATAGTATACTTAACAGAAGCAGAAATATCAATGAAAAACTTGCATAAGAAATTGAAGGAGTATGGATAAATATTGGGGTACAATATCAACGCAAATAAAAGTGAAGTGATGCCAATGAGTAATGCGGATTATACAGAATTTAAAAAAGAATCACCATTTAAATGGCAAACACAAGCAATCTGATACCTCGGTATTAGGTTAGATAATAACTTAAGCCACCTGAACAAATTTAATTATCAGCCATGATGAAAGAAATTGCAGTAAGACTTAGAACATTGGAAAGAATTACCACTAACGTTGATATGGGTAAATTGCATTAAAATGAATGTCTTCCCAAGGATACAATGCTTATTTCAGTCGTTACCAATTCCCTTAACAGAAATTCTTTAATAAATTAAAGAGAATAAAGAAATTCTTATGGAAAGGGGGAAAACCGAGGATAGTGTTAGATAAATTAACAGAGAGGTATAACCAAGGTGGTTTACAGTTACCAAACTTTTAAAAATTATTATAGAGCAGCACAATTAAGTTATTTATCAGATTTTTACCAGACAAGGGAAAATCCAGACTGGACTAAGATAGAGCTAGATAAAATAGGGGCGAAGGTACCGGAACATATACTTTATAAGTGGGATGAAAAGCTGGTACAATATAAAAGCTCACCAGTACTGCATCATTTACTCAATATATAGAAGAAGAATCATTTAGAAAGGAAAAAAAACAAATTACCAAATACCAAAATTACTATTGACGCAAAATCCGCTCATCCCTTTTACAATAGATAACCTTTCCTTTAGAGAATGGGAGAGAAAAGGAATCAAAAGAATAGAAAATTGTTTTTTTGGGAAATAATTTATTAACATTTGAGCAGTTGAAGTACAAATATGGAATAAGTCATGGTACAATGTTTGCATATCATCAACTGAAAGCTTATTTAAAGGATAAATTGGGAAACAGATTGAGATTACCTGAAGGAACCAGGTTACAGACACAATGATGATTAAAAGATTTATAATGAACATGTACATTAAGCTGCAAGATAAGGAAAATGATGAAATAAGCTATAAACCCAAACAAAAGTGGGAAAAGGATTTAAACATGAAGACAAAAAATGAAACATGGGAAAAGTTACGTTCTTGAACTATGAAGAATATAATAAACACAAGGTTACACATAATACAGTATAATTGGTTACACAGGTTATAAATCATGCCTCAAAAGTTTAAAAAAAAAATTGGATCCTACATTATCAGAAAGATGTTTTCGCTGTAAGAAGGAAATGGGAACAACAGTACATGCAATTTGGGCATGTGAGAAAGTGAAAAAGTTTTGGGAAGATCTAAATCAGATATTAAATAAAATCACAAAAAATAACATACCAAAAATTCAAGAGATCTTTCTTCTAAGTAATATAAGAAGTAAGGAATTAGGCCTCAAATTGGATAAAGCACAAAAAAGATTTATTATGATAGCCTTAGCAGTAGCAAAAAAATGTATAATGTCAACTTGGAAAATGGAAGGGAGCCTGAGAATACAGCAATGGTACATGGAAATGAATAAATGTAGTCCATTGGAAAAAAAAACATATAATTTAAAAATTAGTCACATTATTTAAACAAATTTGGGATCCATACATGGAACATAACAGAGAGGGCTTGCCTCGGACCTCTACCCCCTAAAATGATAAGACAAAATGACTTGATCCAGTGTGTAAAAGTATATGACACATTTTTCTTGTTTATTTTCATTGTGTGATGACATTGTTTAATGGTTATATTGTATTGTATATGTTGAATATTTATTGGTTTTGGAGGGGGGAGGGAAGGTAGGGTGGAAAAAAGGGAGAAAATGCCACTGTGTATATTTAATGAGAAACGTTTGTATAAATTTTGGTTGATATGGTTCACAGTATGAAAAAAAAACTTTTTAAAAAAGTATCTGTGCCTTCTTCCTGAAAGTAGCAATGAGAAGAGGATGTGAGCAAGGTAATGGGAGTCCTTTTTGATGTTGGCTGCCTTCTTGAGGCAGCGTCTCATTTTGATGTCTTAACTGGATGGGAGGATAGACTTAGCAAGATTTGCTACTTTTTGCAGTTTTCTGTGTTCCAGGGCACTTAAATGACCAAAATAGGCCGTGTTGCAACCAGTCAGTATACTTCCACAGTTCATCTATTGAAGTATGCAATGTCATGCCAATCTCATCAGACTTCTTACTAAGTTGAGGTGTTGGTTGTGGCTCACAAACCTAACTGAAGTGTTTGAGAAGATGACAAAGCAAATTGAAAGTAGAGCAGTACATGTGGTGAATCTGGAATTTGTAAGGAGTTTGACACGTTTCTTCATGGGAGACTTATCCAGGAAGTCATAATGTTTGAAAACTTGACTCTGGGGATTCTGAATTGGCTTGCCTACAGAAGAGGTGATTGGTGTGGGTATTCTGCCTGGATATCAGTGATGGGTGGTATTCTACAGGGATTTGTCCAGGGAACCCTACTTTTTGTGATTTTCATTAATGACTTAGATTAGAAAGTGTAGAGGTCTGTTAGTAAGTTTCCGATGATACGAACGTTGGTGATGTTGTGGATAGTGTAGGGTTGTCGTACTTTACAGTGGGATATTGACAGGTTGCAGAGTTGGTTGGAGAAGAGTCAGATGGCATTCAATCTGTAAAAATGTGAAATGATAACAGGGATCTTGGGGTTCAAGTCAAGAGAACTCTCAAGATTTCTGCGTAAATTGATAGGATGATTAAGAAGGCATATGGTGTACTGGCTTTTATTAGTTGGGAGATTGAGGTAATATTTCAGCTCCATAAAACTCTAGTGAGATCATACTAATCAGAGAGGCAGGATCACTTGAGTACCCTTCACCCCCCCCCCCCAACCCTTATTGACATGATCGACTGGGATCGTTGTCTGAAGAGGGCACGCAAAATCATTGAGAATCCCTTCCACCCTGCACAGAGCATCTTTCAGCTGCTCCCATCAGGAAGGAGATACAGGAGTGTCTGTGGATTTTGCACCGAGACCGGAGAAAGCTGTTTTGTCTGGTTGTACTTGCACAATCAGATGACAATAAATTTGACTTGACAGTGACTTAAGAAAAGTGGAGGATTATGGACTGTGATGGATGGAAGGATTAGATTGATTAAGTTTATCTTGGTTGGCACATCGTGAGCTTCAGGGCCCATGTTGTTCTGTGCCATTCTATGTTCCTGTGTGTTTCTGATTCACCTAAACTGAATGTCATTAGTCTGGTCTTCAAAAAGTTGCATATCTCTTTGTTCATCCATGGCTTCTGGTTAGGATACTCCTGGGTAATCTAAGTAGGAATTGTGTTCACAAGTACTAATTGTTTGGACTCAAATATTCAATATCAAAATTTACAGTTGCTCTAGTTTTTCTCCAGGCATGTGGGTGACATTGGTGAATGTCAGATTGATTGTCAGAGTACATACATGACATCACAGACCACTCTGAGATTAACGTACACATGTAAACAAATAAAGAACTGTAAACAGATAATGAATGAATGTAAACAACCAACTGCAATACAGAGAGAATGAAAAAAAATCAGTAAAGTGCACAAGTTAGTGTCCTTAAATGAGACACTGAGTTTGTTGCTGAGGAGTCTGATAGTGGAGGGGTAGCAGCTGTTCCTGAACCTGGTGGTGTGAGTCTTGTGGCACCTATACCTCTTTCCTGATGGCAGCAGTGAGAACAGAGCATATGCTGGGTGGTGTGGATCCTTGATGATTGTTGCTGCTCTCCAATGGCAGCATTCCCTGAAGATGCTCTCAATAGTGGGGAGGGTTTTACCTGGCTGTATTCATTACACTTTGCAGGGCTTTATGCGCAGAGGTCTTGGTGTCCCCATACCAGACCATGATGCAGCTGGTCAGCACACTTTCCACCACACATCTGTAAAAATTTGCCAGGATTTCTGGTGTCGTACCAAACTTACGCAAAATCTTGAGGAAGCAGAGGCACTGATGTGCTTTCTTTATGATGACTTTAGTGTGTTGGGTCCAGGAAAGATCCTCTGAGATCTTAAATTTGTTCACCCTCTCCACCTCTGATCCCCCAATGATCACTGTATTGTGTACCTCTGACTTTTGCTTCCTGAAGTCAACTATCAGCTCCTTAGTTTTGGTGACATTGAATGCAAGGTTGTTGTTGGTGCACCATTCAGCCAAGTTTTCAATCTCCCTCCTTTATACAACCCACTATTGTTGGCAAATTTGTAGATGGTGTTGTTGTCGTACTGATCTACACAGTCGTAAGTGTAAAGTGAGTAGAGCAGGAGGCTAAGAACATAACCCTGTGGTGCTCTGGTACTGATGGAGATTGTAGAGGAGAAGTTCTGACCAATCTTCACTGATTGTGATCTGGAGGTGAGGAAATCCTTGATTCAATTGCACAGTGGGGTGTTGAATCCAAGGTCTTGGTATTTGCTGCTCAATTTTATGGGGATGATGGTGTTAAATGCCAAACTGTAGTCAATAAAGAGCATCTTGATGAATGCAACTTTAATGTCCAGGTGTTCCAGACCTTGTGCAAGGCCAGTGAGATGGCAGCTGCTATAGATTTGGCAAACTGGGACATATCCATGTCATCACTCAGACAGGAGCTGATATGCTTCCACTCCACCCTTTTAGTGTTACTGGTTGATTGTCATTAAGGCAGGTTACTACACTCTTCTTGGGCATCGGTATGATGGATGTCTGTTTGAAACAGATGGGTATCATGTTCTGCTGGACTGAGCTATTGAAGATATCAGTGAATATCTTGGTCAGCACAGATTTTTAATACTCAGCCAAGTACTTTTTCGGGATGGGATGCTTTCCTTGAAATCACTCTCCTGACGACAGTAGACATATCATCCTCAGGTATGGACAGGATGAGATCATCATGGGATGTGGGGGTGCTGAGGGGTGGTTCTTCGCTGTTACTTTGTAAAATCAGGTGTAGAAGGCATTGAGTTCCTCTGGGAGTGAAGCTTTGCCATTTGCTATTCACCGGATTTGGTTTTTCAGCAGGTTGTGGCATTTAGGCCCTACCTCTGCTTTTGAGTGTCTCTTGCTTCCATTTTCATCCAGAATCTCCATTTCACCGGGGAAATGGCTTGTTGCAGGTCATACCTGCTCCTATATTGATCTGGATCACCTGACTCAAATGCCTGTAATCTGGCTCTTAACAGGTTCCGGATTTCATTGTTCATCGAGGGCGTCTAGGTTGGGGAAACAATGAATGATTTGGTAAGGGTCACACTCATCTGCAGCTGTTTTGATTAAAGTCTATGACAGACCTGGTATAATCGTTCAGATCCTCAGCTGAGTTCTTAAACACTGTCCAATCTTTTGACACAAGAAAGTCCTGTAACTGTTTACCATCTCCTGTGACCATCTTCTAGCTGTCTTGATCTCCAAAGCCTCTCTTTTTAGGTTTGTCTGTATGAAGGCAGAAGGACCACAGCCAGTTGTCAAAATGCAGTATCGGGAAAGAAGGGTAGACCTTCCTTGGTGTAACAGTGATCGAGTGTGCTGGGACCTTTGGTACATGCTGGTTGTAGTTGGGCAGGGTTTTCTTGATGCAGGCCTGTTTAAAGTCACCAACTAAGATTTGTAGTACGTCAGGCTGGGCCGTCTCTTGTTACTGACCACATACAGCTCTGCAAGTGCCTGTTTGTAATTGACAACGGGAGGCGTATAAACTCCAGTGAGAATCACTGATGAGAATTCTTTGTGTAGATAGAAGGGTCTGCATTTAATCGAGATTTGCTCAAAGTCGAGCAGGATGTTGACATAACCCCAATATCTGCGCACCACCCAATATTAATGACACAGCACACCCCTCCCCCAGCTTTTCCAGAATCCAAGTTCTGATTTAGTCTATAAATGGTGAAACCGTCTGGTCATATAGCATTGTCCGGGGTGTTCTCTGTCAGCCATGTCGCGGAGCAGCAAAAAATCTTCTTTGTGCACAGCAAGTACCAATAAACAGCAATGTGATAAATAACCAAATATTTTGTTTACTGATGAGAACCGAGAAATGGGTATTCATCAATGCGCAATTGGGCTGGAGAAACTCAGCAGGTCCCGCAGTGTTCATAGGAAATAAAACAATCTGGGCTTGAGCATTCACCAGAAGTCGTCAGGTATTGATCAAGAGCCTTGGAATAATTTTGTCCCCTTTGTTCCTTCTCAAATAGAGGAGGCATATAGGTCCTCAGTTTCTTCTGAGTAAGAAGGCATCTTCAACAATGTGGCACTCATAGAAATGTGGATTATTGGTCTAAAGATTTGTCCTGAAGACTGAGGGCTTAAACTTGTAATCTTCTGTCTCAAAAGGTGAGAGCACAATTATTTGAACCAGAGCATCACTGAGCAAACTGTTCAAATTCAAGGGCATCAAAAATTCATTACTAAACTTGCAGGACAAGCAATCAATGGCAACAAATTTAAATATGGCTGAGAGAACAATGAATGCTACATTTCCTGTGGGGTGGGAAAAAAACAAAAATCTAAACAGGGTGAAGAACAAATGAATCACTGGAAGTGCTGACAATGTCAAACAATCCAAACCAAGCTCTGGTGTCACTTCAGGAGCAATAAACATTGATAACCAGAGAACCTATATTAAAGTGACACCCTGGCAGCCTTTCTGCAGGTGATCCCGGGACTTTGGCTGCCAACTCACCGGAGTTCCCTACGCAGTGGCCCTCAACCCAAATCTTGGCCTGAGCCTCCTACTTAATGGAGCTCCTGACTTGGCAGCTGATGACTCCAGCATGTATTGCATCACCATCAAACATTTTGGTGTATAATATCAGAATTTATTGTCATGAACAAGTCACATAATTTGTTGTTGTGGAAGCATCATAATGCAAACATTTATATAAACCATCTTATAATATAAATAAAAATAGAACAAGAAAAAGAAAAATACAAAGTCTATGGTTCATTGATCATTCAGGAACCTGATGGCAGCGGGGAAGAAGCTGTCCTTGTGCTGCTGAGTGCTTGTCTTCAGGCTCTTATACCTTTTTCCCAATGGTGGCAGAGTGAAGAGGGCATGGCCTGGGTGGTGGGGGTTCTCGAGGATAGAGGCTGCTTTCTTAAGACACCGCCTCTTGTAGATGTCCTCCATGATGTGAAGACTGGTGCCCATGATGTCACAGGCCGAGTTAACAACCCTCTGGAATTTTTTTTCTTGACCCGAGTGTTGGCACCTTCGTACCAGACAGTGATGAAACTAGCCAGAATGCTCTCCATGGTATACCTGTAGAAGTTTGAGTCTTTCGTGAAATATCAAATTCACTGATCATTAATAACAAAGCTTCACTTGTGGGGATGGGGAGAAAACAATTTGTGGCTGCTTGCAACATCATAGGAAAGAAACCTGAGTTTATTTTGCATTTGAGAAGCTTCTGGATGCTGCATGTAGCCAACTGGCTACATTTACTTCCTCTTCAAAGCGGTGCCTGGTACTAAAGAGAGAACTTTTAGCTTTGGAGAATGGTGGATATTTTAAAGTTGACAGAAATGGGCTGCAGTTCAGTTCAGACTTGATGTACAGTGCTGCCCATTCACACAAACATGTAGAATCCTATGGAGCCAATACTTTAATGAAAATTGTATTTAAGCCCTTAAATTGCGTTATTGTTTTCTTCACTCCAAATGTTTTTGTTTGCTTGGTAAGACGTGTAAAATTCTGTCTCTTGTTATAATGTGCAACTACTGATGTGAATAAAATAAAGTAATAATGAAAATGGTGAATGGCAAGAAAGGGTAGGGAATATGGCATCAGGAAAATGGGGAGGAGATGTAAAGTCTTTGTGTCATGTTTCCAGGTTTTGGAGGGGCATGAGTCAGGAAGGGGTGGTTGAAAAGATTAGGTATATTGCTATAAAAACTAGCAAACAGCAGTAGAACATTTGATGGGAGGAAGATGAATTGCGCAGAGCATTGCAGTAGTGATTGGAGGGTTCAGGATGGTTGTGGACTGCACAGTGTCAAGGTGGGAAGCCTAAGGAATGAGAAGTAAGTAAGGAATATAACTGATCATGTTCCAATGCAGGTTATCCTGGCTATGCCTGGAGTTCTTGGAATGTTAGGAAGGATCATTGAAGCAAAGTACAATCGGACTTTTATTCAAGCTATTAGTCAAATACCAACTACTTCTGGTCCATTGGTATAAGCTATTGGTGCATTGGCAATTAATTGTAATAATTCTTGTTGCATTTTATGGATAATCAACATTGGAAGTGGGTTATAATTAAATAGTGTAATGAGGAATAGGAATTGCGGTTTGATTTCCAAATGCACAATAACCTGGAAGTGTCATTATCATGTTTCACTCTAGGAACAAATCATCTTTTCAATCATGTAGCATTGGGGAAAATACCATTCAATTTTTACGCGCCAAGGTCTCATAACATATTAAGTATCAGACAGTTTCCTTATAAAGCATTGTATTAGTTTCAGACTGCAGAACTACATGACAGCCCACGCATTCTGATTGTGTTTTTTGTGTGGAGACCTAGACCTGGAATTAAATCATTGTAATGTTTTCTAAAAATAGCACAGTTGGCATAGGTTGACGTAGCGGTTAGCGCAATGCCTTTTGCAGCACCAACGATCGGAGCTGGACCTGGGTTTGAATCCCGTGCTGTCTGTAGAGAGTTTGTATGTTCTCCCTGTGTCTGCATGGGTTTTCCCTGGGGCTCCGGTTTCCTCCAACCTTTTAGAAAAAAAAACGTACTGGCGTGTAGATTAATAGTGTAAATTGGATGTCTAAATATAAAAAATAAAATTTAAAGGCTTTAGCGACTCCCTTTACAAAAATCTGCTTCCATTTGTCTGACATGGATTTGACCAACTTTGTTTCACATAATTTCTCAAATTTAGTAAAATTGATGAGTAGATCTCTTTGTCTGCACAGAAAATAACAATAAAACTAGACAGAATCAACAGATCTAGAAAATGAAAATAATCTTTGACAAGTATTGGTGTTTTTGATGTTTTGTGTAATAGTTTAGATCAATGAAAACCAGTGGATGTTGGCATTTGGGCTTCTAGAAAACCTTCAGTAAGGTTTTAAATGTAAAACATACTGGATTGGGGGTAATGTACAAAGGTAATTGAAGGTTAATTCAAGATAAAGCAGAAGAAATAAATGGGTAATTTTTCACATTTGTAGGCTGTGACTAATGAGGTGCCACAAAGATAATTGCCAGCAAAAGCTTCAAAATCTGTATCAATGATTCAGATGAAATGTTCAAATATATAATCATAGTAAAAACACAAAAATGCTGGAGGAACTTTAGCAGGTCACACAACGTCCATTGGAGATGAGCAAATATAACCAATGTTTTGGGCGTGTGCCCTTTCAGGTATGAGCAAAACCCAGGCAGGTGTCAGAATAAAAAGGCTGGGTGAGGAGGGAAGGAAAGGCAAGGGTAGGAACACAGGCAAAAGCCAAGAGGCCACAGGTGGACATGGATAGGAAAGGTGAAAATTGATCAAGGAGGATGGCTGGCTCTGAGAATGCAGAACTGGAAGAAAGGAGACAGAGGGATAAGGGAGGGGGGGTGCTAACAAAAGCCAGAAAAGACGATGTTAATGCCATCTGGTTGGAGAGTGCCCAGATGGAATATGAGATGTTGGTTTTCCAATTTCCGGATGGTCTCAGTATTTCACTCAAGTGTAACCATTCCTAGTTTGTTGATCATTTAAGAGTGGGTGGATGTAAAATAGATGCAGAGACTTGTGCAGGATCTGAAAATGTTTGAATGAATGGATGAATCCATGCCATTTGGAATATAATATGGTTAAATTTGATAGCAAAAATAGAAAGTCAGTGTAGATTTAAATAGTCATGGCAGCCTGTTCTACCACTCTCTGTAAATTATTTGCTCCACACATCTTCCTCACCCTCACTTTAAATGTATGCCCTCTAGTTTGTGAAGCTTTTACTGTGGAGAAAATAATTCTGAATGTCCACCTTGCCAGTGATATTCATGATTTCTAAACTAGCCATTCTCAACCTAGATAAAGGGCTCAAGCCCAAAAAGTTGATTATATATTTTTACATTTGCTATGTAAAGGACACTGTTTGACCTGCTGAGTTTCTCCAGCTTTGTTTTTTTCTTTAACCTTGTTGTTTGCAGGTTTTCGTGTTTTGCTTCCATTCTCAACAGATTTTTTGTGATGGCCCCTTGAGTACTCTGCTCAATGTTTATGGATACCCTTCCCTGTGAAACGAGTGACTTTTGTTGGTTTCTGCTGTACTTCTCTCCTACCACCTTGGGGGGGGGGGGTGGGGGGCCCTCTTAAAAATTTTGGTCTGTCGGCCTACCTTGTGCTGTGGCCTGAAGGAGTATCTTATGGTCCCCATTGTGAATGGTTGTTCTAAACCTCTGTCAGGTCTCACCTTAGCCTGGAAAATACAACCCATGTTTGTCCAATCTCTCGCCATAACTCTAAGCTTGACAAGATCCTAGGTTACATCTTTTTTACATACTTTGCAAAACCTCTATTCCAGAATTGCACATAGCATTGCAAGTTGACAAGATTCCCTTTTGTACATTAATGTATAAAATTTGTTAATTTTTGCTTTCCATCAAGGCACACAGAGACACCACAAGCCCAGTGCACCTACCAATAAGAAAAAGTGCAGCCAAACCAAAGTTTTACAATGCTGCAACATCTCCTCTACTTTTACACTCAATGACCCACCCAATGAAGCCAAGAACACCAAATGCCTTTGTCCCCACCTTATCTACTTGCATGGCTGCTTTCAAAGATTTATGGACCTGGACCCCCCCCAGATCCCTCTGCATATTAATGCATTTAAGAGACCTGCCATTAACTGTGTACATTTCTCTTACATTTGACCTCCAACGGTGTAACATCTCACAGTTGTCGGGATTAAGCTATATCTGGAATTTCTCTGCCTATATCTATAATTGATCTATAACCTGTTGCACTACACTGCCAGCAACTCCTCCACACATTATATCATATGCAAACTTATTAACCATCCATCTACAGTTTCATAATTTATGTATTTCCTAAACAACAGGGGTCCCAACAGCAGAACACCACTGGAAGACCTCCAGCCTGAATAACAGCCTTCCACCACCATCCTCTCCTCAGTCTTCAGTGGGCCAGCCAATTCCATATCCAAACCATTAACTCACCATGGCTCCCTTTTAGATCAACTTGTCATGAGGGACCACATCAAACACCTAACTAAAGTCCACACAGACGACATCCATGGCCCAACCCTCATCAACTACCTTCATCACTCACTAAGTCAGTCTTTTTGGAGACAATGTACTAATATATCTGATGGAGCCTCTAACTTCTCTGCAAGGATTGGATTTTCAATTGGAAGATTATGGGAAGGTTTCTGGATATAAAATAAATAGGAATAAAAGTGATATTATAACTTTAACGGATGGAGAATATACAGATTGCAATTCAGATGCCATCAAATGGGTTCAAATATTTGGGGATTAAAGTAAATAATGACATAAAAAGTTTATATAAATTGAAGTACCTCCCCCACTTAAGAAAATTGAAGAGGATTTAAATAAATGAGTAACTCTCCTGATAACATTGATTGGTAGAGTGAATTGTATTAAAATGAATATATTTCCTCATGTACAGTCCTTTTCCAAACTCTTTTGATACCACTACAACAGAAATTCTTTCAAAATTTGTTTAAATTAATTAGGAAGTTTTTATGGAAAGGTAAGTTAGCCAGAAATTAACTTGGAAATACAATATGGGAGGATTACAACTTCCTAATTTTAAATATTATTGGGTGGCCCAGATCAAGTTTGTCACTTCCCTCTTTGATAGAAGAGACAAACCTTCATGGGTAGAAATTGAACAGCACAAAAGTCAGGAAGAGGGTGATAGAAGAATTTATGTATAAATGGGCTGTTAACTTTATTATTACTGGAAAAGAAACACCATTAATAAAACACATTTTGAGTATTTGGTATAAAATGAATAATTTAATTGGAATGAGGAAAAAATAACTCCAAAAACTCCCTTGTTTCAGAATAGATTAATTCCTGTAACTATGGACATCTTAATTCTACGTGTCTGATTCCATAAAGGGATCAGATATGGTTAAGATTTTTATGTACAAGGGAAATTAATGTCATTCAAACAATTAAAAATGAATACAATATTTATAATAATACAATCTTTTGTTACTTTCAATTAAGAGCTTTTCTCAGAGAAGAATTAGGATGTTACCAGAGGGCAGTGGAATGAAGATTCTAATTTGAAAGGAGACCACAAAGGAATTCATATCAGTTATGTTTTCTTTACTTCATTTGGGTACTTCTAAATGGGAGTTATATAGATCAAAGCAAAGGTAGGAATCAGACTTGAAACTTAGTATTGTTAAGACCTGGTCGAATTTATGTCATGGTGTAAAACCAATACAATTAATGTAAGATATAGGCTGATGCAATATTATTTTTTGCATTAGCTATATCTTACCCAGCAAAAATCACATAAATTAAATTCTAACTTTTCTGATATGTTTTAGATGCGGCGAAGAAACAGGTACTTTCTTACTTTCTACCTGGTCATGTTCCAAATTGAAATCCTTTTAGGAATATTTGAGAGTTTTACTAAATCAAATTATTGGGAAACAATTGCCTCCAAGTCCAGAATTGTTTCTTGTAGGAAATATTGTGGATGTATGACCTATAATGAAACTGACTATGTGCCAATTAGAATTTCTTAAAATCAAATTGGCAGTGGACAGGAAACATATTGCGATTACCTGGAATTCTAATTCTCTGTTGGGTGTAGCCCATTCGAATTCTGAATTGCATAGTTGTGTTCTCCTGGAGAAAATTACTTGCAATTTAAGGACAACTTATTTTTGCAGGTATAGGAACCTTACTTACAAAGTGTAGGGTTGAATACTTAATAAGGTATTAATTTTATTAATTTTTCATGCTTTTATTGCGATTTAGACAAAATAATTGAGCCCCCCTTTTCCTTTTCTGTCCTTTCCTTTTTCTTCTTCTTCTTTGGGGTTTTGTTTGGGGGAGGAAGGGATAGTGGTTATATTTGGAAAGGTATCAATGATGAAATCACACTTAATTTATTGTGATGATAATTTTAGTACATTTTTGATAAAATCAGAATAAAATATTTTTTTTAAACTACTTTTATCACCTTCTCTAAAACATTCAATCAAATTAGTAAGCCTTAATGATTGTCCCTAATCTGCGTATGAATTTCCAAATGTGCACAAATCCTGTTTGCTTTCCAAAAATTCCCCTACCACTGATGTGAGGCTTACTGACCTATGATTTCCTCGATTATCCTTTTTACCATTCTTAATGGTATAACATTAACTACTCTCCATTCCTCTGGGACCTCTCCTGTTGGTAGTGAGGATGCTCGAACTATAGCTTTCTGAGCCTTAAAAATCCTTCTAGTTTCTTTTTGATGAAGCTCATGAGTGCACTTATCATCCAAGGTTCTCATCCTTTGCCATCCCTATTTTTCCTTCACACTGGAACTTGCCATTCCTGGACTCAAATAAGTTGGCCTATAAACAACTCCCATATGTCATTTGTGGGCTTGCCTGATAACAGCTGCCCTAGTTTACTTCTGCTCCTTTCTGTCGAATCATATCTTTTTCTATTTGTTTAAATTCAAATTGTATGTAATTGTTGATTATTTATGTGCTGGAGTTGCACAGTTGTCAGGTACAGAAAAAGCTCTTTCACTCCAACCAAGACGTTTGCCTTAGCTAGTCCTATTTCCCCTGCACTTTGTCCATATCCCTCTAAATATTTCCTATCCATGTTTATTTTGCATTTTACTTTCATAACCAGAATTTTATTTTGGCATGACTCAAGTTTTAAATGTTAAGACATTTACAAAAGTCAACAGCTTGGTTCGCTTTAGTCCAGTAAGTCTGTAGGTGGTGCCTCAGGCTGTCAAAGCTGATCTATGAGAGTTGGTGAGCAAGAGATGAACATCAGAGGCAGGGCCATAATTACTGTTTTAATTGTGAGGACAAAGTGACCTGATTAGGGTTAATTTCTTTGCAGTAAAGATAACCAAGGGGGAAACACTGTGATAGGATGATCTGGAAGGGACTCCTTCTCAAATCATAGCTGTTAATTAAGGGACACGGATTTAAGTTAATTGCTTAAAGGATGAGAAGCAATCTGAGGAAAGGATTTTTCAACTAAAAAGTGCAGATGGGGTATGGAAGTGTGAAGAAGATAGAGATCTATTCTGCATGAACACTTGAAGAGCCATAGCCTACTTCTGCAGACAGGGAGCTAGAAACGTAGAATAACCTAAATAGATCCTTTTGCTGGCTGGCATGGACATGATGGCCAAATTAAGATGACCATAAATATAACTTTAGTCAACGTCATTATGCTAGCCAAATCCCTTTTAGTATACAAATGAACACCTTGTATTGAATCCTTCTAATTTAGTGCTGCAATGTTCAGTACTCTATATGGTTTCATGTAATGCTGAGATTCTTTTAATCATATGAGCCATCTCCATTTTACCTCCCTTTAGTTATCATTTACATGAATCTCTCTCAGCTACTTTCTCTGTTGATGAGAGACTATCAAAAATGCTAGTTAATTTTGAAATGTTTGGATTAAGGTCCTTATTGATGAAGTCAGAGTGCAATAGAGTCAAACATTATGAAAGGGTTTGGGTTAAGTTGTTGGTCTGTGCTAGGTTAGCATTGGGACTTAATACTGGGTGCTGCAATAGAATATTTGGGAATGTTTTTGGGAGATAATTTGGTAAAATTAGAGTAGGTTACATACATACACTTTAAAACAGATCTGATTTGAAATACTGAAGAATTCATATTCAGTGATTTTACAGAAACTATGGAGAATGCTATGCACATTTCACAAGAAGATGCTAATTTAAATGATGTCATGACATGAATAGGCTATTGTCTTGGAAGAGCCAGGTTGTCTGTGTTGGACCTTTTTTGCAAGGCAAAAGTCCAGGAATCTGCAAAGTGCTCACTCAGAGGTCATTGAGAGGTTTGTTTACCTAAAACAACAGATGGGAGAAGAAGACTAACTCCTATTATTTACTGGAGAAGGTTGGGGGGGGGGGTTGCAAGTGAGAGAGAGAAGGACATGCTGCTGGCAGTTTGAATCTCAGACAGAGAGAGAGACAGATGGAAGTCTTTGACTATGTGTGACATAGAAAGCTATAACAAGCAGGAGAAGCTTGTTGGAACTGAAACAGAAGCTCCAGAGTGGCTGATGGCTGGAAGTGCTATCTGTCTGATGTTTCTCTTGGAATAAGTAGAACAGAAAGGAATTCTGTGATAGCCTGAAAGAAAGAGGTTATCATCTGGAGAACCCTGATGGGGCAAGTTTCATCAGCAAGACATTGAGGTGACTAATGGTGTCACTTCAGTTGTGGAAATCCTGGAACCACACATCTCTTTCTGCAAACTACAAGACCCTTTCTGAGTGGTAAACATTTACCTTGTGACCACCAAAGCCTGGTAAACTTTTATACATGTTAAATTCTTTGCACAGTATAAGAATTGCCTGCAACCAGTGAACTTGAAAGAATGAGAAGTGAGATTGAACTGTGAACCAAAGAACTTTACATACACATTACATATACGTGTGCTTAGAATTAGAAGAGGGTTAAGTTGGGTTAGTTAAGTTAATAGTGATAAGTCAAAGTTTGATTCTGTTTTCATGTTTAAAGACAACTTTTGTTTAAATAACCATTTGTCATGGTGAATATCTATTGCTGCTGGGTTTGGGGGTCCTTTGGGCTCGTAACAGTACACATAATGTTCTTGCATGATAATCTAATTGGTATAAATTTGCCAAGTTGAGAAATAATGGATGGCCAATAAATCTAGGAGGATGTCACCCACTTGATTGAAAGTATTCATTTTTTCCATCACTACTGCAAAGTAGAAACGGTGTACATACAATGTTCATTGTAATGACTTACCAAGATTTGTACTACAAATCCCAAAGCCACAATCTCTGCCATCAACATAGATTTTGGCACGAGTTGAATGGAAATGCCATCACTTCTCAGTTTCCCCTCCATGTCACATCATTCTGTCATTACCTCATCACCAATCTAGCAAAAGTTGAGTTTTGTTGTATGGGAGTACCCTCACCAAGTGGCCTGTAGAACTTTGCATGTATTTGCGATGAGCTTCTCAAGAGCCATTAGGAAGAGAAAATGCTGATTTTGCCAATAATGTGCTTGTCACAAAAATGAATAAAGTAAACCATTATCAAATATTACAACTTTTAACGCTGCCTCTATATTTTAGACATTTGGCTACATAGCTGGATGTCTATCATTTTCTTTTGCTGGAAGTGTTGTTTTATTTAAACAGCAGGACATTGAAAATATAAATTAAGGTAATAAAAATTACATTCCCTCACTGGAGCACGACTTCTGGTTTTTGAACCTCTGTTGTCTCATATCCTCAACAGTCTGGTTAGGAATAGCAATCTTCTGTGAAAATAATCTTATGAATTATTTTCCAAAATGTGTGACCAACTGGTGCAGAAATATCTGATTTGAGGCTTACCAGATTCTGGAATATGATGATCTTCAGCTCCTGGATGTGGAAATGTCAGGAGCTCCAAACATTGTCTATTTCCCTATGTGTGGTAGATGAGAAGTAGAGCACAAACTCAAATCACCACTTTGATTTTGGTAGCTGTTATTCAAATTGTTCTTGTTACAAAATCCACATATTCTTTAAAGCAAACAAAGGAAACATTCTTTATCTTTTTCCACTGAACTGATTACATGAAGAGATTTCACTCTCCAGCTGGATGGCATTAACATTGTCTTCTCCAGTTTCTGCTAACTTGCCCTCCTTACCCCTTCCCTTCCCCTGTCTTCTTTCCCTCAGCTCTCCATCCCCTTCCCTCTCTATCCACTCAGCCACTCTCCTCCCCCTGCTTGTTACTGTGGGCTCCCTCCCTTCTCCACCTATGTGAGCATGCTCCTCCTTCACCCACCTCCCGTTCTTTTTGTTCAGGTGCCTGCTAACATTTGTCCATACCTTGATGAAGGGCTCAAGCCCAAAATGTCGGTTATGTATCTTTATCTTTGTTATATAAAGGACACTGTTTGACCTGCTGAGTTTTTCAAGCATTGTATTTTTACTAATTACATGAAGACTCTGAACTCTGGTCCCATTTGTACATTTGTGGAATGACCTTGCTGTAAAATGTGGAATGACTATAGCTTAGCTGTTGCAATAAAATTTTGCTCTTTTGAGCCCTTGGTCATGGGGATGAGATGTCCCCTAAATATTTTCTTTAATCAGTACATATTTTCTGTTTCTGTTATTTCTTCTTGCACTTCCAATTCTTACTTTCCATTATTAACTGAATTTTGCCTCCTCTATCCTTTCCAAAGCTCATTTGTCTACTTGCGTGAAATGGATTATAACATTATACTGTACAACATGGAACTAGGACCGTGGTTGTGCTGGCCAAGTTGCCTACCAAAGTCACCCCGATATGCCTGTGTTTGGCTCATCTCTCTGGATCTTTTCTATCCATGTTCCTGTGTAAATGGCTATTAACCATTGTGAATGTAACTGTCACTAACGCTTCCTCTGGTGGCTTGTTCCACATACCCACTACCCTCCATGTGGGAAAAGTTGCCCTTGGATTCCTTTAAAAACTTTAAAAAAAAAAAATTATTTATAAATTTTCAAGCTCAAACAATTTCCAGTAATTGGTCACAGTTATCCATTATGTACAAGATTCACCATTGAGTCTGAGCCATTCCCCCCCCCCCCCCCCCGACACACACTCGACAGACCATAATTACATACAACATTCAAGACACCTACAACAAAGTTTGGGAACATATTAGGGATTTGTAATGGCCTGACAGCCAAGGCCCAGGCTGTTGCATTTTTCTTGACTTAATTGGGCTGGAATGGAACACCCCCACCCCCCCCCCCCCACACACCCCTTCCTCAGTAGAAGGATAGATGGGGAAGGCAAGGCAGCAAGGCATGAAGATCCACACTATAACTGTGCTCCTATAAAATTTAAGTATGGTTGCCAATATTTTGTTCATTAATTTAGAGGTCATTTTCTCCAGGGGAACACAGCTTTGCATTTCTGCATTCCAGCTCGCAATGCTCAAGTTAGTCAGATTTCCAGGTAACCGCTCAGCACTTCCTGGCAACGTGATCATTACAAATTGGATTTGGAAGAAGAAATATGGAGGAAACTGTGTAGAGATAGTGTAACTAATACAACCAATGCTAGATATGAAATGGTTCAATATTTTTTTATATCAAATGTATTACACACCCTATAAGTTGAATACATTTAATCTAATTTTTTTCTACTCAATGTTTTAAATGTAAAAAACAGATTGGTAATTTCTTCCATTCAGTATGGTAAGAAAAGGTAATAGATTTCTGGAAAGAATTAGGTGTTTTGTTATGGAAGATAGTAAGAGTAAAGGTTAAATTAAATCCAAGAATTTTTCTGTTGGGTAATATATATGAAGATATTGTTGGAACTAGATAAATATAAAAAGAGATGTTTGATCCAGCAACAACAATAGTGAAAAAGTGTGTAGCTAAAACGTGGAAATTGGAAACTAATGTAAAAATAGAAGAATGGTTTAATGAAATAAAATATTATCTCCCATTAGAAAACATTACTTGTAATATGAGAAATGATTATGAAAAGTTTTGTCAAATTTGGGAGCCATATATAAGATTTATGAATATAGACTAATCCAGACCTTGTAATCCAATCTCCCCTTGAAAATACGGTACTTTCATCAAGAAATGTATTATGGAATTATTAATGTGGCTATAATTACTATGATGAATGTGTTTTCTTTTTTTCTCCTATCTGTAGGGGTTAGGGATGGTGGGAAATGGTGGGGGGGGGAGGGTGAAAATTGAAAATTATTTTATAATGATATTGGAATTTGGACAGCTTCATCTTAAATCTTATGGCCATCCTATTTCCCAATAGGAACAGCTCTGGGTCTTGTGGGAATTCTTTACCTATGACCTAGAAGGGTCTCACCTTGGTACATGTCCAGATTGCATGCACAAAAGTTCCTGTCACAATGCCACATCTAAAGCATTGGTCTAAAATTTCTGGCTTAGCCTTATTTAATTTTTTTCTGTGTCGAATATAGCTGGTGGATAAAGTTATACTGCACCAGCCTATACCGTGGATTAATAATCACGGTCATGCTGTTGCAACACAGATCTGACCAGCACCACTTATGACTCGCACCTTTGCCTTGATTTGTGAAGGTCCAGTTTAGGTCTTCCTCTTGAAGTAAGAAATAAATCTATCCTAGAGTAGAAATCATGTTGCCTCAAATAGAAGGCATAATAGCTCTCTCTTGGACGTTTTCGTCTCCAAATATCTATCAAATTCAGCTTCTTCATAAAGTCAATGGTAATCCTTTCTTCCTTTGACTTCGCTATTTTTTTTCGTTGACTTGCCAAGGACTGGATCCAGACAAAAGTTGAAGTGTCTCTCCCCTGCTCCCCCCACCCTACCAAAATATTTTCTCTTCCCTCTGCCAATTTTAGGAAGGTATCTTGTATGAATTTTTCATCATCAAGATTGGGTGCATATACATTCACTAGGGTCCAGGACTCTGATATATGTGACAGTGCACCATACAAATTTCCCTGCTTTGTCTGTGACCACACTTTCCACTCTTACCAGAACACTTTTTCCAATCAAAATTGCCACACGGCTTGCCTTGGAACAAAATGAGGAGGCTATTATCTGGGCCACCCACCCCCTTTTTAAACTTTTG
Organism: Narcine bancroftii; assembly: GCF_036971445.1. Taxonomy (NCBI): domain Eukaryota; kingdom Metazoa; phylum Chordata; class Chondrichthyes; order Torpediniformes; family Narcinidae; genus Narcine; species Narcine bancroftii. The sequence goes on from NC_091474.1 coordinate 60,837,465, forward strand.
ACGTTCCTTCTCTGTTAAATGTGTTTCCTGGAGGAAGGCCATATCTGCCCCTTTTTCTTTGTGTGCCGACCCTTTTCCTCTTCACTTCTCCATTCAGACCATTTACGTTAAGACTTGTATATTTGATATTATTGGCTATTTCACCAGAGATTCCTCCCAAGTCCATGTTTCCCCCGTACCCTGACCACCCCATGTCCAACGTCAACCCAATCCTTTTCCTACAGCCATTCTAGCCCATTGAGTCCATGACAAATTCCAGAAAGGAAAAATAATAAGAGACAAAAAAGACAAAAGGAACAACATAACATGGCAACAAACTATCAAATTCACATATATTCCCCATCTATATCTCATTCCCTTTAATCCTCACTCCCCCTCTTTGGTGACTTCACCCTCGCGTTATTACCATTCCTTTCCTCACCACAGGCTGTGCATTTTGCACCTATCTACCTCTCCACCCTCAATCCCCAAGCCCCACCCCCCCTGGACCATTTCTCTTTTTACAAATTCTCCCATCACTGTATTTGTACAACAAACAGTTAAACCAACTATTGTTATTCTCATATAGGTCTTACTTGCACTCTCTTATATACATCAAAATGCTGGCATTACCCATTTGGCACTACTACACACTTTTATAATATTTCTTACAAAATGGCAATTGTTTTGCAAACTCTTTAACCTCCGACAGGAACTTTCTCTTGTCCCCTGGCATTACAATTTTTAGAGTTTCTGGGTATTTAAGGACACATTCCATATCCTTTCTGCTTGGCCTTTCTTTTTATTGGCTCAAATTCTTTGTTTTAGGAGGGCCACACTTGTGTCTGGGTGGAATAACACCTTATACCCCGACAGTCACCGCACTTAAAATTTTTTCATGGTCCTGGTCACGCAGGAGCTTCACTCGCACCGAGCATGGACTTTGACCTTGCCCTGGGTGTGGGAAAGGGGACCGATGGGCCCTCTTTACCTCTACTGCTTCTCAGTTTCTCCCCAAAACCTCTGGCAACCAGCGTTGTTAAAAATGCTACAGGATCCCTCCCTCCCTCCCTTTACCTTCTGGAAAACCCACAATTTTTATGGTATTCCTCTGGCTATGGTTCTCCAGAGTGTCAATTCTCTGTCAGAGGATCCTCTTTCTGCCTCCCACGCAGTAACTTCCCTCTCCAATTTACTTATTCTCTCCTCATTATCCCCAGTTCTTTCTTTCACTTCAGACACCCTTCCTGTCAGTCCAATAAGGGCATTTTCTCATCTGTCCATTTTGTTGAACAGTTCCCCTGTTTTCTCCCTTAAGTGTCTGGCCACACTCTCCTCCATTCTTCCCATGGCCTTTAAAATGTCTTGTTGTGAGGGCTCCATGCCCCCTTCCCCCTTTTGCCGGTGCCATCTTTTAAAAAAAATATTTAATTGTTTGCATCATTACAGGAAAATAAATAAATAAAACATTAATCAAATATCCATAAACAATGATACAAAAAGTACTTTTATATTTTTCTCCCCATCCCCCTCTCACCCAAAAGTAAGAAAAGGAAAGAAAATAAAGAAATACCATACTATTGAATATACAATAATATTAGCACAGACAATCATTGTTATTAAAAATTACTAATTAAGAGGAGTCGATAAGATAGAAGAGGTAGATGGAAAATTATCCATAAAATCCATATATGGTTTTGAAATACTATAAAAAAAATTTCAACTCTATTCCTTAAACTATACATAATTTTTTCCAAAGGAATACAATTGTTGGTGCCATCTTGTTTCCCTCGTGCATCCTAGCTCTTCCCTCCTCTTTCCTCCTGACGCTGCCTCCAATCTCATCACTTTCCACCTCGCTGGAATCCCATCAAAGCCATCTACTGACGCGGGACCGAGGTCTCCTATGTCCTCCTACAATTGGCTCCTACCATTTGTAGCATTCCACTCCCAGGCGCTCTTCTCTCACTGTCATCGGGAGGGAGGGGTGCGACACACCCACCCCACCCCTCCTGAGGCTCGGACCTCTCCGCAGGCCCCTCACCCCCCAACGATCAATCGGAGACTGCATTGCTTCTCCTTCCCGGGTCGGCCTCACGTCATGCTGTTTTCCCGGGCAAGCTTAGGCCACATCTGTGAGTCAAGCCTCTGTTGTTGAGACAACCTGGGCTTTGGGCCTGGGCTCAACGTTGCTATCCTGGGCTCCACGAGGTGGGCTGGATCGGGTGCTGACCGTTCCTTCTGCCTTTCTGGCTGTCTTTGGCATATTTCTTACCCATTATTTTCAGATAGGAATCTTTATTTATCTATTCTTACTATTTTTAGTGTTTATACTTCCTTTTTAAACTGTTTTTGACTTTCCTGGTCCAGGAACTCTATGGGATGACGTCCAACTTGCCCCTCCTCATCATGTTGTCTCCTTTTAAATTTTTCCCATCTTGCCTGAAACCTATTCCCTCTAATTTTTGATTCCCCTATACCAAGAAAAAGATTATTACTTACCTTATCCATGCCCTTCGTGATTTTATATACCCCTCTATAAGGTCATCTCTCAGCCTCCTATTTTCCAGGGAGAAAAACCGCAGCCTATTCTTATAACTCAATACTTGACAGTCACGGTAATGCTTTCATGAATTTTTTTCTACACCACTTCCAGTTTAATGTCATCTTTCCTGTGGCTAGGCAACCAGAACTGCACATACTTCAAATATCTTGTACATTTGTAGCATGGCATCCCAACTCTTTACTCACTGTGTTGACAAATGCCAGCAAACATGCCAAACTCATTCACCTCCTTTTCCATATTGCCACTTTCAAGGAACTAAGTGCCCTTCGGTCTCTCTGTTCTATTAGACTATATAAGGCCCTGCCATTTACTGCCTAGATTTAATTTACCAAAATGCAATACCTCACATCTGTCAGAGATTATCTGCCATTCCTTGGCCCACTTTCCCAATTCATCAAGATCCTTTTATAATTTCTGGTTGTAAACTCTTCATTGTCCACTAAATGGAGTGAGAACAACAACCTGAGTCTCAATGTTGACAGGACAAAGCAGATGATTTTGGATTTCGGGAGGATAAAAGTGCTCTTGTGTTCTCCACTTTCTCCATTACATGTCAATGGTTCTAATATGGAGAGAGTGGAGAACACAATGTTCCTTTGTGTGCACTTAAAGGATGATCTATTCTGGATCTACAACCCCTCATTGGTCAGGAAGCTCCTAAACTTCCTCAGGAGGTTGAGCAGGGAAAGGCTTCTGACACCCCTACCGTAAACCACCATCACTCACCCTCCACCCCCCAAATCTTGATAACTTTTTGAAATTGAGAGCCTCCTGTCTGGCTACCTTATTGTGTGGTATGGTAGCTGCAAAGCATCAGACCTGAAGTCAATACAGAGGATCATCAAAATGGCTGAGAAGGACACTGAGATCTGCCTTTCATCTATTGATGATAGTTACCAGGAGTGTGGCTTAAATAAGACTCAAAGAATTATAGAAACCCTTTTCCACCCAGCACACAGTATCTATGACCCAATATCATCAAGAGGGAGGTACAGGAGCATCAAAATCAGATCTACCGTGCTGGGGGAAATAACTGTAGGCTGTGAGATTAATGAACAGCATCCTGTAACTGAGTAAATAATTCCAAAATATTTATAAATATTTATTTTAAATGATATCTTTGTGTTGATAGGTGATTATTATGCGCTGTGCATTGTGTGGCTATGTGTGCACTGTGGTCCAGAGAAACATTGCTGCATTGGATTGTATATGTACAGTCAGATGATAATAAACTTGAACTTGAATTTTTGTGTCTTTGCAAACTTACCAAGGAAGTAGTAAATATTTGGAAGAGAGGATTTACAGTTCGACGACCCTTCAAAAAATGACTATATTATCACTGAACTGAGATAACTTCGGAACATTACTAATTACTGCTATCAGAAATTTTCTGCATTATTCCTTCCCAGGGTCTCAATAAACCAGAGGTCCAGTTGGGCCAATAAGTTCCATGAGTTTGGTTGGTTGGGCTGAAAGAGGAGACCTTATGTTCTTGTGAAGGGCTAGCGGCACTCCCTGGTGCTTGGCAGTTCAGCAATCTGTGAAGGACTCTGCTGACATCTCCCACACCTTCTGTCTAGAACCAAAGGTGAAATACACCAGAAAATGCCTGCATGCAGTTCAGGTATGCCTGCTTCATTCATGTGCTTATGACTGTTCCTTGTCACCTTGCTTTGATCGGATATTCTTGCTTCTTAAATCACTCTGGTTTGAGCTTCGGTATGTGCTGAACTTATTTTTTTTGTGTGTTGTTTTTTTTCTGTATTTGCATTTATTAAGGAGAATGCTCTTCAATGACTTATAGGCAAGCTACAAACTTGGAATCTGATTGCCTTGTGAATCATGCCTGAGAGGAAAATGAGAACTGATGACTCAATCTGATTATACAAAACAATAGTAGTGATTTTTAGTTTATTTTTTGAGGAAAAATTGAACTGTTCAGTTGCATGATTCCAAGTGAGCCTGATAAATATTTTAATGCATTTGTGTATAACCTGAAATTGTAAATTGGCATTTTTCTCTTGTGAGAAAATAATAGTTCTCATTGCTGCTACGAGGGAAAAATGATTAAGCCACAAATACTCTCCATATTAGAAACAGAGCCAAGTCACCTGTAGGACATGTCCCAATTCCAATTTAAATGAATAACATTAGCTTATTGCCTAGAGCTAGAGAGCTAACAAGCAATCTGGTGCTTTTCTCTGAGATTCATTCAGTGCATCACCAGCTGCCTTCAGAACCACTTCAGCAGAATGCAGAGTGACAATACTGATTTACCCTAGGCAGGCATATATAACCATATAACCACTTACAGCACAGAACAGGCCAGTTCGGCCCTACTAGTCCATGCCGTAACAAATTCCCACCCTCCTAGTCCCAGTGACCAGCACCCGGTCCATACCCCTCCAGTCCTCTCCTCTCCATGTAACTATCCAGTCTTTCCTTAAATGTAACCAATGATCCCGCCTCAACCATGTCTGCCGGAAGCTCATTCCACATCCCCACCACCCTCTGCGTAAAGAAATTTCCCCTCATGCTCCCCTTATAATTTTCCCCCTTCAATCTTAAACCATGCCCTCTAGTTGAATCTCCCCCACTCTTAATTGAAAAAGCCTATCCACATTTACTATCTGTCCCTTTTAAAATCTTAAACACCTCTATCAAGTCCCCCCTCAATCTTCTACGCTCCAGAGAAAAAAGCCCTAGTCTGCACAACCTTTCCCTGTAACTCAAACCTTGAAATCCTGTCAACATTCTCGTGAACCTTCTCTGTACTCTCTCTATTTTGTTTATCTTTCTTATAATTTGGTGACCAAAACTGTACAGAGTACTCCAAATTTGGCCTCACCAATGCCTTGTACAATTTCACCATAACCTCCCTACTCTTGAATTCAATACTCCAATTTAATGAAGGCCAACATTCCAAATGCCTTCTTCACCACACCATCTACCTGAGTATCAGCCTTGAGGGTACTATTTACCATCACTCCTAAATCCCTTTGTTGCTCTGCACATATCAATAGCCTACCATTTAATGCATATGACCTATTTAGATTTGCCTTTCCAAAATGTAACACTTCACACTTATCTGTATTAAATTCCATCAGCCATTTCTCAGCCCACACCTCCAGCCTTCCTAAATCACCTTTTAATTTACGGTAATCTTCCTCATTGTCCACAACACCACCAATCTTTGTATCATCCACAAACTTGTTTATCCAATTCTCCACCCCTACTTCCAGATCGTTAATATATATCACAAACAATAGTGGACCCAGGACTAATCCCTGAGGAACTCCACTAGTCACCGGCCTCCAATTGGACAAACAATTTTCTACCACTACTCTCTGACACCTCCCATCCAACCATTGCTGAATCCATTTCACTACCTCCTTATTTATATCTAATGCCTCCACCTTTTTTCCTAACCTCCTGTGGGGAACTTTGTCAAAAGCTTTACTAAAGTCTAAATAGCCAACATCCACAGCTTTCCCTTCATCAACCTTTTTTGTAACCCCCTCGAAAAACTCAATCAGGTTTGTCAAGCATGATCTACCCCTGACAAAAACATGCTGATTACTCCCTATCAATCCCTGTACCTCCAAATATTTGTAAATACCATCCCTCAGAACACTTTCCATCAACTTACCCACCACAGACGTCAGACTCACGAGCCTATAATTCCCAGGTTTACATTTGGACCCTTTCTTAAACAGCGGAACCACATGCGCCACCCTCCAATCCTTTGGCACTACCCCCGTGACCAGTGACATCCTAAATATCTCTGTTAATGGCCCCACTATATGTCCACAAGCCTCCCTGAGTGTCCTTGGGAATATTTTGTCTGGTCCCGGAGATTTATCCACCTTTATCTTTTTCAACACAGCCATCACTACCTCCTTGGTTATTCTTATATGCTTCATGACCTCCCCACTATTTTTCTTTACTTCAACTAGTTCAATATTTTTTTCCCTAGTGAATACTGAGGCAAAGAAATCATTCAAAATTTCCCCCATTTCCTCTAACTTCTCATTCAGCCTACCTTCGCTATCTACAAGGGGTCCAATTTTATCCCTCACTAATCTTTTACTCCCTCACAGTAAGTTGGCAGAACTCCCCAACCCAAATGAACCAAACTGCTGCAGTATATTCTAAAATATTTGTGCATCATTTGTTTTTCACTCAGTAATTCCACAATATTTCCAAAAGGAAGACCCACCATTAAGCTGGCTTTGATCATTTACGCTGAAACGAGCAAATCTGGCATTTTTCTGGGTCAGTGTGTCTTTTTACACAGTAAGCTGGCATTCCACGAGCAAAAGAGGCGAGACGTGTAACTCAACAGTGTCGATGTCTAGTGTCACATATAACATACTGTATTTGACGGCATGTTAGACCCACTTGTTTTTCCCAAAAATATTCCCCCTGATTTGTATACGAGATTAAAATTAAGCTGATAATGATGAGTAACACTGACAGTAACACTCTCCCCACACTGGTCATTGTTGTGTTGAGAAAGTGTTAGGTTCGTGAGAGACGAGACTGGACACAAGGGTTTACTATCAATCGTTACTGTAATTAAGAACACACAATCAATAGAAGACCATGGGAAAACAACTCACACAAATTATAAAAATTGTGGGGGGGGGGGTGGAGCACACAATTTATAAAAGAACATGGGGGAAAAAACGCGTACAATTTAATAAAACACATGTCCACTATGTATAAAAGAGCGTGGTAAAATCTACTACAAGTATTGATCTTTCCACTCACATACCTCACTAATTACCATGATCTATTGCTGGGGGCTCGTGGCAGGCTATCATGGTGCAGAGGGGGAGCAGGGCAGTGGGCTTCAGACTGTTCAAACTGAGGACAAACCCACAGACCAGCTTGCTCGCAGCACAAGATGACTAGAGGACCTGGGGACAGTTGAGAGCATGGCGTTGGGATCCATGTGGGGGCTGGTCTTTTATCACCATGCCACTCCCTAACACTAATCTCTTCTCCCTTAATATCTGGTCTGTCAGTGACTGTCTTGAATACATTCAGTAGCTGAACATTCACACCCTCCTTCTGTAGAGTTCCAGATTCTTTATCTTATTCATGAATGATCAAGCCCTATTTTGAAAGACCTTCTATCATTCAAACCCCCCTTCTGTCCTGTCAAAACCATGAATTATTTATTTATGAATTAAATCCTCTCTCATTCTCCTCTTTGCAATACATCAGTGCTTCACCCACCTTATGAAACAGTGAGTCTAGTAGAAGATGTATCACTATTTCACCACCAGATAATTTCCTCTCCAGCTCCAGCCATTTCATCTACAGCTCATTTCAGACTTCTGTATTTTTAGGGGCATGCATAGACATCAGAGATGGGCTAAACCCCAAGTGCCTGCCTTGTGAACTAGCTGTTAGCCAGATTGACTCTGCCTTTTACTTTTGCTGTATAATTGCAGCTCCTTCTAGCAGACCTAGTGTCAAATCAGTGATATATTTGGATTGATACCTTGCCAGGTTGGTGCTGGATCCAGCCATACTCTGTGATTACCTTCACACCTCTCCATGAGCAGCCCACAGCAACAGAGAGCAAACATCGGGCTATCGGGAGAGAGCCGGACAGCGGTATTATTAAGAAAAAGATTTTTCTCGTTGTCCTACTTGCATGTTTTGTCCAAGTTTTAAATGCTTACCCATAAATACACTAAAAAAAATTATGGTTCACATACACATCCTTACCTGAATTGGTCTCAGAATGGCAGAAGTGCCTTTTACACAACCAGTATTCCGGGACTGTTACTAGGTTTGCTGCCAGGAAAAAGCTGGGACTGGAATGCCCCCCCCACCCCCCCATTCCATTTCGGAGCATTTTTAGACAGCAGGCATTCTACTAAAAAGGAGCAAATGTCCCAGAACGAAAGGGTTGTGTAAAAAGCAATGGATTCATAAAATAACAGCATGTTCAGAGTATGTGATTATTTTGTTTCAGATGCCATCATCTGCTGCAAAGGATGCCTCTTTTGTCTTCAAATATCCTGGTTTATTTATTTTGAAAAGTTGATTTTATCATCTTTTCATCACTCTTTGTAAATGGAATAACAATCTCCTCAGCTTTTATTGTGTAAAAATAAAAATTCTGTATCACTTTTCATTAGCAAATTAATATCTTGATAGATAAAGGTAAGACTTGCAGGTCATTATAGCAGAAATCCATTCTTTAACAAAATCAAAAGATTTGTATGTTGTGACTCAGTTCCATTAAATTTAGGGAAGTTATTATAAAGTGATCCTGAGGTAAACAAGATGTTTGCAGATGCTGGAGAACTGGAACAATACACAAAAGTGCTAGAGGAATCTATTTACAGTTCTTAGTGATTTAGTGCTTTCATATGCCAGTAAACAAGGAAATGTGGCTTTCTATTCTATCAGTTAAATGTTTCGTAAATGTGGCAAATACTGTATTTTGGCGTAGGAGGGTGGCAGAGTTGGCATAGCGTTTAGCACAACACCTTTACAGCACCAGCGATCGGGGCCAGTGTTCGAATCCTGCGCTGTTTGTAAGGAGTTGGTATGTTCTCCCCATTCCTGCATGGGTTTTCCCCAGGGGCTCCAGTTTCCTCCCTCTATTCAAAACATACCAGGGTGGAGGTTAATTTGGTGTAAATTGAGCGGCACGGACTTGATGGCCGAAATGGCCTGTTACAGAGCTGTATGTCAAAAATTACATTTAAATTTAAAGTACACAAAAAAATGTGCTCCAGCAGATCCATGGAAATCAATAGGGAGTCGATGTTTTGGGCCAGATCTCTTCATCAGGAATACCAAATGTCAGCAGACTCCCGAAAAAGAAAGTGGGCATGGGAGGGGCAAAGGTGAGGAGCATCAGCTTGCAGGTGATTAGTGAATGCCAGTGGGAGATGGAAGAAAGGAATGAAGACTTGGATAGGGAGAAAGGGCAGAGGAATTTAAGGGAAAGGGGTAGGAGCTGGAAAAAGGAAGGGTTGGGTGACAGGCAGATGAAAGAGGAATTAGAAGCATGAGGAAAAGCAAGATGGGAGAGGAGAAAAAAGAAAACGGGGTGGGTAAACAAAATTTGGAGGTCGTCAATTGATGCTGTCTGGTGAAGACTGCCAAGTCAGAATATAAAGCATTGTTCCTCCAATTCATGTGTCATTTCAACCTGGCAGCACACGAGGCCAAGGACAGACATGTCTGTGTCACTGGGGTGTGGAATTGAAGTGCTGATGCGATGGAATAACACTGGTCTCTGGGAGATCCTTGCTGTTTCCGCAATGCTTTCTGAAATGCTTTCCCCTAGTCTGTGTCCAGTCTCCCCGATGACGAGGATTCTGTACCAGGAGAACCAGATACAACAAATGACCACAACAGATTCACAAGTGAAATGTTGCTTCACTTGGAAAGACTGTTTTGGTCTGGAATGGTGATGAGGGAAGGAGTGTAAAGACAAGGGTAGCATTTCTCATGGTGATAGGGGGTAAGTACTTGGATGGGGGGGTAATAGTGGGAAGGGATGAAGGAGTGAATTCTACAGAAAGCATAGAGGGGAAAATCTGTCTGGTGGTGGGATCCTGTTGTGGGTGGTGGAAATTGTGAATGATATGTTGGATGCTGAGGCCAGTGGGGTGGTAGGTGAGGGCAAGGGGAATCCTGTTCTTGTTGCATCTTGGGGTCGGGGGGGGTGGGGGCAGATGTGCGGGAGATGGTGGAGATGCGGGTGAGGGCTGAATTGATGGCAGTAGAGGGGAAACCATGTCAACTGAAGAAAGAAGACATCTCTGGTGTCTTGGAATGGAAAGCCTCCTCTTGGGAGTAGATGCAGTGGAGATGGAGAAACTGAGAAAAAGGAATTGCATCCTTGAAGGTGACTGGGTGGCAAGAGGTGTGGTTGAGGTAACTGGAAAATTTATAATGCCAACTGCATCTACTTCACTAGTCCACTCACCTGTTCTAATCTTATACCCTGTGTACCACAGAAGGTGATCCTGTCTGCTCTTATGAATAGATACAAGTTGCCATGATGCCAGTCAAAGAATACCATAAACCATTCCGGCTCTCCATCCCATAGGATGATGATAGTTCCTTTCAGCCAGTTTGTTGGGTTTGACATGAGGGTGTGTGTGTGTGTGTGTGTGTGTGTGTGTGTGTGTGTGTGTGTGTGTGTGTGTGTGTGTGTGTGTGTGTGTGTGTGTGTGAATGAATGGATTTGGGTGAGAAGGGGTTGCACAGGTCCCTTCCTGGATCCAATGGCATGGTGAGGTCCAAGATAGCCGGGGGGAAGTTCTATTGTGGAGAATGGCCAGACCAACTTTGATGCAAGAGATGCCATTTCCACGCTTCAAGGCACGCATTTACTAGATGGCCGTTGACCCTACAAGAGGGTTTGTCTGCCCTTTGACAGGTGTGTCTAAACACTCTTCACACCAGGCAAGTCTGGTGGGGGAGCCAGTTTAGTCACCAACCGCCTGACCAAGCGACAGTTAGTTATATGCTGCCAGTTGCACTCCGACGAGTGACCTGACAGACTATAAACAATCATTAAGTATTAGAATCTGGTGTAGGCCATCAACTGATGATACTTCCAGCCTCAATCACATTGCCACACTAACCCTTTTCTCCTGATTCCTTCAACATCCAAATACAAGTTCACATTCATTATCATCGGACTGTACATATACAACCAGACAAAACAGCATTTCTCTGGATCTTCTCTCTCTCTCTTTTCTCTTTGGCTTGGCTTCGCGGACGAAGATTTATGGAGGGGAATGTCCACGTCTGCTGCAGGCTCGTTGATGACTGACAAGTCCAATGTGGGACAGGCAGGCACGGTTGCAGCGGTTGCAAGGGAAAATTGGTTGGTTGGGGTTGAATGTTGGGTTTTTCCTCCTTTGTCTTTTGTCAGTGAGGTGGGCTCTGCGGTCTTCTTCAAAGGAGGTTGCTGCCCGCCAAACTGTGAGGTGCCAAGATGCACGGTTGGAGGCGATATCAGCCCACTGGCAGTGGTCAATGTGGCAGGCACCAAGAGATTTCTTTAAACAGTGCTTGTACCTCTTCTCTGGTACACCTCTGTCTCGGTGGCCAGTGGAGAGCTCACCATATAACACGATCTTGGGAAGGCGATGGTCCTCCATTCTGGAGACGTGACCCACCAGGCGCAGTTGGGTCTTCAGCAGCGTGGATTCGATGCTTGCGGACTCTGGATCATAGTGTATACATATACACACATGATATATTTTTCACACAGCACGTAATAATCACATACAAATATAGTAATAAAATGTAAAATAAATACATATAAATGTTCTGAAATAATTTACTCAATTGTATTAACAAGAAACCCAAGGTTACAGGATATCATTCATCTATCTCATAGCCTGCGGCAAGAAATTATTAGGCAGTCCTGATTTTGAAGCTCCTGTCCCTCCTTGATGGAAGAAGGTTAAAGATTCTGTGTGGTGAACGGCAGACGTCCTCAAATATTCTTTGGGCCCTTTTTATGCCTTACTCCTGGCGAATGTCATCAGTAGAGAAAAGGGGGACCCTAATGATCTCAGCCATTTTAATAATCCGCTGTATTGACATCCAGTCTGACTTCAGGAAGGGAAAACCAGAAGAGCACAATCTAGTGATTATTATAGGATCAGAAGAGGAGAAGGTGAGCAAATTTAAGTTCTTGGGAGTCACTCTCTTAGAGGATCTTTCCTGGACCAAACACACTAGTGGCTTCATGAAGAAAGCACATCAGTGCCTCTACTTCCTCAGGAGTTTGTGAATGTTTGATGTGACATTGGAAACCCTGGCAAATTTCTATAGATATTGATAGCAGTCTTACCCTCTGTAATGGTATGGATTGTATATGCTAATTGGCTCGGGCTGGCCCACCCCCTGATGACACTCTTACCTGGTCTCCTCCCCTGGGACCCAGGCCATAAAGATCGGGCCACCTTTCCCTTCCCTGCACTTCCCTAGTTTGGATCTGGGCCAACTCAAGTCTTCTGTGCAATAAAGCCTATCGTTCCCATTAGTCTTTGTCCTTGTAATTATTGGAGCAACTGATAGTGCCCAACACACTCTTCAACCTTCCCAGGAACTATAGGCACTGCTGCACCTTCCTGACTAACAAGGAGATGTGGTAGATCCAAATAGGCCATCCATTATACGCACCCCAAGGAACTGTGTGCCCTCAACTCTCTACCATGGAGGGTGGTGCGTGGATCACCTTCATCCTCCTGAAATCCACAATCATCTCCTTTATCTTTTCCATTTTGAGACTTGTGGTTTTTTTTATTGCACCATTTCATGAGCCTCCCAACAAAGGCTGACTCATCATTATAACAGATGAGGCCAATTACTGTTGAATCATTCGTAAAAATGATTCTGTTTGAACTGAATCTGGCAGTGAAGTCGTGAGTCAGCAGTATGAACAGTACCGGGCTGAGCCCACCTCCCTGCGGTGCACCATGTGCATAGTGTGATGGGGCCTGAGATTTTGCTGCCAGTCCAGGCTGAATGTGGTCCTTCAGTCAAAAAGTCAGGTACAGATGGGACAGTTTATCTACCAGCTTCTGAAGTATGATCTTGTTGAGCACTGAGCTGAAGTCAGTAAACAAGAGTGGGTCAGGAAGGAGTGGAGGTTCAACACTATAGCGTTATCCGTGGACCAGTTTGGACATAGACTTTGCTAGAAGGTGTGATTTGATGCTTTCCATTACCAGTCGCTCAAAGGACTTCATGATTGCAGAGGCTAGTTCCACTTTGGGTGGTAGACATTTTGTTCAGTTACTTTTGATTTCTTGGGCACCGGGATGATGGTGGCTGTCTTGAATGCTGGGCCCTCCGTTAGCTGGGCTGCACATTCTTTCAGTATGTAACCAGGTATGTTGTCTGATCCTGCTGCTTTGCACGGGTTCTCTTGGTTAGGATCTACTTCACCTCAGCTGTGGCTATGAGGGCTGGGCTGCCAGTTCTTCAGGAGCAAGCAGGGGTTTACTTGGTATCACAATGTGTTTCTTTAATCGAACAGTGCAGAGAAGGTATTTTCCATGTCAGGAAGGGAGGCATTGTTGTCACCCACACTCAGTGTTAACTTGTAGTCATTTATGGTTTGAAAAACCTATGACACACACCTCATGTTGCCGGTGTCACACAGATGTCTGTGGATTTTCTGCATGCCCCCACTTTGCCTTCCTAATAGTATGGGAGAGCAAGAATGAGAAGTTCCTTCTGAGTACTAATAGCTTCCATTCTCTAATCATTCAAAAATATTCTGCATTTCTACTTTTTGGTTACGTTGATGCCTGTTTTCTGCAACACATTCCATCTGCCATATGCTTTCAACTTTATTTTGCCTGTGCATATCCTCCTGAAGCCTCAATGCATCATCCCTCATGAACTTATTGCCACCCAGTTTTGTACCATCACCCAAAGTGTATATTTGGCTCCCTCATCCAAATCATTAATGTAGGTGTCAATCAGCCATAAGTCACAACCTCCCAGTCAGAAATTGACCCATTTAATCCCACTTTCTTTTCTCTCTCAGCCCTGCCTGATTGTTATCCAGCAAATGATATTAATGATAAATTGATTGCTCAGTTAATATTCAGGTTTTTTTGTGGGAATTTGTTGTTAATAATGTACCATAATGATGGCACTTCAAACCTGAATTTAAGATAAACAGCTTTGGTGCCTTCTGAAAGGAGCAATTACAGATCTGTGCATCATCTTTAACTTTTTTTCTTTGGTAAATTAGAGGTAACAGATGGCATGTGCTAAACATTTTTGACAGTGATATCTAATTGGATGAAGGAGAAATCACCAACCATCACTCCACTAAATTCAATGGAACATAAAATGTGTCTTAGGGCCAGTTGGTCAAAATAACCTGATTCCATGGTGCACATTTAGTGCTTTTCCATTTATAGAAATTGTTTTCTAACCCCCCTCCAAAGTTCTTCATTTTACCATCTACCTTTACAGAATCATGAATAAATTTTTGGTTCATTATGTTGACAAATCATCTTTTCATCCCAGGCATTTCAAGGCAAGAAACAGGATAGTGTTTTAACAGCATTGGAAATATCATAATTGTAAATTTCATGGCAACTTGACATTTGAAGTACAACAGTTCTGTAAAACAACAGATTGAATGCTTGCTGAAAAAAGAACCCCACAGTGCAAACTGGTTTGTTTCAAATGACAAGGTGGCAATGTTTAAAAATGCTGTTAAATGACACAATGTTAAAGTGAGATGTGGTTTGTTTATCCCTGTCAGAAAATTTAAAACAATCAGAATGCACAGTACTCCAGTTTAATAAAGAATTGCACTTGCATTTTCACTGTTACAAAGAGGTTTGTTTCTTTATGCAATCAATGCAATCATGTTTGACATTGTAGAAATTTGGTATGTGTGGTGGTTGCACCATTTGACAATGATCCTCATTTTGGCATATGCCTCTGAGGTGGCTTTGCTCTCAAAAGTCATTTTGATGCATCATTGTATACTTCACACACAGTAAAATGCCCCGTGGACAGCATTAAATATGCAGTTGGCTTCACCTCATGACATATATACAGTATCACATGAAATTGCTTAGTCTTTATCTGCACTTTCCTGTTTTCTCAGACCTGGCAACAGCTTATTTTGAATTGATGAGACCAATTTGGTGTGTGAAAAATGGTGCTTATTCTTATAACAGCTTCTTAAACAAGACATTTTTTTTGGCCTGTTCATCTGTACAAAGGAATGTATCACGAAATGACAGGATCTGAGTTCTCTTACAAAATATTCTTGTCACAAAGGCAAACTGCAAAGCTATTACTGGTTTAAAGCTCCAGAAAAATTGTCTGCATCCACCTGGTAGTATTATAATACATTTCATAACCTGTCTGATAAGTAAATTGGATTGTACCAGATCTCTGCTCTATTAACTGTTACAATGGGTGTTGAAATTTGTTTTTAAAAATATTTTAAAAATATCCCAGTACACTGGTACTACAAAGAATTGTGCTCATAAAAGAATGCTGGTAATGGTGGTGGAAATGTGTATTAATAGAAGAAATAGCTGCATAGATGCAGAATAAAGTTCTCTCTATCCGTTCATTGCAGTATTACTTCAGAAGAAGCATTTTCTCCAGGTTTGTCCCATTTCACACACCTCACTCCAAGGCATTCATCTGATCAGATCTGGAGGAGCTGAATTGGGAACAATTTTAGCTGTAGGTCCAGGCTTACAACAAATGTGAATGAGTTGGCCCATCTCATCTGAGGTGGAACCCTTGTAACCAGGGTAAATGGAATTCCATCCAGTCAGTCTGGGCTAAATTTTACCTTTGTTGTAGAGATTATTCCTCATCTTCCAGTTTCCAAAATATGTGGAGGTTCACATTGAACTTGTAGACTTTAACTAAGATAAGGAGCTAGAAGTTGTTATTTTTTTAAATCAACAGCATCAAATATGCAATATAGTAATGTATTCCACTTTTGAAATGTAACTTAATTGGTCCCAATGAACAAAATTGGGAAGTAAAGTGCAATGCACTGCTATTTTGTACATTTCTCTTCTTCACTATGGGATCTGAAAGCTTTTTTATAGGTGGAGCACAGGATGCTTGATGCGGTGGGCAAGTTGATAACTTGGGAGAAAGTGCACATTTTTGGCCATTTATTTCATTGTGCTTCCAAAAAACTGACTCAAAATAAGCTATCAACTATTCAAGATGGAGATGAGGAGACATTTCTTCACCTTAAGGGTATTGGATCTTTGGAATTCCCTATCCAGGAGGGCTATGGGGACTCAGGTGCTCGGTATATTCAGTAAAGGATGAAGGAAAGTGACATTAAAATAAAAATTAGCAATGATTATATTAAATTGGGTGGGGAACAGGTCGGCATGGGGGAACCAAATGGCATGCTTCTGTTATTTTTATTCATACCTGACTGGAGTTTCTTAGCACTATCAATTTTGATCAGTGCTTCATCAAGGGGGTTTTATGAGTTGGAAAAGATGCTGCACATTTCAAGGTGGCTTTAAGATCATCAGTCTGGCTATCTGGTAATCTTTTACCATGAAGGTTTAAATTGAGTATCATCTCAGGAATCTGGTATCAGGCATACAAATAACATTACCAGTCCCATCGCTGGGACTGTTTGCCATGGTAAGATCATTGATGCTGGTTTGCTTATCTTGCAAGTCGATTTGGTGTATTTAAGCACATACATTTTTTTACATAAATTGTAATTCTAAAATGAACATGAGGAAAAGGATCACTTGGGTGATAAGTAAATTGGATTGCCAATTTTCATGGAATTTGTCTTGGTCTTCAAATAATCTTCTTCATTTAGCCAAAAGGTGCGCTAGAGCCGAGAAGGACGTTGTTGATTTTAACAATGTCAGCCTTTTTTCAGAGATGACCTCCAACATGAAGGAAGTGGGCCTTATTTACAAAAGTTTTCTGTTGTGATAGAATCCTCAGTAGAGGATTTTTGTTTTGCAGATGTTAAGTATTAGGCACGTTTTCTCTTGGTACTTCCGTAAATGAGTTGATGATGAATTGAGGTTCATTCTCTGGACATGCATGTATGCAAGTGTTGTCAATGTACAGCAGCACAATGGCTGAAGTAGAGGTGACCTGGGATTTGAAGGAAAATGTACGTTTTGAACTATCGACAGAAGGAAAACATCTAGGTGATAGACTGCACAGAAAATTGGAAATAATTGTGCTTCATGTTGATTTTTTAAAAAAGAACTATACTAAGTAGTGTTTATTCAATACAACAAACATTTCAAGATCTTTCCCAGAATTGCTAACAAATTTAAATTTAATCCAAGGCCATAATGAGATATTTGTGCAAATAACCAAACCTTGATCAACGAAAGTTTAAAAAGTTGTTTTAAAAGTGGTAGAACTATTTATGGAAAATGTATATAGGAAAATCTGCGAAGGTCATTTAGAAATAGAAAGCATGGGGCCTTTGCAGGGCCTAATTTTCAGATTTCAGATTTTGGCTTCTTGGGCCAAATCTGCCATGTAATATATTCATGGGTGATCTGATTTTAACTTCAACTCAGAATTCCCACAGGTTCCTGGTAATCGTTTAACTCCCAGTTGTTAAGTTCCAGTCAAACTAAACAATTAGCAAAACAATATTGGTACATTTTTTGATCCCAAGATGAGGTCTACATATTAATCTGTGCTATGACATTACATACAACCCTCAGATTCTTTTTCCTGTGGGCAAGACAGAATTACCACTTATTTGTAGTGCCAAAAAAAAAACTTGTACACAATTTAGACATGTAAAGAAATGTTGACAACTGTGCGATACAAAGGAGAGGGAAAAAAACCAATGAAGTGCAAAGTAAGAGTTCTTAAATGAGTCCATGATTGAGTTTATCGTTGAGGAGTCTGATGATGGGGGCGGGTGGTAGCAGCTGTTCCTGAAGCATGAACCTGGTGGTTTGTTACTTACGTATCAGTGACAAAATTGTTGGATCGTTGAGATATTAGAGGGATAGAGAATATGGGAATGAGGAAAGCTATGAAGTGATTTGAAAATAGTGTGAAAATTTTAAATTAATACCAGTTAGGTGGGTACATAAGAAAGTGAGGTGTGAAGGGGAAATTGTGCAAGTTAGAACTAGGGCAGCAGATTTTGAATGGCCCAATGTTTATGGTGGTGCAATGAGGGAGGCTGGTGAAAGGTTTATGGAATAACAAAATCTGAAGTTACTATTTTGATATATGCAGACATGCTGAGGCAAGTCAGAAACACATAAACTTGGAGTGTTTGCACAGATAAATATGTATTCCTCATCTTGGATCAAAAAATGTACCAAAATTGTATTGCTAATTTCTTAGTTTGACAGGTATTTAACACCTGGGAGTTAAAGGATTACCAGGAATCTTGTGGGAATTCTCAGTTGAAGTTAAATTCAGATCACCTATGAATGTATTACATGGCAGATTTGGCCCAAAAAGCCACGTGAAACACAAAAGTCTACAGGCACTGTGATTTTAGTAAAAACACGCCGAAATGCGGAGGAACTCAGGAGGTCTTTTCAGCGTCTATAGTGGACAAAGGTATATTGCTGTTGTTTCAGGCCTGAGCCCCTCTTCAAGGAATAAGCAGAATATGCCAGAAGCAGAAAGTCTCAGAATTTAAACAATGGGACAGGAGTCAATGCAGTGCAGATACCCGAGATCCTGGTGGGGGCCCATTGCTTGAATTCTGAGACTTTCTGAAATTTCTGACTTATTCTTTGAATGAAAGCTCAGGCCTGAAATGTTGGCAATATATCTTTGTCTCCTATGGATGCCGAAAAGACCAGCTGAGTTCCTCCAGTTTTTTGGTCCAAGAAGCCATGTGACCATGTGCTGTTTGTCATTTCTTAGTCTGTATGCATGCTCATCAGTGTAATTTAGCCATTCTATATTTAGGAGCCATACTTAAAATTGGCTTTTTAAAATATGTGCTGTTAAGCTTAATATTATAATATGCTTCTGTTACTTTGATTATAGCGCAAGACAGAAAAGTGCCAGAGAAACTCAGCAGGTCACACAGCATCTAGAGGAAATAAAGGATAATCAACAGTTTGGGCCTGAGGCCTTCATCGAGGTATGAGCAAAAGGTAGGAGGCACCTGAGTAGAAAGGTGGGGGGAGGAGATGAGAGGAAGAGGCAAGGGGTAAGTCCAGGCTAACAGGTCATAGATGGGAGGATAGAAAAGAAAAAGGCTAAGAAGTGGTGAGGAGGAAGCTCTCTAAATGGAGAGGGTAGATGATACCAGTTTGGTAGGTCAGGACCACATGGAAACAATTGGGATTGAGAATTATGGATAGGAGGTAGAGCTGGGCAGTAATAATGAGGCTAGAGGCTGTAGAAAGGAGATGACTCATAGTGATGGTACGTGAGATAGTGGCTTGATATTTCTTGTTGGGTCCTGTTGAAGAGCTAAATAAGAGGAGGTGTCTGAGAGTTGGTGTCTGGCCTCAGTAGGTAGAGGTCAGTGCGCTAGATCACAACCACACCACCCTTGACTGTGTGTTTGATAATGAGGTTGGGATTGTTGTGAAGAGAGTGGAAGGCAGTACATTCTGAGGGGTGAGGTTGAAATAAGTGATGGGAGTGACGAAGTCGAGTCGTTTGGTGTCTCAGTGGCAGTTGGAAATAAAAAGATCCAAAACTAGTAAATGACCAAATGAGGTGTCCAAGAGGAGAAGAAGGCTTAAAGCAGGAGAAAGGGCCTTAAGTGAGGTTGGGGGGGGGGGGGGGGAGGAAATCCTGGTTGAAGAAGTAGGCACAGAAATGGAGAAGATAGAAGAGGAGTTTGAGATTGTAGCGTGAGTGGAACTTATTGAGGTGTGGGTGAAGGATGAAAGTGAGGCCTCTAGTGAGGACAGAGCATTTAGTCTCCTAGAGGTGAAGGTCGAAGGGGATACTAAAGACCCGGCATGGTTTATAGAGGAGGTTGGTGAGATGGATGGTTTTGGGAAGAAGAGGTGGGCTGATCAGCTGGGAAAGTGGAGGTTTGGGGACTTCAAAGGGGGAAAGTGGAGGGTTGGGTCTCAGAAAGTGGAAGTGGAGGATTGGGTGAGTTGGAGAGATGAGAAGGTCAGTGGGATAAAGTGTTGTGGGGGGGGGGGGGGTGCTCAAAAAAGTAGGAACAGAAATTTAGTGCAGTGTGACTTTTGTTTATGATGTCTTTTTTCATGGTAATTGATTGTATATCTTGATAATTTAGAAAATAAAGTAATAAATATGTTTTGTAAAGGGGACATTTAGGGCTAAAATAAAAGTTTCTGCAACATCCCAAGTGTAACTAACAAACTGCATAATATGATCTGTTGTTATCCATGTCTTCACAGATTACTGTGTAAATCTTTTTTTTTAGACGTACAGCACAGTTAAAGGCCATTTCAGCTCACAACTCTGTGCTGGCCAATTTACATCCAATTAACCTACAATCCCAGATCGTTTTGTATGGTGAGAGTAAACTGGAGCCCCGGGGAAAACCCACTCAGATATGGGGAGAATGTACAAACTCCTTACAGACAGCATGGGATTTGAACCCTATTCCCGACTGTTAGTGCTGTAACAATGTGGCTCTAACTGCTACGCTAACCATGCTGCCCAAAAAATTAAAGTATGACACAATTGATAATTGTATTTTTTCTGCCAAACTTTAATGTTATGAAAGAGAAGCAAACGTTTATTTTTGGCAGTATTTTTAATCTGGAAAATGGTGAGGCTCCATCCTGCTGCAACAAGATGCATCATGTTGTGTCATTTCTTTCTCCCTTCCTCATCAGACCCTTTTTCGATGTTTTGGAGGCAAGTTTGAAAGCAGTTCCTTACCTGTCTGAAACTGGTAGTTTTCTGCTGTGATTAGTGCACTGGACGGGGGATTCAAAATGTGACACGAGCTTTCTCTCCTCCAACCAAAACAGAGGCATTAACAAAAGGAAATGTCCATTTATCTTTCAGCTCAACTTTAAAAGCAACAGGGATAAGATGAAAATTAAGCACTGGGGTGGGGGGCGGGGGGGGGGGAGTCTGACTTTGGCAGGTACAGGTCAAATAATTAAGATTCTCATTGAAGTTTTTTTGTTTTATTCCATATTTTAACCACCAGCTCCTCCACCTACTCACAGACCATGGGAGTACAGATCACAGGGTTGTCACTTCCAGCATTATGGAAAGCTAGCGACAGATGTATCTGATTTTTTTTCTCTCTCTCTACTGTCCCTGTTGTGCTTTAAGCCAATATGAGCTTCCATTATTCAACACAAGGAGGCTTCAGGAAATTTCTTCTTGCCCCTCTTCAATGTGTCCTTTCCTTCCTCTTCTCCCCTTTTGAGATGCTGTTGCACTCTCATGGTGATTGGCTGTTCTGTGGCACATCCTACACAGCCAGTTGAGAATGAGCAGAGTGTGGCGTGATCAATGACCACTTGCAGACATGAAGCAAGAGTCGAAGGTTTTATTGATCAGAAGACCCAGATATGCCTCTACATGCTACTGGCTCACGTTCATGGCAGATATGAGGGAACACACTAGGACTCTCAGCCTTTATTAGAGATCTTTTGGAGAGGGGTTACAGGTACAGAAGGCAGGCCAGCCTGCCCAGCCCAGTGATGACATGCATGAATATGCCCGAAGTACAGTGTTCTACCACATTCTACCACACTCCTTATTTGAATGAAGTCCAGTGGGGTGATGCGGGGCAATGTCCATTGGCACAGGTCTTGCAGTTCAAAGGTTCACCCTCTCCGGTAGATTTATTTGGCGCTGAGATCTCTGAAGTACTGCTGGCTGTATTGTTGGATCCAGTGAAATGGTGGCTTGTTCGCTTGGCTGGGTGTTGGAGGGCTGAACAGTGTCTGTGTGTACCGGATCCGTAGGGAATGTGGATTCTGTTTGTAACAGTGGGAGGGGGAGACACTCAGGGGGCCATGATGGAGGTGGGATCACTACTTTGTTTATCAGAGTGATCCCTGGGGCCAACTGGCTGTTCCCTGAGAGAATTGGGTGCAACTCCCATGCTGGGGCCCCTGCTGGCGCCAGGTCCCAGATGGACACTGTATTGTCCCATCCATCCAGGTACCTTAACAGTGCATGCAGGGGGCGCGCTTCCTTGACTAGTGGGTCTGCCTTTGGGTTCTAATGTACTTCTGGAAAAGCACTGGCCCCGGGGTCGTCAGCCAGGCCAGCAGCGTGGTTCTCGAAGCCGACCTCCTAAGGAAGGAGAACAATTTTTCTTCAGCCAGGCCAGCAGCGTGGTTCTCGAAGCCGACCTCCTAGGGAAGGAGAACAATTTTTCTTGGGGTGTTGCATCAGTTGCTGTGCAAAGTAGGGATCTGGTGGCATACAGCGCTTCAGGAAGGACCTCTTGCCATTGGGATATGGGATCCCTTTCGACTTGAGGGCCAAAAGGACTCCCTTCCAGATCGTACCATTCTCCCTCTCCACCTCCCCGTTCCCGCGGGGTTTGTAGCTCATAGCTATGCCCCTGGAAAGGAAATATTGCTGCAACTCTTCACTCATGAAGGCGGATCCCTGGTCACTAAGAACGGAGCTGTGGTATCTGAACAGAGTGAATACTGTGCTGAATGCTTTAATGACCTTGGATGTGGTCATGTCAGGGCAGGGGATAGCGAATGGGAAATGTGAGTACTTGTCCACGATGCTCAGGAAGTAGATGTTCCGATTCGTGGATAGGAGCTGTCCCTTGAAGTTAATGCTGAAATGTTCGAAAGGGCAAGTGGCCTTGATATGTTGGGCTCTCTGGTCTGTAAAATTGCAGCTTCCATTCCTCACGGTTTGGGGAATTGCAAGTCAGCTCACTGACTTTCTCCACTGATTATGGGTGGTTGTGGGCCCTCGCAAAATGGTAGAGCCTTGTGACCCTGGGGTGGCAGAGGCTATTGTGGAGGGCCTAGAGGCAATCAAATTGCACCCTGGCATAGGTTCCCCTGGACAGAGCATATGGTAATTCATTGAGCTTGCCTGGCTGGTACAAGATCTCATAATTGTCGGTGGGCAGCTCAATTCTCCACCTCGTTATCTTGTCATTTTTGATTTTGCCCCACTGTTTATTATTAAACATAAAAGCGATTGCTCTCTGGCCCATCAACAGGGTGAATGGTCTGCCGGCCAAGTAGTGCCTCCTGTGATGCATGACCTCTACTATAGCTTGTGCCTCCTTCTGAGAGGCAGAATGCCTGCGTTCGGGGCCTTGGAGGGTGCGGGAAAAAATGTGACTGGCCTGCCTGCTTGCTTCAGTGCAGCTGACAGATCGAAGTTGGAGGCATCGCTCTCCACTTGGAACTGGACGGATTCATCAATGATGTGCTTCCCCACCTTGGCAATCTCGTCCTTGATGCCTTTGAAAGCCTTACAGATCTCTGCCGACAGAGGAATGGTGGTGGTTTTCACCAGGGGTTGGGCCTTGTCTGCATAGTTGGGGATCATTTGGGCCTAATATGAGAAAAGCTTCAGGCACCTTTTTAAAGCCTTGGGTTTCTATGGCAGACGTAACTCCGGAAGGGGCTGCATGTGCTCTGGGTTGGGGGAAATGACACCATGCTTCATCACATACCCCAGAATTGCCAGCAGCTTGCACTTTTTCTTATTATATGTGAAATTGAGGGACTTTGCGGTGGCAGGAACCTCTGCAGGTTCTCGTTGTGTTCCTTCTGGATATGGCCACAGATGGTGACATTGACCAGATGTGGATATGTAGCCTTTAGTTAATTGTCATCCACCATACGGTCCAGTTCTCTTTGAAACATTGACACCCCATTCGTGAGGCTGAATGGGACTTGGAGGAAATGGTAGAGTTGGCCATAGGCCTCAAATGCCGTGTACAACTGGTCTTTTGGGCGAATCGGGATTTGGTGGTACGCTGATTTGTGGTCTATGATTGAGAAGACCCTATACTTGGCAATCTCATTTACAATATCAGCTATGCAGGGCAAAGGGTAGGCGTCCAATAAGGTGAACGGTTGATAGTCTGACTGTAGTTTATCACCATACAGTACTTCTCCTCACTCTTCACAACTACTTACGCCCTCCAGGGACTGTTACACGGTTCTATTATGCCCTCCTCCAGGTGCCGCTCCACTTCTGTCTTGAGGAATTCCCTATTCCCGGAGCTGTATCTCCTGCTCTTAGTGGCACAGGTTTGCAATCTGGGGTGAGGTTTTGGAACATTGGAGGCAGAGGTACCCAGAGGGAGGCCAGGCCACAGGTTATTACTGACAGTGAGGGGGTGGTGAGGGCCGTCAAACTGCATCAGCACACCATTAAGCTGGCACTGGAAATCCAGCCCCAATATGATGGCTGCGCAGGGGTGGGGCATCACCAGCAGTTTGAAGTTCTTGTATTTGGTGCCCTCCACGGTTAGGGTCATGATGCATCTCCCGCGGATTTGCACTTGGCTGGGGACATGGTCAGGGAATAATGTTCAGCCGTGCCCAGGTGTATGAAGCTTTCATGCTTCCCATGTCGAACAGGCAACAGTGGACTGTTTACCTTAATGTCCATCATTGATCATCCCAGGTGGTGTGGTCTACTCTGGTCCAGCACAGTGGAAGCCAATGTTAGCTCACTCTCTGAGTTGCTGCTGCCATGTCGCTGGGTGGGAGTTCATAAAGATGGCCACCCCCGTGGATCACACGCGGTGAAGTCCAGAAGTGAAGCTATTTGGACGTCCCTCCGTGTTGTCATGCCTTTGGCCCGGAAGTTCGGTTTTCAGCAACTAAAAATGACGATGGAAGTGGGTTGGCCCAAGATGGCGATGAACGTGGCACTGCTATGGAGGGGCTTAGAATGACATACTCTGGCATGGTATCCTTTCTTCTGGCAGTTTGAGCAGGTCGCGCTACGTGCTGGACAGTACTTTGAGGATGTTGGCTTTGGCTGCAATGGTTGCACCTCGTGTGCTTGCCGGTGGCAGCGACAGTCAGTGGCACCGAGTCCCAAGATGGCACCACCTACATTCCCCTCCTGGTGGCCGCATGGCCTGCTGAGTCGGTCTCCACGTTCTTTTGAGCAGTTTCCATTGCTCGGACCACCTGCACCACTTCCTGTAGGGACCGATTACTTTCTCCAGGAGTCGTTCTTGTATTTTATGGGAGCGGAATCCAGCTACTAGCCTGTCATGGATGAGCTCTTCCTGATAGTTTGCCACAATCACGTCCCAGCGCCCACTCACTCGGACCCTGGTGCCGGGATCCAAGCTGGAAGCGTGCATGCATCATGTTCCTTGGGCTCCGTACTGCTGACGGAGTAGGGCCATTGCATCTTCATATCCAGTGCAGTCGTGAATTAATTGGTATGCTCGGTGGCCCACCACTGTGAAGAGCAGGTTGTACCGATCACCATCGGCAGTGTTTTTTGTGGTGCCTCAGGTAGGCTTTCAAACGGTGTAGCCACATATCAAACTTTACAGAGGCCTCTGGATCCTTTGGATCAATCTCCAGCTTCTCCCGTCAGATTGGCTTGTCCATGGCACTTTAAAATTTCTGATCAATAAATTGTGGTGCATGAGCACTCGCAGACACGAAGCAAGCGTCAAAGGGTTTATTAATCAGAAAACCCAGACACGCTTCGACATGCTGCTGGCTCATGTCCAAGGCAGGTATGAGGGAGGAGACGAGGGCTCACAGCCTTTATTCAGGGATCTTATGAGGAGGAACTACCCAGCCCAGTGAGGACATGCCCGCAGTACCATGTTCCACCACATAAAGCCAAAATATCTTGTGAGCTAGTTAATGCAAATATGGCCCTGCCCTGGAAATCTTTAATGATGTCATTTAGCAGGTGGAATGGATAACTCTTATAAAGGCTGTTCAATTTTACACAATCAACCCACACATTGCTTCCAGCAGTGATATGATCAAATCAATAGGGCAAGTTGCTCCTGAGCAGGCTGGAGACTTTAGTACATTAAATTTTAAAATTTAAATATTTACTTTTAACATACAATACGGTAAGAGGCCATTTCAGCCCCAAGTCCGTGCTGCCCAATTTACATCAAATTAACCTACACCTGTGGCATGTCTTGAACAGTGGGAGGAAACCAGAGCCCCTGGGGAAAACCCACCCAGACACAGGGAGAATTTATCTTTATAGGCAGCACGGGATTTGAACCCCCGTCCCGATCGCAGGTGCTGTAAAGGTGTTGCGCTAACCACTACACCAATCATACCTCCCTTTGTAATGAACACTGAAACAGTTGCACTTACAAGTCATCTCATGGTTTTGCTTTTCGTTCTCATGTTTGTTACTGCTTATTTGGCAACACTGCTACTGGCTTAATGGTCTAATATTACATATGCATTATCTGTATGCGTGTTATGTCTGGTTGTGAGTTTGTATATTTTGCACCAAGGACTGGAGAATGCTGTTTTGTCGGGTTGTACTTATATAATCAGATGACAATAAATTTGACTTAATAAGATTCCAAATCTACCAGAAAAACAGGTTGTCAAGAGCATCATGAGCTTCATAAAAACTAATTACCATTTAAATTGATAATGAATTGATGAACATTTTGAATAAATTGTTAGTATTTGTATGTGGGGAAAAGCAAAATTTTTTTAAAAAGATGAGAATGTTGAGTTTGAAAAGAGTTAGGGAGTAGTGCCAGGGTGGGTTTGGAACAAGACATGCTCCAAGTGGAAAATGAAACGGTAGGCATAGTTAGGGCCCATTCCAATCCAGGTCTCGACCCAAAATGTCTCACAAATATTGCTTAATCCTCAGAGTTCCTCCACCACTTATTGTTTTGCTCCAGATTCCAGCATTTGCAGTCTCTTGTGTGTCCAAAAGTAAATTCAAGAAAGAGCTTAGGATTCAGCATAATTTAACGTAATCAAAATTAATGAAGAAGGTAATGGCTCTGACAGGACCTGGTATGTTGAAAGAGGTAGATGCGTGACAATAATCTGTCATAGTTCACATTGGGAATCATTCGTAAGATTAGAAAATTTATAATTTTATTCTTTAAAAATGCAGGAAGAAAGAAAACTCAATACGGCTAACATCAGGATGTTCTGAAGTGCTAAAGGTATAATTAAACACTTAAAGTTTCAGCTGATTGTTTAGAAAGAACTTTTGTAAAAAGTAAGTCATGTCTGACTGAACCTTTTTGAAAAACCCTCTGAAGGGGATAGAAGCTGAAAAGACAAATGGTGGCACTGGTGTGGACCCAGGGAGAGTGGGAAGCAGAGCTGCAGTGCTCTTCTGTGGGGTCCTACGGCCAGTGGCTCAGTACAGGCTTTAAACAACCGTGGGGTCTGGGCCCAAGTTTGGCAGTGGCCTTGAGGGTTTGCAGACTCTGGGGGAGCAATGGACTGTTACAGGACACCAGGAAGGGAGAGAACACATAGGATGCCATAGGTCCCCTGCGGTTAGTAAGGATTACTTAAGGTGGTATGTGTGTTGAAGGAAAAAGGTTGAGAACTGGTGGGTTATACCAGCAAAAACATGCTGACCAAACAAGCCCATTTGTCTGTGTTCATCATGTGATTCCATATTAGCATTGCATTCTCTGGAATACAGACGATTTAATTGAAACATTTGAAATACGGTAGGGAACTCATCAGGTAAGTAAGAGAAAAAAAAATTCTGTTGATATGGTAGTGTTTTAGGATGGTGATATGGGGTTGAGTATTTGAAATGCAGTCTGAAGATTAAGCCAGGTCTTTTTGAAATGGTAGTTGTTTCAAACTCATTTCTGCAAATGGTAATTGATGAACAATCATGAAAATAATGCAACAAACTCCTGTCGTCATGATGTGCTCTATTGATAGAAACATTGATAATGGACATTGATAATGGTGCCCAACACTGTGGGTCCAGACTGTCATTCCAAATCATTCCAGGGGTCATTCAAGTGAAGTGTGTTCTGTTTGCATAGTTTAATACTGAGGTTTTTCACGTGAAGATACATATTCTGGACTCTATTAATCTAGTTTTTGTTCTGGTTGTTACCAAACAATAGGTTGCCAATAATATAGGGAATTATAATGGGGTTATATTTGAAAATTTGCTTGAAGTCATTAAAATTATGACTGGTCTCATCAGACTGAGATGTCACTGTCTCAAAAGATGGGGTTGGCTATTTTGGAAGAATTTCTGGTGAACCTTTGGAATAATCTACTCAGAAGGCAGTGGAGGTTTGGTATTGATTTTATTAAGAAGAGATTAATTCTATAATTATTCAGAAATAATGGCATATGTGATTGGTGCAAGAAAATAATTTTGGTGAATTGGGGAGTAGATTTGAAAGGACTGATGGAATTTTCTTGCTTCCAATTTTTATTTGCTTACATCATTTTTAGCTTTTTTCACTTCTAGAGTCTGGATAATAATCTGCTGATATTCAAAGAACTCAATATTAATCTACAAGATACATAGTTCAGAAATTAGAATAAACATTAAAGCAAAACAGGTCTTCCACCCACTAATTTGTTTTGACAGCAGCACACAAACTGCTGGAGGAACTGAGTGGGCCAGGTAGTGTCCATGGAAGCAAGTGGAGGCTAAATCATTGCGTATATTTAGAACATAGCACAGAACAGGCCATTTAGCCCTCGATGTTGTGCCAACCCATATATTCCTTAAAACAAATAACCGTTCTTACCCTGTAACCCTCTAATTTTCTTCCATCCATGCACCTGCCTAGGACTCTCTTAAATGTCCCTAATGTTTCAGCCTCCCCAACCATCCCTGGCAAAACATTCCAAGCACTCACAACTCTCTGTATTAAAAAAAAATTTACCCCTGGTGTCTCCCCTAAACTTTCCTCCTTTCACTTTGTACATATGTCCTCTAATGTTTGCTATTCCTATCCTGGAAAAAAGCATCTCATAATCTTGTAATCTTTGAGAGAAAGTTGATAGGTTCTTGGTTAGTAAAGGTGTCAAAGGAGAAGGCAGTACAAAGGGGTTGGAGAGGAAAAATACATCAGCCATGATACAAATGGCCTAATTCTGCTCTTACTTATGGTCTTATGTTCCCTGACCTATTGAGTTCCTCCAGCATTTAGTCCATTGCTCCAATTTCCAACATCATTCTTGCTTTTCTCTTGTTAAAATCCCAAAGGACTCAAAAACTAGCAGTGTGACACATTATGCTCTATATATGTTTTAAAGGAGATAAACTGTGGCAGGATTTTTAGTGTAGGTTTTAGTGCAAACACTTCAAAACAGATCTCATTTAAAATGCCAAATCTTTTAGTGCAAACACTTCAAAACAGATCTCATTTAAAATGCCAAATCTTTGAGGAATGCCTATAAGGACTTTACAAGTAAGTGTTAATTGGACATGGTGTGGAGTAATGGATTATTGTTTTGGAAAGCAATAGATGAACGAACTCAGAAGAGTAGTAGGTCTGGTACTGCAGTCTGAGAGCAGTTTGCTGTTCTAAGAGGGTCATGTGGTTCTCTCAGAGAGAGAGAGAATTTAGTTCTAGAGTTTTATAGTTCAACAGTGGCAGCTGGAACTGGGACATGACAAGCTGGAAAGCTTGTGGAAAAACCCTATTTTGAAGATGGGTTGCAAGTTCTTAGTTCAGTCTGGTCAAAGCCCTTGTGGTTCATACAAGAGGAGAGGACTGCTGAAAATGTTTTACTTGAAATAAGGCTATGTTGACCTGAAAGAAAGAGGTTATCATCTGGAAAACATTAATGGGGAAAGTTTCTTCGGCAGGACACTGAAGTGGCTGATCGGAAGGGATCAGTTGTGAGTGTCCAACAAGCAACAAATCACACTCTGAAAACCGACAAGAATCTTCCTGAGTGGTAACCATTTACCTTTCAATCACCAGAGCCTGGTGAAATTCATAAATGTTAAATTCTGTACACAATATAAGAATTGCCTGATACCAGTGCACTTGGAGGAATGAGAAGTGAGATTTGACTGTGAATCAAAGAACTTTTCTGAACTTACTCTCACATTACACATGTATGCATGCTTAGAATTAGAAAGGGATTAAGTTAATAATAGATAACTTAAAGTTTGATTCTGTTTTCATGTTTAAAAATAATTAAAAGTAAGTTTTGTTTAAGTAACTATTTGTCTGGGTAAATTTCTATTGCTGCTGGGTTTTGGGGTCCTCTGGGCTCATAACTTTAGCAATAGAAATTCGCAAAGACAATGGCTACTTAAACAAAATTGGTTTTATTTTCTTAACACAGAATAAAAAGATTTATATTTAACTTATCTTTGTTAAGTTACTTAACCCCCTCCTAATTCTGTGTGTGTGTGTCTGTGTGTGTGTGTGTGTCTGTGTAAGATGGTTCTTTATTCTCTGTCCAGTCATTTACTGTTCACTTCTCCAAGTTCACTGGTATCAGGCAGTTTTCAGTACTGTGCAGAGAGTTAAACAGTCATTGCATTCAACAGGCTCTGGTGCCTTAAGTTGTTACCAGTCAAGAAGGTCTTTGGTGGGTGCAGAGAGATGTTCTTTGGACACGCAAACTGATATCCTTCAATCACCAACCAGTGTCTTTCCAGGTTACCACAAAGAGTTCTTCTTTTCCCCTATTTCAGGAGAAAAACTATAACCAGCCACTCAGAGATTTCGAATATACTAAACTTGGAATTCAAAACCCGTCTTGAAATGGGGTTTTGAGCTGGCTTTTCACTTTGCCGCCTTTCAATGACCGCAGCAGCTTTTATCTCTCCTTTTTGTTTCCATTTCAATTTCTGTCCATTTCTGTAATGAGATGTTTGCTTGTGAAAAGTGACCTAAACTTATTATTTAAACTTAAATCTTATTCCCCCTTTTTAAACATATATTTTATTAACTTATTCCATTACACCTTATTGTTTGGCCCTATTTGTTTTAACAGTTGGGTCTTTGTCTCTAGCCACAAAAATACGGTATTTCCAGATGAAAAATTGGAAGTTTCTGAAATTTTGTTTGCTCTACTACATATATAATCTTAACTTCTACCACCACTCCTAGCCTTGTTTTCTAATGTTTCTGAACATTGAGCTCACAGAAGAAATGCAATTTTAATTTTTTTTAAATTTAGACATTCAGCACAGGAGTCTGTGCTGCCCAATTTTACACTCAATCAACCTAAACTCCTGGTATGATGGGAGGAAACCAGAGCCCCCATAAAAAACCCATGCAGACATGGGGAGAAGGTACAAACTCCATACAGACAGCGTGCGATTTGAACCCTGGTCCCGATCACTGGCACTGTAAAGGCGTTGCACTACCTGCTACGCCAATCCTGCTGTCCCCAAATCTTCAAAATATCTATAGGATTGCCACAACACTTTCATAAATTCCAACACACTTTAACAGGACTATGATAATTTGTAGGGGACTGTACTTTGCATTGGCAGACCCAGAAATTTTACACTGTTGATGATATTTTAGTATTGCCATATAGGAAGACTCTCTCCTGACTCCATGGTGATTTCCAGATTTTAAGTATCAATCCCTGAACAATACATCATCCTGAAGAGAGAGTTGTTTTCTAAGTCATTGCACATTTGCAATTTTCAAAAGGTCTGTACGTCTGCTGAGGTGCCAACAAATGGTATTATTCCACAAACTGAATGGCCCACATCTGACCTGTGGATAGTTCATTGATTCTTGTCGCAGTGAGTGATGGGCTACTTGCACCCACTCATGCTGACATAAAGCACCTTTCCTGGAGGTGTGGAGTCTGGGCATTATTGCATTGGCAGGCCACAAGATCATCCATCCACCTTTAAGACACTTACTTCACCAAGGATTCCATTATCCTTTGGTGCTTATCTGCTTATATTGACACTTGCTAAGAATAACAGTTGTTTGGCCAGTATTTGCATTCATCATACAGAGTTAATTTATTTTTATATTGCTCTTTCTGAACCATCTAAATCAAGGCTGGCCAATCTACAGCCCATGGGCCAACTGCAGCCTGTTGCCCATTTTTAAGGGGCCCAGGGTGAATTTTAAAAATAAAATGGAATATGATCCATTAGAACAGTGGTTTTCAAACTTTTTCTTTCTACTTACATACCACTTGGAGTAATCCCTTACTAATCACAAAACGCCCATGGCATAGGGATTACTTAAAGTGGTATGTAAGTGGAAAGAAAAAAGTTTGAAAACCACTGTTTTAATCATACTTCATTGATTTATGTGCATGGTTTCATAACTCCAAAGGAAATGGGCCAATAACAATTTTTCTCAAGCAAAATATTTCCATAACAATTGGGTCTAGAACAGTGGTTCTCAACTTTTTTCCCCACTCTTCAGCAATCTCTTACTAATCACAGAGGACCTATGGCATAGGGATTACTTAAAGTGGTATGTGAGTGGAAAGAAAAAGGTTGAGAACCACTGGCATAAGCCATGAGAAGAGCGTCGTTCTCTTGCAGAGTGGATTTATGTAATTGTAAAATGAATTTCTTGGATTATAATGTAATGACTAATTACTTTTCAATGTCCATTGAAAAAAATCTCGTGTTGCTTAGTAATGATATAGCAAAGTTTAGCAGACCTTTCCTTCCCCCAAAAATGTTTAATCCATTCAGTTTCCATTCCCTCAATACACCTACCCCCCCCCCACCCCACCCTGCAAAGAATGACTTCAATCTGTGTCCCCCATTGAGAATGCCTGTTCAAAATTAACCAGAGGAAGTAGTACAGATGGATGCAAAAAAATATTTAAGGTACATGGATTGGAAAGGTTCAGAGGGCTATGGGCTAAATAGAGGAAAATGAGACTTTCCGGGGGAGACAACTTGGTCAGCATGAGTGAGTTGGGCTGAAGGCCCTTTTTTTTTAAACCGAATAATGATGATTCAAGTCTTAAAATTAATAAATAATTAAAGCTTTAGGTTTTTTGAATACTGTATGTGATATAAGAAAACCTAAAAATATTTCAATTATTTTAAATTAACACACATTTGCAAACGTAAACAACCTGAAATCTACTCATCCCCAGGAGTCCATCTTCTTCATTGGAGTGAATGAAATTGTAGGCCTCTGTCATCTGACATATGACCAGTGGGCGGATTTCCATGCTCCAAGGAAGTCAGCAAGGTGCAATGAGGATGCTAAAAAATATTTAAGGTACATGGATTGGAAAGGTTCAGAGGGCTATGGGCTAAATGGAGGAAAATGTAAGGTTCAGAGGGCTATGGGCTAAATGGAGGAAAATGAGTACATGCACTCAGGAGGAGTTTATTACCAGTATATAGACAGACTGATAGTGGTTGAGGGTCTTTCAGAATATTGGGGAATTCAAGAGCCTTTAGCTTTTGTTAGATTGTGGACCTTGTCCTGAACATGGAATATTTTTTAAATGAATTTATAAATTTAAACATGCAGTCTGGTAACTGGTACCTTTCGAATGATGTGAGGAAAGAGGAGCCCCCAGGGAGAACATACAAACTCCTTACAGACAGTGTGGGATTCAAACCCTTGATCCGATCGCTGGAGCTGTAAAGGCATGATGCTAACCACTACACCAACTGTGCAGCCGCAGTCTGCATCAACGGTAAAGAGAATGGTACTGAAGAAGGAAATAGGATGCTTTTATTCACTTTCATTTTTTATTTCATTTCAACCTTGAAATTCAGCTTTGAGATTTGGTTATTCGTGTTAGTTTATCAAAAATTCTGCTCATAGTTTTCAATAATAATAAAGCCAACTTTAGCAATGTTTGTTTGTATAAAATGTGAAAAGTTTAAAAATTTTACTAATCGAGTTGCTATGATGGTTTAAATTGAGTGCATTTTGTTTTCCCACGCTTTTATTAATTTCAATTAAAAATTTTTTTTTTCCTTCCTGCAGATTATTAACCAAAATCCACCAGAGACCTTGTGTAGTCCATCTCTGCTTCAAGTTGTTGCTGCTTCACTGCAAATTTTGATGGTAATGAATAATGTATGGTTTGACAAACTGATCACTGATGCAAAAAAGAACACAGGATGTACAACTTGGACTGAAAATTTTATTGAGGTATTATTAAAATAATTTGATGTTGAGGATGGTTCATCTGAATTTTCAAACTGTGCAACTATTATAACTCCCTTAAAATAAAAAAAAATCCTCCCAATCTATGTTGGCGTGACACAACATTGATGATACGGTGATAAAATGGCCTTGAATCATCTTTAAGAATGGTTGCTTGGTTTCTGGATGGATATGAATGACAAAAAATTAGCTCACGAAGAACAGCCTCATTCCAGTGGTGGTTCAGGATTCTCAGTGGACTCTCTTAGAAATATGCAGTCTGATGATTTATTTGCTAGAAAATACAAAGTCTTTAATGGTAACATGGGACCTCCCATTCCATCTGGAACACCTTGCAAATCAGACAACAGCAGTCAGGTTAATGGAGCACCTGCTGTACCAAAGATGGGTGTTCGGGCAAGAATCTCTGAATGGCCTCCAAAGAAAGAATTTTTAAAGGAGGGCACAAATAGCAACCTTATGTCATGGGATAGTAGATCATTTGCCAGTTATGATTCCATATCCATGATGCGAGCCAGTCAGAATGGACAGAACGACCAAAGCATTGAAGGTTTATCAGAAGAAACCACAGACATTACTGAGGACTTTGAATATGCTGAGGCTGGATATGTTTTTGAAGACCTCTTTACCAGATCCCCACAAAGGGGGCTTCACCCAATAAGACAGAGAAGCAATAGTGATGTTACTATCAGTGATATAGATTCTGAAGATGTTCTCGATCAGAATGCAGTAAATCCAAACACTGGTGCTGCTCTTCATCGAGAGTATGGAAGCACTTCTTCAATTGACCGCCAAGGTATCACCGGTGACAGTTTTTTTGCCATGCTTAGAGGGTATAGAAGTGAAAGCATTGAACAGAGGAGTCCTGGCCCACTTGGGCTTGACCTGTTGAGCTCTGACTCTGGAGTATCACCTAGCTTGCAAGCAGCAGCTCGCATTTCTCGAGCTGAATTTGTCAGAATCTCTGGATTTGATTATATTGATAGCCCACTTTTCTTTTGTAAAAACAAGGATAAGTCATTCAAACGGAGGTTGAAACCTGAAACAATGGAGGCTTCTCTCTTTAGAAAATTGAGAACTGCAAAAAGTGAACATGAAGCATTGAGGTTCTCTTTTGAGCAAGAAGAAACCAGATTGGAGAAAAACAACCAGTTAAGGATGTGTCACAAGTGTTTTGCACACTATGATGTCCAGAGCATTTTGTTTAATGTGAATGAAGCAATGGCAAATAAGGCTAATGTGGGGCAAAGAAAAAACACAACCACCGGTGCTTCTGCTGCTTCACAGCATCCAATTCCAGGGGGTTACTCTGCAAATTGTGAATCACCTACAGGCAGCAAGGAGGAACTGAATTCCAAGGAAAGTTTGGATTCTGACGAGGGAGATGGAAAAAGCAATAACTTGGCTTTGGCTTGCCCTTACTTCAGGAATGAGATTGGAGGGGAAGGGGAGAGACGCATTGCACTATCCAGGGCCAACTCCTGTTCATTTACTTGCAGCGAAAGTTGCTCCTTTGAGTCTTCACTCAGCTCCCACTGCACGAATGCAGGAGTGTCAGTCTTAGAGGTACCAAGAGAAAACCAGGCAATCCACCGAGAGAAAGTGAAACGATACGTTATTGAGCACATTGATCTTGGAGCATATTATTATCGCAAATACTTCTATGGGAAAGGTAAGAGACCTTTTTCAGCTGTTGCTCAAAAAAATTATTGTTTTTCAGATATATCTATTGTTTCCACATGCTGAATAAGAGGCACTTTCTTGTCTTCGACTCCCTTTCACCCTATTCAGTAAACAGTTTATTTGCATATATGTGTCTTTCTTTTCTGTTTGAGATCATTAATCTAAAGCCAGCCTCATACAGAAATGTGACAACAGACACATTTTTTATGAAGGATCGAAATTTATTTGTTCTTCCCAACTAAATCTCTCCACCTCCATTAGAGGGAAAAAAAAGGAGTTTCCAGATGGTGTGATAACTAACATTCCTTCTT
The DNA here is from genome assembly GCF_036971445.1 of Narcine bancroftii. Lineage (NCBI taxonomy): Eukaryota > Metazoa > Chordata > Chondrichthyes > Torpediniformes > Narcinidae > Narcine > Narcine bancroftii. The sequence continues at coordinate 60,873,520 of NC_091474.1, forward strand.
TGTTGGATAAAATGAGTAAAATTCAAGGGATATGAGGTAAAGATGTGGCAGTGTGGATTGAGATCAGATCAATCATGATGTAATTGAATGGCTAAGCTCAAATAGTGCTGTTGCTGGTGGCTAGGGAATGGTGTTAGAGAGCTAATTGGGATCTAATTAACAAAATAGTCATGTGTTTCCCACAAAATTGTTCTCTCTAATTTTTAACACACTATTTCCTTTCAATTTCTTTTAAAAGCATATCTGGCAGAACAGGTTTCCTGCTATTTGGGAATACATCCCAATGATTACGAAGTGTGTACAATCGATGGGCGAGTGGAGAACTACACTAGATTACTGGTGGTGAAGGCAAAACTTGATCTATTGAAGGGGAGCATTGGAAATGAAAATCAGCTATGAAGACAAAAAAAAAATGTTCACATTTATAGCTACAGTAAAGAACAGTGACTATGGGAATAGTAAAAACACAATGCTGGAGAAACTCAGCAGGTAAAACAGTGTCCTTTATGTGACAAAGTTAAAGCTACAAAACCGACATCTTTGGCATCAATGTAACATCGGACCCTTCATCAAGATAATATCAATAATTACTTTTGGCTTAGGCAGTTCATGTAAAGTCAGAGGATTATGGACTCTCTTTGCTATTCTTTGCAATGAATGAATTGGAGTCAGAAGCTACTAGTGTTTGGAAAGAATTCTATACTTTGTTTTATAAATTGATTTTGAACCACCTTGGAATATCCTAAAGAAAATTAAGTACTTTTGAAGAAGAGGCCTGGTTGCCAATTTCTACTCTTTGAGGTTCAACAAAAAATAGCATTGAGTTATGACCAAATCTGTTGTCTTTGTCATTATCTTTTGACTAACAGGTCGGAAAAAAAATCATTTTACTCTCTTAGTCCACCAATGGGAATGGACTTGGTTCAGTGTTTTCATTCATTCACCTGATTAGTGCAAAAACCCCAATTAAATGTTGACCTGGATTTTGGACATTAGTTCTGAGCTTTGACCTTAGAATCAGACCAGAAACAGAATTTTGACTCAAGACATCGACTTTGCATTTCTCTGTGACTTGCTGGGTTCCTCCGCTTTTGCTCTAGATTCTAGCATCTCCAGTCTTTTGTGTCTCCATTAAACACAGTATTTTATGGCTCAGAATCAGTGAATCATACATCATACAAACAGATTATTTCAGATCAACTCATCCATGATGACCCTTCCATGTTAATCCCATTGCCCAGAGCTTCGTCCATAGACCGTTATGCTCATTTAAACATTTTGTCAGCAAACCCTGCTTCAATGATCTTGTTGGCAGTGCATTCCAGATACTTGCTGTCCTATCTGCTTTACCAGCTTACTCTAAACCTACGTCCTCTATTTTATCTACCCCCAAATTAGGGAAAAGATTCCTGTTATCTCCCTCATCTATGCCACTCATAATTTTATATACCTCAATCATGACCCCAAGGATCTATGGCATTGTACTCAAAGGTCTCCGTACTCCTTAAGACTCTACAATTCATGCTGCACATACCAGGTATGATCACCCTCCATTATGCATTCAACAATTCTGTAGTGGAGAGAGTGAAAAGCACCAAGTGGCTTGGAATTCACTTAACTAGTGACCTATCATGGAGACACAACATCTCCTCACTTGTCAGGAAGGTGCAACAGTGACTGCACTTCCTGAGAAGACAGAAGCAGGCAAGACTACTGGCCACCATGATGTCATCCTTCTTCAAGAGCTCTATCGAGAGTGTCCTGGCTGGCTGCATCACAGTGTGGTATGGTTGCTGCAGGAAAATAGATTGGAGATCAATCCACAGAACCACAAGAGCTGTAGAGAGGATCACTAGAGTCTTTCTCCCTGTCCTCCATCAATGAGATTGTTGTCTGAGGAGGGCACGCAAAATCATTGAGGACCCCTTCCACCTTGTACACAACATTTTCAGCTACTCCCATTGAGAAAGAGATACAGGAATATCAGAGCCAACCCCACCAATAGTGAGAATGCTGAACGGCCAAACAAACTCCTCACACTAACCATCTGAGACACTCACATTCACTAAACAATATTTAATATTTACTTGTGTATATGAATACTTGTTCTGCATGTGTGTTGTCTGTCTGCATGTTATTTCTGGTCGTCTGTCTGCATGTTTTGCACCAAGCATTGGAAAACACTGTTTTGTCGAGTTGTAGTTGTACAATCAGATGACAATAAACTTCACTATGCAATACCCTGCATTTTTTTGGATTAAACTCCATATGTTTTTCATTTTTTTTGCCCATTTTACCAGATATTTATATTTCTCTGCACCTTCCACAATATCAACAACTCCATCAACTTTCACATCACCTGCAAACTTGCTGATCTTGCCTCCCATCTCCACATCCAAATCATTCACACATTACAATCAGCTAGGGTCCAATCACCTATCCATTTGGGATACTCTAGTCACAGACATCTAGTAGTCAAAATAACCTACAATAATCTTCCATCTCTAGGCATTAACAGACCACATCCATGGAGAGAAATGGTGAGTCAATGTTTCAGGTCAGGAGTCTTTATTCCAGGCAAGAGTAAGAAGGGGCCATGACTTGTGGTGCTTAGAATATGTCAGGAAATTCAGTGCACAGGTTGTGTATTGGAAAATTCTTATAATAAATCCAGTGACATAATTGAAAGCTAGTTCCAACTGCAAGGGTAAGTGAAGTCCAAACAAGAATCCCATGATTGATTGAGACCTTCAAATATCTCTGCTGAAGACTTAAAATCTAATTTTCATACATTTTGATTCTAATTTCCAAAGATTTTTGCTTTTTTAAAATTTGCTGTGTGGTATGATTTGGTTTTTAGCGAGGCTGATATGGGTTTCCTGTTGGAGCAAGTGAACATGAGATTTTTCACTTTCCATCATGAGTATTCAAGGTAAAAATGGTTAATGTCCAGAAAGATCACAACATTGGTTAACTTAATATTACAGTGCCAGCAACCAGGGATCAAATCCTGCACTGTCTATAGGGAGTTTGTACGTTCTCCTCGTGTCTGTGTGAATTTCCTCCCACCCTTCAAAACATACAGGGAGGGGTTGTAGGCTAATTGGGTGTAATTGGGCAGCTGTGCTCATGGGCCAGAAGGGCATGTTACCGTGCTATATGTCTAATTTAAAATCATAACCAGTATTTAATGTTTGTACAATGAGAACGTGTGCAAATGTAAAATGTGATGGAGGAAGTGAACGATGAGATGAAGTTTGATTCAGGATTCTTAGGAATCCAGTCATGTTATGCAGCCTGATGTTCAGCTTATTTTTGCTGCATTTTCTTATTAACTTAGCATTGTATTAAAACCCCCTTAATTAAATCCTTAAACTGATCCTTACCAATTTTATGAACTCTTCTTCAATAGCCTGTTCATTATTTGGCTCTAATGGAATAAAAAATATTTTGTCCTGGGTACGGGTTTTGAATTTAATTGTGTTATCTTTCTCCAAATTTGAAATAAAGCAACAGAATATTATAATTTGCAATTAATTAAGCAACCAAGCTCTAATACTATTTGCCTTCAGAACCCTAAATACTATATTATTCTTGGTTTATTTGTGGGCGTTTAATATATTTAAGATACTGTGAATGAGACCTCTCCTCTGTATTACCACAAAATAGCATTACAAGGATTTTAATACTGACTATAAACTGTGCTAAAAAAAACAGTACTTCAATATAAATGTACTGAGATTTTGAATTTATCCCTGGATAAAACAAAGCAGAACTTAGATATAACTATTTTAATTTTAAATCAAATTTTTAAATGGTGGAAATGGTCCCCAAAGGCTGGCCTGAAAATTTTAATTTGCTTCAATAAAAATATCATGTGACTGTAAATGTCAGACATAATTTTTACACTTTCATTCATTTCACTTGAAGAATGTTGCACATGGGGAGGTCATGTGATGCCGAAGGGAATGCAGACACTCTTATGATTCCTGTAAAATGCCACTGAGAAAAGAAAAACTCTTTAAAAACTACTCCAAAAGAGAAACACGAACCAAGGAAAGAAAAAGAACCTGACCCTACCACTTCAATGAAACTAGCTGTTGGAGTTCTTCCTCGACCTGCTGGAGGCAGCTTTGGAGAGAGACCATCTCACAGAGCCATTCCTGTGGCTCTCCACAAAGATGGCACCATCGTAAAAGCTATTTCCGCACCCTCGTGCATGCATGCTGTGGACAAAAAAATTAAAGGGAAAAAACCCTTCACCCCTCTTAAAGTGCCAGTCCAGCGCTCCAATTGTAGAGGAGGAGGAAGAAGAAGAAGACCTACCTGGTATGGAAGATGGCTCTAGTGATTCTGCAAGTGAAGAGGATGATACAAGCACAGAAGAAGAAGAATTTAAAGGCAAGACAAAGTCTTAAAAGAAAAAAAAGATAAAATTGAGGTTAAAATTTATAAACTTGCAAATACAATGAAGAATCATTTAAAACTTTTAACTGGAGAAATTGACCTAACCAAATCAATAAATAACATTTCACAAAAGGTTGATAAACTAGAAGAAAGAATTCAAGATGATCGTGCAGAAGGAACAAATGTTAACGAGGACTCTGTTGTTCTATGAATGAAAAATTATTGGAGAAGGTCAATATTTTGGAAAATTATAGTAGAAGGAATAACCTTAAAATTGTTGGAATGTCTGAAGGTAAAGAAGGCCAAGATGTCATTCATTGTTTTTTAAGATTGGATATCAGAAATAATTGGAGGAGAAAAATTTGAAGAGAGAATTTTGATTGAGAGACCCATCTGACCAAAACCGGAACCTAGTCAAAGTCCTCGGTCTATATTGATCAGATTTTAAGGTTATCAAGATAGAGAGAAGATGCTTGGTTTGGCAATGAGAAGAGCTGAAGAACATGGATTTTTGAACTACGAGAGTGACAAGATCTTTTTTATCCAGATTTGAGTCAAGCTCTTTTGAAGAAAAGGAGTTTAATCTGGTTAAGAAGCTTTATATGATAAAGGTTATAGATTTATGCTGTAAGATATCCAGCTACTTTGAATTTTTTAATGCCAGATCAGCAGAACGTCTTCTTCACCAACTATATTCAGGCTGAAGATTTTATTAAAGATATGTCCATGGCTTGACTACCATAAGAGGACTTGTTGAAATGATTTATTAAAATGGGGAGTATATATTTTTTTTATAATGATTTTTTTTTCCCGGGAGTCGGGGGTTGTGTTTGTTGGTTTCTGATGACTACATGTGTTTTCGCGGTTTAACCATGACCCATAAAAATAGAGGATGGTAATGCAGGTCTTTCTGGCATTTGGGGGAGGGAGGGTTTTGTTATTATTAACTTTTTGTTTGTTAGCTTAATACTTTTCTATAATGTTCTTATTTTGAACAAGTTCAGTATTTTTTGGATGGAAGATGATGACACCTCAGACCAATTTAATTTATGGGAATTCTTCCTGGATAGGAATGTATGTTAATAATTTGGAAAATAATGGATAAAACAGTCAAGATATTAAGTTTTAATATTAATGGGATTAACGGAACCATAAAAAGAATGAAGGTATTATTGTATATCAAGAAATTAAGAGTAGATATCACTTTTTAATAAGATACTCACTTAACTGAAAGTGAACGTTTAAAATTGAAAAGAGATTGGGTAGGCCAGGTAGCTTTCTCTACATTTAATTCTAAAGCTAGAGGAATAATAATTTTATTTTTTTTTAAATTACCAGTTAAAATTCAAGATGTAATTACAAATCCGGCGGGAAAGTATCTTATAGTAAATTGTCAAATATTTTCTGAAGAATGGACTTTATTGAATATCTGTGCACTGAATTTAGATGATCAGAAATTTATTCAGGATACTTTAAAAAATTTTAGTAAATGTACACAAAAATGTTTTGGTGGGTGATGTTATTTAGAACCTGTATTGGATAAATCTTCAAGAAATGTAGTGAAATCATATAGATTGAACTTTGAATAAATGGGAAGGGGGGTGAGGGAGGGAGGGAAAGGAGGGGGGGGAAAGGGGAGAAAATTATACTGTATATATTCAAGAGAAAAATGTCTGTATGTATTTTGGTCAGTATGGTTCATAGTGTGAAAAACTAAAAATTAAAAAAAAATAGTGAAATCAAAGGCGGCTAAACATTGTTATCTTTAATGAAAGATTTTAATTTAATTGATATATGGAGAAGAATGCATCCTAAGGAAAGGCATTCTTATTATTCTTGCAGATTTGATACCTATTCTAGAATAGATCATTCTCCTCTTCTGATTGAGTTAGAATTTGCAGAAAAACAACATTCATCTTGTAGATGGAGATTGAATTCTTTATTATTGAAAAGACCGGATTTTTGTTTATTTATAAGACAAAATATTCAGTTGTTTTGTGAAACTAATTTACATTCAGTAGAAAATATACTTGTTATTTGGGATACATTGAAAGCTTTTCTATGAGGCCAAATGATGAATTATTCTTCAAATCTTAAAAAAAAATAATTTATGAAAGATAACAAATAAATTGGAAAAGGAGATAACTTTATTGGAAAAAGAAATAGAAAAATTACCCTCTGAGGATAAATACAGAACTATAGTAAATAAAAAAAAATACAATAGAATACAAATTTAACATATAGAACTGTGAAAATGATATTATGATCTAAGCAGAAAAATGAGCTAAGGGAAAGATCACAAAGTTTTGGCATGGCAATTAAAAGCAGAACAATCTTCTACAATAATTAATGCCATACAGCAGGATAATGATTAAATGACGTATAAGCCACAAAGAATTAATGATGTGTTTAAGGAATTTTACGAGAAGTGTTACGAGCCCAAAGGACCCCAAAACCAGGCAGCAATAGACATTCACCAAGACAAGTGGCTTTTAACACAAAAGTTATTTTTAATCAACTTCAAACATGAAAATAGAATCAAACTTTAACTTAACTCTATTCTTATACTATACTCTATACTAACCCAAATTACCCCCTACTAATTCTAAGCGCATGTGTATGTAATGTGTGTGTAAATTCAAGAAAAGTTCTTTGGTTCAGGGTTCAATCTCACTTCTTCTTTCCAAGTTCTCTGGTTGCAGGCAATCACCATACTGTGCACAGAATTTAACATGTATAAAGTTCACCAGGCTTGGTGCTTAAAAGATAAATGTTTACCGCTCAGGAAGGTTCTTTTAAAGTTTGCAGAGAGAGATATTTGTTGTTCCAGGATTTCCACAACTGAGGTACCACCACTAGTCACCTCAGGGTCTCGCTGATGAAACGCCCCATCAGAGTCTTCTAGATGGTAACCTCTTTCTTTAAGCTACCACATACTTCCATTCCTTCCTCTATTTCAAGAGAAACGTCAGACAGATAGCACTTCCAGCCATTTACTGCTCTGGAACTTGCTTTCATCAGTTTCAAACAGTTTTCCCTGGATTGCACTTTTCAGTTACTTGTCAGTGTCCCACACACTGACTGACTGAGCTGTTAACTCAACTCTCTCTCTTTTCCAACTGCAACTCCAGAGAGAGCATGTGACTCATGTCTTACAAACCCCCCACTTTCCTGAGCAAAACAACAGGAGTTCTTTCTTCTGCTCCCATCTTGTTGTTAGATAAACAAAATCCAGGGATGACCTTTCTATGAGCACATTGCAGAAAGGGTACTGATAGACAGCATGACTTCAGCAAGACAATAGTCAAGCATTTTATGACTTCAGTTCAATTAACAGCTACTTGTGAAAGGTGCTTCCATTTTCCAAGAGATCCTGCAATGTGAATTCTTCAGTCTTTCAAATAAGATCTGTTTTAAAATGTGTGAATGTATGTGACCTACTCTAAATCTTATAAATTCTCCCCAAATATTAATATTGTAACAGAAGTTATATACATCTGAATCATTACAAGATGAAGAAGCTATAGATAATTATTTGTCACAAATATCAAATACCATGTTTGACTCAAGAAAGTTTAGATCAATTCGAGAGTCCTTTTACTGAGCAGGAGATTTATTATGTGCTTACTAGTTTACAAAATAATAAATCTCCGGGTGAAGATAGGTTTCCAGTTGAATTTTACAATGAATTTAAAGATTTATTGAGTCCATGATTTATGAAAGTAATAGAACAGGCTTCTAAACAACATTGTTTTCCAGAAACTTTCTCCATAGCGATAATTACAGTTAGTACTAAAAAAGATAGAGATCCATTAAAGCCTATTTTTTATCGACCTAAATCTTTGTTAAATATACATTATAAAATTGTAGCAAAAATATTGGCGGGTAGGATTAATGAATATCTTCCTGATTTAATAAACATAGATCAGAAGGGTTTTGTTAAAAATAGACAAACTTCAGAGAATATAGTAAGGTTATTAAGTATAATTCATTTAGCTCTGAAAAAAGATTTGAGTCTTATTGTAGCTTTAGATGTGGAAATATTTTTGTTTGGATTAAGGCCTTGTATAGAAGTTCTAAAGCTAAAATGATTATTAATGGACAGATATCTTAATCTTTTAAATTAAATAGATCTAGTAGGCAGGGATGTCCTTTATCACCAGCTTTGTTTGCTTTAGCAATAGAACTACTTGCACAAAAAAAATTTGAGATGACCAACAATTGAAGGGATTTGAGATAAATCAAATACAACATAAAATTAGTTTATTTGCTGATGATGTATTAGTTTATTTAACTCAACTACAAATATTACTACCAAGACTTTATTGTCATTGTTAGATTATGGGAAATTTTTGAAATTCAAGATAAATTGGGATAAAAGTGAGGTAATGGAACTTGTAAAATGAAATTATTCACAATGTAGACAAGTGGTTTGTTTTAAATGAACAGATAAGATTAAATATTTAGGTATACATATTGATATTAATTTTTAAAAATTAAATTATATTCCAATATTTAAAAAGATAGAGGAAGACTTAAATAAATGGGTAAGTTTACTGATTATGTTAATTGGGAAAGTTGATTGTAATGAGATGAAAATTTTTCCACGACTTCAAGATTTATATAAGCAAGTTATGAAATTTCTTTGGAAAGGGATGATGGTAAGAAAGTCATGAGAAAAATTAACATGGAAATATGAATGAGGAGTACAACTTCCCAATTTTAAGAATTATTATAGAGCAGCACAATTAATGTTTTTAGATTTTTGGTCATTAAAATTAGACCATCATGGATGGATATTGAATTAAACAAGATAGGAGAATTTAGATCAGGTGAGTTTTTTTATAAATGGGATTCTAAATCTAGTGTAATACATAAGGAAGCTCCAATATTAAAACATTTGTTGAATATTTGGAATAAAATTAAATTAGAAACTGATGGAAATATTTTTGCATTAAAAGTGGCACTAATTCATCCTTTATTGATTTTTTTTCAAAAGATAATCTTTTTTAAACATATGGTATCATAAGGAAATTTCTAAATTGGAGGATTGTTATGATAATAATAGATTGATGTCTTTTAATCAATTAATGATCAAATATGGTATATCTTGTAATACATTATTGTTTTCAACTGAGGGCTTTTTTGAGAGAGAAACTAGAATCGGAAATTATTTTAAAAGATCTTTCAAATTTAGAACAAATTATGGTTTGATGCAATGATTAAAAAAATATTTCAATTGTATATAATTACAAGAACAGACACAAAGTAGGCTTGTTTAATACAAAGTAAAGATGGGAACGAGATTTGGACATGAATATAGTTCAAGATTGGCAAAATTTGTGTAATGAAGTTGTGACAAAAACTTAATGTATGATAGATTACTTCATTATAATTTTATACATCAATAGCATATTACTCCTCAGAAATTTAATAGATGGAGATTGGATTTATCAATTTATTGTTTTCGATGTCGAACAGAAATTGGAACTTCTTTCTACGTGGTCTTCTTCAAAGGTCAGCCATTTTTGGTTGTAATTTTGACAATGGATAACGGGAGTGAACTTTCCTTTAAACTCTGAATTACTTTTGTTAGGAAATTTTAAAAGTGTTGCTCTTAAATTACTGTTGTCAGTTTCTAAATTAAAAGTTGTTAAGCTGGTTTTAGTAATAGCAAGGAAATATGTCACTGTAACATGGAAATCTGATGTTTCATTAACATTAGGTAGATAACAGGCTGAGATTCAAAGCTATATTCCATGAGAAAAAAATGCATATAATTTAAGAGATAAATATTCTTTAATTTTGCAAATTTGGGGTCTGTATGCTAAAGTAATGAAATTAAAACTTTTATTTATTTTTCTTGATCGTTGAAGTTTTTCCTAAAAGTATAACAATTTTATGACTTTTTTGAGGCCTCTGAGTGTCAACTGATGCAATCCGACTTAATTATTTGTAATAATTTATAATGAAATATATAATTTTAGTTTGGGATTAAATTAGTCTGAGGGAGGGGTGTTATTAAGAGGGTTTAGTTTTTTGTAGTAGTTTTTAAAAAGTTTTTAGATTTTATTATTTTAGTTTTTAGTTTTCATATATAGAGTTTAAGCATATATTTGTTAACATTTTAGTATGTTTCTATGGTATTGTAGCAGCAGCTACACTGCTAACTGAAGGATCGCACCACCAGACAGGTTGAGTTCAGTGAGCAAAACTGATTTATTGCAGGCTGCCTGGCTGGTCTTATACTCCCAGCCCGGACCTGGCTGAGAACCGTGCAGGGGGGCCCCCATCGTCACCGGGGCATCACATGGGTCATCAAGCGCAGGCTTCTGAGTTCGGTGCCGAGGTCGGGAGGAAACCCCTGAAGGCACCATTTGTGTGACAAGCGGGGCCAGTTTGCCTGCCTAATGCCGTACCGCCACACAGCTCCGCCCCCCCAAGAACCGGGGCCAATATCCTTTATTGCCGGGTGGCCTCGCTTCTTGGATTGGACCACAACTACTGGCTCAGTGGGGTCAAGTTGGGCGGGGCTTTAACCTGTCCGCCATAAACAGTTCCCTCTTACCACCGATGTCTAGTGTGAAAGTGGATCCTGAACGTTGGACGACTTTGTACGGCCCTTCGTATGGTCTTTGTAGATCATATGGGTCGTGGATGGGCCCCACCTGATAAAAATGTACTCTGCGGAATACAGCTCACTGGGGACGTAAGAGGCTTGTGTGCTGTGTCTGGGCGGCGGTGGGGGTGTGAAGGAGTCCAACTGGACCCGGAGGTGGGGAAGTAGACCGTGTGGTGACTGCTGGGGGTTGTGAGGTGCGTTGACGAACCAGCGGTGTACCGCAGACCAGCTCAGCTGATGATGCCTGTAGGTCTTCTTTGGGTGTCGAGCGGACGCCTAGGAGCACCCAAGGCAGTTTGTCCACCCAGTCGGGGCTGGTGAAGTGGGCCATCAGTGCCGACTTAAGGTGATGGTGCAGTCGCTCGACTAGCCCATTGGGCTGTGGATGATAGGCTGTGGTGTGATGTAGCTCAATCCCCAGCCTGTTGTCGAGCTGTGCCTAGAGAACAGAGATAATTGGGCGCCCCGATCACTGTGAGGTTGTTCAGGACGCCAAACCTGACAACCCAACCATTCAAAAGCGCTCGAGAGCAGGAGTCCGTGGAAACATCTGGCATTGGGATCACCTCAGGCCAACAAGTGGTGCGGTCTACCACTGTGAAAAGGTAACGGTTACCTCGGGAAACGTAAGGATCCGACGATATCCACATGTATGTGGCTGAACTGTTCCCGGGCGTGTTTGAAATCTTGTATGGGCGCTCTGGTGCGCCTGTGTACCTTGGAAAGCTGGCAATGGGTGCAGGTTCTGGCCCAGTCTGCAATCTGCTTCCGAAGCCCATGCCAGACAAAATGTTCTGCCACCATACGGACCGTGGACCTGATGGAAGGTTGGGAAAGGTCATGGATATGGTGGAAGACTTGCCTTCGCCACTGCTGGGGAACCACTGGACGCGGGTTGCCCATGGAGTCATCGCACAGGACGGTGCCCTCACCATGAGGAGTCAGGAGGTCCTGGAACCGCAGGCCCGAGATGGCAGTACTGAAGGCCTGCATCTCCTCATCGGACTTCTGGTCCTGCGCGAGCTGGTCAAAGTCGAGCCCGGGTGTCAGTGCGCAAATAGCTGGTTGCAAGAGTGTGTCGGCGACCCACGTTGTCTTTCCCCAGCTTGTGCTGAATGTCGGTGGTGATCTCCGACATGAAGGAGAGGTGACGCTGTTGGCGGGCCGAACAGGGATTTCTTGCCATAGCAAGCACCTAAGAGAGGGGTTTGTGGTCGGTAAAAATTGTGAAAGTCCTCCCCTACAAGAAATGGTGGAAATGACGCACAGCAAGGTACATGCCCAGCAACTCACGATCAAAAGCGCTATACTTGCACTCTGGCGGGCGAAGGAGTTGGCTAAAGAATGCCAGTGGTTTCCACTGTCCGTTCACCTGCTGCTCCAGGAAGGCGCCGATGGCAGTGGCAGAGGCATCAACGGAGTGTACCATATGCAGGTCGGTGCGTGGGTGGAAGAACAGGGTAGCTTTCACGAGGGCATCTTTCGTGGCTTTGAATGCCCTGCTGGCCTCTGGAATCCTGGCGAGTGTCTTGTCTTTGGCCGCGATGAGGGCGAAGAGCGGCTGAATGATGCATGCAGCGGCTGGAATGAAGCAGTTAAAGAAATTGACCATACCTGTGAATTCCTGTAGCCACTTGAGGTTGTTTGTGGGTGGGAACTCCCTGACTGCAGCAACCTTCATAGAGGGCAGGTGTAGCTCCTTCGGCTGTGATGGTGTGAACTGGTATTTGGCCGGATTGATTGTTAGGACGAAGTCAGCCAGTCGGGAGAAGAGGGTGCGCAGGTGAGACTTGTGTTGTGCCCGGTCTCTGCTGGCAACAAGGATGTCGTCCAAGTAAATGAACACGAAATTCAAATCCCAGCCCATTGTGTCCATGAGGCACTAGAAGGTCTGGGCGGCATCCTTGAGCCTGAATGGCATGCATAGGAACTCAAACAAGCCAAAAGGGGTGATGATGGCCATTTTTGGTATGTCCTCGGGGTGCACCAGGATTTGGTGATACCTGCGACCAAGTCAACCTTAAAGAATACCCTCGCACCATGTAGGTTGGCCGTAAAGTGCTGGATGTGAGGGATCGGGTAATTGTCAGGTACTGTCGCGTCGTTAAGCTATCGATAATCTCCGCAGGGGCACCAGCCGCCGAAGGCTTTCAGGACCAGGTGGAATGGTGAGGCCAAAGGACTGTCGGAGCATCGAATGATCCCCAGCTCATGCAGATGTGAAAACTCTTCCTTCGCTATCTGGAGCTTATCCGGCAGGAGCCGGTGGGCCTTGGCATGGACCAGCGGGCCCTGGGTGGGGATGTAATGAGACACCCCGTGGCATGGTGAGGCAGCGAAGAACTGCAGCTTGAGGAAGGACGGGAACTCGTCCAGGATATGCTGAAACTCATCTGACCATGGCCATCTGCGGCTGCTCTGTCCAGGAGGCATTGAGGTGAACGGATTGGAAGGTACGGGCATCTACCAGTCACCTACCTCGAATGTCGACCAGGAGTTCGTGGGCGAGGAGGAAGTCGACACCCAGGATGGCAGTAGGGATGGACGAAACTGTGAACCTCCACGAGAACTTCCCCTGGCCGATCTGGAAGTGGACGGTCTTGTCTCCATATGTTCGGATCTCTGTCAAATTTGCTGCACGGAGGGGAGGTCCTTGAAGCCAGTTCTGGGACTCGATGGCTGTGGCCAAGATGACGCTGATCTGGGCCCCATTGTCGACGAGGAAGCGTCGGCCACTGACTGAATCCTGCAGGTAGAGAAGGCTGTGTTCTTGACCAGCCGCCGCAGCCATTAACAGCAGCCGGCCTGCTCGTTTCCCTGGAATGAGCAGGGCTGACGACACTTCCGAGCCTTGGCTCTCCAGCACTGGTGAAAGAAGCAGAGGCCTGAAGTGGAAGGCTTGCTTCTGGCTATGCTCTTTGAGGCCCCTGCAGGGGCTGGGTTTTCCACCGCACTGCTAGAGGAGGGCTTGGGATGGTCATGCCCGTGACTCATAATCTACTGGACTGCTGAGCCCTCCGGGAATCGTTTGGGCCATAGCCCCTGAGCCTTTTGAGTGACTTTCCTCGGGTTGACAAAGCTGTCCTGGGACAGTAACAGCCGGATCTCTTCAGGCAGATGGTCGAGGAAGATGTTCTCGAAGAATGGACAGTTGATGTGATCGTCTGTCAACTCAATTGGGGTTCTTTCCCCCAAGGCGTCGAGGAAGCCGGTGAGCACCCGCTTGATGGTCCCATACTTACCTTCCACGGGTTGGTGCTGAACGAGGTGCACCACTCGTCTAGCAGTGGCCTGGTCCAGGGCGGCGACCACATGGTAAAACTTGGTCAAATCCGATGAAATCTGGCGGAGGTGAAACTGAGCCTCTGCGTGGCTGAACCAGGTCTCCGGCTCCTGAACCCAGAAGTCAGGAAGCTTGATGGCTATAGTGTTGATCGAAGAGTCGTTTATGTCGGGTTCAAAGACGTTTGAACTTGTCGGGGTCACCAATTGTAGCGGCGGCTACACTGCTAACTGAAGGATCGCACAACTAGACGGGTTGAGTTCAGTGAGCAAAACTGATTTATTGCAGGCTGTCTGGCTGGCCTTGTACGCCCAGGCTGGACCTGGATGAGAACCGTGCCGGGGGTCCCCAAAGTCACCAAGCGCAGGCTTCTGAGCCCAGTGCCGAGGTCGGGAGGAAACCCCCGACGTCACCATTTTGGCCGGCTGCCCCACCGTGTGCGAGACAAGCAAGGCCGGTTCGCCTGCCTAATGGCGTACCGCCACTGTATAATACTTAATTCATGACATTATATATGTTGAATAAATAAAATATTTTAAAAAAAGAATGCTACACATGGCTCTTAAATTGTGGCTTCATCTGTTTGTGTGATACAAGGGTCCGGAGCATGATGGTGCCGCTAAAGGCTGAAAATGTGCATGGAAATGGGGCAATAAAAATATTCGTGATTAGTGAGAGAAAATTAAAATTTGGTGAAGGAAATAATTAAGTTAAAACTTTAAAGCAAGTCCACAATTGTTATTGTCATTTTCCTTTTAATTGTATTTAATAAGAGACAAAGTTGAGATAATCTTGCAGAGCTTTTAATTTTAACAACTTAAATACCTGTATCTAATTTGGCTGAACTTTATTTGTTTTTGGGATTTGAGCATTACAATCAAGGACAGCACTGATTTGCTCTTGAGAAGGGGAGTTGTTGCCTTGAACTCCTTCAGTCCTGCTAATGGAGGTAATCTCGTGGCACTGTTGGACTGAAAGTTCTAGGAATTCAACTTCACGACAATGAATGGCCAGAGTCCTATTCCGAAAGGTGGACTGTGTGCAATATGGAGAGAAAGTTTACAGGTGGTTATGTTCCCATTTTCCCACTGCCCTTTTGGGGGGTGGGGTGCTGGCACAGTGGACTGAGCAAATAATGGCAGCAGACCAGCGAGGGGCTCAGCAGCTGAAGGACCCACATGGGCTGGGCAACTTGTAGTCAAAGGACCCATACACGGGCTGTGCGCTGCTGGAGACTGGTTCATGGGAACCAGGTATTGGAACCAGGATTTGAGAGGGAACTGAGGGCAACAGGGGTTCCTGAGGGGGCTTGGACGCTGAATGTTTCCTGATCTTATTGGAGGCTAGAATCTGGCAATCGGGTGGTCAATGGTTTGAACTGGAGTCTGCAGCTGCAGAGGCTGTGAGAGCGCTGGAGGCAAACCCACAAACACTCAGTTTGCTTCTTTCTGCTATTATTAGGGACACCAGGCAATGCTCATGGCGACTGTTAGTTTGCCTTACAGCAGATGAAACAAAGTACATCATGCATATTACATATTTTATTGTATTATTAAGGACAATAAAAGGAACCTTTGAAATAACTGGACAGCATTTTGTGGATGATACATTAGCCCCTTTTCCACTGGTACCCTGTCCCAGGAATTAACTGGGAATTTACTGGGATGGTCCAGTGGAAAAGGAACACTGTCCGAATGCCAGCGTCAAATGATGTCATTTCACGCTGGGGATTAACCACCCCTACCCCTACTCATATCCCCGATGTTTGCTGACGTGCTGATAAAACCAGTGGAAAAAGGACAGCAGAAAGCCACCCATTTCCAGTGAAGGTAGGGGATGAGTTGTGTTCAGTGGAAAAGCAATTAGTATCAAAAGCAGTTAAGGGTGGCCCAGTGAAAACAGCACAAAGGGCTTCCTATCCCAGGACACTGCATAGCCAATTAACCGGGATCCCAGTGGAAAAGGGGCTACAGTGTAGCCTCTGTCCACCAGTGCAGATGGGAGGGAATACATTAGCTGACATTCAACCAGTCTGCTTATTCTTGGATATTGTTGAACATGTTGAGAGTTGTATGACCTACACATGCAAGCAAGTGGATGGTATTTCACTTTCCTTCTACCTTGTGCATTTTTTGATGATGGAAAATCCTTGGGTGGATTCAGCAGATGAACTCTCTCCCTCGCCACTCTACCATAGGACACCCAGCATTGGTTCTTCTATCCACGATATTTACACGGCTGGTCTAGTCGAGTGGTGATCTCATGAATGTGAACTTCAAAACAATCATTAAATCAAAAGTGAAAATGAAAATTTTGCACTCTAAGAAATAAGCAAGTCCTCCACTTCATTGAAATGATACATGGATGGCAGGATTGTGAACTTGAGTACAAATGACAATGTTAGAATATCCAGTACAGAGCCTTATAACTATTGTACTGTAAATTACAGTGGGGATTGAGTTAAAATAATCAGTGAATGAATTGGATACATGGGTGTATTTAGGTCGTGCAGGCTCGTGAACCGGAAGGGCCTGTTAACCTAAATTGGGCTAATAGGAATCAAATTACTGAGTACCATCAACTTGTATTTTTTTGCCACAAAATTACAGAAGTTGATATCTTTTGAAGAAAATTCCTTTGCATATCCTTCTAGAACCAAGTCTTAAGACTAGCTGTCCTTGGATATTGCTATATCTGATGTGCATTCATTCTTCATTGTGTGACTAGCATAGTCACACTAACACAATTCTTCACTGACTAGAGCTACACTGTTACCTTGGTATGCAGGATATGCTCAGATGAAAGACAATGCTAATAGAATAGGTATGGAAGGGAATTGTGACAACATATTATAGAGATATGTAACTTATTGTGCTGCCGTGCCAGAAACCAGCTGTGAATCACTATTGCCTGTTGCTCTGGTTCATATGCAACAGTAAATTACTGCTTGTGAGGACTTGTTCGGTTGACACTTTAGAACAATGCAGCAGTTCAACACAGATGTGAACTGTGGGACTGCATCTCTGCTGTGCAGTGAGCAAATTAGGCTGTTCTACCCCCCAGTTATTTTTCTGTACACAGCTCACCCTAGCTCAGAGGCTTCTCCGTGGCAACAAGCTCAACTGGGCTCATTTGGCTACAGAGGTTATTACCCTAGAGAAGAGAGTTGCGTGGACAAATAAAGATTAATAGATGGAAGCTTCCATCTCCTCCAGCAAGAGGAGACAGATCATAGAATCTGGGTAGTCTATCAGCACCAAGCAGGTGATGTTATTCCTGGGCTGCTCATCTTGGCAATGAGCAACTGTACTGCAGGTTTTGCATCTCAGAGGCAGTTTCTCCAAACTGAAACATCAGTGCTTCATTGCTGGGAGAATTCCAGTGAAGGGCAGGGATTTGTGCCAAGTTTCTGTTTTTTTTTAATAAAAGTACATGTGGGTTTGTCAATCCCTTGATAGATTTGCTCTTCATTGTACAGTTGCTTAAAGTATTTCAATACTTACAAAGGTATGTCATTGAAAATTATCTTGGAGGACACTAATTTGCTATGGTGTACTTGGCCATCATGGTCCAGTGAATTGGCTTCAATCCTGACCTCGGTGCTCCTGTTTCCTTCCACATCTCAAAGATGTGCAGGCTGAATAGTTAATTGGCCATTTCAAAATGTCCCAAGTATGGACATGAGTGGTGAAATCTGGGGTTGTTGAGGGGAATATGAAAAAAATAAAATAAGATTAGGGTAAATGGGTGATGATCGGTGGAGACTTGATTTCTATGCCATGTGACTTGATAATTTCTCTTCATCTGCCATCTATATCTGTCATGTTTTCCAGGAACAAATCCAGCTATTTATAACTAAAGCTGCTCTTTTAATACATTTACACTCTAAAGCATTTGCATTTTTCCGGAAGTGTGGCTGATTTTATATTGTTGGATTTTAAGATCTGGATCTAATTTAAAAATTACCAAGAAATAAGGCTTTTATTCACTCAAAAAGGTGATTGCTACCATGCTGTATATTTCATTCATTTGATTTCTTGTGCTCCCATGGTGTAATTTGCTCGTCAAGAATACAGTTTGTCAGTCTTTAGCTGTGTGATTGTTCTTTTCTCTATCTCAAGTTCCAATCTTCCTCATAATGAGGAATGGCAATTGATGGCATTTTGGTGATATGAATCTTTGAGCTCACTGTTTAATATTTGAAGGCTGGTGTGATTTTGCTGTCAATAAATTATAGCAACTGATCTTAACCAAGAAGACATTTTGATGATATTGCAATGTATATGGCAGAATTATTTGCAAAATCAGATGTTGTGTTCAGAATAGATTTGACAGGTTCAGAGAAAATTAAGGTTGGACACGTGTTATTATAATCAGTGGTTTTTTTAATGTGCAGAGGAATTCACAAAAGGGCACACACTCACATAGACACACACAAATAACTACACTGCAAATAAATCACTGATAAACATTCTCAAATCCTAATTGGGAATGCACAGTACCCACCAACCTTCTCTATCTCTAGCAGATACAGCACACTAATAAAGAGTGAATTAATTACAACTAACAAGGATATCAAATGAACCTGGTCTCCAGCATCTGGGACAGGCCCATTGCAGTCAGCCTTCTGTTGCTCCCCATGGCCGACAGCCTGAAGTTCAGTGATGGTCTCCAGGCAGCAGCAAAAGAGAGTGAGCAGGCTCCACATGTGTTTTGTTTTCAATGCAGGGCCTGGTCATGTGACCTACTGAGACTAATCGCACTTCAGCCTCACCTGTGGGAAGATCTAACAATTGATTGACACCTGGAGGACCAATCACATGTCAGCTGCAAGGGCCAAACACACACCAGCCTCACAGGTGGGCACATCTAACACTTGATTGGCAGATGAGGTCATTTCTGATTTCGGGCTCACTGGAGAGTCACATTGACCCTCCCATTACACCAGAGGTTAGAGCTTGAACACAGATGAAACAGGATCTGGAAGAGGGTCAAAGTAGCAGTGCCACTGACACAGTCGTAAAAACAAATGGCACATTTTTACATAAATTTACTCATTCTACAAATTGTTCTAATTCTAATTGACAAAAAAAAGCAGGGCAGAAGGTCTTGCTGATTTTTATTTTCCAATGAGAAGTGAAAGAATTACAAAATTGAAGTATATTTGCAGACCTGGCTCATCTACTCTTAAATAGTGCTGACAGTTAAACATCTGTCAGGAGAAGGTGGGTCTAAGGATATCCACATCAAGGTCTGGCATTTGAATGCCAAAGATGAGACAAGCACGTGCAACCATCTTCATCCAGAATGGCTGAGTGGGGAATCCATGGATTCTTGCTTAATTCCCACATTGATGGGCTAACTTTAAAAGTATGTCTTTGGGTGATCACAATGAATAGTTATGCGTACTGGATGTAATAATGGCTGTATTAACTGTATCCTGATAGTATAGAAAAGATGGTGGTGATCCAGCTACACCTCTGACCAAGATATTCCAGTACATTTAGCAAAGGAGCACTTACCTGACGTTGTGCAAAGTTGTCTGATGATAAAAGTATACCAAATCTAATCTGGGAAATTAGTACTCAATTAATCATCTTTATCGATCTTCAAAAGGTGAAACAAAGTTCCTCCGACAATGCTATTACATGGACTTGCACACTATAACTTTCAACAGTATGTTTTGTTCCAGGCCTTTCTTTATTTTGTTCAAACATATGTCCGAGCTGAACTTGAAAATAAGGGGTACAGTACTGCAGGAGCTCACAGGACCACTGCACAGACACCTCATGGGGCAGCTCCAGGCACCTCATGGGGTAGCTCCGGCACCTCCTTGTCACGGTTTTTGGTGAGCTCCTGCACCAAAAAAAAATTAGCACTACACCACTGGTGAGAATGGTTGTCCTTGATTTCACAGGAATGCCTGACTGAGTGTAAAATCAATAAGCTCAAGGAAATCTGAAGTTCTGAAAGCACTGCAATGATTTGAATCATACCACACACAAAAGTAGATGATCTGTGGGTTGTGATGAATCTTTGCAGTTCCAGGATTTGCTGATGTTCTTCAGGGCAGCATTCTCAGCCAGTCATTTTCAGCTCTTCCATCAATGACTTCCTTTCCACCGTAAATTCTGAGTAAGATGTTTGCTAATTGCATGAAATTTTGTACTACTTGTAACTTCTGTGAAAATGAAGCAAATTATTCCTGTAGGCAGCAAAATCTAGACAACAATTAGCCATGAGATGACAAGTGGCAAGTAACAAGTGCCAGAAAGTTATTGGTGCATACTGTCACTTAATGGCATTGTTGAAGGAATCTTCCTTTAATAGTGCTATTATCCATGTATAGAGAAGCCTGCTAGTAGTGATATTCACCTCCAAACACGCACACCATCTGTACTTGGAACTATATCACCATTACTCATCACCACTGTGTATAAACACTAAAATCTCCTCTTCAGCTGCTCTACAGAAGTACTTTCACCAGAACACTACACCAGTTTTGGATGGACAATAAACGTAGGCATGGCAGCTTTGTCTGTATCCCAAAAATCGTATTGGATGACTTTGAATGAGCCTGCACTATGTGTGATGGAGAGGGTGAAATTACATCAATGCATTTAAAATAAAAGAAATTTTAAAACTTCATTGTATTTACTTCTAGAATTGAAAACCCATTGTAAAGTATTTATCGTGCATATAGATGATGGTAAAATGTTAGAGATGTTAAACTTAAGATTAACTGATGTGTTGTGGCCATTATTTCGTTCAGAGTAGTTTTGCCTGCATTATGTTACTTGGCAGCTAGGTCAGATCCTACAATGTTTGGCAAAAGTCCTATGCAGGAAATGGGTGATAGCTGTTTAAAATGAAAACAAAAAATGCTCGAAGCACTCAGTTGTTGAGACACAGGGAGAAAAGTAAAGTCAGTGTTTCAAACCAGGGATCCTTCAGTGAATTAAATGGAACAGCAATTGCCATAAATTGGTTGAATCAAGATGGCTGAAGCATCTTGAAGAGGAGTTCATAGACTGCATCTTGGTAGCTTTTTTGAACAGCATGTTACCAGTCTACAAGAGGGCGTGCTATCTTAGATCTGGCCCTGTGCAATGAGAGAGGTAAACTTATTGATCTTGTAGTTAGAGATCCTTTCAGAAGCTGATCAGAGAAATGGAGGGTGCGATAGTACAATGTCTTATTGCCTAGATAAGGGAGGAGTAGGGAGTTGGCTAGCATAGACTTGTATGGTTGGACAGTTGAGGGACATTGGAAGACTTTGTGTTTTCTCACAGTGCTTGACTATATTCCTGTTGAAAACAAGGGCAGTAAGGGAACAGCAAGCCAGCCTTGGATAACTAAGGAAATAAAATAAATTAAAACATCACCTGTACAAAATTGCCAAAAGTAGTGGGAAACTGGGAGATTGGAAAAACTTAAAAGCAAGAACAAAAACACTGAACAACCAATAAAGGAAAGATAGATTATGAAAGTAAAGAAACACAAAACATAAAAAACAATAATTTTTATATAATTGTATAAAGTGGAAAGAGGCAGGAAAAGTGAATATAGGTTCCTTAGAAGATAAGAATGGGGGAATTAATATTGGATAATGCACAAATGGACGAAGCCTTGAACAGCTATTTTATGCCAGTCTTCACAGTGGAACATATGTATAACATGCCAAAGAATGGTGTTAAGTATCCAATGGGAGGTGAGAACCTCCATTCAATTGAGGTTGTGCTGAGAAAACTAGTAGGTCTAATGCTCCCATAAACTCGCATTCCACCAAAAGCAATCCCTATGCCATTGGTGCTCTGTGATTAGTAAGGGATTCCTTAAGGTGGGATGTGAGTGGGAAGGGAAGGTTGAGAATCACTGCTCTGGACCCAATTGTTACTGAAATATTTTACTTGATAAAAATTGTTATCGGCCCTTTTCCTTTGGAGTTATGAAACCGTACACATAATGAGTCAATTAGGTACAATTAAAATGGAGGTTTTCAAACTTTTTCTTTCCACCCACATACCACCTTAAGCAACCCCTTACTAATCACAGAGCACCTATGGCATAGGGAATACTTAAAGTGATAGAGTAATGGTTCTCAACCTTCCCATTCACATACCACCTTAAGCAATCCCTTACTGATCACAGAGCACTTGTGGCATAGGGATGTGAGTTTAGAGGGGCAGTTTGAAAACCACTGCTCTAAAGAAATACCCTGATCTTGATTGGTCAGTGAAAAAAAAGGAATTTTTTTTAACCAACAGACGAGTGAATGGGAAGAATGTTGATGGGCTAGCTGCAGACAAAATGATGTGTTGCTAAAAGAAACTTGGCTTTGAAAAGGGAAGGACGATATTGTGACGGTCTGCCGCTGCGGTGATCGAGCTGGTGCTCCGGATGGTGAGCGCAACCAAAGTCCAGCAGCCTGCGCAATGGCTTTGGCCCTAATAAGTGAACCAGTGGGTGAATGGCAAGGGCATCTTAAAGGCCAGTGACCTCAAAATTATGCTGGCCTTGCTGCGCAGCAAACAGACAGGGAGAGCACGCAGCGAAGAAGGGCATGGTTATGTGGGAAATCTGCTTTTATTATGCATGTTGTGACACTAGCTAAGGGGGGCCACGGCAAGTATAGAAGTTGGGCCTGAGCCCTAATAAAACTCAGAGCTTAACCTGACTGCACTACGAGTGTCTTCTTTCGAGTAGCACGCGGCTACAATATTTTATTTGATAATATTACACCGATGAGTGTATTCTTTTGGTTCCCAATGAGGGCAAGATATCGAGAGGAACAAATAAACAATGAAATTACAGGAAGTAAAACTATTTATTAAAAGGGAGCTTTAATGATGGACTATAAATATCCTAATGCAAATTGGGATGGTAATAAAATGTTGTGAAAAGTTGAAAGGGGAATGCCACGATAATTTGAGCAGTTTGTGACTGGAAAACAAAGTTGAATCACTGGATCGGGTGAACGAGGTATATTAAGTGCATCAAGTCATGGTAGGCAATGCTCAGGAGATGGCGATCATAATATATGTTTAATGGGGTGTCATTGTTAGCTTAGCAGTTAGTGCAATGCTGTTACAGTGCCAGGAATCGGGACCAGGGTTAGAATCCCACACTGTTTATAAAGAGTGTACATTCTCCCCACGTCTGCATGGGTTTCCCTGGGGGTTCAATTCCCTCCCACCATTCAAAATATACGGGGACTGTTGGTTAATTGGGCGGCTCGTGGGTGAAATGGCCTGTTACCGTGCTGTATATATAAATTTAAAAATTTAATTTAAATTAGCTTTAGTTTCAATCTGCTGCAAGAAGTGAACTTGATTTCTCTCTGCAATGCTTGCTGATTGCACGTCTGCTTCTGTTTACTGATGTAAAATGGGAACCGTAAAATAATTAACAGATGAACTCCATTGTACCTCCAGCAATCCCAATGATTGTTTTCAATTCTTTGGTGTCAAGATCTGGAACATCAAGAACAATCAGTCTCTTATTGTTCAGAGGCAGCTTATAAACTATTTAGTTCCCCATCTGACATTAACTATTAAACTGTCATAGAAAGATGAAAAGGAAACAGTTTGAGGAAAAGGCAGGGATAATGATAACCAGAATGTATCAGGGTCAGACCATACAGGCACAATAGTCCACAGTAAATGGAGTCAGAGAAATGATTCAATAAAATTAACAGAGAAGACAATATAGCAGATTACTGAGTTGCAGCTCTACCGTTATATTTTGTTGAAGATTGTTTACATAATGCAAATTGTTCTACAGTGTACCTAATGGATCTACAATGATTCATCTTAAAAACAAAATGAATTAAAATTATGAGGGTATTAAAATGGGTAACATCCAATAACCTGGAAAACACGTCAGTCTGCACCAACAAAGTCCTGAGTGTGCCTGATTAACATAGTTTTACTGTTGATGTTTCAAATGATGGTAATATGAAACTTACAACCTACAGGATAAATGGAGGATGTAATTTGCCAGTTTCCCTGTAATTACAGTTAAGATAAAAATAGAAGTGATACAGATAAGATAAATGAAATATTGGTGGGAAGAGGCTAGTCAAGGGCATAAACAATAGCACTTAATAGTTGAAAGGGCCAAGGCACATTGAACTCACTAACCCTTTTTATGGAGCAACACCACATTGAAGCAGGCTCAATGAGGGGGGATAAAAAAGCAAACCTTTAAGGAGAAGGCCTGTAAGGCTGCTTCAGTGTTGCTTTTGTGGAGAGTGGCATTGGGAGCCATCCTCCAGAGCTGAAGGAAGTAGGGCAAGTGGTGCAGTAGCGCCACCCACTGCTGTGAGGTCAAAAGGTGCCGAGCAATCCCATCTTTGTTACCCATAATCCCCCATGCAGCTAGAACCACTTTGGGAAATGCAGTCATTCCAGCTGCATGGGGGATTATGGGTAACGAAGACCCCCAACCATTGATCCCACATTAAAACACAAAGAGCTTCTTGTTATAAAACCTGAGGCTCTTTCTTCCAGCTTTTCTTCCCAACACTGTCCCTCCAGCACACCAAACCCAGCTCTTTGCTCCCCTTTTCTGTCCATTGGACTGCCCAGCTCGTCTTCTCCATGTCCACTCCTCAGCATCTCCCCTCCTGCCTTCTACCGCATTACCAAGTCAATGCAATGCTAAGTGATATTTCATCTTTACTGGTACAAAGTCCTAGTAATCTCTGCCTAACACCATTGTGGAGATTCTCCTTTTGTAATGATTGCTGTGAGTGAAGAGGCAGCCCCATCACCACCTCCACCACCACCATCATATTCACATTATTCAACAAGAATCAGCAATCCTTCAGAATAAAGTATTGGACCTGCCTCCTTTTCTATTACTACTACTGGAAAATGATGTTCCAAACATGTGGAACTGTTCATCACATTGTACAGTATTTCTGGATAAACTTTTAGCTTCTTTCATTGAATTATCTCGAAGTTTCTTATTGTACTACAAATTCTTATTGACAAGAATCGGTGTCATTTTGCAGTTGAAATATCCTTTGTGTAGTTAACTGTCTGAAGCTGCATGGAGGAAAACCAGCTTATGCTCCATGCTTTTTCAAATGCACAACTCAATATTTAATCACTTTTTCTATAATCTGTAAAGCCATAATAGGCTGTTATATTTACAGGTTTATTTGTGGTTGGTCTTAATTCTGTATTGCTGCTTCATTTAGCTCTGTTCCTTGCTATGATTCTTTGAAGAACTTTGTGCTGCTTGAGTGAAATTTACATGATGTGCTCAGCGTTCCATCACTTAAGCAATTTTGAGATGCTCCTCATTGAGCCTTGGTTATTCAAACTAGTATAACCCTTGAAAGCTTTAAAAGTCTTAAATTGAAGTAATGGGTAAATATTCAGACATAGGAAAATACTCTGGGAATTAAAGTCAGCTCTGGTCTGCTCACACTGTTGTTAAAATATGCTTGTATGGCACGATACCTGGTATAGTCGTACCTGGCATTCATTTAACATGACAAGATGCTGCATTTTTAAAATACATCAACCTTTTAATTTTGATTTAAAATCTGAAGAATAAAAAAATAATTTGTATAATTAAAGGCTTGGTGGACAGGCCATGGAAGTGGAATTAACTGCCATCCGTTTTGGGAAAATGCAGCCTTTTATAGTGTTACGGAGTCCAGAGGACCCCAAAAACTTGCAGCAATAGATATGCACCACAACACAGGGTTACTTAAACAAAAGTAGTTTTTAATTACATTTGAACAAGAAAACAGAATTAAATTTTAACTTATTACTTAACCTACATAACTACTTAATTCCCCCTCTAATACTAAGCGCAGGTGTGTGTAATGTATATTTAAGATTAGAAAAGTTCTTTGGATCACAGTCCATTCTCACTGGTGCAGGCAATTCTTGTACTGTGCACAGAAGTTAGCATTAACAAAGTTCACCAGTCTTTGGTGCTTAACAGGCAAATGGTTACCACTCAGGAGGGTTCTTGCTGGTTTTCAGAGAGAGATTCCTTTTCCAGGACATTTGCACCTGATTCCTTCTCAATCAGTCTTGCTGATGAAACTTGCCCCTTTCAGGGTTCTCCAGATGATTCTCTTTCTTTCAGGTCACCTTTCACACTGCCAGTCTTCTCCTTTGACCAAGCAGCCTTCCAAAGTTTGCCAGCTTGTCCCCCGGAACTGATTTCTGTATCTCCTTCTCTCTCTCTCAGTTTTACACCTCCCTCTCTGAGAGCAAAACTGTTCTCAGTCTGCCTGCAAAAATTACATGCTCTCCCAGACAAGCTGTATTCTGGAACTTTGTGGCTTTCTTTGCAAAAAGCATTCTGTAAAACATCTGTGTTTTAAAATGTATTTGTGTGCACGCTACTCTAGCAATTCCTCCCAAACCACCTCTAAATACTCTGTCACAATAGTGTGCCAATATCTACATAATAATTTCCTAGTGATACTCAATCTAGTTCCAGGCTCCAAAGATTATCTTGATGTTTATTATTTGCTTTTGATACTGTGGTACCCATGGGTACAGGTGCATAGTTCCCCAAACGTAGCAACTTATTTGGACAATGTGCTTCTTTTCCCAAATGTGTGAGATTAGATTGTGGAGTTGCAACAGGTTCCCCTCTAATAACATAATAATTGAGGCTTTGTTTTTGATTTGGGTCTAGGCAATTTAAAAATTTTTGGGATTGCTGAGAAATTTGGACTGGATAGTTTGGAATGAAATGGTGTTGATTGAGTGTTCACATCAAGATTGAGGAGTTCTTTAAATTGTTCCTTAGAGCAGTCTTTGATAAGTTCACCATTTTAGACATACCGCGTGGTAATATGCCATTTAGGTCCATGAGCCCATGCTGGCCAACTTACACCCAATTAACCTATAACCCCAGAACATTTTGAACAGTGGGAAGAATCTGGAGCCTCCAGTGAAAACCCACACAGTCACAGGCAGAATGTACAAACTCCTTACAGACAGCACGGGATTCGAACTCAAGTCCCGATCACTACTGTTGTAATGGCGCTGTGTTGACCACTATGCCATTTGTTCTTGGAATGTTCTTGGTTCTCATTGGGTTAAGCCCCAGAGTATTTGGGATGAGGATGTTCTTGACCATGTTGAAGAATTTGTGCATTTGATGCTCTTTCACTTGTGTTTAAAACTTTCTCAAAGTTAGATCAAAACTGAATAAAAGACAACAACAATACAAATGAAGTTAGTGTGTTTAGATTCCTGCACTATGCAGATAGGTTACATTCTATGCAAGACTGATTTACATCTTAGTCCTTGACAATGTGCTTTTGAGCGATCCCTACCATTTACTGTGCAGGT
The DNA here is from genome assembly GCF_036971445.1 of Narcine bancroftii. Classification (NCBI taxonomy): domain Eukaryota; kingdom Metazoa; phylum Chordata; class Chondrichthyes; order Torpediniformes; family Narcinidae; genus Narcine; species Narcine bancroftii. The sequence continues at coordinate 60,901,166 of NC_091474.1, forward strand.
CCTACTCGTGTTAGATTTCCCAAAATGCAACACCTCACTTTCTCTGTATTACATTCCATTTTTCCACTCCTCTGCCCACCTGCCCTACCTGCTGCAAAATTTTGGCAATAGTTTCACTATTGGCAATACCAAACACTTTACTGTCAACTGCACACTTACGTGTGCAGCAAAATCATTATTTGAGATGACAAACAACAAAGTCCCAGCACTGAACCTTGAGGCACACCACTCGTCACAGGCCTCCAGTTTGATAAACCTTCCACAGTCACCCTCTGCTTTCGTCCAGGATGCCGATTTTTACTGCTCATTTGGCTACCTCACTTTGGATACCATGTGATTTAACCTTCCAGAGCAGCTTTACCTGTGTGGAATCTGATCAAATGCTTTACAGAAATCCATTTATACATCTGTCTGTGTCAGCCTTTTAGTCACATCAAAAAAACAATCATTTTTGCGAGACATTACCTCCCATTTACAAAGCCGTCCTATCCCTAATCAGCCCTTGTTCATGTAAGTGCATGTATATTTTCTCCCTTGTAATACTCTGTAGTAGTTTAATGACCACAGATGTTAGGCTCAATGGCCTGTAGTTCCCATGCTTTTCCCTGCAGTCTTGAATAGAGGCTCAATATTTGCCACCTTCCAATCTTTCAATACCTCACCTGTACTTAACGACAACTCATAAATCTCAACCAGGGTGATGGATTATAGCATAGATTGGATAGATTTGGTTTATTTGCTTCTTTCCTTTCTATACATTTCAGCAACAAGAAAAGGCTTAAAAAGAATATTTTTATGGGAAATTACTAGAGTCTGTAAAATTGTTTTCTTTTAGTAGCACAGCTGCCAGACATGAGAACCAAGGCCGTGCTGTTCTCAAAACATATGCTAGATGTTTTACTGAAGTCTGCAGATTACAGGTCATGTGAATAGTTGTGGACAGGCTGTAGAATGGTAAGATAAACCATATATGTGCCCATCTGCGTATGGATGTTCTTGCAGAAAGACCCTGTTGTAGGTTACAATAGGACTTTTCGTGTAATAGAGCACCCGCTTTGCAAAGCTAATAAAATTGTGTTTTACTCACATTAGTTGTCATACACTTCTTTATACAGGTATGCGCCGCTTAACGTCCGATTGGGCAATGTCTGACTGCATATATGTCCATTGTCCCTGGTTCCATAAGGTTGTAATAGAGATCAGAAATCCCGATCAGAGAATGGGACATGACCAGACATACGCAACACTTCTTGCACACAGTACATGAAGCTCATGTCTTTTGTATATAAATACTTGTATACAAATACTTTCGATCTATCATGGCTCCCAAACGCAGCAAAACCAGTGCTAGTCTTAGCAGCAGCAAGAGGCAAAGGATAAATATCGATTTGGAAGTGAAACAAAAGGTTATTAAACACACAGAGGTTGAAAAACAGTGAATGCTATTGCTTGCAATTTAGACATGTTATATTCGACAATCACGACAATCCTCTAAAACAAAGAAAAAATTCTCCAAGCTGTTAAAGGATCGGCTCCACTGAAAGCTACATGGCTAACAAAAATGCAAGAAGGACCTATATCAGATATGGAGAAATTCCTACTGACATGGAGTGAAGAGCAAACACAAAAGCGACTCCCTCTCAGCACATTGACAATTACTGCTAAGGCACCAGGCTTGTTCCAGATGCTAAAAGGAAAAGAAGGACCAGACTCTGGCGGTGTGAGCAGTGAGAGAGACACAGCCACCACATTGAGGGTCATTAACGACTGTTTTATTTGAATTTGGTGCATACCCTTTTAAGGGCAGTGCTGGCTAGTCACCCGGTGCTTGATGATGTCACAGACGCTGCCTGGGTCGCGTGCCACTCGGGAGATTCAACTGGGGAAGAAACCCACAACAGCGCCATATTCCCAGGGCTGCCCCGCCACATGGCGTTATAAGTGGGGCCAGTTCACCCTGAGTGAGTATGCCGCCACACAACCCCCCCCCCTCCCAGAACCAGCTACGCATTCTCCTGCCACCTAGGCTTGGCCGTCTGTACTGGCTAAGATAAGTCCAGGTAGGCCTCCTTCAGTCAGTCCACCGTAAAATGTTCCTGCCATCCCCCAACATCTAGGGTGAAGGCCCTGTGCGGCCCCTCGTACGGTCGCTACAGCGGTGTGCTCTGCGTCCTCCAGCGCACGAACACGAACTGAGCCGAGCCAAGTTCCTTGGGGAGGTGGACTGTCCGGGTGCTGTGGCGGGCTGGGGGTGGAGGAGCAAGGAAGCCCAGTCTCCTGTGGAGGTCTGACAGCAGATTTGCATCAGTGGCTGCGGTGTCGGGGTCTGAGCCAAAGAACTCGGGTAGGGAAAGCAGTACGCCATACAACATCTCCGCCGCCAAAGCTTGCAGACCCTCCTTGGGTGCCGTCCTGATCCCGATGAAGACCCAGGGTAGCTCTTCCGCCCAATCTTGTCCGGAGAGTTGGGCCATGAGTGACGCCTTCAGGTGCCTGTGGAACCTCTCCACCAGCCCGTTAGACTATGGGTTGTATGCCGTGGTGTGCTGGAGCTTCACCCCCAGGTGTTTCGCCATCTGGGTCTACAGGGCGGACGTGAACTGCGCGCCCCTGTCGCTGGTGATGCGCGCCTGGACTCCGAATCGGGTGATCCACTGGTTGACCAGAACCCTGGCGCACGTCTCTGCTGAGGTTTCCTTCATTGGGACAGCCTCAGGTCACCTTGTAGCACGGTCGACCACCGTGAGGAGGTAATGAGCCTCCCTTGACACCGACCGGCAGGGGTCCAACGATATCAACGTGGATGTGTTGGAACCTGCGAGCTGCCGAGTCAAAAGTCTGTACGGGAGCCTGCGTGTGTCGGTTGACTTTGGAAGTCTGGTGCCTGGCAAGCTCTTCCACCTCTCTCTTGAGCCCACGCCATACGAACCACTCTGTGACCATACACACCGTCATCTTCACTGCTGGGTGAGCGAGGTCGTGGACTAGACCGAAGACCCTCGCTCTCCAGTGCAGCGGGACTACTGGATGCGGTGTACCTGTTGACACATCGCAGAGCAGTGTGTCCGGGCTGCTGAGCAACTGGACATCTTCGAGTTTGAGACCCGAGATGGTGGGTCCGCAAGGCCTGCGTCTCCGCATCGTTCTCTGGGCCAGATGAGCGTAATCTAGGCTAGGGGTGAGTGTGTTGAGAGTGCATTCGCCACCACGTTGTCCTTACCAACCCTGTGTCAGATGTCAGTCGTGAACTCTGACACGTACGAGAGGTGGCGCTGTTGTCTGGCGGACCACGGATCCTTGGCCATCGCCAGTGCCTGGGTGAGGGGCTTGTGGTCCGTGAAGACTGTGAATGGCCTGCCCTTGAGGAAGTAGTGAAAATGGTGGATGGCCAAGTACAGTGCCAGGAGCTCCCGGTTCAAACGCACTATATTTGAGTTCTAGTGGGTGCAGCTGCTTGCTGAAAAAGGCCGTCCATCGAGCCACTGTTCCAGGACCCCCCCTGCACTAGTAGTGTCACATTGGCTAGGGCATTCTTCGTTGCAACAAAAGCCTTATTTGCCCCTTCCAGCCAGGGTAGAGTCTTTTCTTTGGTGTCCATCAGCACAAATAATGGGCGCATGGTGCGAGCAGCTCCGGGGATGAAATGATGATAAAAGTTCACCATCCCCATGAAATCCTGAAGGCCTTTGAGGAGGGGGGGTTTGGGGAAACTGATGGCCGCTACCTTTTCCAGTGCTGGTGTGGCCCCAGCCACCGAAATGGTGTGCCCCAAGAACTGAAGAGTCTCCTTGCTGCACTGGCATTTGGCTGTGTTGACTGTGAGGCCTGTATGTGGGGCACCGGGTACCTGTCGGGGGTGGTTGTATTGTTCAACTGATTGTAGTCCCTGCATGGTCTCCAGCCCCCAGACAATTTTGTGACCATATGGAGCGGTGATGCCCAGGCACTCTCTGAATGCCGGATGATTCCGAGTTCTTGGAGTCTGGAGAACTCCTCCTTTGCTTGCTGGAGCTTCTCAGGTGGCAGCTGTCTGGGCCTAGCATGCAGCGGGGAGCCTTGAGTGGCGATGTGGTGGAAGACCCCATGCTAGGGCTCAGTGACATTGAACCGTGGCTCTAGGATGGAGAGGAACACGCAGAGGATGTCGGTGAACTCATCTCTGGTGGCGCCTATGGCGGCGATTTCGGGCCTGCAGACGTCTGCTGTGTCCAGTCGTATGGAGTGGAACATTCAGGCATTGACCAGCCTCTTGCCCTTCATGTCAACACTCATGTCGACTGTGAGCCCTCAGGAAGTCGGTCCCCAACAGCGCAGTGCCCACGGAGGCTAGGACGAACCTCCAGTGGAACTTCTCCCTCCCTATCTGGATCTGTGCCCTGTGTGTGCCGTAGGTCCTGATGGTGGAGCCATTGGCCCCCTGCAGGGTTGGACCGCGAGATCAGCTACGTGTCTCTAATGCGGTGGGGGGGGGGAGGACACTCAACTCGACCCCTGTGTCCACCAGTGGACCGGAGGACCTGACCGTCACATGAAGAAGGCTGTTCGTGCAGCCAGCCATTGCAGCCATTAACTGCGGCTGGCCTGGTCATTTCCCTGAAATCCACAGGGATGGTGGCACGTACAGGTTTGAGCTCCCCAGTGCTGGTGGTAGAAGCACCAGGGCGACTGGCCCTCCCCTTGCTTGGTCTTGGGAGCGGCTTGCAGTCGGCTGGTTCCTGATCATGCCACCAAGTTGAGGGCTGCCTTGTTCTCCCTCTTCGTGAGCCAGAGGGCGTCCGCACGAGCTGCAGCCTTTCTTGGGTCTGAGAAGTCCTCGTCCGTAAGATGCAGCTAAATGTCCTCTGGCATTTGCTCTTAAGAATATTTGGCAGAAGAGAAAACAAGGCTTGTGGTCTTCCACCAGGGCCAACATCTCGTCCATCAGCACTGAAGGACTACGGTCTCTAAGCCCATCCAGGTGTAGGATCCTGGAAGCCCGTTGCTGGGGGGTGAGCCCAAAAGTTCCCAGCAGCAGATCTCTGGGCCAGATGAGCGTAATCTAGGCTAGGGATGAGTGTGTTGAGAGTGCATCCGATGTGTACTTGCCCACAGCCGGGAAGGGGGGTGATGGATGATGTCGTCCACCCTCACCACCAGATCTTGGTCCAGAGCGCTCTCGAGCGCTCGTGGCATCTGCGGCAATGTTGCAGAGTTGAAACTGTGCTTCCGCCTGCCCAAAACGCATTCTCGGTCGTTGGGTCCAAAAGGGGGAAGCTTGATGGAGACAGCGTTAAGCTCTACTGAATCCATGGTGTTCATGAGTCCAGAAATTCATCAGGGCTCGTCGGGGTCACCACTGTGGCGGAGTGAGCAGTGAGAGAGACACAGCCACCATGTTGAGGGTCATTAATGACTGTTTTATTTGAATTTGGCATGTGCCCCTTTAAGGGCAGCGCTGGCTCAATCACCCAGTGCACGATGACATCACAGACGCTGCCTGGGGCGCGCGCCACACAGGAGATTCAACTGGGGAAGAAACCCCCGACAGCGCTATCTTCCCAGGGCTGCCCCGCCATGTGGCGTTACAAGTGGGGCTGGTTCACCCTGGGCAAGTGTGCCACCACAAGACTATTATATCGAGTTTAGTGCTAGCTCTGGGTGGTTAAGATACTTCAAACAATGTTTTTCACTGCATAATACAAAAGTGAGTTGTGAGTCTGCGAGTGCTGATGCGAAGGCAGCAGAAGAATTTGTTGAAACCTTAGATAAACTAATTGTAGAGGGACATTATTTGCTCCAGCAAATTTTTAATATGGACAAAACCTCCTTACTTTGGACCTTAATCCACGAGGAGGCCAATTCAATGCCAGGCTTTAAGGCTTTTATAGACTGAATAACTGTTGTTAGGAATCAATGTTACTAACTACAAGTTAAAGCCATTTCTTATTTACCATAGTGAAAACCCCAGGGCTTTCAAGAACATGAACAAATAAAACTTGCTGGTTTATTACAGGAGCTGTTTCAGGATGCCTTTCTCGATTGCTATGCCAGTGAAATGGAGAAGTACTGCTTGGAAGAAGGCCTACCTTTCAAGACTTTTCTAATTGTGGAGAATGTTCTAGGATATCCTCCTTTCATTGGTGTCCTCCAACCCAAGTGGTGTTTCTCCCACCAAACACCACCTCTTTAATCCAGCTGAGGTGTTATTACAGCATTCAAAGCCGACTAACTGAGGAAGACCCTTGCTCAGGCTGTTACTGCAACTGATGATACTGGCAAGACACTGATGCAGTTCTGGAAGGAGTACAACATTTTCCACTGCATAAAGAACTTTGTTTGGGCCTGGGATGATGTGACCAAAGAGTGCATTGATGGCATCTGGAAAAAATACTGAAGCGGTATGTGCATGACTTAAGGGATTTGAAAACGATGATGAGATTGCAAGGAGTGATAGAGCTGAAGTTGACATGGTTAACAACAACCTGAACCTAGACCGATGATGAGGACATTGAAGAACTCCTAGAGGTGGTTCCTGAGGAACTAACAAATGAAGAGTTGCTGGAGCTGAAGAAGAGGCAAGAGAAAAGGAAACTGCAGGAAGAGAAGAAGAACAGATGCAGAAGATTCACTGTTAAGGGGTTAGCCTCATTCTTTACAGACCTTAACAGCTTGCTGGACCCATTCCTGATTGCTTTTCACTGATAGAGAGGAATGCAAAGAATATAAAGAAAAAGCAAATGACACAAAAAAAACACTGGACATATTCCTGAAGAAGCCAACACCTCCCCAGGAAGAGCCTCAGCCAGGTCTTTCAGACATTGCAAAGTGTTAGTTCATCAATGGAGGTTATTCAACCTGAAATTCTTCCAGTGGAACACAATGAGGAAGTTGAGAACAGTGATGTGGATGATCCTGATCCTCTGTTAAATTGTGTGTGATATAGGCAAAGAAAGTGTTTGCATGAAAGTTTAAAAAGTGAAAAAAATCAAATAGTTTAATTTAGTATAAGTTCAGTATCCCATAGCTTTGGAGAGTATATACTGTAATACGGTGTTTGAAAAATGTCCACATCGCATAATGCCCAATTTCACAGTACGTATCAAGGGTGTTAAGCACTGTATACCAGTATTTGAGTTGGTAACAAGGGTACTTGCAATTTCCTCTCTATCTTTCCACAGTGTCTTTGGGTATACCTGATCATGCTCAGGAGATTTGTTTATCTTTACACACAACAGGGCCTTCAGCACCTCTTCAACCATAATGCTGATTATTCTCAAGACACTGTCATTGACTGCTTCAAGATCCCCACTTATAAAAAACAGAGGACAAGTACTCATTGAGAACCTTGCCCATCTCCAGTGGCTCTGCATATAGTTGGATGCATTTGTTCCTGAGGGGTACCATTTTTGTTATATCTGGTTACCCTTTTGTCCCTATTTTAAAATCTCTTAGGAGTATCCCTAATGTTATCTTCCAGTGCTACCACCTGATGGCCATTTTTTAGTGACTCTTCAGTTCCACGAAGCTCCTCCAGGTATACACTTAATCCCAGCTGCTTATATCTGTCTGTTGTCTCCTTCTTGCTCTTGACCAGAGCCTGAATTTCCATCGCCATTCAAGCTTCCCCATGCTTGCATGTCTTTTTTTTTAATTTTTTTATTTTTCACACCATAAATCACATTAGCCATGATATACACTATTTCTTTTTTACACATATACAGTGACTTTTTCTCCCCCCCCCTCCTCCCAAGCCACCCCCCACCCCCCCCCTCTCATCTATTTTAGGTATACAATCTAGGTTGCATTAAGCCAGTCAGACAATGTTGTCATTCAACAAAAATACACCAGAAATTCTACTGAGTCCATTCTTTTCTTTCCTTCTCCTTCCATCAACTTAGGTAATGTTTGTCCCCGGTAGGTTTTCCCTATTGTATTTAATGTAAGGCTCCTATACTTGTTCGAATATTTCAATATTATTTCTTAACCTATATGTTATTTTTTTTCTAATGGAATACATTTATTCATTTAAATTTAGTAGTTTCTTCCTTTTAATTTGGTTATGTATTCCATTAATATTTAAAGTCATATAGTTCAGCGTAGCCCTTTTATATTTTGTTTATCTTCTCTTTCCGTTTTTCCATCATTACCTTTCCTCCTTTTCCATTTCTGTTTTCTTATTTTCAACTCTTTATAAGACAACATTCCCACAACATCCAACATTTTCCTTATTCTCCTATTTCTATCTTCTTTATCCCCAATCTCCCCTTCCCCTCCTGAGTTGTCCTTTATCCCTTGTCGGACAACCACATCTCCCCTCTCCATTTGGATTTGCGAATCCACTCGCAAGCGTCAACTGATTTTGCAGTGACCGCTATTTCCCCCCACCCCGCCCCCCCCAGAAAAGATTTCACTTTTCATATGTCACAAAGGTCACTCTTTTAATTCCCTCCTTATTCTCTCTATTCCATTACCTTCCTTTATTAATTCTTGTCTATACTATCTATATTTTCCTCTAAGTACAGATACATTCACGTATGCACATTGTCTCTATTCACTCTTGTACCTCTTTACCCGCATACATATCAATCGTGATCATTTTTACTCTCATTACCCGTCTTCATCCCTCAGTCTATTTTTGTCTTTACCCACATACATATCAATCGTGATCATTTTAACTCTCATTACCCGTCTTCCTCCCTCAATCTATTTTTGTAATTGTTCTGCAAATTTTCGTGCTTCTTCTGGATCCGAGAATAGTCTGTTTTGTTGTCCTGGAATAAATATTTTCAATACCGCTGGATGCTTTAGTATAAATTTATACTCTTTCTTCCATAAAATCCCCTTTGCTGTATTGAACTCTTTTCACTTCTTTAAGAGTTCAAAACTTATATCTGGATAAATGAAGATTTTTTGCCCTTTATACTCCAGTGGTTTGTTGCCCTCTCTTACTTTTTCCATTGTCTTCTCCAGTACCTTTTCTCTTGTAGTATATCTTAGGAATTTTACTACAATAGATCTTGGTTTTTGTTGTGGTTGTGGTTTAGAGGCCAATACTCTATGTGCCCTTTCTATTTCCATTTCTTGCTGTAGTTCTGGACATCCTAGGGTCTTAGGGATCCACTCTTTTATAAACTCCCTCATATTCTTGCCTTCTTCATCTTCCTTAAGACCCACTATCTTTATGTTATTTCTTCTGTTATAATTTTCCATTGTATCTATTTTTTGAGCGAGTAGTTCTTGTGTCTCCTTAGTTTTTTTATTAGATTCCTCCAATTTCTTTTTTAAGTCTTCTACCTCCATTTCTGCTGCTACTGCCCGCTCTTCCATCTTGTCCATTTTCTTTCCCATTTCTGTTAAGGTCATCTCTATTTTATTCCTTTTCTCTTCTGTGTTGTTTATTCTTTTTCTTAAATCATTAAATTCCTGTGTTTGCCATTCTTTAAATGACTCCATGTATCCTTTAATAAGAGAAAGTATATCCTTTATCTTGCCTTTCTTTTCTTCTTCTATTTCACTGTACTCTTCCTCTTCCTCTTCTTCTTCCTCTGGGTTGGCCATCTGTTGTTTCTTTGTTGCCCTTTCCTTCTCTTCTTTCTTGTTTCTATTGTCTTCTGTGGTCTCTTCTTGCTGCAGGTGTTCTGCAGCTGTCGTTGCCGGCTGTGGAGATCGACTCCCCAGCTGGTCCCCCCTCCCGTCGGTGTGTTTTTTTTCATGCGCGGTTGCGCACTTTTACTCGGCTCAGCGAGCCATTTTTGTAGTCCATTATTTACCGACCTGAGGGAGCGGGTTTCTCTCTCCGCAGCGGGCCTCTTCGGACAGGTAAGGCCTTCACCTTTTTCCTCCTTTGTCTTCTCTTCCTCTCTTCTTACCGTTGCTTTCGATTTTTCTTTTTTTGACGCCATCTTCTTTCCACCTTTATACTCACTTTTCTGTAACTTTTATTTCTGTGCCTTTGTGTTTTCCTTTGTTTTTCCCGACTTTTCTGGAGAGGGCTGGAGTTCACCGTCCGGCCACTACTCCATCACGTGACTCCTCCTCACCCATGCTTGCATGTCTGACCCTTCACTCAAACGTGCATGTCCTGGACTCTTCTCAACAAACTTTTAAAAAAAAATCCTATTTTCTTAATATTCTTCTTCCAACGAGCTAATTACCATCTTATACCTTCAAAGTTGGCCTTTCCCAAATTTCCAAATTTTAATTAGTGATCCCACTCTGTTTCTTTCCATAATTATTTAAAACCCAATAGAACAGTAGTCGACAGTCCCCAAACGCTCATCCACAGAGACTTTTCAATTTCTCAAACTTGGATCAAACGTTGTCCACTCCCATGTGAGATCCTCTACATATAGCTGGAGGAAAATTTCCTGAACACATTTGACAAATTCCACTCCGTTTAAACCTTTATGGACTCGATGTTTGGGCAGTTAAAATCTCCTATTTATAACAAACATTTGTCCAACAGTTAGCAGCAATTTCCTTACACATTTGCTTCTCTAATTCCCATGAGTTGTTTGGGAGCCTGACATGCACTCCCAACAAGGTGATCACACCTTTCTATTCCTCTGCTCCTCTCATACAGCCTCACTAGTCATTCCATCTGTAATGTCACCTCTAACCACTTCTGTGACATCCTCCTGATGTGTTTGAAGCTAACCAATTATGCAACATCTCCTTCTCTATTACTCCCACTTCTGTTCCTCCTGAAACACCTGTACCCTGGAATACGGAGTTGCCAGTCCTCCCCCTTTCTTGAGTGGGTTTCTGTAATGGCTACTATATCTCAGTCACATGTTTATCCACACCCTAAGTTCATCTAGCTTACTTGACAAGCCTCTAGCATTAAAATAGGCACAATTTAAACTAAGAGTCCTTCCTCGCACCCTGCCTTTTTACAACCCATTAAACTTTTTCTCAAAAAGTATACCAATCTCTCATCTGTCTCTGTCCTGTATAGGATCCCACCTCCCTGCCAACCTGTTTTGCACTAAAAAATAAACCTGCCTGCCAGGATGTTGGCCCTTCTGTGGTTCAAGTGCAATCTGGCTCTCTTGAACAGTCACTTCACCCCCAGACGAGATCTCAATGATCCAAAAATCTGATTTCCCCCCCAACTCCCCCCCCCCCACTGCCCCACTGACCCATTGCACTAGCTCCTCAGTGTCAAATTAATCTGCTCCATCTTCCCATTTCTAACCTCACTGGCACATGGTACTGGGAGTATCTGAGATCACTGCCCTTGAAGTCCTGCTTTTGAATCTCTTGCCAAAATATCTATACCTATTGTCCAAGACCTCATCCCTTACTCTACCTATGTTGTTGTCCCAATTTGTACTGCAGCCTCTGGATTCACCTTCTCCCTTGAGGATGTTCTCCAACCACACAGTGTCTGTGGCACACAGGAGGCAACACATGAACCTGGCATCTCTTCCCCAGACACATTCCATTCCCCTGTGACCACTGACCATTGTCCATTCCCCTGTGACCACTGACCATTGTGTCTGTTCCTCTTGCTATCAGGTCTCCTATCATTATCGCCCTGCCAGCCTCCATCCTTAATCTCTGAGTTCCAGTGCCGGTCACAATGCCACTGACCTGACAGTTGCTTCTAGCCTCCAACAAAAGCCAAAGTGGTATACCGTTAGTGTAGGGGAATGGCCACAGGAGAACCCTACACTACCTGTGCATTCTAAAGCTTCTGGTGGTCACCCATCTATCTGTGCCCTTAGGTGTGACCACCTCAGTAAAAGTTGTATCTATGATGCTCTCAGCATCCCAGACAATCTAGGATAGCATGGATAGCGTACGGTTAGCGTAATGCTATTACAACTCCATTGATCAGGACCAGGGTTCGAATTCCCCGCTGTCTGTAAAGAGTTTGTACGTTCTCCCTGCGGGCTCCAGTTTCCTCCCACTCCCTCCTCACAGGGATGCAGTTGTATGTCAATTGGGTGTAATTGGGTGGCATGGACTCATGGGCCGAAATGTGTTACCATACTCTGTGACTAAATTTAAATTTGAAGTGCATCCACTGCAGCCCCAGTTCTTTGACTATGTCTGTCAGGAGCTGCAGTTAGGCACACTTCTCACATTAAAGTCAGCAGAGAGACCACAGGGATCCCTGACTTCTCCCATCCTACAGGAGGAGAATGCCACTGCTCTGACTGCCATCCTGCCAAATAAGCTTCAAGGTCCAACTTCAATCTCTGCTCACCAAAGTCTCAAAGTCCCATTCACATATTTCAAGATTCAAAATTCCTGTTGTCGTCATGTAATACAGAACAACTCCGATTATCCAAAATCGGATTCTCCAAAATCCTCAGTTATCCAAATTTTTAAAACATTTCGGATAAACGAGGATATACGAATTCCTCATTTATCCAAAATTTTTCCAGTGCCGAACTGACCGGGGACATCGGGCTCCCGGCAGCAGCAGGGATCTCAAGCTACAGGACCAGAGTGGGACCTCAGTGGAGAGGTGTTGGTGATCGGCGATGGCCAACATTTTTTTTAGTGAGAATTAAATATTATTCTAATGCTTAAAAAGCCTTGCTGTTTGTTATTGTTTAAACACTGTAACAAGTAATTTGCTGTTGGTATTGGGCTGTTTTTAAAAAATGACAGGTTCTCTGAAAAAACCGTTTATCCAGAATGGGTCCAGTCCTAACCATTCATCGGAGTAGTACTGTAATACAAAAAATGTAACACACTCGAAACTTTCTCTGCCTGCTGTCAGGCAAACGAAGAGTCGTCATAAGCATTGCCCAGTGCCCTAAACAATAGAAGGAGAAGCAAAAGAGAGTACCTTCAGAGACACTGGATTTGACTCCAGTACTCTTGGTCAATCTATTAGCAACCTGATCTCCAATCTAAATCTCTAGTATGATCAGGAAGTTTTCAGTGCCGTGGGCCCTTTGGGAGCCCTTCTTGCCCTCAGTACCCTCTCGAGTCTCAGTCTTGATACCTGGACCCCATGAGCCACTGAGCCCTCGCAGGTCTGCTCCTGTGATCACCTTCCCTAGAGGGTCATCTCCCAGGCTTCTCTTCAGCAGGGGTTGTTTTCTCCCCTCATGATCTGCTGCCCAGCACAGGCAGCATCATGTTAGGCACAGGATGTTTTAAAAAAACTTTTTTTTAATCCTTTTATTGACAATAAGGCCAACTCAGCTCTTTTATATTCATACCTCCAGCTGCAAAGCTGTCTTCTGTTGGCTGAAATGAACACCCCTATTGGCTGAGAGAGGAAAGCAAAGGTGGCCAAAACTCCCAGTACCTGATTGAAACTTTAAAAAGAACATAACTGCAGATCCAGTGAAATGAAATAAAATTAAAATTTAATTAAAATTAAAAAAGAATTCTGGAAACATTTAAATTTAGATTTTTTTTAGAGATACAGGAGAGTAACAGGCCATTTCGGCCCACAAGCTCATGCCATCCAATTTACTCCCAATTAACCAAAACCCCACGGGACATTTCAAACAATGGATGGAAACCAGGGCCCCTTGGGAAAACCCATGAGGAAAATGTAGAAACTTCTTACAGACAGCATGGGATTTGAAACCCAGTCCCGATTATGGGTGCTATAAAGGCATTGCTCTAACCGCTAGACCAACATGCCACCCCTATAATTTATCAAGACGAAGACCTTTCCTCTATTTTTATTACTTGAGAGGCCACTGTTTATGAAACAGTTGGATTGTGTTCAATCAATAAACACCAAGTGATTAAAATTGTTTCCAATCAAGCAATATGCAGTTTTAATAGGGAATGAGGAAACTGCTGCAATGTTATATTAAAATAGCGAGAGTTATTAATTTTAGCAGGTGAAAAGGGTACAGTGTTATTGCAGTCTATATTGGGCTAAAGCAATGAATATGTTATAAACGCTCTCTTAAGCTGAAAAGCTTATTAACTTGCAGATATTGATCAAAATTAAAGTTGTCCTTTTGAAAATAGCTATGAATACCCTTTTGTATGGGTTCTATATAATGTAATTGCAATTCATTAAAATAAAATACTTTTATCTTCCCGAAATGTATCTGCAAATGAACTTCCTGAGTCTTTGAAGCAGGTTGAATATTTTCATCAGTATTAATGCAATTCATAATATTTGCCAAAGATATTAAGTTTGCAATTCAGATAACAGGTATTGTTAAAGATAGTTTGTAAATGAATAATGCACTAACTTCTGTGGTATACAGTGAAAGATAGTTACTTCTTGGCAAGGCAGTCAGACAAATTTTTCATTTGACTTGCATGATGTAGAAGAGTTTTATGTGCAGCTGATAAAGTAACAATACAGTTCTCTCACAGAATCGGGTCACCACTAAATAAATATTTGAATGATGCACTGTTCAAGGCATTTGAATGATGTATTTTCATGACCAAACATTAGGATATTGTCTAAAAAAGATGAGAAAAACCAATGAAATATGAAGCGAATAATGCATTGAAGTCATTTGAAGAATTTTGGATCATAATGCTATTCTAATGTGTGAAAGACAAAATGCAGAAAAATCAAATTGGAATAGAGCTACCTCATTTCATTCTTGTATCAGAGAGAAGCTTCTTGTACTATTAGTATATTTGTTAGACTATTTTAGTGTTGTGATAGCTCCAGGAAATAGTTTGTACCACCTTTGGAGGCTTTCTCCAAATTGCCTCATTTGTCAATGCCTGCCCATTTGAATCAATTCATTGCAAATTGATTAAAAAAAAACTGCAGAAGCTTGAAATTAAAATAAAATCAGAAAATGCTGCAAATGCTCAGCTGCTTTGGTCACTTCTTTGGGAAGAGAAGCAGTTTATGTTTCAGATGAAAGACCCATTATCAGAACCGATAAAAGGAGAAAAAAAGGTTATTAAGCTGCATGGAGGGTATCTCTCTGAAGGAGTAAAACTGGGAATAAGGTTTCAAAAAAAAAAGGTTATCTTGTGAATAGGAGCAGTTAAGAGAGTAAGAAAATAGACCCCATGGGTCTGCAGATGCTAGGATATGCCACGAAAAATAATTGGCTGGAGTCTTGAAGAGTTCCACTAATTTCTGATGTTCGGATTTACATACATGACATCACATACAACCCTGAGATTCTTTTTTCTGTGGGCGAGGCAGAATTACCACTTATTGTTAGTGCAAAAAAAACCCGTACACAGCATATAGCATATATATGTAAACAGATGAAAAACTGCAACAGATAATGAATGTGAATAAACTGACTGTGCAATACAGAGAAAATTTTAAAAAATTAGTGAAGTCCACAAGTCAGAGGCCTTAAACGAGTCCCTGATTGAGTTTGATGTTGAGGAGTCTAATGGTGAAGGGGGAGCAGCTGTTCTTGAACCTGGTGGGACGAGTCCTGTGGTACCTGTACCCCTTTCCTGAGGGCAGCAGTGAGAACAGGGAGGGTGTTGGGTGGTGAGGGTCTCCCACTAATGCTGCATGAACCAATGACCTTCCTCCAGCAGAATGTTTCTTGCTCCATATTTAAACATCTCTTGAGCTTCTTATTGGAGGAACTTGGTAGGTCGAGCAGCATCTGGATGATGTCGATGTTTTGGGATTGCACCCTATATCAAGAGTGTTGCAGTATGCAAAAGAAGACCAGGCAGCATCTCCTCCACTCCCAGAGGGAAAAATGGAAGAAACGAGAAAAAATGTGACCTGAATTTGGAGAATTCAATATTATATCCAAAAGGTTGCAATGTGTCCAGACTGAAAATGGCGTGCTGTGTGATAAGACCTCCCTGAAACAGTGAAGGAGGCTGCAGACCAATGCAGTCATTCTCCGGTGCACAGGAGACCGCATTGTGACCATCAAATACAATAGATGGGCTTGACCTGCTGAGTATTTCTTGCAATTTTTGTTCTTATTTTGGATGCAAGTCCAAATCCAAAGATGAGAGTACAGAAGCCAAGCAATATTACTGAAGTGCAGCACCAATGTAGTTTCTCATTGTTGTAGCTGGGGCCCTCTTGTTGAGATCAAAAGTGCTAACTTGACTTTGACAAGAAAAAATGGCAATTTCCCTCCACTATCAATTTACAACAAAAAGAAATTAAACCAAATAACCTAAAAACTTCTTTTAGCTGAAACATTGCCATGTGCAATTTGACATGAATGTTCCAACATAACATTACATTGGTAACTGTAGGGTAGATGCATTTAATGAACTTCACTGAATTTCTGAGACAATAGACAATTTCAAATGAATGCAAGTTGATTCTTTTCCTATCCCATGCATCATCTGGCAAACCATTATATGGTTTTCACTATAAGAACATTTAACTAGACCATCTGTCCTCAAATTGTT
The DNA here is from genome assembly GCF_036971445.1 of Narcine bancroftii. Classification (NCBI taxonomy): domain Eukaryota; kingdom Metazoa; phylum Chordata; class Chondrichthyes; order Torpediniformes; family Narcinidae; genus Narcine; species Narcine bancroftii. Next base: position 60,917,456 of record NC_091474.1, read on the forward strand.
TATTTAAGATCATTTATTTTATTATTTGTATTTATTAATATTTCCTGGACGTAATATCTTACTTCTGTGCATCCCTGCTTCCTCAAATAAAGAAAGTTACTTAAAAATCTGTCAGATCAGACTGGAACATTGTCAATTGTTAGAATCGTCATATTATGGCAGCACATAAGGAGATTGTTTAGTCCATTGCACCCAAGTTGGATCTTTACAAGAACATTTTGAACTTTTACTACCTTCATTTCTCTAGTCCCCGTTTCTTGTTCCTTTTGTTCATTTACTCATGTTTTACTCTTCTATCTGCCTTTTGTGTGTCCTGATTTTACACAGAGCATCAGAATTACTTTGGAACAGATGAAAGCCTGGGGCCTGTGGCTGTCAGCATCCGGAGGGAAAAGCTAGATGAATCAAAGGAGAAAGATGGGTTGCAGTACAACTACCGCATAGCTTTCCGAACCAGTGAGGTGAGCTTTCATTGTTGATGCTCTGTATTTTTTATTTTCAAAGCAAATTTCCAGCAAATTTTAAAAATTGGACATAAACCCTTGAAATAAGGTTCTGCTGTGGAATCATGCTTGTACTTTACCGGTGGGTTGACAATATGATAGAAACTAGGCTTTGCCACTGTTTGAATAAGGTAGAGCAGGGGTGTCAAACTCAAATTCACAGAGGGCCAAAATTAAAAACTTGGACTAAGTCGTTGGCCAAACTAAATATTTATTGAAAATTTTCAACAACATCTGCATGTTTTCCCTTCTTTCAACATATGTAATGTTAAACTTTTTCTTATTAAAATAAATGTTTAATAATAGTTTTGGTTAAACTCTTTCCAGAAGAAGCATTAACAAATGAGAAATAAAATATTCAATAAATAATATTTCTCTATAGCCTTTAAGCTCCTTTTAAATGTATTTTTTTTCACAAGCCAACAAGTCAAAACAAAAATAACAACTTGCTTCAATGACAAACAGGTTTGTCTTTAAAATGATGAACATATAGTCTGCCTCCCACCTGTCTTGAAAGGTCCTGTTTTCTGTCTTTCGTTTGGCCATTTTTCGTAAGGGGTTTATTACATGTGAGTTAGGCGACAGGGCGCAGATGTTAATGAAAGTAAACAGAGGAGGTGGGGGCGATTAGCGGGCTGACGGGCCGGCACCAACGCATTTGCAAAGCATTCTGGGATTTGTAGTATTAGCTGTGCATGCGCTATACTGGCGCGGCGGCCAGCGGGCCAGCTCTAATACATACTTGATATGATCTTGCGGGCCAAATATAATTATATCACGGGCCAAATTTGGCCCGCGGACCTGAGTTTGACATGTGTGAGGTAGAGGTATTTTGACCATCTGTGAAACTGATTTGTTGGGTTATTTGTGTGACAAGCTTCCTCAGCTCCAGAAATTTGAGTCCAGATCCTTGTCCATGTGACAGCAACAATTTTCTTTGATTTGACATATAGAATAAAACATTTTTTTTAATGGTGTTTTTTATGATGAAAAATTTGTGCTTGGCAATAAATGGTTCTTATAGTCTAGAAATCTTTAAAAGTTAGCTTGATGGCTGATGTTTCATCAGTGCATTTTACTGAAATTTCTTTCAAAATATTACCATTTTTATTGCTATTTTTATTACTTTGACCTATTGATCAATTGTGCCAAGAGATAGCTTCAGCAAGGCAGGCTGGGGAGGGAAGAGGAGTGGAGTGTCAACTTTTGACTAACTTGTGGCTATTTTTAACTGATGCTTGGTGACCTTCGTTTGCCTTTCAGTTCATACCAGTTTCTAAACTAGTACTGGGCATTCTTTCCATTTGGCTGATTTAAAATTGAGAGACCTTAGAAACTGTTGGCTGGTTGAACAAGCAATAAGAAGCTGGAGTGCCAATGGAGAGAAATTGGTAGTCAATGTTTCACCTTGATACCCTTTGGAAAGGGAAAGGCCAAACATAAAGAGGGAGAAGAAAGGACTCGGGAAGGATAAAAAGATGCTACCTGCATGTCAGCAGAAGAGAGGGCCTGGTGATGAAAGTCATTCAATGATGATCTGAAGATGTAGATGAAATCCCACATGACTGCTCCAGACTGGTCTGCATTCAAGGAATCAGCGAACAACTGACCACTGCCTTCACCCCCTTCATCAGAAAATGTATAAAAGACTGTGCATCAAGAAAATCATAAAAGGTATCTATACCCCATTGGTAACCAATATTGAAGAGAGTAGTAGACTCCCTGTTGGAGGCCAGATTAGAGTCACTCATCGGGAGTTTTGGCCATCTACAAGGAATCCAAGTATGATCTCCACAAGGCATTTAGAGAAGCCAAGAGATAGTTACACAGCAAGATCAAGTCCCAAGACAACATCGTAGACACATGGTGATGATGGTGGGGCACACATGCGATCACAGAGTATAAAGCACAGCTGAGCAGCATGGCATGCCACAGCACAACACTCCCTGATGAGTTAAACTTGTTCTACCCTTGTTTCAAACAGGGATCCAGCAGGGAGGTAACATCCACATCAAATGATGTTACACCCATAGTCACTGCTGCTGAAATCAGGTCTACCTTCTGGTGGGTAAACCCATGGACAGCGACTGGCCCAGAAGGAGTCCCAGGGTATGTCCCCAGATCCTGCGAAGATGTATTTGCAGATATCTTTTAATCCATCCTTGCAACAGGCCACAGTCCCCACTTGCTACATCCACTCTGTGTGTTGAGAGACTGGTCATGGCTCACATCAACTCTAGCTTACTAGCCAGGCCTGGATTGACTCCAACTGGCCAAACGAATCCATGGCAGATACCATTACCTCAGCTCTCTACGTGGTCCTGGAACACCTGATCACCAAAGACACTAATGTTTGACAGCTATTCATCGGCTACGGTTCTACCTTCAACACCATAGACCCCAGCAACCTAATTCCCAAACTTTGGCATCTAGTCCTCTGCAACTGGATCCTTGACTTCCTATCTATAATTAATGAAGAAGATCATTGACTTCACGATAGGGAGTAGAGCCCACAGCTTGTCCATGTTCATGGGTTGAAGTTGAAAGAGAAGATAGCTTCAAATTCTTAAGAATAAATATCCCACTGACCAGCCGAGGGGAAAACATGAGGGTCAAGAAAATGCATCAACACCTCTACTTTCTTAGAGGTTAAGGAAATTTTCCATGCCTCCCTACCTCCCCCCCCCCCCACCCCCCATCCCCTGCCGCTTCTCAACATATTCTATGGGTGCACCATCAAAAGTACATTTACTAGATGCATCACAGCATGGTATGGGAACTGCTCTGCTCATGTCTGGCAGAAGCTACAGAAGGTAGTGAATGCAGCTCAGAATAAACTTCCCACCTCTTCATGAACTCCATCTGAATCTCCCACTGCTTAGCAAAAGCAGACAACATACTGAAAGATCCATCATCTCTTATCCCTCCTCTCATTGGGAAGAGAGGTTAAGAGCGTGAAAGCGCACACCAACTGCAGACATTAGGCTTATGAATGAATCCATAGAAGTGCTATTGTGCCATCCTTGCCTAGTGCTAATTGATATTTTCATACAATCCTGAACTCTGTATTTGTGCTCAGTATGGCTGTGTGAATATTGTAGATAACCTGTTAGTCTGCTCACAGAAAAACACTTCTCACTGTACTAAGTATTTTGTGATAAATAAACTTAAACTAAATAGGATATCTGACAAGTGATGGGTAAGAGGTAGGGGAATGGGTCTGGAGAAGATTGGGGGTAGTGGGGAACATTTGGGAGGAGGGGAGAAAAAACCGAGTACTGAATTGGACGAGAAAGATGGGATCAGGATTGATGGAAATAGTGAAACCGGATTAGAGATTTTGGTTGCATTTGTATATTGTATGACTAAATGAAATGTGATCCAAACTTGGTAGAAGGGCTGATAATAGATATCATAATTTGCGACAAACCAAATTTAAATGACTTCCTTCAGTTTCAATTCTCTCAAAGAGCACAGGTCCAGGCAATACTTTGGGTACCATACAATCCCAGTAGAATTTCAGAGAAGATGCAACAGCTTAGCATTAATTTATGAAACATGAAAGTCTGCAGACACTATCATGGTAGTAAAAACACACCAAAATGCTGGAGGAACTCAGCCGGTCTTTCAGCATTCATAAAAAGCAAAGATATATCACCGTCATTTCAGGCCTGGGCCCCTTTTCAAGGAATAAGCAGAATGAGCCAGAAGCAGGAAATTTCAGAAAGTCTCAGAATACAGACAGCGCCGACTGGGGGAGGGGTCCAGACCAACAACAGGTGTTAATTGAATATGATAAGGGGAGAGGTGAGAATTTATTATGTCTATGTGAAAGGAGGCAGGGAAGGGAGAGACAGAGCTGGGGGAAGGCGACAGGGGAAGAAGTGAGGGAGTGGAGTTTAACGAAAGCCAGATAAGTCAATAATGCCATCTGGTTGGAGGGTGCCCAGTCGGAAGACAAGGGGTCGTCCCTCCAATTTGCAGGTGGTCTCAGTCTGGCAGTAGATGAGATCATGGACAGACTTGTCAGCAAGGGAATGGAATGGGGAATTGAAATGGGTGGCCACTGGGAGATCCATGCTATTGCAGTGAACAGAGCTGAATACTCAACAAAGCAATCTCCCAATCTGCTTCCAGTCTCTGCGATGTAGAGGAGACCATAACAGGAGCACAGGATGCAGTAGATGACCCCTGCAGATTCACATGAAATGTTGCTTCACTTGAAGGGACTGCGATAGGGGCCTCGAATGGTGGTGTGGGCGCAAGTGAAGCATCTCCTGTAAACACAGGGGTAGGTCCCAAGGGGATGATTAGTGGAGAGGGGAATATGTGTCTAGTGGGATCACGTAGTAGGTGGCAGAAATGGTGGAGGGTGATATGTTGAATGCGGAGGCTGGTGGGGTAGTAGGTGAGGACAACTGTCCTTGTTGTGCATTGGGGGCAGAGGTGGCCAGGGGAGTCACAATACATCTTTGTTTGTTCTGGACTTTGAAATACTGGCTGAGTTCCTCTAGCATTTTGGTGTGTTTCTTCTATCATGAATTTATTTTGAGGACTGCTGCTGCCTTTAATATTTTGCTATCACATTTGATAGCTTATAAACCATCCAAGTCTTCAGACAATGCAAAATTATATCCTAATTTTCAGAATGGTCTGAATACCGGTTAGCTGAGTTGACTGCTGCCATTTCTTACCACAGTACAGCTCTATTATCCAGCATTCTTGGAAATTTGGTGCTGGACTTGCAGATTTTTGTATGTTAATTTTACTATGACCCAGACACATTTTGCTTTCACTTTATTTCAACGTATTATGCAGTAGTGTAATAAATTTCCATAGAACCCAGTAAAGGGACTGAGAGCCAAACAAGTTTAAGTTTGTATATTTCAGATTGGACCGCACCCCCCCCTCCCCCAACTGTTGTTCCTGAGCCAGGCTCCAGTTGCACACCCACCCACAGTCTGGACCCCAGCTCTGCTCCCTCCCAGTCCAGATCACAAGATACAAGAGCAGGAGTAGGCCAATTGGCCCATCGCGTCTGCTCTGTCATTTAATCACGAGCTGATTCTTATCACTCAGCCCCACTCACCAGCCTTCTGCCCGTAACCCATGATGCCCTGACTAAGGAAATACCTGTTAATTTCTGACTTAAATACATCCAACAATCTCGCTTCCGCTGCCATCTGGTCAACAAGTTCCACAGTCTTGCGACCCTCTGGCTAAAGAAATTTCTCTGCATTTGTTTTAAATTGACATCCTTTTATCCTGAAATTGTGGCCTCTTGTCCTAGACTCCCTGACCATGGGAAACAACTTTGATTTTGAAATTTGAAAAACAGATTCCAACCTCCAGTACTCATTGAATGAATGAATCAAATACTGAACAATAGGATGATGAATTATCAGAGCTTCATTGTGAATGAGCATTTATGAATAATTTTTGTCTGACTGATCCACTTCTGAGGTGAAGGAAAACTATGGTGCGCGACTGCTTCTTCACACCATCCTCTTCTTAACCCCACACAAGATTATTTAATTAACTTGATTCCTGCTCTTTTTTGTCTTTTCCCTTGACTTTAGAATAGGCTGATAAATAATTTCCTGTGCAGAGCTGAAATTTGTATCAAAATCCAGCCTGGGCTTTTTGATTTAGCTCACTGGGTGTGCTCCAGCATCACATTGTACTAGTCAACATTATTTTTATTAGATTTGTAACACTATTTTTATTCTGTACTAAATACAACCTAAATAAATCAGTTCCCTTGACTCCACAATGAATGTTCCTGTGATCAAAAGATGTTTAATTGACCAGAACGTTTTCTGCCTGAATAATGACAGTAAAAATTCCTATTCAGCAGGAAACTGTTCTGTGGCTTCCATAAATTAGTCTCTGGGGATGAGCAAAAGCTTGTTTTTCTTGCTAAGTTTTTCTGTGCTTTGGTCCTTGGTTCCCTACTGCCAGTTAAATTTGTTCTTGTCAAAGTGAAAATAACAGATTTGGTATCTAATGGCATGTAGAACAAGGTAGAGGAGGACTGCCTCCTTTATGCGATTTCCCTGTTCTTTGATTCCCTACTTTCCAAAATCTACCAACTTCAGCCTTTAAAGCACCCGTCAACAAGCATCCACACGTTTGCGGGTTACAGAATTCCAAAGACTAGTAAACGTCTGAATAAAGAAATATCTTCTTATCTCAAGTATCTAATCTCTTATCTTGAGACTACTTGTCAGTTCCAGGTAGAGGAACTAGCCTCTCAGCATCGAATGTGTCAGAATCTTGCATGTTACCTCTCATTCTTTTCAATTCCAATGAGTGTATGACAAAATGACTTCATCTCTAATTGGCCATTCCCCTCCATCATCCAAGTTATCCATAATGATTGTACGTCTTTAAGGATACTGTATCATTTCCATTTATTGTTATGCATACAAAATACACAAAAATCTTTCTTTTGTTTGTCCTGCAAAACTAAAACATGGATCTCGCCACTACCTATGACACTGCCACATGCAGTGTTCTTTCAGGGGTGAACCTGAGCTCGGTATCCAAATCACACCTCTTTGGCCCTTGGTTATGAATCTCTAAAGCATTCAGAAGCAGTTAGCACCTGCGGCCTTTCAAGAGACTTACTTGCCATGACACCTTCAGGAATCCTGGACACAGTTTTCCAGAGGTGGTGTGAAATCTTCAGTCATCAAACCCCAATTTGGAGCCACATTTAACTGCTGGCATGCCACACAGCAACTTGGCTGCACCAACAGAAGCTTCTCCAACCCATGTCTCAGTCCTGGTTGACCTGCTGTGGTTTTCCTTCTCTGTCGGGCTACTCCTCAGAGCTCATCTTCCAAGACAGAGTAGGAGTGGGGAGCTGTTCTCCCTCTCTGATGCCCTGTGCTGATCTGCTGCTGCTTTGGTGTCCACTAGCCTTGGCTTCCAGTTACTGAATGTGGGCATTGCCATCTTGAATATGGACCTGCCAGTGGGAATTTGGGCAGGATAGCTGGGCAGTAGGATCTTGGAGATAAGTGCTGAGAGGCCAAGGCAGCACTCCTTGTGCCCTACAAAAATATTTTCTTCAAAGTTTCTATTACATTCTTAAAATATTCAGTATTTTTCCTCAAAATGGCGTGGTCCATGTTTCTGTAGGTCAAACAGCCATCCAGGCTGTGCACAATGTGATTGATATTGAAGGCAATAACGTAGGTTCGTCTTCATTAGGTTTCTGCAAACCAGAACTGTCATTCTTGTTCATTGTGTAACAAGCAGTGTCATTGATGAAGCACCTGTATGCAGATAATATGTTATTCATGTTAATGGCGGTATAGTGGTATTGTCAATGAGTTAAATTGATAGTAAATGAAACAGGAAAGACTGCAGATGTGATTGTAGTATAAAATGCAAAAGTGCTGGAGAAACCCAGCAGGTCATGCAGCATCCAGAGGAAGTCAAAGGTAACCAATGTTTCAGGCCTGAGCCCTTCATCAAGGTTTGTATAAACAGGTGAGGAGGATGAAGGGACAGGGGGAGGAGTACAGACAAACTGGTAGGAGGTCATAGGTGAGTATGGGTGAGAGAGGAGAAAAGAAACAAAAACGGAGGTGATAGGGAGAGGGGTAGCTCTCTGAATACAGTGAGATGCTGTTCAGATATTTTCAACAAGCCAATCAACTCCCACAGTTACATCAACAACACCTCCACACCTTGTCCCCTGTAAGGTTTCCATTTCTCTGTCACATCTACTCCCAGGATGAGGTCTTCCTTTCCAGAACATCTGAGATGTTTTCCTTCAAAGCTTTCCTTTGCTGCCATCAACTCAGTCCCTGCCCACATCTCCTCTATTTCCTGCACATCTGCCCTGGCCCCCTCCACCTGAGACACAATAACAACAGGATTCCACTTCTCCTCACCTCTAACCCACAGGATTCCGATCCAATGTATTATCCTCCACAATTTCCTTCACCTACAATTTGGAGGTCCCACCACTGGACGTGTCTTCCACAGGGATCTCTCCCTCCGAGACTCGCTTGTGCACTCATCCCTTCCCACCTCTCGCTTCCTTGGCTCCTGCCCCTGTGACTGCAGGAAATGCTACACTTGTTCCCACAACTCCTTCCACACCAACACTCAGGACCCTAAGCAGCCCTTCAACTTTACTTGTGAATCTGCAAGGGCCATCTACTGCATCTGGTGCTCCCATTGTGGTACCTCTGACATCTGAGAGACTGAGAAATCACTTCACTGAGCACCTTCACTCTGGTGCAATAACAGGGACATCCCAGTGCCAACCCATTTCAAATGTCCATCACATTCCCATGCCAACATGTCTGTCCATGGTCTCAGGCACTGCCAAACTGAGACCACCTGCAAATTGGAGGAACAACACCTAATATTCCATCTGGACACTCTCCAACCAGATGGCATTAACATTGACTTTGTCAGTTCCCTTTAAGCCTTTCCCCTGATGGCATTAACATTGACTTTGTCAGTTCCCTTTAAGCCTTTCCCCTGAATTGCTCTCTTTCCTTTTCCCTCTGTCTTCCTTCCTCCAGCTCCCCACCCCCTTCCTTTTTCATTCAGAAAGATATCCCCCTAACACTTCTCAGCTTTTTACTCAGCTTTTTCCATTGACAATGCAAAAGCCTTGACCCTCCACTCTATACTGACCCTCCTGGGGAGCAACGCCTCAAATGGCAATCTGCAGTTCATTGGCTTCAGCTCGGCGTTTAATACAGTCATACTCCAGAGGCTGGTGGTGATGCTGTCCTCATTTGGACTCAACACATCACTCTGTAACTGGATTCTGGACTTTCTAACCACAGTTTGTCCGGGTTGGCAGCAAAAAGTCAAACACTGTCACACTCAGCACTGGCGCACCTTAGGCCTGTGTGCTTAGCCCGCTCCTGTTCATGCTACTGATCCATGACTGTATCACCAGATCCAGCTCCAAATGTCATCAAGTTTGCAAATGACAGGACAGTTATTGGCCTTATCAGCAACAACGATGAATCGCACTACTGAGAAGTGGAAAATCTTGTGAAAAGGTGCGAGAATAACAACCCAAATCTCAATGTGGACAAGACAAAGGAGATGAGTGTGAACTTCAGGAAGACCAGTGATGACCACCCTCCACTACACATGAATAACTCAATAGTGGAAAGAGTGGAGGGCACCAAATTCCTTTGAGAAGTGACCGATCCTGAACACACTACATCTCCTCACTTGTGAGGAAGGCACAACAATGACTAATTTTCCTTAGAAGAATGAAGCAGGCAAAGCTACCAGCCACCATTCTAACAACTTTCCACAGAAGCCCTATCAAGAGAGCCCTGGCAGGCTCCATCACAGTGCTTTAGAGAATTGAATTGGAGGTCGATCCACAGGAATCATGAAAGCAGCAAAAAGGATCTCCCTCCCTCTCCCCCACCATCAATGAGATTTACTGAGATTCTTCTTTAAAGAGGGCTCGTAAACTCGCCCTTACCACCCCGCGCAAAAGCACCTTCCAGCTACACTCGTCAGCAAAGAAGCACAGGGTTATTAGAGCCAGAATCACCAGGTTCTTCTTCTTCCTACAGGCAGCGTGACTGCTGAACGACTAATGAACTGTTAAAACAACTCTCAACTATTTATTAATAAAATATTTATTTTAAATATATGGATCATATACTGTACTTGTCTGTATATTTGTTATGTCTTAATGTGTTGCAAGTGTGAACCAAAGAACAATGCATTGTAGGGTTGCACTGATATAATAGGATGATTAATAAACTTGAACTTGCCTGTTAGCCAGTACCCCTCTCCTGTCCCTGCCTCCACCTTCTCCTCTCCTCCCCCACCTTTTTATTCAGGCACCTACCTCCTTTTTGTTAATACCTTTATGAAGGGCTCAGGCCTAAAACATTTACCCTTTGCTTCCTCTGGATGATGCGTTGGAATACATTTTGGCAAAAACGTTGCAAATAATTTATGTTATTTTATATGACGGGATTTTGCTGGAATAAAATAAATAGAATTTTCATGAAATAAAACAGATCTGAGGAAGGATACAAGTAGAGAAATTTTAACGGATTTCTCTTTCCACAGATGCTGCTTGACCAGCTAAGTTCTGATTCTAGCATCTGAAGTTTGATTTGTTTCCTTTGTTAAAATAAAACTTGATGTAGCAATTTTGGTAAGACAAGATGTGCAGTGACATTTCCATGCTTGCAATGGATCTGAGTTTGAATTTGATCATGAAGACAAATGGCCACAAACTTGTCTAAAGGCCATAACACACATTCAGTTATAGTGCCATCCATAATGTTTGGGACAAAGACACTTTTTTTCCTTTATTTGCTCTATGCTCCACAGTTTTAAGTTAATAATCAAAAAATTCATATGTGATAAAAGTGCACATTCCAGATTTTATTCAACGTTATTTGTATACATTTTGGTTTGACCATGTAGAAATTTCTATGGACTGCTCAGGGATTGGTTCTGCCAGATGTTCGGATTTTCTGGATTCTTGAGCAGTACTTTTAAAATTCAAATTTAAGGAGGCATAAAGAAAAGATGAACATTTAAATTTTGAAACTATATTAATGAATTTTTTTTCATATAAGATGCCAAGTAAAAAAATATATATATATATTTACTTGTCCATTTCCATGACTTCTGTGCATCTGTGCCACTTAGGCACGAACACACGCAAAAGCCCACTAAATTTAAAAGGTTTGAGAGTTTTGGAGAAGTTCGAATTCTGGCATCCAGATTTTTGGACTTTTACTGTATTATGTGCCCTAAAATGAGGGGACTATGTATAAAAGGTGGTGTATTTTTTATATGGTCAAACCAAAATATACACAAATACCTTTTAGTACAATTTGGAATGTACACTTTAACTGCTTTTGAATTGTTTGATTACAAATCTAAAACTGTGGAGCACAGGGGAAAATAGGGGGAAAAAATGTGTCTTTGTTCCATACTTTATGAAGGGCACTGTAAATTAATTTGCTCTTAAAATGGAAGATCTCCTTGGGGTGCAAGAAGTAAACTCTGTTCACTGACAAAGATGTCCAAAGTGGGTAACCTAAATTGTTTAAAATACAGAGGAATTTCCATTCTATTCTGGAAAGTCTTGTATTGATTCTACATGTTTACAGAGAACATTGCTGAATTCAGAATATAAAAAAATTAATGAAATATTTACAGTTAGTTAAGGACTTTAATATTATTTATTTTCTTGAAATTGTCTTTAGATTTATAATTTTTCTGACTTACAGAGTGCTTCTGAGTTTAAGAAAAATTCTGGATTATTGCGCTCTCTTCCATGGATGGTATGCATGTGAACTGGAAGGGGACTAATATCCTTGCGGGAAGGTTTTCTACTGCTCCAGTGGATGAACTAGATTTGCAGAGGGAGAAGAACCAGAGCAGATAGAGGAGTGGAGGAGGGAAAAGATGATGTAAAAATTGCATGCACCGTTAGAAGTCAACAGGTTGAATGTGGTGGAAATGTTCTCAGATGCATCTATTTCAACACATGGGGTATTGTAGGAAAGGCAGACAAACTTAGAGTGTGGATTTGAATGTGGAATTATGACATTATGGCATTAACAAAACTTGGTTGCAGGAGGGGCACGACGGGCAGCTCAATGTTCCAGGATTCCGTTGCTTTAGACATGATAGATCGGAGGAATGAAAAGGGAGGAAAGGGGGAGGTGGCATTGCTTGTCATGGAATATATTACAGCTGTGTGCAGGAAGGACAGACCAGAGGACTTGTCAACAGAGGCTATATGGGTGGAGCTGAAGAACGGGAAAGGTATGATCACACTCATGGGGTTGTATTATAGGCTGCAAAATAGTCAAGGAGAATTGGAGGAGCAAATCTGTAGAGAGTTGGCAGACAGCTGCAGGAAACAAAAGGTTGTGATTGTAGGAGATTTTAACTTTCCACATATTGACTGGGGCTCCCATTCTGAAAAAGGGCTGGATGGCTTGGAGTTTGTTAAATGTGTTCAAGAAAGTTTTTTACATTAATATGTAGAGGTACCAACTAGAGAGAGTGCAATACTGGATCTCCTATTTGGGAACAAGACAGGACAAGTGACAGAAGTATGTGTAGGGGAACATTTTGGATCCAGTGATCATAATGCCATGAGTTTCAAGTTAATTATGGAGAATAGGTCTGGTCCTTGCATTGAGTTTCTAAATTGGAGAAAGGCCAATTTTGAGGAAAAGAGAAATCTAGAATGCATGGATTGGGATAAATTGTTTTCGGGCAAGTAAGAGTGAGGTAAGTGGAGGACTTTTTAAAGGTGAATTTTTGTATGTTCGAGTTTGTATGTTCATGTCAAGATCAAAGGCAAGGTTAGAAGGCATAGGGAACCTTGGTTTTTGAAGAATATTGGGGATGTGGCTCGAAAAAAGAAGAAGTGCATAACAGGTACAGGTAACATGGAGCAAATGAGGTACTTGATTATAAATGCAAAAAAAACTTCAAGAAAGAAATCAGGGATGCTAAAAGATGTGAGGTTGCTTTGGCAGACAATGTGAAGGAAAATCCTATGGGTTTCTGCAGGTATATTCAGAACAAAAGAATAATAATGGACAAAATTGGTCCCCTTGAAAATCAGAGTGGTTGGCTTTGTATGGAGTCAAAAGAGATGCGGAGATCTTAATTTAAAAAAAAAAATCTGTATTCACTCAGGAAAATGGCATAGAGTCATAGGAAGTATAGAAAACAAGCAGGGAGATCATGGAACCTATACAGATTAAAGAGGAGGAGGTGCTTGCTGTCTTAAAAGAAATAAGGGTGATAAATCCCCTTGGCCTAACAAAATATTCCCTCAAACCTTGAGGGAAGATAATGTCGAAATTGTAGGGGCTCTGGCAGAAATATTTAAAATGTCCTTAGCCACGGGTGTGGAGCTGGAGGATTGGAGGTAGCTCATGTTCTGTTGTTTAAAAAGGGCTCCAAAAGTAACCCTGGAATTCTACACTTGTGAGCCTTACATCAGTAGTAAGTAAATTATTAGGTGTTCTAAGAGATCGGATGTACAATTATCTGGATAGCCATGGACTAATTAGGGATAGTCAACATGGCTTTGTGTGTGGTAGGTCATGTTTAACCGATCGTGTATAGTTTTTTGAGGCGGATACCAGGATTGTTGACAAAGGAAAGGCTAGGGATGTTGTCTACATGGTCTTTAGTAAGGCCTTTGACAAGGTCCTGCATGGGAAGTTAGTCAAGAAGTTTCAAATGCTAGGTATTCATGGTGATACAGTGAACTGGATTTGACAATGGCTGGATGGGAGAAGCCAGAGAGTAATGGTGGATGATTGCTTCTTAGATTGGAGGCCTGTGACTAACGGTGTGCCTCAGGGATCTGTTGTTTGTCATCCATATCAATGATCTGGATGATAACGTGGTCAATTGCCTCTGCAAGTTTGCAGGTGACACTAAGATTGGAGGCGCTGCAGACAGCTAAGAATGTTTTCAAAGCTTGCAGCTGCAAAAATAGGCTAAAGATGGAATTTAATGTAGACAAGTGTGAGGTGTTGCACTTTAAAAGGACAACCCAAGAAAGGACATACATAGTGAATGGTAGGGCACTGTGGAATGCAGTAGAACAGAAGGATCTGGGAATACAGATACATAATTCCCTGAAAGTGATGACACAGGTGAATAGATTGTGAAGAGAGGTTTTGGCTTATTGACCTTCATAAATTAAAGTATTGGAATGTTATGGTTAAGTTATATAAGACATTGGTGAGGCCAGATTTGGAGTTTTGTATGCAGTTTTGATCACTTTACTACAGAAAAGCTATCAATAAGCGAGAAAGAGTACAGAGAAGATTTACCAGGATTTTGCCCAGACTTCAGGAACTGAGTTACAGGGAAATTTAAACAGGTTAGGACTTTATTCCCTGGAGTGTAGAAGAATGAGGGGAGATTTGATAGGGGCATTTAAAATTATGAGGGGGATAGACAGAGTAAATGTAGATGGGCTTTTTCCACTGAGGGTAGGTGAGATACAAACCAGAGGACATGGGTTAAGAGTGAAAGGGGAAAAGTTCAGGGGGAATATGAGGGGAAACTTCTTCACGCAAAGAGTGGTGGGTGTGTGGAAAGAGCTGCCAACAAGTGGTGAATGTGGGCTCAATTTTAATATTTAAGAGGAATTTGGACAGCTATGGAGGGCTATGAACTGGGTGTAGGTCAATGGGGCTAGGCACAGACTAGAATGGTCGAAGAGGCCTGTTTCTGTGCTGTAATGTTCTATGGTTATAAAATTTGTTAATTTGATCAACTTTTTGAAGAGGAATTATTGAATTATCTAGTGTTAGGCTCCAATGCATTTGGAAGGACGTAAACACGACTATAAAGTCACTACTTTTGAATTATTGCATTGTCTGCAATGATGTATATTTAGGGGAAAATCTTTGAAGATAATAAAGCTTTAAAGATAATCTGTGAAGTATCTTTCTGATTTTGGATTTTTAGTTCCCTCTGCACTGAACCTCTATTATGTGCTAATTGAAATTGCATAAAATATTTAATGTAAAGTCATTATGAAAACTGTGTTTTCAATAATGCATTAATTTTGTTTTTGATCATTGGTTGATCTGAGCATTTAAAAATATTTAAATATTATGTTGCACTCCATCATTGTGAAATTATGACTTTCAATTTTTGAAGTGCAAATAAATCTGGACAAAGTTCTGGTTTTCCTGTAGTCTGAGTTGACATAACATTATATACATCCCATCTATTCTTTGATATTCATTTGGGTTAAATTAAACTGAACATAGCAAGAAATAATTCTCAGATTTTGAAACATTATAGTTTGGTAATGAACTTGTGAGCAGCACATGGATCAAGTTTATATTTGTCTGAATAGAAAACAAGGCATCATTTTGGTCTGTATTTGAATTCAGCAAGTTTCTTCATGAGTGATTATTCAAGTTTCAAACAGTTAACCAGCTTTTTTTTAATGAATTTGGGACATGTTTGGAATTTAGCTGACTCATTTAGTTTTATGCATAAATGATTCAGAGGGAATTTAGGGTTGGGAAATGGTAAAGAGGGAATTAGAATAATACCAAGGACTAAATTAAGGCTGGTTGCCAACAACTGATATATTTCCTTGGAAGAATGGGGATTTAATTAATTAAGGTGTTCTAAATGATAAACAAATTGTCAGAGGGAGAAGCATTAATGAAGGAATTCAGAAATAAAGGTTTGAGGTTTGATTGGTTTTATCTTTTAATCATTGAAATTGTATTTTATTTTTAATTAATATGTTATTGCATGCTGCCATTCATAAATCATGTTCCCAGTATGTGTTTAGTGCCATTTTCCATCTCAATCTCTTGATAATTCACTCTTTAATAAGTTTTTAGTTCCAGACTTATTTAATTAGATTTAAATTTTGTATTATGCAATGATCTCTTTAAATTCTTTAGCTAACATTCAGACACATTTTATTGCTTAATTTAAAAAATAAATTTGGAGGTACAGCATGGCAATAGGCCATTTTGGTCATGAGTCCGTGCGCCCAATTTACACCAAATTAACCTAAACCCCCAGTATGTTTTGAACAGTGGGAGGAAACCGAAGCCCCAGGGGAAAACCTACACAGACATAGGGAGAACGTACAAACTCCTTACAGACAGCTTCAGACTTGGAACACCAGTGTCGATCGCTGGCGTTGTAACAGCGATGAGCTAATCGCTACGCCAATCATACTGCCTTCTGACAAAATTATGTTTAAAAATCCTTGTGATCATTACTAAGTCGTGTAATCCATTTGGATTGTTAAAATTACAAAAAAAACTTACTATATGTGTTCAGTTTATTGTCATATGTACCAAGATATAGTGAAAATGATTGTTTTGCATGCAATCCAGCTGGTCAACTCATGCATCGTACTGCAATAAAAATACGCTATGAAGTGCAGAGTTACAAAATTCAGTAAGAACAGAGCAAAGGCAACATTAATTTACCAGTGTGAGGTTTATTTAGGAGTCAGATAATGACCTTGAATCTGGTGGTCCATGATCTCGCACTCGTGAATCTTCTTCCCATTTGGAGGAGGGAGAGGAGAATGTGGCTGAAGTGAGAGAACTATGAGGATGAATGTTGGCTGCTTTTCCAAGATGGTTGGAAGTATAAATAGAGTTGATGTAGAGGAAGGGCTCTTGACTGAGCTGTTTTCACAACAATCTACAGAATCTTGCCATCTTGGGCAGAGCATTTCCTCCACCACACAGTACCCAGCAGGATACTTTGGTGCATTTCCAGAAGAAGTTATTAAGGGATGCAGGCTTCTGAGGAAGTAGAGATGCTGGTGCACTTAAGGTGGTATGTGGGTGGAAAAAAAAGTTCAAAAATCTCTGTTTCAATCAAACCTAATTGACTCATTATGTGCATGGTTTCATAACTCCAAAGGAAATGGGCTAATGACGATTTTTCTCAAGAAAAATATTTCAGTAACATTTGGGTCTAGAGCAATGATTCTCAACCTTCCCTTCCCACTCACATACCTTAAGAAATCCATTACTAATCACAGAGCACCGATGGCATAGGGAATACTTAAAGTAGGACGTGAATGGAAAGATAAAGGTTGAGAACCACTGATTTAAATAGTTTCCCATCTGTCTGGTTGATTAACACCACTCAAGCATGAAGCTTATTGGAGGTGAGGCGTGTAGCTGCCAAAAGGAATATTGAGATGAGGATTGACATAATGAAGAGCCAACATATAGCAAAGATAAAAACACAACCAACGTTTCAGGCTTGAGCCTTTCATCAAGGTGTGGAAAAATGTCGTCAGGCCTCCAAATAAAAAGGTGGTGTTGGGGAGGTGTGGTGGGAGGAGCGTAGTTGCAAAGGCAGGAGGTGATAGGTGGAGTAGAGAGGGAGGGCTCCCTCCTTAACTTTTTATTTGGATGCCTGCCGACATTTTTCCATACCTAGATGAAAGGCTCTAGCCCAAAATACCAGTTATGTATTTTTATCTTTGCTTTAAAAAAGGCACTACTGACCTGCTGAGTTTCTCCAGCTTTGTGTTTTTACTTCAACCATGGTGTCTGTAGACTTTTGTGTTTTACTTAATTAATTGTAAAGCCAGGCATTTACTGGCCAAAAATACCATTGTATCATTGGGGAATGGTGAAGAGGAGGAAGACACTGAAATGCTGGAGGAAATCAGCAGGTCTCGCAGTGTCCATAGGAGGTAAAGATGTATTTCAGACGTTTTGGGCCCGAAACGTTGGTAATACATCTTTACCTCCTATCAACACTGTGAGATCTGCTGAGTTCCTCCAGCATTTCCATGTTTTTAATACAATCACAGTGTCTACAGATTTCCATGTTTCATTCCTAAAGGAGGAAGACTCTTGATTTCTTACCTGTTAATTTAAATAATGTCAAAACCTATAAAACACAAGGTTAAGGAGGGAAAATAAAAACTGAAATTCATTTGCAGAAAAGATGTAGATCATTGTTTTTGAAATGCAGTATAATGAAGAGGGAGTTGATGTGTGTCAGAAGGTGTCAGACTCCAACTTCACAGTCAGTGAATCGTAAAGAAACAATATAAAAGAAAGTCTTTATTCAGACAAGCAGTAGCTTATGTCAGGACCAATATAAACAAGCCATAGAACTAAAAAAGTTTCAAAATATGGCTATCTTAATTTTACATCAGAGAAATGAGTGGGGTTTATCTTGCATATTGTTTGGGTGTATTGATTTGACTGTATTTGCTTTTGTATTGAATCAAAACAATGGAATTAATGTAGGTTTCCTCCAAAGAAACTCTGACTGTAAAATTTATCTGATATTAGCCTGATAGAGAGCATTACGCAGCTAATTTGGTTTGGGATTATTTCAGAAAGAGATATGGTAGAATTATCTTGGGATTACTTATCTTGAGGGTCAGGCAGTGAGATTAAAATAAGATTACCCTGATAGACCCTGCACAAAGGTATTAGATTGGGTTTGCTTTGGCAGAGAGCCTTTTATAGTGTAATTAATGTGGCATTGCCCCAGCAATGGGGCAATATGGAGATATTAAGCCATGCGTGTTGTAAAGATTTAAAGAAGACAGTGTAAAAAAGGAGAGAAGAAACATTAAGGCTCCTGTTCCACCTCTATCAACATTGTCACCACTAGAATATAAAATGAATATGCTTGGTGATGTTTTGGTTTATTTGACAGACCCTATAAATTAGTTGCATCATTTACATGCAAGATTGGAAGAATATGGTGAAGTATCTGAGAATAAGATTAATTGGGGTAAAAGTGAAATCTTGCCCTTAATTAAGAGTGACTATACTCAATGTAAAAAGGCCACTCAATTTAGATGGCCAGATACTGAAATTAAATATTTAGGTATTAGAGTTGATGATGATTTAAATAATTTATATTAATGGAATTATTTACCACTACTTAATAAGATTAAAGAAGATTTGAATAGGTGGAATAATTTACTTATATCTTTTGCAGATAGAATTGATTGTATTAAGATGAATATTTTCCCAAGAGTTTAATATTTTTTCTAGTCAATTCCAATTTCAATTCCACAATTTCTTTTAAAGAGTTGAACCCGAGTATAAGAAAGTTTTTTTGTGGAAAGCGAAAATGGCAAGTGGTTCTTTGGAAAAGTTGACTTGGAAGTTTGAATTGGGAGGTTTACAACTTCCCCATTTTAAACTCAATTGAGATTTATTAATGCATTGTGTGGTGTAAATAGGATTTCTGTTTGGGCAAATATAGAATTTAGTAAAATAGGAAAAATTAATATATTGATTTTTATTTCCAAGTGGAATTCAAAGTTATTGATGAAGTAGAGATACACCTGTTTTGAAACATTTGATTGATTATGGATTAAAATTGATTATGAAATAGGTGTGTAAGGTTTGATTTCATGAAAAATACCTTTATGTCAAAATAGACATTCCATTTTTGATGGATAATCAATTTCTGAGGATTTGTATATGAATGGGTTTTGAAAAATTAGAAGATTGTTTTGAAGCTGGAAGATTTATTACTTTTGAATGAATGAATAATAAATTTAAGGTGCCACATAATATTTTTTTCTGTTATTATCAAGTTAAGTTTTTTTTTACTTATAAGATAGGTCCTATTTTGATGTTACCTACTCAGAGTGAATTGGAATTATTGATTTGTAATAGTAATGTGAATAAATGTATCTCTCTAATGTATAATTTATTTCAACGCAAACCCCCTAAAATAGGGGTACATAAATCGAGATTAAGATGGGAAGCAGATTTGAATAGTCAAATAGATGAGAAAGATTGGATGCAATTATGTAGAAATAATATGACAAAAGTTATTGATGTTGGATATAGTTATGTTCAATATAATTCTTTTGCATCAGTTATACTTATCAAAAAATTTAAAAATGTAATCGAATACTATCAGATTTATGTTTTAGATGTGTTCAGGAAGTTGGATAATTTCTGCATTCTCCTTGAAGTGCCCTAAAGTTAAATGCTTTTGGTTGGAAGTTACAATTTTTTTGGAATGAATAATGGGGGTTAAGTTCCCTCAGGATCCAATTCTATTTTTGTTGGGTAAATATTATAACTCTAAAGAACTAAATTAAAATTATGTATCAAATTGAATTTGTACAAAGTGCTTTAGCAGTTTCTAGGAAGTGTATTGCTATACTTGGAAATCAGACATATTGAAGGATGGAGAGATGGCATGCTGAACTTCATAGCTGTATTGCACTTGAGATTACTTATAAATTATGAAATAAATATCAGATATTTTGGAAAATATGAGTATGAATGTCTAACAGACTCTCTGAAACCCCCCATTTCTTGGTTACCTCCAGCATCATTACATTGTTAAAAACTCTATGTTAAACAGTTGATTCTTTTGACATTCTCCAGTTTTTCTTCCTTCTATTTTTGTTTCTTTTTTTTGGTGGGGGGTGTTTTTGTGAACCACATATATAACTTTTGAAGCTTTTTATTGAAATAAATTTTTTTACAGTTGTGGTTTAAAAATTGCTAAATAAAATATGGAAAAAAAACATTGTCACCACTTGCTCCATATCTTCATTCTTCAGTTTCATTTTGATTTCCAAGATGTCTTTCAACAAGAAATGTCTCTAAATCTAAAATCCTATATATTTGCATATATTCACAGACTGTATCCTCTTTATTATCACAAGCAAAGCTACTTGATAGAAATAAGTTCATTTCCTTAACGGGAAATTGGACCTGTTGGCAATGCAACATTGATACAAATAGAAAGCTTGCTAAGTGAATTTGTGTGGATTAATATTACAAAGTGGAGTACATTTTAATATTGGTATAGTTACAGAAGATTTTTTTATTTAGCTTTCTACTCTGAGAGGAGCCGTTTTGGAAGATGCTGTACCATCCACTGCTCGGCATGGGACAGCTCGGGGTTTGCCCATGAAGGAGGTGCTGGAGTACGTGATACCTGAGTTGAATATCCAGTGCCTTAGGGTGGCTTCAAGTTCTCCCAAAGTTATGGAACAGCTGCTGAAACTTGATGAGCAAGGGGTAAGTTTTTTTTTAACATGATTCACATTCAATTAGCTGAAATAAAATAACGGAGTAAAAGAACAAATGGACGTTAAATGAAAGGCAGAAGAATAAACAGATTGAAAATCTATGACTGAGCAAGCAGCAAGCAGATGGGTATGTTATCAATGTACAATTAGATAATGATAAAACAGTTGGCATTGTGGAAAAGGGAGATGACTGCAGTAAATTTATGAGAATGTTTATGACTATAATCTTGTCAATTAGCTAAAAATACAGAACATAAGGGCTCATGAAAAACAAATGTAAAGAACTGCAAGGAGAAAACGTTAAATCTGTAAAATACATTAGTTTTACTTCCATGTTCATTTAAACAATCTTGATTTTATTCAACAAAATTCTTCATTATGTACCAGAATCTTGCTATAGTTATTCATTGTATACTTTAATGCATAATTATAAAAGATAAGAGCATCAATTCTTGTGTGGGTATTTTTGAAAGGGAGTTTGAAACATGATTAGCAGAAAGAAGGAGGATATTGTGGGTGAGTTGAACGATTTGGAAGAATTTGATGGAATCTTTCACTAAACTCAGTGGAGCCAGAAAATGTCAACCTGAATGTTGGAGTAGTAGCACAGTGATTTATTTTATTGGTTTACCTCTCCAGAGCCCACCCCCCACCCCCCGGGTTGTTGCTCCAATTCCAAAGGCATGGATTCAAATCTTGAAACAGGTGTTTGGGAATTGAAATTCATTTTATTAAATTATTTAGAACATAATGCTAAGCGGTGACCTGTAGCAGAAAGCCTTAGCTGGTGCACTAACATTGTCATGTGGAAAGGAAATTATACCTAATCATGCCTAGAGACCAGAAACATACTGTAACATTGTTGACTCTTATTGCCCTCTGGAAAGACCAAGAAAGCTACTGTTTTAATTTTTAAATTTTGACATATTGCCAGTAACAGCACCTGTGGCCCTTGTGCCCAAATAGATCAGATAACCTACAAATTCTGTATGCTTTTGAAGGGTGGGAGGGAACTGGAGCATCCAGAGGAAACCCACATTCCCTACAATGCCCTACATTCCCACATCAAAATATCATAAAATTGGCCACGCCAGTTTAATTTAGTTAAGACATACAGCATGGTAACAGGCCCCTGAGTCCATGCTGCCCAATTACACCCAATTCCGGTACGTATTTAAAAGGTGGGAGGAAACCAGAGCACCTGGAGTAAATTCACGCAGACCCGGGAAGAATGTACAAACTCCTTACAGACAGCGCAGGATTCAAATCCTAGTCCTGATAGCTGGCGCTGGAACAGTGTTGCGCTAGCCTTTCTGCTCAATGTTGATGTCAATTTAAATAGAGGATTCAGAAGCAACAAAAGTACATCCAAGTCAGGTGACTCTGATCCTTACACACATTTGGAATTAATCCCAAAACTGAAAGACCTGCCCAAAGACTAACCAAGAAACAGCCTCATGTAGTTAAACCAAAAAATCTGTAGATGCTGGGGTATAGTGCAGCATGCAGAAGTGCTGGGGAAACTCAGCAGGTCACGCAGCAAGTAAAAGGCAGTCAATGTTTTGGAGCTGAGCCTTTCTTCAAGAGTGTCAAAAAATCACTAGAATTAAAAAAAAGTGGTAGGGAGGGGAGGAACACAGACTAATAGCTGAAAAGTGATGGGGAGAGTGGCCTTTCCCCACAGGATCTTTGTGGCAGCTGCATTCCTCAGCACACAGTTCTTGACCTTGGGACATGCCAGTCTGCAATATTCTGTCACGCCTGCCTGTTTCAAACGTTGTGGGCATTTTGCAAAGCTTTCAGCAGCCTTGGTGTTTATATCAGCGGATAAACCACAACATCCCTTTCAACATCTTTGGGCAATCATCTGTTCCAGAAGTAGATAGACAACGGTTTAATTCCCATCACAGCTTGTGCAAGTGGTACTGAGATTCCAATACCAGTACAGGGTGAATCTACAAAGCAGGGATCAGCCAAGCAAAGATTATCTTGAAAGTCTGGTGATGTCTATATCTAGGAATATACAGTAATATACATTGACATTCTTTTTATCTGAGGAAATGGAGATGAGGGCTGAGTTGATAGTGGTAGAGGGGAAGCCACATTTTGTGAACAAGGACATCTTAGATGTCCCAGAGTAGAAAGCTTCATCCTGGGAGCAGGTGAGATGGAGACTGAAGAATTAAGAGAAAGGAATGGAATCCTTACAAGTGACAAGGTGGGAAGAGGTGTAGTTGAGGTAACTGTGGGAGTTTGTGGGTTTATAAAAGATGTCAAGGTAGTTTGTGTTCCAAAATGGAAACTGATTGAGAAAGGGGACCGAGTTACTAGAGATGGACCAACTGAATTTGAGGTTGGGGTAGAAGTTGCCAGCAAGGCAGGGTCATCATTGGTGCAGGAGGAGCACCAGTGTCGTCCTCAATGAAATGGAAAAAAATATGGAGCCTTGCCTCTGTGGGCTTGCAGCATGGATTGCTCCACATATCCAACAAATGTGGAGAATCTAAGCCAGTGTTCCTGTCTCTTGTGTATGATCTGAACTGTTAGCCAGACACATCAATCAGAGATTGTAGGTCAAGAATAAACTGTGGGAAGAAAGCCACTGTGAGTCCTCCAAGTGAATAATCCAGCAGAATCATCACTGTTAATACACAAAAATGCTGGAGAAACTCAGCAGGTCCAAAAGCATCCATAGGAAACAAAGATATATGATCAACATTTCGGGCCTGTGCCCTTCGTCAAGGTACCTGCCTGCAAAAAGCAGACAGGCAGCTGAATAAAAAGGCAAGGGGAGGAGGGAAGACAGGGTGGGGAGGAACACAGGCCAGCACCCAAGAGGCCACAGATGGACATATATAGCTGAGAATTGATCAGGGGAGGGAAATGGCTCCGTGAATGCAGATCTGGAAGAAAGTAAATGGAGGGATGGGGAAAAATGGAGACAGGTTGGGAAACCTATGGAGAGACATGTCGGCAAGAGAATGGGGCGGGGAATTGAAATGGGTTGCCAAGTGGATATACCCATTATCACAGCAGACGGAGTGAAGATGCTCAATGGAGTAGTCTTCCAGTCTGCTTCTAGTCTCACCGATGTACAGGAGACTACAGCTGGAGCACCGGATACAGAAGATGATCCCTGTAGATTCACAAGTGAAGCATTGCTTCACTTGGAAGGATTGTTGGGAGCCTCTAATGGTGGTGAGGGAGAAGATGTGGACAAGTGTACCACTTCCTGCGGTCACAGTGATAGGTACCAAGGGTGCAATTGGTGGGGATGAGGGAGTCATGGAGGAAAATCATGTGAAACCAAACTAGCAGCTTGAGGCACTCCAACCACACTTAAATATTCACTGTTTCTAAACAGTGTTCTAAACCTGGAATTGTTTAACTAGCATATGTGTGGAAACAGTTTCACAACAACGACACCAGTACTTTTAAGATGGCACACTACCAAATTCTCAAATGGACAATGCCCAATAGGCAGTATGTGCTGGTCTTGTTTGTGATGCTTCTACCTGGTGCTTGAGTGAACAAGTCTGTCCTTTCTCCTGAAGGTCTACTTAATGAAATATTGTCCTCGTTATCCATTATAAAATATTTATTATACTTGCTAAATTTGTAACATACTTTTACAACCGAAAATACTAGAACTACTTCGCAGCTCAGGCCACATCTGCAGAAAGGGACACTGAACTGTTTCAGATCAAAAACCTTTCGGTGAAACTTCAGACAAAATGTCTTTGACCTGAAGCATTAGCTCATTTTGTTTCCACAAAAATGGCCGCACCTTCTGTGTACATCCAGCATTTTCTTTTTTTTTTAAATTTCAGATTTCCAGTGTCAGCAGCTTTTTTATATTTTAATTTATATTTCTCAAGACAAATTGGAGTACAGCCTATTTACAACACTAAAGCAAATTGAAAAGGAAAGATGTATTGAGGAGGAAAGTGTAATATGTGAATTATTACCACTCATAAGGGTAGATTTATTTTTATATTGTGTACCAGACTTTTTAATTTGGTGGTCTTGCATCGTGGAGACGTGATAAAAACATCGGAACATATCTACATGGAGCTGATTGTGGGCTTCAAAAGGGGAAAACCAGGTGTTCAATCCAGTAATTATTGGGGGGGGGGGGGGGGTCAGAGGTGGAGAGGGTGAACCAATTAAATTCCTGGGAATCACCATTTCAGAGGACCTTTCCTCGACCTAACACGCAAATAGCATCAGGAAGAAAGTACGTCTGCGCCTTTGCTTTCTCATGAGTTTGCGGAGGTTTGGTATGACATGAAAACCTTGCCAAACTTCTACAGATGCGTGGTGGAAAGTGTGATAACCAGCTGCATCGCGATCTGGTATGGGGGCACAAATACCTCTGAGCAGAAAGCCCTGCAAAATGTAGTGGACACAGCCCAGTACATCACAGGTAAAACCCTCCCCACCATTGAGAAAATCAGCAACATTCATCAAGGATTCTCACCATTCAGGGCATGGTCTGTTCTTGCTGATGCCATCAGGAAAGAGGTATAGGTGCCACAAGATTTGTACCACTAGGCTCAGCGATAGTTGCTACCCCTCCGCCATCAGACTCCTCAACCACAACCTCAATCAGAGATTAATTTAAGGACTCTTGCTTTACACATTAATTATTATTAAATATTTATTTTCTGTATTGCAGTTTGTTTGTACCACCTGCATTTCACTTGCATTTATAGTTTGCTCTTTTATAAGTGCATCTTGTTGAATATTTTATTTTGGATTTTCAAAGACATGTAAATTCAACAATCAATATATTACATTCTTTTCCCACGCAGTATAATTTATAGAGTCAATTTTTCCCCCACTCCCTTCCACCCTCCCTTCCCCATCCCTTAAATTATGCAAATACAAAAACATAAGAATACAGAAATACAAAAACCACATAAATACTGGTAAAATCAACAATCCCCCTCAAGGCCAGAGAACCCTGGGTGTTAAATAAAAATGGGTGGGAACAAAAACACATCATCTCTGCCACGTTTCCCAATTCACATTTTCAGCCATTTACTTACTGGGGAGATTGTTTCTTTTCTCTTATTCACTAATTCTGGGGCTGAGTGTGGGGGGGTGGGGGAGGAGTGGGGAATTGTAGATGATATCTGTGTACTTGTGTGCTTCAGATAAGGTTGCCACACTTCAATGAATGTGTCATACCTCTTCCTTAAATTTTCTCTAGAGGAATGCAACACTATTTCCGTATTTCATGGTGTGATATTTAGCTGGGACTCAGACTTCCACTTAACCGCTCCATGTCACTACAGTCAGGCAGGGTCATTGTTGGTCCCAGTGTATCCCTTAGGAAGGATCTTAATTGCAGAAAGAAGAAGAATGTTCTGTTCAATAACTCATATTTGATCCTCAACTGCTCGAATGAAATGAACTGCCCTTGATAATAACAATCCTTGATACACCTGATCCGTTTCTGGCACCAGGCATCCAGGACATTATTGCCTAAAGTCATAGGTATTAAATTGTTCTGGGTCAAGGGCATTTTAGGAGATATCCCCACCTTCAATCCAATACATCGATTTATTCTTTGCTACATCTGGAACATATGTTTTATATGGCGTTATCTGGTTTTTTTTTAGATCAATTTGATGTCCCATTTTTATATCAATTCTCCCACTATCTTCTCCTCTATCGCATGTAGCCCAATTCATGCCCAAGAAAGGGGCACCTTCCATCAAAAAATTAGGTGATAAACCTCATCTGGGATTCCCAGTAGTATTTTTTAAAATCTAGCAATTTTCAGCCCCCCAATTTATTTTCACATGTTAACTTTTCCATGGAGACTCTAGACACTTTACCATTCCACAAAAAGTTTCCACACATCCATTGAGCATCTTAAAGAAGTGCTGGGGCTACAAATGGGCAACGTTTGAAAAAGATATTGTAGTCTTGGCATCACCTTCATTTTTACACAATTATTGGGAGAGTTTTCCCTCTAGCCAGGTCCTTCTCAATCTTTCAGAGCAAAGAGAAATAATTTAGCATATACATTACTTAAGTCTTTATCCACTTTTTATCCCCAGGTGTTTAAAGCCTTCCTGTGGTCACTTAAATTGGCTTTCATGTTGGTAGGGCCTATAATCCTCTTTTGTCAAAGGTACAATCTTGCTTTTATCCATATTAACCTAATATCCCAAGACCTTCCCATAATCCTTCAGTGTGGTCCTCAGTCTGGCCAACAACTCCCAGGTTCCATCAAATACAATAACACATCATCAGCAAATAAGTTGATTTTGTGTTCCACCTGGCCCATCTTGAACCTCTTTATGACTGGATCCTGGTGAATGGTTTCCACAAGTGGCTCAATAGCTAGTAAAAACAGAGCTGGGGACAGTGGGCAGCCCATCGGGAACACTGGAGATATCTGCCCATTTGTAATGATTTTACCCAGTTTACCTATCTCGGCTGCACCATTTCATCAGATGCAAGTATCGACAACGAGATAGACAACAGACTCGCCAAGGCAAATAGCGCCTTTGGAAGACTACACAAAAGAGTCTGGAAAAACAACCAACTGAAAAACCTCACTAAGATAAGCGTATACAGAGCCGTTGTCATACCCACACTCCTGTTCGGCTCCGAATCATGGGTCCTCTACCGGCATCACCTACGGCTCCTAGAACGCTTCCACCAGCGTTGTCTCCGCTCCATCCTCAACATCCATTGGAGCGCTTTCATCCCTAACGTCGAAGTACTCGAGATGGCAGAGGTCGACAGCATCGAGTCCACGCTGCTGAAGATCCAGCTGCGCTGGGTGGGTCAGGTCTCCAGAATGGAGGACCATCGCCTTCCCAAGATCGTGTTATATGGCGAGCTCTCCACTGGCCACCGTGACAGAGGTGCACCAAAGAAAAGGTACAAGGACTGCCTAAAGAAATCTCTTGGTGCCTGCCACATTGACCACCGCCAGTGGGCTGATATCGCCTCAAACCGTGCATCTTGGCGCCTCACAGTTTGGCGGGCAGCAACCTCCTTTGAAGAAGACCGCAGAGCCCACCTCACTGACAAAAGGCAAAGGAGGAAAAACCCAACACCCAACCCCAACCAACCAATTTTCCCATGCAACCGCTGCAACCGTGTCTGCCTGTCCCGCATCGGACTTGTCAGCCACAAACGAGCCTGCAGCTGACGTGGACATTTACCCCCTCCATAAATCTTCGTCTGCGAAGCCAAGCCAAAGAAGAAAGAAGAAGACATTACATTACATTACCCAATTAATAAATATTTGACCCATTCTAAATTTCTCCAGAAAATCCCACTCCAAACTATAGAAGGCCTTTTCCGCATCCAGGGATATGGTCACTACCGGGTCCACCCCGAACTGTGCCAGATGTATTCTATTAAGTAATTAGCTACATTGTCTGCTGATTGGCTCTTCTGAACAAATCCAGCTTGATCGTATTTATCCATATCGTACAGAATAATAAAAAAACAACAATGCAAAGAGAATACATAATTTCATATTTTCTCCCCCTCCCTCCTCCCTCCCCAAAAAGTAGGAAAAATAGTAAAGAAAAGAAAACCTATCTGATAATCATATATCCATCATTAATTAGTTAAATTTCAAATGTACATAATGATCTTGAACCTTGAATTAACTAAGGTGAGTTGGAGCGGGAATGGCGGATGCAGTAGATGAAGTCAAAATGTTATGGTGTCCAGAGGACCCCAAAAACCAGCAGCAATAGATATGCACCACAACACACGATTACTTAAACAAAAGTAGTTTTTAATTATAATTGAAAAAGAAAACAGAATTAAACTTTAACTTATTACTTAACCTACTTACTTAACCTACCTAACCTACTTAATCCCCCCTCTAATACTAAGCACAGGTGTGTGTAATGTATATTTAAGATTAGAAAAGTTCTTTGGATCACAGTCCAATCTCACTGGTTGCAGGCAATTCTTGTACTGTGCACAGAGTTAGCATTAACAAAGTTCACCAGGCATCTGCAAATAGACTGATTTTATATTCCTTCTCTTTTATTTTTATCCCTCTTATTTTATTTTCTGTTCTTATCAGTTCTGCTAGTGGTTCTATAGCTAATGCGAACAGTGAGGGAGATAGTGGACATCCCTGCCTTGTTGATCTACTTAATTTAAATTGGTTTGATATATATCCATTTACTGTCACTTTCGCCAATGGTCCCTTATATAATGCTTTAATCCAATTAATATATTTCTCTGGTAGGTTGAATTTTTGTAGTACTTTGAATAAATAATTCCATTCTACTCTGTCAAAGGCTTTCACTGTGTCTAAAGCAACCGCCACTGTTGGAGTTTTGATTCCTTGAACTGCATGGATTAAGTTAATGAATTTACAGATATTGTCCGTTGTTCATCTTTTTTTAATAAATCCAGTTTGATCTAGTTTTACTATCTTTGGTACACAGTCAGCCAATCTGTTTGCTAATAGTTTAGCTATTATCTTATAATCTGTGTTAAGTAGAGATATTGGTCTATATGATGCTGGTGTTAGTGGATCTTTCCCCGTCTTTGGTATTACTGTAATTATTGCTGTTTTGCATAAATCTGGTATGTTTTGCGTTTTTTCAATCTGGTTCATTACTTCCAGGAGAGGAGGAATTAATAAGTCTTTAAATGTTTTATAGAGTTCTATTGGAAGTCCATCCTCTCCTGATGTTTTATTGTTCGGTAGTTTTATTTAATATCTCCTGTATTTCTTCTATTTCAAATGGTTTTATTAATTTATTTTGCTCCTCTGTTTGCAATTTCGGTAGTTCAATTTTAGTTAGAAATTCATCTATTTTGTCTTCTTTCCCTTCGTTTTCAGTTTGATATAGTTGTTCGTAGAATTCCCTGAAGTTTTGTTGATCTCCTTTGGGTTATATGTAATTTGTTTGTCCTTTTTCCTTGATGCCAATACCATTCTTTTAGTTTGTTCTGTCTTAAGCTGCCACACTAGTATTTTGTGCGTTTTTTCTCCAAGCTCATAATACTTCTGTTTTGTCTTCATTATGTTCTTCTCTACTATTATCTGTCCTTTGATGAATGCTTTCATTGCATCCCATAGTATAAACTTATCTTTCACTGATTCCGTATTTATTTCAAAGTACATTTTAATTTGTCGCTCAATTAATTCTCTAAAATCCTGTCTTTTAAGTAGTATGGTGTTTAATCTCCATCTATACATTCTCGGTGGGAAGTCCTCCATCTCTATTGCCAATAACAGGGGTGAGTGATCCGATAACAATCTAGCTTTATATTCCATTTTCTTTACTCTTCCTTGAATGTGGGCTGATAACAGGAATAGGTCTACCCTTGAGTATGTTTTATGTCTACCCGAATAATATGAATATTCCTTTTCCTTTGGGTGTTGTTTCCTCCATATATCCAAAAGTTGCATTTCCTGCATCGATTTAATTATAAATTTGGTTACTTTGTTCTTTCTGTTAGTCTTTTTTTCCAGTTTTATCCATGTTTGAGTCCAAATTAAGGTTAAAATCCACTCCTATTAGTATATTCCCTTGCGTATCTGCGATCTTCAAAAAGATATCTTGCATAAATTTTTGATCTTCTTCATTAGGTGCGTATACATTGAGTAAATTCCAAAATTCTGAATATATCTGACGTTTTATCATTGCATACCTCCCTGCTGGATCTATTATTTCCTCTTCTATTCTGATTGGTACATATTTATTGATTAATATAGCTACTCCTCTGGCTTTTGAATTATATGATGCTGTTGTTACATGCCCTATCCAATCTCTCTTTAATTTCTTGTGTTCCACTTCAGTTAGATGTGTTTCTTGCACGAATGCTATATCAATTTTTTCTTTCTTCAGTAAATTTAACAGCTTCTTCCTTTTGATTTGGTTATGTATTCCATTAATATTTAAAGTCATATAGTTCAACATGGCCATTTCATACTTCGTTTATCTTTCCTTTCCGTTTCCTCATCACCACCTTCCCTTCTTATCCATTTCTGTTTTCTTTTATTAAACACATTGTAAGACAACATTTCTAAAACATAAAATATTTCCATTATTCCCATATCTAAATTTCCTTTAACCCCAATAGTCCATCCCCTCTCTGAGTTGCCCTTTGTCCCTTGTCGGGCAACCGCATCTCCCCTCTCCATTTGAATTGCGAAACCGCTCGCAAGCCTCAACTGATTTCGCAGTGACTGTTATTCTTCCCCACCCAGCCCCCCCCAGAAAAGATTTTAATCTTCACATATAACAAAGGTCACTCTCTTAATTCCCTCCTTATTTCCTTTCTTTCCTTTCTTTCCCTTCTTAGTTCTTACTTATACTTTTTTCTTCTTTATATATAGTTTGTTGTCATTTATGTTCTTGTTACATCTCTTCATCTCTCTGTCTGTTTTGTAGGTGTTCTGCAAATTTTCGTGCTTTTTCCGGATCCGAGAACAGTTTACTTTGCTGCCCCAGGATAACTATTTTAAGCACCGCTGGATATTTTAACATAAATTTATAACCTTTTTTCCATAGGGTCGATTTTGCTGCGTTAAACTCCTTCCTCTTCTTCAGGAGTTCAAAACTTATGTCTGGGTAGAAAAAAATTTTTTGACCTTTGTATTCCAGTGGTTTTTTTGTCTTCTCTTATTTTTTTCATTGCCTTCTCCAATATATTTTCTCTTGTCATATATCTCAGGAATTTTACTAGAATGGATCTTGGTTTTTGTTGTGGCTGTGGTTTAGGGGTTAATGTTCTGTGTGCCTTTTCTATTTCCATTCCTTCTTGTAATTCTGGCATTCCTAGGACCCTGGGGATCCATTCTTTTATAAATTCTTTCATATCTTTGCCTTCTTCATCTTCCTTAAGGCCCAATTTCTTTATATTGTTTCTCCTATCATAGTTTTCCATTACAGCTTCTGTGTTTCTTTAACTTTTTTATCAGATTCTTCTAATTTCTTTAAGTCATCTACCTCCATTTCTATGGCTGTTTCTCGTTCTTCCACCTTGTCTTCTCTTTTTCCTATTTCTGTCATGACCATCTCTAATCTATTCACTTTTCCTTCTGTACCTTTTATTCTTCTTTTTATTTCATTGAATTCTGTGTCAGCCATTCTTCTAATGTTTCCATATATTCTTGAAAAAATTTTTTATCCAGGTACTGTCCCTTCCCTTCTTCTTCCATTTCTCCTTGTAGAGTTTGATGTTCTCCCTCCTCTTCTTCTGAGTCCACTCCAGGATCTGTGTCCTTTATCTCTGTCTCTTCTGATTTTCTTATTGGGTTGTTTATTTTATTTTGTTGGGTATTTTTTTTTATTATTTTTATTAAAGGTGTTTTGGTGTTGGTCTTCTTCCTCTGGGTTGGTCATTTGCTGTTTTTCTGATTTCCTTTTTTTATTCTTTCCCTTCTTGTTCCCGTTATTTTCTATGTTTTCCTGTTGAGAGTCTTGTAATATACTTAACAGAACCAGAAATATCAATAAAAGAATTACATAAGAAATTGAAGGAATATGGAGAAGTATCGGGGTACAAGATCAATGCAAATAAAAGTGAAGCAATGCCAATGAATAATACGGATTTCACAAATTTTAAGAAAGAATCACCATTTAGATGGCAAACACAAGCAATTCGATACCTAGGTATACAACTAAATAATGATCTCGGTCATCTATGCAAACTAAATTATCAGCCATTAATGAAAAAATTACAAGACGACTTAGAACACTGGAAAGACTTACCACTAACACTGATAGAAAGGATAAACTGTAGTGAAATGAACATCTTCCCAAGGATACAATACCTATTTCAATCATTACAATTCACCTAACAGAAATTCTTCAAGGAGCTAAAGAAAATAATAAGGAAATTCTTATGGAAAGGGGGGAAACTGAGGTTAGCACTAGATAAATTAACAGAATGGTACAAACAAGGAGCCTACAACTACCAAACTTTAAGAATTATTATAGAGCAGCACAATTAAGATACCTATCAGATTTTTATCAAACAAGGGAAAAACCAGATTGGACCAGATTAGAGCTAGATAAAATAGGGGAGAAGATACCGGAACATATACTATATAAGTGGGATGAAAAATTGGTACAACATAGGAATTCACCAGTATTGCACCATCTGCTCAACATTTGGAAGAAGATTCATGTAGAAAGGAATAAAATAAATTATCAACTACCAAAATTAATATTGACACAAAATCAACTAATCCCTTTCACAATAGATAACCTTTCCTTCAGAGAATGGGAGAGAAAAGGGATCAAAAGAAATAAATTATTATCTTTTGAACAAATGAAGGACAAATATAATATAACTCACGATATAATGTTTGCATACCACCAACTGAAAACCTACTTGAAGGACAAATTGGGAAACAGTCTGAGGTTACCAGAAGGAAGCAATTTTGAATATGAGATTACAGACACAATGATAATTTAAAAATTTATAACAAACATGTACACCAAACTGCAAGAAAAGGAGAACGAGGAAACAAACTGTAAACCTAAACAAAAATGGGAACAAGATCTAAACATAAAGATAAAGAATGAAACATGGGAAAAGCTATGCTCCGGAACTATGAGAAATACAATAAACACGAGGTTACGCATGATACAATATAATTGGTTACACAGGCTATACATCACACCCCAAAAGTTAAATAAATGGGACCCAACAGTATCAGACAGATGTTTTCGCTGTAAGAAGGAAATGGGAACAACAATACATGCAATTTGGGCATGTGAGAAAGTGAAAAAATTTTGGGAAGATCTAAACCAGATATTAAATAAAATCACAAAAAGTAATATACCAAAAATCCCAGAGATCTTCCTTCTAAGTAATATAAGAAATAAAGAATTTGGTCTCGATTTGGATGGAGCACAAAAAAGATTTATTATGATAGCCCTAGCTGTAGCAAAAAAATGTATTATGTCAATCTAGAAATTAGAAGACAACTTGAGAATACAACAATGGTACATAGAAATAAATAAATGTATTCCATTAGAAAAAATAACATAATTTAAGAAATAACATCACGATATTCAAACAAATATGGGAACCATACATGAAACACAATAGAGAAATCCTACCATGGACCTCCACCACCTAAAATGACAGAAGGAGAAGACAACGTAATGAACTGACTCAGTATATAAAAGTAAAAGACAAAAATTTCTTCTTTATTTTTATTAAGTGACGACATTGTTTAACGGGTTTAATGTATCATATAGATTGAACTTTGAATAAATGGGGAGGGGGGTGAGGGAGGGATGGAAGGGAGGGGGGGGAAGGGGAGAAAATGACACTGTATATATTCAAGAGAAAAATGTCTATGTATTTTGGTCAGTATGGTTCATAGTGTGAAAAATAAAAAATTTAAAAAAAAACAAAGTTCACCAATCTTTGGTGCTTAACAGGCAAATGGTTACCACTCAGGAGGGTTCTTGCTGGTTTTCAGAGAGAGATTCCTTTTGTTCCAGGACATGCGCACCTGATTTCTTTCCAATCAGTCTCGCTGACGAAACTTGCCCCTTCGGCGTTCTCCAGATGATCCTCTTTCTTTCAGGTCACCTTTCAGACTGCCAGATTTCTCCTTCAACCAGGCAGCCTTCCAAAGTTTGCCAGCTTGTCCCTCTGGAACTGATTTCTGTGATTCCTTCTCTCTCTGTTTCACACCCTCCCTCTCTGAGAGCAAAACTGTTCTGTCCCTGCCTGCAAAGTTCACATACTCTCCCAGGCAAGCTGCTGAATGTTGCAACTTTGTTGCTCCTCTGCAAAAAGCATTCTGCAAAAGTCCTGCAAAAATTCAGTGTTTTAAAATGTGTTTGTGTGCAAGCTACTCTAGCAATTCATCCCAAACCACCTCAAAATACTCTGTCACAATAGCAATAAAATCCATATAACGTTTCCAAATCATATCAAATTTTTCTGCTTGATTCCGTAAATTATACGTTATTTTCTCTAATGGTATACAATGTAATAGTTCCGTTTACCATTTATTCAACCCCACATTATTGTCTAATTTCCACGTTACAGCTGTACATTTCTTTGCTATTGCTATTCTTAGAAACTTCTGATAAATATCTAACTTCAAATCAAAAATATCCTAATAAAAATATTTTGGGATCTTTCAAAACTTGCACCTTCATAACTTGTCCCAATAAAATACTTATATCTTCCCAAAATTTTTCTACTTTTTCACATTGCCAAACTGCATGGAGAAAAGTTCCTACTTCTTTATTACTTCTAAAACATTAATCTCCTTTTGGCAGTTAAATTTTGTCATTTTCTTAACTTGAGTGTCATCTGTCTCAGTCATTGGCATCACTTCACTTTTATCACTATTTACTTTATAACCTGATATTAACCCATACTCCGCCAATTGAGCATTTGCTTTTTTTTTTAATGAACTTTCGGGGTTTGTAAGATATAATATTACATAATCTTCAAAAAGATTAATTTTATGTTCTTTATCATTTATCTTAAAACCCTCAATCTCATTATCTAATCACCTCTGCTAAAGGTTCTATGGCCAGCACAAATGAAAAAGGAGATAATGGACAACCTTGTCTCGATGATCTTTCCTTTTTCGGGATCACTGTAATGATTGCTGCTGAAAAGGACTCCATGAGGGTATGTCTCTCTATTGCCTGATCTACCACCTTCATAAGAAGGGGCATTAAAATGTCCTTAAATTTCCTATAGAATTTGGCAAGGCTTGCAGAGTGCTCAGAGTATGTTCGATCTCTAGAGAAGAGGGCATGTAGCTCCTCTCGATCCTCCTGATCTAAATTTAGTACAGTAGTTCTAGTGAAAGGAAGAAATCATGTATTTTAGCAGGGTTCCCCCCTCTCTCCCCCCCCCCCCCACCACAGAAACCTCAATTCTGATTCATACAACTCTTAATAGAACTGTCCAAATGTTTCATTTATTTCTTCTGGTTTGTGCGAAACCCTTCAGGGCCTGGATTGGCCTCACCAGTCACTTCTGGTCCCACAGCCACCAATCTCCCATTTGATTTTGAAGTCATGGTCATCTTCGACTACGAAGAACAAACAACAACTTGTACAAGAGCATCCTACTTCAGCATGGTGTAATTGTCAATGAACTTGCTAAATGATTTATCCTTGACTTCTTAACCTGTAAATATGACTATAAGAGTTCATTAGAAACAAGTGTAGTTATCAAGTGTATTGTCACATGTACCAAAATGCAGTGATAGAGGTTGTTTTGTGAGCAGACTAGTAGACTTGTGTAGCACAGCGAATGACACAGTAAAAAAGTGCAGAGTTACCAAGATGGTACAGAGCAAAGACAACATAATTTTGAGGTTCATTCAAGAGTCTGATGATGGCAGGAAAGAAACTATCCTTGTATCAGGTGATACATGATCTCAGATTTTTGATTTGCTTCCTGAGAGGTGGTGATTGGGGTGTGAAGAGAGCATGTCTGGGATAGAATGAGTATTTTGTATGTTGACTGCTTTCCAAGGCAATAGGAGTTATAAGTGGTCGTCGGAAGGTGCTGAGCCATGTTCGCAACCCTCCGCAGTTTCTTGGACCCACACAGTGATGGACCTTGATAGGATGCTTTCATGGTGTACATATAGAAGGTGCAAAGTCATGTAAGTGACGTGACAAATTTCCTCAAGCTTCTATGAAATAGGGTGTTGGTGCTTTTTCTTAGCCAAAGGATTGATGGTATACCATCAAAAGTCACTGGAAATGCTTAACCCTAGAAACTTAAAGCTGTCTATTATCTCCATCTTAGCACCATTGATGCAGACCAGAGAGGGAGCTCTGCCCCTTCTCTGTGATCCTGCGTATGACAGTGGTGTTAACCAAAAATTTATCGAAGGAGCTGGAGCTGTGTTAGGCCACACAATCGTGCGTGTACGGCAAATATAGTGGGGGACTGAGCACACCTTGTGATGCCCTGGTGTTGAGAATGTATGGGTTCTCATTTGCTGTATCCATACCTTTACTCAGAAACACCAAATACCTAAATATAAAAGGTTACAATTGGGTGAAGAGATTCAAGATTCAGAAAGTTGTTGGATAAAAGCTGTTCTTAAACCTGGAGGTGCTGGACTTCTGGCTTCTATACTTTCTGTCTGAAAGTAGCGACAAGAAGAGATTGTGACCAGGGTGATGAGGATCCTTAATGATGTTGGCTGTCTTCTTGAGGCAGCACCTTATGTAAATGTCTTTAGTGGATGGGAGGTCAATGCCTTTGATGGACTTGGGGCTCTCTGCAGGCTTCAGCGTTCCTGGGCACTCGAGTTTCCAAACCAGACCATAATGCAACCAGACTTGCTAAATCTCAGTAAAGGCATTGGTGTGCCTGCTCCGTGGTTGCTGGCAATTGGCACTGGTTGGGGTTTGCCAAGGAGCAAGTCGAGGATGCAGTTGCAAGTGATGAAAAAGTTTGGGATATTGCAACATCATCTCCTCCTCACAGATCATCAACATAGGGGCACCCCGAGGCTGCACACTTAGTCCTTTACTCTATTCCCCTTTTACTGATGATTGCAGAATCAAGACAATCTATAAATTCACTGCCAACACCACTGTTGTTGGTTGAATAACAAGTAATGATGAGGTAGATTAGAGATGGAAATCTGGTACCAAATCAGCATCAGCAAGGCCAGGGAGCTTATTGTAGACTTTAGGAGGAAGTCAGGATGTGAAACAGTCCTCATCAGTAGTGGAGAGGGTCAGGAACTTCAAATTCCTGGGTGTCAATGTCTTTGAAGATCTGTCCTGCAGCCTCCATATCGATGCAATCACGAAGAAGGCTCTCCAGTGGCTCTAGTCTGTAAGGTGTTTGAGGAGATTCAGTATGTCACAGGAGACTCTCGAAAACTTCTATTGGACCAGAATTTGTTTCCTGACCCCAATAGTCTGTGCTCAGCATATAAAGTCATGATTTGAGCTTGTTATTTCTTGATCTGCCAAAGAGGTTGATTTGCTGCCAAAAGATGTCTTCACATCCCAAAGGTGTCAGAAAGACAGCTAAACAAGTTCATCCCTTAAACTGCTGACAACACCTTGGCTTCATCCTGATCCAAGACTTTGTTAGACATCAAAGGCTATTAATCTAGTACATGCAGAAGCATTTGAAAAGTTTAAAAAAAAACTTTTTGAAAGAAATCTTGAATATTTTAAATGAAAAGTAATCATTTTAAATAAAAAAATGTATTTTTAAACATTTCAAGTCATCACCTTTATTTGTGGTTCATCCCATGCTCGCACAGTAAAGACGAGATAATGTTTCTCCAAGACCACGGAACATATTTACAGAAATATAGGTTAGAGTAGAGTTCAACACATTTAAGATATTAAGACTTACACATTAACAGTCCACAGTACCCTATCCCCAAATGCTCTGGGAAATCAGGAATCTGATGGTTTGGGGGAAAAAGCTCTTGCCCAATCTGGACACAAGAGCCCTAGTGCTGCAGTACCCCAGCCAGATGACAAAAGGGAGAAAAGTTTACTTGAGGGGTATGTGGAGTCCTTCACAATGTTTATTGCCTTTCGCCTGCCTTGAGTGTTGTAGGTGTCCTTGGTGGTAGGAAGAGAACCCCCAGTGATCTTTTCCCCTGACTTCACTATCCTCTGCAGGGTCTTGTGGTCTGAGGTGGTACAGCTTCCAAACCAGGCAGTGATGCAGTTGCACAGGATGCTCTCAATACATCCTCTGTAGAATGTAGTGAGGATGGAGGGTGGGAGATGAACTTACCTCATCCTTCGCAGGAAGTAGAGGCACTGCTGGACTTTGTTGGCTATGGAGCTTGTGTTAAGGAACCATGGGAGATTCTCCACCAAGTGCACCCCAAGCAACTTGATACTCTTAAATCACTTTTTTTTTCTTTGGCTTGGCTTCGCGGACGAAGATTTATGGAGGGGGTAAAAAGTCCACGTCAGCTGCAGGCTCGTTTGTGGCTGACCAGTCCGATGCGGGACAGGCAGACACGATTGCAGCGGTTGCAAGGGAAAATTGGTTGGTTGGGGTTGGGTGTTGGGTTTTTCCTCCTTTGCCTTTTGTCAGTGAGGTGGGCTCTGCGGTCTTCTTCAAAGGAGGCTGCTGCCCGCCAAACTGTGAGGCGCCAAGATGCACGGTTTGAGGCGTTATCAGCCCACTGGCGGTGGTCAATGTGGCAGGCACCAAGAGATTTCTTTAGGCAGTCCTTGTACCTTTTCTTTGGTGCACCTCTGTCACGGTGGCCAGTGGAGAGCTCGCCATATAATACGATCTTGGGAAGGCGATGGTCCTCCATTCTGGAGACGTGACCCATCCAGCGCAGCTGGATCTTCAGCAGCGTGGACTCGATGCTGTCGACCTCTGCCATCTCGAGTACCTCGACGTTAGGGGTGTGAGCGCTCCAATGGATGTTGAGGATGGAGCGGAGACAACGCTGGTGGAAGCGTTCTAGGAGCCGTAGGTGGTGCCGGTAGAGGACCCATGATTCGGAGCCGAACAGGAGTCAATCTGAGGCGCCTGCAAGCTCACACCAAGACACAAGAGAAACTTGTCCGTGAACTACTCTTTGCAGATGATGCCGCTTTAGTTGCCCATTCAGAGCCAGCTCTTCAGCGCTTGACGTCCTGCTTTGCGGAAACTGCCAAAATGTTTGGCCTGGAAGTCAGCCTGAAGAAAACTGAGGTCCTCCATCAGCCAGCTCCCCACCATGACTACCAGCCCCCCCACATCTCCATCGGGCACACAAAACTCAAAACGGTCAACCAGTTTACCTATCTCGGCTGCACCATTTCATCAGATGCAAGGATCGACAATGAGATAGACAACAGACTCGCCAAGGCAAATAGCGCCTTTGGAAGACTACACAAAAGAGTCTGGAAAAACAACCAACTGAAAAACCTCACAAAGATAAGCGTATACAGAGCCGTTGTCATACCCACACTCTTAAATCACTAATAAACAAGTAAAGACATAATATGTATCAAATACCATCCAAAAAATATAAATTACATTCTTCTTGTTTCTTGCTATAGTTTCAGTCTGCAATAGCTGCTCTTCCACCTTGTCTAAATCACTAACACAGGTTTAGTGGAGTGATTCCCCAAAGATAACTGTCTGAATTTGGCACAAATGCAAGAAAATATTGGTAGTCCCAAATGGATCACCACCTAATGTTTCGAGAAATTAGTTTATTTAATTTTAATTTAGAGATACAGCTTTCTAACAGGTCCTTCCAGCCCACGTCGCCAAATACACCCATGTGAACAATGAATGTGCCAAATGTTTAAAACACCTGGGGCATAATGATCCATAGCAAGTAAAAAATCATAATTAAAGATTAATTTTGTTTTTGTTCTTGGTAGGGAATATGGAGGATTCTTGTTGGAGGCACATAATCTTTATAGTATTATGTGTAAAAGCAATGGCTGTACATTTCAGGTCATTTGCAACATCGTCTTTCCGTCAACAAAAGCAGTGACATTGGCTGACTGCCATTTCTTCCAATTCAAAGGAATCAGAATTGTTGCCCAGAACTAGCTTGTTATGTAGAATGATAAATTTTGATGTTGTTGCCATTCTGCCTGAGCAGAAGGCAAAAGTCTCTGTCTCGGGACTGAGAGGAAGGCGAAAAATTGCTAATATACAGCAATATGATGGGGGGTGGGGGAAAATGGTAAAGGCTGGTAGGTATTAGCAGGAACGAGGAAATGATTGACAGATGGAACCGTGAAAGGGCAGAGGGGATGAGAAAGGAGAACAAACGGGAGGAAACCTAAGTTTTCCCCACCGTTTTATTCAGGAGCCTGCCTGCTTTTTGCTCATGAAACGTTGCTTATGCATTTTTACCATTAAGAACACTGTATGACCTGCTGAGTTTCTCCAGCAGTTCCGTGCATTAAATTACAATCACAGCATCTGTAGACTTTCTTGTTCAACTCCCAGGTTCAGGAACAGTTGCCACACTGCCACCATCAAACTCCTAAACAACAAACTCAGTCAGAAATTCATTTAAGACATTTACTTTGCATGTTATTTATGATTTTCTGTAATACAAAGTCAGTGTGCTCACATTTTTCTTTATTTACACTTCTCTCTTTTGTATACATAATGTAATGATAGTGATCATGGTTGCAAAGCAACTAGCAATGCCTTACTGTTTGATTAGACTTGGCTGCCAGCAGGGGGCTTACATACAGTATGCAACTCTGTAATGGAGACTTGCAGCCTCATGTGCTGTTTACAACAAATTTAAAGTAAAGAATCTTTTCCTTCATCCATGTGTTGTCGAAGAACTCACACATATGAATACAAGATGAAACATGGTGTCAGAAATGGGATGAAGTAAATACTTTAAAAGTAAAATTAAAGTCAGCAACTGATAATTGAAAAGACATGAACACAGTGAAAAATGGAAGGATTACTCCACCAGCGAAACTTAATCTGATAGGTAACGTGGCTGAAAATTGGAACAGATTTAAACAGCATTTTGGATTATATTTAGTGTCAGTCGGAGCTGGCGAGAAAAGTGATAAAATGAAAGTGTCAGTTTTCTTGCATGTCATGGGTGATGAAGCTCTGGAGGTGTATAATAACTTCACATTTGCTGCTGAAGGAGACAGAATGAAACTGGAAAAAAATAATGGAACAGTTTGAGGCATACTGCATACCTAAACTTAACGTGACATTTGAGAGGCAGGGATTTTTCACATGTGCACAGAAAATGGAAGAAGTATTTGATCAGTATGTGACTGAATTGAGAAAAAGAAGCAAAGCGTTTGAATTTGGTGGACTGACTGACTCACTGATAAAAGACAGATTTGTGTGTGGTATTCCAGATAATAGTCTAAGGGAAAGACTGCTAAGAGAGCAAAATCTCGATCTGGAAAAAAGTCATAGCACTTTGTAGGGCTACAGAAACTATAAAATTGCAGGCAAAAGAGCTGTTCAGTGAAACTAGCTGCAAAGTGGATGCAGTGAACAAGAACAGGCATAAACCGTTTAACAAAAAGTGCGCCAAAGTGGAAAGAGGTGTGGCCAATGAACAAAAATGAAAGGGATAATTGAAAGCCATGTCGTCGATGTGGTACAAAAGACCTACCTAAAAGGTGTCCAGCATATGGTAAAACATACTATATGTGCAACAAAAGCAACCATTATGCGCATTGCTGTAAGAACCAAGTGCAACAAAGCAAGGTTCATGCAGTAGATGAAAGGGAGATAGAGGAATTTGTACACACCATGTCAATTCCTCATTTTCCACAGTCCAATGGTCCAGTGGAAAAATCAGTACAGTCAGTGAAAAGACTGATGAACAAGGCAAAAGACAGTGGAACGGACTTCTACCAGAGCATACTAGTATAATGCACAGTGCCACTCGAGTGTGGCATGTCACCAGCACAATTCCTTATGGGACATAGGCTAAGCTCAAACCTACATTCAGGAGAATCTCCATGGATTCCCATGTTGACAGGGTGGTTAAGAAGGCATTTGGTATGTTAGCCTTCATAAATCATAGCATAGAGTATAGGAGCTGGGAAGTGATGCTGTGACTGTTTAAGGCGTTGGTGAGATCAAGTTTTGAGTATTGTGTTCAGTTCTGGTCTCCAAATTATAGGAAGGATATAGATATGGTGGAGAGGGTACAGAGAAGATTTACGAGGATGTTGCCTGGCTTAAAATACCTAGAATTTAGAGAAAGATTGAAGAGGTTAGGACTTTATTCATTGGAAAGTAGACATTTGAGAGGGGATTTGATAGAGGTGTTTAAAATTATGAAGGGAATAGATAGATAGACTAGATGCAAGTAGACTCTTCCCCCTGAGGGCAGGGGAGGTTGAAACAAGAGGACACAAGTTGAGGGTAGGGGGGCAAAATTTTAGGAGAAACGCTAGAGGATTCTTCTTCATTCAGAGAGTGGTTGCTGAATGGAATAATCTTCTGGAGGAAATAGTTGAGGTAGAGTCAATTCTTTCATTTAAGAGGAGGCTGGATATATACATGGATAAGAAGGGGTTGGAGGGTTATAGGCGAGGGAATCTAGTAGAGTTGTTTGAGTGAACCAGCGTGGACTTTAAGGGCCGAGATGGCCTGTTTCCATGCCATAAACTGTTATATGGTTATATAAAAACAAAAGAGGGGGAGAAAGTGAGGAAGTTCAAAGAACAAAAGCAAAAGTGTTACTTTGACAGAGTAACAAAAAACCTACCGTAACTCTGCACTGGTGACCAAGTAAGGCTAAAAGACAAAACAAACTTATGGACTCAGAAGGGAACTGTCCTTAGTGAAGTCCAACCAAGATCATACATCATTCAAACAGATGAAGGTGCTATTCTACCAAGAAATTGTCAAGATCTTTAAATGGGTCCAGCCACAGTAGATGGAAAATCTTTTGACCAGCTGAGAAGATATCACCTGAGGCAACAACTCAGATTCAAGGACAATCAGTCAAGAGATCGTCAAGACACATGATTCCTTCTAAGAGACTCATTGAGCAAATTTAAAGACTCCTGCTATAGAATGAAGTAGTACTATCTTATTCGCTCTTCAAGTTTTAATGAATGTAAATATGAAAACACAAAAGAAGTTTAAAAAATGTTAATGATGTTAATAATGAAAATGGAAGTTCTTGGTGTTAAAGTTAAAATTGCAGAGTTATTCAAAGAAAACATGTTAATTAAAAGTAAGTTACTTTTGTTTTAAGAAAGAGTGATGTAATAATGTAATGTTGGTGATCGTGGTTGTAATATGCAGATCTGTAATGGAATCTTACAGCCTCATGGCATGGTCATGTGTTGTCTTAAGAACTCACACATACGAATACAAGATGAAACACACAACTTTTCTTGAGTATAGTTTATTGCACTACCAATAAGTAGAAATTCTGCCTGGACCATGGGAAAAAGAAACTCAAAGTTATATGTGATGTCATGTATGTACTCTGACAATAAATCTGAACTTTGAACTTTTTGGGATCAGTTAACTGTGACTGACATGTTTGAGTGTGAAGACAGGATAGGGATAGCATGGAAGGAGAACCTTGGATGATGAGCGAGGTCATGAACAGTCAAAAAGAAAAAGGAGGAATATGAAGGTTGCAGGAATGAGCTAAAGAAAAGCATTAGGAAGGCCAAAAGGGGCCATAAAATGTCCTTAAGTAGCAAAGTTAAAGAAAATCCCAAGGGATGTTATGCTTACATCAAAAATAAAAGGAAAAGGCTGGAAGGATGGGTCTGTAAGTTTGTAAATAACACAAAGGTTGAAGGTGTTGTGGATATTGTAGAAGGTTACAACTAGATATAGATAGGATGTAGAGCTGGCGGACAAATAACAGATGGAGTTCCACCCAGTTAAGTGTAAAGAGATACATTTTGAAAGATTGAACTTGAAAGTAGAGTACTTGGTTAATGGCAGGATTCGTGAAAGAATAGAGGGACCTTGGGGTCAAAATCCATAGATCTTTCAAGGTTGCCACATAGATTGATAGGATAGTTAAGAAAGCATATGGTGTTTTGTCCTTCATTAGTTGGGGATTGAATACAAGAAGCATGAGGTAAAGTTGCAGCAGTATAAAACTCTGGTTAGACCACACTTGGAATATGGCTTCAATTCTGTTTGCCTCATTACAAAAAGGATGTAGATGCTTTGGTTAGGGTCGAGATGAGATTTACCAGGATGCTGCCTGGATTGGAGAATGTGTCGTATGAGGCAAGGTGAACA
Organism: Narcine bancroftii; assembly: GCF_036971445.1. Taxonomy (NCBI): domain Eukaryota; kingdom Metazoa; phylum Chordata; class Chondrichthyes; order Torpediniformes; family Narcinidae; genus Narcine; species Narcine bancroftii. The sequence goes on from NC_091474.1 coordinate 60,962,216, forward strand.
GGCTTTTCTCTTTGGAGTGAAGAAGGGTGAGAGATAACTTACAGATTATAAGAATCATAGATAGGGTGGACAGCCAGCACCTTTTTCCCAGCAAATACCAGAAGATGTCTGTGTTAGGTCAGGTATGGACGATTTGGGAGCGATGTCAGGGATATGTATTTTTTTTAACACAGAGAGCATCAGGTGCCTAGAATTCATTGCCAGATGTTGTGGTGGAGGCTGGTAGAACAAGGACATTTAAAAGACTTGTAGACAGGCATGTGGGTGCAAGATAAATGGAGGTTTTTGAGTGTGAAGTAAGGAAGGTTTGGATAGTTGAGTAACTTTATATTCTGTCAACACAACATCGTAGGCTGAAGGGTCAGTACTGTACTATTCTATGTTCTAAGGATAGAATAAGGATAGGACTACTCAAGGACAAAGGAAGGGATATATGATTGTAGTCACATGGTGGGTGAGGTATTAAATGAGTACTTTGCATCAGTATTTACCAAGGAGGATGACGAGGACTGTGATTGGGAACATAATGTGGAGAATGCTCGTGTGTTGGGTCATTTTGAGATCAGGAAAGAGGTGGTGTTGGGTCTTTTGAGAAGTACTAAGGTGGATAAGTTCTCTAGGCCTGATGGGATACATCTTGGTTTCTAAAAGAGGCAAGTGAAGAGGTTGCTGGGTATTATCAGAGATAGTTGCATCCTCACTCACAACAGGAGAGGTCCCAGAGGAATGGAGAATAGTTAATGTTGTACCTTTCTTCAAAAATGGTCAAAAAAACTCCAGGAAATCATAGGCCAGTGGGCCTCATATGGGAGGAAAGAGTTCTTAGGGGTAGGATTTATGCACATTTGAAAAGTGATGGGACAGTCGTGAGGGGAAAGTCGTATCTTATCAATTTTTGAGGAGGTGACAATGGTGGTTGATGAGGGAAGACCAGTGCATGATGGGCTGATTCAGAAGGAGTGGATGGATGAGGCCAATGGTGAGTTTATAGTTGGGCTGAAGGGCCGGTTCCTGTGCTGTACCGTTCTATATTCTGGAGAACCCTAACACCCACAATTTGTGCTGTGAGGGCTCACTCTCTGAATACACAAATATTCTAATTGTTGATAGACAGAGCAAATATGCCTCTGTACATGTTTGATGTGCTAAGTGATAAAATAAGACTATTCTGAAGCTTGCTTGATCTCTGTCATCATGGGGAAAAATAACAGCTGAAGATATATAATGCCTGGTTTGATGTTGGCCAATTAACATTACTCCATTGTCTTGTTTGGCTGATATATTCCAGTGCGCCTCATGGTCATGTCAGTTTGCAATCCACATCTTTTGAGCAGCCTCTTGCTGTGGGCCAATATCTGGTCTCAGTAGACAGTACTGTTTGTTTACAAAGCTGTCCTTTTAATTTTAAAACTGATTACTGCTTGTAATTTACATTTGAATAGTTATTTGAAGTCAGGTTTTGATGAATGCCTGCTCTGCATAATTCCATAGCTCCTGAATAATCCTGACAACGTATAGAATTGAAATTTTGAAGCTTGGGACCCAGACAGCTGAAGGTGCGGTAATAGTTAAATGGGATACGTCGAAGATTGGAATTAGTGCAGTGTCTTTGGGCAGCACGGTTAGTCTGGTTAGTGCAATGCTGTTACAGTGCCAGCAATCAAGACTGGGGTTTGTATCCCACACTGTCTGTAAGGAGTTTGTACGTTCTCCCATGTCTGTGTGGGTTTTCCCTAGGGGCTCCTGTTTCCTTCCACCATTCAAAACGTACCGGGGGTTGTAGGTTAACTGGGTGCAATTTGGCCGCGCAGGCTCATGGTCTGTTACCATGCTATATGTCTAAATTCTAAATTTAAATGTTTGAGGAGTGGAAAAGATTACATAGAAGGGCAGCTTCGAGGCAATGAAAAATGTAAATATTGTCATCATTTGGTTGAGAGGCTCTACTGAAGCCCTCATGCCCACCCACATGAATATCTGATGGGGGGTCAACATTTTGAAGAACAACTTGGGTGTTCGTGGGAACTTTGAGTTTCTAAGGTGCATCCCGTGGTTCCAACACCTAAATTATGACCAATCAAAAAGTAACTGATGTGTTAGAAAATTCTTGAGCTTAACAATAAGAAACATAAATAATAGATTTTCGTTTTAATAACGCACTGGCCAGGAATACCAACTTAAAAGAAAACAAAAAATTACAGGTGCTGAAAATAATCTGTGGACTGGGATAGCACACTTTGTTTCAGGTCAAATGTCCTTCGTCAGAACTGGGAAAGTGAGAAAAGTTGGTTTTAAATTGCTAAGAGAGTGGGAATATCTTCGTTATTCACTGACCTGCTATATATGTAGTGTGCGGGAATTTGGCTGCATGTTACTGGGAGACTTGATAAACTGTGTGGTCATTCACAGCTCTCTCCTGCCATATCTGATGAATCCTGTTAGCCCTGAAATTGATGGCATTTTGAAGTCATGTTGCAGAAAGTAGTTAAATCTGCATTTTTCGTGTGTGGCTGCAGTCAGGTTCCAGATTTTGGGCCGGGTGTCCAGTTGGAGTCAGAGCATGGGATCAAGGAGATTGGTTAGTTTGCACCCAGAGCTGGGATTGAGAAATGAAAAGTAGTGATGGCAATTCTACCGTTGCCTCACTGCTACCCATTAGCTACTTGATGCTCTGGGTTGTGAGAAAAGTTAAAAGTTAATCAATCTCCTGACTGATGGACTGCAGTAAATAAAAAGTAAATTGTACTTGTTTTTGTGAACAGAAACTTGCCAAAAATTTGATTGAATCCACAGAGGGATTGACCTTGTATGTCATTGCAGCTCTGGTGTCGTTGCCAGCAGGCGTACTCTAGATGCATCAGCAGGTTTTGTTTTTGTCTTGAGTCTCTCTCTCTCTCTCACACACACAGACATGAGGGTTCTGAATGCAGTTAACTTTATTATTCAACAACTAAACCAAAAGGATAATCAGCAAAAATATGTGCACACTGATTTTTAATTTGCCTTTTTACGCATGCAAATGTTGAGATACCCAGCACAATGGTAGGGTGTGTTCATGGCTTCTCATTTATTAAAATCAATTCAATTAATTCAATCTAGATTGCTACTGTGTAATGTATGGCTGTAGGCTCATGTATTGGACTGCTGTTTCGGAAGATCTTTCATGCAATTGCAGGTCTGACCATTGAATAATACTTCATTGCATTTGATTATCATTCAAAGCTATATCATGAATTACAACACTAGGCTATAAATTCAGCATTTACAGATGTATTTCACTTTTTCATTGAGATCCAATTTTCTATACAGCTTGCATTGGATGACATTTCCATCCCCCAAGTCTGTTTAATATAACAGGGAGGAAAAATGGTTTGTAATTGATTCAAAATTTAAATATTAAAATGGCACATTGGTTCAGAAAAGGTTATGCTGAAGTGGCAAAATCCAGAGCTATTGTCTTATGGATAGAATTAATGTTGCCATGGCAACAACACTATACACTACCAATGACAGATTAACCTTTCTCCTGGAATGAATCAGGCATTGAGAATTGCACGATGTAAAAAAAAAATGGGTGTATCACATTCTGCTGACAATTAGATGGACAGATTTAATGGAATCATTAAACTTCAAAAACCACCATTGCACCTTATGCCTAAAATCCACTAAAAAGGAAGGCCATTGTTCATCAGAGCATTAACAAAAATCTGAACAGTTCAAAGTCTGATAAATAATTCACAGCCGTCTATGCATAACCCCTATGCTGTTAATTTGTTGAATTGCTGGAGTCACACTGAATCAATTCAGTAAGATGCGTGGCTCACAGGTGTGAATAGAAAATTAATCAGAAAAATATTTATAATTTTAATTATTTTCACTAATAATAATAAATGGTTTTCGTATTTGTTATTCATTTATATTTAAATCAATGTTCATTAATAATTGAAAAATTATACTGATCATTTTAATAATTAGAAATATGGTTGTTTGGAAAATTATCCATATAAAGCAAATGTAATCCAACATCAGAAGCATTGTACAATTTAGTTGATTTGCGAGAGTTTGCTACACATTGCAGTCTACTGTAAGGTGTGAACATTGATTAATATAATTTTAATCAGTTTAAAGCAGCTCTACCATGGAGTTGTGATGAAAGATCAATGATCTGAAATAATAACTCTTTCTTTACATGAAAGCAAAGTATTCCAATTATTTTTTATTTTCATTTCAGATGTCCAAGCATCCACAGTTTTCTGTTTATCGATTAATTTGACCTCCTTTATAGTATTGTTTTGAGTCAGCTTCTCAGCTTTGTATGGCTGAACTGTTAGAAATTTTAAGTATTGTATCGGCGGTTTGGCCTTTGTTATTCTGGATTCCAAGATAATGCACATCACTACCTCCATTCTCACTAAGCAGGACCTAATGTATCCTATAAGTAGATAAACTTTCATAGATTCAATTTCACCTGTTCCAAATTGGAAGGCAAATTGGCAATCTAATTATTGAGATTGTGATTAGTTACCAATACCTAAATGGTGAAGATTATGTTCAAATCTAATAGAACATAATTTAAGAAACCTTTTAAGCAAAGGAATCTTTGTTTGTCTGGTCATATCAGCTTAATAGCAGAACATTGAAGGCCAAAGATATTTATTAGATGTTTAATCTACACTACGGTTATGAAACTTCATTGAAAACTTGACATAAGAGGCAGACTTTATTTTACTTGAAAATGCCTGTTGGATCTACTGTAGAATATGATGAGCTGGCTGACATGATCGTTGCCCTGTTGTAAATAATTGTGGAAATTCAATTAGTAATTTGGTACATTTTTAGGGCTATTTGGTGAACAAAATGAGTAAGAAGTGAGCCAAATGCTTGGACTGTACTTTTTCACCAATATCCTTCAGCAGATGTTTTTTGGCTCGTTGAGTCGGGCTTACTTGTGACCAAAATCCGACATATGGGATTCCTCAGGGGATTACAAAAAGACTTAAACATCCCAAGAACAGGAAAAATACCCACATGTATTCCTTTTTTTCTGCTTTTTTAAAAAATTTTCCCGGAATACAAGATAAATAACCTGCTGGATTAGAGTTTTTGTTCTATGAAGAAAAAGACTTGCACATGACTATTCTGATTCTACTCAATTAATAGCTCTTGTTCCAAATAAAATTCCAGCCTAATATGTCATTTCACATAATTGTATTTGTCCAGCATGAGCACCTTCTGATGAATCTTCTCTGCATTTTGTGTCATGGTATTACATCCTTATTGTAGTGGTGACCCCAGAATTGTAAACGGTACTCTATTTGTGTCTGGACTAATGTTGAGTTGAGTTCTAGTGTAGCCTTCATCTTCTTTTGTTCCATATTTCTAATTTGACTGCAAGATGTGTGTTCTTGCACCTTCCATCTGTGTAATATTGCAGAACACCATTCCTCTCTCAGTGTAGAAACCATCATTTGCAGTTAAACAAGAAAATCTGCAGATGTTGGGTAGCCCCAAGGGAAGGAACACTTTTGAATCTGTAGGGGTCATTTACTGCAGCCAGTGCTCCTGATGCAGCCTCCTCTACACTGGGAGAATTGGACACAGTTTATGTGATCGTTTTGTTAAGCACCCTCGCTCTGCTCACTGCAACAACAAGGACCTCCCAGTGGACAATCATTTTAATTCCACACACCATTGCCACATTGACATATTTATCCATGACCTCATGCACTGCCAAATGGAGGCTACTGGCAAATTGGAGGAATACTGCGTTTACAACCAGACGACATCATTATTGATCTCCAATTTCTGCTAACGCTTTCCCCCTTTCTCTCTTTCCCTGCCCATCTATCTCCTTTCCTCTAGCTCCCCATCCTTCCCTTTCTTCTCTAGAGATCTACCCTTCTTAGCCCTCTCCCCTATCATTTTTCAGCTTCTTATTTTTCTACCTTCCTACATTTCGACATTCCTACATATATTTAACTCTGAGCCTGTTCCTTCCCTTTCTTCCCCCCCCCCACCTTTCCTTTCCTCCTCCCCCCGCACCCACCTTTTATTCAGGCATTCATCTGTTTTGCCAGAATCCTGATGAAGGACTCAAGCCTGAAAGGTTGATTGCTTTGTGTGAACTGCTGAGTTTCTCCAGCACTTTTGGGTATTTCAGACCATCATTGTGCCTTTGTTACTTCCAGGCATGGGTAACATCAACTGTCTTTTGCTTTCATTGGATGCTGGATCGCCTGCTGAATTTCTCCAGCACTTTTGTGCACTGGGCGAGACCCCAGCATTTCTTGTTTACCTCCATAGTTGTTTCTTTCCAAATCAGATTTCCAACCTTCATCCGTCATAATCGTGTGGTCAAACAAAATATTGGGTAGGAATCATGCCTCAGACAATTCCTTTCACCTATCAATTCTATGCTAACTCTATTGACTACCAAACTGGCTACCCCCCTTTAATTTTTTTCCTTCTTTCAGTCCTTCCAGAGACTTTCTGTTCCTTTCTGTTAACATGGTCGCTGCACTATAAATTCTCGTCTGCTGCTTATCTCTGATTTTAATCATACCATAGGCAGCCTTGAATTTGTGGTTAGGCCAATTTCCCCTCCATCCTTTCAGAAAAAAATTCTGAGAAAGCTTGTGATCACCCTCTCTGATACCTCTTTCAGTGGCTCAGAATCATACATTCCCAGGTAATACCTCAGCTATGTGAAATTAGCTTTGTCTAAATGAGAATATTTATTTCTGGTCCTCTTCAAACACTATGCTAAATCTAACCAAAAAATGATGCCCACAATCAAATGCTAACCATAGAGGTAGGGTTGGGTTTGAGGTTATGGTTAGGGTTGGGTTTGAGGTTTTGGTGGGGGGGGGGGTTTCCTTAGGCTTTAGAGGCATGCCAGGGTCTCTACTTTCTCAAGATTTTGCAGAAGTTTGGAATTGCTTCGAAAACCCTGAAAAATGTCTGCAGATGTGTGGTGGAAAATGTGCTGACTGGCTACATCATGGTCTGGTATAGAGACACCAATATCCCTGAGCATAAAGTCCTGCAAAAGGTAGTGCACAGAGCCCAGGACATCACAGGCAAAACCCTCTCTACCATTAAGAACATCTTTGGGAGAATCTGCCGTCGGAGAGCAGCAGCAATCATCAAGGATCCACACCACCAGCACACGCTGTGTTCTCACTTCTGCCATCAGCAAAGAGGTATAAGTGCCACAAGACTCACACCACCAGGTTCAGGAACAGCTGCTACCCCTCCACCTTCAGACTCCTCAACAACAAACTCAATCAGGGACTCATTTAAGGACTCTTATTTTTGCCCTTTAATGTATTTTTTCCTCTGTTTTGCACAGTCAGCTTGTTTATTTGTCTTTATTTGTTTACGTGTACACATTGTGTACAGTTTTATTGCACTATCAATAAGTGGTAATTCTGCCTCGCTGGTAGGAAGAAGAATCTCAGGATTGTATGTGATGTCATGTATGTACTCTGACAATAAATCTGAAATGTGAAAGGGTGGGAGAAGTGGAAAATTGACAGTAGGATGGACAATAAATCTGATATTCCTTCCACCTTCCCAACTTTATTCTCATGCAACAAACTTTTTTTGATGGGCTTGTTGAAGAATTTTTTTTTAACACATAATTCTTCCACGAATATGAAGAATTCTTCATTCCAAATCTTTATTTTAGTAATTTAAATAAGGTGGTAGAAAATCTCTACTATTTTTTGTAAAAAATCAGAAATATTCATGCATATTTATTGTTCAGTCTCCCTCTGACACTGTGTGCATGCATGTGTTGGACTTGGTATGTGCCCAAAGCTCTGACTTATTTTGTTCTTTCGGACCAGTTCTGAATACAAAATGGTGCTCATTATTTGCTGGTCTGTGAACACTTCTCTTGATGATAAATTCATCAAAAGTGTTGAATAATTACACCAGGAACTCAAACATCATGGTGATGGTGCCTAATTTCCTGGATGATTGATATATAGCTTTGTGTGGTTGACCAAAGATGGTCCAAAAAGTCTCCTCTTTGATATCAGGGAAATAGATCCTTTTAAAACTTGCAAACTTTCTTCAATCATTGCATACATTTGTTGTTCAGCCTTTACCAGATACATTTAAGTAATATCATTAATGGTTCTGTTCAGTCAAGTAGTATTTCTGAAAATTTCTTTAAATAATCCAACCTATTTGTTTTTCAAATGGTTATAATTGTCCATCTTTCTGCATCTTTCTGCACCTACTCAGTGAGTTGGACACATATATTTGCCCAGAAACTATTTGAATGTTTTCAATGATGGGGTAATGTTCTGTTGTAATAACATCAAAATTGTGTGATCATTAGTGAAGACCAGATGTACTGATTCAAGGGTGCAAGTACCCATGGTAATTTCTGCCCTATCCAAAATTTGGGGTGGCTTGGTTGGTGTAGCAGTTCGCGCAATGTCTTTATAGCGCCTGTGATCAGGATCCGAGTTTGAATCCCGCGCTGCCTGTAAGGTGTTTGTACTTCCTCCCCGTGTCTGTGTGGGTTTTCCCCGAGGGCTCCAATTTCCTCCCAACATTCAAAATGTACTGGAGGGTGTATGTTAATGGGGTGTAAATTGAGCGGTACGGATTCATGGGCAAAAATGGCCTGTTACTGTACTGTATGTCTAAATTTTTTTTAAAAAAATTAAGAAAGATTCCTTTATTGTCATGGAATAATACACAAAATGTAATGATGCCTTTGTCAACTTTTGCTTCTTGTAAATTCACATAAAGAAGTGCCACTAGCATAGTCTGGTGCCCCCAACACAAAGAAAAACAAAAGAGGGTCCTTTTGGACTGTATATTAAATTAATTAATAGAGCACCAGAGTTGAAATGGTCCTCCACAGCTCTATTTCCCAGTGTGAACACTTACTGAAGAATTAGACATTTGGTTTTTTTTTAAACCCCTCCACAGTAGTTGGATTTCTTGCCTGTGTTTTGTGCTCTATGGCTCCATTAATATTAAGGATAACAACCTCGACAGCTTCTCCATTTAATCCTTTATAGTAATTGACCACATGACATCTTACTAATTTCTAATTTTTTTAGTGATAGCCTGGAAACAATTATGAATGTCTTTATTCATTTCCTTCCCTCATGTTTAATGGTCAGAATAGATTTTCATGAATTTGGACATGCAGTTTGCTGCATATAAACTTACAAACTGATACAGTTTTGTCCTCAGGGCAAGGTTGCTTAGCGTTTGAAACATCAAAGACTCGGACAGGCAATTGAAGCGTATAAGTGAGCATTGCTCGGATAACTGAAGTATTTCATCTGAAGACTGAGCTTTGTGAAATTTTAATGCAGCTTTAACCCATTTTAGAACTTAATTGTGTTTCATGAATACACTTGCTGTAAATGGCTTATAAATATTCATTGCGTTTCAAATTACTGAGTTCGATAACTGAAGTTTGACCATTTTAATGTATACAGCATTACTATTTAAGTATATTCCTGTTCACTCCTTCATAGTTTTATTCAATTCCATGCTTTCAGTAACATTTTCTTCTTTGGCAAACCATTATTAAAACTTGTACTATACGATGCCGAGTTTTAATAATAGCTGTTGTAAAAGTGAAGGATTCTGAGCAAGTTGTGCAAAAATAAAATGGTGTCAATAAATTTCAGTTATGGTTGACACACAGATATGGTATTGATTGTGAAGGCTAATTGAGTGTTGATTCTCACTAAAGTGTAAAGAGCAAGAATTTTTTTACTTTACAGGCACTGGCAAATCTTCAGCTGGAGTACTGTATATGAATGTGGCCTCACCTTCACCATGGATATCCAGTAACTACACACCACCATCCCCAACACCAAAGGCCTAAAAGCCTTTTGTTTCTTCTTCAACAGCAGACCCAACCAGCCCCCTCCACCACCAACCTCCTCCAACTGGCAGAGGTCCTCACGCTCAATAAATTCTCCTTTGACTCGTCCCACTTTCTCCCTGCATGAGCCCCAGGTACACCTGTCTTTTTGTTGGCTATGTGGAACAATTCACACTACAAGCCTCCATGGGCCAAGACTCCTCAACTCTTCCTCCACATCATTGATGATTATATTGGTGCTGCCTCATACGCCCATGTTGAGCTCACCAACTTTTCTGCCAACTTCCATCTGACCTCAAATTCACTTGGTCCATCTTAGCAACACTCTCCCTTTTCTTGATCTCTCTGCATCCATCTTGGGACATTTTCTACAAGCTCACCAACTCCCATAGCTTCCTTGACTACACCTCTTCACACTCTGTCCCCTGTAAGGACTCCATACCTTTCTCGCAATTCCGCTGTCTTTGTCACATCTGCTCCTAGGATAAGGTTTTCCATGTGAGATCAACCAAGATGTCCTCCTTCTTTAATGAATGTGCCTTCCTCTCCACTACCATCGGCTTGGCCCTCACCTGGATATCATCCATTAACCGTACATCTGCCCTGGACCCCTCTACCCCCATGTGCAACAAAGGACGAGATTCCCCTTGCCTTCACCTACCACTCCACCAACTTCTGCATCCAGCATATCATCCATCACCATTTCTACTATCAAACACATCTTCCCCTCTCCTCCCCCTCTGCCTTCCACAAGGACCACTTCCTTCATGACTCCCTGGTCTACTCCTTTCTTCCCACCAATCACCCCCTTAGTACCTACTCCTGTGACTGCACCAACACCTCCCCCCTCACCGCCATTTGGGGCCCCAAACAGTCCCTCCAAGTGAAGCAACACTTATGAATCTGTGGGGTTAGGTTTACTGTGTCAGTTGCCCCTGTTGTGGTCTCCTCTCCATCGGAGAGACTGGATGCAGAATAGGAGATCAATTCCCTGAGCACCAGCCCTCTGTCTGCCACTATAGGGAGGATTTCCCAGTAGGCCCTTACATGCCAAACCTCTGCCTGGAGGCTGGGTATAAGCGTGGAGGGAAAAATATAAACTTATCTTTCATGGAGCACCCCTAAAAGTCTGCTGTTGCGTCACATTCATGTTGAGGAGCACCCTCCAGCGCCAGGGTGACTGTTACCATGGCATTGCCCATCATAAATATGTAGCAGAGCAATGGCTGTCTTCCCTATGCATAAATCCCCCATACAATTGAAACCGCTCTGTGTTTCCCAGAACAGTTCCAGTTGTGTGGGGGATTATGGGTAGGGAAGACGGCCATTGCTCTTTTGCATTTTGAGCCCGTGACGAGCAGCCCCGAAGGTCAAAGTAGCCTGGTGAGGTGCTGTAGCGGCCGGCAGGGCTATTACAGCCCGCATGCTCCCTGCCCTGATGGTTCCTGCTGGCCGCCCCTGCTGGCTACCCCTGCCTTGATGGCCCTGAAATGACAGCCCCCACTGGCCCCTCCTGCCCTAATGGCCCCTGGCGGCCCCCCTAACCTGAGAGGATAATGAAGGGAGAGGAATGAGTGCATGGGAGAGAGAGGGGAGATGGGTCATTAGCTGACAGCATCATTGTGACATCATCAGCCCACCCCTAGCCAGCCACTTGAAGTGGGATTACATTCATGCTAGACTGTGGAGTGCAGAGCTCTGCCGAGGATCCTTCCCCAAGAGAGATAGTGTCAGTGCCTTGGAGCTGGCCTCGACGCATTCATAGAGGTAAGTCTCCCAATGTAAGGTGGAGAATCTCCGGCCTTACAGTCAGGCTTTTTCACCGCATGAAAGGGCCTAGTATCAGCCCATTTCAATTCACCCTCTCATTCCAATGCTGATATATCTGTCTCTGGTATCATTGCATTACCAGACTGAAACCACATGCAAATTGGAAAAACAGCACCTCATATTCTGTCTGCTCAGTCTCCAACCAGATGGCGTTAGCATCAACTTTTTTGGTTTCTGCCAGCACCCCACCCATCTCACTCTTTCTCTATCCAGCAGAGACATGAGCCATTCTCATTTGAATTTGGAAGTTTGAGGGGACCTATTTCAGAAGAGATAAGCTGAGAGGATGCTGAGAGAATGTTTCTCCCAGAGAGTGTCTAGAATCTTGTGATATAATTTCAGGATTAAGAGCAACATTCTAAAATGAAGAGGAAAAAACTAAATTTTCAACCCCAGAAAGTTGTGGAGGCAGAGTCTTCAAATGTGATCAGTGAAAAGACTGACAAACATTTCGCCTTCAAGAGAGTAAAGGGATATGGGAAGAGAGGAGGAAAGTGATGTTGGGGCTAAGATTGGATTAGCCACGATCCTATTGAGGGGGCCAATTTAGCAAACTCCTTCTTGTTTTGTTTTTACCTGCGAATAATCAACTATGTTAAAAATCTCATTTAAAGATTAACGAAGGGAACTTGGCTGATCTTGCGATCCCCAATGAGAGGTCTGCATTCACTTCAAAACCTTTTCCTGGATGACCAGACAAGTTTTTTTTTGTCATTGCCAAATGTAAAAGGGAAGAGTCACAGGAAGCAATATTTATGCAGCTCAATTATTTCTCCATCTTAGTCACTAAAATAAATAAAAATGAGGCAAGATACTTAGATGAGGGCCTCGCAGGAAAAAAAAGTTTATACTTTTAAAGTGTATATAATGACCACTAGATGCCAATAAAGTTGTTTTTGAAACATAATCTCTATTATAATACAGCCGCAAATTTGCCAGAAACAGGACAAGTCTTGTTGGAAAACGGATTTAAGTATTGAACAGGACAGTGCAATAATACTTCTGACCTTCTCCAGATCAGATCTGGTACCTCTGACATTGCAGGACGTCTTCCCCTGTTGTGGCAGGAAAAAAAATCGTGCAAGTAAGATGTAGTGTTTAATTTGTCGATGAAATTGCTGAACCTTTTACAAAAGAAATGGAACAAATACTTTACAAAACTATCACACCAAGAAGGGCATAACTAATTTAAAGAGCAATTAAATAAATTACTGAGACCAGCAATTTTCAGAAGGAAAAGTCCTTCACCTTGAATCAACTTCAGCACTGACTATTAATTCGGTCTTCGTAAATTCTACACCTCAGCACTTTTTTCCCCAACCTGGACCTGTCGTTACTATCAGCTTTTCCCTTTCAACTGTAATCAGGGAGGGAAAATGTGATTAATTGGTCAAATAACAATTTTATTTTGAAGTTGAGGGTAAAATTCACCAGTGGAAATTTCCAGGCAACTTAAATAGTGGTTTTGTTATTTGGGTTATTGGAAAGAGTATTTTACCCTATCTTCAATTGTTTGAAATGTGAAATTATTTATATGTAATGAGCTGATCTTCTGAGGCTGTGTTCATTGAAAATCAGGACTTTAGGGCAATCTCATGTGACAAGCATATCAAGGGCGGGGAATTCAGTGGAGCATAATCCACAAATAAATTTTTTACAGAACACCGTTCACTCTTTTAGAGAATTCTCTATTTAAAAGCATATATAGGCATCCTGAGTAGAGCATTAGGGTTAGGGTCAACAAATTAAAAATCAAGTTTCATGTTTAATAAAAAAAATACCCTAGAATTTTACAGCTTTCTTGGAGGTCGGAAAGCATGGAAACATCCTTTTGGCCCAGTGCATCTATGTCGGTCAAGTTATCTACATGAATGTGCCTCATTTACCCTCATTTGGGCCATTACCCTCTGAATCTTTCCTATCTATGCATATGTTCAAATCTCTTTAAATTTTGTAAAATTGTATCCTCCTCTACCCCTTCCACATATCCACCACTCTCTGTGTGTATGTAAAAAAAAAGTTTCCCCTTACGTCCCCTTCAAATATTTACCTCTCACCTTAAACATATACCCTCTAAGTATTGGACTTGCCTACCTTTGGAAAAAGACTGTGTCCATTCACCTATGCCAGCTCTATTAGATCACCCCTTCACCTCCTACGCTGCAGTGAGTAAAACCCCAGCTTATTCAATCTCTCCTTGCAACCCAAGCTCCCCAGTCCAGGTAACATTCTTGCAAATGCTCTCTGTACCCTTTCCAGCTTAATCACATTCCTTCTATAGCTAGTTGACCAGAACTGCATGCAATTTGTAGGTTAATTGGTATATTTGGGCAGCATGGTCTCATGGACTGGAAGGGCCTGTTAAATTGCAGCATGTCTAAAAAAATACTTTAAACGTGATCTCACCAACAACTTGTATCATTGTAATATGATTCTGCACTCTTAACATAGAACAATACAGCACAGTATTTTCTGTTATGGTTCTGTAAAACAAGTCACTTTTAATTTACTTGTATTCCTGTTCCAGGACATTAAAGTTTTGTTTTATTTTTTAAATATTTGAGAAATCTCAGTAATACAACGAAATATCCCATTTTTGCAAAGTAAATTTGAACTGTAATATTGCTACGTTATAATAACCCAGAAGATGATTGTAAGTTTTCTAAAGACCATTTTTGGGTCAGGGTGTTTGAAGTTACTCAAAGTTCCATACTTTCACTTATGCACCCAAGAGTTTGAGGAAGGATCTGGATTTTGCCAGAACTGATTTAGAGGGACAGTTACCTCCTAGTGTGGGAGTTCCAGGTTCAATCCTGGCCTCTGGTCCTGTTTGTGTGGACTTTACACATGCTCGCTGTGATAGTATGGGTTTCCCCCAGATACTCCAGTTTTTTTCTCCTTCTTTTGAAAGACGTGTTTTGGTAGGTTAATTGCCCATTGTAAATTGCCCCTCAAGTGTAGCTGTGGTAGAATCCGAGGGGAGTTGATAAGAACATAGGAGAGAATTTAAAGAAAAGGACTCAAGTGGGATTAGTGTAAAGTAGTGATTAGTGTGTAGTTGATGGGCTTATTTCTGTGCTGAATGCCTCTGTCTATGAATGGGCAGCAGGCACTGTAATATGCTGTCACTTCATTGCTGTGAAGTCATTTCTAGTTTTCAGGAAAAGCAACTCAGTTTTAATCTGGCTGCACAGCGTAGCAATGAGAAACTCACTCAGGAAACACCATCTTCAGCATATGGGCTTCATGCCTATTCTTAGTGCTGGCTTCAAAGTTTGCTTGAAATGTACGGCATTTAATTAACTGAAGCAAACCATGAGCTATAGTTCACTGAACCACTCCAGCTTCGAAATCAGAAGTTCGGATGCTACTCCAGAAACATGTCCACAAAATCTGGACTGATACTGCAGTGGTGAACTGCGAGAATATTTTACTGATAGGGCCGTTAACCTTTAAAGCATTTTATCAAACACCCATTACTTTCTTGGGAGGGCCTAAAAAATCCTATGGTGTGATTTGAAATGGAACAAAGGAGCTTTTACAGTCAAGTATCATCTTATTATGTATTGCTACATTTGGATTATGCTGTTTCCAAGTTGAACTTCGATTATCCAAAATGGTTGGGACTGGGCCTATGTCAGATAAATGATTTTTTTCAAATAACTGGGAATTTTTTAAAACAGCCCAGTAGCAACAGAAAATCACGTGTATTGGTGTTTAAACAACAACAAATAACGAGAAGGCTTTTTAAGCATTAAAATAATGTTTCTCACAAAAAAATGTTGGCCACTGCTGATCACCAAGACCTCCCTACTGAAGCCCCGCTGCTGCCAGGAGCCTGGTGTCCCCGCTCCTGCCCAGGGTCTTTGCTCCTGCTGGGAGCCCAAGTCCCTGCTGCTGCTGGGAGCCCGCTGTCCGTGCTCCCGCCCGGGGTCTTTGCACCTGCTGGGAGCCTGGTGTCCCAGCTCCTGCCCAGGAGGTCCCTCTTCTTGATGATGTTGGAACAAGGGATTCTTACAAATGCTTGTGGCTGGGAGACAGTGGGACACAGTTTGAGAGGGAGAGTTGGAAAGGAAAGTCAATAGGAGAAGGTAAAGAAGAAATGGAAAGAGAGAGGGAAGGGAGTTACTTGAAACGAGGGCAATCATCATTTTAATTTCATGTTGAATTAATTTTTTTTCAACATGAGGTCAGTTCAGCTCCAAAAAAATTTTGGATAAATGGGGATTTCTGATTTGTTTTGGATATCCTCATTTATCCAAAGTTTTAAAAACATTTTGGATAAATGAAGATTTTGGGGAATCTGATTTTGGATAATCAGAGTTCACTGTACATCAGAGCAGTGGCTGTACTTTTTTTATAAAAACTTAATCTGCGCATAGAAACATAGAAGATAGGAGCAGGAGTAAGCCCTTCAAGCCTGCTCTGCCATTCAATGAGATCAATGCTGATCTTAAGTTCAGTTCCCCGTCCCCGCCTTCTCTCCGTAACCCCTAATTCAAATGCAAATTATGTTGCAAAAAAACAGATAAATTTGAAACTTTTTGTACAAAATAAATATTTTCATGGTCCTTTACCAGGTAAATTTTGCATCTTGGAGTAAGGGTCCATTTGTGGGGTTGAATTTTAAAAAATGTATTCATGGGATGTGGGCTTTGCATCCTGAGCCAACATTTAATTGCCCATTTCTAATTGCTCTCGAGAAGATGATGGTGAGTTGCCACCTTAACCACTGTTGTCCTGAAGTGTTGGTCGACTTACAATGTTATGCAGGAAGTTACAGAATTTTCATCCAGTGACACATGAAGGAAGAGCAATATATTTCCAAGTCAGGCTGGGGTGCAGTTTGGAGGTGATGTTCCTGTGCTTTTGCATTCCTTAACCTTATTGCTAATAGAGGTCATGGTTTTAGAATTTGCAGAGATCTCCAATTTGTGCTTGGCTTTGCAAATCAGTTCTGTAGCATAGATTTTCAGGTTGCCCACAAACGTGGTATGCTATAGTTATACAATACAGTTGCCAACATATTTGACAAGATCGAGGCCGAATACCTGAGAATAGAAGGCTATGTCAAAGTCTAATGACTTGGTCTGCTTTCACTGAAGTTTATTCATGCATAATTTTTATTTGTATATATGATTATACAGAGAAAAAGGTTGGTTTGTATGAGGTAGTCAAGAAAGCAAATAAGATCTTTGCCTTCACTGCAAGAGAGAATGAATTTAATAGCAGCAAGGCTCAGTGCAACTATACAGGGTACTAGTGAGGACACACCCAGAGAACCGTGATTAAACAGGAAAGTCTGTAGATGCTGCGATTGTTGTGCAATGCACATGGTGCTGGAGAAAGTTGGCAGGTCATGTAGCATCTATAGGAATCAAGGGTAACCAATGTTTTTGATCTGAGTTATTTGTTGAGGTATGAGCAAAAAGCAGGCAGTGCCTACTGCCTTGGCGGGAATTCAGACACATATGTCCAATAGCCCACGTCTCTGGATACTAAACTTAACCTCTATCCAACCATACCCCTGATTATTATAGTTATAAGATCTCACTCTGTTGAAGTTGGCTTTCTGCTTTAAGAGTGACTACATCTCAAAAATATGTCATTGGCTGTAAATTAGTGGGACTTCCTGAATTTGTGGAAGACATTGTATAAGAACAGGTTTGTCTGTCTTTTCACATATTTTCCAGTAGAAGTTTATTTTGAAGAAGCTAATATTTTTGGAAATGTTGATGGATTTCTCTCATGTGTGATTTTGGAAACAATGTATTCTAGATTTCAAGATTTAATAGAAATCTGCAAAACCGTATGCCTGGTAATCATTTGTTAAGATGGTGTCTTCTGTTTCAGCTAAGCTTCCAGCATAAAGTTGGAGTGCTCTACTGCAAAGCAGGCCAAAGGACTGAGGAAGAGATGTACAACAACGAGACAGGAAGCCCAGTCTTTGAAGAGTTCCTAGATCTCCTTGGTCACAGAGTGAGACTAAAGGGCTTCAACAAATACAGAGCACAGTTGGACAACAAAAGTAAGCCATTTAATTTCTTATTTTTATTCCTAAAATTACTTTTTATTTGAATATATATATTTAATCTATGTTTCTATCTTGGCCGAGACAGCAGCAAGAGAACAGGTGGATTTTCTTTCCATGGGGCAATGAAATCCTGGCTGTGTAACAATCAATTTATTGAGGAGTAAATTTGAGAAAAGTGAAATGTGTAAAAAAAAACATGGAGTAATGACAATGGGTACTTCAACTATTTGTATACATTGGTAAAGCAACAACATAAGAGTAAAGTGAGGGAGAAGTTTCTGAAGTGAGTTCAGGACTTTATTAATTATGACATTTCTGGCCCAATGAGTAAGGTGGCTTGACAGAACTTGGCAATGTATATTGCTTTTAGCCATAGAAAACTGCACCACAGAAACAGGCCCCTTCTGCCCTTCTCGAATGTGCTGAACCTTTTTTTGGCTAGTACCACTGACCTGTACCCAGTCCATAGGTCTCCACACCTCTCCCATCCATGTACCTGTCCAAATTCTTCTTGTATGTTAAAATTGATCCCTAATTCACCACTTTAGCTGGCAGTTCATTCCACACTCCTAGTGTGAAGAAATTCCCCCTCATATTTCCCCCTAAACTTTACCCTTTTCACTCTTAACCAGTGTCCTCTGGTTTGTATCTCACCTACCCTCAGTGGAAAAAGCCTTTCTACATTTACTCTGTCTGTCACCCATATCATTTTAAATACCTCTATCAAATCTCCCCTCATTCTTCTACACTCCAGGGAATAAAGTCCTAACCTGTTTAACCTTTCCCTGTAAATCAGTTCCTGAAGTCTGGGCAACGACCTAGTAAATCTTCTCTGCACTCTTTCTAACTTATCCTTCCTCTAGTTAGTCTATACTTCTATACTCATTACTTTGATTTATAAAGACCAATATGCCAAAAGCTCTCTTTATAAACTTATCTACCTGAGATGCCACTTTCAGGGAATTATGTATCTATATTCCCAGATCCTTCTGTTCTACCGCACTCCTCAGTGTCTTCCCATTTACCATGTATGTCATTGCTTGGTGTGTCCTTCGAAAATGCAACTCCTCACACTTCTCTGCATTAAATTCCATTTGCCATTTTTCAGTCCATTTTTCCAGCTGGTCCAGATCCCTCTGCAAGCTTTGAAATCCTTCCTCACTATCCACAATGCCTCCAATCTTAGAGTCATCTGCAATTTTGCTGATCGAATTTACCACATTATCATCCAGATCATTGATGGAGATGACAAACAACAACGGTCCCAGCACCAATACCTGTGGCACACCACCTCCAGACTGAGAAGCAATCATTCACCACTACTTTCTGGATTCTCCCATGCAGCTATTTTCGAATCCAGTTCACTACTACACCATGAATACCTAGCATCTGAATCTTCCTAATTAATTCCCATATGGGACCTTGTCAAAGGCCTTACTAAAGTCCATGTAGACAAGCATCTACAGCTTTTCCTTCATCAACTTTCTTGGTAACCTCCTTAAAAATACTGTAAGATTGGTTAAACACAACTTACCATGCACAAAGCCATGTGGATTACTCCTAATCATTTTCTGACTTTACAAATAATTGTATATCCAATCTCTTAGATCACCTACATAATTTACCTACTACTAACATGAAGGTCATTGGCTATTATTTCCAAGTTAATTTGGAGCTTTTTTTGAACCACATGAGCGGCCCTCCATCCTTCAACACCACACCCGTGGCTAAGGACATTTTAAATATTTCTGTCAAGCCACTGATATTTCTATACTAACTACCTTTAATGTCGAGGGAATATCTTGTCAAGCCCTGGGTATTTATCCACCCTAAACTTCCAAACACTCTTTAATCTATATAGGTTCCATGACCTCACTACTAGTTTTTCTTAATTCCCATGTCTCTGTGCCTATTTCCTGAGTGAATACAAAGCCAACCACTCTGATCTTCATGGGAATCAATTTTTTCTCTTACTATCCTTTTGCTCTTAATATACCTGTAGAAACCCTTAGGATTTTCCTTCACATTGCTTGCCAAAGCAACCTCATGTCTTCCTTTAGCCTTCCTGATTTCTTTCTTTCATTTTTTTATATTCCTCAAGTACCTCATTTGCACTATGTTGCCAATAACTGCTATACACCTCTCTTCTTCTGAACCAGATCCCCATTATCCCTCAAAAACCAAGGTTTCCTATGCTTGCCAACCTTGCCTTTAATCCTGACAGTAACATAGAATTTCTTTACTTTCAACATTTCACTTTGAAGATTCTCCACTTACTTCGCACAACCGTGCCTGAAAACAATTTATCCCCATTCACACATTCGAGATCCTTTCTCATTACCTCAGAATTAGCCTTTCTCCAATTTAGAATCTCAACCCGAGGCCCAGACCTATCTTCCATAATGAACTTAAAACTAATGGCATTATAATCACTGGACCCAAAATGTTACCCTATACATACTTCTGTCAATTGATCTTTTTTGTTCCCTAATAGGAGATCCAGTATTGCACCCTCTCTCTAGATGGTATATATATTGATTTAGAAAACTTTCCTGAACACATATGACAAACTTCAAGCCATCCAGCACTTTTACAGTATGGGAGTCCCAGTCAATATGTGAAAAAATAAAATCTCCTATATCACAACCTTATGTTTCTTGCAGCTGTCTGCTATCTCTCTCAGATTTGCTGCTCTAATTCTCTTTGACTATTGGGCGGCCTTTAATAAAACCCATAAGTGTGGTCATTCCTTTCCTGTTCTTCAGCTCCACCCATATAGCCTCAGTAAATGAGCCCTCTGGTCTGCCCTGACTGAGCACAGTGCGATATTTTCCCTGACAAGCAATCCCACTCCTCCCCCTTTCATCCTCCCCCCCCACCCCATTTTTTCATGTCTAAAGCAATGGAAGCCCAGACATTGAGCTGCCAATCCTGTCCCTTCTGCAACCAAGTTCCACTAATGGCCACAGTGTTATAATTTTATGGACCAATCCACGCTCTAAACTCGTCTGCTTTTCCTACAATACTCCTTACATTGAAATAGATGCCATAAGAACATTACCACCATGTACAACCCATTAACTTTAACAGTGCATGCAATTTTCACATCATCTTTTTCCTCCTCCAGTCCTCTATCTGCTCTGGATGATTCCCAATCCCCTGCAAATCTAGTTAAACTCATTGGAGTATCACGAGCAAACATTCCCGCAAGGATATTAGTCCCATCCAGTTCAGATGCAAACTATCCTGTCAGAACAGTCCCTCCTTCCCTGGAAGAGAACCCAATGATACAGAAACCTGAAGCCCTCCCTCCTACACTATGTCTTTAGCCATGTTTGAAGCTGCATTATCCTCCTATTTCTAACCTCATTAGCACGTGGCACAAGTGGCAATTCTGGATGCCCTGTCTTTCATCCTTGCACCTAACTCCCTGACCTCTCCTTGCAGGACCTCCTCACCATTCCTACCTACATCAATGGCCTTATGTGGACCACGACATTTTGCTATTCACCCTCCCTCCTGAGAATGCCGTGAACTCGAGGCAACATACCATCCGGGATACTTAATCTTTTCCACAGAATCTCTTATCTGTTCCCCTAACTATGGAATCCCCATCAATACAGCTCACCTCTTCTCATCCCTTCCCTTTTTAGCCACAGGACCAGACTCTGTGCCAAAGACCTGATCTCCATGGCTTGTCCCTGGTAGGTTGTTTGTCCCCCCCCCTCCACAACAGTATCTGGTATCTGTTATTGAGGGAATGGCCACAGGGTTGCTCTGCATTGCCCTTTCCTTTTCCTGTCACCCATCTACCTTCCTCCTGCCTCCTAAGTGTGACAGTGTCCCTGTAATTCCTGTCTATTGCCTCCTCTGCCTCCCAAATGATCCACTCATCCAACTCCAGCTCCAATGCTTTAACTCAGCTTGTCAGGAACTGCAGCTGAATGTATTTGTCAAAGATTGTCTTTAGGGATACTGCTGACTCCCCTGATGACTCGTATTGAGATGTATCAGTGGGAGAACATCTTAGAAACAAAAAATGCAGTATCATAAGATTTAGAATATTGGTGGAAATGAATACAGGCAATGCCAAGTCAAGAGCATCAATTAGTGATGGACCACTTCAGTGGGATTAGAACATATCTATCTTGGTCTTTACTGGAATCAAAGTCTGGCAGGCAAAACTATAGTAGAACAATGTGAAGGATTTAGTGTGAAGGAGTTTTTCCATCAAGGAGATGTGAATGTCCTTCCCCCAGCCCTCACCAAGAAGAAGTCTGGAAGAGGACCCAAAAGGGTGGGAGACCACAGCAGCAGAGCAATAATGAGCTTGGTGACCCAAAATCTCACTGCTGGAGACTTGCTCATGTTAACCAAGTATCAGAACTGGGATTCATGATGGCGAGCCATTGACCATAATTGTATTGGGGAGCTGAGGAGGGTGACATGAATGTCTGGATTTTGGGTTCACCACCGGAACAGACAGGATGCAGCCTCAAAGGTTACGGGGGCACAGGACAGAACAACATCAGATGAGGTGGCAAGATCCATGGACACTCAATGTCTCTTTTGCCTATCTTCCTCTTGATGAAGATAATTGACCAATAGAGCACCTTTGTATGTCTTTACAAGGCAAACAAAAGTAAACACTATTTGCATATTTGTGTATATGTCTGTAAAGTTGCCTTGATTCATGCTTTGTTAACTCAACGTTAGTTAATAAATGGTGAAAGGTTAAAATTGGTAGTTAGAAGTGTTGAATTGAGATTACGAGGGGATCAACCGTGGTCTGATAAAATGGCTGAGCTGACCTGAGGGGTCAAGTGGTTTGCTCTTGGTCTTAACTATGTTCAAGAGAGACCCTAGACAATTGTAAAAAGGATGGAGCTAATTAGGAGCAAATTGGAAATCTACTCCTGGAGGTGGATTTTATTGCTGGGGGAAGGCGGAATGCATAACTTGGGTACCCCTGAGTACTTAAGATAAGTTTCCATCAATGAAGAAGATGCTCATAGATTTGGCAAAGAAAGGAACAGTTGAGATTCTAGAAAGAGAAATAATTTAATAAATAAGAGGTAAATAGGAGGCTGGTAAGCTGCACTTGAAGTTTACAGTTGACCAAGTCCATTTGGGATACACCCCATGCTGCTGAGGGAAATGAGAAAGGAACTTTCCGAGGCCCCAGCCATAACCTTCCAAATATCTATAGATTTTAGAGTGTTGTTCCTTGTTCAAAAAGGGAATTGGGATAAAGACAGTAAAAGCAGACCAATCAGATTAACCTCACTGGTTGGGAAATCACACAAAAATTATAAATGGAAAGAATTGGCAGTCATTTGGAGAAGTGTGGATTGAATACAGAAAGCTAACAAGTTTTATTTGAAAGGTCAATTTTGTCTAGCAAATCTGTTTGTTTTTGGTGAAGTAATAGACAGTCAATATGAAGTTCATATGGTGCATATCCAATCTTCAAAAAGGATAAGATATTACAAGGTTAGGTTATTATTAAGATTAAAGAGTTTGAGACAGGAGCAGCATGGATCAAAACAGTTAAGTAACAGAAATGTTGTTCATCAGAATGGAGGAAAGCGTGCAGTGGAGTTTCTTGTGGTCAGATATCAATAACCTACGCTTGGTTCTACAGGTCCCAAGTTCCAAACCTGTAGCTGTACAAATCTTGGGAGGATAGTCACAGATTTCAAGATAATATAGAAAGGCTGGTAGAATGAATGGATAGGTGAGAGTTAAGACAGATAAATATATTGTTACTTTTCAGTAGAAAGCATGAAAAGAGACAGCATAAATTAATGGACATTTCACATAGGGGTACAAGAACAGGAAAATCGTGAAAATATTTGTGCATTGTTCAAGGAGACAGCAGATTTTTAAAAAGAATACAGAATCCTTGGCTTTACTTATTTAGATCAAGCAATT
Source organism: Narcine bancroftii (assembly GCF_036971445.1). Lineage (NCBI taxonomy): Eukaryota > Metazoa > Chordata > Chondrichthyes > Torpediniformes > Narcinidae > Narcine > Narcine bancroftii. Next base: position 60,985,882 of record NC_091474.1, read on the forward strand.
CATGATGGATTTTTTTGTTTACTTTCAGTGGGATTCCTTTTGAGAATTTTCATTATTGTCATTGCATTTAAAATCTTGCTTTACATATTGCTTATTTTATTAGTAATATTTGTCTTCACCATGGTGACATGGGCCACTATTAAAAAAAAATCATGGGCTACCGGATACATGGTTGAGGGACTTGCAGTAATGTAAAACTGGGTGTATTCTTCGAATGGAGATGATTCCAAGGGGATTTGTTGGAGATACTTCAAACCATGAAGTATACAGATGGAGAGAAATTGTTCCCCGTTATGTTGGAGATGAAAACAATGAGAAATAAAATAATGGGATCTGGCAAATGAACTGAATCTGAAGGGTTTTTTGTGTCGTAAGTGATTAGCGTCTGAAATGAACTGGCAGTGTTGTATTGATAAAGGAATTGGATACTATCTGAAAAGAAAGATTTGAACCCTTTGCAAAGGTGTAGAATGTGTGAGGAAGAGGAACTCTTTAAGACAATATGGGTAGAGTGGGCTAAGTGGCTTCCTTTGTGCAAAATCCATTCTGAAAGGAGGTGTGAAGGAACCTATAGTAACTGCAGTTTAGCCTCTACATGTTTTGAGCATGAGGTTCTGCATCAAGGACAGATCACCATGTAGCTTAAAGTAAACTTAGGAGGAAAGTCATTTTCATCACCATTTCTTGATACATCTCTGACATTTTCTCAGATTTCTTAAAATTGTGAATTTCATAAACAGTTGTTTTAGTTATTTTAGAACCAACTCATAATGGCAATTCAGTTTGATGTCTCATAAGTAATAGGGAGTGTGAAAATTAAGGGCAGACTTGACTAGATGGCTTAATATGGGATATCCTACGTTAGAGATACATTGCATGACTCGCGAAGGAAAGTGGACAGATGAAGTAGCTATAACATTGTAGATTTTTTAATTGCCGATTGTTAAGCAAGCTTGGAAAATGGAATGGTAAATTACATAGATGTGCAGTTAAGGTGATTATTCATAGTTGAATACCTGTAGATTTTTGGGTTAAAAGTGATGTATTCTGACGAAAGATCAATATGCTGAAATGTTAACTGTTTTCTCCACGAGTGCTGCCTAATCTGGTGTGCATTTTCAACCATTAATTCAGAATTCAAGCATTGCTGTATTTTTCACTTTCATAATTTATTCTGTTTTCGCTTGAGTTTACTTGAACAATGAATGGTAATGTTAATACCTCAAATCCTTTACAAAGGGATTATTATGTTATTGCAAAGATTATCTAAACATTTTTAAATTGTGCTTTGTTTTCATATTTTAGCTGACTCCACAGGAACCCATTCCCTTTATACTACATATAAGGATTATGAAATCATGTTTCACGTTTCAACATTGCTTCCATACACGCCTAACAACAGGCAGCAGGTAAGTGAATCACTAATTTTTCAGTGCTAGATAAATTAAGGTTTTTTTTTCCTGTGACACTATGTTACACTCTTGTACAGGTACACAATCCTTTATCCGGACATCTAACATCCGGAAAGCTCCAAAATCCAGCAAGTGGGGAGAGAGACGGCAGCGCAAGTCGGGTGGGCAGGCGATGGGAAGAGGTTGGCAGCACGTGTCGGGCGGGTGAGGGGGAGAGACCAGCAGTGCGAGCCAGGCAGGCGACAGGGAGAGACCGGCAGCGAGAGTCGGGCGGGCGAGGAGTGGGGGGGAGACTGGCAGCACGAGTCGGGCGGGCGAGGGGGAGAGACTGGCAGCACGAGTTGGGCGGGCGAGGGGGAGAGACCAGCAGTGCGAGTCGGGTGGGCGAGGGGGAGAGACTGGCAGCAAGAGTCGGGTGGGGGAGGAGTGGGGGGTGGATAGACCGGCAGCACGAGTCAGGTGGGTGATGAGGTTGGGGAGACGGCAGCGCGACTGGAAGGGTGTGCGGGTGGATACGGCAGCACAATTCGGGTTGGCTTAAATCTGGCTTTCTGAAATCCGGAAAAATCCAAAATTCAGAACACACTGTCCCCCAAGGGTTCTAAATAAAGGATTGTGTACCTGTACACAAATGATGTATTGCCTCAGGCTTATTTTCCCCAATGACATTTTTTAAATAAATTGTGAAGTGCCTATTCAACTTTGGTTGAAGTATTTAAATAGGTTCAAGTTTTTACAATATCCAAACTCATTTAATGCTGCAATTTAACAATTGTTTAATTTTGTTCTTTCCTGTAGAACATTATAAATAAAAGTATAGTGTTAATATTTACTGCTGCACTTGAAGGATATAGTAATGTATTTTGCTTGATTCCGGCATGACTCCACAATGGAGAACTGCTGGAAGAACATGCAATCAGGATTTAATTTGATTGATTCAGCATGACTCTTGTCTTCCCTAATGGCTCAGTTGATCAAACCAACATACACTTAAACCATAGAAACCAGAAGAGGTTTGCTTTTTGGCTTATACTCTATTGGCAGATCTCAACTGGTTAGGTGGATTTATGGTGGTGTGTGTCTACCTCCTTGGCTTGATAAAATTCAACTGGTTATCTAGGGTCTGGATTGCTGAGGTGGAGGTAGGTAGCTCAATAAAGTGCATGAAAGGCTTATAAAAGCCTTTTGAGCATTCTTAGTAAAAGTAGTATAACTCTGGGCGATGCATTATTCATATATGCTGTGTAACGTTACTTTTAATTCAAACGGAGACCACTTAATCACCACAGTGTATCCAAAGTATAGACCAAATTCATAATATAAATTCCTGAAATACTGCATTTAATTTTACTATGGATATTGCAGATGCAGTCTTTCCTAACAGATACACAGGAAGATGAGTGAGTGCTTTTGGTGGTGTGTTTGTGTGCGTGCCTGTGTGATAGAATTTCAAAATATGCACATGGCATCAAGCACAGAAAACAGTGAGGAGGGTGGTAATGTATATTGGATGAAGACAATCTTGTAGATGAGAAACCAAGTAACAGACAAAATTTAGCATAGGTGCACAAAATGTTGCACTTTCTCAAAGAATTATAGATTTTGTATTTATATGTTGAATTTGATCATACATCTTCAAAAATTTTTAAATAAAATATTCAAAAAAAAAGCATGAGAGGTAAGCAGGCTTTAAGGTACTGTTCTAAAGGTTATGCAGAAATGATGAATCTTTGAATATGTTGATAGATTCCACAAAAACAGATAAATAGGAAATCATTCTTATTGAACATGTAGGAAAGAAAACATGATCATATATATAACAAAACAATCAAAGTAAGATTCTTAAATTGCAATGGTTTGTACACAATGAGTCACTGGGAAATCTTAAACATAAATTCAAGGATGTGAAAACTTAATAAAAAGAACTGGATAAAATATTTTTAATAAAATTAAAATTTCAGTGAGATCCTAGAGCTTGATGTTCTTGTGTAAATATTTCCCGTACTGCAGATCGGATAGTGAGAGTCAAAGGGCTCATCTTGTTGTGATATCAAATCTGTCCTTGGATTTTGTCAAGGAAGCTCGCTACTTTGCTGAATCCACATTCAACCTAAGTATGTTGAGTGAAAGACAACTAAAAATATTTTGGCCTTTTCCATGGTTTTGGAAATCTATTCAGCAGATCACTCTTAACTGAAAAATCATCTTTAAATTGATTGAACTTACAGCGTGCAAGTATTATCTCCCTGAAGATCAATCACCCTCTCTTCAATTTCTGCATCAACATTGGTGGGTTGGTCCTCAAATGGATCCAATACGGGATATTGAGGTTTAACAGGTTATTAAATCTTCCCTGAAAATCTGTGTATATTTGCTTTTGGTGTTTCACATAAACAGTAATGTCATTATCCTTCATCCTTGATTATTAGCCACTAAGTACTCCCTTCAATACATTTTCAAGGATTATATCTTTCTTTGAAATAAATTACATTTGCTATTGAACTAAATGTGGGTCAGAAGGGAATTGCATTTAAAATTTCTTTGGAGAGCTTCTTTCTGAAGTAATTGCAAATCCATTTTTTTGTGGCATTGATAGATGTACTGAAAGTGAATGTCATCAATGACTTATCTATTTCAGGACATCAGTGGGAGGAATGTGATGTGCAGCTCAACTAATTCCTTTATTTAGAACTACAATTCAGAATAACATCTGCTGGTTTATCATGCAGCTGAAATGAGGCAGGTAGCTGTGATTTGACTAAACGAAAGATTTCCCGAACTGGAGGAGTCCGTAGACCATCAGGATGTAGAGATGTACAGAGTTAAAGCATAGTAGAGTGATGTAAGTTAGATTAGGTAGTCTCTATTTAGCTAGTAATAGGTGGGAGAGCAAATATCATTCCTATTTTAGCTTTAATTTACAGTCTTAGAGGCAACACTGAGAAAGAGACAAACTAATATTTCAATGCAGCAGAAGCACAGGAGACTTTTGAGGCTAGAATCAGAATTTGGGGCGGCACGGTTGGTGTAGCGGTTAGCACAAAACACCATTACAGCATCAGCGATTGGGACCAGGATTGGAATCCTGCGTTGTCTGTAAGGATTTTGTACGTTCTCCCCGTGACTGCATGTGTTTTCCCCAAAGGCTCCAGTTTCCTCCCACCATTTGTAACTTACCGGGGGTGTAGGTTAATTGGGTGTAAATTTGGCGGCACATGCTTATTGGCCAAAATGGCCTGTTACCCTGCTGTATGTCTAAATTTAAAAAAATAAACACAATCTGTTGGAGGAGCATGGTAGGTTGAACAGCATCAGTGAGAGAAATAGAATAGTTATTGTTTTGAACTAAAATCCTTTATTGAGCCTGGTCTAGTCTGGATAAAGGGTTTTGGCTCAAAAGGGCAACCAATTTTTTTTCTCAATGATGTTGCTTGACACGCTAAATTCCTCCACTAGAATTTGTTTAGATTGCAGCACCACAGCCGGGAGTGCTTACAGCAGCAGGGAGAGAACCACAGACGATAGAACACTAAGAATTTGGAGGAATTTAGCAGGTCAGGGAGCATCCATGGGTAGAATCCATGGGTAGAATTAGTCAGTCAGCATTTTGAATGTGATAGTTTTAACATCTCTCAACTTGAATACAAAGTATCTCAGCAAAGTTGACCCGAGTGTATACATTTTGATAAACCGTTTCTTTGCTGCTAGATGCTAGTGGACATGCTTCTACAATGTTTGTCCATTAATGGGTTAATTGCCACACAAAAATAATATTTTGCAGAAGCTGAAAATCAGAAATAAAATGAGAAAATATTGAAAATACTCAGCATGACAGGAAGTAACTGAGGAGAGAATGCTCAGAGTTAATGTTTCTTAGAGGACACTGCAATATGAGTGACAGAAAGCTACATTGGAAGAAAATGCTTTTTTTCTTCTTTTCAGATCTTATTCCTCATCTGCTGTTCAACAGGCAGGTAGCACCACTACTTGTATTGTTCAATCTCCTCAAGCCTTCACTTGATCACAGTGGTATGCTGTGTATTTCATTAACTCTGAGGACAGAGCTGGGGAAATGTTTGTCACAACACTGTTACAGCGCCAGCGATCGGAACCGGTATTCGGATCCCACGCTGTCTGTAAGGACTTTGTACTTTTTCCCAGTGTCTGTATGGGCTTTCCTTGGGGGCTCCAGTTTCCTCCCACTGTTTGAAACATACCAGGGGTTGTAGATGTAATTTGGCGGCATGGGCTCATAGGCTGAAAGGGCCTGTTACCGTGCTGTATGTCTAGATTTAAAATTTAAACAATAAGGAAGAGATAAACAATACTCCCAATGTTTCTGTTTCTCTGTTATATATATTTCAATTAAAGCAGTATTAAACATTTATGGCTTCACTTTGTTCCTCTCATAATTTCCTAGAATGACAGTAGGCATTGATTGGAGTTGAATAATTCATCACATTTAATCTCCTAGTCTCAATCCCTTCCCCCTCCCCCGCCCCCCTCACTTCCTTTGCAATTGAAAACTTGGAACTTTTATCAATTCTGAGGAAAGGACATTGATGAATTGTTCTTCTCTCTACAAATGTTGCCTTACCTGCTGAATATTTCCAGTATTTTTATCTTTTAATTTCAATTCTTGTACTGTAGTTACACGCTACATAAAACTTTTCACAACCAGTCTCAAATGCCTAATGCTGTTCAGCTCAGCATTTAATACGATCTTCGCCTAGAGTCTGGTGGAGAAATTGTCCTCGCTGGGAGTCAACAACCTTCTCTGTAACTGGATTCTGGACTTCCTAACAGAAAGACCACAGTCTGTCTGGGTTGCTAGCAGAACATCAAGAACTGTCCCGCAAAGCATTGGCACACCTCAGGGCAGTGTGCCCAGTCCACTGCTGTTCGTGCTACTGATCCAGGATTCCATCGCCAGATCCAGCTCCAACAGTGTCATCAGGTTTGCTGATGACACACCAGCAACAAAGATGAGTCAGGCTACAGAGAAGAGGTGGAAAATCTCATGATCAGCTGCGAGAGTAACAACCTGAGTCTCAACGTAGACTTCAGGAGGACCAGGAATGACAACCTTCCCCTACATATCAACAATTCTGTAGAGAGAGTGGAGAGCACCAAGTTCCTGGAGTTCACTTAACTAGTGACCTATCGTCGACACACAGCATCTCCTCACATGTCAGGAAGGCACAACAGCGACTGCATTTCCTGAGAAGACTGAAGCGGGTAAGGCTATGGCCACTGGATGCATCACAGTGTGGAACTGTTACGGAGGTCAATCTACAGGACCATAAGAGTGGCAGAGAGGATCAGTGGAGTCTCCCTCCCCCCCCCCTCCAATCGATGTGATCTAAGGGATCATTGTTCGAAGAGGGCGCACAAAAGTTTTCCCCAATCCACCCGACATGCAGCATCTTTCAGCTGCTCCCATCAGGGAGAGATACAGGGGTATCAGAGCTAGCACCACCAGGCTGAGAAACAGGTTCTTCCCACAGATCATGAGAATGCTGAATGACCAAAGGAACTGCTCACACTAACCATCCGAGATTCTCATATTCACTAAATAATATTTATTTGTATGTATGTGTGGGTGGGTGTGTGTGGGTGTATATTGTGCTGCACATATATATTGTTTGTATGTGTGTCTGCATGTTTTGCACTGAGGACCAGTGCAAAAGAAAACGCTGTTTCAATGGGTTGTACTTGTGCAATCAGATGACAATAAATTTTTTTTGAACATTTTATTTTTTTTTTATTTTCAAAGACTCGTATGAATTCAGACAACAATACACTTTCTTTCATCATCCAGACCCATCCCTTCGCGAGCGAAGATGAACACGGTGCCTTGTAGCTCTTCTGCCTTCACAGAACTTTTTTTAGATGTGCCACTGTGAATCGTGGAAAGCCATGCTGTGTGATTTTTTGCGAGGCCCTCCCAGTCAGTATGATTGACATGGAATGACTAGAGATTCCGCTTGATTACATCTTTGTAGCAAAGATGTGGGCAGCCAAAAGGGCAGGGAGCATCTGATAGCCCATCGTAGAAGACATTTTTGGGCAATCAGCCGTCCTCCATATGAACAATGTGGCCAGCCCACAGCAGGTGGCGAGTGCGGATGATTGAGTAGAGGTCCGTACTTCTAGTCTTCTCCAGGACTTGGACATTTGTGACTCTGTAGCTCCATGAGTAGCCAAGGATGGATCTAAGGCAGTGGAAATGGAATGCGTTAAGGCGATGTTCTTGCGGATTCACATCCGTGGAGAAGAGTACTCAGCACGCAGGCCTCGTAGACTTGTATCTTCAACTTGTTGGAGAGGTGGCAGTTATCCCACACATTGGCACGGAGGCATCTGAAGGTAGTGGATGCTTTTCCCAGGCATTGAGTTGATCTTGCATTGAGTGAGTTTGTTATTGTCATGGTGGAGCCAAAGTAGCAGAATTTCTGTGCGTTGGCAAGCACTGACCAGGCTAATTTTCAGACCAAATTCAGTGCAGGCAGATGCGAATGCGTTGCACAACACTTGCAGCTCTGGCTGGGAGTGAGCCATGAAGGCAGCATCATCTGCAAAGAGCAGTTCTTGAATCATAACTCTTCTGATTTTGGTCTTGGCCCGGAGCCGTGACAGATTAAAAAGTTTTCCGGAGCTCCTTTTGTGCAGGGCTATGCCTGAAGAAATGCATGGCACAGTAGAGCAGAGAAGAAAAGCATGGCACAGTAGAGAAGAGAAGAAAATGCCAAACATAACTGGAATGAGCCCTGTTTTACGCTGCAGCGGATTGGGAACTCTTCTGATCTCGAACCGTCAAATTGGACAGTGGCCTGCATGTTGTTGTGAAACTGGACGATGATGTGTCAGGGCTGTCAAGACATTTTAAGACATAGAATAGGCTTGAGCAACTAACATAGTCAAAGGCCTTGGTAAGGTCGATGAAGCACAGATAGAGGGGTTTGCATTGTTCGATGCATCTCTCTTGCAGTTGGTGGAAGGTGAAGACCATATTGAATAGTTGATCGAGATGGTCGTAAGCCACATTGGCTTTCAGGCAATATTCTGTTGGCAGTGGTTTGCAGGTGGGGGAGGATTGCACGACAGAGTATCTTGCCTACAAAGCTGAGCAATGAGATGCCACAGTAGTTGTTGCTATCTTGGCAGTCACCTTTGTTCTTGTAAAGGGTCACAATGTTCGCATCCCGCAGATCTTTGGGGTTGAAGCAGTGGAGACAGCAGGTTTTGAATAGTATTGTGAGCTCGGAGACGAGCGCTTCACTGCCAAGCTTCAAGATCTCAGAGGGGATACCATCGATTCCAAGTGATTTGTTATTTTTCATGCAGTGGACTGCTTTTCTGACATCGGTGATGGTAAATTCAGCATCTAGCTCCACTAGGACAAGTAGTTGCGGCAGGGTGTTGTTGATGATGTCAGGGTCCACATCGACTGGTGTTGCAAAGAGAGAGCTGTAATGTTCAACCCAGCGGTGTAGTTGAGAATCAAGGTCTGTGAGAAGACTCCCGTCGAGAGCGCGGAGTGGAGCAGTTTTCTTAGGTACTGGACCTAGAGCTTCTTTGATTCCGCAGTACATCCCTCTGATCTTGCTGCAATTCGCGCTGTTCTCGATGAGCGCGCTGAGATCTCTCCAGTATTCCTGCAATCACAGTCCTGGTGGCTCTTTGAACTTCCTGCTTAGCAGACTGGTAAGCTGACAGCGTTGAGGGAGTCTTGTCCTGCTGTGTAATGATTGGGAGGCTGCTCTTTTCTCAGACAGTATTGAAACAAACTTGTCCGCACTTGCACGAAACCAGTCAGGCTGGTTTCATTTCTGGATTCCGAAAGCGGTTTTTGCATGAGCAGAAACCGAGCTTTTCTGTCTCATCCAGTTGTTGTCGGGGTGTTCATCAACTGTGCACAGTACAGGGTGGCTACGGAGGAGCTCCCAGAACTGATGCAAGCGAGTAGAGTCTTTAAAGGCAGTGGGCTCGAGTCGGGGCTATGGTTTTGAGGTGACCCTGTGGAATTTTTTGGGTTGCAGCTTAATTCTGCATCATGCGAGGGCATGGTCAGTGTTACAGTCAGCTGAGTGCATGCTGCGACAGTGGGTGACTGCACCTAGTTGCCTCCTTCTGACGATGATGTGCTCTGGTGTCAGTGGCATGAATGTGGATGCATCTATGTGGCCTTGGAGTTGGAGGGTCCAGCAAAGTATGTAGGGGGAGAAACATAGATCGAAGTGGCGCAGAGCTGAAGAAGTTGCAAGCCGTTGTCATTGACTTTGCCTGTGCCACGGTGACCAATGGCTCCTTCCATGCTGCATTGTCAGAGCAGATGCGGGCGTTAAAGTCGCACAAAAGAGCTATTTTGTCACCCTCTGGCACTTTTCTGATTGTTTGTTCCTGGAGATCATAAAAGGTGTCTTTTTTCATCCTCATGCAGCCAACGTTGGAGCATATGCGGAGAGAACGGTGAGATAGCCACTTCTGAGGTGAACCCACACTGACATTAAGCGTGGTGAGAGGCAGACAGGTTATGTAATGGAACTGAGCAGAAGGTTGTGGACTGCCAGACCAACTCCATGTTTGGGCCTCTCTCCGTCAGGATGGCTGCTCCAGAACAGTGAGAAGTGTTCCTCGCAGATAGAGCCGCTGCCGGTGAGCCAAGTCTCGCTGAGGGCAGAGATGTCAATGCCCAGATGGGAGAGTTCCAGATCGATGATGACAGACTTCCATGGGGAGGTGGTGTCTACGTCTGAATTGACACCTAGACACCGAATGTTCCAGGTGGAAATAACTATAGGAGCAGTAAAAGAATGACGACCTGGTCGCACCTGCCGGACACAACGACCCTGCCGGGCAATGACAGCATCCCGTTGACGGGGCTCCCATGTTGCCAGTTGCTAAATTCTATTTGTTCTGTTTTCCATAGAGCTTTAAGCACCATGTGCCGGGGCAAGGACTTGGAGATGAGTGGTTGCCCAGGACAAACTCCTCCCTCTGGGTCCCACGCCACTGGACCTGGCGGTGTGCGAGACACGACAGCCAGAGTGATGCAGGATTGCCCTGCAGTGGTCTGTTTCAAGACTGTGCTTGCTGGCCGTTGTCCTTATGGATACTTCGCCCACCGAGTTTGCTGCTGCAGACTGCTAGGGAATCTGTTTTCTGCGCTCTGTCACAGCTGCCAGCCCCTGTTGCTAGACTGACATGTGCTATTTGCCCATAGCTGGGGCCCTTTCCAGGTACTGATGGCTGGGTGAGCTGAGCTTGGGGATTTGTAGTCAGAGTTACCTTCTCCTAGCCTTTGCCTGAAGAGGCAAAACCTGCAAAGCAGCAGGTGGTTTGAATTCAGAGATTGGCATCTCTTCGCCTTTGCCTAAAGAGGCTTGACAGTGAAGCAGGGTACTGGACTCCATTCTGCCTCCCGGCCTGATGAGCCTTTGGGAGGAGATTCCTGCCAACGCACTGACTCATCACCTGCCAGTCCTGGAGGATGGAGCATGAACTCCGGGAGAAAAAGGCAGGAAAAGAATAACAGGTCCCTGGGAGTGGAACACAAGCTGGGGTCTTATCTGGGGGGGTGGGGGTTACATATAAAATAACTGGCCCCCGGGAATGGGACACAGGCTGGGGTCTGATCTGGGAGGGGGAGGTTATATATAGAATAACAGGCCCCCAGGAATGGGACACAGGCTGGGATCTAATCTGGGGGGGGGGGGGGTGTTATTTATTCTTTCAACAGTTATATATAACATATAGAGTCCATTTCCCCCCCCCCCCACCCCATGCCCCAATATAACCAAGAATAATGTTATGTAAATCCATACAAGTACAAAAACAAATCCCAGTGAAGGTCAATAACCCTTGTGAAAAACTAAAGGATAAAACTGAAACAAAACCCCAGGCACTTAAATAAAAAGGGGGTAAGGGACAAAAAATAAAAGCATGTCATCTGCGCCGCCTCCCACTTCTTTGATTTCAATCGTTCCCCTTTTGGGATGGTTTACTTCATTTCCTTTATTCTGAAGGGGTGAAATAATATCTCTGTACCTGAGTTTCAGATAAGGTTGTCACACGCTAATGAATGTGTCATATTTCCTCCTTAAATTGTACATGATTTTCTCCAGGGGATACAACTCTGCATTTCCATATTCCACCATGTAACATTTACCATATATATCAGCATACAAGTTGAGTCATTGAGTCGTGAAACCCTAAAAAATTTCTCAAAGGGGGGGGTGGGTCAACTTATACGTCAGATATACTTTTGAGACCTTAAATTCACTGGGGAAATAAAAAACACATTGACATCAATTTGGCAAATAAGTTGATGCTGGAAGTACCTCTTCACCACCGGTGCTGCCGCTGCCCAACACCTGCCCACTTCTGGGCGCCATCATAACCACTCCTATCTGCAATCCTGAGGTCACTGTTACCACTGCTGCCTGGTAGGCTGAGGTTCTGGTTCCTGTTCCCGCTGGGAGCACGATGTCGCTGCTCCAGCTCTGTGGTGGGTTGTCACTGCTCCTGCCTGGTAGGCAGAGGTTTTTTAAAAAATTACTTAATTTACAGGTTTGTTACTTTCGATTGGGGTGTTTTAAAAACAAAATTGAGTTGTTCTTAGGAGGCCTGGACAGCCCAAAAGATGGGGTCGATGCATATGCCAGATATACCAATAAAGCTCTTCAAATTAGGCTGAAAAATGGGGGTCAACCTATATGCCAGATATACCATAAAACCCTTAAATTTAGACTGAAAAATGGGGGACAACTTGTATGTCAGATATACCATAAAACCCTTCAAATTACACTGAAAAAAGGGGGTCAACTCATATGCCAGATATACCATAAAACCCTTCAAATTAGGCTGAAAAGTGAGGGTCAAATCATATGCCAGATATATCATAAAACCCTTCAAATTAGGCTGAAAAATGGGGGTCAACGAATGTGCCAGTTGACTTGTACGCCAAAGTATACAGTAGTTGGGAGTAGACTTCCACATGACAGCAACCACCAAGACAACCTTCACAAACTGAATTAGATACTTGGACAGTTTAAAACACACATCCATAACTTTTCCTAGAAGATACAATTCCGTATCCTGTGGAAAATCCCCCTTTGTAATTTTTTTCTGAATGTTCCCCAGGTCCTCCCAGAAGGATCCCACCTTTGTGCACAGCCAGGTTCATTGGATAAAAGTTCTAATGACAAAAAACTTGAGTTGATGCTGTATTTTGAATTAAATAGGGCTGTACCATGAGTGAGGTTAGTTAGTTCTTTCTTCTCTCTTTTTCTTTCTTTGGCTTGGCTTCGCGGACGAAGATTTATGGAGGGGGTAAAAAGTCCACGTCAGCTGCAGACTCGTTTGTGGCTGACAAGTCCGATGCGGGACAGGCAGACACGATTGCAGCGGTTGCAGGGGAAAATTGGTTGGTTGGGGATGGGTGTTGGGTTTTTCCTCCTTTGCCTTTTGTCAGTGAGGTAGGCTCTGCGGTCTTCTTCAAAGGAGGTTGCTGCCCGCCAAACTGTGAGGCGCCAAGATGCACGGTTTGAGGCGATATCAGCCCACTGGCGGTGGTCAATGTGGCAGGCACCAAGAGATTTCTTTAGGCAGTCCTTGTACCTTTTCTTTGGTGCACCTCTGTCACGGTGGCCAGTGGAGAGCTCGCCATATAACACGATCTTGGGAAGGCGATGGTCCTCCATTCTGGAGACGTGACCCATCCAGCGCAGCTGGATCTTCAGCAGCGTGGACTCGATGCTGTCGACCTCTGCCATCTCGAGTACTTCGACGTTAGGGATGTAAGCGCTCCAATGGATGTTGAGGATGGAGCGGAGACAACGCTGGTGGAAGCGTTCTAGGAGCCGTAGGTGGTGCCGGTAGAGGACCCATGATTCGGAGCCGAACAGGAGTGTGGGTATGACAACGGCTCTGTATACGCTTATCTTTGTGAGGTTTTTCAGTTGGTTGTTTTTCCAGACTCTTTTGTGTAGTCTTCCAAAGGCGCTATTTGCCTTGGCGAGTCTGTTGTCTATCTCATTGTCGATCCTTGCATCTGATGAAATGGTGCAGCCGAGATAGTTAAAGACATCTTAATTAGCAGAATCAGATTGTGGTGCTTCCTCATGCTCCAGTCCCACTTGCTGCACTGTCCCTGTACCCTGATTAATTTGTGTTTTTTCAAACGCTTGTTCATTTCATCTGGCACTTCAACAACTGGATTATGAATAACTAGGCCATGGGTTCCTGTTTTTTTTTGTTTAAAATGCATCTTTGCCTCATTTTCCTTTCCATTAAATTGAACCCTTATTGCAGTGCCTCTGCTATTATGTACTCAGACCCTCTTGGTAAACAACTATGCCACTAGAGTATGAGTAACTCTCGGGTCCTGCTTCTCATTTGAATATTGGTTTCTACTCATAATGTTAAAGTCCTGTGTTAACTTCCTTTGTGAAAGTTGAAGCAAACCCCTTCTTCAGTATATCTAGCATTATTATACTACATATTACTTTGATGCCTCATCTCGTTCCTTCTTTGGCTGGCCTCCAACTATCGACTAGCTTCTCGATCCTCTGCATTCTTTTAGGTGAAGTTACAGTGTTGTCAGGCAGGGAGCTTCCAATTTAGATCCAGATACATTTGAAGGATTGGTGGAATGTATCAAAGTGACTGGTAACCTTTAAAAGCTAGTGTTCATGAGCCTGCTGCCCTTGTTCCTTTTGGAGATTGATGTCATGAGTTTGGGAGATATTATTAGTAACCTTTTGTAGAAGGAACATGTTGCAAAGCTGGGCATCAGAAGAAATGAATGTTTATAGTGGTGGCTGAAAGACCAGTAAAAAAAAGACTGCTTTGTGCTGGGTGGTGTTAGGGTTTGGAAAACTATTTTGTTAGAACTCATTAGAAGAAAAACAACTGGAAATATCTTCAATTGGAAAAATACAGAAGTTCACTCTGACCCTCATTCATGCAGGATATTACCAACATCTAGTACGAGGTGTACTCCTTTGGTCAGATCCCAGATTGCCTGTCATCTGAAGGAACTCTCAAATTAACATTCACAGCATGAGTTGAGAGGTGCACCATTTCTGGGGGAAATGACCATAGGGCTTTCATAACTTTATCTTGCAAGCCTCAATTGTAAAAGTGCGAACTCAGATGATTTAAAGTATATTGACTCCATTCTTCGAGTTAATTTATTAAAGAAAGATTTACTCTGCGCCCCTCCCCCGCCACAGAGATGTGAGAAGACCTGAAAACAAGATTGCATTCTAACTGAAACCTAGCCAAGATCATGAACAAAGACATGATATCAATTGTCTGTAAATAATAGCTCCTCACTTTATCTGCTTCTTCATGATATTGGTGCAAGCCTTCTGAAAGTTACACATATAGGGCAGCACGGTTAGTGTAGCGTATGCTGTTACAGCGCCAGAAATCGGGACCAGGGTTCAAACCCTGCGCTGTCTTTACGGAATTTCTACATTCTCCCTGTGTCTGTGTGGGTTTTCCCCGGAGGCTCTGGTTTCCTCCCACTGTTCAAAATGTACTGGAGGTATGGGTCAATTGGATGTAATTGGACAGCATGGGGTCATGGGCCGAAATGATCTGTATGCATGACATATGGCTAATTTAAATTAAATATCCAATTCTCAACTGCTCCTGACCTAGAAGATAGAACATTACAACACAGTACAGGCACGTTGGCCCTCAATGTTGTGCCACCTATATATTCCAACCAAAAAATCTAATCCATTCCTATCACATATCCCTCGATTTTTCTTTTGTCTATGAGCCTAAGAGTCTCTTAAATGCCCCAAATATTTCAGCCTCTACCATCACCCCTGGTAAAGCAGTCCAAGAACCCATAACTGTGTAAAAAAAAAAAAACCTGATGTCTTCCCTAAACTCTCCTCCCTTCATTTTATACACAATGTCCTCTGGTGTTTGCTATTCTTGCCTTGGGAAAAAGGTGCTGGCTGTGCACCTTATCTATCCTTCTTTGAATCCTGTCAACCTCTATTAAGTCTCCTCTCATCCTTCTTTGCTTCAAAGAAAAAAGTCCTAGCTTTACTAACCTTGCTTCATTCGACTTATTTGCCAATTGAGACAACATCCTGGTAAATTTCCTCTGCACCCTCTCCATAGCTTCCACATCCTTACTATAATGAGGTGAACAGAAATGAACACAATACTCCAAGTGTGGACTTACCAGAGATTTGTAGAGCTGCAACATGACCTTTGTACTCTTAAACTCAATCCCCCTTTTAATGAAGCCCAGCATCCCACAGGCAATCATAACTTACCTATCAACCTACATGCGGCCTTGAGGAATGTATGGATTTGGACCCCAAAGTCCTTCTGTTCCTCCACACTGTTAAGTAACTGACCATTAACCCTGTACTCAGCCTTCTGGTTTGTGCTTCTAAAGTGCACCATCTCACACTTATCCAGATTGAACACCATCTGTCACTTTTCTGCTCAACTCTGCATTCTGTCTATATCCTTTTGTAACCCATGACAACCTTCAGCTCCATCCACAACTCTTCTAACCTTCATATCATCCGCAAACTTACTGACCCATCTTTCCACTACTTCATCTAGATTATTTATAAAAATCACAAAGAACAGGGGTCCCAAAACAAATCCTTGCAGAGCTCCCTTAGTCACTGAACACTACTAGTCACTAACCTCCAGGCCGAACATTTTCCATCTACTATTACCCTCTCCTTTCTACAGGGAAGCCAATTTATAATCCACACTGCCAAGGTTCCATGGATCTGATGCTTCATGACTTTTTGAATGAGTCTCTCATGGGGAACCTTGTAAAATGCCTTACTAAAATCCATGTAGACTATATCTACTGCCCAACATTGATCAATTTTTTTTGTACCTCCTCAAAATACTCACTTAGGCTTGTGAGGCATGAGCTTCCCCTCACAAAGCCAGGTGGATTTCCCTTGAGTAGATTGTACTGCAAATGCTCATATCGTATCCTTAAGTTTGCACTCCACTGGCATAAGACTCAAGTCTATAATTCCAGGATTCTTTCTATTACCTTTTTTTAAACAAAGGGAACACATTTGCCATTTTCTAATCTTCCATCAGCTCCACTGATGCCAAGGAGGACTCAAAAATCATTGCCAATGCCCCAGCTTTCTCTTTACCACCCCTCCCACAGCAACCTTGGTATATTGCATCTGACCACAGGAACATCAATCTTAATATCTTTGAGAGGATCAACACTTTCTCTTCACTAATTTCAACAAGCTTATTCTATTTCAGCCTCACCCAAATCAAGGTCCTTTTCTCTTGTGAATACTGAAGCAAAGTTTTCATTTAGGACCTCCCCTTCCTCCTCCACCTCCAGATGCACGTTACCTCCTTTATCCTTATGTGACACTACTTTCATTCTCGTCATCCTTCTGATCTTCACATATGCATAGAACGCCTTGGGGTTCTCTCAATCCTACTTGTCAAGGCCTTCTCATTCCCCCACCTTTGATCTCTCCTAAGCCCTTTTTTTAGTTCCTTCCTGGCTACCATATGATTCTCATGTGCACTTCCTGTCTCTTCCTTCCTAAATCTAATGTATGTTTCCTTCTTCCTCTTAACTAGATGCTTCACCTGTTTCCTTTTCCTATCATCTTTTCTCTGTGTCAGTGGGATAAACTTGTCCTGGACAAGTGGAGTTGAAACATCCTCCATATTACTTTTGTGCTTTCTCCTGTAAACATCTGTTCCCAATTTACTCTCTCTAGTTCCTGCCTCATCCCATTGTAATTAGCCCTTCCCCAATTAAACACTTTCCCATTTTGTCTTTTTATTCTTGTCCATAGCTATATTAAAGCTCAGGGAGTTGTGGTCACTCTCACAGAAATACTCCCCACCGAGAGGTCTACCACCTAACCAGGTTCATAACCCAGTGCTAGATCCATTATGACCTCCCTCGTCAGCTGGTCCCCGTACTAAGAATTCTTCTTGGACGCACCTGACACATTCTGCCCCATCTAAGGGGCCAGTCAATATTAGGGAAGTTTAAGTCTTCCATAACAAAATCCCTGTAATTTCTGCACCATTCCAAAATTTGCCTACTTTTCTGTTCCTTGGTATCCCCCAAGGGCTGTTTGGGGGCCTATAAATTACTCCCACTACAGAGATTGCTCCCTTCCTATTTCTGATTTCTATCACACCGACTCAGTACACATTCCCTCTACAGCATCCTCCCTTTCTACAGCGTGATATTATCCCTGATCAGTAATGCTATCTCCCCTTCCCTCCCCCTTACCTCCCATCCTATTGTTCTAAAATGCTTAAACTCCAGCACCTACCTTTACAGTTGAGCAGACTCTGCATTCTTGATCCTTGCATGTATCTGAGTGCTGTCTAGGAACCTACAATTTTACTTACTTGATGTTACTGATGGTGCAGAAGCAGTGCTTCCTTCATGAGAATACCAACCTATTTATTGGGTAAAACACAGCAAAGAAAATCCTCTCCTTTACTTCACAAACTATTTTTCCTAAGTATTATTGGATGGCTAAGATATCAGTTATTTTCCTGTTAACATTTCTCTCCTTTTATTTCCAAATGTAATTTAATAAATTTTCTATGGTTTGTTGTTATGTTGTAGCAGACTTCAACAGGGATTTCAATTACCAGGGTGCACCTGGTAATTGAAGTCAGGTGATTCAGGCAGTTGGAATTGAAAAGCTCAGATCAGCAGGAAGCTGAATGGGCAATAGAGATCAAGTGATTTGAGACACAGAATGATATTAATTCACTTCAATTCAGCAGTCTCGGGAGATGGTATTATTGACTCGAATTCCACATGGTACATGCAGCAGTGAGTTGGAAATTTACAGCTAACTTTTTTTTCCTACAATATCATCCCAGCGAAGCATAGCCAATCTCATTCCACTTCTTGTAACAGTAGGAAGTGATTCAACAAAATTATTCTTTATTTTGAGGTGTAATATCTGTAAGTGTTGCTGGTCCATTCTCTTACTTTCTTCTTTGGCTTTTGAATAAAAATTGTTCAAGAGTAGAATAACTATTCAGCTGGTCAACTTTAATCTGCTGTGTCCTCCATCATGTTGGGATGGAGACATTTTTTCCTTTATTTGCCCCTGTTTTCTACCATTTTAAATTTGTAGTCAATGTACATGTGATTAAAATGCACATTACAGATTTCATTCAAGATTATTTGTATACTATTATGGATTGTGGACTGGCCTTTTGGACTGTGGGCTGATAGCATAAAGAATGGAATTCTGCCGGGAACTCTGTGTGACTTAGTGCAGCTGGGCTGAGCTGTGCAGATAGAGAGAGAATGGGGTGTTCAGAATGGCAGGTGGAACAGCGGAACTTCAATTGAAGCAGTGGAGACCGACCGATTGGAGAGTTGTGTGAAAGGCACATACCTCATAAGTTAATGAAGGGTTAAAATCCACAATTTGAGAACTGAGGGAAGTCATCTAAGGAAGCCTTGATAAAGGATTCATGAGCAATGCAACATCAGTCATTTCTATCTCCAACATTCAATATGATGTCCTTTTGTTATTCAGTTTTTTTAAACTGAGTTTGGGCATTAGGTTTTGAGATTGAATTCTGTGCACTGTTTTTGGACCTCTTTCTGGGAGGGTGATTTTTCTCTTTTTGAATATTGGGCACAGACTGTAATGGTCTGA
Organism: Narcine bancroftii; assembly: GCF_036971445.1. Taxonomy (NCBI): domain Eukaryota; kingdom Metazoa; phylum Chordata; class Chondrichthyes; order Torpediniformes; family Narcinidae; genus Narcine; species Narcine bancroftii. Next base: position 61,004,984 of record NC_091474.1, read on the forward strand.
GTTTTCTTTTACATACACACTGTTTATAAAGATATGATATCTGTATATTTGTTATAGATAATTATAGTGGGATTAATTGGTTTAAGACATTATATTGATAATAGTCATTAATAAATTTAGAGTTAAAATTTAATCCTTTCGAATTGCACTATGTGTTTGATGTATAACAATATACTTTGGGTTGACTATTTAGAAATTACAGCACCTTTTATACATTGTTCTCGCATTTAAGGGTGCCAGAAAATGTGAGGCATTTCACAGGTATTTGTGATTATTTCAGTGTGTTTAATTGCTTCATTGGTGCAGGTATAAGAGAGCTAGGCTTGCTTCTAAGCTTTTGATCACCTTTGGAATCTGTAGTTGCCATTTTTCAACATGAAGACCAGAGTTGTGCCAATGAAAGTCAAAGAAGCCAGTATGAGGCTGAAAAACAAGAATAAAACAGCAAGAGACATTACCTAAACCTTAGGATGACCAAAATCAACTGTTTGGAATATTGTTAAGAAGAAAGTATGTACTGGTGAGTTGAGTAATTGTAAAGTGACTGGTAGACCAAGGAAGACATCCACTGCAGATGAAGAAAAATTCCAACTGATCAGAAATGCTCTTCAGAAGGTACATGTGAATATATCAATGATTAGTGCCCGCAGAAGACTTCATGAACAGAAATACAGAAAATACACTGCAAGATGCAAACCACTTGTTTACTACAGAAGCAGGATGGCCAGATTACAGTTTGCCAAGAAGTATTTAAAAGATCCTGCATAATTCTGGAAAAAGGACTTGTAGACAGATGAGATAATCTGTATCAGAGTGGTGGCAAGAGCAAAGTGTGGAGGTGTAAAATCCAAAGTATCCCACTTCATCTGTTAAATATGGCAGTGGGGGAATTATGGCCTGGGCATGTATGGCTGTCACAGGTACTGGCACACTTATTTTTAAAGATGTAACTACTGATGGCAGTTGTAAAATGAATTCTGAGGTGCACAGAAGCATCTTATCACCTCAATTGTGAGCAAATGCCTCCAATCTCACTGGACGATGCTTCATCTCACAGCAAGACAATGATCCCAAACAAACTGCTAAAGCAACAAAGGAGATTTTCAAAGCTAAAACCTGATAAATTCTTGAATGGCCAAGTCAGTCACCTGATCTAAATCCAATTGAGCGTGCCTTCCATATGCTGAACAGGGGAAAGTCCCCGAAACAAGCAGGAGCTGAAGATGACTGCAGTGGAGGCCTGGCAGAGCATCACCAGAGAAGATATTTAGCACCGGTGATGTCTATGAATCACAGATATTGAGTCGTCATTGCATGCAAAGAATATGCAACAAAGTACCAAACATGACCAAACAAAATATAGTGCCCTGAAATGGCGGGGTGGGGGGGTGGTGAACTATGTATAAAAAGTGCTGTAATTTCTACATGGTCAAACCAAAATGTACACCAATAACCTTGAATAAAACCTGGAATATACATTTTTATCATTTTTTAATTGTTTGATTGCAAAATTAATAATCAGAATTATTGTCATGAACAAGTCACAAAATTCTGTGTTTTACAACAGTATCAATAATGCAGCCATTCATATTATTAAAAACCATCTTACAATACATTAAAATAGTTAAAAATGATAATGCATGAAAAGTAAGGCAGTGTCTGGTTCATTGATTATTTAGGAATCTGATGGCAGCAGGAAAGATGTTCTTGTATTGCTGAGTGCTTGTCTTTAGGCTCCTGTATCTTTTTCCCCGATGGTAGCAGAGTGAAGAGGGCGTGGCCTGTATGGTGGGGGTCTTTGAGGATAGAGGCTGCTTTTTTAAGACACGACCTCATTTAGATGTCCTTGATGGAGTGATGTCTGGTGTCTGTGATATCGCAGACTAAGTTAACAGCCCTCTGGAGTTTTTCTTGTCCTGAAATTTGGTGCCTCCATATCAGACAGTGATGCAAGTAGCCAAGATGCTCTCACGGAACACCTGTAGAAGTTTCTGAGGCTTCAGTCACATACACAGTCTCCTCAAACTCCTCACAAAGTATAACCACTGGCGGGACTTCGTGATTGCATCAAAATGGAGGCTCCAAGACCCTGAGGTGTTGATACCCAGTAATTCGAAGTTCTTGACCCTCTCCACCTCTGAGCCCTCAATGAGGACTAAGTCATGTTCCCCTGACTTCCTCCTGAAGTCCACAATCATCTTGGTTTCGTTACACCATTCAAAGAGTTGATCTATCTCCCTCCTGTACACTTCCTCTTTGCCATTGTGATTCTGCCTGCAACTGTGTTTCATTGGCATTATAGATAGCATTGGAATTGTGCCTGGCCACAGTCCTGGGTGTATAAGGAGTAGAGCATTGGGCTAAACATGCATCCTTGAGGTTCACCTCTGTTGATAATCAGTGAGGAGGAGAAGACATTGTTTCTGATTTGTACTGATTATGGTCTTCCAATGAGAAAATTAAGGATCCAGTTACAGAGAGGGTACAGAGGCCTAGAATTTGTAGCTTTTTTGACCAGTACTGAGGAAATATTGGTTTTGACGGCTGAGCTGTAGTCGATGAATCTGCCGTGGAGGGATTGTTATGAAAGGTGAATTGCAGTGGGTCCAGATCTTTACTTTGGTACATATTAATTCTGGCCTTGACCACAAGACCAAGAACACAGGGACAAATAAAGGATTCAACCGTTGTTAAATTTAACTTAATTTTTTCTAAAAATTAGACATATAGCATGGTAACAAGCCATTTTAGCCCACGAGCCCAATTTACACCCAATTAGCTTATACCCCCAGTAGGTTTTGAATGGTGGGAGGGAACTGAATCCCCGAGGGAAAACCCACGCAGACACGAGGAGAACGCATAAACTCCTTACTGACAGCGTGGGGGTTCTAACCCTGGCCCTGATCGCTGGTGATATAAAGGTGTTGCGCTAACCTCTATGCCAACTGTACCACCCCTAATGGAGGGCACTGTACATCTTAACTTTATGTTCACCTCAATTCCACATCTCTCGATTTTTTTTTTTTTCTCTCTCTCTATATTCTCAACTTTCAAATCGGGTGATGGTTGGGATGGAGAATAAGTTCTGTAATATTACAAGCTTTTCTGCAAAAATATGGTCCCCACTTTCTCTCTTAAATGGCTTGTCCTTATTTCCATTTATGTTTCTTCATATTTTATTTCCTCTGGAGATGTAATAGTTTCATTGCATCAATATTTTTCATCAGGACACCCTCTAATTTTTCTAAACTCAATCTATTTTCTGCAACCAGACTATAATTGAATATTCAGAATGTGAGTATCAATACTCCTTCCCCCCCCCCCCCCCAACACCAATATTTTTCTTGAGATGCCCAAAACGGAACACAGTGTCCAGGTGGGATCTGACTGACATCTTGTACAGTTTGAATTCCTTCTCTTTGCAATCAGCCTTTGAGATAAAGGCTTAGGACAACTCTGCAACAAAATTTCAATTACCATTTTGCTGGAGGGACTGTTGTCCTTTCTTGTAACACATGGCAAGAAGGAAGTTGAGTCTTTAAATCCCACTCACCATATCAATTTTTTTTCGTGGAGGTTGGAGATTTGAATTTTGGAGTTCCTCCAAAAATATATCTGTTTTGGATCTTTATTTGGTCCAATTTCTAACTATTTTATTATGGAATTTTTTGTAATTCTGTTTGCAAGATTAAATTTAGAAAGAAAAGTGATAATTTACTTTGTTTAATACAGTATCAGAAGTTTCAACTTTTTCCTTGGAATTGAATCTAGCATGCATCATGTTGGCCTATACTTTCTTTCAATTTTGGCCATAATTTATTTTCTCTCTTTCTGTCTGAGGTGCATGTGCATATAACTCCTATGCCAATCTCCACAGTTTGCTTAAAAGGTAATGCAATGGGAATCATTATAATCAAATTGGTCATTAGAGACAGATGCAGCCCCGTGCTGTATGCTCTTTGCACGCTGAAGAGCGATTGTAGGATAGCTCAGTTTAGTTGTGTTCACCACATTGCATCGTTGCTAATTTGCCAGTGTACCGTAGTTTAAGCCACACCCATCCCCTCTGTACATTTGGCTCCTGAAATGATGGTTAAAATTCACAATATGAATTTAATATAATGTTTTAAAGCAAAATAATGTTTCTAGACTAAAAAATAATGTATAATATGCTGCTCCTTTTTTGTGATCCAACTGCCAGTTGCTCGTATCAGGATTTATTGTCATGAACAAGTCATGAAATTAGTGTTTTGCAGTGTAGTGCAAACATGCAGATTCTGACCATCTTATGACATTACTATAAAAATAAAATAATAAAGGTACGCAAAAAGTAAGGCCGTGTCTTTGGTTCATTGATCATTCAGGTATCTGATGGCAGCGGGGAAGAAGCTGTTCTTGTATTGCTGAGTGCTTGTCTTCAGGCTCCTGTACCTTTTGCCCCAGTAGTAGCAGAGTGAAGAGGGCATGGCCAGGTTAGTGGTGGGGGTCTTTGAGGATAGAGGCTGCTTTTTTTAAGACACCACCTTATGTAGATGTCCTCTATGGAGTGAAGTTTTGTGCCTGATGTAGCAGGCCGAGTTAACAACCCTCTGGAGTTTATTCTTGTCCTGAGAGTTGGCATCTCCATACCAGGCAGTGATGCAACCAGCCAGAATGCTCTCCATAGTACCCCTGTAGAAGTTTGAGAGTCTTCGATGACGTACTGAACTGCTTCAGACACTTCACAAAGTATAGTCACTGGCGAGCCTTTTTTTGTGATTGTATCAATGTGGAGGCTCCCAGGACAGATCTTCGGAGATGTTGACACCCAGGATTTTGAAGTTCTTGACCCTCAACACTACTGGGCCCTTGATGAAGACTGGGTCGTGTTCCCCTGACTTCCTCCTGAAGTCCACAATCATCTCATTGGTTTTGCTGACATTGAGAGCAAGGTTGTTGTCGTTGCATCATTCCACAAGCTGATTTATGTCCCTCCTGTAATCTTCCTCTTTGTCGTGTTGTACTAATTACAGCAGTAATGAGAAATTTATTAAAAAGTTTTACTTTCTGACGGAGAATCAATACTTTGTAAATTGTTGGCTTGTTTGCCTTAACCTGTTGATCTTTTGGATGACTTGTTTTTATTTGGAAGCCATTGGAGAAGGTGGAAATGTGATTTCAACTGATTGTGTCCTGTAGAAATGCAAATCTGTTTCCATGTCTACCGTCACACAGCAGATGTTTGCTTTACTATAGCCTTTACCTTAGATAATTTCTTTGATATGCCTGTAGCATTTGAACGTCTCTATATAACTGCTGCAAATGGTCATGAAGCTCCACCAGCCTATTACAATCAAATGTTGCAGAGCAATGTGGAGACTCTGAATCTGAAATGTAGGTCTTTCTTAGCTCATTTTGTGAGATTGCCAAGGGTCCCTCTGGGTGACTTCAATGGATGGACCTTCTCAACTGCCTCACGTCACCGTTTTCTTGTTTGCTGATGTCTGGCAAGGATTTTGAGTTCAAGCTTCATTTCTCAGTAGAAGACACAATCTTAGCTGATTCTCTGATCTGATGGTCAGCTTAGTCTCAAATACGACATTAAAAGGAGACCTTGTCTTTACTCAGATGGACAAACAAGGTACCAAGGTGATGGTGCAACTAAAGCAGGGAAGTTCTGCTTGATATCCTGAGAGTTGGTTACCCATCAAAATGAATATTTTTGACTTTTCACAAGCATTTCATTGCACTTTTAGGTAAATTGCAATGTCAAAATTGACTGCTAATTTTCTGATATTACGGTGGTGATGATTGAATGGTATTTAATTTATTTTGAAGTATTTGGAATATACTGAATGCTTGTAGGATGCTGATACAGAGGCATGCAACTCTCCATGAAGCTGTGAACAGCTGTTGTCACCTTCACTCTCAATGAAGCTGTCAACTGTAAAATGGCTTCTTAAATATTAATGGAGCTGCAACTTCTTTGGCCTGAAGTATTTAAAATAAATTAGAAGAACTTCTACAAATACTGTACCTAAAAAAAAAAAGCAAAAGTAAATGTGTCCTTTGGCGACAGGAAGAAGTGGCTGTGTCTGAAAACAAATCTTTTCCCTCTGCAACAAGAGATATTATAGGCGTAGCTTAACTAACTGATGGTCTTATGAGAGTGGAGTGTTACAGAGTCCAGAAGACCCAAAAACCAGCAGCAATAGATATGCACCACAACACAGGATTACACAAACAAAAGTTGCTTTTAATTTGAACAAGAAAACAGAATTAAAATTTAACTTATTACTTAACCTATCTAACTACTTAATCCCCCCTCTAATACTAAGCACAGATGTGTGAAATGTATATTTAAGATTAGAAAAGTTCTTTGGATCACAGTCCAATCTCACTGGTTGCAGGCAATTTTTGTTCTGTGCACAGAAGTTAGCATTAACAAAGTTCACCAGTCTTTGGTGCTTAACAGGCAAATGGTTACCACTCAGGAGGGTTCTTGCTGGTTTTCAGAGAGAGATTCCTTTCCCACCACATCTGCAACTGATTCCTTTCCAATCAGTCTTGCTGTCGAAACTTGCCCCCTTCAGGGTCTCCAGATGATCCTCTTTCTTTCAGGTCACCTTTCACACCGCCAGTCTTTTCCTTTTGCAGACAACCTTCCGAAGTTTTCCAGCTTTGTCCTTCTGGAAATAATTTCTCTGACTCCTCTCTCTGTTTCACACCCTCCCTCTCTGAGAACAAAACAGTTCTCTCCTGCCTGCAAAGATCACATGTTCTCCCAGGTAAGTTGCTGTTGATACTTTGTTGCCTACTGCAAAAAGCACTCTGCAAAAGTCCTGCAAATATTCTGAGTTTGAAAATGTGTGTGTGCAAGCTGCTCTAACAATTCCTCCCAAACCACCTCTAAATACTCTGTAACAGGAGTTACAGAGTAACTTATTAAGAAAGTACTTATTAAGAAAGGCAGATAGAAAAGTCAATTGAAATAAAAGCTGATTAAATCCTGTGGAAATGATGTAAACATCTTGGGCATTAAAAGAGATGGCTGCTGAGATGGTAGATGTATTGATTTTGATATTCCAGATACTGGGTGGTTCCTGTTCAAAAGAGGATAGCAAGAATAATATCACTTTTCAGGAAAAGAAAGAGGGAGAGAGAGAAAAAAACACAGGAAGTACAGATAAGCCAGTTATCCTGATATTAGTCATTGAGGAAACAAAAAGCAGAAAATCTTCAAAAATCACAATCTGATTAGGCAGTCAAATGGATTTTTATAAGATCAATTGTTTGACAAATTAAGTAAACTTCCTTGATATAATTAGCAGTATTAATAAAATAATTAATGTGTGTGCTGAATATTTGTGACACAAAATAAAGGGTCTTGAGGTTGGCATCCTGTATTACTTACCGAGTGAGGATTAGGTGAAGGTCAACAAGAGAAATGGGGATAAAGCCTTTATTTTCAGCATTTCAGTGAGGATCATAAAATGCTTCAAAGATTAGAGCTAGGGTTTCAGCTCCTTTAGCAATGTTTGAAGAGGTAGCATGTAATATAGCCAAGTCTGATGATGTTGCAAAGTAGATGGAGGAAGTTAATCTGTGTGAAGAATGGAAATAATAGGATGTCGAGAAGTTGTTCATTGGCAAGACAATGGTAGGTGGATGAGCAAGTGGGGAAATGTCAGGTTATTTCCAATTGGAGGAAAAATAGAAATATATTTTTCTTAAGTGATAGGAACTTATTAAGCATTGCCGTTTCTGTTTGTTTATTACCATTCAATTGTACAAGTATAACCCATCAAAACAGCATTCTCTGATCCTCGGTGCAACAACATACAAATGCATATCCAGACATAAGACACATACAGATATATGATACATATGCAGTACAGATGTAGAAAACAATCAGTAAGGCTAATTATTAACTGGTCTTAATTGTAAAAGGGTTAGAACGCATAGGGAAGGAAGCCTTGCTACAATCAGAGCACCTGGGGACAATTTTAATTTTCATATATAGGGAAGGACATTATGTCTTGGAGGAAATACAGTCAATGTTAACGAGAATAATTCCTGGGGCAGGAGGAACATCCTATTCAAGATTCCCTCGAGCTGTTTCCTATGAATTCAGTGTTTAAAAATAGGAATCATTTTGTCATCTCGGCTTAGAAGGTAGCAGTAACATTTGTAGAGATAAAAGACTGAGTTGGTGTCATTTCAAGAACTGGACACAGCTATACAGGCTGACTTGGACTGTGTGCTGCGCTATCAGGCATGTTTTCTTTTTGGTGTGCTATTAGATGAGTTCATCAGGTGGACCCATCTACTCACATGCCACAATTACTGTGAAGAAAATGGAACTTTGGCTAGGACACCCTGGATTTCTCCCATTCAGGACTACTGACAAAGATTCTTTGTCCTGAACCCTGAGGTTTGTTCCTCTTCCCATAGATACAGCCTGCTTCCCAGCATTTTTTGTTTTAATTCAGGACTACAACTTTTCACTTTCACGTTGCTGTTTGTCAGAATTTGCGATGCTTTGGCCCCATATTTCCAACATTTCAGCAGTAATATGTTTTAATATGTGCTAAAAGTGATGTGAAAGGTGCTTATATAAATATGATTTGGCTCTTTTTTGTCAGCCCAGCGAATCCATACCAGAACACTGAAACCATCTTCAATCTTTACTCATTTAAATCTTTATCTTATCCTATATATTCCCTGTCCACCACCTCTTTATTTGCTTCAACTAGTCCCTGGGTAGGAAGTTTCACTTTTTCACCACTTTCTGGTTAAGGAAGTTTCTGCTGAATCCCTGTTGGAATTCTCAGTGAGTTTGAATTTTAGAAGAATTACCATTGGGGACATGTTTGTGCTCTCCATTTGTGGAAACCTTCTCTCAGCACCCTTCATCACAAACTTTCACAATTTGGATCATCCCTCAGCCTTCTTTTCTCAACAATTTATAAATTTAGACATACAGCATGGTAACAGGCCATTTCAGCCACCTAATTTACACCTTATTAACCTACATCCCCATACATTTCAAACGGTGGGAGGAAACTGAAGCCCCTGGGAAAAACCAAAGGAGAATGTACAAACTCCTTACAGACAGCGTGAGATTCGAACCCTGGTCCTGATCGCTGGCACTGTAGTGTCGTTGCTCTAACCATGACACTAATCATGCCACCCTAAAAAGAAAAGATACCTAGTTCTTGATAGGTTTGCTCTCATTTAGAATTCAATTGAGGAGCAGTTTTTGCAGTTATTTTTTTTCTCCCTGAAGGCCTTGGATGCTCTGCCTTTGAGGTTACTGAAAGCTGGTATCAATGTTTTCTTTGGCATGGAGAAATTCAAGTGATTGAATTAAAAAGATGGACAGTTTGGGTTTGCATTCCTTGAATTTTAGAAGAATTACCTTATTCCAACATAAGATCTTAAAGGGGCTTGACAGAGATGCTGTTGATACGCTCAAGTTTATTGTCATCCGTTTGTATAAGTACAACAATGTTCTTCAGTCCTCGGTGCAAAAACAGGCAAGCACACGTCCATATATAATACACATGCAGGCAAACAAAACATATGCAGTACGTTATTTAATAAAAATAAATATTGTTTAATAAATGGTAGTGTATTGGAGAGTTTGTATGAAAAGTTTATTCAGTCATTCAGCAAAGTTCTCACTAGTAGGAGTGTCAGGATCAAGGCAACACAGTTCCAATTATTTTTATTTACAGTGTGATAGAAGCTGATTCTGGTCATTGAAACTGATGTTGCCCAGTTTCACCCAATTAACCAACAATCCCATATGTTTTGGAAAGTTGGAGGAAACTGGGCCACTTGGGGAAAACTCATCCAGGTCACAGTGAGAACATACAAACAGCACTGGATTCAAAATCAGTTCGCTGGCGCTGTAACAGTGCCGCGCTAACTGCTACGCTAAACTGAGGGGGCTTAGAACCATAGAGACATAGAACACGAGAGGACAAAAACCAGCCCTTTTTACCATCTAGTTTGTGTGAACTATTTATTGCACCTAGTCCCATCACCTGGATCCACTCCATGGCCCTCTATCCTCCTCCCATCCATGTTACCATACAACTCTCTTAAATGTCCAAATCAAACCTACATCCTCCACTAGTATCTCATTCCATTCTTAGTATCATCCAAGTGAAGAAGTTAACTTTAAAATTTTCACCCTTAACCCATGCCCTATAGTTTTCTTCTTGCCCAACTATAGACTTTTTAAAAGCCTGTTTGGATTAACCCTACCAATACCTCTCCTAATTTTGTATATGTTAGTATTAAAATGCAGATTCTGCAAGGTCTTTCCTCCTAGAAACTTATTCTTAGCTAAGGTGTCTCCCTCTCTTTCATGTTTAAAGTAAAGCAGTTCAGTTTTGATTTTTCCTTTGTTCTGTGAAGATGGAGAGACATGGAATAGACCAAAAACTTTTATTGCCATTTTAAGTATCATTTAATCATATAGCAAAGCTGTAATGTAGTAACCCATAGAAGGTTTAATAAACCTTGGAAAATGCAATTCACTTTAGTACGGACTTTTTTATGAACAAGTCATAAACAACAACATTCCAGTCTCTCCAAGCGATTATGAAGGACGCAACAGTTTACCTCTATTAAATCTCCCTTCATTGTCCAATCCTCCACAGAATAAAATTCTCACCTATTCAACATTTTCCTAGAACTCAGCTCTTTTAGGGCTTAATAAAATACTTGTAAATTTTTCTGTGCTCTTTCAATCTTATTGATATTTTTCCTGAGTTAGGTGACCACAATACTCTAAATATGGCTTCACCAATGTCTTATACAACTTCAAGATAACGTCTCCAACTCTTGTATTCTATATTTTGATTTAAGAAGGGAAATGTGCCAAAAGCTTTCTTTATAAATTATAAATTTTAAAAATTTTATAAAAAATTTATAAATGTAGACATTCAGTATTGTAACAGGACTTTTCAGCCCATGAACCTGGGCTTCCCAATTACACACAATTAACCTACAACCTCAGTACATTTTAAAGAGTGGGAAGAAACCCACAGAGACATGGAAAGAACATACAAACTATTTACAGACAGCGGCAGATTCTAACCCTGTTAGAATCTGTTGCTGTATCAGTGTAGTGATAACCACTTTGCAAACTGTGCTGCCCCTATTTATCCCTGACATGACTTTCTTACCCTCTTACAATCAATTCCAACAATTAGCATTACTGATTGTTTTCTACATTTGGATGTTAACTTTGTGTATCAGTTAGAGTGACACAATTACAACGCCAGTGACCTGATTGTCATGTAATACTACATTATTTCCAGATCCTTCTTTTCTGCCACATTCCACAGTGCCCTATTGTTTACCATTTTTATCCTACCTAGGTTAGTCCTCCCAAAATGCAGCACCACATACATGTCTGCATTAAATCCCATCTTTAATTTTATAGCTCATTTTTCCAGCCTATCCGGATCCTGCTGCAAGCTTTGACAGCCTTCCTCCCTGTCCACTGCACCTCTCAACTGCAAATTTTATGATCTAATTTAATTTACCTGGGCAGCACAGTTAGTGTCATGGTCAGTGCAAATCCTTTAAAGCACCAATAATCGGGACTTGGGTTCGAATCCTGCGCTTTCTATAAGGAGTTCCCGGGGGCTCTGGTTTCCTCCCACCATTCGAAACATACCGGGGACATGGGTTAATTGGGTGTGAATTGAGCGGCACCAACTTGTGGGCCCGTTACTGTGCTCTATGTCTAAATTTTAAAAACTCAAAATTCATTGTCATCCATATCGTTGATATAAATGACAAGCAATTATGGACCCAGCACCTGAGGCACACCACTAGTCAAAGAGGCAATCCTCATCAACCAATCTCTGGCTTCTCTCACAGATCCAAAGTCTAATCCTATTTACTATGTCACTTAGGAAATTATTTTTCTAGATGGTTAGTGAATCTCTAGAATTCTTTGCTTCAGAAGGATGTCAACTCATTAGAAATATTTATGGAGCAATTAGATAAATAGTCAAAAGGTTCAGGAAATGAGGATCATGGAAATCAAAGGTGGTTAGAGTTTAGCTTAATTTCCTCTAGAACACTATGCTCCTCTGTTAATGAATGGAAACACTGAAATCTGTTTTACAAAATAAACTATCGTTGGCAGTCAATTTATTCATTCTTCTCCCCATAATTCATAGCAGACGGTGTGTGAACCGTTTGACATAGGAGGTCTATAATTGCAAGTAAAATCTGATTTGAACTTGTAGATTATCTTCACCGAGCATATTCTATCTCCCAGAGAACTGTTGCAATATACATCTTAGCTCCAGAAAAAAGTAGCAGTATTCTTTCTGATGATTGCAAACTTACCATCATAGCAGCAAAACTGCAAATCAAACTCGGGATCTAGGATTTTGTTCCTCCCTTTGCAATTGGATCTATGACTTTCTCATCAGCAGGACTGTAATCAGAGTGGATTCCCAACTTCACCTCCTCACTGAGCATCAGGACAGAGGCACCTCCAGGCTACATGCTTCCCTGCTCTTCCCTCTGTGAAGCTAAATTCAGCTCAAACCCAATCTTTAAATTCACTGTCTGCTGTTGAGCGAATAATGGATCTTGAGGAATCCGAATACAGGACCGAGATTGAGAATCTGGTTGTGTGGTGGCTGAACAACAATCTGCTCTCAACATATTTCAGATTATTGTCAGACATACATAACAGTCTCTTTTTTTTTAAAAAAAAGCAGCCAATCTATCCTCAAGGGCCCCCACCACCCAGGCTGTGGCTTCTTCACCCTGCTACCATCAGGAAGGAGGTACAGGAGCCTAAAGACAAGCACTCAATGCTCAAGGACAGCTTCTTCCCCACTGCCTTGAAATTCCTGAATGATCAATGAACCAAAGACACTGCCTTACTTTTCGTGCACTACTATTTTTATTTTTATATATATCTTAGTGTTGTAAGATGGTTCATAATACGGATGTTTGCAATGAGATGCTGCTGTAAAGCACCAAGTTTTGTGACTTGTTCATGATAATAAATTCTTTTTCAATCTTTTTATTAAACATATAAGTAAACAATACATGAGGAGAATAGAATACAGAATTGAATAGTAAAAACAAACATTAATATATTGCAATACTTAATACAATATATAACATTATTGAAAGGGATAATATTGAACAATATTATCCCTTTCTCCTGAATTTGGAATATTCAAAAGAAGAGAAAAAATAAATAGTTATTTAAAAGCCCATCTAACTGAGCAAAATAAACAAAGAATCAGCAAAAAAAAAGACTGGGTGGCCTCAACTGAGAGTTCACTACAACAGATCAATACAAACTATTTATCTGGTTGTTGCCAATAAAAAAAAGCAGAAATCCAAAACAGCCTGGTAGGTAAAGGCAAAATACAAATTATCTCAAATGAAAATATTTTTAAAAGGATGCCAAGTCTCTTGAAATTTAACAGTTATCAAAAGTGCAATTTAATTTTTTCTAAACTTAAACATGACATAATTTGAGAGAACCATTGCATTAAAGTAGGTGAATTAGGATCTTTCTATTTAAATAAAATGGCTCTTCTGGCCAACAGTGTAGTAAAAGCTACAATCTGATGTGCGGGAGTGGGAACTCGACCCACCTCTGGAACTATAATTCCAAAAATAGCAATCAGTGGATTAAATTCAGATTCTGAAATCTCATGCAACTTTTTCCTATGGGCGCGGTAGAATTACCACTTATTGGTAGTGCAAAAAGCAAACTGTACTCAGCATATACATTTAAGCAAATAAAGAATTGTAAGCAGATGATAAATGTAAACAAACTGTGCAATATAGAGAGAATTTAAAAAAATCAATAGAGTGTACAAGTAAGAATTTTTAATTGAGTCCCTGATTTAGTTTGTTGTTGAGGAGTCTGATGGTGGAGGGGTAGCAGCTGTTCCTGAACTTGGTGTTAGCCTTGTGGCACCCATACCTCGTTCTTGATGGCAGCAATAAGAACAGAGTGTAAGCTGGGTGCTGTGGATCCTTGAAGATTGCTGCTGCCTTTTAGAATTTCTCTATAGTGGGGAGGATTTTGCCTGTGATGTCCTGGGCTGTGTCCACTACCTTTTGACAGGCTTTATGCTCAGGGGTATTGGTGTTCTCAGATCAGACCATGATGCAGCCAGTCAGCACACTTTCCACCACAGATCTGTAGAAATTTGCTAGAGTTTCTGGTGTCATACCAAACTTCTGCAACTCCTGAGGAAGTAGAGGCACTCGTGTGCTTATTTTAATAATGTCTTTAGTGTTTTGGTCCAGGAAATATCCTCCAAGGTAGTGACTCCTAAAAATTTAAATTTGCTCACCCTCTCCACCTCTGATTCCCTGCCCACTCCTACCCTCCCACCCGCATTGATCACTGGATTGTATACCTCTGGCTTTCCTTTCCTGAAGTCAACAATCAGCTCCTTAGTTTTGGTAACATTGAGTGCAAGGTTGTCATTGGTGCACCATTCAGCTAAATTTTCAATCTCCATTCTAAACGCTGACTCATCATCTTCCTTTATACAACCCACTACCGTGGTATCGTTGGCAAATTTGTAGATTGTTTTGTTGTCGTACCGAGCCACACTGTCGTAGGTGTCAAGTGAGTAGAGCAGGGGGGCTAAGAACGCAGCCCTGTACTGTTGGAGATTGTGAGATGTTCTTACCAATTCTCACTGATTGTGGTGTGGAGGTGAGGAAATCCATGATCCAATTACACAGTGGGGCGTTGAGTCCCAGGTCTTGAAGTTTGCTGATCAGTTTTGAGGGGATGATGGTGTTAGATGCCGACTGCATCCTGATGTTTGAATGGTCTTTCTCGACTGCAGAATGATCCTGATGCTCCCTCAGAACTTGTGGGAAGCTAGAGTAGAAATTGGAAGGGTCCGAGCAGATGTATTTAAATGTTCCTAGCCACAGGTGAGGTGCCTGAGGATTGAAGGTTAGCTCGTTTTCTCCAATTGCTTAAGAAAGGCTCCAAAAATAACCCAGGAAATTATAGCCCGGTGAGCCTGACATCAGTAATGATGTTATTGGAAGGTGTTCTGAAAGATCGGATATACAAATATTTGGATAGACAGGGACTGATTAGGGCTTTGTGTGTGGTAAGTCATTTTAACACATTTTATATAGTTTTTTTTTAAAAGGATATTACCAGAAAAGTTAATGAAATAAGGCTGTGGTTGTTGTCTACACGGACTATAGTAAAGCCTTTGACAAGGTCCCACATGGGAGGTTAGACAGGAAGGTTCAGTAACTCGGTATTCATGGTGAGGTAGTAAATTGGATTCGACATTGGCTTTATGGGAGAAGTAAGAGAGTAGTAATGAATGATGGCCTCTCTGACTGGAATCCTGTGACTAGTATGCCTCAACAATCGGTGCTGGATCCATTGCTGTTTGTCGTCTATATCAATGATTTATATGATAATGTAGTAAATTAAATCAGCAAGTTTGCAGATGACAAAGATTACAAGTGTAATAGGCAGTAGGGAAAGCTTTCAAAGCTTGCGGCTAGGAAAATGGGCTGCAAATTGACAGGTGGAATTTGTACATTTTTTAAAATTTAGACATTCAGCATGGTAACAACAGGTCCTTCCAGCCCATGAGCCCATGCCACCCAAATACACCAAGAGGCCTACAACCCCCGTATATTTTGAAAGGTTGGAGGAAACTGGTGCGCCCGGAGAAATCCCATTCAGACACAGGGAACATACAATCTCCTTACAGACAGTGCTGGGTCAACTGGCGCTGTAATAGCGTTTGCCAACCACTACACTAACCGTGACACCAAAAGGAGAAAAATAGTTAACGCAGACACGAGTCAAGTGTTGCATTTTAGAAGGACAAAACAAAGTAGGAGTGTGGGAGAACAGAAGGATCTAGGAATTTAGATACACAATTCCCTGAAAGTTGTGTCACAGGTATATAGGGTCATAAAGAGAGCTTTTGGCACATTGGTCTTCATAAATCAAAGTATTGAGTTTTGGAAGTGAAACACGAAAGTTTGCAGATGATGTGGATGAAGTAAAAACACAATACTAGAGAAACTTAGCAAGTCAAACAGTGTATTGAGTATTGAAGTTGGGATGCTATGGTAAAGTTGTATAAGACATTGGTGAGGCCAAATTTGGAATATTGAGTGCAGTTTTGGTCACCTAACTACAGGAAAGATATCAATAAAACTGAAAGAGTGCAGAGAATATTTACTAAAATGTTGCAGGACATGAGGAATTGAGTTACAGAGAAAGGTTAAAGCTTGGGACTTTATCTCTGGAGTGCAGAAGAATGAGGGGAGATTTGATAGTATACAAAATTATGAGGGGTATAATTAGAATAAATGCAAGTAAGTTTTTTTTCCCACTGAGGTTAGGTTTGATACAAGTTGAGAGTGAAAGGGGAGAAATTTAGGGGAAACATTGGAGTGAATTTCTTAATACAGAAAGTGATGGGAGTATGGAACAAGCTGCCAGCTGAAATGTTGTATGAGGGCTCAATTTTAACATTCAAGAAAAAATTGGACTGGTACATGGATGAGAGAGGTATGGAGGACTATGGACTCGGAGAAGGTCAGTGAGACTAGGCAGGTGTGATAGTACAGACCTATCACCAATGTATATAGTTACAGTATCTAGAGTGTAATGACTGTGCTTACAGCGATTGGCTGAGAGCTTAGCCATGCCTACTGTCTGGGCCTTAAAGGGCTGTGTCCCTAGCCAGGTCGGATCATTCCAGACTGGTCGGCCACCTGTGAAGAGCTCCTGTCTTTTGCTGATAAAAGCCTTGGTTTGGATCAACAAGTCTTTGGTTCTTTCGACGAGCTCTACAATTTTATTAGCAAAAAGAATTTTTCTAAAAAGGGATGGAGCGTCTGACTCGGCCAGAAAAACTTGACATCGACCCACAGTCAGCTACAGCCTTCAAACCCTTTAAGTTCTGGCTGTTGAACTTTGAAAACTTCCTAAGACTCATTGAGGTGGAGGAGGATAACCAGCGTCTAACAGCATTGCTGTCTATGATGTCCTTGAGAGTCTACGAGAACATCCAGGATGAGACCACTTACACCGCAGCCATAAAGATACTGAAAGAACTGTACGATCAACCAATGAACAGAGTTCATGCCTGGCTCATGCTTGCGTCGAGGAAGCAACAGCCTGGCGAGTCCAGCAGGGCATATTTACAAGTACTCAAGGTGTTGGGCAAGGACTGTAACTGTGTGGACAAAACTGCTGCCGAGATCACAAACGATCTCGTCTGGGATGCCTATGTGGCCGGGCTCCGATCGAATGAAGTGAGGCTGCGCTTGCTCGAACAAGGGGTAGAAAAACTAGAGGACGTGGCCCGGATTCCAATCACAATGGAGGATGCAGCCTTAAAGTCAAACGAGTTCTCTAGGGACTGGACCGCACATTCTGATGGGAGTAGAGTGCCCTTCTACCCTACCAACCCCCGATGTACTGACGGCCTGTCGGCTGCTGCTACCCTGCCCCCTGCGAACCCAAAATGTTATTTCTGCGGGAGGGACAAGCACAGCAGGTCCCAGTGCCCAGCAAGAAAAGACAAGTGCCAAAAATGCCTTAAAAACGGCCACTTTGCTGCAGTCTATAGGTCTAAAATGGCCGCCGGCAAACACAGTGCCTCGTGTGAAGCCCAACCACCACTATCCCATTCAAACTCTTTATTCCCCAAGTCCCGTGCCGGAACAGAAGGACCAACAGCACCCCAACGACCCGGGCCACCCTGCCGACAACACGGCTGGGGAATTGAGCGAAGGAGCGGTTGCACCCGACGAGCCTGCTGGCGACACCACTCCAACGACCCCAATCCCGGCACCACGGCGGTCACGCCGGGTGGTCAGACCCCCTGACCGCTACAGTCCTTAACCTACACCTTCTCTCCCTCGTTTATTTTCCCTTCCCTTCTCCCTCTTCAGCCCTTCCACCCCAGGGTCAGTTCTCCAAGAAGGGGTGAATGTGATAGTACAGACCTATCACCAATGTATATAGTTACAGTATCTCGAGTGTAGTGACTGTGCTTACAGCGAGTGGCCTGTTTTCTGTGCTGTAATGTTCTATGGTTCTTTTAGTTTTAATGCACAATGATGCAGGAAGTAGCACACCTTGCTAAGTCCATTGATGACATCCATGTGAGGTGCTGTCTTAAGAAGGCAGCTAACGTCATAAAAGTATTTCCATCACCCTGGTCACAATCTCTTCTCACTGCTGCCTACATGTAGAATGTGCAGAAACCTGGACCAGCACCTTTTAGTTTCAAGAACAATTTATTTTTTTCAAAAGCTATCAGGCCCATACTGCCCTCACCCTAAAAATGGACTTCTCTGTGGCACTATTGAAACGTCACTCATTTTTTTGGCATTGACTGCAAATGTGAATATTGATTTATCCATCCTTTTGCAAATATTATCTAATTTTCTTGTTGTGGCATATTGTGGTAATTCGTATATCTTGTTTGGCTGCAGCAAGTAAACATTTTGGTACATTGACAATGTACTTGTTTATTTGACAAATAATACTCATCCCATCTCAAACTTATGGGATATGATTCTGATCAATTAGGTGGAAGTGATCACATGGGCTTCAACAGTCTGTAGTTGGAATCAATGCTTAAAAGGTTGTTTTTCAACTATGTCCTTTAGACTTCCCATATAACGTTCATCTTTGACATTTAGTTAACTTTTTCCTGGCAATGATTCTCGTGCCAGCTGGAAATAAAAATCATCTCCTTCTCAGCTGTATAATTTGCATCCCAGAATACAGGGAAAAAAGAATGAAGAGGACACAGCAATGTCACAAAACTTAATTTACCAAGGAGTTTTAGAGTCTAGAATTGTAGCCAAGAATTTCAAGTTGATAAATGCCACATGGGAAATTAAATGAGGCCAAGTTTTGTGTACATAAATAAAGGTGATATTGATGTGGTTGTCGTGTGAAGGATTTTATGGGTTGTACCTGGGTAGGTTGAGACATTCCAAAATGTTTGATACGGCAGCAATGAATTAATAGAGATAGATGTGCATTACAGTATAGAAGGTGATGCAACTTTGTTGATTCTTGAAGTAGTTCTTGAATTTTTATGGTTGTTTTACCCCAAAGTTTTGGAAAATTAAAACAAGACAAAGTTAATAGTTACAACCCACTTGTAAAATATATCACACCTGTATATTTGAATGTAAAGGAAATACAAATGGGAAAACAGTGGAATGTGATTGAATCTAGAGGTGCTGGTTTTCATTCCTTTGTACCTTCCTTTGAAATACTCAAAAAAATGCTCAGGGTAAAACTGTTCAATGCTGTTTAACTATTGGTCATGACTTTGCATAACAGAAGTAGGATTCCCAGAGTGAGAAGAGTTATGATCAGGATGATGGGGTCCTTTATAATGTCGGATGCCTTCTTGAGGCAGCGATATATTCAATGGATAGGAGGTTGGTCCCTGTGATGGATGGCGAGCTTTGCATTAGTTTCCCCACGAAGCTGTTTTTTGGTCTCAATTTCATTATTTTTTATATTTTATAAATAGACCTTAATTGAAGAGTTTTTTTTTAAACTGTTGGACATATATTTGGGATTTTTCTTCAATATGTTGAAAAGTCATCTGAAATCAGCAGTTGAGGTCTTCCTTGGAATACACTACCAGTCCCTTTACAACTATTGAGCTCACTGGTACCCTCTTCTTAATGATGTTTGAAACAGTTGAGATTAGTAATGCAAAGGTTTGGATGATTATCTCTTATTGTTTTATTCTTGATTTTCAGCCTCATAATGGCTTCTTTGACTCTCATTGGCACAACTTTGCTCCTTACGTTGCAAAAATGGCAACTATAGATTCCCAAGGTGATCCAAAGCTGAGAAGCAAGTCTAGCTCTCGTATACCTACACCAATGAAGCAATTAAACATACCTGAGTACTCAGAAACACCTGGGAAGCCAAATATCCCAAACATTATGGTGCGATGAAATGGGGGAACTGTGTATAAAAAGTACTGTGATTTCTACATGGTTGAACCAAATTGTAGACAAATAACCTTGAATGAAATCTAGGAATATGCTCTTTAATTACATCTCAATTGTTTCATGATAAAACAGTGGACCATGGGGGCAAATAAAGGAAAAAAAGTATATATACATTGCATAAAAGTACAGAAGTGGATTAAACACTGTTACAACTACGATGATTGGGACCAGGGTTCAAATCCTGTGCTGTCTGTGAGGGATTTGTATATTCTCCCAGTGTCTGCATGTGTTTTCCCCAGGGGCTCCAGTTTCCTCCCACCCTTTAAAACCTACTGGGGTTAATTGGGTATCATTGGGCAGCATGGGCCTGTTACCATGCTGTATGTCTACATTTAAAAAATGTGAATTTCCTTCTACACTGGTATGTTGGAAAGATTTGTGACAATGATTCAAAGGGTCCAAAAGAGACCTTTAAATTGAAAAAAGGAAAGTTTTGAGAAATAGTAAAATTACTCACTCATTGGTTACTTGGGGCTCAGGCAAAAATATCAATAAAAGAGTGAAACTATTAAATTAGTCATTTAAAGTGAGCCGACTCATTTTGGATATAATTTAACGTGAGGAACTATTCATCTGTGTTGGAGTATGAAAAGAACCTATATCAATTTTAAAGATGGTTGTTATGGAATTGATCATCAATTTTATAGTATTTATGTATCTGAGTAAGTTGAAAAGAATGACGAGTTGCCCACTTGATCACAGAAATCTATTTCTTCATGCAACATGGGATGATAGTTTGGAGATCTTCAGATAGTGGTAGCCTCCAATCTTTAACAGTAACAGAGATGATTGTGGAATAAGAGGGTATAACAGAAGTAGGATTCTGTCATGTGAACATATTGGATATACTAAGGATTTCTAGAGTTTTTCCTAAATTTTAGAGAATAAATGTAAATGCTCAGGCTAAAAGCTGAACTTAAAATCTGTAGCGGGAAAAGCATAAATGTTTCATTTAAATACCTCACCCAGAAATAGAATGCATAAGTTGGAAGTTTGGGAGGCGAAGAGTACAATGGGTTGTGTGATGATTTAACCAAATATTGACCTCTTCATCCTTCGGTGAAATCCATTGTTGAATTCAGTTATTCCAAATTTCACCAAAAATGCAGTCATTGAACTGTCCATTTCCACTAGTGGAGGAAGTAATATTAAGTTTTCTGTTGGTTGTTGGAGAAAATGAAAGGAAAGTACGAGTTTGAAGCAGTACTTATGGTTAATTTTAACAAAACCACTCGTAGGAAGATCCTTTGAATATGTATGAAATTTTAGGACTGTTTATCTTTGCAAAAATAACAAAATAAATGGTTCTCAATTCCACTGAGTTTTGCAAATTGTACATAATTCAAATTCACCACTTTGTTAACTTGCCATCAGTCAAATATTGCAGTAGAAAATTAGCTGACAGATTTGGTCATGAAACAGCTGGACCTAATTTCATTCTCTCAAGAGAAAGATGCATCATTGTTCCCTGAGGACATCTGTGATAGGTGTGGACGGACTTCTGTACCATGGCCATACACATAATTAGAAACAACAAACCTCAAAACAACTTGAAGCATCTGTTAAGAACTGCATATTCTCAACATCCACCAAATTATAATTTTACGATATTAGATAGTCAAGTAGATTTATGCACCATTAGTTGTCTGATGATGAAACCAAAGCATAATCTCTCGGGATACGTAATATCAGAAAAGTCTACACAGGAACATCTTCAAATTCAGTCTCAATCAATCCCATATTCCACACACCTGATCATTCTTTCTTGTGAGCACTGGGCTGCATGAGATCATGCGTAGAAATGGATTAAAATTGATAATGATACAGAATCAATTTATCAATATTGTACCATTTTAGTTGTATACAAAGCTAATGCTTGGTTGATCAGGATCTGATGGCAGTAAATGTGGAAATAACATAAACTGTTTTGCCAAATACAACTACAGCAGGGCATTGAATGTGGAGCTTGTATCAAGGGTGACAAAGTCATGACCAATCGTTAAACAGCATTGAACAGTTTTACCCTGAGCATTTTTTGAGTATTTTATGCCCAAGTGTACAATAATAATCATGTTTTCTGCAAACTGCCACTCTGTCCAAATGCTAAAACATAAATCAACTAATCTTCTTTGGTTGATATGTTAAAACTTCACAGTCTTTATTTAAATAATTGTCCATTTAAACAATACAAATCAAAGATGTTTACCTTCCTACTGATTTAATTTCATGAGATTACTAAAATTTAGCTACAAATTTGGGTCACACAACTGGTGTCATGTTGGCAAGAGCATCAGGTTCAGTGGGTTCACAGAGAAACAAGTCTGGACACAAGTGTTACAATCATTTGTAATTTTAATTAACATACAGGAGATAAACAGGGAAGAATGACAGAAGGTACTATTGATTAAACAACTATATAGACATTCACATCGGACCTAGGTTGGACTCCAATACCGGTGGGCACCTGTACTCTACAAGCTCACACACTTGAGTACACACTCTACAGACAGGAACTTTCACAAACACACGAGTTCACTGTACCAATGGGGGTGCAGCTCTCTGCAAATATTCATCCATTGCAGTACTACAGTTTAGCTTCAGTGTAGTGCACTCTTTATCTGCGCGACTTCCAGTGATATCCACAGTAGCAACTTGGTGTGGAGCGATGTCCAGGGCTTGGACCATGAGGCAAAGAGAAAGAAATGTGCTATGTATCAATGTTTTATACAGTTCTGAGCTGGGCATCTAGCCAGTGATAACCAAAAGTAATTTAAATGAGCCAACAGCAAAGCGTGCACTAATGTGTGGCCGGAGTCCAACCTTGATTGACAGGTGATGTAACTTCCAAATAAGTTTCAGACAGGGAACACACATGACCACAGCAATCCACAGTATTGCAGACTAGGCAGGGAGGCAATGTGTTTCTCCATAATCCACTTAAAACAACAGGGAGAATTGTTTTTGGGATGTCAGCAGTAATTGGAGAACATAGTGTCTGAAGGCAGAGTACTGTACTCTCACTTCTCCCTTAAAATGCATCAGTTGACATATCCTTCTTTAATCTTACTGCAAATGCTCATCAATTGCTTCATTGTTTTGTTCAAATGCTAATTTACCTGGGAGATTGATGTACTCTTTTTCCATGATTTTTTTTGGGGAGCATCTTTTCCATAAACATGAACGTTGAACTCTTTTGAAAAGCTACCTACCATGAAAGAAAACATGCAAAGCAAGATCTGTGAATGATGAGGCTGGATAAGTTACCTTTGAATTAGTTTTCAGGCATTTTAATTATTGATCTGACATCAATCTAATCGCCTCCAGCTACTTTGACAACTCTACTTCTTCTAAATGGTCAAGTTCAGGGTTTATTCCTGATTGCTTCAATGTTCAGTGACCATTCCTAATTCTTTCTTTATTGAAAAAAAAATTACCTTGAGCAGATAATTACAGATCGCAAGAAAGATTTTTATCAATCCCCGACTGAGCACAAATGGGATTACATGCAATGGGGGAGGAGACGGTGAAAGATTTCATATAAAAATGGGACCCCAAATCAATAACAAAAAAAAAAATCAAGCAATCCCTTACTGAAACACCTAATCAAAATTTGGTACAAAATTATTGAAAGCATGGGGAAAAAAATGGAAATTTCACCTAATGCACCATTGACTCAAAATGTGTTGATCCCCATGAACAAGGGCATTAACAGGATGCAATATATTAAGGACTGCTACGAAGGGAGACAACTCATGTCCTTCAAACAGCTAAGGGGCAAATACGATTTGTTCTATGAGACCTTTCACTGTTTCCTCCAATTAAGATCATTCCTGAGGGACAGGTGTGGCTCTGCAATAACCCCGTCTGTGCCTAGTGAGGTTGCGAGGTTGCTTCGACAGGGAAATGTGCCTAAATTTATATCAAGAATGTACTCGCTTACTCCAAGCTGAAAGCCCAAAACAAGAGCTACATAGATCAAAGGAAAGATAGAGTTGAACCTGCGAATCACAATTGACGAAAAATGCTGGTCAGACTGGTGCAAGGACAGCGTCACAACAATAATTAATTCTAGATAGAGAAACAGTACAATTTTTTTACTCCAGCTCTACCTCCAGACCCTGGAAAATTCACAAAACAAAACAAAGCCAGAGGTGCCAGAAACATGCTTCAGATGTGGAGTGGAGCAAGGAATATTTCTTCAAGCAACCTAGTCCAGCGTAAAGGTAGCCCCATTCTGGCAAGATATGGCTAACAAACTAACCAAAATAATGAAGGTAATCTTCCTGCCGGACCCAACACTATATCTACTAGGGAACTGTATGGAAATAGGCTACAAATTAACCAAATTCCAAATTCACTTTACATTTATATACCTGGCCATAGCAAAAAAAGATGGATAGCCATAACCTGGAACTCCAACTCCCCTCTTCTCATCAGTAAATGAACTACCGAGATGCACAGCTGTAATCCCATGGAAAAAAAATTACCTCCAACCTTAGAAACCGACACAGCACCTTCATTGGAATCTGGCAACCATAATCTAGAATATGTGGGATCATGGCTGTAGCCATGCAAAAAGGTTGACAAAGAGCTGCTAACATATAGATTAAGAAAAGTGCCTATACAGGGGGATGGCCCCATGGTCTCCATGGACACACATGGGAAATGCTGATGCCCCATTCAGCCTTTGTTTCTTCTCTTTGTTCGTTGCCTTTTCTTTTCTGACTTTTGTTTGTATCATGTCTATCTTTTTCTTGAGGGGAGGGTTGGGGGGGTAGAGACGTCATAAATAAGTAAATCACTGGATAAAAATTACATGGTCTGTAACAATAATGATGTACTCACCTGTTTAAGATAGAAAATCAAAAATAAAATATTTTAAATATATATTTATCAATCTAATCACCAGGAATTGAATAACTTGGCCATTTTCTTTCTGATCTTTAGCAGCACATGTGTTAAGATATCCCCAACCATAAGAGCAAAAAAGTTTGAAGCAGGATGGTAACTGAACTGATCATTTTCCTCAGTCACATTTTCCATCAACATCATGAACCAAAAGCATGACTTCAACAGATGGGATATGCTTTGAACATCTTTTTACCCACTGATTTCTCCTTATAAAAATAAGGAGCATATCAGCTCCTGTCTGAGCGGTGACAATGGATACATTTCAGTTTGCCAATCATAGTAACATGTCTACGATGGATGCCATCTCACTGGCTCTACACAAAGCCCTGGAACACCTGGACTGTAAAGATGCATACATCAGGATGCTCTTTATCGACTGCAGTTCAGCATTTAACATCGTCATCCCCTCAAAATTGATCAGCAAACTCCAAGACCAGGGAGTTAACATCCCACTGTGTTATAGATGCATGGATTTCCTCACCTCCAGTGAAGATTGGTAAGAACATCTCCTCCACAATCTCCATCAGTACTGGAGCACCACAGGGCTGTGTTCTTAGCCCCCTGTTCTACTCACTTTACATCTACGATTATGTGGCTCAGTACGACAGCAAGACCATCTACAAATTTGTCGACAAAGCCACTGCAGTGGGTTGCACAAAGGAAGGGGATGAGTCATCATACAGGATGGAGATTGAAAATGGCTGAATGGTGCACCAATGACAACCTTGCACTCAATGTCACCAAAACTAAGGAGCTGATTGTTGACTTCAGGAAAGGAAAGCCAGAGGTATACAATCCAGTGATCATTGGGGGATCAGAGGTGGAGAGGGTGGGCAAATTTAGGTCCTTGGGAGTCACTATCTTGGAGAATCTTTCCTTGACCCAACACACCAATGGCATCATGAAGAAAGCATGTCAGCGCCTCTACTTCCTCAAAAGTTTGCTGAGGTTTGGTATGACACCAGAAATACTGGCAATTTTTTACAGATGTGTGGTGGAAAATGTGCTGACCAGCTGCATTACAGTTTGGTATGGGAACACCAATATCCCTGAGCATTAAGCCCTCCAAAAGGTAGTACACACAACCCAGGGCATCACAGGCAAAACCCTCCCCACTAATGAGTACATCTACAGGAAACGCTGTCGTCAGAGAGCAGCAGCGATCATCAAAGACCCTTATCACCCACCACACACTCTTCTTGGTGCTGCCATCAGGAAAGAGGTATCGATGCCACAAGACTCGCACCACCAGGTTCAAGAACAGCTGCTTCCCCTCCACCATCAGACTCCTCAATGACAAACTCAATCAGAAACCCCTTTTCCACTGGCATCCTGTCTCATGAATTTACTGGGACAGGATCTAGTGGAAAGGGAACACTGTCTGAACGCTGGCGTCAAATGACATCATTTCATGCCAGGCATTAACAGTCTCTACCCCTACTCATATCCCCGGCGTTTGCTGACGCTGGCATTGAGATAAAACCAGTGGAAATTCACCTGTTTCCATTTGAAGGTAGAATACTCCGATCTCTGGGGATGAGCTGTGTTCAGAGGAAAAGTACTAGTGACCTAGTTAAGGGTGGCCCAGTGGAAATGGCACAAAGGGCTTCCTAACCAGGGACACTGCACAGCCAATGAACTGGAATGCCAGTGGAAAAGGGGCCAGAGACTCGTTTAAGGACTCATGCTTGTGCACTTTATTGGCTTTCTTTTTGTTCTTTCTGTATTGCACAGTCAGTTTGTTTAATTATCTGTTTACAGATCTTTGTTTATTTCCGTTTATGTTGTGCACAATTTATTTTTTGAACTACCAAGAAGTGGTGATTCTGCCGTGCCCACAGGTAAAAGAATCTCAGGTTGTATGTGATGTCATGTATGTATTCTGCCAATAAATCTGAATCTAATGGATACGTCTTGGTTGGGAAATAAAGTGGGATCCTGTTTAATTAGTCAAATGTTCCGTTCTCAGCCAAAATTTGAGCACAAATCCGAGGCTGATTTTTCCAGTGCAGTGAAAATCAAACAAAAGGGAGTTTGAGGGGATTTGGTCTGTCACCAAAGACTCTTGCAAATTTCTGTAGGTGGAGAGCATTCTGACTGGTTGCATCACTGTCTCATAAGATGGTGCCAATGCACAGAACAGGAAAAGGCTACAGAGGCTTTTAAACTCAGCCAGTACCATCATGGGCATTAGTCTTCACTCCATTAATAACATCTTTAAGAGGCAGTGCCTCAAGAACGTGTTAACTATCAACAAGGACCCTCATAATCTTTTCTCACTGCTACCATCAAGACAGAGGTACAGTAGCCTGAAGATGTTAGAAAAACACTTTCTTCCCCTCTGCCATCAGATTTCTGGACAATTAACTGATGAACACTACCTCATTTTTAAAATCTCATCTGCACTAATTTTTTTAAAATCTTGTATTTATGCCATTGTAATTTGTAGCAATTTTTGTACCTTGTTCTGTATCATAATGTTATGCAAAACAACAAATTTCATGACACATGTACATGAAAATAAACCTGATTCTGAAAAGACTAGATCCTGACAGTCTGAAATAAAAACTGAAAATTTTCTAAGTGCTGAGAAGGTTAAACAGCATCTTTGGAAAGAGAAACAGCGAATATTTCAGGACTGGGGCTTTTCATCCAAACTATGAAAGGGAAGGAAAAAAAATCAGTTTATGGTAGCAGAGAAGATTGGAAATGGGGGAACGGGCAAGTAACTGGAGGTTCAGAGCCATCCTTGTGAACTGAATGCAGTGCTCTCCAAATGAGTTTGGTCTCTTCAATGTAGAGGCCATATTGTAAACATATTGTGCACTAGATTGGCTCAGATGCAAGTGAATCACTGCTTCACCTGGAATGACTTTTTATCCCCATATAGTGGGTGCTCCACTGCCTTTCATACAAACTATTAAACTATGATTTTGTCTGCAGTCTAAGATCTCATACAATTAGTAATTTCATGTTCAATGGAAGACATTTGCATCTTCTGTTTTATTCAAATAAGTGAAACATGATAGAAATTGGTGTCTATCTGATTTTATCTATGGATAGAATATAATGACCTCAAACATTTAGTTATATTTGTAATGAGTATTAACTGAAAGTGAGAAAGCACCAAATTTGTTGTTCAAACCAACTAATTAGAACTTTGTTTCTTTACTTCTCTAGCTCTTAAGGAAGAGACACATAGGAAATGACATAGTTACAATTGTCTTTCAAGAGCCTGGAGCACTTCCTTTTACTCCCAGAAATATTCGATCCCACTTCCAACATGTGTTTGTCATCGTCAGAGTTCATAATCCATGTACAGAAAATGTCTGCTACAGGTAAGTGATTAGCATCAATACAGTAACTTTTAGATCCTTTAGTGATGTTTTAAGTTTTTTAACCTTCTCATTTCTTTCTAGCAGTACTTTATGTATGCACATTGTTCTTAAATTTTCAGGTATGTGCTACATCACGATCTGCAAAAACTTTAGGAAATTAGTATACAGATTACTTTCCTGTTAGAACAAGACATTTGAATTCCTTGATTCTGTACTATTTTGCAGCTGAGAGCAAATTAATTTTTTCATCATTATGAATATATTGCTCTTTCATGAATTGGTGGATTGCATTTTATTTTGCCCAGTATGGTAGATGTTGCCTTTACAGTTTTTATTCCACAAGATTTGCAAAATTTGCAACATTTCTTTCTTACAATTGAAGGTTTGAACATCTTTTGTAATTGGAAATACCTGAACAAGATAAAGCCTCGTAAGAATAGACATAGGGAAGATATGTCCATGAAATTATTCATTCAGGAGAAACCCCTTTACATAAATTGGTAAAAATATGAAGCATGGTACTACAAAAAATAGTTGTGGTGAATAGCCTCTGAATATTTGAAAGGAAGTTTAATTTTTTAAAAATATTGTTTTATCTTTCACACTGTGAACCATATCAACCAAAATACATACAAACATTTCCCTCTTAAATATACACAGAGGCATTTTCTTCCTTTTTTTCCCCCCTACCTTCCCTCCCCCCTTCCCACCCCCCTCCAAAACCAATAAACATTCAACATATGCAATACAATAAAACCATTAAACAATGTAATCACACAATGAAAAATAAACAAGAAAAATGTGTCATGTACTTTTACACACTGGATCAAATCATTTTGCCTCAGAGGTCTGAAGTAAGCCCTCTCTGTTATGTTCTATGTACAGTTGAAAGGAAGTTAAATATTGGAGGAGAAAAATAGAGGGATTTGGTGATTTGAGGCTGATGTGGTAGATAGGATCCACATGGTTGTGCAGGGAATAGAGTTGCTGGCTTCATAAATCCAGTGATCTGACTTTGATCCTGAGTTTGATGCTGTCTGTGCAGACTTGTACATTCTCCCTATGATTTGATTTCCTCCCATATTTCAAGTTCTGTAGGTCTGTAAGCTAATTGGACTGTAAGTTGCTTGCAGTGTGCAGATAAGTGGTGGAATCTGAGAAGAGATGTGGAAATGTGGGGAGAATAGATTATATGGGAAATTGGTGGGAGAATACAATTGGTTTGTGAGCCTTCATAGACTAGATGACTAAAATAGCCTTCTATTCCCAGTGGAAAGATGGAAATAAAAACAATAAAGATTTACTGGGCCAAATAGCCCATACGTGCTCTAATTGATTGTCCAATAACTTGCAGCTTACCCTATAGTTTCTATTGACAAAGGCCACTCTCTCTATTTGAGCAGAGTGGAAAATGAAGATTTAAAAAAAACATCAGAGGTTATCCTATCTATAAAGCCAATGTATTTCAAAGCAAGTTGGAAAGTTAACCACCCGAGGTAACGTAGAGTTGTTCAACCATCAGACTAATTAATTAAAACAGAATTTAATGCAATACAAATATGGCTAAATTGAAATAGAAGGGTCGAGGATCCATTGCATAGAGTCTAGAATTGTGTGAATCTGCTTCCATTGAATGGGCTGTATCTAAACTGATTGTTACCACTGTCATTGAATAGAGGATAAATAGAGAACAGGAACATCAGAAGCGGTTGCAATGAAATTAATCAACTCATTATTTTGGTATCGGAAAACAATATAATTTCAACCTTAAATAACAAATGAGGTGCAAACATATAGACATTTAGAAATCTACACTCTATTGGAGATCAGTCCTTCCAAACAGACAGTTGGACCAGAAATATGAATGGAATAAATACAATGAAATAATATGGCCGATTTCAGGAAGAGATAAATGTGTACCTGCAAAATAATGAGTTCCAATCGAATGCCCTGAACAGTGCAGGAAGGTGCAGCAAGCAGAGTGCCCAGGGTCCCCACTGTTTTCTCTCATTTAAACTAATGGTCTGGATTTAAAAGTCTCAAGTGAGTATCGACCCATTATGGTGTATTAAAGCAACATTGGTGATTGGAGACCTCATAATAGTTGCAAGTCAGTGGACAGTGATAAATAATGTTTCATGAAGGCACATAAGCACGGTCCTTAAAGCCAGAAGAAAAAGATGCTAAGTAATCTTAATATTGATGTTTGTATAATTTGAGTCCAGAATAAGAGGTTCAATAAATAAAGATTGAATCCAGCCAAGATGTTAATAAGTTGGTAGTTACGGGGTACATTTATTGATAGAGTGCACCCAATGAGGTGATTAATTTAAAGGCTACTAAGTTTGATTAAAATAAGGTGATAACCGGACTGCAGACCTGGCTAATTTTCCAGAGAATATAGCACTAATTATGCTAATAATATGGTTGGGCATACCTTTAGCCTGCAAAATATCCTGGGCATGGAAATGTGGCAGATGAAGAACCATAATTTTGAACCATAGAATAAGCATTTTTTTTTTGGAAGCACTGAAAAATTGCTAAGGGCAAGGGCTGGACTGATGTTGGAATGTACTTTTTTTTGCAAGAATAATTAATATTTGGAATGATCTTTTCTGAAGTCATCATATTAAATTCAATACTAATGATAAGAATAATGTCATATGGATTCCATCCAGAAGTTGATTGCTGTAGAATTTATCAAACTATGTTCTCTTTTGTGTGTAGAATCATGAGCCTGATTCTAATTTCACAATTACATTATAGGTGAACCAGAAGAAAACGGGGAATTGAGAACCAAATTAGTCTTGTCAGAACATCGTATATCTGCACAATGAGCAATTTGGTCAGGGTGCCAAAGCAAAATCAATTTTCAACAGGCTTCCTGACAGAGTATAGCTAATCTACAGGATAAAACCCCATTAAATCTTTGCCTCCACTCCAGAACCAAGTTGGTCTCAGAACATGTGCATATTCTGAGGCAGAAAGTCATCATTAATCAGCTCCTTTACTGGTGTATTTGCAATAAACACATGCCAAATTGAGTTCTTCTGCCAACTTGCCCCTGTCGATAAAAATCAAACACAAGTCTTTGGCAAAAACATACACCTGTTTATGTCTTGGAAAGAAGAAATTGATGTTGGGATTCACAATAGTCTGCACAGACTCTAGCTATCTGTATAAAGGAATGTTTGAAGATCAAGACCAAACCTGGTGCAAGGTTTGAGCAGTCGCCAATAATCTGTAGTATCCTTTCTATTTTTGAGACCTATATCAGACAGCTTAAAGGACTGCAAGGGTACCACCAAAATCCTCCAAATCCGATGCATTCAATTATGGGCAGAACAGCTTTCGTAGGGGTTAATGCAACACCTTTACAACACCAGTGATCAGGGCAGGGGTTTGAATCTCACGCTGTCTGTAAAGAATTTGTACGTTCTCCCCATGTCTGCGTGGTTTTTCCCCTGGGGGCTCCGGTTTCCTCCCATCATTTTAAACGTACTGGGGGTGTAGATTAATTGGGTGTAAATTGGGTAGCACGGGCTCGTGGGCCAAAATGGCCTGTTACCATGCTGCATACAGTAAAATAAAAATCAATTTGTGTCAGTGTCCTCCCCATGGCTAATGCCCACAGCATTGAGGGTCTAATTAAAGTCAATGAGCTTCTGTGGACAGAACAAATCGATCACGTAACTTCTCCAGTATATGTGTATCATAAGTCCAGAGCCCACAAGTGTATATGGATGTATAACAAAAGGACTGGTTAGATGTCAAGTTAAAGCCTCAAGCAACCATGGCTCATCCTGAGCTCAAGGACTTGCAATTTTTTTTAACACTGACTTGACCATCTGATTACTACACAATAGGCTTGTGTTAGATTGCCACACTCTGGCGCAAATGATGACAGCATAATTTTACCTTTATGTAGCAGTGGCTTACTTCTCATTCTTACTTTCAAAACACTTAACTTTTACAAATGACTTTTCAAAAGCAAGCCATTAAGTTTGCATCAGTGTGCAATCCAGAAATTGTCTAGCCTTTTAAGCACAAAATTTTACTTGTTGATTGATTCTTTCCCGAATTGTATGTTCTAACACACAAACTAACACCATGGTAATCAGCCAAGTATCAGTTAGTTAAATATAAAAAGAAAATGACCCTGAAGAATGATACACTATCATAGAAGGAGAGAGAGAACCTGCTCTATTGACAGAGTATATTGTAATACTGGAGCTATAATATAGTCATCCTTCCTATGCAATCCAGTCTACTTCCTGTCTTCTTCTTTGGCTTGGCTTCGCGGACGAAGATTTATGGAGGGGGTAAAAAGTCCACGTCAGCTGCAGGCTCGTTTGTGGCTGACAAGTCCGATGCGGGACAGGCAGACACGATTGCAGCGGTTGCAGGGGAAAATTGGTTGGTTGGGGTTGGGTGTTGGGTTTTTCCTCCTTTGCCTTTTGTCAGTGAGGTGGGCTCTGCGGTCTTCTTCAAAGGAGGTTGCTGCCCGCCAAACTGTGAGGCGCCAAGATGCACGGTTTGAGGCGTTATCAGCCCACTGGCGGTGGTCAATGTGGCAGGCACCAAGAGATTTCTTTAGGCAGTCCTTGTACCTTTTCTTTGGTGCACCTCTGTCACGGTGGCCAGTGGAGAGCTCGCCATATAACACGATCTTGGGAAGGCGATGGTCCTCCATTCTGGAGACGTGACCCATCCTGTACTATCTGAGGAAGCAGACATTGACCAAAAAAAGTGGGCAGCTTTGGACACTGCATCTTAACACTAATTGTCATGGGTAGGGGATCAGTGGATCCAAAGATAAATGGGAGATAGTGAGGGTTAGATTGAATGGAGGATCAATAAGAGGAATTAGAAGTTGAGAAATTGGATCCCGGGACCAAGGAGGGATTTCTTCCCTGACAGCAGCTTTCTGTTAAAGCCGTTTTTTCCTTATGAGTCCCTGACTTGTAATACAGGCCTAACCATTAATCCAGCTACTGGTGAGATAAAAGTCTCAGCATAAAGAACATTAAA
This sequence comes from Narcine bancroftii, assembly GCF_036971445.1. Taxonomy (NCBI): domain Eukaryota; kingdom Metazoa; phylum Chordata; class Chondrichthyes; order Torpediniformes; family Narcinidae; genus Narcine; species Narcine bancroftii. Next base: position 61,038,322 of record NC_091474.1, read on the forward strand.
TAACGTGAAAAATGAAAAGTGATCAGTAATATTAGTTAGCAACTGTGCCATCAACTAGTCTTGCGGGATGATGAGTTGATTGCAATTGTTACCGGAAATGTGATCATGAGTTGGACCAGAATTGATGGTGACATCCAAAATAATCACCAGGATTCTAATTTTTTAATGGTTAAATTTGAATTGTAATTATGATGAGATATTACATGTAGCACAGATAAATGCTTCAACCACTGTTAAATGTAAATGAAAGAAAATGAAGATTAATTGAATTTTCTTTGAAAGAATATCTTAACTAAAAGGGCTAAATAATTGCTCTAAAATGAGGCATGAAATTTCCAGCAGTTAATTACAGAAAAACATTCATTGGGAGGCATTAAAAGAGTAAGCTATGCATTGTATGAGGCAATGAGTTGTGTTTGCAGAAATATTTTAGCCATCCGTGAAAGAGAGAGCTTGAGAGCAAGAGAGAGATTGGTTTGGAATCTGTTCAGCAGAAAATTGATAACAAGAAAGTGTCAACATCAGTGGGCAGATCCACATTAAATTTGCTTGGAAGTGGAAAAGTTTGGAGCAGAATAAACAAATTAATTTAAAAATTGCTTGCTATCTTATATTCTTAGCAACTGAAACTTGGATTTATATTGCCATGATATGATGTCAATTATGTGCATTCTTTCTGATCCTTCTTTCCCTTGATAAAGTTAAACTGTACTTCCTGTATTTTTAAATTGGGATTACAAATCAGATGCATTATCTGTTTAAACACATACAGTGTGGCTGTCTCCAGGTCTAAAGATGTACCACCATTTGGCCCACCCATTCCCAAAGGAGTCACCTTTCCCAAATCAGCTGTGTTCAGGGACTTCCTTCTTGCCAAAGTTATCAATGCAGAAAATGCAGCGCACAAATCTGAGAAGTTCCGGGCAATGGCCACAAGAACAAGGCAAGAGTATTTGAAGGATTTGGCAGAAAACTTTGTAACTACAGCGACAGTTGACTCTTCTGTGAAATTTAGTTTCATTACACTTGGAGCAAAGAAGAAGGAGAAGACAAAGCCCCGGAAGGATGCGCAGCTGTACAGCTTTGGAGCCATTGTGTGGAATGTTATTGCTCGGGACTTTGGCCAATCGAGCGATATTGAATGTCTTCTTGGAATCTCCAATGAATTCATTGTGCTTGTAGAGCAAGACTCCAAAAATGTAGTGTTTAATTGCTCGTGCAGGGATGTCATTGGCTGGACGTCTGGATTAATGACTATAAAGATCTTTTATGAAAGAGGAGAATGCATCCTCCTGTCTGCTGTGGAAAACTGTGTAGATGACATCAGGGAAATAGTACAGAGGCTTGAGGTAAGATGAATGTTTTCAACACCATTGCTAATTTTCATAATTTTGTGTAATAAGTTTACTTCCATATTCTATGAAAAGTTTGCCATCTTCTAAATGCAAAGATAAGATTCAGTATCATTGTAAAATATTGAGACAATTTGCAATAATGAATTTATCTTGAGGAAAGATGTTAATCTTGCAGTATTTTTCTCTTTGGAGCAATGCATAACTGCTGGCTTCAGCTTTTCTCAATGAAAGAAAATGCATTTATTTGGAAGAGGCAGTAGATCAGTAAATTGGGTTGTTAAAAAAAATCATACAATCATGTTAATTATAATCAGCCAACAATGCAGATGCTAATTGCAATCTTTGCATCATTCCACAACTTCCCTTTTCCTGTTCCTTACAGAACTTGTACTCTATTTTGTCCTTGCAAACATTTGTGCCATTATTTCACAATGGAAAAAATAGCCACTTAATACAATGCACTGAAAGTTTGGGTCAATGCTTTAGAACTGTGTGGAATGGATATGTTATTTTAAACCTTGTTTTCTTCAATCTTCATCCTTTTTTATTTTCGTGTATAGCTATTTCACACTGTCTTTTTTCTTAGCCTATTCATTTCCCTCTTGATCTAATCGATCTCCTGCTTACACTAAGTTGTTTATATTGGGTGGAAGAGGCACATTTCTCAGTGCTGTTTGCATCATTTGAGCAAATTCCAAGTTTGTTATATTCCCTTTTGCTTTGATCTGAAATGTAAGGGGTTCAGGCCTGAAACATGGGTTACCCTTTATTTCCAAATATTTTGAGATTTAAAAACGTGCAAAAATTGTCAGAGTATTGAGAAAAATTCAAGTCTTCAGAATTGGAAATGAAGTGTACTGCATGTCCACAGTTAACTAATTCAAAGGTGTGAATAAAACAGTGACACATTAGAAAAGTGAAATGGTGCAGATTAACCCTTTCTAAGTACAAAATATATTTTGGAACTCGCAGGTTAGTCACCTGCCAAATTTGAACTTTTTAATTGTTTTATTATAAGCCACCCAATTTTCTCTAAGTGCAGTTCATCAGATCCTGCCTTTGAAGGAGGTTGCAGAGAACAAAGGACAACAAAAAAAATTGGATTCAATCAATCATATTCATTAGTTTCCAAATTTTTTACAATTTGTTGTAAAATTTACAATAGACCTATTTTTAAAAACTTAGAATGGATAAATGGCAGTATAAATTTTTTTGCAAAATGCAGTTATGATTGACAAAATAGTGATAAATAGCAAAAAGTCAATAATTAAATGGTAATATTTTGTGGAAGTAGATGTGTGTGGCCATCAGTTCATTAATAGATTATTGAAATTGAATAATATTGGGTGAACAAAGATTGGGTTTGTTGGCAAGAGGTATTTATTTTTTTAATTGGTGAGCTACATTATCAAATTGTGTGATTAAAAAAAATTAACTCCTGCTCTTTCAGAATGGTCCTAGCACCTTTTCAAATTCAATTTTCAGAGTGTGGATGTCAGAAAATTGAGATCAGTAATTAGTTTCAATCTTTCCTGGATATCAAAGGGAAATTTCCACAAGTTTCTTCCTGAATTTGCTGAAATTTTTCTTAGCTCTTGCTTTGGTTAATAAATGAAGTCATGAATTACCACTGATCTAAAACAGGTTAATTTGTGTGTGGCCAGCATCTCCGCAAATGATCATCAATCCATCTGCTGAAAATTTAGAGAAATACACGAGAGAGCATTATATTTATCTTGGATCGCACAGATCCCATTATTATTTTCTCTGATTAACACTTACATTATGTTGTTAACATTGGGTGGAAGAGGCACATTTCTCAGTGCTGTTTGCATCATTTAAGCAAATTCCAAGTTTGTTACATTCCATTTTGCTTTGATCTGAAATGTAAGGGGCTCAGGCCTGAAACATGGGTTACCCTTTATTTCCTACAGATGTTGTGCGACCTGCTGAGTTTCTCCAGCACCTTTGTGCATTGCAATATTACTAAATAATATCCAGCTTTTCAACTTTATAATTTATATTTTTAAATGTGGAAATATTTTTCTCTCTGCTCCACTCTTCGATTCGCTACTGTCAATTCCTGAAATGGGATCCACATTGAAGAAAATGAGCCTCTGATGAGTACCTGGAAAGACATCGTGACTAAGGTCACCAAAAATTGACATGATTCCATGAATATCACAATAGATGAAACTATATGCATTGCAAATGAATTGAGGGATGTTTTATATTTAGTTACCATTTGAGAAACAGTTATGGTACACAATAGCAGTCTCTAGGTACTTTCATGCCAGGTCTCTACCTGGAGGCCAGCTACAAGTGTGGAGGGAAAACATAAACTTAACTTTCATGGAGCAGCCCTAAAAGGCTGCTCCTACGTCGCATTCATGTCGAGCAGTGCCTCGTAGTGCCCTCTGGAGCCAATGGAGATGGGCAACTGGTGCCGTAGCATCACCCATCATAAACATGCAGCAGAGCAATGGCTGTCTTTCCCACCCATAATCCCCCATGCAGCTAGAACTGCTCTGTGGTTCCCAGAACAGTTCCAGCTGCGTGGGGGGTTATGGGTAAGGAAGGCGGCCATTGCTCGGCCGCGTTTTGAGTCGCAGAGAGCTGCCCCAAAGGCCGAGGCAGCCGGTGAGGCTGTTGCAGCCTGCACCAGCTGCCCCCTGACGGCTCCCACTGATTTCCCCCCCCCCACCTCACTCTGATGGGTCCTGCCTACCACCCCTGCCTTGAGGAGGTCTTGGAGGGAGAGGGGTGAGTGGAGAGATGGGTCGCAGGCCAATGGCATCATCAGCTTGTCCCTAACCAGCCGGTTGCAGCAGCTGTACATTCTTGTGAGGCGATCATCCTTCCCCGAGAGAGATGGCAGTCGGCACCTTGGATCTGGCCATCCTTTACAGTCGGGCTTTTTCTTTACATGAAAGGGCCCTGTCTCTGCATTTGGTGGCCAATTCTTATCGAGAGAAACATCACAGTCATCTTCTGTTTAGTTTTCTGACGTGTCAAGTTATTTTTTTTAAGGACTGAAGTGTTTCCACGGAATTAGCGGTGTTGGCAAAGGAATTAAAATGTTCCCCCGGTGTGCGTTTGTGAAATGTGTTTCTCAATATTTGATTCTGTAGCTATTTGGTGATTTCAATTAACACTTGTGATGCACTTTTCTTCTGGAACTGTCACAGCTTAATACTTTGGATGTCATACAATAGCAGCTCGCATTTGTATAAGTGACTTCAAATTAAACAGCATACCAAAGGCATTTCACAGATGAGCATAGGGAGTGCCGGCTTCAATTTAGTCAGACATCGAGAGGTTATGCGAAATGATTAAAAGGCCTAGACATTTAGTTTTATTAAAAGCAGAGAGTCAGAATGTTTGGGAAAGGAATACCATAAAAAATAGAATTTGGCTGTTTTGAGGAATAGCAGCTGATTGTCAGGGAAGGAAGTGGAAGAAGCAAAAAATACCTTCCATTTTTGAAGGGAATAGATTTGCAGAAAGAGTGAGATGACTGTAAAAATCCATAAACAAGGGCATTGAAACATTTTAGGGAGGGGGGGTGTGGGGTGGGGTTGGAGAACCAGTTAAGTGCAGAGAAAATGCTGAGTACGCTAGATGCCTTGCAGATCATGCATAACAGAGTTTTAGGCATGTTTCAGAAGTAAATTGATTACATGATGAAAAAATGAGGTCTGTGAACAAATTTTAATTTGTGCTAAACTAAATGGTAATTTTCGAATCCTTTGAATTGTGATCTATGAATATGCGCAAAGTGAGAGAGAATCTAGAGCTAAAGATTGAGTTAGAAGATAATGGCCAATTCAAGCAAACATTACATTCAGAATATGTCCATAAATACAAACTGAATTAGGATGGTTGATGTGTAATCTCAGGTTTCCAATTTGGGAGTCCCTTTCAAAGAATAATTCAGGAATGTTAAAACTTCAGTTTTTATTCCATCGGTGAGGAAGTATCGATTTTATTTGAACTATTTTTGAATGATTTGAGTGTTCCAGTCAGTGCAAAATATGTTGTTGGGTTGCAGTTACCTGGCTTCAATCCATAAAACCCACAAGCCTGAATGAATGATCCGAATAGCCCTGACACAGAGTTGTATTATTTTGGTAAACTGGAACATGCAAATTATGTATGATTTAAATCTATATTTAATAAAGGGTTCAGTTTTATAATTTTATCACTCATACTAACAGTTTGTCTTCCTCATCCCCTCAGAATCCATTAACAACAGATAAAGTGATGCAGTTGAATCAACACTTGTCAGCAAATTGATTTATGTAGTTGAATTGAGAAGTTGTGTATGAGAGATTAGTAATCTACTTTCTAGGCTGGGAAATCGAGTGGTGAAAGGAAAATGAAATAAATTAAATTACACTAAAAGCCAAAGTCCACTTCAACGATTTCTGTCGTCCCAAACTTAGGAGAGAGAGAGATGATCAGCGTAATAGAACTGAGTTCAAATGATATTCAGTAGCAGAAGAGAGAAATACATGGACAAAGCACTTCAAAAAAAGTAGCAGGGATTTGGCTGACAAATTTGTTCAGTCCTTATCAGAAGCTTCTCTCACCTGAGATTGGGGACAACGTTGTCTCATCTTAACCGTGCGAGCATGGTATGAACGATAAATAAAGGTGACTTGACAATTTAGGCAGAGTACTTCCATTTTAATTCGAAAGGTGTATCAACTCATGAAATGGTTTGCTTATTTAATATTTTCCTCACACTCCCATTATTCCTGTCCACGATCGATGATCTTTCATCAGTGGACTGAATATAAATACACTGTTTCCCTCTCCACTGATAGTTTCACTATTTTCAACACTTTTTCATTTGCATTTTGGATTTATGGCATCTGCAGTTTTTAAAAAGTTTTGTTTTTGATCAAACATTTTCGCATTTCATTGTAAATAAGTTCTGTTACATTATCATAATAAGATGTCGTCATAATACAAATTCCAGGATTTAGTTGTTAAAAAAAGTAATTGAGTAACAATGATTCATCAAAATAATACATTAAGTTTTCTTCAGACAGACAAAACTGAAATGACTACCATTGAAGTCATTATATTTTCTATGTGTCACATCACAGAACTTTACTAACTCAAGAACTTGAATATGATTTGTAAAACACTACAGTAAAAAAGCTAACACAAAACAAATGTTTTAAAGCAGAAATTGATTGATAATGGTGATTTAAATCATGTCTCTGTCCATTTGTGAGCTTTGTGTTGAATGTGTAACAGCCAGGTAGTTTGTCCAGGGAAAGCAACTAAAATATAAGACCATATACAAGTTCAGAATCAGAATTTATTGTCATGAACAAGTCATGAAATTCAGTGTTTTGTGGGAGCATCATTATGCAAACATTCATATTGTAACCATCTTATGACATTATTTTATTTTTATAGTAATTATTATAATTTAAAAAAAATTGCATGAAACATAAGACAGTGTCTTTGGTTCGTTGATTATTCAGGAATCTGATGGCAGCGGGGAAGAAGCTGTCCTTATGCCGCTGGGTGCTCATCTTTAGTCTCCTGTACCTTTTCCCCAATGGTAGCAGAGTGAAGAGGGCCTGGCCTGGGTGGTGGGGGTCTTTGAGGATAGAGACTGCTTTTTTTTAAGACACAGCCTCATGTCGATGTCCTCGATGAAGTGCCTGTGATGTCGCAGGCCGAGTTAACAACCCTTTGGAGTTTATTCTCATCCTGAGAGATTTTGCGCCTCCATACCAGGCAGTGATGATGCAACCAGCCAGAATGCTCTCCAGGATACAGCTGTATTGATGACATACCAAACCACCTCAGACACCTCACAGACAAGCCTTCTTTGTGATTGTATCAACATGGAGGCTCCAGGACAGATCCTCAGAGATGTTAACACCCAGGAATTTGAAGTTATTGATCCTCTCCACTACTGAGCCCTTGATGAGGACTGGGTTGTGTTCCCCTGACTTCCTCCTGAAGTTCACAATCATCTTCTTGGTTTTGCTGATGTTGAACGCAAGGTTGTTGTTGTTACACTATTCAATGAGCTCCTCTATCTCTTTCCTGCACGCTTCCTCGTTGCCATTTGTTATTCTGCCAACAACTGTGGTGTCATCAGCAAACTTGTAAATGTCATTGAGATGTTGGTTCCAATTCGTACTATGGTCTTCCAATGAGAAAGTCAAGGTTCCAGTTGCAGAGAGGGGTACAGAATTTGTAGCTTCTTGACTAGCACTGAGGGAATAGTGGTATGGAAGGCCGAGCTGTAGTCTGTGAAGAGCAGCTGTATGTATGAATTGCTATTTTCGAGGTGATCCAGAGCTGAGTGGAGAGCCTGGAGGGCTTGTGACGATAGGTGAATTGCAGTGGTCCAGATCTTTACTTAGGTACGTGTTAATTCTGGCTATGACCAACCTTTTGAAGTATTTCATAACAGTAGAAGTTAGTGCTTCTGGGCGGTAGTCATCGAGGTAGCCCGCACTACTCTTCTTGGGTACCAGGACGATTGAAGCTGGTAGGAACCTCTACTGCCACATTGAGAGGCTGAAAGTGTCCATGAATACTCTGTCTAGTTGGTTGGCACAGATTTTCAGTACCCTGCCAGGTACATTGTCAGGGCCTGACGCCAGGCGAGGGTTCACCCTCTTGAATGATATTCTGATGTCACCCTCAGAGACAGATATCACAGGATCCTCAGCCTTTTCAGGGATCCTCCTTGGCACTGTTTGGTTCTTCTGAAAGCGGCCATAGTAGCTGTTCAGCTCTTTGGCTATTGAAGCATTGCAGCCATCTATATTATTCACCTTTGCACTGTAGGCTGTAATGGCCTGCACTCCCTGCCTTAGTTGGCACTTCTCTGTCTCTAGTTTCCTCTGGAATTGCCACTTTGCTTCGGAGATGGCCTCTGAAGGTCAGGTACCTGGATTTCTTGTAAAAATCTTGATCTCGGCCTTAAACGTCCTTGTTCTCACCCTTAGCAGATTGTGGGTTCTCTGATTCATCCAGGGCTTCTAGTTGGGGAACACTCAGTATTTGCGCATGGGAACACACTCATCCACACAGGTCATGATGAAGTTGGTGACACTTGTTGCATATTCATTCAAGTCTATGAATGAGTTCTTGAATATCCACCGATTCAAAGCAGTTCTGCAGACTCTCCTCCGCCTCCCTCAACCACACCTTCACTGTCTGCTCCATTGGTGCTGTGGTCCTCAGTCTCTGCTTGTACGGCGAAAGTAGAAGTACAGACAGGTGATCGGACTTGCCGAAGTGTGGTCATGGTATGGCTTGGTTTGCATTTTTCATGATGGAGTAGCAGTGATCAAGTGTGTTGGTTCCCCTGGTCTCACATGACGTGTTGGAAGTAGTTTCTTAGAGACTTCTTCAGGTTGGCTTGATTGAAGTCAGGATGTTCTCTCTTGTGGCTATTTATCACAGCGCTCAGTCCCTCCAGTGCTAGCCTGATGTTAGCCTGGGGCAGAATGGAGACTGCAACCAGGATGATGGTGGTGAACTCCCTTGACAGGTAGAATGGGCAACATTTGATCGCTAGATGTTCCAGTTCAGGGGAGCTGGACTGGGACATGACCATCACATCTGTGCACCATGATGAATTGATGAAAGCACAAACACCACCTCCCCTGGTTTTATTCAGATGCCGGTGTCCAATCAGTGCGATGAAAAATGTTGCCCTGGGCTGCAATGTTGTGTCTGGAATGTCCACATTTAGCCATGTTTCTGTAAAGCACATCATACAGCACTCCCTGATGTCTCTCTGCTGTTCTGGCTTGGAGTTCATCAAGTTTGTTCTCCGAGGACTGTATGTTGGCCAGGAAGATGGTACGGAGAGGAAGCCTCAGGACCCGGCATCTCAGTTTGACCTGTAGCCGCCCCCCCCTCCCAACTACGTCCATGTGGTCAGGTCTTCATTACCTGGCTTGTGGGTCTGCTGCTGGAGCTGCTGCTGCGGCACCTGCTGGAGCTGCTGCTGCGGCACCTGCTGGAGCTGCTGCTGCGGCACCTGCTGGAGCTGCTGCTGCGGCACCTGCTGGAGCTGCTGCTGCGGCACCTGCTGGAGCTGCTGCTGCTGCTGCACCTGCTGGAGCTGCTGCTGCTGCTGCACCTGCTGGAGCTGCTGCTGCTGCACTTGCTGGAGCTGCTGCTGCTGCGGCACCTGCTGGAGCTGCTGCTGCTGCGGCACCTGCTGGAGCTGCTGCTGCTGCGGCACCTGCTGGAGCTGCTGCTGCTGCGGCACCTGCTGCACCTGCTGGAGCTGCACCTGCTGGAGCTGCACCTGCTGGAGCTGCACCTGCTGGAGCTGCACCTGCTGGAGCTGCACCTGCTGGAGCTGCACCTGCTGGAGCTGCACCTGCTGGAGCTGCACCTGCTGGAGCTGCACCTGCTGGAGCTGCACCTGCTGGAGCTGCACCTGCTGGAGCTGCACCTGCTGGAGCTGCACCTGCTGGAGCTGCACCTGCTGGAGCTGCACCTGCTGGAGCTGCACCTGCTGGAGCTGCACCTGCTGGAGCTGCACCTGCTGGAGCTGCACCTGCTGGAGCTGCACCTGCTGGAGCTGCACCTGCTGGAGCTGCACCTGCTGGAGCTGCACCTGCTGGAGCTGCACCTGCTGGAGCTGCACCTGCTGGAGCTGCACCTGCTGGAGCTGCACCTGCTGGAGCTGCACCTGCTGGAGCTGCACCTGCTGGAGCTGCACCTGCTGGAGCTGCACCTGCTGGAGCTGCACCTGCTGGAGCTGCACCTGCTGGAGCTGCACCTGCTGGAGCTGCACCTGCTGGAGCTGCACCTGCTGGAGCTGCACCTGCTGGAGCTGCACCTGCTGGAGCTGCGGCACTTGCTGGAGCTGTTTAAAACTCTGGAGTTGTTGTTGTACCTGCTTGACCTGTCTACAACTCCTGCGGAGCTGTTTAAAGGTCTCTCTGCCTGATGGAGATTGTTGATTCCACTGGTACTGCCAATTCCAAGCATTCTGAGGATATCCATGTCGTTGGGTCAGTTTAATGTTATATTTCTCGTTTTTTTTGTTTGATTTTTAGAAGTTCTGAGCGGGAACATTTGATTATTCCCGACAGCTACTTGCAAAGAGTTTCTGCTGTCAGGCACCATTTTGAATCATCAGTTTTCTGAAGATACCACAATAGTGGGAAATGAGATTGAAAACTTGGCTGAATCGTATTCTAACAACAATTTTTCACTTAAAGTCAATAAGACCAATGAACTAAATGTAGAATTCAGGAAAGAAAAGCCACAGTTATATGATTGTTGGATTAAAGAATAGAACAATACAGCACTATACAGGCCTTTCGGTCCTTGATATTGGGCTGACCCATATATTCTTTACTAAAAAAGGTACTAAACCATCCCTACCCCATAACCCTCTATTTTACTTTCATCCATGTGTCTGTCTTAAGAGTCTCTTAAATACCCACAATGTTTCAGCCTCCACCACCATCCCCAGCAAGACATTCCAGGCACCCACAACTCTCTGTTTAAAAAAAAAACTTGCCCCCGATGTCTCTCCTAATCTTCCCTCCTTTAATTTTGTACGTACATCCTCTGGTGTTTGCTATTCCTGCCCTGGGAAACAGCTGCTGGCCATTCACCCTATCTGTGCATCTCATAATTTTGTGGTCCTTGATCAAGTCTCCTTTTATCCTTCTACGCTCCAAAGAGAAAAGACTCAGCTCTGCTAATCTTGCCTCATAAGACTTATTTTCCAATCCAGACAACATCCTGGTAAATCTCCTCTGTATCCTCTCCATCGCCTCTACATCCTTCCTATAATGAGGCGACCAAAACTGAACACAATACTCTAAGTGTGGTTTTACCAGAGATTTGTAGAGTTTCAACATGACCTTCCTACTCCTGAATTCAATCCCCCATTAATGAATCCTAGCATCTCATAGGCCTTTTTAACTATCCTATCAATCTGTGCGATGACCTTGAGGGATGGATGTATTTGGACCCCAAGGTACCTCTGTTCATCCGCACACTTAAGTAACTGGCCATTAACCCTGTACTCAGCCTTCTGGTTTGTATTTGCAAAATGCATTACCTCACACTTATCCAGATTGAAATCCATCTGCTACTTTTTTGCCCAAATCTGCATCTTGTCTATATCCTCATGTAACCTTCAACAACCTTCAGCTCCATCCATAACTTCTCAAACCTTCGTGTCATCCACAAATGTACTGACGCTTCCTTCGGCTTCTTCATCCAGGTGATTTATAAAAATCACAAAGAGCAGGGGTCCCAGAACAGATCCTTGCAGCACTCCACTAGTCACCGACCTCCAGGCAGAATACTTCCCTTCCACTTCTACTCTCTGCTTTCTTCCCACAAGCCAATTTTTATCCACACAGCCAAGGTTCCATTGATCCCATGCCTCATGACTTCTGGATGAATCTTTCATGCGGGACCTTGTCAAATGCCTTGCTAAAATCCACATAGACCACATCTACTGCCCTATCCTCATCAATTATTTTTGTTACCACCTCAAAAAAACTCAATTAGACTTGTGAACCATGACTTTCCCTTAATAAAGCCATGCTGACTATCCTTGAGCAGACTGTACTTCAATTGCTCATAGATCCTCGCCTTAAGAATCTTCTCCATTAGTTTGCACACCACTGACGTTAGACTCACTGGTCTATAATTCCCAGGATTCTCCCTATTATCTTCTTTTAAACCAGGGAACTACATTTGCCATTCTCCGACACCTCCCCTACAGCAAAACAGGATTTAAAGATCATAACTATTGCCCCAGCAATTTCCTCTCTCATTTCCCACAGCAACCTGGGGTATATCGAGTCTGCCCCGGAGACATCAATCTTGATGTTTTTAAGAAGATCCAACATTAGCACTTCTTAATCTTCACATTGTCCAGCACACAGACCTGTTCAATTTTAACCTCACTGTGATCAAGGTCCTTTTCTCTGATGAATACTGATACAAAGTATCCATTTAGGACCTCCCCAACCTCCTCTGTCTCTCTAGGCATACTTTATCCTTTAGTGGCCCCACCTTCATTCTCATCATCCTTCTGTTTTTCACATGCTTAGAATGCTTGGGGTTCTCCTTCATTCTACATGCCAAAGCCTTCTCATGGCCATTTTGAGCTCTCCCAAATCCTTTTTTAAGCTCCTTCCAGGCTACAACATACTTCTCATGAGCCCTTCCTGTTTCCTACTTTCTTTATGTAAAATATGTGTCCTTTTCCTTCTTAACTAGTTGCCTGTAGCCTGACCTGTTTCGTCAGCCATGGTTTCCTTTTCCTACCATCTTTTCCTTGTCCTAGTGGGACAAATCTATCTTGAACCGTGCACGTGGTCCCTAAGGTTCCTCCACATTACTTCTGTGCTTTGACCCTTAAACACCTGTTTCCAATTTATTCTCACTAGTTCCTGCCTCATCCCTTCATAATTAGCCCTTCCCAGCTAATCACTTATCCATTTTGACTGTTTTTATCCTTACCTATGTTGAAGCTAAGGGAGTTGTGGTCACTTTCTCTAAAATGCACCCCTACCGAGAAGTCAATCATCTGACCAGGTTCATTCCCCAGAACCAGAATGGCCTCTCCTCTAGTCAGCCAGTCTACATACTGTGTCAATAATCCTTCTTGTACACACTTGATAAATTGAGCCCCATCTATCCTTCTTGCCGGTAGGTGTCAGTCATTATTAGGGAAGTTGAAATCACCCATAACTATAAACCTGTATTTCCCTCACCATTCCAAAATCTGCCTGCTTATCTTCTCTCTGATATCCCGAGGGACTGATGTGGGACCAAAAAGATTCGACAGGTTCAAAGAGAATCAAGGCTAGACGTACACAGACTTGCATACACAGCACACAGGCCCAGTATACTGAGTAACGAGGGTTTAACTTGTTAAGCACCCACCTCCCACAGGCACGGTGTACCCAGAAATTAGGGTTTAACTTGTTTAGCACCCATCTCCCACAGGCACAGTATACCTAGAAACAAGGGTTTAACTTCTTCAGCACTCACCTCCCACCAGCACAGTGATACCTAGAAACAAGGTTTAACTTCTTCAGCACCCACCACCCACAAGCACAATATACTCAGAAATGAGGGTTTAACTTCTTCAGCATCCACCACCCATGGCCACGGTATATTGTGTAACTAACAAACACATATACAGCAATAATATACAAATAACTACATTTTAGGTACAAATAAATCACTGCTAAACATTCTCAACTCCAAATTGGGAACGTGGGTGTGAAACACAGTACCATCAACTCATTCTATCTCTAGCAGGCACAGCATACTAGCAAACAGTAAATTAATTACAACTAACATGTATATCAAATGAACCTGGTCTCCAGCATTGCCCATAGCTTGGGATCTGAAATAGGCCTATTGCATTTGGCCCTCCAGAGCTGCCCGTGGCCTCAACCTTGAGTTCATTGATGGTTTCCATGGAGCAGCAGCAAACAAAGAGAGAAAAAGCTGAGAATTCACATGCTGAGCTTTTTTTTAATGCAAGACTCATTCACTTGACCTATGAGGACCAATCGTGCATCAGTTCACCTCTGGGAAGATCTAATCCCTGATTGGCAGGTGAGTTGACTTCCAACTAGGCTCCAGCCAAAGAGGTCACATGACTCTTTGCGATCCACATTCCCACCAGATTCCAGACAGAGAGGCCACATGACCCTCCACAATACACACTACCTCAATCCAGTAATCATGGGGGGTGGGGGCGGGGGGGTAGGCTCAGAAGTGGAGAGAGTCAGGAATTTTAAATTTCTGGATGTCACTATCTCAGAGGACTTGCCTTAGATCCATCATATGAATGTCATTGCAAAGAAAGCACAACAGCACCTCTGTCCTCAGGAGTCTGTGTGTCAGTGGAAACCTTGGCAATAAATTTGAACTTCAAAGTAAAACCCAGACTTGAAAGCTCCTGTGGTTTAAAAGGTAGCTCCAAAAACCACAGAAGAAGGAATATGTTGGAGTAGAATTTTTTGGGAAGTATGGCAGCAGAAAGACATCTCTGTCCATGGCCTCATCCACTGCCAAATCAAGGCCACCCATAAAATGGAGGAACAACACCTAATCTTCCATCTGGGCACTCTCCAACTGGATGGCATTAACATTGACTTCTCCACTTTCTGCGAGACCACTCCCCATTCTTCCCCTCTTCCCTACCTTTCTGTCTCCTTTCCTCCAGTTCTCCACCCCCTTCACTCTCCATTCACAGGACCATATTCCCCCATTCCCCTGTTTATTGTTGTCCCCTCCCACCCTTAGCCACCTATTTCCCTTTGCCTGTGCCCCTCCCACCCCCTTCCCAACCCCACCATTTTATTCAGACACTGCCTAAATTTTGCTCATACCTTAATGTATGGCTCAGGCCCAAAACATTGGTTATGTATCTTCATCTTTGCTAAAGTATGCTGTTCAACCTGCTGAGTTTCTCCAGCATGTAACAACATCCCTTAGTTCGAGATTCTCCCATTATTAGAAACCTCTCAACACTTACACTTATGATGATATTTCATATTTCTAATAGCTCTATGTGAATTCCCAAGCTGACATTTTTCCACTAATTAATTTACTATTCCATTTATAGATAAAATAATTCCTTCTATCCTCTCCAATTCTCTTCAATTCTATATCTAGTCAAGTCACAGGACTATCTAAATCAAACATTCTATTTATAATTATTTAATTGAGCGGCATTATAATAGTTTTAAAAATTTGGAAATTGCAGACCACCTAACTCATGTTTTCAAGTTAATTTATGCATAGAAACCCTTGCCAATTTTCCCTTCCTTAAAAATTTCCTAACCATTGCATTTAAATCTTTAAAAACCTTTTCAGTACATTACAAGGAATATTTTGAAAAAAATACTGGTCTAGGAAATATATTCATTTTTATACAATTCACTCTGCCTACTAAAGTTAACAGTATATCTTTCCATTTATTTAAATCTTCTTTTCTTACAGACATTAATGGTAAATAATTTAAATCAAATAATTGATTTATACCTTTATTCACTTTAATAACTAAATACTTAATATGATTTGACCATTTAAAACCTATCCCTCTTTTACAACAAGAATAATCAGCCTCAGACAATGGCACAAGTTCTCTATTATTCCAATTCAATTTATAATCAGATAACCCCCCATATTATAACTTTTCTTGTAACACCTTCCGTGACTCCTTGGGTCAGTCAAATATACTAGTACATCATCTGCAAATAAACTAATCTTATAGTCCATCAATCCTGATTTAATCCCCTTTATATTCCTTTCCTGTCTTATTAATTGAGCTAAAGGTTCAATCACTGATGCAAACAATGCAGGTGATAAAGGGGACCCCTGTCTGGTAGATCTCTCAGAATTAAAAGATTCAGGTAAAACTCCATTTGTCACAACTCTAGCTCTGGGTTGTTTATATATTGCCTTAATCCAATTTATAAACATTGATCCAAACCAAAATTTCTCTAATACTTTAAATAAAAAAACCTCATTCCACCCTATCAAAAGCTTTTTCAGCATCCAATGATAAGACCACTGGTAAGTTAGGTTCCTTCCAATAAATATTTATTTAACTAATTAATTTAACCACATTATCCACAGAATATCTACCCTTAATAATACCGGTCTGATCAATATGAATCAACTTTGGCAAATACTGCACCAGTCTATTTGCCAAAAATCTTAGTCAAAGTTTTATAGACAACATTCAATAACAATATTGGCCTATAAGAGCCAGGATTCAAAGGGTCTTTACCTTTTCTGAGGATCACTGTAATAATTGCTTGTGAAAACTATTCCAGAACAGATTGTATATCTGAAGCTTGTTGTAAAACATCCTCAAACACTGTAAGTACTAAATGTTGAAATTTCTTATAAAATTTCACAGTAAACCCATCTTCTCTCAGAGATTTACCATTTGGCATTGAATTCAAAACCAACTTAATTTCTTTCAAAGCAATTAGTTTTTCCAACTGTTCCCTAGTCCAATATTGGTAACTGCAATCTACTTAAAAATTTCTCTATTTTATTCTCATCTTACTTCAGAAGTATATAATTTTTAAATAAAATTCTTTAAACTGTTTATTAATACTTTGTGGCCTATAGGACACTTCCAAATTTTTTCTTAACTTCCTTTATCATTGTCGACATTTGTTCAGATTTCAATTGCCATACCAATACTTCGTGTTTTTTCCCCTAACTCATAATATTTCTGATTAGATCTTTGTAATAACCTTTCAACTCTATAGATTTGTAATGTATTATATTTCAATTTCATAGAGTCCAATTTAATTTTCTTCTCAATATTCACTTTATCGTTCTGTAACTCTTTTTCCAAAACACTAATATCCTTTTCCAACTTATCTATTTCGGCTGATCAGTGACCAAGAAGAGGAAAATTATGAAAAATCTGAGACTGGTCAGGGTAGGCACTTCTCTAAAAAGAAAGACTATTTTGAAAGTCAGTTTCAAATAATGTCACAGCAAATTTCAATGTGTTTTACATCTGTCAATAGTAAACTGGCTAATGTTATGGAAGATATTTCAACTGTTAAAGCTGATGTGGCGAATTATACAAAAGTAGTGGATAAAATTCAAGAAAAAGTTAAGATGGAAGACAAGTTAGAGAATTGTGTTTAAAAATATTGGTCATCATCAAGAAAAATTTGACATGTACGATGACTCACGGGATGGAGAATTGAGAAAGTGGATTTATTGAAGAAAATTGATACATTAGAGAATCAGAGTCGTAGGAATAATGTGAAGATTCTTCTGAAAATGGATACCGGATGTTTTGAGGACTGAAATGTTTCCAGAAGAGTTAGAATTGGACTGAGCACATAGAGCTTTGAGAAAAAAAAACAATGCCTGATCAAAACAAATCGAGGTTGTTGACCTGTTTTGATCAGGTGTTTGAGATATCAAGAGATAGAGTTAATGTTGAAATTGGTGGTTCAGTATGTAAGGCAACATGGAGGTCTTCTGATGGTTCAAAACAGAAGAGTATTCTTTTATGCAGATCTTAGTCAAAATATTATTAAAGGACGTAAAGAATTTAATTCAGCGAAAGCGGTTCTTTGGCAGAAAGATTACAAATTTGCTTTTAGATTTCCTGCGGTTCTGAGAGTTTAACTTATGGAGAGTATGACTCTCGATTTTTTGATGATGATAGCTTTGGACTTTGCAAAATCTTTGCCGAATCTTAAGAAAAGTCGGTCTTCGCCATCTCAAATTAAAAAGAATAGTAGTGGGGATGAATCTCAGAAGGGAAAAAATGGTAAGAAAGATCTGTTGAAAGAGTCGTAGCAGAAGGAAATGAGTGATTCCAAAGAGGTCTTGATGGATGATGATCAAGTAAACAAAGAATTGGAAGAAGCTTATCATACTTGAAATGTGAACTTTTAAATTGTGGTTAATCTGTCTGGGGGAGATGTAATCTCATTGTAGCTCAGCTGAAACAGTCACTGGCTTAATGACTTGGGCTGCTACCCACGTTTTAGGGAAGTAGTACTTGGTACTTAAGGGAAGGGGGGTAGGGGTTGGGGTGAATGTTTTTTGTCTTTTTTATAGATATATGTATTTCTCTTATTCTTTGAGGAGAAGAGTTTCTATTTGTTGAGATGGAGATCCAGCTGCATAGACTATGAGGAAGATATAGTAGATGGCTAATTTGAAATTTACTACTTTTAATGTGAATGGGCTCAATAATCCAATTAAATGTAAGAAGTGTTAAATTATGTTAAGAAGTTTAAGGTTTATATTGCATTTTTGCAAGAAACTTGTTTAACGGAAAGTGAACATCTAAAATTGAAAAGGGATTGGGTAGGACAGGTTATGTATTCTTCTTTTAATTCTAAAGCTAGAGGGTAGTGATTTTAATTCATAAGAATTTTCTTTTACTTTAGAGTCGGTATATGAGGCAATTAAAAGGGTTTTGATAGTTAATTGTAAAATTTCTTCAGAATCTTGGACATTGGTGAATATTTATGCAGCAAATGTAGTCGATGAGATGTTTTTTCAGGATGTTTTGCTTAATTTGTCAGATTCTAAGGATCATGATAGGAGGTGATTTTATTTGTTGTTTGGACCCATTGATGGATAAGTCAGGCAATGTTAAACAGGAAAAAGATGGCTAATAAATTATTGTTTTTGATGAAAGAGTTTAATTTAAGTGATGTATTGAAGAAGATTAAATTAAAAGAGAGATTATTCGTATTATTCAGCTCAATATGATACTTATTCTAGAATTGACTTTTTCCTGATGTCGACTCAATTACTGCATAACGTAGTGTTGATTGAATATACATCTAGGATTTTGTCTGACCATTCTCTGGTTTTATTAACATCTATGGGAACAAATAAGATGGGTCCTTCTTATCAATGGAGATTTAATTCTTCATTGATGAAAAATGATGAATTTTGTAAATTTATCAATGAACAAATTCAACAGTTTTTTGATATAAGTAAAGATTAGGTGAGTAGTAAGTTTATACTGTGGGACGTGTTTAATGCATTTTTAAGGGGACAGATTATTAGTTTTACAAGCTGACATTTTTCATTTTAAATTTAGACATGTAACATGGTCTCCCAGTCCATGCACCCCAAATGCAAATTTAAATTTGAAATGTTCCTTTTCTGCAGCTTACCTAAATGGAATGTTCCCACAACTAATTCACGGACCCATATCCAGCAATGCTACTTCTTCATTGGACTGGAAATGCGCAGCTCTGCAATTTTTTTTTACACAAAAACGTTCTCAATGTCCTTCCCACCAGTTGGTGACAAACAGAATGCTCTCAGTGGGGTTCTTAATTGAAAAATTTCAACTTGTTCAGTCACTCTTTCCTTAATTATAAGCTCTAGTAATTTCTTGACAACAGATGTTAGGCTAATTCGTCTATAATTCCCAAGTTCCTCCCTCTAAAAAAGCAAAGTGACACGCACAATTTTCCACATCTAAAGGAACAGTTCCAGAATTGAGAAAACAGTAGAAGTTAACATTTAGGCTATCTACAACGTCTCAAATGATTCTTTAAAAAAAAACTTATCTTAAAGCAAATCTGTGGATTTGTAATTCAGAACCTTATTCCTTTGTTATTTTGTAACTTTAATTTTGGCAAGTTTCTTCACTGAGTCATTATTAGCAAACTCTTCCTCATTTTAAATACTGGCAAAACTGGTCACTTCACATGGTTACAGTGCCCTGATTGTAATTTGCAACATTGCCATTGTCACTTTTAAAAATCACACGTTACACATTACTAATATTCTGTGTCAATTTTGAAATTTGTTACAAGTTTCTTGTTCCTTTTAGGTACTTTTAATTAGCTTTTTTAAAAAATTATTCAGTCAATAGGAGCTCAGCTAATTTTTCACAACTATCTTTTCCTTTTAATTTCCTGTTGTTTCCTGTTTTTTTTTGGTTTGGTAAATGCAGCTCTTGATTCAAGTACAAATTGGCTTTGTGAATTCTTTTTAAACATTTCCCCATTTATTATTTTCCCTATTCATAGATTTGTCCAGTTTAATATGGATAATGTCTCATGACTGATAGGCTCTATCAATAACTCCAAATCCATAGAGTGAGTAACGATAGGCTTTATTATATGTTTTCGACTGTTTAATTCAACCTCAATTTTCCCTTTCATAGCAAATGGGACTGTTCTGGCTTTGAAGAATTTTGGTTCTGCATTATCTTTTAATTGCAATTGGGCTTGAACACCCTTTGATTTTCCCCAATTCTTGTTGGAAAGCAACTGTGTGGTAGTTGAGGATTTGGTTGAGTTCTGGCTGGGAGATGTCTGCGTGGTTTACATTTAGTATTGAACTGATTTCCAGCCAGTCTAGGGGAATGTGTTGGAGCCAGTTTCTTCCGAAAAGTGCTGGTCCCTGGATATCTACGATGGAGAGTGAGAGTGTATTTTTGGTTGCTGTTGTTTGTATTCTACTTGGAACGTACATTTTCCAAACACTTGGATTCTGTCTCCTGTAATAGATCTTAAAGGTTATTTCAGTTGTTTTAACTGGGAGGCATGATAGCAAGTGTTCCTTTACATGTAACGGCATTAAGGACACCTCTACCCCTGTGTCTCACTCCATCTTCAGGGGATGTCCATTTATTTTTAGCTGTATAAAGATTACTGTGTGTCCTCCATTTATTCCTCTGATGTGTAATATCTTACGAGGTGAAATTTCAGGAGCTTGAAGGTCAGCTGTTGGCTGTTATTTTCATCGTTGCTAGGTTGCCTCTCTCTCTCTCAGCAATTGTTTTGACTTTAGCTGCCTGTTTATTTGAAGGCCATCTGCGCTTTAGAAGTGGACATTTAGCTTTGATGTCCTTTTGTTTTGCAAGAGTTGCATTTAGAATTCTTGAAGAAACAGTTTTCTGGTTGGTGGTTGTATTTTTCACAACAGAAGCATTGTTGGCCAGTAGATCTTGTAGACCCACATCCAAGTTTTTATCTGCCATTACAGAGCTGCAGGCAACCCTGTATGCAATATGTAATGTAACATCTTCATCCATTGCTAATAATTTTTGCCTTGCTTGGCAATTTGCCAGCTCCATCACTAATCTGTCTTGCAGTGCCTGATTTAGAAACAGCTTGAAATGACAGTGCTCCGCCAGTTTGCCAGGTATTCACTTATTGTTTCTCCTGGTCCTTGTCTGTTTTCATAGAATCACTACCTTTCTACCATAACTGGTCATTTGGGGTTTAAGTTGTTCCTGAGAGCTGTACGTAATTCGTTGAATGTCTGCATCCCTGGATCCTCCGTGACCAGCAAGGTCTTAAGGAAGTCAAATGTTTTGCTGCCCATTATAGTGAGGAAGAGAGCACGCTTGCAGTTACTGGATCTTCCAAAATATTGTGGGCTACGCAGTAGTGGTTAAACCATTCTACGTAGTTATCCCAACTTTCTTCTACTTTGTTGAATTCCCCAAACTTTCCCTCCACCATCCTGGTGCACTTTCACCTTGATCTTTTGGTGGGAATTTTTGGGGTTGTTAGGTCGTCGTTTTCTACCTTTCTTCTGTTGTTTTCCTTCTCACAGTTTCCACATGGAGTATGTGTAGGGTTCTTTTCATTCCTCGTCACCACTGTTGTGTATGCACTCACACACTTAAGACTCAGACATGATACTTTCTCATCCTTTACTTCTATTAGACTAACATGGCTACTGACACACAGGGTTATATATATATGGAAGAGTGACATGGGTGGGCTTATACCCAACAAACAAGTATCCCTGTACTAACAGATGAATTAACTCTGCAGTTATTATAGAGAGTTTGGATTTCATTGCTTTGGATGGGAAAGAGAGGGAGGTAAAAGAGCTGGAGGGTTTACAATCCTAATAAGAGAGATCATCACAGCTGCACTCAGAGAGAATATAATGGAGGGCTCACTATGGGTAGATATCAAAATAAAAAGGTACAATCACATGATGGAGTTATGCTGTCAGCCTTCCGCTATTGAGAGATAATGGGTCAGATATATGAAGATAGATTAAGGAAAGTGTAAAATCAACAGAGTTATTATAATGGGAGAATTTAATTTTGCCAATATTGACTGGGATACATTCAGTGCCAAAGGCTTAGATGGAAAGGGTTAAGAACTTCAAATTCCTGGGTGTCAACATCTCTTGAGGATCTGTCCTGGAGCCTCCGTGTCGACGCCATCATGAAGACTCGCCAGTGGCTATACTTTGTGAGGAGTTTGAGATCTGGTATGTCACTGAAGACTCTCAAAATCTTCTGCAGGTGTACTGTGGAGAGCATTCTGGCTGGTTGCATCACTGATTGGTATGGAGATGCCAATGCTCAAGGCAAGAATAAATTCCAGAGGATTGTTAACTAGGCCTGCGACATCACAGACACCAGACTTCACTCCATCGAGGACACCTACAAGAGGTGGTGTCTTAAGAAAGCAGCCTCTATACTCTATATTCAAGGGGAGCAGGTGTCATTAGACCAATTCACCAATGACATCATGTGGATGTTATTTTAGGGCCAGCTGATGATAGTCAATGACTGGCATTTACAAATAAGGAAGAAGGACAGAAATGGCAAGGTAAGAGAACTTTGGATGACAAGGGTTACGAATTTAATCAGAAAGAAAAAGAAAATGGCAGCTAAAATCAGACAGGACCCCAGAGGGTTATAAGGATTTCAGGAAAGAGCATAAATAGGCATTAGGAAGGACAAATGTGGTCATGAAATGTCCTTAGTGAACTGTATTAAAGAGAATCCCATGGCATTTTATATTTAAATTAAGAGAAATTTTATCCTTGAATCAGAGGAAATGAATGAGGTATAAAATGAACACTTTGCATCGGTATTCACCAAGGAAACTGGCATGGAGAAAGCAATAAGCACACTGTAGAGAATGCTAATGTGTTGCTGCATTTTGAAATCAAGAAAGAGGTGGTGCTTGGTCTCTTCAAGAGTTTTAAGATGGGTGTCACCTGAGCCTGATGGGATACTGAAGGAGACAATGGAGGAGATTGCTGGGGCCTTGATGGAGATTTCTCTAGCAAAGAGTGTGATACAGAGAGTAATCAATGTTGACTCAATGAAAACATTAAGAAAAATATAAAGGAATGTCCCACGTTATTCTACAAATATGTGAAAAACAGGAAGATTAGTTGTGAGAGGGTAGGACCCATCAGATAGTGGGAACATGTGCATGAGGTTTTAGGAGATGGCAGAGGTCCTAAATGAATATTTTGCTTCAGTGTTTCCAGAGAAAAGGAGGCTGACATTTATGAGGATGATTTAAAGAAGACTGAAATGCTTGAGGATGTTGACATTAAGAAAGATGATGTGTTAGAGCTTTTGTAAAGCATGATGTTAGGTAAGTCACCAGAACTAGATAAGGTTTATCCAAGGCTACATTTGGAAGCAAGGGATTGCTGAGCCATAGATGATGATCTTCGCATTGTCACTGGGAATAGGAGGAGATCCGGAGCATTGGAGGGTTGCAAATGTTCCATTGTTCAAGAAGGGGAGTAGAGATGACCCAAGAAATTGCAGAATTGTAGACCAATGAATCTTACTTCAGAAGTGGGTAAGTGCTTGTAGATGGGTTGTATGCTACATGGAGGACGGTGGCATGTGGTGATCTGCAGGCATCTATTATTGGATCCCTCCTCTTTTGACCTGGATGAGGAAGTTTAAGGGTTGGTTAATAAGTTTGTGGGAAACACAAATGTTGGTGGTGTTGTGGATAGTCTGGAGGGTTTCCAGAGGCTACAGAGGGACATTGATAGGATGCAAAGATGGGATGAGATGTGGCAGATAGAGTTTAACTCAGCAAAGTGTGAAGTAGTTAATTTTGGTAGGTCAAATAGAAAGCAGAATATAGAATAATGGTAGGACTCTGAGCAGTGTGGACCAACTGAGAGATATTGGGTTACATGTCCATAAGACACTCAAAGCTGCTGTACAGGTTGATTGTGTTATCAAGAAGGTGTATGGTGTGTTGGCCTTTATTAACCATCAGATTGAGTTCAAGATCCATGAGGTAATGTTGTAGCAATGTGAGCACTTAGTTAGATTCTACTTGGAATTGCATTCAGTTCTGGTCACCTCACCACAGGGAGGATGCAGATGCCTTATAGAAGGTGCAGAGGAATTTACAATAATGCTGCCTGGATTGAATAGCATGCTTTATGAGGATAGGTTGAGTGAACGATCTTTTCTCCTTGGAGTGCTGGTGGATGAGGGGTGACCTGATCAAGGTGTATGAGATGCATTGGTTCTGTGGATGGCTAGAGGCTTTTTCCAGGGCTGAAATGGCTAACATAAGAAAGCATAGTTTTAAAGTGCTTAGGAGTAAGTGCAGGGGGGGTTTTAGAGTTACGTTTTTCACACAGAGTGGTGGGTGCACGGAAAGCACTGCCGGCAACAGTGGTGGAAGTAGGTACAAAGGATCTTTTAAGAGACTATTAGATAGGTACATGGAGCTGAGAAAAATGGAGGGTTATGCAGTAAGGAAATTTTAGGCAATTGTTAGAGTAGGTTATTAGGACAGCACAACATTAAGGGTTGAAAGGCCTTTACTGTGCTGCAGATTCTATGTTCTTTTTTCAAGAAGGGAAGCAGGGATAATCCAGAAAATTATTGGCTGGTGAGCTTCACATCAGGGGTTGGGAAACTATTGAAGAGGATACTTGGGGATAGGATTTGTGCATATTTGGAGAAGCATGTGCAGATTAGAAACAGTCAATGTGGCTTTGTGTGGGGCAGATCACATCCTCCGAATTTGATTCCTCCGAGTTTTGTGAGGTGACAAAGATGGTTGATGAGAGTAAAACACAAAAGTCTTCAGGTGCCGTGATTGAAGTAAAAACACAATGCTGGAGAAGCTCAGCAAGTCACACAGCCTACTTTACATAGCCAACATTTCAGGTTTGGGCCCTTCATCAAGTAGCGAGCAAAATTTAGACAGGTGACTGAACAAAATGATGGGGAGGGAGGCAAGGGGAAGAACAATCTCACAGGCAGGAGGTAATAGGTGGATAAAGGAGGGAGGGCACAACAGCAAATGGGAGGAGGGGTGGATGGCTCTATGAATGGAGAGGGAAGGGATGGAGAGCTGGAGGAAAGACAACAGGGATAGAGAAGAGAGGGAGAAAAGGGAGTGGACCAGCAGAAACTGGAGAAGTCGATGATGATGCCATCTGGTTGAAGAATGCCCAGACAGATGATTAGGTGTTGCTCCTCTAATTTACAGGTGGCCTATATTTGGCAATGCATGAGCCATGAACAGACATGTCAGTGGGGGAGTGGGATGCAGACTTGAAATGGTTGGTCACTGGGAGATCCCTGTCATTGAAGCGAACAGAGTGAAGGTGCTCAGAGAAGTGATCTCCCAATCTGCGTCCTGTCTCTCTGATGTGGAGAAGAAGGCCACAACGGGAACATTGGATGGAGTAGATGAATCCCATAGATTCACAAGTGAAATATTTCTTCACTTGGAAGGATTGTTTGGGACCCAGAATGCTGGTGAGGGAGGAGATGTGGGCGCAAGCATGACACATCTTGAGGGTGCAGTTGGAAGTGCCAAGGGGATGATTACTGGGAAGGGATGAGTGGATGAGAGAGTCATGGAGGGAATGGTCCCTACAAAAGGCAGAGAGGGCAGGAGAAGGGAAGACTGTCTAGTAGCGGGATCATGTTGTAGGTGATGGAAATTGTGGAGGATAATGTGTTGGATGTGGAGACTGGTGGGATGTTAGGTGAGGACAAGGGGAATAATGTTTTTGTTGAGTCTAGAGCCAGACGGGGCCAGGTCAAATGAACGGGAAATGGAGGAGATGTGAGTGAAGGCTGAGTTGATGGAGGTGGAGGGAAAGCCATGTTTTTAGAAGTCTGAGGACATTTTGGATGATCTGGGCTAGAAGACCTCATCTTGGGAGCAGATATGAGTGAGACGAAGGAATTGAGATGAAGGAATAGAATCCTTGCAGGGGACTGGGTGTGAAGTGTAGTCAAGGTAGTTGTGGGAGTTGTGCAAGGTTCGTAAAAATTGTCTGTAGAAAGCTTGTCTCCCGAGATGGAGAGATCAAGAAAGGGGAAAGTGTTGCCGGAGATGGACCAAGTAAATTTGAGGTTGGGGTGAAAGTTGGCAGCAAAGTCAATAAAGTTGAGAGCTCATCTCAGGGGCATGAAGCAGCATCACTGTAGTGGAGGAAGAGATGAGGGGCTTTTCCTATGTAGGCTAGCAGCATGGATTGCTCCAAAAGCCCACAAAAAAGCAGGTATAGCTGGGCCCATGCAGGCACCCATGGCTGCTCCTTTGATTTGGAGGATGTGGGATGAGTCAACGGAGAAGTTATTAAGAGTGAGAACAGATTCTGCTAGGCAGAGGAGGAGGAGGGTGGTGGTGGAGGGGGACTGGTTAGGTCTCTTGATAAGAAACAAAGGGCTTTGAGACCTGTATGGGGGATTGAAATATAAAGAGATGGAACATCCATAGTGAAAATGAGGCAGTCAGGTTCAGGGAATTAGAAGTAATTGAAGAGATAGAGCACATGTGAGGTGTTGCAGATGTAGGAAGGGAGGGACTGGATCGGGGGTTGGAAAGAATGTAGTTGAGGTAAGAGGAATCTAGTTCAGTGGGAACAATAGGTCTACCTGGATAATTGAGTTTGTATATCTTAGGTAGGAGGTAGAACTAAGCAGTGTGGGGAAAGGAAAGAGTGAGGTGGGAGGGAGGGGACCAGAGGTGATGAGGTTAGAGATAGCACTAGAGATAGTGGCTTGATGTTCTTTGGTGGGGCTGTTGAAGGGTTAAGTAAGAGGAGGTGTCGTCTGGCTTCAGCAAGGTGAAGATCAATGTGCCAAACCACAGCAATGCCACTTTTGTCTGTGGGTTTGATAGTGAGGTTGGGATTGTTGAGAGTGAAGGACAGGGCGCTTGGAGGAGGTGAGATTAGAATAAGAGGGGAGTGGTGAAGTTGAGACAATTGATGTCTTGGCAGCAGTTGGAAATAAAAAGAATGGGCAGCTGGCCAGGACGGGATATCCAAAGCAGAAAAAGAGGCCTTCAGAGGGGGGTGGAGAATCCTCGTTGTGGAAGTGAGTTTGGAGATGATAGAAGAGGGTTTGGCATCATGGCGTGCAAAGAACTGGTTGAGGTGTGGACGGATGGGAATGAAGATGAGGCTGCTACTGAGCACAGAGGATCTGTCTTGGAGGTGGGAATGTCAAAGGGGATGGTGAAAAGGTCAGAGTGGGAGTCAGTGTGATGGAGGGTGTTAGGGGAGAAAGGTGGGTGAGATCTGGGGGAAGGGGGAGTGGAGGGTTGAGGAAGGGGGTGGGGAAAGCCAAAGGCTGTAGGTGGTAGGTAGGGAAAGTCAGAGGGAGGAGGTGGAGGGTTGGGGTGGAAAGTAGGGGAGGTCAATGGGGGGAGGTGAAGCATACAGGTAGTTCACTAAGGGTAAAATGAGAGGGTCTGAGGTTTGGGGGTGGGAAGAAAGGGGAAGCTCACAGGGCGAGATGGAGCTTGAGAAGGGAGATGTGTGAGGGGATAAGGAGATGCAAGGAGTGGAAGTAGGGGTGGGGTAGTGTGGCATGAGCCAGTGGGATCCAGCAACAGTATCCAAGGTGTCAGCTTTGGAGAGGCTGAAGTTGGCATGGGAACTGGTGAGGGAATTGGCGTGGACTCCAGTACGCTGGAGGAGGCTAGTTAAGGCAGAGCAGTGTCTGCATGGACTTTAATAAGGTAGTTGACAAAAGACTGAACCACAAGATGCAGATGCAAGGAATACATGGTGAATTGATAGTTTGGATTCTGATTGCCTGTCTCATAGAAGACAGAATATCGTAGTGGAAGGGTGTTTATTCAGGCTGCAGGAATCGATGTTGTGATTTACGATCTGCAGGAAAAGGTAGGTGGGTTTGCAGATGACACTAATGGAGCTGTGGACACTGTAAAGGGCTAGCAAAGAATGTTACAGGATATAGATCAATTAACGATATGGGTAGGGAAATGTCAGATGGAGTTTAATCCGGACAAGTGTGAGGTGTACTTTGAGAGGTCAAATGCATGGGGAGATGATACAGTTAATGCCAGAACTCTTAAAAGCATTGATTTGAGGAGGGATCTTGAGTTCTGTTCCATATATCTTTGAAAGTGACATGCAAGTAGATAGAGCAGTAAAGAAGGTGTATGGTGTGCTTAGCTTCATTGGGTGGGGCATTGAATATAAAAGTGGCAGTGATATAAAACTCTGATTAAGCTGGACTTGGAATATTGTGCGCAGTTCTGGCTACCCCATTACTGAGAGGATGTGGAGGATTTGGAATGGGTAGAGATAAGATTTATCAAGGTATTATCTGATTAGAGAGAATGAGATGGTAGGGTGTTTTCTCTGGAATGTTGGAGGTCGAGGGAGATCTGATAGATGTTTATAAAATTATGAGAACAATGGATAGGGAAGAAAGTCAGAATTTTTTTTTCACAGGGTAAAAGTGCCACACCAGTTAGCGCAACACCTTTACAGCACCAGCGATTAGGATTTGAGTCCTGCGCTGTCTGTAAGGACTTTATAATATGTTCTCCCTGTGTCTGCATGCGTTTTCTCTGTACAGGGAGTTTAGATTAATGGGGTGCAAGTATTAAAACAAACCTTCATATTTCCAAAACTAGCTATCTTCAAGGTAAGATAATCCTCCTGAACATTAACTCAAATTTTGCTCTCTCCAGAGGTAGCATGATTTTCATTATTTTTATTTCAGCGCTCCTCCAATTGCTTTGGTGTAACTGTTGTTGCATATTTCTCCTTCCTCTCCTCCAATCCTTCGCTCATCGTCCTCTACGTACACTGTTCCATACAGATTAGCTGCGTTGGAGTATCATCCATTTCTCCCTTATGGACAGCCACTGAAACCTTAATCTTCACTCCATTACAGGCATTCTTTTTGTTCTCTCCACTCTTCAACTTGTTGTGTGCTTGCCTTCTCACTTAACAGTGGAACTGAGGGGTATAGTTTCAAAATAAGGGGCAACCCATTGATGGAAGAAAGATGAGGTGACATTTCATCGAATGGAGGGTGATAAATCTTCGGCCTTCCAGAGAGCTGTGAAGGCTGGGCCTTATGCAAGGTTGAGACAGATGTTTGGACAAGGGGAGTTATACTGGTTAGCAGGAATGTAAATGTGGATCCAAGATTTGATCGCGATTGTACCAAATGATGGAGCAAACTCAAGTGACTTCCAAACTTCTGCTTTAGTCATGTTCTTTGCCTTCTGACCCTGCTTCATTAAAATCGTGTCCACTGTGGCTTCAGGCTGCACAAACATCTGATCCTTGATTTATATTTTAACCTGCGGTTAGTGAGACTTGAAATCACTTGTGAGTCTTTTGAGCACATGCAGTTTGCAGAAATACACCCAGTGAACAAACTGAGTCATAATAACAGACTGAGGATGAGAACAGTTTGAAACCTTATCCTGTGAGTTCAGAGATTTTCATTCTCCCCTTTGCCCCCTTAAAGAAAACATAGATTGATTTTGTCAGACAAATGGCATTATTTTAAAAGGCTGTTTTCTGTTGTGTCGACTTTTAGAGGCAGCTGTTAACATCGTGGTTTCTTTATTCATGGTTGGGAAGGAAATAAATGGAGTTTATTTGGAATGGAATCTTTAAAACAGGTTATCCTTTTTTTTGTTTTATGAGCTACTTTTGAGTAAACAGTGAACTTGCCAGTACTTTATAAGATACTTTTATTTGATGATGCAAAGTGAAGTCAATGAGTGCAAAAGTGGAGTTTCTGCAATTGGGTGCTTGTGCATAAAATGCACTTGAACTGTAACCTAACTAAGGGCTGTTTCAAATTTTTGCCTGAAAAATCATTAAGCATAATTAGAAACATGAGATCTTCCATGAATCAATGCCATTGGGGGCAGCATACAAAACTCAATGGCAATTTTTTTTTTCTTTGCAAAAGCATTCCTTTGGCATAACTTATGAATGCATTTCAACAAGTTCATTATCAAAAATGTTAATATTTCTTTCTTTGGCTTGGCTTCGCGGACGAAGATTTATGGAGGGGGTAAAAAGTCCACGTCAGCTGCAGGCTCGTTTGTGGCTGACCAGTCCGATGCGGGACAGGCAGACACGATTGCAGCGGTTGCAAGGGAAAATTGGTTGGTTGGGGTTGGGTGTTGGGTTTTTCCTCCTTTGCCTTTTGTCAGTGAGGTGGGCTCTGCGGTCTTCTTCAAAGGAGGCTGCTGCCCGCCAAACTGTGAGGCGCCAAGATGCACGGTTTGAGGCGTTATCAGCCCACTGGCGGTGGTCAATGTGGCAGGCACCAAGAGATTTCTTTAGGCAGTCCTTGTACCTTTTCTTTGGTGCACCTCTGTCACGGTGGCCAGTGGAGAGCTCGCCATATAATACGATCTTGGGAAGGCGATGGTCCTCCATTCTGGAGACGTGACCCATCCAGCGCAGCTGGATCTTCAGCAGCGTGGACTCGATGCTGTCGACCTCTGCCATCTCGAGTACCTCGACGTTAGGGGTGTGAGCGCTCCAATGGATGTTGAGGATGGAGCGGAGACAACGCTGGTGGAAGCGTTCTAGGAGCCGTAGGTGGTGCCGGTAGAGGACCCATGATTCGGAGCCGAACAGGAGTGTGGGTATGACAACGGCTCTGTATACGCTTATCTTTGTGAGGTTTTTCAGTTGGTTGTTTTTCCAGACTCTTTTGTGTAGTCTTCCAAAGGCGCTATTTGCCTTGGCGAGTCTGTTGTCTATCTCATTGTCGATCCTTGCATCTGATGAAATGGCGATCAAATCTTGGATCCACATTTACATTCCTGCTAACCAGTATAACTCCCCTTGTCCAAACATCTGTCTCAACCTTGCATAAGTCACTCATGAATAACCTGATGTATTGAAAAAAATCTAGAAATTGTTCAATTAGCTCATTTCTACAAGTGAAAAATTTTTAAGGTGTCCCGCATTGCTGAAATGGTAGAGATGGTATAATTTGATTCTTGAAATGAAGATTACAGGCATTCTAACTTCGTCCATTCTATTTAACATTTATTCTATTTTGCATTTGTTTAGCTAATACAGGCTGGAAATTCAATCCACATTTTCTACTTGTGCCTCTTTTTATTCCTTCCCAATTCGGATGAAGGGTCTTCAACCTGAAATAGGAACACAATTTCTCTTCCCACAGATGTAGTCTGATCCGCTGAACATTTTCATCGTTTCTCTTTTCATTCTGTAGTTATGTGGTTACGACATCCTTATCTTTGCATGTTGCAAAACAGTGAAAAGCATTTTGACATCTTATAGCACAGAAGATAGTATATAAACACATTCATTCTTTCTGTGACAGAGTAACTGTTAACATTTGACAAAGGACAGTTAGGAGATTCATTCCAAACATCTGACAGGAACTGTCATTCAAGTGCTACCTTTGTGCCCTTTATGGTTCTCTTACAATGCTTGATGGTGCTATGTTATTATAAGGGGAATGTTAGTGCAAGACTGGAATATGCCCCCATGTGCTTGCAGTCACTTGCAAAAGGTGATTGATGTGTCTTGGGGATGGAGGGGAATTTAAAATGGTAACTCTTGTGAAACTGGGTAGATATGAAATGACACCAGCAGAATCTGTGAAGAAATTAACTATGGCTGGGGTGAGAGTGATGGTGGAAAGGTTGAGATATGAAAACAATTGAGTAGGGTATGAGACAACAGACCCGCAAAGGTTGGGGTGAGAGATAAGAGATGGCAGGTACAATCTTCATTAAAGGTTTAAGTAGACATTTCACTCAAGACTTCAGTCATGAAGAAGATTGCCACTAGCTTCAAAGATGGTTTCTTTCCTGTTGAACGTTTTCAAAGAGCTAGCATAGTTAGATGGGCTGATTGACTTCTTTCAAGTGTTGATAGCTGGTGCCTTCCCTCCAAAGAGTTTCCTTTTTTGGAATTTTATTCATTAGTCACAGTGTTTTATTTTAAAATAATACAGGTTATCAATTTGAGAATGTTATTTGGAAGTTTCCTTTTTGAGAAGCAGTAACGTAAAT
This sequence comes from Narcine bancroftii, assembly GCF_036971445.1. Lineage (NCBI taxonomy): Eukaryota > Metazoa > Chordata > Chondrichthyes > Torpediniformes > Narcinidae > Narcine > Narcine bancroftii. The sequence continues at coordinate 61,070,267 of NC_091474.1, forward strand.
CACTTTGAAGATATACAATGCATTCAAATGAAACTCAAACTAAATTGAAAGCTTAATATATTTCTCCTTTATTTTGAGGTGCATCTTTTTTTTGTGGTATTCCCAAGAGTTTATGGGGAAATAGTCTCTCACCAACCCAATCACTTGGGCTGTCATGAATGTACATATTCCGGCAACAATTTGACACATCCTGAGTGAGCCAGCACAGACATAGATCTTTTCCTTGTGGTTGCAAGCTGGGTTAAGATGCCCCCTCCCCAGTACCCCACCATCCTAGTTAATCATCAAACAAATTATGTATTCAACATATTCCTCAAAAGACAATTATATCTATTTTAAGAATTGAGTTGCTGGAGGAACTCTCACATCTGTGGAGGAAATTAGAGTCAAAAAGTTGAGACCCTTATTAAAACATCTGTATTCTCTTGTGTCTCCAGTTCTGTTTCTTCGACACAACATTGCCTCAGTCCAGTGTGTACTGTTGAATTTTGACCACACAATTACTTCACTTGCATCTTGACGACAACCTAATGTTTCACCTGCATAGCATTACCTTATTTCTCAGACCTGGGTTATCACATTTGGTGTTGGTAGCTTTCTTTAGACTTTTCCCAATAACATCAGGCCAATCTCACTCATCGACATCCTGTAAATCTGAAGTCCATATTCTGACTCGCACACAGTCTTGTTCACCTTTATTGGCTTCAAGTTAAGCTCCATCTTGACTTGAAAAGTCCCTTTGTGTCAAACCATCCCAGAAATTGGGTCTCTTGATGTTTAATGCTCATCAACAATTTTTCCTCCAGCTCCCATTTCTGACTTTTCGATTGTTCCTAAAATTAATTACTATAATTTCTAGCTGTGTCTTCAACTGCACAAGTCCAATGCTATTGATTTCCCTTCCAAAACAATTTTACCTTGTGCGCTTTTGATTTTTTTTTAAATTTAGACATACAGCACAGTAACAGGCCATTTTGGCCCAAGAGTCCGTGCCGCCCAATTTATATCCAATTAACCTACACCCCCAGTAAGTTTCGAATGGTGGGAGTAAACTAGAGAATGTGCAAACTTTTTATTGTCAGCACAGGATTCGAATCCCAGTCCCAACAGATAGCTCTGTAAAGGCATTGCACGAACCACTACACCAGCCTTTCTGCCCATTTTCAAAACATTTTTATGACATTTCCTTTCTCTTTATTACGTTCCTCAACCTATCACCTTATGTTGACTTGGTGTCAAATTTTGTTTGCCATCACTGCAATGAAATGCCTCAGAATCATCAGGTGCATTAATGATACCGTGAAAATAAAATTTGCTGGGATTGATGTAATTTTGTTGAATTGATGAAAGAATGTTCTCCAAGAAAAGATTTCATCCGCTGGATAATTCGCCCTAATTTAAAAAAAATACTTTGACCTCGTGCACCCACCTCCCTCCAACCTTCTTATTTGGACGTCTGCTTCATTTTCAATACTCCTGAAGAAAAGATTCGGCCTGGGAGGAGTCACGGGATGGAGTAGTGGCCGGACGGTGAACTCCAGCCCTCTCCAGAAAAGTCGGGAAAAACAAGAGAAAATACAAAGGCACAGAAATAAAAGTTAAAGAAAAGTGAGTATAAAGGTGGAAAGAAGATGGCGACAAAAAAAGAAAAATCAAAATCAATGGTAAGAAGAGAGGAAGAGAAGACAACGGAGGAAGAAGGAGAAGGCCTTACCTGTCCGAAGAGGCCCGCTGTGGAGAGAGAAGCCCGCTTCCTCAGGTCGGTAGAAATAGGACTACAAAAATGGCTCGCTGAGCCGAGTAAAAGTGCGCAACCGCGCATGAAAAAAACACACCGACGGGAGGGGGGACCAGCTGGGGAGTCGATCTCCACAGCCGGCAACGACAGCTGCAGAATACCTGCAGCAAGAAGAGACCACAGAAGACAATGGAAACAAGAAAGAAGAGAAGAAAAGGGCAACAAAGAAACAACAGATGGCCAATCCAGAGGAAGAAGAAGAGGAAGAGTACAGTGAAATAGAAGAAGGGAAAGGCAAGATAAAGGATATACTCTCTCTTGTTAGAGGATACATGGAGTCATTTAAAGAATGGCAAACACAGGAATTTAATGATTTAAGAAGAAGAATAAACAACACAGAAGAGAAAATGAATAAAATAGATATGACCTTAACAGAAATGGGAAAGAAAATGGACAAGATGGAAGAGCGGGCAGTAGCAGCAGAAATGGAGGTAGAAGACTTAAAAAAGAAATTGGAGGAATCTAATAAAAAAACTAAAGAGACACAAGAACTACTAGCTCAAAAAATAGATATAATGGAAAATTATAACAGAAGAAATAACATAAAGATAGTGGGCCTTAAGGAAGATGAAGAAGGCAAGAATATGAGGGAGTTTATAAAAGATTGGATCCCTAAGACCCTAGGATGTCCAGAACTACAGCAGGAAATGGAAATAGAAAGGGCACATAGAGCATTGGCCTCTAAACCACAACCACAACAAAAACCGAGATCTATTTTAGTAAAATTCCTAAGATATACTACAAGAGAAAAGGTACTGGAGAAGACAATGGAAAAAGTAAGATAGGGCAACAAACCACTGGAGTATAAAGGGCAAAAAATCTTCATTTATCCAGATATAAGTTTTGAACTCCTAAAGAAGAGAAAAGAGTTCAATACAGCAAAGGCGATTTTATGGAAGAAAGGGTATAAATTTATACTAAAGCATCCAGCGGTATTGAAAATATTTATTCCAGGACAACAAAACAGACTATTCTCGGATCCAGAAGAAGCACGAAAATTTGCAGAACAATTACAAAAATAGACTGAGGGATGAAGACGGGTAATGAGAGTAAAAATGATCACGATTGATCTTTGGCTTGGCTTCGCGGACGAAGATTTATGGAGGGGGTAAAAAGTCCACGTCAGCTGCAGGCTCGTTTGTGGCTGACCAGTCCGATGCGGGACAGGCAGACACGATTGCAGCGGTTGCAAGGGAAAATTGGTTGGTTGGGGTTGGGTGTTGGGTTTTTCCTCCTTTGCCTTTTGTCAGTGAGGTGGGCTCTGCGGTCTTCTTCAAAGGAGGCTGCTGCCCGCCAAACTGTGAGGCGCCAAGATGCACGGTTTGAGGCGTTATCAGCCCACTGGCGGTGGTCAATGTGGCAGGCACCAAGAGATTTCTTTAGGCAGTCCTTGTACCTTTTCTTTGGTGCACCTCTGTCACGGTGGCCAGTGGAGAGCTCGCCATATAATACGATCTTGGGAAGGCGATGGTCCTCCATTCTGGAGACGTGACCCATCCAGCGCAGCTGGATCTTCAGCAGCGTGGACTCGATGCTGTCGACCTCTGCCATCTCGAGTACCTCGACGTTAGGGGTGTGAGCGCTCCAATGGATGTTGAGGATGGAGCGGAGACAACGCTGGTGGAAGCGTTCTAGGAGCCGTAGGTGGTGCCGGTAGAGGACCCATGATTCGGAGCCGAACAGGAGTGTGGGTATGACAACGGCTCTGTATACGCTTATCTTTGTGAGGTTTTTCAGTTGGTTGTTTTTCCAGACTCTTTTGTGTAGTCTTCCAAAGGCGCTATTTGCCTTGGCGAGTCTGTTGTCTATCTCATTGTCGATCCTTGCATCTGATGAAATGGTGCAGCCGAGATAGGTAAACTGGTTGACCGTTTTGAGTTTTGTGTGCCCGATGGAGATGTGGGGGGGCTGATAGTCATGGTGGGGAGCTGGCTGATGGAGGACCTCAGTTTTCTTCAGGCTGACTTCCAGGCCAAACATTTTGGCAGTTTCCGCAAAGCAGGACGTCAAGCGCTGAAGAGCTGGCTCTGAATGGGCAACTAAAGCGGCATCATCTGCAAAGAGTAGTTCACGGACAAGTTTCTCTTGTGTCTTGGTGTGAGCTTGCAGGCGCCTCAGATTGAAGAGACTGCCATCCGTGCGGTACCGGATGTAAACAGCGTCTTCATTGTTGGGGTCTTTCATGGCTTGGTTCAGCATCATGCTGAAGAAGATTGAAAAGAGGGTTGGTGCGAGAACACAGCCTTGCTTCGCGCCATTGTTAATGGAGAAGGGTTCAGAGAGCTCATTGCTGTATCTGACCCGACCTTGTTGGTTTTCGTGCAGTTGGATAATCATGTTGAGGAACTTTGGGGGACATCCGATGCGCTCTAGTATTTGCCAAAGCCCTTTCCTGCTCACGGTGTCGAAGGCTTTGGTGAGGTCAACAAAGGTGATGTAGAGTCCTTTGTTTTGTTCTCTACACTTTTCTTGGAGCTGTCTGAGGGCAAAGACCATGTCAGTGGTTCCTCTGTTAGCGCGAAAGCCGCACTGTGATTCTGGGAGAATATATGTATGTGGGTAAAGACAAAAATAGACTGAGGGATGAAGACGGGTAATGAGAGTAAAAATGATCACGATTGATATGTATGCGGGTAAAGAGGTATAAGAGTGAATAGAGACAATGTGCATACGTGAATGTATCTGTACTTAGAGGAAAATATAGATAGTATAGACAAGAATTAATAAGGGAAGGTAATGGAATAGAGAGAATAAGGAGGGAATTAAAAGAGTGACCTTTGTTACATATGAAAAGTGAAATCTTTTCTGGGGGGGGCTGGGTGGGGGGAAATAGCGGTCACTGCAAAATCAGTTGACGCTTGCGAGTGGATTCGCAAACCCAAATGGAGAGGGGAGATGTGGTTGTCCGACAAGGGATAAAGGACAACTCAGGAGGGGAAGGGGAGATTGGGGATAAAGAAGATATAAATAGGAGAATAAGGAAAATGTTGGATGTTGTAGGAATGTTGTCTTATAAAGAGTTGAAAATAAGAAAACAGAAATGGAAAAGGAGGAAAGGTAATGATGGAAAAACGGAAAGAGAAGATAAACAAAATATAAAATGGCTACGCTGAACTATATGACTTTAAATATTAATGGAATACATAACCAAATTTAAATGAAGAATCTACTAAATTTACTGAAAAAGGAAAAAATTGATATAGCATTTGTCCAAGAAACACACTTAACTGAATTGGAGCACAAAAAATTAAAGAGAGATTGGGTAGGACATGTAACAGCAGCATCGTATAATTCAAAAGCAAGAGGAGTGGCTATATTAATTAGTAAAAATGTGCCTTTTAAAATAGAAGAGGAAATAATAGATCCAGCAGGGAGATATGTTATGATAAAATGTCAGATATATTCGGAGTTTTGGAATCTACTTAATGTATATTCACCTAACGAAGAAGATCAAAAGTTTATGCAAGATATCTTTTTGAAGGTAGCTAATACGCAAGGGAACATACTAATAGGAGGGGATTTCAACCTGAATTTGGATCCAAATATGGATAAAACGGGGAAAAAAATTAACAGGAAGAACAAAGTAATCAAATTTATAATTAAATCAATGCAAGAAATGAAACTTTTGGATATATGGAGGAAACAAAACCCAAAAGAAAATGAATACTCATACTACTCGGCTACACATAAAACATACTCAAGAATAGACCTATTTTTGTTATCAGCTAGTATGCAGGATAGAGTAAGAAAAACAGAATATAAAACGAGAATGCTATCGGACCATTCACCCTTAATATTGACAGTAAAGCTAGAGGACATCCCTCCAAGAATGTATAGATGGAGATTAAACTCCATGCTACTTAAAAGACAGGATTTTAGAGAATTTATTGAAAAACAATTAAAAATGTATTTTGAAGTAAATACGGAATCAGTGGAAGATAAGTTTATACTATGGGACGCAATGAAAGCATTCATTAGAGGGCAAATAATAAGTTATGTAACCAAGATGAAGAAGGACTATAATCAGGAAACAGAGCAGTTGGAAAGGGAAATAGTAAACATAGAAAAAAAATTAGCAATGAAGGAAGATACAACTAAAAGAAGAGAATTGGCGGATAAAAAAGTAAAATATGAAACATTACAAACATATAAGGTAGAGAAGAATATAATGAAGACAAAACAGAAATATTATGAACTAGGTGAAAAAATGCACAAAATCCTAGCATGGCAGCTTAAGACAGAGCAAGCTAAGAAAATGGTATTGGCATCAAGGAAAAAAGACAAACAAATTACATATAATCCAAAAGAAATTAAGGAAAACTTTAGAGAATTCTATGAACAATTATACCGACCTGAAAACGAAGGGAAAGAAGGGAAAATAGATGAATTTTTGACTAAAATTGAACTACCAAAACTACAAATAGAGGAGCAAAATAAATTAACAGAACCATTTGGAACAGTAGAAATACAAGAGATAATAAAAAAATTACCAAATAATAAGACACCAGGAGAGGATGGATTTCCAATAGAATTCTACAAAACATTTAAAGACTTATTAATACCGCCCTTCCTGGATGTAATCAACCAGATTGATGAAACACAAAACTTACCAGATTCATGTAAAACAGCAATAATTACAGTAATACTAAAACAAGGGAAAGATCCACTCTCACCAGCGTCATATAGACCAATATCTTTGCTAAACACAGATTATAAGATAATAGCTAAACTATTAGCAAACAGATTAGCAGAACAGGTACCGAAAATGGTAAATTTAGACCAAACTGGATTTATCAAAAAAAGACGCACAACAGACAATATTTGTAAATTTATTAACTTAATTCATGCAGTAGAAGGAAATAAAGCACCTACAGTAGCAGTTGCTTTAGACGCAGAGAAGGCCTTCGACAGAGTAGAATGGAATTATTTGTTCAAAGTATTGCAAAAATTCAGTTTACCGGAGAAGTATATTAATTGGATTGAAGCATTATATAAGGGACCGTTAGCGAAAGTGACAGTAAATGGACATGTACCAAAGCAATTTAACTTAAGCAGGTCAACGCAGCAGGGATGCCTACTATCACCTTTATTGTTTGTGCTAGCTATAGAACCACTAGCAGAATTGATAAGAATAGATAATAATATAAAAGGAATAAAAATAAAAGACAGGGAATATAAAATCAGTCTATTTGCGGATGATGTGAAAGTGTACTTAACAGAACCAGAACTATCAATAAAAGAATTATATAAGAAATTGAAGGAATATGGAGAAGTGTCGGGTTACAAGATAAACGTAAATAAAAGTGAAGCAATGCCTATGAATAATGCGGATTTCTCAAAATTTAAGAAGGAATCTCCATTCAGATGGGAAATGCAGGCAATAAGATATCTAGGTGTACAAATAAACAAAAATCTAGGCCAATTATATAAACTCAATTACAATCCACTAATGAAAAAATTACAAGACGATTTAGAGCATTGGAAAGATCTACCACTAACACTGATAGGAAGGATAAACTGTATTAAAATTAACATTTTTCCAAGGATATTATACTTATTTCAGGCATTGCCAATACAACTGACAGAAAAATTCTTCAAAGAGTTAAAGAAAATAATAAGGAAATTTTTATGGAGAGGGGGGAAACCAAGGATAGCACTAGATAAATTAACAGAATGGTTTAAACAAGGAGGCTTACAATTGCCAAACTTCAAAAATTATTATAGAGCCGCACAATTAAGATACCTATCAGATTTTTATCAAACAAGGGAAAAACCAGACTGGATGAGATTAGAATTAGATAAAATAGGGGAAAAGATACCTGAACACATATTATATAAATGGGACGAAAAATTGGTACAACATAGAACTTCTCCAGTATTACATCATCTCCTCAATATTTGGAAGAAGATTCATGTAGAAAGAAATAAAACAAATTATCAATTACCAAAACTAATATTGACGCAAAATAAGCTACTCCCTTTTACAATAGATAACCTTTCCTTTAGAGAATGGGAAAAAAAAGGGATTAAAAGAATAGAAAATTGTTTTTCAGGAAGTAGATTCTTATCCTTTGAACAAATGAGAGATAAGTACAATATAACTGGAGATACAGCGCTGGCATATTACCAACTGAGATCCTACTTGAAGGATAAATTAGGAAGCAATGTGAGTTTACCAGAGGGAAGTAACCTTGAATATGTGATTACAGATACAATGTTAATCAAAAGATTTATAACAAATATGTATATTAAACTGCAAGAAAAGGAGAATGAGGAAACAAATGGTAAAACTAAACAAAAATGGGAACAAGATTTAAATATAAAGATAAAAAAAGAAACATGGGAGAAATTATGTTCTGGAACGATGAGAAATACAATAAATACGAGGCTACGTATGATACAATATAATTGGTTACACAGACTATACATTACACCACAAAAGTTAAATAAATGGGACCCAACAGTATCTGATAGATGTTTTCGATGTAAAAAAGAAATGGGAACAACAATTCATGCAATCTGGACATGTGAGAGAGTAGAAAAATTTTGGGATGATCTCAATCAGATATTAAATAAAATAACAGAAAACAATATACCAAAGAATCCAGAGATCTTTCTCCTAAGTAACATAAAAAACTAAGAATTTGGAATTGATTTGGAGGATGCACAAAAAAGATTTGTTAAGATAGCCCTAGCCGTAGCAAAAAAATGTATTATGTCAACCTGGAAATTGGAAGATAATTTGAAAATACAACAATGGTATATAGAAATGAAATGAATAAATGTATTCCATTAGAAAAAATAACATATAGTTTAAGAAATAATATTGAAATATTCGAACAAATATGGGAGCCTTACATTAAATACAATAGCGAAAACCTACCGGGAACAAACATTACTTAAGTTGATGGAAGGAGAAGGAAAGAAAAGAATGGACTCAGTAGAATTTCTGGTGTATTTTTGTTGAATGACAACATTGTCTGACTGGTTTAATGCAACCTAGATTGTATACCTAAAATGGATGAGAGGGGGGGAGTGGGGGGGTGGCCTGGGAGGAGGGAGGGGGGGGAGAAAAAGTCACTGTATATGTGTGAAAAAGAAAAAGTGTATATCATGGCTAATGTGATTTATGGTGTGAAAAATAAAAAATTTAAAAAAAAAAGAAGAAAAGATTTGGCCTGAAACATTGACTGCCTATTACTTTCCATGGATATTGCATGATCTTTTATGAGAAACTTTCAGGTGCAGAGAGGTATTGATGCAGTTGTATAGGGCCTTGGTGAGACCTCACCTGGAGTATTGTGTTTAGTTTTGGTCTCCTTATCTGAGGAAGGACATCATTGCCATGGAGAAAGTGCAGTAAAGGTTTACCAGATTGATACCAGGGATGGCGGGACTTGCATATGAAGAAAGGCTAGAACGACTGGGCTTGTACTCGCTGGAGTTTAGACAATTAAGAGGAGATTTAATAGAAACATTCAAAATTCTTAATGGATTTAACATGCTAGATGCAGGAAGATTATTCCCAATATTGAGCAAGTCTGGAACCAGGGGTCACAGTTTAAGGATAAAGGGGAAGTCCTTTAGGACTGAGATGAGGAAGAATTTTTTGACACAGAGGGTGGTGAATTTATGGAATTCTCTGCCACAGGAAGTGATTGAGGCCAGTTCCATAGCTATATTTAAGAGAGAGTTAGATTTAGTACTTGTGACTAGGGGGATCAGGGGGTATGGTGAGAGAGAGAGAGAGAGAGAGAGAGAGAGCTGGAACAGGGTACTGAGTGGATGATCAGCCATAATCAAAATGAATGGCGGTGTAGGCTTGAAGGGCCAAATGGCCTATTCATACACCTATTTTCTATGTTTCTATATGCTGAGTTTCAACAGCACTTTTTAAAAAATATTACTGTTGACATTTATTTAATAATAGAAAAGTGATTCCAAATTTGGAAGCAATATTTTGAATATGCAGTAAAATTATGAAAAGTTCAGAACTGTTTTTAAATTTTAGACATCAGCATGGTCATGAGCCATGAGTTTTGCTGCCCAATTACACCCAATTAACTTACAACCCCCAGTATGCTTTGAACGATGGGAGGAAAGCAGACCCCCCTGGGAAAAAACCCACATAGACATCGGGAGAATGTACAAACTCCTTATAGCAGCACAGGATCTGAACCCTGGTTCCAATCACTGGTTGCACTAACCGCTAGGCTAACTATGCCACGTTATTTTTTGAAATCTGTCTGCTATTGCCGTGGAAATGGACAGTTTAATGATGTCATTTTAATCTGCATTTGACACATGAAAATCTGGTCATCTCGCTTTAATATTTTACAGAAACCAAATCATTTTCCCCTTGGTTTGCTTGAATTTCTGACCGAGTACGAAATATATGTGCAGAAGGCATCAAAGGAAGATTCGCGGTTTGCATAATCCTTCAATCTCAAGGCAGATTCAATCTTGCAACTAAGTTTTTCTTCTGTATATTGCAGATAGAAACTCTGCATCATTCAGCAGTGTGTATGCTTACGGGACTTGCTTTATTTGCTTTTTTAGATTAAAAATTAAGTCCAGAAATCACAAGTAGATTTAAGATGACGTGCAAAGTCAGATTAGAGGTGATCCCTACTGCACTCTGGATAACATCAAACACACAGTCCATGGGATTGCATAGCAGGCCTTTTGATCCTTCTCAACCATGACAATATTTTGTCCCTACTCCAGTCCCATCCCATCCCATCTTATCTGAACTAAATCCATTATTCCTGTCTTTGTAGAGTCATAGAGATATACAGCAAAAAACAGGCCTTTGATTTCACTGAGTCCATGCTGACTATCAGCCACCCATTTACACTAACTCCACATTCCTCTCTTTTTTTAATACTTAATTCTTCTCACGTTCTACCATACTTGGGGCAATTTATAGTGGTCAGTTAACCTGCCAACTAGCACACATTTCAGACATGGAATGAAACCAGAGCACCAGGTCAAAGGGTGACCATGCAGACACCACACAGAAGGCACCCAGATCACATGAGCTGTGAAGTAGTGGCTTCACTAGCTTTACCACTGTGCTCAAATATTTTCTCATGTGCTTATTTAGACTGCTCTTTAATTAACCTCTTTTACCACTCCCTGCGATAGTAAGTTTCACTTTCTCACCCATCTTCTGAGTTCCTAGTTGGATTTCTTCTTGATTGTCCTAAATTGATGGCTCTAGTTCTGCTCTGCCTCACGTGGATAAATTCATTTTAAAGATGTCTCTGGGACCAGCCATCTTATTTCAAAATTTAAAAAAAGGCGCCATCTGTAAATTTTTTCTGCAACCTCTCCAGTGCTTCCATGTCCTTTTATAGGTTTGGGCAGATTATTCCATTTGACAGATTGTTTGATATTTAACCATTACTGGTTACCTTGAGTTTTTCTGTGGGGAATCCAACTTTAGGAGGAGTACGGTTATAATTGGTGCATTGAATTTATTATTTTGTGGATCATTTGTTATCAGGGATTTGAACAAGTAGTATGAGCTGATGCTTCAGGGCAACACAATGAATGCTACACCATCAAAGGTGCCACCTTTCAGAAGTCATTGATCTAGAGAGTCATGTCAAACTTTTAGGTGGTTTGAAGATGCCCCTTGGCATTTTTGGAAGAATGAGGGTGTGGGTTCTCCAATATTTATCTTTTAAAGAGCATTAGTTAAAGAAATCATGTGTACAAACAATGCATAGTAGATATCCACTTTTTATATTTTTATTAATATTGAAATTTCACATCCAAAAATACAGAGTACATACGTTAAAAGATATATTAAAAGATACATTACACTTAAATCATAATTTAATCAATTATGATCAATATTGTATTGATCTTTTATAATTTTATTATATAAAAAAGAAAATATTAAACCCACTACAAAGAAAGAAGCTGTTTGCCAAAAAAAGTCAGAATTCTTCCTGGTAGATTTCCTACAGTAACTATGATTATATAGTGTGCTTAATTGACTGTAAAACTTTTGGATTGTTTTGAACTTGTAAAGGCTGCCGCTAGTAAAAAAAAATGGAAACCCTGCCACATTTCCCTCATTTCTGTTTTGAAGCATTTTGAACCCATTCAATGAACACAATCACTTTTATTGCCCAGAGCTATTAAAACCCATGTTTACTTATCAGACTTTAATCTAATCAAAACCATTAAAATGTTTTACAGGCTACAGATTTTCCAAATAGAATTTTTTTTTAAACTCAGTTTAACATAAAAGATGAAACAGAAAAAGAATGCAGTCTGCTCCAAACAAATCCATTTCTGAATTATTGGTGGAGCAAAAAAAATCATAACTAAAAAACTCGTCTGACCTTGAAACTATCTGTATTTTAATTATCCCATTTTGAAGCAAGGGAGTAGTTTGTACCAGCTTCTGTTCTGCTGAATTTGGCCCCATCTGTTTTTGAATATTTTATTAAAGTTTTAAGAAAATACAGAATATAGGACAATTAATATAACAATAATACATTGAATATAAAATCAAAGGAAAACATTCATAAGGTCCAAAACAAATAAAAAGAAAGGAGAGTCTCTCTTCTCCCAGTGCCCCCCTCCCCAGATTTGAAAGAAAAGGGACAAATGGTAGGGTATAGAGGGAGATAAAAAAGAAAGAAAATAGAAAAGAAAAACAACGGGAGCAAGGTTCGACATCATTTTAAAAGTATTAAATTTCTAATAAGAAGTATACTAATTGACAAATATCAAAATAAACTTTAGTATCTGGACATTTAAGTCATTAAATAAGGTTGGCAAATGTCAACGAACATACTGTATCTATTCCAAAGACTCTAAGTAATCTTCTCAAGGGGAATACAACTTTGCACTTTCATGTTCCAACGATCAATGTGAAGTAGGGAATCTGGTTTCCATGTTACCGCTAAACATTTACTGGCTTTTATTGACAACACAATTTTAATAAATTTAGATTTACTTATGGAGAAGTTAACTTTTATAACTGCCATATTCCCCAAAAGAAACAATTCTAGGTCTAGGGGGAAGTTCACCTCCACAATTTTTGTCAACACATCCCCCAATTCTATTTAAACAGTTCTTAATTTCATGCATAACCAGATGGAATGTAAAAAGTACCAACATCTGTACCAAACTGAAAACATCTGTCAGAAAGTTCTGGTTTATTTTTATGCATCCTTTGAGGTGTGAGATATAATTGCTGCAAAAAATTAAAATGAATCAGTCTATATCTAGAATTAATTAAGGTAGTCATACTGTCTACTCAGATCTGACCAGCATCGTGGATTGATGACAATGCTCAAATCTGATTTCCATCTCTCCCTCGATCTATAATCTAGATTTTGGGCTTTGATCTTGGATCAGAGCATATTAGAGGCCCCATCTATATCGGTGGAACTGTATGTCTGCAAGTTTCACTCAAGGTTAGCAATTTGATCTTAAAGAGAAAGAACATAAACTTCCATTTTTTATTTTCATTTTAACATTTCCATCAGAGGGCATATTGTTGCAAAAAACAATGAAAAAAAAAGACTTGCATTTATGCAGTGCCTTGTATGACCTCAATATGTCCCAAAGCACCTTAAAAATTTCAGTCTCTCGTCCTGGTAATATAATTACTTGGTGTTTAAGAGAAAATATGCCCATCACTAAGTTCCAGTAAATTATTTATTGGTAGTCCTTCAGTTCGAAGAAGATACATTGTTGTGCAGTTCATCTGTGGACACGAAGGTGAATTTGCAAATAGCGCACAGATAAATAACCAGACAATGTGTTTCGGTGATTGATATTGGTTGCAATGACAATTGGATGCTTAGACAATGAATATATCCTTGACGATAAAAAAAAAAGTCCCATAGGATGTTTTTTTCCACCTGTGCAGTCAGAAGAATCCACTTATTCTGTTGCAAAGTAGAGCATGCAATGCCACATTTCCCTCATTTCTGTTTTGAAGGCACAGTTCTCTGTAGGGGGAAAAAATAATATGCAGGAAATATTCAGCATGTTGAGCTCCATCTGTTGGGGTGGGGTGGGGGGGTAGAAAGTTTCAAATCAAAATGGTTAAATAAGACTGGATGAAGGGGTTCAGTCTGAAACATTAACAGTTACTTTCCCCCACCCCCACTGAAACGGCTTGTTCCACTGAGTTCTTCCAGCAGATTGTCTTTTGCTCCAGATTCCAGCATCTGCAATCTCTTTCATCCGCATTTACTCTGGATCTGGTGTACACACATGAGCAACACCAGAAGCAAAACATTTTGACTACATTTCCTGTCTCCTGCAGGGATTCTATTTCCCTTATCACAATTTCTCCGTCTCCCCTCTATCTGTTCCCAAGATGAGGTCTTCCAGTCCAAATCATCTGAACTGTCTGCCTTCTTCCACAAACATGGCTTCCCCTCCACTGCCATCAACTCAGCCCTCACCTGTATCTCCTCCATTTCCCGCTCATCTGCCCTGGCCCCCTCTGCCCCCACCTCTGTTCCTTGTCCTTACCCACCACCTCACCAGACTCCGCATCCAACACATTATCCTCCGGAAATTTTTGCACTCACAACAGGATCCCACTACCAGACACATCTTTCCTTTCCTCCACTCTCTGCCTTCTGCTCCTTCTGTGACTTCCTCATGCCCTCATCCCTCTCTACGAATCACCCTCCCTGCACCTTCTCCTGTGGCCACAAGAGGTGCCGCACTTACATACACACCTCTTCCCTCACAACAGTCTGGGGCTCCAAAAAAAAAGCCTTTCAAGTGAAGCAACACTTCACTTGTGTATCTGCAGGATTGATTTACTACATCTGGTGCTCTCTTTGTGGCCTTCCCTACATCGGAGAGACTGGGCGCAGACTGGGAGATCGCTTCGCTGAGCACCTTCACTTTGTCTGCACCAGTGACGGGGACCTCCCAGTGGCCAACCATTTCAGTTCTGTGCCATACTCCCATACTCGTATGCCTGTCCATGGCCTCATGTACTATCCCACCAAGACCACCCGTAAATTGGAAGAACAACATGTTAACACCATCCAGCTGGGCACTCTCCAGCTGGATGGCATTAACATCGACTTCTCCGGTTTCTGATAACCTGCTCTCCTTTCCCCCTCCCCTCCCTTCCCTTCCCTCTGTCTACTTTCCCTCAGCTTTCCATCCCCTTCCCTCTCTATTCACCTAGGTATCCCTCCTCCACTGCCTACTGCTGTGCCCTCCCTCCCTTCTCTACCTATTACCTCCTGCCTTTGCGTACCCCTTTACCTTTTTATTGCTTGCCAACATTTTTCCACACCTTGATGAAGGGCTCAAGCCTGAAATGTCAGATATGTATCTTTATCCTTGCTATATAAGATGCATTGTTTGACCAGCTGAGTTTCTCCAGCGTTGTGGTTTTATTACAGGCGACTAACCTTTTATATGGGAATATTTGGGACTGAACACCTGTTGTTGTTCAGAATCTTCCAGGTTTTGGAATAATTTTTAAGCAAATACAATGTTTCAAAATTGCACAAAACGGGGGGCACAGGGTGTTAAATGAATTTAGATAAATAAAGTCCATAATATCACTAATATTTTTTTAATTTTAAAGTAAAATTTTAAAATAAAACTGGCTCAGGCATTGCAGACATCTCAACAGTGCAAATGCAGTAAATGCATGTTACAGCTCAGACATTACAACTCCACAATAACTCCACCTTCTGCGCAATCGATAATGAAAGACGCTTCCTTTTCTGCATCTCACTGCTCCCCATCGAGGACTCTGCAGCCATGTTCATAGTCTTCACAGAGGCTTCTGATTGGTAGCGTCGACTGGGACGGCAGGAGGCAATGATGCTCGACAGGGAGGGGCTCTTATAAAGTAAAGATTGTGCTAATTGATGACGGCGCCCAACAGGGAGTTGCTCTTATAAAGTGATCATCGCACTAATTAGCGGCAGTGCACATCATGAAGGGCCACTTATTAGGTGATGATACCACAAAGAATTGATGTGGAACACGACGGGATACGTGGAAGTTGAGTGAGGGTTGTGTCAGGTCTTGTTTGACGCCAAAATCCATCTTTGATGAGCAGATGTCATCCACCAATAAAAGTGCTGGTTTTTGGAGGTTACCAGTTTTCGGAATCCTGAATAAAAGATTAGGCACCTGTATTAAAAACACCAGAAGCTGAATGAGTTGTGTCAGTCCAATAGGAAGACATGGTACTGAAATTTTTCAAACTGTGCTCTGCATGATGCCTGCAAATTACTAAAGGGGCATTTCCATGTGGTCCCCATAGTCTAAGCTCCAGGTAGATAATTGGAAACCACTTTTTATATTTGTTCAGCACAGGGTAACACATTTCATGCAATTCCAGATTTCATCTCTATTTTGGTCTTTTTTTTTTAATTTATTTTTCACACTGTGAACCATATCAATCAAAATACATACAAACATTTCCCTCTTAAATATACACAGTGTCATTTTCTCCCCTTTTTTTCCCCCCTACCTTCCCTCCCTCCTTCCCACCCCACTCCAAACCCATTAAACATTCAAGATATACAATAAAACCATTAAACAATGTCATCACACAATGAAAATAAACAAGAAAATTGTGTCATCTACTTTTACACACTGGATCAAGTGATTTTGTCTTATATTTTATCATTTTAGGGGGTGTAGGTCCACGGTAGGCCCTCTCTGTTCCATATATGGTTCCCAAATTTGTTCAAATAATGTGACTTTATTTTTTAAATTATATGTTATTTTTTTCCAATGGAATACATTTATTCATTTCCATGTACCATTGCTGTACTCTCAGGCTCTCTTCTGATTTCCAAGTTGACATTATACATTTTTTTGCTACAGCTAAAGCTATCATAATAAATCTTTTTTGCGCTTCATCCAGTTTGAGGCCTAATTCTTTACTTATATTACTTGGAAGAAAAATCTCTGGATTTTTTGGTATGTTGCTTTTTGTGATTTAATTTAATACCTGATTTATATCTTTGCAAAACTTTTTAACTTTCTCACATGTCCAGATTGCATGTACTATTGTTCCAATTTCCTTCTTACAGCGAGAACATCTATCTGATAATATTGGATCCCAACATTGGGGGCTTGATATATAACCTGTGTAACCAATTATACTGTATCATGTTTAACCTTGTGTTTATTATATTCTTCATAGTTCCAGAGCATAACTTTTCCCATATTTCATTTTTTTCTTTGTTTAAATCTTTTTCCCACTTTTGTTTGGGTTTATAGCTTATTTCATCATTTTCCTTCTTTTGCAGCTTGATGTACATGTTTGTTATAAATCTTTTTATTATCATTGTTTCTATAATCACATATTCAAAGCTGCTTCCTTCTGGTAATCTCAGTCTGCTTCCCAATTTGTCTTTTAATTAGGCTTTCAGTTGATGGTATGCAAACATTGTACCATGAGTTATTCCATATTTGTACTTCATTGTTAAAATGTTAATAAATTATTTCTCAAAAAACAATTTTCTATTCTTTTAATTCCTTTTCCCTCCCATTCTCTAAAGGAAAGATTATCTATTGTAAAAGGAATTAATGGATTTTGCGTCTAATAATTTTGGAAGTTGGTAATTTGTTTTTTTTCCTTTCGAAGTGAATGTTCTTCCATATATTGAGTAAATTATGCAGTTCTGGTGAGCTTTTATATTGCACCAGCTTTTCATCCCACTTATAAAGTATATGTTTCGGTACCTTCTCTCCTATTTTATCTAGCTCTATCTTAGTCCAATCTGGTTTTTCCCTTGTCTGATAAAATTCTGATAACTACCTTAATTGTGCTGCTCTATAATAATTTTTAAAGTTTGGTAACTGCAAACCACCTTGTTTATACCACTCTGTTAATTTATCTAACACTATCCTCAGTTTCCCCTCTTTCCATAAGAATTTTATTATTATTCTCTTTAGTTCATTGAAGAATTTCTCTGTTAAGGGAATTGGTAATGATTGAAATAAGTATTGATCCTTGGGAAGACATTAATTTTAATGCAATTTACCCTCCCTATCAATGTTAGTGGCAATTCTTTCCAATGTTCTAAGTCTTCCTGTAATTTTTTCATTAATGGCTGATAATTTAATTTGTATAGGTGGCTTAAATTATTATCTAATCTAATACCTAGGTATCAGATTGCTTGAGTTTTTCCATTTAAATGGTGATTCTTTTTTAAATTCTGTATAATCCGCATTACTCATTGGCATCACTTCACTTTTATTTGCATTGATCTTGTACCCCGATATTTCTCCATATTCCTTCAATTTCTTATGTAGTTCCTTTATTAACATTTCAGGTTCTGTTAAGTATATTATGATGTCATCTCAAATAAACTGATTTTATACTCCTTCTCCTTTATTTTTATTCCTTTTATTTTATTTTCTATTCTTATCAGTTCTGCCAATGGTTCTATTGCTAAAGCGAACAGTGAGGGAGATAGTGGACATCCCTGCCTAGTTGACCTACTTAATTTAAATTGATTCAATACATATCTATTTACTGCCACCTTCGCCAATGGTCCATTATATAATGCTTTAATCCAATTAATATATTTTTCTGGAAGGTTGAACCTCTGTAGTACTTTGAATAAATAATTCCATTCTACCCTGTCAAAGGCTTTTTCTGCAACTAAAGCAACAGCCACTGTGATCTTATTTCCTTGAACTGCATGAATTAAATTAATAAATTTACAGATATTATCCACTGTTTGTCTTTTCTTAATAAATCCAGTTTGATCTTGTTTCACTATTTTTGGTACACAGTCGTCCAATCTGTTTGCTAATAATTTTGCTATTATTTTATAATCTGAATTAAGTAGAGATATTGGTCTATATGATGCTGGTGTTAGTGGATCCTTCCCCGTCCTTGGTATTACTGTAATTATTGCTGTCTTACATGAATCTGGCAAGTTTTATGTTTATTCTATCTGGTTCATTACTTCCAGGAGAGGAGGAATTAATAACTCTTTAAATGTTTTATAGAATTCTATTGGGAATCCATCCTCTCCAGGCATTTTATTGTTCTGCAGCTTTTTTAATATATCCTGTATTTCCTCTATTTCAAATGGTTTTATCAGCTTATTTTGTTCCTTTTTCCTTGATGCCAATACAGTTCTTTTAACTTGTTCTGTTTTAAGTTGCCAGGCTAATATTTTGTGTGTTTTTTCTCCTAGCTCATCATACTTATGCTTTATTTTCATTATGTTCTTCTCCACCTGATACATTTGTAATGTTTCGTATTTTATTTTTTTGTCTGCCAATTCTCTTTTTATTATATATTCCCTTGTTGCTAGTTCTTTTTCTGTACTTACTATCTCCCTTTCCAACTGTTCTATTTCCCAATTGTAGTCCTTTTTCATCTTAGTTAACTTATTATCTGCCCTCTAATGAAGGCTTTCATTACATCCCATAATATAAATTTATCTTTCACTGATTCCGTATTTATTTCAAAGTACATTTTAATTTGGGGTTCAATAAATTCTCTAAATTCTTGTCTTTTGAGTTTAATCTCCATCTATATGTTCTTGGTGGGATGTCCTCCAGTTTTATTGCTAATAACAGGGGTGAGTGATCAGATAGCAATTTAGCTTTATATTCAGTTTTCCTAACTCTCCCTTGAATATTGGTTGACAACAAAAACATCAATCCTTGAGTATGTTTATGTCTACTCGAATAATATGAGTATTCCTTCTCCCTTGGGGGCTACCTCCTCCATATATCCATAAGTTTCATTTCCTGCATTGATAAATATATCTGACACGTTATCATTACATAACTCCCTGCTGCATCTATTATTTCCTCCTCTATTTTGATTGGTACATTTTTATTTATTAAATATAGCTACACCTCTGGCTTTTGAATTATATGATGCTGCCACTATGTGCCCTACCCAGTCTCTCCTTAACTTATTATATTCCACTTCAGTTAGATGCGTTTCCTGCACAAATGCTATGTCTATTTTTTCTTTTTTCAGGAAATTTAATAGTCTTTTTTGTTTAATTTTCTTTTGTATTCCATTAATATTTATAGTCATATAATTCAACATGGCCATCTCATATTCTGTTTCCGCTTCCTCACCACCACCTTCACCCTTTTCCCCATTTTCTCTCATTTTTCCCTTTTTGAACTCAATGTATGTCAACACTTTTAAAACATAAAATACTTCAACAATTACCACATCTAAAATTCCTGAGTTGCCCCTTGTCCCTTGCAGGGCAACCACAACTCCCCTCTCCATTTGGATTGCGAACCCGCTCGCAAGTGTCAACTGATTTCGCAGTGACTGTTATTCTCTCCCACCCAACCCCCTCCAGAAAAGGCTTTTATCTTCACATTTAACAAAGCTCACCCTCTCTTTTTCCCCCCTTACTTCCTTTCTTCCCTTTTCTTTCCCTTCTTTAGTTCTTACTTATACATTATTTTTATATCTTTATATGTAGTTTGTCATTGTTCTTCATTCTTGTTACATCTCTTCATCTCTCCTTCTGTCCTGCCTGCATTCTGCAAATTCTCGTGCTTTCTCCGGATCCGAGAACAGTCTGTTTTGCTCCCACGGGATAAATATTTTAAGCACAGCTGGATATCTTAACATAAATTTATAGCCTTTTTTCCATTGGATCGATTTTGCTGTGTTAAACTCCTTCCTCTTCTTTAGGAGTTCAAACCTTATGTCTGGGTAAAAAAATATTTTTTGACCCTTGTATTACAATGGTTTTTTGTCTTTTCTAATTTTATTTCTTGCCGACTCCAGTATATTTTCTCTTGTCGTGTATCTCAGAAATTTTACTAAAACGGATCTTGGTTTTTGTTGTGTCTGTGGTTTTGGGGCTAGTGTTCTGTGTGCCCTTTCTATTTCCATTCCTTCATGTATTTCTGGCATTCCCAGAACCTTTGGGATTCATTCTTTTATAAATTCTTTCATATTTGTGCCTTCTTCATCTTCCTTTAGGCCCACTATCTTTATGTTGTTTCGCCTACTATAGTTTTCCATTATATCATCTTCTGAGCTAATAACTCTTGTGACTCTTTAACTTTTTTGTCACTGTCTTCCAATTTTCTTCTTGTCGTTCACTTCCATTTCTACAGGCATTTCTCGTTCTTCCACATTTTCTAATCTTTTCCCTGTTTCTGTCATGACCAACTCTATTCTACTCACTTTTTCTTCTGTACTTTTCATTTTTCTTTTCATTTCACTAAATTCTAATGTCAACCATTCTTTTAATGCTCTCATTTGTTGAATTTTTTTTTAATCTATATACTGTCCTTCTATTTTACTTTCTATTTCTCTGTGAAGAGCTTGGTCTTCTTCTTCCTCTTCTTCTATGTCTGCACCTGTGTTTGTGTCTTCTACTTCTTTTCCTTGTATCTGTGTCTCTTCTGACTTTCTTGTTGAGCAGCTTGCCTCACTTTGCATGGCTTCTTGCTGTTGGTCTTCTTCTGGGCTAGTTATCTGTTGGGCCTCCTGTTGCTGTTCTTCTTTCCTCTTCTTCCAGCTGAGAGCCCTGATGTCTGACATCCCTCAGCTGGTTGCGCTGTGTTAGTTCACTCCTCAGCTGGGGCCCCCTCCTGTCGGTGTTTTCTTTTTCCTTAGTGTGCACATTGTGCATGCGCGACTCCTTGCGCATGTGCAGTTGCGCACTTCTGTTTGGCTCAGAGAGCCATTTTTGCAGTCCATTGTCGGGAGGTCGTGACTCTGCAGGGTCGTCACCAACCTTTGGGAGTGGGCTCTTTTCTCCACGATGGCTCCCTGTTTCTTCATGCAGGTAAGGCCGCCTTCTCTCTCTTCTGGCGTCTTTTCTTTTTTTCCCATTGTTTTTACTTTTTCCTTCTTGGGTGCCATTTTCTTTCTTTTCTCCACAACTTAATCTTTTATTTTTTTGTGTTTTGTGTTTCTTGAACTTTGTGTTTTCTTCACTTTATTTCTTCTTTTCTGGAGAGGGCTGGTATTCTCCTACCGGCCACTACTCCATCACGTGACTCCTCCTATCCTGGTCTTGATGTGAAATGTAATAGTTGTCAGTTTCAGTGACAGACAGTGCGTCATGTATAAATACAGATCAACCAACAAATGATTTTTGTATGCATGGTTTCCCCTCTTCTGCATAGTTCCTCTGAAGTGATAGCCAATTTGGTGTATTGGGAATTGAGCAATAAATGAGAGTTTCCAAATATATTTTTTTTAAGAAAACATGCCCATAACAATGAAGTTCTCTTTTTATGTTAATTAAATACTATGGAAGTCATCAATCTTTTCTAATAGCTTGGAGGTGGACTTAATATTTTGGAGGTGGACTTAATATCTTGGAGGTGGACTTTTGAATTTAAATGATTCTCCTACCACAGTTCCAGAACTTCTATTTATCCAATAAACTAAACTTTGTAGATGCAGCTTGATGTAGCTTTAATTCATTGATAAAATGGATAAGCATTTTGCTTAAATTCACATTAAGATTTTCATAATGATGAATATACAAAGCATCGGCTAGATTTAAAGATATAACAATATTCAACTTTAAAGAGATATACAAGAAGAAATAAGATGAAATAAGACTAATTCAAAGAAAATTATCTCGCTCACATCTCCTTCATAATTTGTCTAAGGGATGAGATGCAAGCTTTTACTCTGCGTGGATATTATGTCATAGTCACTATGGTAGCACTACAAATAATACTTTTTCTTAAAGAGATAGGCACAAAATTAACAAAGAATCAAAAACACAAGGTTTTAACCTTTACATCCCCAGCAGGTGTTACAGGAAAGTGTTACAAAGATTTACTGAAACATCACACCTGCAATTTTATTATTGTACTGGGTTGACTTGTTCTGGATAACATGCAAAACAAAGCATTTCACTGTATCTTGGTACTTGTGATAATAAACATTTAAATTCAGTTGTCTATATGCATCGTGTAAGTTTACATAAAATTGAGATGCAAAGAAAATTCACCAACTGTTAAATAAAACTGGTTTCTCATATATACCAAATACATCCAAGGTCTTTAAAAAGCAGATAAACAGGCAACTTTCCAGCCACTAGGGAGAGGTTCAGCCTATGGAAGGAGAGTGTACAAAAATAGCTAAAAATAAGAATGATCTTTGACTACAGTTACCTGGCGGTCCCCAGAGCCACAATTATTTTAATAAGTTACTTTAGACTATGGGTCAAATCTGAAGAATTTCCAGTTGAAATAAACATAAAGAGAAATAGTTCTGGATCCAATTAAATGCTGTAATTTCCAAGTGCACTTCTGACTCAAACATCTTGGCAATCTGCATCTGCTTATGGCGAATGTCATAAAACATTGGTGTGTTTGTTATACTGTAGGTGGTCCACAACATCATGATGAAGGCAAATACTAGTGATCAAGTAAACAAGTAATGAATGCATAAAACAAGTTGTAAATTTGACAATTAAAAAATTCTCAAAAACTGTTTCCACCAAAACAAAATAAAATTCCCACTGATGGTTTGGGAAGAGTTCAAGCCTGTCTTTCCTTCCCATCCCCTGCCCTTCCTCTGGTGGTCTGTGGGATTGTTAGAGGTAGTCCATAATAAGTAAAGAAATATTCAAGGTATTAAGAGAACGGGAAGGAAGGTTGAGAACAGTTGATGTAGAAGGAAGTGACCAATATGAAAACCAGTGTATGATTGGTACTATATAACTTGTAGTTCTGCTAGTAGGTGGTATTTGTTTGCTTGTAATCTATTTCCTGTGCTTCACAATTAGACGAGGTGAGCATTTTTTAAAGGTGGATTTAGTGTCATTTTCTCTTTTATTGATGTATAATAAACTACCAAAACTCACTCCGTTTTGCTGAAGCTAACCAGCTTAATATTATGGAGTTTGAGCTCTTTGCATGTGAAATACCATGTGTGTATGGAGAAGGAAATGTAATGAAATATTTACAAGCTTCCTGGAATTTGCTCCAACTGTCATTGCTTCCTGGTTTAATTCTCCATCTAACAACTTAAACAACTTAAAAATGTAGACACATGAGAGACTACAGATACCAGAATCTGACACACAATCTGCCATAGGAACTTACGGTTCGGTCACCCACTGTATTTCTCCAGCAGATTGTGTGTTACTTAAGTATGTAGGGCAGTCCACTTTGGAGAAATGAGGAGCCTCAGGGACCTCTTCTTGGCCTCATAGCTGGAAGTGGCCGGCTTTATTGATCTTACCCTTCATTAAGCTTCATTCCCTGCAAGAATGACACTTGATAATGGGATAAAATTCTGACACTGCTGCATTTCTGCCATCTGTGGATCTTCTGTCCAGCTAATGACATTCTTGAGTATCAATGTACACAGAGCCCTATTCAATTATCAGAATCTGCATCCCAGCATAAATTTAATCAGACTCCACTCACTCTTAATTAATACTTTCTCACAGGTTCATGTATCCCATAAAAGTAGAAACCATGATGTCTACAAGAGAACCAAAGTACATAACCCTGCTTTCTACTGCAGTTGGATGGTGAAGTACTTGAGTGTTAGATTGCATTATTTAAAATCCAGAAATATGTTGTCGTTGAATTGTGAAAGATTGAGGCATGAATTCCAGTTTAAAATCTTTGTTCTTAATAGGGATTGTTTGATAATAAAACTATTTTTCACTTGGTCTAAATATATCCATTGTTACTCCAAAGAAGACCTGAGGTACCCATCCATCAATTCATCTTTCAAACTAAAAGAAATGGGTCATAATTCTTATGTGGTTGACAAGAGAAAATACTGGATACTCTCATTAGATTAGGCAATGTTTCTGGGGAGAAAAGAACAAGTTTATGTCTCAGATCAGTGACCTTATCAGTAACCTAAACAGAGAAATGGGGATAGTTCAACAGGATTATGCTCTATGTATCTCCAATTTAATTGATAGTTTGGATTTTTCATTCTGTGCTGCAGACTTTTGGTGGTGACATTGACATGTATAGAACATTTCAGGTATCTTGAAATATCACAGCAGAGGGAGATTAAGCGAACAGAAACTAATTTTTTTTGCAAATCATGGAACAGGCTGTTGACACCCATTACAAGGCACAATAAAATGAGATGGAGAATAAAGCATCACACAGTAGTTAGAAGACCAGGGTCTTAATGAGAGCTTCAAACGAAGTATCAATGGTACCAATTACATTGCAATAGTTGCTAATTTGATCTCTGAATCTGAGAATCATGTAGTACCCTTGAAAATCCAACCTTGCTATGTTGTTTCTCTGCTTTAGATATTTAAAATATGATTAAGTGACATTTTTCTGACCATTTTTTATGTAATTACACTAATCATTAATATAATAACATAAAATAGCTTGGAGTAATTGCTGAATTGATTTCTTTTAAGAATTTATATATATTTTTATTTCTCATCTATGAATATTGATAGTTATTTGCACAAGAGCAACTTGTCCGTGAACTACTCTTTGCAGACGATGCCGCTTTAGTTGCCCATTCAGAGCCAGCTCTTCAGCGCTTGACGTCCTGTTTTGCGGAAACTGCCAAAATGTTTGGCCTGGAAGTCAACCTGAAGAAAACTGAGGTCCCCACAATGACTACCAACCCCCCCACATCTCCATCGGGCACACAAAACTCAAAACGGTCAACCAGTTTACCTATCTCGGCTGCACTATTTCATCAGATGCAAGGATCGACAACGAGATAGACAACAGACTCGCCAAGGCAAATAGCGCCTTTGGAAGACTACACAAAAGAGTCTGGAAAAACAACCAACTGAAAAACCTCACAAAGATAAGCGTATACAGAGCCGTTGTCATACCCACACTCCTGTTCGGCTCCGAATCATGGGTCCTCTACCGGCATCACCTACGGCTCCTAGAACGCTTCCACCAGTGTTGTCTCCGCTCCATCCTCAACATTCATTGGAGCGACTTCATCCCTAACATCGAAGTACTCGAGATGGCAGAGGCCGACAGCATCGAATCCACGCTGCTGAAGATCCAACTGCGCTGGGTAGGTCACGTCTCCAGAATGGAGGACCATCGCCTTCCCAAGATCGTGTTATATGGCGAGCTCTCCACTGGCCACCGTGACAGAGGTGCACCAAAGAAGAGGTACAAGGACTGCCTAAAGAAATCTCTTGGTGCCTGCCACATTGACCACCGCCAGTGGGCTGATATCGCCTCAAACCATGCATCTTGGCGCCTCACAGTTCGGCGGGCAGCAACCTCCTTTGAAGAAGACTGCAGAGCCCACCTCACTGACAAAAGACAAAGGAGGAAAAACACAACACCCAACCCCAACCAACCAATTTTCCCCTGCAACCGTGTCTGCCTGTCCCGCATCGGACTTGTCAGCCACAAACGAGCCTGCAGCTGACGTGGACATTTACCCCCTCCATAAATCTTCGTCCGCGAAGCCAAGCCAAAGAAAGAAAGTAACCAGCTAGTACATGTTCTGAGTTCCCAATGTTTGACTTTGAAGGCTGAACCCTCCCCTCAGCCGACAGACGTTCACTGACGCTGACTCCAAACCCTCCCCTCAGCCTACTACTGCACATGCACATCGGACTCTGATGTGCAGTAGGCCAAGGGAACAGGGGAGGGTTCGGAATCAGGTCTTGGGCATCGCGAGCTCCGGTATAGGCTGAGGGGAGGGTTCAGAGTCTGGCGTTGGCAGCTCCTAGTTCCCGATTCCAAAACCTCCTATCGCTAGTCAGCCTACAGCCACACACCGAAGCTCCCGATGTCAACTCTGAAACTTCCGCTTGGCCTACCTGAACTGAGGGCTCAATTTTCTTTCTTCATCAGTGCCCTAGGTGGCTGCCTAGTTGGCCAAATGGTAGCGCAGGCCCTGGGTGGGAGAAAACGTTTTTATATTTTTTATGTCATCAGTAGGAGAGAGGTACGGAAGAAACCAAATCTTGACTGCTTCACAGGCAAGGGATCCCATAGACTTTGAATACAGCCCTGAGGGGGGAGGGGGGAGGGGGGCACAGCTGATTTTTTTTTTAAAGTTTGAAAATGGCTGCTTTGGATTGTCACCTCTTCCTTTCTGCCCTTTGCCAAACATTGGGAGCTCTAATTCAAAGGAAGATTTCAGGGGTCATCTTCTCAATCTGCAGGGAATTATTCGCAGATTTTGGACCCAAGTTTACATTTCACCAGCATGTACCTACAGTTTAGTATTTTATCTGAAATAAAACCTTGTGTCCATTAAATATGGTCCACTCTCATAGTGAAGGAATCCTATAGGTAATGTTGAACAAGGCCTTGCTGGAAGCTTTTTTTCCTTACTTTTAACAGATTTATCAGGTTAGGCACATCCTTGGGATACAAGGACAATGATATTTCTTGATCATGATTTGCTAACCATGAGAAATTCAGTATTAACATGTTGTTATTGTTCAGAGCCTCCTACACCTAACTCTGTATGATGATCTTTTTTTGCAATGGGAGAGAACAAAATAAAATCAATAAAGTGCACAAGTAAGAGTTCTTAAATGAGTCCCTGATTGAGTTTGTCATTGAGGAGTCTGATGGTGGAGGATTGCAGCTGGTCTGAGTCATGTGGCACCAATACCTCTTTTCTGAGGGGAGCAGTGAGTACAGAGCATGTGCTGGGTGTTGAGGATCTTTGCTGATTGCTGCTGCCCTCCGACGACAGCGTTCCCTGTTGATGTACTCAATAGTGGGGAGGGTTTTGCCTGTGATGTCCTGGGCTGTGTCCATTACCTTTTGGAGAGCTTAAAGTCCTGGGGTATTTGTGTTCCATTCCAGACTGCAATGCAGATGGTCAACACACTTTTCATCACACCTCTGTAGAAATTTGCCAAGGTTTCTGGAGTCATACCAAATCTGCACAAACTCCTGAGGAAGTCAAGACGCTGATGTGCTTTTTTTCATGATGTCATTGGCATGTTAGGTCCAGGAAAGATCCTCGAAGATAGTGACTCCCAAGGACCTAAATTTGCTCACCCACTCCACTTTTGATCCCCCAATGATCACTGGATTGTATTCCTCCGAATTTCCTGAAGTCAACAATCAACTCCTTAGTTTTGGTGACATTGAGTGCAAGCTTGTTGATGGTGCACCATTTGGCCAAGGTTTCAATCTCCATCCTGTATGCTGACTGATCCCCATCCTTTATACAACCTACTACTGTGATAGCAACTGCAAATTTGTAGACGGTGCTTTTGTCGTAAAGTGAGTAGAGCAGGGAACTAAGAACACGGCACTGTAGTGCTCCAGTACTGATGGAGATTGTGGAGGAAAAGTTCTTACCAATTCTCACTGATTGTGGTCTGGAGATGAGGAAATCCATGATCCAATTACACAGTGGGATGTTAACTCCTAGGTCTTGGAGTTGGCTGATCAGTTTTGAGGGGATGATGGTGTTATATGCTGGAACTGTAATCAATAAAGAGCATCCTGATTTTTGCGATTTCCTGTCATATTTTTAACACGATTCAAGCATACAAAAGCATGACGTGCAATTTGTTGATGAAAATTCACTTTCTGCATTCACACTTGGACTTCTTCCCTGCTGACGAACAGCATTGATGAATTCCAATTGTCCTGATACCGCTTTTTCCATGGTTGCTATTGTCCTGGTGAAACCTTTCACCATGTTCATCACTGACTGCACAAAGGTCAGAAGGGAAAAAAATCCAAGTGTGAATGGAGAAAATGAATTTTCAATATCGTGCTTTTGTCTGCTTGAAGCATGTTAAAAATATGACAGGAAATCACAAAAATAGGTTATATCTTAAAAAAAAATACATGATAGAAAGATTTTAAGGTGATTGTTATGATTAGCAGCCTAAAATCCATAAAATACATCTAAAAGTGTTCAGGAAGCAAACTCATCATTGTCCACTGTTATTGACCTGAAAGCCTTGTGCCCAGCCCACTCTATTTTCTGCTTTTTCCTAATCCCTGGCTTTGCTATACATAATTTAGCATTTGATTTCAGGTGTGGAGTGTTAACATGTGTATGGTGATTCTAGGTGGTACCATGAGTTAAAAGAGTGGAAAAGTGAGAAATGGCTATTCTCTAAAGCAAAAGCATGGATTAAAAATAAAAATAAGGAAGTAAAATTGCTGCAGTACAAAAGGCCTATCATTATTTCAGAATCAGAATTTATTGTCACGAACAAGTCACAAAATTCATTGTTTTGCAGCAGCGTCACAGTGGAAGCGTTCATATAAACCACCTTACAAAAATAAATATAAAGAGTCCACAAAAAGTAAGGCAGTATCTTTGGTTCATTAATCATTCAGAAATCTGATGGCAGTGGGGAAGAAGCTGTCCTTGTGCCGCTGAGTGCTCGACTTTAGGCTCCTGTACGTTTTTCCTGATGGTAGGTGAGGTGAAGAGGGCATGGCCTGGATGGTAGATGTCTTTGAGGATAGTTGCTGCTTTCTTAAAACCTCTTGTAGATGTCCTCGATGGACTGAAGTCTGGTGCTAATGATGTCGCAGGCCGAGTTACCAACCCTCTGGAGATTTTTCTCGTCCTGAGAGTTGGTGTCTCCATACCAGTGATACAACCAGCCAGAATGCTCTCCATGGTCCACCTGTAGAAGAGTTTTCGAGAGTTTTCAGTGACATACTGAATCTCCTCAGATACCTCACAAAGTAGAGCCGCTGGTGAGCCTTCGTGATTGCATTGACATGGAGGCTTCAGAACAGCTCCTTGGAGATTTTGACACCCAGGAATTTGAAGTTCTTGACCCTCTCCCCTACTGAGCCCTCGATGAGGACTGGGTCGTGTTCCCCTGACTTCCTCCTGAAGTCCACAATCATCTCCTTGGTTTTGCTAATGTTGAGCTCAAGGTTGTTGGTGTGACACCATTCAACAAACTGATCTATCTCCCTCATGTATGTTTCCTTGTAGCAGTTCGTGATTATGCTGACAACCGTGGTGTTGTTGGCAAATTTGTAGATAGCATTTGAATTGTGCCTGGCCACACAGTCATGGGTGTATAACGAGTAGAGTAGTGGACTAAGCATGTATCCTTGGGGTGCAACCGTGTTGATGATCAGTAAAGAGGAGACATTGTTTCCAATTCATACTGACTATGGTCTTCCAATGAGAAACTCAAGGATCCAGTTGCAGAGGGGGGCGCAGAGGCCCAGTGTTTGTAAATTTTTGACCAGCACTGAGGGTGTAATGGTATTTTTTTTAATAATTTTTAAAATTTTCACACTGTGAACCATATCAACCAAAATATGTACAAATGTTTCTCATTAAATATACTCAGTGGCATTTTCTCCCTTTTTTCCCCCTATCTTCCCTCCCCCCTTCCCACCCCCCTCCAAAACCCATAAATATTCAACATATACAATAAAATAAAACCATAAAACAATATCTTCACACAGAGGAAAATAAACAAGAAAAATGCATCATCTATTTGTTACACACTGAATCAAGTCATTTTGTCTTCTTATCATTTTAGGGGATGGCGGTCCGAGGCAAGCTCTCTCTGTTACGTTCCATGTACGGTTCCCAAATTTGTTCGAACAATGTGACTTTATTTTTTAAATTATATGTTATTTTTTCCAATGGAATAGATTTATTCATTTCCATGTACCATTGCTGTATTCTCATTCTCTCTTCCATTTTCCAAGTTGACATTATATTTTTTTTTGCTACTGCTAAGGCTATCATAATGAATCTTTTTTTTGCACTTTATCCAATTTGAGGCCTAATTCTTTACTTTTTATGTTACTTTAAAAAAATCTCTGGATTTTTTTAGTGTTATTTTTTGTGATTTTATTTAATATCTGATTTAGTTCTTCCCAAAATGTATTCACTTTGTACTTGCCCAAATTGCATGTCCTGTTGTTCCCATTTCCTTCTTACAGTGAAAACATCTATCCGATAATGTTGAATCCCATTCTTTTAATTTTTGAGGAGTGATATATACCCCGTGTAACTAATTATACTGTATCATGTGTAATCTTGTGTTTATTGTATTCTTCATAGTTCCAGAACATAACTTTTCCCATACTTCATTTTTTATCTTTATGTTTAAATCCTTTTCCCACTTCTGTTTAGGTTTATAGTTTATTTAATCATTTTCCTTATCTTGCAGCTTAATGTACATGTTCGTTATAAATCTTTTAATTATCATTGTGTCTGTAATCACATATTCAAAGCTGCTTCCTTCAGGTAATCTCAATCTGTTTCCCAATTTATCCTTTTAACAAGCTTTCAATTGATAATATGCAAACATTGTACCATGAGTTATTCCATATTTGTACTTCAACTGTTCAAATCTTAATAAATTATTTCCCAAAAAACAATTTTCTATTCTTTTAATTCCTTTTCTCTCCCATTTTCTAAAGGAAAGGTTATCTATTGTGAAAGGGATTAGTGGATTTTGCGTCAATAATAATTTTGGTATTTGGTAATTCATTTTTTCCTTTCTAAGTGAATCTTCTTCCATATATTAAGTAAATGATGCAATACTTGTGAGTTTTTATATCACACTTATAAAGTATATGTTCCGGTACCTTCTCCCCTGTTTTATCTAGTTCTATCTTAGTCCAGTCTGGTTTTTCCCTTGTCTGGTAAAAATTTGATAAAATACATTAATTGTGCGGCTCTATAATAAATTCTAAAGTTTTGTAACTGCAAACCACCTTGGTTATACCTCTCTGTTAATTTATCTAACACTACCCTCGGTTTCCTCCCTTTCCACAAGAATTTCCTTATTATTCTCTTTAGTTCATTAAAAAAACTTCTGTTAAGGGAATTGGTAACGTTTGAAATAAGTATTGTATCCTTGGGAACACATTCATTTTAATGCAGTTTACCCTCCCTATCAATGTTAGCGGTAATTCTTTCCAATGTTCTAAGTCTTCTTGCAATTTCTTTATTAGTGGCTGATCATTTAGTTTGTACAAATGGCTTAAGTTATTATCTAACCTGATCCCTATATATTCCATTGCTTGTGCTTGCCATTTAAATGGTGATTCTTTTTTAAATTCTGTATAATCCGCGATACTCATTGGCATCACTTCACTTTTATTTGCGTTGATCTTGTACCCCGATATTTCTCCATATTTCTTCAATTTCTTATGTAATTCTTTTATTGATATCTCTGGTTCTGTTAGGTATACTATAATGTCATCTGCAAATAAGCTGATGTTCTACTCCTCCTTTATTTTTATCCCTTTTATTTTATTTTCTATTCATATCAGTTCTGCCAAAGGTTCCATTGCTAAGGTGAACAATGAGGAGGATAATGGACATCCTGTCTAGTTGACCTACTTAATTTAAATTGATTCAATACATATCCATTTACTGTTACCTTCGCCATTGGACCCTTATATAATGCTTTAATCCAATTAATATATTTTTCTGGTAGATTGAATTTCTGTAATACTTTAAATAAGTAGTTCCACTCTACTCTTTCAAAGGCTTTTTCTGCGTCTAAAGCAACAGCCACTGTTGGTTTCTTATTTCCTTGAACTCCATGAATTAGATTAATAAGTTTACAGACATTATCCGCTGTTCGTCTTTTCTTAATAAATTCAGTTTGATCTTGTTTTACAATTTTTGGTACACAATCGGCCAATCTATTTGCTAATTATTTTGCTATTATCTTATAATCGGAGTTAAGTAGAGATATTGGTCTATATGATCCTGGTGTTAGTGGATCCTTCCCCATCTTTGGTATTACTGTAATTATTGCTGTCTTACATGAATCTGGCAAGTTTTGTGTTTCTTCTATCTGGTTCATTACTTCCACGAGAGGAGGAATTAATAACTTTTTAAATGTTTTATAAAATTCTATTGGAAATCCATCATCTCCTGGTGTTTTATTGTTTGGCAGCTTTTTTAATATATCCTGTACTTCCTCTATTTCAAATGGTTTTATTAGTTTGTTTTGTCCCTCTTCCAATTTCGGCAGTTCATTTTTAGCTAAAAATTCCTCTTTTATCATCTTTCCCCTCATTCCAGTTTGGTATAATTGTTCATAAAATTCCTTAAAGTTTTCATTAATCCCTGTTGAGATGTAATTTGCTTGTCCTTTTTCCTTGATGCCAATACAGTTCTTTTAGCTTGTTCTGTTTTAAGTTGCCAGGCTAATATTTTATGTGTTTTTTCTCCCAGTTCATAATACTTTTGCTTTGTTTTCATTATGTTCTTCTTCACCTTATACATTTGTAATATTTCATATTTTTTTGTCCGCCAATTCTCTCCTTTTCATTATATCATCCTTTTTACTAGTTCCTTTTCTGGACTTACTATCTTCTTTTCCACTGCTCTATTTCCCGATTATAATCCTTTTTCATCTTAGTTACATTACTTATTATATATCCTCTAATGAATGATTTCATTGCATCCCATAATATAAATTTGTCTTTCACTGATTCTGTGTTTATTTCAAAATATGTTTTAATTTGGTGTTCAATAAACTCTCTAAATTCCTGCCTGTTAAGTAGCATTGAGTTTAACCTCCATCTATATGTTCTTGGTGGGATGTCCTCCAGTTCTATTGCTAATAACAAGGGTGAATGATCTGATAGTAGTCTACCTTTATACTCAGTTTTCCTAACTCTCCCTTGAATATGGGCTGACACCAAAAGCATATCAATCCTTGAATATGTTTTGTGCCTACTCGAATAATATGAATATTCCTTCTCTCTTGGGTGTTGCCTCCTCCATATATCCATAAGTTTCATTTCCTGCATTGATTTTACCATAAATTTGGCTACTTTATTCTTTTTGCTTGTCTTTTGTCCAGTTTTATCCAACATTGGATCCAAATTAATATTAAAATCCCCCCCATCAAAATATTTCCTTGTGTGTCTGCAATCTTTAAAAAAAAATCCTGCATAAACTTTTGATCCTCCTCATTAGGCGCATATATATTGAGCAAATACCAAAGTTCTGAGTATATCTGACACTTTATCATTACATACCTCCCTGCTGGATCTATTATTACTTCCTCTATTTTGATTGGTACATTTTTATTAATTAATACAGTTACAGCTCCAGCTTTTGAATTACTAGATGCTGCCGCTACATGTCCTACCCAGTCTCTCTTTAGTTTGTTATGTTCCACTTCAATTAGATGCGTTTCCTGCACAAATGCTATATCTATTTTTCCCTTCTTCAATAAAATTAGTAGCCTCTTCCTTTTAATTTGGTTATGTATTCCATTAATGTTTATAGTCATAAAGTTCAACGTGGCCATCTTGTATCTTGCTTACACCTCTTTTCCACCTCATCACCTCCATCCCCCTTTTCCCATTTTCATCTCCTAGTTTTCCCTTATTAGACTCAATGTATGATAACAGATTTAAAACATAAAATACCCCAACAGTTCCCACACCCAATAATACCTTAATCTCAAATGCTCCCCCCCCCCCCGAGTTGCCCCTTATCCCTTGCCGGGCAACCAAAATTCCCCTTTCCATTTGGATTGCGATCTTGCTCGCAAGTGTCAACTGATTTTGCAGTGACGGTTATTCACTCTTATTACTTTTTCACTGTTCTTCATTCTTGTTACAACTCTACATCTCTTTTTCTGTCCTGAAAACGTTCTGTGAATTCTTGTGCTTCCTCCGGATCCAAGAACTGTCTATTTTGCTCCCCGGGCATAAATATTTTAAGCACAGCTGGATATCTCAACATGAATTTATAACCTTTTTTCCATAAAATTGTTTTCTCTGTATTAAATTCCTTCCTCCTCTTTAAGAGTTCAAAATTTATGTCTGGGTAAAAAAAAAAAATTTGACCCTTGTATTCCAATGGCTTATTATCTTCTCTAATTTTATTCCTTGCCCGCTCCAGTATATCTTCTCTTGTCATATATCTCAAAAAATTTTCTAAGACGGATCTTGGTTTATGATGTGTCTATGGAACTAATGCCCTGTGTGCCCTTTCTATTTCCATTTCTTCCTGCATTTCTTTCGTTCCCAGGACCTTCGGGATCCATCCTTTTATAAATTCCTTCATGTCTGTGCCTTCTTCACCCTCCTTCAGGCCCACTATTTTTATGTTGTTTCGCCTACTATAATTTTCCAACATATCAATTTTCTGAGATAACAACTCTTGTGTCTCTTTAATTCTTTTGTCACATTCTTCCAGTTTTCTTCTTAAGTCGTTTACTTACATTTCTACAGCCGTTTCTCGTTCTTCCACATTCTCTACTCTTTTCCCTATTTTTGTCATGACCAGCTCTAAACTTTGCATTTTATCTTCTGCTCTTTTCATTTTCCTTTTAATTACACTAAATTCTAATGATAACCATTCTTTTAATGATCTCATTTGTTCTTCAAAAAAAGATTTTTCCATATTCTGTCCATCAGTTTTACCTTCTATTTCTCTGTGAAGATCTTGGTCTTCTTCCTCTTCTGTGTCTGTACCTGTGTTTGTGTCTTCTTCTTCATGTCTGTGTCTCTTCTGTTTTTCCTGATAAGCTGCTTATATCTCTTTATCGGGCCTCCTCTTTCTGGGCCTCTTGCTGTTGGTCCTCCCCTCCTGAGCTGCTCATCTGTTGGGCCTCCTGTCATTGATCCTCTTGGCGGTCACCCCTCTGTCTTTCTCCCTCGTCTGTTTCCTTGCTCCCTCCTCTGCCGCCTTCCTCGTCCTCCAGCTGAGCGCCCTGGCGTCGGGCATCCCTCAGCTGTGGCTGCCTGCTCCTCTGTTGAGCCCCCATCCCGTCCTCTTTTTCTTTTGATTGTACTGCGCTGTGCGACTCCTCGCACTTTCGTTTGGCTCCGAGAGACATTTTTGAAGTCCATTGGCCTGGAGGTCGCGACTCCGCAGGGCAGGCACTAACCTCAGGGATCGGGCGCTCCCCACCACCACAGCTCCCTGTTTCTTTGTGCAGGTAAGGCCTTCTTCTTTCTTCTCTGGTGACTTTTCTACTTTTTTGGTTGCTTTTACTTTCTCCTTCTTGGGTGCCATCTTCCTTCTCTTCTCTGTCACTTTATCTTCTATTTCTTATATTTTATTTTTGTTGTGCTTTGTCTTTTCCTAACTTTTTTCCTATTTTTCTGGAGAGAGCTGATTTTCCTGACCGGCCACAACTCCATCACGTGACTCCTCGTGGGGGTGTAATGGTGTTGAAGGCTGTACTGTAGTCGGTGAAGAGCAGCTGTAGGTATGAATTGCTGTTTTTGAGCTGATCCAGAGTTGAGTGGAGAGCCAGCGATATTGCGCCTGCTGTGGAGCAATTGTGACAAAAAGTGAATTGCAGGGGGTCCGGATCTTTACTTAGGTACAGCTTAATTTTGGCCATGACCAGTCTCTCGAAGTATTTAATCCCAGTAGAAGTTAGTGCTACTGGGTGATAGTCATTGAGGCAGTTCACTCTACTCTTCTTGGGCACCAGGATGATTGATGCCCTTTTGAAGCAGGTGGGAACCTCTGATGGCTGCAATGAGAGGTTGAAACTGTCCATGAACACTGGTTGGTGTGCAAATTTTCAGTATCCTGCCAAGTGTGCCATCGGGGCCTGAATGATGTTCTGATGTCACCCTCAGAGACTGATATCACAGTGTCCTCTGCCTTTTCAGGGATTCTAGAGGGCACTGATGGATTCTCCTTCTCATAGCGGGAATAGAAGGTGTTCAGCTCATTGGGTAGTGAAGCATCACAGCCATCTATGGTGTTCGTCCTCACTTTGTAGGCTGTAATTGCCTGCGCTCCCTGCTATAGCTGGCGTGTATCTGTCTCTAGCTTCCTCCAGAATTACCAATTTGCTTCAGGGATGACCTTCTGCAGGTTGTTCCTCAACTTCTTGCAGAGATCTAGATCCCCAGCCTTAAATACCCTTGAATTAACCCTCACCAGGTTGCGAATCCTCTAATTCATCCAGGGCTTCTGTTTGGGGAACACCCGGTATATGCATGTGGGCACACACTCATCCCTGCGGGTGTTGAAGATGTCGGTGATATTTGTTGCATATCCGTTCAAGTCTATGGATAAATATGTTCCAGTCCATCGATTCAAAGCAGTTCTGCAGACGCCTCTCCACTTCCCTTGACCATACTCTCGCAGTCTTCACTACTGGTGCTGTGGTCTTCAATCTCTGCTTGTATGCTGGGAGTAAAAGTACAGCCAGGTGATCAGACTTGCTGAAGTGTGGGTCGTAGTATAGCTTGGTGTGCGTTCTTCATGGTGGTATAGCAGTGGTCGTGTGTGTTGGCTCCCCAGTCTTGCATGTGATGTGTTGGTGGTAGTTTGTCAGAGACTTCTCCAGGTTGACCTGTTTGAAGTCTCCTACAATGATCTGGAAGGCGTCAGGATGTGCTGTCTCATTGCTGTTAGTCACAGTGCTTAGTCATTCCAGTGTCAGCCTGACGTTAGCCTGAGGCAGAATGTACACTGCGACCAAGATGATGACGATGAACTCACTTAGCAGTTCAGAATGGGCGGCACTTGATCGCCAGGTGTTCCAAGTCAGGGAAGCAGGTCTGGGACATAACCATCACATTTGTTCATCATGACACAAACGCCACCTCTACTGGTTTTTCCTGACTCTGCTGTCTGGACACCACTGTAGAGGGCGTAGCTCACGGACTGTAGCGCTGTATCCTGAATGTCCATGTTTAACCATGTTTCTGTAATGCCCATCACACAGCCCTCCCTGATGACTCTCTGATGTTGAAGTCTGGCTTGGAGTTCCGGCATCTCAGCTTAACCTGCAGCCCGTACCCACACCCCGCGTCCATGTGATCGATCTGGTCTTCTTCACCTGCCACCTATCCCCTGGTAGTTCCTGCAGTGTTTAAATGGTCCATGCAATGTCCCTTTAAATCTCCCATGATGTTGAAATGTACTGAGTGTCTGCTGCTTGTGTCTCCCGTGAAGTTTAAATGGCCTGATCACTGGCTGTTTAAAACTTCCACGGTGTTGTACTTGCCTGAGCACTAGCTGTTTAAAGGTGCTGTGGGCCTTCAATTCTTCCAATTCTGAGGTCTGCCAGCAATCTTAGGATATCCGTATTCACAGGTAAGTTTGATTTACTGGCTCTACAGTTGAATTTTAAGTGTTCTGAACGGGAATATTTGATAATTCCCATCAGAGCTGCTCGCAGAGTTGCCACTGTAATGCGCCATCTTGTACTCCTCAATATTTCAAAGCTATTTAACCCATATGGACATATAAAGGCCATGCTTCTCATGGCAGCCAATTTTTCAGTTTTACATTATTCTCTTGCCTCAATCTTTCTTGCAGCAGTCTCTTGTACACCCTCTAAACCCTGCTGCGATCCTCACAGATACTGTAAATTTGAGCAGCCCTGCAGTGCAGATATTAACATAATTCTTATCTTTGTAATTATAATTTTAGAGCAGTACAATTTAGAATGTGTCCCTTAAATGTCACTTCTGAAGCTGACTGTATTGCACGGTGCTCCTGGGTCACACTATTTCTGACAGCTCAATCTTTCCTTGAGACGACTGCCTATCAAGTCCAAGTATGTAACCATGGCGACATCAGGCTCTGTTGTAGGGAGTCCTTTATCTTGTTAGTATCACTGCACCTGGTGAGGTTTCTTTCCTCCCTGAAGATGTCACCTTTTCACATCGCTCAGTCTGAAAAGGAAGCCAGACAGACAGTGTCTGCTTTGCTCACTGTTTCATCTTCACAATATGCATTTGGGTATTTATCCAGCATTTCATATGCTTCTGCAATTAAATCATTATTTTCCTCTTTCTTCTCTGGGCTAAAAATTCAGAACTTTAATTTTTGTGCTCACTTTATATCATCCCGAGGACTTGAACTGGATTGGGACACTTCCTGAAGTGAAAGCTCAGAGTCCTTTACCCCATCCCAAGACAAAGGTGTAAACATCCCTTGGAAATCTGTTGTTCTCTGTAATGGCATCAAAAGGGCAAGCATTTGCCAGAAACATAACCATCACTGGCGACGTCGCTGGATCTGGGCAGGGAAGAGCGGTAGGTGTCCCAATCTCATCGCATTCACTTCATCCTTGCAGTCTGCTTTTGTCTTCTGGTATCCAGCCAACAATATTGGATTAAAGGTGTTTTTTTTTAATGTGAAATCTGTTCATTGCAGATTAAAGTAAACAATGGAATGGTAATCACAAAGACTCAGAAAAAGTAATCCAATTTGCCAGTGTGTTCTCATTAAAGATATTTAGATTTGATTTGACAGTGCACATTCTCAATTACTTCCATTGCTCAGTGGAAATTTTCCTTGTCAAAAGGTTATTAAAAAATGAAAGAAAATTATACTGGAAATCTAAGGCAGTATATTAAAAAAGCAGCCTCTATCCTCTAAAACCCCCACCATCCAGGCCATGCCTCTTCACTCTGTGACCATCGGGGAAAAGGTACAGGAGCCTAAAAACAAGCACTTTACAGCTTCTTCCCCACGAACATAAAATTCCTGAATAATCAATGAACCAAAGACACTGCCTCACTTTCCATACACTATCATTTTTACTTTTTTTAATAGTAATATCGTAGGATGGTTATAATATGAATGTTTGCCCTGTGACGCTGCCACAAAACACCAAATACATGACTTGTTCATGACAATAAATTCTGATTCTGATAAAAGCAGAAAAAGCTGGAAAGGTTCAGTAAGTCAGGCAGCATCCGCTGAAAGAGAGAGTTACTGTTTAAGGTCAAGGGCCCTTTATAAGAATGCTGCCCACACTGATGAGTGTTTCTACCATTTTTAGTTTTCAGAAGATTATAGATTCAAATGTCACAAAGTGGAAAGGCAAAAGAGCATGAGAGGCATGTGGTGCTATTGATAATCATAGTTAACTGCCTCTAGTGCTGTGGCAATGAGACAGCATAGTTAGACAGTGTAAATAGTTTCAAGAAAGGTGGGCCAAACTTGAAGAACCTGAGATGAAGTGGAGATTAGAGAGAGGCAGCAGCTTGTAAAGATGGTGCATGGACTTTTGAGAACTGGTAAACAGCATTTCTGGAAGGGGCATCATGGCACCAAAGAGGGAACCTTTTACAGAATACACGAGGAATGGAAGCTGGGTGACCAGGTGTTTGCAAGGAATGCACTCATGGGAGCAGTTAGTGAGTTTATGGATGAGTTAAACTTGGCAAAAGCATGAGGAAAAATAGAGAGGTTGAGGGAGATTTGACTTGGTAGGTATATAAGAGTGAAAATGGCAGAAGCAATTGAATGGACAGCATGGGTTTAAATGGCCAGAATTGGCTACTAACTTGTTTAAAAAAAGAGGAATGGAAGTTTCAATCTTTTAAGTATCAAAGATGCAAGAGCTCCTTGTACCTGCTGTGAACTAGGATTGGAAAAGGCATTGAGAGAGTTCTCTTCATGAACCCATTACCTTAATATCCCCAAGAATCCATCCCTTTCTCCTGAAAATAATGTCCTCTGATTCAACGTCATGAAAAATCAAGCCACCAGGCGGGTGAAGAGAAAAAAATTAAAATTTCGGACTTAATTCCCTAATAGTGAAAATGTTAGTCTTGGTCGTAGAGTTAAACAGGAAGGTTTGCAGCTGCTGTGGTTGCAGGGAAATACACAAGAGTGCTGGAGAAATTCGTGCAGCTGTAGCACGTTGAATAACTCAAAGACTTGTTAACTCAAACCAAGGCTTTTATTAGCAAAAGACTGGAGCATATTACATCGAGGTTGACCAGTCCAGACTGACCTGGGTCTTGATAGGAGCAGCGCCTTATGACCTGTCAGTAAGGTTGGCTACGGCTCTCAGCCAATCACTACTACTATATGTAAATACAGGTACACGATTCTTTATCCAGACATCTAAAATCCAGAAAGCTCCAAAATCCGGCAAGTGGGGGAAGAGAGACGGCAGCACGAGACGGCGGACGAGGAGGAGAGAATGGCTGTGCAAGTCAGGCGAGCGAGAGACCAGCAGCGCAAGTCAGGCGGCCAGGAGGCCGCAGCACGAATCGGGCGGGTGAGGGACCGGCAGTGCGAGTCAGTCAGGCGAGGGGGGTGGGGGGAGACAGCAGGGCGACTGGAAGGGGGTAGGGGTGGATATGGCAGCACAATTCAAGTGGGTTTAAATCTGGCTTTCCGAAATCTGGAAAAATCCAAAATTCAGAACACACTGTTCCCCAAGGGTTCCAGATAAAGGATCGTGTACCTGTATATAGAAATATATACATTGGTGATAGTATTCTGTACTATCACAGCAGCATCAGGAGATAAAGGATAACCAATGTTTCAAGCCTGAGCATTTCATCAAGATATGAGCCAAAGCAGGCAGGTCCCCAAATAAAGGCTGGGGGAAGAGAGGAGAGGAGAGAGGAAGGAACGAAGGGGCATGGGGAGGAGAACAGGCCGATAGGCAAGAACTCATAGGTGGATATGAATGGAAGGGCAGGAGAAAAAAATCTATGTTCGGGGGAGGGGGTAACTGAATGGGTTGAGGAACTGGAGAAAAGGAGACATAGGGATAAGGAAAAAGAGAGATTGGGTAGGGTCCTAATGGAAACTGGAGATGGTGATGTTCTTGTCATCTGGCTGAAATGTGCCCAGACAGAATATTTTATAGCCATGTAATAATATGTTAAAAATCTAATATATATTAAATACTTCTTTTATCTGCCGTAAGGCAAATAAAGAGATACCATGAGCAATGTCTGCTGCCCCCTAACAATAGAAGAAAGAGAAGCAGATGAGAGTCCCCTTCAGAGTCGATGCCTGTGGATTTACTTCCAATGCTTCTGCTTAAATCATCATCAACCTGAGCTCCAGATGCAAACCTCCAATAGGATCAGGAAACCTTCAGTGCCTGAGGATGTTGAAGAGTCTTTCTTGCCCTGACTACCCGATACCTGGTTCCCATGAGCCAGTCTGCAGCCTATGTGGGTCACAAACACAAGTTGCCTGCAGCCTCTGTGGGTCCTTCAGCTGCTAAGCTCCTCTCTGGACCTCTGCCATGGTCACTGTCCTGTAGATTGTTTCCTATGCTTATCCTTCTCACGAGGTGGTGTGCTCCCCGTTTCTGGTGCCCTGTGCAGGTCCGCTGCTCCCCCAGAGTCTGCAACATCTCATCGTTTGTTGCCGAGCACAGCTGAAACTAAATTGGGGCCAGATGCCGAGGTTGCAGGATTTTTTTTTAAATTGGCTCTTTTAACTGGCTTCTTAAAGCCTGTATGGCATAGTCAGCTTTGGGACTGTGCGGTAGGACCCTGCAGAACAGTGCTGTGTCTCTGCTCCCCACACTCCTAGGTTCACACCAGTGGCAGTGTTTTTCCTCCAATTTATGGGTAGCCTTGGTTTTGACAGGATATGAGGCCATAGACAGATATATTGGAGTGGAAATGGGATGTGGAATTAAGTTGTTTGGACATTGGGAGGTCCCATTTATTGCAGCAGAGTGAAGGTCTCATTTAAACGATCTCCCAGTCTAAATTCAGTCTCTCTGATGTAGCGGAGACCATATGGGGAGCACCAGATGCAGTAGATGACTCCTGAAGATTCACAAGTGTGGTTTTACGTGGAAGAGCTGTTTTGAGCCCCGAATGAATGTGAAGGAGAAAGTGTGGGTGCACGTGTAGCATTTCTTTCGGTCACAGGGGTAAGTACTGAGGGGACGATTAATGGGAGGGGATGTGGACAATCAAGTCCCAGAGGCAACAGTCTCTGCAGAAAGCAGAGAAGAGAATGGTGGTGGGATCATGTGGTAGGTGGCAGAAATTGTAGGAGGATAATAAGTTGGATGTGGAGGCAGTGGGATGGTAGGTGAGGACGGGGAATCCTGTCTTTGTTGCATCTTGGGCTGGAGGAGGCCAAGGCAGATGTGCAGAGAATGTAGGAGATGCAGGGGGGTTGAACTGATGACAGTAGAGGGGAAACCACAAATTTTGAAGAAAGATTATTTCGAATGTCCAAGAATGGAAAGCTTCATCCAGATGCTTATTTTTAAACAGAAAAGTGGACAGCATGTTTGGCATCATGGTTAGCACAGCATATTTACAGCACCAGCGATTGGGACCAGACCTGGGTTCGAAAAATGCACTGTCTGTAAGGAGTTTGTACGTTCTCCCTGTGTCTGCATGGGTTTTCTCCAGGGGTTCTGGTTTCCTCTCACCCTTCAAAACGTACCAGGGATATAGGTTAATGGAGTGTAAATTGGGCAAAATGGGCTCATAGGGACAAATTGGCCTGTTACAGTGCAGTATGTCTAAATTTTTTAAAAATTAAAACTTAAAATTTCATCAGATGTGATGAAGGTGGAGTCATTGAGAGAGGAATATAATCCTTCGAGGGAACAGGGTGTGAAGGCGGAGGAAGAGTTGAGGAGCCTTACCTGTGCCTGTGTAGAGTTGTAGCATGGATTGCTGCACATAGCCAACAAAATGGCAGGCATGAGGGATCCCAAAGTTTAGGTTATGTACCATAACCTAATCAAAGAGGACTTTCCCTTGTGAAACTGCAAGGGATGTTTACTGCATTCGGCTTTCCCCATTGTGACCTCCGGTACAGTGGTGAGTCTGGATACAGACTGGAAGATTGAGCACCACTGCTCTGTCTGCTTTGATAGCAAGGATATTCAAATTGCCAGTTATTTTAATTCCACACACCATTCCCACACTGACATGTCTATCTATGGCCTCCTGCACTGCCAAATGGAGGTTTCATGTTACACATAAATTGGAGGAACAGCCCCTTCTGGCTACCCATATCCAGACTAATGTTGTCTTCTCCAATTTCTGTTAAAGCCCTCCTTTTCTCTTTCCCTCCAGAAGTGTAGGAAAATCTGTAGACCCTGTGGTTGAAGTAAAAACACAAAATGCTGGAGAAGCTCAGTAGATCAAATAGTGTCCTTTATGTAGCAAAGGCAAAGATACAGAACTGACATTTCAGCCATTCGCCAAGGTATAAGAGAATGCCGGCAGGTGTTTGAACAAAAAGATATGGGGGTGTGTGGCAAAGGCAGGAGATGATAGGAGGA
Source organism: Narcine bancroftii (assembly GCF_036971445.1). Taxonomy (NCBI): domain Eukaryota; kingdom Metazoa; phylum Chordata; class Chondrichthyes; order Torpediniformes; family Narcinidae; genus Narcine; species Narcine bancroftii. The sequence continues at coordinate 61,113,956 of NC_091474.1, forward strand.
GAGAGGAGGGTGGGGCAGCAGCAATGAAGGGGAGGAGGGATGGTAGGTGGGTAAGGGGTTAGCGGAGGGGAGTACTGGAAAGGGGGAGGGGAAAGAAAAAGCGAGCAAGTTCAGCAGGAAGCAGAGAAGTCATTGTTCATGCCATATGGCTGGAGGGTGCCCAGATGGAAAATAAGGTGCTGTTTCTCCAATCTCCAGGTGGTCAAGGTGGGACAGTCCATAAGGCCATATGTAAGCATGGGAATGTGACCCAGAATTGAAATGGTTGGCCGCTGGGAGGTAACTGTTGTTGCGGTTAGAGGGGAGGTGCTGAGCAAAGTGATCTTCCAATCTGTAACCGGTTTCTGTGATGTAGAGAAGGCCATAAAGGGAGCACTGGGTGCAGTAAATAAGTCCTGTCTTGCTTCACTTGAAAGGCTTGTTTGAGAGGAGGTGTGGGCACAGGTGTTGCACCTCCTGCAGACACGAGAAGGTTCCAGGGGGGTAAGAGGTGAGGTTGATAGGTGGGGAGGGATGAGGATACAAGAGAGTCATGGAAGGAGCAGTCCCTACAGAAGGCCGAGAGGGGAAGAAAAGGAAAAATATGTCTGGTGGTGGGACCCTGTAGTAAGTGCCGGAAATTCTTGCGGATGTGTTCGATGCAGAGGCTGGACACAGAGAGCATTGACAAGGTGAATAGTCGTGGCCTTTTTCCCCAGGATATCCCAGGATAGGGGAATCTAAAACTAAATTTAGTTGGGGGGAAGGAGATTTTAAGGGGTCGAGGAGCACCTTTATCCAGAGGGAAGTGGTAGATGTTGGTTCATACTAACATTTAAACAGGTACATGACAGGAATGGTTTAGAGACGGTTGGGCCAAATGCAGGCAAATGGGACTAGTTTAGGTTAACATGTGCGAGTTGGTCGAAGACCCTGTTTCTGGGTTATAAAACTATCATTTCTGAAAAGAGAAAATTCTACCCAGTTCAATATTAAATGACTGGCCACTTATTTTCCATTTACATCCACGAGTTTGTGACTCACACATGAGTAAAAGTCTACCCAATCAAGCCCCTTTAGGATCTCCTTGTCTGCTTGAGGATCAGGGATGATTGACATGCACTGCAGGTCTAATTATGAGATTTCTGTCACAGCAGATGCAGAGCTCACAGTTTCTGCCAGGGATAGGGAAAGATCCTTAAGAGGATGAGTGAATAGTTTGTATATTGTACCAACATAACTCTAATAAGTTTATATTGGGAGGTTCAGCTGCATTGCGGGTACAGTGCCACAATGACATTAGCAAATAAAGTTTCTCACTAACTCTTGCCATTAAGGCAGATGACGAAAAGCTTGGGAGTGATTTAAGCAAGGAAAGGGAGTAAGAGACGGAGAGATTTATGGAGAGAATTCCACATAGAGAATTGAAAGCCCTCTGCCAGTGAAAAAACAGTTAAATGCTGTAGATACTTGGATTTGAACACCGATTATTGAACATATAACTAAGTTCCTGCTTCTCAATGCAATCAGGAATGATTATTCTGCATTTTGAGTGTGCTTAAGGCCAGGGATTCTGAGGAGTTGGCAAAATGTTGCACAAGTTTGAATCATTTTCTCTGTCAGATATGGTTTTGTAAAATTAAGGAAATGTAAAGGATTTTAAGATTTATTGTTTCACATCTTTAAAAAAAGGAGGGAGAGGGTGAGCAAACAAGTAAATTGTATGTTGGTAGTAGAAAAAATGCTGGAATAAAAGATTTGATATCAAGACAAAAATAATAATATTACTAAAAGAATTAACACAAATTTATGAAAATCTGATTATGTTTGATTGATTTATGAATCTTTTTTAATAATCTGTTAGGGTGGGGAGAACCAGTGAATGTCACGTATTTGGATTTTCAGAAGCCCTTTGTAAATGGGGGCGGCACGGTTAGTGTAGCGGTTAGCACACCACTGTTACAGCACCAGCAATCGGGACTTGGATTTATATCCTGCACTATCTGCAAGGAGTTTGTACGTTCTCCCCAAGTCTGCATGGGTTTCCTCCAGATGCTCCAGTTTCCTGCCATCCTTTAAAAGCGTTCAGGGGTATAGGTCAATCAGGTGTAATTGAGGGGCACAGGCTTGTGGGCTGAAAGGACCTGTTACCATGCTGTTTGTCTAAATTTTAAAAAAATAATAAAGTTACATAGAGGAGATTTGTGAACAAGCTTAGATCACATGGAATTGAGGTTAACATGCAAAAGTGGATTGAGATGTGTTTAGTGGGTTAGAATCCAAAAGTAGGGATACATTTATTCTCATGTTAACATGGGTTTGCAGTATTTGGGCCTGAACTGTCTACAATGTAAATCAGTGGTTGAGGGGACCAAATATTAACATCTCAGCTGATGACCACAAAATTACAAGGGTTTAAGAGTACTGGTGAAGGTGCAAAGAAACCTCAGGTGAATAGTCATAAGCTGGATGTTTGGGCAACAACTTGGAAAATGGAGCACAATGTGCTCTTGTTAGGCAATGTTAATGTTCAAAGGGGCTTTGGTGTTCTTGTATACAAGTTACTTCAGGGATGTGGCAGGCAGTTAGGAATGCAAACAATATGTTTGCCTTTCTTGCAAGAAGATTTTAGTATGAGAATAATGAGACTTTCCTATTATAATGTGTAGTGATAGAGTGCTACCACCAGGAGGAGTCAGAGATGGAGTGTGCAGCATCTGGGGAATGTAGCTTCTTGTGAATGTTGTTACATCATTAGTAGATTCAAGATGGATGCTTTCCCATGAGGTCAACATGTATGGGTTCTGTTTTTAGTGCTGGTTGCTTAGTTAATAAATCTAGTTGTTTTAAAAAGAACCAAAGTTTCTTTATTGTAATGAAAGAAACATCACATCAAGGATCTTTATTTTTTTAAACACCCCTAGAGTGTACATTTTTGCCATCTTTGCCTTAAAGGATTATACTTGATATAGAGTGCAGAAGTGCTATAGAAATTCAGCAGATTATGCAGCATTCATAGGAAGTAAAAGGCAATCATCAGAATGCGGAAACTGGGTGTTGGGCGCTATCGGTAGCCCCAATAATGACACAGACAGAAAGACTGAGGGAAACGATAGGCTTTATTGAACTAGAAACTGCTGGCCCAGGTCCAAGCTAGGAAATAAGCGAGAAGGAGAGGGGACTCGACCTTTATGGCCCAGGGTCACATGGGCAGGACTAAAGGAGGAACCAAGACAGGGAGATATCCAAAGGGCGGGCCAGCCAGTGCACACAATCATATCACCACACCGGGATTTCCACTTCCCAGTGAAGGGCTCAGGCCTGAAATGTTTACTGCCTTTTACTTTCTCTGGATGCTCTGTGACCTTCTGACGTTCTTCAGCACTTTTGTTTATTACATTGGACCCTCATCATCTGTTGATTTTCTTTTTTAATTCTACTTGCTACAGAGGATGTGTAAAGAAGGTAGACCAGTTCCTGGGATGGTGTCTCTGTCAAAATGGAGAAATTGTTGACTCAGCCGGCATTCTTTTGAGCAGCCGCTCTCAACAGGGGCCCTGGGGGCTACAGCACATTTAATTAAAAGCCTTGTTTGCATTTCACCTATGTAAAATAAATATTTTTAAAATATTTTTATGTAGTTGATAGGAGAGAAGTACAGAAGAAACCAAAACTTGACTGCTTCACAGGGAAATGAGCCCATAAACTTTAGGCAGAGTCCTTGAGGGCCATAGCTGAAAAAAAGTTGAGAATGACTGATTCAAAGTTTGGAAGAATGAAAGATTACCTCATTTAAATCGTCATAGTTTTTGGGGTTATAGAACAGCTTAATAGGCTTGACAAAAGAAAGATGTTTCTTCCAGTTAAGGATTTTTGAACTAAGAACATATATTACTAAAGTGAAGAGAAATTTGTTCACTTAAAGGATAGGTGAATCATTCTCCAAACCAGAGGTCTGTGAAACCTCGGTCTTTGATTGTTTTCAAGATGCAGGTCGATCAGTGTCTCCAAAATTAAAGAAATCCGGTATGTGATTGTGTTGAGGTGGCAAATAGCCAAGAACTTGTTTCCTTGCAGAAGATATTAGAGGAGTTAAATGGCTTTATAGCCTTTTCCTGTTCCTAGTTTTATTATTAGTATCATTTCTGACAGGAATTCCAATGTCCAGAAGGTATTTAGTGTAAGACATAAGACTGTAAGACATTTAATGGGAATACAGAATGGTGATGTGTTTCAAATCTTAAAAGCATTGAACCATAATAAGCAAGTAATATTTGGACCTGTTGGGTAGAGCAGATACACAGAGGGACCAGCTGTTGAAAAAAATCTATTTCCACATTGGATTTCCAGTCAGAAGTAGGTACTGTGTATTTTGTTAAGCCAGAAAAGCTTTAAAAGAGCAGAGGTATTGTATGATAAACTGCAGGGCTGTAATTATAAATAACATCTGCCTACTTAGTTTAAATAGAACAAAGAAATAAGTTGCATTTATGTTTGGTCTTTCACAAAATCCAGACAGCCAACCTATTTCACAGCTAATAAATACTTGTAAGAGTAAAGTCAGAAAATGTAAGAAAAACATATCAGCCATTCATCGCACGGCAAGGTCACTTTAAAGCAGGCTTACTTTTAAACAAAGAAATATTATCGCTTTATTGACAGCTGATAGACCTAACAAGATACTTCTGAACACAGTCTTGAGATTGGAAATACAATATAGAAAATATGTTATATCTAACAGTTGGTCTCCCTACACCTACTGGGGAGGCTCTGTTTCTTACTCACTCCAGTGGTCTGCATAAGAAATAACAAAGGTATTCTAGTGAGCCTGGTTGAGCCAAAGAATAAAAAAAAACAAATGTGCCAAAATAACTTGTGCAGTCCCTTGAGAGGTGAGATGAGTGTGTCACTGGAGAGGGCAGTTTTTGGAGCATCAGGGAATAATTTCCATCAATACTGTGTGCTGCTGGACAACTAGTGGTGGGCTCATGGCCAATGGAGGCAAGAGAACACATGATGAAACTTACTGGCATGTAATCCAGTGCAGTTGTCGAGCCTCAATGTACAAGAGTGACTGATGGCTCCTTTATATTTAAAGTATCATTATGAAAGTAGAATTGGGTCCTGTTTCCTTCTTCCAGAATTAGTCACTGCTTTGGAATCTCCTGGGAATTCAAATAACTCAGCTGTTTTTCTCCACAGCCAGCAGTCTCTTTTGCCTGTTCTGGCTTTAGATTTAACAAATGCAAGGAGCTCATCACTTTCTTTCCCAGTAAGAGTGAGGTGGTCTTTGTACAACCGATCCTTCCCTTTCCTAGCCCAACACGGCAAACTTGCTCCAAGGTTTTCGTTGCCTCGGCCCCAAAATTGCATCTTTCTCTAGATTCTCTCCTGTTTTTCCTCATTCCCCCCCCCTCCTCAAGATTGTCCTGTTCATGGGATCCACCTCCTGTTTCCCAAACTCAAATGGGCTAAATTGATGACCACCAAACTTTCTTTTTGAACCCTTATCCTGGTTTCCTTCCTATTTCTCATCAGCTTTCTTCTCTCAAAACCAAGCTTTGACTCTATTGCAAATTCTTCCTATTTTCAAGCAACTTTGCCTCTCAACAAGCATGTTTATACTTCCCAATTTACATCTCCTTTCCCAAACACTCATGTTTTAAGCTTTCCCACAAGATTTCCTCTTCTGCCACAATGCTGTAAGAACTCTTATCTGAATCAAAACCTGGATATTCTGTGACCAAGCTGAGCCTTTCCCTGGTGCCTCTCTACTCATCTGGGTCTTATCCATTTGCGATTTTCATTAATAAAATATCAACAATCTAAACTCTGCTCTACTGATGATAGGAGGTTGAGTGGAAGTGGGAGATGTTACAGAGTTGCAGGAAAGCCTTGGAGGTATAGATAGTCAAAGGGAAAGGGAAGATGGAGTGGATTGTGGAAGATGCAATGTTATGCACTTTAGTTCAAAAAAACAGAAAGGTGAAGTTTTTTCCCACATGTTTAGGGAATGAAAGCTGTTGGTGTTCATTCACCAGGAGTTAGGAGTCCTCCTATGTGAATCAATGAATATTACTACATATCAATTAAAAAGGCAAATTGTACATTGGCCATTGTTACATGGAACCCTGCAGAGACCATTAAAATATTGTGAACAGGTTAAATCTCCTTGCCTGAGGAAGGATACACTTGCAATTGATGGAGGATTGGGATGGATTCCAGCACTGTGGGTTTGTTGTGTGATGAGAGATTATGCAGACTATGTCTGTGCTCAAGTTTAAGATCCAAGATTACTTGGGGGGGGTTACGTGATGCAGTGGAGATGGTAATCAGGTTCCTCGGAGCTCCAGCACGAACATGGGTGAAAACGTAAAAGAACAACCGGTAATATAGCACGAAGATGCGGCAAAAAGTGCTTGGTAGAAGAATGGGAGAGAAGGAAAAGAAAGTGATTTTGAAACAAAAACAGCCCAAACATCTAACAGCTACCAAGAGCCGGCCTCGTGGTGAAGGAAAAGGCAGGAGGTGTAGGATGGAAGCCAGTATCCTACTTGGAGGACCTGCAGGGTTAGAAGGCAGCGGGGGACCCGATTCACAGCGGATATCCTGAGGATGGAGTCGGTGCCGATGTGACAGATCGAACCCCGGGGTTTGCATCAAGTACAGTCGGAGAACAGTTTCAAGGAGGATGCCATGCTTGAAACTCCTGCGGTGTGAGGGAGCCAGCGAAGCAGCAACGACAGTGGAGAGGAGAGCTGCATCGGCAATGATAGTCCCAATGACAGAAGGATGGCCAGCGATGACAGCGGCGATGATGGAAGCAAAGCCAAAGATTACTCTCTGCGATGGTCCTGTGGTGGCGAGAGTTCAGCAACCTGCCTGAAGTATCCCGGGGAGGAGAGGAAGATAGTGGAGCCAAGACCTGCTCCAAAGGCAGACGGGCTGCTAAAACCAGCCCCTGGGATCCCTGAGGAAGCAGGTACGAGTGGATGGGCAGGCTGTGAAGAAAGCATGAACGCCATGGCAATATTCAAGGCACCCGCACCATCAGTTGGGCCCCGCATGCAGAGGGGAAAGGGAGACAAGGCCGCTATAGACACAGAGACTGACAGAGTAGCAAAAGAAAGTTCAACCCCGAAACAGCAGTGCACAGGAAAAGGTGCAAATGGCACCATAGACCTACCTTCAACTGCAGAGAGGGGCGAATCCCAGACACGGTGGCGATCCTCCAGTAATAGTGGGGGGGGATTCTGAGCTGTCAGTGATGGCTTTGGGCAACAGCAGCGCGGGAAACAGTGATGATGAAATGAAGAACCCGACCATGCAGATAGACAGGAGGAAAAATACCGAACAGGGAGGAAAAGAAGGACTGGAGCCTTCTATGAAAAACATTAATGGAAAGATGGAAACAGTCATAGAGGCTTCAGCAAAAAAGAATTAAAAGAAGTGTGGAAAGCTATGGGAGAATGATCAGGAAGGGTGACTATTGTAGAGGAAAGAGTGGGAAGGATGGAAGGTGACATGGAGAGATTGGAAAATGACAGGGAAAACTGGGATAGGGAGAAAGAAAAAGTATGGGACAGACAAGACACCCTTGAGAATTTTAGCAAAAGAAATAACATTAAAATTGGGGGTGAAAGAAGGCAGGAATCCAAAAACATCCTTTAGGGAATGGATCCCAAAAGTACTGGGAAGGGAGAGAGTTGGGGGGGCGGCCCTTCAAATAGAAAGTTTTGTCACTCTCCCCTTCCAAAGCCGGGTCCGGGACAGAAACCCCAATCTGTCCTGATCACATTTGCCACTTTCCAGGAGAGGGAAAAATATTACGGGCAGCAACGACAGTGGAGACAGTGGAGACCACAGGGGTGGTCCTGCTGAATATGAGGCGGGGGGGGAATCTTCTATCCAGATGTCACCACAATGCTGCTTAAAGATGCGTAATTTGACATGTTCAGGAAAATACTGAGAAATAAAGGAATTGGATTAACTCTATTGTATCCAGCGACACTGAAAATATTCCTGGCAACAGGAGAGAGAAAATTTTTCACTGAGGCCAAAGAGGCACTGAAATTCATTGATACTTTGCCCCCCACCCAAAAAAAATCCCCAAGGAAGACGGGAAGGGGCTTCAAGCTAAAGGCTGTGTATATAGTTGGCTGTATACAATGTAAAACAATTGAAACAAACATTATACCAGTTTAACAAGCAAATATTTCTTTTTAATTAAAAAGGAGAGTTCGCTGTGAGCTCTGGAGCATCTTAGTATGTGAGAACATAGAGGATGGGTGCAATGGGCACATCCCAGGATGAGAAGGGCAGTGGCACCAAGAGGTTTTGCATTGATGTCAAGGGAGAAGGGAGAGTTGGATCTGGTGGGGGGGGGGGGGGAGAGGGGAAGGGTAAGAGATAAGGGACATATATTATTTGTTTGGAACCTTTTTATATTTAGTCTTAATATGTTAGGATTTAATTTTCATTTGGCCAGCAGGACCAAAAGAAAAAATTACTATGGATTGGGTGAAAGGAAAGTATTCAGTGAGAGAGGTAAGGGGAGGTGCGGCAATCAAAGAAAAAAGAGCTGGGCAATGGATGAAACAATCAAGTTCTTGAGCTTAAATGTTAATGGCTTAAATGGAACAGTGAAGAGAAAGAGAGTCTCGGCACAAGTTAATAAAATGAAGGTGGATGTGGCCTTTCTGCAAGAGACCCATCTTATGAATAGTGAACATCAAAAACTTAAAAGAGCCTGGGTGGGGAAAGTGATAGCATCTTCCTTTAGCTCCAAACCCAGGGGAGTAGCAATTTTAATAGGGAAAAATATCCTAGTAATGATCGAGGATACTGTCATAGACCTGGCAGACAGATTCATAGTGGCACACTGTCAAATATATTCTGAACCATGGACACTCATGAACATGTATGCCTCCAATTTTGACGACAAAAAATTCATGCAAAATGTCTTTTTGTAATTGGCGGAAGGGCAGGAAATATCTTAATTGAAAGGGATTTTAACTTTTTCCTGTATCTGGCAATGGATAATTCAGCTAAGAAAGTGACAAGAGCTCGGGGGGTGGGGGGGAACAATGCTGGCTTTCACAAAAGAGTTATATCTGGTGGTTGCTTGGAGACGATGGCATCTGAGGAAGAGGGATTATTCCTTCTACTCAAGCCAGCATAACTCTTACACCAGAATTGACTCGTTTCTTGCCTTGGCTCAGCTGGAGAGTAGAATTGTAGAAAATAAATATACAGCTAGGCTATTAACAGAGCATTCACCTTTGACTTTAACTATTGTCATGCCAGATAAACAGGCCCTGGCAAACAGGTGGCACCTCAATGCGCTGCTATTGAAAAAAACAGAGTTTTGCAGCTATGTTAGAGCTCAAATAGAATTGTTTTGCAAAGCTAACTGTGCATCCACTGCTAATAATTTTTTGTTATAGGATACATTAAAAGCTTACCTGAGAGGACAGATGATTGGATATACTAAAAGTATTAAAAGAGAGTATATCAGGGAGGTCAATTAATTGGAACAAGAGATAACTCAGTTGGAAAATGACCAACAAAGATCAGGCTCTGAGGGAATGTACAAAACATTAATAAATAAAAGGTTCAAATACAATACTTTCAAACATATAAAATGGAAAAGGCAATATTAAGATCTAAACAAAGATTCTATGAGCTAGGGGTAAGAGTTGAGGGCAGAAGAATCTGCAAGGACAATCAACGCAATTCAAACAGGGCCAGGCAGGATCTCTTATAAGCCGAAATAAATAAATTAAGTGTTTAGACAGTTCTACACGGAATTATATAAATCTGAATCGAAGGGGGATTTGGACAAAATAGAAGAATTCTTGTCCAACCTGGACTAACTTAGAATCTGAGGAGCTAGAGGAGTTAGATACTCCATTCTTGGAGGGAGAAATACTAAAAGCATTGAGCTCACTTCAAACCATTAGATCACCGGGGAAGGATGGGTTTCCTCCTGAGTTTAACTTAGAATTTAAGGACCTGTTAATGCCACTAGTTATGAATGTGGTGGAGCAGGCAGCTGAGTCCCGTACTCTACCGGAGTCTTTTTCAATGGCAATAATTACGGTAATTCCTATAAAGGATAGAGACCCACTGAAGCCATCCTCTTATAGACCAATCTCACTTTTGAACATGGACTACATGATAATAGCTAAAGCTTTGGCAAGAGGTTGGCTTGGTAAACGAGCAAGTCCGGATCAGGTGGGGTTCATGCAGAAAAGACAATCGGCAGACAATACAATTACATTACTTAATATAATACACCTGGCACAATCAAGGGCGGATCCAAGTATAGCTGTATCACTTGATGCTGAGAAAGCCTTTGATAGACTGGAGTGGGATTTTTTAGTGAAAGTGCTGGAGAAATTTGGATTTGGACATTCATTTATAAATTGGATTAAAGCATTGTACAACAAACCCACAGCCAAAGTTATCATTAATGGGCAAAGATCTTCATCTTTCCCTCTGACCAGATCCAGTAGACAGGGTTGTCCGCTATTCCCTACTCTATTCACATTGGTGATTGAACCCTTAGCAGAAGCCATTCACCAGGATACAGGCATTAAAGGGTTTAGCGTGGGTCAGGAAGAACACAAAATCAATTTGTTCGCAGATGACGTTTTGATATATTTCACAGTGCCAGGTTGCAGACTATACTGGAGAATTATGACAGAATTATGGGATACAAAATTAATTATGATAAAAGTGAAATAATGCCACTAGCGAATGGGGAGTACAAGAAATACCAATGGGAGAGTAAGTTCAAGTGGCTACAAAAGGGGATGAAATATTTAGGAATATGCATAGATAAGAATTTACAACATTTATATAAATTGAATTATCTCCTCCTGCTTGGAAACATTGAGGAGGACTTACACAGGTGGATGCATCTGTCTATCACGTTGATGGGCAGGGTTAACTGCATTAAAATGAAAGTGATACCAAGGCTACAATATCTCTTCCAATCTTTGCCCATACCGCTGCTCCAGAGTTTTTCCAAAACACATGGTGGATGTGTCAGACAATTCCTGTAGAGGAATAAAGAGGCTAGAGTCTCCTTGGACAAATTGACCTGGGGCTATAGCCTGGGAGAAATGAGACTCCCAGATTGTTAAAAAATATTATTGGGTGGCCCAGGCATGGTTTATCATCTCTTTCTTTGAAGGGGACAGTTTACCCTCCTGGGCACAAATTGGTCTACACACGGTAGGAGAGGAGATAGCAGGAGACATTATTTACAAATGGGATACTAAATTATTAAAACAAAAAACAGTCAACCTGATATTAAAGCACTAATTCAAACATGGCAAAAAATAAACCAGATTATTGGGTTAAAGTAGGGTTATCCCCTAAAGCGTCCCTAACCCAGAATAAATTAATCCCTATGACTATGGGTAACAAGATCCTGGACACCTGGTGCCAGAGGGGATCAGGTGTATCAAGGACTGTTATGAGAAGGGGCAACTTATTTCATTTGAGCAATTAAAAAACAAATTTGACCTATCAAACAAGACCTTATTCTGCTTTCTTCAACTAAGATATTTTTTGAGGGACAAATTAGGTCCATCTATGGCCCTGCTGCTGTGTAGTGACGTGGAGGCTCTAATTCGAAGGGGGAATCACACATAAATTTATTTTGGCTACGTATCCCCTGTCCAAAACCGGGTCTCCATAAATCAAGGCAGAGATGGGGGTCGGATTTGGGGACAACAATTCCTGAATGATGCTGGTCCAACCTCTGTTAGGACACTTGAAGGTGGTTACTAACACCAGATGTAGACTGGTGCAATGCAACATTTTGCACCAGTTATACCTCACACCGCAAATATTACATTAGGTCAAACTGGAAATCTCAGATTTGTGTTTTAGATGCGGCGTTGAAACAGGAACTTTTGTGCATTTGACGTGGCTATGCCCCTTTTGGGTAGAATTAGGGGGCATTTTGAAAAAAAAAAATCACTAGAGTGGAATATCCGCAGGACCCTGTCCGTTCCTGCTGGGTGACATTATGGACTTGTGTCTAAAATTGTCTAAACACCAAATTCAATTTGTGAAGGTCACCTTGGCAGTGGCCAGGAAGTGAGTAATGGTTACCTGGAAATCTGACTCTCGGCTAAGCACAGCAAGATGGAACATGGAGATGAAGAGTTGTGTTCCCCTGGAGGAAATTACTTACAACTTAAGGGGGAAATATGGCACATTCATTGAGGCATGGTACCCATACCTGCGGCACATCAAAATGCAGGTGTGATTGGCCTCCCCAGAGCCTTTATCAACAGGAACAATAGGACTTCATGAGCCCTGAAATACTGAGAACTAGGAGACTTGGAAATCCTACTGGCTTGCCTTCCTTTTTTTTTCCTCTTCCCTGAAATATTTGCATTATTATTTATATGTGATATTTATGTTTTTGCCTGGGTTGAATGGGAAGGAGGGTGAATGATGGGGAAGGGGGGAAAGAAGGTAAAAGTAAGGACTCAGTAAACAATGATCTGTAAAAGGGGAGGATTGTTCTCCAATACCACGTAATTAATACAAGTCTGTAACATTATAAATAAAATTTTCAAAATAAAAGACTCAAAATTACTTTATTGTCATGTAATAAAGACAGTGCCATATTACACAGAATTTGTTTTCATCTGCCATAAGGCAGACTGATTCGCCATCGCAAAAATTGTCTGAAGTGCCTCTTTCAGTCGGAGAATGGGAAGCAAAAGAGAGTCACGGTGTCCGTGGATTCACCTCCAGCACACCCGCAGCTCCCACGGGAATTTAAAAGAATGAGTAATTTCTGTATTTCTTCTGTTCTCATCTCTTGGATGCTTCCAAACTTAAACCCTCTGTTGTTTAGTGCCATGTATTTAGCCAGGGCCATAAGCTCTGGAATATATTCTCTCTGCCTCTCCTTTTTCTAATTCCTCTTTTAAGGTGTTCCTCAAAATGTACGTCTTTGAATAAGCTTTTTATCATCTGCTCTAAGACCACTTTGCGTGGTTGGTCTGAGATTTTTCTTGATTACTCGTGTGACTGTCTCAATGCTTTCTTTTCCCAGTAGAGATACCAGATTTATCCAAGCTGTTGCTTTTGTTTGCAAATCGAATGCCTCTTTGTATTTGTTTGAAAATGTCAGATTTGAAATGTAGAAGAGTGTGCTTGTGATTACCTTCATTAAAGTGCTTATTTGTTCCCTCTGAGCCAGATATTGAGAGTTTTTTTTTGAACAGTATAAATGTTCTTTCTCAAATTTCCAGACAGGTGCTTTGCAAGGAATAAGGCTGCAGCAGTCCATTCATGTGCTACAAAGACTGTCTATCTCCTTTGCTCTTCCAAGAATATTGTTTACAATTCAACTGCTTTGAAAATAACAAATGAGTTTGGGTGAAATAACTTGATATGTCTCTTTGTATATGTAAAAATTATTGGATGGAATGGTTATTAAACAATGTGATTCTTTTTTATCCAGTTAGTGACCAGAGGCTGTGAAACAACAGAAATGACTCTGAGAAGAAATGGTCTTGGACAGCTAGGATTCCATGTAAACTTTGAAGGTATTGTGGCAGATGTTGAACCATTTGGCTTTGCATGGAAAGCTGGCCTGAGGCAAGGGAGTCGACTCGTTGAGATCTGCAAAGTAGCTGTGGCGACCTTGACCCACGAGCAGATGATAGATCTTTTACGAACATCTGTGACAGTAAAAGTGGTGATTATTCAACCACATGAAGATGGAGCACCGAGAAGGTAAAATAATTAATTGAATCTTGTGCAGTGTGTTTCAGTGATTTATGATTTTTGTTTTTTGACAGATGCGTTAAACCCATTAGCCCAAAGCAGTGAGATCTTTATTCTGCTTCTGGACTACAGCACAGTGTACCAATGTCATTGCTGTTTGTAAACAATAAATGTTATCCCACTTAATACCTCAGATATATTTTTTCAAAATTTTCAATAAAAAAATAATATATTACTTAAATCTTCTTCTGTAGCCATCATAACTGGCAAATTGTTTAAAAATAAGCAATTGCAAAGCTTTAGCCAGCTTTGATTCTAATAGCAGGATTATCCTGCCTCAAAAGGGCAGCATGGTTGACGTAGTGGTTAGCTCAATGCCTTTACAGTGCCAGCGATCGGGACTGGACCTGGGTTTGAATCCCATGCTGTCTGTAAGGAGTTTATACATTCTCTTTGTGTCTGCGTGGGTTTTCTCTGGGTGCTCCGCGGTTTCTTCCCACCTTCAAAAAAAAGTACCTGGGTGTAGGTTAATTGGGTGGGGCCAAATTTTTTTTAATTTTGAAATTTAAAATCTCTTCAGTTTACGATTGCAGCTGGAACTGTGCTTTTGTATCTCACTTGTTACATGCTACTTTTGACTAAATTTGTTGCAAAGATGTTAAATATATTGAAGTTTATCATAGTTTTCCTTAGATGAGCATCATAATTGCCAGGATAAAGAAGTAGGGTAAACTGAGTTTGAATTAACTAATGCCTGCTGAGAACACTGAATCAAGCAAACAACAGGAGAGATGTGCTTTCAAAATCGACACACATATGAAGGAAATATGGGAAGATGAAGATGAATGGTTGCGATGCAGGTTGGGGAGGATGTGGATGGTGATTTTAATTAACACATTGGAATGCTGTTATGTGATTTCATCCCCTGAGTAACTTTTTTTTCCCCAGCTGTTAATTTCCTGTTTTACTTGAATATTCCTTGAGAATATTGAGATTTTACGTTCAGTTAACCTTCCCTCCCCCCTCTGCTATTTCCATCATGACTTTTGAATAGTCTTTGATGGGAAGAAAAAAAATGCCTTGCATTGAGAAGGTCAGTATAAAGTTAACGTGAGCAGATCAATTATTTGCTTCTCTCCTACTGGATTTTGCTGGATGCACTGATCCCTCCTTTTTCAGTTGGTTGTTTTTCCAGACTCTTTTGTGTAGTCTTCCAAAGGCGCTATTTGCCTTGGCGAGTCTGTTGTCTATCTCCATCCTCAACATCCATTGGAGCGCTTTCATCCCTAACGTCGAAGTACTCGAGATGGCAGAGGTCGACAGCATCGAGTCCACGCTGCTGAAGATCCAGCTGCGCTGGATGGGTCACGTCTCCAGAATGGAGGACCATCGCCTTCCCAAGATCGTGTTATATGGCGAGCTCTCCACTGGCCACCGTGACAGAGGTGCACCAAAGAAAAGGTACAAGGACTGCCTAAAGAAATCTCTTGGTGCCTGCCACATTGACCACCGCCAGTGGGCTGATAACGCCTCAAACCGTGCATCTTGGCGCCTCACAGTTTGGCGGGCAGCAACCTCCTTTGAAGAAGACCGCAGAGCCCACCTCACTGACAAAAGGCAAAGGAGGAAAAACCCAACACCCAACCCCAACCAACCAATTTTCCCATGCAACCGCTGCAACCGTGTCTGAATGTCCCGCATCGGACTTGTCAGCCACAAACGAGCCTGCAGCTGACGTGGACTTTTTACCCCCTCCATAAATCTTCGTCCGCGAAGCCAAGCCAAAGAAAAAAGACTGATCCCTCCATAAAACCAATAGATAGGCTTGTTTCTAGCCTCTTAAATAGATATGGATCTTAATGAATGGAATCTTGTGTCTTACTGTGTTCACATCAGGGTTGGTGCTATGTGCATTTTTGCTGGTTTGTGATTTCAGATGTGCTAAGATGCCAGCTGTAACTACAGGTCCATGACATAATTTCCATCCTTGATTGCTCACGATTCGGTGTAATTCACAATAATTTCCTCTTAACTAGCTCGGCATTTTTTTTTTTAAAAAGGCCATCTGCTTCAAAATCCTGGGTAATTGATTTGAATTCCATGTTCGTTGCTGGCAGTGTGTTTCGATGGGTGATGAAAAAAAGTAGAATTGCGCTCTGTGGAATGGCTGCTCATGAGCTGTTTATTTTGTAAACACTTGTAATAATCAACCTTCTGTCTCCAATTTAAAATGCATACATTGTCGAATTTAACTTGTTGTTAGGAAGAAAATGCTGCTACCCACAATTTCCCTTCAGCCAAATGCAAATTATATTGGAGTCTGTTAAAACAATAGGACTGAACTAATCTAGATTTTTAATTTAAATGTCTCTAAGTAACATAGGAAGGGAAAAGCAAGTAATAAAAGGATCTGTCATTACCAATATAAATTCACAACTCCTTCACATAGCTCCAGTGCCCTGTCACTCACCTACCCTGACATTTCTGTTGTCCTAAACTCATATCAGAAACAGAATTTATTGCCATGAACAAGACATGAAATTTGGTGTTTTACAACAGCATCACAGTGCAAACATTCATATTATAACCATCTTCTTCTTCTTTGGCTTGGCTTCGCGGACGAAGATTTATGGAGGGGGTAAAAAGTCCACGTCAGCTGCAGGCTCGTTTGTGGCTGACCAGTCCGATGCGGGACAGGCAGACACGATTGCAGCGGTTGCAAGGGAAAATTGGTTGGTTGGGGTTGGGTGTTGGGTTTTTCCTCCTTTGCCTTTTGTCAGTGAGGTGGGCTCTGCGGTCTTCTTCAAAGGAGGCTGCTGCCCGCCAAACTGTGAGGCGCCAAGATGCACGGTTTGAGGCGTTATCAGCCCACTGGCGGTGGTCAATGTGGCAGGCACCAAGAGATTTCTTTAGGCAGTCCTTGTACCTTTTCTTTGGTGCACCTCTGTCACGGTGGCCAGTGGAGAGCTCGCCATATAATACGATCTTGGGAAGGCGATGGTCTTCCATTCTGGAGACGTGACCCATCCAGCGCAGCTGGATCTTCAGCAGCGTGGACTCGATGCTGTCGACCTCTGCCATCTCGAGTACCTCGACGTTAGGGGTGTGAGCGCTCCAATGGATGTTGAGGACCATCTTACAACATTACTATATAAACAAAATGTCCACGAGAAATAAGGCAGTGTCTTTGGTTCATTGCTTATTCAGGAATCTGATGGCAGCAGGGAGAAGCTGTATCTTTTACCCAGTGGCCTGGGTGATTGGAGTCTTTGAGGATAGAGGCTGCATTTTTATGACTCCGCCTCAATGTTGATGTCCTTGATGGAGTGAAGTCTGGTGCCTGTGATATCGCAGGCCGAGTTAACAACCCTCCTGAGTTTATTCTTGTCCTGAGTGTTGGGCACCTCCATACCAGGCAGTGATGCAACCAGCCAGAATGCTCTCCATGGTACACCTGTAGAAGTTTACTAGTGTGCGGTGACAGACCAAATCTCCTATGGTGAGCTTTCTTTGTGATTGTATCAACATGGATGCTCCAGGACAGATCCTTGGAGATGTTGACATTATAGAGCGTGTCGAAAGGATCAAAGGCTTGTTGATCCAAACCAAGGCTTTTATTAACTAGAAGACTGAAGCATATCACATGTAGGTCCAGAATGATCTGGTCTGGCTAGGAGCAATCCTTTAAGACCTGCCAGTAGGCGTGGTTACATTCTCAGCCAATCACAATCATCCTACTCTACGATCTATACATATACACATTGGTGATAGAATCTGTACTATCACATTCACTCCTTCTTTGAGAACTGACCCTGGGGTGGATGGAGGGCTGTAAAAAAAAAAAAGAAAAAAGGGCCCAGTGGAGGTTAGAGGGTCTGCCCATCCGGCGTCACTGGAGTCGTGTCGCTGACAGGCTCGTCGGGAGCGGCTACTGCTTTGCTCAATTCCCCAGTGATGTTGTCAACAGTTTGGCCTGAGCTGGTGGGGTGGTGCTGGTTCCTCTGTTCGAGCACATGACCTGGGGGAGAAGGATTTGGGGGAGGTTGGGTTGGAAGCACTGCTGGGCCTGATCCAGCTTGGGCTAGGTCCCTTATTGAGACTGTGTCCTCCCACCCATCAGGGTACTCAATATAAGCATAATGCAGGTTCGCATGGAGCAGAGTCAATCGGTCAACCAAGGGGTCATTCTTTGAGTTCTGGAAATGGCATTGTAGGATACCGGCCTGGGAACTGTGAGCCATGCCTGTATGGTTGTTCTCGATTTGGATTTCCTCAGGAAAGAGAACATCCTTTCATAGGGGGTGGCATTGGTTGTGGTGCATAGGAGGGAGCGGATGGAGTGTAGGACACTAGTGAGCATATCCTGTCAGCGAGAGGTGGGGAGACCTTTGGACCGGAGGACAAGCATAACTGCTTTCCAGACGGTGGCATTCTCTCTTTTGACTTGCGCATTACCGCGTGGGTTATAGCTGGTGGTCCTGCTTGAAGCAGTACCACGCTCCAGAAGGTACTGCCGCAGCTCCGCACTCATAAACGAGGAACTCCTGTCACTGTGGATGTAACTGGGGTACCCGAAGATGGCAAAGATGCTGTGCAGGGTCTCTATAACTGAGGAGGCGGTCATGTCCAAGCAGGGCACAGCGAACGGGAAGTGGGAGTACTCGTTGATGACGGTAAAGATGTTGATATTATGGTTGGTCAACAGTAGGGGCCCCTTGAAGTCCATGCTGAGACGCTCAAAGGGGCAGGTGGCTTTGATGACGTGGGTGTTCTCCGGATGGAAGAAGTAGAGCTTGCACTCAGCGCACACCAGGCAGGCGAATCTTCTTGACCGTTTAGGGCAGTTTACGAGCTTTGACAAAGTGCGTGAACCTAGTGACCCCTGAATGACAGAGCTCCTCGTGGAGTCTCTGCAGCCTGTCCAGTTGTATGTTGGTGCAAGTCCCCCTGGAGAGCGCATCTGGCGGGTTGTTGAGTTTACCAGGCCAATACAGTATGTCATTATTAAAGGTAGAGAGCTCGATTCTCCACCTCGGGATTTTGTCATTGTTGACCTTACCTCGCTGGGTATTGCTAAACATGAAGGAGGCCGCACGTTGGTCAGTCAGCAGTGTAAAGCGCCTGCCAGCGAGGTAGTGCCTCCAATAACGTACTGCTTCAACTATGGCCTGGGCTTCCTTCTCGACAGTGGAGTGTCGGCTCTCAGGACCCTGGAGGGTTCTGGAGAAGGCGGCTACCGGCCAGCCGGCCTGGTTCAAAGTGGCTGCCAGTGCAAAGTCGGACGCATCGCTCTCAACTAGGAACAGGATGGACTCATTAGTGGCGTGCAGCGTTGCAGCGGCAATGTCTGATTTGATGCGGTTGAAGGCCGCTCTGGCTTCAGTTGACAGGGGGAAGGAGATGGTCTTGATGAGTGACCATGCCTTGTCAGCATAGTGTGGAACCCATTGGGCATAGTAGGAGAAGAAGCGCAGGGAGCATCTGAGTGCCTTCTGGGTGTGGGGGGGGGGGGGGCAAGTCCTTGAGGGGATGCATGCGGTCAGGGTCTGGCATTACCACCCCGTTCTCCACACTCAGCAGTGATTGCGGCGGCGGGTCCATGGTCGGCAGCGGTGGCAGCCATTGAAGTCGGGGCTGGGGCCTGGTCAGACATTGATTCAGGAGGGAGGGTGAAGCAGACCGATGTCATTGTGGCAAAGGTGGGTTGTACCTTCCGCGCTCGGTGTCTGCCCCGTGACGTCAGGCATTGCCGTGCACTGGACCCCTCGCTCTCATTGGATGAGAGCTCTGAAGATGAAATGTTTGAATGGGAGAGTGGTGATTGGGCTTCACACGAGGCAATGTGTTTGACGGTGGCCATTTTGGAGTGACAGACTACAGCAAAGTGGCCGTTTTTAAGGCACTTCTGGCACCTGGCTTTTCTCGCCGGGCACTGGGAACTGCTGTGCTTGTCCCTCCCGCAGAAATGACACTTCGGGGTCGCATCGGGCTGTCGGTGTGCCGGGGGGTTGAAGGAGGACATCCTACTCACATCAGAGCATGGGGTTAGCCCTGAGAGTACACGTCCATACTTAAGACCACATCCTCCATTGTCTCTGCGATCCGGATCATGTCCTCTAGGTTTTCTCCCCCGTGCTCTAGCAGGCACTGCCTCACCTCATTCGATCGGACCCCAGCCACGTAGGCATCCCAAATTAGATTGTCTGTGGTCTCTGCAGCGGTTCTGTCTCTGCAGGCACAGTCCCTGCCCATTGCCCTTAGTGCTTGAATATAAGCTCTATCGGACTCACTGGGCTGTTGCCTCCTTGTTCCTAGTTTGTACCAAGCATAGACCCTGTTCACCGGTCCCTCGTAGAGCCTTTTCAGCACCTTCATGGCTACGGTGTAAGAGGTCGCATCCTGGATGCTCTGGTAGACTCTCGGGGACACCATAGTCAACAATATTAGTAGTCGATGGCTATCCTCTATCACGGCAGGGTCAGAAAGTTGTAAGTATGTTTCGAAGCACCTCACCCCATGCTTAAAGTCATTCGAGGCTGTAGCTGACTGTGGGCTGATGTTGAGGCGTTCCAGCCGTAGCATATGCTCCATCCCTTTAAAATTTCTAGTTAATAAAATTGTAGAGCACGTCGAAAGAATCAAAAGCTTATTGATCCAAACCAAGGCTTTTATTAACTAGAAGACTGGAGCATATCACATGTAGGTCGACCAGTCCAGAATGATCTGGTCTGGCTAGGAGCAACCCTTTAAGACCTGCCAGCAGGCGTGGCTACGCTCTCAGCCAATCACAATCATCCTACACTACAATTTGTACTATCACAGACATTCAGAAATTTGAAGTTCTTGGCCCTTTCCTAATGATCCACTTAATTGTTGCTTCACTTGGAAGGACTTGTTTGGGCCCCTGAATTGTGGTGAAGAAGGAAGTGCAGGTGTAGCATTTCATATGGTCATAGGGGTTGGTACCAAGGAGGTGATTAGTGGGAATGGATGGGTGGACAAGGGAGTCTCGGAGGGAGTGGTCCCTGTGAAAACTGGAGAGAGGAGGTGAGGAGACGATATGACTGGTAGTGGGATCCTGCTGTAGATGGAGAAAATTCACAAGAATTTGGCAGAAGTAGGCCCATTGGCCGATTGAGTTTGCTCTGCCATTCTAACCATGAGCTGATCTATCCAGCCATTCAGCCCCACTCCCCGATTTTTTCCCCATAACCCCTGATGACCTGACTAATCTAATACCTGTCAATCTCTGGCTTAAATACAACCAAAGACCTCGCTTTAACAGCCATCTATGACAACAAGTTCCATAGACATACGACCCTCTGACTAAAGAAATTTTTTCCATGAATTGCAGATGGCAGCACGGTTAGCTTTGCAGTTAGCGCAACGCTGTTATAGCGCAAGCGATTGGAACCGGGATTCAAATCCCATGCAGTCTGTAACTCGTTAGAGTTTGTACGTTCTCCCTGTGTCTGCGTTTGTTTTCCCTGGGGCTACAGTTACCTCCCACCATTCAAAACGTACTGAGAGTGTTGGTCAATTGGGTGTAAATTGGATGGCGGATATGGCCTGTTACTGTGTTGTATGTCTAAATTTAAATTTAAATGTAATTTAAATTTAATTGTAAGAATATTGCAATCATTCATTGGAACAGCAGAGAATGATGCCATTTATCCTATCATTCCCATTTTTTCAAAGAACAATTCAGTTATTCCCACTCTGCTACTCCTTCTGCTTCAAGTATTTCTTATAAATTTCCTGCATTTAATTTCTTCACCCTGCCAAAATCCAAATTCCAATCAATGGTGGCATTAAAAATGTTTTTCCTCATTTTGCTTCGGGCTTTTTTGGCAATCACCTTACGTCTGTGTTCTCAAATTGTTGATCAGTTATTAGAACTGAACCTCTTTAGTTAGATTTCTTAAACACTTCATGATTTTGAGCATTTTGCTCCTATCTCAGATTTCCCTGCTTATAAGGAGAATAACTGGAGCTTCAACCTATCTTTGTAACAGTAATACCGCACTGAGACCATCTGCTATGGCCTTCCAAAGCCTCATTTTTTTTCTAAAGCAAATATGAGCTTCCTGTCTTTTGTCTACTTCTCTAGTTATGAAACCTATCAGCTTTATTATGTGCTTTGTAAAATTGCCTTGGCAGCTAAAAAAAA
This sequence comes from Narcine bancroftii, assembly GCF_036971445.1. NCBI lineage: Eukaryota > Metazoa > Chordata > Chondrichthyes > Torpediniformes > Narcinidae > Narcine > Narcine bancroftii. Next base: position 61,135,869 of record NC_091474.1, read on the forward strand.
ATCCCTTGTTCTTGCACCCCTTTTAAAATGTTTTTCTTAATTCTGGGAAAAGATTATTTCCTCTAATTGCAGAGACAGTGATGGTAGTTGTCAATTTCAGTCATTGACAGTGAGGAAAGAAGTCAGCAGAAATTCTATATTCACAAGAGGTTTATTGAAAACATACAAGGCTTTCTTAAAGGCCATTATTATCTCTTTTAAAGGAAGCAAAGAAATATGAAAAGGTGCTGGGAAGAGCAAAGAGCAATTTAATTATTTGCTGAGTGAACATAGATACCAAGAGCCAAGTGGCTTTCTTCCATGCTGTGGAATTGCTTGTAAAACAGTTAATGAGTGGACCAAGAATCCTTAACCATCAGCCAATGTTTTACTAAGTCTTTAATTGCTTTATTTTCAATCTTAAAATGACTAAACCCCCCCCCCCCTCAAATAATATGGTGCACGACACACAAAACTGCTAGAGAAACTTGTCTGTTGCCATCTCACCATTCTGGGCCCAAACAGTCCTTCCAAGTGATGCAACACTTTACTTGTGAATCTGCAGGGGTCATCTACTGCATCCGGTGCAGTAGCCACCTCTTCCTTGGAGAGACTGGATGCAGACTGGGAGATCGTTTCATTGAGCACCTTCACTCTGTCCACTTTAATAAAAGGGACTGCCCTTGCCCAACCATGTTAATTCCACACACCATTCCTACTTTAATATATCTATCCATGGCCTCCTGTCCTGCCAAATTGAGACTACCTGCAAATTGGAGGAACAATAGCTAACATTCCGACTAGGCATTCTCCAACCCGAGGCATAAACATGAACTTCTCCAGTTTCAGTTAAAGTCCCTTCCCCGAATCTCTCTCTCTTTCTCTATCCCTCCCTCTCCAGCTCCCCACCCACTTCCATTCCCTCTCCATTCAAAGAACTACCATTTCCCCTATTACTCAGCATTTTATCTTCCTCTAGTACACACATCCACCTGTGACCTCTTGCCTTGTTGACCTGTGCTCCTTCCCCAGCCCCTCCTCCCTCCCCTCCTCTCTTCCCCCACCTTTTTATTCCCTCCTGCTCTTGGCTCATACCTTGACTAGCCTTTACTTGCTATAAGTGCTGCATGGCCTGCTGAGTTTCTCCAGCATCTTTGTGACTTGCACTACAATCACAGCATCTGCAAACTTTCCTGTTTTACAAATCGAGAACAACTTTTTGCATTCTATGTTGTGAATATGTCTGCCTGTAACCTATTTGATGCAGACGTGACAAAAGTGCAGTTTCTAGTGCTTTGGCAGCTGTGTAATAAAACCCAGGCGTGGGTACTGGAAGGAAACAAGGAGACTGGCAAAGCTATTGAAAGTAATGTTGTTAAGTATTTAACAACATGAAGTCATACTTGCAGAGTGTGCATTGTTAGTTGTATGAGCTCCAACCATTAATACCTGAATGAAGTGTTTAAAAACTCTTTTATTTCAATATGAATTTTGTGAAACATAAATTTCTCCCGAAATGTTAAGTTGAATTTAGAACTAACTTTTATTATTAAGGTTTATGTTACTAAGTGTGCAGGGATCCAAGACCAGAACAAATTAAAAATGTTACTTTAACTTTGCAAATTATATTCTCATCTTAAAAAGATCCTTTTACGTGGCATGTCAGTTTCACCATGTGCTGTTGCAAATTTGCACAGCTGCCAGCATCCTCAGGGGTCAACTCTTGAAATGACGACCTCTCCGTCTCCAATATAAGCAGTACCAATTTGAGTGGGTTCCCACTTCAGGGTGGAATCTACAGTTATGGTAGAAGGAATCCTTAAGTACATGGCCCTGGCAGAGTTCAGCACTCATGGTAGACGTGTTCTTTGTCCAGGCAGGTCACAATCACAGTCTTCAATGATTCTTTGGTGGGATGTTGCCAGGGAGCCTCTGTAAGGAGCATTTCAATATTTGCAGTCAATAGAAAAGTTTTTATGGTCGCAGGCCTTCTCTGTCTGCTCCTCTGAGCTTAAGTACAAAGCTTGGATGCCCAGCCTAATGCAGAAATTAGATGTATCAGAGGCCAGATTTGGTCTGCAGACAAACATAGCCTGTATTTCAAAAGTCTCAGATATAAATGAGTATTCTCTTTGTGAAACTTGACCTTAGTAGATGTTTCTCCTCAAAGAATTTTATCTGAGTTTGGATTCCTGGATTATTAAGATCTAAGCTAATAAGCCCCTTTGATGGTTTCTTCCATGGGAACCCCCAAGGCATTCTTTGATGTCTTTGATACTTGCAGTTCATTTCCATGGCACTCAGAAAACTCTAGGGTTAGATGTTGATTGCCTTGTTAGTTTGGCGCGCAGAAAACAACTTAAATGCGAGTAGTGTGACATTCAAGCTCTTAGATAATCAGGAAAGCAATGGGAGCAACCTGACAAATAATGCAATATCAGTAAACTTGTTTGTTTAAAAACTGCATTCCTTTTTGGATGAGATGAGAGCTGTTTTTCCCCACGATTAGGTAGCAGAGATGTTCATGGGGCAGAACGATAGATACAATGGTAGCATTCTTGAGACTCCTAGATAGACACGTCAATATGTAGGGATAAAGGAAAACGTATCAAGTCCAATCAGTAGAGATTTAGTTTAGCATCATGTTTGGCTTAGACGTTGGTGGCTAAAATGCTTGTTTCTGTGCTGTATGGTTTTATGTTCTGTTATCCTGCTGTTGGTGACCTTTGGACAAATTTCACTTGGAAACAATGTTTTTAGTGCTAATGAATATCTGCCAGAAAATGTGGGGTGAAATTTCCCCTGGGTACCAGGTCTGGAATTGGATGCAATATTGCCCTATCCCTGGTTAAACCTTGAAATCATAATTAGCTATTCAGTGTCCTGGGATAGGAATGGGGGTTTGTCTTTTCACACTTGACTACTCCTAACTGGGAAACTGAACACTTTCAAACTTGCAAGGAGCCACCTCCGGGGTTAAGACTGTTCTACCTTATACCGTTGGCATTATGTCGCATCGAGTGATAGTGAACCTACCCTAAATCTTCATCAATGTATTATGATCTTATATTTGAATAAAATTAATCTTGCATAATTATAACATAATTTTTTTTTCTTCTTTGGCTTGGCTTCGCGGACGAAGATTTATGGAGGGGGTAAATGTCCACGTCAGCTGCAGGCTCGTTTGTGGCTGACAAGTCCGATGCGGGACAGGCAGACACGGTTGCAGCGGTTGCAAGGGAAAATTGGTGGGTTGGGGTTAGGTGTTGGGTTTTTCCTCCTTTGTCTTTTGTCAGTGAGGTGGGCTCTGCGGTCTTCTTCAAAGGAGGTTGCTGCCCGCCGAACTGTGAGGCGTCAAAATGCACGGTTTGAGGCGATATCAGCCCACTGGCAGTGGTCAATGTGGCAGGCACCAAGAGATTTCTTTTGGCAGTCCTTGTACCTCTTCTTTGGTGCACCTCTGTCTCGGTGGCCAGTGGAGAGCTCACCATATAACACGATCTTGGGAAGGCAATGGTCCTCCATTCTGGAGACATGACCTACCCAGCGCAGTTGGATCTTCAGCAGCGTGGATTCTATGCTGTCGGCCTCTGCCATCTCGACTACTTCGATGAAGGTGATGAAGTCGCTCCAATGAATGTTGAGGATGGAGCGGAGACAACGCTGGTGGAAGCGTTCTAGGAGCCGTAGGTGATGCCGGTAGAGGACCCATGATTCAGAGCCGAACAGAAGTGTGGGTATGACAACGGCTCTGTATACGCTAATCTTTGTGAGGTTTTTCAGTTGGTTGTTTTTCCAGACTCTTTTGTGTAGTCTTCCAAAGGCGCTATTTGCCTTGGCGAGTCTGTTGTCTATCTCGTTGTCGATCCTTGCATCCGATGAAATGGATGCTCCTCCATAACGTAATTAAGCTTTATGTATAGCACAGTATGAGCCCTTCAGCTCCTGTTGTTGTGTGCTGACCTATATAAACCTTTATAAGGAACCGTGGGAATGTGCGAGCAATAAATCGTAATAGCAGACAATTTTTAAATAGGGTGGGAAAGTTCGTAATGCTGAGGTGCTCAATTTACATAGCGTGGAAAAGTTTGTAGCGCAAAAGCACACGGTTTATATAGTGTGGGAAAGTTTGTAGCGCAAAAGCACACAGTTTATATAGTGTGGGAAAGTTGATAGCACTATCGCGTACAATTTATAAATACTGTGGGAAAAAGCGACGGCAGACGTGCCTTCCCAAAATTCCAAGTGGCAGAAAAAGGGCTGTTTGCCTGGCTGCATACATGGAGCATTCATAAAGAGATTTTTCTGCCACATGGCAATCTGGGAAGTCAGGCCTGCCATTGCTTTTTTCCCCACAGTCTTTATAAATTGTGCACTGTAGTACTACCAATTTCTCCACGCTGTTTAAAAATTGATCGCTATTGCTATTTATTTTCTCTCTTACCCCACCCCACCCCACACTCTCCATTTCGACTTTCCCATGTCAAAGTTTAGGTACACCATCCTTTATCTGGAACCCTTTGGGGACAGTGTGTTCCGAATTTCGGATTTTTCCGGATTTCGGAAAACCCACCTGAATTGTGCTGCCGTATCCACCCCCACCCCCATTCCAGTCGCCTGGCCGTCTCGCCCAAGTGGATAAAGGATCGTGTACCTGTACCTTCATTTTAATCTTTTCTTCCTGCATTCATGCAAAAACTTGGGTCATTTCAATCCCACAATGCAATTACCCCTTTCGCACTTGCCTGATTGCAACGTCGGTGTCTGCAGACACTGGGGATTGTACAAGAGGTTGAGGCTGTCAATCCCTGGCATGAAATGATGTCATCTGACATTGGCATTGAGCTGATTTTGCTTTCACACTAGTCACTTTAAAGGCTAATTGGTATTTGATTCCTGCGATCACTTGCACATGTAAACGGGGGCTATAGTGTGCCCTATTTCTCAGCCTCAGGAGAAAAAATATTTCTCATCCAATGTATTGAGCCTTCTGAAGAAAAGAGGTTTATGCATTCAGCTTTTATATGCAGAATACCACTCCTTTCTTTTGCAATTTCCTGGTTCTATTTCGAATGATTAATAATGTGCACCAGAGAGCACTTTGCTTTCATCTAACCAATACTCCATTTATTCAGTTCTTTGTGTTATAATGTATTCTACATACTTATGGTTAATCACAGTATAGCTATATGTTTTCATTATGCAAATGATTTAATGGCAATTGCAAACCAATGTTTTATTTTTCTTGTTTGACGGTTTATAGTGATTCCCAAAGTGGGTGCTGCCAAACCCCCCATGGACAGTGGAAAGATCCAAGGGGGCAGTGAGGGAAAAGCAGGCATTCTAAACGATTGGGGAAAGGGGATGGTCAGGTAGTGGTGAGGGGAAAAGGGGGGGGAGGGGGTGTTCTGAACCTTCAGTCTTGTTATTATTCAGCCTGCTGCAAAGTTTAATGAAGAAGCCAGTGTGGTAATTCTCTGGTCTGACTTGGGGTGGCAGTAGTGAGCAAAATAAACGGTGACAAGACTTTATCATGTGAGCTGGTCTCAGTGGCTGCCATGTTGTACTGGCATCACTACACCCTGCTCAGTGCTCCCACTAACCACTTGCTCAGCGCCACCACTACCTCCCCGCTCAGTGTCGCCACTAACCCCCTGCTCACCGCCACCGCTAACCCCCCGCTCAGCACCACCACTACCCCCCCAGCACCATTGTATGAGGGGGACACTCGGGGTGTGGCCTGCAGGCCAAGGGGGCACAACGCAGAAAAGTTTGTGAACCACTGGTTTAATCTAAAATCTAATGTAATAACCTTGTATCAGCAGGGATTTCCAATTTACAACCTTTCTTATGTCACTTTATGGTTATTACCATATTTTCTGAGTTTACCCTTCCATTTGTAAATTGTGTCTGTTTTTCTCAAATGTTTGAAACATGAAAGTCTGCAGACACGGTGATTGTAGTAAAAACACAGAAATGCTGGAAGAACTCAGCCGGTCTTTTCAGTGTCCAAAAAAGCACAGATTTATTGCCAACATTTCGGGCCTGAGCCCTTCTTCAAGGAATAAGAAATTAATTCTTCTTATTTGGGCTCAGGCCCAAAACGTCAGCAATAAATCTTTGCTTTTTTGGACACTGAAAAGACCGGCTGAGTTTCTCTTAGCATTTCTGTGTTTTCACTTTTCTCAAATGTCTACCTGTGTGCCTTCATACCATCACGGTTTGTTAATTAACCAAATGAATCACTCAAAATAATTTGTATCTCTCACTATTTTCTTCTCATTTGCTGGTTTTTATTGCCGAGTTCATGATTCTTCTTGGTAGATGATGAAAACTTTGGCAAAAAATAAACTCCAATTAAATTTATCTGTAGATTTGTATTTCAAAGCAGTAATTTTACCTTAATAGTTCAGAGTTTCCATGGAGCTTTCAGTCAATGTCTGCATTCGGCTTATTTTGGAGAATTTCCCATTGTGTTATTAGTGCAAAATTCAAGTACTTTGAATTTCAATTTAAAATTAGCATTCCTTTGTTTATAAATTGCATTACTTTCCTTTTAGGAGAAAATAATAGTGGGTGTTCTTATGAATGATTGCTGCTCCGATCCAGTCCATTAACTGGAAATACCTCCCAAATAAAGTTAAAATGATTCTTGGAGCCATCACTGTTTTAGGAAAATTGCTGAATAGCTGTTTACAAAACAATGTGTTCCTTTATGTTTGGTTTTCTTAAAAGTGATCTATGCTTGAAAATTATTGTTGGCCTCTTTCAGTTTAGATTTATAGCCTTGATTTTGCTTTATGGAAGTCACTGTATGTATCTACTGCTCCATTCTCAGTGATTCAGACCCAGCATTTGTGTCACAAGTCTGGGAGTCTTAACATCGCTCAAGATGAATTATGTGCACATATAATGACAAAATATTTGCAAAGTGAATGTACATGTAGGGGTTTAGTTCAGAGAGACAGTCCTAGTTGAGAGGCACAGTCCTATCTTAACTGAACGCTGTGGCTGTGAGACATTTATTTCTAGCAATGCTGCGTGCAAGAAAAGCTCACTTTGGTTACATGGAGAATTTAAGACCCTTTCATTAGTCAACAGATAGACTGTGGAAGGAAATAGTTGCTGTTCTGAAAATGTAATATGAAAGGGAATTACAAGTAGTGCTGTGTATCTAGGGGCAAAATGTCTGAAACCTGTGGTTCAATTCATTTTACATCTGTTCGTGAATGCAGACTGCAATAAAAGATGCATCATTCATTCCATCCCTTCACAGTTTATGAGAAGTGTTTTCCTAAAGGAAATGGATGATACAGAACATCAGTACATTGTCAAAGCAATTTAGCTGAGGGATGGTATTTACTAGACTTTATGAATACTATTATTTTTAGATTTGTGAGAATCGATAGCATGGCAAGCACTTTTAGCTCATTTCTGTAATTATCTTGCAAATTAACCCATTGTGAAGAAGCAAAACTTGCATTGACATAAACATTTACTCCCTTGATGTATTCCATTCCTATAAAGAAAAGCCCCATCCCTCTGTTAGTTTGTATGCAAAAGATTCCAAAATAGGATTCATCAAAAAGCAGTTATCCCACAACTAATTTTAATTTTTGAATTTAATTTGGACATACAGCACAGTAACAGGTCCTCCCGGCCCACGAATCTATGCCACCCAATTAACCTACAACCCCTGTGCATTATGAGGGCTGGGAGGAAACAGGAATACCCAAGGAAACCCATAAAGGCACGGGGAGAACTTACAAACTCCTGACAAACAGTACCAAATATGACAAAAAAACGACTCATTCAGACTGTTACTGAGGGATGTCGTTGCACCCAAAATCATCTGCAGTTCATACCAGGACCACACTTCAAAAGTAACTAATTATTGCAAGACATTTTGGAAGATCCTGCGGGTTTGAAATTATGTGCAAGAACTGATCTATGTCCCTTTAAAACATAAGGGAGGAGATTCTAAAAATTCTTCTCCTACAAAGGATAATTAGAATATGAAATGCATTACCCCAAGAGGTTGAAGCAGACAAGACCCATGGTATTTAAGAGCTAATTAAACACCAAGGAAAAAATAATACCCTTTGGGGAGGAACAGGGAAATATAATTCATGTGGTTGGTTAGCTTTGAAGTAGAGCTTGTATATCACAATTGTGAAATAGCTTCCCATTGTTATAAATTGTTGATAATGGCTAAATCTTTACATTCACTAATTATTGCACTGGCCATGCTGGATAGCTGAGGGGCAGCATTCACTATACAGTTAAGCCTTTGGGAATCAATTCCAAAAATGAATGGAGGGTTGGCCTCTATTGAATTTTGAGCAGCGGGTAGGAGGATATTAGCAAGTTAATTGAGGAGCAGGCTCTAGTGAATTGAATTCATAGAATTCTGGGCTTAGACAGGAATACATTTGTAGACATGGACACTTAACAAATGTTTAATTCAATTAATTATACTATTGTCATTTTTGTTGTTTTTTTAACAATGTACATGTTCAGCTGCAAGACTAAGAATTTTGGTGCATGTCCAAAGTATATGTCAATCAGTTCATTATCACTAGCAATAAATTAATAAATCACTGCAAGCAGGAGTGGAAATAGGTCATTGGAGCTACGGCCACAGGTTGTACCAACCAGTGAATAGGAAGACAACCTCAGATATCCATTCATACTCTAAACTTGCTGTGAGCCGCCTTTGGTGTCAGTCAGGCCTGGACTAAACATTAAGAAAAATAAGCACATGCCAACAATTAGAGCTGTTTGGTGAGTAAACGGCTATTTTAATGTTGGCCTCGATGGGTGTGGGCTATGCTAAAAGTAGCCTGTGAGCTGTAAAATTAAAAATACAAATTTAACCTCTCCAAATCAATGGTTGAAAGGGGCCCAAGGTGACAGTTTGGATCATGGAGCGTTACAACAGGAAAATGGGCCCTTTGTCCCACTGCATCTAGGACAACCTATGTACCCATCTGTGCTAACCTTCTTTACCCATACTGTCCACATCCTTCAATTCTTTCGATTTAACTGTGTGTTTAAATTTCTCGTGGATATATTAGTTGTATTTGATTTCACCATCTCCAGATATTAACCATGCTCTATGTGTGGGCGAAAGGAACTTGAGTAGCCACGTGCTACTCGAAAGAAGACCCACTCACATAGTATAGTCAGGTTAAGCTCTGAATTTTATTAGGGCTCGGCCCGACTTTTATATTTGCATTGTTCCTGCTGTGGCTCCCTTTGGCTGACGTCTCAACATCATGCATAACAAAAGCAGATTTCCTACGCATAGTTGCTTTCCTGCATAACAATGCCCTTCTTCCCCCGCGCTCTCCCTGTCTGTTGGCTGTGCATTAAGGCCAGCACCATTTTGAGGTCGCTGGCCTTAAGCTGCCCTTGCCATTCACCTGCCAGTTCACTTGTTGGGGCCAGGGCCGCTGCGTAGGCTGCTGGCCTTTGGTTGTGCTCACTGTCCGGAACGCCGGTTCGATCGATGCCGCAGTGGGCCGCCACACTTGTGCCTCAAACCCTTCTAAAACGTCTTGCTCGTACTTCTACCATGGGGAAAATGTATACCTCTATCAGATCACCCCTCAGCTGCCTTCTTCAGGGAAAACAAGTCCAGTCTGACCAATCGTTCCCAATAACCAAAATTTTCCGATCCAGCCGACATCCTTCCAATAGTGTGGTAACCAGAACTACACACAATGTTCCTATTGTTGCTTAACCAATGTTCATTTCTTTCGATTTAACTGTGTGTTTAAATTTCTCGTGGATATATTAGTTGTATTTGATTTCACCATCTCCAGATATTAACCATGCTCTGTGTGTGGGCGAAAGGAACTTGTAAAGTTACAACATAATGTCTCATTTTTTTATAATTCTTTGTCTTAATTATACCATATTTCTTCATCACCACCCTATCCATCTTTGTCACCACTTTTTGGATATCTCTACATGGTCCTGAGTAAGTTCTATAGCTAATAAAATATAGTTGTTTTAAAAGAACCCAAGTATCTTTATTACAATAAAAGAAACATCACACCCTGTTATCTGGAATTCAAGCAACCGACAGTCTCAAGCCACTGGCAAAAAAATCGAGGAAAATAAATTTAAAATAAATAAGAATAAAATAATAGGTGAAAAATATGTAGGTTTAAAATTGTAAAAATAAATGTTCTCTGAAGTAACAAATAAACCTTGGGTGAAGAGGGGAGCAAATATTCAGCTGGCAGAGTGCCTTGGTCGTGCTTTGCTCATTTGAATAAACTTTGAATAAAATAGTGTCACCCAAGAGGAAGAGGTGGTTGATGCTGCTCGCTGTTGGGGTAACTCTCTTAAAATGTCTCCTTATCACTGCTTAGTAAGAGTTGTCCCGGTCAGAGGCTTTATCTGTAAACTGTTGGGTTGGGGGGGGGGTTAATTGTTCGTCCTTTGTGTGGCTCCACGAAGGGGGAGAAACCTGCAGGCGCAGCAACAGTTAAATGTTTTCCAAGAATGTGACTGAAAATAAAGTAAAATTGTTTAAGGTTTCTATATTCATGCAAGTAACGTTCAGTGTAAGTACAGTATAGTATTTTTGTCATTTGTCTTTTAAACTGTTTATTCTTCATGCAAGTGTATCAGGCATTGCAAGTCTCAAGCAACCAGAAAATATACTTATTTGGCATCTATCAATCCCCTAAGTACTGGATACCAGGGTTTTTAACTGAGGGTTTCTTGTCTTGTCAGCGGGTCTAAATCCTGCAACTCCTCCCCAACAGCACTTTGCTGGGACTCAAGAAGGTGGCTCATCACCATTATCTCAAAGGCACTTGGAGATGAGCTGCAAATACTGGTCATTTTAATGTCATCCAGATCCTGAAAAAATTATTTTTAAGAAAATTAACTGAAAATGTCAAAACAAATGCAGTTGCTGATTCAGGCAGTGGCCTTCAACCAGATCCGTTAACTTTCCTTCTCTTTCTATTGATGTTGCGTAACTGCTAAATGTTTCCAGCATTCTCTGTCATGGAAGAAAATAGATATTTTTGAAATGTTGTAGTAAGGTGGACGTTTCTGAGAAACCTGCATTTATTCCCATATGATGAGCTGTCACTTTGAAGTATTGTCCTTGTGTCAGTGGCTTTCTCACATTGTTCTCCCTCACACTCCCATTTCACCAGGTTATTGTTATCAGCACGTAGTGCCTCCATTTTCCAGTCAGTCCCCCTAATGTTGCCACCAAACCAGGCTTATTGCAAACACAGAGAGCTCCAGGATGATCAGCCAGTACCAATGATGAACAATGTCCAGAATTCAACCATTCTCAACCTCTTCTTTTCAGCTGTAGCTCCCTTTGGACTCTGCATGGGTCTCTTTCCTCTGAAGCAGTCAAGCTTGATTTGTTTTTATCATATTTCTCTCCTACCAACTACATAAAAACATTTTAAAAATATATTTCAGTCCATGGCCCTCCATTAAAGGTACCGTGGCCCCTCGGGGGGTAGGGGGGGGGCTGTATAATTCCCATTGGAAATAGCTGGTCTAGATCAGGATGGCCTTTTGATAAACCAGAAACCTAGAAGTAGTGACATGACTGTGATCTTCCTGCTTTCATCAATATAGAGCGAGAGCTTTGTGTGGCCAATGGCCACAATACTTCTATTTAATGAAAACATAACAGTATTCCAGAATTGTGGGATGTGAATATTTAGTACAGTGGTGGTGGAACTCATGAGGCTGGGACTTTGCTTCTTGGGATCCTCCACTACTCGAGATGCAGTGGCACCCACCCAGATCAATATTGAGCGTTCCGTCACATCTGACCTTATAGACGATGGGGAGGAATCAATAGGTAAGTCTGCCGTTGCAAAATGGGCAGCCTTTGCCTTACACTTTTGCTGTGATCTTGGTGTGTCCAGCTTGAATTCACGTTCAAAGCCCAAATTCTTTTTATATCCTCGGGGCAAACAGCAGCTGGTTTGATCTGTGCCAAGTGCAAGCATCTGGTTTAGATTATGTAAATTGCATAGGCTAAGAAAGAAACACATTAGTTTATTTAAAGTCAAATGTAAATGAAGAAAAAACTATGAATCAATAAATGGTGAAGCAGAGGAGGTGGGGGGGAGGTGGTAATTGGTGTTCATCATGCAAAGGCTGACATCTGATAGAGTAACACAGAGATTTTTAAGATGCCTCAACTGGGTTTTTGTCTCACCTCTTTACCAATCTAGCATGTACTTAGTCGAATTACTTTGTGTTTAAGGTGGTTCTTTTATAATATCTAATGAAACAGGAGGAAGCCATCAAGTCCACCAAGTCGTTGCCAATTCTTAAAGCACGCCTCTCCATCCCATTCCAGCTTATCTCCATCACCCCATTCTTACTCACATTTCCATCTTATTGATCATGTTTGCTTAATTCAAAATAACTGCCTTTGTGGGGTATTGTACGTTCTGCTGAGCTCTGATGTATGTGTAGAGTTGCTTATTCTCAACCCTTCCCAATTGCTGGACTATTCTATTAGAAGTATACAATCAATCTGAAAACCATAAATATCCAGGCCATGTTTTACTCTGTGCCACCCTGTCTGAGTGGGGCTGGAGAATAACCAAGGAGCTTTCAGTTGTTTTGTTCAATAGTAGGCGTAAGCTTTGTTCTTCCATGTCCTCGAGCTGTCATTCCAATCAATGTACTTCATTTTCAGAAGTATATGCATTCTAGCCTTTTATACAAATGAGAGTTAGAAGCATCCGTGTAAGGCCTCACATTGAAAATCTCAGCTCCTTTTATATCCTTAAGGCAAAATAGCAGCTGAGTTGATGTGTGCCAAATGCAGTGTCTGGTTGAGATCGTATGAGTTGCACAGGGATAAGGAAGAAACATATCAAGTTTGCCGATTTATCTTAAAATTAATTATTACAAATTAAATATTACTGTATGGAGTCATTTCATCAGGATTGTAGAGATTCTGAGCTGTTAAGGTAATCATTTAATTTAAATGTTTTATTTTACTCTGCTGTATTAAGTTTAACAATTTAATGTGGTCACAGTGCTACAGCTGACAGCTTTTAATACAGAAATGTAGCTTATTTCATGTTTTCCTTGAGGCATGCAAGAATCTAAAATGTTATAATTCCTGTGTAATTATTACAAATTATAGAAGTTAAGGCTCGATTCCTCTCCACATTTAAGATTGTCTACATCATCAGAGCTAAAGACACCAGACAAATGTTTCACTGGCTGCACCATAAACCCCACTGCTGACACCAGATATTTACTGAGAATTCTTCACTTAAAGCAGCTTGACGTGGTCAGAACATAATAGTGAAATTGTTTATATAAACAATAAGATTTTAAATAATAGTCACCAAGCACATCAGGGAAAAACTGATTTTTAAAGTTGGAAAATTTTAAATTCAAAATATTTGGGCAGGGAGTGAAAATATCTTGTATTTGTAAATGGTACTCCCCTCTCTCCTTCAACCATTTGCCTGCCTCCCCCCCCCCCCCCCAAAAGAAACATCCCTCCGATCCCATCCTGATGTTGTTGAAAGTGATAAGAGTAGCAGCAATGTTTTTCCGCTGCTTCAGTCTATGCTTATGTCGTGTATACTTGCTGTAAATCATAATGATACCCAAGGATTGGAAGCATAATAATGAGGACACGTTGCCTAAATTGCCTTTGGACCTTGTAAGATGCAAGTGATGGTCTAGTAGAAGTGTTTGATAATCTTATCTGCTCAGCTGGAGTCTCACTCAAGGTAGTGAACCTGAGGTATTTCAGCTCTTTGTGGTTTTCCTTCATATGGTGCCTGACATTTAAAAATAAATATTTTTATACTCAAGTTTGGCTTGGGTAAAAAAAATTGAACTGAATCAACCCTGGTCAACTTGAACCCAGTCTGGGCCCGAGCTCTTATCCAAACTGTCCTGAACCTGGCACATATACTTGTTTTCTGACGTGTCTGAATCAGGCAGCTGTGCTTTACGGTTAGCACAAGAGAATGCTTGTATTGCAGGATGCACCTAATGTGTTTTTACTCTTCCTGTTGCTTCACACAACTTTTGAACTAAACTAAATTGAACCCAAGAACAGAGATAAGATTTACATTCAGTGATTGTTCAGTGCAAGAACAAAAGAGCATTGGGGTTATTCAAGCCCTCTTTCAGTGTTCTAAACTCTTTTGAATGACTTGTGTTGAGGCCTTGGAAATGTCAGTTTAACTCCAAAATGTTTCTTGCAATCACTTGCAAAAAGGTCTCCTGGGCTGGGTCTGTACTCACCAATAATGATGTTCCAAGCGTTGGTACATTTGGATTTTGCAAAGGTTTATTCCCTATAATATATTAGATAATAAATATTATGTGTGTGTGTGTGTGTATATATATTCCTTTCTTCTTTGGCTTGGCTTCACGGACGAAGATTTATGGAGGGGTAAATGTCCATGTCAGCTACAGGCTCGTTTGTGGCTGACAAGTCCGATGCGGGACAGGCAGACACGGTTGCAGGGGAAAATTGGTTGGTTGGGGTTGGGTGTTGGGTTTTTCCTCCTTTGTCTTTTGTCAGTGAGGTGGGCTCTGCGGTCTTCTTCAAAGGAGGTTGCTGCCCGCCGAACTGTGAAGCGTCAAGATGTACGCTTTGAGGCGATATCAGCCCACTGGCGGTGGTCAATGTGGCAGGCACCAAGAGATTTCTTTAGGCAGTCCTTGTACCTCTTCTTTGGTGCACCTCTGTCACGGTGGCCAGTGGAGAGCTCGCCATATAACACGATCTTGGGAAGGCGATGGTCCTCCATTCTGGAGACGTGACCTACCCAGTGCAGTTGGATCTTCAGCAGCGTGGATTCGATGCTGTCGGCCTCTGCCATCTCGAGTACTTCGATGTTAGGGATGAAGTCGCTCCAATGAATGTTGAGGATGGAGCAGAGACAACACTGGTGGAAGCGTTCTAGGAGCCGTAGGTGATGCTGGTAGAGGACCCATGATTCAGAGCCGAACAGGAGTGTGGGTATGACAGCGGCTCTGTATACGCTAATCTTTGTGAGGTTTTTCAGTTGGTATATATATATATATATGCACACACATATATGTGAAACATTGGAGAAAAAAATCAAAATCTGTGTACATTCTGGTCAATCAGCTATATGAAATATATTGTTAAACTGGAAAGGGTGCAGAAAGATTTACAAGAAAGTTGCTCAAACTGGGTGGGCTGGTACTTTTCTCCCTGGATGCAGGAGACTAAGAGGGAACCATATAGAGGTTTATACAATCCTGAGGGGAATAGACAGGGTGAAAAGGTGCCTTCTTCACATAGGATGTGAGCTCCTAGAGGAAGTGGTAGAAGCAGGAATGATTGTAATATTCAGAAGGTATTGAGTTAGGTACATTAATAGGAAAGTTTTAGAGGGATATGGGCCAGACAGAGGCAAATATAATTAGCTTGGCCAGCATGGACAGGATGAACCAAAGGACTTGTTTTTGTGCTAAGACCTCTAACTTTTTTTCCTGTTGAGTTAAAAAGGTGCAATGAAATATGCTCAATAAATGATCTTTTAAATTAAAATATGAACAGTTGTTCCAAATATTCTTGTCACAAAAAGTTTCTCACCATGCTTTGTTTCCTTCAATATTTCGCTTTTTTCCCCATACAGCCACACTCCTTATTTCCCACAGGAGCACATTGTATTTCTGTAGTGCCTTGCAAAATATCTCTTGGTTCTTCAGGTTAACAGATTCAAGCCATATTTGTTGAACCACACAAAGCATTTGAAGTGATGGCAAAAAGCTTAGGAAAGAGGTCAATTATAGGGAACATATTAAAGGGGGGAAAAGGATTTTGAATGGTTCATCAAAGGAATTCCTGGACTTGAGAAGTTGTCAGGTGAGGAGAAGATTTCCAGTGGTGGAACTATAAAATTTGGCTCAACTCTGATAACTGAACTTGGAGGACAACAGAGTTAACAAAATTTCAACACCCTGGGATTCAAATAATCAAACCTCAAGGTAACGAAAGGCATGATTGAGTTAAGCAGAAGGGGAACTGGAAGAAACTACATAGGCAGAAATAAGTGGTATTGGGAAATATACTGATATCTCAAGGTCAAACAAAATGCCCAGACTGCAAACAGTCAGGTTCAATTTCAGACAGAAACTAAGGAAAGGAATTGAGTGGGTGGCGAAGGGAGGTGGCACACAGCAGTTGATTCAAGCTACCCAATATTTAGAGTCCCATCCACTGGTTGTCAGTCAAACAGTAGAAGTTGAAGGAGAATTTTAGTGGAGGAGTCAAGGGGGGGAGGTAATGAATTAGACCTATCCATCCCAATTATACTTTAGGAAACTGATGCTATGTTTTTGGATGTAGATAAAAAATAGGACAGAATGTGCAAGAGACAAAAGAAAAAGGCTAAACCTTTGGTAGAATGCAGCAGAAGAGAATCCTTTGCAGATGATTCTCTAGCTCTGGCTGGAAATGTGAGAGCAATAAATACAAATGTGTTGTCCACGGATGGTGTGGTTAATCTCAGGGCACATCATGAGTGACTGTAAATATCATCTTGGTTCTCAGCCATTGGTAGAAATTTGAGTGAGGGGTTCTAGGAGTTGGAGATAGTTAAGTTTATTGTCATCTGATTTTACAAGTGCAACCTACAAAATAGCATTCTCCAGTCCTCGGTGCAAAACACGCAGACACAACCGAACATAACACACATACAGACAAACAATACATGTGCAGGACAAGTATTATTCTTATAAACTTAAATAAATAACTATATGATTTGTAAAATAAGAGCATCAGATATTTAGAATGAGCATTTCCTTTGGTCGTTCAGCATTGTCACTGCCCATGGGAGGAAGAAGTGCTGGTTCTGATAATCCTGTATCTCTTCCCCGACAGGAGCAGCTGAAGTGGAAGGGATCCTCGATGATTTTGCGCGCCCTCTTCAGACAACGACCCCAGTAGATTACATCGATGGCAGGGAGGGAAACTCCAATGATCCTCTCTACCACTTTTATGGTCCTATGGATTGACTTCCATCTATTTCTCTGCAGCAACCGTACCACACTGTGATGCCGGCTAGGATGCTCTCGATAGAGCTCCTATAGAAGGTTGACATAATGGTGGCCGGTAGCCCTGACCATTTCACTCTTCTCAGGAAGTGCAGTCGCTTTTGAGGCTTCCTGACAAGTGAGGAGATATGTGTCCACAATAGGTCACTAGTTAAATGACCTCCAAGGAACTTGGTGCTCTCCACTCTCTACTACAGAATTGTTGATTTGTGGAAGGTAGTTGTTCCTGGTCCTGAAGTCCACAATCATCTCCTTAATCTTGTCTGGTGTACATGGATGGAGGATTTGAGGATTTACTTGTTGAAGACTGCTTGATTGTAAAATATTTGAGGGAGAGCAGGAAGAGCATGAGGATAGAGAATCGTGAATCACACCATTTATCACAGAATCCAAATGGAAAATAGTGTATTCAGGAATTAAGGAAGCTCTGTTCACTAAACTTGCCCTCTCCACATGCAACATAACAGGAGACCAAATCATAATTCACTATTTAAATATATCTTCCTTAACATCTTTCAACATACTCTGTCTTCTGGTTGCCAACCCTTGCACCACTGAAAAATTTCCCCCTCTATTCATTCAATTAAAGCTTCATGATTATTGAACAACTCCATCAAATTTCCACTGATCTTCAATCATCTTTTCAACTCTATCACCTTCAAAGACTTGTTGAGGTAGGCTCCCAAGTGTCACAGTTGAAGGATCCCCTGTGCAATTTTACTTTATGCTACTTCTCCTTATTCTTCCTACCACAATACATAGCTTTTAAATTGTGCCGAATATATTACAGATATGTCAGTCTGTTACTATTCTCCTTATTTTTAGGTTTTGTATCCTATCTTAACTTCAAAATTATCCTCTATACATCAAAGTCCAGTTTGTTGATAAATATTACAAAGAACTGTGGTTCCTTTGGGTAACAGTTCTATATGTTATCCTCCTAACCCTGAAAAACATCTGATCTCTCCTCTCTGCTTTCTACTCCGGAACTAATTTGTCCCTCTAATCTTATGGGCTGCAATTTTGCGAATGTCTATTTTGAAGAAGTTATCAAAAACATTTACTCCATTGTCAAGATATTTATTTGCTGAAAAAAAAATGATGTAATGCATTTAAAACTTGACAGAAGACACGCTTCTAGATTTCTTTGTGCCGCCTGAAGTTCAGTTCATAATCCTCTGTTCCAAAATTCACCTGGAGCAACTTCAATCATGTGATAAACAACACTTCTTATGTACATACAGAACACCCATCTTTTTCTCTGCCTCAAAACCATGCTATTTAGAGGGCCAGCAACTCAAACTGCATTCTTTGTCACCCCCAAGTTCTGTAACTGCCAACAGCCACAGGTTCACACACATGCTTGACTTGAGGGAAAGAAAGACATGTTATAATGAGAGAGAAAATATTTCCTCTGGTGAAAGTGTGCAATGGGCAACATTTTAAAATTAGAAGTCTACTGTTTGGTATGATGTTCGCGAGCATTTCTTAGCATGAATTGCAGAAGTTGCATTTTCCACAGTGATTATCAAATTATCAAGTGTAGAGGTGCATGATCGAGAAGTAACTGAATTGGCTTTGGTATGTTTGGTTCCAGCTAATGATATTTAGGTATACTGTATCTCCACCATTCTACTTTTCCTAATAGATGGGGAATTTCCATTTCAATTTCTCACCACCACTCTCCTCCAACCTTCTCTTTGATCTATCCCACCTCTCTCCCCTGCCAAGTTCCTTTGGTGAGGTTCCAGGTGATCAGAGTACATGGATGTGAAATCTGCTTTCTATTGCGCTGTTCGGGCATTAAAACTCTCCTTGTTTCCAAATATTTTTTGGAATGTGAATGAGCTGGAAGCATGACTATGGGTGAGTCATGCACAGACATTGCACACAAGACAGTGTGGTTAATCCTTACTTCTGAAGTATAGTTTTCTGTCAAAAGGTCAAAAAAGTCATTCCTGAGAAACAAAAGAACAGCCTAAAATCTATCTGCACCAAAGCTCTTGAAGCTTGTTTTGGATTTAATTAGACTTGCAACAACTTAAAGATTGTAAATCTATGAAAATAATATGTTTGCATTTAAAGAGAGTGGTATATTATCGTTGGGATATGCCAAAAGTGTATCCTAGTTGAGATACAGTTCCAAGAGCTCTGTAGCCAAACATAGCATTAAATTTACACCAAATGTGACACAAATATAAATGTGTTCATAAACACTTTCTAGTAGTTTTTTTGCTGAGGGGAGAGCATTTTCTATAATATGCACTGTGAGATCTTTTACATTTCCTGAGATGACAGAGGGTCTTGCGTTTAATATCTCATCCAAAAGCTGCAGGGATGTCAACCCAGACCACTGGAGAGTCAGCCCAGTTTAACCATAATGTTTATTGTCACGTACATTGTACAACATGCATATGCACCAAAACTCTTACTTGCTGCAGCTGAACAGGTACTTTGCAAACAAAAAGAACACCATAATATACTTCATTGAATTAAAAAGAGTCAAGAATGACAGAGAAATAGATAATAAATATTCACAGTTATCCAGTGCAAAGAAAGTGATATTTGAACAGTGCAGACAGGACTTCTTGTGATGTCAGTGTAGTTCATGATTAGGATAGTTGTGGGAGATTCAAGAGCCTGATAACTGTTAGAAATGAACCTAGAGGTGCTGGTCTTCAAGATTCTGTACCTTCTGCCTGAAGGTAGCAGTGGGAAGAGGTGTAACCAGGTTGATGGGATACTTTATGATATTCTGCCTTCTTGAGGCAGCACATTGCAAGGATGTCTGCAGTGGATGGGAGGTGAGAGCCAATGATGGATCTGGCTGAGTTTGCTACCTCCTATAGCTTTCAGTATTGCTGGGCACTTGAATTGACAAACCAGGCAGTAATGCCACCAGCCGGTATACCTTCCCACTGCATCTGTAGAAGTTTGGTAGAGCATCAGACATGCCAAATCTCAACCTTCTCAAAGTTGAGGCGTTGGAGCATCTTCTTCACTGTTGACTTGTTATACTGGCTCCAGCACAGGTCTTGCGATACGTGGGCTCCCAGAAACTTGAAGGTACTAACATTTTCCATATCTGTCCCATCAATGTAGGCAGGTACATGGTCACTTGGCCTCTCCTTCCGAAAAACAACATGTTCCTTGGTCTTGGTGACAGTGCAAGCAGGATAGTTGTTCCACCACCACCCAACCAGGGTCTTGATCTCTATTCTGGCTTATCATTTCCAGTTATTTGGCCAATAACTGGATCGTCAAGTTGAGTTGGAGCTGAATTTCACTCTGCAGTCAGGAGTGTGCAAACCTCCATTCTGACACACACAGATTTTGGGCAGCAAACCGGAGAAACCATTTTACACAGATATATGTACAAGTGTGAAATGTTTGTGCTAATATTTAAACATTGTTTAGACAGAACAGTGGTTCCCAACCTTTTACCTTCCACTCACATACCACTTTAAGTATTCCCTATGCCATAAGTGTTCTGTGATTAATAAGGGATTGCTTAAGGTGGTATGTGGGTGGAAAGAAAAAGTTTAAAAGCCACTGTTTCAATCGTCCCTCATTGACTCGTTATGTGCAGGGTTTCATAACTCCAAAAGAAATGGGCCCAATGATAATTTTTCTCAAGCAAAATGTTTCAGTAATAATTGGATCTAGAGCAGTGATTCTCAACCTTCCTACTCACATAGGGAATAATTTAAGTAGTATGTGAGTGGAAAAAAAGGTTGGGAACCACTGAGATCGAAGGTTGAAATACAAAAAACTCGAGAGAAAGTTCTACAGCCCTTTGGGGAAAGACAAGAGCAGTGAGGCACATCGGATCCACTCCCTCTATGAACTGGCATGTATATGACAAGCACATCTGTGATGTATACCTCATGTATTTTCCTTCCATTTTGAAGTAGTTGTTCATAAGACATGTGTTCATTATTTTGTGGTATAATTTTACATCATGAACAGGAGTTTACATGAAATCATACAAAATTGAACGGCATTTGCTCACCAACAGTTGAGTTCACCATTTTACACAGCTTAATTTTTTTTTAATTTCAGACATACAGCATGGCAACAGGCCCTTCCAGGCCACAAGTCTGTGCTGCCCAAATAACCTACAACCTCTCTATGTTTTGAAGGGCGGGAGGAAACCAAAGCACCTGTAGGAAACCCATGCATACATGGGGAGAATGTGCAAACTCCCTATGGGCAGCGCTAGATTCAAACAAAGGTCGCTAGCGCTGTAATAGCATTGTGCTAACCACTATGTTAACCATGCCACCTGAAATGCAGGACTGGTTTAAAAGCTGTTACTTTTAAACTGGCCTGCAGGCTTTGCTTGTGACTGGTGCTAACATTTGAGTATCTTGATTTCACAGGATCACAGTTGGAGCAGTGTATTCAAATTTCCATTGTGTGTCAGTAGCTTTGTCGGTATCCACTTTATCTGGGTAAGGGTGGGGAGAAGACTTTGACCTCACTTCCTTAACCCACAGCTCTAATACCAGGGCCTGCTCTCGCTGCTACCATCAGGAAAGTGGTATTGGTGCCACAAGATTCACACCACTAGGTTCAGGAACAGCTGCTACCCCTCCACTATCAGACTCCTCGACAACAAACTCAACCAGAGACTCATTTAAAGGACGCTTAATTTGCACTTTGCTTTTTTTTTGTCACTTCTCTACATTGCACAGTTGCTTGTTTACATTTGATTATATGTTTACATGTGTACAGTTTTTTTTGCATGACCTGCCTGGCCCACAGGAAAAAGAATCTCAGGGTTGTATGTGATGTGATCTGAAATCTTTGTCAGAAATTGTAAATCTGTGGTTTGAGGAATAGGACATTTGAGTGAGTCCTTAAACCACAGCTGAGGTGAAACTGTATCAGAAACCTGTCTAGCTGACTCGCTTGGTGTGAGGCGTTACAATTTTCAGATGGCAAGCATACTGAGTCCAGCCTGCTTGCGGTAAAAATATAATTCTGAGGCAGCTGTGGTATTCTGCAGCATTAATTAGTGCTATTCACGTATTGCATGTGACAGCCCTGATCCACTCGTTCACCAAACCCCTCTCCCAACACCACCCCCCCCCCCCCAACAATACTCATCTCTTTCTCACTGAGTGCAAAAGCCTAAGTTATAAATGAGGTTTAAGCTCATTCATTGATCCAGCAATATTGACAGTAAATAATGCAACCGGTTCAAATCTCTGCTTCTGTCAATGGTTACTTTCAGCTCTGGTCTCGGCAGAAGCTCAATGAAGAATATCTGCTTCTCTGCACACCTGGGTATTTTGGACATTAAGAAATGGTTTAATTCTGATGCTGTGTGGGTCCCTGCAGAACAATCAGGCCACCAGCTGCATCCATAGGTGCTTTGAGGTCTGTTTTAATCCATTTTTTTAAAAAAAGATAATCTCTATCGGACAGCAGTGACATTAGTGTTTTCTCGGGTGGTGGGGAGAGAGGATTATTGTCACCATTATTGTCACGTCGTGTAACAAACCAAATATTCTTTGTTGGGCAGAGGCTGTTCAGAACTATACAGGATACCAATGGTTGAATACAAAGTGGACAATGAAGGCACTCCTTGCGAGTTCAAAACTCCCTTCAGAAGAAACACCACATGGCACCGAGTAGCCACACCTGCAGGGCAATCCGTTCCCCGGTCCTCCCCCATACAAGGAGCAGCTGACAGACTTCAATCTCAGCAAATGTTGCAGCAGGTCCACCCAGCTATCCCTCGCAGTACTTCCTTTGACAGAAAGCTGCCAGATGGTGTGAGGTAATACTCTTATTAATTCCTTTTGCGCTGCTGGAATTTTGCCTCTGTAGTGACACAGCCAATACAAGGGGCTGCAAGTAAAACTCACTTGCAAATTGTATGTAATGCTGAAGGGTGTAAAATGTTTTGAGGGTGGATTTAATGCAGCAACGCTACTAGACTAGCAACCAAAATGAGTGTTGTCTGAAGCAAGACAGCTGTGAATTGTCTAACTGCGGCATAGCTTTAGGGGGTAACAGAGGTAAATTTTGACAGTAGTTACACTGATGATTTATTTAGCTATTTGTATTCCATCAAAGAATTTAAAGTGCTCTCAGATGTTTTCTGTATTCATTTATGAATGAGCTTGGAAGTGTAAATATTTATCCCAGTAGAATGTTGTGTGCATTTCTCTCTGAGGCCTCTGTTTGTCAGCCATGGGATGAAGGAAGGAACACATTTAAAAAATGGCAGCATCAGTCCAGACCTAGTATATGTAGTCTGGGGCAAGGTGAATTATAAAAACACGAAGCTGGAGAAACTCTGCTGGTCAAACAGTGACCTTTATATAGCAAAGATACATAGCTGACTTTTTGGCCATGAGCCCTTCATCATATCTTGATGAAGACCTCAAGCCCAAAACGTTGGTTATATATTTTTTTTATCTTTGCTATATAAAGGTCACTGTTTGACCTGCTGAGTTTCTCCAGCTTTGTGTTTTTACTTCCACCACGGTGTCTGCAGACTTTCGTGTTTTACTTCAATGTGAATTATTACATAGGATAGGAAGTAGGAACAGGAGAAGGCCAAAAATGGCCCATCGAGCATGCTCCGCAATTCAATAAGATCATGGCTGATCTAATTTATGACCTAACTCCACCTACCTGCCTTCTCCCCATATCCCCTAATTCCTCTATCATGTAAAAATTTATCTAACCGAATTTTAAATATGTTTAATGAAGCAGCCTCAACCACTTCTCAATGCTGCAACTTCTCTCCTCTCCACCTTCAGTCTTCTATCAGGGTCAATATAGCTGGTAGTGGATCCACTTCAAGGTTCAACGTTAATTTTATTGTCATGTAATAATATATAAAAATGTAATATATATGATGTAAGGCAAAGAAGGAATCGACAATAGCATTGCCCACTGAACCTATCAAGAATGGTGGCACAGTTGGCATAGCAGTTAGCGCAGCGCCTTTACAGCACCAACAAATGGGACTGTGGACTTGGGTTCAAATCCCGCATTCAAAAATGTAGCGGGGGTGTAATTTAATGGGATGTAAGTTGGGCGGCACAGACTCGTAGGGCCAAATTAACTTGTTACAGTGCAGTATGTCTATTTTTTTTTAAAAAGAGAGAGAAAACCAAAAGAGAGTCCCTTCAGCTGAGTATCTGTAGATTTGCTGCCAGCACTCCTGCCGCTGTTCAAGTCATTAGCAGCCCAAGCTCCTAGTCCAAACTCTTCCCCTCACCACCTGGCCCATGTGCTTCAGATTCCAGCATCTCCACTCACTCAGTCAGAGACTCATTTAATGTGACTTTATTGATTTTCTTTTTCATTCACTCTGTATTGCACAGTTTGTTTACATTTGTTATCTGTTTACAGTTCTTTGTTTACATGTTTTACTTTGTGTATTTTTTTTGCACTACCAGTTAGTCGTAATTCTTGTGCGCCCGCAGGAAAAAGAATCTCAGGGTTGTATGTGATGTCATCTACGTACTCTGACAATAAATCTGAAATCTGTTCTTGTACCACTAAACTTTCTGGCACTTATTGGTATTCACATCAATTCTCTGCAAGCCCTGATGGTGTGCCATTGTTGGAACTTTGCAGGCTACCTTTTCTGCCAGTGAAATTCTTCCAGGCACTGTTGTTGCCTGATATTTCCTCAGCTTAAATGCCAGGTAACCTGTACTGGTAATGTGGTGTCATGTGTATACAGCAGTAAGGGTCATTTTGTTTTTGCCTCTTAGTCCCAATACAGTCCTTTTGCTTTGAGCAGGCTTCAGCTAACAATTTCACAAGGAGCATTGTCTGTTTAATCGCCTTTTTTTTAAAAAAATGACTACTCTGCAATGTTTGGGTCTTTACAAATGAAGGTAAACGAGAAGACCATTCATTCTTTTTGTATCTTTACCTTTCTACTAACAAACATTAACACAAGCACAGGGTAAATTTGTTATCAAATGAAGAGCATGCAGAGATCCCAAATGGAAATTTAAATTGATGGCTTTTATTGATTGACATTGTAAAGCAATTGATTGATTTATTTTCATTTATGCCCTGTTGGTGATGCACAACATTCCCCACCTAATCAGCCCTTGAGCTGTTCATGCTAATAATTCCCTTTGGTCTGCTAAAATTGTGAACCCTGTGGACACCACTGGTGCTCACAGAGATGGAGAATCCAATTAAAAGCTGTTCAGCCTGTCATCCCTCCATTCCTCAGAAATAAGGTGGGCATCTGCAGTTGAAATTTGCCACATTTCCCACTATGAATTTCTTAATCTTATTTTTAGATGAGCAAGGATAAAGAAAATCTTGCTCTCAGACAGTTATAATCCCCAAGTGAAACTCATAAAAAGTTAAATGCAAGGGATTAAAATTCTGTTGTCAAAGCAAGCTGTGTCATATTTCCAAAATATGATAGACTAGCTTACTTTAAGAATCTGCTACCTACAATCTGTCAAATATGTGTTCAGTGCTGAAATAAGAATAGCACTAAATCCTTTCTGGCACAGTAGGTCAGTGAATGACCTACTGAAATCCACTCCCAATAAACTGCAGCCTGACTGCATACTTTAGCTCAGCTGCAAAGAATACATATCACATCTGTCATTTGACCTGACTTCGATATAAGGTGGAGCTGACAGGTTTGAGATATGTTGTATTGTTCTATTTAACAATAAGGGCTCATTATGAATCTTGTTTTACTTTAAAGATGCAACCAAAGGGTTTAATAAATAGGAAGATTCAATTAATATTGTATTTAATTAATTACTTTTCCATAATTCAAGGAAATTCTTATCTAATAACATTTCAATTGAAGAACAAAGGGCAATGTAACATCATGGGAACAATAGCCAAAATCCAACCATAAGGAAAGTGTGTAAATAATTTATAGAAATTACTTCAGAGTCAAAATCAGTCTTAGCAATTATTTGGAAATGATTTAAAGCACCACAGAATTTGAAACTGAAAAGAAATGCAAATTACTGAAAGGGAAAGATGTGGAAATATTTAAATTCAGGCTTGACAAATGTGCGGAATATTGATATCACTAAAAAATGAGGAAACAGGTACCAACTGAATGCCATAAATGGTGGACAACATTTTTATTAATGAGTGTGTGTTGGGGAGAAGAGCCCACGCAGATTCTTTACATAAAATATTTAGATGGCCACTTGAAATGCCCCAGCACAGTGAGGGCAAATGGGATAAGTGCAGATATATGTGCTAGCTAGCATGTGGATAGGGCCTGTTTCATGATGTCCTTTTTTTGCCCATCAGGAAGGGAAAATATTGACTTGAAAAGTGGCATTTCTAATAAAGAAGCATTCCCTCGATAATGAAGTGCTAGCTAGGTATATGCTCATTTCTAGCATGGGGCTTGATCCCAAAACTTCAGACTTTTGAGGCAAGAATGCCACCAAGAAGAAGACCAGTTCCAGTAGTCAACAGATCCATTAAAATTTGTCTTTTAAAAAAAGACATGGCAATATGGTCAGTAATGACAAGACAACAATTATCATAAAACTCTGATCATTTTAATTTTTCTCATTTTACATTTTTAAAATTTTATTTGTAATTTTTAAATTTAGAAATACAGCACAGTAACAAGCCCAATTATACCTAATTAACCTACAACCCTGGTATGTTTTAAAGGTGGGAGGAAACCAGAGCCCCCAGGGAAAACCCAAGCGGACACAGGGAGAATGGACAAACTCCCTACAGACAGCACAGGATTTGAAGCCCAGTCCCGAACGCTGCTGCTGTAACAGCGTTGCACTGAACACTACGCCAACCGTACCAACCATGACACAATTGGGATCTTGATGCTAGATTAGAAAATTTTCCAAGCTATTACCTGATATTCAATGTTAATACCTTCATGCAATTTTAATTTTACATTTTTTGATGCCACACGGTATATCAAGATAATTTTCAGTAAGTCAGGTAAACTCAAATGAAGTGTGTGAAAAGAAGTTGAGAACTGGAGTTCCTGGTGGATGGGAAAAGAAGTTGAGAACTGGAGCCCTACTAAGTGGGAAGGGAACATGTGAAGCACAGGAACCAAGGCACTACTGGGAGGGGAGAGCGTACCAACTCCTTATAGACAGTGTGGGAGTCAAACCCCGGTCCTGATCGCTGGCGCTGTAACAGCAAACATTACCCAATGAGCCAGGTGATACACCATTGGGATTTCTGAATCCTCAGGATTATTGATGTTTTATTGTATTGCCTATAACCTTTGCCACCTTCTCTATGCCTAGAGAAGGTGAAGATAAACACTCTTTTGTGGTCATGGTGACCCACACTTTTTATTCGCAAACTATAAACAATCAGCAATAAATTTCCAGGTTGGGGTGATTTGCCTCTTGAAAGAGGTTACAATAGTAGTAGCCTTATTCAATCCAAACATCCTCAGCTATTGGTTATGACATGTCTTGCGGATCTATTGCAGCCATGGAACGTTAATGTTGCTATTCATAAAACAGATCATCGAAAACTGCCTTCTGTGATCTTCCATGAAACGTCTATTCACTTACTTGTCCTGTGTTTGAAATGCATTGCCTCCTAGTTAAGCGGAATCCTGATGTTAAAACTCTCAACCTCCTTTTCAAATCCGGCTGCACCTCTCCCCCTTCGCAGTAAGCTCCTCCGACTCTTCAGCATCTGTAGAGCTCGTCGAAAGAACCAAAGACTTGTTGATCCAAACCAAGGCTTTTATTAGCAAAAGACCGGAGCTCTTCACAGGTGGCCGACCAGTCCGGAATGATCCGACCTGGCTAGGGACACAACCCTTTAAGGCCCAGACAATAGGTGTGGCTTAGCTCTCAGCCAATCGCTGTAAGCACAGTCTAGATACAGTAACTATATACACTATGTACATTGGTGATAGATCTGTACTATCACATTCACCCCTTCTTGGAGAATTGACCCTGGGAAAAAAAAAACAAAAACGAGGGAGAGAATGAAAGGAAGGGGTAGGTCAAGGACTGTAGCGGTCAGGGGGTCTGACCATCCGGCGTGACCGCCATGGTGCCGGGATTGGGGTCGCTGGAGTGGTGTCGCCAGCGGGCTCGTCGGGTGCGACTGCTCCGTCGCTCAATTCCCCAGTCGTGTTGTCGGCAGGGTGGCCCGGGTCATTGGGGTGCTGTTGGTCCTTCTGTTGCGGCACGGGGCCTGGAGAATAAGGAGTTGGGGGGTTTGCTGGGTCTACCGCATCCTGAGCTAGGTCCCGCACCGAAACAGTGTCCTCCCGCCCGTCTGGGAACTCCACATAGGCGTAATGTGGGTTCGCGTGGAGTAGAGTCACTCGGTCGACCAAGGGGTCGTTCTTTGAGTGCCGGACGTGGCGTCGCAAAAGGATGGGGCCAGGGACGGTGAGCCATGCCGGTACAGTGGTTCCCGATTCGGATTTCCTCGGGAAAAGGAACATCCTTTCGTGGGGGGTGCCATTTGTTGCAGTACATAGGAGGGAGAGGATGGAGTGTAAGGCACTAGTGAGAACCTCCTGCCAGTGAGAGGTGGGGAGACCTTTAGACCGGAGAGCCAGTGTAACCACTCTCCATATGGTGGCATTCTCCCTCTCGACCTGGCCATTACCGCATGGATTATAGCTCGTGGTCCTGCTTGAAGCAATACCACACTCCAGAAGGTAAGAACCAAAGACTTGTTGATCCAAACCAAGGCTTTTATTAGCAAAAGACCGGAGCTCTTCACAGGTGGCCGACCAATCCGGAATGATCCGACCTGGCTAGGGACACAACCCTTTAAGGCCCAGACAATAGGTGTGGCTTAGCTCTCAGCCAATCGCTGTAAGCACAGTCTAGATACAGTAACTATATACACTATGTACATTGGTGATAGATCTGTACTATCACAGCATCCAAAATATTTCTGCTCTTCTAACTGCCGGAGATATCTTCAGCCCTCTGTCCAACAAGACACCAATCTGTTGTAACCCACACCCTGAGTTCTGTTTCAAACCTAAGTCACCCACACTCTACAACCTTACCAGCAGAATCTGTATTGTCTGAACCTGGCAAGGTATCTTGTCTTTAAAAGTAGCGACATCCCAGACTCTACCCCCTCTGATTGCTGCACCCTTCCACCCTCTCGAGCTCACCCTCTGGATCCTTTCTATTCTTGAGTTATTGGCATGTTCTTTTCTCCTGGGATTATCTGCACCATCCACACCCCTCCTCCCCCATCGTATGATACACTCCACTCCTTTCGATATGGTGCAGTCACCTCATTTGGTACAGTGAGCTCTCCTACTCTGGGGTACTGTGACTCCATCTTTCATTCCACACAGTGAGATATCATCACCCAGTTATCTATCACCGTCTCCCCCTCCCAACAAATATCTGCATGCTTTCACTCCACTGAGATACCTGCACTCTCCCCCATCTCATTCTCACCTTGTTGTACCTGTGGTGCCATGGAAGTGGAAGTTGTCAGCGATGAGCTGGCTGAGTTGCATGTAATCGGTATTGTAATTTTTTTTTCTTGCAAAGTATTGAATTTCCCGAGTGTGGAGTTGTAACATTCCAACCCTGGGTTAAGTGCCAGTTAATGAAGTAGACAAAGACGATGTGGTCAAACAATAATCATGGCTTTTATTAGTAGAAACTCATGGTACAATAATAAAAGGTGCATACACAATTATACCCAAGGGGAGTGTCCTTAACAGTAGAAATAATGCATAGCCAATGTTAGTACAGCAAGGCTCGCCAGAGGGGAGATGGACAGCTTAGCAGACATTCACCACACTGGGGAAAGTATTCCATCATTCTTCTAGTTGGTGACTTGGTGATTGTATTGCGGATATCACACCCACTTTGCTGTGATATCTCTGTCATAAAGTTAGAAAAGGGGCAGAATGAAGTCGCAAGTCTGTATCTTAAGTAAAGCACTGGCTAGCTTCAAAAGTACGTCGTCACAATCTGCATTTGAGGAATTACATGCTTCTTTGAGAATGCAGTGGTTTGCCATGAGGGCTTGAAGTAATATGGGTGGCATGGTTACCATAGCAGTTACCCCATCATTGTTAAAGTGCCAGCAACTGGGACTGGGGTTCGAATCCCTCGCTGTCTCTAAGGAATTTATATGTTCTCCCCATGTTTGTGTGGGTTTTCTCCAAGTGCCCCGATTTTCTCCCACCGTTCAAAAACGTGCTGGAGTTTGTAGGTCAATTGGGTGGCATGGGCTCGTGGGCCAAAAGGGTCTGTTACCATGCTCTAGTCTAAATTTAAAAATATGACAAGCTTTATTATTGCTGAGGTAACTAAACCTGCACATTCTCTTCTTGCTGAATATCTTATCAATTTATATATCAATTGTTTTTATACCAGCTATTTAGTATCAATCCTCCATTCAGGACTCTCCATTGGTTTTGCTTCCTCTGTACTTTCCACTCCAGAGATCAGAGCACATAATTCTGACTGAGACTCTAGAACAGGGGTGTCAAACTCAAATTCATGGAGGGCCAAAATTAAAAACTTGGACTAAGTCGAGGGCCGAACTAAATATTTATTGAAAATTTTCAACAACATCTGCATGTTTTCTCTTCTTTCAACATATGTAATGTTAAACTTTTTCTTATTAAAATAAATGTTTAATAATAGTTTTGGATAAACTCTTTCCAGAAGCATTAACAAATGAGAAATAAAATATTCAATAAATAATATTTCTCTATAGAGGATTTGTCAAATGTTGCTAGTGTGCTGTCGAATAGTAAAATCTGAGGGCTATTGAGAATGTGGGAGAATAACATGATTCCTGAAACAATCAAATGGGTGACTGATTGTGGGCATGAACTCTAGCAGGGTTATTTGGCATGCCCTTTTTCCATTGGTACAGATATCCTTTGATTTACACACTTTTCAAGTTTTATGCCTAATGAGCTTGTATCCAGGTGCAGGACCATTTTTAACCAGGAATATATTTATCTCTGTGACATGAAACTATTGGAAGATCATTTTATCCTGAGATTAAAGTTCATAATACTTACTCAGGCCTGTGTGTGGACAACGACAGCGCGGGGGCATCGGCTCTCGCTGCAGGGCGGCATCTCGGCGGATCAGCGGCCCCGTCACCGTGAGTCGCGGATCGGCCTGCGGCAGGGAGGGGAAGTGGGCAACGGTCCTGGCGAGGTCAGGCCTGAGGCCTCCGGTTCCGGGCGCTGGGAAGCGGCCTTGGCTTCCCCTGACACCAGCCAGGCCCCAAAACCAGAGTCCACGGTGAGACCCTGCAACGTAAACAGAGGAGGTGGGGGCGATTAGCAGGCTGACGCCAATGCATTCTGGGATTTGTTGTATTACTGTGCATGTGCTATACTGGCGCGGCAGCCAGCGGGCCACCTCTAATACATTTTTGAAATGATCTTGCGGGCCAAATATAATTATATCGCGGGCCAAATTTGTCCCGCGGGTCAGAGTTTGACATGTGTGCACTAGAACAACATTGCATGAATGATGCAGGCTAAGTTGTTGATGAAACGCTGAACTGTGGCTCTCTCTGCTGCTTCAGGTATTAAGGTCCAATTACACTATTTTGAGAGAGACCCACAGGGTGTTCCAGTCCCCAAGCACAGAGTATAAATGATAAATGGAATGTCGCCCCTTGTGGCAAGAGGGATGTTGTCTTGCTATTACTAAATTGGGCTTTAGTGAAGCTACATCTTACCCTATTACTGATGAAAGTGAAGCCACTGGAATCACAGTGGCACAACGAAAAACCACACAGTCATTTTTAGATTGAAGCAAATGGATTTATTCTGCATCTCCCGCGCAATCTTTTAAAAAACAGAATTGCGTCCGACACACGCAGAATTCATCACACATTGACATCACCTGGCCGCTTCAATGCCTTCTGGAGAGCAGTAGTGTCGCTATAGCTCCACTACATGCCCCCCCCCCCCACCCCCAGAACCAGCAGAAAGGTTTGTCTCTCTTTTAGGTTGTTGACCTCTGCGACAGGGAAGACTTGTCCACGTGAACTGGTTTAAGCCCATCGATAGTGAAAGACTTTTGCTTCCCTCCAGTGTCCAAAATACAGGTTAACCTAGTTTGTCTGAGTATTCTATAAGGTCCTTTGTAAAGGTTGACCAAGTGTTCCCCTTTGGACGAAGACATATTCAGTTTTTGAAGTCTTCAGGCACAGTGTTCTCCATGTGACGATGATGGTATAGGTGTCAATTTTCCTCCAGTCTCCCTTAGCCTGCTCAACAGTTCCTTAGGATCATTGTTGGAGTTGGAATGGTAGTGGAAGAACTCTCCTGGAACCACCAACGATGCGCCGTACATGAACTCCACAGATGAAGCTTGGAGGTCCTCCTTTGAATTGTTCTAATGCCCAGTAATACCAAGGGCAGATCATCAGCCCAGTTCAGGACCTCTAACTGAGCCATCAAGGCTGACTTGAGATGTCAATGAAATCTTTCCACCATTCCATTGGTCTGGAGATGATAGGCATTCGTATGATGAATTGTTGTACTGAGCAAACGAGACAAGGCCTTCCACAGCGAGGAAGTGAATTGTGGTCCTCTATCCAAAGAAACACGCGCCAGTAAAGCAAACTGAGCCACCCAGGAATTGAGGAAAGCCCGACCACATGTCTGTGAAAGAATCTACCATAGGCATGGCCTTGGGCCATTGCATAAAGCTGTCTATAACTGTAAAACAATAACAGTATCCTCTTGAAGTAGGAAGTGGACCAACGATGGCCACGTGGACATGAACAAAATGACAAGTAACTGCCGGGAAGGACTGCAGTGGTGCCTTAGTATGCCGCTGAACAGGCAATGCAGGACCTCACCATTTGTGTAGCATCTTTTTAAAGACCATGCCACACGAATCTGTCCAAAACCATACGAACGGTCGATCAAATCGATGGATGTGAGAGACCATGCACAGAGTTGAATATTCGACGTTTCCATGATCTGGAACTACTAGGCATGTGTGTCCTGTTGATATATCACAGAGGAGTAGTTTGCTATCAACTCCAAACTGGACAGCTTTCAATTGCAGGTTCGTAATTGCAGTTGGATAAGCATTTGTATCATGGTCATGTACTTGGGCCACTGACAAAGCTGTGTAGTCAATACCTTGATCGACAGACAAAACCTCAAGTGGAGCAGTGTGGGAGAGTACATCAGCTACTACATTGTCTTTTCCAGAAATATGTAGTATTTTGTGGAGAATTCTGAAATGAATGATAATTGTTGTTGTTGCGCTGACCAGGGCTCTGCGACCTTGGAAAATGCAATTGTCTAGGGCTTGTGGTTGGTGTACATAGCAAATTCTCTGCCTCTGGACAAGTAAATGGCCAAAAGCTCCTTATCAAAAGCACTGTATTTCTTCTCTGCTTCACGAAGATGGCAGCTGAAGAATGCTAACATTTTCCATTGCCCGTTGACATATTGATGAAGTACACCTCCCATGGCCATATGGAAACATCTATAGAAAGGGCGGTGGCTGCATTTAAAACTGGGTAGCTGAGCATAGTGGCCTGAGTCAGCAAATCTTTCATCTTTCGGAAGGTGTTGTTTCCCGCTTTGGTCCAATGAATGGTTCTGGCATTTCCAGACAGTAAATCAAAAAGATGCTTCATGATATGAGCTGCTCCAGAAAGAAATTGAAGTAAAAATTTACCATTCCCAAGAATTTCTGCAGGCTTTGAACCATAGCAGGTCTTGAGTATTTGGTAATGGCCTCAACTTGAATGGCAGCAGGGCTACGCCTTCCTGAGTAATCCTATGCCCCAAGAAATCAATTGTTTCTTATCCAAAAATGCATTTATCTGGATTGATAAAGTGTACAAAGATGATCCAAATATTCTTCCTTAGTCCCACTGGCTACTAAAATCTCATCAAGGTAAATGAAGACATTGGTTATACCACGTCCAAAAGCATCCATCACCTGTTGATATGATTGGGCCACATTCCTTAATCCAAATGGCATTCGTAAAAAATTCAAACAACCCAAATGGGATAATTATTGCAGTTTTTAGAATATCTTCCTGTAGAGCCACAGGTTCTTGGTGATGGCCACGCATCGTCTATTTTGGAGAAGATTTTCTCTTCATGCAAATTAACCGAGAAATCCTGAATATGATGTATTGGATAATGATCTGGGATGGTGGAATCATTAAGCCGCCTGTAATCTCCACAAGGTTGCCAACTTCCAGTCTGTTTTAGCACCATGTGTAATGGATATGCCTTGGACTGTCGGACCTACGAATTATGCCTAGTTCCTCCATCTTGGCAAACTCTTCCTTAGCTAAGCGCAGCTTCTCTGGAGGCAAGCAACATACTTTAGCATGGATAGGAGAGCCCTAGTACAAATGCTTTGCAGTGGAGGGAGAAAATTGTAGAGTAGAAATCTTTGGGAAATCTTCCAACAGCTTGGAGAATTCATCTACTGGTTTACTTAATGTTTGAAGGTGCAGAGCAGGGTATAGACATCTGCCAGAGGAATGGTCTGAAAAGTATTTCCATCTATTAGTCAACGCCCTTTTAAGTCAATGAGGAATGAATGAGCCTAAAGAAAACCTGCACCAAGCAAAGGTCAGGATCCTGCTGCTATAATAAATGGCCAAGTGTAGAGATGATTCTCGAACTTGACATTCATCTTCCTGGTGCCAAAGGTCGGAATGTTGGAACTGTTAACTGCTCGTAGTCGCATGTCCGGGGTAGGATGGCGTGTGTCAAAACCGATGGGTGGAACCCATGTCCACCAGAAATTTATGCTGGGACAACTGGATCCATACATACAGTAGGCTTGCAGGTTTCTCGCCAAATGCCGCAACCCTTACTGGCAGTTGGCCTGGGGATTTTCCACAAAAGGCAGGGTGGAATGCACTTGTGGGCATTTACTCCCCAACGCCTGTGGTAATGACACCAAGACAAGGTGTCCACAGGCTGCTTGCTTGTCTTGGGGTGTTGCCTGCTGTGGGAGTGATGTACTGAGCACTGGAGTGTGATATGGGGTCAATATCGAAGGGGCTGTTTGTGCAGACTTGTCTTTCCTTGCTGTGTTTTTTAGCCAGCCATAGAATGTTTGCCTCTGATGCTACAGCCCTTGGGTCTCCAAATGAACACTTGGATAACAAGAGCCTAATATCATCTGGCATTCACTCTTAAAAGAACTGCTCAAATAGCATAGTGGCCCTTTCGCCAGGTGCCAGGAACAGCATTTCATCTATTAGTTCTGAAGGGACACTCTCTCCCAACACATCGAAATGTAATCATTTGGCTGCCCTTTCCCTATGGAACATACCATATACATGTAATAAAAGTGCTTTTAAAGCATCATACTTGCTGGTATGAGGTGGATCCCATAGGAAGCCACTGACCCTCTTAGTGATGGCCTGGTACAGGGCGCTGATGAGATGGTAATAACAAGTGGTGTCCAACTCAACTTTGCGAAGATGAAATTGTGCTTCAGCCTGTTGGAACCACAGTTCAGGCTCAGCTGTCCAGAAAGGTTCTAGCTTCATAGCAACGGCTGCAGAGTCTGTGTTTGTCCAAAAATACGTTTTTGGACTCATTGGGGTCACCAATTGTGGCCACTAGAATCACAGTGGACACAATGGAAAAACCACACAAGGTGATTTTAGAATGAATCAAATGGATTTACTCTGCATCTCCCGCCAGAATCACATGCCCGACACATGCTGACGTTATCACGCACTGATGGTTATGGCCGGTTCGATGCCTTCTGGTAGTTGTAGTCCCGCCATAGCGCTGCTACAAGGGGTTCATTCCATTGAAGGTAGAAAATGGAGCAGATTGGGCAGATACTCTCTAAAACCTCAAAGAATCATATAATCATGAAGTTATACAACATTGAAATGGGCACACCATGTCCTTGATGACCTTTTTTTGCCAACCTGCATTTTCTCACATTAGATCTGCCAACTTATGGGTCTATCTCAATGTTGCTTTAATGTAGTGATAGAATTGGATTCTACCACTTTGTCTATGTGTAAAACAAAATCCCCTCAAATCCCCTTTAAAACTCCTTCCTCCCACCTTAAATGTGTCCCATCTTGTTTTTGATGCCCCTACCATAGGAAAAAGATTCTGACCATTTACCCTTTTTGTGTGTCTTGTAATTTTACATACCTGTGTCAGGTCACCACACATCCTCCTTTGCTCCAACGAAACCAAACCCAGCTATTTAATCTTTAATACTTTTATCAGTATACATAGCATGGAAATAGCCCCTTTGGCTCAACTTGTCCATGCCAATTAAGATGCCAACTTGAGCTCACCCCATTGCCCTGAGTTTAGCCCATATCCCTCCAAGTTGTTTCTATTCACGTGGTTGTCTAAATTTCTTTTAAATGTTATAATTTTACCTACTGTGACCACTTCCTCTGGTAGCTCATTCTATACCCATCAACCTCGGTGGAAAAACTTGCTTCCAAGATCCCCCATAAGTTTTTTTTCTTCTGAACTTAAACCCAAATATATCTCGTTTTAGTCTCCTCTACACTTGAAAAAGACTGTAACCAATCACCTTGTCCCTCATGATTTTGTATCCCTCTATAAGATCACCCCTTACAATCCAGGGAAATCACCCCCTGCCTTTCCAGTTTTTCCATATAACTCGAGTTGTTCCATCCCAGCCACATTCTTGTCAATCTTTTCTGCACCATTTCCAGCTTAGTAAAATCTTTCCTTCATCTAGGTGATCAGAAATTCACACAATATTTGAAGTGCAGGCTCAAATGCCATAACATGACATTCTGACTCTTGCATTATTGTTGTCTAGTGGTAATTCCCTGGTCAAGACTAAGAAATTATGGGAGCAAGATTTTCAATAATTCTGATACTACATGAGATTCTGTTTTGAAACAGTTAAATTCATCTTCTCTATGGGCCCGACACTCATTAATACAATTTAAAGTCATACATCGAGCTTTCTTCTCCAAAGTTCAATTAACTAAATTTTATTCTAATATTTCTTCAAAATGTGACAGATGTAAGACTGAAGAAGGTAGATTGTTTCATATGTTTTGGTCATGTTCTTCTCTTACCATCGATTGGGAAAGTATTTTTTTGTACGTTGCCTTCAGTTCTTAATATTAATTTGACTCCTAATCCTTTTCTTGCCATGTTTTGAATGAGTAAACCAATTGACTTGAATTAGTCTGGACTACATTGTCTAGTAGTTGCCTTTCTACAAGAGCTATATTAATGAGATGGAAAGATGCTGTCCCTCCTACTCATATTCAATGGTTGTCAGGCGTGATGACATGCCTGACTTTGGAAAAAAATTAGATATTCTTCGACTGAAATGAAACTGTAAGTTTCTGGGATCCTTTTCTTAATTATTTTCATAATTTTTAAGATTATTTAGATCCAATTTTGCGATTTGGTTGTTTTCCCTTTTACAGTAATGGAACACATGTTCAACCAATAACTTCACAAGGGAGCGGTTAGATTATTAGTGTTGTAGCATGTACTACATCAGGACATGAAAGCAAGAAGCTGACATGAGGTGAGTACAGTCGATACTAACTTTATTGACGGTTCGCCCTGCCTTTATATAGGCCTGGTTGACCCGCCGCTTCCGGTAGAAATGACAACACTGGCTTGCCAGCTGCAGATAGGCTGGCGTTCCCGCTGATGCTTGCTGTTTCCCACCGTGTGGCCAGCAGCCCATGAAGAAAGCCGATTTAGTTGGCATGGCCCTTGCAGGATCGCCACATTCGGACACCATCTTGTGTTTCGAGACGTTGCGGGCCACCACATGACCACCACCACCCCCCCCCCCAAAGAACCAGTGATCCAGATGCTATCCTTGGTTTTGAGTGGCATGCCTCTGTGGCATGGTGCCAGTGGGTTGATTGGCTGGCTGGTGTCGAAATGTGCTGGTTTGAGGCAATTAATAGTAAACGCTTCCTTCTTGCCACTGATCTCCAGCACACATGTAGCCCCATTAGGCCTGACCATTCAGTAGGGCCCCTCGTGTGGCCGGTGTAGCGGCCCCCGGTGCACCCCTTGCCACACTAAAACATATGTGCAGCTTCTCAGGCACCCAAGGATGAACATCTTGGGCTGGCTGTGTGCTGAGGGCTATGTTGGGGCCACTGTGCCTAATCGTTCTCTCAGTCTGTTGAGGGCTGCCGCTGGTGTTTTGACCAATTCTCTGGTGGCGGCCAGGAATTCCCTGAGGATGACCTGGTGTGCTTCTTATACCATTTCCACTCCTGATGCATTGAAGTCCTCATCTGTGTCAGGACACCGTGGGCCACCACAGTACAATTTTCACGTTGTGTCTTTTTTTCCTTTTTTGTCTTTTTCAATGTATCATAGGTTATTTGTAGCCATATGTAATAGTATATCTACTTTGTTGGATCATTATTATTATTATTGCCTATGTACAATTTAGTTCCAAAACATAATAAAAATATTGAAAAAGGAAATATTATAATTGTACCTACCTCTACTAATGTGAGTGGAAAAAAAGGTTGAGAACCACTGCTGCAGGCCTCATCCTCTCCTACCACCCCACCAGCCTCCGAATTCAACACATCATCCACCAGAATTTTCGACATTTACTACAGGAGACACCACCAGACACATTTTTCCCTCTCAACCTTCCACAGGGACTGCTCCCTCCGCGATTCCCTCTGCACTCATCCTTCCCCATCCATCACACCCCCGGCACCTTCCCCTGTGCCCGCAGGAGGTGCAACACTTGCACCCACACCTCCTCCCTCACCACAGTCTGGGGCCCCAAACAGGCCTTTCACGTGAAGCAACACTTCACTTGAGCATCCACTGCATCTGGTGCTCCCTTTGTGGCATTCTCTGCATCAGAGAGACTGGTTGCAGGCTGGGAAATTGCTTTGCTGAGCACCTCCATTCTATTCGCAACACAGCAACCTCCCAGTGGCCAACCATTTCAGTTCTGGGTTACACTCACGCGCTCACATGTCTGCCCATGGCCTTATGTACTGTCCCACCCTGACCACCTGCAGATTGGAGGAACAATACCTTAATTATTTTCCATCTGGACACCCTCCAGCCAGATGACATGAACACTGACTTCACTGCTTTTCATTAAACCTGCTTTCCTTTTCATCCCCCTCTCCCATTTCCTGCCTTTCCAGTTCTTTCACCTACACAGCCTACCATTTCCCTCTCCCCTCAGTGCTGCTTTCCCCTCCCTCCCTTCTCCACCTATCATCTCCTGCCCTGCCACCCTCCCATTCTTTTGTTCGACGCTCGCTGACATTTTCTCATACTTTCATGAAGCGCTCAAGCCCAAAATATCTTTGCTACATAAAGTACACTGTTTGACCTGCTGAATCTCTCCAGCATTTTGTGTTTTTATGTCAACCACGGGGTCCACAGAATTTTGTGTTTTACTTCTTACCTACTGCTTTAGACACAATTGTTGCTGAAATATTTTGCCTGAGAAAAATTGTCATTGGCCCATTTCCTTTGGAGTTATGAAAATGTGCAGATAACTAGTCAATTAGGTACGATTCAAACAGTGGTTTACAAACTTTTTCTTTCCACCCACTTCCCACCTTTCTAATCACAGAGCACCTATGGTATAGGGATTATTTAAGGTGGTAGGTGAGTGGAATCCAAAGGTTTGAAAACCACTGATCTAGATCCTATTGTAATATTCGCTGTCCACTGTACCACCGATTTTGGTGACATCAACAAACTTACCAACTAACTATTCCACCTGAATTCTCATCCAAATCGTTAGGTGACTGTAGCACGTTGAATAACTCAAAAACTTGTTGACTCAAACTAAGGCTTTTATTAGCAAAAGACTGGAGCGTAGTACATCAAGGTCAACCAGTCCAGACTGACCTGGGTCTGGTTCGGAGCAGCCCTTTATGACCTGCCAGTGGGCGTGGCTAAGGCTCTCAGCCAATCATTACTACTATATGTAAATATATACAAATATATACATTGGTGATAGTATCCTGTACTATCACAGTGACATCATTAAAGTTTATCATTGTAGCTGAAGTTCTCCAATCATGCAATATCCTAGAAAATTACCTCTTGCACTCTCTCTCTCTCAAGCATGACCCCAGAACTGCACGCATTGCTCCAAATGAGTCCAACCAGTGTTTTGTAAAGTTGCAACAGAACCTCACTGCTCTGCCTGTTTGACCATCCAAAATGAATCACCTTGTACTTTGCAGGATTAAATTCCATTGACCATGCTAAAGGGTATCCTTCTTCACTTTCCACAATATTGCAACTTTCTTGTCATCCATAAACTTATTAATCATACTCTTACATTCACATTTAAGTTGCATGTTACAAACAAGGACCCCTGTACTGTACCCTGCAGTATATCATCTTAACACACTTCCAATCAGGAAAACATCCTTTCACCAGTATCCTCTTACCTCCCATCACTCAGCCAATTTTGGATTCAATTGGAGAGTTTACCTTGGACCCCATTTGCCATGTCTGTCTGGACTAGCCTACCATATGAAGTCATCTCAAATGCCTTACTAAAGTCCTTGTAGACAATGTATACATGCATGTATACTGCCCTGCCTTCATCAACATTTTTAGTTACCTCCTAATGTAATTCAATCATATTTGTGACACAGGATTTCCCCTACACACAAAGCCATGCCGATGCTCCTTGATCAGCCATGTACATAAATCCTATCTCTTAGGAGTTTCTCCAGTAGTTTTCCTCTCATCTTTATTACTCTCTCCTGTGGCTAATGAAGGTGCAACAATCTCTGTCAGAGCCCAGATATTGTCTTCCATCCTGTGGTAGATCTATCAACCCCAGGAGATTGATCAACTCTTGTGTAATCCATGACATTGAACATTTGTTTCTTAATTCTGACTTGCTCCTTCTTTGAACTCTCCATCTTCCACGTCCTTATTTTATAGATGACAGATATTACTTAAAGTGAAATGGTCTCTTGGAAATAAGTTTTAAAAAATTATGAGGGAGCTTGAATGGTTATAAATGCTGAAATAGAATTTCCACAGGTGAGAGGGTTTAGAATCAAGGGAGAGAGTTCAACCATAAATTTGCCGACGGTACTGCGGTAGTGGGTTATATAAAGGAATGGGATAAGCCAGCAGACAGAAGGGAGATTGAAAACTTGGCTGAATGGTGCACCAGCAACAAGCTTGACCTCAATGTCACCAAAACTAAGGAGCTGATTGTTGACTTCAGGAAAGGAAAGCCAGAGGTATACAATCCAGTGATCATTGAGGGATCAGAGGTGGAGAGGGTGAGTTCTTGTGAGTCACTATCTTGGAAGATCTTTCCTGGACCCAACACACCAAGGATCATGAAAAAAGGCACATCAGCCCTTCTGCTTCCTCAGGAGTTTGCAGAGGTTTGGTATGACAACCCAGGCAAAACCCTCCCCACTATTGAGTACACCTACAGGGAACACGACCATTGGAGAGCAGCAGCATTCATCAAAGACGCCCAGCACCCGTTCTATTCTTGCTGCTGTTATCAGAAAAGAGGTCTAGGTGCCACAAGATTCGCACCACCAGGTTCAGGAACAGTTGCTATCCCTCCACCATCAGACTCCTCAACAACAAACTCAATCAGGGGCTCATTTAAGGACTCTTTTGCACTTTATTGATTTTTCTTTTTGTTCTCTCTGTTCTGCACAGTCAATTTGTTTACATTCGTTATCTGTTACAGTTCTTTGTTTACGTGTTTTACGCTATGTACAGTTTAGTTTTTACACTACCAATTAGTGGTAATTCTGCCGTGCCCACAGGAAAGATCATTTCAAGGTTGTATGTGATGTAATGTATGTACTCTAGCAATAAATCTGAAATCTGAATTGAGACAAGGATGCATTTCTCTTCTTGAAGGCTATGAATCTTTAGAGAGCTGAGAATGCTAACAGAGTTTATATTTTCAAGATGGAAATGGATATTGGGGTGCATGGGAGTTGAAGATTATGGAGATCTAACACATAAATGTAATAGAGGCCAAAGATCTTGGTTGAGCAAATTCAAAGTCAAATAGGCTAAATCTTTTCTCAGCTATTATTCTTAAACCAATGTCACTGATCACTTATTCCTATTGTATTTGGGTTCTGACTTTGTCAAAAAAAAATAGGTTCTGCACTTTATGTAATGCAGACGTACCTAAAACCTGTTCAGCATTTGGGACTGTCATGTGAATGTAAAATAATGAAGTGCATTTCAAAATTGAGGGTTTTTTTTATAGCCGGTGCTTTCCACAATCCCATAGTTATATAAAGCAGACTTGCAACTGGAAACTTGCATAGAAATGTTGAATCACTCAGTCTGACATGCCTTCCTCCCATCCCTGAGACATAAGGATCAGTCACTCACTGACAACAGTGATAGTTTACAAGATCAAAATAATAATAAATAAATTGGTTTAGTTGTTCATATTTCCTTTGGCCTTAAAAGATCCTTCACCGGTTTGGATAGCACCAATTCTCCAGTGTGGGCCATCAGTATGCCAAAAGGTCTCTTGCCTTAAGTATTGTTTCAGGTTTCCTATTGGGATTCTGGATTTGTCTGATCAGCAATGCAGAGACACGCAATTTACTTTTTCTATTAATAGGATTAGACCATCTGCTGGAAGGCGTGAAATATCAGTTTCATTTGGAGGTGAAGAATCTAATTGCGTTCTTGAAATGCTTGTATTAATGTAATGTTCAAATGAACCACATGCAGTATCTACTTTCCGAACCTTCTGATGAGTTTCTTAAAATATCTAATACAAAGATTTATGTATGAACAAAGCATATATAATAAAAGAACAAGCTAGGCAGCAAGTTAGGTTAATCTTTCATAGCCCCAATGATACTTTGGAAATAAAATGATCACTAAAGAAGTACAGTACCAGGTTTCTGGCTATAGTAACATTTTCAGTTATGCATTGCTAACCTAACACATTTATGGGATCGTGCCACACTTTGAACTGCATTGTTTTCGCTGTACAGGGAGTCCCTGGGTTACGAACAAGATTGGTTGCTACATCTGTCTTTTAGTCGAATTTGTAGGTAAGTCAGAACAGGTACATACGGTTCTTATTTAGCGTCTGTTAGTCAAATGTTTGTCTTGGTACTATATAAAAAAAATCATTAAAGAAACCATTCTTAAAACAGTTAGAAAACAAAAGAAAAAAAGATTATGATTTAAAGTTAACACTTACTCTCGTTCCATCAATGTCTTGCATTCCAGAAGGGCATTTGTGAAGTAACATTATGCACATGTGCGAATTGGGGGCACAGTTTGTTCGTAAGTACAAGTTGTCCGTAAGTCGGATGTTCATAACCCAGAGACTCCCTGTATTAAAGAAAATCTTAATAGCACCTAGGGCTGTCCCAAAGTGCTCACTGCCAATTGAGTAATTTTGACTTTTAGTCAATGTTGACTATTTGTTTCAATGGAAGAGAGACTTAAGTAAAGCTAAATTAATTTATCTGCTTTTTTAAATTGTTTTCATTCATTTAGATGGTTTTACATTTTTCGTAATGTTAATTAATTATATTTATTTTTGGCATTAGAATCATTTTTAAAAGTGAATTCGAAATGTCAGAAGGATTCACATCTCCCAAGTTTTAGGCAGCCAGACAAATGAGTGAGAATGACTTGAATAGTTGTTAGTCTTTCAGCAGTTGGATGAACAAGGCTTATTCTGCTCTCCTTTCCCACTCCCCCTCACCATTCTCCCCATTGCAGAATTCTATGCTTCTATGTGGGACTTCACTCCATGAGCTGCAGCTTCCTTCTGTTAGAATTATGCTGCAGTATGATACAGGACAACAGCTAACCATGTCTGCCCTGAACATGATCCAAAATTGAACTAAATCTCTTCTGCCTGCACATGATCTACAACCCCTCTATTTCTTGCATATTTATTGTTCTGTCTAAAAGCCTCTTAAATGGTAATATCAGGTCTGCTTCTAAGACCACCTGGCAGCCTGTTTGAAGTGCCTACCACTCACTGTGTGGAAGAAACTTGCCCCGGGGTAAATATTGACTATCACTGTTTAAAATAGTCCCATGTGAGATTTGGCATTAACTGAAAGAAGGCCAAAATGTGAAATCTGAAAGTGTGGGCCTCCATTAATATTGCATATGCTTTGTGAACCTATACTTTTCATTTCAAGTGTCTGGAGCTCACAACTTTTTGACAGAGGTTCAAGAGCTACCACTGGGCTATAGCCGACATTAGAAAGTACTTTTAGTCATGGCTAATAGTATTATCCAATGGCAAATGACACTATGAGTGGTCATTCTGTATTATTATCAGAAACTGTTGAATTTACATCAAGGAAGGAGCAAAAGAATTGTTGAAAGATGCATTCAGAGCACCAGAATGCACCATTAATTATATCCCATTCCTTGGTCAGACTTGTACTGAGTGAAACACAAAAGTCTGCAGATGCTGTGATTGTAATAAAAACACACTGAAATACTGGAGGAACTCAGCTGGTTTATAGGAGACAACTTTTATATTGCCAACTTTTTGGGTCTGAGCCCTTCTTCAAAGAATAAATGAAAAAACAGGAAATCTCAGAACACAGACAAGTGCTGGTTGGAAGAGGAATCCGGACCAACAAAATATGTTAATCAGATATGATTAGGGGAAAGGAGAGAATTGATTATGTCTGTGCAA
The DNA here is from genome assembly GCF_036971445.1 of Narcine bancroftii. Lineage (NCBI taxonomy): Eukaryota > Metazoa > Chordata > Chondrichthyes > Torpediniformes > Narcinidae > Narcine > Narcine bancroftii. The sequence goes on from NC_091474.1 coordinate 61,180,568, forward strand.
AAGGAGATGGGGAAAAGGGAGAGAGTCAGAACTGGGGAAAGGCATGGTGGGGGGAGAGAAGAAGTGGGGGAAAAATGGGGGGGGGGGTTAATTAAAGCCAGAGAAGTCAATATTAATGCCACCCAGTTGGATGGTGCCCTGTCGGAAGATGAGGTGTTGCTCCTCCAGTTTGCAGATGGTCTCAGTCTGGCAGCAAGGGAATGGGCTGGGGAATTTAAGTGGGTGGCTTCTGGGAGATCCTCACAATTGCAGCAGACAGAGTCAAGGTGCTTAACAGAGACTTGTACTGAAGCTGACTCTCTGCCAGATTAACTAAGAATTCTGAGTTATAGATTGGGCAGGTAAAGAATCTGAAAGAGGAGGATAGCATTTTCAAAATTAAACTCCTTTGTATGTGTGTTGGAGGAATATTTCTGTTAGTGGTGAAGGGTTTGTGTCAACATTTCGATCAGTGCAGGGGGCACCTTACCCTGTATGGAACTTGATATATTTCCTTTCCACACCGATTCTCATTGTTTTCTCATTGGAAGCAAGTGCAGAGAAGTGCATTAAACATTTTATTTATGTGTGACCTAATTGTTAACAGACTGCACAAGGAGCCTTGAGACCTATTCTTACAACCTTACAATCTGTACGTAACTGGAAGTACATCTGAATGTTGTGTTGATTGTGCTTCAGGTATTTTCTTTAAAAGGTTTCAGTTTAGCATAAGTTTCAATCAATGGAAAATCTTATCTACCTTTAAAGCAGTCTTGTATTCACAATGAGGTGTATATCTTTAATGTGATTTTGTTATTTTCAATATGAAGTTGTTGCAGTTCATTATATTTTACTTTATTGTCCAACATGTTTAGAAATAGCAGCATAAAGCACAAAAGTCTGCAGACTCTGTGATTGTAGTTAAAACACAGAAATGCTGGAGGAGCTCAGCGGGTCTTGCAGGTAAAGATATAAAACCAACATTTCGAGCCTGAGCCATTCTTCAAGGTATGGTCATGCCTTGAAGAAGAAAGGGATCAGTCCCAAAAATGTTGGTCATATACATTTGCCTCCTATATACACTGGGAGACCTGTTGAGCTCCTCCAGTATTTCTGTATGTTTTTAGAAAGAGCAGAGAACTGGACGAGTACTTTTCTCCTAAAGATGGTTCTCTGTTTTTCAATTTGGTTGCTGTTTTTTCCCTTTTATTGTTATCCATGTTCTCTTAAATGTATGGTTCTATCACTGCTAAGCACACCCAAGCCTTGTCCACTGATCTCTTCCACCATCCATCCACACCCTCAATCAGTTTTAAGATGCAAATTGCTATCTTCTCTAAAATGTGTGAGGGCCACTTGTGCTAACTCCTCTGGCTGAGGATGCAGGGTATCCAAAACATGGAAAGCTTGGGTCTGATGCAGCAGATGCCAAACTCCATTGTATTTATCCCAATACTCAGTTCACTGTTCACCATGTTATTGGATCCAGGTGCAGCCCCAACAAATTCAACCTCACTCAAACACCACTTGTCACGTTGATTTTTATAAAATTAGATAAATCTGGCTAATCCCAAGCCTTCACCTTGATGTCTTGGAGGCTTGATTCTACCTTTACAAGGCCAGATTGGAGCCTTCTCCCTATCATATCCCATTGCTTATTCATACCATAGACTCTTGTTGTACCAAACTAGTAGTTCATATTTACCCTTCTTTATCCTTTGCCATAATTGTGCCACCTACATCAGGACTTCTCTGGGCACACAGGAAGCATCCCTCAATAAGACCTTTTTTGGATTTCATGAGAAGCTTTCTCACAACAGGCCCTTAATGGACCACGTGGAGGCCTACCCAAGATATTCCTAGCCACTTGAAAATATATTTTAGAATTTTGACTACCTGATAATTATGCTTAAGATGAAATCTGCCAACTCCAAATATTTTACACAATGCTTGCTCTCTCGCTCATTCACACACATACACATGCACACTCTCTCTCCCTCCTTCCCCCCCATTGGTGCTATTGTGTGCTAAGTAAGGTACCAGTATATGTGGTGCTTTTGTCTCCAATCTAGCACTCAGTGAAAGACCACCTATCTGTAGAATTCTCAAGCAAACCAGCCAGTTTAAATCAACCACTTGGGAACTGTTATTGTTTCAGTTGTTGAAAAATCTACCTGTTTAGGTTTTCAGAACAATAGGGACGTGGATTGAGTTGAAAGAAATAACTGAGACAAGCAGCAAGCAATGTTTACTATTGACAGCAGAAAGGAAAAAAAAATCACATTTTCTTTAAGTTACAAAAATACAGTTTGACGAGGAATGTCAGGATGAAGTAGTGTGTGGGAACACTTGTGTAGATCACGGGAAGGTGTGCCACGTGATGACGTGTAGTTAGACTGATAATCCCCGCTCTCCTTGAAAAAGTTGAGAAAAAGTGATTTAAAAAAACTACAAAATTTACATAAGAACTGTCTGAAGACACACAGAAGTCATTAATAATCCCTCCAAAGAAGGATAAAGGCCTTTCTGCACTACAAGAAACCACACAGAAAAAGAGACAAAAAAAGGAGAGGCCTACCTTGAGAAAGGATCCTGGAGCTGTCTGTAAGGTAACATCCAGAAGCTGGGAAGGCCTTAGACACCTGCTGCACAAGGTCCCTTCAACAATGGCCTGCTGACATTGACTGAAGTAATAACTCTGCGCATGCACAGAGCACATAAAAAGAGGAAACTTGAAAAAAAACTCAAGACACCCACAGCTCCAGCGATCAAGAGGATGACCTGGAAAAGCAAAGATCAAGAATGAACTACAATCAAGAAAAAAGCAGAAAAAGGTGCAGAAGCTTTTTATCTTCTGGAGAAATTAAGCAATTTTTAGACTTTTTTCGACAATCTATGCAAGTATTAAGTGATGAAGTCAGAAAGAATGGTGATAAGATGGAAAGATTAATGCAACAAGTTGACACTAGATTTGAAATAGTGGATGGTAAAATTAAAGGGAATGAATTCGAGATTCAAAATCTCAAAGACCAAATGAAGAAGGTACAAATAGAGGCTGCTGCAAAGCATGGTCAGTTAATGCAAAAGATAGACATTTTGGAAAACTTTAATAGATGGAATAATATTAAGATTGTTGGATTTGGAGAAGATAATGAAGGTCAAGATATGAAAAAATTTCTGCAACAGTGGATTCCGAAATCTTTGGGTCAGGCTGAATTTCAAGGAGATCTGCAGATTGCATGAGCCCATTGGGCATTGAGACCTAAACCTCAGCCTGACCAAAGGTCCCGATCAATACTTCTCAGATTCCTTCAATGTGAAGTAAGAGAGAAGATATTGGAGCTGGCAGCAAAATAAGCTAAAGAAAGACAATCACCTTTGAATTATAATGGAAATAAGTTTTTATTAAATCCAGGCATAAGTTTTGAACTGTTGAAGTAGAGAAAAGAGTTTAATCCAGATAAAGATGTGTTATTGAAAAAGGGATTTGCCTTTATTTTGAGATATCCAGCTGCACTGAAGATATTTGTCCTGGGAGGGAGGAATAGATTTTTTACTGACCCTAATGAAGCAAAGTTATATGCTAATTCTCTGCCTACTAAAGACGAATAGATGGTTGTTGATACCTGAATTAATAGCACAATTGAAATTTTTTTGCTGTAACTGAAAGTATATTGTGTTTCGAGAGAGCTTAAAGGGGGAGGAAAGTTTCACCTATAATATGCGTGATCTATTATATTTGATAAGATTAATCGATTATAAGGTCTCCTAAAGACTATTGAAAGGGGTGGTATGGTATTTTGAGTGAGTTAGTGGGGAATATGATGCTGGCCACCCGCATAAATCAGGGGAATAGAGACGCTTCAACATCACACACCTCTGGGGTTTTTCTTCTCTTTTCCTTTCTCTATCTTTTCTTTCTTTGTTTCAAGCTTAGACTGTTTATGTATGTAGTATATAATAGAGATGGGTGTGGTGAGTAGGGAGGGGGAAGGGGACGCTGGATGGACAAATGTTTTAATTTTGGTATCTAATTGTCTTTTATTAGTATTACTATTAATAGAATTCAGAATCTGATAAAGAGAAAAAGGTTATTAAGCTATATCAAAAATCTAAAGAAGATGTGGCTTTATTTTAATAAGAAAATTTATTTAACGGAAATAGAAGATGTGAAATTAAAGAGAGACTGGGTAGGAAGGGTATTGTCTTCATTTAATTCTAAAGTTAGGGGAGTGGCAATATTAAAAAAAATTAAATTTTCCAATTAAGATAATTATTGATAAAGTGGGGAGATATGTGATGGTAAATTGTAGAATTTATTCTGAATATACGACTTTGATGAATATATATGCCCCGAATATAGATGATGGAAAATTTATACAGGATGTTTTTAAGCAATTAGCTAATGTAAAGGGGAAAATAATTATGGGAGGAGACTTTAATTTTATTTTTTATTCGAAATTGGATAGATCAGGTGGAACTATGGTTAAAAACAAGGTAGTTAAAGTTGTGAAGAATTTTATGAATGAAATTAAACTTGTGGGCAGTTGAAGGAGAATGTATCCTGATGTTAGAGTTTATTCCTTTAGACATAAGACATATTCACCTATTTTTTTTTTACTCTTCTCTGAACTATAAGCTAGGGTTCAAAATATTCAATATCAAGCAAGGATATTGTCTGATCATTCACCTTTGGTTATGTCAATTTTATTGGAGGAAGAGCAAAATACAAGGTATAGATGGAGGTTTATTCATTCACCTTTGGTTATGTCAATTTTATTGGAGGAAGAGCAAAATACAAGGTATAGATGGAGGTTTAACGTAGCATTATTAAAAAGATTTTTGTGAATTTATAAGACAGCAAATAACACTTACTTTTAGACATTAACAAACATTCTGTAACCAATAGGTTTGTGGTTTGGGATTCTTTGAAGACTTATTTTAAGAGGACAAATAATAAGTTATTCGGCATCTGAAGTTAACCATTTGGAAAATGAAATAATAAAGATAGAAAAAGAATTACAAAATCAAGTAAATGATGAGAAATGAAGAATATTAGATTTTTTTTTAAAATGAAATTTAATACAATACAAACATACAGAGTGGAGAGAAATATAAGGCGAACCTGACAAAAATATTATGAGTTGAGTGATAGAGCGCATAATAAGTCCAGCATCGAACTTGTCAGCCACAAACAAGCCTGCAGCTGACGTGGACATTTACCCCCTCCATAAATCTTTGTCCGTGAAGCCAAGCCAAAGAAGAATTATCAAGAACAATTACAGCTATAAAAGAAGATTCGGGTTATCTTATAAGACACAGGGCATTCATGATGTTTTTATGAAATTTTATAAGAAATTATACCAATCAGAATCCTTGAAAGATGGAGATAAAATAGTTGAATATCTGTCATATAACATAACAATTACAGCACGGAAACAGGCCATTAGGCCCTTCTAGTCCGCACCGAACCAAACACCCCTTTCTAGTCCCACCTCCCTGCACAATGCCCATAACCCTCCATCTTCTTCTCATCCATATACCTGTCCAACCTTTTCTTAAATAATACAATTGACTCCGCCGCCACTATTTCTCCCGGAAGATCATTCCACACGGCTACCACTCTCTGAGTAAAGAAGTTCCCCCTCATGTTACCTCTAAACCTCTGCCCCTTAATTCTTAACTCATGTCCTCTTGTTTTAATCTTTCTTCCTCTTAACAGAAATAGTCTATCCACATCCACTCTGTCTATCCCTTTCATAATCTTAAATACTTCTATCAAATCCCCTCTCAACCTTCTATGCTCCAAAGAATAAAGACCTAATCTGTCCAATCTCTCCCTATACTCTAGATGCTTAAACCCAGGTAACATTCTGGTAAACCTTCTCTGCACTCTCTCCACTCTGTTTATATCCTTCCTATAATTAGGCGACCAGAACTGCACACAGAACTCCAAATTAGGCCGCACCAATGTCTTATACAATCTCAACATCACCTCCCAACTCCTATATTCCATGCAATGATTGATAAAGGCCAGCATACTAAAAGCCTTCTTCACCACCCTATTCACGTGAGTTTCTACCTTCAGGGAACGATGTACCGTCACTCCTAAATCTTTCTGCTCTTCTGTATTCCTCAATGCTCTCCCATTTACCACGTATGTCCTATTCTGATTCTTCTTACCAAAATGAAGCACCTCACACTTATCAGCATTAAATTCCATCTGCCATTTTTCAGCCCACTTTTCTAAGCAGCCCAAATCCCTCTGCAATCCTTGAAAACCTTCTTCATTATCCACTATTCCACCTATCTTAGTATCGTCTGCATATTTACTAATCCAATTCACCACCCCATCATCTAGATCATTAATGTATATAACGAACAACAATGGGCCCAATACAGATCCTTGAGGCACACCACTGGTCACCAGCCTCCAACCTGACAGACAATTATCCACTACCACTCTCTGGCCTCTCCCTTTCAGCCAATGTTCAATCCATTTGACTATCTTAAAATTTATACCTAAAGACTGCACCTTCCTAACTAACCTTCCATGTGGTACCTTATCGAAGGCCTTACTGAAGTCCATATAGACAACATCCACTGTGCTACCCTCATCCACGTTCCTAGTCACCTCTTCAAAAAATTCAATCAGATTGGTCAAACATGACCTTCCTCCCACAAATCCATGTTGAGTGCTCCTGATCAGACCCTGTCTATCCAGATGTTTATAAGTACTATCTCTAAGAATTTTCTCCATTAATTTACCTACCACAGACGTCAAACTTACAGGCCGATAGTTGCCAGGCTTCCTCCTTGAACCCTTTTTAAATAACGGAAACACATGTGCAATGCGCCAATCCTCCGGCACTATCCCCATATCTAATGACATTTGGAAAATTACCACCAGAGCCTCTGCTATTTCCTCCTTCACTTCTGTCAATGTCCTGGGGAAGATCCCGTCTGGTCCCGGAGACTTATCCACCTTTATATTCTTCAAAAGCCTTAAAACTACATCTTTTGTAATCTCTATATTCCCCATATTTACCCAATTTGCTTTTTTTATCTCACATCTCCCAATATCCTTCTCCATAGTGAATACCGAAGAAAAGAAACTGTTCAATATTTCCCCCATTTCTCTAGGCTCCACACACAGTTTTCCGCTCTGATTTTCTAAGGGACCAATTTTGTCTCTAGCTTTCTTCTTACCATTAACATATTTGTAGAACTCTTTTGGATTAGTTTTCACCCTGCTTGCCATAGTTTTCTCGTACCTTCTTTTAGCTTTCCTAATTCCTCTCTTAAGATTCCTCTTACATTCAATGTATCTTTCAAACATCTCCTTAACTCCATGCTTCTTATATCTAATGTACGCCTCCCTTTTTCTTCGAACCAAGTTTCCAATATTCCTTGAAAACCACGGCTCTCTCAAACCTTTTGCCCCTCCTTTTAACCTAACAGGAACATAAAGCTTTTGCACTCTCAAAAGTTACTTGGTCGAAATTAAATATAGAAGAAAATGCTGAATTAACAAATCTTTTTATAGTTACAGAAATATATGACATAGTGATGTCTTTACCAAACAATAAGGCTCCAGACGAAGATGGGTTTTCTCCAGAGTTTTATAAAGAATTTAAAGGGTTATTGATTCCTATATTTATGGGGTTGTTAGACCTAATGGAAGATCTTTGTGATTTACCTGAGTCATTTAAAACTGCATTAATAACAGTTATTCCAAAAAAAGGAAGGACCCTTTGCTTCCATCTACATATAGGCTAATTTCATTATTGAAAACAGATTATAAAATTTTGACTAAACTAATAGATAACAGATTAGGTAACTGTTTATCTAAATTAATTAACATGGACCAAACAGGTTTTTATTAAGAAGAAAAGATCAGCTGACAATATTGTTAGATTTTCAAGTTTGTTAAATATGGCACAGAAAAGAAAAATACCATCAGTAGCTTTGGCTTTAGATGCGGAAAAAGCATTTGAAAGATTAGATTGTGATTATTTATTTAAAGAACTGAAGGTTTTTAGAATTCTTATAAATTTTATAAATTGGATAAGAACATTATATAATTGCCCAAAGGCTAGAGTAATTACAAAGAGACAAATATCAAAACCTTTTTTATTGGAAAGATCATTGAGATAAGGTTGTCCATTATTTCCTATTTTATTTATGCTGGCCATAGAACAGAGGTGATTAGAAGAGATAATGAGATTGAGGGATTTAAGATAAACAATAAAAAACATAAAATTATTCTTTTTACAGATTATGTAATATATCTTACAAACCCTGAAAGTTCATATAAAAAATAGTAAATGTTCGATTGGCGGAGTATGGATTAACATCAGGATATAAGGAAAATAGTGATAAAAGTGAAGTGATGCCAATGACTGAGACAGATTACACTCAAGTTAAGAAAATGACAAGGAGACGGTCCAGGAATGAAAATTGATAAGAATTTAAATAGTTTATTTAAATTAAATTACATACCTTTATTGAAGAAAATTAAAGAAGATTTAATAAGATGCCAATTTCATTAATAGGAAAGATAAATTGTGTGAAAATGTTTCAATCATTACCAATTTTTGTACCAACAATGTTTTTTCAAGATTTAAATAAAAGTGTAAGAAGGTTTATTTGATGAGACAAAATGCCTAGGATGGCATTGGAAAAACTAACATGGAAATATGATCATGGGGGACTACGATTGCCTAATTTTAAAAATGATTATAAAGCAGCTCAACTTAGATTTTTGCCCTCCTGTTACCAGATTGATGAAAAGATAGCATGGGTACAGATTGAAATGATTAAAATAGGAGAAAATAATTCTGAGTATATTTTGTATAAATATATATGGAATGAAATACATATAGAAATGAGAATGAGGAATTATCAGTTGGTTATAATGTTATTAAAGCAAAATCCTTTGATTCCTTTTACAGTTAATAATGTTTATTTTGACATTTAGTATAATTGCAGAATAAAAAAGATAAAGGATTGTGTTTTAGGTTCTTTTTTTTTTAATTTTTGACCAACTGAAGAATAAGTATAATATACCAAATAATATTTTTTCTTAATATCAGCTTAAATAAATTTTTTTAAAGTTAGGGACACATTTTAGATTACCGGATCGAAGTCCATTTGAATATTTAATAACTAATCTTTATCAAAAGATTTATTACTAATATGTATATAAAATTGCAAGATACTATGCAGAAAAAGGATTTATTTAAATCTAAATTGAGATGGGAAAGAGATTTAAATATACAAATTCAAGAAGTATTGTGACAGAGTATATATATAGATAAGTTTTTAGGAGATAAATTGGGAAAGGTTTGTTGGAATAGGTCACATACAAACACTTTAAAACAGATCTTATTTAAAATACTGGAGCTCTGATCCATGGTAGATGTATCGGCTCCAGAGCTTTTGCAAGAGCTTTTGAAGAGTGCTCAATAGACTGCACTAATGAATTGTTGTTTGCAAAAGGCTACAGTTGAAAGAGCATGCTGGAGCTGCTGCTGTCTGGAAGAGAACTTGCTGATCTGAGAGGGTCATATGGTTTTGCAAGCAGAGAGAGTCAAATAGGTTTTTCTCTCAGAGTGAGAGAGACACAGAGATGACTTCTATAGTGTTACAGACAGAAGACAATGGCTGGGACTGGAACAGGACAAGCTGGCAAGTGTGGAAAGCTCATTTGGAAGACAGCCTGGTCAACGCTCTTGTGGTGCATGCAAGAGGAGAGGACTGGCTGTCTAATGTTTCACTTGGAATAAGATAAACAGAAAGGAACTCTATGGTGACCTCAAAGAAAGAGGTTCTTCATCTGGAGAATGCTGAAGGGGGAAGTTTTGTCAGCAAGACACTGAAGTGGCTGATGGAAGTACATCAGTTGTGGATGTCCCAGAACAACAAATCTCTCTCTGAAAACTGACAAGAACCTTCCTGAGTGGTAACCATTTACCTTTCAAGCACCAAAATCTGGTGAACTTTATACATATTAAATTCTGTGCACAGTATAAGAATTGTCTACAACCAGTGAACTTGGAGGAATGAGAAGTGAGATTGGACTGTGAACCAAAGAACTTTTCTGAACTTAGACACACATTACATAAATGTGCGCTTAGAATTAGAAGGGGGTTAAGTTAGGTTAAGTAAGTCAATAGAGATAAGTTAAAGTTTGATTCTATTTTCATGTTTAAAGATAATTAAAAGCAACATTTGTTTAAGTAACCATTTGTCATGGAGAATATCTATTGCTGCTGGGTTTTGGGGACTTTTAGGCTCATAACAGTATGGTCAAAATTATGTCATGAAATTGTAACTAATACAATTAAAGTTAGATACCAAATGATATGATTTAATATTTTACATACAAATTACATGGAATTAATTCAAATTGTTCTGATAAATGTTTTAGATGTAATAAAGAAGTAGGAACATTTCTCCACGCAGTTTGGTCATGTGAAAACATAGGAAAACTTTGGGAAGATACAAGTATTTTATTGAGATGAGTTATAAAGGTGCAAGTTTTGAAAGATCCCAAAATATTTTTATTAGAAGATATTTTTGATTTGAAGTTAGATATTTATCAAAAGTTTTTAAGTGTAGCAGTAGCAAAGAAATGTATAGCCGTAATGTGAAAATTAGACAATAATGTGGGGTTGAATAAAAGGCAAACGAAATTACTAAACTGTATACCATTAGGGGAAAAAATGTATAATTTACAGAATCAACCAGAAAAATTTGATAAGATTTGGAAACATTATATGAATTTTATTGCAATGATTTCATCTACTGCGTCCGCCACTCCTGCTCCAACTCACCTTAATTAATTCAAGATACAAGATTATTATGTGTAAATTTAATTGATTTATACGATTATCACCCAGGCCTTTATTTCTTTTCTTCCTTCTTTCCTACTTTTTTGAGGAGGGTTTGGGGGGGGGGATATGAAATGATGTATTCTTTTTGCATCGTTGTTTTTTATGATATGGATAAGTACTATACTTGATGCAAATGAAAAATAAAATTTACAAAACAAAACTTGTGTGGATCACAGCCACTGATCTCAGTGACCAGTCCTGGTGCTTTAAATTTAATGCATTATAGAATTAATCTTAAAATTCATTATAGACTTTGACAACATCTTCAATCAACTGTTCTTTTCACCCAACACTGAAAGCATTTGTTTCACTGTTGCACACAGATCTATGCAAGATGTGGAAAGTGGTCAGCTCTCACAATCCAATCTTGGTGATTCTGGTCAACATTACAGAAGTTCTCCAAGCAACCAGTCTTCTTCAAGTGATCCAGGGCCAGGTGGGAGTAGTCATTGGCGGCAACAGTCCGGATATGATGGGTATGCAAATATATCTAACTTGCATTTACAGAAAGTCAAGTTCATCCTTCGAGACAGCCCATAAATTCTAACTAGTATAGGGTAGAGATGGACATGGAAGGCCACAAATATTGCGTCAACTCTAAGTCTCTCTTTGCCATTACTGACAAAGCTGGTTGAGAAAATATGATGATGCATTTAAAATTAATTAGCTGTAGTTTCCAAAAAGCCTAGCTGGTTCATGTTGCTTTTTGTGGAGATCATTGTGAAAGTGTTAAAACTCAGTTTAAAATCATTTATTATTAAAGAGGACTCCAATGAATCAAAGGTGCGCAGGAATGGAAATTTAGAACAAGGTTGGCATTGGCTGTCAGATATGCCAGGCTAAGAGCCAGTTTCTGCGCTGCATCACGAGGAATGCATTGAGCTAAGCCTTATCTGTGCCAGTTTTTTCTATTCCAAACAAAATTCTTTCTCAGGCCCAGGAACTTTGTAGATTTCAAAAGGATTCAGGACATGTGAAAATTCTCATGGCTAGGTTAAGTACAGGGCACTACGCGATCATAGAACATACTTGCAGATTTATTTATTAATATTAATTGTGACCCCCCTTATTAAACATTTTAAATATGTTTTGTTTATTTCATGGCCTTTAAGATTTCTTTTGTAGATTGTTTTGATGATACTGTTTGGAGGCCTTTTTGAACTCCCATCAGGGTCTTTTTTTAAATCTTTTGGTTAATTTAGAGGACAAATCACTTCACAAGGAGAGAAAGAGAGTTCCACACAGTTCTGGGAGAAGAGGTTAAAAAGGAGTGTTTACAGGCTTGGCACTTCAGCGGACCAATCAAATCACAATTCATTAGCAAGAACAAATAAAAGTGAAGCAGGCAAAAATGGAGCCGCTAGTGTGTAAATGGCCCAATGTAGGAGTGTAGAGTTAAGAAGATTTGGCTCAAGAGGCTTCAGTGAGCAGAGGCTGAGGACACACTACAGGTACAGGTGAGGTCATGTAAGATCTTTTGGTAATAACCCAGAGTGGGTAATGGAGATGGCAGCTAGACCAGTGCAGGCTCCAGTTGCTGCATGTGAGAAATCTGGGACAGCACACATGTCCCTGATGACCACACCTGCAAGAGGTGCATCCAGCTGCTGCTCTTACAGGCTGTATTAGGGAATTGGAGCTGGATGAACTCTGAATCTTTCAGGAGTTAGATGGGACGATAGACAAAAGCTGGAAGGAGGCAAGAGCCAGGTAAAATGGGTGACTTTTAGATGAGGGGAGAGGAATAGGCAGTCACCTGTGCCCACTATCTTAACAATAAATATACTGTTTTGGATACTGTTGGGAGGGAGGGGGAGAGGGTGGGTGTGGACAATCTACCAGAGACATCATAGTGATCCAGTCTCTGGCACCCTCTGGCCCTTCAGCTCACAAGTGGAGGGGGAGTAGAGGAAAGGAATAGTGATTGGGGAATAGATATGTGAACAAGATTGAGGCTACCAGATGAAATGTAGCTTCTGAGGGGCCAGGAACAGGGCCATTTCAGATCGAGTCCACAGCATTCTCAAGTGAGCAGCCAGATGTTGTGGTCCATGTTTGGACCAATGACATAAATAGGAAAAATTATGAGATCCTGAAGAGGGAATATGGGGAGTTAGGAAGGAAGCTGAAAAACAGGACCTCAAGGGTGGTAATCTAGATTCCTGCCTGTGCCACAAGTCTCTGAGGGCAGGAATAGATGAATGCGTGGCAGAAGTTCAGATTCATAGATCATTGGGATTTCTTCTGGGGAAGGTATGACCTGTACAAAAAGGATGACTTGCTCTTAAACAGGAGGAGGGTCTAATATCACGGCGGGCAGGTTTTCTGGAGATGTTGGAGTGGGTTTAAACTAGTTTGGCAAGGGAATAACAACCAGAATGAGAGGGCAGTGAATAGGGCTGAAGGTGCACGTGGATACACTGTGTAGTGAGATTGTGAGGAAAGATTGGCAGTCAATGGGGCAACATTGAAAGTGCAAGATAAAGGATTTAACTTGGGGTAATTTGGAAACAAAATTGAAAAGGCTGATGGTGACCACTGACAGGACTTTCATTGCTGCTGTCAGCTCCAGGTTGATCCTGGCTTTGCACCTGGATGAGGTCCTCATTGGGGATCCCATCCTTCCTCTCCTCCCCGTCTCCGTCATCTTGCTTCCCCTTGCCAGAGTGCCTGGGCAGACACCCCATTGATGAGGCTATGCCTCATCAGAGCTCGCTTGGCCCAGCCCTGGTTTCCCACCCTCTGTGGCCACTCCCCGCAGAGGACTCTCAGATTTGCCTGACACTCCTATCACACATCCCCTGTTGGCAGTGCTCTGCCATGGTGTGGCACGGCCTGAGTGAGGAGAACCTAACTCTGGTGTGGGCTGCTTGCTCCACTCCTCTGCAGGGGTCATTCCTCTAGTGCCCACTCACTCTTACCTCTCCTTGTCACGCACCCCAGTGGGTGTGACCATTCTGGGAGCCCTCTGGTCCGGCTGCAGGGATTTGGAGCAACTCGGGTCAGCTTTGGGAGTGCTGATATCTCCTCTAGCCAACATACTTCCATGAGCAGCACATTAAATGTCAAAGTCCCATGTGTGGCTTGTGAGCTGTGGCTTGGCCACCTCTGCCCTAAAGTTTAACCTAAGGTCAGTGCCAGAATAGGTGTTAGAGGAGGGCATTAGGGTAACCGGGTGGGGCACAGTCCAACAGTCATAGACTCAGTCAGCGGGGGGTGGGCGGGGTGTGCTGGCAGTGGCCTACCTGCCCGGGTGGGGCACAATCCAACTCTCAGAGACTCGATCAGTAGGGGGTGGGGGGTGCTGGCAGTGGTGGCCTAGCTGCTGAGCGGATCTCCTCTGTCCCTCTGACGTAACAGCCGAAAGTGCAGCTTTTATTGCATGGAGAGGCACTAGTGTGTGTCAACCTGGATGCTAGTTACACTTGACGCATGCTAGTGATGCAGGCGGGGGCAGGTCTGATGGCAAGCAATGGCTGCGAGTGTATGGTGGCACACCATCTCGCAATGGGCTGGCCATACCTGTGAATGCCCCACTTGGCACTGACTGTGGTTTAACCTCCAGCTTGAGTTGGTGGTGAAGAAGGTGAATGCATTGTTGGTGTTCATAGCTAGAGGAATGGGATACAGGGATGTGATGTCAAGGCTTTATAAGGCACTAGTGAGGCCTCAGTTGGATCACAGGGTACATTTTTGAGCTCCTTATTTAAGAAAGGATGTGCTGGCATTGGAGAGGGTTCAGAGACGTTTTACAAGAATGATTCCTGGAACGAAGGGGTTAGCATATGAGGAACTTTTGGTGGATCTTAGACTGTACTTGGAGTTCAAAAGAATAAGGTGGGGGGTGGGGGGGAGGGACTTCACAGAAGCATCTTGAATGTGGAAGGACCTGGACAGAGTCAATGTGGCAAAATTATTTCCCATGGCAGGAGAGTCTAGGAGAAGAGGGCACAACTTTGGGGTTGAAGGGCACCCATTTAAAGCAGCAACATGGAAGAATTTATTTAGCCAGAGAGTGGTGAACCTCTGCTGAATGGCCTCCTTCTGCTTCTATATCTTAGTCTTGTGGTCTTATTTCATGTTGATCATTCAAAATGAGGCCAGTGCAATTTTTTTCCAGAGTACTGAAAAATACTGTAGTTCTGTTGTACCTCTCAAGACATTTCGATGTCTGAAAGCGCCTCATGTACTTTTGAATTGTATTTACTCTTCTAATATAGGAAATGCAGCACCCAATTTGTACACTGTCAGCTTCAATGGACAGGATTATGACAGTGACAAGCTGATCAGTTTTAGTGAAGCTGACTAACAATTAGATGTTACCAGACCTGGAGACAATTAGATGCCATCCAGTTGGAGGGTGCCCAGTCGGAAGATGAGGTGTTGTTCCTCTAATTTACAGGTGGTCTCAGTCTGGCAGTACATGAGACTACAGACAGACATGTCGGCAAAGGAATGGGATGGGGTATTGAAATGGGTGGTCACTGGGAGATCCCCACTATTGCAGCAGACGGAGCTGAGGTGCTCAACAAAGCAATCTCCCAGTCTGTGTCCAGTCTCTCCAAGGTAGAGGAGACCACAGCGTGAGTACCGAATGCAGTAGATAACAACTGCAGATTCACAAGTGAAATGTTGGTTCACTTTGAAGGATTGTTTGGGGCCCCGAATGGTTGTGAAGGAGGAGGTGTGGACACAAGTGGATTATTTCCTGCAGTCACAGGGGTAGGTCCCAAGGGGGTGATTGGTGGGGAGGGAAGAGTGGACAAGGGAGTCATGGACGAAGTGGTCCCTGCAGAAGGCAGAGAGGGGAGGTCTAGTGTCTAGTGGTCTCTGTTTCAGCTTTGGCGACCTACAGGATCAAGTCTCCGACATGAACTTTTGCCCTGAACCTGCTGGCCCAGAGGACCATGTTTCACACACAGGTCTCCATTTCAGCCCCAGCAACCTACAGGATCAAGCCTCCAACATGAACTTTCACCCTGAACTTGGCGACCGATAGAACCGAGCTTCAGACGCAGGTTTCCACTTTGGCCCTTGCTACCTACAGGAACGAGGCTCCTTCGCAAACTACAACCCTGGTCCCAGGAGCATACGGGCCTCTCTCCACCACCATCTGACTTTCCCAGCACTTCCTTTCCTCCCTTGGACCCTTCCTACCCTCCACCTCCTGATAAACCCTTTCCTCTTCCCCTCCCTGACACCCTGTACCCCAATGAACCTCCCCCTAACCCCTGCCTGGTCTTCACCATCTCCCTGGCCCCATCTCGGAAACTGAATGCTCTGTCCTTAGTAGAGACTTCACCTTCACGAGTTCTATGCACACTATGATGTTCAACTCTTCTTCCGTCAGTTCCATCTCCATGCTTACTTCCACCACCATGATTCTCCATCTCCCTCTACAGCTCCCTTCTCCCGCTTTAAAACATCTTCTTCCTTCTCGACACCTCGTTCTGGTCTTCTACCTCAGTGGTTCTCAACCTTTTTCTTTCCACTCACGTACCACTTTAAGTAATCCCTATGCCATAGGTGCTCTGTGATTAGTAAGGGTTTGCTTCAAGTGGTATGTGGGTGGAAAGAAAAAGTTTGAAAACCACTATTTTATTCGTACCTAATTGACTCGTTATGTGCACAATTTCATAACTCCAAAGGAAATGGGCCATAGACAATTTTTCTCAAGCAAAATATTTCAGTAACAAATGAGACTAGGGCAGTGATTCTCAACCTTCCCTTCCCACTCACATCCCACCTTAAGCAATCCCTTACTAATCACCTATGATTAAAGTGGGATGTGAGTAGAAAGAAAAAGGTTGAGAACCACTGTTCTACCTACTCTGGACCTTCATATTTCCAAATGCCGACATGTCATCAACTGTATCGATTGCACTACTCCCCTCACTCATTCCAATCTCATCCCCTTGGAACACCTGGCCCTCCACTCTCCACACCAATCTGAACCTCACCCTTAAACCTGCAGACAAGGGTAGTGCTGTTGTGGTCTGGCTCACTGAACTCTATTCGGCCAAAGTCAGGCGAT
This sequence comes from Narcine bancroftii, assembly GCF_036971445.1. Lineage (NCBI taxonomy): Eukaryota > Metazoa > Chordata > Chondrichthyes > Torpediniformes > Narcinidae > Narcine > Narcine bancroftii. The sequence goes on from NC_091474.1 coordinate 61,197,479, forward strand.
AACTCTCAGACCTCCTGTTACTTACCCTTCCAACAGGACCCCACCAAAACTCATCAAACCACTGTATTACATGCCATCTCTGAACTCATCACTTCCGGTCACCTCCCTGGCACAGCCTCCAACCTTATTATTTCCCAATCCTGTACCGCCTGTTTCTACCTCCCACCCAAAATCTGCAGATCCATCGTGTTTGGGTGCTCCTGCCCCACCAAATTGGTATCCGCTTACTTTGACTCAGTTTTGTCCCCACTAGTCCAGTCCCTCCCCACCTATATCCAGGACACTTCACGTGCCCTCCATCACTTCAACTTCCAGTTTCCTGAACTCAATTGCCTCATATTTGCCACGGTCATCCAATCTCTATACACCTCCTTTCCCCATACTGAAGGCCTCAAAGCCCTTTGTTTCTTTCTGGACAATAGAACCAACCAGTCCCTCTCCAAAAAACCCTTCTCTGGCTGACAGAACTTGTCCTCACCCTCAATAATTTCTCCTTTAACTCATCACACTTTCTCTAAATTAAAGGGGTAACCATGGGTACCTGCGTGGGCCCCAACGATGCCTGCCATTTTGTTGGCTATGTGGAGCAATCCATGCTACAAGCCAACACAGGCAAGGCCCCTCAACTCTTCCTCCGCTACATCGATAAGTCTATTTTGGTGCTGCCTCATGTACCCATGATGAACTTGATGACATCATCCACTTTGCTGCCAACTTTCACCCCAACCTCAAATTTACTTGGTCCATCTCCAGCAACACTCTCCCTTTTCTTGATATCTCAGTCTTCTTCTCAGGAGACAAACTCACAACAGACATCTACAAACCACCAACTCCCACAGCTACCTCGACTACACCTCTTCCCACCCTCTCCCCTGTAGGGATTCCATTCTATTCTCTCAATTCCTCCATCTCCATCGCATCTGCACCCAGGATGAGGACATCCATGCCAGATCATCAGAGCTGTCCTTCTTCAAACAATGTGGCTTCCCCTCTACCAGCACTCACCCACATATCCTCCTTTACCTGCACATCTGCCCTGGCCCCCTCCACCTCCACGCACAAGGATAGGATTCCTCTTGTCCTCACCAACCACCCCACCAGTGTTCACATCCAACACAACCTCCTCCGCCATTTCCGCCGCCTACTACGTGATCCCACCACTAGACTCATATTCCCCTCTGTTCCCCTCTCTACCTTCTACAGGGACCACACACTCCATGACTCCCTTGTCAATTCCTCCCTCCCCACCAATCATCTCCTTTGGGCCTACCCCTGTGACCAAAGAAGAAGCTCCTCTTGTGCCCACATCTCCTCCCTCATCACCATTCAGGGCCCCAAACAGTCCTTCCAAGTGAACCAACATTTCACTTGTGAATCTGCATGGATCATCTACTGCATCTGATGCTCCCACTGTGGTCTCCTCTACATCAGAGAGACTGGATGCAGACTGGGAGATCACTTTGTTGATTACCTCGGCTCTGTCCGCTGCAATAGTGTGGATCTCCCAGAGGCCACATTTCAATTCTCCATCTCTTGCCAACATGTCTCATTAACTGCCAGACTGAGACCACCCATAAATTGAAGGAAAACACCTCATCTTCCGACCAGATGGCATTAATATCGACTTTTCTGGCTTTCATTAAATCCCCCACCCCACCTACTTGCTTCCCCCCCATCTCTCTCCATTGCACAGACTTTTTATTTCCTTTCGCACAGACATGATAAATTCTGCCTAGTCCCTATTACATCCAATTAACACCTTTTTATTTTGGTTTGGATTCTTCCCCCATTTTTTGAATTCTGAGATTTGCTGATATCCTGCTTCTGCCTTTTCTTGAAGAAGGGCTCAGGCTGTAAAGGTCGGCAATATATCTTTGTCTCCTAGAGATGCTGAGTTCCTTCAGAATTTTGGTGTTTTTACTACAATCACAGTGTCTGCAGCCTATAGTGTTTCTCTGAAGACAATTATCCTGTTGTTCAAATGCTGTCATGGAACCTATTACCATAACTGAATGATAGATGCGAAATCAGTTAAAAATTTCATTCAAAAAATAACACCTCTATCAATGCAACACTCCTTTCCCAACACTGCATTGTGTGTCAGTTGAGATTGTGCACTTTGTTTTACACAGTGTGATTGTTTATTCTTTCATGTTTAATCTGCTTCTTAGATTTTAATTTGCTGTTAGCTGAGGGGAATCAGGTGTAACTGTGACCCACAGGCTTGCATGTAGAAAATGTCCATACTGAGTAAATGTATTTCTCCACTGAAAAAATTGGGAACGGCATTCTTTAGAGATGTGCAGGATGTGAAATAGGTTTGTGTGTGTGTGTGTGTTATATATATGTATATATACACTATGTGTATGTATGTTTTATATAAATGTCTATATATACTATATGTGTGTGTGTGTTTGTGTATATCCATCTCTCTCTTTATTTATTTGTCTATTTATTTATTTTGCTTTCTATTTATTTATTTCATTTATATGTAAATAGTTTAGGCCAAGAAATATTCCTTGTAATCCAGGATAGTTCATTGCATGAAAACTTTGTCTAATAATTTTAATGAAGTAAAGTAAAATATGATTAAGTCTTGGCTTGCTCTGTGAGTTTCAACTCTAATGTTAAATAGCAATTACTTTTGAAATTGTATGTGCGGGAACATGCTGGGAACTGCAACTTGCCAGCTTGAGACCTACTCTGAGAGCATTTTCCAATCAAACATGGGGTGCTAACATCAAAGAAGCCCTTACAGATTGCAAAAGATTTTTTGAAAAGCTCTAAAGTTAGTTCCTGGGGAGGTGATCAGAGAGAAATGCAGCAGAATCCATGACCTTCAGCCCAACAAGCTCTTTTTTTTTCAATGATTCTATCCTAACCTATTTAATATTCTCATCAATTCCCCTGGATTATAGCACTTGATCACACATTGGGGCAATTTACATCAACCAGAGCACCCAAGAAAAACCCATGCAGTCGCAAAGAGAACATGCAAACTCCTGACAGGCAGCAGCCAACGGCAGGATTGAACCCAGGTCTCCAGCTCTGTTCAGCAGCAGCTGAACTAATTGCAACAGTGTGCTGTCTAAAGTTCTAACTGTACTTTTAGTATTTGTAATGTTTGTCAAGTCAAGGCAAGTTTATTGTCATCTGATTGTACAAGTACATCCTGACAAAACAGCGTTCTCCGGTCCTCAGTGCCAAACATGCAGACACACAACCAGATATAATGCACATAAAGATAAACAATACGTATGAAGGACAAATATTTTATCTATAATAAATAAATATTGCTTTGTCCAAATGAGAGTCTCGGATGGTTAGTGTGAGCAGTTCCTTTGCTCATTCAACATTCTCACCGCCCGTGGGAAGAAGCTGTTCCTCAGCCTGGTGGTGCTGGCTCTGATACTCCTGTACCTCTTCCCCGATGGGAGCAGCTTATAGACGACACTTTCCAAGTTCTAGTATTTCCCAATTTCAAAACATGTCATCTTCAAAGAAACATAACCAATGATATTCCGAATTGCCATCTTGTTAATTCAGTGAATCAAACCTCATCATTGCAGCTGTTAGTAGCTTTAATTTGTTGATAAAACGAATAAACATTTTGCATAATTTCACATTGAGATTTTCAAAATGATGAGTAGACAAAGCATACTGTATAATGATAACCATATTCAACTTTAAACAAATTTAAAATAAAAACAAAATAAAATTAAATAAGATGAATTCAAAGAAAAGTATCTCGAGTTTACATCTCTGTCATGATTCTTCAAAGAACGAGATACAAACTCTCGGTCCGCTTGGATATTATGATGTCATAGTAACTATGGTAACACTACAAACAACAATTTTTCTTAAAGGGATAGGCACAAAAGGTTTTAACCTTTACATAGCTAAAAGGTGTGTGTAGGATGGAAGGGGTCTTCCATGATTCTGTGTGCCCTCCTCAGACAACAATCCTAATAGATCATATCGATGGGGGAAGGGAAACTACAGTGATCCTCTCTGCCACTCATGGTCTTGTGGATTGACCTCCAATCCATTTCTCTCCATATCATACACACTGTGATGCAGCCGGCCAGGACACTCTCAATAGAGCTCCCTTAGAAGGATCACATAATGGTATCCTTGCCCGCTTCAGTCTTCTCAGGAAATGCAATCGCTAATGCACTTTCCTGACAAATGAGATGTGGAGTGTCCACAATAGGTCATTAGTTAATTGAACTCCAAGGAAATTGGTGCTCTGTGTGCTACATGTTTACAGCAATCACCTGTGCTCATACCCTTTATATTACCAAGGGGTGCAGTCTATATAATGTTTGAAAAGTAGGCTAGGCTGCGACACAGAATGAAACACACGACTAACATGATGGGGAGGGGTTTCAAATGAACTGTTTATTCAAACTTCGCGCGTGCCCTTTAAGGGTGGCGTGAGCTCCACCCCTGTGCCGGCAGTGACATCATCACGTTTGCCCAAGGCGCGCACTTTGGCCTTAGCCACAAGGCACGGATGTCCCCCAACAGCACCATCCTCTCACGGCTGTCCCGCCGGTGTGGCAGTACAAGCGGGGCCAGTTCTCCACGAGTGATGTGCGCTGCCACACAACCCCCCCCCCCCACTTGGGCAGCTGACCTCGTCGTTTCGGTCAGGCAGTCAGTAGGGGCTGGCTAAGGTCCAGGTGTGCCGCCTTGAGTCTGTCAACTGTGAATATCTCCTCCCTGCCCCCAATGTCCAAAGTGAATGTCTTGCCTGAGTGCTTCAGGACTTTGTAGGGACGGTGCAGGGGCACGGGGTGTGGACCTCGCCAGACGAAAACGAAGTCACTCGTGGCCAGAACTTTGGAGATGCAGGACGGGCGGCTGCCGTGTTGGGCCGGTGGTGGGGGCCCTTGTGAGGCAAGCTTACCCTGCAAGTCTGCCAGCAAGTTCCGACTCTTGGTCCCGGAACCAATGCTTGGGCCGAAGAACTCCTCGGGTACCAACAATGGTACGATATAGACCAACTCCTCAGACAATACCTGTAGGTATTCTTTCAGAGCCATTCTGATGCCGAGCAGGACCCAGAGCAATTCGTCTGTCCAGTTGAGGCCAGTGAGGCGAGCCATGAGAGTTGACTTAAGGTGCCAGTGGAAGCGCTCCACTAGACCGTTGGCTTGTGGATGGTATTCGGTGGTATGATGGAGCTTGATCCCCAAGAGGTTTGCCAGCTGTGACCCGAGGATGGAAGTGAACTGGGCATCCCTGTCGCTCGTCATTTGTGCCGGAACTCTGAATCTGGTGATCCAGTAGGCGAGTAGGTTCCTGGTGCAGGACTCACCGGAAATGTCTCTCAGCAGGATGGCTTCTGCCCATCTTGTCATGCGGTCAACCACAGTCAACAAGTAGCAGGCATCCCTGGCCGCCGGTAGGGGGCCCACAATGTCGATGTATATGTGATCGAACCTCTTGGCTGGGGGTCTAATTGCTGTACTTGGGCTTTACATGGTGCTGGACTTTGGAGGCCTGGCACTGCAACCAGTTTCTCACCATCTGGGCTATCTGTTTCTTGAGGCCATGCCACATGAAACATTCTGCCACCTTGCGAACTGAGGTCTTGACTGAGGGGAGAGCCAAGTCGTGGACCATGATGAAGGCCTTCACTCTCCTTTGCAGTGGGACTACCAGGCTGGTGGAGACATTGCAGAGTAGCGTGTCGTGGCTGTCCAGCAATTTGAGGTCCTCGAGTCGGAGGCCCATGATGGCGGTGCGGAAAGCTTGTGTTTCTGCATCCTCCTTCTGCACCTGTGCTAGCTGGGCATAGTCCAAGCTGTGGATGGTGGACCTTGAGAGCCTGTCTGCAATGACATTGTCCTTACCCACTCGGTGTCGAATGTCGATGGTGAACTCCAATACGTAGGACAGATGCTGCTGCTGGTGCACTGACCAGGGATCCTTTGACATTGCGAGGGGCTGAGTGAGCAGCTTGTGGTCAGTGAAAACAGTGAATGGCCTGCCCTCCAGGAAATACCGGAAGTGTCAGATGTCCAGATACAGGGCCAAAAGCTCTCTGTCGAAGGCGCTGTATTTTAGTTCCGGGGGGAAGAGGTGCTTGCTGAAGAATTCAAGTGGGCACCACTGGCCGTTGACTGATTGCTCGAGGACACCCCCGATGGCCATGGCTGAAGCGTCCACCGAGAATGTGGTGTGGGCATCAGGTTGTTGGTGGGCTAGTAGGGTGGTTCTCGCCAGGGTGTCCTTCATCGCTGTGAAAGCGTTCGCGGCCTCTTCTGTCCATTCGAAGGTCTTGTTCTTGGCGGCAATCAGTGCAAACAACAGCCGCATGATGCGAGCCGCCCCCGGAATGAAACGGTGGTAAACGTTGACCATCCCGGTGAATTCCTGTAGACTTTTGAGGGCGTCGGGCTTCGGGAACTGGTGTCCAGCAGCAACCTTCTCGGGTGGGGTGATGGTATGGCCCAGGAACTGAAGGGACTCCTTGCCGAACTGGCACTTGGCCACGTTGACAATTTATGTATGTAAGTGATTTACGGAAGTTCTTATTTTGTTTCTGTAACTGTCCATACTATCGAATTGTACCCTTTTTGTTTGTATAAGCTCTTTTTAAAATATTTTTATGGATTTTAATAAAGCAAAAAAAGAATATCAACACTATGCATATTTATGAAATTAAAACTTGGCAAAAAAAACTTTTGGCTGATGCTGATCACAGGCTGAAGATAGACACTTTTCGACATGTAAAGAAAGCCCATGCTGAGGCTGAACTCTGCCAGACGGGCAAATAGTGCACAGAGATGGACCTTGTGTTCATCGTGGTCCTGACTGGTGATGAGGATGTCGTCGAGACAGATAAACACAAAATCCAGGTGTTTGCCCACTGTGTCCATCAGCCTTTGAAATGTCTGGGCCGCATTTTTGAGGCCGAAGGGCATCCGCAGGAACTTGAATAGGCCGAATGGGGTGATGATGGCAGAGTTACTGATGTCATCGGGGTGGACCAGATTTGGTGGTAACCCCATACCAGGTCAACCTTCGAGAAAACTCAGGCACCATGCAAGTTGGCCATAATGTCCTGTATATGCAGGATGGGTTATCGGTCCAGCATGGTCGCGTGGTGAGGGAACGATAGTCCCCCGCATGCCAGTTGTAGCTTCGGCATGGCGGGGGTTCCCGAGGTCGAAATGTGGTGGCGGACTCTATGTTTGGGCATGGCAGAAGTGAACTATGGCTGCAGAATGGCAGGGAATTCATTGAGCATGCGAGAATACTCGTCCTTGGGGGCGCTGATGGAAGCTATTCCCGGGTTGCATGTGCTTGTGGAATCGAGGCGGACGGATTGGAAGGTGTGGGCACGTAACAACCACTTGCCTTTGATGTCCACCAACAGACTATGCACCCAGAGGAAATTGGCTCCCAGTTGCACTGTGCCCACCGAGGCTTGTACAAACTTCCAGTGAAACCTGTCCTTGCCAATCTGAAGCTGCGTGTGCCGAAAGTCTCAATGGAGGATCCATTGGGTCTCGTGCGTGGGTGCGGGTCTCGAGGACAGTCGGGGGAAGCACACTTAGTTCGGTGTCTACCAGGAAATGCTGGCCACTGGACTTACCAATCACATGCAAGAGGCTGTTAGTGCGGCCAGCCATCAAGCCATTAACGGTGGCTGGCTGGGTCGTTTCCCTGAAACGAACAGGGCGGGCTTGGGCCCCTCAGCGTTGATGGTAGAAACACCAGGTGGAGTGGTGTTCTTCCGGTTTGTGCTTGGGGGTCGCTTGTGGCTGATTGGATCCTGGGTGGGCATCCTGGCTGAGGGCAGCCTTGTTTTCTCATTTGGTCCGCCAGACCACGTCTGCGTGGGGTGTGACTCTGCATAGGTCTGAGAAATCTTCATCTTCCACCAGGAGTTGGATGTCCTCCAGCATCTGCTCAAGGAAAGCCTGTCTGGACATCAAGCAGGGTCTGTGGCCCTCTGCCAATGCCAGCATCTCGTCCATGGGGGAGGATGGGGTTCTGTCATTCAGACTGTCCAGGTGTAGGAGCTTGGCGGTGCTCTGCTGATGGGAGAGGCTGAAGGTCCCGAGGAGGAGGCTTTTGAAAGCGAGGTATTTACCTTCCTCTGGTGGGTTGTGGATCAGGTCGTCCACCTTGGCCGCGGTTTCTTCGTCAAGCGCGCTCACAACGTGGTAGAACATTGCAACATCTGAGGTGATGTGTCTGAAGTGAAACTGCGCCTCCGCTTGCCTGAACCAAGTGCGTGGGCAATGCGTCCTGAAGGCAGGGAGTTTCACCACGACCTCGTTGATTGCTTTCGTGTCCATATCGAGAGGCCAGAAAATCGTCTGGGCTTGCTGGGGTCACTAATGTAGCAGCTGCTACACAGAATGAAACACACCACTAACATGATGGGGGTTTCAAACAAACTGTTAATTCAAACTTTGTGCACGTCCTTTAAGGGCAGCATGAGCTCCACCTTTGTGTCGGCGGTGATGTCATCATGCTCGCCCGAGGCGTGCGCTTTAACCTTGGCCACAAGGCATGGAGGTCCACCGACGGTGCCATCTTCTCGTGGCTGCCCTGCCAGGGCGGCGATACAAGTGGGGGGGGTGGGGGGGCGGGGGGGGGGTTCACCATGAGTCATGTGCGCCACCAGACAATGTTGTTATTCAAGATAACCAAAATTATCACTTGGAGTGAGATCTAAAGTTTGATTGAGGTTTCAGATTTTGAACATTTTGTAGCTCGAGTAGAGGTTTTTTGTACTTGCAGTAATGTCAATTCAAACATTGCCTGCCTATTCAAAAAGAATATATGAAAGAATTCTTGCAAAATCCTGTTCATTCCTTGACCTGCACTACCACAGCAATTTGTCATCTGATTCGTCTCAATTTGCTGTTCCTGTGGCTTTATTTTCTGAATGTTTTCTGAAAGAATACAACTGCTTCAAAATTGGCTTTGAGTGTATTGTTGAAATGATAAAATGTTTGTCAGTACAAATTTGGTTCTTGCCACATTAAAATAGTAAATCTTGGACCACTTGAAACATTTCAAAGGGCAAGGCAGTGACAGCACTCAGCATGGGCTTTCTTTACATGTCAAAAAATGTTTATCTTCAGTTTGTCATCAGTATCAGCCAAAAGTTTTTTTTGCCAAGCTTTCATTTCATAAATATGCATAGTGTTGAGATTCTTTCTTTGCTTTCTTTATTAAAATACATAAAAATATTTTTAAAAGAGTCTATACAAACAAAAAGGGTACAATTCAATAAGATAGTATGGACAGTTACTGAAACTAAATAAGAACTTTTGTATATCACTTACATACATAAATTGTAAATCAAATTCATAATTCATATTCTAAATAGTATATACCTTTTTTTTGGAAAAGAAAGAAGGAAAGAAGGAAATAGTAGAAGAGAAAAACTCAAACCCCTTACCTAACCATGTGGACAGATGCTATATATGATTGATATCTAAAGAAAAGTGGTTTAAAATAATAATAATAATGTAAGGAACATGAAGAAGATACAAGTCAAACAATTTAATTACATTGCAGTAAAATTCTAAAGTAAGATAATGAGTCATAAATCACCCCCATAACATCTGGAATCTTATATCTGAATTATTAATTGAATTACAAATCTTTTCCATGCTCAAGCAGGACATGATGTCTCACAACCAATATATTTATTTATTTTAAGGAAGAACTTATACAGATAATATAATTCAAGAAAAATTATGTGGATAATTATATAGAATTAATAAAACATTCAGTGTAACAAAAACATACACAAGTTGTAAATCATATCCATAATTTGTATTCCAAGTGCTATATATTAAAAAAACCAAAGTATGTGATTAATATTAAAAGAAAAATGAAAGTTAAAAAAAATAAAAGAAATGGAAGCGATACGAGTCAGACAATTTAATTACATTGAGATGACATTATAAAGTAAGAAAATTAGTCATTGATGACCCACATAACGTCTGGAATCTTATATCTGAATTATTAATTGAATAATGAATCTTTTCCATATTCAAACAGGGCATGGTGTCATGCAACCATTGATCATGAGTAGGTGGGGCAGCATCCTTCCATTTAATCAAAATCCCTTGCCTCGGCAAAAGAGATAGCACGACTCTGACCCAAAGAATCATTCCCTCCCATTGTGCCGAATAGGGCCACCAAAGGATTTGGGATTAAATCCATGTTAAAAATGGAAAACCTCTCTCTAGTATTTTTCTCGACTAGGACAAGTCCATAACATATGAATTAATGATGCTTTTCTGCTTTTACACCTGTCACAGCAAGAATTCATATCCAAATAGAAATGAGATCATTTAGCTTTAGACATGTGCTCTGTGTACCACTTTAAGTTGTAATAAGAAAGATGAGCAGATAATGAAGAGCTATTATCCAGCTTAAAGAATTGTATCTAACACCACATCTGATTTAAATCCTGTTCCCAAAAATTTTTAATTCTAATGAATAAAGTCTGATTTAAGCATAATAATTTTTCATAAATAATAGATATTAAACTTTTACGAGAATGCATTAAACTAAAAAACTCATCTACAAAATTTGATTCAGACTCTCTTGGAAAATCAGGTAGGTGTGATTTAAGAAAATGTGGGACATGTCTTTAAAAAATGAGATATAGGCAAGTTAAATTTAACAGGAAGCTGCTCAAATTGTGCAAAATATCCATCAATGAACAGATCCTTCAAACTTTGAACCCTGTCTCTGTACCACCTTTGAAAAGTAGCATCACGTAAAGAGGGTTGAAAAAAGTGATTGGATACGATGGGGCTTGAAAGAGAAAAATTATGAAATGCAAAATGTGTCCAAATTCTCATAAAATATTTAACAATTGGATTAATTGAAAATGGAAGTGAAGACTCAAGTAATGCTAAATTAGACAAATTTGAGGGGGGTGGAATTCAGCTTTATTGATACCCATACTGTGCAGTCAGAGTGATTATGGAAAAAAAAAGACCAAACTGTAAGATTTTGTATGTTCACTGCCCAATAATAAAATTCAAAATTAGGCAGAGCCATTCCACCATTTCTCTTAAGTCTTTGTAGGAAAACTTTATTAAGGCTTGGATGTTTACCTTTCCATATATAAGATGATATAGCCAAATCAAGTAAGTAAAAAAATAATTCAGGAACCAAAATTGGAACAGACTGAAAAAGATGCGGGGGGGTGGGGGCGTGGCAAGATGGCATAGAGTCTAGACGTGTAATCTCGACCTCTCTGGCCAGACTTTTAAGAACCCGTTTTTAACTCTTTGTTTTTAAGCTTAAACTTTTTCAAAACTTCGTTTAAAGTATCAAGGAACTGTTATGGCCATTAATGGTAAAAAGATTAAACCTCAAGTGCAGAAGAAACTACATTTTCAGAGTGTTGAAGATTTAGGGCCTAAAAAGCCTGCTACAACTTCAGATTTGCTTTTTTCCGTGTCTAAGCCGCAAAGATTGCATGTGGGAGCTGGAAAAAAAATGACTACTACTCACCAGGAGAAGGATATCGCTGGAATTATTCGTTCTCAGGAGGAAGGTGCATGTTCCCAAGAAGTGGATCCTGATTCTGGCAGCCTGCCAACTCTAACAGAGGGAGCATGCAGGAAAATGACTCCATTGTTTGAAACCACTCAAGCAGTACTCCAACCTGAAGAGCTTGATCTTATCCGTGAGTTCAAGAAACAACAGCGAGTTGTGGAGGGAGAACAGCATCAACCCCCTGAGGAAGTTGGAGTGCCGTTGCTGGGAATTCAAACTCGTAGTAAATCTGTTAAAATGCCTGCTGTTGAGCTGCAGCAGGAGCTGCAGTTATCTGGTTCTGACACTATGTTAAAGAAAGCAGGGTTGGGTCTTTCTGAACTACAAGTTAACCTGTTAAGTACTGTTACTCAGCCGATATTGCAAGAGTTGGCTCAAAAGAAAGATAGTATGAGGTCAGAATTCACTACAGTTAATGCACGTGTGGAAGTATTTTCTGAAGATTTAAAAAAATTTCAGTCTGCTTTTATGGAATGTAAACAGCAAGTGGCCTCTAATACAGAAAAAGTGATGGAGGTGGAAGAATCCGTTAAAGAATTGCGAGAACGTGAGAAGGAGTTAGAGAGGAAAGTAGATTATTTGGAGAATCAAAGTAGAAGGAACAATGTGAAGATTGTTGGTTTGCCGGAAGGTATGAAAGAACAAGATCCTCTTCGTTTTTTTACAGAATGGATCCCACAAATATTGGGGCAAGAATTTTTCTCTGGAGGCTTGGTATTGGAAAGAGCTCATAGAGCCTTAAGAAGAAGACCTCTGCCTGGTCAATCACCGAGACCCGTGATAATTCGATGCTTGAATTATTTGGACAGAGAAACAATACTTCGTCTAGCAGTGCAAAATGCGAGACAACGACAAGCTCCGTTAATGATTCAGAACAGTAGAGTTTTTTTTATCCCAATTTGAGTTAAGAGGTTATTCAGCGTCAGCGTCGATTTAATCCAGTTAAAGAAGTTTTGTGGTGTAAAGGCTATAAGTCTACTTTTTGCTATCCGGCAGTGTTGAAAGTGTTTTGTGGAGACTTTCAATCTCGGTTTTTTGAGAATGAGCATGAAGCAATGATTTTTGCTGATTCGTTGCCAGATGTACGAGGACAAAGACGTAGTCCACCATTGTCTCCTAAAGAAAAATCTGGTTGTTCTAGAAATGGAAGAAATGGTAGAAATGGGAATGTAAAGAGTCCAACTTCTCCTGAAATGGGGTCTCCGAGTTTGGAATCTCTTGGATGAATAGAAGAACTTTCTTATTCTTACTTTATTTTTATGTCATTATGATATCTTGTTGTTATTCTTTGTTTGGCTAGGGAATGTTTGCCCATTCAGAGCCAGCTCTTCAGCGCTTGACGTCCTGCTTTGCGGAAACTGCCAAAATGTTTGGCCTGGAAGTCAGCCTGAAGAAAACAGAGGTCCTCCATCAGCCAGCTCCCCACCATGACTACCAGCCCCCCCACATCTCCATCGGGCACACAAAACTCAAAACGGTCAACCAGTTTACCTATCTCGGCTGCACCATTTCATCAGATGCAAGGATCGACAATGAGATAGACAACAGACTCGCCAAGGCAAATAGCGCCTTTGGAAGACTACACAAAAGAGTCTGGAAAAACAACCAACTGAAAAACCTCACAAAGATAAGCGTATACAGAGCCGTTGTCATACCCACACTCCTGTTCGGCTCCGAATCATGGGTCCTCTACCGGCACCACCTACGGCTCCTAGAACGCTTCCACCAGCGTTGTCTCCGCTCCATCCTCAACATCCATTGGAGCGCTCACACCCCTAACGTCGAGGTACTCGAGATGGCAGAGGTCGACAGCATCGAGTCCACGCTGCTGAAGATCCAGCTGCGCTGGATGGGTCACGTCTCCAGAATGGAGGACCATCGCCTTCCCAAGATCGTATTATATGGCGAGCTCTCCACTGGCCACCGTGACAGAGGTGCACCAAAGAAAAGGTACAAGGACTGCCTAAAGAAATCTCTTGGTGCCTGCCACATTGACCACCGCCAGTGGGCTGATAACGCCTCAAACCGTGCATCTTGGCGCCTCACAGTTTGGCGGACAGCAGCCTCCTTTGAAGAAGACCGCAGAGCCCACCTCACTGACAAAAGGCAAAGGAGGAAAAACCCAACACCCAACCCCAACCAACCAATTTTCCCTTGCAACCGCTGCAATCGTGTCTGCCTGTCCCACATCGGACTGGTCAGCCACAAACGAGCCTGCAGCTGACGTGGACTTTTTACCCCCTCCATAAATCTTCGTCCGCGAAGCCAAGCCAAAGAAAGAAAGAAAAAAAAGGGAGGGAGAGATTTGTTCTATGTTCTATTAGTCATTAACCACTGGTGGATGATCCACCCCAAGTTTGGTTTAGGGATTACTACCTTTTGGTAGTTTTTTTGGGGGGTGAGAGTTTTAAATCTTTTTTTCTATTTTTTTTTTTCATTTTTATTTTATTTAGTCTTTAATTTGTGGTTACTTTTTCTCCTATTGGAGGGCCTATTTACATTATTTTGAGTTTTTATATATAGATATTATTAGTTCTTAGTAATATTAGTAGATGTGTCAAAATTGAGGTTTGCTACTTTTAATGTTCGAGGTTTAAACACTCCGATTAAGCGTAAACGCATTTTGGCGCATATTAAGAAAATTAAAATTGATGTCGCTTTTTTACAAGAAACACACCAGAATGTCAAGGAAAGTATGAAATTGAAGAGGGATTGGGTTAGAGCATGTATATTTATAATTTTTTACATCAATTATATATAATACCTGAAAAGCTAAAAAAATATGGTTTTCATGAATTAGATTTGTGTTTTAGATGTGGTAACGCTGTTGGAACTTTTTTTCATGCGGTTTGGTCATGTATATATATATATATATATATATACAATCTTTTTGGAAGAAAGTACAATTGTTTCTGGAATACCTGTATAAGATTAAAATACCTTTAGATCCGACATTATTTTTATTGGGTAGTTCGTAACCTCTGAAAGGTCTGGGATTAGATAAATTTCAACTTGCTTTTGTATATTTAGCATTATCTCTAGCGAAAAAATGTATTGCTAGTATGTGGAAGGATAAGAATATGATTGATATTAATAGATGGCATAATGAGATTAAATATTGTTTAATAATGGAAAAAAATCATGTTTCGCATGATAACTATAGTTTTTTTTATTAATAAGTGGTTGTTATATTCAGAATATTTACATTTTGATTTACATTGATTAGATCTTAATATGTATGCTTAATTTTTCTTTATTTTTTTCTCTTTATGGCTCTCCTTAGGAGAGTTGGCTGAAAGGGGTTCTCTTTTTTCTTTTTTTCTTTTATATATAAAATATATCATTCATCTGTAGTTTATATATGTTACTTATTATCTGTATTTTGAACGAATAAATAAAGTTTAATAAAAAAGAAATAGAAAAAAAACAAATTGAAAAATATATAAAAAATATAGGTAATATATTCATTTTAATAGAATTTATACGACCTATTAAAGTTATAGACAAAGGTGACAATTGGGTCAGGGAATGCTTCACTTGTTTAAGCATAGCAAGATAATCCTTAAAAAGATGTTTATAGTTCTTTGCAATTGTAATACCGATAGGTAAGCTGATTTTTAACAAACTTAAAAGAAGAGTCATCATGCATTGCTGCAGGAAAGTTCAGTGGAACAAGTTCAATTTTGTGTGCATTCAAATTATATCCTGAAATTTGATGGAATTATGAACGTAATGACATCATAGGGGAACTGGTTCTGAAATGAAAAGTAAGGGATCATTGCGTAAAGGGAAATCTTATGTTCTATCCCTTTCCTCCATATCCCCAAGATGTCCTTGTACTCATGAAATGCAATTGCCAATGGTTCAATCACCAGATCAAATAATAAGGGACTTAGTGGGCATCCTTGATGAGTGCCATGTTGCAGATTAAAAGTTTGAGATTAATGTAAGTTAGTGAGAATTGTGGCAATTGGTTGTAAGTACAACAATTTAACCCATGTAATAAAATCAGAACCAAACTTAAATCCAGCAAGGAAGTTAAAAGAAATTCAAAAAATCTCACAGGTTCTGTCTTCTACTTCAACTTTCCAGACCAACATTTCTTGCTGTTAGCCTCTCGATCCTGTCTTTTAAATCCTACCAAGGTTAAATGCTTACCCTGTTCTTCAGAAGAACAATAAACCTATGTAATTGGACTCTCCAGGGCCAAAAGCTTATCTTCTAGGCAATTAAACTCAGCACCAATAAATGTTTTGATTCCTCAGTGCTTCAGAGAAGCCACAGTAATCAGATTTGGCTGTGGATTATCTGGAGTTTCTTGTTTCTTTCCATTTTTTTTTACATTTCTTCCAATCTTTCCAATTCTCGTATTCATTACAAACAGAATATGAAATTTAACACCACTTCAAAAGTTTTTAAAAAGTAAACAGGGGAAGAAAGTATGCTGAAGGTATGGAGGAGATGTTTACTCTATATCACACTCTAACCAGAAGTCCATGGTGTTGATATTTAAAAATCTTTCTGCTTGTCATTAAAAGGTGCCAATCTCCTGTTCTACATGATCACCAAGGTTCTACAAGTGCTCTGATGGAGTATGATGGGCCAAGAGAAAGAGATGGTACATTGGAGAGGAGCAGAAGTATTGGTAAGCCTTGCATTTGAAATTAATTTGTTAAAATGGTGAAAAATTGTCATTTAAAAAAAATTGTTCAATTGTTTTTTAATTAAGTTTTGATTTGGAATTATTTTCTTAATCATCTTTAATTCTTTTTGTCAATAGAAATGTTGATGATTTGGGTGGTGAAGCTCTTAGGGTAGGATTTTGGAATTTTGGCTAGTGGAAATCTAAGCCCTCCCTTTTGCTTCTGAAACCTGGACCACCTACTGCAGACACTCCAAGACATTGGAAAAATACCATCAGAGCTATCTCCACAAAATTGTTTGAATTTATTCTCAGGATAAGTGAACCAGCACTAGTCCATTCTTCCAGCCCAATGTACCCACCATTAAGCCCCTGATCACTCTCAGTTGACAATGCTAGGCATGCCACATTAATTACATGTCCAATATCACTCTCTTGAAATGAGTAATCCATTCTGCAGACTTTTATAAGAGTATATTCCTGGAGGGACAGAGGGAAAAATAATTCAAGGCCTTGTTTAAAAATTCCTTGAGAACAACAACATCCCCATTTACACTTGGGAGCCTTTGTTGCATAGCTGCTAAAGGAAAGAAGGCCATCCATAAGCCATGGTTCAATAGCACATAGATGCATCATGTATGGGGCAGAAGGAGTGTCCCATCTCACAAACTATTATTTGCTTGGCTCATCACAACCTCCTTCCTCTTCCTAGGGAAGAATGCGCAATATCCATCGATCACCATGGAACCTTTAAAACTAGACTGAAAGTAAGCCAGCAATCCTATCTTCAAAGACTATAAAACATTGATTTGCTCTCTAGTTGAGAGGGCCATCAAGAGGATCTGGGCAGGTATTTGAATTAGCAAAGCATAGAGGGATATGAAAAATGGGGATTGGTATGGAGAGGTCCAATGGTCAGCACAAACACAGTGAACCAAAGCCCTGTTTCAATGGTGTATGACTGAATTCTTGGCATCCTTGTCCAGGTATTAGTGAAAGGGAGCAAATAATTCTTCAGAAATGTAAGGAATCAAACATATAATGAAAAGAAGGAATTTTGTATTTGTTTAAAAATTAATGCTAGAGGAATTAGAGGCCCTAATAGCTGATAAATCCAGAAGGCCCAAAAATTCACATCCGAGTGAATGAGTTGATGCATTGTTTTTGTCATCTTCCAATATTCTGTATGATATTGTTTCTTCAGATTGAAGGATAAGAAAGTAACTGTTTCAAAAAAGATTAGAGAAAACAGAATATTAGACTGATTAGTGATAGGACAATGTGATGAAACAATCTTAAAATAAATCACTGACAACTGTGACCACCTGCAGATTGGAGGAACAACACCTTGTCTTATGTCTGACACCTTCCAACCAGATACCATAGGATCGACTACTGCGGTTTCAATTAGCACACTCCCCCATCACCACCATCTCTCTCGCTCCCTATCCCAATTATGATTTTTACTCAGCCACCACGATAATTTCCCGTTGATAATTTTCACACTTAGCTTACGGAGTGGCCATTCACACAGGTAAGACATTTACACTACATACCTGAGTCATGGTAATTTCAAAGGCTGGGCAAGAGACCACATTGACCATGAGGTAGGCCCTGTGTGTGATGTACAGCGTCGCTCTGTCAACATCGTCAGTGACGTATCATGCATTCACTAGCCATTGCTGCGGACTGCCTGCAGTTCAATTTAGACTGCAAGCAGTACACAAAAATATTTAGGGCTGCCGCAGGAAAAATTTTGGAATGGGAATTAGTCTCTCCGTTCCCAACCTTTTACACAGCATATGTTGCAGGAAATTTTCAAAAATTTCCAGTTATGCAATGGCTGTGTGAAAACCATAAATATCTCCTTTCCTTCAGCTCCCCACCCTTTGCCTCTCTCTCCCTCCCTCCCTCTCTCACTATCCCTTCTCCTCCATTCAGTGCTCAGCTTTTCTCTTCTCTCCTATCCATGTCCACCTGCAGCTGTCTGCCTTTGCTCCTCCCCCTGCCTTTTCTTCCCTCCTCCCCTTACCTTTTTATTCAGATGCTTGCCTGCTTTATGCTCGTACCCTGATGAAAGGCTCAGGCCCAAAATGTTGGTTATATATCTTTACCTCCTATGGACGCTGCAGGACCTGCTGAGTTTCTCTTGAAATTTTATGTATTTACTGTAATAACAGCATCTGCAGACTTCCTTGTTTCACAAAGATAAAGTGTACTCAAGATGGGCACAGAAGAGAGATCCTTGCCAATCTCCACAAAATATCAGCTGTTAATGATTACATTTTTATTATATTTATAACCAGAGTCAGTAACCGTCTCACTACTGGGAGGATTTTCTTCCATGATAAATGACATACACAGTAAATGTAGGGCACTGAGGAGTGCAGTAGAACAGGGGGGGATCTGTGAATGCAGATACATAATTTCCTGAATGTGGCATCACAGGTGGATAGGGTTGTAAAAAGAGCTTTTGGCATATTGGTCTTCACAAATCAAAGTATTAGGTATAGAAGTTGGGATGATAAAATTCTATAAGATATTGGTGAGGCCAAGTTTGGATTACAGATGGTCCTTGACATATGTCTGAGTTTCATTCTGTCCAACCGGTTGGATCTCAAAATGGATGCAAGTTACTCCGGGCTGACTGGTTCTTAAACCGGAGCCGCAGCACTTCATCCATAGCCTAGCCCATCTGGCACTGGAAGGACCAGTCGTCCACCTGGCTTGCGTTCACCTCCCCCACCTCGAACACCAGGTCCATCACTGCCTTCATGTCCTGAAAATAGAACACATTCGGTGGCATCAGAGTCTCAGCACCCTTCCGACCCGTGGCAGTTGCCATGTTAGTCCATCAAAATAAACAGTACCTGGATACCTGGGACCTGATGTGTAATTTTTATATTTACATATTTTTTAAATTTTGTACTTTTTTTTCAGACATATGTATAGTCGGTCATAAGTCGCATAGGTTGTAAGTAGGGGACCATCTGTATGTGTGCAGTTTTGGTCATCTAACTACAGGAAAGATATATAGAAAAAGTGCAGAGAAAATTTACTGGAATGTTGCTGGAATGTTAGGAATTGAGTTACAGGGAAAGGTTAAACAGGTTAAGACTTTATTCCCTGGAGTGTAGAAGAATGAGGGGGGATTTGCTAGAGGTATTTAAAATGATGAGGGGGATAGACAGAGTAAATATAGGTGGGCTTTTTCCACTGAGGGTAGATGAGATACAAACCAGAGGACGTGGGTTAAGAGTGAAAAGGGGAAAGATCAAGAGGAACATGAGGGGACCCTCTTCACATAGAGAGAGGTGGGTGTGTGGAAAGAGCTGCTGAATGTGGGCTCAATTTTAACATTTAAGAAGAATTTAGACAGGTACATGAATGGGAGAGGTATGGAGGACTATGGACTGGGTGCAGGTCAATGGGACTAGGCAAAAAAAAGTTTAGCATAGAGTAGAAGGGCCAAAGGGTCTGTTTCTGTGCTGTAACGTTCTATGGTTCTTTGATATGAAGAGCTAACCCCTCCAAGTCTGAAGATGTTGACAGTAATTAAACTAAAAGGAAGAACTGCATTTATATAGCACCTTTCATAATATTTGAAGGCAGTTTATAATCAATTAAGTATTTTTGACATAGTCACTGTTGTCTTATGTGAAACACAGCAGCCAATTTGTGCATGGTGAAGTTGTTTAAATATTTGTGCTATGTTGACCAGATCCATCTGCTTTATGGTGATGTGGATTGAGAAATAAACATTTGGACAGGACACGTGGGTAACTTGCTTGGCTCTCTGTTGAAGTTGTGCCATGGTTAAATGAGAGAGCAAATACAGCTTTCGTGTCATGTTTCATCAGGAGGACAGCACCTGAGATAGGATAGCTCTCCTTCCATTCTGCATTGGAATGTCACCTTCAAATTCTGTGGGATTTGAATCCACAACCTTTAGCTCTGAAGTCTGGCAAAAAATGGAGAGAATTATCATGAGAAAAAATTGAAGATTTCAATTTTGCCAGTAATTTTGAGCACTGTGATTTGCTGAGAAAAAAGGATAGATTTTATAGTATTTTTTCCTCTCTTTCAGAAGCAAGATGGCATGTTCCCTTAACAAAGATGCTGAGTTCCTACAAAGGACTTCAAAGGGAAACGATGGGCAAAGAGTCTCCCAGTAAAATTTTACATGTAAGCCTCTCAGTATTGCCAAAATGTCATCAACATTTTTACATTAGCTCTGTTTATCCAGTTCCAGCATACACTAGCATAGCTACCCTCTCCCCACCTTATACAGGCAAGATATAATAGAGGGTGAGAGAATAATGAAACACTGAAGGAAAGAGATGAAGACCTCTGGCTCATGTTGGGGAAGGGTTTCCATGTGATTGTTAATTGGGAGAATATCTCATCACAACTAAACACTGTGCTGTAAGGGAACTACAGCTTAGCACTCACACCCCATACTGCATTGACCTCCACCTCTCTATGCTAAGCTCCAGTAACCTCAGCTGCAATCTTGTTTTGGGCCTCTGTTCTATCTGCTGCATGTGTTACTTCCTTTGATGAGTTCTAGTTGGCCTGAATGTACCTTGTGCAAATACCTACTTGGCCATAGATTATAAATTAGAGGAGGAATGTCAGGAGTGGGTCCTGGCACCCATTGAGGACATCATGTTATCCATTCAGATTCCCTGGCTAACCCAGTCAAATATCTTGCCAAAAAGGCAAAGTTAGTTCTGTAAATTTTATTTCTCCTGTCCTTGGTCTCATGCATGAGACCAGTATTGGATGAACGATTCCGTATTGTTCATTGAACACCAAGAGAAATATAATCATTTTTAACTTGGCATTTGGTACATGATCTCAAGCTACTACTCTTTGTGCCTTGTGTTAGTTTGAAGAACAATGTTTGCATTGTCGCAAATGGTGTTGGGCAGGAAATGCTCTTCCTTCTGTCAATAATAAAATTGTGAAACAATTAATCATTTACCATTTTTCATCACATATTGACCAGAGCTTTCCTTCCTTTAATGATGTAAACATTGCTTTGCTCCAGGTCATTATAATTTTAAGTTTAATTGTTTCAGAATCAAAAATGTGTGTGGAGCATTTTGGATGTTTATTTTAACACTTGCCATTGGGCATTTCTTCCAATCATGTTCAATTCAATTAGAAACAGTTAAGATTCACCTTTTCACTGGAGTTCAATGAAAGCGTTAGTGGCAACAAAGAAAAGCTCCATCAATCTTTTGTGTCAAAAGTAACCATATCAATGAATGCAATTACTGAAATTCATGTTGAATTTTCCCTTTGTGAAATTAGTTTGGGGAACGATAATGTAAACTTCTTATCCTGTTTTGGGCCAAGCTCTTGTTCTGTATTAGTTTCAATACAGACTTTTTGTAAATTAATTTGTCCACAGAGTGAATCTGAACTTCTTGGGTTCCTCTTGGGTGCATTTAAGTTCAAATATGGTGATTTAAAACCAGTGTTTATGAGAGTTTGAATGGGTTTTATAATGCAACCACATCACAATGTATTTTTGTAACCTGCTACAAGTAGTTTTTCCAATAATTGGCACTTCTGTTGCAAGTGTTGTAAATACTAATGGAAATTTAAATATAAATCTTGTCACAAAAATGTTACTCAGATTGGGCACCATGGGTTTACTGGGGTAAAATACATTTAAATGCACATTGTGAAGTGCTTATGTGTTAACTTTTTTTTTCTTATTCTTAGGTCACAGATAATACTTGTTCAAGCCATTCGAGCAGTAACACTCTGTCCAGCAATGCATCTAGTAATAGCGATGATAAGCCGTTTGGTTCAGGTGACTTGATGGATCCAGAATTACTGGGACTGACATACATTAAAGGGGCCTCCACTGACAGTGGGATCGACACAGCTCCGTGTATTCCAGCACCATTGATGACCACGGTTCATTTGACTGGAAACAGGTCAGCTGTGCCGAGCAGAGCAGAGCAGTTGGTGCAATGGGTGGAGCACTCTGAAGATGGAGGGCCTGAGGATGGACAAGCAAAATCTTACGCTGTACACAACTATGCTGCTGCCATTTCTGCTGGCCTTGTTACCCAAGGAAGCACTGGTGATCTGAGTGAGATCTCGTCACACTCCAGGTACAGTGAGCTTTAATTATGTGGCCATCCAGGGACCTTTTTGTTTTGGTAAATTATCACTGTCACTGCAAACTAGAGTACACATATTGGTGCCTTTGATCGTGATGCACGATCAATTACACAAAGACTGAAGGTGCATCCCTGTGTTGGTCGCTCACACTGACCCAGGGGCTGGCTTGTGGCATGACAAGCCTTTATGGGGGAAAAAGGGGAGGAGTCACGAGCCAGCCAATGAGAGCAAGGTCAACCAGGAAAGGTCATGTTATTTACATAGGAGAAATATGTACAATAGTGCTTTGACCACAGATCACAGTACAAATATTTATAGTGTAATAAATGACTTGAACTGTAAGTCACATGATACTGGAAAATGGGGAGCAGTATCTTGTGTTGTTGCTTTTAGAAAGTGTAAGTTCTCAGAATTCTGTGGGAGTTCAGTCATAACATTAAATCCTGGAGTTTAATAGCTCACGTGGGAGCCTTTGGCCCATCACACTTATACAGCAAGAAAATTTAGAACTAAAGTTAGTCTCCACTTCTAAGCCACAGATTAATCTAAAACCAATTCTTTACCTCATCTCCTCCTCCTAATTTTGCCTCAGTCTAAAATTAATTTGGCTACTTCAGTGTCTCTCAAAACACCACAGCCCCAAATTCTCTCTGCCCAATCTGTTCCCAGCCCTTTTCTGTCCAGTGGTTTTCAAACTGCCCTCTAAACTCACATTCCACCTTATGCTATCCCTCTGTCATAAGTGCTCTGTGATTGGTAAAGGATTGTTATGTGATTGGGAAGGGAACCACTCCTCTAGACCCAATATTTTGCTTAAGATAAATTGCCATTAACTCATCTCCTTTGGAGTTATGAAACAGTGCACATAATGAGTCAAAAGTAATCCCCTACTAATTGCAGAGCACTTATTGCATAGGGATGGTTTTAAGGTGGAACGTGAGTTGGGGGGCTCCTGAAAGCCCTCTACCATATCCAAATTAATTCTGCTCAGCCCTAAAATGTTGGTTACCCTTTACTTCCAATAGATGTTGCATGACCCACTGAGTTTCTTCACCACTTCTGAGTATTGCATTACTGACCTACTCTGCCCTTGAGTCTGTTTCCTTCTTTGTTACAAATTATTTTTTATCATTATTTAAATTTATTCATAGACATACAGCACAGTAACTGGCCATTTCAAATTTACACCCAATACATCCCCAGTACATTTTGAACGGTGGGTGAAAACTGGGGTCCCCGGGGAAAACCACCCAGACACAGGGAGAAGGTACAAACTCTTTACATACAGTGCAGGATTTGAACCCCAGTCCCAATCACTGGCGGTATAAAGATATTGCACTAAACGCTACGCCAACCATGCTGCCCCATATAAATCCAATTCTGTCTTGAAAGTTCAGTGGTTGTTTCTTGAATAACTCCCAATGACAGACATTCTGTGCAAGCAGCAGTTATCTTAAAGGAAGTTTAATCTGATATTTAGTGTTATGAATATTTTATAGCATACATTGAGAATTACATTTTCCTCAGGATTTGCTAACAGGTTTTAAAATTGTTTACTTTAAGAAGACATTGGGGAATTAAAGTGTCAGGACTAAAATAGTACTTGTTCTGGTCTCTACAAAATTTATAGGAAGGTTTCATTTCCACTAGAATTTTACAGTACTGTTCTCACATCTAATCTCTGAAGGTGTCTACTTTAAGTTCAGGTTTATTATCATCTAACTGTACATGTACAACCTAACGACACAGCATTTCTCTAGACCATGATGCACACTCACACACACAATGCACAGTAAATTATAATCACATATCTACTCAAAGATATGATTTAAAATAAATATAAATACTTTGGAATGATTTACTCAGTTACAGGACTCTCTTCATCAGTCTCTCGGCCTGTGGGAAGAAGCTATTTCCAACCTGATAGTCCTGATTTTAAGGCTCCTGTACTTCTTTCTTGCTGGTAGTAGGTCAAAGGTACTGTGTACTGGGTCTTTTATAATTTCTTCAGCCCTATTTAAGCAATGCTCCCAATAAATGCCATCAAAAGAGGAAAGGGGTCTTCTCAGCCATTTTAATGATCCTCTGTATTCACTTCCAGTCTGATGCATCGCAGCTACCGTACCTCACAATGTTGCAGCCAGTCAGGACACTCCCAAATGTGCTCCTGCAAAGGTTTATCAAGATTGGGGCCAGTAACCTTTGCCCTCCTCAACTTCCTTAGGAAGTGTAGCCTTCCTGACTAATGAGGAGGTGTTGGGTCCTGGAGAGGTCATCCTTTATATCCACACTAAGGAACTTAGTGCTCCCCACTCTCCATGATGCAACCATTGACATGTAGTGGAGAATGGTCGATCTTCATCCTCCTAAAGCCCACAATTATCTCCTTTGTCATGTCCACATTGATTCTCAGATTGTATATGCACCATTTTATAAGCCTTCCAACCTCCTCTCTGTAAGCTAACTCATGGTTGTTGCTGATGAGGCTAACTACTGTTGTGTCATCCACAAATGATTACTTTTTTAACTGAATCTGACAATGCAGTCATGAGTCAGCAGCATGAATAGTAGAAGGCTGAGCACACAGCCCTGAATAGTAGAAGGCTGAGCACACAGCCCTGAATAGTAGAAGGCTGAGTACACAGCCCTGAATAGTAGAAGGCTGAGCACACAGCCCTGAATAGTAGAAGGCTGAGCACACAGCCCTGATGTCCACCAGTGTTCAGCATGATGGGGCTTGAGGTTTTGCTGCCAACCTGGACTGACTGTGGTCCTTCAGTGAAGAAGCCCAGAATCCAATTGTGGAGAGGGGTGTTGAGTCACAGCGAGGACTGTTTGTCCACCGGCCTCTAAAATATGATCGTGTTGAATGCCAAGCTGGTCAATGAACAACAGCCTGGCATATGAGGCATCATTTTCTGGGTGGGTCAGCACAGAGTGGAGGATCAAGGCTATTGCATCATCTGTGATCCAGTTTGGATGGTAGGCAAACTGGAACATCGATGGAAGATACAATTTGATGCATTCTATTACTAGTAACTTAAAGCACTTCCTGATCAGAGAGGTCAGAGCCAGTAGCTGGTAGTAATTTAGCTCAGTTTCTCTCATTCTCTTGGGCACTGGGATGATAGTGGCTGGAGTGAGATGTTTAAGATGTCCGATAGGATCACTATCAGTTGGCAACATAGTTCTTCAGCATCCGACCAGATAGATATACTGTCTGGTCCTGCTACTTTACATGGGTTCACCCTGGATAGGCTCCTCCTCACTTCAGCTATGGCTATGCAGGGTGCCTGCTCATCACAGGGAGATGGAGGGTTTCTTCAGTGTCGCATTGTTTTTCTCATTGAACCACAAGTAGAAGGTTTTCAACATGTCAGGAAGGGAAGTATCATTGTTGCTGACCCACTGGGTTGACTCATAGCCAGTTATGGTTTGAATACCCTGCCATGTGTGCCTCACATTACTGGTATCATACAAGTGACTACGGATTCTCTGTGCATATCCATGCTTTGCTTTCCTGATTACATGGGAGCATTCATCCCTTGTTGATCTTAATCCCGTCTGGTCTCCCGACCTTGCAACACAAGCTCTGAGCAATGCATGAACCTTCATGTTTAACCACGGTTTTGATTTTCCCTGGCTTTGTCAAAGTTGATGTGATTGAGGTCACCACCAACAACCATCAGGATGAATTTTCTTTCCAATGTTCTGATGACTTTCTTCCCCACAAACTTGAGAAGGGCGTGAAAGGGTAGCTTATATTTGCAAGTCACAAAGCTATCATTTGTGACTTAGTCAAGAACTTGACAGTATAGTGACAGAGTTAGAGAACTGTTTTAAGAGAGAAATGAAATTGGAGAAAAGATTAGCATGGATTTGAAAGGTGGCAGGTTAAATTGAATGAACAAAAATGAGTACATTCAAACTTGCCTCAGTCATGAAAGGGATGAGAATTTTTGACAATTTTTAATTCTAATTCAGATTCAGATTTCAAATTTATTGACATCATGTACAACCCTGAGATTCTCTTTTCTACAGGTGAGGCAGAATTACCACTTAGCTGCAGTGCAAGAAAAAACTGTACCCAAATAAAGAAATATAAACAAACCGTGTAATTCAGAGAGAAAATAATGTAGTACTGAAGAAAAGTTTAGTGCCAGTTCTTTTCATAGTATTGCTAACCTTGGTAATGAATCTTCTAAATGTAATTTAGAGAAACCTCATCAAAATCTGCATCTTCACCTCCTGGCCATGTTAGGTGTCATTATTCTGGTTATACAATGCAAATGACAATACAAGACAAAGGCAATTATTTCTTGATAATTTGTCAGTCCAGTTAAACTTACAGTTCTCTACTTACAATATCCATGTTTGTGCCTTGCTTCTAAATCTGAAATCATTCCATCACACTTTGCTGGAATATTCTCCTTATCCCAGTCTGAAGTATGATTTTTTTGTAGTTTTATTTTAAAACTGGTACCATTTGGTCCAAAATAGGCCATGTGCTAACATTTCTAATTGTTCCATGACTGAGATTTAAGATGACTTTAAACAAAGCTGGCATCCCAGGTTTGAATCCAGCCACTGTCTGTAAGGAGCTTGAATGCTCTACCCATGTCTGCGTGGGCTCCCTCCAGGTGCTCAATTTTCCTCCCACCCTCCAAAAACATATGAGGTTTGTAGATTAATTGGTGCATTTGGGTGGCTAAGGCTTGTGGACTGGAATGGCCAGTTTCTATGCTACATCTCTGAATGAAATAAAGTAAAATTAATACAGGACCATAAGAATAATTAACATAATGAGTAATGATTAGTCAGTTCTATTTGTTAACTTTGTGACTCTCCTCTTCCATTTCTCCCACAAAATATGTTTTTTTAGTGGTTCACATCATTCAGGAAGCCCAGCACCTCGTGTTTCTAAAACCAGTGGTTCGCTTGATGCATCCAAAGTCTACATAGTTTCTCAGAACAACAGTCAACCAATGCTGGGGTCTTTATCAGGATCATATCATCATCAGGGGGCTGTGAACAAATACGTCATTGGCTGGAAGAAGTTGGACAGAAGCCCTCCACCTGAAGAGTCTGAGATGGCAGATTGTAGAAGGTTAGTGACCTGGTTGAAGTAAATTCTGTTGTCTGATTGATAAATCTGAAGTCTGATGAGTATATTCCCCTGCAAAAGAGCCTGCATAACTTCCAACTGCAATGAATTTTCAAGATATTGTAACATTATGCCCTTCTCTGTTATACCCTGCTTTTAATAATATTCATTTTCTGTGCTAAAAGTTCCTAATCTTGCCAGTGTGATTTCCAAGCAAATATTAACTTACTTTGTTTATGTAGAAAGATGTTACTGAATCATTCAATGATGGACAGAGAAAATTATTGCTCTTTAATATTGTTTGATTTGTACATTATTATCTATAATCCAATTAAGCATGACATGTCTGAAAACCATTTCTGACCCAAAACCGGCAAAATGAGCTATTGTTGATGAGCAAGTGCAAATATATTAGACCTCTCCAGAGCAGTGAGTCACACTGAGTATCAAGGAAGCCAACAGATTTGTATACAGGGCATATTTAACTTCATGTATGCCACGAGAGAAGGTGCTATATGGAAACGAGATGTCCAGGGGTCAGTAACTGATCAGCATATGTTGTTTCTGTCTGTCTTTTTGTTTCTGGAGGCACAGGTATGGTTCTTGAGTGTAGTATTGTCAGAGGCTAGAAGCAGCCCCAAGGGGAAATTTCTTATTTTTTTCTTAAATTTAGATTTACTCATACAGCACGTTTGGCCCATGAGCCTATGCCACCCAATTGCACCCTACACCCCCAGTACACTTTTTGAACGGTGAAAGGAAACCAGAGCCCCTGGGGAAAACCCATGCAGACACAGAGAGAATGTACAAACTCCTTAGAAACAGGATGAGGTTCGAGCCCCGGTCCTGATAGCTGGCACTGTAACAGCTACGCTAACCCATGCTGCAGTGAAGTAACATTGATGAAGGGCTGTGTATTTTGAATATTATTGACACATTCTTTCCTTAAAAAAAGCATGTTGACAACTTTATTTGGCAATAATACGCACAAGCTGCTTTATGCTAATTAAAATATGCATTTAAATCAAAATTGGAAATATTGGATATGTCTTTTAGATGTGGAATAGAAATAGGAACATTTGGACATGCTACATGGTCATGTGAGAAGATGAGACCATTCTGGCAGGATATTACTGAAAGATGAACAAGGATAACAGGGGTGGCCTTCGCGGACTACCCGGGGCTTTATCTTTTGGGCAACTTTATTAAAATAAATAATAAACTAACTAAATTCTAACTTTCATTTGTTAAAATAGCTTTAGTTGTGGCTAAGAAATGTATTACAATTACTTGAAATTTCAACTCCCCTCTACAGAGAGCACAACGGAAGACAGAGATGAACAGTTGTATACCTATGGGGGGAAAAAAAATCACATATAATCTAAACAAAACAAATATGACATATTTGGATTATATAAGGACCCAAATTTAATTTTAAAAAAGGGTGCTACTATTATAAAAATATGTGACCTCCCCAATGGAGACTTTCCTTTTTTAAACACAACTATAAGCCCTGTCGGTGTAAGGATTTCTAGTGTGAAGAGGGGAGGGCGGGAAGGGTTGTGTGTTTTATTTTGTATCTATATATTTCTAAACTGGAAAATTCTAATATTTATATTTATGGAAGAAACAAATATAAAATATTCAAAAACAAAGGTATCTCCTGGTACTCTTATCCCATGCTATGGGCTAACACCCAACTCCCAGGACTTGGTCACTTATTCCCTCAGATAACTCATTTCACTGTCATCCCATCTCCTCAGAAATTTGCCTTCTCAGTTGGGAAGTGGTGTAGAGAATAAATAAAAAATAGCAGCCTAAAAATGGGAAATATTTGTAGTTGGATGTTTAATGTAACAGGATAATGTTATTTAAAGCAATTTGTTAACAGTGAAATAAACCTTTCTTTTTAATGATATATTTTCATGAATTTTTGCTGTGCACTTGTTACTTGAAAAAGCACAGCACATTCTGACATTATTCAAAATCTGCAACCACTGAGCGTCAGTATGAACTGAAATATTGCTTTACACCAAATGCTCACTCCCTCTTTTCTTTCTCCAGGAGGTTGTACGGCGAAGTGACTGAAATAACTAGCTCCAGTCAACATCAGGCCTTGGTGCAGGAATTGAGCCCTGTCAGTAAATCTCAGCAAACTTTCACCAAAGAGGAATTTCTGAAGTTGATGCTGCCAGACAGCCCTCCTTTGGAGCAGAGGAGGAGGAAGGTTAGCCAAGTCTTTAGTCTGTACAACTGTCAGGGTTAATTCTTGAGATGCATCCACTGGTTTTTTAACAGAACTTGAACTGACAGAGAACAAAATGTTGAACATTGCTACATAGAGTAGTGAATGCTCTTCTGAAAACACTTTGAATGGGGCATTCAGGTTGAAATCCCAATATGGCAATACATGCCACATTCCAGATCAAACTAGGCCCATTCTTTGTCTTCCATTTAATGCAAGTTCAGCCAAAATGCCTGGAATTGAAGTCAGTGTTTGCTCATTAGAAATATGAATATGCCCTCAGTATAATTGTGCTTAATTGACGGTGGTGGCCACTAATACCATTCAGAAGACCATAGGACGTAGGAACAGAAATAAGCTATTCAGCCCTGTGGAACACCTTGAGCAGCTATCATAGGGGACAATCGCATTGAAACTTACTTTCTTCTCAATGAGTGGCAGAATTCCACCTTTCCTGTTGTGGTGTACTCACCTACATATTTCTCAAGAAAATCTCACAAGTATTGTAAACAGACTCTAAGGATGGATTAGGTGTGTGGTACAATTTAACAATCTTGCAATTATATTGCTCCTTTAACATAATTAAAATGTTCTAAGGAGTTTCACAGGAGTACGTAGAGACAAAAAAGTGATGTCAAGTCATATAGGTTATATCGGGGCAGGTGATCAAACCCTTAGTCATTGAAAGATGTTTTTAGGAGACTTTAAATGAAAAAGGGAAATTGGGAGGAGGGATTTGGAAAAGCAATTCAAGAACTTAGCGCTGAGATAGGGAACGAGAAGGTTGAACACACAAGATGTCAGGAGGAGTGAAATAACGTTGTTACTGGTAGTTCAAAGTCAGGATTTCAGTCCTTGCCAGAGCAGCAGAAAATTTTAAATTTACTCAATTAAAAACACATCAGAAATTAAAAAGGCTTTATCAGTTGCAGCAATTGTAAAACTTTTGAATTATCATTTAAAAAAAAACTTTTGATGTAAATGGGTGTTTTCCTACAAGTCACACTGTCTCACCATCTTTACTGGGTCAAATTTATGGAACCTACAAGATGATTTGAATGCAGAAATTAAACATAATATTTTTGAGTTTGCCGATGATGCAAAACTGGATAGCATTGTGAGGGAGGTTGAAGAGGCTTCAAGGTGATTTAGACAGGTTGCCCAAGTGGGAAAATACATGGGAAATGTCATTTAGTTTGGATGGATGTGAAGTCATCCATTTCAGTAGATTAAACAGAAAGGCAGAATATTATTTAAATGACAGACAAGGCAATGTTGTATCTCACTGAAAACAAACGTTGATGAATAAAAAAAATGGTATGATGGTCTTCTTTGATAGAGGATTAGAATAGAGGAGCAAAAATTACTTCCCGCAATTGAATAGGTCCCACTTCTGAAGTATTGTCGTGGGTTTTGTCTCCTTACATGAAAATGGGAATGATATGCATCAGAGTGAGTGGTAATGAAGAGTGAAAAGACTGATTACTAGGATTTTGGGATTGTCGTGAAACAAGAGTTTGAGTTAATAAAATCTTTAATTTTTATTTAGAGATGCAGCATGGTAACAGGTCCTTCCAGCCCATGAACCCATCCCTCCCTAATACATCCATGTGACCAATTAACCACTAACCCTGTACATCTTTGGAATGTAGGAGGCAAACGGAGCACCCGGAGGAAACCCATGTAGACATAGGGAAAACATACAAGCTCATTACAGACAGCGCCAGGTTCGAACCTGGTTCTCTGGCGCTTTAATTAGAGTTTAGAAGAATGAAAAGATAGCTCATTGATGCTGAAAATTGTGGGGACTAGAACCAGGCATCTCAGTTGTAGGATGCAGGGCAGGCATAGACTGAGAGGAGAAGCAATTTCTTACTTGGGAGGTTCATGAATATATTGAATTTTCCGCCACAGAAGTTCATGGAGACCAAGTCACTAAATATATTTAACACAGAGCAGCAAAGAGTAGGTGAAGAGCTGGAGGGTAAGTAACCACTCGCATTATTTTTGTGGAGAAGTTAGAGGATTCAATGCAAAGCCTTGTGGGTTTTGCAATTATTCCTTTGTGCATGGAAAGTATGGCCAGCTTTGTATACCGACAATTGAGCAATCTAACAATTCATTGGGTGGTGGGGGGTGGGGGGGCGGATGCTACATCAGAGTTGAATTAAGAGATTGACAAGTATCCCATCCTTGGATATTCAGTGCTCCATGAACCAAACTGTCAGCATCTCATTGCCTGTTGGATATGTGGAAGGGCTATATGAAAACTGGAGCATTCTATGACTTCACCTCCATAGGGGGGAAAAAATCCCTGAATGTGCTGGTTATACAGTGGGTATGTGCTTCCATGTTTAATAATGTAATTGATGTACTCACCATTCTTTGCAAGCAAAGCAATATAATCGTATTTATGAATGGTCAAACGAGGAACCCACATTTCTCTCAACCAGAGCTCATGTGAGCCTAGGAACAAGGCTGCTCTTGCAACTACTTTGTCCAGCAGAATTAGGCTTTATTCTGGCTGCCAATATCTGCTTGCCACCTTTTGATAATGATGTTTAATAATGGTGCAAACGAATGATGCAAATGAGTAGTTTGGGCAAGAGGAGCCTCGAGAGAAGCAATATAACGATAGGCACAGGTCATAATGTTTCACCACACTTGCATTTATTTTTTGCAACAACTTTAACATTTCTTGGTAGGAAACTGGACTCTGAGAAGCTGGGGCTAATGAAACTGCTCAGTTGTAGCATTAACTTCTGGTTCTGTGAGATTTGAAAAATTCAGATTGTCACGTACAATGTACACATGCATCGATATTCTTACTTGCTGCAGCCTACTAGGTACTTTATCTAATAAAAAGCAATTGTATAATTAAAGGAAATTAAAAATATATCATAAATATGAAAGATGAATTATAAATATCCACAGTTATCATAGTGCAAACAAAAGATTGGAATTACAAGAATACAAACAAGTCTCTTTGTGGTATCTGAGTAGTTCATGATTAGTATCGTAAGGAGAAATTCAAGAGCCAGATAGCCTTGGGAAAGATATGGCTTTAGAACCTAGAAGTTCTGGATTTCAGGCTTCTGTTCCTTCTTTCTGAAGGTAGTAGCAAGAAGAGATTGTTACCAGGGTGATGGGGGTTTTTTGGCTGCCTTCTTGAGACAATGCCTCACATAGATGTTTTCATTAAATGGGAGATCGGAGCCTGTGATGGACCTAGTTACGTTTGCTACTTCTGCATCCTTCTATGTTCCTGGGCACTCGAATTCCCAAGCCAGGCTGTGATGCGACCAGTCAGTATTGTTTCCATCGTGCACTGGTGGTAGTTCAACAGAGAATTCGACAACAGGTCAGATCTCATCAAAATCAATTCAACATCACTATCGTAAAAAATGTAACATGAATAAATGAGATGAGTGAAATATGGATATATTTAAACACTGATTCCAGTTCCTGCAACGTATCTGATCTAAATACTTCCAAATCATTGTAGCTACTCTAGGCAGATAACCCATCTCCATATTTGTAAGGATGAAATATCAGAAGGTTTTGTTGAATTAATTATTTATTTTGTAAAATATACTCATGCAAATGACCATGCACTTAAAATACCAATCATAATGCCTTTTATCAGTCTCAGTATCTCTGAGGAGAATGCTAATGAGACTAAATTAGACAGGCACACATCACTCTTATTGGGACTGCCCTGTAGATGTCTTGCAACTTCTATCATGGATGCACAGTGTCTACCTGTTATAAATATACATATTTTCATTTGTGGACTGAAGCTAGTTTCTACAGAACAAATGGAAGGCCGTTCACTTTGTTGCCAACTTCTAGTTCTCTAGTTCTTTGATTGGGATATCTCTCAGTGTGAACCTCTCCATGGACATAAATCTGCCAGGTTTGAATTCTGGTCATTTTCCTAACATGTAGTCACATCACATTTTGTGCAACCTAAATATATAGTCCAAGATTGTGCTTTCTGTCTATGACAAACCCTGTTTGCTTTCCCATAGTCAAGTCACACTGTTAGATATCCAAAATGGCTCCAGATCTCTCTCCTACTGCATAGCCTTTATTGGGTCCCATTCATGGCATATGTGTGTGAGTTTTCCAGAGCCAGGTTCAAAATGTTCCACTGAATCACCTTAAAAAATATCTGCCATCATGATGTACCATGCCACACTAATTGAATTGATGTGTAACCATGATTTAATCCCACCAAGTGTGCACCTTTTTGTAATTTCCAAACTTCTAAATGGTTTGATTCCTGCTCCTGCCATTACCTTTGTAGCAATGACCAATGGTCCCAAAGTAGCACCTACAGATTTCTTCTTTAGACTCCTTCAGGTGTCTGCTCCTGAGATTCCTTTATGCAGTTCCATTGCCATGGCTGACATTCTATGGTGTTGCAACCTGTTGCAAAAATGTCATTAGCCATATGTCATTAGATATTTTCAGCCTAATATCATGCAATGTAACCTCGTCCAAAAGCTATGTGGAGCTCATCAAGATCTTCTGGCAATTAAAATTCAAAACCTGCTTTGAATCTACCTATCTATATATAGATAATAAAATGGTTTAGCTTGATCTATAATTCCACTTGGAGGAAAAACTTATGGTGGAGCTTCTGAAATGGCTGCACTGCTGCTGGTGTGGACTCGGGAGAGTGGAGACACAGAGCTGCTCTGAAAGTTTCAACTGGCCGGTCCTAATGCCGATGGCTCCATACTGACTTTAAACAGCCTGTGAAAGGAGTCAGCAATGCTTGTAAGTAAAATCCTGCCACCGCGAGGTCTATGTTTGTCAGCGGCCACAAGGGGCTGCAGACTCCAGGGGAGCAGCATACCAGTGCAGGGCATCAGAAATGGGAACAACCCACCACTTGCCCAGTTGAGAAGGAGAAGCATGGGAGACACCCTACAGGACAGTGAGCACAGCACCAGACCAGTGAGGGTATTATCAGCTGAAGGACCCTAAAGGGAAAGTGACCATGGCAACAGACCAGCAGGGGCTCAGCAACTGAGGGACCCACACAAGCTGAGGGGAACATGGTTGGGGGACTCACCCAGGCTGCTGTTGACTTGAGATTGGGGAATCCACACAGGCTGTGGGCTGCAGGACACTGACTCATGGGAACCAGGTATCAGAGCCTGGATTCAAGAGGGTGCTGTAGGCAAGAGAATTCTTGATTGTATTGGAAATTTTGTTCTGGAGCTTGGATTGCTGATAAATCGAACAGGAGTCTGTGCAGCTGCAGGGACTACAGGAGCACTGGAAGAGAATCCACGGGCACTCAGTGACTCCAAAGGGGCTCTTTTGCATCTCATGCTCTCATAATGCAAAGGGTGCAGGGTAATACTAATAGCGACTCTGTCTACCTTATGGCAGGCAAAAGGTAAAGTACATCATGTTGGTTACATTTTCAATGTATTATTACTCCACAATAAAAGGAACCTTGAACCTTGGAAAAGGCCCATTGAGATTCCCCAATAACCATCTCTAGCCATTTATGACAAATTCCTACATCTCCCTAAAACTGACAACTATCAAGTAAACTTACAACTTTCTTTGTCTGATATTTGTTTTTGCCTTAAATATTAAGGATCGTGCAAGCTTTCCTCCAGTGTACGAGAACAAAATTCCAAATGTCTTGCATTTCCTTAAAATCACTGAGTGTTTCAGTCACTTACAAGCAGTTAAGTTCTTCTGATGCAGAAATGTCAGAAATATGAGCTATTTTTGCACAGAGCAAGCTCCCACAGTCCGAAATGAAAAATAATTTGTTTTAGCTTTCGATGTCAATAGACCAGGACATCCTTTATTTTGTGCTGTGGATTGGGTCACAAGCCTCTAACTTTTGATTCAGCAGCTGCCAACTTGTCATTGGAGAGTTGTTATGTATGGAAGTTAGTCGACAGCATTAGATATCTCCTACTTCCTCGTGTAACCCACAAGGGAAGCTATTCAGATAGTTGTAAATAACGTAGTCCTGTTCAGACCAGTCTTGTTCTTATTTCCTTCGATCACCCCTAATGGGTCCGTAATTATTCGGACACCTGCCAACATTTTTTCGAACCTTGATGAAGGGCTCAAGCCCGAAACGTTGGTTATGTATTTTCACCTTTGCTATATAAAGGACACTGTTTGACCTGCTGAGTTCCTTCAGCATTGTGTTTTTACCATAGTTGTATCTTCAATGGCAAAAATTGAAATGCATCATGGGACGGTTGAGAGAGAAAGGGAGAGGATCATTATAAAAATAAACAAACTAGGGAAGTAAAGATAAAGATGTTCACTTTTGAACTAGGTTTTGGAGAGGTCAGGAGACTGGGCGACTGTGATTGCTATTATTGTCAGCAAGCACAACTTAATGATCTGACCCTGTGGCCTGGCTCTCTTTGCATTCAACATGGAGACATTTTAATGATTCTGTCTGCAAGACCTTTAGCAAGTCTCAAAATACAATTGCACATAAAAAGGAGCAATCTTGCCCTCTTCATAAAGTCATCTGATCTAAAACAGCTGTTTAATTTCTTATTATTAATTGTATATTTTCTACAATAACAGATATAATTTACAGTAAATGCAACACACTTTCACTGAAACCAAATATAGTTTTCTTTGCACAGAGGAAACAGTCCCAAATGCTGCTAATTGTTGCATTTGAAAATGTTTAGAAATTAAGAAATACCCATTTAAAAAAATGACAATTGTTTATAGAATGCTATAATTCCTAGAAACTAGTAGCACTTTAGCAAAGTAGGGATTCATTTGTCATTTATTCATTTGCAGATTTTAAAATGCCATCCTCCTTCTAGTATTCACTCCATCTCCAGCAAAGTTCTCCATTCTGGCAACTTACTGGCAAAGGTGCTTGGTTATCCCTCTCTTAATATATGCTGCGCTTTTCTTGAGATCACAACCTCTTGCTAGTTCTTTAGCCTTTATTGTTTCACTACCTTTTCCTCTTATACACGTTTGTCCATTTTGTCATCTGCTGGGAATTGAGGTTCATTTGCTATCTTCTAACCTTAAGGCAGCATGTTTTGTTCTGAATGTTTTGTGGGCAATTTTAATCGTCATCCATTATTGTGGGCTTCTATCAACATATCCCTATTTGGATATATTTCTGCAGCTGATGTAAAGGACGTGACATGGTGCTCCCCTTATTTTCTATTGCATCTTAAACTGAAGGTAGAAACAAATTGAGTAAAGTTTCAAGGCCTATTAATTTTTTACAGTAAATATAAAGAGGGACTTGTATTTTTATCACAACTTTCTTGACATTCCATACCACCTTGCAGTCAATGAATACTTTTTAATGAGCCAACACCATAGTGATGCTGAATTTTAATTTTTATTTAAGGGGTGTCACTAGCAATACCAGCATTTATTGTCCATCCTGAACTGTGTTTTAAAGCATTGATCAATCTGGAGTTGCACGCAGGGCAGAGAGTTTTACTCATTAAATTTAAATTCTATAGCTGCTCAAGTGGAATTTGAACTTTCCCCTCAATCATTGATCCAGATCTTTGGCTTCTGGTCCAGACACTACTAATCCCTGGAATTATGCTGCCACAAACAATAAAGTTGAGTAAAACTACATAAAGAATAAATATTGCCCTGCAAAGATGGTTCCCATTCTCATCTAATCCCAGTAAGGAAGCTCTGTCAATGTGAAGCTCTGTCAGAGCTGGGCTGGAGAACATTCAAATCTTGACACTTGGCCCACACCTTGAGATGAGGCGCAACTGGTAGTAAATTATTTCCTCTTACACTTCCAGGACCAAAACAGTCTTATTGTTCAAAAACATACCAGTGGTTGTAGGTCAATTGGGTGGCACAGCTCTGGACCAGAAGGGCCTGTCACCTGATATAATTATAACAGCAAAGAAACAGGTCAGTTCAACCCTTTTAGTCCATGCCAAACACTTTCTCCCACCTAGCCCCATTGGCTCGCACCCAGCCCACGACCGTCCATACCCCTAACGTCCATATATCTATTCAACTTTCCCTTAAATATTAAAATCGAGTCTGCATTTACCACTTTGGAAGGGAGTTCATTCCACACTCCCACCACCCTCTAAGTGAAAAATTTCCCCCTCATGTTTCCCCTATACTTTTCCCCCATCAATCTCAATCTGTGTCCTCTTGTTTGAATTTCCCTCAATCTCAATGGAAAAAGCCTATCCACATTTACTCTGTCTGCCCCTCATAATTGTAAATACCTCTATCAAATCACCCCTCAATCTTCTACAGAATAAAGTCCTAGCCTTTTTAACCTTTCCCTGTAACTCAAACCCTGAAACCCAGGCAACATTCTTGTAAATCTTCTCTGCACTCTCTCTATTTGATTGATATCCTTCCTATAATTTGGCAACCAAAACTGCACACAATATTCCAAATTTGACCTTACAATGTCTTATACAACTTCAACATGACATCCCAACTCCTATACTCAATACTCTGAATTATGAAGGCCAAAATACCAAAAGCTTTCTTCACCATCCTATCTGTATGTGACTCCACTTTCAGGGAATTACATACCAGAATTATTAAATCTCTTTGTTCTACTGCACTCCTCAATTATCTACCATTTAATGTGTATCACCTTTGCTGATCATTCTTACCAAAATGTAGCACCTCACACTTATCAGTATTAAACTCCATCTGCCATCTTTCTGCCCACTCTTCTAACCGGCCTATATCCCACTGCAAGCTTTAAAAACCTTCCTAACTGTCCATAACACCATCAATCTTTTTTTTTAAAGACTTTATTTAAAATTTTTATAACATGAATACAATAAAGAATTGCATTTAAAGAAAAATAGAAAAAAAAATTTAAAATGGTATGATTACAATATTACATCAGAAAACTACACAAAATAACCCCCCCCCCGTTAATTGTAACACAATATTAATAGTCTAACTTAAAATTAGTTCAACCCTCCCCCCCAAAATAAAGAGTGAAGAGTTAATAAAATTGACAATATTATATATGAAAAAAAAATACCCACTTACAAAAAAAAGAGATAAAACCACCAATCTTAGTTACTAATCCAATTTACCACCTTATCATCCAGATTATTAATATATATGACAAACAACAATGCACCCAGTACTGATCCCTGAAACACTCCACTAGTCACCAGCCTCCAATTTGTCAAACATTTTTCCAGCACTACTCTCTGGTATCTCCATTGTTGAATCAATTTCTCTCTGGTATCTCCATTATTGAATCAATTTAGGCATTGAATCAATGCCTAATGATTGAACCTTCCTAACTAACCTTTTATGTGGAACCTTATCAAAAGCTTTATTGAAGTCCATAAAGACAACATCCACAGCCTTCTCTTGGTCAACCTTCTTAGTAACATACTTGAAAAATTCAATAAGATTTGTTAAACATGAACTACCCCACATAAAACCATGTTGACTACTCCTAATCAGTCCCTGTCTATCCAAATAATTGTATAATCCATCTCTCAGAACACTCTCCATTAATTTACATACCACCGATGTCAGACTCACAGGCCTATAATAACCAGGTTTACTTTTAGAGCATTTTTTAAACATTGGAACCACATGAGCTACCCTCCAATCCTCCGGCACCTCCCACGTGGCTAATGACATTTTAAATATTTCTGTCAGAGCCCCCGCTATTTCTACACTAACCTCCCTAAAGGTCCTGGGGAATATCTTGTCAGGACCTTGAGATTTATCCACCTTTATTCTCTTTAAAATAGGCAGTACTACCTCCTCAATAATCTATATATTTTCCATTACCTCACCACTAGTTTTCCTTACTTCACCTGACTCAATATTCCTTTCCTTAGCGAATACTGAAGAAAAAAGATCATTTTAAATTTCCCCCATCTCTTCTGACACATCACAGAGCCTCCCTATCTGACCCTCAAGGGGCCCAATTTTATCCCTTTCTATTCTTTTACTTTTAATGTACCTGTAGAAACCCTTTGGATTTATTTTTTTACTTTGCCTGCAAACCAGCCTTATATATTGTCCTATTAGCCTTTCTAATTTTTTTTTGCACTCTTTATATTCCTCAAGCTCCTCATTTATTCCCTGCCATCTGTACCTATTGTACACATCCCTCTTCCTCCGAACCAAATTCCCAATATCCCTTGAAACCAAGGCTCCCTATATTTTCAAATTGTTCCTTTCATCCTCACAGGACATACCAACTCTATACTCCCAAAATTTCCCCTTTCAATATCCTCCATTTATCTGTTGCATCCTTCCCAGAAAATAAATTATCTTTTTGCATCTCCTTGAAATTAGCCTTGTTCCAGTCAAGAATCTCAACCTTAGGCCCAGCCCTATCCTTTTCCATAATTAACCTAAAACTAATAGTTTTTTGATCACTAGACACAAAGTGTTCCCCAACACAAACCTGTCACCTGACCCATCTCATTCCCTAATAGGAGATCCAATACTGCCTCCTGTCTAATCAGCTCTTCTATGTATTGATTTAGAAAACTTTTCTGAACACATTTGACAAACTCCAACCCATTCAGCCCTTTTATAGTGTGGGCATCTCAGTCAATGTGTGGAGAGTTAAAATCTCCTACAATCACCACCTTGTTTACGACACATGAATGCTGTCTCCTTACAAATTGGCTTCTCTAATTCATTCTTTCCTTAGGTAGTCTATAAAATACCCCCAATAGTGTTTTCATGCCTTTCCCATTCCTCACTTCTACCCAAATAGCCTCACTGTTTGAGCCATCCAATCTAACCTGCTATAGCACAGCTGTAATGTTTTCTCCAACAAGCAATGTGATGGCTCCACCTTATATCCCCCATTCTATCACACCTAAAGCAATGAAATCCTGGAACATTTAGCTACTAATCATGCCCTCCTGCAACCAGGTTTCACTCATGACCACAAAATCATATTTCCATGAGTCAATCCATGCTCTAAGCTCATCCACCTTCCTTTCCATGCTCCTTACATTGAAATATGTACACTTGAGAGAATGTCCCCCACATTCACTCCTTTGATTACCATCTACTTTTACTACCCCCTTTCTTTCATTAATTTTAACAATCTGATTCCTCTCTCCCTACAAGTCTAGTTGTCCTTCTACCCTAATCTCCATGCTCTCATTCTAACTTCCACCCCACTGCCAAACTAATTTAAATGTATGTCTAAATTAAATGATCATTGTTGTGTCATGCTTCAATAGTGTCAGTTTGAGAACTGTTGCTATTTATATTGCTTTGTGCTTGTTTAATATTTGCTTGTATTTTCTCCTCCCACTATTTAGCTGAGTGAGGAGCAGGAGGCAAGTTATTTAAATTGATTAAACATTCTGTTTAATGATGGATAATAGCTGATCATTACCTAACTGATTGAACAAAATTATGAATTCAAGTCCCACTCAGACTAGGATAGTTTTATTTCCTCAAAAATATATCTTGCAAATTAAATTTCCAAGCATTATCCATTTGCTTTAAAATGTGGCATTTCCTCAGTAGAAACTGCATCATTCCATTTACATTACATCGATAGGGTATCAACTTCCATTGTCAAGTCCAAGAGCTTTA
Organism: Narcine bancroftii; assembly: GCF_036971445.1. NCBI lineage: Eukaryota > Metazoa > Chordata > Chondrichthyes > Torpediniformes > Narcinidae > Narcine > Narcine bancroftii. The sequence goes on from NC_091474.1 coordinate 61,238,759, forward strand.
TACAGATTCCAGCCCTCGATATGTAGTGGTAGGAGAACCTCAACCCATGGCCTTTCCCCACAGGATCTTTGTGGCAACTGTACAAAGTTTCACAGCATTCCTCAATACTCAGCTCTGAACCTTGGGACATGCCTGTCTGCAACACTCAGTCATGCCAACATGTTTCAAACTGATTAGAGGGCATTATGCAAAATTTCCAGCAGCCCTTAGTTTTTGTATCAGCAAGTAGACCACAATATCCCTTTCTACATCATCTTCTTTGAAATCATCTGTTCCAGAAGTAGATAGATAATGGTTTCATTCCCACCACAGCTTGTGCAAGTGGCACTGAGATTCCAATATTAGTTCAGGGAGAATCTACAAAGCAGGGGCCTTCTTAGTATCAGCCAGGCAAAATTCTAGTGATGCCAAACTTTTTTCTAATTGTAAACTTAGGACATCATCACTGTCATTCTTTGTATCAGTACACTCACTTTTAATATGACAGCGTCAGAAAATGTTTCATCCTCAAATATTCCACCAATTAAGTGTGAGAGAGGCTGTGGCACAGGGCCCAGCTCCTCAGTGTCCCATGGTATTAGGATCCTAGACTGGTAAACAAGAAAATCTGCACATGCTGGGATCTAGTACAACTCAGCAGGTCAAGCAGCATCTATAGGAAATAAAAGGCAGTCAATGTTTCTGTCCAGAGCCCTTCTTCAGCAATGCAGAAAATAAATCAGATGTTTGAATAAAAAGGTGGGAAAGGGAAGGAACCTAGGCTAACAGGCAAGAGGCAGTAAGTAGGTGGATACAGGTGGGAGGGTACAAGGGACAGAAGCTGAGAAGTTATAAGGAGAGCAGGTAGAGGGCTAAGTAAGATAGGACTCTGTTAGGAGAAGGAAGGGAAGGGGGTAGGGAGCTGGACATAAGGACAAAGGGATGAGGGAAAGAGAGAAACCCCTAGGGAGGGGATTAACAGAAACTGGGGAAGTCAATATTGAAGATGTCTGGGTTAGAGAGTGCCAAGACTCCAGTTTACATGTGGCCTCAACATGGCAGTACAAAGGGAATTGGAAATTACTTCATTGAGGACCTTTGCTCTGATTGCTGCAACAGCAAGAACCAACCACTTCAGCTCCACACCCTATTGCCTACTGACATGTCCGCCCATGGCCACATGTACTACCAGGTTGAGGTCATTCATAAATTGGAGGATCAACATCTTGTATTTCCATCTCGGCACACTCCAACCAGACAGCATCAATATCGACCACTAATTTTGGTTTGTCCCCTTTCCTTGAGTCTCTCTTCCCCTATCCCTCTGCCTCCGTTTCAGAAGCTCCATACCCCCTTCTTCCTTCTCCTATTAGAGACCTATCTTTCTTCATCTGCTGCCCTCTTCCCCATCATTTCTCAGCTTCTTTCTCTTCTACCCTCTCCCCATTTCCTGTTAGCCTGTGCTCCTCCCCCTTCCCTCCCCCCCAACCTTTTTAATTCAGGTGTCTGCCTGATTTTTCAACACTCCTGAAGAAGTTACTTCCTATGGATGCTGACGTACCTCCAGCATTTTTGTGCATTGCACCGTACCTTTTCCCACAAAGTCTTCGTGGTGCCTCTGTTGAACTTCAGTGTGTCCCTCAGCATGAATAGGCAGCACGGTTGGCGTAGTGGTTAGTGCAACGCCTTTACAGCGCCAGCAATCGGGACTGTGGTTCAAATCCCACACTGTCTGTAAGGAGTTTGTACATTCTCCCCATGTCTGCGTGGGTTTTCCTCACAGCATTCCAAAAAGTTCCAGGGTTCTAGGTTAATCGAGTGTAAATTGGGCGGCACGGACTCGTGGGCCGAAATGGCCTATTACCATGCTGTATGTCTCTGAATTTAAACTCCTGCACCCTGGAATATATCAGTTAACAGCATTCGGAAGCAATCCATTTTTCCCCTTATTACAGTGTTGAAGCAAGATCACGTCTATTAATGAAAGCCACTGTTTCAAAGAAGAGTTGGGGATGAAATAATTTGTGTTTCTTGGCAAATAGTATTGAATAGACCTGCTCTTCAAACTAGATATAATATGATGATCTGTACTGTATGGAAATTGCAGGGGCCAACTTGTGCACAGCAAGGGATTATAAGCAGAAATAGAACTCAAACCAATAATATACTTTAGTGAAAATGCCTCTTTCAAAATAGTGTTTGGGATTTTGCATATAACATGTCAGGAAACAGTCGGGAGTTTAAATTAAAATCTCATCTGCAAAATAGCAGTTTCAACAATACTGCACAGAACGGTCGAGACAAATCCATGACCTTCTGACGGGGCTGAAAACAGAAATGAGTGTTTCTCTTTAACTGCTTGGCAGGCTACGTTGTCAGTTGTTGGAAAACAAACTGTTCCTCCATCTCAATGAGAGTGACGATTCACCCATGGTGGTGATTGATGATAAAGACCACATGTAGCTGAATTTTATCAATAATTAATTAAGCAAGGGCAGACATAAAATTAAGAGCTTCCATCATCCAATTCATCCACAAATACACACTCATTCTTGTTGCTGGGGTAGCTATAAAACAATCAACTTCCAAAACATAGAACACTACAGCACAGTACAGACCCTTCAGCCCTCGATGTTGTGCTGACCTGTATATTTTTTTTTTAATTACTAAACTCTCCCTACTATATAACTTGCTATTTTTCTTCTATCCATGTGCCTGTCTAAGAGTCTCTTAAATGCTCCTAATGTTTCAACCTCCACAACTGTCCCTGCCAAGGCTTTCCAGGTACCCACAACTCTGTATTAAAAAAAAACATTTATCCCTGATATCTCCTCTAACTTCCCTCCCTTCACTATGTAGAGATGTCCTCTGGTGTTTGCTATTTCTGCCTAAGGAATACAGCTGCTCCCCTACTTAGAAAGGTCTGACTTAACGATTTTTCAAAGTTACACTGGTTAGAATCAGTACGTTTCATTTTGAATTCCGATCTGTTCCCACACTTGCGATATGCTGTACGCAGCAATGCTGGGCGATGGCAGTTAATTTTAGTTCAAACATTCTTCATGTCCAGTGTGCCTTCAGCTGTGTGTGTGTTAATGTTTTTTTTCAGTGTGGAATAAAGGTATTCAAAATGTACTTTTAAAAAAGTGGTAGGTGCAGGATCCTTTTTCAACTTATGATGGGTTTGCCAGGACCAACCCCATCGTAAGTTGAACACCTGTAAAGAAGGCCCTTCACAGATCATAATCATATACGTGAAAGAAGCAACATAAACACACATCCGCCTTTCTTTTTACAGAGCCTTGTAGGACAAACCTTTATTCTGAGCAAAGGGATGTTGATTACAAACTGCTGTTACTTAACAGACTGACAGTTTTTGTATCATGGAAGCGGTGGAGCTCAAAATTGGCAGGACCAGGCTCCCCACGTCTCTCTCTTTCTCTCTCTCTCTCTCTCTCTCTCTCTCTCTCTCTCTCTCTCTCTCTCTCTCTCACTGGACAGCAGAGACATTCACGTCCCATAGGATCAGGGATGAGAAAGTTCAGAGTTTGAGGAAAGTCTGTGAGGAAACATTCATAACAAGAGATATTCACACATGAAAGTGGCTAGAATCTCCATGGAAAAGTTGACATGGAATTACTACCTTGGGGGCTTAAAATTACCCAATTTCAAAAAGTTTTATAGGGCAGCCCAGGCGAGGTTTATCGACTTACACTTTGAGGGAGGGGCACCCTTCATAGGCACAAATTGGACTATACTTGGCAGGTGAAGAGTTAGCTAAAAAATTCAGATATAAGCAGGATACCAATTACTCTCAAAGAAAATGGATAGCCCAAACTAAAACATGTACTCCAGACATGGAAAAGAGAAAAACAATGTACCTGATGGAAGGTGGCAATATCCCCCAAAATGTTCTTGATCCAGAATAATTTCATACACTTAACTCTGGGTATTAAAATCCTGGACACCTGGTACCAGAAAGGGATCAGGGATATTGAGGATTGTTACAAAAGGAGGCAGCTTGTGTCATTTGAGCAGTTAAGAAACAAATATGATATGTCCAACAGAACATTCTTCTGCTATCTGCAAATAAGGGAAAATTTGGGGCCATCTAAGGCTCTACCTAAATATAGTGGCATGGAGATTCTACTTTGAAAGGGGAATGTGTGTAAATTTATCTCTAAGATGTATTACATATTCCAAAGTGAGGGGTCAAAGCCAGGCTTACACAGGTCAAGGGAGAGATAGGAATCAAACTTGGGCACAACAATTAATGAAGAGTGGTGGCAAGATCTGTGTCTGGACAATGTGACAGGGGTTATCAATGCCAAATACAGGTTGGTATAGTTCAATTCCTTGCACCAGCTGTACCTCACACCACAAAAATTACACAAATCAAAGCCTGAAATTTCAGAAATGTACTTTAGATGTGGTGTGGAGATTTTGTCCACTCCACCTGGCTACGTACAAAGGTGAGACCCTTCTGGGAAGACCTGGGGGACATTCTGAAAAAAATTACAAAAGTAGATTTTCCATAGGATCCAAAGTTGTACCTGCTGGGAGATATTGGGAACACGAGTTTTAGAACCAAAGATCAAATTCCGATCGTGAAGGTCGCTTTGTTGATAGCCAGGAGGTGTACTGCGGTTTTGTGGAAGTCCGACTCCCAGCTAAATACCACATGATGGAATATGAAAATGCAGAGCTGCATTCCCTGGAGAAATCGCATACAGTCTAAGGAAGAAACAAGACACATTCGTTAGAGTGTGGCAACCTTATTTGAAGTATATTGGCAGACAGATAGATTAGGCCCCCCCGCCACCTTTGAAATAGGGATATGATAGCAATCCGTCCTAGTGGGAAATGGAAGAGACCAAAAAAGTGGGACATGGTGCAGGCAACGTGTTTTTTAGTTTAAAGTATTTTTCCTTTTAACTTTTTCCTTTAGCCTTTGTTATTTAGACATCCTGGTTGTTTTTTTTCTTAGGTTCTGTAGAATTTGTGTTTGTACAATTTAATTGACTGTTTTTTTTTCAGTAGGGTAAGGGTGGGTGGGGGAAATAAACACAGGCTCTGTATATTGTATGAATGTTGGAAGATTATACTGTTTGTTTGAATTTTGCGAGTCTATAAAAATCAAAATGAAATATTCAAAAAAAATCATTCACACATGACACTAATATTCAACATTAATTATTTATGTTCATTTTTTTAAATGCCCTGAACCAGTTTTCATAATAATTTTTAAAGGTGAATCTACACTATCAGACAGAGATGCTTGTTTCATGTTATATCTGGGAATGTAACATAGAATACTGCAGCACAGAAACAGGCCCTTCAGCCCACCTAGTCTGTGCCAAACTATTATTCTCCCTTGCCCAATAATCTGTTTCCAGACCATAGCCCTCCCATCCATGCACCTATCCAAATTTTTCTTAAATGTCATAATTGAGCCCATATTCACCCACATTCACTGCAGCTGGCAGCTCGTTCCATGCTCCCACTATTCTTTGCATGAGGAAGTTCCCCCTAAAGTTCCCTTTAAACATTGCACCTTTTTCTTTCCACAGATACTCACCTGCTGGGCATTTCCAGCATTTTGTTTTTAGTTCACTTGTGTGTCCTGTTTCAACTTATCTGACACATTACTTTTTCTCTTTTGAACTGTTAAACTTCAAGGGCTCCCTTGGGAACATGTATACCTGGGATCAATGGTCTAATTTTTAGATAGAGACCCAGACACTCCAGTCTTTGAAGGATGATTGTCTGGGAACACAGTCTTTGGGATGAATATACAATTTCCCTTCATATTCAACTCAAAATCTGCCATGGATGGAAAAGAGGAACTTCTGTTTATTTGGGTCAAATGCACATCGCTCAACAACATCAGGTATTTTCTGGGATCAATTCCATTCTGTTGTGCTCTTTGAATGGACAGAAACATACTCTTTGTTTTAGAACATGATTAGTGGACTAAAGAAGGCTGATGACCTGATATGCACAACACACAACTTGTTCATTCCTGGGCTGTTGTTCAACCACTGGAGGGGATTTATTTTCCTTAAAAAAGGGTTAACCTGGCTTTAATTCCAAAAAGTTCCCCAGCTGAAAAATGGTCATGAATAAATGGCCTGGGAAAATACTATCCCAGATTGACATCCCTCTGGATGCTGGCTTTCGACTTCCCGTAACACAATCCACTTCAAAATAGTGCTTTGAAAGAAAGTCTTCGGTTAAAAAAAATGACCAGAGGTTTGATATCTGTGTTAGTATAATTGTAGTTACTGCATGTATGGAATATTAAATATTTTTTTTTAATGAGCAGAGGTGAAAGCAAAATATGACAGCTTGTAAAAATGTGAAAAGTCGTAACTTTTCCCCCTCAGAGGGACAGTGGCTTACATAGAATATGAACATAGGAAGCCGTAGAGGTGAATACATTTGCAATATTTAAAACACATTTTCACAGATACACGGATAGGAATGGTTTAGAGATACATGGCACATCCAGGCAATTGGAACTAGCTCAGTTAGCCAACTTGGATGATGTGGATGACTTGGGCCTGTTTCCATAGTGTTTCCATAGTGTAAAGCTCTATGAGAATCTTCAAGGAAGAATGGGGGGGGTCATGGAAATTCAAGGTGGGACCTGCAGACCCAGGACATGTGGAGATAAAGGTGGAGCAGAAGAGGTGCAGAAATAGGGAAAACAAATCCTCTCCCATCAAAAATGACAATTAAAATCCTTTTGGGTCCTGCTGTCCTCTGATTCACACAGCTTGCTGCAAGTACAATAATGTGCTGCTTATGCCCCCCCCCCCCCACCTTGTGTCCCGAGTTGACATCAGCTTTTTAAACCCTGCTCTATTTGAAGAAAGATGGCATCGAATCACAGAATCGAACGTTAGGAGTGGGTAGAAGAGTGGTGAACTGTGCATATTCTCCAAACCACAGGAACATGCTAATGCCAAGTTTTTGTAATGGCATGAACATTAAAATGATCAATGGCACATTTTAAAAAAAAAAGCTCAAATGAACAAATTAAATTTGAAAGAGAAATAAATTGCAGAATAAGTGTTTTTCATCCAAAAAAACAGTTATACACAGTAGAAGATCAGGAATCTAGAGTTTCAGTGAAAAGATCAATTTGTAGAATGCAGAATGATAAAAGGTTTATTCAGGAGGCAGAAGGCTGTGGGGGAGAAACTATCTTTAATTCTTTTGGTGCACAATTACCCACTTTGAACCTTCACACTGACTCGAGGAGAATAGGGAGGTCCAGGGTGGATGACTCCTTCAGAATGTTGTCTGTCTTTCCTTGGAAGCGGGGAGGGCAGGTGGAAGGGGAGTTTAGTAATGCATTCCCCACCTTCTGCAGCTTATTCCCGACCATTCCCAACAGTGAAATCATTTCATTGGCTGTAATGCTCTTGTGAATCTCAAGTTATTTGTTCTTTCTGCATCAGATCAAAAATAAAGAATTGTCAGTTTGGTTGAAGAACTAAAGATCAGTATCTCAAAGGCTGAGGAGAGAATGTTGAAAGGAAACAAAGTATAGAGGCAACACTTGATATTTATTCAACCCTGGTGGCTTCTGTCTCACAGGGTGATGGACTTGAAAGCTCCAACGCACGAGTTGTCAGACGTATATTTGTCAAGATATATTTTTCATTTGATTTCAATCCTGTTCCTTGTATCGTCTCCTTTGACCATACCTCTGATTTGTAAATTTAATTAGGATGAATTATTAATTTCAAGATCATCCCTATAGACAAGAGAAAGCATTCAGTTTATACATACAGTAGATTCTGAATTCCTTATCCTTTCAGTGGAACGGAGGAGATGAAAGAAACTAACAGGAAATGTTCAAAGGTATGAAACATTTTGAGAGGAAGCACATTGACAAAAAATTCTCAGTTGTCAGTGAAATAGCAAGCAAAAAACAGCTATTATTAAGAAAGAAATGAAGGGAAATATATTTCTTTACAATGATAAAGTTCCCGGAATGCTTTAGCATGTGGTTATTCAAGATATAGAATCTGATAACTAAAAGACAGAATATTAAAGGATACAGAGGAAGAGCAGTAAAGAGGATTAGAGTGAATCATCTATAAATAACAGGTCCTGTTTCTGTAGGACATTCAACTACAACTTTTATGTCACAACTTCAATTTCTGTTCCCTAAATCCTTGATTGTGAACATCATTTGGCAATTCTGGTTTCAGGGGTTTGAAATTTTCTGATGCCAGAACTAACAGAATTCCTCATGAAAGTTAATCTACCCTCTTGTCAAACCTGGTACAATAACAAAACATTCCGTTACCTGAGTGGATTCCACACATGCAAGTCTTGTGCTGAATATTTCTCAGTTTATTCATTCAGGCAAATTTTCTATGTAAGAAGAAATGCAAGGTCAACAGTGTATTTTGAAATACATAGTTTCCCCCCATTTTGTCTGTAATGTGTGTAAAGGACAAAAATAGAGGGATTGCACTGTTAAATCGAATTGAGAGGTCTCAGTCTATCTGCAGGCAGAATAAAATTACGGCTCATTAATAGTCCATATTTCAGCCTCTTTGAAATGGGGAATGGGGTTCCCATTTGAGGTGATGTCATTGTTACCAACCATCCTCCCATGATGTTAAATTTATTTTAAAAAATTTTAAATATAGCCATTTCAGTTCAGAAGCCCATGCTGCCCAATTATACCCAATTGACCTACAACCCTCGGTACGTTTTGAACAGTGGGAGGAAACCGGAGTCTCCGGAGGAAACCCATGCAGACACGGGGAGAACATATAAACTCCTTACAGACAGCGTGGGATTCAAACCCTTGTCCCGATCTCTGGCGCTGTAATAGCATTGAACTAACTACTACGGCCACCCATGCTGCCCATGTCAAGGGCAGTGCTGTCCCATGGCAAAGCCCTTGGTCATGAGGATGATTGGAAAGAAATGGGGACAGAATGCAGCAAAACACTGGAATTTGCTTGTTGTTACAAGACAACAAATGGAGAGAATTTCTATTGGTCATGGGTTGGAGGGAGAAATTAATTAGTCTTGTGGAGGAAGGATTAGAAGCTGACAATAGATAGAGGCATAAAATGAGACTATAAAAGGGCAATATTTAACATTTTCTTTAGTGCAGAATGCCTACATAAATATAGAAAATCCAATTACAGCAGGGTGGTATTGAAGTGCGAAAAGCCTACACTGATACAGCATTGCTCTCTTTTCCAAAATCCTTGATGCTTTGTTATCTAAATAAGCCTGTACTTCATATATTGTTAATCAATGCAGAAAGGCATGATATTAAAATAAAGTCATTTCATATTAAAATCAAGCAGGGCAACAGATATCTTTTAATAAATACTGCCCGGGCTGCTGGCCTCGCATTTTCCTGGGAGCCATTACTATCATTGGGTTTCAAAAGCTTTTTTTGATTTTTATCAAAATTTCAGCAAGTTGTAATAATATATAATTAGGTAACAAATGCTGAGCATTTCTCATGATAAGTAGTAAGCTTGTTGATGGTCACACATCTCCTTTTCTCCAAATTTCAGATGTCATTGGTGATTACAACACTCCTCAGAGATTGGAAAGGAGCTTGAAGGTTGACAGTTCTATTTGAATTCTGGGCAATGTGTGTGTACTGCACACAGCCAGCACAAGAAGCCTCGACAGAGTAGATTATTCATTGTTAACCCATAAGTTTCTGGATTTTTTGAAATCTTCAGGTCAGGCAAATAGATGTGGTTTTAGATCAGGGGCCTTTCATGGAAGATTAAACCGTACAGGATCTTAATTTTTAAGCAAGTAGAGAGCCAGGAAAGGGAGAAATATTTTTAAATAATTTCCTTGGCTTTGGGCTTCAATAAAACTGTTAACATACACATCCTCATAATGAGCTTGTAATAAAACAACTAAATCAGCTTTGCTTTCACTCAGTGACACCAACCATTATGTGGTCTATTCAAAATTTATTCCAAAAGTTGCATCAAAGTTGAAATGCAGGATCCTTATTTCCACTTTCTTCCAGCTTTTGAAATTAGTTTGAAAATATTTTCATAAATTTGATCATGTCATGACCTCTCAATTTAGGCTCTGGGAGTGTTCCCAGGAATGGAAAATGGTAAAGAGGTGAGAGTGTGTGGGCATCCATTTGGGACATGTTGCAGTGTCCCACACTGTTGATACCTGCAGATATCCCCTTACTCTGTTGGCCTGGTATATACACATGGGGTTGTGCAGTGGGGCTTAAATCCATATCCTTTTGATTATAAGGTGAGATCCTTGTTGATCGATAACTTGGGGAAGCCATACATTATCATCCGTTTGTGCTTTGAGGAAAGGATATTCGTGCCAAGTCGATCATCAAGCCTTTTCGACAATGTTGAAAAGTAGCTATTTTCCTTTTTAATGAATTATGCTATGTTCAAGATCATGATGCAGTAGTGTGGTAATATTATGTTTTAGAATACAGATTGTTTAATGTTACTGTTTCCTCTTTTCCCAATGTGTGAAGATTTCTGTTTCTGGGAACTTGTCACCGAGGAAATCCTTGTATCGCACGCTGTCTGATGAAAGTATATGTAGTAACCGCCGAGGTTCTTCGTACAACAGCTCCCGAAGCTCGATGCTGGAACAAGCACTGCCAAATGACATCCTATTCAGCACCACCCCACCGTACCACTGCACTCTACCCCCACGTGCCTCATTCAGCCCTTCTGCCTCGGGTCTACGAAGTGAGTATATAGTCTTGCTTTCTGCTTTCACAGAGCATGCAATGTCAAGTAGTGCTTGACATTCTCCAGAGAGGCTGCTTTCCCAGTAGTGAATGGGGAATTGTTCTAAACTTATTCTGACCATTACAGGAAAGTCCGTATCACAAGAACATATCGTTAAGATTAGGAACAGCTGACAAAGCTCCTCGACCCTATACAGCTGATCATCTGCAACCCCAGCCCTTTGATTGCCTTTAATTGCTCCATGGTTTCTGTTTATTCCAATCATAAGATAAGAAATAGGAGCAGGAGAATGTCTTTCAGCTCCTGAACCTGTTGTGTCATTTGATAAGATTGATCTTCTACCTCAACTTCATTCTTCTCCCCATCCCCAATGATTTCTTCATTGTCCCAAAATCTCTGATCTCTACCTTGATTGCAATCGATGAATGAACCTCTACAATCCCTCGAGAGTACAGAATGCACCCACTTCCATTAGTTATGTGGAGTAAATGGGGAAAACGTTGGAAGCCTTTATCACTCATTATTTGGCCTTCTTTTTAAATGCCATTCTACCAATTAAAATGTTGATAGAATGAACCCAAAATGTTTAGCTTCCTTGAAATAACTTATTTAATTTGAAGGACTGTTATTGTGGACACATGTGCCAGTTGGAACAATTAGATATCAAAAAGCTTTTCCTGTGCAGACTGTAACATGGGCATGATGCACCTTAGTTTAGGTGGCATTGGAAACCATATTGGAAAAGCTTCAGCGCTGTATTAAGCTTATCTCTATTTGGTAACACTGAGGACACAGGCGTGTGCTAATGTTGATGGACAACCAATCCCATGTCCTGAATGAGTAACCTAGAGGATACGAGTTCAAATCCCATCATGGTGATTTTAGAACTTCAACTAAGAATTTGTTGTTGGCATAAGTGACTTAGGGCCATTAAATCATCAGTTAAGATCACAGTGGGGCAGATGGCACAGCTGCTTCCTCATAGCTTCACGATTCAACCCTAATCTCCCTATGACCATCCAGGTTTCAGCTTTGTTCCATCCCAAAAACATACTGCTAGTTTAATTATTCACTGTAATGATCCTTTTGTAATGGTTAAATAACAAAGTTAATGGGCCTGCGAGAAAGAACAAGTTTACAGGAGTGCTGGGAAATACGAGGAGGAATGGGACTGATGATTACTGTGGTATGAAGTGGGGAGGAGGGCAGAAGTCATTGGTCAGTAGGGTAGCTGTGGGGTCAGATTGGGTCAACTGGCAGATTGATGAGAGAATTGGAGTGTCAAGCAAAAAATGAGAGTTTGGAAGGGATGAGGGTTGGGATAATTATGGATAGGAATGGGGTACCCAAAGTAGTAATGGGTAAGAAAATTACTTAAATTAGGTCTCCTATAGGTGATGTTGAAGGCTTAGTCCACATTGTCATACCTGTATTACTGAAAACAGTCCAGACGTTCCTTGCATATACCCAGCGTTCTCAGAGAATTAACACATCAGACAAGTGACAGAGCAATAAATAAAATCACTGACCTTGGGATTCATGCTGTGCATGCTTTCAGTACTGGTTTGTTTTAATCATCGGGCAGAAATGTTCCATTGCTGTCCAACAGCCAGTTGTGTAATGGTTTTAGCAGGGGCGGGCAACTATTAACCATGCTTGGGCCAGATGGTGCGTCAGTAGTTGAATGGCAGATCACACTGATGCTACCATAAATGAAATAAATACTGAAATACAGACATTTGAACTTGCTTATCACACTGTTACTTGTTAGTCTTGACCTCTATCAGATACTTGATCATTTGAAGGCTGATTTGCTCTAAATGGTGTTATATAAAATGGTGTTAACATTAGGTCACCCCAGCCCATGCCATTCTCTCTGCCTGCCTCCCTTCTTCATTTGAAGCTCCTCCCTGTCCTGCAGTCGAGTTAACCTCCTCATCCTGGAATGATTTCCTGCGGCCGCTGACCCGGGGAAGCCCTGACTGAACCCACCAGTAAACATTGGCCAACAGCCTGTGGGATCCGGACATCAGCTTCACTCGTTTTCCCATTGGCGCCAGAGGCCTGGTCTCGCCCATCCAGATGACGTCAGCGCCCGTTACCAGCAAGTCGAACCCATACATTCCAAACTCAGCGGTTGCCTGTTTGAAATCCACTGCCCACCTGGCACAGCAGCACTCAATTGTCCCACAAAGCACTGCACTACGGTAGCCAAACCAAACGCTTTTGCGCAAGCTGCCAGAGGCATCAAAAAATACATGTACCTAATTGCTAAGCGTTGGGTTGCAGGCTAGATAAATTTTTAAGCCCGCAGGCCATAGGTTGCCCACCCTTGGTTAATAGCAATGAAATTCCTGGTTACAAAGCACTAATTTCTACTGCAATTAAATGCTTTGAGAGGCTGATCATGGCCAGAATTAACATGTACCTAAGCAAAGATCTGGACCCATTGCAATTCGCTTATCGCCACAATTGTTCCACAGCAGATGCAATAATGCTGGCTCTCCACTCAGCTCTTGAACACCTCGAAAACAGCAATTCATAGATCAGTGCTGGTCAAGAAACTACAAACTCTGGGCCTCTGTACCCCACTCTGCAACTGGATCCTTTCTCATCAAAAGACCACACTCAGTACAAATTGGAAACATCTCCTCCTCAGTGATCAACACAGGCACAATCTAAGGATACACAATTAGCCCACTGCTCCACTCAATATACGCCCATGACTGTATGGCCAGGCACAATTCCAATGCCATCTACAAGTTTGCGGATGACATCATAGCTGTTGGCAGAATCACAAACAGCAATGAGGAAGTGTACAGGAGGGAGATAGATCAGCTCGTTGAATGGTGTAACGACAACAACCTTGTGCTCAACATCAGCAAAACCAAGGAGATGATTGTGGACTTCAAGAGGAAGTCAGGGGATCACGACCCAGTCCTCATCGAGAGCTCAGTAGTGGAGATGGTCAAGAACTTCAAATTCCTGGGTGTGAACATTTCCAAGGATCTGTCCTGGAGCCTCCACATTGATGCAATCACAAAGAAGGCTTGCCAGCAGCTATACTTTGTGAGGTGTCTGAGGCGGTTTGGTATGTCACTGAAGACTCTCATAAACTTCTACAGGTGTACTGTGGAGAGCATTCTGACTGGTTGCATCACTGCCTGGTACAGAGGCACCAACTCTCAGGACAAGAGCAAATTCCCAAGGGTTGTTAACTTGGCCTGTGACATCACAGGCACCAGACTTCACTCCATCAAGGACATCTACATGAGGTGATGTCTTAAAAAAACAGTCTCTATCCTCAAAGATCCATCACCCAGGCCATGCCCTCTTCACTCTACTACCATCGGGGGAAAGGTTCAGGAACCTAAAGGCGAGCACTCAACGACACAAGGACAGCTTTTTCCCCACTGCCATCAGATTCCTGAATAATCAATGAACCAAAGACATGGCCTTACTTTTTGTGCCCTATTATTTTAATTTTTTTATGGAAATGTTATAAGATGGTTATAATATGAACATTTGCACTATATGATGCTACCATGAAACACCAAATTCCATGACTTGTTTATGAGAATAAATCCTGAGTCTTATGCTGGATACGCTAAAACTAGTGTTCTATTGTGTTTCTGCATTCTTATAAACTGCCTCTTATCATTGCCCTGAGGCAGTATTAATTTAGCACACTAATTTTCTATATAATTTGTGGAGAAGTAGAATAGTAATTGCATGATTTTCAACTTGTCTTATAATCACAACTTTGTGAGTTTTTCTTAATGGAGTGAATACCACCAGCAAATTCTCTAAACATGGATGACATGGCTTGAGAAGGCCAGTGTGACTGCAGATCCCACATTTCTCTCTTTGTTAGGAAGCCATTAAAGGCAACCTCATGGGTGGGCAGTCTTTTAATATGTATAGGCCGGATGGTGTGTCAGTCGTTGAACAGCGGGCCACACTGATGTGGCACCTGGGGAGTGTCGGGGTGGTGGCAACTGATGGATGGGGAGGTAGTGGACATGGGGGGGAGCCGGCGATGGCACTGGACTGCGGGTTGGGGGGGGTGATAGGGGTTGTGAATGCCTGCAATAGAGCAGCTTCCAATGCACCCCACGAATGGACCCACTGCTGCAATGCTGTTATGGCAAGGAGGGGGAAATGGGATACCATGCATGCACCACTGCCACAGAGGCAACCCAAGTAAGTGATCGACCAGAATGGGAGCAGCAACAGTGGGCGGGATAAATTTGGATCGCGAGCCATAGGTTGCCCACTACTGGGGTACCTCACCGTTGTGTTGAAGAATTGGTCAAGTGAACAGAGAGTGGCAGTGGATGATTGCTTCTCAGAGTGGAGGCCTGTTATTAGTGGTGTGCCTCAGTGTGGTGCGCTGTTAGACAGAATTAGACACACACAAGGTAAAGACTGAACAACAGGCTTTAACCCACAAAGACTTCCACAGAGCCAGGCTGGCTATGGCTGCAGCAATTCAGTGTGAGGCCTCGGGAGGCCTGCGCAGGCTTAAATCCCAGAGAGTGATTGACATCCGACCAGGTGGGGCTTGATCCATTCAGGCCAACTGATTGGCAGCTGGCCAGGTGTTCTCCTGTCCCCTTACACTCCTGCAGGTACAGAGGTTGCCCCCTGCAGTAGGCCGGTGATGTACCACCATATTCAAGGATCAGAGCTGGGACCATGGTTGTTAATATCAATGATCTGGATGATAATGTAATAAATTGGATCAGCAAGTTTTCTGATGATACTAAAATTGGAGGCATTGTGGACAGCAAGGAAGGGTTTCAAAGCTTGTAGAGGGATCTAGACAAACTGTAAAAATGGGCCAGAAAATGGCAGATGTAATTTAATGCATTTTGTAAGGACCAACCAAGGTAGGACATACACAGTAATGGTAGGGCACTGAGGAGTGCGGAGGAACAAAGGGAGCTGGGAATACAGATACACAATTCCCTGTAAGTGTCATCACATGTAGACAGGGTTGTAAAGAAAGCTTTTGGAATCTTGGCGTTCATAAATTAAGGTATTGAGTACAGGAGTTGGGATGTTATGGTGAAGTTGTAGAAGACATTGGTGAGGTCAAATTTTGAGCATTGTGTGCAGTTCTGGATGCCTAACTGCAGGAAGGATATAAGTTGGATTGAAAAAGTGGAGAAAAGATTTACTAGAATGTTGCTGGGTCTTCAGGAGTTGAGTTGCAGGGAAAGATTAAACAGGTTAAGACTATTCCTTGGAGCATAGAATAATAAGGGGAGACTTGATAGAGGTTTACAAGATGATGAGGGGTATAGACAGAGTAAATGTGAGTAGGCTCTTTCCACTTAGATTAGGAGAGATAAATACAAGAGGTATGGCTTTAGAGTTAAAGGGGGAAGGTTTAGGGGGGAACATTGGGGGAACTTCTTCACTCAGTGGTGAGAGTGTGCAACAAGCTGCCATCTGACTTTGTAAATGTGGGCTCACTCTTAAGTTTTAAAAATAAATTGGATAGATACATGGGTGGAAGTGTTCTGGAAGGTTGTGAACTAGGTGCAGATCAATGGGTCTATTGGAATAATGTTTCAGCACAGATTAGAAGAGCCAACTGGCATTTTTTTTGTGCTGTAGGGTTCTATGGTTCTAACTGCAGGTCAAATGGACTTTTATGTTCTTGCCAATACTCTTCTTCTCTGCCCATTCAACTGGCCATGTGTAAATGATGCCATTCTGCTTTTATCTCCATCACCATTGCTGGGAATGTTTTTGTGATTTCCTTGTTTTTTTTTTCTTTTTGATGCAACTATCTCGGGGGTTGGACATTGAACACTTTACCTGAGAAATTTATGAAATGCTTTCCAACTAAGGGATGCATTTGGACTTACAGAGGATAGTTAAAAAGTCAACCATCCTGAACAGTACTGTTCACACTTGAGTCGTGGTTCAGCCCACTGCTACACCTCTATATCATGGACAGATTTTTTTTAACTGACAAAACTATCTCAACTTCATTTAAAATAATTACATAGACATAAGCAATGGCATCCCCTGAACCACAAAGGAAACCTAATTTCAGTTTCCCTTTGTTCAGTTAGAATACTGCAGAGAACAGATCTTCTGTTCCAAGTTGCCGTCTGTCTCTGGTGACCAGCACACACATGCCAAAAACAAAAAGCAGAATATAGTGGTAATAAATTATGGAGAATTTAAGAATATAATTTGAAAGTGTATGTTATAATACGACACTTGTGTTTTCTCCTTTCCATTTGTAGCTGAGTTCTGGTTTTCTGATGGATCTCTAGTGGATAAATCAAGGTTCACCGATCCTGGTTTGATGCCTCTTCCAGATACTGCTTCTGGTTTAGACTGGTCAAACCTTGTCGATGCTGCACGAGCTTTTGAAGGTTAGTAGGAAAGGCTATCTGTGCACCTTTCAGTGGTTTTATTTGTTTACAATAATACCCTAAACAGGTCTTCATTTTGCAAATTGTGCTGCATAAATAGTGGCTGTGTGGAAATGGAAAGCATGTAAAATCAAATGTGAAGATTTAGATAATGTGGAAATTGTTGTGTTTCCAAGAATATAAACATAAATCTGAATTGTACAGCAGGTGTTTACAGTATCGCAGCTTTTAAATTAGTAGTATAGACTTGGAACATAGAGACTACTATTGCAAACTGGTTTCAAATGCAAAATTAATTGGAAGTATTTTTGAGTGTGGATGCCAGTGCACTGAACAGATCTTTCAGCCCAGCTGTCCTTTCACTTGCACACAAGTCAGCTCCCACCCTAATTTCATCAAAGATAGTCATTATTATCTTTCTGTCCAATTCTTCATCGTGATTTACCAGTTTCTCATAAGCATCTCATAAATCATCTCAAAACTTTTTAAGTTTCATATTGCTCACCTTCTTCTGGACATAAAGATTTTTCTTCATTTTTAATTCTATTGATGACTGTCATTCAGTTAAGATATCCAGTTTAGGAATCTCTCAGAAGGGGAAATACTTTCTCCATATTTAACCCAGTCAGACCTTTCATTAACTCAAAGATCCCAGTCAGGGCACCTGCCAACATTTCGAGTATAAGGAGGTCTAACCTGTTCAAGCTTTCCTTGCAGTGTGTGGTCTCGATTCCAGTGGCACTTGTGAATCAATTTTGCCTCACTCCCCCCCCCCACCCCCTCCCCATTTATTCCATGTGTAATTATAATCTGAGGTCAATTGTTCGAGGATGGTGTCGACAAGATGACCATTTTGGAAGTTCCCATTGCACTCCCCTTCTCAGTCCCCCTAACCTGTGAGGCCAAACAAACTCAAAGAACAACAACTTGGCTGGTCTACAATCAATGGTATGAACATTGAACTTTCCAATTTTCAAGGAACCCTCAGCCCTTGTGATCCTTTCCCACTCCAACCAGTCCACTTATGTAGGCTGTACTTATTTCCACTGTAGACCTTTACCTCTCAAAACACCCAACCCTTCCCACGTTGTCCTCCCTAACCAGGTTCCACCTACCCATCCCCCATACACATATCCACTTGAGTTTTTTTTTAAATTTAGACAGGCCATTTCGGCCCATGAGCCCATGCCACCCAATTGCACCTAATTAACCTACAACCCTGATATGTTTTGAATGGTGGGAGGAAACTGGAACCCCTGGAGGAAACCCATGCAGACACGGGGAGAATGTAAAAACTCCTTTCAGACAGCGCGGGATTCTAACGCCTGGTGCTGTAACAGGTTGCACTAACTGCCACGCCAACCTTGCTGCCCCCAAGTTCCTATCCCCTCAGACTACATCTGCAAAATGGTTTCAAATGCAAAATATCCTTATATGATTCCACATCCTCTCCCAGCCTATGCTCTAGCTTCCCCATTTCACCACCTCCCCCCGCCCCTCCACCCCCAACCCCAACCTTCATCTGGCTCCATTTTTCTTCATTATCTGTTTCCACCTATAATTCTTCAACCCCTGTCTCAAAACTCCCTCTTCCCAACTCCCCCAGCCCATCACCACCTCACCTCACTTGGTTTTGCCAATGATTACCGGCCTCTTTCTCACCCCTCCCCTTCCTATAAATGGAGGTGGCCCTCATATTACGGGGTGGTTGCTCTTCTAGAGAAAGGTCTGTATCACAATTTTCTGTAATGCATCAAAAAAAAAAGAGTTGAAAAAAAATTGCTGTTTTTTTCCACATAAATTCCATGAGAGCAAATTTAATTCTCTCTCTCAAATTTCTGAGTTGTAATTTGCGTATTCTATAAGGATAAATTTCTGTTAACTAAAAGGCTGTAGTGGCTTTATTTCTCTACACTCAATCCTGATGCACGATTACGACCCAAAATGTTGGCCATCCTTTCTCTCCATGCATGTTGCTTGACCCACTGAGTTCCTCCAGCAGTTTAGTTTTATGCTCCTGGTGCTTTTTTTTTATAAGTGATTTTATTAACCCAGGGAATCACTTTTAGTGATTTATGTATGGTACTTGAACCTTTTTAGTCCACTTGGGCTCTTATCTTTCCCACTGGAATGCATTGCCTCACACCTAACAGTGCAGTCAGTTTGTTAAGCCATCTGGAGAAATACATCCCTTGCATCAATAGAGTGGCCTACACTGAATTGATGTATTCCTAGAGCATCATTATTAACCACTGTCCCTGCACATTCATGCATCCCTTTATCCCCTTCAATATTTTTATAATTGTCGAAAGGAGGGACCATCATTTCAGGAGTGGACTTCAGAGATGGCCAAAATAGCAGTGTTTGAACACGTCTTTCAAACAGTTTGATAAATTGGACATCTATATACACAAAAATGGGGGTAAATATCTAGGTTTCCTTGGGGATGGAGGAGGAATAGTGGTAGATATTATGATGAAACATATTAATGAACTTTAGGCTATTCAATTGATATTTTTGCTGCCATATTTGTTTCCATTTTATGAATAAGTTTTATGTTTTGTAACTTATGATTTACATAACTTTAATTCTGACTCAAGGATTTGAGGAAATGTTTTTTGAAGACTAAATAAACTTAGAATTGTTTAAAAAAAAGAAAACTATGGAAGAGAATGCCTCCATGATTTTCTTCCTTGGTTCCTTGCTGCAGTGCCCAGGAGATTAATTGTGAATTCCTGGAGTCTCCAGTGGAATGTTGTATGTGTCAAATGTGCTTCTCCATAGATCAGTGAACGATTTGATCTATCTAGCGAATATACATTGCACAGTGATTATTTACTGTTTACTGACTTATCCTTCACTAAGAGGTTGTACAGCTGGGGAACAAATGTATAATTCAAAAGGAAGCCTAAAATTGGCAAGTTTAAATGAAATTAATCAGAAACTATGTGGATTTTCTGATACTTTTCCAGGAACTAATGCAAAATGATTCAAGGTAAAGAATATGTTTAAATATGTTGGCTATTGGAAGTGTGTGGTGTCAAGTTTGTGTCTGTTGGGAGCACTCGTGCCCTTGTGATCTTAAAATCCATTCAAAAGACAGGAACTCGAGAATCAATGCTGACATCGGCTCCATTGCAGGATAATGGTACACTGCACTGTCAAGCACTCATGGTCTTTTGGATGAGATGTTAAATCAAAATATCTGCTCACTCAGCTGAATAGAAAAGATTGCGTGACATCATTGTCAAGAAAGTTTTGAGAATTGTCCCAGATTGTTGGCTAATACTTATCCTTCAATTCACATTAATGACAGAGTTATGATCATTATATTTTTTGTGACGCCTTCAGGTGCCCAAGTTGCTCTCATATAAAACAAGACCATATTCAAAATTTTTTCACTGCCTGTTAAATATCTTTTAGGTGTTTAAAGGCGGTAAAAAGTGCCGCATAATTCCTTTCTCTCCATGTGCAGCAATGGATATATTCAGAATGTCAAATCAGATTACCTGACGCTTGACTTCATGTAATCTAGAGTTAGTCTTTGTTATTGTCATGGGTGAGTAGAATATTGCAGCATATTTCATTGCACACAATTGAGAAAAAGCTTGAAGTAATCAGATACCCATGTGGATATCTATCCAGCTTGGATCAGCATGTTAAAAATAAGCAAAAACAAAATTGGTATCAAAAAAACCTTGAGCTGTAAGAGTCAGTTTTTTAGGTGAACTTATAACAGATGCCTTAAAGAGTTTCCCTGAAGATACCTAACTAATACAGGCAAGTAAATGAGAACTTGGCAGTGGAAAATGTGCTGCCATTACACTGTTCGTTAAAAGTGCCTTTACTTTTTTTTAATTGCCACTTCCTCCAAATGGTTAATGAAGCAATTGTCAAATGAATTGTGGCAGATATACTGAAGCAAATGCCAGAACTTCTCACCCTGTTTCATATCAGATTCAATTCCTTCCTCCTTCCCTTCTCTGCCTGTAGGACAGGTGGAGAGGCACAAAGCCCTGCAACCAATTGAGGGAAACAGTGAAAAGCTTCCCTTTGGTGCCACAAAACTGATTGATCACCACCAGTAGTGATTTCCATGGTATCTGTGTACTTTAGGTCTTCAACTGCACTGAAGCACATGCAACATGGGCTCTATCTTGCCTCTGACAATTATAGTCATGGAAGTGGGCATTTTAAAAAATGTTATAAATTCTTACCAGATTTTTTTTTACATATGCAGCACAGAGACAGACCATTTCAGCGCATGAGTCCGTGCTCCCCAATTTACCCAATTAATCTACACCCCCAGTACATTTCAAAGATTGGGAGGAAACCGGAGTCCCCAAGAAAACCCACACAAACACGGAGAGAACGTACCAACTCTTTACAGACAACATGGAATTTGAACCCCAGTCCCAAGCACTATGATCCCTCCAGAATGACTAACAATGTCAGTACGTCTTACTGTGAACTTAAGAGATCTCTTTTAACAACTATGAATTAGACGTACATTCATGCTGACTACCATAAGGAATGTAATCCCCTTTCCATCCATCAGCTTCTGAAGGACTGCCATTCTCATCATCTACCTCGCACAGCACTGATGGTCCTTGGTAAAGTGAGGTGTAATCTTGCAACCTATTGGTGGTAAAGCATAAATGCCACAGCAGAAATTCACTTTCTCCTCTGAACTGTAAGCTGATTTTCTTAGCCAGGATAGTAAAGGAGATCCTTCGTTGTCTTTTGGGATCTGATGAGCTCTGGAGCTGAGTTTGTTCTTTCCTTGCCCTGAGCTAAGGAAGATGGATATACTGGACAATATTTTTTTTCAAAATGTTTGATTCCTGAAAGAAATTGGGGATTACGGTAGACAACTTCAAGCTGAACTCAAAAATAATTTCAGATTTACTGTATCACATAGGAAGTTGGAGAAACATAAAATTAATGAATTTAACATGTTTAATTACATCATGATGCTAACACATTGCATTAGTTCTACTGACCTAAAAATGTTTTGCCACTGATTTTCATTTGTACTCAGCATCTAATGCCTCTTGTCCAACAATAGTCAGCCAGCATTGATGGATTCCAGTTGCCCTCATATTGCTTTTCCATGGACTCAATGTCCTGGTACAACCTTTCACCATGTTCTTCATTGACTTCACCAAGATCAGCTGGGAAGACGTCCAGGTGCAAATGCAGAGAAATAATTTTCAATGATATATTGCACTTCATGGTTTTATATACTTGATATTGCATTGATATAACATCAATATAAATGTAATGCACAGCATCTGTATATGTGAGCTGCTTTTATAGCCTGTCTGCATCTATCCTGACTAAGCATGTCCAGGCCTAAGACAACATTTTCATAGCAACTGCACTGAGTACATGCCCAGGCATTCTTGGACTCATTAACACAGCTTGCTTTGTGGGCAATACACTAGTTGACTTAAAATATGACTGAAAAATCACAATATATGTTATATCTAAAAAAAAGTAGAACATGGTTGGAATTTTTCAGGTAATTTTCATGATCAGTAGCCCAAATTCCATAAAATACACCCAAAAGTGTTCAGAAAGCACAATCTTTGTTAATCAGTGTTATTGGTTGGTGGGGAGTTGAGGTGACGAGACAGCATAACTTGACAGAGGATAGTGGGTGTGATGCACCATCAATAATTACAAAAAGCTGATACTGTGAAATCATCAGGCTTTTATTAACTAAAGACAGGAACTACCATCAACCTCATTGACGGATTGAAACAAAGAAAAAGGGGAACGTGCAAGGGGCAGGGGCTATGGGTAGGATCGGTCTCAGGAGGCGTGTCCAGCTGGCAGCAGCCAATCATAACACAACAGTGGTTTACCACATCATCCCACCTATTTAAGACTCCTGTGGGGTGAGAAATAGAAGATGCAACAACTATACATATATACATTTTATAAGTTAAGTCTATCAGGGGGTCTCCTCTGCCGCAGCGAGTGAAGTGGCAATGGTTAGGGCACTACTGTAGCATCCTGAGCAGCTTGTGAGACTGGCCTGTAAACAGTTTGTCACGTGGTGGGGACAGGTGGGGTGGTGGGGGAGTGTGGAGCTGGTACATTGTTGGCAACAACAATGGCTTGGGGTAGACAGTAGTCAGCTGCATGTTCTGGGACCCCTAAAATTGAAATGGTAGGGGTTGTCTGTTGAAAGTCAATGGTGGTTGGGGAGGCTCCCAGTGGAGCAAGGTCCCAGATTGACATCGTGTCTTCATACTCATCAGGGAAAGTAACGTAGGCATACTGAGGGTTTGCATGAAGGCAGACAATCCCAGCAGATCAGTCTTGGATTGCCTGACGTGCTTCCATAGCAGGACTAGAACAGGGGAGGTAAGTCAGGAGGGCAGCATAGTCCCTGATGCAGACTTCCTAGGGAAAACAAGCATCCATTCGAGAGGAGTGTTGTTGGTGGCCGTACATAAAAGTGACCAGATGGAGTGAAGAGGACTTATGCCATTGGGAGACAGGGAAACCCCGTGACCTCAGTGCCAGGAGGATGGTCTTCCATACTGTGGAGTTCTCCCTTTCTACTTGCCCATTACCCCCTAGGATTGTAGCTGCTGGTCTTGCTCATGGCGATTTCTCCAGCCAGTAGGTACTTCTGCAATTCATCACTCATGAATGATGTACCATGGTCACTGTGTATGAAGCCAGGGTACCCAAAGAGAGTGAAGATAACTGTAGCTGTGGTCATTATCCAGGCAGGGTAAGGAGAAGAGGAAATGGGAGTATTCATTGATGATAGAGAGGAAGTAGATATTCTGGTTGGAGGAGGGGAGGGGTTCCTTGAAATCAATGCTGAGGCACCTGAATGGGTGGGTTGTTTGATCAGATGCGCTTTGTCCGGCCGGTAGAATTGGGATTTGCATTAGGCAGAGACTTGGCAGTTTTTAGTCATAGTCCAGACTTCCTCAACGAGTATGGTAAATTCCAAGATTTGATAAAATGGAAAAACTAAGTAAATCCAGGGTGGCAACAGTCATTGCGGAGCCTCTGCAGTCTGTCCAATTGAACACTAGCACATTCCTCAGGAAAGGGCATTTGGGGCTTGTTAACTTTGCTAGGCTGGTAGAGAATATCATAATTGTAAGTGGACAGTTCGATTCTCCACCTGAGGATCTTATCATTCTTGATTTTGCCACTTTGTTTATTATTAAACGAATGCTACCGTTCACTTATCTGTGAGTTGGGTTAACCATTTCCCTGTGAGATGGTGCCTCCAGTGGGATGCAGCCTCCATGATGGCCTGGGCCACCTCCTTGATGGAGGAATGGCAAATTTCAGGGCCTTTGAAGGTTCGTGAGAAAAAGGTGACAGGTCTGCCTACTTGATTGAGTGTGGCAGTCAAGGCAAAGTCAGATGTGTGACTCTCCACTTGGAACAGTGTGGACTCGACTGTGGCATACATAGTTGCCTTGATGATGTTGTATTTGATACCGCTGAAGGCTGCTTGGGCTTCTGCTGACAAGGGAAACGTGGTGCTTTGACAAATGGGTGCTTGTCCCTGTAGTTGGGGACCCATTGAGTGTAGTATGAGAAGAGCCTGAGGCATCTCTTCAGAGCTTTGAGGGTTTGTGGGAGGGGTAGCTCCATCAGCGGATACATGCGGACCAGTTTGGGGCCCATGATGACATTCTCGACCTTGCAGCCAAGTATGGCTAGCCATGATGTCCAGAACACACGCCTATTTATCCTCGTTTTAAGTGAGATTCAAGCATTTTGCTCCCTGGAGGAACTTCCAAAGTTCACATCGTGATCCTGCAGGTCATGACCACAGATAGTAACGTTATCTAGATATAGGAAGGTGGCCTGAAGATTGTAACAGTCCATCATGCAGTCCATCTCCCGCTGGAAAACGGAGACCCCGTTTATGATGCCGATAGGGACCCAGTGGAAGTGATAGAGGTGGCCATTAGCCTTGAATGCCGTATACTGGTGGTCCTCTAGGCAGATCAGGAGCTAATGATATGCAGACTTCTGGTCATTCATGGAGAATACACAATATTGTGCAATCTAGTTGACCATATCAGATGAGCGGGGAAGGGGGTAAGCCTATTCTGGTTGTTGGTCTGGCTGTAGTCATGACATCCTATTCTTATCCCCATTCTTCGCCATGATCACCTGGGCCCTCCAAGGGCTATTACTGGCCTTAATGATGCCCTCGCCCAATAAGCGTTGAACCTCCACCTTTAATGAATGCCCTGTCAGCCACACAGTACAATCTACTCCTGGTGGCCACCGGCTTGCATTCAGGGGTGAGGTTGGCAAACAGTGGAGGGCAGTCAACCTTGAGGGTTAAGAGACCACATGTCGCCTGCAGGGGCCCATCTGTGAACTGTTCATTGCAGACAGTAAGGTGGTGGGGGGGAGGGGCCCATCGAAGCACAGAGTGACTTTCTGAAGTTGGCACTGGAAATCCAGCCCCAGTAGCAAGGGGCACAGAATTATGGCATAACGAGCAGTCTGAAGCGTTTGTACACAACAGTGAGGGTCACTACACAGGACGCCAGGGTGGCTGCCGAGTATGATTTGGACGTGAGTGATACCCTGTGCTTCGTGGGCCATACTTTAAGGGACAGTCATTTAGTTCTGTACTTCCGCTGTCAAATAAACAGTTCATTTTGCGCCAGTTTACCTGGACATCCATCATGGACCTGGTGAGTTTGTGCAGGGCCTCTTGGTTCAGGGTGATGGAGGCAGTACAAATCTGATGGGTGCTCCCGTGCCTGAGATGGCTGCCCTCGGCCCCAGGATGGCTGGCCTCGACCCTTCAAATTGTCGTATTCCTGGGAAGATGGCGTTTGATGCACAGTCCAAATGACAGCCCGTGGAATCATACATGGTGTTGCTGGAGTACAGGAAAGATGGCACCAGTTGTGCTGCCCATAATGGCGACTGTCCACATGTGGCACTGCTAAACCTCGCAGATGATTTGGACTGGCAAACTTTGGTGTAATGCCCTTTATTTCAGCACCTGGAGCACACTGCATCCTTAGCAGGTCAACGTTTCCTCAGATGCTGACCCTGCCCACAAAAGTAGCACTTGGAAAGATCTCCCACAATGGCGGCCGAGGTCAAATCACAAGTGTAGTGAGACGGTGTGGGGGACCAGTCACTCATGGGGTGGATGACACCCTGTCCCAAGATAGTGGCAAAATAGTCATCTGAGTTCTGGAGGGCCACCTCCAGTGTCTCTGTAAGTTCAGCTGGACTTTGCAGATCAAGAACGTTTTGCTCTAATAGCCTTTCCCATATGTACCCGGAGCAGATACCGGCTAAGTACATGTCTCTGATGAGGTCCTCTACATTCTGGGCGGCCAACACACCTTTACAGTCACAGGATCTGGAGGGCTTGCAAGTTTGCCCTTGACTTACCAGGTCACTGTTTTCTGGTGGCCAGGAGATGCCTGGTGTAGACTTCATTAACCTTCCTAAGATACTGGGCCTGAAGCCTCTCCGTAGCTACTTGGTACGAGCTGGAGACTCTGATCAAAGGGAATGCTTGGGGGCTGACACACAAGAGGAATAGTCTCAGTCAGTTCATGTCTGTGGTAATAGCATCCTTTCAAGGCAGCATAGCCAAAGTTCAAATGTGTTTGGGGCATCCGGCAACCAGGGGTCAAAGTTGAGCCTCTCACAAACTGTTATGTGCTTCTTTTTAAAAACTTAGTTAATAAAATGGATTCAGCATCAATAATCACAAAAGGCTGATATTGTGAAATTATCAGGCTTTTATTAACTAAAGACAGGAACTACCATCAACCTCACTGACTGATTAAAACAAAGAGAAAGGGGAACATGCAAAGGGCTATGGGTAGGATTGGTCTCAGGAGGCGTGTCCAGCCAGCAGCAGCCAATCATGGCGCATCAGTGGCACGGGGTGAATAGGCAGAATCTGGCTAATATATGAACAGGGTCATATGCATGGAAAAAGTTCCACAGTGTCATTTAGATGTCAGTGTTTTAGCAGCACAGGAACAGCTTGGTTGGAAGTTCTGCAAGTTCTTTAATGGTGTAACCTAGTTTTCTAGCCCCTATGTTTCTGTGCATTCGGTTGTATCTATTTTTAAAACAAAACAAAACCTGCAGATTGTGCAAACCTGAATTAAAAACACAAATTACTGAAAATACTCAACATGTCAGGCTTTCACATTTAGGATAAAAAAAACAGAGCCAGAAAATGTTTGAGATCAATGCAGGAAAGAGGGAGAGAAGGTAGATGTCAAATGCAGTGGACACTAGGGGAGACTGAATGTCAATGTGGTGGGAGTGCTGGCTGAGGCTTGTTGATCACATGATCTGTCTGGTGAAGATGTGAACAAAAGGAAATGAAGTGACAGAGGGAGAAAGGAAACAATGTTGGAATCATGTGGTACAAAGTCCTGCAATCACTTGAAATCAGAAATATAAGAGACTGCATCTCACATAGATGTCCTCAATGGAGAAGAGGTTAGTGCCTGTGATGGACAAGGCACTTCTCCATTCCTAGATTTGGAATGCATTCCATTTGCAAATAATAACAGAGCAATGTGTAAAAAGATATCCCTATCTTTATTAAGTCATGAAGTCAAATGCTGAGTATTTGTAACCATTTTCATTTTGGGGGTATCAGGCAGAAATTTATCCTCTGCCTTTTTTTCCCCTACCCTCAATGGACAATATGAAGAAATAGCTGAGATAGATACTACAAATCCTGCTGATTTTAAATAGCATCCTGTCTGTAAAGCTGGAAATATGTCCCGTAGAATTTTCTAGATGTGTTACTAAGCTGTTCCAGATCAGCTACAACATTGACACGGAAATTACCAACTGATGACTATCAGAAGCAATACAGACCACATCCATAGAACCATAGAACACTACAGAAAACAGGTCATTTCGACCTTCTAGTCTGTGCTGAAACATTCTGCTAGTCCCACTGACCTGCACTCATTCCATAACCCTCCATACCTTCCCATCTATTCTTAAAATTTAAGAGTGAGCCCGGACCACGTCAGTTGACAGCTCATTCCACACTCCCACCACTCTTTGAGTGAAGATGTTCCCCTCAACCTTTCCCCTTTCACCCTAAAACCATGTCCTCTTATATTTATCTTTTCTAATTTGAGTTGAAAGAGCCTATTCGCATTTACTCTGTCTGTACCCCTCATAATTTTGTAAACTTCTATCAATTCTCCTTTCATTCTTCTACACTCAAAGGAATAAAGTCCTAACCTGTTTAATCTTTCCCCCTAACTCAACTCCTGAAGACCCGACAGCATCTAAGTAAATCTTCTCTGTACTACTTCTACCTAGCTGATATCCTTTCTGTATTTGGCGACCAGAACTGCACACAATACTTCAAATTTGGCCTTACCAATACTTTATACAACCTCACCATAGCATCCCAATTCCTGTACTCAGTACTTTGATTTATGAAGGCCAAGATGCCCAAAGCTTACAACCCTCTCTACCTGTGATGCCACTTTCAGGGAATTGTGTATTTGTATTCCCAGTTCCCTTTGTTTCTCCACACTTCTCAATGCCCTACCATTTACTATGTATCTCCCACCTTGCTTTGTCCTTCCAAATTGGAACACCTCACACTTTTCTGCATTAAATTCCATTTGCCACTTTCTGACCCATTTTACCAGTTGGTCCAGATCCCTCTACAAGCTTTGAAACCCTTCCTTGCTGTCCACAATGCCTCCAATCTTAGTGTCATCAGCAAACCTACTGATCCAATGTATTACATTATCATCCAGATCATCATAGACAACAATGGTTCCACCATCAAACCCTGAGGCACACCACTAATCACAGGCTTCCAGTCAAGAAGCAGTCATCCACTACCACTCTCTGTCTTCCCCCATTCAGCCAATTTCAAATCCAGTTTACAGCCTCTCCATGGAACCTCCCATTATGGGACCTTGTCAAAAGCGTTACTAAAGTCCTTGTAGATAACATCCACAGCCTTTCCTTCATCTACTTTCTTGGTAACCTCCTTGAAAAACTCTATTAAATTAGTTAAACATGACCTACCACCCACAAAGCCATGCTAACCAATCTTAATCAGCCCTTGTATATCCGATCTCTCAAAACGCCCTCCAACAATTTGCCCACCACTGACGTCAGACTCACCAGACTTTAATTTCCTGGTTTACTTTTGGAGCCTTTTTTAAACCACAGAACAACAGTGAGTACCCTCCAATCCTCTGGCACCTCACCTGTTACTAAAGACATTTTAAATATTTCTACCAGGACCCCTGCAATTTCTACACTAGTCTCATCAATGTCTGAGTGAATATCATGTCAGGCCTGGGGGATTTATCTACTTTATTTGCTGTAAGGCAGCAAGCACCTCCTTATCTCTATATGTTCCATGCCACTACTGCTTGTTTCCCTTCCTTCTTTATACACTACTATATGTCAGTTTCCTGAGTAAATACTGTTGCAAAAAAACTGTTTAAGATCTCCCTCACTTTTTGAAGCTCCACACATAGATGACCATTTCTAGGGGACAAATTTTGTCCCTTACTATCCGTTTACTCTTAACAAAATTGTAGAAACCTTCAGGTTTACCTTCACATTATCTGCCAAAGCAACCTCATATCTTTTTGCCTTCCTGATTTCCTTCTTAAGTATTTTCTTACATATTCTATACTCTTCAGGTACCTCATTTGCTCCGTGTTGCATATACCTGAAGAGTGAGCCCTTCTTTTTAATCTCTCCCTTCTTTTTAACCAGATCACCAATATCCCTTGAAAAACCAAAGTTCTCTCTGCCTGTTATCTTTAATTTAATCCTGTCAGGAACATGTAAACTCTGCACTCTCAAAATTTCACATTTGAAGGCCTTCTACTGACTGAACATGTCCTTGCCAGAAAACAACCTATCCCAATTCATTCTTCCTACATCCTTTCTCACTTTTACAAAATTGTCCTTTTTTCAATTTAGAATCTCAACTCAAGGACCAGAACTATCCTTATCCATAACTAACTTGAAATTAATTACATTATGGTCATTGGACCTAAAATGTTCTCCTACACATACTTCTGTCACCTCACCTGTCTGGTTCCCTAATATGAGATCAAGTATTTCATCCTCTCTCATTGGTACCTCAATATATTGATTTAAAAATAATTCCTAAACACATTTGACAAACTCCAAGCCATTCAACACTTTTACAGTATGAGAGTCCCAGCCAATATGTGGAAAGTTAAAATCTCCTACTAGCACAACTTGCTGTTTCTTACATCAATCTTCTATCGCTCTACAGATTTGCTTCTCCAATTCTCTCTGACAATTGGGCGGTCTGTAATACAACCCTATCAGTGTGGTCACATCTTTTCCATTCCTCAGCTCCACCCATATGGCCTCTGTAGACCAACCCTCTGGGGTGTTCTATCTATGCACAGCTATGATATTTTGCCCTAACTAGCAATGCCACTCCTCCCCCTTTCATTCCTCCCCCTCTATCACATCTGATACAATGGAACAATGAGCTGCCAGTCCTGCCCCTCCTACAACTAAGTCTCAATAATAGCAATAATGCTGTAATCCCACGTGCCAATCCATGCCTTAAACTCATTTGACTGTCCAACAATGTTTCTTGTATTTAAATAAATACACCTGAGAAAATGTCTATCATGTACAAACTTTGATTTCTGTCTATACATGCAGTCCTCGCATGACCTTTATCCTTCTCCACCTCATTATCTGCTCTTAACTCTCTGGTTCCCATCCCCTGCTAATCTAGTTTAAAACCCCCAGAGCAAACCTACCCACAAGGATTTTAGTTCCCCTCCAGTTCAGGTGCAAACTGTCCCATAGGAACAGGTCCCACCTTCCCTGGAACAGAGCCCAATTGTCCAGAAGCATGAAGCCCTCCCTCCTAAACCATCTCTTTAGCCACATATTTTAAGATGGTTCCCTCCACTCACTGCCCTCCCGAGTCCTTTGCTCCTCCTCTCTGTGTGATAGACCTGAGAATGCAATGGCCCCGAGTCATTTCAATTGTGCCTGGGTGTACAGTGAGTAAACTCAGTTATCCCTCGCAGTCTCAATCAACCAAAAAGTTGGAAAATGTTCTTGACACTTAACAGAAGTTGTTCATTGAAACAGAATTTATTGTCATGAACAAGTCACAAAATTTGTTGTTTTGTGGCAGCATCACAGGTACAAATATTGTTATAAATCACATTTCATAAAATAAATTAGTGCAAAAAAGGAGGGAAAGTGAGGTAGTGTCTGTGGTTCATTGTCCATTCCGAAATCCAATGGCAGAGGGGAAGAAGCTGTTTTTGTAATATTGAATGTTCGTCTTCAGGCTTATGCACTTCCTTCCTGATGGTAGCTGTAAGGAGGTAATATCCTACTCTTGTGGAGAGAGTTGATGGGCTGAGTGGTCTAACCTTTCTCCTATTTTCTTGTATTCCAAGTGGACATGCCAAAAACAGAGAGAGATATTTGTGGCTGGTGGACAATTGTCTAAGTCTCAGAATTTTACTGTATTAAATGTTTAGGCCAAATCTTCTTTAGCTGCTTCATCAGTGAACTTGCTCTGCTGGAACATGTGATTTCTGAAGTTGAAGGGAGTCACCACTAACCTGAAACAAAAGTGAACCAGCCTAAAAATATTGCCACTAAGGTTGTATTTTGACATAACTGACCCCAAAGCCTCCATGGCCAATGCACAGGTCAGAAGTGTATTGGGGTGCTCTCCATGTGCCAAGTTATATACAGCTCTCACAACATCCAACTACCTTGGCGGAGGCTCAGGGCCAAAACATTATTTACACATCTTTACCTACGACAGATGCTGCGTGACCTGTTGAGTTCCACCAGCATTTTTACTCCAATCACAGCATCTGGAGACTTTCATGTGTCAAACCACATGAAACATGAAACCACCCACCCACCCATTGGTTCTCTGCCCTACCCACACATCACTGCCCTACCCACACATCACTGCCCTACCCACACATCACTGCCCTACCCACACACCACCCACCCACCCATTGGTTCTCTGCCCTACCCACACATCTCTGCCCTACCCACACACAATCCACCCACACATTGGTTCTCTGTCATACCCACACATCTCTGCCCTACCCACACACCACCCACCCACACATTAGTTCTCTGCCCTACCCACACATCTCTTCCCTACCCACACACCACCCACCCACCCACACATTGGTTCTCTGCCCTACCCACACACACATTGTTTCTCTGCCCTTCCACACATCTCTGCCCTACTCACACACCACCCACCACACATTGGTCTTCTGCCCTACCCACACATCACTGTCTCAGAGTGTACTGCTCACCAGGTAGATCCAACAATTGCAAATATTTCCTCCTCCCTCACTCCACCTCGGATACTCAGACCACATCTCTGTAATGCTAATCCCAGCATACAGACTGCTCATCACACGCTCCAGACCAGTTCTGAACCTGGTTAAAACCTGGCCAGCAGGAGCCATTCATGTACATCGAGACTGCTTTGGGACGTGTTCGAAGAAGCAGCAACCGATGGTGACTGCATAAATCTGGAGGAGTAAACAGCATCAGTGACCAATTATACTAGTTAGTGTACTGGTGATGTCACTGTGCCCAAGACCATCATTACTCCTCTAATCAGAAGGCATGAATGACTGCGGAGATGTGTGTACTATTGAGGAACTAAGCCAAGCTGTTTAAGGCCATCAGAGAAGCAAAGTGTGTGCATGCCCAGCACATTCGTAGTCACTTCATGGTCATCAAGGACACATGACACATGTGGAAGGACATCCAAGATATCACCAACCACAGGACTCCACCATCTGCCTGTGCTGGTGATACTTCCTCCCTCCCAGACGCACTGAACAACTTCTACGCATGTTTTGAGGCGAGAAACAATATTGTGGCGAAGAAGACCATCTCTTCTCCAAATGATCGGGTGGAGTGGCTGGAGTGAGGAGAATGTTAGGCAAGGTCAACCCAGGGAAAGCTGCTGGACTGGATAATGTTCCTAGCAGAGAACTCAGGGGATGTGCGGCTCAGCTGGCAGATATTCTTATTGACATCGTTAACATCTCCCTGAGAAGCACCGTGGTCCCAACACACTTCAAAGCCACCACCATTGTCCTCGTGCCAAATAAGTTGTCTGTGTCCTGCCTCAATGACTACCACTCTGTCGCACTCCCACCTACCTGTCATGAAGTGGTTCGAGACTTGTCATGGGACACATCAAGCTCTTGCTGCCCCCGTTACTGGACCCCCTGCAGTTCACATACAGATCTATGGACGATGCCATCACCACCAGCCTCCATCTAGCTCTCACTCAACTAGAAAATAAGGACTTGTATGTTTGAATGCTGTTTTCAGACTTCAGTTCGGCATTCAACACAATCATACCTCAGTACCTGATAACGGCGTTGAGCCTGCTGGGTCTAAACACCTCCCTTTGCAATTGGATTCTTCCTGTTGGAGAGACCTCAGGGAATCTGGATCGATAACAACATTTCCAAGGCCATCACACTGAGCATGGGGAGCTCCTAGGGCTGGGTGCTTAGTCCACTGCTGTTCACTGTGCTGACCTACAACTGTGCAGCTAAACACAACTCAAACCACATCATCAAGTTTGCTGACGACACGACTGTGTGAGGCTTATTAGTAAGAATAATGAGTCAGCGTACAGAGATGAGGTGCAGTCACTAACGGATGGCTGCAGAGCCAACAACCAGTATATGAACGTTAATAAAACAAAAGAGATGGTTGTCAACTTCAGGAGGTCCCAAGGTATCACTCTCCACTGACCAATGATAGCTCAACCATTGAGATCATCAAGAGTATCAAGTTCCTTGGAGTGCACTTGGTGGAGAATCTCACTTGGTCCCTTCACAGCAGCTTCATAGCCAAGAAAACCCAGCAGCGCCTCTACTTTCTGCGAAGGCTGAGGAAAGTTCATCTCCCACCGTCTATCCTCACTACATTCTACAGAGGATGTATCGAGAACAGCCTGAGCAATTGCATCACCGCCTGGTTTGGAAGCTGTACCACCTCGGACTGCAAGACCCTGCAGAGGATAGTGAAGTCAATGGAAAAGATCATTGGGGCCATTCTTCCTACCATGAGGGACATCTACAACATGCAACGCAGGCGAAAAGCAATAAACATTGTGAAAGACCCCACACATCCCTCGTGTAAACTGTTCTCCCTTCTGCCATCTGGTAAGAGGTACCATAGCACTCAGGCCCTTATGTCCAGAGTGGGAAACAATTTTTCCCCCAAGCCACCAGACTCCTGAATTCCCAGAACATATGTGAATAGTGTACCATGGACTGTTATTGTATATGTCTCAATATTTTAACTTCTATTTATGTAAATCTGCTCCATGGTAGTGGAGAAATATTATCTCATCTTTACTGTGTAAGGCATGGTATGAATGAAAAATATGGGTGACTTGACAATGTTTCTTTGATGTAATGTCCTAAACCCACCACCTATATTAGTTAGGGCAGGGGCATCAGGTACATTGGATACTAGCAACTCCCACACAAACACCATCTTGGCCTAAATGTTTACAACTTTTCTGGATCAAAGTCCTGAAAGTTCCAATCTGATTGAACTGTCCACATGGACCATGGAGAATGCAATGACGGCTTAATGGCTTTTTTTTAAACCACAGTTCCATTATCCCGTTCGTCATCCCCTGTCCAGATACGACTACGACCACTGTCATTAAGTCCCTGCCTAACCTCTTCACGCTCTTCCCCACGACTAGCAGAGACACGGTTGAAGATCCAACCCTACCATCGGCATCAGCTGCCCCCCCAAACCCACACACCCCCCCATGAACTAGCCCCAACTAATTCTGTTCAGCCATCCGAATCACAGCCCATCACACGGAGCACTGCCCAGGAGCCTACAGCAACACCACAGCTGGCACTGCAAAGGTCAGTTCGACGGAGAAAACCACCAAATAAACTGAACCCATAAATAGACTCTGAATGGACTCTGATACTCCAGACTTTGTTTCAAAAGAAGGGGTGAATGTGGTGGAACACTGTATTGCAATCATTGTACTGGTTGGCCTACCCCTGATACTGTAGGTAGTGCCACCCAACCCCCTCCCTCAGTAATTCCTTGGAATTGGGCAAACTGCATGTAAGATGTGAGTGTAAGTTTATAGTGATTGAAACCTATTAATCTCGACTTCTAGTCTGTCGAGATAATTGATAGCCACTTTCTTTCAACTGGTTCTGTGATTCTATGTACTTTATTGAAGTGACTATTCTTAATAAATAGTGAGTATTAAAGATTGATTTAACTGTGAGAAGCACATGAATAATACAAGTGTATTCACTTGCCAGAAGCCATTATTTATGAATTTTTTAAAATTTAGACACACACAGGATGGCAACAAGCCATTTTGGCCCACAAGCCTGTGCCACCCAATTAACCTACACTCCCAGTACATTTTTAAACAGTGGGAGGAAACCAGAGCCCCCCCACCCCCACCCCCCGGGAAAACCCATGTAGACACAAGGAAAACATACAAGTTCCTTACAGCCAGTGCAGGATTTGAACCCAAGTCTCAATCACTGGCTATAACAGTGTCATGCTTACCGCTATGGCAACAGTACTGATCTGTTGTTGACTAGTTAATTAAAAAAAATAAATGCTGCTCCGTCATTTTTGTTGAGGGTAATGGAAATAATTATTAGCTTTCCCTAAATTAAGTATTATTTGTGAGACAATCACTGAGAAATACATAGTGTAGAGGGATTTTGTAAGCTTTCACGAATATTAAAATACATCAAATTCAGCTTTTAAAAAATCCACGCCTCCACATATCAAACTAGCATCTAAACTAGTGTATTTGAAAGCAAGAAACCTCCACCTCTTATGTTCTTAAGAAATACATGTCTGTGTTGGAGTTGCTGTGCTTGATATGGTAATAGTTGTCAGTTGTTGATAGCCTGTTACTTCACTTGTTTTAGTTCCAACAAGGCTGCTTCATGTTGTTCCCAAAATAATCTGGCCTAATCCCTGTTTAACTCTGCATATCTTGCATTTGTTTTTTCATCAAACATGGGCTCCTTTGATATGACTTCTGACCTTGCTGGCATTGCATGCATGAGCCACATTTTATTTTATTGCTCAATCACTTTGCTGTATTTTCTCCATCTTTTGTGGCATCAAAAGCAATGATGAGCCTTGGAAAATACCTGCGGTAGAAAAATGTATTAATTCTAGATTAATTTGGCAAGTTGCATTAGTTATGCCATTTGAAATCCCTTCCATATTGTTGTATTTCAGACCAAAGAAATCATTACATCTTCTTTACAAAACTTCCTGCAGTAATCTGTTCCTGTCAATCAATGGAGGAATAATATTTATGTACAAAAATTAAAATGCATTTTTAGGTCAGATGGGTTTATGTTTACTGTACACTAAGACATAACTGAGTTTGAATATATAATCCTTTAGTATTGAATGATATATAGCGATTCAGCATCAAATGATAACATTTCAATTTAACTGTAGATTTCCATACCAGAGGCACTTCCTTTCCCCTGTTATTTAATACAATTCATGAGTTAAACATTACAATGTCTATGGTTTATGCTACATGTTCTGCACTAGTTATGGAGAAGAGGGGGATACCCAGAGGTGAACTGAACCATGGGCAAAGGGGAAAAGGCAGGTTTGAGAATTCACTGATTACTGTGAAGGCTGGAGTGGGGAGATGAAAGGAGAGAGCCACAGGAGGCAAAGACCATGTTGGATCTAGACTCTGGGTGTACTTAAATGCAAGGAGGGTGTTGAAGGATGAGCAAATCCATGGATGATTTGTATAAAAGAGACTGAATTTAGTATGGAGAAAATCAACGCAGGTCATTGAGGTCAACAATGAGGAGTGAGCCGTGTTGGTGCAGGTTATGATGCAGTTTGTAGAAATTTGGAAGCAATATTTTTCTGAAGTGTCATTCAGGTGGATGCTTGGGATGGAGCTCAGGTATCTGTGAGAGGTCTGTAGAAGGCAGCTTGAGAGATTGATGACCTCTGAGATCAATGAAATGACAGAAAAAGGGGGCATGCAAATCTGAGAAGACTGTGGGAGCAGTATTAGTAGGTCCTTGACAACACTCAGGCAATAAAGTTAATGAGAAAATGAAGGAGAGAGAGTGAAAAGTTCATGAGGGGACTATAAAAATGAAAGTCTCTGGGAGGGAGGTAAGATGCTGGGAGGGGGAGCAGGAAGCATGAGATTCAATGAGTGGGGAGACTGTGGGAGACAGCATGGGTGGTCTGAGCAGACTGAGATAATTTGATGATCTATGATAAGCATTTAAAAAGATTAAGAACACATTAATTTTATTGGGTATAATTCTCAAAAGCAGCAAAAGAATTCTGTTCTCGTCATTTTTAAGTGAGATTTGATGGTTTGCTTCAGGCTGAATTGCTGAATGATTGATTGTTGAAGGCTGTGCATGACACTGTTTATCCAATTTCAAGATGGCTTGTTTATGCCAATGCGGGGCTATCACACTCAGTGTAATTAAGTGACCTTGAAGGCATCTTATGAAATTTTTGAGCCTTTCATTGGAAATGTGACATACTTTGACCTGCATACTCACGAATGTTTCATTGCATGAAATCAGGTATCTGTGGATGCCATGGGAAAAGGCTGTAGGATTGTTTTAACTTTAATTTCAATCTTTGACTTTGCCAAAGATCTCAGGCCTGTTCATTTTCACACATCATGGAGGTGACTTGGGATTTTGCAGTTGCTGTGACATGAATGTGGTGCCTTCATGTGATTGAACAATGTGGTTAGATGAAGTAAAAGGGCAGTTCTGTCTAAAATGTCTGTACAGATTTTGCTGGGCTTTAGAGGCATAGGTAAGAACAGCCTCCATTTCCAATTAGGAACAGCTAATCAGAATGGATCATGTCAGTTATCTCTGATGTATGTGGACAGTTGAACTCGGGGCTAGTCTCTGGATAAAACTGTCAAAAAGAAAGTGATGTTCTCTGGTTTACCTCGTAGCATTAATGTAAAATCCTTCAGTTCTTGCAGTGATTTGAATTGAATGCTTTTTGAATGTCACAAACTTGCCTTTAGCATGAACTGAATAAAGAGAGGTAATGCTGAATGTGAGGTGCAGACATGGTTTTCTGCCCAGCTTGATTGAGCTGCTCTAACACACAATGGCTTTTGTTTCTCTCCAAATGAGACCTTCTGCGCTGCATTCTAAACTTCTTGATTTCTGCACCCTCAGATCAGAGAGTGGCCTCGTTCTGCACGCTGAATGATATGCAGTCAGCACAAAGCATGGAAGGAGCTGAAGAGTTATCTCTGCATATTGGCCAAGCAGAAAGAAAAGATCACTGTGATGATGCAGGGTAGGTACAACTTGAGATCATCCTTTCATAAACTACAATGAAAACGTTGCTTAAATGTTTGCCAAACCACAGCCACACTTTATTGATAATAAGTTTATTGTCATTTGTATATGACAATGTCCATGTGGACCAAAATTCTTGCTGCAACCAAACAGATACTTGGTAAAAAAAATGTCAATAATACTCATTTAAATTACTGTATGGAAAGAGATAATAAATATATAAGATAATAGTCACAGTTATCGTGGTGCAAGGAAAAGAAATGGTGTTTCAATCGTGCAGACATCTTTTTGAGGTGCTGGAGTAGCTTATGGTAGTAAGGAGGGATTCAAGAGTCTGCGAGCTCATGGGGAAGAACAACTGTGTTTGGACCAAGAGGTGTTGGACTCAGGCTTCGGCACCCTCTTCTCGAAGGTAGCAGTGAGTTGAGGCTGTGAGTGTGATTTGCATTTTACATCTCAATAATCAGTCTACTAACCTAAAGCTTGTTGAATAAAATTATTCACCCTTTTCTTGGATAATTTGATGGGAGTCAAATAATTT
This sequence comes from Narcine bancroftii, assembly GCF_036971445.1. NCBI lineage: Eukaryota > Metazoa > Chordata > Chondrichthyes > Torpediniformes > Narcinidae > Narcine > Narcine bancroftii. The sequence continues at coordinate 61,277,850 of NC_091474.1, forward strand.
CATAAAATTTCTTTATTTCAACTGAATATTTTCCACAACCCTTTTAGATCATCCCCCTTTTGCTTCCATTCCTCCTCATTCCAATCTACCCCCATCATTTTTCACTCTTTCCCTCCTGCCTTCCAGCTCTATTCTCTATTCCAGTATTGCTTGTGTCCCAATCCCTCTCCATCCCTACCCATCACATTGCCTCTATTCCCACGCAAAACCTTCAATTTGCTTCCAGTTTTAAAAATTTATTTAATTGATGTGGCAACACAAGCTGAGCCAGAAATTAATTGCCCTTCCCTAATTATGTCAGAGAACATGGGACAGTATTGCACAGGAACAGGCCTTTTAGTCCACAATGCCTCTGCCAAACATGATGCCCAAATTAAATTATATCTCTACTGCCTGCACACATCCATTTCCCTCCATTCTCTGTCTATCTAACATCCTTTTAAATATTACGATCATACTTGCATTGATCACTACTTCTGGCAGCTTGGTTTCTGCTATTTAAAAAAAAATCTGAATCAGAATTCATTGTTATGAGCAAGTCACGAGATTTGGTACTTTACAGCAGCATCTCGTTGCAATCATTCATAATATGAACCATCTTACAACACTAATATATAAAAAATAATAGTAGTGGACAAAAAGTAAGGCAGTGACTTTGGTTCATTGATTATTTAGGAATCTGATGGCAGCGAGGAAGAAGAGGCCCCTATGTGCTTGCTTTTTGGCTCCTGTAACTCTTTCCTGATGGTAGTGGAGTGAAGAGGGCATGGTCTGGGTGGTGGGGGTCTTTGAGGATAGAAGCTGCTTTTTTAAGCCTCCGCCTCATGTAGATGTCCTGTACATCTGCATGAAACAAATGTCCTCCTCTCACTTTTAATGCGTACTAAATTTACATTTTTTCCCTGGGGATCAGATTCTAATCCTATCCTATCAATGCCTCTCATAATTTTATAAACCTCCCCAGCCACCAATACTCCAGAGAAAGCAACCAAAGTTTATCCTGCCTCTCCTTTATCTCTCACATAATCCTGGTAAATCTCTTCAGAACTCTTTCCCAACCCTCTGGATCCTTCCTGTAATGGGGCGATCAGTATTCCAAATGCAAACGTTTTGTAAAATTGCAAAAATAGTGATCTGCCACCTTGAACCCAGCATCATCAGTCCTTGAGGTATGGATATATCCTCAATGATGCAAGGGAGGGATTTCCAGGATTTTGACACTGAATGTGAAGGAACAGTTAGGCTGGTGTGTGGCTTGAAGAACAACTTCCTTGTGATGGTGTTCCCATTCTTTGGCTGCCTTTGTTTTTCTAGCTGGTAGATGCCTTCAGTTTGGAAGATACTGTCAGAGGAGTCATGATAAGTTGCTTTAGTGCATCCTGTAGATGGTACCAACTGCTGCTACCGTGTGTTGGTGGTGAAGCGAGTGAATGTTTGTGGATGGGCTGCCAATCAAGTGGGCTGCTCTATCCTGGATGACATCAAACTTATTGAATATTGTTGAAGCTGTTTTCATCCAGGCATGGAGAATGTTTCATCACATCCTGACTTGAACCTTGGACAGATTTTGAGGTTTTAGGAGGTGAGTTACTTTCTTGCAGGATTGCAAGCCTCTGACTTGCTCTTGTGGAAACCTTGTGTATATGGCAACTCCGGTTCAGTTTCTTGTCAATGGTAACCTCTATTGGAAGTAGAGGATTAAATGATGGTATGCCATTGAGTGTCAGGGAGAGACAGATGGGTTTTATCTATGGAACATAAGTAGATTATTTAGAATACCCTGTTCTGCATCCATAATGTTGTCTATTTCCCTCCTACCTCTTGTATTTAAAAAGATTTATTCAGAGGTTTATTCAGTTGCCACCTGTTACTTGCCCACCCATTGTATTTCCATCAAATGGAAGCTCTTTTACTTACTCTGGACATTTAACTTTTTTTGAAAGAGAAATGCCACACAGCTGTAGCAGTCTATTAGGAAAGCTATAAAATAAGAACTGAGGTTTCCTTCAGGAGAGCTCTTGCTTTGAGTAATTAACATATAGGACAAACAAAGAAAAGTCAATGGATGTTGTTTCCTTAGTATTTCATAATGCCATTGATAAGATAGAAGCCCTTGGTATTATGGGAAAGGTACTGGCATGGATGGAAAATTGGCTGACTGGCAGAAGGCAAAGAGTGAAAATAAAAAGGGCCTTTTCTGGTTGGCTGCCAGTGATCAATGGTGTTCTGCAGTGGGGGTCAGTGTTGGATCTGCTACTTTTCACATTGAATGTAAATTATTTAGAAGATAAAATTGATGATTCTGTAGCCAAGTTTGTGGATGATGTGAAGATGGGGGGGGGCAGGTAGTGTTGAGTAAATAGGGAGTCTACAGAGGGACTTAAAAAGATTGGGAGAATGGGCAAAGAACTGGCAGGTAGAATACAGTGTAGGGAAGTGTACTTTGATAGAAGGAATAAAGGTGTAGATTGTTCTCACAATGGGGAGAAAATTCAGAAAACACATATCCAAAGAGACTTTGGGATCCTTGTGGAGAATTCCCTCAACATTAACGTGGGTTTTGTCAGTTGTAAAGAAGGCAAATGCAATGTTATCATTCATTTCGAGAGGAATAAAAGCAAATATGTAACATTGAGGCTTTATAAGGCATTGGTCAAACCACATTTGGAGTATTGTTAGCAGTTTTGGGCCACATATACAGTAAAATACCCATTATCAGGCAACTTTGGGGATCTGGTTGACTGAGACTCACTCTTCTAATGTGTAACTAATACACTTGCATTAAGAATACAGGGTTTAAAAGACAAAAGATAGTGAAAACGTAAAGTATTTTGAAAAAAAAATCAGTATTGTAATCTTTAATGATGTGAAGTTTACTTTAATTTCCGTAACCTACAAAATTTAAATTCGAACCCTGATTTCTGGCACTAACTCCCTCCCCTTGCATTGACAACCCGACTCACCTCTACACGAGTGTCTTGGTCAGCCCCTCAGCACACCTTTCTTCATATTCGAACCCCATTCGCAAGAGCTGTAACAGCAGGGATAAGAGACACTTCAGGAGTGTCGCCCCAGGGGTGAGTGGCATTGGGTGGCTCTTCATCCTGGGCACTGTCATTTTATTCAAAAACAACTTGAGTGAAACTTTGTTCAAACAGCTGCTATGGAGGGTGGGGGGGGGGGGGCATGACCAGGGTGCTCTGCTGGCTGAATGTTTGCTCCTAATGGGTTGAGTGTTGCTTTAGTTTTACAATTTTAAACTTTTATTTAAACTTTATTTATTCTAAAATCTATCTATTTATATATTTCCTCATTTTATTATCAGTTGTTTGAGTTTCCAATTGATTGTTTTGGAAAATGGGGATTTTACTGTATAAGGAAGGACATGCTGGCATTGGAGAGGGTTCAGAGGAGGTTTGCGAGAATGATTCCATGGGTTAACATATGAGGAGCAGTAGATCGGGTTAAGCTTGCAGTTTAGAAGGATGAGGGGGGATAACCTACAGAGTATTGAAAACACTGGATAGAGTACATGTGGAGAAGATGATTCCAGTAGTGGGAGAGTCTCAGGCCAGAGGACACAGCCTCAGAATAAAAGGACATTCCTTTAGAGCAGAGATGAAGAGGGTGGTGAATCTGTGGAATACGTTGCCACAGCCTAGAGGCTGATAGGTGCTTGATTAGTAAGGGCATCAACGATTATGGAGAGAAGACCTGAAAATGGGGTTGAAAGGAAGCCATGATTCAAATGGTGGAGCTGAATGGCCTAATTCAGTGCCTCTCATTCATGACCTCCACCTCTGGTCACCCCACTCCTAAAAGAAATGAAAGCACACAAGCTTTATGGCCCAGCACTGTTTTCAACATGAAACTTGTTCACATTTTCTTCTTGCATTACCTCCAATTTAGCATCGTGCAACCAAAAGCCACAGTAGAGGCCATAAATTTGTCTTCTGGACTTCATGATTTATCTTTAATATTTGAGTTACATATAAAGTTCTTTTTAAATTTGTTAATTTAGCTTGTTTTGAACAATTGAATGATTCTGAAAAGCATAAGAGTTTATCCATTGTAATAATTTTCATTTAAGATTATAGCTTATCTCTGACAATTTTGTAAGATGTGAGTTTAAATTCAGATTTATTGTCAGAGTACATATATGATATCACATACAACCCTGAGATTCTTTTTCCTGCGGGCCAGGCAGAATTTCTACTTTTTGGTTGTGCAAAAAAAAACTATACTCAACAAAAGATACATATACAAAAGAGAGAAATATAAACAAAGAAAGAAATGTAAACAATGTGCAATGCAGAAAAAAATCAGTAATAAATACTGTGCTAAATAAGAGTCATTAAATGAGTATCTGAGTTTGCCTCTGATCCCAAAGGGGTAGAAACAGTTCCTGAACCTGGCGGTGTGTGTCTTGTGGCACCTATGCCTTTTTCCTCATGGCAGCAGTGAGAACTGAGCATGTCCTAAGTAGTATGGATGATTGCTGCTGCTCTCCGATGACAGCGTTCCCTGTAGATGTACTCAATAGTGGGTGTGGGTTTGCCTATGATGTCCTGGGCTGTGTTGACTACCTTTTGCAGGGCTTCCAATCAGAGGTATTGGTGTCCCCATACCAGACCATGTTTCAGCCGGTCAGCACACGTTCCACCACACATCTGTAGAAATTTGTGAGGGTTTCTGATGTCATACCAAACCTCAGTAAACGCCTGAGGAAGTTGAGTTGCTGATGTGCTTTCTTCACGATGACATCAGTGTGATGGGTCCAGGAAAGATTCTCCAAGATAGAGACTCCCAAGAACTAAATTTGCTCACCCTCTCCACCTTTGATTCCCTAGTGATCACTGGATCATACACATCTGACTTTCCCCTCTAATGTTCACAATCAGCTCCTTGGTTTGGGTAATGTTGAGTGCAAGGTTGTAGTTGGTGCACCATTCAGCCAAGCTTTCAATCTCCCTGTGTGCTGACTCATTGCCCCTATTTATAAAACCCACTACTGTGATATCATCAGAAAATGTTTAGATGCAGCGTCATCATTCTGAGCCACACAATTGTAGATGTAAAGTGAGTAGAGCAGGGGGCTAAGTTTGCAGTCCTGTGGTGCTCTGGTACTGATGGATATTGTGGAGGAGATGTTCTTACCAATCATCACTGACTGTGGTCTGGAGGTGAGGCAATTTGCAGAGTTAGCGCCCCAGTTACATGGCAATTTGAAAGGGTCCAACTGGGTCAACCCGATCAGAACCCAACCGGGTCCCTGACCTACCTCAGGTGGTCAGGGAACCCAGTTAAACTTACCTAGGTATCCTCCACGGCTGATTTGAAAATGAAAATGGCCAACCCGCTTACTCCAGTGACGTCAGCACTGCAGATGTTGCCAGCATCTGAATATCATGAACTTCCATTGAGTGCAGAAACAACAGCAAATACATCCCCTGTCCCCTGACTGCCCCATCGGCAGCCTGACTCAGTCACCCCCTGACTGCCCTGCCTGCCGTCCCCTGCTCCTTCCAGCTGGGAACGGAATGGCAGGTACAGTCTTTCAATACATTAATGTAACATGTGTGTCATTTACGAGGATAAGTCAGGCGGCAGCTCATTGCAATAATCACAGTGTTTAAGACAATACTTTTTAATCAGAGGCTGACAAGGGTGTTCATGAGAGTGAGTATGTGATGCATCATTCACCATGTCATTGCATGGGTGGGATCCTCCTTAAATAACCATGTTGGTGATTTAGCAGATAGGTTCACCTTCAATTTGAAAGATGCTGCACCAAGACCCAGTAATCACACCTGGGTCCCAGGAGAGCTACCCAGGTGCTATAGTTTGAAAGGGCCTAGTAGTAAGAGCTGACTGTGGGTCAGCTACATAGGTAGCTGTGGTTGTCACTGGTCATGTAATACCCCTGAGGGTAGGGGAGGTTGGAACAAGGGGCCATAAGTTAAGGGTTAGGGGGCAAAACTTTAGGAATAATATAAGAGGATGCTTCTTCACTCAGAGACTGGTGGCTGAGTGAAATGATCTTCCAGAAGAGGTGGTTGTGGCAGTGTCAATTCTGTCATTTAAGAGGAGGTTAGATGAGTACATGGATGTGAAGGGGTTGGAGGGTTATGGGCAAGGGGGTTGGTAGGTGGAACTAGTGGAGTTGCACGTAAATTGGTGCAGATTAGAAGGGCCGATATGGCCTGTTTCCATTCTGTAAATTGTTATATAGTTAATATCTGTTTGTCCCATGAGATGGCGACGGAGATGTCAAGAAAGGGGAGGGATGGAGTCACGTGATGGAGTAGTGGCTGGTAGGAGAATACCAGCCTTCTCCAGAAAAGAAGAAATAAAGTGAAGAAAATACAAAGTTCAAGAAACACAAAACATAACAAATAAAAGATAAAGTTGTGGAGAAAAGAAAGAAAATGGCATCCAAGAAGGAGAAAGTAAAAACAACGTGAAAAAAAGAAGACCCCAGAAGAGAAAGGAGAAGGCCTTACCTGCATGAAGAAACGGGGAGCCGTCGTGGAGAAAAGAGCACGTTTCCCAAGGTTGGTGATGACCCCGCAGAGTCGCAACCTCCCAACCGCTGGACTGCAAAGAAAAAGCCAAACAAAAGGGCGCAACTGTGCATGCACGAGGAGTTGCGCAGTGCGCACACTAAGGAAAAAGAGAACACTGACGGGAGGGGGGCCAGCTGAGGAGCAAGCAAACACAGTGCGACCAGCTGAGGGATGCCCGACACCAGGCTCTCAGCTGGAAGAGGAAAGTGACAGGAAAGGAAGTAATAGTAAAGAAGAACAGCAACAGGAGGCCCAACAGATGACTAGCCCAGAAGAAGAGGGACCAACAGCAAGAAGACAAGCAAGAAGAAGCCCAGCAAAGTGAGGCAAGCAGCTCAACAAGAAAATCAGAAGAGATACAGAAACAAATAAGAGAAGAAGACACAAACACAGGTATAGACACAGAAGAAGACCAAGCTCTGCACAGGGAAATAGAAGGTAAAATAGAAGGACAGTATATAGATTTTTAAAATTTTCAAGAACAAATGAGAGCATTAAAAGAATGGTTGACATTAGAATTTAGTGAAATGAAAAGAAAAATGAAAAGTACAGAAGAAAAAGTGAGTAGAATAGAGTTGGTCATGACAGAAATAGGGAAAAGATTAGAAAATGTGGAAGAACGAGAAACGGCTGTAGAAATGGAAGTGAACGACTTAAGAAGAAAATTAGAAGAAAGTGACAAAAAGTTAAAGAGTCACAAGAGTTGTTAGCTCAGAAGATTATATAATGGAAAACTATAGTAGGGGAAACAATATAAAAATAGTGGGCCTAAAGGAAGATGAAGAAGGCACAGACATGAAGGAATTTATAAAAGAATGGATCTCAAAGGTCCTGGGAATGCCAGAAATACAGGAAGGAATGAAAATAGAAAGGGCACACAGAACACTAGCCCCAAAACCACAGACACAACAAAAACCAACATCAGTTTTAGTAAAAATTTCTGAGATATATGGCAAGAGAAAATATATTGGAGAGGGCAAGGAATAAAATTAGAGAAGACAAAAAACCATTGAAATACAAGGGTCAAAAAATATTTTTTTACCCAGACATAAGTTTTGAACTCTTAAAGAAGAGGAAGGAGTTTAATACAGCAAAACTGATCCTATGGAAAAAAGGTTATAAATTTATGTTAAGATATCCAACTGTGCTTAAAATATTTATCCCGGGGGAGCAAAACAGACTGTTCTCGGATCCGGAGGAAGCACGAGAATTTGCAGAACAGAAGGAGAGATGAAACAAGAACAAAGAACGACGACAAAATACATATAAAGATGTAAAAATAATGTACCATTAAGAACTAAAGAAGGGAAAGAAAAGGGAAGAAAGAAAGTAAGGTGGAAAAAAAAGGTGAGCTTTGTTATATGTGAAAATAAAAGTCTTTTCTGGAGGGGATTGGGTGGGAGAGAATGACAGTCACTGCGAAATCAGTTGACGCTTGCGAGCGGGTTCGCAATCCAAATGGAGAAGGGAGTTGTGGTTGCCCGGCAAGGGACATCTCAGAGAGGTGGGGGGGGGGGGAACATTTGGGGTTAAGGGAATTTTAGATGTGGGAGTTGTTGAAGTATTTTATATTTTAAAAGTGTTGTCGTACATTGAGTTCAAAAAGGGAAAACTGAGAGATGAAAAGGGTGGAGGTGAGGAAGCGGAAATGAGGTGTAAACAGAATATGAGATGGCCATGTTGAACTATATGACTATAAATATTAATGGAATACATAACCAAATTAAACTAAAAAGACTATTAAATTTCCTGAAAAAAAAAATAGAAATAGCATTTGTGCTAACTGAAGTGGAACATAATAAATTAAGGAGAGACTGGGTAGGGCACGTAGCGGCAGCATCATGTAATTCAAAAGACACAGGTGTTGCTATATTAATAAATAAAAATGAACCAATCAAAATAAAGGAGGAAATAATAGATCCAGCAGGGAGGTATGTAATGATAAAGAGTCAGATATATTCAGAATTCTGGAATTTGATCAATATATATGCACCTAATGAAGAGGATCAAAAGTTTATGCAAGATATTTTTTGAAAATTGTAGATACGCAGGGGAATATATTGACAGGAGGGGATTTTAACCTTAATTTGGATCCAATGTTGGATAAAACTGGACAAAAGACTACCAAAAAGAATAAAGTGGCCAAATTTATGGTTAAATCAATGCAGGAAATGAAACTTATGGATATATGAAGGAGGCAGCACCCAAGGGAGAAGGAATACTTATATTATTCGAGTAGGCATAAAACATATTCAAGGATTGATATGTTTTTGTTGTCGGCCCATATTCAAGGGAGAGTTAGGAAAACTGAGTATAAAGCTAGATTGCTATCTGATCTTTCTCTTTTTCTTCTTTGGCTTGGCTTCGCGGACGAAGATTTATGGAGGGGGTAAAAAGTCCACGTCAGCTGCAGGCTCGTTTGTGGCTGACAAGTCCGATGCGGGACAGGCAGACACGATTGCAGCGGTTGCAAGGGAAAATTGGTTGGTTGGGGTTGGGTGTTGGGTTTTTCCTCCTTTGCCTTTTGTCAGTGAGGTGGGCTCTGCGGTCTTCTTCAAAGGAGGTTGCTGCCCGCCAAACTGTGAGGCGCCAAGATGCACGGTTTGAGGCGTTATCAGCCCACTGGCGGTGGTCAATGTGGCAGGCACCAAGAGATTTCTTTAGGCAGTCCTTGTACCTTTTCTTTGGTGCACCTCTGTCACGGTGGCCAGTGGAGAGCTCGCCATATAACACGATCTTGGGAAGGCGATGGTCCTCCATTCTGGAGACGTGACCCATCCAGCGCAGCTGGATCTTCAGCAGCGTGGACTCGATGCTGTCGACCTCTGCCATCTCGAGTACTTCGACGTTAGGGGTGTAAGCACTCCAATGGATGTTGAGGATGGAGCGGAGACAACGCTGGTGGAAGCGTTCTAGGAGCCGTAGGTGGTGCCGGTAGAGGACCCATGATTCGGAGCCGAACAGGAGTGTGGGTATGACAACGGCTCTGTATACGCTTATCTTTGTGAGGTTTTTCAGTTGGTTGTTTTTCCAGACTCTTTTGTGTAGTCTTCCAAAGGCGCTATTTGCCTTGGCGAGTCTGTTGTCTATCTCATTGTCGATCCTTGCATCTGATGAAATGGTGCAGCCGAGATAGGTAAACTGGTTGACCGTTTTGAGTTTTGTGTGCCCGATGGAGATGTGGGGGGGCTGGTAGTCATGGTGGGGAGCTGGCTGATGGAGGACCTCAGTTTTCTTCAGGCTGACTTCCAGGCCAAACATTTTGGCAGTTTCCGCAAAGCAGGACGTCAAGCGCTGAAGAGCTGGCTCTGAATGGGCAACTAAAGCGGCATCATCTGCAAAGAGTAGTTCACGGACAAGTTTCTCTTGTGTCTTGGTGTGAGCTTGCAGGCGCCTCAGATTGAAGAGACTGCCATCCGTGCGGTACCGGATGTAAACAGCGTCTTCATTGTTGGGGTCTTTCATGGCTTGGTTCAGCATCATGCTGAAGAAGATTGAAAAGAGGGTTGGTGCGAGAACACAGCCTTGCTTCACGCCATTGTTAATGGAGAAGGGTTCAGAGAGCTCATTGCTGTATCTGACCCGACCTTGTTGGTTTTCGTGCAGTTGGATAATCATGTTGAGGAACTTTGGGGGACATCCGATGCGCTCTAGTATTTGCCAAAGCCCTTTCCTGCTCACGGTGTCGAAGGCTTTGGTGAGGTCAACAAAGGTGATGTAGAGTCCTTTGTTTTGTTCTCTGCACTTTTCTTGGAGCTGTCTGAGGGCAAAGACCATGTCAGTGGTTCCTCTGTTTGCGCGAAAGCCGCACTGTGATTCTGGGAGAATATTCTCGGCGACACTAGGTATTATTCTATTTAGTAGAATCCTAGCGAAGATTTTGCCTGCAATGGAGAGCAACGTGATTCCCCTGTAGTTTGAGCAGTCTGATTTCTCGCCTTTGTTTTTGTACAGGGTGATGATGGTGGCATCACGAAGATCCTGAGGCAGTTTACCTTGGTCCCAACAAAGCTTGAAAAACTCATGCAGTTTGGCATGCAGAGTTTTGCCACCAGCCTTCCAGACTTCTGGGGGGATTCCATCCATACCTGCTGCTTTGCCACTTTTCAGTTGTTCGATTGCCTTATATGTCTCATCCAGGGTGGGAACCTCATCCAGCTCTAGCCTTAGGGGCTGTTGAGGGAGCTGGAGCAGGGTGGAATCTTGGACTGAGCGGTTGGCACTGAAAAGAGATTGGAAGTGTTCTGACCATCGGTTGAGGATGGAGATCTTGTCGCTGAGGAGGACTTTGCCGTCTGAGCTGCGCAGCGGGCTTTGGACTTGGGGTGAGGGGCCGTACACAGACTTTAGAGCCTCGTAGAAACCCCTGAAGTCGCCAATGTCCGCGCTGAGCTGTGTTCGTTTGGCGAGGCTAGTCCACCACTCATTTTGGATCTCCCGGAGTTTGCGCTGAAGATGGCTGCATGCGCGACGGAAGGCTGATCACTCACCCGTTATTAGCAATAGAACTGGGGGACATCCCACCAAGAACATATTGATGGAGATTAAACTCCATACTACTTAAAAGACAGGAATTTAGAGAATTTATTGAATGCCAAATTAAAATGTACATTGAAATAAAGACGGAATCAATGAAAGACAAATTTATATTATGGGATGCAATGAAAGCCTTCATTAGAGGGCAGATAATAAGTTATGTAACTAAGATGAAAAAGGACTACAATCAGGAAATAGAGCAGTTGGAAAGGGAGATAGTAAGTACAGAAAAAGAACTAGCAACATGGGACAATATAACAAAAAGAAGAGAATTGGTGGACAAAAAAATAAAATACGAAACATTACAAACGTATATGGTGGAGAAGAACATAATGAAAATAAAGCAAAAGTATTATCAGCTAGGAGAAAAAACACACAAAATATTAGCCTGGCAACTTAAAACAGAACAAGCTAAAAGAATTGTATTGGCATCAAGGAAAAAGGACAAACAAATTACATATAATCCAATGGAGATTAATGAGAACTTTAAGGAATTTTATGAACAATTCTACCAAATTGAGAACGAGGGGAAAGATGATAAAATAGAAGAATTTTTAACTAAAATTGAACTGCTGAAATTGCAAGAAGAGGAACAAAACAAGCTGATAAAAACCATTTGAAATAGAGGAAGTACAGGATATATTTAAAAAGCTGCTGAACAATAAAATGCCTGGAGAGGATGGATTCCCAATAGAATTCTATAAAACATTTAAAGAGTTATTAATTCCTCTTTTCCTGGAAGTAATGAACCAGATAGAAGAAACACAAAACTTGCCAGATTCATGTAAGACAGCAATAATTACAGTAATACCAAAGACGGGGAATGATCCACTAACACCAGCATCATATAGACCAATATCTCTACTTAATTCAGAATATAAGATAATAGCAAAATTATTACCACAAATAGTAAAACAAGATCAAACTGAATTTATTAAGAAAGGACGAACAGTGGATAATGTCTGTAAATTTATTAATTTAATTCATGCAGTTCAAGGAAATAAGATGCCAACAATGGCTGTTGCTTTAGATGCAAAAAGAGCCTTTGACAGGGTAGAATGGAATTATTTATTCAAAGTATTACAGAGGTTCAATCTACCAGAAAAATATATTAATTGGATTAAAGCATTATATAATGGACCATTGGCGAAGGTAACAGTAAATGGATATGTATTGAACCAATTTAAATTAAGTAAGTCAACTAGGCAGGGATGTCCACTATCTCCCTCACTGTTCGCATTAGCAATCGAACCCTTGGCAGAACTGATAAGAACAGAAAATAAAATAAAAGGGATAAAAATAAAGGAGAAGGAGTATAAAATCAGTTTATTTCCAGATGACATCATAGTATACTTAACTGATCCAGAAATATCAATAAAAGAACTACATAAGAAATTGAAGGAATATGGAGAAATAAGATCAACGCAAATAAAAGTGAAGCGATGCCAATGAGTAATACGGATTATACAGAATTTAAAAACGAATCACCATTTAAATGGTAAACACAAGCAATCCGATACCTAGGTTTAGATTAGATAATAACTTAAGGCTCCTGTACAAATTAAATTATCAGCCATTAATGAAGAAATTACAGGAAGACTTGGAACATTGGAAAGAATTACCACTAATGTTGATAGGGAGGGTAAATTGCATTAAAATTAATGTCTTCCCAAGGATACAATACTTATTTCAATCGTTACTAATTCCCTTAACAGAGAATTCTTCAATGAACTAAAGAGAATAATATGGAAATTTTTATGGAAAGGGGGGAAACCGAGGATAGCGTTAGATAAATTAACAGAGTGGTACAACCAAGATGGTTTGCAGTCACCAAACTTTAAAAATTATTATAGAGCAGCACAATTAAGGTATTTATCAAAATTTTATCAGACAAGGGAAAAACCAGATTGGACTAAAATAGAGCTAGATAAAATAGGAGAGAAGGTACCGGAACATATACTTTATAAGTGGGATGAAAAGCTGGTGCAATATAAAAGCTCACCAGTACTGCATCATTTACTCAATATATGGAAGAAGATTCACTTAGAAAGGAAAAAAACAAATTACCAACTACCAAAATTATTATTGACGTAAAATCAGCTAATCTCTTTTAGATAATCTTTCTTTTAGAGAATGGGAGAGAAAAGGAATTAAAAGAATAGAAAATTGTTTTTTTGGGAAATAATTTTTTTAATATTTGAACAAATGAAGTACAAATATGGAATAACTCATGGTACAATGTTTGCATACCATCAACTGAAAACCTACTTAACAGATAAATTGGGAAACAGACAGATTACCAGAAGGAAGCAGCTTTGAATATGTAATTACAGAAACAATGATAATAAAAAGTTTTATAATGAACATGTACATCAAGCTGCAAGAGAAGGAAAATGATGAAATAAGCTATAATCCCAAACAAAAGTGGGAAAAAGATTTAAATATAAAGATAAAAAATGAAATATGGAAAAAGTTATGCTCTGGAACTATGAAGAATATAATAAACACAAGGTTACGCATGATACAGTATAATTGGTTTTTCTTTGGCTTGGCTTCGCGGATGAAGATTTATTGAGGGGTATGTCCACGTCTGCTGCAGGCTCGTTGGTGACTGACAAGTCTGATGTGGGACAGGCAGGCACGGTTGCAGCGGTTGCAAGGGAAAATTAGTTGGTTGGGGTTGGGTGTTGGGTTTTTCCTCCTTTGTCTTTTGTCAGTGAGGTGGGCTCTGTGGTCTTCTTCAAAGGAAGTTGCTGCCCGCCGAACTGTGAGACGCCAAGATGCACGTTTGGAGGCAATACCAGCCCACTGGCGGTGGTCAATGTGGCAGGCACCAAGAGATTTCTTTAAGCAGTCCTTGTACCTCTTCTTTGGTGCACCTCTGTCTCGGTGCCCAGTGGAGAGCTCGCCATAGAACACAATCTTGGAAAGGAGATGGTCCTCCATTCTGGAGACGTTACCCACCCAGCGCAGTTGGGTCTTCAGCAGCATGGATTCGATGCTTGCAGACTCTGCCAGCTCGAGTACTTCGATGTTGGTGATGAAGTCATTCCAATGAATGTTGAGGATGGAGCGGAGACAGCGCTGATGGAAGCATTCTAGGAGCCGTAGGTGATGCCGGTAGAGGACCCATGATTCGGAGCCGAACAGGAGCGTGGGTATGACAACGGCTCTGTGCACGCTGATCTTTGTGTGTTTCTTCAGGTGGTTGTTTTTCCAGACTCTTTTGTGTAGTCTTCCAAAGGCGCTATTTGCCTTGGCGAGTCTGTTGTTACACAGGTTATATATCACACCCCAAAAGTTAAAAAAAAAAAAAAATGGGATCCAACATTATCAGATAGATATTTTCGCTGTAAGAAGGAAATGGGAACAACAGTACATGCAATCTCGGCATGTGAGAAAGTGAAAATGTTTTGGGAAGATCTAAATCAGGTATTAAATAAAATCCCAAAAAACAACATACCAAAAAATCCAGAGATCTTTCTTCTAGAAATAATAAGAAGTAAAGAATTAGGCCTCAAACTGGATGAAGCGCAAAAAAGATTTATTATGATCGCCTTAGCTGTAGCAAAAAAAATGTATAATGTCAACTTGGAAATCAGAAGAGAGCCTGAGAGTACAGCAATGGTACATGGAAATGAATAAATGTATTCCATTGGAAAAAATAACATATAATTTAAAAAATAAAGTACATTATTTGTACAAATTTGGAAACCATACATGGAACATAACAGAGAGGGCTTGACTCGGACCTCCACCCCCTAAAATGATAAGAAGACAAAATAACTTGATCCAGTGTGTAAAAGTAGATGACACGGTTTTCTTGTTTTTTTCATTGTGTGATGACATTGTTTAATGGTTTTATTGTATTGTATATGTTGAACGATTAATGGGTTTGGAGGGGGATGGGAAGGGGGGAGGAAGGTAGGGGGAAAAAAGGGGAGAAAATGCCACTGTGTATATTTGATTGATATGGTTCACAGTGTGAGAAATTTTTAAAATTTTAAAAAAGAAAGGGGAGAGAGAGGTGTCAGAAACAGTCCAGGTAAATCTAAGGGATGGATGGAAGTTGGCAGTGAGGTTAATAAAATTGTTGAGTTCTTTATGGGGATGAGAGTTAGCACCAATGCAGTTGTTGATCAATCAGAGGGAGAGTTGAAGAGTGGTAACTGAGCAGGATTGGAACAGGGATTGTTCTATCTATCTGACAAAAAGATGGGCCCATACATATGGCTGTGGCTGCACTCTGGATCTAGAGGAAATGGGAGGATTCAAAGTTATTGTTAAGGGTGAGGACAAGTTTCACCAAATGGTGGAGTGTGTCAGAGATTGGGGACTGCATGGCTCTGCATTCAAGAAAACATCAGGGGACCCTGAGAACTTCATGTGGTACAGGAAGGGACGTCAAGATGCTGTTGAAGTATGAGGAGATGAGTTCAGCAGAGCAGGAGCAGACAGAAACAATAGGACTGCCATGGTAGTTCTATTTGCAAACTTTGGGTAGAAATAAAAGCAGGCAGGGAATTATCAGGTTGTAGGCAATGGCAATAGGAGCACCTGGTGATGAGGTCTATGATAGTCTGGGTGATGATATCTTGATGATGGTTTGAGGGCCGTGGTAAATATATGAGGTGATGTCTGAGAGTTAACGTCTGCATTGTAGAGGTCAATTCTCCAGACTACAACTGAGCTTCCTTTGTCTACAGGTTTGATGATGAAGTTTGGGATTGGTGCCAAGTGAGTAGAGAGCAGTGAATTTTGGGAAGCGGGGATGCTAAATTGAGTGAGTGAGATGGAGCAGTCCAGATAGTTCATACCCTGCTGGCAAATGGAGAAAAAAAGGTTGACAAAAGAAAACATGCTGCAGAGGAGTGCCCAAAAGAAGTAGACTGCTGGAGAGAACTAAAAGGATCATTACTTGGGAGGTGGAGGGGTTCAGTGGGGGTGGAGGTTGGAACTCCTTGTCAGAAAAATGAGCATGGTGGAGAAGGCCGTGGGCATTCAAAACCACGTCGGGCTTGGAATTTATTGAGGTCAGGACAAAGAAGGTGAGAGGCAAGACCTTTGCTGAAGACGGGCTGTTCAGTATTGGTAAGGGGGAGATCTGAAGAGATAATAAAGATTCATTGAGGAGTCAGAGCCAGTGTGGGTTCAGAAGACCAAGGGTGGTGCAGGAAAAAGGAAGGGGTGGGAAAGAAAGTATGGATGTGGATGAAGAAATGTTAGATTGGGGAGATTTTTATTAGACAAGTTCACAGAGGAGATGGAGACAGACCCTGGGAGGCTTGATGAGTTTGTGGGTGGGGGGAGCTGCAGGAGGATTTCTATCATAAGGGAGTGAGTTTGCCAACATTGGGGGAGGGAGGTTGGACTCCACATGATGCTGAAATTATTTGCCTATATGTTGCAAAGTGAGCCTCCTAATGACTCTGGAGCCCTCCCCATTATCCTTCCAACTCTTTAGGCACCATTTCAACTCCCCCAACCATTCTGACACAGATCCATCTGTCCTCATCCTCATTTACTGTCAGGGAGAGGCCAAATAGAAACTTGAGGAACAACACACCATATTTTATCTGGTAAGCCTTAATAGCATGAGCATTGATCGTTCTAATTTAGGTAATTCTGACCTTTATCTGATTCCACTATTTCTATAATTTGGGGTGGCATGGTTGGAGTAGCAGTCAGCACAACACCTCTACCACACAAGCGATCAGGACCAGGGTTTGAATCCCGCTATAGCGACTATTTTCCTTTATAGTCACTTGGAAGATCATAGAATGTTTTCTATGACTCATTCAAAAAAATTCGTACTAAAGTTAAATTGAGCTTTCCACTGTTTATTGAATAATATTAAACATTATTAAAGCTATTATAAGTTGCTATATGTTATTACAACCCATTAAAACATTGTTAGATGGTCAATAGAAGAATGTCGGAACATTTCTGATTCCTCCACTTGACAGAACAGAAGAAACTAAACTGAGCATCTTTATCTCTTAAACAAGCCATATAACCCTGGCTCAAAGATGTTGCAAGGAGACAGCATTAAAAATGTTAAACAAAACCACAAACTGACTACTTACGAGCATTAAATACATTTTAACCTTTACACCCACGCTGTCTGTAAGGAATTTGTAATTCTCCCTGCCTTTGTATGGTTTTTTTCTGGGGACCCGGTTTCCTTCCACTGTTCGAAACGTACCGGGGGTGTAAGTTAATTGGGTGGCATAGGTTAATGGGCTGAAATGGCCTGTTACTGTGCTATATGTGTGTCTTAATTTAAAAAAAATTAAAATCTTTATCTACTCCTGCTTTTACTTTTCATGGTAACCATACCTCCTCCCAGTGGTCTTCCCTTCTGCCTTTCTCTCCACCTCCTGTCCAATATCACCTATTAGCCCCTCCACACCTTATTTCCACCTTGTATGGAAAATAACACTCCCTTTTTACGAGTCCCCACCCTAACAATTGACTATCCATTCTACCCATGATGGCTGCTTGACCCACTGAGTTCCTCTAGCAGCTCGCATTTTACTACACTGGAAATAGACTCTTCTACTCAAAAGCCTACTTGGGACCAATAGATTTTTTTCAGGTCAGACCATCAAGGGAGTATGGACTAGTAGTCAAGAAGCTGTGTAATTGGATCATGGATTTACTCACCTCCAGTCCACAATAAGTGAGGATTGGTAAGAATTTCTCCTCCACAACCTCCATTAGTACCAGAGCACCAGAGGGCTGTGTTCTTAGCCCCCTGCTCTATTCACTTTACACCTATGATGGTGTAGCTCAGTACACCATCTACAAATTCTCTAACAATACCACGGTAGTGGGTTGTATAAAAAGAAGCAATGAGTTAGTATTCAGGAGGGAGATTGAAATCGTGGCTGAATGATGCACCAACAACAACCTTGTACCCAATGTCACCAAAACCAAGGAGCTGATTGTTGACTTCAGGAAAGGAAAACCAGAAATGCATGATCCAGTGATCATTGAGGGATCAGAGGTGGAGAGGGTGAGCAAATTTAAATTCCTGGGAATCATTATCTCAGAAGATCTTTCCTGGACCTAATATACAAATGGCATTGCGAAGAAACCATGTCAGCACCTCTACTTGCTCAGGAGTTTGCTGAGGTTTGGTCTGACACCAGAAACTCTGGCAAATTTCTACAGATGTGTAGCATCACAGTCTGGTATGGGGACACGAATGCCCCCGAGCAAAAAGCCCTGAAAAAGGTAGTGGACACCACAGGCAAATCCCTCCCCACCATCAAGAACATCTATAGGGAACACTACCATTGGAGAGCAGAAGCAATAATCAAAGATCCACACACCACCCAGCAAGATTTACACCACCAGGTTCAGGAACAGCTGCTACCCCTCCACCATCAGACTCCTCAATGACAAACTCAATCAGGGACTCATTTAAGGACTCTTGTGCACTTTATTTTATTTTCACTCTCTTTATATTGCACAGTTTGTTTAATTTGTTTACATGTGTATGCTGTGTACAGTTTTTTTTTGCACTGCCAATAAGTGATGATGTACTCTGACAATAAATCTGAAATAGTGAAGGTACAGGTAATCCTGAATTAATTGAATAGCTGAAAACTATATCCTAGCTCTCTTTCTAACAGCTGCTATGGATTAGATTCAGTAGCACTACCAAGATGCATTTTGTCAGTCAATACTTGGGATCACCATGAGGAATAGATCTTACAGAGGTGCAGGATGCCATCTGCTAAATGCCCTGCTGCCAAAAGGACATTCAAAACAGCATGATGATGGTTATAGATCTTTAATTTCTATGAATCTGGACAAGCCTGAAATATTTAAAGTAGTGGGTGTTTTAATTATTGGGTGTGCATATTTTCCCACTGTCATGTTCGGCGTGTACACATAATAAAGTGAGATTGTTGAATGGCCTGTGATTAATGCTGTTGTGGCTCCAGTCTCTCCCCATGATCATGCCCTGTCTTCAGCATCCCCCAACTCTGCTTAGAATCCTGTCTATTGCTGTTGGCAATGTGTGAAAAGTTGCTCTATGCTGGAGGCTTGATGAGTAGGTGAGTTTGCAAGGAATCTGGGGTGTAAATCTGCAAATTGAAAAAATGTTCTTAATGTTACTGATATTTATAAAAGAGTTAGATTTGCTAACAGATTTTTAAGGTGTAGTTCCTTTAGATACCCCCACATTCTTGTGCTGCACAAGGGGAGAATGCTTCATCTATGCCAACTGCATGTTTAACTTTGTTAGTTGTACAGAACACCACATCCATGCCAAATTTTTCACTGATCACATTTGCCTGCATTTCTTAATGCCTCTTAAACAGAATAATTGTTCCTGCTTCCACTATCTCCTCTGGCAATGTGTTCCAAAAATCAACCAGCTTTGTAGGTGGAGGGGTAAAAACTCTCGCTCCCCAGTGAAACTTCTTCAACACATTTTAAACCTATGCCCTCTTGTTTTTGGTACCTCTAGCAATTTTGGAAATCTACCTTATCCATGAATTTGTGACTTATATTGCTGTACCTCTGTCTTTGCTCTTCTCTGGCTTTCAAGGTCGCTATGTTTACAATTTCTTTTTTTTTTGTCTCTGAAGAGATGCTCTTTTACCTCTCTTGATAGTGATGCTGTATTAAAAGTGCCTTTACAGGGAAAACAAAGGAGATTATGTAGTTTGTGTACACGACAATGTACAGAATATTGAATATAATTATGTCTACTGACTCTTTCATAAATAGATAGAAAACTGACTCCTTAGCATTGACCCAACACCAAAGGATCGATTTGCAGTCAAATCGAAAAAGGGCACATTGCCAGCTCATTGTGAACTTTGGCTACAACACTGATTTTGTAAAACAAAAATACATCTCTCAATTACATGAGACAGTAGTATTTTTAATATTGAAACATATTGACAGATGCCTAAACCTGTCTTGTACTTAAACAGGTCATTGTAAGTTCGTGTTTGAGTTTTCTGTAAGTGTTCAGCTACTCTCAGCTTTTCATCTAATTTATTTTGACCTTGATTGAGTAAATAGCTTATCGATTTAGGTTTAATTTAAGGCCAATACGTTGAGTTTTCATCAAGATCTATTTTGGATTTCCTTGCAATAAAACATACATTCCTTGCCAATAGGACCTGTGCTTGAACAAGGTGACGATGTCACCAAATGCTGATATTAATGATCATTCTATGCTGTACTACACATCTATTGTATTGCATTGAAGAGATATAGATAGGGGATTATGAAGAATGATTATATAAATTGGTTGTGTTTTCACTGGAACAGAGGTTAAGAGATAAAATAATTGCTGCTCTTAAGGTTCAAAAGGAACTGGGTATCGTCAACTTTAGCAAACAATTTCGCCTTGTCCAGAAAAGTGGAATCAAAACACTACATTTGGAATAGAGGTCAGATTGAAGACAAATCTGCAAAAACAGTTAGTAATTGAATGAATGAGATACAGATTCCCTACAGAGCTGGTGGATTGATTTGCATTGATTTGTTCAATGCAGATTAGATTTTTCTCGGAAATTAATGCAATGTGATCCATCATACAGATAATGTGAAACATGACATTGTTCATGCTCGAAGGAACACAGAAGCCTGTGGTTGTCTGGTTCCCACAATTTTCCACTGCTTAGGTTTTCTGCTCCTCCTGTCATGCCTGTTCAGGACTAATTGAAAGAGATTGATTGTTGTGATCAATCAATGTCTCCACTGTTACTGTTCCATGCAACCAACAGTTCACTCGCAGATGAGCTGGAAGTACCTTGGTCTTTGTTTTAATGTCCATCAATTTCTATTCTTTTAAGAGAAACAGTATGGTAACAGGTCCTTTTGGCCTACAAGCCCATGCCACCCAAGTACACCCACATGGCCAATTAATCTACTTAACCCATATGTCTTTGGAATGTGGTAGTAAACCAGAGCATTCGGTGGAAATCCACACTGACACAGGAGAATGTGTCAACTCCTTGCACACAGCACTGGATTTGAACCTATAATAGGGTGTACTAACCAGTACATTTCCTTATTCTTTTTCCTCTCCCTCTCTCCACATATTTAAACTTGTGACATTTTGAGACTGTCACACTTCATTGTCTCAAAAGATCAAAAATATATTTTAACAGAGAAATGGTCATTTCATGCTGGGTTTTTTTCTACCTGAGGCAGAAATTTTTCAAGCACCTACTATCTTGTAAGCTTTTGACCCATAATATTTAACTTCCAATTGACTTTATAATCTCTTTTGTCTGAAATGCAACCTTAAAGAGATGGGCCAAGTCATAATTTAAACAAGCTTGTATGATGGTGCAATTGTCCTGTTACAAAGCAGTAAATTAAATAACCTGGGAAGAGATCCATAAATGAAAAACATTGAAGATAATTCACGTATGGGAAATAATGTATACGCTGTGTACAGCTTTTTTTGGTTATTCTGCCTCTCCCGCATAAAAAAATCTCAGGGTTGTATGTGATGTCATGTATGTAGTGTGACAATAATAAATCCAAAATCTAACTGGTTTTCTCGGGCTTGCTGTCTCATTACTATTATTTTTAGATTGCCCAGAAGAATTGACATGGCTCACTTTAAAAAGCAATCTCCTGACTTTTTCAGGAATCAGGAGTGGTAAAGTTTCTCCTTGAAAGGGTGAGGGGTGAAATGGAACATAGAAACATTGGAAGTAGGAACAGGAGTAGGCCAAAAATGGCCCATCGAGCCTGCTCCGCCATTCAATACGATCATGGCTAATCTAATTTATGACCTAACTCCACCTACCTGCCTTCTCTCCATATCCCCTAATTCCTTTATCATGTAAAAATGAACAGATGTTTTCATCAAAATCTAAGACAGACTGATTAGGTCCCCTCTGTTGGCTACAAGGATCATAAAGAATCAATGGACAATTCCATTCTAGTTCTTGATAGTCACTGACCTGAATTGAATTTGACAAATCTTAGGATGATTGTCATGAGAAATGGAAAAATAACTGTCAACCTGTTGTTTTCTGGGAGGTAACCAAAAGGAGAACTGTGTACTGATTTGGGATGCCTTCATTTCTACTCATGTCATTTGCCTTAATTATAGTATTGTTCAATGCTCAATATTCAGCAATTTTTAGAACAAAGTTTGCTTTAAGCATTGCTTACTTACTAGATCTGTTATTTATTGACACACTTGAATTATGCAAATCATTCCTAGTGCAAGAGAAAGAGCCCTATGGCCTTGGCAACTGGAAGAACGGTGGTTTTTAATGATTAAACATCTTTCTACCTTGATGAGAACCTTCGGTCACTTCTAATCAGGAGCATGTGATAATGTGAAACGTGCAGCAGTTTGGAAAAATAGAAAAAGAATTTTAGGCCCAAATTTGATTAGACAACTCTGCTGTTCAGTGCCAGCAACAAGAAAAATCAAAAGCTACACTTCAAAACAATGAAAAGAAGTAGCAGTTCAGCTCTGCCAACGTCAAGTGAGTTACTGGCTTATTTAGGGTATCCAGTTAATGATATTTCAGCATCATCACAAGGCCCTAAATCCACTGTTTGACCAGCCAAAGAAAGCATCAGAAACCAAATCTGGAAACATTTCTACTGCAAAACTTGGCACTGTCATCTTCTTGTGGACAATGAAGTAAGATGTTGGCAAAAGTAGTTGGAAAATCATATATATTTACTAATTATAAATGGAATCATCAGACAGTTCTTTTGAAAACTATTTGAATAACATGGATCAAAATTATTTGAGTTTGATCTGAGCTTGTTGAGAAAGTGAATGGCTAGGGTTTATGGCTTTAACAACTGTATGGAGTAGAGTGTGTAAAACTAATCAGATTTTAATTATTTGGAAACTGGTTGATGCCTTCAATCATAAATCTCATTGAGGTGTTCATTTCTAAAATGCATGTCCATCCTTAATTAGTCGCAGAAGTTGGTGCTCAGCTTGCTCCATAAACTGCTGCAGTCCATTTAATTTATTTTTAAAAATTTAGACATACAGCACGGTAACAGGGCATTTTGGTCAGTGAGTCTGTGCCACCCAATTAACCTACAACTCCTGGTGCATTTTAAATGGTGGGTCGAAACCGTTGCCCCCAGGGAAAACCCATGCAGACAAATAGAGAGAATGTACAAACTCCTTACAGACAGCATGGGATTCAATCCCGGTCCCGATTACTGGTGCTGTAAAGGCATTGCATTAACTGCTACACCAACCATGCCATGATGATAGAACTCTTGGAAAGTTGCACTAAAATTCTAGGAATTGTGAAAAAATGAAGAACACTGCATCTCAGGATGTGCGACTTGAAGCCACTTATCTCAAATTATTTTTTTTATTTCACGAAATGATGAACTTCAATATTGGTGTTACTGTAATTACCAGCCCAGTGTAGGGGGTTCAATATTTTGATGGAATTGGTTGTTAAATGGCACTTTTGTACCTCTTATCATTCTTTCTTTGGCTTGGCTTCGCGGACGAAGATTTATGGAGGGGGTAAAAGTCCACGTCAGCTGCAGGCTCGTTTGTGGCTGACAAGTCCGATGCGGGACAGGCAGACACGGTTGCAGCGGCTGCAGGGGAAAATTGGTTGGTTGGGGTTGGGTGTTGGGTTTTTCCTCCTTTGCCTTTTGTCAGTGAGGTGGGCTCTGTGGTCTTCTTCAAAGGAGGTTGCTGCCCGCCAAACTGTGAGGCGCCAAGATGCACGGTTTGAGGCGATATCAGCCCACTGGCGGTGGTCAATGTGGCAGGCACCAAGAGCTTTCTTTAGGCAGTCCTTGTACCTTTTCTTTGGTGCACCTCTGTCACGGTGACCAGTGGAGAGCTCGACATATAACACGATCTTGGGAAGGCGATGGTCCTCCATTCTGGAGACGTGACCCACCCAGCGCAGCTGGATCTTCAGCATTATCATTATTCAGATGATATTAGGGTAGAGAACTTGATTGACTGAAGAAGCTGTACAGAGTTAGGTAGAATTATTAGCATTCATAAAAGAGGCAAAGTCCATAAATTCCGCTGCTGCTCTATCTTAATGACATTGATTAGACTCCATGATTTTGGTGTCAGATACGACTCCAATCACTCTGGAGGGATTTCCTCAACTCCAATTGATGTCTTGCGAGATCACCATGTTAGTCCACCATTTTGTGTATTGGCCCCCCTCCTGGGTAGCGGGCAGCTACATGACCCACCCCCCATAACTGGCCATCCAAGTGCTGTCCTTTGATTTTGGTGGACTGCCCCTGCATTGCAAGGCCTGCATAGTGGTGTCCATGTGTGCTGGCCCCATCGAGTAACCAGATATAATGGATCCACATACATGCTGGATATCGGCAGTAAGGAAGAGATTTTTACTATCAACCCTAGTGTTGTGAAGGGACTGTGGCGTAAGTAATTTTCTCCAGGGGAACACACCATTGCATTTCCATGTTCCAGCGAATAATGGTCAAGCAGCAGTCAGATTTCCAGGTAACCACTATACACTTCTGGGCCACTGCTAATGTGATCATTACAAATTGGATTTGAAATTTGGACAGGTTCATTGTAAGTCTTATGTCCATTATGTTTCCCAACAGGAACAACTCTGGGTCCTGTGGGATTTTTTTTTTACCTATAATTTTTTCCAATGTCTGGCCCAGTTCCACTCAGAAGGGTCTCACCTTGGTACACATCCAGGGTTGTGTCCACAAAGGTTCTGTCGCAATGCACATCTGAAGCATTGGTCTGTTAATTCTGATTTAGATCTGTTCAATTTTAGCGGTGTCAGGTACAGCTGGTGAAGGAAATTGTATTGTACCAGTCTGCACTGTTTATTAATAATTGCCATGCTGGTCCAACACAGGTCAGACCAGGACCATTCATCAATTGTATTTCTAAGCCTGACTCTTATCTTTGCCTTGAATTGTGAAGGCCTAGTTTAGGTCCTTCCATTTGCAGCAAGAAATATATTGCTAAAATGTACTTCTATGTGTTCCCCTTCGAATCATGGCTTCAGTGTTACTGCATGCTGGTAGGGCCTTAGATGGACCTAATTTGTCCTATAGAAAAGATCTTGTGAAGGCAGCAGTGGAATGTCTTGTTTAATAAATCATATTTATTCCTAAATTGTTCAAACGACATTATCCACCCCCACTCATAACAGTTCTCTACACACCTGGTGCCAGGTGTTCAGGATCTTGTCAATGGGTATTAATCTATTTGGAGACAGGGCTGTTTTGGGGGACAGCCTCACTATGGTTCCTAGATATTGGTTAATTTTATTCCAAATGAAGATTATTTGTTTTAATATGGGGCTGACAGATAACAATTTGGCATCCCATTTGTAAATAAAATCTTCTGCTACTTTCTCATCCACGTGCAGGTCAATTTGTGCCCAGGATGGTACACCTCCCCCCTCAAAGAGTGAGGAGATATATCTCAACTGGGCTACACAATAATATTTCTTGAAGTCTGGCATTCATAGTCTGCCCAGTCTATAATCCTGGGTCAATTTTTCCATAGAAATGTCCTTATTTATGAAAGCAAATTTTGGAAAAATCCCCGGGGCAACGCCACAGGCAGTGTCTAGAAGGGGTACTGAAGCCTTGGCAACACATTCATTTTAACACAGTTGACCCTGCCCACTAAAGTTATGGGCAGGGACATCCATCTATTTAGGTCCTCTTCAATTTTCCCAAGCAAGGGGGTATATTATAAATTATTCAAGTTAATATCTATTCTAACTCCTAGATATTTAATCCCATTCTGCAGCCACTTTAAATGGCAAATTTAACAGCAACATATTAAGGCACCACCTATATACTGTATCCTGCTATCTGTTATTTCTATTGTTAAAATCAGGGGTGAGTGGTCCGAGAGAAGTCTTGCTGTGTACTCGGCCTCCATGATCCTATCCTCTACATGGGCTGAAGCCAGGAAAAAAATCTAATCTAGAGTCGTGTTGTTTTGAGTAGAAGGTATAGTCCCTCACCCTCGGATGCCTCCACCTCCACATGTCTATCGTTCAGCCCCTTCATACAGTCAATGGCAGCCCTCACCTTCATTACTTGTGCAAAATTCTAGAATTGTCAAAACTGAATGTGCCTGCAAGTCAATGCGTTAATGTATCTATGGAAAGAGCTGTGTGAGTCTTTAACTGTATACATTTGTGTGTTTTAAGGTGGGAGGCTTTGGCATCAGTCTTGCTAACACAGCAGTACACCAAACGTTCTACTCACTATAAATAAATAAGGACGAAATAGGATTGATTAGGAACTTAAATTCTGCATCTTGGCAGTGGGATCTGTAAAACTGATTACTTTACGTTTGTTTTGTGTAACATACCTCTTAACTCCCAAGTGAAGTAAAAGTGTTGCCATCTGTTCTCATTAGCAGCTTGTTTAAGATGAGTATGCTCCAAATAGCAACAATAAATTTAAAAAGCAGTGTTTTATTTTGCTAAATTCTTTTCCTCCTGAAAATTACTTTCACTTAATCTCAGGAATACCCTTTACCCACCAAGAGCAATTTTAATTACGTTATTTTCCACCAGTTTTGTTTGAAGTGAAAGAAAACTAAATTTGTGCTTTTTTGAGACTAAATTTAAAATATGCAATTCTGTGTCTCAGTCTATCTGAAAACTAACCTGTCAAACAACATGCAGGCACATTCAGTTTTGACAATTCTAGAATTTTGCACAAGTAATCAAGGTGAGGGCTGCCATTGACTGTATGAAGGAGCTGAACTTGATAGACTTATGCAGGTGGAGGCATCCAAGGGTGAGGGACTATACCTTCTACAAGATTGAAAGATATTGATGGAATCTTCTGGGTTGTACAAACCTATGCAGCTTCAAGATGGGAAATAAATTGTATCCCTTTCATTCCCTGACCTGCACACCCATATGGCTATACGAGGACAATATCTCTGGATCTTCAAAATATCTTACAAGCTCACAAGGGATGGCCTGGCCCAGAAAGCACCTCAAAGACAACCTGCCAACAAAAACTGTAGTGTCCATGGCTAACCTGAAGTTTGACATCAGTGGTACCATTACAGGAACTCTTTGCTTCAAAGTGATTAAGAAACCACTTTGGTTCCCAGGTTTTTTCAATCATTGTAACTTTGTCTTTTAAATTATATGTGATTTTTTTTTTCCAATGGGATACATGTGGTTATATATTCCATTAATGTTTATAGTCATATGGTCCAATGTGGCCATCTTATATCTTTATTTTCACTTCTTTTCTGCCTCTTCACCACCTCCATCCCTTTTTTCCATTACTGTTTTTTAAGTTTTCCTTTTTAATCTCTATATATGACAATGCATTTAAGACATGAAATATCCTAACAATCCCCACAAGCAATAACCGTTTACCCCAAATGAACCTCCCCTCCTTGGATTCCCTCCTGTCCCTTGATGGCAACCACAACTCTCCTTTCCATTCAGTTTGTGAACTTACAAGCGTCAACCGATTTCGCAGTGACGATTATTCTCCCACCCCCAGCCGCCCCCCGAGAACACTATTTTCCTATACTTATAACAAAGCTCTCACTCTTTTTTTCCTTCTTTCCTTTCTCTTATCCATCTTTAAATCTTGATATATACATTTTACATATTTTCTTGCCAGTCATCCTTCTTGTCACTCCTCCTCTCTTCTCCTGTCCTGCAAATGTTCAGCAAATTCTTGGGCTTTCTTTGGGTCCGAGAACAGTATTCCGTTCCCCAGGAATGAATACTTTGAGTACTGCTGGATGTCTTAATATAAAGTTATACCCTTTCTGCCATAATATTGTTTTCACTGTGTTGAATTCCTTCCTCTTTAAAAGTTTGAAGCTTATGTCCGGGTAAAAAAATATTTTTTGTCCCTTATATTCCAATGGCTTATTGTCTTCTCTCACCTTCTTTCTTGCCTGCTCCAGTATGTTTTCTCTTGTCGTATATCTTAGAAATTTTAACAATATGGATCTCAGTTTTTGATGTGGTGGCGGTTTTGGTACTAGCGCTCTATGTGCCCTTTCAATTTCTTCATGTGAATCTGTTGTTCCCAGCACCTTCGGGATCCATCCTTTTATAAATTCCTTCATATTTGACCTGTCTTTGCCTTCTTTCAGGGCAACTATTTTTGTGTTGTCTCGCCGACAGTAGTTTTCCAATACATTAATTTTTTGTGACAATAAATCTTGTGTCTCTAAAAAATTTTCCACTCTCTTCCAACTTCCCTCTTAAATCATTTATCTCCATTTCTACAGCAGCTTCTCATTCTTCCACATTTTCTACTCTTTTCCCTATTTCAGTCATGACCAACTCTAAGCTTTGCATTCTATCTTCAGCTCTTTTCATTTTTCTTTTGATTGAACTAAATTCTAATTATAGCCATTCTTTTAATGACTTCATTTGTTCTTCGAAAAAGGCTTTTTCTAAACCTTGTCCTTCTATTTTACCTTCTTATTTCCTTTGAAATTCTTGGTCTTCTTCCTTCTCTTCCTCTGTATCTAAGTCTGTGTAGTCTCCTTCTCTTTGTATCTTTGTATCTTCATCCTTTTCTGGTGAGCTGCTTCTGTATCCTTGTTGGGCCTCCTGCTGTAGGTCGTCATGCTGCTGGGCCTCCTGCCGCAGGTCATCCCCCTGTCGGTTGCCCCAGAGCCACTCACCCTCTTCCAGCCCTTCATTCTCTTTCTCACCACTCTTCTTCTTTCTTATTTACTTCCCCCAACCGAACGCCCTGATACTGGGCGTCCCGCAGCTGGTCACTCCTCAGCTGAGTTCCCCTCCTGTCGGGATTAACCTTTTCTTTTACTTGCGCACTGTGCATGTATGACTCTTCACGAATGCACAGTTGCGCACCTCTTCTTGGTTCTGAGAGCCATTTTTCGAGGACACCGCTCCTCTGGGGACTCACCAACACCAGAAATCGGCCGCTCCTCTCCACGGTGGCTCTCTGCTCCGACGTGCAGGTAAGGCCTTCTTCTTTCTTCTCCAGTGATTTTCCTTCTTCCCTTTTCTCTGTTATTCTTACTTTTTCTCTTTTGGGTGCCATCTTCTGTCTCTTCTCTATAACTTTATCTTTCTCTTCCTCTATTTTATGTTTATTGAGCTCTGCTTTTTCACACTTTTTTGTTCTCTGGAGAGGGCTGTTTCCACCTGACCAGCCACTACTCCATCACGTGACTCCCTACAATATACTTATTGTTGATAGGAACGTCCACAGGGATGCTCTGCACTCTCTAACTATTCCTCTTCTCTCTCCTGACAATCACCCAGCTACCTGATCCCTTTATTTTGGGGGTGACTGTCTCCCTGAAACTCCTCTCAATCACCCCTCTGGCTCTCAAATGATCTGGTTCATCCAGCTCCAGTTCCCTAACATGGTTTGTCAGGAGCTGCAGCTGGATGCATCTTTTTCAGGTATAGTCATCAGCAGTGGCAGATTAACCATTAGGCTGTGTCTGCTGAAACCTAGGGGCCCCAGAAGATAAGGGGGCCCAGAAGATAAGGGGGCCCAGAAGATAAGGGGGTCCAGAAGATAAGGGGGCCCAGAAGATAAGGGGGCCCAGAAGATAGGGGGGCCCAGAAGATAGGGGGGCCCAGAAGATAGGGGGGCCCAGAAGATAGGGGGGCCCAGAAGATAGGGGGGGCCCAGAAGATAGGGGGGGCCCAGAAGATAGGGGGGCCCAGAAGATAGGGGGGCCCAGAAGATAGGGGGGCCCAGAAGATAGGGGGGCCCAGAAGATAGGGGGGCCCAGAAGATAAGGGGGCCCAGAAGATAAGGGGACCCAGAAGATAGGGGGGCCCAGAAGATAGGGGGGCCCAGAAGATAGGGGGGCCCAGAAGATAGGGGGGCCCAGAAGATAGGGGGGCCCAGAAGATAGGGGGGCCCAGAAGATAGGGGGGCCCAGAAGATAGGGGGGCCCAGAAGATAGGGGGGCCCAGAAGATAGGGGGGCCCAGAAGATAGGGGGGCCCAGAAGATAGGGGGGCCCAGAAGATAGGGGGGCCCAGAAGATAGGGGGGCCCAGAAGATAAGGGGGCCCAGAAGATAAGGGGGCCCAGAAGATAAGGGGGCCCGTCACAACCACTGGTACACCAATGTATTCTAACCACTTGTCAATATGGGATCACATTACTCTCGTGGAACCTCCACAACAAACTGTTTCAAATGCCTAATAATGTTTCAAAAGTCGCTGTTCAATGAACAAAGGGCAAAACTAGATACAAGGTATCAGCAATTGGTCTATTTCCTGTAGCACTGTAAAATAGATAATTGTTTGAACTTGATTGTGTGACGTCAATACATGTTGTTCTTGAACAAAACAAGGTATGGTGACGTGCTTCTAAAATTGATTTGCAAATTTATCACACAGGAAGTCATGCGAGCTACATTGAACCCACCGAACTCTCACAGCCCTTCTTAGTTCACTGTAAACCAGAGAGAGAGAGTCAGAGATAGAGAAACAGACCCTTGCCTTTCAGTCACCTTCTCAGCACCATGAAATAGTCCGTCTATCACAGGAGCATTGGGCCGTACTGAGATGGAAGATCTATTGGCCTCGATGGGGAAAGATGGTAGTTACCTGGCATCTTTGCCTGTGTGTACTGTAAATACAGAGGTGTGGGAACATGGAGAGGTTTAACAAAGGTTGTCAGTTGATTACTTTAAGCAGCTGAGGTGAGGACTGAAAGGTGTGCAAGTGAAATGAATGGAAACTATATTAATTCAGTGCATTGAGTTTTGACAGTGCAGGGAAATGAAACTGAGATGGAGGGGGATCTGTTAACCCTGCTCTCTGCTGAGGGCGGAATCAGACATTTTGGTGCTCATATTTTGCTGATGGACATTTTGGCAAAAAAAAGACTTTTGTAGTCCTTCTGACATTTTAGGGCTGGCCTGGCAACCCCCAATGTTGCGGTGTTTCAGAAACATTTTGGGATTTATTATTATAGCCTAGCTCCCCACGGCATTATGGCATTTCAGAAATGTTTTGGGAACTGCTGCCAGCCCCATTTTAAAAGCAGTTGAAACCTGCACAGGGCCATCGATGGAAACACAGGACAGTTCAACCCCATTGAGGAACACTGACAGACGCCTCTCTGCCATTCCGTACCTCCCAGGTTATTACCGCAAAAATAATTTTGAACAGGCTCTCTTTTCTCCCCCTGTTGTTATGGAGGACAATTAACAAGCTCTTGGTCTCTGCTGATCCACAAGAAGGTGATTACCCACAATGCCTGGTGGTCCAGAAACTGCTCCATTTCCCTCACTTTAAAAAAACAACACAAACAGAAAAGTAGTTAAACAGGAAAGTCTGCAGATTGTGTTCATTATATGTAATTAAACTTACAATAACCTACAATAAATATATAATAATTTATCAAAAGCCCTTGTTTTTGATTGTTCCCTGTCTTTTACAAAATTTTAATATATTGCTATAAGCTCTGAAAAGCTCATGTGTCGGGGAGCAGTTTCCTGGGGGGGGGGGGGGGGAAGGAGTTTCTGCAACACAGGGGGTTCAGGCAGTGCAGAAGGAACAGGATGGAGTTAGCCAGCAGACAAACAGTGAGTGGGGTGGTGGGCCACGATGTTGCATGGGTTCTCAACATTGTGGGGTCTAACCTGAGATAACTAACTCTGAAATTGTTCATCAAAGTACAAATGACATTTCAAGTACAACTCAGATGATTGAAGAGCAAGACTCTGAAATCTGAGGTGAATAAACAGAATCTGTTGGTGGGGGCAGGGGGCAAGGTCGGGAGAGGGGGGCCTTACCAAAGCTCAGCCTAGGGCCCAGGTGGTAGTTAATCCACCACTGGTCATCAGGGATAATTATGCTCTCCCAGATTTCTCACAATCAGAGCAATCCACTGCCCCAGCTGACTCCATTAACTACTCCCAATTTAATTAAAAGATTAAACTACTTCACCTGGCCTCACCTCACTGGAAGCAAGAAAGCTCTTCCTGAGCCTCTCGAGCCAAAGCCTCAAAGTTTTACTCCTGCACTGTGCCACTCATGCACTGGCCGTTCCTCTTTAGCTACCCCTCCCTTTATTTGTCCCTGCCAATAATCTCAAGTGCTCACTCCCACAAATCAACACTCTGCTTAACCCTTCAGTTGCCCTCTGCACTCTTTTTAAACATCACTCACCTAGGCTGATTTTCTCCACTCCCTGCTCTCAACAAGTCCTCACTGCTCTGACGGTTCTGAGATCTGTCCCCTCTGTAGTTCCTGTATTGGCATCATTAGCCATGCTGGAATCCACAAAACTGGAGTGTTTTACACAACAGATAATCCATCTGATCACTCAACTGTGCCATTTGGAATGGTCAATTAATGCATTCTTGCCAGCAATGTCTATATCCTAAGGCGTAAATGGGGGGGGAAAAAACACTGGCAGTTTAAAGAACATACCTTTTTCTTGTCTCAGGCTTCTCTCATTAGGTGCCAGCCATTCTAAACCTGCCACCGGGATGAATTGAATTCTTATTAATAAAAACCCCAATAAGTCAGAAGTCCTTGTGGTTCATCATTAACTCACCAGATACTGACACAGCTGCACTTCACTCAACACACTGGGCCCAGGATTCTTAAAGCCCTTGAAACTCACAAGATTGTTTCCTGTGTTCCCTTTAAACATACGAAGCTCACTGCAAAATGATACAATCTTACAGCACAAGGTGAAATTAAACAGTCTTGTGGTTGTTACGGGCCCAGAGGACCCCAAAACCCAGCAGCAATAAAAATTCACCAAGACAAATAGTTACTTAACTAAAAGTTAATTTTCTTTAAAATAAAAACAGGATCAAACTTTCTTATTACTATTAACTTAACCTCCTCATAATTCTAGGTGCACTGCACGTGTATGTAATGTGTATATGTTCAGGAAAGTTATTTAATTCACAGTCCAATCTCACTTCTCACTCCTCCAACTTTACTGGTATCAGGCAATTATTATACTCTGCACAGAATTTAACATTTATGAATTTTCACCAAGCTCTGGTGCTTAAAGGTAAATGGTTACCACTCAGGAAGGTTCTTGTTGGTTTCAGAGAGAGATTTGTTGCTCGTTGGACACACACAAACTGATTCCCTCTGATCAGCCACTTGCCCCATCAGGATTTTCCAAATGATAATCCCTTCTTCTGCAGGTCACCACAGAGTTTGTTTTGTTTCCCTTATTTCAGGTGAAACACTCTAGCCACCCATTTCCTCTTGTATAGACCACAAGGGTTTTCAACAGGCTGAACTCAGAACTCACAACCCATTTTCAAAATGGGGTTTCAACAAGCTGCCAGCTTGCCATGGCTGCAGAAACCAGTCCTCTCTCTCTCTTAGAGAAAGCCAGTTTGGTCTCTCTCTCTCTCTCTCTCTGCTTGCAAAACCACATGAACTTCTTAGAATAACAAACTGAAACCAGACAGATTGCTGCACCAGACTCAAACTTTTGAGTCCATTTATCTGTTGCTTTCAAAACAATAATCCATTACTCCACAGTAGGTCCAATTAACACCGATTTGTGAAGTCTCTTGAGATCCCAGTTCTTCTATTTGCACCCCCTTATGAAAACCTCTAGCAAAGCTGTTTTCCTTGTCCCAACAAAAGGCTCTGGGCCCAGAGTGTCTGGTTTGAGCAGAGCTCAGGCATTTTAAATGAGATCTGTTTTGTGAAGTGTTTGTGACCTACACTATCCCCACAATCTTCTCCTTCAAAACATATCTATATACAATATTAAATATGATCTAATCCGTCACACAGTTATAATTGAAATAATATGCAATGATTCAGAAAATCTGCCAGTCTGGCACCACCAAAGTCGAGCTTTCTAGATTAAGAGTTTTACTCAAGAATCCATAAATATCCATTTTCTTCTCCTTCAATAAATCTATGCCTTTTCTTAAAAATCTCCACTGTACATTAGGGGTCTACTATCTTGTAAAAGTCCCATCCCTTCTTTTCTTGTAACTATTTCCCCTGTTATCCAGTTGATTTAAGATACGCAACTTTGAAAAAAATGGTGGCGCTGTTAGAGCTGCTGTAACAACAGTACCAACTGAAAAACCTCACAAAGATAAGCGTATACAGAGCCGTTGTCATACCCACACTCCTGTTCGGCTCCGAATCATGGGTCCTCTACCGGCACCACCTACGGCTCCTAGAACGCTTCCACCAGCGTTGTCTCCGCTCCATCCTCAACATCCATTGGAGCGCTTACACCCCTAACGTCGAAGTACTCAAGATGGCAGAGGTCGACAGCATCGAGTCCACGCTGCTGAAGATCCAGCTGCGCTGGATGGGTCACGTCTCCAGAATGGAGGACCATCGCCTTCCCAAGATCGTGTTATATGGCGAGCTCTCCACTGGCCACCGTGACAGAGGTGCACCAAAGAAAAGGTACAAGGACTGCCTAAAGAAATCTCTTGGTGCCTGCCACATTGACCACCGCCAGTGGGCTGATAACGCCTCAAACCGTGCATCTTGGCGCCTCACAGTTTGGCGGGCAGCAACCTCCTTTGAAGAAGACCGCAGAGCCCACCTCACTGACAAAAGGCAAAGGAGGAAAAACCCAACACCCAACCCCAACCAACCAATTTTCCCTTGCAACCGCTGCAATCGTGTCTGCCTGTCCCGCATCGGACTTGTCAGCCACAAACGAGCCTGCAGCTGACGTGGACTTTTTACCCCCTCCATAAATCTTTGTCCGCGAAGCCAAGCCAAAGAAGAACAACAGTACAGCTACATTCCTGGGAGAGTGGGAGACAGCACTGCTCTCCAGGGTCCTAGTGCACAATACTAATGCAGACAGCTCTGTACAGGCTTTAAACAGCCTGTTAAAGGAACCAACCATTTTTTTTAAATCCTGCAACCATGGTGGTGCCCATGCTGGGTAGTGAAGCATGAGGGTTTTTAGACTCCAGGAGACTAGCAGAACATCACAGGACATCCCAAACAGGGAGAACACACCTTGTTGAGAAGAAGCATGGAAAATGACCCTATAGAACTGTGGCCATGGCAGCAGATTAGTGAAGGGCTCAGCGGCTGTTGGTGACCTGTAGTTGAAGGACTCACACAGGCTGTGGGCTGCTGGCAACATACAGGCTGTGGGAGACTGGCTCATGGAAACCAGGTATCAGAACTGGGATTCAAGGGCGAGAAGGGCTCTGGAAGAACCTCAGGCTCTGAAGAGTTCTTGATCATATTGAAGGTTTGGATCTGAAGCTCAGGTTGCCAATGGATTGAACAAGAGTCTGTGCGAGTGCTGGAGGCTAATTCAGGGACACTCAAGTGACTTTGAAGGGCCCATATAGAAGCATCAGGCAATGCTTATGGTGACTCTTTGTCAGACAAAAGTTGAAGAATATCATGTATATACTTTTTAATATATTATTACAAGACAATAAAAGGAACCTTTGAACCTTAAATAAATGATAAGTCTGTGATCCCAAAATTAAATAGTCACCCAAACCTTGTTGGGCTAAGAAATCCTTTTTTAGTTTTAGTCTTTGGGCTCAATCACCCTGGGTCCAAGCTAAATTTCTGTAAAGCAACACTTGATTTATATATAGCTTTGTACGTCCAGTACAGCAAGCAGCCTCTGATTGACAAGCATTTTTAGATTTCAATTCCCTGCCCCATTTCCTTGATGACTTCCACTGCCAGACTGAGACCACCTGCAAATTAGAGGAATAACACCACATCTTCCATCTGGGCACCCTCCAACTGGATGGCATGAACATTAAATTCTCTGGTTAGCCACAGCCTCCCTTTCCCCCCCCCCCACCCCCCATATCTCCATTCCTGTAGCTCTGTTTGTCTCTCCCCTTTTTCCTCTGTCTCCTTTACCTCATCTCTGCATTCACAGAGCCAACCCTGCTTCCCTCAACCCCGATAATTTCTCACCTTTCCTCTCTCTTGGCCTCTTCTCTAATTCAATGATCACCTTTTGTCTGTTGATCTGTACTCCTCCCCTTGACATTTCTTTTATTCAGGTGCTGCCTGCTTTTTCCATACCTTGAAGAAGGGGGATCAGGCCTGAAACATTGGTAATATATCTTTACCTCCTATGGACACTGACACCTGTTGAGTTCTTTCAGTATTTCTGTGTTTTTACTACAATCACAGCATCTGCACTTTTGTGTTCCACAGTGATCCATTGACTTTACCTGCTGTCAAGCTGCTATTGTGCTGATACCTTGCAACGCCAATTCCCTTTATCTCTACCAGCTCTCCAGAATGTATTACTTAAAGGGGTTTTTATATAAGACCCTTTCATATAGTAAAACAGCCTGACTGGAAAGGCGGAGGTTCTCCACCCTTATGTCGGGATGCTTACCTTCTTGAATGCACTGTAGCCAGCTCGAAGGCACCGAATACAATCCCTCTCAGGGAAGGGAAATGTACAGTTGCTGCGTGGCTGGTTAGGGGCAGGCTCATGACGCCATCAGCCCGCAACCTATCTACCCATTCACCCCTCTCTTCCATGTCCCCCTCAATTCAGGGGTAGCTGGCAGGAGCCATCAGGGCAGAGGGGCTGTTGGGTCCGGGGTGGTTGGTGGGGGCCATCAGGCAGTAGGGCCTGTTAGGTCAGGAGCAGTCAGCAGGGGGGTACAGTAGGGGCCATTGGGTCAGGGCCCGTCAGGGAGTGACCGGTGCGGGCTGTGTGCTGTGACAGCCCGTCGGCTGCTCCAGAATCTCACCAGACCACTTCAGCCTTTGAGGCCACTCTCTGTGACTCAAATCACAGTAGAGCAATGTTCGTCTTCCCTCCATAACCCTCACGCTCT
Organism: Narcine bancroftii; assembly: GCF_036971445.1. Lineage (NCBI taxonomy): Eukaryota > Metazoa > Chordata > Chondrichthyes > Torpediniformes > Narcinidae > Narcine > Narcine bancroftii. The sequence goes on from NC_091474.1 coordinate 61,314,724, forward strand.
GGAACCGTTCTTGGAAACACAGAGTGGTTCCAGCTGTGTTGGGGATAATGGGTAAGGAAGATGGCCATTCTCTGCCTGTGTATTTATGATGGGTGGCGCTATGGCACCAGTCGCCGCCCCCCCCCCCCCTCCATTGGCTCCGGAGGGTGCTACGAGGCACCACTTGATGTGAATACGATGCAGGAACAGCATTTTAGGGCTGCTCTATGAAAGGTAAGTTTTATATTTTCCCTCCACGCTTGTAGCTGGCCTGCAGGTTGAGGCCTGGCATGAAAGGGCCTCAAGAGAAGCCACCTTATTGCCCAACTCACAATCTACGTAAAAGGAGAATTGGAAAGGTGGATTCAGTGTTCACGTTGAAAGTGGATCACTGAGTCCTTTTACGCAGGGAGCCAGCTTCCCAGGGCAAAAGGGGTGGGATGTGAAGCACTGCAGCATGTAACGCTGCTGTGATGTAAAACATACATTCCGGGAAGTGAATCACTTTATTATGATTTTAACTGACTCCATGGTCATTTGCAATGATTTGTTTTAGGATTGGCTGTAAAAAAAAAAAAGATGAATTTATAAAACGCTTTTCTTGACCTCATCATGCCCTCTCTCGCCATTCCATCAGTCACTTCTTTGATAAGAAATTCAATTGGTAAACCGCTGTACACCTTGTCCTGCGTCTGGGATTGGGTGAATATTGTGATTCGTGTAAATTTCAAACCATTTGAGGGTTGGAAAGGATCAACATCGCAGTTTGACATTGAGTTCGCAACTTCAGGAACAGTTTCTTTTAATTTTAAAATTCGCATGTTTGGTTGCAGGCTAAGGACATCATCAGCCATACCCCCATTTTAGTGCTCATCAGTTTACCCAGGAGGCGCTGTGTCTTCACTTCACCTCTGACACTAAGTCCTTTGGCAGAGGAAACATGGAGCAAAATTCTCCTGCCAGTCCACCTTTTTTGAGTTTATGCAGATGTGAAGCGTATAAAAGCCAGCAAAAGGCTGTCTTTAAGGCTTTATGTAAAAGGGGCTTAAGATTAATTACAGTCAACAGGAAAATATATAGATTCACAAAATGCAGGTAGAAGTTGCCTTTTTCAGCATTATGGTAAAGACAAAATTTCTGTCTGGTGAAAAGTTTTTGTTTTACTGGAATCAACATTCAACATTTTAACCTGATAATAATTCAACATCCCATCCATTCAACAGAAACCAAAACTGAGCAGTTGCATTGATTAGTCACAATATATGTTTACCTGCCTAAGGACTTTACTTGTTTTTGTGATCACCAAATGGAGGCTTAAATGTTCCTTTCACCCAGTTTATTTCTTTGTTCTTCTTCAGCATGTGATAATAGGCTTTTTCACTTCAATCACTTCCACACTTGAGAGTTCATACTTCTATGTTAAATTCTGTATCCATTTTGCCTGTTCAAATTCTACACAGTAATATTATTTGTCAGTGGCTGCCATGCTCAAACATCAAAGCACAGTTAACACAGCAGTTAGTGCAATTACTTCAGGATCTGGGTCCAAATCCCACACTGTCTGTAAGGAGTATACATGTTCTCTCCTGGTCTGTGTGGGTTTTCTCCCGGTCTCTGGTTTCCTCCCACCCTTCAAAATGTAACGGGGTCAATCGAGTGTTATTGGGCAGCATGGACTCGTGGGCTGAAAGGACCTGTTGCTGTGTTGTATGTCTAAATTTAAATATTTAAAATGTAAATGTAAAAAAAGTTCAAAAAAGGTTAAAATGTTCAGAATTATTTTCAGAGAACATACATGACGTCACAGACAACTCTGAGATTATTTTTCCTGAGGACCAGGCAAAATTTCTGCTTATCGGTTGTGCAAAAAACTACTCATGATGTGTGTGTACAAAAGATAGAAATGTAAAGAAGTTGTGCAATTCAGAAAATAAATATTCAATAGTAAATAATGTGCAAAATAAGAGCCCTTAATTGAGTCCCTGATTGAGTTTGTTGTTGAGGAGTCTGATGGTGGAGGGGTAGCAACTGTTTCTGAACCTGGTGGTGCCAGTTTTGTAGCACCTGTATATTTGTCTCCTATAGATACTGAACAGTCCAGATGAGTTCCTCCAGCACTTTGGTGCTTTTGTTACAATCACAGTGTCTGTAGCCTGTCGTGCTCCACACACCTATTCCTCTTTCCTGATGGCAGCAGTGAGAACAGAGCGTGTGGTGGTTGCTTTCCCAACAGCAGCATTCCCTGTAGATTTTCTCAATGGTGAGGAGAGTTTTGCCTATGATATACTGGGTTGTGTCCACTACCTTTTGCAGAGCTTTCCGCTCAGAGGTATTGGTGTTCCCATACCAGGCCATGATACAGCTGGTCAGCACACTTTCCATTTACACATCTGCAGAAGTTTCCCAAGGTTTTCAATGTCATACCAAATCTCTGCAAACTCCAGAGAAAGTATAGGTGCTGATGTGCTTCCTTCTTAATGAGATTCATGTGTTGAGTCAAGGAAAGTTCCTTAAACATATAAATTTGCTCACCCTCTCCACCTCTGATTCCCCCAATAATCACTGCCTCTGGTTTTCCTTTCCTAAAGTCAACAATCAGCACCTTGGTGGTTTTGGTTACATTGAGTGCAAGGTGGCTATTGGGATTATCCAGAATTTTCAACCCTTTAGATGTTATATCCTTTGTGTCATTTATAAATGTAAATAGAAGCACCAACACTGACCCTTCTTCTCAGGTAGTTCCATGGAATTTGGGATAACTTGATTCAAAATCTAGACAATCACGTCAACAAATCTTCATATCAGTTATTGATATTTCTGTACATACTGAGCAGAAGACATTGAAATTCTTTTGAAATATTCATTAGAATTTGGATCTCTGGTGGATTGTTTTTTTGATAATGCAATTACTTAGCATAGGTCACTACTCCAAGGAACTTGGTGCTCTCTCCTCTCTCCACTAGAGCTGTTGATAAGTAGTAGAGGTTGGTCGTTCTTGGTCCTCCTGAAGTCCACGATCATTAATTTCATCTTGTCTCTCACCATATCATCAAATTTTCCAACTACTGTTGTGTCAACTGTAAAATTGATGACTGTTGGAGCTGGATCTGGTGAACAGGAGTGGGCTGACCATACAGCCTTGAGGTCCGCCAGTGCTCAGTGTGATGGTGTTCGATGTACTGATCCAAACAAACTGGTTTTTCCATTAAGAATTCCAGAATCCAGTTAGTGAAGGGTGTTGAGTACCAGCGAGGACAGTTTCTTCACTAGCCTCTGGGGTATGAATGTATTTAACACTGAGCTGAATTTGATAAACAGCAATCTGGCATATGTGGCAAAATTCTCCAGGTGGTCAGGTCAGAGTGAAGGGACAAGAACTACAGCATCATCTGTGGAAGGTCTACTGTCTCTGGGAAGTGTGCTTCGATGCTTTCCGTCACCAGATGCTCGAAGCATTTCATAATGGTGAAGGTCATTGCCACAGGGCAGTAGTCATTGAGGCCTGTTATAGTCACCCTCTTTGGTACCAGAATGATGTTAGCTATCTTGAAAACTGTGGGGCAGATGGACTGCTGCAGTGCTGCTGTGAGGTATTGAAGATGTCCTTGAAGATCTTTGTCAATTGGTCTGAGCAGTCCTTCAGTACCTGACCAGGTATGCTGTCTGGTCCTGCAGCCTTGTGTGGGTTCACCTTGGTTAGTGTTCTCCTCACCTCAGCTGCGGCTATGCAGGGGGCCTGTTCGTCAGGGGAAAAAGGAGTTTTCTTCAGTGTCATCCTGTTCTTCTCATCAAACCGTGCATAGAAGATGTTCAGTTTGTCCAGAAGGGAGTCCTAGATTAGCTAAAACCCCTTGGCTCTCCTCTTCCCCTACTTCCTACTCCCCTTCCCTCCTCCTCCCACAGAAGTGTTCATGTCCCAACTATGGGTATTATTTCTAACAACTGGAAAATAGTATTCAGGACTCCCAGTTACAATGGGAAGCAATCTCTACTCAATTTTAACATGGATGAGCTACAATAAGTCAAATTGCCTTTTCTTTTTACATCTTTGTCGTCATTCCTTTGATTGAGCTGAACTGATTCCTCGTACTGATGGTCTCAGAGTGCTTGCAACTACAATTTAATATTGACCATGAGTATTATTTCACTTTATCTCTCTCCATAAGGTTGGAATGATAAATAGATTATTTGTGAAGTGTCTAAAAATAATTTATCCCATGTGCTGCTTTCATTTAGGGGAAATACAGCAAACACCATTACTGGGAAAGTGAATCAGCTGGAAACAATTCTCATTCAACTTCAGGATGATCTCCGAAAGGTACAGATTCTTAACCATTTGTATCTTTCAGCCATTTCACTGTTTCTAACATTGATAAGTAGTTTTAGTTTGGTTTGGACATCAGATTCACCAGACACATGTCCTGTTCCTTCTCTGTACTCTTCCACAAATTACGAGTCAAAATAAAAATAAAGCTTTTGTCTGTAGAAGGTCATTCTTTTTTCACACATCTCCCTTTATCCATCCAAGATCCACTTTGCCTCCCTTACTCATCCTTTTGTTCTCTCTTGGCAACATTGTTCATGGCCAATGCAACCTTCTTAAAATATTACACAATTGCTCCTTCCACACTCATCCCCTATGTTATGCAAATCCTCCTTTATTTCCTTTCTATAGACACGTACTATTGCTGTATTACTACAAATAATGAATCTGAAGTATACAAGAAATAGTAGGATATATGGCCCCATGAACCTTTTTCATCATTCAATAAGACTATGGCTAAAAAGATCACTCTCATCATCACTTTCCTGCTTGAACATTATACCTTTGACTGCCTTGCAATGGAAAAATCCACCTGCCTCAGCCTTTCTTATGTTTAAAGAGTCAACAGCCACAGCTCTCTGAGATGAAAAACATCCCGATCCACATGCTCAAAGAATAGATTCCTCTTCAGCTCAGCTGTAAGTAACCAATTCTCTATCCCGAGATATCTCCCCATCAAGCCACAGGTTAATTAAGGTTTCCTCTCCATTCTACACAAAACTATAAACTCATTCAATAGAATGCTTTCTTTTTTTTGGATATGCAGCATGGTAACAGACCATTTCAGCCCACGAGTCCATGCTGCCCAATTTACACCCAATTAACCACCCCTAGTATGTTTTGAACAGTGGGAGGAAACCAGAGTCCCCGGGGAAAACCTGCATAGACATGGGGAGAACATACAAACTCCTTACAGACAGTGCAGGATTTGAACCCTGATCCTGATCGCTGGCACTGTAAAGGCATTGCACTAACTGCTATGCCAACCGTGCTGCCCTTTTCAGCCCAAGACTCAAACTAGTAAGCCTTCACTGCTACACCAATGATAAATCTTTAATGTGACCAAAATTGTAAGCAAAAATCCAGGTATTGCTGCACTAAAGTTACACTTGTAACAAAGCTCTATGAGATTACATCTAGATTGCATATAATATTTGATGAATCAACATTTCACAAAAATCTGGAAAATTGTAGGATATCAATTTGAATGGTTTGATGTTTTTTTTCTGTCAAAAGCAAAATATTATGTAGCTTATAAAAACTAATTTCTGTTCAATTTCATGTTAATTAACTAAGCTTGGTGACTAACATAATTAAGTGAAACCCATCAAGTCAATTAAGAAGATGCATACATGAATGTTAACCATTTGGTGAAACTACAAATTGCAAGGAAAGATATAGTGCAAGATCTAATTTGCCAAAATGTGTCGTAGGAATTTACTTGTCCTTCTTATGAAATAATTGTCTGTGCAGGAAAAGGAAGACAAGGCAATGCTACAGGCTGAGGTTCACCATCTACGGCATGATAACCTGAGGCTGCAAGAGGAGTCCCAAACTGCTGCCGCACAGTTACAGAAATTTACTGAGTGGTTCTTCAACACCATTGACAAGAAGTCCTGATGTATGGACAATGAGAACCATGATCAAAACCCATAGCTGAAAAATTCATTAACTCCTAGAATGTTATACTAAACTGTTCATAAATAAGTATAGGTGTTGTAGCTATAATTATTTGTCTGGTTCTGTTCACTCAAATACACCACTGACAAGAATCCAGCTAAACCCAGCAGTTGAACTTGCTAAGGGCCTCTCAGCATCGTGTATTGTAAAATAGAAACTTGAGATGGTAACTTCAATGTAAAAGGTGCTCTATTTTTTGAAATTAGTTTTTTCCCATTGTCGCAATGTTATAGCAATAAGAATTTAGTGATATCCCACAGGGCTTTGTTTGAAATTTAGCACTAGTCTGATGGAGCAGGTTTAGATACAATTACTTTAGGGCACTCTTCATTTGCTGGAATAAACATTGGTGCCTGAAAAAGCAGTGTTCTGATGTTTAAAGTTACACTTGCCTTTTGAATAGCTCACTACTAAATCTACAACTTCTGATTTTTGTACAGTTCACTTAAAGCTGTAGGATCAATAGTACACCACTCTATAAAAGTGTGTACATAGTGAGCCAGCAAGCCACTTGTACAATGCCAAATTTGTTTATCTTTGTACAGAAGCTCGAAATGAAAAGTGTCTTGTATTTAACAATTATTTAAAATGATTTAACCTTAAATTGTTAACTTTAAGTTTTGTTTATCTGCACTATGGAAAAACAGTTTGCTGTAAATTGTGTTGTCTGTAGCTTGTTAGCAGTACGAAGACTGTCATGGTTTGTAGTAAATCTAACATTTGGGTGCTGCTAGTACATAATATTCCATGGTTTGTACGCTTTGAGAAATGTGTTCTTTTTAAACTACTTCATTTGAAATGTGACATACAGTTGCTTTTTTAATAAATGTAGGATAAAGTTGGTTGCTCAATTATTTTACCATCTTGCTCTTTGTATTTTAAGCAACCGGCCATGACATAGAAGGTAGTCTCAACTTTAGATTTGACTTCTTTAATCCTCCAAAAATGGGGCTACATGTTAGTTCTTCGTTGAACAGGAAGTCTGAGTGAACCCCTATAAAGCAGATTCACCTGCAATGATGCAAGTCAAGAAAGGATGTAAAGACTTTAACAAAAGATTTTTTTTAAACTAATATTCCTGAGTCCAATGACCATTTAGATACAAGAGTAGAAAAAGTGAGGTTGCTGTCAGAATAGATTTTGGGAGATGATTTTGGTGGTGTTCAAAATTATGAAGATTCTAGGCAAAATAAAGCAAGGAAAAATTTACAGTGTCAGAATTTTGAAGTGGATTAGCAAAACAGCCAAATGCAACACAAGGAACAGGTTTTTTAAGCATCAAATATCTTGATTTCACTTTCTGGAAGGATAGTTAAAGCAATTTCAATAATGGCCTTCAAAAAATTGAACTGAACATTTTACAGGGAATGGGATTAACTGGATTGTTTATTGTAAAATAAAAATGTCCAGAAACGCTGGATGAACTGATCTGTACAGAATCACTCACCAGATGTTCAGGTGTGTCCAACTTCAGCTGCATCATCCCACAAGAATGGGTGTCCGGAAGAAGGCTTAAAGTTTCAATTCCTACTTCAGAGGAAAGATGATAGCAATTAGTGTGGCTCAAGTAGAGTAATTTAACCTTTCATTAAATACTTACTTCAACCATTACTCAAAAGGCATCAAAGAGATACAAGATCCAAAAGATTGTGGTAGTTATTATCCTGGAGTTGATTCAGGTGCAGAATTGCAGAGGAACTCAGAGGGTCAAAAGGCATCCATGGGTAGAAATAGTCAATATTTCAGGTCCGGACCCTTTATTAAGACTAGAGGGAAAGAGAGATATTACATTTATAATGGGGCAAAGAAGCCAGGGGAGGGGCTCCGCAACAATAAGACAGAAGAAGGTGGGAGCAGTTACATAAGAAGCAACTAAGGAAGTGAGGGAAGAATGGACTAGGGCAGCCATTTTCAATGGGGGCCTTACAGCCCCCCCTCCCCACTGAGAGGCCACAACATGCCTAAGGGAGACCATACACTGAAAATCATAAAAGTATTTTATTGTTTATTTAATGTAGTTGGTAGAGTATAGAAGACACCAACTACTTGACTGCTTTATAGGGAAGGTGACCCATAAATTTTGAGCAGAGAACTAATGGAGCCATAGCCAAAAGAAAAGATGGAGAATGGCCGGACTAAGGAGTCTTTAAGTAAGAAAAACCTGTCCCTCCATCTCCTCTCTCATCCAGGGCCAGAGACCTTCCAGGTGAGGAAGCGCTTTAGATGTACAATGCCCAACCTAATCTGCTGCATTTGGTGTACTCAATAGGGCCTCCAACTGCACTGGTGATCCCAAACCCAGATCTGGCTCTCTGTTTGTAGGTCTAAACTTGAACTTCCTGTAGCCAACTACTTTTAACTCTCCCATCCATTTCTACAGCAACATGTCTCTTTTGGCCTCGTCAACCATCAGGGCAAGGTCGAACATAAACTTGAGGAACAATACATCATATTCCTCTGGACAGCTTAAATCGAACAACATAAATATTGATATTTATCATTTTAGGTAACCCTACCCCCACCTGGTTTACCGTCTTCATTTCTTCTTTTCTTATTCATGTCCTTATTTATTTTCCCCTCTTTCTAACTTTTCTTTCTTCTCCTCCCCCTCCTAGTGGGCTCACCCATTACCTGTCTCACCAGCTCTCACTCACTCTGTCCTATCACTTCTGGTCTCCTCCCCAACTTCTTTCCCTCTTCACATACATAATTTGAGCGGCACGGTTGGCGAAGCAGTTAGCGCAACACCTTTACAGCACCAGTAATCGGGACTGGGTTCAAATCTGACACTGCGTGTAAGGAATTTTTTCTCCCCACATCTGCTTATGTTTTCTCCAGAGGCTCTGGTTTCCTCCCACTGTTCAAAATTGGGAGGCACGGACTCGTGGGCCAAAATTCCCTGTTACTGGGCTATATATCTAAATTTATGTCACCCTTTCGCTCTAGTGAAGAGTCTTGACCCAAAACATTGACAGCTCATTTCTACTTATGGATGCTGTCTGACCTGCTGAGTTCCTCCGGCAATTCTGTGTCTGTTCATAATTCCAGCATCTGCAACATTTAGGATCTGTTTTTCTTGATTTATATAATGGTGTAACAAGTTTTCTCCCCCAGATTAAAAAAAAAAGTAAATTGCAAATGCCCTAACCTCTTGGGGTCAGAATTTCAAGTACTGAGTTTCAACACCAATGGACCACTATCCTGATCCTTGCAGAACACTTCTATTCCATACTATGGTGCACTAATTCCCTTAAATTTTTTTACAGCTTATATTAATTTTAACAATGAAGTCATGCAGATAATTATTAAACAAATTGTCTGGAAATCTGAAACTAAAAAAGAAAATTTAGAAACCATTCTATTTTTCTATCCACAGATATTCCTGCCCTGCTGCGTATTTCCAGCATTTTAAATATCCATTCGCCTACTTTACAACTTAGATGCTGTTTTACTCTCTTGTTACTTCTTTTCTTAAATCTTTCTTGCAATTTGTCCCCTGACTGTTTGACCAGAGCAGTCCAAGAGCTGCAAAGCACCTTGTTCAATTCCCTGGTGTTAAAGTAAGGTATGATTAAATCAAGGCAAATAGTGTTTCAGCAGCATATTTCAGAGAGATGATTGGGGGGAGCGGATCAGGGTCTCGTGCACATAGCATATATCTGAATCAGAACTTGCTCATCCGATTTTCCAACTTGTAAACTGGATAGATTGAGGTGTAATCTATTTGTTCCATGGAGTCATTTATATCAGTGATCTCACTGGATGCCATCAGTCATCTCCCTCTTCTTCAATTACTTGACAGTCATTTAAATTACCAACTCCAGCAGTAAAATGAGCTCCCACACAATCGCTACTTTGCATTGTGTTGACAACTTCTAAACTTAAACAGAAGGAAAATATAGCGCAAGCAGGTAATTAGATCATCCTATTTTCTTTGCTAATTGATCAAAATTTCATTAGCTTGGCTTTTGATGTCATCAGTGGAAATGTGATCAATTAAATTCAAAGTGAGAGCAATTCTTAGCCTATTTTGACCACAGCCTGAACGATGACTCACTAAGTATGCTTTGCATAATGAAATAAGCTTTATCATTATTCTACTGTTTAATTGGGTCAAAGCAAATCAACACTTACTCATATTAGTACCTTGTGTTGGATGTCCTGTAAAAACATTCCATAACCTGGGGCAGCATAGTTGACATGGGGTGGCATGGTTGTTAGAGCATCAGCAATCAGGACCTGGGTTTGAATCCCATGCTGTCTGTAAGGAGGTTGTACATTCTCAGGGGTCTCCACTTTTCTCCCTTTGTTCAAAACATACCGGAGTTGTAGGTCATTTGGGTGTAATTTGGGGTAATGGGCTTGTGGGCCAAAAGGGCCTGTTATCCTGCTTATTTCTAAATTTTAAAATAAATAAATAAATTTAAACCTTACCAAGAATACAGAATGTTAAGGCAGTGGAAGAGGAGATTCAGCTCATCAAACCTAGGTAATTTCCATCCACACAGCAGATATACAATACATCTAAGAACCTTGCAGTTCAATATTCCATTCTCATACCCAAAATAATAGTCAAACCAAGGAAATTAATCATTCAGTTGCACGGTGACCTCAGAGAAGTGGTGATTTTTTTTTCTCCTTGTTCTGTATCCCCTAGACACAACTCATTAAATTGGAATTATGAAGATTGGATTCTCAAAGTCAATATAAAAATTTGGAAGCAAAAGGTCATTATAAAAATTCCTGAGGAGGCAGAATTACGTCCCAATGTATTCCACTAGAATATAACCACTGCCAAGCATGCACATGCCCCAAGGAAAAGATTGTCTGAAACAAGTCTCACTTTGGTGATACCCGAGTTCCATAATTACCAAGCAGCTGCAGTTCACATTGCCAATGGAAGGAACACATGTGAATGACAAGGCCATTAGTAGGTAACTAATGTGTTGCTTTAATGACAGGTCACTTTTTCAAACAAACCTCAACATTTGCTTCCAGAAGAATAGGATGTGAGTAGAAGCCAAACGTCGCTGAAGAATTCCATAGGACTGAGATAAAAAGCTCAACAAATCAGATCAAATGTTTTGCTTTAAATAGAAGAATAGTGAGTGAGATACAATTTCAGATTGGAGTAACTTTTATACCATGATTAATTTGCTGTTCTCTGCAGGAAGATGCATGGCAAACATTAAATATTCTTGATCAACTAATTTTAATTAGAACCTTAAAAAGTTGACTTATTGTTACGTCTTCCTTCATCGTGCTTAGTAGCTAATGAACTGATTCCAATATTTTTCTAATTCTATATGTTAGACTGTGTCATTTATAAGATTCTAAACACTGGAGGGTCAAACATTTCCTCAGTGGTTTTCCTATATACTTACTGTATATGTATAGATTTGCCAGAATAGTGTGATAGGTTCTCACTTGTCAATTGCTTTTATTTTTTCTTTACAGATTTTTTTTTAAACCGGATACTTCTGTGGCATAACAATGAGTCCTCCTAATCATTTTAGTTCACTTCTTGGTTACAGCAGAGCCAGAAACCTAACCTAAGGATTATTGGATTTTAAATATACAAATATTGATTCATGCCCCCAATGCTTAATCAAAAGACAGTGAATTCATTTCCATTAATGGGAGAAACATGATCCATAACCCAATTTGTAATAAATCCTTGGTGTTTTTGGCATTTGCAAGATGTTGCAAAGTGCTTTACAGACAAGTTCTCCTGCATGTGCAAAATGTTCCAGAGCGGTAGTTCTCAACGTTTTCTTCTTTCAAACCACTTTAAGACTACCTACAACAAATCTACAGAGAATGGTTGAGAAATACTGCCCTTGGGTATTTCAGCCTCATCTGATCTCATACTCTTGCACAAAATAACAATTATTCAAGGAATTAGTCAATAATGGCACCTATAATATTCATCTTAGCTCCCTGGAACCTCTTCTCTATTACAGTTGGATTGAATTTTCCATCCATTGCAGTCCTTTTAGTTTCGTAAACATGGTTCTCAGCCTTGAGAACAATAGCATTTAATTTTTTTAAGAATTATCCAGGGGATTAATTCTTATGACTCAGACCAGACCTGGAGCATTGGGAGTAGTACTGGGCACCATATCCAAGGAAAGATATATTGAGCTTCAAGAGAATATAATGTAGCTTTGAGAATGATTAAAAAAACATAATAGATACACGATTAGGCCTTTAGTCTTCTGAATGTACTTCACTATTCATTGAGGTCATGGCTGATATTGAATCTCTGTGTTATTTTTCATGTTTAATCACCATATCCATCGATATTCTTAATTTCCAGAAATGTCTTTCTTTTGGTTTTGAATGATAGCCCTCCATGTCCCTCTGCTTGAAAAAATCTCCACTCATTCCTAAATGGCCTACCTATTATTCTGAGATTGTGACCCTTTGTACAAGACCCCTTAACTAGGAACATATTGTTCCTGCAGAGATGAGAGTTTCCCAAGTCCTCATCTTTTAGCCCACTAGTCTCCACATTCAGCAGATCAACCTTTGCTATTTCCACCTGCTGCAAAGGGATTGTATTATCAGGCACTTCAGAAGTAGCTTTGCCTCACTGAGGCATGGAGTGATTCATTGCTGGTGTAAAGACAGCAGAAATCAAGCATTTGCACCAGGTTCCAGACACAGCAGGACACCCCCAGCTCCCACCCCCCTGCTTCTTACCCCATCTCTCCATTCCCTGTCGCCTTTCACACAGACATGATAAATTCCACCTAGTCCCATATCACATCCAGTTAACACCTTTTGTTGGTCTCGATTCCTCCCCCATTGTTTGAATTCTGAGACTTTCTGATATATTTTGCTTCTGACTTTTCTGATATTTTCCTTGAAGACAGGCTCAGGCCCGAAACATCAGGAATATATCTTTGTCTCCTATAGATGCTGAAAAGACCAGCTGATTTCCTCCAGCATTTCGGTGTGTTTAAGGCAAGGAGATGCCAAGTCCCCAATGGAGGACAACGATTCTTTTTAAACTAGAGTAGGGTATTTGCCTTTGAGGGTTCAGGCTGAAGGAAACAAACACATTATTTACGAAGCAGTGGCTCCATGGAACAATGCTTACCTATACTAACATCGATTCATTTCACATCATTTATCATTGATCACAATCAAGATGGAGACTCAAAATAATTTATGGTCCCTCAAGCCTGCTCTCCGTGCATCAGAATCAGAATTTATTGTCTTGAACAAGTCACAAAATTTGCTATTTTGCAGCAGTAATCATAGTGCAAATGTTCATATAAACCACCTTACAAAAAATAAATAAAAATAATGCATGGAAAAGTCAAAGTCCTTTGTTTTATTGATCATTCAGGAATCTGATGGCAGAGGGGAAGAAGCTGTCCTTGTGCTGCTGAGGGCTCATTTTCAGGCTCCTATACCTTTTCCCGATGATAGCAGAGTGAAGAGGGCATGGGTGGTGGGTGTCCTTGGGGATAGAGGTTGCTTTCTTAAGACACCATCTCTTGCAGATGCCCTTAATGGAGTGAAGTCTGGTGCCTGCAATGTTGCAGGCCAAGTTAACAACCCTCGGGAGTTTTTTCCTGAGTGTTGGCGCCTCTTTAACAGAGAGAGATGCAACCAGCCAGAATACTGCATGACAGAAATAGGCCATACCAGCTCTATGTAAGAGCAATCCCTCTAGTTCTTCTCCTGCCTTCCAACTAATTATCCATCATCCTTTAGAGGGTTGCAGTTGAATCTGTCCCCATTAGTTCATTCCCAACCCCAACCATTCACTGGGGAAAATATCTTCTGTTTTTTGTTAATCACCCATGTTTTGTCTTACACAAAAGTGGTAGGAGCCTACAACGGGCTTCCAGATATTGTGCTGAAAGCAGAGATGGTAATAGTATTTAGAACCATAGAACATTACAGCATAGTGACAGGCCCTTTGGCCAATCCAGTCAATGTCTCATTTATTTATTCTGCTTTGTCCCATTGACCTGCACCTGGACCTTTTACTCCTCTAATGCATAGACCTATCCAATTTAATTTAGAGATGCAGCACGGTAACAAGCCACTCCAGCCCACAAGCCTGTGCCATCCAAATCCACCCATGTGTCCAATTAACCTACAAACCCCATACATCCAATCTTCTCTTAAGGGTCAACATCAAATCCACATCCAGCACCTCTGATTGGCATCTCATTCCACATTCTAGCCACCCTTTGAATAAAGAAGTTACCATATGTTCCGCTTTAAATTTCACCTTCCACCCTTAATTCATGACCCCTGGTTCTCATCTCAGTGGTAAAGGAAAGAAATAATCATGAAAATCTGCAGACAGTTTGAAGTAAAAACATAAAATGCTGGAGAAACTCAGCTGGTCAAACAGTGTCTTTTATGTAGCAAAAGTAAAATTACAGAACCGATGTTTCGGGCTTGAGCCCTTTATCGAGGTATGAAAAAATATCGGCAGGCATCCGAACAAAAGGATGGGGTGGGGGTGGAAGGGGCAAAGGCAGGTGATAGGTTAAGAAGGGAGGGAGGGACCAGGAGTGATCAGGGGGAGAAGGGATGGCTGGGTGAGTGGAGGGGAAAGGGAGGAGGAAGAACTGGAAAAATTGGAAAGGGGAGTATAAAGGCCAGCAGGTTAAGAGAAAGCAGAGAGGTCAATGTGTAGTAAACTGGGAATTCACTACTGGTGCGATGCTCTAAGGACTGGCTCCTCCTGACTCCGTCCCCCCTGCACATCCCGATATATAACCTGGACCCCGGCCAAAACCCCAGTTCAGTCCACAGGCCATATGTGCCATTCTTATTGAATGTATTGTACTCTCTCTCTCTAGTCTTGAGTGCTCTCAGTCGCGCTACAATTTTATTCAATAAAGAACGGGATGGAAGTGCTGTTGAAGCCTGCGATGCTCCTCATTGACCCTCTGTCCCCGGAGGCCCCAGAAGAGTTCGCATACTGGCTGAAGTGCTTCCAAATGTACCTATCGACCACACAAGAGCTCTACTCAATGAATGAGCTCAACAGGTCAGCACTCCTCTCTCGTGTCAGACCCAAAGGATTCCTGATCATTATGACTTATGCAGCAGCTGTTGAGAAGCTGAAGGCCCACTACATGAAGCCTCAAGACGTCATCTTAGCGAGGCATCAACTCTCACAGCAGAAGCAGTGGCCTGGTGAGTCCATTAAGGATGATGTCCTCATTCTACAAGCACTCGCGAGGAACTGTGGGTATGAGAACAAGAGGATGAGAAAATCTTGGATGCTCTAGTCGCAATGGTGCGGTCCAAATAACTTCAGAAGCAGTTGCTGGAGAAAGGCAGCGCAGCGCTGCCTCTCAGCATAACTACTGGCCAAATCGCTGGAGATGCCCAACTGGGGGCTGACAGTTTGGAAGGTGGCAGTGGCACCCTTCATGGGGACCTGAGCATTGGAACTTTCATACCAGACAGTGATGCAACCAGACAGAATACTATCCACAGTACATCTGTAAAGGTTTTTGAGAGTTTTCTGTGACATACCAAATCTCCTCAAACTCCTAGTATAGCTGCTGGTGAGCTTCTTGTAAATAAATCAACATGGAGGCTCCAAGACAGATCCTTGGAGATGTTGTCAACCAGGAATTTAAAGTTTTTGACCCTCTCCACGACTGAACCTTCGATGAGGACTGGGTTGTGTTCTCTTGATTTCCACCTGAAGTCCACAATCCTTGGTTTTGCTAATATTGAGTGCAAGATTGTTGGCAATGATACCACTCAAAGAGCTGATTTATCTCCCTCCTGTATCTTTTCTCATTGCCTTCTGTGATTCTGCCAATAATGCGGTGTCATCGGCAAATTTGTAGATAGCATTGGAATTGTGTCTGGCCACACGGTCATGGGTGTAGAGTGAGTAGAGCAGTGGGCTGAGACCTCATCCTTGGGTGCACCTGGGTTGATAATCAGTGAGGAGGAGACATTATTTCCATTTTGTACTGTCTGTGGTCTTCCAACAAGGAAGTTAAGGATCGAGTTGCAGAGGGGGGTGCAGAGGCCTAGGGTTTGGAGCTTGTTGACCAGTACTGAGGGAATAATGGTGTAATCTATGAAGAGCAGCCGTATATACGAGTTGTTGTTGTCTAGGTATTCCAGAGCTGAGTGGAAAGCCAGTGATCAGTGATATTACGTCTGCTGTAAGGCGATTGTGCCAGAAGGCGAATTGCTGTGGGTCCAGTCCTTTACCTAGGTGTAAGATAATTCTGGCCATGACCAACCTCTCAAAGCATTTAATCACAGTTGATGCAAGTACTACTGGACGATAGTCATTGAGGCAGCTCACTCTGCTCTACTTGGAGTAATGGAATGATTGATGTCTTTTTAAAGCATATGGGAACCTTTGACTGCAGCAGTGAGAAGTTGAAAATGTCTGTGAATGCACCGGATAAGTCCATTGGCACAGATTTTCAGTACCTTGCCAGGGCCTGATGCCTTGTCAGGCCTGATGGCGTACCTGACAAGGTACTGAAAAGATTATTTTTTATTGCAGGGATTTAAAAATATTGTTTCCTCATTTCACAGACTGTCTTTGTGAAATCTGTAACAATTTGGAGCACAATTTCAAAGACACAATGTCACAAAATCGCTGAATTTAAATCTGACAGCATAGAGATGCAGCAAGGAGGCTGTAGCAATGCAGTTTCAAGATAGCAATTGGTTTTCAATGATAACAGCGCTGGCATCATTAAGAGGCAAGGTGCTCCTACAATGCTATGAGGAAATAGTTCAAGGATTTTGGCATGATGTATAAAAGTTATTTGAGCAAAATAGACTTTGTGTGCTTTTAATTGTGGCTTGATTTTCACTCAGGACCTCAAATCACTTCTTTAATCCTCTACTAACCATCATCTATCAGTACATCCTAAAATGCATTTTCCTGTTCACTCCTGTGCTTGCTAAATTACACGGGCTGCCACTTGACCAGTGCCTCACTTTGGAAATTCCCAACTTTGTTTTCAAATCCCTACATGGAACCATTTTTCCCTTTCACTATAGTTTTCACCAAGTGAACAACCCTTGAGGATACTTCCATGTTTCTCTGTTAAGATTCAATTTACTGTCACTGTAATAAAATGGTGTCATATTACGTGAAATTGCTATTGCCTGCTGTAAGGCAGACAAACTCACGACTGGCAGAAATTGCCTGAAGCAATTCTGAAGCAAAGAGAAGCAAAAGAGAGTCCCGCCAGAGTCAATGAGTGTCCACACATTTGCCTCCAGTGCTTCCGCAGCCAGAGTCCAGTCCAAACCATTGGCAACCCGAGCTCCAGATCTGAACCTCTGACACAGTCAGGAACCCTTCAGTGCCCCCTCACATCCCGGTTCCAATACCTGGTACCCATTCAGCCATTTTCGAACCAGACTCCAGCAGTCTGCAGCTTGGCGCAAATCTCCCATCAGCAGTCTCCAGCCTCTGTTGGCTCCACCTCGGGTTGCCAGCAGCACATCACATGCGTGGGTCTTTCAGCCGCAGAGCCCCCTTACTGGTCCGCTGCCGTGGTCACTGTCCCCGTGGGTTGTCTTTCTGCTTCTCCTTCTTAAATGGGAGATGGCCTCCCCATTTTCTGGTGCCCTGCGCCAGTCCTCTGCTCCCCTGGAGTCTGCAACCGCTCGTGGCTGCTGCCAATCAGAGGCACCGCCATCTTGGGCGCAGACCCTGCAGTCATAGGATTTTAAATAAAACTACTGTTGGCTGCTTTAATGGGCTGTTCAAAGCCTGAGTGGAGCTGACGGTAGTTGACTGGGCGGTATGACCCCACGGGAGCGCTGTATCTCCACTCCTCATTTCCCACGGTTCCCCATTGCTCTATCATTGGAAAATGTATGGCCAGCTTTCCAGGGTCCCAGGATTTGTAACTTCACAAGCTGTTCTGTTTCTTCCCATCTTTATGTGGTGGCCTATTCTGGAACACATTCACAGATTCTATTATACATGCCCCTATTATTGGGGCATGTGGTCTGACATGGAGAGCCTCCATCACAGATGGCCCCTTCTGATACATATGCTCCCACATTGAAAGCACTGTGATCTTTTGTCACTGAGGTCAATTTCACATCACTCACACCAACACTGAGATTTACAGATCGATACCACATGATATACACTAATCACACTGAAAGCCTCTATCACTGGAGCCCATTCTGGGGCACTTATGCCCACACAGAGAGCTTCAGTCCCTAGATCCTGTCTGGGTCACAGATTCCCATACTGAGTGCTTCTGTCTTTCTTGAACACTTGGTCACTGAATAGGAACTATTATGACAGAGGGTGAGGAAATAAATCAATGCAGAATCTATTGCCATATGCCCACTAATGTATCGTGGATTGAAAAGAAAACTTTGTGACCCTCTGAGTTGTTCTTTCTCTTTAATGATCAAGTATTCAAGGGAGACGAAGCTGTCAGACAGGAGTGCATGATGGGACTATTGCTTCTTGCTTTTGCCTGGGTTTATTTGATGGTTTAATGTTCCTTTTAAAGCAGTCAATTATTCTTCAAACAGTTGTATGAAACTCATTAAAATTTTGTCATGATCTATTTGCAAAAAGTGAATCACTAAAACCTTTATGCTTAAGTACTTGTGAAGGATTTTGTGAGTGATTTATATAAAAAAGATACAAGAGATCAGAAGGTGTTGAGTCAGGTTGATTCATTAGAAGTTGAAATGTAGACCCAAAATGGGTGAAAGAAGTTCAGGATTCTATGTTTAACATGTGCAATATTTGGCAGAGAGTTTGCTGCTTTTTGTCTCAGACTTGTCTGGAGAACAGTTTTATGAGAGGCACCCACACATCTACCTCCCACTGACAAGAGGGCTCTAATGAATTATGGCACAATATCTCACTACTCTGTGTTTTCCACCTCCAGGGTTACGAACACTGGCATACATGTGATTTGCCTAAATTACCCCTTGAAATTTTTAAATTCAAAATGTATCAGGTTAATTGAGCAGCATTGGCTCCTGGGCCAAAATGGCCTGATATCGTGCTACATGTCTACATTTAAAATTTAAAATATAGGTGCCAAAAGCCAGAGTCAGATTGAGTCCACAACATTCTTAAGAGGGAGGGTGAGCAGCCAGATGTTGTGGTTCACATTGGTACCAATTATATAGATAGGAAAAGAGATGAGGTCCTGAAGAGGGAAAAAAGCTAACAAGCAGGACCTCAAGGGTGGGATTGCTGCCTGTGCCAAGCGCCAGTGAGGGCAGGAATATAAAACTGTAGGAGTGTAATGAAGAGGAAAATAAGGAGGGCAAGAAGAGGTCTTGAGGTTGCTTTGGCAGACAGTGTAAGGAATAATCCAAAAGGATTTTATAAGTAATATTAAGAATGAAAAGATCCTGAGGGAATGAATAAGCTATTTATGCTAAAGCTGGAGGAGATGGGGAAGATCTCAAATTACTATTTAGTGAATGTGTTTACTGTAGAGCAGCACAAGCAGAATTTGGATATGAGAGATGAAATGAAAGATAGGCAAGCCCATGTCTGCATCAGTAGTGAAGAGGAATTTGCAGCCTTAGATTGTATTATGATGGATAAATCTCTTAGTCCAGACCAGGAGCATCTCAAAACATTGAGAGAAGGGAGGAATTAAATTGTTGGGACCTTGACAGGTATTTTTAACTCATTGCTGAGGATAGAGGTAGTACAGAGGACTGGAGGATGGTAAATGTGGTGCCATCATTTAAAAAGCGCTGCAAGGATAATCCGGGTAACTACAGGCTTGTTAGTGTGACGTCAGTGGTAGGGAGACTGCTGGATAGGATACTGAAACATCAACATTTAGATGGTCAGTGGAAAATCAAAGAGAGTCAGTGTGGATTTGTGAATGGGAAATTGTGTCTCACAAACTTGGTAGATTTTTTTTAAAGAGATGACAAAGAGGGTAGACAAGGGCAAGGCAGTTATGTTATTTGTATGGATTTTAATGAGATTCCACATGGCAAATTGGTAGGGTGCATGGGATAGGTTGTAGAGGACAATTTTTCAGACTCGAGGACTGTGGCCAGTGGAGTACTTCAGGACTCAATACTAGGACCCCTACGATTTGTAATACATTCAAGCATTGCTTAATGTCCATGATACATTCTGTGAAATAGGATGTTATGAGAACACCATATTATATACTTAGCAAAGCTATATGGGATACTGTAATGTACCTGTATTGACTAAATAGCCAAGATACTGTACACATACAGTACTGTATTTCAGCTAATGTATCTGGCAAGGTAATATATGGGTTAAGTAGGTTAATACTCTACAATACTGTATATATAATATATACACTACTGTATAGGCTAATATGTAATCTGTACTTACCACAACTGAAGCTTGCAGGGCTAACGTAGTGTTGGGTGAGTCTGGAGGCTGCTGCTGGTACATGTATTGTATTCGCTACTTCTGGTTACATCCACTACGCCCCGTTCTCTGATCAGGATTACTGAACTCTATTATATTCTTATGGGATCATGGACCTATATGTGGTTGAATGTTGCCTGAATGGATGTTATGTGGCACATGAGTGTATACATCAATTATTTGGACAAGTATGTTTATGTCAAGATAAGTTTGCTACTGACATGAAAATATGTGCTATGTTGGGCATTGAAGAAGATTACCTGGATTTGCATCGAGATCTAGATGATATGGTGAACTGGGTTAAAGAGTGGCAGGTGCAGTTGAACTAGGAAAAGTGCAAGGTGCTGTGAGGTGGGGAAATGTGGATTTGGCTGGTGGTTGGGTATAGTTGCTGCTGGTTATTTCTAGCATCTGCAGTTTCTCATGTGTCTTTAAAATCCTGAAACAATGGTACAATGAATACAACAGCTTTAAACATCCAGAATTTCCTCCATGCCACAGTAACTAACCAAACTAACCATGTGTTTGACTGCAGCAATACGTTTGTTAAGTAAGAGATTGGCCATTTCCATAAAATAGCAAGCCATTTCTCTTCCAAAGCAGTCCTTTTCAGGTCTGAAATGTTAATGATCAAGATTCTAGATATATTAGGGGTAGTTAGTTGATTGCTAAATAAGCAAGCATATGTGCCCACTTAATTTGTTGAAATCCTTCAGGAATTGTTTAATGATGGAATTTATCAATTTCTGGTAACCAGAATCCTCTAATCGCAACAGCCAGTACTTCTATTCAGCAATGAAATGCAAATCATTAATTATAATAACTTACACTCATAAATAACTGGTTGGATGTCCCTAAATTTCATACACAGGGCTCAAAAGGCCGAAGTCCAAGCAATGATAACATGTCCATCATTCAGAGGGGTACATTTGGAGGGTTTGAGTGAATGTTAGCATGGGGACAGTTGCAGGAGTGTTGGGAAATAGACAGCAACAGGTTGGCAGCCTATATAGTCACTGTGTATTGAAATAGTCATCAATTTGAAAGAATAGTCAATCTTCCATTGTTTTTAAATTAGACAATTACTTTGTCACTGCCTGTCTGTACCCCCTACATCTGTTACAATGCAAGAGAAATATTTAATAGTGTCTTGATGAAACAGCATTGCAGGGTATCAAACCTGAAAATCCAAATGCATAACCAAGAGGTCATTTAAACCAGCCATCCTCAACCATTTTATGGCTATGGTCCCCTTAGGATTCTGCTCCAACTTTATGCGCCCGCTTCCCTGTGAAGTTTAACCCTTCAAGTCAAGTTTAGTTGGTTTCTTCTGCACTTCCCTCTTACTGACTACATAAGTATTTTTTATGTTTTTTATGTTATGTGAGGTGAAAAGGAAAAAAAAACACTTTTACTCTTGAGCATTAGAACTATGGCTTGTGATTCCAAAACAAACAAACAAATAGGAAATCATTCTTATTGAATATTCACTAGGATAACTTCTGGATTAGATGGGTATGAGTATCATTTGTCAGCTTTTGGCCTGTATTCGTTCCATTTTAGGTGAAGGAGTGGGAAATTTTGAAAATTAAAAGGCATGGACAGAGGAGATGTTGAAAGTCTGTTTCCCAAGGTTGGAGAGTCCAGGACAAGAGGGCACAACTTCAGGATTAAAGGGTGTCTGCTAAGAACAGAGATGGGGAGGAATCTCTTCAGCCAGAGGGTGGAAAATCTGTGGAATTTGTTGCCATGGACTGTTATGGAGGTCAGGTCATTGGGAATATTAAGGCAGAGATTGATAGGTTCTTGGTTAGTCAAGGGGAGTGGGGCTGTGGGAAAATGGATCAGACTCGATGGGCTGAATAGCCTATCTCTGATCCTCTGTTTTATGGTCTTGTGGTCTTATGTAGGAAAGAAGAAAACATGAACATACATATGACAAAAAGTTTTTAAAAATTCTTCGAGAGCAATGGTTTGTACAAATGAGTCATTAAGGAATCTTAAGCATAAACTCGAAGATGTGAAAATTTCATAAAAATAACTTGAAAGAACAATTCTTACAAAATGAAAATTTTAGTGAGATCCTGGAGTTTGATGTTCCTCTGCAAGTTTTTGATATGTAACACCTCACCAGCAGCAATTGAGAGACGCATTAACAAATGGGTTAAGTTTTACATAATTTATCAACAAATTAACAATAATAGAATTACCTCAATAAACTTAACACCTGACATAAGCCTTTATGGCAACTCTATATTAACAACAGTTATTTATAAAGTGTATGTAGAAAAAACCCAGACCATTACACTCCAAGCTCAAAATGCCTCAAAAGAAAACTCCCAAAACAAAACCTCAAGTCAGTAACATCAAGTCCATCAGTCAGAAAGGAACAGCTCACAGAGTCTGGTCTCCAGGCTTGGGATTCTTAGTTTGGTTGCATGCTGGTCTTTTAGTTGGGCATGGAGAAAGATGGCCGTGATCACCATAGTCTTACGATCACCGTAGGCTTACGACTTTCCTGAATTTCGAATGTGGCAACAACCACCTTTGATTTCTTCACATGGGTATTTTCACCGAGTGACTTCCTAGTCTCTACACAAGGTTCACACCTCTGAAGCGCACTTTAGGGTTAACAAGTGACCTTTTAGCACATGTCTTCCCCTCTAAACACCCTGTCTTGGGTCGTCAAGTGACTCCTGTCACATGAAAGTCCTCCTTTTGTAAGGTGACTGGGGAAGCCCAGGTTGGTCACACACACACACACACACACTCTGGATATCAGAGTGGCACAAACTGCTGCCAGGACAGCAATCCTAGCACCCGCAGACAAAGTAGTTCAGTCTCCTTTCTCCCACTGCAACTACTGGGTGAGCACACAGACAGTCTGACTGACTGCCCCCCCAACCAACCGACCAACTGACAAACCCGTTCAAAAACTCAGAGTGCTGGGCTCTTCAACTGCCCTAGCCCGTGCCTTCAGGTCCCCCTAGAGATGGAGAGAGGTTGACAGCAGTGGGCGCACACTCTGCAAGCCCACCGTAGTGCTTTAGACAGCTGTCAGTTTTCCTAGTGCTGTTTCAGTACTTCACACAAAGTTGTCAGTTTTTCCCAGCGCTACTTCAGCACTTCATAGCAATATACGATCCTTTCTTTCCCCTTTAGGTTCAGACCAGCCCCGGTCCTAAAATAAAATTGTCCAGGATTCATAACAGATGTCATGTTCCAAATTGGATAGTGAGAGTTGAAGATCACCTCATGTTGTGATATTAAGTCTGTTCCTGGATTTTGACAAGGAAACTACTGAATTCACATTCAACTAATTATGTTGTGGAAAAGGAAATGAAAAAAATTTTGGCCTTTTCCCATAGTTTTGGAAATTTATTCAGCAGATCATTCTTAATCCAAAAATCTTCTTTTAAATGGATTGAACTTGATTGAATGAAATTATATGACTGAAGGTCAATCAACTCTCTTGAACTTCTGCATCAACATTGATGGGTTTTTCCTCCATAACAACCTTGCATTCAACATTAGTAAAACCAAGGAGCTGATTGTGGACTTCAGGAAGGAGAAATCAGGAGAGCACAAACCAGTCTTCATCAAGGAGTCAGCAAAGAACAGGGTTAAGAACATCAAGTTCCTGGGAGTCAACATCTCTGAAGATCTGTCCTGGGGCCTCCATGTTGATACAATCCTGAAAAATGCTTGCCAGTGGCTGTACTTCGTGAGGAGTTTGAGCAGATTTGGTACATCACCAAAGACTCTTGCAAATTTCCCCAGGTGTTCCATGGAGAGCATTCTGACTGGTTGTATCACTGTCTTGTATGGAGGTACCGGGAAAATACTACAGAGAGTTGTGAACTCATCCAGCGCCATCACGGGCACCAGTTTTCACTCCATCGAGGACATCTACAAGAGGGGGTGTTTGAAGAGAGCAGCCTCTATCCTCAAGGACCTTCACCACCCAAGCCATGAAAGAGGTACAGGAGCCTGAGATGAAAACCCAGTGGCACAAGGACTGCTTCTACCCCTCTGCCAGCAGAGAGAATGGATAATGAACCACAGACACTACCTCACTCTCTTATTTTTACACTCATTTATTTATTTTTAAATGTAATTTATAGCAATGTTTGCATTGTGATGCTGCATTACAACACATTTCATGACATGCTCTTGACAATAAATTCTAATTCTGAAATGGATCAAATATTCAATATGGGATATCAAGGTTTTACAGGTAATTAAATATTTCCTATAGATCTCTCTGTATTTGCTTTAGGTGTTTCACAGAAACAGTAATGGCATTGTCCTTCCATGCCTCTGCACTTGGAAATGGTGAGAATTCCTGATGTCTGATATTGCTCCAATAGACTTTGAGCTTGTTAAGGAAAGAAACAATGGCTTCCTTACTATCAGTGAGGTTTATGTGCTTACAGATATCAGGAATTTCCAAGTGCAGAGGCATGGAAGGACAATGCCATTACTGTTTCTGTGAAACACCTAAAGCAAATACAGAGAGATCTATAGGAAATATTTAATTACCTGAAAAACCTTGATATCCCATATTGAATATTTGATCCATTTCAGAATTAGAATTTATTATCAATGAGGTTTTGTTCAATAAATTGAATTTGTCAGTGGTATCTGCCAGATAAAATATGCCCAATTTTGGATCAACAAGTTTTTCTCCATGTTCTTTATGAGAAAGAAAGACAACAACTATGTCCCAGAGTGTAACAAAACAACCAAAACTATTTCCTTGGGAAAACCATCTCACCTCAGCATGCAGCAGCAACATCTGGAAATATTCATCATTTTCTTCACACAGCTGCCAGAATAGATGGTTGTAAAGGGGATGTGATTTTATAAAGCTTACAATCTTTATGACAAATGAAAGCAAAGCATTTAAACATCCTCCTAAGTTTTTAGCCACTAAGTGCTCCCTATGAATGATGCAATGAGCAGTGAAGACTGAGGTATAATGTTATTAAAGCATGTGATGAACCCTCTATATCATCCAACCATTGAAAGAGCACCATCAGTTGCACAGGCAACTATGTTCTCGAATGGAATGCTGTTATCGATTATGTAATTCTTTGAAATAAGCCTCCCTTTAGTCTATGTTTTAATCCTTCTGGGAAACATCTCTTTTAGCAGCCCGTATCCATTCCAGAATCTGGAATTAGCCATGAAAAAAGTGTTGTTCTCTTGTAAAGTGGATTTATCTTATTGTCAAGAGAATTTCTTGAATTGTAATGAAATTACTATTTTTCAATGTCCCTTGCTATTTCATCAATTCTTCTAAACACAGTGAAATTACTCAAGGGAGTTTCTTGAAAGGCTTCTGTGGCATTTAAGGTCTTGATGCCAGATATTATCTTGCACACTGACAGAAAAATAAGTGACTCAGTGACGATATGAGCATTTCTACTTTTAGCGATCAATTCATTTATCTTGTATGATGCAAGAAGACTCTTTTCTAATTTCTGTAATGTTTCAGTGACTGTTTGAGCAGTGGCTTTCTCTCAAAATTATCTTGAAGGGTTTGAAGGAATCCAAGGATTTATCTTTCTTTTCATACAGTCTTGAAATGCTATTGCATCTTGGTTTGCTTCATGTCTTTATTTGAAAATGTATTAAAAAATCAAACATATTGTGACAGAGTACATAGAGATGCTTTTGGAAGATAAAATGGGAAAGGTTTGTTAGAGTAGGTTACATACAAACACTTTAAAACAGATCTTATTTGAAATACAGGAGCTCTGCTAATGCTAGACATATTGGCTCCACAGCTTTTGCAAGAGTTTTGCTCAAGAGATTTCACTAATGGATTGTTGTTTACAAAAGACAACAGATGAAAAATCTTGTGGGAGCCGCAGATTGTCTGGAAGAGAACTTGTTGTTCTAAGAGGGTCATGTGGTTTTGCAAGCAGAGAGAGTCAAACAGACTTTATCTCAGGGAGGGAGAGAGACAGACAGACAGACAGACAGACAGACAGGTAGACAGACAGACAGACAGACAGACAGAGATCATTCTAAAGTGTTACAGCCAGCAGAAGCAGCTGGGACTGGAACAGGACAAGCTGGGAAGCTTTTGGTCAGCCCATTTCTAAGATGGCCTGGTCAAAGCCCTTGTTGTTCATGCAAGAAGAGAGGACTGGCTGTCTAATGTTTCACTTGGAATAAGTGAAACAAAAAGGAAATCTGTGATGACCTGAAAGAAAGAGGCTATCATCTGGAGAACCCTGAAGGGGCATGTTTCATCAGCAAGACACTGAGGTGACTGATGGAAGTACATCAGTTGTGGATGTCCTGGAACCATTTACTTTTCAAGCATCAAAGCTTGGTGATTAATGTTAAATTCTGTACACAGTATAAGAATTTCCTGCAACCAGTGAACTTGGAGGAATGAGAAGTGAAAGTGGAGTGTGAACCAAAGAACTTCTCTGAACTTACACACATGTGCGCTTAGAATTAGAAAGGGGTTAAGATAGGTTAGTTAAGTTAAAGTATGATTCTGCTTTCATGTTTAAAGAAAATTAAAAGCAACTTTTGTTTAAGTAACCATTTGTCTTGGTGAATATCTAATGCTGCTGGGTTTTGGGGTCCTCTGGGCTCATAACAATATGGGCAGAGAACGGTTTTTTAGAGATGCAATGAAATCACATAAGCATTCCACAAAATACTGCCAATACTTTTTCAGAGGAACTCATGGGTAAAATTATTTCTGAAATAACAAAAATTAATTACAGGTGCCTAACCTTTTATACAGAACTCAAAAAACTAGCAACCTCCAAAACCCGGCACTTTTTTCGGTAGATGTTATTACACATAAGTAACATTAATTTCCCATAATAAATTGTTTTCAGAGACCATCCCCCCAATCCCCATCCCCAACCTCCATGGTGCCCTCTCTTACCTTCGGTGGAAAGGTGACTCTCAGCTCTGAGCACCCAGGGGTAGAGAAGCAGGTGGCTCAAGTGGGAGCAATGGCTGTCTTCCTTACTCATAATTCCCCCCACGAATCTGGAACTGCTCTGGCACTGGCAGAGTGGTTCCAGCTGCACGGGGGGAATATGGGTATCAAACATAGCTGTCACCATGATCCAATGGGGCGTTCAGTAAACTTCATGCTCAGCAACAATGCACCCCTACTGCTGTATCAGGAGTTAGATGGGGGCAGGGAAATGATGGCACTGTGCTGCTGGGTTGTGCCTGAGGTCCAGCCTGATGAGCTGGAGGAGCACCTGAAAGCCACCAGCACTCGATGGCCTGCTCCTCCTGCAGTTCTGCACCTCGTGTACGGCCTTCTACCCTGCTTGGCCACTGGTTCCGAGCAGCTGACACTGACTGCCTTTTTGGCTAAGCTCCTGTGTCACTTCGTCACCTCTGACCTCCACCTGACCAGCATGCTGGTTGAGAGTCTCCTGTACAGCGCATGTCGAACCCCGCACCTGGGTAACAAAACAAAAACACTACTAACAAGGGCTAGCTCAAAGGTTGGCTTAAATTTTATGGAAAGTAATGAACAATAAAAACTAGCAGAAGGATATACATTCACTACCCATCATTAAAACTCAGCAAAATTAGGGTGCTTGAGAACGTAAGAAATATGCTTATTTTCTGGAATTGAAGACAATCGAACAAAAGGGGAAAACTACATGGAAGGCAATTTATTAGCAAAGCTGGTTCCATGTCAGTCAAATACAAAGATGAAAACAGTTAATTTTCCATATTTATCTAAGTCATTCTAGGCTGTTGATGAATGTCTCCAACCTTGAAAAAAATCTCATGTTGCCTGCAGCAAATTCCTTTCTCCTCCTCCCCCCCCAAATGTTTAATCTATTTAGTTTCTATGCCCTGTACACCTTGGACCCCTCCTTATTAAGGATTTAATTAAAATCTCTGGTTCCTCCTTAAATGTGCTGTGGACCCAGGAGGGGGAGGGGGGCATTTTGCCTTATTGAGAATAGCTGATTTATACCATATCTCAGTAAATTATTGTGGAAGGCTAACAGAATCCTTGTGGAATTTGAGACCTGTTGTATGTAATGGCTTTATATAAGAGAGGCACGAATGAGTGGGGTGAGTGGACACAAAGAAAAGATCAATTCAAAGGAAATAAAACACCAAGTAAGTGAGAGTACAAGGCAAAGTCCAAGAGAATAGCGAGAGGGAGGGTAAGTGTGAATTTGAGTGAAGTGCTAGTAATCACTGCAGCATCTGAGTGAATGAACGAGTTGGTGAGCAAATCACAAGGACGAGAAAATATCCCTGAACTTTCTCTTACATTATTGCAATAATGAATTGGGACCTACATTGTGATAGGCACAAGTACCTATACTTAATATGCCACGTCATTCATTAGTGGACAAAATACTATATTAAAATAAGCATTTTCTGCCTTGCTCAAAAGAAAAAGGATTTTAGAGTTGTATGTGATGCCATGTATGTACTCTGACAATAAATCTGAAATCTGATTTATTCTCTGTGGTGATACAACCACCAGCCTACTGCAGGGGGTAACCGTTGTAGCTCCAGGAAGATCACCTGGGAGGCTGATACACCTGGCCGGCTGTCAATCAACTGACCTGGATCTAGTCCTTTAGCCAGCCCCTCCTGGGCCAGTCTCACATGGAACCATCGAGACTCGAACTGGTGGATTAAGTGGATTAAAGCCTGTAGTATGTCTTTTCTGTGTTTTGTGTCTGCTTGCTGCACCACATTTTCTCAACAGCATGTCTGAAAATAAACACAAAATAAACTACAGATCTGTATAAATAAAAAAAATGCCAAAGAAATGAGAAATTAGGTGCTGGTAGCAGTCTAGAAAGCTGAATTCCATATCACAGAATGACGTGAATGCTGAATGTACCGTATATACCGGTTCATAGGACAGCTTGTGTATAGGACAAGCCCCTAATTTTCCACCTGAAATGTAACTTTTGAGCTATACCCTTTGTATAGGACAACCCCCCAAATCTGGCACTGACCAGTGGGGTGTGATGTTGCCACAATATTTTAATACCAAATGGCCCTGTAAAGGTTCTAATTTTATTTGCATATTTTAAAATAGACCACCGTTGGTTCCTATAACAGGCCGTTCAAAGCCTGTACAGAGCTGATGGCAGTCCGTCTGGGTGGATACACCCCGTGGGGAGTGCTGAAACTTTGTTGGGCTCACACAGGTTTGCCTTGCTGAACTAGCAATACCTCTCAATGCACACACATTCTTTTCACTGTTACCATTTGCGTCAGGGTGAGTCGGATTGCGCTGAGGGCCCGACCAGGACACTGGCATGGAGGTTCATCGAGTTGTGCCGAGGGCCTGACTGGGACACTGGTGTGGAGGTGAATTAGGTTGTCAGCATGAGGAAGCTGCACTAAGGGCCTGACCAGGACACTGGCATGGAGGTCAGTTGGGTTGTGCCGAGCGCCTAACCAGGACACAAAGATTGGAGGTGTTGTGGACTTCGAGGAAGGTTTTCAAAGCTTGCAGAAGGATCTGGACCAGCTGGAAAAATGGGTTGATAAATGGCAGATGGGAATTTAATACAGACAAGTGTGAGGTGATGCATTCTGGAAGGACAAACCAAGAAAGGACACACATGGTAAATGGAAGGACACTGAGGAGGTCACCTAACTACAGGCAAACTATCAATAAGAAAGAAAGAGTACAGAAAAGATTTACTTGTATTTTGCTTGTATCAGGAACTGAGTTAAAAACATTAGGACCTTATTCCCTGGAATGTAGAAGAATGAGGGGAAATTTGATAGAGGTATTGAAAATTATGAGTGGGATAGACAGAGTAAATGTAGATAGGGTTTTTCCACTGAGGGTAGATGAAATACAAACCAGAGGACATGGGTTAAGGGTGAAAGGGGGAAAAAGTTTAGGGAGAACTTCTTCACACAGAGAGTGGTGGAAGTGAGGAATGAGCTGACAGCTGAAGTGGTAAATTCGGACTCTATTTTAACATTTAAGAAGAATTTGGACAAGTACATGGTTAGTAGTATGAAAGGTTATAGACTAGGTGCAGGTCTGTGGGGCAAGGTGGAATAGTTCTGCATGGACTAGAAGGGCTTGGTTCTATAGTTCTAAAATGTTATTATAGTTGCCTATATTAAAGCGGGTGGCACAGTTGGTGTAGTGGTTAGTGCAAAGCTGTTACGGCACCACAGATTTGCGTTTGAATCTTGCGCTGTCTGTAAGGAGTTTGTACGTTCTCCCTGTGACTGCGTGGGTTTTTGCTGGATGCTCTGGTTTCTTAAATTTAGTCACATAGTACAGTAACAGGCCATTTTGGCCCACGAGCCTGTGCCGCTCAATTACATCCAATTCATCTACAATTCCCGTACGTTTTGAACAGTGAGAGGAAACTGGAGCCCCCGGTGGAAACCCATGCAGACACAGGGAGAAGGTACAAACTCACCCCAGTCCTGATCTTTCTTCTTTGGCTTGGCTTCGCGGACGAAGATTTATGGAGGGGTATGTCCACGTCTGCTGCAGGCTCGTTGGTGACTGACAAGTCCGATGCAGGGCAGGGAGGCACGGTTGCAGCGGTTGCAAGGGAAAATTGGTTGGTTGGGGTTGGGTGTTGGGTTTTTCCTCCTTTGTCTTTTGTCAGTGAGGTGGGCTCTGCGGTCTTCTTCAAAAGAGGTTGCTGCCCGCCGAATTGTGAGGCGCCAAGATGCACGGGTGGAGGCGATATCAGCCCACTGGCAGTGGTCAATGTGGCAGGCACCAAGAGATTTCTTTAAGCAGTCCTTGTACCTCTTCTTTGGTGCACCTCTGTCTCGGTGCCCAGTGGAGAGCTCGCCATAGAACACGATCTTGGGAAGGTGATGATCCTCCATTCTGGAGACGTGACCCACCCAGCGCAGTTGGATCTTCAGCAGCATGGATTCGATGCTTGTGGACTCTGCCAGCTCGAGTACTTTGATGTTGGTGATGAAGTCATTCCAATGAATGTTGAGGATGGAGCGGAGACAGCGCTGATGGAAGCGTTCTAGGAGATGCCGGTAGAGGACCCATGATTCGGAGCCGAACAGGAGCATGGGTATGACAACGGCTCTGTACACGCTGATCTTTTTGTGTCTCTACAGGTGATTGTTTTTCCAGACTCTTTTGTGTAGTCTTCCAAAGGTACTATTTGCCTTGGCGAGTCTGTTGTCTATCACTTTGTCGATCCTTGCATCAGATGAAATGGTGCAACCGAGGTAGGTAAACTGGTTGACCGTTTTGAGTTCTGTGTGCCCGATGGAGATGTGAGGGGGCTGGTGGTCATGGTGGAGAGCTGGCTGATGGAGGACCTCAGTTTTCTTCAGGCTGACTTCCAGGCCAAACATTTTGGCAATTTCCGCAAAACAGGACATCATGCGCTGGAGAGCTGGCTCTGAATGGGCAACTAAAGCGGCAGCGTCTGCAAAGAGTAGTTCACGGACAAGTTGCTCTTGTGTCTTGGTGTGAGCTTGCAGGCGCCTCAGATTGAAGAGACTGCCATCCGTGCGGTACCGGATGTAAACAGCGTCTTCATTGTTGAGGTCTTTCATGGCTTGTTTCAGCATCATGCTGAAGAAGATAGTAAAGAGGGTTGGTGCGAGGATGCAGCCTTGCTTCACGTCATTGTCAATGGAGAAGGGTTCGGAGTGCTCATTGCTGTATCTGACCCGACCTTGTTGGTTTTCGTGCAGTTGGATAACCCTGTTGAGGAACTTGGGGGGGCATCCGAGGCGCTCTAGTATTTGCCAGAGCCCTTTCCTGCTCATGGTGTCCAAGGCTTTGGTGAGGTCAACAAAGGTGATGTGGAGTCCTTTGTTTTGTTCTCTGCACTTTTCTTGGAGCTGTCTGAGGGCAAAGACCATGTCAGTAGTTCCTCTGTTTGCGCGAAAGCCACACTGTGATTCTGGGAGGACATTTTCAGCGACACTAGGTATTAGTCTATTAAGGAGAATCCTAGCGAAGGTTTTGCCTGCAATGGAGAGCAGTGTGATTCCCCTGTAGTTTAAGCAGTCTGATTTCTCGCCTTTGTTTTTGTACAGGGTGATGATGATGGCATCACGAAGGTCCTGTGGCAGCTTTCCTTGGTCCCAGCAGAACATGAAAAACTCATGCAGTTTGGTATGCAGAGCTTTGCTGCCAGCCTTCCAGACCTCTGGGGGGATTCCATCCATGCCTGCTGCTTTGCAACTTTTCAGTTGTTCAATTGCCTTATATGTCTCTTCCCGGGTAAGGACCTCATCCAGCTCTAGCCTCAAGGGTTGTTGAGGGAGCTGGAGCAGGGCGGATTCTTGGACTGAGCGGTTGGCACTGAAAAGGGATTGGAAGTGTTCTGACCATCGATTGAGGATGGAGATCTTGTCGCTGAGGAGGACTTTTCCATCTGAGCTGCGCAGAGGGCTTTGGACTTGGGGTGAGGGGCCGTACACCGCCTTTAGTGTCTCATAAAAACCCCTGAAGTCGCCAATGTCGGCGCTAAGCTGGGTTCGTTTGGCGAGGCTAGTCCACCACTCATTTTGGATCTCCCGGAGTTTGCGCTGAAGGTGGCTGCATTTGAGATGGAAGGCTTGTTTTTTCTCTGGCCAGGAAGGCTTTGCAAGGTGAGCCTGGTGGGCAGATCGCTTCTTTGCCAGCAGCTCCTGGATTTCCTGGTTTTCGTCAAACCAGTCCTTGTCACTTGCGCTGTAACAGCATTACACTAACCACTATGCCAACCATGCCACCCTTCAAAAAAAAAGTAAGTTAATTGGTATATTTGGGCAGTACAGGCTCATGGGCCAAAAGGGCCTATTACTGTGCAGTATGTCTAAATTTAAAATGTTAATTTTAATTTAAATTCTTAAATTATTAAAGGCACAGTATACTATTTGTACTTACTTGTGCTTATTGCACTTTGTCCCTCAGTCGTACACAATATTCTGTTCCTCATCTACCAACCTTTCTTGATTTTGATGATGTTTTGCTGGGATATCAACTTTAATGAAAACTTTATCACATGGCCTGTCATTTAAAAATAAGCATGTGTAAGACACAAATTAGTTTCACAATGTGAATACAAAACAGAGCCTTAGGAGCAAGATGAATTAACAGCTGATCACTTAGGTTAAATCACTGTAACCACAATCAAGGACTTGATATCCTGCTTCCTCTCCTCCAACTATTCTGCCTGTTCCTTTCTTTCATGCAGCATATTGTTCCGCTATGTCAGATTACAAGTATCATGTGAGTGTTACATGAGTGCCCTCTACAGCCCAATTTTCACTAAATGGCTCAACAGCAACGTGAAGCCATTTCATTGTTTCAGTTTCTTTCAATTTCACTGATCCAATTCCTGTGGCCATCAAAGGCTCACCTCTGGACATAGAGAGCTACTGAAAACATGTAATACAATCTGTTTAAAGGGGTAAAGGAATAGAAGTAGAGACAAAAGTTGATTCTGTTGAATCACAGCAGTAAAATTAGCCTTCTTATCATTGGAGCTGTAATCACTCCCAAATCCATGATCAACACAATTACATCAATAAAACCTCCCGTCACATTGAAGCAATTAGTGAAATCATGGTTCTGCCTCATAAACTTGCTATTTCTAAGATCTGAAATTGCAGGGTTTCTAGGTAGTAAATAAATCAGCGTCTTTGTACTTTTAATTGCAGCACAGGAAAAGGCTGCCTTTTCTGTTTGTATTCAGAAGTGCTTCAATAAATCTATAAGGTTCAGTGAGCAGAGATTACAGACAGCATCCTTCCCGTTGAAGGTGGTGAATATTGCAGCTGGCTGTGACACTGTCATTGGACTCTGATTTCCATAGATGCTGAGGGCACATTGACAATCTGCTGACCAGCAAAGGTCCCAAGTAAAACTGGAAGGGTGGCATGGTTGGCATAGGGTGTCGCAGTTAGCGTAGCGATTTGTGCAACATCTTTACAGCAGCAGTGATCGGGACTGTGGTTTGAATCCAATGCTGTCTGCATGGGTTTTCCCCAGGGGTTCTGGTTTCTCCTACCATTCGAAACATACTGGGGGGTTGTAAGTTAATTGGGTTGCACGAGCTCATGGGCCAAAATGACCTGTATGTCTAAATTTTTTAGAACTGTAGAAAATAAAAATGAGACCACCAAGTAGATCAGCTTGTTTTTAATTCTGCTATTATCACATTTCATATTGTAAAATATAGAGGGATTAACTATATTCCTTCCCATTTTTTGATCAATTTGAATATTTCAATCCATTCAGGACATTCATTGAACAGAGTTCAGCTTGGTCATGAAGTATCAAGTTGACTGAGTAAAGCATTTTAATTGGAGTTTGAATGACTAAAGGGTGTTATGTTCTTAAACAATGTCTGTCCAAAACAGAATTCTTATCTGCAGCTTCCTACAGGCATCCTCATATTAGCAAAAACAGAATGGCATAAACCTCATGGGAGCTTGTAAAGACAATGTTCCCTCATTCACCATTCATTAGTGAGACCAATGCTATTAAAAGCTCTTTTTCCAAGCATTAGGTCAGAAGTCAGCCAATCTTCTTCATCGATCAGTTTGCTTCACGTTAGACAAAATAAAATGAGTGCAGCCTGTGATTTGAAATTCTTCTTTAGGCCTCTTACCACCTCCAAGTAATTAAAGTGAGCAAAGAAAAATATAATTCTTCCACCAGGAGGGTTCTTCCAGTCAAATATCAGCATAAACAATATTTTTTTTAAAGTTTTCCTCTGAAAAAGTATAGCATTTCAATGGCATCATCTTTCCAGAGATGTTATTTGGTTGGCTCAATATCTGGACAGGAATTATGTAAGATTCTAAAATCAACCCCTGCCACCACCACACCCCCTCCCACCCCCATCAAATTGGGGTGTTGGGGTACCATCTTCCAGAGGTCCAATTAGCTTCAGGGATATATCAAAGATAACATAGAATCATTTAGAGAAGAGCAGGGGAGTTTTCCACCATAATCTGGTCAATATTTTGCAACACACTACACACAATTATTGCTGTTTGAGGTACAGTAAAAATCCCCATTATCTGATACCTATGGAGATTGCAGATGAAGCAATGCAAATTTTCTGGTTGACTGAGACTCTCTCTTCCAATAACTAATGCATCTGCATTATGAAACTATAAACCAATGTATTGGATTCAAGGTGAGTTACCTCCCAAAACACATTTGATCCAGAACAACTTAATACCCTTGACTCTGGGTTATAAAATCCTGGACATCTGGTGCCAGAGGGGATCAGGTGTATTGAGGATTGTAACAACCAAAGACAGCTCATATCATTCAAGCAGTTGAGGAACAAATATGATTTACCTAATAGAACATTCTTCTGCTACCTGCAAATAAGATCTTTCTTTTTTTTTATTTTTCACACTGTGAACCATATTAACCAAAATACATACATTTCCCTCAAATATACACAGTGGCATTTTCTCCCCCTTTTTCCCCCCTACCTTCACTCCCCCCCTTCCCAACCCCTTCCAAAACCAATAAACATTCAACATATACAATAAAACCATTAAACAATGTCATCACACAATGAAAATAAACATGAAAAATGTGTCATCTACTTTTACACACTGGATCAAGTCATTTTGTCTTCTTATCATTTTAGGGGGTGGAGGTCTGTTATGTTCCATGTATGATTCCCAAATTTGTTCAATAATGTGACTTTATTTTTTTAATTATGTTATTTTTTCCAATGAAATACATTTTTTCATTTCCATGTTCCATTGCTGTACTCTCAGGCTCTCTTCTGATTTTCAAGTTGACATTATACATTTTTTTGCTACTGCTAAGGCTATCATAATATTTTTTTTTTGCTCTTCATCCAGTTTGAGGCCTAATTCTTTACTTATATTACTTCGAAGAAAGATCTCTGGATTCTTTTGGTATGTTGTTTTTTGGGATTTTATTTAATATCTGATTTAGATCTTCCCAAAACTTTTTCACTTTCTCACATGCCCAAGTTGCATGTACTGTTGTTCCAATTTCCTTCTTACAGCGAAAATATCTATCTGATAATGTTGGATCCCGTTTTTTTAAACTTTTGAGGCGTGATATATAATCTGTGTAACCAATTATACTGTATCATGCGTAACCTTGTGTTTATTATATTCTTCATAGTTCCAGAACATTACTTTTCCCATATTTCATTTTTTTATCTTTATGTTTAAATCCTTTTCCCACTTTTGTTTGGGTTTATAGCTTATTTCATCATTTTCCTTATCTTGCAGCTTGATGTACATGTTTGTTATAAATCTTTTAATTATCATTGTGTCTGTAATCACATATTCAAGGCTGCTTCCTTCTGGTAACCTCAGTCAGTTTCCCAATTTATCCTTTAAGTAGGCTTTCAGTTGATGGTAATGAGTTATTCCATATTTGTACTTCAATTGTTCAAATGTTAATTTCTTGAGGGAAGAAATTGGGACCATCTATGACCCTACCTAGATATAGTAACGTGGAGATTCTAATTCGACAAGGGGGTGTGTATAAATTTATCTCTAAGATGTATTACATATTCCAAAGTGAGGGCCTGAAGCCGGGCTTACACAGATCAAGGGAGAGGTAGGAGTCAAATTTAGGCACAACAATTAATGAAGAGTGGTGGCAAGACCTGTGTCTGGACAGCGTGACTGGAGTCATCAATGCCAGATACAGGTTGGTGCAGTAGAATTCTTTGCACCACAAAAATTACATAAATCAAAGCCAGAAATTTCAGATATGTGCTTTAGGTGTGGTGTGGAGCTTGGAACTTTTGTCCACTCCACCTGGGTATGTACAAAAGTAAGATATTCTGGGAAGACTTGGGGAACATTCTAAAATTCATTACAAAAGTGGATTTTACACAGGACCAGAAATGTACCTCATGGGAGACAATGGGGACGTGAGTTTTAGAATGTCCAAATACCAAATTCCATTTGTGAAGGTCACCTTGGCAGTAGCCCATGTGTGTATAATGGTTTCATGGAAGTCTGACTCCCAACTAACTACCATATGATGAAATGTGGAAATCCAGAGATGCATTCCCCTGGAGAAAACCACGTACAATCTAAAGAAGAAAGATAACACATTCGTTAAGGTGTGGCAACCTTACTTCAAATATATTGGCACCCAGATAGATAAGTTCCCCCACAGATAGATAAGTTTCCCCCCACTCTTCAAAATGGGGGTACTGTAGCAATCCGTCCCATCAGGGAAGTGAATATGATCAAAGAAGTGGGACATGATGCAGGTGACATGTTTCTTTCAGTTTCGTATTTTAAAGTTTTTTTTAAAAACTTTCTTTTTAATTTAATTGTATCTATGTAATTTAATTGATTGTACTTTCAGTTGTACAGAGATGGGGGTGTGGGGAGGTGGGAAGGGGGATAAATACAGACACTGTATGTTACACGAATGTTTAAAAAAATTACATGGCTTGTTTGAATTTTAAGAGTATGAAAATTAAAATATTCAAAAAATACATTGTTTAAAAAACAAAAGACAGACAAAATATAAAGTAATCTGGGAAAAATAAATAGCATTGTAGCCTTTAATTATGTAACATTCACATTAATCAAATAACTCCTGTAACTTACAACATTGTGTTCACTTCTACGCTAACCATGCCGTCATCGTAATTAACCCCCCTCCCCCAAGATTACAGATCAAACCTTACTAATATACCTAATACTAATAAAGACTCTTACTAGGCAGGGATAGGGATTCTCTTTGGAGAATCAGCACAGCAGCGAAGGGCATCGACTTCATCCTGGTCAGGCCCTCACTGCAACCTGACTCACCTCCACGCCAGTGTCTCGGTCAGGCCCTTACTGCATCTTCCTTGCACTGACAACCTGGCTTGCCTCCACATCAGTGTCCCAGTCAGGTTCTCAGTGCACCTTTTTCATGCTGACAACCCAACATGCCTCCACGCAAGTAACGGAAGTGAAAAAAAAGAATGTGCGCACATTGAGGGGCATGCTAATTCAGCGGGGCAAACCTGTGTGTGTCCAACAAAGTCTCAGCACTCCTCCCAGTCTTATTTATTTGAAATCTATTTATTTATTTCCTCTGGGTTGTTTTTGTCAGTTGTTTGAGTTTCCAATTAATTAAATTCTGGAAAATAGCAGTTTTACTGTATTGTGAAAATATTTACCAGTTGCACTTAGGAAGATGGATAGATTTTTAATTTTTAATCTTTCTTTCAATAATTATTCTTTTGTTTCTCTCTCTCTGAATTCTTCCCAAATAGATATCTGACCCAATCTGAAGGGGATGGGGTGGGGTGGGGGAGGGATTATAATTTATAGATTATTAGCACAGCAGTAGTACCACACAATTACAGCACTAGCTATCTAGGTTTGACTCCACCACTGACTGTGAGGAGTTTGTATGTTCTTCCCGTGACCTATGTGGATTTTCTCCTGGTGCACTAGTTTCTTTCCACCCTCCAAAAAGCATGGGGTCAGTGGGTTAATTGGGTGTAATTTGGAAGCAGACAATTGCATTGGCTAGAAGGACCTTCCATTGGGCTGCATTGTTAAAATTAAAAATATAGACACGCTGTCTCTCTGCTCATTTTCACTTTTTCAGCAGTTACAAAAAACCCAATTGCTCCATGAATTTGCAATGGATAGGTGCACTAGAAGAGGGGAAAACAGCACCATGCATTTTGTTTATTATTTTTACTTAACATTTATTTCTAGTGCCATTTTTTACAGATACAAGAACTGACACACTGCAGCTTTGCTTTGTCCTGAAAACTGAATTTTTGGCCAATGATAGTGATACTCCTATCATTATCTGCTTGAATTCCATCACTAGCTTTCTCTCTATTGGATTTTACTCTGCCCTGACTTGCTTTTGAAGAATATTACTGCTGCTCTCCTGAATTTTACACCATGATGGATCCAGAATATGGTATTTGTCTATTGATTGTGAAATACAAGTGTGTCTTTGGTTATCACATTGTTTCACATTTCTTTTCTAGACATGCTTTGCAAAATTCTAGATGATTTTCTCTCCCAGAGCCATTAGTTCTATTCCCCACATTCCTTACAGTTGTGCTACATTGATTTTGGTAGTTTCTTTCAAAGCACAGAGGAAAGTTGGCAGCACTTGAATTGATTAAATGGGAAGGAAGTTTGGAATATACATATCGTTGAAATAAATTACTTTAAGCAGTTGGAATGGAATTGAATCTTTTGTAACATGCATCGAGATACAGTAAAAACAACACTTTATTTTGTGTGCTATCCAAGCATGTTAACTCATTCAGGAGGTAGTGTAAAGGTTAACACCTTGTGTTTTTGATTTTTTGTTAATTTTGTGCCTATCTCTTTAAGGAAAATTGTCATTTGTAGTGTTACCATGGTTACTATGACATCATATGTCGTAATATCCAAGCGGACCGGCAGTTTGCTATCGCATTCTTCGAAGAATCATGACAGAGATGTAAACTTGAGATACTTTTCTTTGAATTCATCTTATTTCATCTTATTTTGTTTATTTCTTTAAAGTTGAATATCAGTATCATTATACAGTATGCTTTGTTTACTCATTGTTATGGAAATCTCAATGCAAAATTATACAAAATGTTTATTCATTTTTTCAAGAAATTAAAGTTATTTACAGCTGCAACTACCAAGTTTAATTTATTAAATTAATGAAATGGTCATTCAGAATATCGTTGCTTATGTTTCTTTGAAGATGACATGTTTTGAAATTGGGAAATGTTAGAACTTGGAAAGTGTTGTCTATAGGTAGTGCAATACTGACAAACAAATAAATAATTAAACAACAGTGTTTGGGCTTATAAGTCAAAAAGTGAAGAGTTCAGAGAAAAACATTATGCAGAATACAGAGAAAAGAAAGTGCAAAAGCATCATCTTTTACCAGTGAAAAATCCATTTAAGAATCTGATATTGAAATTGAACATTGTAACATTGCCATTTTTGCATGTCTTCTCTATCTCCCTCTGCAGTTTGCACAACACATCCTATGTACTGTTTGGAGGCCTGTATGCAACTCCCATCAGGGTCTTTTTATTCTTACACTTTCTATATTCTACACACAGGAATTCTACAACTTTTGATCCAATGTCTCCTCTCTCCAAAGATTTAATTCCATAATTAACCAGCAGAACCACCCACCCCTCTGCCCACCTTCCTGTCCTTCAAATACACTGTGTATCTACAGGTATTTAGTTCTCAGCTGTGATCTTCTTTCATCATAACTCAGTGATGGCCATAATGTCATACTGCCAACTTTTACCTGGGCTACTAGATCATCAACCTTATTTCTTTTACTGTGGGCATTTAAATACAAAACCTTCAGTGCTGTATTCATCACCCTTTCAATTTTGTTTCCAAAGTACCCCAAGTTAAATCTTTAATCTCACTCTTGCAATTTTTCCCCATTGACTGCCAATCCTTCCTCACAATCTCACTACACAGTGTATCTACTTGTGTATCTTCTGCCTTTTACACTGGCCTCACATTCTGGTTCCAAACTAGTCTAAACTAATTTAAACTGTCTCCAATAGCTCTAGCAAACCAGCCAGATAGTATATTAGTCCCCCTCCCATTTAGATACAACCTGTCCTTTAGTATAGGTCACACCTTCTCCTGAAGAGATCCCAATAATCCACAAATCTGAAACCCTACCCCCTGCACCAACACTTCATCCACACATTAATCTCCATAACTTCCTATTCCCACCCTCAATGTCATGTGGCACAAGCAGCAAAGCTGAGATTACAACCCTTGAGGTCCTGTTTTTTAAGCTTCCTTCCTAACTCCCTATATTCCCTCTTTCGGACCCCATCCCTTTTCTTTATCTAATGTCATTGGTATCACCACGAAGCAAAACATATGGTTGCTCACCCTCCTGCCTGAGAATGTTGTGGACTCCATCTGAGACATCCCTGGCCCTGGCTCTTGGCAGGAAACATACCACTTGGTAGTCACAATCTTGTTCACAGAACCTCCTATTGAATTCCCAATCACCAAAGCTCTCCTCTTCTTCCCCTTTCTTTCTGAGATGAGTCCTGACCACTACAACTTGTCCCTGTTAGATTATTCCCCCTCAACAGGTTCCAAAACAGTGTATTTATTGTTGAGGGGATCAGTCACATGGGTGCTCTGGACTGACTGCCTATTTCCTTCCCACTCCTAACAATCACCCAGTTGCCTGCCTCTTGCCTTTTAGGTCTGACTATCTTCTTTTAGCTCCCGTCTATCACCTCTTCTGCCTCCTGAATTATCCACATTCAACCAGCTCCATTTCTCTGACACTGTCTGTAAGGAGCTTCAGCTGCATGCACTTCTTGCAGGTATACCTGTGCTGCTC
Organism: Narcine bancroftii; assembly: GCF_036971445.1. NCBI lineage: Eukaryota > Metazoa > Chordata > Chondrichthyes > Torpediniformes > Narcinidae > Narcine > Narcine bancroftii. Next base: position 61,356,430 of record NC_091474.1, read on the forward strand.
CAGATTTCCCATAATCTGGAATTGGAGCATTCTAGTTCTTGCCGGGGCCTCTGCTCATCAAAGCTTCTCGGGCCAAAGCCTCTAACTCACCACTCCTAAATTGGGCCACTCACATATTGGTCACTCCAACAATAGCCACATAGCAGGAAAGAAACTGTCCTTGAACTTTTCAAACACATACATCTTCTGACTGACGGTAGTGGGAATAGAGAGCATGACAGGGATAGCATGGCAGCAGGAAGTACAGAATAAGGAGGTTTGTCTGGCCAATGGTCTGAGCTGCATTTGCAACTCTCACAGTTTCAGAGGTTGATTAAACTGAAACCAAAATTAAAATTTAGATACCATCTCTATGCTCCCCTGGTTCTAAACAGCAAATTCAAAACTGAATGTTTATTTTTTACATGGAAAGCTCGCTAACCTTGGAATTAGCTGTTACTAGGAGACACTTATGGAATTTGTAAACAACATTGGCCGGCTTCTCGCAAAATATGTTTGCAAGTCATTTTAACCCTTACACATTGGGTGCTAGTGCACTAACTATTCAGTATGCTACCTTACACCACAAGATAGCATTCACAGAATTGTAACTGCTTGTCCCATTTCAAGGTGCCAACTCACTTATCCTAATTGAAGTATATGGAGAGTGGTGGACCTATGTCAATCAGAATTAGAATTTATTGATATGAACATGTCACGAAATTTGTTGTTTTGCAGCAGCAGCACAGGTACAAATTTGTTGTAAATTACATTTAAAATAGAAATAAATTTGTGCAAAAAGAAGAGAAAGTGAAGTCATAGTTTCTGGTTCACAGCAATGAAACACCGTCAAGGGGTAAACAAGGAAACCTGCAGAAGCTTGGTTTTCGTGCACAACACAAACGTGCTGGAGAAAAGTAGCAGGTCATGCATCATTCAAAGAAAGTAAAAGACAGTCGGTTTTCAGGCCCGAGACCTAATTCAGTGGGGAAATGAATGTAACAATATTGCTGAGAACATTGACATGGATCTAATGGTCTCAATTAAGAATCAGAACAATGGATTGTTTACCCAAGGAAAAGACATCTGATCAGAGAGAAGCCATCTGATTATTGAGTCATTTATTTGGGATACTGAAAACTAAAACCAGTATTGATCAAGCAAGTTATGTGATTGAAACACTTGGAGAAGCAAAATTGATTGATAAGTAACCAGAGATCTGCAACACAAATAAATGAACTGACTTTATGTGAAATGGACACACTTGTGGTGTCTCTCCTTGTCAGGGGAAAACAATGATCTACTGTGACCACTGTAATGGTAAGTTTTGATTGACCCATATCTGAGTAAAGGAAGCAGGATCATTCTTGCATTTGGATTGTGACTATTCTGATGATCATTTGATCTGACCCTTGCCCGAGTTCTTGGAAGCGTCGTGGAAATCACAAGATTCATTTCCCCTATTAAAGGAAGAGGGGAGTTATGACAATCATTTGTGTGAAAGAAGATTTCTCTGGAAGCAACTCCACATGGATTCATGAGTTAAAGGCAGTCTGATGACTCAGTATCTCACGTACTTCACAATTACTTCTGAACAACAGTTTAAAGGTTTTGAGTTTCAACACAGGATGTCTAAAACTGAACTTTGAATTGACTTTCCAGAATAGTGCCTAAGCTGTAATGGTTTGGGTAATCCACATCCACATTTGTGCATAATTGGGGATTAAGTTTAGATTTAAGTAAGATGCAATATTACTAGTAATTATTAATAAGGATATTGTTTTAAAAATAACATTGTCTTGTTGAATTTCTATTGCTGCTGGTCTCTGACGTAATACTAAGGTTGTGACTTTTTGGGGGTATAGTGTTTCATTAGAAGTCCATGTGTGTAAAGTCCAATAGTATTTCAGCGGCACTGAGTACAAGATCAGTTTTGACCTGAGCTTTTTGACTTTATGCTCATGTGGTAAAGGTCCTTTATGCTTTGTGCTGTTGTTCTCTATCAATAGGTTGTTTTTACTTGGAGTTTTACTTTATCCTGCATTGTGATGTTATTCTGTGTGTCAGGCCATTGCTTTCATTGAATTAAAAATAATTTTTTGACAGAATAAATTCTACATTTTTTTGAGAACAATAAAATATGAATGGTATGCATTTGCCTGTGTCTATTATCAGCACTGCTCACAACACACAACAGGTAGAGCACTTATGGTACCCTATAATTACAAATTTTGGCATTTTAATTATAATGCATTTATCCAATGCATCCTTTTGCCCTTTTGGTTTTCTTCAATTATTTCTATCTATTTGGAACACAGTTTCAAACTGATATATATTTTAACATTAGGTTTAACAGTAAAAATTTAATTAGCTGTTCATGTGTGGAAAATGAATATGATTCCATCTTCCAACACAGATGTCCATTACCATGCTGAACAAATACAAAAGAACAATGTTTGGAGTTTGTTAAAATATTGAATTAAACTCTTTGTTTCACCTATCAGTATAATAGATGCCTCAAGGTCTTGTTCTTTTTTTTAAAGTCATGTTAAACTTCTGCAGTCCTTGAACCTGTTTGTTCTCCAGATCAACCAGAAAACTGAAAGTCTGAAACTGCTCATAAAGATAATCTGACACATTGCACCATCTGATAAAAGGGCAGAGAATAAATCATATTATTCAGATTCCTGTTCCTGCTGTTTCTTGTTATATGTGCCCATGTCAGTGTTTCAAGGTATTAGACCATTTGCTTCAAAGCATTGATTGTAAATAGACAAGCAAGACATTTTAAAGGCACTTCTTAAAATGTATGCTTACACAGATATTTGATTTATGTATGAGAATTGACAAAGATGGAGCATTTCATAATTCACTGAAAAAAAAATGTTTAGAACAGTGGCTCAATGATTCAGTTAGTGGTCTTGAAATCCAGAGACTTGAACTAACAATTGAGAGTCAATCCAGACCAACATAAATTACGGCAATTCTCTACTCCAGTGCTATGGGTGCTGATGCTTAAATAGATATGAGACTAAAACTGGCAAGAATTTAACCTAAGGGGGAAGTGAGTATTGTGGGGAGTAGGCAGGAAAGTGAACCAAGTGCAAGGTGAAATCAGTCATGATCTTATTGAATACCAGAACAGGCTTGAAATGCCATTTATTCTACAAGTTTCTATTCTTTATTTTCTCAACTCCTACCTGAGGAATACAAATAAAAACATTTAAAATAATCTTTCCTCAGTGACCATGAAACTACCAAATTTTCGTTCAAAAGACTGTCTGGTTCATTAATGTTCTTCTTACCTATATCTCCAGACCCACTATATTGTTGTTATCTCTTCTTAATTGCCTTCTGTAATGACTCAGCTGCAATGAAATCTCTGGGACTATCTGCCACTGACATAAGAGCCAATTCATTGATGGAAATGTTCCTCAAGCTTAGTTAACATTGCAAAGTCCTACTTGTAAATATCTTGGCACTGTTGTCCAAATGAGGAGAAATTCTCCACAGATTAATCAACCCAAAGTCTAGCAGAATAATACATCATAACCAATGTGCCAGATTATTCAATCAGAATCCTTCAGAATGAAAACATAAACTATTGGAATCAATCAGCAAGTCAAGCAGCATCTTTTGGGATCTCTGAAACATTAATCCTATTCTCTTCCTGATCTACTGTATATTTCCAGAATTTTCTGCTTTTATTCCATTGTTAATAGTGAGATCACCATTGACCAAGTTTGCCCAATCCTGAAGGACTTATTTGTCAGTCTGAAGCAGATAGTGAGTAAAACAACAGAATATATAAAAAATACCCCATTACATCCTCACTGATATATTTATGGTAGATTCCTCTGTCCATGATAGGATGGTAGGAGTGGTCTTTGCAAAGTCCTAGTCTATCCTCTTTGCATTGTGTGGCACTTTAACAATAGTAAATAGGACAGATGAAGCATAGACCTTGTGGTACACCACCTGGCAACAAAAGAAGAATGCAATAGACAAACTCAAGCAATCCAGTGGATCAAATTAAAGCTCTGCAGTCCAACCACATCTGATCATGGATGATGCTGGCCAATCAAATGGTTAACAGAAAAAGGAGGATCTATGAATATCTTCACCCTCAAGGACTTGCAAATGATAGCCAAGGATCCTACACACAATCAGTAACAAAAATCAATCCTCAGAAAGCCTGCCATATTATGTTACGATGTGAAGTTAAATAGCTTACAAGAGGAAGGAGCTCCAAAATCATTCCCATTCTCAGTGCTGCTGAGGCCCAGCATATGAATGCTAAATTGATGGCTGATGCATTCACTACCATGATCAGCTTAAAGTGCCATAGAAATGTTAAGTCTTGGCCTCCTTCTGAGATTCCACTAACAGGGAATTCACTTCAGCCATAAGATACCAAGAAGTAACAGACTTCACTGGTTAAAGCACGTTTATGGAAGTAGACAATACCCCAGATGTAGTGCTTAAGAGGCACTCCAAAACCTGGCTGGCCTCTATCCAAGCTGTACCAGTTACTATACTAACATCTACCTAAACCCCAAGTGCATGCTGTTCAAACAAACATTAAATGAATCCTGTTTAATGCTGTCTAATCAAATTCAACTTGGAACTGTTCAATCAACAAAGTGATGAAAGGTATGATCAAGTGTGTCGTCAAGAAGGCATCTGCTCGGGGTCGTGGTCATGCAAAGAACTTAGACGTGTTTTGGTTTGCTCGCCATGAAGAGTACTAAATAGACAGTCAAAACTTGAAAAATCAAGATTTATTTCATCAAAAATGGATAAAACTAGCATAAAGAAGCCAAGGCAGCAGAGAACTAAAATTGAAGAAGCTCCTATTCAACCATAAACATTGGGTGAAAATCCAAAAGGGAGTAGTGTAAAAATGGCGATGGAACCAGCAGAACCAGGTAAAACTGGGAAGTCAGGTCAAGAATTAAGCATCATCCTGGAAAAAATTGAGAATTTGAGTAACTGATTCATGTGTTGAAACAATCATGAGAGACATGATGGAAAAAATGACCAAAATAAAAGAGATTGTTGTAGACCTGATGGACACAATCGGTTGAGCAGAGATTAAATTGATGAAAACGCCTGAAAAACTTGAGACTTTGGGGAAAAAAAAGCCAAAGAATGGGAGTCAGATAAACAAGGATGGCTGGGCAAAATTGACCATATGGAGAACTTCAGTCAAATGAAATAATGTCCAAATTATTGGACTAAAGGAAGGAATCGAGGAAAGAGATCTGGTAAACTTTTTTTTAATGGATCCCACAAGTGTTGTGAGAAGACAAATTTGGAGAAAAACTACATAATGAGAGAGCTCAGCAAACACTTAGACCCAAAAGAGCTGGTGATCTACAGAGACCAAGATCAGTTCTGGTGAGACATTTAAGTTACCAAGAATTGGAAATAATTTTGGAAACAGCATAATGATTACTCTAACCAGAATAATGGACTGCCCAAAGTTGATCATGAAAAGGTACCAATTTTTTTCAGGATTTTAGCCTAACCTTGATTAAACAAAGAAAAGAATTTGTAAAGACAACCACATGTTTAAAAACTCAAAATACTCAATGATATATCCTGCAACTTTTAGGGTCGAAGTAGCAAAAGAAAACTGGTGATTTTTCAAGAACAAGGTGCAAGGCCTTCTGCGAAGTTTATAAAGAAAAAACGATCAAGGTTGCCGAGGGAGAAGATTATGAAAAATTTATAATGAACTAAGTAAAAGTTGTGTTTTTTTTTTTAACTAAGCCGTCTTTTATTAATTGTTTAAAAGAAAAGTGTTTAGAAATGTTGATAGAGAGCTCAGTAAAAGAAAATAAAATCTGGGAAAAGTGGTAGCAGGGTGGAAACTCCGGTTGAAAGTGGAAAATGGCGCATGGAAAGGAGTAGCAAAAAAAATGATGCCAAAGAGAGAGTTTCCAAAGGCTTTTGGGGCTCTACGTCGAGGAAGGATCACTATTATTTAAAGAGTCAGTGATTTTACTGTTAAAAATACTATTTAAAGAATAACATGGATAGAACATTGAAATTTATTAGTTTTAATGTTAATAGAATTAACAGGAGGTTGAAGAGGAAACGGGTCTTGGCATACCTAAAGATATTAAAGGCAGATATAATTGTGACAGAATATAGATATTGGGGCTGGTTTTTTAGAGTAGGTCACATACAAACACTTTATAACAGATTTTATTTAAAATACTGGAGCTCTGCTCATGCTAGACATGTCGGCTCCAGAAACTTTGCAAAAGCTTTGGAGAGGGCCCAAGAGACTTTACCAATGGATTGTTGTTTACAAAAAGGCAACAGATGAAAGAACTTGTTGGAGCCGCAACAGTCTGGAGAGGAACTTGCTGTTCTAGGAGGGTCATGTGCTTTGGCAAGCAGAAAGAGTCAAACAGGCTTTTCACTCTGAGAGAGAGAGACACACACACACACACACACAGATCAGTTCTACAGTTTTACAGTCAGCAGCAGCAACTAGGGCTGGAAGAGGACAAGCTGTCAAGCTTGTGGAAAACCCCATTTGGAAGACAGGTTGTGAGTGCTTAGTTCAGCCTGGTCAAAGCACTTGTGGTTCATTCAAGAGGAAAGGACTGGCTGTCTAATGTTTCACTTGGAATAAGGGAAACAAAAAGGAACTCTGTGGTGACCTGAAAGAAAGAGGTTATCATTTGGAGAACCATGAAGGGGGCAAGTTTCATCAGCAAGATACTGAAGTGGCTGATTAAAAAGGAATCAGTTGTGGATGTCCTGGAACAACAAATCCCTCTCTCTAAACTGACAAGAACTTTCCTGAGCGGTAACCATTTACCTTTCAAGCACCAAAGCCTGGGGAACTTTATAAATGTTAAATTCTGTGCACAGTTTAAGCACTGGCTGCAACCAGTGAACTTTGAGGAATGAGAAGTGAGAATGGATTGTGAACCAAAGAACTTTTCTGAACTTGCACATACATTACATACATGTGCACTTAGAATTAGAAGGGGGTTAAGTCAATAGTGATAAGTTAAAGTTTGATTCTATTTTCATGTTTAAAGATAATTAAAAGCAACTTTTGTTTAGGTAACCATTTGTCTTGGTGAATATCTATTGCTGTTTGATTTTGGGGTCCTCTGGGGTTGTAACATAGTCTTTTTTACAAGAAACACATTTTACCAAATTGGAGCATGCAAAATTTAAAAAAAGGATGGGTGGGGAAGTAATATTGTCTTCATTTGTACCAAAGCAAGAGGTGTAGCAATTTTAATTAATAAAAATATACTAATAATACTAGAAGAGACTTTAACCGATCAAGCTGGAAGATTTGTAATGGTACACTGCAGAAATATGGACGTTAATGAATATTTACGCCAAAAATTATGATGATGACATCTTTATGAAGGATACCTTTTGAAAATCCACAGGGGAAGACAAAATATATTGATTGGAGATATCATTTTTTGTTTAGATCCAATATTGGACAAATCAGCAAGAACAGTTACAAGGGTGAAAGCTGCAAAAACAAATTCATGAAAGATTTGAATTTGATATATGGAGGCAGCTCAACCCCTTAGAAAAAGACTACTCATTCTATTCAAGGGTACATGATTCACATGCAAGGATTTACTTATTTTTTTAATGTCTGTCCAGCTACAAAGTAGAGTGGTAAATACGGAGCACTTGGCAAGACTTTTATCAGACCATTCGACATTAATGTTAACTATTATGATCATTGAAAACAAAGAAAGTATGGTGCCTTAATGCTACATTGTTAAAGAGGAAGGGTTTTGTAAACTTATTAAGAGACAGATAGAAATATTTTGTGAAAACAATTTTCCTTCCACTGGAAACTGTTTTCTAATATTGTATATGCTTAAAGCTTATCTGAGGGGACAAATTATTACTTATACTAAAAATCTTAAGGGAGAATATGCAAGAGATTTAGGAGATCTAGAGAAGGATATAACAAAATTGGGAAAAGAATATCAGATTTCAGGAACAAAAGAAAAATATAGAATATTGGAGAATAAAAAGTTACAATATAACACACAAACACATAGAAGGAAAAATTATATTAAAAATTAAACAAAAATATTATGAACTAGAAGAACGGGCACATAAAGTGTTATCTTGGCAGGTTAAGGCAGAGGAGCCATCCTGAATGATAAATGCAATAGGAACAGAATCATATAAATATAACAGAAACTATATAAATCAGAATTAGTAGGAGATGAAAATGAGATAGAAGAATTTTTAACAAATGTTGAACATCCTAAACTAGAAGAGAGGGAAAAAGATGACTTAGAAGCACCTTTTACAAAGGAAGAAATAAAGAAAGCTCTTAGTACTTTACAAGCTAATAGATCTCTGGGGGAAGATGGGTTCCCCCCTGAAATTTAAAGATCTATTAATGCCTCTTTTGGTAGACATGTTGGACCAGGCGGTAGAGATCCAGACCCTCCTAGAAACTTTTTCAACTGCTACAATTACAGTACTACTGAAGAAAGGTAGAGACCCACTAAAACCTCATCATACAAACCAATCCTAAATGAAGATTATAAAATTCTAGCAAAGCCACTAGCCAAAAGATGGGTAAGATTTACCAAAATTAATACATCTAGATCAGGTGGGATTTATTAAAGGAAGACATTCTTCAAGTAGTCTAGATAGATTATTCAATATAATACATATGACAAAATCAAGGCTGAATCCAAATGTAACTTAGATAAAAGCCATTTGACCAACTATAATGGTTGGTTTTATACAAAATGTTGAAAAATGTTGCATTGGTAGAAAATTTATAAATTGGATATAAACTCTTATTCATAAGCCACAAGATAAAATTATAAATAATAACCAAATGTTATCTATTTTTCCCTTGAGTAGATCAAGTAGACAAGGATGCCCCCTATCACCAGCACTATTTATTCTAGCCTTTTGAACCTCTGTCAGAAATTATAAGGACTTTAAGGGCTATTAGAAAAATATGGAAGAATATCAGCATATAAAATAAATATGGATAAAAGTGACAAAATGCCATTGCAAAACTTTGATTATGAAAGATACCAAAAAGGTAGTAGATTTAAATGGAAGAAAGATGAAATTAAATACTTAGGAATGATTACAAATAATTTACACAATTTATATAAGCTTAATTACACCCCTCCATTAGAAAAAATAAAAAGAGATTTACTGAAATGGAAAGATCTGCCAATTACATTAATAGGAAGGGTAAATTGTATAAAAATGAAGGTAATGCCAAGACTACAGTATCTCTTTCATCGTTGCCTATTGCATTAACTAAAAATTTCTTTAAAATAATATATTATTGTACAAGACAATTCCTGTGGAATAACAAAGTACCAAGAATTGCATTGGGAAAGTTAACATGGAACTATAAATTGGCAGGACTTAGAGCTGGATTTTAAGAAGCATTATCTACCTGCACAAGCAAGAATTCTATCATCCTTCTTTGAAGAAAACAGTCCCCTTCATGGATTTGAATGAGACTAAATTTAATAAAGGAGGAGATAATGAAGGCTTTATTTATAAGTGGCGTAACAGAGTCCAGAGGACCCCAAAAACCAGCGTCAATAGATATGCACTACAACACAGGGTTATTTAAACAAAAGTAATTTTTAATTATATCTGAACAAGAAAACAGAATTAAACTTTAACTTATTACTTAACATACCTAACCCACTTAATCCCCCCTCTAATACCAAGCACAGTTGTGTGTAATGTATATTTAAGATTAGAAAAGTTCTTTGGATCACAGTCCAATCTCACTGGTTGCAGGCAATTCTTGTACTGTGCACAGAAGTTAACATTAACAAAGTTCACCAGGCTTTGGTGTTTAACAAATGGTTACCACTCAGGAGGGTTCTTGCTGGTTTTCAGAGATTCCTTTTCCAGGTGTGTGTGTGTGTGTGTGTGTGTGTGTGTGTGTGTGTGTGTGTGTGTGTGTGTGTGTGTGTGTGTGTGTGTGTGTGTGTGTGTGTGTGTGTGTGTGTGTGTGTGTGTAAGCTGCTCTAGCAATTCCTCCCAAACCACCTCTAAATACTTTGCCACAGTGGAATGTAAGTCAATAACAAAAAACACGATAATCCTATTTTTATACACATGATTGGAATATGGCAAGAAATAAATGAATGTATCAGGAAAAAAAGCAGTTTTATTACTGAAGACCCCATTATGTAAACATGTGCTACTGCCTATGACTTTGTGTAACAAAATATTTAATTTATGGTATGACAAAGGAATAAGATATGTAGATGATTGTTATATGGAAGGATTTCTTATGTCTTTTGAACAATTAAGAAATAAGTAGGGAGTAGCTAATGGGACATTCTTTTGCTTTCTCCAGTTAAGACCATTCTTAAGAGAAAGGTGGGGACCAAACTTGGTCCCACCTGAAGTGAGTGAGATGGAACAAATGATTTGGCTGAGGAACACACCTAAATTTATATCTAAGATGCACTTTACTCTCCAAAATGAAATTACAAAACCTGGTTTACAGCGATCGAGAGAGAAATGGAAGTCGGATGGAGGAGTTGCAATAATGGAAAGATGCTGGTCTGATTGCTGTTTGGATAGCTTAACGTCAATTATAAATGCTAGATACAGATTAGTACAATATAATTTTCTACACCAAATATATCTCACACTACAGAAATTACATAAATTAAAATTGAAAATATCAGAGATCTATTTTATATGTGGAATAGAAATATGCTACATGGATGTGTGTGAGACCTTTTTGGAAGGAGATTACTGAAATACGAACAAGAATAACAGGGGTGGCCTTCGTGGGCGAATCAGAAATTTATCTTTTTGGAAATTTTATTGAAATAAATAACAAACTAACTGAATTCCAAATTTCATTTGTTAAAATAGCTTCAGCTGTGGCTTAGAAATTTATTGCGATTACTTGGAAATCTGACTCCCCTCTACAGAAGACAGAGATGAACAGTTGTATACCTATGTAAAAAAAATTATATATAATCTAAAGAACAAATATGATGTACTTATAAAACTATGGCAGCTGTGATTGGTGTGCCGTGTAGCGAAAAAAAGAAAAAGCACACAGAAGCTGTGAACAAGTTGAACCAACCAACTGACTTTACAGGAACTTTCTGAGAGCTTATCAGCATGACTCTTATGATCTTTTGTGGCTCCCTGCCCCCCCCCCCCCCCATCAGGACCATTGTGATGTCAGCCCAGTGTGAGCCGGCACCTCTGTGACCCAGTTCGCTTGTGGATCAGTGCAGCCCGCTACACAACCATATTTGGATGTATAGGGGGCCAATATAAATGTTAAAAAAGGTGCTATTAATATACAAATATAAGTGATCTCTGCAATGAAGACTTGCTTTTTATCCCATCTGTCAGCCCTGACGTGTATGGATTTATACTGTGAAGGGGGTGGGGGAAGAAGGGGTTGTTTTGTTTTGTAAGATAAAGTTTTATATCATTACTACTTGGCCTTTTGGCTAAGATTAAGTGAAGAAAAAAAAAAAAAAAATATATATATATATATATATATATATATATTTATTTATTTATTTTAATTTATCTATATCTTGAAAAATTTTGATATGGGGAAAAAAACAAAAAATAAAATATTCTTTAAAAAAAATAAATGCATCTACTCACCAATAATGTGCTTCCTGATATCCAATTTGGTTTCAGACCTCATTCTTGCCTTGGTCTAAACATGTCAAGTGAATCCTTCTGGGCCAAGGATATTGCCATCAGAGTTCTTCACGGCAGTGTCCCAGGCCTAACCACTTTATCTATTATTAGTAACCTTACTTCCACCATTTTGTCAGGTGGGAATATTTGTTGATGACTGTGCAAAGTTTAATTCTATTTGCAGCTCCTCGGCAAATGGAGCAGGCCATGTTGCCACATGGGAACATCCAGGCAAGGACCAAATGGTGCCAAATACCATTCACAACCAAAAATGTTCTGCAATGTCTGTCTCCATGAAGAGGTTAAACATCTGCCCTCACATTCAAAGGCATTACTATCATTAACATCTTGGTGGAGGGGAGGTATGTCATTATTGACTTGAAACTCCAAAAGGACCAACAATAAAAATTCGAAGGATGATTATCCTGCATATGAATGATTCAGCTCCTATCACAGATTTTTCACCATCTGCTTTTCTTGATTAGTACAGTTACCACAACACTCAGGAAGCTTGACACCATCTAGCACAAAGCAGTCTACTTGACTGATATCCCATTCACCAGCAAAAACATTTATGTTTCTATGTCCAAGTGCCAGATTTGAGAGTGACAGTAAACTCTAGCTAAAAAAAACTCAGACAAGAATAGTAAAATACCATAAGGTTCAGAATCTGGAAGCATGAAATTTCCAATCCAAAAGTTGATGTTTTGAAGGTAACTAGCAATAAGGAAAACACAAAACTCTGAGCATGTCAGTTAAAGAAATGGACTGGGAGATCCTGTACCCTCAGTGCACAGGCCAGAGTGTCATTGAAACACAAAATATTTTGTGTCTGAATGAGACTAACATTGATTTCTGTTTAAGGAACAAACCTTTAGATTCATGTTTATATACAACAGCTACCCTGGAATTACAGCTATTCTTGCCAAAGATTTGGGTCAAAAGAGAGGTCTCTGGAAGGTCTGTAGACTTCATCTCTAAATCCCTACACTAAGTGATCTTTATTTGGCCAATCAGGAAGAGCTAGAGCAGTGGTGTGGAAAAGGGGAAATTCAGGGCATCTGAGATCATGGCTCCTTTATGACCAGTTTTAATGATTAAAAATCATGTCAATGAGATGGGAGTGGTTGTATCTGAAAAGGATTGATCATGTGATGTCTCTGTGGTACAGCATGATGTGATGTAGGGGAAGATATGTGATGCCACTGAGGTGGAAATGAGGTTGATAATCTCACAGCACTGGATCATGTGGTCATCCTGGTAAGAATGGGAATGATGTTATGAGAGGAGTGGAGCTGGGTAAGGTGTGTGATGTCACTGAGATGGAAGTGGAGGATGAGATGTTACTGAGGTAGGAGTAGAGCTAGCAAAAGCATGTAACTGATGGAGGTTATAAGAACATGTCAATGTCACCATTAGTATGATGAGACTGAAGAGGAAATAAAGTGTGATAGCATTAAAGTATTGATCCAGTTCACTGAATCTTTTATATAGTAAGCGATTTTAAGTCAAGTTTATTGTCACCTGATTGTACAAGTACAACCTGAGGAAACAATGTTCTCCAGTCCTCGGTGAAAAACATGACACATGCAACCAGACATAACACACATATAGACAAACAATACATATGCAGGACAAGTATTTTATCTATAAAAATAAATAAATATTGTTTTGTACAAATGAGAGTCTCGGATGGTCAGTGTGAGCAGTTCCTTTGGTCATTCATCATTCTCACTGCCCACAGGAAGAAGCTGTTCCTTCGCCTGGTTGTGCTGGTTCTGATACTTCTGTATCTCTTCCCCAACAAGAGCAGCTGAAAGATGTTGTGTGTAGGGTGGAAGAGGTCTTCAATGATTTTGCCCTCTTCAGACAATGATCCCGGTAGCTCATGTTGATGGAGAAGGAAGACTCCAGCGATCCTGCACTCTTATGGCCTTGTGGATTGACTTCTGATCTATTTCTCTGCAGCAACTCTACCATAATGTGATGCAGCTGGGCAGGATGCTCTCGATAGAGTGCCTATAGAAGCTGACATAATGGTGGCCAGCATCCTTGACCACTTCAGTCTTCTTAGGAAGTGCAGTTGCTGTTCTGCCTTCCTGACAAGTGAGGAGATGTTGAGAGACCACAATACATTACTAGTTTAGTGAACTTCAAAGAACTTGTTGATGTGTAGTGGAGAGAAGCTGTTCCTGGTCCTCCTGAAGTCGATGATCATCTCCTTCGTCTTGTCCACATTGAGACATTTAAACCTGGTCTTCAATGAAACTTTTCCAGGGCTTATAATCTATTCTCTTCTACTACTCCTTCCTCATCTTCCATATTACAGACTGTTCTTCCAATTCAGATAGTTAAGTTGAATCTAACCAGAATGTTGGCAGTGGTTTCTCACATAGAGAAATCTTATCACAACCACTACTTGAAACCAAAGTCAGCATCCAATTATCTCTAGTTTCAATACCAACACTATTACTTACTGGATCTATGGATTTTTCCAAAGGTTGTGATATCACCCATCTTCAGAGCCATTCTGAGTCTTCCTAGCCATTGATGCAGTTTCCCTTTCCTGAGGAATTTAAAACTGCATTTACAGATTATATGTCTCTACCTAAAAACAAAAGTTTTCTCTATGTAAGCAACATTTGTCCATGTAGATTGGCTGGTAATTTTTTTTCCATAATAAATTTCCACATCACTTTTAAAATTCTTATTTTCTTCTTTGGCTTGGCTTCGCGGACGAAGATTTATGGAGGGGTAATGTCCACGTCAGCTGCAGGCTCATTTGTGGCTGACAAGTCCGATGCGGGACAGGCAGACACGGTTGCAGCGGTTGCAAGGGAAAATTGGTTGGTTGGGGTTGGGTGTTGGGTTTTTCCTCCTTTTTCTTTTGTCAGTGAGGTGGGCTCTGCAGTCTTCTTCAAAGAAGGTTGCTGCCCGCCAAACTGTGAGGCGCCAAGATGCACGGTTTGAGGCGATATCAGCCCACTGGCGGTGGTCAATGTGGCAGGCACCAAGAGATTTCTTTAGGCAGTCCTTGTACCTCTTTGGTGCACCTCTGTCTCGGAACTGCCTTTATAGCATCGAATACAGGAAAGTGATGTAGCACAACTGATGGTATTGTTATTTCAACAACTGCTACCTAACATTTGTTTATAAAAGATAGGGTGGTTTGCACACAACTCAATTACAATGCAAATGCAGCTCGGACATTTGTGGCCAACACATTCTTTGGAATAATTACTTAACCAGACACCTATTGGGGACAATGAACATTCCTGTAATCTCAGGAATGGCTCAGAGGAATACAATATTAGATAGCCATGAGATTCTGGTGAATACCCATGACGTGAATATATCTGCAGAATATAAGCTGCTATTCATTTGATTTAGTTGTTAACAATCCTATAGTAATTTCATGAATGACAATGGCATTATTAAAATGGAAGAAATGTGATGAAAAAGAAAATGGAAATTTTAAATTAAATCTAGCATACAGCATGTAAAAGGCAATTTTGGCCCACAAGTCCAAGCTGCCCAATTACACCCAATTAACCTAAAACCCCCAGTATGCTTCAAACAGTGGAAGGAAACCAGTGACCCGGGGGAAAACTTGTGCAGAAACACTCCTTATAGACAGTGGCGGATTCAAACCCCGGTCCTGATTACTTGCATTGTAATGGCGTTGCACTAGCTGCTATGCCAACTGTGCTGCCCTTTTAAAGGCAGAATGAGGATATTACTGAATGAGGTATTATTAAAAATGGCTAACATCTTTGGGGTCTGACAAACAGCAAGTATGATGCTTCACTAAATTTTGGTCTGCTTATCTGAGGAAGTGTGTTCTTCGTATGAAGAGATTGATTTCTAGTGCGTAAGAACTGCCAATATGAAAAGAGTGCGTTCTCTATTCACTGAGGTGCAGAAGAATGAGGGGATCTCAACATTCATGATGGTCAATTATCTAAAACTAGAGGTCACAAGCTCAGGACATGTGAAATATTACTGTGTTCAGGGGAGAAAAAAATCTACCACAGAAGGAAGGTCAAATTATTGAATATATTAAAAATGAGGTAGGTATATTTATGAATGCAAAAATGATCAAGAGATTTAGGAGTATGTGGGCACAGGTACTGAAGTGTATTATCATCCATCATCAATTTTTTTTGTTTTTTTTTATTTTTTTTAATTTTTTTATTTTTCACACCATAAATCACATTAGCCATGATATACACTTTTTCTTTTTCACACATTTACAGTGACTTTTTCTCCCCCCCCCTCCTCCCAAGCCACCCCCCCCTCCTCCCAAGCCACCCCCCCACCCCCCCCCTCTCATCCATTTTAGGTATACAATCTAGGTTGCATTAATTCAGTCAGACAATGTTGTCATTCAACAAAAATACACCAGAAATTCTACAGAGTCCATTCTTTTCTTTCCTTCTCCTTCCATCAACTTAGGTAATGTTTGTCCCCGGTAGGTTTTCGCTATTGTATTGTTGAAGGTGGAGAAAACTCAAAAAGGACAAGTGACCTAATCCTGCTCCTTTTTATATTTCTATGCATTTAACTCTATAGAACACAGAGCTCTGCAGAATGGCAGACAAATACCAGATGAAATTTAATGCAAAGAAAGGCACTTCTCTAGCCGAGGCATACAGGAACATGGACACCTAACTGGATAAGCACTGTGGGCAAAAAGGTTGTCATGGACATGGTGGACTGAATTGCCTACATATATGCTATATAACACAATGACTAAGTGTGAGATTATTTATATTGGCAATACAGAGGAGGACTGGAAATACACACATAATGGCAGAGTTCTAAGGAGCATGCAGGAAGAGAGGAAACCACAAGATCTTTTAAGGTGGCATAATTCATTGACGAGGTAGCAACTTGAATCATCACCATGAATGAAATGCAAGTTTTCATCTGAACAAATTCTGGATCAGAATTAAAACTACTATAAATAAATTAATTTCTGCTTTTAGTGGGAAAATAAGCAAAGCCAGTTTTGTTATTTCATAAAATTTCCATATAAACATTCATATTCTAATAGAGAACTTATTAACAATAATGTAGGTAGGGTTGCAATTTTAGATCCAGAAAGAAAAACTTCAGCAACAAATAAATCCAAATTTCCAAAAGACTTACCAATCTGAAGTTTAGCTACCTCAAAGCATGTGCTTAAGTGGGTTTCAACAGTAATAAAAATGCATTTTTAAAAATTGTACCTCTCTAGCTGCAAAGGTCAATCACTTTGGACACACCACTGTAGTTTTAAGTTCCTCCTAATGCAATCTTCCTGTCTGCAAATTCAATTTTTAGCATAATTTTCACTTTTTAGTGCTTTTTACAGTTTGATTCAAATTGTTGGATAACAACTTTATTCAGTATTTTAAACATGTTCAGAAGTTGAGTGTTCTTCATATAAACATTTGAATTAAAAGAGTACCTTTAGATTTGCCATTCTCCTCTCTTCATATTGACATTCACATGAATTTACCTGAAACAGTTGCATTATTGCTAATGCCTTGGAATTGAAGATAACTTTCTTCCACTCCAATTGTGTCCAGATTTGATCAATTAGACCAATATGCAATCATCGGTTTTGCCAGAGAGGGTAGGCACCAGGGGAAGTGGCGGCCTCTATCTGCTTTTGCCAGTATTCTGAATGGTCCAGAAAAGACTTCATATTATCAGTGTCATCCTAAATGTACTCTCTCCATTTTGAGGCTAGAATTTATGTATTTCAAAGAAGACTCTAAGAACATCTTTAAATCATTTCTTCTGTTTCAGTTATATTGAGAGCTCAGAGCAGCTATTTTGGAAATATCAGGTCAAGTTTATTGTCATTTAATTGTACAAGTACAACCCGACAAAACAGCATTCTCCGGTCCTCAATGCAACGTGGACACACAACCAGATGTGACACACATACAGACAAACAATACATATGCAGAACAAGTATTCATATAAATATAGATTTTGCTTCTTAAATATGAGGGTCTTAAATCCTTAGTGTGAGCAGTTCCTTTGGTCGTTTGGCATTCTCTCTGCCCATGAAAAGAAAGTGTTTCTCAGCCTGGTGGTGCTGGCTCTGATACTGCTGTATCTATTTCCTGATGGGAACAGCCAAAAGATGCTATGTGCAGGGTGGAAGGGGTCCTTAATGATTTTACATGCCCTCTTCAGACAACAATCATGGTAGAGCACATCAATGGTGGGGAGGGAGACTCTTGTAATCCTCTCTGCCATTGTTATGGTCCTGTGGATTGACCTCCAATTCATTTCTCTGTAGCAACCATACCACACTGTAATGCAGCCAGCCAGGACACTCTCAACAGTGTTCCTATAGAAGGTTGACATAATGATGGCTGGTAGCTTGCCCACTTAAGTCTTCTCAGGAAGATTGTTACGCCTTCTTGACAAGCGAGGACATGTTGCGAGTCCATGATTGATTACAAATTAAGTGAACTCCAAAGAACTTTGTTCTCTTCATTCTCCACTACAGAATTATTGATGCATTGTGGAGGGAGGTCATTCCTGGTCCTCCTGAAGTCCACAATTATCACTTTGTCTTGTCCATGTTGAGACTACATTTATTATTCTCACAACTTTTCACGAGATTTTCCACCTCTTCCCTGTAGTGCGACTCATTGTTATTGGTGGTGTCTAACTCACAAGGTTGACTTGTGATCTATTATAGTCTGGTGCAATCCAGAAGGCACAGATGATGTAGAGGCAGCCATGTGACACCAGTGAAATGGGGAGCATGTGGCCAAGGATCAAGACTATAACAGATAGTTCAGCTCTGGTTGATCTTAGTGCCATCTTGCCCCCTTCCTGAAGATTGTCCCCTTCCTGAAGTGTCTGGACTTTTGCATCCAGGTTTTTGGTTAGCCCTGGTTATGAAGCATTTGATCTCAGTGATATCTTCTGCTAACGTAGGCAGTCACTGATCTCATGTACTCCTCTACATTTACATAACAGTTGTAGGTGACTGCCCCTAGTTTGCTTTGCCAGCAGTATGTATGCTGGGGTTAGCAGGATGGATATGATTTAAACAGTGGGATACCTCTTAGAAATAGCGTGGCAAAAAGTAAAAATAATATGAATGGTGACAGTCTTGCTTATCTCAGCTTGCAATGAACCTGATCTATGTTGGTTCTGTTTAGAATCTTGGCCTGCATAGGAGGTGTAGAATGGACATAAATTTACAAGGACAGCCAAATTTGAGACAGTCCTATTCAAATGACAAAGTCAAAAGCTTTTGTAAGATCAAAAAGCCACATACAATGTGGCTAGTCTACCCAAGTTTTATGGGGAAAATGTCATATTGTCAATATATGTTCCATGGGAATAGAAACTATTTGGAAATTCAAGCTGCTGTTCATTTTTTTAATGGCTGATGAACACCCCATCTATAAAATTAGCAAACATTTCCCTTTAATTATATTAAATTGATTGATCGATGATTTTTACAGAAACATTTGCTGGACTGGTAACTTACACGTATCTGTTGTTTAATAGATTAGGAAATTAAATTGCTAACTGAATTTAAGGGTTGAAAAGTCACATTCCCCAGAACAGTTTAATTTTGATGCTTGAATTGGCTATTTTTGGATTATTTCAGTTACATATTTGATTAAAGTTTTCATTCTGATAAGTTCACAGGTCTGAAAAAAATCATTTGACACATCATAACTGCCTATTTTATGATTCCTTTAAGCAAAATAATTGAAGTTGGTGTCAGTCAGCAGGAAATAGTTTACAAATTACCTAAAGCTCATTTGCTTCCATCTCATCCTATAATTGTCTCATTTTGCTAAATTTTGGATCTTTTACCATTAGGTTTCATTGTTCAAAATATAAATAATGTGAGATTACTTACCTGTTGTGTTTTTACAATGTTTTAAAATTAATTTATCCTTAAAAGTTCCCATCTGGTGGGGCAATTTTTGACAATTCTGCAGCTCTCTACCCTAAACCTTGTGTTTTTAACCTTACTTCACATCTCCTTGAAGTCATCAGTCATTGCGAAGAATCCATGCCCAAACAGTTCAATCAACTCACACCTTCATTCTCTCTGCAATAATAAAACATCCTCATTTTACAAATCTCTTTCGTTTTTAAAATAAATACAGTAGTACAATGAAGAAAAGAGAATGAAATTGAAAATACAATATGCATATATATCAAGATAAAACTTCAAACAGTATAAATTTGGTCCTCCCTCCATGGCACTGGATGAAAACAGAAGACATTAAAAAAAAATGAAAACCCACCTAGCCTATTCCATCGAAAAAAAAAACTAACCAAAAAAAAAACATCTGAGCAGCTTATCCTGAGGGTTACATATATTTTGGAGCCTTTGATTCAAACCATGAATCAAAAACAAATGGAAGATTATTCCTCAACTGGAAGAGTGAGTACATCTAATCACATTTTAAAAATTTACATCAAATTAAGACATAAAAAGACCATGTATCTTCAAATTTCACCAATGAATCAAATACATGATGTCTATTTTTTTTTCTGAACTTAGAGGACATAATATGAGAGAACCATTAAAATACTGTTGGAGGTCTCGAGTCTTTCCATTTGAATAAGATGGCTCTTCTAGCCAACAATGTAGAAAAGACCACATCCCATTGAGCAGGTACAGAAAAATTCCCTATGTCTGGTTCAATATCCCCAAAAAGAGTAGTTATTGGATTGAGTTGTAACTCCATCTGAAACACAGTTGAAAAGATATTAAAAATTTGTTTCCGATAAATTTCTAAGGGTGGACAAGACCAAAATAGACATGTCAATATAGCAATATCAGATTTGCATTGGTCTCAAGTAGGGTTAATATTAGAAAAGACACAAGCCAGTTTATCTTTGGACATGTGAACATGATGCACCACATTGAATTGGATTAATGAATGTCAGGCACACACTGAAGATGTATTCAGCAATTTAAGAATCTTGTCACATAGCTCCTCCAATAAGGGTTTTGCAAGTTTCAGTTCCCAAGCCTTTTTAATTTTATAGTGAAGAACTAGATGTAATTTCAACAATTTATCATATACAATTCCAATTAATCCTTTCTGAGAAGGATTCAATTGAAAATTATTATCAACTATGTTATGAGCCCAGAAGATCCCAAAACACAGCAGCAATAGATATTCACCAAGACAAATGGTTACTTAAACAAAAATTGCTTTTAATTATCTTTAAACATGAAAGCAGAATCACACTTTAACTTATCACTATTAACTTAACGAACCTAATTTAACCCCCCTTCTAATTCTAAGCGCATGTGTAGGTAATGTGTGAGTTAAGTTCAGAAAAGTTCTTTGATTCACAGTCCAATCTCACTTCTCATTCCTCCAAGTTCACTGGTTACAGGCAATTCTTATAGTATGCATAGAATTTAACATTTATAAAGTTCGCCACGCTTTGGTTACCACTCAGAAAAGTTCTTGTTGGTTTAGAGAGAGAGATTTGTTGTTCTAGGACATCCACAACTGATTCCTTTTTAATCAGCCACTCCAGTGTCTTGCTGATGAAATTTTCCCCCTTCAGGGTTTTCCAGATGATAACCTTTCTTTCAAGTCACCATAGAGTTCCTTTTTGTTTCTCAAATTCCAAGTGAAACATTAGACAGCCAGTCCTCTCCTCTTGCATGAACCACAAGTGCTTTGACCAGGCTGAACTAAGCACTCACAACCCACCTTCCAAATGGGGTTTTTCCCACAAGCTTGCCAGCTTGTCCTGTTCCAGTCCCAGCTGTTGCTGCTGACTGTAAAACCGTATAACTAATCTCTCTCTCCTCTCTCTCTCTCTCTCTCTCTCACAGAGAAAAGCCTGTTTGACTCTCTCTCTTTCTCTCTCTCTGCTTGTAAAAAGCCACATGACCCTCTTAGAACAGCAAACAGCACTTCTGGACAGCCTGCGGCTCCGAACCTACTCCTCCAAGTTCTTTCATCTATTGCTTTTCAAAATAACAATTCATTAGTGAAGTCTCTTGTGCACTCTCCAAAGCTTTTGCAAAGGCTATTGGAGCCGGCCCATCTAGCTTGAGCAGAGCTCCAGTATTTTAAATGAGATCTGTTTTGAAATGTTTGTATGTGACCCACACTAAAAAAAACCTTCCCCAATTTATCTCCCAAAACATATCTACAATCTGTCACAACTAGATCTGGTGGACATACAAATGAAAAGTCTGGTAATACATTTAAGAAATTTCTAATCTGTAAATATCTCCAAAAAAATTAGGTGTCATATTTATTACAATATGCAATATTACAAATCTCACCTCATATTGTGTTCTGTTATGCCAGGCAGAATTTCAGTACCCCATTTCCACAATAAGTATAACTTGGAGACCATGAACAAAGATTCCAATGTAAAATTTTGAAGATTTTACACAGGTTCAATCTTGCATCTAACAGCAACTAATGAAGGTAGAAATTTACATGCTTTAACATTTGTTAGGTCATGTAGGCTTGTTATCTTCAAAAACAGAAGCACCATTATTTCACCATTGTATGAACATCCAGGCCCACATCTTGTAAACCACAAGTTCCACATCTCTGTTCTTTCACATAAACCGGCTCTCCATGCAAAATCTGAATATTACTTTTTAAAAACTTAATGTAAATAAACCATCTCATATTTATCATGAATTTTGTCTATCCTTGTTCTACCTGTTACATTATCATGTCAGTGTTGTTTTACAGCTTCATTTAGTTTAATTACAACAACTTAATTTCCAAACTTGGACTAACATGTTACACTTATATATACAAATTATTGATCTCTAATTACCTTTATCCTTTAACTGTTCATTTACTAAGATCATAGAATGTTAAGTAAAGTGCCTTAAGCCGGTAGCATTTTCCTCTGCAGCCTTTCTGAGGCCTCAATATTTGCCACATTGGCGAACCAAAATTTTATATAACAAAAATGCATCTTAGTTTAATCAATTGTTTTGCAAATTAAACCCAATTACCCTACTTGTTTAGCTATTATATCAATGCAATAGTCATGATTCTGTGAAAGGCATAAATTAGAACATTTTTGATAGATGCATTACACTCATAGTTAGACATATGCTTAAGATGTGCCTTGAAAACATATACATCTTTTAATTTATGTTAAACAGCATAGTCATAAGCCCATTCTCTCAAGGACCATTAGTTCTATCTATTTTGAGATTATCTGCATTCCCTTTACAATTATGTCTAGATCATTAAAAGGCAATAAATAGAAAAAGTCCAATCCCCAAAAAATAAGATGGTTTGGTGGAATGTGAAAAATATTGTTTGTGTATTATCCAAACAAGTCAACCTATAATTCTTGTGCTACTTGCTGCACTATGTAAAAAAAAAAGGTGTAGGTGATAGCATTTTTACGACAAAAATAAAGGAGTGGGGAGTAGCATTAAAGAGGAAAAGAAGTGCAGTTAATCTGTGCCAGGCATCATCTTTTAGCCGTTCAAGAGTCTGGTAACAGCAGGAATGAAACCATTTTGATGTACGTGAGTTTTGAACTTATCTTTTACCTAATCGGGGTAGGGGGGGAGGGGAGGAGGGACGAGGTGAAGAGGAGAGTGTGTCCTGGGTGGGGTGTTCCTTTTAATAATGTTGGCTGGTTTACCAAGACAACAGAAGGTGAAGTCAATGGAGGTGAAGCTGGTTTGCATGATGGCCAGTTTCTGCAGTTTCCTGTGTCTGCAAGCTTTCAGCCCATTCCCAATCCATCAGATTCCCACTAGATATGAACCTTAATTTTTGAAGCCTTCTATGACATGTCCTAGCAAGATGATTTCTAAAAATGTAGGTGGATAATAGCTATTTGGTTTCCCTGGAACCTATCTTGATGTATTTTTCTCTAAAGATACAACCATATAAGCGGGCAGGACCATCTCTTTGAAGACTTGGTGAATATTCCTATTACATTTTTATCTTTCCAAATAATCAATTCTAACAATATTTCCCCTTACTGAAAAGAAAAAGTTTATACACTAGCTACTGAATCTGATTTCCAATAATATTATTCACAGAGAAAATGGAACTGCTAATGGTGAACTGTTAAAGTTGATAAAAAGACAAGCATAGTTAAGCTGAAGTATAATTTTGAGGAAAGTGTTATGAGCCCAGAGGACCCCAAAACCGAGCAGCAATAGATATTCATCAAGACAAATGGTTACTTAATCAAAAATTGCTTTTAATTATTTTTAAACATGAAAACAAAATCACACTTTAACTTAACCAACATAACTTAACCACCTTCTAAGTGCGCGTGTATGTAATGTGTGTGTAACTTCAGAGAAGTTCTTTGGTTCACAGTCCACTTTCACTTCTCATTCCTCCAAGTTCACTGGTTGCAGGAAATTCTTATATTGTGTACAGAATTTAACATTTATAAAGTTCACCAGGCTTTGATGCTTTAAAAGTAAATGGTTACTGTTCAGGAAGGTTCTTGCCAGTTTTCAGAGAGAGATTTGTTGTTCCAGGACATCCACAACTGATGTACTTCCATCAGTCACCTCAGTGTCTTGCTGATGAAACATGCCCCTTCAGGGTTCACCAGATGATAACCTCTTTCTTTCAGGTCATCACTTATTCCAAGTGAAACATTAGACAGCCAGTCCTCTCTTCTTGCATGAACCACGAGGGCTTTGACCAGGCCATCTTACAAGCGGGCTGACCACAAGCTTGCCAACTTGTCCTGTTCCAGTCCCAGCTATTTCTGCTGGATGTATCACTGCAGAAGTGATCTCCATGTCTCTGACTCTCTCTCTCTTTCTGAGAGAAACCCTGTTTGACTCTCTCGGCTTGCAAAACCACATCCCTCCTAGAACAGCAAGCTCTCTTCCAGGCAGCAGCAGCTCTGACATGCTCTTTCATCTGTTGCCTTTTGTAAACAACAATCCATTAATGAAGTCTCTTGAGCACTCTTCAAAGCTCTTGTGAAAGCTGTGAGGCCCTGATATGCCTAGCATTGGGCAGAACTCCAGTATTTCAAATAAGATCTGTTTTAAAGTGTTTATATGTGACCTATTCTAACAAACCTTTCCCAATTTATCTCCCAAAAACATATCTATATACTCTGTCACAAAAGGCATAAAGTATCAGCATCAACAATGCTTCCAAATCATCTAAGGTGACTGCTGAGGGACAGCAAATTAAAGCAGAGTAGAGATATATCTCCATCTTTTATTTTAAAATGAAGCCCCAGAGGAATTTTTCATACCTCAAAAGGAAATTTTACATTTAGAAATAACAATATTAAATTTAGAAAAATGTGTTGGAAATTTGTCAGCTTGAGCAGCATCCGTGGAAAGGGAAACAGTTTCATCAAAAAAGTGAGAAATTAGTTATTTTAAAATGTAGAGAGGGCATGGGAGAAATAGACTGGATAAAGGGAATATCTCTGACAGGTGATCGTAATGCTAACCAATCATTCCGGTTAACAGATTAACGAGGGCAATGACAGGAGAAAATAAACAAAACTATATGTTCACTTGTGAAAAGCAGGTCGGTGCTGTTTTTAAAAGAGGCAAAAGTAAAAATGCTGGAAATGGTTTCATCTTGCTCTTGCCCCAACACCAAAGCTACTACTTCCTATTTTAACTCCATCCTATCTCCACTGATCCAGTTCATTCCCACATAAAATCTCTGATGCTCTTCATTACTTTGACAGTTTCCGCTTTCCTGTGCCAAAGGGCTTATCTTCACTATAGATGGTACACTGGAACCATCAAACACTACAGCACAGAAACTGGCCCTTCTAGTCTATGCTGAACTATATTTCTGCCATGTACTGTCCAAATGTTTCTTCAATGTCAAAAATGAACCTGCATTTACCAATTCTGTTGGCTGCTTGTTCCACACTCCTACCATTTTCTGAATGAAGTTCCCCCTAATGTTCCCTTTAAACCTGCCCTGTTTCATCCTTAAGCCATGCCCTCTAGTTATTTTTTTGTGTCACCTAGCCTCAGTGGGAAAAGCCTGTTTGCATTTACTCTACTTATACCCACCATAATTTCCACCTTCTTGTAAATCTCCTCTGCACGCTTTTCATCTTATTGATATCATGGCAGTGGTTAGGTGACCAAAACTGCACTCAATCCTCCAACTTTGGCCTCACCCATGTCTTGTACAGTTTCAACACAGGACCCCAACTCCTGCACTCAATGCTTTGATTTATAAAGGCCAGTGGGCCAAAAGCTCTCTTTACGACTTCTGTCTACCTGTGACACCACTTTCATGGAATTATATATCTGGATTCCCTCTGTCCTTCTGCACTCATCGGTGCTCTACTGTTTACAGTGTATGTCCTATCTTGGTGTGTCCTTCCAAATACTTTCACTATAACAACTCCACCATATCAAAATCATTTGCTTCTTTCTCAAGAGGAGTAACCTGTTCCTCTTTACTAATGGACCCATTTCCCTGGCAAAATTGTGCTCACATTGAACAGTGTCTCCTTCAAATCAATTCACCCTTTCCAGATAAAAGATGAAACAATGGGAAATTTAACAAGCCCAAGCTACATCTGTTTCTTTATGGGATACCAGGAATAAACTTACTCAGATCGTGGCCCTTATCCCTTTTTCCAAACATATCAATAAATGCTGATTCCAACATTTGTATGAACTTTGAAAATATCGTCACTTTTACTGATCATTTCCAACTTGCCCTCTTGAATCTCCCCTTTCCCTTTTGGATTTCTTGGCCTTGACCCCAAGGATAGACCAGTGACCACTATCTATTACATGTCCACACACTCCCACAATAAAAACTACAATTGCTCCCATCCTGCTTCTCATAAGGATGCCATTCCATTCATGTGTGAATGTTTCGATGTCAAGATGTTCTACGAAGGTGACTCTGAAGTGGCTTCCTTTTTCCTTAAATGTGGCTTCTCTATGAGCGTCAGAAATAGGAGGAGTAAGCCAATTGGTCTACTGAACCTACTCTATCATTTAATAAGATTGTGGCTGATCTGGCCATGGACTCAACTTCATTTATTAACCTGTTTCCTGTAATCCTAAATTCTATTATTCAAAAATCTATCTTAAATACACTCAGATAATATGGTGACTCAACCGTGGATAACAAGGGAAATTAGAGACAGCATTGGGTCCAAAGAGAGAGCATATCAAATGGCCAAAAAAAGTACCACAACCGAAGACTGGGAGCAGTTCAAGATGCAGCAAAGGAGGACAAAGGGATTAATCAAGAGAGCAAAAATAAATTACGAAAGTAAACTTGCGGCAAATATAAAAACCGACTGCAAAAGCTTTTATAAATATGTCAAGAGGAAAAGATTGGTGAAATCCTAGGTCCTTTGCAGTCGGAATCAGGGGAATATATAATGGGGAATAAGGAAATGGCAGACCAATTAAATTTACTTTAGTTCTGTTTTTACAAGAGAGGATACAAATAACCTCCCAAGGATGTTGGGAAACATAGAGATTAATGCAGGGGAGGAACTGAAAGAAATCAGTATCTCTAAGGACATGGTCTTGGGGAAATTGATGGGATTGAAGGCAGATAATTCCAAAGGGCCTGATAATCTACATCCTAGGGTACTCAAGGAAGTGGCCATTCAGATAGCAGATGCTTTAAGAATTATTTTCCAGAACTTGATAGACTCAGGATCAGTACCCATGGATTGGAGGGTAGCTAATGTTACCCCACTATTTAAAAAGGAGGGTAGAGAAAAAGCGGGGAATTATCGGCCGGTGAGCCTTACATCAGTAGTGGGCAAAATGATGGAATCCATTATTAAGGATGTAATAGCGGAGCATATGACTAGCAGAGAAGGGATCGGATGGAGTCAACATGGATTTACAAAAGGTAAATCTTGCTTGACAAATCTATTGGAATTCTTTGAGATGGTGACAGGTAAAATAGATGGGGGAGAGCCAGTGGATGTGGTGTACCTGGACTTCCAAAAGCCCTTCGATAAGGTCCCGCATAAACGACTGGCTTCCAAAATCAAGGCTCATGGGATTGGGGACAAAGTATTGATGTGGATTGAGAACTGGCTGGCAGGTAGAAGACAGAGAGTTGGGGTAAATGGCTCGTTTTCTGAGTGGCAGGCGGTGACCAGTGGGGTACCACAGGGATCTGTTCTGGGACCCCAGCTGTTCACAATTTACATTAATGATCTGGATGAGGGGATTGGATGTAATATCTCCAAATTTGCAGATGACACTAAGCTAGGAGGGGTTGTGTGCACGAAAGAGGGGGTTAGGAAGCTCCAGTGTGATTTGGACAAATTGAGGGACTGGGCAGATACATGTCAAATGCACTACAATGTGGATAAATGTGAGGTTATCCACTTTGGTAATACAAACCGGAGGGCAGATTACTATTTGAATGGCAATAGATTAAGAGATGAGGAAGTGCAGAGAGACCTAGGGGTACTTGTACATCAGTCTCTGAAGGCGAGCATGCAGGTACAGCAGGCGGTTAAAAAGGCAAATGGTGTGTTGGCCTTCATATCAAGAGGGTTTGAGTATAGGAACAAGGATACCTTACTGCAGCTGTACAGGGCCTTGGTGAGACCCCACCTGGAGTATTGTGTGCAGTTTTGGTCACCTTATCTAAGGAAGGATGTTCTTGCAATGGAGGGAGTGCAGAGGCGATTCACCAGGCTGATACCTGGAATGGCAGGAATGACTTATGAGGAAAGATTGCACAAATTGGGATTGTACTCCCTGGAGTTTAGAAGATTGAGAGGGGATCTCATAGAGACATATAAAATTCTGGCAGGACTGGACAAAATGGATGGAGATGGGATGTTTCCAATGATGGGAAAATCCAGAACCCGGGGCCATGGTTTGAGGATAATAGGCAAACCATTTAGGACCGAGATGAGGAGGAATTTCTTTACCCAGAGGGTGGTGAATCTGTGGAATTCATTGCCACAGAGGGCAGTAGAGGCAGGTTCATTAAATATATTTAAGAGGGAATTAGATCTATTTCTTCAGTATAAGGGTATTAATGGTTACGGAGAGAAGGCGGGGACGGGGTACTGAACTTTTAAGATCAGCCATGATCTCGTTGAATGACGGAGTAGGCTCGAAGGGTCGAATGACCTCTCCTGCTCCTATCTTCTATGTTTTCTATGTTTTAAGCCTTATCTGCTTCATTAAGCAGAGAATTCCACAGATGCACCACTTTCTGGGAGAATCTGTTCCTCTTCATCTCTCTTAAATCTATGGTACTTCCCTGAATCTTATCTAATGACCCCCATTTCAATCTTACCTGCCCGTGGAAACAATCTCCCAGCTTCTATCTGACGAACCCTTACATTGAATACCCAATATCAGGTTCTTTTCATTATTTTATAAAAGATGTCCCCTCATCCTTCTAAAAGCTAAAGATCATTGTCCCAGGTTACTCAATTTCTCCTTATAAGCTATTCCCTTAATTTCCAGAAATAACCTGGAATCCTTGCACCACTTCCAAAGTCAGACTATCCTTTCTCAAATATGGAAATCAGACAGTGTTCCAGGTGCAGCCTACAAATACCCTGAACAATGGCAGCAGAACATCCATACCCCTAATCCAATATCTTGAACAATAAAGTATATCATCCCATTTGCCTTCTTGATTAACTGCAAACCAACATTTTCCAATTCATTCCCAAGTCTCTAAACATAATAGCATGCTGCAATTTTTCACCATCTAGTTAATAGTCTGATCTACTATTTTTCTTTCCATAGTGGATGACCTCAGATTGACCAGCATTGTACTCCATCTACTAGACTCTCACCCACTCATTTAACCTATCTATCTTTGGCTTGGCTTCGCGGACGAAGATTTATGGAGGGGGTAAAAAGTCCACATCAGCTGCAGGCTCGTTTGTGGCTGACAAGTCCGATGCGGGACAGGCAGACACGGTTGCAGCGGTTGCAGGGGAAAATTGGTTGGTTGGGGTT
This sequence comes from Narcine bancroftii, assembly GCF_036971445.1. NCBI lineage: Eukaryota > Metazoa > Chordata > Chondrichthyes > Torpediniformes > Narcinidae > Narcine > Narcine bancroftii. The sequence goes on from NC_091474.1 coordinate 61,386,059, forward strand.
GGGTGTTGGGTTTTTCCTCCTTTGCCATTTGTCAGTGAGGTGGGCTCTGCGGTCTTCTTCAAAGGAGGTTGCTGCCCGCCAAACAGTGAGGCACCAAGATGCACGGTTTGAGGCGTTATCAGCCCACTGGCGGTGGTCAATGTGGCAGGCACCAAGAGATTTCTTTAGGCAGTCCTTGTACCTTTTCTTTGGTGCACCTCTGTCACGGTGGCCAGTGGAGAGCTCGCCATATAACATGATCTTGGGAAGGCGATGGTCCTCCATTCTGGAGACGTGACCCATCCAGCGCAGCTGGATCTTCAGCAGCGTGGACTCGATGCTGTCGACCTCTGCCATCTCGAGTACTTCGACATTAGGGATGAAAGCGCTCCAATGGATGTTGAGGATGGAGCGGAGACAACGCTGGTGGAAGCGTTCTAGGAGCCGTAGGTGGTGCCGGTAGAGGACCCATGATTCGGAGCCGAACAGGAGTGTGGGTATGACAACGGCTCTGTATATGCTTATCTTTGTGAGGTTTTTCAGTTGGTTGTTTTTCCAGACTCTTTTGTGTAGTCTTCCAAAGGCGCTATTTGCCTTGGCGAGTCTGTTGTCTATCTCATTGTCGATCCTTGCATCTGATTAAATGGTGCAGCCGAGATAGGTAAACTGGTTGACCGTTTTGAGTTTTGTGTGCCCGATGGAGATGTGGGGGGGCTGGTAAGTCATGGTGGGGAGCTGGCTGATGGTGGACTAGACTCTCACCCACTCATTTAACCTATCTATACCTCTCTGCTAACCCTGCATCATCTACACAATTTGCTTTTCTACTTGATTTCATGTCATCGGAAAAACTCGGATAGATAACACTTGTTCACCTGCTCCAAATTTTGTCTTTTATATATATGTGTGTGTGTGTGTATATGTATATTATATGATTTATATATGTATAGATATCTATTTATTTATACACACACAAAGAAAACAGAGAATTGGGATAAATGATTATTTCTCTGGCTAGCGGTGTGCTGCAGGGATTGGTGGTTTTATATATAGTGAACTGTTGCAGGCCCACCACCAATTCCTGCAGCACATCACCAGCCAGAGAAATACCCATTTATCCCAACTCTGCTTTTTATTGGGAAACCAATCTCCTATCCATGCCAAATACATTATCCCAAACTTTGTGCATGCTTAGCTTATGCAGGTCTTTTATGCAGACACTTATTTCCTTCTGGAAATCTAAGTACACCATATCCACCTGCTCTCCTTTATTTACTGCACTTGTTATATCCTCAACAAATTCCAGTTAGGTAGTTAAATATGATTTGTTCTTCCTAAATCCATGCTGCAACTGCCTGATGGAACAATTTTTATCAAGATGCCTTGCTATTTCATCTTTAGGACTCTTCAAATATTTTCCCAACATTGAATATTTAGCTAACTGGCCTATTGTTACCTGCCTTTAGTCCATTTAAAAAACCCAGTATAATTAAATTTGCTATCTTCCAATCTACTGGGATCTGGCCAGAATCCACCAATCTACTGAGATCTGGCCAGAATCCAGAAAATTTTGATACATTATTTGTTTTATCAGGTAAAACTTCCATAATTTCTTCCAGTACTCTGGGATACATTCCATCAGGTTTTGCCTTTGCCTACCACCTCTCCCTCATCCTCCCTGCAATTTAAATCTAACATTTTCTTACTTTTCCATTTCTGACATGGGTGTAAACTGAAATGTTAACTCAGATTCACTTTTCATAGATGCTGCCTGATCAGCTAAGTGTTTTCAGCATTTTCTGGTTTTAGCTCAGATTTCCAGTGTTACAAGTTCAGTGAACCCCATATACCAGCAGCAAATAGAAACCAAAGCAATGGTTCCTTAAATAAAATTAGTTTAATTCTCTGAGTATAGAACAAGATCAACACTATTTACACAATCCCTCCCCCTAACCTAATCTAATCGCAAGTGTGTAATGTATTTTCAAGAAAGTCCTTTTTATTGGCCAATCTTCCACTGTCCACATTTCCAAGGTTAGTTTCCATTAATGTTCAATCCTGTACACAGAATCAAAGAGTCATTACATTCACGCAAACTTCAATGCTTTACTTAGAAATAGCAGGCAGAAAAGTTGTGGAGGATTACAGAGAGATGATTGTTGCTTGTTGGACACCCCAAACAGGAGTGTCTTCCAGAAGAAACGTCTTCTTTCCAGGTTCTTCTCACAGAGTTCTTCTCCTCTTCACCACACCGGGAAGACTAACTGCCATTCCTGATTTCCATAGAGAGTACACCATGGCTACCATATCAGAACTCTGCCCAGTCTTCAAAAAATTAGCCTTTTCACCAGACTCTTCTTCTGTCCTGCCTTTCTCAGACTCCCTTTACTAACTGCCTTCTCTCTCATTCTCTGCCCCTCCCCTCTTGATGTTCGAGGCACTGCTTTTTTTTGGCTTCAGTTTGCAAATGTTGCTAAAGCCCAGAAACTTCTGTTTGCACCTACCCTTGGAACTTTACAAGGCGGTTCTGTGAAATTCATGCAATCTAACAGCTAACCGAATCCCTTTTATAAGCACGTATTTAATGAACCCATTGCATCACACCAGAGTCTATTTTTAAATTTTCAGTTGTACAAAGAACAGGATAAAAAATTATTCTACCTAAACATTAAAAGTCCGCAACATGAATAATATTCAGAAACATTTTTAGATAAAATGTCTTAAAGGTGATCATACCTATTTCTAAACTTTCTCCTTCCCATGCTATCTATTCAATATAAAAATGTTAAATATAGTACCTTACTTATCCAACAATCAGACAAATTCAGAAGAACAAGCCATTGCAGCATTCAAAGCTTCGATAACAAATGAAGCAAGGCATGGAGTTTCTTAAGCATTCAAGCTGATATGTTAAAATCCACTCTGATAAATTACTCCAAGCAACTCACTTTTGTAAGCAATTTATTTTGTCAGTCAATTAATTGCATAGTTAAAACTATAAATATACGCAATGCAAATATAATTTTGTTATTCAAAACCTCACCTATCAATCTCATACAAAAGGCAGTAAATTATATGGTTATACCTGAGCTGCCTACTTTACCAGGGTCATTAAGATTCATAAAAAATATTTGCAATATATTTTTAAGTACTTCTGTCAGTGGTAATATCTATTGTGTCAATATTTCCAGTTACCTTTTCATACAGCTCCTCAAATAAACTTTCAGTTCTCAAAATAATATTCTACGTATTTGACTTTAAAGGCTATAGTCGAGCTGAATGATAAAACAAATGATTGGCATTTGGAATGAACAAGAAACTTATTATTGTTAGGATGCATTGCCTATCCTTAAAATTTCCCTGCGTTGCTGCATGGATTTAGAGCCCACTGGATTTAAAAAAAACATTAAAGGAGTGGGCTACAAAGCCAATTCAAAGGACATCCAAAAATATTAAAGTACATCTGAGGTCATATAAACGACAGTGGTTCCTTCCCTGAAGAGCACCTATGAACCACTTTTTAATCCAAACTAGATGGTTAGTCACTTCTATTTGTGCCAGCTTTGACCAGATTTTCAAAAAATGTTGAATGCTGAGAGATTAATATATTACCCATCAAGTCTATTTCTTATTATATTTAATAACATGAGAGGCCGGCTTTCTTCTCCGAGAATGCAGGATTATGGAATGTACCAGAAATAAATCACACAGGAACTCTGACCACTATGCTCTAATTTCCTTAATGTTAATTTAAATAAAGAAAGCATTTGCCAGGTGAAATTGCTTGACAGTCATAATAAAATGCAGCATAAAAAGGAGTTGGGTTGCTTGCATACCTGAAAAGTTTCAATTTTCAGCAGTGGTTCTATTAAGCGACAACTTACTATTGCAGAGTTCATTCCTACATTTTACATTTACCAGTGATGTTGCTCCTGATCAAAGTAACTAATGTAACAAAAGCACCTCAAAATGACTCAAGATAAATGCCTATTAAGGAAGAGGTATGATGCATGTTTTCATATGGATATAAAGATCTCTTTGCAATTCACATAATGGGGCAACATCATCCTCGAGGGGAATAAAAATGTGAGTCAAATCCATGATGGGAGCTGGAAGTTAATAAATCCTGGCAGGGCAGAACTGCATTGGGAGACATTTAATAACCAGAAAGAAAAAATGACACTGCGGTCAGAGCTGATGTAACCACAGGGCTGCTGCTGGTGTGGACTAGGGAGCAGAAACACAGCTGATCATGTTGGAGGTTTGGATTTGGAGTTTAGATTACCAATGGATTGAACAAGGGTCTGCGTGGCTGTAGAGTCTGCAGGAGCATTGGAGGTGAATCTATGGACACTCCATGATGCTGAATGGACTCTTTTTCTTCTCTTTCTCTCATGCTGTAAGGAGCGCCGGGCAACCCTAATGGCAACTCTTTATGATTGCCTTACAGCAGGCAGAAAGCAATTTAATATTACATGTTTTGTACTATTACAGGGCAATAAAGGAATCTTGAATAGGCAAGGCCAGCCACTAATTGTACACTTTCCATTCTCTCTGCCGATGAGTACTGTAGGTTTCGTCTACTGAGGCTACATGAGTGGAGCTGAGGAATGGGAAAAGTATGACCACATTCATGGGGTTTATTGTAGACTGTCCAATAGTCAGCAAGAATTGGAGGAGCAAATCTATAGAGAGATGGCAGACAGCTGCAGGGAACATAAGGCTGTGATAGTAGGAGATTTTAATTTTCCACATATTAACTGCAACTCCCATACTGTAAAAGGGCTGGAAGGCTTGGAGTTTGTCAAATGTGTTCAGGAAAGTTTTTTTATCAATATATAGAGGTACCAACTAGAGAGAGTGCACCACTGGATCTCCTATTGGGGAACAAGATAGGACAGGTGACAAAAGTATGTGTAGGGGAACATTTTGGGTCCAGTGATCATAATTCATTAGTTTTAAGGTATTTATGAAGAAGGATTGGTCTGGGCTTAAGATGGAGATTCTAAATTGGAGGAAGGCCAATTTTGAGGAAATGAGAAAGGATCTAGAATGTGTGGATTGGGATAAATTGTTTTCAGGCAAGGATGTGTGAGGTAAGTGGACGACCTTCAAAGATGAAATTTTGAGAGTACAGAGTTTGTATGTTCTTGTCAGGATTAAAGAAAAGGTTAGAAGGCATTGGGAACCTTGGTTTACAAGGGATAATGGGGATCTAGTTCAAAAGAAAGATGTATAACAGGTATAGGCAACTTGGAGAAAATGAGGCACTCGAGGAGTATAAAAAATGCAAGAAAAATCTCATGAAAAAAATCAGGAAGGCTAAAGAAGTCATGAAGTTGCTTTGGCAGACAATGTGAAGGAAAATCCTAAGGGTTTTTGCAGAGACATTAAGAGCAAAATGACAGTAAGGGACAAAATTGGTCACCTTGAAGATCAGAGGGTCGGCTTTGTATGGAGCCAAGAGAGAGGAGAGGTCTTAAATGTGTTTTTTTTTTCATCTGCATTCACTCAGGAAAAGGGCATAGAACTGTGGGAAGTAGGGAAAACAAGCAGTGAGGTCATGGAACCTATACAGATTAAAGAGGAGGAAGTGCTTGTTGTCTTAAAGCAAATATGGGCTAATAAATCCCCAGGGCCAAACAAGATATTCCCACGGACCTTGAGGGAAGCTTGTGTAGAAATTGCAGGGGCTCTGGTAGAAATATTTAAAATATCCTTAGCCATGCGTATAGTGCCAGAGGATTAGAGGATAGCTCACGTTAGTCTGTTGTTTAAAAAAGGCTCCAAAAGTAACCCTGGAAATTATAGGCTAGTAAGCCTGACGTCAGTAGTAGGTAAATTATTGGAAGGTGTTCTGAAGAGCTCAGATATAAAATTATTTGGATAGCCATGGACTGATTATGGATAGTCAACATGGCTTTGTGCAGAGACAGGATGGAGGAAGAGACTCACCGCGTGGTGGAGGTGGAGAGCCCAATCTGAGGCCTCTCAAGACGTCAGCCCTGGCAGTGACTATAGAGCCCCGAAGCTTCCCGAGGGAACAAGACTCACCCAGGAGAGAGAAACAGGATGGCCCCAATAAGGTTGGACCTCAAGGGGGCCAGGGGAAGGACACAACCAAAGTGTTGGGAGTACTGTCGGGTGCAGGAGAGGCGGAGACCTGAGGCTGTGGGGGCCGAGCCAAGGAGCTAACGGTGACGTGGGCAGCAACGAGAGCACTGAAGGGTGCAGACAGTTTGGGGATCCAAGGTCAGGGTAACCGAGCCGAGGAGTAGTTGACGACAACATGGATGGTGACAGGAACACTGTGCAGAATGGAAGTTTCGGGGACCTAAGGTCGTGGCAGTCGAGCCCCGGAGAAGTGGACGGCAATGCTGGCTTTGGCGGGAGTGCTGTCGGGCACTGACAGATCGGGGGCCCAAGGTCGGTGAGCCAAGCCAAGAAGGAAGGACCCCATGGGCTGGAAGAAAAAGAAAAGTAGAAAATAAAGACTTATCTGGTATGGTTGCTCCAACCAGAGGGTGCAAAGAGGTCGGGTCCAAAACGTCAGAGGGTGCCCGAGGTTTGGGGCCTTGAGGACTCCAGAAGCAGCATGGCCAGAGGGGATTCTGAGGGAAAGTAACATGGTGGGGTGGCCTGGAGTCAGAAAGCAAGGTTGAGGAGGAACAAGAATAGAAAGGGAAAGAACAAGGAAGATAAAAGGACAGACAAAAGGGGCAGAGGGTCTGATGCCTTTTGCCAGAGAGATACTGGAGGTCATTGGCCAGAATAAAAAGAATTTTGAAGACACTGGTGGCAGGGAAGGGGGCAATCAAAGAAAGACAGGATAACTTGACAGAAAGGGGATCTGAAGTACAAGAGAGAATTGAGAGGAAGATTGGATTTGAGAGAATGAAATGGATGGTTGGGAAAGGGATAGGGTAAGGATGTGGGAGAAGATAGATACCTTAGATAACATCACAGTTAAAACTGTGGGGGTTAAGGAGGGGAGAGACATGGTGGAGTTCCTGAAAAAGTGGATCCTATATATACTGGGGAGAGAACAAGTTAGAAACAACTTGGAAACGGAATTGGCCCGCAAGTCTCTCACACCCCCTTCCCTCCAGCCCAGGGCCAAACCAATGGCCATTGTAAGGCTCCTTCGCTACCAGGATACAGCGAGGATTTTTATAGGCAACAGTAGAGGGAGTGAAGGCAAAGTGGGGGTGGGTCCAGTGAAATACAAGGGGAAGGTTTTATTCTACCCGGACATAAACACGGTGCTATTGAAATGCAGGAGGGAATCTGATCCAGTTAAAAAGAGCTTAAACAAAAAGGAATTGAGTTTACCCTCCTTCACCCAGTAATGTTGAAGATAGTAAGGGCAAGAGGGGAAAGAAAGTTTTTTTTTAAGGATCCAAGGGAAGCAATGGACTTTGTAAGAACCTTGCCTTGCCACTGTTTTGGGATTAAATGTAAATGTAAATAAGGTGGAAAGAGGGAATCAGGGGAAAGATGAGCTGTAAATATTGTGAGGAATATGAGGGCGGATTTTTTTCATAATATTAATGCTTAAAGATGAATGTATATGAGAAGTAAGAATGAATACAGTGGACTCGAGGAAAGGGAGGAAGGTACAAGTGGTAGATGGGGATTGGCACCAATAGCTTGGTTATTGGTGCCAGGGAGGGGGGGGTGGTAAAGATAAACTGGGAAGGGGAAAAGAGGAGGGGTATTTATGAGGTGTTTTTCATTTTGTTATCGATTTAATTTAATTGACTGTACTTTCAGTTGTACGAGGGTAGAGGGTGGGGGAGATAAATACAGACTCTGTATGTTACGTGAATGTTAAAGATCATTATGTTTGTTTGACAAGTCTATGAAAATTAAAATATTTAAAAAAACATGACTTTGTGCATGGTAGATCGTGTTTAACCAATCTTGTAGAGTTTTTCGAGAAGGTTACTGGGAAAATTGGCGAAGGAAAGGCTGTGGATGTTGTCTACATGGCCTTTGACAAGGTTCCACATGGGAGGTTGGTCAGGAAGATTCAGATGCTCGGTTTTTTTGGTAAGGTAGTAAACTGGATTCGACATTGGTCATACGGGAGAAGCCAGAGAGTGGTGTTGTATAATTGCTTCTCAGACTAGAGGTCTGTGACTAGTGGTGTGTCTCACTGATCAGTGATGAGACCATTGTTGTTTGTCATCTGTATCAATGATCTTAATGATAATGTGGTAAATTGGATCAGCAAGTTTGCAAGTGACACAAAGATTGGAGGTGCTGTGGTCAGCAGAGGGTTTTCAAAGCTTACAGAGGGATCAGGACCAGCTGGAAAAATGGGCTACAAAATGAAAGATGGAATTTAATGCAGATAAATGTGAGGTGTTGCATTTTGGAAGGACAAACCAAGAAAGGACATACACGGTGAATGGTAGGGCACTGAGGAGTGCAGTAGAAGAAAGGGATCTGGGAATACAGATACAAAATTCCCTGAAGATGGTGTCACAGGTAGATAGGGTTGTAAACAGAGCCTTTGGCATATTGGTCTTCATAATCAAAGTATTGAGTACGGGAATTGGGATGTTACGCTAAAGACATTTGGAGTATTATGTGTAGTTTTGGTCACCAACTACAGGAAAGATATCAATAAGATAGAAAGAATCCACAAAAGATTTACTTGGATGTTGCCCAGACTTCAGGAACTGAGTTAAAGTGAAAGGTTAAACATATTTGGACTTTATTCCCTGGAGCGTAGAAGAATGAGGGGAGATTTTTATAAGGGTATTTAAAATTATGAGCGGGATAGACAGAGTAAATGTAAATAGACATTTTCCACTGAGGGCAGGTGAGATACAAACCAGAGTGTATGGATTAAGAGTGAAAGGGGAAATTTGAGGAGGAACTTCTTCACATCGACAGCGGTGAAGGTGTGGAATGCGCTTCCAGCTGAAGTGGTGAATGCGGGCTCAATTTTAACATTTAAAAGGGATTTGGAAAGGTACATTGATGGGAGAGGTATGGATGGCTACAGACTGGGTGCAGGTCAGTGGGACTAGGCAAAAAAAAATGGTTCAGCACAGACTAGAATGGCCAAAGAGGCCTGTTTCTGTGTTGTATTTGTTCTATGGTTCTAATACGAGTTTGTCTGATCTCTCCTTATTGGTCATACCTTTATAAATGTTCATCAGATTTATTGCAAAATATTTGGGGAAATTCTGCCTTGTTATCTTCTGGGATGTGGTCTAAAAGCAATTCAGAAAGAGACACATTTTAATGTATTACAATAGTCAGATTCTGAATGGAGTCAAACTAAGAAATACATATTTAAAAATGTAATCAAGGATTCCAAATGACTGCTTGGTTACTTGAATGAAACAGCCATTTCTGGATGCATACTCTTATTTTGATGGGTACTTTGGTGCCACTGTTAGATCCAAGGAAAATAATTTACATCAGTGGCTCTTTCTTTAATCATGAACTTTGGCTATATTTGAATATCACACCATGTTGCTGTGAATCACCAGCTCAAAGCAATAAAACAGCCTCATGATCAAAGTGCATTCAATCACTCCTCTAAAATAATTGATTTAAATGCTATTTGAGACAAGTCGGCTCAAAGCTATTTGGTCATGGAACTAAAACATTAAGATCTATATAACAAACTAATCATGAACTTCAAGATATTTTCCCACAAGTAGTTACAATACTGAACTTTGACTGGCTAGTAACTCTGACTGATTAATAACATATTGTGAACTTTTAGGAAATATTCCATTTAAGTTGTATTTACAGCAGAAAAAAGGACCAAGAGCTGGGATCATATTACTATATATATTAGGTCTCTAATAATGTACATGCATTTAATTTTTTTCAACAGCACTAAATTCACTTCCTACCTTTTGCTGCAAACTAGGGGGCTAGCTCCTCTAATCCTGAATAAAAACCTTTTTTATTAAAAATGGAAAACCGCGCCTTAGACTTGATTTTTCAATATGTTGTTTAGAGTATTTTATACAAAAAAAGCAAGTTTCACAACTGATAAGATAATAAAATAATTAATAAAATAAGATGATTAATATGGTGAATACACTTTGATATCTCTGGAATGTTCAAATGTTAAGTGCTTATTAATGATTGTCATTTTTATTACAATAATTATTAAGCCAATCTCTAAAATATCACAGCTAATAAAGGTGGAATTTTGCAGTTCATATGAATTTGCCCTCAAGCAATTCCTTCTTTAGTCACCATATGTTAACTATAAAATCTTCCGTCGTCTCCTCTTCCAAGGACAAAAGTTGTTTCAATATTGCCTGCAGTGCTTCTTTCACCATCTGGATTTCTCTTTGTAGATAATGTAGACTGTTATTAAGGATAAATCACGAAAGTGATTGGTAGTTGTTTCCTGCAGGATTTATTAGAGCTATCACTATGAAAATACCCACCAAGCAAGATTTAAATAAATGCACTTTCAAATCAACTTTAGTCATTTGTAAATAAATATTTATCACTTAAAATATTTTAATTATTAATTCCACTTTATTTATTAATCCATTCATTTTTTGGGATGCCACAGCCAGTATTTACCATCCACGCCTAAATGTTCTGAAGAAAGTACTGGTAAGCCACATTCTTGACCTCCTGATATCCCTCTGATAAAGGTACACCCCCAATGCTGTGGCATAGTGTCCCATTATTTACATCGAACAACAACTATGCATTTTCAGGTCAGGAAAAAGCACAACTTGGTGTGGAGCATACAGATGATGCAATTCCCATGAGCCTGCTGTTCTTGTTCTTTCAGGTGGAAGATGTCAGGGTCGAGGTGCTGTTTATGTAAATATTGAGATACATTTTTGGAGGTGGTACATATCTTAGACATGGCGCAGAGATGGTGAAATTATGTTCAAACTGATGGATGGGTGTCATTCAAGGGAGGTACTTTGTCTTGGATGTTCTTGAACAATTTAAATGTTGTTGGACCTAACTCATCCAGGCAAATAAATAATGCTTAATTTATGGTGTCAGAAAATTAGTCATCTCTCACAGGATATCCTCGGTCTCTAATTTTGTGGTCACAATATTTGTGTGGCTGGTCTAACTAAGATTTTAATGGTGACCCTCAGAATGTTGAGAATGGATTACCAGCAATGCCAATGCCAATACACATCAATAGATGGTTAGAGTCTCTCTTGTTACTGATAGCCATTATCTGGGGCATAAATGTTACCTGCCACATATCAACCATGTCTGAATGCTTTCCAAATCTTCACTTGTTGAGAAATTAAAAATGGAATTAAACAGTGCAATCAGAAAACTTCTTTCCATCAGAAAATCATAACTAGGAAAGGTCTTCAGAGAAGCAACTGAAGATGGTAAGGCCTAGGACACAGCTCTGAGTAACTCCTACAATAATATCTTGGAGTCAGAATGACTGACCTACTACAAAATAATGGCTTTCCTTTATGCTGGGGTGGCCAACCTTTTAATTTTGACATATAGTAATGGTAACAGGCCATTTTGGCCCACAAGTACATACCAGGGGTTTAGGTTAATTGGGCGGCAATTAAAAGGTTGGCCACCCCTGTTTTATGTAAAGTTGACTCCCACCATTAGAGTTTTGGCAATGATGTCCATTGGCTTCAGTTTTACCATGGTTCCTAGATGAATCAATTCTATAATGAGGTGCAGATTTTAATGGTCAAGGCAAAACTTAATGGATCTACATGCATCAGTTTCAGTCAGCAAGGCTTTATACATGGGAAATAGAGTCTCACGAATTTGACTGAGTAGTTTTTTGAAGAAAAGATAAGATTAATAAGGCCAGGGCAATAGATGTCTCCATAGACTTTAGTAAGACATTCAACAAGGTCTTATTGCATGGAATCCAAGGTGAGATACCCAATTGGATACAGAATTGATTTGATGTTAGGAGTCGGAAGACAGTATTAAGGATTGCTATTCAGATTTGAGGCCTGTGATCAATGGTATGCTCTGATGCTGCGTGACCTGCTGAGTTTCTCCAGCACATTTATGTACTGCAATATCCTGATGAATTTTCTCTAAACGGTAACAGTGCAGTCATATTCTTCCTATAATGTGACCTCCAGAACTGCAAACAGTACTCCACCTTTGGTCCATCCAATGTTTTAATGCAGTTGTACCATAACCCCCTTGCTTTTATATTCAAAGTTTAGCTAATGAAGGCAAGTATCCTTTGTGCCTTCTTAACAATGTTATCGACCCATTCTGCCACATTCAGGACTTGTACACAGTGGTCTTTCTGTTTGTCAATACTCCCTAAGATTCACAAATACATCCTTACCTCAGTGGTCCTCTCAAAATGCATAATTTCTTCCTGATCAGGAATAAGTTTCATCTGCTATTGTTTTACTCAGCTTCCCAAAATGCTAAAATCATTATATATCTAAGATTGCCTTCTTAACAATCAACAAATCACCAATGTTTGTGTCATTCTCAAATGTATTTGTATTTCCTACACCCATGATCAAATCATGAAGGTATATAATAAACCGCAAGGACCAAGCACTGATCCCTGTGGTACACCACTGGTCAAGCACAGAAACAACTCCATCTCCTCTGCCCCCCATTACCAAGCCAATTTTGCATCCAATTTGTAAACTTGCACAATATCACATGGACTCTAATCACAAGCACCAGTCTCCTTGTGGAACATTGTCAAAGACCCTACTGACAAGATTATATCATGTAGATTATATTAGCTACACAGCCCTCGTCGACAGACAAGTTCCCTACCTGATAAAGGCATGCTATCTTCCTTTCCTCACTTGAAAAAAAAACAGCAGCACAGAAATCTGTTGAAAGAGAAACAGTTTAACATTTCAGATTGAAGATCCTTCATCAGATCTTCAACCTGAAATGTTAATTGTTTCTCCTTCTAGATACTCCTTGACCAGCAGGTTTTTCCACTATTTTGTTTTTACTTCAGATTTCCAGCATCTACATTTCACTGCCTTTCCAAGTATAGATTAATCCTGTCCCTCAGAATTTTTCCAATAGCCTTCCTTACAACTAAAGTTAATAATTTTCACTGTAATAACTTTTTTAATTTATATTTTAAAATCAACATGAAATTCATCGATTACATTAAAAAATTATCATTCAATGTTGATTTTGAGTCAGAAAAAGCAAGAAAAAAAGAACAAGGCCTAACCCTCCACCTCCCAGGAAAACAAGAAAAATTGTTATTAGAAATAAAGAGAGAAAAGAAAAAAAGAGACAAAAAAAAGAAAAAGGTTTCATTGGATTCATCATCTCCTACCAAGGGACAAATATCCTGACTTACCCAGAATCCCAGGTCATTCCCGGATGCAGGGAAATAACTTTCTTATTCAAGTACCACGTTTGCTATCCTCCTGTTATCTTGCAACTCACATGAGACCAATGAAAGCCTCTGTCAGGGTCATAACAATGGTATCCCATACCATTTTCTAATTCCACATGAAGGATTTTGGACCAAAAGTTTGACCATCTATTGCCTTCCAAGCAAGCTTCAAGAAGTTTTCCTCCAGCATTTTGTGCAAGGCTCCAGTTTTCAGTATGTGCTGCTGTTATTGTTTAACCCTTGAATACAGTTCATCAGGCTCTGGGGATTTATCCATCTTTGCCCACTAAGATAGTGGGTATCTTTTTTTTAAAATGATAACTTGTTTCAAAATGTTACTACCTCCCTCTCTGAATTCTCCAACTATAATGTCATTTTACTTATCAAATATAGATGAAAAACATTCCTTTAAGACCCCACCTTTGTCCTTTGGGTCCATGCACAAATTGTGTTTTTTGTCCCAAATGATTCCAAATTGAAGGCTTTTTGTTGGCTACGTGGAGCAATCAATCCATGCTGCAAGCCTACATGGGCAAAGCTCCTCAACTCTTCCTCCACTTCACTGATGATTACTTTGGTGCTGCCTCATGCATCAAGAAAGTGGATAAAGTTGACTTTCAACTTTCATCTAACCTCAAATTCACTTGGTCCATCTCTAGCAACATTCTCCCCTATCGGCACGAGTGTGTGCTAAAGTAACCGGCCACCCTTAAGGTGGTGTTACTTGGGGTGGGGGGGGTGGAAGTTTGTTACTGACTCGGAAAGGGCACTACAAATAGTGGAAGATTTGCCCACGCTAACAGATAAAAGGAAGAACCAAGGTCAAACCAGGAACTAACCCACAAAATATATAGACTTATTGTGGATAGAAATGTATTCTTGTATTAATAGCAAGAGGAAAGTACGGAGAATGAGGTTATAGCAATTACAACTGAACGTTACATTGGTAATTTCTCTTTTTGGGATTGAGGGAAGAGAGGTAGGTGCAAACTGCACAACCTGCAGGGGGGGGGGGTTGACATCCAGAGAAGGGTGGTCACTGAGTAAGTGGGGGGGGGGGGTGGTGGGAGACAAGGGTTGCAAGGTGAAAGCAAGAGAGGGTCAAGTAAAAACATGTTTATAAATAATGTTTATGTTCTTCTATACTTTTTTATGGTTAGTTGTTTTAATGTTTTCCTCTGTCATTGTTGTCATCCTTGTTTCTTGCTTATGAAGTATATTGCCTTAACTTGTATTGATGTGCCCATTTTTATTTTAAAGTGGCTAATTATTTTAGTTTTTTTCTGTTTTTATCCCTCAGGGTCTGGCGTGGTTCAAGTGTTTGGGGGAAAATGGCTGATAATAAGGAGCTGGTTGAGGAGCGATCTGTGGGCGACAAAGGTACAAAGGAAACATTGGTACAATGATAACCCCAAGTTTTAATGTGAATGGTCTGAATGGATCAATTAAGAGAAAAGGTGTCTTGGCACACATTAAGAAATTGGGAATGGACCTGGCCTTCCTCCAAGAAACTCATTTGACAGAACTAGAACACCAAAAGTTAAAAACAGGTACTAGCCTCCTCATTCAGTTCAAAAGCAAGGGGTGGGGAGTGGGTGGCAATTCTGATTGGGAACAATGTTCCAGTGATAATGCAGAATATGATGATGGATAAAGCAGGTAGATTTGTAATGGTGCATTGTCAAATATATTCAGAAATCTGGACCCTGTACGCCCCCAATATAGATAACGAAATATTTATACGGGACATTTTCCTGAGATTAGCAGAAGCAAAAGAGAATATTCTAATTGGAGGTGATTTTAACTTTTGTCTGGATCCTGTTTTGGACAAGTCAATGAAAAGAATAGTGAAAACAAAGGCGACCTGTGCCGCTATTGGCGGTACGACAGAGTTGAACTTGATAGACTTGTGGAGACGGAAGAATCCGAGGGAGAGGGATTATTCCTTCTACTCAAGGCAGCATGACTCCTACTCTAGAATAATTTTTTTTTGCTTCAGCCAATATAGAGGGTAGGATCATAGAGGCTGAGTATATGGTGAGACGGCTTTCAGATTATTTTCCTTTAGTAGTCAGGATAGAGAAGCCGGACAAACAGGAAACGGTATACAGATGGCGTTTTAATGCATTGCTGTTAAAGAAACCAGAGTTTTGCAGCTTTACAAGAGTATAGATAGATCTGTTTTGTGAGGCTAACTGCACCTCCACTCCAGATAAATTTATTTTATGGGACACCCTCAAAGTGTATTTGAGGGGTCAAATAATTGAATATACTAAAACATTAAAGAAAGAATACGAGAGGGAGGTGGGCGAATTGGAGCAAGAAATCGCTTGTTTAGAAAAAGGACTTTCAAAAGTCGGGCTCAGAAGATCAATATAGGGTGCTAACAAATAAGAAGATAAAGTATAACAAGCTACAAATATATAGTATTGTAAAGGTCATATTACAATCTAAACAAAATATTATCAATGGGGGAGAGAGCTCATAA
This sequence comes from Narcine bancroftii, assembly GCF_036971445.1. Classification (NCBI taxonomy): domain Eukaryota; kingdom Metazoa; phylum Chordata; class Chondrichthyes; order Torpediniformes; family Narcinidae; genus Narcine; species Narcine bancroftii. The sequence continues at coordinate 61,401,877 of NC_091474.1, forward strand.
GGTCCTGGCATGGCAGCTGAGAACAAATCAAGCCTCAAGAACTAGCAATGCCATGCAAATGGGGGATAGCAGGCTCTCTTACAAACCAAAGGAAATTAATGATGTCTTCTGGGAATTTTATGAAGGTTCATACAAATCAGAATTGAAAGGGAAACTGAACAAAATTGGTGAGTTCCTGTACAAGATAAAGTTGCCAAACTTGGAATCAAAGGGACAAGAAGACCTAGATTGGTCTTTTACAGAGGAAGAAATAGTGAGCACATTGCATTCATTGCAAAGCTAACAAGTCTCCGGGAGAGGATGGCTTTCCACCTAAGTTCTACAAGCAATTCAAGGATCTGTTGATAACTCTTTATATGGAGGTGATGGTTCAGGCAATGAAGACCCATAGACTCCCAGAATCTTTATCGACAGCAATCATTTCAACAATTTTGGAAAAAGATAAGGACCCATTAAAACCATCCTCTTACAGGCCTATTTCATTATTAAATACAGATTATAAGATAATCGCTAAAGCCCTAACAAACAGATTGGTGAAGCATTTGCCAGAACTAATCAACAAAGATCAAGAGGACTTTGTACAAAAAAGGCAGGTGGGTGACAATGTGGGCAGACTACTACGTATAATACATTTGATGTAAGCCAGAAATTAAGGGGGTCCTGCTGTGGCACTCGATGTAGAAAAGGCATTTTACAGATTAGACTGGGACATTTTATTCAAAGTCCTGAAGAGCTAAGGCCAACTTTCATTAATTGGATAAAGGCGAAGTTGTGATTAATGGGCAAATTTCTTCAGCCTTCCCTCTCACAAGGTCAAGCAGACAGGGATCAAGGTGCTGTCAACACTCCAGATCTCTTTCAGACCTTGCCTGTGACGTTGCCCGGGGTTTTTTTTTCTGGCCCCGCTCTCACGGATAAGAATGTTCTTATTGAACGGGAAAGTAACCAAGGTGTATATGTAAAAATTGATCTGGGCCTATAGTCTGGGTGGATGCAGACTTTAAAAAAAAACTATTGGGCAGCCCAGTTGAGGCCCAAACAGTCCCCGAAATTAACACTTCACTTGTGAATCTGCGGGGATCATCTACAGCACACATGTCAAACTCTGGCCCACAGGCCAAATTTGGCCCGTGATATAATTATATTTAGCCCGCAAGATCATTTCAAAAATGTATTAGAGGTGGCCCGCCCTGCAGCGAGAGCCGATGCTGTTTTTTGGTAATGTCACCCCCACCATCCTCCCCCTTCATTGCACATCCTTCCCCATTGTAACACGAGAAATTGTAACACGAGAAGTCTGTCGATGTCATCAGCCGGCAAGCCAGTTGGAAGGCTCCCCACACAACCAGTCACTTCTCCCACCTGTCGAGTGGTACGGCGGATTGGCGAGCGCCTGTGATTTCCTGTCGGCGCGACAGACATGGCAGGCTGCGCACGGCCCCTGGGCAGCGCAAGCCCCGCGCGACTGGCACCGGACGGCCCTTCCACAGCGCGAGCGCACTTCTCCCGGTCGCCACAGCCTTCAGCGCTTGCACCCGCGTAGACCCCAGGGACGGCTGGTTCGGCCATGCACGTGAAGAGAGAGATGGTGGCTGTCCGCAAAGGCTGATCGGCAGCGCGCTGGGCCTGAGTGGGTGGGTAAGCAGGTGTGGGCAGAGGGTGTAGGTGAGGAGTAATGGGCAGGGGAAGTTATGGTGGTGCGAGGGGCAGTAGAGGGAGGGATGAATAGAAGGAGGGGTGGATAGGGAAGAGGTAAAAGGGGAGGGGCAGGGCGAGTAAGGGAGGGGTGATTAGAGGGTGAGAGACGGGTAGAGGGAGGAACAGGTTGAGGGGAGAGGCAGTAGAGGGGCGTGTATAGGATGGGGTGGGTAGAGGCAGAGCGAGTGGAGTGAGGGGTGAGTAGAGGTTGGGTAAAGGACTGGTCAGGTAGAGGGATGGTGGGTCGAGGATGAATAGAGGCCTAGAGCCTGAGGAGTGAGCAGGAAATGCTGAGTCCTGATGCAGGCCAAAATGGACACAGCCTGTGAATGCTGACTACATCTCCACAGGGACCAAATATGTTTACCTCAGGTCAAGCAAAGGGTGAACTTGAGCTACCTACTCCTGACCTGTAACATTATCCTCCTAAAGTTATATCCTAAAGTTTAACATTACATATGTTGAAAGAAGAGAAAACATGCAGATGTTGTTGAAAATTTTCAATAAATATTTAGTTCGGCCCTCAACTTAGTCCAAGTTTTTAATTTTGGCCCTCCGTGAATTTGAGTTTGACACCCCTGATCTACAGCATCTGGTGATCCCGTTGTTGTCTCATCTACATTAGAGAGACTGCACGCAGACTAGATCAATTTGTTGAGCACCTTCGCTCTGTCCACTCTAATAGTGGGGATCTCCAGGTGCAAACACCTTCCAATTTCCTGCCCCATTCCCATGCTGACATGTCAGTCAGATTTCAGATTTATTGTCAGAGTACACATATCACATACAACCCTGAGAATCTTTTCTCCTGCAGGCGTGACAGAATTAGCACTAATCGGTAGTGCAAAAACATGTCAACAAACAATGAACTGTAAACAGATAATGAATGTAATCAAACTGCAACAGAGAAAACAGAAAGAAAATCAATAAAGTGCACAAGTAAGAGTCCTTAAATTAATCCCCGAGTTTGTTGAGGAGTCTGATAGTGGAAGGGTAGCAGCTGTTCAATGGTCTCATGCACTGCCAAACTGATACCACCTGAAAATTGGAGGAACAACACCTTATATTCTATCTAGGCACTATTACGAGCTCCCATTTTAGTAAAATGGGATTATTACTGTAAGGGATAGTATAGACAGGAGGAACTGAATGATCAGTTAACATTTAACAGAAGCACCATCACGACATAAATCACAGTGTAGCGGCAATTCAATACATTGGAAGAAATGAGGGAAGGCTTGTCACAGTCTGTTTCACATTTGATACATTTTCAAAGACACTATGATTTTGCAAGAGAGAACCATTCTGACTGCTGAACAGAAAATAGCTCTTTAAAGCAGATCTTGTGGCCAGCCATTTTGTTAAATTCAGAGCAAGGTATGCTCTGTGAATGACTGGGCCTTTACGTGGATAGACCTGTGCAAGGAAGGTCTTTTGGGAAGCAAAGTGCTCCATTTTGATTGTGACTAAGTCGAGGTTACTTGGAGAAACCATTTTGAGTGTGACTAACAATGAAGGTCACTTGGAGAGACCAGTCCCAGGGTCTTGGAAGCTTTGTGGAGGCTGCCCAGTTCGAGTCTTGCCTACAAAAGGATCAGGAGTGTTATGACCACAGTTTGTGTGGATGGGCATTTCTTCAAAGGCAATGCAAGGAAAATTAATGTGTCTGTGGCAGCCATAACTCCAGTCTTCCCATCAGTTCAGCATTAATTCTGGGCATCAAATTTCAAAGGCCTATACTTCAACACTGAATTTAAAAATTGAACTTTTAAGTAACTTTCTAAATTTTGGCCTGGACTGTAATGGTTTGGGTATATCACGCACATACAGTAGTACACCTGTGCATAGTTGGTGATAGATTTAGTATTAAGGATAGTTTAAGTTAAGATAATAGTTTAAGAGTTAGAAATAAAATTAGTATTTTAAAATTAAACACTGTCTGGTTCATTGTCTATTGCTGCTTGTTACATTTGGTTTGGAACAAAATTGGGAGCTCCTCTTCCGGGATTTTACCACATTTGAAGCTTAACCAAATTGGGGAGCTTAAATTGTTTGTGTTACAGAAGGCAGCACAGAATTTGGAGCTTTGACATCGATAGAATTTCAATTGGGTGGTTAAATTCCTTTTTGCAAGCTAATTCAGAGGCTTGAGGCTTGAGCAGCAATGGCTAGTGAATGATTTTTGGAGTCATCATCTCCTGTAGAGTTGCACAAGACAAAAAAGGATAATTTGGTGAATATTGCTCAACAGTTGGGACTTGTTAAAGGAAAATTATCCCTGAGAAAGATAGAGATAAAGGAAATTATAGCAAGGAAATATGTAGAAGAGGGAAATTTTGAAGAGGTGGAGTTAGAGAAATTTCCTATGAGTAAATCCATTAACACGCAGCTGGTGTTGGAAAGGACTGAGTTGAAAAAGATTGAGGCAGAAGAAAGGCAAAAAAATGGAGTTAGAGGATGCAGAGAGACAAAGGCAATATGAGGTAGAGGAAAAAAGAACAAATGGAGTTAGAGAAAAAGGGAAGCAAAGGCAGAATGAGGCAGAGGGAAAAGAGAGACAGAGGAGGTTGAGGCAGAGGAGGTTGAGGCAGAGGAGGTTGAGGCAGAGGAGGTTGAGGCAGAGGAGGTTGAGGCAGAGGAGGTTGAGGCAGAGGAGGTTGAGGCAGAGGGAAAAGAGAGACAGAGGAAGTTGAGGCAGAGGAGGTTGAGGCAGAGGGAAAAGAGAGACAGAGGAAGTTGAGGCAGAGGAGGTTGAGGCAGAGCAGAGACAAAGCAGAGTTCTACCTTCTAGTTTACAGCCAGTAGAGAGGTGAGGTTAGTTCCTCCATTTGATGAAAAATGAAATTGATAAATACTTTCAGCATTTTGAAAAGGTAGCTGAAAGTTTAAAATAGCCACGAGACATGGTCCCTCATGTTACAAAGTTACAAAAGGAAAGCAGAGCAGAATTACTCAGCCCTTGCTGCAGAACAAGCTGGTAATTTATGAGATAGTAAAGAAAATCGTGCTTAAAGCTTACAAATTGGTTCTTGAAGCTTACAGACAAAAATTCAGGACTTTGAGCAGATCAATGAATCAATCTTGTATGGATTTTGCCATGAAAAATCTGTGTGACCAATGGTGCACATAAAAAAATGATTACAACAGATTAAGAGAACTGATGTTAGTTGAAAAACATCAAGTATCCCAATGACATAAAATCATACTTAGATGAAAGAGAAGAAGGAACTTGGCAAGAATCTGCTAAATTAGCCAATGAGTATGCTCTTACCCACAAGGTTAAGTTTATAACCAATAAAACCTTTCAAAAGATTAATGTGGTTCATCCCAGTAAATTTGAAAATAAATTAGGAAATAATGTGAGAATTAAAGATGAAGGGAAGCAGGAAAGGGAAAAACCTTCAGGTCCCCTTTATCATTATTGTAGAAAACCTGGTCATGTGATGCCAAATTGTTATAAGATGAAGAAAAAGAAAAAGGTAGCACCAGATGCCTGTATTCAAAAAGATGAGAGATCTAGAAACAAAGAAAGTTTCAAATCTGCTGACAACATTTGGGATGAGTTTAAATATTTTGTGTCAAAAGGTTTGGTTTCGGTAAAGGAAAAGGCACCACAAGTGCCCGTGAACATACTTCAAGATACTGGGGCAGCCCAGTCACTTGTGTTGAACAGTATTTTGGAGTTTGATGATGAGATTGCCATGGGTTGAATACATTTAATCCAAGGTTTGGGAGGTGAAACGAACCGGTATCTTTGCATAGGATATCGTTGAAGTCAGAATTAATGGGATGATTACTATCGGGACTTGAGAGAGTTTACTAATAAATGGGAGTTTCATTGATTTTGGGGACTGACTTGGCAGAAGGTCAAGTGAATCCTGTGGTGAAATTGACAGAGAAGCCAATTATTGATGAGGTAAAGACAGAGTTTGAAATCTATCCAGACTGTGCAGTGACTCTGGCAATGGCAAAGAAACTTGATAAGGAATTAAAATTATTGAAAAGGCGGAACAGTTATTAGATTGTGTGGATTTGTCAGAAATTTTTCTTGTAGACCAGGATATTGATGTTGAACCTGAAAGCAAGAATATTTTTTTTAAATCAAGTAAGGAATTGATAGGAAAACAGAAAACAAATATTGATCTTGCTGAGGTAAGAAATAAGGTCTTATCTGGGGAGGAAATTGAGGAAGGGGCAGTTGGATATTATTTTTTAAATGGTGTGCTTATGAGAAAGTGAAGACCAAGGGATATACCTGCCAATGAGGAATGGGCAGTTATTCATCAGGTTGTAGTTCCTAAAGCATATAGGAATGAAATTTTAAACTTAGCCAATAGCACACCCTTGGGTGGTCATTTTGGAGTAAAGAAGACTGTAGATAAAATAACAAAACACTTTTATTGGCCTAGTTTAAGGATGTTGTGACTTTTTGCAGGATGTGTCACATTTGTTAGGTTTTAGGTAAACCTAATCAGGGGCCACCAGAGGCACCATTACAACTTATTCCTGTTTGTGGAGAATTTTTTTTTCTAGAGTTATTGTGGATTGTGAGGGTCCGTTGCCTAAGACAAAAGCTGGTAATCAGTACTTGTTAACCTAAGGAAATTCAATCGGATCAAGAAGTAATTTTATGTCAGGACTTTTCAGACAAATTATTTTTAAATTTGGAGTTAAACAAATTACATCATCTGCATATCATCCTGAAACTCAAGCCTTGGAGAGATTTTATTCGACACTCAAGACCATGATGAGGACTTATTGCTGTGATCATGAGATGGACTGGGACAAGGGTATACAGGAACCATTAGGCTTTAGTCCTTTTGAGCTGGTATTTGGACCAAGTTAGAGGACCTTCAATGTTGTTAAAAGACCAGTGGGTTGACGAAGATGTGCAGTTGAAATTGTTGGATTATGTTTCAAAGTTTAAAGATCACTAGGAAAAAAATGTGTAAGGTAGCTGAGTAGTATTTAAAAGTGGCTCAAGTAAAATGGAAGTTTGGAATGGCAGAAAGGCTAGTCAGAGAAGTTTTAAACCAGGAGATGAAGTGTTAATTCTGTTGTCAACAATGTCTAATTATCACATTTTGAAAAAAATTACTAAAAGTGGATTTTCCACAAGATCTAGAGTTATACCTTTTGGGAGATACTAGAAATGTGAGATTTTGACTGTCCAAATATCAAATTCAGTTCGTGAAGGTCACCTTGGCGGTAGCCAGGAAGTGTATAACGGTTACGTGGAAGTCCGATTTCCAAGTAAATACCATACGATGGAATATGGGAATGGAGAATTGCATTACCTTGGAGAAAATCACTTACAATCTAAGGAGGAAACATGACACACTCGTTAAAGTGTGGAAACCAGATTTGATATACATGGGTATGTAGATTGTCTAACTCCCCTTCCCTGTGAAATATGGCTATAATAAAAACCTGTCTTAGTAGGGAAAGGATTGGAGTGAAGGAAATGGAACATGGCACAAGCGGCATGCATGTTTTCTTTTCACCTTTTTTCTTTTATTCCTTACTTGGGTTATTTAGGTTGTTCTTTTTATAGGTTTTTGGTGGGGGCTCTGAACCCCACTTATATTTGTATAATGTATAATCAGTATGTTTATGTGTCTGGGGGCGAGGGGGAAAACAAAATACAGACTCTACATTCTATGAATGTTGAAAATGACTGTATTGATTGTTGAAATTACTTTGAGTCTGTAAAAATTAAAATAAAATATTAAAAAAACAATGTCTAAATATCATAGAGCAAGATTTTCTGGGCACATTGAGATAACATCTAGGTGGATGAAGTTGGCTGCATAGTTGAAATTCTTGAGAGAAGATGTGACAATGCACGGGTTCTTGTGAGAGTCATTTTAATGATACTTTAGCTGGGAGTGAATTTTGTCACACTTGGGTGAATTGTCTTGGTTATGTTTGGAGGTTTGGAGCATGTTTAGGTTGGAATTCAGATGGTTTCTGAATTTCCTATGCCCATGGGGAAGAAAGTTATTGAGAGATTTTTAGGAATGGTAGGATGGTATGGGAAGTTCAGTGAAAACTTTGTTGACATTACTCTTCACTTGATTGATATTTTGAAGAGGAGTGAGAAGTTTGTATGGACAGCTAGTTGTCAGGAGGAATTTGACAGACTGAAGAACATTTAAGTCATGGGCATGTGCTTAGGTCATTTGATTTTGAAAGGCCATTTGTTTTAGCAATTGATGCCAGTGAGGGTGCAGTTGGTGCTGTGCTATTGCAGGGGGATGGCTATCATCCAGTGGTTTGTGTCTTGGAGGTTCACTTAACACTCAGGGGAGTTGTTCTGCTATTGGACAGTGATTGTTGTCTCTTGTATTTCCTCTGCAACATTTTGAGGTGTATGTTTGCATTGCTATGGAATTAAGCATTGTTTACATTGACCATAATTTTTCACTAAGAATAAAAATAAGAATAGAAGATTATTAAACTGGATCTTCATTCTGCAAGAATATAATTTAATGATAACTTACATTAAAAGTAAAGTTCATGTAATTGCTGATCGCCTTCCAGATGTTGTTTGCAATGTTTTGCAGCAAAACAAAACTTATTAGCTGTATACGCTTCTAAAAGAAAGTTACTTGTCTGTATTATATAACAATAGTGAAGGTATACAGGATAAGGTTATATCTGTGGATTATAAGGCAAGGTTAGTCTCAGACCATTCATTGTTATTACTGGAATATCAAAGTTCTCAAGTTACACAACATACTTTAAGATGGAGATTTAATACTATGTTACTACAAAAGCCAAAATTTATTGTTTATTTGAGAAAACAAATTGAGGATTTCATTGCTAATAATGTTCACTCTGTTTCTGATCAGTTTGTTTTGTGGGATGCAATGAAAGCTTTTTTACGAGGTCCAATTATCAGTTATGCATCTAAACTGAAGAAAGAGAGAGTTAGAGAAACTGAGGATTTGGAGAAGAAAATAACAATCTGTGAAAAAGAATTTCAAAAGAAAGCTACTGAATTCCAAAAGATCCAATTAACTAATTTAAAGTTGAAGTATAATAAGTTACAGTCATATCGATTTGAATGTTTGTTGAATCGTTCAAAAAATAAATTTTATGAATGGGGTGAGAAAGCTTATAAAGTATTAGCTTGGTAATTAAAAAAAGAACAGTTATCTAGGATTATACCAGCTATTAGAAATAAATCGGGTATTACTTTTAGTCAAAAAGAAATTAACGATGAATTTTGTAATTTTTACAAAAACTTTATTTGACTGAATGTAAAGAGATAAAAGAAGATGCAATAGACTCTTTTTTGAAAAATATTAATTTACCACAGTTATCTCAAGAAGACAGACAAGAGTTAGATAAACCTTTTACGGATAGTGAAATTGAAATGGCTATAAAAGATATGCCAAATGGAAAAGCGCCTGGTGGAGATGGTTTTTCTATTGAGTTTTACAAGACTTTTTATGTTGATATATCTTACTTATTTAAGAATGTAATACAACAACTTTATGATACTTTTCAATTACCTGAGTCCTGTTCTAATGCTATAATTACAGTTATACCAAAAAAAGATAAAGATCCCTTACAGGTAGCTTCTTACCGTCCTATATCTTTGTTAAATGTAGACTATAAAATAGTGGCTAAAGTTATGGCTAATAGGTTGGGTCAGTATTTACCAAAGATAATATATCGTGATCAAACAGGTTTTATAAAAAATAGGTATGCTTCAGATAATATTCTATGATTAATTACTTTGATAAATAGACCTAAATCTCAGAAGAATTATCCAATGGTGGTTCATTGCATGCAGAAAAGGCATTCGATAGAGAAGAATGGAAGTTTTTATTTAAAGTACTTGAAAAGTTTTCGTTTGGTCTCTCATTTATTGGTATGATTAGGGCTCTGTATAATGATCTGAAAGCTAGAGTTGTTACTAATGGTTTGCTTTCAGAATCCTTTAATTTAACAAGATCTACTAGACAAGGATGCCCATTATCACCCGCCTTGTTTGCTTTAGTTATTGAACCTCTAGCACAATTAATACGTCAGAATGATAGTATCAAAGGTATGAGAGTCTTGAATGAAGATTATAAAATAAATTTATTTGCGGATGACGTTTTGCTGTATTTGGTGGATCCTGATGTTTCTCTGCCAGCACTTCAAGATTCCTTAGAGATTTATGGTCAATTATCTGGTTATAAGGTTAATTGGACTAAAAGTGAAATTTTATCAATTAGTAAAGATGATTATTCAATGTTTAGAAATATTACAAATTTGAAGTGGACAAAACAAATTAAATATTTGGGAATTAATGTTAATACTGACTACCAAAATTTATATTCACTTAATTATCTTCCTTTAATGAGGAAGATTAAGGCAGATTTAGTTAAATGGAAAGATTTACCTTTGGGTTTATTAGGAAGAATTAATACTATAAAAATGAATATTTTTCCTCGTATACAATATTTATTTCAATCAATTCCTTGTTGTTTACAAAAAAGATTTTTTAAGGATTTATATAAAGTAATTAGGGATTTTTTGTGGAAAGGAAAATTTCCTAGGGTGGCGTTGAAAAAATTGATGTGGGATTTTCAATTTGGAGGGTTACGGCTACCTAATTTTCAATTTTATTATGAAGCAGCTCAATTTAGATTTCTTAGCGCATTAATGGCCACACAAGATACGCCTAGTTGGGCACAGATAGAATTGGCAGTTATTTCTGAAAAATTTTCGAATGAATTTTTATTTCGATGGAATAAAAATTTGTTACGAACTTATGATGTACCAATATTGAAACATTTAATGAATTTATAGACAAGTAAATTACATAAAATGGGACTGAAAAATAAGTGGTCGGGAAGATTACCATTATATAATAATCAACTTGTTCCTTTCACGGTATCTAATACTATTTTGAAACAATGGGAGGAGAAAGAAATACATAATTTATCTGACTGTTTTTTAGAAGGTCATTTTTGTTCTTTTGTAGAATTGCAAAAGAAATTTGATATAAGTGGTTATTCTACATTTGTGTATTATCAGTTAAGATCTTTTATAAAACAGGTATGCGGTCGTCAAATGAATTTACTGTCTGAAACTGATTTTGAGAAACGTGCTCTCATTTCCAAAAAAGGGTTATATATCAGGTTTGTATCGTATTTTGTTGGAAAGTGAAAGTAAAATAGATTGGGATAAAGATAAAATGAAATGGGAAAAAGATTTAAGTTAACAATAACTGAAGAAGATTGGTCTGAAATCTGCCATAATAGTGTTCGAAAATTGATTAATGCTAGATTGGCGATGATTAATTATAGTTTTATACATCAATTATATTTAACACCCGAAAAATTTAAAAAATTTGGTTTTAGTAAGTCAGATCTTTGTTTTCGTTGTGATCAGGTTTCTGGTACTTTTTTTACATGCTGTTTGGTTGTGTGATCGGTTACAACAATTTTGGAAAGGTATTCAATCTGTATTTAATCTATATAATCTTCATATTGTATTAGACCCTGATATATTTTTATTAGGGAATATGCAACCGTTGATTGATTTAGAATGAGATAATTACCAGATCTCTTTTATTTACTTAGCATTGGCAGTGGCCAAGAAATGTATAGCGATTACTTGGAAGAATAGAAATGTATTGTCTTTAGATAGGTGGTATTCAGAGATGAAGTTTTGTTTGGTTATGGAAAGAATATCTTTTTCTATACAAGATAAGGTGTCTTTTTATGAGTTAAAGTGGACCCCATTTATTGATTATATACAATTTAAATAAAAAATTTTTGGATTAATAATTAATACTTAATTAATATTTTTTTGTTTTTTTTATATATATATATCGATCTTTTTTTTAAGATATATATTTTTTATTTTTTTAAATTATACTAATAGTATTAATTCTTCACTCTTTATTGTGGGGGTGGGGAGTTTAGGGGTTAAAAATAGTTTTTTTTTAGTCTTAGTTTTTAGTTGTTAGGGGGAAATGCCGAGATTGGTATTGTATTAACTATGTTGCTTTGTACTTGTATTACTTTATTTTGTTTTTTTTCTGTACGTGAATTACTTACTTTCTTCATATGTTAAAATTAATAAATAAAGTTTCGAAAAAAAAAACAATAGTGAAGGTATTATTTAATGTTGAAAATAGTAGTTAAAAATTTTCTTTGTATCAGGAGGTATTACGAGCTCCCATTTTAGTAAAATGGGATTATCATTATAGGGATAGCATAGACAGGAGGAAATAAATGGTCACAGTTAAACATTTTACACAATCACAACATAATTTACAGCCCAGCGATAATTCAATACATTGGAATAACTGAGGGAAGGCTTGTCACAGTCTGTTCCAGATTCAATGTATTTGCAAAAACCCTGTAATTTTGCAAGGGAGAACCATTCTGACGGCTAAAGAGAAAACAACTCTTTGAAGCAGCTCTTGTGGCCAGCCATTTTGTGGAATTCAGTGCAAAGCATGCTCTGTGAATGACTGGGCCTTTTTGGTGGATTGACCTGTGCCAGGAGGGTCTTTTGGGAGGTAAAGTGCTCCATTTTGATTGTGACTAACAGTGAAGATCACTTGGAGAGACCACTTCGCTTTGAGTGTGACTAACAGTGAAGGTCACTTGGAGAGATCAGTACCAGGGTCTTGGAAGCTTCGTGGAGGCCACCCAGTTCAAATCTTGCCTACAAAGGACCAGGAGTGTTATGACCACAGCTCGTGTGGATGGACAATCAAAGGCAATGTAAGGAGAATTTGTGAGTCTGTTGCAGCCACAATTCCATTCTTCCCATCAGTTCAACATTAATTCTTGGCATCAAATTTCAAAGACCTACACTTCAAAACTGAATTTAAAAGACTGAACTTTGAAGCAACTTTCTAGATTTTGGCCTGGACGATTATGGTTTGGGCCTCTCTCTCACAGCATACACCTACACATAGTGTTGAGGATAGTTTGAAAGTTAAGATTATAGTTGAAGAGTTACAAATAAAATTAGTGCTTCATTGTCTATTGTTGCTCATTACACATGGTTTGTTATGGCATGCTCAAACAGATGGGATTAATGTCGATCTCCCTAGTTTCCATTTGCACACCTTCAGCTTTTTCTTTCCTCCAACCCCCACCCCACCACTCTCTCTATCCCTCTGTCTACTTTCCTTCAGCTCTGCATTCTCAGAGTTACCCCCATCCCCCAATTAATTCTCAGCTTTTCTCTCCTGCCCTCCTATCCACATTTTATCTCCTGGCCTATGCTCCTCCCTTTTCCCCCATCCCACCTCTTTATTCAGGCACCTTCCTCCCTTTTGCTCATACCCTGATGAAGGGCTCAGGCCCAAAACTTTAGTTATATACCTATCTTTGCTTATGAACTCTGCAGGATCTGCTAAGTTTCTCAAGAATTTTAGAACATTAACTAGATTCCTACTCCTTCCCTGGTTATCCCGTTGTTTTGGGATTTTCTGTAATGTTGTTTGGCAGTGATTTTTACAGAAGCATCCCTTACAATTTCTATATTCCTGTCTGCCCGTCACATTTTCAATTTCCTTTGTGTGTCAGATGCTTCCTTTTTTGCCCTTTATCCAAACATTGATATGCTATGATAACAAGGACTCCTTGGACTTTTCCTGATCCTTCATTCTTACAAGCATACCCTGAAGATCCACTATTTCCATTTAAATGGCTGTGGGATGTAAAATACCTGTAACTAGCAGTTCCCAGCCTATTTTACAATGTCTTGTCTTGCAATATTGAGATTGCCCTTCCCCAACTTAGGGCTTTAATTTCTGGTCTGCTCCTATCCACCATACAACTACCATACATTTTGGCGTATAAGTCGAGACATGAAACCCAAAAAAATCTCTCAAATAATGAGAGTCAACTTTGAGACTTTAAATTCAGCTCAAAATCCAATCTGCGTTGATCTGGTGTATAACGCAACCTTTGAAAAACCGATTCAGCATACATCGACCCTTGAAAAACAAAAAAAAAACCTGATTGTGACAGATTTTCATTGAGATTTTATTTGAAAACAACACATTTAGAAACCTTCAAAATCACTCTTGCTACCATCATCTGAAGCAAAGATGGAAGCAAGCACATCCAAACTCTCACTATTTAAACAGTCATCATATGGGTCCCAGTCTGTGTCTGATGAGGCGGTTTCAGCTTCATTGTCAGTGTCCCACAAGAAATCATCTTCTGTGTCATTAATTACACAAGAGACATGACTCTTTTTAAATGATTTTTTAATCACTGTCTCTACTTTAACTTTGTCGCATGCCTTGAACATGAAGTTACACAGCATATCAAGTGATGCAGTATGCATTTCTCTGCCTTTTGTAAAAGACTTTTCTGCACTTCACATCCATGTATTCCATTCTTAGTGCACATGGTCTTGGAATGGCTTGTTCAAGCAGACATCAAGAGGTTGAAATTTAGATGTCAAACCACCTGGGATAACTGCCATGCAAGTATTATGTAGTGCTAATCTACTTTTAGTGTTCTCAGTTAAATGGCTATGAAACATATCCCAGATCAGCAAACTCCGTTCTTTGCGTAAACTGCTTAGCTGCCTGTTCCACACATTTTCTATTCATAGTTTTAAACCATTTTCATCCATCCATTCTTTTCCTTGAAAATGTACAAAAATACATGCAGGGAATTTCATTTTTGGCTTAATTTTGCATTTGAAGATTACCATGGGTCTTAACTTTGTCCCGTCAGTCGAGCACGATAACACCACGGTAAACCTGGTCCTTTCGTGGCCTGTACTTCTGGTTTGCACAGTTTTAATACCTTTCCATTCTACAGTTCTATTGCCTATCATGTCGAAATTCATGGGAGTTTCATCCATGTTTCCAATATTTGCCAATGCAAACTGGTATAATAAACTGGTGAAAACTTAACAACTTTAAGATGAAGATTTTTTGATGGTTTCTGTGCAATTTTTGTTTTTTGGCATACCAGATTTTTCCTGTTCATGAAACAATTACACCAGCCGACTGTAGCTTCAAAATCATCACTGAGGTCTGGGTGCGACTTGGTTCACTGCAGTGTAAATATTCTTATTTTATTTCGGGTGATTATGTAGCAATCTTGCCTCTCTTCACGTACCCATTCTGCAACGTGTTTTTCCAACTCTGGCCAACAAGTGATTCCCTTTCTCAAAGAACATTGCCTTTTTGGTATGTTCCTTAAAGTCTCTTCTTTCTTTCTTCAATCTCTAACCAGCTTCTCATATACATCTAATTTTCTTGCAGCAGTACAATTGTTGGTTTTCTTGGCCTTTTCTATCACTTTCAACTTAAGGCTCACTTCATATTTTCTTTGCGTGTTACGTTGTGTCGATGGACCTTCCATGATAACAATCTCCTCCAGCCAACCCTCAGCAGATCAATCCACGCAATCTATAGGGGGTGGGGAGAGGGTCAACGGCCTATCTTAGGCATCACATGCTTTGGGGGTCGACATACGCCGAAATATATGGAACCTTAAAATTGAGAGGTATGGCCAATAAATTCATAATGCCTCTTACTGATATACTAACCAATTGCCTAGCTCCTTTGCCTAAAATTAAGGTGAATACTGTCCCTTCTAAAATAGTTCTCCTGGAAGCGCTTTAAAAAAATTCACCTTCTCTAAGCCCAAGGCAATCCCAGTTAATATTACAGTAAAATCCCCTTTATCCAGAATTCAAGCAACCGGCAAAAAAATAGTGGAAAATAAATAGGTAAAAAATACTGAAGTTTAAAATTGATGTCCCCTAGCGGTCAGTTCACTAAGCTACACAACACACAATCTCAAGCAACTGACCAATTCACTTACCTGGCATTTACTAATTCCAAGAGGTGCTGGATACCAGGGTTTTACTGTATTTGAACATCATTTACGATTTTGCTACACATCCACTTCTCTCTCTCTCACTGATGGTAAAATGTCCTGTAACATATCCCAGCAAGTGATTAATCTCTTTGGCTTCTTCCTGTGATATCGTCTCTCTTTTCTGCCACAATAGACTTTAATATTGCAATGGCACCTCCTTAATAATCCTTGCCATGTCTGAAGAACCTATTTCCTGGATTTTTGCCACTTGTGCCAGTCTTTCAGCCATCTTTCTATGATAGCAGATCACAGATAGGAGAATGAGGGGAGAACTCATTAAAACATTATGAATGTTAAAAGGCAATGGACAGAGAAGAGTACAAAGGTTGTTTCTCATGACTGAAGAGTATAGAACACGAGGGCACAATTTCAGGATTGAAAGCATCTGCTTAGAACAGATTTGCGTGGGAATTTCTTCAACCAGAGGGTAGTGAATCTGTGGAATTTGTTGCCACAGGCAGTTGCTGTATTTAAGGCAGAGATTGATAGGTTCTTGTTTAGCCCGGCCATCAAAGGTCATGAGAAAAAAGCTAGGCAGTGGGGCGAAGTGGAAAAATAGTTCAGCTCATGATTGAATGGCTGGATAGACTTGATTGGCTTAATAGCCTATTTCTGCTCCTATGTCTTATGATAGCAACAATTTAAATGTGCTGATCAGCACAGTTTATCTTTCAGACTCCTTACATTACAGGGATGCTTTCATTACTCCCATGTACCTTATCAGGCCTATGTACTTCTGCTTACAGGATAGATTGGGTTTTTCTATATTTGACTGCACATTTCCCCCCCCTTCCAAAGCAGCATTTACTCTTTCCAAATTAGTTTAAAAGCTCCAAAACAGCATTATCAAACCTCCTTTCAAGGACAAAAGACTAGTCTACTTCAATTGCAACTCAT
Organism: Narcine bancroftii; assembly: GCF_036971445.1. NCBI lineage: Eukaryota > Metazoa > Chordata > Chondrichthyes > Torpediniformes > Narcinidae > Narcine > Narcine bancroftii. Next base: position 61,418,349 of record NC_091474.1, read on the forward strand.
TCCACTACTTCCCCATAAATTGTCCCAGTGAAACATCTCAAGGCCTCCCTGCTACACCATTGCTTTAGCTACACATTCATAATCTATTGTCCAATTCCTTTATATGTCAGCACATGGCACTAGAAGTAATCCAGTGATTACAATCCTAGAGGTCCCCCTCTTTAATCTGCTTCCTAGCTCCTTAAATTTATGTTTCAGGATCTCATCCCTATTTTTTTTTAACATAAGCCACAAGTATGGATATGAACTATTATCTGTAGCTGTTTAGAAAGCTCTTCAACTGTATGACCTGAGGACCACACACCATCCTCGATTTACATCTACAGGTGTAGAAAAGCCTATCTATTTCCCTCTCTATTATGTGTATCATCACCATTGCCCCTGAATTCTCATTCCACCCTCATAGGCAGCTGAGCCGACCACATTGCCATATTCTTAGCTCTCATTGGACTCCTCCCCAGAGTTAGATTTACCTCAATATCTTGATTTTTACAGCTGTATAAAGGATCTGCTGGGCCATGACGTTAGACTGGGGGTGGGGGGGGGAGAAACGGCATACTTGTGTGTTGTCGATGGTCTATAGAACCTCATGGATGCTTAATATTGAACCACCAGATCAGTTTTAAGTCTATTCCATTCACTATTATACACAACTGTAGGTATTTATCGCAACGACTATGCAATGGCATTCAATGAAGTAATTTCAACATATCCAACTAACAATAAAATAACTCATCAATGATTCATCTCATCATCTCAATAATCTTTTAAACAAAACAAGTTACAGTACAATAATTGAAGTAGCAAAAAAATAGATTAGCTTGCCACCTAAAAGATACGCAGTTTGCTAAATAACTCCCATAGTCTAAGCTTTTATTGTTCTTCCACCATTTGAAATGCAAATTCACTTTGAACAGAACTCTACTAATCTTGGAAGAACTGGCTGCTGTCTAATTATTTTTGAAATCTTACAAATATATTGTATTCCTTATAACAAAATCAGTAAACACTCACAGTTTGCAGCAAAGTCTAAACTAGTCTGCGATTCCAATACAAAAGGATATGATTAAGAGTGTCATCATGATTGTTTACTGCCACTTGTAGCTGCTCTTCCAAGCATGCCAATCTGATGCTAATATCTTCACATTGTTCTCCTAGGTCTACTGCAGAACCCTTACAGGCAACCTGCAAAAACAGAAAACACTCTCTGAACAAATTGTATTATTCTTAAGAGGTACACTTTGAAGTGTAGCAAAATATGCAAATCTTAAAACAATTGTTATTATTGCATATTATTTTTTGTTTAATTATTGTTTGACACAACAGATAGGCCTGCAGAAGTGATGACTACAGACTACTAGGTCTAAGTTGGCAACAATTCAGACGTAGGAGTGGATAGTACTGGACATTGGTACTTCACTGAGCTCTGCTCCATATAATGCTGATTCCTTACAGTGTTCTTGCTCCTCCACACCAACACTCATAGGAACATATCCACTTGTATCTTAAAATGACCCATTCAGGCTGCCTGCTGTTGGTGTTGGAAACTTGACACAAACCCCTGTTCAGCCTAATAGTGGACGCAACAGTGCCTGGAAGCTGATATGAATCCCTGTCCTCCAATAGCATCCTCCAAGCAGTGGATAATTCAAAGGTTCTGTGTGGAGATGGAAGGTGCTGGATGAGTTGGGGGTGACAAATGCTGTTATTTAGTTCAAAGATGTGGGGGTCAGGAGAAAGCCTGTGGGGGAACTGCAAAGTCTGGGCCATTGTTGGGACTGGATGGCATATTCTCCATGTGTTGACAAACCATCTCAATCTCTCTTATCACCAGAAATAAATGCAATAAAAAATGATGTCTTTCATTTTCTTACACAGTTCCTCTCAACCCAGAGATTCTGTTATGAGAATAAGCCAAAGGCCAATACCACTAATGAGCCTATTGCTATCGAGAAATCTCTGAACAAGTGAGCAATGAAAAATAAGAGAAAGGGAGACAGCTACTTTTGTAAGATCTGGAAGCAGCTGCTACCAATGACAACAATAGCCTAGTGGCCAAGATCATACATCTTAGTACAAAGGGATTGCATCACCTCTTCAGCCCACTTGACACCATGGCCAAGTGTGCAAAGGTTTAGTGGGTATAGAAATCTTCAGAAGTTTGTGTTCTTCCACTGGATTTCATGAAAAATCAGAATGTCCAAAGGTTAGGATTTCCACCATTGCTCAAGAGTCTTAATACCACCAACTCCACAGATACCTTGACCACACCTCTTCTCACCATGTTTCCCGTAAGGTTTCTATTCATTCTTTCAATTCCTCAGCCTCCGTCACATTTGCTCCCAGGATTAAGTTGTCCATTCAAGAACATCTGAGATGCCCACCTTTTTCAGAAAATATGGTTTCCCTTCTAATGCATTAACTCAACCCTCACCTGCATCTCTATTTCCTGCACATCTGCTATGGCCCCTTCCCCATACTTCCCCATCCTGCAGATGTAATGAAGACAGAGTTTCCCTTGTCCTTACCTACAATGCCATCAGCCTTCGCATCCTCTGCAATTTCTGCCACCTACAATGGGATCCCATCACCAGACACATTTTCCCTTCTTCTCTGTGCTTTCCTAAGCACCCTTCGCAACTCTCCTGTTCATTCATTCCTTCCCATCAATTGTCCCTTGGTACCTACCCTGTGACTGCAAGAAGTGCTATACTTGAACTTGCCTCCTTCATCACTGCTCAGAGCCCCAGAGTCCAAGTGAAGCTGCAGGACTCATTTATTTCATTTGGTGCTTCTGTTGTGGCCTCCTCTACATTGGGGAGACTGGATGCAAACTAGGAGATAGCTTTGATGAGCACCTTGGCTCTGTGCACTGCAACAGCGAGGACCATCCAGTTGCTAACCATTTTAATTCCACACTCCATGGCTGGAGTGACCTGTCTGCCCATGCCTTCATGTACTGCCAAACTAAGGCCACCTACAAACTGGTGCAACATGTTATATTCTGTCTTGACAGTCTCTAACTAAACACCATCAATGTGAACCTCCAATTTCTGTTAAAACCCCTCTCTCCATCTCTCTCTTTCCTTACCCCTCTGTGTCCCTTCCTTCAGCTCCCCATCCCCTTCTTTCTATAAGAGAGCTGCCCTTCTTAGCCCTCTGGCCTTTCCCCAAACACCTCAGCTTGTTTCTCTTCTACCCTCACATCAGATTCCATAGCAGACATTACTTCCCTGCCACTACATTCAGCCCTAGTAAATCTGGATAAGGATAACTATGACAGACTACTATTCATTGACTAGATATCCACCTTCAACACAATAATGCCAGAGAAACTCATCTCCAAACAAGTCACCTATGTCCCTCAATATCTTCTACCGATGCACCATTAAAGAATCAAGTGCCTTACTATGTGTACACGAACCGTTCCAGCCAAGACTGCAAGGAACTGCAGAGTTTGAGAATGTGGCTCAGTCCATCACACAAACTCCCCGCCCCTCCACTGATTCCATTTATACTTCTCATTGCCTTGCAAAAATAGCCAACATACTACTTATCCCACCCCAACTATGCCCTCTCCACTGCCTGTTGGGAAGAAAGTTCAAAGTTCAGATTTATTGTCAAAGTACATACATGACACCACACACAACCTTGATATTCTTTTTCCTGTGGGCTAGGCAGAATTTCTACTTATTTGTATGCAAAATCTGTACTCAATAAAAGATGTATATTGTTAAGAGAGAAATGTAAACAAATAAAGAAGGGCAAATAAACTGACTATAAAGAAAATAAATATTCAATAAAAAATAATATGCAAATCAAGACTCCATCAATGAATCCCTGATTGAGTTTTTTTTAAGGAATGTGATGGGGAGGGGTAGCAGCTGTTCCTGATCCTGATGGTATGAGTCTTGTGGCATTTATACCTCTTTCCTGATAGAAGCAATGAGAACAAAATGTGTGCTTGTGTGGATCTTTGATGATCGCTGCTGCTCTCCAATGGCAGCGTTCTCCCCACCATCAAGAACATCTACTGAGAGTTTTACCTGTGATGTATTGGGCTCTGATCACTGCCTTTTGCAGGGCTTTCCACTCAGAAGTATGGGTGCCCCCATACCAGGCCATGATGCAGCTGGTCAGCACACTTTCCACTACACATCTGAAGAAGTTTGCAAGTTTTTCAATTTCTTTCCAAACATCCTCAAACTCGTGAAAAAGTAGAGATGCTGACATGCTTTCTTCACGATGAAATTTGTGTGCTGCATGAAGAAAGATCCTCCAAAATAGCAACTCCCAGGAATTTAAATTTGCTCACCCTCTTCTCCCCTGATCACTATATTGTACATCTCTAGTTTTCACCTCCTCAAGTCAACAATCAACTCTTTGGTTTTTGGTGACATAAGTGCAAGGTTGTTGTTAACACACCATTCAGCCAAGTTTCAATCTCCTTACTCATCGCCCCCTTTTATACAACCTACTATCAAGATATCATCAGCTAATTTGTATTGTTTTATTGTTATACCAAGGCACACAATCGTAGGTGTAAAGTAAGTAGAGCGAGGGTCGGGGGGGGGGGGGGGGGGGGGGGGGGGGGGGGATGGTGGTGAGCTAAGAACGCAGCCCTGAGTTCTCCAGTACTGATGGCAATTGTGGAGGAGACATTCTTACCAATCCTCATTGATTGTGGTCTGGAGGTAAGGAAATTACATGAGTGAGATTACACACCACCAGATTCAAGGACAGTTTCTTTCCTGGTGTTTTTTTTTTAAACTTTATTTATTCGTTCAAAATACAGATAGTAAATAACATATACAACAATAAATCAAAAACATGAACATTCTATTTTATAGAAAAAAAAAGAAAAAAACAAAAAAAGAGAGAAAAAACACCTCCCCCCCTTCAGCCAGCTCTCCTAAGGAGAGTCATAAAGAAAGAAAAAAAAATATTAGGAAAAATTAAACAGACATATTAAAATCTAATCAACATGAATCAAAATGTAAATATTCTGAATATAACAACCACTTACTAATAAAAAAGCAATAGTTATCACACGAGACATATACAATTTTTCCATTATTAAACAGTATGTCCTCTCATTATGCCATCTATTAATATCAATCATATTCGTATCTTTCCACATACTAACAATACATTTTTTCTCTACAAATAATTCTAAATATACAAAAGCAACTTGAAATGTATCTTATCCCAAACCTTTCAGAAGTTGCAAACTGCCCAATAAAGATACTATCAGTTCTAAAGGTATTTTAGTCTTATACAGATTTGGATTTATCCCAACCCTTTTTATCCATACCATCCTATAATATTTAATACATAAATGAAATATAACCCTTCTCTGATACCTTCATAAGAAGTCTCAAATTTAGTCATTTCAGGTAAAATCATATCACTACCAAACACACATTTTACCAAAGATCAAATTTAAAAATAAAGAAACAAAGAATTCTTATCAATACCATAGCTGTCCCTCATCGTTACGCTTAATCGAACTGTTTAAACCTCGAACATTAAAAGTAGCAAACCTCAACTTTAACATATCTACTAATATTACTAAAGACTAATAATATCTTTATATAAAAACTCATTATCGTATATAGGCCCTCCAATAGGAGAAAAAAAATCACAAAATAAAACCTAGATAAAATTAAAATAAATTAAAAAAATAATTAACAAAACCACCCCCCCCCAAAAAAAAACTACCAAAAGGTAGTAAGCCCTAAACAAAATTTGGGTGTAGATCACCCACCAGTGGCTGATGACTAATAGAACCTAGAACAAATCTCTTCCTCCCCAGCCGAACAAAAAAAATCTCAAAATATCATAATAACGTAAAAAGTAAAAAATGAATAAGAAGATTCTGCTATTCATCCAAGAGGTTCCAAACTCGGAGATCCCATTTCAAAAGAAGTTGGACTCTTTCCATTCCTGTTTTTCCCATTTCCACCATTTCTTCCGTTTCCAGAACAACCAGATTTTTCTTTAGGAGACAATGGTGGACTACGTCTTTGTCCTCTTATATCTGGCAATGAATCAGCAAAAATCATTGCTTCTTGATCATCCTCAAAAAACCGAGATTGATAGTCTCCATGAAATACCTTCAACACTGCCGGATAGTGAAAAGTGGACTTATAACCTTTACGCCACAAAACTTCTTTAACTGGATTAAATCGACGTCGACGTTGAATAACCTCTTGACTCAAATCAGGATAGAAATAAACTCTGCTATTCTGAATCAATAACGGAGTTTGTCATTTTCTTGCATTTTGCACCGCCAGTCGAAGTATTACTTCTCTATCCAAATAATTCAAACATCGAATTATTACAGGTCTCGGAGGCTGACCAGGTAAAGGTGATCTCCTTAAAGTTCTATGAGCTCTTTCTAATACCAAGCCTTCAGAAAAAAATTCTTGCCTTAGTACTTGTGGAATCCAATCTGTAAAAAAAACGAAGAGGATCTTGTCCTTCCATACCTTCTGGCAAACCAACAATTTTCACATTATTCCTTATACTTTGATTCTCCAAATAGTCTATTTTCCTCTCAAACAATTCTATAACGGATTTTTCAACCTTCAACACTTTTTCTGTATTAGAAGCCACTTGTTGTTGACATTTCAAAAAAGCACACTGAAATTTTTAAAAAATCTTCACAAGATGCTTCTACACGTGCTTTAACTGTATTCAATTCTGAACTTATCCTTTGAGCCAACTCATTCATTATAGGCTGAATGACAGCATTTAACTGCTTACATTGTAATTCAGAAAAGATCAGCCCTGCTTTCTCTAATGCAGTGGCAGAACCAGGTAACTGCAGCTCCTGCTGCAACTCAACAACAGGCATTTTAACGGTCTTACTGCGGGTCTGGACTCCCAGCGACGGCACCCTGACTTCCTCAGGGGGTCGACGCTGGTCTCCCCCCCGCAGCTTGCAGTTCCCTCAAAAAATCACAGATGAATTCGAGATCTTCAAGTTGAAATGCTTCCTGAAGCGTTTCAGACAATGGCATCTTCTTCCTGCGTGCCCCCTCCGTTAAAATCGGCAGGCTGCCAGAATCGGGATCCACTTCTTGGGAGCACGCACCTTCTTCCAGAGAACGGGTAATTCCAGCGCTGTCCTTCACTTGGTGAGTTGTAGACATTTTTTTTCAGCTCCCACAGGCAGTCTTTGTAGCTTAGGCACTGAAGAAATTAAACTTGAAGCTGTAGCAAGTTGTTTAGGCCCCAAATCTTCAATACTTCGAAAATGTAACTTCTTCTGCATTTGAGGTTTAATCTTTAAACCATAATAGTTCCTTAATACTTTAAACTAAATTTTTTTTTTTAATTTTTTATTTTTCACACCATAAATCACATTAACCATGATACACACTTTTTCCTTTTCACACATATACAGTGCCATTTTCTCCCCCCCTCCCTTCTCCCATCCCACACTCCCTACCTCCCCCCTCCTGTCCATTTAATGTACAAAATCTAGGATACATTAAACCAGTCAGACAATGTTGTCATTCAATAAAAATACACCAGAAATTCCACTGAGTCCATTCTTTTCATTTCCTTTTCCTTCCGTTAACTTAGGTAGTGATTGTCGCCGGTAGGTTTTCGCTATTATGTTTAATGTAAGGCTCCCATATTTGTTCGAATATTTCAATATTATTTCTTAAACTATATGTTATTTTTTCTAATGGAATACATTCATTCATTTCTATATTCCATTGTTGTATTTTCAAATTATCTTCCAATTTCCAGGATGACATAATACATTTTTTTGCTACGGCTAGAGCTATCTTAACAAATCTTTTTTGTGCTTCCTCCAAATCAATTCCAAATTCTTTGTTTTTTATGTTACTTAGGAGGAAGATCTCTGGATTCTTTGGTATATTGTTTTCTGTTATTTTATTTAATATCTGATTTAGATCTTCCCAAAATTTTTCTACTTTCTCACATGTCCAGATTGCATGAATTGTTGTTCCCATTTCTTTTTTACATTGAAAACATCTATCAGATACTGTTGGGTCCCATTTATTTAACTTTTGAGGTGTAATGTATAGTCTGTGTATCCAGTTATATTGTATCATACGTAACCTCGTATTTATTGTATTTCTCATCGTTCCAGAGCATAACTTCTCCCATGTTTCCTTTTTTATCTTTATATTTAAATCTTGTTCCCATTTTTGTTTAGTTTTACCATTTGTTTCCTCATTCTCCTTTTCTTGCAGTTTAATATACATATTTGTTATAAATCTTTTGATTATCATTGTATCTGTAATCATATATTCAAAGTTACTTCCCTCTGGCAAACTCAAACTGCTTCCTAATTTATCCTTCAAGTAGGATCTCAATTGGTAATATGCCAGCGCTGTATCTTGAGTTATATTGTATTTATCTTTCATTTGTTCAAAGGATAAGAATCTATTTCCTGAAAAACAATTTTCTATTCTTTTAATCCCTTTTTTCTCCCATTCTCTAAAGCAAAGGTTATCTATTGTAAAAGGGAGTAACTTGTTTTGCGTCAATATTAGTTTTGGTAATTGATAATTTGTTTTATTTCTTTCTACATGAATCTTCTTCCAAATATTGAGTAGATGATGTAATACTGGAGAACTTCTATGTTGTACCAATTTTTCATCCCATTTATATAATATGTGTTCAGGTATCTTTTCCCCTATTTTATCTAATTCTAATCTAGTCCAATCTGGCTTTTCCCTTGTTTGATAAAAATCTGATAGGTATCTTAATTGTGCGGCTCTATAATAATTTTTAAAGTTTGGCAGTTGTAAGCCTCCTTGTTTATACCATTCTGTTAATTTATCTAGTGCTAACCTCGGTTTCCCCCCTTTCCATAAAAATTTCCTTATTATTTTCTTTAACTCCTTGAAGAATTTCTCTGTCAGTTGTATTGGCAATGCCTGAAATAGGTATAATATCCTTGGAAAAATGTTCATTTTAATACAGTTTATCCTTCCTATTAGTGTTAGTGGTAAATCTTTCCAATGCTCTAAATCGTCCTGTAATTTTTTCATTAGTGGATAATAATTGAGTTTATATAGTTGGCCGAGATTTTTGTTTATTTGTACACCTAGGTATCTTATTGCTTGCATTTGCCATCTAAATGGTGATTCCTTCTTAAATTTTGAGAAATCCGCATTATTCATAGGCATTGCTTCACTTTTATTTACGTTGATCTTGTAACCCGACACTTCTCCATATTCCTTCAATTTCTTATATAATTCTTTTATTGATAATTCTGGTTCTGTTAAGTATACTATAACATCATCCGCAAATAAACTGATTTTATATTCCTTGTCTTTTATTTTTATCCCTTTTATATTATTTTCTGTTCTTCTCAATTCTGCTAGTGGTTCTATAGCTAACGCAAACAATAAAGGTGATAATGGGCATCCCTGCCGTGTTGATCTGCTACTTTAAACTAAAATTGAAGAAGTTTAAACTTGAAAACAAAGGGTTAAAAAAAGGGTACTTAAAAGTCCGGCCAGAGAGGTCGAGATTACAAGTCTAGGCTCTATGCCATCTTGCCACGCCCTCCCCCCTTTCCTGCTGTTATTATTCTTCTGAATGAACCTCATACATACAAAATTATGCTGTCTTTGCTCTTTACCAACTGTTCTCTCACAGTAACTATGCACTTCTTTATTATGTTTTACTTCTTGTACCTTGAGAGATACTTCTTGTATCTCAGGAGTCACCATCTCAGAGGACCCTTCCTGGGCCCAACACACCAATGGCATCCTGAAGAAAGCATGACAGTGCCTCTACTTCCTCAGGAGTTTATGGAGATTTGGCATGATATCAGAAACCCTGGTAAATTTCTACAGAAGTGCGGTGGAAAGTGTGCTGACTGGCTGTATCACAGTCTGGTATGGAAACACCAACACCCCTGAGCATAAAGCTCTCCAAAAGGTAGTGGATACAACCCAGGACATCAAAACCAGAACCTTCCCCACTATTGAGAATATCTACAGGGAACGCTGCCATCGGAGACCAGCAGCAATCATCAAAGACCCTCATCACCCAGCGCACACTCTGTTCTCGCTGCTGCCATCAGGAAAGAGGTTTAGGTGCCACAAGACTCACACCACCAGGTTCAGGAACAGCTCCTCAACAACAAACTCAATCAGGGACTAATTTAAGGACTCTTACTTGTGCACGTTATTGATTTTCTTTGCTCTCCCTGCATTGCACTGTTTGTTTGAATTCGTTATCTGTCTACAGTTCTTTTGAATGCTTACATGCTCAAGCTGTATGCAGTTACCGTAAATATTTGTGTACAATGCGATCCATGTATAATGCGACCCCTCCCCATTTTTGAGGGGAAAATTTTTTACCCCCGTGTATAATACGGCCCCCCTCCCCTCACCCGCCTGATTTGCGCTGGCATCTCTCTGCTCGCCCGCCTGCCTGGCCTCCTGAGTCGCGCTCGCGTTTCTCCGGTCACCCGCCTGGCTGCCTGAGTCACGCTGGCGTCTCTCCACTCACCTAGCCTCCTGAGTCACGCTGCCGACTACCGCTCGCCTGGCCGGCCACCCGAGTTGCGCTGCCAACTACCGCTCGCCCACCCGCCTGCAGAATTTTTTTTTTTAAATGTTACTCTCGTTTATAATGCGACCCCCACTCCCATTTTTGATGGGTAAAAGGGGGAAGGTTTTTCGCATTATACGCAAATATTTAAGGTAATTTTTGCACTACCAATTGGTAGCAATTCTGCCATGCCCACAGGAAAAAGAATGTCAGGGTTGAATGTGATGTCATGTATGTACTCTGACAACAAATCTGAAATCTGAATAGGATTTCTAGTTTGACTGCTTGCAAATAAACTTTGCGTATGTGACAAAAAACTTTAAGGCATTGAAGTATGATTTAGCTTCCTCAATAACATAAATTTGCATGTTAATAGATAAGTTAAACTAGTATACTAATATTCTTTTGAATGGCTGCTCTTAAACTGCTTCAATAGCTGCACTTTAGGTCATTAATGATATTTATGGAGAATTTCAACTTTTCATTGTATTTCATCTCTATATTGATGAGCATTGGAAAGCAGAAGGCCATTCACCCCTTTGAACTGTTACGGGTTATATTATATATAAATACATATTTAAAAGAGATAGATTGTGGGGGTTTAGTGTGGGTCCCTTCACAAATAAACACTTCACAAAAGAGATCTCATTTAAAATGCAAGAGCTTTGCTGAAAGTCAGTCACCAGTGGCTTTGCAAAAGACAATGGAACTGTTTTGGAGGGAAAAGCAGATGCAAATAAACTGGCCAGGCTCAAAGAGCTGATAAGGTTGTGAATTCAGCCTGTTGAAAAACCCTTGAGGTTCTTACAAGAGGAAATGCTGGCTAGAGTGTTTCTCTTGAAGTAATGGAAACAAGAGAAGAAGAGGTTATTTGGAAAACCAATGATTGGGAAAGTTTCTTCGGCAAGACACTGAAGTGGCTGATCAGAGGGAATCAGTTTGTGCATGTCCAACGAGCAACAAATTTCTCTCTGAAGCCAGTGCTTGGTGAAGATTCATAAATGTTAAATTCTGTGCACAGCATAAGAATTATCTGATAACGGTGAACTTGGAGGAGTGAGAAGTGAAATTGGACTATTAAAGTAAAGAACTTTCCTGAACATATACACATTACATACACATGCACTTAGAATTAGAAGGGGATTAAGTTAAAGTTTGATTCTGTTTTTATATTTAAAGAAAATTAAAAACAACTTTTGTTTAAATAACCATTTCTATTGCTGAGTTTTGCGGTCCTCTGCTATTATCAGTCTCTCCTTTCCTTATCCATCTTTGATGGATATCCTGTCATTAGTTAGAGCCATAGAACATTATAGCACAGAAACAGGCCCCTCGGCCCTTCTGGTCTGCCCCAAACTATTTTTCTACCTAATCCCACTGACTTGCACCCATTCCATAGCATTCTATATCCCTCCCATCTTAAACGTTGAAAATGACCCTGTATTTTAATGCATCTTCAAGTGTAGGTGCTGGCTTTGCCAATGGAAACCCAATGGGTCTGAGAAAGAAAAGTATTTGCATTTTCTTTTCCTCCAAAAGGTTTAATTCTACATGAAGAGAAATGAAAAGTCTCTCTTTAACCTAATTCCCATCATTTAACCACTGAAGATCATTTCTATTCATTCATATTCAAGACCCCAACATCATAAATGTAACATTTAGATTGAATTTGGTCCTTGATTCAATTATAGATTTATTTTTGAATAAATTGGTGAGAATGGTTTAACATGTGGATAATCAATGACATAGATTTATATTTGGAACCATCATAGACAAGGATTCATACTTAAACTGCTATCAAACGCCATATCTTAAATTTCAAAAATAGTGCTCATGTTTTTAATTGGAAAGCAACAGTATCTTTTTTGAAACTGGATAGGTTGAAATCCTATAACCCCTTATTAGTGCTAACCAAACAATGAAACACTAAAAATTATGATCTAAATACTCACCTTCAACTGTGAACTTTCAATATTGAGAAGACATTTCACTGATACCTAAAAAATGAACATGCTAAATATTATGGACATATCAAAGATAATGTAAGCAGTTCACATGAATTATTATTCAAAAAACATCATAAATAGACTGATAAAGGAACAAGTAATGAATTTATGGCAAGTGAAAAATTGTCAAGGAAAGGCAATAGCTTAGCACATCTTAAAAGCAATCTTAGAAGTAGTACATAAAAATGCTGGCAGTGAATATCACAACAAACAAAGTTTTTCATCACAATTTGATAAATTCACTTTGTTTTGGAAAGATTGTGGAAATTAAATCTACGAAATTCCATTCCGTATAATGTGAAAAAGTTAAGAGTTCTCAGGTAATTTTTTCACACAACAAAAGAATAACAAGCTAAATTATGTAATTAAAATACAGGATCATTTACAGGTTAATTCACAGCTGTTGACAAACAAGGGAGCCAATTGTGTTGTGAAAGACTACAGTGGGCAGCAGTGAACATTTTTGGCCTCGAGATTTTGATCTATGAAGCAGTGATTAAACATTTATTTATTGGGTAACTCACCTAAAAAATAATTCTTTTGTTATTTAGACACAGTATTGGTCAAATTTACATTCAAGTAAATCATGATAAAAGTCATCAACATATACTTTTATATTTCTGATTTCCAAATTAAAGAAAGCTAAGCTTTGAAAGCTTATTTTATGATGCCACACACACCTTGATGTGGAGGAATGGCAACCCAGAACAGAGATTCATGTTGCACAAAAATTATATGGGAAACAATTTTTTTTTTAATGCTTTGGAGGTCAAACTTGTTTGGTTTGGTAGTACAAGACAGGCAACGACATACCCAAGCTGTGCAAAGAATATAGCTTCCACTTGCATTTACCGGATTTGTTTAATAATAAAAAAATTAAACTATGCCTGCTATACAATTCCTTCTGTTTGTTCAACCTTAATATTTCTAATGCTTTAGAATTACTGGACCTATATTCCTTCACTTTAATAGACAGATTATCTTGTATTATACCTTCTGATAAAAATGGACAAAATTAAATTCACTTGAAAAATACATCAGGTTATTTAGATTGTTAGTTCCTAATAGTTTTGAAATTCAACTTTAATTTTTACATATAATATACACATTAACTACATGACATGATTCTAAATATCTGATTTGTATTGTACACTATTTTCTTTGAGTTGTAATTCTATGAATTGTAATTCAAAGACACTGCTTTACTTTTCATGCACTATTTTTATTTTTTTAAATATTAATTATTATAAGATGATTCATAATATGAATGTTTGCACCATGATGCTGCCACAAAACACCAAATTTCGTGACTTGCTCATGACAATAAATTCTGATTCTGAACTCAAGATTAGCAGGGATCACACTTGTAACAACACTAGATCAAATTACTCTAACCTAAATGCCAGACGAGATTCCCCTAATGCAGTTTCTCCAATGGAAATGCAGGATCACAGATATTCTCCAAATTTATAAAATAATAAAAATGCTTGAGAAGTACCGTATTCAAAGTCAATTTTCAAAACAACTGACTACTTACTACACAAATATTTGATTTAAGTATTACCTTTGACTGTTTCTCACCTTCACTGATTTGGAATCTAGTAGGTTACTGGGAAGTCAATCTCTCCTTCAAAGGGACAGAAAGGGTACACTGCACAGCATGCAGAGCATAGAAAGAGGTAAGGAAATTAAAAAGCAAGTTTCAGACATTTAACATATACTGTTAACTAAGTCCAAGAGAATAATTAAAATTAGGTCCTATTACAAAGTTACTCATCTTCATGCAAAATCAAAATCAAGAATCGACATGCAATAGTGCATAATATGAGAAAGGCTGTTAATTAAGTCAGTAAAGCAAGAGAAAAGAATGTTGTCAAATACAGATGAAATCCAGTTCAGCTAAACAGCAATGACAAGCTTAGATTTTCAGAAATATATTTACAGTAAAAATCTATTAATCAGGCATGCTCAGAACTTTGTTGGTGCCAGACTAGCAAATTTTCTTGACTACTGGATATTATTCCTGTCAATTCTGTACACACTTTTTTTTTAAAATGCCACAAAGAATTACAATAAACCTTCTGTGAATACAGTGAGTTAAAAGGGAACACAGATACCAGGGCCCCAGTGTGGGTGTCAGCAGGGGAAGTGGAACCAATGCTGAACTGTGATGATTTCAGAAGGTTGGACCATGGTTCATCAGATTTTTATAGTAAATAATAATTTTTTTAAAGTACCATTATATTAAATTGGTTTCAGGTGACAATACAATTCTCTCTTCTTAAGAATTCACATATTAAATTGTTTTTTTCTAAAATGCGCAGTGGTCACATTCAATGACTATAAATCAATGAAAAGTTAAAAGTAGAGAATATATTGAAATCATCATTAGAAGGGAGATACAGTATCTTTAAACACAATTTAAGGACACCAATTTAGTTGTTATTTAATTTATATTTCCTGCCTCTATCCCATCTACCTCTTTCAATAATTACACGTTTCAGTAAGATCCAGTCATGGTGCTATACAATTTCTTTTATCAGTTTTACCTCACACACAAAAAATACATAAATCAAAGCCAGAAATTTCAGAAATGTGCTTTAGGTGTGGTGTGGAGGTTGGAACATTTGTCCACTCCATCTGCCTATGTACAAAGGGAAGATACTTCTGGAAGATCTAGGGGACATCATAAAAATCATTACAAAAATGGATTTTGCACAGGATCCAGTAGTGTACCTTCTGGAAGACATTGGGCTCGCAAGTTTTAGAATATCAAAATACCAAATTTTGTTTGTGAAGGTCGCCTTGTGGGGTAGCCGGAAAGTACATAACAGTTTTGTGGAAGTTCGGCTCCCAACTAAATACCATACGATGAAATGTGGAAATGCGGAGTTGCATTCCCCTGCAGAAAGATAACATATTTGTTAAGGTGTGGCAACCTTACTTGAAATAGACACAAGGATTGATTAGTTTCCATCTCCTCCTTCAAAGTAGGGTACAGTAGCAATCCATCCCACTAAGGAAATGAATGTGATCAAAGAAGTGGGACATGATGCAAGTGACATTTCTTTCAGTTTTGCTTTGAGTTTTTTTAACTTTCTATTTAATTGCATCAATCTAATTTAATTGACTGTACTTTCAGTTGTACAAAGGTGGGGGGATAAATACAGACTTTGTATGTTACATGAATGTTTAAAAAAAAGATGATATGGTTTGTTTGAATTTTACGAGTCAATGGAAAATTAAAATATACAAAACAAAAAAAAAACCTAGTCTCATCTTTTTCTATATTCCAGTGAGTATAGTCCTAGGTGACTCAATCTCTTCTCATAGGATAAACTCATCTCTGGAATCAGCCTGATGAACCTCATCTTCATTATTTCCAAGTCCAGTACATCTTTTCTCAAATAAGACCAAAACTGTACACAGTACTCCAGATGCACCCTCACCAGTACCCCGTACAGTTGCAGCATAACCTCTCTGCTCTCAGATTCAATCCAATGAGGGACAACATCCAGTTGCCTTCTTGATTACCTGTCACATCTGCAAACCATCCTTTTGGAATTCATGCACAATAACTCACAAGTCCCTCTGCTCAGCAGCATGCTGAAATCTTTCATTATTTAATCTTCTATATGTCCTTCCAAAATGGTTGAACTCACATTTACCAAAATTGCACTCCATCTGCTAAATTACAGTACAACTCCAATTATCTGAAATTGGATTCTCCAAAATCCTCATTTATCTAAAAATATTTTAAAATTTCAGATAAATGAGGATATCAGAAACAAATCAAAAATCCTCATTTATCCGAAATATTTTCGGAGCCGTACTGACCTCACAGATTGAAATAAAAATTCACATGACATGAAATTAGAACGATGATTGTCCTCGTTTCAGTTAATTCTCCCCCCCCACCTTTCCATTTCATCTTTACCTTCCCCTATTGACTTTTCTCTCCAACTCTCCCTATCAAACTATGCGTTGCAGCATCTCCCAGCAAGTGGTTGGAAGAATCCCTTCTCCTAGTGTCATCAAGGAGAGCAGGCTCCCAGCAAGAGCAGAGACCTTGCACTCCCATCAGGAGCTGGGACATCGGGCTCCGGCAGCAGCGGGACTTGGGTGGGGAGGTGTCAGTGATTGGCAACGGCCAGCATTTTCTTTGGTGAGAATTAAACATTATTTTAATCGTTGTTGTTTAAACACTGTTACAAGTGATTTGCTGTTGCTACTGGGCTGTTTTTAAAAAATGATCAGTTCTCCAAAAGAAAATTGTTCATCTGACATAGGTCCGGTCCCAACCATTTTTGAGTTGTACCATATTTATATCTCTCTGAATTTGCTAACCAATTTCTTTTTCCATTCTATTTAGTGTCATCAGCAAACTTTGATACACCACACTTTGTCTCCTCTTTCTAATTATTAATCCCATTTATCCCAACTCTCTGCCTTCTATTGGTTAACCAATCCTCCATCCATTCTAATGTTTTACCTGCAACTCCATGCATCCTTACCTTATGAATGTCTTTTATATAGCAAATGCCTTCTAGAAATCCTAGTTCTCCACCTCTTCCTCACTTATTATATCCCCAAGAAATTCCAGTTAAACTTGACAAACACAACATTCCCTTCTTGAATTCATGATGCGTCTGCCCAATGAAACAATTTATATCCAGATGTTACTCTTTTCTTAATGATAGCTTCAATTATATTTACAATTATAGATGTAAAGCTAACTAGCCTTTTGTCAACAGACTTTTTTTAAATAATGGCACAATATACTGCCTTCCTATCTGCTAGGACCTACCCCAGTGTTTTTCAAACTTCCCCCCTACACTCACATTCCACCTTAAGCAATCCCTATTCCACAAGTGCTCTGTGATTAGTAAGGGATTGCTTAACGTGGTATGTGAATGGAAAAAAAAAGGATTGAAAAAAAATCACTGTTTTAATCTTACCTAATTGACTCGTTATGTGCATGGTTTCATAACTCTAAAGGAAATGGGTCAAATGACAATTTTTTTCAAGAAAAATATTTCAGTAACAATTGGGACTAGAGCAGTGATTCTCAACCTTCCCTTCCCACTCACATACCACTTTAAGTAATCCCTTACTAATCACAGAGCACATAACATAGGGGTTACTTAAAGTGGAATGCGAGTTTAAGGGGGGCAGTTTGAAACCCAGAGTCCAAAGAATTTTGGTAAATTATCACCAATGAGTTTATTATAACCCTTTCGGTATCCTTGAAGGCAATCCATCAGGACCAGGGAATTATATAACTCGAGGCCCACGAGGTTGCTCAGCATTACCTCTTTAGTGATAGTGATTGCTTGGAGTTAATCACCTCCTATCGTATGCCTTTGGCATGTTATACATGTCCTCCACTGTGAAGGCTGATACAAAATAGTCGTACAAGGTCTCAGCCATTTCCACCTTAACCAATATTCTCATTTTCTGAGTGATCCACATTCGCTTTAGCTGCCTTTTTCTGATTTTTCAATGATGAAAATTTTTATTCTGTTTTTGTATCTTGAGCTAATTTACTTTTCTAATCTATCTTCCCATTTTTACTGCTTAATTACTGGTTCTTTGTTACTTTTTAAAGTTTTCCCAATCTTCTAGCTTCCCACTACTCTTGGTGACTTTGTATGTATAAACTTTTTGTTTAATGCCTTCCTTATTTATCCCCACTTTGCTCTTAACTACAATATACTTTGTTGAGCCCTGTGAAAAAATCTCTTTGAATGTCTTCCACTGCTCCTCAACTGTCCCAGATAATGCTCCCAGTCTACTCTAGCCAGCTGCTCTCCTCCTGATGTAATCTCCCTTGCTTAACCATAATACACTGGTTTTAGATCAAACTATTGCACTCGCCGTTTTCATTAAAGATTCAGTCATACTGTGATCACTTTCTGAGAGAATCTCCAACTGCAAGATAATTAACTCTACCTGTTTCATTACACAGGACCAGATCCAAGACAGCATGTTCCCTTGTGGGTTACAAACTAAATTTTCAAGAAAGATATCATGGATGCATCAATGAAGTCCTCCTTAAGACTGCCTCAACTAATCTGATTCACCCAATCTACAGTATGTGCAAGTTAGTCTCTCATGCCATTCCATTCTTACATGCATCAGATATTTCTTTTGTTTATTGCCTGTGCCACTCTAGTGTTGTTATTTGGTGGCCTATAAATTTTAAATTTAGACATTCAACCCTTTCGTCCCACAAGCCCATGCCAACCAATTACACCCAAATGAACTATAACCCCAGTACTTTTTGAATGGTGGGAGGAAACCAGCAGACCTGGAGGAAACACACACAGACATGGGGAGAACATACAAACTCCTTACAGACAACATGGGATTCGAACGCGAGTCCCGATTGCTAGCACTGCAACATTTGCACTAACCACACTGCCCTATACATAGGGTCTATATAGAAAACACCCATTTTTTCGGTACCGTTCTTTTCCCTTTACTATTCCTAATCTCCATCCATATGCATTCAATTTTCTGCTCCTTAGATCTTATATTATTTCTATTGCCCCAATTTCATCGAGAATTACTTCACTTCCCTGACCTACTTGCCTATCCTTCAATATTATCTAATACCTTTGGATATTTAATTCCCAATCATCTTCAACCAACTCATTTCTGTACTCCACTCTTATTTTTCTCTTTTCTAACCTTTAATTTGGCCTCTGCATTGCTTTCCTATCTTTCTTTTCCTGCACTAACTGCAAATATAAATATAACTTATATTTTATATTTGTTATCAATTTTACTGTCTTGGTATATTGTGGTAATTTAATTTATATTATTGTAGTTGGTTCATCTTATATACCTGTTTGGTAAGAGCAAGTAGGGATTTTTCTGCATCTGTACATATCTGTATTTATATCATGATAATAAACTCTCTCAGACAATGATTAAAAAGTTAGCTTTGTTCTAAGCAAGGAGTCAAATCTTGCATCCACAAACTATTCCTATATGAAGTAAATTAATCAATTATTCTAAGAATACAAAATTATTCTTTAAACTATTTTAGTTAAAAATAAAAAGGAAGATGTGAGCATAAAATATCTCTACATGAGCTCATTTAAAACACTTTCTTGTTGATTTCTCATCACAGTGCCATCATTTGGTTACATTGCTTTAAAAGCCATTCAAAATCATGCTTTTGTCCAGGAAAATCTACTTATCTCAAATATAATCTACCCACAGTCTGAGTAAATAGCTAATAAATAAAACATAAATTAAAATTTCTATCATTTTTGGCCATGTTTTTTCCTTAAATTATGCCATACAGCAACAGTTGTTCAGTATTCTCATGCAGACTCTTTGTAAGCAGTAACTATGGAATTAAAACAGAATGTATGCATAATGTTTTCTTTGAAAACTATCAACAATTGCATAACAGTGGCATCTTAGTTATTAGAAATGCTTTTAATCATCACATCCACATATACAAGGGAAATATTAAGGCAGATTCACCAAGAAATTTGAAAAGTTTCCTGGTCTTGAATTGATCAGCTGTTATTGAAACCACAGGGGTACTGCACTGTCAACCATCAACGAAACATCAAGTAGAAGTCAGAAATCTGTGGTTACCTGTGAATCAGTCTCTTTTTGCTTAGAAACAAAACAGTGTACAGAATTCCAATCTTGTTTACTTGGAAAGATATCTCCTTCAGTGGCTTCATCTTCTTCACCTGTTTGGTACTCTTCCTCCTCCCAGGCATGGTTACTGGACTCTTTCAGGTGCAAACCTCTGATAAGGAGTTGACAGGTCTCCAAGTCTGCTTCCCACACTTTCTCAAATAGATGGGTTCCATAACTGAAAAAAATGTCCAGTGTTATTCTTCAAAAACTTCAAGTGATCAATTTATTGTTCAAAGTAACCTAGTTAAATAACTTGACAGTATTTCTGTTCATGGAGCCATAGAACAATACAGCACAAAAACCAACACTTTGGCCCATCAATTCCCTGCCGAACTATATTCCACGTAGTCCCATCGACCTGCACCTAGACCAGAGCTTACCATACCCCTCCCATCCCATTCATGTTCCAACCCAAATTTCTGCTGGAAGCTCATTCATTCTCTAACTGAAAAAGTTTCCCCAATGTTCCCCTTAAACATTTTACCTTTCAACCTTTAGATCTCAGTTCAAGTTCAAATTTATTATCACAGTACATATATGTGATATATAATCTTGAAATTCTTTTTCCTGCATCCCAAGCAGAATTTCTACTTATCAGAATTTGTCATGAAATTCAGGGTTTTGCGGCAACATCATAGAGCAAACATTCATATTATAACCATCTTACAACATTAGTACAAATAAATTTAAAAAAAGTAATGCATGAAAAGTGAGGCAGTGTCTTTGGTTCACTGATTATTCAGGAATCTGATGGCAGCAGGGAAGAAGCTGCCCTTGTGCCGCTGAGTGCTCATCTTTAGGCTCCTGTACATTTTTTCCCCCGATGGTAGGAGAGTGAAGAGAGCATGGCCTGGGTGGTGAGGGTCTTTGATAATAGAGGCTGCTTTTTTAAGACATGGCCTCACGTAGACATCTTCAATGGAGTGAAGTCTGGTGCCTATAATGTCAGAGGCTGAGTTAAAAACCCTTTGTCCTGAGAATTGGTGCCTCTATACCTAGCAGTGATGCAACCAACCAGAATCCTCTCCATGTATAAGTTTACATGTGTAGAAGTTTAAGAGAGTTTTCAATGACATAACCAAATCTCCTCAGACACCTCAAAGTATAGCCACTGAAAAGCCTTCTTTGTGATTGCATGGAGACTCCTGGACACATCCTCGGAGATGTTCACACCCAGGAATTTGAAGTTCTTGACTCTCTCCCCTACTGAGCCCTCGATGAGGACTGGGTTGTGTCCTCCTGAAGTCCACAATCATCTTCGTTTTGCTAACATTGAGTGCAAAGTTGTTGCCATTACACCATTCAATCAGCTCATCTATCTCCTTCCTGTACACTTCCTCATTGCCATTTGTGATTTTGCTGATAGTGTGGCATCATCAGCAAGCTTGTAGATAGCAGTGGAATTGTGCCTGGTTACATGAGTGCATAATGAGTAGAGCTGTGGGCTCAGCACGCATACTTGGGTGCGCCTGTGTTGATAATTAGTGAGGAGGAAATGTTGTTTCCAATTTGTACTGTCCATGGTACAGGTACACAATCCTTTGTCTGGAACCCTTGGGCGACAGTGTGTTCCGAATTTCGGATTATTCTGATTTCTGAAAACCAGATTTAAGACCACCTGAATTGTGCTGCCGTATCCATCCACCCCCACCTCCCACCTCCTTCCAGTCACGCTGCCGTCTCTCCCCCCCCCCCCACCCCCCCGCACTGCCAGTCTCTCGCCCCACTTGCTGGATTTTGGAGCTTTCCGGATTTTAGATGTCCAGATAAAGGATTGTGTACCTGTAATATAAACTGAACTCATGAAAAAGATATATATATATATATATACAAAAGAGAGAAATATAAACAAAGAAAGAAATGTAAGCAACTGACTGTGCAAATACAGAAAAAAAAATTAAATAATGTTCAACATTAGAGTCTTTAAATGAGTCTCTGGTAAAGTCTGTTAAATGTTTAAGAGTCTCATGGTGGAGAGATAGCAACTGCACCTGAACTTGGTAGCACGAGTCTTGTGGCATCTATATCTCTTTCCTGATGGCAGCAACGAGAACACAGCATGTCCTAGGTGGTAAGAATCCATGATTGCTGCTGCTCTCTGACGGCAGCGTTCCATGTAGATTTTCTTGATAGTGAAGAGAGTTTTGCCTGTGATGTACTGGGCTGCGTCCACAACCTTTTGCAGGGCTTTCCACTCAGACCTATTGGTGTCCCCACAGACCTATTGATGCAGCCACACAGCTAGCACACTTTCTACTATACATCTGAAGAAGTGTGTCAAGATTTTTGATGTTATACTGTATCTCCACAAACTGCTGAGGATGGAGTGGCACTTAATTGCTTTCTTCACGATGACATTAGTATGTTTGGTCCAGGAAACGTTCTCCAAGATAGTAACTCCCTAGAATTTAAACCTGTTCACCCTTTCCACCTCTGATCCCCAAATGATCATTGGATCATACATTCTGGGATTCTGTTCCTAAGGTAGAATTAACTCCTTGGTTTTAGTGACATTGTCTGCTTGTATTTACCCTATCTATACCCCTCTTAATTTTGTATACCGCTATCATTGTACATCTCATTCTCCCATGTTTCAGGGAATAAAGCCCTAAACTATTCAACCTTACTCTATAACTCAGGTTGTCAAGTTCTGTCAACTTCCCTGTAAATTTTCTCTGCACTCTTTCAATCTTATCGATACCTGTCCTACAGGTAGGTAACCAGAATGGCACACAATACTCCAAATATGGCCTTGTGGCGGTGTGAGCAGTGGAGGAAACACAGCCACCATGTTGAGGGTCATTAATGACAGTTTTTATTCCAATTCAGTGCACCCCTTTCAGGGCAGCATGAGTTCAGTCACCTGGTGCATTGTGACATCATAATCGCTGCCCAGGGTGGGCGCTTGAAGGGATGCTGGAGTCAGAGCGAAACCTCTGACGACGCCATTTCCCCATGGCTGCCCCGCCACATGGCAATACAAGTGGGGGGGGTTTACTGTGAGGATGTGTGCCACCACAGCCTCACCAATGTCTTATACAATTTCAACATAATATCCTATACTCAATAACTTATGGCCAATGTGCCAAAAACTCTTTATGACCCTAAATGTGATGCATTTTCAAGAAATTATGTATCTTGATTCCTAGATATCTCTGTTCTACTACATTCTGCAGTGCCTTACCATTTACCGTCCAAATCCTACCCTGGATTATCCCCCAATTAACAAAGCATCACACTTATCCACATTAAATTTCATCTGCTATCATACAGCATTTCCAGAACCTGCTCCAAGCTTTGAAAGCCTTCTTTGCTGTCCACTACACCCCAAATTGTAGTGTGTTATCTGCAAATTTGCTCATCCAATTTACCTCATTATCAGCAAGATCATTGATGTACACAACAAACCACAATGGGGTCCAGCATTGATCACCGAGTCACACCACTCACCAATAGTCCTCCAGTCAGAGTAACAATCATCTATTACCACTCTCTGGCCCTCCTACATCCAATAGAGTCTTACGCAATTTATTACCTCAACATGGATACTGATCAACTGAACCTTCCTATCTAACCTCCAATATGGGACCTTGTCATTGACCTTACTAAAGTCTATGTAAACAATATCTACTGCATTTTTTCCATCAACTTTCCTAGTAATAGCCTCGAGAAACTCTAAGATTGGTTGGACATGACCTACTATGCACAAAACCATGTTGACTATCACTAATCAGTCCCTGTACATCCAAGCATTTTATATTCAATCTTTTAAGATACCTTCCATTAACCTACCCACTATTGGTCAGGCTCACTTGCATATAATTATCTGAATTATTCTTGGAGCCTTTCTTAAGGAATGGAACAACATTAGCTTTTTAAATACCTCTGCTAGGACCCCAGAAATTTCTGAACTGCCCTACCTCAAGGGCTGAAGGAATATCTTGAGAGACCCTGGGGATTTATTCACCTTTATTTGTCTCAAGATAAAAAGCACATTCTCCTCTGGAATCTGTATAGGTTCCATGACTTCACTGTAGTTTTGCCTCACTTCTATAGTCGATACCCAACTCCAAAGTAAATAGAGATGCAAAAATCCATTTAAGATATTCCCCATCTCTTTTGGCTCTATGCATTGATGATTACTCTTGTCTTCAAGAGGATCAATTTTCTCCCCTGCTATCCTTTTGCTTTTAATATGTCTATAGCCTTTGCAACTTTTCTTCACCTTATCTGCCAGAGCATCCCCATGCCTCTTTTGAACCCTTCTAGTTTCCTTCTTGTGTGTTCTTGTATTTCTCAAGTACTACTCTTCTTCTTCTCTTCTTCCACCAGGACCTCAATATCTCTTTAAAGCCATGGTTCCCTATATCTGTTGGTTTTATCTTTAACTTTGACAGGAGCACACAAACTTTGTACTCTCAAAATTTCACTTTCAAGGCATTCTACTTACAAATGCACACCTTTGCCAGAAAACAACCTTCCCAATCTGGATTTGCCAGATCCTTTCAGATACCATATAAATTGGCCTTTTTTCAATTTATAATCTCAATCCAAGGACCAGACCTACTCTTCCATAATTAACTCAAAACTAAATGTATTATGAACATTAGATCCAAAATGTTCCCCTACACATACTTTAGTCACCTGCTCTGGCTCATTCCCTACAAAAGATTCAGTATTGCACTGTCTTTATTTGGAACTATACAGGAAATTTTCATGAACACATTTGACAAAATCTAACCCAGCCAGCCCTTTTACAATAGTGGAGTCCCAGTCAATATGTGGAAATTTAAAAGTCAACTATAATTATAAAAACGTACCGGGTGTAGGGCAATCAGGTAGCATGGGCTTGTGAGCTGAAATGGCCTGTTACCATGCTGTACTTGTAAATATTTTTAAAAATTAAATTTATATTTCTTGCAATTGTCTACTTTCTCTCTCTAAATTTGCTCCTGCAATTTCCGCTAACTACTAGGAAGTCTATAATATAATTCCACTAACGTGAACCTCCTTTTCTCACTCCTCAGCTCCACCCATATAGTCGCAGTAATGAGTCTTCTCATCTATCCTGTCCAAGCACTGCTGTAACGTTTTCTTTGACTAGCAGCACCAATCTCTCTTTCATCCTTTCCTTTCTCTCATGTCTATAACAATGGAACCTGGAAATATTAAGCTGCCAGTCCTGCCTTCCTGTAACCAAGTTTCATCAATGGCCACATTTCCATGTGATGATCTTTGCTCATCCACTTTTCCTACAATAAACCTTTCATTGAAATAGATGCAATTCAGAACATATTCCTATCATGCTCAATTTTTCAATTTCCATTTCTGTTTGCAGACTTAACAACATCTTCACAATCATTCCACACCCCCTTCAATTTTAATTTCAATTCTCATTTAATCATTTACATGAAATGAGAAATCTTCTTTGGCTTGGCTTCGCGGATGAAGATTGATAGAGGGGTAAATGTCCACGTCAGCTGCAGGCTCATTTGTGGCTGACAAGTCCGATGCGGGACAAGTCAGACACGGTTGCAGCGGTTGCAGGGGAAAATTTGTTGGTTGGGGTTGGGTGTTGGGTTTTTCCTCCTTTGTCTTTTGTCAGTGAGGTGGGCTCTGCAGTCTTCTTCAAAGCAGGTTGCTGCCCGCCGAACTGTGAGGTGCCAAGATGCACGGTTTGAGGCGATATCAGCCCACTGGCGGTGGTCAATGTGGCAGGCACCAAGAGATTTCTTTAGGCAATCCTTGTACCTCTTCTCTGGTGCACCTCTGACACGATGGCCAGTGGAGAGCTCGCCATATAACACGATCTTGGGAAGGCGATGGTCCTCCATTCTGGAGACGTGACCTACCCAGCGCAGTTGGATCTTCAACAGTGTGGATTCGATGCTGTCGGCCTCTGCCATCTCGAGTACTTCGATGTTAGGGATGAAGTCGCTCCAATGAATGTTGAGGATGGAGTGGAGACAACGCTGGTGGAAGCATTCTAGGAGCCGTAGGTGATGCCGGTAGAGGACCTATGATTCGGAGCCAAACAGGAGTGTGGGTATGACAACGGCTCTGTATACGCTTATTTTTGTGAGGTTTTTCAGTTGGTTGTTTTTCCAGACTCTTTTGTGTAGTCTTCCAAAGGCGCTATTTGCCTCGGCGAGTCTGTTGTCTATCTCGTTGTCGATCCTTGCATCTGATGAAATGGTGCAGCTGAGATAGGTAAACTGGTTGACCGTTTTGAGTTTTGTGTGCCCGATGGAGATGTGGGGGGGCTGGTAGTCATGGTGGGGAGCTGGCTGATGGAGGACCTCAGTTTTCTTCAGGCTGACTTCCAGGCCAAACATTTTGGCAGTTTCCGCAAAACAGGACGTCAAGCGCTGAAGAGCTGGCTCTGAATGGGCAACTAAAGCGGCATCGTCTGCAAAGAGTAGTTCATGGACAAGTTGCTCTTGTGTCTCGGTGTGAGCTTGCAGGCGCCTCAGATTGAAGAGACTGCCATCCGTGCGGTACCGGATGTAAACAGCGTCTTCATTGTTGAGGTCTTTCATGGCTTGGTTCAGCATCATGGTGAAGAAGATTGAAAAGAGGGTTGGTGCGAGAACACAGCCTTGCTTCACACCATTGTTAATGGAGAAGGGTTCATTGCTGTATCTGACCCGACCTTGTTGGTTTTCGTGCAGTTGGATAACCATGTTGAGGAACTTTGGGGGGCATCCGAAGCGCTCTAGTATTTGCCAAAGCCCTTTCCTGCTGAGAAATAACCATGCAAAAATTACAGCATAGAAACAGGCCAATTTGGCCCTTCTAGTCTATGCAGAACATTTTCTCTCACCTACACTCACCCTTAATCCTCCATTCCTTTCCCATCCATATACATATCCAACTTCTCCATAAATGCTAATATTGAGCCTGCATGTGGCACTTCATCTGGAAGCTCATTTCACACACCCTCTGAGTAAGTAAGTCCTCCCACGTTTCCTCTAAACTCTTGCCCACCAACTTTCAACTCATGTCCCCTCATTTGTATCTCCCCCTTTCTTAAAGGAGAAAGCCTCTCCACGTCAACTCTTTCTACACCCCTAATAATTTTAACTACCTCAATCAAATCCCTTCTCAACCTTCTATGATCCAAAGAATAAAGACCTAATTTAGTTAACCTTTCCCTATAACTTAAACCCTGTAACCCTGACAACGTTCTAATAAATCTTCTCTGCACTCTTTCCAAATTGTTGATATCTTTCCTATACTTTGGTGACCAAAACTGTGCACAATACTGAGTTTGTCCTCACCAATGCCTTGTACAATTTTAAAATAACATCCCAGCACCGATACTCAATGCTCTGATTTATAAAGACCCACATACCATAAACTTTCTTCACCAGCCTATCCACATCGACTTCACCTTCAAGGAACTATGTACCATTATTCCTAGATCCCTCTATTCTACTGCACACTGCCCTTCCATTCACTATATATGTCCTATTTTGATTAGCCCTACCAAAATGTAGCACCTCACACTTAGGTGCATTAAACTCCATCTTCAGGCCCACTCTTCTAACTGGCCTAAATCCCTCTGCAAGCTTTGAAATATTAATATAACCATATTAAAGATTCCTATTAAACAATTAGATAGTTTAAGTAATCAGAAACACACCCTATCCTCTGGAAGTGCACAGCAGATGAGGCAACATCTGCACAGTTAATGTTTCAGGTTGAAGGACTTTAATAATTCCAATGAACTCTCAATAATTCTTATCAATGCTCAGTGTTAACTGAGTTTCACTATTAATTGCTATGGATTGATTCTCTAAATATTTAAAACATTTTCTATTTTCTTTCAAATTAAACAGTGGAACAGTCTTAAGAGGTTAATGACAACATCATTGATCTACATCATAATTGCCTATAAGCACGCCAAAGACATTTCTGGACTTGACAGCCTAAATCCCAGTATTCTAGAAGAAGTGATGGCAGATATAGCAGATATGTAGGTAATGATCTTATCAGAATTCCATAGATTATGTCATTTCATTTGTTAGGAAAGTGACAAATTTAAAACCATTGTTAACAAGGGAAAGAGAAAATAGGAAACCACAAGTAATTAAGCCAAGATCAATTGTCCAGAATTGCCTGAAAATATTGATGACAAGAGAGTACCTGTACTATCCCAATATGATTTGACATGCTTAATGCAATTTTAAGAACTGGAAAATGGTGTTTAATAAATTACAATGGATAAAAAGGAATATATGTGGATTTTCAAAAGATATTTGATAAAATATTAAAAATAATTAAACAACATGCTGGCTACAAGAAGTGGTAAATCAGGGAAGAAAGAAGTGCCAACTAATCTGACCATGGAGGCTATTTCTGAGCTACTGGATCAGGACAGACAGTCGTTAGCCAACAATTTTAAAGTCATCTGAAATCAGATTGATGCTAAATTTGACCAAGACAGGAGATTAACAGCGAATGTTTACCATCTTTTGGTTTGAACAACTTGTGCGAGTGTGTTGACGAATTAGAAGATGTGTGCTCCAGATTAAGTGACAGGATTTCAAAGCTAATGGAGAAAGTCGACCTATAAGGCAGGAGCAGATGACAAAATCTATGTATTCTGAAATTGGCTGAATCTACTGTTATGAACCTTGGACAATTTTATTTTTGACTGAGAACAGGAATTAACCTACTGAGGGGGATTTGACAGACACTAGGAGCTACCACAAGGGAAGTTTGACAGCTGTCAAAGCCGTAGGCTCGCAGGAAAGTGAGCCTGTGGCTGTTAACCTCTCTCCACCAATGTGGAAAGCTGGAGGCACACACTGGGCAGTTTAAAAATCCCAGTGCGCTGGTTTTGAAGAGATTAGTCACTGGATTGGACTGTAGGCAGTCAGACAGTCAGTCTGACTGTGCATGCTCACCTGGCAGCTTCAGCAAGCCACACACTGAGTTGCTTTGTTTACGGATGCTAGCACTACTGCCTGGAGCTGTATGTCAGTGTGCTCACCAGTAGTTTCAGTGGAAAAAGGAAGACTAAGCTACTTTGTCCATGGGTGTCAGCACGGTTGTTCTAACAGCAGTTTGGGGAACTCTGATATGCAGAGAGTGTGTGGGACTGACCAGGGTCTCTTCCATCCCCTTTCAAGAGGAGGACTTTATGAGACATGAGTTACGGGACCACTCAAGCCAGGCTGTCCAAAGGAAAAGACTTGCAATGACAGAAGATCACTTGTTAAGCCAAAAGAGGGCTTTAAAAAGACTTGTGACAGAAGGTCACTTGTTAACCCTAAAGAGTGCTTCAGAGAAGTGAATCTCATGTGGTGACCAGGAGGTCACTGTGAAAATTCCCAGGTGAAGAAAGTAAAGGTGGTTGTTGCCACATTCGAAACTCAAGCAAGTCTCCTGTTCCCCTGACAGGGTTGAAAGTATTGATATAGCCTCAAATTAAAAGACCAGTGGGAAAGGAAGCCAATAATCCCAAGCCTGGAGACCAGATCCATGAGCTGATCCTTCTTGACTGACTTGACGTGACTGGCGTGGGGATTTTGTTTTGGGAATTTTGCTGACTTTTTGGGGCATTTCAACTTGAACTGCAATGGTCTGGGTCCCCCACCCTGTATAATAATCTGTTGTTTAAATAGAGTTTCCATTAAGGCTGGTGTTCACGTGTTGTTTATCTGATTAATTCTATTATTGTTAGTTTGTTAATAAATTTTGGGCTAAACTTAACCCATTCATTTATGTGCCTCTCAATTGCTGCTGGAGAGTGCAACACTACTGAAATTGGACAACTTACAAAATTTTTTTCGGAGTTGCTTTGCATTTTTTTTTGGGAAGGAGCTGCTCCTATCTCAGCCAGAGATTGGAAGAGCTCAGCACTCATTAATACCTAAGCCGGCTCCGGGGCAGAGACTGCGCTTGGTCATTCTTCAGCTACATCATTATCAAATAAAGGATTTTCTGATTCGTGGAGCTTGTCAAAGAGGGAAACTCGAATATCATGTCCAGCAGATCAGAATTGTAGAGGATTACTGTCCCGAAATTTTGAATCAGGACACCGAATACAGAAATGTACAAGTGTGGTTCCAAGCCTTCCCTGTTGCATCCTGCACATCTTTTCATTGCACTTCCCAATGGATACAAGTGTCTGCGCTTGATTGAAGAGGCTCAGAATTACCTAGATGGTCTCCCTACTACATAGCACCCAGTGTGAATTTCTTCTTAGTGACTGAAGCCAATTGCCTATTATTACTTTTAATGTTTCTAACACTTGTTATATAGTATTTGTTGGGCGAGGACTGGTTACTTTGCTTTGGCAACACTTTATAGGGTAATAAGTATTTTTCTTTGTATTAAAATTCATTGAGCTCTTTTTTTCAAGAAGAATAATGGGAATCATACATTCATTTTTCTCTCAGTAATAATGGTGTATATTTCTACTTTATTTTATGCTTTACAGAACTGTATGAGAAATTCTACAAGAAATCTTATTTTTATATGGTTGTAGTGTTAACAAAATTATGTATCATTTGGAAGTACTGAGTATATTTACATTAATAAGAATAGTGCTAGAGATAACGTTCAGCAGAAAGATTTGTTTGGGTGGCAAATTATTGTTTTGAAAAGCTTACTGTTGACATCTTTAGCAGTTGCCTGGCTTTGGGGTTGGAGGTAAAGAGGTGGAAGAGTGGGGTGTTGTTTTCTCAGGGCTGTTATGGCTTTAGGAGTCTGTATAAGTTTTGACCTTGTACAATTTGTTTTTAATTCATCTCAAGTTTATGCCTCAAGGCTAACACCTGGAGTTTGGATATTATTTGTGCTAATCAACTTACATTATTAATTAAAAAAAGGATAATTTTATTAATTTCCTTAGTTGAAACATGAAAGGCTTGAACCATTCAGTTAAGAGAAAGTATTTTCACATATTAAACAACTAAAGCCACAATTGCATTTTTACAAAAAAATGCATATTCGTAGTTGTGATAATTTTCACTTCACGACAAAGTAGAGAGAACAGCATTTTCATTCTTCCTTTCAGGCTAAAGCAGGAGGGAGGGGGTCCTTGATTCTTATTCTTCAAAATGTTCATTTTGTTCATCACAGTTTCATATAACATACAAATGGTTGTTATATCATTGTTTCAGGGCAATTGTATGTTTCAGGGAAATGGTAGTTTTTGCTTATGTTTATGCCCTTAATGTTGATGATGTGGGTTTTTTTGAAATTTCTTTTTTTCTCCACTGGGCTTTAGTTTATACTGTCTGGGGCTTAGTGGAGATTTTAATTGTTGGTTAGACCCTGCTTTGAATCGTTCATCTCCTAACCCTGCCACAATGAGTAAATCTGCCTCATTAATTAATTCTATTTGATCAAATTACGGTTTTTCTGATGTCTGACATTTTCTTTATCCAAATAGGAGAGAGAATTCTTTCTTTTCATGTTAATGAAACTTTTTCACGGATTGATTATTTTCTTACTGATAATCAACTGATCCCACTGACTCATTTTTGTGATTATCAGAGTATAATAATATCAGATCATCCCCTATTGTATTATCTATGACCATCCTGGCCTCCCTCAAATAAAAACTTTACTATTAGATAGTGACTTTGTGAAATTTATGAAAGAGCAGATAAATTTTTTTCTTTAATACAAAACCTTTGTTAGAAACTTCCAGTTTGATTGTTTGGGATGCTTTGAAAGCTTTTCTTCAGGGGAAAATTATTTCTTATACATTGAATATAAAAAGGAAGGTCAATAAAGAAAGATTAAAATTAGTTAATCAAAGTAAACAAATAGATCAACAATACGCTTGTTAAAAATCTTGAATTATATAAAAAATGAGTTGAAATTCAAACTAAATTTGATCTCCTTTTAACGTATCAGATTGATGCCAACTTTTGAAGAGTAAGAATCAGTTTTATATTCATAGTGATGAATATAATAATCTTTTAGCTAATCAGTTGAGAGGTTTTGAAGCCAAGCGGCAAATTACAATGATTCGAATGGATGATTAAGTCAAGTTTATTTATCATTCATACCATGCTCGCATGGTAGGGCGAGATAGCGTTTCTCCAGGACCACAGAGCACATTTATATAGATGTATGTTAGGAAAGCAATTAACACATTAAAATATTAAGATACTATGAAGTATAAACTGAAAGTCCACAGTGCACTCTTCACATCTATACTGAGAGTTCAGGAGCCTGATGGCTTGGGGGAAAAAGCTGCTTCCCACTCTGGACATAAAGGCCCAAGTTCTGCAGTATCTCCTGCCAGATGGCAGAAGGGAGAACAGTTTACATGCAGGATGTGTGGAGTCTTTCTGTTTATTGCTTTTTGCCTGCATCAGGCGAGGTAGATGTCCTTCACATTAGGAAGAGGTTCATCAATTGTCTTTTCTGCTGACTTTACCATCCTCTGTAAGGTCTTTTGGTCTGA
Source organism: Narcine bancroftii (assembly GCF_036971445.1). Lineage (NCBI taxonomy): Eukaryota > Metazoa > Chordata > Chondrichthyes > Torpediniformes > Narcinidae > Narcine > Narcine bancroftii. The sequence goes on from NC_091474.1 coordinate 61,451,010, forward strand.
GGTGGTACAGCTTCCAAACCAGGTGGGGATATTGTTTCACAGGATGCTCTCATTACATCCTCTGTAGAATGTAGTGAGGATTGAGGGTGGAAGATGGACTTTTCTTAGCCTTCACAGGAAATAGAGGCGCTGTTGGGCTTTCTTAGCCATGGAGCTGGTGTTAAGGGACCAGGAGAGATTCTCTGCCAGGTGCATTCCAAGGAACTTGATACACTTGATGACCTCAACAGTAGAGCCAACAATGGTCAGGGGAGCATGATCTCCCCAGGCCCTCTAGAAGTTTACAACCATCTCTTTTGTGTTTTTTTTAAACATTCAGATGTGGGTTGTTTTCTCTGCACCAATTTGTTAGTGTCTGCACTTCATCTCTGTATGCTGCATCCTCATTCTTACTGTTAAGGCCCACCATTGTCGTGTCATCAGTCAACCTGCAGATGTGGTTCAAGCTGTGTTTGGTAACATTACAACAGATCACTCTGAGATAAATGATACATTCAGGAAATGTTATTCTTGACATTATACTTCTGAATTCACAAATGATGGCAGTTTGATCACGAGTTTGCTGGATCTCTTAAATATTCACACACTTTCTTCAGATAAGCGAATGAGATTAGATGAGCCAATATTGCAAGACGAAATAGCTGCTGCTATTTCTTCATTGCATTCTGGAAAATCTCCAGGACCCAATGAGTTTCCTGTGGAATTTTTTTTTTAATAATTTTCTCAATTGCTTTCACCTCAATTAGATTGTTTTATCTGATTCATTTAAGCAGGGTAATCTCCCAGCATCATTTAACGAAGCATGCATATCTCTCTGAAGCAAACCTAGCTCTCTTATACCTGCACCAATTAAGTAATTAAACATACCCAAATACTCACACACCTGTGAAGCCAAATTACCCAAACATTATGATGTCCTGAAATGAGGAAACTATGTTTAAAAAGTGTTATAATTTCTACAATGTCAAACAAAAATGTTTACAAATAACCTTGAATAAAATCTGGAATATGCTCTTTAATTATATGTGAATTGTTTGATTACAAATTTAAAACTGTGGGTCACAGGGGCAAATAAAGAAAAAAAGTGTTTTTCTCCCAAACATTATGGAGGGTGCTGTAAAATCCAAATCTAACACTTTCATATTGTGTTCCCACATCAAACATTAGAAATTGGTCATTCAAGCACACCGCAACAACCTTTAAACTTTTACAATTTGTTGCATTTAAAACATTTTATATTCATCTAACATTTACACAATGGTAGAACCAATAAAATGGTACATAAATGCTAAAACTGATTTTTTTTTAAATTCTCACTCATGAAAATAAAGTTGCAATTATTTTTCTTGTAGTAATTTTGAAAAATATCAGTGGTCATATCTCAATGTCATTTTTAAAAAGAGGAAAAAAAAATCCAAACATCTCATAGCATTTTTTCCTTATTTTTGGCAGAAATTTGAAGGCAGTTTCCAATATAGAAACTTCCCTCACAGGAATACAATTGAACATTTATCATTGTAATCTGCATTTGTTTTCAGCTGTTCAACTTAGAAAAATTCACATTAATCAGCAGAATATTTCACTGTGCACTACACAAATTGTTCAATATAATATTCTGCTCATTATTAAAAGTGTTTATTCTTCTCTTTCTAATGACCCTGTGTGAGACTATATCTAAAATGTTCTGAAATTATCTGGCTGAGAGGCATCAACAAACTACAGCCAGATTTTGTGGAGGAATATCTGCATATCCACCCTCAATAAGTTAACTTTAGAATGTCTTAATATCTATCTATTTGCACAAAATTCCTTCTGTTCATACTAGTGATTCACTTTTAGATTTCTAAATGCATTCGGATGCTGACTTCAAGCTATTACAATTCTCCATCATTTCAGTTTTCTGCACCAAGGAATGATTTGCCGTTCATTGCATTGTAGGTAGTCCCCAGGATATGAGCACCTGACATAAATAGTTCATACAATCAATTGAACATTTGGGAGACTGACAGGATAGATTTGCATGGTTCTACATAGCCACAAGTATCTTCTCGGTAGGAACAGGGCATTTCTGCAACCTTTTCTCTCCTCCATCCCCTCCACACTCTCCAAGCCAAACAATCATGGGCAAAGTCGAGCTGAGTCCAGCTGGGAGCAATGACCAGACTCACTTTGTCATTCACCAAGTAAGTGAGGCTGAATAGCGGCCACTTTCCCTGCACCTGCCTGCTCTCCCAAAACAGCTGCTGCTATGATTCTGTTCCACAGACTGCTTGTTATGAACAAGTTACAGCCAGTTCTCAGGAATATGTCTGCTGTAACCTGGGAAATAGCTGTGCTATTTATACATTTTTTAAAAATAGGTTTATTTAACCACACGTTTTTAAACTTTTTTGAATATTTCTAAACATTTTACAAGTTAGTATTCAGTTTTACAATTTAACTTTAAATATTCAGCTCTGTTAGGAATATTAATAGAGGTGGTTAAATTTACATTGCTCCTGTGAATATGGACCAAATGTAATTACAAAACCATGCTTACATTTCGATCTAAACTTCAATCTGAAAACATATTCAAACAACCTGATGGGAAAGCCTTACCTATGAAGTTTGTCTTCCAGAATTCCCATGTATTTAATGATGTTTTCTCTTTGGTTATTCTCTGCAAATGAATGCAAAATGTGCATGTAATGTTTATTAACATATAATAGGTCTTTGGTAAACCTACTAATAATATAAAACATATTTGTGGACTTTACATAATTAAATAAAAATTGATAATTATCAGTAATTTAAGGCTATGAAGGAAATTCATCTTTCTACATATCAATGATGTATGCAATTATATAATACAAGGGACAGAAATTACTAGGGTTGTTTTGGTGCCAAGAACTGGCATTGAAATAAAAAGAAAGGTATAAAAATTGAACCTTGGGAAGCTATTGGCTCTTTTTGGATCTCCATTGAGATTGTCTGGATTTTTTGATGTTTTCGTCAAGTTTGCGGTTGATACAACAGTAATTGTAAACATCAGCAACAATGAGTCAGCTAACAGATAGGAAATTGGGAGGCTCGTAAAATGCTGAGAGAACAACAATCTGAATCTCAACATGGATAAGTCAAAGGAGATGATTGTGGACTTCAGCAGGACAAAGGTCGACCACCCTCCATTACATGGCAACAGTTCCATTTTGGAGAGAGTGGAGACCTCAAATTACCTTGGTGTGCATATAATGGTCAACCTATCCTGGACCCACAACACCTCCTCATTAGTCAGGAGGGCACAGATCGCCTACACTTCCTAAGGAGCTTGAAGAGGGTGAGGTTATCAGCCCCAATCTTGTCATTTTACAGGAGCACAATTGAGTGTGTCCTGTCTGGCTACATCAATGCATGATGTGGTAGCTGCAAAGCATCAGTCTGGAAGTCAATATAAAGCAGTGGTTCCCAACCTTTTACTTTCCACTCACATACCACTTTAAGTATTCCCTATGCCATAAGTGTTCTGTGATTAAAGTGGTATGTGGGTGGAAAGAAAAAGTTTAAAAACCACTGTTTAAATCATTCCAAATTGATTCGCTATGTGCACAGTTTCATAATTCCAAAGGAAATGGGCCAATGACAATTTTTCTCAAGCAAAATATTTCAGTAATAATTGGGTCTAGAGCAGTGATTTTCAACCTTCCCTTCCTACCTTAAACAATCACTCACTAATCACAACACTTATGGCATTGGGAATATTCAAAGTGGTATGTGAGTGGAAAGTAAAAGGTTGGGAACCACTGATATAGAGGATCGTCAAAATGGCAAGATAATTGGTGTCTCCCTTTCCTCAATTCATGACATTTACCGGGAGTGTTGCTTAAATGGGTCTCAAAGAATTATTGAAGTCCTTTTCCATCCAGCACACAGTATAAATCTAGGAGGTGGTACAGGAGAATTAATATAAGGACTGCCAGGCTGGAAAATAACTCTTCCCACAGGCAGTGAGATTGATGGACAGTATCCTCCAACCTAGTAAATCATTCCAAAATATGGATGATTATTGTGTGATGCACATTGTGTGTGTATGTATGTGCACCATGGTCCAGAGAAATGTGGTTTTGTCTGGTTGTATATGTAGTCAGATGATAATGAACTTAACTCATAGATCATGTAATGGGAGCCTCACAAACAGATAGGAGAAAAAGGAGCAGCAGGTTGAATGTCAATAGCACAACACTGTCACTTTTCCTTTGTTTATCCTCCAATATATTTAGTTGTGGCATAAATTGACTAACAATTTTGCATCCTAACCATTTGGCAAAAACCACAAAAGACATAAGAAAATATGATAAAGATTAAGACAGCACAGTCACACATCTATCTGTGTGGCACAACAAATGGAGCTACTGCTTCACAGTTCCACCAACCCAGGGTCAATCCTGACTTCTGACTTCTTATCATATATAAAAACACAAAGGCAAATAGGTATGTTGCTCCTACTTTGGGGCTTGATGATAAGAAATGGGGTGAGGTGGAGGATATGTTCCATTTTTTTGTTTCATGAAAAGATGCTGTGGGAAGGGAAGCAGGTGTTGTGGGTGACCAGAGTGTATGAAATGAAATATTCCATGTGAATGCTGAAACCATTATAGGGAATAAGGGAATAATATGCTTGGTGGTGGCAATAAAATTGAAAGAGTAGAAATAGAGGAGGAAATTTTTTGAATATGATGGCTAATGAGATGGAAGGGGGACAAAAGGAACACCATGTGTAGAAGTTAAGAATGCTTACACCAAACAATTCTGTTATATTGTCTGAGACAATGCAAACTGCTGTTGAATCTGCTGTATCCTGTTTACTCCTCATTAGTTGATCTTAGCCAGCCAGCTTAAGCATCAACACTGTTAAACTACAGAGCATGATTCTCCAGCAGTCAGTGAAGTTAGTTCAGGAAAAATAAGAAGTACTGTACCTAACTGGCAATAAAATAACACTGATTTACAACAAAAATTGTTTCCTCCAGAAATGTAAAAACAAGATTGCTTGTCCAGGCAATTTCAAGGCAAAGCAGAAATTGCACATCCCTTATTTATTCTAATTTCTCAAGAATTTCTGAGATTTTTATTCCTACTTGGGTGTTTAACTCCCTGGAGATTACACAACACTTCGAAGAGTGGACAGTGTATTACTGAGATTCAAACTGTAACACAATTGTAAGAAACTAGATGAACCAGTGGATTTGCAACATCAGCAGTTTTCTTTTTTTTTAAATTGTTTATTTTTCACACTATGAACCATATTAAGCAAATTACACACAAACATTTCCCTCTTGAATATAGTGTCATTTTCTCCCCTTTTCCCCCCTCCCTTCCCTCCCTCTTTCCCACCCCCCTCCCTACCCACTAAACATTCAACCTATACAATACATTAAACCCATTAAACAATGTCATCACATAATGAAAATAATTAAGAAAATTGTGTCATCAATTCATTTCATCTTCTTCTCATTCTATCATTTTAGGGGATGGATGTCTGCAGTAGGCCCTCTCTGTTGTGTTCCATGTATTTGTTCGAATACTGTGACTTTATTTTTTAAATTATGTTATTTTTTCCAATGGAATACATTTATTCATTTCTATGTACCATTGCTGTATTCTCAGGCTCTCTTCTGATTTCCAGGTTGACATTATACATTTTTTTGCTACAGCTAAGGCTATCATAATAAATCTTTTTTGTGCTTCATCCAGTTTGAGGCCTAATTCTTTACTTCTTATATTACTTAGAAGAAAGATCTCTGGATTTTTTGGTATGTTGCTTTTTGTGATTTTATTTAATACCTGATTTAGATCTTCCCAAAACATTTCCACTTTCTCACATGCCCAGATTGCATGTATTGTTGTTCCCGTTTCCTTCTTACAGTGAAAACATCTATCTGGTACTGATGGGTCCCATTTATTTAACTTTTGGGGTGTGATATATATAGCCTGTGTAACCAATTATATTGTATCAGACGTAACCTCGTGTTTATTGTGAAAAGCATAGCTTTTCCCACTTTTCATTTTTTATCTTTATGTTTAGATTTTGTTCCCACTTTTGTTTGGGTTTACAGCTTATTTCATCATTCTCCTTCTCTTGCAGTTTGATGTACATGCTTGTTATAAATCTTTTAATTATCATTGTGTCTGTAATCACATATTCAAAGCTGCTTCCTTCTGGTAACCTCAGACTGCTTGCCAATTTGTCCTTTAAGTAGGTTTTCAGTTGGTGGTATGCAAACATTGTACCGTGAGTTATACCATATTTGTATTTCATCTGTTCAAAAGTAAATAAATTATTTCCCAAAAAACAATTTTCTATTCTTTTGATCCCTTTTCTCTCCAATTCCCTAAAGGAAAGGTTATCTATTGTGAAAGGGATTAATTGATTTTGCATCAATAGTAATTTTGGTAGCTGGTAATTTGTTTTTTTTTCCTTTCTACGTGAATCTTCTTCCAAATGTTGAGCAGATTGTGCAGTACTGGTGAACTTCTATGTTGCACCAGTTTTTCATCCCACTTATAAAGTATATGTTCTGGTACCTTCTCCCTTATTTTATCTAGCTCTATTAAATTTACTGAAAAAAGAAAAATAGATATAGCATTCGTGCAGGAAACGCATCTAACTGAAGTGGAACACAAGAAATTAAGGAGAGACTGGGTAGGGCACGTAACGGCAGCATCACATAACTCAAAAGCCAGAGGTGTAGCTATATTAATCAATAAAAATGTACCAATCAAAATAGAGGAGGAAATAATAGATCCAGCAGGGAGGTATGTAATGATAAAGTGTCAGATATATTCAGAATTTTGGAATTTGATCAATATATATGCACCTAATGAAGAGGATCAAAAGTTTATGCAAGATATCTTTTTGAAGATTGTAGATAGGCAGGGGAATATATTGATAGGAGGGGACTTTAACTTTAATTTGAATTCAAAGATGGATAAAACTGGACAAAAGAATAGCAGAAAGAACAAAGTAGCCAAATTTATGGTTAAATCAATGCAGGAAATGCAACTTTTGGATATATGGAGGAGACAACACCCAAAGGAGAAGGAATACTCAAGTAGACATAAAACATACTCAAGGATTGACCTGTTCCTGTTGTCAGCCCATATCCAAGGGAGAGTTAGGAAAACGGAATATAAAGCTAGATTATTATCGGATCACTCACCCCTGTTATTAGCAATAGACCTGGAGGACATCCCACCAAGAACGTATAGATGGAAATTAAACTCCATGCTACTTAAAAGACAGGATTTTAGAGCATTTATTGAGCGCCAAATTAAAATGTACTTTGAAATAAATACAGAATCAGTGAAAGATAAATTTATATTATGGGATGCAACAAAAGCCTTCATCAAAGGGCAGATAATAAGTTATGCAAAACTATTAGCAAACAGATTGGCTGACTGTGTACCAAAAATAGTAAAACTAGATCAAACTGGATTTATTAAGAAAAGACGAACAACGGACAATATGTGTAAGTTCATTAACTTAATCCATGCAGTAAAAGGAAATAAGACGCCGACAGTGGCGGTTGCTTTAGACGCAGAGAAAGCCTTTGACAGGGTAGAATGGAATTATTTATTCAAAGTACTACAGAGGTTCAACCTACCAGAGAAATATATTAATTGGATTAAAACATTATATAAGGGACCATTGGCGAAGGTGACAGTAAATGGATATATATCGAACCAATTTAAATTAAGCAGGTCAACTAGGCAAGGTGTCCACTATCTCCCTCACTGTTCGCTTTAGCTATAGAATCTTGGCAGAACTGATAAGAACAGAAAATAAAATAGAAGGGATAAAAATAAAAGAGAAGGAATATAAAATCAGTCCATTTGCAGATGATATCATAGTATACTTAACAGAACCAGAATTATCAATAAAAGAACTACATAAGAAATTGAAGGAATATGGAGAAATATCGGGGTACAAAATCAACGCAAATAAAAGTGAAACGATGCCAATGAATAATGCGGATTTCACAAAGTTTAAGAAAGAATCACATTTAAATGGCAAACACAAGCAATCTGATACCTAGATATTAGACTAGATAATAATCTAGGCCATCTATACAAATTAAATTATCAGCCATTAATGAAGATATTACAATGTTCTAATGACTTAGAACATTGGAAAGATTTACCACTAACACTGATAGGAAGGGTAAATTGCATTAAAATTTCAATCGTTACCAATTCCCTTAACAGAGAAATTCTTTAATGAGCTAAAGAAAATAATAAGGAAATTCTTATGGAAAGGGGGGGAAACCGAGGATAGAGTTAGATAAATTAACAGAATGGTACAAACAAGGGGGCTTACAGCTACCAAACTTTAACAATTATTATAGAGCAGCACAATTAAGATATCTATAAGATTTTTATCAAACAAGGGAAAAACCAGAGCAGTTTTCTTTTTGATATTCAGATCTTTTGCTGTGTCATTCATCTTGAAACTTCATCAACTGTACCATAATCATGGATTTGCTACATTAAACATATTTATTTAATCCTGTTTTTTTTTCAGATATATGAATCCCATGACTTAAAAATTAAAACTGTTTTTTGCAGTTTTATCCAAAAATGACCCCAAGCCAAGTTTCCACACATAATCTCTCTACCAAAATGTTCATGCATCAAAGTAAGCTCAAAACACATTTATAGAAGTGTCATAAGGACTGGTAATGAGTGAACTGTGGAGGATTCATAGTAAAACTGTCAAAGGCCATCATCAGTCTCAAACTCTTCTTCAGTGCGTGGCCACAGCTAAATCTCTACTTTCCCTTTAAAACAAGAGCTCCAAACCTATTCCTCCTCTACAGGATCCAAATGCATTACATACAAGAATGTAAATCTTAAATTGTAGATGGTGGACCACAAAGCCAATGTGAGTTAGTGAAGTTAGGATCAATAGATCAGTGGGATGCAGTGTAAGATGAGGACAAAGATTTTGAAGCCTGTAGATCATATATGTGGTGACAAGAGCTTGAATCATAGGTGTATATGAGATGAAGAGGTGACATATTCAGATGGACTGTGGTGAACTTTTTGAAAAGAAAAAATGTAATTGGAAATTCAGCTTGCAGTCAAATAGAATAATCAGGTTGCATTTACAATGGGGCTAAATTTCAATTTGCAGGAATTCAATCACTTGAGCTAATCCAATTTGCATTTGATTTTGGACACTGTAATGACAAAAACTGAATAAATGGATGATGAATTTTAATTCTTTTGGAAATACCATAACCTATTAACAGCATCAAAGTCAAACTAAATATCTGAGGAAACATCAATCTGAAATGTTAGTTCTATGTCCTGGTTCATATCTTCATTTCCAATTTTGTTAAAGATAAATGATCTCTCAGGAAAATAAAATGATTAGCTTTAAGTGTTATTATCAATAACACTTAATGAGAGGGTTACAAAATCAAAGGTCTTAAGGTCTTATAAAGCACCTGAAATAAAATTAAAACTAAATCTACAAATAGAGTCATGGCAAAAGAATTACACTTAAAAAAAAATCAACTTCTGTCTTTCCCTAGACTACAGGAGATTTAAAAATCATCAATTCCAACAAATGATGTTAATTCTTAAAAAAACCTCAAATTAGCATTTTTCTTTCTTTTAATTTGACTCAAAACAAATCTGTTGCAAGTACATTTACAATCAAGGAGCAGATGGCCTATATAAGTAAAACACAAAGTCTGCAGACACCATGGTTGAAGTAAAAATACAAAACTGGAAAAACTCAGCAGGTCAAACAGTATATTTTATATAGCCAAGATACATAACCAAAGTTTCAGGCTTGAGCCCTTCATTAAGGTAGACTTGATTTTATCAAAAATAAATGCTCAATTTTTATTTTATTTAAAACACTTCAAATTTCATCTAAATTGATGACCAAATGAGCACCTAATAATGCTTTAATCTTCTGAAGAGATTAAAAAACCAATGCAAGAAATTGCATTGGAAATAAAAAGACAGATAAAATGGGATTTGTCAAGTAAAATCCCAGTAGTAGGACTATCCAAAACTATAAACCATTTATGCCTAACAAGCCCAAGTTATAACTTTTCAACACACCCGAAGATTAAGCATACATTTGCAACAGGTCTTGTAGAATATCCCAAGTGCTCTCTTGGTATACAGTTGATAAAACTGAAACATATTACAGGTACACAATCCTTTATCCAGAACCCTTGGGGGACAGTGTGTTCCAAATTTTTGATTTTACCGGATTTTGGAAAGCCAGATTTAAGTCCACCCGAATTGTGCTGCTGTATCCACCCCCAACCCCTTCCAATCGCGCTGCCGTCTCCCACCCGCCCCGCCTACCCAACTTGCGCTGCTGGTCTCACCTCCCTTGCCCGCCCGACTCACGCTGCCGGTCTCCACCCCTCGCACGTCCAACTCGCATTGCCAGTCTCTCCCCCTCATCCGCCTGACTCGCGCTGCTGGTCTCCTACCCATCGCCCGCCCAACTTGCACTGCCAATCTCTCCCCCTCGCCCACCTGACTCACGCTGCCGGTCTCCTCGCCCGTCCGACTCACGCTGCCGGTCTCCCCCCACCCCCCCACCCCGCCCGCCCGACTCGCACTGCCATCTCTTTTCCCACTTGCTGGATTTTGAAGCTTTCCGGATTTTAGATGTCCAGATAAAGGATTGTGTACCTGTACATTGGACTAGTTTCTATTCAGAACACTGGGACAACAGGCTTTAAATTACCAGATAGACCTACAACTTGTCTGACATGTTTGCCATGTACTATGTGGCTAATTATGAATTCAGGTATGGTCACATTAATTTCAGAATAATAAATAATATTGACTGACAGTCAAAATTTCAATAGTAGAGTTCATTCCTCTGTCTGCATCAATGCTATTGAGGTGGCGATAGTAGACAGCTTTAAGTTGCTAGGAGTAAATATTTCCAACCTTATCAACACAGTGGCCAAGGCACATCAATGCCTCTACCATAGAAGCCTGAGGAAATGCGGCATGTCCCCAGAGTACTTCAACAACTTTGACAGAGTACTACCAAGAGTCATCCCATCAGGATTCAACATTTCTTGGTATGGATCTACTCTGCTTAAAACCACAAGAAATAGTAGAGAATAGTTGAAATAGCTCAGACCATCACACAAAACTCCATTCCCTTCAGCTTCTCCTGCCTCAAAAAGCAGCCTCATACTTCAAGCCAAGTCAACCATCTCCTCCTTCTTGTCAGCAAGAATATTCAAGTCGATGAAATCACACCACCAGAAGCAAGGCCAGTTTCTTTCCTACAAATATCAGATTAGTGAACAAACATCACACTAATAAAATAATGGTGCACTTACTCTGTTCATATTGATCTCTCACCATCTAATCTCTGTGCTCGAGATAAATTATGTTGTGCTTGTGAATGGATATACTTGCTGGATAGCAAGCACACTGTATCTTGACTCTCATGACAATAAAATGCACATTTAAATATTTAATATGAATTTAAGAGGATTAAGAAGATAAAGATACATTACCAATGTTTTGGGCTTGAGCCCTTCATCAAGGTATGAGCAAAATATACCATGTTGTAAATACATTTTTTTTTAAATTAAGTGAGTACTTTCTATCAGTATTTACCAAGGAGAAGAACATTGAACATAGACAATGATAGGGAGAATGTGTAGAGAATGCTCATGTGTTACATTTTTTGAGGAGCATTAAAAATGGATGGGCCTGATGGGGATATGTCCCAGTTATTTGAAGAGGCAAGTGAAGAGATTCTGGGGCTTTGACAAAATTCTTTGCATCTTCACAAGCATCAGGAGGTGAGGATTGCATCCTCATCTCCGACATTGGACTGGGAAGTAGATAATGTTGCGACACGAGGCACATGTGGCAAAGGATCAAGATTATTACAAATCATAAGTCAACCTTGCAAATTAAAGACAATGATGCCTCCCTTCTGGACAGACTGAACACCTTCTGTGCACGGTTTGATGAGAAGAACAGGATGCCAAAGAAACCTCCAAGCCTCCTGATGAACAGTTCCCTCCCCTCCCTCGCATATCAGCAGCCAAGGTGAGAAGAACTCTATCCAAGGTGAACTCAAACAAGGTAGCACGACCAGACAACATACCTGGTCGAGTACTGAAAGACTACGCAGAGCAATTGACGGAGGTCTTCACAAACATCTTCAAGTCCTCACTACAGCAATCCATCATTCTCACAGGGTTCAAGACCGTCACCATCATCCTGGTACCCAAGAGGGTGACAATAACAGGCTTCAATGACTATCGCCTTGTGGCACTGACCTCCACCATTATGAAATGTCTGATTATGGAATGCATCAAAGCACACCTCCCATAGATGCTGTATCCATTTCAATTTGCCTAATGAAGAAACCATTCCACAGAGTGAATGCTATAGCCTTGTCGCCAACCTGAATGGACCAAGCCCTGCCCAGCTGACTGTCAATTACCCTCCGGAATATAAACTAGCTCCGGCCCTTTGAAGACATTCTCAGAGCTTGGAACAGCATTCTCACAGCCAGCTCTGTGGAAGTTTATGTTTTGTGTGTTTGCTTCAATTCAATAGCGCACCATAGAGGTTATGGGACCTATAAAGTTTAAAGAGGAGGAAGTGCTTGTTGCCTTAAGGCAAATAAGGGTGTATAAATCCCCAGGGTCTGACAAGATATTCCCTTGGACCTTGAGGGATGCTAATGTAGAAATTTCAGGGTCTCTGGAAGAAAAACAAACTGCCCTTAGCCAGGGAGTGGTGTCACAGGATTGGAGGTTAGCTCAGGTTGTTGCATTTTTTTTTAAAAGGGCTCCAAAAGTAACCCTGAGGATGTCATGGCCATGCTAATGAGCAGAGAAGAAATGTTTTGAAAGAGATCTCCACAAAAACTATTAAAAAGACAATTTAAAACCAAAAATACCAGAATTTTATCAACAAAAATGGATAAAGCAAGTGATAAATAACCAAGGCAACCGAGAACAAAAACTGAAGTGATAGCTCAGCTAGGAGCATCAAGTGGAAACCTGATGAGGAGTGACTCAGCAGGGGCCTTGGGACCGGTTGAAGCCAGCAGAGCTGGGAAGTCAGCCCAAGATACAGCCACCATCCTGAACATTTTGGAAACCTTATGGAGTCGTTTTAAGAGTATGGAATCAGTGATGAGAGATATATCAGAGAAGGTAATGGAAATTAAAGAAATTGTGAAAGACTTAAGTGAACAAATGACTCATTCAGAGCATAAGCTGGACAAAAAAGACAGGCTGAAGGCACTGGAAGAAAAAGCAAAAATATGGGACACAGAAAAGAAAGGACTGATAGACATTATAGACCATATGGAAAATTTTAGCAGACATAACAATGTAAGAATCATTGGACTGAGAGAAGAAATAAGGGGAAAAGATGGAGTGAGTTTCTTTGAAACATGGATCCAACAAATACTAGGGCAAAATAAGAAGTGCAAAGTTGCAAATTGAAAGGGCACACTAGACCCTTGGACCCAAAAGAACCAGCAACCACAACCAGTCCTGGTAAGATTTTTAAGTTACCAGGAAAGAGGTGCGGTCTTGAGAGCAGCATATGAATATTCAAAAAATAATAATGGCCCATTAGTGGTGAACAATACAAAGGAATTTTTTTTCCAGGACTTCAGCCCTGCCTTGGTCAAGCAAAGAAAGGAATTTGACAAGGTAAAGAGACAATTGCAATCTTAAAAACATTAAATATTCAATGAGTTATCCAGCAACGTTGAGAGTAGATGTCTCAGAAGGTAATCGATGAGTTTTCAAAAATAAAGTGGAAGAATTTTTAAGAAAGTTATGAAAAGATTAAAGTCGCCAACAGAAAGGGCTGAAAAGACCATTTCAAAATGGGTCTAACTGAAAGACATATCTTTTTAATTATACAGGTACACAATCATTTGTCCGGACAGCTAAAATCTGGAAAGCTCCAAAATCCAGCATTTTTTTTCCTGGTGCTAGTACAACAAAGGGAGAGAGAGAGTGACAGCTGCGCGACTATGTTGGGGGGTCGATAGACGCCGTCGTGCAACTTGGGCAGGTGGGGAATGACGGCAACTCAACTCAGACGGGCGGGGGGAGAGAGACAGCAGCACAACTCGGGCGGGTGGGGGAGAGAGACAGCAGCGCAGCTCGGGCAGGTGAGGGAGAGAGACAGCAGCGCAACTCGGGTGGGTGGGGGAGAGAAACGGCAGCACGACTTGGATGGGCAAGGGGGGAGGAGAGACTGCAGCACAATTCGGGTGGACTTAAATCTGGGGCAGCTGGCTTTAGTTCTGAAATCTGGAAAAATCCTAAATTCGGAACACACTGTCCCTCAAGGGTTCCAGAAAAAGGATTGTGTAACCTGTACTAATAGTACTAAGCTGTCTTGTGTTCACTGTTAAAAGAAAAAACACATTGGTTTATATGGAGAGCTCTGAAAGGACAGAAAGGTGGTAAGGAAAGCAGCAAGGTGGGAACTGCGACTTGGGGGGGGGGGGGTGGGAGATGGCGTCAGGAGAGAAGCAATTTTAAAAGATGGCACCAAAAGGAGTGTTTCTTCTTCAGAAGAAGAAATAGCGGGCTTTTTTCACGGACTTCCGGGTACTATTGTCAATGTCACCATCTGAGCTAGGGATGTGTGCGTATTTCTTAAAGGGTAAATGAATGTGTTGGAAATGTCTTTTAATAGGGAAATGTTACAATAGTATTTAGAAAATTGGGAAGATATTATTGTTATACAATATTTGTTTGAGAAATGGTATAGATAAAACAAAGTTTATTAATCTTAATATTAACAGGATAAACAGGCTGGTGAAGAGGAAGAGGGTCTTGGCATACTTAAAGAAATTAAAAGTGCATATAATCTCTTTGTAGGAAAAACATCTTACCAAATTGGAACACGATAAATTAAAAAGAGGATGGATGGAACATACAATATTGGTTCAAAGGCAAGAGGGGTGGCTATTCTAATTAATAAAAATACACTAATATTATTAGAAGATACCTTGATTGATCAAGCCAAAAGGTATGTATTGGCACACTGCAACATTTATGGAGAAGCATGGACATTTATGAATATTTATGCCCCAAATCCTTTATGAAAGACATCTTAAAAAAAGCAGAGGGAAGACGAAATATATTAGTTGGAGGAGACTTTAAGCAAGAACAATAACGAGGGCAAAAGCAGCAAAAACTACGTTTCATATATGAAAGATCCAAATCTTATCGATGTGTAGAGGCAAATAAATCCCAAAGACTACTCACTTTACTCAAACGTGCACAACTCGCATACAAGGATTGACTTATTTTTAATGTCTGCCCAATTTAAAAGTAGAGTGATAAAAGAACATCTAGTGAGGCTTCTATCAGGCCATTCTCCGTTAATATTAACTATAGCAACAATGGAAAACCAAGAAAGTGTATACAGATGGCGTCTCAATACTACGTTGCTTATATAACCATATAGCAATGGGACAGCTTAAAGCATATTTAAGAGGATAAATTATATCCTATATGAAGAATCTAAGAGGGAACATATAGAAGAAGTAGAAAATTTGGAGTAGGAGGTTAAAGAATTCAAAAAAAATCTAAGAACAGGACTACAAGAAGAATACAGATTACTGGAGAATTAAAAAGCTAAGATATAATACAATTCAAACATATAGGATAGAAAAATCTATATTAAAAATTAAACAACACTATGAGTTGGGTGAACAGGCGCACAAAGTTTTAGCTTGGCAGATTAAAACAGAGGAGTCATCAAGAATGATAAATGCTATAAAAACAGAAACAGACACTCTAGCATATAAGCAAAAGTAAATTGACGACACTTTTAAACAATATTACACGAAACTAAACAAATCAGAATTACTAGGAGATAAGAATGAAATGGAAGAATTTTTGATGAATGTCGAACTTCCAAGGCTGGGAGAGAGAGAAAAGATAGAATTAGATACTCCCTTCACAAGGGAAGAAATCGAAAAGGCCCTGGACACCCTGCAGGCTAATAAATCACTAGGAGAGGATGGATTTCCACCTGAGTTTTATAGACAATTCAAAGAATTATTAATGCCCCTTTTAATGGATGTCCTGGATCAAGCTGTGGAAACACAGATCATCCCAGAGTCATTCTCGACTATGATTATTACAGTCTTACCAAAAAAGAAAAGGGACCCACAAAAACCTTCAGCATACAGATCAATATCCCTGTTAAATGCTGATTTATCAGATACTAGCGAGAGCATTGCCTACTAGGTTAGGATAATACTTACCAAAACTGATACATACAGACCAAGCAGGATTTGTTAAAGGAAGGGATTCCTCAAATGGTTTCGGAAGATTATTTAATATAATACACATGCCTAAATCTGAACGAAATCCAAGTATTAGTCTCCCTGGATGCGGAAAAAAACATGTGACCGTTTGGAATGGCCCTTTTTATTTAAAAACTGGAAAAATATGGTATAGGCAGAACATTTATAAAGTGGATAAAAATCATACCATAAACCACAAGCTAAAATAGTAACAAATAATCAGATGTCAGCAGCATTCCCCTTGAGTAGATCGAGTAGACAGGGATGTCCCCTGTCCCCAGTGCTTTTTATTTTAGCGATTGAACTGCTGGTGGATATAAGAAGATAGTATCCAGATATAAAGGGTTTCAAAGTCGGGCAAGAAGAACACTAAGTCAGTTTATTCGCTGATGATGTGCTATTGTACCTATCAGAACCAGCTAAATCTTTGGAAAAATTACAAGTAATACTAGAAAAATATGGAAGAATATCAGGCTTCAAAATAAACATGGATAATGCCATTAACAAATTTTGAATATGAAAGATAGCAAAAAGGAAGTAAATTTAAATGGAAGATAGATGGAATAAAATATCTTGGAATAGCAACGGACAATAACTTGCAAAATCTGTACAAACTAAATTATGTTCCTCTTCTTGGGAAGATAGAAAGAGACCTACAGAAATGGAGAGACTTACCGATTACTTTGGTGAAGGGGTTAACTACGTCAAAATGAAAGTTATGTCAAAACCATAATACCTTTTTCCAATTGGTGCCTATTCCATTACCTAAAAACTTTTTTAAGCTACTAAACAACCATATTAGACAGTTCCTATGGAGTAACAAGGTACCAAGAATTGTATTAGAAAAACTGACATGGGACCACAGGCCGGGAAGTATTAGACTTCCAGATTTCAAAAAATATTACCTAGCTGCACAGGCTAGATTTCTCACAGCCTTCTTCAATGGAAATGTACTCAATGGAGGAGGAGGAAGCAAGGACTTAATCTATAAATGGAGTGTCAAATCACTAAATAAAAAGATGGATAACCTCATTCTAATATATATATATAATTAGAATGTGGCAAGAAATTAATGAATATATAGGAAAAAAAGTAGAGATATCAATAAAAATGTTACTGCCTATGTACATGGGCAATAGAATATTAAATTTCTGGTATGAGAAAGGTATAAGATATTAAGGACTGTTACACAGAAGGAACTCTTAAGTCCGATGAACAATTAAAACACAAATACAGAGTGGCCAATAGGACCTTCTTCTGTTTTCTCCAGCTTAGATCATTCTTAAAAGATGGGGATCAACGTTAACCCCACGTGAAATTAGTGAAACTATATGAATGAAACTAAATTTATAACAAAAATGTACTATGCTCTCCAGAGCGAAAGTGCAAAAAAAGGTCAAGAGAAAGATGGGAGTCGGACTTGGGTGTGGTGATTTCAGAAAGAAGCTGGTCAGATTGGTGCAAGGACAGCATGATGTCAATTATAAATGCAAGATACGGACTGGTTCAGAATGATCTTTTTTACATCAATTATATCTTATCCCACAAAATCACACAGATCGAAAGATGAAATTTCAGAGATGTATTTCAGAAATGGGACTGAGACAGGAACTTTTTTTACATGCTACGTGAAAGTGAGGACACTTTCGAAAGAAATCCCAAAAAAATTAACCAGGATAACAGGAGTGGCCTTCACAGGCAACACGGAACTATGTCTATTAGGTAATTTCACGGAAAAAGTGACAAATTGACCAAATATCAAATCTCATTTATGAAAATAGCACTGATGGTCACGAAAATATGTATCGCAATCTCTTGGAAGTCCGACTCCCCTCTACTTATAGCACGATGGACTGTGGAAATGAACAGCTGTATACATCTGGTGGAAAAAAAAAACATTTAACTTAAAGAATAAATCTGAAACTTCTGTAAAGGTCTGGCAGCCATATCTGGACCACATAGAGGCACAGATACAGTAATAAATAAGAATAAAAAGGTAAAAAACTACTCTATATTCTTAAAATATATGTAAGCTCTGATGGTGAATGGATCGGTATGTATGGAAGGGGAGGAGGAAGGGAGGGAGAGACTTTTGTTTTTGTTTGTTGTGTTTGTGAGAAAAAGTTTAATATATTGTACGTTTAAAATGTAACTGCATATTTTTGGGAAAAAAATATACAAAAAATAGTAACCCTGAAAATTATAGACTGGTGAGCCTGTCGTCAGTAGTAGGTAAATTACTGGAAGGTGTTCTAAGAGCTCGGATACACAATTATTTGGATAGCCAGGGACTGATTTTGGATAATCAACATGACTTTGTGCATGGTAGGTTACGTTTAACCAATCTTAAGAGTTTTTTTTAAAAGGAGGTTACTAAGAAAGTTGATGAAGGAAAGGCTGTGGATGTTGTCTACATGAACTTTAGTAAGGTTTTTGACAAGGTCCCACATGGGAGGTTAGTCAGACGCTAGGTATTCATAGTGAACTGGATTCGTTAATGGCTGGACGGGAGAAGCCAGGGAGTAGTGTTGGAAGATTGCTTCTCAGATTGGAGGCCTGCGACTAGTGGTGAGCCTCAGGAATCAGTACTGGGACCATTGTTGTCATCTATATCAATGATTTGGATGATAATGTGGTAAATTGGATCAGCAATTTTGCATATGACACTATAAGATTGGAGGTATTGTGAACAGCAACGAGGGTTTTCAAAGCTTCCAGAGGGATCTGGACCAGTTGGTAAAATGGGCTGAAAAATGGCAGATGGAATTTAATGCAGACAAGTGTGAGGTGTTGCATTTTGGAAGGACAAACCAAGAAAAAACATACACGGTAAATGGTAGGGCACTGAGGAATGTGGTAGAACAGAGGGATCTGGGAATACAGATGCACAATTCCCCGAAAGTGATGTCACAGGTGGATAGGGTCGTAAAGACAGCTTTTGGCATATTGACCTTCATTAATCAAAGTAATGAACACAGGAGTTGGGGTCTTATGTTAAAGTTGTATAAGACTATGGTGAGGCCAAATTTGAAGTACTGTATTATGTGCAGTTTTGGTCACCTAGCTACAGGAAAGATATCACTAAAATAGAAAGAATGCAGAGAAAATTTACTAGGATGTTGCCCGGACTTCAGGAACTGAGTTACAGAAAAGGTTAAACAGGTTAGGACTTTATTCCCTCAAGCCTAGAAGAATGAGGGAAGATTTAATAGAGGTATTTAAAATTATGAGAGGCATTGACAGAGTAAATGTAGATAGGCTTTTTCCTCTGAAGGTAGGTGATATACAAACCAGAGGACATGAGTTAAGGGTGAAAGGGGATAAGTTTTGGAGGAACATGAGAGGGAACTTCTTCACACACAGAGTGGTGGAAGTGTGGAAACAAGGTTCCAGCTGAATTGGTAAATGCAGGTTCAATTTTAACATTTAAGTAGAATTTGGACATGGATGAAGAGGTATGGAAGACTATGGACTGGGTTCAGGACAGTGGGTCTAGGCAGAGAAATGATTCGGCACAGACTAGGGGGACTTGTTTCTGTGCTCTAATTATTTTATGGTTCTAAAAGCCTATTTCTGTGATCTACTGTTTTGTGGAGTGAAAAATGAAAGTCTGCACACACTGTGATTGTAGTAAAAACTGAAATGCTAGCAGAACTCAATAGGTCTCGCAGCATCCATAGGAAGTAAAATGTACTGCTTTATGTTCTATAATAGCCATTCTCAATCTTTTATTGGCTATGCCTCCTTAAGGTCTCTGCTAAAGGTTTATGGGTTCCCTTCCTGGTGATGGTCAGGTTTTGTTGGTTTCTTTCGCACTTCTTCCCTACCAACTACATATAAAAGCAAAAAAATAATTTATGATTTCAGTCTATGACTCCGCCCCACCTCTTAAATCTACTGTAGTCCCCAGAGGACCACATTGAGAATGGCTGTTATTCTATACCATACAAATGAACCGATGTGAAGTAATCTTCTGGCCAGATTGCCATGGGCAAGTGAAAAAAGTATTCTCTGTCAAGATACACATTAATAGCTCAGTCATGGAGAGAGTAGAGAGCACCAAGTTCCTCAGAGTCTTCTTAAGAAGTGACCTATCCTGGACACACAATATCTCCTCACTTGTCAGAAGGTACAACAGTTAATGTACTTCCTGAGAAGACTGAGACAGGTAAGATAACTGGCCACCATCCTTTCAACTTTTTACAAGAGGACTATCAAGAGCATCCTGGCCAGCTGCATCACAGTGTGGTATGATTGCTATAGATCAGTGGTTTTCAAACTGCCACCCTAAACTTACATTCCACCTTAAGCAATCCCTATCCCAAAAGTACTGTATAAGGGATTGTTTAAGGTGGTATGTGAGTGGGAAGAAAAAGGTTTGAAAACCACTGTTTTAATCATACCTAATTGACTCTTCATGTGCACGGTTTCATAACTCCAAAGGAAATGGGCTCATGACAATTTTTATCAAGCAAAATATTTCAGTAACAATTGGGTGTAGAGCAGTGGTTTTCAATCTTCCCTTCCCATTTACATACTACTTTAAGCAATCCCTTACCAATTACAGAGCACTTATGGCATTGGAATTGCTTAAGGTGGAATGTGAGTTTAGGGGGCAGTTTAAAAACAAGTGCTATAGATAGAGCAGTGGATCAGAGGTCAATCTACAGGACCGTAAGAGCAACAGAGAGGATCAC
Organism: Narcine bancroftii; assembly: GCF_036971445.1. Lineage (NCBI taxonomy): Eukaryota > Metazoa > Chordata > Chondrichthyes > Torpediniformes > Narcinidae > Narcine > Narcine bancroftii. The sequence goes on from NC_091474.1 coordinate 61,472,055, forward strand.
TGGTGTCTCCCTCCACCCCACTTCCATCAACATGATCTACTGGAATCATTGTTTGAAGAGAGCTCGCAAAATTGTTGAGGACCCCCAACCACAGCATCTTTCAGGTTCTCCCATCGGGAAAGAAATACAGGAGTATCAGAGCCAGAACCACTAGGCTAATAAGCTTCTTCCCACAGACAGTGAGAAGGCTGAACAACCAAAGGAACTGCTCACACTAGCTCTCTGAAACTCTACTACAATAAAATGCCTGTTATCTGGAATTCAAGCAGCTGGCAACCTCAAGCAACCGGCAAGGAAATAGAGCAAAATAAATAAATAAAAATGTAAATAAAAGTTTAAAATTGTAACACAAACCTTTGTGAAGATGGGTCCAAATATTCAGCCAGTGGAGTGCCTTGGTTGTGTTTTGCTCATAGCAACTGTTTGGATAAAGTTTGAATAAAGAGCTGGTAGATGCTGTAAAGGTTCTTGTGTTTTTACTTAGTTAATTTTATGACTATCCCTTTAAGGAAGATTATTGTTTATAGTGTTACCATAGTTACTATGACATCATATATAATATCCGGGTGTACTGGGAGCTTGCTTTCATTCTTTGAAGAACCGTCAAGGAGGCGTAAGCATCGAAATACTTTACTTTGAATTCATCTTATTTTGTTTATTTCTTTTATATTTGTTTAAAAAAGATTATCATTATACAGTATGCTTTATTTACTCAAGTGATAAAAATCTATGCAAAGTTATGCAAAATGTTTAACTGTTATCAACGAATTAAAGCTACTTATAGCTGCAAATTCAGAGTTTGATTTATTGGGTTAATAAGATAGTAATTCGGAATATCGTCGCACATGTTTCTGTGAAGATGATGTTTTGAAATTGGGAAGTACAAGAGATTGGAAAATGTCATCTACAGATGTCGCTCGCCATTGGGGTAACTCTCTTAAAATGTCTTCTAATCCATGATGAGTAAGAGTCTTTATTGGTATATTATTAAATATGTCAGTAAGGTTTTATCTGTAAACTTGGGGAAGGGGGACCTAATTATGATTTTAATGTTAGTCTTTCAGGCGGTTCCATGGAGTGGGAGGAACCTACAGATGCACCAATGGTGAAATATTTTCAAAGAATGTGAATGAAAAGAAAGTAAAATGTTTTAAGGTTTATATATTTGTGCACATAACATTTATTCAGTTTAAGTATAGTATAGCATTTTTGACTTTTAAACTGTTTATTCTTAATGTAGGTGTATTAGGATAGGCATTGCAAGAATACGTCTCAAGCAACTAGAAAACTCGCTTCTCCAGCATCCATCAATCCCCGTACCTGCATAGATATCGTTTGTGTGTCTGCGTGTTATGTTTGATTGTGTGTTTGCATATTTTTCCACCAAGGACCAGAGACACTGTTTCTTCAGATTGTACTTGTGCTATCAGATGACAATGAACTTGAGTTGATCACTGTTAGTAAATAACCTTGGCATTATGACCACCACACTGTGCAGCTGTTGTCAAATTCTCGGTTTTATGAACAATGCCATTGAATACTGCTCAACACCAAGTTAATTAGCTGTTTAGTGAAACACGCAAGTCTGCAAATGCTGTGTTGTTGATGCAAGTAATACAGGTATTCCTTGACATACATCCATGTTCCATTCTGGATGACCGGTTGCATCTCAGAATGGACTCATGACAGAATTGCCCAATCGATTTTCTCTGCTCTCCATCTCTGAATCCTTCTCATTCTCTCTGGTGCTGCGAACTCTGAGCACCTTGCATACTCCACTGGACTCTAAAATCTGTCTGACCGGCAGAATATTGAACAGAATCAGAAAAAAAAAGGGCACAAGGATTTAAAATGCAGTGAAATAACTCAGCATGGCAGGCATCAAGGCCAGCTCTCACGAGAGATTGGCCAACAGTCAACATGGTGGCCTAATTTTCACCGTAATCAAGTTTTATATTTTTTCTTAATTTCAGTTGTATGTGCAGATGGATGCAAGTGGCATAGGTCACAAGACAGGAGTACCAATAATTATTAGTAGCTCTTTCTCGTGGTCGTATGCAGATAGAAGTGAAAAACATGTATATGCTCAAGTGGTTTAGAGACTCTATTAATGTTTAATAGTTGAAGTATGATTAGTCTCAAGTTTTCCTCAGTTGATGCATCCAATTTTATTAAATTAAAAGGAAGTCTTTACTATACAATGAATACCTGAAATATTCACACAGTGACAACTGTAAACTAATAACATCTGGATGTTTTAAGTGGCTTTGGAAACCGTGTTTGAAAACCCTTCTTTAGTGTGAGCTTGAAGCCCTGAGACTAACAAAATAGTAGGTTGAAGAGATTTTGAAATACTTTAGATGGATAGCCTATTGGAAGAGGACTATGATAAATTTGTGCAAGATAATGGTACTTTCAGAGTACTGCACTGTTGGTTTGGATACTACATTAAAAAGAGATTCAATCCATAAATTCTGGGCCAAAATATATTTATCCCTGCCCTTGGATCTCAAGGATCAACTTGTCTCTGACGACTGTGCCTGAAAAACCAACAGGATATTAAATGAAAAGGGTCTCAGGATCTACCACATGAAGCTTGCTCAATCTTAAGGGACAGCCAAGGCCTAGGCTGTTAATAAATCTCTTCAACTATAAAGTGCCATGAAAAAAAATGGGAGCGATTGAAAACAGTACTGCACAAGTTAATCACCCAATATATTTCCATGGTCATGAAAGAGACTTGTAAAATTACATTTGATAATATTGACAAAGGAATGTACAGGAGTTAAACCTAGTTTTGTTTAAATCGAGGTTTTGATTGGATACACAAAGAAAAAAATTACACATGTTAAATGGTCATAAATTTAGGAGAAAAATCATGAAACCTGTCTTTTATTGGTTGCTGACACAAAGAATGCTTTGCCAGAGGGTGCACATCGCCAATGCATCTTTTAATTAAGAGACTGAATGTGCAAGACAAAGTGAAACATGAAAGTCTGCAAATGCTGTTAAAACTCAGCTGGTCTTTGGAACTGAGCCCTTTAAAGTATAAGTAAAAAGCAGGCAGACGTCCGAAGTAAAATCATGGGCAGTCTGGATATGGAGATTTTTTTTTTGGAGCGTGCCAGCTGATTGCTAGCCGTCTAGCAGAGAAAGCCAGCTACTCAGGACAGTGGCCTAGTCCCATCCACGTTGTCTTGATGATATTTACAGTGCGTCAAGGCATGCCTGATAAACAACCCAGGCTTGACTTGACCCCCCCATCCCCCACCCCCGCTCGTCCGACTCCTGCTGCCGGTCTCTCCCCCCAACTCACCCGACTCCTGCTGCCGGTCTCTCCCCCCTCGCCCGCCTGATTCCCGCTTTCTCCCCCCTCAATCACTCGAGTCCTGCTGCCGGTCTCCCCCCCTCACTCGCCCAACTCCCGCTGCCGGTCTCTCCCCCCCCTCACTCACCCAACTCCTGCTGCCAGTGTCCCCCCCAGCTCACCTGACTCCTGCTGCTGGTCTCCCACCCACCTGACTCCCACTGCCAGTCTCTCCCCCACCCCCTCCGCTCGCCTGACTCCCACTGCCGGTCTCTCCCCCCTCGCCCGCCTGACTCCCGCTGCCGGTTCCTCCCCCCTCGCTTGCCCGAGTCCCGCTGCCAGTCTCTCCTCCCTCACTCGCTCAACTCCCGCTGCTGGTCTCTCTCCCCCCCGCTCGCCGAATTCCCGCTGCCGGTCTCCTGGCCGCCTGACTCCCATTGCCGGTCTCTCTCGCCCCCCTTGCTCGCCCGACTGCTGCTCTCCCACTGCCGGTCTCTCCCCACCCCCACTCGCCCACCACTCACCCAACTCCCGCTGCCGGTCTCCCGCCTGCCTGACACCCATTGCCGGTCTCTCCCCCGACTCACCATTCAAAGTAGGAGTCGATGGCTGACAAAAGTCACCGTGATGTCATCAGGCCACCCCCTGGCAGCCCAGCAGCTTTCAGCTGCAACAGATGATACTCAAAGCAGGATATTATACCTCCTGGAGAAGGGATAGATCAATAGGCCTCCTGGTCGGCTTTTCCAGTATCAGATGGCCACCTGACAGCCACACAGGAGTATAATGTGTGGCTTTACAGTCAGGTATTGTGGCCATCTGAAAGTGGCTAGAGAGGAACTAGAGGAAAGGAGACAGAGACAGGGAATGTGGGGGAGGGGGGGGTGGTAACAGAAACCAGAGAAGTCAATGTTAATGTGATCCAGTTGGAGGGTGCTGAGACATAATATGAAGTATTGTTCCTCAATTTGCGGCTGGCCCCAGTCTAACAATGCACAAGACCATGGACAAACGTCAGCAAGGGAATGGGGCAGGGAATTGAAATGGTGGCCTTTGGGAGGTCCATGCTATAGCTAATTGGAGACAAAGTTCAGTAGTTTTAAATTCCTTGCACAACTTCCATGGGCAGTACACCATTCTAAGCAGAAAATCTTTAGGGTGGAATCACTGACCGGATATTAGAACACAATTCCTTAAAGGTCACAATATTGACAAAATTTCAAACCTCATAAATGATTGTAGAACATTGGCACTATGGAGACAGTTATCAAATTGTTACAAAACATTCCACTACTGACCAATCTGGAATCCATTTTATATCTTTCTATCTATGACACTCCAAAATTAAGATAGAGTTATCATAAGCAACTATAAGGGATAAAATTCAATGAAAATATTGAACCACAGATCAATATATTATTGATAGTATCTATTGTTTCCAAAGAAACACAGCTGGACATATTAGGGAGATGAATCCTGGGCATTCATGCAAAATCTCATTTATGAAACAACGTCTCTTGTAACCTGATCTTTTAGATACTGCTGCTGGTGGGATAGGAATGAGGGGGGGGGGGGGGGGGTGCATGGGGATAACAAATCTGGGCCAGGCAGCCTCAGAAGGGTGAAGTCAGGTAGAGCAATAGTCATGGGGTCTTGATAGTCAGGGGATCAGGTCGGAGATTCTGCATTGAAAGTGAAGAAACAGAGGAAGAGGTGGTTGGTGTACAAGTAGGGACAGCTGGTAGGGAGTTTGTGTGAAAGGACAGGCAGATGGGGCAAAATTGCAGCTATGAGAATAAGATACAACAGGGACACAGAGTCAAATGTACTAAATGTTGGAAGGAACATTAAATCATTAGAAAGAAGTGACATTATATGAGAAGATTTTTTTTAATTGTAAATTTTTAAAAATTTGGACATATAGCACTGTAATAGGCCATTTCGGACCGTCTGTGCCACTCAATTTACACCCCACTAACCTACACTCCAGTACAGTTCGAACAGTGGAAGGAAACCAGAGCCACCAGGGAAAACCCACACAGACACAGGGAGAACAGACAAAATCCTTACAGACAGCACAGGATTTGAACCCCGGTCCTGTCCCAATTGCTAGCGTTGTAAAGGCATTGTGCTAACCACTACGCCAACCATACTGCCCAATATAGAATCATTGTGGGTTAAGAAATGGCAAGGATAAAAAGGCACGGTTGCCTGTTATATATAGACCTCCAAACAGTAGTCAGGATGTGAACAACAAATTTGCAACAGATGATGGAAAAGGAGTATCAGAAGGGCAATGTTATGATAGTCATGGGGAGTTTAACATGCAAGTAGATTGGAAAAACTAGATTGGGACTGGGTCTCAAGAGAGAGAATTTGTAGAAAGCCTATGAGATGGCTTTTTAGAGCAACTTGTTGATGAGCCCATGATGAGATTGGGTGATTGGACAGCTTAGAGTAAAGGAACTATTAGGGAGGGGCAGTGATCACAAATGATGGAGTTCAATTTGAGAAACTAAATTCTAATGTGTCGATATTTCAGTGAAATTAAGGGAATTACAGTGGCATGAGGAACTGACCACAGTAGATTGGAAGGGGGCACTAGTAGGAAAGATGGCAGACAGGATTGGATGGAGTTTCTGCAAGAAATGGGGAAAGTACAAGATAAATACATATCAAATAAAAGAAGAAACATTCAACTGGGAAAATGTCATAACTTTGGCTAAGGAAATCAAAGCTAACGTGGAAGCACAAGGAAGAAAAATATTAGTGGGAAGACAGAAGATTGGAAAGTTTCAAAAAACTTCAAAAAGGTAACTAAAAAACATAAGCAGGGAAAAGTTGAAGTATGAAAGTAAGGTAACAAATGCCATCAAAGAGGATACAAAAAGCCTCTTCTAGTATATCTAATACATGTCTGTGCATGTAGGTCTGTTTGTCTGTCTGTTCTCCATGCAAATCAATATGGAGCACTCTAGAAATGTCCACGGAGGTTCAGTAGGGTAATATTATATGCTGAATGGCATGACCACATTTGAATTTAACCTTTATGGTCATATGAAATTCAAAAGTTCAAAAAGAAATTGAATTTGCACCAGGGACCCCTCTATTAATTAGTGATGTGCATCAATGTACATTCAAAAACCAAACCCAATTCAGTATGGACCCAAAAAAGTGATGCAACATTGGCAGAAGCTCTTCACAATCCCAGAGAGTTAGACAAAGGAGAAAGCAAGAGACAGCAGAGGAACATCAGTCTCGCCTCACTGTTGATCCTTTCAGACTTGCAAGGAGCAGGCATCAGGAAACAGAACAGCAACAATACTCCCGTCTCAGTGCTCAGGCCTCCAGACAAGCAAGGAGCAGGTAGCAGGAAACAGAACAGCAAAACCAGGCCTGCCTTAGTGCTCAGGCCTCCAGACATACATAAATATATATGTTAGACTACCATGAAGTTTTTTTGGGTATTTTGTTTCAACCATGTAGTCAACAACTGAGAGTTTTATTTCCCAGGCAACACCAGGTATCCTGCTAGTAAAGAATATAAAAGAGGTGAGAGTAGATCTAGGACCACAAGAAAATGACACTGGAGAAATAGTAACAGGAGATGGCAGAGGAACAAAATGAGTATTTTGCATTAGTCTTCACTGTGGAAGGCACAAGCAATGTATAAGATATCGAAGGGTATCAGGGAAGGGAAGTGAGTGCAGTTACTATTTCAAGGGAGAAGATGCTTAGAAAGCTGAATGATCTAAGGATGATGTCTCCCAGACCAGATGGTTAAACTTTAAGTCCTGAAAGAAGTAGCAGTAGAAATTGTGAAGCATTGGAACTGATCTTGCAGGTATCAAAAGATCCTGGCATGGTCCTGGAGGACTGGAAAATCGCAAATGTCACTCTACTATTGAATAAGAGAGTGAGGCCGCAGAATTATAGGCCTGACATCAGAAGTTGGGAAGAAGTTGAAGTTGATTATAAAGGTTGAGGTTACTGAATACTTTGATAGGCAAAAATCAGCATGGTTTCCTTTAAGAGAAAATCATGCTTGACGAACCTACTGGAATTGTTTGAGAAGTGATAAAGGAGATGCAGTGGATGTTGTGTATTCGGATTTTCAAAAGGCATTTTGACAAGGTGCCACACATGAGGCTACTTAACAAGATAAAAGCCCATGGTATAACAGGAAACATACTAGCATGGATAAAGCATTGGCTGATTGGCAGGAAGCAAAGAGTTGAAATACAAGGATCATATTCTGATTAAGTGCCAGTTGTTAGTGGTATTCCACAGGGGTTGGTGTTGGAAGACTTTTTATGTTGTATACTGAGGATTTGGATTATGAAATGAATGGCTTTATGGGCAAGTTTGCAGATGATACAAAGATAGGTGGAGGAGCAGATAGTGTAGAGGAAACATGGAGGCTCCAGAAGGACTCAGATTAAGAGAACTGTCTGAGAAGTAGCAAATGAAATTATAATGATGTAGAGTGTACTGTTATTTACTTGGGTAGAAACAAAATAGCAGACTATCATTTTTTTTTAAATGGGGAGAAAATTGAAAACACCCAGATGCAAAGGGACTTGGGAATCTTCATGCAAGATAGCCTGAAGGAAAACTTTGATGTTGAGATGGTTGTGAAGAAGGCAAATGCAAAGCTGGCATTCATTTCAAGGAGAATAGAATAAAAGGGAAGGAATGTGATATTGAGGCTTTACAGACACTGGTGAGTATTGTGATCAGTTTTGGGCACTTCATTTAAGATAAGATGACAGATGTTGAGAGAAATGCACTGGGATGATTCTAGGAATGAAAGGGTTATCATATGAGGAGCGTTTGACAGCTTTTGGCCTGTATCATTGGAATTTAGGAGAAAAAATTTCAGATTTATTCTCAGAGTACTACACATCGTCACATCACATAGAATTTCTCTCAAGTGCTGGTGGGAAAGAAAATAGGAATACAGTACATATGGGCTGTGGTTGTCAATGATTTGAACTGAACTGGAGATTTGTGCAGCTGCAGAGGTTGCAGGAGCTCTGGCAGTGAATCCACAGGCACTCAATGACTCTGGGGGAACTCTTTTGCTTCACTTTCTCTGACTATAAGAGGCACTGGTCAATGCTAATGCCAAATCTTTCCCTTACGGCAGACTAAAGGCAATTTTTTGTGTAATATTACATTTATTTTATTACATGACAATAAATAGTATCTGATCTAAGTAAGAACTTTAAGTACATAGTTCATTAGTTTCTCTTCCTGGGTACGTGATCCTGCACAAGAGGGACAAGCTATATTTGAACTGGAAGAGCACCAATATCCTGACAGAAAAATATGCTTCTGCTACTCTGGAGGATTCAAATTCATTTTGAGGTAGCATGGTACTGAGAAACTTGAGGCAAATACAGATCAAGAGGGCATAAGCAAAGAATGGAGCAGAAAGCTTAAAATATTCTGCTTTTATTTTAATGCAAGAAACCTGACAGGTAAGGCTCAAAATTTCAGGACATGGTTAGATACATTTAATTGGTATATGATAGCTATCACAGAAATTTGGCTGAGGGAGTCAAGACTGGTAGCTCAATATTCCAGAGTACAGATGCCACAGGCACAATAGATGCCTGTGGAAAGGAAAGGAAGGGGCACTGCATTTCTGATTGGAGAGAATATCCTGACAATACTGAGGGAGGATAGTCAGGGGTTGGGGGTGGGGGGGGGGATGGATGGAGGGGGATGGTGGGACGGAGTTGCCCAGTGAAGCTAAATGGGTGGAACTTAGAAATAAGGGGATGATCACATTGATGGAATTATATGGTAGGACCCACGCCCCCTCCCCCAGTAATGTACAGGAATTAGAGAAGCAAATAAATAGGGAGATCGCAGAAAGTTACAAGAATAATAGGGTTGTAACAATAGTAGTTGATTTCCTCATATTGATAGGGCCTTGCAAATAGCTTGGATGTTAAGTCTGTCCAGGAAAGTCTCCTTAGGCAATATGTATTTTTATAGGGTCCAACATTGGACCTCCAATTGGGAAAGTCAGGGAAAGTGATGGAGGCATTAGTAGGGGAGCACACTGGGACAAATCATCAAAATTCTATTAGTTTTAAAATAGTTATGAAAATAGTAAAAGATAAGACTGGACCACAAGTCCGAAATTGGGGCAGGGCAATTTTTGAAAGCATCAGACAGAAATTTGCAGTGTTAAACAAGTCTGCAGATGCTGGGTTTATGTGCAATGCAAAACTATGTTAGAGATCATCAGGTCACACAGCATTCATAGGAAGTAAAGGGTAACCAACATTTCAGGCCTGAGCCATACCTGACAAAGAGCTCAGGCCCAAAACATTGGTTAGAAATTTGCTGAGGTTTATTTTAAAAGTTAAGGGATTGGAAAGCTTTTAAAAATGAAATGGGGATGTTTGCGTGATGGGCATTTTGGGTTGGATTAAGGAACACTGGTTGATTAGGGATATTAAGGCCCTTGCCAGGGATATGGGTCAAACTCGGTTAAGTGGGACTAGCTCAGTGGTCAACTTGGCCAGTGTGGATGAATTGGGCAAAATCCATGTTGTATGGCTCTCTGTCTCAATTATTTTTTAAAATTACATTTGAAATCGAACTTTAGCTATAGTTAATGGTCTCAGAATTATTTTATGGCATATAAAAGCAACAGAAGCATCTATTATTTTCCTTGCAATATGTTTTTCATTTATCCCATTTTAATCTATTCAGTTGTAATCATTACTAAAACTGAAACAGAAACCTGAAGGTTGGAATCTGAGTCAGAGAAACGGACAAGCAGGCCTCATCAAGAGTGAAGGCTAGCAAAACTGAAAGCTGGCAGAAGTGCTGATGGAGCCACAGATCAAAAAGCACATTTTTGAGGAGCAAACACATAATATCTACAGTAACTAGCAGGAAATAATATCACCATACAATATCACTACTGATAATCCAAGGTAAATTAATTCAAGATACTGTGGCAGTGTGAGCAGTGGAGGAAACACAGCCACCATATTGAGGGTCATTAACGACTGTTTTTATTCAAATTCAGCATGTCCCTATAAGGGCAGCAGGAGCTCAGTCACCTGGTACATTGTGACATCATAACCACTGCCCAGGGTGTGTGCTGGAAGGGATGCTGGAGTCAGAGAGAAACCTCTGACGACGCCATTTCCCCATGGCTGCCCCACCATGCGGCGATACAAACGGGGCCGGTTCACCATGAGGATGTGCACCACCACACAACACCCCCACCCCAGAACCGGCTACGCATCCTGTCGCTTTGGTGGCCGGCCCAGGCGCTTGGGTGCAGCCGTCTGCACCGGCTGTGATGTCCAGATGGGCTGCCTTCAGGTGGTCCACCTAACAAGTTCCTCTCTCAACCCAATGTCCAGGGTGAAGGTTCCACTGGACTGGTGCAAGACTTTGTAGCTGTAGCGGTGCACCTTGTGGTCCCCTCCGCACAAAAACGAATTGGGCCGAGTCGAGCTCTTTGGGGAGATGAAACGGCCGGGTGCCGTGGCGTGCCGGGGGTGGGGGAGCTTGGGAGGCCAGTCGCCTGCGTAGGTCCGTGAGCAGGTTTTTGTTGGTGGCCCGGCAGGGAAAGACCATCTCCGCTGCTGAAGCCTGCAGGTCCTCCTTGGGTGCCGTCCTAATCCTGAGGAGGACCCAGGGTAGTTCGTCTGCCCAGTCTGGTCCAGAGAGCCTGGCCATAAGCGATGCCTTCAGGTGCCTGTGGAACCTCTCCACCAACCCATTAGAATGCTGTGGTGTTGTGGAGCTTGACCCCCCCCAGGAGGTTCGCCATCTGAATCCACAGGGCAGACGTGAATTGTGCCCCTGTCACTAGTGATGTGCGCCGGGACTCCAAAACGGGTGACTGACCAGAGTTCTGGCGCACATCTCTGCGGAGGCCTCCTTAATCGGGACAGCCTCTGGCCACCTCGTGGCCTGATCCACCATCATGAGGAGGTAATGAGCCTCCTTGGACATCGGCAGGGGCCCGATGACATCAAAGTGGATGTGTTGGAATCTGTGAACCACCGGGTCGAAGTTCTAGATGGGGGCTCGCATGTGTCGCTGGACCTTGGAGGTCTAGCACCTGGTACAGTTCCTGGCCAGCCCGTGCCTTCTACAGCCCATGCCACACAAACCACTCCACGACTATCCACACGGTTGTCTTTACTGCTGGGTGAATGAGGTTGTGAATCAGACTGAAGACCTTCGCCCTCCAGTGTGGCAGGACCACCATTTGCGGCGTGCCTGTTGAGACGTTGTAGAGCAATGTGTCCAGGCTCATGGGCACCCAGACATCATTGAGTTTGAGGCCTGAGATGGCGGTCCGCAAGGCCTGCATCTCGCATCATTCCTCTGTGCCTGAGCCAGGTGCTCATAATCCAGGCTGGGGGGCGAGAGTGTTGATGGCTGGACGGGAGAGTGCAATCGCCACTACATTGATCTTGCTGGCCCTGTGTCGGATGTCGGTTGTGAAGAAAGCATGTCAGTGCCTCTACTTCCTCAGGAATTTGTGGAGGTTCGATAATTACCAGAAACCTTGGCAAATTACTACAGATGTGAGGTGAAAAGTGTGCTGACTGGTATGGAGACACAAACAGCTCTGAGCACAAATCCTGCAAAAGGTAATGGACACAGCCCAAGACATCACAGGCAAAACCCTCACACTTTTCTGGGTTAAACTCTATTTGCTACTTCTCAGCCCAGCCCATAATCCTAAAAATGCCCCTCTGTAACCTCTGGCAAACATCCAGACTATCCACAACACTATCAAGCTTCATGTCATCTGCAAACTTACTCAACCACCTTTTCATTTCCTCATCCAGGTCATTCATTTTTTTTAAAATCACAAAAAAGAGGGGCCTCCGAACATATCCCTGTGAAACACTGCTAGTTATCAACCTTCATGCAGAATACATACCATCTACAACCATTCTCTGGGCAAGCCAATTCTGTATCTACAAAGCATGGTCTCCTTGGATTTCATGTTTCCTTACTTTCTGAATGAGCCTTGCATAGGGAGCCTTGTAGAGTGCTTACTGAAATCCAGATACACTACATCCACCTTCATCAATATAGTCTTTTGTTACATCCCCAAAGGATTCAATTAGGCTTGTGAGGCACAACTTTCCCTTGATGAAGCCATGATGACTATCCCTATCAGATTATACCTCCCTAAATACTTGTAAATCCTGTCTCTCAGAATCTTCTCCAAAAGATTGCCCACCACTGAAGAAAGACACACTGGTCTATATTTTTATGAGTCATCTCTCCTCCCTTTCTTGAACAGGGGAACAACATTTGCAACCCTCCAATCCTCCGGCACTTCTCCTATCCCTCGAGATGACACAAAGATCATCGCCAGTGGCTCAGCAATCTCCTCTCCCGTTCCAACACTAACCTTAGGTAAATCTCATCTGGTCCAGGCAACTTGTATCACTTCAAGCTTTTCAAAAGCTCCAACATATCCTCTTTCTTAATGTCAATATGCTTAAGCATTTCAGTCTGATTTAAATCATCTTCACAATTGCCATCAATGTCCTTTTCGCTGGTGAATATTGAAGCAGTATTCATTAAGGACTCCCACTATCTCCTCTGAATGCATGCACATGCTTCCATTATCATCCTGATGGGTGCTATCCTCACACAACTTATCCTTCTGCTCTTCACAGCCTTGGAGAATGGTTTGGGGCTTTCCTTAATCCAAGGTCTTCTCATGCCCCCTCGCGCCCTCCCAAGCCCTTTCTTAAGCACTTTCCTGGCATTCATGTAATGCTCAATCAGTTCCTCTCTTCTGAAACATCTTGTAAGATTTTCTTTTATTTTTCAAGATTCCTTTATTATCATGTAGCAAAACAAAAATGTAATATTACTCAAAATTTCTTTAAGTCTGTCATAAGGCCTAGTGTCCTTTACAGTGAGAAAGAGAAACGAAAGAGAGTCCCTTCAGTTACTGAATGTCTGTGGATTTGCCACCTGCAGTCACAAAGAGCCTTGTTATATTAATTGGCAACACCATTTGAACATGTTTTTTTTCATCTTATCCTTTTTCTGCCTCAATATTTGTTCAGAGCCTCATGCAAATGTTTTCTGAACATATGCCACATTTCTGCTATATATTTCCCCTGAGTATATCTGTTCCCAAGCTCCAGTCTTATATCATATTTTCCCCTACCCTAATTAAATATTTTCCCAAATTGTCTATTCCTGTCCTTCTCCAGTGCTATGGTAGAGAGTTGTAATCACTTTCTTGGAAATATTCACTTGCATAAATCTCACACGACCTGGCTCCTTTCCCAATACCAGGTCAAGTATAACCTATCCTCTAGTTGATCTGTCTACATATTATGTCAGGAAATTTTTCTGAACACACCCATCAAATTTCATTCCATCAAAACCATTCAGTCCAAGATGGTGCCAATCGTTATTAGGAAAATTAAAATCGCCAAGACTACCTCCTCATTATTTTTGTACCTTTCTAGAATATGTCTCCCTATCTGCTCCTCAATGTCTCTGTTACTACTGAGGTGTATACAATATACACCCAGTAGAGTTATTGCATCTTTCCTGTTCCTGACTTCCATCTGCACCAGCATTTCTCAACCTTTTTACCCTTGTGGAACCCTTGAAGTAGTTTTCATGTCTCAGGGAACCCCTGCATAAAAATTATTATATACCATTATTAATATCTATCTCTTTTATATTTTTATCGTAGTTCACGTGGTAAACGTTATATTTTTTTTCGGATAACTTGTTTAAGGAAAAAAATTACCCCCTTTTTTTGTCAAATTTATTGGCAATGGAAAAATCATACTGCTCGTTTATGAGACCTCACATCAAGGTTTTCATTTTAAAAAAATAAGAGGTTGAAGCCTTTATTATAATAACCAAGGATTTTCCAACAATATGCCATCCATGTATAGTAAAATTACAAATATAAAATTAAACAAAAATTATTCAAAAATGCATTAGCCTATTTATCACCATTTCTTGTGAAACCTTGGTTGAGAAACACTGATCTACACTGACTCAGTAGCCAGTCCACTACTTCCCCTTCCCTAATCAATGCTATTCCCCCACCTCTTTTACCTCCCCCCCCCTGTCCTTTTAGAATCATCTCAAGCCCAGCACATTCAGCAATCATTCCTGCTCTATTGTAAATAGTTCTTGAATTACAGTACACACATTTCAACCCATCCAACTGACTGCATTTATGACCCATCCACTGCAAATCCTTCCTCATATTCTCACTAAACATAGCATATACTATTTCACCAACTGTTCTATCATCTGATCTAATCCTCCATCCCCTAATGCTGTCAACCTACTGGTGAGGAAATTAAGGATCCATTGCAAAGAGAGAAACAGGATCCCAGATCCCCAAGTTTGATCATAGTTTTTAAGTGATATTAAATGCAGAGTTCTAGTCATTGAACAACAGTCTAACCCAAGTTGAAACTCTCCTTAAAGTTCACCAATTTCAACAATATCTTCTACTCTAAACAATGTTACCCATTAGCTGGTCACCACTAATTTTCTTTGGTTAAAAGTATTACAAAAGTTACCGAGGGATTTGGGCTGCTTAGAAAAGTGGGCTGAAAAATGGCAGATGGAATTTAATGCTGATAAGTGTGAGGTGCTTCATTTTGGTAAGAAGAATCAGAATAGGACATACGTGGTAAATAGGAGAGCATTGATGAATACAGAAGAGCAGAAAGATTTAGGAGTAACGGTACATCGTTCCCTGAAGGTAGAAACTCACGTGAATAGGGTGGTGAAGAAGGCTTTTAGTATGCTGGCCTTTATCAATCATTGCATGGAATATAGGAGTTGGGAGGTGATGTTGAGACTGTATAAGACGTTGGTGCGCCTAATTTGGAGTTCTGTGTGCAGTTCTGGTCGCCTAATTATAGGAAGGATATAAACAGAGTGGAGAGAGTGCAGAGAAGGTTTACCAGAATGTTACCTGGGTTTAAGCATCTAGAGTATAGGGAGAGATTAGGTCTTTATTCTTTGGAGCGTAGAAGGTTGAGAGGGGATTTGATAGAAGTATTTAAGATTATGAAAGGTATAGACAGAGTGGATGTGGATAGACTATTTCCGTTAAGAGGAGGAAAGATTAAAACAAGAGGACATGAGTTAAGAATTAAGGGGCAGAGGTTTAGAGGTAACATGAGGGGGAACTTCTTTACTCAGAAAGTGGTAGACGTGTGGAATGAGCTTCCGGGAGAAATAGTGGCGGCGGAGTCAATTGTATTATTTAAGAAAAGGTTGGACAGATATATGGATGAGAAGAAGATGCAGGGTTATGGGCATTGTGCAGGGAGGTGGGACTAGAGAGGGGTGTTTGGTTCGGTGCGGACTAGAAGGGCCTAATGGCCTGTTTCCGTGCTGTAAATTGTTTTGTTATGTATGTAAAATAAAATCAGTTGCGTAAATTTTAAAAGCTTCATTTCTAGAAATGAATAACAAAATTTTATATCACTTGTCTAGATGTTACAACTACCAAAGTTTGAAAATAAGCAAAAGGAAAATTGCTGTGGAAAATTAATTAGAACTTACCAAAGAGCCTTTCTTCTTGCTCCAGTTCAGTTTTCAATCTGCAGTAATCTTCCTTGATTGCCTCAAGCTGTTGACCATTACTAATGATTAAGCTCTGCAAGTCATTAATAATTTCTTCAAGTTTTGTTTTATCAGAAGTTAAAGATTTTATCTCCTCAGCACAAACTTTTGCAGTTGAGTATTCACAACCTACAGAAACAAAAACTTTTCAAATGTAAATTATTAAACTCAAAAGCAAAAATGCAGAACGCTCCACTGCATGAGATGCCACCTTTTAGATATAGTAGGTTCATTTAATCTCACAAGTGGATGTAAAAGATTCAATAACAAAATTGTGGTTAAGAGTCAGGCTGCTGTTCCCTCAAAGTTCTGGCTTCAATTCTATATTGTGAAAAGCACTGTATAAACTGTGGAATAAGATCTGTGCAGCTGTTGTTAATATTGCTAGCACTTTAACCACATTTTTCCCAAAAGGAATAGAGGAATACTAAAATTCTGAGTGAAACACAAAAGTCTGCAGATGCAGTAATTGTAAAAAAAACGCACAAAAAGTGCTGGAGGATCTCAGCAAGTCTCACAAAATCCATAGGAGATAGATATATAACCAACAATTCGCCCTTCTTTAAGGTATAAACAAAAAGCAGACAGGTGCCTGAATAAAATATCTGGGGAAGAAAGGGCAGGGGAGGAGCACAGACCAACAGACAAAAGGTGACAAATGAACATGGTTATGCCTGGGCAGGAGATGGTGAAAGGGAAGCGGGAGTATTCATCCATAATGTTGAGGAAATATACGTTCCTGTTGGAGGAGGGGAGGGGGCCCTTGAAGTCCATTCTCAGGCGTTTGAAAGGGAGGATGGCTTTAATCAGGTGAGTTTGGTTTGGTCTGTTGAATTGGGGTTTACATTTGGCACAGACTGGAAGGTCCGGATTAGTTCCCTGATATCCTCAACTGAGTAAGGAAGGTTGTGAGCTCTAACGAAAAGGCTGTTGTGGAGGATTTGGAAACTGTCCCTCGGGGCAGGGCATTGGGAGGCTCATTGAACTTCCCAGGGCAGTACAGGATCTCGTAGTTTTATAACCATATAACAGTTTATGGCATGGCAACAGGCCATCTTGGTCCTTCAAGTCCACGCCAGTTCACTCAAACAACATTGCTAGATCCCCCCGCCTATTCTCTGCCGAAAACCCTCCAACCCCCTCTTATCCATGTATATATCCAGCCTCCTCTTAAATGAAAGAATTGACTCTGCCTCAACTATTTCCTCCGGAAGATTATTCCATTCAACCACCACTCTCTGAGTGAAGAAGCATCCTCTAACATTTCTCCTAAAATTTTGCCCCCTTACCCTCAACTTGTGTCCTCTTGTTTCAACCTCCCCTGCTCTCAGGCGGAAGAGTCTACTTGCATCTCGTCCATCTATTCCCTTCATAATTTTAAACACCTCTATCAAATCCCATCTCAACCGTCTACGTTCCAATGAATAAAGTCCTAACCTCTTCAATCTTTCTCTAGGTATTTTAAGCCAGGCAACATTCTTGTAAATCTTCTCTGCACTCTCTCCACCTTATCTATATCCTTCCTATAATTTGGAGACCAGAACTGAACACAATACTCCAAACCTGGCCTCACCAACGCCTTAAACAGTCGCAGCATCATGTTCCAGCTCCTATACTCTTATGCTATGATTTATGAAGGCTAACATACCAAATGCCTTCTTAACCACCCTGTCAACATGGAAATCCACCTTCAAGGAATGCTGCACCATAACTCCAAGATCTCTTTGTTCTTGTGCATTCCCCAATGTTCTCCCCTTTACTACATGTCCTATTTTGATTATTTTTTCCGAAATGAAGCACCTCACACTTCTCTACATTAAATTCCATCTGCCGTCTTTCAGCCCAATTTTCCAGACAAACCAAATCCCTCTGTAATCCCTGAAAACCTTCCTCGCTATCCACCACTCCCCCTATTTTTGACCCCTATTTTTGTATCATCTGCGTATTTACTTACCCAGTTAACCACCCCATCATCCAAATCATTAATATAAATTATGAACAACAGGGAACCTAGCACCGATCCTTGAGGCACACCGCTCGTCACAGGCTGTACACCATGACCTTCTGCTGTCTGTCCTCCAGCCAACTCTGAACCCATCTTACTATTTCTCTATTAATCCCCAGTGACTGAACCTTACTAACCTTATCTAAAGCTTTGCTAAAATCTAGATAGACTACATCAACTGCCCTACCTTCATCCACCTTTCTTGTCACTTCTTCAAAAACTCAAGAAGGTCCGTCAAACACGACTTCCCCTTCACAAACCCATGCTGGGCGCTCCTGATGAATCCCTGCTTATCTAGATATTCATACACACCATCTCTAAGAATACCCTCCATAACTTTCCCTACCACCGAAGTCAAGCTTACAGGCCTATAGTTACTTGGCCAACACCTAATGCCTTTTTTAAAAAATGGAACTACATTAGCAACCCTCCAATCTCACAGCACCACACCCTCCTCCAGTGATCATTGAAAAATCACTGACAGTGCCTCCGCTATTTGCTCCCTTACCTCCCTTAACATCCTGGGGAAAATCCCATCAGGACCAGGAGACTTATCCATTTTTACTGACCCTAGCAGCTCCAAAACACTCTCTTACTAATCCCTATCTTTTCCATAACTAAGCCTCACTTATCTCACATAGTCCAATGTCCTTTTCCTTCGTGAACAGAGATGAGAAAAACATTGTTTAATATCTCTCCCATCTGATACAGTTCCTCGCCCAGTTCACCGCTCTCATTTTCCAGCGGTCCTATTCTATCCTTAACCCTCCTTTTATTTTTCACATATCTGTAAAAACCCTTAGGATTCACTTATACCTTATCAGCTATTGATACCTTATGCCTTCTTTTTGCCTTTCTAATTTCCTTAAGGTTTTTTCTGCAATCTATGTAATAATCATACATCTTATCCATTTTTTGCTTCTTAAATTTAGTAAATTTTTCCAGAAAACCACGATTCCCATAAACATTTGGCCTTGCTTTTTGATCTGACTGGCACATAAAGATCCTGTACTCTCAATATCTCTTTTTCAAATACCCTCCAAATCTCCTCTACATCCTTTCCAGAAAAATAATCAGCCCATATAATTTTCTGCAAATCCCTTCTCATTTCTACAAATCTAGCCTTCCCCCACTCGAAGACTTTCAACCTCGGACCTAACCTATCCCTTTCCATATTTAAGTTGAAGCTAATAGACCCATGATCACTGGATCCAACGTTCTCACCAACGCACACTTCCGTCACCTGTCCTATTCCATTCCCTAACAATAGATCTAACACTGCCTCCCCTCTAGTAGGCACCTCAACATACTGCTGTAAAAAGCAATCCTGAACACATTGTACAAAGTCTAAGCCATCCTGCCCTCTCACTGATTGTGTTTCCCAATCAATATTAGGAAAATTGAAATCCCCAACTATCACAACCCTATTTCTACTACACATCTCAGCTATTTCTCTGCAATTTTGCTCTTCCAGTTCCCTATCCTCTTTTGGCAGCCTATAATATACCCCTATATTTGTAGCCTCACCTTTCTTATTTTTTAGTTCAAACCACAGAGTCTCCTGCGATGAGTCCTCCAGTCTATCTTGCCTCAGCACCACTGTCATATCTTCCCTGACAAGCAACGCCACACCTCCCCCTCGTATCCCACCAATTCTGTCACATCTAAAGCATCAAAATCTCAGAATATTTAGCTGCCATTCACAACCTTCCTTCAACCATGTCTCACAAATTGCTATTACATCATAACGCCATGTGTCAATCCACACCATTAGTTCATCCACCTTGTTTACCACACTCTTTGGTAAATGCATCTCAAGAGATCTTCCACATTCAACTTTCTGCCTCTCACCCTCTCTACAATTGTTACTATGGCCTCTATTTATTACCTGCTACTGTTCCACCTCCAGATTGTGTGGAAAAAGCCTTTTTCCTTTGCCTAAAGACTCGTTATCCTCCCTGACATGAACCCTTGTTCCCAGCCTTACTAGTTTAAAGCCCTAGCAAACACCCCTGGCAGGAGACTGGTACCTCTGGGATTTAGATATAACCCATCCTTACAGTATCGGTCCCATCTCCCCCAGAAACGGTCCCAGTGGTCCAACAAATTAAAACCCTGTCTTTTACTCCACCCCTTCAGCTACACATTCAATCTCCACCTGACTCTATTTTTGCCCTCACTATCGCGTGGCACAGGAAGAAATCCAGAGATTACATCCTTAGTGATCCTTCTTATGAGCTCCCTGCCTAACTCCTTACATTCATTTTGCAGGACCAATTCTTCCTTCCTACCAATGTCGTTGGTACCGATGTGAACCACGACCTCAGGCTCTTTCCCTTCCCCTTTAGGATGTTCTGGACTCGTGTAGCAACATCCCGGATCCTGGCATCAGGGAGGCAAACCACCATCCGATTTTCTTTATCTTGTCCACAAAAACCTCTGTCTGTCTGCGTCACCATCAAGTCCCCTATAACTATCACCCTATTCCTATTACTTCCTTTCTGGGCTACAGAGGCTGACCCTACACCTCTGCTTACCTTAGCCTGACTATCCCCTTCCTCAGTACTCAAGGAGGATTTCAGGCTCAGATGCTCTCTCTGGAGCACGACCTTTCTCTTTCTTCCTCCTAACAGTAACCCACTGCTCCTCAGGTGTGACCACCTGACTATAACTCCTATCTATGATGGCCTCACTCTCAAGCTCCAGCTCAAGGTCCCTGACTCAGTCCCTTAGACACTGCAGCTCAGCACACTTAGTACACACATAGACATCCGGGAGGTTAGAAGACTCCATGACTTCCCATATATGACAAAGGGAGCAGAAAACTGCCCTCACACTCATCCTTCCTCCTTCTCCTTGTACCTTACCAGAGAAAATATAAAAAGATATATATTAAACTAAATGTGACTGTCTTACCTCAATTCAGGTATGTTCATCCTCAGCCTCTCGAGCCAAGGCCTCTCAAGCCAAAGCCTCGAAGCCCCACTCCTTCAACAGACCACTCCCTGTGCCTTCCCTCTTATTTACTGGCCCACTAACCAATTGACCTATTAACCAATTAATTAAATAAACCTGGCCCAGTAAATGCCCTTAGAATAATATCTCTTACCTGCTCACCTCTCCACCTCAGGATCTTGATGTACTTAATTTTTACCCGCTGTTTGTTAGTGAACAGAAAACACATTGGTCAGTCAACAGGGTGAATGGTTTGCCAGCCAGGTAGTGCCTCCAGTGGCGCAAAGCTTTCTCTATGGCCTGGGCCTCCTTTTCGGTGGCTGAGTGCTGGAGTTCGGGGCCCTGGAGGGTTCGGGAAAAAAATGCCTGCCCGCCTGGTTGAGTGTGGCAGCCAGGGCAAAGTTGCACTCATCAATCTCCACCTGGAAAGAGATGGTTTCATCCACAGCATGTATTGCGGCCTTGGCGATATCTCCCTTGATTCGTGTGAATGCTGCTTGGGCTTCTGCCAACAGATAAAAAGTGGTTGTATTCACCAGGGGGCAAGCTTTGTCTGCATAATTAAGGATCCACTGGATGTAATAGGAAATGTACCCCAAGCACCTTTTCAGGCCTTGAGGTTATAAAGCAACAGAAGCTCCAGCAGGGGGCACATATGGTCTGGGTCAGGTCCCATGATGCCATTCTCCATCACGCAACTGAGGATGGCCAGCCGTGAAGTGCTGAACAATCACTTCTTTTGGTTGTACATGAGGTTGAGACTTTTGGCTGTCTGGAGAAATTTCTGAGAATTGGCATCATCATCTTGCTGGTCATGGCCACAGATTATTATGTTGTCCAAATTGGGAAATGTGACCTTTAGCTCGAAGTCATCCACTATCCAGTCCATCTCCCTCTGGAAGATGGAGACCCCATTAGTGACCCCGAAGGGGAACCAGAGGAAGTGGTGGAGGGGGCCATCTGCCCCAGGGCTGTATTGCCTGCTCTTGGTGGTGACAGGCTTGCAGTTGGGGGTGATGCTCTTGAACAGGGGTGGCAGCAGGTCCTGGACGGTGGACAGTTTGTGTTTGGAGGTGAGGGCAGGTGATTTAAAAATTGGTAGTTGTGGACCACGAGGGGGGTGTGCAGCCTGTCAAATTGCATTTGGATGCTTTTGAGCTGGCACTGGAAGTCCAGTCCCAGTAAGACAGGCATGCAGAGCTGTGGCATGATAAGGAGCTTAAAATTCTTGTACTCAATGCCATGCATGCTCAATGTCACGGTGCAACTGCCATGGATCTTAGCCGAGTGGGATTTGGAGGCCAGGGTGACTTTATACCTCGCCGGATTTACTACGAGGGAGTAGCACTATAATGTGCACAGGTGAATGAAGCTCTCCGTGCTCCTGGTATCAAATAGGTAGTTCGTGACACAACCGTTTACCTCAATGCCCATCATGTCCCTGGCTAATTGTCGTGGGCTGTCCTGGTCCAGGATTATCGAGGCCAATGTCTGGTCGCTGCCTGAATCACCGTTGTAGTACTGGTTCACGGGTGCCCTCACGATGGCTGCCCCCATGGCGCACATGCAGTGCAGCTCCTTGTCTTTGAAAGTGATGCTGGAAGTGGTGCGGTCCCAGTTTGCCATCCCCATGGTTCCACCAAGGCATTCCCCGCAACCAGAACTGGCACCGGAAGTGACGCGGTCCAGGATGGCGGCGGCTGCCAACTGCACGCAGTGCTGCCAGAGGAAGGTTGGCACCTACATACCTTCCCGTAGTGTCCCTTCTTCCTGCAGGTGGAACATATGGCATTTTCGGCTGGGCAAAACGAGGATGTCTTGCGTGGCTACAGAAGTAGCACTTTGAGTGCTCAATGATGGCGGCGGTGTACTGGGACCACCGCATCCCAAGAAAAAGGTTGAGAAACACTGCTCTAAGTGGACACCAGCAGAGACATCTCTCCAGCCACAAGCTTGCCCCAGCTCCCACAAGACCCACATGTATTCATCCACCTACTCACCAGGCACTTGTCCACGACTGCCTAGAAGGTACCTGGCATAGATGGCATTTGTCGAGGTCCGATACTGTCTCTGCAGGAGCTCCATTGCAGCAGAGTAAGTATTGTAGTCCCTTATCTGAAAGATGCGGTGGCCGACCTGAGCGAAGAGTAGATCTCATTTATCTTCCTCACTCTGCACATTACTGCGTCTCTTGAAAGCAATGAGGCCTCCGGATCGTTAGGGTCGACATCCAGTTTCTCCACCCATATTGCCTTGTCCATTGGCACAAAATGTATGGAGATTAAATTGTAGCACTATCGATCAACCACATTAGACTAATTAACAGGCTTTAATAACCATAAGACATCAGAACATCTCATATGTTGCTGGCCCAGGAACTGAGAAAGGAGTTTGGGCATATCAGCCTTTGTAGGGTATCTGTGGGGAGGATTCACAGGTGTAAGGGCAGGCCAGCCCGTACAGTACATTCATACAAATAGCTATACAATGGTTCCACCAGAGAGAGAGACAGAGAGAGAGAGAGAGAGAGACAAAGAGAGACACACACACAGAGGCAGACAAAGAGACAGAGAGAGGAGGAGGGGAACAGAGAGTGAGATAAATGAGAAGAGAAACAGAGAGAAGAGACAGACAGACATAGGCAGACCGACAACGAGAGAGGAGTAGGGGGGTGAGGGAGGGAAGGGTGCAAGGTAGAGGCGGAGGGGCGCGAGGCAGAGAAGGGGAGGAGAGAGGGGCAGAGCAAGGCCGAGAGAGAGCGAGGCCGAGAGAGAGCGAGGCCGAGAGAGAGCGAGGCCGAGAGAGAGCGAGGCAGAGAATGCGAGGCAGAGAGAGTGCGAGGCAGAGAGAGAGCGAGGCAGAGAGAGAGCGAGGCAGAGAGAGAGCGAGGCAGAGAGAGAGCGAGGCAGAGAGAGAGCGAGGCAGAGAGAGAGCGAGGCAGAGAATGCGAGGCAGAGAATGCGAGGCAGAGAGAGAGAGAGTGCGAGGCAGAGAGAGAGAGAGAGCGAGGCAGAGAGAGAGAGAGAGCGAGGCAGAGAGAGAGAGAGAGCGAGGCAGAGAGAGAGAGAGAGTGAGGTAGAGAGAGAGAGAGCGAGGCAGAGAGAGAGAGCGAGGCAGAGAGAGAGAGCGAGGCAGAGAGAGAGAGAGAGAGAGAGTGCATGAGGTAGAGCGACCTAACGAAAACTGGAGAAGTCTATGCTATCTGGTTGAAGAGTGTCCAGACAGAATATTTTGTGTTGTTTCTCCAATTGACAGATGACCTCAGTTTGCCAGTCAACAGGCCACTTTCTCCAGCACTTTTGTCTATTGCACTATAATCACAGCATCTGCAGACTTTCCTGTTTAACTAAAAGCTTTTCAAAAACTTTTGCAATGAATGTTAAAATCACCAAAAAATATATATTTTGATTACATAAGTGCACAACTTACCCGTTATGGCTACTGTTTTGGCTTCCAAGAGAGTTGGAAGTTGTGCTTCAATATTGCTCACTCTCTTGCTTAAGTTGCTGCACAGCTTTTGACTGCTGCAGACCTGATTATGTAAAATGCAAGCTTATGAAAGTTAGACTGTAGTTATAAAAGTTCAATTTGCAGAGTTTTGTAAATCAATTTTTAAATTAGTCAACTGTATATCATTCCACAAAATCAAAAAAGTACAAGGACTCTCATATTTAAAACAATGTTGGAAGAGCTGAAGTGTGATAAAAATACAAAAAAAATGAAAAAGGCGCTGACAGATTTAACATTGGATCTCATAATAATTCTTGTCTGCCATTTCCTATCAATTTAGCAATGAGGTTGACAGGGTGAAGTACAAGAAAATGCTGGAAATACTCAGGTCAAACATCTGAACAAGAGAGAATGAGCAAGGACTCTGGGACCATGGCAAGAGCACTAAAGTGCCAATGAGGGAGTGAGAGAGATCATAGGCATGGAATGAGAATAATTGACAAGGTAAAGTTTAACAGTAAACTCAGAGCACATTAAAGACGGCTGAAAAAAAAGGAAGCATGAAAGAAAAAGCTCCATCAAAATTGTGATGAAGGAAAGAGAAACTGCTGATCGATAAGAGGTGCCTAAAGGCTTCTTGTAAATATTAGGTAGCAAGCCTTCTCCAGATGCACAAGGCATGCTGCTATCTTACAGCTGAACATTCCTGCCTACATTGTACCGCCACATTTCCCCAAGCCAATATATTGAATTTTTTAAAATAGGCTTTATATTTGATGAGTATTGCTCATGTCTCAACACTTGTATCCCAATCTATGAGATGATTAAAGTCATGTTCATTCCATTGCCAGTTTACATGTTCACCTCGTGCATCAAACAGACCATTTCTCTTCATGAATGAATGAATAATTACACTACTGTATTTTGCAGCAGATTTACCAACTGCTGCAAGAGAATGGTTGGAAGTACTTAAAGACAACCACCCAAGAATGGCATATTGTTGCTTCTCCTCAGCCAAGCATTCAAGACACAGATGCCAATGAAGTAAATTTGTTTCTAGAATCACTCTGAATCAAACAGGAATGAGACAATGGCAGTGCCATTTCGTTAAAGAACAGTATAATTAGTCTACACCCTCGTTCTTTCTCTATAGTTTGACAATTTTTCCTTTTAAAAGCTACCAATGAATTTGCTTTCATCATCCCTTTAATGAGACAATCTAAATTCATCAAAAACAACTTGAACATAAAGAAATTCTTCTCAATTTCTTTTGGTTTCTAATCATCCTAGCAATGGACAACTTTGTCTTTTTTAAATGCTTTAGAAGATAAATGCATGCAGGA
Source organism: Narcine bancroftii (assembly GCF_036971445.1). Classification (NCBI taxonomy): domain Eukaryota; kingdom Metazoa; phylum Chordata; class Chondrichthyes; order Torpediniformes; family Narcinidae; genus Narcine; species Narcine bancroftii. The sequence goes on from NC_091474.1 coordinate 61,497,754, forward strand.
TATTACAGTAAAACTACAATAAATTGATTCCCTAAGAACTTGGATTGTGCAAAACTAGCAGATTATCCAGTTTATTAAATGTTACCTTTAAAACTAAAAAATGCTTTTATTTCATTTTTTTTTAATGTGAAACACTGGTATAATTAATTTTCAAGTAAACCAGGGAAATTTAAACAGAGCTAGAAATACACAAGTTCCCAGTTCCAACCACAAGCCAACCTGAATTTCTGATCCTTGTTGCTCCACCCCCAAACTATGACCCCAGCCCTGGCAACACTCCAGTGGCACAAATCACATCAGACTTGTGAAAGTTAAACGCCAAATTATCAGAGCTTCATAGTGCATCCTTGTATTTATTTATTTTTAGTTAATTTAAGATAAAGGTCTTTTAAATTCATTTACAGGGAAAGGGAATTAATTATTGCCCATGTCTATTGATTCCAAGAAGTTCTTCTTGATCTGTAATAAGTCTTCCTGATGAAGGTATTAACAATGCAGTTGGACTAGAATTTCAAGATTTAGTTCTAACAATGCTAAAATTATAATACATTTCCACGTAAAGAAGAATGCAAGTTGCAGAGGAACTTGCAGGTGGCAGAATTACCACATACCTGCTGCTGCACCTTGGCTCTGGTTGAATAATGGGATTTATTAGATGGTATGCACTGAAGCCTTATTGTGAATGTTTAGGGTAGGAGACAAGGGGACAAGAAAGTCATTTTAACTTGAGCTTGAGCATTGTTGGAGCTGTTCTCATCTAATGAGGTGGAGTATTCCTTTACACTCCAAATTTGCAACTTGTTGGTATTCTTTGGAGAGCAGCAGATGAATCATGTCACAGGGCGGCACAGTTAGCACAACACTGTTACAGTGCCAGCAATCGGGACTGGAGTTTGAATCCCATGCAGTCTGTAATGAATTTGTACATTCTCCCCAGGTCTGCATGGGTTTCCACCAGGGACCCAGGTTTCCTCCCACCATTCAAAACGTACCAGGGGTTGTAGGTCAATTGGGTGTATTTGTGTGGCACAGGCCGTAAGGGCCTATTATCTTGCTGTATGCCTAAACTTAATTTTTTTTTAAAAGAAGGGACATCTATAGTGATAACTTAGACCAAGAGCAGTGATTTCAACAAGCATTAATCTTTGTGTGAGAGACAAATTCCACCAAAGATGGCTGTTCCGTTAAACCTTATTCTCAAACCATTTTACAAAAAGGTAGAGTTTAACAGAGAGGCTGTTGTCAGAGTGGGGCTAGAGAAAGAGAGAGAAGTTAAAGAGCCTTTGTCTCAAAAGGCTTATACAAGAAGATGCTGAGGCCAAAGAAGCAACCAAGAAGGGCAAGATTTTCCTTTTGTTATTGTTGATTTGGTCTTGGTCACCCATGGTATAGTGCAGGAATTACAGTAGATATGGCAATGGAATGCTCCTCCTGTAGGATGTAGTAGGATCTCATGGAATTTCCATGATGACTATTCTTGTGGGAGCTGCGGCCAACTCCAGCTTCTGAAAGACCGTATTAAGGAACTGGAGTTGGGAGAACTAAGGATCATCTGGGAGGCAAAGCAAGACCTTTAATTAGGTGGTTACACCAAGAGAGGCAAGGGGAGAAAAAAGTCAGTGCAGGGTAACTATTTGGATATTGCAGAGGGAGATTAACTATCTGGGCCAGACAAATAGTACTGTGGGTGGCTCTGAACCACATAAGGGAAGGGTCAAGTCAGACAGAGCAATTGTCAGAGGGGTCTCAATAGTTAGGGGAACAGATTGGAGATTCTGCAGCCACAAGAAACACCAGAATTGCCTCCCAGGTTTTCGGATCCAGAATGTCTCTAAGCGGTTGCAGAATATTCTTGAAGGGGAAGGTGTACAGCCAAGGTCATGATATATATTGGTACCAATGACAGAGGAAGGAGTGGGTTAGAGGTCCTCCAAAGTAAGTTTAGGAAGTAAGGAAATAAGAGAAGAGCAGGACCTCCAAGGTGGTAACCTCTGGAGCACTCCTGGGACAACAACCTAAGGAAAGTCAGAACAGGAAGGTAGCACAGACAAATGAGTGACTGAGGAGATGAAGTAGGAGGCAAGGTTTCAAGTTCTTGCATCATTGGAACCTTTCTGAGAAAGCAGTGACCTGTACAAGTGGGACAGATTGCAGCTGAACTGGAAGAGAACCAATATCTGGGCATGGAGGTTTGCTAATGCTGTTGGGGGGAGGTTTAAACTCTATTTACAGGTGAGTGGGAACCAAAGGGAAGAGGCAGAGGAAGGCCCGGTAGGCATATATGAGGAGACAGCTGGTAGGGATTTGGTGTGGAGGGACAGGCAGAAAGAGCAAGATTGCAACCAGTGGGATAAGTTGCAATATAACATGGGCACAGTCAAAAAAGTAACAAACATAGGACTAAAGGATTTATATTTAAATACATGTAGCATAAGAAATAAAAGTGTAGACCAGCTATAGATTGACTGGTATGATGTTGTGGCCATCACAGAGTCGTGGCTAAAGGTTAAATGTTATTGGTAATTGAATGTCCAAGTGTATCAAAAGAATAAGCAGGTAAGCAGAGGGCGTGTCATGGCTTTATTGGTAAGGAAAAACATTAAATCATTAGAAAGAGGTGACATAGGATCAGAATAATTGTGGGTTGAGTTAAAAAATAGCAAGGGTAAAAGGAAGGTATGCACAGACCTCCAAACAGAAGCCGGGATGTGGACAACAAATTACAACAGCAAATAGAACAACAGCAGAGGGCAATGTTACAGTAGACATGGGGATTTTAACATTTTAACATGCAAGTAGATTGGAAAAATGGATTTGAACTGGATTTCAAGAGAGAAAATTTGTAGAATGCCAACAAGATAGTTTTTTGGAGTAGCTTGATGATGAGCCCCACCCCCCCCCCCACCCCGCCCCCCACCCAGGAGATCGGCTGTCCTGGACTGGGTGTCATGTAATGCACCAGTAATCAGAGACCTTAGGGTAAAGGAACCCAAAGGGGGCAGTGATCACAATGTGAAAAGTGTTCAATTTGAAATTTAACAAGGAGAAACTAAAGTCAGATGTGTCAGTATTTCAGTGGAGTAAAGAGAATTACTGTGAACTGAACAACAAATAGGTCCAAAATAACTTGGAAGGGGGTACTAGTCAGGAGGATGGCAGAGCAGCAATGGATAGAGTTTCTGCGAGAAATGAGGAATGTACAGGCTAGATGCATATCAAAAAAAGAGGAAATAGTCAAATGGAAAAATGTCACAACTGTGGTTGACAAGGGAAGTCAAATCCAACATAAAAGCAAAAGAGAGGGCATACAAGGAGCAAAGATTAGTGGGAAGGTAGAGGATTGGGAAGTTTTAAAAACTTACTTTAATTTGAATTTAGACACACAGCAAGGTTGCAGGCCATTTTAGCCCACAAGTCCATGCCACCCAATTTACACCCAATTAGCCTACACCTCCGGTACATTTGAATGGTGGAAGGGAACCGGAGCACCTGGGGAAACCCACGCAGACACAGGGAGAATGTACAAACTCCTTACAGACAGCGCAGGATTCAAACCCCGGTCCCAATTGCTGGCTCTGAAAAGGTGTTTTGCTGACTGTTCAACCAACCATGCTGCCCTACAAAAGGCCACTAAAAATCTCATAAGAACAATGGGTAGAAAAATGAATGCTACCAAACTGGCAGTGTGAACTGGTAAGTCTAAATGTGCATTGTATAATCCATTGAATAAAAGTGTTCACAATTATTATTTTTATTTCTTCTAAAGCAGTTTCTCCATTAAATTTATATACCTGGCAATTTCTCTTGCTATACTAACCAAGGAGAGGGAAAATTAAACCAAACTTTTTAAATGTTTCAAAGGTTATGATTTTTGTGATCTAAAAGATTGCATTAGGAATAAAAGTTCTTTATGATAACAACTTCAGGCATTATTATTAACAGCATTTGTCAAAAAAATATTTTGAGAGGAAATTTAATTTTAAGAGATGCTTTCAAAACAGGTCACTTTTGTTTGATTTATGAAAGTATTTCTCACTTTTAGGTTGTAGCAAGCCCCTCAAGTTCAATTTATTTAGTTTCTAAGGTAATCAATGAATAACAGTGCAAGAATGATTTTAAAGGACTTCTTTAAGCTTCTCTCTGCTCATATTCTCTCACAAACACATCTTAGCACTTTCATTTATATATCATTCCTGTAGTTTTGGGTGCCAAAACGTTTAACTGAAGAATTAATGTCAGAACGTAACAATTTAAGGCTAAGAATAATTCCATTATACATGAAAATTCTTTTTTTTAGAGTGAATACTTTCTGGAAGTACCTGGTTGAAGCCCCCAGTCTCACTACAGAAGTTAGACAATTTCAATATGTGGTTTCTTTACCACAATTTGTCCACCACCGTATCAATAGGTCAACTGAGGATGCCATTTCCATGGCACTTCACTCTGCATTGACCCACTTGGATAGCTCCAACTCTTATGTCAGAAGACTGTTCACTGATTGTAATTCAGCATTCAATGCTGTGATTTCCCTCTGATCACCAAACTTTGCAAGCTTGGTATCAGGTCATCCCTCTGTAAATGGACCTTGGACTTTCTGACTAACAGACCCCAATCTGTTAAGTTCAATAACCTCTTCTCTCCCAATCTCACCTTGAGCACTTGTGTGCCCCAGGAATGTATGCTGAGCCCTCTCCTGTATTCCCTTTTCTCCCATGACTGAGTTCCTGTATATAGTTCTAATTCCATAATCAAGTTTGCAGATGACACCACGGTGGTTGGCCTGATCAGAGGGGATGATGAGATGGTCTACAGGAATGAGGTCCAGCACCTGGCAACATGGTGAGCTGACAACAACTTGGCACCAAAGACCAAGGAGATCATTGTGGACTTCAGGCATGTTGGAAGCCACACTCATGCCCTTACCTATATCAATAGAGTTGTTGTGGAAGGTATCAAGCTTCAAATTCCTTCATGTCCATATTTCTGATGATCTCATCTAGTCCCTGAACTCCTCCATCCTGATCTAAAAGGCACACAGCACCTTTATTTCCTGAGGAGCATGAAGAAAGTACACCTGTCCCAGGATAGTGATGGACCATTGAGAGCATACTTACGTATGGCATCTCAGTGTGTCTGGCAATTGTCTTGTATTGGACCGTAAAGCACTTCAGCAGGTGGTGAAATCTGCCCAAGAGATTATCAGCATCCAATTGTCCACCATTGAGAACATTATCAGGAACGCTGTCTGGCAGGGCAAAGAGCAACATCAAGGATGCATCTCACCCTAACTTAGACGTTTTACTCTTCTTCCATCTGGTAGGCACTACAGAAGTCTTCACTCTCAAACCAACAGCTTCAAGAAGAGCTTTTTTTCCTCGAGGCTGTGACCCTGCTGAACCTTAAATCACAGTGTTGAGTGGTACTGCACTCACATTGTACTGTCAGTACTTTTATAATTGTTTGCTTGTTGAATGCGCTTGTTTTTATTTGCATATAGTTATATGCCCACCTCACTGACAAAAGGAGGAAAAACCCAACACCCAACCCCAACCAACCAATTTTCCCCTGCAACCGCTGCAACTGTGTCTGCCTGTCCCGCATTGGACTTGTCAGCCACAAACGAGCCTGCAGCTGACGTGGACATTTACCCCCTCCATAAATCTTCGTCCGTGAAGCCAAGCCAAAGATAGTTATATGTATATAGCACTATTTTTAAAATTCTGGTTGGATGCTAATAATATTTCATTGGTTTTGAATTTTACTTGGCACACTGACAATAAAGTTGATTCGATTCTTTAGTCATGCCATTCTGGATTATGCACATTCAATGCAGCTACTGCACTTCACAATACTATTTATCAAAATAATTTTCTTTTACGTTTAGTTTACAAAAACAAACTCAAGAAAAAAAATCACATGGTGAAAACTAACATTAGGCGCCAAAGAGAATCATCCAGTAAAAAGGAAAATTTTGTATTAGGAAATATTATTGTACTTACCTTGGCAGCAGCTCTTTTTAAAGCAATACTTAGAGAATGTTCTCTTCTCTGAAGCCTAATAAAAGAAATTTATAATTAACACACATCATCTTTCATCCATAAGAGGATGTTTTATTATTTTATGATCAAGACTACTCATTACTGGAAATAAAAAAGGTTTTAAAAGCATTTCTGGTAGAGAAAAGACATGGAATAAGTTAACAAATTATTTGTTTTTTTTAACAAGTTGTAAGATAAAAAAAATAATCAGTCCTATTAATTCAATTGCACTTACATCCAGGTTCGTTCCAAACTGGATTAGCTAGCTCCCAAACTGATTCTGAATCCCAGCCCCATCATCTTCCTGAACATTACCTTCTCATTAAGGGGTAAAACACAGGATCCTGTTAACACCGTGGTTAAGTGAGAAAACACAAATGCTGGAGGAACTCAGCAGGTCAAACAGTGCTTTATGTAGCAAAGGTGAAGATACATAAAGGCACTGTTTGATCTGCTGAGTTTTACCTTCTCATTAATGTCTTCAACCAACTCTCCAAATATTCCCTCCAAATTAAAGATCATCTCAATATCACTAATCTTTCTTTTCCTCACTGCATTCGCAATTCTCTCTACCAACAAATTCATTGCCCTACTCAATAAAGGTGAAGCTTCAATAACAACAAATAAAAAAAGTCCATTCTGTTGCATTTGATTTGGGTTTCATGTGCGTGGAATACCAAAAAACAAAAGCAACACATTCCCAATGTAAATAATCTTGTCTAAATTGGCCTTGCTATACAATCCAAAAGTGCCACCGGACTAAAAAATGTTTTTCTCCCCGTGCAGATACCAAAAATATGGACATCATAAGCTCAGCAAGCCATTGGACAAACTCTACTGTTTTTGCAATGAATTTTGAGTGCAGAGCTCATAACAGTAGTCTGAGTATTATATGGAAAATTATTTAAAAATAATATTGCTAATTCATTGAGATGTTTCAAATTTCTATGAACCAGATACAGTATTTGTGGTCAACATGATAAAAAGCAACAAAATTAGCTATCCATATAAATACTTGGATTGTCTATATTATAAGCTACTCATTCAGCAGGCTTTCATATCTCAATATTATTATTCACATCAGGCTTTTAATTGAAGCCTCAATAATGTGTTAGGATCAGAGGTTATGCAGCAGTATGCATCTCTAATAATACATAATCTACACCAGCATTTCAACTATACTCACCTACTGCAGTCTGGTTTCACAGGGAAAACTTGCATGCCTTAAAATCACATTGGATATCCCTTGCAGTACAGAGCATTTTGATGCTGTGACTTTCTGAGAGTGATATTTCTATCTAGTGTGGTGGGGGCAGGAGAAGGGAGGAATGTTCTGAAGGTCCCAAATGATAAAAGGTAAAGAGTAATAAAAAATAAAAGATAAAAAGTAAAGAGCACATATTAAGTGCACATATATCACTGTTATATGCTACAATCAGTACTCCAGATACATCTACAAATAGAACATTAGCATTTCAGGTCAACGACCATTGGCCTGATATCCCATTGATATGTTCTACTGAAAAGTAATAATCTTAAAATATTTATCTCTCCATAGATGCTTCACACCTACTGCATATTTCCAGCATTTTGTTTTTATTTCAGACAGAACATTCATTACCATTAGGGAATATAAATAGTGATGGCCCAATGAGTCTCTTCCTATCTTAGATGCCCATCTCTATCTCAGATGTATTAGGAGTTGTAGCCAGAGCTGTAAAAAGAAACTATTATTGAACCTGGCAAGTTTCCAATGTAAAAGGCCCTCTTTTTTTTTCTGGAACACTTATTGCAGGCAACTCTAGCTTAGAATATTAAGGGAGAAGTTACTTTCAATATATTCTGTAATATCATGGCTGACATTGTGCATGTGATCATTTGCAATGTATAGTTTCTTGACAAGAAACAAAATAGCAAGTACAAGTGTAGAGGTATTTGTATGTATTAATTGGTGGACTAGATGTGTGAGCATTGCAGATGATTGTGTTTGAAACAGAGTAAGTGAATCACAGTTCAAATTTGAGCTATCACCTTGATAATATCTTAGGCCACAGTATTCTTGTAGCATTGCTTCCACGTGTTAAGTGAAACTCTCGTGCTCTCATCTCTTGCCAGCTCAATAGCTATGAGAAACTTAGCATCCCTGGTGCAGAGAATCTGCTTTCTGTGTTTCAATTCATTCGTAGAGATAATTATGATTATAATTGGAAAAACATGCTACCTCCTAGGCTGTACCTCTCTGTCTGCAACTATATTTCCAACAATGCTGTGATATTTAAGGGCTGGAGCCTTGTTTTCAATTGTTCCATAGAATGCTGGCAGGTGTGCTGAATTCAATGACTAATTGTGAGGATCTGCACATGACCATTTAAAGATATCAATAGGCTTTCCAGTTGTACCTTAATAAAATGATGATAGTTTATCCAACTTTGCCTTCTCCTTTCTTGCACTTACTATTGCCACATTCCCACCCATTCATGATATCTCCCTTTTTGGGGCAGAGTTGATACCCAAATTTTTATTGTTGTATTTAACCTCATATCCTCACCTTCTCCACCCCTGCATCTGTCCTTTTTTTTTCCCCCTGGTCATTTGCGTAGATCCTTCCTTCCTCTCTCATTTTCTCACTCTTCCCTCCCCCTTCTCAAGTCAAAGAGTGACAACTTTGTCTGGGTCACCTAGGCCCTACACTGAAATTCTTTCTCCTTGAACACTTCACCTCTCTTCGTTTACTATTGAAACCTTTCATGATATTTACCCCTTTGAAGGGCTTCTGATCAGTTCTTAATCTTTCTTGCATTTGCTGCTTTTCTTTTAACATCTTTAGAGTCATTAATTTTTAAGTGAAAGATGTTTATATAAGCATAGCTTGTTGCTGCCATTCTCTTATGGATTCCCTTTTCTATTCTTCCTACAGAAAAGTGCTAAAATTCCGTATTTGATGATTTTACAGATGGATGACAATGATCTCATACTATTATTTAAAATGTAAATTGTATATTTTCAGTGAGTTGACCATCACCAAAGGAAAATACTTGGAATTTATTTTGAGCAGGTTATGAGTCTCTGTTCTGCACAAAATAATTGTGTTATGTATCCAAATACAGAAAGCTAATTCAAGGTATTTCACCAAAAGAGAAATATGCTATAGAATCTAAATTAGAAATGCATATAGGTTTTTTGTTCATAAAATTTTCAAGTGACTGGCTTGACTTTCAATACAAAAACACTAATATTATTATACCTTTTTATATCCTCAGGCAATTCTGCATTGAGGATCACTTTATTTCTTAATGGTAAAACATCCTCTAGCATCTTCTGCAGATCACGTAATTCACTCGCTGATGCTGTTGGTAAGGAAATTAGTTCACAATCACATGACTCTATTCGTCTGCTTCCTTCTTCTATTTCTAAACTCAGCTGACGGTCTCTGGCTTCCAACAAAGCAAGTCGTTCCTTCATATCAGCAATTTCTCTCTGGTTTTGAAATAAAATACGTTATTAATTATTTGTGGGTAACTGAAATTGAAACTACATTTCAGAGAAAAATCCATGTCAAGAATATCAGAAATGTAACAATCATTTGAAAGCATGAAAATTAGAATTCAGTTTGCAGTTACTTTATTCTGATTTTTCCCATGTGTTTTATAGTTCACTATTCTCCTCCTCCATTTTGCAATTATTTTATAAACAATTTCTGGTAGAAACAATGTATGTAAAGAATAGGGGTCAAGCTAGTCAGATTGCATGGAAAATATCATGTGGATTCACAGTGGCGTATGCTTTGACATCTGGCACTGATCAAGAACGTATGAATGGAAGTTTTACTTTGTCTGGGTGTTTGCTTCTCAGTATCAGATTGCAATCTACTGTGATAACTGATATGCAACAGTTTGTCACTTAAATTAAAGCCAAATCTAAGTTTTTCATATCAATTGTTTGAAATTTAATAATAGACAACCTCTTTCAGTATCTCCTCTGCATCCAACTCCAAGTGCAAACATTTCATGGGTTTTCCTCCATCAAACTGAACTTCCCAGAATAAAAGCCCTTGCCCTAGTTATCAATTTTCTCTAATTTTCTTCCTGCCTCTCCTCCTACTTTCTCTAAAGCTAATTTCATTCAAAAGATCCATTATCTGCTCACTTGACCAGAGCCCTAGCTTATTTATGGCCTTACTGCCCCTTCCACATTATCTTATTGTTCAGACATTCTCTCTCCTCAGTTATAAATCTAACTTCAAAATAAAACCAAGGCCCCTATCAAACTCCCAGTCCCCCCAAGTTCTTGAATCTGCTAATAGTCTCTCAAATCATTTACAATATTCCAAAAGCACCAATTCTGAATCTCACAGGTGAAAACGCCCTTAAAGTCACAATAACAGCTAATGTATCTGTCACCATAGTACCTACTTGTCCTTCTCGATGTGCTAGAAGACTCTGACATAGTTGATCACACTCTCCTCCTCTATTGTCCATCCAGGTGGGACCATATTCACTGACTTATGAAATATGACTGCCAAGTACCCCTGACGATGTCATTATCCAGACTGTATACATCTACTTTGTTACATCAATCCACTCTGCAACTACTTCAGTCCATCAGCTTTACTGTTTCTAGACACATTTCCTCTAGTTCCTTCTCAGTTGGTATCCTATTGTAATACCTTCACCCACCTTGTGGATGGGAGTGGAATCTCCACTGAGGTCTGGTTGTGAGGACTTGGAATCTGTAGCTTCAATTTTGAATAAACCTGTGGCAACGAAAACGGGATTATGTTTTCAAAATTTAGCTTGCCTGTTTGGTTGGAAGGGCAAGGGATACCAGGAAAGGTATTTTGGATGTTTTTGAACAGCTAAAAGCTGAAAGATTGGTTTTTCAAATTTTGAAAGCACCTGCTGAGGCAGAGCCAGGCCCAGATCCAGTGATTTCTTCGGAAGGCTCAGCGAGTTTCAACAAAATCAGGAGACATTCACCACTTATGTGGAAAAGTTAGATATATTCTTCGCTGCAAATTATATTGTTGAATTAGAGGGCTCTAAAGCAGAGATAGTACAGGAAATTTAAGCTATTGTCCAGAAAAATGGCTATTTTCTGACTGAAATGGAACCTGCTGTTTATGAGACATTGAAAAACCAAAAGATACGGTATTGAAAGACATTTTTACAAAGCTAACTGAACATTATGACCCCAAACCATTGGAAATAGCTGAGAGCTATAGATTCAGTACTCCATGCCAACTGCCAGAAGAGGACATAAGGACATAATGTTGCAATTATGGCCTTTTTCAAGATCGTGCCTTATGAGATTGCTTTGTATGTGGACTGAAAATTGAGAGGATTCGAAGTAAGTTAATGACTATGTCCAATCTGACAATTGACATAACCTGTTCCATGACTTCGTCCATGGACCTCGCAGAGAAGGGTTCCCAGGAGGTGAGAACGAGTCAATGTCAACCAGCAGGTGAAGTGAACAGGCTTCAGTCGAGCAAGCCGATGCACCTAGAGTCAGCAAAGAATGAAAGTTGCCAAAAAGCAGCAAAGTGTCGATGCTAGCATGTTATAGATGTTTAGGGGCTCATGTGGCGAAGTTTTGCCTTTTCCTAAGGGAAGAATGCTATGTTTGTCACAAAATTGGTCACCTGACAAAGGCCTGTCACCAGGAGAAAAAAAGGCCAAGGGAACATAACAACGAAGAATCACCAGTCACTGCACTTGGTACAGGAACCAACAACAGATGTTGAGCCATTAAGCCTGTATACTATATACATCAACTCTACATGTCACACAGATTGGGTCCCAAATATGACCAGACTAGTTGAATTAAATGGAGAATCAGTTATGATGCATATTGACACTGGCACATCAGTCAGCGTCATACCCGAATCGGTACATTGTCATAAGCTGAGCCAGCTCCCTTTGGATGGGAAGTGGGCTGAGCTAAGTTATGGAGGAGAAAGAATTCCCATTTTTGAAAGCATACTTATGCCTATTTGTTATGAGAGTCAGCATGCAGTTGCCCTTAGTAGTGGTGAAGGGAGAAAAACCAGCCCTGCTAGGAAGAAATTGGCTGCAGGAAATAAAGTTTAATTGGAATATGATTTTCCACGTTTGCAAGTTCAAGTGCCCAGATGATGTCATCTGGCGCCATTCCAAGGTGTTCAGCGATGAAGAAGAGCCAATTTCAGGATACCAAGCAGAAGTTTGCATAAAACCCAATACAACTCCAGTGCATTATAAAACTCGTTCTGTATCATATCCACTAAAGGACAAAGTTGACAATGAACTAAAAAGACTCAAGTCAGAGAACATTATCTCCAAAGTAGATAGTAGGGCATGGGCAACCCCCATTGTTGTTGTACCAAAGTCAGATGGTAATACAAGAATTTGTGGAGATTTTAAGTTAACAGTAAATAGAGTGCTGGATGGTAGTATTCCAGATACTCTGCCAACGGCAGTTTTGACAAAGGCTCAGTTGAGTACTTAGGGCACAGGATAGACAAGGAAGGTTTACACCCATCAAGTGTAAGGTTGATGCGATAAAAGAAGCACCATCCCCTCACAACATCTTAGAGCTCAGATCCTTTTTAGGGTTAGTAAACTACTATGGCAAGTTCATGAAAAATTTGTCAACAATTTTGTATTCTCTAAATGAGCTCTTAAAAGAGGTGAAATTGAAGTGGACGTGCTTTTGTGAGGAAGTTTTCATACAGTGTAAAGCACAATTAGTTGAGGGTAAATTGCTGGTACATTATGATGTGAGTAAGCCAATGAAGCTAGCATGTGATGCTTCGCCCTATGGGACAGGTGCAATAATTTCTCATGTACTAGAAAATGGGGAAGAAAGACCCATTTTGTTTGCATCTAGGACCCTTAATGCTAGTGAGAAAAACGATGCACAGATAGAGCGAGAAGCTCTTGCTTTGACCTTTGGTGTTAAAAGGTTCCACAAATACCTTTATGGTTGTAAATTCACTAAAGAGACAAATCACAAGCCCTTAACAACAATTCTACATCCTCAGGCACAGGTACCAACATTAGCTGTCACCAGGATGCAGAGATGGGCATTGATATTGTCCGTTTGTCAGTATGACACTCAGTATCGCAAGTCAATGGAACACAGCAATGTTGATTACCATTAGAATCTGATGTTGTTCCAAATAAAAGTGATGTGTTCTACTTTTCATATGTAGAAGAGTTGCCTGTCACATCAGAAGACATTAGTAAGGCTATACGCATAGCCAGAGTTTTGTCAAGAGTATAAGAGTATATCTCAAATGGTTGGCCAATAATCAGTTGTCTGAATTACAGTCAAAAATCAAGCCATTCTTTGTGCGTAGTAATGAAATGTAAGTAGACCAGGGTTGTGTCATGTTGGGAGCTAGGGTGGTTATTCCGCTGAGATAGAGACCACAATTACTAAGAGATCTACATGAACAACATCTGGGGATGTGTTTGACAAAGAGTTTAGCTTGATACAGATAGAGCAGTGTATCAAAGAGCATAGTACATGTCAGTCAGTTGGAAAGAATCCACCAACAGTTCCTCTACAACCATGGATTTGGCCTATTAGGGTGTGGCAAAGAGTGCACATAGACTTTACCGAGTTAGAGGGGCAGAAATTGTTCATTGTGATTGATAGTCATTTAAAGTGGGTTGAGGTGTTTCCGATGGCAAAACTATGTCCAGCAAAACAATGGATGTGTTGCGGGGTTTGTTTGCATCCTGTGGATTTCCAGAGGAAGTCGTATCCGATGATGGACCTGAGTTTGTTCAGTTCCTGAAAAATAATGGTGTAAAACACACTAGAGTACCCCGTACCATCCTGCTTCAAATGGAGCAGCAGAACGCACAGTACAAATTGTGAAACGTGCATTGATCAACCAGATGTTGGATCCAAATCTTAGAAAGAATCAGTTGTCATTGGGTCACAAACTTGCCAATGTTCTGATCACATATCGAAATACACTTCACACTACTACTGGTCAGACACCAGCAGAATTGTTTTTGAAGAGAACCCCAAGGACAAGATTCTCTTTGTTAAAACCAAATTTAGCTTAAACAGTGGAAAGGAAACAAGAGAAACAAAAATCAAACCATGACAGATGTAGGGTCAAAGAAAGGAGTGTAGAGGTGAACCAAAAAGGGAAGGTGAAAAACCATCACTACAAATGGATGAAGTGGTTACCTGGAAGAGTTCTGAGAAAATTAGGACCACAAACATACTTAGTCAAGATGTTTGTAATGGAATAGTCAGAAAAGTACACATTGATCATGTGATGCCTATGCAAACACAAGATTGGCAACCAAATCAATTGCAGGTAGATGAATCATATGAGTCAGACATTGAGGTTATAAGTCAGATACCAACAATAGGTGAATCAGAAATGGTACTAGAAAGTACAATGGGAAATGTTGAGGGTTCACATCATGATGAATGAAGTGTTGGTAATAGTCAAACAGGTTTGACTAATGAACAACGACAAGGTCAAATTTTGACTATCTAAAAGGAGTCCAAGTAGTTCAAAAGTGTCATGAACTTTTGGTCAGGGAAGATATCCAGACAGGAAAAGAAAACCAGTTGAAAAGTTAAATCTCGGAAAGAAAACCTCAGAAATGATACAAAGATTTTTGTTGTCATCCATTGACAGGTCATTGTCAAAGACCAACATGTACATATTTCAAAAATGTAAACAAACATGTAACTTTTTAAGGTGGGAGGAGTTGTAATGCCTCTACCCCCTAGCTCCTCCTTGTGAATGGGAGTGGAATCTCCACTGAAGTCTGGTTGTGAGGACTTGGAATCTGTAGCCTCCATTTTGAATAAACCTGTGTGTTTATCTCTGTGAGTATATTACACCTATTTCTTACCTTCATAAAGTAAGCTACCTCATTTTATATAACTCTCTCAAATTTCCCCATTCTCTGATACTCCAGTCCTAACCTATTTAATCTTTCCCTATAACTTGAATCCTCCAGTTCTGGCAACATCCTTGTACGTTTACTCAACACTCCTTCAATCTTATTGATAGCTTTCTTGTATTAGATGACCAAAACTGCATAAATAGTCCAAATTTACCCTCATTAATGTCTGTTACAATGTCAACAACCCAACTCCTGTACTTAATACTTTGATTTATGAAGGCCAATGTGCTAAAAGCTCTCTTTATGACCCTGTGATGCACCTTGCATGGAATTATTTATCTGTATTCCCAGATATCTCTGTTCTACTGAACTTCACATTGCTCTACCATTTACTGTGCAAATCCTACCCTCATTTGACATTCCAAAGTGCAACACCTTACACTTGTCAACATTAAATTCCATTTTCCAGCCTATTTTTTTCTAGATGGCCCAGATGCCACTGCTAGCTCTGCAAATGTGCCAATTCAATTTGCCACATTATCAATCAGATTGTCAACAGATAGACATCAGTGAACCCAGCACTGATCCATGAGGCACACCATTAGTCGCTGGCTCCAGTCAGAGAAGCAATCCTCCACTACTACTCTCTGATTCCTTTATAAAACCAATGTCTAATCCAATTTATTACCTCATCCTGAATAGCGAGCAACTAAACCTTGACCAACTTCCCATGTGGGATCTTTAGTAAGTCAAGTATAAAGACTTACTAAAGTCCATGTAGACACCATCTACTGCCTTTTCTTCACAAACTTTTATGGTGACCTAATGAAAAACTCCTCAAGATTGGTTAGATATGATCTACCATGCACAAAAGTATGCTGATTATCTCTAATCACCCCTTGTCTATCCAAGAGTGTGTGTGTGTGTTTATATAAATAATATACACATGTATGTACACACATATACAGTATATATATATATATATATATATATATATACATTTCTAATATATATTTGTGCATGCATGTCTGTTCTCCATGCAAATCAATATGGAGCACTCTAGAAATGTCCAAGGGGTAACATTTGATGCTGAATGTCATAACCTCATTGAATTTAACTTTTAAGGTCATATGAAGTTCAAAAGTGTTTTTGACCAGTTTGCATAAACTTGCATTTCTGTTTACTATAATTGTGGAAGCATTTGATGCTGAATGACATGACCACATTTAATTAAACAATTAAGGTCATATGAAGTTCAAAAGTTCAAAAAATATTTTGAACGTACCAGAACCACCTCATTTGGTTATAATACTGTGCATCAATGTACATTCAGAATAAAAACAAGTGGCCAAACACAGTTGTTTCAACTGTCTAGTCAACAACTGAGTTTTTTATTTCCCAGGCAATGCTGGGTATCATATATATTATAAAATTTGATAGAACCTAATCACTATATTAGCCTCCCTCAAGGTCCAAGGGAATATCTTGTCAGGCCCACCTCTATTTGCCTCAAGACCAGAGAAATATATTAACTGGATTAAAGCATTTTATAAGGGACCATTGGCAAAAATGACAGTAAATGGATATATATCAAACCAATTTAAATTAAGCAGATCAACAAGGCAGGGATGTCCACTATCTCTCTCACTGTTCGCGTTAGCTATAGAACCACTAGCAGAACTGATAAGAACAGAAAATAAAATAAGAGGGATAAAAATAAAAGAGAAGGAATATAAAATCAGTCTTTTTGCAGATGACGTTATAATATACTTAACAGAACCAGAAATATCAATAAAAGAATTACATAAGAAATTGAAGGAATATGGAGAAGTATTGGGGTACAAGATCAATGCAAATAAAAGTGAAGCAATGCCAATGAATAATGTGGATTTCACAAAGTTTAAGGAAAAATCACCATTTAGATGGCAAACACAAGCAATTCGATACCTAGGTATACAACTAAATAATAATCTCGGCCATCTATATAAACTAAATTATCAGCCATTAATGAAAAAATTACAAGACGACTTAGAGCACTGGAAAAACTTACCACTAACACTGATAGGAAGGATAAACTGTATTAAAATGAACATCTTCCCAAGGATATAATACCTATTTCAATCATCACCTAACAGAGAAATTCTTCAAGGAGCTGAAGAAAATAATAAGGAAATTCTTATGGAAAGGGGGGAAATCGAGGATAGCACTAGATAAATTAACAGAATGGTACAAACAAGGAGGCTTACAACTACCAAACTTTAAGAATTATTATAGAGCAGCACAATTAAGATACCTATCAGATTTTTTTCAAACAAGGGAAAAACCAGATTGGACCAGATTAGAGCTAGATAAAATAGGGGAGAAGATACCTGAGCATATATTCTATAAGTGGGATTAAAAATTGGTGCAACGTAGGAATTCACCAGTATTACACCATCTGCTCAACATTTGGAAGAAGATTCACGTAGAAAGGAATAAAATAAATTATCAACTACCAAAATTAATATTGACACAAAATCAACTAATCCCTTTCACAATAAATAACCTTTCCTTCAGAGAATGGGAGAGAAAAGGGATCAAAAGAATAGAAAATTGTTTTTCGGGAAATAAATTATTATCTTTTGAACAAATGAAGGACAAATATAACTCACGATACAAGGTTTGCATACCACCAACTGAAAACCTACTTGAAGGACAAATTGGGAAACAGTCTGAGGTTACCAGAAGGAAGCAATTTTGAATATGTGATTACAGACACAATGATAATTAAAAAATTTATAACAAACATGTACATCAAACTGCAAGAAAAGGAGAACGAGGAAACAAACTGTAAACCTAAACAAAAATGGGAACAAGATCTAAACATAAAGATAAAGAATGAAACATGGGAAAAGCTATGCTCCGGAACTATGAGAAATACAATAAACACGAGGTTACGCATGATACAATATAATTGGTTACACAGGCTATACATCACACCCCAAAAGTTAAAATAAATGGGACTCAACAGTATCAGACAGATGCTTTCACTGTAAAAAGGAAACGGGAACAACAATACATGCAATTTGGACATGTGAGAAAGTGGAAAATTTTTGGGAAGATCTAAACCAGATATTAAATAAAATCACAAAAAGCAATATACCAAAAATCCCAGAGATCTTCCTCCTAAGTAATATAAGAAATAAAGAATTTGGACTCGATTTGGATGGAGCACAGAAAAGATTTATTATGAGAGCCCTAGCTGTAGCAAAAAAATATATTATGTCAACCTGGAAATTAGAAGACAACTTGAGAATACAACAATGGTATATAAAAATAAATAAATGTATTCCATTAGAAAAAATAACATATAATTTAAGAAATAACATCACAATATTCGAACAAATATGGGAACCATACATGAAATACAATAGAGAAATCCTACCATGAACCTCCACCACCTAAAATGACAGAAGAGAAGACAACGAAATGAACTGACTCAGTATATAAAAGTAAAAGATAAAAATTTATTGTTTATTTTATTAAGTGACGACATTGTTTAACGGATTTAATGTATCTTATAGATTGAACTTTGAATAAATAGGATGGGGGGAGAGGGAGGGAGGGAGGGAAGGGAGGGGGGAAAAAGGGGAGAAAATGACACTAGATATTCAAGAGAAAAATGTCTGTATGTATTTTGGTCAGTATGGTTTATGGTGTGAAAAATTTTAAAAATTAAATAAGACAGCAAGCATCTCTTCCTCTGTTATCTGCATAGGATCCATGACCTCACTGCTGTTTTGCCTCACTTCAATATACTCTGTGTCTGCCTCCCGAGTAAATACTGATACAAAAAATCCATTTAAAATTTCCCCTCTCTTTTGGCTCCATGCTGCGTCCCTTGATTTCCTTTTGCTCTTAATATATCTTAATATTCATGCTCCTCAAGGCACTTTAGTACATTCAGAGGACTATCTAAATGCAAATTGCTTCATTTGTAAAGAAAGTTAGAGAAGATTAGAGCATGTCTGCTTGGATACACATACAAAATAACAGCATTTTGTTGGCCTCATACATGTAATTTACAATAACAATGAATAAATCTGTGCATATTATATTTTAACAAGCATGTAAGCAGCATTTATAATTTGAATTTTTAGAGATGCTCTATTTCACTTACTGCCTAATATTTAAATAAAAATTACATGGCACATACATTACGCCACAAACCTGTAACTGTTGTCTATCTTGAATCAACCGGCTTCTCCTTGACCATGATATTCGTAGGTTATCAGTGCTTGAATTTGAATGTTTATCTTCATTACTTTTCAGCAAGAAATTCTCCCCATTCCTGAAAATTTAATTTAAATACGTGACAGAAGTTCAAAATCAGCATGCTCAATAACACCAATAAATACAAAAAGTTCTTTGGTACTGAATATGGCTTCCAACACAGGCAGCTTGTCCACTGAATGTCTTAAATTAATATCTGAATTTTCCCAAGCAGCTATAAAGAACAATGGAAACCTTTCAACTAAAATGCTCAAGCAGTTTGCTTTCACATCTGCATGGGTGTACAACTTCGGTTTTGTGGGTCATTGATAAAGTTTAAATAAATATCCCCATTTACTGATATTGCAAACCTCAGACACTAATGTATCCTTTTAGTTTTGTATTTTATCTATACAACAGCAGAGAGGGAATGACCCAAGAAATACAAATTAAGAAGCTGAAATAGGTCCACCCTATTCCTTATGTAGGAACTGGGCAAATTGAAGGAAAGAGTTTCAGCTTAATGTCTAAAAGAATGATAGAAATAGAAATCCTCAACATATTCAGAGTGCATTGATTAGCATTTCACATGTCTTAATGTACATAGTTCTAGGTGAAAAGTAGGAATAGCTAGATTGGTTCTAGAAAAATCAAATTCCTCAATAATACACAAAAAAAATCCTCTCAGAATTTATTTTTCTACTTCAATTATATCCACATTAAAGAAATGTACATACTTGAAAATACATTCATTCTGGTGCTCAGTCATTTGCAGTTGAAGTTCAAATTTTTGGAGAAAGTTCAGAATACAAGGATGATACGAAGGCAACTGGAGTTTTAAGGAACTCGGCTCACTCTTCAGTTCTGCCAACTTCTTGTTGAACTTGTCAGCTGCAGCAAAAAGATTTTTTTTATAAAATAATGACAATTATTCTTCTTTGTAAATAAAAGCCTGATAAATTAAGAAAAAATGAAAATGAAGCCCAGGAGATGGGATGGTGCTCTTAATTAAGGACAGGGATCGAGATCTTTACAAGGAGTCTAGGTACGACCTGCAGAAGGCCAGCTCTGAAGCAAAGTGGAAACTCCAGAGGAAGCTTTAGACAGATGCACACCAGCAATTGCAGGGAGTGCAGGACATTACAGCCTTCAAAACAAAGGCGAACACCATAGATGGCTCCAATGCTTCACTACCCGATGAGCTGAACACTGTGATATCCGTCTCTGAGGGCAACATCACAACATCATTCAAGAGGCTAACTGGCAGAGTACTGAAAATTTGCATCAACCAACTAGCCAGAGTGTTCACAGTCATTTTCAACCTTTCATTGTGGCAGTCAGAGGTTCCCACCATCAATCATCCCAATACGCAAGAAGAGTAGCGTGAGCTGCCTCAACAACTACCGCCAAGTAGCACTACCTTCTACTGTGATGAAATGCATCAAGAGGCTGGTCATGGCCAGAACATACCTAAGCAAAGATCTGGACCCATGCAATTCACCTATTGTCACAATCACTCACTGGCTCCCCATTCAGCTCTGAATCACCTCAAAAACACCAATTCATACATATGGCTGCTTTTCAACTACAACAGCTCGGCTTTCAATACCGTATTTCCCTCTGCAACTGGATCCTTGGCTTTCACGTCGGAAGACCACAGTTAGTATGAATTGGAAACAATGTCTCCTCCTCAATGATCATCAACAAAGGCACACCCCAAGGATGCGTGCTTAGCCCACTGCTCTACTCATTATAAACCACGACTGTATGGCCGGGCACAATTCCAATGCCATCTACATTTGCCGATGACACCACACTTGTCGGCAGAATCACAAACAGCAATGAGGAAATGTACAGGAGGGAGATCGATCTGCTAGTTGAAATGGGTAAGGACAACAACCTTGCGCTCAACGTCAGCAAAACCAAGATGAGTGTGACTTCAGGAGGAAGTCGGGGAACATGACCCAGTCCTTGTCAAGAGCTCAGTAGTGAAGAGGGTCAAGAACTTCAAATTCCTGCATGTCAACATCTCCAAGGATCTGTCCTGGATCCTCCATGTTGATACAGTCACAAAGAAGGCTCGCCAGAGGCTTTTCTTTGTGAGGTGTCTGAGGAGATTCAGTATGTCACCAAAGGCTCTTCAGGTGTACCATGGAGAGTATTCTGGCTGGTCGCAACCCTGCCTGATATGGAGGTGCCAACTTTCAGGACAAGAATAAATTCCAGAGGGTTGTTAACTCAGCCTGCGACATCACAGGCACCAAACTTCACTCCATCGAGGACATCTACATGAGGCCATGTCTTAAAAAAGCAGCCTCTCTCCTCAAAGACCCCCACCACCCAGGCCATGCCCTCTTCACTCTGCTACCATTGGGGAAAAGGTACAGGAGCTGAAAGACGAGCACTCAGCGGCACAAGGACAGCTTCTTCCCCGCTGCCATCAGATTCCTCAATAATCAATGAACCAAAGGCCCTGCCTTACTTTTCATGCACTATTATTATTATTATTTTATTTGACATAACAATGTTGTAAGGTGGTTAGAATATGTATGTTTGCACAATGATGCTGCTGCAAATCACCCGAATTTCATGGCTTGTTCCTGACAATAAATCCTGATTCTCTTCATAATCCCCTTTTGTAAGTGGGATTATTTCACTCTTATATAGTTGATTTTGTATCCCAAGATTTTACCATAATCTTCCAATATAGTCTGTAGCCCGGCCAATGACCCTGCTGATTCTGTCGAATATATCAACACATCATCCACAAATAAGTTAATTTTGAGCTCTTCCTGTCCCAATCTAAATCCTTTGATACCTGGATCCCAGCAAATGGCTTCTGCTAGCTGTTCAATAGTTAATATGAATAGTATTGGGGACAGCAGACAACCCTGTCTAATAGATCTGATCAGTGGGAAGGCTGAAGATTTTTGCATATTAGTAACAACTTTGGCCCTGGGTTTATGGTATAACGCCTTGACCTAATTTATAAATGATTGTCCCAACTCAAATTTTTCCAGGACTTTAACCAAAAAATCGTGCTCAAGTCTATCAAAGGCTTTTTCTGTGTCTAGGACCATGACTATGCTTGGATCCGCCCTTGACTGCACCAGATATATTGTATTCAGTAGCCGACTTCTATTTTCTGCCGATTGCCTTTTCTGTACAAACCCCAACTGATCTGGGTTTGTTAACTTTGTAAAATATCAAGCCACTGTTTGCCAGAGCTTTGGTTATTATTTTAAAATCCAAATTCAGAAGTGAGACTGGTTTGATAGAAGACGGCTTCAATGGATCCTTATCCTTTTTGGGATCACTGTAATTATTGCCATCAAAAAAAGTGTCCAGGAGAGGATGGGTCTCGGCCGCCTGTTCCACCACATCCATGAACAGTGACATCGAAAGATTCTTGAACTCTCTGTAAAATTCAGGAGGGAAACCATCCTCTCCCAGAGATTTATTAGTTTGTAGCAAACTCAGTGCTTTTATTTCTTTCTTCCTCAGAAAAGGAGCATTCTTCCTGCTCCTTGGGCTCTAAATTTGATAATTCCAAATGAGACAAGAATTCCTCCATTTTCTCAATGTCACCCCATTGACTCAATTGCATATAAATTGCCTAAATGCTTAATTTATTTCCTTCAGTTTGTATGAAATCCTGTCTGTCTTTTTTTTAATATAAATCGCATTAATTGTCCCTGCGGTTTCTTCTGCCTTCAACTGTCAAGACGGTACCTTATAGGCTCTTTCCCCCAACTTTGTTTAGATCTTAATATTGCTTTTTCCATCCTATACATTTGCATAGTGTTGTACTTTAGCTTTTTATTTGTTAATATTCTAGATTTTTCTCCAGAGCCTGAATTTTGGTAGTCCTTTTCCAATTGAGTTATCTCTCGTTCCAATTCACTAATCTCCCTCGAGTATAGCAAGAGTCCTTCCTCATGGAATAAGCAAGGAAATTAAGAATATGAAAGAGAATAGATAATTGTTGAGTTAATAACACTAGAGTGGCACAGGCACTCCAGTGACATATGCAAAATGGAAGGGCAGTTGTCATGGGGGACTTTTAACTTGCACATCGTTGGGGGAAATCAGGTTTGTCACAGCAATCTTAAGGAGGATGTCATAGAATACATCCATGACTCCTTTCTTGGATCTGGTCCTGGGCAATGAGGCAGATAAAATTAATGATCTTGTATTTCGCGATCCTCTTGAAAAAAGTGATCACAGTATGACTGAATATCTCATACAAATGATAATGTGGTAAATTGGATCAGCATGTTTACAGATGACACAAAGATTGAAGGCGTAGTGGACAGCGAGGAAAGCTTTCAAAGCTTGCAGAGGGATCTGGACTAGCTCGAAAAATGGGTTGCAAAATGGCAGATTTAATTAAACGCAGGCAGATGGAACTTAATGCAGACAAATGTTTGGTGCTGCACTTTGAAAGGATAAACTAAGTTAAAAAATAGTTCAAAATAAAATCAGTGTATTAAGTTTAAACAGGGGAGACTACAACAGGATGAGGGAGGACTGGCGTGGACTGGGACACAGGCTATCTGGTGGGACAGTTAAGGAACAGTGGAAGACTTTCAAAGAGTGCTCAACGTAAGTATATTCCAGTCAGCAAGGATGGGGAGAGTAATTATTGGATAATTAGGAAACTATAGCACAGAAACAGGCCCTTTGGCCCTTCTAGTCTGTGACAAACTATTATTTTGCCAAGTCCCATTGATCTGAACCAGAACCCATCCATGTACCTGTCTAAATTTTTCTAAAATGTCAAAATTGAGCCAGCATTTACCAATTTAACTGGCAGCTCATTCCACATTCTCGCCACTCTCTGCATGAAGAAGTCCCCCCCAATGTTCCCTTTAAACCTTTCTCCTTTTACCCTTAACCCATGTCCTCAAGTTTTTAATCTCTCCTAACCTCAGTGGAAAAGGCCTACTTACATTTACTCTATATATATATACCCATCACAATTTTGGATAATTCCATCAAATCTCCCCTCATTCTTCTACATGTCCTAACATGTTTAACCTTTACCAGTAAATCAGTTCTTCAAGACCGAGCAACATCCTTGTAAATCTCCTCTGCATTCTTTCAATCTTATTGATACCCTAGGTGACCAAAACTGCAGACAATACTCCAAATTTGGCCTTACAACATCTCGTACAACTTTATCATAACATCTCAGGTCCTATTCAATACTTTGATTAGCAAAGGCCAATGTGCAAAAAGCTTTCTTTACAACCGTATCTATCTATCTGCGATGCCACTTCCATGAAACTATGTATCTATATTCACAGATGCCTCTGCTCTACCACACTCTTCAGTGCCCTACCGTTTATAGTGCATGTCCTAACTTAGTTTATCCTTTCAAAGTGCAGCACCAAACATTTGTCTGCATTAAATTCCATCTGCCTGCGTTTAATTAAATCTGCCATTTTGCAACCCATTTTCCAAGCTAGTCCAGATCCCTCTGCAAGCTTTGAAAGCTTTCCTCGCTGCCCACTACGCCTTCAATCTTTGTGTCATCTGTAAACATGCTGATCCAATTTACCACATTATCATTAAAATCATTGATATAGATGACAAACAATTGACCTAGAACCAATCTTTGAGGCACACCACTAGTCACAGGCCTCTATGAGAAAGACAATTATTCACTACCACTCCCAATGCCACATCCAGTTCACTACCTCACCATGAACACAGAGTGACTGAACCTTCCTGACTTTCCCCCATTCGGGGGAATGTAGACAACATTCATGGGCCTTTCCTTCATTAACTTTCCTGGAATCTCCTCAAAAAACTCTTTAACAGTAGTCAAACATGACCTACCACTCACAAAGCTATAGCTGACTAACCCTAATCAGACCCTGTCCATCCAAATACTTGTATATACCTTTGAATATCTTACCTATCCTCCAGCACCTCACCCATGGCTAAAGGCATGTTAAATATTTCTGCCAGGGCCCCTGCAATTGCTACACTCGCCTCCCTCAAGGACTAAGTGAATATCTTCTCAAACTGTTGATTTATCCTCCCTCATTTGCCTTAAGACAGCAAGCACCTCCTCTTCTTTAATCTATATGGGCTCCATAACCTCACTCCTTGTTTACCTCACTTCCATAGACTCTGTGCCAATTTTCTGAATCAATACAGATGTAAAAAAAACATTTAAGATCTCACTGACCACACTGATCTTCAAAAGGACCAATTTTGTCCTTTCCTATCCTTTTTATCTCAATACACTTATAAAAGACTGTAGGATTTTCTCTCACCTTGTTACCAAAGTAACCTTATGTTTAATTTTAGCCCTCCTTTTTTTTTTGCATTTTTTATTCTCCTCAAATGCATAATTTGCTCCTCGTTGCCTATTACCTGCCATACATCTCTCTCCTCTTAACCATTTCCCAATATTCCTCAAAAACCAAGGTTCCCTATGCCTGTTAACTTTGCCTTTAATCCTGACAGGAACAAATAAACTGTATTCTCAAAATTTCACATTTGACAGCCTCCCATTTACCAAGCACATTCTTGCCAGAAACCAACCTGTCCCAATCTACAACTTACTAAATCCATTCTCATTTTCTCAATAATGGCCTTTGTCCAATTTAGAATCTCAACCAGAGAACCAGGCCAACTGTTATCCATAATTATCTTGAAACTAATGGCATTATAATTCCGGTCCCAAATTGTTCTTCTATACATATTTCCATCACCTGTCCTTTCTTGTTCCCTCATAGGAGATCCTGTATTGTATTTCCGTAGTTGGAACCTTGATACATTGATTTGGAAAACTTTTCTGATCACATTTGACAAATAACTGTGACGCAAAGTGTTAATTAAATATATGCTTATAAAAGTAATTAGAATTGGGTTAGTTGTTGGGTTGCATGCATTTTACAGACAAAATAATGCCTTGCAAAGTTCTGAGGTCAGCTGCAAACAGAAGGTTCTGGGCTTTAACAACATTTGCAAGCACACCCCAGAAACTGAAAAATTTGTAGAGAGTTGAGGCCTTGTGTTTTTTGTAAAGCCTGGAAATTGAAGATTTGCAAACCAAAAGCAAAAAATAACAGTGCCTGGAACATCAGGAGGGGAGAGGCAGAGAAGGAAGGCACTTTCAGTTGGCCAATTGCCCCGCTTGTAAAGCCGCATATTTTGGGAAAATGCTGCTGTGGGAAGGCCACATGAATATGCAGTAGGCGCCTGCAAGACGAGCTTGGTAACCCTCCTCTGAGAGGAATAATCCCCGCAGCACAGTGGCCACCCCAGCCATCTAAATGCAGCTATCTAAAAGCAGCTGCATTCAGATGACAGTCAGCTGACCAAAGCCTGACAGCTCCTCTCCCAGTCCCCACTGTCGGGTAGCCAGCGCGGGCACGTCACTCGCGGGACGTCCCCACACTGGTCCCACTGCCTGCCTCTCTCCCCACTCAAGAAATCAGTCCCCACACTGTCGGGCAGCCGACGCGGGCTGTCCCCACACTGTCGGGCGGCCGACGCAGGCTGTCCCCACACTGTCGGGCGGCCGACGCAGGCTGTCCCCACACTGTGGGGGCTAAATTTGGGAGTGGAGAGAAGGGGGCTGGAGCGGGAGGAGGCTGGAGCGGCCGGCAGGGGTGAAGGGGGCTTGCTGAAACAATGCTGGTACCCGAGTTGAGCGCCTCCTTCTCCTCCACCGGCCGCTCCAGCCCCCCTACCCCCCTACCAGTCGCTCCGGCCTCCTTCTCCCCTGCCGGCCGCTCCAGCTCCATGAGTGGGAAGAGATCGTGGCAGCAGGATCAGTGTAGGGACGTCCATGCTGACAGCCCGCGTTGGCCGCCCCACAGTGTGAGGACAGATTTCGTGAGTGGTGGAGAGCGGGGCAGCGGGATCAGTATGGTGATGTCCTGCGTGGGACGTCCCCGCACTGATAGCCCGCGCTGGCTGTCCCAGATGACAGCCAACCATCCTGACTTGACAGCCCAAGGGACAGGAGCCGGAATGCACTCAAGACACGCGTCCTAGCGCAGCTGTCCTTTCAGGTGGCCAGCGCTGCGCTTTCAACACTGCCACCTGAACGACAATTTAAAGGGCCGCTTCTGCTTCTTCAGGTGCATTCTCCGCTAAGAATGCCTGGAGAGAGAAGGAGGTGAGCTGGAGGCAGTCTGAAAAAAAGGCTGGAGGGAAGAGGAGCCTGCTGAAAAGGCTCCTTTTTCAAGACTGGGAAGAGTTCTAATATTGAAGCCCAAATGTACTCTCTTGGGCTAGTCTTCCCAGTGAGGTAAAGAGAAGAACTCTGTGAGAAGAACCTGGAAAGAAGACGTTTCTTCTTTAAGACATTCCTGTTTCAGGTGTCCAACCCTAATTTTAAGTAAAGCACTGAAGTTTGCTTGAATGTAATGACTGTTTGATTCTGTGCACAAGATTGAAGATTACTGGAAACTGTAGCCTTGGAAACATGGACAGTGGAAGATTGGCTAATAAAAAGGACTTTCTTGAAAACACATTACACACAGGTGCTTAGATTAGGTTGGGAGGAGGGATTGAGTAAATACCTTAGTGTTGATAAGTGTTGATCTTGTTGTTCTATACTCTCAGAGAATTAAACTAATTTTGTTTAAGGAACCATTGCTTTGGTGTATTTCTGTTGCTGCTGGTATATGGAGTTCACTGAACTTGTAACATTGTGGGTGCTCGTCCGATTTTTTAAATCATTCTAAACTACTTGCAATTTTGGGTTCTTAAACTTTTAGATTTTTGTGATTCATTGCTCAATTGTTTTTTTTCCGAGCTAATTTAAAACTTGTAAGGGGAAACTGCAGCAAGGGATATTGGTGACTTAATGAAACAACCATCTTTTGCTGACCTGCAAAAAATGAGTAAACGAGATTTGATATTCATTGCTAGGGAATTAAAGCTTGATGAAGTCAAAACCAGTATGAAGAAAACTGAAATACAGAGAATTATAGCAAAACATTATATAAACAAAAAAATATTTGGAAAGGAGTGCTTAGAAAATTTTCCTGTGGGTAGTTCTTTTGAACGGCAATTGCAATTTAAAAAATTGGAGCTGGAAGAAGCTGATAAAAAGAGAAAGCATGAGCCAGAAGAAGCTGAAAAAAATAGGAAATATGAGGAAGCTGAAAGAATAAAAGAAAGGTTGTTTGATGCATGGAGAGAATAAAACTGAAGCTCCATCTTATGAAGATAAGTTTATGGCTAGTAGAGAGGTTCATTTAGTTCCTCCTTTTGATGAGAGATATTGATACATATTTTCAGCTTTTTGAAAAGGTTCAAAATGGCTAAAAGGAAAATGGCCTCTCATGCTTCAAAGTGCATTGAAGGGAAAAGCACAACAAGCATATGCTAGTTTGAATGCAGAGCAAGTTGCAGATTATGGCACTGTTAAAAAGGCAATATTAAAGGCTTGTGAGTTAGTTCCAGAAACATAGACAACATTTTTGGAGTTTGGGAAAAGCATGGAACCAATCTTATATGGATTTTGCACTTGAAAAATCTGTATGTTTTGACAGTTGGTGCCTCAAAGAATATAAACAATGATTTCAATAGATTGAGAGAATTGATTTTAATTGAAGAAATGTGCCTAATGAGATCAAATTATATCTGGATGAAAAAGATGTAGCTACACAGCAACAGATTGCTCGTTCAGCTGAGGAGTATTTATTGACTCACAAAAAACAAATTCCAGTATAGTAAGCCTTTTCAGAAGTTTTAGGTTGAACAGCTCAGTAAACTTGAAATTAATCCTGGGGAGAAAATCAAGAAACTAGATGAGGGTAAGGGCAATTCAGAAAAGGACAGAATTTCAGGTTTTGTCTGTTATTTCTCTAAGAAACCTGGTCATGTTCAGTCAAATTTATTATTATTAAAAAGTAAGAAAGAAAGAGAGGTATTACCAGAAGCTTGTATTCAGTCAGTTGAACATAATGAGAACAAAGGTTTCATACCTGCTAAGGAGGTTATGAATGTTGATTTCTGTGAGTGAAGGAACTTTGCAGGTGCCTATTAAAATTCTCAGCGATACAGGGACTGCCCAGTCACTTTTGTTGGACAAGGTCTTAACCCTTGATCAGAAGACAGACACAGGAGAGACAACTTTGTTTAGAGGTATTGAAGGAGAGATAGAATCAATTGCCCTACACAAAATAGTGTTTAATTCAGAATTAATTAAAGGACCAGTTGTAGTGGGAGTTATTTCAAAGTTACCCATGTGAGGAATCTCAACTTATTAGGAAATAATTTAGCAGAAGATAAGGTTGGGTCAGTCTTGAGATTAACAAATAATTCATTTAAAGATAGGGTTGATGAAGATTGTGAAATCTATCCTGCATGTACTGTGACAAGGTCTTTGTCTAAGATGAAAACAAAGGAAGACCCAATTAACAGAGACTTGCCCAGTACTTCTGATATAGAAAAGAACCAGAAAGAACAGGTTAAATTTGATAGACAGGATTTATCTTTGTCAAGGAAAGATTTAATTGAGCAGCAAAAGATAGATGTGGATCTTGCTGACTTGAGGAATAAGGCTGTGAATGAGGAGGAAAGTAAGGAAATGCCCTGTGGATATTACTGGAAGGGAGAACTGTTAATGAGAAAATGGAGACTGTGTGATGTGGCTGCAAATGAGAAATGGGCAGTGGTTCATCATGTGGTCATTCCTAAAGTCTACCGGAATTAAATTTTATATTTGGCCCATAGTACATCTTTGGGAGGTCATTTAGATGTGAATAAAATTTTGAAACAATTTTCTGGCCTGGTTTGAGAAGGGAGGTTGTAAATTTTTGCCGGACATGCCACATTTGTCAGGTTATGGGAAACCTAACCTTGATCCTCTGGTAGCTCCTTTGCAATCTATTCCTGTGGTTAGGAAACCTTTCACTAGAGTTATCCTGGATTGTGTGGGTCCCCTGTCTAAAACTAAAGCTGGAAATCAGTACTTGTTAACAATTACGTGTGTGGCATCAAGATTTCCAGAAGTTATACCTTTGAGAAATATCAAAGCAAAAACAGTGGTAAAGGCTTTAAAATGTTTCATAATTTTTGGGTTACCTAAAGACATCCAAAGTGATCAAGGAAGCAGTTTCATGTCTGGATTGTTTCAGCAGTTGGTGTCTGAGCTAGGAATTAAACAGATCACTTCATCTGCATACCATCCTGAAATTCAGGGAGTTTTGGAAAGATTCCATTCTTCTTTTAAAAATATGATGAGGATTTATTGTCTGGAGAATGAAAAAGATTGGGATGAGGGTATTCATTTATTCCTATTTGCAGTGAGAAAGTCTGTGAAGGAACCATTAGGTTTTAGCCCTTTTAAAATTGTGTTTGGTCTTCAAATGAGAGGACCTTTAAGGATGTTAAAAGAACAGTGGGTTCATGAGGATGTTCAGCTGGATTTGCTGGCTTATGTTTCTAAATTTAAAGATCAGTTGGAAAAAGTTTGGACTTTGGCTCAAGACAATTTAAAAATGGCTCAGGAAAAATGAAGCAATTGTTTGACAGAAAGTCTCAAGGATTTTTAAGCCAGGAAATGAAGTGTTAGTTTTGTTTCCAACACATGACAATCTTCTTAGAGCAAGATTTTCTGGATCGTATGAAGTTAAATCAAAATTAAGTGATATTGACTATTTGATAAACACTCCAGATCGTAGGTATAAAACTCAGGTTTGTCATATCAATATGTTGAAGCCTTCCTATGAGAAAAATAGTCTTGTAGAACAGGTTGAATCAAAGGTGTTGGCTTTTGACAGGGTTGAGGAAGTTATGGATCATAAGATTGTGGAAACAAGATTTTGTGAGGGTTATCTTAAAGAAACCATAGTTCCTGTGCATCTGTCTAACTCAACAGTTTTGGAAAATCTAGATGAAAAGTTATGCCATTTTATGCCACAAGATCTAAGGCAGTTGAAACATTTGCTTTTGAAATATGCAGATTTCTCTCCTGATGTTCCAAAAAGGACATCAGTGTTTTTTCATGATGTGAATGTGGGAGAAGTAAATCCTATAAAACAACATCCTTTTTGAATTAACATTGAAAAAAGTGAAATAATGGATAAGGAGGTGGAATACATGTTAGAGAATGATATAATTAGAGCTTCAAATTCAAATTGGAGTTCTCCTTGTGTTCTTGTACCTAATACAAATGGAACTGTTAGGTTCTGTACAGATTACAGGAAAGTCAATACAATAACCAAAACAAATGCCTATCCTATTCCTAAAATAGATGATTGTATTGATAAAATTGGGACAGCTACGTTCCTTACTAAGGTGGATCTGTTGAAGGGCAACTGGTGTGTGCCACTAGCAAAGAGAGAGGAAGGAAGATTTCTGCATTTATGACACCATCAGGCTTTTATGAATACAATGTGCTACCTTTTGGCATGAAAAACACCCCTGCTACATTCCAAAGGATGATAAATTCTGTAATCCAAGGGTTAAAACATACAGATGTATATTGATGATTTGGTCACAAAAAGTAACACATGGGAGGAACATTTGATGGAATTGGAAATAGTTTTTTGCTCGATTAGCTGAAGCAAACTTAACTATCAATCTGTCTAAAAGTGAATTAGGACATGTAACTATGACATATTTAGGTCATGTAGTTAGTCAGGGGAAAGTTGCGTCTATTGGAGCTAAAGTGCAGGCAATTTGTGAGTTTCCTATTCCAAATGGCAAGGAGGTAGTAACAAGATTTTTAGGAATGGCAGGTTATTATAATTAGTTTTGCAAAAATTTTGCAAAAATTGCTCTTCCTTTAATCAATTTCTTGAAGAAAGGAGATAAATTTCTCTGGGCAGACTCTTATCAGAGAGCTTTTGAGATTTTAAAGGAGATGCTGTGCCATAACCTTGTTTTAAAGTCTCCTAATTTTGAAAAAAAACATTTTCTTTTGTTGTGGATGTCAGCGACGGAGCAGCAGATGCCGTGATGTTACAAAAACATGGTGGAATTGACCATCCGGTTGCCTGCTTTTCAAAGAAATTCAATGATCATCAAATAAATTATTCCACGATTGAGAAGGAACTGTTGTCTCTAGTGCTCATTCTACAGAATTTTGATGTGTATTTGGGTACTACCTAAGAACCTGTAATGATATTTAACGATCACAATCCTATTGTGCTTTTGAACAAAATGAGAAATCATAATAGAAGAATATTAAATTGGAGTTAAATTTTGCAAGAATATAATTTGCAAATTAATCATATCAAAGGTACAGAAAATGTTATATCAGATTGTTTGTCTAGATGTTAAAAATTTTTGTATAGTGAATACTTAATTATTGAGTTACATACTAGTATTTTTAATCACTGTAGTGCTGTAGTGCTTGTGAAGTTAGTATTCACTTTATTTGAAATGCATATAACCCCTCACGGCAATATTGGATTAAAATCCTATGACTTGACATGATGTTACTTTAGATAAATATGCGTTAAGTGACAAAATGGTCACCTATGTACAGTAACTAACCAAACCACTGTTAGTCCAACACTCACAGGTGTAAGAGGTGCAGAGGCATCCGGAGGAACCCATTGGTGGCAAACAGGTGCCCCACCTCTAGCCTAGTGACTGCATGCTTTGAAGTAGAACAATGCTTGATAATCGTTAAATATGCATCATGACAACCTAAACACTCCAACTTTCTTTAAGCTGAGGACTCTTTTAGCTCAATCATAAGTTGACCAAGTGTTCCTGCAAACCGCCAAAGGTAATCCAATTAATAAGTGGTTAAATTGAAAATAAACAAGATCATATGGTCTTTGAATGCATTAAAATGCAACAACTCATTAACAGAGACAATAGTCAAACAAAAAAAATGCAAACAACAAGTTTTGCAGACAAATACTCAGTTATAAGATTATGCTGGCCGGCCAAACATGTACTTGATATCTTTGCTGCTTGATTATGCACAATGATACCCACATTGGCAAGGAGGGAATGATAAATATCTTACTGTAAATATCTCACTGCAGGTGTGGTGGCATCAAAATTTTAGGTAAAGGAACACTCTTGGCAGGAAGCCATTTTCCATGTTTATAATTAGCCATTTGTCTTTTTATTTAAAGACAATACTGCTTTGACCGTTAGTTAAGATTTGGTTTTACTGGTTTGATTATTAGTTTAATATATATAATATAATAATTCCCTGCTATGGAGTGCCTGAGGCATTCAGATAATGCATAAGGAATTGAGAATCTTACAGTGGTTTCACTATTCCCATTAACCACAGGTAACAGGAATAGTAGAATGTGCAAACGAAACATTAAAAAAAACACTAAGCTGCCGAAATTGATTGAGGAAACAGGGCTGAGGAAACAAGCCTGTGGCTTGACAGCATTGGGCAATGAGACTATGGCAGGGCTGGACACTGTTAATTGAGAGCTGACAACAAACCCGATATGCGGTGGATTACCAGTTAGCTACCCAGAGGGGTTCACGCGCCATTGTCGGAGATAAGTGCATCACCAAGGTCATAGATGAATCCTTTCATAACTCTCAGGAAATACTGAATATCCATGATCAGTTTTAGACAGTTTTAGACAGGGTCTCATGGGACAGGATGGATGGTTTGCTTAGCTAAAGTGGATATTCAGAGGATCATGGGGTTCATATATCTTGCATGTAATTGTGATACTAGCTGCAGAATTGGTTCCCTTCTGTTCTGCTGTTCCTGTATGAAAGTTTGATATACAACCATACTGATATGGATATCGGTCTCTTTCTCACTGTAAGTTATCTTCAAATGATAAAAAAGCAATGTGGAAGTATAGTTTATATACCAGTGCTTAAACTTTTGCTGTTAGATTTAGAAGGTATCTTATAATTATAAAAGGGCTGAACTCATTTTGCAAACTCTGCAGCAAACAGGTTCTAGAGATGGCTTGCAATAAACATCATTAAAATTGAAATAAAGCTGGCATAAACATCATTAAAATTGTATCCTTCAAGGAAATGTTGATTATTTACCAGACAAAAACACATACCATTCTTTTATGTGAGATAAACACCAGAAAACATGTATTTGAGGAACATTTTTTTTAAGATGAAATTATGTAATACTGAAAGGTAGGGGTCACTTCTTTCCCTTAACCAATTGAAATTGTATAAATATAAAATGAAATCTCTATCTTTGGAGTGAGAGCTAAAGGCTTCAGACAGGTGTCAGAAATTGACCTCTCCTGTTTAGTTTTACTCACTTCCCCTATACAAATTGATTATTTCTGAAATAAAGATCTGTATGCTTTTAAGTGATATTTTGCTGTGTGTTCTGCTGTCTAATTTCATTTCAGCGTGGGCTGACTTACACAGAATAAAATTTTAGAAAATGTAATTTTAAAAATCCAACAAGGGCTCTCACCTTTCTCATAATCATCATCCTGTACAGCCGCCTTCTGAAGTTTCTGTAGCTTTAAGATTAAAGTCTGATGCTACAATAATCAAAATTTTAAAAATGTGTTAATGAAAAGACATTTCACATGCAGATTTAAAACACAATCTAAACAAATTGAAAAATCTTGCCATGGATTTCATGAAAGCATTGAAATTTACCAAAACTAATAAATTATCTGAATTTATCAATATGCATTTTGTGGAACTAAAAATACATTTAACAATTTAACAAACACATCCACTGGATTGTTGCATATTTCATAACATTTTCTACTCTTTAATGTTAGGTCAAGTTAAAAAAGCCAATCACACTGCACCATTTCAGTTAGTCCTTTATACCTAGATAATGGACAGATAAGTCTATGAAGTCGGATTTGGGCTTATCACTCTGTTCCCTGCCTTATGGTCAGGGTCCAGAATAATTCACTGGACTTGTGTTGTCCACACCATAGTCTGACCACAAGTCCCTCCACCATTTCATTGTTTGCTCAAGATTCTGTGAAATGTGCATTAGGACTAAACATAACATATGCATAATTACATTATTTTGTTTTATTCAAATTTCACCAAACTCACAAATTTGAAGGTGAACCATCTTTGCACAGCTTAAAGTACATAGAGAACCTCATTAAATTGGAGCCAGAATAAAGAAGTTGTCAGCCACTGCCATTACATTGGACACACTTGACAAATCTCAGTATGAATCTTTTATTTTCTATTAAGTTTGAAGCAAGTTGTGCTCTTTGTTTGCACAGAACCTAAAATTCTAATTGTACCAACAATCAGAGGGAAGATTCAGAAAGGAGAAAACCAAAGGTAACGAACTATCATAAACACAGCACATGAAATTTAAATTTAGACATAC
Organism: Narcine bancroftii; assembly: GCF_036971445.1. Classification (NCBI taxonomy): domain Eukaryota; kingdom Metazoa; phylum Chordata; class Chondrichthyes; order Torpediniformes; family Narcinidae; genus Narcine; species Narcine bancroftii. The sequence goes on from NC_091474.1 coordinate 61,533,174, forward strand.
AGCACAGTAACAGGCCCTTACGGCCTACAAATCCATGCCGCTGAATTACACCCAATTGAACTAAAACCTGTGTACATTTTGAAGGGCGGGAGGAAACTGGAGCACCCAGAGAAAAAACACACAGACACAGAACATACAAACATGCTACAGACAGCACAGGATTCGAACCCAGGTTGTTGGCGCTGTAACAGCGGTACGCTAACCACTATGCTAACCATACCACCCACTAAGCTGACTGTGCCGCCCATATGCAAGACCAAAAAAGCTAACACACTCAACCACTGCTACACCAATATGAAGAACGCCTACCGAGTCATACCACAACCGCACTTGGGCGGTTACCCCAAGTCTGATTACCTGGCTGTACTTTTACTCCCTGCAAACAAGCAGAGAATGAGGACCACAGCACCAGTAGTGAAGACAGCAAAAATATGGTCAAGGGAGGCGGAGAAGTGTTTGTAGGTTTACTTTGAATCGGTGGATTGAACCATATTCAAGAACTCATCCTTAAGCTAGAATGAATATGCAACATGTGTCACCAACTTTATCAAGACCTGTGTGGACGAGTACGTGCCCATGCCAGGAATTCCCCAACCAGAAGCCTTGGATGAATCAGAGGATTCACAATCTGCTAAAGGTAAGATCAAGAGAATTTAAGGTCAAGGATCCAGATCTCTACAGGAAGTCCAGGTACAACCTGCAGAAGGCCAGCACTGCAACAAAAGGGCAATTCTGGAGGAAGCTTGAGAAGAAGACAGGGACACACTAGCTATTAATAGGAGTGCAGGCCATGGGGGGCATAGCAAGGAGGCGTAGGAAGATGTGTGGAGACACCTCTCCCCAACTGAATTAATTAATGCCCGAATTATAAAGACTTGAAGTTTTTGAAAGTTGTAAGAACTGAATTAAATCTTGATTGCAGTAATAATGATGAAAACAAAAGGACAATTAGTGAGGAAATTGACTTTTAAATGTGTAGAAAGTGCTGAAGAACTTCAGCAAACCTTTCAGAAAGAACCTCGGGAGTCGACTAGAGCAGTTCCCAAGCAGCAGAGGACTCTACTGGGCAAGTTGAATATAACATCAGTGTTTATCTTGTGTTCCAAAACGCAAGATGGCGCCAACATTTCTAGCCCTTCTGTGGAGCAGGAGTCGCGCTGCAGCGACACGCTTGGAGAGGAGCGCGATCACTTGTGCGTGGCCGGCGGTTCGGCTGCGCACAGCTATGTGTCTGAAGACGGTTGCGTGTAACAGGTGTGCTGAGCATGTGCGAGGACTCACGCGTGCACACTCTGCTGGGTCCGGGCGGCGGAGGGGCTCGGCCTGGCATGGGGGGAGGTCCAAACCCGCAGCCAAGCAGCCGGTTGGAAATAACGGCAGGTGAAAAAGAAGAAAGTCCTGCTTTATTGTATGAGGAAGAATAAGTAATAATTATGGAAGCAGCCAGAATTATGGAAGATAGGCCTCAGGCTTTAAAGACTAGTTCTCTTCAAGTTTTAAAAATGACTTCTGCTGGAATTGAAGCTGTTAACCCTATATTAGAAGACATTGCTAAACAAATGGAAAATATGGTTTTTCAAATGAAAAAAGGTTTTACAGGTGTCAATGATCAATTTGATGATATGAAAGGGAAAATGAATAATATGTGAAGAAATTTCAAGTGTAAAAATGGATATCTCTACAGTAAAACCAAATGTTAACAAATGTTTGAAAACAGTTGATATTAAACATAGAAACATGGAAGATAGGAGCAGGAGTAGGTCATTCAGCCCTTCGAGCCTGCTCCGCCATTCAATGAGATCATGGCTGATCTTAAAAGTTCAGTACTCCGTCCCCGCCTTCTCTCCATAACCCCTAATTCCCTTATACTGAAGAAATATATCTAATTCCCTCTTAAATATATTCATTGTACCTGCCTCTACTGCTCTCTGTGGCAATGAATTCCACAGATTCACCACCCTCTGGGTAAAGAAATTCCTCCTCACCTCAGTTCTAAATGGTTTGCCTATTATCCTCAAACCATGGCCCCGGGTTCTGGACTCCCCCACCATTGGAAACATCCCTTCCGCATCCATTCTGTCCAGTCCTGCCAGAATTTTATATGTCCCTATGAGATCCCCTCTCAATCTTCTAAACTCCAGCGAGTACAATCCCAAATTGCGCAATCTTTCCTCATAAGTTATTCCTGCCATTCCTGATATCAGCCTGGTGAATCGCCTCTGCACTCCCTCCATTGCAAGAACATCCTTCCTCAGATAAGGCGACCAAAACTGCACACAACACTCCAGGTGTGGTCTCACCAAGGCTCTGTACAGCTGCAGTAAGGTATCCTTATTCCTATACTCAAACTCTCTTCATATGAAGGCCAACATACCATTTGCCTTTTTAACCGCCTGCTATACCTGCATGCTCGCCTTCAGTGACTGGTGAACAAGAACCCCTAGGTCTCTCTGCACTTCCCCATCTCCCAATCTATTGCCAGTCAAATAGTAATCTGCCCTCCGGTTTGTATTACCAAAGTGAATAACCTCACATTTATCCACAATGTAGTGCATTTGCCATGTATCTGCCCAGTCCCCCAATTTATCCAAATCACACTGGAGCTTCCTGACCCCCTCTTCAGTGCACACAGCCCCTCCTAGCTTAGTGTCGTCTGCAAATTTGGAGATATTACATCCAATCCCCTCATCTAGATCATTAATGTAAATTGTGAACAGCTGGGGTCCCAGTACAGATCCCTGTGGCACCCCACTGGTCACCGCCTGCCACTCACAAAATGAGCCGTTTATCCCAACTCTCTGTCTTCTATCTGCCAGCCAGTTCTCAATCCACATCAATATCTTGCCCCCAATCCCATGAGCCTTGATTTTGCATGCCAGTCGTTTATGTGGGACCTTATCAAAGGCCTTTTGGAAATCCAGGTACACCACATCCACTGGCTCTCCCCCATCTATTTTACTGTCACCATCTCAAAGAATTCCAATAGATTTGTCAAGCATGATTTACCTTTTGTAAATCCATGTTGACTCTGTCTGATCCCTTCTCTGCTAGTCATATGCTCTACTATTACATCCTTAATAATGGATTCCATCATTTTGCCCACTACTGATGTAAGGCTCACCGGCCTATAATTCCCCGCTTTTTCTCTACCCCCCCCTTTTTAAATAGTGGGGTAACATTAGCTACCCTCCAATCCATGGGTACTGATCCTGAGTCTATCGAGTTCTGGAAAATAATTCTTAAAGCATCTGCTATCTGAATGGCCACTTCCTTGAGTACCCTAGGATGCAGATTATCAGGCCCTTGGGAATTATTAGCCTTCAATCCCTTCAATTTCCCCAAGACCATGTCCTTAGAGATACTGATTTCTTTCAGCTCCTCCCTTGCATTAGTCTCTATGTTTCCCAACATCCTTGGGAGGTTATTTGTATCCTCTCTCGTGAAAACAGAACTAAAGTAAGAATTTAATTGGTCTGCCATTTCCTTATTCCCCATTATATATTCCCCTGATTCTGACTGCAAGGGACCTACTCTGGATTTCACCAATCTTTTCCTCTTGACATATCTATAAAAGCTTTTGCAGTTGGTTTTTATGTTTGCCACAAGCTTACTTTCGTAATTTATTTTTGCCCTCTTGATTAATCCCTTTGTCCTCCTTTGCTGAATCTTGAACTGTTCCCAGTCTTCGGATTTCGTACTTTTTTTGGCCAACTGATATGCTCTCCCTTTGGACCTAATGCTGTCTCTAATTTCCCTTGTGATCCACGGTTGAGTCACCTTTTTTGGTTTATTTTTATACCAAACCAGTATAAATGATTTCTGCAATTCTTCCATTAGATCTTTGAATGCTTTCCATTGTCTATCCACCGACAACCCCCCCATAAACACCAACCAATCAATCTTTCTCAACTCCCTTCTCATACCATCGTAATTCCCTTTATTTAAATTCAGAACCTTAGTCTCGGTTTTAATTTCTTCACTCTCCATGTCGAGTGAGAATTCGATCATATTGTGATCCCTCCTACCCAAAGGGCCTCGTACAACAAGACTGCTGATTAGCCCCTTTTCATTACATATTACCAAAAATGACCTGCTCCCGAGTTGGTTCCTCGACATATTGGTCTAGATAACCGTACCGTAAACATTCAAGGAATTCCTCCTCCTCAGTATTTTTTACTAATTTGGCTAGTCCAATCTATATGTAAATTAAAGTCTCCCATGACAGCTGTTCCCTTATTGCACGCTTCTCTAATTTCTCTTTTTATGCCTTCCCTCACCTCTACATTACTATTTGGAGGCCTATATATCACCCCCACTAATGTTTTCCACCCCTTGCTATTCCTCAGTTCTACCCATATTGATTCCGCATCTTCCGAGTTAATATCCTTCCTGTCAATTGTGTCGGCCCCTTCTCTCACCATCAAAGCTACCCCACCCCCTTTTCTTTCTTGCCGATCCCTCCTAAATATTGTATACCCCAGGATGTTAAGTTCCCAGGCTTGCCCACCTTGCAGCCATGTTTCTGTAATCCCAATCAAATCATATTTGTTTGTCTCAATTTCCACAGCCAATTCATCTACCTTGTTCCGATTGCTTCTTGCATTAAGATATAAAGCCTTCAGATTTGCTTTTCTCACCCTCCTTGCTCTTTCTGATTTTTTACTTTCGCTGCCTAACCTAACTTTTCCTATTTTATCTTTCCTGTCCTTTGCCCTATCATACAGGTTCCCACCCCCCTGCCAAATTAGTTTAAACCGCATCCGACGGCTGCACCAAACCTAGCTGCCAATATATTGACCCCTTTTGGGTTTAGGTGTAACCCATCCTTCTTGTAAAGGTCATGCCTTCCCCAGAAGAGATCCCAATGGTCCAAGAAGCCAAAACCCTGTGCACTTGGCACAGGTAGCTATCCAGAGATCACCACCCTGGCAGTCCTGTTTCTTAGCTTCTGTCCTAGCTCGCTGTAATTCTTTTTTAATACCTTCTCCCTCTTTTTATCTATGTCATTGGTACCCACATGTACCAACACATCAGGTTGCTCGCTCTCTCCTTTCAGAATACTCTGAACCCGATTTAAGATATCCCATACCCTTGCACCAGGGAGGCAGCACATCATGTGGGTATACCTATCTGGTTCACAGAATCTCTTGCCTGTACCTCTGACAATGGAGTCCCCAATAACCACTGTATTCCTCCTTATTTTTTGTACCACCGTACAGGATAAGTTTAAGAAGATCGAAGAAGTTTTTATTGATTGGTGGAACGGTACACATATTGAAGATTTTTTTTACTGGTTGGAAAATTCAGAAAAGAGATTTGCTGAAGAAAATTGACCCGTTGGAGAACCAGAGCCGACGTAATAATATTAAGATAGTAGGTCTTCCAGAGGATATTGAAGGATTGGAGCCAGTAAAAAAATTTTCGGAAATGGATTTCAGATATGTTGGGGGTTGAGTCTTTTCCAGATGGATTGGAATTAGATTGAGCGCATCGAGCGATTAGGAAATACTATGGAGGAAGGGGTATAAATTTGCTTTTAGATATCCGGCAGTATTGAAAGTGTTTTATGGGAATCATCAGGCTTAATTCTTTGAGAATGACTATGGTGCATTAATATTTTCTAATTCTTAGCCAGATAATCAATCAAGTCATGAGTTGCAGAAGAAGTCGATGGTGAAGTTATCTCAGAAGAAGAATGGGAATGGGAAGAAAGTGTTGGAATCTCAGCGACTGATTGATATAGAAGATGATCAAGTTAATCACAGACTTCAATCAATGGGTTAAATATTATAAATATTTGTATTTTTTTCAGTGAGGATCAGTTGGGGGGAGATGGATGACTCTGATACTTCCGAAGTCATCAGGCACTAGAGGTATAAAAACAAAGCTGGACAGAAAAACATGGAAGGTCTGAAAGATAAAGAAACCAAGAAAACCCAAACGATGGCACCAAAAAAGGAAAAGACCAGAGAGACAGATAAAGAAGACAGGAAAACAGCAGATAGCCTTACCTTCATATACCCCTTCCTCCATAGTACAGCTTTAGCAGGATTAAATTCTTTACGTCTTCTGATTTGACTCAAATCAGCATAAAAGAAAACTCTGTTACCCTGAACCATCAAAGGGCCCTGATTCTGACGAGCCTTTTGCACTGCAAGACCAAAATCATCTCCCAATCCTGATATCATAAACATCGAATAAGAACTGCCCACAGAGGTTGACTTGGAAAAGGTCAACCTACTAAAATATTTTAGTAGGTGGTGATTTCAATTGTTGTTTGGATCCTTTATTGGATAAATCTCCAAAAACTTTGAAGAAAACAAAGATGGGTAAACGATTGTCAATATTAATTAAAGATCTAAATAAGCCAAATGAGAAATCGCCAGAAGATGGATTTATTTCAGAGTTTTATAAAGAATGTTATGATTTATTGTTCCCAGTATTTATGGATGTATTGAAGCAAGCCACAGAAATTGGCTCATTTCTAGAGTCCTTTTCTAGAGCATTAATTACTGTTATTCCAAAAAAAGACAGATCCTTTGAAAGTAGCTTCTTATAGATCGATTTCCTTAATAAATGTAGATTACAAAATTGTAGCTAAGATTTTAGCTAATAGATTTGCTAAACGTTTACCACAATTAATACATGTAGACCAAGCAGGTTTTATTAAGAATAGATATTCGGCTGATAATATTGTTAAATTAATTACAATAATCAATGCATCAAGAAAGCAACCCAACTAACCAATGATAGTAGCATTAGATGCTGAAAAAGCCTTTGATCGAGTAGAGTGGAATTTTTTATTTAAAGTGCTGGACAGATTTAAATTTGGACAACTCTTTACTGGTTGGGTAAAGGCTTTATATAAAAATTCGTCAGCTAGGGTGGTGACAAATGGACAAATATCATCTTTATTTAATTTGACCAGATCAACTAGACAAGGTTGTCCTCTGTCACCAGCCTTATTTGCATTGGTTATAGAACCATTGGATCAAACTATTAGACAGGATGTTAATATTAAAGGAATTAAAGTAGGTGAGGAAGAATATAAAATTAATTTGTTTGCAGATGATGTGTAAAGAATCTTTGGGGCAACTTCAAAATCATTTGAAACAGTACAGAGAAATGTCAGGTTATAAAGTTAATTGGGATATGTGAAATATTACCAATTTCAGATGAGGATTATTCAAATTGTAAATGGATTACGCAATTCTGGTGATCCAATAAAATTAAATATTTAGGTGTACCTGTTGATGCTGATTATCAAAGTGTATATAAATAAAATTATGTACCTTTGCTAAATAAAAATCAAACGATTTGAATAGATGGAAGGATTTACCTTTAACAAGGCGAGTGAACTGTATTAAAATGAATATGTTTCCACGTATTCAGTATCTTTTCTAATCTATTTGTTCAATTCCAAAAGTTTTTTTTTTAAAGAATTAAATGCGTCAGTGCAGTTTTTTTAATGGAAAAATAAATTATCTAGAGTATCATAACAAAAATTAACATGGAAATATGCATTAGGACTCCAATTACCACATTTTCAGAATTATTATGAAGCTGCTCAATTAAAATTTATTAATAGGATGTTTAATATTGATCAACCTCCTATATTTGCTAAAGTTGAATTAGCAGATATTTCTGAATCTAATATACATCAATTCATATATAAATGGAATCCTTTATCTTTTACAAAATTGTAATTTACCAGTATTGAGACATTGGATGGAGACTTGGTATAAAAGACATCAAATTATAGAAACTAAAGATAAAATTTCAGCTAAGACTCCATTATATCAGAATAAAAGGATTCCTTTTTCAATGAATAATTATTATTTGAAAACTGGGGATTTGAAGGGTATTAAATTGGTGGAGAATTGCTTTGAGGGTGGTATGTTTCTTTCTTTTACTAGACAAAGAAAAATTTGGGATATTGCCAAATTCTTATTTGCATATTATCAAGTGCATGCTTTATTAATAGATAACTTTGGAAGAGATTTGATATTACCTAGGCAAACTAAATTTGAAATTGTTGTTGGTGGAAAAAAAAGGTTTATGTCTGAAATAAATGTTACAAGAGAAGATGGTTAAACCAGATTTATATAAAATGAAGAATAAGTGGGAGAAGGATTTATCCGTTGTATTATCTCAGGAAAAATGGATGACTGTGTGAAAATAGTGAAGATAGTGTAACTAAATTTATTAATGTGAGATATAGTTTAGTCAATTATAATTTTTGCACCAGTTGTATTCAACTCCTGAGAAGTTAAAAAGACATGGTTTTTGTTCTTCAGATTTGTGTTTTCGATGGGGGGCGTGGCAAGATGGCGTAAGGAACAGATGTGCCTTCCAGTCCTCTCCTGACTCTTTGTTATTGTTTTGTCTATAAGTGCCCGTTAAAACTTTTTAAAAGCTTAGAAATAGTTAGAGGTGTTGAATCAGTTTCTAATGGTACAACTGCTGAAAAGAAGTAAAAAAAAAACGGCAACAGATCGTTAAGAAACTGCATTTCCCAAGGTTATCTGAGCCTATCTGTTTACAAGAAGCCAGGACTCAGCGTGGAATGAATCCAGGAAGAGAGGTACAAGATTCGGCAACGGAGCTCCGCTCTTTATCGGTAGGGCTCTTTAAAGATGGCGCCCGACAGCCCTTGGAACAAGGGGCTAGCCAGGCGCGTGCGCGTGAATCAACGCCCGCTGTGAGCGCTGTCAGTGAATCTTTGACAGCTAGAACAGCTGGGACGCTGCCAGCTGAAGACCCGACTCTGAAAAGACGCTTACCGATTGATGTAGCGGTGGCGCTGCGAAATGCACCACCAGTAATGAAGACTTCAACAGACATCGATGTAATTAAGGCATTTGACATAATATGGGTTAAGGATAACCCTGGCCATCAGCCTCCAGATACTGCTGAGGAGGTTGTGGCAGGGGTTTCCACATGCAGTCATACTGTAAGAAAAGCAGTTAAACCAAGGGAAGGAATAGAAGACCCTTTGGCTATACAGAAACAGCAAAATCCTACTGTGCCTGAATCTATTCCAGTAGAAATATGCTTATTAAGAATCTTGAATCTAAGTTATGCTCTACAATAAAAGAAATAGGTAAGGCTTTAGTTTAAGTTAATACTAAGCTTAATACTTTGGTGGACATTAATACCCAACAGATGGTTGATTATGGAGCTTTTAAGCTTGAAACGAGCGAAAGACTTGATGTTTGTGACCAAGGCATAGTCGAGGTACGAGATCAAATACAAGATGTAAATAAAACAATTGAAATCTTACAAATTCAGAATAACAATTTAGCGAAAAAGGTTGATTATTTGGAGAATCAATCTAGACGGAATAATATAAAAATTGTTGGTTTGCCAGAAGATATGGAAAGATCAGATCCAAGAAAATTCTTCACTGAATGGATTCCACAAGTGTTAGGACAAGATAAGTTTCCGGAAGGCTTAATATTGGAACGTGCCCATAGAGCTTTGAGAAGAAAGCCTTTTCCAGGACAAAATCCAAGACCTGTTCTGGTTCGTTGTTTAAATTATTATGATAGAGAGACAATTTTGCGTGTGGCTATAAGAAACGCACAACAAAGATCTCCCTTGATGGTTCAGAACAATCGTGTTTTTTTTTATCTGGATTTGAGTCAAGAAGTTATGTCTCAACGACGTGAATTTAATCCTGTGAAAGAAGTGTTGTGGAAAAAAGGATATAAAGCAACATTTAGATACCCTGCAGTATTGAAGATTTTTCAAGATGGTTATCAACCAAAATTTTTTGATAATCCTAAGGAAGCTATGGACTTTGCTCAATTATTGCCAATTACGCAATTTCAGGAAAGACGTAGTCCACCACGGTCACCAAGGAGAGTGGAGACGCAAGATGGGAACCGAATTCCAAGAAGAAATGGAAACAATGGTGGTCGGAGTGATAAAGTTGTTTTTTTTTTAATTTTCTGAGAAGATTTCAGATAATGATGATAGTTTAATGTGAAACGGGAGTTGGGAGAGGGAGCTGGGCGGGCATCATTTTCCAGAAGTCATCAGCTACGTGTGAGTTATCTCACACCCAATACCTTGTGGGAGTTACCGCATTGAGCGGTTGAGACAGGAGGAGGTGGTTGTAACCTCCTACCTATTTTTTTTTAATCAATTTTTGGATTGAGGAGTGAAGTTTTTTTTTATTATTATCTTTAATTTTTTTTCTCTCTTTTTGTAGTTTTAGGAGGGGATAAAGGAAGGGGGTGTTTTTCTTTTTTTTTCAACTTCTCTTTTTCTTTGTGTTATTGTAAGTAATGTCTAAATTTAAGTTTGCCTCTCTTAATGTTCAGGGTTTAAATAATCCTATTAAGCGTAAGAAAGTACTTGCTTACTTAAAAAAATTAAAAGTTGATGTGGCTTTTTTGCAGGAAACTCATTTAACAGATAAGGAACATTTGAAACTTAAACGTGAATGGGTTGGAAAAGTTTTCTATTCTTCATTTAATTCAAAGGCGAAAGGAGTGGCAATTCTGGTGCATAAGAATTTACCATTTCAGTTACAGAATGAAGAGAAAAATGGAGGAAGATTATTAAAACTGAATTGTACAATTCTTAATGAGGCTTGGACTCTGCTTGATGTTTATGCTCCAAATGTTGAAGATACAGCTTTTATTTTATTCCTTTTCAAGAATTGATTATCTTTTAATTTCAACACATTTGCAGGATAAGGTTATATCTGTGGATTATAAGGCAAGGTTGGTCTCAGATCATTCATTATTATTATTAGAATATCAGAGTTCACAAGATGTTCAGAGAACCCCAAGATGGAGATTTAACACTATGTTATTACAAAAACCAGAATTTATTAGTTATTTAAAAAAACAAATTGAGGATTTTATTAGTAATAATGTTAACTCTGTTTCTAGTCATTTTGTTTTATGGGACGCAATGAAAGCTTTTTTACGAGGTCAAATTATTAGCTATGCATCTAAAGTAAAGAAAGAGAAAATTAGAGAGATTGAAGATTTAGAGAAAAATATAACTGTTAGTGAAAAAGAAATTCAAAAAAATGCTACTGAAATGCAAAAGAACCAGTTAACTAATTTAAAATTAAAGTATAATGAATTACAAACATATCGATTTGAATGTTTAATGAATCGAACTAAACAAAAGTTTTATGAATGGGGCAAGAAAGCTCATAAAGTTTTATCATGGCAGTTAAAAAAAGAACAATTATCCAGGATTATACCAGTAATTAGAAAAAAATCGGGTATTACTTTTAGACAAAAAGAAATTAATGAGGAATTTTGCAATTTTTATAAAAAAATTATACTGAGGGTAAAGATGTAAGTGAAGATGCAATAGATTCTTTTTTGAAAAATATTAATTTGCCACAGCTGAATCAAGAAGATAGACAAGAGTTGGATAAATCTTTTACAGAGAATGAAATTGAAATGGCTATAAGAGATATGCCAAATGGAAAGGCACCCGGTGAAGATGTGTTCTCTATAGAATTTTATAAAACTTTTTATGTTGATATATCTTCTATTTATAAGAATGTAATACAGCAAATTTATAAAACTTTTCAATTACCTGAATCTTGTTCTAATGCAATAATTACAGTTATACCAAAAAAAGATAAAGATCCTTTACAGGTTTCTTCTTATCGACCAATATAATTGTTAAACGTAGATTATAAAATTGTAGCTAAAGTTATGGCTAATAGATTGGCTCAATATTTACCTAAAATAATACATAAAGACCAAACAGGATTTATAAAAAACAGATATAATATTTTGCGAATAATTACTTTGATAAATAAATTTAAATCTCAAATGAATTATCCAATAGTGGTTTCATTAGATGCAGAAAAGGCTTTTAATAGAGTGGAATGGAAGTTTTTATTTAAAGTACTTGAGAAATTTTGTTTTGGTTCTTCGTTTATTGGATTGAAAAAGGCTTTATATAATAGTCCGAAGGCTAGAGTTGCTACTAATGGACAGATCTCAGAATCTTTTGATTTAACAAGGTCTACTAGACAAGGATGTCCATTGTCACCTGCTTTATTTGCTAGTTATTGAACCTTTGGCACAGTAAATACGTCAAAATGAAAATGTTAAGGGTATGAGAGTTTTGAATGAGGAATATAAGATAAATTTATTTGCAGATGATGTTTTATTATACCTGGTGGACCCTGATATTTCTTTACCAGCAATTCAAGAATCTTTAGAAAATTATGGTCAATTATCTGGCTATAAGGTAAATTGGGCTAAAAGTGAAATTTTGTCAATTTGTAAAGATGATTATGCGATTTATAAAAATATTATGAAATTGAAGTGGACAAAACAAATTAAATATTTGGGAATTAATGTCAATACAGAATATCAAGATTTATATTCAATTACCTTCCCTTAATAAAAAAGATTAAACTAGACTTGATTAAGTGGAAGGACTTACCTTTAGGTTTATTGGGGAGGATTAATACTATAAAAATGAATATTTTTCCTCGGATGCAATATTTATTTCAATCAATTCCTTATTTTTTTTTTCAAGTTTTTTTAAGGATTTATACAAAGCAGTTAGAGAATTTTTATGGAAGGGAAAATTTCCGAGGGTAGCAATGAAAAAATTGATGTGGGACTTTCAATTTGGAGGTTTGAGATTACCCAATTTTCAATATTATTATGAGGCAGCTCAATTTAAATTTCTTAGTGCATTAATGAATATGGAGGATCCACCCAGTTGGGCAAAGATAGAACTGGCAGTTATTTTAGAAAAATCTCCACATGAATTTTTTTTTCGATGGAATAAAAATTTGTTATGAACTTATGATGTACCAATATTGAAACATTTATTGAATTTATGGACAAGTAAACTTGATAAAATGGGGCTTAAAAATAAATGGTCTGGGCGATTGCCATTATATAATAATCAACTTGTTCCTTTTACGGTCTCCAATATCACTTTGAAACAATGGGAAAGGAAAGGAATAAAAAACTTATCTGATTGTTTTTTTGAAGGACATTTTTGTTCTTTTGAGGAATTACAAAGGAAATTTGGTATTAGTGGAAATTCTGTATTTGTGTACTATCAGTTAAGATCATTTGTAAAACAGATATGTGATCGGCAAATGACTTTATTGCCCGAAACTAGCTTTGAGAAATATGTACTTTCAATACCAGAAAAGGGGTATATATCTGATATGTATTGTATTTTACAAGAAAATGAAAGTAAGAAAGATTGGGATAAAGATAAGTTGAAATGGGAAAAAGATTTGGGTTCTACAATAGCTGAAGAAGCTTGGATGGAAATTTGTCAAAACAGTATTCGGAAATTGATTAACGCTAGATTAGCGATGATTAATTATAATTTTATACATCAATTATATCTAACACCAGAAAAATTTAAAAAATTTGGTCTTAGTAAGTCAGATTGTTGTTTTCGTTGTGACCGGACAGCTAGTACTTTTTTACATACTGTCTGGTCCTGTGACCGATTGCAACAGTTTTGGAAAGGTATTCAATCTATATTTTCCCCTGCAACCGCTGCAACCGTGTCTGCCTGTCCCGCATCGGACTTGTCAGCCACAATCGACCCTGCAGCTGACGTGGACATTTACCCCCTCCATAAATCTTCGTCCGCGAAGCCAAGCCAAAGAAAAATAGAGATGCCAATGCACAGGACAAGAAAAAATTCCAGAGGATTGTTAACTCGGCCTGCAACATCACAGGCACCAGACTTCACTCCATTGAGGACATCTACAAGACACAGTGTTTTAAGAAAGCAGCCTCTATCCTCAAGGACCCCCACCACTCAGGCCACGTTCTCTTCACTCTGCTACCATCGGGAAAAAGGTACAGGAGCCTGAAGACTCAGTGGCACAAGGACAGCTTCTTCCCCACTGCCATCAGATTCCTGAATGATCAAATGAATCAAAAACACTGTCTTACTTTGACTTTTCGTGCATTTCTTTAAATTTATTTTTGTAAGGTGGTTTATATGAATGTTTGTACTTTGATGCTGTTGCAAAACATAGAACTTTGTGACTTGTTCATGACAATAAATTCTGAAAGCTGGAAACCAAAGCTAGAAATGTATGCAAAATAAATATAATGGACACGAAGGCAGTCAGCAATTCAGGTAAGATTGCAGAAAATACATCAAATGCGCATTGATCTGTAACAAAGGTGGGTAACTTTGTAACTGAAAATCTTTGTAAACTGATATAATCTAATTGCAGTTACAGAAATGTGGCTACTGGATGATCAAAGCTGATAACTAATTATTCTTGGGTATTCAACATTTGGGAAGGTCAGTCAATAAAGAAAAGGGGGTCAGATAGCACTGTTAATAAGAGCTTTTAATGAGATTTTAATCTGCCTATGGAATGGGCAAATCAAATGACTACAAGAATTAATCCTTTATATTTGTAATGTAAATCAGTATCCTGAGGAATTAAGTAGTTAACGTGCATTTAGATCTATTCTTTATAATAAAAAATGATTTATAACAAGAGGATATTTCCAATGGGACCTCCAGGATAGAGACAAGAATATGATATGTTTATATTAAGTTTGAGGTGAAGTAATTCAATTGACATCAGAGCATGCATTCTGAAGCAACTCCGACAGAATGAGGCTGTGGGAGATTGGAAAACTACATTAAAGGATGTACTAGTAAACATGGCTTGCATTACAAAATTAACAAAACAAAATACATGATAAATATACATCAGAATCAGAATTGGGATAATTGATGCCCTTTTGAAGCAGGTGGGAACCTCTGATTGCAGCAATGAAAGGTTGATTGGCGCAAATTTTTAGTACCCTGCCAGGTACGCCATCAGGGCCTGATGCCTTGCAGGGGTTCACCCTCTTGAATGATGTCTGACATCATCCTCCGAGACAGATATCACAGGATCCTCAGCCTTTGCAGGGATTCTAGTAGCCACTGCTTGGTTCTTATTCTCAAAGCAGGCATAGAAGGTTTTTTAAGACACAAAGACAAACAAGAAAACAGAGCCAACCATGAATTATAGAATAAATAATGTTAAATCTAAGGAAAAAACATGATAAAGTTGCCAGAAAATGCAAGCCTATGAATCATATTTGAGAATTTTAAAGATGAACAAGAAATGGATAGCAAAATACAAGAAAATGATAATAAAGACAGGAAACATTGTAAAAAAGAAATGATTAACAGTATATATACATGATATGTTTATATCAAGTTTGAAGTGAAAAAATTTAATTGACATTAGACCTTTCAGTCTAAAATAACTGATAAGAAGGGTCAGCACTTTCAAATTCCTGGGAGTCGACATTCTGGAACTAGCACAGAGACAACTGTGAAGAAGGCAAGGCAATACCCTTACTTTAAAAGAGTGATTCTCAACCTTTTTTTCCCATTCACATACCACCTCGTAATCCCTTACTAACCACATAGCAGGTAGCATGTGAACGGACAAAAAAGGTTGAGAATCACTGTTCTAAGAAATCTGAAGAGATTTACCTTATTATTGAACCTTCTAAGGTACACAACTGCCAAGTTTGGAAACTCATGGCCAAGAATGCAGGCCACAGAAAGTAGCAAACCTAACCAAGTCCATCATGGGCATTATTGTCCTTAGAAGAATTCATTAGTACTGACAAAGCAACAGCAATGTAAAATTCACCAGACAATGGTAAATCAAAATAAGTTTTTTTAATTAAACTATTAATAACATAACATTTCTTACTTATCTCTGAACTTGACTCTTAACTTAATTCCCACTCTGCGCAAATGTGTGTGAGAGAGGTCAAAAATCCAAAACTTTACAATTTGAGCTTATGAACCCAGAGGACCCCAAAATCCAGCAGCAAGACAAATGGTTACTTAAACAAAGTTGCTTCTAATTACCTTTAATCATTAAAACGGATCAAACTTTAACTTATTACTATTAACTTAACTAACCTAACTTAACCCCCTTCTAATTCTAAGTGCACGTGTATGTAATGTATGTGTGTAAGTTCAGAAAAGTTCTTTGGTTCACAGTCCAATCTCACTTCTCATTCCTCCAAGTTCACTGGTTGCAGGCAATTTTTATACTGTGCACAGAATTTAACATTTATGAAGTTCACCAGGTAAATGGTTACTGCTCAGGAAGGTTCTTGTCGGTTTTTAGAGAGAGATTTGTTGTTCGCTGGACACCCACAACTGATTCCTTGTAACCAGCCACTTCAGTGTCTTGCCAAAGAAACTTGCCCCATCAGGGTTTTCCAGATGATAACCTCTTTCTTTTGGTCACCACAGAGTTCTTTTTTGTTTCCCTTATTTCAAGTGAAACATTAGGCAGCCAGTCCTTTCCTCTTGTATGAACCACAAGGGCTTTGACCAGGCTGAACTAAGCACTCGCAACCCATCTTCCAAATGGGGTTTTCCACAAGCTTTCCAGCTGGTCTCCAGCTTGTCCTGTTCCAGTCCCAACTACCGCTGCTGCCTGTAGCACTGCAGAACTGATCTCTCTCTCAGAGAAAAAGCTGTTCAACTCTCTCTGCTTGCAAAAACCACATGACCCTCTTAGAACAGCAAGCTGCACTCCCAGACAGCCTGCAGCTCTGAACTACTCCTCCGATCTCTTTCATCTGCTGCTTTTCAAAACAACAATCCATTAGTGAAGTCTCTTGGGCACTCCTCAAAGTTTTTGCAAATACTCCCAGGCTTGAGCAGAACTCCAGTATTTTAAATAAGATCTGTTTTAAAGGGTTTGTGTGAGACCTACACCAAAACTCCTGCCCCAATTTATCTCCCAAAAACATATCTATAATCTGTCACAAGCTTGAGTATGAAAAGTCAATTTAAACTTCAGCATTACTCATCTTGTGATACTTGAAAATTTTTAAATTGCAGTTCAGAAGTAATTATGAAGCACTTTTAAACATTATGTCTTCAAATCTTTTTAAACTCATCAGTCTTTTGATGAGTTGTCTTTCAGAGAGATATTTCATCATACGAATGATTTCACAAACTCCCTCTCATCTTGCCTAAGAATTACGGAGTCAGTTTTTCACAATTTCATTTTTAATCAATAGCGAAGTGGTCTTATTTACTTTACAGGATTGTGAATTTCTTCAGACTAGTTTCAAAATATTCATCTCTGCCTTCAGTTATATTTTCTCTGAAATCATGTGACATGACATCACCTTGTTTCTGTTTCATTTCTTCAAATCACAACTCATAGTAGATGACCTTTTGCCTTCCTTCAAATTATCACTTCATATCCATTAAAAAATCTGACCTCATCGCTCCGAGAAATGTTACCAAAAGACAACCAAAAAGTGGTTTTGATAAAAAAACATTTTGACTGGAAAATGTATGGATATATCTTCTGAAGAAAACAGTCGAAGGATGACTAGAAAATAGCATGGAAAAAAAACAAAATCAACGATGGAAAAAGCTCCAGCTTCGCCAACAGTTTCAATGGACAGCATGGGTGGAGATGCCTCTTCTTCCCAACGAATGCTAGATCTGGAAACTTTGTTGCAAGAATTCAGAGGTCTGGGACAACGTTTCACAAATGTGGAGATTGCTATTAAAGAGCTTACCACTTCAGTGAAAGAGGTAGGTGAAGTCATTAGTGAATTAACTGAAAGAATGGATAGCACTGAGAGAGATCTTGAAAAACATGACAAACAAATTGAAGAATTGAAAAAGCAAGCTGAAAATGGGTGACAGATAAGCAACCTCCAGACAAAATGGATCACATGGAGAACTTCAGTTAGAGGAACAATGTGAGAATAGTTGGCCTGAGAGAAGGTGCAGAAGGCAGAGGTGCTGTGAAATTCTTTGAGACTTGGATTCCTCACATCCTTCACACCGAAGAACTCAGCAAACGAGTCCATATTGAACATGCTCATCGAATGCTTGGACTGAGAAGAATGGGTGATGCCCGCCCTCGACCCATTTGGTGAGATTGCTGAGCTTCAAGGATAAATGATCCTGAGAGTTGCTTATGAAAATACACAGAATTCTTATTCCCCAATAAACAGGAAACTTTAATCAGAATCTTGGACATTGATGAATACACCCCAAATTATGACAATGAGGCAGTCATGAAGGATATGCTTCTAAAAGCAGCAGAGAGAAGGCAAAATATATTGATTGGGAGAGACTTTAATTTTTGTTTGGATCCAATTCTCAATAAATCAGCAAAAACAGTAACAAGAGCTAAGGCGACTAAGTTAACTCTTTCATATATGAAAGACTTAAATTTGATGGGTGGTGGAGGCAGTCCAATCCTAAGGAAAGTGATCACTCATTTTATTTTTAAAAATTATGATTCACATACTAGAATAGACGTTTTTAATATCGTCAAGTTTGAAGGACAGAGTAGTAAAAACTGAATAATTACCCGGCTACATTTGGATCATTTGCCACTAACTTTAGTCATACAAATATCAGAGAAACAGGAAAGAAAATATAGGTGGTGACTGAATATGATGTTGCCAAAAAGGGACGATTTTAGACAATTTATAAGACAGCAATTGAATTTTTTTGTGAAACAAATTTGGGATCGACAGATAATAGTTTTTTTTAATATGAGATACATTAAAGGCATACTTAAGAGGTCAAATCATTTCATTTACAAAAAAGATTAAAAGAGAATTTAATGTGCTCATTTCAGCAGCACATATACTAAGATTGGAACGATACAAAGAAGGATAGCATGGCCCCTGCGCAAGGATGACACGCAAATTCATAAAGCATTCTGTATTTTTTTTAAAAAGAGATTTTAATGTAGATATAAATAAGCTGGAGAAAGGAATAAGGGAATTAGAAAAATATCAGAGAACAGGGGAACAGAATATAAAATAATGGAAAATAATAAAACTCAACACAATACTTTGCAAACATATAGAGTAGAGAAGATAATATTAAACAAAACAGAAATACTACGAATTAGGAGAAATGGCACATAAAATACTGGCATGGCAAGGGAAGGCTGAAGAATCAGCAAGAGCTATAAATGCCATACAGAAGGAAAACGATAGTTACATATGATCAGAAAGAGATAAATAAAATATTTAAACAATATTATAAAAATTTTCCAAATCTGACTCGCCAGGAGACCAGGTTGAAATAAAGAAATTCCTGGATAGTGTGGAACTCCCGTAGTTGAATGATGAGGACAAAAATTAGATTTACATTTTACTAGGGAGGAAATTGAAAAAGAATTAGGTACTCTTCAGGCTAACAAAGCTCCAGGCGCGGATGGATTCCTAACTGAGTTTTAAAAAGAATTTCAAGATTTGCTAATGCCTTTATTCATGGATGTAATAGACAAGCAGAAGAAACCCATATACTGCCAGATTCCTTCTCAATGGCAATAATTACTGTGCTGCCAAAAAAGAGACCCTCTGAAAACATCTTACTGACCGATATCTCTTTTAAATGCAAACTAAAAAATAGTAGCAAAAGCACTGGCAAACAGGCTAAGTCAGTATTTACCTAAATTAATACATACAGATCAAGTGGGACAAGCGTCAAATAATCTGGTGCAATTATTTAACATAATTGCTCAATCAAGGAAGGACCCCCAATATAGTAGAATCACTAGACGCAGAAAAAGCATTCGATAGACTCAAATGGCCTTTTTTGTCTAAAACAAGGGAAAAGTTACATATAGGATGAGGATTTATTAACTGGATTAGGGCATTATATCAAAAACCACAAGCAAAAATGATAACCAATAGTCAAACATCAGGAATGTTCCCATTGAGTTATCGAGTAGGCAAGGCTGCCCCCTCTCTCTGGCATTATTTGTCATGGAGATAGAACTTCTCGCTTTGGACTTGGGGTGAGGGGCCATACGGCCCCTCACCCCAAGTCCGAAGACCACTGCGCAGCTCAGATGGCAAAGTCCTCTTAAGCGACAAGATCTCCATCCTCAACCGATGGTCAGAACACTTCCAATCTCTTTTCAGTGCCAACCGCTCAGTCCAAGATTCCGCCCTGCTCCAGATCCCTCAACAGCCCCTAAGGCTAGAGCTAGATGAGATCCTCACCCGGGAAGAGACATATAAGGCAATTGAACAACTGAAAAGTGGCAAAGCAGCACGTATGGATGGAATCCCCCCCAGAGGTCTGGAAGGCTGGTGGCAAAACTCTGCATGTCAAACTGCATGAGTTTTTCAAGCTTTGTTGGGACCAAGGAAAACTGCCTCAGGACCTTCGTGCTGCCACCATCATCACCCTGTACAAAAACAAAGGCGAGAAATCAGACTGCTCAAACTACAGGGGAATCACGCTGCTCTCCATTGCAGGCAAAATCTTCACTAGGATTCTCCTAAATAGAATAATACCTAGTGTCACTGAGAAGGTTCTCCCAGAATCACAGTGTGGCTTTTGCACAAACAGAGGAACTACTGACATGGTCTTTGCCGTCAGACAGCTCCAAGAAAAGTGCAGAGAACAAAACAAAGGACTCTACATCACCTTTGTTGACCTCACCAAAGCCTTCGACACCGTGAGTAGGAAAGGGCTTTGGCAAATACTAGAGCGCATCGGATGCCCCCCAAAGTTCCTCAACATGGTTATCCAACTGCACGAAAACCAACAAGGTCGGGTCAGATACAGCAATGAGCTCTCTGAACCCCTCTCCATTAACAATGGCGTGAAGCAAGGCTGTGTTCTCGCACCAACCCTCTTTTCAATCTTCTTCACCATGATGCTGAACCAATCCATGAAAGACCTCAACAATGAAGACGCTGTTTACATCCGGTACCGCACGGATGGCAGTCTCTTCAATCTGAGGCGTCTGCAAGCTCACACCAAGACACAAGAGAAACTTGTCCGTGAACTACTCTTTGCAGACGATGCCGCTTTAGTTGCCCATTCAGAGCCAGCTCTTCAGCGCTTGACGTCCTATTTTGCGGAAACTGCCAAAATGTTTGGCCTGGAAGTCAGCCTGAAGAAAACTGAGGTCCTCCATCAGCCAGCTCCCCACCATGACTACCAGCCCCCCCACATCTACATCGGGCACACAAAACTCAAAACGGTCAACCAGTTTACCTATCTCGGCTGCACCATTTCATCAGATGCAAGGATCGACAACGAGATAGACAACAGACTCGCCAAGGCAAATAGCGCCTTTGGAAGACTACACAAGAGTCTGGAAAAACAACCAACTGAAAAACCTCACAAAGATAAGCGTATACAGAGCCGTTGTCATACCCACACTCCTGTTCGGCTCCGAATCATGGGTCCTCTACCGGCATCACCTACGGCTCCTAGAACGCTTCCACCAGCGTTGTCTCCGCTCCATCCTCAACATTCATTGGAGCTCTTTCATCCCTAACGTCGAAGTACTCGAGATGGCAGAGGTCGACAGCATCGAGTCCACGCTGCTGAAGATCCAGCTGCGCTGGGTGGGTCACGTCTCCAGAATGGAGGACCATTGCCTTCCCAAGATCGTGTTATATGGCGAGCTCTCCACTGGCCACCGTGACAGAGGTGCACCAAAGAAAAGGTACAAGGACTGCCTAAAGAAATCTCTTGGTGCCTGCCACATTGACCACTGCCAGTGGGCTGATATCGCCTCAAACCGTGCATCTTGGCGCCTCACAGTTTGGCGGGCAGCAACCTCCTTTGAAGAAGACCGCAGAGCCCACCTCACTGACAAAAGGCAAAGGAGGAAAAACCCAACACCCAACCCCAACCAACCAATTTTCCCCTGCAACCGCTGCAACCGTGTCTGCCTGTCCCGCATCGGACTTGTCAGCCACAAACGAGCTTGCAGCTGATGTGGACATTTACCCCCTCCATAAATCTTCGTCCGCGAAGCCAAGCCAAAGAAGAACTTCTCGCACAAATGATGAGGGGCGGTCAGTTTGTATGCTGATGATACACTGTTTTATATACACCTGAAAGGTCAATAGAAAAACTGTAAGAAATTTTAACAAAATATGGAAGAGTATCAGGATACAAGATAAACATTGATAAAAGTGAAACTTTACCATTAACAAATCATGACTACAAATGTTTTAAAGCAAATAGTATGCTCAAATGGAAAAGTGAAGGGACTAAATACTTGGGAATTATGCTCGATAACAATTTGAATAACTTGTACAAGTTGAATTACTCCCCTCTGCTGGCAAAAATAGAAAAAGACACAGAAATGGAAGGATCTGTCCCTAACATTAATAAGGAGTTAATTGTATTAAAATGAAGATTATGCCAAATATTCAATATTTTTTCCAGTCAATACAAATATATTTACCAAAAAAGTTTTTTTTAAATAACAAATGGTTTGATAAGACAATTTTTATGGAATAATAAAGTACCTAAAAAAGCATTAGAAAAATTGATGTGGGATCATAAATTAGGGGATTGAGGCTCCCAGATTTTAAAAAATATTATTTGGCTTCACAATTGTGATTTTTGGCATTTTACTTCAAAACTGATTTACAAAAATGGGTGCATGAGATGGATGAAACATTGCCTAAAGATTTAATCTATAAATGGAATTGGAAATTAATTAAAAGAAAGAGCTCAAGCCCTATATTGATTCATTTGATAAAGGTCTGGCAAGATATTAATGACAATATAGGAAGGAAAACTGGAATATCTTTAAGATCTCCACTCTATATGTTGCCTATGATAATGGGAAATAAGATTTTAAATATATGGTCACAGAAAGGAATTTGCTACATTGCTGACTGCTACAGAGATGGGGTTTAAATGTCATTTGAATAAATGAAACAAACTTATGATGTTCCAAATGGCACTTTTCTTTGTTATTTACAACAAAGAACTTTTCCAAGAGAAACTTGGGGAAATGATAAGACTCCTCTGGGAGTGAGTCAATTGGAGCATATGTTATGGATGGGTAGACTAACTAAATTTATTACTCGAATACATTATGCCCTGCAAATGGACAGGAAGAAGTGTGGAATACATAGGTTGAGAGAAAGATGGGAAGCAGATTTGGCAGTGAATATATTGGAACAGTCTTGGGCTGAATGGCGTAAAGCTTGGGTAACTTTGGTTATCAAAACTAGGATGGTTTGATACAATATAATTTTTTTGCATCAATTATATTTAACTCCACAAAGATTGCACAAATCAAAACCAGATATATCAGATAAATATTTTCAATGCAAAATAGAGGAACATTTCTTCATTCAGTGTGGTCATTTATCAAGGTCAATTCTTTCTGGCAAGAAGTGTCAGAAGTCTTAACAAAGATTACTGGAGTTAATTTTTCTGGTAACCTGGAGTTGTATTTATTGGGGAATATTATAGATATTTAGTAATCATCTTACAGAGTATCAAATATCATTTACTAAGATTGCACTGGTAATAGCCAAGAAATGTGTGGCAGTCACATGGAAGTTAAATACACCGATCCCTTTGGCAAGCTGGATATCAGAAATGGATAGTTGTATCTCTATGGAAAAGATCACTTATAATTTACAAAACAAACATAATAGACTCCTCAAGACCTGGCAACCGTATATGAATTATATTGGCGCACAAATATAACATTGCTGTTGCAAATTTATGATCTTCCCTTGATTTTATACTTTTTTTAGTAAAATAGACTGTAAACTCGAAAAGTGGACAGAAAGACCCTGTATCCATTTATCCTGTTTAACTTAAGGGGAAGGGGGTAGTGGGGGGGAGGGGACTTGAATGTTTATTGCTTGGAAATTTAAATTTTTTGGTTGATTTATGAACATTTTTAAAGGATTTTTATTTTGTATGTAAGCGTCGTATAGACTATTTTACTATATTTATGCAAAAGAAGTTAGTTTGAGTGGTTAATTCCATAAAGTCTGAGAACAAGTTGCTCTAGGAAGAACTTTCTTAATTGCACAGCTGCCATTATAATGCTGTGTACCACCCACTGTCCTGAATCAATAAGACCCACTTGAGTTCCATTAGGGTATTATCCTTCCAGACTCAGTAACTCTGAAATTAACT
The DNA here is from genome assembly GCF_036971445.1 of Narcine bancroftii. Classification (NCBI taxonomy): domain Eukaryota; kingdom Metazoa; phylum Chordata; class Chondrichthyes; order Torpediniformes; family Narcinidae; genus Narcine; species Narcine bancroftii. The sequence continues at coordinate 61,557,114 of NC_091474.1, forward strand.
CTCTCTCTCCCTCTCTCTGAGTCTCTAAATGTGATGTAACCTGTGTGTGACCCTGTATCCAGCCCACAAACTAACTTTAGTTATAAAATATATATTTCTTAGTAAAGATTAATACAAATCCATTACACTGTCTGCAAATCTGAATACACAAAAAACCATCCTGGAAAATATAGAAAAATAAGGATTCGCTGCAAATTCGGAAGGGAAGAAATCAGTATTAAAAAAATTGATAAAAACTGATAAATCCCAAGGTCCTCATGAATCAGCAATATAAATCACAATGGAGATAGACATTTTGATTATTGACTTAAACTGTGTTATCTGGGAAGGTTCCTGCAGATTAAAGGGTGGCAAATATGATCCCCCACTATTTAGAAAGGAGGGGTAAAAGGAGGAAAATACTGACTAATTAGATTTCAGATTTATTGTCAGAGTATATACATTACATCACGTACAACCCTGAGATTCCTTTATCCTGCGGGTGAAACAGAATTACCACTAATTGGTAGTGAAGAAAACAAACTGTACACAACAAACTGTAAATAAAGAACTGTAAACAAATTGATCATGCAATACAGAAAGAACAAAAAGAAAATTAATAAAGTGCATAGGTAAGAGTTCTTAAATGAAGCTATGATTGAGATTGTCATTGAGGAGTTTGATGGTGAAGGGGTAGCATCTGTTCCTCAACCTGGTGGTGCGAGTCTTGTGGCACCTCTACCTCTTTCCTGCTGGCAGCAATGAGAACAAAGCGTGTGCTGCGTAGTGAGGGTCTTGATGATTGGTGCTGCTCTCCGATGGCAGCACTCCCTGTAGATGTGCTCAATAGTGGGGAAGGTTTTGCCTGTGTTACAAGATCAAACCAGCAACCACAAAGAAGGCATATCACACAGGGGTAAAGATGAACAATTACTTTATGAACAAAAATTCAACATCAAACTTTAATTCAAAATCCCCCCCTTTTATAACAATGCCCACTGGTTACTATGCAAATTTCTATAACAGTGTAAAATTAATAAATTCCCCAGCCTAAATAGAACATACGTAATTAAAGTCTAAGTTATATTTCCAACCAGCCAACAGAAAAACAGACAAAAAACAAACACAAAACACACAAGACTCACAAAACTTCCATCTCAACCGAAGCAAAGATCATAAACAAAATGCCAAAAGATCTCAGAGAGAGAGAGAGAGAGAGAGAGAGAGAGAGAGAGAGAGAGAGAGAGAGAGAGAGAGAACAAAATTCAAAGTTGTCTTCTTGTGTTGCTTGCAGAGAGAGGAACAACTTGCTTGGTCCGGATCATTCTGGCTGCCATCAGAATGTTCATCCCTTTTTGAAATCCCAACATTCTTAACAGCCTTCCAGACAATGACTCATGCTCTGGGACTTCTTCCACTCCACAGCACCACCCAGTGGTGGTTTATCGTCCAAGTCCAGAAATTTTTAGATCATTTTCTGCACATGCTTATTCTGTTTCCCACTCTCTCAGCAGTCCACCTTCACCATGGCTCTCTAAGGCAAACTGCATATTTTAAACATAAAACCACACAACACATAGGTCAATACACAACACAGAACTCTGTTACACCTCCCCTGCTTAAAAAAAATTTGGTCCACAAGAACAAATTTTTTAACAATTAATGGAAGTATTACATAAATAAAATAAAATAAAAACTCAATTTTTTTACAGTATGTGATTAGATTCATATCTACCCAGATTAACATCTTGACAAACAATCTGCTATTATATTACCCATCCCCTTTATGTGTGTAATAATTAAATCATACTCTTGTAATAGTAAGCTACAATTCAATAACCGTCTGTTCTTATTTTTCATTTTAAACAGAAAAACGAATGGATTATGATGCAAATATACACATCAAAATGTGCCAACACTTAAACAAGAGCTAATAACTCCTTCTCAATGGTTGAGTAATTTCGATGATGGTCATTAAACTTTTTTGATAAGTACGAAATACGATGTTCTACTCCCTCACCATCCTTCTTCTGTAACAGTACAGCACCAACCGCTTTGTCACTGGCTTCCACAGCTAAAGAAAATGGCTTTTCAAAGATAGGGGACACAAGTACAGGCTGATGGCATAAAATGGCCTTTAACTTCAGAAACGCTTCCTGGCATGCATCTGACCAGACAATTTTTTCTTTCCAAGTAGTTTTGTTAATGGGAGTGCAATTTCTGTAAAGTTTTTACAAAATCTACGATAGTAGCCAGTCATACCCAGAAATCTCCGAAGAGCTTTCTTATTACCGAGGATAGGGAACACAGTGATAGCCAATACTTACGCTCCAACCGGTGTCACCTGTCCCTGTCCTACCACATAACCCAGATAAATTACAGTGGCATGTCCAAACTCACTCTTGTGCAAATTCACTGTGAGGTGTCCTTCCACCAGTCTCTGAAATAACTGCTCTAATTCAAGCATGTGTTCTTCCCATGTACCTGTCTTCTTTGGCTTCGCTTCGCGGTCGAAGATTTATGGAGGGGGTAAATGTCCATGTCAGCTGCAGGCTCGTTTGTGGCTGACAAGTCCGATGAGGGACAGGCAGACACGGTTGCAGCGGAAAATTTGTTGTTTGGGGTTGGGTGTAGGGTTTTTCCTCCTTTGTCTTTTGTCAGTGAGGTGGGCTCTGCGGTCTTCTTCAAAGGAGGTTGCTGCCTGCCGAACTGTGAGGCGCCAAGATGCACGGTTTGAGGCGATATCAGCCCACTGGGGGTGGTCAATGTGGCAGGCACCAAGAGATTTCTTTAGGCAGTCCTTGTACCTCTTCTTTGGTGCACCTCTGACACGATCGCCATATAACACGATCTTGGGAAGGCGATGGTCCACCATTCTGGAGACATGACCTACCCAGTGCAGTTGGATCTTCAACAGCGTGAATTCGATGCTGTCGGCCTCTGCCATCTCGAGTACTTCAATGTTAGGGATAAAGTCGCTCCAATGAATGTTGAGGATAGAGCGGAGACAACACTGGTGGAAGCGTTCTAGGAGCCGTAGGTGATGCCGGTAGAGGACCCATGATTCGGAGCCGAACAGGAGTGTGGGTAAGACAACGGCTCTGTATACGCTTATCTTTGTGATGTTTTTCAGTTGGTTATTTTTCCAGACTCTTTTGTGTAGTCTTCCAAAGGCGCTATTTGCCTTGGCGAGTCTGTTGTCTATCTCGTTGTGAATCCTTGCATCTGATGAAATGGTGCTGCCGAGATAGGTAAACTGGTTGACCGTTTTGAGTTCTGTGTGCCCGATGGAGATGTGGGGGGGCTGGTAGTCATGGTAGGGAGCTGGCTGATGGAGGACCTCAGTTTTCTTCAAGCTGACTTCCAGGCCAAACATTTTGGCAGTTTCCGCAGAACAGGACGTCAAGCGCTGAAGAGCTGGCTCTGAATGGGCAACTAAAGCGGCATCGTCTGCAAAGAGTAGTTCACGGACAAGTTGCTCTTGTATCTTGGTGTGAGGTTGCAGGTGCCTCAGATTGAAGAGACTGCCATCCGTGCGGTACCAGATGTAAACAGCGTCTTCATTGTTGAGGTCTTTCATGGATTGGTTCAGCATCATGCTGAAGAAGATTGAAAAGAGGGTTGGTGCGAGAACACAGCCTTGCTTCACGCCATTGTTAATGGAGAAGGGTTCAGAGAGTTCATTGCTGTATCTGACCCGACCTTGTTGGTTTTCGTGCAGTTGGATAACCATGTTGAGGAACTTTGGGGGGCATCCAATGCGCTCTAGTATTTGCCAAAGCCCTTTCCTACTCACGGTGTCGAAGGCTTTGGTGAGGTCAACAAAGGTGATGTAGAGTCCTTTGTTTTGTTCTCTGCACTTTTCTTGGAGCTGTCTGAGGGCAAAGACCATGTCAGTAGCTCCTCTGTTTGCGCAAAAGCCACACTGTGATTCTGGGAGAACATTCTCAGTGACACTAGGTATTATTCTATTTAGGAGAATCCTAGCGAAGATTTTGCCTGCAATGGAGAGCAGCGTGATTCCCCTGTAGTTTGAGCAGTCTGATTTCTCGCCTTTGTTTTTGTACAGGGTGATGATGGTGGCATCACGAAGGTCCTGAGGCAGTTTACCTTGGTCCCAACAAAGCTTGAAAAACTCATGCAGTTTGACATGCAGAGTTTTGCCACCAGCCTTCCAGACCTCTGGGGGGATTCCATCCATACCTGCTGCTTTGCCACTTTTCAGTTGTTCAATTGCCTAATATGTCTCTTCCCGGGTGAGGACCTCATCTAGCTCTAGCCTTAGGGGCTGTTGAGGGAGCTGGAGCAGGGCGGAATCTTGGACTGAGTTGTTGGCACTGAAAAGAGATTGGAAGTGTTCTGACCATCGGTTGAGGATGGAGATCTTGTCGCTGAAGAGGACTTTGCCATCTGAGCTGCGCAGCGGGCTTTGGACTTGGGGTGAGGTGCCGTACACAGCCTTTAGAGCCTCATAGAAACCCCTGAAGTCGCCAATGTCCGCGCTGAGCTGGGTTCGTTTGGCGAGGCTAGTCCACCACTCATTTTGGATCTCCCGGAGTTTGCGCTGAAGATGGCTGCATGCGCGACGGAAGGCTTGTTTCTTCTCTGGCCAGGACGGCTTTGTAAGGTGAGCCTGGTGGGCAGCTTGCTTCTTTGCCAGCAGCTCCTGGATTTCCTGGCTGTTTTCATCGAACCAGTCCTTGTTTTTCCTGGAGGAGAAGCCCAGTACCTCTTCAGTGGACTGCAGTATGGTAGTCTTCAGCTGATCCCAGAAGGTTTCAGGGGACGAGTCCATGAGGCGGATTGCATCCTCGAGCTTTGCTTTGAGGTTTGCCTGGAAGTTTCCTCTCACTTCGTCTGACTGCAGGTTTCCAACATTGCACCTCTTTCTGGGGGCTTTACTGTTCCTGGGCTTTGGCTTGAAGTGAAAGTTGAGCTTGCAGCGAACCAGCCGGTGGTCAGTGTGGCATTCCACGTTGGGCATGACCCTAGTGTGGAGCACATCTTGTTTGTTTCTTTCTTGCACCAGGACGTAGTCCAGGAGGTGCCAGTGTTTGGATCGGGGATGCATCCAGGTAGTCTTCAGGCTGTCCCTCTGCTGAAAAAGGGTGTTTGTAATGACAAGCCGCTGTTCTGCACAGAGCTCCAAAAGGAGGCACCCATTGTCGTTGCACTTGCCGACGTCATGCTTGCCCAGGATTCCTGGCCAGGTTTCTGAGTCTTTGCCGACGCGAGCATTCAAGTCGCCATGGATGACAACCTTGTCGGCTGTAGGGGTGCATTGAATGAGGTTGCGCAGGTCAGTGTAAAACTTGTCCTTTTCTGCTGGTTCCGCCTGGAGGGTTGGAGCATAGACACTGATGAGGGTGATGCGACGCTTGTTTTGAAGGGGGAGTCTCATGGACATGATCCGGTCCGAGTGCCCTGTCGGGATGTTTTTGAGTTTGGAGGCAATGGAGTTCTTGACCATGAAGCCTACACCAGATAGGCGTTGTTCATCCATAGGCTTGCCAGACCAGAAGAGTGTGTAGCCCGCGCCACGTTCTTGGAGGCTCCCTATATCTGCAAGGCGGACTTCACTGAGAGCGGCTATGTCGATGTCAAGTCTGAGGAGTTCATGTGCAATGAGGGCAGACTGACGTTCAGGTCTGTCGGCCTTGTCTAGCATGGTTCTGATGTTCCAGCATGCTAGCTTGAGTTTGTTAGCATCTTTTGAGGCGGAGGACGTGGAGGGGGAGGACGTGGACCTGTCCTCGGGCCTGCACAAAGGAGCTTTTAGGTGGAGTGCAGTGCGCGCAGTAAGGGGAGGCGGCGGCCCCGGCCTCGGTCGAGTGAGGCAGGCGGAGGCCCCGGTCCGGCAGAAAGTAGGAGGCGGCAGCCCCAGTCCGGGCACAGGGAAAGCAGCGGCGGCCTTGGCCCCAGTCCGGGCAGTATGGTCCGACCTAGGAGGGGAGGCAGGCCCTTCCAGCCCGGGTAAGAAACCTGCATAGGAGAAGGCCACTCCGATATAAAACCTACGACCCAAGGACCTCGCTGCCACGTCCCAGCATGTACCTGTACTAATTACTAAATCATCGGTATAGGCTCCTGTGTGCTCCAAACCCTGAATTACTGCATTAATCATTCTCTGAAATGTGTCAGGTGCATTTTTCATCCCAAAAGGCATAACATTATACTCATACAATCCCGAAGGGGTAACAAATGCACTTTTAAGAGATCAATTTTTGTAAGAAACTTAAGCCTTCCCCACCTTATCTATACAATAATCTATTCTGGGAATAGGGAACGCATCAGTCTTTGTCACCATGTTTACCTTTTGATAATCTGTACAAAACCTAATTGAGCCACCTGGCTTAGGCACCAGAACACAGGGTGAACTCCAATTTGACCTTGATTTTTGAATTATGTCATTTTTGAGCATATAATCCACCTCTTGGTCCAACAATTTGCTCTCTTCCTGCTTAATAGGCTTAGCCTATGACAAGCTACAGTAGTTCTTCTTGGAACATCTGGGAATATATCCTTAAATTTCATAAGTAATGTCTTCATTTCTTCCCTTTCTGATATTTAGTCAAAAGCATAAAATTGGTTTCTAATTTTTGCAAAACTATAGAATTTTCCAACCTGGAGCTTATCACTTTCTGTGTTCCATGACCTTCCACGAAACTTATCTTCTCCTTACTTTCCTCTATAACTAGCACCTTGGTTGGAATCCTAGTCTCCTCCTCAGTCATTTTCTCAAAGAAAGGTTTAAGTATATTCACATGACAGACCTGTGTCTCTCTTCGATGATCAGCCGTCTCAATGACATAGGTGACCTGGTTAATTTTTGATTTCATCTTATATAGTCCTGAAAACTGAGCTCTCAAAGGGTTTGACTGCATTGGAAACAAACCAATACTTTGTCACCAGGTTTAATGTCCCTAATTTTTGCTTTTTGATCCTACCGAATTTTCATTTTTCCCTGAGCAGTTTTTTTAATTTTTCCTTGCCATCTCGCAAGCCTGATGTAATCGGTTTTTAAATGTGAAAACATAATCCAACAAATTTGATTGTATATCATTATGTATCCACTGTTCCTTCAACAATAGTAATGGACCCCTGACTTCATGACCAAACACCAACTCAAATGGACTAAAGCCAAGAGACTCCTGAGTTGCCTCTCGAACAGCAAACAATAATAAGTGGATTCCTTCATCCCAATCCTTTTTATTTTCCACGCAATAAGCCCTCATCATATTTTTCACAGTTAAATGGAACCTTTCCAAGGCCCATTGACTTTCAGGATGATAGGCAGTTGACACAATTTGATGAGCTCCCAATTCATAAACCACCTGTTGAAATATTCCAGACATAAAATTACTCCCTTAGTCTGATTAAATTTCCCTTGGTAGGCCAAACAGTGTGAAAATTTTTTGCATAGCCTTCACAATCACCTTTGCTTTAATGTTTCTCAGGAGAATAGCCTCTGGAAACCTTGAAGTTGTGCACGAGTGTTAACAACATTCATTTCCTGCTTTGGTTTTTGGCAATGGACCAACACAATCCACTATCACTTTTGAGAAGGATTCCCCGAAAGCAGGGATGGGTTGTAAAGGTGCCACTGGTGGTCCTTGATTAGGCTTGCTCACCAGTTGACAAGTGTGACAGGTTCTACAAAAGTTCACATCCTTTCTTAATTTCGGCCAATAAAATTGTTCACTTATCTTTTCTACCATCTTCTTCGCTCCAAGGTGACCTCCTAAAGGTGTACTATGAGCCAACTCTAATATTTCATTCCTGTAAATTTTGGGAATTACAACTTGCCTTATTACCGCCCAGTTTTCACTGGCAGTTATCACTTGAGGTCTCCACTTTCTTATCAATATTCCATCTTGAACAAAGTAACCTACTAGCACAGTTTCAATTTCCTGGTGAGACAGAATCTTATCTCTTATCCCAGCAAGATCAGGATCATGCTTTTGTCTAGCTATTAATTCTTCTCTTGACAACAGCAAAGCTTGTTCCTTAGGTTTGTCCTCAATGCTTGCCTCCACTACAGGATCATCATAGACTTTCTCTACCTCTACCTTTTTTCTAGACATGGCTCTAATAATGGCACACGCAGGGTAGATTTCCAAATCCTTTTTGGACTCATAAACCAATGGCTTACTTGTGAGTTTCACTGCAGGTATGACTTTACTCTCTGTTAAATCATTCCCTAACAAAAGAGAAACTCCATCCACCGGCAGACTTGATCTTATCGCTATCGTAACCGGGCCATTAACTAAGTCTGATTTCATCACTATTCTATGCAAAGGTATAGGCTCTGCTTCACCACCAATGCCTTTAATTAATTTCACATCTCCAGTATCAGTTTCCTCACCGAAATTCAAAACGTTGCTTAACACAAGCAATTGGGCTGCTCCAGTATCCCGCAGGATTTTAACTGGCACTTGATTAGATCCTTCTTTAACCAAAATGAAATCTTCAGTCATGAATGGTTTAAAAATATCCCTAACTTTCTTACTCTGAACACAGGCAGTTGGTACCACCCCTTTCTCTTTCTTCCTTTTCAGTACAGGACAATTTGCTATTATGTGCCCAGGCTTCTTACAATAGTGGCAAATAACACAAAAAAAATTTCTTCACTCTTTTCTCTTCCTCTCTTCCTTCAACCTCACTTCTAGATTTTCTTTCTACTCGACTTGGATTATCAGCAGTATTCCTTTGAAAGGTTTTCCCCGGTGTCCACTTAGACTTGTGGGTTAAAGCATATTCCTCTGCAAATTTAGCCAATTCTTGCCAAGTTTTTCTCTGCCAAGTACACTTGAATATCGTCAGGAACACAATTTTTAATATCCTCAATCAGAATGATTTCCCTCAATAAATCAAAGTTATTTTCTACTTTCATTGTGCGCACCATCGATCAAAACACACAACCTTCCTATAAGCAGAATCCAGGTAAGATTGTGTTGCTGTTTTTTTTAAACTCCTGAACTTTTGTCTGTCAGCCTCTGGGACTAGTTCATAAGATCGGAGTATAGCCTGCTTTACAAATTTTCAATCAGCTGCTTGTTGTACCGTGAGACACGAATACACCTGTTGGGCTTTCCCTTTAAGAACACTTTGTAGCAGGAGTGACCCATTGGTCTGGTGGCCATTTTAAATTTACAGCTTCTTTCTCAATATGCTGAAAATACTGGTCTATTTCAGCTTCCTCAAATGGAGGAACTAACCTCACTTCTCTACTGATCAGAAACCTCTCCTCCTGACCAGCACATGGGTTTTGGGCTTCTCCCTCTCCTTGGGTTAGGGTCAGCTTTAATTTAGCTAGTTCTAGCTCATGCTTCCTTCCTTTCTCTCTCTCCTCCCTTGTGGCTGCCCTTTCCTGCCTTACTACTTCTTGTTCGGCTTTCCTTTCTGCCTCTCTAACTTAGTTTTCTCAAAGCCAACTTTACTTCCTCTGAAGTTTGGAAACTGTTCTAATGCAGCTTCTTCAAATACCCCCTTTCCTACATAGTATTTAACAATCTTGACAATCTCACAGGCTATTTCCTTTTTTTCATCCCAGTTCTTACTGTAAGAAGCTTTAACTTGTCAATTATAACCATCAGTTCTGACTTTTTAGCCATTTTTAAATTAACCACTGAAGGGTTAGCTATGAACTGGTCAATATTCATAGTTGCTAGTTTATCTGCTGGTGATTTATACACTCACCATTTATTTTTAATTTCAAGCTGGAGGTTGAGTCAAACTCAGACGACTGATAACTAAGCACAAATCACCCCTAAAGCTTCCAAATTGGTTTGATCCTGACAATTCTCCCAAATTATGATACAAGATCAAACCAGCAACCACAAAGAAGGCACATCACACATGGGTAAAGATGAACAACTGCTTTATAAACAAAAATTTTCCTTCAAACTTTAATTCAAAATTTCCCTTTTATAACAATGCCCACTGGTTACTATGCAAATTTCTATAACAGTGTAAAACAAATCAATTCCCCAGCCAAAGTAATGAGAGAGAGAGAGAGAGAGAGAGAGAGAGAGAGAGAGAGAACAAAATTCAGAATTATCTTCTTGTGTTGCTTGCAGAGAGAGGAACAACTGCCTTGGTCCGGATCCTTCTGGCTGCCTTCAGAATGTTCATCCCTTTTTGAAATCCCAACATTCTAAACTGTCTTCCAGACAATGACTCATGTTTTGGGCCTTCTTCCACTCCATAGCACCATCCAGTGGTGGTTTTATCATCCAAGTTCAGAAATTTTTAGATCATTTTCTGCACATGCTCAGTCCACCTTCACCTTGGCTCTTAAAGGCAAACTGTCACTTTTTAACATAAAACTACTCAACACATACGTCAATACAACACAGAACTCTGTAACCTGTGATATCCTGGGCGGTATATCCTATCTTTCAGAGGGCTTTGGTGTTTCCATACCAGACTGTGATGCAGCCGGTCAGCACACTTTCTACCACACCTCTGTAGAAATTTGCTAGGGTTTCTGATGTCATACCAAACCTCTGCAAACTGCATTTGGTTAACAGGGATTAGTATTTGGAACTCAACTATTTACAAATCTGCCTATTAGATCAAATGTAATATTTCCAAGTTTTCTGATTACACAAAATACAAAGTAAGAATGTGTTTTAATGATGACGATACAAAGATGATTCAAGATGTAAACAAATTAAGTGAGTGGACAGCAACATGGCTGATGGAATATAATGTGTAAGTGTGTGAAGTTATCCATTCAATGGAAAAACAATCAGAAATACAGTTTTTTTAAAATGTGAGATGTTGGGAAATACATTCAAATAGATCTGGGTCACTGAAAGCTAACATGTGAGAATACAAAGGGTCTCACTGCAATTATTTAGAGCTGTGGTAAGACCACACCTGGAATATCACATACAATTTTGGTCTCTTTACCGATAAAACAATATACTTGCTATATCAGGAGTGCAATGAAGATTCACTATACTGGTTCCAAAGATGGCAGGTCTGTCACACAAGGATAGATAGACTTCTGTTCTTTAGTGCTTGGAAGATAAAGAAATCACCTCAATGAAGCATACAAAATTTCTAGAAAGTTCAACAATGTAGATGCGAGCTGGTTGTTTCCATTGGCTGAAGGCCGCAGAACAAGAGGTGACAATCTCAAATCAAAATGTAGGCCATTTTGAAATAAGTAGATTTTTTTCACTCACAAGATGGTGAATTTTGGAATTCTCAACCACAGATAGCATGAAGATTTGTTCATTGATTGCATTCAACTCAAAGTACAATGCATTACTGCATATTAGAGGAATCAACGAAAATAAAGGTAGGGCTGAAAAATTATGTTGGGGTGGGTAGAAAATCAACCTGAAACATATTGAATTGCAGAGCTTGCTCAAGAAGCTTGTCTTGTCCTACTCCTATTATATAAATAAATACAAACATTGTCAGAATACATTATAACTGAAATAATCTATCTTTAAATAGAACAAAAGACAGGGTAAATAGGCATCAGTATTTAAAGAATACACAATTTTCAATTTTATAAAGATGACTCATATGAAACCAAAAGTTCCTTATGGGCTCATGTGAATAATGTAACAATTATCCTCCAGGATAAAACTCATCTCACAATCATAATCAACACTTTCTAAAATTAAAAATGAGGTGAATGAGAGTGGGGCTGATCTGCTCCTAAAGTCATATTTAAGTTGCTGTTCATTACAACTCAAGAACTTTGTCGAAAATTCAAAATTCAACATTCTTAGACATTTCAATATTCATAATTTTCACCTTTATATACACTAACCTGTTAGCCTTCAGTGATCTGATATCCTTGATAATTTTGAATACATTTAGCAGTCAGTTTATCTATGTTCCTGATTGAAATTACAATTTAACTAATCACCTACATCTTTGCCTTGCCTTCATTTCTACAATATATTTCACAGCAAATCATTTTTGAAATCAGGTCAACACTTTTTTTCCCCCCAGAAAAAAAATCTACAGGCCATGATAGGATTTGTGGCCTGTCCAAGAAATGCAACCATTAATTGGATAATAATGAAAAGAAGCCACAGAAAATAAAAACTATTTGGTTTTATTCAGGTCTTATCATAGCTTGATTAAGATCATTTGCTGAGTTATTTAAAACATATTACAACACTTCCTGATGCCATGATTTATCAAAACCAAGCAAAAGGGTAGAATTACATTGTCATTTTTCGATGACAAGTATTAGTCCTGGAAAATGAGGCTATACTTCATGGAAAAAGTGAAACTTCTGTGATTTATAAGTAACTTCTCATTTTCAATGACGAGACTGTTAATAGGCAATCTAATATTTTTAGCAAGCAACCGGACATTTTGATAAAGTTTTAAAAAACTTTAAAATGTCTAGATAAAATCTTCAGTGTTTTAATGAATTTATTTGTTAATATTTCAACAATTTGACTAACCAGAAAATTTTAACCAGAAAGCGCTAATCAACAGAATTAATGAAAAAAATATGGTATGCATCTCAAATCCAGACTAAACAATGTCCTTATGATTCTGAAAATTGGTAATTTGAATATTACCAAATTACAGCATGACCAGTGTTGTTATTCACATTGTTGTGTGAGCTCATTTTGGTGTAATGAAAGCAACACTTAAAACCACTAAACAATATTTAGAACCTCAAAGACTACGTAATATTTCAGTTGTTTACATGTAGGGATTGCAAGCTGTAATAACATTTGATTACTTCTCACCAATATCTAGTTTCTGATCAAAAAACAAAAGTGGAATTCATCCTCAAGAAAATTTATTGCACAATACAACCAATTATGTATCAAAATTAATGGAAAACACAAAATTAACATAAGAAATCAATAACCTTTAACAAATGTTACATCTTCAGCCACAACTACACAACCATCCCATGGCCACAGTTTGGTAAATCAGTCCTACTTCTATCTGCCTACAAATAGAAGCTAAGACATGTTAGTAAAAGTCATGCATTGCTGGACTGAGGAAACAGATGACATCCTTTGAGTCATTAGACTGGTTCTCATTCAAGGGCTCAGCAACCAACTGACCAATCAGCAAATATATAAATGACTGCATGTCAAGAGAGCGATTTGTGTTCCCAACCAGAAACCATGGCTGCATAGTGAGGTGCACTCTCAATTAGCCAAAAGCACTGTGTATAATTCAGGAGACCTAGCTCTATACAATAAAATCTAGTGTGACATGCATGCCCATCAGGGAAGCCAAGAAGCAATAACGAGTCTCTGACCAACGTCACAGGTATCAAGCACTTACAGCAGGGTATGTGTGCCATTATGGGTTACTAAACAAAACCAAGCAAAATTTAAAAAAAAAACAATATTTTGGGGAAAATTACTCAATACACTTTGTATAACATAGTGCACATTTTGACTTTGTATAAATTGTTGGTTTTTTTTGGTTAACTCGGCCTTTATTCTCTTCAGTAGAAAAATTCAATGCCATGCCTCTCAATCTTATATACCTCTATTAAGTTACCTTTCATTCTTGTTGTTCCGAAGAAAAAAGCCTTATCTTGTTCTAGTGAACCGGTGCGGACTCAAAAGGCCAACATGGCTCCGTAAATGGTTATATGGTTAATTAACAAGCAGCCCATCCCTTCCAGATGAGTTCAATGCATTCTATACTGGCTTCAAGCAAGAAGCTAGTGAGCCAGCAAAACACCTTGTACCTTGAGCATGCCTGCACCCATGGTAAAAATAATCCATTTCAGAGAATGAAACCACAGAGAGTGACTGGCCCCGACAATGTCCCTGGACGTGTCCTCCATGCCTTTGCAATCCACAGGCAGGTGCATTCAGATATCTTCAATCCATCTCTCCAACAGGCTGAAGCACACATTTCAAGAAGACCACTACCATCCCGGAATGTAGTGATGGGCCAAAATGACTAGTGGATGGTGGCTCTAATATCCACCATTATGAAATGCTTTGAGGTTGGTTGTGGCTCACATTAACTCCAGCTACCCTCAACCCACTCCAATTCACATATCACCAAAACAGGTCCACAGCATGGGCCTGGCCCTACACTCAGCCAAGGAACACTTGGACAACAAAGACAACTACATCTGTATATTATTTATCAACTATAGTTCTACCTTTAACACAATAGTACCAAACAAACTCATATCAACATATTAAAAGACATCCCATCCTGGCCACACTCTCTTTAATGCCTTCCTGTGATGAAGAAGATTCACATAAGAGATTATACACTGCCAGGTTCAAGGACAGTTTCTTTCTTGCTGTTATCAAACTCCTGAATAAATGTCACAATAGTATATTTATGCTGTCATTGCTTCATATCAACTGATCTCTGTAACTACACATTTGAATTGATCTTTTCAGGTATGAAATATCAAGCACTCTGCTCACAAAACAGAATCTTATCACGGCATCTTGATCCAAATGATAATTAACCTGAACTGAACTTTAAAAATTCAAAACTCCAGATTCATTTTTTTTCCCCCACTGATTGTATAGTGTATACACATTGGATTGCAGCTATTTTTTCAATACTGCATTCACAAAATGAAAAAAAATTAAATCTAATTATTTACAATTATACCTAGTTTTAATTATTCTTTAAAAACAAATTAGAATTTATTTGAATAAATATATTTCATCATATAGTTCCAAACATGCCATTTTACGTTTTTGCCTTCTTACAAGAACAGTAGTGTACAGAACCCACTATAGCATTTATAGCACAGAACAAACATTAACGATGTAAAATATTCTAATAATACTAGCCTTCAACTTCATTCTGTTTTCAAGGAGACAATCTTGAAGAATTGTTTCATATTTCCTCATTAAAGAGTAACATTTCCGGTCAATTACAGTAATGTTGCTCTCATATCCTGATGTTACAGATGAACCAGCAGATGAGCCATCATACGAATCCGCTGAACATAAAAATGTATTTGTATCTAGTGAGAGTAGATCATAATCCAAAGGTATGTTTTCTGATTTTGTGTCACTATCACATTTAATGCCAACATTCTGACATGCATACAAGCAATGGGTCTCAAAATCCTTCCATGAAGACTTAGGGCAGAACTGATTTATTGCTAATGTATTAGCATCATATTGTCTCATCTCTGGCTCAGCAATGGGAAACTGCAAAACAAATCTATTCTTCTGTAATTCATCTCTGTTGTCAACAATAGTGCTGTTACAGTCTGATGACATTTGTATGAAATTGAAGTTGGAAATGAAAGTGTCAGTTGAATCTATTTCTTTATCTACATCCCAAGGCAGCTGTCTTTGCAAATGTTCACCATTCAGTTGTTTATTTGGACTAGCAACAGCTTGTGCCTTGCTAATATCAATATTCTTTTCCTTTTTACACTGTCTAAGGCAAGCTTCCTTCTGTAGATTGCCTGTCAACAAATGCTTGGAGTAATTAGGAATTCCAGTGTAAAAGGATCTTTCTTGACAGTTAGAATTAAGAGAACAGTGGACATTTTCTGATACAGTCATAGGTGCAACCAAAGGACATCTAACAGGTAGGTGATCTGAATACGAATTCTGATATTTTGTAATTCTGTTCTCCCTTGGGTGTTTATTTAATTTATATTTCTCTTGTTTATTAATATCAAAAGACAAGTTTGCACAAGTCTTGCTTTCTTTTCCAATGTTTTGTGATACCAAATGTCTATCAGTAGCCATGGGATGACTAAACGTTTCCTTGACATCCTTTCGCATATATCCTGGTCTCTTTGAGAGCTTTTTTTTGCAGGAATTGACTCCAGTCACAATTGAATCTGAAAAACAAAGGAAAAGCACTTCTGAAAAATAATCATATACATTGAGCAATTGCTCTCTAACTCAACTCTACTCTTTGTAATCGTTGACTAGTACTTCCACACCATTGCATTTATACGAAAGAAAGTTGCAGGAATGTCAACATTTTTAAAGTTACAATCTGCTTTTGCTTTACTTTGGCAGTACTGTACATTCCAAACAATAACAATTCAAAAGGTTTTTTTTATAATTACCTCAAATCTGTATTTTATGCTTACAAACTATTAAAAAAAGCTATGTCGTCTTGTACCATCTAAACCCAATCTATTCAATTAACTTGTTTCTGCTCCAAAGAAACCAAATCCAGCTTCTCTCATTTCTACCTTCTTGTAGATCCCTCATCCCAGGTTTCAAGGCTTTGACATCTTTCCCAATTCATGAAGCATAACTATTATTTCCACCCCCCCCCCCCCCATAATTTATCTCTCTCTTTTATACACTATGCCATTCTCTATTACTACATTGAACTCTACTGAACAATACAAAAGTTTTGTGAAGACTCACAATTCACCCTTCAATATGGCTTCTGAGCTGGTAACTATTTTATTGTGCAAATCTAATCAGTTGCATGTCACTGTCATCTTTTGCTTTTTCTAACCCTATCTGATTTCACTCCCCCATTCTTCTCCACCATTTACATTCTTCTTGCATTAACAGTTGCTGCATTTTAATTCTAACTAAAGGAACAAGTTACAAGTATAAGCCCATCGCAATCATCAGTGTCATTAATGAAATCTGATTTTAATTCTGTGGAATTCTCCGTAATGAACCTCAACTCTCATGGTTCCAATTTTCTTTATGGTTACTTGGGTTTCAAGATAAACTTTTCTCACCTGTTGTCAACCACCCACTGATGCTATTCTACTTAATTGCTTTTACAGCTTCAATTTTGCTACTCCACTTCTTACCAAGAAAATCACTCTTCTGGGTTGGTCAATTTTACCTTTTTCTGAATGTGTTTTATTTTATTTTGTGCCCAAAAATCAATTAGATGATTTGGGCAACACGGTTAACACAATGCTGTTACAGCAATCAGGACGAAGGTTTGAATCCCGTGGTCTGTAAGGGGATGGTACATTCTCCCCATGTCTGCCTAGTTTTCCCTGGGGGCTCTGGTTTCCTCCCATCCTTCAAAAAAAAGACATACCGGGGTTGTAGGTCAATTGGATATAATTGGGCAGCACGGGCTCATGGGCCGAAAGGGCCTGTTACTACACTGTATATGTAAATTTTAAAAATTTCTGACTCTTCAATATCATCGAAATGCTCCAGTGATTCATCCTCCCACATTCTAAAACCAGTTTCTAGACTTATTCTTCCTACCATTCCAGCAATAAACTGAATATTAGTCTGTCAATATTCAAATTAATTCAACTTTATCTGGGACAACTTTATCACTCTACAACATATCTGAATTTAATCCTTTTACTTGCAATCAACATTGTATTTCATGTGCAAAAATGTTTACAATTTACGGCATCCTCAGAATTAATACATTATTTTTATCTCACCACATTATAATATTTCCCAAACCTGATAGATTTTACCATTTCACTTTACTTGAAAAGCAATCATATTGCTTTTAACTACCTTCTCTTTATTTAATTTAGATTTATTGTTTCATGTCACATGCATTGAAATACATTGAAAATCTTAGCTTTGCATGCTATTCAAGCAGCTCACAAAAAGTCAACATGCTCCTGTGCTATTCTGCATTAAATATACACAAAAATCACACAATAAAAACAAAGTACTGTAACTAGATTAATAATGACAATGCAAATCTAGATCTCTATCATTATAAAATAATAGTCACTTTAAGTAATCCCTATGCCATTGGTGCTCTGTAATTAGTAAGGGATTGCTTAAGGTCGTATGTGAGTGGGAAGAAGTATTATAGTCAGTATAATGTGAATATTTTGTAATAACATAAGAATACACCCATCTCACTGTAGTAACTGTAGTGCACCACTGTGTGGCATATGTATATGTATATGTATAAAGCAGGGGTGGCCAAACTTGCTTAATGTTAAGGGCCACAAACGATAAAGCTCACATGCTTGAGAGCCGCAGGACAAGAACAAAATTCACACATATGTTTTTATTGTTACATACACATTTTGTAACAATAAAATTATATAAATTTTAAGAAATGCATATTAAATGCAATAATATTTATTCATGCATGCAGTTTTTAAACTGATAATTTGTATTAATTTCAGTAATCACAAAGAAACAAATATGAAAAAAGATATTTTAATCAGATTTCCACCTTACAAAATTAGTCTTATAATCATATTTTTTTATAACTAAAATACAATGCCTCAAATATCAGGCTATGAAAGATGCGAGTCGGGCGGGCGAGGGGGGGGAGACCGGCGGCGCGAGTCGGGCGGGCGAGGGGGGGGATACCGGCGGCGCGAGTCGGGCGGGCGAGGGGGGGAGGAGACCGGCAGTGCGAGTCAGGAGCCGCATGTGTCTCACTAGCCACGGTTTGGCCACCCCTGGTATAGAATGTGTGTGAACAGTTTCCTCAGATGGTGGAATGTATCAGTAAGTAGTCTCTTTTGTTATTTTAATCTTGCATCTCTTAAGTTATTTAATAAGCCTCCCAAGAAACACAGAGACATAACATGGTGGCAGCATTATAAGAGAACAAGAATAAAGTCATACAATTGATTGTAAGTCATAATACTGAAAAAAATGGCTGGAGCAACAGCAATTTACCCAGTGATGGACGGAGAGGCTGAAGACATTGTTGAATCGTTTTTAAAAGGTTTCAGCAGAAGTGCAATTTAGCATTCAAAAGCTATTTTAAAAATGCATCAGCAGAGGAGAAGGTCAGTTATATACTTCTCTGGATGTGGAAGCGAGGCCTTGCCTTATTTAATAGCTGGGAGCTTAGAGGTAGAGAAAAATGATCCAGAGCAGATATTTGCAAAGTTTGCTTCTCACCTTGAATCCAGGTCTAATCATATAACTAAATGCTCTGAATTCCAAGGCTTAATGCAAGAGATTAATGAAAATGTTGATAAGTTCCTCACTAGTCTAAAAATTTTTGCTGCAAAATGCAGATTTAAGGAGGAATGATTAGTTGATCAACTAATACGGAGGAGTGCCCATCTCGAAGTGCAAAAGTCTCTTATAGGAAAGGCTAGCTTGAAGCTGGCCAAAGCTATAGGCACAGCCAGAGCCTTCGAAGCCACGAGGACGCAAATGAAATCCCTATCTTTGCAGACCCACCCACAGCAAAGAGAAGGAAGGGTTGATGCTATAAAAACAATCAGAAAAGTGCAAAGCCCCCCCAAGACCTGCAGGAAGTGTGGTAAACACCCCTTCGATGACCAAAACAAATACCCTGCATATGGTTCTGAATGTAGAGCCTGTGGTAAAGCAAATCACTGGGTGAAAATGTGCAAGTCTGGTATGAAGAAAACAGTAATACCAGTGAAGAAGGAAGAGGATCCACCACACAAGAGGAAACAATGAGGACTCCGACACCCAGATACTGGACATAGTCCATACACCTTTACGAGATGTCAGATGAGATGAAAGAATGAAGTCAGTTGTACAAAAGGATCCAAATACAGAGGACAATCCAAAACAAGCCTAGGATATTTAACCTAGGTGAAGCTGGATACTGGATCACAAAGCAATGTCCTTCCACTCAGACTACCACCAGGAGTTCCCAGACAACATAATAAAAACGTCTCCAAAGACTGTGCATTAGAAACAGCAAATCTTATGTTAATGGTCTATGGTGGACCCATGATCAAGCAGCTAAGGAGAGCTAAGATCAATAGCTGTCATAAGGAAAAGAACATCTTCTGTACATTCTTCATGGTAGATGCAGATGGACCAGCAATTCCAGGTCTGAATAGCTGACAGAAGTTGCAGTTGATCTCTGTCAATTATGAGATCCAGATGAAGAAGATATCCAAAAGCATCAACAAAAACAGGAAATGATTTCCACAGAAGTACCTACCATGCCATGGTACATAGTGGGAGCAGACTTGTTCACCGAGAATCAAGAGTAGTATTTAATAGTAGCTTGTTACTACTCTAAATTTCCATTCGTCAAAAGGATGAAAGACCTCAGAGTTTCAACTATCACCTCAGAAATGAGAGCGCTCTTTGCTGAACAAGGAATACCTGAGAAGTAATATGTGACAATGGAACACAGTACATGTCACAAGAATTCAGAAATTTGGTGGAAGGGTATGGGTTTGTTATCACGACGTCATCGCCATACTATCCCAAAGGTCATGGGTTCATTGAAAAACAAATGCAAACTGTGAAATGCACACTAGTTAAGTGTCGCAAAACAAAAGACCCATTTTTAGTTCTTCTATGATTACAATAAACACCTTTAAGGGCTGATGCGGTCCCCAGCAGAACTTCTAAATGGCAGGAGATATAAAACAACTCTGCCAAGCCAAATATATCTTCCAAAAGACTGGCTGACACACAAGAAGGACACCAGCATTACAACAAACATGCACAAACATTGCCAGAACTCTTCAGAGGGCAACATGTTGAAAACATAGACCTCAGCAAAGGTCATCAGAGAAGCTGAAACACCAAGATCATACACCGTCAAGACAGACTCTGGCAATCAGCTGAGGAGAAACAGAATTTACATCCGCTGACACAGGATGCAATGAAGCAGAAAGCTTTAATACCAGCAAAGCCTGCAACACCAATATCAAGTGAGGTATCAAGTGAAAAGAACACACCACTAATACCGAAACAGGTGTCAGGTGAAGCACAAGCTACAGCACCTACACATGTACCAGCAACTCACAGCCAAATCCACAAGATGGCGATACAATATACTGCCACCAGTGCGATATCAATAAGAACTATTTAAAAATAGTTTTGTAAATAAACTGGTGTACAAGTTCAGTTAATTAAGTTGCACTGGAAAGAAAGTGATAAAGAACACAAATTTTTTTTCATCTTGAGGAGGGATGTTTATATAGTCAGGATAATATGAACTATTTTGTAACCACTTAAGAATACATCCTTCGCACTATAGAAACTGTAGTGCACCACTGTGGGGTGTATGTATACGTATAGAGTGTTTGTGAACAGTTTCCTGAGATGGTGGAAGGCACCAACCAGTCAGTAAAGTCTCTTGTTTTATTTGAATCTTGCATCTCTAAGTTATTTCGGAAGCCTCCCAAGTAATACAGAGACATAACAGGAAGGTTGAGAATCACTGCTCTAGAACCAATTGTTACCAATATTCATTTTAATAGTTAACCCTTCCAATTAAAGTTATACATAAGTTTATCCATTTTTTCAAATTTTCATTTATTTTCTTAAGTAACAGAATATAAATTAATTTGCATAAATTTTTTCAAATCATTATCTGTACGTATTCCTAAATACTTAATCCCAATATCAGTCCACTTAAATTGAATGACTTTTTGGCATTGTGAACAATCACCTTGTACTAATTCCATTATCTCATTTCTATTCCAATTTATAACCAGCGACTCTTCCATAATCTATCAATGGCTTATAAAGTCTAGGTAATGATAACTGTGGTTGAGTTAAATATACCAACACATCATCTGCGAATAGACTAATCTTTTGTTCAGTTTGATTTACCATAAAACCTTTTAACTGCTGGTCTATACAGATCATTTGAGCAGGAGATTCTATAGCCAAAGTGAACAAAGCTGGAGATAAGGGACATCCTTGTCTATTTGATTGAAATTAAATGATTGTGATATCTATTCATTAGTTATTTGTCTTTAGGACTTGTATAAAAACCTTTAATACAATTTATGAAATTAAGTCCAAAACCAAATTTACCCAAAAATTTTAAAAATCCCATTCTAATCTATCAAAAGTTTTTCTGCATCCAGTGCAACTGCAACACTTAAATCCTTTTTTGTGCTAAGTAAATTATACTTGGAGGAGTCACGTGATGGAGTAGTGGCCGGACGGTGAACTCCAGCCCTCTCCAGAAAAGTCGGGAAAAACGAGAAAATACAAAGGCACAGAAATACAAGTTAAAGAAAAGTGAGTATAAAGGTGGAAAGAAGATGGAGACAAAAGGAGAAAAATCAAAATCAATGGTAAGAAGAGAGGAAGAGAAGACAACGGAGGAAAAAGGTGAAGGCCTTACCTGTCCGAAGAGGCCCGCTGTGGAGAGAGGAGCCCACTACCTCAGGTCAGTAGAAAAAGAACTACAACAATGGCTCACAGAGCCGAGTAAAAGTGCGCAACCGCGCATGAAAAAAAACACACCGACGGGAGGGGGGACCAGCTGGGGAGTCGATCTCCACAGCCGGCAACGACAGCTGCAGAACACCTGCAGCAAGAAGAGACCACAGAAGACAATAGAAACAAGAAAGAAGAGGAGGAAAGGGCACCAAAGAAACAACAGATGGCCAACCCAGAGGAAGAAGAAGAGGAAGAATACAGTGAAATAGATAAAGGGAAAGGCAAGGTAAAGGATATACTTGCTCTTGTTAGAGGATACATGGAGTCATTTAAAGAATGTCAAACACAGGAATTCAATGATTTAAGAAGAAGAATAAACAACACAGAAGAGAAAGTGAATAAAATAGATATGACCTTAACAGAAATGGGGAAAAAAATGGACAAGATGGAAGAACGGGCAATAGCAGCAGAAATGGAGGTAGAAGACTTAAAAAAGAAATTGGAGGAATCTAATAAAAAAACTAAAGAGACACAAGAACTACTAACTCAAAAAATAGATATAATGGAAAATTATAACAGAAGAAATAACATAAAGATAGTGGGCCTTAAGGAAGATGAAGAAGGCAAGAATATGAGGGAGTTTATAAAAGAATGGATCCCTAAGACCCTAGGATGTCCAGAACTACAGCAAGAAATGGAAATAGAAAGGGCACATAGAGCATTGGCCTCTAAACCACAACCACAACAAAAACCAAGATCTATTGTAGTAAAATTCCTAAGATATACTACAAGAGAAAAGGTACTGGAGAAGACAATGGAAAAAGTAAGAGAGGGCAACAAACCACTGGAGTATAAAGGGCAAAAAATCTTCATTTATCCAGATATAAGTTTTGAACTCCTAAAGAAGAGAAAAGAGTTCAATACAGCAAAGGCGATTTTATGGAAGAAAGGATATAAATTTACACTGAAGCATCCTGCGGTATTGAAAATATTTATTCCAGGACAACAAAACAGACTGTTCTTGGATCCAGAAGAAGCACGAAAATTTGCAGAACAATTACAAAAATAGACTGAGGGATGAAGACGGGTAATGAGAGTAAAAATGATCACGATTGATATGTATGTGGGTAAAGACAAAAATAGTCTGAGGGATGAAGACGGGTAATGAGGGTAAAAATGACCACGATTGATATGTATGCGGGTAAAGAGGTATAAGAGTGAATAGAGACAATGGGCATACGTGAAAGTATCTGTAATTAGAGGAAAACATAGATAGTATAGACAAGAATTAATAAGGGAAGGTAATGGAATAGAGAGAATAAGGAGGGAATTAAAAGAGTGACCTTTGTGACATATGAAAAGTGAAATCTTTTCTGGGGGGGCTGGGTGGGGGAAAAGAGCGGTCACTGCAAAATCAGTTGACGCTTGCGAGTGGATTCGCAAATCCAAATGGAGAGGGGAGATGTGGTTGTCCGACAAGGGATAAAGGACAACTCAGGAGGGGAAGGGGAGATTGGGGATAAAGAAGATAGAAATAGGAGAATAAGGAAAATGTTGGATGTTGTAGGAATGTTGTCTGGTAAAGAGTTGAAAATAAGAAAACAGAAATGGAAAAGGAGGAAAGGTAATGATGGAAAAACGGAAAGAGAAGATAAACAAAATATAAAATGGCTACGCTGAACTATATGACTTTAAATATTAATGGAATACATAACCAAATTAAAAGGAAGAAACTACTAAATTTACTGAAAAAGGAAAAAATAGATATAGCATTTGTCCAAGAAACACACTTAACTGAATTGGAGCACAAGAAATTATAGAGAGATTAGGTAGGACATGTAACAGCAGCATCGTATAATTCAAAAGCAAGAGGAGTGGCTATATTAATTAGCGAAAATGTGCCATTTAAAATAGAAGAGGAAATAATAGATCCAGCAGGGAGATATGTTATGATATAATGTCAGATATATTCGGAGCTTTGGAATCTACTTAATATATATTCACCTAACGAAGAAGATCAAAAGTTTATGCAAGATATCTTTTTGAAGGTAGCTAATACGCAAGGGAACATACTAATAGGAGGGGATTTCAATCTGAATTTAGATCCAAATATGGATAAAACGGGGAAAAAAATTAACAGGAAGAACAAAGTAACCAAATTTATAATTAAATCAATGCAAGTAAATTATACTTAATAATCTTACTATATTTTCAGAAGTTTGTCCATTTTTAACAAAGCCCGTTTGATCCATATCTATCAATTCAGGAAGACAATTATTCTATTTGCCAATATCTTCACCACAATTTTATTGTCAACATTTAACAATGAAATAGGTCTATATGAAGCTGGTTTTAATGGATCTCTATAATTTTTAAGAATAACCTTGATTATTGCTGTAGAAAAGGTTTCTGGAAGAACATGTAACCTAAAAGCTTGTACTATTACCTGCATAAATAAAGGAATTTTAAAATCTTTAAATTCTTTATAGAATTCTTACAGGGAATTGGTCCTCTCGAGGAGACGTTATTCTGTAAACAATTAAGTGCTTCCTTCTTGTTCAGTAAATGGTCTATCCAAATTACCTTTTCTATCTTAGTTAGTCTGGATAATGTTATTTGCAACAAATAATTATCTACCATAGTTTAATCCTGTAATGATTCTGAAGTGTATTAAATGCTCTAAAAGTGTAATTTATTTCTTGTGGTTTAAATGTCACTTTCTTATTATCTTATTGTATTGCATTAATTGTTCCTGAAGCTTGTTCTGCTTTTAATTGCCAAGCCAGAATTTTATGAGATCTTTCCCCAATTCATAATATTTCTATTTAGATCTAAGAATCATTGTCTCTGAGTCGACATACAATTCGACGTTGTATTGTATTGTAACTTTCTATTAATTAAATGTCTATATTTATCCTCTGATGGTGATTTTTGTGTATCTTTTTCCAATACTGTTATTTCTTTTTCTAATTTATCTATAACTCTCATAATCCTTTTTAATGTTGGATAAAACTGAACAAAAGACAAGTAAAAAGAAAAAAGTAGACAAATTTATGGTTAAATCAATACAGGAAATGAAACTTTATGGATATATGGAGGAGGCAACACACAAGAGAGAAAGAATTTTCATATTATTCGAGTAGGCACAAAACTTACTCAAGGATTGATATGTTTTTGTTGTCAGTCCATATTCAAGGGAGAGTCAGGAAAACTGAGTATAAAGCTAGACTACTAGCAGATCATTCACTCCTATTATTAAGAACGAGAGGACATCCCACCAAGAACATATAGATGGAGGTTAAGCTTCATGCTACTTAAAAGACAGGAATTTAGGGAGTTTATTGAATGCCAAATTAAAATATATCTTGAAATAAACACAGGATCAGTGAAAGACAAATTTATAATATGGGACACAATGAAAGTCTTCATTAGAGGGCAGATAGTAAGTTATGTGACTAAGATGAAAAAAGATTACAATCAGGGAAATAGAGCAGTTGGAAAGGGAGTTAGTAAGTACAGAAAAGGAACTATATAATGAAAAGGAGAGAATTGGCGGACAAAAAAAATTAAATACAAAACATTACAAACGTACAAGGTAGAGAAGAACATAATGAAAATAAAGCAAAAGTATAACAGACTGGGAGAAAAAAAAACAAAATATTAGCCTGGCAACTTAAGACAGAACAAGCTAAAAGAACGATACTGACATCAAGGAAAAAGGACAAACAAATTACATATAATCCAACAGAGATTAATGAAAATTTTAAGGAATTTTATGAACATTTGTACCAAACTGAAAACAAGGGGAAAGATGACAAAATAGAGGAATTTTAGCTAAAACTGAATTGCCGAAATTGCAAGAAGAGGAACAAAACAAACTAATAAAGCCATTAAAAATATAGGAAATACAGGATATATTAAAGAAGCTGCCGAACAATAAAATGCCTGGAGAGGATGGATTCTCAATAGAATTCTATAAAACATTTAAAGAGTTATTAATTCCTTCTCTCCTGGAAGCAATGAACCAGACAAAAGAGACACAAAACTTGCCAGATTCATGCAAGATCGCAATAATTACAGTAATACCAAAGACGGGGAAGGATCCATTAACACCAGCATCATATAGACCAACATCTCTGCTTAACTCAGACTATAATAGCAAAATTATTAGCAAATAGATTGGCCGATTGTGTACCTAAAATAGTAAAACAAGATCATACTGGATTTATTAAGAAAAGAAGAACAGTGGAGAATGTCTGCAAACTTATTAATCTAATCTACGCAGTTCAAGGAAATAAGAAACCAACAGTGGCTGTTGCTCTAGATGCAGAAAAGGCCTTTGACAGGGTAGAGTCCAATTACTTATTTAAAGTATTACAGAAGTTCAATCTACCAGAATATATAAATTGGATTAAAGCATTGTATAATGGACTGTTGGCAAAGGTAACAGTAAATGGATATGTATCGAGTCACTTTAAATTAAGTAGATCAACTAGACAGGGATGTCCACTATCCCCCTCATTGTTCACCTTAGCAATAGAACCTTTGGCAGAACTGATAAAAATAGAAAATAAAATAAAAGGGATAAAAATAAAGGAGTATAAAATCAGCTTATTTGCAGATGACATCATAGTATACCTAACAGAACCACAGGTATCAGTAAAAGAATTACATAAGCAATTGAAGGAATATGAAGAAATACTGGGGTACAAGATCAACACAAATAAAAGAGAAGTGATGCCAATGAGTAACGCAGACTATACAGAATTTAAAAAAGAATCATTTAAATGGCAAACACAAGCAATCCGATACCTAGGGATCAGGTTAGATAATAACTTAAGCCACTTATACAAACTAAATTATCAGCCACTAATAAAGAAATTACAGGAAGACTTAGAACATTGGAAAGAATTACCGCTAACATTGATAGGGAAGGTAAACTGCATTAAAATGAACGTGTTCCCAAGGATACAATATATATTTCAAACGTTACCAATTCCTTTAACAGAAAAATTCTTTAAGGAACTAAAGAGAATTATAAGGAAATTCTTGTGGAAAGGGAGGAATCCAAAGGTAGCATTAGATAAATTAACAGAGGTATAATCAAGGTGGTTTGCAGTTACCAAATTTTAGAAATTATTATAGAGCCACACAATTAAGGTATTTATCAGATTTTTACCAGACAAGGTAAAAACCAGACTGGACTACGATAGAACTAGATAAAATAGGGGAAAAGGTACCGGAACATATACTTTATAAGTGGGATGAAAGACTGGTGCAATATAAAAACTCACCAGTACTGCATCATTTACTTAATACATGGAAGAAGATCCAGTTAGAAAGGAAAAAAAACGAATTATCAAATACCAAAATTACTATTGACGCAAAATCCGCTAATCCCTTTTACAATACACAACCTTTCCTTTAGAGAATGGAAGAGAAAAGGAATCAAAAGAATAGAAAATTGTTTTTTGGGAAATAGTTTATTAACATTTGAACAGTTGAAGTACAAATATGGAATAACTCATGGTACAATGTTTGCATATCATCAATTGAAAGCTTATTTAAAGGATAAATTGGGAAACAGCTTGTGACTACCTGAAGGAAGCAGCTTTGAATATGTGATTACAGACACAATGATAATAAAAAGATTTATAACCCACATGTACATCCAGCTGCAAGGAAAACGAAATAAACTATAAACCTAAGCAGAAGTGGGAAAAGGATCTAAACAAAGATAAAAAATGAAATATGGGAAAAGTTACGTTCTGAAACTATGAAGAATACAATAAACACAAGGTTACGCATGATACAGTATAATTGGTTACACAGGGTATATATTACTCCTCAAAAATTTTTTTAAATGGGATTCAACATTATCAGATAGATGTTTTCGCTGTAAGAAGGAAGTGGGAACAACATTACATGCAACTTGGGCATGTACAAAAGTAAATATGTTTTGGGAAGAATTAAATTAGATACGAAATAAAATTACATAAACTAACATGCCAAAGAAAACAGAGATATTTCTTTTAAGTAACAGAAGAATTAGGCCTCAAATTGGATAAAGCGCAAAAAAAATTCATTATGATAGCCTTAGCGATTGCAAAAAAATGTATAATGTCAACTTGGAAAATGGAAGAGAGCATGAGTATACAGCAATGGTACATGGAAATGAATAAATGTATTCCATTGGAAAAAAATAACATAATTTAAAAAATAAAGTCACAATTTTTGAACAAGTTTGGGAACCATACATGGAACATATCAGAGAGAGCTTGCCTACGACCTCCATCCCCAAAAATTAGAATGAAAATGATAAGACGACAAAACAACTAGATTCAGTGTATAATAAATAGATGATGCATTTTTGTTTATTTTCCTTTGTGTGAAGATATTGTTTTATTGTATTGTAAATGAGGAATATTTATGGGTTTAGGAGGGGGGTGGGTAGAGGGGAGGGAGGGAAAGGGGGAAAAAAGGGGAGAAAAGATCACTAAATTTAATGAGAAATGTTTGTACATATTTTGGTTGACATGGTTCATAGTGTAAAAAATAAAAAATTATATTAAAAAACTCAAGGACTGTATGTGTTTGTACACAGAGGACCGCACTGTTCACCACGGCAGAAGCCATACGAAGGTCCCTTTCAAGTCATCCGGAACAACAGAGCCACCTTTGAGCTGGACATTGGTGGTAAACCAAAGATCTTCACTACAGATAGACTCAACCCTGCCCACACAGACCCAGCAGAACCCGTGGAGACACCAACACCTTGATGCAGAAGCAGATCACAAAAGACTTTGGGGATTAGACCTACAAACATTATAGACTGTAAAGCCAGTTCAGGGGGGGATCATGTGGTGGCCCTCAATTGCGGAGATCAGGCCGGCACATCACGCAACAGCAGATGTGGACAGAGATCGCTAAAGCGACTCCCAGAACAAAGAACAGGCAGGGGTAGAAGCTTGGGCAGCATCAGACCAACAGCTCAAAAATGGCATTGGTCAAGCTGCCCAGCTAACTCAGCAGAAACAGGCTGGAGAGGAAGGGTATTCATATGCATGGATGTTCCCACCCGCGCTGTGTGTGTGTGTGTGTGTGTGTGTGTGTGTGTGTGTGTGTGTGTGTGTGTGTGTGTGTGTGTGTGTGTTGGCTACAATACGTTCTGTGCTAGCCTGTGTACAAGTGGCTGTTGACTCAATCCCCTGTAACCTGGGCATAAAGATCGACCTCCCTACCCTCTTCCATTCATGAGAGCACATGGAGTTGGGCCATTGGGCCAGCTGAAACTTAATCTGTATTAAAGCCCATCGATCCTTGCTCAGTCTTTGGAGTCATTGATAGTGTGTATCAACGACTTGACTCGAAGAAAGCCCCAGAGGAAGATCCCTCTCCTAGGTCCTTGCCAGTGGATCCAGAAAGTACCTCAGAGGCCTTCTTCAACACTAAGGTAGGCCCAGTTTCTTTTTTACTTCTCTTCCGACTTCTTAGGAGTTATCTTACAAGTTTTTTCCTCCTTAGGTGATTTAGATGCTTTGTACTAACTTTAAAATGATTTTTTTTAAACGTAAATAAGTACTTATTTTCACTCAAGTCTTCAGGTGGTGTGTAGTTCCTCACACTATCATATGATGTTCCCCTCATTCATAGGCACTTTAGTTTTTTGTTGCTTTGCACTGAGTACAATTTTTCTTGCACTACCAATAAGTGGTAATCTGCTTCATCCACAGGGAAAAAATCTCGGGGTTGGATTTGATGTCATTTATGTACTCTGAAATAAGTCTGAGATGGGAGGAAAATTTAATCAATTGGCAGGTGTAGGAAACCACAGGACTACATATCTATTGCTCACATATCTGATTTAAATTGCCCAAAAATCCAGTTTTAAATCACGAATCACAGCAGCTTCAATTGTAATCTTGAACACCAAACTACAGTAACGGTCATGAAGATAATCACATCGTTTATACGGAGAGCTCAACCCTCGATAGTGAATGCAGGGGCAGGCAACTCGTCCCTGAAAAGGGTTTCAAACCAGAAAGTGTGCAGCTCCTGGGGTTGAGTGCGATACCCAGGCGGATTGAACGCGGTGTGGTTGAAGGGATCAACCTCGGCCGCACCCCACCCCTGCCCGGAACCCAAACTCCATCTTGAATTGTACCTCTTCCGAACGACTGTTGTCCCTGAGGCCCACCACCGCTGCAGGGATCGGAGCCCAGCCGGCAGGGGAAGGTCGTCGGATCCGCCACAGTCATAACCTTCATGCCGGCGAACATTGTCCGGCCAGACTGCAGCGCGGCCTCCCTCCTTTCGGTTGCAACTGTTGCGGCGCGCGCGGACATTTGTCCCGGTCGGTCAGTCGCGCCCCTCCGTCCGGCCGCGCGGACGTGACTCCCCCCTCCAACTCTTCCTCCGCGCGCGCTACTCCGACTCCCGCGCGCCTCTAACGGTGACCCAGCCCACAGGCATCGCCGAGGCAGCCGGCGAACTGCGCCCAGCCCCTTGGGCTGCCATGCCGGAGGGTTCAAGCCCGCTTCCACCGTCAGGAGGATTTAGCCAAGGTAGGTTTCGTGAGTAATTGGGTCATTTCATCCGATCAAATTGAATTAAAGAGTTGACCTCCCATATAGCAATTGGATTTTCTCGTGGATTACTTTACATACATAAACCCCACTGTTAATTTTAACTTTTATTATTGTGAGAAACAGAAGTACCTTCACAGAATTTGCTCGAGACAAAAATTGAGAACAAAGAACATTTATTATACAACAATGCAAAGTTGGGTGCTTCCCCTTACCCTGGGAATACACACATACACTGGGACTCACCCAACTTTTATAGTTTATTTCAGTATAGGAATACCCTCCCCCTTACATTCTTCTGCCTCCTGGATAGGTTTGGCATTAGGCAATCCTACCTGCCTACGTGCTGTTTCTGTGAACTTGGAGGACCAGGGGGTATCCTGTCTGTGTCTCATCATGTCATTATCCTCATTGTCCTTATTCACAAACCTGTCTTTGTTCTAATTTACACCTTCCCAACTCTCAGGGCCAACCTCTTCATATGCAGAACTTGCTAATACTGTCTAGGGATTACTAATTACATATGCAAAACCTGCTAATTCTATCTAGGGCTAGAAGATCCTTATCTTACTCAGACTGACTCTGCTTCCTACATTCTAATATCCATTTCTTATCCTGTTCATACTGGCTTTATTCATTTACCCATATATCTATATTAGTTTCCTCATCTTCATATTTTATATCAGTTTTACTCATCTCTCACAAGCCCATAAATTCAGGGCCATCACTGTCTGTTCGGTGATGATCTCCAAGGCTGGAGTCTGATTAAACAATTTAAATGGCAAGCAGCTGTGGTGTTCTGGAGCAGCTTACGTCGTTTACAACTGGAACTCCCCTTACAGTGGTGGTTCTTAACATTCCAAATGTCTGTGTGACCCAAAGGATGATTTACAGGAGACCAAGTTGGGGAGGGGTGTTTCTTGTCACTTAACCTGTGAGTTGCAGCTTGTCTGTGAACATTAGCATATGTATTCACTCTATCTCTGCTACATGTACAATCCTGATTAACATTCTGTCTGTCATTGTCCCACCATCTTCTTTGTGCTATCTCTTTAAAACTCTTCTTTTTAATATCTGTAGACGCCGGAATACAAACCAAGTCTACTCCCCTAGGGCCGTTCTGTTCCCCTGGTCCATGTTGGGATCCTATATTAACCCATCTTTGGCTTGGCTTCGCGGACGAAGATTTATGGAGGGGGTAAAAAGTCCACGTCAGCTGCAGGCTCGTTTGTGGCTGACAAGTCCGATGCGGGACAGGCAGACACGATTGCAGCGGTTGCAAGGGAAAATTGGTTGGTTGGGGTTGGGTGTTGGGTTTTTCCTCCTTTGCCTTTTGTCAGTGAGGTGGGCTCTGCGGTCTTCTTCAAAGGAGGTTGCTGCCCGCCAAACTGTGAGGCGCCAAGATGCACGGTTTGAGGCGTTATCAGCCCACTGGCGGTGGTCAATGTGGCAGGCACCAAGAGATTTCTTTAGGCAGTCCTTGTACCTTTTCTTTGGTGCACCTCTGTCACGGTGGCCAGTGGAGAGCTCGCCATATAACACGATCTTGGGAAGGCGATGGTCCTCCATTCTGGAGACGTGACCCATCCAGCGCAGCTGGATCTTCAGCAGCGTGGACTCGATGCTGTCGACCTCTGCCATCTCGAGTACTTCGACGTTAGGGGTGTAAGCGCTCCAATGGATGTTGAGGATGGAGCGGAGACAACGCTGGTGGAAGCGTTCCAGGAGCCGTAGGTGGTGCCGGTAGAGGACCCATGATTCGGAGCCGAACAGGAGTGTGGGTATGACAACTGCTCTGTATACGCTTATCTTTGTGAGGTTTTTCAGTTGGTTGTTTTTCCAGACTCTTTTGTGTAGTCTTCCAAAGGCGCTATTTGCCTTGGCGAGTCTGTTGTCTATCTCATTGTCGATCCTTGCATCTGATGAAATGGTGCAGCCGAGATAGGTAAACTGGTTGACCGTTTTGAGTTTTGTGTGCCCGATGGAGATGTGGGGGGGCTGGTAGTCATGGTGGGGAGCTGGCTGATGGAGGACCTCAGTTTTCTTCAGGCTGACTTCCAGGCCAAACATTTTGGCAGTTTCCGCAAAGCAGGACGTCAAGATATCCCACTATGACTATACTCTATACCTGCACCCTGTCTGCATTCTAAAGGTAAATAATTGTCACCTCTGCTGCCCCTATTCCAGGAGGACTTATTAATACATTGTGAGCAATTTGATGATTTCCCAAAAATTGGGAATCAACAAGTAAACAAAACAGCAAATGGTAAAAACATTACAGTCCTTTTTCCCGGCGTAGTGTAACTTTCAGATCAGAAGGATGAAGGACTGCACACCAGGTGGAGGGTAGATTATCAATGTCTTTAGACCATGGATCAGCAGCTTGTTTAATTCGTTCTATGTGAGTCCACCCCTTTTCTTTCATTCACACTGCAGTGTCTGTAATCAAAAGTACACAATAGGGGCCGTCCCAGACAGGTTTTAGTTGGTGATCTTGCCACGCTTTTACATATACCCAATTACCAGATTTAATAAAATGAATAGGATGCTCCAGGGGTGGGTTTTGAGCTAATAAACCCTTCTGTTTTAATTCATATAGAGAGGCAGAAAGACCCTTTAAATATATGGATATGTACTGGTCGTTCGCCTCAGGGGTAGGGGTATTAAAAGGTGACATACAAGGTTCGAGTATACCATCTTTCATCAACTGGTCACTTACTGGCTGCAGCCCCTTTCGGCCAGCCATCGGAATTGGATACTGCTTTCGTCTAATTACTTGCTCAGGATCTTTTAAAGTAACTTGCAGGGGAGGAATATCTACCACTCCTCTATTGCCTCTTTCTGCCCATACTCCAGGATTTATTAGTTCCCAATCCTCCTCGGTTAATACATACAATTGAACCCAGATAGCTGATTCCTGTGGTCTGGTGCCGATAGCCAATTGGTCCTGTAAATCTTGTCCTAACAAACAAACTCCAGCTTGGGGAACTAGTAGAATGTCCTCCGTTACTATCTTCTCTCCCATTTGAATTCTTACATCCTCTAATACAGGGACCGTAAAATCTCTTCCTCCTACTCCCGAAATCATCACTGTCCCCTCTATCTTAACACCCTCGGGTGGTTGTAAAATACTAGACCAGGCTGCCCCAGAATCTACTAAACAGGTCATCTTGTCACTGTGGGGTCCTATGCTTAAATTTACCAATGGTTTTCCGTGCAGCCCCACGGTGTGTATTGACTGAGAACCGTGATCCCCCCCCCCCCAGCCCCCATTCATAATCTGCTTCCATCAGTGCGTAAGATCACATCTCCCTGGCTCGCATTGGGCATTCTCTCTTAAAATGTCCCTCCTTTTTACAATGGTAGCAAACTAATGCTCCTGTTTCCTAATTCCTACCGGGATTACCACGAGGTCCCGGGAACAGTCGTCGTCCCCGGAATTCCCCCTACCCTTGCCCCTGCTCTGGTCTCTACTCTCCCACTCCCGGAGCTCCTCCCAATGTCCAGGAGCTGGCACACAGCCCCTACCCTTTCCTTGCTGTCCCTCCACGACTTCCTTAACTGCTTGCATCAAAATCTTAGCCTTTCCTTTCTGTTTATTGGGCATTTTCTCTTAAAATTACGCACCTCCATACTAGTCAGGGGCACATTTACGAAACCGAGACCCCCTCCCATGGGAACTTCCCGTAAAGGTCTCATCCAGTTAATTTCTGGCTTATCCTCTCCTTTATAATGTCTAGATTCCTGCTCTCCTGGACTGAATTAAAGGGTTCTTCCCTTCCCTCCCGGAGTGTCTCACACTGTTTTGAATCAAAGTCTCCTCCCTCTCTTGTCAATTGAGGTGGTAATCTAGTACTTTGTGAATGGGTCATCATACCACCCCTACTTTCTTCTCCTTTCTTTAGCTGTGGGGGAGGAGGGGAAGGTGAAGAAGGGTAGAGCATAGGAGAGAGGGGAAAGATAGGAGCTGGCATAGGAGGAGCATAAGGTGGAGGAAGGGAATGTAACACATCCCATCCTTGTGTTTCAGGGACAAAAGGTTCCTCATCCTTCTTGTCCTTGCATTCCTTTTCATTCAAAACCAGTTGATCAACCGATCCACTGAGCCAGCAGGCTGCATAGTCTCTGCTCTCAATATTATCTCTTTGATTTTGATAGAGCCAGATGTTCAATGCCTGACACATCCAGTCCTCATCGGATCCGAACTTTGGCCAATATACCGAATTCCCTTTTATCAGGTTTTTAACCCATTCCAGACAGCAATACCTGACCATGGTCTGTTTGTCTTTCCCGTGGGTTCTCCCCGCACCCCAATCAGATAGCATTAATCCTAACGGACTTTGCTTAGTTATCTGATCGTCCCGTCCTTCCTTAGGACTATTTCCCTTGCTACTCACACCTCCCATACTAACAGGTAAGTAAAATTCCTCTTACCGGGATCCAGTAACTATTCCTAGCACGCTTCCTTAACGTCCTCTCGTCGTTTGTTCTCAATCCCTCTTCTCGGATATTACTCGCTTCACCCACTGACCAGTCACCCGTCGTCCGTGAGTCCAGCTGAATCAGCCGGGGTGCACCTACCCTCATCGTCGGGCACTCTGTCAGTGGAGGGAGTGGGATCCCGGACGAGTCCCCATTCGTGAGAAACAGAAGTACCTTCACAGAATTTGCTCGAGACAAAAATTGAGAACAAAGAACATTTATTATACAACAATGCAAAGTTGGGTGCTTCCCCTTACCCTGGGAATACACACACATACTGGGGCTCACCCAACTTTTATACAGTTCATTTCAGTGTAGAGGTACCCTCCCCCCTACCATTCTTCTGCCTCCTGGATAAGTTTGGCATTAGTCCTGTGCTGTTTCTGTGAACTTGGAGGACCAGGGGGCATCCTGTCTGTGTCCCATCATGTCATTGTCCTTATTGTCCTTATTCACACCTTCCCACCCCTCAGGGCTTACTAACTCTTATATGCAGAACTTGCTTACTAATTACATATGCAGAACTTGCTGACTCTCTCTAAGGCTAGAAGACCCTTATCTTATTCAGACTACATTCTATTATCTACCCTTATCCTATTCATACTGGCTTTATTCATTACGCATATTTTCATATTAGTTTTACTCATCTCTCACATTATCTAACAATGTGGTAGACATTTTTCAAAAAATACTAGACCAACTGTGATGGATGACTTTTGCTGCCTGAAAGAGTGAGATCAGATTGAGTAGTGCCTTCCCAAGGTAAAGTCTGTGTACGACCAATCAACCACAATCAGACAGAGAATCGTGATTAATCAGCTTTAATCACCTTAATCATGTTGCTAGCCTGGTTCCGAGGCTGGTACTGAAGGAGGGGTTTGACCTTAACATCCTATATGGTGATATCCTGGAGGGAGGAGGCCAGGTTCACAGGATGAGCCAGCCCATACAAAACACACACACTTCCAATATTCCCATACAATACTCCAGTTTCACTCGAAATATAGTGCACACCTTACCACTGACCCCTCCAGTGATGTCCTCAGTCGCAACCTGGAGAGCAGCGTTTGTAGTCAGGACCAAGAAGCAAGGAGACCAGTCAGCTGCAAGTGGTAGACTTTTAAAGTGCAATAAACTGAGGAATCAGGTGCAGGTAATCCCGAAATGATTTAAAGGGGCAATCGTGAGGTGTGCACTAATGGGTGGGTAGAGTTCAACCTTGATTGGCAGGTGATGTGACTGCTGACTAGGTTCCAGACAGAGGTCATGTGACATTCCACATTCCCACCTGGTTCCAGACTGAGAGGACACATGACTTTCCACAATACACATTCCCAACAGGTTCCAGATGGAGAGGTCATGTGACCCTCAAGCATCCACATTCCCACCTGGTTTCAGATGGAGAGCTTATATGACTCTCCACAATCAACACTACATTCCACCCCTCAGAAGTCATACCTTTTGCCAATCATCTACAAAAGGTAAACAACAAACATGCAGAATGGTTTAAAAAGATAAAAGAAATCTTCAACTGACAGATTACAATACCTTTACTAAATTAAGTGCATATAAATTGCACAAATCAAACAGTAAATACAGTGCCTTTAAAATGAGAGACAAGGCACATCAGTAGGTGTTCTACCAGCTCTCTTTCTCTCTTCCCCCCCTAATTGAACAGCATTGTCATGTTCCTGATGGTGTGGAGTGCTCCCCATTGTGAGAGAGGAGGGAAAAAAACATTTTTTAGTCACTGATATTACAGAGTCCAGAGGTCCCCAAAAACCAGCAGCAATAGAAATCCACCACAACACAGGGTTACTTAAACAAAAGTTGTTTTTAATTATATTTGAACAAGAAAACAGAATTAAACTTTAACTTATTACTTAACCTACCTAACTACTTAATCCCACCTTCTAATACTAAGCGCAGGTGTGTGTAATGTATATTTAAGATTAGAAAAGTTATTTGGATCACTGTCCAATCTCACTTGTTGCAGGCCATTCTTGTACTGTGCACAGAAGTTAGCATTAACAAAGTTCATCAGTCTTTGGTGCTTAACAGACAAGTGGTTACCACACAGGAGGGTTCTTGCTGATTTTCAGAGAGAGAGATTCCTTTTCCAGGACATCCGCAACTGATTCCTTCTCAATCAGTCTCGTTGACAAAACTTGCCCCCTTCAGGGTTCTCCAGATGATCCTCTTTCTTTCAGGTCACCTTTCACACAGCCAGTCTTCTCCTTTGACCAGACAGCCTTCTAAAGTTTGCCAGCTTGTCCCTCTGGAACGGATTTCTATTGCTCTCTTCTTCTCTGTTTCATACCCTCCCTCTCTGAGAGCAAAACTCTTCTCCTCTGCCTGCAAAGATCACATGCTCTCCCAGACAAGCTGCTGTCGATACTTTGTTGCCGCCTGTAAAAAGCATTCTGCAAAAGACCTACAAATATTCTGTGTTTTAAAATGTTTGTGTGCAAGCTGCTCTAACAATTCCTCCCAAACCACCTCTAAATACTCTGTCACACTGACTTGTATATGTGGTCTTGTTGCGGGACCTGGGACTCCAGTTTTTGCCATAAATCCTCAAGGGTAGCCACAGGGTCTTCTGGGTGTTTGTTGGGGGCCAGGAACTCCCCCGAATGATTAAGGGTGTGCCGTAGACTATCTCCACTGCCAAGGCATGCTGCAAATCCCCAGAAAGACCGAAGGGAATTCATCCACCCAGTTAGGACCCTTGAGTTGGGCCATCAAGGCTGCCTTCAGGTGCCTATGAAACTGCTCCACTACCCATTGGCCTGATGTTGGTACGCCATTGTGTGGTGGACCTGTCTCCCCAGGAAGTTACCCAGTGCTACCCAGAGCCTAGAAGTAAATTATGCCCACCTGTCTGAGGTTAGATGCTCTGGGACCCAAAATCTGGACACCCATGTGTTTAATGAGTGTCCTGGCGCAGATTTGTATGGTGGTAGCAGCCAGCGGGACCACCTCAGGCAATCTTGTGGAACGGCCAACTATGGTCAACAGGTATCTGAACCTATGGAAAACTGGTAGTGGCCCCACTATTTCAATATGTTGTGGCTGAACCTGTGCCACGCTGGTTCAAAAGTCTGTGTGGCTGCCTTTGTGTGAGTCTCCACTTTTGAGAACTGGCAGTTATTGCAGGTCTTGGCCCACTGGCTGACCTGCTTACAGAGCCCATGCCAGACAAACCTGCAAGCCACCAATTTGACAGTGGCTCAGATTGCAGATGCGCCAGGTTGTGCATGGTGTCGAAAACCTGGCGCCTCCATGCGGCCGGGATGATGAGGTGAGGGCTGCCGGTGGAGACGTCGCACAACAGTGTCAGGTTACCTGGGACAATGGGGACGTCTTCCACCCTGAGACCAGAGACGGCTGTCCTATAAGCAGTGATCTCAGGGTCCTGCTGCTGTGCTTTGGCAAGACCCACGTAGTCGACCCCCTGGGACAGAGCATGTACTGATCAATCACGGGGCGTGAAAGAGCATCACCTATGACATTACTTTTCCCCATGATGTGCTATATGTCCGTGGTAAATTCGAACACGTAGGGCAAGTGTTTCTGTTGTCGGGCTGACCACAGGGCCAATACCTTATGGAAGCCAAAGTTCAGCAGCTTGTGATTGATGAAGACCTTGAATTGCTGACCCTCCAAAAAAATAACTGAAATGTCATCGCCAGGTACAGCACCAATAGCTCTTGGTCGAAAGAGCTGTATTTGAGTTCTGGGGGGGGCGGAGGTACCTGCTGAAAAAGGTCAGGGGTTGCCACTGGCCTTCAATGAGCTATTCCAGTTCGCCTCCTACCGCTGTGCTGGAGGAATTGACTGTCAGAGCAGTAGGTGCCTCTGGTCTAGGTGTACTAGGAGGGTAGTGTTGGCCAGCGCATCTTTGGCATTCTGGAATACCCTCAAAGACTCATCATCCCAGGTAATATCCTTTGACTTGCCTACCATCACCACAGAGAGGGGGCGCATAATCTGGGCCACTGGTATGAATCTGTGATAAAAGTTTATCATACTAGTGAATTCCTGTAGATCTTTTACTGTACATGTCTTGGCGAAGTGCTAGACTGCCTCGACCTTTTTGGGGATGGGTGTTGCCCCAAGTTTGCTTAATCTGTTTCCCAGAAAGTCAATAGTGTCCAAGCCAAATTGGCACTTGATGGAGTTAACTGTCAAACCGAACTCACTCTGCTGGGTGTACAGTTGTCTCAGGTGGGTGCCGTGGTCTTTGCAGCTGCGGCTAGTGATAAGGATATCGTCCTAACAGATTAATGCAAATGGAAGGTTCACTACATCCATCAGCCACTGGAAAGTTTGTGCCACATTTTTCAGACCAAAGGGCATGCGGAGGAATTCAAACAAGCCAAAGCTGGTTATAATTGCGATCTTGGAGACATCCTTGGGAAACACCCATACCCTGTGCAGATTGGCAGTGAAGTCTTGGATATGGGGGACGGGATATCTGTCAGGCATGGTGGCCTCGTTGAGGCAGTGGTAGTCACCACATAGCCTCCTGCGCTGTCCCCCCCCACTGTTTTTGGTACCATGTGGAGGGGGAGGCCCAAGGTCTGTTGGAGTGCTGCACAATCCCTCGCTCTTCCATTTTCTTAAAATCCTCCTTCACTAGACTGAAATTTTTGGGAGGGAGTCAGTGTGCCCTGCTGTGAAGCGAGGAGCCCTCTTTCAGAATGTGGTGCCTAATCCCATGCTTTGGCTTGGCTGCGGAGAACTGTGGCGCCACTATTGAGGGAAACTCCACCAGGATGCAGGAAAATTCATTATCTGAAAGTGTTATAGATTCAATGTGGGGGAGTGTAGATTGGTTTTCCTCCCCAGAGGTAGAATCTGAAACGTTCTGACGTGCACCAAGCACCATATCTTGAAGTCTACAAGCAGGCAGAGGGCAAGAAGTAAGTTGGCCCCCAGGAGCAGTTGCACCACTGCCATGAAGGTAAAGGTCCATGTAAGCTGGCTGTTGCTGCACTGAAGGGGGATGGCATGGGTACCAAAAGTCTGGATGGAGGAGCTGTTAGCTGCCCTCAGTACTGGACCCTGCTTGCCGTTGCGGGTGTCATGGCCTGCAGGGGGCGGGATGCTTATCTTGGCGCCAGTGATGACCAGGAAATGTCTGCCTGACAAGAAGTCCCAAATCTAGAAGAGGCTATCACATGACGGTTGGCAAGGGTGTTTCCCAGAAACATGCAGGGTGGGTGGCATCGACAGGCCTCTGCACCCCATCACTGATGATAACAGCAGAATTGTCCAGGGGTATTAACGTGCCTCTCCACTGGTCTTGCAGTTGGCTGTTCCTGGGGCTTGCTGATGTGGTCTACAACAGAACTGGTGTTTTTCTTCGCTCTCCAGAGCATGACTACCCAGGCCACAAATCTCCAAGGGTCGTTGAAATCCTCATCCGTGAGCAAGAGTCGGGTATCCTTGGGCAGCTACTCCAGAAAGATCTGCTCAAAGAGCCGGCAAGGCTTGTGGCCCTCAGTCAAAGCGAACATTTAACTAA
This sequence comes from Narcine bancroftii, assembly GCF_036971445.1. Classification (NCBI taxonomy): domain Eukaryota; kingdom Metazoa; phylum Chordata; class Chondrichthyes; order Torpediniformes; family Narcinidae; genus Narcine; species Narcine bancroftii. Next base: position 61,597,706 of record NC_091474.1, read on the forward strand.
TTAGGGCAGACAGGGCCCTGTCCCCCAATCTATCTATATGCAGCAATCGGGCAGCGAGCTCATGCCTGGAGAGGCTTAAAGTGTGTATTAACACCTCTTTAACATATTTGCCTTGCTCTAGATCTGCCATAGGAAATATACGACCCTTGCTGCTGAGTCTTGATCAAATGCGCTCATGATGCAAAAGTAGTGGGTATCGTTGGTGTTGATGTGTCGAAGCTGGAACTGAACCTCGGCCTGCTCGAACCACACGTGTGGCTGTGACACCCAAAACATTTGGAGCCTGAGTGAGACTGTGTGGATGGTTGCTGGCTCTGGATGGTTGCTGGCTCCGCCTGGTCAGTCATCTTTGGGTCCCACTGCTGGTTGGACCTGTCGGGGTCACCAATGTTGCATTTGAGCTACCCGGGCATGGAGAAGAATGACATACCCACCAAAGCCTTGAAATTGAGACTGGTTTATTGCACTGGCTGTCACATTTATATGTTCCCCAAGTGCTGACATCAGGGCCCCTCATCATCAGAGTGCTGGCCTGGGATTGGCCGGCATTCCCGCCTCAGTTTCCATCTTCTCGCGGTGCGGGAGGTCACGTGGGATGACGGCCGGTGTCACCCCCAAGTCTACGTGATCACTATATCTGTTGGCCATTTTGTGGGCTGGTCCACGTCTTCGTGCACAGTTCACTACAGTCTCACCTTTGTTTTTATGGAAATGCAACTTCTATTTTTAAAGATGTTTTAACAAGTTATTTAGAAAATTGCAATGCATTCAAGCAGATTTTTAGGAAAAGGAAATGATATTTGAAGTATATTTTTACAGTTCTTTGAAGGTTTAACAGGCAGTGTGAATAAAGGAGAACAAACGGGTGTATTTGAATTTCTAAGGAGCATTCAGTTAATACCATATAGATGTTTACAGCACAAACTATTACCTATTAAAGGGTCTTCAATCTGAAACATCTACCACCACCTTCCTCCAGCTAGCAGAACGTCATCAGCCACAAAAATTTTTCATATGTCTCATCCCACTTTCTTCAAGTTAAAGGGGTAGTCATGGGTATCCGCATGGTCCCCAGCTATGACTGCCTGTTTATCAGCTTTGTGGAGCAATCCATGCCACAAGCCGAGACAAGCAAGGCTACTCAACTCTTCCTCTGCTTCATTGATGACTACATTGGTGCTGTCTCCTGCACCCATGATGAGCTCATCGACCTTATTCACTTTGCTGCCAATTTTCACCTGACCTCAAATTCACTTGGTACATCTCCAGCAACACTCTCCCTTTTATCAATCTCTCTGTCTCCATCTCGGTACAAACTATCAATAGACTTTTTCTACAAACCTACCAAATCCCAGAACTACATCAACTACACCTCTTTATGCCTTTTTCCTTGAATGGATTCCATTTCTTTCTTGCAATTCTTTCATCTTTGTTGCATCTGCACCCAGGACAAGGCCTTCCATGTGAGATTATCTGGGAATTTCTCCTTTTTTTAAAAAAAAGTTGCTTCTCCTCTACTACAAAATGTGAGGGGAGGTGGACAGAGTGGTGATTCTCTGTCCACCTAACAGTGGACAAAGGTTAAAGAGTTTCATATATGTTACACTCTAAATATAGTATTACATGACAATAATGGAACATTTACCTATCAATTCAGCCCTCACCCATATACCTTCCATTGCCTTGGTCCCTTCCATGTCCACACATAAGGACAGCGTTCCCCTTATCCTCACCTATCACCCTATCCACTTCCGCATCCATCATTTCCAACATCTACTTCATGATCCCACCATGAGACACATCTTCCCCTCTCCTCACTCTCCACCTTCTGCAGGGACAACTCTCTCTATAACTCCATCATCCACTCCTTCCTTCTTGACAATCACCCCTTAGTACCTAGACTGAAAAACATTCTACACGCACCCACACCTCCTCCCTCATCACCATTCGTGGCTCCAAACAGGCCTTCAAAGTGAAGCAACGCTTTACTTGTGAATCTGCAGGGGATCATCTACTATATCCGGTGCTCCCATTCTGGCCTCCTCTATATCAGAGAGCCTGGAGATAGACTAGTAGATCGCTTCATTGAACACGGACCAGAAGCAATAGAAATTCACCAAGACAAATAGTTACTTAAACAAAAGTTGCTTTTAATTATCTTTAAACATGAAAACAGGATCAAACTCTAACTTATTACTATTAACTTAGCCCCCTTCTAATTCTAAGCGTACGTGTATGTAATGTGCATGTAAGTTCAGAAAAGTTCTTTAATTCACAGTCCAATTTCACTTCTCACTCCTCCAAGTTCACTGGTATCAGATAATTCTTATACTGTGCACAGAATTTAACATATATGAATCTTCACCAGGCTTTGGTGCTTGAAAGGTAAATGGTTATCCCTCAGGAAGGTTCTCGTTGGTTTTCACAGAGAGATTTTTTGCTCGTTGGACACAAACTATTCCTTCCAATCAGCCACTTAAGTGTCATGCCAAAGAAATGTGCCCATCAGGGTTTTCCAGATGGTAACTTCTTTCTTTCAGGTCGTCAGAGTTCCTTTTCTGTTTCTCTTATCTCAGGCAAAACATTATAAATACAGCCAGCCATCTCCCCTTGTATGGACCTCAAGGGCTTTGAACAGGCTAAACTAAGAACTCACAGCCTGCCTTCAAAATGGGGTTTTTCCACAAGCTTGGCAGCTTGTCATGTTCCAGTCCCAGCTGCCACTGCTGAACTGCAGAACTGAATTCTCTCTCTCACTCTCAGAGAAAACCACATGACCCTCTTAGAACAGCAAACTGCACTCAGACAGACTGCAGAACTGGACTCAATCTTCTGAGTCCGTTCATCTGTTGATTTCCAAAACAATAATCTATTACTCCACAGCTTGTCCAATTAACACCTACTTGTGGTCCTTCAGCAAAGCAGTTTCCATTGTCTTTACCAAGCTTTGGGAGCTTGGACTATCTGGCATGAGCAGAGCTCTGGCATTTTAAATGAGGTTTGTGTTGTAAAGTGTTTGTATCTTTTTGTGGCCTAACTAAAAAAAAAACCCTCAATTAATCTCCTTTAAAACATATAAAAGAGATAAAATATAATACAATATAAATATAACATAATCTGTGACACCTGTTACTATGTTGTATGTCTAAATTTAAATTTGAAGAAGAACATTGAAGTGGAATAGAAAGTTGCTAGGGAACACTGGATGCCATGGGATCTGGCTCTCCTTGTTTGCAAAACACAGGGAAAGTAGAGCAATTAATTAGAAAGACTAATTAATGGATTATAAAAGTAAGGAAATCGTGCTAAAAAAAACTACACCAGGGCATTGGAGTTATGCACGTTGCAAACACTAGGCATTTACAAACTGGGGATTCTCCAGACCCATGTATCATGCTACTGCAGCCCTTTACACACTGGACCCTAAATTGCCTGGTTGAACAGCGACCGGGCAATTTAAGGGTTCTGCCACCCCTTCAGTGACATGGTGAGTGGCATGCCACACATGCACTGTGTCACCGGAGGCCTTGCAGGAAATCCCCTGTTCTCCATGTTGTCCTCCAAGAGGTAAATGTCTAGGGCAGGCGCTGAATCGGGGGGGGGGGCGATGTTGGGGCTGGAACGAGCACAGAGTTGGAACGCTGTAGGGGTCGGGGGAAGAATGCGGAGTTGGGGCCAAGGGAGAATGCTGTCGGGTGAAAGCTGTCAGTCCGGTGGGGAGCGGAGTGGGCTGGTGAAAAATGGAGTTGGTGCAGGAGCAATGGCCGTCCTTATTACCCATAATCCCCCATGCTGCTGAAACCACTCTGGCATTCCAGCTGCGTGAGGGATTATAGGTAAGGAAGCCTTCCATTGAATGCAAGCACTTACATCATTTTCTACCTGGGCATCCATCGAAATCTTGCAAATTAGGGGTTTACGAATTGGATTGTAACAGGAGTTTTACCTGCCAATTTGGCAGGTTATCTACCCGTGTACCAGGGCATTTGGTGGGTAGATGTTTTTAAAAACTGCACGGGTAGGTAAACTACCTTGGAGGTGGATTGTCTACTCATGTACACAATACCGTGTTGCTGCTGCTGGTCAATTTCTAAGCAATCGATGGCTGCCTGGTCACCTTTTGACCAGGGCAATTTAGGGTCCAGTTTGTAAGGAGCTGCAGGGGCCCGCCACACAGGTAGGATACATGGATCTCAAGCAGGCCCAGTTTGACCATCAGCAGCTACACGGTGTGTGTACATGAGTAGACAACCCACCTCCAAGGTGGTTTTCCTCCCCATGCAGTTTTTAAAAAAAATTCTACTCATCAATTGGCCTGTACACGGATATATAACCTAACAAACTCGTGTTACAATCCAATTTGTAAACCCCTAATGAAGCAGCACAGAGATTTTTCTGGGAGTGCAGCTGTCTCAGCCTCAGCAAATTGGGTATGATTCAAACCTCCAGTGCATCTGTGGGCTTTTCAGTCACATGGATTACCTCAGAAAGTCAGCTGGAAGATTAATTGGCAATTGGAAATTGCTGCTGGTTTACTATATGTGGGTAGTAAAAGAAATTGGGATGTTAATTGGCATGTGAGAGAGAGATAGTTGCAAAGAAAATGGATGGGATTGGTGGGATTCCACTGAGTGCCAACCTAATCTTGATGGGCTCCAACTATGTTATGAAAAAAATCTAAAAATGTTTAACATCATTTTGTCCTTTGAGGAGGGACATAATTACATCAAATGAAAGTCGAGTCAAGGTTCAGCAAGTTGATTTTTGGGATTATAGGCTAGTTTTGTGGGAAAAAAATTGTTCAGCAGATTGGACCTATACTCATAAAGTAAAAGTAAACATGGTAATTAAGATTGTGTGGGGAATTATCCAAATAGATACTGAGAGGATGTTTCCCTTCATGAGTGTACAGTTTTTGAATTGGGATCACCCCTTTAAGGAAGAAATGAGGAGGAATTTTTCCTCAGAATTATGAATCTTTGAAATTCTCCACTCCAGCGATCTGCAGAAGCTGAATTAAAGACTATTTTCAAATCTTTGATAAATTTTAAGGGAATTTGGGATTCTGGAGAATAGATAGGAGACCAGTGCTGAGACCAAGAAGAGATAAATAAAATTAAAATTTTAAATAAATAAATTTAAATGCTGGCAATAATCAGCAGATCAGCCAACACACCTTGGGAGATCAAAACCTGTTTCTGAGAGAGAGTGAAAGAGAGAGATAGAGAAATATTTCTCTCTTAGTCTATGTTGTCTGGCCTGCTGAGTATTTCCAGCATTTTCTATATTTTTTCTGTCTTTTCCTTTTATTTTTCCTTTGCTTTTCAATCTGATCGTCCTTTATTTCAATTAATGGAAGAGCAAGATTAAGAAGATAATGCAGAAGATTACTTGCTTTTTTCATTGAAACCCTAGTCTTTAAAACTGTTTCTGATGGATTATTCCCATTTAGTAATCTACTCTCACTTTAATGTGGGAATGTTGAATTGTCAGATATTGCATCTTTCAAATAAAATGTTAATGAAAGATTCTCTGCTATTTCAGTGAATGTAAAAGATTCTAGGAAACTCCATAAATATTTCCTTAAGAGTTTTCATTAGTTTTATTGTTGTTTTGGAAATCTTGGTGTACACTAATTGTCAGCACAAAAGGAGGTTCTAACTTCCTAAGCAATTCATGACATAAAATGTTTTTGAATAAGGCAAAATCATCCACATTGAAGAGTTGGTTGCATTTACTTGTTTTAACCAGCAGATGACACTATTGGACAAGATGAATATTTAATATTCAAAATTAATTTATCAACAAATAATTAACTGAAAATGTAATATGACAGAAAATTTCCTTTAGTCTGCCATAAGGTTTGAACAATGAAAGTATGCAGGTACTGTGACTGTAATAAAACCACAGACATGCTAGAGGAATTCTGTAGGTCTCACAGCATCCATAAGAGGTCAAGATATATTACCAACATTTTGGGTCTGAGCCCTTCTTCAGGGTATGAGAAAAACCAGACAAGTACATGAATAAAAGAAATGTCAGAGGGGGTATAGACCAACAGACAAAAGGTAATAATTTGGCCAGGATAAAGGAGAGAATTGATAGGAGGAGGGGTTTTTGGCTCTGTGAATCCAGAGGTAGGGTAAAGGAGACAGAGAAAAGGGAAGAGAGAGAGGCAGAGCTTGAGGAAAAGAGGCATAGCGAAAGATGGGGGTGGGGGGGACTGAAGGAAAATGGAGGTCGACATTAATGCCATCCACTTGAAGGGTACCCAGATTGAACATGAGCTATTGTTGCTCTAATTTGCGGATGGTCTCAGTCTGGCCATGATCAGACATGTCGGCAAGGGATTGGGGTGAGGAATTTAAATGGGTAGCTCTGGGAGATCCCTGCTATTGTGAAAGCCGAGGAACTCAATGAAGTGATCTCCCGGTCTACGTCCAGACTCTCTGATGTAGAGGATCCACTATGGGAGTACCAGATGCAATAGATGACCCATGCAGATTCACAGCTTTACTTGAAAAGATTGTTTGGGCCCCCGAATGGTGGGAGCATTTGGTGGGGAGGGAGGAGTGGTTGAGGGAGTCACAGAGGAAGCAGTCCCTGTGGAAGGCAGAGATGTGAGGAGCAGGGACAATGTGTCTGGTGCTGGGATGTCCTCTGGTATGTGACATTTTTATCCAGATAAAAATATTCTTCCTGTCTATCCTTTCAATGCCTCTAATAATTTTATGAACTATCAAGTTACCTCTCAGCCTCCGACACGCCATAAAAATAACCCATATTTATCCAGGCCACATTATGGTGAATCTCTTCTCTACCCTTTTCAAACTTTTCATATCCTTTCTACCATGGGGCAATCAGAATTGCACACAATATTCCCAGTGTGGCCTGAGCAGACTTTTATATTGCTGCAACATGACTTCCTGACTTTTATAGTCTAGTTCAGGCGTCTGCAACCTTCAGCATTAAAAGAGCCATTTGGGCCTTTTTCCCACCAAATAAAACCCATCTGTAGCTTCAAAACCAGTTTGATCCCTAAAATAAAGAAAACACCACATATATAGTTTCATTGCACTTGTGCTATGTATATAGGGACTATAATTTGTTACATTTATGAAATAAAGAAACTACAAACAGAAAACGACTGGCGTTTTATTTGTTTGTAACAAAAAACAAATTCTTTTGAACTCTAAAAACAAAGACACTGGCGCAAATAAGTTTCAAATAAAATACACCATGCAGGCCTGTTGGAGTCCATCCCTTATTTGTGGAATTTTTTTAAAAAAAAGAAATATTCACTTTAATTAAAAAGAGCAAATAAAAAATGCCAGTTTGTATTTTATTCTGAAGGTTGCCATCATCCATTGATTTCCTCAGTCACACAGCTACAGCAGTCAACCACCAACCTAAATATAAGACACAACGACATCAGTTCAGGGTCCAATATAAAAATGTATATTTGCAAAATAATAACTCATTAAATGATTTCTTTCACCTGGTTAATGTGACTTCTGCTCCTGAACCTCACTGCACAGCTGATCAGTATCAGGGCTAAAAGGCATCACTTTGATCTTCACACATGCTGTCATCCGTGAGGCACGAGTGATGTTTGCTTTTTATGTAGTTCATACTGGAGAAAACCTGCTCGCATAAGTATGTGGATCCAAAGATCGACAGGACTCTGAATGCATATTTTTTCATGTTCATAGAAGTGTCGGGAATTGAATTCCATGTTTCAAACACAAGCTTGTCCAGTTTGGGGAGGTTTTCAATTTCACTCCATTTGTGCTTCTGAGCAAGAATGGCCTTCTAACGAGCAACATCTTCCCAGATCAGCTGTCAAGCTTCTGAACTTAGACACCCATAAGTCTTTGTCAGCTATATCGGCTAGTTCGATCTCAAGATCGGGTTGACTTACATCTGTAAATGCAGTCATATTCAACAGGGATAAGTCAATGTTTAGGAGAGTGACAGGGAAGGGCAAAGTGTTGTTTTCCTCTCTGAACTCACAGAATCATTCCCCAAACGCAGTTTGCATTGCAATGATTGCACGCTGTAAATGCTCGTAATTGATCTGATTGTGTGCTTCTTTGAACTCTCTCAAAGAGGGGAAGTGAGACATCGTACCTCTCTGTACATCTCTAGCAAACAGTGTCATCTTGCGCTCAAGCGCCGAAACTTCTTCCAGCATCTGCAGGGCTGTGCCTCCTTTCCCCTGAAGACTTCTGTTCAGCATGTTAAGGTGCGTTGTCATATCCACCACAAAGTGCAGCTTTTCCAGCCTAACTGGCTGTTTTAGCTCCGGAAAGGTGAGCCCTTTGCTTTCCAGGTAAGTTTTTACAAGCTCCAGACATGCAGCAAACTGCTTCAGCACCTCCCTTTTGGACGGCCACCAGACCTTGTTGTGCAGCAGGGGATCAGAGTATGTACTTTCAACTTCTTCCAACAATGAACGGAACTGGTGGTGGTTTAATCCTTTTGCCATTATTTTGTTCACTACCTGTATGACAAGATCCATCACTTCTGTGCATTCCAGAGGAAACATTTGAGCGCATAATGTCTCTTGATGCAGAATGCAGTGAAACGTCAGCAGTTTTCTATCTAGCAACTTCTGAAGTAAAGTTACAAACCCCTTCTGTGCTCCTGTCATACTCGGTGTCACTGACACCAAGTGGGTGGTGTTTATTTCTTTGGTCTTTAAACAATCTAACACAGCCTCACAGCTGTCCTCCCCCCGTGTTTGGCCTTTAAGTGGTATCAACTCAATGATTTCTTCCTGTGGCCCAGCAGAGTTCACATCTGCATAATAGCACTATATGCTGAATATCACTTACATCTTTTGATTCGTCATGGGCAATTGAGTATGCTGGAGCCGAATTAATGTCCCTAATTAGTTGACTGGTGATATTTGCTGCCATTTTTATGGTCCTGTCCTTGACAGTCTTTGCAGAGAGTGGCATATCTCTGATTGTCTTAACAATTTCACTCTTGTTTTTGAAGTCCGAGAATAGATGTTCTGATATCTTGATAAACGATTCTTTTAGATATTCCCCATCTGTGAACCACTTCCCATGCCTGCCGATCTCCCGAGCTGCCGCAAAACGAGCAGAAGTACTTGAATTTGTAGATTACGTCCACTTCTTCAAAGTATTTTTACTCTGATCAGCTTTCCGCAGCAGTTCCGAAACTGTTCTTTCTTTCATCTCCAGATGGGTATTTTTCAGCAAAAGCTGCGTGTTTATTCTGGAAATGTCTTTCAACATTTGATTTTTTGTTGTTTGCTAATTTCTCACCACATATTAAACATACAGGTAAAACAGCTTTGTCAGCAGTGAAAGCAAATGAATCTGTCCATGAAGCATTAAATGTTCTATTTTCATCAGAAACTTTTCTTTTTTTGGATTTATCCATGGTTAGCTTACCGGGGGGGTGGGTCGGAAGTTCAAAACAAGTCACTTGCGGGCGGTGACAGGTGACACATATAGTGGTATCAACCACTACAGTGCTGTGAAGCAAATTTTGATTGTCAAAATATTACAACACGTTTTATTTTAATGTTACAAGATCACCTTAATCTCCAAAATAATTATTACTACATTGATAAAACTCTGAGAACGATATTCTTTTCATAAGAGTTCTATTGTCAACAATTGTATCTTTCAGAAGAGATGAGAGCAAGATCCTTCTGAAATTAGTCCTTTTTTGTCACAATTATCCATTGAAATGTTAAATGACAACTTTTCCATACTTAATCAAGTCATATGATGAGAGTGTTGGTGTGGCATCAGCATATGGTACCTGTTTCATATTGTGGTTTTCTGTCCACATCCTTTACTCTTGAGTTTTTGCTCGCATCTCTTGGCATAAGGAAGTCAACTGCTTCTTCATAGGAAAAAATATCATCCAGTTTCTGTCTTTATTAGTGGCTGGTATAAGTGAGTATGAAGGATGAGTACAAGGTTCTGGTCAATCTGTATACTGAAGAATGAAAAGAGAACAAACTACCCAATAAAATAATGACTGGAATGAAAAGGTTATCACAGGCGATGTTGATTTTATAATTATTGCAAAAACTTTATCAAAAATCTTGTCACTTACTCATGTATTTTAAGAAAAATTGCAGTCCCTAGTTAATTTCTCTGTGGTTATCTTTAGATTGGGTGTACACCAACATCCTTGGCTGCCCCTTGTCCGCACCTTGGCTACTCAGATCACATATCTGTCTTGAATACCACAGCATACAAACCAGAGGCAAAATGAACAAAGCCAATTCACAGGGACATCAGGACGTGGCCAGTGGAGGCCAAAGCAGTGCTATAGGACTGCTTTGAGACTACAGTCTGAAGTGGTTTCAGGGAAATGGCCACTTACAATTGTCATGTAAACATCGAGGAGTACACGAGCTCAGTGACTGGCTACATTAGCAAGTGCATCATGGATGCCACAGGACAAATGCTACACATCCAGAGTTAACCAGAAACCATAGTTGGATGCAGAGGTCTATGCACCTATTGGAGCTCGTGGTGCTGCTTTAAGAACAGGAGACAAGATGGCACTAAGATCAGCCAGGGCTGAACTCTCCCTTGTAATGCAGAAGGCAAAGCATGGGTTTGCACAGAGGATTCATAGTCAGCTGTATGACACTGGTGACATGACGTGCTTGTGCCAAGAGATCAAGACCATTACAGATCATAAATCAACCTTGTGAATTAAAGGCAATGAATGATGCCTGCCTCCCAGGAACGAACACCTGCCCATGATTCGATGAGAAGAACAGGCTGATGCATAGCCGTGGCACAGTTGAAGAGAACCCTATTCAAATAGAGCCCAAACAAGGCAGCGGGACCAGACAGCTACTGAGGTCCTTACAAACATCTTCAACACATCACTGCAGCAGTCCATCGTCCCCACATGTTTCAAGACAGCTATCATTATCCCAGTACCAAAGAGGATGATAATAACAGGCCTCAATGACTTGTGGCACCTTCCACATTATGAAATGCTTCGAGTACCTGGTGATGGAATGCATCAAAGTACACCTCCCAGAGATGAAACAGTTCAACCAACGATGCTATAGCCTTGTCCCTCCATTCTGTCCTGACCCACCTGGAGAACGATGCCTCATATGTCAGGCTGCTGTGCATTAACTTCAGCTCTGCATTTAATATGATTATACCCCAGAGACTGGTGTATCTCTGGGCCTTGTGCTCTGCCTGTTCTTGTTCACACGACTGACCCACGACTGCAACTCCAGATCCATCTCCAACAGAGGCATCATGTTTGCAGATGTCATGACAGTAGTAGGCCTCATCAGAACAACAATCAGTTGCACTACAGAGAGGAATTGGAAAATCTCATGAAATGGTGCGAGAATAACAACCTGAGTCTCAACATGGATAAGACAAAGGAGATGATTGTGGACTTCAGGAGTACCAGGAATGACCACCTTCCACTACACATCAACAACTCTGAATTTGGTGAGGAGTCACATGATGGAGTAGTGGCTGGTCGGGGAACTCCAGCCCTCTCTGGAAAAGTTTTAAAAAAAACAGAGAAAACACAAAGGCACAAACACGAAAGTTAAAATAAAGTGAAAGTAAAGGTGGGAAGAAAATGGCAACGAAGAAAGAAAAGTCGAACGCAACGGGAAGAAGAGAAGAAGAAAAGACATCGGAAGAAGAAGGTGAAGGCCTTACCTGTCCGAGGAGGCCCGCTGTGGAGAGAGAAGCCCGCTCCCTCAGGTCAGTCGAAGTCCCGAGCTCGGGATTACAAAAATGGCTCGCGGAGCCAAGCAAAAGTGCGCAACCGTGCATGCGCGAAGAGTCGCGCATGCGCGATGTGCAAGACGAAAAAAAACACTGACGGGAGGGGGGACCAGCTAAGGAGTCGATCTCCACAGCTAAGAATGACAGCCATAGCACAACAACAAGAGGAAAACACAGAAAATAACGAGAGCAAGAAAGAAGAGAGTAAAAGGAAATCAAAGAAACAACAGATGACCAACCCAGAGGAAGAAGAAGAAGAAGAACACAGAGAAATGGAAGATGAAGGGAAGGGCAAGACAATGGATATTTTTTTTTAAAGAATATATGGAATCAATAAAAGAATGGCAATCACAAGAATTTAGTGAAATAAAAAGGAGAATAAAAAGTACAGAAGAAAAAATGAATAGATTAGAGATGGTCATGTCAGATATAGGAAAAAGAGTGGACAAGGTGGAAGAACGAGAAACAGCCATAGAAATGGAAGTAGATGACTTAAAAAAGAAATTAGAAGAATCTAATAAAAAAGTTAGAGACACAAGAGCTGTTATAATAGAAGAAATAATATAAAGATAGTGGGCCTTAAGGAAGATGAAGAAGGCAAGAATATGAGAGAATTTATAAAAGATTGGATCCCCAGGGTCCTAGGAAGACCAGAATTACAGGAAGAAATGGAAATAGAAAGGGCACACAGAACATTAGCCCCTAAACCACAACAAAAACCAAGATCCATTTTAGTAAAATTCCTAAGATATACAAGAGAAAATATATTGGAGAAAGCAATGAAGAAAATAAGAGAAGACAAAAAGCCACTGGAATACAAAGGTCAAAAAAATTTTTTCTATCCAGATATAAGTTTTGAACTCCTGAAGAATAGAAAGGAATTTAATACAGCAAAAGCGATCCTATGGAAAAAAGGATATAAATTTATGCTAAAGTACCCAGCGGTATTTAAAATAGTTATTCCAGGGCAGCAAAATAGACTATTCTTGGATCCGGAGGAAGCACGAAAATTTGCAGAACAACTACAAAACAGACAGAGAGATGAAGACATGTAACGAGAGCAAAAATGACCACGAACTATATGTATGTGTGTATATGGGTATACATATATATATATGTGTGTGTGTGTATGTATATATGTGTGTACATGTGTGTATGTGTATTTAAAAGAAAATATATAGAGTATAGATAAGAATTAATAAGTGAAAGAAAGGGAAGAGAGGAAGTAAGGAGGGAATTAAGAGAGTGACCTTTGTTGTATATGAAAATTAAAATCTTTTCTGGGGGGGGCTGGGTGGGGAGGAGATACGGTCACTGCGAAATCAGTTGACGCTTGCGAGTGAATTCGCAAATCCAAATGGAGAGGGGAGATGTGGTTGCCCGACAAGAGATAAAGGGCAACTCAGGAAGGGGAGGGGATAGTGGAGCTAAATAAATTTTAGATAGGAGAATAAGGGGAATGTTTGATGTTTTAGAAATGTTGTCTTATAAAGTGTTCAAAAAAAGAAAGCAGAAATGGATAAGAAGGAAAGGTGATGATGAGGAAACGGAAAGGAAAGATAAACAAAGTATGAAATGGCTATGTTGAACTATATGACTTTAAATATTAATGGAACACATAACCAAATCAAAAGGAAGAAACTGTTAAATTTACTGAAAAAAGAAAATATTGATATAGCATTCGTGCAAGAAACACACTTAACTGAAGTGGAGCACAAGAAATTAAAGAGAGATTGGATAGGACATGTAACAGCAGCGTCATATAATTCAAAAGCTAGAGGAGTAGCTATATTAATCAGTAAAAATATACCAATTAAAATAGAAGAGGAAATAATAGATCCAGCAGGGAGATATGTAATGATAAAATGTCAGATATATTCGGAGTTTTGGAATTTACTCAATGTATATTCACCTAACGAAGATCAAAAATTTATGTAAGATATTTTTTTGAAGATAGCAGACACACAAGGGAACATACTAATAGGAGGGGATTTCAACCTTAATTTGGATTCAAACATGGATAAAACTGGGAAAAAAATTAACAGAAAGAACAAAGTAACCAAATTTATAATTAAATCGATGCAAGAAATGCAACTTTTAGATATATGGAGGAAACAACACCCAAAGGAAAAGGAATATTCATATTATTCGGGTAGACATAAAACATACTCAAGAATAGACCTATTCCTGTTATCAGCTCACATGCAAGACAGAGTTAAGAAAACAGAATATAAAGCTAGAATATTATCGGACCACTCACCCCTGTTATTGGCAATAGAGCTAGAGGACATCCCACCAAGAATGTATAGATGGAGATTAAACTTAAAACGTACTTTGAAATAAATACGGAATCAGTGAAAGATCAGTGTATACTATGGGACGCAATGAAAGCGTTCATCAGAGGGCAAATAATAAGTTATGTAACCAAGATGAAGAAGGACTACAATCAGGAAACAGAGCAGTTGGAAAGGGAAATAGCAAATATAGAAAAAGAATTAGCAATGAAGGAAGACACAACTAAAAGAGAATTGGCAGATAAAAAAATAAAATATGAAACACTACAAACATATAAGGTGGAGAAGAACATAATGAAGAGAAAACAGAAATATTATGAACTAGGAGAAAAAACGCACAAAATTCTAGCGTGGCAGCTTAAGACAGAACAAACTAAGAGAATGGTATTGGCATGAAGGAAAAAAGACAAACAAATCACATATAATCCAACGGAGATTAATGAAAACTTTAGAGAATTCTATGAACAATTATACCAAGCTGAAAACGAAGTGAAAGAAGACAAAATAGATGAATTTTTAACTAAAATTGAACTACCGAAATTACAAACAGAGGAACAAAATAAATTAACAGAACCATTTGAAATAGTAGAAATACAAGAGATAATAAAAAAACTACTGAATAATAAAACACCAGGAGAGGATGAATTCCCAATAGAATTCTATAAAACATTTAAAGATTTATTAATTCCTCCCCTCCTGGAAGTAATCAACCAGATTGATAAAACACAAAGCTTACCAGATTCATGCAAAACAGCAATAATTACAGTAATACCAAAGACAGGGAAAGATCCACTCATACCAGCGTCATATAGACCAATATCTTTACTTAACACAGATTATAAGATAATAGCTAAACTATTAGCAAACAGATTAGCCGATTATGTACCAAAAATAGTAAATCTAGACCAAACTGGATTTATTAAAAAAAGACAAACAACAGACAATATTTGTAAATTTATTAACTTAATTCATGCAGTAGAAGGAAATAAAGTTCCAACAGTCGCGGTTGCTTTAGATGCAGAGAGGGCCTTTGACAGAGTAGAATGGAATTATTTATTCAAAGTACTACAAAAATTCAGCTTACCAGAGAAATATACTAATTGGATTAAAGCATTATATAAGGGGCCATTGGCGAAAGTGACAGTAAATGGATATATATCAAAACAATTTAACTTAAGCAGATCAACAAGGCAGGGATGCCCACTATCGCCCTTATTGTTCGCGTTAGCCATAGAACCATTAGCAGAACTGATAAGAACAGAAAATAAAAGGGATAAAAATCAGTTTATTTGCAGATGACGTTATAGTATACTTAACAGAACCAGAAATATCAATAAAAGAATTATATAAGAAATTGAAGGAATATGGAGAAGTGTCGGAATACAAGATTAACGTAAATAAAAGTGAAGCAATGTCAATGAATAATGCGGATTTCTCAAAATTTAAGAAAGAATCACCATTCAGATGGCAAATGCAAGCAATGCGATACCTAGGTATACAAATAAATAAAAACCTCGGCCATCTATATAAACTCAATTATTATCCACTAATGAAAAAATTACAGGACGACTTAGAGCATTGGAAAGACTTACCACTATCACTAATAGGAAGGATAAATTGTATTAAAATGAACATTTTCCCAAGGATACTATACCTATTTCAGGCATTGCCAATACACTTGACAGAGAAATTCTTCAAGGAGTTAAAGAAAATAATAAGGACATTTTTATGGAAAGGGGGGAAACCGAGGATAGCACTAGATAAATTAACAGAATGGTATAAACAAGGAGGCTTACAATTGCCAAACTTTAAAAATTATTATAGAGCCGCACAATTAAGATACCTATCAGATTTTTATCAAACAAGGGAAAAGCCAGATTGGACTAGATTAGAACTAGATAAAATAGGAGAGAAGATACCCAAACATATATAAATGGGATGAAAAATTGGTACAACGCAGGAATTCTCCAGTATTACATCATCTGCTCAATATTTGGAAGAAGATTCATGTAGAAAGGAATAAAACAAATTACCAATTACCAAAACTAATACTGACACAAAATCAGCTAATCCCTTTTATAATAGATAACCTTTCCTTTAGAGAATGGGAGAAAAAAGGGATCAAAAGAATAGAAAATTGCTTTTTGGGAAATAAATTATTATCCTTTGAACAAATGAAGGATAAATATAATATAACTCACGATACAGTGTTGGCATACTACCAACTGAAATCCTACTTGAAGGACAAATAGGGAAGCAGTCTGAGGTTACCAGAGGGAAGTAATTTTGAATATGTGATTACAGACACAAAGATAATCAAAAAATTTGTAACAAACATGTATATTAAACTACAAGAAAAGGAGAATGAGGAAACAAATGGTAAAACTAAACAAAAATGGGAACAAGATCTAAACATAAAGATAAAGAAGGAAACATGGGAGAAGTTATGCTCAGTAACTATGAGAAATACAATAAATACGAGGTTACGTATGATACAATATAACTGGATACCCAGGCTATATATTACACCTCAAAAGTTAAATAAGTGGGACCCAACAGTATCTGACAGATGTTTTCGCTGTAAAAAGGAAATGGGAACAATTCATGCAATTTGGACATGTGAGAAAGTGAAAAAATTTTGGGAAGATCTAAACCAGATATTAAATAAAATCACAAAAAGCAATATACCAAAAAACCCAGAGATCTTCCTCCTAAGTAACATAAAAAACAAAGAATTTGGACTTGATTTGGATGGTGCACAAAAAAGATTTGTTAGGATAGCCCTAGCTGTAGCAAAAAAATGTATATGTCAGCCTGGAAATTAGAAGATAACTTGAGAATACAACAATGGTATATAGAAATGAATAAATGTATTCCTTTAGAAAAAATAACATAATTTAAGAAATAACATTACAATATTTGAACAAATATGGGAACCATACATGAAACATAATAGAGAAAACCTACCGGGGACATCTACCACCTAAAATGACAGAAGAGAATGAAAAGAATTGACTCAGTGGAATTTCTTGTTTATTTTTATTGAGTGATAACATTGTTTGACGGGTTTAATGTATCTTAGATTCTGAACTTTAAATGAATGGGAGGGTGGGAGGGGAAGAGGGAGGCGGGGGGAGAAAACGACACTGTATATATTTGAAAAGGAAAATGTATGTATCTTGATCAATGTGGTTTATAGTGTGAAAAATAAAAAATTTTAAAAAACAACTCTGTATTTGAGAGAGTTTCAAGCACCAAGTTCCTCAGAGTCCACAACAAAAAACCTATCCTGGACTCAAAACATCTAGCTTGTTACCAAGGCACAACAATAACTGCACTTCCTTAGAAGACTGAGGTGGACAAGGCCACTGGCCGCTATCCTGCCATCTTTCTACAGGAGCTTTAACAAGAGTGCCCTGGCCAGCTGTATCACAGTGTGGTACGTCTGCTGTAGAGCATCAGATTGGAGATCAATCCACAGGAGCACAACAGCAGCAGCAAGGACTAGGTTCTCCCTCCATACACACATCCCCCCCCCCCCCCCCCCAATCCTTTAATGTGATTTACCAGGATCAGGGTGTAAAGAAGGCTCGCAAAAATCAGTCAGGACCCATACCATCCCACAAACAGCATCTTCCAGCTACTCCCGTCGGGAAAGAGGTACAGCAGTATCAGGTCAAGAACTATCAGGCTGAGAAACAGCTTCTTTCCATGGGCAGTGAAACTGCTGCATGACTGATGAACTGCTCATGCAAACCCTCCATGACTCAACTATTTATTTAATAATGATTATTTATTTTAATATTTACTGTGCATAAGTATTGTTTGTCTCTATTTGCAGCGCATTGCACTGAGGACCAGAGGATGCTGTTTCATTAGGTTGTACTTGTACAATAGAATGATAACTGAACTTAAACTGTTATGTGGAAAGGTCTATCAATAAATAGAACAGAGGAGCATAAGGATGGGTAATAAATATTGGCTTTGCTATGAACATACAAAACTCATTCATATCCTGCTGGTTCCCACTTTTTTTTATTTGCTACCTTTTCAAGTGATTTACTTCACTGATAAAATGTCCACATTCTAGCCATTCTTGACCACTACATTTTCCATCTAGCAGTAATCACATTTAATAAACAATTCACTAATTGGGAAGTATCCTCAATCTTCTCCTTTACCTTTTCCATGTTGAGACTCAGGTTGTTTTTACACCACTTAATGAGGCTCGTAGCCTCCTCTCTATGCCAACATCATT
The DNA here is from genome assembly GCF_036971445.1 of Narcine bancroftii. Taxonomy (NCBI): domain Eukaryota; kingdom Metazoa; phylum Chordata; class Chondrichthyes; order Torpediniformes; family Narcinidae; genus Narcine; species Narcine bancroftii. The sequence continues at coordinate 61,616,026 of NC_091474.1, forward strand.
GTTGCTGATGAGTCGAACTATGGTTATATCATCTGCAAACTTGATGATTCTGTTTGAACTGATTTCGGCAGTGCAGTCATGAGTCAGCAGCGTGAACAGTAGCAGGCTGAGCCCTACGGTGAGCTGGTGCTCAGTGTGATAGGACTTGAGATTTTGCTGCTGACCTGGACTGAATGTGGTCCTTCAGTCAAGAAGTCCAGAATCCAGTTGTAGAGAGGCATGTTGAGTCCCAGTGAGGACAGCTTATCCATCAGCCTCTGAGGTATGATCATGTTGGAACACTGAGCTGAAATCATTCTCCAGGTTGATCAGGATCAAGGCTACAGCATTATCTATGGACTGGTTTGGGTGGTAAGCAAACTGGAATGAGGCCAATGTTGTTGGAAGGTGTGGTTTGATGTGTTCCATTACTAGTCTCTCAAAGCACTTTATATAATGTTGAGGTCAGTGCCACTGAGTGTAGCCATTTAGTCCAGTTGCAGTCACTCTCTTGGGCTCTGGAATGATGATGGCTCCCTTAACCCCTGCAGGAACAGTGGACTGCTACAATGAGATGTTAAAGATATCCATAGAACCTCTGCCAGATGGATCATTCAGCACCCGACCAGGTATATTGTCTAGTGCTGCTGCTTTGCATTGGTTCACCCTGGATTGGATCCTTCTCAACTCAGCTGCAGCTATGCAGGGTGCCATTCTTCAGGGGGAAGGGGGCTTTCCACATCATTTGTTTTCATTGAACCATACATTGATTTATTCAACCTGTCAAGAAAGGAGGCATCAGTGTTTGAAAATCCTGCCAAATTTTTCATAAATTGTATTTACCTATCGGTGCAATAATTCACCCACCACTGAAGTTTAAACGGCCCATAATTACTCATCTTTTCCCTTCCACTCTGTTATTAAAACGTTAAGTCCTCAAATCCTCCAGCAAAATTGAAAATATATGGCATAAATGTAAACAAGTATGGATTTTATCACTGGAGTTTTTTAAAAAGTATTACATTGCAGCAATTAGGCCCGTTTACTCACTACATGGAAGTGGAGGGCAGTGAAGGGGAGCCCGTGCCATCTTGGACCTCCTGCGTGTTGCGGCGATTCAGCCCGCTATAACAATTTAGGGTGGCATGGTAGTGGTTAGCGCAATGCAATTAGAACGCCAGTGATTGGGACCAGGGTTTGAAACTCGCACTGCCTGTAAGGAGTTTATGTTCTTCCCATGTCTACACGGGTTTTCCCCAGTGGCTCCAGTTTCTTCCCACCGTCAAAAATGAACCAGGGTGTAGGTTAATTGGGTGACAGGTTTGTGGGCCAAAAGGGGCTGTTACCATATTGTATATCTAAATTTAGTGTACCACAAAGTGCCTCTCTTATGCTCAGCACTTGGACAAAATCCATTGCTCGTTTATTAAACATTAATTCATTTTCCTTTTGGACAGATGCATTTTCGGCCATGGCCTGACATGGTTCAGGGTCATGAGATTCACCACATTAGCATTGTAAGGAAAGAAAAGTTTTAAGATTTACATTTCCCATCACACCATCAGCCTCCATCTTTTCAAATAAACTAAGAATCAAAACTGAAAGCTAATTAAGATACTGAAACCATTTACCAAAGGAAGAAATTGGATCCATTATCAAAAAGCCAAAATGTCTTGCAAATCACTTCATTCCACATATCATGTAAACTTGTTAAATATTAGGGGACCTTGTTTCTGTCATGGTCTCGTTTGAATATTGATTGTTTGCATAATCAGGTACCATTATCAGTGAGCCTTGAGTCATGTGATTGACTGGAAGGGCTGAATCCAAAGAATTGTGCCTTGATCCCCCATCTTCACTTATACCAGCTTTTCTATTTGAATATTTGAAGAAATCAAACTGAAGAACAACTGATTTGTCTGGTGCAATTATGTCACCATAATTACCATGTGACTGTCACATTATAAGAATGTTAACAAGGTGAGAGTCAAAGTTCAAAGGGTTCCCACAGTTAAAATATTACTTTTCTGCAGTGGCTCTGAAGAGAAAAACATTGTCCGATCATTAAACTACATGTATTTGACAATCCTTCATTGGTCCCTGAGATTGTTTTGAGGTTTTTTTTGTGAATGTTTATTTCAATATTTAAGATTTATTGTCAAACTACATACATGACATTATATACAACCCTGAGATTCTTTTTTTTCCGGGCCAGGCAGAATATTTAATTTTGGTGTAGATTTTAAATCAGTTCACCTTCAGAGGTCATAGCCACCATAAAGTAATAGATATTTGCTATTCCACAGCAAATCTTATAGATGCAACTTAATGCTCTACAACAATTTCCAAAACATTACTTTTTAAATTTACATACGTTTTTCATAAACTTTGATCTGAAAGTTTTTAAACAATCTTTCTAATTTTGCATAAAATGAGTATGTAAAAATAACCTGTCAATGTCCATATTTTTCAGCAGTCCTCAGCACTCTGCATATGTAACCCTCCATCTACTTATCCAATCTAATTTTTAAAAAGCTATTTTAACCACTAAATCTGGAAGTCAACTCCATTGTCTTGCCACAAACTATGTAGTGTGTTTCTCTTGCTCTTAATTCTATACCTCAACTCTAGAATGATTAGAAATGGACTTTCTGCCCATATCAAAAGAAAGCACTGGAAATTGAAAAGCAGGAACGCTGAAAACAGCATGCCAGACAGCATTTGGACAAGAGTTCACTTTTCAGGATTTTTTTAAAAATTGGTTTTATCTATGCAGTTGTAAAACAGAATGCAACCGCAGTTACACCAAGTTGTTGAAAACAAAAGATACAAAGGTCCGTTATTTGCAGACTATGCCATAATATATTCAAAGAAATCAAATTACATGAGAAATTTTAGACAATTTCTACTGCACAATGTTGATTTCACTCCAATAACAGGCTCAGGGCAACAAGAAGGTGCTTTAAAAAATAAAAACAGCTGCTTGGAAACCAAAGTTAAAAGTGCATCTGGCACTGGATTTTTAGAAATCCAGAGTCAAAATGAAACATAGGGAATAAAACACAAAATTTGCAAATATTTAGCGTGTTTAGATGAGGGGACCATGTAATAGATCTACATTGCAAATTATCACCCTTTCCGATGGTGTCATCTGGTGCAGTCTGCACACCCTAGTAATGCCAGTGCCTACAAGAACTCTTCTCTGCCTCCTTCCAATGGGTCACTGACCTTACTTATGATGTTAGAGGACCTGTAAAGCTAATGTAATAGATAATGCAAACAATAGATTTACAGAGTTGTACAGCAGAAAAATGGCTTTGGCCCAACATCTCCAAGCCAATAGATACCATCTAAATGTGCAATCATTTTGAGGATGTTTATCAATATGGGTAATCCCCAGGTTTTGTAAGAGTTCCATTCCTGAGTACTGTCTGCAAACCATTTTAGAATGACAGAATCTTCCATTTTCAGTTGCTACCCATATCAAATACACTTGGTATAGTTCCTTAATTTAATTTTTCTCCCAAAGTTAATGACTTCATATTTTTTCCACATACATTCCACTTGCCATATTCTCAACCAATTGCTTAACAGTCAATGGAGCTCTCTGTATCTGCCTCACAACTCCCATCCACCTTTGTATCATTTATATTTAAAGAAATTTTAAAAATTGAGGCCTTCAGTACAAATCTTTACAGTGCACTACCTGTTGCATTTGCCATTCATTTATGCCTAATTTTTTTTTGTTAAATAAACAACCCACTACCAAAGCCTAAATGTTACTTCCTGCATCATCACCTCTTGTTTTTCATGTGATATTTACCTGCGCAAACTCTTCTCACCTTTCTGATTACGTTGAATTTTTCTAAATGCCCTACCACGCCATCTTTAATAATCACTTCTAATAAATTCTATACAACAAGCATTAGGCCATCTGTCCTGTACTTTTCTGCTTTTAGTCTCCTTCCTGTTTTGAACAGAATTACATTTGTATTTTCCAATGTAAAACAAAAGAGAATTCTAGAAAATTAATTCTAATACATTTACTTTCCCACAAACTGCACATTTTAAGACACAGGATTAAATTTATCTGGACAAAGATAGATTGAGACTACAGCTCAAACAATTTGCTCAGTATCACAAGGATTACAATTGTTTCAAGTTCCTCCCTCATATCCAGTTCCCATTCAGAGCAATTTCCTCTTGTCGATACCAATTTTGTCCTTTACTTATTCTTTTGAAAGTATAATTTAAAAAAAAACAGTATCAGCTAGCTTGGAAAAACCTGCTTTTCGTTTCATTTGGGCAATGAAATACTCAATAAACCACTATTTTAGGATTTCAACAGTTTATTTTCAGATAAACAAGTACATGAGGTGGAAAAACAAATACCTACAAAAATATTCAAAATTAAATTGTTACACATGTACATTGACAATTCAGGTTCAATCCAGTCTTAACATAGAAAGAAGTCAAAACCAAGTTCCGTTTTATCTCAAGGGCGGACTTTACAGCCCTTTTGTCCAAATAATGCATCTGTTTATCTGCAGGTTAGCCCAAATACCAATCGTTACATTTTTTTTAATGCAAAACTACATAGAATTAAATTTGTTCTGCTGGCATGAACGAATTAGTTTTGATACAAGTAACAATGGAAGTCCTTTTAACTGAACTTAAACATTAACAGCAAGTTGGGAATTCCAGCCATGAACAAAATCCTACTACTCAAAAAGTAAAAAAGATGAGGGATTTAAAATTAAAATATTCAATAAGGCAACTAGAATGTAATGAGAAAACATCAATTTGATAAAATTAGATTACAAATGAATGATTCATCTAAAGAAATGTTTTGTCTTATTCATGGAGATAATATAAATCTATATTTTTTTACTGGAAATACTACTCAATTTTTACAAGTGCAATACTTGACAGTATAAAAGTTCTGTTTCAAATATCACATGAAAATTTTGGCTGAAATCTCTTGAAAAATTCCCCCTTTATCCTTTGCAGATTACATTTTGAAGAAATACAAATGCACTTAATGACAATGGTCATAATCCATGTGAAACAAATTCATATTGCTGCATTCATATATTAAGCTAAATCAGCAATCTTCGCATGTCAGCAGATCAAAACCTTTTCACTTGATACTTCCTTCCCTACACACCTTCCTCATGTTCAATCACAGATGGTTTGGAGCTGAGTACATCAGCAAGTACATGTTTTGGAATTTCAGAGCCCCTCACAGTCAACATGTAACATGCATCTTCCACTTTTCCGAGACTTTGTTTCAATGTATAATGCTTCTTGGAGACTTCATATGGTCCAGTATTACCTATGTAAGTAAACCCATCATAGATAGCACGAAGAAACTGGCTCACTTCAAAGGGTGTTTCAATATCTCCATTTCCTACACTGGTAATACATAGACGCATCAGTTCACCAGTCAAATCTGCAATGCCCAAGAGGTAGTCTGTGGGAGTCACATGGAAAGACAGAGGTTGCTGCTCTTGTTTCTCATCTTGGGAACAGGGCAATGCCAAGTCCTAGATGGTTAAAAACAGGATTAAAAGTAGAAAATGTGCATATTAAGAGTGGTCAAAGAAGGAATTTTAAGCAAATAACCTGAAAAATAAATTGTGAATAAAACCTTGATTAAATTTGATCCTTAATTCCATTGCAAAATTGATCTTTGTGTTCATAGCTAATAGTGAGTCTAATCTTTCCGAACTAAGCCCATTGCACAAAATCACCACCCACATTCTCTGCTCAGCTGCACCCCCCCCCCCCCCCCAAGAACTATATCAGTGACCAAAACAGATTACATGGAGTCTTTCATAGAAGGTAAACTTGGGATTGTGGCTTCACATCCTGTCAAACTTGAAGTTTGTTTTAGTTAGAATTATATTTGATACCCTGACATTTAAAAGTACATTATTTAAAAACTGATGTAGTTAAAATACATTCAACACATAAAGAAACATAAAAACTAATTTTAAAAACTTTCTTGATGCAGGGCTCTGACATAAAACCTTAACCATTCCTTTTCTCCCAATCCTTAACCTCCTGAACAGATTGATTTCTTGCTCCAGATTCCAGTATGTGTACTTATGTCTCTAATTTTTAAAAAAATTCTCCTGACTTAGAATCCCACATTCAAATAAATGGGGTCTCCAATCCAAAGCCAAGACTGACCAGGTATAGGATCAGTGAGATAAAATGGAGACACTCCATTCAGGGGACATTCCAAAACTGTGCCCTGCCACTAGACTAAATATGGATTCCAGCAACAGAGGAACAGATGAATATTTTTGGATTGAGATTTCTAGGAACCTTACCATAATTTTCAAACATAAAGAATCATTCAAAGACGGAAGTCATGAAACTGGATTCTATTCTCATCAGTATTCACTGCAAAATAGCACAGTTAGCGTAATTGGACGTTACAGTTAGCGCTATGTTATTATGGCAGTGACCTGGGATTGAATCCAGCATTGTCTGTAAGGAGTTTGTTACCATCTCAAAATTAAAAATTAAATTGAAAATTAAAATACCAATATCTCAATTGCTATTTCATTCTTTTCTTGGCAATTAGCCCATTTTGAACATGGTAAATATGAATAATGAAAATACTGGAAGTCTCAGAATCACAATAATCAACAGAAAAGCTATTCCCTTGTTTCTTGCAGGATATAAAAAGTCAAGAATCTCATAACTAAGCAAACATGTTGAGCCAAATATAGAAGCATATTCAATTACAGCTCTCCTCAAGATGGATGATTTTATTAGAAATTAAATAGTTCCAATGCAACACACTCAAGAATGTCATTAAGTTTTTAAATAAATAAAAATTGATGGAGAACAGTCAGGAGGAGTTGCAGCATGGAGTAGAGGTAGGAGTTTCAAAGAAAAAAAATAGGAACATTGGCCACATGTAATTTAGAATGCATTTCCAAGAGGATTACTATTGGATTTGCATACTTAAAAGTTATTCAATGTTTAGTCAAAATGCTAGTGTGAAACAAAGAATCAGTTTGTAACCAAAACTCTTTTTTTCCAAGCCCTCTATTCATACCTCCAAAGCAAATGAAAAGTTCCAAATCAAATCCTTCTGCCCTTCCCCAAAGTCCACCAAATTAACAACCCCACATACCCTAAGATTTAAAATTGCATCCTTTTCTAGCTTCTGCTCATTTAATAGCTTTTTCACAACTGCTGATTCTCTAACTTTGCTTCTGGGCCTCCAGATTAGCTGATGCAGGGAAGAAAAACAAATCTGAGTAGATTTCATTTTCTTTAAAACCTGCCATCATCTTCATATTCTTGCAAATTGTTGTCCTGCCTGAAACTTCCCTTTCCTCTTCTCTCAAGGTTTTGAATGTATAGTTGCATTCCAAATCTTTTCTCCATTTTCCATGATTCTAAGTTCCTGAATCATTACATTACAGTACAAAATAACTTAGCAATAACAAATAACATCTGATGCAAATATGACTGTGGTAACCACTCTTCAGTCTTAACCCATCTCCAATCTTTGATATAACTCAATATTAACTCTCATCCATGTTTTCAAATGTCTGGCATGGTCTTTCCACAACCTCTCCCCTTCACTCTGATGAATCTGACCTTTATCACCATTACATACTTCTTTGTTCTCCTCCTGGTCCAACTTTTGGCCTTCCTCAATTTTCACTGCTCTGCTATTAGAAGCTGTGTTTATATCAGCATAGATGCCTTCCTAACACTATGACCAAATGAGCACCCCAACATAAAAGGTAAACCTATTCTTCATATTGCAAATGTATCTGTCCATGACAAGCTCAGTAGATGTGAATACCTGTCTTCATACCAAAGACATCCTCAATGGTACAGAATTACTACTACCAGTATGTGGTACAGATTTGGCAGCTCAACAATGGACTGTTCAAAGACTATGTAAATGTATATTACTACAATCCTTCATGGTTTAGAATATCTTTCAAGATGTAAATGCACTAGAAAGAGCACACAGAGGATTTATGAGGATGAAACCAGGTCTAGAAAACAGCTGAATGAGGAAACACTGGAAAAGTAGTAGCCGGAGAGAAACTTAATTGAGTTGTATAAAATTATGAGATTCTAAAATAAGAAATAGAAAGAAAATTTTTTAAATTAAATTTAAATCCATTTTCCCTGTAGAGTGTAACAAAAATGGGTGTTACAAATTTAAAGAAATTAGTGGTGTGACAGATTATGTTGCATTTTATATTGTTTTAAAGGGGACAAATTGTGGCAGGTTTTTGTTAGTGTAGGTCACAAACATTTCAAAACAGATCTCAATAAAATACTGGAGCTCTGCTCAAGCCATCAGACCCAGCTCCGAGTACCTTTGCAAAAACTTTGAAGAGTGCCTGTAGGGACTTCACTAATGGATTGTTGTTTTGAAAAGCAACAGATGAAAGAACTCGGAGGATTAGGTTCGGAGCCACATTCCGTCTGAGTTCAGTTTGCTGTTCTAAGAGGGTCATACCGTTTTGCAAGCAGAGAGGGTCAAACAGGCTTTTCTCAGAGAGAGAGAGAGACATCAGTTCTGCAGTTTTACAGTCAGCAACAGCTGGTTGTGGAAAAAAAAAACATTTTGAAGACAGGTTATGAGTGCTTAGTTCAGCCTGGTCAAAGCCCTTGTGATTCATACAAGAGGAGAGGACTGGCTGCCTAATGTTTTAATTGAAATAAGAGAAACAAAAGTGAACTCTGTGGTGACCTGAAAGAAAGAGGATATCATCTGGAAAACCCTGATGGGGCAAGTTTCTTTGGCAAGACACTGAAGTGGCTGATCTACAGGATATCAGTTGTGGGTGTTCAACGAGCAACAAAACGCTCTCTGAAAACTGACAAGAATCTTCCTAAGCCGTAACTATTTACCTTTCAAACACCAAAGCCTGGTAAAATTCATAAATATTAAATTCTGTGCATAGTATAAGAATTGCCTGCAACCAGTGAAGAAGTGAGATTGGACAGTGAATCAAAAAAATTTTCTCAACTTACACACACACACACTTAGAATTAGAAGGGGGTTAAGTTAGGTTAGTTCTGTTAATCTTTGGCTTGGCTTCGCGGACGAAGATTTATGGAGGGGGTAAAAAGTCCACGTCAGCTGCAGACTCGTTTGTGGCTGACAAGTCCGATGCGGGACAGGCAGACACGATTGCAGCGGTTGCAGGGGAAAATTGGTTGGTTGGGGATGGGTGTTGGGTTTTTCCTCCTTTGCCTTTTGTCAGTGAGGTAGGCTCTGCGGTCTTCTTCAAAGGAGGTTGCTGCCCGCCAAACTGTGAGGCGCCAAGATGCACGGTTTGAGGCGATATCAGCCCACTGGCGGTGGTCAATGTGGCAGGCACCAAGAGATTTCTTTAGGCAGTCCTTGTACCTTTTCTTTGGTGCACCTGTCACGGTGGCCAGTGGAGAGCTCGCCATATAACACGATCTTGGGAAGGCGATGGTCCTCCATTCTGGAGACGTGACCCATCCAGCGCAGCTGGATCTTCAGCAGCGTGGACTCGATGCTGTCGACCTCTGCCATCTCGAGTACTTCGACGTTAGGGATGTAAGCGCTCCAATGGATGTTGAGGATGGAGCGGAGACAACGCTGGTGGAAGCGTTCTAGGAGCCGTAGGTGGTGCCGGTAGAGGACCCATGATTCGGAGCCGAACAGGAGTGTGGGTATGACAACGGCTCTGTATACGCTTATCTTTGTGAGGTTTTTCAGTTGGTTGTTTTTCCAGACTCTTTTGTGTAGTCTTCCAAAGGCGCTATTTGCCTTGGCGAGTCTGTTGTCTATCTCATTGTCGATCCTTGCATCTGATGAAATGGTGCAGCCGAGATAGGTAAACTGGTTGACCGTTTTGAGTTTTGTGTGCCCGATGGAGATGTGGGGGGGCTGGTAATCATGGTGGGGAGCTGGCTGATGGAGGACCAACAAGGTCGGGTCAGATACAGCAATGAGCTCTCTGAACCCTTCTCCATTAACAATGGCGTGAAGCAAGGCTGTGTTCTGGCACCAACCCTCTTTTCAATCTTCTTCAGCATGATGCTGAACCAAGCCATGAAAGACCCCAACAATGAAGACGCTGTTTACATCCGGTACCGCACGGATGGCAGTCTCTTCAATCTGAGGCGCCTGCAAGCTCACACCAAGACACAAGAGAAACTTGTCCGTGAACTACTCTTTGCAGACGATGCCGCTTTAGTTGCCCATTCAGAGCCAGCTCTTCAGCGCTTGACGTCCTGCTTTGCGGAAACTGCCAAAATGTTTGGCCTGGAAGTCAGCCTGAAGAAAACTGAGTTCTGTTAATAGTGATAAGTTAAAGTGTGATCCTGTTTTCATGTTTAAAGATAATTAAAAGCAACTTTTGTTTAAGTAACCATTTGTCTTGGTTAATTTCTGTTGCTGCTGGGTTTTGGGGTTCTCTGGGCTCATAACAGTGAAAAGATTAAAATTGATAAAATTTTAAATTTAGACATACACCACAATAACAGGCCATTTCAGCCCATGAGTCTATGCCGTCCAATTTACACCCAATCTACAACCCTCAATATGTTTTGAATGGTGGGAGGAAATCGGAGCCCCCGGAGAAAATCCACACAGACATGGAGAGACTATACAAACTTCTTACAGAGAACACTGGATTCAAACCCCAGTCCCAATCCCTGGTGCTGTAAAGGAATTGCGCTAACCGGTACTCCTCCAATCCAAATACTCCCAGGCTTGAGCAGAACTCAATGAGATCTGTTTTAAAGTGTTTGTATGTGACCTACACTAAAAAAAAACCTGCCCCAATTTATTACCCAAAAAACATATCTATATACAAACACCACATAATCTGTCACAGTTTCCCCCTACAAAGGAATTTTAACTCTTGACTTAAAATTCAGTTATAACTAAATTGACATTAAAATCACTAAAGATATAACAATACACAATATATAACATGTTATAACAATGTAACCCAATGTTGAGAGTATATACAAGATCAATTTTAACATCTTGACAATCTCCTATTACATAATTTGTACCTCTGATATGATCAATTGCAGATTATATTCTTGCAATATTAAACTCCAGTTTAACAAACCTTTTTTAATTCAAAAACATCAGAGGATTGTGGTGAGTAAATATCACAATTGGTTCATGAGAGGTACCAAGATATACATCAAAATTCTGCAGAATATTATAGACAGCAGTTCCTTCTCAATAATGAACATTGAACTTTTCTGAAAAGTAGGCAACTTGGTGGTCAATTTCATTATATTTTTGTAATAAAATTGCACCTGCTGTCCCCTCAACTGGCATCCACTGCTAAAGAAAATGGTCTGTCAAAATCAGGAGATTTTAAAACTGGGTAATGGCATAGTATCTCCTTTAAATTTTTCAAAGCTGTCTGACAAACTTTAGTCCACACAAATTTCTCCCCTTTTTTTCAAAAGATTGGTTAAAGGAAGAGGAATCTGGTTTAGGTACCAGAACACAAGGAGAACTCCAATCTGAGTTCAAAGGTCTAATAATGTCATTTTTCAACATAAATTCCACCTCCTGATTCATGATTTTACTCTTTTGAATGTTTATTCTATATGGGTGTTGTTTTATGGGACTTGCCTCTCCCACGTCCACATCATAAGTCACTGATGCCCTTTTTGGCATATCAGGAAACAAATTTGTATATTTCAAAATTAATTCTTTAATTGTATCTTTTCTTGTGACTTAAGATGCCCTAACCTTTCCTCCAAATTTTCCAAAATTGCTGCATTAGACAGGTGCACAGGAACCATGGTTTCTTTAAGGTTATCCTTACAAGATTCTGTTTCCATAATCTTATGATCCATAACTTCCTCAACCCTGTCAACAACTAACACCTCTTTTTTTTTTATTTAATTTTTTATTTTTCACACCATAAATCACAATAGTCATGATATACACTTTTTCTTTTTCACACATTTACAGTGACTTTTTCTCCCCCCCCCCCCTCCTCCCAAGCCACCCCACCACCCCCCCCTCATCCATTTTAGGTATACAATCTAGGTTGCATTAATTCAGTCAGACAATGTTGTCATTCAACAAAGATACACCAGAAATTCTACAGAGTCCATTCTTTTCTTAACAACTAACACCTCTGATACAGATTGTTCCCCACGACCCTTATCCTCATAATAAGGTTTCATTAACAATTTGCCTTTCAAGTAATATCCACAAGTCATTTCTTTAATCTCCTGTTCACTTACTGCTTTGTCCCTTAAGTCACTAAGATCTGTATCTGTCCTCTTTTGCTGAATTAACTCTTTCCTTGACAAAGATAAATCCTTACTCTCACAATTAACCTGCTCTTTCAAGACTATTTCAGAAGCACTGGGCAAGTCTCTACCAACTGGATCTTCCTCTGCTCTCATCATTTTCTTAGCCAAAGACCTGGTTACAGCACATGCAGGATATATATCTCACAATTCTCCTCAACATCATCCTTACAAAGCTGATTTGTTCACCTCAAAACTGACCCAACTTTATCCTCTGCCAAGTCATTCCCTAATAAAAATGAGACTCCCTGCATGGGTAACTTTGAAATTACTCCTACTACAACAGGCCCTTGAACTAATTCTGAATTCTGCATGATGTTGTGAAGAGATATTGACTTTACCTCACCTCCAACACCTTTAATCAAAGTTGTCTCCCCTGTGTCAGTCTTTTGATCAAGAGTTAAAACATTTTCCAACAACAGTGACTGAGCAGCCCCAGTATCTCTAAGAATTTTAACTGGAACCTGTGATTCTCCCTCCTTTACTGAAACCAGGCCCAATAACACAAAAGGTTTAAAAACATCCATAACACCCTTACCAGGTTTGGAACATCTCTCCTTAAATTCAACTGTCTGAATACATGCTTCTGGTAAAACCTCCTTTTCTCAACTCTTTTTCAACACTAAACAATTCGCAATAACATGACCAGGTTTCTTACAAAAATGACATACAAATCCAGAAGTTCTGTCCTTTCACACCTTATCTCTTAACATTCTCACCAGGCTTAATTTCAGACTTAATAGTCTGCTCCACATTAACCCTCTGAATAGCTTTCTATTCTGAAATGTATTTTTGTGACTCATAGCAAATTCATCCACTAATCTAGCCATTTGCCGTCATGTCCCCACGTCTCTCCCATCCAGGTTTAATTTAATTTAATTTGGAACACACCTTTTAATTTTCTCAATTAATATCAATTCTCTCAATCTGTCAAAATCATTATTTATTCCTTTTGAGGCACACCAATGGTCAAAACATACAGATCTTCCCAGAGTAAAATCCAGATAAGATTGGTTCGATGTTTTCACCAAACTCCTAAATTTTTGTCTGCATGCTTCTGGAACCAACTCATAAGCTTGTTTAACAGTATCATAATTTGTCACTTGCTCTGAAGTCAAACTAGAGTATGCAATTTGTGCTTTTCCCTTCAATACATTTTGGAACATAAGAGGCCATTTTTTTGGCCATCTGGAGCTCTCAGCAACCTTTTCAAAAAGCTGAAAATATATATCTATATCTCCCTCATCAAAAAGAGGAACTAGATTTACCTCTCTACTAGCCAAAAACCTCTCCCCAGGAGTTATAGTCTCAATTCTCTTACTACCTTCCATCTCAATTTTTAACTTTTCTAATTGAAACCGTCCGTTTTTCAGCTTGACCTGCCTCATATATCCTCCATTTCTCAGCCTTCAACACCCTCCGTTTCAAAAGATCTATCCTCTGGAAAATTTGTTGATTTAGTTCTTGAGGTTTTTCTTACATTTTTCATACTCCTCAAGTACCTCATTTGCTCCATGTTGCCCATGCCTGTTATACATCTCTCTTCCTCCGAACCTGATCCCCCAATATCCCTCAAAAACCAAGGTTCCCTTTGCCTTCTAACCTTGCCTTTGATCCTGACAGGAACATACAAACTTTGTACTTTCAAAATTTCACTTTTTAAAGTGCTCCACTTACCTTACATATCCTCGCCCATAAACAATTTATCCCCATCAACACATTCTAGATCCTTCCTCATTTCCTCAAAATTGGCCTTTCTCCAATTTAGAATCTCAACCCAAAATCCAGACCTTTCCTTCTCCAAAGCTTGAAACTAATGATCAATGGACTCAAAATGTTCTCCTAAACATACTTCTGTCACCTGTCCTGTCTTGTTCCCTAATAAGAGATCCAGTATTGCACTCTCTCTAGTTGGTACATTTATCTATTGATTTAGAAAACTTTCCTGAACACATTTGACAATCTCCAAGCCATCCAGCCCTTTTACATATTGGAGTCCCAGTCAATATATACGGAAAGTTAAAATCTCCTACTATCACAACCTTATGTTTCCTGCAGCCATCTGCTATCCCTCTACAGATTTGCTCCTCTAATTCTCAGTCTATTGGGTGGTCTACAATACAACTCCATGAGTGTGGTCATACCTTTCCCGTTCCTCAGCTCCACTCATATAGTCTCAGTAGGCTAGCCCTCTGGTCTGTCCTGCCTGAGCACAGCTGTGATATTTTCCCTGATGAGCAATGCCACCCCCCTCCTTTCATCCCCACTATTTTATCACATCAAAAGCAGCGGAAGCCCAGAACAGTGTGCTGGCAGTCCTGCCCCTCCTGAAATCAGTTTCACTAATGGCCACAATGTCATAATTCCTCATATCAATCCATGCTCTAAGCTCGTCTGGCTTTCCTACAATACTCCTTGCATTGAAATAGATGCACCTGAGAACATTTCCACCACATTCAACCCGCTGACCTGTAATGTGCATGCAATTTTAACATAATCTTTTCCTTCATCCACTCCTCTATCTGCTCTGGCACTCTGGTTCTGTTCTCCTGAAAAATCTAGTTTAAACCAACTGGAGAAGCACTAGCAAATCTGTTCACAAGGATATGCTCTTATACTGTATCTTGTGAGTAGGTGAATCAGTAACCAGAGAACATAGGTTTACAGTGAAGGGGGAAAGATTTAATAGGAACTTGAAGAGTAACTTTTACATTCGAGGCTGCCAGAGGAGTTAGGTGAGGCACACACTATTGCAATGTTGAAGAAAAATTTGGATAGATACATGGATGCACGTATTTAGAGGAATAGAGGCTAAATGCAGGTAGGTAGAACTAGTGTGGGTGGGACATTTTGATTGTTGTGGGCCAATGTGCCCACATTCTGTGACTATAATTGGGTTTTAAGAAGAGTTTAAAAGGAAGCAGGCTCCTCGCAGGGTAAGAGTCCAAGTAGTGAACCAGTGCAGGGCTCAGCAGCCGAAGGCCTCACACCAGGCCATTGGCTGCTGGTGACCGATTCCTCAAGGACAGGGATTAAATGAGGGTGCCAATGGCAAGCAGGGGTCCCAAAAGGGTATTGGGCACTGACAATTTCCTAACTGCACTGGAGTACACAACCAAGACCTAAGAAGGGTGACTTGGATGGCTTGGTTTACACTAGAACAGACAGGAAGCTGTGCAGCTACAGAGGTTACATGAGGCATATTGCATCAAAGGAGGTGGCAGGATCCAAGGTAGTTTGATGTTTCTGAAGAGACATCTCTTTTGGTTCTTTCTCATCTTCATTATGGCTTTGGAAGCTCTTTGTGTGTCTTCACAGGCAAATGAAGAAAAACTAATAATGCATGTGACAATAAAGAAATCTTAAATCTTGGAAAGAGAAGTAGAATAATAATGTTCTAGAATAGCCATTTCAATCTTTTTTCAGGTCCCCTTCCCTGTGTAGCAGTAAAGCTTTGGTTTCTTCTGCATGTCTCTCCTACTGACTAAATTTAAAAAAACAAAAACTGTTCCGCGTGGTGAAAAGAAAAAAAGGATTTTATTTAAATGTGGCCCCGTTGAGAATGACTGCTCTAGAAATAGAATTGAAATCTTGACCCTTTTTCTTGCAAAAACAAAATTCTTTGACTTTTTGAGCCCAATTGGTTTAGGAGGAAGATTAAACAGATTCTTTCCTCTTTGCTTCTATCTTTCTTTGCTGAATCTCAGTATTCTGCATTCTTTGAACACATTTCCCCAGTTTTTCATAACCAAACAAAATTTAAAAAAGAATAAGAATCCAGAACTGCACAATTGTGAGTTTCAATGGAAATACATTTTTAAAGATAATTCAAATGATCCAGTGACATTGCAAATATAAGTAAATATACTCAAACATCTTTAAATTTAAAAAAAAACTCACCTTAGAATGTTCTGTTTCCTCTGTCTTTGGAGTGAAGATTAATTGCTTATTGATCTCATCAAGGCTAATCAGAGTTCGAGTTTTAATGAACTGTTGAAATGAAACAGCTTCCACATATTCCTGTAAACCTGTAATTATAAGCAATGACCACTGAACACCAGACACTAAGCATTTAACTTTTTTTGGGCAAGTATCTTTTCCAAAATACATTTGAATGGCCAAAAACTCAAATGATTAACCAAGCTCAGGTTAATGTACTGGAAGAATTCCTCTTCATAAACACAAACTACAAAGATTCAGAGAAATAATAACACATGCTCCAAACCTCCCATCTGAAAAATAGCCTTAAATAAATGTTCAGAAAACCCTCTCAAATATAACTGCACCAATGAAATTCTTTATCCCTTTGGATTTCAGAAGATTTAGGATTATACTGTACTGTTCTTTTCATTTGAAATGTGAAGATTACATCTGCAAAAAGCATGAGTATTCATATGGAGCAGGGGAGATATAAATGGATTGTGGCTTAAGTGGGAGTATAATCAATATTCTCACATTTTTATAGTAAAAAAACATACTAAAAATGATTCTTAATATCAGAGTGAATTTCAATAGAATGAAAATTATTTTAAGAAAGCAGATACTGTCTAACAGCATGATATAGATCTTACTGATTTTTTAAAACTTTTTGGTTATAATTCCAGAAATCAAAAGTATCTCTTTTTCCTCACCAGCTTTTGAAGCTACAGAATGTCTGCATAGAAATAATGTGTTTGCTTCTATTTTACAAGGTATCTGCCAATTCTAACTAAACTCCTTTCATAGTCCATATTAAAGAAGTCATGAACAGAGAGAGGGGGGGAGAGAGAGAGAGAGAGCGCATTCTACTCGGAAAAACTCAGCATGCCAGGGAGCATCTGTAGAAAGAGAAACCAAGTTAAATTTTAATTTAAAAAAAATTAAATTGAGACATACAGCAAAGAAACTGGCTATTTCCGCTCATGAGTCCGTGCCGTCCAATTTAAATCCAATTAACCTACAACCTCCTGTACATTTCGAACAGAGGGAGGAAACCGGAGCCGCCCGGGGAAAACCCATGGAGACACAGGGAGAACATACAAACTCCTTACAGACAGCATGGAATTCAAACCCTGGTCCTGATCGCTGGCGCTGTAAAGGCATTGCACTAATCACTTCACCAACCATGCCGTCCAATGTCTCAAGCACAAGACTTAATCAGACCCTACTAACAAAATCTCATGGGCATTAAATGTTAATAGTGTTTTTTGTTCCACAGATGTTGCCTGACCTGTGGAATTTTTTTTTTTTTAAATATCTCAGAATTCCTGCATCTGCATTTTTTTTGCTTAATTTACTGCCACTTCTCTTCCAGGAATGCCAACTTTGAAAAAGTTATCCTCTGCTTTTGGGTGGATATCTGCCTCATCTTGTTCCCCATCAGTGGTTTCTATTTCCCTTCTACTCAATAAGGTTTGACCAAAACCAAAATTCAAGGCCATGGTGTGAACTAGTTCAATTTCTTAATAGTGGCAGTCTCCCAGTTCAGCAATTCAGATTAAAAGTTCTCATCCTTGTTTGAAAGATCCACAGTTCTAAGAACCAATAGGGATCAGTCCCTGAAGTTCATGATTCCAAATGCAATTATGTGGTAGTGTGTCAAAATAACCACTCTCCTGTGAAATCCCATGTGGCATTTACCACATTAAAGAGGCAATATAATAACAACGAGTTACCAACATTATCCAAGAAAACTTTCCATGGACTCAGATTGCCCAAACATATTTTACAGCAATGAAGTAATTTGAAAGTCAATTACTATTTTACCCCGCAATTCCTTGGTTTTAACCTTTCCTTTCAATACCTTTGGAACCACTGTACTAGTCATATTTTCCTTGCATGTTAAATTAATTCAGAGGAGTTTATTTTATCATCCACCTGACACAAGTTCTTCTACTACTCCATTTTAAGAGAGTAGTTCAGTGTCATACAGTTTTGTTGTTTCTAAACCTCATTAAGGTGATTTAAACTCCAGGAAATGGAACCACATCTTACATTATTCAGTACCTTAATTTCAGGTATTATTGTGGTGATTGATTACAGAATCGTTCCAGGGTCAGTATATCCTTCCTACAACAGGGTGCCAATATCTTAAATGATCTCTGACCAGCACCGTATATAATTGCAGTTTAATTTCCTTGTTTTTTCTTCTAAATTGTTTGAAAGTTAATTTGATGTTTTTTGCAACTATTAAAAAGTTTGCAATTATTTAATAGATTGCAAACTCCCACTCCCTGTGGACAGCTTTCCCCATTTTTATTGTACTTTCTTTATTGCATCTATTGTAACTGTCTTTTACTATTCATTCATTTAATCATGTTCATTTGCATGCCTAGCTGTCACAATATTCATAATAAATCTTTTCTCTTAATATACTGTATATTAAAACCATACATTTTTCATTAGATAAACTGCTTCTTCTATAGGTATCATGAAAATCTTCTATATTGCAACATTATTATTGGTGGAAAATCTTCTATATTGCAACATTATTATTGGTGGAAAATCTTCTGCATTGCAACATTATTATTGGTGGAAAATCTTCTGCATTGCAACATTATTATTGGTGGAAAATCTTCTGCATTGCAACATTATTATTGGTGGAAAATCTTCTGCATTGCAACATTATTATTGGTAGAAAATTTAATTCAAACTTGACTATTGAACACAATGTCTTTGCTGCCTGTACTGATCTGACATGTTCAAGGGCATTATAGTTTTCCATACTCCACACAGACTTCAACTTCAGATAAAGAGCAGTTCAAATATTTTTTGTTTTAATTTCAGGTCTTCAATATCCAGTACTTTCAGAATCTGCCACTCCTATTTACATCTTCTCCAAATCAACCGTTTCCTATTTTCTTTATTGTTGCTCTATACATTCCTCTTATTATTTCATTTCTTTTGCTTTCAGCCCATCGACTTTTAATTCTCTTCTCCACTCTCTCATTTTCTCTGGATCTTAAAATGCAACTTTTCCAAGCTCTGATGCACAGTCCTCAACCTGAAATATTGAATCTGTTCTTCTGCTGCCAGACCTGCAAGTATTTCCAGCATTTTCTGTTTTGGGGCCTTTCATTCCCAAGAATATCACTTTTTAAATATTTGCTCCCTTTTCTAATGGCTTGCAATAATCTATTCAAATGCCACGGCTTCACTCAGCCCACCAGATCTGCAATTACTCCCCACCTTGAATTTGTATCTTTCATACAGTCATAGAGGCCCTTCAGACCATCAACTACTTTCCTTTATTTTAGAATATTTTACTTAAGATTTTTAAAACCACATCCATGTATACATATTCAACAAAGCTACAAGAGAAAAAAAATGACACGTAGTGTATGTGTATAACCCCCATCCCTCCCTCCCTTCCCCTACCCACCCACCCCCCCAACAAAATATATTAAAGAAAGAAAAAGAGTTCAGAGAATGCCAAAAAAGAAATATAAAATCTCAATACTAATAATAATGGAACTGGAGGTTTCCAACAGGATGGGCTTTCAGAGAGCCCTTCAAATTTTCAAACCAATGTGTTGCAAGTATGGGCTCCATATTTTTGAAAACAAAATTGATATTTATTATAATTATAAGTTATTTTCTCAAGTGGAATACAACTACACAATTCAGCATGGCATCTCTCCATCCCTAAATCTGTATCTGATTTCCAAGTAATGGCTATGCACTTCCTAGAAACAGCTAAAGCTAGTCATTAAAAATCCAATTTGATACATAGTTAACCTTAATTTAAGTCTAATCCCATTGATCACATCAGCTAGCCCCATGAACACCCCCCAGTAAGATCAAGGCCAGCGGGGAGACAAGAGGACACCCTGGGACAGTTATGCTCCTACCATCAGTAATGGGGTGCGGAGGCCCATAAAAGTTGCCCACCCTGCAGGTTTTCAGGAAGTGTCCTGGCCAACTACCTTTGTCCCACATAATAGCCTCCTCCACATCTGGGACTCACTATTGGGCAGATATTTCCTGGACGACACAGGAGCCAAGATAAGTGTCCTAGCCCCTGCAGGCCTCGACAACTGTAGCGGCAAGCAGGGCCCAACCTTGAAGGCAGTCAACGGCTTCTGCATTCGAATTTTCAGGACCTGTACCATCCCCCCTTTGTTTCGGCAACAGCTGCTTTACATGAACCTTTACTCTCACGGCAGTGATGCAATCGCTCCTGGGGGTTGACTTCCTTCGGGCCCACTGCTTGCTGGTCGACCTCAAGGGATGGTTCTTGGTGCATGCCAGAACCTTTCAGACTTTGCCTCTGGGGGAAGCCAAGCTACCCGCCTCCCACCTGGACTCTACAACACTCTCGGACAATCCTGCATCCTGGCGGAGTTCCCCTCGATAGTGGTGCAACAGTTCTCCTTGGCTGAGCCGAAGCACGGGGTAAGACACCACATACTGACTGAGGGCAGCCCTGCTCCACACCAGAGCTCCCTCCCAAAAAACTCAGTCTGGCGAAGGAGTTCAAAAAGATCGAGGAGCTTAGAATTGTGCAATGCTCCCAACAGTCCCTGGGCCTCTCCCCAAATCAGCAGGGGGGGTTGGAGACCATATGGTGACTAACACCACCTCAATGAGGTCACCACACCCGACAGATATCCCGTGTCCCACATCCAAGACTTTGCCACCAACCTGCACAGGGCACAAGCGTTCTCCAAGGTGGACCACCAGCACATCTTCTGCAACACAGGGGGTCAAACATTCTTGACCACTGTTACACCACCCTGCATCAGCAAGGTCACCTGCTGCTCTATCCCTCACCTATATTTTTGCAAAGTTGAACCATCTGGTTATGAAACTCCTTCCTGCATACAAGTAGAAATTGAAGAGAACTGCACTGGCAATGAAGATTGTATAGGGTTAACCTGGGGGTGGGGGACATGACACAGCGTACACCAAGACTTACCTTTAAAGATCTTCGGATTCCCACCAACATGAAAAGGAAGTTCAGATTGTGGCAGGTTACATTTATAATCAAGGATCAATAGAGTGTCTGCATTTATTTTGCTGTATGTTTACCGTTATATGTGTGTCTCGGCTTGAATCAAACACAAAAATATTTATATTGGAAACATTGTTAGCTTGTCAGGTTTCAACCTTCTCTCATTACTTCATTAGATAATTTAGTTAAATAATTCATACATTATCTATAATCTATTACAAAATAGATTCGATTTATTTAGAGACAAATAAAATTTAGACAAGATTTGCGTATTATTCACAGATATTTAATGCTTTATAAGTTTAAAATACATTTAAATTGGTTTCCTACCTGGTGAAAATGCTCGTTGAAATTGACACGTGTCTTCACCAATCAGTTCTTGAGCAATTTGCTGGATCTTTAATCTAATATCATCAAACTTGGTCTCAGATTCACCAAGTAATTCACCAACATCACTGACACTGTAAAGGGAAACTTTTACTCAGTGTAATATTCAATTAACTGTCAGTAACAGACAATTAAAAACAATTGCCAGTTGAATTTCAAAAAAATTAATCTTTTATCTTTATTTCTCCATTTTGTTCATTTTATTGTTATTTTAGTAGAGTACATTAGATATTAATGTATGACAATAACAAAATCCTTCATTTGCATAGTGATACACGCCACTTAACAGGAACATTATCGAAATTAAATCTTTATTCCGAATCACATAAAGAGTTATCAGCACAGATAAAAGCTTTATCCAGGTTAAGTGTTAAAGAATATCTTAATGGAGAAAAGCTTGAGAGGTAGGACAGAGAATTCCAGTCCTTTGGGACAAAACAGATGAAACCTTGACTATCAATGATGGATAATTAACTTTGATCAGAAGGTGGTGGCAGCGACGATAGCAGTGGAATAACTTGACAGACCAGAAGAGGATCTTAAAATCAAAAGCATGAGTTCACCTAGATCAGAAATCTTGTGCGTAATTGAGATAAAACCAGCAGAAAATTGGATGCGCATGTTCATGTAGGAACGGAAGATGAGAAGATTTCCAAAACAGTATGAAAATGGTGAAGTCTAGAGTCAAGGATGTGAATGAGAGCTTGAACAGAGGTCGAGCAGTTAGCTGATGCTATGCAAGTGGAAAGACACTGTTGGCGTAATGGTACAGGTAGAGAGGACACAAACTAAACACTGCCAAACACAACATTAAGGACAGTTCAACTAATTTAAACAGCAGAATAATGTATCACATACTTCACAATTCCAATATGTTGCTGCCCTTATTCAATTCCATTCACAAATCCTTAATGAATGAAGTATTCTACATATGATTGCAGCAAGATGCAAATAACATTTAAGTATGAGTTGATAAATGAAAAAATGCATCCCATTACAGTACCAGAGAATTACCTTCTCCAACAAGAAAGAGTAATTGTTGGCATCTTTGATGTTCAATGGCATTACCATTGCAGAGTCCCCCACCATCAACATCCAGAGGCCAACAGCTGCCAGATTCTCAACTAGTCACGCAAGTTCCGTGGCTGTATGAGACCATTCAGAAACTTTTCTCTCAGTCACAGAGTTATCTGCACTCTGTACGACTCGCTGCCTGATACCCCAAAGCCTTTCTAAGATAAATTTGGAACAAGTCAGGAGTACGATGGAATACTCTCCATTTGACTGGCTCACTACTGCTTTAACTCTCAAGAAACTCATCAACATCCAAGGCAAAGCAACTGGCACCCCATCAAAAATCCTAAACATGCACTCCCTTCATCATCAATGCAAAATGAATGAGTATTCACCTTCTACTGAAATATACTGCAGGTATTCACCTGGGCATCCACCAAAATCCACAATGACAAAGATCAAGAACACTATCGCATACAAGTTACATACCACCCAGACGTCATCTAAACTCCTAGCAATTTTTAAAAGACATACAGCACGGTAACAAGCTCACAAGCCCATGTTGCCCAAAACACCCAATTAATCTGCAGGCCACCCCCCTACCCCATTAGCTTTGAGGGTGGGAGGAAAACTCATACAGCTATAGGGAGAACATACAAACTTCTTATAAACAATGCTGGATTTGAACCCAGGTTGCTGGCACTCTAATGGCATTGTGCTAACCACTGCCCTAACCACGTGACCTTATATGGAATATGGAAGCATCTTCTTCAGAAGGACAATGGTGGTTCAAGGGGACTCAAAACTCACCACCAACAGGGCAAACATCGATAGAGCGTAAAGGTTGCAATATCCAGATCTCACAAATTGGAAAAAAAATTTTTAAAACACACCGACAAACTTGAATTTGCTCTTGGATTTCATTACAAACCAAATTTCATTCTTTTAAGAAATTCTGGAAACGCTGACTAATTTTCAGCTAGAGAATCAGACACTAATATATCTATTAGCAAAGTCTGGGCAAAACAACAAGTAAACCAGTATCTGATTTTCTGTTTATTTAACATTTGTGCTTTGGGTCTTAAAAGACTAGGTTGGACATGCAATGAATTATGTATTCCTATCTTTATTAGGCAACATTTATCCAAATTCATTATGGCACACCTTCTTTGGAAACAAATAGGAATTTTTATTTGCTAAATTTAAAAAAAAATTAAAGGCAGCAGATAATCTTAGAGGAGCCCTGAAGAAAGGAATCCACAGCAGTGGACCAGATCAACAAGTGCTGAGCCAAAGGAATGTTGCAGTCCGGAAAGCTTCTGTTGGTTCTCTAGGTTGTTATATGGCTACATCATGACAACTTCATAACCATTCAGGGTTAAGAACTGGACTCGAGGCAATGTAATCTGGATACAAGGCCTTGAGTTCACTTCATAATTTTTGAAGGTTTAGACCAAGATTGAGGAGAAGCAATCTGGGACCTCATACATGGGTTCAGAACTGAATAACATTCAGCTATGGTACACCAGAGGAAGCTGTGGTGGAGGAGGTGGCAAGATTCATATCCACTCGATGTCTCTGAAGGGACTCTCTTTTGCTGCTTCTTCATTTTAACAAAGTCACTGGAACTTGGCAACACTTGCCTTTGTAGGGCAAGCAAATGCAAGCATTTACTGTCTTGTGTATAATAAATTGATAATGCTTAATGAAAATCTCATACCTGATTACCCTGTGAAGAAGAAAAATTGTGCGTTTGCTTTCAATAGTAACATCCCGACTGAGTTTTACTAGTCTCTCATATTTATCATGTTTTGCATCAAGTTCTTTTTGAAAAGCTGATCAGAACAAAATAAGGACAAAATTATTATCAGCAATTATAATTTTATTTTATTTTCGAAAACACCACAGTCTATTCACTGAAAATAATACGTCATTCTTGTAAAACAACATTTTACTTCTGTTAACATTGAAAAGCACTTCCTGAGAAATCTCTAAAACAGGCAATAAACAAGAGGTAACCTCCATAACAGTAATTTATTTTAAACATTTATAAACCAAGGTTTATTTCCTATTAACCACATATTTCTTAACCTAGAAAAGGTCAGTTGAAAAATGTTTGGGTTTATTTAGATTTTAATTTTAAATATTATACAAATTCATATTGTTCATTCAAAGAACTAAAGTTACAAAGAGCCAAGAATAATTATAAAATGACAATGATATCACTGGTGTTACAGACTACCGGTAACTGGCTTCACTGACGTAAAGCAAGGAACCATTGCAAATATACATGAGAAAATATAGTGGGAAAATGCATGCATATAAATATTCATGCTTCTAATTTATTCAAAAAAGAAATCCTAAATTACCATATTTAATTAATTACCCTGGAAATGGTTACTATTCCTATGTGGGTGAACGTAGCAAGGTATCATAAGGAGTCAATTCAAATGATGTACGTTTTTCTGTGAGAAAGGAAGTTTAAACTGAATGGAAATTCTCTTTTTTTCCAACAAATAGTGCCAAGAATCCTCACATGACCCAGAAAACATTATATCTAAAATACTATATTGAAAGCCAATCTGGATTATTTGTTCTCCTTTGAACCCACAAGCTAGTACATTATGACTTGAAAAGACAAAAGGATGAATGTGAATGTGCAAATGATCAAAGTATAAGAGAGCAAATAGAAAGCATACAGTGTAGTAAGTAGAAACATGAAAATCTAAAGTAAAAAAACAAAACAAAAAAAAATCAGGAGAAAGAAAGTTTGAGAATGAGAAACAGAATTAAAAAATGAATAAAAAAAACACAGCACTATTTAAGCTTAAATTGTGGACAGATGTCATCTATGGCACAAAAAGACAATGATAAAGTTGGTGGACCCCATTGGCTCTGTCAAGAAGGGAAGTTGCTGTCCGTACACCTGCATTATTAAGTGCTCATACTTGCATTCACTGTCACCAATCCTGCAGCAAAACAATGCTTTTTAAAATAATCAAAGCATATTCTCTGAACATTTATAAACCTACCATAGAATGAACCCAGAAACCATACAAAACTGTCAGCTACCATTTAAATAATATTTTTCAGAAGTTAATTGAATGAAAAAAATGTTATATCAGAATATTACAGCAATACTTTTAAAAAAAAATTTCTAATAGATTAACTCTCTCAATCTCTCTGTTCACAAAATTGCTATTTCCTTCCAATGGGTTAGGTCTACTCTTTAAAACTGCAAAGGAATACTTTTCATTTTAGCCAATACCAGTCAGGGTCTCATTTGATGCACAATAAATCAGTATTTTTACTCCCACAAAATACTCTAAAATTCTTGTATTAAATGTACATTTAAGTACTCGAGATGGCAGAGACCAACAGCATTGAATCCACGCTGCTGAAGATCCAACTGCGCTGGGTAGGTCACGTCTCCAGAATGGAGGACCATCGCCTTCCCAAGATCGTGTTATATGGCGAGCTCTCCTCTGGCCACCGTGACAGAGGTGCACCAAAGAAGAGGTACAAGGACTGCCTAAAGAAATCTCTTGGTGCCTGCCACATTGACCACCGCCAGTGGGCTGATATCGCCTCAAACCGTGCATCTTGGCGCCTCACAGTTCAGCGGGCAGCAACCTCCTTTGAAGAAGACCGCAGAGCCCACCTCACTGACAAAAGACAAAGGAGGAAAAACCCATCCCCAACCAACCAATTTTCCCTTGCAACCGTGTCTGCCTGTCCCGCATCGGACTTGTCAGCCACAAACGAGCCTGCAGCTGACGTGGACATTACCCCTCCATAAATCTTCGTCCGCAAAGCCAAGCCAAAGAAGAAGGCATGTTAGTGTAGTGGTTAGTACTAGCAACCCAGTTTCAAATCTGTTGCTGTCTTGCAAGGAGTTTGAATGTTCTTCCCTTGTCTGCATGGGTTTGAGACTATAAGTTAATTGGGTGCAATTGGGCAGCATGGGCTTGTGGACTGGAAGGGCCTGTTACCGTGCTGTATGTCTAAAAAATTGAGTAGGACTGGATTCAATTTTAATGTTGCTATTACTGTACAGCCTTCTGATATTCACCATCAAATCTGAGTGAAGTAAATTTTTTCTTTGAATGGAGAAAATCTTTCAGAATAATAAGTTGAGATTAATGACAATAACTAATGCTTATTTTGTTTGAAATTTACTCTTCTGTTAACATTATTTACTGCTTAAATGTATCCTTCAATCTCTTGTAACTCTATATCTGAACTCTCATCATTTAGTTTTTTTCACTTAACATTCCCATTTCCAGTTTCTCACCAGTATGCATCGTGTTGATTTTCAAGTGTTGGTCCACCAATGATTGCGCAAAGTTCTTGAGAGAGTTTGTCTAAAAATGAGGTGCAAGCTCCAATAAAAATTGTGGATCAATAGAACACACTTACACTCAAAAGACAATAGCACTGGTGACAATGGGTTGACTTTATTCTGTCCCTCCTCTTTTCGGTTACGAGCTTGGATGTTATCATGCTTTCGCTTTCGAAATCTGCCTGAGTTTAAAGGAAAGTAGTGATTACTATGCGGCCTTTTTGTACAAAAGCAAATTAATCGATTTAATTAGATCATCATCAATGTCCTACCAAAGCATTGCAATGTTTCAGAAGTGTTAAACCACACAGTACATTATGAATATTGATGTTAGGATAAAATTATAGGGTAATACTGTATTACTGATTTGAATCCCGCAGTGCTAGGTATTTCAACATAAATCAATTTAATTTAGAAACCTTTCCTTTCATAAATGTATAATGAATATCAGTGAGATAATCTTGATTGGTATAATTGGTATTTAGCTGTTATCAGTCAGGGTCAGAGTTGATGCACAATTAATCAGTGATGCTACTCCCAGAAAATACCCAGAAATGTTGAGACCAATATCCCACTAAATTGGCTGTTCAATGTCCTGGGATAGGAATGGGGGTTTGACTTTTTACACTTGACCACTCCTAACTGGGACACTGAACACTTTCACACTTGCAAGGACTATCTCCGGGGTTAGGACTGTTCTACCTTTTACCAGTGACATCATGATGGGGTGGGCCTGCCCTAAGTCATGATCAGTGTGTTATGATCTTATATTTGAACAAAATTAATCATACATAATTATAACATAATTAAGCTTTATGTACAGCACAGTATGAGCCCTTCAGCTCCTGTTGTGTGCCGACCTATATAAACCTTTATAAGGGACCGTGGGAAATGGAAGCAATAAATAGTAATAGCAGACAATTTTTAAACAGGGTGGAAAAGTTGGTAGCACTATAGCACTCAATTTATCTAGCGTGGAAAAGTTTGTAGCGCTATAGGGCACAGTTTATATAGAGTGGGAAAGTTGGTAGTGCTATCATGTACAATTTATAGACCATGGGAAAAAGCGATGGTGGATGTGCCCTCCCAGAATTCCATGCAGCAGAGAAAAGGCTGCATACATGGAGCATTCATAGAGGAGTTTCTCTGCCGCACAGCATTCTGGGAAGTCAGGTTCACCATTGCTTTTTTCTCATGGTCTTTATAAATTGTGCGTTATAGCATAACCAATTTTCCCACGCTGTTTAAAAATTGTTCGCTATTGCTATTTTTTTCCCCTCTCTTCCCACTGCAACTCTCCCATGGCAAAGTTTATACTTTCCTTTTAGTATTTTCTTCCTACACTCACACGAAAATTTGGGTCATTTCAATCCCACAATGCAAATACCCCTTTCACACTTGCCTGTCTGCAGACGTCGAGGATTGTACTAGGTATCGAGACCATCAATCCCTAGCGTGAGATGACGTCATCTGATGCCAGCATTGAGCCGATTTTCCTTTCACACTTGCCACTTTAAAGGCCGATTGGCGTTTGATTCCTGGGATCATTTGCAAGTGTGAAAGGTGCTTTAAGACTGATTAAGTTTTTGTCTATTGCAATATGAACAGCTTTCTCCATTCTTAATTGGTAATGGCTTCAAAAGTCTTTTATTAGTTTTAAGACATACCCAATTGGGAGACCCCAAGAGGTTTAAGGTGGTGGAAACCTTCTGTCTTTACACCAACTTTTCCAATGTTTCTTCTCCAATTAGAGTGGATAGGGGCCAGGGGTAACTAAGTCAGTATGGATAGTACACTTTTTAAAAAATCTCTGAAAAGACTGAATAATTTTCTCTGTCCACTGTTAATCAATCATTCGCATAACAGATCTTAAAACAGCACAACTTCAAAATCAGAATGATGTTATGAGCCCAGAGGACGCCAAAACCCAGCAGCAATAGAAATTCACCAAGACAAATGGTTACTTAAACTAAAGTTGCTTTTAATTAATTATCTTTAAACATGAAAACAGGATCAAACTCTAACTTATTACTATTAACTTAACCCCCTTCTAATTCTAAGTGCATGTGTATGTAATGAGTGTGTAAGTTTAGAAAAGTTATTTGGTTCATCATTCAATCTCACTGGTTGCAGGCAATTCTTATACTGTGCACAAAATTTAACATTTATGAATTTCACCAGGCTTTGGTGCTTGAAAAGTAAATGGTTACCACTCAGGTTCTCGTCGGTTTTCTGAAAGGTTTGTTGTTCGTTGGACACCCACAACTGATTCCTTTAGATTAGCCACTTCAGTGTCTTGCCAAAGAAACTTGCCCCATCAGGGTTTTCCAGATGATAATCTCTTTCTTTCAGGTCACCACAAAGTTCATTTTCTGCTTCCCTTATTTCAAGTGAAACATTATGCAACCAGTCCTCTCCTCTTGTATAGACCACAAGGGCTTTGACCAGGCTGAACTAAGAACTCACAACTCATCTTCAAAATGGGGTTTTTCCACAAGTTTTCCATCTTGTCCTGTTCCAGTCCCAGCTGCTGCTGAATTGTCTCAATTCTCCCTCTCTCACTCAGAGAAAACCACATGACCCTCTTAGAACAGCCAACTGCACTCAGACAGACTGTGACTCCAAACCTAATCTTCTGAGTTCGTTCATCTATTGCTTTCCAAAACAATAATCCATTACTCCACAGCGTGTCCAATTAACACCTACTTGTGAAGTTCTTACAGGCATCCTTCAAAGTTTTTGCAAAGGCACCCGGCGCTGGACTGTCTGTCTTGAGCAGAGCTCTGGCATTTTAAATGAGATCTGTTTTGAAGTGTTTGTATGTGACCTACACTAAAATAAAACTGCCACAATTTATCTCATTTTAAAACATATACATATACAATAGAAAATATAACATAATCCATCATAATATATTTAATATTTATCTCACAAGCAGCAGCCATCAGCAGTCAATCTGCCATCACTCCATGGTAATTCACAGGAGCTTGTTGTGAGCAGATTTGGAACTGTATTTAAAACAAAATATTCATATTTTGATCCTTCAAACCTGCTCCACCATTCAATACAATTCAGGTTGATCTTCTTTGTAAATAAATTCAACAATTTGGTCTCCATAACCACCTTACTGAAGAAATTTCTCCACATCAAAATCCAAAATATGTTGCTTCATATTTAGGGCTGTTACCCTTGGTTCCCTGCCCCTGCCCTACCCTGAAGCAGCCCAGAAAAACATCCTACCTGTTATCTAGTCTGTTGAGCCCAGTCGTCTGCATTTAAATGAGATGCAGATCTTATTATTCCAAGCATTACCAATACCAGCATAGCTGACAGCTCTACCATTGCAGGATTCAATCTTTCAACCTTTGAAATACTCTCTCCTCAGGTATTGTCTCATCAGTGCCCTGAATAATCAATCCTGTACTTGAAAGGTCTTCCAATGAAGGCAAAACATCATTCTTCCCTCTCAACTATTTTCATTCAGTGAGGTCCAGTTAAAATTCCAGATGCCTCTGTAGGTAAACATTTCTTATAAAACACTCTGCCTTTTTGTTGCTCCTACTGAAATGGATAACTTCACATTGTCCCATCCACTGAAGACATATATGTGAGGTTCTGCTTCATAAAGGGCAAACATCACTGTGGTCACAATTTCATCACTCTGCAACCTTAAGGAAAAAGGTTCAAAAACCTGAAGATCAGCACCTCTAGGTTCAAAAACTGTTTTATGCAACAGTTTATCAGGCTCACCATAAACTACTCTGGCACTACTAAAAGACCTGTCTGTTCTATTGAAATCCCACTATTTCTTTTTTTTCTTGCACAATTATAATTGTGAATATTTACTATTTATCCTTTATATTTTTTTATTTTCATGTTGGGGTAATTTAAAGAATACTATTGTATCAACAACTTTGTAGAAGAGAGTGGAGAGCACCAAGTTCCTTGGAGTTCACTTAACTAGTGACATATCATTTGTCAGGAAGGCACAACAGTGACTGCACTTCCTGAGAAATGGGCAAGGCTACCAGCCACCATTATATCAATCTCTATAGGAAGAGAGCATCTTGGCCAGCTGCATCATAGTGTGCACTGGTTGCTGCAGGGAAATGGACTGGAGGTCAATACACAGTACCACTAGAGTGGCAGGGAAGACGACTGGAGTCTCCTCTCTCCCTCCCTCAAATCTACTGGAATCAAAGTCTGAAGAGGGTGTGCAAAATCATGGAGGATCCCTTCCACCCAGCACACATCTTTCAGCTGGTCCCATCGGAGAAGAGATAAAGGAGTATCAGACCCAACACCACCTGCTAAGGAACAGCTTCTTCCCACGGGCAGTGAGAATGTTGAATAACTGCTCATACTAACCACCTGAGACTTTCATCTGTACAAAACTATATTTATTTATATATAAAATACTTGAACTGCATATGTATTATTTGTCTGTATGTGTGTTATGTCTAGTTGTCTGCCTTCATGTTTTGCACCAAGGACTGGAGAACGCTGTTTCGTCAGGTTGTACTTATACAATCAGATAACAGTAATCTTGATTTGGAATGGTTTATTTGTGTACTTGTTTGGCTGTACCAAGTTTCAGTGCACATGTACAATGTACTTGTGTGTATGACAATAAACTTATTATCATGATGTACTTATCTACATACACAACTTT
The DNA here is from genome assembly GCF_036971445.1 of Narcine bancroftii. Classification (NCBI taxonomy): domain Eukaryota; kingdom Metazoa; phylum Chordata; class Chondrichthyes; order Torpediniformes; family Narcinidae; genus Narcine; species Narcine bancroftii. Next base: position 61,647,676 of record NC_091474.1, read on the forward strand.
CTAAATTACCTTAAATCCTGTTTTCATCCTCTCCATATCCCAATCACAGTCAGTTTTGCATGCTCAGTAAATTTGGAAATAACACATTTCCTTCATCAAAATTGGGGAAGGGCAAATTACGATGAGATTAGACAGGAACTGGGGAGAGTAAATTAGGAATAGGAGGGGAAGCACAGAAGTAATGTGGAGGATGTTTAGGTAGCACTTGCACAGGGTCCTGATTTATTTGTCCCACTGAGGTAGGATAAAAATGGTAGGAGAAGGGAACTGTGGCTAACAAGAGATGAAATAGCTACTTAAGAGGAAAAATGAAGCATATTTGAAATTTAGGAAGCAAAAGACCCAGGAATGGCTCATGAGAACTGTATGGTAGCCAGGAAGAAACACAAGGAAGGATTTAGGAGAACAAGAAGGGGGCATGAGAAGGCATTGGCAAGTGTGGTTAAGGAAAACCCCCAAAGCATCCTATGCACACGAGAAGAACATAGGGATGACTAGAGTGAAGATAGGGCTTCTAAAGGATAAAGGAGACAACATGTTCCTAGAGGTAGGGGAGGTCTTAAATAAATACTTTGCTTCAACATTCACCAGAGAGAGGACCTTGGTCAATGTGAGGTCAGTATAGAACAAGCTTATGTTCTGGAGCATGTTGAGGATAAGAAAGGAAGCGCTGGATCTTCTTAAAAGTATTAGAATTGATAAGTACCAGGGACCCAATGAGATATATCCCAGGTTGCTGAGGAAAGGGAGGGAACAGATTGCTAAGGCTCTGACAATGATCTATGCACCCTCCCTAACCACAGGAGAGGCACCAGAGGATTGGAAAGGTAAATTTGATCCCCTTGTTTTAAAAAAGGTAATAGGGAGAATCCTAGAAATTATAGACTGGAGAGTCTTATATCAATGATGGACAAACTATTGGAGAGGATTCTTAGGGACAGGATTTACGAGCATTTAGAGAAGGGATTGTCAGCATGGTTTTGTGAGGGGCAGGTTGTGCCTCATGAGCCTAATCTGAATTTTTTGAGGAAATATCAAAATAAATTGAAGGTAGGGCAGTAAATGTGATGTTCAAGAAATTTTAGTAAGGCATTTGACAATGTCACAAATGGTAGACTCATTCAGAAAGTCATGAGGCATGGGATCCATGGAACCTTGGTCACGTGGATTCAAAATTAGTTTGCCTGCAGTCAACAGAAGGTAGTAGTAGATGGAGCATATTCTGTCTGGAGGTCAGTGAAAAGTGAAGTTCTGCAGGGATCTGTTCTTTTTGATTTTTATAAATGACCTGGACAAAGAAGTAGAGGGAAGGGTCAGTAAGTTTGCAGATAGCATGAAAGTTGGTGGTGCTATGAATAGTGTAGAAGGTTGTTGCAGGTTACAACAGGATATAGATACGATGCAGAGTTGGGTGGAAAGTGACAGATCGCGTTAATCTGGATAAGTGTGAAGAGATACATTTTGGAAGATCGATCTTGAAGATGGAGTACATGGTTTGGTTAATGACAGGGTTCTAAACAACATGGAAGAACTGAGGGATATTGGGGTCCAAATCCATAGATCTCTCAAGTTTCCCACAGAGGTTGACAGGGTTTTTTAAGAAGGCTTATGGTATGCTAGCCTTCATTAATTGAGTTCAAGAGACACAAGTATTAAAAGTGAGTCTAACATAACGTATAATTTGAGAGATAAATATCATTTTTTTAAAGTACGGAGCCATATTTAAAAATTCTTGGTTTAAAGATTTAATCTCTCAACCCACTCTGTTGGGTGTCTCGGTTTCCGTAGCTAAAACGTTGATTATTGTTGTTTTTAAGAGCAGGGGTCCTTTCTTTGTGGTTGGAAGGGGGAGGAGAGAGGGTGTTAGTGGGGTGGATGTGGGAGGTTTGGGGGGGGGGGTTTACTTAATTATATAATATCTGTATGACTATGTTATAATTAATGTTATAGGATTTAAATTTTATAAATAGAATATAAACAAAAAGAGTCACAAGGTTACAGAGCAGCTCGATGAAACTCTGGTAGACCACACATGGAATATTGTGTGTAGTTCTGGTCAGCTCATTACAGGAGGGATGTGGAAGTTATGGAGAGGGTGCAGAGGAGATTTACCAGGATATTGCCTGAATTGGAGAACGTGTCTTATGAGGCAAGGTTAATAGCAAGGGCTTTTCTCTTTGGAATGAAGAAGGATTAGAGGTGGGGTGGTCACGTGATAGACTAGCAACTGGTCCGGTGTAACCAGCCCTTTCCAGAGAAAAGTTTTTAAAAAGTGATAAGAAAATAAAGCTTTGATTTAAAATACTTAAAAATACTTGAAAAACCTGAGGATGGTGCCAAAGAAAGAGAAACTTGCAAATGTTAATAAAGAGAAAACGAAAACATCTGAAGGTAAAGAAGAAGGCCCTACCTGTACATTGGATCCAGGAACTCTCCCAAGGAAGGTAATCCAAGCTGTGAGCTCGGTGTCGAGCAGACTTGGGGCAATGCCGCGCAGGGTGGACTCCAGTGAAGGCTTGTGGAGTCAGGGAAAGAAATACCAATGCACATGTGAAGAGCTGCGCATGCGCAGAGCACATTTTAAACAAGGCATTGAAGAGAGCAGACGTCGGCAGCAAGCTGCTGTAAGTATAATGGAAACAAATCTTGAGGAAACAGACTCGATGTCAAGTGAAGAAATGGATCCAGAAATAGAAGTACTAGAAGAAACAAAAAAATACAGGTGAAAGTGGATAACCAGTTGAAAATACTAATGGAAACATTGATGCCTGAAAGAAAAGTTAAAGAAACTGTGTATTGGAAACAGATGTAAAAATTCAACGCATGGAAAAAGCAATTTGAAGAAGTAGAAGAGTAAAAGATGTGGAAATGGACATGGCTGTTTTAAAAGAAAAAAACGAAACTATAAATAAAGATGTTACAAAGACACAGGAATTATTGGCCCAGAAAAATGATGTCCTAGAAAATGTTAGCAGACGTAATAATATAAAAATAGCAGGTCTGAAAGAAGGTACAGACATTAAAAAATTCTTAAAACAATGGATCCTGCAAGTTCGAGGAGCCGAAATCACAATTGCATCAAAAACCACATTCCATTTTGGTTAAGCTGCTACGTTGTCCAACACAAGAAAAAATATTGGAACTGGTTGTTAGAAGAGCTAAGGAAAATAAAGGGTCATTGGAATATAATGAAAATAAAATATTTTTTTATCCAGATACAAGTTTCGAACTATTAAAGAAATGTAAGGAATTTAACGCAACAAAAAATATATTATGGAGAAAAGGCTTCAATTTTGTCTTGCGCTACCCAGCCGTTTTAAAGATATTTATTCCTGGCAGACAAAATAGACATTTTGTTGACCCAGGAAAAGCTCAATAATTTGCTGAACAGCTGCCAAATAATCAGCAAGAAAAAGTGTAATTGTTATAACAAAAAGACAGTCGAAGATAATATGCATAAATTTGTATGGATGTTAATAACTTAATTATATAAAGGCTTTGTTTAATTTTTTTTGGAAAAATATGTTGCAAATTCTCTGGGGGAGGGCTGAAGAAGGGAAAGGACGGTCTGCTGCAAAATCAGGTGACAATTCCGCAACCCACGATGTTAAGGATATTGTGATTATCTTACAAGTTAGTAAAGACAATTCAGTTACAGAGGGTTTTCTTCTCTCTTTTTTCCTTCAAATTCTTTAATTTTCTTATAATTCTTACTTTCATGTTATTTGTGACATTATGCTGTGACAGATTATAGATATGTTTTGGGGAGATAAATTGGGGCTGATTTTTTAGTGTAGGTCACATACAAACACTTTAAAACAGACAGTCTGGCTCCCAGAGCCTTTGCAAAATCTTTGGAAAGTGCCCAAGAGACTTCACTAATGGATTGTTGTTTACAAAAAGGCAACAGATGAAAGAACTCATCGGAACCGCAGGCTGTCTGGAGTGCAGCTTCCTGTTCTAAGAGGGTCATGTGGTTTTGCAAGCAAAGAGAGTCAAACAGGCATTTTTTTTCTGAGAGAGAGAGAAAGAATTCAGTTCTACAGTCAGCAGCAGCAACTGGGACTGGAACAGGACAAGCTGGAAAGCTTGTGGAAAATCCCATTTGGAAGATAGGTTGAGAATGCTTAGTTCAGCCTGGTCAAAGCCCATGTGGTCCATACAAGAGGAGAGGACTGGCTGCCTAATGTTTCTCTTGAAATAAGAGAAACAAAAAAGAACTCTGTGGTGACCTGAAAAAAAAGGTCATCATCTGGTAAACCCTGATGGGGCAAGTTTCTTTGGCAAGACACTGACGTGTCTGATTAAAAGGGATCAGTTTGTGTCCAGGAAAAACAAATCTCTCTGAAAACTGACAAGAGCCTTCCTGAGTGGTAACCATTTATTTTTCAAGCACCAAAGCCTGGTGAAATTCATAAATGTTAAATTTTGTGCACAGTATAAGAATTGCCTGCAACCAGTGAGATTTAACTATGAATCAAAGAACTTTTCTAAACTTACACACACACATTACATACACGTACACTTAGAATTAGAAGGGGTTAAGTTAATAGTAATAAGTTAGAGTTTGATCCTGTTTTCATGTTTAAAGATAATTAATTAAAAGCAACTTTAGTTTAAGTAACCATTTGTCTTGGTGAATTTCTATTGCTGCTGGGTTTTGGGGTCCTCTGGGCTCATAACAAGGCATAAGAAAAATAAACATTTTCAAAGGTATTTTAGAGGAAGAGAGTTGGAGGATTTGAAGGGGTGGTATATAGGAAAATTTGGGTTAACAAAATGAATACATTGAAATTAATGACTATAAATATTAATGGAATACAAAATCAAATTAAAAGGAAATTATTGATGTTACTAAAAGAGGAAAAAATTGATACAGCATTTGTACAAGTAACACATTTAACAGAGGCAGAACATCTTAAATTGAGGAGAGACTGGGTGGGTTATGTATTAGCATAATCTTATAATTCAAAAGCTGGAAGTGTGGCTATCTTAATAACAAAAATTTGCCTATTAAAATAGAAAAAGTAGTCACCGACACAACTGGCAGAAATGTTGATAGCTTGTCAAATTTACTATATATGCGCCTAACGAGGATGATCAGAAATTTATACAAGACATTTTTTTTTAATTTATCAAATACACAAGGACATATCTTGTTAGGTGGTGATTTTAATTTAGTTTTGACCTGTTATTAGATAAAACTGGGAAAAATATCACAAAGAATAAAGCAGCTAAATTTACATCAAGCTCAATGAAGGATATGATACTAATAGATATATAGAGAAAACAACACCCAAAGCAAAGAGATTATTCATATTATTCTAACAGGCATAAGACTTACTCTAGAATTGATATGTTTTTACTGACCACCCAAATACAAGGGAGAATTCAAGATATTGAACATAAAGTAAGACTATTATTGGAACATTCCCTTATCCAGGTAATTTTTTCAAAAACTGAATAAATTAAAAAGAAAATTCTTACGGAAAGGTAAGAAGCATGTTGAAAGAACATGCACAATTAATATCGGGTGCTGGAAAATCGAACCAGCAATTTATAACAGGCATGGGAATATAATAGCAGCATTGAAAGAATGTACACATTTATAGTGGCCATGGAAAAGACGCACCGACAATTTAGAGCGAGTGTGGGAATGCTATAGTGAACATGAGGATGTAATAGCAGCAATTAAAGAATGCACACAATTTATAGTGGGCATGGGAAATTTTGATCTTGGGAATATCTCTAGGTACTGAATGCCATGACAGGACATTCTGGCTTATCAATGTTAATTGCCCCGACCTGTCCCTGAGAGAGGAGATGAATATATCAAGTTCCTCTGATTTGAGACAACATTAGAATTAAAATCCATGGGTAGGGAAGAAGGCCATTGCTCTACCGCATATTTGACAGGTGGCTCTACGGCACCAGTCACCCTGCCTCCATTGGCACTGGCGGGCGCTACGAGGCGCCTCTAGATATGAATACTACGCTGAAGCAGCCTTCTAGGGCTGCTGTCTGATATGTAAGTTTTAAATCTGCTCTTGTAGCTGGCCTCCAGGTGGAGGCCTGACATGAAATAGCCTACTGTCTTTCAGTCTGTTGGTTGGAGCCTTCATGATCTTTAGCCTTCTCCCTGATGGGATGAGAGAGAAGTATGTATTTCCAGAGTGCCTTTCCCTTGGCATCAAGAGACATAGATGAAGTCCATGGAGGGGAAGGAAGTTTGTGCTATGTTCTGAGCTGCATTCACCACCTTCTGTAGTTTCTTTGGATCTTGAGCCCATAACAATGCATCTAGTAAGTATACTTTCAATGGTGCAACCATATAAGCCATTGAAGGACAACTGATAACTAGTTTGGACTTCCCCAAGTCCACTCCATTCCATTTCTGACCACAGTCAAGGTCCAAAAAAGTGATCACACAGCTGAATTTGAGTGATGACCCTTCACATTCAAGATAGCATTTGACTAAGTTTAACATCACTGGTAAAACTAAAGTCCATAGGCATCAAGGAGAAATGTTCAAATAGTTCAGACAAAACCACCACAGGCTCAGTGCAGGAATTTGTCAAGACAACATCCTAAACCCAATAATCTTCAGCTGTTACATCAATGACTGTGCTTCAATCATAAATTTAGTAGTTAGGTCAGTTTCTTGAGATTGCACAATCTTTAATTTGATTGACAAAATAAAGTAGCCTTTGCCTGCATGCAGCAAAAACTAGACAATATTTATGCATAAGCTGATAAGTGGCCAGTAACACGAGAGCCACTAAAAAGACAACAAATCTACATCTCAAAAGAAAGCTTTTCTATCATTCATATTTAATTACATCGCAATTGCCCACTCACCCAGAGTCAATATCCTGGTGGGGACCATTGACCAGAGACTCAACTGGTCCAATCACATAAATATTATAGCTACAAGAACTTGGAGAACGAGACGTACACCCTAACAAAACAAGGTACAGTATTCCTAATGGCTACAAGAGTGTAATGAAATATTCTCCACTAACTTCAATAAGTGCAGTGTCAATTAAATCTCAAACCCCTCTGGGGTATGGGAGTCCATTTGATTTGCACTACATCCAAAAACCAGGAACACGGTTAATGCTGTGGAAATGCAAAGCATTGTCATACTCATGTACAGTGGTAATATTACATAATGTCCTATTTAAGTTTAGAGAAAATTAGAATTTTTTAATAATTGGAATTAACAATTATTGTGCATTCCAGTGGTTCTCCAGGAGTCACCAGTGGTCCACATTAATTATTTTTATTTTATTAATTTAAAAGGTAATCTTGATTAAAGGGAGGGGTTAGATGAGAGTTAGCTTTAGTTTTCCCCCTTTGTTTTATATGTTATTTCAATAAATGGTTGCATGGATTAATTTAATTAAATGTTTTTGAGGTATTACTCAAAATTATTGATGTAGTTTTATCTACTTTGTATTGCTTTTGTGCGTACTTATTTGTCAACAAATGAATTATTATGTAATTGTCCATTTTATATTATGCTTATATGTTAAACACAATTTTAAAAAGAAAAAAATGCGAAGCATTGTCATTTCACTTCCTGTGGCCATTGACAAACGAGGATCAACTCAATCAAGTACCAAACCTCTCAGCCAACTAACACGGCGCCGACTCGAGGTAAATCTGGCTGAACAACAAGCAGCTTGAGCCAGTGTTCGGCGCGGGGCGCGGCAATGACCGAGGCCCAGGATTGGACCGAGAGGATTAAAAATACCTTCTTTATTCATCTCGTCTGCGTCCGACAGCCAGATCCCGAGGGTCGCACTCGCTCGTCTGACCAATACCTTGCTTCGGCCTTGAGCTCACGTTGAGACCGCAGAACGGCTAGGCGATCAGACTGCCCTTGCACCAGGACCCCGCCGGTATATCAGCGCCAGCAGCGACCTCAATCTCAACACACAATTGGATTTTTATTTTAAGGGATAAGAGTTAAACCCCCCAAAATATATATCACGCTGCAAAATAAATAATGTACAGTTAAATTGCTTTACTCAGATCAGGCTAGAGCGACAACCCCGTCCTTCTCAGTTCCGCATTTCACACGTTCTCAGGCTGCTCCTCCGAGCAGTTGTCGTTGGCTGATGGTGCACAAGGAGTGGAGCCAAGAGACGGGAAAGCGTCCCAAATGTCAATAGCTCATTCCTCTTCCAACTTGCTTCATCTCACATGATTGGCAAACATTCCTTTCCCATTCATGTTCGCGAAATGGTTACAGGATGGAAGGAGGTTGTCACTTGTAAACGCAGAAATGCTGAAGGAATTTAGCTGGTTGACAACGTTTCAGGCCTGAGTCCTTCTTCAAGGAAAAATCATAAAAGGCAGAACCAGGATACATCAGAGAGCTGGAGAGCAGTAGGTAGTGCAGATGGGGAGCAATGAGAGAGACTCTCACAGAACTCACACACAGCATATGGCCAAAAGCTTTAATATCCTGAAACCTCCAGCGATGGAGGAGACTCGGGCTCTCTCAGCCTTCATTGGGAAACTACAGGGAGGCGGGCCAACCGAAGTAGTCCAGTGAGGTCCCCACCTGCATTACCGTGTTCCACCACATTCACCCCTTCCTTTTTGGATAAAGTTCTGCGGGGTGAAGTGGCACAGTGTCCATTGTCATTATCCAGACATGCAGTCTATACCAGCTCATAGATTCAACCATTCAGGTGACTTTATCTGCTGCTGCGATCGCCGCAGCACTGGTAGTGTCATCATCGGCTCCTGTGATGCAGCGACCCGTCTGGCGAGCTGAGTGTCCAGGGGCTGAGCTGTGAAACCGGTTCCAAGGGGGGGGGGGGGGGGTGGGGAACATCATCAGTTGTTCCACTGGGAGTTGCAGGGGTGTTGGGGGCAGAGGCCTGAGGGGTCGTAGTGGTTGTAAGACCTCATTTACCTGGACGATACCTGGGGCAGGCTGGTCGCTGAGGAGGGCTTCTGGGTGCACCTCCTATGCCGGGCCCCTGCTTGATCCAAGTCCCAGACCCCATGTCTTCCCGTGGACAGTTCAATTCTCCACCTCATGATTTTGTCATTTTTAACTTTTTCCCCCCGCTGTTTATTGTTAAACACAAAAGCGATGGCTCTCTGGTCTGTCAGCAGGGTGAAGGGTCTGCCAACCAAATAGTGCCTCCGGTGGTGCGCCGCCTCCACTATAGCCTGTGTCTTGAGATTGGGGCCCTGAAGGGTTAGGGGTTTGCTTGCTTGAATCAGCGTGGTGGCCAGGGTGCGGTCAGAGGCATCGCTCTCTACTTGAAAAGGGATGGATTCATCAATGGCGTACATAGCTGCCTTGGCAATCTCCCTTTTAATGCCCTTGAATGCCTCGCAGGCCTCCGCTGATAGAGGAAAGGTGGTTGTTTTTACCAGGGAGTGGGCTTTGTCTGAATAGTTGGGGATCCCATACTGAGCATAGTATGAGAAGAACCCCAGGCATCTTTTTAATGTCTTGGGGTTCTGGGGCAGTGGAAGTTCCAACAGGTGGGTGCAAATGCTCAGGGTCAGGGGCAATGACGCCATGCTTCACCACATTCCCCAGTATGGGCAACCATGTAGTCCTGAACACACACTTTTTCTGATTGTATGTTAAGCTCAAGGTTCTAGCAGTGCCCAGAAACTTTTGCAGGTTCTCATCTTGTACCTCTTGGCTACGGCCACAGATGGTGACATTATCCAAATAGGGATACATGGGTTTTAGTTTGTTGCCATCCACCATGCGGTCCATTTCCTTTTGGAACATGGACGCTCCATTCATATGGCCAAATGGGACCCGCAGAAAGTGATAGAGGCGGCCATTGGCCTCAAACATCTTGTAGGGACGGTCCTCTGGGTAGATCAGGATCTCATGTATGCCAACTTAAGATATATGGTGGAGAAGAGAGAAGACCCAGAACTGCGTGATCTCGTTCACCATGTCAGTTACGCGGGAGAGGGATTAGGCGTCCAATAAGGTGAACCTATTGATGGTCTGGCTATAATCGGTGACCATCCAGTGCTTCTCCCCACTATTAACTACCACCACCTGTGCCCTCCAGGGGCTGTTACTGGGCTCTATGATACCCTCCACTAATAGCCATCCCACTTGGGCTTTTATGAACTCCTGGGGGGGAGGGGGAGGGACCGGGAGGGTAGCCAGTCCATAGATTGGTTGCCTTTGACGGTGTTCCCATGTGTAATTGGCTATGTTTGGAAACAGGGTGGGGCCTCCAGGAAATGGTTACTTCTGACCATAATTGGGGGGGTGGGGCCCGTCAAACTGCATCAGCACGCTCTTTAGCTGTCACTGGAAATCTAGCCCCAATATGACTAGCATGCAGAGATGGGGTAATACTAGCAGTCGTGCCTCTAACCATTAGGGTTATGGTGCAGTGCCCATGGTTTTCTATGGCATGGGGCTTGGCCATCAATGCTACCTTGCACTTGGCAGGGTGGACTGTTGCCAGGTGCATAAAGCTCTTGTACTCCCCGTTTTGAACAAGCATCCCATGGTGCAGCCATTTACCTCGATGTCCATCATTGATCACGCCAGTTGGTTTGGCCTGTTCTGATCCGGCACAATGGAGGCCAGTGTCAACTCGTTGTCAGAGTCGCTGCTACTGTAATGTTGGGATGGATGGCCACCCAGGGGATCTCGAAGACTTCCCCCCCCCCCCCATGGATAGCTCACAAAGGAGTCCAGAAGGTAAGGTGAAGTCATCCCATGTTTCCTGTTCCCACCATTTGGTTCTTGGCTACTGGAAGAGGGTCAAGTCAAGTTGGCGACATGGGTCGTGGCCTCCACGCGGCGCTGCTGGAAGGGGTTTTAGAGCTGCATACCTTAGCATAGTGTCCCTTCCTCCAGCAGTTTGAATAAGTCATGCTACAGACAGGGCAGTACTTTCTCAAGTGTTGGGTTTGGTCACAGTAATTGAACTGTGTGAGCTCGGCGGCTGAAATGATAGTCAGGGTCCCCGAGACTTAAGATGGCGGTGCCTGTGCACCCCATCTGGCAGCTGCATGGTTTGCAGAGTAGGCCTCCACGTTCTTTTGGGTTGTTTCCAATGATTGAGCCAGCTGTATGACTTCCTAGAGGGTTCGGTTGCCCTTCTCCAGGAGTCATTTACGGATGTGGTTGGAACGGAAACCAGCCACTAACTTGTCACGGATGAGTTCTTCTTGGTAGGCAGCAGTCGTTACATCCTTGCATCCGCAGGATCGTCCCAGCTCTCTCATGGCCTTCACAAAATCATCAACAGACTCCCAGGGTCCTGGTGTAGGGTGCCCAGTAAATACCGGGCATACATCGAGTTCATGAGGGCCCCATATTGCTGTTGCAGTAGGGCAATCATATTATCATAGTTCTCACAGTCCCGTATCATTTGGTAGGCTCTGTGGCCCACTGATGCAAAATGCAGGTTATTCTTATCACTGTCAGCTGAGATCTCATGAAGGCCTTCAGACAGTGTAGGCACATTTCAAATTGAATGGAGGTCTCTGGTTCCTTGGGATCAGTTTCTAGCTTCTCCACTTGTATTGCTTTGTCCATGGCAAACTAATCAGGATTTTAAATTGTAGCTCAATTACCACACATAGACACGAAGCACATGGCCAAAGGTTTTAATATCCTGAAACTTCCAGCTTAAAACTACATGCTTCTAGCCCAGAACCAAGGCTGGAATTGAGGGAGGAGACTAGGGCTCTTAGCCTTTAGAGCACACATGTCAAACTCTGGCCCGCGGGCCAAATTTGGCCCGCGATATAATTATATTTGGTCCGCAAGATCATATTAAATATATATTAGAGTTGGCCCGGCCGCCGCGCCAGTATAGCGCATGCACACTGAAGGTGAAAATGAAGATGCCGGAGGTGTGGAGGGATCTCAGAGTTCTGAATCCCGGGGATCGGAGCGCTGCACTCTGCCCGCCCGGCTCCCGGACACACAGACGCGGCTGGAGTTGGGGACCATCCTCGCTGGGTCTGCGCTTCAGCGGCGACTCCGGACCGAACGTCTCGTTGGCGATGCCTTCCCCCTCGCTCTGTGTGCGGCGGACCCTGCCTCCCGCTCCTTTTGTTGGAGACAAGCCCGGCGCCGTGAGATCGCAGTTTAATCCTTCTCCAACCATGGGAGGGGGGGGTGGGAGCAACGCGCTCTTCTCAGCCAATCCTCCACCGCCCCGGACACTGGCGTTTCAACGGGGGGGTTCGGGTGCCTTCGTCAGGCGACCGACATGTTGGTCCAAGACAAGGGGAAAGCGTACAAACTCCACACAGACAGCACCTGAACTCGGGTGAACGTGGAGCTGCGACCCCACATTCCACATCAGGACTGTGTGTAAGATTGGGAGCAATGAGACGGAAGCTTATTTTGTTCCTGTGATTTAAGCCTTTCTTGGGGTGGGGGTGGGGTCCTTCTCTGACCACTTGCCTAACAATTAACCTAATCAGATGTGGAGTTACCACAAAACAACAGTTCTCAATCTTTTTCTTTCCACTCGCGTCCCTGTGCCATTGGTGCTCTGTGATTAGTAAGGGATTGCTTAAGGTGGTCTGTGGGTGGAAAGAAAAAGTTTGAAGACCACTGCTTTAATCATCCCTCATTGACTCGTCATGTGCACGGTTTCAGAACTCCAAAGGAAATGGGCCAGTGACAATTAGAATGACAATGAAAGAGTTTATCCAAAACTATTATTAAACATTTATTTTAATAAGAAAAAGTTTAACATTACGTATGTTGAAAGAAGAGAAAACATGCAGATGTTGTTGAAAATTTTCTATAAATATTTCGTTCGGCCCTCGACTTAGTCCAAGTTTTTAATTTTGGCCCTCCGTGAATTTGAGTTTGACACCCCTGCTTTAGAGGGAAACTACGGGGAGGAGCCAAGCCAACCTGAACAGTCCAATGAGGCCCCCCACTTGCATTACCATGTTCTACCACACCAGGCATCCCTTGAAGAGATTTTGCAGTGAATCACTTGTACTTGTACCAAGATGCAATCATAGAGATTGGAGACCCACAGGAGACTACATACTGAAGCCAAACACCATCACCTGGATGAACCCAGCAGGCTGAACACCATCAGTGAGAGAAAAAGAATAGAGAACATTTCAAGTGGAAATCTGTTATCAGGACAAGAGATGTGGAGAAGAGAAGCAAGTGTAAAAAGGTCAGGGTGGATTGGATAGGACAGGGACCCCATATGGGATGGTGGGACAGAGGCAGTAGATTGGCAGGTGCCAGACAAAGGGAGAGAGAGGCAAGAAAACAAAGTGATCAGGTGGAGGAGGACAAGTCGTTCAGGGGGGAGTGGATAAAAACTAAAAAATAACATTTAGAAATGCCGCGATATTGTTGCAAGGAGGATTTGGCAGTATCCTGGCTTCAAGTTCGACCCGGCCATTCACACAGAACTGAACAAAGTCGGCAAAGTGGCGGGACAGGGTGTAATTTCACATAGATGGCTGGCATTCCTGGACCAAAGAAGCAGGTCATGATACGCAACAGCGTCAGCGTCCACTGTGATATAAGACATATGTGTATGGCATATCCATCCACAAAAATAATGGCAGTGTGGCTTGAAGCAATAATGCTACTAGTTGTAAATATGTTTCCCATCTTTAGAGTACAAGCAATTTCATGTGCGCCAAATCCCAACTGTTGCCTCAGTAGTTCACATTTTACGCTGAAATGTCGCGGATGTTGTGCATCACCGCAACTTTATCTATCATACCCAAGCTAGTCCCGGAATGAGGTAAGCAGCTTTCAGACAGAGTGGCATTCCAGGGCTGTGACAAGGTCAACTGGCAGAAAAATGCCGGTACAGAAATGACACCCACTTTCTGGGTCTGCATTTTTCAGACAGCAAATGTGCTGTTAAAATGCCAAAAATGTCCCGGAATGAAATGGCTATCTTAAAGTGTCTAAAGACTGCCAGCCTGGAATCTAATAAAGAGGTGACAATGGTGATATAAGAGACCAGATGGAACTGAAAGTGTGGTGGAGGGAGAGCGCAGAAGAATCCAGTGGGGAGATTCGGATGGAACTAGGGTGTTAGGTGGTGGGAAAAGCAGAAATGGGGAAGGGCTGAAGTGCTACAGAAGAAGAGTGAGAGGACTCATTACCCAAGATTAGAAAATATATATTTCATATAATTGAGCTGTCAACTGCCCAGGCAGAATACAAGATGTTGTACCTCCAGTTTAAGGTGGGCCTCACTCTGGCAGTGTAGAAGGCTTGGGACAGACTGTGGGAATGGGAAGTAGTAATGACATATGACTGGGATCTCAGTTTGACCACTGCAGACAGAGCATTGATCTCTGCAAAATGACACAGGTTCACCTCAAGGATGTGTGCTTGGCCCACTGCTCTACTCATTTGACATTCATGACTGTGTGCCTAGGCACAATTCCAAAAATGCAATCTACAAATTCTCTTTTCAAATCCACAAATCTTTCTGCTGCTCCTATCAGGGAAGAGATACAGGAGTACCAGAGGCCCCACTTAGTCCTCATAAAGCTTCAGAGATATCAAGATCGATAGCGGTGGCGGGGGGCACGAAGCAAAGAGATGGCCCATTAGAAGTAGGTGAAAAAAGTTCTTCTTTTCCTGGATATGTGTAGACAGAAGGAATTTGATGTGGCAAAAAAAATTAAAAATAAGGGTATTAGTTTTGTGTTGCTATATCTGGTGACTTTAAAGGTGTTTCTGCCTTGGGGAGGGGCGGGGTTGGGGGAGGAATAAGTTTTCCCAGAGGCTAAGAGGCAGTGAGGTTTGCTAATAACCTAACAACAACCCAGGAGGATCCTCAAGGAAGATAAAGGAATGGAGGGTCAATGACAAGAAGGGACTTGGTTGGACATAATGTATATATAATGAAAAGAATGGTTATACTTGTTTATCAAAGATGTTGTAATTTAAAAGAGGAGAGGTGTATGGGAAGCTTTGAGGTGATGGAGGAGATGGTGAGGATTGATAGGCATGCTCCAGATCAGAGGGGGAGTTGACACCAATGCTTGGGACAGGGGCGCTGCGAAGGGGATTGGGGGAAAGAGGGGAAGGAGAGGATATAATTTGGGGAGTTTTATGCATTCCTTTTGAATTATTGGTTTCAGCTTTGTCAGTCTGTTTAGGTTTTGTTTATGCACGGGTGTCTGTGCTAGGAGTCGACGCAAGACAAAAGGGACAGAAAGTAAAGAATTTGAGGACAAGATGGAGGGGAGAGGAAGATGGAGAGGCACTGGAGTAATGGATAAAACAATTAAGTTTATGTTTCAACGTAAATGGGTTAAATGGATAAATTAAAAGAAAGAGTCTTTGCACACTTAAGAAGCTGCAGGCAAACATAGTGTACCTGCAGGAAACCCACCTTATGAACCAGGAACATTCAAAATTAAAGAGGGGGTGGGTAAGCCAGGTGGCAGTGTCCTTTAAATCGAGAGTCAGGGGAGTGGCAATCGTAATAGGAAAGAATGTTCCAGGGACGATCCGGGGGGTGGCTGAACCAGCAGGGAGCTTTATGGTTATGCATTGTCAAATATACTCAGAATCCTGGACACTCATGAATATATATGCCCCGAATTTCGATGATGAAAAATTCAAAATGTCAGAGGTGTGTGAGAATATACTGATTGGAGGGGATTTCAATTTTTGTCAAGATCCAGTCATGGATAAATCAACCAAGGAGGTGACAAGGGCCGCGGCCAAGTCCACCTTGGCCTTCATGAAAAAACTGAATCTCATAGACACTTGAAGAAGGCTAAGTCCAAAAAAAGGGACTATTCAGAGCCTTAAACAAAAAGGAATCGAGTTTACCCTCCTTCACACAGCAACATTGAAGATAGTTAAGGCAGGAAGGAAAATAAAGTTTTTTTTTAAGCATCCAAGGGAGTCAATGGACTTTGTAATAATCTTGCCACTGCTTTGGGATTAAATGCAAATGTAAATAAGGTGGAAAGAGGGAATCAGGGGAAAGATGGCTGTAAATATTGTAATTGTGAGGAATACGAGGGGGATATGTTTTTTCATAATGTTAATGTTTAAAGATGAATGTATATTAGAAGTAAGAATGAAAGTTTAAAGAAAGGGAGGAAGGTACAAGTGGTAGATGGGTGCATTGGCACATCTAAAGATGGTGTGGAGATTGGCGCCATTAGCTTGGTCAGATATCCCATGCCCTACATCCAAAACTTTGTCGCCAACCTGCACAGGGAACGGGTGTTCTCCAAGGGTACCACCAAATCCCAATTCACCTCAAGGACATCCCCAAGACTACAATTATAACCCCCTTTGGCTTGTTTGAATTTCTCTCCATGCCCTTTAGTCTAAAGAACACAGCGCAAACTTTTCAGTGGCTGATGGACACAGTGGGTCAGGACCTCCCATTTTCTTTCATCTATTTGAATGATATCCTCATCACCAGCCACAGCCGCAAAGACCATGCTGGCCACCTGAGACAACTGTGCACCCAGTTGAGTGAGTTTGGGCTGATGATCAACTACCGCGAAGTGTCAATTCAACAATTGACTTCCTAGAACACAGGATAAAGAGACACGGGTCTACACCCTTCCCTAAGAAGGTCAAAGCGGTAGGGAATCACGTGATGGAGTAGTGGCCGGACGGTGAACTCCAGCCCTCTCCAGAAAAGTCGGAAAAAACAAAGGAAAACACAAAGGCACAGAAATAAAAGTTAAAGAAAAGTGAGTATAAAGGTGGAAAGAAGATGGCGACAAAAAAAGAAAAATCGAAATCAACGGTAAGAAGAGAGGAAGAGAAGACAACGGAGGAAGAAGGAGAAGGCCTTACCTGTTCGAAGAGGCCCGCGGTGGAGAGAGAAACCCGCTCCCTCAGGTCGGTAGAAATAGGACTACAAAAATGGCTCATTGAGCCGAGTAAAAGTGCGCAACCGCGCATGAAAAAAAACACACCGACGGGAGGGGGGACCAGCTGGGGAGTCGATCTCCACAGCCGGCAACGACAGCTGCAGAACACCTGCAGCAAGAAGAGAACACAGAAGACAATGAAAACAAGAAAGAAGAGAAGAAAAGGGCAACAAAGAAACAACAGATGGCCAACCCAGAGGAAGAAGAAGAGGAAGAGGAAGAGTACAGTGAAATAGAAGAAGAAGGGAAAGGCAAGATAAAGGATATACTTTCTCTTATTAAAAAATACATGGAGTCATTTAAAGAATGGAAAACACAGGAATTTAATGATTTAAGAAGAAGAATAAACAACACAGAAGAGAAAATGAATAAAATAGATATGACCTTAACAGAAATGGGAAAGAAAATGGACAAGATGGAAGAGCGGGAAGCAGCAGTAGAAATGGAGGTAGAGGACTTAAAAAAGAAATTAGAGGAATCTAATAAAAAAGTTATAGAGACACAAGAACTGTTAGCTCAGAAAATAGATATAATGGAAAATTATAACAGAAGAAATAACATAAAGATAGTGGGCCTTAAGGAAGATGAAGAAGGCAAGAATATGAGAGAGTTTATAAAAGATTGGATCCCTAGGATCCTAGGATGTCCAGAACTACAGCAAGATATGGAAATAGAAAGGGCACATAGAGCATTGGCCTTTAAACCACAACCACAACAAAAACCAAGATCTATTTTAGTAAAATTCCTAAGATATACTACAAGAGAAAAGGTACTGGAGAAGACAATGGAAAAAGTAAGAGAGGGCAACAAGCCACTGGAGTACAAAGGGCAAAAAATCTTCATTTATCCAGATATAAGTTTTGAACTCCTAAAGGGGAGAAAGGAGTTCAATACAGCAAAGGCGATTTTATGGAAGAAAGGGTATAAATTTATACTAAAGCATCCAGCGGTATTGAAAATATTTATTCCAGGACAACAAAACAGACTATTCTCGGATCCAGAAGAAGCACGAAAATTTGCAGAACAATTACAAAATAGACTGAGGGATGAAGACGTGTAATGAGAGTAAAAATGACCACGATTTATATGTATGTGGGTAAAGAGGTATAAGTGTGTATATGTATAATGTGCATACGTGAATGTATCCGTATTTAGAGGAAAATATAGATAGTATAGACAAGAATTAATAAGGGAAGGAAATGGAATAGAGGGAATAAAGAGGGAACTAAAAGAGTGACCTTTGCTACATATGAAAAGTGAAATCTTTTCTGGGGGGGGCTGGGTGGGGAGGAGTTGCAGTCACTGCAAAATCAGCTGACGCTTGCGAGTGAATTCGCAAACCCAAATGGAGAGGGGAGATGTGGTTGTCCGACAAGGGATAAAGGACAACTCAGGAGGGGAAGGGGAGATTGGGGCTAAAGAAGTTTTAAATAGGAGAATAAGGAAAATGTTTGATGTTTTAGGAATGTTGTCTTATAAAGGGTTTAAAACAAGAAAACAGAAATGGATAAGAAGGAAAGGTAATGATGGAGAAACAGAAAGGGAAGATAAACAAAGTATAAAATGGCTACGTTGAACTATATGACTTTAAATATTAATGGAATACATAACCAAATTAAAAGGAAGAAACTGCTAAATTTACTGAAAAAATAAAAAATTGATATAGCATTTGTGCAAGAAACTCACTTAACTGAATTGGAACACAAGAAATTAAAGAGAGATTGGGTAGGACATGTAACAGCAGCTTCGTATAATTCAAAAGCAAGAGGAGTGGCTATATTAATTAGTAAAAATGTGCCATTTAAAATAGAAGAGGAAATAATAGATCCAGCAGGGAGATATGTAATGATAAAATGTCAGATATATTCGGAGTTTTGGAATCTACTCAATGTATATTCACCTAATGAAGAAGATCAAAAGTTTATGCAAGATATCTTTTTGAAGGTAGCAAATACGCAAGGGAACATATTAATAGGAGGGGATTTCAACCTGAATTTGGATTCAAATATGGATAAAACTGGGAAAAAAATTAACAGAAAGAACAAAGTAACCAAATTTATAATTAAATCAATGGAAGAAATGCAACTTTTGGATATATGGAGGAAACAACACCCAAAAGAAAAGGAATATTCATATTACTCGGCTAGACATAAAACATACTCAAGAATAGACCTATTTTTGTTATCAGCTAGTATGCAAGATAGAGTAAGAAAAACAGAATATAAAGCTAGAATACTATCGGACCATTCACCCTTAATATTGACAGTAAAGCTAGAAGACATCCCTTCAAGAATGTATAGATGGAGATTAAACCCCATGTTACTTAAAAGGCAGAATTTTAGAGAATTTATTGAAAAACAAATAAAAATGTATTTTGAAATAAATACGGAATCAGTGGAAGATAAGTGTATACTATGGGATGCAATGAAAGCATTCATTAGAGGGCAAATAATAAGTTATGTAACGAAGATGAAGAAGGACTATAATCAGGAAACAGAGCAGTTGGAAAGGGAAATAGTAAATATAGGAAAAAAATTAGCAATGAAGGAAGATACAACTAAAAGAAGAGAATTGGTGGATAAAAAAATAAAATATGAAACACTACAAACATATAAGGTGGAGAAGAATATAATGAAGACAAAACAGAAATATTATGAACTGGGTGAAAAAACGCACAAAATCCTAGCATGGCAGCTTAAGACAGAACAAGCTAAGAAAATGGTATTGGCATCAAGGAAAAAAGACAACCAAATTACATATAATCCAAAAGAAATTAAGGAAAACTTTAGAGAATTTTATGAACAATTATACCGAACTGAAAACGAAGGGAAAGAAGAGAAAATAGATGAATTTCTGACTAAAATTGAACTACCAAAACTACAAATAGAGGAACAAAATAAATTAACAGAACCATTTGGAATAGTAGAAATACAAGAGATAATTAAAAAAAAACCTCCTTTGAAGAAGACCGCAGAGCCCACCTCACTGACAAAAGGCAAAGGAGGAAAAACCCAACACCCAACCCCAACCAACCATTTTTCCCCTGCAGCCGCTGCAACCGTGTCTGCCTGTCCCGCATCGGACTTGTCAGCCACAAACGAGCCTGCAGCTGACGTGGACTTTTACCCCCTCCATAAATCTTCGTCCGCGAAGCCAAGCCAAAGAACCAAATAATAAGACACCAGGAGAGGACGGATTTCCAATAGAATTCTACAAAACATTTAAAGACTTATTAATTCCGCCCCTCCTGGATGTAATCAACCAGATTGATGAAACACAAAGCTTACCAGATTCATGTAAAACAGCAATAATTACAGTAATACTAAAGCAAGGGAAAGATCCACTCTTACCAGCGTCATATAGACCAATATCTTTACTAAACTCAGATTATAAGATAATAGCTAAACTATTAGCAAACAGATTAGCATAGCATGTACCGAAAATGGTAAATTTAGACCAAACTGGATTTATCAAAAAAAGACGCACAACAGACAATATTTGTAAATTTATTAACTTAATTCATGCAGTAGAAGGAAATAAAGCACCTACAGTAGCAGTTGCTTTAGACGCAGAGAAGGCCTTTGACAGAGTAGAATGGAATTATTTGTTCAAAGTATTGCAAAAATTCAGTTTATCGGAGAAGTATATTAATTGGATTAAAGCATTATATAAGGGACTGTTAGCGAAAGTGACAGTTAATGGACATGTATCAAAGCAATTTAACTTAAGCAGGTCAACGCGGCAGGGATGCCCACTCTCACCTTTATTGTTTGCGTTAGCTATAGAACCACTAGCAGAATTGATAAGAATAGATAATAATATAAAAGGAATAAAAATAAAAGACAAGGAATATAAAATCAGTCTATTTGCGGATGATGTTATAGTGTACTTAACAGAACCAGAACTATCAATATAAGACTGATATAAGAAATTGAAGGAATATGGAGAAGTGTCGGGTTACAAGATAAACGTAAATAAAAGTGAGGCAATGCCTATGAATAAGGCGGATTTCTCAAAATTTAAGAAGGAATCTCCATTTAGATGGCAAATGCAGGCAATAAGATACCAAGGTGTACAAATAAACAAAAATCTCGGCCAACTATATAAACTCAATTATTATCCACGAATGAAAAAATTACAGGACGATTTAGAGCATTGGAAAGATTTACCACTAACACTAATAGGAAGGATAAACTGTATTAAAATGAACATTTTTCCAAGGATATTATACTTATTTCAGGCATTGCCAATACAACTGACAGAAAAATTCTTCAAGGAGTTAAAGAAAATAATAAGGAAATTTTTATGGAGAGGAGGGAAACCGAGGATAGCACTAGATAAATTAACAGAATGGTATAAACAAGGAGGCTTACAATTGCCAAACTTTAAAAATTATTATAGAGGCGCACAATTAAGATACCTATCAGATTTTTATCAAACAAGGGAAAAACCAGACTGGACGAGATTAGAATTAGATAAAATAGGGGAAAAGATGGGATGAAAAATTGGTACAACATAGAAGTTCTCCAGTATTACATCATCTCCTCAATATTTGGAAGAAGATTCATGTAGAAAGAAATAAAACAAATTATCAATTACCAAAACTAATATTGATGCAAAACAAGTTACTCCCTTTTACAATAGATAACCTTTCCTTTAGAGAATGGGAAAAAAAGGGATTAAAAGAATAGAAAATTGTTTTTCAGGAAATAGATTCTTATCCTTTGAACAAATGAAAGATAAGTACAATATAACTGGAGATACAGCGCTGGCATATTACCAATTGAGATCCTACTTGAAGGATAAATTAGGAAGCAGTTTGAGTTTGCCAGAGGCAAGTAACCTTGAATATGTGATTACAGATACAATAATAATCAAAAGATTTATAATAAATATGTATATTAAACTGCAAGAAAAGGAGAATGAGGAAACAAATGGTAAAACTAAGCAAAAATGGGAACAAGATTTAAATATAAAGATAAAAAAGGAAACATGGGAGAAATTATGTTCTGGAACGATGAGAAATACAATAAATACGAGGCTACGTATGATACAATATAACTGGATACACAGACTATACATTACACCTCAAAAGTTAAATAAATGGGACCCAACAGTATCTGATAGATGTTTTCGATGTAAAAAAGAAATGGGAACAACAATTCATGCAATCTGGACATGTGAGAAAGTAGAAAAATTTTGGGAGGATCTCAACCAGATATTAAATAAAATAACAGAAAACAATATACCAAAGAATCCAGAGATCTTTCTCCTAAGTAACATAAAAAACAAAGAATTTGGAATTGATTTGGAGGAAGCACAAAAAAGATTTGTTAAGATAGCTCTAGCAGTAGCAAAAAAATGTATTATGTCAACCTGGAAATTGGAAGATAATTTGAAAATACAACAATGGTATATAGAAATGAATAAATGTATTCCATTGGAAAAAATAACATATAGTTTAAGAAATAATATTGAAATATTTGAACAAATATGGGAGCCTTACATTAAATACAATAGCGAAAACCTACCGGGGACAATCATTACCTAAGTTGATGGAAGGAGAAGGAAAGAAAAGAATGGACTCAGTAGAATTTCTGCTGTTTTTTTTTGTTGAGTGACAACATTGTCTGACTGGTTTAATGTATCCTAGATTGTATACCTTAAATGGATGGGAGGGGGGGTGGGTTGGGAGGAGGGAGGGGAGGAGGGAGGGGGGGGGAGAAAATGTCACTGTATATGTGTGAAAAGGAAAAAGTGTGTATCATGGCTAATGTGATTTATGGTGTGAAAAATAAAAAATTTTTAAAAAAAAGAAGGTCAAAGCGGTCTGGCACGTCGCTAAGTCACACACTGTAAAAGGTTACAAGAATTCGCTGATATGATAAACTTTTCCACCAATTCATACTAACAGCGGCATGCATCATGCACCCACTCTTCACACTGATAGCAGGCAAGTCAAAAGACTTTACTTGGGATGATGACTCTTTGAGGGCATTCCAGAATGCCAAAGACACACTGGCCAACGCCACCCTCCTGATCCACCCCAGACAGGAGGCACCTAACACTCTGACAGTTGACACCTCCAACACAGCCTTGGGATGATGTGCTGCAACTGCTCATTGAAGGCCAGTGGCAACCCCTGGCCTCTTTCAGCAGGCACTTCTCCCCCTCCAGAAGTCAAATAGAGCGCTTTTGACCAAGAGTTATTGGTGCTGTACCTGGTGGTAAGACATTTCCGTTACTTTTTGGAGGGTCAGCAATTCTTCATTGATCACAAGCTGCTGAACGTGGTCAGCCTGACAACAGAAATACTTGCTCTACGTGTCCGAATTCCATGGACACATAGCACATTGTGGTGAAAAGCAATGTGGTAGCCGACGCTCTGTCACGCCCTGCAATTGAGTCAGTCCACGCCCTGTCCCAGGGGGTGAACTACATGGCCCTGACCAAAGCGCAGCAGCAGGACCGTGAGATCCCAACGAATAGGACAGTTATCTCTGGTCTCAGGGTAGAAGACGCCCCTGTTGGCCCAGATAACCCAACACTACAGGCAGCCCCCATCCCATCATTCCAGCTGCAATGGAGGCACCAGATTTTCGACACCATCCACAACCTGGCATATCCTGCAATCCGAGCCATGGCCAAAATGTTGGCTAGCAGGTTTCACTGGCACAGCCTCTGTAAGCAGATCAGCCAGTGGGCCAAAACCAGCAAGAACTGCCAGTCCTCCAAAGTGCAGGTTCACAGGAGAGTACCCACAGACTTTTGAACCAGCATGCCACAGGTTCAGCCATGTACACATTGATGTAGTAGGGGTGTTATCAGTTACCCATGGGGCAAGATATCTCTTCACTATGGTTGACTGCTCCATGAGGTGGTCCTTCTGGCTGATATCACCAAAGAAACCTGCACCAGGGCACTCATCGACACATGGGTGTCCGGATTCAGGGTCCCAGAGCACCTAACCTCAGATAGGTGGGCACAATTCATCTTTGGATTCTGGACAGCACTGGCTAACTTCCTGGGGACGCAGATCCAATAACACCTCAGCGTATCACCCTCAGGCCAATGAGTTGGTGGGATGCTTTCATAGGCTCCTCAAACTCAAGGGTCCCAACTGGGTGGACGAACTGTCTTAGGCCCCATTGGGGATTTGTACAGCGCTGAAGGAGGACTTCAATGCCTCAGTGGTGGAGATGGTCTATGGCGCGCCATTAATCATTCCCAGGGATTTCCTAGCCCCCGATAAACGTCCAGAAAACCCCACGGCAACCCTTGAGAATGTGGCAAAAACTGGGGTCCCTGGTCCCAAAGCAACCCCCACATGACCAGCCCAAACATAATGTCCCAAGGGACTTAAAGACTTGTAAATATGTATTTGTGAGAAGGGGCGCACACCAGTTGCCCCTACAATGACCCTTAGAGGGGCCCCTACTGGGTCATCAGGGACAACGACTCCACCTTTGTCCTCGGCATTGGCGGTAAGGAGGAGACATACTATTGTGAGAGATAATAGAATATAGGAAGTAAAGCGAGTATGAATGAAATAAGGAATACTTAGACTAGAGGAAGTTAAGTAAGTGCTGAGTAGGGATGAATTGCAAGTATAATAGAATAAGGGTCTTATAGTGATAAGACAGAATTAGCAAGTTCTGCATATAGAATTAGTAAGTCCTGGGGGTTGAGATGTGTGAATAAGGACAAAGGCAGATTCATGAATAAGGACAATGACATGATAGGACTCAGACAGGATACCCCATGGTCTTTCAAGTTTACGGAAACTGCACGTAGACAGACAGAATTACCAAATGCCAAACCAATCCAGGAGGCAGAAGAATGTTAGGGGGGGAGGGTACCTCTACACTGAAATGAACTGTATAAAAGTTGGGTGAGCCCCAGTATGTGTGTGTATTTCCACCCAACTTTGCACTGTTGTACAATAAATGTTCTTAATTTTTGCGAAGGTACTTCTGTTTCTCACACTGTCGACCACCTGAAACTGATCTGGACTATAATAAGCTGCT
Organism: Narcine bancroftii; assembly: GCF_036971445.1. NCBI lineage: Eukaryota > Metazoa > Chordata > Chondrichthyes > Torpediniformes > Narcinidae > Narcine > Narcine bancroftii. The sequence continues at coordinate 61,672,590 of NC_091474.1, forward strand.
CTCCACTCCTCCACCCGTGACGCAGGGGCAGACCGCCCAAGGCAACGGACAATGGCCGATCGACGAATCTGGGGGGGGGGGGGGGGGGGGGGGTAGCAACTTGCGCACGGGGACACGGACCGGCCTAAAAATGGCTGCTGAATGCAGTGACCTCCTGCACAGCGGGAAGATGGAGAACCGTGGGACAAATACTGGCCAATCTCAGGCCAGCACACTAACGACGCGAGCTCTGACGTCAAAGCCCACATAAGACGGCCAGAGTCTCGTTTTCTAAGACGTGTGCGTCCTTTTCCAGGCTTGCGTAGACCGGGCGCGACAACAGCTTTTTCCCTCCTGTCGTGATAGGGTACAAGTGACACTTCTGACCACTAGAGGGAGTCCGAAACTAGTTTGTTGCCGCTCCTTTAGCTTCAAGGTGGATATCTCCTTAAGGTTGTGTGGAGCTAATATAGTCGTTTTAAAAGCTCCCGTCTCTTTATGACAATAAAAGGAACATCACTTATCTCCCACTTGAGCTGCTCGCCCCGCTGAGTTCTTCCAGCGAACCACTCTCGAAAGTAAAATATTGCACTTCTGCAATGAAAGGGGACGAAGAAATGGGGATTAGTAGCAAAGACACACCCGGCTGCAGGAGCGCAGCAGGTCACGGCCTCTGCCGAGGTCCTCCAGCATTTTTGTGTTTGTCTTTCCCTCTCCTCAGAAATTTTAAGGATTGTTCAGGGGGATTTGGTGTTGAGCTGAGCCCCAGGAATGATAATGGCACATCATACAAAGGAGATACATTAGAACATTTAGTTACAACTGGAAAGCTGGAAGGAAAAAGAAGCCGAGGCAGACATGGATTGACATCATAGTTAGAAACGGGAGGACAACTACAATTCGGAGGGTCAGTGTGATGAAGGGAGGGACATGATATGATGGCCCTCGCCGAATGGCCAACGCACCTGAACCAACCATGGGGGGGAGCTGCTTTACTGTCGTTACACCATGACTGGAAGCCAGGCTCCGCCTGCCTGCCTACTCTGAGGGAGGCTCCAGTGACGGGAGGGCCACGCATTCTCTTGCATCAGTGCGACCAGGGAAGGTTCTGGTCACGTGGCTCCATGCGCCAGGAGTTGCGAAGAGAATGACTGACCGGACGCCTGCCGGAGTAGGGCGCCACGTGACGGCACGCGAGGCCGGAGCGTGCTGCTGGTGCCCGTGACCCGCCAGGGCAGGGGGTTGTGCGGGGCCTGGCGCCCACGGAGTAGTGCACGCGCACAGCTCGAGGGCGAAAGCCGGAGCCAGAAGCGTCGCCGGCGAGAAGAAAGGCGGCGGAGGGTTCCTTCCCCCCTCACCTCCCCTTCCCCATCCCCTCCCCCTTCCTTCCCCCCCCACCTCCCCTTCCCCATCCCCTCCCCCTTCCTTTCCCCCCCCACCTCCCCTTCCCCATCCCCTCCCCCTTCCTTTCCCCCCCCACCTCCCCTTCCCCATCCCCTCCCCCTTCCTTTCCCCCCCCACCTCCCCTTCCCCATCCCCTCCCCCTTCCTTTCCCCCCCCACCTCCCCTTCCCCATCCCCTCCCCCTTCCTTCCCCTCCCCCTTCCTTCCCCCCCCACCTCCCCTTCCCCATCCCCTCCCCCTTCCTTTCCCCCTTCCCTTCCCCCTTCCCTCCCCCCTCCCCCTCCCCCTCTTCCCCATCCCCTCCCCCCACCCCCTTCCCCCCACCCCCTTCCCCCCCATCCCCTCCCCCCACCCCCTTCCCCCCACCCCCTTCCCCCCCATCCCCTTCCCCTCATCCCAATCAAGCCGTTCCCGTCCCCTCTTCTCCTTCCTCTCTTCCCCCCCTCACTTCGCGGACATGGCCAGCGAAAGGACCCTTGCGCCCGGAGCCTGGCCGCCGCCCGCCGACCAGGACCAAAGCTGCGGCCTGTGCGGCAAGATGGAGAAACTGCTGCTCTGCGGGCGGTGCAAGAAGTCGTTCTACTGCAGCAAGGAGCACCAGAAGCAGGACTGGAAGAAGCACAAGCAGACGTGCAAAGAGGCGGCGGGCCGAGCGGCGGACGTGGGTGACAATGGCAGCCGACCGCACCCTGTCAATGGGCAGCCGAGCCTCGGCCAGGACAACGCGGACACGGCGGGCCACCCGCTCTCCGGGACCGGCATCAGATGCCGGAGTCACAGGGGGCCGCACGGCCTAAGCGGTGGCTCCCAGCAGCTGGTGGCGGAGTACATGGTGTCGTGCATGAACAAGCACGGCATCTGCGTGGTGGACAGCTTCTTGGGCGAGGAGGCGGGCGACGGCGTGCTGCGGGAGGTGAGGGAGTTGCATCGTAGCGGCCGCTTCACTGACGGCCAGGTGGTCAACCAGAAAGGGGACTCTTCCAGGGACATTCGTGGCGACCAGATCACCTGGATAGACGGCAAGGAGCCGGGCTGTGCACAGATCGGGATCCTAATGAACAACATGGACGATCTGATCAGGCATTGCAACGGGAAACTGGGCAACTATAATATTAATGGCAGGACGAAAGTGAGTACACCGGCATTGTTCGGATGTACATGATCCGTAAAGTTTACATTTTTAGTGCAATGAAACGGTTAACGATATCTTCAAGTCCGCAATGTTGTCTTCATTTATGATTTTTCTCAATCCCTTTAAACTTTTTTAATGGACCCTTCTGTATAAATTTTGTCGCAAAGACTGAGCAAAGTGATTATTTTTAGACCACTTTTTGTGGCTGGATTAATCCTGAAGTGCATTTTAAGTGTTGCTCTTGCAAACATGTTATGCACCCCCAAAACAATGTTATGCAAGCTATGTAATTTAATCCATTTTGAGTCCTCGTAATCTAAATATCACAACAATATAGGTTCCAAGGTATTGTTATGTTTTGTTTATGTTATGTTATGTTTTTAAGTTGTTCCTATGCTAATTATTTCCAAGCTGCTCAGGAGTAACTGATCGAAAACAGAAAAAAATGGAATGACAACAGAGGATTGGGGAACAATTCTAGGAACTAGATTGGAAAGAAAACATCAAACTTATTTCAAGATTTGTGATTGGGAAGACTGGCTTTTCCTGCTATCTTCCTGAAGGCTGCAACTTTCTTGGCCACTTTTTCTGCATTATTGCCTTATTGGTGATGTACAATGCTTCCGTGCTTAATGTTGCCCCTTTCTGCTTCTCGATACCTGGTTCCCATGAGCCAGTCTGCTGCTGCCTGTGTGAGTCCTTGGACCGCAAGTCACCTGCAGCTTGTGTGGATCCTTCAGCTGTTGAGCCCCTTGCTTGATTGTGTTGTGGTCACTGTCCTGTCAGGTCATCTCCTCTCCCTTTCATTGGGGAGTGTTCTTCCCGTTTCTGGGGCCCTGCACCAGTTGGCAGGTTTTGTAAACCTCTGAGTCACCTCTCATCCTTCTTCGCTCAAAAAAAAGCCCAAGCTCTGTTTCATAAGACACATTCTCCAATCCAGGTGTCATGCTGGCAACTCTTCTCTGCATCCTTTCCAAAGCTTCCACATCCTTCCTGCAATGAGATGACCAGAAATGAACACAATATTCCAAGTGTGGTTTAAACAGTTTTTTTATAGAGCTGCAACATTACCTCATGACTCTTGAACTCAATCTCCTGACTAATGAAGTACAGCATACCATGAACCTTCTTAGCTATCCTATCAACCTGTGCGGCAACCTTGAGAGATCTATGAATTTGGACTCCAAGGCCTCTGTTCTTCTTCATTGTTATTAAACTTGGCATTAACTATGTACCATGTTCTAATTTAACCTTCAAAAATACATCACTTCAGATGGATAGAACTCCATTTGCCACTTCTTCCCCCAAACTCTACATCATGTCCTGTTGTAACCCACAACTTTTACACTTTCTGCAACACCGACAACCTTGGTGTCATCTGCAAACTTACTGACCTGTCCCTTCCACTTCTTCATTCAAGTCATCAGATCCCTGCAGAACTCCACTAGTCTACTACAGGTACATATTATTTAATCCAAAATTCTGAAAACCGAAAACAGAACATTTTTTCTATGGATGTCGTCTGCACACCAAAGCTCAAGTTTGGCGCCAAACATGGCCCATGGTCAACTCATGGTTGAATATTCCGTGTCAGTCCGTGTTGGTAATTAGTGGAACCCTATGGAATTTTGTAGGTGCCAATGTTTCTCAACAGTCCAGTGCCTCCGATTTGCCATATACAGAGGCTAGATTCGTCGTGGGTGCCTGGAAGCTCCTCCCCCTGGTCCAGCATTGCTGCAAGCAACTCCCTACCCCCCAGGCACTAGGTCCAGCATCTGAATCGGGAGCTCAGATGGGCGGTAGGTTGCGGTGAGGAACTGCGGTTGGGAGTCTGGATGGGCAGGCAACCAGGGCGTCAAGTGTTTGGATAGGTGGGCAGCCAGGACTTTGGAGGCGAGGATCTGTAGCTGGGAGCTCCAGTGGGCGGATGGTCCTCTGAAGGGGCGCCGGGAGCTCCAGTAGGCTGGCAGCTGGGGCATTGGGAGATACCTTTTGGCAGACCGCTGGGGTGAGGGTCTGCTGTCAGGGCATCGAAAGCTCGGGGCATTGGGAGGTACTTTTTGGCAGATTGCTGGGGTGAGGGTCGCCTGTCAGGGCGTCGCTGGCTCAGATGGCCATCATAAGCACCCCTCTTCAGCACTGCTGCAAACCCCCCCCCCCAGTCCATAAACCCTTCTAGTTGGAGTGTGTCTTTGTTTTGCACAAATCTGAAATCAGCGCAATAACTTAATGTATCCACACAGCCAGGGTTCCATGAATCCCATGCCTCATGACTTTCGGAATGAGTCTATCACGTTGGACCTTGTCAAATGCCTTATTGAAATCCATATACACATCTTCTGCCTGACCTTCATCAGTTTCTTTTATCACTTCCTCAAAAAATGCAGTTGTGCTCGTGAGGCATGACTTGTCCCTCACAAACCTGTATTGATTAATTCTTAGAAGATTGTTTTTTTCTTTTGTTCTTCATATATGCATAGAACGCCTTGGGGTTTCCTTAATTTTGTTTGCCAAGGCCTTCTCATGTCCCCTCTAACTCTCTTAAGTTCCTTCCTGGCTACCATAAAATTCTCATAAGCCCTTCCTGGATTTTGTTTCTGAAACCTTGTGTATGCTTCCATCTTCTACTTAACTAGCTGTCTCACCTCTTTTGTCAACCACATTTTCCTTATTCTACTATCAGGGAGTTGTGGTCAGTATCACCATAATGTTCCCCTCTGAGAGGTCTGTCACCTTTCCCAGTACTAAATCCAGTATGATCTCTCTAATTGGCTTATCCACATACTGTGCCAGGAATCCTTCTTGGACAAACCTGCCAAAAGCAAATTCTTTGGGCAGCATGGTGAGCACAGGAGTTATTGCAACGCTATTATAGAACCAGTGGCCTGGGTTCAAATCTGGTGCTGTCTGTAAGGAGTTATCTATGTCTATGTGGGTTTCCTGTGGGTGCTCTGGTTTCTTCCCAATCTTCAAAAACATATGGGGATTGTAGGATATTGGTGCTTTTTGGGGGGGGCTCATGGGCCACAAGGGCCTGTTACTCTGCTGCTTGTCTTAAAAAAAATCTATCCCTCTGGCTGTATGGAGATGCCAGTCAATATGGTGGAAGTCAGAAACAGGAAGGGAACTATCACTCTATTAGGAGTGCTGTAGTCTATAGGCCCCCAAATAGACATTGGGGCACCAGTGAGCAGATAAGTTGCCAGATTTTGGAATGGTGCAAAAATAACAAGGTTGTTGTTATGGGAGACTTTCATAGGAAATTGTGAGGTGATGTTTTTAATGCAGAGTTGTGGGTGTATGGAACAAGCTACTGGAGAAGGTAGCAGAGAGGGGTACTATTGCAATGTTTAAGAAGCATTTGGACAGATACATGGATTGATTGGTTCAGGGGGAGAAAGGCCAAGCTGAGACCAAGTTGAATGATATTGTTTAGAGATGGGAAGTACCAGAAAGGTTCTTGCATTTGAAGTGAATGTGACGATGGATAAATATTATTCTCCTTGATTTATTACCTGCTTTCTGATTTGAAATAAATTACATGCACAAACATTTTCATGGTATATTTGAGAAATTGTTTGGAAAAAGTCTTGAACTAGTGAATGAAATCAGGAAATGCTAGAAAGGCATAACCCTCTTCATTCACTGATAAAGATGTCTGATCAATCTGAAATAATTTTTCCTTCAGGTATATGATGCATGGCCTATTGAATACTCCTTGCATTTTCAGTTTTTAATTTTAGATTTCCCTCATCTGCCTTGTTTCTTCTTTCTTCTTTGGCTTGGCTTCGCGGACGAAGATTTATGGAGGGGGTAAAAGTCCACGTCAGCTGCAGGCTCGTTTGTGACTGACAAGTCCGATGCGGGACAGGCAGACACAGTTGCAGCGGCTGCAGGGGAAAAATGGTTGGTTGGGGTTGGGTGTTGGGTTTTTCCTCCTTTGCCTTTTGTCAGTGAGGTGGGCTCTGCGGTCTTCTTCAAAGGAGGTTGCTGCCCGCCAAACTGTGAGGCGCCAAGATGCACGGTTTGAGGCGATATCAGCCCACTGGCGGTGGTCAATGTGGCAGGCACCAAGAGATTTCTTTAGGCAGTCCTTGTACCTTTTCTTTGGTGCACCTCTGTCACGGTGGCCAGTGGAGAGCTCGCCATATAACACGATCTTGGGAAGGCGATGGTCCTCCATTCTGGAGACGTGACCCACCCAGCGCAGCTGGATCTTCAGCAGCGTGGACTCGCCTGTGGTCAGATTAAATATTGATTTAATTTTCCAATAGATATAACAAATGGTGCATCAGAAGTTTATACTACTCAATGTACAATGCCGACATGAATTTCCAGTTTCTCTTGTATTTGAGTAGTAAAGGTTTGGTGCGTCCCAGTTAAGATACATGATAGTGTCTGCAGCCATACTTTGAGGGTGACCAGTCAAGAGATTGTTGTAAGTAGTCTTTTTTTTTAGTTTCGAACATAGAAATCTACTTAAAAAAAACCTATAGCTGATAGCAAGGAATGCATAAAGGACGTATCTATGATTGATTAGTCATGTCTTTCCTTCCACAACCCCCAACCCCTCCCCCCCCATGATTTATTAGACAGCCTCCAAGCAATTTTGTGCAACAAATGATGTACTGTTCTGGTTTACAGTACCAACATTCAAAGATAAAAGTTATTCTTTGTAATAGTCAATCTCTTTACTAAAGGCTTCAAATTACAAAATTATCCTTTGAGCTGTGTCTGTAACAGTTAATAAATCTAATTTTTTGATTTGTACACAAGCTGCAACACACTGATTAGTTTAACCAACTTCTAAATGTTTGCAGATACAGTAAATGAGCTTGCTTGTGCTCAAGAGCAAAATTTGGAGTTGAACTTAGAGTTACAAAGTTCCTGTGGGTTCTTTTTCTCCTTTTAAATATCTGCTCTTGGTTGCTAAAAATTGTCATAGGTATTCTAGAATTTCCATCATGTTGGCAAAATCAAAACTATTCAGTTTTTGCCAGATCTTCACAATTGAAGCCTCTTTTCCACCTTTTTCCTAGCTCCTCATTGAGGGTGAACACAACCGTATACAGCTTTGAGCCAGAACTGAAGCCTCACATTTTCATCAAATTCATCAATCATTTTTCAGAGTGGAGGACAAAAGAAAAAACAAAGTTACCCTCAGAAAATCATGCTTAAAATCTTAGAAGCAAAGAAATTTACAGGACAGAAGGGGTCATTCATTTCATCTTTGTTGCACATATTGCAATCCAAGTACATTCTTAATACCCCTACCAATCAATCCTACTGCATCAAATAAGCAGGTACATTAGTAGTTTAAAAAATCTGGATGCCAGAAATCTGGTCCACCTGAGAATCTGAACTTTTCAAAAACTCTCAAACTTTGAAAATTTAGTGGACTTTTGTGAGCGTGCGTGCTTACGCACCGCAGATGCACAACAGCAATAAGCAACGATGCTTGTTGACTTTATTTTTCTTTAAAAGTTTTGATAAATGAAGCATTCTGTATTTGCTAATGAATAAACTATCAAAATTTACCTGTTCCAAAATTGCTACTCCTCTAGCTTTAGAGTTAAAAGAAGATGCAATCACATGACCAACCCAATCCCGCTTCAATTTCAAATGTTCTTTCTCAATCAAATTAGTCTCTTGTAAAAACGGAATATCCACCTTCATCTAGTTAATGTAATCCAATATTTGTTTCTGTTTTATTGGATGATTAAGTCCCTTAACATTAAATGTCGCAAAATTCAAATTATTCATTATTCCCTTTGGAGTGGCATCCAACACAGCCAACCTTTACACTAAACAAAAGCTCCTAAAGAAAAAAAAACACTTAAAACTACTAATGTAAAAATAAAACTTAAAAAATACAAAAAAAAACCCCAAACTCTACAACTCAACAAAAAAAAGTGGGGGGTGGGGGGGGGGGAACTGCAAAAGCAGAACCCTCTTGATTGACCGGGTGGCAGCGGCAGATGACTTTGAATTCAGCAGGGTCATCTACCTTCTCCCTCCACCCCCCCACCCCCGACTAGATCTCCAAAAAGAATGTAGTCAATCATCCTGTAGTCCAGATTGAGTTTGAATATCTTCTTCCACTTCAATCAGTTGTGCAATTTCCAACTGTTTCATCCCATTCCTATTGCGATTTTTGGTATTGACTATGTTCACTGAAGGTTTCATTGACAGGTGCTGGCTCAACTTGCAGTGTGGCAAAGAATTAGCAAAAGTTGATGCATCCTGAGCCTTCTCAAAAAATTGAGATTGATATTGCCCATAAAACACTTTCAATACTGCCAGATCTCTAAATGCAAATTTATATCCTTTCTTCCACAATGTTGCCTTAGCCACATTAAACTCCTTATGTCCTGAATAACTTCCTGACTTAAATCCGCATAAAAGGAAACCCTTCCACCCTGAACCATTATTAGGTTCTGAGCAACACAGGCTTTCTGTACTGCAAGACGTAAAATCATCTCTCGGTCCTGCTATCTTAGTCACCTTATTAAAACCGCTCTCGGAGGTTGTCGCGGAGAAGGTTTCCTTCTTAATGCTCGATGAGCTCTATCCAATTCCAAACCATCTGGAAATGATTCAATCCCCAATATTTCTGGAATCCATTTATGAAAAAGTTTGGTAGGATCTGATCCTTCAATATCATCCGGAAGCCCAACTACTTTAACATTATTTCATTGGCTTTCATTTTCCAGTGAATCAATTTTCTGCAAAAAAAAAACCATTCTTCTGAGTTTCCCACCCTGTAAATGAATCTTCAATCTTCTTAAACTTGTCTTGTACTTCATCAACTGCTGTCAAGCACTTATTAAGATCTATTTGCATAGATGCAGTTTCTCCATATATATCAGTCATTTGTCCTTTTACTTCAGCAAATTGTTCATCTATATTATGGAAACTAGTAGTCGTATAAGCCATAATATTTTCATTTTGCTTTGCTTTGATAACTCCTCAAACATAGTATCTACATCAGGTCCAGGTGAGGGGCTCATTAAAACAGGTGAAGTAACAGATTTAAAAAGAGAAGCCATTTTTGTAGTTCTGGGCCTACCTTCATTGCTTCTGCAGCTACCAATAAAAGTTCCTGTTCTTCTTCATCCAAGAATTCCACATGTTCTTCTTCTTCCTCTTCGGGCACTAAAATTTCTTCCCTGGTGGCCTGGCTATGGGTTTGAACCCCACTCCACAGCCCGGAACCAGTCCAGGACTTCGCACGCATGAGGCCGTGCGCATGCCCACTGCACCCGTTGCGCTCTCCTACCAACTCTATAAGAGAATAACATGAAAGAAAAACGAGGCTTTTACCCCAGGGGGTTGTGGGGCCCTCGCTGAGAATGGCTGTTCTAAAATACAGTGGTTGCATTAAGCAACTGAAATATTTTTTTAAAAGGAAAACTAGTGTATTGTGAATTTTTTAAGAGTAATTTTATTCCAAAAATATACCTCAATACAACAGATTTATGGTCCTAACTATGAAATCACTGAGCTAGTGTTTTTGTCACTGATCTAATGTCGTACTGATTTCTTTGTCTTTTGTACTGTATTGGAGTGGAATTTCAATGCTTTTGATTGAAGTCATTCCAGGTGTGTGTGTATGTTGGGTAGATGTTTCAGACACAGTTATGTTGTTGGAAAATAATTTGAGAATATACAATATTTTACATTTGAGTAACTTCCTGAGGAAACAAAATATAATCTTCCATTGTGTATGACTGAAGACAATACAAGTTTATAATTTATTCACACTGATTTTAAAAGTTAAATCTATGTAATTTCATGCACAGTCGTTTACCATAAGTTGAAGACCAAAATGTTGGTCTTGTATGACATATTTGTGTTTATTATGAAGAGAATAGTTCTTTGATGTAATGGTTGCAATAAAACTGCAGGTATTAGTCTCTAATAATATTATTCAAAATTATTTAATTTCCAGGAATATAAATCTTGGTAGGTTGGATTTTACAGTGATTAACCTGAAAGTTCATCTTTTCGTGTTAGGGAACTCGGATCAGTTGGATTGAATTGTGAGAAATGAATGATAATTTTATGCAAAAATACTAATTTAGCAGATTAAACAGATTTGGTAAACATCTGATGCATAGTGTATCTTTCCCATTTATTGTCAATTTTCTGTATATCTGACATCAAAAGAATTTAGTACTAAACGGTTAAAGTCAGCCCGTGCTGTCAATAAATGATATAGCAGAGAATTGCAGAACCAATTAAACATTTATTCAACATGGTAACACTAGCAGGAGTAAGGGAACACAAGGAAAAGCTCAGTGACTCTTTCCTGGTACTGAGTCCTTACTCAAAGAACAGTATTTAGTTGCTGATTTATATAATCATTTGGACAGATGCCTAAGTGCAGCTTTGTAAGTTCTCACTAATTGGAAACAGCTTTACACGGTTTACACGGTCCGTAGTAGTTCCCTTGATCAGCCAACCAGTGATTCACAAAGATTTTCTGTTACTCTTATTTCTAATCTTTCACTCCCATCCTGTTATAGTTAACGACATCTCTGCAGCTCGTCCTCCCATCCTGCCCTGAGTTACAACTCAGTTATTGGATAGCACTCCCTACGAAACATTATCTCTTTGTTCGCTCACTTCTTCAGCAACAGCTCCATAATCCTTTGCATTCTTCGTTAGCCTACTTTCTACAGTAAAAGCCCCACAATCCTATACATTGCCCATTACACACCCTCCTTTTATCATTTCATGATAACCATGAAGAGGACTGTGGATGACACTTGGACAGCATAAAAACAGTAAACCTACAAGGATTGCGAGGAGTATAATACAACCTTTTTTCCATCCAGTGCCAAAGCATTGTGCAAAGGGGTAGGTGTAATAGTCATGCATTTTGCACCAATTTCTCTTAAGTCAGCAGTGTTGACCTATAATTTTATGGGTCTCCCCATGATCAACCAGAATAACGTCAAGGTCCGTTCAGTTCTGGATCATCACAGTGTGGATGGTAGCTATCTCCACTGACAGTTGAGAAACTGCTTCCCCAGCTTCTTGGAGCCCCTTAGCTGTCTCATTAGTCAATAGTGCCAACACTGAGATAGCAAAGCAGCTCTTTGGATGCCTTTCATGTACCATAAATGGAGAGCAAAATCATAAAAACCTGCTCTGAGATACCTCTCTTTGTCCTGAATCCAGTTACATCTGGCCAATCAGGATATTGGTGTAGCTTCTGTATATGATGTATAGAGTTCCCTCTATACATATCCCAAATAACAGCACCCTGTCCAATTAGCAGTCAGCTGAGGATATACATTGGGTCGAAAATAAAATGTTTCAGTCCATACAGTAAAAGGTTTTACATCAACTTTCTCCCACCTTTGGTATGGTTATATAACTGCAGGTACTATTTATAAAAGATGCCATTTAATCCCCTGCTGACCTCCATATGCTTATATCCTCACTTTCATTTGTCTGTGATCAGTTGTGTCTCTAAATCCATTCTATTACTTCCTGTATGGACTAGGGGTTAGCAATTGAGGGGATACCTCCTGTTGAGTTGGTTGGAATGTGGGGATAGATTCAACAGCTATAAACGTTCATCTTATCAGCATATAAGTAAAACACATGCAATAAAGGTATTTTGCTTCTGCCCAAAATTGCTCCTTTCATTCACAACTCTGGCATTCAGTTCAAATGTCAAGGAGACAAAAGCATAACAAAAAAATTCTCATGTTGTTGGTAGGTTTTTTTTTTCCAGTCTATTATAATAAAAGTTTTTATGTTTTAGGTGTAATTTCTTTTGGTGTACTCAGTGAGGCTGTCCTTCAAGTTTTCCTGCATCAGTGTTATTAACGGGTTCTGGAATGGCTCTTTCCACCGAGTTCCAAATTTCTTCCTATCTCAATTCTTTCTGAGGACGTAATTTCCAGGTTTGACATTAGGATATTCATCACTTTGATCTGTTGGATTACCCTCCATTAGGTGGGCTTGATGTACCTGTGAATGAACTGCTCGAAAAAGGTTTTAGTTAATTACTCAAATATTTGTTCATGTCATTGCCTAGTGAGAATAAATCCATCCCGACTGGCAGTTTGGGCTTTGCCCCCCAAGGTTTATGCATTGGCTATCCACGGACCATCTCAGAGGCAGAAAGCCCTGACTTAGCCTGCAGTGTGTCACCCGCATTTTAAACAATACTAGGGGTAGCACTTTGAGCCAATTTTAGCCCAGTTTCCTCAGTCAATTTTGCCAGCTTCATTTTTTAATGTTCCATTCGCACATTCCACTATTCCTGGTGCCTGGGGGTGATGGGAGTAGTGGAACTGCTGCTGAGTCACCAATCCTTTATATAATCCTTCATTTATCTTGGCCACCAAATGAGGACCATTGTCTGAACTCAATGCGTCAGACAGTCCACAGCAGGGAATTATTTCCCTTAACTTACAGTCAAAGCTATATTGTTGGTGTTAGGGTTAGCCTCAATCCACTGACTAAAACATCTATTATCAAGCAATATTAGCAGCAATGCACTCACGATAATTCAATAAAATCTAATTATAAACAAGAAAAATGGCTTCCTGGCAAGGGGTACTTCCCTGCTGGCATGGTGTCCCTTTACCGACTGTGTTATTGGCATATAGCAGTTCTTTGATCTTTTTATGGCTGCTTCATTAAAATTTGGATGGCACCATGTCTGTAGTGAGGTATTTATAATAAGATATTTATCATTCCCTCCTTGCCCAGGTGGGTATCCGTGTAATTGAGTATCGGGATGTTGGGTGCAGTCCATCACTTCCCGTAGTTGTTTCTCAGCAACAGAGACATCCCTTTACTGATTGTACACTTGTTAGATGTCGACTAACCGTAAAGCAGCTTGTTTATTCCCCCGGCCTTCCACATAGGGTTTCCTGCTGTTTACAGGCAAAAGAATGCAGACTGAATGAAGTAAAACATTTCACGAACTGAAAAATAAAAGGTCCTGTGCAGAACTTTAGGAATATAGGAAAACTCAGGATTATGCAGTGTATACACATGCACTTGCTGAAAACATAAACGTTTCTTTTTTTTGAATAATTTATGATTTTCCAAACTTAAACTCAGTAATAAACATTATTAGTGTCAATGTTACAGTATCAGCATTGACTACAATTTATATTTATCCATTTTATACAGTTCCTGCAGAGTTCAAGCTCTTTTCATCTCCTTCCCCAACCCCTACATTTAACTCTTAACTAAACCACAGTTAGTCACAACAAAGGTATAAGACATATATCAAGGTTTTATGGGTTTGTCATTACACTGGCCAGTGCTCAGGCTGTTTTCATCTCTTGGTTTTTCTTGGTTGGGATGGGATGGAACTGCCTCTGCTCCCTCCCCCCCCCCCCCAACCGATTGAGGGACAGATGAGGGAGGTAGGATGGTGAGGTGCAATGGTCCACACTCTAATCGTGCTCTTATGGAATTTAATTATGGTTGCCAAATTTTCAAAAAGTGTTACACTTTTTTCTTAAGTTATAAGTAATTTTCTTTGCATTTCTGTGTTCCACTGAGTAATGCTCAGGCAGGATTTGGATTTCCGGGTAACTGCTATGCACTTCCTGGCCACTGGCAATGGGAACATGACGAATTGGATTTGGATAGGTTCATTGTGAGTCCTAGGTCCCTTGTGTTTCCCAACAGGAACAACTCTGGATCCTGTGGGAATTCTTTACCTATAATTTTTTCTAGGATTTGGCCTCGTTCTACCCAGTAGGGTCTCACCTTGGTACAAGGTTGCGTGCACAAAGGTTCCTGTCTCAATGCCGCATCTAAAGCATGGCCTGACAATTCTGGTTTTAATCTGTTCAATATTTTTGGCGTCAGGTACAGGTGGTGTAGAAAGTTATATTGTACCAGCCTGAATCACAAATTAATGATTGCAGTCATGCTGACCCGACAGAAGTCGGACCAGCACCTCTCATCAATTGTTATTGCTAGGTCCAACTCCCACCACTGCCTTGATTTATGAAGGCCTGGTTTGGTCCTTCCGCTTGGAGCAAGAAATACATAACCAAGATGAACTTCCGTGTATTCCCCTTCAATCTTGACCTCAATGTCACATTGGTTGGGCCATAGTTGGACCTAATTTGTCCTGCAGAAAAGATATTATCTGAAGGTAGCAGTGGAATTCTTACTTGATAAATCGTACTTATGCCTGAGTTGTTCAAATGGTATTAGCTGCCCCTGCTTGTAACAGTCCTCTACACACATGATGCCACGTGTCCAGGATCTTGTTACCTACTGTCAATGGTATATATCTATTTGGAGTCAGGGGTTTTTTGGGGACAAACCACCTTTAATTCCTTAGTTAATTTTATTCCAAATGAAGATAATTTGTTTTAGTATAGGGCTGTTTTCCCAGATAACAATTTAGGGTTACATTTATAAATAAAGTCCTCTGCTACCTTCTCGCCTACCCTGTGCAGATTAATATGTGTCCAGGACGGTACACCTCCCCACTTAAAGAGTGAGATGATGTATCTCCTCTGGGTTTGCCCAATAGTATTTCTTGAAGTCTGGTATTCGTAATCTGTCCAGACTGCAATCCCAGGACAATTTTTCCATAGCGTCCCTGGCTACCTTTCCATTCCATAAAAATATTCTTATTCATGGGAGCAAATTTTGGAAGAATCCCTGGGGCATCGCCACAGGCAGTATCTGGATAAGGTACTGAAGTCTCAGCAACACATTCATTTTAACACAGTTGACCCTACCCACTAATGCTATATGCAGGGACTTCCATCTATTGAAGTCCTCCTTAATTCTCCTAAGCTGGGGGATATAATTTAGTTTATATAAATTATTCAAGTTATTGTCTATTCTGAGTCCTAGATATATAATCCTGTTTTGTGAGCACTTTAAATAACTGTTGTCTTGGAATTGACTGTAACCCCCCCCCCCCCCAGTAAGTGGCATAGTTTCGTTCTTGTCCCAATTGATCTTCCAGGCAGAGATCTCCCCATAGTCATACAGAGTAGAGCACAGCTTGGACAACTAATTTACTGGGTCTGTCAAATATATCAGTACGTCATCAGCAAATAAATTGATTTTATGTTCTTCCTGGCCTACTCTAAAATCCTTGATGTCTGGATCCTGGTGAATGGCCTTGGCTAGTGGCTTCATGGCAACTACTAACAGGGCTGGAGATAGTGTGCACCATTGTCTACTTGATCTTGTCAGTGGGAAAGCTGGAGAAATTTGTCCATTGGTCACAACTTTAGTCTTGGGCGCATGGTACTGCGCCGTTATCCAATTTATAAAAGATGGCCCTAACCCCAACTTTTCCAGCACTTTAAATAAGAAATCCCATTCCAATCTGTCAAATGCTTTTTCTGCATCCAGGGTCCACAGCCAAACACTCTCGTTTCTGGTTTGTGCCAGATGC
This sequence comes from Narcine bancroftii, assembly GCF_036971445.1. Taxonomy (NCBI): domain Eukaryota; kingdom Metazoa; phylum Chordata; class Chondrichthyes; order Torpediniformes; family Narcinidae; genus Narcine; species Narcine bancroftii. The sequence goes on from NC_091474.1 coordinate 61,688,518, forward strand.
ATTACACTCAGCAGTCTACCAATGTTATCCACTGCCTGTCTTTTTTTTTGCACAAAGCCTGCTTGGTCTTTACTTACTAGTTTCAGCAGATGTTTTGCAATCTATCTGCCAGAGCTTTGGCAAGTATCTTATAGTCTGTGTTTAATGGTGAAATGGATCTATAAGAAGGTGTTAGCAGATCCTTGTCTTTTTTAAGGATCATCGTAATGATTGCTGCCAAAAAAGGTTCTGGGAGGGTATGGGATTCCATTGCTTGGTCTACCACCTCCATATAGAGAGGTATCAATAAATCCTTAAATTCCTTATAAAACTCAGGTGGAAACCCATCCTCCTCTGGAGACTTATTAGTCTGTAGTGAATTCAATGCTTTCCTTATCTCTTCTTCCGTAAAGGAAAATTCTCGGCCTTCCTGTTCTTCTGGGTCTAAATTTGGTAACTCTAATTTAGACAGGAACTCGATGGCTTTATTGGACCTCCCTGTTGATTCTGATTTGTATAAACTTGAAGGTCTTCATTAATCTCTTTTGGTTTATGGGTGATCCTACCATTCCCAGTTTGTACCACATTGAAGCCTGTTCTGTCCTCAACCGCCATGAAAGGACTTTCTGGGCTCTCTCTCCCAATTCATAGAATTCTTGTTTTGACCGCATTATGGCCTTTTCCATACTATATGTTTGGAGCATACTATGTTTCAGTTTTTTTTGTTAGAGCTCTGTAATGGTCCTCTAAACCCGATTTTTGGAAATCCTTTTGTAGACAAGTAATTTCCTATTCTAATTCATCCAAATCTTTTTTTTTACTGTTTTTGGTGTATCCAATTATTTGACCACTCAAATATGCTTTGCGGGTGTTCCATAGGAGGAATTTATCTGGAGTTGAAGTACAGTTGGCCTCGCAGAATGTATCTATCTGCACTTTTATGAAACTACAAAACTCTGGCTTATTTAACTGCAATGTATTAAGACACCATCTCTATGCTGTATTTTGCTTATCTGTCATTTACACAGCTAGATTTTTCTCAGATTATTCACCCTGACATTAACAATAGAGAGAAATCTAGCTGTGTACTCGACCTCCTCAATCCTATTCCCTACATGGGCTGAAGCCAGGAAAATATTTATTCTGGAGATAGAGTTGTGTTTTGAGTAGAAGGAATAATCCCTCTCCCTTGGATGCTTCCGCCTCCACTCGTCCATCAAGTTCAGCTCTTTCATACCTTCAGTAGTAGCCCTTGCCACCTTTGTTTTGGTTTTATTTGTTGGCTTATCTCAGAAAGAATCCAGACAAAAAATAAAAACCAAAATGTTTTCCTTTCCCTCTGCCAATCCCAGGAAAATGTCCTGTATGAACTTTTCTTCATCAAAGTTGTGGGCAGACAAATTTACTAAAGTCCAGTATTCCAAATATATCTGGCAGTGCCCCATTGCAAATTTTCCTGTTCTGTCTGTGATCACATTCTGCACTCTCACTGTAACACACTTCCCTATCAGAATTGCCCCCCATCTTGCATTTGAGCTGAACGAGGAGACTATTACCTGGCCCACCCATTCCTTTTTTAGTTTTTGGTGTCTGCTCTGTTAAATGTATTTCTTGGAGAAAGGTCAGATCCACTCCGATTTCTAAATAAATAAATAGTTAGGCGTGCGTGCGTGCGTGTGCGCGCGCTAAGACTCTTTTTCTCTTCACCAATCTGTTCAAGCTTTAATGTTAAAACTAACATATTTTATACTTTTAGCAATTGCCTCAGATATTCTTAGGCTTGTGTTTTCCCCCTTACCTCCACCGCCCTGCATCCATTGTTTGTCCAACCTTTTTTCTTCAGCCATCTGCTCCAGCCCACCGGGCCCATAACAAACTCTGGGAAGATAAAACAAGAACAAAGACCACAAACCCAAAAAGAACAGATTTTTAAAAAATTCAACAAAAGGAAAAGGAAAAAAAAGTTACAAGATTCTACATCAGACTCCAACCCTATATAACATCAGCCATTAAAATTACTTACCACCCCCATATGTTCCCCCTCTCTATCCCTTCGTAGATCTTCCCTTCTCCCTCCATTGGTGACTGAATCCCCCATGTTGTCATTGCCCCCCTGCTATAGTAAATATTGTGCCTTTTGGACACATTTACCTTCCTCTTCACCCACCTTCCCTGTGTCTTCAGGACCATTTTCCTCAATGCATTTCTTCCCCTTTCCACTTCCACACCCATACATTTACATTCTTTACTGTCATTATTTCATAAGCGTTATTCCCATTGTTGATTGTTTCATATTGCTTGTTTGACAAACCTTTGAGCTTCTTTTGAGTCTGAAAAAAATTTCCACTCCTTCCGGCATTACTATTTTCAATTTTCAGTGGTTCCAATTCCTTTCTTTGTCGCAGGAGGGTCCCATGATGTCAGAATTTAAAAAAAAACACTTTATTGTCCTCCAACTTCAAGGGCCCTCCCCCTGCTTTTGCTCCAGTGACTGCTGCTTTTAAAAAAATGTTCTTGATCCTGCTGGCACAGTAGCTCCACCAGCACCAAGCATGGTCTTTGGGGTCCGGGCATGCGAAGAAGGACCGATGGGCCTTTTTGATCTCTACTGATTTTAAAAAAAAAAAAATTTTCTCCCAAGCTCCCCTTCCCCAAATTCTCCAGAACCCAGCTTTGAAAGAAGGTTCTATAGCCAATGCAAATAAAAATGGTGATAATGGGCATCTTTGCCTAGATGATCTTTCTAATAGAAAAGGCTTAGGTATTTGTCTATTTGTGACAACCTTGGCTTTTGGATGATTGTACAAAGCTTTTATCCAATTTACAAAAGTATTTGGAATTCTGAAATCATTTAACACTTCAAATAAAAGTCCCATTCTAAACTATCAAATGCTTTTTCTGTGTCTAGAGTCACCACAACCGCTGGTATGTTTTCCTTCTGGGTTACATTTAATAAACATAAATTTAACTATATTGTATGCGGATCTTCTATATTTAATAAAGCCAGTTTGGTCCATATTTATTAATTTAGATAAACATTTTGCTAACCTATTAGCTAATAGTTTGGATACAATTTTATAATCTGCATTTAATAATGATATTGGTCTATAAAAGATGATTGCAAAGGATCTTTCTCTTTTTTTGGAATAATTTATTTATGCTGTTTTAAATGATTCTGGTAGATCTTGAGAATCATTTGAGCCCCATAAAAACAGGAATTAGTAACTCTTTAAATTATTTATAAAACTCCGGAGAGAAACCATCCTCTCTCAGAGCCTTGTTATTTGGCAAAGATGTCAAAGCATCATATATTTCCACATCTGTAAAGGAATTCACTAATTCCATTTTTTTCCCTCCATATTTTATTCAGGTAATATAATGCGATAGATATTCAACTTTTTTTCCCCGTCCTTTAGAGACTCAGATTGATATAATTTTTTAATAAAAATTCCTAAAATTATCATTAATTTCCTGCGTTTTATAAGTAAATTGACAAGTTACCCTCTTTGTTGCAATTATTGTTCTTGACAATTTTTCTGTTTTTAATTGCCATGCTAAGACTTTATGGGGTCTATTTCTCTCATGTACACCTTGTAACTGTTTTATAAAATTGTATTGTATTAAGTTTCAAATTTTTTTATTCCAATAATTTTTGTTTCTCAACATTTTTCTGAACATGCAATTCCTTTTCTAAGTACAATATATCCTTATTCAATTGGTCTACTTCTCTAATATACTCGTACTTTATTTTAGATGTATAACATTATTTGTCCTCTTAAATAGGTCTTCATAGAGTTGCAAAATAGTTGCAGATGATCAGACAATGGTGTTCCCCTTCTAACATGTCGAAAGTTTCAGAAGCACCTAAAATTTTTTTGAATAACAAGTTTAATCCTTGAAGAATGCCAAGTAAACAGAAGATGCTGGAAACAATCAGCAAGTCTAGCAGAGTTAAGATTTCATTTCAGGTTAAGGTCCTTCCATCTGAACTCAATGTACAATAGTTCAGAGTGTAAAGATGCTTTCCTTGCTGTGTAATTGGACCATTTAATACCCAACGATACAGGATCTGCGGCACTTGTATGGAGCAATACATCTATTCTCAGTTAGATTAGCAAGGAGCTGCAGAACATTGTTTTTTTAGATTTATGACCAAGGAATGTTATTAATAGGAGTACCCGTATAGATGTCAGCAGAACAACTGGCATTTTAACATGTACACATGGATTAGCAGATAAGATCAACAAAGGGTTTAGTTGCTTTCTGGGGGATGGGGTGGTGGGGGGGGAAGGAGAGGGCAAAAGAGTGTAAAATGAACCCTGTATATGTGTGTGTATTTTGTCCCGGTTATGATTTCCCCATGTTTGTTTTCTATATAAATTGTTCGCGTATGTATTTCGTCCCCAGTGTGATTTCTTTTTCCCTACGCTCGCTATAAACTATAAATTGTGCGCATGTTTTATTCCCACAACTATTTTTATAGCAAATACAAAGTCTTTAAACTGAAATGCCAATTCAGTTTCACATTCTGTAGATGGTGCTGGACTGTTGAATGTTATCTGAATACCATGTTTCTTATTTGTGGTCTTTAAATATTCCATTCAATTTTTAATCACTATTTTGAGTAATGCATACTACAGGGCTCCAGTTGTGATGCTTGCAAGTCTCCACTTAGGACCTTCTAGTTTGATATCCAACATATCCAAATAACTTAGCTGGGTATTTTTAATTTAGTTATATTAGTCACCTTGAACTTCCTAAATTAACATTATTGGAAATTAAAGAACAAAATTTTAAATGGGTATTAAATTAATGTTTAAAAAATATAGTTACATAGACAGTATATGTAACTCCTGGAGAAAAGTTTAGTTTCAGAATCTTCAAAAAATACTGCACAGGGCTTGATAGATAGGATGTGACCTGCTAATCGGTATCAGCTTCACTATGGTTACAAAACAAGGTCAATATGTCAAGCATGTTATTGGGATCCCAAGGTACTTTTTCTCTATTCCTTTTTCCTTTCCCAGCTTCTTGTGCTTTACTCCCTCACATGTGTTATTCCTCCTGCTTGGTGGCTAGCAGAGTTTTATCTCTCCTCTGAGTTGCCTCATCATTCCATTTGTTCATTACATATTTTCATTTATTTGTACTTTTTTTTGCACTTATTCTATATTCTATATATGCTATATTCTATATGAGGTAAAACACAGGATTCTGTTGACACCAGTGGTTAAGTGAAAAAAACACACAAATGCTGGAGAAACTCAGCAGGTCAACAGTGCCTTTATATAGCAAAGGTAAAGATAATGTTTTGGGCAATTGTGTGGTTTTTTTTTCATGATTCTATATCCTAAGTTCCTCCTTTTATTACCTTTGTTTATTGTGGCAATCACACTCTGACTGCAATACCTGTCAGGTTTTTCTGGTTTCCATCCTGAGTACATACCACTATCCTCTCTTCCCACTTCTTCTGAGCCTCCTCTTTTCATTCCTTAATTTTTTTCCACAATTTAGCTGCAGCTTTTTCCACATGGAACATGGAACACAGACACTATTCTAGAGGCAGAGCAATTACTCAGGTTGTTCTTGCACCATTTTATGAGCCTCCCAATCTCATCTCTGTAAACTTTGATACTGTTGTATCATCTGCAAATTTGATCATTCTGTTTGAACTTAATCTGGCAATGCAGACATGAGTCAGCATCTTGATTAGTACTGGACTGAATACACAGCCCTGAGGTGCACCTCAGTGCTCAGAGTGATAGGGCTTGAGGTTTTGCTGCCAACATGGACTGAAGTCAACAATTTCAGAATCCAGTTGTAGAGAAGAGTGTTGAGTCGCTGCAAGGACACTTTATTTGCCAGCCTCTGAGGTATGATAGTATTGAATTTGAAGAGAAACAAGGTAAATAACTAAAAATAATTAATTATCAGTATACAAAGTTGAACTGAGCAGGTTCTACACTGTATGTACTCTTTCTGATCAAATGTTAAATCCCTGTTCCATGACAAGAATTTAATTTTTATTTTCATCTTTAGTCATTCAACTTGCTCTTCTTCTGGATGACAACTGTTGTATTCCTCCGCTTTTTCTTCTTTTTGCATTATTTTGGCTTATCTGTCTTGAGCCTTCCATGGTTTAGTTACAATTACTTTGTTAATAATCTTTTATTCCAATCCATCAGGGTCCTAATCCTTTTCAACTTCTGGAAATTAATTTATTTCTGTTAAAATATTTTTATATTTAAACAGGAATAGTTCCTCATATGCCTGTCCTGCCATTTGCTATGATAGTGACATGTTTTTTTTCTTCAGTATCTTTTTCAGATGTTCAAAATCTTATTAATCTGTGTTTTAAAATTTAAGAATTGACATCAACTGCTATTTGTGGAAAAATGTCCCATTATCTCTTTATATTGAAGAAGCTAAATTTGCTTCTGAAAGTTTTGGCTTTGTTTTGTAATGGGTATCTCAGACCTAGACTAATCAGCCAGCAGAAATAATTTCTCTTGTCAATCACAGAATTTCTCAACATCTGCAAAATTTCATTCACCATTCTTTGACTTGTAAATTGCAGAAATGTCCCTATGTTTCAGTAATATGTTGTTGTAATATAACTCTTGGATTGCAGATGTATCCATGCTGGCCTTTCTGTTGATCGGAACCTTCAGCAGAAATGGTATCAGTTAAGCCAGCAGCGAATAAGAACTACCAACATAGACCTTCACAACTATAGTGGGATTAGGATCTCTGTACAAATGCCAAGTCCCAAACTCATGGTTAGCTCTTGAATTTTTTTTCCTATTTGTCTTCCCACATTGCACTTTTGGAGTCCAGTGATGATGAATATGAATATTTCCTCTTTTCCTAGGTTTTTGAGTTTGCAATTTATAATAAGACCGCCAACCAGTTTTAACTACTGATTTGGTTGAGATTATTAAAGAGCTATTAATGATCATCCAATTTGTGTCAATCACTTTAACTAATTTAAGATTGGACGTCCATGTTCCAGTGGTCTGAAATCACTCAAGACACTACCAATACAAAATTCCAGATCTAAATTGACAGTTTTTTTGGATAGCTGACTGCTACAACTGTAGCCCCTATTTCTTAAATCTCGTTCTTTATCCTTATTGTCCACTTTAATTTCTTTACTTAGCCAAATGTATCCAGGAGGATAATTGTACAGATCTTTTTCCATTATGCTTCATTGCTTACAACTTGAGACATTACCAAGATGTAATCTTACACACAACCCCTACCAGCTAAAGATGGATTTGTGTTATTCCACTTGATTCTAAGTATTCAGTAACATAAATTAATCACTCCTACAGGTTTGTGCAAAATTTCAGTTACTAGTATCAATTATTTTTCATAGTGTTCCAATGTTTAAGTATTATATTACAAAATTAACAGCACATTTTTTTGTTGTAATACAAGCTGTCTCATTTTGTCTGCCTTCTGCTAATCTTTGAATTACAATGTGATTGGAATCAGATAGATCATTGCATTTCCTAAAGTTCTGTTCTTTCACTAGATATGATAGGCCATGTTGCCTTGACCTTCATTCCAACATCTAACCTCCTGCCATCATTATAGTTTACAAATTGCCTTCCAAACCTAATTTTATTCACAGATGATGGAACTTTGTTATTTTTGACTACTCTTCAGCTGATGTATTTCTCATATAAAGGATATGAGCCCAAAATGTCTTTTTGCAAATGTGAATCTAAAAATGAATACTTAAATAATATTTTAAATGTATTCATCTGATGAACAAATCACTTCTCCTTGGCCTTCATGTATCCTGTGTAAAATTAATGTTTATCTTTACTCTCAATTGTAGCCTGTCTCAGTTATACCATTAGTTTTTTTTTAATTCTAATTATATCAAAATCAGTTTCAGTATGAAATATTTGTCATTGCTTTGGATTTAATCAGTTACCCCTCTTTTTTTTCATGCTGTCTAATATAGTATTTCAACATATAGAACCATAGAACTACAGCATAGAATCATGCCATTCAGCCCATCCAGTCCATGCCGAATTGTTATTCTGCTGAGTCCCATTGACTTGGACCATAGCCCACTGTACACCTCTCATCCATGTACCTATCCAAATATTTGTTAAATGTCAAAACTGAACCTGTATTCACCACTTCAGTTGGCAGCTTGTTTCACACTCACACCACGCTCAGCATGAAGTTCCTTTTAAACATTACACCCACCCTTAACCCATGACCTCTAGTTCTTGTCTCACCTAATCTCAGTGAAAAAAACCCTGCTTCCACTTCTCTATTTATACTGCTCATAACTTTGTAAACCTCAATCAAATCTCTCATTCTCCAATGCTCCAGATAATAAGCCCTAACTCAACCTTTTCCTATAACTCAGCTTCTCAAGTCTTTGTAAATTTTTTTTGCACTTTTTCAATCTTATTGATACATTTCCTGTGGATAGAACTGCACATAATACTCCAAATTTGGCCTCACCAACTTCATCATTACCATCCTAATTCCTATATTGAATACTTTGATTTTTGATTTATGAAAGCCAATGTACCAAAAACTCTCTTTATGACCCCATTAACCTGCGGTGCCACTTTCAGGGAATTATTTCTACCACACTCCTGTTATGGAGTCCAGAGGACCCCAAAAACCAACAGCAATAGATATGCACTACAATACAGGATTACTTAAACAAAAGTAGTTTTTAATTATATTTGAACAAGAAAACAGAATTAAATTTTAACTTATTTCTATCAAGTTACTTAATCTACCTAACCTACTTAATCCCCCCCCCCCCCAATACTAAGTGCAGGTGTATGTAATGTATATTTAAGATTAGAAAAGTTCTTTAGATCACAGTCCAATCTCACTGGTTGCAGGCAATTCTTGTACTGTGCACAGAAGTTACCATTAACAAAGTTTACCAGGCTTTGGTGTTTAACAGGCAAATGGTTACCACTCAGGAGGGTTCTTGCTAGTTTTCAGAGAGATTCCTTTTGTTCCAGGATATCCGCACTTGATTCCTTTCCAATCAGTCTTGCTGACAAAAGTTGCCCCCTTCAGGGTTCTCCAGATGATCCTCTTTCTTTCAGGTCGCCAGCCTTCTCCTTTGACCTGGCAGCCTTACAAAGTTTGCCAGCTTGTTTCTCTGGAACAGTTTTCTGTTTCTCTCCTCTCTGTTTCACACCCTCCCTCTCTGAGAGCAAAACTGTTCTGTCCCTGCCTGCAAAGTTCACATACTCTCCCAGGCAAGCTGCTGAATGTTGCTACTTTGTTGCTCCTCTGCAAAAAGCATTCTGCAAAAGTCCTGCAAAAATTCTGTTGTAAAGTGCGTTTGTGTGCAAGCTACTCTAGCAATTCATCCCAAGCCACCTCAAAATACTCTGTCACACTCCTCAGTACCCTACCTTGGTTAGTTTCCCAAAATGCAACACCTCACAGTTGTCTGCATTAAATTCCATCTGCCATTTAGCAGTCTATTCCTCCAGCTGGTCCAGATCCTGCTGCAACCATAGAAAGCCTTCCTGGTTGTCCACTACACTCCCAGACTCAGTGTCATCTGCAAATTTGCTGATCCAATTTACCACATTATCATTCAGTTTGTTGATAAAGATGACAATGGATCCCTGAGGTGCACCATTAGTCCCAAGCCTCCACTTAGAGCAGGGGTGTCAAACTCAAATTCACGGAGGGCCAAAATTAAAAACTTGGACTAAGTCGAGGGCCGAACTAAATATTTATTGAAAATTTTCAACAATATCTGCATGTTTTCTCTTCTTTCAACATATGTAATGTTAAACATTTTCTTATTAAAATAAATGTTTAATAGTAGTTTTGGATAAACTCTTTCCAGAAGCATTAACAAATGAGAAATAAAATATTCAATAAATAATATTTCTCTATAGAGGATTTGTCAAATGTTGCTAGTGTGCTGTCGAATAGTAAAATCTGAGGGCTATTGAGAATGTGGAAGAATAACATGATTCCTGAAACAATCAAATGGGTGACTGATTGTGGGCATGAACTCTAGCAGGGTTATTTGGCATGCCCTTTTTCCATTGGTACAGATATCCTTTGATTTACACACTTTTCAAGTTTTATGCCTAATGAGCTTGTATCCAGGTGCAGGACCATTTTTAACCAGGAATATATTTATCACTGTGACATGAAACTATTGGAAGATCGTTTTATCCTGAGATTAAAGTTCATAATCCTTACTCAGGCCTGTGTGCGGGAGGGCGGGGTTTGCGGGCGATCGAGTTGGACAACAACAGTGCGGGGGCATCGGCTCTCGCTGCAGGGCGGCATCTCGGCGCATCAGCGGCCCCGTCACCATGAGTCGCGGGTCGGCCTGCGGCAGGGAGGGGGAGTGGGCAATGGTCCTGGCGAGGTCAGGCTCCCCCTGAGTTTCTGCCGGACCCCCCTTGACCTGCTGAGTTTCTCCCGGACCCCCCTCGACCTGCTGAGTTTCTGCCGGACCTCCCTTGACCTGCAGAGTTTCTCCTGGACCCCCCTCGACCTGCTGAGTTTCTGCCGGACCTCCCTTGACCTGCTGAGTTTCTCCTGGATCCCCCTTGACCTGCTGAGTTTCTCCCGGACCCCCTCCCCTTGACCTTCTGAGTTTCTCCCGGACCCCTCCCCCTTGACCTACTGAGTTTCTCCCGGACCCCCCTTGACCTGCTGAGTTTCTCCCAGACCCCCTCCCCTTGACCTTCTGAGTTTCTCCCGGACCCCTCCCCCTCGACCTGCTGAGTTTCTCCCGGATCCCCCTTTGACCTGCTGAGTTTCTCCCGGATCCCCCTTTGACCTGCTGAGTTTCTCCCGGACCCCCTTTGACCTGCTGAGTTTCTCCCTTCTGGTGTTTTTACGAGAACCACAGACTTTCGCTCATACATTGATGAGGGGGATCAAGGGCCAAACATTGTCAGGTACCTCTCTGCTGGATAAAGGATACGGTTTAACCCGCTGAGTTTCTCCAGTGTTAGGTTTTCACGAGGTAGAGTCAAAGGGCCGAAGGGCCTGTTTCTGAACTGTAATGTTCTACGGACCCTGCTCTTCTTTCTGTGCCGGTGTCCCAGGACCTTTCCAGGGCAGTCTCCGCGCTCAGGACCGCGCTGGGATCAGGTCAGCGGTGGAGGAGCAGGTGAGCGCGGCTAATCCCGATCCAGCCCACGCCACTCCCGAGATTGGCGGGGGGTTCCACCCTACCTGCCCGACCAGCCTCGCTCTCCACGTGTACTCCGGGCACCCGCCGCTGGTCCAGTGGGAAGGCGCAGGGCAGCTAGCGGCCGGCGGGGAGCCCCAATCTTCCCTCTGGCGTCCCGACTCCATCTGCAGCTCCAAGAAACGCTGTGCCACTGGGGTTCTGGGCGCTGAGAAGTGGCCTTGGCTTCCCCTGACACCGGCCAGGCCGCGCTGCGGTGGGGGGGTGGGCGGGGGGGGACACGACAGCGTGTTTATAAAACCACCCACCACTACTTTTCAAGGACCAGGATTTTTCTCTCTCTCACCCGGGACACAGCGGTTACTGTGCATGCGCTATACTGGCGCGGCGGCCAGCGGGCCACCTCTAATACATTTTTGATATGATCTTGCGGGCCAAATATTTGGCCCGCGGGCCAGAGTTTGACATGTGTGACTCAGAGTGACAATCATCTACTCATGCAAAGCCAATCTTTAATCCAATTTACTACCTCATTCTGAATACTGAGTAACTGAATTTTCTTGACCAATCTCCATGAAAATATTTAAATTAAAAAAAAATATACAGCATGGTAACAAGCCATTCCTGCCCGCAAGCCCGTACTGCCCAAGTTGCACCCAATTAACCTACACCCTGGTATGTTTTGAACAACGGAGGAAACCAGAGCCCCTGGAGAAAACATGCATAGACACGGGGAGAATGTATTCTCACGGGTTATATTATTATGGTTATGAATAAATGTCTTTAAAAGAGATTGTGGGGGGGTTTAGTGTAGGTCACTTCACAAGCAGAGGAAGACTTCACAAGAGACCTCATTTAAAATGCAAGAGCTTTGCTGAAGCCAGACATTCAGGCTGTGGTTGGCTTTGCAAAAGACAAATGGAAAAGTCCAGGCTCAAGTGCTGATAAAATCTTTCAAAGATTGGGTTTGGAGGATTGGGAGAGGTTTTGGTTTTTAAAAGCAGACAGGGGAAAAAACAAACAGGATTCTTCTCTCAGAGGTCAGTTCCATAGTAGCAGTTGAGGCTGCAAAATGGGAACTCATTTTGAAGATGAGTTCTGAGTTCAGCCTCCTCAAAACCCTTGTAGTCCTTACAAGAGGAAGTGGCTGGCTAGACTGTTTCTCCTGAAATTAGGGAAACAAGAGGAACTCTGGTGACCTGGAAGAAGAGGTCATCATTTGGAAAACCCATGATGGGGCACGTTTCTTCGTCAAGATACTGAAATGACTGATTGGAGGAAATCAGTTTGTGTGTGAGCAACAAATATCTCTCTGAAAACTTCCTGACCGGTATCCATTTAACCTAAAGCACCAGAGCCTGGTGAAGATTCATAAATGTTGAATTCTGTGCACAGTATAAGAATTGCCTAGTACTGGTGAACTTGGAGAAGTGAGAAGTGAATGATTTGACTGTGAAACAAAGAACTTTCCTGAACATGTATACATAAACTACATACATGTGCGCTTAGAATTAGAACTGGGTTAAGTTAATAGTAATAAGTTAGTTTGATCCTGTCTTTATGTTTAAAGAAAATTAAAAGCAAATTTTGTTAAAGTAACCAATTGTCTTGGTGAATTTCTGTTGCTGCTGGGTTTTGGACTCCTCTGGGCTTGTAACAGTACCAACTCCTTACAGCACAGAAGTTGAACTTCAGTCCCAAATGCTGGCGCTCTAAAGGTGTGCTAACTGCTATGCCCACTGTTACTAGCCCACTCTTCAATTATTTAAATCCTGGAAATGTCCTGATATATCGTGCATTTCTGCCTTGAACATTTCATTAAAAAAACTGTTTTGGCAAAATCTTCCCATTTATATCCTGCACAATCCTCCAAACTACTTTTTTTTTAAGCTACCATCAAGATTTGACAATTTTTTTAACTGACAGGGAAATTTCTCTGTTGTTAGTTTTGTTCTGGAAAATTGCATACTTTAATTCCAAGCCTATGGCCAGCCAGATCCTTAAATCTTTAATAGTCACTGAGCTATAACTGATGTTTGTCAGTGTTCTTAAATTGGTTTAAAAAAAAAACAGCCCTGGATCGCTTGTTGCTCCTTTTGTAATTCAAATGCAATTACTTGATTTTAAAAAAGACAAAAATAATATAATCTATTGTAATAATTTTCTGTCCAGGTGTCTAAGAAAAATATTTGTATCTAAAATCTAAGCAACTTGAAAGAGTTGCCAAAAAGAAGAGTTAATTTCTTTGCAGACTTCTTCATGCTGACATTGCAATAAATTCATTTTGTTAATCTGAAATTTGGAAACAACATTTAATCTTGTATCATATGAAATCAAGAAATGATCAACAGGACTGGATACAACAAAGAGAATTTGACCAGACTACAACCCAGCAGTAGTAGTGAAGACCTGTCCTGCAGAATCAATTGTACTTCTAGCCAATTAAAGCACTGACATCTACCCAGTGCTGGAATATTGCCCAGGTTTATCTTGATAATAAATAGGACAAATTCAATCTGGCTAATTACTACTCAATCTATTTATTTTTGGTTATCAGCAAAGTGAGAGAAGATACTATCAGCAGTGCTTTCACTTACTGACCTCCTGTTGGGGTCTCGCTGTAATACTCTGCTCCAGACCTCAAAGAGAGAACTGTTTACTTTTCAAGTTTAGCTACACTTCCATTGTTGAATCCCCCACTGTCATTCTCCTAGGGTTCACCACTGACCAGTAACACAACTGGATCAACCAGATAAATGCAAGAATAGGTGAGGGGCTAGGCATTATGCGGTGAGTGACTTGTCCATTGACAACGTAAAGCTTTTCCACCATTTACAAGTCAGCATTGGAATTATGTGTTCTCCATTTGCTTGGATGAATGCAACTAGACAGAATAATAGTTCAGCACAGGCTAGAAGCCCAAAAGGCCAGTTTTTGTGTTGTTATATCCCATAGTTCTAACTCCAAAAATGCTCACTCCAATACAAAGCTATTTGTTTGATTGTCACCCCTTAGCCTTCCAAAATGTTCATTTTTTGTTCTGTAACTGGCCCACTATGGCTACCATCTATTAATTGATATCCAGTTCTATTTACTCTTCAGCAAAAGAAGTAAGCCATGTTTGCATGCAGCAAAACCCTGTCAACATTCTGACATCGGTTGTGAAGTGGCAATATTTTTATCACAGAAATGCCAAGGATCATCTTCAACCAAAGAGTCTGATTCAATGACCAAATTCCCCAGTGGTGGTCAGAAACTGAACAGCGTCAACTGTGTGAATACATGTCACAAGAGCAGGTTGGAAACTGGGTCATGAGCAGAACACCCCAAAACCTTTCCACCATTAACAGGACACAAATAAAATGATGAGATATTCTTCAGTTGCCTGGATCATTGCAGCCCTAATGTTTTTGGAAGTTTGTTGCTATTCCAGGTGAAACCACCTGCTTGATGGATGTGCTATTACTGATGTGTAGTGTAAAGGATGTTCTTGCTATGGAGGGAATGCTGTAATGTTTTACCAAATTGATTCCTTTTTCATGCCAAACCAATAGATTTTATGGATGATTTCATGTAACTCTTATTAATTCCCAAACACACTTTTATTTGGCTATTTCAATATGGTAACATTCTCAGTTAAATGGGTAAATTTAAAGGGAGCAACAATATGCAGGCACACCAGACCCCAGCTCCAGTTACAATCTGACCCCTGATCTGACGACACACTTCAAATCGTGTTTTGGACTTGTGAGTGATTTCAGACCACCATAATTTCTGAACTCTCAGATGCAAGCTTTAAAATTTAATTTAGACATATACCATGATAACAGGCCCTTTTGAAAGGTGGGAGGAAACCCATGCAGACATGGGGAGAGCATACAAACTCCTTACAGACAGTGCCAGATTTGAACCCAGGTGGCTGGTGCTGTATATTGTTGCGCTAACCACCATGTGCCACCCATGTCATTGAATGTTAAACAGGAACAGGTGCTGATCCAACAGATCTTAATGAATATAAATTAATTATGGGTGGTGATTTTTTTTTAACTGCTATCTCAACCCTTGGCTTGTCAATACTACTTCAATTTGTGCCTGTAATTCTTTGATTCAGTTCAAGGTCGTGCATAGGGCACATATGTCTAAGGGCAGATTGGCCTGTATTTTTCCTAATATGTCCTATTTGTGATAGGTGTAAATCTGAAGAGGCCAATTTGACTCATAAGTTAGATAATTTTTGGCAAGGTGTTTTTGAAACTTTAGCTAAAGTGTTGGACCTAGATTTACAGCCAAACTTATTCTCAGCTATTATTGGGATCAGGCTTTGCACCTCGTTCAGCCCAAAGGATAGTAATCTTTTCAATGTTGATGGCAAGATTGCAACCTGCCTACTTTACCTCACTGGCTTTCCACCATTATGTCATGCTTAGTTTTGAAAAAAATATAAGTTGGACATTTGATACTACCTTTAACTTCAGAAAAAAACCTGGAGACCATTTATTCAATATTTTCGTATGACTTAAACTAATAAGCAAAATTGAGCCACTTCCAGTTTGTTTTTTTTTCTCCAAGTGTGTTGTGTTTACTAAGGAAGAATCTCTTCTACTTGAAATTTGAAATTACTATCAGAATGGATTGACCATTTGTTTATATTTTTGGGTTTTTTAAAATTGTTTTTTTCCATTGGAGTTAGATTTTTTTTGTTTTATTTATTAACTCTTTATTTCCATACTCAATGTAACTGTTGTGGCAGTACACATCTTTGACTGCAGGCAAACCAACCCCATATGTTACGATTGCGGCAGCGAGGCAGCAATGTCAAGATGGCGCTGCTGGGAACGTCTCTTCCGCCAGTCGGGTTGGGTACACATAGGGCTGCGGCATGATGTCACATCCAGTGTGAGGGCAGGACTGAAGGGGGCCTTATAAGGCGCAGTGTGGGAAATTAAAATAATCAACTGGAGTGCAGACAAGCCCATTGTGTACTTGTCTTGTTCTTCTGACTCCGCATAGCTATCATTACATTGGTGACCCCAACAGGTCCAGATGATTCGAGCCTCAACACCATGGACTCTGCAGCAATCAGTGCAGTTGCCCTCAAACTTCCAACTTTCTGGACGCTTCACCCGTGCACTTGGTTCGGCCAAGCTCAAGCACAGTTCCAGATTAAACAAATTACTTCAGACTCCACCAAGTACTACCATGTCGTCATCTCCCTGGACCAGACAACCTAGTGCAAAACCCGTCGGAGGAAGATAAATACATTGCGTTGAAGGTGCTGCTCATCAGCACCTACAGTCTCTCCAGGCGCCAGAGAGCAGCCAGGCTTATGCACGGCCTAGGGGACGGACCACCATCCACCCTCATGGACAAAATACCCATGCTAGCAGAGGGCCACAAGCCTTGCCTCATGTTTGAGCAGGCATTTTTGGAGCAAATGCCAGATGACATCCAGCTGCTGTTAGTGGACAAGGATTTCAGCAACCCCCACAAGGCTGCATCAAGGGCAGACATTCTTGGTGTACTAAATGGGAAAACTAATCCACCATGAGCCAGCTGACGTACCCTCTTACAGCGCACCAGGCCAGACCCCAAATAGGCAGGGAACAGCCATGCTCACACAGGCCAACAGAGGCACCCGAAACACAGTAGTGCTTCTATAACCAACGCTGGGGAGCAGAAGTGTGTAAATGCAAACAACCTTGCGTGTTTCCGGGAAGCGCCAAGGCCAACCGTCGCTAACGACTACAGCATTTGGCCACACCAACAGCCTACTGCATGTCACTGACAAAACCGTTGGCAGGAGGTTCCTGGTTGACATGGGCCGAGCTCAGCATCTTCCCACCAACAACACTGGAGACCAGAATGCGCTCTTGAGGGCCAACCTTCTGAGCAGTCAACCACACCACCATTAGGACCATCGGCACATGGTGTGTACCAATACGGCTTGGCGGCGAAACCTTTCAATGGAACTTCACACTCACAACAGTGGAGAAGCCACTCCTCAGACTATGAGTCCACAGCCTGCTCGTGGACCTAAAGGGAAAACGCCTGGTGCAAGCCCAAACATTTCAAACTGTCCAGCTCTCAGCCACCAGAACGTGGAACCAAAGCGTGGCCACCTACCTATACAGACAGGTACAGCCGCGTATTGGGTGAATTTCCCCCCAGTTCACGTCTGCCATGCCACGGCACAGGGTGCAGCACTACATCCTGACGCAAGTGGCACCCTTCCTCGCCAAACCTAAGAGGCTTCCACCGACAAGCTGCCACATGCCAAAGAAGAATTCAAAAGAATGGAGGAGCTGGGAATAATCCAAAGGTCAGAAAGCCCATGGGCCCCTCATTACACATGATGCCCAAGGTCACAGGTGGCTGGTGATCCTGCGGTGACTACCAGTGCCTGAATGATTCCACTACACCTGATCGCTACCCTGTACCGCAAATACAGGATTTCGCAGCAAACCTGCACTGTGTCACTGTTTTCTCCAAGGTCGATTTTGTGCATGGCTACCATCAAATCCCTGTACACCCAGGTGACATCAGCAAGACGGCCATCATCACCCCTTTAGGAGTCTTCGAATTCCTGTACATGCCTTTTGGACTCAAAAAGGCGACGCAAACCTTCCAGCGTTTTATGGGCACAGAGGGCAGGGACCTGGACTTTGTGTTCATATACTTGGATGACATCCCCATCTCCCACAATGCCTGATATCTACTCACTGTGGTGGACTGTGCCACCAGATGGCCAGAAGACTCATGCGGACTCCTGCTCCAGAGCACTGCTTGCTCATTGGATATCCCATTTCAGAATGCCTGGCCATATTACCACAGACAGGGGAGCTCAGTTCACCTTGTCGTTTTGGACACAACTCGCCTCACTACTACCGCCTATCACTCTCAGTCCAATAGCCTGGTTGAGCATTTTCACCACTTCCTCAAGTCAGCCCTCCTGACCTGCCTGACCGGAACAAACTGGGTGGAAGAGCTCCCCTGGGTGTTCCTAGGTATCTGGACTGCACACAAGGAGGCCTCCTCCTCAGCTGAGTTGGTCTACAGTGCACCCTTGACCCTACCGGGTAAGTTCCTTCCGCCACCAAGGAGATATCCTCAGAAGGGTGAGTGACACTGCAAAAACTGAGAGACAGGCTAGACTCCCTTGCACCACCACCACCCTCACACCATGGCCTCTCCACACTTCTGTGTCCATTTTGTTTTTGTTAGCCACGGTGATTACCCCGCGTGCCCCCCCCCCCCCCCCCCCCGTGGCCTTACGAGTGCCACTTCAAAGTTGTCACCAAGACTGGACATTGGGGGCAGGAAGGAACTGTCACAGCTGACCATCTGAAGCCTGCACACCTCAACCTCAATTCTACACCCCATTCCCACACAAATGCGGCCTTATGCACTGCCAAATCTAGGCCACCTGCAAATTGAAGGAACAAAACCTAATATTCCATTTGGCCACTCTCCATCCAGATAGCATTAACATCTACTTCTCCCCCCTCCCCTATCACTTCTCAGACTTTCTCTTGTGCCCTCCCATTATCTATCTACGACCTATGGTCGGCCAAATGCTGGGGTAGGTCTCCTAAGGCGAGACAGACACTGGACTTGGGGGCACAACATGCTAGTGGCAGTTCAGGGGTGGAGGGGTGTGTTGTGTGGTGGTGCACAGCCTTGACTGCAGGCGAACCGGCCCCGCATGTTACAGACATGCCAGCGGGGCAGCCGCATCAAGATGGTGCTGCTGGGAGTGTCTCTTCTGCCGGTTGGGTGCACATGCACACAGGGCTGCGGCATGACATCACATCCGGCACGAGGGCAGGACTTGCGGAAGGCCTTGTAAGGTGCAGCATGGGAAGTTAAAATAAGTAACTGGAATGTAGATGAGCCCATTTTGTATTGGTCTTGTTCTTCCTACTCCACTACACTGTCGATATATGGAAATGTTGAATTCATTTGGAAGTACTTGATTGTTATGCATTGGCATATTACTTTTTCACATTTTCTGTATATTGTTTTTTTGTGGAAAATTAATAAAAAAAATTTAAAAAGAAAGGAACAGATGCTGTGATCGAGTATAATAAACAAAAGTGCTGGAGAACCTCAGCAGGTTGTGCAGCATCGATAAGAGGCAAAGGGATATAACCCACATTTCGGGCCTGAGCCCTTCAAGATATGAGCAGAATGCAGGCAGGCACCTGAATAAAAAGATGAGGGAAAGAGGCGGGTGGGGGAGGAGCACTGGCTAACAGGTGAGAGGTCGTAGATAGATAATGGAAGGGCACAAGAGAAAGTCTGAGAAGTGATAGGGGAGGGGGAAGAAGTAGATGTTAATGCTATCTAGTTGGAGAGTGGTCAAATGGAATATTAGGTTTTGTTCCTCCAATTTGCAGGTGGGCAAGATTTGGCAGTGCATAAGGCCACATTTGTGTGGGAATGCGGTGTTGAATTGAAATGGTTGGCGACTGGGAGGTCCTCAGAGCGAAGATACTCAATGCAGCGATCTCCCTGTCTGGATCCAGTCTCTCTGATGTAGATGAGACCTCAACAGTATCACTGGATGTAATAGATGACCCCCTGCAGATTCACAAGTTATTGAATATTGTTGTTTATTGCTCAGGGAATTGAATACAAAAGTAGTCTTTAGTGATAAAGAGCATTGATGAGCCTGTATGTGGAATACCATGCCCAATATTGGTCTTATTTAAGGAAGAAAGTCAATGCTTTGGAAGCAATCTGGAGGAAGTTTATTAGAATACTATTTATTGAGGCTGAAGTAGATTGATATTTGATAATTAAGGATGGGGGTTAGTTTCTGCAGTTAGAAAGAAATGGAGAGTTGAGTTACTGTAAAATCAACCATGAAAGTACATATGGAGCAGGTTTAAGATGCTGAACAACCCACTGTTGTTCCTTGTTTATGTATTTGTACATACTTCCACTTTGAAGTTGTGCACTGACCTTGAAATTTTTCCCTGGTTCTCAATTGTTGTTGAGTCAAAATCCTGGAATTTCCTAACAGAACTATGGCAGCACCTTCAGCAAAAGAATTGCATTGAATGAAAAGAAAATCTGCCAATTTCTCCATATGAGAAATTTTAGTATTTGGTTCAATTTTTTTTCTAATTATGGGTGTACATATTTAGGAGGGGGGAAAATAATAAATTAAGGGAATGAAATTCACCTCCAGGTAGTTTTGAAACATCAGTCCACATAATGAGTTAAATGAATAAAAGTTTTCCAACTTGTCAGGAACACCCAGTGTCACGAGTCCATGAAACTTTCATGCATTGAAATCAATTTTTAATAAAAAGCACAAAACATGTTTAAAGATTTTAAAATGTGATGTAACAACAAAATAATTATTAGCTTTAAGATTTGAACAGAATAGTGATTGATGCATTTTGACTCATTTGTGGATAGCAATGAGTGTAGTACTGCCAGAAATGTCATTTACTCAGTTTTCTCATGTTGGTCAAGAGTGGTATCTACCATAAACCTGTGCTGCTTTGTCCCTTTTTGATTTTGCCTGGACATCCCATCCCATTCCTTCTCACTGGAGCATACATAGGTGCTCGAAAGGGTTGGTAGGTGCCAGGTAAATATATTAATGTTCTGTCCCATGATCAATTTGTCGATCTGCCCCATCTGAAGAATCAATTAGTTTGCATTATTAAGTATAATATTCCCTTCATCTTCTGGACCTGCACTTTTTTTAAATTTCTGCTCTGGCACCTTCCTAAATGCTTCAGTATTCCATTAATTTTATTGTTCGTTTCTTTGCACAGTCCCCAAAAATTTTACATTCAATGTGGTTCTGATGTAGTTCTGGGGTTCTTTAAGGCAATACATTGGGCATAAGGTAAGATAATTACATTGCCAAAGGCTTTGTGACAATAAAATAACACTTAGAAATTTCTGCCTCATGTTTATACTAGTTTTAAAGGACCTATGGGTCATTCATCTATTGCTAATCCAGGCACAAATATGGGAAAGCATTAAATAATGTGGGGGAAAAAATAACTTCATTGTGGATTTTTTTCTATAATTCCCTCTTTCTCTATTTTGATTAGATTTAATTTTCTCTGTAGCAGTGGCTTGAACTGAAAGGCAAACTGCTGTTCATTTTTCATGCTTCAGATTTTTACATATTTCAGATCTCCCTATTTCAAGAACTCAGATAAATATATTGTGGAAAGAGGCATAATACATTTTAAATATGTCACATGTTCACAATTAATTTAATAAATAATTTGGAAGTATTTCCATTGATCATCTTAAAACAATTTTTTGACAATAATATAGATACATTTTCAGTTTTTAAAATTCACATTTGCTGCCACTTGAGTAGTATCTGAATGCTTCTACAGCCATTCATTGGTAGTATAATTTTGTTAGGAAAAAATGTTTTCTTGATTCCTTTTCTTGATATTGAACTAGTTTACTATGTGCCAAGCTGTAGTCACATTACTTACCTCGATCCATTTTGGTTAAATTGAAAATCATATTTCTGTTAACAAATTTTTAAAAAAATGCAGAGCCCTTTATCCTTGGAAGGTAATTAGGAATTTGAAGTTCATTTAGAGGAGGGTGACGTTATTGTAAATTGCGGTTTCTGATTTCCCACAAATAAATTGGTGTGAATACTTGATGTAGGTTGATTGCATCTGAACATCTGAGGACAACTGTTTCTTCACCAAAAATTGAACCATTGATTAAAAGTTACAAAATTTTCCATAACTGTGTAATAAAATCAAACCTGATGGTTTTCTAATTAATAATTAATGCCATATTTTGCTGGTTTTCTAATTCTATGTCAAGTGAATATAGCAATGAAGCAGAAATGGCATGAAGTTTTGGCATTCAGATGCTTTTTCAGAAACATTTTGGCTCTTTGATTTGTGAATAGAGGAACAATGTGCAATGGCATGGATGCAATAGGTAAAGCTTAGTATAAGTGAATAAACCTTTGCCTGAATAGTTTGTTCCATTCTAGGGACCATACTTTTGAAATGGTGTCAACCAAGGCTTCTGATTGTGTAAACACAAGCTTTACCAAAATGATATCCGCAATGAAAAATTCCCATTGTGTGAATAATGTTGCGTGTGAAAACCTGCATTAAATTTAATTTTATTTTCAGCTTTTAAATATGTGTTCATAGAACTGGCATCAAGCATAACTTGGATGTGTGCAAGACTGAGATCCCTGAACAGTTTCCTTGATTTTAAATTGAACTAATAGCAAAATGTCAGAGAGATGTCATGTGAATGAGAATAACTATGAAGATTAGTGAACGAACTATGAAGCTGACAGTCTTGTGGATCTACATCCATTTTTATTTAAGGGATAAATCCAAAGTTGCTATCTACAATTTAAGCCCCTTTAACTTGCAAGTGATCCCAGGAATTAAACGGCAATTGGCAAGTGTGAAAGCAAAATCAAATTACCGCCAGCATTAAATGACGTCATCTCATGCTGGGGATTGACAGCCTCGACCCTTAGTACAATCTCCGGTGTCTGCAGACGCCAGTGTTGCAATCAGTCAAGTGTGAAAGGGGTAATTCCATTGTGGGATTGAAATGACCCAAGTTTTTGCGTGAGTACAGGAACTTGAGGGAAGAAAAAAATTAAAATGAAGGAATAAACTTTGCCATGGGAAAGTCGCAGTGGGAGAGAGAGAGGAAATAAATAGCAATAGTGGACAATTTTTAAACAGTGTGTGGAAAATTGGTAGCACTATAGCGCACAATTCTTAAAGACTGTTGGGGATAAAAGCAATGGTGGACCTGACTTCCCAGAATCCCGTGTGGCTGAGAAACCCCTCCATGTATGCAGCTTGGCATACAGCCCTTTCTCTGGCACATGAAATTCTGGGAGGGTAGGACCGCCATGGCTTTTTCCCCGTGGTATTTATAAATTGAATGCGATAGTGCTACCAACTTTCCCACGCTATATAAACTGTGCACTACAGTGTTACCAAATTTTTCATCATGTTTAAAAATTACCTGCTACTACTATTTATTGCTCACACTTTCCAAGGGTCCCTTATAAAGGTTTGTATGTTGGCACAACAACAACAGAAGCTGAAGGGCTTGTACTGTGCTGTACATAAAGTTTCTTCTTTGGCTTGGCTTCGCGGACGAAGATTTATGGAGGGGGTAAAAAGTCCACGTCAGCTGCAGGCTCGTTTGTGGCTGACAAGTCCGATGCGGGACAGGCAGACACGGTTGCAGCGGCTGCAGGGGAAAATTGGTTGGTTGGGGTTGGGTGTTGGGTTTTTCCTCCTTTGCCTTTTGTCAGTGAGGTGGGCTCTGCGGTCTTCTTCAAAGGAGGTTGCTGCCCGCCAAACTGTGAGGCGCCAAGATGCACGGTTTGAGGCGATATCAGCCCACTGGCGGTGGTCAATGTGGCAGGCACCAAGAGATTTCTTTAGGCAGTCCTTGTACCTTTTCTTTGGTGCACCTCTGTCACGGTGGCCAGTGGAGAGCTCGCCATATAACACGATCTTGGGAAGGCGATGGTCCTCCATTCTGGAGACGTGACCCACCCAGCGCAGCTGGATCTTCAGCAGCGTGGACTCGATGCTGTCGATCTCTGCCATCTCGAGTACTTCGACGTTAGGGATGAAAGCGCTCCAATGGATGTTGAGGATGGAGCGGAGACAACGCTGGTGGAAGCGTTCTAGGAGCCGTAGGTGATGCCGGTAGAGGACCCATGATTCGGATCCGAACAGGAGTGTGGGTATGACAACGGCTCTGTATACGCTTATCTTTGTGAGGTTTTTCAGTTGGTTGTTTTTCCAGACTCTTTTGTGTAGTCTTCCAAAGGCGCTATTTGCCTTGGCGAGTCTGTTGTCTATCTCATTGTCGATCCTTGCATCTGATGAAATGGTGCAGCCGAGATAGGTAAACTGGTTGACCGTTTTGAGTTTTGTGTGCCCAATGGAGATGTGGGGGGGCTGGTAGTCATGGTGGGGAGCTGGCTGTTGGAGGACCTCAGTTTTCTTCAGGCTGACTTCCAGGCCAAACATTTTAGCAGTTTCCGCAAAGCAGGACGTCAAGCGCTGAAGAGCTGGCTCTGAATGGGCAACTAAAGCGGCATCGTCTGCAAAGAGTAGTTCACGGACAAGTTTCTCTTGTGTCTTGGTGTGAGCTTGCAGGCGCCTCAGATTGAAGAGACTGCCATCCGTGCGGTACCGGATGTAAACAGCGTCTTCATTGTTGAGTTCTTTCATGGCTTGGTTCAGCATCATGCTGAAGCAGGTATGGATGGAATCCCCCCAGAGGTCTGGAAGGCTGGCGGCAAAACTCTGCATGCCAAACTGCATGAGTTTTTCAAGCTTTGTTGGGACCAAGGAAAACTGCCTCAGGACCTTCGTGATGCCACCATCATCACCCTGTACAAAAACAAAGGCGAGAAATCAGACTGCTCAAACTACAGGGGAATCACGCTGCTCTCCATTGCAGGCAAAATCTTCGCTAAGATTCTACTAAATAGAATAATACCTAGCGTCGCCGAGAATATTCTCCCAGAATCACAGTGCGGCTTTCGCGCAAACAGAGGAACTACTGACATGGTCTTTGCCCTCAGACAGCTCCAAGAAAAGTGCAGAGAACAAAACAAAGGACTCTACATCACCTTTGTTGACCTCACCAAAGCCTTCGACACCGTGAGCAGGAAAGGGCTTTGGCAAATACTAGAGCGCATCGGATGTCCCCCAAAGTTCCTCAACATGATTATCCAACTGCATGAAAACCAACAAGGTCGGGTCAGATACAGCAATGAGCTCTCTGAACCCTTCTCCATTAACAATGGCGTGAAGCAAGGCTGTGTTCTCACACCAACCCTCTTTTCAATCTTCTTCAACATAAAGTTTAATTATGTTATAATTATGCATGATTAATTTCATATATGATCATAATACATTGATCAGGATTTGGGGCATATTTACCATCACTCGATGTTTCATGATGTCACCAGTAGAAGATAGAACAGTCCTAACCCTGGGATGGCTCCTTGCACGTTTGAAAGCATTCACTGTCCCAGTTAGGAGTGGTCAAATGTGAAAAGCCAAACCCCGAGTCCTATCCTAGGACATTGAACAGCCAACACAAAACTTCTTGGTGCCACTGCTATTCTCATCCCAGGGTGTGCCCATTGCACCCATCTTCTACATTCCCACCTACTTAGTCGCCCCAGAGCTCGCAGCAAACTCTTTTTAATTAAAAAAAAATACTTGTTGAACTGGTACGTTATTTGGTTCAATTGGTTTACATTGTATTCAGCCAACTATATACTCAGCCTTTAGCTTGAAGTCCCTTCTCTTCCCATGTTTCTTGGGGACTTTTTTGGGTGGGGGGCAAAGTATTGATGTATTTCAGTGCCCCTCTGGCCTCTGTTAAAAATGTTCTCCCCCCTGTTGCCAGGAATATTTTCAGGGCCGTTAGATACAATAGAGTTGATCCAATTCCTTTTTTCCTCAGTATTTTCCTCACCGGGTCAAATGATGCATCTTTTAAGCAGCATCGTGGTGACATCTGGATAGAAGATTCCACCCCCCCCCCCCCCTCATATTCCGCAGGGCCGCCCCTCTCCCTTGTCCCCAGGTCTGCTGCCCGTAATATTTTTTTCCTCTCCTGGAAATTGGCAAGTCGGATCAGGACAGATTGGGGTTTCTGTCCCGGACCCGGCTTTGGAAGGGGAGAGTGACAAAACTTTCTATTTGAAGGGCCGCCCCCCCAACTCTCTCCCTTCCCAGTACTTTTGAGATTCATTCCCTAAAGGATGTTTTTGGATTCCTGCCTTCTTTCACCCCCAATTTTAATGTTATTTCTTTTGCTAAGATTCTCAAGGGTGTCTTGTCTGTCCCATACTTTTTCTTTCTCCCTATCCCAGTTTTCCCTGTCATTTTCCAATCTCTCCATGTCACCTTCCATCCTTCCCACTCTTTCCTCTACAATAGTCACCCTTCCTGATCATTCTCCCATAGCTTTCCACACTTCTTTTAATTCTTTTTTGCTGAAGCCTCTATGACTGTTTCCATCTTTCCTTTAATGTTTTTCATAGAAGGCTCCAGTCCTTCTTTTCCTCCCTGTTCGGTATTTTTCCTCCTGTCTATCTGCATGGTCGGGTTGTTCATTTCATCATCGCTGTTTCCCGCGCTGCTGTTGCCCAAAGCCATCACTGACAGCTCGGAATCCCCCCCCACTATTACTGGAGGATCGCCACCGTGTCTGGGATTCGCCCCTCTCTGCAGTTGAAGGTAGGTCTATGGTGCCATTTGCACCTTTTCCTGTGCGCTGCTGTTTCGGGGCTGAACTTTCTTTTGCTACTCTGTCGGTCTCTGTGTCGGCCTCGTCTCCTTTTCCCCTCCACATGCGGGGCCCAACTGATGGTGTGGGTGCCTTGAATATTGCCGTGGCACTTGTACTTTCTTCCCAGCCTGCCCATCTGCTCGTACCTGCTTCCTTTGGGATCCCAGGGGGTGCTTTTCGTAGCCCGTCCGCCTGCGGAGCAGGTTGCGGCTCCACCATATTCCTCTCCTCCCCTGGATACTTCAGGCAGGTTGCAGAACTCTTGCTGCCACAGGACCATCGCAGAGAGTAATCTTCTGCTTTGCTTCCATCGTCGCCACTGTCATCGCTGGCCATCCTTCTGTCGTCGGGACTATCGCTGCCAATGCAGCTCTCCTCTCTGCTGTCGTCGCTGCTTCACTGGCTCCCTCACACCACAGGAGTTTCAAGTGTGGCCTCCTCCTTGCCACTGCTCTCTGACCTACCTGTTGCAAACCCCAGTGTTTGATCTGTCACATCAGCACCGACTCTATCCTCAGGATATCCACATCAGTGCCTGGGTCCCGCTGTGGAGTGGATCCTGCTGTCTTCTAACCCTGCAGGCCCTCCAGGTAGGGCATTGGTTTCCATCTTTCACCTCCCGCGATTTCCTTCACCGTGAGGCCAGCTGTTAGATGTTTGGGCTGTTTTTTATTTCAAAATCGCTTTTTTTTTTCCCTTCTTGCCCATTCTTCTACCAAGCACTTTTTACCCCACCTTCATGTGAGATTACCGGTTGTTTTTTTACGCATTTACCCACGATCGTGCTGGTGCTCTGAGGAACCTGTCTACCCTCCTCTCTGCGTCAAGTGACCCCGGAGGCCAATCTTATTGAAATTGCCAAAGAAATCGAGGACCGGACTTCCACGTGTTGGCTCTGTTCAGAAAAGATTGAACCTTTGATCTTTGTGAAGCTATATCAGATGGAGTTTCCACTGTTTTAACTTATCTCTATTGATTAGTATGTCAAACCTTCTTGATTTCATTAACTGCATTAGTCACAAAGGTACAAAACCTTATGGTTTTGTTATTAATGTATTTAAGCACTGATATACTATCAGTCTAAAACATAGAATCTGCTAACTCCATCTGTAATTCTCTACTTAATATAGTGTCCATTTTGCTCACCATTGTAGTGGCAGTTAATTCCATTCAAGGTATGATGACTGGAATTAATCGAGCCACTCTGGCTTTTCTCATTACAAATCCACAATGTATTCACTCTTGGTTATTTTGTAATACTAAATAACTGATAGAACCAAAACTACCTTCGCTTGTGCCATCAAAGTGGTGTAACTGAACAAATGTGGCAATTCCAAAGTCTGTTGGTTTAAAACTTCTGTTGACTTCAAAATTTTCTAACATTTTAAGGCTCTCAATCCAATCTATCCAATCTTATGCAATGGACTTTGGTATAGTTTCATTCCATCCAAATTTTCTTCTGCACAATTCTTGCAGAATTTTCTTGGGTATTATTATTACTAAAGCCAATATTCCCAAAAGATTCATATATTGATCTTATGATTGAAAGAATACCCCTTCTTGTGAAAGGCTGTTCTTTCAAAACAATTTTGAATTTAAAAACATCAGACTGAACACACCATTGGACTCCCAGAACTCTTTCGACAGGTAGAACGTCACAATTCAATTCAAGATGTTTTATCTCCTTTGCTCTTTCTGCCTCAGGAATAACAGCCACACATTTCAACTGTTGCCAATCCATTTCGAAAGGAAGAAACCTCCTTTATTACAGATCTCTTTTAGCTCATGATAAAGATCTATTGCATCTTTTTCTGAAACCACTGAAGTAAGACAATCATCAACAGAAATTATTTCTGATGATGTTTATAGCTCGAGAACTAAATTGCTCTTTATTTTCTTCAGCATATTTTCTGAGAGCAAAATTAGCAGAACTTGGTGACGAAGTTGCTCCAAATAGAAGAACTGTCATTCTGTATTCAATCATGTCTTTACTGTAATCTCCATTAGGCCGTCAAAACAATGGTTAAAAAAATTACGATCTTTTGATCGTACTTTTACTTGATGAAACATCGCTTCAATATCTGCAGCAATTACTATAGGCTCTTTACAAAATCTTATCAGAACACCTATTAAAGTACTGGTTAAGTCGGGACCTTGTAGAAGTTGAGAATTCAATGAAACTCCTTGAAATAATGCTCCACAATCAAATACTATGCGTAGTTTCTTTTGTGAATGTATAATTCCATGATGAGGTAAATACCATTTTTTTTACCATCTTTTGTTCCAAGATATCTTCTGATACCTTTTCTACATAACCCTTGATTATCATGTCCAACATTGGTATATTCCAAATGAAAGGAAGAATTTCTCTTGAATTTTCTCTTCAAATTTGGTAATACAGTGATCTGCAATTGTTTTATTATCTGGCATACAAATTTCTCTTTCTTTAAAAGTAATGCAATACAGTAATGATCATCAACATGTTGTATAGAACTTGAAACTAAATCCAGAAACTGCTTGTCCTCCTTTGAAGGTTCTTAAATATCTTTGAGACATTTGAACTATTGTACCCACAGATCATTAAGTTTCACAACTGAAATTCTTTTGATATCAATTTTCTTCCATCCAAGCAACGTTCTCACAGCATAAGGTCTGCCATTTTGACTTTGTTACATCAAGAGGTTTGAGAGCTTTTGGTAAGTCTAATGCAATTAACATCTCAATCTTGGCATCAATCTTAGGTAAGAAAAAATCTTTTAGATGAGCCCACTGACCGATATCATCTTGAAGTGGAATATTCTCCTTATTGACAGGCATAGTCTTCTGAGTATATACACTTGGAAGATCACAAAATTCATTGCTATTCAATCCAGCAATCTGAAAACCTGAAACTATATTAGTTTCAATGTTCTTTTCATCATTCATTGTCTTCAAGAAGATTTGTGATCTTTTTTCATGAAGATTAAGTTTATTCATTAATTCAACAGTACAAAATGATGCTGCACTTCCTGGATCAAGAAATGTTTAGGTCTTCAGTATGAAGCTCCCCTTTTTAGCTTTAACCTGCACAAGAACTATTGCAAGGGCTTTGTCACCGGCCCCAGTAAGACTGTTTGCCTGAACCGAAGCTGACTGTGTCTTTAGTCTTGACTTCCTTCTCAACTTTACTTTGTTGAGTATGCAGTAACTTAGGATGCTTTAATCTGCATATATCGACTGAGTCGTTTATTACATTTTGTTGATGTGTCCTTTACACAAGTAGCTAAAATATTCCATTCTTCTTTAAAAAGGTTAATTTCTCGTCATGCAACTTTTTCTCTAATCGTGAACATCTTTCTAAAGCATGCTTATTTTTGCATTACAAGCAGCTTTCCGGAACAGTCTGATCTTCCTTTTCCTTTGTTTCCTTGTTCTCTCTTGTGCATGTATCTGACACAGCAATAACAAAAGTACTTCCCTTTGGTTTCTGTTGAGATGATGATTTAGATTTCTTTACATCTTTAGGAACTATTGAAGTATCCTTAATATTTCCAAATACTGGTATAGTGTTAACATGCACGCCGTTCCAAAAATTGTACAACTTCCTCAAAAGTGGCATACTTCCGTGAAGCATCTTAAGCTCTGCAACTTTGGTTCTCCATAAATCCTTCAGCTTATAAGGCAATTTGTTTATAGTAATTGACAAATTAGCAAGCAAATTCAGCTATTGCAAATGTACACTACTTCCCATTGCGTCACAACATCCTCTCAGAAAGAGTGCCTTCGTATCCTCTGATTTTATTGCTGACCAAGAAAGAATCTTGCCTATGTGACCCCTGTGATTTTACGTTCATCGCCATAATGATGAGCAATAATTCTTTTGCCTTTTTAAAACCTTGTTCTGGATTCCATATATTGGCAACTTTTGCTAACTCCTTCATTTGTCCTCCAGTACACTGTTCCAAGTAATAAAGACAATCTTTCGCATTTTTATTATTACTTTCAATGTGATGTTCAAACAATTTCATGAACATCAGATATTGTAATGGATCTCCATTTAAAACTGGAATTTCCTTTTTCGGTAAACCGTATGAACCTTGTGGCTGCACTAAGATTGCAGAGATTTCATTTTGTTTTGCTATGAGTGATATATTGTCTTGTCCACCATGTTTTGCGGCTGGTTGTCTTGAGGTGAATGGAGAAAAAGGATCTTGAACTGGTGCCATAGGTGTAGGACCTTGAGTTGTAAGTGATGGCATTGATGGGGATCCTTGGTATGTAAGTGATGACATTGGTGGAGATCCTCGTCTTGTAGCTGGTTTTCCAGCAACGTGAAAAGATATCAATGGTTGAGTATGATCAACTCACATGGTTGAACTTTTTTGAAATTCTCTCCTTTTGGGAAGATCCTCATGTTGTGTGCTCTGGAGAGATTGAATGTTGCTCGCTCTTTTCATAGGATTGGTCATTGTCATTTGAGCACTCGCAGTAACACCCATGGTTTTTTGCTCAAGTATATTTGCTTCTTGTGGCTGCCTTCCCCATGGCTCTGCAGAAGGGTTAGGTGCTAGCGCTTTGGGAATGTCACAAATTCATAGCACCTTGTTCCTCAAGCTCTTGTCTTCTTTTGTCTATTCACTAGCCATTCGTAACCTTTTAAGTTGTTCTTCTTGCTCCATTTGTTTCTTGATTTCGGCTTCTTGCCTCAGTTGCAGATTCTTGACTTGAATCTCCATATCCTCTAAAGCATATATTTTCTCCAACCAGTTGTTCACAGACAATAGCTAGGTCTGCTTGTGCCTTGGCATGTATAGTTGATATGCTTGAAGCATGTGAAGCTGTACTTGCTCTAAATTACTTTGAAGATTTTCCTGCACTCATAATACTATCATCAGGATTCACATCTGAACTTTCAGATACCGCTGATTAAGTCTCTATCTTCTGCATTTTGCTTGGTACAGCACCAGAGGGACTTTGCAATATGCATTCATCTGTTGTTCCAGTTCCACTAACCTTTAATCTGCAGTGCCTTAACAAAGTCCTCTTCTTGCTTGGTAGTCGAAGCTGCTTCTTCTTTGGTGGCTGGCTTCAATCTCCTGCCAAGTGTTGTCGATCTGCCTTGTTAGCTCAACTCACAAACAAACAGTTCTTTGAGAGGAGCTGCTTGCTCGAGGTCTTAAGCCAAATGAGACTTCTACTTATCCATCTTGGATTCTTCACAATGCAAACTTGCTTCTCCTGGTTCCTGGGAGCAGTAAACAAATTTGTATCTTATGTGGTCCCGTTAGGAGAATTGCTGAATTGTCTTGAATCTATGGATATGCACACAAGCTTTCTTATCATTCCAAGGTTGCAATTGAGCTAGACTTGGCTCAATTTTGAACTGCACAATTCACAGACAGGTTCTCATGGTCTTCTGGAATATTCTTCTGGATACCTCTTGAATTCAAATCTGGCTGTTAATTTTTAGACAAATTTTATAACGCTTTCCTTATTCTAATATATCCTATCCAAAAGCTTCATCTTCCAAAAGTATGAGCTACGATATTCTGAATTTCAATCTCTAATCCAATAAATGCAACTCTGTGACTGCTGCTTTATGTCATTTTAATTTGTTGATAAAACAGATAAACATTTTGCATAACTTCACATTAAGACTTTCATAATGATGAATAACAAAGCATTTACTGTGTAATGATAGAGATAGAAAATATATATAATGATATTCAAAGTTTAAAGAGATACATAACAATATAGATAAACAAATTTAAAGAGACAAAAAAGTATTTAAAGAGAACAGAAAAATTCAAAGAAAAATTTATCTCGCTCACGCCTTCTTCTACATGTTGTTGAGTAATGAGCGAGTCGTTAGTCTGGGCAGATATTATGACATATTACCTCATAGTCACTGGGGTATGTTACGAGCCCAAAGGACTCCAAAACCCAGCAGCAATAGAAATTCACCAGGACAATGGTTACTTAAACAAAACTTGCTTTTAATTTTCTTTAAGCCAAATAACAAGATCATACTTTTTAACTTATTACTATTAATTTAACTCCCTTCTAATTCTAAATGCACGTGTATGTAATGTGTATATGTTCAGGAAAGTTCTTTGTTTCACAGTCGAATCATTCACTTCTCCAAGTTCACCAGTATCAGGCAATGCTTGTACTGTACACAGAATTTAATATTTATGAATCTTAACCAGGCTCTGGTGCTTAAAGTTAAATGGTTACCACTCATGTTGGTTTCAGAGAGATATCTGTTGCTCGTTGGACACACACACAAACTGATTCCCTCCAATCAGTCACTTCAGTATCTTGTCAAAGAAATTTGACCCATCATGGGTTTTCCAAATGATAACTTCTTCTTACAGGTCACCACAGAGCTCCTCTTGTTTTCCTTATGTCAGGAGAAACACTCTAACCAGCCATTTCCTCTTGTAAGGACTACAAGGGTTTTGAACAGGCTGAACTCAGAACTCACAACACATCTTCAAAATGGGGTCTTTCAACAAGCCTGCCAGCTTGCCATTTTGCAGCCTCAACTGCTACTATAGAACTGACTCCCCCCCCCCCTCTCTCTCTCTCTCTCTCCCTCCCTAATCTTGTTTGGTTTTTTTCCTTTCTCAGCTTGTAAAAACTAACACCCCTCCCAAGGCTCCAAACCCAATCTTTGAAAGATCTTAAACCCAATCTTTGAAAGATCTTATCAGCACTTGAGCCCGGACTTTTCCATTTGCACCTGCTTTGGAAATTCTTTCCAAAGCAGTTCCATTGTCTTTTGCAAAGCCAACCACAGCCTGAATGTCTGGCTTCAGCAAAGCTCTTGCATTTTAAATGAGATGTCTTTTGTGAAGTCTTCCTCTGTTTGTGAAGTAACCTACACTAAACCCCCCCCCCCCACAATCTATCCCTTTTAAGACATATCTATATAAAATATAACCCGTAACTGGTAGCACTACAAACAATAGTCTCTTAACGAGATAGGCACAAAATTAACAGAGTTAAAAAACACAAGGTTTTAACCTTTACACTACCTTCTCATTCAGGAGCCTGTCTGTTTATTGCTCAGCCCTGAAGTATTCATTTTTCTTTACTTCCTATAGATGCTGCGTGACTAGTTTAACTAAAGTTCCTTTGGTCTTCACATTCAACTCCACCAGACTCTATGTGCCCAACACATAGTTCTCTAACACTTCCACTAATTTCAGCATGATCCCACAACCAGCCACATCCTCCCCTACTCAATCCACTTTCATGTCCTTTGGCACTTCCAGTTGTAATCGCAGAGTGCAAACCTTGTCTATTTCTGCCCTCACTTCCATCTAGGTCCACAAACAGATCTTCTAGGTGAGGCAGAGCTTTACATGCACATCGTCCAACTAACCTACTGCATTCACTGAACTCTCCGTGGCCTCCTCTGCATCGGTGAGACTAAATACAGATTTGGTGACCACATTGCCGAACACCTATGCTTTATTTGTGGGTTGAATCCATTTAAACTCCCCCATCTATTCCTTCACAGATATATCAGTCCTTGACTTCTTCTATTGTCAAGGTGAGGCCAAACATAAATTTGAGTGACAACACATCATATTCCTCCTGGACAGCCTTAAACCTATAGCATGTACATAGATATTTTAAATTTTAAGTGACCATTCTTTCCGCCCCCCCCCCCCCCCACCAAATCTGGTTCCATTTTCTATCTCTTTGCCTTACTCCTGTACTTATGCTTCTTTCTAACTCCCCCACCCTTCCTTTCTTGTTACCTCTCTCTATCCAGCCCTCCACTCACATCTTTTATCCAATACCCAATCGTCTCTTGCTCCCCTCAGCTTCTTTCCCCCTTCATATACGTAATATTACCCCCTTTACTTGATTCTCAATTAAAGGTTCTAACCCGAAACATTGACTGACTGTTTCTACCCATGGACGCTGCCTGACTCACTGTTCCTCCATCAGCTCATTGCTTGCACTGAAAAAGTTTTCACCTCAGAACTGTACCATGAAAGGCTTTTACTTCACACATTAACCACAATATTATACATTTGTTTATTCTCTAATCATAATTATTAGAGTCAAATTAAGTTGATATGATGAATAATGAAGTGATTTGCTTCATTATTCCATTCATTTATTGACTGGCTAATGAATGGCTTCACCTTGTTCGATTACACTTGCTTGAGAATTTGTGAGTTTGACAGAAAACTGGTTCAAGTAACCAGAAAGGCCTCACTGCTGAATGTCATTTGATGTTATTTTCTATTTCATCTGTTGCATCATAATGGTAAAAGTTTGGGTGCACTGTACCTTTGAGTAAAGCGTACTAAAGTGCTCCTCAATAGGGTTCTGAAATGATGTTTGACAAAGCACTTGTGGTTTGTAAATTCCATTGTGCCTCTAGAACTGTTTAGTTCTTAAGGCACGTGGTGGTCAAGGTCCAACGAAAGCCTCATGGCATAAAGAATGCTTGCTGAGTTGACAGAGTGCAGGAGATCCGGTTACTGAGATGAGCATGTCATGTATGGATTCTTTAGTAATGTCAAGATCAAACACCAAAGGATTCAACATGGTGAGAGCAAAGAAAGTGGAGGAGTTTATTGAGGGTGAAGAAAAGCAGTCAGCACCCACTGGAAAGTGGAGGAGTTTATTGAGGGTGAAGAAACCACTGGAAAGTGGTTGTTAAAAATTAATTTAACAAGATTCTGTTCCTATTCTAATATTAACATCAACACATAGTACACAAGGTTGTCTTGTCTCTCGACAACCTTATCCCAAATAGTTGAAGAAGTCAAGCCCAAACGTTGGCTATTATAAAGTACACTGTTTGACCTGCTGAGTTTCTCCAGCATTTTTTTTTACTTAAACCATGATGTCTGCAGACTTTTGTGTTTTACAGTTGAAGAAGTCACCCATCAACTGCTCTTTTTTTTTAGATGAGAGGAGGTGGAGTTGTATAAATCTCCTTGCTAACCATTTGATTGGTCAAGAATTTAAATTTAGATATAGCGCAAGGTAACAGGCCATTTCTGCCCACGAGCCCATGCCACCCAATTGACCTACAACGTTTTGAAGAGTGGGAGGGAACATACAAACTCCTTACAGGCAGCACGGGATTTGAACCCCTGTCCTGATTGCTGGTGCTCTAACAGTGTTGCTCTAACTGCTACACCAACTGTGCTGCCCCTATCATAACCCATTTATCAATATGTAGGTTGGTCCTTATAATTAACTACTTGCGACCATTGTATCATGAATCATGCTATACCTCTTTTTGAAAATTTGTTTTTAAAACTATTATGTCATTCTGATGTTAATTATAAGGACCAACCTACATATTGATAAATGATGTGTGTCTTTGGGCTGTGGGAGAAAACCAGACCACCCTGAGAAATCCACCTAGTCACAAGAAGAATGTCCAAACTCCACAGGGAACAACCTCAACTCAATACAAAAATAAAGCACTTTTTATTTGAAGTATTCTTCATTTTATTCTGAAATAAAGAAATCTTAGCATTCTGGTGTTAGTTATAAGGATCAACTTGCATATTGATCGATTAAATGGTTAACAAGGAGATTTCTATGACTCCACCTCCCCTCACCCCCTCAAGAAAATGAGCCAAACTTCCTGAACCATAATTGAAAAAAAACTATCAGAAACATCCTCTACATTCTTGAAACTTATAACATAGAACATTGCAGTACACTACAGGCCCTTCAGATCATCATGATTTGCTGACCTATATAAACTGACTCAACAATCCAAACCTTCCCTACCTCACATCCATAACCCTCTAATTTTCTTGCATCCATGTGCCTGTCTAAGTGTCTTTAAAATATTCTCATTTTACCAGCCTCCACCACTATTCCTGGCAATGCATTCCAGGTACTCACTACTGTTTTAAAAAAAAAAAACACCTCTGGCATCTCCCCTAAACGGTTGTCCCCTCACCTTATACAGATGTCCACTGGTATTTGCTACTGTCGCCCCAGGGAAAAATGTGCTGGCTGTCCACCCTATCTATGCCTATATTAAGTCTCCTCTCATCCTTTGTTCCAAAAAAAAGATCTCTCTCTCTTAACCTTGCCTCATAAAACACATTCCCCAGTCTAGGCAACATCCTGGATTCTATGTTCTCACAATGATCATAAGTTTACAGAATATAGAGGATGCTTTGATAAAGCTTTTTGTTTTCAGATGTGGTTCAGGAAGCTTGGCTCGATTATATATATATATATATATATATAATAAAAATTTAAAAAAAAATTGGGTGAGGGGAGGTGGAATCATATAAATCTCCTCCGCATACTCTCTAAAGCTTCCACATCCTTCCTGTAATGTAATCAATTTCTGGAACAATAGTACAAAAATTAATGCAATAGACAAATCCTTGTCAAACAAAGTGCTTTAAACTAGGAAATTATTCCAATCCAGAACATATGCTCTACTGCCAGTAAATAAAGGAAACTACTTCTAAGGCCTATAGACACCATATATAAGGTGCCAGTAGATAAAAATGAAAGAACATCTTGGATAAATTATAATTTGGTGGTTGACTTTGAGGAATTAACAATGGAAAATCCTTCCTTAGGAAGGCCCTTGAAGCCCAGAATAAGGAAATAGCAGAAATTTTGAACAGATTTATGTTGGTCTTTACATCCAAATATTTATATATAATTTGGGAGATAAATTGAGAGAATAACTCAACAGTTTTGCAATCATGAGAGACAGGTGATCTAATGGGACTACAGGCTGCCAAGTTTCCTGGGCCTGATAGCATGCAATTTGGGTTGGCAAAAGAGTTGACGTCATTGGTTGTGTCTTTCCAAAGCTTTTTATTATCCAGGATAAGTCCCAGCAATCAGCAAATAAAATAGCATAATTTTTAAATAATTCCCTACTTTCTTGAATGTAATGACCAGGACAGATAAAAGGGAACCAAAAGAAATAATATTCAAGGCCAAGATATTTAGTCTGTTGTAGAATTAATAGTTTTAGGTGACAGGCAAGAAAGTGGAAAGAAATCTGGATCAGATTAGCACTGGTTTTATTGAATGGCACAGAAGGCTTGTCTTCTTATGTTCTTGCACAAAGGGAATGTTTTATTTTTTTTACACACATCTGGATGTTAGTCTCCAGCTGTATTCTAGAGAAAGCTATCTTTGTACATTTGATCAAATTATTTAGCCCTTTTCACATTGGCTAACCAGTGAATTGATTGTTCAATGAACTGGACCACTGTTAATTTGTTCTCTGCGTCCTTTCATATTCACCACCAGGCATCCTCAGGTAGAGGGGCACCTATCCTCCACCAGTGATATCTGAGTGATGCATCCGAATAATTTTTGTATTTAAACAAAATTGATCATGCCTGATGATTACATATTAAGCGTTATGTACAGCACAGTATGAGTCCTTCAGCCCCTGTTATGCCGGACCTATAAAAATCTTTATAAAGGACCATTGGAAAGTGGTAGCGGAAATAAAACACAGAGATACACAATTTCTAAAGACTGTGGGAAAGTTAGAGAGAGAGAGAGAGAGCAAGCCCTCCCAGAATTCCCTGCGGCAGAGAACCCCCTCCATAAGTGACCAGGTCTGCTCTCTCTCTCTCTCTCTCTCTCTCTCTCTCTCTCTCTGTGACTTTCCCACGGTCTTTATAAATTGTGTGGCTATGTGTTTTATTGCTTTCATAATTTTACGTT
The DNA here is from genome assembly GCF_036971445.1 of Narcine bancroftii. Classification (NCBI taxonomy): domain Eukaryota; kingdom Metazoa; phylum Chordata; class Chondrichthyes; order Torpediniformes; family Narcinidae; genus Narcine; species Narcine bancroftii. Next base: position 61,726,673 of record NC_091474.1, read on the forward strand.
TCTCTCTTTACACATTAATTTTGTTTAAATACAAGATCATAATACATTGAACAGGATTTAGTAAATTAAATACAAAATTTATACCTTTTTAATCTTTTGTTTCCTTCGTGTTCTTGCACCCACACAAAAACATCATCAATACGTCACTACTTTGTACCTGGATAGTCTATATTCCTTTCACACTGGGCTAATTGGCACGCGGGCATCAGATGACCCTTGGGATGATACAACCTATCTAGGCAGTTCATCACCAGCGTGATTTGACACCTGCCTGCCAATTCCTAAGCAGTCATACTGGGTCCCTTAATCATAATATTGGCATTAATTACTAGAATATGGTGCCAGTGTGAAAGGGGCTATTGAGACACCAGTTGAGTTTCAGTTAGTATGTTGTCCTTAATATCAGAGGATTTGGCTATGTGGTATTGAAGGGTCCCAGTAATATTTAAATTTCTAGGGAAATTGAGAGTTGAGGAGAATTAAAATACTTGAGTGGCTGAAGCTATAGGAAAAACTGGTTTGATCTCAAATGTTATTTTGGAAAAAAAATCTTGGAATAATGTTTTGAATGAGTTGTAGTACTTCAGATTTATTTTGATTTAAAATGGTTAGTGATTACATATCTTGTATCAGTATACTAATTTTGTTGTATAAAGATGTGTGATTTCCTGGATTAAATTATAGTCACGATTTATGTATAGTGTGTAATAAATTTTACTTGTTTTATTGTTATATTTAAAGATCTAGTTTTCTGCAAAGCATGATGCAGATCCTGATAACTTGGTAAAGTTGTGCTGACATTTACTGAAACCACATCTGTTGTCCTGGATGACATTCCACTATTACTTGTTTTGATGCAGTGTGATATCTCTGTCTCTATGAATTCTCTCGATGAATGGTGCGTTTGTAATTCAGTTTTTTTTGAGGGAATGAAAATTTCCTTTTCACTGCTAAATATCTCAAATAATTTCAATATTGCATGTCGTTCTGGGATTTCCTCATTGACTCTAATAAGATTGCAGTTGTTAAGTTCAGCTACCTAGACTGTTCTGACATTGATTGATATGTTTACTGATCCCTGAGTTTTCTTTTCAGTTCCCTGCATAGTTGTAGATCAACAGCAAGCTGTCTCACGTACTGCACGTAGCAAAACCATTAAGAACATTGCATGCCTGGCACAAATCCAAAACCAGGAAGTTCAAATGAGTTCATTTTAATCTGGGGTGGAGGCCGTATTCATATACAATAGTGTGCAAGAAGAGGAAACAGAACATCTGTTACAAAAATAATATTATTTAACAAGATACTGATTTTATTTGGCTGTTAATGTGATTTCTGTGCTGCTATTTCTCAATTTGGTTGTGCCATCAGAGACCATGAAAGCTAAATTGATTATCACCTTCTTGCAGCAGCATATCCCAAAACAAATAAATAATTCCTGTGCATGTTGAATGCTAATATGGGACATATTCTATGTGTGTGCATAATGTATTCTTTGTGCCCATTGCTGGATATTGAGAATTTTTTAAAAATATGACTGATAGATTGAGTTTGTATAGTGAAATATGAAATTCTTGGATAAACTTCCAATGATGATCTCTTGCCATCATTCCTGTGACAGTTGCAGATACCTATTACATTATTAGGTGTACAGAACAGAATGTCAAGAACAACATCGGTCTTACCAAAAGGACCTGCCAAACTGATGAAGCTATAATTTAAGACTTTCACGCTAAACAGCCAAAGCATCACTTGAGAGATAGTTAAGCAATCTGACGACCACAGATTATATCAGGACTTGGTGACCCATTACATCAGGACATTTGTTCAGGCTGATGGACAATTAAATAACTATAAGGGGTAGGAAATCCCATCTTCATTGATGGGGTTAGCATGAAACCAAGTTCCGTGTTGGTGTAGCGGTGAGCGCGACGCCTTTTCAGTGCCAATGATCGGGACCAGTGTTCGAATCCCATGCAGTCTATAAGGAGTTTGTACATTCTCTCTATGTCTGTGTGGGTTTTCCCCAGGAGCTCGTTTCCTTGCACCATTTGAAACATACGGGACATAGGTTAATTGGGCGGCACGGACTCATGAGCCGAACTGGCCTGTTACCATGCCGTATATCAAAAATTTTAAAACTGTTTCTCTGAAAAAGCTGAAGATGTTGAAACTGTATGGTTGGGATTTGCTTATCGGTAATTAGGGGATAAGATGTGGTCAAATTATTTCATGATAATGTTAAATTTGAACATGAAGTAATGGAATTCCCTGATTAAAATCATGATTCACAAATGTGTTTGCTGCCTTTTGAGCTTGGTATCATCAAGAAATCTCTGAGCTGGGAAGGCTTATGCAAATCAGTCTACCTCTATCTCCTCCAGGACTCCTCTTATCAAGTAATCCATCCTTCAGCCAACTGGCAAGTTTGACTTGTGATCGGTTATGGTCTTGATCCCTTGCCACATGCGCCTCATGTCGCAGGTGTTGCACAGCTGTCTGTGGATCCTCTGTGTGTGGCTCTGCTTTGCCTTTCGTATGGGGAGAGTTCAGCCCTGGTTAACCTTAGTGCCATCTTGTCTCCTGTCCTGAAGGCAACATCATGAGCGCTGAGAAGTTCCCAGACCTCTGAATCCAACCATGGTTTTTGGTTAGACCTGGTTATGAAGCATTTAATCTCGATGACAACCTCAATGCAATGTAGCCAGTCACTGAGCTCGTGTACTCCTTGGTGTTTACATGACCATTGTAGGTGGCTGCCTCCTTGTAACAGTTCCTGTGCGTGGTCTCAAAGCAGTCTTAGCAGTCTTGTTGCGCTGCTGTGACACCCCCCCCCCCCCCCAGCTACATCCTGATCTCCCTGTGGCATGGCTTAGTTCGTTTTGCTAATGTTCTTTATGCCTTTTTATACTTAAATGCATTTTAGGACTTAAATGTTGACCTGAAAAGAACAGGCTGAAAATTGGGTGTTTTGTAGCAAGTGGTTTGAAATCTTACTTTCTACCAGACATGGCCAGATTAAATTCACTTTAGAAAAGTGAAAGTGTGACTCTTTCAGACAAAAGCAGCCACTTAAACATAAAAGTCTAAGTGAAAATAAACTCATCTGTCCAGGGAAGTCAATTGTCCTTGAATACCACAGATAATGCAAAATAAAATGCAAGTTCAGTAGAGAATAGTGTTACAGAGAAAAAGTTCAGTTTAGAGCAGGGGCAGTATCATTTTACTCATTAAAAATCAATTCTATAGTATGGTAAATTACTTTCACAATTTAGTCACTTTTCAGGGTATAAACTAAACTTACACAAGAGTGAACTTTTTCCTCCTGAGTACTATGGTGCCTATCGATGCCAATATCCCTTTTAAGGTTGTTAAGAATTTGTTTACTTACCAAGGAATTATAGTCACCAAAAACAATTATTTCAAGAAAACTTCCTTAATTTATTTAAACAATTTAAGCAGACATTGTCCAGATGGTCACCTTTCTCTATTTCATTAATTGGTCGTATTAACTCTATTAAGATGATTATTTTACACAAACTTTTATACCTTTTTTATGCCATTCCAATCTTCATCCCCAAGTCATTTTTTGATTCCCTTGACTATTATATATATTTGCCAAAACAAACGATCTCGGCTGAATAAGCTTCATTTGCAGAGATCTAAAATGAATGGAGGCTTAGCATTGCCGAATTTTAGATTCAATACATGTTTTATCTTGTTTTGGATTCAATATTTTAATAGATTCGATTTCCTAGTTTGGGTCTCTTTGGAATTGAGTTCAGCTGAGAAGTTTTCAGTTTTATTCTTTTTAGAGTAGCATTTCCTTTTTCTTTAGCTAAAGTTAACAATGATATACAGCCCTGTAGTAAAACATTCCCTGTGTATTTGGGTTCAATTCAGGAATTTTTTTATTTTAAAAGGTTTTTCTTTATCAAGTTTTATATCATCTAATTATGTATTTCCTCCTTTATATGATTCAACGTTTGTCAATTGGTATGATAATGGTATTCAGTATTCTCGAGACTTGTCTGTTGACAGTTGTCTCGTCTTTTGAACACTTTTTTTTAGATACTTCCAGATATTAAATTTTTTACTGATTTAGTTACCAAATTTTCTCATGGCTTGTGAATCTAACATGCTGGATGTAATTTTCAAATTACATCTCTTCCAAAAGGCTTTAATAACCTTTATTCCTTTATTTCAAAATCAAAATCACGTCATGTTTCCATCGATAGGATTAAAAGACCATAGGAGTAGGATCTACAGTTTTCTACCACAGACAAAAATTGGGATTTGATTCCTAAATTAATTTACACTTCTTCACTATGTGCTCGACATTGTTGTACATCGGACTTGGATATCTAAAGATAAATTATCCCATATATTTCCTGATCTAAATCTTCAATGTGACAGATATAACGACAGGAAGCCACCTTGATGCATATGTTTGGTCTTGTTGAGTTCTTGAACCTTATTGGACGGAGATTTTTTGTGATTTACCAATAATATTACGTGTTAATCTTGAATCTAATCCTTTAACGGCTTTGTTTGGAATGTTAGATGATATTAATGAGCTAGTTTCTTCATCTGATTGTCAAGTCATATTATTTACAACACTTATGGCATGAAAAGCTATCCTACTGAGATGGAAAGATCCTGTTCCACCCACTAGTACTCAGTGGTTAAGTTATGTCTTGCCTTAATTTAGAAAAGATCAGGTGTTCCGTGTTGTATGCTAACACCAATATTCATAAAATTTGGAGTCCTTTTATGGACTATTTTCATGGTCATTGAATGTATTTATTTATGTACGGTTTTTCCTTCAGTTCATAATGTTTTATAGATTCAACAGAACTATACTACGTTTAATTTTATGTCAAATCATCCTAGGATTTTTTGGTAAGGAGTTAGAGTTCTTTTTTTAAAATCATTCTAACAATATTGTATGGGGAAGGGGTATATCGCTGTTGTTTTATGTTTTGGAAATATTTTTCATGTTTGGTAACCTTGTGTTCTCTATACAATGTTTGCTTGTTTTATAAAACTCAAAAAAAAATTGAAAGAGAATAATCTGCTAGCAGTGAGGAAGAAACTGTCCTTGAATCTGGTGGTGCATGTTTTCAAACTCGTGCATCTTCTGCCGAATGGGAGGGGGGAAGGAGAGAAGGGACTAGGGTAGTATGGATCTTGATATGTTGGCTGCATTCACAATATTTTGCAATTTCTTGTAGTCTTGGACAGGGCAATTCCCAAACCAAGCTACTTTCTATGGTGAATCTATAAACATTAGGAAGAGACATTAAGGGCATGCTGAATTATTTCAAATATATGACTAACTTATTGAGAACAATTTCCTCATACATCTCTACCTTTCTGCCACCTTTAGATGGCTGGTCAGTTTTTCTTTCCCTGATACCTTTCTTCTATTTTCCACAAATTGATATCTTGCTTGGATCCTTTAATAACCTATCCAAGGATACTTAAAACAGCTCCATATTGGGCCTTTTATTCTCTGATGTTTTGAATACTAAGACAAAAACACTTTGAAAGACAAGATTTTGAAGGGTTCATGGTCCAATGCTGAGAGGTGATTTGCAAAGACGGCGGAATTGAGAACTAAGGCCTGGTCACAGGGTAAGGCACCACTCATTAAAAATACTGCGACTCATCCATCTCAGCCAATGATGGTGCATTGACTGAATGGAATAGGCCCTTCAGCCCAACTTGTACATGCCAACCAAGTTGGCATTCTGGTCTAGTCCCACTGGCCTGCATTTGGTCCATATCCTTATTATCCATATATCTGTCCAAGTGTCTTTTGAACACTTCTATAGTTTCCTCTGGCAAGTCCTAAAAGACATGGGTATTAGATTGAGTCTACCACAGAGAGTGACTGCAATTATCTGATTTGACCTTGGGATTAACCCATTTGACCTTTTCTTTTTAGGTTACATGCGGCATTTGCATCTGTCCATGATAGCATTGGTGAAATTAACCACTGAATTTTTCTTGTGTGCCCACTGAGGACATCTTCCATCTTGTTCTACGGCATTTCCGATTATGGTGCTATCAAAATAAGGCATTCAGAAAGTGTTATGTATCACCAAGAACAATAAAACCTACATCACCACAATCTGTAAGTTCATGCCTCAGCATATCTTCAATCTATGCAAGGCAGGGGATTATCTCTGTTCCCATGAGATGTACACTATCACAGAAGCACACCTTCAGCAAATTCAATTCAATCCATGTGATACCAAGAAATGGTTGCGACCACACCAAACAGCAGAAGCTAGGGTCCCATCAGCAGTACTAAAGACATGCCGTTCAGAACAAGCTGTTTCTAGCCAAGCTGTTCCAGTGCAGTGATAACAGTAGCATTCACTTGAGAATGTTGAAAATTGCACAGGTTTAGAATGGCAAATCTATTCTGGTTAATTGGTGCTCAATCATCAGCCAAGTGATGAACTATTATCAAGATAAACAAGAAAGAATGCAGATTCTGGAGAACTGGAGCAGTATGCAAAATGCAAAAGGAACTCAGTGGGTCAGGCAGGATCCATGGAAGGCAATAATAGAGTAAACATTTAAGGGCATAGCACTTCATCTACTATTAAGAGACCTGTACCAATAATCTGCCTACTCATTCCAATTTAGATTTCACCAGACCACTCAGTTCCAGATCTCGTTACAGCTACGGACCAAAAAATGACCGAGGAACTAAATTCTAGAAGGGAGGTGAGATGGATAATCAGTGACATTATTAATCTCACATTAAGGCTGGATTTGATGCAGTATGGTATCAAGGAGCCCTGGTAAAATTGAAGAACTCATCAGATATCATGGGGAAATGCTCAGACAAAAGAAAATGGTAGCGAGGCCTCACAGCATCATTGCAAATGATTCCTAGGGGCAGTGTTATTGGCCTTTGTTCCTTCATAAGATAACATCTGGAGCTAAATTTGCTGATTGTGCATTGTTCAGTTCCATTTACAACTCCTCAGTAGGTGAAGTAGTCCTTGCACATCGCAAGTTCTCTGCAATATTCAGGTATAGCTCCTAGGTGGCAATTAATGTCTGCATCACAAAAATGTCAAGCATTGATCGCAAACGCCTGCTCTTGCGATTTAGTGACATTGTGACATGGCTGTCACCATCTCCTAGGGGCTCAACTGCACCCACCCCGTAAATGCCGCTTAAGTCACCCAGACAAAGCTACACACTTGATTGCCTGCCCCCCCCCCCCCCATCAATCACTATGAATATTCATACCATCTGTGGCTATAATGTGCATCATTTACAAAATGCACATCAATTGGTCACCTAGGCTAACTCCCAAACCACCAACCTCTACTACCAATGAGAACAAGGCTAACATCAGAACAGGAACCCACTGAATCATTGACCATCCAGAATGGAAAAAAATATAACCTCACACCATTTTCCTTTGTCTGAACTATAGCTCCAACCATTAGGGAATTTCCTCTTGATGCCTGATAATTTCTTCAGCCTTATTAATGGTCCTTGATGCAATATTTAATAAAATTCAGTGTTGATTTCACTGATCATCAATCTCATCATAGTTGGTCTAAATCCTGGATTTCCTTCCCCAATACCCTTACCACCACCCTGTCAAAGGGATTTGAGGACTGCAAATAAATGCAGAAATGCCCAGATTCCAAAAAAAAACTCCAAGTCATAATCTAATCAATCACATTGCTTGGAATTGTTGGAAGGATCCGTGAACGTTTAACTGCAATCATTGATGGTATCGTCTTACAGGGCAATTGATTTTAGAGTCTCAAATTGTACTTTATTGTTATTTGCACTGTAGGCTGCAGAGGGTAAACTTTGAAAGTTAGCACAAAACTTGAGAAGCAAGGAGTTCTGTTGGTTTATAATATAAAAGCTGTACGGTTAGTACATAAAAAGAGAATCCCAGATCTCGCTGTTGAAAGATTCTTTTTGAATCAGACATTTCTGTAACAAGGTAAAAATAGAAGTTTGTTTATTTTTGTCAAAATGTCAATTTTTTTGGTTGTGATTTTAAGTATACTTATGGTAGAGCTAAGGCCTAATTAACCTATGATTTCAGAAACATTATCAGGATGCTGAAAATGCTTTAGAATCGATTGCTTATATTTGAAGTGTCTTTATCATATAGTGAATTAAAATTTCTTATTTGTGGAATTAAACATTTATATAATTTATGGTATTTGAAAACCAGTCACATATGATGTAACACGATAGAATGTTCTCACTTTTTCAAATTTATGCTGTTATTTTTTAATTCTATTTTTTTAAAAATCCTTATTCTTGCATCTTATTCAGTTAAAATAATCACAGAGTTGTTCAGCAGCGTATAACAGGCTCTCAGCCCAATTTATCAACCTTGACCAAGTTGGTATTCTGGGCTAGTTCCATTTAGCTACATTTAATTCATATTATTCTAAACCCATCCTCTCCATATTTCTGTCCAAATATCTTCTGAAAGTTCTGAAACTTGTGATCCCTCTTAAATCTCTCCCCTTTCACCTTAAACCTATGCCCTCTTAGTTCTAGAATTGTCTACCCTGGGAAATTGACTGTCTACAGACTTTTGTGTTTTATAATTGACTATCATGATCTCGTTTTCACTGTAAACTGTAATGGTTATGGTATGATCGACAAGTAAACGTGACGACTGAGAATTTGTTTTATCTATGCCTCTCATGGATTTATAAATCTATATAAAGCCACCCCAAAGCCTCCTATCTTGTAGGGAATAAAGACCCAGTCTATCCCACCTCTCTAGTCCCAACATTTTCTCTAGCCCTATATCGAAGCGACTAGAACTGCACACATTATGCCAATGGTGATCTCACCAGCTCCTTGTACAGATGTCATGAGATCTCAAATTTGTGCTCAGTACTCTGCCAAATGAAGATGAATGTTCCAAATCCCATGTTCACCATCTGTCCACCTGAGTAGTCAGTTTCGTGGAACTTTGCCCCTGTACTCTAGGTCTCTGCTCTACAGTACCTTTCAGAGCCCTGTAGTGTGTGGCAGTATGGAGTATGTTGAATTTTACTTGGTTTGATTGATTTTGATTTTTATCAAGATAAATCTTTCAATGCATTTTCTCTCAATGCTGACTGTATAGAAGTAGTCTCATGATAAGCTTGATATTTAAAGCCAATTAACTATTCAAAGGAATGACGACATAATGCTTTTGTATAAGGTCATTCTTGCAATATGCAAGGATCCAGTTTAGGAACACAAAGCTGAAGATTCAAGGATAGTTTCTTTCCTCCTGTTACCAGACCCATGAATGAATCTCATACTGGCGATGCCTGTGCACTGTTACATTTCTCTAAATGCTGCATTATTAAATGACTGTTGTACAACTTGCTACACCATTGACTTATTTATCTGTCTTTATTTATTATTATTGCACTGCCTAATGTATGAGTTGGAATGTCTGGATAGCAAGCAAAATGAAACTTGCTATATGTCTGTACATGTGATAATAAAAAAATTCAATTCATTTTCCATGGTAAAAGCCTTACCTAAACCAAATACAAAAAAGATAGAAACAAATAAATACCAGAAGATAATGATTGACTGAAAATTCAATGGACCAGAATATGATCTTGTAAACTACACTTCACTCAAGATAAAGTTTTAGCTTTTCCTACCCTGAAGGCCAGACGAGCAATTTTACTGAAATGGAAGGATGATTCTTCACCTATCCATGCACAATAGTTATGTGATGTAATGTCTTACTTAAGTTTGGAGAAAATTAGATATAATATTAAAGATAGAAAATGTCAATTTCTAAAGTGTGGAGCCCATTCTTGGAAAACTATTATGATTGGAAGAATTAAGAACTCTGAAGAGTCTGGGAGTTCGCCATCTGATGCCTTGAGGTCTCTAAATTATTCCAAGCCTCCTTTTGTTTAACTAACGGTAATCTTGATTAGAGGGAGGGGGTAGATCAGTTTTATAGGTTTTCTTTTCTCTTTTTATCTATTTAACCCAAATTATTTGGTTAATGGGTTTAATTATGTACATAAAGAATATGTTAATTGCTTTGTTTTTCATATGAATAGGCAACTGGCTAACACTTTTATATTTTCTTTGATTTTTCTTTACATGTATATGCGATGACTGATTATGTATCTCATTGAATTTGGTATACAAGTTTATATATTAAACTCAATAAACATATTTTAAAAAGGAAATTTTGCACTTTGACTGCAATTGAAAATGTGTTGATTTTCTGTATTTCTTTTTCTTCACGGATTTACAGGCAATGGTTGCATGTTACCCAGGCAATGGAACAGGATACGTGCGTCACGTTGATAATCCTAATGGAGATGGACGATGTGTCACATGTATCTATTACCTTAATAAAAATTGGGATGCACAGGTATGTAACATTCACAAATTGCAGAACATTGCTCAGAATTTAAACAAGTGTGGAGCAACAGGAAAAGAAAGCATGCTATTTTAATTGAGATGAAATGATAGGGAAAAAATAATGGCTGATATTGTTGTTAACTTTTATAATTCATTTTAAAAACAGGCTAAGAATGCTTGCCAGTTCTGAGAACAAAATGACTTGTAGTAATTAATCAGTGTACACCATCTTTTTTGGAAAAGTTCGTAGCTAATGAAAATGGTTCTGAAAAAGACTGCTGTCTGTAAACTGTGGATCAGTCAATTAGGTGTTTTAGCCACTACATGCAAAGCCAAAAATAGTTACCTCTGTGAAGGAATCTTGTATCCAGTTAGTTTAGAAATTGTATTCTTTATTTTCATTATTACCCAAATCATGAAACTTCTGATGCAGAGCTGTGAAAAGATTCCATGCTGATCCATGGGAGACTGTGAACCCGAATAATTCTGGACAGACTTAAAGGGAAATATTGATCTTATTTCTTTGTCCATCCGAGCTCCCAACATCCTGACCGCTGATCCTCGCCTCAGCCACCCACCCATCCGAGTTCCCGACGCCCCAACTACCCGCCCATCTGAGATCCCGAAGCCCCAACCTCAGATCCTCACATTGACTACCTGCCCTCCACAGTTCTCAATGCCCTAAATGCAGACTTGCCACCCAGTCCCGGCCATCCAAGCTCCTAATGCCTTAAATGACACAGGTACTTACTGCAGGCAAAAGTAGTATCCGTGTAAAAATCGACCCCCCCCCCCCCCAAACTCAATTGAACAGTACATGTTTAATTTATACAGTGAATTAGAAATGTTAAGACTGCACAGTGGCGTAGAGCTGCTGCCTCAGCTTTTGTATTAATCCTGTGTCCATGTGGTAGGTTTCTACCAGTTTCTTCCCACATATCAAAGATGTGCAGGTTGGTGGATTAATTGGCCTCTTGTAAATTGGTCAGATTCAGTGAGCCAAAAGGCTTCTTCCTGTGCTTCATTATTTTATAACATGTCAAAATTAGTGTTAGTAGAAAAAATATGAAATAAAGCACATGAATTAAAGAATGGTGCTATCATCAGATATTGATAAGAAGCGATCATCAAGAAGGTTAATAAAGTAATGAGGTACTAAGTTTTCATTTGTGCTGGAAATCTGCCAGTGGATGAATGAATAAGGGTTTCAAGGAACAGTGGTGCACCTTTGAGTAGGTCAGATGAGATTTACCTTCAACAGTAGTGAACTATAATTCAGAAAGAACTGAAATGGAAAGGTGTTAAATATATTCTGTGAATACATCACCACATCAACTTAAAAATAAAAATTATGAAGGAGATTGAGGTATTAGATAGAAAGTTTAGCCAGAAGAGGTTGTCAGGAACATTAAATCGTTTATGTTATGAAAATTTTGTTTCTCCGTTCAAAGGACTTTGTAATACATAGAAGGACAGTTATTTGCCCTTTTGAAGCTTGTGAAACCATCTAAAACTTAGGTGGGTTCAGGTGGGGGAAAAGTGAAAAAAGTAAAATCATCAAATATTTAAAAAGCAGAGTGTAGAATAAGATAAAAATTTACAACATTGGAGGCTATTCAGGCCAATGTGTCCATGCCAAATGAAAAAGATCAATATAGTTTAATCTCACTTTTCAGCCCAAGATTTTCAGCCCCATGGATCACATCCAAATATTACTCAAATGTGACAACGGTCTGTGGCCTTTCTACCCTTTTAGGCAGAGTTTCAGACTTCTGGAAGAAAATATTTTTCATCTCTGTTAATCTTGCTCCAAAATCTTTATTTTTAATCTCACTAGGCCCCCATGTAAATTCATTCACCTCAATTTTAAATATCACTTCAGCCACCACTATGCCAAGGGAATGCTCATCTTTCCCAATAGTTAGACATAAGGGACCGCAGGTGCTGGAATCTGGAGCAAAACCCATTTTCTGGAGTCAAGCAGCATCTGGGTGTGAGGGTGGGGTTGGGAAGGAAACAATTGTGTATTTTAGGCTGCGATGTCGGGAAAATTGAGAAAAAAATTAAACATAATTACGGCGCCTTTTTAGACTGCAAGTACCAGAGTGCAACAGTCCCAGAGGTTGGACATGCAGTCGAGTGGATGACCATCAACAAATTTTTCTGGTATGATTTAAACTGTAGGCTTCCCCCAAAAGGTTGTAGGGGTCCTGCAGGATAAATTATGGTACAGGAATTGACTCAAAATTTCTGCACATTCCTTTTTAGATTGCCCGTCAAGCAGCAAAATTCCTTGATTGTGCTGTTACATGCCTACAATCTAAAAACCATAATTGACAAATCCTTTGCTCCCACAGATGCTGCTTGAATGTTTTTTGTTCCCTGTTAGATAAATTGTTCCTATCCTGGCATATTTATAAATCTAAAATAAAAATAGAAAATCATCACGTTTATTGTCATCTGATTGCACAAGTACAACCCGACAAGACAGCGTTTTCTGGTCTTCAGTGCAAAACATTTAGACACACGACCAGATATTATAACACGTGGACAGACAAACAATACATGTACAGGACAAGTATTTCATCTATACAAATAAATAAATAAACATTGTGAGAGTCTCAGATGGTTAGTGTGAGCAGTTCCTTTGTTCGTTCAGCATTCTCACTGCCTGTGGGAAGAAGCTGTTTCTCAGCCTGGTGGTGCTGGCTCTGATCCTCCTG